>NC_081415.1:313804811-318804811 GCF_030272615.1 Cryptomeria japonica
ATACTTAAGCTCAAAATGCTTGGTTCTAGAATGTAAAACCAGATTCTTTGATATATTGATAGCAATTGTGTTATCATAGAATATACTTACCAGTTCAGATACATGGATCTTGAAGCCTTCCAGTACATGCTTCATCCAAATTGTCTGAGTGCAGTTCATGAAAGCTGCAACATACTCCGCTTCCATTGTAGACTGAGAGATACAACTCTGCTTTTTACTCATCCATGAGACCAGTCTACCACCAAGAAAGAATGCACCACCGGTTGTGCTCTTCCGGTCATCCACATTACTGGCCCAATTAGCATCTATGAACACTTTCAGATTGAAATTATTGATATATGGGTACCACAATCCATAGTCAACTATTCCCTTCAGATACCTAAGAATTCGCTTGACTGCAATTAAGTGAGATTCTCTTGGACTCTTCTGGAACCTTGCAGTGATGCCAACTGCATGTGCAATATCCGGTCTGCTATGCACTACATAATGCAACTTACCAATCATTGACCAGTATTCCTTCTCATCAACTAGTGCGAAATCATCCTCCTTTGTCAATTTGCAACTGGTCACCATCGGTGTACCAACCGGTTTGCTATCTTCCATGCAAAAAGTTTTCAACACCTCTTTGACATATTTGGACTGAGTGATGAAGATTCCATCTTCCATCTGCTGGATCTATAGTCCAATGAAGAACTTAATCTCCCCTATGAGTGACATCTCAAACTCTTTCTTCATCTCATCAGCAAACTCATGACTCATCTTGTCATCTCCACCAAAGATGATGTCATCAACAAAAACTTCATAGATCAAAATCTGATCTCCTTCAGACTTCAAGTAGATATTACTATCTTCACTTGTTCTCTCAAATTCAATCTTCAGAAGATGGGAATGTAGGCACTCATACCATGCCCTAGGTGCTTTCTTTAGACCATATAATGCTTTATGTAGCCTACATACCATGTCACTGTCTTCAGATAGGGTAAACCCATCTGGTTGCTCAATATACACCTCCTCTTCAAGTACACCATTTAGGAATATAGATTTTAAATCCATTTGATATACCTTGAATCTCTTAAAAGATGCATATGCAAGGAGCATATGAACTCCTTCAAATCTGGCTATAGGAGCAAAGGTTTCCCCATAGTCTTCACCTTCTTCTTGAGCATATCCTTTGCATACCAGTCTGGCTTTATTCCTAATCACTGAGCCATCCTCATTCAACTTATTTCTGAACACCCATTTGGTGCCAATGACATTTTTATGCTCTGGTCTGGGTACCAAGGACCATGTACCATTTTTCTCTATCTGGTCAAGTTCTTCTTCCATTGCCTTGATCCAGTCTTCATCTTTATGAGCCTCTTTGAATGACTTAGGCTCAAATTCAGAGATCATACATGAGTTTTCTCTGATCTTTCTTCTGGTAAGGATTCATACATCCTTATCACCTATGATCTGCTTAGGATCATGATTCAACTTGACATACCAAGGAATGGTCTTAACTGGTTCTTCTTGCTTTTCTTCTTCATCCTCATCTTCATCAGTATCAGCATTCATCGGTTTAGGAACACTATTACTGGTACTCGGTTGACTGACAACCGGTTCCTTGAAGGTTGCAACCAGTTCATTTACAACTTGCTCACTATCGGTTTCCTCAGTCTCCTCAGAGGATTCATCAACTCTTACATTGATGCTTTCCATAATTCTCTGAGTCCTATTGTTGTAGCATTTGAAAGCTTTACTCTTGGTGGAATATCCTAGAAATATTCCTTCATCACATTTAGCTTCAAATTTTCCTTGCTGTTCACTCCTCTTGATGTAACATTTGCTACCAAATACCTTAAAGTAGTTAACCACATGTGTCTTACCGGTCCAAAACTCATAAGGAGTTTTGTACTTACCCTTTTTTATGAGTACCTGGTTCATAGTGTAGACTGCAGTGCTCACAGCTTCTCTCCAAAAGGTGTGAGCAACCTTTCCTTGGATCAACATGGTTCTAGTTGCTTCAACCATAGTCCGGTTATTCCTCTCTGCTAGGCCATTCTGCTATGGAGTCCAAGGGGCAGATAGCTATCTCTTGATGCCAAATTCTTCACAATACTTGTTGAATTCACTAGAAGTGAATTCCCCTCCTTGATCAGTTCTAAGACATTTGATCCTTTTACTGCTTTCCTTCTCCACTAATGCTCTAAAAGCTTTCAATTTCCCAAAATCTTCAGACTTGTCTTTCAAGAATGTTACCCACATCATTCTTGAGTAGTCATCCATGAGAATCATGAAGTACCTATCACCTTGCACACTTCTAGTTTTCATAGGACCACATAAATCAGTATGCACAAGATCAAGCAAGTTGTCAGCAGTGAAAGATTTACCTTTAAAGGTTGAGGAAGACATTTTCCCCGATTGACATTCTCTACACAAGGTATTATCCAGCTTGCTTAGCATCGACAACCCTCTAACTGCCTTGATCTTACTAGCCTTCACAATGTGATCAATGTTCACATGGCAGAATCTCCTATGCCATATCCAGCTATCATCAAGCTTAGCCATAAGACATGTACTTATATTTGCATTCAGATGAAATAGGTTACCTTTAGTCTGGATGTTGGTGGCTACCAATTTACCATCTTTACCTTTGATTCTGCAAACTCCATTCTTTAATTGCAGAGTGAGACCACTGTCATTTAGCTAGGCAACACTTAGAAGGTTATGTCTGAGACTATCAACCCAGTACACATTGTCAACACTACTCTTTCCATTCAAAGAGATGGACCCTCTGCCTTTGACCATGCATGGTGCATCATTGCCAAAGTGAACCACACCACCATCATACTCCTCCAAGGATAGAAACTTGCTCCGGTCACCAGTCATATAGTGAGAACAACCACTGTCAATAATCCATTCATTGGAATCATCAAACCGGGAGACAAGAGCCTTCTTGTCTTCCACATCTTCCTTTACAGCAACAAACACAATGTCTTCATTCTCTTCATCTTTTGATTCCTCATCCGTGACACCTTCATCAACTGCCACAAAACAATTTCTCTGGTTTCCTCCTTTGAATTTCTTGAACCCTTTTGGTTTATCCTTGTTGTCACTATTAGGAAAGTTCATAGCAATATGTCCTATCCGGTTATAGGAGAAACATTTCAAAGGAAGCTTACCTTTGTATTTACCAATCCCTTTTGGAAATATCCTGGCAAGAAGAGCTTCAAATTCCATCAGAAACTCTTCATCCTTCATTTCTCTGTTCTGATTAGGTTCCCCACTAGTGCTAGCCTCTTTTCCTTTTCTGGATGGTATAGCAGAAGCTTTAAAAGCTAATTCTATCTTTTTAACACTACCATCAAAACTATTAAGCTCATAGGCTGTCAACTTGGCTATGATGGAATTGAAGGACGCCTAAAACTTGTCTATTGATCTCAGCTCCTAAATAGAAGCAACCCTTATTGCATAGACCAGAAACAAGGATCTCAGGACTTTGCTTACCATAGTGGAATCTTCTATTTTGCCACCTGCACTCTTTATTTCTCCAACAACTATTTTGATTCTTATTCCATACTATTGAATGGTCTCTCCTTCAATCATCTGCATGTCTTCAAACTTTCCTCTCAAGCTCTCTTCCTTAGCCTATTTTACATACTCATCGCCACCATAGATATTTTAAAGAGTATCCCATACCTCTTTGGGATTTGCCTTGTCCTGAACATCAATAAATTCAATGTTAGATAGGCTACTGATGAGGGCTTCCATGACTTGCCCATTTTCTTGTATCTCTCTCTTTTGGTCATCGGTGAGAGTACCGGTAGGAACAACATATACATTTTCAACATAACTCCAGTGTTGAACACCCATGCTTTTGATGAATATCTTCATCTTGTCTTTCCATATACCAAAATTTTCCCTATTAAACTTTGGACCTTCCCTCTTCATCATTTGACTAGGATCTTTTCCTCAAGCAGTTAAGCTTACAACATAGAGGACCTGGAGTGCTCTGATACCAATTGATAGGTCAATGATGAACCACTAATACCAAACTGGTACTGAGAGCGGGGGTGAATTAGTACAAACACAAATACATTCAAAAAACCGGTTTGACAACAAATGCTCCAAATGACTGACAAATAGGGATACCAGTAAAGCAGAGTGCAACCGATAACATCCAGTATAGCTCAATTAGTCATGAATTGGTCACTCAATAAGCTTTCCTCTTAGCTCAATACTATAGTATCATTATATTCTCATGCATAAACTAGTAAACTTAACCATCAGATCTTCACAGCAATGAGTTCAATATGTTTTATAGATAGGCATAAAACATAGAACCTTCATGTGCTTAATAGGTAAAACAAAGCATCACAAGATAGAAGCATTTCACATGACACACATATTTTTCACATGGAAACCCAACTAGGAAAAACCACGGTGGGAATGAATACCCACAAGATGCTTTTTGAACTCTTTAGAAGTCTGCTCTGTTAGGAGCCTTGTCCAGTTAAGGACATTACAATAGGTTTTGGTAGGAACCGATCCTATTAAGGATCACCTGGTTAAGGGTTAAACCCGGTAGGGTCACCTTGTTAGAGGATTTCAAGAACTCAATAGCTGAAAGGATCTCCTAAGCTTCTCTAGCTTCTCAGAACTCATTAGCCTCGAGTTACCCAATTAAGGGATTTGAAACAAGCCGGTTAAGACCACCTGATTTAAGGGATTTTGAATCAAGCTAGTTAAGGCTACCCTGTTAGGGGATTTTACAACTATTGAAGTGGTTAGAGATCAATAGGTATTACAATGATCTGTTAACAACACTTAATGCTAATGCAGATCTATTTAGGCTCCTCTTTTCCTTCTGCACATTCACTTTGCAGGTATCTCTTCTCTCCTTTGTCCTGGCAAGAATCACGTATCACTTTCCTTGGATACACACTCACAACTTTTGCCAACAACCTCAGAAAGAAACCCAACATCAACCTTATAGAAAACATACAGGTCGGTAGCAAAAACCATAAACGCTAAACCTGTTAGGTTAAGCAATTCAAACGGTTCTATCCTGACCATTGAATCATGCTGTATTAAATGCAACAATCTTGAATCGATCTCAAGACATTCTCCATCATCCATTATCCATCGTTTTCATGGTGGCTGATAACCCATCATGCATTATCACCATTTGACAGACTTCGCACATTCTCGAGGTAGATAGGAATAGTCATCTTCATGCAAGATCCTTCATGCACACAGAGCTTACATGGCAACACGATCTGTCCTTCATCATACTGCTAACTCATCACACAAAGATCACCGATTGAGTCACACAGACTTGAGGTACTCCAACCGGAAACCCCAAAGTGGAAGCTACTTGCCAACCGGTAGTCATACAATGCTTCCATGTGTCATTTCCCATAACTACATGCTGGTTCACCTTGAACAAATATGCTGCTTCACTGTCCTTGAACAAATATGCTGCTTCACTTTGGCATATAAACTGGTTCATACATATGCCGGTTCCTCTCTCTTCACTTATCACATGTGCCGGTTCACACTATGTCCCATATTGACATCAATGACAACATACAATATCATTATGTCTTCATGCCGGTTTACATAATGCCATGCCGGTTCACATAATGCCAACAATGCATGCCATAGATACCCTCGTGAAGCTCATGTAAAGCAGAGTCAGATTCATTATGATCAAGGCAACGAAGAAGAGTACCATCTAGACCTCGACGATTAAGTGTATCAACGGTTAAGGTATAACTGGTGGCTTGCTAGATAAAGTTGTATTTTTTATTATGAGATAGGTCAATGGGTAGGGTATTGGTTTTAAGGTATTCATAGATTGTCTCATATAAATGAGAGTCTGAATCGATTAAGGTGTAGATGACATTGGATGCAGAATTGTCATAGGCTCGGGAAAAAAGTTTCTATACCAAGAACTCATAACGACTTTGTTGCTCTGGAATTTGTAGCAGTGAAGTGATAGTGGCCATTGCATTGGCCGCTTTGTTGTCCAACCTTGGTATTTTCTTGAAGGTGACATGTATAAAATATTGTTTGAAGTTATCTACCATTCTTTTGTATGGTAGTAACTTGTCATCCTTTGTCTGATATTCATTATTGATCTGATTTATAACTAGTTGGGAATCTCCATAGACTTTCAATTCCGTGATTCTCCATTCCACAACCTTTTAGATTCCTATGACCAAGGCTTCATACTCCATGATGTTATTCATGGAAATATGAGTCTATATGATATTGGAATGGTGTGTCCTTTAGGGGTGATGAACAAGATGCCGACACCTAAGCCATGTTGGGTATAGGAACTGCCAAAGTACAGGGTCCATTGCTTGAGTGTAACAATAAGGACATCCATGTCTAGAAATTCTACCTTCATTGGTTTCTTATCGGGTAGTGGTGCTTCAGCTAATTGATCTACAATTACTTGTCCCTTGATAGCCCGATGCTCTGTGTATTGGATATCAAACTCACTGAGAATAATGACCCATTTAGCTAGTCGGCCTATAAGAGTTGCTCTACTGAATAAATACTTGAGAGGATCAATTTTTGCTACTAGCTTGATTGTGTGAGCCAACATGTAATGTCATAACTTTTGAGAAGCGAATACCACAACTAAACAAGCCTTTTCAATGAATGTGTAATTGAGCTCATATCTGTTGAATGTTTGGCTGATGTAATATATAGCTCGTTCCTTGCCTTCTTGATCTTCTTGTGCTAATAGTTCCCCCAATGATACGTCCATTGTTGATATGTAGAGAATGAGTGGCTTTCCTACTATTGGTGGTACCAAACCTGGTGGATTCTATTAGATTCAATGATAGTCCCAAAGACACTGAGAGGGGGGGGGGTGAATCAATGTCTAATCTGTTTGTGGAATATTTAAACTTATTTATAACTTTGCAACCCAAAATAATGTACCGGTAAACAAGAAATAGTGCAGTAAACAGAAATAACAAAGACAACATAAATGCACACCATCACACAAGATATTTTAATGAGGAAACCCGATGTGGTAAAAACCTCAGTGGGATTTGTGACCCAAAATATTTACTCATTGGCCAATATGAATAAATACTACTTACAATAGGGGCCTGCACATGTAGGAAGGCCAACTGCATGGAGCGCACTACTCAAAAGAGTCTCACTAACTACAATATGGATAATTAAATCTAATACAATGTACTGCTGAAAGTAGCATCTCTAATGCCTGGTTTAGTACTAGTTTAAGCTCAGTCATATACCATAACCAAAACCTTCACTATCCACTATATCACCTGATACACAACCTCCTATTACATCCAACCATTACCATACTACCATAATACAAAATGGCCTATGAGATCTCATACAGATACAAGTCTACTACAATATACCAAGTCAGCTTACAAATAATTAATTACATTTACAATATAATTCATATAAGCAAAACATTATGCCATGTTGGCCTGAGTGCCGGTATACTTCATTTCTGGTGTAATCTAGATGCCAGTGAAAGTGCCTGTCGGTGTTGGTGCCTGTCGGTGCATGAAGTCTGTGATGCTGGTGCATGTGTAGAAACTTGTTTCCGGTTGATTGCTAGTTGGTTTCCATCAATGACAACATCAACTATTCTCATTAGAGTGTAGAATGCCAACAATCTTTCACCTTTGGCATTGATGGCAACACTCATGAGAAAAATCCAAAACTGCTGTCCAAAAATGAAATCCAAAAAGAAGTGTGCTCCCCCTGAGCAAGTGATCTCCTCTGTGCATCTATTTTCTCCATACTACTCCTTATTTTTCTCCATACTACTACTCCCCCTTTGACATCAATGACAAAGGATGTCAAAAAGAATCAAAGAATACAAAAAATACTACCTCATCGCCTTTAACTGGTTGGTTACAATTTGAAAAATGTCTGCCAAAATTAGATTTAGGCTCTACATGAATTTGTTGTTGTTGGAGAGAATGGTCTCAGTCTGTTGGATCATGCCGGCTAGATAGTGCATTTTCTGCTCCATTGATCATTCTCCTTGAACTATTGCCTTTGATAGCTCAACCCACTGAGTAATGAGACTGTCTAATTTTGGACCAAGTTTACTTTTTAGTTCTAGAGCTTTTAAACTTATCCTTTCTTTTTCTTTCTCAAGTTTCTCTAACTTCTCCTTATACACTGCCATTTCCCGCTTAAAAACTGAGGTAAGTTCTGAAGAACCTATCATGTTATCTGCAATATCATCGATCTCCTTTTGTGTCATCTTGATTTCCTCATCTATATCCTCAGTCAGATGGTGAGGCTTGCAAGCTTCTCTATACACCTCCTTATATTCCAAAATTGTTGAGTTTAGTACCGGTAATAATGAATCCATGTGCTCATTACAGCTTTTGATGGTTTTCTCAAATGATTCTCCTTTCTCTTCATCTACTCTTTCCTTTATGGTATCCTCATTCACCTTATCTATAGTTATGACATTTTCAGCAATGAATTTGGACAATGTGTCCAATTTACCTAAAGTTTCATTAATGTGATCTATCTTATAGGTAGGTGCAATCAATTTCAAGATAGGTAATGTGTTATTAATAGCCTTAAATGCTAAAGCATTGCAATCTGTTATCCTCTTGATATAATCCAATAGAACCTCTGTTATGTTAGTAGGTCTAAATTCACCTGTAGATGTGCTTGGTTTTGCTATGGGTTTCCTCTCAACAGATGCTTGCCCAATTACCTTCACTATTTCCTCCTTCTTTCCATCAGGCACTTCCACTTTACTTACATTTTCTTTTAGTTCCTCAGTCTATGTTTGTATCTTTGCTTTTGATTTTTTAGTCTGTAAAAGTACCCCTTCAACTGCGAGTTTCTCTAATTCCAGTTGCTCTATGTTATTTACCTTATCCTTTGTTGGTTTCTTAGTCTCTAGTTGCTCTGCTTGTGTTGGTATCTCAGTCTTCTCAGAGTCAATAGTGTGTGTTAGTATTTCAGAGATCTTACTATCCTTAACATCATCTACCTTAACCTCTATAGTCTCTTTATCCACAACAATTTTTATATCTTGTGTATCCACATTCATGGTGAAAAGTATTCTAGACTCTGAGTTAGTATCATCATGAGTTACTTCATCAGTTGCTTTATCCGGTTGATTTTTTGTATGTATTGGTGATGCTAAAGTTAGTGGAGGGGTGTCCTGAGTCAGTGGAGGGATGTTATCTGTTACCTTTATAGAAAGTGCACCACCAATCTTGCCTTTCCCTTTGTCCTTTCAGTACACCTTAGCAAAATATTTGTCTATTTCTAGTCTTTCCTTTTCCTCTTTCTTTCCCTTTTCATCAAAAAAGATATCCCATTTATCTGTAGTCTCATCACCAATCTCCTTAACTCTACCATCCATTAGGCTCACGTACCGGTGTCCACTGACAAAAATTGACCGATTTGCTTCAGAGATTAGTTCATCAATTTCCTCTCTAGAGTTTACAGGGTACACTGCCAATAATGCTTCAAATTTTAGCTTTTTGTCTAGTTCCATTACTGACATTCTTTTAGCTTCTAGCCTTAAGTACAAGTCATTCGGTAGATCCTCTACAACTTCAATCAAAACCTTTTTATAGATATCTAGATTCAAAATTATACTAGCCTCTATTGTTTCCTTGTCTGTGTTGGTATTATCAATATGTTGCACTGGTTTTTTCATTGATGTCAACACTTATCAACACTTATCCTTCTAGAGATCTTTGGTTATGTTCACCAGCAAGTTCAGTAACTTATACACAGTCATCGGTATTTAGTTCACCGACAGGTTATAATGTTCACCGGCATTGAGGATGACTTGTTATCATCTGGAGATCACTTGGTTATGTCAAAGACATGGTTTGGACACTTAGTTTTGGTGATTTGGTTATTGGTCTAATCGAGTTGACATATTTTCTATTACCGGCAAATTGGTCTAGGTTATGGACCGACATGCGTTAACTATTCCAGATCAGCACGACATGTTATGGAGATAGTTTAAGCAATTCGTATTGTTGTTGAGCCGACATGATGCATTGCATATTGATTTACTTGTTGTAATTGATTTTATTATAATATTCTTAGTGAGCCGACCTACACATTTGGTCTTAGGTTTTCGTATATATGTAAGATCTCATTTGTGAGATGATGAAAGTGAGGTAATAAGTAGAAGGTATATGGTTATGGTATTGTAACATGGTATGTAATACCCACCCTAGCGACTTTTCTTGGCATGGACATTATTTGTTATATTTGGTGATATTGGACTCTATATTTCCTTGTTAGAGTAGATGATGAGACATATTTAGTTATATTTGCACCTTTATGGTATAGTATGTTATCTGATGCATTAGTGAGTTAGGGGTTTCATTGGTTTATGTACATGATTTCATTATGATAATCTTTTCATATGGCTTCTATATTATATGTTTATTATCTCAAGCTAACAATGCTAACCCAATCATGCTTGGAATAGATTATTATATGAGATATCTATAGGATGAGGGGAGGTAGTTGTAGTTACTCTACGAAGATCCACACAATTCCACACTCCCCCTCCTTTTTTTTCATTTGTATATGGATTATATTTCTATCATTTTGGTGATGTAGGATTGCAAGTACTAGGCATCGACTCCACCTGGCTACACAGGTCTGAGCGTGCCTCTAAATCTTCGAATGTTGTTGTTGTAGAGATAACACCAAGCTTCCCACAAGTAAACCTATTGGACGTAGGTCTCCCATTTAGGAAGATCACCCTATCTTGAGGGTTGGGCAATGTCATGTTTATGATGGCTATTGGTTTGAGTATTTTGATTGGTTTTGATTTATGTTGTTCATAATGTTTTTTTATATAATGTTTGGTTATTTCTTTGATAGGATACCTACACATTAAATTATTTAAGTGGCTTATGTTATGTTGTACTAAAAATATGAAACAAAAGTAATATAGATGTATGTTATATATATATATATATATATATATATATATATATATTGTGTGTGTGTGTGTATGTGTAATATAAGATTTGTTTTTAATTAATTCTCTCTCTCTCTCTCTCTCTCTCTCTATATATATATATATATAAGGATAAAATAAAAAGATCGAGGTTTAAAATAATGTTATCTTACTCAATGAGTTTTGAACCTATGACTTCTCTTGTATGAGTCTTAATAGTTACCATTGAGCTATATGTGTTATTTGATATTTTTATTTAGCTACCTAGTATTTAGTATACTTATTTCCATGGAGTATCTATTAAAGTTTAAGTAAACTACTATAGTTACTGTTAATAAATAATACCAACCATAGAGGTTGGAACGGTTGCTTCTCGTAAAACAACCTCTCCAACTATACAAGTTGGTATTATTTATTGAAGTTTGTATTTTGGAGGAAGGGGTTGGTATTTATGGGAAGATAAATCAGAAGAAATTTGAAGGTTTAGGAGCAAGAAGAGAGATTTGCAAAGGAAGGGGTTGGATTTTTTCTTGTTCTTTCTCAAAAAAAATTCTCCACGGGACCCAAGGTAGGCCTCATTCCAGGAAGAATCCATGTGGCTTGCTTGTATTGTATGTTATGCTTACATAATTTAAATGAATATTAGATGAAAATTTAAATTTAAATTTTTTTTATATTATTCTGGAAATACTTTCTTTTGCTTCTTTCCTTGTTTGTGTAAGGGATATGCTTTGGTTGGGAAATTCAATTTGGAGAAAATTAGTGTTTTGTTGGGGAGTAATGACTCTTATATTTATTTTTATTTTTATTTTTTTTATATAAAAATTATTTATGATCTGTAGTGATTCAAATATAAAAATACATCTATAATTAAATGCCATATCTCAACCAACAACTATTCTTCAAGTGTCAAGTATCAACCCAACAAACTAGATTTCCATTCTTATGATTGTCCTAGTTTTGATAGTTCTGATTCTGTTATTCATAACTTTCATTTCAGATATTATTTTTTAAATCGCTTCAGTAAAAACATATAAATCTAGGTGTACTAAAACATATTCCAAATGTAGGGAAATCCAATTGTTCATTTGAAAGTTATATTCCCCGTACCGAAACTAATTTTCTGTCAATAAAAACTCAAAAAACAATTCATTGTTTGTGTCACTAGGGAATCAAATATCTTCCTAAAACTAAAACCAAATGATTCTAAAATAAATGGATATGAAAGATAACTCCAAATATTATAATAATCCAAAATATTTCATCTTTTAATGGTTTAAAATGAATTTATGAACAAACTCTTTTACACAACTCTATCAAAGAGGGTTTTAAATAGTTTTAAGAAAATTTATTTAAACTTTTATTATAATCTTTGGTTGAGGCTAAAAACTATTTCAAATTAAATATAAATCATTATACTATTTTCTCAAATATATTTCAGTCTTCACTCAAACCATTTATCAAGATAAATATCTATTAAAAAACAAGGAAATATGGTTCAATTTTATGGGTTTTTGAGTTGTTATTTGGGTTGCTTTTCCTTCCTAGGTGTTTGGGTGTTATCTATAGTAGGTACCTCTATTTTAAAGACCTCTAATTCATGTATGTGAGGTGTTCATGAAAAAAAAAAAAAAAAGTGTTTTATATATGCTATGCATTGGCCACCTCTTTCTCATGCTTGATTGTGGCTTAGAGATAAAGGTCAGTCTCATCCTTATGGTTTGGAGGACATGGGAGAGTGCTTGAACTTATATGCTGATTGTGTGAGATGAATTATTATTTTTTATTTGATGAATGTTTGAGTAGGGTAACTAGATACCCTAGGTGGGTGGCTCACTATAGGTTGCTAGGACCCAAAGTGGTTGCTAGGAGGTCCTATGAGTGGGTTTAATTCAAGTGATAACCTTTTTAAAATGAACTTGGGTTGGGTTGGGCTATAACACACTAAGACAAGATAAATGATTATTTTAGTCCATATAGGCCTATTGGAGTATCGTGACCATTGTTACAGGCTAGGTGGATCCTTTTGAGAGGGGACTGCGGTAAATGGTAGGCAGGGTGGATCTCGACATTAAGGCTATATGATGACACCCACCTAGTAGGTGTTCTGGTTCTCTCTCTCTTGTGATGTTATTTGATGTTGTTATGTGATATGTGGTTCTTGTTTATTGTTTTGGGGAATCATGTCTCATGGCCTTAGTATTGCCCTAGTACCTGCATGGACCTTGGTTTTATCTCCTAGCAAGGGGGAGTGGACCTTTGTGGTTCCACATGGTTGGGTGGTAAATATTTTTCAAGGTGTGTTCGTGATCTCTTTTGATGATGCTTCTTGATCCTTGGTTGAAGATGTTGAAGACCTTTCTTTTGAACTAGTACATTCAAATATTGTAAAGATTATTTGTAAGCCATGAATGGCCTTATAATAAACATATAATTTTATGAAAAGCATTGTAAAAGGGAGGGTAGTTTATAGGAACTATGATAAGGGATGATTACTTTGTATTTGAAACAATGTTTTTAAAAGTTATGTTACCCTTCCTATCCTATCTCTTTATGATCTTATTGTGTTATAAAAATTGAGTAGAAGGCATTAATAGAAACTACAATTGCATTATTATATATGTTGTTATCAAATGAAAATTGTTAATTGCATGGATGTTGTAAATAATAATCAATGGGAAAATGATGCAAAGGATAGTTATTCATTCTATAGTGGGAATGAGATTATGGGAAATAGGATTTTAATGTACTTTTACTTTGGTCTCAAATGAAATAATAAAAGCTTTGTAGCGTATCAAATAGATAGTAAAGTTAACGCGTTGTGAAATATTATATCATGCTCAAAATTAAGAAGATCATTGTATGTTTATTTTATGCACATTATGTTATGTGTTAAATTATTATATCTTTCAATTATGTTGATGAACATTAAAGGGAACTTGTAAGGGCATTAAGTATGTTTACTTTCTATAAGTGGTAGATGTATGTTATATTAAAAAAAAAATTGTAGCATATTTTTTAACTTTTGTTCTTGTCCTACCGGGTTCCCTGGCGGGGCATGACATGGTTTGTGCAAATATTGATGATCATATGAGTAGACCATAGAGAAGGAGATAATCAGAGCTTAATCAGTACTGAATCCATCATTGGAGATGTTACTTTGAGCAGTACATTATCATTGGATTTAATCATCAAATTGTAGTCAATGTGACTCCTACTTTGTGATTGAGCAGTGAGCTCTAAGCGGTTGGCCTTTCTGCATGTGCAGACCCCATTTGTATACACATACTATCTGCAGTAGTATCATCTGATTGTGGGTAAGGTTTCCCACCATGGTTTTCCCCTTACAGGGTTTCCACATAGAAATCTCTGTGTTATGTGTTGTGGATGTCTGTTTCATGCACTAAGTTTCACAGGTATTGATATTAACTGTTAGTCTTTTAATCGACATTAAGTTTGGTTTACCAGTATTAAGTATCAAGTTTGATTAAGTTGTATTTGGGTTGAAATTATTAGACAACCAATTCACCCCCCCCCTTCTCAATTTCCTCCGGGTCCTACCAATTGGTATCAAAGCTAAGCTCTTTTTTTGCATAAGTTTAACAACTCAAGGAGATTCTATGACAACTAACTATTTCAGGTAGGACAGTCTGAAACTTGATGGAACTAACTATGGTATATGGAAAATCAAAATGGAGACACATCTGAATTGCATTGGAAAAGACATATGGGATGTTACACAGAATGGATATGTTGGTCCTACACCGAATGAACCTAATCCACCTACATTGGGTAAGGATCAAGAGAATGATTGCAAAGCAAGAGAAGCACTTTTGAGTACCTTGTCAGATCAGGAAATCATGGGATTATCAAACTGATCTATTGCTAAAGCTATTTGAGATAAATTGGAAACATTAAATGAAGGAGATACCATTGTAAAATTGTAAAACTAGAATGCTTCCAGGTCAGGTATGAAAATTTGAAAATGGAAGAAGATGAAATAATTTTTGCTTTTATGGAAAGGGTTAAAGAAATTGTTTTGGGAATACAATGTTGTGGAGGTTCCTTAAGTGAAGATGAAATTGTTTCTAAAGTTTAAGAGCATTTCCATTGGCATAAAAAATGAAAGTAACTTCTATTAATGAGTTAAGAACTATGCCTAATACATCAGTATCTAGAGATACCTTGGCTGGAAAACTTTCAGCATTTGAGCTTGAGGAATTTGGTCCTATTGCTACAATTAAGATAGATTTAGCCTTCAAAGCATCATCATCTACAACATCTTCATCATTAGTTGATAAATCTGATTGGAAAGTACTTTATGCAAGAGAACTTGAAGACATCAGGAGGGAAAATGAAGAACTCGAAGAACTTGAAGCACTATTTGCAAGGAAAATGCCTACAGGTCCTTTTGGAAGTAAGTATGAACATAAAGCACCCTTTAAATGTTTTAACTACAATAAAATTGGTCATATGGCATCTAGATGTCATGACAGACATGCAAGATTGAGAGAAGAAGCTAAAAGAACATATAAGCCTAACCCTGAATATCATAGATACAGATTTAAAAAGAATAGAGACAAATCATGTTACTATGCTGATGAAGGAGTTACTGATGATTCTGATGAAGAACCAAAAAACAATAAATGGGATTTTGTTACAATAATAGAAGATGAACTGGCACCTATTGTTCCACCAGTAGAGTAGGCCTTGGCAGCTAAAATTGAAGAAAAGGATGAATGGATTATAGATTCCGAATGTTCACATCATATGACTGGTGATAAAAGTAAATTCTTATCTTTTCAAGAATACAATGGAGGTCTAGTAATATTTGGAGATGACAAATCTTGTTTGATCAGAGGAAAAAAGGCACTATATCTTTTGATGGTAAGCACAATACTGATAATGTTTATTATGTTTAAGGTTTGAAGCATAATCTTTTGAGTGTTGGTCAATTAGTTGAAAAAGGATTCAATTACAATTCAAGAATGGTAAATGCAAAATCATGAATAGAATTGGTTTGGAAATTACAACCGGTAATCAGACTAGAGGTAATATCTTTCATTTGAATAACAATGAAAAGACATGCTTGATTGCACATATTGATGCAAGTTGGTTGTGGCATAAAAGACTCTGTCATATAAAAATTGATTCCTTTGTAAAGGTTAGTTCATCTAAGGCAGTAAGGGATTTACATAAGATTGCAAAACCTCATAATCTGGTATGTAAGGAATGTCAAATGGGAAAGCAAGTTAGAACAACTTTCAAGAGTATTTTTGAGAAAACCAATGATGTTCTTGATTTAATTCATACTGACTTATGTGGTCCAACAAGAAAAAGAAGTCTACGGGGAGATAGATACCTTATGCTAATCATTTATTATTATTCTAGAATGTGTTGGGTTACTTTTCTTAGGGAGAAATCAGAAGCTTTTGGGAAATTTAAATTATTCAAGCACTTGCAGATAATGAAACCAGTAAGAAAATCAAATGTTTAAGATCATATCAAGGAGGTAAATTTACATCTAAGGAGTTCAATATATTTTGTGAAATGAATGGAATTAGAAGGCAACTATCAGCACCCCAGACACCTCAGCAAAATGGTGTTATGGAAAGGAAGAATAGAACTATTCTAGACGCAGCTAGAAGCATGATATCAAAAGCAAATCTACCTCATGTGTATTGGAGAGAAGTAGTGAATACAATGGTTTACACTTTCAACAGAGTTCACATCAAAGGTGAAATTGGTAAGACATCCTATGAATTATGGTTTGGTAATATTCCTAATCTTAAGTACTGCAGAATATTTGGAAGAAAATGTTACATTTGGAGAGATGAGTATATTGGTAAATTTGATCCTAGAAGTGATGAAAGAATATTTCTTGGTTATTCATCTAAGAGAAAAGCATATAGATGTTTTAATAAAAGATTGTAGAAAATCATTGAGAGTGCAAATGTGAAGATATATGAACACTTTAGAAGAAATTCAAGGTCTATGGATTCTAAACCGACAGTTGAGATAATCACAAATGAACCTATATAGAGTGCACCGGTACAGAATATTGATCCAGTCACATTGGCATCATCAAAGAATTCCACAATGACTGAAGAACATAGTAAGTTAATACAAGAGGAAGACTGGCAAATGAAGAGGTATGTTTAATTTCTCAAATTGAACTAGCATTTGTCATTGAGGCATGTGAAGATAAACATTGGATTAAAGCTATGGAATTTGAATTGTAACAAATTGAAAAGAACAATACATGGATATTGGTTCCCTGACCTAAAGATAAAAATTTAATTGGAACTAAATGGATATTCAGAAATAAACTTAATGAAGATGGTAAGGTAATCAGAAACAAAGCAAGATTAGTGTGTAAAGGCTATTTATAGAAAGAGGGAATTGATTACAATGAAACCTTTGCATCAGTAGCTAGAATTGAGGCAGTGGTATTATTTCTTGCATTTGCAGCACACATGAACTATAAAGTATATCAAATGGATGTTCAATGTGCATTTCTGAATGGTGATCTTGAAGAAGAAGTTTACATTGAACAACCTGATGGATTTTCATTAACAAATGATAAAGATATGGTATGTTGATTAAGGAAATCTTTGTATGGATTGAAGCAAGCTCCTAGAGCTTGGTATGCTAGATTGGACAAATATCTTTTGAAGCTTGGTTACACTAAAGGTAATGCTGACAACAACTTATATTTCAAAGTGACTAATGAAGACATCTTGGTTATTGAAGTTTTTGTTGATGACATCATTTTTGGAGGAGAAGATGGATTGTGTAAAGACTTTTGTAATAAGATGTAGGAAGAATTTGAAATGTCTATGATTGGGGAGAGAAAATTCTTTTTAGGATTGTAGATTTCATAGAATGATAAAGGTATATTCTTATGTCAATCAAAGTACTTAAAGGAATTACTGAAGAAATTTGGTGTGGAAAAATCTAAACCAATAAGTGCTCCTATGACTACAACTGATAAACTATCATTGAAGGATGATTCAGCTCTTGTTAATCCGACAAGATACAAATCTATGATTGGAGGTTTACTACATTTGACACAAACAAGACCTGATATAATGAATGCAGTGTGTATTGTTTCAAGATTTCAAATTAATCCTAGACAAAATCATGAATCAACAGTGAAAAGGATTTTCCCATATCTACAAGGCACACCAGATCTTGGTTTATGGTATCCTAAAGATGAAAATTTTAATTTATGTGCATACATAGATGCTAATTGGGTAGGAGATGTAGATGAAAAAAAGAGCACCACTGGCGGGGCATTCTTTCTTGGTAGCAGATTGATTTCATGGTTAAGTAAGAAACATAGTTGTACATCATTATCAACAACAGAATCAGAATATGTTGCAGCAACAACTAATTGTACTCAAGTATTATGGATTAAGCAAATGTTGAAGGACATAAAGGTAAAATGCAAAGAACCTATAATCATCTATTGTGATAATTCAATAGTAATTGATATATCTAAGAATCCAATATTTCACTCTAAGACTAAACATGTTTCTATCAAATACAATTTTCTGAAAGAGAATGTTGAAGCAAAAGAAGTGAGATTGGTTTTGTTGTCTTCAAAATTTGATTCCCTTTAACATCCTTAAAATAATATGATTAAACTCGGTGCAGAAGAGACATATAAGATAAGAAAATTCTCAAGACAACATATGACAAGGTTTGACTGAACCTTCTACACTTCAGACTTACTCAGAGCCCAGGTGGGTATACCTTTGTGAATTGAATTCACACTTTCAAACATAAACCCACAGCAAACCAGTCTAGAAAACTAGTGGATCTATTCACCTTGAAATCAACTTAAAACAAAGAATGGAAATTATACTTAAATTCAGCTTTTCGATCAACAAAACATGCAATAAACAACTGCAATCAATACCAGTGCCTTATCCAAGGTCACAGAGTCATCTAAACTCAAATAATATTCCTCAAACAAAACATCTTTATGCGTCCCGTTGGCTTGGTTTCTATTAATCCTTGTATATGCCTGGCACCTACAAGAATTTATGCATTCCAAATTAAGCTATGATCATCAAAATTCAAAGTCCCTTCCAAAGAGTTTACTGGTATGAGTGATCCCCACATCTTTAATTTCCCTCCTAAAGAGAAAAGCTAATGAGCACTTCTACTAAAATTGCTTTGCAATTCCATTCAAACAGAACAACCCTGGATTATTCAGAATGAAAATAGTAAACAAATTGTAAACACACTTGAAGACAACACAAAGCTTCACTCAAAACCGATGGTTTGTATATTGATATTAAGTTTCAAGAAATATTACAAGAAATTTTTTGAATATTCTCCATTAGACTTAGAAAAGCTCAGATAAATTTCTGCAGCGTTTTCTTACAATTCTTTTGCGATCCCTTTTCCTCTAGTCCTGGTATCCATTTATAACAACATGGATGCACAAAGCTTCAGACTTCTCAAGGAGAGTTTGTTACAATCATTTCTTTCAAAATAAAGAGGTTACAAGCTTTTTGCAAAAACAGTTACAAGCTCTTTTCGACCTCTGCAATTTCTTCAATAGGTTGTTCGGTTGCAACCTCTTCTACCTTTTCAGGGGCACTTTCCAACTGTTTTGGATCATGGGTGGCATATTTATTTGTCCACTCATCATACACCTCTTCTGTCAGCCATGAGAAATTAATCACTTTATTCTTAGTTTTAGTCAACCTTTTCCAAGAATTTCTCATTTTGTTGACTTCTGAATTGAGAAAACCATAATGTGACTTAATTTTCTCTATCTCTTGTATTGTCAAAACAAAGAAATAAGTATCATCTAGATCAATAATTCCTTTAACTCTTGCTGACAATTTAGCTTCTATCTCTTTAAGCCACATTTGTTTGTCCTTTAATTGATCCGGGCTAGCAAAAACTCCTGGGAGCAACTCAAAAAATTGATCAGTGTACTCCTTTTTGCACAAACTAACCTTCCTATCAACATTATCCACCTCCGCAACTAATTCTACTAAGACTTTAGTGATGTCAGAAGTGGATTTAATGATGGGATTGGCCCTTGCTTCATCGCAGGATACACACATAAAATCTAAATCTTGCTCCCTAGGCCTCCATTTATCAAAAATAGGTGTCAAAATGGCCTTGTCTTTCCTTAGCTCATTCCATATATCCATAATTTTACCTACATTTTTGTAGAGCAATGAGGCATTTATTGTATCTGCAAAACTGGAAATTGTAGCCCTTACTCTCTCCTCATATTTCTTTGCATATAAGGCCTGAGCCTACTTTAAGTTTTCTAATTCTTGAGGAGTAATTTCAACCATTTGAGAGCTGGAGGGTGTTGGAGATGGTGGAAACTCAATGATAGGGCTAGTAGGTGGAGGTCTTGCAGGAGAAGAGGAGATCATCAGTGTTGAAGACTCACCTTGATGGTATTGTCCAGTCAACTAGCTCTGCACCTTGGCAATGATGCTATCCTTACCTCTTACCTCCTCCTTGGCATTGTTATAGGCCTTCAAAACTATTTCCAACTTGACTTGGAGGGCCTCTTTCTCTTTGGCTTCCTTTTCTGCTACTGCAACACTAAATTTTGCAGTCTCTAACACAGTGCTAGCAGCTTCCACTACCCCTGTACTCTGCACTCTCTTCACCATCATCCCACCAAGGTAACTTGACCCTGGGGTGTCTTTTCTTTTCTTACTCTCATTTCTCTTGAGAGACCACATGACGAGTGCAGCATTATCCTTATTGAAAGTAATCCCCTCCATGGGTTTGGTCTGCTTCCTTACTGCGTCTAATACCAGGGCATCTGCTATATCCCACTCGGGTAAAATAAGCACTCCAGCTTGTGCTACCATATCTCTCCCTTGCTCAGGGGTGATGGTTTTGAACTCTTCCATCATCTTCTGCTTTATTTCCTCTTCAACCAGGGCTGGATCTTTATTAGGCTACTCAGCCTTTCTCCTTTGACATCTAGCATTATATTTATCTATGTTTTGTTTCCATATGAACTGCATAAATGCTTTTGATGTGACAAAATTGTTATCAGTTAAGAAGGCATTACTTGCCTGCTTTATCTCAGGATCCCACTCCTCACCTTTGAGTTCAATGGTGGTAATATCCATTTCAGTAGCAATGGGTTCTTTTGGCATCCCTTCTTCCACTTCATCATAAGTGTAGGCAATTTCCCCTAGACTACCTAACTGTAGGAGTTGCTCAACTGCTACTTGCTCATTTCCTATATGGATAGGGGATTGGGATGGGGAATACAAAGGTGTATCTAATTGTACTTCTTTCCCTACCCTTTTCTTCTTTGGGATTTCTTGGATGTCAATGACATCTTGTATCTTCCTCTTTCCTTTGGAGGTAGAGGGCTCCCCTGTCGTAGGCATCAACACACTGTAATTAGATTTCTTATGCAATGTATAATCACCAGGAGGGATTGCTTTTCTAGAAGCTGACCTACTTAGGATCATTCTTGCCTTCTCAGGGTTGCTTTTGATTATAGCTTCCCTCTTCTCCTTCAGGGTCTGCATCACATCTTCAAAGCAAACAATTAAAAACTTTTTTTTCTCCTCCAGAGGGAAAAAGCTAGACAATGGGTCATAGCTGGCATCAAACTGATGCATAAAATACAAGGCTTTCTTATAAGCCACCCACTTCTCTTTCCTTAGCTCCTGCTCATCTAGATCAAACTCATTTTTGATGAGGTCTTTAGGAAACTGAAATTGATGGGACCTACCTCTGCATGCTGCCTTCTTTCTAAACATGTCATTGAAGAAGTCTTCTCGATCAGCACACCTAGATACTACAGTGGACAAATGATAAGGCTTGAGGAAATTCTCAAAGAAATTCCAACCTCCCTTTGTTATTACAAATTGGTGGGCTATGGTAGCTGCAGGGAAAATAGTCCCTTTACCCTTGCCTGTCAACTCTGCCTCTTGTAAACCACCAATTTGTCTAAGGATCTCTGCAATTCCCACTTTGAGAGGGACCTGGTAAGGTAGCAAAAATGGGGTGCCTCTGAAACGAAACACTCTGAAAACTGTTGAGACTGGATACAAGTAAATGTCACCCCAGTTATGAACAATTTTTATGTTCTCTGTGAATTCTTTTGGTCTTATGAATTCTAGAAGAACTTTGGGGATTCTTGGGTTCTCAGAGCAGAGGAGAGTCCTGATCTTGGATGCAAAGTATTTGTCAAACTTCAAGAAACTGGCATCCTCTCTATCCCATGATAATATAGTACTCCATAATTGTACCGACATTTTTTCTCCTTCTTTCTCCTTAACAAGGTCCAGTCCACTGGCAAAGTAATCACCACCTTTGAAGAGAAAAAGATGCATCAGGAGTGAGTACCATCTGAAAGGCCTATCCACCTTTCCATTCTTGATTCCTGTTAACCCTCCATGGATAGCATCAGCAATAAAAGAGGCATAATCAAATGTAATTGCAAGAGAAGGATTCAAAATCTAAGCAATCATTAACAAGTAATGATTTGGCATATTTGCTTCAGCATCTTCTCCCAAAACTTGGCAAAGTGCCCAATACATTCCTTTAGCCCTCAGGGTGAACATACTTAATGAAAAGGGCTCTTGTGTGTTGGGTCCTACAACTGTTAACCCTCCTATTTTCACAAAAAACTCCTTGAGAAGCCCATTCCTGAGATGACTCCTCTGTGCACCGTAAATTTGGGCTAATGATGTGAAATTTATAGGTTCTAGAAAATTGGTAAACTCATTAAGCCCAAAAGCTTTCCTGAATTCTTCAGCATTAATCTCAACAAGGGCTTTCCCATTTATATCCTGAATGCTTCTTGTGACTGGATCATAGTTGAGCGCAATTTGGGTCAACAGATCTATGTCCATAAATACCCCTGGGACTACCAATTTCCCAACATCTAATTCCCAAATATTGTTTTGCGGGGCCGAAGAATTTCTCATTCCAAATCCAATCTTAAATAACCCCAACCCAGACAATCCAACCTGTGGGTCTCTCAACCAGTTACCCTTGTCATACAGTCCTTCTCCTATCTTTAAATGGGGAGCCTTGGGCACTAATTCTTTTGCCTTTGATGCCTGATTAGTTGACAATGTCAAGTGTTCTAAAAAATCATCACAGACACTCCTTTTTGAATAATTGACTTTGCCAGAAAATTCTCTTTTAGGAGCCATTTAGAAAACGTAAGAAATGAATACCACTCTTAGACAATCCTGTGATGAATCGATTATCCTATCTAAAACACACCACATAGGAATTGCTACACAGGAGTATGAGAAAACCTATTCTTCACTTGAAAGAATTTGCTCTACAACTAAACCGACTTGCTCTATACCTGAAGAAAATAGCTTTGCATCCACTCCTCTGCAAAATTCTTTAAAAGACATCTTCACCCAGTTGATAGGAAATCAAATATTGTACTCAGGGCCTTAACTACAACATTGATTCCGCATGCTTCAGCTGTCCCTTCAAAATTGAATTCATATGAGAATTCGTATTTTTCGCTCCAACGGGTCACAACGTTCCTGCAAGTGTTTCATTTTGCTCTTTTGCAACTTCGCAAAGCATAACTATCGGGCAGCTTGGTCCTACGAAATAGCGCCAACTGTTTGATGAAAAGAAACTTGATCGAGCGTTAGATTAACTAATAGCTTTGGCTCTGCGCTGGGTCCCGCTTTTCTATTGGCTACATGATACCATGTGGTGCCCCACCATTGGTCTTGAAATTTCCTTCGCATTCAACTTAATACTGGTCGCGTGTCTTTCTTTTATACCACCGGTTCCACCTTGGCGAGCCTACAACTTTCTTCTAAGAACACGTGTCGCTGGACACGTGGATGACTCTCATTCACTCTCGCTATTTCGTGGGGTATAAAGAATGAGCATCTTACCCTTGCAAAATAGTGTAGGTCGTTAGATCATCTTTTAAGTGATCGACATTTAACCATCTGAAAAGGCTTTCGGGAGGGGTGGGCTTGCTGACTCACTGTGAACACCTGGCATCCAGTCACCTTCAGAGATGACTTGTCACCTTTTCATTTGTCGAGAGAAAACCATGGGGCCTCAATTTATTCTTGATAGCTGTATCTGCTAGGTTATCTGTCATGACACATGGACAGCTCTCATTCACTCTCACTATTTCATGGGGTATAAAGAACGAGCATCTTACCCTTGTGAAATAGCGCGGGCCGTTAGATCATCTTTTAAGTGATCGACATTTAACCATCTAAAAAGGCTTTCGGGAGGGGTGGGCCCATTGACTCACTATGAACACCTGGCATCCAGTCATCTGCAGTGATGACATGTCACTTTTTTATACGCCGAAAGAAAGCCACTGGGCTCCAATGAACTTTTGACAGCTGGATCTACCAGGTCATCTCCTAACTGCGACCTGACTCACCCCTGGGGCCCGCCTTTTAGCCTTTGATCCTGACCCGCTGACTATTGTAACTTATGCCACGTGCTGCCATTTTACTTGCTATCATCAACCAGCTAGACTATCTATGTGGCATGCAATGTCATTTTCCCAACTTTGCTGGTTTTAAACTATGCGCAACTTCGCCTAGCGAAATAGCAAAAGCCATAGATCCATCCGCGAGATGCGCACTAGTTACTGGGCCCAACAACTTTAGGAGAAAAACATATAAGGCATAAATTTTTTGATTAATTAACATGACCGCCTAGGCAAACAACAAGGGGGAACACTTCTTACAACCCCATGACCCATTACTTAAGTGAATAAAGTAACGAAAGATTAGAAACTAGAGGGTTTAAAACAAACACAAGAGGATCTAAAATAAAAAACCCTTAAACCCTTGAGGTCTAGAACAAAGCTAAAGCATTTGAAAAAGCACCCTACTCAAAAAATTTCAACAAACCATAGCCAATCATGGGAAAAGAAAAGCCCATTTTTAATCAGTGATAACAAGTTTATGTGAATACTAAAAAACATATTGTAGACGTCTTTATTAAGCCTTTTCCTAAGGAAACATTTGAATATCTCAGAGAGAAGGTTATGTTTATACCCTCACCAGTAGAGACTTAGACAGTTGATGCTTGGCATCAAATCGACAAAATTTATAGAGAAACCTTTTTCAGGCTTTGATGGAGGAGAGCTACTTCCTAGGGGCAGTAGTTGGTATTTAATTGGTTCTATGAACTGGTTGTATCTAGTATTTGCATTTCTTTGGCATTTGATGTCAAAGGGGGAGAGATATCTATGAAAAAACATTATCCTTTGGGGAGAGATTATTCATTGGGGGAGAGATACATACTGATGCAGATCCCTCCTTGTAACCTGCCAAACACCTCAAAATGTATGACACTGACCCCCTAAAACAAGAATGGGATCCTATCAAGGTAAGGCTCTACAACTTTAGTTCAATCTTCTCATCATCTCCAACACTCTTGCCTACTCAATCAGGGGTATCTTGCTACAACACACTCCATGATACCTCCAAGGGTTACAATTCATTTGCATACTAGTTTTAGGTCATACAAGACTCCCTAAGGTCAGACAAAGCACCAGTTGTAGGGATATATGCTCATTCCTTAAGAAACTCACCCAATTAGGCCTAGTTGCTTGTAGCCCTATTTAGCGGGTAAAGAGACCTTAAGTTCAAATTTTCCCAAACACCTTGGCCAAAAATTTATGGATTCAAACATCCTTTTGAAATTTATACCAGTCCCCAAAAGGAAGGGTCAGGGTCTAGAAAATAAAGGCCTTTGCCAGTAGGATGTTGACTGTCCTAAAAGGGCTAATTAGGTATCTTTTGTGAAGCAACTATGATCAGGTGAATGAACCAGACAATTACAATCCCATGGGAATGTTGGGAAACATAAATCAATAGGTATTCCAAGGTTACACGCCTGGAAGCATCACCAATTGCACACAAGGTACTTTTGCTTGTTCAAGGTCTATGTAGCCACATAGAGATGTCTACCTAGGGTTGCTCCAAACATTTCTCTCCCTTGCTCCTCCTACAAAACACTCTTGAAATATTAGAATAAATTGATCATACTTTCCTTTCAACAAATCCAATGAGCCTCAGATTGGAAAAGTGCAAGATATGGCCATGAAGGAGGAAAAACCCAAGGTAAATCTTGGTTTTCGGGGTATCTATAGTAAAACTTGAATATCAGGAGCAACGCACACAATCAAGACTTCAAATCAAAACCAAAACAGAGTTAACTCTCCTCTCCAACCAATTCCCATCATTGGGAGTGGATCCCAATCCGTATAGAACCGTACCATGGACCAAAACTCTAGAATATTAGGAAAAACTCAAAATTCTATTAGTTTGTTGGCATCAAAACTCTTCTCCGTACAATCACCTCTTGGGAATTGGATCCATGAGGTGTATAAACTATTCCACAATCACTCTCAACAAAAAATCAAGAGGTTAGAGCTATTGGAGGAGTTTCAAATTAACAAAATGCAAAAAGTGCATAAAAGTTGTTCATGACAACTTTTGACAACTTTTGCAAAAGTTGTCAAAATGTCATCTTTCACCTCCTAATACCTTGGGTCAAGTTCACCCCTCCTAAAACATATTAAAATAATAAAACCAACACATTTGATCCCCTAGTGTCTAAAAGTCCTAATTGGCTCATAAAAATGCCAAAATAGGAGTTTGGCTCACAAGATGGGGTTCATTATTACAAACATATAATGCATGATTGCAAACCTATACAAAACATTCTAAAGACACAATTGATGTCTTATCCTCCCTTCTCAGAGTCTGACTTGTCATCTTGAAGGGTTTATTGAGGTGCTCCTGCACCATACTCCCCAGAAGAATAAATCTCAAGTCCACTTGAGATGAGAGTCTGTAGGTCTGGACCATGATCTTTGATCTATTTCTCTATCATTTAGACTGTTTCAAAGTCAAGCTATCCTTTCCAAGCCACCAAATACTCTATGTAAACTTTTCTCCTTTTTTGCTTGGCCACCTTAGTATCTAGAACCTTATGCAACTTTGGTGGTTCATATTTGGGAATGTCATCATCAACAATGTCCTAAATTTTGTCTTTGCCTACATCAACACTACACTTATAAAGAGTTAAGTCACAAACATTAAAAGTAGGTGACAAAACAAGGTCAGATGGTAGTTGAAGTTCATAGGCATTTGAACCACATTTCTTCAAGATTTGGTAGGGTCCAATCTTTCTTTGCATCAGCTTTGTGTATCTTCCCTTTGGAAGTCTTTCCTTCTTCAAGTGAATCCACACAAAGTCTCCCACATCAAACTGAACATCTCTCTTCTTTTGTCAGCATGAGTTTTATATCTCTCTACAGATTGTTGAAGATGAGTCTTAACTTGGTCATGGATTTCTTTTATGGTAGTAGCAAAGGTTTCTCCATCTGCACTAATGGCTTCTCCTTGAGGTATCTCTCTCAACTCTAGCACACCCCTTAGGTGGATGCCATATACAATTTGGAAAGGTGAGTTACTGGTACTCCTATCCATTGTATCATTATAGGAGAATTCTACCTAAGACAATATACTATCCCACATTTCTCCATGATGTCGAGTCAAACACCTTAGTAGATTCCCTAGTGACCTATTTACAACTTCAATTTGACCATCTATTTAGGGATGGTAGGATGAGGAGAAGGATAAATTTGTACCAAGCTTCTTCTAAGGTTCCTCCAGAAGTGACCAATAAATTTGACATCCCTATCAGAGACTGTAGTCAAAGGCAAACCATGTATCTAGACAATCTCCTTAAAGAACAAGTCTTCTATATAAGAAGCATCACAAATGGTTTTGCATGGCAAGAAATGTGCTATCTTACTAAACCTATCCACCACTACAAAAATAGTATCATATCCTTTCCTTGTCCTAGGCAATCCTAAAACAAAATCCATACTTATGCTTTCCCATGGTCTTGAAGGTATGGGTAAAGGCTGGTATAAGCCTACATTGGTGGACTTCCCTTTTGCCTTTTGGCAGATCACATATGTCTCCACAGATCTTCTGACATCTACCTATAGTTTGGGCCAAAAATAGTATCTTTTTACCAAATCTAATGTCTTGTCAAGACCAAAATGGTCTCCCATTGATCCACAATGTTTTTCTTTAATGATATTCAATATCATATTGCATTTGGGTATGCATAGTTGTGCACCCTTAAACAACAATCCATTTTGAATAAAAAATTTAGAATACTCAACATGAAACCATTCATCAAATGAAGTACATACCTTATAGGCCTCTCCAAAATCTTCATCATCCTCATACATAGCTTTCAAGGAGTCTATTCCAACACTCTCCAACTGAATTTGATTTGCAGTTAGGACTCTTTTGCTCAAAGCATCTGCCACCTTATTCTTGACTCCCTTTCTTGTGCTTAAGAATGAAAGTGAAAGCTTGTAGGGTCTCTACCCACTTCATGTGCTGATGATTCAACTTTTATTGACTGTTTGTGAAGCTAAGGGCCTGATTGTCTATGAAAACTATGAATGTTTTTGGTAGTAAGTAGTGTCTCCACTTTTTCAAGGATTGGACTAGAGCATACATCTCTAGGTCATAAGATGAATATCTCCTCTTTGCCTCATTCAACTTCTCTTTGAATAAAGCAATAGGTCTTCCTTCTTGACAAAGCACTACTCCAATAGCCATATGACTAGCATCACACTCCACTTGGAAGATCTTGTTGAAATCAGGTAGGGCAAGGACTGGCTGCTCAACAACTTTTCTCTTTAGTGTTTCAAAAGAGTTATCTGCTTCTTCTATCCAACTAAACCTGCACTTTTGTCTTCCCTTTATTGTATCAAGCATAGGGGCACAAATATGGCTAAAGCCTCTTATAAATTTCCTATAGAAGGTAGCTAAGCCATGGAAACTTCTAACATCATTCATTGTCCTAGGTGTAGGCCAAGACAATATGGCACTCACATTTTCTTGATCCATTTTCAATTCACCATATGAGATTACAAATCCCATGTAAATGATCTCTTCCTAATTAAAGAAACACTTTTCCAAGTTGATCATTAATTTTTCCTCATACAATCTTCTTAGGACCAGGTCTACATGTTTTAGATGTTCTCCTTTGGTTTGACTGAAAACTAGAATGTCATCTAGGTAGACTATAACAAATTTCTCTATGAAATCCCTCAAGACTTCATTCATTAACCTCATAAAGGTACTAGGTGCATTAGATAAGCCAAAGGGCATGACTCTCCACTCATACAACCCCTCATTTGTTTTAAATGCAGTCTTCCATTCATCTCTCGGACTAATCCTAATATGATGATAGCCACTCTTTAAATCAACTTTTGTAAAATATCTAGCACCCCCCAAACAATCTAACAAATCTTCAATCCTAGGCATGGGAAACCTATACCTGATAGTAATCTTGTTGATATCTCTTGAATCGGTGCAAAGCCTCCAAGTGCCTTCCTTTTTGGGTGCTAAGACTGCAGGGACTGCACATGGGCTCAAACTTTTTCCAATCAATCTGGATTCCAATAATTCTTTAGCCTGTTTTGCCATGTCAACATTATGATCCAGTGTGAGCTTGTATGCTTCTTTATTAGGAAAGGTGGATCCAGGTATAAGGTCTATACAATGGTTTATGTCCCTCATGGGAGGTAGTGACCTTGGCATGCCATCAGAAATGACACCCTTGTATTTGTCTAGTAGCTGCTGCACTGCAGGGTCAATCAACCTCAATCTGTTCTCTTTCTTATCCTTAGACTTTTCAACCTTTGTTATTGTTGGAATAGGGATAAGGGCATAACAGACCATGCCTTCATTTTCCATGTTCTTCATGAACTGTTTCCCTCCTAGTATCAACACCTTGGCCTCCTTTTGTTTGGTCTCCTCCTCACCCTCCATTAAAGGTAGCAACTCAATCACCTTACCATCCTTGGTGATGGGATATGTATTTCTAGAATTATCATGTTGTGCCTTCAAATCAAACTGCCATGGTCTCCCAAATAGGAGATGGCAAGCATCCATCTTTGCAATGTTAAACATCAACCTATCTCTATAGGTTCCAATCTATAATTCCACCCAAGCCTGCTCTTCCACAACAACTTGTTGTCCTTGTGTGAGACATGAGACCTTGTAGGGGCAAGGGTGAGGCAGTCTCCTCAAATTCAATTTCTCCACCATCTCTAAAGACACAAAGTTCTTAGTTGGACTGGAATCTATTAGGACCTTGCAGACCTTTCCACCTGCTTTGCAAGTGGTCTTGAATAGAGACTTCCTTTATGGGGGTTCTCTATCAGACATCTTCATAGTGGTTACCACTCTTTTGATCATCAAAGCTTCACCTTTTTCAGGGTATCCATAGCTGTCAGGGGTATTGACACTTTGGTATGTGTTTGAACTTGCCACACTTTGGCAGTCAACCTCTAAAATCAAGTTACTTCTCCTTTCTCCCATGGAACTAGTAGGTTTCTCCAGACATCTTTTAGCCATGTGTCCTTCTTGATTGCAATTATAACATCTAATTGGACCTCTACCTTGAGATCTCCCTCTGAATTGCGGTCTTCTTCCTCTAAAGTTACCTCTTTGATTGTATCCTCCATTGTTATTGGAACTACTCTCTCCTTTAGTGCCTTCTTGACTAGTTTCACTTTGATTTCCAAAGCCATTTCTTCCACCCCTCTACTGTCTTCCTCTTCCTTTATTATTCTGCTCTTGTCTCCTTTTGATCTTATCTTCTACCTTGATAGCAATTTCATGGCAGCTACCAATGGTATCCGGGCTAAGAAGGTTCAATTCTTCTTGAATGTTGTACCTTAATTCATTTAGGTACCAGGAAACTTTCTCACTCTCTTCCTCTTTTGTTTTAGACTTCATGCATAGACTTTGAAACTCCTCTATAAATGAGTTCACATCCATCTCCTTCTACTTGAGATTTTGTCTCCTCTTATGGAGCTGTATTTCATAGTCTTTGGGTACATAGGCCTCTTTGATTAAGGAAACCATCCTCTTCCAAGAAACAATCTTGGGCTTATTGTCCTTCTCTCTTTCCTCTTGGACAAAGTTCCACCAAGTTAGGGCTGTTCCCTTCAACTTGGACTTAGCAATCTTCACCTTCTGGTGTCCTGGAATGTCTTCACACTCAAAGAAAATAGACAAGGAGTCTATCTAATCCATCACAACATCTGGTTCCATCTTCCTAGTGAGAGTTGGCAAATCAATCCTCTACTCCATGTTTCTCCTCTCCATGGATTTGAGGGCATTAAGAAAGTGCCTCTGTTTAGGAGGAATCGCCTCTTCCTCCAGCATAGGGATCTCATCCTCATCCCCTTCATCACAACTACCAATGCTTCCATCTTCCTTTCCATCTACTCTTCCTCTCAACCTCTCTATCTCCCTTTGCATTTCCTTGCAAGAAGTGGCCTGCTCTCTCACAATCTTTTCCAATTCCATGTTGGTGATTGGTCCTTTAGGGACCTCTTCTTCTTGTCCCTCTAACATCTCTCAATTTTCTATCTCCTTACCAAAGTTTTTACTAGCTCTGATACCACCTGATACAGAGCCCTCCTTTTAACCTGCCAAACACCTCAAAATGTATGACACTGACCCCCTAAAACAAGAATGGGATCCTATCAAGGTAAGGCTCTACAACTTTAGTTTAATCTTCTCATCATCTCCAAGACTCTTGCCTACTCAATTAGGGGTATCTTGCTACAACACACTCCATAATACCTCCAAGGGTTAAAATTCATTTTCATACCGGTTTTGGGTCATACAAGACTCCCTAAGGCTAGACAAAGTACAAGTTGCAAGGATACATGCTCATTCCTTAAGAAACTCACCCAATTAGGCCTAGTTGCTTGTAGATTTATTTAGCAGGTAAAGAGACCTTAAGTTCAAATTTTCCCAAACACCTTGGAAAAAAATGATTCAAACACCCTTTTGAAAGTTATACAAGTCTCCAAAAGGAAGGGTCAGGGTCTAGAAAATAAAGGCCTATGCAGGTAGGATGTTGACTATCTTAAAAGGGCTAATTAGGCCGCTTTTGTGAAGCAACTATGCTCAGATGAATGAACCGGCCAATTAAAATCCCATGGGAATTTTGGGAAACATAAATCAATAGGGATTCCAGGGTTACACACCTGGAAGCATCGACAATTGCACACAAGGTACTTTTGCTTGTTCAAGGTCTAGGTAGCCACATAGAGATGTCTACCTAGGGTCACTCCAAACACTTCTCTCCCTTGCTCCTCCTGAAAAACACTCTTGAAATACTAGAATGCATTGACCATACTTTCCTTTCACCAAATCCCATGATCCTCAGATTGGTAAAGTGCAAGATATGGCCATGAAGGAGGAAAAACCCAAGGTAAACCCTAGTTTTCTGGGTACCTATAGTAAAACTTGAATATCAGCAGCAACACACACAATCAAGACTTAAAATCAAAACCAAAACAGATTTAACTCTCCTCTCCAACTATTTTACATCATTGGGAGTGGATCCCAATCTGTACAGAATCATACCATGGACCATAACTCCAGAATTGGAGGAAAAACCCATAATTCTATTAGTTTGTTGGAATCAAAACTCTTCTCGGTACAATCACCTATTGGTAATTGGATCCACAAGGTGTATAAACTATTCTACAACTTCTCTCAACTAAAAATCAAGAGGTTAGAGCCATTGGAGGAGTTTCAAATTAACAAAATGCAAAAAGTGCATAAAAGTTGTTCATGACAACTTTTGACAACTTTCTTTCACCTCCTAATGCCTTGGGTCAAGTTCACCACTCCTAAAACATCTTAAAACACTAAACCCAAAAAATTTGATCCCCTATTGTCCAAAAGTCCTAATTGGCTCATAGAAATGGCAAAATTGGAGTTTGGCTCACAAGATGGGGTTCATTATTACAAAAATATAATGCATGATTGAAAACCTATACAAAACATTCTAGAGAAGTATTTTATGCCTTATCCTCCCTTCTCAGAGTCTGACTTGTCATCTTGAATGGTTTTATGAGGTGCTCCTGCACCACATACTCTCAACATTTATTTTCATATCTATTCGGGAGATTGTTGGTTTTTGGTTTTTGGTATTTCTGCTTTGGCACTTAAATGGTTTTTCCATCTTTGTGTTGCCATCAATGCCAAAGGGGGAGATTGTTGGTATTATGGATATGTTGCATTGTTTTTGTCATTGATGTCAATACTTATCAACACTTATCCTTTTGGAGATCTTTGGTTATGTTCACTGGAAAGTTCGGTAACTTATGCACAATCATCGGTATTTGGTTCACTAGCAGGTTATATTGTTGATTGGCACTAAGGATGGCTTGTTATCATTTGGAGATCACTTGGTTATGTCGAAGACATGGTTTGGACACTTGGTTTTGGGGATTTGGTTATTGGTCTAATCGAGTTGACATATTTGTTGTTACTGGCAAATTGGTCTAGGTTATGGACCGACATGCATTAGCTATTCTAGATTAGCACTACATGTTATGGAGATGGTTTAATCAATTGCTATTTTTGTTGAGATGACATGATGCATCACATCTTGACTTACTTGTTGTAATTAATTTTATTGTAATATTCTTAGTGAGCTAACCTACACATTTGGTCTTAGGTTTTGGTATATATGTAAGATCTCATTTGTGAGATGATGAAACTGAGGTAATAAGTAGAAGGTATATGGTTATGGTATTGTAACATGGTATATGCAATTATTGAAGATCATATGAGGAGACCATAGAGAAGGAGATAATCAGAGCTTAACCGGTACTAAATCTAGCATTGGAGATGGTACTTTGAGTAGTACATTATCATTGGATTTAATCATTCAATTATAGTCAATGTGACTCCTACTTTGTGATTGACCAGTGAGCTCTAGGCGGTTGGCCTTTCTGCATGTGCAGACCCCATTTGTATACACATACTATCTGCAGTAGTATCATTTGATTGTGGGTAAGGTTTCCCATCGTTGTTTTTCCCCTTATAGGGTTTCCACGTACAAATATCTATGTTATGTGTTGTGGATGTTGTTTCTCTTTCTGTTTCATGCACTAAGTTTCACCAGTATTGATATTAACTGTTAATCTGTTAATCGACATTAAGTTTGATTTATCAGTATTAAGTATCAAGTTTGATTAAGTTATATTTGGGTTAAAATTATTAGACAACTGATTCACCCCCCCTCTCAGTTGCCTCTGGGTCCTAATAGTCTGAATCTTTGTAAGAATGATAGTACTTATTTACATTGCAATATTTTTATCCTATGTCATATCATTTACCAGTTGCTTTGGTGTCAAGGTATCCGGTGTCTTAGTCTATTTCTTCTCTGGTGTAAGTTTCTTTTTAGGTTCCCTAACTACCTATTTCTTCTTCTTCAAAGTTCTAGTCCTTTGGGGAGAAGGAGAGGGTACCAGTGAGGATTTCCTCTTCTTTCTTTCAACTCTTTTAAACTCAGCTACTTTCCCACTATTAGTATCTGAAGAAGTAACAACAAGTGAAACATGGGCTTTTAGCTTCAATCCTTCCAGTTCCCTGGAAGATACACCACTTATGTTCATTACATTTTCCTTAATTTCCTTTGCCATCTTGGATGCATCTCTAATAAACTATTCTCTTCTTTTTCTCTATTTTTACATTGAAACAACACTCTCAATGGTTTCAACACTACCAAATAATTTCTCTGATGGTTCCATAGATGCATCAAGTAGTCTTTTATCATATGTTTCAAGAATGGGTAAATCAACTTCATAACCCATTTTAGTAACCCACATAGTTCTAGGGCTAACTGCTTCCATCCATGTCTCATCATGTTTGATAACAAAGCAGATTTTCTTGTCATACTTGTCTACTATGCTCTGGGGTAATCTCTCTGTTAGGAACCAGAGGAAATTGAGAGTGGGGGGATGAATCAGTTGTCAGTTAATTTCAACCCAAATATAACTTAATCAAACTTGATACTTAATACCGGTAAACCAAACTTAATGTCGGTTGACAGATTAGCAGTTAATATTAATACCGGTGAAACTCAATGCATAACACAAAAAGAGAAACAACATCCACAACACATAACACAGAGATTTGTATGTGAAAACCCTATAAGGGGAAAAACCATGGTGGGAAACCTTACCCACAATCAAATGATACTACTACAAATAGTATGTGTATACAAATGGGGTCTGCACATGTAGAAAGGCCAACCGCCTAGAGCTCACTACTCAATCATAAAATAGGAGTCACACTGACTACAATTGGATGGTTAAATCCAATGATAATGTACAACTCAAAGTAGCATCTCCAATGCTAGATTCAGTATCGGCTAAGCTCTGATAATCACCTTCAAACCTTCCTTGAACCTTCTCTATGGTCTTCTCATATGATCTTCAATATTCACACATACCATGTTACAAAACCTTATACCATATACCATTATCTTTCTACTCCTTACTTCCTTACATCATCTCACAAATGAGATCTTACATATATACCAAAGCCTAAGATGAAATGTGTAGGTTGACTTACCAAGAATATTAAAATTAAACTATTTAGAAATGAGCCAAGATGCATTATATCATGTCGGTTCAATACATTTACAACAATGTAAAATTAATTAAATCATCTCCATAACATGTCATGCTGATCTAGAATAGATAATGCATGTCGGTCCATAACCTAGACCAATTTGCCGGTAACAACAAATATGTCAACCTGATTAGACCAATAACTAAAATACCAAAACCAAGTGTCCAAACCATGTCTTTGACATAACCAAGTGATCTCCAGATGATAACAAGTCATCTTCAGTGCCAGTGTACAATATAACCTACTGATGAACGATATACCAATGACTATGCATAAGTCACTGAACTTGCCGGTGAACATGATGTGTTGGTTCAACATAACCAAGTATTTCCAAAAGGCTAAGTGTTGAAATCCATGAGAAAACCAATGTAACACATCCATAATACCAACAATCTCCCCCTTTGGCATTGATGGCAACACAAGATGATAAAAAATCTAAGTGCCAAAACAGAATGCCAAAAATAAAAAACCAACAATCTCCAGAATAGATCAATACCAGAAATCAAAATACAAATGTAGAGAGTATATATCTCCCCCCAATGAATAATCTCTCTCCATAGGATAATGTTAATGTTTTTCCATAGATATCTATCCCCCTTTGACATCAAATTTGAAAGAAATATAAATACCAGAACATACAACCAACTCATAAAACTAATTCCAATAACCAATTGTTTTAAACAACTACTCCCCCTGAGAAGTAGCTCTCCTCCATCAAAGCCAAAAAAAGGTTTATATGTTAATTCTATATGTTTGATGCCAATCATCAACTGTCTAAGTCCCTACCAGTGAGGGTATTACCCCAAGCTACTCTCTGAGATATTCAAAAGTTTCCTTAGGCAAAGGCTTAGTAAAGATATCTGCAATCTGCTCTTTAGTATTCACATAAACCAATCTTACTTCTTTTGCTTCAACATTCTCTTTCAGAAAATTATATTTGATAAAAATATGTTTAGTCTTAGAGTGAAATAACGGATTCTTAGATATACCAATTGTTGGCATATGTGCAGAGTATGATGACATGATGATATTGTATGTTGTCATTGATGTCAATATGCTGAAGAGTGAACTAGTTTATTGAAGTAAGAAACTTGCAAGAGAACCGGTATGATGTTGTGAACTGGTATATGTGAAAAAGTGAAGTGGTATGTCTATCCAAGTGAACCGATATGTTGGAATGTGAACTAGTATATGGAATGTTTTGTATCAAGGTTTCATATGGTATGACTACCGGTTGGTAGTCTTAGCTTCAGGGTTTCTGGTTGAAGTGTTCTATGTCTATGTGATTCAATTGATGACATCATATGATGAGTTAGCATTTTAATGAAGAATAGATTATGTTGCCACATCAACCTTGTGTGCATGAAGGAGATTGATCTTATCTACCTTGGAAATGTGTGAAGTCTCTATAAATGGGTTATCAGCCTCCAAGAAGCGATGAAGAACGAACGATGGAGAACGTCTTGAGATCTGTTTAAGACTATTGTAATCAATGCAATATGTTCAATGGTTAGGATTGAACCAACTGAATTGCTTAACCTAAATGTTTAGGTTCTAGGGTTTATGCTACCGACCTATCTTTCCTATAAGGTCGATGTTGTTTTTCATGTTGAAGTTGTTGGCAAATGTTGTGTGTGTATCTAAGTGTAGAGATACATGATTCTTGCCAGACCTGATAAGAGAATAGATACTCGCAAAGTGTGATTGTAGAAGGAAGGAACTAAAGCGGATCTGCATTGGCATTGAAGTACTGTTACCAGATCATTGTAATACCTGTTGACATCTAACCACTTCAACAGTTGGAAAATCCCTTAACAGGGTAGCTTTAATCGGCTTTCTGTAAATCCTTTAATAGGGTGACTCAAAATCATTGAGTTCTTAACATCCTCTAGCAAGGTAACCTTTAATAGGGTTTAACCCTTAACAAGGTATTTTAGCCATCCCTTAACCGGGTGATCCCTAGCAGGATCGGTTCCTAACAAAACCCATTGTAAAGTCTTTAACTAGACTAGGTTCCTAACAAAGTGGACTTCAAAAGGGTTCAAAGAACAGCTTGTGGGTATTCATCCCCATTGTGGTTTTTCCCAGTTGAGTTTCCATGTGAAAAATATGTGTGTTATGGGTGATGCTTTTCATGTGATGCTTTGTTATTCTCTGTCAAGTGGTAAAGCATGTTGAACAAGTAAGTCTTTACATTTCTGTTGATGTATTACTTGATGAATACTAAGAGGGGGGGGTGAATTAGTATACCAAAAATCAGTGCACTAAAACACTTAAACAGTCTGAAGATAAATTGGTAAAACAGTTTGATAGACAGACTGGTTATCACACATGGAAACCAAAATGAAAATAAAGCATTCACCCACAAAAGCAAGACAACCATAACACAAGATATTTGGCATGGAAACCCAAATGGGAAAAACCACGGAGAGATGGAACTCACAAGTCACTATCTGCAGAATAGAGACCAGACTAGTTAAGGTCAGACCGGTTAAGGTCTTACAATGTTCTTCACCAGAACAAATCCTATTAGGAATCTCAATCTCTGTTAGGAGATAAGTCCAATTAAAGACTACCTTGCTAGAGGATTTTAGATTCATAGAGGTGAACCACCTTGTTAGAGGATTTGACAAAAGGCTTTTGGGCCTACTCGGTTAAGGGCTACAAACTTGTCAAAGATGTGAGTAATCAACAAGTGTTTGATCTATCTAATAACATAGACTGCTTGGTTAGATCCAGTATAGCTCACAGTTAATGCATTTTGGCATTACTTTAGTCTTCTTTGTCTCTCACTCAGTTACAACTTGATCTTCTTAGATAAGATCGCTCTTACAACAACTCATCAACCTTAAACCCTAGCACAGCATAAACCCTTTTAGCAACAACCTAAAACCCTAGACATGATATCCTTTTAAAGGAATCTGATTGCATGTCGGTCCAATAGGATTAGATTACAATTTCCTAGGTTCAATGAATCTAGACATACTCAGTAACATGACAAAAGAAGCACCATCAGTGTGTCGGCATCGTCAAACAATCGGTGGATTGGTAACTCATCACAAAATGCCTGTTGGTAACTCATCACAGAGTATTACCGGTTCATACAAAATATCAGTTGCCGGTTTGACAAAAATGAAGATTGGTAAGAATGTGTTATGCTGCTTTTCTCCCTCGTACCGCTTGAGATCTACGAACCGCTTGGGGTCGACATGCCGCTTCAGACCAGGAAACACATTTTGCAAAATCACCAATAGTCTAAAGACTAGAATACAACATACCGGTTGAGCTCTAGCTCATACATGTAAAGGAGATCTCAATGCAAGTGTTGTGTCCATCAACGACAATCACAACATAAACATCAAAAATGCCAACAATCTCCCCCTTTGGCATTGATGGCAACACTTAGGAAAATAAAATTTTGACATCTAAGTGTTTTACAACAAAAATATGCCATTAACAAAATTGCTCCCCCTAAGCATATACACTATCCCTTAATCAATACAATGTATATCAATTTTTCATACGAGCATAAACATTGAGATATCATAGCATAAATCATATATCATAATTTTAAAGCCAGATACTTCTCCCTATTCTTCTCCAAAATAGATAGAGTACTTCTCCCCCTTTTCCAACAATGACAAAGTACCGTTGAACAACCCTGTGTCCATTTGATATTAAAATAATAAAAGTTTATGACAACAAGGAATAATACTTGTCAAAAACTGATTTATAGTCCTGTAAAAATTGTTTCATTGATAGAGACCAGGACTCAAGTAGGGAGGTGGCCACTTCTTTCTCTGTTTGCATCTGGGATACCTATTCTTCCATGGCATCAACTGTGCTCATCTCCTGTGTAACTATCAAGGCATCCACGTTCAGATAACACTTCTGAAGAATTTGTAGACATGGAAGTAAAACCAGTTGTAGCTCCTACAAATCTCTAGACCGTGTACTGATCTCTTGCTCCATTTTGGCTGACTAGATCTGAAACTGGTGAACGGTTTGCCCATAAGTTGCAAAGGAATCATAAGGTGGCTTAAATGTGCTTAAGTAAGACTGTAAGTCCGTTTGAAGCTTTTGCTTCTAGGATAGCACATCATCGTAGAATAGATGGGGTTGACAGATTTTGCTTAGTAGTAGGTTTCCCTCATCCAAAGCGTCCCTTATATCCTTTTGGTCTTTCAGCAGTTCAGACTGAAGTTCATTCAACTTCTTCACCAGAGAAATGTTAAGAGCCTTTTGATGCTCTTTCTTGACATTTGCCTCAACTACTTCTTCCAGGCTTTGTACCTGATCATCCACTATAGTACATAGTAGCTTAAGTTGTGCTAGTGATGATTTAGTGTTGGGAAGATTGGTACTGGGGATCAAACCGGTAAGGGTGTCTATAGCCGCTTGAATTATATCTTGTTCCTTTTTCCTTTGAATGATTTCAAGGTTCTTTTGAGCAACCTTGATGCTCTGCATTAGCTCCGATTCACTTGCAGACTAGAGATTGATAGGACTGGAGATATCAGCCAGTTTGGCTTGACTCTCGGTTGTCTTCGGAGTCTCCATATGTGTGCTCTTCACCACTTCTGCTACCTTGTCCGCTTTTCTTTTCTCCACTACCTTGTCTTCTGCTTCCTTCTTCTTTTCTTGCTCCTTGTCTTCTTCTTCTTTCTTTTTCTTCTCAGCTTCCTTCCTCTTCTCCTCTTCTTTCTCTTCCTCTTCCTTCTTCTTCTTTTCTTCTTCCTTCTTCTTCTTATCTTCCTTATCCTCTTCTTCTTTCTTTTTCCTCTCATCTTCTTGCTTCTTTTTCTCTTCATCTTTTCTTTTCTCCTCTTCCTCTTTTCTCTTCTCTTCCTCTTTATACTTTTTCTCATCTTCATCCATCTTCTTCTCTGCCTGTTCTTTAGCCGCTTCCTGTCTGTCCTCGGCTTGCTCACTGCCCTATTTGGCCTGTTGCACTTGTTCTGTTCCCTAAGAAGGTATGTCTTGAGTGACATATTCTATGTTCAGGGCATCAACATCAATAGTGTCGATTGGTTCTTCAACCGGGTTTCCTTCTTCATCAAAAACTTCATCCAGTTTGGATATAACTGGTTCTTTTTCCACTTGTAGGTTGGCCATACATGCTTTGTGAGCTTGGGTAGCATGATTCATATTCTGATGAGTGTCTTTTTCAATATCATCAATTATTCCCTCTAACAGCCAGAGTTTTCTTCTCCTTGTGAAGAAGAGTCCTTTATTTTGGTCCAAAATATCAAATAATTCTGAGTTTGAGAGTTCGGGAAAGTACTGTGCAAAGACTTTCTCCCTAATCTCCTGTTGTTTTTCTATGGTAATGCACCATTTATTATCTAATGCCTTATATAATGAATCCGGTGTCTGAGATTTAATCTTTGATGGTGACTGGTCAATCTTACACAAATAAATAATAATTTCCTATAGTACTTCTTCTTTCTCCTCATCACTAAAATCATCATAGTAATCTACTAAATCATGAAGTAATTTTCTTCTAATATTCTTTACTGTTCTTTGACAATGTGTCAAAGGTTTATATGAGGAGATATCGATATTTACTGGTGCAGACGCTACCAGTTCATTCTTCTTCATCTTCTTCGTTTGTCTGGCCTTCTTTGCATTTCATCAGACTCAGTCTCTTCAAAGTCTGGTTCATTTGACTTAGTCTTCCTTTTTCTTTCAAAGACTTTTGCTAGTGCCACTTCTGGTTTCTTCTTTGCAGGTGACCGCTTGGTCACTCTTGAAGTTGCAGTAGTAGCCAGTGTTGATGTTGCAGGCATTGCTTTTGCTTTCTTTACTGCCAGTTGTTTTCCTTTCTTAATAGAGGGTTCCTCGACTAGTGCAATCCTTTCCAAATAGGTTCCGGTCCTTTTTGCCTTAGGATCGAGAGGTGAGGCAATAAGGGTTAAGGCATACCCTTCTAGCATATTGTACATCACCTCATAGCCCATTGGCTCCACTTCTTCCATTCTAGGCTCAACAGCCTCCATTAAGCATTTGTCCACTTGGATGGTGAAATAGATGTCATCTTCATATTTCTTAACAATATCACTTGAGATTCTCATCCTTTGGCTCATCTTCCATCTAAACTCATCAAAATATTTGTTCAGCACATTAGGGTAACTGGTTCCAATAGCTTGAATGCTTTCCTTGATCTGCTTGGTTACCAGTTGGTCAGGGACCACTGGACATCTCCTACTCTAGGAAAGTAGCCTTGGAAATAGAAGAACAACCCAGCCAATAGTTGTTCGAACTTGAATCTCAGTACATTATCCTGTTTGATTGACTTCAGATTAGACAGGAGTTGCCTCTACATACCAGTGCACAAGTCAAATGATGCATCCTCTTTAATCATCCGGTAAGCAACATTTACCACTACAACAGATACAGAGTTAATTCTACTGGCAGAGAATGTTTTGTAGCCTATCACCATACAGGCATACATAACAAGCTCATGCTTGATGGAGTTGAATGTCATGCCTCATGAATCACTCACTGAACTGGTGAGCCTTGACATTTCCATTTTTCTTATTGTCCTTAGGGCTGGCACTTCCCCTATGTTGCAGAAACCGGTAACTGCATGAATTGCCTGAGGTGTGATATCATGCATCCTTTCCAGGTACATCTTGTCACCATGGACTCTACTCAAAATGATCCTGATATGATCCTTTATAAAGTCTTCCAGAAAATATACTACATTATGGAGTTTCTTCTTCTCTAAGATACTATATTCTGGTTTGATTTTCTTGTCCTTTCCACAAAACAGACCTAGTTGAGAGTGGATGGCTAGAGACCTTAGGTCTTCAATTTTGCAATCAATATAGTTAGAAATTCCCTCTTCCACTATCACTCTAACTGGAACTTGTGGTATGGCATTATACTTTGACTTCCTTTGAATGAAACTTTCAGACTCAATGGATGTACTAGAACTGGTATGAGATGCGGAAGTCATTGTAGAATATTTTAAGAACTCAAGGAATACCTTTAAAACACGAATTTAGGGATTTCTGATTCTCCTTCACTCCACACTCCATCAGTTGTCGAATCACCGCTTTGTGTTCTCCACTTGATCGTTTACAAACTGAATTTGAATCTCCTTCAAGACTTGTCAATTTCTTGAAATCTTAGCTCAAATCGCCTTTTCTTCGCTCTACTCTTTGGAAAACTTTTCTTCGCTCAAAAAAAGATAGTGAGAGATGATTTGAAAAATGCTTTTATACATGTCTCACATCTACCACCATTAATGCTCCTCTATTAGGGCGTAAACCCTAATTTGCCTTTTTACCATTTCCGATCTTCTGCCAAGTGACAGGTATCACATACCGGTTAAGGTCTTTTACCAGTTTGAACTGGGGATTCGAAAACATTTTGCCATTTTCTCCCCCTAAGTCTTTTGAAGCTTAGTTTGTCAGTTCTGATATTTCCACACTAGGTGCAGAAACTGGTTCCTCTTCCAACAATGTTGGTATCTTCCTCCAGGTTTTGTTCATGTCCGCTTGAACTGTTCCAACATCAATTTCTCCTTCCAGAGTGACCAGTATATCATCAGATATACTCTTTCTGCTTCTGCAGAATCTTGCAATGTGACCCGGTTTGTTGTAGTGGTAGCAAACCAATCCAGGTGCTCTCCAAGGTCCATTGTTCATGTTTCCATTCTTCCTTCTGCATGTTGCAGTAGTGTGACCATGACCATGACAGATCATACAATTTGCTTTCCATCCGGTTGCCGCTTGATGGCCACCGCTTCTTGACTGATGATTGAAGACATTAAACCAGTTGTGGTTCCGGTTCACAAAAGGTTTAGGACCAATTCCTTGGGTCCTTTGAGGATATCTTCCAGTGTTATTCATCACAGACCTGCATTCAAATGCTCTATGCCCAAACTTGTTGCATGCATAACAATGACCATTGAACTTATTGGATCTAGGTACATTGTTAATAAAGTAAGGAAAATTATTGTAGGCTTTGCTCCTACATACATTGGCAGTATATCTTTCTTTAAGATAGTTAAATCAAACAGGTTTGAAATTTTGCTCACCTTTTCCGTTGAATGCCAATTGCTTCTTTGATGCTTCAACATTTGTTCCTGAGGATTCTCCTTCCTCATGTCCAGAGAAACCAAGTCCATTGGTATTCTTTACTAGTCTAGATGACTCAAGCTTTTGCTCTAGCTTGATAGTAAATTTGCTGAACTTAGCAAGTATTTCCTTTGACTCGGAGAGTTCTTTGGAAATAGCAGTATTTGTCTTCATTAGGCTTGCATTTTTAGAGATGGCTATGTTTAGTTCATCTTGTACTCCTTTTTCCATTTTTCTCTCATGAAGGCGAGTAGTCAGTGCACTAATCTCTTGTTTCAACTTGGAGATCTCATGATCTTTGTCCTTCACCAGATCTTCAACTTTCATCCTGTTCTCAAGCTCTTGACTAAACAGGATATTCAGTCCTTCCAACTCCTTTCTCAAGTTGGAGTTTGATTCATTCAACTTATTTACTTCTGCTATCATGGCTTCCATATCTGCTTCATCTGCAGAACTATTTTTAGATAGCTCCATCATCTTTTCTGCATGTTCTTTCCTTTTTGCTTGAGATGCCTTGTATTTGACCATAAGATCATCATAGGCTTGCTCAGACTGAGTGAGCCGTTGAGTAAGTTCCCTCAAGGTGTATTCCCCCATATCTCTTTCCAAGTGGTTAAACTTATAGAAAGGTAGACTCTGATACCAATTGATGAATACTAAGAGTGGGGGTGAATTAGTATACCAAAAATTAGTGCACTAAAACACTTAAATAGTTTGAAGATAAACTGGTAAAATAGTTTGACAGACAGATCGGTTATCACACATGCAAACCAAAATGCAAATAAAGCATTCACCCACAAAATTAATACAACCATAACACAAGATATTTGATGTGGAAACCCAAATGGGAAAAACCACGGTGAGATGGAACTCACAAGTCACTATTTGTAGAATAGTGACTAGACCGATTAAGGTTAGACCGGTTAAGGTCTTACAATGTTCTTCACCAGAATAGATCCTATTAGGAATCTCAATCTCTATTAGGAGATAAGTCCGATTAAAGACTACCTTGCTAGAGGATTTTAGATTCATAGAGGTGAACCACCTTGTTAGAGGATTTAACAAAAGGCTTTTGGGCCTACTCGGTTAAGGGCTACAGACTTGTCAAAGATGTGAGTAATCAACAAGTGTTTGATCTATCTAATAGCATAGACTGCTTGGTTAGATCCAGTATAGCTCACAGTTAATGCATTCCAACATTACTTTAGTCTTCTCTGTCTCTCACTCAGTTACAACTTGATCTTCTTAGATAAGATCGCTCTTACAACAACTTATCAACTACCTTAAACCCTAGCACAACATAAACCCTTTCATCAACAACCTAAAACCCTAGACATGCTGTCCTTTTAAAGGAATCTAATTTCATGTCGGTCCAATAGGATTACATTACAATTTCCTAGGTTCAATGAATCTAGACATACTCAGTAACACGACACAAGAAGCACCGTTAGTGTGTCGGCACCATCAAACAATCGGTGGATTGGTAACTCATCACAAAATGCTGGTTGGTAACTCATCACAGAGTATTACCGGTTCATACAAAATACCAGTTCCGGATTTGAGAAAAATGGAGACTAGTAAGAATGTGTTATGTCACTTTGCTCCCTCGTACTGCTTGAGATCTATGAACTGCTTGGGGTTGACATGCCGCTTCAGACCGGGAAACACATTTTGCAAAATCACCAATAGTCTAAAGACTAGAATATAACATACCGGTTGGAACAGATACCGATTGAGCTCTAGCTTATACATGTAAAGGAGATCTCAATGCAAGTGTTGTGTCCATCAATGACAATCACAACATAAACATAAAAAATGCCAACATTACTAATGTATGCATATGCGTGAAGTGGAAATAAGATGTTAGATTGTGTGGAAAGCTAAGAGTTACCGATTTATGTGTTTCATATTCTTACTGTGTTTAACCGGTAATAATCTGGTTTAGACCGGTGTTATTGCTTGCCAGTCAAGTGCAGTGTTTTCAGTCAAACCGGTTCAAGGAAAAGTGGTTTTTCTTAGTACTGATTCACCCCCCCTCTCAGTACCGGTTTGGTATTAACTATTCATCATTGAATCATCAATTGGTATCAGAGCATCTTCTAGGTCCTCTGTGTTGTAAGCTTAACCACTTGAGGTAAAGATCCTACTCTAATGATGAAGAGGGAAGGTCCAAAGTTCAACATAGATAACTTTAAAATATGGAAGGATAGAATGAAGATATACATTAGAAGCATGGGTGCTCAACACTGGAGCTATGTTGAGAATGCTTATGTTATCCCTACTGGTACTCTCACCGATGATCAAAAGAGAGAGATTCAAGAGAATGGGCAAGTCAGGGAAGCCCTACTCAATAGTTTATCTAACATTGAGTTTATTGATGTTTAGAATAAAGAGAATCCCAAAGAAGTATGGGATTCCCTTGAGAATATCTACAGCGGTGATGAGCATGTGAAACAAGCTAAGGAATAAAGCCTTAGGGGAAATTTTGAAGACATGCAGATGGTTGAAGGAGAGACCATTCAACAATATGGAATAAGAATCAAAACTATTGTTGGAGATATCAAGAGTGCAAGTGGTAAAATGGAAGATTCCACTATTGTTAGCAAAGTTTTGAGATCCTTATTACCAGTCTATGCAATAAGGATTGCTGGTATTCAGGAGTTGAGGTTTGTAGACAAGACAAAGGTATCCCTAGACTCCATCATTGCAAAGTTAACAACTTATGAGCTAAATAATTATGATGGCAGTATTCAGAAGATTGAATCAACCTTCAGAGCATCTATTGCACCATCTAGAAAAGGCAAAGAAGGTAGTACTAATGGTGAACCAAGACAAAGTAGAGAAATGGATTATGAGGAGATCCTGATGGAATTTGAAGCTCTTCTTGCCAAGAGACTTCCCAAGGGAACTAGTAAATACAGAGGTAAGTTTCCTTTGAAATGATTTTCTTGTAACCAAATAGGACACATTGATGTAAACTACCCTAATGGTAATAACAAGGACAAACTGGAGAGGTTCAAGAAGTTCAAAGGAGGAAACTGAAGAAACTATTTTGTAGTAGTTGATGAAGGTGTCACTGATGAGGAATCATAAGATGAAGAAAGTGAAGATATTGTGTTTGTAGTAGTCAAGGAAGATGTGTCAGACAAGAAGGCTCTTGTCTCCCACTTTGATAATTCCAATGAGTGGATTATTGATAGTGGTCGTTCTCACCATATAACTAGTGACCAGAGTAAGTTTCTATCTCTAGAAGAGTATGATGGTGGTGTGGTTCATTTTGATAATGATGCACCATTTATGGTAAAAGGCAGAGGGTCCATCTCTCTGAATGGAAGAAGCAGTTTTGACAATGTGTATTGGGTAGAAGGTCTCAAACAAAACCTTTTGAGTGTTTCCCAATTGAATGATAGTGGACTCACTCTGGAATTCAGAGATGGAGTGTGTAAAATAAAAGGTAAGAGTGGTGAACTGATGGCCAGCGGTATGCAAACCAAAGGTAACCTATTTCAGCTGAATGCTAATGTCAGTACATGTCTAATGGCTAAGTTTGATGATAGCTGGATATGGCATAGGAGACTCTGCCATGTAAAATTTGATAATATTGTGAAGGCCAGTAAGATCAAGGCAGTTAGAGGATTGCCTATGCTGAGAAAATCAGAAAATCCTTTGTGCAGAGAGTGTCAACTGGGGAAAATGTCTTCCACAACCTTCAAAGGTAAATCTTTCACTGCAAATAATTTACTTGATCTTGTGTATACTGATTTTTGTGGTCCTATGAAAACTAGGAGTGTGCAGAGAGATAGGTATTTTATGATTCTTACTAATGATTGATCAAGAATGATGTGGGTCACATTCTTGGAGGACAAATCTGAAGCTTTTGGAAAGTTCAAAGCCTTCAGTGCACTGGTTGAAAAAGAAAGCAGTAAGAGGATTAAGTGCTTGTCTACCCCAACTATAATGACAATAATAATACCTCTAATTGAAATCTCAATCCGAAGTTTGGGCATTCATATGGTAGAGTTTACTATTCCCATGGCTGGTGTTCATTTAGTTGTCAATCCAGGAACATAAAACTTGAAATGGGTCTGCAAAATATATGCACTAAGCTCCTTAAATGATTATTCTTAATTACTACAAGAAAGGTAGGAATGGAAATCATAAAAGGCTAAATGAAAGCTTTACAAAACTCTGCTGAAAAGATCTAATAAGAATAACAGGAATCACACCATTCTGCCTTGGCTGCAGGAAGAGTCACAGGATCTATTTCCAGTGGCTGCAGGAATAGTCCAGTCATGAACTTCTACTACAACTAAGTAAAAAATAACTTCAATAATCATAAATATAGGATCACTCACCAAGTGGGCCCCCTTGGATGAGTGATATCAAACTCTCAGCAAAGAACTATTAGTAGATCAGAATAACATATTTTTATTCATTTTTCCTGAAAGACGATTACATATTCTAAAAGAGAAAAATTCAGAATGCATGACAAAAACTCTGCTCAATCCTTTTCCATTTTGTCTAACTCTGATAAAAGAAGGAAGAGATTATTATTAAGAAAAGATAGACTACAATGGACAACTCTAGTTACACCCAAAAGAATAGGTGGATAGCTGTCAGATGAAGGGGATAACAAAGAGCTTGGCTGCAGGAACTATGGATCTGAAACTGAACCACAGTATTTGCATGCCAAAGAGATATTTTGCAAATTAAAAATGCACCAGAGTTAAACTCCCATGGTGAAGTACAACTACTCTGATTATGCAATAGATTGCGCTCGCTTGAATCTCCTTCAATTTGACCTCCAGCTATCTGAACGTAATTCTCCAATCCTTAGGCACAAAAGAAAATTCTCCACTGCGGCATCAATTATTATCTGCACTAAAATAGAAACAATATATAAGGGCATGCATATGTATCTTACTTAACTAATACATTCATTAACTCATATATGAAATCATCCTAAATAATCCGCATATCACAAGGACAAACCATTTGGCTACAGGAATAAATTGGCATGGCTGCACGAATTAACAAACAAGGTTCAAACATGATTTCTTAAGTTTAGTTTTAAAAAATGGATTACATATAGTCAATTCACAATATTTTACTATCACAATGCAACCCAAAAGATACCAAAAACCTAAGAGTCCTGATAAAAAAACATGTCGATACACCGACTTATCATGCCCCCCAACTTTAAGGGTTTGCTGCTCCTGCAGCAAAAGGAAAATTTCTGATTTTTGCTGAAACTTTGAAATCACCAACAGTGTCCTGTCTGGTTCCCTTGGAAGGCAAATTCCAATAAAATCCCTTCATCTTCTCCAACCTGGACCATCTAGCTATTTCTTGCACATCTACATCATAATTCTGTTTTGTTGGTTGATATGCGAAGAGTGGCCACATAAGGATAGGAGGCTGAAAGATTAATGGCAACCAATTATTGGATTTCTCCTTGCCTAGATGTATGTACTTGGAGGCTCTCTATATAGCTACATGAAAATTCTGTAATGAGTAGGGTTATCCCAGTTTTAAATGATCTGGTAGATGATTCCAATGTTGAGTTAGTCCTTTTAGTGTTGTTTTCCTATGGGTATGAACCAATTGCTCATATGCTTGATAGACTTCCTCTCTCATTGGAAGTACTGTCTTACTAACATCATCTCTTATTATCAACTTTTGCCAATCATAATACAGAACCCTGAGTGCTTCTAATTCCCTCATTAATGGCAATGGACAGTCAAGTTCCAATTTTTCAAACTCCCTGGCTTGTGGTCCTATAATCATTTCATTTTGTATCCAAGACATTAGAGCTTTGAGATGGATATCCCCAATGTACAACAAAAGATTCCATTCTCTGTCCTGGGGTATAGCATAATTATGTAAATATAATTCACATAACAGATTCCTTACAGAATGTGGGGAGATTTGATAAGCATGATAGGATTCCTCAGGTGTTTCCAAGGATGGATTAAGGTCCCTTACTATGTGGTTTATACTGAAATTCAGATATTATTCTTTCAAGTGCACTGCATAAATTCTTGGGGGAGTCCTACACTACATTATCTTAGGAATCATACCATAAATATCTTCTACCTTAGTCTCCAATTCTTTAATTTTATTATCTTTTTTTCTCAATCTCTTTTTACTGCTTATTAATTATCCCTTACTACCTATCCTTCTCTATTTCCCATTGCCTAAAGAATGTTAAAGCAATTGATAACCTAGTTAGGGATGAAAGAGTTCTTATGGGTCCTACCTTAGACCGTGGGATTTCTTCAATAACTTCCTCATTCTAGATTGGCATATCTCCCACATTTTCTTTAGGTTGTTGTGGAACATCATCAATAATCTCCTTACATTGCAATGCCACTGAAGCCAGATTTGCAAGCTTATCCATTACAATTTCTTCCTGAATTTCTTCTTGGATTTCTTCTCCTACAGGATTTTCTTGCATTTCCTCTTCTACAGGGTTTTCTTGAATTTCCTCTTCTATAGGGTTTTCTTGAATTTCCTTCTTTGCAACATCTTCTTCTTCTAAAATTTCTGCTGCAATCACCTCTACTGGATTACTCACTGGTTGAGTCTTCTGTGTCCTCCTTCTTGTTCTCCTCACATACACTTTTGAAACAGATGTAGGAGTTTTTGTTTTTGTTCGACGCCTCTTGGCTGCAAGAGGGATATGTACTTCCTGCGGCCAGATAACAAATTCTTCATCTGACTCCTCCTTTTCCAATGAACCTCCTTGAAGAGAGGTAGAGGGTTGTCCTTCGATTGACTCTGCTTCAATATTGTCTTCTAAAATAATTGTAGCTCCTTCAGCAACCAGCAAACCCTCATCTTCACTAGAAAAACCTTCTAGAACTATCTCTTCTTGAACCGACGGATTATTTTCAATAGGGGCTTCATCTACCCTAAATTGTAGAATATCTTCAAGCACACCCCATTCCATCTGTGAAACATCTCTCAAGGACCATTCTACCAGCAACTTCACTAGTCCATGATGGCTAATAGAGCGATTTCCATATTTTTTAGTCTCCTTAGCACTTATAGAAATGAGATGATACAAGAAATTTGGGACATTAACTCGTTGGTCATGACACAGATGACTAAGTAACTTGAAGTGAGGTGAATGGAGTTTTGAATACCGTCCTTTATAGGTAATATATTTCATAATATACAGAGCTACAAGAGGCCAATGTGTTGGCAAAGAAACCCTTCTAGTCCCTTGCCTATCCACCATTAAGGGTCTATTAGTAGGAACTGCGAACTCTGCCCTAGTACTCCTTGCATCCTTCAATTCTAGAAAGAGTTCTCCTTCCTGTAGCAACCCTGTGACCTATGCAATTCGCTGCTCTGTAGCAATTACCCTTAACTCCTTAACTGTAGCTTCTCCTTCGTCAAAAGAATGCATAAATTCTATAGCTATTTCGTCATTGAAATCCCTAATTCTTTGGAAATAATCCAGCCAGCCATGGTTTTGGAAATAATGCACACATACAACATCCTACAACAACCCTTCATGGACAGTTGGTTCATGGCGAATTAAATCACCACCCATCTTTTACTCTGATAATTCCGCAGCTTCACCAAAATGTTTGACAGATTCACAAAAGCTAAAATCTACATATCTTAAATTTGGTGGTAGAAGTTATTATTCACTCACGTGAAATAATAATCATCATAAGTAATGTTATTTAGGAAATCAGTTCGGGATAATAAATCTTACTCAGAAAAAGGACCATAAAGTACCCCCCCCAACTTAACCTAGCACGTGTCCACATAGGCTGATGAGATTTCGGGTTTGGAGCGGATTAAAATAGAATTAAAATCATAATGACCTAATAAATACAAAATTAAAATAAAGTACAATATACACGTACCTACAATTGGGCAAAAATGATGTTGAAATGAAATGAAGTGATAGGTAAGAAAGTGGGATGGAGTGTAGTGGATGGAACTTTATGTACAGAGAACAATATTCCTCATGGAAATATTTTATTATGATATGGTAAATATGTTCATTGTAGAGGCTGCAGGAACATCATCCTTATCAACATGCTCAAATGCAACAGGAAGCTCATGAATTGATACTGAAGCATTGACACTTGCTGCAGGATCCTTGCCAGTTGCTACAGGAACTTATATTTCATTTTGAGAAGCAAACTACTGTAGGAACTCTTCTCTAGTAGCTAGCTTGTGATAAAGTCATAGTCGCTGTCCATTCACTAAGAGTTTAAATCGAACAGGATCTATTGTGGACAACCGAACTGCTCCATTGTGAAAAACTTCTTCTACTTCATAAGGACCCAACCACCTTGTTTGGAGTTTTCCCATAGCATCCTTATATCTGGAATCATACAAGAGTGCCCAGTCACCAACTTTGAATTTCTTTTCTCTGATATATTTATCATGCCATCTAGCTCTTTGGTTTTGAATCAACTCTGTGTGTTGAAAAACTATCTTTCTCCATTCATCAAGAGCATTTAACTGCTAAATGCGTTCTTTCTATGCTTTAGACAATGTCATATTCATTGTAGAGCTATTCTCAATGTTTTATGCTCAAATTCAATAGGCATTATTGTTGTTTTGCCATAAACCATCTCAAAAGGTGTGAATCCAGTTGGTGTTTTCCATGTTGTTCTATATGTCCAAATTGCCTCTGAAAGCCAATTAGACCAATCTTTCTTGTGGATAGACATTATTTTTGTAAAAATAGCCTCAAGCTCTCTATTGGTAACTTCTACTTGGCCATTAGACTGTCGATGATATGGAGTAGATTTCCTGTGTCTTATATTGTATTCATTGACCAAATCTTTTATCAATGTTGATGTAAATTGAGGTCCCTGATTTGAGACAATTTCCCTGAGTACTCCATACCTTGTAAATATTTCTTCATAGAGAAATTTAGCTACCTTATTGTCTCTTGCATGTTGCATAGCTCTAGCTTCTACCCATTTTGTCACATAGTCTGTACATACCAAGATATAATATTTTCCATTAGAAGGTGGATCAATGGGGCCAACAAAATCTAATCCCCATTTGTCAAATGGTGTAATAGATATTTGAGGGTATAGTGGCATCTCATCCAATTTTGTAGGTCTACCCATTCGCTGGACATCTATCACATTTCCTTATGTACTGAGCTACATCCTTATGTAGTGTAGGCCAGTAATAACTAGTATTGAGTATTTTCAGTGCTGTCCTTTTGACAGCAAAATGACCTCCACATGGCTCATCATGACATGCATGCAAGATGTCATATGTTTCATCTTCTCTGACACATTTTCTCATGACTTGATCAAGTCCAGTATAAAATAGACAATCAGCAATCCATGAAAAGTTAAAACTTTTTTCAACTAGCAACCTTCTTTCCTTAGGAGAAAAAGAAATTGGCATCTTAGCTACAGCTAAATAGTTGGCAATATCAGCATACCAAGGAGTATGGACCTATATGAGAAACAAATGCTCATCTGGAAAAGTGTCATCTATCATTGTAGAGTCTTCCTACAATTGAAGACGTGAAAGATAATCTGCAACAATATTAGACTTCCTTGGCTTATCAACAACTGTGATATCAAATTCCTGCATCAACAATAACCAGTGAGCCAGTCTACCAGTGATGGATGGCTTATTCATAAGATATCTAATTGTAGTATGATCTGTATGCACAAATATTGGATACTCTGTAATATAGTGTCTAAACTTGTTAAGGGCATATATGATAGCTAGCATTTATTTTTTAGTAACTGTATAATTCAATTCAGGTCCCTACAAATTCTTGTTGATATAATATATTGCATTTTCCAACTTATCAACTTTTTGTCCTAGCACTGCTCCTATAGCATAATCAGATGCATCAGTATGGATTTGGAATGGTAGAGACCAATTATGTCCTTTAAGAACTGGTGCCTGAGTCAAAGCATGCTTAAGCTTTAAAAAAGCTTCATTGCATGTTGAGGTCCATTTAAATTCTCCATCTTTAGTAAGTAGTGTATATAAGGGACTTGCAATTTTTCTGAAATCTTTGATGAACCTTCTGTAGTATCCAGCATGGCCAAGAAAACTTCTCACATCTTTCTACTTCACAAGGTTATTAATATGTTGAATAACCTCAATCTTTGCTAGATCCACTTGTATGCATTGTATAGATATATGATGACCAAGGACTATTCCTTCTTCCATCATAATGAAACACTTTTCACTATTTAGAGACAAGTTGTAGTCTTCACACCATTGCAAAATTTTATTCAAATTACCCAATGCTTGATCAAATTCAGAACCATAGGTTGTAAAGTCATCCATGTAAATTTCCATTATGTCTTGAGAAATATTAGAAAAAATACTGATGACTAACCTTTGAAAAGTGGCTGGAGCATTACACAACCCAAAAGGAAGAACAAAATATGCATAAGTGCCCCATGGACAAGTAAATGTTGTTTTCTCCTGATCCTCAGGAGCTATTTGTATCTGACTATAGCCACTAAATCCATCTAGAAATGAAAAGTATCTCTTACTAGCAAGAGAATCCAATACCTGATCCACAAATGGAAGTGGAAAATAATCCTTCCTTGTGGATAAGTTCAAAGCTCTAGAATCAACACATACTCTCCATTTGCCTCCCTTTTTAGGAACTATCACCAAAGGTGATACCCATTGACTATCAAAGATAGGATAGATAAACCCAGCTTTCAACAATTTTTTTCAATTATTCCTTAACTATCTCCTTCAGGGTAGGATTGACTCTTCTTTGAGGTTTTCTGAGGGGGCAACACTCATCCTTTATGTAAATACGATGAGTACAAACTGTTGGATCAATTCCATTCATATCCTTGTAATCCCATGCAAAGGCATTTTTATGGAGTTTTAGCAAGTCCACCAGGCTATCTTTCTGAGTATCTGCTATATTCTTGTTGATGTTTAGATATTTATTTAATTCAACCTCTATCTTGATAGTAAGATCAATTTGATTTATATCAGAAACATGAGAATATGACAATTTCTGCAGCAACAAGGTATGCAAGATGTCAGTGGTTGTAGGAAAGTCCAACCCTGCAATATTCGGAACCAATTCCTGCAATTATTGGTCTTCTATTAATTTTTTTATCAAGACCTTATAAAGGATTGGTTCTTCATCATATAACTACATGAGTGACACTTGATTAATCATCATAAGGTGATTAATAGAGTCAATTTCTTTAGATTCCTCTCCTAAAATAGGCCAAACAGCCTACTGTTGCTCAAGCTGAGGTTGTGCAGGGGAATACAAGGCCAATGTTTTTGTGGAACTGCCATCTGAAATAGTCATGTCTCCTGATCTACACCCAATATATGCATCAACTGTGGCAAGTCATGGTCTTCCCAAAATGATTGGATATCCCCCCAATGTTGCTTTTGGGGATAAAATCATAAAGTCTGTAGGATATTCCCAGGAATCTAGAATGACCACTATATCTTCTATCATACCATCAGGTCTTACTGCAGAGCCATTAGCAAGTTGAAGAACTATGGGTGTAGCCCTTAAACTATCTATCTCTAGATGTTTCATTACTTCCCTTGTCATTACATTAATGGCTTCCCCTAGATCAACTAAAATATTTTTTATTTGACCGCCATTAATGACTATACTCACAACAAGACTGCCTGGATCAAAATACTTTGGAATAGCATTTTTTCCTAACATAATATCAGCCAATTGACCCATAACATGAACTATTTGTGGATCCTTTTTCTTTCTGCCAGGTTTCTTTAGGCATGCCTCTCTCAATGCTTTACCATTTATTGGAATATCCTTCATTTCTTGCAACAATGGAATTTTAACACAAATGTGCTTCAGTTGATCAAGAATATCAAAGCTTTGTTGTTGATCAGTTGAAACTTCTTTGTCTTTTAATCTTTGGGGAAATGGTGGTAATATTTGATTTTGAGGTATTACATCATTAGGATCAGAGATTGGTTGCTCTTCTTGTACCTCAGTAATAACTGGCTGAGAGGGATTAGGTAGTTTTGTTCCAGATCGGAGGTGAATATCATCTAGTGATAAAGAATATGCTGGATATTGATTAGCATCAACTGAATAAGCTTGTTGTTGTTGCTGAGATTTGATATTTGGATTAGGCAATGGTTGAGTAGGCAGCTGTGTTGGCTTGGAAGGTGGTGCTGTGGCTACAGGAGGTGGCATTAAAGTAGGAGGTTGTGGCTGCTAAGCAGGGGGCTGATATCTAGAAGATTGGGATGACCATGATGGGTTTCCCCTCCATTGAGAGGTAGGTTGCCAATTCCCTTGAAGCTGGTTCCCTACACCCTGAGGTGGATACCAGTTTCCCTATGGCTATTGCCATTGGGGTATTTGATTAGCAAATTTCTCTTCTTGGCCTTGTGATCCATACCAATGTGGATAATTACCAAAATTTTAAGAATACTATGGTTGCCATTGGTTATTTGGTGCATAATAATTACCACTATAACCAGAAAAGGAAAGTGGATCAGGTGGCATACCTTGTCTCTAAAAATTTGGTCTTCTCTGAGCAACATAGAAGACATGTTCATCCTCCTCTTGAATTGGTTTGAACTGAGGTACTTCAACATTTGCAACCATCTTACATCTGCAATCTTTCTTCCACTGCTTACAATGAGGACATAGTTCTACAAGAAATGCATCAGCTTCCTCATGCTTCTTCTTGGCTACCAATGTATCCAACTGAGTAGCCATATTGTTTGTAATATCCTCCTTGAAATCTTTTAATAAATGACTAAGTTCCAACCTAGAAACTCCATTTCCTCCTTGAAATCTTTTAATAAATGACTAAGTTCCAACCTAGAAACTCCATTTCTAGATGATGATGATAATGCTCTTGGCTTAAATCTCCTATTCTTCTTAGAATTAGATCTGGAATACTTTTTGCAAATTTATCCTATTTCAGCCCAAGTAGACTGTGTAATGTCACCTCCCCCCATTAGATCTAAGGAATCGGTACATTCATCACTGATACCCCTCAAGAATATCAATTTGAGGGAATCTTCATTCAGAGTACTATGTTTGGACTTCTTGACACTAAACAAAAACCTTTCCAGATAATCCTCAAGGCTCTCATCTTCAATTTGTGTCATTCTAAAGATATCATCCCCATGACGATCAGTGCCTCTACACTAATCTCTGTATTTTGCAAGAAACAACAGTTTCATCTCATCCCAAGTATTTATTGTGCTACTACCCAAGCTCATAAACCATCTCAAGGATGACTCCTTCAAAGTGGCTAGAAAATTTTTGAGTCTATGGGCATCTGTAGTATAGTCAAAACTCCTACAGAGAACATCAAACTCAAACAGAAATGTATCTGGATCCTCTGTGACCAACCCATAGAACTTAGGGAGTGAAGATGCTGGAATGTTCTTGAGGTTAGCATTATCATGCTGGTCAGAGATGGGAAACTCAAATGTTGGACTAGGTGATGGTGGTGGATTATTTCCACTAGGAGGTGGGTTCCCTTGCATTGGACTTGTGGGGGTTATTATGATAGGCAATTCTTCTTCTTGTGGACCAAAAAGGAACTAAAGATTACCTTCTATAAATTCAGACTCAGCATGATTCAAATGTTGTGGGACTTGATATAGCTCAGAAAAAGGGTTTATATCTAGAAAATTATCTTTTGCATGAGTAGTATGAGTGGGTAAAAATCTACCTTTGGCATCTCTTCTTCTATTATGCATGCAGATTCATGAAATTCAAACAATTAACTAGAAACTAAAATAATCATAAAAGGCTCTTAGCTTGACACCATCCCCGGCAACAGCACCAAAAATGTCTACCCCAGCTATAATGACAATAATAATACCTCTAATTGAAATCTCAATCCGAAGTTTGGACATTCATATGGTAGAGTTTACTATTCTCATGGCTGGTGTTCATTTAGTTGTCAATCCAGGAACGTAAAACTTGAAATGGGTCTACAATATATATGCACTAAGCTCCTTAAATGATTATTCTTAATTACTACAAGAAAGGTAGGAATGGAAATCATAAAAGGATAAATGAAAGCTTTACAAAACTCCGCTGAAAAGATCTAATAAGAATAACAGGAATCACATCATTCTGCCTTGGCTGTAGGAACAGTCACAGGATCTATTTCCAGTGGCTACAAGAATAGTCCAGTCATGAACTTCTACTACAACTAAGTAAAAACTAACTTCAATAATCATAAATACAGGATCACTCACCAAGTGGGCCCCCTTGGATGAGTGATATCAAACTCTCAACAAAGAACTATTAGTAGATCAGAATAACATATTTTTATTCATTTTTCCTGAAAGACGATTACATATTCTAATAGAGAAAAATTCAAAATGCCTGACAAAAACTTTGCTCAATCCTTTTCCATTCTATCTAACTCTCAAAAAAGAAGAGCTTATTATAAAGAAAAGACAGACTACAATGGACAACTCTAGTTACGCCCAGAAGAAGAGGCGGATAGCTATCAAATGAAGGGGATAACAGAGAGCTTGGCTACAAGAATTGTGGATCTGAAACCGAACCACAGTCTTTGCATGCCAAAGAGATATTTTGCAAATTAAACATGCACTGGAGTTAAACTCCCATGGTGAAGTAAAACTACTCCGATTATGCCATAGATTGCGCTCGCTTGAATCTCCTTCAATTTGACCTCCAACTATCTGAAGGTGATTCTCCAGTCCTTAGGCGCGAAAGAAAATTCTCCACCACGACATCAATTATTATCTGCACTAAAATAAAAACAATATACAAGGACATGTATATGTATCTTACTTAACTAATACATTCATTAACTCATATATGAAGTCATCCTAAATAATCTGCATATCATAGGGACAAACCATTTGGCTACAGGAATAAATTGGCCTGACTGTAGGAATTAACAGACAAGGTTCAAACATGATTTCTTAAGTTTAGTTTTAAGACATGGATTACATATAGTCAATTCACAATATTTTTACTATCATAATGCAACCCAGAAGATACCAAAAATCTAAGAGTCTTGATAAAAAAACATGTCAATACACCGACTTATCAGTGCTTAAGAACTGATCAAGGAGGAGAATTCACTTCTAGTGAATTCAACAAATACTGTGAAGAGAAATGCATCAAGAGGCAATTGTCTGCCTGCCAAACTCCACAGCAAAATGGCCTAGCAGAGAGGAAGAACTAGACTATGGTTGAAGCATCTAGAACTATGTTGATCCAAGGAAAAGTTGCTCACACTTTTTGGAGAGAAGTGGTGAGCACTACAGTCTACATAATGAACCAGGTACTCATCAAAAAGGGTAAGGATAAAACACCTTATGAGTATTGGACCGGTAAGACACCAGTGGTAAGCTACTTTAGAGTGTTTGGTACAAAATTTTATATCAAGAGGAGTGAACATCAAAGCAAGTTTAATGCTAAATGTGATGAGCGAATATTCCTAGGGTATTCCACAAATAGAAAAGCTCTCAAATGTTTCAACAATAGGACTTAGAGAATTGTTGAAAGTATCAATGTTAGAGTTGATGAATCATTTGAGAAATCTGAGGAAACAGACAATGAGCAAGTAGGAGATGAACATGTAGTAACCTTCTGGGAACTGGTTACAAAATAGTCTAGCACCAATAACAATGCTCCTACATCGGTAGATGCTGATGCTGATGAAGATGAGGATGAAGAAGAAAAGAAAGAGGAAACAACCAAGATCATTCCTAGGTATGTAAAGTTGAATCATGATCCAAAGCAGATCATAGGAGACAAGGATGCAAGAATTTTTACAAGAATAAAAGTCAAAGAAAACTCTTGCATGATCTCTGAATTTGAGCCTAAAACATTCAGAGAGGCACATAAAGATGAAGACTAGATCAAGGCAATGGAAGAGGAACTTGACCAGATAAAAAAGAATGGTACATGGTCTTTGGTACCTAGAACAGAGCATAAAAATGTCATTGGCACCAAATGGGTTTTTAGAAATAAGCTAAATGAATATGGCTCAGTGGTTAGAAACAAAGCCAAACTAGTGTGTAAAGGATATGCCCAAGAATAAGGAGAAGACTATGGAGAAATATTTGCTCTTGTAGACAGATTGGAAGGAGTTCGTATGCTTCTTGCATTTCCAGCATTCAAGGGATTCAAAGTATATCAAATGGATGTAAAATCTACATTCCTGAATGGAATACTAGAAGAGGAGGTGTATATAAAGCAACCAGATGGGTTTTCCCTATCAGAAGACACTGACATGGTGTGTAGGCTACATAAAGCCTTGTATGGACTAAAGCAGGCACCTAGAGCATGGTATGAATGCTTGCACTCCCATCTTGTGAAGATTGGATTTGAAAGAAAAAGTGAGGATAGTAATATCTACCTGAAGTCAAAAGGAGATCAGATTCTAATTTGTGAGGTATGTGTTGATGACATAATTTTTGGAGGAGATGACAAGATGAGTCATGATTTTGAAGATGAGATGAAAAAGGAATTTGAGATGTCACTGATAGGGGAGATTAAGTTCTTCATTGGACTAAAGATTCAACAAATGAAAGATGGAATCTTTATCACTTAGTCCAAGTATGTCAAAGAGGTGTTGAAGACCTTTGGCATGGAAGACAACAAACCAGTTGGTACACCGATGGTGACCGGTTGTAAATTATCAAAAGAGGATGACTCAGGGTTGGTAAATGAGAAGGAATACCGATCAATGATTGGTAAATTGAACTATGTAGTACATAGCAGACTGGACATTGTACATGTAGTGGACATTACTACACGGTTCCACAAAAGCCCAAGAGAATCCCACTTGGTAGCAGTCAAGCGAATTCTGAGATATTTGAAGGGAACTATTAACTATGGATTATGGTATCCATACAGTAATGATTTCAACCTGAAAGTGTTTACAGATGCTAACTAGGCTGGTAATGTGGACAACCGAAAGAGCACAACCGGTGGTGCATTCTTTCTTGGTGGTAGACTAGTCTCATGGATGAGTAAGAAGTAGAGTTGTATCTCTTAGTCTACAACAGAAGCGGAGTATGTTGCAGCATTTATAAAATGCACCCAGACACTTTGGATGAAGCATGTATTAAATGGCTTCAAAGTTCCTATATTAGAGCTGGTAAGTATATTTTGTGACAACACAAGTGCAATCAACATCTCCAAGAATCTAGTTTTACATGCTAGAACCAAGCACTTCGAGCTCAAGTATCATTTCTTGAGGGAGAAGGTTCAGAATGAAGAAGTTGTACTCGAACATGTTTCCAGCAAGGCGCAGTTAGCAGACATATTCACCAAGCCTCTATCGAAGGCTACCTTTACCTATTTGAGAGGTGAATTAGGGGTGTTGCCCCTTCAAGAGGTGAACTAAAGGTGTGTGCTCCACATTAGTCAGGACTTACAAGGATATATCTCTTTTAGGATTGGTGTGTTGAAGGATGCTACTCCTTAGGGGGAGCAGCATAGTAGAACATATATGTATATGCCTCCAATTTGGTATTGTTGTCAAAGGGGGAGAAGTTGTGAAGTGGAGAAGATATTTGTAGTATTGGGGGAGAAGATGTGAAGCAGAGAGATATCTTTGTATTTTGCCATCAATGCCAAAGGGGGAGATTGTTGGCATATGTGCAGAGTATGATGACATGATGATATTGTATGTTGTCATTGATGTCAATATGCTGAAGAGTGAATCGGTATATTGAAGTAAGCAACTTGCAAGAGAACTGATATGATGTTGTGAACCAGTATATGTGAAAAAGTGAAGCAGTATGTCTGTCCAAGTGAACTGGTATGTTGGAATGTGAACCGGTATATGGAATGTTTTGTATCAAGGTTTCATATGGTATGACTACCGATTGGTAGTCTTAGCTTCAGGGTTTCCGGTTGAAGTGTTTTATGCCTGTGTGATTCAACTGATGACATTGTGTGATGAGTTAGCATTGTAATGAAGAACAGACTGTGTTGCCACATCAGCCTTCTGCACGCGAAGGATCTTGCATGAAGGAGAGTGATCCTATCTACCTTAGGAATGTGTGAAGTCTCTGTAAATGGTGGAGAACGTGTGATGGGTTATCAACCTCCAAGAAGCAGTGAAGAACGAACGATGGAGAATGTCTTGAGATTTGTTCAAGACTGTTGTAATCAATGCAATATGTTCAACGGTTAAGATTGAACTGACTGAATTGCTTAACCTAAATGTTTAGGGTTTAGGGTTTATGCTACCGACCTATCTTTCCTATAAGGTCGATGTTGTTTTTCATGTTGAACTTGTTGGAAAATGTTGTGTGTATCTAAGTGCAGAGATACGTGATTCTTGCTAGACCAGATAAGAGAATAGATACCTGCAGAGTGTGATTGCAGAAGGAAGGAACTAAAGCAGATCTGCATTGGCATTGAAGTGTTGTTACCAAATCATTGTAATACCTGTTGACCTCTAGCCACTTTAACAGTTGGAAAATCCCTTAATAGGGTAGCTTTAACCGGCTTGCTGTAAATCCTTTAACAAGGTGACTCAAAATCATTGAGTTCTTAAAATCCTCTAACAAGGTAACCTTTAACAAGGTTTAACCCTTAACTGGGTATTTTAGCCATCCATTAACCGTGTGATCCCTAGCAGGATCAGTTACTAACAGAACCTATTGTAAAGTCTTTAACTAGACTAGGCACCTAACATAGCAGACTTCAAAAGGGTTCAAAGAACAACTTGTGTGTATTCATCCCCACCATGGTTTTTCCCATTTGGGTTTCCACGTGAAAAATATGTGTGTTATGGGTGATGCTTTTCATGTGATGCTTTGTTATTCTTTGTCAAGCGGTAAAGCATGTTGAACCAATAAGTCTTTACATTTCTGTTGATGTATTACTAGTGTATGCATATGGGTGAAGTGGAAATAAGATGTTAGATTGTGTTGAAAGCTAAGAGTTACCAGTTTATGTCTTTCACATTCTTACTATGTTTAACTGGTAGTAAACTGGTTTAGACTGGTGTTATTGCTTGCCAGTCAAGTGCAATGTTTTCGGTCAAACCGGTTCAAGGAAAAGTGGTTTTTCTCAGTACTGATTCATCCCCCCTCTCAGTACTAGTTTGGTACTAACTGTTCATCATTGAATCATCATCAATTACGTGTTGAATTATCACAATAAATGATTATAGATTCTTTGCATTTTACCTTAATGTCCTTCAACATTTTCTTAATCCATAATACATGAGTACAATTAGTTGCTGCTGCAACATATTCTGATTCTGTTGTTGATAATTATGTACAACTCTGTTTCTTTCTCAACCATGAAATTAATCTACTACCAAGAAAGAATGCCCCTCTGATGATGCTCTTTTTGTCATCTATATCTCCTGCCCAATTTGCATCAATGTATGCACATAAATTAAAATTTTCATCTTTAGGATACCATAAACCAAGATTTGTTGTGCCTTGTATCTGTCGGAAAATACTTTTCACTACTGATTCATGATTTTCTCTAGGATTACTCTGAAATCTTGAAAAAATACATACTGCATTCATTATATCAAGTCTTGTTTGTGTCAAATACAGTAAAACCTCCAATCATAGATTTATATCTTGTCAGATTAACAAGTGCTCAATCATCTTTCAATGTCTATTTATTAGTTGTAGTCATAGGAGTGCTTACCGGTTTAGAGTATTCCATACCAAATTTCTTCAGTAATTCCTTCAAGTACTTTGATTGACATAAGAATATACCTTTATCAGTTTGTGAAATCTGCAATCCTAAAAAAAAAATTATCTCCCCAACCATAGACATTTTTTCAATAGTTCCTTAAAGTATTTTGTTTAACATATGAATATACCTTTATCAATCTATGAAATTTGCAATCCTAAAAAGAATTTTATCTCCATAATCATAGACATTTCAAATCTTCTTGCATCTTATCAACAAAGTCTTTACATAATCCATCTTCTCCTCCAAAAATGATATCATCAACAAAAACTTCAATAACTAGGATGTCATCATTAGTCACTTTGAAATATAAGTTGATGTCAGCATTACCTTTACTGTAACCAAGCTTCAAAAGATATTTGTCCAAACTAGCATACCAAGCTCTAGGGGCTTGCTTCAATCCATACAAAGCTTTCCTCAATCTACAAACTATATCTTTATCATTTGTCAATGAAAATCCATCAGGCTATTCAATGTAAACTTTCTCTTCAAGATCACCTTTTAGAAATGCACATTTTACATCCATTTGATATATTTTATAGTTCTTGTGTGCTGCAAATGCAAGAAATAATTTGACTGCCTCAATTCTAGATATCGGTGCAAAGGTTTCATTGTAATCAATTCCCTCTTTCTATGAATATCCTTTACACACTAATCTTGCTTTGATTACCTTACCATCTTCATTAAGTTTATTTCTGAATACCCATTTAGTTCCAATCACATTTTTGTCTTTAGGTTGGGGAACTAATGTCCATGTATTGTTCTTTTCAATTTGTTCTAATTCATCTTCCATAGCTTTAATCCAATGTTTATCTTCACATGCCTCAATAACAAATGCTGGTTCAATTTGATAAATTAAACATATTTCTTCATTTGCCAGTCTTCCTCTTGTCATAGCACATTGATACTTATTCCCAATTATCTGACATTTAGAGTGATTCAGTCTTACATACCTGGGTGTGTTCACTTTCTATTGTTCTTCAGTCACTATGGAATTCTCTGATGATGCCCGTGTGACTGGATCCACACTCTGTGTCGATGCACTCTATATAGGTTCATTTATGATCATCTCAACTGCCAGTTCAGAATCCATAGACCTTGAATTTCCTCTAAATTGTTCATCTATCTTCACATTTGCACTCTCAATGATTTTTCTGTAATCTTTTATTAAAACATCTATATGCTTTGCTCTTAGATGAATAACCAAGAAATATTCCTTCATTATTTCTAGGATCAAATTTACCAATATACTCATCTCTCCTAATATAGCATTTTCTTTCAAATATTCTGAAATATTTAAGAGTAGGAGTATTAACAAACCATAGTTCATAAGGTGTTCTACCGGTTTCACCTTTGATGTGAACTCTATTAAAAGTGTAAACCGTTGTATTCATTGCTTCTCTCTAGTACACATGAGGTAAATTTTCTTCTAATATCATGCTTCTCATTGCATCCAGAATAGTTTTGTTCTTCGTTTCCACATCTCCATTTTGCTAAGGTGTCTGGGGTGCTGATAGTTGTCTTCTGATTCCATTCACTTCAAAAAATGTATTAAACTCCTTAGATGTGAATTCACCTCCTTGATTTGATCTTAAACATTTGATTTTCTTACCCGTTTCATTCTCTACCATTGCCTTGAATAATTTGAATTTCCCAAAAGCTTCTAATTTCTCCCTAAGAAAAGTAACCCAACACATTCTAGAATAATCATCAATGTTTAGCATAAAGTATCTATCTCCTTGCAGACTTCTTGTTCTTGCTGGACCACACAAGTCAATTTGGATTAAATCAAGAATATTATTGCATTTCTCAAAAATACTCTTAAAATTTGTTCTAACTTGCTTTCCCATTTGACATTCCTTACATATCGGATTATGAGGTTTTACAATCTTAGGTAAATCACTTACTACCTTAGATGAACTGATCTTTATAATGCAATCAAAATTAACATGACAAAGTCTTTTATGCCATAACCAACTTTCATCAATATGTGCAATCAAGCATGTCTTTTCATTTTTATTCAAATAAGATATTACCTCTACTCTGATTACAGGTGGCAATATCCAAACCAGTTCTATTCATGATTTTGCATTTATCATTCTTGAATTGTAACTGAAATCCATTTTCAACTAATTGGCCAACACTCAAAAGATTATGCTTCAAACCTTCAACATAATAAACGTTGTCAGTATTGTGCATACCATCAAAAGCTATAGTGCCTTTTCCTCTGATCAAACAAGATTTATCATCCCTAAATATTACTAGACCTCCATTGTATTCCTGAAAAAGATAAGAATTTACTTTTATCACTAGTCATATGATGTGAATATCCAGAATCTATAATTGATTCATCATTTTCTTCAATTTTAGCTGCTAGGGCCTACTCTATTAGTGGAATAGTAGGTGCTACTTGATCTTCTTTTAATGCAACAAAATCCCATCCATTGTCTGCCGGTTCTTCATCAAAATTATCAGTAACTCCTTCATTAGCATAGTAACATGATTTGTCTCTATTCTTCTTAAATTTGTATCTCTGATATTCAGGGTTAGGTTTATATGTCCTTTAAGCTTCTTCTCTTAATATTGCATGTATATCAGGGCATCTAGATGCCATATGACCAACTTTATTGCAATTAGAACATTTAAATGGTGCTTTACATTCATACTTACTACCAATAGGACCTTTAGGCATTTTTCCTTGCAAATAGTGCTTCAAGTTCTTCCAGTTCTTCATTTTCCTTTCTAATATCTTCAAGTTCTCTTGCATTAAAGTGCTTTCCAATCAGATTTGTCATATGTTGATGATGATGTTGCAAATGATGATGTGTTGAAGGCTAAATCTATCTTAATTGTAGGAACATGACCAAATTCCTCAAGCTCAAATATTGAAAGTTTTCCAACCAAGGTATCTCTAGATACTGATGTATTAGGCATTATTCTCAACTCATTAATAGCAGTTACTTTCATTTTGTATGCTAGTGGCAATGCTCTTAAAACTTTAGAAAAAAATTCATCTTCACTCAAGGATCCCTTACAACATTATATTCCCAAAATAATTTCATTAACCCTTTTCATAAAATAAAAAATTCTTTCATCTTATTCCATTTTCAGATTTTCATACTTGACCCGAAAGCATTCCAGTTTTGTTATTTTGACAGTAGTATCAACTTCATTCAATGTCTCCAATTTATCCGAAATAGATTTAGCAGTAGATCGGTTTGATAATCCCATGATTTGCTGATCTGACAAGGCGCTCAAGAGTGCTTCTCTTGCTTTGCAATGATTCTCTTGATCCTTACCCAATTTTGGTGGATTAGGTTGATTCGGTGTAGGACCACCATAGCCATTCTTTGTAACATCTCATATGTCTCTTCCAATCCAATTCAGATGTGTCTCCATTTTGATCTTCCACATACCATAGTTTGTTCCATCAAGTTTTGGACTATCCTTCTTGAAAAAGTTTGTTGCCATAGAATCTCCTCAAGCTGTTAAACTTTTGCAAAAAGCGGACTTGGATCTTATACCAATTGTTAGGACCCAGAGGCAACTGAGAGGGGGGGTGAATCAGTCGTCAGTTAATTTCAACCCAAATATAACTTAATCAAACTTGATACTTAATACCGGTAAACCAAACTTAATGGCAGCTGATAGATTAGCAGTTAATATTAATACCGGTGAAACTCATGCATAACACAGAAAGAGAAACAACATCCACAATACATAACCCAAAGATTTGTACGTGGAAACCCTGTAAGGAGAAAAAACGTGATGGGAAACCTTACCCACAATTAGATGATACTACTGCAGATAGTATGTGTATACAAATGGGGTCTACACATGCAAAAAGGCCAACCGCCTAGAGCTCACTACTCAATCACAAAATAGGAGTCACATTGACTACAATTGGATGGTTAAATCCAATGATAATGTACTGTTCAAAGTAGCATCTCAAATGTTGGATTCAGTACTAGTTAAGCTCTGATAATCACCTTCAAACCTTCCTTGAACCTTCTCTATGGTTTTCTCATATGATCTTCAATATTCACACATACCATGTTACAAAAACTTATACCATATACTATTATCTTTCTTCTCCTTACTTCCTTACATCATCTCACAAATGAGATCTTACATATATACCATAGCCTAAGACCAAATGTGTAGGTTGGCTTACCAATAATGTTACAATTAAACTAATTAAAAATGAGTCAATATGCGATGCATCATGTCAGCTCAATACATTTACAACAATGTCCAATTAATTAAATGATCTCCATAATGTGTCGTGCTGATCTGGAATAGATAATGCATGCCGGTCCATAACCTAGACCAATTTGCCAGTAACAATAAATATGTCAACCCAATTAGACCAATAACCAAAATATCAAAACCAAGTGTCCAAACCATGTCTTCGACATAATCAAGTAATCTCCAGATGATAACAAGTCATCTTTAGTGTCGGTGTACAATATAACCTACCGGTGAATGATATACCGGTGACTGTGCATAAGTCACTGAACTTGCCAGTGAACATAATGTGTCAGTTTAACATAACCAAAGATCTCTAGAAGGATAATTGTTGACATCAATGAACAAACCAATGTAACACATCCATAATATGAACACTCTCTAGATCTCATCTTAGTCTGAAAGTTTTTTGAAGTAATCTGTTATAATGTTGTCACTGTTAGAGTCCATACCAGTGATAGCTTCCTTGATTTGTTTGTCTATCGAGATGTCATATCCAAAGTCCATATGACCAATGTCGGGTATCTCTTTGGTAAAGTAAATCATTAGACACACAAGTAGGTTGCCAAAATGAAATGTCTCTTTCTTGTCACCCTAAATCTTTTTCAGGTTGTCTATTAATTCATCTTTAAGCCATTCACAAACATCAATCTTAGCATTGTTCTTTACCATCTCATATGAATTATGAATACATAAGCTGGAAATTAAATTCAATCTGTTTGCATGAGTTACTCTGTATCCAAGTACCATACTCACATATCTCACATTAGCATAGGTAATGTCATTAACCCTATGAAATTTATTGTCAGATGTAGCTCCAGTTAACTCCATAACTCCCTTGTTAGGTATCTTCTTAGTTTTGTCGGGCCTACTATCGGTTGAGGATAAACCAGTAACTACCTTGATTGCTTCCTTAGAGATTTTAAAAATATAGTCAAGCCACATGAACTCTCCATGAACTCTACTCAGAACAAGATGAACTACCTCCTTAGGAAATTTAGGTATGTTCAGTATCTCAATGAATCCTAAGTTTTCAACTATCTTATGCCCTAGTTTGATTAAATCTTGTTCATCAGTAATGAGACCACTGTACATGTTCTCCAAATCATTGGTTCTTATATTTTCTATGTTGCAGTGAATGTAGATTCTAGGTTCTTCGGCAAAAGTGACACCCTTCAAAATTTTCAAAAAAGTTCTGATAGAATCATCTTGCTTGGAAATTTCATGGATGATTTTAAACACGGGCCTAGGGTGCTTAACATTTTCTACCACGATAGGGTTTGCAATAAACTCAGGTACATAAGATGAAGATGCCATTTCAAAAGATAAATACTTCTTGCTTGAAATCCTTGGATGCCTCAAAAACACTTCGCAGCTTCGCCTTTAGAATGTCCTTGCTCAATTTTGTGCTCTTTGAATGTTTGAATTCTTGGTGAGTTGAAATGATGGTTTTTCGGTGTTATATAACCAAAAATTTCTTCAAAAACTGCATTAAATGCTCGTCGGTTAAGTGAAAACTTAACATATCTATCGGTAAAGAAGAAATGTATCTTCTTCCCATCAATCGAGGGTAGAATGTATGATTTTCAACTTGCTACCATACCTCCTAAGGATTATTCCATAGTTAGATGAAGAATCTCCTACCAGTGGAGGGTTACTCTGCTCAACCAGTGCAGAGACAGATTCATCAACTTTCTGCTCTCCCTTCTTAATCCATTGTTTTGAAAATTCTTTCTTTATTTCATTTACCTTTTCTTTTCCCTTCACACTAGATCCTTTATTGTTCGCCGGTATAGCCTTGCTTCTACAAAATTTTGCAATATTCCCAATCTTGTTACATGCATAACAAGTTACATTATTTCTTTAAATATATTTTTCATATCCTTGACCAGTTTGTGTTCTGCATTGATTAGATAAGTGCCCAAATCTACCAGAAACATAGCATTCACATTCATTCTACAATTTTCAGAATTGTGACCAACTTTTTTGCATTTGGAACATTGACCGGTGGGTAAGTTTTTATTTTGATTATTTCTAAATCTACATTTATTTTCTCTATGACCAAATTTGTTGCAATTAAAACATTTCCCATTAAATTTATAAGCATTAGGTTGTCTTACCAGTTTACTATAATCTTGATTGTTTGCAGTCCCAAAACTCTCTCCATGTTCAAATCCAAGTCCAATTGTATCTCCATCAAGTTTTTGTCTTTTTAGCATGTCATCAAGTCTTTTTGAACTTTTCTTGAATTTGTCTTTGTGTTCATTTGTAGTGATCAACTCATTTTCAAGAATTTCAACTTGTCTCACAAGCTCTTCTTTATCACGTTGCATGTGAATCAAATTTGTCTTTAGCATATCAATTTAATGACAAAGTCTCAGATTTTCATTTCCTCCATCATTAAGTCTTCTAGTCAAATCTTCTTCATTTTTATTTTTATCTTCAAGATCCTTACATAGCCTCATCGTCATATCTTGCATTTCATTCCTCATGTTAGTGTTCTCTTGCCTCAACTTTTCTGTAATATCAATAATAGTTTCTTTTTCATCATCATGTTTCTGCATTTGCTCATGAAGTTCTTTTCTCTTATTTTGTGCTAGAACCAAGTTCTCCTAAATTCTTTTAATGAATTCCTTAGCAATCCTTAGATCATCTTCAAGTTTGATATTCTTCAATTTTTCTGCATCAAAATCTTCAAGAGCTCCTTCCAACTGTTTTCTTAAATTCTCCATCTGTACCGGTTTCAAAATCTTCCTCAAGTTGTTAGGCTTTAGCAAATAGAGGACCAGGCTCTGATACCAATTGTTAGATTCAATGATAGTCCCAAAGATACTGAGAGGGGGGGGTGAATAAGTGTCTAACCGGTCTATGGGGTAAACAAAAAATAGTGCAGTAAATAGAAATAACAGAGACAACATAAATGCACACCATAACACAAGATATTTTAACAAGGAAACCCAGTGTGGGAAAAAGCTCAGTTGGATTTGTGACCCACAATATTTACTCATTGGCCAACATGAATAAATACTACTTACAATGGGGGCCTGCACATGTAGGAAGGCTAACTACCTAGAGCGCACTGCTCAAAAGAGTCTCACTGACTAGAATATTGATAATTAAATCCAATACAATGTACTGCTCAAAATAGCATCTCTAATGTTTGGTTCAGTACTGATTTAAACTCAGTCATGTACCATAAACAAAACCTTCACTTTCCACTATATCACCTCATACATAATCTCCTATTACATCTCTATACACCTAAAAATGGTCTGAATATAGTTAATTAAATTCACAGTTATTTGATTAATTCTACTTCCCAATTAATTGAATTCAAAAGAAATTTAATTAATTTCTCTATTCATCCACTAGTAAATAAATCTACATGATTTATTTATATAGTTCATTTCATGTCCCCCTTTGATTAATTAATTCTAAATTAATTAATGTCCCTCCATATAAATCAATTCTTTTGACCCCTAATTAAGATTGACAAACTCAAGTTTTTTGAGATTAATTATCATTTTCCAATTGTTTGAATTTCTAAATTCAAATGAGCACATGGCTCCTAACTTTTAAGCACCTAATCTAACCATCCCCTAACCTAACCCATTTCATCTAATCGTGGGTCTAACTAACCCTATCCTATCTTGCACATTCTAACATCCTTATCCTAACCTCCCATGGTGTGGATATTCTTCGCTTGAGACACATGGCACTTTTGCCACATGTCTCCTCCCTTGGACACTTTCCCTCTCATGAGAAAGGCTCCTTGACACTTATCACCACAAAGATGACAAGTTTCCCTTCCTCCATCCTCTTCTCCAACTTGCTCAATCTTGACCCTTGATATCTTCAGATCAGATCTGGACCGTTGATTCCTGCCACCTCAGCTTTAGCCTTGGAATTTCTATAAACATCCCCCATTTTGGAGAAATAAAAATCCCATCTCATACCAATTTAGGCATTGTTACTATAGGCATATCCATCCCTTGCATTCATAGCTTTAGCATCATTACTATAGGCAATTTGCATTTCAATTATCTAGTAATTAGCTTTTGGATTAATCATAACATGTTAATCTAGTTTCTTAAGTCATGCATTTCATATCATCTCCATAGTCAATCATGATCAAATAGCTACTCAAGTCTTGAGTTGCCAATTTGGAGGTCATTGCTCCACTGGGTGCCCATTAATTGGCGCCCACCATGGGGCCTAGCCCCTTTGATCTTTAATAAGTTTGCTTGCAAGAAATTTCATTGACAAGTTGATTAGCTCTTTCGGAGTGTAGATTACCTCTCTTGGGCTCTCAAATAGCGTTCTTGGTCTCTATTGTGGCATTTTGACACCTCAAATGGCATTTTTGGGAGACTTCTCAACTTTGTTTTCATATTTTTCTATACTTTAGCACTTTCAGTCTGTACTTTAGCATTTTTGGTATGTATTGTGGCATTTTTGGCACATTTGTCAACATTTTTAGTCTGTTTGATAGCATTTCTGGTGTGTAGAACATCATTTCTGGTGTGCAAGACAATGTTTCTGGTGTGCAGAGCAGCGTTTCTAGTGTGCAGAGCAGTGTTCTTGGCACATATGATGGCGCTCTTGGTCATTTTGATGGCATTTTCAGTTTTTTATTGATTTTGCAAATATTGTATGTTGCATTCCTCATTTCTGCTTCTGGACTGTCATTTTCCCAAACCTAATTTGCAGATTGTAGGTTTTGCAGGTACTTATTTCGCTGTGAAAGACCGGAGTCATAAACTATTTCGTCGTCAAAGAGTGCAATATAAACTACTAACTTTGTTTGCAGCTATGGGATTTTACACTTATATTTGTTAAATTAGGCACATAGACTAATTACAATGGAAATGAACAAACATGTCTTATGTGTTTTGATGATAGGCGAGTATGCTCTCACCTTTCTTAGGTGATCAGAAAGCCAGACTCATCCTTTGCTTTCAATAGTGCATATCTTTAGTAGGCCTGCCCTCCCAAGGAGATAATAACTCTTAAAGCCTTTAAGGCCAGTGAGAGGGGAACAACCCAAGTGGGAATGGCTAATGCTAAGTACTCCAACCCAATATAAAATAAATGTGATTTGATGAAATCCAAGTCAATGATAGTGCTCGGGAATAGTTCTCCTCCGTACCTTTGGGTATATCAAACTTTGGTTTTTAAGGCTGGGAGACCTCTTAATTGAGTTTATACCCCGACGCACTGAACATATCCCTTACTAGTTCCAAGTAAATTAGAAGCTACCCAATTTACCTCCGAACATTATTAAATTCTTAGTGCATGGAGGGGGAAGAATCTCTCCTTAAGATAGGGTGAACTCACAATACTGGTTCCCACTTTTTGACCAACTTTGACACTTATATGAATATTTTGAAAAAAACCTTCACTTTCCGACACCTATAACTTTTAAACCGTTAAGAATTTGAAGATGATATAAACTAGTGATTTTTAACATCTTGTTTGTAGATTCTAAATATATTTTTTTCAAATTTGTTTGAATAAAATTTTATTGATTTTTCCATCTCCCTCAAAAAGTAATTTTTTACAACAAACAACATTTTTTAAGAGTGATGTGTATCCTGAAACACATAATTTTTTTCCTATAAATGATAAAAACTTAATTCTTTTGAATTTTCATTTGTAACATCAATACCTAGGGCATGCAGTTGGTTTGATAGTGATATGTTGAATATTTTTTATTTTATTAAGTTTTGAAGTTTGACTAATTATCATTTATATATAGGTGTACGTTTGAACACATAACTTGTTCTATATATATCAAAATTCAATTTTCTTTTTTTTGTTGGAAAGAAAACATCAATACCTAGTGCAGAGATATTTTTTTGAATTTTTTTGAATTAGTTTAGTATTTTTCCAATGCATTAAACAAAGAAGTTCATGTTCGGTGAAAAACCTACATTCATAAGAAATAAAATAAAAATATATTAATGAAATTAAATATATTAATTGTTATACTATTTGGAAATCTTATAATAAGGACTAAATAGTTAAAAAAAAAAACTTTTAAATGATTTAATTTGACCCCCCAAAAGCTAATGTAAAATTGGTTTTTTATCAGTATTTTGATAGATGCAAAGGAGACTCCATTGCAAGTATGTTTTAGAAGTAGAGAGGTTCTATCCAAGAAATTTTAATCTAAGAGCCTTTGATTTAACTCTCTTCAAATAATTACTTAAAATGGGACCTCTTAAAGCTTAAATCATTATATTTTTTAAAAAATGTATGATTTCAGCAAAAATCAGGACGTACCAAAAAGTGGGAACCAGCTTTGTGAGTTCACCCGATACTCACAATATGTCCCTCTTGAGCGTATGTGCAAACTCCCCTTTTGAGACCTTATTGCTAGGCTCATATTGGGACTCCACTAGCTCTCGCAAAGGCAAAAACATGGGTGCCCTTTAGGGGGTGACAAGGCTGTGTGAGCTGACAGGGTACCAGGTTATGGGCTAAGAACTAATAATGAAGCCAATCTCCTTAGGATAGACTGATTGATGTGTTTTCAATTGTTCAAAACCTGTAAAAACTTGGGCTTTCTTTAAAGCTTCTTGAACATACACTTTATGTGTCCTTTTGGACAAAAATACAATTTGATTTCTGTGTTTGTAAGTCAAGTCAAGATCTCATCCATTGAAATACAACAAACATTGAAAACTCAAACTTTAAATTGTCAAATTCACAAGTTTCATAATAGATTAGCTCTTTCAGTCCAAACAGTCGCACCTACGGTCCAAACAGTCACATTCATAGTCCAAACATTAGCTTTGTCAGTCCAAACATTAGCTCTTTTAGTCCAAAAAGTTGCACCTACAGTCCAAACAGTCGCATTTTCAATCCAAACTTCAACTCTCTTGGTGTGAATGTTAACTTTCTTATATTTGAACATTAACTCTCCAAGGTTGAGCACATTAGAGTTTCTAGTCTAAACAACAAAGTTCTTAGTCTAAAAAATAGCTCTCTTTGTCTAAATGTCATCTCCCTTGGTCTAATCAACAACTCTTGTGAGTTGCATGTCAAATTGTTCATGTTGGAGCATTAGATCTCTTAGTTTGTACTTGTTAGGTCTAAATATCCGTTCTCTGAGTCTAAAAATCACAAAGTTGGGTGAAAATTGCAATCTCCTAAGTTCAAACACTTAGTTTTCTAAGTATACACATCATTGTTTGAACTTTAGAGTCACTATATTGTAGAACAACATTTCTGGTGTGTTTGTCAGTGTTTCTGGCCAGTATAGCAGCATTTTTTGTCAGTATAACAACATTTCTAGTAAGTTTGTTAGCATTTCTGGTTAGTATAGCAGAGTTCTTGGTCATTTTGTTAGCGTTTCTGGTAAAATACATCAAAATTAGAAAACAAACCCATTTCTCAAATAGCCAAACATAAAGACTAGGTCATCTTCTTGGGTCATTCAATCAGGTTATCTTCTATCAAAACAGATTCAAGAGAAAAACACACAAAGGTCTCAAGTATTCACCTCAAACAAGTTAAAGATCAAACACCTTAAAGTGTAACATCACATTTTCTTTGATAAACTGATCGTTCAAACAGAGTTTCTCATCAGGATCTATCATCCTTTAATCATGAAACTACAATGCTTGATCAGAATAACCTCGTTCTTTTTCATAGGATATATCATTCTTATTGAGCTTGATCATATCAAAAATCACAAAATCTGCACTCCAAAACTAAGATCGAAAAACATGCAAACAAACAAATACTTGAAAAGATCATTTCCTCAACAATTGATCACTTATTGCAAAATATTACACAAGATTTAAACCTTGCAAAAATGTTCAAAACACGTGCATGCCCGTTCTAACCAGGGCTTAGAGACGAAAGATTTCAGAAATAGAAATAGAAACGTTTGAAATAACTGAAGACTATAGTAACATGGAACATGAAGATGAAATACAAGTTGAAGAGGAAATAACAGAACAACATGTCAGAGACATCAAAAAAGATCCTCAATTTGATAAATTTATGCAAAAAATATTGGAGGGAGAAAAAGAAAAATATTTCCTAATGTTATCAAAATCTGGTGCTAAACTCCCCCAGGATTTTGATATGAACAAATTGACACAAAAGAGAAGTGACACCCCCCTTAATAACAAACAATACGAGGATATTTTTAGTCTCAAACTCAATGACACGTCAATTCCTAGTAACACCAGAACCAATGAGGAAACTTATATTCCCACAAGGGATGAAGTAGAAATTCTAAATAACGCTCAATCCAATGAGGATAAAAGAAGGGGTAGAGATGATACTAGAAGAGATCAAGATCCTCCTAGAATGCAAAATCATGGTTATGCAAGAACAAATCATGTTGATAATCCCATCACAAATCTCACACAACAAATAGAAACACTACAAACACAACTTCAAGATATGCAGAGAGGAAATGTTAGAAGATACTTCAAGAAATTTGTCCTTATCCATTTGACATGAATCTAAACATGAGACCATTTCCTATAGGTTTTGAAACTCCTAGATATGAAAAATATGATGAAAGCACTGACCCCCAAGATCATATATGAGAATTTTTCATAATGAGTATGGAGTTTGCACATGAGGATACCTACTTGATGAGATTATTTACAAAAAGCTTAACTGGACTAGCTATGGAATGGTTCTCCAAACTTACACCTGGAATCAGATCATTCTCAGAATTGGTGGATAAGTTTGTTTCACAATACTCTTACAACATCCAACATGAAGTAACAATGCTATACCTATGTAGCGCCAAACAAAAGAGTGGAGAACCTTTCATGACATTTTTACAATGATGGAGATGGTTAGCTTCGTGGTATCCTCATACAGTGCCAAAGTATGAAAAAATGGACATATTCATCGACAAATTAAATGATCAATTGAGTTATTACTTAAAAATGCAAGGAAATCAAAGTTTTGGAAAAAATGATTGATAATGGAATCAGAATGGAGGAAGCCATGATAAAGAAAGGTGAGTTGAAAATATTCAAAGGAGTTCACTCTCCTAACAACACTAGCAACAACAATCACAATGATAAACCAAAGTTTTGGAATAGAAATCCTAATGTCATCAATGATGGGATAGTGGATAACAACAATGTGAAACCAAAGCAGCTGGTTTTTAATTTATCCAATCACTCAGCAACAACTCAACAAAACAACAATCACCAAAAATAAACTATCAAAAAATTTTTTTGAAGACAATTTACAAACATTGGTGAACCTCTTGGATCCGTATTAAAAACACTTATCGCAAACAAATTGATTACTTTACTAGAAGAAAGAAACTTTGAACCCAAGATAAAACCTACTTAGTGGAATGACAACAATTATTGTGATTTCCATCGAAACAAAGGACACCAAACAAATGCCTGTCAACGATTAAAACATGTCATCCAAGATTTGATTGATAATGGAATAATAACTATGGATGGACATACAATAAACGAATCTCACACAACTTTCAAAGCTTCGCTTCCTAACTATGAGAAGGGTGAATCATCAATAGGGAAGAATGGTAAAGGTAAAGGAAAGGTATGTTATGATTCCTAACGATACTGAGAGGGGGGGTGAATCAATATCTAACCGGTTAATGGATTTTCTTAACTTATTAAATGAATTGTATCTCAAAATAGTATACCGGTAAAAAGGAATTAATGTAGTAAATAAGAACAATAACCACACCATAAAAAGCATAGCATAACATAATATTTTTAACGAGGAAACCTAGTGTGGGAAAAACCTCTGTGGGATTTGTGACCCACAATATTCACTCACTGGCCAATAAGTGAATATTACTGATACAATAGGGGCCTACAAATGTAGGAAGGCCAACTACCTAAAGCTCACTGCTTAAATACAAAAAGAGAAGTCTCACTGACTTACAAAAGTGGATTAAGTAAATCCAATATCATGTACTACTTCGGAACAACATCTACTATGCCAGGCTTAGTACTGGTTTAAGCTCTTGCTATAATCATAAACCTTATTTCACAATCTGCCTTAATATTCACACATATTATCCATCTCACATATCTTTCTTACTTACAAATGTTATACAAGATCTCATACTTATATGAGTCCTAATACAATTCACCTTGTCATCTTACAAAAGGATTTTACAATTAAATACAAAATACAATAAACAAAATCTTGTCGGCCAGGGTGTTGGTGAACATCTTTGCCACTGCCGGTGCCGGTGTCTATGCCCGTGTCGATGTCTGCCGGTGCCATAGGATTGTAAGGTTGCCATCAATGGCAATACCTTCAATCACCTACAATTTATCATTGGAGTGTGCATTTGCCAACAATCTCTCCCTTTGGCATTGATGGCAACACTCATAAGAAAAAAACAAGATGTGTATCCAAAAATGTTATCCAAAACTGTCTTACCAAAACTGTCAAAACCGTGTTCTCCCCCTGAGTTGGTGATCTCATCTGTCATACATTTTTCTCATGCTTATTCTTTTTTCTCATCTTCTACTACTCCCCCTTTGGCATCAATGACAAAGGCTATCATTCAATGTCAATTGAGTGTAGTTCCTATTATTATCCCTGATGGATTTACAAAAGAAGCATTCAGACTGTTGTAGAATCTCTCACTGTCCTTTAGTACTACTTCAGTCCTCTAGATTGTACCAGTGAGAAAGTGCATTTGCTCTTCTGATGTCTTAAGTCTTGGAACGAGAGCCTCAAAAATCTCTTTTCTCAAAGAGATGAGGATATCCAATTTAGGACTTAGTATGCACTTAAGTTCTTTTGCTTTAAACTTTAACCTTTCCTTATCTTTTTCAAGTTTTTCTATTTTCTCTTCAAATCCTGCAATTTCTTGTTCTACTACCGATAATGAATCCGATGAACCTATCAAGTTGTCAGCAATACCATTGATTTCCTTCTGAGCTATGCTAATCCTTTTATCTATATCTTATGTCAAAATGTTTATTTTGCATGTATCTTTATACAATTTCTTGAAGTCCAAAATTGTCTCGCCTAGTACCGGTAATAAGGTATCCATATGTTCCTTATTTTTCTTTATAGTTTCCTCAAAGAATTTTTCCTTATTGTTTCCTCAAAGAATTTTTCCTTCTCTTTATTCATTTTCTATTTTAATGTCTCCTCCTTGATTTGATCAATTGTCAGTAGGTTGTCGGTTATGTACTTAGACAATGTGTCTAATTTGCTTAAAGAATCTTTATTCTCTATGTTACACTTAGGTGCAATCATCTTCAAAATTGGTATGGTGTCATCAATAGCCTTATATGCTAGTGCATTACAATCTGTTATTTTCTTGATAGAATCTAGCAATACATTTGTCACATTGGTTGGTCCAAATTCAGTCATAGAGGTTCTAGATGACAATCCAACTACCTTCACAATTTGTAATCCGCCGGTGGTAGTAATAGCATTGCTTTCCTCTTTCTTTGGAGGGTTTGTTTGTGTCTGCACTTCAGCTACCAAAGGTTTAGGTTTATCAGATGTAGCCGGTCTTTTTTTGTATACTTATGAATCCTGTTGCTCTACCTATTTCTCTATACTCTCTATTGATGGTTTCTCTGATGGTGCCTCTGATGATTTTTCAGTGGTGTCCACTACCGGTTTTTCTATTTGTGACTCTGTGTCTACTACCAATTTCTTTGTGCTTACTCCTGAAATGTCTATAGCTGGTATCTCAATAGATTTTTCATTGCTATCAGTTGCTAGTTGCTTAGTAGATACATCGTTATATACACCAGTGCTATCTACTTTTCCTCTATCTGTTGTCTGTTCAGTTTGTTGCTCACTTCCAATTTCAATGTCTCCAACTATATCTTCGACATTTATCTCAACTGTTGTGTCTTCTATTGGTGGCTCAGTTGCCATGTTTCTTTTCTCACTTGATTCCTTATCTACCACAATGTTTACTTCCTATGTGTCGATATTCATTGTGTACAGCACTTCTCAATCAGGATTTGTATCTTCATGTGTTGTCTCCATACTCTCTGTTGCCAGTGGAGTATCAGCAGTTTGTGCTGGTGGAGTATCCAAGGAAGGTGGGGGTAAGTTGCACTAGTGGAGTATCCGAGGAAGGTGGGGGTAAGTTATCTGTCATCTTTATGCTTAGAGGTCCACCTACCTTGCCTTTCCCCTTATCCTTATCCTTTTCTTTTTGATAGACTTTAAAAGTCTTTGGTCTCTTAAGCTCTTCTTGTTTTTCTTTTTCAACAAAGAATATATCCCACTTGTCAGCAGTTTCTTTTGATATTTCATTTACTCTGCCTGCCATCAGTGCTACATGTCGGTGACTGGTTGAAAATACAGTCTGGTTAACCTCACTGATTAACTTATCTATCTCTTGTGTTGAGTTCACTAGGTGAACTACAAGTAGTTTTTATATTTTGATCTTTTTATCCAATTCTACAATTTCTACCCTTCTAGCTTCTAATCTTCTATACAAGTCATTGGGTATATCATCAACAACTTCCATCAATTTTTTTTTATAGATATCAAGATGTAAAATAACACTATTTTCAATACTTTCTTTTTCATCATTTGATAGTGTGTTATACAACTTGCTGATGTTTGACAATTTGCCATCTTCAGTTATCTCATCTAAAATTTTGTCAAGTGGAGGAACAACTTGTCTTACTTTCCTTTTCTTTAGTGTCAACTTTCTTATCAGAGGCCTAACTGCTTGTTGTTTCTGTCTTGTTATTTTCAGTGTAGGAGAAGGTGTCAGTGAGGGTTTTCTTTTTCTCTCTACCCTTTTGAATTTTGTTGGTATTTCACTGTTAGAGGAGGTACCAACCAGTGAAAGATGTGTTTCCGGATGTAGTCCTTCCAAGTCACTCTCCTTAATACCAGTTTTATTCAATACATCTTCCTTGATTGCTTTAGCTTGCCTTGTTCCTTTCCTAACTATCTGCTTAGTTTTATTTATTCTTTTCTGAGATTGAATTTTGCTTTCAATTTTTTCTGCATTTCCAAATATTTCTTCAGTTGGTTCTTTAGGAGCTTCTAGGAGGGATTTTGCATGTTTCAATTATATTCTCATCTACCTCATATCCCATTTATGTAACCCAAATAGTCCTTGGGACCACTGCCTCCATCCATATTTCATCTTTCTTAATTACAAAGCATATCTCTTTTTGATATTTGTCAACAATAGCTTGAGATGACCTTATCCTAGTTTTCATTCTAGCCTTTAGTATTTGAAAATGTTCATTAATATTCTTTTCTCTATCATCTCCCATGTTGTTCAGTATGTCCAGCAGTTGTTTTCCTATCAGGATGTCAAAACCAAAATCCTTTCTTCCAATACCGGGAACTTGTTTGGTAATATATAACATTAAACATACAAGCAAGTTGCCAAATTTGAATGTACCTTTCTTATCACCTTTTATCTTCTCCAAATTGTCTATCAATTCATCTTTCAACCATTCGCAAATGTCAATTTTTGCATTGTTGTTTACCATGTCATAGGCACTTTTGATATATAAGCTGGAAATAGAGTTTAATCTATTGGCATGTGTAACCTTGTATCCAAGAATCATGCTTATGAACCTTACGTTGATATCCTTAACATCATTTACTCTTAGGAATCTTTTATCAAAATTTGCATCGGTTAGGGTTATTACAATGTCATTTGGAATCTTTTTAGTCTTGTTAGGCCTGCTACCAGTGGAAGGTAAGCCTGTCACTACCCTAACTGCTTCTTCGGTTATCTTGTGAATTGAATCCAACCAAAATAACTCTCCATGTACTCTTCTTAGCACAATCCTTATAACATCCTTCAAAAAATCAAGAATACTAAGAATTTCCACAAAACCTAGGGTTTCAATTATCTTGTGTTCCGGTCTAACATTTCCATTATCATCACATATAATAGTATTGTACATGTTCTTAATCTCATCATCTCCTAGTTCATCTATATGACAATGTATGTAGATTCTAGGATCCTCAGCATAAGCAACTCCTTTGGGTATTTGTGAGAATGCTCCTAGGGTATCATGTTTCATCACAAGTTTGGGAATGATTTTAAATACGGGCCTAGGGCGCTTAACAACTTCAATTACAATAGGGTTTGCAATGAATTCAGGTGCAGAGGAGGAAGCCATAGTTATAAATACCTTAACCTGCCTTTAGGTATGAGTGCTTCAATGATTTGCTTCACTTCTCACTATGGATGCCTTCGCTCGGGATTTTTGCACTCTCAGGAAATTTTAATGCTTGGTGAATGAAAAAAGAGCCAAAAAAATTGCTTTATAGAGTTATTTCCTTTAGCTGCCACATTTAATGTCTGTCGGTTAAGTGAAAACTTAACTCATCTACTGGTAAAGAAGTATTTCAACTTCTCACCATCAACCGAGGGTAGACTAGCATGTTTTACATTTGTTGCCATACTCCCAAAAGGTTTCTTTTTAGTTAGATGAAGAATCTCCTGTCGATGGAGTGATACTCTATTCTACTGATAAGGGGATAGCTTCATTAACATTCATATCTGACTTTCTAATCTATTGTTTTGAAAATTCTTGCTTTACTTCTTCAACCTTTTCTCTACCTTTCAAACTGGGTCCTTTGTTATTTGCCGGTGATGCCTTCTACAAAATTGTGCAATATGTCCAATCTTGTTACAAGCATAACAAGTCACATTGTTTTTCTGAATTTCTTTTCCATATCCTATGCCAGTATGTGTTTAGCATTGATTAGATAAGTGTCCAAATCTTCCACAAACATAACATCTTACATTCATTCTGCAGTTTTTTGAGTTATGACCAACTTTATTGCATTTAGAACACTGACCAGTGGGTGCATTGGTGTTCTGATAGTTTCTATATCTATACTGATTTTCTCTATGACCATACTTGTTACAATTAAAGCATTTTCCATTAAATTTATAGGCATTAGGTTGTCTTACTGGTTTGCTATGATCATGTTTGTTTGCAGTGCCGGAGCTTTCACCAATTTCAAAGCTAAGTCCATTAGTATCTCCATTAGGTTTCTGATTTTTCAGCATGTCATCAAGTTCTTCTGAACTTTTCTTGAATTTCTCCTTGTGTTGATTTGCAGTAGCCAACTCATTTTCCAAGAAATCCTTCTATCTCATGAGTTTAGTTTTATCATGTTCCAAGTGAATCATATCTATTTTTAACATATCGTTCTCATAACTGAGTCTTATATTTTCATTTGCAGCATCATTAATTCTTCTAGCCAAATCATCTTCATTCTTCTTTCTGTTTTCAGTGTCTTTATAAAATCTCATGGTCATGTCTTGCATCTCATTTCTCAAAGACATATTCTCTTGTTTTAATTTGCTTACCAAATCATTAAGAGTTTCTTTTTCATCATCATCACTTTGTATTTTCTCATTAAGTTTTATTCTTTTGTTCCTAGCAATAGTGAGATTTCCTTGAAATCCCTAAATGATTTCCTATGCAACCTTCAGATCATCTTCAAGTTTTATATTCTTTAACTTTTCTACATCATAATCTACAAGAGATGTTTCGAGTTGCTTTCTCAAATTTTCCATCTGTACCAGTGTCACAATTCTCCTCAAGCTGTTAGGATTTTGAAAATAGAGGACCAAGCTCTGATACCAATTGTTAGGATTCCCAAAGATACTGAGAGGGGGGGGGGTGAATTAGTATCTAACTGGTTAATGGATTTTCTTAACTTATTAAATGAATTGTATCTCAAAATAGTATACCGGTAAACAAGAATTAATGCAGTAAATAAGAACAATAACCACAACATAGAAAACACACCATAACACAATATTTTTAACGAGGAAACCCGCTGTGGGAAAAACCTCAGTGGGATTTGTAACCCACAATATTCGCTCATTGTTGGCATTTTTTATGATTATGTTGTGATTGTCATTGATAGACACACACTTGCTATGAGATCACTTTTTGTATGTATGAGTTATCCTCAACTGGTATTTGTTTCAAACCAGTATTATGTTATAGTCTTTAGACTATCGGCGTCTAGTAGAAAGTGTTTACTGATCTCAAGCGGCATGAGGACCTCAAGTGGTTCAAGGATCTCAAGCAGAATGGAGCAAAGGAACAACAAGCGACAGTTATCATTTTCCCAGTCTTCATTTCTATCAATTGGTAATCTACTATACCAGTATTACTTTGAGTTACCAACCAGTAATCGATAAAGTTGTATAAACTGGTAATACTTTGTGATGAGTTACCATCCATTGACACTTTGACGGTGATTTTGTGCCATGTTACCAAATGTGTCTAGATACAATTAACCCAAAAACTTGCAATGTAATCCTATTAGACTGACATGAAATCAGATTCCTTTTAAGGACATCATGTCTAGGGTTTCAATATGTGTGTGTATTTGTTAGGGTTTGAAGTGGTTGATGAGTTCTTGAATATGCGATCTTAATAGAAAAGATCAAGTCTGTGTACTATAATAGAGTGTGGATTTACTAAAGACTAAAGTAATGCTGAAATGCATTAGCAATAAGCTATCATGGATCTAACCAAGTAGACTGTGCTATTTGCTAGATCATTCACTTGTTGATTACTCACATCTTTGACAAGTTAGAAACCCTTAACCGGGTAGGCCCAGAAAAGCCTTTGTAAATCCTCTAACAAGGTGATTAACATATGTGGATCTAAAATCCTCTCACAAGGTAGTCTTTAATCAAACTTATTTCCTAACAAAGATTGAGTTTCCTAACAGGATCTATTTTGGTAAAGAACATTGTATGACCTTAACCAGTCTGACCTTAACCGATCTGGTTACTATCCTGCCAAAAGTTACTTGTGAGTTTCATCTCATCGTGGTTTTTCCCATTTGGGTTTCCACGTCAAAATATCTTATGTTATGGTGATTGTGCTTCTGTGAGTGAATGCCTTACTTGCTATTTGGTTTGCATTTGTGTTAACCGGTTTGTTAGTTAAACTGTTATACCGGTTTACCACTAGACTGATAAAGTGTTTGAGTACAGTAATTTTTGGTATACTAATTCACCCCCCCTCTTAGTATTCATCAATTGGTATCAGAGCCAACCTTTCTATAAGTCTAACCACTTGGAAGGTGATATGGGGGAATACACTATGAGGGAACTTACTCTTCAGCTCACTCGGACTGAGCAAGCCTATGATGAACTTAAAGTCAAATATAAGGCCTCTCAAGAAAAAAGAAGAGAGCATGCTGAAAAAATGATGGAGCTAACTGAAAATAGTTCTTCTGATGAAGTGGACATGGAAGCCCTAGTTCAAGAAGTTGAAAAACTGAATGAATGCCAACCTAAGAAGGGAACTTGAAGGACTAACTATCAGAATGTGTCAAGAACTTGAGAACCGAAGGAAAGCTGAAGATCTGGTAAAAGACAAAGATCATGAGATCTCCAAGCTGAAGCAAGAGATCAGTGCACTTACCACTCATCTTCATAAAAATAAAATAGAAAAGGAGGAAATGCAAAGTGAACTACACATGGTTGTTTATGAGAATGCAACCTTGAAGGAATCCAATGCTTCTATTACCAAAGATTTTACTAAGTCAAAGGAAATACTTCCCAAATTCAATAAGAGCACTGTCAAGCTAGAGCAAAAGCTTGAGTCAGCTAAACCAGTAAAGAATACCAATGGACTTGGTTTCTCTGAATATGAGGAAGGTGAGACCTATGGAACAAAATATGGAGCATCAAAGAAACAAGCAGAACCAAAGGATAAAGGTAAGCAAAAGTTCAAACCTATTTGCTTTCATTGTCTCAAGGAAGGACACACTGCTAATGTATGTAGAAGTAAGGCTTAGAATAACTTTCCTTATTTTCTAAATGATAAGCCTAGATCCAATAGATTCAATGGTAATTGTTATGCATGCAACAAGTTTGGGCATAGAGCATTTGAATGTAGGTCTGTCATGCACAATACCGGAATGTATCCTCAAAGGATTAAAGGAGTTTTTTCCGAACCCTCTGGGAACTGGAACCCAAATTGGTTTAATACCTATAATTATCAGTCAGGAAGTAGTGGCTATCAAGTGGCAACTGGATGGAGAGCAACCTGTTTGATCTGTCATGGTAACGGTCACACTGCTGCAACATGCAAAAGGAAGAATGGAAGCATGAATAATGGACGTTGGAGAGCACCTAGAATGATTTTCTATCATTGCAACAAATCGGGTCATACAACAAGATTCTGTAGAATGAGAAAGAATATATTGGATGATATACCAGTAACTTCGGAAGGAAAGATAGATGTTGAAACCATTCAAACAAATATGAAGAAAACCTGGAAGAAGAAGCTAGAATTAAAAAAGAACCAGTTTTTGCATCTAGTGTGGAAGTCACTGAACTGGCAAACTAAGCATCAGAAAAGCTTAAGGGGAGCAAATGGTAAAATATCTCGAACCCCTGGTTTAAACTGGTAAAAGACCTTAACTAGTAAGTGATACCTATCAACTGGTAGAAGACCAGAAATGGTAAAAGGCAAATTAGGGTTTACGCCCTAATAGTGGAGCATTTATTATGGTAGGTGGAGAACTTGTTTAAAAGGATTTTTCAAGTCATTTTTCACTTATCAGTTCTTGAGCGAAGAAGATTTTTTAAGTACTGAGTGACGAAAAGTGATTTGGATTGCAACTCAAAGAATTCTCAAAATCTTGAAGAAGAATCATAAGTGAATATCAATCGATCAAGTGTAGAGCACAAAGCAGTATTTCAGCAACAAAAGGAGTGTGTGGCAAAGTATAATTTGCGAGCCCTAAATTTCAATTTATGAAGGTATTTCTCAAAATCTCTCTGTTTATCATGGCTTCCATATCACACTCTAGCCCTAGTGCACTCATTGATCCAGTAGACTTCATTCAACAAAAGGCAAAATACAATGCCCTATCTCAAATACCCGTTGGTGTTATAGTGGAGGACGACATTTCTGATTACATTGACTGCAAGATTGAAGACTTAGGATCTCTTGTAATCCATTCCCAGTTGAGTTTGTTCTACGGGAAGGACAAGAAGATTAAACTGGAATTTAGCATCCTAGAAAAGAAGAAGCTTCACAATGCAGTCTATTTCCTTGAAGAGTTTTCAGATTATCACATCCACATCATTCTGAGCAGAGTGCATGGTAATAAAATGTACTTAGAGTAGACACATGACATCACACTGGAAGTAATTCATGCCGTCATCGATTTTGTAATGTCAGTGAAGTGCCAGCCCTAAGGAAGATTAGCAAGATGGAAATGACCAAGCTCACTAGTTCTATGAGCGTCTCATAGGGAATGACTATCAATTCCATCAAGGATGATCTGGTTGAATATGTGTGTATGGTGATAGGATACCGAACGTTCCATGCCAGCAGAATCAACTCTGTCTTTGCTACAGCAGTAAATGCTAGCTACCAGATGATCATGGAAGATGCATCATTTGACGTATGCACCTGTATGCAAAGGCAACTTCTGGTGAACCTAAAGGCAATTAAACAGGATAATGCCTTGAGATTTGAGTTTAGACAACTATTGGTTGGGTTGTTCTTCTACTTCCAAGGTTACTTCCTAGGAGTCGGAGATATTCAGTGGTCTGCCGACCAACCGGTTACAAAGCAAATCAAGCAAAGTCTTTAAGAGGTTGGAACCAGTTATCTAGAAGTTCTGAACAAATACTTTGATGAGTTCAGACACAAAATGAGCCAAAGAGTGAGAATATCAGGTGATATTGTCAAGAAATATGAAGATGACATTTGCTTCACCATCAGAGTTGATGAGTGCATAATGGAGGTAGTTGAGCCTAGATAGGAAGAAGTGGAAATGATGGGATATGAGATAATGTATGAAATGCTCGATGGGTATGCCTCTACCCTAATCACCTCGCCCCTTGATCCAAAGGCAAAGAGAACCAACACCTATTTGGAAAGGGTTACACCGGTTGAAGAACCGTCAATAAAGAAGGGAAAGGCAGTGCCTTCAGTATTGGCACCGGTTACCATAGCAAGTCCTAAAGTGACCAAGAGGTCACCAGCAAAGAAGAAACTAGAAGTTGCACCTGCCAAAGTCTTTGAGAGAAAGCAGAAGACAAAAGACACCACACTAGACTCAGAGGACACTGTGTCTAAAGAATAGCCTAAGAAGACTAGGCAAACGAGGAAAAAGACAAAGAGTGAACCGACAACATCTGCACCGGTAAATATTGATATTTCCTCCTACAAAGATTTGACACATTGTCAAAGAACTATTAAAAATATTAGAAGAAAAGTACTTGGTGATTTGAAAGAGTGCTTTGATGATTTTAATGATGATGAAAAGAAGGAAGTTGAATAGAAAGTTATCAATTATTTATGTATTAATGATCGGTGGCCATCAGAAATTAAATCTGAGACACCTAATTCTTTGTATAATTCTTTAGATAATAAGTGGCGCATTGCCATAGAAAAGGAACAAGAAATAAGAGAGGAAGTATTTGCACAATACTTTCCTAATGTGCTTAAAACTGAACTTTATGAAGTAGTGGAAAGATATAAGGGCCTCTTCTTCATGAGAATAAGGAGACTCTTATTGCTAGAAGGAAAAGTTCCTGTAGTGGTAAAAGATACCCACTCTCATGCCCAAGCCACTTTAAGGTTGCATCAAGTGGCTGAAGCCAATAGGAAAGCTGAGCAAGAACCGGCAAACAATAAACCAGATGAGGTATATGATAGTGAAGGAAAACATGTCACTGATCAAATGGATCCTATTGATGTTGATGCCTTGAATGGTGAAAATGTCACTCTGGGTACACCATCAAAAGTGGCAGGACAAGAAAAATAGGACAAAAAAAAGGCTGCTAAGGAGCAAGCAGAAAAAGAGAAGCAACAAGAAGTTGAAAAGAAGAAACATCAAAAGAAGAGAAAAAGAGAAAAGAGGAAGAAAAGAAAAATGAGGAGGAGAAGAGGAAACTAGAAGAGGAAAAGAAAAGAAAGGAAGAGGAGAAGAAGAAACAAGAGGAAGAGAAGAAGAAGAAGAAGGAAGAAGAACAGAAAGAAGAAGATAAATGACAGGAAGAAGAAAAGAGAAAGGAAGAGGAGAAGAGGAAGCAAGAAGAGGAGGAAAAGAAATAGGAAGAGGAGAAGAAGAAGAAGGATGAAGAAGAAAAGGAGCGGAAAGAAGAAGAGAAGAAGAAGGAAGAAGAGAAGAAGAAGGAAGAAGAGAAAAGAAAGAAAGAAGCAGAGGAGCAAAAGAAGGCAGAAGAAGATAAGTTAAGAGCCAAAGAGAAGGAGGAAGTGGCATAGAGCACATAGGTGGAGACCCCAAAGGCAACCGGTAGTCAAGCCAAATCGGCTGACATTACTAGTCCCATTGACCTTCAATCTACTAACGAATCAGAGCTGGTACAAAGAATTAAGCTTGCTCAAGAATGCCTAGAGGTGATAAGGAGGAAGAAGGAGCAAGACGTGATCCAAGCTGCAGTGGACACTCTTACCGGTTTGATACCCAGTACCAACCTCCTTAGTACCGATTCCTCTCTGGCCCAACTGAAACTCTTATTCATAGTTGTGGAGGACTAGGTACAAAGCCTGGAAGAGGTTGCCAAAGCGCATGCCAAGAAGGAGCATCAAAAGGCTTTGAACACTGCCTTGGTGAAAAAGTTACATGAGCGTCGGTCCGATCTGCAAAAGGCATAGAAGGATATCAGAGATGCAATGGATGAGGGGAAATTGCTGCTCAATAAGATATGTCTACCCCATCTATTCTGTGATGATGCACTTGCCTAGAAAGACAAATTGCAAACTGATTTGTAGACTCTCATAAGAACCTTCAAGACCCCATATGACTCCTTTACCACTTATGGGTAGACTATTCACTAGTTTCAACTTCAGGCTGGAAGAATTGATTTGGAGATTAGCAACCAAACCAAGGATTTTTAGGAACTACAACTTGTTCTACTACCACGACTACAAATACTTCAGAAGTGCTATCTCAATCTGGATGCCTTGACAGTTACTTAAGAGATGAGTACTTTGGATGCCATGAAGGAACAGATATCCCAGATGCAAATGGAGAATGAGGTTGCTACTTCATTACTTGAGTCATGGTCCTTATCCATGAAGCAATTTATGTAGGACTTTAAATCAGTTTTTGACAAGTTTCACTCTTTATTGTCATAAACATTTATTCAGCTAATAGAAATAGGGGTTATTCAGTTGTATTTTGTCATTGTTGGCAAAGGGGGAGAAGTATTCTGGTATTTAAAATTTTGATGCATGCTATGTATTCTCATGTTTATCTCTGTAAGGAAGTAGTATACATTTTCTTTTCTGCAAAGGGATAGTGTATATGCTTAGGGGGAGTATTTTTTATTATGGCATATTTCTTTTTGTAAAAACACTTAGATGTCAAAAATTTCCTAAGTGTTGCCATCAATGCCAAAGGGGGAGATTGTTGGCATTTTTTATGATTATATTGTGATTGTCATTCATGGACACACACTTTCTATGAGATCACTTTTTGTATGTATGAGTTATGCTCAATCGGTATTTGTTTCAAATTGATATTATGTTATAGTCTTTAGACTATCGGTGTCTTACAGAAAGTGTTTACCGATCTCAAGCGGCATGAGGACCTCAAGTGGTTCAAGGATCTCAAGAGGAATGGAGCAAAGGAACCAGAAGCAGCGGTTATCATTTTCCCAGTCTTCATTTCTGTCAACTGGTAATCTTCTAAACTAGTATTACTCTGAGTTACCAATCGGTAATTGGTAAAGTTGTATAAACTGGTAATACTCTGTGATGAGTTACTAACCGGTATATCTTTGTGATGAGTTACCATCCACCGACACTTTAACGGTAATTTTGTGCCGTGTTACCAAATGTGTCTAGATACAATGAACCTAGGAACTTGCAATGTAATCCTATTGGACCGACATGAAATCAGATTCCTTTTAAGGACATCATGTCTATGGTTTCAATATGTGTGTGTAGCTATTAGGGTTTGAAGTGGTTGATGAGTTCTTGAATATGCGATCTTAACAGAAAAGTCTATGTACTATAATGGAGTGTGGATTTACTAAAGACTGAAGTAATGCTGAAATGCATTAGCAATAAGCTATTATGGATCTAACCAAGTAGACTGTGCTATTTGCTAGATCATTCACTTGTTGATTACTCACATCTTTGACAAGTTAGAAACCCTTAACTGAGTAGGCCCAAAAAAGCCTTTGTAAATCCTTTAACAAGGTGATTCACATCTTTGGATCTAAAATCCTCTCACAACGTAGTCTTTAATCAGACTTATCTCCTAACAGAGATTGAGATTCCTAATAGGATCTATTCTGGTAAAGAATATTGTATGACCTTAACCGGTCTGACCTTAACTAGTCTGGTTACTATTCTGCAGATAGTTACTTGTGAGTTTCATCTGACCGTGGTTTTTCCCATTTCGGTTTCCATGTCAAAATCTCTTGTGTTATGGTGATTGTGCTTCTATGGGTGAATGCCTTACTTGCTACTTGGTTTGCATTTGTGTTAACCGGTTTGTTAGTTAAACTGTTATACTGGTTTACCGCTAGACTGATAAAGTGTTTGAGTACAGTAATTTTTGGTATACTAATTCACCCTCCCCTCTTAGTATTCATCACTCACTGGCCAATAAGTGAATATTATTGATACAATAGGGGCCTGCACATGCAAGAAGGCCAACTGCCTAAAGCTCACTACTTAAATACAAAAAGAGAAGTCTCACTGACTTACAAAAGTGGATTAAGTAAATTCAATATCATGTATTGCTTCGGAACAACATCTGCTATGTCAGGTTCAGTACCAGTTTAAGCTCTTGTTGTAATCATAAACCTTATTCCACAATCTTCCTTAATATTCACACATATTATCCATCTCACATATTTTTCTTACTTACAAATGTTCTACAAGATCTCATACTTATATGAGTCCTAATACAATTTGCCTTGTCGGCTTACAAAAGGATTTTACAATTAAATACAAAATACAATAAACAAAATCTTGTCGGCCAGGGTGCCGATGAACATATTTGTCATTGCTGCTGCTGGTGTCTGTTCCTGTGTCGGTGTCTGCCGATACCATAGGATTATAAGGTTTCCATCAATGATAATACCTTCAATCACCTACAATTTCTCATTGGAGTGTGCATTTGCCAACAAGGTAAACTATGCTCATATGTATGACAATGTGGTAAATGTGATCGTGGTTAAAGAGAAATAACATCAAGAACCCACTCATGTTATCACATGAAGCAAAGCCAAAGTGGTTTTGTAAAGTCTTACAACAAACACTTTATCCACTACAAAGCAATACAATCTAGTGGATCAATTACAGAAAACACTTGCACACATATCCATCTTAGAACTTTTAAAACTTTCACTTGCACACAAAGAAATTCTAGAAAAAACATTAATCGATACAACAGTATCCAAAGATCTTGATATAGATCAATTCCAAACCATGGTGGGACACCTCACAACCCCTCATTGCTTATCATTCATTGAAGAAGACTACATGTCCTTGCAACATCCCCACAATGCTCCTTTGCATATTGAAGTCCTCATTCACAAAACATGAGTTAAATATGTTCTAATAGACAGTGGAGCTGGCCTAAATATTTGTTCATTAAGTCTTGTTCATGCCTTAGGATATTCAGAAGATGTAGTTGATTCCCAGAAAAAGATCACCATAAAAGCCTATGATGAAGAAGAACGTTCCTCCAAGGGAATTGTGATACTACCCATTGGAGTGGGACCTTTCCAGAAAGATAGAACATGCCAAGTTCTAGACTTGGACTTGTCATATAATGTACTCTTGGGAAGACCATGGATACATGACTTGCAAGATGTCCCATCAACATATCATCAGTGTGTCAAATTTCCCTACAATGGACAAGAAATCATAATCTTTGTAGATTCAAATCCATTTCAATACTGCATTAATCTAAAAATGGCTCAAGAAGTCAATGTTCCTCATAACAGGGAGGCATCATCTTCAAACACACAATCCAAGGAATAATCATTTGCCTCTATTTTATCAAGTATGGAAAAAAAAATGTAGCTAAGAGATCGAGGGAATGAAGAATATTCAATATCACAATTACCACTATCTCCTAAATCCTTTGGAAAACAATCAAACTCTAAAAAAAAACCAATTGTGAAACATTTTCTGATATTTGATGGAACATTCATTAGTGTTGGAACCTTATCAGAGGAGACATAAGACAAAGATGTGCTACAGTGGCTATACAAAGATGAAGAAGTTCAACAAAAGATAAACAATGTTAGAATACCCATCGAAAAGTATGAAAAAGGATTTAACATTCTTCAAAAAATGGGATACAGTGGACCAGGTCCTATAGGAAAAAGAAAAGAAGACATCTCAAAACCTATCCAACCTCATATTCAGCAGGCTTAGAGTATGGACAAATTACTCTATGAGAAGACACATTTTATAACCAACAACAAGAAGAATATGAAAATGGACAAGAACAACTTGCAATTGAAAGGGAAGAAGCATCTCCTAGTAAACAAGCACAAACAAACATGAAATGGCAAAAGAAACAATCCTCAAATCAACAAGAGAAACAAACCAATGGTACCTCCCAAGCAACATTAAATCTCAATCAAAACAAGCATGAACCTAGTACTAATCAAGGAGAGCTGATAGTAAAGTTGACAAAACTCAATCTCAGTCCAGAAGAAGTTGAATATGAAAGAAGAAAAGATATGGCTAGAAAAGCAGAAGAAATTCTATATGAACAAATCTATAGATTGTAGGTTGCAAGTGATACAGATTCTAATGAATGGGAATGGGATTCCTATCACTCTGAAGAATCAGATGAAGAAAATTGCTTTGAAGAAGATGTAGGAGTTGATGTAGTTCACTTGTATGCAGGGCAAACATTAGGAACTAGTTCACTTGAATTAGAATCACATTTGGCTGACTTGAACTTAATTGAGGATGATCAAGAACTTCTTGTACAAGGTCATTCTGATGAGGGTACTGTTCTAGACATTGACATACATATTGAAAAATTTTATACATCAATCATGACCCTAAATACTATCAAAACATCTCAACCTGATGACCCACTACCTCTAATCCACCCCGAACTTATTGATTTGGAAAATGAAGGACATACCACCATTGATACCTTTTTGAATGACCATGCCATATCTGTATATCTTAATGCAATCGAACCCGCAATAACTTCCACCAAGAATTTCAGCAATGCATCTTCCAGTCAAGTGGTTGCCAAATCTCCTAGTTGCAAAAAGGAAAATAAAGAAAACAATATCAGGTCTAATGTTGAAAACCATTTCTTGGCAACATTAGATCAAGAAAAAGTAAAAAGAAAGGACACATCTAATGGTGAAAACCTCCTTGAGGCATCAAAAGATGGGAGATTTGACACTTTACCTAAGTACTATCAAGAAAGATCATCAATTTTGATCAAACCAATGGAGGCAGTTAACATTGGGACATCAAAGCAACCAAATATCCTACATCCAATGACTTCTTTGTCAGAAGAAGAAAGGAAACAATATATGGAATTCTTCAAATGACGGTAAATCAATTTGGCCTGGTCATATACAGACATGCTAGGTTTGGATCCAGAGCTTATTATGCATCACTTAAATATCAATCCAGGAGCCAAACTAGCCAAACAGAAATTAAGAAAGATGCATCCACATATCGCTCTCTTGGTCAAAGTAGAACTAAAGAAATTACTGGATGTAGGAGTCATCAGACCTATAGCATATCCTCAATGGGTATCAAACATCGTTCCTATTTCAAAACTAGACAAAAGTATCAGAGTATGCACAAACATCAGAGATCTTAATAATGCATGTCCAAAGGATGACTTTCCTTTGCCTAACATTGACATCATTGTAGATTTAATAGCTGGACACTCCATGTTCTCTCTCATGGATGGTTTCTTCATATACAATTAGATAAAAACAACACCTAAAGATCAATAAAATACAACATTCACATGTTTGTGGGGTACATTCTGCTAGAACGTCATGCCTTTTAGACTAAAGAATGCAGGTGCCACATATCAGAGAGCTATGACAATGATATTCCATGACATGATGCATACATTCATGGAAGACTATGTGGATGACATCTTGGCCAAATCATACAACAGAGAAGAACTTATAGATACTGGAAAAGATCTTTGACTGGTTAGAACAGTACAAGCTACGACTAAATCCTAAGAAATGTACCTTTGGTGTCACTTTAGGAAAGCTATTGGGATACATTGTTTCAGCTAGAGGTATCGAAGTAGATCAAGCTAAGGTCAAAGCAATCATGGAAATGGCATCTCCCAAGAAGATAAGTCAACTTAGATCACTCTAAGGAAGACTCCAGTCAATCAGAAGATTTGTTGCTCAACTAGTAGATAAATGTCAACCATTTACTCATCTATTGCATAAAAATGTTCATTTCAAGTGGGACCATCAATGTGAGGATGCATTCAACAAGATCAAGGCATATCTCATGCAACCACCTATTCTAATGTCACCAATTCCAGGAAATCCATTATTACTCTATGTATCAACCACTGAAGTATCATTAGGAGTTCTTCTCGCACAACAAGATAATGAAGGGAAAGAGCGGGCTATCTACTACATCAGCAAAACACTAGTAGGATACGAGCTCAACTACTCCCCAACAGAAAAAGCATGTTTGGCGGTAGTTTTTGCTTCTCAAAAATTAAGACACTATCTACTATCTCACTCCATCAAGTTGATAGCTAAAATTGATCCATTGAAGTATTTGCTTAGCAAGGCAACATTGACAGGACGACTAGCAAAATGGATCATGATTCTAAGTGAGTTTGATATTGAGTATGTAGATAGAAAAAATATCAAGGGACAACTCATTGCAGACCAACTAGTTGAGGCACTGCTTCAAGATGATCGTCCTTTTCAAATTGAATTTTCCGATGCTGATATCCTAATAGTCACCACAAAAAACATGGCAATTATACTTTGATGGTTAATATACATAGCATGGATCAGGAGCAGGTATTCTATTCATCACACCACAAGGTCATACAATTCTGAAAGCATACAAATTAAGCTTCCCATGCACCAACAACACAATAGAATATGAAGCTTTGGTTATAGGTATCAAAATAGTTGTAGAATGGAACATTACACAACTTCAAGTCTTTGGAGACTCTCAGCTCATCATCAATCAAATTAATGATGATTACCAAAACAAGGATGACAAATTAATGCCTTAAAAAGAGATGGTAGATGATTTCAAGAAGTATTTTGTAGAAATAACTTTTGAGAAAATTCCAAGGAATGACAACAAAGCAGCATATGCCATGGCAACACTTGCTTCTCTACTTTAGACACAGGAAAATCAAGAGCGTTATGAATTCCTGGTGGTAGAGTTGTTTTACCCCACTCATAATTGTCTTGATTCCCAAACTATTTGTCACCTTGTTGGGCATGATTCCTCCCGCTATGGCCAAACTTACACATACCTGAAAGATAATACCCTACCTCCTGATTTATCAAAGAACCAAAAGAGGAACTTTATTCACCGATCCTCCCATTTTACTCTTGTCATGGATACCCTATTTAAATGAGGTCTGGATGGTACTCTTTTAAGATGTCTCAAACAAGAAGAATCTGAGAAGGCCTTAAATGAAGTCCATAAAGGCATTTGTGGAACTCATTCAAGTGGTCTGACCCTTTCAAAAAAGCTCATATGCTTGGGCTATTATTGGCCAACTATGGAACGAGATTCTTTTTAGATAGCTAGAACATGCAAACAATGTCAGATCCATGGGAATTTCATTCATGCACCAACACAAGAACTTCATGCTTTGGTAACATCTTGGCCTTTCTACCAATGGGGTCTTGATCTAGTAGGAAAAATAAATCCTTCTTCATCTAATGGTCACAAATTCATCCGTGTACCTCTCACAAATATCATAGGGAAACAAATTGTTGCATTTATCTTGAACTACATCATCTGTCGCTACGGAATACCCATGACCATTATCACTGATAATGGGCGACCATTCAAGAATCGGGATGTACAAGAACTATGTGAGAAATTCAAAATCCAACACAAATTTTGCACACCCTACTATCCACAAGGAATGGGCAAGCAAAAGCATCAAAGAAAACTATTCTAAAAATCCTCAAAAAGATATTGAATGATGCTGGAAGAGATTGGGATATTTAATTAAACCCTACTCTATGAGCCTACCATACCAGTATTCGCATGCCAAAAGGTGCCACACCTTTCTCTCTTGTTTATGGATCAGAAGTAATACTGCCAATAGAAGTAGAGATACCTTCTCTATAAGTATCATTAAAAGGTCTTATTCCAGATGAAGAACAACGAGTATCTAGATTGTAGGAGTTATAATTGCTCCATGAATGAAGACAAAATTCCTTTGATCATTTAAAGGTATATCAACAAAGAATGTGCCGAAGTTATAATCACAAGGTGAAACCACAAATCTTTCAAGTTGGAGAACTAGTACTAAAAGAAAATCCATGAAACCAGTCAGATCGAGAAAAGAAAAGAAAATTTGAACCAAACTAGTTAGGTCCGTTTGTGGTCACAACAGTATTTGGGTCAGGAGCATATCAACTATCAGCACAAGATGGGGATCAGCTTGAGGAACCCATCAATAGCATTCATCTGAAGAAGTTTTATGTCTGAAAAAAAAGAAAATCAAAAAAACATTGAAAAAGAAAAAAATCAAAAAATAGTGAAAAAGCAAAAAATCAAAAAACAATGAAAAAGTAGAAAATCGATAAACAGTGAAAAGGCAGAAAATACAAAAACAGTGAAAAACAATGAAAAATAAATTAAAAAAATTAAATATGAGAAAAAGTGCAATAAAAATAGATGGTGAAAACCTAGCAGATAGGCGCTATCTGTCAGCTAACTCTTCCATATATTGGTTCATGCATCCTTCCGCTTGCTTTCTTTTCCTTCAGCGCTGTTCATATCCATCATAAAGCCATTGTACATATGCAGGAATCCTGGGTGATTTCTCATCATGGTTTGGATCATTGACTATATCATATCATAATAAGGTTTGTTTCTAGGCTGGGGGCAAAATCCTGAACCTGGCTAGGGGCAAAAACTTTTGATCATTTTGAGCTTAACCAAACAGGTAGAACAATAGCTAGTTAACACTTGTCAAAACTGAAACACATCGAACGTTGAAGATAAGATCACATTGTCAACCATTAACTATCACATATCAATCTAAACATGACAAAACACATATCAATGGATGATATATCTTGACTCATGATTTTAACACTTTGGAAATAATGGTTCAACTATTTTATTTTGATTTTCACTATCCTGATTTCTGAGTAACTCCAGGATGTCTTTGACTAGAGGAACGAGGAAGGAACATGATATTTTTCTTGTCTACTATCTGTAAATTAATCATTAATATGTGCAAAGCTGTCTCAGGACATGATCATCAAAGTATCATGAAAGACATTTCAGACTTGCATATAGAAATGGTTAATATTGTTTGTTTTACACAAGCAACACTCAGGTCATCTTGGTTCAATTATAGCTTGATTCTTGTGCTAACTTGCAATATCAAAACCTAGGAAAGTAGTGTTCAGGTCATCATGGTTCAATTATACCATTGATGTTTGCACTCACTTCCCACATTTTAAAGGCTCAATGATGAAATGAAGCAATGACTCCATGACCGGTCCGATCACTGCATTGCATTTCATTTTTGTATTTGCATTTTAAAGTAGATTTGCATTTCATTCTGCATGGGATCACAATGCTCATCTTTTCCAAGGCCAAAGACTAACATGGTGTTATCTCTCTTATTACATGATTGAGTGCATTGGACAATAACAAAAATAATCAATTCATTCATCCTGCATGATAAATTAGTTCCTCTCATGTAACCATTTCATACTAAGGCATCAAATCATTCATTCAGTTAGTTAGATCATTGCATGGAATTAATATAATCTCAAATCATATAAAATAGCACCATTGCATTGCATCCATCTCATCTTAACATGCATGAGAAAATCATAAAAGTATCATAAACATAGAAAGTATTGCATTGCACATACATCACATAGCACTTATAAGTATCACCATACATATTTGCATTTGCATACATCATGTAAATACTGCATCATCATGTATCCATCATCTAGAATTCATATGCATATAGACATTAAAGCATGCATCAAGCATACATCATGAAAGTAACTGCACAATGTAATCATATATCAAATAGAATGCATCTATCATCTCATAGATCATGTAAAGCGAATAGGATAAACTACATATCATATCATCAAAACAAGATCAATGTCCAAGGTACAATGATATCACAAAATATATGAGATACATCACAAATATACATCGCAAGAATCATCAATATCTGATCACAAAAAGGTGTGTACATGAATGGATCAATGTCCCATATCAGTGTGAGTACTAGGATGCAGAGTGGAACTTTGTCCTAATGCGGAAGGTATAGTAGCACCAGCTGCTACCCCTATACCTGAGTCCCCACCTGGGAAGCTCTCTGAAATGGCCCTGTCACTCCTCAACTCTCAGTCTGGCTCTGTCCCGATCTCTTGCTCAGTTGTGAAAATCCTAGAGCCCTCCAATCAGGAGGAACAACAATAAAGTATAAGGTCCTATAATACTCAGCCTCTCGAATCCCCTAGCGCATCATCTTCAAGGTAGTCTTCCCTGAAATAGACTCTCCTGACAATTATACTTGTGCCTTGGCCTGCCGACACCTATCCCTAGCTATGTCTCTCTCGAGTAGGAGAGAGGCCATCTGAGTCTCTAGCTAGGCCATCTGAGAGTCCCTCTCTACTAGTCGACTCTCTAGCTGCTGAACCTGAGCCTGTAAGTCCATAATCTGAGCCTGCTACTAATGAGACAACATCCTAATTATGATCTATTGAGGTGCCTTTGCCTATGGTTGCTCAACCCATGATACTGTCATAGGTACCTACTCAACTGGGGGAACCTCCTGCTTTGGAACCTAATGCCCCTAATCCCTTGGACCTGATCTCCTACGTCTAACCACTTGAGCCATCCAATCTGTATATGCATCTTTGGTAGATCTAAAACTGCTAGCTCCTGGTGTGCCTGTCGTAGCCACTGCCACTGCTCAACCATCTCCCCCATCATCATCTCCTCCATCATCATCTCTAGCACCATGATCTCTTGCATCTCCTCCATATCCATCTCCATCTTCGCTATCATCTTTGCATCCACCTCCTCCCCCCCCACCATCCCTCCATCGTCTAGGAGCTCTGCGTCATAGCCTTTCATCATCCTCATCTAAGACTGGCTTTGGCTCATCTGGATGTGTTAGCTTCAAAAACCTATGTACAGTATAATTCATGATGTACTCATGTGTCATCCCGCTATCCATCACACCTAGAAGATAATCCCAATCCAGAGGCTCTAATGATCGATTCTCTACACATGCCTAGTCATATGAAATAGAAGGCCCCCAAGTAGCCACATCCAATCTCCGATGAGCATAATGAGTTGTACCCTATGGTATCCCCTGTATCCTACCATACTGTCTCAAAACCCTCATACAAGGGAATCAATCAATGACATAGGGTGTCGATCTAATCAGATATCGCATCATGAATACATATGGCATCTCCACTGCATCTTCGGGCCAAATCTCACAATCCTTGTATGGCCTCCATATTATAGTATCTAGATCATCCAACGTATGTCGCCAGTACTCCAATTTGCCTAGCTTTCGCTGGACAATGATACCTGGATACCCATTAGCATAAAGCCCGCCTACAGGTCTATCTCTATTAGCCAATGGTCATGTGATAGGAAAATGCTCCTAGGCTCATATCCAAAGCATGGTCACCCCTGCTAATAATGCAACCTATCTCTGGTACACAACTCGGTGCAAGTCATGATACAAGTGTGCTAGCATACATGACCCCCATGCAAATCGGGTCCCCTCTGTCACCATCTACTTAAGAAGATGACCCCATCCAACAGATAATCCCTTTGACCTATGATCAAGATAAAGGAAACCTCCAATAAATCTAGCAAGCACAGTCAGTAATGTGGCATATACTAGCTCTAGCATCTCCTGCCACACAATATCATATCCACCTATCTCATCATCCTCAAACACTCGACAAAGTGCATCTGTCCCACCTCGCTTGCTAAGATCGTAATATACTAGATCGCTCATCACAGGGATGTGCAATATTCGGTAGACATCCTCAGCTGTCACCATCATCTCTCCCGTCGGCAAATGAAAAGTATTATGCTCGCTATGCCAGTGCTTTGCTAAGGCTATCAATAATCCATGGTTTATCAAAGCTCGGGGCATGTCAAGAAGGGAAGATAAACCACACCTACCAATGTGGTCTTGCTTTGCCTGGCTAAGGCAGGGTATCAACATCCTCATCTTCGGGAAGTGTTCTCGAGATAGGAGAATAGTAAAGTCCTCTTGCAATCAAATCATCTCATCATATCAGTTTCTTGATTTATCTATCTATCAAATCAATCTATCTATCGGTCTATTTTGCTCAATTGAGATTTTTATCAAATCTCGTTGGGCCCCTATCAATGACACTCATCTATCATGAGGTCATTATCAATCCTATCTCATCTCATGTGTACATTGAGATAATCAGAACTGATCATCAAATTTATCAATCAAGAGCGTCTAATTTTATCAATTAGATAGATAATCAAATCTCACCCTATCAACATCAAAAATCAAATCAAATTGATAGCAAATCCAACCTCTTTATCAAATCAATTCGAAAATGACACAAATCAACAAATCAAATCATTTTCTCAAAATCACTCAAATCAAATAATCGAAAAATAACAAAATTGAAACCTCATTGCCAAAAAATTGAAAAATTGAAAAATAAAAAAAATTGAAAAATTGAAAAAAAAAAAAAATCAAAAAAATCAAAAAATTGAAAAATAAAAAAATCGAAAAAAAAATAAAAATAAAAAATAAAAATCTAACCCCCCCCCCCCCCCGCGGTGCCCAAGGCGCCCACGGTGCTGCCGACGGAGCCCGCAGTGCCTCCTGCAGCACTAATGGTGCCTACGGTGGCGCCCATGGCATAGCCCACGGTCGAGGTAGCACCACCCCTCCCCCCAAAAAATGCAAAAATATAAACAAATAAAAAAAACGCGGCATTTAAAAAATTTTGATGTAATTTTTTATAAAAAAATGCATGCATAAATAAATTATTTTGGGATACGAATTGAAAATTTTTGAAAAATCTGGAAAAACCCATTTCATAAATTGAAAAAACCATCTCAAAAATATAATCTGTTTCCCAACCCATCTGACGAAAGCGCTAAAAAATGATTTTTTATGCAAACAGCTAATTTTTCAAAAATCAACTAAAATTTTAAAAAGCTGGGTTTTCTCGAAGTACGTATCAGTGGACCAAATGTTAGAGGATGCTCATATCATCGAACTTGCTCAAACCTATGCTGGTGGTATGGGATCACCATTTCCTTCCTCCAGAGAAAATTTTCTCAAACAACTCAAGTGCACAAATGAGGAGTGGTAAAAGGAATTCACCTTTTTAAACTCATAATGGGCCATTTAAGTGGGATTTTTATTCCACTAATTTTTAATCATCTAATCAACTAATTAGCCTGGCAGGGCAGTGTTTTCAAATTTCTTATTGGGAAATGAATCCGATTGACTCTGAAAATCTCTAAAAATCAAAAAATCATTAAAAATCTAAAAATCAAAAAAATAAAAAAAATTTCAAAAAAATAAAAAAATTGCAAAAAATTCAAAAAATTATCTGATTCATCTCCCAAGGGGGCATCCTCGCATCAATATCTATCAATCAGTGTTTGGGGCATCATATCGAGATTTATCATCTCAAAGATTGGATCTGTATCATATCGAGATTTATCATCTCAGAATCAAATGAGTATCATATCGAAACCAAATCTGCATCAAATTAAGATCGAATATGCATCCTATCGAAATCAATATCAGCAACATCATAAATCGAGTTTTCTTTGAATCGACGCATCGTCACACATTGCTTCAAAGAGGGGCAAAATGTATACACCTAAAAATGGTCTGAAGATAGTTAATTAAATACGCAGTTATTTGATTAATTCCCCTTCTAATTAATTGAATTCACAAGCATTTTAATTAATTTTCTGTATTCATCTACTAGTAAATAAATCTACATGATTTATTTATATAGTTCATTTCATGTCCCCCTTTGATTAATTAATGCTAAAATTAATTAATGTCCCCTCATATAAATCAATTCTTCTAATCCCTAATTAAGATTAACAAACTCAAGTTTGTTGAGATTAATTATCATTTTCCAATTATTTGAATCTCTAAATTCAAATGAGCACATGGCTCCTAACTTTTAACCACCTAACCTAACCCATTTCATCTAATCCTAGGTCTAACTAACCCTATCCTATCTTACACATTCTAACCTCCTTATCCTAACCTCCCATGGTGTGGATATTCTTCTCTTGAGACACATGGCACTTTTGCCACATGTCTCCTCCCTTGGACACTTGCCCTCTCATGAGCAAGGCTCCTTGACACTTGTCACCGCAGAGATGACAAGTGTCCCTTCCTCTATCCTCTTCTCCAACTTCCTCAATCTTGACGCTTGATATCTTCAGATCAGATCTAGACCGTTGATTCCTACCACCTCAGCTTTGGCCTTGGAATTTCTATAAATATCCCCCATTTTGGAGCAATAAGGATCCCATCTCATATCAATTTAGGCATTGTTACTATAGGCATATCCATCCCTTGCATTCATAGATTTAGCATCATTACTATAGGCAATTTGCATTTCAGTTATCTATTAATTAGCTTTTGGATTAATCATAGCATGTTAATCTAGTTTCTTAAATCATGCATTTTTATATCATCTCCATAGTCAATCATGATCAAATAGCTAGTCAACTCTTGAGTTGCCACTTTGGAGGTCATTGCTCTGCTGAGAGCCCATCAATCCAACACCTTCAAGGTCCTCAAGAATAGAGGAAAATGGGACATTTCAAGGAAGGCTTATGGTTTGCACTTCTAATCTAGTTTTAAATTAAGATTTTCAATTACACTTTATTATCTCATTATATATGTATGCATTCTATATAGCACATTTTTAGCATCACAACATCCAACCATTACCATACTACCATCATACAAAATGACCTATGAGATCTCATAGATATATGAGTCTATTATAATATACCAAGTTGGCTTACAAATAATTAATTATATTTACAATATAATTTATATAAGCAAAACTTTATCCCATGTCGGTCTGAGTGCCGGTATACTTCATTTTCGATGTAATCTGGATGCTGATGAAAGTGCCCGTTGGTGCCGGGTACCTGTCGGTGCATGAAGTTTGTGATGTTGGTGCATGTGTAGAAACCTGTTGTTGGTTGATTGCTAGTTGGTTTCCATCAATGACAACATCAACTATTCTCATTAGACTGTAGAATGCCAATAGATTCATTAGATATTGCTTGATTTAATAGAATGATTCTGCACATTTGGCTTCCCATCTAAATGTTATGTTCTTATGTAGTAGATGATTGAATGGTAGACTTTTATCAACTAGTTGGGCTATGAATGACCTGATTGACTATAGCCATCCTTGTAGAGATCTAAGTTGACTAATGTTCTTGGGAGGTGGCATCTCCATGATGGCCTGTACCTTTGCTAACATAATGTAGCCTAATAATTTACCTGATGTCACCCCGAAGACACACTTCTTAGGGTTTAGTCTAACTTGAAATTTCTCCAATCTTTGAAAGACTTTATCTAATATGCCCAGATGTTTTGCTCGGGTGAATGACTTAGCCAGTAAATCATCCACATAGTCCTCCATGAAGGTATGCATCATATCATGAAAGATTGTCATCATTGCTCTTTGATAAGTTGCCCCCGCATTGTTCAAGCCAAAAGGCACGACATTCCAACAATAAGTTCCCGAAGGACAGGTGAACATTGTTTTATCTTGATCCTTTGGATCTATCTTGATTTGATTATAGCCAGAGAAACCATCCATTAATGATAGGATTGCATGGCCCACTGTAAGGTCCACAATTATGTCGATGCTGGGCAAAGGAAAGTCATCCTTTGGATAGGCTTTGTTGACATCTCTAAAATCTGTGCATATTTTGATGCTTCCATTGGGTTTTGAAATTGGTATAATGTTTGAAATCCATTTAGCATAGTCTATAGGTCAAATGAATCTGACATCTAATAACTTCTTTAGTTCAACTTTGACCATTAATGCTACATGCAGATTCATCTTTCTTAACTTTTGCTTGACTAGATTATCTCCTTAAGCAATAGATAAATGATGCATGATTAAGTTTGGATCTATTCCAGGCATATCAACATAGGACCAAGCAAAATTGATTTTCTTTTCTTTGAAGAATCTGATAAACTCTGGTTTTTCCTCTTTTGTTTGTGATTCTGCTAGGTGTATGTTTTTAGTTGCTGCTTTTGTACTGATGTTGATTGATTGAGTAGGATCAATCAATATGGGTGATCACTCCTGATAATGTTTAGGAAGAGTGTCAAGTATCCCATCCTTAGGTGCCTTAAAAAGGTTTACACCCTCAGATGCATCCTTTATTTTGTCTTTTTCATGATCTAGTGCTGCCATTGATTGGTTTTCAACATTAGATCATTTATTTCTTTCATTTTTGTGACTAAGAGACTTGGCACCCTCCCGATTGCAAATATCGTTATTTTGTTCACTAGTAGAGATTGTTTCTGGGTTGACTGTACATAGGTAATGGACAATGGATTCATCATCTAGGAAAATAGGTATGTCATGGTGTTCAGGTTCATCCCAGTCTATTAAATTAGGAAATACAAGTGGTAGAGAGTCATTTGGTGGGTCGAGGTTGGTTGCGGTAAGTGTCATGATAGAGGTATTATTAAGGTTGTCTGGGATGTTGGTTAAGTTATTGATATTTTCAAGGTCTTTGATGGTATCATGCCCATTATATGGGAATTTGACACACTGATGGTAGGTTGACGACACTACTTGCATTTCATGTATCCAAGGACCACTCAATAAAATATTGTATGTCAAGTCTATGTCTAAGACTTGGCACATAGTGTCTCTTTGTATCAGTCCTACCTAAATAGGTAATATCACTGTTCCTTTGGATGATCTTTCTCCATCATCATATGCCTTGATGGTGATCTTTTTGTGTGGATCAATAGATTATTTAGAGAAGCCTAATGCACAGATAATTTTTAAGGTACATATATTGAGACCAACTCCTCCATCTATTAATACTCTTTTAACTCGATGTTGTAGACTAAGACTTCAATATGAAGGGGGGTATTATGTGGATGACTCAAAGAGATATTATCATGTTCAGAAAAGGTGAGATTATGAGGCCCTATCATATGAGCCACCATGGCTTGAAATTTATCAATGTCTAGATCTTGAGGCACATTTGTTTCAACTAGTGCTTGTTCCAAGATGTCCTTATGTTTCAGTGAGAGTTTGAGTAACTTGAGTATGTATATCTGAGCAGGAGTTTTCCACAGTTGATTTACCAAATCATATTGATTCTTGGGGATAGTGGTTGATGTTGATGTATGCCCTTTCAAGACATATTTTTGAGCTCTAGTTATCACATTGATTGATGTATGGTCTTGTTTGTCTTTGATCTTTATGCCATTTATTTGGTTATCATCTATTGATATGTGATTGATGGTGTTGTTGTACAGATGATTTATGCGAGATCCCTGTGTATCATTTGATGATGAAGCTCCTCCCTTATTTTAATTTGGAAGAGGATTTTTAAAGGCATCATGATCACCATTTGTTTTGAGACCATCAACCATTAAATCGCCTCTATCGATCATATCTTGAACAATATTCTTAAGCCTCATGCAATCATTTGTGTGATGTCCTTTGTTTCGATGAAAATCATAGAAACGCGAGTCATTCCACCAAGGTGGTTTGATCTGGGGTTCAAAGCTGTTTATGGCTAGAAATGTGATAATATTGTTTGCCAGAAGTTTGCAAAATGTTGATTCTAAGGATTGCCCCAATGGTGTGTAGATGCATCTATTTGGGAAAGTGTTGGTGTTACCCCTTTGATTTGTATTAGTCCCTCGATTAGTGTTGTTGCCTTGGGTAGTGTTGTTGGATTGGGTATTGTTATTGGTGTTTGAATTTGAATGTCCCTGATTGGTATTTTGTGGATAAGTGTTAGTGCCTTGGCTAGCACTTTTTTGATTCTTGTTAGCTTGTGGATTACCTGATAAAGCTAATACTGGTTGTTTGGACTTCATATCATTAGCATCAGTTTCTCCCTCATTAAAAATGTTTTTGTTTCTGGTCTAAAATCTAGATTTGTCTAAAGTGTTGCTGTTGTTTTGGTTGTTAAAGTGAGTGTTGGCTGAATTAGTTCCTTCCTTAAAGAATTTCAATTTTCTTTTCTTGATGTATGCTTCCTCTACTTGGATTCCATTTTTGATCAACTTGGCAAAAGATGGTATGCACTGGAGCTTGACTAGATAACTCATCTCACTATTTATATTGTCAATAAAGATCTCCATCTTTTCCTTTTCAAGCACATCTCAAGGATATCTCGAAACCATACGTCTCCAATGTTGAAGAAACACCATGAATGTTTCATTGTTTTTCTATTTGGCATTACATACATCCAACATGGTGATTGCGTGTTGAATATTATAGGAGTATTGTGTGATAAATTTGTTTACCAACTCATCAAAGGATCTGATGGGAGGTGTAAGTTTAGACAACCACTCCATTTTTTTCCCTCCCAAACTTCTTGGTAATAGCCTCATCAAGTAAGTATCATCATGAGCAAATTCTAGGCTTATGGTACAAAATTCTCAAACATTATCATGGGGATCACTCTTACCATCATATTTGTCATATTTTGGTATATCTAAATTTAGGGGAAAGGGTATCATGTTTAATCTCCTGTCAAAGGGGTAAGGACAAATTTCGTCCAAGGAGTATCATATTGTGCTCCCCTATTGCATGTCCTACATTTGTCTTTTAAACATTTGAATTTGTTGCGTAAGAGCGACCATGGGTGCATTTGTTCATCGAGGGAAAGCTTATTCCCTTTCATTATCCCTAGTTCAGGCATGATTATGTTCAGGTATGTTATGTTGTTCAGGTATGATTTCAGGGTCATGTATTTCTTCTTCTCTCTATTGTTCTTGATAGGCATAATTTTGAGTCCTTGTCCTAAAGATTTGTTCGTCGACCTTCCTTAAGTTTTTAGTATAGAAGTCTTCAAGAAGTCTAACACCTTTGCTTGTTAGCATGAGAATATTATTTTCTTTGTCATCTTGAATGAGTCTCTCCATGAGCTTTTGGAATGAGGGTTTATTTTTTGACATTATTGAAGAAATTCCTCAGTGATCTTTGTATCTCCTAGATCAGTATAATTGAAAGGGTTTGATAATCTGTGACCCATACTTGACTCTGGTTGTGGTTCTCTTTGCTTGTTTCTTTGAGAATGATTGATAGCGGGCATCTAGTAAAAGCTTTCTGTGACAAAGGGGATTAAATATTATTCTTCTCATTCAAGGGTTGGTGGTTCAGGTCGAGCTATGTTATAAGTGATGCAGAATTGTGGGAATAAAGTGGGATTAATCTTTCCTCAATGATTCAAACATTGATTAAATGTTGCTTTCTGAATGTAAGCTCTGCTTCTTAAGGGTTCTATGTAAAACTCATTTGGTTTTCCTTGAAGATATAATTGCATATGATGCAAGAATGCACAATGTGATTTAAAAAGTTGGCGATTAATATAGAGAAAATTATTCCATTTGGAAAGTTTTTTAGAACTAGGTTGTCTCTTCTTCAACTCAGTTTTATGATGAAGACTTGTTCTTCTCAAAATATGAGGAGTGGTCATACATGAATAATTAATGGTTTCCTTTGATGTTTGGATTGAGATACTTTGTTTGAAAAACTCAAGCTTACTTTATCAAGTAGAGGTTTAGATTCGCCCCCACGAAGTGTGTCAAATGATATGGATAAGAGTCTCTTGATATGGAACCTCTATTTGACACCTTAATGTTTAAACTCTGTATGTTGTTTGTTTGATAGATTCCATTTAGATGGCAGATGTTTTGATCAATGTGATGGTACTACTTGATTTTGATTGGATGAAGTTTTTATCTCTAGCTAGTTTAAGATTCAACAATTTTTCTCTAAGGATGCTTGCTTGATTTTGGAAATGTTTTCTCTGATGATTTGGTTCAAATTCTGACTAGTGAGTTTCATAAAAGGTCCAAAAGGGTATTTAGGATTGATGATTAAATTTTCCAAAACTGCCTAGTTCGCTCTCTGTTTTTTTGTGTTTTAACCATGTGCTAAAACAGAGACTGGGTGCACTATCTGATGATCCTGATGCACTACAGGAAATCCCTGATGCGCTAAGCTACCTATGTTATACGCTAACTCAGAGTTTGAAAACTAATTCTAACTGGGAAGATTACGTGCTGATATGTCTTGATTAAGCATTGTTGTTTGGACTCAAAGCACTAAGTTAAGCTTCTTATGTGCTATACTGATTCTCAAAAGCGCTAATATGGTCACACAGAGCGCTACTAAAAAATTTAGCAGTTTGACAACTATTTGTGCACTATTTTGACTGATGGAAGCACTAAGTTTTGGTTTGCATGCACTAGAATATGCTCAATACATGCTAGGAGGTTGCTCCTATATGCTAAACTGCCCTGATTGTTTTTAGAAATTTTCAACACTTATTTGTTTTGATGGATGATTTTCTAAAAATAACTTGAGAACACGACATAAAAGACGTAACCAATTTTTCCTATGCTAAACAGATAGTGTATGTTTTGCAAGGATGTGTTCAAATCCCCAATGTTTTCACAAGTTTGGATACAAGTAAGACAAAATTAGATAGACTCTTTATTCGAGGGTCATCAACAATATCATATCCCACTAGTCTCGATACTCTATCAGCTCAAACAACTGTGTCACCCCCTAGGGGGCACCCACTTTTTTGCCTTTTGCCAGAAATTAACCCAAAGTGAATTGCTTCACAATTGAGTAGTTATCTTGGGAGATAGATGGTGAGTAATATTGGGGGTGGATTCTTCCCCACCCTTACTCTGATATTGAAGATGTTTGGATACTGACTTGGCTCAAAGTTTCTATTTCTAAAGTTTTTAATCAGGCTTCTTGTTAGGTCTTCAGTGATAAACTCCCTCGGGAGGCTTCCCAACCTTTAGAACAAAGGCTTTACGTATCATAAAGATACTAGGGGAAGGCTAATCGTTGAGAAAAACCATTGAAGGGACTTTCGTCAACCTCCACTTTTGATTATAGTGGAACACTTGGTGATAAAGTCACTTCCCACTTAGGTCATTCCCCTCTCACCGACCATTTAAATGGCACTCTAAGAGAAACTTGGGAGGGTAGGCTTGCTAAAGGATTTAAATGCTTGAAATGAATAAAGCATAAGAGTGGTTGTCTTTTTGATCACCCAGTTAAGGGGAGAGCATATACCTTCCACTTTCGAGACAAGGCAAACAATGGTTCTTTTTAGCCTTCAAGACAATGATTTTCTAACTTCTAGTTGGAGATTTTGCTCCAAAAATCATGGTGTTCATTTTAACCTTTCATAGAAAAGTGTGTATTTCCAAAAAAAAAACTTTGAATAAACCTGGTCAACAAAGTAAATTGTGATTTGGTCAACAAAATTTAAAGTCGATAGGGGAAGGCTTTCCCTCTTTTTTGTGCATAAATTGAAGAATGAAGTTCTTTTTCCTTTGCAAAAATAAAATTGATCCTTTTAAGCACCAAAGGAAGGTGAAGTTTGTTTTAACCTTGTTGAAAGTAAATTTGTTTTGTTCATTTTAAAACCCCAAAGTGAAGTGTTTTTCTTTTTTTTTTCTAACTTTCAAAAAAGTAAAAGTGATTTTTGTTGTTCTTTTTACCTTGCAATAAAAAAAGATGAATTTTCATTTTAAACACCAAAAAGAAGTCTGAGGTTCATTTTTGCATCCCAAAATGAAAACATGAGGTTTATTTTAACTTGTACAGAAAGGGAGAGTGAATTATTTTTTAACTAACTTCTTTTGAAAGAAAGTAAAAAAAAGATAAAACTTCTAAACTAACTCCATCCCCTGCACAAAAAGATTTAGAACCTGCATGAAATCCATCAGCAACCAAATGTTAGTGTGGGCTTACACAAGGCTAAAATGATTTTCCTCAGTTACAAATTTTCCTACTCTACTACCTCTATGCACTACACTACTGCACCAAAGCGCTACAGAAATGAACATGCGCGCTACAGAATAAGCCCTATGCGCTAAAATGATCACTGGATGGGCTAGGCTGGTTTCTTAATGAGCTGTGATTTTACAATTGTCAGTCAAAAGTATTATGCGCTAACCTAAGTTCTCAAAGCGCTAATGTTAGAGTCTAATGCCCTAAACAATGAGCGAGATGTGCTAGCAAACTATTTCAAAGCGCTAAAAGAAGGCTCCAATGCACTAACTCATCTTTTTCACGTACCTACAATATCACTCTTGCATAAAAAACAATATGTTTTATGGGGTTATGCCCCACGGTGGGTGCCAGAAATGTGTGCGGGAAAAGTGGTGCAAAGAAACGGAAATTTCGGTTTCAAAAAGGGTCCACACACCAATGGTACTCTTGGTGCAAGTTATGGAGATATATTGAATAGCTCAACTCCCCAAGGAATGTTACATTGTTCTCTATCTCACAGGATCCCTTAAGTCAATGCCTTTGCTCTCAAATCACTGAGCAAAGTGACTTCAAGAATGACAACTCCAAGAATGAGGGATGCTTGATCAACTTAATATGAATGCATTCCTAGTTATGCATGATATTAAATCTAATATGATTTAAACTAGCATGGATATGATGATAAGATAAAAGATTAGTAAAATCTATCCTAACATGATATACTAGTCTAATATGCGAGTGCTATGATAATAGAAATGCTTCTAAAAATTCTTATTAAGATGATTTCTATTCAAAAAGAGTCTAAATACTTGATTTAAAAATGATTATGGATTGGATGCATGAAACTTGGTTACTTAGCAAAATGTCTATAAGTTTGATACTAAAGACTTGGAAATCAAAATGAGAGAATGAGAGCTCTATTTATAGGAAAACTAGGGCAATGGATGGTCAAGATTGGATAATCTTAACAAGGGCCAGGATTGAAAGTTATCAATCCATGTTTACAATTCTCACCAATGAAATGGTGACAATTTTCAACAAAAGACTACTTGAGAGGAGATGTAAGAAGCATTAAACACTTGAGAAGACATGATGGCTACCTTAGGAGGTACGGATTAAGGTTAGGTTAAGGTTAGCCATTGGATAAAGCTTTTACCCAAAGGATAAACTCTTGTGCAAGGGTTAAAGGAATGAATGCTTGATGAGACCCTTGGGTTAGATGAAGGTTGAGTTAGAGAGAAAGTATCTAATCATGCAAAAAGGTTGAGTTAACCATTAATTGTTATGAAGACTTTCAAGGTTAACTTGTTGAAGACATAAAGCCTTTAATGGTTTTCAAAGACTTTGAGGGTTTGAGAAGTGACTTCCCTTTTCTTAGGGATGTGACAATATTTAGGAGATGGATTAGGCTAAATTAGAATTGATTAGAAGAATCTAGAAGGGGTTAGAGAGGCAAGTGGGAGATGTAGGAAAATGCAAGTGGATGGAGGGGAATTTTAATTAATATAAATTACTTTATTTCAACTAAAATAGATGCAACTTGCATAAATATGAGTGGGAGATTAAAATAAATAAATTAGATTTATTTACTTGTGCGATCAATTTAATTAAATGTAAATTTAATCAAAAGGGGAGAAAGGGGAATTAATTAAATAAAGTGATTTATTTAATTAAAGGCTATGAAAGACTTAGGTGAACTTAATTAAATAAATTGAGTAATTCATTTAATGAAATAGATGAATGAGATTAATTTAATTAAGTAGAGGAATGGGGTTAAAATGAATATTAAATATTCACTTAGGAAAGTGGTCATTTTTATATGTCTACAAAAGGAATGGGAAGATGTCCTGCATTCATCCTTGGTTTTATTTCTTCCTAAGGGGAAGAATATTGTTCAACGATCTTGGACCATTTACAGCTTCTTGTTACGATCATTTACCAACAATGCAGGAGATTCTACATTGAGAGACTGCATGGTCTTTCTTGTTCACTCTTGGGGGAGAGTTTTATCCTACAGGTTTTCTCTTTCTCATCTTTTGAGATTTTTCATCATTCTACATGGGTACCTGACATGACCTTGTAGCTAGGACCCATATTTGCATCTTTTCACCCACCTAAGGTATGTTTAAAGGGTGGGGGGGGTGTTAGTGTAGGTTTTTTATATTTATTTTTCTTAAAAATATAATTTATTATAATTTTAAAATTTTTATTCAATAAACATTAAAATAAATATTTTCAAAAAGCAATTAGAAAAACCTACATTTAATTTTTAAATAATAATAATATTTTTTGAATAAAACTTTTTAATGTAGGAAAAAATATGTATATTTTTAACAAAAAAATATTCTCTGTACCATAATTATGTAGGTGGGGCCAATTTTTTATTTTCACCAAAATATAGAATGTCTTATATACCAAAATTCATCTGTTCATCCTTCTGGACTTGATCATGATATCCTTTTCGAATGAAGATGTACTTAGCAAAAGCTCACTACTGAATATCCCAAATTCAAGAAGGGGCTTGCAAATCTAGAAGCTTTGATACCATGTCAGAGTCACTCATGGAATTAATCTCATAGGAAAACTTGCAAAAACAAGATCAACCTTCTACGCGAGAGCAATAGAGAGTATGAAATGCTGAAATATGGTGCAATAACAGAATGATGATATTATAACACTCCAAAAGATACAATATTGATCAACACTCCCTTGTACTAACTGAGTTGATACAAACTTATTTGAGTTAGCTCTAAATTATCTCATAAGGGAGAGGTGAGTGCTCATTATATAGAAAACTATGGGCACTTAATTCCAAGAGGAATAATAACTCCCAACTAGCCAAATTAGGTGGGAGTTGTGCCTACTTGGAAAATGTTAAACATGTGGCAAACCAACTTAGATAGGGAGAAACAAATGGTTATGGAGAGGTGGAAAATGAGTCCAATAGAATGTGTGACATTAAACCACCCAAATGTGGGTGTGAATGACACATGTAAATGTAGGACTATGCCACATGTCCTCATATAAACCATAGTAATATAACCTAAGTATGCTTAATAATGTGTAGGACAAATAAATATTTAAAAAACCTAGACTAACCTCATTTGTCCTATTTACTTTGGACAAAAACACCTATATATGCATATACACAAGGTCTCCCAACTAGTTAATCCCTCGTAGCCAAGGGGTGAGTAACAATTATGTGCTCCTACGCTCATATCTGAAGTAGTGCGACTCTAGTTGATAGACTAGAAGCACGAAGACACACCACCTGATACAAGTCATGATATAAGTGTGATAACATGCAAGAGCCCCATGCATATCGAGTACCCTCTGTGATCATGGAATCTAGTATTTGACCTCACCCAACTGAGAGTCCCTTCAACCTATGGTCAAGACATAGAAAACTTCCAACAAATCTAGCTTGAATAGAAGGAAATGGCTCATACTGATTAAGCATATCCTGCCAAGGGATCTCATAACCACTAATCTTTGAATCCTAGAAGATCCTTCAAAGGGCCTTTGTACCTCCCTACTCTGCCTGATCATACATCACTAGCTCTCCAATCACAAGAATCTGGTAGACATCCTCAAGTGTCATTGTCATCTCGCCGATCGGTAAGGGGATGTGTTGTGGTTGTTGTGCCACCTCTCAGCTAATGTAGTTAATAAACCCCTATTTATCCTTTATTGGGGCATCTCTAATAGGGAATACAAGCCACATGCACCAATAATATCAAGATCTTCCTGCACTAGATAGGGTATCATTTGCCAAGTCTTTGGGTATCGCTCCCAAGATTGTAGTACCCCTAAATCCTCCTATAATCATGACATATCATAGTGTCAGCATTCGAACAATCAACTTATCTATCAATTAATTAAATCATGTGAGATTTTAATTAATCTTGCTAAGCACTAATCATTGACTCTCATTAATCATGAGGTCAATAATCATCTATCTTATCAAACCTTAGAAGTACAAAAGACAAAAAAATCTCAAACGGGAGGAATAAAATTCAAATTTCTAACTTTTTGGTATAGATGTGTTAAACCAGGCAATCAATGCACTAGAAAAATCCATGTGTGCACTAAAAATCAAATGTGCTAATCTATGTGTTGTACGCACTAACATGCGCATCTTATGCGCTAAAACTAGCCATGCGCTAAAACACTTGCCCTATGTGCTACAAAAATTGCCCTATTTGCTAAAACTCATATTGTGCTAAAAAACCTATTCTATGTGCTAGAAAAATATACCTATGCGCTAAAATAATACCCTAAGCCCTATGCACTAAAAAAATCTACTTATGTGCTAAAATACCTATCGCACACACTAAAATTCTAAAAAAACCCTAAAAACCAAAACAAATGCACTAAAATTTTCAAGATTTAATGACAAAAGAGGCTATCAAGGTACGTACCAATGACCCATATGCTGGAGGTCACTCAAATCACTGAAGCTGATCTAATCTGTGAGTGTGGTAGGGGATCACCATCTTGCCTCCAAGCTCATTTTTGAAATCAAAATGAGAAAATGAACTCCAAATGATTTACTTTTTCAACTTTTACCTTATTAATGGTTGGGGAAAGGGGTAATAAGTGGGATTTTATTTTTCCACTTGCCACAATCATTTTCTATGCAACATACATTTATTGGGAGATGAATTGTTCAAAATCCTAAAAAATTAAAAATATTCAAAAATTTAAAATCTTCAAAAAATTCCAAAAAAAAAACTACAAAAAAATCATAATTAAAAAAAAAATTGTTAAAAACCCTAAAAATTCAAAAATTTCTCCAATTCATCTCCCGAAGGGGCATGCACACATTATTAAATGATGATCAAAGTCTGGGGCAAAATCAAAATTCTTATTAGTGTCTAGGGCAACAAGTGAGTTTTTCTTTGAACCAACATGTCATAAACACATTGCTTCAAAGAGGGGAAAAATGTATACATCAAAAACTGGCTCAATCATCGATAGACATGTCAGAAAGATCAGCATGGGTCAAACATGGTCCTCACTTTATCTCATGGTCTATCAACAAGAGTTAATACTTTTGTAATCTCCTTAGCATGTCTCATCAAACTACAAAGTCTCATAGAAATTTTAGTTTTTTGCAAGACCACACAATAGTCTCAGTGGCAAGATCTTCATCAGTTGACTCATTGGCATGTCTCACCGAACTCTTATGTCATGTAGTTTTGTCACCAAGACTAACCCCCTTGTCTCGTCCAAATTGGCTCATCATGCCTTCAGCTAGGCTCTTTGAGTGTCACATTGAACACTGATGTATCATTGAAATCAGATGATTTTACCAAGACTCATAAGCCATCTTATTAAAATCCTATCAAGTCACTAAGACTTCACATTTGTCTTACCAATATCAGAGATATCCTCAACTTCTATCATCCACTCAATCTATCTCAACAAACTCAAATATCACAATAGCAAGAGACTTTTATCGACAGGACCACATCAAAGTCTCATCAAAATAGTCATATCGCCACAAAATGATACTTCTGTTAACTCATTTGAACATCTCACCGAAATCCCAAGTTACATCAAAATATTTGTAGCTTATCAACAAGACTAGTCAATGATCACATCAAAATGGTCTCTTTTACCAAGGCTACTTTGAGGCCTCACTAAAACTCAAAACCTTTATCATTGTGACATGCAAGTTCAATGAGACACAAATCTAACTTCGTAGAGAGTGCTTCCCTATCTGATGTTTCCTAGACTACTTTAGAGTCTTGCTGAACTAGTCTCTGATGTCACCTAGACAATTCTAGAGTCATGTCAAACTGATCAATGCAAAGCTCAAATCTAGTCTGATTCAACAAACTTGGAGGACATTTGGCATTCCTTCTACATCTTCATCTTCTACATAACACCTAGTTCTTGTAGAGGAGGCACAATCGTCGAATTTTTCTAACTTCTCCACCTCTAGCCATTCATTTTCTCAAATTGAATCACATCTATTCATCTTTGCCACCTAGGACATGAGCCTCAAAAAACCTATAAATACCTCTCATTTGCACAAATCCTTAATCCTTAATCTTGCATTCTGATACTTTGCATACATAACATTGTTGGTATTATGAATATGTTGCATTGGTTTTGTCATTGTTGTCAACACTTATCAACACTTATCCTTCTGGAGATCTTTGGTTATGTTCACCGGCAAGTTCAGTGACTTATGGACAGTCACCAGTATTTGGTTCACCAACAAGTTTTATTGTTCACCAGCACTAAGGATGACTTGTTATCATTTGGAGATCACTTGGTTATGTCAAAGACATGGTTTGGATAGTTGGTTTTGGAGATTTGGTTATTGGTCTAATCGGGTTGACATATTTGCTGTTATCGGCAAATTGGTCTAGGTTATGGACCGACACGCATTATCTATTCTAGATCAGCATGACACATTATGGAGATGGTTTAATCAATTGGTATTGTTGTTGATCTGACATGATGCATCACATCTTGACTTACTTGTAATAGATTTTATTGTGTTATTCTTAGTAAGCCAACCTACACATTTGGTCTTAGGGTTTTGGTATATATGTAAGATCTCAATTGTGAGATTGAAGCAGTCATAAGTAATATGGTATGGTAAGGTTGTGATATTCAGTATATGCAAACATAAGTAGAGCTACTCATGTAGACATCATTTAAAGATTCAAGAAAGGTTTGAAGGAGACAATTAGAGCTTAATCGATACTGAATCCAACATTGGAGATGCTACTTTGTGGAGTACATTATCATTGGATTTAATTATCCAATTTTAGTCAGTGTGACTCCCATCTTGTGATCGAGCAGTGAGCTCTAGGTAGCTGGCCTTTTTGGATGTGCAAAGCCCATTTGTATACACATATTATTTTTAGTAGTATCATTTGATTGTCGATAAGGTTTCCTACCATGGTTTTTCCCCTTATAGGGTTTCCACGTACAAAACTCTATGTTATGTGTTGTGGGTATTGTTTCTCTTTCTGTTTCATGCATTAAGTTTCACCGATACCGTTAATCTATTTACAGGCATTAAGTTTGGTTAAGTTGTATTTGGGTTGAAATTATTAGACAATCAATTCACCGCCCCCTCTCACTTGCCTCTGGGTCCTAACAATTGGTATCAGAGCTAAGTCCTCTTTTTTTTCAGAATTTTAACAACTTGAGGAGATTCTATGGCAACTAACTATTTCAGGAAGGACAATCTTAAACTTGATGGAACTAACTATGGTATATGGAAGATCACAATGGAGACACATGTGAATTGCATTGGAATAGATATATGGGATGTTACACAGAATGGCTATGTTGTTCCTACACCTAATCAACCTAATCCACCTATATTGGGTAAGGATCAAGAGAATGATTGCAAAGCAAGAGAAGCACTCTTGAGCGCCTTGTTAGATTATAAAATCATGGGATTATTAGACCGATCTATTGCTAAAGCTATTTGGGATAAATTGGAAACATTGAATGAAGGAGATACCACTGTCAAAATTGCAAAACTAGAATGCTTCTGGGTTAGGTATGAAAATTTGAAAATGGAAGAAGATGAAAGAATTTTTGCGTTTATGGAAAGGGTTAGTGAAATTTTTTGGGAATACAATGTTGTGGAGGTTCCTTAAGTGAAGATGAAATTGTTTTTAAAGTTTTATTAGCATTGCCACCAGCATACAAAATGAAAGTAACTTCTATTAATGAGTTAAGAACCATGCCTAATACATCAGTGTCTAGCGATACCTTGGTTGGAAAACTTTCAACATTTGAGCTTGAGGAATTTGGTCATGTTGCTACAATTAAGACAAATTTGTCTTTCAGAGCATCATCATCTGCAACATCTTCATCATCAGTTGATAAATCTGATTGGAAAGCACTTTATACAAGAGAACTTGAAGACATCAGGAGGGAAAATGAAGAACTTGAAGAGCTTGAAGCACTATTTGCAAGGAAAATGCTTAAAGGTCCTATTGGAAGTAAGTATGAAGGTAAATCACCTTTTAAATGTTTTAACTGTAATAAAATTGGTCATATGGCATCTAGATGTCTAGACAGACATGCAAGATTAAGAGAAGAAGCTAAAAGAACATATAAGCCTAACCCTAAATATCAGAGATACAGATTTAAGAAAAATTGAGACAAATCATGTTACTATGCTAATGAAGGAGTTACTGATTCTGATGAAGAACCAAGAGACAATGGATGGGCTTTTGTTGCAATAACAAAAGATCAACCGACACCTACTGTTCCACCGGTAGAACAGGCCCTGGTAGCTAAAATTGAAGAAAAGGATGAATGGATTATATATTCTGGATGTTCACATCATATGACTTGTGATAAAAGTAAATTCTTATCTTTTCAAGAATACAATGGAGGTCTAGTAAGATTTGGAGATGACAAAGCTTGTTTGATCAGAGGAAAAGGCACTATATCTTAAGATGGTAAGCACAATACTGACAATGTTTATTATGTTGAAGGTTTGAAGCATAATATTTTGAGTGTTGGTTAATTAGTTGGAAAGGGTTTTAGTTACAATTAAAGAATGGTAAATGCAAAATCATGAATAGAATTGGTTTGGAAATTACAACCGGCAATTAGACTAGAGGTAATATCTTTCATTTAAATAACACTGAAAATACATGCTTGATTGCACACATTGATGAAAGTTGGTTATGGCATAAGAGACTCTGTCATGTAAATTTTGATTGCGTTGTGAAGATTAGTTCATCTAAGGCAGTAAGGGATTTACCTAAGATTGTAAAACCTCATAATCCAGTATGTAGGGAATGCCAAATGGGAAAGCAAGTTAGAACAACTTTTAAGAGTATTTCTAAGAAAACCAATGATGTTCTTGATTTAATTCATACTGACTTATGTGGTACGGGAAGAACAAGAAGTCTACAGGGAGATAGATACTTTATGCTAATCATTGATGATTATTCTAGAATGTGTTGGGTTACTTTTCTCAGGAATAAATCAAAAGCTTTTGGGAAATTCAAATTATTCAAGGCACTTGTAGAGAATCAAACCGGCAAGAAAATCAAATGTTTAAGATTAGATCAAGGAGATGAATTTACATATAAGGAGTTCAATACATTTTGTGAAGTGAATGGAATCAGAAGACAACTATAAGCACCTGGAACACCTCAGCAAAATGGAGTTGTGGAAAGGAAGAATATAACTATTGTGGATGTAGCTAGAAGCATGACATCCGAAGAAAATCTACCTCATGTGTATTGGAGAGAAGCAATGAATACAATGGTTTACACTTTTGACAGAGTTCACATCAAAGGTGAAACCAGTAAGACACCCTATGAATTATGGTTTGGTAATATTCCTACTCTTAAGTACTTCAAAATATTTGGAAGCAAATGTTACTTTAGAAGAGATGAGTATATTTGTAAATTTGATCTTAGAAGCGATGAAGGAATATTTCTTGGGTATTCATCTAAAAGAAAAGCATATAGATATTTTAATAAGAGATTGTAGAAAATCATCAGAGAATTCCACAGTGTCTGAAGAACAACAGCAAGTGAACACACCCAAGTATTTAAGATTGAATCACTCTGAAAGTTAGATAATTGGAAATAAGTATCAAGGAGTTATGACAAGAGGAAGACTGGCCAATGAAGAGGTGTGTTTAATTTCTAAAATTGAACCAGCATCTATCATTGAGGCATGTGAAGATAAACATTGGATTAAGGCTATGGAAGATGAATTGAAACAAATTGAAAAGAACAATACATGGACATTGGTTCCTCGGCCTAAAAATAAAAATGTAATTGGAACTAAATGGGTATTCAGAAATAAACTTAATGAAGATGGTAAGGTAATAAAAAACAAAGCAAGATTAGTGTGTAAGGGATATTCACATAAAGAGGGAATTGATTACAATGAAACCTTTGCACCGGTAGCTAGAATTGAGGCAGTTAGATTATTTATTGCATTTACAGCACACAAAAACTATAAAGTATATCAAATGGATGTTAAATGTGCATTTCTAAATGGTGATCTTGAAGAGGAAGTTTACATTGAACAACTTGATGTATTTTCATTGACAAATGATAAAGATATGGTTTGCGGGTTGAGGAAAGATTTATGTGGATTGAAGTAAGCTCCTAGAGCTTGGTATGCTAGATTGGACAAATATCTTATGAAACTTGGTTAAACTAAAGGTAATGTTGACAACAACTTATATTTCAAATTGACGAATGAAGACATTTTGGTTATTGAATTTTTTGTTGATGACATCATTTTTGGAGGAGAAGATGGATTATGTAAAGACTTTTCTAACAAGATGCAGGAAGAATTTGAAATGTCTATGATTGGGGAGATACAATTATTTTTAGGATTGAAGATTTCATAGAGTGATAAAGGTATATTCTTATGTCAATCAAAGTATTTGAAGGAATTACTGAAGAAATTTGGTATGGAAAAATCTAAACCGGTAAGTACTCCTATGACAACAATTGATAAACTATCATTGAAGGATGATTCAACTCCTGTTAATCCAACAAAATACAAATCTCTGATTGGAGCTTTACTATATTTGACACAAACAAGACCTGATATAATGAATGTAGTGTGTATTGTTTCAAGATTTTAGAGTAATCTTAGAGAATATATCGAATTAGCAATAAAAAGGATTTTCTGGTATTTACAAGGCACAACAAATATTGGTTTATGGTATCCTAAAGATGAAAATTTTGAGTTATGTGCATACACCGATGCTAATTGGCTAGGAGATGTAGATGACAGAAAGAGCACCACCAGTGGGGCATTCTTTCTTGGTAGCAGATTGATTTCATGGTTGAGCAAGAAACAAAGTTGTATATCATTATCAACAACAGAATCAGAATATGTTGCAGCAGCAACCAATTGTACTGAGGTATTATGGATTAAGAAAATGTTGAAGGAAATAAAGGTAAAATGCAAAGAACCTATAATCATCTATTGTGATAATTCAGCAGCAATTGATATATCTAAGAATTTGGTATTTCACTCTAAAACTAAACATGTTTCTATCAAATACAATTTTCTAAAAGAGAATGTTGAAGCAAAAGAAGTGAGATTGGTTTATGTGAATACTAAAGAGAAGATTGCAGACATCTTTACTAAGCCTTTGCCTAAGGAAACTTTTGAATATCTCAGAGAGTAGCTTGGGGTCATACCCTCACCGGTAGAGACTTAGACAGTTGATTCTTGGCATCAAATTGGTAGAATTTATAGAGAAACCTTTTTTCGGCTTTGATGGAGGAGAGCTACTTCTCAGGGGGAGTAGATGGATAAGTTGGTATTTTGGTTCTATGAACTGGTTGTCTCTAGTATTTGTATTGCTTTCACATTTGATGTCAAAGGGGGAGAGATATCTATGGAAAAACACATTATCCTTTGGGGAGAGATTATTCATTGGGAGAGAGATATCGCATTTGATGTCAAAGGGGGAGAGATATCAATGCCAAAGGGGTAGATTGTTGGTATTATGGATATGTTGCATTGGTTTTTTCATTGATGTCAACACTTATCAACATTTATCCTTCTGGAGATCTTTGGTTATGTTCACCGGCAAGTTCAATGACTTATGCACAGTCACCGGTCTTTGGTTCACCGATAGGTTATATTGTTCATCGGTACTGAGGATGACTTGTTATCATATGTAGATCACTTGGTTATGTCAAAGACATGGTTTGGACACTTGGTTTTGGAGATTTGGTTATTGGTCTAATCGGGTTGACATATTTGTTGTTACCGACAAATTGGTCTAGGTTATGGACCGACACATACTATCTATTCCAGATCACACAACACGTTATGGAGATAGTTTAATCAATTGGTATTGTTGTTGAGATGACATGATGCATCACATCTTGACTTACTTATAATAGATTTTATTGTATTATTCTTAGTAAGCTGACCCACACATTTGGTCTTAGGTTTTTGTATGTATGTAAGATCACAATTGTGAGATTGAAGCAGTGATAAGTAATATGGTATGGTAAGGTTGTGATACTCGGTATATGTGAATATAAGCAGAGCTACTCATGCCAAAAATCATTTAAAGATTCAAGAATGGTTTGAAGGAGACAATCAGAGCTTAATCGGTATTGAATCCATCATTGGAGATGTTGTTAGGTCCTAGAGACAACTAAGAGGGGGTGAATTAGTTGTCAAATAAATTTAAACCAAAAATAACTTAACCAACCTTAATGCTTAATACCAGTAAACCAAACTTTATACCGGTAGACAGTTTTTCAGTTAATTGCAGTACCGGTAAAGATTAATGCATGGATCAGAAAGACAATAACATCTACAACACATAACACCAATATTTGTACGTGGACACCTAGTAAGGGGAAAAACCATGGTGGTAAACCTTACCCATAATCAGAGGATACTACTATAGATAGTATGTGTATACAAATGGGGTCTGCACATGCAAAAAGGCCAAGCACCTAGAGCTCACTGCTCAAACACAAATAGGAGTCACACTGACTATAATTGGATGGTTAAAACCAATAGTGATGTACTGCTCAAAATAGCATCTCTATATGCTAGATTCAGTACCGGTTCAGTTCTGATTGCCTTCACAAAAACCTTCCTTCAACCTTGAAATGATGTCTACGTGTATAGCTCTACTTATTCTTGCATATACCTTGTTACAATCCTTCTCACATTCGCATATTGATCTCACAAATGAGATCTTACATTTATACCATAACCTAAGACCAATTTTAGTAGGTCGGCTCTAAAAGATATTACAATAAAATCAATTACAAATAAAACAATATCCGATGCATGATGTCAGCTCAATGCATTTACAATAACAAAAAAATCATCTCCATAGCATGTCATGCTGATCTGGAATATATAATCCTACTGGTGCTTATCCTGGACCTATTTTTTGGTGACAAGAAATATGCAAACATGAATATACCAATGAATAAATCTTCAAGACAAAGTGTCCAAACGATGTCTTCATCATAACCAAGTGTTTTCCATGTCATTCCAAGTGCCGGTGAACAATATATCTTGCCGATGTACCAGATACCGGTGAATGTGCATAAGTCACTTGCTTGTCGCTAAACATTGCCAATTCTCCAAGTGCCAGAGTTGATAAGTGTTAATAGGTGTTGACATTAATGACAAAACCATATCAACATATCCAAAATACCAACAATATCCCCCTTTGGCATTGATGGCAACACAAGATGGAAAAACCATCAAAGTGCCAAAATAGAAATGCCGAATACCAAAAACCAACAATCTCCCAAAAAGAGATCAAAACCAGAAATCAAAATTCAGAGAGTAATCATTCTCTCCCAAAATAAAAATCTCTCCACCTCGGAGTAACATGTGTTTTTCCATATCAATCTCTCCCCCTTTGACATCAAATGCTAAAGCAATTCAAAAACCAAGTTCAAATACAAAATACCAACGTATTTAGTATACCAACTACTCCCCCTGAGAAGTAGCTCACCTCATCAAAAGCTTGAGTAAAATATTTCTCTGTTAGTTTTGCTGGTTGATGAGAAACATCAATTGTCTAAGTCTCTACCGGTGGGGGTATGACCCCAAGCCGATCTCTGAGATATTCAAAAGTCTCCTTAGGCAAAGGCTTAATGAAAATATTTGTAATTTGCTCCTTAGTATTTACATAAACCAGTTTTACTTCTTTTGTTTCAACATTCTACTTTAGAAAATTCAGTTTGATAGAAACATGTTTAGTTTTAGAATGTAGTATTAGATTCTTGGGTGGCTGCAAGAAGTTAAGTCCCACTTTTGGGCAAAAAGTGGAAGTGTTTTCTCTGTTTTTCAAATTTTATGTCGATTGATGTCAAAATTTGATGCACTTAGAGATTGAATCTCAAAAAACTTCAGTAATAGAAAATGTAGTGCCTAGAGTCTACTTTTCAAATATGTAATTTATTTTAATACCCACATGGTAGAAATCCCTTTTTAGTAGGCATGTTTAAAAGCCAATTTTTCAAAATGCCTGTTTCAGGACCATACCACGCATGTGTACGACCACCCTTTTTTGATGCAAATAAATGAATTTTTGCAAATCCTTCTAGGAAATGATACCTAAGACACCAAATATTGATGAGAATATTTTTTCTTATTTTTTTATTGAATATATTTTTTTTAGTTAATTTTTAACTAACAATAAAGTATATTTTCAAAACATCAGGTGTACGACCACCATAATTTGATGAAAATTTCATATTTTTCAAATTTTTTTTTAAATATTCAAAATAATTGAATGTAGATTGATGCCATATGATTTATTTTTCTAAAATCCTAAAAACCAAAAAGTTATTAAAGTTTTAGTGAACCTTGGTATTTTAGGTTTAGGTTCCACTTTTGATTAATAAATAATACAAAAATAGTAAAAGTAATCTTATCACTACAAAATTTACATTTCTGAATTCAGGACGCTGAAAATTCTAATGGGTTTTCGTTTCGTCAAAAAATTCAATCAGAAAGGCCCTCAAAAAATTAGGCCAAGGTAGAAATCTGATGTCGTTTTACCTTAGTCATTTTTTTGGAGGTCCAAGCATAGGCTTGGTGAGACCAGGCCTATCCCGAAACAAAAACATAAGCTAAGGAATGTTTCCCGCCCCTAATTTTAAAAAACGAGCACCCATTTTTTAAATTCAAAAAACGGGCGCCCGTTTCACTCTGTACCATTGAAAGCGAAACGGGCGCCTATTTTTAAAAACAAGCACCCATTTTTGAAAAGATCCGTTGGGCCAGGCTCTAGCCCACAAGCACAAATCCCAATGATTGAATGATTTTTCAATCATTGGCTGATAGGTACGATCTGCAAAGAGAATGTTTTGATTAATCATTCTCTTTGTTTGTCTTATTGTCGATTTGGTAAGGAGATTGATTCAAATTCAAATTTTGGTGTAGGCATGGGATCAAATCAACATAGGAAGAGACAAAGGAAGGTTCTGACAATTGAGGAGATTGCAGCAAATAGGGAGAAGGAGGCAATGCGTCAATGAGAGAGAAGATCAAGAATGAGACAAGGAGCTTCAAGTTCCACAATCGTTTTAGAAGAGGAGAACATCAATGAGACCATAAATGCTGACAAAGGAAACACAATAGAACCATTTAATTCAGGTGCATCTTCTAATCAGTTATTGGATACATGTATATCTTCACAGCCCTATGTTTTTTCTCATGAAGAAATTGGTGATTTAGTAGAAGCAGGTTACTTATTAAATGAAATTCTAATTGAAAATCAAACCCCAAATGAAACTAGATCTCAACTTGAAACTGAAATTGAAACCAAATTTGAAACTCCAAATGAAATTGAAAATCTACCTGCAACTAAAACAAATAATGTGCATGTAGACATGGAAACACCAATTGAAAATGAAACATGTTTGAATGATAATCAAATGAATAAAAATTTTGAAATTAAAAGTGATGTACTAGATGACCTTCCTGGCTTGGTTTCATGGAGATAGATTAGGACACATGCAAATAGATTGTTTAGACATTTTTTTTATAATAAGAAATTTGGGTTTCAATGTCAATTAATGGTACAACTAATTAAAATGACTAAAATGCGAAAAGTGAATTGTCATTTAATTTATGATTACATATTTGAATTATAAATTCTAACAAGTTTTATTTCTACACATTGTACTTAAATTTGTTTTATAGGACATGCCTATGTTGTTGTTGCACCTGAGGATAATGATGAGCAGGTTGAATATTGGCTAGCTAGATGTGTAGAACCTAAGAAAAAGTTGATATGTGATCAAGTAGATGATGATGGTTTTCAGTATCCAGTTGGGTCTGTTGTGGTGGTTGGTACATGGCTACGCAAATACTAAACAAGAAGGAATGGCTTACCAGCTTATGAAGACTACCAATCAGAAAAGAAGATTATACACTATTCTCATTTGGTGGTGGCAACAAACATCAAATTAGAAAGATACAAAGGTAGACCTGCTAATAAGGTATTGTGGACACTTTCAGTAGAAGAGCATGACGCAATCATAGACGCATTTCAGAAGAGAGAGGATGCAGATGGTACATTAGGTTGAATCAAATTTATATGCATGTAATTTTGTGTTACTTGTGTGAACTCTTTTATATTTAATCATGATAATTGTTTTTCTTTGTCCCTTTAACATTGTATTTGTCTACATTTGATACAATTTTGGTCTCATAAACAACATTATATTAGTTATCTTCTTCTTAATGTTATTTTGTGCACATTGTAATTGTGTTACAATTGAATTCTAATTTTTATGATATATTTATTTTATTGTAATATCTTCATAGATTAATTGTAAGTTCAAAGATAGAATTATGTCTTAAATATGACCTGACTCTATATTTATCATTGTATGACAAATCTATATTTATAGTATACTTTTTTATTTTAGTACCATGAAGTCCATGCTTTCCATACCACTACTATCCACACTAATAAACCATCAATATACTAGTAAAGTAGTGTGATCAACTTAAGAGGAAAGTCGATACTATGTTTGTAGCTTCCTAATAATTTGGTTAGCCTTAGTTCCATCAATCTATTGGATTCCTCTATGAGATTCATTTATAATTAATAAGTCGATACTTGTGTGAACTGTTTTAAATATTTAATCATGATAATTGTTTTTCTTTGTCCCTTTAACATTGTATTTGTCTACATTTGATACAATTTTGGTTTCATAAACAATATTTTATTAATTATCTTATTCTTAATGTTATTTTGTGCACATTGAATTATAAACGGTTGCACTATAAGATGATCAATCACAATGTTAATATATAAAGTCATAAATAGATCACATAACAAGTCATAAATAAAAAGTCCTATATACAATTACATAACAATTCCTGATGACATAATAACAAGTCTTGAAATAATAATTTAATAAGGAAATGACATTAAAACAAGTCCAAATAACATAATAACAAAACAATGTATCACATATATAATCAATAGAGTGCGCCAAATCACATAACATGACCTGATATCATAATAGCAAGGAAATGACATAATAAAAAGTCCTATATATAATCACATAACACATAACAACAAGTCCTATATATAATCACATAATAACAAGTCCTGGGATAACATAACAAGTGTCATCATAAAAAGTCCACAATACAATAACATGACATGATCTAAAATATACAATCTAAGAACTCATGTGCATCTCATCTGCAGTCCTCTTCACTCCATGTGAAGGTGGCTAAGATGAATCATCCTGCTGCATGTGGTCCTAAGATGCACCATCCTGTGTCTATGCAATATCAATGTCTCCACCCTCCTGTGTAGTATCAGTGACTCCACCCTCCTGTGCAGTATCAGTGTCTGCACCCTCCTGTACATTATTAAAAGATTTTACATGAGAAGAAATTACTTGCATAATTCACTTATAAAGTAATTAAATACTAAAAAATTTAAAATAAATTACCATACGACCATGCTCTACAATGCCCTCACTGGTACGTGGAGGTCCACTATCATGAACAAGAAAAGTGGTCATAGCCAAGTCCTGCAAAAAAAAACATTGTACATAAATTTTGATAATCCATATAAAAGCCAAGTACACAGTATAAACAAATTAGAAATTATTTTTGTAATCATCGTGCCTCAAATGATAATGTCGATGGTTGCATCTAGCTCAACCCCATAGTTGTACCAATATTAGTAGTGGTGTGGACCTGAACAACATATATAAAGTATGAATCAAACTTGTATATATACATAAATTATAAAATATATATATATAGACTACAAGATTATCACAGAAAAGCATACATGTGATGCAGGCAAAGTAACTGATGGTCGAAGGTGTACATGTGACGCGCCATCAAACAATCCAGAAGCCTACAATTGCAAAAAATAACGAACATGAATCAAAGTTGTACTTAAATTAGTAAGCATGTAAACACTTCAAATTAATGGATGAAAAACATACTAGTGGTATATGAGGCTGAGTGTCAGTGGTCCATGGGTCACATGAAGAACTACCCACCTCAGTGCTACATGAAGCACCCTACAAAATTGAAAAAACATATCATATGTAAATCATTACATTAAAAAATTTATTTTTATTTGAAATGTACATATCAATACAATGTATCTAGATGAAAGTGCATACCATAAATGGGGCACCAACATCTCTAGGTATTAAGGTAACATGTCGTCAGTTCCTCAATGATGTGGTATGATCCATCCTCTATTCAGAAAAAATTGACTCATGTTATGGTTCATATGTGTATATATAAGGATTTTAATCTTGCACTGTAAATTATACAAATAAATTTGTACCTCTCTAAGCTGATCATCGTCTGCCCACATGAGATCAACATATGAAGAGATGACATCAGCATGTGCAGCCTCCTCGACATCATCGTAACCACTATGGGCAGCATCAACATCATCAAAATCACCATCTCCTCCAGGGGTAGCCTCACTTTGTGGACCCCTACATACATCCCCACAACTCGTGCAAACATGTGCTAAGCATGGGGTAGCTCTCACCTCCCGCAACTGCTATACCAAATTGCCTGATAGGGCACTTAATGAACCTAGAGCAGAATCCATTGCTCAATGATGGGTAGGTGCTGGAACAACTAGTGATGGAAGAGGAACCAATGGATCATCGCGCACACAATTTCTAACCCTGTTGCTCAATTTTGCTCCTGGCCTATCCTGGGGTATGCATTTCCCAACCCCCTGAAACGATCTAATATCAAAGTAATTGGGCTTTTTTCCCAATTCAAATTCCACCCATAATTTCTTCAAAAAATACATTGGGACCTCATCCACCACCACTCTCAAAAGTGGCTAGCAATGCACAAGTGCCTACACCATCGAATAGAGATCTGTGGCTTCTTCAGATCTATCTCTTCACCCGTCTTAGGGTTCACAAAATATTTTTTCAAATCTATTTTTGTTATTTTTAAGTCATTAACTTGTTTGTATGTGAGGCCATCTGCGTAAAATGCACGCAATCCCTCACGCCAGCTACGATAGCTATCTAGCTCGCTATCTAATGCCTGCACAGACTGTACAATGCCTTGCATACTATCTACAAGGCATAACAACAGAGGGGGTGGATGAGGCTCACGCCTAATAGTGTGAATATCTCTAATCAAAGAATCAATATTTGTCCTAATTGTCTGTCGCAACTGATCTAGTGGAGGTGGAGGTGGAGGTGGAGGTTGTACTATACCTAATAGCTCATCTATCTCAAACTCATCCATCATGTGAAAATAATTTGCATATATATACAGACATGAAAATTTAAAATTACAATTACAAACATGAAAATTTACAATTACAAACTATTTAATTTACATTTCACCTTCCAAAAAAACTTATAATTAAACACAATTTAGCAACTTAAAAATAAAAAAAGGAAACTCACATAGATCTATAATATTATTAATAGGTGGGTAATAATAAGCATCATTTAAGAAATATTATCCACTTAAATCAAAGTATAAGAAAAATTCTACAAAATAAAACATCATAATGCCCATGCAACTCAAACAATACTTTTTAACATCTAAAGATAAATTAGTATAAATTCCATCAAAATCATAAAAATAATCATAAGTTAAAGTCATAAGTTATATCTATGAACTTGTCAATACATGTACTACTTTGTTGTGTTCTTTTCTAGAATCATTGGATGATTTAGTGATCACAACTAGTAGTACTACACTAAGTTGAAGCTTGAATAAATGACCATTTTTTTGTGATTTCACATTCTAGTCATTTACTTGGACATCTTGGCACTTGAAAATGAACATCTTACATGAGATGAATTTGTTTGATATGTTTTTTATGAATTGATTTTATTGATTTTTTAAGGTTTTATTTGAGGAGGTATCATAGGTTTCTCTATTCATCCTTTTGTGGTAAAATTAGAAAGGGATAACTATGATTCTTTTGTAAAATGGCATCTTCATAAGTTTTAGGTGGTGTAATCATTTTCCTTTTATGTATGGAGTCATACCTAAACTAGAAACACTATAAAATATATAATCTTGGTGTAACATCATTGACCATGTAGGAGTGATTTGATCTAGTATCTAGAACATGATTCTATGTGTATTGCATTGGATATTGATTTCCTCCACACACTTTGGAATAGACTTTAGGAGATCCATGGAGACCCTCATATCTCTCCATTCCTAGAGGATCCTATTGTAGATTGTTGCATTCCGTTTGTAAATGAAGATCACATACCCTTCGATGGTGATAGTTAAGAGGAAATTCATTATATCATATTAAATAATTTATTTACTTAAGATCAACTTTTATTTACATATTAAATAATTTTCAAAATATATTTTAATTATGTACATCAATTATATCAATTAGAATAAACATTTGGTAATGAAATACAAGCAATTATCATAAAAAATTTAGAATCAATTCATTCTAAATGTAAAATGATACATACACATATAAATATATAATCAATTTTTTAATTTAATATATACTTGGCAAAATAAATTTATATAGACGTGTAAATTTTTAAGTAATTTAGTGGGGTTTATAATGAAACCTATCCAAGAAAATTTGTCATATATTAGAATACATAACTCATCTACCCTATATAGACACCACCCTCAACTCTCCCTTCTTGTTGGTTCTTTTTTAACTATTTCAATTAATGCTTTCACATAATATAATACATTCACTTCCAACACACACTCTACTATTTTCATGTGTATTTTGCAAACCAACCAACACTTTACTAATATTGCTACAATAAGATTGCAATACCTCAAACTCTTGATGTACACCTTCTATTTATACTTTCTTTCTTTCCATTTGAGGCAAGTAGGTCACTAAGTCCAATCCTTTCGAGAAATCAACAAACATTTCTTAGACAACCCTACCTTGATTCTACCTTAACAATTTTCATGTCCATAATTTAAAGGAGTCTTAAGATCCATTTTCATAAGCCTACATTAATAATGAACATAATTAGGTTGAAGAAAAACCCCTCTTAGATAAAAAAATTTGTGATGTTACCTACCTCCATACTTGTCTCTTCTAGTGCAACTTTCATGAATCCTAGAGTTTATTTTGATTTGTAAATAAAGATTTGGTTAAACCTTTTGTAAAATAAATTATTATAGGGTTTTTTATCCTTTCCTTTCTCTATGTTTATTATACTTATCATCCAATCCAATGGAAAAATACACTGTCCTATAGCCAAGTTATTGAATCTTAATCCAATGTTTAGGGTTTTAATTAAAGATTATAATTTAGGGTTTAGGGTTTAGGGTTAATCAACCAAGATAGTCAAACTTCTCTTGGGACTTGTTCATTTTTTTCTATTTAGGGTTTAGTGTTCATTTTTCTGTTCAAGGTTTATTGTTTTTTTTTTGCGTCTAATGTTTATTGTTCATTTTTCTACTCAGGGTTTATTGTCTGTTTTTTGCGTCTAATGTTTATTGTTCATTTTTCTGTTCAGGGTTTATTGTCTATTTTTTGCATCTAATGTTTATTGTTCGTTTACGTTTTTGTATTTTGTTTTTTTCCTACGGTTTAAATACTATTCATGTTTTTGTTTTTTTCCTATGGTTTTTACTATTCATGTTTTTTGCAATATTTGAAAACTGAAAACTATTTTAAACATGAAATAGAAGACGATTTTCAAAATTTAAAACATAAAAATTAAAAAATAACAATACATTAACATTTTTTTATGAAAAACAATAAAAATAAATAAAATAGAATATAAAAAATAAAACTAAATACCTAGAAGGAGTAAATGGTCAGGGGGTCAGCTAAGGTGAAAAAAATGAGTACTCGTGCTCCTCAGAAATGCCTGCCCAATTTTTAAACAGTAAAAATGATGGAAAATGGTTAAAATAAATAAATAAATACATTTCAAAAATAGATGCCCATTTTTTTCAAATCGGGCACTCGATTTGAAATAAACGGGCATCCGTTTAGCTTTGGGCACCCGTTGCTAAACGGACACCTGTTTTTTGGTGGCTCGGGCACCCGAAGCTAAACGGGTGCCCAATTTGTAAAAATCAAGCACCCATTTCTAGTGGGCTCATTTCCCAACCTGTGGACTTCCATGAGATTGGGACCCAACTTTGTATGTTTACCCTCTTAGATATATCAATTGCTGCAATGTTATCACAATAGATAGTTATAGGTTCCTTGCATTTTACCTTTATGTCCTTCAACATTTGCTTAAGCCATAATACCTATGTACAGTTAGTTGCTGCTACAACATATTCTGATTCTACTATTGATAAAGATGTGCAACTTTGTTTCTTACTTAACCAAGAAATTAATTTGCTTCCAAGAAAAAATGCTCCACCAGTGGTGCTTTTTCTGTTATCTACATCTCCTGCCCAATTTGCATCTGTGTATGCACATAATTCAAATTTTTCATCTCTACGATACCATAGGCCAAGATTTGTAGTGCCTTGTAAGTATTGGAAAATCCTTTTTACTGCTGATTCATGATTTTCTCTAGGATTACTCTGAAATCTTGAAACAATACATACTAGATTCATAATATCAAGTCTTTTTTGTGTTAAATATAGTAAACCTCCTATCATAGATTTGTACCTAGTCAGATTAATAGGTGTAGATTCATCCCTGAGTGCTAATTTGTCATTTGTAGTCATAGGTGTGCTTACCGGTTTAGAGTTTTCCATCCCAAATTTTTTTAGTAACTCCTTCAAGTACTTAGATTGACTCAAGAATATACCTTTATCAGTCTATGAAATCTGCAATCCTAAAAAGAATTTTATCTCTCCAATCATAGACATTTCAAATTCTTGCTGCATTTCAATAGAAAAGTCTTTTCATAATCCATCTTCTCCTCCAAAGATTATATCATCAACAAAAACTTCTATAACCAAGATTTCATCATTAGTCACTTTATAGTATAAATTGATGTCAGCATTACCTTTAGAAAAACCAATCTTCAAAAGATATTTATCCAATCTAGCATACCAAGATCTGGGAGCTTGCTTCAACCCATACAAGGATTTCCTTAACCTGCAAACCATATCTTTGTTATCTGTTAAATAAAATCCATCAGGTTGCTCAATGTAAACTTCTTCTTCAAGATCTCCATTCATAAATGCACATTTAATATCCATTTGATATACTTTGTAGTTCTTGTGTGCTGCAAAAGCTAAGAATTATCTAACTGCTTCAATTCTAGCTACCGGTGCAAAGGTTTCATTATAATCAATTCCTTCTTTCTGAGAATATTCCTTACACACTAGTCTTGCTTTATTTCTGATTACCTTACCATCTTCATTAAGTTTGTTTCTAAATACCCATTTTGTTCCAATTACATTTTTGTCTTTAGGCCGGGGAACTAATGTCCATATGTTATTCTTTTCAATTTGTTCTAATTCTTCTTCCATAGCTTTAATCCAGTGTTTATCATCACATGCCTCATTAATTGATGATGGTTCAATTTGAGAAATAAGACATACCTCTTCATTTGCCAGTCTTTCTCTTGTCATAACTCCTTGATATTTGTTCCCAATTATCTGATTTTCAGAGTAGTTCAATCTTACATACCGGGGTGTCTTTGTTTGTTGTTGTTCCTCAGTTATAGTGGAATTTTCAGATGATACCAGTGTAACTGGATCTTTATTCTATACTGGTGGGTTCAATGTCGGTTCATTTTTCAGTATCTTTGTTGCCGGTTCAGAGTCTATATACCTTGAAGTTCCTCTAAACTATTAATCAATCTTCACATTTGTACTTTCAACAATTTTCTGCAATCTCTTGTTAAAATATCTATATGCCTTTCTATTAGATGAATAACCAAGAAATATTCCTTCATCACTTCTAGGATCAAATTTGACAATATACTCATCTCTTCTAATATAGCATTTACTTCCAAATATTCTGAAATATTTAAGAGTAGGAGTAATACCAAACCATAGTTGATGATGGGTCTTACCAATTTCACCTGAATGTGTAGACTGTTGTGCTTACTGCCTCTCTCCAATATACATGTGGTATATTTGCTTCTGATAACATACTTATAGTTGCATCCAAGATAGTTCTATTTTTCCTTTCTACAACTCCACTCTACTGTGGTGTCTGGGGTGTTGATAACTGTCTTCTGATTCCATTTACTTCATAGAATGTATTAAATTCCTTAGATGTGAATTTACCTCCTTGATCTGATCTTAGACATTTGATTTTCTTACCGGTTTCATTCTCTACCGTCACCTTGAATAGCTTGAATTTCCCAAGTGCTTCTATTTTTTTTGTGAGAAAAGTAACCCAACACATTCTAGAATAGTCATCAATGATTAGCATGAAATATTTATCACCTTGTAAGCTTTTAGTTCTAGCTAGACCACATAAATCAATATGAATTAAGTCAAGAGCATTACTGGATTTTTCTGGAATACTTTTAAAAGATGCTCTAACTTGTTTTCCAAATTGGCATTCCTTACATACTGGATTGCGAGGTTTAACAATCTTAGGTAAATCTCTAACTGCTTTAGTTGTGCTGTTTTTCACAATGCAATCAAAATTTACATGACAAAGTCTCTTATGCCATAGCCAACTTTCATCAATATGTGCAATCAAGCATGTCTTTTCATTGTTATTCAAATGAAAGATATTACCTCTAGTTTGATTACCAGTTGCAATTTCCAAACCAGTTCCGTTCATAATTTTGCATTTTCTATTCTTGAATTGTAACTAAAATCCTTTTTCAACTAATTGACCAACACTCAATAGATTATGTTTTAAACCTTCAACATAGTAAACATTGTCGGTATTATGCTTACCATCAAGAGATATAGTACCTTTTCCTTTGATCAAACAAGCTTTATCATCTCCAAATCTTACTAGACCTCCATTATATTCCTGAAAAGTCAAGAATTTACCTTTATCACCAGTCATATGATGTGAACATCCTGAATCAATGACCCATTCATCCTTAACTTCAACTTTAGCTGCTAGGGCCTTCTCTACCAATTGAATGGTAGGTGGTGGTTGATCTTCTGTTATAGCAACAAAATCCCATCCATTATCTGCCGGATCCTCATCAGAATCATCTATGACTCCTTCATCAACAAGATATCAAGACTTGTCTTTATTCTTCTTAAATCTATATCTCTGATATTCAGGGTTAGGCTTGTATGTTCTTCTAGCTTCTTCTCTCAATCTTGCATGTCTATCAGAGCATCTTGAAGCCATATGACCAATCTTATTACAATTAAAACATTTAAAGGGTGTTTTACCTTAATACTTACTTCCAACTGGACCTTTAGGCATTCTCCTTGCAAATAGTGCTTCTAGTTCTTCATTTTCTCTCTTGCTTTCTTCAAGTTCTCTTGCATAAAAGGCTTTCCAATCAAACTTGTCAAATAATGATGCAGATGATGTTGATGCCTTAAAAGCTAAATCTATCTTTATAGTAGAAACAAGACCAAATTCCTCAATCTCAAAAGTTGAAAGTTTTCCAATCAATGTGTCCCTAGTTATTGATGTATTAGGCATTGTTCTTGACTCATTTATATTAGTAACTTTCATTTTGCATGCTGGTGGAAATCCTCTTAAAACTTTTGAAACAATTTCATCTTCACTTAAGGTTCCTCCACAACATTTAATACCCAAAACAATTTCATTAACTCTTTCCATAAAAGCAGAAATCCTTTCATCTTCTTCCATTTTCAGATTTTCATACTTGACCTGGAAGCTTTCAAGTTTTGCAATTTTGACTGTGGAATCTCCTTCATTCAGTGTTTCTAAATGGTCCCAAATAGCTTTAGCAGTAGATCTATCAGATAATCCCATGATTTGCTAATCTGATAATGCGCTCAAAAGTGCTTCCCTTGCTTTGAAATCATTTCCTCATCTTTTCCTAAAGTGGGTGGATTAGGCTGAGTTTGAGTAGGAGCAGTATAGCCATTCTTTGTAACATCCTAGATGTCCTTTCCAATGCAATTCAGATGTGTCACCATCCTGATCTTTCATATGCCATAGTTGGTTCCATCAAGTTTAGGACTGTCCTTCCTGAAATAGTTAGTAGACATTGGATCTCCTCAAGCTGTTAAACTTCTGCAAAAAGAGGACTAAGCTCTGATACCAATTGTTAGGTCCCAGAGACAACTGAGATGGGGGGCTGAATCAGTTGTCAAATAAATTTAAACCAAAAACATCTTAACCAACCTTAATACTTAATACTGGTAAACCAAAATTTATGCCGGTAGACAGTTTGTCACTTAATTGCAGTACCGGTAAAGATTAATGCATGAAATAGAAAGACAATAACATCCACAGCACATAACACCAATCTTTGTACGTGGAAACCCTGTAAGGGGAAAAAACATGATGGGAAACCTTACCCACAATCAGATGATACTACTGCAAATAGTATGTGTATATAAATGGGGTCTGCACATGGAGAAAGGCCAAGCACCTAGAGCTCACTACGGAAACACAAATAGGAGTCACACTGACTACTATTGGATGCTTAAATCCAATAGTTATGTACTACTCAAAATAGCATCTCCATATGCTGGATTCAGTACTGGTTCAGTTCTGATTGCCTTCACAAAACCTTCCTTCAACCTTCAAATGATGTTTGCGTGTATAGCTCTTCTTATTCTCACATATACCTTGTTACAATCCTTCTCATATTCACATATTGATCTCACAAATGAGATCTTACATTTATACCATAACCTAGGAACAATTTTATTAGGTCAGCTCTAAAAGATATTACAATCAAAACAATTACAAATAAAACAATATCCGATGCATAATGTTGGCTCAATGCATTTACAATAACAACAAAATCATCTCTATAGCATGTCATGCTGATCTGGAATAGATAATCCTGTCGGTGCTTATCCTGGGCCTATTTGCCGATGACAACAAATATGCAAACACAAATATACCAATGAATAAATCTTCAAGACAAAGTATCCAAATGATGTCCTCATCATAACCAAGTATTTTGCATGTCATTCCAAGTGCTAGTGAACAATATATCTTGTCAGTGTACCAAATACCAATGATTGTGCATAAGTCACTTGCTTGTCGGTGAACATTGCCAATTCTCCAAGTGCTAGAGTTGATAAGTGTTAATAAGTGTTGACATCAATGACAAAACCATATCAACATATCCAAAATACCAACAGATGCTACTTTGTGCAGTACATTATCATTGGATTTAATTATCCAAGTGTAGTCAGTGTGGCTCCCATCTTGTGATCGAGTAGTGAGCTCTAGGTAGGTGGCCTTTCTGCATGTGCAGACCCATTTGTATACACATACTATTTGCAGTAGTATAATTTGATTGTGGGTAAGGTTTCCCATTGTGGTTTTTCCCCTTACAGGGTTTCCACGTACAAATATGTGTTATGTGTTGTGGATATTGTTTCTCTTTTTGTTTCATGCATTAAGTTTCACCGATACTGTTATTAACTATTAATTTGTTTACTGGCATTAAGTTTGGTTTACCGGTATTAAGTATCAAGTTTGGTTAAGTTGTATTTGGGTTGAAATTATTAGACAACTGATTCACCCCCCCCCCCTCCCTCTTAGTTGCCTCCAGATCCTAACAAGTATAGCAGCATGGTTTTTTCATTTAGCCTAGTGTTTGTTTTATTTTATCCTAGCAATCATGTTAATATAAAATCATGAGCATTCATTGCATTTTCATTTATGCATCATTTAGATAATAGGATCATATCATAGTATAATTGTTTTCAGGTTGTCATCTTGGAGGTCCATACTGCTGAGAGCCAATCAATAGACCAACAAGGTCCTTGGAGATAGAGGACAATGAGATGCCATTGGGGAGTGCTATTTTACTTTGTTTTTTGGTTAATTCCCTAATATAATATTTAATTGATGTTTTCGGTGTTTTATTTGATTAATTCCCATTCCTAGCATACACTATCATATAAAATTATTGGAAGCATATTTTTGGTTGTACCATGTTGTGGAAATTATAGGTTGTGTGATTGAAAATTATTGTATGAGGCTATTGGATATTGACATTATGGTTTCAAATGTGATTATGATTCATATTTTGGATATGGAACGTTTGAAATGTAGTATCATGTGATTCTTTTAAGATTCCTTGTATTTATGTTTTTACCCTTGGGTTTTAGGAACATGGTAGGGGAAGTGGCATCCAAGTGGGTTTCAAGGTCTAGAGAGAGACTGCCAAGAGATCTCATTGGAAGTTTTATGTAAGAAAGTGATAATCTAAAATGATTGATTTAGGGGTTTGGGTAGCTTTCACATTAAACAAGATAAGAAAATGTTTGGAGACTCACTAATGGATAACCCTTGTTGATAGAATGTGATGACACTCTTCTCTATATGTGTCCTACTACCTCATCCTTGTGTTTTGATGGTGGCCTTTGGTGTTTTTGTGCCTTTTGGTTGAGCCTTGTTTTGTGTATTTTGGTTATGGCATATATGGCTAGTTTTTAGTTGTTGTTGCCTATGTTTTATATTTTGTGGTTGTTAGGTGTTAGCCTAGGTTTACAGTGTGCGACCTTATGTCATTCTCTAGAGCATAGGGGGTGGTCCTTTTTGGTTCCACTTGGTTAGGTGTTTTGATGCCTTCTTCCATTGGGATTTATCTTTGTTTGGTATTTGTGTGCGCGATTGAGGATTAATTTTCTCTTCATCTTTGTGCTATGGATTTTGGAGGAATTATGATCTATTCTCTATGATTGAAAGATATTATTATAATATGTAATTTGGATGATTATTGATGTATCTAGAGACTATGTCTTACTATGGGAGTAGATAATGTATACTTGTATGTATCATCTTTGCATGAGATATAACATGTAATTTGTTTTATGAATTAAAACTTTAAGTGATTCCTTATATTTATAAATGGTTATTGAATATGTTATAAAGTTGCTATGGATACCTAGCTGATGGAAATATTGGTTAGAAACATTTTGAATTGGTGCTTTAAAATGAACCTATTGCGTTAGAAGTGTTAAATATGTTATGAATCATGAATAAGAGTTAATGGGGTTAATGATTACTTTCCTATGTGTTAAGAGATGAAATGGATATTAGGTTAAGTAAAGGGATCATGCACTAATGTCATATTATGTCATTGAGGTTATTTTATGTTGTTCTTAGCTTAATGTTATATTAATTAATGACATTGAGTTATTCTAGGGAAAGTGATTAAATAATATAAGTTTTTGATTACAATAAAATAGGCTTTGAAGGGGCCCCGAAACCCTTACAATCATAAAACCACCATAAAAAATGAACAAGATTTCCTGGTAGCAAACCACAGGTTTTAGAAAGGACCTAAAACCTTCTAGACTTATGGGCATCCAGAGCCTAGAACCCACAAGCTGCAAAAATATAAGTAGTCAAACAGAGTAGCCACAACCAACCAACCGCTAACCAAGCATCAAACATACAAAATTACAAAATAGGCTGGCCCAAGAGGAACTAAGTCAACAAACTATAGAACTCAAAAGAAAAAGAACATGGTTTTTTTAGGCACCCTTAGCCAACATGAAGGGTTTTCCAAGGCTCTAATAACCTGAACCAACATCTTCAGGCTACAAAGAACCACCATGCCCAAACCTAACCAAAAACACACACTAGCCAAATTGGGCCCTTCAGAACTACTAGCATCCAACAAGCCCCTGCAAGGAACAAAAAACATGGGGTTTTTCTAGGCTCCCTCAAACTTGAGAGTGGGTTTTACAAGGCTTCCACAACCATAGCAACTCTACTTAAAATATCTCAAAACCTTCTGTTAGTAGAAACTGAGAAGGAAGAATGCAAGAGCGGGACTGAATTGGTCTTCATCAGAATAATAAACAAAACCTAGATCTGATAAACTACAGTAATAAGACAGATAAGCCAATTAACAACACAACACACAACACCAAGATTTTGACGTAGAAAACCCAATTAAGGGAAAAACCATGGTGGGAACCTACCCACAATAAGATGATACTCTGTAATAGTATGTGAAAATGTTACAATGGGGAATGCACGTGCATTGAGGCACACTGCCTAGAGCTCACTTCTCAAATATAATTACTCAGAAGGCTACAACCCTCAGGGAAGTCTCACTAAATTATAATAAGATTTGGACTACAATCCAGAAGAAGTGAACTGAAAGAATAGCATCTCCAAATTCTTTATTATAGTTTTGATTAAGCACAGATGTCTACCCTCCAACACCAATCCCACCTCAAACTCAACACCGAAGGATAAATCACTTGTTCACACATAAACCTCTCTCTGATAATATAGACACAACATTGATAGCCAAATTACATGACTATATCACCTATATATACAATTCATCGACCTTGACAACAAGTTCGGCTAAACCGTCAACCCTTAATTACAAAGTTACATCACACGATAAAAAGATCAACCATAAAACCAATATAATGGTTTAGATAGCATAAGCTGGTCCTAAATGAAATTTGCAAATATTCAACTCCACCAGAAATTATGCCAGGATCAACGGAAACATGCTACACCAATAGGAAAACTGCATAACATGAAAATCATCACCGATTGATAGAAATCACCAAAAACTCACACAACGATCAATGCAGATCGCCAAAACAAATAGGACATGACTAGGAAACACTAGCAAGCACGTTAGGATCATCAGGAACAGCTGCACCAACACCACTTTTCAAATCTTCATCGGTCAATGTTAGAAAGATCAAGAAGACAACCAATCATCAAATGTCATGAAGAAAGATAACTTACGGAGCACCAAATCATGATCCATCTAAAATGAAGATACACAATACCATCCCAAGAAACATCCTAAGAACTCAGCACAAGATCTGATCACACCAGAATATACCGAAGGATATACTAAACTCTGAAAAACAGTGATCAACAAACCAATGCTACAAACCAGATCATAAGATCTTCCCAATCTGCAATCACCGGAACAAATTAGATGGATATGTTGAAATAAATGACAAAAGCATATTCTAGCAGCAACAATGACCAACGATATCCAACAATCTCCCCCTTTGGCATTGATGGCAACTTACAAATGTGAAAAATAATCAATGCAACGAAAAGAAGATGTCTCCAACAAACTCCCCCTAAGATCAGGACTTAGAAAGAAGTTTTTCACATGATCTCTCTCTCCCTTTGATAGCAATGCCAAAGATCTAAAAATAGATAACCAAAACTCTCTCTCCAAAAAATAGAAACAGGAATCTCTGAAATTACTCCAAAAACATAGACTACTCTAGCAAAGGAGCAACACCAACTTACCAATCTAGATAAAGCGATAAATCTCTGAAGTCCACCAAATATATGCAAATCAATGCATATAGTTCTCATAAGGAGGGGTGGATACCCCTAGCTTGTCTCTCAAGTAGACAAATGTATCTAAAGGCAAAGGTTTAGTGAAAATATCAGCTATTTGTTCCTTTGTAGATACATACTCCAGCTTCACCTTCTCTTCCCTGACTTGCTCTCTCAAGTAATGATATTTGATTGATGCATGCTTAGTCTTTGAATGTTGCATTAGATTCTTTGACATGTTAATAGTACTTTAATTATCATAGTATATAATAGTAGGCTCATTATAAATAACTTTGATATTGTTCAACATTTGCTTCATCCAAACTACCTGAGTGCAATTACTAGCAGCAATAATGTACTCAGCTTTAGTAGTAGATAAGGACACTGAATCTTGTTTCTTGATACCCCATGAAACCAACTTATTACCCAAAAATAATTCTCCATCGGTAGTGCTCTTTCGGCCATTAACATCACCAGCCCAATCAGCATCAGTATAGGCACAAAGCATGAAATCATCATTCCTCGCATACCATAATCCATGCTCCATAGTTCCCTTCAAGTATCTGAATATCCTCTTCACAATAGTGACATGACTCTCTTTCGGATCAACTTGATACCTAGGAGCCATGCACACAACATGCATAATGTCCAACCTAGTCTGAGTAAGATACAACAGTCCACCAACCATAGATCTGTACAAACTTTGATTAACTTTAGGAGATTCATCATTCTTAGACAATTTACAGTAAATTACCATAGGAGTTCCAACTATTGGCAAATGCACACTCCAATGAGAAATTGTAGGTGATTGAAGGTATTGTTATTGATGGCAACCTTAAAATCATATGATACTGGCAGACACCGGCACTAGCAGACTCTACATTGACATACATTCATCGACACCAAAAAGATTGATTACCGGCACCCTGGCCGACACCTTTCCTTTTCATTTTCGATCTTAAATTATAGATTAGTATCAGCAACACCTTTACTAAATCCTAATTTCAACAAATATTTATCTAGTCTAGCATACCAAGCTCTAGGAGCTTGTTTTAATCCATGAAGAGCTTTCTTCAGCTTACAAACCATGTCTCTATTAGGTTTCTCAATAGAGACTTCTTCCTCAAGTTCACCATTCAAAAAGCTAGATTTGACATCCATCTGATATACCTTGAAATCTTTATAAGCAGCATAAACAAGTAATAGTCTAACTTCAAGTCTGACAACCAAAACAAAAGTATCCTCATAATAAAGCCCTTGCTATGAATATCCTATGCAAACCAGTCTAGCTTTATTTCTAACAACTTCACCGACTTCATTCAATTTATTTTTGAATACCCATTTAGTACCATAATATTCTTATCCTTAGTTCTAGGCACAAGCTCCCAAGTATTATTCTTTTCAATATGATCATCTAGTTTTCATCGTTATAAGCTTCAACAACATCTTTAGGTTCAACTTTGGAAATCAAGCATACTTCTCTAGTAGCTAGCCTTCTTCTAGTCATCACACCTTTATTCTTATCACCAATAATTTGTTTTTTTAGAATGATTTAGTCTTACATACCTCAGAGTCTTCTGATTTTTTTGATTCTTAGGTTCCTACACTCCTTCACTAGCAACATTTGGATTCACAGTCTCTACCAGATCACTTTGCTTTGACTCTTTGGGATGAATAGGCACTAAAACAATATGTTGCCCATCATCATAACCACATGCTTTGATTTGTTTCCCAAGTGATACAGAGCCCTGGTATAGGTATAGGATAGATTCCCCTAATCCAAGAGCACACCAAGGACCCTAGAAATCACACAACACTATAAGGGGTTAAGGAATATTAGTTTGATAAGTCCCACATCCCTTTCTTCCAAATAACATTCCTCACAAGGCCTCTTTCATTCAGCATCTCATAAGGTCTTCTAGGGGCTCCTAAGGACCCTAAGGCCAACAATGGATTGGTCCCTTCTCTAATGCAACATGGCTATCCAAGGTTTTTATTTAAGTCCCTTAGGTTAGAGAGACCTCCTTCAATAATTAAATTTAGGTTCCCTCTACTGGTTTGGGGTAATTGCTGCAACAATGCCTGCTAATCCTAGTAGCCCTGCCAGACCATTTTTCCACACTTAACTCCTTATTTCCCCAAAAGATAGGCAAACCTATCTTGGTTAGGAGACCTAATAGCCCCAATTAGGCCTATTTTACAAAGGAGTGTGTAGAGATACACCTTAACTCACCAAACCATCTCAAGGAACACTCTTAAGACATGGTAAACACACCAATTCCTAAGTCTTAGGCCATGATCATACCTCTAACACTTGATGTGAGACCTGTTAGTTTACACACACATGGTGGCCACATGGAGTTTCCCACCTTAATGCATCAAACCCTTGCCTCCAACTGGTTTTAACCTGAAAAATTCCTTAAAAATCCTAAAATACATTGCCCATACTTGCATCCCCTCCAAATAAGTGAGAGACTAAAGAAGGATCAACAAGGTGAGGCCATTTCTTTGCAAAACCCTAGGCAAAACTGTCAAATCTAGACCACTTTCAAAAAATTTCAGGTTTCTTCATTTTCTTGGTGAATTAGGACCTTAGACTTGATGCATCTAAAAGGTTATTGGAAACTCTAAAACATCCCAGTGGTTTCCTAATCCCAAAATGTTCATACACTACCATACATCATGTAGAATAACAAAATTGCAAGAAATTCTCAGAATTGTATTACTTCAATGATGTCAAATATTTACAAAGTAATCCTCTCCTCCCAATGATGATTTGGAATGAAATTTTATACCTTCCTCAATGGTTATCAACCACTTTTTGAACTAAGGTGACCATTGGAAAAAAAAAATTTATTTGCAACCAAAAGTTGTCATTAAAAGTTGTCAACAAAAGTTGTCAAGTTTGAGCAACTTTTGACATATGTTAAATCCGCCTACCTAGAGATGTTTCAACATGTCCTAAACCTTCCTAAGACATCTCTAGCACATAATCACCTAGAAAATACTCAACCAGATACCCCTAGGCCCATATGCCCATTGTGTCTTATCAATTTGCCAAATCCATGTCATTGGGTGACAAGGTGGGGTTTATTACAAAAATTGAACAAACAAGACTATCATATTACATTGATTGGAAGGTTGCATTCCCATGTGTGACCTTTAGCCTTTCTTTCTCTGATCATCTTAGTCAGGAGGTTCTCCTATACCATACTCCAAGGGTGAATGAATTTCAAGTCCACTTGAGATGAGGTCATGTAATGTAGTGCCATGCTTCTTGATCTGATCTTCATCCAACCAAATGGATTCAGAGTCTGGTTTTCCTTTCCATTTGACCAAGTGTTGCTTGTACTCATTGTTCCTGGTCTTCTTTACAATCTTGGTGTCATACACTTTCTAAATCTTAGGTGGCTCATGTTTGGGAATGTCTATAGCTTCTACATCTTCTAGGACCTACTGTGAGTTACCTGTATTAGAATCACCTTTAAAAGGAGTTAAATCACAAACATTAAAAATAGGAGATATGCCAAGGTCTGATGGTAATTGAATTTCATAAGCATTGGTGCCAAAATTCTTCAAGATTTGAAATGGTCCTAATTTACTCTGCATGAGCTTAGTGTGTTTTCTCTTGGGTAAGCTTTCCTTCAAATTTGCCCAAACCAAATCTCCAACTTGAAACTGTACCTCTTTCCTTTTCTGATCTGCATATTCTTTGTATTTTTTTGATGAATTTTTAAGTTGTATTCTGGCTTTCTCATGAACTTCCTTTATGGCTTTGGCAAACCTCTCATCATCTACACTTATGGGATCTTGATGGGGCAGTTTTATCAACTCCAATACCCCTCTTGGATGTAACCCATACACAATCTAAAATGGTGACTTCCCTGCACATTTGTTTACAGTGTCATTGTAGGTAAACTCAACCTAAGGTAAGATTGAATCCCACTTTTCACCATGTTGTATTGTAAGAAATATCAACAAATTCCCTAATGACAGGTTTACTACTTCCATCTGCCCATCCATTTGTGGATGATAGGCTGATGAAAAAGACAGATTAGTGCAAAGTTTCCTCCATAGAGTTATCCAAAAATGGCCAACAAATTTGACATCCCTGTCAGACACTATGTTTAATGAAAGTCCATGAATCCTTGATACTTCTCTGAAAAACAAATCTGCTATATAAGATGCATCACTAGTGGACTTGCATGGCAAGAAATGTGCCATTTTGCTAAACCTATCCACTATCACAAATACACTGTCAAACCCCTTTTGGGTCCTTGGTAAACCCATTACAAAGTCCATTGACACACTTTCCCAAGGTCTTGAAGGAATGGGTAAGGGTTGATAGAGACCATCATTGGTGCTTCTTCGTTTTTCCTTTTGGAAAATGGTGCATGCATCTACAAAACTTTCTTTCATCAACCTGCAATATGGGCCAAAAGTAGTGCCTCACCAATTCAAGTGTCTTTTCCAAACCAAAATTTCCCGCCATATCCCCACAATGCTTTTCCTTGATGATATTATTCCTCATTGAGCACTTTGGTTTGCACAATTTCCCACCTTTGAAAAGAAGTCCATCTTGAATCAAAAAATCAAAAAACTCCACATGATACCTTTCAACAAATTAAGTACACACCTTGTAAATCTCCTTAAAGTCCTCATCTATTGTATGCATATCTTTTAATGCATCAATCCCAATGCTTTCTAATTGGATTTCTAATATGGTTAGCACTCTCCTACTCAATGCATCAACCACTTTGTTGGATACTCCTTTCTTGTGTTTTATGGAAAAGGTATAGGCTTGGAGGGATTCCACCCACTTCATATGCCTATAGTTTAACTTTTCTTGTCTATTAGTGAAACTCAAGGCTTGGTTGTCAGTGTAGACCATAAATTCCTTTGGTAGTAGATAATGCCTCCATTTTTTCAAAGCTTGGACTAGTGCATATATTTCTAGGTCATAAGAAGAATATTTTCTCTTTGCTTCATTGAGATTTTCATTAAAGAATGCTATAGGTCTTCCTTCTTGGCTTATGACTGCTCCTATGGCCACGTGACTAGCATCACATTCAATCTGAAATACTTTGTTAAAATTAGGTAAAGCAAGTACCGATTGTTGAACTACCTTTTTCTTAAGAGTTTCAATTTCCTCATTCACCTCCTTTGTCCAAGAAAACCTGCACTTTTGACCACCTTTTATGGTTTCCAACATTGGAGCACATATTTGATTGAAACCTCTTATGAACTTTCTATAAAATGTGGCTAATCCATGGAAACTTCTCTATTCACCAATAGTCTTAGGAGTAGGCCAAAAAACAATTGCATTTACCATATCCTGGTCCATCTTCAAGTGACATTTGGAGATCACAAATCCAAGGTAGATGAGTTCTTCCTGCATGAGCAAACACTTCTCCATATTGATCATCAATTTCTCTTCACTCAACCTTGTCAAAACCATGTCTATATGCCTCAAGTGTTCTTCCTTTGTCCTGCTAAATACTAAGATGTTATCCAAATACACTATTACAAACTTCCCTATGAATTCTTTCAAAACTTCATTCATGAGTCTCATGAATGTACTTGGGGAATTAGACAAACCAAATGGCATAACCTTCCACTCATACAACCCTTCATTTGTTTTGAGGGATGTTTTCCACTCATCACCAGGCCTAATTCTAATTTGGTGGTATCCACTCTTTAAATCAATTTTAGAGAAATATTTTGCACCCCCAAACAATCAAGAAAATCCTATGTCCTTGGCATTCAAAATCTATACCTTATGGTGATCTTGTTGAGAGATCTTGAGTCAGTACAAAGCCTCCATGTTCCATCCTTTTTGGGTGCCCAAAATGCAGGGACTACACATGGGCTAAGGCTCTTTCCAATTAGGTCAGAATCTAGCAACTCTTGAAACTACCTTGCCATCTCCTCATTTTGTTGTGGTGTGAGTTTGTATGCAGCCTTGTTAGGAAATGTAGCCCTTGGGATGAAGTCAATATAGTAACTAATCTCTCTCATTGGTGGCAACCTCCTTGGCACTCTATCTGCAGCTATGCCTTGGTATCTATCAATGATCTCCTTCACTTCTGGACTGAGATCCTTGTCCTTTCCTTCTGCTTTGTCATCTACACCAAGCTTGTCCTTTGAGGTTGGTATTGGAAGCAATGCAAATCATATTCCTTCTTCCATCTTTATCTCCTTGAGGAATGGCTTTCCCTCCACCATCATCACTTTGGGATCAATTTCTTTCTTCTCTTCATTGTTTTCAGTCAGGGGCAGTGGCTATATGACCTTGCCATTCTTTGTGATGGAATAGGTATTCCTAAATCCATCATGGTGTGCCTTGAGATCATACTGCCATGGTCTTCCAAACAAGATGTGACAAGCATCCATGTTAACAACGTCAAATAAAATCTTATCTTTATATGCACCTATCTGGAATTATAACCATGACTGCTCTTCTACAAGTGTTTGTTTCCCCTTTGTGAGCCAAGACACCTTATAGGGGTATGGATGGGGTATCCTCCTCAATTTCAACTTCTCTACCAGTTCTATTGACACAAAATTCTTAGTAGACCCTGAGTCAATCAAAACTTTACGTACCTTTCCTCTTGATTGGCAAGTGGTGTGGAAGATAGACTTCCTTTGAGGTGGCTCCATAGGTGTTGGTACCTTCAAGAGGGTTCTTCTCAACATTAGTGCCTCTTCGGTCTCTGGATAACCATATGAATCAGGTTTACTACTACCTTGGTAATCTAATTCTTGGATTAGATTGGCTCTCCATTCTCCTTGGGAACTAGACCCCATCTTCTCTGAGCATCTCCTGGCAATGTGTCCCTCTTGGTTGCAGTTAATTTTTTTAATTGGTCCTTCTCCTCTTCCTGATGATCTACCTATGAAATTAGGCCTTCTCCCCCTGAAGTTGCCCTTTTTGTTGTTGTCATTCCTTGAGGAGTCTTGACTACTCTCTCCTTGAAACTCAAAATTTGATCCTCTTCCTCTGAAGTTGCTCCTTCCTCTTGGTTGCTTATCCCTTCCTCTATTTCTCTACTCTTGTCTTCTATTGAGCTTCTCCTCTACCTTTAATGCCAATTGATAGCATTTATGAATAGTGTTAGGGCATAAGAGGTTCAACTCTTCTTGTATGTTCCACCTTAGGCCATTTAGATACCTTGCCACTTTTTCACTTTCATCTTCAACCTTCTTAGACTTTATACTCAATTTATAAAATTATTTAGCATAGGCACACACATCCATCTCTTTCTGTCTAAGATTCTACCTTCTCTTGTGTAATTGGACTTCATAGTCCTTAGGTACATATACTCCCTTGATCTCTGCAATCATCTTCTTCCATGAGGTGATCATTCCTCTTCCCTCTTTCACTCTTTCTCCTTGCACAAAACTCCACCATGTCAGGGCTGCTCCCTACATTTTTGACTTGGCAATCTTCATTTTTTGGTTGTTAGCAATGTCTTCACATTCAAAGAAGTTGTTTAAGGACTCTATCTAGTCCATCACTCCATCGACATCCATCTTCCCACTAAAAATAGGAAAGTTTGATTTCTGGTCCATGGTTCTCCTTTCCACAGACTTCAAGGCATTGAATAGGTACCTATGCTCTATAGGAACTTCTTCTTCTTCCTACCCCTATGGGTTCTCCTCTTCTTCCCCCACTTCCTCCAAGCCAACATGTGCTCCTCTCTCTAGTCCACCTTCTAATTTCTTAATCATCTTTCTAAGATGATCATTCTCTTCTTTGTTCTCTTGCACCATCCTAGAAAGTTCCACATTTGTTATCTTTGGAGGAATTCATCTAGCCTCACCCTCTAATTCCTCTGCTGACATGTACTATTCTTCTTCCCAAAAGGATTCCTCCTATGCTCTGATACCAATCTGATGCAGAGCCCTGGTATAGGTATATGATAGGTTCCCCTAATCCAAGAGCACACCAAGGACCCTAGAAATCACTCAACACTACAAGGGGTTAAGGAATATCAGTTTTACAAGTCCCACATCCCTTTCTTCCAAAAAAAATTCCTCACAAGGCCTCTTTCATTGAGCATCTCCTAAGGACCCTAAGGCCAACAATGGATTTGTCCCTTATCCAATGCAATAATGGCTATCCAAGGTTTCATTTAAAGTCCCTTAGGTTAGAGAGACCTCCTTCAATCATTAAATTTAGGTTCCCCCTACTGGTTTGGGGTAACTGCTACAATAAGGCCTGCTAATCCTAGTAGCCCTGCCAGACCAATTTTCCACACTTAACTCCTTATTTCCCTAAAAGACTCAAGAAAAAAATTCTATATTTGGATACCCTTTTGAGATTTACAAAACATGTCCTAAGGGTTCTGACTGGTTGGGACCACAAGAATCCAAACCCTATCTTGGTTAGGAGAGCTGATAGCCCCAATTAGGCCTATTTTACAAAGGAGTGTGTAGACACACACCTTAACTCACCAAACCATCTTAAGGAATAATCTTAGTACATGGGAAGAACATCAATTCCTAAGTCTTAGGCCATTATTAGACCTCTAACCCCTAATGTGAGACCTGTTTGGTTACACACACACCATGGCCACATGGAGTTGCCCACATTAATGCATCAAACCCTCACCTCCAACTAGTCTTAACCTACAAAAGGCCTTCAAAATACTAAAATAAATTGGCCATACTTTCATCCCCTACAAATACATGAGACACCAATGAAGGATCAACAAGGTGAGGCCATTTCTTTGCAAAACCCTAGGCAAAATAGTCAAATCTAGACCACTTTCAGAAAATTGTAGGTATCTTCCTTGTCTTGGTGAATTAGGACCTCAGACTTGATGCATCTGAAAGCTTATTGGCCACTCTAACACATCCCACTAGTTTCCTAATCCAAAAACATCTATACAGTATCGTACACTGTGTAGAATAACAAAATTATAGGAAAGTCTCAAAATTGTATTACTTCAATGATACCAATTGTTTACAAAGTCATCCTCTCCTCCCAATTATGATTGGAAATGATGTTTTATACCTTCCTCAATGTTTATCAACCACCTTTTGAACTGAGGAGACCATTGGAAAGAAGTTGATATTTGCAACCAAAAATTGTCATTAAAAGTTGTCAACAAAAGTTGTCAAGTTTGAGAAACTTTTGACATATGTTAAATCCGCCTACCTAGAGATATTTCAATATGTCCTAAACCTTCCCAATACATATCCAACACATAAACACCTATAAAATACTCAACCAAGTACCCTTAGGCCCATATGCCCATGGTGGCTTATCAATTTTCCAAATCCATGTCATTGGGTGACAAGGTGGGGTTTATTACAAAAATCAAACAAACAAGACTATCCTATTAGATTGATTGGAAGGTCAGATTCCCATGTGTGACCTTTAACCTTTGATTCTCTTATCATCTTAGTCAAGAGGTTCTCTTGCACCATCAAGGTTGTCATCCACCTTCACATTTGCACTTTCTACTATCTTTCTCGGTCTCTTATTGTAGCACCAATAGGCCTTTCTCCTTGTTGAATATCTGAAGAAAATTCCTTCATCACTTCTAGCATCAAACTTTCCTATATCCTCATCTCTCTTGATATGACATTTTCTACCAAATACTTTGAAATATATCACAATAGGAACATGACCAAACCGAAGCTCATAAGGGGTCTTAACTGTATCTCCTTTGATGTGAACTCTATTGAATGTGTAGACAACAATACTAATAGCCTATCTCCAGTATATTTTTGGAACCTTCCCTTCAATCCACATAGTCCTTGTAGCATCCAAAAGAATTATATTGTTCCTCCCAACAACTCCATTCCGTTGTGGGGTTCTAGGAACAGATAATTGTCTTCTAATCCCATGCTTCTCATAGAATCAATTGAACTCACTAAAACAAAATTCTCCACCTCTATCAGATCTCAGACACTTCACCTTTAATCTAGACTTAGTCTCAACCTTAGATTTGAATATCTTGAACTTATCAATTTTTTTTTATTTCTCCTTGAAAAAGACAACCCACATCATCCTAGAATAATCATCAATTTGTAGTATAAAATATATATCACCCTACACACTTCTAATATTTGTAGGTCCACATAGGTTAATATGCACAAGATCTAGCAATTGATCAAATGTATACTATTTGTTCTTGAAATAAATTCTTGTTTGCTTACATAATTGACATTCCTTACATACTGGATTAGTAGGCTTAACAATCTTAGGAAGATCTCTAACAACATGTGTAGAACAAATCTTAATCATTGAATCAAAATTTACATGACACATTATCCTATGTCATAACCAACTCTCATCAATTTGAGAAATCAAACAACTTTTCTCACCAGCATTCAGATGAAAAATGTTACCTTCCGTCTTACTTCCAGAGGTAATCTCTATACCAAAGGAATTTAAGCTCTTGTATTTACCATCATGTAATTGTAGATCATAGCCTTTATCAACCATCTGTCCAACACTCAAAATATTATGTTTCAAACCTTTAACATACAAGACATTATCAGTGTTATGCTTACCATCAAAAGAATTAGAACCTCTCCCATGGATCACAAAGGCTTTGTTGTCTCCAAATCTAACTATTCCACCATCATACCTTTTCATACTCACAAATTTTCTTTTATTACTAGCCATATGATGTGAACAACCACTATCAATCACCCATTCATCTTTCTCTTCAACTTTAGCAGCTAAATCTTTCTCCTCAATAGTACAACTAGTGGAATCAACAGGTACAGGTGCATCTTCCTTAATGACAAGGAATACAAATTCATCTCCTTCACATTCTTCATCTGTAATATCTTCATCAACAACATAGTAACAATTCTTCTGATTCCTATAATTCTGGTTAGGATTGTAAGTCCTATCATACTTCTCATGCTTCTCATATCTGTCATTCCTATCATTCTTATCAAACTTATTATGGCTGTCATACTTAGCCATTTTCTCTGGGCATCTAGAAGAAAAATGTCATATCTTATTACAAGAGAAACATTTCAAAGGAAAATTTCCATCATACTTACTGACACCTTTAGGAAATCTATGACTAATCAATGCTTCAAGTTCATCCAACTCTCTCTCTTTCTCTTCCATCTCTCTTCTCTCTCTTTCATATCTAGATATCCTACATTTATCATGATCATATTTCTACTTATTGAATATAGATGTAGATGGTCTAAATGCAGTCTCAGACTTTCCATGTGATTCTCCAAACTCTCTCAGCTCAAATACAACAAGGTTTCCAACTAACATATATCTTGTCACAATAGTCACACTTTGGATTTCATCAATATAAGAAACCTTATGTTTATAGGCAGGAGGAAAAGATCTCAACAACTTAGCAACAATTTCATCTTCTTTAATGGTTCCACTATCACATCTGATACCTAGGACAAGATCATTCACCTTAACCATAAAAGAGTGTATGTTCTCATCATCTCCCATCTTTAATGTCTCATACTTTCCTTTCAAACTTTGCAACTTAGCTACCTTCACCTATTTATCACCTTCATATAGAACCTCAAGCTTCACCCAAATCTCATGTGTGGTCTGAAGTCCCATTACATTTATCATCTCAGAATCAGTCAGGGCACTAAGCAATGCTTCCTTCGCTTTAATATTGTGTTCAACTTCCTTGACCTCATTAGGATTAGATGGTTCATTCTAAGGAATGATATAAGCATTCTCTATAATCTTCTAGTAATATTCACCAAGACATTTCAACTGCACTTCCATCCGGTCCTTCCATATAGCATAGTTATTTCCATCAAATCTTTGGTTGTCCTTAAAAATTACACCTTGAGATGCCATCCTAGATCTCCCCAAATGATTAATCTTCTATTAAAGGATTTAGCTCTCATACCAATTGTTAGCAGCAACCAAGAAGGAAGAATGAGAGGGGGGTGAATTAGTCTTCACCAAAATAATAAACAAAACATAGATCTGATAAACTGCAGTAATAAGATAGATAAGCAAATTAATAGCACAACACACAACACCAAGATTTTGATGTGGAAACCCTCTGAAGGGAAAAACCACAGTGGAAACCTAACCACAGTAAGATGATACCCTGTAGTAGTATGTGAAAATGTTACAATGGGGAATGCGCATGCATTCAGGCACACTGCCTAGAGCTCACTTCTCAAATATAATTTATTGGAAGGATACAACCCTCAGGGAAGTCTCACTGACTTACAATAAGATTCAGACTACAATCTAGAGGAAGTGAATTGAAAGAATAGCATCTATAAATGCCTGATTATAGTTCTGGTTAAGCACATATGTCTTCCCTGCAACACCAATTTCACCTCAAAATCAACACCAAAGGATAAATCACTTGTTCACACATAAACCTCTCTCTGATAATGTAGACACAACATTGATACCAAAATTGCATGACTATATCAGCTATATATACAATTCATCAACCTTGACAACAAGGCCGGCTAAACCCCCAACCCTCCATTACAAAATTACATCACACGATACAAAGATCGACCACCAAACCAATATAATGGTTTAGATAGCATAGAATGGTCCTAAATCAAATTCCCAAATGTTCAACTCCACTAGAAATTATGCCAAGATCAATCGCAACACACTACACCACTAGGAAATCCGCATAACACGAAAATCATCACCGGTTGATGGAAACCACCAAAAAATCACACAATGATCAATGTAGATTTCCAAAAAAAATAGGAAATTACTAGGAAACACCAAAAAGCATGTTAGGATCATCGGGAACAATTGCACCAGCATCACTTTTCAAATCTTCATCGGTCAATGTTTGAAAGATCAAGAACACAACCAATCAAAAACTATCATGAAGAAAGATAACTTACGGAGCATGAAATCATGATCCATCTAAAATGAAGATACACAAGACCATCCCAAGAAACATCCCAAAAAATTAGAACAAGATCTGATCACATCAGAATATACCTGAGGATATATCGAAGTCTACAAAAAAGTGATCAACAAACCAACACTATAAACGGGATCATAAGATCTTCTTAATCTGCAATCACCATAACAAATCACAGGATTATGTTGATATCAATGAAAACAACATATCCTATAAGTAGCAATGACCAACAATATCCAACACCTTCTACAAAAGAAAACAAGAGGGTTTTTACAGGGTCCCTCAACAATCAAAATGAGCTAGAAAACAAATATTTAGCACGACACCCAAAAGCTCCAGTGAAGAACACCATGAGGGTTTTGATAGGATCCCTCAACTAACAACATAAAGCTCAGCAACCAAAGTTCTCCCTCACCCCTTCTCTCCACCTCAATAGGAGAAAGGGACACCTCAATAAGACAAGAGGGAGAGCATATCACCTACCTAGACCATCCAAACTCAACCACAAATAGAAACAGTTGAAACACTCCTTCACACTTAATCTCCACCTCAATAGGAGAAAAGGCCACCTCCATAAGATAGGAAGGAGAGCTGACTGTCAACCCAAAATTCCCTCTCTCAACCTAGAAGTCAAGAAGCCACTCCACCTCCATAGGAGAGAAAACCTCCTATAATAGAGATTCATGAGAACAAGGAAGAAGAGAAAGAGGAACCCTCGATAAGGAAAAGATGAAAAGAACAAAGGGACAAAATACACCTCAAAATGCACCCATCTTCCAAAATAACAACAAACTCCCTAGACCAAACAAGGCCTTGCTCCCAACACTCAAGAGAGACTGATACCACCAAACAACAGCCAAAGACAGCAAGGGAGGTCTGGACGGTTGGAATAGACAAGCAATTGCCCTCAGTGACACCCACAACACCAGTGAGATCTAAAATAATAGACTCAAAGATACCTCCCTCCCCATCACGTCTAACCTTGGTGCCACCACAAATGAACTCAAACCTGAACAAACATTGACAAAGGGAAAGAACATATCACTGGAGAAATAACCAAGCATAGATAAAACCCCAAACCAAGGAAAAGAAATGATCACTAACCTCTCCCACACCATCTACACCACCATCCTCCTCCCCTTCACTTGAATCTTCACCCCGTGAAACCCTTGAGCATCTGTTCCCACTCTCTTTGCAAATCTCACTTATTTTGAAAACCCTAGAAAATGATATAAGTTACTTTCACTTTTGTATTCATATTTTATTGTGTCATGTTTAGTTAATGTATGTGTTTATCTTTAGATTTATGTGTTATAGTATTTCTTTGAAAAAAAATCTCTATTTTCTAGTTAGTTTGCTAGTTTCTCTAGAGAAATCTTGGTGAGCATTGCATCTGGTATCAAAGCTTATGTTCATACATTGGGTACTCTAGTTTCATAGTGAGCTCATTGTGCGTAGAAACAAAGTAGCTTGGGTTAACCTTAAGGTTATCCTTACTTGTTTGTTTCCCTTGTAGTAGTTGCCTTTGATTTTATCTTATAGATGTTTTGTGCCTTGTTTAGATAAGATGTCTCATAGGGGTAAAGGTTGTGGGCAAGGTAACTATATGGGTACTCAATGAAACCCTCATCATGAGTTCTTTGAAGATTCTCTTCTAGAGGAACAACACCATGAGCATCAGGAGGAGGATACCCAAAGTGAGAACCAATAGGGTAATTGCATTTTTGCAGTTGTTTAATGTTCTTCAGGAGCTTCTTGCTTATTTGGGACTGAGACAAGAGGATCATCAGGATGGAGGATATCACCATTTTGATAATCAAGATATGGTTGTGTATCAGTATAGAGAGAGGGAGCGATCATCTTGGAGGAGACATGATGCACTATTAGATCGGGATGAGATTATAGTAGGTCATATGAGGTATCATATTAGGTCTTGATCTCCTACTTTCAATGGAACTGGCAGAGGAACAAAGGTAGGGAGTTAGATTTTGGATTTTGGTAGGTGTTTTTCTATGCATTCATATAGTAGTAACACCAAGGCTAGGTGAGCTATCATACATCTTCATAGATTTTCTTCTACTTGGTGGCATTTGGAGGAGTAGAAGCTACACCTGGACATTGCATCGATATCATGCGAGATGTTTTTAGAGAGGTTTCATGCTCCTTTTCTATTAGATCTTTGGAGACAGAGGATGGTAGATGAGTTCCATGACCTAAGGTATTTGGACATATCAATTGAGTAGTATGAGCATAAGTTCTTTAAACTTAAGCAATATGCATGGATAGCAGTTGATGAGGCCATGTTTGTGCAACATTTTTTAGGGGCCTTAATGCCTATATCAGCAAAGGAGTTTTCATCTTTTAACCCAGGACTATGGAAGTAGCCATGGAGAAGGCATGATTGGTTGAGGAGAACTTGGCTATGGATTTAGGAGGATAGATAGGAGTACAAACTGGTAGTGCTCCAACTTCAAGTTTAGGTGTGAGAGGTATGCAGTCATAGGCAATAGGTTTTTCTAGGAATCAACCTCTATCATTTAGGAGTGGATAGTGTTAGTAGAAGAAGAATTTTTAGAGAAAAAATAATGCTTGTGGTGGTTGTTCTTAGGTAGAGAGAGAGCATAGCTGGCAGTGCACTAAGTGTTTTCACTCTACTCAGCCAATGAAAAGTTCTCAGTAGAGCTTCAGTAGAGGTAGTTTTCAACAATCTAGTGCACCTTTGATAGGCAGAGTGATTTAGTAGGAGAGGTTTCTTCACTTGTGGTCAGCAAGTTCATATTAAAATACATTTCCTTTAGAGATTAGCACAAATATTTGGTCAAAGATCAACAAATTTGGAGCCTACTATAGGACATGTAAGGAGATCTCATCAAGTCTTTGTGGCAATTGATAATTGTCAAGTTGAGCACTAGGGTATAGTTATGGAGACTACAAATGAGATATGTGGTATTTCTTTCTCTATGTTGTTTGATTTGGGATCTTTAGATTCTTTTATTTCTCCATCTTTAGTAGAGATATGTAGACTCTTGATATAAAAAAAAACCAATAAGTGGCAGGTTGAGTTGGCTATGGGTTCCAAGGTGGCAGTGAATTCTTTTGTTCATGGCTGTGTTGGATTTTGAAGTTTGTACCAACACTATGGAATGTTGTATTCTCTCATTGGGGTCTTATGGTGTTGTGTTTGGCATGGAATGCCTTGAGTCTCATTAGGCTATGATTGATTTCGATTGTAAGAGGGTGCAGTGACTTGATGACTATAGAGAGAGAGTGGAGATTATGGGTGTGCAATGACATATTTCCCTTAGTATGATTTATGCTATGTAGTTGAAGTCGTGTGTGCAACAAGGATGTCAATTGTTTGTAGTAACAATGAATAAATTGGGATGATATCTTTCATTGTCATCCTATTATTTAAGTTTTTAGATGTGTTTCCCAATAATATTTTGGGTATGCCACCTAAGCATGACATTGATTTTCGAATAGACCAAGTTTTTGAAGCAAAGTCAATATAAAGAGCACCTTATTGTCTGACCACTCGGGAGTTGAGTGAGTTACAGTTGTAGTTGGAGGATTTGTTGGCTAAGGGTTTCATTCATTCTAGTGTTTCTCCATGGGGAGCACCAATCATATTTGTTAAGAAGAAGGATTAATCTCTTCACTTGTGTATAGATTACCAGTAGTTGAATAAGGTGACAATGAAGAAACATTATCCTTTGCCATGGATCAATGATCCTTTTTATCAAATTAAGTATGCTAAGGTCTTTTCTAAGATAGATCTTAAGTTAGGGTATCATCAACATCATCAACTTTGGAGTCATGAGGAGGATATTCATCAGAAATTTTTTTGCACTCAATATGGACACTATGAATTTATGGTGGTTCCATTTAGGCTTACCAATGTGACCTCAGTTTTCATGAGTTTGATGAATGAAGTGCTTATTACCTACCTTGATAGATTTGTTCTTATGTTCCTATATAACATATTGAGATATTTGAGGACTATAGAGGAGAATATGAGATAGGTATTGTAGTGTCTTCAAGAGAATCAATTTTATGCCAATTTGGCTAAGTGTGAATTCTTCTAGAATAAGGTGAAGTATCTAGGCCATGTTATTTTTGGAAAGGGTATCACAGTGGATCCCTCTAAGATTCAAGAAATTATGGATTGGCTAGCACCTACTAATGTGGGCAAGGTTCATAGTTTCATGGGCCTTTTAGGATATTATCATCAGTTTGTTAAGGGATTTTTGAGGTTAGCTCATCCCATTAGTTTTCTTCAAAGGAAAGAGAAGAAGTTTATTTGGTTTGAGTAGTGTAAGGAAACTTTAGACCCTTAACATATTTATATTCAAAAAAAAAAAAGAGCCAATGCACGAGGATGTAGAGAGGAAATTTGTCTTCTGCTTTAGATGGGAAACCTTGTGTTGGCCCTATAATCTAGGATGCTAATGGTAAGGATAGATCCCATGAAGCTCCTGAGTCTCCATATCCTCAGGAGGATGGTAAGGATCCCATCATTAGAGATCCACAAGGGGTGAAAAACCCTTGGATCTGGGGGGAGGGGGAACAACACATGATGGAGACTCAAGAAAGGGGCCCATTCGAGTGGACACGTCTCACCCCTTGCCCTCCTTGTTTGGTGTCAAACCATGTGGAAAGTCCTCTCCCTAAAGTATGCAATATGTCCGACCTTGTGAAAGAGATTTTATACTTAAGTCCCAGATTCAGTTATCGAGCATAATATTTCTCTGATGGCCCTAACTCTAGTTGGTAAATTTCTTGGTCCTACACCTAATATTGATGTGGTTAGGGAATATCCTAGGAAAAAGTGGGTTCTTAAGGGATAGGTGGAAATTACAACTATGCCAAAAGGGCTCTTTCCCTTAAATTTTCTTATTAAAAATATATGACTAAGATTCTCTGTGGTGGTCCCTAGGTGATTGGAATAAATTTCTTTGGCACTTTAGAAATGGTCGCCTTTGCTGGATCTTAATGTTCCCTTCTTTTCTCAAGCACCTATTTGGGTAAGACTCCCAGGTCTGGCCCTATAATTTTGGGTTGAAGATATCTTTAATGGATATGCCTCTATTTATTGAGATTAACTCTAGGCTTGGGATATGGAACCAACCGTTAGAATATGAGAGTGTTCCTTTTGCTTGTTTCCATTGTAAAAAATGACATATTGTCAAGAAATGCCCCTTGTAGGTAGAAAAGGAGAAATCTAGAAAAGATAAGAGGTTGCAGTGGAAAGCTGAAAATTCCAACAATAAGGAAATAGAGATCCATAATGCCATTGTTCCTGATAAGTTTTTTGAAATGGAAAATGATATTAAGGCCTGTACCGAAGAATCTAAGAAGGAAGATCTCAAAGGTGACCAGGCTAGATTTGATGAAAGAGATAAGCCTAGCCCTAACTGTGATGAGCAGAAGGATGAGGATATGGAGGAAGGTGAGATCCATGTTGTTCTACAAGCTAACAATATGGAGGAGGACTCAAACTCTATTTCCAAGGACTTGAATAATGAGGAGCCTTATCCCATCTTTGAAGATGCCCAACAATGTAATATTCTTGGTGGAAACCCATCTTCTGAATCCCAGAACGAGTTTGTTAAATCCTCTTTTCTGTTGTCACCGACAACTTCTTTTCTCAATATTATCTCTAAATGGGCAAATGAAAAAGGAAAACTTGATTCTTTGCTAAAATCTCCTACCCAGAACCCTATGGATGATGAAATCCAGATCAATGATGTTACATAAAAAAAGGGGGTAGGAAAAAAGGGTCCCAAATCTACACCCGAGACTACTCTCGTGAAAACTAGGGAGAGGACCAAAGCTAATGTAGGTTCAAATCCAGTAACGCCAGGAAGGACATAAACTACGCAAATGAGGGATCTAGAAGCCAACAAGAATATAGTGGATGGTACTCAGTTGACCATCCATGAGGTATGCTCTTTTAAACGATTATGAAGATCATTTCATGGAACATTCATAGACTCAATTGTTTGCATAAACAAGAAATACTCAGAAACTTAGTCAGGGATCATAAACCTGATATTGTTTTGATTCAAGAAATTAAAATGCCTAAGGAGAAAGTGGAAAAAATCAAAGTGTTTAAAAATTGTGGGGTTTTGGGGGGTAGCTCAGACGGTGCCTCTGGAGGTATTACTCTCTTTTGGAACCTTTAACACGTCCAAGGAAATCTTGTTTGGCTCAACAATAATATGATGTTTGTTAGATTTCATCACATTAAAGATGGGACTACTTGGCTTTTATCTAACATCTATGCCTCAAATTATAAACTTGGTAGATGTAGATTTAGGAAAAAGTTAGATTCTATCAGATCTCAGTTCAACTCTGAAGGTTGGCTGGTGATGGGAGACTTTAACACTCCCCTCAAGGAGAAGGAGAAATTTGGGGGAATTCCTTCTCAACTTGATAGTAGGATGGATTTGATGAACTTCATTGATAACCAGGTGCTTCATGATGTGGATCAGCAAGGTGCTAATTTTACCTAGACTAATATAAGAATCGACTCTGATCTGATCCAGGTGAGACTTGATAGGGACCTTATCTATAATGATTGGTTCAATCATTATACGTTCTCCTAAAATGCACTTCCTCACATTGGCTTGGACCACTATCCAATTTCTTTTGTCGTAGACCCCACCTCTGGGAGGAGAAATTTCCCCTTTAGATTTGGAAAAATATGGATGAGCCACCCAAGCTTGAGGAAGCTATCAAAGACTAGTGCAAAATTTTGATGGAGGGATCTACCATGTTCTGGGTGGTGAAAAATTTAAGGAATTTTAAGGACAAGGCTAATAGATGGAATAAGGAAGTGTTTGGTGACATTTTTGCCTCTAAAATTGTGATCCAACTTGATCTTCAGGATATTCAGGCTAAAATCCAAGCTAATGGGTATAGTGAGGTCTCCATCACTTTTGAGAATGAGATATTATCTAAATATCATGATATTATTTTTAAAGAAGAGATATTTTGGAAGCAGCGTTCTCATTCTCTGTGGCTCAAGGAAGGTGACAAGAACACAAGATTCTTTCATATGACTACCATGAAACATAAGGCAGCCAACAAAATATCTAAAATGTCCATAGGGGAGACTATCCTTTGAGGAAGATGAAATAAAAAATGAAGCTAGATCCTACTTCTCTTCTCTATTGACAATGGATTACAATCTAGACAAAAGTACCCAAGATTTATTCCTTGCTGCTATTCCCAAGATGATTGGTAGAGACCAGAATATTTTTCTCTTTGCCATCCCTTCGGAGACTGAAATCAAGCGTGTTGTCTTTTACTTTGAAGGTAACAAAGCTCATGGCCTGAATGGTTTGTTGATGTTCTTCTTTCAGTCATTTTGACATATCATCAGTCAGGACATTGTTAAGGGTGTAAAAGAATTCTTTGGTTTTAAGATGCTTTTGAAAGAAATTAATGCTACTTTTTTGGTCCTTATCTCTAAGACCCTGGGAGCTGACTCTATGGATCTTTTCTGACCAATTAGTCTATGCAATTCCTTTTACAAGATCATATATAAGGTTCTCACCCTTAGATTTCTCTCCATTCTACCTGATATTATTTCTCCTCAACAAACTGGATTCATTCCTAGTAAGCAGATTCTAGATTCCATCATATCGGTCCATGAGGTTATTCACTCCCTAGAACAATCCAAAAACCAAGTCTTCCTGATGAAACTTGACATGTCGAAGGCTTATGATTGGGTGGATTGGTGCTTTATTCTCAGTATCCTCAAGGCTTTCAGATTTGTTGAGAAAGTGATCCAGATGATCTTGCAAATGGTCTCTACACTATCGGTTATTGTCAATGGTTCTCCTACCCCCTTCTTCAAGTCTTACAGGGGTCTCAGATGAGGGGGTCCTATATCTCCTTTTTTTTTTTGTTATATTAGCTGAAATCCTAGGTAGATATATTAGTAAACTTGTATCTGAAGGTCAACTCAAAGGTGTTAGACCATCGTTGGCTGACAGGATCTATTCCCATTAACAATTTGTTGATGACAAGGTGTTGATGGGTGCATCTACTATCAAGGAATCCAGAACCCTAATATTGGCACTGGTTAACTACTGAAAATCCACAGGCTAGCTAATTAACTAGATTAAAACCTCCCTCTTTGTCCTCAACACTCCTGAAGACAAGCAATGAAGAATTGCTAGAATTTTGGATTATCAGATCAACTTGCTCCCCTCTACCTATTTGGGTCTCCTTCTGTGTAGAAATCCCCCTCAGATTTTTTGGAGTAGCTTGGTGGATAGATTCCACAAAAAATTAGCTAGCTAGAAAGAGGCCCTTTTGACCCAAGCTAGGAAAATCCAATTATCAAAATCTTCCCTCCAGAGTCTTCCTGTGTACACTTTAAGTCTGTTTAGAATTAGGACCAAATTCGCCGATGCTATTAAAAAAATTTGAAAGTCCTTCCTATGGTTAGGGGTTGAGGAGAGGAAAAGGATATCTCTGATAGTTTGGGACAAAGTTTGTAGACCTAAAAAGTAGAGTGGCCTTGGTCTGAGAAATATTAAAACCATGAATAAAGTCCTTCTCACCAAACAAATCTAGAGATTGTTTGGAAAAACCAATGAAGGGAACTCAATCTAGCAAGCCAAATATATGCAACCTTAGATATCTCTTTCATATATTTTTAATTCCTATGATGCCCCTACTAGTTCTGCTATTTGGGACAATGTTGTCCAAACTGAAATTATTGCTGGATTAGGTAAAAGATGGACTATTGGTAATGGCAGAAAAGTTAATTTTGGGGAGGACTCTTGGTTGTTGGAATCCCCCCTCTCCAATAAGGTTTGTTTCTCTCCCTTTATATCTGAGTCTAAGGCCTGATTTGGTATCAAGATGGCAGATTACTGGAGGGATAACCACTAGGTGAACCAGAGATCCATAGACCCAACCCTCAACCCTATTATGACTCTTCTTAATTTTGTCTTGATTGACCCTCTACTTCAAGATAAAATCATTTGGGTGGGAACCTCCTCTACTAGTTATTCGGTGGCCTCTATGGTTTTTTATTGTCCTAATCCCTTGATCCTTCCCCTTGCTAGTCTAAAGCCTGGATTAGTGGTCTCACTCCCAAGATCAATGATTTTTTTTGGATCCTTCTGTAGAATAAAATCCTCACCACTGATAATCTTTGCAAAATGGCTTCCATCTATCTAATAGGTGCTACCTCTGCCAAAATGAGGAAGAGAATATTTACCATTTAGCTATCCATTGTCCCCTCTCCTTTTCTATTTGGTCATAGATTTTGCATCTTTGGAACTTGAATTGGGTCTTTCCTGCCTCTATTCAAGAGTGCTTCACTAGCTGGAGATGTCATTCCTTGAACAAATCTATCAAATTTCTATGGGACCTTACCTTGCCTCATGTGGTTTGGGGAATTTGGAAAGAAAGGAACAACAAGATTTTTAGAGACTCCTACTCCCCTCCTAAAGTGGTATCTACCAAAATCAAGTGGGCCATTTTTGGAAAATTTAAAAGCTATGGTAAGCCTCTTCTTTATATAGGCAAGGATGATTCTGGCCTTCTAAAATATTGGAATGTTTTTGCTTCCAAAGATAGAGATGACAATAAAAACAAGAGAGAAAATAGTAAGTGGTCCTTTCCTCCTACTGGTTGGATCAAAGATAATTTTCATTGGGAAGGCCAAGGGAAACCTGGGTATGGCTGGGTGTTGGAGAGTGATAAGAAATGAGGTTGGCTATTGTATTTCCGTAGTGACACTCCCCCTGGGATCACAGACCAACCACTTAGTCGAGGCCATGGCTGCTTACCAAACTCTTACCTTAGTTAAATCTATGGGATTTACTAAAGTCTGGCTTGACGGAGATTCAAATAATATAGTTTAATGCCTAAAGGGCCTATCCTCCCCTTCATGGACCATAAAGAATATCATATCTCAAGTTAAGGAGATAATCAACTCTTTTGAGCTATGTGTTGTGTCTCACTATTTTAGAGAGACCAACACTATTACCGATTGGGCTGCTAACATGGCCATCTATGTTGATCATACTATGAGCTAGAGAGGTGAGTTGGATCTTCCTCATGAGGCATGTGCACTCCTCATTTATGATAAGTAATTATGACAATGCACTTATTAATGAAAAATTCCATAATGAATCAGAAAGAGAGGTGCTCGAAGATTGAGCTGGCATTTAATATGGACAAGACTCTACACGTTTTGTTGGTGCCCATTTCTATTTTGAAGACCTTCCTGCTCTGCACTTTGATCTCTGTTTTTGCCTAGTTTTACATTATGAAGGATAAGAGTTATCTGTTTGCAGACGCCATGGGAGGTAATAGGAAAAAAAATTGAGCCGCTTTCTTGTGATGAATAGAAAGACAAGCCGAAGGCCTAGGCTATTCTAGAAACCGCTAAGATGATAGTGTATATGGAGAGAATTGTATGGAAAAACCCTACCATGACTAGAATTTTCAAAAAGAATTGGAAAGATGGTAAAATTACCATAGGAAGAAGAAAGGTTGAAATTGATGAAGGGATGATTCCAGAAGTTACTGGTATGCTGATGGAAGGAAGAAAGTTTTATAGAGACAGGAAGTTCACTGAAGCTGCTATCAAGTGATTCCTGAAGGAGTCTGAGAAAAGCAAGTTGGTGAAATTAGACAAAACCTACTACTCACTGAAAGCGATAAAGAAGGTATGGAGATGGATTATGTTTGCTATCATGCAATATGTTACACTTGATGGTAGATACTCTCATGTCTATGGTTATCACTTTGTGCTTCTAAATCATTTTCACCATAAAGATCTGGTGTCTATTCTCTTCTATTTGTTTAGCTCCCTTAACACTAGCATTAAGGATTTTAAGGATAACTCGGACAATAACCCTCCCATGCATGAAGGGTTAATGTTGCTATTATACAACCATGTTAAGGCTTCCTCTGTGCAACATTCTATCACCGAGCTCTAAGATTCAGATGATGAGTCTGAGAACTCTGATGATAGTGAAGACGACGAGTCTAATACTGAGTGGGAAGATGATGTTGATAGGATTACCCTTGCTAAGGGTTATAGAAAGGAGAAGGACAAAGATTTGGCTTCTAGGCCTAGAAATAAGAAAGCCAGAAAAGCGGTTAAAGGGAAAAGAAGCAAGGTTCAGGAGGAGGACAACTAGCTTAAAGATGATGAAGAGGATGATGAGGGGATGGAGACTGATAGTGATTATGTTACCCCTCTTCCAAAAAAGAAAAACAAGCAGAGCACTATCATCACCAAAATCAGCCCAGATAAAGGGAATGATTCTTTTAATGTTCAACCCAATTCTTAGGACCCCAATAAATCAATAGATGATGTGGAAGAAGATGTGAAGATGGTGAAGGAAAGTGATACTCTACCTCCCAATACTATAGATGTTAATGTGGAGACCCTAGATAATTTTTCCCCCAAGATCAACATTGACTATAAAAAATCCCCTCCAACCATTATGAATACCATGAAGAGTGGGATTATGGAGTTCTGCAAGGTTATTGATTGGATCTATTCAGACATCAACAGTCTAAAGAATAAATTGGAGGATTCATCTAGGAAAGTGACTACCATTGAAGCTATTGGAACTAGTAAGCTCAATACCCTTCCTAACTACTTGAATGAATTGACTAAATCCATCAGTGATGCATAGGCTATCACTGGAGTGTATGGCTCTCAATTTAAGGCTGTGGAGGATAAATTCAATGATCTGGATAAGTGGGCTCTCAATCATGAGAATACCTTGAAGAAAATTGGAGAAAAAAGCCAAATTTTTTTGAAAGCCTCTACCGATAGCTTCAGTATGATGATCAACAATATGGAACAGGTCCAATAGGAAAAAAACACTATTGATACTAACAAGGATAAGGTGTTAACTCTTGAAGGGGGGACTACTGGTCATGGTAAAATAACTCATGCTGGTACTAGGAAGATGACCCAACATGACAAGGAGTTGGAGGATTTGAAGAGTGTAGCTGCCTCTATGGTCCTATTGGAGCAAGAAGCAGTGAAGCTTATCATAAACCTTTCTTAGGGTTTTCTACTAATGGTTGTCGCTTAGTTTTCTCTATGCTGTCCCTCTGCCTCTTTTGGCTTCTTGCTAGATTTTTGTCTTTTCCAGTTGTATCTTTGTTGTGTTTTGATCTTTCTAGCTGGTCTTTAATGCCCTATCTTTTGATTATCTTTGTGTAAAAGGGTTTTGGGGGCCCTTCAAAACCTTCTTTTCACTTAATCGAAAACTTTCCAAACCCTTGAGGAGTGTCTGACTAGTGCACCCATTTTAGTAGTGTCAGTTCTAATAGGAGATTTTGTTGTGTGTATTGATTCTTCTTTGGAATGTTTGGGAGTACTTCTTATGCAAGATGGATGTGTGATTGCCTATGATTCTCGTAAGCTCAAACATCATGAGCTAAATTATCCCACAAATGATTTAGAGTTAGTGGTAGTTGTTCATGCTTTGGTGAGATGGAGGAGTGACCATCAAAGTTTATAATATATCTTTACACAATCAAACTTGAATGCCAAGAAGTAGTGATAGATTGAGTTCCTATGCAAGTATGACTTTGAGGTTAAGTATAGTTAGGGGAAGGAGAATGTCTTGGTGAATGTATTGAGTGAAACAAGACATGATCTATCATCCACAACACTTACCATGGATTTGTGGAGTCACATTCTTGGTGGGCTTCCTTCGGATGCTTGGTATCAGGAGGTGAAGAGTGGAGATTGATTCAAGGAGAATTATAGAGGGAAGATTTATAGGCTATTCTTTGGAGTTAGATGGTCTTTTTCACCATTTGTGAAGTATTTATGTTCCACCATTAGAGGGGCTTCACACTTTGATCTTGACAAAGGCTCATTGTGCACCTTACTCAACACATCCAGGTGTCAAGAAGATGCATGTGGATCTTTGATAGTTGTATCATTGGTCTAGCATGAGACATGATATAATTTATTTTGTGTCTTGATGTTTGGAATGCCAGAGAATGAAGTCTGAGCATCAACATCCCACCAGGTTGTTGCAGTCGAACATGGTTGCGGATTGAAAATAGGATATCATTTTGATGGACATCATTGTTGGTTGGGCAATTTCTTCTCGTTGACATGATGCTATCATGGTCACCTTTGATAGGTTAACTAAGGTGGCACACTTTTCTCTGATCTGATCATCCTACATGGTAATGATAGTGTCTTGATTTTTCCTGGAGGATATCATGAGGTTGCATTGGATTCCTCACTGGATTATATCAGAACAGGATCAAGTATTTACTTTAGCGTTATGGACTTGTCTTCAGCATGCTTTAGGAGCTCAGTTGAATTTTAGTTCAACATATCATCCAGAGACAAATGCGTAGACAAAGAAAGTTAATTAGGTTCTTGAGGATATGCTTCAGATGTATGTCATAGACAAACAATCACGTTGGGAGGACTACCTATATTTGGTGGATTTTGCCTATAATAATGGGTACCATAGTTTGATTTGATAGGAAAATGGTGTCTCAACCTTTCATTTACATGAGGTTATCATTTATAGTAAGTTTTTGTTTGAGCACATAATGGTACAAAATTCTCCCCAAACCTATGGATTGGATAGATAAGCATGCCACTAAATTTTCATCACAAGATCATGGCTAGTTTTGAAGATGTTAAAGTTTCTAGTTTTGATGGTATTGGTTAACTAATTTTTTTCCCTTCAAGAATATAAAAATATGACTCCAATTCCCAAACAAGAGAACAAACTATCAATCAACAATTGGATAAGTCATAATTATCTTTGCAACTTTCCTCTAAATATTAGAGGTATATCTCCCTCAAATGATATAATTTTAGAGTTTTTCGGGGTGTGATTTTAACCAGAAAGCAGGAAAGGCAAGATTTCACAAAAATGAAATCAAAAGAGAAAGATTAAAAATTCATGACTTCCATAACAAAGTACATGAAAACCAATCACCATATATATTAAATCTAAATTACTCATTAATATCCATGCAAATATTTCCACTAAAGAATGACACCCACATATAGGATCATTAACAACAATTCATACAATATCTGATTTGAATTGACAATGACATATGGAACAACTTGTCATCACATCATAAAGTCTGAAACAAGGAACCCATTCAACACATCTAATGAACCAGTTAGATATAGATAAGATGATAGCATCTCATGAAAATAGAATTCTAACTGAAAATAGCACCATCGTTTTCAAATAGAAAATCTTTCTTCAATACAAAACATGCAAAATTAGTGTTAATTCAATGTCTTCCCCTTTTCCAAAATTTTGAACCCTTAACTATGTTTTCGGCTATCTATATATAGTTTAACTTAATTAATCAAAATAATGGTTTTTGGGAGACAACTGTTCAATGAAATTTTAAAATTAACCATCAAATAAACAGTCCACTAGGACCAAAAGTTCAAGAGCTAGATCAAAAAAATAGTTAACTAAGCAACAAATTAAATAGCAATGCCTTGATTTGCCTCTTCATCTTCTAACTCCTTATCTTCATCATTTGCCTCTTGTCCTGCTACTATTGTGTCCATTTCATCTCCTTGTGCTTGTTGCACCACTTGTGAATTCAATTTCTTCTTATAAACTCTATAATTGGATAGAATAGGATATATACTTTTTGTTGTACATCAGATGAAAGAAGTGAGGACATCAACATATTGTGCCAACTCTTGATTTTTCTTTTTTGTGGCTTTGGTTCTTCTATTTTCACAGTCTCGCTAGCATGCTCTTCAATTATTTGATGATTTTAAAATTCCAAATGAATGAACAAGGTTGATAGACATAAGAGTACCTTGAGCAATTAATCATTCAACTTTGGTGGCTGCTATACCATCTTGGGATTCGAAATGATATTTTCATTAATTATCTTATTTACTACCCATCACACCAAAGAATTTGACTAACGTCATCATGTAGATCACTAACTCAAAAGCCATTGATATCAGAACATCAAGTGATCATGTCCTTCAAGAAAAATAGAGAGGGAAAGAGTGTGTGCAAAAAAGAGCCTATTGTGCAATCAACCAATATATGACTTGTGAGGAACCCAATGACATTGTACTATTGAGAGTCTAAGTATTGGAGGAAAAGAGACTAGTGACAATGTGAAAAAAAAAAAGAATGACTTCCAATAAGGGGTGATAGACCGATAACGTATGGTGGGGTCCCTTTTGGACATAAACAAGACTTAACACATAAATGCTTTTATTGGTCGATCGGGAATTTTAAGAACTACAAAAAGTAAAGGGCTTGGGTGATAAAAATGGTATTAACGACATAAAGAATTATCAATGGATTAATTGATAATGTAGGTAACAATTGGATCTGAGGGGAGGCAAAGAACCTAGACCAAGATGACATAAAGCCTTATTGTAGAGGGCTACAGAGTCACACCAAAATGGAAACTAAACTACCAAAACTACATAAATATAGTACAAGAGAAATAAATCTCAAGAGTCAATAATAGAGTTTTAGATCTTTACCATTATAGGCAAGGGGTAACTATGTGCCATCCAGATATGTCAAATAGAAAGAATTTTCTTTGACTACCTTCTAGATCACAAATGGACGATCTACAGAGAATCAAATTTCTTATGTGCACCCTTTGGCTCTCTTCGATGATCCCAAAGAAGAATTGAATCTCCTACCACAAATTCCATCCTTTTTGCCTTTTTATCAAATACCCTTTTCACCATCTCTTGGTGTTTTGTTATTTTGTCGATTGCATCATAACTTTGATCTTTCAAGTTGTTCAAGCACATGTTTCTCTTTTCCAAGGATGATTAAAAATATCCATTCCCAACCTTTTTTTGAAGTTCAGATGCTAATATTTCCAATGGGAGTGGTAGTTCACTTTCAGTTTCATAAACCAATTGAAACGGAGACTTCCCTATAGCCCATTTATATGAAGTTCTATCAACCCATAGAGCATGATAGAAGCTCTTATGCCAGTTCTTCTGATTTTGTTCCACCAACTTCTTTGTAATGGTGATAAAGTTTTTGTTGTTGGATTCTACCTATGTTGGCATATGCACACTCCAATGAGACATTGTATGTGATTGAAGGTGATGCTCTACAAAAAGGATTAGAAAATCTGTTTGATGGCAACACACACAAGAGCACAAGAAACAAACGTTAGTGTTAGCAACAAAAGATTATCCTAAACAGGCATATCAAGAGAGATATTAAGCATGAAATAGAAAGCATATAAACATAGAATAAAATAGCTATTCAAGATGCTCATAGTTGTTCCTCCCTTGTTCCTCTCCTCTCCAAGTCCCAAATGAGTGTAGCTCTCAGCTTTTAGCACTAGCCATGGATGCCATATGGAGATTCAAGATAGTTGAATATGATAAGCAAATGCTATGCAAGTGTAGACAATGATGCTATGAGAAAGCTCTATGCTAATGCCAGTATAAAAACAATACTCTAATGCTTCTCTTTTTGCTTGAGGAGAAGGGTTCTATTTATAGAAGAAATGGGGAAATGAAGGGTTAAGATTGAATGGTTTAATCAAGGGCCAAGTTTGAAAGTTGGGGATCCATGTGCACAATTGGCACCAATAAAATGGTGACAAGTGTCAACATAGGATTGGGTTGAGAGAAGAGGTTGGAGGCATTAAAGGCCTGAGAAGACCTCATGGTTATCTAGAAGGTAAGGGTCAAGCCTAAATTAGGATTACCCACTGGATTAGGAGTTAATGCAAGGATAAACCTTTGTGCAAATGATTAAGAGATAATCATGGTCAAAGCATTAAAGGCTTGATGAGACCCTTGGGTTGGGTAGAGGTTGAGTCAAAACAAATGTTTTAACCATGTGGGAGGGTTTGAGGTAACCATTAATGGTTATTGGAGACTTTGGGGATTAAGTGGTTGAAGGTTGAAAGCCTTCAATGGTTATCAAAGACTTTGAGCCATTTAGTGGTTGAAGGTTGGAAGCTTTCAAAGGTTATCCAAGACTTTGAGACATTTAGTGGTTGAAGGTTGAAAGCCTTTAATGGTTATCAAAGACTTTTAGGCTTTGAGAAGTGACTCCATTTTGCTTAGGAATGTGACAATAATTAGGGGATGGATTAAGTTAATTAGGAAGGGGTTAGAAGAATCTAGAAGGGGATTAGATTTTGCAAGTGGATTTGGTGGGTGAGGGAAAATAGGATTTTATTAAAATAAAAATTCATTTATTTCAATAAATGTGTGCAAGTTGTATTTGGATAAATATTCAAATAAATATTAATTTATTTAAATGAGAAAAAGGAAGATAAAGCATTAAAATGTTTGAAGACTTTGAGGGGAACCATTAAAGGCTTGAAGACTTTAAGGAAAACCATTAAAGTCTTAAGAAGACTATAGAAGGAAGCCATCAAGTTTGAATACTTTAAGGGAAACCATTAAAGGTTTCAAGTGGGTGAGGATAAATAGGATTTTAAATAAATAATTTATTTAAAATAGTTGTGCAACTTGCTTTTGTAGGAAAATACAAGTGGGTGGAGGATAAAGGTGATTTAAATAAATTATTTATTTAAAATAATTGTGCAACTTGCATTTGTAGGAAAATGCAAGTGGGTAGAGGATAAAGGTGATTTAAATAAATGATTTATTTATTTAAATGTGAGAGGTAGGATTTTGGGGGATTTAAATAAATATTAATTTATTTAAATGTGAGAGAAGATTTAATTAAACAAATATGATTTATTTATTTAATTAATGGTATGAATTTGGTTAAGTGAATTAAATCAAATAAATTGAATAATTTATTTAATTAATAGGAGAAGAGGGTTAAGATGAATTAATTAAATATTAATTTAATTAATTATTAATTGATGGTTAAATAATCAAATAAATACTAAGTATTCATTTAATTAAGTGGACAGATTTATGTGACTACATAAGGTTTTGTCATTGATGGCAACCTTACAATCCTATGGCACCGGCAAGGCATTACACCGGCAAGGCATTACACCAACAAGATAGTTCACTGGCATCAGCAGAACACATTCTACACCAGCACTTAGAACACTAGCACCGACATAGAGAAAGGAAGCATACCGGCACAAAGGCCGATAGGATTTTTGTTATATTATATTTTATTTATTATTTGAAAAACTTTGTAAGCCAACTTGATATCATTGTAAAATGACTCTTATATATAAAAGAGATCATTGTAGACATTTTGTAAGTTAAAGAAAGGAATGTAAGCAAAGAAGTAAGGAGAAAAACATTAGGTAGGCCTATTATGTGAAATATAGGTTAAGGGGTATATATAAAGAACAAAGCAGAAACCGGTACTGAATCTAGCATTGAAGATGCTATTGTAAAGCAGTACAAGTTATTAGATTTGTATAATCCACATTGTAAGTCAGTGAGACTTCCCATTTGAGCAGTGAGCTCTAGGCACTTGGTCTTCCTGCATGTGCAGGCCCCTATTGTAAGTAATATTCTCTTATTGACTAGTAAGTGAATATTGTGGGTCACAAATCCCACCGAGGTTTTTCCCACACCGGGTTTCCTCGTTAAATCATTGTGTTATGGTGTTATTTTCATGTGATTTCTTTCATTTCTGTTTATTTCATTATTTCTTGCATACCGGTACACTGTTACAACATGTTCTGCATGTTTTAAGTTGAGAAATTAAAATCACTAGTTAGATACCAATTCATCCCCCCCCCCCTTCAGTATCTATGAGTTTCCTAACAGCCTATCCATTTCCTTGATTTCCTTGAGGATAGTAATCTACTATGTGGGCAAGATTTATTCCGTAGTTGTAGAAGAACATAGTTATCTTAGAAGATGAGAAATTGTTGGCATTATTAGCTACAATCTTCTTAGGTACACCAAACCTAGATAGAATATTTTCTTCAAGAAATTTGATAACTACTTTAGAAGTAGTATGTTTAATAGGGATTGCCTCCACCCATTTAGTGAAGTAGTTTTTTGTTGTGAGGACGTGGGTATGTTGAGCACTTAATTTTAGATTAATAGGTCCAATTAAATCCAATCACCACTGATGAAAGGGTTCTGCAATAAACACTGGTCTCAAAGGGAAAGTAGTCAATTGGGGTCTGCTAGTAAACTTAAGGCATTTTTCACACTTTCTTACCTAGGCATATGCATCTTTAAAAATTCTTGGCCAATATAATCCCCCTCTCATGATTCTATAAGTGGTCATAGAGGCTAAGAGGTGTCCACCACAAACTTCACCATGAAGGGTTTCTAGTAGTTTCTTTTGTTGTCCTTTATCTATGCACCTCAAAAAGGTACCACCTACACACTTCTTATACAAGTTCCCTTCCCACAAAATATATTTAGCTGCTCTCAACTTTGAATTCCTCTTCTCCTTGGGTGACATTGAAGGGGGACATTATCCATAGGTCAAGAAGTATGTAACATTTTGAAGCCAATCATCAAGAGTGCTAGTAAATAATACTAGAGGAAGATCATCATGCTATTCAGGTTTATTTTCAGCTATCATAGTATACAAACCCTACCCTCCAACTAAGGTGGTTGGCTTAATATCAACATCATATTCTTGTACCTTTGTGATCCAAGCACCTCATTTGTTTCCATCAGGGTCTTGTTGAGTCGGGATACCTTTAATTGCAAGATTTGGGACAAAAACCTTTGTACGAGAATGTAGGATGTAGTATCTAAAATTATTCAAGGCTTTTAAAATAGCAAAGATGTTTTTCTCAATTTGGGTATATTTTAACTCATTCTTTTTCAATGGTTTACTTATAAAGGCTATTGGTGCTTCTATACCTTGATCATCCTTTTGTAGTAGGATACTAGATAAAGTATGCTCTGAAGCATAGCTAGAGACAATAAATGAATTTTGGAAATTAGGGTGCATCAAGGTGGGTGTGTTGGCTATAGCTACCTTTATTTCTTCAAACTCATTCTTTCCTTCTATATTTCATTTGAAAATTAGTTGACTTTTTAATATTTCAACTCTAGTCAACTTAGCAAAATCTGGTATGAATCTCCTCAAGAAGTTTACCTGACCAAAAAGGATCTGGTTGCATCTAGGGAAGAGGGAAGACTCAACTGTTGGATTGCTTTGATTCTTTTAGGATCTATTTTAATACAATCCTTTGAAACAATATGTCTTAGGGGTTTACCTTTAGTGACTGCAAAAAATGGATTTTTTAAGGTTTAATGAGATACTGTAATCCCTACATCTCTGTAATAGTTTCTCTAAATATTGGAAATGGTTCACTCTCATTTTAGAGAAAATAGTCAAGTCATCCAGGTAATCTACAATGCTTTTATACTTCAGATCCCCAAAAGTCAAGTCCATTGCCCTCTAGAAGGTAGCTCCCACGTTTATAAGGCTGAAAGGCATTCTGGTATAAGCAAACACACCTAAAAGGGTGATGAAGGCAGTCTTATGTTGGTCTTCTAGGGTGACTTCTATCTGATTATACCCTAAGAATCCATCCAACATAGACATTATTTTTGACCTGGACATAGTTTGTAGAATATGATCCATCACAGGTAGTGGATAATTGTCTTTGAGAGAAGCCTAATTCAAATTTTGAAAATCCACACAAATTCTTATCTCTTTTTTCTTTCTTATCAGAACAATATTGGCGATTGATGTGGTGTGATTTATAGGATAAATTATTCTTTCCTTCAACATATTATTAATTTTGCTAAGAATGGCATCAAAATTTTAGGGTTGAAAACTCTTTTCCTTTTCCTGAATGGAACAACTCTTGGTTTAAGAGGGGTATGATGTTGTATTATTCCATCTTTGAATCTTTTGAAATCAACGTAGCACCATGCAAAAACATCTTTATATTTGATCATCAAAGAGACCAATTTCTTCTTCTGCTCAGGGGTACAACATTTTCCTATATAAACCAATTTAGGGTATTCTTCTCTACCTATGTTCATCTATTCATATTCAGCTGATGTGAGGTCAAGAACATACTTCTCTTGTTTGATGTATTGATCACGCCTATTGAATAAATATTCTAAAGATTGGAGATCTTTTGGAATCTTCTTTCCTTTCAATTGTACCTAAACTTTCATCTCCTTCTTTCTAGGTTTTTCTTCTCCTTCGAGAATATCAGGGATTCCTTGCTCACTACCTCCAAAAAAGGTATGAAAGAAGGTATTGGCGTTCTCTAGAAAGACAACAATTTGCCTGTCATTATTGAATGCATACCAATGGTTGATATTGTCTGGAACATTGGGTCTATAGACCACCTCAATATTATATTTTTTATCTTTAAAATCTGGGTGGGGAAATAGAAGAGATGCTGACACAACTAGGGAATCTGCTCTAGTATTTTGTTCTCTAGGGACAAATTTCCTAGTGGAGGATTCAAAATCTTCATTGTAGTCCCAGAATTTGTTCCTATAGTATTTTAATCTTCCAATTTTCATAGTATATCTCCCTAAAACTTGTCTCACCACAAGTTGGGCATCACCTTGTACTCTCAATTGTTTGATTCCCTTTTCCTTGGGGGCAACTAAACCTAGCAATAGAGCTTCATACTCAAGTTGTATTATTAGTATTTTCAAATTCCAATTTGTAGGCTGAAAGAAAATCATGACCATTAGGATTGTTGGGACTTCAATTTTTTTTTTAATTTTGAAGACACGGACTCAAAATTTTGTAGATTGTATTCATGATCACCTTTTGGAACAACCCTGAGTAGCTCAGTTTGTAAGCTCATATTTTTGCACCTATTGAGTTTCATGAAAAATCCCCTTGGGAGAGTGTTATGCATATTGTAGAGATTCCATATGTCCATTTGTAGCTTCCCTGGATTATTTCTAATGTGTTTTTGAAGTCTCCTTTGGAGGTCCAGAAGTTAGGGTGGTTGTTTGCACCTTTCTAAGTAAACCATCTTTGAGCAGTTGTATATTCATGCCAGATGATCATCATGCCAAACTAATTATTTCCCATGATTTTATACTATTTTTTGAAGCTCCATTCCAAGTGGCATAACCCCATGAATCCATTTGATAAGTTTCCAAAGTTGTTTCCATTTGCAAAAAAATCAATTTTGCAAGCAAGACTGTGTCAAACAGCAATCAGTATCCCACTTTGTAAATTTTTATTTCACGCCAAGTTGACCTACAATTCAAAGTGGTTGTACTCCATGATTCCCTATAAAATTTTCTATGACATTCCCAATTTGTATCCCCCTAACTCCTCATTTGATCATTTTTCAAAGCCCATTCCAAATGAACTTTTTCAAGTTTTTTAGAGGCAGCATGTTCAGTATTTTTAGAGGAGGCAACTTTGAAGATGAATAGTTTGTACATGTGACCTATTCAAGTCAAACCCTCTTGCATACATTTTCAGGGTAACTGAATGTACAAGAACGCCAAGAGGTAGCTCATGAGACACACGTTTGCTATCTTTTCCAATTAGTGATTGAAAGGGTCTCAAGTTGTTTTAACAAGTGCATTTTCATAAACAACTGAGTATGCGATTTTGAACATTAAAATATTTTTCCTCGAAAGTTGTAATGGCAATCTATTTGATGCCTTAGATTCTATGTATGATGTTTTATCAATGTACTGGCTCCAAGGGTATGATCAGGTGATTTGCTCAGTTTTTGATGCCAGTTCTGAAGGCTACTCAAGTGGTTTTGGTCAAAGATCAAAGTTGCAAAAAAAGTTAAATTTAATGATCACTCATATAGTCTCTCAGATCTAGAACACATCTAGAAAATGTTTTAGATCATTCTCAAAGGCCAGTTGTTTAAAAATGAAAAACATTTTAGTCAGGCCCACCAGGGGCCCGACTTATACTGAAGCCTGCTAAAATGGAATACATTATTTAAATCATTTTCAAGAAGTTAAATCTTGGGTCAAATAGGATGAAAGGGTAAATAAGATGGTTCGAGTCATTTTTGTGACTGAGGTGGTAGTATTTCCATTGTCATTTAAAGAGAATTAAAGGGGCGTGTTGGTTTTAAAATGTTTAATTTAAAATATTAAACATTTGTAGGTTAGGCAATTGTGTTTCAAAGACTATGCATTTTCTCACGAGTATGATAAAAGGGGCTTTGAAAATAAAGTCAATAATGTTTTCAAGATATAATTAAAATATGCCCAAGGGACGTGATGAGAAGAGAAAAAGAATTTGGAGGGGCTTGCATAATGTAATGAGAAGTTAGAGCTTGAGAGGATTTTCAAAAACAATTTCCATTCCACAAGGTGAGAATGAAGAGGAGGGAAGAGTGGCAAGGTAGAGGGGAAGGAGGAGGCTAGGGATTTTTCCACCCCACAAAACTCCCAAGTAGGCTATGGGATAGTAGGAAAGAAGGGAGCCTTGTCTTCCCCACCATCCCATGACCAAAAGATGAGTGGAGAGAAGGCAACGCGGGGTAAAAGAAAAATGTAGGAAAAGGAGTACCACACGAACCCATGAGGAGATTAGGTAAAATCAACACACATCATGGGGAATTCTTTTGGCTATGCAGTGAACCAGGAATTAGGGCTCAAGGGTGAAGCCAAGAGAAAGTTTCTTATTTCACTATGTAGAAAGAGGAATGAGTAGGTAAATATTTTGTGATGAAAGAAAGTAGTGATGAATGTAAAATGGAAAGATTCCTTTTTCCAAGCAAGATCTCATGCCCATGAAGTGATTCATTGTCCAATGCCTTTTTTACTCACTTGATTGAATTAGGGATCAACAATAGGTAAAATCAATATGCATTTCATGTTCTGATGATTGTTGAATGTTGAATGCTCTCAAAATTTTCTAGCCAACCATGCTCAAAGAGATATGTACAAATATTGAAAACATTGAATGCATATAGTATGGAGTAGACTACATGAGTTGAAGGTTGTATATGCTTCAAACGACATAGTAATATCACTATGGTTTGTATTGTAGTTGTGATCTCTCTCTTGTTGAAGTGTCATTATGAATGCAGGGTGAGTGTGGATAGTATGAATTCTCAGAGGATGAAGGAGTGTGAGGGAAAATGGAGAAATCAATTAGTGCCCAGATATTTCCAAAATGGTGATGAACTTGAGTGAATGAATCAAGTTGAACTTGAGTAGTGGTTGCAGTTTGAAAGGAAGCTATAAGGGTCTCTGGATCCATAACTCATCACAACATTGGTATATCTATGGGTTCCTACAAAGGGATTTTTAAATCTAATATGTAATGGGAGTGGGGTGAGATGCCAAAAATTGGTGACACCATCTTACATGAGTTTCGTTTGTTAAAGAATGCCCCAAAATCTTTACGGATGTGTTGAATGCTCATAACACAATGTGTTGCATTTTCTTAAGGTAGTGATCAAATGGTTTCAGGTGACCTAATACTACATAGTGTTCTTTTATCTGATGCCAAATTCTAAACATTGGTGAAAAATGTTGTACACAACAAAATCATATGTGTCAAGGGTTGCCAATGTTGGCCATTTGGAGGAATTGATTATGTGTTGCATTGATGTTTTGTCATTGATGTTAACACTAGTTATTTTGGTTGCTTTAGTGGCATCCTTCTGGTCCTGGTAGGTTGTTTGGTGTTTGGCTGGATTGGATCATCATGATCCAGTATGCTCTGGTATGTTTGGGTTATTGAATTGGCATATTCATGCTACTCAGATTCATGTTCAGTCAGTTGGTTTTGATCTGGTGATTGGATGCTATCGTGTATTTTGGTAAGCTTGGTTTGTTGTTCCAATGAGTGTTTCGCCAGCATAGCTTTGATGAAGATCTTTGATGATATGCATAGGTGGTGTTGGTGTGACTTCTAGTGGAGTTTCAAGATGTTGATGGTGATCATGTTCGAGACTTAGTTGATTGGGACCATTGCTTTAGCATGTGTGGACCTAAATTGGGTACTAGTATTATCTAGGTTATGGACCGACTTAATGTAACGTGTGGATTGGACTTCTCGATGTGTTTTCGGGATGTCTTATGAGTTGGATATTATTTGTTTGGTCTTAGGCTAACATGTTTTGTATTTATGTAATTGTTTTATTGTCTGGTGGCCGACCTTATTGTTTGTGGTTGAGGGTTTGTATATATATGATGTAAGATCTCATTGTAGATCATATAGGATGGGATATGGAATGTAGTATGTGTGAATGGTGTAATAATCATTTAGGAAGAGGATTTGATCGATCATTGGTGATTGAGTTGGGTTTATGTAAGAGTATTTAGTCCTCCAGTATTGAACTTAACCAAAACTATATTCAGGCATAGGCAATGTTATCTTTGCAGTTCACTCATTCTTCTGGATTGTAGTCTGGATTTATATGTAGTTAGTGAGACTCCTTTTGTGATAAGAAGTGTGCTCTAGGCTATTGTCCTTCCTACAAGTGCATGCCCCACAATTGTAAATCACATACTTACTACAGAAGTATTATTTGACTATGGGTAGGCTTCCCACCATGGTTTTTCCCTTTACCAAGTTTTCAACATACAAATCTTGGTGTGTGTATGGTATTTATTCTCTAATTGTTGTTCATGCTTAATTGGTTCATTTGCTATTTTGGTAATTGGTTTATGCATTTTGATATTGATCTTTTGGGTTTCGGTATTAAAGTTTTAATTGCTTAAGGTTCTGGTAATCTGATGAGAACTGATTCACCCCCCCTCTCAGTTGTCTTCTGATTATTTGAACTGTCTCACAATTGATGTTCCCATTAGGTTTGAGGACTGAGAAAAAGGACCAAATGTAGCTTGCTGAGTGAGGAGTTGAGAAGTTTCAAAAGTGTTAAGTTAATGTAATCATTGTTCTCTACAATTTAAAGATTGTTAAATTCCTTGCATACCATAAAGGTTATGTTGTTTATCAAAAGGAAAATGTGCAAGGATTAAATTGACATGTTATTTCATCAAGGGGAATTTTCATCAAATCTAAAAATAACAAGGAATGAAATATTTAGAAGTGACAAAGCAACTACCAAAGAGGAATTTTTTCTAAATGGGAAATGTACAAATTTTGACTTTCACAAATGAGGTGATTTTTTCAGTTTTGAGAATTGAGGCATGTTGGCATTACACACTCTAATGAGAAATTGTAGGTGATTGAAGGTATTGTCATTGATGGCAACCTTGCAATCCTATGGCACCGGCAGACACCGACACTGACAGACTCTACACCGGCAGATAGTTTACCGATAGTGGCAAAGATGATTAGTGGCACCCTGACCGACAGGATTTTGAATATTATAATTTGTATTTAATTGTAATATATTTTTGTAAGCTGACAAGGCATATTTTAATAAGACTCATATATAAGTATGAGATCTTGTAGATCATTTAAGATGCGGACATGGTTAGATTATTACAGAAGTTATATGCAAATATTAAGGCAGATTTTGGAGTAAGGTTTATGGTTATTGTATGAGCTTAAACCAATACTGAACCTAGCATAGCAGATACTAAACTAAAGCAATACATTATATTGGATTTGCATAATCCATTTTGTAAGTCAGTGAGACTTCCTTTTTGTAATTAAGTAGTGAGCTTTAGGAAGTTGGCCTTCCTACATGTGCAAGCCCCTATTGTAAGTAATATCCATTCATTGGCCAGTGAGTGAATATTGTGGGTCACAAATCCCATCGAGGCTTTTCCCACACTGGGTTTCCTCATTAAAAATATTGTGTTATGGTGTGCTTTCTATGTTGTATTTATTGTTCATATTTACTGCATTAATTCTTGTTTACTGACACACTATTTTGGAATGCAATTTATTTAATAAGGTCAAAAAATTTGTTAACCAGCAAGATACTGATTCACCCCCCCCTCTCAGTATCTTTGGGAATCCTAACAATTTGTATTAGAGCCAGGTCCTATATTTTTGAAATCCTAATAGCTTGAGGGAGATTCTGACACCGGTACAGATGGATAACTTGAGAAAGCAATTGGAAACAACTCTTGCAGATTATGATGCAGAAAAGTTGAAGAATATCAAACTTGAAGATGATCTAAAGGATGCACAGGAAATCATTCAAGGACTTCATGAGAATCTTACTATTACTAGAAACAAAAGAAGAGAACTTCATGAGAAGATACATAATGATGATGATGAAAAGGAAACTCTTAATGATCTTATAAGCAAGATGAAGAAAGAAAACATGACCTTGAGGAATGAGATGCAAGATATGACTATGAGGTTTTGTAAAGACACTGAAGATAGAAAGAAGAATGAAGATGACTTGACTAGAAGACTCAATGATGTTGGAACTGAAAATCTAAGACTCAGTCATGAAAATGATATGTTGAAGATAGATCTGATTCACTTGGAACATGATAAAATTGAACTCATGAGGTAGAAGGATTTCTTGGAAAATGAGTTGGCTACTGGAAATCAACACAAAGAGAAATTCAAGAAAAGTTTAGAAGAGCTTGATGACATGTTGAAAAATCAAAAACCTAATGGAGACACTAATGGTCTTGGCTTTGAAGTTGGTGAAAGATCTAGTGCTGCAAACAATCATGATCATAGTAAATCGGTAACACAACCTAACACCTACAAATTTAATGGGAAATTCTTTAACTGTAACAAGTATGGTCATAGAGCAAATCAATCTAGATCTAGAAACTATAAGAACACTAATGCACCCACCAGTCAATGTTCAAAATGCAACAAAATTGGTCATAATTCAAAAAACTATAGAATGCATGTAAGATGTTATGTTTGTGGAAGATTTGGACACTTATCTAATCAATGTTGAACACATACCGGCATAGGATATGGAAAAGTTATTCAAAAAAACAATTTAACTTGTTATGCTTGTAACAAGATTGGACATATTGCAAATTTTTTTAGAAGGCATCATTGACAAATAATAAAGGACCCAGTTTGAAAGGTAAAGAGAAAGTTGAATAGGTAACGCAAGAATTTTCAAAACAATAGATTAGGAAGAGAGATCAGAATGTTGATGAGACTATTCCTTCATCGGTAGAACAAAGTATCACTCCACCGGTAGGAGATTCTTCATCTAACTAAAAATAAACCTTTTTGGGGTATGACAACTAATTGAAAATCATGCTAGTTTACCCTTGTTTGATGGTAAGAATATTAATTGCTTCTTTACTGACAGATGAGTTAAGTTTCACTTAACCGACAAGCATTTATTGTGGTAGTTGAAGGAAATGATATTATAAAGCAAGTGTTTTTCACTCTTTTTCACTCACCGAGCATTCAAATTTCCTAGAGCGCAAAAAACTTGAGTGAAGGCATCCACAGCGAGAAGTGAAGCAAAATATTTTAAGCATTCAAACCTAAAGGTAGATTAAGGTATTTATCAAATGGCTTCCTCCTCTACACCTAAATTCATTGCAAACCCTACTATTGTTGAAGTGGTTAAATGCCCTAGGCTAGTATTGAAAATCATACCTGAAGTAGCAAAGTAGGATGATACCCTAGGTGCATTCTCTAAAATCCCTAAAGGAGTTGCATATGCAGAAGACCCTCAGATATACATACATTGTCACATTGAGGAACTAGGTGTTGATGAAATTATGAACATGTATAGGACTGTCATTTGTGATGAGAATGGTATTGTGAAATTGGAACATAAGATAATAGAAACCTTAGGTTTTGTGGAAATACTTAGTATTCCTGATTTTCCTAAGGAATTTGTGAGAATTATACTTAGTAGAGTTCATGGGGAATTCTTTTGGCTTGATTCCATCCATAAGATCACTAGAGAAGAAGTAAAGGCAGTGACTGGCTTACCTTCCACTGGTAGCAGGCCTGACAAAACTGAGAAAGTTCCAAACAACACTATGGTGACATAAACTGGTGCAACCCATGACAACAGATCCTTGAGAATCAATGATGTGAAAGATATAAATGTTAGATTCGTTAGCATGATACTAGGATACAAAACTACACATGCTAACAAATTAAACTCTATTTCTAGTTTATGTATCAAGAGTGCTTATGACATGGTGAACAATAACACTAAGATTGACATATGTGAATGGCTAAAGGATGAATTGATTGATAATCTGAAGAAAATTAAAGGTGATAATAAAGGTACTTTCAGATTTGGTAATCTATTTGTGTGCCTAGTGCTATACATTACTAATGAAGTTCCCGATATAGGAAGGAAAGAATTTGGTTTTGACATATCGGTAGGTAAACAACTCTTGGATATCTTTACCGGCATGGGAGATGACAAGGAAAACAACATAATTGAATACTTCCAAGAATTTAAGGCTAGGATGAAAACAAGGGAAAGGTTATCTCAAAGCATAGTTGACAAATATCAAAAGGAAATATGTTTTGTTATAAAGAAAGATGAAATCTGGATGGAGGCAGTGGTTCCTAGAACTATTTGGGTGATAGAAATGGGTTATGAGGCTGATGTAAACATAATTGAGACATATGCTAAAGCCCTACTTGAAGCCCCTAGAGAACCTGAAGAGCAAATATTTGGTAGTGCTGAAACCATTGAGAGCAAAGTGCAAACACTTAAACGAAGGAAGAAAAGAGAGAAAACTATTAGAAAAGCAACAAAACAGGCCAAAGAGATCAAGGAAAACATATTGAATATCATCGGTATTAAGGAAAGTGACTTGGAAGGGTTACAACCGGAAGCTCACCTCTCACTAGTTGGAACTTCATCTGACAATGAAATCCTAGCTGAATTTATGAGAGTAGAAAGGAAAAGAAAACCTTCACTGGCACCCTCTCCTACACCAAAGAGAACAAGAAGGAAACAACACACAATAAGGCCCCCAGTAAAGAAAATGACACCAAGGAAGAAGAAGGAAATACAAATTATTCCTCCTTTAGATAATCTTTTAAATGAAATAACAGATGAAGGAAACTTGTCTAATGTCAGTAAATTGTATGATACTTTTACTAATGAAGAAAAGGAAAGCATAGAAAACAATATCATTCTACACTTAGACATTTACAAGAAATTTTTGATAGAAGTTGTAGATGATTTACCAAGTGACTTGTATAGGAGACTTGATGCAAAGAGACTAGATATTATGGAATTGGACAAGAAAATAAAGATAGAAAAATTGCTTGCAGTTCATCCAGTTAAATCAGCAGATGAAATTGATGAATTAATAAGTGAGGAAAACAGGACAGTATTTTCCAGTGGTCACTAGCATGTAAGTTTAATGGCTGGAAGAGTGAATGAAATCTCTGAAGAGATAGCAGATAAATGGGATATGTTCTTTGTGGAGAAAGAAAAGCAAGAAGAGCTCAAACGACCCAAAAATTTTAAGGTATATCAAAAGGAAAAGGATAAAGGTAAAGGCAAGGTAGGTGGACCTCCAAGCATAAAAGTGACAAACAACTTGCTCCCACCTCCTTCTGATACTCCATCGGTTGAGACTGTTGATACACCATCGGCTACTGATAATGTTGAGTTGGAGTCAACACATGAGGACACCAATCCCGATTCAAAAGTTTTATATACTATGGATATTGATACACAAGAGGTAAATATTGTGGTTGATAAGGAAAACACTGGTTAAAAGAAAGATGTGGCTACTGAGCCACTGGCTAAGAATATTGTAGTGGAAACACATGTAGAGCATATAGTTGAAAATGTTGAAATTAGGGTTGAGACACAAATAGCACAATTAGTTGATCCCCTGGCTTCTGGAATGGTGACTGATACCACTGGTGCACACATTGAAAAACCCACTGAGTTAGAGAAATGTAATGATAACATAGAGAAACTAGTTGAGACACCGATAGTGGATAGTACAGAGGTGCATATTGAGAAATCGACAATGAATACTGAGACAACATCAAAGAAACAAGCAATAGAAAGCACAGAGAAACAAACTGAGGTACACACTGAGAAACATGAAGAGAAAAAGGTTGAGGTATAGGTTCAAACTAAGATAGTGCCATCGGCAATAGTTGAGAAACCCAAGCCTTTGCTAATTGAGATGAAGATACAAACTGACCTATCAAAGGTCAATACAAGCAAAGAGGTTACTCACACTGATGAAATGCAGATTGTAAAGGTATTTGGACAATCATCTGGTTCTTCCATGACATAATTCAGACCAACTAATGTAACAGAGGTATTATTAGATTCAATTAAGAAAATCATAGAGTGTAATGCACTAGCATATAAGGCTATTGATGATACCATACCTATTCTAAAATTGATTGCACCCAAGTGCAATGTGGAAAATAAAGACTCTTTAAGTCAATTAGACACATTGTTTAAGTATATCACTGACAACCTATTAATAGTTGATCAGATTAATGAGGAAAAATTTAGTGAGAAAATGAATAGAGAAAAAGAAAAACTCTTTGATGAGACAATAAAGAAGTGCATGGGACATATTGACACACTCCTACCGGCACTAAGCAAAACAATAATGGAATTTAAGGAGTTTAATAGAGACACATGTAAGACTGATACTTTGACAGTGGATATAGACAAGAAAATCAGTAAAACATAGAAAGAAATAAATGATATTGCTAACAATCTCATCAGTTCATCAGAACCCATATCAGTTATAGAGAAAGAAATAGCAGGTTTTGAGGAGAAAATCGAGAAATTTGAAAAAGAGAAGGAAAGAATAAAGTTCAAGGCAAAAGAGCTTAAATGTAGACTTTGTCCTAAACTTGACAACCTCATCTCTTTGAGAAAAGAGATCTCAGAGTCAATTATTCTAGGACTAAAGACATCGGAAGAGAAAATGCACATCCTCACTGGTACAATTCAAAGGACTGAAGCAACATTGAAGGATAGTGAAAGGTTCACTTAGAGCTTAAATTTTGCATTGGCAGATATATTTCAGATTATAACCAACCGGTTATAGGGTTCAGTTGACATTTTGGACAACCTTTGTCATTGATGTCAAAGGGGGAGTGGTAGAGATGAGAAAAATGATGGACAAAAGAGATCATCTGCTCAGGGGGAGCACATAGTTTTGGCACAATTTTTGGTATGATTTTTGGACTTCAATTTTTGGATACAATTTTGAATTTTTCTCATGGGTGTTGCCATCAATGCCAAAGGGGGAGATTGTTGGGATTGAACACTCTAATGATAAATTGTAGGTGATTGAAGGTATTGTCATTGATGGCAACCTTGCAATCCTATGGCACCGACAGACACCGGCACCGACAGACTCTACACCGACAAATAATTTACCAGCAGCAAAAAAGATGATTACCGACACCCCAGCCGACAGGATTTTGAATATTATATTTTGTATTTAATTGTAATATCTTTTTGTAAGCCGACAAGGCATATTGTAATAAGACTCATATATAAGTATGAGATCTTGTAGATCATTTAAGATGCGGACATGGTTAGATTATTACAGAAGTAATATGCAAATATTAAGGTAGATTGTGGAGTAAGGTTTATGGTTATTGTATGAGCTTAAACCGATACTGAACTTGGCATAGCAGATGCTGAACTAAAGTAGTACATTTTATTGGATTTGCATAATCCATTTTGTAAGTGAGTGAGACTTCCTTTTTGTAATTAAGCAGTGAGCTTTAGGCACTTGGCCTTTGTACATGTGCAAGCCCCTATTGTAAATAATATCCATTCATTGGCCAGTGAGTGAATATTATGGGTCACACATCCCACCAAGATTTTTCCCACATCGGGTTTCCTCGTTAAAAATATTGTGTTATGGTGTGCTTTCTATGTTGTGTTTATTGTTCATATTTACTGCATTAATTCTTGTTTACCGACACACTATTTTGGAATGTAATTTATTTAATAAGGTTAGAAAATTTGTTAACCGACAAGATGCTGATTCACCCCCCCCCTCTCAGTATCTTTGGGAATCCTAACAACGAAAAGGTGAGTTCCTAGCACAAGTGTGACAGTGAACCAGAAATAGAAAATTTTGGACAATGTGAAGAGGTGAATTAGACAAGTGCCTAAGATGGCTTTTTTTTCTATTTTTGAAATTTCTATCAGGGGTTAGAGGTGCAGTTGTAGGTAAATTTTGAGAAGAGAGTAGATTTTTAAATGTAGATTTCAAGGATGAAGACATGTCTTTTTCAAAGACGCCTTTAGGGTTTTCTTCTAGGGTTCCTTTCTTGATGTATATCTCTTCTCTTCTTCTTAGTTTTAATGATTCTGAATGAAACTTTTGTAATTGTTGGGATCAGGGCTTCCATGCATAGTTTGGACTTAAGAGTATATTTGAGTCTTTCTTTTTTAGCATGTAATCATTTTGAAGTTTCAAATAGTTATAGCCAATGAATAAATTTTTTTTAATGAGTTTTCTAGAGTTGTCTCCTATATGTATGGCTATTATTCTATGAAATATATGATCAAGGATCATTTTATTTTCTCCCAACAAGTTTGGTGACATTTTGTCTTCAGCTTCTCTTCAAGGAAGAGATTAAAAAAGCTTATGATAGAATGAGGAATGGTATTATGTATATGCAGGGTTCTCAAGTATGGTTGCAAGAAATATTCAATGGAGGGTGTTAATGTCATGCATTAGTGCTCGGAACTAACTAGTTATATTTCACACTATTTGAGTTCAATGTTTACTTTTTGTAGGTTGACTCTACTTCCCTAGTAAGGCATTGGTCACGGGATTTGCACCCAATTTTCAGAATCATTCCTTTATCAAAATATCTTTTACTTTCTTCATTAGGAGTAGGATTAGTGTAGAAACCCAACCTCAATGAGTGCTTAGATGCTTATGGACTAAGATTATAGCCAAAACCAAGAGTTTATCCATCTTCCTTAGTATATTTTCATTGAGATGAAAAATCTGCTATATTTTGTAATTTCATGAGTAGTTGAAGTTGAAAGTGGTTTGGGCATTACATAGGTTAACCCGCCTTGGTCTTGCAGAGCCAAAAGTGTAGGAGATCTCAGTCTTGTGACTGAATTTCGTTCGTTAGACAAATCCTATTCTGAGTCTATTGATGAGTTAGTGGCTTTTCCTCTAGGACTTGGAATTTGTTGATTTGGGAACCAACAAGGGTCAATAAGAACTACTCTAGATCCAAATCTAGAGGATGAACAACTACTATCAAATTCCATAGTCCAAATTCCCTATTTTGGTTCATCAAAAATAAGATAATCATCCATGTATTGGGTATAAATACACATGTAAGTGCTAGTACTAGTTTCCACATATAATATTTCTGATATGGGAGCATCTGATTTCATCATAGTGAACTTGGCCTTAGGCCCTAGTTCTTATTTGACTTTCTTTCCATTCACAGGGATTGTAGCAAAAGACCAATCCATCTGAATTTCTCCCCCGGGTCTTTATAGAAACTTCAACTCAGGATAATTCTATAGCTAGCTAGGATATCTCCAAATAGAATGGTAAGTTTAAGTCTCTTGGATAGATATGAAGCAATGGCTACCTAAGCATCTTTCACCTGACCTAGTATAGGAACTTGAGAGGAATCCATTGAAAAGAACATGTCGCTAGTAGAAGTGAGGGCTAAACCTAAAGCTTTGGCTACTTGACAAGGAATTACATTATCATAGGCCCCAAAATCAATTACATAGTTACTCGGTTTAAAGATAACAATGAATAGTGACACATAAAACGGTTCAGGTTTCAAGAGAGAACCAATCAGGTCTGGAGGTTTCAATTCTTGAGAAGAATTGAGGGAACTAGGATCAATATGGTCCAAAGGATAATCTTTAGAAACATGAGCAGTTATAGGTTGCGTGGAAGATCTTGGCCTGATGAAATTAATCAGCCTATCTAATTCAAAAGTATTAAGCCTGAGGTATTCAACTTGAGAAATTTGTATCTTAGTGTTTTTACATGATTCTACTATATCAAAAGAACTAGAAAAACCTTCATTTATTATGGGAGAAGACACCTCAGCAACTTTCTTGACTTGTCTTACTTTTAGTTGTTTTGAACTGGATGAAGAACCTCTTGTCATTATGAATTTGAGATGTGTGGTTGCGCTATCATTGCCAGAATTGATCTCTGAGTCTTTCTTTTATGCATATTGACTTCCGGTGAGAATGGTACAATTTGGATTGTCTATCTCAATGATCAAATCTCCTTCAGTGTGGGACTCATACTCCAGGAAATTGATATTTGCTTCTCTTGAAGGGGTAGGTTCTTTAACTAGATACTCTTCTTGTTTGTTCATGGTGATCATATGTATTGACCTAGTCATCTTTGGGTAAGAAGCACCATCATGATCTATAGTCAAATGGAAATTGCATACCTTTTGGCTCCCTTTACTTGAAGAAGTGGGACCTTCTATAGCTAGTCTTTGAGATGGCCAACTATGCTTAGTAGCTTAGGAGATGAACTTGGCACATCCTGATAGAGTGGTTGTTGGGATTCCTTAGGCATTTGCCTCTTAAGAGAAATGATATCATTGAATAGCCTCTAGATTACTATATTGGTAGCACTAACCTCCTGTGTTTTACCAGCTTGCACTTCTTTTCTATTGAGACAACCATATTTTGGGTTGCTGCCAAAGTAGCTGAAGGATTTGTTCTAAGGAGAAAGCTAACATCAGAGGGAAAACTATTTGCGAGGAAATATTTTAGTAGAGTATCATTTGGTACTGTGTTGGTTGGTATTCAACCTACCAGCTTATTAAACTTGGCTACAAAGTCTCTCATAGATCCATTGATCTCTTTCTTCATGGTAGACAATTGGGCCACTAATGTATATTCATTTTCAAAAGTCTTAAAATCTTTTTTAAAATTTGTTTCTCATTTCTTTTCAATTATCAATTGCACCATCTGGTAGATGATAAAACCAATTAGTAGTATTTTCTATTAAAAATTCAACAAAGATCCTTACCACTACATCTTCATGTTGGACACCTAGGATTGAGCAAGCTCCAAAGAAAGAATGCATGTCTTCATCAACTGTAAATTTTCCATAACCTTGAAATTTAGGTATGATCTTCCCAGACCCTTTAGGAAGATCATGCAAAGGTCCCATTAGATTGAGTGGACCGATCATTGCACCTGATGAGACTGCCATATTTATGGTTTGAGTGATAGGAAAATTGGTTTGAGTGGGTAGTATAGTTCCTACTAGAGTGAGAGATTGACAAGAATTGTTAGATGATGGAGGTTTAGGATGGGGTGGAGAAGGAGGCCTACTTAGTGATTTGGATTTTAGAGTTAGGGAAAGATTGAGAAATTAACAGACTGTAAAAAGTCAAAATTTGGGTCTCAGACACCTTTCTTTCTTGCACTCCTTGTATAACTTTTGGAAGCCAATGTAGAGGTATCAAAGGATAAGTAATCAAAATCGCCAGAAACTAGTGATGATTTTGAGGATTTACGATTCATCTAATGGGTTCTCTTTTCAAAGGTCTAAGAGGAGAAACAATAACATGATGCAAAGGTTACACAACTCTTTCATAAACAATCTTGGGTCTTTCGAAAATTATTTCTTCTTCATCTAGGACCACTTGGGTTTGATGGTATTCTCCTTCACTTCTCCTACACACCTAGGCTAAATTTCACAATCCTGAAAGTATATGAACTTGTGGCTTTTGCCAATATAACTGCAATTGATCAACAAGAATAACATTCTCATGAGGAAAAACCATGAGTCTTAAGATAAGAAGACATCAACACACTTATTTACAAAGAAAAATTCTTTTCGATACTGAGTAGAGTTGCCAAAAATCTATTGGTTAATATATTTTGTTTCCTTAAAAAATATAATAATATGACTGCATGCCCACACAAGAGAGCAAACTATCAATGAAGATTTGGATAAGCAGCAATTATCTCTGCAACTTTCCTTTGAATTTTAGAGGTACAACTCCATCTTATGATATAATTTCAAAGTTTTTTGGGGTATGATGATAGACTTATAAAGCACTGAAAGGGGGGTGGGTGAATCAATGACAAAAAAAACAATACCACTTGAAACACAGACCGGTAAAGATACTTAACCAGTTTACTTAATACTATGCATGCAATCCAAAATGATATTAAAGTGTCCACAACAAGTAAAACATCCACCATAACACAAGTGTTTATACATGGAAAACCCAACTGGGAAAAACCATGGTGAGATGGGACTCACAAGTTAACTATCTGCAAAACTAGGTAACTGATCGGTTAAGGTCTACAAAAGTGCTCTACTAGGAGCGAATCCTATTAAAGATCTCAAAACCTTGTTAAAGATAGTACCCTATTAGGAGTAACCTCGGTAGAGGATTTCAAACCCAAACTAATGGAACACCTTGTTAAAGTATTTGTACATTGAAGATTGTTAGAGCTTACCCGGTTAGGGGATTTGATTGTTGTAGTGATTAGAAAACAACAGGTGGTGTGATCTAGAAGTATCACAGCTTGCTTGAATAGATCCTCTTCTGTTCACTCAAAAATGCATCACCAACATACTCTACTATGCCTTCAGTAAATCGCAACAACTTAATATTTCTATATCACGTCATTAAAAATAGTTCTTCATAATGTCATTATATAGACATTAGATTTCATGTTGGCTCAAGAATCATATCATAATTTCCTAGGTACATTGTATCTAGATGATCTAACATAAATCATCATAGAATGCCACTAAATATGTGGGTTAGGGATAACTCATCATGACCAAAGATAACTCGTCACACAATCAGTGAAACCAATTGGAACACCGATACCAGTTAAGTGTTAACCTCTTCCAACCTATAGACCGATTGTGCTCTATTTTCTTCTTTGAAGATCTCCACTGAATCTCCAAGCTGGTGTCATGCCATTCTTGAATATACTGATTGTCTACATATACTGGTTAGACACCCTCAAAACCGTTTGGACTTTACTATACATATAATACCGGTTTTGCAATACAAAGACTTAAGAGTAATACCAGTTTGTCTTAACTAAGATTACTAAGACTATGAACATGTGTGTGTGTATACATGTGTCATCAATGACAACACATGAAGTCATCCATTACAATCATCATCAAGCCAACAATATCCCCCTTTGGCATTAATGGTAACACTTAGAAAATTTTACAACTTTACAACTAAGTGTGCTTACAAAAATTGTACAAACATATTTCTACTCCCCCTTAACAGTACATACAATATTTGCACAACACATACATATTTCTACTCCCCCTTTGACAACAATGCCAAATTTAAAAGTAAAATACACATATATATATATGATATGAAAATTTTCATCAAAAAATTACATATACAAAAATATACGAGTTTTTTCGAGTGTTCACTGTAATTTGCAAAAAAATGTCACTGAAGGTGATCTTCATCTAACAAAAATCATTTTCCCATGTTTCCAATAAGGTTTCAGTGATATCAATGGTTGTCATAACCTATGCTATGAATTCTTCCATCGCATCCACTAAGCTCATCTCTAGAGTAGCCAAAAATGCTTATGCATCCTTGTATGCCCATTGTAACATGTCCACTTTAGGTCTTAGTTGGTTCTTAAGCTCTTTCAAAGATGGAAGTCTCTTAGCCTGTTCATAATCATAGACATCTAGCTGATTTTACAAATCATCAACTGATTTGCCAAATGCTAAGGCTGAATCCTGTAAAGGTATGTAGGCAGTACATATCCTTTCCAGTTCCTATTTTGTCTCATCTCACCTCTTAATTAAATCAGTAAAGAAAAATGAAACATTAGATGTATAGGCTAGTATCCTTTCTCCAGTTTCAATAGTAGTCCTCAAAATATCTTTATTTAGGGATAAAACAATCTTCCTTGTTTTAATATCTTTCATTATTTGCTCTCCTCTCTTCACATTGTAATTCTTCTCAGATAAAGTTTGAGTAGCTTCTTCAAGGGACTTCAGTTGGTTAGAAGCATCAACAACCAACTAGCCAAGCTTTCCAATAGGAGTTGTTAAGTTTCCAATGTCAGTCTCTGGTAGAAGACTGGACAGAACCTCAATGACAGTTTGAATTGTTTTTGTTTCCTTCCTCTACTCCTTCAATATTTTCTTCTGAGCTCTAGATTGCATCACTATTGCAATCTATATGAGCTCAGATGCACTCATATTTTCTACATCTATAGGCCTTTTGATGCCTATTGAGTCATCCTCCTCATCAATTTGCTACTTAACTATTGCTTTTTCCTTTTCAGCTGGTATATTTTCCTCTATTTTCTCTTTCTCTTCCTCCTTTTCTATTCAGTTTCCTTCACTTCAACCTCTTTCTCTTTTTCTACCTTTTTTTGTTTCTCTTGTGTTTCTGTTGTAACCGGTGGCAATTGATTTTCCACTTGGTGTTATTTTTTTGGTGTAGGTTGAATATCCATACTAGGTTGATTTACTGGTGCTTCAACTGCTTCATGTATAATAGTAATTACCAGTTCCTATAATGGTTCCATAACTAGTGCAATTATATTACCAGTTGCATCAATAGTGTCATGGATTTCATCAGTATTATATACAAAGATAACTAGTAGAGAAGTAGTTTCATCCTTATGCTTAATAGGATAGACATTTTGAGGTACAATAATTTCTTCTTCATCTAACTTCAGTTGAGCTCCAATCTCTATTTGATAAGTTTTATGAGACTTCATCAGCTCATGAATCCTTTGAATATTCCTATCTATTTGATGAGAATCAACTTCAATAGGTTGAACCTTTCCACTCAATAACTTCAATATTCTTGCCTTAGAATGAAACTATCCTTTGAAATTATCAACCAATGCTAGTAATTCATCTCTAGTCAATTCAAGAAAATATTGAATGAAAATACTATCAATCATTTCTTGATCTTTTTCAACAACCACTTTCCACTTATTTGCAAGAATAGAATACAAAGAATCAAAAATATCCTTTTCATATCCTGAGGCAACCGATTGTATTGACATAAGTGGTTGATTATCTCTTGAACTATTTGTTGCTTCTGATCATCATCAAATGAATCAAAACATTCTTTCACATTATCAAACCTATTCCTCCCTAATATTTTCACATTTCTCTCAAAATCAGTCATAGGCTTTTAAGATAAAACATTAATAGGAATACCCTGCTATGAAGTGTCTCCTGCTAGTTTGTCTTTCTTGCCAATTGCTTTCATATTCTTTGGTTCCTTTTCAGTGTCGGTATCCTCAGATTCTACTTGAAGAATAAGTTGCCTACCTCTCTCCTTTGTTGTAGTCTACTTCTTAGCATAAACTTTGAGTGTTGGTTCCTTTTTGGATTGAACACTTCTTGTCACCCTTTTATCGGTGGTCACTGAAGGTACTTGCTCAACTTTCTTCTTCTTCTTCTCCTTGGCAGAACAGGGTTCAATAGGTGCATTTCTTTCTTCGTCAGTTCCTAGTCTTTTCTTCTTCTTATCCTTGGGAGATGCCAAAAGGTTGTTGGAATATCCAATTAATAAGTCATAGTTGACTTCATAACTCATTTCATCCATTTCATCTTCCTTGGGTTCTACGGCTTCCAAAAGACAAAAGTTTGTAGTGACTGTGAAATAGATGTCTTTTGCAAAGTGTTTCACCATATCTTCAAGTAGCCTCACCCTCATGCTTATCTTCTTTTCGAACTCATTAAAATACCTATTCATTGTAGATGAAAATGTGTTCTTTACAATCTCAATATTGTTCTTGATTTGACCAGTTATTGGTAGGTCCTTTGACCATTGAATGTCACCAATTCCTAGTAGGAAATTATGAAAATAAAAAAATAGACCAATCAATAGTTGACCAAATTTTAACTTTTGATTGTTGTCTTTCTTAATTGATTGCAAGTTCAACATCAATTGGCTCCTTATAGCCTCACATAGGTCATAATTTGCATTCTCAGCAATCATTCTGTAAGTTTTATGCACAACAATAGATGGCACACTATTCATTCTGTTGGAATGAAATATCATGTAGCCAATAACCATAGTTGCAAGTTTAACTACTGGGTCTTTTATGTTGTTGACTGAAAATGCATGAGCATCAGAGGTAGTCTGAGTTAGCATAACCACAGTATCTTTTAAAAAATTCCCAGCTTAGGAACTTCACCAGTTTGCCAAAAACTAGTCACTCCATGAATTGCTTCCTTTGTGATTGTATGCGACCTTTCAAGTTACATATTTTCACCATACGCACAACTAAGAATTATCCTAACATGTTCTTCTTCAAAATCTTCAAGAAAATATGCCGCATTGTGAAAACCCTTTTCGTAAACCCTAATGTACTCAGGTTTGATTTTGCCACTTTTATCACAAAAGGATTTTAGTTGAGAATAAATTGATAATGATCCTAAATCCTCTATTTTATAGTCAATGTAACTAGATAAATCACCTTCTATCACAACACCATCAGGAACTTGAGACAAAGCATTATATGACACTATTTTGTTTGTTTCCATAGACTCTTAGTGATCATAAGTCTCTCTATTTACTTAGACAATGATGCCATTCTAGATAAACTTGATTTGAGAGAGATTAACAAAAGAATACCTTAATTCCTTCATGCTGGCATGGTTTTTAGTTGATCTCTCAAATGTACACTCATTTCGCCTTCACTAATATTTGAGTCCGATTGAATCTTTCAATCTGCAACACAAATCCGTCTTCAATTAGCTAGCAAATCTCTTTATCGCTCTGCAGGTGCTCAAAAACTCTTGTTCTAATGCAATTAGGGTAAAATTAACACAGTAAAACTCACTTTTTATAAACTTTACCCACTGCGTTAATTTCTCAACCGATAGGGTAACAAACTCTAATATACCACTTAACAAAACTTCCCAATACTGACAGGTATATAACCGGTTGACAATCTTTTGAAAAGTCGATAGACAAAGATATCAAGAAATCTCACAAAACAACTCAAAACACAAAACTCTCTTACCACACATTCTTCAAGGGGTCTGGAAGTAGATTTACTGCTATGCTCCCCTTAGGCCTATTGAAATTCTTAGTTATCCAGTGCAGGATTCTCCACACTTGGTGATGGGATAGATTCTTCTGTAGGTTTTTCCTCACTCTTCTTTTTCCATATTTTGTTCATCTCCTCATTGGTTTCCTCAACATTGACCTTATGCTTACCTTTATGATCTTCAGAGTGGTTAACTGGTTTGTTCTTCCTAGTTCTATAGAACTTTTCCATGTGTCCCAATTTGTGACAATGATAGCAAGTCATTCTAGATGATCTCCAAGGTCCTGTATTACCTCTTCCAGTTCTCCTTATGCAGTTCATAGCCACATGACCATAATTGTTACAAATGGTGTAAATCACATTAGTTACCTTTTCCATTTCAAATGGACTAAACTAGGTGATATAGGGTTTCTTCTAGTTCATGTTTCCCCGATTGTCATAGGTTCTCCTCCAGTCACCATTAGGTCTTGGATTCATGTGCGGTTCCAGATTGTTTGCTCCATATCTGCAGTCAACTGATCTATGTCCATACATATTGCATGTAGAACAATGACTTTAAAATCTCCTAGATACATACCTAGCATTTGCATTATAGCCTGTATTCTTGTTAGGTTTGCTTCTACACACATTTGTAGTATGTCTAGGTTTGTGACAGATAAAGAAATCAGGTTTAAAAGCTTTCTTACTGGTACGCTTGTAAGCCTTAGGAGAAATTTTACCTTTGTGTATGTTTCTCTTTGTATCGGAAGATTCTCCTTCCTCAAATGTATTAAACCTAGTCCATATGTGTCACCTTTCATCCCCTGAGATTGGATTTGCTCATCTAGCATAGAAGAACTCTTATTGAACTTTTCCAGCTTTCCATTAGCCTCAGTGAGTTCTCTGGTAAGATCTTCATTGTGTTTTATCAGAGTCTCTCTTAGAGATATTGCTATTTCAAGATCTAGCTGCAAAGCCTCCTTCTCTTCTTTTTCTTCATGCCAATTCTCATGCAAAGTTGTATTCTCTTGTTTGATCTTAGCAATCTTGTGATCTCTTTCTTTGATTAGGTCTTCAACTACCCTTCTTGCTTCAAGCTCTTGGCTCATGTAGATGGTTAGGGGTTCAAACTCTCTTCTCATATTTAGATTTTTACGATTAAGTTTTTCAACTTCTTCAGCCAATGCATCAATGTTATCTTCATCTGAAGAACTATTATCAGATATCTCCAATATTTATTCATTCAGCTCTCTCCTTTTGACTTATGAAGCTTTAAATATAACCCTTAGGGTTTCAAGCTCTTCCTTGGTAGCATCAAGCACTCTAGCCATCTCTAAGTAACTCATATCTCCATGGTGGCTTTATGGTTTCCTTCCAAGCGATTAAGCTTTAAGGAAGTTTGGCTCTGATACCAATTGATAGACATAAAGTACTGAGAGGGGGGGTGAATCAGTGACAGCAAAAACAATACCACTTAAAACACAAACTAGTATAGATACTTAACCAATTTACTTAATACTATGCATGCAATCCAAAAAAGATATTATAGCATCCATAACAAGTAAAACATCCACCATAACACAAGTGTTTATACGTGGAAAACCCAGCTGGGAAAAACCACAGTGAGATGGCACTCACAAGTTAACTATCTGTAGTAAAAGGTAACTGACCGGTTAAGGTCGACAAAAGTGCTTTGGTAGGAGTGAATCCTATTAAAGATCCCAAAGCCCTATTAGGAGTTGTACCGTCTTAAAGGTAGTACCCTGTTAGGAGTAACCTCGGTAGAGGATTTCAAACCCAAACTAATGGATCACCTTGTTAAAGGATTTATACATTGAATCTTGTTAGAGCTTACCCAGTTAGGGGATTTGATTGTTGTAGTGATTAGAAAACAACAAGTGGTGTGATCTAGAAGTAGCACAACTTGCTTGAATAGATCCTCTTCTGCTCACTCAAAACTGCATCATCGACATACTCTACTACGCCTTCTAGTAAATTGCAACAACTTAACACTTCTATCTCACATCATTAAAAATAGTTCATCATAATGTCATTATATAATTAGATTTCATGTCAGCTCAAGAATCATATCACAATTTCCTAGGTGCAGTGTATCTATACAATCTAACATAACTCATCACAAATTGCTGCCAAATCTGTGGGTTAGGGATAACTCATCATGACCAGTGATAACTCATTACACAATCAGTGAAACTGGTTCGAACACCAATACCGGTTAAGACTTAACCTCTTCCAACTTATAGACTGATTGTCTTTCATTTGCTTCTTTGAAGATCTCTGATGAATCTCCAAGCTAGTGTCATGCCATTCTTGAATATACCAGTTTTCTACATATACCAGTTAGACACCCTCAAAACCGTTTGGACTTTACTATACATATAATACCGGTTTTGCAATACAAAGACTTATGAGTAATATCATTTTGTCTTAACTAAGATGACTAAGACAATGTGAACATATGTGTGTGTATACATGTGCCATCAATGACAACACATGAAGTCATCCATTACAATCATGATCAAGCGAACATATGATTTTAACCAGAAAGTAGGAAAGGCAAGATTTCATAAAAATGAATTAAATAGAGTATATTTTAACATTCATGACTTCCATAACAAAGTATTAAACCAATCACCTTATATCTCAAATCTAAATCATTCATCAATATCCATGAAAATATTTTCACTGAAGAATGATACCCACATATAAGATCAATAACAACAATTCATAGAATATATGATTTGAATTCACAAAGACATATGGAACAACTTTTTATCACAACACAAATTCTAAAACAAGAAACCCATTCAACACATCTAACAAATGAGTCAGATATAGATAATATGATAGCCTCTCATAAAAATAGAATTCTAATTGAGAGAGCACCAAGTCTTTTTCAAATAGAAAATCTTTCTTTAGTAAAAAACATCCAGAATTGTTGTTAATTCAATGTCTTCCCCTTTTTCAAAATTATGAACCGTTAACTATGATTTCAGCTATCTATATATAGTTTAACTTAACTAATCAAAATAATGATTTCTAGGAGACAACTGTTCAAAGAAAGTTTAAACTTAACCATCAAATAAATGGTCCACCAGGACCAATAGTTCAAGAGCCAGATTAGAAAAATAATTAACTAAGCAATAAATTAAACAACAATGCCCCCATTCACCTCTTTATCTTCTAACTTCTCATCTTAATCATTTGTCTCCTGTCTTACTACTCTATGTGCATTGCATTTCCCTGTGGTTGTTGTACCACCAATGGATTCACTTTCTTCCTATAAACTCTATAATTTAGATAGAATAGGAGATATACTTTCTGTTGCAGATCAGATGAAAGAAGTGAGGACAACAACATACTATGCCAACTCTTGAATTTTATTTTTTGTGGCTTTGGTTCTTCTAGTTCCACACTTCTACCAGAACACTCTTTAGTTTTTTGAGGATTTTTGAATTCCAAATGCATGAACAAGGTTGACAGACATAAGAGGAACTCGAGGAATTAATCACTCAAATTTGGCAGCTATTGTACCATCTTGGGACTAGAAATGGCCTTTTCATTAATTATCTTACAAACTATGCATAACGGAAAATCATTCGGCTGATGTCACCATGTAGATCACTGACTTAAAAGCCATTGATATCACAAATTTAGTTGATTGTGTCCTTCAAGAAAAATAGAAAGGGAAAGAGTGTGTGTGAAAAAGATCCTATCGTGCGATCGACCAATATATTACTCGCGAGGGACCCAATGACATTGTACTATTGGGAGTCTGAGTATTAGAGGAAAAGAGACCCGTGACAATGTGAAAAAAAGAAGAATGACTTTCGATAAGGGGCTATGGACTGATAGGGTATGGTGGGGTCCCTTTTGGACATAAACAAGACTTAGCACCTAAAGGCTTTTATCGGTCCATCGATAATTTTAAGAACTACAGAAAATAAAGGACTTGGGCAATAAAAATGGTATTCACAACATAAGGCATTATCAACGGGTTAATTGCTAAGGCGAGTAACAAAGGGGTGCAATGAAATGTTTAAATTTAATTTTGAGGACTTTATACCCTCCAAAATTCCTTGAAAAGTAGGTGTAACCAGCATAGCCAGTTACAATGTGATAGATCACTTTGTGAGCTTTTCAGCGCATCAAACAATTCAATAATCGGACCCCCGGTTCACAAGTTGTGGCCTTTGAAAGTTTGGACTCCTATAATAGGAAATATAAAATTATATCAGACACATAATGTTAATCCTATGACGATCCGGGTAATAGTGAGAGGGGGGGTGAATTAGTATTAAGATCAATTCAAACTTTAACTCAAAGTCAAACTTATCTCAGATCTGAAACCATTGGACAAATATCTCAACTTCTGTAATCAGATCTAATAGCCTCTTTATCAGATTTACTTAACACATTAATCAAATCATTTACCAATACTTTCAACACCAAAGAAATCATATAAACTTGATCAATTACTAGTTCATTAACCTTATCAATAAGATCAAATACTTTCTCAAACAACTTCTTAGTAGTACTGGTAACCTCTGATAAACTTTTGATAAAACCTCAAAACCAATGTCTCATAAATAATGCATGAAATGAAATATAAACAAGAACATCACATGAAAAACATTCCACACATGAACACCATAAGTTTTTGATGTGGAAACCTAAATAGGGAAAAAACCATGGTGGGAGTTGGCACTCACAAATATTTGTACTCTCTTGAAGTATGCCTTGTTAGGAGCTTAGCCCTATTAGGAGCAGACCTTGTTAGGAGTCACCTGGTTAGGGGATTTGCCTTGTAGACCAGTTAGGAGATTCATGATCTATTAGGATCAACCTCATGAGAGGATTTAACACTCTTTTGAGAGATTCCCTGTTACAGGGCTTAAATTTTTAGGGCATGTTAGAACCTACCCAGCTAAGGGATTTAACCTGCTGCAATTGTTAGGGAACAACAGTAAGAAAATGATCTTTTACTTGCATTTCTCTGCTTGCTTGATCAGATCTAGTTATACACAACACTCTGCAACTCTGAAGCTGATCTTACACTTCACTTGGATGGCTTAACACATTCTCTAAGACCACCGACACAATAAACATCAACTGTGTCAACCTAAATAACCATCTCAACTAGGTCGGCCACAAAACCTAATTACATCATGAAATTACAATAAGATCACAAGAGATCATCATAGATCGCTATCCAGATCATTACAACAAATTACAATGCAATATCAATCGATGGTTGACCTTAACCCATTAGGGAAATCCAATTTGTATCCTAAAAAAAGTCTACTAAGTGTTTTGTTGATTCCCAAGAAAAAATTTCTCGAATCACACCAAAACATCTATCAAATCTTTCATGTGGATTTTGTTGTGTTTCCAACTTCATATAGGCTCATTTTTTACCACCATCATAACATAAATCATTACCGGTTTGATGATTTATTCACCGATCCTTAAACCCTACTAAAACCTTAGGAAATCTTCATCTAAAATTTGAATCACACCTTCTGGTAATCATCACAAGTTTCGGTTCTAGTCATATATATTTTTTCATTATACAAGTTCACCATCAAAACCAAAAATCACCAATCATCACCGATTGATCGATCCAATCAAAACAATTCTGCTTTATTGATTAAAGTCCTATTTCACATACTTTAGTTCATTGCCAGTAAACCCTATCTTCCGATAAACCAAATCACTTAGATGATAAAACAAAACATTAGGAACATCAAGAACATTAGTTGCCAATAATAACAACACAAATAACTAATCATGTCATCTATTTATAGAATCTCAATCTCCTCATCACAAATAGACTTCTATCCTTTACCAATGCAGTCATCCAACTTTCACTGCATCACCTGATCTGTATCAGTTATGCAAAATGCCAACAATCTCCCCCTTTGGTATTGATGGAAACACTAATCAGATATACAATTAGAATAACATCATCATCTACAACTTGCTTGTCGATATGACATCTTTGTCGGTTCTCCTTTTGTCATCTCTAATGCTTCACTCAATCTGATCTTCAACTTCTCACATGTCTGCCAAATCTGATTTATATTCTTTTCTTCTCCCCCTTTGAAAACAATGCCAAAGATGTAAATGCATCACTTGTCTTTAATTTTGTTGCTGCCTCTTTCATCATCTCTACTACATAAATCATAAAAATTATAACAAAGCATTAAATCATAACTTTACATCAAACTTGCTCCCCAAAGGAGTAGCCTGTACCTTCATCAATCCTTAGTGAAACATAAACATGAAATCCATAGGATTGATGGATCTCCATCATTTTAGTTCTTCTGGTGTAGGGGTCTAACCCCTAGTTTACCTCTAAGAAACTAAAAGGTAGCCTTCGGTAAGGGCTTAGTAAAGATATCAACTAACTGATCTTTACTATTCACATATTCCATCTTCGCCTCCTTATCTTGAAATCTTTCCCTTAGGAAGTGATACTTCAATTCAATGTGCTTGGTTCTAGCATGAAGTACATGATTCTTAGAATTGTTGATTGCACTTGTATTATCACAATATATAGTCACCAATTCTGACATATCTATCTTGAATCCTTCTAGCACATGTCTCATCCATATTGCATGTGTGCAACTTATGGATGCAGCTACATACTCAGCCACAACTGTAGATTGAGAAAAAAAAGTTTTTTTCTTTCTTGTCCATGCCACTAATCTTCCTCCAAGTATAAAATCTCCACCGGTTATGCTTTTCCAATAATCCACATTACCTGCCCAATTAGCATTAGAAAAGACATCCAAAGTAAAATCACCTTTATAGGAATACCATAAACCATAGTCTACCGCATCTTTGAGGTACCAAAAAATTCTCTTCACAGCCACCATGTGACTCTCTTTAGGCTCTTTTCGATATCTAGCCACTAATCCAACAACATGAGCAATGTCTGGTCTATGATAGACAACATAGTCTAGCTTGCCAATTATAGATCTGTACTCTTTTTCACTAACAGTAGGGGAATCATCTTACAAATAAAGATACCACCATCTAGTTGTTGAACTCGTAAGCCAATAAAGAACTTAATTTCACCGATTAGAGACATTTCAAATTGCATTTTCCTTATTTCAGCAAAGTCCATACACAAATCATTATTGCCACCATAAAATTATGTCATCAACAAAGACTTCTGCTATCAACATCTTGTCTCCTTTAGTCTTCAAATAAATTTTGTCATCCTCATTGGTACGTTGGAAACCAATCTTGATCAAATGTGCATGTAATCTCTCATACTATGCTCACGGTGCCTGCTTAAGACCATACAAAGCTTTATGCAATCTACACACCATGTCTTTATCATCAGTCAAGGAAAATCCATCTGGTTGTTCAATGTATATTTCTTCTTCTATAATCCCATTCAGAAAGGCTGGCTTAAAATCCATATGGTAGACTTTGAATCCCTTATATACAGCAAATTCCAGTAGCATTCTTACACCTTGTAATCTAGCAACTGGTGCAAATGTTTCACCATAATCGCCACCTTCCTCTTGAGCATACCCTTTGTAGACTAACCTTGCCTTATTTCTTACAATCCTTCCCTCTTCATCCAATTTTATTCTTAAAGAACCATTTTGTTCCAATTACATTCTTATCCTCTGATCTAGGAACAAGTGACCATGTCTCATTCTTCTCAATTTGATCTATTTCTTCATTCATTGTCTTAACCCAATCATCATCCTTTAGTGCTTCCTTTACTATCTTGGGTTCAAATGTAGATATCAAACATGATTTCTCTCAGATCTTTCTCTTGTTTTGCACACTTGCATTCTTATCACCAATTATCTTCTCTTGTGAATGATTCAATCTAACAAATCTAGGTATTTCCTGTGCCAGTTTTGTATCTTCTTCATCTTCTTCCTCACTGTCATCGCTCACCGATTGAGCACCTAGTTTTGTATTTGTCGATTCTTCATTATTCTTTTCTTCTGGTTCAATGATCATAAAATTTTCCTCATTATCAATCATTTTTTGAGTTTAGATATTCTTGTACCTTCAGACTTATCAAATAAATCATCAACTTTTACATTAGCACTTTCAACAATTTTCTTAATTCTCTTATTGTAACATTTATATGCTTTACTCTTAGAAGAGTAACTTAGAAAACTTCCGTCATCAGATTTTTGCATCAAATTTCTCATTGTAGTTATCTCTCTTGATAAAACATTGACTTCCAAAGATTTTAAAATAACTACCACAGGGAGTTTTTCCATACCATAGCTCATAGGGTGTCTTATTGTTGCCTCTTTTTACCGTTACTCGATTTAAATTGTATATAGCAGTATTGACTACTTCTCTCCAAAACATTTTGGATACATTATTGTATAATAACATGGTTCTTGTAGCTTCAACTATTGTTCTATTCATCCTTTCTTCTATGTCATTCTAATGTGGTGTCCTCGGAGAAGACATCTATCTCTTTATACCTTGTTCATCACAATACTTACCAAATTCATCAGATATGAATTCACCTCCTCGGTTTGATCTTAAACACTTCAAGTTCTTACCGGTTCCTTCTCAACCAGAGCTTTAAATGATCCAAATTTATTAAATGCTTTTGATTTCTCTCTCAAAAATGTTACCCACATCATTTTAGAATAGTCATCGGTGAAGATCATGAAATACCTATCACCATAATAAATATTTGTTCTCATAGGGCCATAGAGATCAATATGTACCAGATCTAAAACATTCTTAGAAATACCGTTCTTTCTCTTGAAAGAAATAGAGGTCATCTTACCAATTTGACAATCTTTGCATATCACACTATCCGGTTTGACAAGTTGGAGTAATCCTCTTACAACACTAGAATTTCTTATCTTAACCAAATTATCAAAATTAACATGACAACATCTTTTATGCCATAACCAATTGTCTTCCATTCTTGCAACCAAACAATTATTAACATTACTATTCAAATGGAATAAGTTCACCATTGCCTCCAAGAATTTTGCAGACTCCACTCTTAAACTCAAGCAAATAACCTTTATCATTGAGCTGACCAACACTTAAAAGATTATTCTTAAGACCATCAACCCAAAATACATCATCAACATTACTCTTCCCATTTAGAGAGATTGAACCTTTACCTTTCACCATGCAAGGAGAGTTGTTTCCAAAAACAACACCTCCATCAAATTCATTAAGGGTTATGAACTCACTTTTTTCTCTGGTCATGTGGTGTGAGTAGCCACTATCTATAATACCTTCATCACTATTCTCCACATGAGATACTAGTGCCTTTTTATCAAATAGTTCCTCCTTCACAACTACAAACACAATTTATTCATTGTCATCTTCTTCTTCTGACTCCTCATTGGTCACACCTTCATCTACTACAACATAACAATGTTTCTTTCTCTTTCCTTTGAATCTTCTAAACTTTTCTTTCTTATCGGTGTTAGGGAAGTTAGGAGCAATATGACCAATTTTATTACAAGAGAAACACTTTAAAGGTAGCTTTCCTTTATACTTACTAGTACCTCTTGGAAATCTCTTTGCTAACTATTGGGACTCATTAAATTTGAGTCAAGTTTAGAGGCCCATTTCAAAATTTTGCTCTACACTTCCAAATGAGTCAGTCTGAATGGCCTAGTTAGAGAGAGGGCAAAATGGAGCCAGTTGTATTTCAAGGGGTAAGGCTTGGAAAATTGTTGTACACATTTCATTTGGCCTATGCAGTGATGTGAAACTTTTAGAATTCAGTTTGGATGAGTTTACCAGGTACCCATTTTGAGGGGTGAGTTGAAAGTGCATTTTAGGCACAAATGCAGATTTTATTGAGTAGCCTAATTTGAGTGTTTATATCTTTTTCCCTATTGATCGTCATGAAGAAATTAAAAATGGATTGAATTGTATGTATAAATATGAGTTAGCATGAAAAACTTCAAGTCTTCATGAATCCATTTGCTCAGTTTAGCAAGCTCAAACTATTTGCAGTTTGAATGTTTTGACAAGTCCCTGTTTCAGAACCTAGTCGGAGCCCTGTTTCACATAAGTGTAAAAGTTGCCTCTGTGAGTGTTATGCCAGAATGTTTTCTCTGGGTTATTATTGGTATATAAAAAGCTATATTTCCAGTTTCAGGCTCCTACCAATCCGTTTAGTCGGTTTTCAAAAGGGTTCATTGAACCATCGTTTTCAGTCTTCTGCACTTTCATTGCCGTATCAGTAGATTGTGGCTATTTTCATGAGCACACCATTTGCATCCTGTCAGTATTTTGATCAAACTAAGAATTCTAAGTTTTGATATGTACTTCAAGGTACCTATTTTTCAAATTTTAGCATCTACGGAGGTCGTTTGATATTTTTAAGAAAGGTATCATGTGTTGCCAGAACATTGACTTCATCAGGTCTGTAGTGTCGACAAAGCTAGTTGGTCATTTTCAGTAATTAATATCTCTTCACTCGGCATTCATCTTAAGAAACCATTTGGTAGAGTTCATACTTGTATATCAGAGTACACGCTTGTCAGATGGCAAGGTCTAGAAAGGTGTTTTGACTACTTTGAAAATTACATCTTCGCAATTACATGTGAAAATGTGGCGCCAGCGCTTGAAAGTATGTTTAAGGTTCATGAGGTATTTCTAAGGTCAGTTGAATGAAAACAAATTTTTTTTTAGTCGGACCCACTTTGGGGCCCAACCTGGCTCATGCTCGTGGATTGATTTTATTGGCGACTTTGTTTAATAAAAGATTTTCAGAATATCTAAATGTGGATTTTGACTCTGAGGCATGTTATATGAGTGATGATGATAAAATTCATCTCCCGTGCAGTCGTAATAAAGAGGCACATTTACTAGACCAAATTGCAAATTGGTAGTTAACAAAAGAGATCGCAGATACTCCCAGGCAAGTATGTGATAGAGTAAAGATATTATTGGGCATTGTTGCAGCAATATGATAATAAATGGAGTATTGCAAGGAGAAAAGGAAGATGGCCATGTAAGAAGGTAGAGGCCTCATAATAGTTTGATTACAAAGGAATAATCATGCAATGATAGTCACACTTTTGTGATAGTAATATGTCAAAGATTGCAGTCATAAAAGAAAGCTAGGAACAATCACAAAATCAATGATGGATATAATCCAATGCATGACAATAATAGAGCAACAAGGATTAGTTGAGAGAGCTTCTACGAGAGTCTAAGGCATAGTCAAAGATGAATACAATTAATATACAGTCAATGAATAGTATTGATTGCAGACCTTCAAAACACAAATGGAGCTATTCATCTATCAAAGGACAATGATACAATCATTGTACAAGCTCAGCTCCTCCAATGTTAAGTATGTGGTTATGCAGAAAGGACGATGATGGACATTCTTCAGCCAATACATTAATAAATCCCTGTGTGTTATGGAAGCATTGGCCTCTCACATGGTTGACCAAGGCATTTTAAAAACCCTTCTCCATGCAAAACTGAAGAAGCTTTCTCCCCTCTGCATAGTCCTCTCTATTGCTGGAGTGGGCATTTTTGAGTTTTCAGAACAAGCAAATGCACATTGGCATAAAGATCACGTGGGGGTTTTCAGATTTATGCAAGTGCAGAAATTGGCAGGTGAATTCCCCCTTCTACGTGGTGTTTGGAGGCAACAAGATAAAACTTGCAACAAGTGCAAAGTGGCATAAGCTTCTGCGTGGTATGGTGGAGGAGTTTTGCAGAGCTCCCTTACTAGCATCTTCCCTCCCACATGTTGCAGAAACCATCAAGCAAATGCAAATGGAATGGTATCCTCCACGTAATGTATGGAGTGGGTATTTTGTTTTTGAAAAATCCAAGGAAATGCAATTCACAGGTGCAAGACCAGTCCTCCCTCTGTGGTGTGGTGGAATATGTTGAGAGTTTTTAGAAATATTTAGCAAAGGCGCCATTAAAAGGCAATGGAAACCTTCAAAGTGCAGTCCCAGGTAAAGTCATTTATCCCACATTGGCTGGGGAATGAAATTTTTTGGTATTTATAACTAAAAATACACTCATTCATATTGTCAAAGCCTTAAAGGCTTTTGACACAAGGTGTTGATGGGTGCCCAAGTGGACCCCACACGTGTGGGCATGCTTCTCGAGGAAACCAAAGAGGCTAACAGATGGCGATAGGTGGACCCCACATAGGCACGGATCTCGAGGTAGGCGAGTTTTGCAGACAGAGGGTGGCTTAACCGGTGACCAGGTTCCAAGAAGATCGATGGTGTGCATGATTTTGCAAGACGAAGATGCTCGAAGGTTAGCAATCGTGAAATGGTGAAAAGCTCAGGCTGAAAACACAGCAAAAATGAAGTGTTAAATAGCATGCAAGTCTGATGAAGATCGACGACGGGCATGATTTCACAAGCCGAAGATGATCGTTGGTTAGCCATCGTGAAATGGCAAAAGATAGAAGGTAGTCTGGATCTCGGTGACGTGGTGCACAGGTGGCAGACACGTGGCAATGAGCAAGTAACCCAGTTGCGGTGACAAGGCGGACACGTGGCAGAGTGATGAAATGTCATCCCAGGTGGCACCCAGTGGGTCCCATCGGCAAATTAGAGACCACCACGTGGCAAGGCGTCAGGCCAAAAAAGAGGGAAAAATCAAAGTTAAATTATATAGTTGAAACTATATAAAAAATTTAAAAAATTTAAATGACAGAGCCACATGAACGATTAATTCGCCCAGAGGTCTATTTTTTGTCAAAATGGCAAGTATTATATATTGCCGGAAAGCTCTCGGGATAAGAAATCCAATTAGGTAGTTAATTTTAACAAATATGGGATATTTTGAGAGCAGTTTCCATGGGAAAGAGAATGGGATTGAAATTCAGTTAGAAAAAAGGACACTTGGCAGTGTGTTATGCAAATCTGATCTTTCCCTCCTCTTCTTATTCTCAATTCTTCTCAATTGTAAGGGTTCCAAAATTCTATGAGAGTGGCTCTAGTTTTCATGGCTTCCAATTTTGAGTTCTCTTCAAAATTGTACAGGGCAATGTCCTTTTCCATAGACTAGAGTTTCTTCTTGCTGTAAATGTTTTCTGTTGCAGTCACATATATGTAAGGCATATACAATTTATTAGATTGTCTTCAAGCATTCTTCATTTTTAATAAATCCAGTCTTCAAGGGAGTTTGGGTTTATCCTCCTAAATGAGAGTGTAATTCTTGTTCTTAAGCATCCTTTACAGAAGGGATTTAAATTCTATGAGCAAAAATTATGAATCTGAATTATTGTTTGGATTTGTATGATCCTCTGTCTGAGCTTAGAATGCATTTTTGTAAGGCATTAATGCAAGGATATGTTTCTTCAAATAAATTGGATTTGCAATAGAGGTTTTCATTTACAGATTGATGTATGACTCTGTTGCCCTTGGATAAGGCACTGATCTTGTAGATTGGGGAGATTCTTAGAGATTTTAAATCAATATCCTCATTTAATTTTATGTTTGTAATGTTAGTTTGTTCTATCCATCTCAAGATTCAAACATGATTGAGTTTCATGTGTGGATCTAGCCCATTTGTAGTAACCTCTTAGTTTTTGAACCTTTTGAGATCCATCTACTTTTGTTGATGCAGTCTTGTGTGTAATGGGTATGATTAAATGCATCATAGGTACACCCACCTAGGTTTTGCAGAGCCTGAAGAGTAGAAGGATTTAGGTCCTTGTTATGTTGTCCAAGCCCTGAAGTGTTTCATTGATTGAGATTGGCTATCTCATAGATAGATTTGTAGGTGTTCTTGGGTTAACCAGATTTGCAGGTGTTCTTGGGTTAACCAGATTTGGTGAACAACACTAACAATGCCTCAAGTTCCATCATTTGATCTTTATTATCTTCATTTCTCTAGTTGCTTCCATGACTTGTCCCGCACTCATGATTTTGACATATATCTTTTCCTTTTCTAGCAGGTGGACTGGTAATAGAAGCTTTAAAGGCAGATTTAGTATATTTTGTCACACTATTGTCAAAACTATTTAACTCAAAAGTTGTAAGCTTACCAATCAATGAATCAATAGTTACCTTATCCTTTGAAATAGATCTAAGTTCTTGCATTGCCGATACTCTTATAGCATACTAAGGCTAAAGAGTTTTGAGCATTTTACTTACTATTGCATCATCTTCTATTTTGCCTCTAACACTCTTAATTTCGACAACAAATTCTTTGATTGTCTGACCATACTGTCCAATATTCTCTCCTTCAAGCATTCTCATGTCATCGAACTTTCCACTCAAGCTTTCCTCTTTGGTTCTTTGAACTGTTGGCATTCTACACTCTTATGAGAATAGTTGATGTTGTCATTGATGGCAACCAACTGGAAACCAACTGGCAATCATCTGTCAACCCACCGGCAGTTACCGGCACCGGGAATAGACTTCTACATACACTAGCAGGCACTTCACCGACAGTGGCAATAATGCATACCGACATTCACACCGACATGGAATAAACTTTGTTTATTGTTTTATATTGTAATTATCTTTTGTAAAAGATGACATGGTATATTGTAAAAGACTCATATATATGTGTGAGATCTTATAAGTCATTTTGAAATGAGAAGATATGATATAGAGATGAGAGAGAGCAAGAGAGAATAGATGATATTTTGTATAAGGTGATATAGTTGATAGTGAAGGTTTTGGTAGTAGACTAAGCTTAAACTGGTACTGAACCTTGCATAGTTTATGTTGATCTGAAGCAGTACATTGTAATGGATTTTGATAATCTATTTTGTAAGTTAGTGAGACTTCTATTTTGTAGTTGAGCAGTGAGCTCTAGGCTGCTAGCCTCCTTGCATGTGCAGGCCCCTCATTGTAAGTAATATTTATTCATTAGTCAGTGAGTGAATATTGTGGGTCACAAATCCCACCAAGGTTTTTCCCACACCGGGTTTCCTTGTTAAATATATTTTGTTATGGTGTGTTCTCTATGTTGTCTCTGTTATTCTTATTTGCTACATTAATTCTCATTTACCGATACACTGTTTTGGGATACAAAGTTCTTAATAAGTTTAAATATTCTACTAACCGATTAGACACTGATTCACCCCCCCTCTCAATGTGTTTGGGACTATCATTGATTCCAATAATTGGTATCAGAGCCTGGTCCTATATTTTCAAAAGACTAATATCTTGAGGAAGATTCTGACACCGGTACAGATGGAGAACTTAAGAAATCAATTGGAAGGAGCTCTTGTAGATTATGATGCAAAGAAATTGAAGAATATCAAACTTGAAGATGATCTAAGGACTGCATAGGAATTCATTAAAGGACTTTAGGAGAACCTTGCTATAGCACAAAATAAAAGAAGATAACTTCATGAGAAGATGTAGAAAGATGATGAGGAAAAAGAAACTCTTAATGAACTTGCAAACAAGTTGAGACCGGAAAATAGTAATATGAGGAATGAAATGCAAGATATGACTATGAGGTTATGTAAAGACATTGAAGACAGAAAGAAGAATGAAGAAGATTTGACTAGGAGACTCAATGATGTTGGAAATGAAAATCTAAGACTTAGTCATGAAAATGATATGTTAACGACATATCTGATTCACATGCAACATGATAAAATTGAGCTTATGAGACAAAAGGCAATTCTGGAAAATGAGTTGGCTACTACAAATCAACAAAAAGAGAAATTCAAGAAAAGTTTAGAGGAGCTTGATGACATGCTGAAAAGTTAGAAACCTAATGGAGATACAAACCGAGTTGGATTTGAAGTTAGAGAAAGTTCTGGTACTGCAAACAATCTAGAATAGAACAAACTGGTAAGACAACCTAGTGCTTATAAGTTTAATGGCAAATGTTTCAATTGCAACAAATATGGTCATAGAGAAAATCAATGCAGATTTAGAAACAATCAAAATATTAATGCACCCACTGGTCAATGGTCCAAATGCAACAAAGTTGGTCATAATTAAAAAAATTATATAATGAATGTGAAATGCTATGTTTGTGGAAGATATGGACACTTATCTAATCAATACAGGACACAAACCGGCATATGATATGGAAAGGCTATTCAGAGGAATAATGTGACTTGTTATGCTTGTAACAAAATTGGACATATTGCCAAATTTTGTAGAAGCAAGGCTTCACTGACAAACAATAAAGGATCCGGTTTGAAAGACAAAGAAAAGGTAGATGAGGTAAAGCAAGAATTTTGAAAATAATGGATTAGGAAGAGAGATCAGAATGTTGATTAAACTATCTCTATGCTAGTAGGATAGAGTAATCCTTCACCGATAGGAGATTCTTCATCCAACTGAGAAATAATCCTTTGGGGGTATTGCAGTAAATTGAAAATCATGCAGATTACCCTCGGTCGATGGTCAGAAGATAGATTTCTTCTTTATTGGCAGATGTGTTAAGTTTTCACTTAACCAGCAAGAATTTAATGCGGTTGGTAAGAGAAATGTCATTATAAATCAGCTAATTTCCCTCATTTTTGACTCACCAAGCATTCAAATTAGCAAAGAGCGCGAAAACAGAGTGAAGGCATTCAAGGCAAAGGTGTGAAGTGATTTCTCTAAGCATTCGAAATATTTTCAGGCAGCTAAAGGTATTTTTCAATGGCTTCTTCTTCTGCTCCCGAGTTTATTTGAAACCCTACTAGTGGAAAATGTGAAACACCCTCAGCCCGTATTTAAGATAATTCCCGAGATTGCCAAGCAAGATGACTCTATAGGGGCATTTTCAAAAATTCCTAAAGGTTTAGCTTTTGCAGAAGACCCTAGGATTTATATACATTGCAATATAGAAGAACTGGGTTCAGAAGAATTAATGAAAATTTTTTATAAGGTAATTTGTGATTAAAATGGTGCTGTTAAACCCAAACACAAGATTGTAGAAACTCTAGGTTTTGTGGAGATACTGAACATTCCTCAATTTCTAGAGGAAGTAGTAAGAATTGTTTTGAGTAGAGTACATGGAGAATTCTTATGGTTGGATTCTATCTGCAAAATAACTTGGCAAGCAATTAGGGCAGTAACTGGTTTACCCTCAACCAACAGTAGACCTGATAAAACAAAGAAGATTCCTAACAACAAAGTGATGACCCTAATCGGAGAAACATTTGATAATAGATCCTTAAGAGTGAATGATATCAAGGACATCAACATGATATTTGTAAGTATGGTGTTAGGATACAAGAGCACACATGCTAACATGCTAAATTCAGTTTCTAGTCTTTGTATAAATAGTGCTTATGAGATGGTTAACAACAATGCAATGATAGATGTGTGTGAATGGCTAAAAGATGAACTCATTGACAATTTGAAAAATATTATAGGAGATAAGAAAGGGGCATTCCGCTTTAGAAATCTTTTGGTATGCTTGATGCTATATTTCACTAAGGAAATCCCCGGTATAGGACCTAAAGACTTTGGATATGATATGCTGGTAGGAAAACAGTTATAGGAAGATTTTATCGACATGGGAACTACTAGAGATGACAACATAATTGAATACTTCAAAACTTTCCAAGCTAAAATGAAAACTAGAGAAAGGCTACCACAGAGTGTAGTGGACAAATATGACAAAGAGATCTATTCTGTTATCAATAGAGATGAGACATGGATGGAAGTTGTACCCCCTAGGACTATCTGGGTGATTGAAATGGGATATGAGGTAGATCTTAACATTTTGTAGACATATGCAAAAGCTTTACTGGATGCACCAAGAGAACCATCAGAACAAGTTTTTGGTAGTGCTAGGACTATTGAAAGTGATGTAAATACATTGAAGCAAAGAAATAAAAGAGAAAAATATATTAGAGATGCTTCCAAGAAAGTGAAGGAAATCAAGGAAAATGTAATGAACATCAGTGGCATATCGGCTAGTGAGCTTGAAGGACTTCAACCGGAGGCACACATTTCACCGGTTGGCACATCTTCTGGAACCGATAGTGACAAGGCAGTTGAGTTTCAAAAGAGTTGAAAGGAGGAAGAGAAAACCTTCATTGATACCCTCTCCTTCACCTAAGAGAACAAGGACTTTGATGAAGAAACAATAGGCAGTAAGGGGAAACTAACACCAAAGTAGAAACAACAAAATGTTACTCCTTTAAATGATTTATTAAATGAGATAACTGATGATGGAAATTTGGCTAATTTACACCAATTATATAACACATTTCATGATTCTAATAGGGAAAGCATTGAGAACAGTATTATTTTACATCTGGACATATATAAAAAGGTTTTAATTGAAGTTGTGGATGACTTAACCAATGAACTGTATAGGAGATTAGAAGCAAAAAGGATTGCAATGATGGAATGAAATAAGAAACTAAAAATTGAAAAACTTCTAGCTGTACATCCTGTAAATTCAAAAGAGGAAATTGATGAATTAATTTCTGAGGCTAACCGATCTGTTTTTGCCAGTGGACACTGGCAAGTAAGTTTAATGGCAGGAAGAGTAAAAGAGATTTCAGATGAGACTGTTGATAATTGGGATATATTTTTTGTGGAGAAGGAAAAACAAGAGGAAATGAACCAACCGAAGAAGACATTTAAAGTGTATCAGAAGGATAAGGACAAGGGCAAAGGAAAAGTTTGTGGTATCCCAAAAATCAAGATTACTTACAACCTACCACCACCTTTCGATACTGCACCGGTACATACAGATGATCCACCGGTTATTGACACTGAAGGTGCTACACATGATGACACAAATCTTGAATCTGAGATACTCTTCACCATGAATGTGGATACTTAGGAAGTAAATATTGTTGTAGACAAGGATAGTGTAGAGGTTAAGGAAGACATTATTGACAGTGGCAACATGGCTGAGAAACTAGTAAAGACTGTTGAGGTTGAGATCCCAACCCAAATAGAGAAACCATTAGATACTGGGAAACCTACTAAAGGAATAGATGCTCGCACAGGGCCACCAGAGACTGAGATACCGACAATTGAAATTACTAAGAAACCTACTAAGGCGGAGGTACACACTGAGGCAAAGAGACCAGCAATCACTGAGACATCAAAATAGTCTAAGAAACCCTTGCAAGTTGAGATGCAAACCCAAATTGATCCACCGATGGAAAACACAAGTAAAATGGTTACAACTGATGGAAGCACAGAGGTAATAAAGGCAATTGGTGAGACATTCGACATATGAGCAAGTGAATTCAAACCTACTAATGTTACAGAGGTACTTTTGGATTCAATAAAAAAGATAACGGATTGCATTGCATTGGCCTACAAGGCAATTGATAACACTATACCTATTCTTAAATTGATTGCACCAAATTGTAACATAGATCATATTAAGGATTCTTTAGGAAAATTGGACACATTATCCAAATTTATTGTTGACAATGTAATAACCATTGATAAAGTGAATGAGGATACAATAAAGGAGAGAGTTGAAAAAGAGAAGGACAAATTCTTTGATGACACCATAAAGAAGTGCACAAAACACTTGAATACATTATTACCGGCATTAAACTCTACTATTTTGGAGTACAAAGAGCTATACAGGGAAACATGCTAGAGAATAATGTATTCAGGTTGGACAATCTAATGCTAGAGAACTTAAAAATAAACTTGGTCCCAAGTTGGACAATCTTATTTCTCAGAGAATAGAAATATCTAAGGCATTACTTCAAGGAGAATGATCACCAGAAGATCATATGCATTATCTTATCAGCACGATCCAATAGACTGAGGCAACTTTGAATGACAACAAAAGGTTTATGCAGAGTCTGAATTTGGTTTTAGTAGATATCTTTCAAATTGTAACCAACCAGTTATAGACCATGAGATGAAATTTTTTTGCACTCATTTGACTATTTTTGACAACCTTTATCATTGATGTCAGAGGGGGAGTAGTGGAGAGAAAAATGTTTATTCAAAGGAGATCATTTGCTTAGGGGGAGCACACCTTTTTGGAAACTTTTTGGACTTCAGTTTTTGGAACAGTTTTTGGATTTTTCTCATGAGTGTTGCCATCAATGCCAAAGGGGGAGATTGTTGGAATTCTACACTCTTATGAGAATAGTTGATGTTGTCATTGATGGCAACCAATTGGAAACCAACTCGCAATCATCTGTCAATCCATCGGTAGTTACTGACACCGACAATAGACTTCTACATACACCGCCAAGCACTTCACCGACAACGGCAATAATGCATACTAGCACTCAAGCCGACATGTAATAAACTTTGTTTATTGTTTTATATTGTAATTATCTTTTGTAAAAGTCGACATGGCATATTGTAAAAGACTCATATATATGTATGAGACCTTATAAGTCATTTTAAAATTAGAAGATATGATATAGAGATGAGAGAGAGAGAGAGAGAGAGAGAGAGAGAGAGAGAGAGAGAGAGAGAGAATAAATGATATTTTGTATACGATGATATAGTTGACAGTGAAGGTTTTGGTAATAGACTGAGCTCAAACTAATACTGAACCTGGAATAGTTGATGCTGATCTAAAGTAGTACATTGTATTGGATTTTGATAATCCATTTTGTAAGTCAATGAGACTTCTATTTTGTAGTTGAGCAGTGAGCTCTAGGCTGCTAGCCTCCCTTCATGTGTGGGCCCCTCATTGTAAGTAATATTTATTCATTGGTCAGTGAGTGAATATTGTGGGTCACAAATCCCACCGAGGTTTTTCCCACACTGAGTTTCCTCATTAAATATCTTGTGTTATGGAGTGTTCTCTATGTTGTCTCTATTATTCTTATTTGCTGCATTAATTCTCATTTATCGATACACTGTTTTGGGATACAAAGTTCTTAATAAGTTTAAATATTCTGCTAACCAGTTAGACACTGATTCACCCCCCCCACCCCTCTCAGTGTCTTTGGTATTGTCATTGATTCTAACATTAACATGCTCATCTCCTTTATAGATTGTCTCTAACTTTTCCCAAACCTCACCTGTAGTTTCCAATTCTTGAACATCAATATATTTTGAATTAGATAAGTTACTTACAATAGCTTCTAGGGCTTGGATGTGATCTTGTTGTTCTCTGAGTTCATCTGGTGTCAAGGAAAAAGTGGTAGGACCAACATATGTTGTTTCAACTTACTTCCAATATTGTGCACCAAGACCTTTGATGTCGATCTTCATTCTGTCTTTCCAGATCTTGTAGTTATCCTTGTTGAACTTGGGACCCTTTTTCTTCATCATCTTGAAATCCTCATAATCGTTTCCTCAAGTGGTTAGGCTTTCTACACACAGAGGACCAAATCTCTGATACCAATTGTTAATCCTATGAGGATATGGTTAATACCAAGAGGGGGGGGTATAAATTAATATTAAAATCAATTCAAACTTTAACTCAAAATCCAACTTATCTCAGATCTGAAACCATTTGACAAATATCTCAACTTCTATAATCAGATCTAATAACCTCTTTATCAAATTTCCTTAACACATTAATCAAATCATTTACCAATACTCACCACAAAAGCAATCATATAAACTTGATCAATTACCAACTCATTAACCTTATTAATAAGATCAAGTACTTTCTCAAACAACTTCTTATCAATACCAATAACCTCTGATAAACTTCTGATAAAACATCATAGCCAGTGTCTCAGAAATAATGCGTGAAATGAAAAATAAACAAGAAAATCACATGAAAAACATTCCACACATGAACACCATAAGTTTTTGAAGTGAAAACCCAAATAGGGGAAAAACAATGGTGGGAGTTGGCACCCACAAATATTTGTACTCTTTTGAAGTACGCCTTGTTAGGAGCTTACAATATGATCGATTAGGAGCAAACCCTGTTAGGAGTCACCTGGTTAGGGGATTTTACTTGAGCCCAGTTAGGAGCTTGATGATCTATTAGGATTAACCTCATGAGAGGATTTAACACTCTTTTGAGGGGACTTAAATTTTTAAGGCCTGTTAGAACCTACTCGGTTAAGGGATTTAACCTGCTACAACTATTAGGGAACAACAGTAAGAAAATGATTTGTTACTTGCACTTCTCTGCTTGCTTGATCAAATGCAGTTATACATAACACTCTGAAACTCTCAGGAAAATCTCACACTTCACTTGGATGACTTAACACATTATCTAAGACCACCGACACAATAAACATCAAATGTGTCAGCCTAAATAGCCATCTCAACTGGGTCAGCCACAAAACCTTACATCATGAATTTACAATAAGATCACAAGAGATCATCATAGGTTGCTATGTAAATCATTAAAACAAATTAAAATGCAATATCAACCATTGGTTGATCTTAACCCATCATAAAAATCCGATCTGTATTCTCAAATCTCTACTAAGCATTTCACTGATTCCCAAGAAAATCTTCCTTGAATCTCGCCAAAACAGCTATCAAATATTTCACACATGTTGTGCCATATTACCAGCTTCATATAGACTCGTTATCGAACACCATCACAAATAGACTTCTATCCTTTAATGATGCAATCATCCAACTTCAATTGCAGCACCTAATCTACATCAGTTATGCCAAATACCAACACATAAATGAGATATAAAAGGGAGGAACATGCAGTGATGTGTGTTTTGACATGTCATAGGGCATATAGAATGGAGATAAGGTAAACTCTACTTTATTGGGTGGTTAACCCATGATTTTGTATTATTGTTTGATGGTTTCTTGTATTGTATCTCCTATATATGAGGTGCATGAGATAGAGGTTGTGTGTATGAGTCTTATGGCTATTGAGTTACTTTTGAGTCTCTAATTAGTGGTACTCCTATGAACAGATTGCTTTGCAAGTATATTGTAATATGTTATTGATTATTGAATAATATATTGAGTTTCTTTTGGAGTGTGGGGTTTTTCTCCCGAAAGGGTTTTGGCCATGTAAATCATTGTGTTGTTGTGTTATGGTATGCATGCTATTATGTTTATTTGTATTAATTTTCTATAACTATCATAATGATCTGTAAATGTTTTGCATTACCCTGCTCTCAAGGTTAGTGTAGGAAGTTGTTTCGCTACTTAACTTCCTTACAAGTGATATTAGACCCTAATTACTTTTAGTTTCAGTTGTGGGTTGGGTTTTTTTAACTGATCTAGATTTGAGTGGGAGCTTGTGCAGAAGACACTTTTTGATCTTATTGCAAGAATTTTCAGATGGCAAGTTCATCTGGGAAAATAGAGGTGGAGAAATTTAATGGAAGTAATTTGTGATGTGGAAGGTAAAGATGGAAGATCTACTAATAGATCAATATTTGTGGGTTGTTGTTGATGCGAATGTCTTAAGACCTACATATCCTACCGCAACTACTCAGTATTATGTTATGGACTAAAAAACTAAGTGTTTAATCATATTTTGCTTGGCAAACTATTCTAATCAATATCCACGTAGAGAACTCTGAATAGAAACTATGGACTAAGCTTGGTGAAATGTATCAAGAGAAATTGAATCAGGTTTTATTGAGGAAGAAATTACATTCCTTGAGAATGGAAGAGGGTGGATGAGTTATAGACAACCTAGAAGCATTTAATATATTGGTATTAAGATGAATGAGGAGGAGACATGTAAGCTCTTACTTAGTTCTTTGCTTGATTCACAGTTTTCTCTTGTTATGGCTATAGGTAGTATGGTTGTTTTGAAGTTTGAAGATGTGGTGGGTGCCCTAATCAATGAAGAGATGTGGAGGAAGGTATCCATGAATTCAAAGGAAGCCCTAACTATTCATGGAAACCCTAAGGAAAAAGACAAGAAGAATGAGAAGCATAGTAAATCCAAGTCTAGAAGGAGATCAAAATCTCTTGGAAATTCCAAAGTCATCTACTAGAATTGTGGTAAACTAAGACACATCCATAAGGACTGCAAAGAAGAAAAGAAGAAGAAAAAGAAGTACAATTCTAATTTTGAGTCTGAGAAGGAAGATGGTGATGCATTCATCACATATTTGGTTACTCATGCAGGTAATGATGCATGGTTAATTGAATCAAGTGCATATTTTCATATGACTTCCAATAAAGATTAGTTTTCTAAATATGAGGAATTTAATGGAGGTAAGGTGTACTTCAATGATTATTAACATTTAGATATTGTTGGTCATGGTAAATTTAGGATTAGGTTTTCGGATGGTAGAATATAAAGGATTGGTGGTGTGTTGCATATCCCTTGATAAAAATAAAATTTATTATCTATGAGAAAACTGATAGATGCAAGTGTGTAGGTGGTCTTTTCTGAAGTAGGATGTAAACTGATTAAGGGTGTTATGGTGATTGCTAGAGGTGTCATATTTGATACTTTGTATAGGTTAGACACATATACTGTTGAGTGTAATAGCACTTTTGTAAAATGTAAATTTGTGGATATTTCATTGGAATATTTGAGAGTTTCACCTTCAGTGGATGGACACGAGTTTTGGGTACCTAAGGGTGCTCTTTCTTTGGAAAAAAATTACCTGTAGAGAAGAATATGTTATGGCATCATAGATTTGGCCACATTGTAGAAAAGGGTGTAAGGACCTTGAAAAATAAAAACCTTGTTGAAGGTTTGAATGATTGTAATCTTGACTTTGATTTCTATGAGCATTGCACTTATGGAAAAAAAATCATATTTAGGTTTACTAAAGTTCTCATAGATCTTGTGGTGTTTTGGATCTTATTCATTCTAATGTGTTTGGTCCTATAGATGTTCCTTCCATTGGAAAATCCACATATTATGTTTTATTTATTGATGATTTTAGTAGAAGGACGTGGGTATATTTTTTAAAGAGTAAATCTGAAGTTTTCAATTGATTTAAACAATTTAAAGCAATGGTTGAGTTGAATACTCGAAAGAAAATAAAATGTTTGAGGACTAATAATGGTGGTGAATTTTGGTCAAATAATTTTGATGTATTCTATAAAGACTATGGCATTAATAGATAGAAGACAACTCTATATTCTAAATACTATAATACAGTTGCAGAAAGAATGAACGGGACACTGATGGAGAAGGATAGGAGTATGCTTAGTGGTTCTGGTCTAGAACAAAAGTTTTGCGCTGAAGTTGTTGCTAGTACTTGCTACCTGATTAATAGGTCTCCTATGTTAGAAAGAGACACTATTATGGTGAAGATTGGTGCATGATAAATGTTTAGGGGTTGTCATCAATGGCAACTCATTTCTCAGATCACATCCAATGTACATAGAATTGATCTACCATAAGTCATTTTCTTCATAAGGCATAAGTCTGGAAGGTGGAACACAATAACTGATAGAGCATGAAATCATGGTGCACATCTTGATAAATTAGTGATGTATTTTTGGTTGTAGTGATCAAGGTAGTTGGTTCAAGGTTTGAGATAGATTACTTTGTGATCCCAACATCTGGTTTTGAATTGTGTACAAGTTTAGAGCTCCAGTATCGGGTAACTTAGTTAGGGCAGAGTTATTTTGGTAGTGTGTGTTCTAGATTTGTTAGGGTAATTTTAGTGATTAGTTTCATGTTTGAGGAATTTGGGCCAACTTATGGGAAACATTTTATCATCTTATTTTGGTCTGCATTTGGATTCATGATCAGATTGAGCCAACTTGGTGCAACACATTTCATGTTGCGTGTTATGTGGTTTTTCAAAGCCGACTTAGTAAATGATTCTTTTTGATGATGCAGATATATAAGATTGATTTGGTTAATCATTTTAGTGTGTGTGATGTGTGAAGGAAGTCTATGTGAGTGAATTTGTGAGTTTGGTGAATATTTTGTAATGGTAGTGATCCTTCCTCCGGGTTGTAGCCCTCTTGTAATTGAGCAGTGAGCTCTAGGCTGTGCGCCTAAATGCAAGTGCATTCCCCTTTTGCAATATTTTTTTACTACTGGCCATACTAAAATAATATTGTGGGTACTCAATCCCACTATGATTTTTCCCTTTCTGGGTTTCCACATAAAATTCTTAGTGTTATGATTGTTCAATTGTTTACTTTATGTTTCTACACTTTGATTACTTTCTCATGCATTCGGTGGTTTAAGAATCAACTTGATAAGTTTGCAAATTTTAAAACACTGATTCACCCCCGTCTCAGTGTTCATTGATTCCAACAATTGGTATCAGAGCCTAGTTCCTTTGAAGAATCCTAATAGCTTGAGGAAGATTTAGAATATTGAATCAATGGACTCTAATTTGTAGAAATATCTTACTATGGCACTTGAAGATCTTGATACACCAAGAAATGAAGTGAGTTCCCTAAAAAAAAACCTAAATGCAGTTGAAGACTTCATTAAAACCCTGAAAGATCAAGTGAGAGCTTCTAGAGAAAAGAGAAAGGAGCTGATGGATAAGTTGAAGGAGAAAAAGATGAAAATGTTGACAATCAATCCCTACAAGACAAGACAGATGAATGTGAGAAGCTATCTATAGAGCATGCAATTTTGAAGAATGGGATGCAATCTATCGTGATGAAGCTGACAAAGTAAATTGAAGACTAGAAGAAGAATGAAGAAACCTTGACTCAGTCATTCAAGGAAAAATCTAATGAGTTTTGTAGACTGAGATATGAGAATGATTAGTTGAAGCTTGAATTGGTGCAAACAAAGAATGATGGACATGAACTTGAAAGGCATATCATACTTCTAAGAGATGAGCTGACTGTTGTTCACCAAAACTGGTTAACCCAAGTTCACCTGCAATTGATCTATGAAATATCCAATTCAATCTATGAAGAACCTTAGGACTTGGACAACATAACAAGGATCTAAATCCGTCTACTATTCAGGCTCTGCAAAACCTAGGTGGGTGTACCTTAGATGCATTGAATTAAACCCATTACACACTAGACAACATCAACAAAAGTAGATGAATCTCAAAAGGTTCAAAAACAAGGAGGGTACTATAGATAGGCTAAATCTACATTAACAACTCAACAATGTTTGAATCATGAGATAGATGGAACACTATCACAAAACAGAAAACAAAAGATATTCTGATTTGATTTTTAAATGATGCAAATAACCTCTGGCTGTAATAGATCAATGCCTCAATCTGGGCATAGAGTCAATACAAATAAGCATAAATGAAATCCAGGTTGCACATCAAACTCATTGAAAGATGTCCCTATATTAATGCCTAACATTAATACATTCTAAACTCAAATCAAAAGATCATAAATATCCAAACATTGATTCAGTTTCATAAGTTTTGCTCATAGAATTTAAATCCCTTCTGTAAAAGATGCCTAAGAACAAGAATTGCACTCTCCCTTGGAGAGGATAAATTCAAACTCCCTTGAATATTGATTTTATTGAAATTCAAAAATGTTTGAAGACAATCCAATGGAAATGTATATATGCCTTACATATATATGACCTGCAACTAAGAATTTATTGCTAAATGTATCTATTCAATGATAGAAGAATGAGAACATCAACAATTACAACCCAGAAAATTAAAATGCATAAGACTAGAACCCCTCTTGGAAATCTCCCTTAGAGAATTTATCAAAAATTGGAACCCTTATAAATGAGAAGAATTAAGAATAAAAAGAGGAGGGAAAAGATCAAAATCTGCATAACACATTGCCAAGTGTCCCCTTTTTCCAACTGAAGATTTTCCTTCATCCTTCCCGCACAAACTGCTCTCACAATATCTGAGATCTGTTGAAACTAATTAAATAAATTAATTTCTCATTTTGAGTCATTTTGAGAGCTTTCTAATGGTATATAATACTTGCTACTTTGGGCAAAAATATCCCCTCCGGTGAATTAATCTCGGATGCACCTCTGTACAACCAGTCATTTAAATTTTTGCATTTTCCACTATAGTCGGAACTATACATTTAACTTTGATTTTTTGCCATTTTTACCCTTTGTGCCCTACCATGTGGAACCTTGCGATTCGCTCGTGGCACCACCTAGGATGACACCTCACCTGTCTTGCAGACTGCCACCTGTACGCCACTAGACTACCACCTCATCAGGACTCACCTGGCACCCAAACCTGCCAGCTCATCGGTCATTGGTTTGCGAAGGGTAACTTTCGTGCACCTTCGCATAGCGAATCAATGACAGTTTTCCTATCATCCTCAAGATGCTCGATCTTTAATTTGCCTTTTCTACACGTGCTTTGTCACTGGTTCGCGATGGTTAACTAGCGTGCAACTTTTCTTTGTGAATCAGTGACTACTGTTGATTTGCAATGACCTACTTATTTGTTAACTTGTCCTCTTACTGCATAACTCACTCACCTTGAAAATCATGCACACGTGGGGTCCACCTGGTCGCCAGCTATCTCTTTGCCACCTCGGGGCTAGTGCACACACACATGGGGTCAACTAGGCACCGAGTTAGCACCTTGCGTCCAAAGCCTCAAGGCTTTGACACTATGGATAGGTGTGCCTTTACTTTTAAATATCAAAGTTTCCCTTCGCCCAGCCAATGTGGGATATATGGTTTTGCCTAGTACTCCATCTTTTTTGGATTTCAAATGTAGGGAGGAGCTTCTCTCTTCTTTAGCACCTAGCTTGGGGGTTTCGATGCTTTTCAACCATGCGGGGAGGAAAAGACTGCATCTTCCACCACTTTGCATTTGTTTAAAATTAATAACATCTCTTTTCATACCATTCAAGAGCTCACGACAGGGAAGAGCTGGGGGTTTAAATATCTTTTCAACCACCATGGCCTGTGAAGGGAGGATTTGGCAATGCATCTGCTAAATACATTAGCTGAAAGTTTCTAAAACCTTTTTCACTGCCAATGGGATTTGCTAAAAGTTCTAAAATGCCCTTTCATTTTTCACGACTGGCCAAGGAGGATGTTGGCTAGGCAATACATCTGCCAAAATGCATTTTGATTGAAGGTTTCTTTGTCTATTTAAAAACCATGTAGGATGGGAAGAGGCAATAAGCCTGCCAAATGTATTTGTTGAAGATTTAAAACTTACAAACCACGCCAAATGGGGGTTTTTGGTGCTTTTCCTGCCATTTTATTTTCTTTGAAATTTTCAATGGCTGCTAACACGTGGGGGGGTTTGGCTAGCATTTCACATGCCATTTGCAATTGGCTTGAAAATTGCTTTAATGAGGCCTCCCAATAGCCATGCAGAGGGAGGAATGCTGGCGAATTGCAATTTGTTTGGGCATTAACTTGTCAATCACATTTCCTGGAAATCTTTATGCTTTTGGATTGGCTTTACACTTGCAAATCGCATTTTCTTGAGTTTCTTATGCTTTTAACCTACTGCATGGGAGGAGATTGCTGGTAATACACTTGCCATTGTAATTTGTTGAAACTTCAAAACCCCCACGCTATCTGCCAAGGAGAATGCTACCAAAATTTGAAAACTTTGGTTTTACGCCCTTTCAGCTATCAAATAGCCAGTAATATACTTCGATATACCATTAATGTCCATATTTCTCTTATAATATTCTCTAGCTTCTTCTATATCTCTTAAATAATAAAACACATGATTTAAAATAACAATTTAAACTTTGCTTGAAAAGATGCATGAAGCTATAAGTTAGGTCAGGCCCCAAAGTGGGTCCAGCTAAAAAAAAAATCATTTTCATTCAAATGACCCTTGAAAACCTTCAGGCATCTGAACATGCCTCTAGAGTTGATCGACACAATTTTCTGATCATTAAACCGAGTTTTCCAACTCACTGGCAACTGTGCCACATTTTCGCATTTAAACCCAAAGATGCAATTTTCAAACTAGTCAAAACACCTTTCTGGACTTCACAAATTGATAGGCATACTGTGTGATATACTGGCATTCACTCTGCCAAACCATTTCTCAATATGAATCCTAAGTGAAGAAATATTAATGGTAAAAAATGACCAAATGGCTTTGTTAGCACTTTGAACCTGATAAAAATCAATGTGCAGGGACCTCAAAATGCCTTTACTAAAAATATCAAACAATCTCCGTAGACCCCCAAATCTGGGGCATAGGTACCTTGAAGTACAAATAAGTCCTCATAATGCTCAATTCGACAAGAAAGCTAACTGGAAGCAAATGGTGAGCTCATGAAAATGGCAACTTTAATAGATGCAACAAGGAAAGTGCAAAAAACTAAATAAAGTGGCTCAAGAAATCATCTTGGAAAACTGATCAAACAGATTCATAAAGACTTGAAACTTGGCATGCGGACTCACCTATAGGCATATAAATCAATACATTTTTAATTTCAACATGATGATATACTAGGCAAAAGTTATAGGTGCTCAAAGTAGGCCACTTAATAAAATTTGCATTTGCACCTATGATGGACTTTCAACTCACCCCTTGAAATGGGTACTTGATAAATTGATCCAAACTGAATTCTGAAAGTTGAAAAATACTTCATAAGCCAAATGAAAGGTATAGGACACAATTCCCAAGCCTTTCCCTTTGATAACTGACTGGCTCCATTTTACCCTCTTTCTAACTAGGCCATTTGAATGAGATTAGGCGCCTTTCTGAGAATGAAATAGCAAAATTTCAAAATGGGTGTCAAAACTTGACTCAAATTTTATGAGTCCCAACAGTGTCTCTAACTGGGGATGGTTTATTGCAAGATCAACGCAAGAATTCGGAATCTATGGTAGAGCAGACCACCCAAAAATGGAAAACTTCTCTTCTCTCCTAAAAAACAAGGGTTCCTTTATTCTACCCAAACAACAGGGTACTTTATTGAAAACCACACAACTGAAGCAAAGCAACTGTACAAAATATACAACTTATAAATGGCCTTGGGCCATCAAAACTGAAATCAATTCTTACCTCTGTCAAACACATGATTTGCGTTTCCATAAAATGGAGGTAAGCTGGAAGTTTCATTGTTATCTTCCTGATCAATCACACTTCCCCTTCTAATCAACTGATCACATAAAACATAATCAACATGTTCATAATCATTTAATCTTTGAAAACCAAACAAATGTTGAAAGTGTTGGTCACTATGTGACATAAGAGTGCCTTACTCTTTACCATTACTTCCTAGCTGAAATGAAAAGTAATCCAACTCCCTCTGAAAGCTAGGAACATTAGGCACATCTTTATTGCTAGTTTGCACAAAAGGGAAAAAATCATTCTTCATATTGTCTTGCAAACTAGAGAGGAAAACTTCCTCATAAAATGTCTGCAATTCAATATCATGCTGACCACAATTTCTATCAGCCTCTTGCAAACATGAAAATGTATCATCACTTGTCAATGGTTCATTTGCCACTTGCGAATCAGAGAAAACCACTTCAGATCTATCATTGTTTTTAATAGCAAGATCCACACAATGCATATCAAAATTTGAGTTCATATCAACATATGAATCTACATCATTACACCTATCAATTGTATATGCATTTTCATCTCGTACACTGCTCAAATCAAATATACGAAAATAATCAATACCATACGTATCATACTTCACACCCTCAAAAACATCATCAATATCAAAACATGTACTGGTTGGGTATGAGAGATTGGGGACATTTTTGGATGCATACCTCTAAAGATCAACAACTAAGAGTTATGAGATTTGTTCACTACTTAGTGAAACTTCTCCCTTATTTTCATTTTCTTTGGCTTCATCTTCTATGTTGTAAACATTGTCCCAATCTGATAAAGGTATTAAATCTGCAGTGCTCATGTCTTTATGCACATTTATTTCATCATTGTAACAACTTGCATCTGCATCATAACCTTTGTCATGCTTCTCATAAAGTGTTGTTATATGTTGCAACATGGTTTCATAACCTTGGTTGCAAACATTTTGTGGATTGAACTTGACAACAAGGTGATCTATATCATTCAAATCTGAAACCTCAACGGGCTCATGATTATTTGAACAATTACTTATGCTCTCACAATTTTCTCCTTTCTCTGAATACACATTTGCACTGTCATGCTGAGAATAAGAGTCACCTTCAACATCATAAGAGGTATATCCGCTCATGGATTCATCTCCATCATTATACTCAATTATGTGTACATTTTCAGATCTAGTCCTTTCAATCTGATCTATCCATTCTTTAATACATGCAACACTTTCTTCTCTCAAGGTTGTAGATCAATTAATTGAGTCAGGCTCATCAAGCTCTAAGAATAACTCAATACAAACAGACTTATGGGGTCTAGCATTAGTTGAAATCTCATTTAATGTAGATATAAATCTTTTATAAAAAACATATGATGACTCTTCCTTTCTTTTCCCTACTTTCTTTCTTAAAAATCAGATGAATTTATCCTGGATCTCTTCAAGACATACTTCAATCTCTCTATCAGTTTCTTTTAGATTTGACAAAGGACTTTTAGATCTAGGAACAACATCTAGATCCATCAAGTTTGAAACAACTAATGAACCATTATCATGACCATTCATTCTTACTGTTTTACAAACTCTCTTCAAAACACATGCAGTCACAAATTTTTAGAATCATACATATTTCAAAACATGAAGTATGTAAACTGTAAATTTCTTTTCCTTTCTATGGTGACTTTTTCACCTTATAAGGAACATGAATTGTCTCATAAATACTTTGAGGAATACCTGGTAAAATAATTTTGTTGCTACTCTTCTTCTTATTTCTCCTTGACTGGGACCTTCAATCTCAAAACTCCAAGCCTCTACTACATCTTTGATGCAAGTTCACCAAATCTTTTAATTTTTTTAACAATAATGCACACTAGTGCAGAGATCTTTCAAAGTCACCACTCATTGCTATGAGAATTTATAAAATCATTTATAGAACATGAACAAATCTAGACTTATACAAAGATAAAAGGATAGTAGACTTTCAACACTTGGATAGGAATTGACTCTCATGACAAAAAGAAGACATTCCTGACTTCATACAACACTACCAGGCAGATAACAACAAATCTGAAAATACTTTTAGATTTACAATACTTTTATGACTCTTTCCTCAAATGGACATGGCCAGACTCGTGGATTTGACTTGACAAAATTTTTACATCTCTCCATTTCCCTAATAGAGTCGCCATTTTTGTTGTTCACCAAAACTGGTTAACCTAAGTTCACCTGCAATTGATCTATGAAATAGCCAATTCAATTTATGAAGAACCTCAGGACTTGGACAACATAACAAGGATCTAAATCCTTCTACTCTTCAGGCTCTGCAAAACCTAGGTGGGTGTACCTTTGATGCATTGAATTAAACTCATTACACACTTCAAATTTTCAAACTGGTCAAAAAACCTTTTTGGAGTTCAAAAACTAATAGGCGTACTATTTGATAAACTAACATTCACTCTGCCAAACCATTTCTCAATATGAATCCCAAGTGAAGAAATAATAATGGTAAAGGATGACCAAATGGCTTTGTCATCACTTTGAACCTGATAAAAATCAATGTGCAGGGACCTCAAAATGCCTTTACTAAAAATATCAAATGATCTTCATAGACCCCCAAATATGGGGCATAGGTACCTTGAAGTACAAAGAAGTCCTCAGAATGCTCAGTTCGACAAGAAGGCTAACTGGGTGCAAATGGTGAAAGTGCAGAAAACTGAATAAAGTGGCTCAAGAAATCATCTTGGAAAACTGATCAAATGGATTCATAAAGAGTTGAAACTTGGCATGAGAACTCATGTATATGCATAGAAATCAATACATTTTTAATTTCAATATGACGATCTACTGGACAAAAGTTATAGGCACTCAAAGTAGGCCACTTAATAAAATCTGCATTTGCACCTATGATGGACTTTCAGCTCACCCCTTGAAATGTGTACTTGATAAATTGATCCAAACTAAATTTTGAAAGTTGCAAAACACTTCATAGGACAAATGAAAGGTATAGGATACAATTCCCAAGCCTTACCCTTTGATAATTAACTGGCTCCATTTTACCCTCTTTCTAACTAGGCCATTTGAATGAGATTAGGTGCCTTTCTAAGAATGAAATAGCAAACTTTTGAAATGGGCGGGCCTCAAAACTTGACTCAAATTGTATGAGTCCCAATGTTGACTACTTCTAATGAGTACAAATAAAATTTGAAAGCTATTTCAGCTCGATTGGATGAGATGCTGGAAAGTTAGAGACACGGGAAATACATGCGAGGACTTTGATTTGAGAAAGGAGAATCCTCCAATTCTAATCAAAGAAATCATAAGGACAAGAAACCTACGGTAAGATAGTCTAATGCATTTAAATTCAATGTTAAATTCTTTATTTGTGGTAAATTTAGTCATATCGTGAGTCAATGCAGAAATAAGATGAATAATGGGATGATGAATAATGGTCTTACCTTTACTGGTCAATATTTCATATGCAATAATTTGGTCACAAGTCAAACATGTGTAGAACTATGATAAACAATTTTCAGACTAAGAGATGTTATGCTTGTGGAATGTTTCAACATATATCTAACCAATGTAGGATGAGATCAAATCAAATAAACTTTAGGTCTATGCAAAGGAATGTTGTTTGTCATGCATGAAAAAAACCTGGTCATAATGCAAGATATTGCAGAAGCAAGAATGCTCTAGTGAACAAGAACAAATCAGATGAAAAAAGAAAAGCTAAAGTGGAAGAGATAAGATATCAACATAAGAAGATGTCGATAAAGAAAGAAGATTCTACTATTCAAAGCGGCTCCACACCTGAATCCAGTGATGGAACCTCATCTGATAACTAGGGCATTTTTGCCTTAGGAGTAGATTATCATGTAGATCTTTAAAACCCCTCATTTCAAAGATCTGTAACTGGTCAAGGATGGTTGCAGATGATGGAGATTAACTGTGCAGATGTTATCTGGAATATTTCATGGCGGTTTGGTAATCCGGTGAATGAATTTTTGAAAAATAGAGTATCCAGAAGTCATTAGGGTTGTGCATTTATTACAACTTGAAATTAGGTTTTTGGTGGATAAAAAGGCATTTCAATAGCTCAGTATTCACAATACAAATGAGAGAAAAGAGTAGCACAACAAAGTGAAAGAGTTTCAACAATTAAATTTAAGCCTATAGCGATCAATCAGTGATTTCAAGCACCCAGTTGAGAATAAAAAGGTATTTTTCATTTGCGAGCTATCTGTTCATACTTTTAATTCAAAATACCATATGCATCTGCATATTGTGTTGTAACTTCATTGATGGTTAAAATTATTGAGAGGGCAACACCCGTGTTCAAGAGGCACTCATTCAAATCCACCGAAGATGATCTAGAAGGTCCACTTTCCTCTATCCTGTCTGGCATACTTCACGATGAAGATAATAGGGCTTATATCTACTGCAACATTAAAGAGCTTGGAAATGCAGAAAATGCTCTCTTTACACCAAGCATATGATGGATATTCTGGGAAATTTGGAGCCAAAATTTAAGTCACTGCATGATAAGGGTTTTATTTTATTCATTCATTTCTTAGTGTTCGATGAACCCTAATGGGTCCAATACATATTTGGTGCCAAATCTATGATGAATTCAGATGGCTGGACCGACCTCATAAGATCATCAAGAAAGCCATTGAAGCAATTACATGCTTAAATGCAACCGGTGAGGTCCCTGGATTGAGGAAAGTACATATTAAAATGGTAACAAAGGTTACCAGATCTCAGTTTGATAGTTGGTTGATGAATATCAATGATATCAAAGAGCATGATGTTAGATTTGTATCGATGATGACTGGGTAAAAGGTATATAAATCCAACAGGTAGGATTTTGTATCCAACACTACTATATTTACAACCTATAAGATTTTAAAGGAAGACAAGAGGTGTGATCTTTGTTTAGTACTTCTCAATGAGTTATTATGCAACCTAAAGAAGATTATGTGTGTGTGAAAAAGTGAACCTGTAGCTGCAAGCACAACACTTTAATTAAGTCATTATATGCATGGTTAGTAATCAATAATCAATAATAAATAAACCATAGCAAAGCGAATAATTGCCTTCTAAAAGATGCGAGTATAAGATTGCTCTCATATTTTTATAAGCAATACCAGTGACTAGACTACACCAAGATGAAGGATTTAATCTATATGATATTAAGCTATATGGATGTAAGATGGATGAATAATTCAAGCAATGATAACCAATTCAAGCAACAATGGATGCAAGCAATAATGAATGTAAAATGGATGCAAATAATCTAAAAAAACACAATAATTTTCAATGACTCTAGAGCAAAATTAGCGTGATAATAATCTCCAAGCGTGTTCTCAAAAATCTCTGGGGTGAATTGGAATGAGAGCTGAAGACTAAATTTATAAAGAATAACAAGAGAAAAAGATCAATTTAGGATTAATTGAAATAATTAAGAAATCATGTTCAGTTAACCTTGAGATAGATTCCAATTATAGTTTAATTGAAATGTATTCAAATTAGAAGTCCAAGTTGCATTGGAAAATAATAATAAATTAATTCCATGCATATCTGATAAAAATAGATAATTCTTTAATTTATTTAAGAAAAAGGTCTTTTCAATGCAATTGAACTTCTTTTTTTTGTTGTTGAAAAGCTTTAAGTTCCAATTTTAGAGAATAATTCAATAATTCAATTAAATTGCTTTTCTGATTTCAAGTTCTAAATTTAGAAAAAGAAATAATATCTCAAGTTTGATTTCTCTCTCAATTCAATTCTTTTTTTTGTTTTATTTTCAATTCAACTCTTTGTAATAAATTAATCCTTTTGTAATAAATTAATCCTTTTTGCATGATTGAATAGCAAATTTATTAATTAATTAAATATGCAAGGATATTTAATAAATTAAAATGGGATAATTGATCAAAATGATATTCTTGGAAATGATTCAATTAATTAAATAAATATTTAATTAATGTTGAGTAGTTGATTTGCCATGTGATTTTTTGATAATTAAAGAATTAATAATGTGCTCAAGATTAATTTAATTGCCTTTGGTTAGCACCTTGGTGATGTTGTCGAGATTAGGGGCCCATGGTTTAGATGACCAATTTTAGGGTATTACATTTGCCCCTCTTTGAATTAATGTGCGAGCAATGCTTTCATTCAAAGAATGTGTGATGTCTAGGAGATGCCAGTTCTAAACTTGACTGATCACGAACTAGATGAAAAACAAGGTGTTTATCTTGATTCGAAGTGACAAAGCTAAATGAAGTCTGATTAAAGTGATACTGATCCCGAACTTGATTGAACTGATAGAAAACAAATGTACCAAACTTGAGCTTGATTGATCAAGAAGTGGATCTTAGTAATCTAGAACTTGATTGATCTTAGATACAGTGAGTGATGATAAAAAAAAATCGATCTTGAACTTGATTGATCAAGACATGATGAGCAAAGAATAAACTATTCAGCTTGATCAAGAAATGAATACTGAACACCTGCTTAGATTTAGTGTGATCAAAGAAACTCTTTAAACTTTTGATTGAGTTTAAACGAATAATCAGTTTGATTTGAAGCGATGAAATTGATTAATGTTAAGAGATTAATTCAGATGAAAGACAAATATCAACTTGATTTGAAGCGATGAAACTGATATGCCCCTAGCAATTGATTTGATTTAGATGATCGAGAGATCTCAACTTGATGTGAAGCGATGAAGTTGAGATGCCCCTTAGCAATAAGGATTTTTTCTTTAATTGGAAAGATTTTGCTCGACTTTTGATGAAGATTTGAAAAATTTCTTGACTTGTGAGATGTGAAGTCATAAGGTCGTGAGTATGCCCCCTCGGGAGCAAAATCGAAAGATAGCAAGGGATTGATTATAGGCAATTGTGTGGCAAAAATAACTTATTTGAGCACAAATTGATTCTGAGGACTTTTTTTTTTAAAATTCCGATGATGATTGATAAGAAATTGAGCGTAGAGTTGATTGTAATGTTGATGTGTAGAATGAAATTGAATTAAGATTTAGCGTTGAAATTGAGTGCAATTTGAAGAAAGAATGAGCATTTGATGAAAAAAGTGCTAAGTGCTTGTGAGGCCTCACCTTGACTCAATCTGACATTCAGTGGATTTTATATTTGGACTATTATGGATACTTTATTTTAATGCATTTTGAGACTTAGCACTTACATGATTTCAGGATTTGGATAACATTGCTATGATTTGATGATTTTACTTATATGCTTTATGAGGTAGAACACTACATGATTGTTAGATAAGATGATATTGCAATGATAGTTGTCATTATTGACTTTGCAGGACTTTACTATGAATATAGTACTATGATGAATGGTTAAGTTTATGTGAATTGGGATGAAATTATTTATGAGAATTTTGCTTGATAAAAGATGTATTTAATCTGTGCAGATGAAAATTGTATGCAAGTGTGATGTGTATTTTATTCCTTTGAATTATATTATATGTGGATATTTGAAAGTACTAATGTGTAAATTGAGATGCACAAGGAATTTACCATGTGACCATGGAAATTACGGAGAACCAAACCTAGACTTATGTATGTTCGTAAGCCAGGGTTTGTCTATTTGGAGAGACAACACCCCGTTTGTGTTGTATTTTATTCGTAACAGTATATGTTGCATGAGTGTTAAGTGTTATTTAAATTTAATGTGTAAAAACCACAAGAGACAATTTCATATTTTATTTTGTAAAAGTGTTTTAATTGTGTCACTTGACACATGTGTGGATTTAAATTTAAATGTTTTATTTTGTCTCTTGGTGGGAAAGTGTTTAACTATAGTTTTTCTTAAATAATATAATGTGTTGTCATAAATACTTTGGGAATATAATCTTTGGAGTGGTCAACATATGTTTGACCCGAAAATAAACTTCAGAGGGGTTTAAAATGGGTTAAATGAACACCTAGGGGTAGTTTAATAGGGTTTCCTAAAGCCCATAAGGTATACCTAGGGGTTAGGGGTAATTTTAGGCAAGTTTCTACTTTTTAATGATCTTTTTAATGCTTTAAAAATTGTTTTTTTTGAGTTGTACGAAAATTGAAAATTAGAAGTTTAAATCTAATTGAGATTTTTCCTTTGGAATGAGAATCTTTTTGCATTCTGCTTTTCTTTTCCTTTTTGGTTTTTAGAAACTTGTGAGAACCTAGAGAATGAGCTTCTTAAGCAAGATTTTTGGGAATTGAAGGGTAATCACCCACTGTCCATTTTTGGAGACAAGAAAAATTTTGAAAAGAAAATAATAGTTTTGGAATAGAAAAAAAAAATTGACTAAGGGTAGAAGAAAGAAGATTCGTGGATTGGGCAACTCTTCCTCAAATTTCAAAACTACCATTGGGCAGATTAAGGTTGGTTTCATCATTCCTTAAAATGGTTATTTTCTTGCATGCGTTTGAGTGTATGATTTGGTGAAAGAAATCTGTGTTTTTTTTTGTATGTCTTGTTTAGAATTTCATTTGAAAATCTTGCATTATGCTTGTTGTGTTTTGGGAGTTTTCTCAAGACCTCTTACTCTTGGGAGAGAAGAGGATCTTGTGGGTGGTAGCAGTGACAACCCTCAAGTGAGAGACTCTCGTTTGAGAGCGATCACAAGGGATCTTTGTGTGACCCTTGCTGCATGGCCTGTTTGTGCAATGGGGGTCATAAGGAGGGATATAAGGCTAGAATGCCTTTGGGGGGCATAAGGAATAAGGGGTTGAGATTCTTGATATGTTTATTGTGCCATGAGGTGGTTACTTGTTTTTCCATACTTGCAGTTCTCCTCAGGGTATTGGTCCACTACCACCCTTTGAAAAGATCATCACCAAAGTGTGGTGCTGTGAAGCCAAGTTGGGAGTGTGTCTGAAAATCTGTATGTATTTTGCCTTCTATGTGTTTGCCTGTTTGTTAACCGTCTAGGAAATTGGTTCTCCGAGCTCGGGGGTGGCTGCCAGTTAGCCTAGGCTGGGAGGTGAGCACTCCGTGGTCATTTTGTGATTTATTATGCAGGAAAGTCAGGAGAAGAGAATAGGAAAAGTGGAAAGATGCAGAATATTATTGTTGAAGATACTTAAATCCATTTGTAGTTATTTGTTTAAATTAGACAGTAGAAAAATTCCCTCATTCGTGGAATGAGAGGCAAGTTGTAATTTTGGAAAAAAGACATGAGATTTAGTATTGTAGTTAAATAAGGAAACATCTTGTGATTATGCAAAATATTGAAAAGCCAGATATGCTTCTATTTTCTACTTTGAAAAGAAAAGAATTGCTTTGATTTGCATGCAAAAGCTTCTTTTGTAATATAAAAAAAAAATCAGTTTTATTGAAATCTGAGTTCTTCTTTTTAGCTGAGAATTTATCTCCATTCTAAATGTGAAAAAAATCATGATTTGTATTTGCTGTTAACAAGTAAATAAATTAGTTGTTTTATTAATTGTGAAATCAATGAAGGTATAGGAAAGTATATTGTAATGCTAAATAGTAATTCCTAAATTGTATTTCTAAATTGTATTTCAAAATAGTGTTGATAAATAGCTTAGCAATAGATTTACTTCACTCTTTTTTATCAGCAATTAAAATAAATAAATAAAATAGAGCCTAAGCTTATTTACAAATTATATATATATATATGTATATATATAAATATATATATATATGTATATATATGTATATATATATATATATATATTTATATGTGCGCATGTAATTTGATTTTTCGCAATGTTATTCCTTTGTTATTTTGTTTCAAAATTTGCATGTAAATCTTATTGGAAAAAAAATATATATATATATTTTCACACTTATAATTTTTATATTTATAAATTTATATAAATATATATATATATATATATATTTATAAATATATATATATATATATTTATAAATATATATATATATATATATATATATTTATATTTATATTTATATAAAATATATTTTAAAAAAAAAATAATTTTTTAAAAAAAGAGGGCTTTTGGTTGCTCGCGGACCCACTGTGTGTGCACACAGTGTGGGCCGCGCGGCATGCACTGTGCAAACACACAGTGTGGCCGCTTCGGCTCCCACTGTGTGGACACACAGTGGTGAGAGCCGCTAGCGGCTCCCACTATGTGGACACACAGTGGTGCCGCGCTGCCACTATGCATTCACACAGTGGCACCCCTTCCCGTCGCCCTTCTTCGAACCTGCATCAAAAATGGCCACCGCCGTTGTTTGGCCCTGTAAAAAAAAGAGATAAAAAAAAAAGGGGTTAAACCCTAGCCCGGGTAGGGTTGGGGTGATAAATTATAATAACCAGTTTAGTTGATTTGGTTTTAGAGTCATTTTATATAAAATTAAAATCCTTAATTAGGGTTGGAAAAATATTGACTATTATATTAGAATGTTATTATTGTTTTAAAGGATTAATATATATATATATACTGGTTGTATTTTTGGAGTAAATATTTAATAGAGAATTAAATATTTAATTACTTTCATATGATTACTAATAGGAAGTAAAAGAAAGAGAAATATATAAATTTAGGAAAAAGCCTAATCTTATAATTTTAAATTTATTTAATGTGTTAAATGCTTAATATTGCCCTAGTTAATTTAATTAGAGCATTAAAATTTTAAAAAAGGATGTTTAGACTATATAGTCATATTGGAGACTGAATTAATTTTCCTCTCCTATTCCTTAAATGTGATTGATTTAATAAAAATTTAATGACTAGGTATCTCGTGGAGATAAAAATTAGACCAGTTAGATTCCGCAAATAAAATTAAACAATAATCAATGCTTGGTTCGTTTCAGAATTAGCTCGAATATAGATTTGGCAAATGCATTAACGCTTGTCATGTGAGTGAACTTGTTAATTAATTAGTATTTTGAAAAAATAAATTGTTCCATTTTTGCCCTAAATTTTGGGCATGACATTTTGGCATCAGAGCAAGGTTTCCACACTAGGAACCTTACTCCACTTACATTTCGCCTTAGAATATTTAAAATTATTTTGTTAAATTGATTTTATCAACTTTTGAATTTAATTGAATTAATATTATTCTAAAAGAAAATTAATTAATTGTTTTGCCTTATTTTCCTCTTAGGATGCCTCCGACGATGCGACAAGCTCACAAGCACGGATGGGGTCCTAGACGTGTGCGCATAGCACGCGAAGAGGTAGAGAGGGAGGCATCGGTTCCAGAGGAGAACCCAGGAGCACCTCCCAAACAGCCAAATGAACCTAACCAAGACCTCTTAGCAGCCATTCAGAATCTTATTGGCATAGTTCAGGAAAGGATCCCAGCAGAGAACCCTCAGGTTAGGAGTCATGACTCTGGGAGTCATAGATCTGTTGATAGAGAACAAAGTAGGAGCCCAGCTCTGATTCCTGTAGAGAGTCAGGGTGGTAATGAGCCAGAGTCTATGCATATGCCAGGACCACCTCCAGCAGTGGAACCAGTTTATTTTGAGAGAGCTCGCCGAGATCCAGGGGATCTCATCAGGGAGGTCACCACCATCCTTCAGAGGGTCTACAAATGGAGTAGAGGCCGAGGCATGGCTTCTAAGTCTTGAGAGGTGCTTTGTGTTGTGTTCTTATGAGAGCAACTTGAAAGCACGTGTTGCAGTTCATCTTCTGAGAGGGACAACCTCCACTTGGTGGAGACAGGAAGAGTACAAATGCGGATTAGTTCCTGATACTCTCACTTGGGAGATATTCATCATGAGAGGTACCTATCAGAACACTTCAGGCAGCGTCATATAGATGAATTTCATGATCTACAACAAAAAGGCTTGTCAGTAACCTAGTATGAGAGTAAATTCTTTGAGTTGTTGCCTTATGTAGATTATCTAAAGGATGAGAAACTTCTTGTAAACCGCTTCATCAGGGGATTAAATGCCGGTATAGCCGGGCCTGTTAGGATGTCCGCACCAGAGAGCCTTCGGGTTGCTATAGAAAAGGCACTGATTGTCGAGGAAATATAGGTCAGACCACAGGACAATAGGGATCGGTTTTAGAACCGAAATCCCGCACCTCAGATTTATGGATTCCAGAAACCACATTGGAAAGGAAACAACTGAAATTCTCAGGGGTTCTCCAAACCCCCTCCTCCACAACAGACACCATAGAACCAGAGGTAGAAGCCTCCACAGTATCAGCAGGGCTCCAAGCCCAAATAGTGGCAGACTCAGGGACAGAAATGTGATTAGAGAGCACAGGGGCAGTACACACAGCCAGCGGGGACTCAACAGTCCTCTAGGGGTGGGTATAGCGGATCCAGTAGGACAGGAGGTCAGGCATTCTCTAGGCCTAAGGGTGCCCAGTTTCAGGCACGGGGTGCTTGCTTTACGTGTGGAGCCATGGGGCATATGGCAAGGGATTGCCCTCAGGGACAGGTGGCAGGGAGTCAGTGGATGGCCGCTTCAGAGCCGACAGTTGGTGATATGGGCAGGTCCCATAGAGTATTCACAGTGGTCGACAACCGCTAGGCTGAGCATCAGGCCATGGTTATCGAATCTTCAGGTATAATCAAAGGTAACAATGTATCTATTTTGTTTGATTCAGGAGCTACTGACTCCTTTATATCTCCATTGGTTGTGGAGCATTGCGGGCTAGTGGCAACTAGACAGGGTGTCAGTTGGGAAGTGGAATTAGCTTTAGGAGCTAGAGTGTCAGTGGAATCAGAGGTTAGGGCATGTTAGCTGCAGATTGGCAAGACCACCACTTTACTAGACCTTAGAGTGACTCCACTTGGATCTTACGGAATCATACTTGGCATGGATTGGCTTTATGCCCATAGAGCCAAGATGGATTGCCGCTTGAAAAAGATTGAGTGTGAGGATGATCATGGTTCGCCCATAGTTATTAGCAGAATTCAGAGGCCCGTGTCTCTTCGTATGATCTCCGCAATGCAGCTTAAGTGGAGCATGCAGAAGGGATGTCAGCTTTTTGCTATCACTATCAGTGACAGAGGAGAAGAGGAGGAAAAAGAAACATCGCTCGATGACCATCCTATCCTTAAGGGATATTCAGATGTATTTCCTTTAGAGTTACCGGGAATGCCTCCCCATAGAGAGATTGATTTTCATATAGATCTAGTACCAGGAGCCGAGCCAGTTTTCAGAGCACCTTATAGGATGACCACAAATGAGTTAAATGAACTTAAAATGCAGCTTGAGGAACTTCTTGAGAAGGGTCATATTCATCCTAGCGTATCCCCTTGGGGTGCACCAGTCATCTTCATTAAGAAGAAGGATGGATCTCTCCGATTATGTATGGATTATCGACAGCTAAATAAAGTAACCATTAAGAACCGATATCCTTTGCCCAGAATTGATGATTTATTCGACCAGCTTCAGGGTGCCAAAGTCTTTTCCAAAATAGATCTGAAGTCAGGATACCATCAGTTGAGAATAGTGGAAAGTGATATCCACAAGACCACATTTCACACTAGATATGGTCACTATGAATTTACCGTAGTCCCGTTCGGACTTACGATTGCACCAACAGTTTTTATGAGCCTCGTGAATGGGGTGTTCCATACCTTTCTAGACCATTTTGTTGTTGTGTTCCTCGATGATATACTGATATATTCTCAGAATGAGAAGGAGCATGAGGAGCACCTGAAACATGTATTGCAGTGTTTACGAGATAATCAGTTGTTTGGCAGCCTATCGAAGTGTGCATTCTTTCGGTCTGAGGTTAAGTACCTTGGGCACGTTATTTCCAGTGATGGGATCTCAGTTGACCCATCAAAGATTAGGGCTATTATGGATTGGCCAGTGCCTACCAGTGTGACAGAGGTCAGGAGTTTCATGGGCTTAGCAGGGTATTACCGACGTTTTGTCGAGGGTTTCTCTAGAGTCACTCACCCTATTACTTCTCTTCAGCGTAAAGGGAAGAAATTTGAGTGGACAGAGAAGTGCGAGAAGGCCTTTCAGGAACTCAAGAAGGCACTTACTAGTGCTCCTATCCTTCTTGTACCAGATCCTACAGCTGATTTCATGGTTTGTACAGATGCTTCTCTAGAGGGTTTAGGGGCAGTTCTTATGCAGAGTGGTAGGGCCATAGCCTTTGAGTCTAGGAAACTTAAGACTCATGAACTTAATTATCCCACTCACGACCTTGAGCTTGCAGCAGTAGTGCATGCACTTGTGAGGTGGAGACACTTCCTTTTAGATCATCACTTCGAGTTGCATTCAGATCATCAGAGTCTTTAGTACATCTTCACTCAGCCAAACCTTAATGCACATCAAAGGAGATGGATGGAGTTCTTATGTGAATATGATTTTGACATCCACCACATCAAGGGAAAGGAAAATGTAGTTGCAGATGCCTTGAGTAGGAGACGTCACGAGGTTTACACCTTATCCATGGGCACGGATTTGAGAGATCGTATACTACAGCACTTGCCAGAGGATGGATGGTATGCAGAGGTTTGTCAGGTAATACGATCTCAGGTTACTCTAGAAGGGAAATATGTGGATTATTCTTTGGAGTCTGATGGAGTGTTATGCCATAGAGGGCGCATTTATGTACCTTCCTCCAGAGGATTGCGAGAGTTCATTGTCACGGAGGCTCATAGAGCTCCTTATGCAGCGCATCCCGGGGTTAAGAAGTTGCATGCTGACTTGAGGCAGCTGTATCATTGGCCGAGAATGCGGCAGCTCATTGCTGAGATAGTAGCTCGATGCCTCGAGTGTCAGAGGGTAAAGGTGGAGCACTGCCATCTAGGTGGGTTGCTTTAGTCTCATGCTATACCAGAGTGGAAGTGGGATACTATATCCATGGATTTCATCATTGGTCTTCCTATGTCTTCTCGTCGCCATGATGCTATCTTGGTGACAGTTGACAAGTTGACCAAAGTAGCTCACTTTTCACCAGTTCGTACCACATTCACAGCTCCAGCAGTAGCACAGGTGTTCTTGCGAGACATTGTTAGACTACATGGTGTACCCCGCAAGATTATTTCTGACAGGGATTCTCTTTTCACTTCTTCCTTTTGGAAGTCATTGCAAGCAGCTATGGGCACTAAGCTCAATTTCAGTACAGCCTATCACCCAGAGACAGATGGTCAGACAGAGAGGGTAAATCAGGTGTTAGAGGATATGCTTCGCATGTACGTCATGGATCATCAGACCCGGTGGGAGGAGTATCTTCCCTTAGTGGAGTTTGCCTATAACAATGGGCATCATACTTCTTTGGGGATGCCACCCTATTAGGCATTATACGGCAGACCTTGCAGGATGCCCTTGAGTTGGGATTGCATAGAGGATAGAGTTGCTATTGGTCCTCAGATAGTTCACGATATGGAACAGTAGGTGGATTTGATTAGGCGGTGTCTCCAAGAGGCTCAGGATAGACAAAAGAAATATGCTGATGCAAAGAGGATAGATTGTAGCTACTTGGTTGGAGACAGAGTTTTCTTGAGAGTGCGACTGCATAAGAGTCCAATCCGTTATGGAAAGGGTTCTAAGCTCGCACCTCGCTTTGTAGGACCTTTTGAGATTCTTGAGAGGATAGGCCCAGTTGCCTACCGTTTAGCCTTGCCACCTAGCTTGTCACGCAACCACGATGTGTTTCATGTTTCAGTTTTGAGAAAATATATCTATGATGAGTCTCACATTTTAGATTGTGATGCCTTGCAGGTGGAGTCGGACGGGCAGCTAGCTTTGAAACCCATTCGCATTTTCGCACACCGGACATTAGCCCTTCGAGGTCGAGAGCTGGACCAGGTTAGGGTCCCATGGGATTGTTATGATGAGGTTACGGCTTCATCGGAGGACGCAGCACGTATGAGATCAGAGTACCCCCACCTCTTTGATGAACTCTAGGAGGAAGTTCATGCCTAGAGGGGGAGGATGTGAGGCCTCACCTCGACTCAGTCTGACATTCAGTGGATTTTATATTTGGACTATTATGGATACTTTATTTTGATGCATTTTGAGACTTAGCACTTACATGATTTCAGGATTTGGATAACATTTCTATGATTTGATGATTTTACTTATATGCTTTATGAGGTAGAACACTACATGATTGTTAGATAAGATGATATTGCAATGATAGTTGTCATTATTGAATTTGCAGGACTTTACTATGAATATAGTACTATGATGAATGGTTAAGTTTATGTGAATTGGGATGAAATTGTTTATGAGAATTTTGCTTGATAAAAGATGTATTTAATCTGTGCAGATGAAAATTATATGCAAGTGATGATGTGTATTGTATTCCTTTGAATTATATTATATGTGGATATTTGAAAGTACTAATGTGTAAATTGAGATGCACAGGGAATTTACCATGTGACCATGGAAATTACGGAGAACCAAACCTAGACTTATGTATGTTCATAAGCCAGGGTTTGTCTATTTGGAGAGACAACACCCCGTTTGTGTTGTATTTTATTCGTAACAGTATATGCTGCATGAGTGTTAAGTGTTATTTAAATTTAATGTGTAAAAACCACAAGAGACAATTTCATATTTTATTTTGTAAAAGTGTTTTAATTGTGTCACTTGACACGTGTGGATTTAAATTTAAATGTTTTATTTTGTCTCTTGGTGGGAAAGTGTTTAACTATAGTTTTTCTTAAATAATATAATGTGTTGTCATAAATACTTTGGGAATATAATCTTTGGAGTGGTCAACATATGTTTGACCCGAAAATAAACTTCAGAGGGGTTTAAAATGGGTTAAATGAACACCTAGGGGTAGTTTAATAGGGTTTCCTAAAGCCCATAAGGTATACCTAGGGGTTAGGGGTAATTTTAGGCAAGTTTCTACTTTTTAATGATCTTTTTAACGCTTTAAAAATTTTTTTTTTTGAGTTGTGCGAAAATTGAAAATTAGAAGTTTAAATCTAATTGAGATTTTTCCTTTGGAATGAGAGTCTTTTGCATTCTGCTTTTCTTTCCTTTTTGGTTTTTAGAAACTTGTGAGAACTAAGAGAATGAGCTTCTTAAGCAAATTTTTGGGAATTGAAGGGTAATCACCCACTCTCCATTTTTGGAGACAAGAGAAATTTTGAAAAGAAAATAATAGTTTTGGAATAGAAAAAAAAAAATGACAAAGGGTAGAAGAAAGAAGATTTGTCGATTGGGCAGCTCTTCCTCAAATTTCAAAACTACCATTGGGCAGATTAAGGTTGGTTTGATCATTCCTTAAAATGGTTATTTTCTTGCATGTGTTTGAGTGTATGATTTGGTGAAAGAAATCTGTGTTTTTTTTTGTATGTCTTGTTTAGAATTTCATTTGAAAATCTTGCATTATGCTTGTTGTGTTTTGGGAGTTTTCTCAAGACCTCTTACTCTTGGGAGAGAAGAGGATCTTGTGGGTGGTAGCAGTGACAACCCTTGAGTGAGAGACTCTCATTTGAGAGTGATCACAAGGGATCTTTGTGTCACCCTTCCTGCATGGCCTGTTTGTGCAATGGGGGTGATATGAAGGTATATAAGGCTAGAATGCCTTTGGGGGGCATAAGGAATAAGGGGTTGAGATTCTTGTTATGTTTATTGTGCCATGAGGTGGCTACTTGTTTTTCCATACTTGCAGTTCTCCTTAGGGTATTGGTCCACTACCACCCTTTGAAAAGATCATCACCAAAGTGTGGTGCTGTGAAGCCAAGTTGGGAGTGTGTCTGAAAATCTGTATGTATTCTGCCTTCTATGTGTTTGCCTATTTGTTACCCATCTAGGAAATTGGTTCTCTGAGCTCGGGGGTGGCTACCAGTTAGCCTAGGCTGGGAGGTGAGCACTCCGTGGTCATTTTGTGATTTATTATGCAGGAAAGTCAGGAGAAGAGAATAGGAAAATTGGAAAGATGCAGAATATTATTTTTGAAGATACTTAAATCCATTTGCAGTTATTTGTATAAATTAGATAGTAGAAAAATTCCCTCATTCGTGGAATGAGAGGCAAGTTGTAATTTTGGAAAAAAGACATGAGATTTAGTATTGTAGTTAAATAAGGAAAAATCTTGTGATTATGGAGAATATTGAAAAGCCAAATATGCTTCTTGTGATCATGATTTGTATTTGCTGTTAACAAGTAAATAAATTAGTTGTTTTATTAATTGTGAAATCAATGAAGGTATAGGAAAGTATATTGTAATGCTAAATAGTATTTCCTAAATTGTATTTCTAAATTGTATTTCAAAATAGTGTTGATAAATAGCTTAGCAATAGATTTACTTCATTCTTTTTTATCAGCAATTAAAATAAATAAAAAAATGGAGCCTAAGCTTATTTACAAATATATATATATATATATATATATATATATATATGTGCGCATGTAATTTGATTTTTCACAATGTTATTCCTTTGTTATTTTGTTTAAAAATTTGCATGTAAATCTTATTGGAAAAAATATATATATATATATTTTCACACTTATAATTTTTATATTTATAAATTTATATAAATATAAATATAAATATATATATATATTTATATATATATTTATATAAAATATATTTTTTTTTAAAAAAAAAATTTTAAAAAAAGAGGGCTTTTGGTTGCTCGCGGACCCACTGTGTGTGCACACAGTGTGGGCCGCGTGGCATGCACTGTGCGAACACATAGTGTGGCCGCTTCGGCTCCCACTGTGTGGACACACAGTGTCGGCCGCGGCCACCACTGTGTGGACACACAGTGGTGCCGCGCCACCACTGTGCGTTCACACAGTGGCGCCCCTTCCCATCACCCTTCTTCGAACCTACATCAAAAATGGCCGCCGCCGTTGTTTGGCCCTATAAAAAAAAAAGATAAAAAAAAATAAGGGTTAAACCCTAGCCCGGGTAGGGCTGGGGTGATAAATTATAATAACCAGTTTAGTTGATTTGGTTTTAGAGTCATTTTATATAAAATTAAAATCCCTAATTAGGGTTGGAAAAATATTGACTATTATATTAGAATGTTATTATTGTTTTAAAGGATTAATATATAAATATATATATACTGGTTGTATTTTTGGAGTAAATATTTAATAGAGAATTAAATATTTAATTACTTTCGTATGATTACTAATAGGAAGTAAAAGAAAGAGAAATATATAAATTTAGGAAAAAGCCTAATCTTATAATTTTAAATGTATTTAATGTGTTAAATGCTTAATATTGCCCTAGTTAATTTAATTAGAGCATTAAAATTTTAAAAAAGTATGTTTAGACTATATAGTCATATTGGAGACTTAATTAATTTTCCTCTCCTATTCCTTAAATGTGATTGATTTAATAAAAATTTAATGACTAGGTATCTCGTGGAGATAAAAATTAGACCAATTAGATTCCGCAAATAAAATTAAACAATAATCAATGCTTGGTTCGTTTCAGAATTAGCTCGAATATAGATTTGGCAAATGCATTAACGCTTGTCGTGTGAGCGAACTTGTTAATTAATTAGTATTTTTTTAAAAAAAATCGTTTCATTTTTGCCCTAAATTTTGGGCATGACAGTGCTCAAAATTGTGAAATTGACTAGCAAGATGATCTCAAATTTTGATTTTGATCCCAAAAATGGAATCAAAGCAAGAAAATTAGCTAAGGGTACAATTTTCATGACCATCAGAGCAATTTGAAAAATTAGGTTTTAGGCTATATATAGGACGAAAGTGTCATTTTCAATTCATTTTAACACTCCAAGTTTGAAAATTCAAAAAACCTTCTACGAAGAAAAATGGTGGTCCCTACTCATCAACATCGATTTGAGTGCCAGAGACGTCACAATATACCCCAAAACTACGAGCCAGCGGTAAGTGATCGATCTTTAGCCTCTTTATGTTTCCAATTTTGAATGTTTTTGTTCATTTTTCACGTTTTTCATGGGTTTTGGGTTGGGTGTCGTGGTTTATCATACGAGATAGGATCCTGTCTCGTACGAGAAACTGACAAATTTTCTTTTATCATTTGAAGCCATTAGATTTGTCATACGGGATTAACCCTCGTGTCGTACGACAGGTCTATTAAAAGACCATTTTGTCATGCGATGTGTAAAAGTTTGGTGTTTGAGGCTGTTTACTCATATGAGAGCCTTTCCTAGCTCGTACGAGATGCTGTTTGACTGTGTTTTGTTGTTTGGAAGACAGTGATCATTTTTGAAAGTGTAAACATGAAATTTTGCTTTTGCATTTGACTTATTTGGATTTGCGTGATGTTTAACTTCTATTGTAGGCTCATTTGGAATGCTTTCTGATGATCGTTGTTGTGTTTTTTTGCAGGTGTTCTTACCTCCTGTGCTCTTCAGATGTGTATATCCTCCCACTATGGCTTTGGTTCATGATTTGTTTGAGGTTGAGTAGGCTCATGTTGATATGTGTGGCTTGACTCACTTGATGAGGTTACCTGATATCCGTGTGAACCATGGGATGCTCACAGTGTTGGTAGAGCGGCTTCATTCAGAGCATAATACCTTTCATTTTCCAGATGGGGAGTTGAATATCACTCTCGAGGATGTGTATATGATCCTTCGTATCCCTTTTGTTAGGGATAAGGTGGATTATGATACTACTTTGTTACCTAGACTACAGGCTCTTAGGAACGTATTCAGGGATCTCAATATCTTGACTCGTTCTATGAGTTGGGATATATTGATGGGCAGGTACAGTGAGGAGTATCCGCTGGCATGTGTCCTAGTAGGTTTCATTGGTTGCTTCTTGATGCTAGACAGAGGGCAATAGGGTTTTCAGAGTGGATGGGGCCGTATGCTGGAGAGGTTGATAGAGACCCCTCAGAGACTTGGTTGGGGCTCTTGTTTGTTGGCCCACATGTATAGGGAGATGCATGAGATTGTCTACAGAGATGGGTAGAGCATGGCTGCAGGGGTGTACATTTTACAGGTATGGGCTTGGGAGCACCTTCCCATTTGTTGGCCGATAGTTGATGATAGTAGAGAGCCAGGGCAACCGATTATCTATAGGTATGCCGGATATATTACGCAACCCCATCTAGGCAAGATAGACTTTTGGTTATGACAAATCGATGATCTGATAGTTGTCATATGGAGACTGTACAGGGGGTTGGAGTCATGGGATGACTGGCGAGCAGTTTGGAGAGATCTTTTTGTTACACACCCACTGATTAGGAGGTCACAGATTGTTGTGGAGCGATTCATCATTTCACGAGTGATGAGGCAATACAACCGGCCTCAGGGGATCTCTCAGGAGTATATAGGGTATGCTCGATATGCTGATGAGGAGAGACAGTGATGGTCACCGAGGCTATCTTATGCTTTAGTGATGCAGGAGCTGACAAGTTTACACTGCCTGAGGTGGGATTACCTGGATGATATAGCAGATGCGGGGGTATTGCCTTAGTACAAGGATTACTTTTAGCATCATTCATTCCCTTGGTTTATAGATCTAGGAGAGCATGCTCCTCATATTGAGGATGTGGAGGATGATTCCCCCGCACCGGCACAGGGACAGGGCTAGAGACAGGGCCATAGGCAAGGACAGGGCCAAAGACTAGATGCTCCATGATAGACTGGTGGTGATCTTGATGCTAGCAGCAACGGAGTGTGAGCTAATGTTGGATAGTAGAGGGGTGAGGGTGGATCCCTTGGGAGAGTAGGTGTGAGGTTGGGTGGCAAAGAGGAGGAGCGAGCAACTCTGAGGTAGGTCTAGTAGTGGTGGGATGAGTAGGGTGGAGCGACAGGTGGAGATGGCAGTGGAGATGGTGGTAGAGAGCCTGCAAGAGAGTAGGGGGTTGACACAGGATGATCGATGAGAGCATGCCTTGTAGAGCTATAGTCACAATTGACAGTGGCTCAGACTCAGCTAGCGAAGTGAGATCGACAGTCGATCGAAGTTAGGGCCAAGCGTGATCGCCAGATCACAGCATTGAGAGCCGAGTTGAGAGTAGAGATAGAGTCTCTTCAACAGGAGGTGCTTCTCCAGAGCAGTAGGGATGCATATTATGTGGTGGCATATAGTGTCACAATTCCTATTGCACAGCAGTTGCAACCCTATTCACAGTATATGGCTAGATCAGAGGGAGAACGAGCACCGCGCCAGGATCCCGGGCATCAGGCTCCTCCTCCTCGACCAGGCGATGAGGGAGAGGGTGCTAGCTAGATGATTCTTTTTGTAGCTAGGATATTTTTTGTAGACACACCCATTTTTTTGTAGTCGATACGATTCATGCTCTGATGGGAGTTTGTATATGTCATTGGACATCATTTTGTACCCTTATACTTGACATTATATATATACGAGATCTGATTTGACTTCATCGTACTTGTGTTGATCGACTATGAGATGTTTCTATATGCTTTATTCTATATGTATGCATTTATTTCAGCATGAATGTATGTAATCTAAATGAATATGGATGTCTATGTTTTGGCTTCTTTTTTATATGCAAATAAATGAATGAATGAAAATGAGTAATGAGTAATGAGTAATGCAATTTTTTCTTTTTTCTATGCAAAAGATCAATGTAAATGAATAATAATGAAATGAAACGAATGAATCTATATGAAATATTATGTATGCAGCTAAACATCTCAAAACACAAGTACTCGATCGAAGAAATAATGATAAAAAGACCACTTAGCGTAAGAAATGATGATGCTTTCAACTCTCATTCAGAAGATAAAGAGATTATTACTATACCGAAATCACTCTAGATTCACAAAAATGCAGAATGAAATGCAAAATGATATGTGAAATGCAACCTAAATCTAGTCACTGGATTTAAAATACTTAAGATTCATCACTGAGCATAATGAACACAATAGGCAGGTTAGAGTTCCTTTCTTTTTCAATGTGCAATATTAATTATCTTGTCCGCAATGACCCTTTTTTCATTCATATCCTTGGACAGATTTCGCAGGGACCCGAATTGCATCATAAAGAAATTCCCTCAAAACAAACAAAGAAATGATATGGACCTCCCTGTAGCATACAAATAAGTGGAGTCGAGGTATGTGAGGCGATTTCACCTTAATGTGAAGGCTCTTATCATAGACACCCAACTAATTTATATGTTTCTAGATCATCGAGATCATTCCTACAAGCAGAAAACAAAGAAAGTATTATGCCCCCAATCCTTGTTTCTCTTAGTCACAATAGACTTCCTCGAGTTACTTAGAGGGACAATAATCGAAAATCAATATAAAAGATACCATACAAAGAAAATTTGCATTCATAGCTCAAACCGTTTAGTAATTGTTTTCCATTATGTTGTTTTGCTTGTGAACTTAGTGATAAAAACTCTGTAGTAGTTAGGAGATAGGTAACTGACTCGGAGTGGACAACCAGGTTTCACTGATGGAATAATGACTTGGTTGACACTACTTAGGATATGTAATGTGTTCTGTCGAGTAACCTAAGACTAGGATGTTGATCAGTTTCAAGTCATGAGGGTTCCAATGAACCAGGATGACACAAAAGTGACTAAAAATATGTACAAGCGAAAGAAAAAGATGCTTGAAAGTAGGAAATGCCAACGTTGCATTGATAGATGGAGCGATTGAGTACAAGAGGCACCTGTTTGCCAGGTTTTCACCTGCTTGGCAGAGATTCTTTTTTTTTTTTTACCAAGGTGCCTGTTTACCAGGTTTTCACCAAGGCAATTTCTCTCTTTTTATTTTTTTTCTTTTCTTTTCTATTTTTTGCTTTTTTTGTTTTGAATTTCTTCAGGACTTTTTCTAATTTTTAGGGTTTTTTTAAGGACTTTTTCCAACTGTACAAGTTTGCTGGAACAGAGAGTGCTAAGCGAAGAATTTCTTCAAGTGGATGGTGTTAATCGATTCACAAAGTTGTTCTCCTTCCAAGTTTGAGAGTTGATAGGCACTAGAGCTGAATACTGTAGTAACAATGTAGGGACCCAGCTAGTTGGGTTCAAACTTCCCTTTATTGTCGCGAAATTGTTGATTTTTTGGATTTTCTCTCAGAACTAGGTCACCAACTTGAAATTCTCTTTGTCAAACTTTCTTGTTATACCCTCTGGACATTCTCTTCTGATACACTCTAAGATGATCAAACGCCACTTGCCGATGCTCATCCAGCAATTCAAGTTCTTGCAATCTAGATATTCTATGATCTTCATCAGTAACAAGACCTTGCAAAGAAACTCTTAGAGATGATATTTCTACTTCAATAGGTAATACTACATCGGACCCGTACACCAAAGGAAAAGGTGTAGCCCCAGTAGGTGTTCTGATACTGGTTTTGTAAGCCCATAGTGCAGGATTGAGCTGCAGATGCCAATCCTTCCCAGACTTGTTCACTGTTCTGTGCAAGATAGTCAGTAGGTTTTTGTTAGACGCCTTAGCTTGTCCATTACCTTGAGGGTAATATACTAATGACCAGTGTTGCTTTATTTTGAATTTCTCACAAAGCTCATCTAGATCTTTATTCTTGAATTGTCCTCCATTATCAGTCACGATGGATGAAGGTATCCCATACCTGCAAATTATATAGTTTAGGATGAATAAGGCAACTTGTTTACCAGTTGCTTGGTGAGCGGAACTGCCTCTACCCACTTGGTGAAATACTCAGTGGCAGTTATGATGAATTTATGTCCGTTGGATGAAGCCAGATATATCTGACCAATGAGATCAAAGTCCCATTGCTGAAAAGGCCAGTGTGTTCTAAATGGTATGAGGTCCCTTGCCGGGGCATGTATGAGATTTCCATGAAGCTGACAATTCTCACAAGTCTTAGCAAATATTATGGCATCTTTTTCCATATCTGGCCAGTAGTAGCCAACCTATAATAGTTTTTGAGCTAAAGTAAAACCATTCGAATGAGATCCACAAAAACCTTCATGGACTTTCGATAATGCACATTTAGATTCTTCAGTTTCTAGACATCTAAGCAAAGTACCATCCAAACCTCATCTAAATAAATCATTAGCTATGATAACATACCGCGAAGTGTTTCAAGTTAAGTTTTTTTTCTCATTACAAGTAAGGTTTTTAGGGATAATTTGATCACATAGATAGGAATAGATGTGGCTATATCGGGATGAGTCGTGTCCAATAATAGAATAGACTAATTGGGTCTCAGGAGAATCATAAGCAGGGTAATATAACTCTTCCACCATGAAATCAAAGAAAAAATTGGACTCCTGTAGCTTAGGTATAGATGCCAAGGTAGCCATAGCATCTGTTGCTCTATTCGCTGATCTAGGAATCTGTTAGAATGATACAAAAGCAAAGTACTTCTTGAGATCATCTACCATCCTCTTGTAAGGCATCGATTTCTCATCTCAAGTCTGATATGTATCATTGATCTGATTGATAACCAGCTGAGAATCTCCATAGATATGTAATTCAGCAACTTTCCATTCAATGGCTAGTTTTATTCCATTCACCAAAGCTTCATATTTTGCAATGTTGTTTGTGCAAGGGAATAGAATCTTATAAGACTTTGGAATTGAATACTTCTGAAGAGTAATGAATAGTATGCTAGTACCTAAACCATTTTGAGTAAAGGAACCATCGAAGAACATCTTCCAGGGTTGTTGAGTAAGATGCATTATTGATTCATCTTGGAACTCAATGTGTAGTGGTTGAGTATCCTCAAGTGGAGCTTCAGCAAGTTGATCAGCAATTACCTGTCCTTTTATGGCTTTACATTCCACATATTCAATGTCAAACTCTGTAAGGATCATTACCCACTTTGCCAATATTCTGGTGAGTGTTGCTTTATTAAGAAGATACTTGAGTGGATCAATTTTGGCCACCAACTTGACTGAATGTGCTAGCATATAGTGCCTCAGTTTCTGTGATGCAAAGACTAATGCCAAGCATGCTTTTTCTATTATACTGTAGCTCATTTCATAAGACATCAATGTCCTACTGATGTAATAAATAGCTCTTTCCTTTTTGTTGTCATCGTGTTGCACCAGAAGTGCCCCCAATGATGAATCAGTTGCTGATATATATAAGATTAGTGGCTCACCCTGAATAGGTGGCATCAATATCGGTGGATTAGACAGGTACTCTTTTATCTACTGAAGATGTTGTTCACACTGCTGATCCTAGTTGTATATTATTCCTTTTCTCAATACTTTTGTAAAAGGTTGAGCCTTGTCTGCTAGTTGAGAAATGAATCTTCTAATGGATTGGAGACGTCCCTGTAGACTTCTCATTTGACTGGTGTTCTTTGGAGGCAACATTTCCATTATAGCTTGGACCTTCTCAGGATCAACCTTGATGCCCTTCTTTGATATGATGTAGCCAAGTAGTTTACCAGATGTCACTCCAAATGCACACTTCTTTGGATTTAATCGGAGCTTGAACTTTTCCATTCTGTCAAGTATAGGACCTAACTCTTGAATATGCATTGATATTTTCATAGTTTTCATTAAGGTGTCATCAACATAATCTTCCATATTCTTATGCATCATGTCATGAAAGATAGTTGTAATTGCTCTTTGATAGGTCACCCCCGCATTCTTTAACTCAAATGGCATGATGTTCCAACAAAAGTTTCCCCACGCACAGGTGAAAGCTATCTTTTCTTGATCTCCAGGAGCGATTTTAATCTGATTTTACCCGGAAAATCCATCCATTAGTGAGTACATCTCATACCCAGCCATCATGTCGACTATCATATTAATATTTGGCAATGGAAAGTCATCTTTTGGACATGATTTGTTGAGATCTCTAAAATTTGTACAAACTCTGATAGATTTATCTGCTTTCAACACAGGTAATATGTTGGAAATCCAATCAACATAATCTACTGCTCTGAAAAATCTAGCTTTGAGTAGTTTCTCTAGTTCATCTTTGACCAATAGTGCGACATGCGGGTACATCTTACAGAGTTTTTGTTTAACTAGTTTTACTCCTAGTGTGATTGAGAGATGGTGCATAATGAGATCAGGATCCAAGCCTTGCATATCAGAGTACGTCCATGCAAAGTTTATTTTCTTCTCTAAGAATAGCTGAGTGAAATCCTTCAATTCCTCTGCTAATATTGATTGAGCTACATGAATAATTTGTGGTGTCTCTTGATTCCTGATATTCATTAGCTGAGTTGGCTTGATCAATATGGAAGACCGCTCCTGAAAATGACTGGGCAGTATAACAAGTATCTCACCTTTAGGTGCCTCAAAGAGGTTTTTACCTTTAGGTACATCCTTTATTTTCTCTTTTTTAGATTCTGACACCACCACAATATGGTTTTCACCATCAGATCTTTTATTTTTATTTTTCTTGTTTTTGTAACTAAGATACTTGATAGCCTCTTCAGTCATATTTTCACTCCGTTCACTGGTGGAAGAGTTTATAGGTTCAACTGCATTGAGATAATAGGATAATGTATAGTCATTGGCAAAAGTAGGTATATCCATGGGTTGATTCTGTAAAGTACAGTCAATCAATTTGGGATGTACTAAGGACAAATTTTGAATAGGTTCAAGAGCGTTCACAGTATTGTTATCACAACTACAGATCAAAAAGTCAAGTTCTAGAATGATACCTTGCGTAAGTGTCTCAAGACTAGGAAGAGTCAGATCATGATTATTAAAGTTCATGTTAATATTTAATCTATCTAATCTAATAAACATACTTGTAACATCGTTTACTACGCCAGACTGGACGTCATATCATGGTTTAATAGCAATAAGACTAGTAGGCAACTTTTCATTATTTGTATCAGATGATTCAAAATTTGAGGCTGAGTGGGTATCATCACGAACAGGACTGTCATCGGAGTCATCAAAGTCATTAGAGTCATCAGGATGAAGTTTCCAAGTCTCTTTTAGGTGATTTAGTAAGCATATGTATGGTATCGATACTAACATCTTTAATGCTACAAGTTCCTTCATATTGTGGTTCATTTGTCATTTGTATCTGACACACCTATTGACATGATCTCATTGTTTCAGTGATTTTTTGTCGTCTACTCCATTCAGCTTCTTTTGGACTAATGACTAGTTCTTGTTCTGTAGCTTTTAACTCTTCTTATGTAGCGCTATAACTGATTTGTTCTATTTTAGGATAAGGACACATAGATGAGAAGCTTTATGGTATTGTTCCTTCTTTCAATGCTTGTTCATAATTTGCTTGCCTCTTTTGTCTAATTTCTTGTATTTCCCTCTGTAGTTTTATGCAAATCAGCTCTTAAGTATCACCTATGTCACCACTAGATTCTTCTAGAGTTTCTATAGCGGATGTGTCTAAAAGATAGTCAGGACCCCATTCATACTCGTTTGAATCAGTCTCTGAATTATCTACTTGTTGCCTGCCAGTATATGTAATTGGAACTTTTAATGGTGCAAACAATTCTCTAATTCTTACAACTTCATCTCTTATATCCTCAGGGACTTGAACTTCTTGTATTATCGTAGCTGATACCGTCGAAGCTTGAGCACTGACTATTTCTTCTTTCTTGACCATTGATTCCTCTTTCTCTTTTCTACACTCTACTTTTGTTTGTTTAGTGTCTGCTTCATGTAATGTTAAAGGTGATATCTTTTTCGAGCCTTTAGACTTAGAAACATGTTTTTGTTCTAATGTCTTTTTAGGATTGTATCCCAGTCCAACCTTATCATGTGTGGATTTGGTTTGTAGCTGAATTGGTTCAGTAATACCGTCTTTTTGTTTGCCCAAAGGACCAGTACCTGAGTACCCCATGCGCTGAATCATTTTGTAACCATGACCATATTGGTTTGAGGAAATCTCACAATGTCGTACCTCCTCATTTGGACTATCTTCCTTAAAGAGCCAGTTAAGCACAACATCCTCTTCTATTTCATCCACCAAGGAGGTAGAAGACTGTATGAAGAGACCATCATATGTAGTATTCTGAGCCGAAGTTTGTGTCCTCATAGCCTCTAATGGCTTGCCCAATTGTTTTGGTGATGGAGGGAGAGAAACTAATGATAGTACCAGTTCTATCTTGTAGCCATCCATGCCGGTGTCTGTAATCTTCAATCTCTTTTCTAAGTCTTTCATCAATGTTTCTAGATCTTCATTTGGAGAGGCTGCCCTATTATGAGGCACAAAAGTATCTGCACCTTTTGTCAATGCATTACAAATGACATTTGTATCAGCAGGAAGACTGAATTCAGCTCCGTTATAAGGAAACTTTAAGCATTGGTGATATGTTGATGGTACTGCCTTCATTTCATGAATCCATGGCCTGCCCAATAATATATTGTATGACAATGGAATATTGAGAACTTGGAAAAGGACATCTCTCTCTACCGGTCCCACTCTAATTGGTAATGATACCAGACCTTTAGAGGTCCTCTCTTCTTCATCATAGGCTTTAATTGTTATTTTCTTGCCTAGATCAATGACATTTTCAGAGAATCCTAGTTGTGTAAGCAAATGATAAATACAAATATTCAACCCCACGCCTCCATCTATCAAAACACGTTTAACTCTGGGTTTGTGGATCATGGCTTCAATATGCAATGGCTAGTTATGTGGATGATTTAATGAATTGTCATCTTCATTAGAGAAGGTCAGATAGTGAGGTGAAGTCAGATGACCCACCATAGACTGAAACCGATCAATGTCTAAATCTTTTGGAACGTTGGTAGTGAGCAATGCTTTGTCTAGGATTTTTTGTGAGCAGATGAGAGCTGTAGCAATTCAAAAATTCAAATTTGAGAATTTGTCTTTTTTAATTGTTCAACCACACTATATCCAGAGGATGATGATGAGGTTATTCTTTTAAATTTATCCAAGGTTGATTCCTTTTGTTTGTTTGGCAAGGCTACTGGATTTGATGTTTCTTGAGCTGGGTTGGAAGAACTAGCTCCTTAGAGGGTAACTTTCTTTTGAGATCTGGTCAGAGCTTTTGCATATCATGATTCATTTGGTTTATCTTGAACTATAATCACATTGCAATATTCTGAGTGTGAAGGTTCAATCATATTGATAATGTTCTCCTGGCTGGCATAAGTATAATTTACCTTGGCACCTCCTTTGGTCTTTGAGGAATCACCTTGTTCGTATGCAGGCAAAGGGTCTTTAAATGCTTTATGATCAGCATTGGTTGGATGATTCCCAACAACAACTTTACCAGCGTCTATGAGATCCTGAATCTCATGTTTTAGCTTCATGCAATTGTTTATGTTATGACCCTTATTCTGATGAAAGTCACAATATTCATTTTCTCTCCACCATCTTGGTTTGACATCTGGATCATATGGTTTGGAGTTATCTGGTAGTGTTATCAAGTTGTTCACCAACAGAGTTTTGAAAGCGGATTCATATGATTCTTCAAGAGGAGTAAAATCATGCTTAGGTTTGGAAAGCCAAGGCTTTTCTTTGAACCATTCCTTTGTTTTCTTTGGCGGATTCTCTGCTGTAATCTCAGTAGCTTTAAGTGCTTGTGTACCGCTATCCAAGTTGAATATTGTGGATTTTGAGTTGGTTTTGACAGTGTCTACTATTACATCATTAACAACATTCTTGTTGTTGTCTTTGGCAAATTTCCAATACTTGTTCTTCTCTTTGGAGCTAGATCTTGTTTGTGTTTCTTTCCAAGGTGTGATATCTCCCTTCTTTATGAGCACATCTTCCATTTGAATGGAATTATCTACCATTTTGTTAAATGATGGGTGTACTTGCATTTGTATGCTATATTTTAGTTTGGGGACCAAGTTATTGATAAATATATCCATTTTCTCAGAGTCTGGAATAGGTCGTGGGTACCTAGAGAACATCCTTCTCCAGCGTTGGAGAAAAGTAAGAAGAGGTTCCCCTATTTTTTGTTGAGTATTACAAAGATCAATCATAGTCACAGGATGTCGAATGTTGTATGAGTATTATTGTAAAAATAGTTGGATTAGTTCTTCGAAGGTTTTTATTCCTTTGGGTAGACTTGAGAACCATTCCATTGCTTGACCCCCTAAACTCCTTGGGAAGAGACACATGAGGTACGTTTGATCATGCATGAATTCCATACAAGCAGCACTAAATTCCCTAACATGATCTTGAGGATCTGAGGTACCATCATATTTGTCAAATTTTGGGATTTCCACTCATGAAGGAAATGGAGGCATGTGTAGATTTTTATCAAATGGAAAGGGACATATTATTTCCAAAGAATATTGTTTCGGGGACTTCTCCTTATTCTTCAGCTCTGTGAGCTCCATCTGCAAAGCTAGTAACTGTTTGTGTACCATGATTACAGGAGAGTCTTCCCTTTTAGTAACAAGTGTCTGAACATCATATCCAATAGGAAGTTTGGCACCTTGTTTTGCTAGTTCTAAGAAATAGTCTTCCTTTTCTCGGGTCATGATAGTTTTCATCATTTTTCTACAGTCTTTGTCTTTCTGACAGTCAAGGATTTCTTTTTCTAGAGGTTCAACATCTTCGTCAATCTCACTTGATGATGAGGAGTCATTATGATTTTCAAGAATATTATGGTCATTTTTGTTTCCATCATTGTATTCTATCTCATGCATGGTGGGAGATTTCGGTTCATCAAAAATTGGTCCACCTGATGACGACGACATATCAGTGAGTGGATCCTTCACGTAGAATGGATTATCTTGATAGGCGAAGGTTTGTTCTTTGCCTTTGGCTTGTTTCTTATGAGAACTCCTAGTTTGAATAGGTATTTTTATGGATTAGTGTGACCTAAAGTCATTTTGTGATGCACAGGTCAAGATCAATTTTAGAGCTAGTTGTTCTGTTTAGAGTATTGTTTGGGAGGAACAACTGAGATTTTGTCTGATTTCAAGAACAATCTATCCTATCTAAGATGTTATCTAAGTTGATTCTAAGTGTAGTGTAAGATTCATTCTGGTTTCAGGAATGATCTATCCTGTATAAGACATTATCTAAGTGACTAAAATTTGATAGGTAGTTGATTGAACTAGCTAAAAGGTGATCGACCAAATCGTGCAACGCAAATGGCAGACGTACACTATCTTGATCTGTTTATGCTCAGTATTATGTTTGTTGTAAGCTGTTTCTAGGCAAGTTTGATTTTTCTATTCTGACAAAACCAGAGACTCGTACGAAAGGATTTTCTGGACTCGACGACAATTTAGCAGCTATAGGATGACAATAGTTCTGTTTCGTACAAGTTTCTACCTCGTATTGTATGACAAATGGGCATGTGTAGGACGACAAAAGACTTAGAGCAGTTCTGTTTTGTACGACACAGGATACAGAGTCAGATGATAGAATAAAATGACTCATATGATTTAGGATTGGGTGTAGGACGAAAAATCAAAAAACTCGTATGACACAGGATGTGATATAGGACGATGAATTATTAGACTCGTACGACTGTTCACAGGATAGAGCCTAGAAATTTTGAGTTTTTCCGATTGCTGAGTATAACCAATTCTGAGATGGACTGATTTTTGACCAGGATAGACTAGTTTCTGACACGGATAGAGTTTCAACTTAAAATGGACTAGTTTCTGATACGAACAAAGTTTTGACTTAAAATGGACTAGTTTCTGATACAGACAGAGTTTTGACTTAAAATGGACTATTTTCTGATACGAACAGTGTTTTGACTTAGGATGGACTAGTTTCTGACACAGATAGAGTTTTGACTTAGGATGGACTAGTTTTCTGACATGGACAAAATTTTGACTCACTGAGTTGTTTCTTGTCTTCACTGATTTTTGGTATTTTAGTTTTTGTTTCAGGGATGAAAACACAGAAAACAAGTAGTATGTATAGTGACTCCAATCACAACATGCAAACCCTAAGGAATTTGGTGAGGAAAGAAAACCTTTGCTTGTAGACTCAGGTACACACCCAATAGCTAATCAGAATTGACTGCTGAGTCTCACACAATGGATTCTCAACACCGTATTATCTGACTCCAAATGCTAATGGGGGCACAAAATGACAAGTATCTTGGGAGAGTTACTATCTCTCTTGCACAAAGATTATCCCCCTTTCGGAGATGAATCGGGTAGCTTCTAATTTTAAATTGGATTTAGTTAGGGATCTATTCGGCACGTCAAGATATAAACTCATTTAAGAGGTCTCCCAGCCTTGAAAACCAAGGTTTAATATACCTGAAGGTACGGAGGAGAGCTATTCCCGAGTACTGCCGTTGACTTGATTTTCACCAAATCACGTTTATTTTATAGTGGGTTGAAGTACTTGGCGTCTAGTTGTTCCCACTTAAGTCATTCCCCTCATACCGGCTATAATGACTTTAAGGGTTTTTCAACCCCTCGGAAGCCTACTAAAGATGTACAAATCTCAAACAAAGAAAAAGCTTCAAGGGTCTGGATTTCTGATTGTCTAGAAAAAGACAAGAGCATACTCTCCTACCTCTTAGAATCTTCTATAAGCACGAAAAACAAATTTGTTCTTTAACCAGATAGCAAGTTAGGTTCCTAAAAATGAATTTAAAGAATACACGATGTTTAGTCGATTCTCCTTAGGCAACCAACAAAGACAACGAATCAGTAGTCATATTGTCTTTGTGCAACAAGCATATTCTTCGACAAGCGTTCTACAAAAACTAGTTAGGTTGTGAAAAACTCTGAGATAGACAGGTAAACAATCAGGGTCAGTCGTCAGAATAATCAATCAGAAATGAAAAAAATATGAAATTTGCCTCTTTTACCAAAAAATATAGAATCGTACAATAGGAACTTGACTCGTATGAGATAGAATTTAGTATTATATGAAATAAAATTGCTGATGATGTCGGCTCATACGATAGAGGATTTATGCTCGTACGACAGAGTATCTACTCGTACGATAGAGGATCTGCTCGTATGATACGATATTTGCAATTCATGCGACACCTGCAGTTTCTCGTTTCAGTACGTAAAAATTTTTGTATGAGATGTACAGACGAAAAACCGAAAAATCTGAAACCTAGAAAATAACAAAAATAAAGCAGTCAGTCTTGGAGGCCGAAAAAAATGTAGTCTTCGGGCCCCACGGTGGGTGCCAAAGATGTGTGTGTGAAAAAGATAACTTGTAGCTGCAACCACAACACTTCAATTAAGTCATTATATGCATGCTTAGTAATCAATAATCAATAAGAAATAAACCATAGCAAAGCGACTAATTAACTTCTAAAAGATGCGAGTATAAGATTGCTCTCAGATTTTTATAAGCAATACCAGTGACTAGACTACACCAAGACGAAGGATTTAATCTATATGATATTAAGCTATATGTATGTAAGATGGATGAATAATTCAAGTAATGATAACCAATTCAAGCAACAATGGATGCAAGCAATAATGAATGTAAAATGGATGCAAATAATCTAAAAAAGCACAATAATTTTCAATGACTCCAGAGCGAAATTAGTGTGATAATAATCTCCAGGCGTGTTCTCAAAAATCTCTGGGGTGAATTGGAATGAGAGCTGAAGACTGAATTTATAGAGAATCACAAGAGAAAAAGCTCAATTTAGGATTAATTGAAATAATTAAGAAATCATGTTCAGTTAACCTTGAGATAGATTCCAATTATAGTTTAATTGAAATGCATTCAAATTAGAAGTCCAAGTTGCATTGGAAAATAATAATAAATTAATTCCATGCATATCTGATAAAAATAGATAATTCTTTAATTTATTCAAGAAAAAGGTCTTTTCAATGCAACTGAACTTCTTTTTTCTGTTTTTGAAAAGCTTTAAGTTCCAATTTTAGAGAATAATTCAATAATTCAATTAAATTGCTTTTCTGATTTCAAGTTCTAAATTTAGAAAAATAAATAATATTTCAAGTTTGATTTCTCTCTCAATTCAATTCTTTTTTTTGTTTTATTTTCAATTCAACTCTTTGTAATAAATTAATCCTTTTGTAATAAATTAATCCTTTTTGCATGATTGAATGGCAAATTATTAATTAATTAAATATGCAAGGATATTTAATAAATTAATCCTTTTTGCATGATTGAATGGCAAATTATTAATTAATTAAATATGCAAGGATATTTAATAAATTAAAATGGGATAATTGATCAAAATGATATTCTTGGAAATGATTCAATTAATTAAATAAATATTTAATTAATGTTGAGTAGTTGATTTGCCATGTGATTTTTTGATAATTAAAGAATGAATAATGTGCTCAAGATTAATTTAATTACCTTTGGTTAGGACCTTGGTGATGTTGTCAAGATTAGGGGCCCATGGTTTAGATGACCAATTTTAGGGTATTACAGATTAAGCAAGACAAGAAACATGTATTCAAGTTTGGTTCCTTGATTGTTTGTTTAGCACTATGCTTCCTAAATGAAATACTCGATATTGGAAAAAATCAGTGGGGATATGATAAACTGATGGTCGTTCAAATCAAGGAAGGATTGTAGGGTTTAGGTAATATTGTTGCACAAAAATATGCTTTGTGGGGATACTTCAAATATTTTCAAGCCACAATGCATAGCAAGGAAACGATCCCTAAGGAAATTGTTGAAAAATGTGAGAAAACTATCTTCTTTATGGTTGATAAGGACCAATGCCACATGGAGAAAGCTGAGCCAAGAACTGTCTAGATCATGAACATGGGGTATGAGGTGGATTCTATCACACTTGAGGCATATACTCAAATTTTTTTAAGTCAACCAGTGGATGATAAGGATGAAAGGTTCGACACTTGTCAGGAAAAGGATCTTAACTTACACAAGAAGTTTACCAGACCTTCTAGGAAGAGGAAAGTAAGGAAAGAGGTAGAGGAGTTAGCAGAACAAATGGGCATATCCAAGGAGTGTAAATACGTATAACATTCTAATTTTGATAATAGAATGAAATACTCTTTATTCTTAAATAAACTCATAAATCCTTTAATAATTCTATTTACTTCAGCTATACTAACCTTAGATCTATATGATAAATCCATTGATACCATAATAAATGCAAATTTCTACAATCGTAATAATGATTCTTTATTCAATAAAGAAACATAAATAGTATTCCTACAAATAGTCATTCATAGTATTCCATTCATTCTATACATCATTCAAATCTATATTTAATATGTAGGACTTTCAAATGCCTTAAGCTCAAATAACAAGTATAATACAAAGTAAAGGATGGGATGCATCCATTAATCTTCAACCCAAAGCTATCTTCAATGCAATATTTTAGAAATGAAGACGAGAATAAAATTCAGGTGCTTTTTCCACCCAACTTTGAAGTATACACTTCCCTAAAATTCTTAATCAATTTAGAAGACCAAACCCTGCATGAATTTCTTAGCAAGAAGAATTCAATAGACAAGATGGAATCTGGTGCGTGCCTAGAATGATACAAGCATTTTCTATTATTCTAACTCAATTAAGAAATAAGAAAGATCATAACAAGGATATGGTAGAGAGCATAAATAAATCTATATGTTTCAATGGTCAATAAATTGCTCGGCCAAGTATAATGCCATGCATAGCAATAAAATATAGTTTGGAAAAGAAAACTATTGTCTCTATAATTCCACATTCGGCACCCGTCATGGAAGGTAACTTTCCCCAAAAACACATGCAAAATTATTCTAACATTTCCAACTTCCTTATTTTCACATGATACCAAAAATATAATGAAAGCCAATCTTTTGTTTCACACATAATTTTGAAAACAATTTTTAAACAAGAAGGTGTATCACATGTATGCATATTTAGCATATAAACAAATATAAAATGTAAGGATAGAATATGAGTACACATTCTTCTATTTATTTCTCATAAAATTCAAATAGTATAATTATCAATAACTAACACTTCATGTTTTGATTATCTAGTTCCTAGGTTTACCACAATGAGTAATACAATAAAAATATCTTCATAATGCACCTACATCTTTATTACTTTCCAAAATGGTATTTGATATAATCCAACATGATTTTTATACACAAAAATCTAATCCAGAACTCTAATTCTTTTCTACATTATCGTTCTAAATCAAACCATTCTCAAAGAAAATCAAACTCTATTATTTATGCTCTAAGGAAATGCCAACTCCTATGATCAAACCCTCCAATTGACTTGGCCAACTTATAGAGTGAACCTATTTGGTTACTAACTCCCTCACTTTAGGCTCTATAGGACCTAGGCAGGTATACCTATTCACTAGTGGCTTTTGATGACTAATGCTTTTTATAGCAGATTGAGTATCTTGGTCTAAATTCTTCCTTGCCTTAGAATGGCATAGTTTCCTAGGAGAGGTGATTTTAGATGAGTTCAAGATTATTGTTGTGGAAGATATTCGATCTTTGTACTTGAAATTTATATGTATGCATACTATCGCTAATTGGTTCTATGAATCTTACTCACTTATCCTATAATTTTAATGCAAAGGTAATTAATATGGTAATGGTTGTGATTTGTGAATGACCACTATCTTTCCTATTATTTGGGCTACAGAGTCTTATATTTCTTTAGGACTTAATGTATGATTTGTGAGACAGTTTATAAACTTTCCCCCTTTGGTAAATCTATCAGTTATGTTACTACTTATCAAGTTGCCATTAGTTTCATGTCAAAGTTATTCTATATACTCTAGTCGGTTATCTCTACCAAGATATTCAGTCGGTATGCACAGTCTAGTCGGTTATTGAAGAAAGTAGTCTCAAAACATAGTATACACTGAGCTATCTACCGAGTATCTTTTCATGACTACCGAGCAGCAAAGATGACACACCGAGTGAAACGTGTTACCAGATTCATTGAACCTGGACATACATATGAAAATGTGTTACAGAACGAGGCACATCTAACCATTATCACATTGGAAATTGCACTTAAAGATTGTGTATGATTTTGAGGTCATCTAACCAATGAAATAATTTGCATGGTTATTCATTAGATAAATCATATTTGTAAGATTGAAGCAATGAATGGATCACCGTTAAAGAGATCTATTTATACAACATGAGTTAAGAATTAAAAAGTGTGTGTGTGCATGAGTATAAGAAGACTGTTACAGAGACATAGAGGTCACCGAGAAGGTTTTCAGAGAACACTCAAAGAACAGAGTAAATAGAAGGGTTTACCGAGTTACTATATGGGTTACCAAGGTATGCTATAAGCAAGGTAACTTATTCTGAGCACATAGAATCTGCTATAACATTCCAGATGTAAAGTTGAAGATATTTGTAATGATTTTATTGTAATATTTTGAAGTTGTAAGAGAAACCTTTAATAGGGTAAAAGACTCTAATCAAGTCTATAAATTGTAAAGCCTCTAACCAGGTACAACATTTAGATGAAGTGTTGTGAAATCCTTTAGCAAGGTAGATCTAATAGATCTTGTTACTCTTAATAGGGTAAGATATCAGAAATAGCTAAACATGTAGCTCTAACCAAGCACTCTTTATTATTGCAGTAGTGAAGTTGTGGGTGCTATCCCCACCGTAGTTTTTCTCTCTAACCAAGAGTTTCTGTGTAACCAAAATATATGTGTTATGGAGTGAATCATGTATGATTGTTATCTATTTGTTTTAGCTTTATATTATGTTTTGCACTATTCATTTTATGCATAACAGTAAAGTTATTATTGAAGAAAAGTTTTGGAGTACTGATTCACCCCTCCCCTCTTAGTACATTAGCTTTCCATATTGGGCCTAACAATCGGTATCAGAGCTTGAATCTTGGAAAAGGGTTTAACTACCTAAAGAGAAAGATCTTATCAATGGAAGGCTATAAACAATCTCGGAGGATTGTATATCTGCAAGAAGAACTGGATCATGCTAATCAAGTAATTGCAGACATGCAAAGACAAATACAAAAATCTCTGAAAGTAAGAAGAAGATTATCCGATGATTTGTAGGACTCTCAAGAGTTAGTGGAACAAATTGAGACATCATCTGAGAATAGTATATATGAAGAAACGGAAGAAATGATTGGAGTATTGAAAGAAAAGAACAAAGCACTAGCTGATCAATTGAAAGCAATGAAAAGAGAACATGAACATTTCAGCCCACAGATGACTAAAAATCTTGATGCATTGAGGACAACTGAGGATAAAGTAAGAAATCTAGAAAGAGAGAAACAACAACTTGAAGTCTTAGTATCTGATAAGAATGATGAAAAGGGTTGACTGGAATTCAACAAAACTTGTCAGATCAACTAGGTTATGCACATCATGAAGCAATTCTGAAAAATGATGAGAATCAAGCATTGAAAATTGAAGTATCAAGGTTGACCAATGAACTTGAAATAGAGAAGAAATCCAAAGAAACACTCAAGAAGAGTTATGAAGCATCAAATATGTTAGATGAGCAACTGAATACAAGAAGACCCAACAAAGATGCAGGACTCAGTTACAAAGGAAAAGACTCTACCGAGAAGGGAATTCATACTACCAAGAGAGGAGAATCATCAAAGCAAGCTAGAAACAAGAATAAAATCAAAAGAAAGAAGCCTATTTGCAACCACTGTGGAAATCAAGGTCACACTGCCAACATGTGCCAAATCAGAAAAGGTAAGCAACCGAATGTCACTAAGTCGAAAGGTTATTGTTACAATTGCAATAAATATGGTCACACATCTAATCAATGTAGGACAAAGTCTTTTAACAATTATCAGAAGGCAAAATTCAAAGGGTTTTGTAAAAACTGCAATAGATATGGACATAGTACCGAGAAGTGCTAGCTTAAGCAAAAGAACTATATGTGGTCTACACATCGAGCAAATGCTAGAGGTTATCGAACTCACACACATCCTTACCGATAGTATTTTGCAGTACCATGGGATTACAATACAAGGATATGGTGTGAATATTGTGGAAGATATGGACATATAAGTGCCAACTGCTTTATAAGGTTTGGAATGAACAACCAAAGATCATGGAGAAATCCTGGTATGACATGTTTTCATTGTCACAAAGTTGGACACTTAGCTGGAGATTGCAAAGATCAACCTAGAAAAGACACTGAAGAAATAAAAGACAAATTAAAGATAATTTAGAAAAAGAAGGAAATTGTGTCAAATGAAGAAAGCACCTTACCTACCGAGTTAGGTGCACCTATTCCAAATTAATCAGTAAAGGTATGAAGGGATTGCATTCTCTCAAGGTTAAAATCTTAACAATTCCTATTTTATCATGTACTTAATTCAAATCTGCATAATTAAGATGTATTAGTAAGTTTGAAATTATATCAAAGTCTTTTGAAGCACTATACAGGAAAATTGTCAAGTCGGTGAATACAGGAAACTTGTCTAGTCGGTAAATGAAGGAAGTTTGGTTACTCGGTTAAAACTAAAAAGGAGAGTAAATCAGTTAAAGAGGAACTGAGTGCATTTAATGTTTTTGACCTAACCCGCACAGAGCCTGATAAGGCATATGGTGTACTTAAAAGCATTTTCGCGGTCATTTACACTTACCAAGTTTTTGAGAGAGAAGAGCAAAGCGAATCCAAGGCGATCAAACCTCCTACAAAGAAAATTTGAGGTATTTACATTAATCTCAACGCATTGTTAAGCTAGTTTACTGATCTTATCTAGTTGCCATTATCTGCTAAGTATAAAGCATCAGTCGTTTGAAAATCCTGAAACCCTAAGGATCCTTTGTTAGCTTTTATCTAAAATATACAATGGCGCCAAAGATCCAAGATCCCATAGTTGTCAAGAATGTAGAGAAGCCCTCACTAAAATACTCTTTGACTCTTAAAGTTGCATCTGAATTGGATGACAGAACTGCCTTTTCACTCATCCTGGATAGAGTGTTGTTAGTTGACGATGTGAGATTCTTCACCAAATGTCATGTTGAAGAACTTGGTCATGTTGATATCAAAGACACCTATGATGAGCTATACATAGATGGTAAATTGAATAGCAAGTATGAAAACATCAAGATCAAGGGATTAACTGAAGCCCTAACCTATCCCCATGTGTTCAAACCCCAGTGGGTTAAGTTTGTTCTAAGCAAAGTTCACGATGATTTCATGTGGCTAGAAGAGCAACCATTTAAGATTAAAAGGGAAATCATTCATCTAATTATCGGTTACCCCATTTATGATCATGCCCAAGCCCAAAAGATGATATCACAGAAGGAATTGATCAGTTTAACCGAAGTGGAATCAAATTGCAGAGGATTGAAACTGAATAATGTCACAGATGAAGAACTAAAATTTGCCATTAGAGTAATGGGCTACTGTTTCTTCCAATCGGCAAGGGAAAATAATGTACCGTGTGTAGCAGTAGACCTGGTCTACAAAATTGTGAAAAAGGGAATAAAAATTGACCTATGTGAGGTGTTGCTGAAGAATATATTTGAAAATCTGAACACCATCAGGAAGCCAAAGAAAAACAACTCAGCTAATACACTATAGTTTGGATCATTACTGGTATGTATGTATTTCTATTTTGAAAAATTCTTTCCATTAGTCGGTAAAGTTCTTTGGGAACTACACTGACCAATCACCCATCAGATAAATGACTTCATCAAGAAGTTAGGTGATAATTTCAATGATATTATGGATGACTGCTTCAGTAAATTTCAGGAGAAAATGCATAACAGATATAGGATTCCACCCCAGCTAGTGGAGAAATACAAAAATGATATATGTTTTGAAGTTGACACTGATTACTGTTATGTGAATGTTGTGGAACCAAGGACTCAATCTTTGTCACTGATGAGTTACGAGATTGACTTTGAGATCACACAACAACAAATTGATGCATTTCTCTCATTACCGAGACATGCTACTGAGCTAAGGTATGGAACCTATGAGGAAGTAAAGGAAAAGGTAAAAATGAGCATTATAGTACCCAAAGCTACAAGAAAGGCAACAAAAATGATAAAGTCATTATCAGAGAAATTCGGAGAAGACTCTTCCTCTACACCTATCAAAGGAACCATTACCATTACTGAAGAGGAATCTGAAGCCCAAGAGGCAGCAATAACACTAAGCACTGAATTGCCTAAGGGAAAAGTGTTGAAGAGAAAGAAACAGGACACATCAAAGGCCTCACTGACTCCACCTCCAAAGTAACCTAACACAAGAGCATCTGTAGCCTTACTGAGTAAGAAAAAAAAAGTGTTACTGCTCCCAAGGTAACAAAGACATACAAGAAATCTACTCGGAGACTCATTTTGGCAAAAGAGTCTAGTGATACTGAATCAGAGGATGCAAGCAAATTCTAGATTGTCAAGAGCAAGAAGGTAAATATACATACTGTTGAAAACTTCTGTGCTAATCTGAAAGAATATGGAGGATTTGGATCATTTAGATATGTCAAGTATGAAACTAGGAATAATGATGAGAAGAGACAAATTGAAGAAGCTGTCATCTGCACACTTCTAAAATTCCGGTTAGCTCCATTGGAACTAGCTAAGTCACTTCCAAATGAACTTTACTTGCATATTGATAATAGGTGGAAGTATGCAATGGACTCAGAGAAATAGATCAGAGAGAGAAGTCTAGTTCATCTCTTTCCAGACATGTCAGTAGCTGAAATAAAGGAACATCTGACAACCTACAATTCAAAGTTTCTTGTCAAGCAGAGAGCTTTAAAACTGATGAATGAGCTATATATTGAAGTTGAAAATGAGACAAAAGCAAAGTGGCAGGAAATTTTTAAAATCAAGGATGCCGGTGAGCAAGCTATAGTTGAAATTGTTGATGTTAGCGAGCAAGATCTTGATGTTACTGAGAAAGACCCTACTGACACCATTCAAATAGATGAAGATGTCATGGATACAGAGGCACCATAATAGAAAATGATAGAAGGCAATGCATATGCAAAACTTGTATCTAGTGAATCAGTCTTAGAACAAGTTCAGCCTTATCCACCGGTCAACCAACCCGTCTCAACCGAAACCCCTCATGACATGGAGCAAGGCACCGAAGGTCACAAGTATACAACAGAAGGTACTACTCAAGAACAGACATCTCAAGCACCTTCTAGCACTACGAATGTTGAAACTGAGACACCGAGTATTGAGAAACCAAAGGACTCTATAGAGGCTAAAGAAACTGATCAAAGTGTTGCCTCTATTGAGCAACCTACCGAGGGTCATCAAGCCTCACAAGCCCTTGTCTTAGTTCCATCAGTGAAAGGTAAAGAAAAGAAGATGAAAAAGCATAGTTTTAAAGTTGATTTGTCAAAACCAATAGTGTTGCCCAATGTAGACATATCAAAATTGAAGGGGCAAGCACTCATTGATTTCGGTGAACTATGCAAAGCAAAATCTGAACAAGAGAAGAAAATGGCCATTCAAAAGAAAAATTAAGTACTTCAGAAGGTGAAAGCACTCTTAATAGATATGCTACTTGAAGCTACAATATCAACAGATGCAGCCATCCACATTCAACTGGATGAACTCCTAACAAAGATAGAGACATTTGGAGTAGATGCATCGGAGTATTTGAGCAAGCTAAAAGACAAAGAGCTCACTGCAAAACTAATAGAAGAGGTACATAAAGCTATAGCTATTGGCAAAGTTAAACTTGTCAAATTTATTGCTGAATTGACTCCTCAACTCAAGCACATTCTTTATTTATTTCATAAACTCTGCAGATTTTCTTTATTCATTAAATACATTAAGAATAAAATAGAGGCAATTGAGAAAGAGATCACCGATCTCTCAAGAAAGTTGACCACAGAGCCAAATTCAGTTCAGAATTTTTATACCAAGCTACAACAGCTCATGGCTCAACAATTGGACTTAAGAAATGAAGAACACAAGATCCGGATGGACATAATGACACTTCCAGATGGACATAATGACACTTCAAACACTATTCCTTCCTCATCTTTCATCCATCCAAGACCAAATCAACCGAGCCACCTCCTTATCTACTACACAAGAAGGAAGCATTCTAGATGGCTTAATATCATTATTGGCTGATATTCAAGCACATAATTCTTTAATGGATAGTGTAAAGAATGCCCTCTCTGTCGCTCTCACCAAAGCCCGGACCTAGTACAAATTCATTTTTTACTAGTTACCACCCCCAAATGGTAATTAAGTTTTGATATTTGTCAAAAAGGGGTAGTAATATGTTATAGTATTAGAGGAGTGATATAGTATTGGGGGAGTGTAGCATAAATCAAACAAAAGGAGTATAGTATATAGGGGGAGTATACTGAGCAGAGCAAGTAGAGTATCCAAGAGTAGTGCACCGAGCAGTATATAGTACAGTAAGCAAAGCACACAAAACAGATCACCAAGCATGCAAAATCAAAGTTTTGTACAGTATATCGATAAGGGGAGTATATCTGGATATATTATATTATTGGCTATTGTATATACTGTCAACATAGTCAAATTTTGCAAGTATATATATTATTGAGTTATAACTTTGAAAGTAGTTTTTGTCAAACATCTCAACTAATGTCAAAGGGGAGATTGTTACTACTTATCAAGTTGCCATTAGTTTCATGTCAAAGTTATTCTATATACTCTAGTCGGTTATCTCTACCGAGATATTTACTCGGTATGCACAATCTAGTCAGTTATTGAAGAAAGTAGTCTCAAAATGTAGTATACACCGAGCTGTCTACCGAGTATCTTTTCATGACTACCGAGCAACAAAGATGACACACTGAGTTGATATACACTTAGTGAAACGTGTTACCAGATTCATTGAACCTGGACATACATATGAAAATGTGTTACAAGATCGAGGCACATCTAACTGTTATCACATTGGAAATTGCACTTAAAGATTGTGTATGATTTTGAGGTCATCTAACCAATGAAATAATTTGCATGGTTATTCATTAGATAAATCATATTCATAAGATCAAAGAAATGAATGGATCACCATTGTAAGAGATCTATTTATACAGCATGAGTTAAGAATTAAAAAGTGTGTGTGTGCATGAGTATAAGAAGACTGTTACAGAGACACAAAGGTCACCGAGAAGGTTTTTAGAGAATAGTCAAAGAACAGAGTAAATAGAAGGGTTTATCGAGTTACTATATGGGTTACCAAGGTATGCTATAAGCAAGGTAATTTATTCTGAGCACATAGAATCTGCTATAACATTCTAGATGTAAAGTTGCAGATATTTGTAATGATTTTATTGTAATATTTTGAAGTTGTAAGAGAAACCTTTAATAGGGTAAAAGACTCTAATCAAGTCTATAAATTGTAAAGCCTCTAACTAGGTGCAACATTTAGATGAAGTGTTGTGAAATCCTTTAGCAAGGTAGATCTAACAGATCTTGTTACTCCTAACAGGGTAAGCTATCAGAAATAGCTAAACATGTAGCTCTAACCGAGCACTCTTTATTATTGCAGTAGTGAAGTTGTGGGTGCAATCCCCACTGTAGTTTTTCTCTCTAACCAAGAGTTTCTGTGTAACCAAAATATATGTGTTACAGAGTGAATCATGTATGATTGTTATCTATTTGTTTTAGCTTTATATTATGTTACTGCACTATTCGGTTTATGCATAACAGTAAAGTTATTATTGAAGAAAAGTTTTGGAGTACTGATTCACCCCTCCCCTCTTAGTACATTAGCTTTCCATATTGGGCCTAACAAGTTACTGTTTCTTATTAGATTTGCTGAATGTTTTTATCATAAACAGCTTGAATGAATTTAACCCTAACCTTAAGGGACCATTCAAGGAAGAACTACAAGGAACAATTGCAATCCACAAGTAGATCATTTTAATCCAAATTTATAACATAGGAACATAGACTTCACTGTAAGAATATGAATAACCTTATCTCCTTGAGATAATATCACAAACATCTGCATATAGAAAATGAGATAATCCACAACACATATGGAGAAGAAAAATGACCAATTCTATTAAAAACTTCAAAATTGTACAATTGTATGCCAGAGGCTATAGTATCTGTCCAGTATCTAATATTCTAATGATGATTTAATTTTACAAAATTTTCTCCTCTAAGTATGTGAGAAACACCTATTCTATGAGAAGTTATGTCCCTTCATCATTAACAATCTGATTACAATTGCTTAACAAAGTGAAAAATAAAAATAAGCATGCCAAGATGATTAATATAACTGTCATTCTTATATCATCTAGTGGCCACACTCTTCCTCTTCATATCTGTCTCCAATTAAAAGAGATCAAACACTACCTGGTTGACATGTGGGGCTACATCTTCATCCTAGTTAAATCTAGCCACGACTTTCTCCTAAATTTGTGCAAATATTTTTGCCATTTCTCTAAAGGAGTTAGTTCACCTTCTCTGTAGACAACTGGTATTGTTGCAACACAGTCCTCCTCCAACATTTGGAGGTCTTTATTTAGTGTGTCTACATATTTGTCATGCTCTACTAGGTATTGGTCCCCTTGAACTCTTTCTTTTACAGTCATGGCCTCATTATCTTTCAATACATCTTGCAATCTCACCCTCAATCTCTCATGCTCTTTTAGAGCTTTCACAATCCCTGTTTATACTTTCCAATATTGGTTAGCATATGGCAACATAGATTTGAACCTATGCTCAATGACATCATTTTCCAATTTGTTCATCTTCTATTGGGCATTGGTCATTGCTTTGCTAACTTTTCATCCTTTATCCTCTAATAGGTAGCATATGATATAACATCTAAGACCCTTAGGTCAGGTTGAAAACCCATATCTGGTTCACATCCCCCCATAATAGGAGTCTTTTGTGACAACTGTCCTTGTAGCCTATGGATTTATTCAGTAGCCTTCTCATACAAGCCTTTGTAAGTGTTTTTCTTATTGACCAAAAACTCTATTTGTTCTTGATTCAGTTTTTCTACATCCAAGTTCAACTTGGCTATGATTTTGGGATCAGTTTTCCCAACTTGCTGGATCATCAGGTGGCCAAAAGCTTGATCTGTATTAGCAAGTATGGGTCTCTTCTCCTTTAGATACAAGGCCCACAACATGAGAGCCTTTTGATCTGGATCATAGCCCGAGCCTATAAAGATCCTATCTACCTCTTCTAGCATGATCTGCTTGTTGGGGTCTTGCTTCTTGAGGAAACTGTCAAACAGTAATGAAGACCTCATGTCCCACCCTGAGTAGATTAGCACACCAGTATCCTTAAGTAGCTTTCCTTCCTTTCACAGGTGTCATTTCTCTCATAGAAAGGTCCACCTCTTCTTGTAACCTTTGGACTTGTTCTTCCTTTGTTTTCTCTTTCATAACATTCCTAATATGTATTCCTTTATGCTGGTATAAAAATGTATTGAACTCTCTAGAGGAAATGAAATCATTATCAACAATGAAATCTTCATGTTCAAATATCCTTATATCTCCAACATCCTAGACATTGTATTGTCCTATCATCAGATCCATCTACACACCACCCTCAAATCTAGGAGGATATTCTTCTCTAGGGGAATCAACTGGAATAACATTAGAGATTGATTGAGGAGACAATTGTGCCAAGGGCTCTGTATCCCTGATAGTTTTGATGTGCTTCCCATAGACATAGGTAGGCACTCCCTCAAGAAACTCTAGCTCATGCTCCATAAGTTTGTTTGCTGCGTCTAAGGTATCTTTGATGTTTTGAAGCATGTCCTCATTTATTCTCCCTCAGAAGAGTTTCCATTTGTAGGCTTGTAACACTCGCTCATACTTAGCCCTTTTTTCATTAGGTTCTTCCCTTCCCATGTTTCTGATGAAATCATTAGGTATTAGCAACACATTCTCTCCAACCTTAAGTTTCTGGGATGACCTTGCTGCTCCTATGTATCCCTCGGGATCAAAGTTTGGCCTAGGGTCACTTTCCACCATCTTATAATAATCCAATTTATTTTGCAGCAAACCATAAATTTTTGAACTTTTGACAATAAAATTTGAAAGCACCAGTAATCCAGGCATAATGAATTGTTTTCCATGATCAGTTAAGTGTTGGGAGCTTACTATTGACATCTACCTAACAATCTCTAGGTATGCCACTCTGTTAGGTACGATGATAGGAAATACATATGGTTTTCCCTCAAATCCATACACTCTTATTTGAGTGCAATCCAAAAAATAGTAAAAATCTCCCCAATTGTGCTCAATTGCAGTGTCTTCACCATAATCCTTTGGGCTTAAGAATCTTTGAATTTTTGGAGACAAGGCATGATTACACAGGTATCCCAACAATCTATATAGTGTCTTAACAAAGTACTCCTCAAAATGCCAGTACTGGTTGTTGTTGTATCTTTGGTCCCATGAAGATATCCATAGTTTCATAGGCTTCCTTATCCCAGCCTTATCATATGCCCTGATGCATAACTCATCTATCCATAGCCCTTTGTCTTGTCCAACATACAAAAGCATGTGCATAAGAAAATAATAGTACTTGAAATGCACATTAATCACATCTCCTTTCATTTTTTCTAGTCCATGATTGATGGCATCAACAAGATAAGTGGGAAAATCAAATAACTAGGGATCTTTAGATTGCAAATCTGCACAGATGACCATAGTCGCTATATCCATCAAGGGATGAGCCCCTATTCCCAGAACCTGAGTAGCGTAGTAGTATGCATACTTGAAGTAGGGATGGAACGAATTGACATCATAGGGAGCTTTGTCATTTTTACCCAATGGTATTGTTGATCCTGCAACCCTGGGTCTATGGATGGGGAGTCTCCACCTCTTATAGATGTCCTCTAGGTTGAATTACTCTTGTGCCAATTTCTTAGTATCAATTTTCTCTTCGAACTCCCAATCCAGATTAAACACATTATCAACAATTTCCCTAGTAATCGATAGTATTGGTTCCCCCATGTAATCATATATAGTTTTGGTCTTGGGGTCATAATTGTTGGCTAGGGATTTCATAAGTTCAACATTAACAAAGACATTAGCTACTACTAGTTTTCCCAAATTTAGTCCCCATAAATTTCTCACGTGTTCAGGTGCATTTCGTCTCATATACCCAAAAATAAACAACTCATGGCCTCTTATCTCCATCCATATATCTCCAAGATGCTCAAATTTGTCCTCTAAAACCTCCTCATCAGTTTTAATCTTTTTAGACCTGAGGCTTGATGAGGGACACTGATCAATCAAATCTTGGGCCAATGAATGCCCTTCCCTCTTTGTCTCTTAGGTTTATCATCTATAGATTGGGTTTCTTTTGCTTTCCTAACCTTACTGGATTTCGAAGATGATGACTTCATTTTAATTACAGGTTTCTAAGGATGAAGAACTTACTTGAATTCCAAAGGCTTCTCTTGTGAATCCAATTCCAAATTGTCCGGCTCTGAGTCGCTCTCTATGAATTCTCTTAGGCATTGTCAGCAACGTCTCCTTCTTTGCCAATTTATTAAGCATTTATGGTGAACTTACTAGTTAATAAATCCTGTTAAGTGATGGTCACATAGGTATTCATTTTGAATTAATGGTGATGTGACTTTACTGGGATTTTTTTTGATCTTCACGACAACAGGTAATCATTTGTCTTGCAATGTTTTGAATTTTACATCGATGCTTATTTAACATTACACCTGTGCTATACTTTGATGAAATCATATTTCTTGATGGCTTTACCTTATGTTTCCCCAAAACATCATATTCCATCGACATCATTCTTTACTTTGGTGAAATTGACATCATCGCCATCACATCTCTTGGTCTCATTGATATCCTCATTTCATTGAAGCCTTGCTTTAAGTATCTGTATTGATGTAATATTTTATCAATTCATCGAAATCTTTCTTTTCGATGAATATCCTTTTATCGCTAAGTCCCTCCATTGTCTTATCGATGTTAGAATTCCATCAAAACAATTTTTCATTATCTGGCCCTTGTACTAGCATCGATGAAATTTCCCCTTTTGGTAAAAGAAGAATACTCCCCTTCGACTTCTTATGTTTGGCCCATAACAAGTCATCGATGGAAATTTCTCGTGTTTCATCGATCCTTTATCCTTCGATGAGAAAGCTATTTTTGGTCAACATCTTTTGTGCCTCTTCAATACCCTCCTTTCCTTGAAATAGCTTCATTGATAAAGTATCCTTTGGTTCCTTTGATATTACTCTTTTGGCCAAATTTCCTCCCTCGGTGAGCTATTCACATGTCTCATTGATGCTGAAGTTTCATTGATATCCTTTATTTTATCGGTGGGACCACTTTGGATTTCCTCAATATACTTTATGTCGATGGAACTAATGTTTTTGGTGAATCCCTTTGGAGATCTATCATGGCCAAGGTTTATTTGATAAGTCACTTTATCGATAGGATATTGGTAGGTTTCTTCAATATTACTCTTTTCGGTCAGACTAGGCATTTCGGTGAAGGATGAACACCTATTACCGAAAGCTTTAGTGTAGGTGATGACTTAGGGATTTTTGGTATCACTGGGATTTTCAGGATCTCTATCAAAATTATCAAGGACATATTTAGCCTTTTATTATTCTTTTCAAAATCATCTTAGCTCCCTATAAAACCATGGATTTTTTACATTTTTGAATCTGATGCTCAATAGTTTCTCTGACTGGTGATGAGGGTATGCCATAGATACCTTCAAGGGACTGGACTCTCTGGTGAATAGGGACCTACTAATGATGGTTGGTGGTATATACAATGGAAAATGAATCCTAATCTACTATACATGGAATATTATTTTAAGAGAAAAATCTCTTGAGGAACCATCCATGTACTGGCAATTCCTGATTGTCTCCTATTAAACTTTGTATGTAATATGCATCCTCCCCCACTTTCTCCATAATCACATATGGCCCAAGATAAAGGGCCTCAAACTTTCAATTCTTACCTTTGTCTTGGTTTCTGGCATCCTACATCAAGACCCAATCACCTATCTCAAACTTTCTATTTGTCATCTTTGTGTCGTATAACCTTTTCATTTGATTATGTGCCTTAACATTCTCCTTCTAGGCTTCTGTTTGTTGGCATTTTGGATATGTTGATATGGTTTTGTCATTGATGTCAACACCTATCATCACTTGTCAACACATATCAGCACTTGGAGATTTTGGTTATGTTCACCAGCAAGTCAGAGACTTATGCATAGTCACCGGTATTTGGTTTACCGACAGATTATATTGTTCACCGATGCTTGGAATGACTTGGAGACTACTTGGTTATGTCAAAGACATTATTCAATCACTTGGTTTCGGTGATTTGGTTAATTGTTTATTCAGGTTTGCATATTTGCTATTACTGGCAAATAGGTCTAGGATATGCACCGATAGACATATCTATTCCAGATCTGCACGACATGTTATTGAGATGATTTATTATTAATGTAAATATATTTGAGCCAACATCATGCATCGGATATTGATTTACTTGTAATTGATTTTATTGTAATATCTTTTAGTCAACCAACCTATTCAATTGGTCTTAGATTATGGTATAAATGTAAGATCTCATTTGTGAGATTAATTTGTGAATGCGAAAAGGATTGCAATAAGGTATATGCAAAAATAAGCAGAGCTATACACGTAGACATAATTTGAAGGTTGAAGGAAGGATCTTGTGGAGGCAATCAGAACTAAACCAGTACTAAATCCAACATATGAAGATGCTATTTTATGCAATACATTATCATTGGATTTAACCATCCAATTGTAGTCAATGTGACTCTCATTTTGTGATTGAGCAGTGAGATCTAGGCAGATGGCCTTTCTGCATGTGTAGAATCCATATTGTAAACACATACTATCTGCAGTAGTATCATTTGATTGTGGGTAAGGCTTCCCACCATGGGTTTTCCCCTTACAAGGTATCATGTACAAATAGCTGTGTTATGTGTTGTGGATGTTATTTTCTTTCTGCTTCATGCATTAATCTTTACCGGTATCACAATTAACTGTTAAGACTGTCTACTACATAGGGTTTGGTTTACCGGTATTAAGCATTAAGTTTGGTTAAGTTAATTTTGGTTGAATTTATTGGACAACTGATTCACCCCCCCTCTCAGTTGTCTCCAAGACCTAACAATTGGTATCAAAGCTTGATGAATTCGATCTTGTTACTACTATCAAGACAAATCTAGCTTTTAAGGCATCATCATCAACTAGAACATCATCATCATCACATGATAAATCTGATTGGAAAGCCTTCTATGCAAGATAACTTGAAGAAAGTAGGAGAGCAACTTGGAGTCCTACCCCCACCGGTAGAGACTTAGACACTTGATGTTTGTCATCAACTGATAGAATTAATAGAGAAATCTTTTATTCTGACTTTGATGAGGAGAACTACTTCTCAAGGGGAGTAGTTGGTATTTTGTATTTGGTTCTGTATTTATTTGGCATTTGATGTCAAAGGGGGAGAGACTGATATGGAAAAAAAAATTATCTTTTTCTTTTGGGGAGAGATTATTCCTAAGGGGAGAGATATTATGTATTTTTGATTTCTAGTTAATGATCTCTTTGGGAGATTGGTGGTTTTTGGTTTTTGGCATTTATGTTTTGGCACTTTGATGGTTTTTCCATCTTGTGTTGCCATCAATGCCAAAGGGGGAGATTGTTGGTATTTTGGATATGTTGATATGGTTTTGTCATTGATGTCAACACCTATCATCACTTGTCAACACTTATCAGCACTTGGAGATTTTGGTTATGTTCACCGGCAAGTCAAAGACTTATGCATACAATAACTATTAATCATAGCCCCCTCAGTTATCTCTGGGAACTAACACTATTATGATCTCATCAAGCTTTACTAGCTGAACAAGCCTCTCCTGCAAAGGATCTTCCATATCAATTTCTTCTTGTATCATAAATCTGTGGATAGGCAGAAGATTATCCAATGGAAGTATAGCTTTCTTGCCATAAACCAATTCAAATGGAGATTTTCCTATGGAATTCTTGATTGTTATTCTATCAGACCAAAGTGCCAGACTTAATTTTGAATCCCACCCTTTTTTATTTTGTCCTAGCATCTTCTTGATGATTTTGAGCATATTTTTATTGTTGGATTAAGCCTGTCCGTTACCTTGGGGATGATATGGAGATGAATGGGATATTTTGATGCCATACTCCTCACAAAAGGTGTTGAATTCCTAAGATCTAAAGAACATTCCATTATCAGAAATAATCCTCCCAGGGACACCAAATCTAGTAATGATATTTTCCATCATGAATTTGATGACTACTTTGCTAGTAGCCTGCTTGGTAGGAATTGCTTCTACCCATTTGGTTAAGTAATCAGTGGCTACCAATATCCACCTATGACCTCCACTAGATTTGTCTGATATCTCCCCAATGAAATCCAACCCCCATTGTTGAAAAGGTTCTTCAATCTACATAGGTCTTAATGGAAGTGCCCCCTAATACTTCAATTTTCCTGAGAACTTCTGGAATGCTTCACACATCCTAACATATGTATAGGAGTTATTGAATATATGTGGCCAATTATATCTAGCCCTTAGTATTTTATGAGCTATGGTTTTAGCAGAAAAATGACCACCACATACCCCACCATGCATTTCCTGCAAGACTCCTTTTGCTTGATGTTCATCCAAGCAAAGCAACAAGATCCCATCTTTGTTTTTCCAATACAAGTCACCATTAATGATCACATACTTTAATGATTGCAACTTTAAGGTCCTCCTTTGATTATCAGTCATATTGTCTGGACACTTCATATGTCTAAGATAACACTGAGCTCAATGCTGAAACTAGCTTCCTCAAGCCCAACTTCATTTACTTGAAATCCTTCAGAATTTGCTCCTACCATGAGTTTAGCTAATCTCTGGCCCTTAATGACTTGTGAAATCTTGAGCTCAGTGTTAAACTCCTAGATTTGATTGATCCATTTGCACTTTTTTCTTGTTACTTTTGTTTGTCTAAAAATATCTTTCACTACTACTTTAGGAACATAAGTTGTGATTTCTACCCCTACCAAGTATGGTCTGAAGTGTTTTATCGCTCTTACCAGAGCATAGGCTTGTTTCTCATTTATATCATACTTGATCTCAGATGGGCTCAATAATTTATTGAAGTATGCAATGGGTTGCTCACAACCATTTTGGTTCTTCTGTAGTAATACTAGTGCTACCGTGTGACAAGAGGCAAAAGAGAAGATCAAAAATGGTTTGCTAAAATTTGGTGATATCAGTACTGGTGCCTCAGATATTTCCCTTTTGAATACTACAAAGGAATCCAATGCTTCTGCATCCCAATATAGCTTCTAGTTCCCAAAGCTACATTCAATGTTGTCCAAAATCTAGATGTCATCTTGGTATCCCTATCTGATATAATGGTTATCGGTACACCATGCAATAGGAATATTTCTTGCACAAATTTCTTCGCAAGAGTCAATGATCCGTCCTTCAGATTCCTAGGTACAAAATGTGCAAGTTTGGTCAACTTATCGACAACTACCAAGATGGTATCATGCTTGTTCTTACTCAAAGGTAATCATTGGATAAAATCCATACTAATCACTTTCCACTTATGCTCAAGTATGTGATGTTGATATAAAAGTCCTACTGGATGAACATGCTCAACTTTTACTTGCTGATGTAGAGTGGTTAGGCTCTCCTACTAGGTTTGCTTACTCTTGATGTCTCCTTAGGTTGTCTCTTGAACCATCCAATGGTTCCACACTTGTCAACCTTCCAAAGGTTTTAGGGCCCATCCTTACTAACCTTCCCAAGGTCCTTAGACTAAGGTGACCACTTCTTGTTTTGTGAGTGTCCCACACTCCTTATTAGAGACCTTCCTACTCAATACCTTAACCAAGAGTCAACCCCCTCTACTATAGGATCTTCACTCACACAAGAACAACACACTTAGGGATGATTTGCTCTAGTTTTCCAACCCTGTCCCTTTATTTAGGACCTTGGTGTTTACCGGTTCCAAGCTTGAGGGTCGATCTGCTCTTTTAGACCTACTAGGAGACCTAGTTCAATTAGCCCTACCTTCGAGGTATTTTGCAATTATCTATCAGAAGTACTGAACACCCCTATTAAATATTTAGATTTTTGGATACCCTTTTGGAAGCTTCATATAATATCTCAAAATTGGATATGGGTTTGGTCTCTAACCATCCTAACCCTTTTTAGGGCTAATTCCTTCTTTTAAGCCTAAAAAATAGGGATTTGTTTAAAAGTCTACACCAGTCTGATTGCTCAAGGATTCTGATGATTTTTTTAGGTCTGTACATCCATGAGTATGTCCAATCCAACCTTACATCAATTCCATCCAACAAATTTACCCAACTAGGGCCTGTTGTCCATAATCCCCAATGCTTGCCAACTCAACATGCCAAGCCTAGGGTATGGTGGAAAATATGGAGTTTAGCCTCCCTTGTCTTAAAAAATAAATTAAAAGATACTTTACAAGGCCACCTAACATCCCATAAGGCATCAGTATGGTGTTCCACCATGGGATGCTAAGAATGGGCCATAAAGTCTTCAAAACCCTGGTTTTTAGGTCCTTAGGACCCCCCTGCAACAAAAATGACACAAATTGTAAACTATAACACTTCAAAACCTCAGACTACCATCAATTAGAAGATAGGAATCTTCTCTAACAATTCATGCCTTGGTCTAGGCTTGGAAGTCTATACAAATCCAAATAAACTCAACTATACTCATTGAAAACACAAAATTTGAAAGGCTAAACTTGCTCTACTTGTTTCAATTCTTCAACCAGCATTCTCATCAGTTTTCCTAAGACTTATATTGGCCTTGGGTTGGTTACAAATTCCTGCAACTGAAAAATACAACCAACTAGCCATTGGTGTGTGAAATTGCAAATGTTGCAAAGTTGCTAGGAGCAACTTTTGCAACTTTTTACAAAAGTGAAAAGCTTTTCTCAAATCCAGCCTAGGTCACTTCCTAATGATCCAAATGACCCTATAAACCTCTAAACAAAATCAAACCTACCTATTCTAATTCAATAGCAATTTATTCTACCAAGTTCTCTATCTGGCACCCTTAAGAGCCCATATGCCAAAATTGGCCAATTAGTGATTCCTAGGGTCCTTAAAAACATTTGAGAACTTATTCAAAGACCTATTGACCTTATTAAAAACCAAAACAACATGATTCTAATCTCCTGGAATCAACACAACAAAATTTACTTTGTGCCCCTACACCACTTGCTAGCATTTCAAACACTGTCCCATGTACTCAATCGCTTCTTTCCTGAGTTTAGGCCAAAAATACAAAGTTCTCAATTCAGCTACCATCTTCAACACCCCAGGATGTCTTGAATAAGGTGTATTGTGTACCTCATGCAATATCAACTTCCTTAATTATCCACCTTCAAGAATATACATCCTTCTTTGGTATCTCAAAATACCATGAGGTTCCAACTCATATCCATCAAATCAGTGATCTGAAGGATCTACTCCCAAGGCTTGCTTAACCCTTAGGTAATGCTCATCTTCAGATAGATTCCACAACACTTGCTGCTTCAAGTTTAACCTAATAGTAACCATAGCATATAGATGTCTTCTTCTGCTAAGAGCATCTGCTACCCTATTTTCCTTTCCTTTGATATATTCAATACCAAAATCATACTCACTTAGGAGTTCAATCCACCTTCAGTGTCTTGCAATAAGGTTAGGTTATGTAAAAATATATTTTAGTCCTAAGTGGTATGTCTTCAACTCAAACAACTTCCCTAGAAGGTAATGCCTCCATATTTGTAATGCATGCACTATAGCTAAAAGCTCTAAATCATGTGGTGCATAGTTCAATTCATATTGCTTCAGTTTTGTAGACTCAAAAGAAACTACTTCCCCTTCTTGCATCAACACTTCTCCTACACCTTCACCTGAGGCATTTGTCATCATTGTAAAGTGTCCATTAGGATCCCGTATAGTCAAGACTAGTGTTGTTGTCAACTTTTGCTTCAAAATCTGAAATGCCTCATCGCACTTCTCGATCCATTCAATTTTATTTTCCTTCTTCTGAAGAGAAGTAATAGGTGTTTCTATCCTAGGAAAAGCTTCCACATATTTCCTGTAGTATCCTACAAGACCCATAAAACTTCTAACCTCTATAATAGTCTAAGGTGTTGGCCAATCTACAATTGCCTCTATCTTTGTAGGATCAACTGAAATTTAATGAATATAACATGACCTAAGTAGTGCACCTTTTCCTAAAAGAAAAAACACTTTGAAAACTTATCAAAAAGCTTTTGATTCCTTAGTCATTGTAAAACTATCCTAAGTGCTTCTTGTGTTCCTCTTCATTCTTGGAATAGATTAATATGTCATCAATGAATATAAGCACAAAATTATCCTAATAATCTCTAAAAATATTGTTCATAAGGTTCATGAACAATATTGGGGCATTGGTTAGACCAAAAGATATGACTGTGAACTCATAGTGTCCATACCGAGTTTGAAATGTTGTCTTAGGAATATCCTCATCCTTAATCCTCAGCTGGTGGTAACCTAATCAAAGATCGATCTTAGAGAATACTGTAGCACCCTTCATTTGATCAAAAAATTCATCTATCCTTGGAAAAGGATATCTATTCCTAATGGTTGTCTTGTTTAGCATCCTATAGTCAATACATAACCTCAAGGTACCATCCTTCTTCTTCATGAAGATTACTGGTGCACGCCATGAAGATACACTGAGTCTTATGAAACCTTGCCTAAGAAACTCCTACAATTGGGCCTTAACATCATACAATTTTGTGGTAATCATTATGTATAGAGCCTTGGATTATGGCTCAGTTCTAGACAAGAGTTCTATAGAGAAGTCAAATTCCCTTTTTGGTGGTAACTCGGTAAGATCTTCTGGAAAAACATCCAAGAACTCTCTGAGAACTGGATAATCCTTAGGGATATTCTTGGAATTATCCAAGTCACTTACCATGACAACAACAATGGTACATCCCTTCCTCTAAGCTTTCTTGAGTTGCATAGCTGAGACATGTCTCAATTCAAGAGGCCTTTTAGACCCATGAATTTCAACCGAATTTCTAGCATCATCTAAGCAGCTAACAACTTTATCCTCATAGTTTACTATAAATTTATGTTCAGTTAGCCAATTAATTCCTAATATCATATCATATGATCCCAATGGTGCTACATAAAGGTTAAACTCAGTTTGGAAATTTGGAAGTTCTAAATCACTGCAAAATAGACATAAATCTACCCTCTTCTCTACTTGATTTCTATATTGAACCCTCCATGCATGTGACATGTAACCAGAACTAATAGATAATCTAGAAACTATTTTAGGATCAATAAAGCATTCAGTAGCCCTTGTATTGATCAAAATAGAAATTGAGTGACAAAAAAGATTACCTATGATCTGGATAGGTGAAGCCTAAAAGTCATCTTGGCAGTTATCTAGCGATGCATGAATCAGATGTCATCATGCTCCTTGTTGATTTCTTCCTCTCTGAGTTGTATAACATTGTGGACAATTTGAAGCATAATGATTTCCCCACAATTGTAACATCCATCTCTAGGTTTTGGATTTCCATTTGATCTATTATTGTCAAAGTTCTACCTGGTATTGAAATTAGTGAAGTTGGTGTTATTGTTCACTTTCTTGTTTCCACCCTGGTTCACTCCTCCTTTCTCTTGATTATTAGGTCCTCTTTTTCAGATTCCTTATTTATCAATTGTTGTTTCCCTTCTGATGATCATTGTTTTGAAAATTTTTATTCCCAAAACCTGGTTTGGAACTCACATTGTTGCGTAAGTTTTCCAATTGCTGCAACTTCTGTTCCTATTTAGTTGCTTTCTCAAATACTTCATCCATAGTCAATGGATTATGAATATCCACTTTTTCTCCAATCTGAGTCCTCAAACCTAAGATGAACTTTCGAATGTGGAATCGTTCATCCATCTGGTACTATGGAACATACTTTAGGAGATTGGTGAACTGTAATGCCCCGCCAAGAAACCTTGAAGGGATAAAGCTAAAACACACAATGGAGTGCAATTTTTTTTTTAAAGAGTTTTAAACACAACATGATGATACAATGAGTTAGCAAAAGATTAGATAACACAACAAAAGACTAAACAAAACCTAAGGAGTTTCCCAACTTGATTACTTAACTTAACATCTAACTTAACTCACGTCATTTGACCTAGAAAGCATGTTAACTTAATTTCATGCTATTATTTTAAACAAGGATATAATTCATTTAGTAAATTAGCATTATAGATAATAGGACATGCTCATCCATTATGGTTGAAGATGAGTCTAACATGAGTAAATTTACCCATTGAAGTTAAAACATAGATAACATATGAAATCATCCATTAAGGTTAAAATATGGTTAACTTGATGAGTTCATCCCTTTTAGTTAAATTATAGCTATTATCATGAAGTTCCTTTATTAAGGTTTAAAATGTAAATAACCAAATAAGTTCATCCATTATAGTTAAAATATAGCTAATAAGATGAAGTTCATTTATTAAGGTTAAAATGTAGATAACCAAATGAGTCCATCCATTATAGTTAAAATATAGCTAATAAGATGAAGTTCATTTATTAAGGTTAAAATTTAGATAACCAAATGAGTCCATCCATTATAGTTAAAATATAGATAATAAGATGAAGTTCATTTATTAAGGTTAAAATGTAGATAACCAAATGAGTCCATCCATTATAGTTAAAATATAGCTAATAAGATGAAGTTCATTTATTAAGGTTAAAATTTAGATAACAAAATGAAATTCATCCATTAGAATTACAATTTAGGTAACATGACGTGTTCATCCAATAATTTTTTAACCATTCATTACGTTCAATTTTTACATTAAACACATGCCATGCATCTTGTTCCAATACGCACTAAAATTTCATCATAACTAATGAGATCTTTTAATGCATACTTATTTTCATTAACCATAACAGAATACATTCTTTCATGATCCATTTTACTAATTTTAAGAGATGACTACATACATGCATTTACGATAAATCTCATCTAATCCACTTATACATACTATCAAAATGCCATCCATACATGCTAACACTAAACATGAAACAAAAGAACAAAAGCATCGCATAACACCAAATTGATATCGGAGTTCACCCCTATAGGGCTACATCTTCAGGTCTTCTCAACTGCAAGACCCCTCTAATCATTTAAATAAGTTAAGGGTACATAAGTTTCCCATCATTTAAATTCATGCCATCAAGGTGAACATACCAATAAACAACCGACCACATCGATCAATAAATACCTAAAAGATCCATGAATAGGAAAGGATCCACTGAACTTAATAGAAGCAAATACCAGGTCCATTGCTCGATGGTACTCTAACTAGAGACCTGACCCACTATGGTCGACCATAAATCAACACTTGAAACCCGCATAAAGGACAAGACCAAGACTCAAACACTATCACAAGGCAAAAGTCAAACTCAAGACCGAGGACAGAAACAGGTACCCCAAATCAACCAAACGACGGGGTCCAAACAAACATATCAAGGCCTTGCCATTACTTTAAATGAAAGTGTATACATAAATTAAACTTGCATAGGCAATAATCGGGAATGGACAATCTTCTTTCCTATTGGTTTAAACAATAAAAGTCGATCAAGTTTTCTAAATGATCTAAGCATTTCAAAAAAATACATTAACATAAAAATCACCTTTACAAGATGAATACAATGCCACAATTGCAATATAGCCATTTGTCTAATTCTCATTACAGAGGAAAAGTATGTCTAAACCATTTATTTCACTAAATGAAAACATCATTAACTTACTAATTCTCAAATCGATACATTATTAATTTTCCAATAATTCTAATAGCATATCATTTAAATTTCCAAAATATCCAATTATAAATATTTCATTTTCCAATTACTCATATACTTTAATATTCCATTTCTAAATTTCCCAGATGACCTATATCATTCAAAACGAAAAATAAAATATACCTGAATAATATTTCATTTAAAGTCCCAAATAATAAATATTTTTTATTTCAAAAATTTCCGATAAAAGTAATATTTTATCTATACCCAAAAGGGTACTTCCTCATTAAGACAGATACCCAAATTAAATATAATCATTATATATTTATTAACCCCTTGATAATAAAATATAACAATTAATAATTTAACAATACACAATTTCCAATTAAATATTTTTTAATATATATATATATATATATTAATCTCCATTAATAAAATATGTATTAATAATAATTTAATTTAATAATACACAGATTTCAATTAATTATTAACTAATATATATTTATTAATCCTCATTAATAAAATATATAAATTAATAATAATTAATAATTATCAATCTAATAAAACACCTTTATATAAATTAAGTTTTATATAAAAAAAAACTTTAAAAAATCAAAGAAAGAATTGGGGAGTCGCTGTGGGGCCCACCTCCCATCATGGGAGTGGTGGAAGCCTTTGCAGCCTCCCCTGTGGCCACCACTCATAGGGGCCCCTGCAGCCACCATGGACATAGGTCCCTGCGACCGCCATAGATGTAGGTCCCTGTGGTCGCGGATGCAAGTCCTTGCGACGGTCACGGATGTAGGTCCCTGTCGAACCCGCGGGGAGGAGGGGAAAGGGAGGTAGTGTGAGTCGAGCCTCGGCTCCTCCACCCGCCAAACCCTAGCCCCAAACTATTTTAAATTTTGATTTAATTTTAAACAATTAGGTATTAAAACAATCTAACCCCATAAAATAAGATAAAATAAGAATAAACTAAAAACCTCCAATTCCATTTATTCACAGTGTTTGTAATATTTTCCAGAATGACTAATAACACCATTTTGAAGATTTTCCCAGAATAATATTGGTTTTCCAAAACACATACTTTGTTGAATAACTAATCCAAAGAAGCAAATCTTGAGCATAATGGAGATCATTTCCCAAACAATGAATCCACCAAATTCCCAAACTTTAAACTAAAATGCATAGATTTAAAACCCAACCCCCATTTCAGTCAAGAAACTTTCTTCAAAGAAAAACAACCAGAAATTTTATTTTCATTTTCTTTTTTTTTTCTTTCAACAAAGGAAACAAAATAAGAATCCTACCTCACTTCGCATTCCTGGCAAGATCCAATGGAGAGCCCAACTTGCAACTCAAGAAATCCTTTCCTCCCAAAATGCCCAAATCTCCTCCCAAAAATCCTTCTCCCAAAAATATTTTTAAAAATGCTCTCCAAAAATAATCTTCCCAAAAATATTTTCAAACCCTAGGGTAAATGGAAGAATATTTGACCTAATCTCCCATTTTGAATTTAACCATCTTTTTAAATAAAATAAAAAACCATTCTCTTCAACTACTCAAATAATCTAAACTTGCTTCTTCTTTTTTTTTCTAATTAAAAATCAAAATGTTTCTCTCCCTCATTTAATTTTAATTTTCTCAATTCTAACAAAACAAACATTTATATTTCACAATATTAATGAGGGTAAAATGATTTTAATTAAAATAAAATCCCAAAATCAATCTTTCACACTATATCAAATATATATAAATCTCGCATGTGAAGATGGTTGGGCAAGGGCAAGAAGTGTGCGACTATAATCGCCTTTGCGCAAAGGACTCAGACTGTATTACCATCCATTACGATAGTGTTTGCTGCAACATTGATTAGAATTGGTGTGGAACTCTTGTTGGCTTCTACGTAGACCCTCCTGCCTGTTTCCATTAAAGCAATGTCGTAACCTGATTATTAAAGAAGATCAAGATTTTATTGTTCCTAGTCATCGCATCAAATATTATGGGGGAGCTAGGACGGGGGTATTGAAGAATAATTATCCAATAAGAATCAGACCTAAGTGAATTCAGGGAGCAGGATAAAGGAGCAGACCTAAGGTTTTCACCAGCAGATCTGGGCGAATTTGAAGGGTAGACTTGCAGATTAGATTAAGGATCAGAGAGGAGCAAACTATTCATCTCAATCATCAAGCCATTCATAGAGAATTTGGAACAAGCTTACAAAACATAGGAGTAGGCCAGCATACCCAAGCAAAGAGAATGAATTAATCAAGCCTTGGAGGAGATAAATCAGGCCTTGAAGCAAAATTCCAAACTCAAGGCGGGTAAAATCAGTCAAAATCTAGAATTACAAAAACAAAAGGAGGTTTTTAGATATAAAAAATATTGTATGAAGTCAAAGTCTAGAATAATAACAATATAGAGGTCAACAATAGTATACTCCAGGCTATTCCAAGGAGTTCAATGGAGTGAATATTTGACAGTTAGGGTTTGCTGCAACAATAACATAATTTTAGGGTTGCAAATTTCACTAAATGAATACAGTCATGGCCGATAGAAGGCATTTGGGTTCATGGGAGGATGTGGGTTGGGAAGACCCACCTCATGTTCCGTAGTGGGTCTACACAAACAATAGATGGAAGGACATGGCGATACAGGTAAATCAGAGCAGAAATAACAAGGTTTTTCGGCCAGTTTCAAAATACTTTCAAGGCTTCTTTCAGAACAGACGCAGTGTGGCATGGAGGCAGAATAATAATGGAAGGAGATTCACTCGAGGGCATTTTAATAATGGTGAGAATCAAGGGAATTCTGAGAAGCAATTGAAGGGTTTTTCGGGGAAATGGTCTTTGGATCTAGGAAATCAGCGAATGTTTGCTAGGGTTGTTGGCTTGGCAAATAAGGAGACTGCAGCTAGGGTTGCTATTTCTTCATAGCCAGGTGGGAAATAAGGTAAATGTAAACCTCAAGGAAGCTAGTCCGGAAAAGGTAAGTAAGATGCCTACTGATCCAATTCTACCACGGGTTTCTTCATCACAGGTTTGGGCTCCTATCCCTTGTATTGATATTCTGGGTTCCTATGTCGATCAAAAAGTGAATTGCTTGCATTTGAATGCTATTTCTGGGGAAATTTAGGGTGATCAAATTAGTTTGTTAAAGCTTTATCATAAGTTGCAGAAAAGATGGGGGGATATGCATTATTTTCAATTATTGTCTGCGAATGCTTTTATTATTGTCTTTGATTCTCCTTCTTTCAGAGATGAGGTATTAAGAACTTCGCATCATTGGTTTGGAAAATATTTAATTTCAGTTGTGGCTTGGAAATTTTTTTTTGTTTTTGCTTGGTCTAGTTCGAAACTTATTCCTTTCTGGTTTGGTTTACCAAAAATTCCTTTTGAATTTATGGATCCGGATGTTCTTGAGCAAATTGGAAATACTATTGGAACTTTTTTAACATCTAAAATGGACTTTGTGGAGGGGGAGGTTTTGGTAAAAATTTGTGTTCTTATTAACCCTAACAATGTTTGCTCCCATACTTGTAGTATCAAGTCTCGTGATGGTATTTGGCACCAGTCAATTAAGAAATTAGATATAGAGCTTCTTAAGTCTCCTTTACTTTTGGATGCTCTGTTGCTTGTGGATTTTAAGAAAAACTAGCAGGTTGTTGTCTCTGTCCCTAAATATTTATTATTTGCCTCATCTTTTTATGCATGCCTTTGGATCATATCTCCATCTATTGTGATTTGGAATATTTGGCTAGAGCGAAACAATAGGATATTTAAAAAAACAAGTTCTCTTGTGTCTGAGGTTCTATTAAAAATTGAGTCTTCAATCTCTGAGGTTACTTTGTCATTTATTTATAAGAATTTGGACAATGTTACTTCTTTTTCTCACTGGGATGGTAGAGTTACTAGAGCTTGGAAGATGTTGTCAGTTTTACTCTCTCATGGTTCAATTTTGAAAAAGAATGATGCAATAGGTAAGAGATGCTCTGCTAGATGGAAACCTCCTCCGAAGGGGCACTTTAAACTAGATTTTGATGGGCCCTCTCATGGTAACCCTAGGCCGGTTGGGGTAGGCATGGTTATTTATGATCACAATTCAAATTTTATTCGAGCTAAGTGTCATGCTATTGGTTTTAAAACTAACAATTATGCAGAATTTCATGCTTTGTCTTTTGGATTGGATATGGCAATCTCTTTGAGAATTAAGGACTTAATAATTGCAGGTGATTCTATGGTGATTATTCAATGTGTTATGAAAAAGAAATCAAATTGTTGGAATTTGCAGTATATAATTGATCTAATTTTACAAAAATTAGAATTGTTTGAATCTTTTTTGTTGTCCCATTGTTATAGAGAATTTAATAAGATTGCAGATTATTTGGCAAATTTAGCCATTGATAGCAATGCTAATCAGCGAGAGGTGGATTTTGAGGAAATTCCTTCTAGGGTATGAGAAGGTTTGTAGTAATAGTTATGTGATTCTCTTGAGTAATGTTGATGTAAAATTTTATAATGATAATTATTCCCGCTTTCCCCTTTCATTTCAAGTATTCATGTTCGTTGTCTGGAGGAGTGTTCAAGATCATGGTATTTGATACAATAGTATCTTTCCAAAGGTTTTTTGATACTTTCTTTTTTGGCAGGAAGGTTTTTGGCTCATGGGATTTGGCACAGGGCTTTGGAAAATTTTGCCTTCTTCCATTGAAAGAAACTGTGGAGTCTACATTTGAAAATTATATGGGCTCTATGTAAAACTGATATTATATGTGTTGTGACCGCATTTTGTATGTGGTTTTGCACGGGGTGTATAAACTGATCTGCTAGATACTATAGGTTTATTTTATGAGTTATGACCAGAGGTTTTCTTCCTAGGGTTCTTTCCTCTGGTATGCTCTTTGAATCCTGTGTAAAAAATAAAATAAAAAATATTAATAAAAAGGTTTAGTGGAATAATCCACTTTTATTGAAAAATATATATATATATATAAATTAAACTTGCTTTTCTAATTAAAATCGATTTTCTTAAATAATAAAAATTAAGCTTTCTATTCCAAAATGCAAAAGAGATTAAATTATTTCTATTTCGAGTAAATTTAAATCTTCCCTTTCAAAATGCATAAACTAAATAAATTCATGATTTAAAATTAACCATTAAATTAAACTTGCTACAAACATAAATAGAGCAATCTTTTTAATTAATGATTAATCACATAAAAAAAAACCTATTTAATTTAATTCCTCAATTAATAATGTGCAAATGAACACATTAAATCAAATTAAATACTTAGTATGAAATACTCAAACTTACCACACGCAAGGTACACAACCCAAGAAAGCCAACCAAATACACGACCCGCAAACCCAAATGAAAATGGAAACTGACAGACCACAGATGACACTCACTTGAGCATGACTAGGGTAAGATGAGGGTTTTACGACCAACTAATCCAAATTCTAAGGATGAAAGAGGTATACTCAACCTTACGAATCCTGATGAAGATGAATCTCGCACCTAGGCGGTACTGCACTTGTAATCTCCTGCAACCAAGAGTCACACAAGCATACATACATATATATATATATATATATATTTAATGAAGGTGTTAGCTTGAGATCAATAACAAGAATCAGGGGAATAATTAAACTTACATAAGAATCGATGTGAAATCACATTAACAGGTATGCACAATAATCATAATATCTGACTACAACATTACATCATGGTAAATCAACAATTCAAGAATGCCACATAAAAAGTCAACCAAGGTCAAACTGGTTTTACAAAGCTAACTAGGGTAGGGGCACTACATGAACTTCTCCCAGTATTGAGTAACTATCATACCACCCTATGTCAAATTCTGGAACTTTGTCATCTTCTTGTCAAAGAATAACTAAGGAAGCCACCTCTTCTTAAATGATTGCAAAAATAGTTCCCAAGTAATATCACTAGGCTATAACTTCTTCTCAGATTTCTCATTGTCCCACCTCGTTGCAGCTTCTCTAGTAAGCTAATAAGTGACCCATACTATTTTAGTTTCATTTGACATGTGACGGAGTTCAAAATACTTCTCCATCTCAATTACCCAAGCTTCAACACCATCACCAATAGTCCTACCATCAAACTTATGTGGGGCTATCCTTTTCAAGTCTTTGGCTAGCTCCCCTTCAATCCTAGCTCGATGATCAAGTTGTTCCTCAACTATAGTAATTTCATTTCTAGGTTGCTCTTCCTATCAAGGTTGTTCATTTTGAACCTCACCAACTCTTCAAACTTCTTGTTCAATTCTATTCATCCTACCTTTCTTTTGATTCAGAAGTTCAAGAATCTGATCAAATCTACCATCCCCGTTACTTGATCGAGATCTTGTAGTTCTAGAACCCATTCTTACTCAAAAATTGTTGCATCAAGGAATGTTTCTTAGCCCAGTGGTCATAGGCCCTAGTGTTGTTAACCTACGCGCTCTGATACCAAAATGTAAATATGTATAACGTTCTAATTTTGATAATAGAATGAAATACTCTTTATTCTTAAATAAACTCATAAATCGTTTAATAAGTCTATTTACTTCAACTATACTAACCTTAGCTCTATAAGATCAATCCATTGATATCATAATAAATGCAAATTTCTACAATAAAAATAATGATTCTTTATTCAATAAGAAATATAAATAGTATTTCTATGAATAGTCGTTCATAGTATTCCATTCATTCTATGCATCATTCAAATCTACATTTAATACTTAGGCCTTTCAAATGCCTTAAGCTCAAATAACAAGTATAATATAAAGTAAAGGATGTGATGCATCCATTGATCTTCAATCCAAAGCTATCTTCAATGTAGTCTTTTAGAAATGAAGACGATAACAAGATTAGGGTGCTTTTTCCACCCAACCTTGAAGTATACACTTCCCTTGAATTCTTAATCAATTGAGAATACCCGACCCTACACGAATTTCTTAGCAAGAAGAATTCGATAGACAAGATGGAATTTGGTTTGTGCCTAGAATGATACATGCATTTTCTATTATTCTAACTCAATTAAGAAATAAGTAAGATCATAACATGGATATGGTAGAGAGAATAAATAAATCCATCTATTTTAATGGTCAATAAGTTACTCGGTCGAGTGCAATGCCATGCATAGCAATAAAATATAGTTTGGAAAAGAAAACTATTCTCTCTATAATTCCACATTTGACACCCTTCCCGGAAGGTAACTTTCCCCAAAAGAACATGCAAAAGTATTCTAATATTTCTAGGTTCCAATTTTTCACATGATACCAAAAATATAATGAAAGACAATATTTCATTTCACACATAATTTTGAAAACAATTTTTAAACAAGAAGGTGTATCAAATGTATGCATATTTAGCATATAAATGAATATATAATGCAAGGATAGAATATAAGTACACATTCTTCTATTTATTTCTCATAAAATTCAAATAGTATAATTATCAATAACTAACACTTCGTGTTTTGATTATCTAGTTTTTATGTTTTCCACCAAAGAAGTGTGATGCCCATTATTATAGGCAAACTCTACTAAATGAAGGTACTCCTCCCGTCTAGTCTAATGATCTATGATGTACATGAGGAGCATATCCTCTAACACCTAGTTAACCCGTTGTGTATGTCCATCTGTTTCCAGATGATAGGCTATGCTGAAATTGAGCTTGGTGGCCATTGCTACCTGCAATGCCTTCCAAAAGGAAGAAGTGAAGAGGAAATCCCTATCAGAAATAATCTTGCATGGAACACCATGAAGCCTGACAATATCTTGCAAGAAGACCTATGCCACTGTTGGTGCTGTGAAGGTAGTTAGGACTAGTGAGAAGTGGGCCACTTTGGTCAACTTGTCAACTGTCACCAAGATAGCATCATGGTGACGAGATGACATGGGAAGACCAATGATGAAATCCATGGATATAGTATCCCACTTCCACTCTGGTATAGCATGAGACTGGAGTAACCCACTAGGATGGTGGTACTCTGCTTTGACTCTCTGACACTCTAGGCATCGAGCTACTAACTTTGTGATAAACTACTGCATACTTGGCCAATGATATAACTGCCTCAAGTATGCATGCATCTTCTTAACCCTGAGATGTGCTACATAAGGAGCTCTATGAGCCTCTATGACAATGAACTCTTGCAATCCCCTGGGAGAAGGTACATAGATGCACCCTCTATCATGTAATAGTCCATCGGACTCTAATGAGTAATCCACATACTTCCCCTCCAGGGTCTCTTGAGATCGAATCCTCTAACAAACCTCTAGATACCATCCATCCTTTGGCAACCGCTGCAATATACGGTCTCTCAAATCTATGCTCATAGATATGGAGTATACCTCATGTCATCTCCTACTCAAGGCATATGCGACTACATTCTCCTTCCCTTTGATGTAGTGGACATCAAAATCATACTCGCAAAGGAACTCCATCCATCTCCTTTGATGGGATTAATATAAGGCTGGGTGAATATGTACTGCAAACTTTGATGGTCTGAATGAAGCTCGAAGTGATGACCCAAAAGGAAGTGTCTCCACCTCACAAGTGCATGCACTACTGCTGCAAGCTCTAGGTCATGCGTAGGGTAGTTAAGCTCATGAGTCTTAAGTTTCCTAGACTCGTATGATATAACTCTACCCTCCTGCATAAGGACTGCTCCTAATCCATCTAAGGAAGCATTCGTGCATACCATGAAATCGGCCATTGGGTCTAGCATAATAAGAATAGGTGCACTAGTGAGTGCCCTTTTCAGATCCTGAAAAGCCCTCTCACACTTCTCTTACCACTCAAATTTCTTTCCCTTTCGCTGGAGGGATGTGATGGGGTGTGCAACTCTAGAAAATCCCTCAACAAAGTGTCTGTAGTATCTTGCTAAACCTATGAAGCTCCTGACCTCTGTCACACTGGTTGGTGCTAGCCAATCCATGATAGCTTTGATCTTTGATGGGTCAACTGAGATCCCATCACTGGATATAACATGTCCAAGGTACTTGACCTCTGATCTAAAGAAAGCACACTTTGACAAACTACCAAACAACTGGTTGTCCCTCAAACATTGCAAAACCTGCCTCAAATGTTCCTCATGCTCCTTCTCGTTCTGAGAATATATCAATATATCATCGAGGAACACAATCACAAATTGGTCGAGGAAGGTGTGGAATACCCCATTCATGAGACTCCTGGGCAAGGGATAGCGGTTCTTGATGGTTACTTTATTTAGTTGCCTATAATCCATGCATAACTGAAGGGACCTATCCTTCTTCTTCACAAAGATGACTAGTGCACCCCAAGGGGAGATGCTAGGACAAATGTGACCCTTCTCTAAGAGTTCCTCTAGCTACATCTTGAGCTCATTAAGCTCATGTGTGGTCATCCTATAAGGTGCTCTCAAAAATGGCTCGACTTCTAGTACTAGATCTATGTGGAAGTCAATCTCTCTGTTAGGTGGCATACCAAGCAGCTCGGCTGGAAACACATCTGCAAATTCCCCAAGAATGGGATGATCACTTATGGAAGGATCCTTCTCATTTTCTTCCTCTCTATCACTGATGGTGATAGAAAACAACTGACATCCCTTTCACATGCTCCGCTTAAGCTGCATAGCGAAAATCATACAAAGAGACACGAGCCTCTGAATCCCATCGATTACTATGGGAGTACCATGATCATCCTTGCACTTGATCTTTTTTAGGAGACAATCCATCTTGGCTCTATGGGCATAAATCCAATCCATGCCAAGTACAACACCATAAGATCTGAGTGGCGTAACTCTAAGGTCTACTAAGGTGGTGGTATTACCAATCTTGAGCGGACATCCCCTAACCTCTAAATCCACTGACACTCTAGCTCCTGATGCTAACTCCACTTCCCAACTGACACCTTGCCTAACTGTCACTAGCCCGCAATGCTCCACAACCAATGGAGATATAAAGGAGTCAGCCACTCCTGAGTCAAATAATATAGAAATACTGATACCTCTGATCATACCTACAGCCTCAATGACTGTGGCTGGGTGCTCTGCCTGGCAGTTGTCAACTACTGCGAAGACCTTATGGGACTTGCCCATATCTCCAACTATAGGCTCTGATGCTAGCATCCTCTGATTACCTACCATCTGACCCTAAGAACACTCTCTTGCCATGTGCGCCACAGCTCCACATGTGAAACAAGCACTGCATGCCTGAAACTATGTACCCTGAGGCCTAGAGTAAGGCTGCCCACCTATCTTGCTCGAATAATTGAACCCACCCCTGGAGGACAACTGAGTCAATTCCGGAGGTGTGTATGTAACCTAAGCCCTCTGGTCACATCTAGGACCTTATGACTGCCACTACTTGGGCTTGAAGCCTTGCTGTCCCTGAGGGGGCCTCTGACTTTGTTGTGACTGTTGTAAAGGGGGGATTTTATAGGACTCCAATGCATTTCTATGGTTGCCTTTCCAGTGGCATTTTTGAAACCCGAAAGACTAGGGTGCCATGTTTTGGTTTTGAAATTGATCCCTCATGTCCTGTGGCCTGACCTGAATCTCCTCGGCTATTAAGTTCTTCTCCATGACAACCCGAAGGCTCCCTGGAGCAGCCATCCTCACCGGTCCTTCTATCCTAGAATTAAGTCCCTTGATAAATCAGTTGACAAGAAGCTTCTTGTCCTTCAGGTAGTCTACATAAGGTAGGAGCTCAATGAACTTGCTCTCGTACTGGGTCACTGAGAGACCCTTCTATTGGAGGTCATGGAACTCATCTATCCTATGCTTCCTGAAGTGCTCTGACAAGTATCTCTCCCTAAACCTCTCTGTGAAGATCTCCTATGTGAGGGTGTCTGCAGTTAGACCACACTTGAATTCCTCCTATTTCCACCATGTGGAGGTCGTCAATCTCAGAAGGTGGACTACAAATCATGACCTTCAGATTGCTTTCATAAGAACATAATGCGAAGCACCAATCTAGGCTCAAAAGCCAAGCCTTTGCTTCTACCCCATCGGTAGATCCCCCAAAAGATGGTGGCTGGAGGCGCAAAACCTCTCTGATTAGATCCCCTAGTTCTCGACGTGTTCTCTCAATATAAACAAGTGCGGCTACCAGAGGTTGTCGAGGTAGATGAACAAACTCAAGCTCGTTCTTAGCCTAGCCCTCTAAGGAATTAGGAGGTGGACTCCTACTCCATTCCCTATTTGCTAATCTAAGGCTCCCTAAGTTTTGGTTTTCTGCATGACGGTCTATTGCTGGAAGCCTATCCTGCACTATCCCAATCAAGTTCTGAAGTGCTAATAAGATGTCTCAGTTTGGGTCAACTGGTGGTCTGAGAGGGGCCTCTAGGTTCCCTTCTGGAACTGGTTCCTCCCTAACAACATATTTGCATGACATATGCGTATACTTAGGACCCCTTCCATGCTTGCGAGCTTGTCGCGTAGTCGGAGGCATCCTTATGAGAAAATCAAATAAAATAAAATAAATAAATAAGTTTTGGGGAAAAAATTTAATAAATTGAATAATTAAAGCGAAACGTAATGGAGAAAGGTTCCTAGTGTTGAAAACCTTTCTCTGATACCAAAATGTCATGCCCAAACTTTTTGGCTAAAAATAGAACAACAATTTTTTTTTTGAAACACCTAAACTCTCAAAACAAACTACATTTAAAGTGGAATCAAATAAGTCTTGTCTTAACTAGGATGTAAATAGAATTGTTTTCTAAATTTGGATTAATTAACCAACTCAAATAAGCGACATTAATTAATCCAACTTTAGAAAACAATTCTATTTACATCCTAGTTAAGATAAGACTTATTTGATTCCACTTTAAATGTAGTTTGTTTTGAGAGTTTAAGTGTTAAAAAAAAAAAAAAATTGTTCCATTTTTAGCCCAAAAGTTTGGGCACAACAGTTTCATAATGCAAAGGTGCCTGATGGTTATCCTTCGCGAAACAACGAAAAGGCATAACACTTAGAGAAATTTTCTTGTCCGTTGGAGCCATTTATTCAAATTTGATATATGAATTAATGGCCAAAGCATGTGGCTTAATTGATTCTAATCAATTCTCAATTGTCGTAATAATCCTTACATGAGTTGAAGTTTTGGCTTGCATTCAAGGAATATTGCAGAAGAACTAGTGCACAGAGTGAATTTTCTTAGGCAACAAGTAAGTTTCTGCAATTGTTGACAATTATAGTTTGATTGGTATCACTGGGTGTTTGATTTCTCAAATAATCTATTTGAAATTCCATTGAAATAAGTATAATTTTGAGATGGCACCGCGAAGAGAATTCAGGGGGAAGGTTGGTTATTAGGAGAGAGACATTTGTGATGATTTTCTAGAGAAAATGACTAGGTCCACTAATACTTCAACTAAAATGAAAGAATTAGTGCCTAAATCTTCCCGCCTAAGAATTGGTGATGGTTTATATGATAAAGGTAATTGGTTGAGGGATCCCCAGATAGGAATGGTGGGCTTGGGACTTTTCAAATTGGGGTTTAGCTAGAGAAATTCCCCCACTCCAATGAATAGCATATGGGAATTAGATGTTGGGAAGCTTATAGTCCCTGGGGTTTTCATGGACGTGGACCTGCTAACCCAAATTGCAAATAATTATGATCCCAACACTAGAATTGTGAAGAATGTAAATGGTGGATCTCTAATTGAAATAAATGATGATGAGCTCAAGAGAGTTTTCAGACTTAGTGAGGTATCAAATTATCTGGAGCCCATCAATTTTGAAATGCTGGCGAAGGTCTATGAGCCATACAGAGATCACCTCAGAAATGGCCCCTTGAAAGAATTCTTTGCCAAAATAGGAGGACTGACAGTAGTAGGCCCGAGCACCATGGAACCCTTCTCATTAAACCTATTTACTTTGAGGGCTAAAGGAATGTATTGGTCCATATGTCAAGTTCTTGATGAAGATGCAGAAATTACTATGCCAACCCACTATATGCTCATGATAGCACAGATTTTGAACCCATCTCTGGTAGTGACTTTTGATTTTGCACCTTATCTCACTGATGCCATTCATGAGGGGTTGATAGGGATAAAGAATGCTAAGGTGGACAGATCTTTTGGATGGTATTATCTCCTCATGCACATGTTTTTATTCAAAGGTGCTGAATATTTTGCTAATGAAATGGACATGCTCAAGGAAAAGGATGGAGAGAAGATGTCCATTCAATTATGGAGCACAATTATGTCTTGGGATAGAGAAGATGCAAGTTACTTAAATTTTGATAGATGTTTTGCATCTAGGCTTAGAATCCTTTTGTTCCCATAGAACCCTAGGATTCCTAAAACTCTCCTTGAATTCTTTAGGCCTAAAGAATTTGTTGAAGACATCAAAATTGTGCACAACTAGGGTGATATATATTTGTACCCTATCTCTACTGTGTTAAGAGTTTATGGTTTTAGAGGAACTCCATATTTTCTCCCCTATCAAGTCCCATTGAAGATAGGAATTGCTGAGATCTTGAGGCAAATTGGAGGTTTGCAAGAAGCAAAATTGACAAATAGAGGGAACAGAACAATTTTCCCAACTATTACCATAGCACATCAGTTTGTAATCACCAAAGGTGGTTGGACACATTTTGATGATTTCTTTTGGCCATACAGGTTGTCTATTGCAATGCCAAGGTTTGTTGATCTAGAGGATTTCTTTAATGGTATTTTTAAGAAGCGGGCCATATGTAAAGGTAAAGCACACCAGTTTCACTTCCCTGAGGATTTAATAAGGAATGAGTTCAATTTAGCTAAGCAAGAAGTTAGGAAGGAAAAATGGATAGCCTTTAAGAAAACTTTGGATTTCATTCAGTATTTTGACAGCAATTATGATCCTTTGGTTAGTTTTCATCCTTTTTCAAGAAAAGATTAAGTTTTTGGTAGATTATTTTGAGGATTTAATATGAACCCTGAAGGAGAAAAAGGGCATTTGAAGTGTGTGTGTGTAAAAGGGAAAAAAGAGTCTTGTAGCTGCATGCACAACACTTCAATTAAGCCATTACATGTATGATTAGTAAATCAATAATCAATAAATAATAAACCATAAAAAATCTACTAATTGCCTTCTAAAAGATGCGAGTATAAGATTGCTCTTAGATTTTTATAAGAAATACCAGTGACTACACTACACCAAGATGGAGGATTTAATCTATATGAGCAGGATATTTAATTATATGGATGCAAGATGGATGAATAATTCAAGCAATAGTGATTCAAGCAATATGGATTCAAGCAATATGGAAATAAACTAAATATGCAATAAGCTAAACTAAGATGCAATATCTCAAAAAAAAGAACAATATCTTCAATGACTCCAGAGCAAAATTAGCATGATAATAATCGCCAAGCATGTTCTCAAAAAACTATGGGGTGATTTGAATGAGAGCTGAAGGCTGAATTTATTGAGAATTCTCAAGAGAGACAATGAAAAAGCACAATTTATAATTAATTGAAATAATTAAAAAATCAAGTTCAGTTAACTTTGAGATAGATTCCAATTATAGTTTAATTGAAATTCATTTAAATAAGAAGTTCAAGTTGCATTAGAAATAAGATTTAATTAATTCCATGCATTTGTGATAAAAATAGATAATTCTTTGATTTATTCAAGAAAAGAGTCTTTTAATGCAACTAAACTTCTTTTTCTCAAAAGCCGCGAGTTCCAATTTTAGAGAATAATTCAATTTAATTGTTTTTCTCATTTCAAGTTCTCAATTTAGAAAAAGAAATAATATCACAAGTTTGATTTCTCTTTCAATTTAATTCGTTTATTTTATTTTCAATTCAACTCCTACTTTGTGATTAATTCCTTTTTTTGCATGATTAAATGGCAAATTTATTAATTAATTAAATATGCTAGGATATTTAATAAATTAAACAAGATAATTGATCAAAATGATATTCTAGAATGATTCAATTAATTAAATAAATATTTAATTAATATCGAGTAATTGATTTACCATGCAATATTTGATGATTGAAGAATTAATTAATGTGCTCAAGATTGATTTAATTGCCTTTGGTTAGGACCTTGGTGATGTTTGTCAAGATTAGGGGCCTATGGTTTAGGTGATCATTTTTAGGGTATTACATTTTCCCCTCTTTGAATTAATTTGTGAGTAGCGCGCTGGTTCAAAGAATAGTTGATGTCTAGGAGATAGTAGTTCTGAACTTGATTGATCACAAATCAGATGAAAAGTGAGGTGTCAAGCTTGATTTGAAGCAAAGAAGCTGAAAAGAGTTTGATTAAAGCGATACCGATCTCGAACTTGATTGAACTAGGAATGATAGAGAGAAAAGATACCAAAATTGAACTTGATTGATCAAGAAGCGGATCTTACTGATCTAGAACTTGATTGATCTAGACACATCGAGCGAAGATAAAGACACGATGCGCGAAGATAAATTGTGCAGCTTGATTTGATGTGATGAAACTGAACACCTGCTTAGATTGAAAATTCAAAAACCCTTCTGTGAAGAAACATGGTGGTTCCCATTCATGAGCATCGATTCGAGTGACAAAGACAACATAATCAACCTTAAGACTATGAGCCAATGGTAAGTGATAGATCTTAAGCCTTTTATTCATTTCATTTTTGAATTTTTTTGTTGAATTTTTCAATTTTTTGCATGTTTAAAGTCGGACATTCTTGTTTTGTCATGCGAGATAGGATCCTATCTCGTACGACAAACTGATGAAGGTTGTTTTGTCATTTAAGCCTACTAGTTTTGTCATTTGAAGCCTACCCTTGTATCGTATGACAATATTCAAAAGAGCCCCTTTCGTCATCATAGGTATAGTCCTATATCATATGGGAGTCTTTTTTCATACGAAGCCGATTCCTAACTCATACGAGTTTCTACCCTTCTATGTTTTATCGTTTGGAAAACAGTGAGCATTTTTAAGGTGCAAACTTCAAATTTTGATTTTGCAATTGGTGTAGTTGAATTTGTATGATGTTTTAGTTCTCTTATAAGCTCATTTGAAATATATCTTGATGCTTCATTGTTTGATTTTGAAGGTACAATTGCCTCATGTTATTTCTTAGATGCATATATCCATCGATGATGACATTAGTGCGTCAGTTGTCAGAGGTTGACCAAGCATATATTGATTTGTGCGGATTGACCCACCTTCTTGATTTACCTGATATCCGTGTGAATCACGGTATGCTCACGAAATTAGTTGAGAGATTTCATTTTGAGCATAACACGTTCCATTTTCCAGTTGGGGAGATGACCATCACTCCTGAGGATGTTTACAGGATTCTTCATATCCCTTTTGCTGGGGGTAAGGTAGATTATGATGCAACGTAGCTTCCTGGATTATAGGTTGTTAAACATGTTTTTCAAGGATCCAGATATTTTGACATGTTCTATTAGTTGGGACATGATGATGAGCAAGTACAGTGAGGATTTTCCACTTGCTTGCATCTTGGCAGGGTTTATTCGTTGTTTTTTCATGCCGGATAGGGGACAACATCAATTTTTGTTTGGATGGGGTAGGATGTTGGAGGGGCTTGTTGAGACCCCTTAGATATTAGACTGGGGTTCTTGTATATTAGCACACATGTATCACGAGATGCATGAGGTTGTTTATAGGGAGGGGAAGAGTATGGCTATAGGAGTTTTGATCTTATAGGTATGGGCTTGGGAGAACCTCCCAGTATGCAGGCCGATTATAGATGATGGAAGAGATCTTAGTCAGCCCTTTGTATATAGATATTCACATTATGTCACTCAACCCCATCTGGGCAAGACATATTTTTGGAGACCGCAACTAGATGACATGATAGCTATTATATGGAGACCTTACAGGGGTTTAGAGTCATGGGATGATTGGAGGATTGTTTGGAGAGATATGTTTGTTACTCGCCCACTCATTGGCAGATCACAAACTGTGGTTGAGCGATTCATGGTTTCTTGAGTGATGAGGCAATATGGTAGACCTCAGGGGATCTCGTAGGAGTACACTGCATACACGCGATATGATGATGAGGAGAGGTGGTGATGGGCACCGAGGTTATCTTATGCCTTAGGTATGCAGGAGTTGACTGGATTATAGCGACTTTGGTAGAATTACAAGGATGACATTGCAAATGTGGGGGTATTGCCCCAGTAGAGGGATTGGTTCCAGTAACATCCTTTCCCTAGATTCATTGATCCAGTAGAGCAGACACCTCATATTGAGGATATTGAGGATGAGTGCCCTGCATAGGGACAAGGACAGTGACAGGGACAGAGATAGGGACAGGGATAGAGAGTCAAGGCTCTGAGGTGGACAGGTGGCAATCCTAGTGCTAGCAGCAATAGGTTTCCAGCTGGAGGTAGATAGTAGAGGGGTGAGGGTAAATCCCTAGGTAGTGTTGTTGTTAGGTTGGGTGGAGGAGAGGAGTGAGTAGCTCTAAGATAGGTTAAGTAGATATGGGAGGAACAGGGTGGAGCTAGAGGTGGAGATGGTGGTGGAGATCCTACAAGAGAGCAAGGGGTCGACATAGCATGGTCAATGAGAGCACATCTAGCTGACCTGCAATCATAGTTGATAGTAGCACAGACTTAGTTGGCAGAGCAAGACCTACAACTAGCAGAGCTTAGGGCTGAGTGAGATCGTCAGCTTTTGGAGCTCATAGCAGAGCACAATCATCAGGTCATGATGATGAGGGCAAAGCGAGATGCTCTTCAGTAAGAGGTTTTGCACCAGACCAGTTAGGTGGCTTATTTCATTGCAGCTTACAACGTAGCTATTCCTGTAGTGTAGCAAGTTGTACCCTACTCACAGTACATGGCATAGTCAGAGGGAGCTTGGGCACCTCATCAAGATCTCGGTCAGCAAGCTCCTCCTCCTCCACCACCTGGCGATGAGGGAGAGGCCAAGAGCTAGATATTCTTTTTGTAGCTCTGATATTTTTTGTAAACACAGCCATTTTTTGTAGCCCTTACGATTCTTGCTCCGATGGGAGTTTGTAGATGTCGGTTGACATCATTTTGTACTCTAAGACTTGATGATTATATATATATATGAGATCTGATTGGACTTCATAGTACTTGTGTTGATCAATTATGAGATGTCTTCTATATGCTTTATTCTATATGTATGCATTTTTATTTAGCATGGATGTATTTAATGTAGATGAATATGAATGTTTTTTTTTGTTTCTTTTCATATGCAAATAAATGATGAAAATGAGTAATGAGTAATGCAAATTTTCTTTTTCTCTATGCAATAAGATGAATGTGATTGAGTGATAATGAAATATATGAATCTATATAAGATTCTTATGTATGCAACTAACATCTCAATACACAAGTGCTCGATCGGAGAAATGATGAAAAAGAGATCTCTTAGCTAAGAAATGATGATGCATCCAACTCTCATTCAGAATACAAAGAGATTATTACCATACCAAAATCACTCTAAATTCACAAATTACAAAATGAGATGCAAAATCAAATGCAACCTAAACCTAGTCACTGGATTTATAATGCTTAAGTTTCATCACTGAGCATAACAAACATAACAGGCAGATTAGAGTTCATTTCTTTTCATGTGCAATATTAATTATCTTGTCCACAACGACCCTTTTTTCATTCATATCCTTGGATAGATTACGCAAGGACTCGGATTGCATGATAAAGAAATTCGCTCAAAATAGACAAAGAAATGATGGAAACCTCCTTGTAGCATTCAATTAAGCGAAGTTGAGGTATGTGTGGCGATTTCACCTTGATGTGAAGGCCCTTATCATAGACACCCAACTTATTAGATGTTTACAGATCATCAGAATCATTCCTACAAGCAGAAAACAAAGAAAATATTATGCCCCCAATCCTTGCTTCTCTTAATCAAGATAGACTTCCTCAAGTTACTCAAAGGGATAATAATAAAAAATCAATATAAAAGATAGCATACAAAGTGAATTTTCATTCATAGCTCAAACTATTTAGTGATTGTTTTCAATTTTTTTGTATTGCTTGTGTACTCAATGATAAAACTCTTCGGTAGTTAGGAGAGAGGTGACTGACTCAGAGTGGATGACTAGGTTTCATTGACGTAAATTCAACTCGGTTGATATTGCTTAGGACATGTAATGTGCTTTGTCGATTAACCTAAGACTAGGACATTAATCAGTTTCAAGCCATGAAGGTTCCAATGAACTAGAATGTCACAAAAGTGACTGAAATATGTACAAGTGATAATAAAGATACATGAAAGCGGGAAATGCCAACATTGCATTGATAGATAAAGCCTAGAGTACAAGAAGTGCTTGTTTGCCAATTTTTCACCTACTTGGCAGAGATTTATTCTTTTTTTTTTTTACCGAGGTGCCAGTTTACCAGGTTTTCACTAGAGCATTTTTCTTTTCTTTTACTCTTTTTTTTTTCTTTTTTTAAGGACTTTTTATGATTTTTATGACTTTTTTTCAAGACATTTTTCAGCTCTACAAATTGCTGGAGCAGAGAATGCTAAGTGAATAATTTCTTCAAATGGATGGTGTTAATCGGTTCATGGAATTGTTCTCCTTTCGATGTTGAGAGATGATAGGCACCAGAGCCAAATACTACAGTAACAATGTAGGGACCCAGCCAGTTGGGTTCAAACTTTCCTTTGTTGTCTCAAAACTGTTGATTTTTAGGATTTTCTCTCAGAACTAGGTCACCGGCCTGAAATTCTCTTTGTCGAACTTTCTTGTTATATCCTCTAGACATTCTCTTTTTATATACTCTGAGATGATCAAATGCCACTTGTCGATGCTCATCCAACAATTCAAGTTCTTGCAATCTAGATATTCTGTAGTCTTCATCAGTAACAAGACCTTGCAAAGAAACTCTTAGAGATGGTATTTCTACTTCAATAGGTAATACTGCTTCGGACCCATACACCAAAGAAAAATGTGTAGCCCCAGTAGGTGTTCTGATACTTGTTTTATAAGCCCATAATGCAGGATTGAGCTATAGATGCCAATCCTTCCCAAATTTACTTACTGTTCTATGTAAGATAGTCAACAGGTTTTTGTTAGATGCCTTAGCTTGTCCATTACCTCAGGGTAATATACAGATGACTAGTGTTGTCTAATTTTGAATTTCTCATAGAGCTCATCCAAATCTTTATTCTTGAATTGTCCTCCATTGTCAGTCACGATGAACAAAGGTATCCCATATCTACAAATGATATAGTTTAGAATGAACAAAGCTACTTGTTTACCAGTTGCTTTGATTAACGAAACCACTTCTACCCACTTAGTGAAGTACTCAGTGGCAATTATGATAAACTTGTGTCAGTTGGATGATGCAGGATAGATCTGACCAATGAGATCAAAGGCCCATTATTGGAAAGGCCAATGCATGATGAAGGGTATGAGATCCCTTGATGGAGTATGTATGATATATCCATGTAGCTGACATTTCTCACAAGTCTTAGAAAACTTTATAGAATCTTTCTCCTTGTCTGGCTAGTAGTAGCCATCCCTTAGTAGTTTTCAAGCTTAAGTAAGACCATTCAAATGAGATCCACAAATACCTTCATGGACTTCTGATAATGCACGTTTATATTCTTTAGTTTCTAGACACCTAAGAAATGTACCATCCAAACTTTTCCTAAACAAATCATTAGCAATGATGACATACCATGAAGCATTTAAAGTTAGGTTCCTTTTCTCATTATGGGTAAGATTTTATGGGATAATTTGGTCTTGTAGATAAGAGTAAATGTGGTTGTATCAGGATGAGTCATGTCCAATAATAGAATAGACTATTTGGGACTCAGGAGAATCATAGGCAGGGTAATGTAACTCTTCCACCAGGAATTAAAAGCAAAAAATGGATTCTTGTAACTCAGGTATAGATGCCAAGGTGGCCATAGCATCTGCTGCTCTATTTGTGGATCTAGGGATCTGTTGGAATGATACAAAAGAAAAATATTTCTTGAGGCCATCCACCATCCTCTTATAAGGCATTAGTTTCTTATCTCGAGTCTGATCTGTATCATTGATTTGATTGATGATCAATTGAGAATCTCCATAGATGTGTAATTCTGCAACCTTCCATTCTATAGCTAGCTTTATCCCATTTACCAAAGCTTCATATTCTACAATGTTGTTTGTGCAAGGGAACAAAATATTATAAGACTTTTGGATTGAATACTTATGAGGTGTAATAAATAGTATTCCAGCACTGGAACCATTTTGAGTGAAAGACCCATCAAAGAACATCTTCCAGGGTTGTTGAGTAAGGTGCAATATTGATTCATCTGGAAACTCTATATGCAATGATTGAGTGTCTTCAAGTGGAGCTTCAGCAAGTTGATCTACAATTACCTATCCTTTGATGGCTTTGTGTTCCACATATTCAATATCAAACTCTGTAAGGATTATGACCCATTTTGTCAATCTTCCTGTAAGTGTTGGTTTGTTGAGAAGATATTTGAGTGGATCATTTTTAGCCACCAGCTTGACTGAATGTGCTAATATGTAGTGTCTCAATTTTTGTGATGCAAAGACTAATGCCAAGCATTCTTTTTCTATTATAGTGTAGTTCATTTCATAAGACACCAATGTTCTGCTGATGTAATATATAGCACTCTGTTTTTTATTTTCATCTTGTTGTGCCAGAAGTGCCCCCATTGATGAATTAGTGGCTGATATGTATAAGATCAATGGTTTTCCCTAAATTGGTGGCATCAGTATTGGTGGATTAGACAGGTACTCTTTGATCTGCTGAAGATGTTGTTCACATTCTTGGTCCCAGTTGTATATTACTCCTTTCCTCAATACTTTTGTGAAAGGTTGAGCTTTGTTTGCCAACTGAGAAATGAAGCGTCTGATTGATTGGAGACATCCTTGTAAACTTCTCATTTGACTGATGTTCTTCAAAGGTGGCATTTCCATTATAGCTTGGACCTTCTCAGGATCAACCTCGATTCCCTTTTTTGAAATAATGTAGCCAAGTAGTTTACCAGATGTCACTCCAAATGCACTTTTTTGGATTTAGCCAGAGTTTGAATTTTTCCATTCTATCTAGTATAGGGCCTAGCTCTTGAATATGCATGTATCTCTTCATAGTCTTTACTAAAGTGTTATCAACATAGTCTTCCATATTCTTATGCATCATATCATGAAATATAGTTGTTACTGCTCTTTGATAAGTTGCTCCTGTGGTCTTCAGCCTGAATGGCATGACATTCCAGCAAAAGGTTCCCCATGCACAGGTGAAATTTATATTTTCTTGATCTTCAAGGGCTATTTTGATCTGATTATAGCTGGAGAATCCGTCCATTAGTGAGTACATCTCATATCCAGCAGTCATGTTGACTATCATATCAATGTTTGGTAATGGAAAGTCATCCTTCGGACAAGTTTTGTTGAGATCTCTAAAGTCTATGCAAACCCTAATAGATTTGTCTACCTTTGACACAAGTACTATGTTTGAAATCCATTCCGCATAGTCTATAGCTCTAATAAATCCATCTTTTAGTAGTTTTTCTAGCTCAACTTTGACTAGTAGTGCTATGTGAGGGTGCATCTTACAAAGTTTTTGCTTGATTGGTTTAACTTCGGGTGTGATAGAAAGATGATGCATGATAAGATCAGGATCCAGGCCTGGCATATCAGAGTATGTACATGCAAAATTGATCTTCTTTTCTGAAAAGAGATGAGTGAAATCTTTCAATTATTCTGTTGACAGTGATTGAGCTCCATGAATGATGTGTGATGTCTCTTGGCTCCCAATGTTCACTAGCTAAGTTGGCTCAATCAATATAGAAGATCTCTCCTAGAAGTGACTTGGCAGTATATCAAGTATCTCACCTTTAGGCATCTCAGAGAGGTTTCCACCCTCAGGTACATCCTTTATTTTCTCTTTTTTAGATTTTGACACCACCACAATGTGGTTTTCGCCATCAGATCTTTTATTTTTATTTTTCTTATTTTTGCGACTAAGATACTTGATATCTGTTTCAGTCATGTTTTCACTCTGTTCACTAGTGGAAGAGTCCATAGGTTCAACTGCATTGAGATAATAGGCTAACATATAGTCATTGGTAAAAGTAGGTATATTCATGGGCTGGTCTTGTAAAGTACAGTCAATTACTTTTGGATGTACTAAGGATAAATGTTGGATAGGTTTGAGGGAGTTCATAGTATTGTCATCACAACTGTGGATCTAAAAGTCGAGTTCCAGAAGGATACCTTGTGTAAATGTCTCAAGACCAAGAAGCATCAGAACATGATTATTAAAGTGCATGTTAATATTTAGTTGACCTGATCCAATAGACATACTTGTAGCATCGTTCTCTACGCCAGACTGGACTTCATACCATGGTTCGACAATAATAAGATCAGTAGAACAAATTTCATCATTTACATCAGATGATTCAGAGTTGGATGTTGAGTAGATATTGTCAAGAATAGGACTGTTGTCAGAGTCATCAGAGTCATTGAATGAAGTTTTCAAGTCTTCTTCAAGTGATTTAGTGAGTATATGTATGGTATCAACACCAACATCTTTAATGCTACAAGTTCCTTCAAGATTTGGCTCATTTATCATCTGTATCTGACACACCTATTGATATGATCTTGATGTTCTTATGATTCCCTGTCGTCTACTCCATTTATCTTCCTTTGGACTGATGACTGGGTCTTCTTCTGTAGCTTCCAATTCTTCCTGTGTAGTGCTATATTTGATTTGTTATGTTTTATTAGAGGGGTATGTAATAGATTAAAATTTTTTTGGTATTCTTCCTTCCTTCAACCCTTGTTCATAGTTTTCTTGTCTTTTTAGTCTAATTTTTTGTATCTCCTTTTCTAGTTTTATGTGCATCAACTCTTGAGTATCATCTATGATACTACTAGTCTCTTCTAGAGTTTCTATACTAGATGTATCTGAGAGGTGGTCTAGACCCCATTCATACTCGTTTGAGTCAATCTCTGAATCATCTACTTGCTATCTACCAGTGTATTTGACTGGAACTTTCAGTGGTACAAACAATTCTCTGATTCTTTCTACTTCCTCTCTTATATCCTCTGGGACCTCAACTCCTTGTATTGTTGTAGCTGACACCATCAGAGCTTGAGTGCTGACTATTTCTTCTTTCTTGATTGTTGGTTCCTCTTTTTCTTTTACACACTCTACTTGAGTTTGTTGAGTGTTTGTATCTTGTAATGTTGAAGGCGATATCCTTTTCTGCTAGTTAGACTTAGAAGCATGTTTTTGGTCTGATGTCTTTTTTTGATTGTACCCCAGTCCGGCCTTATCATTTATTGATTTTGTTTGTAGCTGAATTGGTTCAATAATACCCTCTTGATGTTTTCTCAGGGGACCAATACCTAAATATCCCATGCGTTGAATCATCTTGTAGCCAGGACCATATTGGGTTGAGGAAATCTCACAATGTCATACTTCCTCATTTTGACTATATTCCTTGAAAAGCCATTTAAGAACTACATCCTCTTCTATTTCATCTATCAGGGAAGTAGAAGACTATACAAAAAGACCATCATATATGATATTCAGAGTTGAAGTTTGTGTTCTCATAGCCTCTGATGGTTTGCCAAACTGTTTTGGTGATGGAGGGAGAGAGACTAATGAAAGTACCTGGTTCTATCTTGTAGCCATCCATGCCGGTATTTGTAATCTTCAATTTCTTTTCTAAGTCTTTCATCAGTGTTTCTGGATTTCATTTGTAGAGGCTAGCCTATTATGAGGCACAAAGGTATCAACACCTTTTTTTAATGCATTACAGGTGACATTTGTATCAGTAGGAATACTAACTTCAATTCCGTTATAAGGAAATTTTAAGCATTGATGGTATGTTGATGGAACTGCCTTCATTTCATGAATCCACAACCTGCCTAGTAAGATATTGTATGATAGAGGAAGATCAAGTACCTGGAAAAGGACATCTCTTTCTACAGGTCTGATCCTGATTGGTAATGATACCAGACATTTAGAGGTCCTTTCTTCTTCATCATAGGCTTTAATTGTTATTTTCTTGACCGGATCAATGACATTTTTAAAAAATCCTAGTTGTGTAAGAAGACTGTAAGTACAGATATTCAACCCTGTGCCTCCATCTATCAAAACACGTTTAACTCTGTGTTTATGGATCATGGCTTCAATGTGCAATGGCTGGTTATGTGGATGATTTAGCGAGTTGTCATCTTCTTCAGAGAAGGTCAGATAGTAAGGTGAAGTCAGATGACCCACCATGGATTGAAACCAACCAATGTCTAAATCTTTTGGAACATTAGTGGTGAGCAAGGCATTGTCTAGGATCTCTTTGTGAGCATAAGAGATTTTTATTAACTCAAAGATTGAGATTTGAGCATTTGTCCTTTTCAATTGTTCAACAACGCTCTATCCAGAGGATGATGTTGAAGTTAGCCTTTTAAATTTATCAAATGTTGATTCTTTTTGTTTGTTTGATGAGGCTGGTAGGTTTGATGTTGCTTGAGCCAGAGTTGAAGAACTAGCTCCTTAGCGAGTGACTTTATTTTGAGAATGATTCATAGCTCTTGCATATCATGATTCATTTTGTTTATCTTGGATTATAATCACATTACAATATTCAAATTGGGAAGGCTAAATCATGTTGATGACGTTATCATTGCTTGTATAAGTATAATTTACTTTGGCACTTCCTTTGGTCTTTGAGGATTCACCTTGTTCATAAATAGGTAAAGGGTCCTTAAATGCTTTGTGATCAGCATTGGTTGGGTGATTCCCGACAACAATTTTACCAACGTATATGAGATCTTGAATCCCATGCTTGAGCTTCATGCAGTTGTTTGTGTTATGACCTTTATTCCGATGGTAGTCGCAGTATTCATTTTCTCTCCACCATTTTGGTTTGATTTTCCGGATCATATGGCTTGGAATTATTTGGTAATGTTATCAGGTTGTTTGCCAATAGAGTTTTGAAAGCGGATTCATATGATTGTTCAAGAGGGGTGAAATTACACTTAGGTTTGGAAAGCCAAGGTTTCTCTTTGAACCACTCTTTTGTTTTCTTTGGAGGATTTTCTGCTGCAGCTTCCTTTGAGTGCTTGCATGCCACTAGCCAAGTTGAATATTGTGGGCTTTGAGTTAGTTTTAATAGTGTCTACTACTCTGTCATTAACAACATTCTTGTTGTTGTCTTTTCCATACTTCCAATACTTGTTCTTCTCTTTAGAGCTAGATCCTGGTTGTGTTTCTTTCCAAGGTGAGATATCCCCCTTCTTTATAAGCACATCTTCCATTCGAATAACAATATCTACCATTTTGTTAAATGATGGATGTACTTGCATTTGGATACTATATTTCAATTTTGGGACCAAGTTATTGACAAATATATCCATTTTCTCAGAATCTGGGATAGGTCGTGAATACCTAGAGAACATCTTTCTCCAATGTTGGAGGAAAGTAAGAAAAGGCTCCCCTGTTTTCTATTTAGTATTGCAAAGCTCGATCATAGTCATAGGATGTCGAATGTTGTATGAGTTGTTGTAAAAATAGTTGGATTAGTTCTTCAAATGTTTTTATTCCTTTAGGTAGACTTGAGAACCATTCCATAGCTTGTCCTCCCAAACTCCTTGGAAAAAGGCGCATAAGATATGTTTGATCATGCATGAACTCCATACAGGCAGCACAAAATTCCCTGACAGATCTTGAGGATCTGAGGTACCATCATATTTGTCAAATTTTGGGATCTCAACTCATGAAGGGAATGGAGGTGTGTATAGGTTTTTGTCAAATGGAAATGGGCATATTGTCTCCAGAGAATATTGTTTTGGGGATTTATCCTTATTTTTTAGTTTTGTGATATCAGTCCGTAGGGCTAGTAATTGTCTGTGGACCATTATTATAGGTGATTCTTCCTTTTTAGTAACAAGTGTCTGAATGTCATATCCAGTAGGAAGTTTGGCACCTTGTTTTGCTAGCTCTAGAAAATAGCCTTCATCATTTTTCGGAAATCCTTATCCTTTTGACATTTATGAATATCTTTTCCAAGAGGTTCAGAATCTTCAGCTTCACTTGATGAGGAATCATTATCAGTTCCATGAATACTAAGGTTGTCTTTGTCATTGTGTTTTGTCTCATGTATAGTGGGAGATTCAGGTTCATCAAAAATTGGTACCCCTAATGATGAAGGTTTATTAGTGAGTGGGTCCTTCACGTAATATGGGTTATCTTGATATGTGAAGGTTTGTCCTTTGGTTTTGGCCTCTTTCTTATGAGAACTCCTAGTTTGAGTAGGCATTTTTATGGATTAGTGTGACCTAAAGCTATTTGTGATGTAGAGGTCAAGGTCAAATTTAGAGCTAGTTGTTCAGTTAATGTATTTGTTTGAGAGAAGCAATTAAGATTTAGTCTGGTTTCTGGAGAAATCTATCCTATATAAGATGTTTATCTAGGTTAATTCGATAATAGTGACTAAGATTCAGTCTAGTTTTAGGAATGATCTATCTTGTATAAGACGTTATCTAAGTGACTTAAGTTTGATAAGTAGTTGTTTGAACTAGCTGAAAGATGATCGACCAAATCGTGCAACACGAATGGTAGAGGTACACTATCTCGATCTATTTATGCTTAGGATGATGATAACCAGTATTATGCTTGTTGTAGATTTGTTTTAGGAAAGTTTGACTATTTTGTTATGACAAAATCAGAGATTCGTACAATAGGTTTTAATAAGTTGGACGATAGTTCAATAGCTTTAGGAGGACAACAACAGTGTTTCGTATGAGTTGTTGCCTAGTACCATATGACAGATGGGTATGTCTAGGACGACAGACTATTTAGTGCAATTTTTTATCATACGACATAGGATTCAACATCAAACAACAGACTATTAGGATTCATACAACACATTATTGAGGCTCAGTCGATAAATAATCAGACTCATACGACACATCATATGAAGCAGGATGGTAAATGATCAGATTCGTACGACTGTTCACAAGACAAAGACTAAATTCTGAGTTTACAATAGCTGAGTATGACAACTAAGTATGACCAATTTTGAGATGGACTGATTTTTTACTAGGATAGACTAGTTTTGGACAGAATTTTGACTTAGGATAGACTAGTTCTGACATGGACAGAGTTTTTGATCACTGAGTTTTTTCTTGTTTTCTCTAGTTTTTGGTATTTCAATTTTAGTTTGAGGGATGAAAACACAAAAAACATGTAATATGAATGGTAACTCCAATCACAACATGCAAACCCTAGGGAATTTGGTGAGAGAAGAAAACTTTTGCTTGTAGACTCAGGTACACACCTAATAGCTAATCAAAATATGGCCATTGAGTCTCACGCAATGGATTCTCAATGTCATATTATCCGAATCCAAACGCTAATGGGGGCACTTAATGACAAGTATCTTGGGAGAGTTACTATCTCTCTTGCACAAAGATTATCCCCCTTTCGGAGGTGAACTAGGTAGCTTCTAATTTTAATTGGATCTATTAAGGGGTCCATTCAGCACGTCGAGGTATAAACTCAATTAAGAGGTCTCCCAGCCTTGAAAACCAAGGTTCAATATACCCAAAGGTACTGAGGAGAGCTATTCTCGAGCACTTTCACTGACTTGATTTTCATCAAATCACATTTATTTTATAGTGGGTTGGAGTACTTGGCATTTAGCCATTCCCACTTATGTTGTTCCCCTCACACTAGCCATAATGGCTTTAAGAGTTTTTAAGCTCCTCGGGAGGGCAGGCCCGCTAAAGATGTACAAATCTCAAACAAAGAAAATGCCTCAAGGGTCTAGATTTCTGATTGTCTAAAAAGATAAGAGCATACTCTCTACCTCTAAGAATTTACTTAAAACACGAAATGCAAATTTGTTCTTTAACCAGATAGCAATTTAGGTGCCTAAAAATGAATTACACAATGTTTGGTCGATTCTTCTTAGGCAACCTGCAAAGACAATGAATCAATAGTCATATTGTCTTTGTGCGACAAGCAGATTCTTCGACAAGTGTTCTGCAAAAACTGATTAGGTTGTGAAAAATTCTAAGATAGACAGATAAACAACTAGGGTCAGTCGTCACTATAATAAATTTGAACAGAAAACCAGAGTCATAAAATTTAATTTTTTTCTCTTTTTAACCAGGAAAAATACAGAATTGTATGACAATATTTACCAGATTGTAAGATACAAGATTGCAGTTCGTACGACACCTGAAGTTTGTTGTTTTGGCTTGTGAGAAATATCGTATGATATTATGCAGAGACTGTACGGATGAAAATCTGAAAAGTCAGTCTTGGAGGCCAAAAAATGTAGTCTTCTGCCCCATAGTGGGTGCCAGAAATGTGTGTGTAAAAGTGAAAAAAGAGTCTGATAGCCGCAGGCACAACACTTCAATTAAGTCATTATATGTATGGTTAGTAAATCAATAATCAATAAATAATAAACCATAACAAAGCGACTAAATGCCTTCTAAAAGAGGCGAGTATAAGATTGCTCTCATATTTTTATAAGCAATACTAGTGACTAGACTACACCAAGATGAAGGAATTAATCTATATGAGCATGATATTTAACTATATGGATGAAAGATGGATGAATAATTCAAGCAATATGGATTCAAGCAATATGGAAATAAACTAAATATGCAATAAGCTAAACTAAGATGCAATAATCTCAAAAAAAGCACAATATCTTCAATGACTCCAGAGCAAAATTAGCATGATAATAATAGCCAAGCGTGTTCTCAAAAATCTCTGGGATGATTGGAATGAGAGATGAAGACTGAATTTATTGAGAATTCTCAAGAGAGACAATGAAAAAGCACAATTTATAATTAATTGAAATAATTGAGAAATCAAGTTCAGTTAACTTTGAGATAGATTCCAATTATAGTTTAATTGAAATGCATTTAAATAAGAAGTTCAAGTTGCATTAGAAATAAGATTTAATTAATTCCATGCATTTGTGATAAAAATAGATAATTCTTTCATTTATTCAAGAAAAGATTCTTTTAATGCAACTGAACTTCTTTTTCTCAAAAGCTGTGAGTTCCAATTTTAGAGAATAATTCAATTTAATTGCTTTTCTAATTTCAAGTTCTCAATTTAGAAAAAGAAACAATATCTCAAGTTTGATTTCTCTTTCAATTTAATTCTTTTATTTTATTTTCAATTCAACTCTTGCTTTGTGATTAATTCCTTTTTTTGCATGATTAAATGGCAAATTTATTAATTAATTAAATATGCTAGGATATTTAATAAATTAAATAGGATAATTGATCAAAATGATATTCTGGAATGATTCAATTAATTAAATAAATATTTAATTAATATCGAGTAATTGATTTGCCATGCAATATTTGATGATTGAAGAATTAGTTAATGTGCTCAAGATTGATTTAATTGCCTTTGGTTAGGACCTTGGTGTTGTTTGTCGAGATTACGGGCCCATGGTTTAGGTGACCATTTTTAGGCTAATACACAAAGATGTGGTTGAGATCCCTGATTCCCCTAAAAGGAAGAAATTATGGACATAAGTGGAGATAGATGAGCCCTTGTATTTTCCTTCCCAATCCCCAACACATGTAGGAAACGAACATGTATTAGCAGAGGAACTGTTGCAATTAGGAAGTCTTGGGAAAATTGCTCTCACTTATGAGGAGTTGGAAGAAGGAATGCCTAAAGAACTAGCAAGTGCCCAAATGGACCTAACTGTAGAGGAATTTATAAGTAAAGAACTGGACCCTGTCATTAAGTAGGCCAGTGAGGAGTTTCTGGCAGATGATCATTTTCTCAAAATAGAGTCCTTTTTGTAGTTTGTTTGGAGAAAAAATATAGACCAGTTCAAGGCAAGATGTGAGAAAAGGAAAAATTAATGTCCTCACAAGCATACATTTGTAGTTGAGGCAGATGTAAAGCAAGAAATGTTGACAGAATTTGAGACTATTACCCTAGAGCAAGAAAGGAAGTTTGTTGTAGAGGATGGAGTCTTGATTCTCCCTAAATGGGACATAGCAAATGCATTAGTGCTTGAAGTAGTAAGGAAGGAAACAAAGCCCCTGGAGGGAGTGACCTATAGTAATGATCATGTTGCCTTAGTCATGTGGTCACTAAGAAGGGAGGAGAGCAAAAAGAGGAAAGACTCCTCAGAGTCCAGCTATCTTGGAGGCATGATTATGAAAAGAGTGAAGGACACAGGGGTGGTGGAGGCTACTAGTACAATTTTGGAATCCACAAAATTCAATATGGTTGTAGCTGAGAAAGAGGCCAAGGAAAAGGCTTATCTCTAGGCGAAGTTGGAGTTAATCTTAAAAGCCTATAATGAAGCCAAAATTGAAATAGCTTAAAAGGATAGTACAATTGTAAAATTGAAGAATCAAATAGCAAGGCAATATCAGAAAGGTGAATCTTCTACCTTGATGATTGCCTCCTCTCCAGCCATGCCTCCATCTACTATTCCAATCATTGAATTTCCCCTTTCCCCTATGACTACCAGTTTCAAATCTACTCAGACTATGCAGAATGAAATGGAAAAGTTGAAATAGGCTGAGGCTATGTTTGCAAGTAAATATGAGGGTAAGGTCAGGGGGAAAATTTAATAGTTTGCTAATACAATAGGGGCTTCTATTGTGTATATATATATGTAAAGAGTTTTGAGCATGTTGATTGATTTAAAGGAAGACAAGGATACTCTACAGCCAATTTTAAATAAATGGATGGCTAGGGAAGTGGACTTGGAACTTGTCTGCTCATCCCATGAAGAGGCATATGTTGATGCCACTATTAAATCCACTTGTGAGTTGGTAAAAGGTATGTCTAGGTTGGCGGAGGGAAGAGCTAGTCTAGAGAGAAAAACAAACCTTTAATAGGAAGGAGTATGCCGACCAGAAGTTTGAATTATTTCCTGGAGGTTTTGTTAGCACAAGCAAGTTTAAAGATAAATAAGTATGGCTTGGCGAGTTAGGCCATAAATTTTCACAACAGATAAATGATGTCATCAATTCAAATGATACCTCTTTATTCATTCAAATGATTGAAGAAATTGAAAAGATGAACTCACATTATTGCTTTTTGGAGACATAAGTTAAGCAGTTAAGGAACACTTGGAAAAGATTAAATTAGTTGAAGAAGAAAATTGTTAGCTTCTCTTGGCCTAGTGATGACGTGTTCAAAGAATGGAAGGATAACTATGTGATGCAAGAAGAGGAGGCTCAAGAAAAATCAATTGATGTTGCAGTGCTGTAACAAACCTCAAGGAGGTTGAAAGCGGTTAGCTCTTGAAACTGCTTGTTTCAGGCTAATAAGATTTTTGAGGAATTAAAGACACCTGGCACTCGACTTGTGAATACTGAGAAGTCTTTTGGCCTCTACCCAGCTGGTTAACTAATTGGTTTTTCCTCCTATTTCCTTTAGCAAGAATTGTAACCCTCTGTTGAGAGGGAATTATGGTTATAACAAAATTTCCTAGGAAAGTCTGAAGCTTGTTGCATCCATATTTTCTATAAATCAATACCAGGGCTATTTAGGAAATCATCACAAGAATTTGTAAAGAAACTCTAGCAAAATATATTTAGGGTTTTCTGATATTCTGGAAATCATTTTGAGTTATGTAAGATTTTGATGAAAGATATTAATATATAGATCAGAACATTTTGAGCCCTGATTCATGTTGTCTTCTTGTATGTGTGATTGATTTACTGGTTTAATTGGATAATCTAGGATTGTTTAATTGAATGAGTTGCAAGGCAATTTACGATAATATTTTAGGTATTTCTCTCAAGGAGGGAAATTAAATATAGTTAAAACTTCTCGTGGGTAATCAATAATTTTGGTTGAATTTCATGGCTGGGTGTATGTATAAGGTGAAAGTTTATATATGTAAGGCATATATAGATTTAGTGAAGTCAATGTAATGATGTGTATTTGAGTTTCCTAATGAGAATGCTTATTTAGTTCTAGGTGACTATGAGGCGTGGATAAGGCACTGATATAGCTTGTTGAGTTTCATGACCTTCTTGGAGATCAATTCAAAGTGAATATGAATATTTCCTTTATGTTCGGTTATGTTTAAGGTGATAGGGTTCACAAAAGTTGGCACTAGTTTTCTGTGAATTTTCTATCATAATTGTGAAAAGTATTCACAAAAGGTATACTCGCCTAAGCTTGATATAAGCTTGAACTGTAGAAGGCTTTTGTATAAACCTTGTTGAATGTTGTTTTAGACTATTATTTTCTTGTTGTTCTCTCTATATGCGACAAAGGCTTTGAAAATTCTTATAGATAAGATAAGGAGATCATAAATTGAGAACAAAAGTGTCATCAGACAGATCAATCATCTTTGTTTCCTTCTAACAATTGCAACATTGTAAATCCCTTAACAGGGTGGACCTTAACCGGGTCTTTATATAAAATCTCTTAACCTTGTCACTTCAAATATGAAGTTGTAAAATCCTCTAGCAAGGTGAACTTTAACAGCTTCTAAGTTATTCTTAACTAGATACTAGTCACTTATAATAGGGTGATGTTCTTAGAAAGAACTAGTTGTAAGATCTTAACAAGGCACTCTTTTTCACTACAGTAAAAGAGATTATGGGTTATCCCCACCATGGTTTCCTCCATCTAACTGAGGGTTTCCACATATTATTGCTAGTGTTATGTGCTTATTTGTGCATGCTAATATCTTTTGATTGATGTTCTCTTCTTTCATGATTAATAAAATGTTTATGTTAATTTGGAAGGATAGTTGCAAACTGGTTAGTTTGAAAGTTTGAATTGTGTATAAACCGTTTTGACTGATTTAGCCCCCCTCTTGGTCACCAGTTAATACTAACAATTGGTATCATAGCTTTGGTCCTCTAAAGTAAAGCTTGACAACTTGAGGAAAAATATCATGGAGGAATACCAATATTAGAAGCAAAATGATGAAGCTAATGAAATTATTGCTCAGCTAAAAGAGAGACTGAGAAAATCACTTGCTAAAAGGAAGGAACTAGCTCTACAACTAAATGAGAGTTAGGATATCATAGTGTTAGGTCCCCGTAATGCATGAAACAGAAAGACAAATAACATACACAACACATAACACAATTATATGTACGTGGAAACCCTATAAGGGGAAAAAACATGGTGGGAAACCTTACGCACAATCAGATGATACTACTACTGATAGTATGTGTGTACAAATAGGGTCTACACATGCAGAAAGGCCAAATGCCTAGAGCTCACTGCTCAATCACAAAATGGGAGTCACACTAACTACAATTGGATGGTTAAATCCAATGATAATGTACTGCTCAAAAAAGAATCTTCATATGCTGGATTCAGTACTGGTTAAGCTCTGATTGTCTTCTCCAAACCTTCCTTGAATCTTAAAATTATGTCTGCGTGTATAGCTCTACTTATATTTGCATATACCTTATTACAATCCTTTTCACACTCCTCTTCTTCTACTACATAATCTCATAAATGAGATCTTACATATATACCAAAACCTAAGACCAATTGTGTAGGTCGGCTCACTAAGATATTACAATTAAATCAATTACAAATAAATCAATATGTGATGCATGATGTTGGCTCAATGCATTTACAATTATAACCAATCAATAAAACATCTCTATAATGTTCCATGTTGATCTGGAATAGATAATCCTTATCGATCCATAACCTAGACCTATTTGCCGGTAACAACAAATATGCAAACTCAATTGTACAAATAATCAAATCACCACAACCAAGTGTCCAAACAATGTCTTTGACATAACCAAGTAATCTCCAGATGATAACAAACCATCCTCAGTGTTGGTGAACAATATAACCTATCGGTTAACCAAATACTGGTGACTTGCATAAGTCACTGAACATGCCCGTGAACATAACTAAAGATCTCCAAGTGTTCACAAGTGATCTCAAGTGTTGACAAGTGTTGACATCAATGATAAAAGCAGTGCAATAGATCCATAATACCAATCATCTCCCCCTTTGGGATTGGTGGCAACACAAGATGGAAAAACCATCTAAGTGCCAAAGCAGAAATGCCAAAAAGAAAAAACAAACAATCTCCCAAAGAAATCATCAAAATACTGATACAAAGATTAACATTCTCTCCCCCAATGAATGATCTCTCTAAAAGATAATGTGTTTTTCCATATATATCTCTCCCCCTTTGACATCAAATTCCAAAGCAATACAAAACCAAATACAATTAGTTCATAAAAATTATTACAAATACCAATTGTTATAACAAAATTTATTCAATCTACTACCCCTAAGAAGTAGCTCTCCTTCATCAAAACCGGAAAAAAGTTTCTCTATTAATTCTGTCGGTCTAATGTCATACTCCAACTATCTAAGTTTCTACCAGTGAGGGTATAACTCCAAGCTGCTCTTTTAGATATTCAAAAGTATCCTTAGGCAAAGGCTTAGTAAAGATATCAGAAATTTTCTCTTTAGTATTCACATAAACCAATTTCACTTCTTTTGCTTCAACATTCTCTTTTAGAAAATTGAATTTGATAGAAACATGTTTAGTTTTAGAGTGAAATACCGAATTCTTTGATATATCAATTGCTACCATATTGTCATAGTAAATGATTATAGGTTCTTGCATTTTACCTTTATGTCCTTCAAGATTTGTTTAATCCATAATACCTATGTACAATTAGTTACTACTGCAACATATTCTGATTCTGCTATTGATAGTGATGTATAACTTTTTTTCTTTCTCAACCATGAAATTAGTCTGCTTCCAAGAAAAAATTCTCCATCGGTGGTGATTTTTCTGTCATCTACATCTCTTGTCCAATTTGCATCTGTGTATGCACATAAATCAAAATTTTCATCTTTAGGATACCATAAACCAACATTTGTTGTGCCTTGTAGGTACCGAAAATCCTTTTTAGTGTTGATTCATGATTTTCCTTAGGATTACTCTGAAATATTGAAACAATACATACTCCATTCATAATATCAGGTCTTGTTTGTGTCAAATACAGTAAACCACCTATCATAGACTTGTATCTTGTCAGATTAACAGGTGTTGATTCATCCTCCAATGATAGTTTATCAGTTGTAGTCATAGGCGTACTTACCGGTTTAGAGTTTTCCATGCCAAATTTCTTAAGTAATTTCTTCAAGTACTTTGATTTATTTATGAATATACCTTTATCAGTCTATGAATTTTGCAATCCTAAAAAGAATTTTATCTCCCCAATCATAGACATTTCAAATTCTTCCTGCATCTTATTAGAAAAGTCTTTACACAATCCATCTTCTCCTCCAAAAATGATATCATCAACAAAAACTTGAATAACCAAGATGCCATTATTAGTCACTTTGTAATATAGATTGTTGTTAGCATTACCTTTAGTGTAACCAAGCTTCAAAAGATATTTGTCCAATTTAGCATACTAAGATCTAGGAGCTTGCTTCAATCCATATAAAGCTTTCCTTAACCAGCAAACCATATCTTTGTCATCTGTCAAAGAAAATCCATCAGGTTGTTCAATGTAAAATTCCTCTTCAAGATCACCATTCAAAAATGGACATTTAACATCCATTTCATATATTTTATAGTTTTTGTGTGCTGCAAAAGCTAAGAATAATCTGACTGCCTCAATTCTAGCCACCGGTGCAAAGGTTTCATTGTAATCAATTCATTGTTTATGTGAATATCCCTTACACACTAATCTTGCTTTGTTTCTGATTACCTTACCATCTTCATTTAGTTTATTTCTGAGTACCCATTTAGTTCCAATTACATTTTTGTTTTTAGGCCGGGGAACCAATTTCCATGTGTTATTCTTTTCAATTTATTTTAATTTATATTCCATAGCTTTAATCCAATGTTTATCTTCACATGCCTCATTAATAGTTGCTGGTTGAAATTGAGAAATTAGACATACCTCTTCATTTGCTAGTATTCCTCTAGTCATAACTCCTTGATACTTATTACCAATTATTTGACTTTCAAAGTGATTCAATCTTACATACCTAGGTGTATCCACTTGTTATTGTTCTTCAGTCACTGTGGAATTCTCAGATGATGTCGGTGTGACTGGATCAACATTTTCTACCGGTGTACTCATTTTAGGTTCATTTGTGATAATCTCAACTGTCGATTCAGAGTCTATAGACCTTCTAAACTATTCATCAATCTTCACATTTGCACTTTCAATGATTTTCTGCAGTCTCATATTAAAACATCTATATGCCTTTCTCTTAGATGAATAACCAAAAAATATTCCTTCATCACTTCTAGGATCAAATTTGTCAATATAATCATCTCTCCTAATATAACATTTTCTTCCAAATATTCTGAAATATTTAATAGTAGAAGTATTACCAAACCATAGTTCATGAGGGGTCTTATCGGTTTCACCTTTGATGTGAACTCTGTTTAATGTATAAACAACAATATTGACTGCTTCTCTCCAATACACATGAGGTAGGTTTGCTTCTGATATCATGCTTCTAGCTGCATCCAAAATAGTTATGTTCTTTCTTTCTACAACTCCATTTTGCTGGGGTGTCTGAGGTGCTGATAATTATCTTCTGATTCCATTCACTTCACAGAATGTATTATATTCCTTAGATGTGAATTCACCTCCTTGATCTGATCTCAAACATTTGATTTTCTTACCGGTTTCATTCTCTATCATCACTTTGAATAGTTTGAATTTTCCAAAAGCTTTTGATTTCTCCCTGAGAAAAGTAACCCAACACATTCTAGAATAATCATCAGTGATTAGCATAAAATATCTATCTCCTTGTAAACTTCTAGTTCTTGTTGGACCACATAAATCAGTATGAATTAAGTCAAGAACATTATTGGATTTTTCAAGAATACTCTTAAAAGTTGCTCTAACTTGCTTTCCAAATTGACATTCCTTACATACCAGATTGTGATGTTTAACAATCTTAGTTAAATCCCTTACTGCCTTAGTTATACTGATTTTCACAATGCAATCAAAATTTACATGACACAGTCTCTTATGCCATAACCAATTTTCATCAATATGTGCAATCAAGCATGTCTTCTCATTGTTATTCAAATTAAGATATTACCTCTAGTCTAATTACCGGTTGCAATTTCGAAACTAGTTCTACTCATTATTTTGCATTTAGCCGTTCCCACTTATGTTGTTCCCCTCACACCAGCCATAACGGCTTTAAGAGTTTTTAAGCTCCTTAGGAGGGCAGGCCTGCTAAAGATGTACAAATCTCAAACAAAGAAAATGCCTCAAGGGTCTAGATTTTTGATTGTCTAAAAAGACAAGAGCATACTCTCTACCTCTCAGAATTTACTTAAAACATGAAATGCAGATTTGTTCTTTAACCAGATAGCAATTTAGGTGCCTAAAAATGAATTTAAAGATTACACGATGTTTGGTCGATTCTTCTCAGGCAACTTGCAAAGACAACAAATCAATAGTCATATTGTCTTTGTGCGACAGGCAGATTCTTTGACAAGTGTTCTGCAAAAACTGATTAGGTTGTGAAAAATTCTAAGATAGACAGATAAAAAACTAGGGTCAGTCGTCAGTATAATCAATTTGAACAGAAAACCAGAGTCATAAAATTTAATTTTTTTTCTCTTTTTAACCAGGAAAAATACAAAATCGTATGACAATATTTACCAGATCGTACGATACAAGATTGTAGTTAGTACGACACCTGAAGTTTGTTGTTTTGGCCTATGAGAAATATCGTACGATATTATGCAGAGACTGTATGGATGAAAATCTGAAAAGTTAGTCTTGGAGGCCAAAAAATGTAGTCTTCTGCCCCACGGTGGGTGTCAGAAATGTGTGTGTAAAAGTGAAAAAAGAGTCTGATAGCTACAGGCACAACACTTCAATTAAGTCATTATATGTATGGTTCGTAAATCAATAATCAATAAATAATAAACCATAACAAAGTGACTAATTGCTTTCTAAAAGAGGCGAGTATAAGATTGCTCTCAGATTTTTATAAGCAATACCAGTGACTAGACTACACCAAGACGAAGGATTTAATCTATATGAGCATGATATTTAACTATATGGATGAAAGATGGATGAATAATTCAAGCAATATGGATTCAAGCAATATGGAAATAAACTAAATATGCAATAAGCTAAACTAAGATGCAATAATCTCAAAAAAAGCACAATATCTTCAATGACTCCAGAGCAAAATTAGCATGATAATAATCGCCAAGCGTGTTCTCAAAAATCTCTGGGATGATTGGAATGAGAGATGAAGGCTGAATTTATTGAGAATTCTCAAGAGAGACAATGAAAAAGCACAATTTATAATTAATTGAAATAATTGAGAAATCAAGTTCAGTTAACTTTGAGATAGATTCCAATTATAGTTTAATTGAAATGCATTTAAATAAGAAGTTCAAGTTGCATTAGAAATAAGATTTAATTAATTCCATGCATTTGTGATAAAAATAGATAATTCTTTCATTTATTCAAGAAAAGATTCTTTTAATGCAACTGAACTTCTTTTTCTCAAAAGCTGTGAGTTCCAACTTTAGAGAATAATTCAGTTTAATTGCTTTTCTAATTTCAAGTTCTCAATTTAGAAAAAGAAACAATATCTCAAGTTTGATTTCTCTTTCAATTTAATTCTTTTATTTTATTTTCAATTCAACTCTTGCTTTGTGATTAATTCCTTTTTTTGCATGATTAAATGGCAAATTTATTAATTAATTAAATATGCTAGGATATTTAATAAATTAAACAGGATAATTGATCAAAATGATATTCTGGAATGATTCAATTAATTAAATAAATATTTAATTAATATCGAGTAATTGATTTGCCATGCAATGTTTGATGATTGAAGAATTAGTTAATGTGCTCAGGATTGATTTAATTGCCTTTGGTTAGGACCTAAGTGATGTTTGTTGAGATTAGGGGACCATGGTTTAGGTGACCATTTTTAGGGTAATACAAGAAGATGTGGTTGAGATCCCCGATTCCCCTAAAAGGAAGAAATAATGGACATAAGTGGAGACAGATGAGCCCTTGTATTTTCCTTCCCAATCCCCAACACATGTAGGAGACGAACATGTAGTAGCAAAGCAACTATTGCAATTAGGAAGTCTCTGGAAAATTGCTCTCACTTATGAGGAGTTGCAAGAAGGAATGCCTAAAGAACTAGCAAGTGCCCAAATGGACCTAGCTGTAGAGGAATTTATAAGTAAAGAACTTGACCCTGTCATTAAGCAGGCCAGTGAGGAGTTTCTGGCAGATGATAGTTTTGTCAAAATAGGGTCCTTTTTGCAGTTTGTTTGGAGAAAAAATATAGACCAGTTCAAGGCAAGATGTGAGAAAAGGAAAAATTAATGTCCCCACAAGCATACATTTGTAGTTGAGGCAGATGTAAACCAAGAAATGTTGACAGAATTTGGGACTATTACCCCAAAGCAAGGAAGGAAGTTTGTTGTAGAAGATGGAGTCTTGATTCTCCCTAAATGGGACATAGCAAATGCATTAGTGCTTGAAGTAGTAAGGAAGGAAACAAAGCCCCTGGAGGGAGTGACCTATAGTAATGATCATGTTGCCTTAGTCATGTGGTCACTAAGAAGGGAGGAGAGCAAAAAGAGGAAAGACTCCTCAGAGTCCAGCTATCTTGGAGGCATGATTATGAAAAGAGTGAAGGACACAAGGGTGGTGGAGGCTGCTAGTACAATTTTGGAATCCACAAAATTCAATATGGTTGTAGCTGAGAAAGAGGCCAAGGAAAAGGCTTATCTCTAGGTGAAGTTGGAGTTAATCTTAAAAGCCTATAATGAAGCCAAAATTGAAATAGCTCAAAAGGATAGTACAATTGTAAAATTGAAGAATCAAATAGTAGGGCAATATCAAAAAGGTGAGTCTTCTACCTTGATGATTGCCTCCTCTCCAGCCAAGCCTCCATCTACTATTCCAATCATTGAATTTCCCCTTTCCCCTATGACTACCAATTTCGAATCTTCTAAGACTATCCAGAATGAAATGGAAAAGTTGAAGTAGGCTCAGGCTATGTTTGCAAGTAAATATGAGGATAAGGTAAGGGGGAAAATTTTATAGTTTGCTGATACAATAGGGGCTTCTATTGTGTATATTAATATGTAAAGAGTTTTGAGCATGTTGACTGATTTAAAGGAAGACAAGGCTACTCTGGAGCCAATTTTAAATAAATGGATGGCTAAGGAAGCGGACTTTGAACTTATCTGCTCATCCCATGAAGAGGAAGATGTTGATGCCACTATTAAATCCACTTGTGAGTTGGTAAAAGGTATGTCCAGGATGGTGGAGGGAAGAGCTAGTCTAGAGAGAAAAGCAAACCTGTATAGGAAGGAGTATGCTAACCAGAAGTTTGAATTATTTCCTGGAGGTTTTGTTAGCACAAGCAAGTTTAAAGATGAATAAGTATGGCTTGGCGAGTTAGGCCATAAATTTTCACAATAGATAAATGATGTCATCAATTCAAATGATACCTCTTTATTCATTCGAATGATTGAAGAAATTGAAAAGATGAACTCACATTATTGCTTTTTGGAGACATAAGTTAAGCAATTAAGGAACACTTGGAAAATATTAAATTAGTTGAAGAAGAAAATTGTTAGCTTCTCTTGGCCTAGTGATGACGTGTTCAAAGAATGGAAGGATAACTATGTGATGCAAGAAGAGGAGGCTCAAGAATAATCAATTGATGTTGCAGTGTTGTAAGAAACCTCAGGGAGGTTGAAAGCGGTTAGCTCTTGTAACTGCTTGTTTTAGGCTAATCAGATTTTTGAGGAATTAAAGACACTTGGCACTCGACCTGTGAATACTGAGAAGTCTTTTGGCCTCTATCCAGCTGGTTAACTAATTGGTTTTTCCTCCTATTTCCTTTAGCAAGAATTGTAACCCTCTTTTGAGAGGGAATTATGGTTATAACAAAATTTCCTAGGAAAGTCTGAAGCTTGTTGCATCCATATTTTCTATAAATCAATACCAGAACTATTTAGGAAATCATCACAAGAATTTGTAAAGAAACTCTGGCAAAATATATTTAGGGTTTTTTGATATTCTGGAAATCATTTTGAGTTATGTAAGATTTTGATGAAAGATATTAATATATAGATCAGAACATTTTGAGCCCTGATTCATGTTGTCTTCTTGTATGTGTGATTGATTTACTGGTTTAATTGAATTGGTTGCAAGGCAATTTACGATAATGTTCTAGGTATTTTTCTCAACGAGGGAAATTAAATATAGTTAAAACTTCTCGTGGGTAATCAATAATTATGCTTGAATTTCATTGTTCGGTGTATGTATAAGGTGAATGTTTATATATGTAAGGCATATATAGATTTAGTGAAGTCAATGTAATGATGTGTATTTGACTTTCCTAATGAGAATTCTTATTTAGTTCTAGGTGACTATGAGGCCTGGATAAGGCACTGATATAGCTTGTTGAGTTTCATGACCTTCTTGGAGATCAATTCAAAGTGAATATGAATATTTCCTTTATGTTTATTTATGTTTAAGGTGATAGGGTTCACAAAAGTTGGCACTGGTTTTTTGTGAATTTTCTATCATAATTGTGAAAAGTATTCACAAAAGGTATACCCACCTAAGCTTGATATAAGCTTGAACTGTAGAAGGTTTTTGTATAAACCTTGTTGAATGTTGTTTTAGACTATTATTTTCTTGTTGTTCTCTCTATATGCGACAAAATCTTCAAAAATTCTTATAGATAAGATAAGAAGATCATAAATCGAGAACAAAAGTGTCATCAGACAGATCAATCATCTTTGTTGCCTTCTAACAATTGCAACATTGTCAATCCCTTAATAGGGTGGACCTTAACCGGTTCTTTATATAAAATCTCTTAACCGAGTCACTTCAAATATGAAGTTGTAAAATCCTCTAGCAAGGTGAACTTTAATAGCTTCTAAGTTATTCTTAACTAGATACCAGTCACTTATAATAGGGTGAGGTTCTTAGAAAGAACTAGTTGTAAGATCTTAACAAGGCACTCTTTTTCATTACAGTAAAAGAGATTATGGGTTATCCCCACCGTGGTTTTCTCCATTTAACTGAGGGTTTCCACATATTATTGCTAGTGTTATGTGCTTATTTGTGCATGCTAATATCTTTTGATTGATGTTCTCTGCTTTCATGATTAATGAAATGTTTATGTTAATTTGGAAGGATAGTTGCAGACCGGTTAGTTTGAAAGTTTGAATTGTGTATAAACCATTTTGACTGATTTAGCCCCCCTCTCAATCACCAGTTAATACTAACAATTGGTATCATAGCTTTGGTCCTCTAAAGAAAAGCTTGACAACTTGAGGAAAAATATCATGGAGGAATACCAGTATTAGAAGCAGAATGATGAAGCTAATGAAATTATTGCTCAGCTAAAAGAGAGACTGGGAAAATCACTTGCTAAAAGGAAGGAACTAGCTCTACAACTAAATGAGAGTCGGGATATCATAGTGTTAGGTCTCGTTAATGCATGAAACAGAAAGACAAATAACATACACAACACATAACACAATTATATGTACGTGGAAACCCTGTAAGGGGAAAAACCAAGGTGGGAAAACTTACGCATAATTAGATGATACTACTAAAGATAGTATGTGTGTACAAATAGGGTCTACACATGCAGAAAGGCCAAATGCCTAGAGCTCACTGCTCAATCACAAAATGGGAGCAACACTAACTACAATTGGATGGTTAAATCCAATGATAATGTACTGCTCAAAAAAGAATCTTCATATGCTGGTTTCAGCACTGGTTAAGCTCTGATTGTCTTCTCCAAACCTTCCTTGAATCTTAAAATTATGTCTGCGTGTATAGCTCTACTTATATTTGCATATACCTTATTACAATCCTTTTCACACTCCTCTTCTTCTACTACATAATCTCATAAATGAGATCTTACATACATACCAAAACCTAAGACCAATTGTGTAGGTTGGCTCACTAAGATATTACAATTAAATCAATTACAAATAAATCAATATGTGATGCATGATGTTGGCTCAATGCATTTACAATTATAACCAATCAATAAAACATCTCGATAATGTTCCATGTTGATCTGGAATAGATAATCCTTGTCAATCCATAACCTAGACCTATTTGCTGGTAACAACAAATATGCAAACTCAATTGTACCAATAATAAAATCACCAAAACCAAGTGTCAAAACAATGTCTTTGACATAACCAAGTAATCTCCAGATGATAATAGATCATCCTCAGTGTCGGTGAACAATATAACCTATCGGTTAACCAAATACCAGTGACTTGCATAAGTCACTGAACATGCCGGTGAACATAACCAAAGATCTCCAAGTGTTCACAGGTGCTCTCAAGTGTTGACAAGTGTTGACATCAATGATACAACCAATGCAATAGATCCATAATAACAATCATCTCCCCCTTTGGCATTGATGGCAACACAAGATGGAAAAACCATCTAAGTGCCAAAGCAGAAATGCCAAAAAGAAAAAACCAACAATCTCCCAAAGAAATCATCAAAATACTGATACAAAGATTAACATTCTCTCCCCCAATGAATAATCTCTCCAAAAGATAATGTGTTTTTCCATATATATCTCTCCCCCTTTGACATCAAATGCCAAAGCAATACAAAACCAAATACAATTAGTTCATAGAACTTATTACAAATACCAATTGTTATAACAAAATTTATTCAATCTACTCCTCCTAAGAAGTAGCTCTCCTTCATCAAAACCGGAAAAAAGTTTCTCTATTAATTTTGTCGGTCTAATGTCATACTCCAACTGTCTAAGTTTCTACCAGTGAGGGTATAACTTCAAGCTGCTCTCTTAGATATTCAAAAGTATCCTTAGGCAAAGGCTTAGTAAAGATATCAGAAATTTTCTCTTTAGTATTCACATAAACCAATTTCACTTCTTTTGCTTCAACATTCTCTTTCAGAAAATTGAATTTGATAGAAACATGTTTAGTTTTAGAGTGAAATAATAGATTCTTTGATATATCAATTGCTACCAAATTATCATAGTAAATGATTATAGGTTCTTGCATTTTACCTTTATGTCCTTCGAGATTTGTTTAATCCATAATACATGTGTACAATTAGTTACTACTGCAACATATTCTGATTCTGCTATTGATAGTGATGTATAACTTTTTTTCTTTCTCAACCATGAAATTAGTCTGCTCCCAAGAAAAAATTCTCCGTCGGTGGTGATTTTTCTATCATCTACATCTCCTGTCCAATTTGCATCTGTGTATGCACATAAATCAAAATTTTCATCTTTAGGATACCATAAACCAACATTTGTTGTGCCTTGTAGGTAGTAGAAAATCCTTTTTAGTGTTGATTCATGATTTTCCTTAGGATTACTCTGAAATATTGAAACAATACATACTCCATTCATAATATTAGGTCTTGTTTGTGTCAAATACAGTAAACCACCTATCATAGACCTGTATCTTGTCAGATTAATAGGTGTTGATTCATCCTCCAATGATAGTTTATCAGTTGTAGTCATAGGCGTACTTACCAGTTTAGAGTTTTCCATGCCAAATTTCTTAAGTAATTCCTTCAAGTACTTTGATTTATTTATGAATATACCTTTATCATTCTGTGAATTTTGCAATCCTAAAAAGAATTTTATCTCCCCAATCATATACATTTCAAATTCTTCCTGCATCTTATTAGAAAAGTCTTTACACAATCCATCTTCTCCTCCAAAAATGTTATCATCAACAAAAACTTGAATAACCAAGATGTCATCATTAGTCACTTTGTAATATAGATTGTTCTCAGCATTACCTTTAGTGTAACCAAGCTTCAAAAGATATTTTTCCAATCTAGCATACCAAGATCTAGGAGCTTGCTTCAATCCATATAAAGCTTTCCTTAGCTAGAAAACCATATCTTTGTCATCTGTCAAAGAAAATCCATCAGGTTGTTCAATGTAAAATTCCTCTTCAAGATCACCATTCAAAAATGCACATTTAACATCCATTTGATATACTTTATAGTTTTTGTGTGCTGCAAAAGCTAAGAATAATCTGACTGCCTCAATTCTAGCTACCAGTGCAAAGGTTTCATTGTAATCAATTCATTGTTTATGTGAATATCCCTTACACACTAATCTTTCTTTGTTTCTGATTACCTTACCATCATCATTTAGTTTATTTCTGAATACCCATTTAGTTCCAATTACATTTTTGTTTTTAGGTCGGGGAACCAATGTCCATGTGTTATTCTTTTCAATTTATTTTAATTTATATTCCATAGCTTTAATCCAATGTTTATCTTCACATGCCTCATTAATAGTTGCTGGTTGAAATTGAGAAATTAGACATACCTCTTCATTTGCTAGTCTTCCTCTAGTCATAACTCCTTGATACTTATTCCCAATTATTTGACTTTCAAAGTGATTCAATCTTACATACCTAGGTGTATCCACTTGTTATTGTTTTTCAGTCACTGTGGAATTCTTAGATGATGTCGATGTGACTGGATCAACATTTTGTACTAGTGTACTCATTGTAGGTTCATTTGTGATAATCTCAACTGTCGGTTTAGATTCTATAGACCTTCTAAACTATTCATCAATCTTCACATTTGCACTTTCAATGATTTTCTGCAATCTCTTATTAAAACATCTATATGCCTTTCTCTTAGATGAATAAACAAAAAATATTCCTTCATCACTTCTAGGATCAAATTTGTCAATATAATCATCTCTCCTAATATAACATTTTCTTCCAAATATTCTAAAATATTTAAGAGTAGGAGTATTACCAAACCATAGTTCATGAGGGGTCTTACCGGTTTCACCTTTGATGTGAACTCTGTTGAATGTATAAACAACAATATTTATTGCTTCTCTCCAATACACATGAGGTAGGTTTGCTTCTGATATCATGCTTCTAGCTGCATCCAAAATAGTTATGTTCTTTCTTTCTACAACTCCATTTTGCTGGGGTGTCCAAGGTGCTGATAATTATCTTCTGATTCCATTCACTTCACGGAATGTATTATATTCCTTAGATGTGAATTCACCTCCTTGATCTGATCTCAAACATTTGATTTTCTTACCGGTTTCATTCTCTATCATCACTTTGAATAGTTTGAATTTCCCAAAAGCTTTTGATTTCTCCCTGAGAAAAGTTTGAACATTATTGAATTTTTCTAGAATACTCTTAAAAGTTGCTCTAACTTGCTTTCCAAATTGACATTCCTTACATACCAGATTGTGAGGTTTAACAATCTTAGGTAAATCCCTTACTGCCTTAGTTGTACTAATTTTCACAATGCAATCAAAATTTACATGACACAGTCTCTTATGCCATAACCAATTTTCATCAATATGTGCAATCAAGCATGTCTTCTCATTGTTATTCAAATAAAAGATATTACCTCTAGTCTAATTACTGGTTGCAATTTCCAAACTAGTTCTACTCATGATTTTGCATTTACCATTCTTGAATTGTATTTGAAATCATCAAACAAATGCATTTACCATCAAAAGATATAGTGCCTTTTCCTCTGATCAAACAAGCTTTTTCATCTCCAAATCTTAGTAGACCTTCATTGTATTCTTGAAAGGTTAAGAATTTACACTTATCACCAGTCATATGATGTGAACATCCGGAATTAATGATCCATTCCTCCTTTTCTTCAATTTGAGCTGCTAGGGCTTGCTCTACCGGTTGAACAATAGGTGTCGGTTGATCTTCTGTTATTGCAACAAAAGCCCATCCATTGTCTGTTGATTCCTCCTTAGAATCATCAATAAATCCTTCATTAGCATAGTAACTTGATTTGTGTCTATTCTTCTTAAATATGTACCTATGATATTCAGGGTTAGGCTTATATGTTCTTTTAGCTTCTTCTTTCAATCCTACATGTCTATCAGGACACCTAGATGCCATATGACCAATTTTATTGTAGTTAAAACATTTAAATGGTGCTTTACCTTCATACTTACTTCCAACTAGACCTTTAGGCATTTTCCTTGCAAATAGTGCTTCAAGCTCTTCAAGTTCTTCATTTTCTCTTTTGATTTCTTCAAGTTCTATAGCATAGAGTGCTTTCCAATCTGATTTTTTAGATGATGATGATGATGTTGTAGATGATGAAGCTTTGAAAGCCAAATATGTCTTAATTGTAGCAATAGGACCAAATTCCTCAAGTTCAAAAGATGAAAGTTTTCCAACCAAAGTATCTCTAGATACTGATGCATTAGTAATTATTCTCAATTCATTTATAGTAATTAATTTCATTTTGTATGCCGGTGGCAAAGCTCTTAAAACTTTAGAAACAAATTCATCTACACTTAAGGATCCTCCACAACATTGTATACCTAAAACAATTTCATTAACTCTTTCCATAAAAGCAGAAATCCTTTCATCTTCTTCCATTTTCAGAATTTCATACCTGACCTGGAAGCATTCTAGTTTTGCAATTTTGACAGTGGTATCACCTTCATTCAATGTCTCCAATTTATCCCAAATAGCTTTAGCAGTAGATCAGTCTGATAATCCCATGATTTGCTGATCTGACAATGCACTCAAAAGTGCTTCTCTTGCTTTGCAATCATTCTCTTGATCTTTAGCCAAGGTTGGTGGATTAGGTTGACTTTGAGTAGGACCAACATAGCCATTCTTTGTAACATCCCATATGTCTCTTCCAATGCAATTCAGATGAGTCTCCATTCTAATCTTCCATATACCATAGTTAGTTCCATCAAGCTTTAGACTGTCCTTCTTGAAATAGTTAGTTGCCATAGAATCTCCTCAAGTTGTTAAACTTCTACAAAAAGAGGACTAGGCTCTGATACCAATTGTTAGGACCTGGAGGCAACTGAGACGGGGGGGGGGGGGGGGGGTGAATCAGTTGTTTATTAATTTCAACCCAAATATAACTTAACCAAACTTAGTGCATAATACCAGTAAACCAAACTTTAATGCCCATAGACAGTTTAATAGTTAATTGTGTTACTGGTAAAGTTTAATGCATGAAATAGAAAGACAAATAACATACACAACACGTAACATGGTTATTTGTACATGGAAACCCTGTAAGGGGAAAAACAATAGTGGGAAACCTTACCCACAATTAGATGATACTACTGCAGATAGTATGTGTGTACAAATGGGGTCTGGACATGCAGAAAGGCAACTGCCTAGAGCTCACTTCTCAATCACAAAATGGGAGTCACACTGACTACAATTGGATGGTTAAATCCAATTATAATGTAGTGCTCAAAATAGCATCTTCATATGCTGGATTCAGTACTGGTTAAGCTCTGATTGTCTTATCCAAACCTTCCTTGAATCTTCAAATGATGTATGCATGTATAGCTCTGCTTATACTTGTATATACCTTATTACAATTCTTTTCACACTCCTCTTCTTCTACTACATAATCTCACAAATGAGATCTTACATATATACCAAAACCTAAGACCAATTGTGTAGGTCGATTCACTAAGATATTACAATTAAATCAATTACAAATGAGTCAATATGCGATTCATGATGTCGTCTTAATGCATTTACAATTATAACCAATCAATAAAACATCTCCATTATGTGTCATGCTGATCTGGAATAGATAATGCTTGTCAGTCCATAACCTAGACCTATTTGCTGGTAACAGCAAATATGCAAACTCGATTGTACCAATAATAAAATCACCAAAACCAAGTGTCCAAACAATGCCTTCGACATAACCAAGTAATCTCCTCATGATAATAGATCATCCTCAGTATCGGTGAACAATATAACCTATCAGTTAACCAGATACCAGTGACTATCCATAAGTCACTGAACATGTCGGTCAACATAACCAGAGATCTCCAAGTGTTGACAAGTGTTCTCAAGTGTTGACAAGTGTTGAAATCAATGGCAAAACCAATGCAACACATCCATAATACCAACACATAGATCAACTCACTAAACATAGTGGATCTGAAGAAGCCAAAGAAGTAGTCTCAAAACTGATGGAAAAGAACAAGAAGCTGACTGAAGAAATTACATATCTAAAAAGGGAACATGAAATTCTAGCCCTAAGAATGACTGAAATACTAGAAGCCAGCAGCATAGTAGATGAAAGAAAAAGAGATGCAAAAGAAGTTTTGTCAAAAGATGAAAAAGCCAAAAGGCTTGTTGAAGAAGCCCTAAGAGAAAATGATGCAATCATCACTGAAAATGATGAAGAAATTTGAATTCCTAGTGAGGATAATGAAGCCATGCATGTGTTGGCATTTGCAAGAAGATTGCATGTATTAAATGTTATGTTGTCATTGATGTCAATTAACCGGTAATGTGTTAGGTCTCGGAGACAACTGAGAGGGGGGGTGAATCAATTGTCCAATAAATTCAACCACAATTAACTTAACCAAAACTTAATGCTTAATACCGGTAAACGAAACTTTATGCTAGTAGACAGTTTTATCAGTTAATTGTAGTACCAGTAAACATTAATGCATGAAACAAAAAGACAATAACACCCACAACACAACAAAAATATTTGTACGTGGAAACCCTATAGGGGGGAAAACCATGGTGGGAAGCCTTACCCACAATCAAATGATACTACTGCAGATAGTATGTGTGTACAATATGGATTCTGCACATGCAGAAAGGCCATCTACCTAGAGCTCACTTCTCAATCACAAAATGAGAGTCACACTAACTACAATTGGATGGTTAAATCCAATGATAATGTACTGCATAAAATAACATCTTCATATGTTGGATTTAGTACCGGTTTAGTTTTGATTGCCTTCACAAAAACCTTCCTTCAACCTTCAAATGATGTCTGCATGTATAGCTCTACTTATTTTTGCATATACCTTATTACAATTCTTTTTCCCAATTGCATATCAATCTCACAAATGAGATCTTACATTTATACCATAACCTAAGACCAACTGAATAGGTCGGCTCACTAAAACATATTACAATAAAATCAATTACAAATAAATCAATATCTGATGCATGATGTTGGCTCAATGCATTTACAATAATAATAAATCATCTCCATAATGTGTCTTGCTGATTTGGAATAGCTATGTCTGTCGGTGCTTATCCTGAACCTATTTGTCGGTAACAACAAATATGCAAACTTGAATAAACAAATAACCAAATCACCAAAACCAAGTGATCGAATAATCTCTTCGACATAACCAAGTAGTCTCCAAGTCATTCAAGTGTCAGTGAATAATATAATCTATCGGTGAACCAAATACCGATGACTATGCATAAGTCTCTGACTTGCCAATGAACATAACCAAAGATCTCCAAGTGCTGATAAGTGTTGACAAGTGATGACAAATGTTGACATCAATGAAAAAACCATATCAACATATCCAAAATACCAACAATCTCCCCCTTTGACATTGATGGCAACACAAGAACCATCAAAGTGCCAAAATAAAAATGCCAAAAACCAAAAACCAATAATCTCCCAAAGAGATCATTAACCAAAAATCAAAATACAGATACAGAGAGTAATCAATCTATCCAACAATCTCTCCCCAAGAATACTTAAGGATACTATGTGGGAGTCCTTGGATGGTAGGAAAGACAACTTTGGTTCTTCAAAAATGGCATCCAGATTTGAACATGAATGACTCTCTTCTGGCACAATTCCTAGTATGGGTAATGCTACCAGGTTTGCCTCTTGAATATTGGATAGAAAGCATCTTCTCAGGAATTGCAAGCTCCTTTGGTGAACTCCTCTCTATAGACCCAGTCACAGCTTCAAAAAGGAGACTCACTCATGCTAGGTTTTGTGTAGGGATAGCCCATGATGCAAATATGCTAGAACATATAGATCTAGTGTCAAAGTTGGGAACATGAAAATAGCAAATTGAATATGAATATATCCCCTTTGCCTACTTCCATTGTTAAAAAGTAGGTCACTGGGCAAAATCCTATCCAATCAAGCTGAAAGTAGAACTCAAGAAGTCTAAACCCTAGATTGAAAATCAAAAGGCTCCAGAAAAAATGGTATGGCAAGTTAAAAACTCAAGGAATAAGGAAGCAGACTATAATCACTTTGATCCATTGGGGGAGAATAAGGAAGTGTCCTTAGCTTCTGTCTCTAGCCCCTCAACCCAGGAAGTATTGAGAAATGAGTCAGCCAAAGTCAACACCTCTGTTACAACTTGAACAGAGGAACTGAAAGAACAAATTGAATCTTCAAATAATATAGCTGAAGTGGTAGCTGACACTTATGTGGGAAAGGAATTGCAAGAGAAAGATGACCAACCTAGAGATGGGAGATCCTTGGCTCCCAAGAAGAAAAACTGACTCTTCACTGATCATGACAAGTTCTGAAATGTAAGAAGCCCAAAAATGTGCAATACTGGGTATGAACCTTTTGGACTCAGACCAGAACTCAAAAACAACAAACAATGATTTAAATGCTTCTAGAATACCTAACTGGGGTAATGAAGATGAAATTTCCAGAATCCTCAGTAACCAGGAATAGGAACAAGAAAGGTGTTATCACTCTTTAAAATTGGATATTCTTGTTCCATAATCAGCTAGAAGTCTACAAAAAATGTGTCTAGTATGGTCTTGTTGCATCTAATTTTCTTGGGTCAAAAGAGGGTTTAAGGTTTTCGAGTTTTAACCCTTCCTATGTTTGCAAAAAACCCTTATGTTCTATTTCTGAGTTACTTTTGCCACTTAAAGAAGGGTCGGTCTATCGTGAAAAGTGTCCCCCCATTAGCTATATCCCTAGGCAGTCCCTTAATTTTTTAAATCTGTGCACATTTACCTTTATCCTGTTTTAATGTTTGTTGAGGCCCTTAATTATTGTGCAACTCATTGTTAATCTTGTGATTGTCGTTGTTTCACTAGGAAAAGATGCTAGCAAGTTAATGTTCATGAAGCAGTGAAAGACTTGGCGGGTCCCAGAGGCGAGCGACTTCTTTGGTTAAAGGATGATCGGTTTAGAAAAGATCAACGACTCGCATTGATTCACAGCCAAAAGATGCATGTGTTTTACCTTTCATGAAGTAGCGAAAAGGTGGTGGGCCAGTGTAAGGTGGTCATAGCAAGGGTAACCGATGAGCAAGTCCCTGAGATCCAATGGATACTGCTGCTTCACAAAGGTAAATAACCTTAGTTTTTAGCTCTGTGAAATGGTGAAAGGGGTCGGTGGGCCTGAAGGACAGGTAGGTCATAAAGTTAAAGACCGATTATGTAAGATTTAATTGGACGGTTGTCATGGATTCATGGCCTAAAGTAAAGCGAAGATTAGTGATCATGAAATGGTGAAAGATAGGTGGAGGGTCCAATGGCGCTTAGCTAGTAGTCTAGTGGTAGGTCTGGGTGGCGATGATGGAGTAGTGACATGGTGGTCGAGGTGGTGGATTTCGATGAAAGTGCCTCTTTGACGGGACCTATAGACCGCTCATCGAAGAAGAAATTACATCGAAAGATTGAGACTAGACTGCTGAGGTGGCAAACACGAAGGCATGACATGACAGGACAAATGATTTGTTCTGTGGAGTGTAAGGGTGACCTATCAAGTGCACATGGTTGTGAAGGGTACAATGAGGGCCCACCTTGGGTCAACTAGCAATTATGTGGAGAATAGTGAAGTAAAATACATGGCGGTTTTAGAATGCAACCCGATGGAACTTCCTGAGCAAATGGCCGACTGCCACGTGGCATTTGTTAACCGGTGACGAGATAAAGCAGGTGATCTTCGAGATAAAGGGCCCACTTGAAGGGTCTAAAGAATGTTAAAAGGTGTTCATCTCATGGTCAATCCAATAGTTGTCATTGTTTCATGGCCCCAAGATGCCCATAGCTTAGTCTCTACGAAATGGCGAAAACCGCTAGCCGTCAAAGTAATGTGTGGTTAGTTAGTAAGACTGACGGTCGTTGTTGGAGATAAAGACTAGGTAGATAGATTATGATCTAATGGCCAGCGTTGCTTCGTGAAAGAAAATTGCACAAGGTTTAAGGCTCGCAAAATAGCGAAAAGAAGGTAGGGCTCGTCACTAAAACAGAAAGACCGGAAGGAATAAAAGCAGTGCAAGTTCCCGTGATCCAACAGCAGTCTTTGTTTCGCGAAAGAAAGGTATGAAAGTTTTAAGCTTTGCAAAATATCAAAACAACAAAACAGAGGAAATACTTAGAGAATTTATAATCCGTTGGAGTGCATATTTGAATTCGATTTGTGAATTCAATTCTGAGGTGATGGCCAAAGCATGCACCATTAATTTCTAAAATTCAATGCCGACTTTCCGTATTAGAGTCCACATCAACTTGAATGTTGGGATCATTTCAATGAAGTCTGTTGCAGAGCAATTAGTGCGGAGAATTTTTTCTTCAGGTGAATAACAAGTTTTTGTGCTTTTTCTTGCTAATTCTGGTCTAAATTCGGTGATTGCTCTGTGAATTATTTCATTAGAGATCTGTAAAAGATAAGGAAGAGATGCTTGTTCAACTTTGGAGCACTATTTTATCTTGGGATAGAGAGGATGCTAGCTATTTAAAGTTTGATATATTCTTTGCATCTAAGATTAGATATCTTTTGTGCACAGAGAACCCTAGAATTCCTAAGGCTCTCTTGGAATTCCTCAGGCCTAAAGAGTTTGCTGAGCATATTAAAATTGTTCACAATTGGGGAGATATGTATTTGTACCCTATTTCTACCATTTTCAGAGTGTATGGTTTTAGAGGTACTCCCTCTCTATTTCCCTATCAGGTCCCATTGAAGATAGGGATTACAAAAGTCTTGAGGCAGATTGGAGGTGTACAAGAGGCAGAGCTGACAAATAGGCGTAAAGGGATAATTTCCCCAGCCATTACTTTTGCCTATCATTTTGTAATCACTAAAGGTGGCTAGAAATATTTTGAAGAATTCTTTAAGCCATATAGGTTGTCAACTATAGTTTCAAGATGTGCAGACCCTGAGGATTTTTTCAATGGCATGTTTAGAAAGAGGGCAGTGTGTAAAGGTAGGCCTCACCAATTTCAGTTCCCTAAAGATTTAATTAGAAATGAATTCAGTTTGGATGAGCAAGAACTGAGAAAAGAGAATTGGGTTGCATATAAGAGGGCTCTTGATTTCATTCATTAATTTGATAGCAGTTATGACCCTCTCTCTAGTTTCAATCCCTTTGAGGAGAAAATAAAATTCTTGGTTCTTTATTTTGAAGACCTCATGCAAACCTTGAAAGAAAAAAGGGAGGCTATAATGCAAAATGATCCTGATAAGGTTAAATTGGTCCTAGCTAAGCTTGCCTTTGCTAAGGCTATCCCACCTGGTGATTATGTGATGCATAGGAAATCAAAGTATAATGTGATGCTGCTAGTGACAGGTGAGCTTTCCACTTCAAGAGGGAAAAGAGCATTTGAGGATGTCATTGACATCTAAGACTCCCCTAAAAGGCAAAGGGTAGGAAAGGAAGTGCAAACCAATGAGCCTTTGTATTCCCCATCTCAATCCCCTATCCATATAGGAGATGAGCAGGCGGTGGCCAAGCAGTTGTTACAGTTAGGGAGTCTCGGGGAGATTGCCTACACATATGAGGAGACCCAAGAGGGGATGCCAGAAGAGCCACCTAGTTCTGAAATGAACTTGACTAATGGTGAGCTAAAGGGCCAAGAGTTAGATCTTACTGTTAAGCAAGCTAGTGAGGAATTCCTCAATGACAGTAATTTTGATCCAATAGGAGCTTTCATGCAATTTGTGTGGAAGAAAAATATGGAACAATTCAAAGCTAGATGTGAGTAAAGGAAGAGTGAACAACCTCACAGGGATGTAACTTAGGTGGAAGAAGAGGTAAAGTAAGAAATGATTGAAGAGTTTAAAACTATTACTCTTGAAAAGGGAAGAGAGATGTAGTGTAAGGCTGGTGTTTTTATCCTCCCTGAATGGGAGATAGTTGATGCTCTAGTCCTTCAAGCAGTAAGGAAGGAAACAAAACCCATGGAAGGAGTGACTTTCAACAAGGATAATGTTGCTCTAGTCATGTGGTCACTAAAGAAAGATAAGAATAAAAGGAGTAAAGGTGAATCAGACTCTAGTCTCCTAGGAGGCATGATTGTAAGAAGATTCCAAGATACAGGGGTGGTGGAAGCTACAAGCATAGTCTTGGAAACTGCAAAGTTCAGTGTGGCAGTAGAAAAAAAGGAGGCAAAAGAGAAGGCTAATCTGCAGTTAAAATTGGAAACCATCTTAAAGGCTTACAATGAGGCCAAAGAAGGATTAGCCAACAGAGTTAGCTGGCAGATCAGCACCATCCAGGTGAATCCTCTACTCTCCTAATAGCCTCCTCTCCAGTAAGACCTCCACCTACCAGTCCCATTATAGAATATCCCCCTTCTCCTATGCCTTCTGGTTTCCAGTCAGCTAAAACTATCCAACATGAGTTGGAAAAGTTGAAACAAGCTCAAGTCTTTTTTGTAAGCAAGTATGAAGAAAAGGTTAAAGCCATAATTTTGAAGTTTGCTGATTCAGTCAAGGCCTCTATTGTACACATTTCTATGAAAAGGATCCTGAATATCCTGATTAAATTAAGAGAGGATGAAAGCACCTTGGAACCAATCCTTAATAAGTGGATGCCTAGAGGTAAGGAGTTAGAGCTGATGTGTTCATCCCATGCAGATGTAGAGGAAAATGACAATCTTAGGTCCACTAGTCAGTTTATAAAAGAAATGAATATACTCTTAGAGGAAAGGGTAGGTGTAAAAAGAAAAGCCCAACTATATAGAAAAGAATATTTAGATCACAAATATGAATTATTTCCAAGTGGTTTTGTCGGTCCAATTCAGTTAAAAGAGGAGAAGGTATGGCTAGAAGAGTTGGACCACAAATTTTCCCAAAGGGTTAATGAAATCATTAACACTAATGACACATCCTTGTTTGTCCAAACAATTGAAGAGATTGAAAAGGTGAAATCACATTATGGTTTCATAGAAACAGAAATTTGGCAGTTAAGGGTCACTTGGAAAAGGCTAGAAGGGATGAAACAAAAGATTATTATCTTTTCTTGGCCAAGTGATGACGTGTTCTAGGAGTGGAAGGATAAATATATCAGACAACAAGAAGATACTCCAGAGTAGATAGAAAAGGTTGCAGCAGAACAACAAACAAAAGAGGTCATTGATATTGAAAAAGACTTGTAACTGTTTCTTGGAGAGTATTGCGGTTTGTAACAAACTTTGTTAGGAATGTCTGAAGCTTGTATGCATCCATAATGTTATAAATGGATACCAGGACTAGTGTAGAAGATCATCACAAGAATTCTGTAAAGAAACTCTGGCTAAATATACTTAGCTTTTTCTGGTTTTAAAGGAGATTTCTCTGAGTTATGTAATATTTTTAGGAATGAATATGAATATATAGATCAAAGTTTAGGCCTAAAATTTCTTTGTCATCTGGTGTGCATTCTTTAGTTTGTTGGTTTCATTTGGATAATCTAGGGTTGTTCGAATGAACATGGATTGTAAGGGAATCTTGTAGATGTTATTTCTAGCTTTTCTCTTTAGGAGAGGGATTAAATGTGCATGAAATACTTCTGTCAGCAAGTCTATTCTTTGTTGCTATGAATCTGATGAATTGTTTTAGTTGAATGGGAGAGGATCTATATATATGTTAGGCATGTATGGGATTCATAAAAGCCAAAATGATGAGATGTATATGAGTTCCATTTTGAGAATTATTGTTTGATCTAGGTGACTATGTAGCCCAGATAAGGCACTGGTATCAGATTGTAGGATCTCTTTCTATCTTTTCTTGAAGATCAATACTGAAAATGAACGCAAGTTTTTCCTTTAGTGTTTCAGTTTCATTGAGGTGATGAAGTCCACAGGTTTTTTTAGTACTAGTTTACTGTGAATCTCACTTTTAAAGTGTGAAGATATTCATAGAAGGTATACCCACCTGAACTTTGGATAAGTTCAAAGTGTAGAAGGTCTCAAAACCTTGTTATATGTTACTCTTGAGTTCCATTTCCCTGATCTTTTCATATGCAGACAAAGTTGATTTATTTCTTACAGGAAGGATAGAAGGGAAATCAAATTTTGAGACTAATAAAAGTGGCGACTCTGCTAGGGAGAGTCATAGTGTGTATCTATGTTGCAGATTGGTGCCTGAATTAGTTTAGAAGTTGTTCGGATATTTGTGTTGTGGAAAATTGCCCGATCTCTGATTAGTGTTATCTGTCTCTTTGAAAATCTTCGTGATTTTTGTTTTAAAAAATTGGGAATTTTTTTTGTCTAAAGCTTATTTTCTTATTTCCCACAGTCTTTGTGGGTGGCGACTCTAACTAGTATAACTAGTCCTTTTAAATAAGTGAAATTATTTTAAGAAAATGAGCATAATGTAGAGAGGAAGGAACACCAATCTTTCATGAAGAAGCATCTTCATGAGACATTGCAAGAGGGATTACCTGAATAGTCACGGAGAGGCCAAAAAAGATTAGTTGTACATGAGCCACCTAATGCTACTTGGGTACAGAAGAACATCAATATGGGTAAGTCATCTAAGAGACCCATCTATGCAAATTCAAATTCTTCTTCCTGCGAATCTGAGCATGATATTTTAGGTTTCCATTCTGGTTTGTTTGGGAACATTGAACATGTCCAAGTTTCAAATCAGGCCATCTCCCATGCTACTTTTTCTAGGAAAGACAGAAGTAGTTCAAACATTAAGAGAGATTTTGTACCTAGGACAATTGATGGAAACATCAGTTTAATTGATATTGACCAAGTCAATATGTCAAACTCTAAAGAAATCTTCCCTGATGAAGATAAGGTATCCCAAGAAATTGAAGTCCTGAATAGAAGAGTCCATCATTTAATTTCCTTAAGGACAAAAAAGGAAGCAGATAAAGAGAGAGAGGTAAAAGAAAAATTGATGGAGAGAGACAGGCTTCTAAGACAAATTGCTGACCTTGAGCTATTTACCCAAGAAAAAGCCAAGAGTGAGGATGAAGGTCCAGTGATTAGAGAAATCCTAGTTCCCAAGACAAAACCTGCATACAAGTCAGTAGTGCAACCAAATAGGGAAGTCGTTAGTGACCCACAACCTGTTAGAGATAATGTTGACAAAGGAAAGCAAAAATGCATGGAAGGTGGGTTTGGATCTAAGACTACAGTGGAGATCTCTCACATGCTTTCAGCACATGAAAGAGAGATGGAAAGGATGAGGAAAGATAAAGAAGATTTGCAAATGGAGTTAGAGAAAGCTGAATTAGAAGCAACCAACCTAGAAGTTAAGAGAAAGATTAGTTATCTGAAGGCTCCTCCTATCATGTTTCCCTCAGTAGACCTAAATAAACCTATTCCTCAGCAAGCTTCACTCCCCTCAGTTAAAATTCAGCCAACCTTGCCTATTAGCACTACCACAGCAAATCAAGCCCCTGTTACTAACCAAAGTAACCAGATCTCTCTGACTCAAAGCTCCAATGTAAGAATAAACATGGGAAATAACCTTGCTACTAACCAATTCCAGAGAAGACCTATTAATCTAGAACTTTATAGGCAGCACTTTTTTGATGGAATCCCAGGGTACCCTAACCATGTTCCTATGGAATTGAGGGATAGACTTTACAAATTTGCTGGGAATAATGCAATCAGTGCAGAAGAGAACTTAAAATCTTTTGGTGACTTGATCAATGATTATGAAATTGTAGATGAAGATGTCATCATGAAATTGTTTATACAGTCTTTAGTAGATGATGCAAGGGACTGGTATAAAGGTCTCCCTATGAATAGCATTGGGTCTTGGGAAGATTTTAAAAGTTGCTTTCAGGAACAATATGGTGACAAGACTAATGTGAGCTTCATGCTCAATGAGTTCAACAATATCAGAGAGTCTAACAATAAAATTGTCATAGATTTTAATGCCAGATTTCAGAAAGCAATGCATAGGCTATACCAGGTAATGAGGTTAGATGACAATATGTGCCTGAATACTTATTACAATGCCTTTGATTCCAAAATGGCATATATTCTGAGGGATAAAAATCTACATAGTCTGAGAGATGTGTTTAGAATTGCCATCAATGTAGAGAGCAATAGAAAAGCATCTGGTAAAATAGGGAGAAGAACTGATGGAAGGCTTTGGCAAGAATCAAAACAACAACCTAATAAAGTTGCTAAAGAAGAAGACATAATAGATAAATTAGTGACTGCTATGAAGGATCTTACTGCCAAGGTGAGTAAAAATGATAAGCCTCATTACAATTGGCAAGATAGGCCTCCTAGGTTGCACGACATGCCTTACAACACTACTTGGAAGGATGGCAAGCCTAAAAATGAGAAACCAAATAATACTCAGAAGCAAGATACCCTAGATCCTTTAAAAGGAGGAAATGTTCATAACATGGAGAATACTCCTTGGTGCATGGCTTGTGATGGACCACATTCTCCTCATCAGTGTGTTGTAGTTCAAGCCCTTGAAGAATCCATGAGACAAGAGGCTGAGCCTGATATAAATATGTTTGAAACTATCATAGAAAGTGATGATGAGTCATTACAAAGTGAACTTAGTGAATGTGATTTGTTGAATAGTAAAAGGTCTTACCAAGGACAATTGTCACTTGATTGGCATCCCACTTTGAATGTGGTAATAATTGAAGATGAAGAAGTTCATCTCAGAGGACCCAGTGATGAAGCAGTAAGAAATCTCACTATTGTTGCCATAGCCAAAGCCAAGCACAACTACAATTTGAGAAGTACTAAGAAGGATGGGGATCAAGGTGAACCTGGTTCAATGTTTATAAAAGAGATATCTAAGAAGAAAGCAACAAATAAAGCTACCTTGCCCCAAGATAGTCAAAAACTGAATGACAAATTAAAGGATGCAGCTAGAACTATGGATGATAAAGCTACTAGTGATATACAAGGAACTGCCACAATGAAGAAGGCAAGTCAGCCTAAGACAAAGAAAGTCAAGACTAATACTGAGTTGATTAATAATTCCACATTTGATATGACTTAGGCTCTTACCTAGATGAAGGTCACTGTCCCATTGATAGAATTATTGAAAATAAAGGAACATAGAGAAGCTGCTTTATCTTTATTTTCCAAAATATCTGACAGTAACACAACTTTACCTTTTGGTTCAACTAAGGATGAAAAGGATCAGGAGCTGCAAACCCCAGAGGTATATGTTAGAACAACTATTACACAAGAGACCTCACAGGTTGATCCTTTCTATGTTACTTTATTAGTAAATAACTAGTTAATTAAAAATTGTATGATAGATTCTGGTGCAACTACAAATGTAATGCCTTATGGTGTCATGAAAGAATTAGGATTGTTAGTGATTACAGTGTATGGGAAATGTTATACTATGGATAATAGAGAAGTGTCAGTGATAGTTACAATTAAAGATGTTGAAGTAAAAATAGAAGCATTCCCTAAAGCAACATACAAGATGGATGTCATTGTAACTGACACCAAACCTCACTATGGCATGTTGTTGTCTAGATAGTGGGCTGCAGTAGTAGGTGGAAATGTTCAGTTGGATCTGTCATATGCTACTATCCCAATTAATGGAAACCAAGTCAAATTGTATAGAGAACTATGTGATCCTAGGGTAATTGAGAAAGTGGATCCTAGTATGCTCAACTGTATGATTGATGTGAATCTTGATAATTTTAGATTATAGCCAATTTTACCTCAATTGAAGAATACTGACTCTATTGTGACTGAATTGGAATCTCAGCAGCATAGTTTGTGGCACATGTATTTTGATGGAGCTTTCTCTAAACAAGGATCTAGAGCAGGAGTTCTTTTTGTGTCCCCTTTAGGTATAACCTTCAAATATTCCTTTCTATTAGCCTTTCAGTGTACAAATAACACTGTTGAATATGAAGCCTTGTTATTGGGACTTAAGTTGCAAAAAGGCATGGCATTCAGTTGTTAAAAGTGTTAGGAAATTCAGAATTGGTTGTTTCTCAAGTTAGAGCTTAGTATGCATCTAAGAATGATAGATTGAAAAGATAGAAGCATGTAGTATGGGATGTGATTGAGCATTTTAGTGCATTCTCTATAAATTGGATAGAAAGATCTAAGAATATCATGGTGGATTTATTAGCAAATGTTGCATTAAAGAATGATGATGCAACACTAACCGATATATCCACAGTTGAGGTGAAAGCTAGGCCTACCATTCCTGACAATGTATATAATTGGCAAGTGTTTGCTGATGATGAAGATATTCTCAAGTTTATACAATGTATTGATGACTATGATGGACAAAAAATTGATTGCAATGCCTTGGTGGAAGTGGTTGAAAATAGAGAAACTGTGTTTGGAAATGACCTAGTTCAGTTAGAAACTAATGAAATACCTAAAGGGTTGGTAGAACTGGAAGGTCTGTTCAGTTATAGTGACAGTCATCTACACCAGCAATCAACCACTAAGTTAGAGGAGCTAGAGGAAGTAAACTTGGGGACATAATCATCCCCTAAGTTGGTGTATATTGGAAAAAATTTGCCTCCTCATGTCAGAATAAATCTTATTAATTTATGAAAGAAATATAAGCATGTCTTTGCTTGGTCTTATGAATATCTGAAGGCGTATGTCATGCCCAATCTTTTGGGCATGAACGAAATAATTTTTTTTTTTAAATGACAACCTAATAACATTAAATTTGCTAATATGAAACACACTAACAAGTTTTGTCTTAACTATGTTTTGAGTTAACTCTAACCACTAACTCAAGTAAGCAAAAATAATTTAAATTAAATGTGGAATATTAACTCTCCAAAAGAATTTATTATTATCTCATCAATTAATAAATAATAAATTCATCTAAGCAAAAACCCCTAAATTAATTAACAAGGGTTATTATTAATCTCAATCAATCTTTTTAATCATTGTAGGAATTAATTAAATTAACTCTAGCAATTGGATTCTTTTTTTTTTAAATCCCATGAATTATTTTAACACTAATTATAATGAGTCTAAAAATTGACTAAAGGGCTAAATAAATCCATGATAAAAATTTGCCCTATAAAGTTAAATCTCGACAAGCCTAAATTTAGGTGAACAAAAAAAATAATCCCCTATAGCCAAAATAACCTACAAACATCATTATAAATTTTCTAAAAGGTTAAACTCCAATATAATTTAAAATTTAAAGCATCATATTCACATGTTTATAAAAACGTATATAAAATATGAATATTTAAATAAAAATAACTAAATTAAAGTTGAATTCATACATTCATATTTTGAAATATATATATATATATATATATATATTAAACACATATATATTTTTATACGTGGATATTTATTTTCTAAACAAACTCAATAACAACAATACCCCCTGTGCCTTAACCAAAACATTATAAAATTATCCCACCCTTCACCCTAGTTTTCTTCCTTTTTATTGTCTTGCCGTAACCCTATTTTCGGGCTAGGGCTTTAGCTATGATATTTTTTTGAGGGTAGGTTGTCTGTGTGTGTGTGTTTGTTATTGCAGGGTACGGGAGGTGGTGGCCATGGAGGGACTTGATGGAGGAGCAGAGGAGAGTGGAAAGTTATGGGGGGAAGGCTCCCTGCAGGGACGACCACAACCGTGCCTGCGGGTCACGACCCATAGAGGTAGCCTTGGCCGCCGCTATGAGTCCTGGCCTACAACCTGGCTGGGCCGTCGCTGTGGGCCACTGCCCACAGGGGGGTTGAAGCCTCCCTGACTGTGGGTTGCAGCCCACAGTGGCGGTTGCGGCCACCACCTACAACGTGGGGGGCCAAGGCTCCCCCATTTTATTATTTTATTTTTTAAATAAATTAAATCTCCCTTTTTTGGTGTGTTTTTATATATATAAATAAATATATATATATATAAATATATATATATATGTATATGTATATATATATATATTTATATATATATATATATATAAATGTATTTTTCTGTGGTTATAATATTTTCAAACAACCAGTTTCACAGAAAAATACATTTATTTATTTATTTATTTATATATATATATATACACACACACACATTTAAGCAATCTATATTTTTTTTCTTAACCTAGTTATATCATGTAGAAATTAATAAAATATTGACTGCATGGAAATGGAGGCAGAATTACATTTATTTAATTTATACAATCTGTTTATATTTCTTTTTCCTAAAAATCCCATTGAACAGGTTTTCAAAACTAACAGATTTAAATAAAGCAATTCTTTTTATTTTATATATATCTAGCTACATACTTTAGAGATAGACTATTAATATTTGATTTACTTTTTGCAATAGATAAAGGGAAAAATAACAGAATTTAATAAATTTTAACAGCAACTACATTAGCCTAGAAATCATTTAAATTGACTATAGAGATAGGCATGTTAAATCTGTTTAACCATTATTTGTATTTGGGAATTAAATAGATAGGGATAAAATGCTTATTTTTCTCCTACTAACATGCAAGCTTACTACTTCATTCTTTTCCATTATTTCAAAATTCCTAAGGAGATAAAATGAACTTTTATTTTCAAAAGAATAACATGAATACAACAAATATTGTTCCAATAACTATAGGAACTCAATCCAAAATAAATATTTCATCTTTGCAATAATAACTTAATAAAATAATGCATTTCTTTAGAACATATTAAGAATACAATATAGTCAACATTACAAGTGGGTGAGATACCCAACTAGTCTCTCATTTCTATTAAATGAGGACTTTAAATAAAATAGATACATTTTCTTTTTTTTTAAAGTAAATACAACATGCAACTTTTTATTTACATTTCTGCAACTGAAAATATAGCATCCCTTTTCTTATTCTCTTTCTACAAATCAAGTACAAAAACCAACAACTCCTAGCTTGTCTTTTTCTTTTCTTTCCAAGAAATCCTATAAATAAATCATAAGGCTTTGACCATGGAGTGCTCACCTCCCAGCCTAGGCTTACTAGAAGCCACCCCCGATCTTGGAGAACCAAGCCCTAGATAGGTTACACACATGCAAACACAACAAGCAAGGGAAAAAAAACATGTAGCAAACACTTTCCCGACCAAGGCTACACTTCATCACAAAATGTGATGTTTTTACACGAGTGGTAGTGGACCAATTACCCTAAGGAGACTGCAAGAATGGAAGTTCACAAAGCCACCTCATGGAAAACAAGATATATCATAAGCTCATTAACCCCACATCCTTATGCCCCCCAAGGCATTCATGCCATACTTTCTCCCCTTATGACCCCTAAATGCATAAACTAGGCCATGCAACAAGGGTCACATATACACTCCTTGAGTTCACTCTCATAATGAGAGCCTCTCACTTGAGGGCTATCAAACTCCTACCACCCGCAAGACCATCCTACTCTCCCAATAGCAGAAGGCCTTGGTTACTCCCAAATCATAGGAAATGCATAAAATAATAAAAGGTAGGTCGCATAATAATTTTCACAAAAGAAAATACAAGAAAACAACTTTTACATACAAACAATCTTTCCAACATAGACATGCAACGTAAAAAGAAACAAAAGGAGAAGATGAACCAGCCTTCAATCTACCCAAAGGTTTGCTAGAACTAGTTTGAGGATGAGCAGCCCAATTCCACAATTCTTCCTTCTACACTTAGCCAAAATTCTATACCAAAACTATTATTTTCAAAATTGCATGATCTCCAAAAATGGAGAGTGGGTGATTACCCACAAAGTCTCTCATTCTTGCCTAAAAAGACCTCAGTGAGAGTTCTCATAGGTTACTAAAATTGAAAAGGAAAAAGTAAGAGAAAGTGGGGAAAAAGATCTCACATCAAAAAGGAAAGTTATCTAACCTAGATGGCACCTTCTAATTTTGCATTTTCGCTCACCTTAGGAAACTCACTTTTTGAGGTGACTAAACAGTCACATGGGAGTAGACACATGCCAAAAAATACTCCTAACCCATAGGTATACCTTATGGACTTTAGGAAACACCTTTAAACTACCCCTAGGAGTCCATTTGACCCCTTATAAACCCATCTGAAGTTAACTTTCAGGTCAAACCTAAGTTGACCACTCCAAAGACTCTCTACCCAAGGAAAATTTGGAACCACATTCAAATGTTTGAAAAAGATATGGTTGAAACAACTCCGTTCAAGAGACAAGTCAAAATTGAAGACATAAATCAACACGTGTCAAGTGACACAATAAAATATATTACAAAATTACACATGGAAATTGTCTCTTGTTGGATTTAAATAAATGAATAAATAAAATTTAGCACACATGCATCATTTACTATTACAAATAAAATACGATACATATGGGGTGTTGTCTCTCCAAATAGACAACCCCTAGCTTTACAAACGTACATAGGTCTAGGTTTGGTTCTCCATAATATTTCCATGGTCACATGGATAATTTTCTTGCTCATCTCAATTACACATTAGTACTTCCAAATAACCTCATATAATATTTAAACACATGAATAAGAATTCATGTCAAACACTCTGCATACAATTGACATTTAAACAAAATCAATATATCTTGTATCCAAATAAATCCACATAAGTAATTATCATAATCCTCATAATTTTGATCCATACATAAGACATGCATCCTATTTCTATCATCATAGTAAAGTCCTGCAAATCCAATAATGACATACATCATCTCAAATTTATCCTATTCTAGAATCATATAGAGTTTTATATCTATAATGCATAGAAATAAAGCATCAATATATATCAATGTTATCCAAATCATGGAATCATATAAGTTCTAAATCCATAATGCATAAAAAATAAAGCATCCATAATAGTCTCAACATGAAAATCACTAAAATGCTAGGATGAGTCAGGGTATGGCCTCACAGCGTATAGACAAGATCTATTTCAGCATGAAGTCCCTTTGCTTCCAGATGCTAAGCCTTTTAGACAAAAACAAAGACCTATTAACCCCCTATTGGAATCTAAAATGCAGCAAGAATTGACCAAGTTAAGGGAAGGGGGAATTATTAAGCCTACAAGGCATTCATCATGGGTCTCAAATTTGGTCTCGACTAGTAAGAAGAATGGGGACATTAGACTCTGTGTGGACTTTAGGAACCCAAATGTTGCTTCCTTGAAAGATAATTACTCTTCTCCTAATATGGAGTCGATGTTGCAAAGAGTAACTGGTTGTGACCTATTGTCTATGATGGATGGGTTCTTAGGGTATAACAAGGTGTTAGTAAAAGAATCTAAACAATTCAAAACTTCTTTCACCACCCCTTGGGGAACATACGTGTATGTCAAAATGCCTTTTGGTTTGAAGAATGTTGGAGCTACTTTTCAGAGGGCAATGGATGTAGCTTTCAAGGAATTCATCAATATTATCATGGTAGTACATCAAGACGATTTGACATGCTTCTCCAAAAGGGCGGATGACTATTGTGGACACTTAGAAAGAGTTTTCAATAAAGCTCTGGAATTTGGAGTATCCTTAAATCCTAAAAAGTGTCATTTTGTTGTTACTGAAGGGAAGCTACTAGGGCATATTGTCTCCAAAGAAGGGGTAAGAATTTTCCCTAAAAGAATTGAGGCTATAAACAATGTGCTTGAGCCGAAGAATTTTAAAGGTATCCAATCTTTCTTGGGAAAAGTAAATTTTGTTAGAAGATTTATTGCAAATTTTGCAGAGATAGTCAAGCCCATTGTTAAACTGCTTAAAAAGGATACAAAGTTCTACTGGGATCAAGAAGCTTCAAAGGCTTTTGATGAAATCAAAAGGGCTATTCAGGTTGCACTAGTGTTGAAGTCCCCTGACTACAGTAAGCCTTTCTCTTTATTTTCTTTTTCTTCATATCACATGGTGGCTATAGTTCTTTTACAAAAGGATAATGAAGGATATGAACATCCTATAGCTTTTTATAGCAAATCTTTACAGGCTGCAAAGTTAAAGTATGAAATTATGGAGAAGCAAGCATATGCTTTGGTCAAGGTTGTTAAAGCTTTTAGGCCATATCTTGTAAATGTACGAGTAATTGCTTATGTCCCACATGCAGCTATCAAAGATATTCTATCCCAATTCGAGGTCACAAGTAAAAAATGCAGATGGATAAATAGAATCCAAGAATTTGATTTAGAAATTATGATCACTAAATTGGTGAGAGGTTTAGGCCTTGCTAAGCTTATAGCTGAATCAAACCTTCTGGATGTTGAAGTGAATAATTTTGAAGTTAAGAACATCTTGGTCACCAGTATTGAGGCACAACCCTGGTACTCAGAAATAGTATATTTTTTAAGAGATGCAACATTTTAAGAAAGAATGGCCCATAACCAGAGAACTCTAAAGCTGAATTCATAGAAATATGTCCTAATTCAGGGTGATTTGTTTTGGCAGAATGGAGATGGGTCATTGCTAATGTGTTTGGATAAATCCCAAGCTAAAAGAGTGTTAACTGAAATGCATGATGAACTATGTGGGGGTCACTACTCTGCCAAGACAACTGCTGGTAAGATAGTTCAGGATGGGTACTATTGGCCTACTTTGTTTAAAGATGCTCATGAACATGTCTGGAGATGTGACCCATGCCAGAAGTTTTCATCAAAATTGAAGTATGAGGGAGCTTTACCCCTCAACCCAGTCATAGTGGAAGCCCCTTTTGTCCAATGGAGCATTGATTTTATTAGAGAAAATGTTGAGAAATCAGGAAGAGGTCATAGGTGGATTATAGTAGCTACTCATTATTTTACCAAATGGATTGAAGCTATACCCACTAGGAGAGCCACAAGTAAGGTTGTTATTGACTTCTTGATGGATAATCTCATAACCAGATTTAGAGTCCCTGTAAAACTAGTGATGGACAATGGCATGAGCTTCAGGTTAGAAGAGTTTGTTGAATTTTGCACTAGCCATGGAATAGTTATGTCCTACTCTTCACCTTACCATCATCAGGGTAATGGGCAAGCCGAATCTAGTAATAAGAGCCTCTTGAACATTATTAAGAAAATCTTGGAGGAAAATAAAAGGTCTTGGGACTAGAAGTTGAAATTAGCCCTTTGGGAAGATAGGGTTACTATTACAAGAGCAATTGGTGTCTCACCTTTTGAGTTGGTCTATGGTATGAAATCTAGGGTGCCAGTTGTATACACCTAAAAAATGGTCTGAAGATAATTAATTAAATAAGCAATTATTTAATTAATCTCTCCTTCCCAATTTAATTGAATTGACTAAGCAATTTGATTAAATTTCCCTTTTCATCTGCTTATTAATAAATCTAAGGATTTATTAAATAGGTTCATTTCATTTCACCCCTTTAATTAATTAATTCCCTCCAACAAATACATTTCTTCCAAATCTCTTAATTAATTAAAATAAATCAAATCATGAGTTGTTGAAATTAATTAGCCATTTTCCTAATATTTGAATTTCTAAATTCAAATTCTCCTAACTTCTACCACTCCTAAACCTAACCATTCCTAAACCTAACCCATTCTACCTACCACCATGTCCCCTTTCATCCAACATCTTCTAGAACATTTGTGACACTTGTCACTAAGTTTTCCCTTTCATCCTACCTCTTCTAGAAGCCTCTTGACACTTGTCACCATAGAGATGACAAATGTTCCCTTTAATCCAACTCCCTTTGCCAACCTCCTCCAATTTAACCATTGATATCTTCAGATCAATCTCAACCGTTGATTCATGCCAACTCACCCCTAGCCTTGGAAAATCCTATAAATAGACCTCATTTTGGAGCAATATTGGTCCCAATTTCATATGATTTTTGCATATCATTTGATCCCATCTCATTCGTAGCTTAAGCATTGTTATTATAGGCATCTAGCTTCTAGTTTATCATTTCTTAGCAATGTTATCATGCTCATTTTAGTTTAATTGCATCTTCATTCTAGTTCATTTTCTAGATCAATCATGAATTCATATAGCTTAATCATGCTATTCTTGCTAGATCATGCATTTTCAGCATTCAAATCCTCCATCTAAATGTAGTCAAGTCACTGGAATTTGCATACTAAGATCAGAGAGCAAAATTCATACTTGCATTTACTAGGAGGCAATAAGTCGATTAGCTATGGTTTTTCATTTCATTGTTTCAATCTACTAACCATGCTTATAATGATTTATTGAGTGCATTGTGTTTGCAGGTATAGGTACAATTCATAGAGCACGACATTTTGGCACCCACCGTGGGGCCGAAATCATCATTTTCAGCCTCCCAAGCTTCCTTAAACTTCATCTCTCCCAGATCAGAATCAGATTGTCATACGAGTTGCTTTGCTAGCTCGTACAAACTTCCTTTTAGTCTCAGATGACACCTCATCCTGACTCGTATGAGGTATAATCCTAACTCGTACAAGATTTTAGACTGCAAATTATTTACTCGTACTAGGCTAATCCTGTGTCATACGAGTTAAATTTCACTGTCGTACGAGAGATAATTTTGTGTTGTATGAATTTCTGGCTGTTAAATCTTATGTCGTACGAGTCAATTTTGGTCCCTGTGTGAAATTTAATCATTTGTCATTCTTTCTGATAAATCATTTCGTACGAGTTTCTGCAGCTGTGATTTTTTGAAAAAAAACTGCAAATTAGAAATTTCAAATTTGTCTATACGTCGGTAGTCTGCATTTTTTAAGGCTTTCTAGTCATTTTTAGCCCCTAAGAGTGCCATGCCCTTTGAAAATTGCATCTAGAACTCTTGGAGACCTTTCCAACGAGGTAAACGACTTGTAATTTTGAGTCCCGAGCAGAAAGTTATGCCTATCTGAAGTTAGGATAAAATTTCATATAATGTTTCTGAAAATTTCATAGTTTGGATCACTAATGCTAATCTTGTTATGTCTATGAGATGTTTGCAGCCTAACTCTTTTCTTGCAGATACACTTGTCAAAGACAAATTCAAAACACAATCATGACTACTAATGGATCTATTTTGTAGGTTGCCTAAGGATTCAAAAAAAACTTTGTGTATTCTTTAAGATTTTTAGGCACACTTCAATTTGGGCTTAAAGAAATGAACTATCATATCTTATGTGCTTGTGATGATAGGTGAGTATTCTCTCACCTTCCTTAGGTGATTAGAAAGCTAGACTCATCTTTTTGCTTTCAATAGTGCATACCTTTAGTGGGCCTGTCACAGTGGGAAAAAGTAATCACCCTGTGAGAACGACCCAAGTGAGTACAGCTGGACCTGACCATTCCAACTCACTATAATAAATAGGTCTCTGATGATTAAAGTCTCAGAGGATGGGATTATTTGAGTCTTCTCTTTGAGATCTCTCATATCGGGCATTTTGTAGGGCCTCATGATCTCAATCACGTTTATGTGACTACAGCTTGTTTCGGTACCTTGTCGGGCTATAGGCCTCAATCACGCTTGCATGACTTCAAGGGGTAATTTCAAATGAAATTCCCAACTAAGAACTATAAAAATAGAAGCTACCTGATTCACCTCTGAAAAGGTGATAATTTTGTGCAAGATAGATAGTAACTCTCCCAAGACACTTGCCATATTGTGCCCCCATTAGCGTTTGGAGTCGGATAATACGACGTTGAGAATCCATTATGTGAGACTCAGCGGCCATATTCTAATTAGCTATTGGGTGTGTACCTAAGTCAGCAAGCAAAGGTTTTCATTCTCAGCCAACTTCCTTAGGGTTTAGCTTGATTGGAGTCATTTATCACATCATGTGTTTGCTGTGTATTCATCCCTAAATTGCAAAATCAGACACTTAAAACTAGAAAACCAAAGTAAAACATCAAAATTCAGTGATCCAAACTCAAACAAGCAAACAATTTTTATCACTGTTCAAATACCTATCGTATGAGTTAGAAGTCTTTGTCATATTTCTTGATCCTTTATCGTACGAGTCAGGAGTGTTTGTCGTGTTGCTTGATCTTCTGTCATATGAGTCAAGGTTCTGTGTCGTACGAAATACTATTGTTCACATGAAGTCACTAGTCTGTTGTTTTTTCTTGTATCTCTTGTTGTCCTATGCTGCATAATTTGTCATACAAAACTCTGCATTTGTTACTTCAGAACTGTGTCTTACATGCTTGGTTTCAGCTTTGTCATTTCTGCCTGATCAATTTGCAGTAAGCATAAACACTTGTTATCTGTCAATCTGTGCTTAAATTGTCTGCTTGGTTTGCTTGGTCAAGTTATTACTCATCAAAATCAGACTTTAGAAAATATACACCTCAATATTTTCAAGTGCTTACCCCCAACAAGTTCAAGATCTAAACATCTCAAAGTGCATTATCACCCTCTTTGGTAAATTGATCACTCAAATATAGTTTCTCATCAGGATCAATCATCCTTTATCATGAAACTGAAATGTTTGGTCAGGATAACTTTGTCCCACATCGTAGGATAGATCATTCCTACTAGACTTGGTTCTTATCAATCATCATCATTGCACTCCTAAACCGAAGATCAAAAAACTTGCAAACTTTTAAACACTTGAATCCTCTTTTAGTGTCATATCACTCTATTACCTTGAAATTGACTATTGATCACTTATCAAAACAACCTTTAAACAATCAAATCTTAGGACAATATCAAATGCAATGCCCATTTTAACAAGAGAGTAGAGACATAAGATCACTGAAAATTATATCAACATGACATATCAAAGCAAAACACAAGAAGAAAACATGACAAACCAACATATTAGAGAAATCAAACAAGTTCAAAATCAAAATCTAACTATGTTAAAACCTCACAAGGATTCAAACACATCTCAAAAGAAAGGTGGCTCTTTTATGCACCTCTTAAAGAGATCCCTAAAGGATTTGGCTAAAGAAGATCAAAATCATACACCTATGTCTAACAATGATCCATCCATCCATAAGCAAATTGAGTCTCCAAAGGCATCTATTCCTACACCTCTTGAAAGCTTGCAAGAACCTTCTATAGCATCCTTGCCAAATACTACATCCAAAGCTGAAGTTTCCCAAGCGATATCTAGGATTGCCATCAAACCTATTTTAGAGAATCCTATTCAAGGCTCATCTAATTCATATACAAGCATTAATTCATTGCAAAATCCCCATAGTTCTTCCATGCAAATTGAAGTCCTCATTCATAGAATGCTTGTTAAACGTGTCCTAATAGATGGGGGAGCTGGCTTGAACATTTTCTCTATGAATCTTGTCCGTGCTTTAGGCTATTCAGAAGATGCAGTTGATCCCCCAAAAAAGATCAAAATCAAATCACATAATGAAGAAGAACATTCATCTAAAGGAACAGAGACATTACCCATCACAGTGGGACCTTTGAAGGACAGACCATGCCAAGTTCTAGACTTGGACCTACCATACAATATACTCTTGGGGAGACCATGGATTTAGGACATACAGGCTATTTCATCAACATGTAATCAATGCTTAAAATTCTCATACAATGGACAAGAAATCACAATATCAGTAGAATCAAATCCAGTGCAGTATTGTAATAATCAAAAATCAGCTCAAGAGGTCATTGTTCCACATAATAGAGAGGTAGCAGCTCCAAGCACACAGTCCAAGGAACAATCATTTGAATCAATTTTGTCAAATATGGAAGAACAAATGTAGCTGAAAGATCAAGGAAATGGAGAATATTTGATATCATGGAAAATCAAACAAGAGCAACTTCAAATTGAGAGGGATGAAGAAGCAGATATAGTAGTCGATATAGTTCACACGTATGCAGAACAAACGTTAGGAACTAGCCTACTTGAATCAGAATCACATTTGACTGACATGGACTTAACCAAGGACGATCAGGAGCTACTTGTACAAGGTCATTCTGATGAGAGTACCATTCTAGACATGGAAATACATACTGAAATCTTTGACATCTCTATCATGATCCCTAATATCTTTGAAACTATTCAACCTGAAGATCCTTTATCCTTAAGCTATCCTAAACCTATGGACTAGGAAAATGAAGGACATACTACTATTGATACCTTACCTAATGACCATGCCATATCCTTATATCTTGATGAAATCAAACCCGCAACAACTTTCACCATGGATTCCGCTAACATATCTTTGAGTCAAATAGATGTCAAATCTCCTAGTCGCAAAAGTGAAAATCAAGAAAATAACATTAGGTCTAATGCTAAAAACTATTTACTGGCAACATTAGATTGCGAAATAGTAAAAATAAAGGACGCATCTAATGGTGAAAACCTCCTTGAGGTGCTAGAAGATGGGAGATTTGACACTTTACCTGAATGTTATCAAGAAAACTCATCTATCCTAATAGAACCAGCAAAGGCAATTATCATTAGCACAACTGATCTACATCCAACAACAATCTCTCTATCAGAACTAGCAAGGCAGAAATATTTTGAATCCTTCAAAAGATGGCAAGTCAACTTTACTTGGTCATATACAGACGTTCCAGGGTTTGATCCATATCTTACAATACATCACCTGAATATCAGTCCGAGAGCAGACATCAATAAAGGAACACATCATGGATCAAGAGAAAGCATCAATAAAGGAACACAACATAAATCAGAAGCAGGCATTCTATTCATCAAAATGGTTGTAGAATGGAATATAACACAACTTCAAGTCTTTGGAGACTCTCAGCTTGTCATTAATCAAATCAATGATGACTATCAAACAAAAAATGACAAATTCAAGCCTTACAAAAAGATGGTGGATGATATCAAGAAATACTTTATACAAATAACTTTTGAACAGACTCCAAGAAATGATAACAAAGCAGTAGATGCCATGGCTACACTTGCTTCTCTATTACAGACACAGGAAAATCAAGAGCATTATGAATTCTTGGTTGAAGAGTTATTTCATCTCACCTATAATTGTCCTGATTCCCAAACCATCTGTCAACTTATTGGATATGATTCCTCCCACTATGGACAAACTTACACATACCTGAAAGATAACATCCTAGCTCCTAACTTATCCAAGAACCAAAAGAGAAATTTTATTCACCAATCCTCCCATTATACTCTCATCATGGATACCCTGTATAAACGAGGTCTAGACAATACTCTCTTAAGATGTCTTGAACAAGAAGAATCTGAGAAGGCCTTACATGAAGTCCATAATGACATTTGTGGCACTCATTCAAGTGGTCTTACCCTTTCAAAAAAACTCATAAGCTTGGGCTATTATTGGCCGATTATGGAATGAGATTCTTTCAATATAGCAAAAACATGCAAACAATGTTAGATCCATGGGAATTTGATCCATGCACCAGCACAAGAACTACATTCTTTGGCAACATCTTGGCCTTTTTGTCAACGGGGACTTGATCTAGTAGGAAAGATAAATCCTTCCTCATCTAATGGACACAAATTCATCCTAGTAGCAACAAATATTTTACAAAATGGATTGAAGTGGTACCTCTCATCAATATCACAGGAAAACAAATTGCTGCATTTATCTTGAACTATATCATCTATCGCTATGGAATACCAATGACCATTATCACTGATAATGGGTGACCATTCAAGAATCAAGATGCATAAGAGTTATGTGAGAAGTTCAAAATCTAGCACAGATTCTCCACACCATATTATCCATAGGGAAATGGGCAGGCAGAAGCATCTAACAAAACTATCCTGAAAATTCTTAAAAAGACAGTGAACGATGCTGGGAAAGATTGGCATATCCAACTAAATCCTACTCTGTGGGCCTACCACACCAGTATCCGCACACTGATAGGTGCTGTAGGATTTGAGAAATACAAATCCACAGAACCCAAAAGAAACCTGCATGCAAGAAACCTGTCACAGAGAAAGAGAGAGAACGAATACAAGGGTTTTGGCTCTGACAAAGAGAAAAGATGTATTATCAGAGAAAAATGAATCAAGAATATGAATAATACAAGAGATCAATCCTTATAAAGGAGATCAACACCAAAAGGAAAACCTAACCCTAAGGTGTGAGCATTTAATAATTAAATATTAATTATTAAATGACTAATGTATGCATAAAGAGAAATCTTAAGAGGAGAGCAAAGTTAATTAATTACTTTACTCTAACACCCCCCCTTAAGATGAGCTACAATGCAGCTACAAACAATGCAGAAGAAAGCAAAGGAACTACAATGCAAAAGAGGGTCCCGGCAACAAGGCCTGATGAGGTACCCAAATACAAGAAAATCTCTATAAAGTGGAGTAAAGGAGAAAACCCAGTGGGAAAAAACTCCTCTCCAAAAAGAGATAAAGAATCATGCTGAAAAGAAAACATGAAGGAAGGAAGGCCTCACTGAGACCCCCCAAGGACAACTTCCTTCACCCCAAGCATTGAGCGCAACTGAAGATAGCGCGGAGATGCCAAAGGTTTAGTGAAGATGTCAGCAACCTGCTCCTCTGTAGGAATATACTCCAAGATGAGAGAACCATCCTGAATCAACTGTCTGATGAAGTGCATGTGGATTTCAATGTGCTTTGTCCGCTGATGCTCCACTGGGTTGCGTGAAATGTGAATGGCACTCTGGTTGTCACACCAAAGAATAGTGGGACAATCTGGAGGAAACCCAAACTCTGTCATCGACTGCCGAAGCCATAAAACCTCCTGACTGGCTAACACTGCTGCACGGTACTCAGCCTCTGTAGATGATAATGCAATAGCAGATTGCTTCTTGCAAGACCATGTGATAGGACCAGAACCAAGGCAAAAAACGAAGCCAGAAGTAGACTTCCGATCATTGACATCACCAGCCCAATCGGAGTCAGTGAAGTCAATGATATGAGGGGATCCTGAAGAGTAGTGAATGCCATAATGTGTGGTGCCCCGAATATATCTCAAAATACGTTTGGCTGCTTGCCAATGGCTCTCATGAGGATCATGGGAGAACCGAGAGACAAGGCCAACCGCAAAGGAAAGATCAGGACGAGAATGTGTCAGGTACAACAGACTGCCAACCAACTGCCTGTATAAAGTGGGGTCTACTGAAGGAGTAGAGCAAGTGGAAGACAAAACAACACCTGACTGAAATGGAGTGGGGGCAGACTTGCAATCAAGCATGCCAAATCGCTGAAGCATATCAAGAGCATACTTCTCCTGAAAAATGGAAATCCCATCCGAAGACTGAATAACCTGTAGACCCAGAAAGAAGTGCAAGAGACCAAGATCGGTCATCTCAAACTGCTCCATCAAAGCTCTCTGAACACTCTGAATCATGGAGGATGAGCTACCTGTAATGATGAGATCATCTACATATAGCACTAGAATCAAAAGATCACCCTCATGACGCTGAATATAGACTGTGTGATCGGAATGACAGCGTGTGAAGTGCGAGGAAAGCAAGAAGGAGTCCATCTTCTCATACCAAGCCCTGGGGGCTTGTTTGAGACCATACAATGAACGTCGAAGTCTGCAAACCAAAGAAGTGTCCTGCACAAAACCCTGAGGCTGCTCCATATAGATCTCCTCATGTAGGTCTCCATGCAAGAAGGCACTCTTCACATCCATCTGAAACACTGTCCATCCCTGTGAAGCTGCAAGTGAAAGTACCAGGCGTATAGAATTCATCTTGGCGACAGGAGTAAAGGTCTCAGAGTAGTCAATACCCTCTACCTGAGAAAACCCCTTCGCAACAAGACGGGCCTTATACTTATCAATAGAACCATCTGCAACATACTTGGTACGATACACCCACTTGCATCGAACCAACTTTCTTCCCTTAGGAAGAGGACAAAGATCCCAAGTATGATTCTTCATCAAAGAAGAATACTCCTCATCCATGGCCCTATCCCACTCTGGGTGTCCTGTCGCCTCTGAAAACTTTTGAGGATCATCTGAAAGGGTATGACTCAAAAGACTAGAACCAGATGTCTGAGCACGAGTGCGACGAGTATCTGAAGGATCACCTGCCAAAGAACCAGCTGCATCAACAGTATCACGGGCCCACTTCGGCAAAGACGGAGCAACTGGTGGTGGTGGAGATGGTGGATCATGATCTACATCATCCTCAAGAGATGAAGAGGAAGGAGTAGGCAATGAGGGAGAAGCTGGTGATGGAGAATCCATCTGAGGATAGCACTCATCAAACTGGACATCCCGCCGAAACAAGACCTCTCTGGAATCAGGATCAAACAACCTGTATGCCTTAACATCCTCACAGTAGCCAACAAATATGAGTGGTCGGCTCTTCCTCTCCATGGCTATCCGCTGAGCATCAGGAATAAATGCCCAAGCCTCACTACCAAAAACTCGGAATGTAGAAACATCAGGCTTGACATGGGTCCAAGCCTCCTCAGGAGTCATATGTCGTAATGCCTTATGGGGCATCCGGTTCTGAATATAATTGGCACAATTGACTGCCTCAGCCCAAAATGAAGAGCTCATAGCTCGAGACTGTATCATACAATTTGCCATCTCCCGTAAGGTTCTGTTCTTTCTCTCAGCAACACCATTCTGTTGAGGGGTATAAGGAACTGTAAACTGATGCTGTAAACCATGCTCAGTGCAAAAATCTCTGAAAGCCTGATTTACATACTCCCCCCCATTATCTGTGCGTATCCTCCTGATAGAAAGTCCAGATTGCTTCTCCACAAATGTCTTAAACTTCCTGAAAGAGTCAAAGACATCAGAATTGTACTTAAGAAAGTACACCCATGTACGTCTGGAGAAGTCATCAATAAAAGTGAGTACATAACGGGCCCCTGAAAAAGAAGGAGTCGGAAAGGACATAAGATCACTGTGTACCAACTCTAGGGCTGCCCTAGCACGAGAGGCTCGACCCTTAGGAAAAGGATCTCGATGATGTTTGCCAAGGACACAACCATGACATACACCATCTATACAAGAAATCTGTGGAAGCCCAATCACAAGTGCCTGTGTACTCATCTGCTGTAGATATCTATAATTGACATGACCAAAACGCTCATGCCAAAGCCTGCTCACTGAATCTGCATGTGCTATAAGAGAGGAACCAACAGTGTCTGAACTCTCAAAGCCATCAAAACTATATAAGTGAGATGCAGAATCCACACTCCCAGTAGCCACAACCAAGTCAGGATCATGAAGATCTCGAATAACCACATCATGTGGAGAGAACTCAACTGTCTTACCAGAGCCAGAGTGGCAAATCTGATAAACAGATAGAAGGTTTGTCGAAATGTCAGGAACCAAAAGCACATCCTGAAGACAACCACCATCCAATGAAACAGTACCAGAACCCTGAACGAAAAGTTGTGCTGAGTCACCAACTGCAATATGTCGAGTGCCTGTAGGAGCAAGAGCGGTGACCAAATCCTGTGTGTGTGTCATATGGTGAGAGGCACCAGAATCTAGAATCCAAGTGGACGCTGAGGACAATGCTCATGCAGAAAGAGCATGACCTTTCCCTGTGGGCTGTGAAGGAGGCTGTGGTGCACTGATATTATGCTGCTGCATGGCTTCCTCCAAAGCCTCTAAACGTTTCCAACACTTGGAAACGGGATGTCCTTCCTTGCCACAAAAACTGCAAGGATCACCTGATTTCTTCTTAGTCTTGGAGGAAGACTCACCAGACTTTGAAGATTTGCCCTGTTTAGAATTGAATTGTGGTTTTGAATCAGACTTAGGTGGTGGCTTGGAGGGATTCTCACTAGCCTCTGAATCTTTCTTAGGCTTCGGTTTCTGCTTCTGTTTTCCTTTGGAGGACTGGGCTACCAATGCTTGGTTCTGTGAACCTGAAAGTGAATCCAACTGCTTAAGCTTAGCTTGCTCACGAGTCAAACGATCACAAAAGACCTCAAAAGAAGGCATGACATGTCGAGCACCCAAGGCATCCATGGTGGAATAGAAGGTCGAAGAGAAGATCTGAAATGGACCCCGAAGCTTGGAGAGAATCAGGAAAATGCACTCTGTATCAGTCTTAGTCTTACCACAACCCTGCAAGATAGATCTTTGCTGTTTGAACTTCATCAGAAAGTCCTCAATAGAAGGAAATGAATCAGGTACCAAGGAAGTTAACTCTGCCTCAAGCTGCAAAGCTCTGAACTCGTTGACAGTACCAAAAAGTCCCTCAAACTTGGTCCAAATGGCTCGAGGAGTGATACAACCTTCAAGATGAAACTGGAGACTGTCAGAAATGTGTAAAGCCATCAATCCCATAGCCTGATCCATATTGTTCCTGTGCTGCATAATCTCAAAAGGACGTGTCAACTGAGGCTGAACCTCATCCAAACAGGACCATAAACCTTTTGACTGGAGAAGAGTCATCATGCGACCCTTCCAAGTGTGGTAATTATGCGGTGTGAGAGATTCAATAGGTCTGTCTGCCATCCTGTAAACTGTGTCTCAACTGCTCTGAATTTTTAATTATTATTAAGTGGTCTTTCAGAACTAGACAGAAGATGCAGAAGGGGGTTTGATTTTTTTTTGTATTGGTGTTTGTAAATTCTAGTTTTCTGATGTAAATAACAGAAAGCAAGAGAAAACATCCCCCCACAATGCAAAAAACTAATCCCCAGTACAAACTGAAAGCCAGAAAATGATAGAAAACAATAACGGGTTGAGACAAAATTTGGAGCCCTGAAGATTTTTCTGATGAAATAGACTGTAGATCTGAAAAGAGCACAGAACCACCTTTCCGACGCCTATTCGCTTTCAAAAAACAGAGTCCGTATGCAAAAGATATGGCTCCTGGAGTGCAAAAAACTTGTTCTGACTTCGACTGGCAAAAAACACTACAAAACGGAAAAATCAGAAAAAAAGATCTGCATCTTTTAGATCGGGCTCGGAACCAGCTTTCCAACGCCTATTTTCATTCGAAAAACCGAGCTAAAATGCCCGAGTTATACCCGATTTAGTAAAACTGCTCCAAAAATGCCCAAATAGGCCCTTTAAGCCCTCAAGGGCTTAAAAAAAATAAGCCCCTGGTCCTCTGGGCGACCAAGGGCTGGCGCAGGGGGCGGCGGCGCGGGGGCGGCGCTGTGGTGGCGGGCAGCGCGCGGGCGGCGCGCAGGCGGCGCCTGAGCGGCGGGCGGGCGGCGGTCTGCGCTGGGCGGCGGCGCGGAGGTTACCGCCGGCTGCGGTGGCCGAGCGGTGGCCGCCGGGCGGGGCGGGGGCGGCGCTGGCCGTAACACTGGCTGCGCCTGCCAGAAAACCAAAACCGACGATTTTAATATTTTTTTTGAATTTTTTTTTGAAAATCTGCCTCGGTTTTCGTGCCCTAGGGTCGTACGGCCTTGGGGCCAAAAAAAATTTGCCTCCTGGTGCAACTGTGTCCAAATCGGACGAATTTTATATGGAAATAGGGGTTTTTGGGCGCTACGAGCTCAACGGTGAGGTCCGTTTGGGCTCAAAGTGCACCGAAAAAAAATACCCCTTATTCCAAAATAAAAAACAGAAGACAAATACAGATCTGATGCAACCAAAACCTGGATCTCAAATTCTTTCAAAAGTCTGAACAAGCTGTAGCAGATCTGGCTCTGATACCATGTAGGATTTGAGAAATACAAATCCACAGAACCCAAAAGAAACCTGCATGCAAGAAACCTGTCACAGAGAAAGAGAGAGAACGAATACAAGGGTTTTGGCTCTGACAAAGAGAAAAGATGTATTATCAGAGAAAAATGAATCAAGAATATGAATAATACAAGAGATCAATCCTTATAAAGGAGATCAACACCAAAAGGAAAACCTAACCCTAAGGTGTGAGCATTTAATAATTAAATATTAATTATTAAATGACTAATGTATGCATAAAGAGAAATCTTAAGAGGAGAGCAAAGTTAATTAATTACTTTACTCTAACAGATGCCACACCTTTTTCTCTTGTATATGGATCAGAAGCCATATTGCCAATCGACGTAGAGATATCTTCTCTACATGTATCACTAAAAGGACTCATCCTAGATGAAGAACAAAGAGTATCTAGACTTCAAGAGTTAGAACTAATCCATGAATGCAGACACAATGCCTTTGATCATCTAAAGGTATATCAACAAAGAATGTGCTGGAGCTATAATTATAAGGTTAAACCAAGAATATTTCAAGTTGGAGAACTAGTGCTAAAGGAAAATCCATGCAACCAGGTAGATCGAGAAAAGAAAGGAAAGTCTGAACCAAACTGGTTAGGTCCATTTGTGGTCACAACAGTATTTGGATCAAGAGCATATCAACTATCAACACAGGATGGAGATCAACTCGAGGAACCTATCAATAGCATGCACCTGAAAAAGTTCTATGTCTAAAAAATCAGAAAAATCAAAAATAGTGAAAAATCAAAAAGAAAAAAAAAAAAAAATCAAATATCAGAAAAAGTGCAATAAAAACAGATGGTGAAAACCTGGCAAATAGGCGCTATCTGTCGGCTAGCTCTTCCATCTATTAGTTCATGCATTCATTTTCCATTAGCGCTGATCATCATGAAGCCTTTATACATATGCAAGCATCGCAGCTAATCTTCTTACCATGGTTTGGATCATTGGATATATCATAACGACTTTGTTTCTAGTCTTGGGGCAAAATCCTACACCTAGCTAGGGGAAAACTTTTGATCAATTTTGAGCTTAATCAAACAAGTAGACCAAATAGTTAGACAACTCTTATCAAGCGAAAATTGAGACACATCCAACATTGAACACAAGATCAAACTATCAACTATCAAGCTATCATGAAATCAATCTAAGCACATCACACACTTTTCAGTGGATAATATCTTTTTGGCTAATGATTGTAACATGATTGTTCAACTTTTCTATATTGCTTTTTGCTATCATGATTTTTGAGTGACTCTAGGATGTCATTGACTAGAGGAACAAGGAAGAAACATGATATTTTTCTTGTTTGTTGTCTGAAAATTAATCATTAATATGTGCAAATTTGTCTCGAGACATGATCATCAGAATATCATTGAAGACATTTCCAATTTGCATATTGAAATAATTAATACTACCTGTTTTATGCAAACAACACTCAGGTCATCTCGGTTCAATTATACCTCGATGCTTGTGTTAACTTGCTATATCAAAATCTAGGAAAATAGTGCTCAGGTCATCATGGTTTAATTATACCATTGATGTTTGTACTCACTTCCCACATTTCAAAAGCTCAATGATGACAAAATGCAAAATAATCCAGTGACTGGTCTGGTCGTAGCTTTGCATTCCATTGCATTTCATTTGCATTCTAGCTTGCATTTCATTCTTGCATGGATCCCAAAAGCTCCTTTTATCCAAGGTTAAATCTATTGCAGGAATCATCAAAGTATCATCACAGGTGTATACGGAATCAGAATAACGCATCTCTTTCATGATATTATCGACCTAGCTCAAATCTTATGCTATCTTCCTCAACAGAATCAGCAATTAGCATATCCAAAAATTTCTGTATCTTGATATCAATGAACTGTTAGTTCTTTATCTAATCAATCTTATCAAATGAAATCAATCAATCAAACCTAATCAATTCTATCATGTCTTATACAGGATGAATCCTTCCTGAAACCAGATGATCTAATTCTGATTCATGTCTTATACAGGATGTATCCTTCCTAAAACCAGACATTCTGATCATGTTTTATACAGGATGAATCCTTCTTGAAACCAAACATTATGATCATCCATGTCTTATATAGGATGAATCCTTCCTGACACCAGACAAATTGATTTTTACTCATGTCTTATACAAGATGTATCCTTCCTGAAACCAGACATGATCATCAATGTCTTATACAGGATGAATCCTTCCTGAAACCCGACGCTATGATCATCCATGTCTTATACAGGATGAATCCTTCCTGAAACCAGACTGAATCAAATCAATCAAGATTTTTCAATCTTACTGATCTAGGCAATCAAGCTAATCAAAGAACTCGCACTTTCATCAAACCACAATTGTAGAAATCAAATAAAATCTATCGGGATATCAATCTCGCAAAAACTCCAAAGATCAATTATCTCAATTGATCTCCCGAGGGGGCATCACCATACTGGGATTTAGCAATCAAGAGATGGGGCATCCTATCAAATCAATATCATCATCAAAATGAGATTATTCTTTGAATCAACGTGTCATCACACCTCACTTCAAAGAGGGGCAAAATGTATACACCTAAAAATGGTCTGAAGATAATTAATTAAATAAGCAATTATTTAATTAATCTCTCCTTCCCAATTTAATTGAGTTCACTAAGCAATTTGATTAAATTTCCCTTTTCATCTACTTATTAATAAATCTAAGGATTTATTAAATAGGTTCATTTCATTTCACCCCTTTAATTAATTAATTCCCTCCACCAAATTCATTTCTTCTAAATCTCCTAATTAATTAAAATAAATCAAATCATGAGTTGTTGAAATTAATTAGCCATTTTCCTAATATTTGAATATCTAAATTCAAATTCTCCTAACTTCTACCACTCCTAAACCTAACCATTCCTAAACCTAACCCATTCTACCTACCACCATGTCCCCTTTCATCCAACATCTTCTAGAACCTTTGTGACACTTGTCACTAAGTTTTCCCTTTCATCCTACCTCTTCTAGAAGCCTCTTGACACTTGTCACCATAGAGATGACAAATGTTCCCTTTAATCCAACTCCCTTTGCCAACCTCCTCCAATTTAACCATTGATATCTTCAGATCAATCTCAACCGTTGATTCATGCCAACTCACCCCTAGCCTTGGAAAATCCTATAAATAGACCTCATTTTGGAGCAATATTGGTCCCAATTTCATATGATTTTTGCATATCATTTGATCCCATCTCATTCGTAGCTTAAGCATTGTTATTATAGGCATCTAGCTTCTAGTTTATCATTTCTTAGCAATGTTATCATGCTCATTTTAGTTTAATTGCATCTTCATTCTAGTTCATTTTCTAGATCAATCATGAATTCATATAGCTTAATCATGCTATTCTATTTGACTCACAAGAGGAATTTGAAGATCCAATTGCAGTCAAAATATCTATTTGACAAAAGGGCCTCATTGAGAAAGTTTCATATTGGTGATGTGGTTCTTTAGTGGAATGCAAAAGGACAAGATAAGGGAAAACACAAAAAAATTGAGTCACTATGGATAGGCCCCTCTGTGGTTTGTGACCTTAATGAAAAGGATTCATATTTCTTGCAGAATATGAATGATGAGGTACATGAATTTCCAGTGCATGGACAATTCTTGAAACATTACTTCTCTTAATATCCATGCACACTAGGTCTTAGTCTGTACATTTTTAGGTTTGTTTTTGTTGTTGTTTTTTGGGTTGTGTTTTGTCTGTTCTCTAGAGAGTTTTTGAATTCTTGTGTTGATCTTGCAATCAACCATCCCGAGTTAGAGCTGCTATTATCAATGTTTAAAATTGGATATTCTTGTTCCATAATCGGCTAGAAGTCTGCAAAAAATGTGTCTAGTATGGCCTTGTTGCCTTTGATTTTCTTGGGTCAGAAGAGTGTTTAAGGTTTTTGAGTTTTAACCCTTCTTATGTTTGCAAAAAACCCTTATGTTCTATTTCTAAGTTACTTTTGCCACTTAAAGAAGGGTCGGTCTATCGTGAAAAGTGTCCCCCCATTGGTTATTTCCCTAAGTGGTCCCTTAATTTTTTAAATCTGTGCACCTTTACCTTTATTTTGTTTTAATGTTTGTCAGGGCCCTTAATTATTGTGAGACTCATTGTTAATCTTGCGTTTGTCCTTGTTTCACTAGGCAAAGATGCTAGCAAGTTAATGTTCATGAAGCAGCGAAAGACTTGGCGGGTCCCAAAGGTGAGCGGCTTCTTTGGTTAAAGGATGATCATTTTAGAAAATATCAATGGCTCATGTTGATTCATGGCCAAAAGATGCACGTGTTTTACCTTTCACGAAGTAGCGAAAAGGTGGTGGGCCCGGGCGAGGTGGTCGTAGCAAGGGTAATCGATGTGCAAGTCCCTGAGATCCAACGGATACTGCTGCTTCATGAAGATAAGTAACCTGAGCTTTTAGCTCTGTGAAATGGTGAAAGGGGTTGGTGGGCCCGAAGGACAGGTAGGTCATAAAGTTAAAGACTGATTAAGTATGATTTAATCGGACGGTTGTCATGGATTCATGGCCTAAAGTAAAGTGGAGATTAGTGATTGTGAAATGGCAAAAGACAGGTGGCGAGTCCGATGGCGCTTAGCTGGCAATCTAGTGGTAGGTCTGGGTGTTGATGATAGAGTAGTGACATGGTGCTCAAGGTGGTGGATTTCAATGAAAGTTCCTGTTCAATGAGACATCCGCTCGTCGAAGAAGAAATTCCACTGAAAGATTGAGACCAGACTGCTGAGGTGGCGGACATGAAGGCATGACATGGCAGGATAGATGGTTTGTTTCATGGAGTGTAAGGGTGACTTGTCAAGTGTGCATGGCTCTGAAGGGTACAATGAGGGCCCACATTGGATCAACTGGTAGTTATGTGGAGAATAGTGAAGTAAAACACATGGCAGTTTCAGAATGGAACCCGATGGAACTTCCTAAGCAAATGGGCGACTACCACATGGCGTTTGTTAACCAGTGATGAGATAAAGAAAGTGATCTCTGAGATAAAGGGCCCACTTGAAGGGTCTAAAGCATGTTAAAAGGTGTTCATCTCATGGTCAATCCAACGGTTGTCATTGTTTTGTGGCTCGAAGATGCCTGCAGCTTAGTCTCTGTGAAATGGTGAAAACCGCTAGCCATCAAGGTAATGCGCAGTTAGTTAGTAAGACTAACGGTCATTGTTGGAGATAAAGACTGGGCAGGTAGATTATGATTTAATGGCCAAAATTTCTTCATGAAAGAAAATTGTAAAAGGTTTAAGGCCCGTGAAATAGCGAAAAGAAGGTAGGGCCCGTCACTAACACAGAAAGACTGGATGGAATAAAAGTAGCGCAAGTTCTCGTGATCCAACAGCTGTCTTTATTTTGTGAAAGAAAGGTGTGGAAGTTTTAAGCTTCATGAAACAGCAAAACAATGAAACAGAGGAAATACTTAGAGAATTTATGACCCATTGGTGCCCATTTTTTAATTCAATTTGTGAATTCAATTATGAGGTGATGGCCAAAGCATGCGGGATTAATTTCTAAAATTCAATGATGACTTGCCGTATTAGAGTCCACATCAACTTGAATGTTGGCATCATTTCAACGAAGTCTATTACAAAGTGATTGGTGTGGAACGATTTTTCTTCAGGTGAATAACAGGTTTTTGTGCTTTTTCTTGCTAATTCAGGTCTGAATTCGGTGATTGCTGTGTGAATTGTTTCATTAGAGGTCTGTGCAAGTCTCAATTGATTTAGTTGCATTATCAAGATGGCACCAAGAAGGGAATTGACAGGAAAAGTGAATTACCAGGATAGAAATATTTGTGATGATTTTTTGGAATAGTTAACCATGTCTACCAATGTCGGGGCCAAGGCCAAAGAATTGGTACCAAAGAACCCTCGTCTAAGAATTGGGGATGGCCTATATGATAAAGGTAATTGGTTAAGGGATCCTCAAATAGGGTTGTCAGGTTTAGGATTGTTCAAAGTTGGTTTTGGTGAAAGACATTCCCTTGCCCCTTTAAATAGCATATGGGAATTGGATGTGGGGAAGCTTGTGGTCCCTGGTGTATTCATGGATGTAGATTTGTTGACCCTAATTGCACAAAATTATGAACCTATAGCTAGATGTATTAGGAATGTGAAGGGATTAGCCCTAACTGAAATAAATGATGATGAATTTAGAAATGTATTTAAGCTCAGTGAAGCTTCAAATCTATTAGAGCCTATTGATTTTGAGTCATTAGCCTACGTCTATAATGCTCAAAGGGATCACCTTAGGAGTGGCCCATTGAAAGAGTTCTTTGTTAAGATAGGAGGATTAACAGTTGTAGGCCCTAGTATAATGGAACCTTTCTCCCTAAATCTATTTACTCTAAGAGCTAAGGGTATGTATTGGGCACTATGTCAGATTTTTGGAGAAGATGCTAAGAAAAACATGTCAACCCATTACACGCTGATGATTGCACAAATTCTAAACCCCTCTCTAACAATAACATTTGATTATGCACCATACCTTACTAATGCAATTCATGCAAGGCTAGTAGGGATAAAAAGTGGTAAGGTGGATAGGTCGTTTGGATGGTATTCCCTTTTAATGAAAATGTTTTTGTTCAAGGGTGCTGACTATTTTGCAAAGGAAATGGATTTGGTTAAGGTAAAAGATAAGGAAGAGATGCCTGTTCAACTTTGGAGCACTGTTTGATCTTGGGATAGAGAGGATGCTAGCTATTTAAAGTTTGATATATTCTTTGCATCTAAGATTAGATTTCTTTTGTGCATAGAGAACCCTAGGATTCCTAAGGCTCTCTTGGAATTCCTCAGGCCTAAAGAGTTTGCTGAGGGTATTAAAATTGTTCACAATTGGGGAGATATGTATTTGTACCCTGTTTCTACCATTTTCAGAGTGTATGGTTTCAGAGGTACTCCCTATCTATTTCCCTATCAGGTCCCATTTGAAGATAGGGATTGCAAAAGTCTTGAGGCAAATTGGAGGTGTACAAGAGGTAGAGCTGACAAATAGAGGTAAAGGGACCATTTTCCCAACCACTACTGTTGCCCATCATTTTGTAATCACTAAAGGTGGCTGGAAATATTTTGAAGAATTCTTTAAGCCATATAGGTTGTCAACTGTAGTTTCAAGATGTGCAGACCCTAAGGATTTTTTCAATGGCATGTTTAGAAAGAGGGCAGTGTGTAAAGGTAGGCCTCACCAATTTCAGCTCCCTAAAGATTTAATTAGAAATGAATTCAGTTTGGATGAGCAAGAACTGAGAAAAGAGAAGTGGGTTGGATATAAGAGGGCTCTTGATTTCATTCATTAATTTGATAGCAGTTATGACCCTCTCTCTAGTTTCAATCCCTTTGAGGAGAAAATAAAATTCTTGGTTCTTTATTTTGAAGACCTCATGCAAACCTTGAAAGAAAAAAGGGAGGCTATCATGCAAAATGATCTTGACAAGGTTAAACAGGTCCTAGCTAAGCCTGCATTTGCTAAGGCTATCCCACTTGGTGATTATGTGATACATAGGAAATCAAAGTACAATGTGATGATGCCAGTGACAGGTGAGCCTTCCACTTCAAGAGGGAAAAGAGTAATTGAGGATGTCATTGACATCCAAGACTCCCCTAAAAGGCAAAGGGCAGGAAAGGAAGTGCAAACGAATGAGCCTTTGTATTCTCCATCTCAGTCCCCTATCCATATAGGAGATGAGAAGGCAGTGGCTGAGCAGTTGTTATAGTTAGGGAGTCTCAAGGAGATTGCCTACACATATGAGGAGACCCAAGAGGGGATGCCAGAAGAGCCGCCTAGTGCTGAAATGAACTTGACTGATGGTGAGCTAAAGGGCCAAGACTTAGATCTTACTGTTAAGAAAGCCAGTGAGGAATTCCTAGCTGACAGTAATTTTGTTACAATAGGGGCTTTCATGCAATTTGTGTGGAAGCAAAAAATGGAATGATTCAAAGCTAGATGTGAGCAAAGGAAGAGTGAACAGTCTCACAACAATGTAACTCAAGTGGAAGAAGAGGTAAAGCAAGAAATGATTGAAGAGTTTAAAACTATTACTCATTAGAAGGGAAGAGAGATGGTGCCTAAGGATGGTGTTTCAATCCTCCCTGAATGGGATATAGTTGATGCTTTGGTCCTTGAAGTAGTAAGGAAGGAAACAAAACGCATGGAAGGAGTGACTTTCATCAAGGATAATGCTGCTCTAGTCATGTGCTCAGTGAAGAAAGATAAGAATAAAATGAGTAAAGGTGTATCGGATTCTAGTCTCGTAGGAGGCATGATTGTAAGAAGAGTCCAAGATACAAGGGTGGTGGAAGCTGCAAGCACGGTCTTGGAAACTGCAAAGTTTAGTGTGGTAGTAGAAAAAAAGGAGGCAAAAGAGAAGGCTAATCTCCAGTTAAAATTGGAAACCATCTTAAAGGCTTACAATGAGGCCAAAGAAGCATTAGCCAACAGAGTCAGTTGGCAGGTCAGCACCATCCAGGTGAATCCTCTACTCTCCTGATAGCCTCCTCTCCAGCAAGAGCTCCACCTACCAGTCCCATTATAGAATATCCCCCTTCTCCTATGCCTTTTGGTTTCCAGTCAGCTGAAACTATCCAACATGAGTTGGAAAAGTTGAAACAAGCTCAAGCTTTTTTTGCAAGCAAGTATGAAGAAAAGGTTAAAGCCATAATTTTGAATTTTGTTGATTTAGTCAAGGCCTCTATTGTACACATTTCTATGAAAAGGATCCTGAATATCGTAATTAAATTAAGAGAGGATGAAAGCAACTTGGAACCAATCCTTAATAAGTGGATGCCTAGAGGTAAGGAGTTAGAGCTTATGTGTTCATCCCATGCAGATGCAGAGGAAAATGAAAATCTTAGGTGCACTAGTGAGTTTATAAAAGAAATGAATATACTCTCAGAGGAAAGGGTAGGTGTAAAAAGAAAAGCCTGACTATATAGAAAAGAATATTCAGATCACAAATATGAATTGTTTCCAGGTGGTTTTGTCAGTCCAATTTAGTTAAAAGAGGAGAAGGTATGGCTAGAAGAGTTGGACCAAAAATTGTCACAAAGGATTAATGAAATCATTAACACTGATGACACATCTTGTTTGTCCAAACAATTGAAGAGATTGAAAATGTGAAATCACATTATGGTTTCATAGAAACAGAAATTTGGCAGTTAAGGGTCACTTGGAAAAGGCTACAAGAGATGAAACAGAAGATTATTAGCTTTTCTTGGCCAAGTGATGATGTGTTCTAGGAGTGGAAGGATAAATATATTGGACAACAAGAAGATACTCCAGAGCATATAGAAAAGGTTACAGTGGAACAATAAATGAAAGAGGTTGTTGATATTGAAAAACACTTGTAACTATTTATTGGAGAGTATTGCGGTTTGTAACAAACTTTGTTAGGAATGTCTGAAGCTTGTATGCATCCATAATGTTATAAATGGATACTAGGACTAGTGTAGAAGATCATCACAAGAATTCTGTAAAGAAACTCTAGCAAAATATACTTAGCTTTTTCTGGTTTTAAAGGAGATTTCTCTGAGTTATGTAATATTTTTAGGAATGAATATGAATATACAGATCAAAGTTTAGGCCTAAAATTCTTTTGTCTTCTGGTGTGCATTCTTTAGTTTGCTGGTTTCATTTGGATAATCTAGGGTTGCTCGAATGAACATGGATTGTAAGGCAATCTTGTAGATGTTATTTCTAGCTTTTCTCTTCAGGAGAGGGATTAAATGTGCATGAAATACTTCTGTCAACAAGTCTATTCTTTGTTGCTATGAATCTAATGAATTGTTTTAGTTGAATGGGAGAGGATCTATATATATGTTAGGCATGTATGGGATTCATAAAAGCCAAAATGATGAGATGTATATGAGTGTTCCATTTTGAGAATTATTATTTGATTTAGGTGACAGTGTAGCCCAGATATGGCACTGGTATCAGATTGTAGGATCTCTTCCTATCTTTTCTTGAAGATCAATACTGAAAATGAACGCAAGTTTTTCCTTTAGTGTGTCAGTTTCATTGAGGTGATGAAGTCCACATGTTTTCTAGCACTGGTTTACTATGGATCTCAGTTTTAAATTGTGAAGATATTCATAGAAGGTATACCCACCTGAACTTTGGATAAGTTCAAAGTGTAGAAGGTCTCAAAACCTTGTTATATGTTACTCTTGAGTTCCATTTCCCTGATCTTTTCATATGCAGAAAAAGTTGATTTATTTCTTAGAGGAAGCATAAAAGGGAAATCAAAATTTGAGACTAACAAAGGAACCTCTCCCTTGGCTTCTCATCTAAGGAAATTCAGCAGAATAGCTCAAGTTGATGTTGGGTATATCTCCTCTTCCCCAGGTTGACCCTCTAACCATAAAGTTAGAGACAAGGAGGCCAGTAAGAATATTGCAGATGGGACCCAGAAGACTCTTAAGGAGCTAGGAATCGGTAGGTAACTATGAAGATTATCTCTTGGAATATTAGGGGACTTAATAATCCTCATAAACATGACATCATTAGGAATATGATAAGGGATAGTAAACCTGATGCTTTTCTAATTCAAGAAACCAAAATGAGTAGAGAAAAAGTTGAATCTTTGAAGTTTTTCAAAAATGGTAAAGTTAGTGGTGGTAGTTCAGAAGGTGCTTCAGGAGGCATAGCTACCATTTGAAACCTTAATACTGTCAAAGGCCATGTCCTTATTCAGGAAAATAATTTCTCTTGCATTAAATTTGAGCATTTAAAAGATAGTAATTCATGGGTCCTCACTAACATTTATGCTCCCAATACTTTGAAAGCTAGAAATTCCTTCTAGAAAAAACTTATGGAAGCTAGGGATAGCTTCAGAAATCTTAGCTGGTTGGTCATGGGAGACTTCAATACTCCTTTGAGAGAGGAGGAAAAATATGGAGGAAGCCCCTCTCAGTTGGAAAGTAGGCTAGCCCTTATGGACTTTATTAATACTCAGGCTCTTAATGATGTGGAAATACAGGGATGCAATTGCACTTGGACTAATAGGAGAACTGGTAATGATCTTTTCCAAGTTCATCTTGACAGGACTCTCATCTCTGATGACTGGTACATTCATTATTTCTATTCTTTGTCAGCCCACATTCAGGTTGGGTCAGATCATTTTCCTATCACCTTCATTGCCAATTCAATTAATAGAAGGAGACACTTCCCCTTTAGATATGAAAAAATGTGGACCCTTCACCCAGATATCAAAAGTAATATTTAGAAATGGTGGAGTATCCAAGTTGAGGGAACTATTATGTACAGAGTTGTTAAGAAGCTTAAGAGTGTAAAGGATAACATAAGATTGGAATAAATTTGTATTTGGGAATATCTTTGAGGCTAAAGGTAAAGTCCAGGAAGACCTAAAAAAAAAATAGGCCCGAATTCTGAGGATGGTTTCAGTATTGTGTCCATTGCTGATGAAAATGAGACTCTTAAAAAATACCATGAAATCATTGCCAAAGAGGAAACTTTCTAGAAGCAGAGATCAAGATGCATTTGGCTTAAGGAAGGAGATAAGAATACAAGATTCTTTCATATGTCGACTATCAAGCATAAAGCGGCTAATAGGATAACCAAACTAATTGTGGATAATGGGAAGTTGGTCAAGGAGGAATAAATAAGGAATGAAGCTAAAAGGTATTTCTCGGATTTGCTCAAGAGGGATCACAGATTGGATGCTGAAGCTAAAACTTCTTTCCTTCATAACATCCCCCATCTCATAGATGAATAGATGAATGCCTCCCTCTCTTCCATTCCTTCAACCTTGGAAATCAAAAATGTTGTTTTTTCTTTTGATGGTAACAAAGTGCCTGGCCCAGATGGTTTCCCCATGTTCTTTTTCCAAGATTTCTGGGACATTGTTGGGAAAGATGTCTCCAATGGGGTCAAGGAATATTTTTTTGGCTAGAAATTTTTTTAAAGAAATCAATGGTACTTTCATTTCTCTCATCCCCAAAACCCAAGGTGTGGACTCTATGGACAAGTTTAGACCAATCAGTTTATGCAATTCTTTTTAAAAGATTATCTCCAAGGTTCTTACTACTAGAATTCTATCTATCCTTCCTGCTTTGATTAATCATCAACAAAATGGTTTTGTCCCTGGAAGACAAATTCTTGACTCTATTATAACTATCCATGAAAACATTCATTCCCTTGTTAGAGCTAAGAAGTAGGGTCTCATCCTCAAGCTTGATCTCTCCAAGGCCTATGACTGGGTTGACTGGCCTTTTCTTGTGAAGGTTCTTATGGCTTATGGTTTTTTTATCAGAGTTATCAACCTCTTCAGCCAGCTTATCACCTCAACCTCTTTTGTTTTTCTTGTCAATGGTTCCCCTTCCCTCTTTTTCTAAGCTTCTAGAGGACTAAGGCAAGGGGGTCCCATTTCCCCCATCCTCTTCATCATTATGGCAAAATGTTTTGGAAGGTCCATGGAAAATATGGTTATGCAAGGCTCCTTTAAGGGACTCCAACCTTCTTCTACTGACCTTATTTGTTCTCACCAACAGTTTGTGGATGATATTATTATCATGGGGGAATCTAGTATCTCTGAAGCTAAAATCCTGAAGAGTACCCTTTGTAAGTTTCCCTCGGCTTCTGGTCATCTTATTTAATTGGGTCAAAAGTGAATTTTTTTTCATCAATACTCCTGAGAGAAGACAAAAGAGAATCAAAAGAATACTGGAATGTAGGATTGCTGATATTCTTGCGACCTATCTTGGCCTCCCCATGGGCATTGCACCTCTTGATCCTTTTTGGAGCTCACTAGTGGATAAATTTCATAAAAATCTAGCTGGTTGGAAAGGAGCCCTTTTAAGTCAGGCTAGAAAGCTTCAACATCTAAAAGCTTCTCTTCAAAGTATATTGACTTATGCCCTAAGTCTTTTTAGAATTTCACTTAAGTATGCTGATGTAATTGAGAAAATTCAAAGAAAATTCCTATGGTCAGGGGTTGAGGACAAGAAAATAATGTCTCTAGTGGCCTGGGATCAGGTTTACAGACCGAAAAGTAAAGGAGGTCTGGGCCTGAGAAGAATCTGAACCTTAAATGAATCTCTCATGTCCAAACAGGTCTGGAGAATGTTCTATTCAAACACTGAATGGTGTAAAATCTAGCAAAGTAAGTACTCTCTTCTATCTTCCTCTCTTTCTTCTTTTATCAATTCTTGTGGACAAGTAAGGTCCCATATATGGAATCATGCCTCTAAGTGCAAAGAAAGCATTGCTAAAGGAGTGATTTGGAAAGTAGAAAATGGTAGAAAAGTTAAATTCTGGGAAGGCCCTAGCTTTTTGATAAACCCCTGACTGAAATCCTTGAATGGGCCCTCATGCTCCCTCCTGTATTAGAATTTAACATTGAAAGTATTGGTAGGGCAATAAATGGTAGAACATTGAAAGTATCCACCCTAGCCTTCCTAAGCTCAAGATCCATCTGCCTTCGGTCTGGTTGAATAAAGAGGAAGACTCCCTTATCTGGAAACATGAAACCAAAGATATTATAACTATTTCTTCAATGTATGGTGTCCTTTCCTCTACCCCTCCTATTAATCCTTTCTAGTCTAAAGCCTAGGTTAAGGGTCTGACCCCCAAAATCAACTTTTTCTATTGGACCATCCTTCAAAATAATATTTTGACCCTAGACAACCTCAAGGGTAGAGGTTTTTCCTTCTTGAATAGATGTGCTTAGTGTCTTCAAGAGGAAGAGTCTGTGGACCACCTAGCCATCCACTGTTCCTATTCTACCTCAGACTGGGAAAGATTTCTTAAAAGTTTTAGCATTGATTGGGTGTTTCCTAACACTATCAGTGAACTATTCTCCTCTTGGAATTTTCATTGGACTAAATCCTTTTTGAGATCTCTATGGCAGCTATCACTTCCTCACATCCTGTGGGGATTATGGATTGAAAGAAATAATCGTATCTTCAGGGACATATCCCTCAATCAGGATATTGTGTTCTAGAAAATACAATGGGCGATTGTGGAAAATATTGGGATCATTGAGGGTCCCTGTTTCTTGACCAACCCCCTGGAATCCAACATTTTAAGCTCCTAGAATTTTAAGATTGCTGGCAGTTTTGACCCCAATCATAATAAAAGACTTGAAGCTAGGTGGAAAAGCCCCCCTCATGGCTAGTTCAAAGTCAATTTTGATGGTGCTGCAAAAGGTAAACCAAGCCCTGCGGGTTGTGGAGCTATTCTTAGAGATGATAAAGGTATTTGCAAGGAAATGGTTGTTGTCCCAATATGGAGCCAAACAAACCATAAAGTAGAAGCAATGGCAGCTTTCCAAGGTATTCTCCTTGCTAAAAAATGGAATTGCCCCTACATATGGATTGAAGGGGATTTAAACAATATTATCAAATGTTTCAAGGGGACCTCAAATCCCTCATGGTCTATTAACAATATCATAAAAGCTGCTATAGACCTTATCAACACTTTTGAAAAAAGTTACATAACCCATATCTACCATGAGGCCAATGGGTCTGCTGACTGGGCAGCTAATGTGATGGTTAATAAAGATGAAATGATTATGTGGATGGGAGAACAAGGACTCCTTGAGGATGTTAGACTAATTATTTTTAAGGACCGATATAGAAGCACTCCAAAGATTTTTGATGGATAGAATAATAATGAAAAGAACTAAATGGAGTACTTCGAGTTATTATAATAATGTCAACCTCATTTATTATAATACTTATTCTATCACTCCCCATGCTTTCTGGGTTAAATTGATAGTTTCGATAAGCTTTCTGGCTAAAACTCTTTGCAAGTTTTAAAATTCAGCTCTGAACAGCAAAAATATGGGCGGTAACAGATGGCGATATGAACCTAGCAGTTGCAAGGAATGGAAATAGAAGGAGGAGGTCTAGAGCATTTTGTAGAAGGGTGGTTTTTTGAAATTTATGGAGAGACTCCACGGAGTGATGGCACGGTTACCAGTTTTTCTGCAAAAACTAGAGAAAGGGTATGTTGAAAATGGGAGACTAGTCTATTGTAATTGATGAAGATCTTATTGCCCAAGCCACAGGCCTCAGAAGGGAAGGATGCAACTTCTATAGAGATAGAAAAGTCAGGAAGGAGGCCATTGACAAATATCCAGAAACCAAAAAGGAGAAAAAATGCCTGGTGAAGTTAAGTAAACTTACTATCCCCCTATGGCTTTTGTTAAACCATGGTGGGAGGTCCTCTTTGTTTTAATGCACTACATTACTTTGGCTGGTAGGTTTACTAAAGTTTATGACTACCATTTTGTTTTGCTGAATCATTTTAGGCATGATGAGAAGGTTAATTTTCCTTATTTTTTGTTATGCTCGATGAATGCCACTATTAAGGCCTACAATGAGAACCCTATGGGGGACACTATCATGCATCAAGGCTTAATGGTCCTTATTTATAACCATCTCAAGGCCAATCAAATAGCCCGCCCGCAGCCCTCTATAGAGTCTAAGGAGGATGGGTCTGACTCTGTCTTTTCAGTGGATGAGGACTCCGACAGTGACCCATCGAGTGATTCTGAGGAGAGCTTGGATGTTTCAAATTTTGAAATTGGTAAGCAGAGGAAGTATATGAAAACAAGACCTTCTTCCTCAAAGGGTAAAAAACCTAAAGGCAGAATCCTCTAGATTAGCTCTTCCTCAGAGGAGGAGGTCTCTCAAGACTTAGAGAAGGAGAAACCTCAGGGTTCTCTAAAAAATAAAACTAAAGTCCACACTCAAACTAGAAACAAGCATAAGAGGAAGGAGGAGAATGTGAAGGAGCTGGAGGTTTATAAGCAGGAAAGGACTTCGGAAGCCGAACAGAACTTGGAGCAGGTGACCACTGGTGAGGCTCTTAGGGTTGAAGACATAGCTACTATTCATGACACTCCAAAAAAGGAACATAATATCCCTAGTAAGATTGATCCTCCCCCTGACCCCCCTCCAGAGGGTATGCAAGGCTTCATGGACACTATGGAGTGGCTAATAACTGGTTACAAGAAAGTTGTGGATGACAACAAAAAGCTCAGCCATAGAATTCAGATTTTGGAAACTATCAACACTAGGGAAGGGAAGACTATGGCTAATTACATTGAGGACCTGAAATAATATCATTGCAAAAGATGAAAACATAAGAGACTCCTTCAACCCTATATTTGAGAAAATAGAGAAAGACCTACTGGAAAGGAAAACTCTTGTTGATGCTAATGATCAAACTATTTCGGGCACTACCAGTAAAGTTAGCAAAATTGAGGATTGCCTCAAGAGTATTGTAGAATAGAGTTTAAGCATCTTGAAGATTTCTACTACCAACACTAATACTCTCATCAGCAAATTGGATGAGGAGAAGGAGACCCTGGATATTGACCCTGACATTGAAGGCACAGGAGACGCTTAAGTAACTAGAACTAGAACCAGAGGCAAAAAGAAAGAAAAGAAACCTAACAAGGACCTGGATGATCTCAAATTTGTTGGGGCCACCTATGACCAGTTGGTGAAAAAGGTGGAGGACCTTTTGAAGACTATAGTTGTGTAGTGCTTTCCTATTTTCTTAGTTGTTTTTATCTTTAGCTATCTTTTTGGTTTGCTGGCTTTTTTGCCAGTCATTTTGCAAGTGGTTTATAAGCTTTGGAATTTTAAATGTCTTATCTTAATCTCCTATGTTAAAGGTTTCGGATCCTGAAAACATGTTTTTCTAAATTAATCACAACAATATCTCCCCAAGGGATAATGTGTTTTTCCATATCAATCTCTCTCCCTTTGACATCAAATTCCAAAGCATTACAAAAACTAGTTTCAAATACAAAATACCAACTTATTATACCAACTAATCCCCCCTGAGAAGTATCTCTCCTCATCAAAGCCAGAAAAAGATTTCTCTATTAATTCTGTTAGTTGATGACAAACATCAACTGTCTAAGGCTCTACCAGTGGGGGTAGGACTCCAAGTTACTCTTGGAGATATGAAAAAGTCTCCTTAGGCAAAGGCTTTGTCAAAATATCTACAATCTGCTCTTTAGGTTTCACATAAACCAATTTCACTTCTTTTTCTTCAACATTCTCTTTTAGAAAATTGAATTTGATAGAAACATGTTTAGTCTTAGAGTGGAATACTGGGTTATTTGATATATCAATTGCTGCCATATTATCACAGTAAATAGTTATAGGTTCCTTGCATTTTACCTTTATGTCCTTCAACATTTGTTTGATCCATAATACCTATGTATAGTTAGTTGCTACTGCAACATATTCTGATTCTGTTGTTGATAGACTTGTACAACTTTGTTTCTTACTCAACCATGAAATTAGTCTATTACCAAGAAAAAATGCTCCGCCGGTGGTTCTTTTTTTGTCATCGACATCTCTTTCCCAATTAGCATCTGTGTATGCAAATAAGTCAAAATGTTCATCTCTAGGATACCATAAACCAAGATTGATTCATGATTTTCTTTAGGCTTACTCTAAAATCTTGAAACAATACATACTGCATTCATAATGTTGGGTCTTGTTTGTGTCAAATACAGTAAACCTCCTATCATAGACTTGTATCTAGTTGGATTAATAGATGTTGATTCATCCTTCAAAGATAATTTATTAGTTGTAGTCATAGGTGTGCTTACTAGTTTACAGTTTTCCATGCCAAATTTCTTTAGTAATTCCTTCAAGTACTTGTATTGACATAAGAATATATCTTTATCAGTCTGTGAAATCTGCAATCCTAAAAAGAATTTTATCTCTCCAATCATAGACATTTCAAATTCTTGCTGCATTTTGCTAGAAAAGTCATTACACAAACCATCTTCTCCTCCAAAGATCATATCATCAACAAAAACTTCAATAACCAAGATGTCATCATTAGTCACTTTGTAGTATAGATTGTTGTCAGCATTAGCTTTAGTGTAACAAAGCTTCAAAAGATATTTGTCCAATCTAGCATACCAAGCTCTAGGAGCTTGTTTCAATCCATATAAAAATTTCCTTAACCTGCAAACCATGTCTTTGTTATCTGTCAAAGAAAATCCATCAGGTTGTTCAATATAAACTTCTTCTTCAAGATCTCCATTCTGAAATGTACATTTAACATCCATTTGATATACTTTGTAGTTCTTGTGTGCTGCAAAAGCCAATAAAAATTTAACTGCCTCAATTCTAGCTACCGGTGCAAACGTTTCATTGTAATCAATTCCTTCTTTCTGTGAATATCCCTTACACACTAATATTTCTTTGTTTCTGATTACTTTACCATCTTCATTAAGTTTATTTCTAAAAACCCATTTAGTTCCAATTACATTTTTGTCTCTAGGTCGGGGAACTAATGACCAAGTGTTATTCCTTTCAATTTGTTCCAATTCATCTTCCATAGCTTTAATCCAATATTTATCTTCACATGCCTCATTAATTGATGTAGGTTCAATTTGGCAAATAAGACATACCTCTTCATTTTTCAATCTTCCTCTAGTCATAACTCCTTGAAATTTGTTTCCAATTATCTGATCTTCAAAATGATTCAATCTTACATACCGGGGTGTTTTTACTTGCTCTTGTTCTTTAGTGATTGTTGAATCTCTAGATGATGCTGGTGTAACTGGATCACCATTTTGTACTGGTGTATTCATAGTAGGTTCATTTGTGATTATTTCTATTGCCAGTTTAGAGTCTGTGTACCTTGAATTTTGTCTAAACTATTCATCAATCTTCAAATTTGCACTCTTAACAATTTTTTGCAATCTCTTGTTAAAACATCTATATGCCTTGCTCTTAGATGAATAACCAAGAAATATTCCTTCATCACTTCTAGGATCAAATTTGTTAATATACTCATCTCTTCTAATATAGCATTTACTTCCAAATATTCTAAAATATTTAAGAGTAGGAGTATTACCAAGCCATAGTTCATGTGGGGTCTTACTGGTTTCACCTCTGATGTGAACTTTGTTGAATGTATAAACTATTGTATTGACCTCTTCTCTCTAGTATATATGAGGTAGATTTTCTTTTGATATCATACTTCTAGCTGCATCCAAGATAGTTCTATTTTTCCTTTCCACAACTCCATTTTGTTGGGGTGTTCGGGGTGCTGATAACTGTCTTCTGATCTCATTCACTTCATAGAATGTATTAAATTCCTTAGATGTGAATTCACCTCCTTGATTTGATCTCAAACATTTGATTTTCTTGTCAGTTTCATTTTCTACCATCACCTTCAATAGTTTGAATTTCCCAAATGCTTCAGATTTCTCCCTAAGAAAATTAACCCAACACATTCTAGAATAGTCATCAATAATTAGCATAAAATACCTATCTCCTTGTATACTTATAATTCTTGCTAGACCACATAAATCAGTATGAATTAAGTCAAGAACATTGTTAGACTTTTCTGGAATACTCTTGAAAGTTTCTCTAACTTGCTTTCCAAATTGACATTCCTTACATACCAGATTGCGAGGTTTAACAATCTTAGGTAAATCTCTTACCGCCTTAGTAGTACTAATTTTCACAATGCAATCAAAATTTACATGACAAAGTCCTTATGCCATAACCAAATTTCATCAATATGTGCAATCAAACATGCTTTCTCATTGTTGTTCAAATGAAAGATATTACCTCTAGTCTGATTACCGGTTGCAATTTCCAAACCAACTCTGTTTAAGATTTTGCATTTACCATTCTTGAATTGTAACTGAAATCCTTTCTCAACTAATTGACCAACACTCAAAAGATTATGCTTCAAACCTTCAACATAGTAAACATTATCAGTATTGTGCTTACCATCAAAAGATATAGTGCCTTTTCCTTTGATCAAACAAGCTTTATCATCTCCAAATCTTACTAGACCTCCATTGTATTCCTAAAAGGTTAAGAATTTACTCTTATCACTAGTCATGTGATGTGAACATCTTGAATCAATAATCCATTCATCTTTATCTTTCGCTTTAGCTGCCAGGGCCTGCTCTACCGATTGAACAATAGGCAACAATTGATCTTCTATTATAGAAACAAAAGCCCATCCATTGTCTACCAGATCCTCATCAGAATCATCAGCATAATAACAAGATTTGTCTCTATTCTTCTTAAACTTGTATTTCTGATAGTTAGGGTTAGGCTTATATGTTCTTTTAGCTTCTTCTCTTAATCTTGGATGTCTATTAGGACATCTAGAGGCCATATGACCAATCTTATTACAGTTAAAATATTTAAAGGGTGCTTTACCTTCATACTTATTTCCAATTGGACCTTTAGGCATTTTCCTTGCAAATAGTGCTCCAAGTTCTTCAAGTTCTTCATTTTCTCTCCTGCTTTCTTCAAGTTCTCTTGCATAGAAGGCTTTCCAATCAGATTTATTAGATGATGATGATGACGATGCTACAGATGATGATGATGCCTTGAAAGCTAGATCTATCTTAATAGTAGTAACATGACCAAATTCTTCAAGTTCAAAAGATGAAAGTTTTCCAACCAAAGTGTCTCTAGATATTGATACATTAGGCATAGTTCTCAATTCATTTATAGCAGTAACTTTCATTTTATATGCTGGTGGCAAAGCTCTTTAAACTCTAGAAACAATCTCATCTTCACTTAAGGTTCCTCCACAATATTGTATACCCAAAACAATTTCATTTACTCTTTCCATAAAAGCAGAAATTTTTTCTTCTTCTTCCATTTTTAGACTTTCATACCTGACCCAGAAGCATTCAAGTTTTGCAATAGATCTGTCTGACAATGTGCTCAAAAGTGCTTTGCAATCATTTTATTCATCTTTAGCCAAGGTAGGTGGATTAGGTTGACCTTGCGTAGGAGCAGTATAGTCATTCTTTGTAACATCCCATATGTCTTTTCCAATGCAATTCAAATGTGTCTCCATCCTGATCTTCCATATGCCATAGTTCCATCAAGTTTCAGACTATCCTTCCTGAAATAGTTAGAAGACATTGGATCTCCTCAAGTTGTTAAACTTTTGCAAAAAGAGGACTAGGCTCTGATACCAACTGTTAGGTTCCAAAGACAATTGAGAGGGGGGGGTGAATCAGATGTCCAATAAATTCAACCAAAATTAACTTAACCAAATCTTAATGCTTAATACCAGTAAACCAAACTTTATGTCGGTAGACAATTTTATCAGTTAATTGCAGTACCGATAAAGATTAATGCATGAAACAAAAGGACAATAACATCCACAACACATAACACAAATATTTGTACGTGGAAACTCTGTAAGGGGAAAAATCATGATGGGAAGCCTTACCCACAATCAAATGAACTATTGCAGATAGTATGTGTGTACAATATGGATTCTGCACATGTAGAAAGGCCAACTACTTAGAGCTCACTGCTCAATCACAAAATGAGAGTCACGCTGACTACAATTGGATGGTTAAATCCAATGATAATCCACTGCATAAAATAGCATCTTCATATGCTGGATTCCATACCGGTTTAGTTATGATTGCCTTCACAAAAACCATCCTTCAACCTTCAAATGATGCCTGCATGTATAGCTCTTCTTATTTTCGCATATACCTTATTACAATTCTTTTTACCAATCACATATCAATCTCACAAATGAGATCTTACATTTATACCATAACCTAAGACCAATTGAATAGGTCAGCTCACTAAAAGATATTACAATTAAATCAATTACAAATAAATCAATATCTGATGCATGATGTCGGCCCAATGCATTTACAATAATAATAAATCATCTCCATAACGTGTCGTGCTGATCTGGAATAGATATGCCTGTCGGTGCTTATCCTGATCCTATTTGCCGGTAACAACAAATATGCAAACTCGAATAAACAAATAACCAAATCACCAAAACCAAGTGATCGAATAATGTTTTTGACATAACCAAGTAGTTTCCAAGTCATTCCAAGTGCTGGTGAATAATATAATCTGTCGGTGAACCAAATACTAGTGACTGTGCATAAGTCTCTGACTTGCCGGTGAACATAACCAAAGATCTCCAAGTGCTGATAAGTGTTCACAAGTGATGAAAGGTGTTGACATCAATGAAAAAACCATATCAACATATCCAAAATACCAACATAATGATGTTGTCATAATGTTGTTTTTAAACTAGTAGGAAGAGCTAGTGAAGGGAATTGCAACCAGTAGTTGAGTTTATGGAGTGAACCGATATTGCTAAGAAGTAAGATCAACTGGTAAACCCTACCTATTGATATGATAAACCCTAACTAATTAAGTTTGGTGAATTGGTTATATTGGTTTATGATCTGATGATGAGTAGTAATGATTATGACACGTATGCATGTTGTATGAGAAGAGTTTCAAAGTGTTTTTGACATGTTGAGATATTGTTTTTATCTTGGGAATGATCAAGTATATTCCATGTAATACAAAACATGTGATGAGTTACAGAGTTTGATCAAGCAGTGATCAAGGATATCTTGAATAATGTGCAAAGATTGTTATGTAAGCCAATGGTCATACTTGAACCGACTTGTTTGTAATCTCTATGAGAGAATTAGGTTTTTGTTGTGTTACCGACCTAGTGATTTATTTATAAGGTCGATGAGTTATTTTTTTTAGAGTTGGCAAATTTCTAGTTGAGTGTGGTTGTTGAACCGGATGATGTATCTATAGTTTATGTAAAGGCATATAGGAGCATGAAAAGGATCTAAACAAGCAAGTGTAGTACTATTCACATAGATCAGAAAACCCCTATTGTTTTCTAACAATTACAATAGTAAAATCCCCTAACCGGCCAAGCTCTAGCAAGCTTAGTGTTATTCAAATTCTCTAACCAGGTGGTCAATTAGCTTGGATTTCAAATCCTCTACCAAAGTTACTCCTCACAGGGTATTGCTTCTAATAGGGCATTATAGTCAATCCCTTAACTGGGTGTTCCCTAACAGGATCTGTTCTTAACAAGACTTTTGTAAAGCTCTAACAAGCTTGGCTCCTAACAAGGTGAACTTCAAAAGAGTTCAGAATACTTGTGGGTATTCATCCCCACCATGGTCTTTCCCATTATGGTTTCCACATCAAAAATATTGTGTCAAGTGGTGAATGTTTTTGTGGTTATGTTTACTATGGTTGAATTGCTTAATTGCTAAATCCACTTTGATATGTTATGTTAAGCGACAACAATTTGAAATGAGGTTTTACTTATGTTATTAAAGTATTTAGATGTTTTTGAGTTTCAAGTTGTTTTACTGTTAATTTGTTATAACAGTCAACCGATTTATCTTCACTGTGATATTGCATTTGTAGTTTAGTGGTTTAACTTGTCAGTTTAGAGTTTTCTTTGAGAGGTTGATTCTGAGATTGGTGAAATTTTATATTAGATTTCTATCTATTGATTCACCCCCCCTCTTAGTAGTTGATTGGATCCTTATTATTTGATCATACCATCAATTGGTATCAGATCTTCTCAAGTCCTCTAAGGTCTAAGCCTAACAACTTGAGGTAAAGATCTTGTAGATCATGATGAAGAAGGAAGGTCTGAAGTTTAATAGAGAGAACTATAGGATATGGAGTGACATAATGAAAATTTATATCAAGAGACTAGGAAGTCAATACTGGGAACATGTTGGTACTCAATATGTTGCACCTAGAGGGATTATGACTAATGATCAGAAGAAAGAGCAACAAAAAAACAATCAAGCACTGGAGGTTATTATTAGTTCTTTGTCTAATACAAAATATGTTGATGTCCATGGTCTGGAGACTGCATATGAGGTATTGAAGAAACTTGAAGAGATTTATAGCGGTGATGAACATGTCAAGATTGCCAAAGTAGAGAGTCTAAGAGGAAATTTTGATGACATGTAGATGACTGAAGGTGAGAATATACAACAGTATGGTCAGAGGATAAAAGAGATAGTTGGTGAGACCAAGAGTGTTGGTGGTAAAGTGGAAGATGCCATAGTGGTTAGCAAAGTGTTGAGAACCCTGCTACCAGTCTACGCTATCCGAGTTACAGCCATTCAGGAGCTAAAGTCAATTGAAAAAACTAAGGTAACCCTTGACTCCATCATTGGTAAGCTTACTGCTTTTGAATTAAATGGTTATGATGGTAGTGTTCAGAAATCTGAAACTACATTCAGAGCTTCAGTTTCTAACCCATCTATGAGGAAAAGTAGAGATGTTAGTCATAATTATGAATCTAGATCCAGCAAAGAAGTTGATGATGGAGACAGTTTGGTTGAGCTTGAAGCATTGTTAGCCAAGTGGTTTCCTAGAGGAACCAGTAAATATAGAGGTAAATTACCTTTGAAAGTTTTTACATGCAACAAGATTGGACACATTGCAGCTAACTCTCCTAATGGTGATAATGAGAACAAGCAAGAGAAGTTCAAGAAGTACAAGGAAAAAGGCAAAAGAGATTGTCTTATTGTAGTTGATGGTGGTATCACTGATGATCAATCTAAGGGTGATGCTAATGAAGACATTGTTTTTGTAGCCATTAAAGAGGAGACATCTGATCAAAAGGCTTTAGTCTCTCACATGGATAATTTTAATGATTGGATCATTGATAGTGGTTGTTCACATCACATGATTGGTGATCGGAGAAAATTTCTTTCCTTGAAGGAATTTGATGGCGGAGTTGTGAGATTTGGTAATGACTCACCCTGCATGGAAAAAGGTAAGGGAACTATTTCTCTTAATGGGAAGAGTAGTGTAGATGATGTCTACTGGGTTGAAGGATTAAAGAACAATATTTCTAGTGTTTCTCAACTCAATGACAGAGGATATCCATTGGAGTTTAAGAATGGTATGTAAAAAATCTATGGGAGCAAAGGTGAACTGAATGCAACTAGCAAGAAAACTTAAGGTATCCTATTTCACCTAAATCCTAAAGTCAACAACTGTTTAATTGCTAAAGTAGATAATAGTTGGCTTTGGAATAGGAGATTTTGTCATATAAATTTTGATAACATTGTTAAAGTGAGTAAGTCCAAGACAGTGAGAGTTTTGCCTCAGTTGGACAAACTGGTTAATGCTCTATGTAAGGAATGTCAATTAGGAAAGATGACATCCTCAACTTTTAAGAGCAAATATTTTTTAGCGAAACATCTATTAGATTTGGTTCATACAGACCTCCGTGGACCAATAAGGACTAAAAGTATTCAAGGTGATAGATATTTAATAATCTTCACTGATGATTGCTCAAGAATGATGTGGGTCACATTTTTGAAGGATAAAAAATAAGCATTTAGGAAGTTCAAGGCATTCAGGGCCTTAGCTGAAAAAGAGGGTGGTAAGAGGATAAAGTGTCTGAGGACTAATCAAGGTGGTTAATTTATGTAGTGCCCCTACCCTAGTCAGCTTTGTAAAACCGGTTTGACCTTGGTTGACTTTTTATGTGGCATTCTTGAATGGTTGATTTATTGTGATGTAATGTTGTAGTCAAATATTGTGATTACTATGCATACCTGTTAATGTGCTTTCGCATCGATTCTTATGTAATTTTAATTGTTCTCCTGATTCTTGTTATTAATCTCAAGCTAACACTTTCATTATATATATATATATATATATATATATATGCTTGTGTGACTCATGGTTGCAGGAGATTGCAGGAATAATACCGCCTAGGTGCGAGGTTCATCTTCATCGGTATTTGTAGGGTTGAGTATAGCTCTTTCATCCTTAGAATTTGGGTTAGGTGGTCGCAAAACCCTCATTTTACCTTAGTCATGCTCAAGTGAGCGTCACCTATGGTTCATCAGTTTCCCTTTTCATTTGGGTTTGTGGATCGTGTATTTGGTTGGCTTTCTTGGGTTGCTTGCCTTGCATGTGGTAAAAAAATTGAGTATTTTATCCTAAGTATTTAATTTGATTTAATGTGTTCATTTATGCATTAGTAATTGAGGAAATTAGAATAAATAGGTTTTTTATGTGATTAATCATTAATTAAAAGATCGCTCTATTTATGTTGTAGCAAGTTTAATTTAATGGTTAATTTAAAATGATGAATTTATTTAGTTTATGCATTTTGAAAAGGGAAGATTTAAAGTTATTCGAAATAGAAATAATTTAATCCCTTTTTGCTTTTTGAAATAGAAAGGTTAATTTTAAGTATTTAAGAAAATCGTTTTTTATTAGAAAGGAAGTTTAAGTTATATATATATCTGATATAGTGTGAAAGATTGATTTTGGGAGTTTAATTTAATTAAAATATTTTACCCTCATCAATATTGAGAAATATAAATGTTAGCTTTGTTAATATTGAGAAAATTAAAATTAAATGAGAGAGAAGCATTTTAATATTAATTAGAAAAGCAAGTTAGATTATTTGAATAGTTGAAAAGAATGATTTTTTTCATTTTTTATTTAAAAAGTGTTTAAATTCGAAATTAGGAGATTAGGTCAAATTTTATTCCATTTAACCTAGGTTGGAAATTATTTTTGGGGGTTGTTGATTTTTTGGGGAAAAATATTTTTTGATGGAGAAAATTGGGGATTTTGGGAAAGAAGGATTTCCACAGCTGCAGGTTGGGCTCTTCTTCAAAATCTTGCCAGGAATGCGAAAAGAGGTAGGATTCTTGTTTACCTTTTTATTTTGTTGTTAAATCAAAAATTGTGTTTGGTTGTTCTTCATGAAATTCAGGTTTAAAAAAAAAAACCCATGAATGCTCTCAGATTTGAGCTTTAGCTTTGGAAAAATTGGTTTGCATTATTTTTTATTGTGGAAAGATTGTTAAATTAGTTGGAGTTCATGCTTGTATATTAAGTAGATTCACTAATTCTACCTTGAGTAGGGGTTATGCTAGCAAAATTTTGCGAGAATGGATTGCCTGGAAATGAAAATGTTTGTTTAAGATTGGCTGAATCCATTCTCTATTTGTCTGAGAAAATTTCTGAGTCTATTTTTATTTGGGGGTTTTAGTTATCATTATTTTTTTTTATGGGGTTATTGATTGATTTAAAATCAAATGATAAAATGAAAATGAAATTTAAATTCCATTTGGGGCTAGGATTTGGCAGGCGGAGGAGCTAAGGCTCGACTCATGTCGCCTCCCTTTCCCCTTCTCCCTGCGGGATTTCTGCAGTGCCGCGACCACGGTTGTCACAGGGGTACCTGCATCCACGGTGGCCGCAGAGACCTGCGACCACAGTGGTCATAGGGTTTGCGGCCACTATGGTCGTAGGGGGCCCTTGCATCCACAGTGTGGCTGCGGGGGAGCTACGTGGGCTTCCCACCTCTCCCATGATGGGAGGTGGGCCCCACAGTGGTCTCCCCAATAATTTTTTTTTAAAGTTTTTTTTAAAAAAAAAAACAAGAAAAATACATATACAATAGAAAACTTGTTTTATGAAAAGTTTATTTTAATATTTTTTATTTATTTATTTATTTAGTATTAATTATTACTAATATATATTTTATTAATGAGAATTAATAAATATATATTAATTAATATTTAATTCGAAATCTATGATTTATTAAATTATTATTAATATATATTTTATTAATGAGATTAATATATATATTAAATATTATTTAATTTGAAATCATGTATTATTAATTTATTAATTGTTTATATTTTATTTTCCAGGGGCTAATAAATATATAATGATTAATATTTAATTTGGGTATTTGTTTTAATGAGGAAATATTCTTTGGGAATAGATAGAATAATATTTTTATTAGAAATTTTTGAAATAAAATATATTTATTATTTGGTGATGTTTAAAATAATATATTATCCAAGAATATATTATTTTTGGATTTGAATGTTATAGGTTATCTAGGAAATTTTAGAAATGGAATACTAAAGTATAGGAGTAATTGGAAAATGAAATGTTTATCATTGGATATTTTTTTTTGAAAACTTAAATGATATGCTATTAGAATTAATGGAAATTTAATAAGGCATCGATTGGAAAATGGGTAAGTTAATGATATCTTCGTTTGATAACATAAATGGGTTAGTTATATTCTTCCTCGGTATTGTGAGATAGACAAATGGTAATATTGCAAGTTTAATTTATGTATTCTTTTTTGTTTAAGTAATGGCGAGGCCTTGATATGTTTGTTTGGACCTTGTCGTTTGTTTGATTTGGGGTACCTGTTTATGTCTTCGATCTCTAGTTTGGTTGTTGCCTTGTGATGGTGTGATAACTAGTCTTGTCCTTTATGCGGGTGTGGAGTGTTGATTAGTGGTTGATCATAGTTGGTCAGGTCAATAGTTAGAGTACTGTCAGGCAATGGACCTTTGTATTTGCTTTTAATATGTTCAGTTGGATCTGCTTCTATGTAGGGATCATTTATGTATTTATTGATCGATGTGGTCGTCTGTATATTGGCTATGTTCACCTTGATGACATGATTGTAAATGATGTGAACCTTATGTACCCTTAACTTATTTAAATGATCAGAGGGGTCTCGTAGTTGAGCAGGCCTAGAGATGTAGCCCTTTTAGGGGTGAACTCCAATATCAATTTGGTGTTATGTGATGCTTTTGTTCTTATGTTTCATGTTCTAGTGTTAGCATGTATGGATGGATTTTTGATAGAATATATAAGTGGATTAGGTGAGATTTACCGTAAATGCATGTATGTAATCATCTCTTAAATGCAGTAAATTGGATCATAAAAGAATGCATTTTATTATCGTTAATGAAAATAAGGATGCTTGAAAAGATCTCACTAGTTATGATGAAATTATAGTGCTTTTTGGAACAAGATGTATGGCATGTGTTTAATGTAAAATTGAACGTAATGAATGGATAACGATTATTTGGATGAACTTGCCATGTTACCTAAATTGTAATTCTATTGGATGAACTTCATTTTGTGACCTACATTTTAACCTTAATAAATGAACTTCATCTTAGTAGCTATATTTTAACTATAATGGAAGAACTCATTAGGTTATTAACATCTTAACCTTAATAAATGAACTTCATCTTCTTTGCTATATTTTAACTATAATGGGTGAACTCATTTGGTTATTTACATATTAACCTTAATAAATGAACTTCATCTTAGTAGCTACATTTTAACTATATTGGATGAACTTTATTTTGTTATCTACATTTTAACATTAATAAATGAACTTCATCTTATTAGCTATATTTTAACTATAATGGATGAACTCAATTGGTTATTTACATTTTAACCTTAATAAATGAACATCATCTTATTAGCTATATTTTAACTTAATGGATGAACTCAATTGGTTATTTACATTTTAACCTTAATAAACAAACTTCATCATATTAGCTAAAATGGATGAACTCATTTGGTTATTTACATTTTAACCTTAATAAACGAACTTCATCTTATTAGCTATATTTTAACTATAATGGACAAACTCATCTGGTTATTTACATTTTAAACTTAACAAATGAACTCCATCATATTAGCTATTTTGTATCTAAAATGAATGGACTCATCAAGTTAACTATATTTTAACCTCAATGGATGAATTCATATGTTACCTATGTTTTAACTTCTATGGGTAAATTTCCTCATGTTAGACTCATCTTCAACCTTAATGGATGAACGTGTCCTATTATCTATTATTTTAATTTACTGAACAAATTATATCCTAGTTTAAAGTAATAACATGAAATTAAGTTAACCCGCTTAATTGGATCAAAAATTGTGAGTAGAGCTAGATGTTTAAATAAGTATTCATGTTGGGAAACCCTTTAGGTGTTAGTTATGCCTTCCACTGTGTTAATGAAGCTTTTAATAACTCATTGTATCATCATGTTGTGGTTAAACTCTAAAAAAAAGTATTTGCACTCCATATGTGTGTTTTAGCTTAATCCCTTCGGGGTTTCCTGGCAGGGCATTACAATTTAATTCTAAGGAATTCACTAGATATTGTGAAGAAAATGGTATCAAACAATAGCTTTTTGCACCGAGGACACCACAATAGAATGGTATTGTAGAGAGGAACAATCGGTCAATTGTTGAAGCTGCTAGAATGATGTTGATACAAGGAGGTGTAGCAAAACATTTTTGGAGAGAAGCTGTCAGCACAACTATCTACACTATAAACTGAATTTTGGTAAAGAGAGGTAAGGATAAGACTCCTTATGAATATTGGTATGGTAGATCACCTAATGTCAGTTATTTTATAATATTTGGTAGTAAATGTTTTATTAAGAGAGGTGACTATGTTAGTAAGTTTGAGGCTAAAAGTGATGAAGGTATATTTCTTGGTTACTCCACCAAGAGTAAGGCCTACAAATGTTACAACAACCAGACACAAAGAATCATTGAGAGTGTTGATGTTCGAGTGGATGAGTATCCTGAAGTCTTTGGGGAAACCAGTGTGGAGAAAAAGGATGAAGACCCTTGCATTTTGTTTTTGGAACCAAAACCTGTGAAACTTGGAACTGTTAAAGAGAATTATGTTGTACCAATTCAATAGGAAAAAGGTAGATTCAGAAGAAGATGATGTTAATGAAGAAGAAGAACCTGAAGATAATGATCATATTATTCTGAGGTATGTGAGACTCAATCACAATCCTGACCAGATTATTAGAGATAAGGATGCTGAAGTGTTAATTAGAAGAAGAATTAGATATAATTTTTGCATGATCTCCACTATTGAGCCTATAACTGCTAAGGAAGAATTTGGAGATGATCATTGGATTAAAGCTATGGATGAGGAGCTTGATTAAATTGAGAAGAACAATACATGGACCCTAGTATCCAAACCGGTGAATAAAAATGTGATAGGTACTAAGTGGGTATTTAGGAACAAATTGAATGAAGATGGTGTAGTAGTCCGAAACAAAGCTAGATTGGTTTGCAAAGGTTATGCAGAGGAAGAAGGAGAAGATTATGGCGAGAATTTTGCACCAGTTGCTAGACTAGAAGGTGTCATGACTTTATTTGAATTTGCAACTTATAAGGGATTCAGAGTATATCAGATGGATGTGAAGTCAACATTTTTGAATGGAATACTAGAAGAAGAAGTATACATTAAGCAGCTAGATGGTTATGTTTTGTCTGTCAAAAAAGACATGGTATGCAAATTAAACAAGCCACTATATGGGTTAAAACAAGCACCAAGAGCATGGTATGAAAGACTTCATTCACACCTAATGAAGATAGTTTTTTAGAGAACCAGTGAAGATAGCAACATATATCTCAAATCTGAAGGAGATAAAATACTGGTTAGTGAAGTGTTTGTAGATGATATCATTTTTGGAGGTAATGATGACATGAGCAATGACTTTGCAAATGAAATGAAAAGTGAGTTTGAAATGTTTCTAGTGGGAGAGATAAAAAAATTTATAGGCTTGCAAATTCAGCAAATTAAGAGTGGTATTTTCATCACAGAGTCTAAGTATGTGAAAGAGGTATTAAAGACATTTGGTATGAGTGACTGTAAACTAGTTGGGACACCAATGGTTACAGGATGTAAATTACCTAAGGAAGATGAAGCCACATCTGTTGATGAAAAGGAGTATAGGTCAATGATTGGGAAATTACACTATGTTGTTCACATCAGACCAGATATAGCTCATGCAGTTGGTCTAGTTGTTATATTTCAGAAGAATCCAAAGAAAACATATTTGATAGAAACCGAGAGGATATTTAGATATTTGAAAGGTACTATTGACTATGGATTATGGTATCCATATGTAAGTAATTTTGACTTGAAGGTGTATACAGATGTAGACTGGGTAGGTAATGTTGATGATAGGAAAAGCACAATTGGTGGAGCATTCTTTCTTGGAGGAAGACTTGATTCATGGAGTAGCAAGAAGTAGAGTTGTATATCACAGTCTACTGCTGAAGTTAAGTATGTTGTAGCTTATATGGATTGTACCTAGGCTATCTGGATGAGGCACATTTTGGAAGGTTTCAAGATGAAGTTTACATAACATGTAAAGATCTTATGTGACAATACCAGTGCCCTAAATATTTCCAAGAACCCTATTTTGTATGCACAAACCAAACATATTGAATTGAAGTATCATTTCTTGAGGGAAAAAGTGCAAAGTAAAGATGTGATATTGGAGCATGTTTCTACCAAGGAGAAAGTTGTAGATATATTTACTAAACCTCTGCCTAAGACTACTTTTGAGTATCTTAGAAGTTAGATAGGGGTTACCCCTTCATGAGGTCAATTGAGCATGATATAGAGTACATCAGCCCTGGAGCTACTTGCACAATTTTACAGCAGGATTAAGTTTGGTGAATTGGTTGTATTGGTTTTGTTGGATATCATTGGCATATGGTGAACTGACATATTGATATGATGATAATGTATTTTTTCATTTAAGTCAATAAGTGCTAGTGAATCGGTATGCAAATTGAAAGAATTTGGTGAACCAATATGAAGAGGTATGAAGAGATGTAGTGAACCAGTGTCAGAGTTTCACTAAGTGTGACTACCAGTTGGTAGATTCAGCTCTATGGTTATCAGTTTGGTGATCTAGCTTGTCTAATGAAACTGATGATACTATGTGATGAGTTAGCTAAGAGATGTGAATGAGATCGAGGTGCCATGTTAGCCTTGTGCGCTTGAAAGATTAAGGTATGAGAAGATCGACTGCATTTAAAGTCTACCTCGGGAATGATCATTCTTCTTAGTGGTATGAGAAGAAAGTGTGATGGGTTACTGATTCCCATGTGCGGTGATGAATGAACGATGTAGATTGTCTTGTGATCTGTCTAAAATTGTAATGCTCTATGCAATGTGTTTGGACGATCAAGATTGGACCACATGTTTTGTAAACCTGAGATGCTTAGGGTTTAGGGTTTATGCTATCGACCTATCTGTTTTCTATAAGGTCAATGATGTTTGTTATTCTAAAGTTGTTGAAAAATGTTGTGTGTATCCGAGTGATGAGATACTTGCTAGACCAGTAAGAGGAAAATTGCAGAGTGTGATTACAGAGTAGAGGAAATGAAAAGGATCTGCCTTGGCATGTAGTGTTGTTATCAGATCAGTATCTTTTCCTGTTATCTTCAAATCATTTCAACAGATGGAAAATCCCTTTATCAAGTAGCTTTAACAGGCTTATTGTAGAACCTATAACCAAGTGACTCAAGATCATTGAGTTCTTCAAATCCTCTAGTGTGGTAACCTTTAACAGGGTTTCAACCTTTAACAGGGTATATAACCATCCCTTAACTGGGTGATCTCTAATAGGATCGGTTCCTAGCAGAACCTTATTGTAAAGTCTTTAACTGGAATAGGCTCCTAATAGGGCAAGCTTCAAAAGAGTTCAAAACAAGCTTGTGGGTATTCATCCCCACTGTGGTTTTTCCCATTTGGGTTTCCATGTGAAAAATTTGTGTGTTATGTGTTATGCATTTTTCATGTGATGTTTATGAAGTATTTGGTTGAAAGATTATGCATGCAGGGTTAATAGGTTATGGTATTTCTAAGTATACCACATGCATATGTTTATGGGTGAAGTTGATGCCAAGTATTGATCGTATCTGAAGTGTTCAGACTTATCAGTTTATGGTGTCTGGTGTCTTACTGTGTTTAACCAGTATAGCCATGGTTAAGTTTAGTAATGGTGATAACTAGTTGGTTTTGCTTTAGCTAGATAAGTTGTTGGGAGAGTTTTTATTTGTACTGATTCACCCCCCCCCTCTTAGTACCGATTGGGGTATCTGTTATTCATCATTATTCATGAATTGGTATCATAGCACCTCTAGGTCCTCAATGATATAAGCTTAACCGCTTGAGGTAAAAGATCCTACTGTAATGATGAAGAGGGAAGGTCCTAAGTTCAATAGAGATAACTTTAATATATGGAAGGACAGAATGAAGATTTACATCAAGAGTATGGGTGCTCAACACTGGAGCTATGTTGAGAATACCTATGTTACTCCCACTGGCACTCTGACTGATGATCAAAAAAGAGAGATCCAGGAAAATGGGCAAGTCATGCAAGCCCTTATCAGCAGCCTGTCAGATATTGAGTTTATTGATGTAGAAGACAAGGACACACCTAAGGATGTATGGGATGGACTGGAAAACATCTATGGCAGTGATGAGCATGTAAAGAATGCTAAGGAAGAGAGCCTTAGAGGTAAATTTGAGGATATGAGGATGGTTGAAGGTGAAACCATTCAGCAGTATGGCATTAGGATTAAAACTATGGTTGGTGATATCAAAAGCGCTGGTGGAACTATTGATGATACCACTGTTGTTAGTAAAGTCCTTAGATCATTGTTACCAATCTATGTAATCAAATTTGTTGCTATCCATGAACTAAGGTCTATTGATAAGACCAAGGCATCCTTAGATTCTATCATTGCAAAGTTAACCGCATATGAGTTGAATAGCTATGATGGTAGTGTTTAGAAGACTAAGTTAGCCTTTAAAGCATCTACTATACCATCTAGAAAAGGAAAAGAAACTAGTACCAGTTATGAATCTAGACAATGCAAAGATATGGATGATGAAGAGATTCTAATGGAGTTCAAAGCTCTTCTTGCTAAAATACTTCTGAAGGGAACTAGAAAGTATAGAGGAAAACTTCCTTTAAAATATTTTTCCTGCAACAAGATAGGACATATAGTTGTTAATTGTCCTAACAATAACAATAAGGATAAACCAAAGAGGTTTAGAAAATATAAAGGAGGAAACAAAAGAAATTGTCTAGTTGTTGTGGATGAAGGTGTCACTAATAAAGAATCAGAAGATGAAGAAAATGAAGACATGGTGTTTGTAGCAGTAAAGGAAGAAGTGTCTGACAAGAAAGCACTTGTCTCTCGCATTGAAAACTCCAATGAGTGGATAATTGATAGTGGTTGTTCTCACCACATGACTGGTGACCAGAGAAAGTTTCTATCTCTGGAGGAATATGATGGAGGTGTTGTCTGATTTGGCAATGATGCACCATGCTTGGTGAAAGGTAAAGGATCCATCTCACTGAATGGAAAGAGCAGTGCAGATGATGTCTACTGGGTAGAAGGTCTTAAGCATAACCTATTGAGTGTGGCTCAGTTGAATGATAAAGGATTAGTTCTAGAATTCAAAGGTGGAATTTGCAGTATAACTGGGAAGAGTGGTGAATTTATTGTGACTGGTAAGTAGACCAGAGGTAACCTATTTCAATTGAATGCCAAGATAATTCGGTGTCTAATGGCTAAGTTTGATGATAGTTGGATATGGCATAGAAGACTTTGTCATATTAACTTTGACAACATTGTTAAAGCTGGTAAGATCAAGGTAGTAAGAGGATTACCTTTGCTGAACAAACCTGAGAATTCTTTGTGCAGAGAATGTCAACTTGGAAGGTCTTCCTCAACTTTTAAAGGTAAGTCTTTCTTAGCAAAAAATTTACTTGATCTTGTGCATACTGATTTGTGTGGTCCTATGAAAACTAGAATTATTCAGGGAGATAGGTATTTTATGATTTTTACTGATGACTACTCAAGAATGATGTGGGTCACATTCTTGAAAGACAAGTCTGAAGCATTTGGAAAATTCAAAGCTTTCAAAGCATTAGTAGAGAAAGAAAGTGGTAAAAAGATAAAATGCCCGAGAACTGATCAAGGAGGAGAATTCACTTCTAATGAATTCAATAGTACTATGAAGATAACAGTATCAAGAGGTAGTTGTCTTCCACAAGGAAACCTCAACAGAATGGCATAGCAGAAAGAAATAACAAGATTGTAGTTGAAGCAACTAGAACAATGCTGATTGAAGGAAAAGTTGCTCACACTTTCTAGAGAGAAGCGGTGAGCACTGCAGTCTATACTATGAACCAGGTACTCATCAAGAAAGGCAAATATAAAACCCCTTATGAGTATTGGAATGGGAAAAATCCCATTGTGAGTTACTTTAAAGTGTTTGGTAGTAAGTGCTATATCAAGAGAGGTGAGTATTTGAGGAAATTTGATGCAAAATGTGATGAAGGAATATTTCTGGGATATTCTACTAAGAGCAAAGCTTTCAAGTGCTACAACAATAGAACTCATAAAATTGTTGAAAGTATCAATGTCAGGGTTGATGAATCTCCTGAGGAACCTAAGGAAACATGCAGTGAAGAAGTGGAAGATGAACCAGGTGTAGCCTTATGGGAACCAGTTAAGAAAGAAACTTGTAAAGATCTTAGTGTTCCTGTACTAGTAGAAGCTGTAGTGAGAGAAGAAGAAGCAGTGAGTGAAGAAGAAGAAGAAAATCTAGCAAATCAGGCTAGAATCATTCCTAGGTATGTGAAGCTGCATCATGATCCGAAGCAAATCATAGGAGATAAAGATGTAGGGATGCTCACTAGAAGAAAAGTGAAGGATAACTCTTGCATGATTTCTGAATTTGAACCCAAGACTTCCAGAGAAGCTCTTGTAGATGAAGACTGGATTAAAGTAATGGAAGAGGAGCTAGACCAGATAGAAAAGAATGTGACATGGTCTTTGGTGCCTAGACTAGAACATAAAAATGTCATAGGTACCAAATGGGTCTTCAGGAATAAGCTAAATGAAGAAGGCACATTTGTAAGGAACAAGGCTAGGCTTGTATGCAAGGGATACACTCAGGAGGAAGGAGAAGACTATGGAGAAACCTTTTCTCCTATGGCTAGACTAGAAGGTGTTCGAATGCTACTTGCATTTGCAGCATTTAAGGGATTTAAGGTTTATCAGATGGATGTGAAGTCTTCTTTTTTTAATGGAATCCTAGAAGAGGAAGTGTATATAGAGCAACCAGAAGGGTTTGGCTTATCAGAAGATAGTGACATGGTGTGTAGATTACACAAAGCCCTGTATGGACTGAAACAGGCACCTAGGGCATGGTATGAAAGACTACACTCTCATCTTGTGAAGATTAGATTTTAGAGAACAAGTGAAGATAGCAACATCTACTTGAAATCAGAAGGTGATCAGATTCTGATCTGTGAAGTGTTTGTGGATGACATAATATTTGGAGGAGATGATAAAATGAGTCATGTGTTTGTAGATGAAATGAAGAAAGAGTTTGAGAAATCTTTGATAGGAGAAATAAATTTCTTCATTGGTTTATAGATTCAGCAAATGAAAGAGGGTATTTTTATTACTCAGTCCAAGTATGTCAAAGAGGTATTGAAGACTTTTGGCATGGAGGAAAGCAAACCGGTTGGTACACTGATGGTGACTAGCTGTAAACTGACCAAGGAAGATGATTCAACACTGGTGAATGAGAAGGATAGCAGACTAGATATTGCTCATGTAGTGGGCATAGTAGCTTGTTTTTAGAAATGTCCAAGAGAATCCCACTTGGTAGCTGTCAAAAGGATTCTTAGATATCTGAAAGGAACAGTTGATTATGGATTGTGGTATCCATATAATGGTGACTATAATCTCAAGGTATATACTAATGCTGATTGGGGAGGTAATGTGGACGACCAGAAGAGCACAACCGATGGAGTGTTCTTTCTTAGAGGAAGATTAGTGTCATGGATAAGTAAGAAGTAGAGTTGTATTTCCTAATCTACATCTAAAGCAGAATATGTGGCAGCATTTATGAACTAGACTCAAGCAATTTGGATGAAGCATGTATTGGAAAGTTTCAAAGTACCTGTATCTGAACCGGTGAATATATTTTGTGATAACACAAGTGCAATAAATATTTCCAAGAATTTGGTATTGCATGCTAGAACTAAGCACATTGAGCTTAAATATCACTTTTTGAGAGAAAAAGTTCAAAATAAGGAGGTTGTACTACAACATGTTTCCAGTAAGGAGAAACTAGCAGATATATTTACTAAGCCCTTACCGAAGACTATATTTACCTATTTGAGAGGTGAATTAGGGGTTCTACCCCTTCATGAAGTCAACTAAAGTTGTGTGCTCCACATCAGTCAAGTGCTACAGTGACACATCTTTCATGATTGATGTGTTGAAGGATGCTACTCCTTAGGGGGAGTAGCATAGTAGATTTTGGAAGCTTGTGTCTCCACTTTGGCATTGTTGTCAAAGGGGGAGAAGATATCTGATGTATGGGGAGAAGATATCTGATGTATGGTGAGAAGATATTTGATAATGTAGATACACTAGTCTATGAGTTTTTCAGTTGCAATGCTACACTAAGTATTGTCATCAATGCCAAAGGGGGAGATTGTTGGATATCATTGGCATATGATGAACCGACATGTTGATATGATGATAATGTATGTTGTCATTGATGTCAATAAGTGTAAGTGAACCGATATGTAGATTGAAAGAAGTTGGTGAATCGGTATGAAGAGGTATGAAGAGATGTATTGAACTGGTGTCAGGGTTTCACTAAGTGTGACTATCGGTTGGTAGTCTCAGCTCTATAGTTATCGGTTTGGTGATCCAACTTGTGCAATGCAACCGATGATACTCTGTGATGAGTTATCTAAGATATGTGAATGAGATCGAGGTGCCACGCCAACCTTGTGCATGTGAAGGATTGAGGTATGAGAAGATCAATCATGTTTGAAGTCTACCTCAGGAATGATCATTCTTCTTAGTGGTATGAGAAGAAAGCGTGATGGGTTACTGATTGCCATGTGCGATGATGAATGAACGATGCATATTGTCTTATGAACTATTTGAAATTGTAATGTTCTATGCAATATGTTTGGATGGTCGGGATTGGACCACCTGTGTTATAAACCTGAGATGCTTAGGGTTTAGGGTTTATGCTACCGACCTATCTATTGTCTATAAGGTTGATGATGTTTGTTATTGTAAAGTTGTTGGCAAATTTTGTATGTATCCATGTGATGAGATACTTGCTAGACTAGTAAGAGGAAAACTGCAGAGTGTGATTGCAGAGTAGAAGAAATGAAAAGGATTTGCCTTGGCATGTAGTTCTATTATCAGATCAGTAGTTTTTCCTATTGTCTTCTAATCATTTCAACAGATGGAAAATCCCTTTACTGGGTAGCTTTAATAGGCTTATTGTAAAACTTGTAACCAGGTGACTCAAGATCATTGAGCTCTTCAAATCCTCTAGTGAGGTAACCTTTAACAGGGTATATAACCCTCCCTTAACTGGGTGATCTCTAACAGGATTGGTTCCTAGTAGAACCTTATTGTAAAGTCTTTAACTGGACTAGGATCCTAACAGGGCGAGCTTCAAAAGAGTTCAAAACAAGCTTGTAGGTATTCATCCCCACCGTGGTTTTTCCCATTTGGGTTTCCACGTGAAAAATCTGTGTGGTATGTGTTATGCATTTTTCATGTGATTTTTATGAAGTATTTGGTTGAAAGATTATTCATGCGGGGTTAATAGGTTATGGTATTTCTAAGTATACCACATGCATATGTTTATGGGTGAAGTTGATGTCAAGTATTGATCATATTTGAGGTGTTTAGACTTATCAGTTTATGGTGTCTGGTGTCTTACTGTGTTTAACTGGTATTGCCATGGTTAAGTTCAGTAATGGTGATAACCAGTTGGTTTTGCTTTAGCTAGATAAGTTGTTGGGAGAGTTTTTATCTATACTGATTCACCCCCCCTCTTAGTACCGGTTGGGGTATCTATTATTCATCATTATTCATCAGGTTTATGATCTAATGATGAGTAGTAATGATTATGACACGTATGCATGTTGTATGAGAAGAGTTTCAAAGTGTTTTTGGTGTGTTGAGATAATGGTTTTTATCTTGGGAATGAGCAAGTATATTGCTTGTAATGCAAAATGCATGTTGAGTTACAGAGTCAATGAAGCAGTGATCAAGGAGCGAATGAGGCTATCTTGAATGATGTGTAACGATTATTCTGTAAGCCAATGGTTATACTTGAACCAACTTTTTTGTAATATTTATGAGAGATTTAGGTTTTTGTTGTGTTACCAACCTAGTGATTTGTTAATAAGTTTGATGGGTTGTTTTGTTTCAAAGTTGGAAAATTTCTAGTTGAGCATGGTTGTCGAACCAGATGATTTATCTTCAATTTGTAAAAAGGCAGATAGGAGAATGAAAAGGATCTAAACAAGCAAGTGTAGTGCTATTCAAATAGATCAGCAAACCCCTATTTTTTGTAACAATTACAACAGTAAAATCCCCTAGCTAGGTAAGATTTAACAAGCTTAGTGTTATTCAAATCCTCTAACGAGGTGGTCCATTAGCTTGGATTTCAAATCCTCTACCAAGGTTACTCCTGCTAGGGTATTGCTTCTAATAGGGCATTATAGTCAATCCCTTAACTGGGTGGTCCCTAGAAAGATTTGTTCTGAATAGGACTTTTGCAAAGCTTTAATTGGCTTGTCTCCTAATAGGGCGAACTTCAGAAGAGTTTAGAATACTTGTGGGTATTCATCCCCACCGTGGTTTTTCCCATTTGGGTTTACACATCAAAAATATTGTGTCAAGTGGTGAATGTTTATGTGGTTATGTTTACTATGGTTGAATTGCTTAACTGCTAAATACACTTTTATATGTTATGTTAACCGACAACAGTCTGAAATGAGGTTTTACTTATGTTAGTTAATTATTTGGATGTTTGTGAGTTTCAAGTTGTTTTACTGTTAATCTATTATAACAGTCAACCGATTTATCTTGACAATGATATTGTATTTTTAGTTCATTGGTTTAACTTGTTAATTTAGAGTTTTCTTTGAGAGGTTGATTCTAAGATTAGTGAGAGTTTATATCATTTTTTTATCTATTGATTCATCCCCCCTCTCTGTAGTTGATCAGATCCTTATTCTTTCATCATACCATAAGCATGAGAATCTGCATGACAAAGAAGAGGAAAAGAAGAAGATGATGAAAGAGATTGAACAACTCAAAAATGAGTTGAAAGCTGCAAATGAGAGGAATGAAAAGCTGAGAAAATTTAAAGAAATCTCTGAGAAGATAGATGAACAATTAAAAGCTTAGAGGAGAATAAAGGAGACAATCAGTCTTGGTTACTCTGGTATAGGTCCTATGGAAATTGGAGAATCATCTAAATCCAAAAGGATGAAGGATGATAAAAGGAACTATTCAAGAATGAAAGGTATGAAGTTTTCTAAATCTTCTTGCAATCATTGTGGTAAATCGGGTTATAAGTTTGATGTATGTAGAAATCAACCAGTCAGTCAAAAGAAGTCTTTCACCTTTGATGGTTATTGCTATAATTGTCACAAGTATGGTCACACTTCTTATAAGTGTAGATCTCGATCTAGCAACATGTCTAATAGAAGAAGCTTTAATGGATATTGTTTTTTATACAAAAAATATGGACACCAAGCTAAAGAATGCACGTTCAAGACAAATTCATCAAGATCACCATTCAAACTAGTTAGACCTAATAAAAGGAGCAATCATTTCAATGCCACGTGTTTTACTTGTGGTAATTCTGGTCATGGTCCAGCAAATTTGTAGAATGAGAATGGGTTAGATAAATAATGCATAACCATGGAGGATAATTGTTATGGCATGTTTCAATTGCCATAAGATCAGTCACTTAGCCAGAGAATGTAGGAATTGATCCTATAACTAGTCCCAAGAAAGGAACCAGTTTGGCAAGAAGAAAGGGCAAAATAACTTGAAAGGAAAGAAGACAATTGAAGAGGTGAGGAATGAAATGAAAAAGACATGGATTAAGAAGGAAGAAAGAAAAGAAGGAGAGAATCATTCTGAAACTAAGTGATTGTCCACCATTGATGACAATTCCTCTTCAAAATAGGCATATTGATGCTTAGGAAGAGTACATATGGTAAGACCATTATTGAATCCCCTTGACAATATGAGGTTATGTCTATCTGCATAATTTAGATACATAAAAGTTTGTTTAAAGTTCTTGTTTGGTAAATGTTTTGTGGGTTAGAATAAATGATGTTTGTGTACCAGTATCAGTAACAAGCAACTGATAAGAAGTAAATCGGTGTACCTTAAGTTATAAATGGTCAAACTAGCCATTGTATTCAAGCACCGATAAACCTTAACGAATAAATAAGGGAATGGAAATACATTTCATTTATCATGCATTCTTGTGAATGTTCTTGAGCTCTCATGTGACTTAAGGTGATCAAAATATTTCTAGCGCTATTTGTTCAAAGTGATCAAGAAATGTGATAGTGGTGATTGGCAACCCTAGAGGACAAGGTATTCAAACCCTATTTTTTGAAAAATTTGTTTGAAGTTCATCATGGAAGCTTCTATGTCGACTCTTGTATTGGTTGAAGAAATTAAGGAAGCACAACCCGAGTTCAAACTACATCATATGAAGGCGGGAGAGATCGAAATGACTGGTGCCCTATCATCTATGCCCTTTGGTGTGTTGTTGGTTGAAGATATTTGCTCCTTCATCCATTGCAAGCTTGAAGAACTTGGAGATAAGTTCATTCAAAATGAATTTAAAGGGTTCTATGATCATGATCTGTTGAAGGTTGAACATTTGCATCTGAAGACCAATGGTTTATCAAGTGCTGTTTATTTTCTTGATCAATTTCATTTTGATTGGGTTAGGTATGTATTAAGTAGAGTGCATGATCAATTTCTATGGTTGGAAGCTGAAGCACCGATCAAGATCACAAAGGATGTGATTCAAAGAGTAACAGGGTTTAGTGCAACCGGTGAAGAACTAACTCTAAGAACAATATCATCCACTGAAGTCACTCGGTTGACTCAATCCCGATGTGATAGGAGAGCGATGAAAATCGTTCATATTGCAGACATAGAAGTGAGGCTTTCTTCTGCAGTGCTGGGTTATAGGGTCTATCAATCAAGTTGCATGAATAGTGTGATGAGCGGTTCTATACATGCAACCTATCAAATCATCAAGGAGGATGTAACATATGATATTTGTGAGATGATCAGAAGTCAATTTCTAGTGAATATGGAGTGAATTAAGAAGGACAAGAAACAGTCATTCAAGTATGGATCATTATTGGTATGTATATTCTTCTATGTGCAAAATTTCTTTCCCGGTAAGGGCAATGTTGTATGGTCTGAGGATAAACCTATAATGGTTTAGATAGGTGAAATGACTAGGGATTTAAGTGATAAGTTTGGAGAAACAATATGGGGATATTTTAAATAATTTCAAATCAGAATGCACAAAAGAGAGAGAACTCAACCAGAATAGTTCATAAGTACAAGGACAATATTTGTTTTCTTGTTGACACTGATTGTTGTATCATTCAAGCAGTTCAAACTAGAACCATTTGGGTACCTGATATGGGTTATGAGTTTGTGGTAGACATTACTAAAGTGTATGCAAACATATTACTGTCTAAACCGGTAGACATAAAAGCAAAGAAATTTGGAACTTATGAGGAGGAAAGCTCCAAAATAAAATAGCAACTTAAGGAGCCAATCATACAAAGGAGAGTAAGAAAATGATTGATACCCTAGAGAAAAAGTATGGAGGTGAATCATCTGATGCCACTACTTCCACCAGTACTAGTGAACAAACAGGGGCCAAATCAAACAAAGATAAAGAACAAATAGGAGAAAAGAAGAAAATGTTGAAGGCAAAACCCAAGGGTACTAAATCCAACAAGCCGATAGCATACACAAAAGAAAAGGAATTAGAAACTCCTGCATCTTCCCCAGGTAAAGATGGACTAGTAGGAGTGACATATACAAGAAAGAAAAAGAGTGAAGGGTCAATTGACACAAAGGATAAAAAGAAGCCCAAGAAGGATGAAAAGGAGGGTGATAAGACGAGAACACAATCTGATGTGGAAATAAAAGAAGTCATAAGAAGTAGTAGCAATGTACTTCCAACTATTGATGAATTGGTCCACGGGATCAAATTTGGAGGTCTATTTGGTGTTGGAAGAAAATATCCCTTGCAACGAGGAGGACAAAAGAAAAATTGAAGATGCACTTATGTGGAACATGCATAAGTTTTGCAGAACCCCTAGTGAACTATATGGAATAGTTCCATCTGACTTGCAAAATCAAATTGAAGGGAGATGGAAAACAACTTTAGCTATTGAGAAAGAGGACAAGATAAAAGCACTCATGGAATTGCAACATGATCTTGATTATTATTAACCATCTATATTGGTAGAAGCATGTGTTCAATGCTTCAGCATAAGGAACATGATAGGGAGAGTGGCCATAGGAGATGTCGAAGGTGTGCATGATGAGGGTGTTGCCTTATGGAAAACAATCTTGAGCCAGCAAAAGGAAGTTGAAGAATAAATAGCAAAGGGAACAAAATAGGACCAAGGTGCAACTGCCCTTGACAAAGGGAAAGGTAGAGACAAAAACTCTACTGAATGTTTTGATGTTTTCATAGTTGAAGATATCACAGGTAATGTTGTGTCAGATATTCTTAATCTGACAAAGGATGTTGAGCAACCGGTCAAACACAAATCAACTAATGAAACTTTTGATATTCATGTTACATTGGTAAACGGAGTTGATAAAACTAAGCATCCCGGTGAAGTTGAAGTTATAGTTGAAGATATACCTTATAAAGATACACCTCATATAACTTCAGTAACAATAAATCCTACTGACAATGAACTCCTTTTTTCAAAAAAAGGCATAGAGGAAGGAAATCCAAAGGTGATAAATTCATCAATACCACATGTTGAAGAATTAGAGAAGAAGGAAACCAAGGAGAAGGAAGAAAAACATAAGGAAGCAGAAAAGAAAGAAGAAGAGATGAAGGAAACATAGGAGACCAAGGAATCAGAACAACACAAGAAGAAAGAGGATTCTTCGTCCGGTCAACCTGAAGATGGTAAGAAAATAATGGTGGACACTCCTTTGGTAAAGAGGAAGTTAGATTTAGAAAAGGAGCGTGAAAAGAAGAAAGCTAAACTCACCACTGCATCTAGCTCTAAGGTTAAGGCTGAAGAAAAGGAAGAAGAAATAGAGGAGGAAGAAGAGGAAGACTCTATAATCGACATAAAGAAGATGACCCCCAAACAATTAATGAAATTTTCTGAAAAATTGAAAATTCAAGCTAAAAAGACAAAACTTAGAGTAGAGAAAAAGAAGACCAAAATTCTTAATACTGCAAAAACCATTTTGTTTGATCTCATTCCTGACATTGTTGTTGATGACAATGCACCCATCATTGATCAGTTGGGCACTCTTGTCAAAGTAATCTGTTTAGAGGCAACTAATCTGAAGAAGGTTGCAGTTAGATAGTATGAAAAAAAAAGAGGTGAAAAATTAATGGAACATATATCAGTTGGTAAATTTTCTCTCTCCACCAGCACTAAAGAGGTCAAATATATACTACAAGAATTTGGCCAATTATTGATCAAGTCATCAAGATTCTCCGATTTAATCAAAGATCTTGAAGATAAAATAGCTCAGACTCAAAGGGAAATCCAAGATTTGATAGGTTCTTTTGATCCTCTTACAAGCTCTACAATGACCTTTAGTGGAAAGGTAAAATAGTTAACTAATGAAATCAAAAAGTTAAAAGAGGAAGTGGATAAATGAGCTCTTAATTTGTTAGAGCTACAATGCTACCTTGCACCGATCATTAATTTTATGCAAAGGAATGTCAAAGAAGTAGAAAGCCTCATAAGTGCACCTGATTGTAAGATAGTAGATGAAATGCAAGATTTTGTTACAATTTTGCATGGACACTTTAACACCATGAAATAGGTGAAGCCTTCATGAAAATCCTCTTTGCAAGCTGCTACGGAAAATTTCAAAGACATTTTTTCTTTACTTTCATGAATCCTCTTGTATATTCTTTTCCATTGATGTCAAAAGCAGGAGTTTGTCTATATACATGAGGTAGATGAAATAGGGGTCAGAATCGGCACATACATGACTACTTTGCAGTGCTTGCCACCAATGCCAAAGGGGGAGTTTGTTGGCTTTATGATGCATCTTGTATGAGTAATGAAATGGTTGTCATTGTTGGAAACATCATCTTCTAAGTCTCCACAATCCATCAGTAAAGGAGTAAAGGGTAACTGGTGAAGAACAAGAGTCCTTATTCCTATCTGTAGTGAGTAGACCGGTATACATGGGTTAACCAGCTAAGTAGTCACTCAACCGATATACAGGGATTAACCGGCTAAGCAGTGACTAGACTGGTATATAGGAGGTAATCGGCTAAGAAGTGAGTAGACTGGTATACCGGAGGTAACCAGTTAGGCAAAATTGGACCGGTACATACGTGACAACCGACAATACAGGAGTCTCAACCAACAAACTTAGAAACATCTATATAACTGTTAGATTCAATGACAGTCCCACAAACACTGAGAAGGGGGGTTAATCAGTGTCTAACCGGTTTGTATAATATTTAAAATTATTAATAATTTTGCCACCCAAAATAGTGTACTGGTAAACAAGAATCAATGCAGTAAAAAGAAATAATAGAGACAACATAGAAACACACAATAACACAAGATATTTAATGAGGAAACCCGGTGTGGGAAAAACCTTGGTGGGATTTGTCACCCACAATATTTACTCACTGGCCAATGAATAAATACTTCTTACAATAGGGGCCTGCACATGCAGGGAGGCCAATAGCCTAGAGCTCACTGCTCAAAGAAGAGTCTCACTGACTACAAAATGGATTATTAAATCCAATACAATGTACTCCTCAAAATAGCATCTCTAATGCCAAGTTCAGTACCAGTTTAAGCTCAAATAGATACCTTAACCAAAAACCTTCGCTACCACTAAACAATTATCTTCTACCATATATATCATATCATCTACTATATCTCACATCACTCTCATATCAAAATGACCTATAAGATCTCATACATATATGAGTCTTTTACAATATACCATGCCGGCTTTGCAAATAGTTATTTACATTTAAAAAACAATTCATAGAACAAAACTTTATCCCATGTCGGCCTGAGTGCCAATATGCTTCATTTCTGGTATAAATTGGATGCCGGTGTAAGTGTCTGTCAGTGTCAGTGTCTATCGGTGCATGAAGTTTGTGATGCATGTAGAAACCTGTTTCCGATGGGTTGCCAGTTGTTTGCCATCAATGCCAACATCAACTATTCTCATAAGAGTGTAGAATTCCAACAATCTCCCCCTTTGGCATTGATGGCAACACTCATGAGAAAAATCCAAAACTGTTATCCCGAAATTGAAATCTAAAAAGATGTGCTCCCCCTAAGCAAGTGATCTCCTTTGTACATGATTTTTTCTCTCCACTACTCCTCCTTTGACATCAATGACAAAGGATGTCATAAATAATCAAAAAAGAACAAAAATGCTACCTCAAGGTCTGTAAGTGGTTGGTTATTATTTGAATGATGTTCACCAAAACTAGATTTAAACTCTGCATAAACTTGTTGTTGTCATTTAGAGTTGCCTCGGTCTTCTGGATCATACCAGTGAGATAGTGCATTTGTTGCTCTGGTGATCGCTCTCCTTGAACTGTTGCGTTAGATAATTCAATTCTCTTGAGTAATAATATTGTCCAATTTTGGACCAAGTTTACTTTTGAGTTCCCGGGCATTGGACCTTATCCTTTCCTTCTCTTTCTCAAGTTTCTCCAACTTCTCAAAAACTACCATTTCCTGCTCAAAAACTTATATAAGTCTAGATGAACCTATCATGTTGTCCACTATGTCATCAATTTTTTTTGTGTATTTTTTATCTCCTCATCAATGTCCTTCATCAAACAATGAGGTTTACATGCTTCTCTATATAACTCCTTATACTTCAAAATTGTAGAATTACGTACAAATAAAAGTTTATCCAAGTGATCGGTACATTTATTTATGGTGTTCTCAAAGAATGTGTTTTTCTCTTTATCAACTCTCTCCTTAATCATATCCTCATTCACCTTATCTATGGTTATTACATTATCAACAATGAATTTGGACAATGTGTCCAATTTCTTTAAAGAATCATTAATGTGATCTATCTTACAATTTGGTGGAATCATCTTCAAAATAGGTAATGTGTTATCAGTTGCCTTAAATGCTAAGGCATTGCAATTTGTAATCCTCTTAATGGAATCCAATAGAACCTCTGTTATGTTAGTAGGTCTAAATTCACCTGTAGATGCTCAGTTCTACTGTGGGTTTCTTCTCAATAGATGTTTGACCAATTACCTTCACTATATCCTCTTTATTTCTATTAGATGCATCGACTTTACTTATATTTTCTTTCAGTGGATCTGTCTATGTTTGCACCTCTACCTTTGATGGTTTCTCGGTTTGATTAAGCACCCCTTTAACTATCAATGTCTCAGACTCAACATGAACCTCTACCTCAGATTGTTTCTTTGTTTGTACCACTGCCGGTTTCTCAGATTTTGGGTTAGTATCATCATGAGTTATACCTTTAGTAGCTATATCCAGTGGATTATCTTTATGTACCAGTGATGTTGAAGTTAATGGAGGGGCATCCTGAGCCGATGGAGGGATGTTATATGTTATTTTTATAGAAGGCACACTACCTATTTTACCTTTTCCCTTGTCTTTCTAATATACCTTGAATGTCTTTTCTACTTTTGGTCTATTTCTTTCTTCTTGCTTTTCCTTCTCAACAAAAAGTATGTCCCATTTATCTGCAATCTCATCAGCAATTTCTTTAACCCTTCCAGCCATCAGGCTCACTTTCCCGTGTCCATTGACAAATAGTAACCGGTTAGCTTTAGAAATAAGCTCATCTATCTCTTCCCTAGAGTTTACAAGATGTATAGCCAAAAGTGCTTCAACTTTCAACTTCTTATCAAGTTCCATCATAGATAGTCTTTTAGCTTCCAATCTCATGTATAAATCATTGGGTAACTCATCAGTTACTTCTATCAAAACTTTCTTGTAAATATCAAAATATAGAATAATGCTTTCTTCAATCGTTTGTTTGTCAGAATCCTTGAAAGAATTATACCATTTATTTATATTTACTAGATTACCTTCCTGTGTAATCTCATTCAGTAAATCATGCAGTGTGGGGGTAACTAGTGTCTATTTTTGTTAGGTGTAAGCTTCTTCTGTGGTTCCCTAACTACCTGCTGCTTTTTCCTTAGTGTCCTAGTTTTCTTAGGAGGAGGAGAAGGTGTTGGTGAGGTTTCCCTTTTCCTTTCCACTCTCTTAAACTCAACAACCTTGCCACTATCAGTATCAGAAGATGTTACAACTAGTGAAACATGTGCTTCAGGTTGCAGTCCTTCAAGCTCACTTGCTGATATACCACTGATATTCATGACATTTTCTTTGATTTCTTTGGCCTTCTTGGAGGCATCTCTGATGAAATTTTCTCTTCTTTTTTTCCTCTTTTGCATAGATACATTACTCTCAATGGTTTCTCCACTACTAAAGAATTTCTCAGATGGCTCGCTTGGTGCATCAAGTAGAGTTTTAGCATATGTCTCCAGAATAGATAGGTCTACCTCATAACCCATCTCAGTAACCCAAATAGTTTTAGGGCTTATTGCTCCAATCCAAGTTTCATCTCGCTTAATGAAAAAACAAATTTACTTGTCATACTTATCAATTATGCTTTGCGGTAGTCTCTCTCTTGCTCTCATCTTAGTTTGAAATATTTTGAAGTAGTCTATAATTTTCTTATCATAGTTAGTGCCCATACTGATGAAAGCTTCCTGAATTTGTTTTCCTACCAGGATGTCATAACCAAAATCTTTGTGACCTATGTCGGGTATCTCTTTGGTAAAGTATAGCATCAGGCATACTAGTAGGTTTCCAAAATGGAAAGTACCTTTCTTGTCTCCCTTTATCTTCATTAAGTTATCAACCAGTTCATCTTTAAGCCATTCACACACATAAATATTAGCATTATTGTTCACCATCTCATATGCACTATGAATAAAAAGGCTAGAAACAAAATTCAGTCTATTTGCATGTGTTGCTTTGTATCCTAGTACCATACTCACGTATTTCACATTTATATCCTTAACATCATTTGCTCTAAGTGATCTGTTATCAGATGTGGCTCTGGTTAACTCCATAACTCCCTTGTTAGGTATTTTCTAGGTTTTATCAGGCCTGCTACCGGTTGAAGGTAAACCAGTAACTGCCTTAATGGCTTCCTTGGTTATTTTGCAAACTAAATCTAACCATATGAACTCACCATGGACTCTGCTTAATACAAGTCTTACAAATTCCTTTGGAAATTCAGGAATGTTCAGAATCTCTACAAAACCTAATTCTTCTACAATCTTATGTTCAAGTTTAATCATACCATTTCCATTGATAATAATCTCATAGATATTTTCTTTAAATCCTCAGTCCCTAGGTTTTCTATGTTGCAATGTATGTAGATTCTAGGATCTTCTGCAAATGCTACACCCTTCAAAATTTTTGAAAAATATTTGACAGAATCATCCCGTTTTTCAATCTCGGGGATAATCTTAAACATGGGTCTAGGTCCTTTGATGTTTTCCACAATGGTAGGGTTTGAAATGAACTTAGGAATAGAAGAAGAGGATGCCATTTCAAAAGATAAATACCTCTTAACCAAAATTCTCTGAATGCCTGAAAATCACTTTGCAGCTTCACCTTAGAATGCCCTTGCTCAGTTTCATGCTCTCTAATGTTTGAATGCTCGTTGAGTCAAAAATGAGGGATCTCCAATGTTATATAATGAAATATCTTTCAACAACTGCATTAAATGCTCGTCGATTAAGTGAAAACTTAACACACCTGCTGGTAAAGAAGAAATATATCTTTTCACCATCAACTGAGGGTAGAATGCATGATTTTCAAGTTTTTGCAATACCCCCTAAGGATTATTCCTCAGTTAGATGAAGAATCTCCTGCCGGTGGAGGATTACTCTATTCTTCTGGTGTAAAGATAGTTTCATTAGTTCTCTGATCACTCTTCTTAATCCATTGTTTTGAAAATTCTTTCTTTACTTCATCTACCTTTTCTTTGCCCTTGAAACTAGATCATTTATTGTTCATCGGTGTATTCTTGCTTCTTGTGAGGCCCTACCCTGACCCATCCTAGCATTTCAGTGATTTTTATGTTGGAACCATTATGGATGCTTTATTTTTATTCATTATGGATATAGAACTTTATATGATCCTAGGGATTTGATAACATTGATATATTGATGCTTCATTTCTATGCATTATGGATATAAAATTTCATATGATTCTAAAATAGGATAACATTGAGATGGCATAGGTAATTATTTGATTTGCAGGACTTTATTATGATGCTAGAAATATGATGCATATCTTATGAATGGATTAAGTTTATGAAGACGATGATAATTGCTTATGTGGATTTGCTTTGATATATGGTAAATTAATTTGTATGATGTCAATTGTATGCAGAGTGATTGATTTGTAATCTTATTTATGTGTTTAATATTATATGAGACTATTGGAAAGTACTAATGTGTAATTGAGGTGCGCAGGAAAATTATCCATGTGACCATGGAAACATTATGGAGAATCAAGCCTAGGCCTATGTACATTCGTAAAACCAAGGGTTGTCTATTTGGAGAGACAACACCCCATATGTATTGTATTTTATTCATAAATGTAAATGTTTGCATGTGTGTAAATTGTATTTATTAAATTGTTTAAATCATTCAAGGGACAATTGCCATCCGTGTATTTGTGATGTGGAATTATTTTGTAGTGTCACTTGACACATATGTTGTATGTTGTGTTGGCAATTGTCATGTCACCTTTTTGAGAGATTTAGTTTTTGAATAATTTCTATATTTCCAAATTATCCTTGAAGGTTCCAAGAAATCTAGGATAGTGAGCCATAAGGAGGGTCAACTCAGAGTTGACCCATAGGTTAACTTTAGGTGGACTTTCAAAGGGTTAGATCAACTTCTAGAGTAAGTTTTGGAGCATTTTTATTGGGCCTCATGTGGTACCTATGGGTGAAGGCCAAATTTGGCCATGTATCTCTCCCCTAGGGCTTGTTTAACACTAGTACATTTGGGTCAAGATTTCGACAACCAATCGTTGGATTTCCAACCACATTTCATCGCACTACCAACAAAAATGGCCATCAAAAACTTTGTGTCGGAAGTTCCAACTATCCTCGTGGTTGTCGCAATTTTGACATTACCACAACCTTTTTGACGGCCACCATGCATGCTCATTCCACCAATCAATACCATCACCATCTCAGGTTGTCGTCGGAATTTTGACACCAAAGTATAAAATTTTGATAGAGGAGTGTCGTGGGATGCAAAGAATCCTTGTCGGGCATTTCATTGGTGGTCGTCGGAATTCTGATGACGAGAGATGATGTGGGTCGAATGGCTTTGCCGTCGGTGCATGAAAGCATTGAACGAGTTCTACTTTTAAAAATTACATGAAACATTTTTAATTTATTTGATTCAGTGTTATTTGCAAAAAATGATTATCAATGATGTTTCCTTTCTCCAAGAATTGTCTAGGACCTTTCCGTTAGATAATATGTAACATTGAATGACTAAATTTTTTCTTTACAATTGCTTATTTAATTTAAGTATTATCTCAGCATGAATTAAAATCTATATCTATACAGAAGCAGAACATACAAGTTGAAGAGTCTCTTGCATGCAAATTTCCTAAAAGAAAGCAAGTAGACATTATCTTGAATGACATGGAAACAAGCTCATCTGCTGCCTAGAAGCTCGAGCAATTGGAGAATGGTAGAGGAAAGTGTTTTAAAGGGTGATAAATAGATAGATAGTATGCAATACAAACAAACAATGTCTGGAGTGTCTGATGTGACGTCTCTAATTTATGTCCGGAGGGTCTAACTAGTTTTGGAGTTCCTGCGAAACCTATTGGGCCACGCTTGAAGGAAATCAATGTGTTCATGCAAGGAGCACCTTTTTTCTATTATGAGAATGATACTTTTGCACCTAGGGATATTTGGAAGTCAATATCCAAAAATTTCTATAGTGTGGAACAAGAGTTGGCGGACTCGAAGTATAATTGTCAGCTTTTAGAAGACCAAGAGGTTATGTACACAATCTCCCAATAGAAGAGCAACCACAAGAATTACCTCTCCCCCCAATGACTATTCAGGAAGCACTTCCTCAAACAAAGGACTATTGGCCTCCATGGGATCAAAAAAAAAAATTAAAGCATAGACTCTAGATGATGTGGTGGTGTCCTCCGTGAAGAACCCTACACTATAATTGAAAATTCACAAGGGAAACTGCAAGATAGTGAAGAGAAATACAATCTTGAAAAGTGGGAAGAATGGATCTTGGTTTGGGTGGGGTCAACTCAGGTGGCTCCTCTAGAGGTTGATGAGATAGAAATCATATTAGGATTTGAAAAAGATCACACTCGTGGAACTTCGTGTGCGAGTGATCGATTGTAGTGTTTGGGTAATGCATTCCAAATAGATACAGTTGCATTCCAAATAGATATAGTCTTGATGGCATGCAATTGTATCTATTTGGAATGCAACTATATCTATTTGGAATGCATTACCCAAACACCGCAATTGATCACTCGCACACGAAGTTCCACGAGTGTGATCTTTTTCAAATCCTAATATGATTTCTATCTCGTCAACCTCTAGAGGAGCCACCTGACTTGGCCCCACCCAAACCAAGATCCATTCTTCCCACTTTTCAAGATTGTATTTCTCTTCACTATCTTGTAGTTTCCCTCATGAATTTTCAATTATAGTGTAGAGTTCTTCACGGAGGACACCACCACATCGTCTAGAGTCATGGAGGCCAATAGTCCTTTGTTTGAGGAAGTGCTTCCTGAATAGTCATTGGGGGGCAAGGTAATTCTTGTGGTCACTCTTCTATTGGGAGATTGTGTACATAACCTCTTGGTCTTGTGAACGCTGACAATTATACTTCGAGTCCACCAACTCTTGTTCCACACTATAGAAATTTTTGGATATTGACTTCCAAATATCCCTAGGTGCAAAAGTATCATTCTCATAATAGAAAAAAGGTGCTCCTTGCATGAACACATTGATTTCCTCCAAGCGTGGCCCAATAGGTTTCGTAGGAACTCCAAAACTAGTTAGACCCTTCAGACATAAATTAGAAACGTCACATCAGACACTCCAGACATTGTTTGTTTGTATTGCATACTATCTATCTATTTATCACCCTTAAACACTTTCCTCTGCCATTCTCCAATTGCTCTCTTCTATGCAGCTGATGAGCTTGTTTCCATGTCATTCAAGATAATTCTTGCTTGCTTTCTTTTAGAAAATTTGCTTGCACATGACTCTTGAACTTGTATGTTCTACTTCGGTATAGATATAAATTTTAATTCACACTGAGATAATAATTAAATTAAATAAGCTTTTGTAATAAAAAAGATTTAGTCATTCGATGTTACATATTATCTGACAAAAAGGTCATATAGACAATTCTTGGAGAAAGTAAACATCATTGATAATAATTTTTTGCAAATAACACTGAATCAAATAAATTAAAAATGTTTCATGTAATTTTTAAAAGTAGAACTTGTTCAATGCTTTCATGCACTGATGGCATAGCCATCTAACCCACACCATTATGCATAATAGAACAAATCAATATAATAGGCTATTATAAAGAATATATACAAAAATATGAAAGAACATTAAATTACCATTACAAACCCAAAAACCATTAAATAGTGAAAATAGATATAAATTTGTAAATGTCTCCCTATAAACACCACAACCATAACCAAAACAAAAAAAATTCTTACCCGCAAAAACTTAGCTGGTGAGTTACAAATCTACAACATCTCTCAGATGATCAAACCGTTTCTTAATTTTGTTCTTCTAGTTAGTCAATGGATTTAGTTAAATGTTCAATTTTACTATTTGAAGCCTTCTATTTCCCTATATTTGAGACATAATAAAATTCTCGTTAGTAGGAAATTGATTCAGGAGTTACGTGTGAAGAATTTGGCAAAGTAAATGATGACAATCAAACTCAAATTTTATCTATCTTGATTAAAGGCTTTTATCCTGATGGCATTAAATTAAATTTCTTTCTCTATTTTTTGGTGATCTCTAGAGTAGAGGTTGCTTTGCATCGACCTGGGATACATTTAACTTGTGTTGTATCTACAGAAATATGTATCCTAGGACGATGCAATGCAACCTCTGCTCCACCAATACCAGATAGAAGAGAAAGTACTTTAATTTAAAGCCATCACAATAAAATGCTTTCAATACATATATTAGGTATAAAAGGAAGCCTACCCTATCATTTGAAGGGGTTTACCTACAATTCAAGTGATCTCTTAATTATAAAATCAATTCAATTCCAAGTGAACATGCAATCAAGTATTCATCAAGAATTGAAGAAGAAATCAAGTTAATAAAGATATTTAATAAAGATATCATCATTTGAATAAAGAAATGGGCAGGAGATTAAGAATACAAACCTTCCATATTGCACTCTTCAAGGTATATTAAAATCAGTTTAAAGTGTATTCATTTAGGGACCTTTCATAAAATATTCTCAACTTACATATCATAAAAGGATCTGCTCCACCAATACTAGATAGAAGAGAAAGTACTTTAATTTAAAGCCATCGGGATAAAATGCTTTCAAGACATATAAAATCAAGTGATCTCTTAATTATAAAATCAATTCAATTCCAAGTGAACAGGCAATCAAGCATTGAAGGAGAATTCAAGTTGGTGCAGGTGAATTTGGAAGACAAAAGGACTCAATGAAGCCAGTAAAGACTTTTGAAGGTCTTAGGAGTGAAGCGCCAATCAATTATGCACACAATGAAGCCATTAAAGATAATCACCGTTAGCATAGATTGTAGGATATGCACAAGATGTGTTTGAAATGGATTTAGAAACTTCCAACTAAATGTGATTAGTGAGTATAGATGTTGTAGTGCAACTGCCCAGGTACACATGCATGCAAAATATGTAAGCTTAGATAAGGCACATGAACTATTTGACATAATGCCTCAAAGATCAACCAATATCCAATGACGGTTGGGAGAAAGAAAACATCAATTTTTTCATAATCTTAAATATTTCTTTATTCATCACTATAAATATATTATGAATATAGTCTCAATATTGCAGAAATTTATTCTATTATGAATGCAATATTTAGGGATGTAATCTTTATATATTTTTTTAATTAGGAAAAGGTCCTAATACAATCCCCAACTAATTAATCTATAGAAAGATACCACTAAAGAAAGAAATTCAATCCTCACCACTATGGTCTTGAAGGCTTTTAAGACACTTGGATTCCTATTTTGGCCCGCTTTTCCTTGACCCTATGTTAAGATAGTAAACTAGTTTGAGAGAATCCATTGGGTGGGAAATTGTGTATGGTTGCAATTATTTTCATGCATGGAAAGTGATTTAAAGTTTGGACAAAAAGAGGATAAGTATTTCTTGAACCTTCAAGGACATGTGTAGAGCACCGCATGGATGTTTCTCCATTATTGAACTCTTTGAATATGTAAGTAAATTAGTTTTGGTTGATGACATAGTAAGTGTGGTATTTGTCTTTTCGATATGTTGTGGATAATATTAATCAAATATGGAATTTTTTTGATGCTATATACACTATGTTTTGGATTGAATTTAGGTAAGTGAAGAGGTAATGGAAGAATAAAAGAGGTACACAAAGGAAGAAGAGTGAAATAGGTGGTTTGGGATGGAGGTTACAAGTATATATGATAATTCGTATGGATAATTTGTTGTCTATAAAGAGGCAAATAAGCTATCACAACTTCAACATGAATGAATGCCTCATCTACAAAAGTAAAGGGTACCTCTAATGGTTTCAAAATTTGTCAAAATAGTTATGATATACCAAATAATCAAGTGGAATATCCTTTAGGTAACTAATATTATCTTCAAACTATTTATTTTGATTTTCATCATATCCATTCCATGTGAATTTCCCTTGGTTTTAGTCCCATTTTTTCTTTATTTTATATATATTCAAAACAAAATTTATAGATGCATGCCTCTACTTGTCTCACCACTCATTAATTGTTTGGGATTTTCATTCCATTCACCAAGGTTGGCATCTATTCTAAGACTTTGTGTCCTGGCCAAGCTAAATTATTTGCCTCTAGTTTCTCTCCAATCTAGTCACCTAGTAGCATGTGAAATCTATTCCTAATTATTATTCTCTCCATCTTGTTAATGACCATTTCATTAATGAATCCTTCATCATAATTTTGGATAAGTGAGACAATGATAGCTCAAGGAATCTTTTCAATCCTCTTTCAAGATTCTTTCCCAAGTAATAATCTTGCATATTGGAAAATAAATTACGCTTCTATTTTTCCAATCTACTCTTCCTTATAATGTTTAGATTTATTCTAAAGTGCTCATTGTGACTCATGTTTACTAATCTTCCTATTAGTCTCATTCCAATATCTCCTACAAAAATATGGAATGATTACATTTATATTTTATTTGTGTCTCCTAAATATCCACAAAATTTGGAACAATAATACAATTTTTCAATAATACTATGAGCATCACTTTGATGAAATGAGTACTAAGTGATCCATTCTTATGAGGGGTTCATGTAAACTACTCATGAGAATGGGTCAGCTTGACTCTAAAACTATGCAAGTGAATCTTGATATAAATATCTTAGTATGAAAGTCTTGTGAAAACACTCATTCTTCTAGCATTGAAAGTTGTGAGAGAGTTATTAAGGGGATTCTCGTGTGTATAGATCCAATGTATAAGTTCAAGACAGATTTTGAGGTGATATTTCTTTCCTTTTGGTACATCTATCTTTAAATTGGATGTTCTTTTGCCTTCATGGTAGGGAGTAAGTAATTTTTATGTGGGTTCCTTTTTTCATTTTTGGATTATTAAGGAAAACATAGTTTGTGAAGAGGAGGTTTTGCTTGTTATCTTATAAAAAAATTGGGTATTAGCTATTATAATAAATGATAGACAAAACAATGTCCTCTAAGGCTGTTGAAAAGAAATATCTATATGATGGATTCTCTTCCCAATTTATCTTCAAAGTTATTTAGTAAATATTTGGGAAACCAAAATAGGGTATGTTGATTTGAAAAGGAAGAACTAAATCTCCCAAGCTTGTTCCAACAACCATAAAATTTTATGATTGGGATGCAAGGGAGATTAGTGGATTTGATGGGTTGGCTTTGGCTAGATTCACTTAAGACAATTGATGATTTATCAGGCATTGTTGCATCGATGCATTGTTAAGGTTATTATGGCTGATTATCAAAGCTAGTGGGATTCAAATATAGAGGCATGTTTAAGATAATTCTTATCATTGGTTGGTTAATAAAAATATGGTTTCAAGAGTGATGCACAAACATATTAGAAGGGAACTTTTATGATGTATGTGAAATAATCACATTATTAAGCAAAATAATAGGTAATCTATAGGCAAGAATACTCCATATATAGATATTCTATATGAGGGACATGACTAATTCCACAAACTATAAGATTGACTAGGCTTTTCTCATTAGTGGAATCATTTAATAGCTAGTGTGTATTGCTGGCTAGATGCATGAATTTGTAGTTTCCATACAACTAAGAAATGATAATGTTTCTAAGTACAAACCAAGTGGGAACTATGGACCCACTAATCTTATTTGTAACCACTCGCAATGACTATATTATGATAACTCTCTTATTGATAATAGAGAGTATCTAATACATTTATTAAGACCCTGATTATGGTCATGGTAGACCACACAAAGAATGAATTCCATAGGAGGCTAAGAAGGTGATCCATGAACAAGAGTTTGTTTCATTCAATCCTTAACAAGCATGACAAATAACCGAAGAGTACTCATACTCAAACTTCTGCACCCATTTTCCAAATTTAGAGATAGGTTAATCTGGGTAGGGAGAGCTTGATCACCATTGAGTGAGGATGCCAAGAATATCTTTGATATAGATAAAAAAAAATGGGATTAAACTAGGGCTCAAGGACCCATCTACACAATAGCAATCATATGACAAGAGTAACCACTACCATGAGATATGAAACTTAAAACAATGTGACAAAGATATTACTATGTATAACTTGAGAGCATTCAGAATTATACCCTTATTTGATCCAAGGGGTTATATGGAGGGGAAGATAGTGAGAAAGTATGTTTATGTGACTAATTTAGAGATTTTTTTGGAAAATTTTGCCAAAAATTCTCAATTTAGAGAAAGTGATTACTGTACTACCTTACTTTGTTTTGTCTTAGCTTGAAAAAAAAAGTCTAGTTTAGATTATTTTCCTATAAAGCAAAATGCTCTAACAATATTGTTATCAAATGCACATATTTAGAAGCTATTCCATATGATATTCTTGATAAAACCATTTCTTTTATAGAATCTAGAAAGGTAAATATTTTAAGATTTGACTATGGAGATAGCCACCCAAGATCTAGAGGTCTAATGGAAAGCACAACAAAATGAGAAGATCAATATGAGACAAATAAACTATATTCCTATCAATGAATGCAAGTTTACAATATGAATGAATGAGATTATAAATAGAACCCCGAGATTATATAGGTCAAGATGAGATATGTAGGGTATCATAAGAATATGAAAGTATCTTAATCTTATGATATGCGACATAAAGTGATAAGTATCCTATGTATGCCTTAAGTAAACTTAAATGATAAGGCATAAAAATGACCTAATAGTGGAAGTAGATAGGTAATATCCCTATTACACCAACAATTATTGCTACTTGTTCTTTGATTCATCTCATTGATATGGCTCAAATTGAAATAATTCATTTCATCAATCAGAACAAATATATTCAAAATTTTACTAAGCAATAAAACAAGTCTCATGATCCTTACTTTCCTTAAACTGGCCCCTTTGGTTGCTAGCCCTTTACTCACAAGCATTACTCTCACAAAAAATACAAACTCATTTTTTTGTAAGTGATCCTTTAATCATCATCATTTTCATGCTTCGAACACACTTACCTTTGCAAGTGCAAGTATCCCAAGCCTCGATCCAAAACTATAATTTACTATATTTGCAACAAGCTTTGCCACATCACTTCAAATTACTCTTGTAAGAACACAATTGTTAAATTAGTCTACATGACTAATGCAATATCATGGAGGGGTGTAGTAGAAGAAGACATATATCTCTATAAACAATATGACATTTTTGAATCTGTTCTCAAAGATCAATGATAAAAATAATGAAGATGGGGTTTTTAGTATGATATATGAATTAATTGAACTACATAATATAAGAATGAATAGGTCTCAAGAAGATCAAGGAAGTAGAGGATAGAGGATCTCCCTATACTAGTAACACATTTAGAGGAAGGTAAATCACAATCTTCTTTTAAAACTTTTATAGTGACTCTACAAGCTGGTACTAGACCTTTCCTAATTTCTTTCAAATTAGTAAACTAATGAAGATATGACTGTTCTTTAGGGAACATCTAAGAACCAGTAGGAAACACCAACACATATATATATCCATATAAATTGAGAAACAATAGCTCATCTATGCTTTCATAGTTATTTCTCAGTTATGGACAACAATAGTATATGTACAAGTTTAAAGTTTAAACCCTTGGCCGTGGAAGTATTTTGATTTAAAGTTTAAGCAATAGTATATGTACAGGTTTAAAGCTCGGTCAACCTCAGTTGTTGGTGTCATCTCACTCTAGCTAGAGGAGGGAGCTATAGGGATCTAGATAGCATTATAGACCATACACTCCAAACACCATACTAAAAAGCCAACCAAATAGCCGGGGACTTACTAGACGCAGAGCGGACGGACCAGAGCTTAGATACAGGCACAAGACTAAGGCACTTCCCCTCCACACTGACTACCAGCCCTTGACTCCACCTTTGCCTTTGCTGGTTCAGATGCTTCTTCCTTCATGGAAAGGCACTGATTGATGATATTGGGATGAATGAGAGGCGGGATTTATGAAATGACTTGGTCTTTTTTTTTTTTTTTTAAGTAATGCACATGGTCGTCAGAATTTAGACGAATGTGGGCACTTTTTCTAAAAAAACCTAATGTCATTGCCAATTTCTTCTATGTCGAAACCAAATGTTGAATTATTGTTGGAAGTCTGACGAAATCAGGCATTTTTTCAAAAAAAAATCAAGTTTGATCACAATATACCTTCTCCGTCGGAAACCTCCGTCAGAATTTTAAGCTAAATGTATTAGAGTAACCACCCAAAAAAGTGGGTTTTCCTAGATGGTTGAATTTCATCTTTAGGAGTGCCATCCTTGGTTAGATAACCTTCTTGGTATGTGTCATTCCTCTTCCCCATTACATTCCTCTTCTTGAGGTGCCTTGGTTAGGGAGTGTGTAAGACCTAGGGAAGACCAACCAATGGGAGCTTCTCACTCTATCCAAGACGTTGGAAGGAGTGAGAGAAGCCTTCTTAGGCTAGAGATTGAGACTTAGTGAGTTAATCACCCACTCTCCATCTTTGGAGATCTGACAATTTTGAAAGAAACCCAGTTTTAGAATAGAATTTTTGGCTAAGTGTTGTAGAAAAGATTTGTGGAATTGGGCTGCTCTTCTCCAAGCTATCCCTAGAAAACCCTTGGCAGATTCAAGGTTGGTGTAATTTCTTACTTGCATGTTTGGAAATCTATTTGTAGGATTGCTTGAATGTAAATGTTATTTTTCCTTTCTTTTTCCTTTGTGAAAATTTTATGTGATCTTCCTCTTATTTCTGTTTATGCAATTTCTTGTGTTTTGGGAGTATCCAAGGCCTTCTTACCCTTGGGAGGGTAGAATGGTCTTGGGGGTGGAAGGAGTTTGACAGCCTTAAAGTGAGAGGCTCTCATTATGAGAGTGATCTCAAGGGTTTGTTTATGTGACCCTTGCTGCATAGTTTTGTTTATACATTCAAGGGTCATAAGGGGAGAAAATATGGCATGTATGCCTTGGGGGTCATAAGGATGTGGGGGTTAAGATGATTTTTGTTGTGTTCTTGGTTGCCATGAGTTAGCTATGATCTACTATCTTGTAGTTCTCCTCAAAGGTACTTGGTCCACTTCCACCCTTGTAAACATCACATTATGTGATGAAGTTTAGCCTTGGATGGGAATGTGTTTGTTTGAGTATTTCCCTAGCTTGTTTGAGTTTGCTTCATTGTAACCCTGTCTAGGTCTTGGTTCTCCAAGCTTGGGGGTGGCTTCTAGTAAGCCTAGGCTGGGAGATGAGCACCCCATGGTCATAGCCTTAAGTTTTGAATGCAGGTTGCTTGGAAAAGAAAGCTAGGAGATGCTGATTTACTATAGTTGTAGAAAGAAAAAGAATGTAATATTGTATTTTGTTGAAAATAAAAGAAGGGAAAGGAATGAGTTTTTCTAGTTGTAATGATATTGTAAATGATTTAGAAATCTGTATTATTGAGTGAGCCATAAGATGTATTTTATTGATGTATGAATCATTTAAAATGAATTAAAAAAAAGAGTGCATTTGGTTAACTCTGTTTTGTATAAATTGCAAGGGAAAAGAAATGTATTATGCTGTTGTCTTTTATTTAAATTTGTCTTATATTGAAATATGTCATCTATTTATCTCTGTAATTATATAAAGAAAAAAAAAGAAATGCAAAAAAAGAAATGAGAATGTTTTAAGTGTTTTTTTGGAATATTTAAATGTTGCTGTAGTTGTGTTTCTTGCTGTCATTTTTCTATTTAAAAAAAAAATAGAAAGCTAAAGTAGATAAATTTAATCTCTTCCTATAAATGACTATATGACATAGAAAGTAAAATAGAAATGCATTTATCCCAATATGCCTTAATGTTCTTAGAAAAAATATAAGAAATAGGCTAGATAGCCCATATTGGCTTCTTTAAAATAAAATCTAGTATATGTTTAATAGATATATGCATTTCTACATCTGTTGAAGAAAATAAACTATTTAAAGTTTTTAGCTTGCTGCTATTATTTACTGTCATAATATTTATTGCTGCTAATATATATATATATATATATAGATTTAGTCCTATACAATGAGAATAAAATATCTTCATTATGATAAGTTTATTTTGAAAAGAGAATGGTTAGTTTAAATAATGATATTAGGAATAAAATGAGGATATAAGTTAATATATTTATGTTAAAATAAATCATTCAAAAAAAGAGAGAAAACTATATCTATTTAAATGTTGTCTGTACATTTATAACACTCCTGCATGTTTTTGTTAAAAAAAAAAAAAAAGATTCTAACCCTAGAGACTGATATATATATATATATATATATATATATATAAATCTATATATATATAACCCTCTCTCTCTATATATATATACAAATATATTTATTTATATTTTATACAAAAAAAGGGGTTACCGTGTTGCGACGCGGCCAAGCCATTGTGGTTAAACACAGTGGACAGTGGGCGGCTGAGCCACTATGTTTAAACACAGTGGATGGTATGACTGAGCCATTGTGTTTAAACACAGTGGATGGCACAACCAAGCCACCACTATACTTAAACACAGTGGACGACATGGGAGCCGCCACCATGGTTTCCCCGTGGACGCCTCCACCCCTTTCGAACCCCCCTCTATGACTCTCTCTCTCAAACTTGCCACCGCCTCCACCGTACCTGCAACACACACACAATTTTTTTTTTTTTTAATAAACCTTAACCCCATTTCTGGTTAGGTAAGAGCAATAAAGAAAAAAAAAGAAAAGAATTCTAGGTGCTAAAAATGCAACCCTAACCCATATTCGGGTTAGGGTTTGCATATAAAAATAAGAGAGGGATTTGAATTATATTTTTAATTATAACTTTTATATTTAGGGTTTATTTGTAAGTTGCAACATAATATTTAGTGGGTATAGTTGGTTCTTTTTATAAAATATACATATATATGTATAAATAGGTATAAATTTAGATTTGTTTATCCAATTGTTTATATATATATTTTATATATGCTATATTTATACATATAGGTATATAGGTATATATATATATATATATATATAAGAGGTTAAGTTGAAAACCTATTTAATTTAATTTTATTAATAAATATTAATGAACACTTAAGTAATAATTAGACCTCTTTCACTTTTAGCTGAAATTTAATTTGGGGGAAATTGGTTAATGAAAATTATTAATTATTTTTATGAATTTCTAGCCTATGAGGCCAATCTTTGGCCAAATTATTTACTAGTTGAAATTTGAAGGTTTAGGGGAGATTAATTTTGACTATAGTATAAATTACATTTATTGGGCAAATGACATTATTGAATTTGTAACCTTATTCGTTAAATTTAAATGATGAATTTGCATGCGCCCAATTAATTAATTTTAAATTTAAGATAGCTTTATCATTATTTTTGGTCTAGAATGTTTTAAATGAAATTGAGATATTTAAATATCCCTCGACTTTAATTAGCAGTGAATTAATTAGGTTGATTTAATTAATTAAATTGCGATGATCCTCTTAGGAAATAAATTAGCCTTCACTAACTATTGTCGCCCTCTTGATTGAATTAATTATTCCAATCCTAGTAAAAAATACTATCTACATCTTAGTTAAGACAAAACTTAATTGAACATAGATATTTTAATGAGTTTATGTTGTTCAAAAAAATAAAATTGTTATTCTATTTTTTGCCCAAAAGTTTGGGCACGACACATCTACAGAATTTTGCAATATGTCCAATCTAGTTACATGCATAACATGTTACATTATTCCTCTGAATAGCCTTTCCATATCCTTGACCAGTTTGTGATCTGCATTGATTAGATAAATGTTCAAATCTGCCACAAACATAGCATTTCACATTCATTTTGCAATGTTTTGAATTATGACCAACTTTGTTGCAAACTGACTCTAACCACATGAACTCTCCATGGACTCTGCTCAATACAAGTCATACAACTTCCTTTGGAAATTTAGGAATGTTCAGTATTTCTACAAAATCTAAGTCTTCCACAATCTTATGTTCAGGTTTAATCACACCTTGTTCATCAGTAATAACCTCATTAAATATTTTCTTCAAATCCTCAGTCCCTAGGTTTTCTATGTTGCAATGGATGTAGATTCTAGGGTCTTCAGCAAATGCGGCACCCTTCGGAATTTTTGAAAAAGCTCCAACAAAATCATCCTACTTTGCAATCTTAGGGATAATCTTAAACATGGGTCTGGGGCATTGGATGTTTTCAACAATGCTAGGGTTTGTAATAAACTTAGGAACAAAAGATGAAGTTGTCATTTTGATAAATACCTCTTAACTAAAATTCTCTGAATTCTTGAAAGTCACTTCGCAACTTCACCTTAGATTGCCCTTTCTCAGTTTTGCGCTCTCTGATTGTTTGAATGCTCAGTGAGTCAAAAATGAGGGATTTTCGATGCTTTATAGCCATAAAGGTTCTTTAAAACTGCATTAAATGAGCACCAGTTAAGTGAAAACTTAACACATCTGCTGGTAAAGAAGAAATGTATCTTCTCACCATCAACCAAGGGTAGAATACATGATTTTCAACTTGTTGCAATACCCCCAAAGGATTATTCCTCAGTTAGATGAAGAATCTCCTATCGGTGGAGGGTTACTTTGTTCTACCGGTGCAGAGATAGTTTCATCAATTCTCTGATCACTCTTCTTAATCCATTGTTTTGAAAATTCTTGCTTTACTTCATCTACCTTTTCTTTTCCCTTCACGCTAGATCCTTTATTGTTTGTCAGTATAGTCTCGCTTCTACAAAATTTTGCAATATGCCCAATCTTGTTACATGCAAAATAAGTTACATTATTCCTCTAAGTAGCCTTTCCATATCCTTGACCAGTTTGTGATCTGCATTGATTAGATAAATGCCCAAATCTTCCACAAACATAGCATTTCACATTCATTTTGCAATTTTCTGAATTATGACCAAGTGTGTTGCATTTGGAACATTGACCGGTGGGTAAGTTTGTATTTTGATTATATCTAAATCTACATTGATTTTCTCTATGACCATACTTGTTGCAATTGAAACATGTCCCATTAAATTTATAAGCATTAGGTTGTCTTACCGGTTTGTTTTGATCTTGATTATTTGCAGTACTAGACCTTTCTCCAATTTCAAATCCAAGTCCATTTGTATCTCCATCAGTTTTCTGTCTTTTAAGCATGTCATCAAGTCTTTTTGAACTTTTCTTGAATTTGTCTTTGTGTTCATTTGAAGTGATCAACTCATTTTCTAGAATTCTAACTTGTCTTGTAAGCTCCTCCTTATCATGCTGCATGTGAATCAGATCTGTCTTTAGCATATCATATTCATGACCAAGTCTCAGATTTTCATTTCCTCAATTATTAAGTCTCCTAGTCAAGTCTTCTTCATTCTTCTTCCTATCTTCAATATCCTTACATAACCTCATGGTCATATCTTGCATTTCATTCTTCATATTACTATTTTCTTGTCTCAACTTATTTGCAATGTCTCTAGGAGTTTCTTTTTCATCATCATCATTCTACATTTTCTCATGAAGTTCCTTTCTCTTATTTTGTGCTATAACAAGGTTCTCTTGAAGTCCTTTTATGAATTCCTGTGCAGTCCTCAGATCATCTTCAAGTTTGATATTCTTCAATTTTTCTGCATCAAAATCTTCAAGAGCTCCTTTCAACTATTTTTTTAAGTTCCCCATCTGTACCAGTTTCAGAATCTTCCTCAATCTGTTAGGCTTTTGAAAATAGAGGACCAGGCTCTGATACCAATTGTTAGATTCAATGACAGTACCACAAACACTAAGAGGGGGGGGGGTGAATTAGTGTCTAACAAGTTTGTAGAATATTTAAACTTATTAATAATTTTTCCACCCAAAACAGTGTACCGATAAACAAGAATTAATGCAGTAAATAAAAATAATAGAGATAACATAGAAACACACCATAACACAAGATATTTAATGAGGAAACCCGGTGTGGGAAAAACCTCAGTGGGATTTGTGACCCACAATATTTACTCTTTGGCCAATGAATAAATACTACTTACAATAGGGGCTTGCACATGCAGGGAAGCCATCAGCCTAGAGCTCACTGCTCAAAGAAGAGTCTCACTGACTATAAAATGGATTATTAAATCCAATTTAATGTACTGCTCAAAACAACATTTCTAATGCTAGGTTCAGTATCGATTTAAGATTAGATAGATACCTTAACCAAAAACCTTTGCTGCCACTAAATAATTATCTTCTACCATACATATCATATCAACTACTACATCTCACATCACTCTCATATCAAAATGACCTATAAGATCTCATGCATATATGAGTCTTTTACAACATACCATGTCGGCTTTGCAAATAGTTAATTACATTTACAAAACAATTCATATAAACAAAACTTTATCCAATGTCGGCCTGAGTGTCGGTATACTTCATTTCTGGTGTAAGTGCCTGACGATGTTGGTGTCTGCCAATGCATGAATTTTGTGATGCATATATAAACCTATTGCTGTTGGGTTGCCAATTGGTTGCCATCAATGACAACATCAACTATTCTCATAAGAGTGTAGAATGCCAACAATAACATCCAGTTGAACCGACAGTCTTCCCTTTTCAACCGGTGAGCTTATCAGCATGAATGGTTGTCTTGACCGATAATCCTGGAATGATTTTTAGAGAGAAATTTGAGATGCAATAACATATTTTGTGAATCTGATTTTTGGAGGGAAAGTTGGCACCAAAACTAAAGGATAATATATTCACATCTTTCATTTTGATTGTGTGTATTGTCAATGTGAAAAAGATTTGTGTGAATGTCAATAGGGCGAGAAAAAATAGAGTGCAACAGATAGAGGTATGAATCGGTGAAGCTGACACCGATCAGAAGAACAGAGCATGGAAAGTGGATCTATGAGATAGAGGTAGTGTCATTAGATAGATCAATCATCTTTGTTGCCTTCTAACAATTGCAACATTGTAAATCCCTTAACAGGGTGGACCTTAACCGATTTTTTAATGTAAAATCTCTTAATCGAATCACTTCAAATATGAAGTTGTAAAATCCTCTAGAAAGGTGAACTTTAGTAGGTTCTAAGGTATTCTTAACCGAATACCTATTACTTCTAATAGGGTTATGTTCTCAAAAAGAACTGGTTGTAAGCTCTTAACAAGGCACTCTTTTTCACTATAGTAAAAGAGATTGTGGGTTATCCCCACCGTTGTTTTCTCCATCTAACCAAGGGTTTCCACGTATAATTGCTAGTGTTATGTGATTACTTATTTGTGCATGAAAATCTCTTTTCTTTTATGTTCTCTTCATTCATGATTAATGTAATGTTTAAGTTAATTTGGAAGGATAGTTGTAGACTGATTAGTTTGAAAGTTTGAATTGTGTATAAATTGTTTTGACTGATTCACCCTCCTCTTAGTCACCACTTAATAATAACAAAATTTTTATATCCATATACATAGAATTAGGTGGCATGACTATAATAGGATTGAATTCTAAAATATGACACAGAGAGAAGAAGGTGCCCTTAAAATAGGTGCCAAAAGAACCAATGGGAAAAGGATCCTCTGAACTAGGGTCAATATGGTAGGTTCTATTGGAATCCAAGAACACTGAGAGGGGGGGTGAATTAGTGTTCTACTGGTAAATAAGACTTTAATTCCTTTAGATACTTTTCTAATTAACAACTAGTAAGCATATAAACAAGATATAATGAAGAACAAAGCAATTACAAAGATCAACACCATAACACAACATATTTATACATGGAAAGCCTCAAAGAGGAAAAAGCACAGTGGGATTTGTGACCCACAATATCTATCCACTGGCCAAATGAATAAATATTACATATAAGAGGCCAACACATGCAGGAAGGCACACTACCTAGAGTGCACTGCTCATCACAAAGAAGCCTCACTGACTACAGATACAAAATACTGAATTACAAAGAAAATTCTGAACTCTGAGCGTGCATCTGATATGCTAGATGAGTTCTGGTTTAAGCACTGACTATACTAATTAACACTGTCTCCTTCCTTACCGGTACCCTAATTCACTTTACAATCCTCTTCACAAACAGCCAAGACTGATTACAAATCATTATATTTATAGTATGTCGATCAAGATCTCGCTCACACAAATGCATAAATCTTATCACATCTATATCCCAAAATAACCTAACCGAACTAACTTATATACCCTTACATACATGAACATGAATGCCTTATGTTGACTTGCAACCATATTAAAAAGTAATTACATGTCGACCTAGACAAAAATATAAACATTAATCTTCATGACCAATGTCGCTATAACCTTTTTCAGATCAATCTTCTATGTCGGCTTCCACATACCGATTCCTAGTTTGTCAGTTACCCTTACCTGTTGGTTTCCATCAATGCCAGATATTAATCTTTGAATACTGATGAATATCAGAAAAGTATCCAACCTAAAGTAATGTGTGTTTCCATTAATGACAACACCATGATCCTGAATGAGTTTCAATTTCCAACAATCTCCCCCTTTGGCATTGATGGCAACACTCATGTGAAAAATGGATCATTGAAGTTCTGTTCTGGATCCTGTCCAAAATCTTCCCAAAACTGATCTCAGAAAGCTTCTCCCCCCGAGCTATACATTACTTCTTATGTACAATCCTCCCCAAAAGATATTTTTCACATGCTACACCTCTCCCCCTTTGATACAAATGCCAAATTCGAGGCAAATAATAAGAAATAAATGAAATCAAAATTAGTGTTTATCAGATCTAGATTTTCTTAAATATATCCCGGTAAGCACTCTTCAAAAATACCAAGTGTCCCAGTTGCTTTCCAATGTTACCAAAACTGATACAAACCCATTAAGAATGTATGCATGTAATTCTTCTTTTATTAATGAGTCTAGTGTCAAATTACTCATCTTCTCCATACATTCCCTTTTGTGAAGAAAAAAAGTGTTAAGACTAGGATTGGCCAAACCTCTCAATTCTCTGGTCTTCTAGATTAACATATCCATATCCCTCTCCAAAGCGGATATCTTTTATTTTGAAAGAAAAATTTGACCATCAACAATTCTAGTCAATGACTAGGTACCATTAAAACTATTTGTAAGATTTTCTAACTGAACCTTAGCCGCTTTAATTTTAACTTCCAGGTCTGTTGTTAATTGTGAGGCCCTACCCCAACCCATCCTAGCATTTCAGTGATTTTCATGATGGAACTATTATGGATGCTTTATTTTTATGCATTATGGATATACAACTTTATATTATCCCACAAATTGGATAACATTGATATAATTGATGCTTCATTTCTATGCATTGTGGATATAAAATTTTATATGATTCTAGAATAGGATAACATTGAGATGGTGTATGTCATTATTTGATTTGTAGAACTTTATTATGATGCATATCTTATGAATGGATCAAATTTATGAGGATTATGATAATTGCTTATGTGGATTTGCTTTGATATATGGTAAATTGATTTGTATGATGTCAATTGTATGCAGAGTGATTGATGTGTATTCTTATTTATGTGTTTAATATTATATGAGGCTATTGGGAAATACTAATGTGTAATTGAGATGCACAAGAAAATTATCCATGTGACCATGAAAACATTATGGAGAATCAGGCCTAGACCTATGTATGTTTATAAAACCAGGGGTTGTCTATTTGGAGAGACAACACCCTGTATGTATCGTATTTTATTCGTAAATGCAAATGTTTGCATGTGTGTTAAATTATATTTATTAATTTGTTTAAATCATACATGAGGACAATTGCCATGTGTGTATTTATGATGTGGAGTTATTTTTGTAGTGTCACTTGACACATGTTGTATGTTGTGTTGGCATTGTCATGTCACCTTTTGAGAGATTTTTTTTTTTTACCAATGATATATTTCCAAATTATCCTTGAAGGTCCCAAGTAAATCTAGGATAGTGAGCCATTAGGAGGGTCAACTTAGAGTTGACCCGTAGGTAAACTTTAGGTGGACTTTCAAAGGGTTAAACCAACTCCTAGAGTCAGTTTTGGAGCATTTTTAATGGGCCTCATGGGGTACCTATGGGTGAAGGAAAAATGTGGCCATATGTCCACCACGTAGACTTGTTTAACCTCCCCAAAAAGTGGATTTCCCAAGATGGCTGAATTTCATCTTTAGGAGAGCCATTCTTGGTTAGATAACCTTCTTGGTATGTGTCATTCCTCTTCCCCATTCCATTCCTCTTCTTGAGGTGCCTTGGTTAGGGAGTGTGTAAGACCTAGGGAAGACCAACCAATGGGAGCCTCTCACTCTATCCAAGAGGTTGGAAAGAGTGAGAGAAGCCTTCTTAGGAAAGAGATTAAGACTTGGGAAGTTAATCACCCACTCTCCATCCTGGGAGATGAGATCTTGCAGTTTTGAAACCAGTTTAGAATAGAATTTTGGCTGAGTGTTGAAGAAAAAGAAGTGCGGATTTGGGCTATTCTTCTCCAAGCTATCCCTAGTGAACCCTTGCCAGATTCAAGGTTCGTTCATTTTCTTTCTTGCATGTTGAAAATTTGTTTTTAAAAGATTGCTTGAATGTAGATGTTTCTTCCCTTGTATTTTATTTGTGAAAATATTTATGTGATTTTTCTCCCATTTTGTTATGCATTTTATTATGTTTTGGGAGTATCCAAGGCCATCTTACCCTTGGGAGGGTAGAATGATCTTGGGGGTGGAAGGTGTTTGACAGCCTTAGAGTGAGAGGCTCTCTTTAAGAGAGTGATCTCAAGGGTTTGTTTATGTGACCCTTGCTGCATGGTTTTGTTTATGCATTCGGGGGTCATAAGGGGAGAAAGTATGACATGTATGCCTTGGGGGTCATAAGGATGTTGGGTTAAGATGGAATTATGTTGTGTTCTTGGTTGCCATGAGTTGGCTTGTGATCTACTATGTTGCAGTTCTCCTCAAGGTACTTGGTCCACTTCCACCCATGTAAACATCACATTATGTGATGAAGTTCAGCCCTGGGATGGGAATGTGTTTGTTGTGAGCTTTTTCTTGTTGTTTTTTTGTATTGTTTGAGTGTAACTCATCTAGGTCTTGGTTCTCCAAGCTTGGGGGTGGCTTCTAATAAGCCTAGGCTGGGAGGTGAGCTCTCCATGGTCACAACCTTAAGATTTTGTATTGCAGGTTGCTTTGTGAAGGGATTGAAGGAAAAGCTTGGAAATGGCCTTGCTGAGTCTATTTTAGTTGCAGAAAGAGAATAGGAAATGTAATATTGTATTTCAGTTGCAAAAATGAAAGAGAAGAGTTTTATGTTGTATTTATTTTGAAAAAGGAAATGTACTATTAAAAAAGGCTTACCATGTAATGTAGTGTATTTTACTAAAGATGTTGATCTTTCAAGTAAGGAGAAAGTGTTTTGAATAAAATTCTGTAATGTTAATGTTGCTGTCATTTATTTGAAATCTATCATTCTTTATAAATAATACAAGAAATTTACATAGATAAGTTAATTTATTTAAGAGAAATGCATGAATGTTAGTAACAGAAAAGTAATTATTTAGTTCTAGTTATTTTCCAAATGCAAATAGGGTTATATAGACATTTGAAGTATCATAGTTTTGCATTGTAAAAAATGATAATGTTTTTAAGTGTTTTTCTGGACAATTTAAATGCTGCTGTAATTTTATTTATTACTGCCATTTTTATATTTGAAAAGAAAAATGCAGAAAGTTAAGGTACACAAATTTAAATATATCTTTTCCTATAGTTAACTATTAGAAGTTAAAATGAAAAGAAATGCAGTTAGATAAATCTGTTAGTTTTAGAAAGTCTGTTTGTTATGTGATTAAAAAAAAATACATATACAGAAATAGGCATAGCAGAGATATCTAGAGATACATGTAGATAAGAAATGAAAGTAAAGGATAACTATTGAGTTTATGTCCTATTTTGCTTTCTGTCAGCCATTAAATTTATTTTATTACTGTATAAAAACAAAAGGGAATACAACAAAAATAAATCTAATACATGACTAAAAGATTTATATCTAATTTAAAATAAAAGAAATGAACTTATTTATATATGATACAAGCTACTATAAATGCTTTAAAGAAGACCTACATGTTAAACAATAGGAAATATTTCTTATTCAAGTAACTAAGTTGTTTAAAAAAAAATATATAGTTAGACCTAATATGCCTTATACCTATGAAAGAAATATTTACCAATATTAGATTTCTGTTTTATCCCCATGACAATCATTATTATATGATTTTATTACTGCATTCCTAAAAAAAAAAAATGAGAGATTTATACTCATAAAAAATAATAATAATAAGAAGAAGAAGAAGAAAATGAAGTATCTAGTTAGTATATTGGCTGGATATGTATTTTTTTTACAGTCTTATATTCCTACAACAAATTAATATCATATATATATATATATATATATATATATAAATTTGTTGTAGGAATATTTCACATATATATTAAAACCTTTAAAAAAAAATGTATTAAAAAAATAATAATAATATTAAAAAAAAATTTATGGCTTTGGTCCCTGCGGGAAGACCCACAAGGCGGCCTGCCCACATTGTGGGCCGCAACCCACAAGGGAAGTAGCTTCGGTCATTCCCTGTGGGAGACATCCCACAGTGGCGGCCACGGCCGCACTGTGGGCCACAACCCATAGGGGAAGCGGCTTTGGTCGTTCCCTATGGGTGGCATCCCACAGTGGTGGCAGCAGCCGCATTGTGGGTCGTGACCCACAGGGCTTGGCTGCGGCCATTCCCTGCGGGGAGCCCCTGTATTACCCGCCGCCACTGTGACCTCCCCCGTGGCCCCCCTTCAAACATGTTGCCTCGCCTCCATGGCCGCCGTCTTCCGCTTAAGCCCTGCACACCACACATTCAAAAAAAAATGGGAGCAAGGCACCCGAAATAATAAAAAGAGAGAAGATAAGAAATTCAACCCTAGCCCATATTCGGGTTAGGGTTAGCATTTGGCAAGAATAAAATATTAGGGAAAAACATGGGTAATAAGATTTTTAAAAAAATGTTCAAGGGGTTGAGCTTAATTGGTTAAAACACTGGGTTCTCGTTGTGGAGACTCAAGTTCAATTCCTAATAGGGACATCTAAAATGAATTCTAAGCTATGACTCTTGGTCTTCCATAAAAATGGGAAAGGTCTAGGGTCAATCTAATCAAACATAATAATAATAATTTAAGATATTGTGGCTTCGGCCTATTACCTACCCCCAAAAAAAAGCAAAAAAAAAGAAAGATTAAAAAAAAAAAAAGAAAGGGATAGTTAGTTTTTATAAAATAAATTTAAGGTTTATGTGTAAGTTGTAGTATTATATTTAATTGGTATAGTTGGTTTATTATATTGACACCATGTTTATAATATATATACAGGGTTAAGTTGAAACCTATTTGATTTGATTTTATTAATAAATATTAATAAACGCTTAATTAATAATTAGACCATTAGGGGTCTTTTTATTTGGCCATCACTAATTAAGGTTTATAGGGCAAATTTTATTAAGAATTAACTTAGCTCCCTTAGTCAAATTTGAGACATTATATTTATTGCTCATTTGATTATTAAATTTTAATAATCTAAATGTTAGAATTAATTTAATTAATTCCTAGAGCAATTTAAAGATTATTTGAGATTAATAATATCTCTTATCAATTTAGTTAGAGATTGTTGTTTAAATTAATTTATAAAAATTAACGAAATAATAATGATTCTTTTGGAGAGTTATATTCCGCATTTAATTAAATCTTGTATGCTTGATTTAGTTAATTAGATTAACTTAGTAGCAAGCTCTTTTAAATTTCTAGAATTCAAACATAGTTAAGACAAGACTTATTATAGCAATTTTTATTATAGCTTAATTAGTTTTATTAGGTTGTAAAAAAATAAATTTTGTTCCATTTTTTGCTCAAAAGTTTGGGCATGACATTAATTTTGCAGTGTTAGAGCAAGACCGATAAATATTGCTACATTGATAAAGGGCTTCATCAATCCTTGTCAATTCTTCTTTTAGCTTTGCCTTATCAGATATGATCATATTATCACAAGTGACTTTCCTAGTTGCATTATACCTCTCCACCAATAGCTGGGTTGACATGTTGTAGAGTTTTATACTCCTTGGCAATGTGTTATGTCAAACCCTTTAGCTTGCATGAAGGGCTAGCTACCTGACTGATCTTGTATTCTAGGGCAAGCTGTTGTAGGATTGGAATGGCTTGTTCTATAACTTTCTTTTCCTTTGATCCTTCCTTCATAAGCTTATGTGTTGCAACAAACATTAGCTCAGAACTTCTTAACTGCTCAATATTATTCTTCTCAAAATGACTAAAATCTACTTGACTAAATATGTCAAGTGCCAGCAATGAGGGACCAACAACTGGTTATTGTGTTGGTACCCTGACTACAACCTCTTCTTCTTCTTTCTCCTTCTCCTCTACATTCTTTTTTTTTTCTTCATGTTCCTTCTCCTCTTCTTCTAATTTAACCCTATCTGAACTTCAAGTTCTTTTTTCTTAGCAGTGTCAAAAGTATTTTCCTTTTCATCTACAGGGGCATCTATAAGCATCTTAGCATATAAGTCCAATACATGTGCATCAACTTCATAACCCATCTCAGTTACCCATACTATTTTAGGTTGAACAACTTCCATGAGAGTTGCATCCTTCTTTACCATAAAACAAATTTCAGTAGAGTAATTATCTATAATATATTTTGGTACCCTTTCCCTTTTTTTTATTGCCTTCTGAAAAGCCTTGAAATGTCCCCATAAGGTATATTTTTTCTCATGTCCTAGGTTTTTTAAGGCATCCTTTATTTGTTTCCCTACCAGAATGTCAAAGGCCCATTGCCTTTTTCTAGATCCCAGGGTCTCATTGAGAAAGAATAGCATCAGACAAACAACAAGATTTCCATACTGGAATACCCTTCTTCTCACCCTTGATTTTCCCAAGATTCAAAATTAATTCATCACACATCCACTAGCAAAGATCATATTTTTTATTTTCCTTGATCATCTTATGTGCATAGTATATACAAGAACTAGAAATAGAGTTCAACCAATTAGATTGAGTTACCTTATACCCAATAACCATGTTAGCAAATTGCATATCCTTATCTCTGATTGTGGCAATCCTCATAGAATGATTGTCAAATGTAGTACTGGTTAGCTTGGCGACTTCATTGTTAGAGATTTTCTTCTTATCTGGTCTCTGACCAACCTAGGGAGAACCAGGAATTTCCCAAATGAAATCCTTAGTGATTTGATGAGGTTGGTCTAGCCACATAAACTCACCATGAACATGGCTCAACACATATTGAATGATTTCATCATCAAATTCAGGCATCTCCAAAATGTCTGTAAACCCTTGATCCTTCAAATGTCTAAATTCTAGTTTGATTACACCATTCGTATCCAACAATGTTATCATAAACATAGTCTTTATCTCGAATGAGACCAATTCCTCCAAAGTGTAGTGAAAGTATTCTCTAACATCCTTAACATAAAGAACATTGTTGAGAACCCTAAAAAATGTATCGACTAAAACATCAACCTTCACAATCTGAGGGTATTTCTTAAATACTGGGTGTGGACGATCCTTGATATCAACCACAACATGAGTAGAAACATCTGCCAAAGTGGAAGCAGATCCATAAGCCATTCCAATTTTAAAAAAGATAGCTTGAACACCGAGAAATACCTTAGAATCCTCACTGGTGAAAAGCTCTTGAAAAATTGCTCTGAATGTAGTGGAATTTTCCTAGAAATGCTCAGGATCACTCTAAACCGCCTTGGTTTGCCTTCAATTCGCTTTGAATGTTTGGTGGTGAAAAATGAGTCACTTTTTTCTTTAAACCTGTGGAACCCTAATTACTCATTGACATAAATGCTTGTCGACGTATCTATTGGCATTATGTTGTCATTGATGTCAACTAGTACAGGATGACTACTAGCATAAGAGATGTTTGTGCAACTCTGTCATTAAGGAGTACAAGATGAGATATATTTATCTTTGATATCACCTTGTGTTGCAAAACACTAGTACAGAAGAGAATTTCATTCAGAGGAATGATCACTGGAGGCACCGGTACACAAGTTAGTTTCTGACTTGTGTGGATGAAATGGACAGGTTTCTGGTATAGTCTTTCACTGGTATGGAAAGGATATCAACTTGTAAGTGTTGTGTTGAAAGTGTGTAGCTTCCAACTGGCAAGCTCATGACCAGTGTACAAGTAGGATGGGCAAGGTGCTTGAGCTATTATTTGTGATGAAGAGGTAGAATGCTACCTAAATCAAATCAACATAGGAGGAGGATGTATAGGTCACCGATATGCTATGTGGTTGCAGAATAGTAGGATTCCCACCGATAAGAGATGCAGTAACCATGTGAAGAGATGACTGACAATGAATGTTCCCACACTAGATCACATGTGAATGTTTGAAGATATGATGCACAAATAGGGAAGCTAGATGAGTGTATTATAGGATGCAGATGACAAGGAATCACTACCACTGGTAAGTGGAACTTATCTTGTATTATGCATAGTGTGCATCATAGTTCTGCAAGATAACAAAGAAGAGGTAAAGGAATATGTTTGAAGGATGACACCAGATTTACCGGTGAATCAAAGGGATGCCTTAGGTGCATGAAATCAATGATATGTACTAGACCCACATAGAAGGCATGTTATGCCACCGGAATAGAAAAGGAAGAGTAAAGAATTGATGAGTTTGTGAACCTAACAAACCGGCTGAGATAATATTTAGTCTGATGATGAAGAAGGCAAAGTAGAGCAGTTGAAAATAGAGTATGAAATCGACAAGCAGATGCCTTAGATGGAAACAGCAGAAGGTTGATGACATGGTATCATCAGGATGGCTACTGGTAATCATGAGAACTGGTAAGGAAGCAAAGAGGCTAAGAGATGTGCTTCAACCTAAAGAGAATGAGCATGATATGGATAGACATGTTTGACAACTAGTTAAGGTGTTCCACTAGCAGTTCAACAAAGAGAAGACATGAAGGTTAACTGGTAAAGTGTGAGATATTGGCAAGGTTAGTGAACCAGGAGAAAATAACAACCAGTTGAGTGTTTAGCTAGTGATCTTGTTTGAACCGACACAAAGGTCCAAGTTAGCAATTGGTTGACAAAGGTGCCACGTGGAGTAAAGGTGGCAAACTTGCATGCAGCAGTAGATGGAGTGTACATCAAAGAGGTTATTACAGAGTTGGTCCATATTAAAGGTAAACCTCATAAATCATGGGATGTGTTGCAGAGGCATTGCAGAGGTGTGTGGCTCGAGGAAGGTCGAACAAAGATGATTGATGAGATGCATTGATTGATGTAGTGTCCAGATGCAGAATGAAGTTGGTAATAAAATCTACAGAATCATTTATGATAGTTGTCTGGGCGATTAGATCAGATGAGATCTTATTGGATTTGGTTTTCATCGAGGTTGATGAGGAAACCCTAACCACCTATGATTTGATTAGGCTTTTGGCAGGAAGACTAGGATATAAATATGCAAGCCAAAGATACTGTTTATTGTTGTTGAAGGGGAGAGTGTTGCTTCTGCAAGTAAGAGAAAATCAGTCAAGTACTCAACGAGTATCTGAAAAGAGACTGAGTGTATGAGAGTGAGAATTAGGTTGAGAGGATCAACTGGCAATGGTGAGGAACTAGTAGTCTGCAAGTGAGTCTGTGAGAGAAGTATACCGGTGGTGATCAAACCGGTAGAGAATAATTGCAAAAGAGTGCAGCATAGGTAAGAAGGAACTAACATAAGATAGAACCGATGGAGAATAGCACAGTAGTTGAGAGAAGTGACAACCTGCAAAAAGAACCAACAGAGGGAGAGAACCGGTAGAGAAGGATAAAAGGCTGAACTAATAAGGTTGGTGAAGTGAGAGGTGACAAAGAGAGAACCGATAGTGAGCTAGATAGAAGATCCAGTAGAGAGGTTTAAAGAAGACTTACAAAATCCATTTGTAAGAAGGATATAAACTTGCTAATGATAATTTTTTGTATAACCTTGAGTTGGAGCTCGGTGCAGGGGTTGTAGCTCCTTAGGTTGGTGCTCCTTGAGTTGCTTCCCTAAATTAGGGGTTGGTGCTCCTTAGATTGGTGCCCTAAATATTGTAATTAGAGATTCATTGTGAGTTTGGATTGGAGAAATAGTCTCCAAAAATATTTCTCATCAAGGTTTTTCCCATCTTGGGTTTTCCTCGTATATGGTGGTGCTATGTGATGTCCCTCTTATGTGAATGCATTTGTGTTTAGTCTCCTCAATAACCGATAAGTCTACATTTAGTTAGATTTGTTAATCGATATACTTACACAAGTATAGTTAAAGGGAAAAGTTTGAGAACCACTGATTCACCCACTCTTAGTGGTGCGTTGTGTCTAACAATTGGTATCAGAGCCTAGGTTCCCAATCAGGCGAGCTTTCTCCAACTTAAGTAGATTTTGGCTTAAGGACACAATGGTTTTTTTAGTGTCAATCCCTACTCTATTTTTTGATGGTTCAAACTATTCCATTTGGAGTTGTAGAATGGAAGTCTACCTATCCTTTCTTGGGTTTGATGTGTGGATGTCTGTTGTAAACGACTTCCCTAATAAAGTTAGTCCTCCCACTGATTCAAATGCAAAAAGAAGAAACTAGTGCAATGAAGTAGCTATGAAGGCTATACTCTATGGGCTAACAGATGATGTCTCTTCATATGTGGACAAATGTAGATTGGCAAAAATTCTATGGGATAGACTGAAGAAGCTCTATGGAAATGAGTCCACTACTGCAGGACTGACTTGTGAGGATGCGATGAGATATACATCTCGTGCATCTGTAGATGATGAAGACAGATCTACTAGCAACTACAACAACGATGATGAAGGAACCCACCTCTTCATGGCTCAAGAGTCAAAATATGAGAGGCACACATCTGAGAATGATCATGTAGATCACTCCTATCGGCGAGATGTGTTTGGCACTAATAGTGAAGGTGAAGAAGAAGAGGAAGCAGAAGTTGATCTTGAAGGAGAGATTGTAAATACACTTGAAGAACTTAGTAGAATAAGAAATGAATATAAGCTATTCAAGAATGCTACTATTATGGAGCACAACCATTTGATAAAATGCCTAGAAGAATCTAAGAAAAGCATCTTAGAGTTGAAATCTCACAAGGAAGACACCAAGGAATGTCAGTGTTGTTATCTAGCCTCTGAGCTAGAACTAAAAGATAAAGAATATCAAAAGGTGCTAGAAGAAATGGAGATTCTCTGAAATCACCTTGAGAAGTGTCAAGATGAGCTCAAGGTAAGAATCTAGTTTGATGGTAGTAGTGATTCCTTGGACAAAATGTTCAAAAAGCAAAAGCATGCCAAGGACACTGAAGGATTAGGAAGTAGTGCTGGTGAACGTTCCACCAACAAGAATGTCCCCCACAATGGCATTTTGTTTATCTCCTCAAATTGAGAGAACAAGGGACAGACCTTCACTATCTGGAATACTCCCCGGAAGAAGATTGATCTAACCACAAGTGGTGAAGACTTGCAGACAAGAATTAAGATCTGTGTTGCAAGGAGTAACAATGCATATCCCAAAGGAAAAGGGAAGATGGGAGAAGACAGCTTCACCAGAAGCAAGAACATGAGAAGACAACAAAGATGACCTCCTACCGATAGAGAAAAAATAAATGCTACCATCCACATGTCAAGATAAGTGTGGAAGAGGAAAGGACCAGATGGAGGAAATGCAAAGTATGGAAAACCTAGGATCCACTCTCAAAGAAGGAGAAATGGAGATGTCATACTAGTAAGATCTCCTCATGCATGGTAGAATAATTTTGTAAGTCATATGCCATCCTTTATTGGTTATTGCTTTGGATGTAATGGTCATGGCCATAGGGTAGAAGAATGTAGAAAGGGATCTAGAAGGAATATTCTAGGATCTTATAAATATCATGCAAATAAGAAAAATGTATCAAGGAGTAGATACATGCATACCCCCTCTCCCGGCTATGGAAATAATGTTTTCTATAACTATAATGGAATTGGCCATAGAGAGTTTAAATGCAAGAAGAAGAACTTGCATTCATATGGAGGCTAGTATAGCAACTATGGTCAACACAAAAAGGGATACTAAGCATATGGAAGTTAGAGACCTGCATGGAGTCAAAGGAGAAATGTCCCTGCAGGTTCAAGAGGTCCATTGGTTCCGGCTACCAGTCACAACAATATGACTAGAAGAAGATGGTCAAACCAGTATGTTAAGAGATTCCCCAATGATGAAGTTGGGATGGATGCTATGTGCTTCTATAGCGATGCTTTTGGTTGTGATGCAGAGTCTAGAAAAGAAAGGACCCATCAACATAAGAATGTAAGACCTGCTGCAAAATCTAAAAATGAGAAGAGGAATGAGACCAAACAGGTGTGGAGGAAGAAGTCCATGATTTAGCAATATGAATTCAATGCATAGGTGATATCTCCCAAGGCCTAAAAGGAGATACAGGACTTTAGGGGGAGTAACATAATGACTAGATCATTCACCCCCTAAGTGAAGAAGGACACTTGGAGGAACACGTTGTTGTCGGTATGACAAAAGTAAATGAGAAGATAAGTGTGTATAGAGGTTTCCTTCTCTACACACCTACAGATCAGAGTTGCATCACTACTGTATGTGTCAATGGATGGAGATTAACAATTGGAATCAGATGCCAAGTGACACAAAATGTCATTTTATAGGAAAGTTCTCTGATAGTAATGATGGATTGGTATAGGAAACCGGTATGACCAGGATGTTACCGGTATGAATGCTAATAGATACTTGTAGGTTATGTAAGAAAATGAGGTTAGAGATCATTGCATTAGCCTTGGTAGCATGGAATGAGGTGGTATTGGAAAAGACCTGAATGACATATGATGGCTCGGTTGTTGATCATTTAGGCATGCATATCTTTGGGCTAACTGGTTTGACTCTTGGCATGATGATAACATTGTCTGGCATTGTGTAGATTCAGGATCATGTCATAGGCTGTGGTGGCTATAATGGAGCTGAAAGATCATCAGATGATAACATATACATATCTTAACAAGTTAATAGAAGTGATTGGTGCCCTGGTATTGGAACTAACCAACATTAAGTACCTAAGATGTATGACTCAAGAGGAGTTCAAGTGTTTTTAAAGCTTAGATAACATGCTTGAACTTGTAAGTGTATGTGTACTGACTGTCCAAACTACAAATGATGGAAACTGCAATAGGAATACCCAGGAGAATTTCAAGGTTATGGGTATCTACTTTTCATTTGGTTGGTTGTATTCATAGTACAATCACATTTGATTCTAAAAAAAATTGGGATCAAATGGGAGGTGATGCAGTTTGACCGACAAGTAAGTAGTATTCATCGACACATCTTTCTGCAATTGAGTGCTTTAACAAATAGTATCATATTTTCATACTCAATTGGTGTCTGTTGATGGAATGAGTCCTCCATATCAAGTGTTGTGACTTGAGAAGATGCAACAATTTGTAACAATTGGTATCAAAGCAAGAGATACATCTGGTAATGAAAAAGGGGAGAAAGATTTTGCCAGTGCCTGGTAGATACAATGAGGAATGATATCCTGATAGTGCCCTTTGCCATTGTTGTCAAAGGGTGATGAAGATTTTGTAGTAGACCACATACTACATGTGTGAGAATCCATTGGATCATACAAAGGAGGAGAGAGATTATGTAGTATGCTAGATACTACATGAGTTGACATCAATGCCAAAGGGGGAGATTGTTGGCATTGTGTTGTCATTTATGTCAACCAATATAGGATGACTACCCGTATAAGAGATTTTTGTGCAACACTGTCATGAAGGAGTATAGGATGATATATATTTATCTTTGATATCACCTTGTCCTGTAGAACATCGGTAAGGAAGAGAATGTCATTTAGAGAAATGATCACTGGAGGCATCGGTACACAAATTAATGTCTGACTTGTGTGGATGAAATGGATAGTTTACCAATACAATATTTCACCGGTATGGAAAGGATGTCAACTTGTAAGTGTTGTGGTGATAGTGTGTAGTTGCCAACCAGAAATCTCATGAATAGTGTACAAGTAGGATGGGCAAGGTCCTTGAGCTATTTTTTGTGATGAAGAGGTGTTACCCCTATATTTTTGCTCATTCCTAAAGCCTCATAATCAGCTAAAAACTAGCTATTGCTAATGTTTTAATGTTGAAAGTGTTGGTCACCTTTTTTCAAACTTTCAAGCACCCTCTTGGACATCCCCTACCTGTCAGTCACAAAGAAGTCATTGTTTCTCAAATTCTGTGAAAGATGACATAAAATCCTTTTGCAGAGATAATTTTAACATCCTCTTCTCCAAAATGACCATTTTTTATGGCCAAAATCCATGTCGGCTGGGAGATTTTAATTGTCATGTAGGTTTTTCTATGGAAATCGAAAAGAACAATTGTCATTGAACATGAACCTTGAACCTTTTCAAAGTACAAAGTTCGGATTCAAGTTCAAAGTTCAAGTTCAACTGGAGCAAGCTTTGTAATCTTTGTTCATTGAACTTGAACTATTGAACCTTTTTGGTTCAAGCCTATAGGTTCAAGCGCGCAGGTTCAAAAAGTTCAAAGTTCAAATTTTGGGCTTTGTAATTTGTGGTCATTGAACTTGAACTATTGAGCGTCACAGATTCAAGGTTCAAGGTTCGAAGTTCGCAGGTTTAGAATGTGGATTTTTCTGAGATAGAAAAATCAGTCTCGGTGCGGGGGGCATAACTTTTAATTGCACCATTGGATCAGACTGAATTTTTCACAAGTTTTAGAAAACCTAGTTTTCTAAATCCTCACTAGAGTGATTGGACAAATATTATCGCGTTAAAAAGTTATTGATCTCTGAGTATGGGTCTATACAAATTTATGAGAAAACTATTATTATGAGAAGCTCACGGTGGAGACTTGGCTTTGAAATGGAGATATAAAAGAAATGACCACCTGTCAACACATAATTAGATGTGTTTAATTTACATTCTCTTCAAATATTTTTCAGAAAGGAAAGGAGGATAAAAGATTTGAAGCAAAATTAAAAAAAGTTATTGGAAGAAGATAAAAGATAAAAGAAAAGATTAATTAATAATCTTTTCAAAAATCAGTTATTGATAACTGAAATTCTCAGCTATATATATGTAATGAAAGGAATGAGAAAGGGTTCTGATTTTCTTTTCTTTATCTTTCTCCTATAAAAAAAAGGAAGAGGCAGCATTGTTTTCTGGACTGCACAGTTTTATTTTTTAGAAAAATTGAGTCTATGAGCTCACATTTTTGGCATTGATAGAATAAAGAAGATTTTGTTGATCTGTGGATTTGTCAACATTTTCTTTTGATTACAATGAACTTTGTTTCTCTTGTGATTACCTTTCATTTCCTTTTCTGTTGCATTAAAAGTTGTGTATGCATTTAATTCGGAAACTTTGATTTCAGAAATAATTTGTATTTGGAAAGAAATTTGATGTTAACTCTTTATCTGGGTATTCTGATCCCCCTTGTCCTTCGAGGCATGAGAGAGACTTGATCACCATCCAGAGCATTTTGATCTATTGGAAAGGGCATATTCATGGGTGTGGATAATTAAACTATGGTAATTAAACTATGTTTTACTTACCTTCATTCACTACATTATAAATCTTTTATTCGCATCTACTTCATGGTTATGGGTAGATGTTAGTCTTCCTTTATTGCTTTCTAGTTAAAAGCATATTTAGAAAATATAAATTTTTATCCAACGAAGGGAGTTGTACCTTCATATCAAAATTCAGAGAGCACTTGCACTCACCATTGCAAATGACTTAACTGTTGGTTCTTGTTTTGTCTTTCAATTTGGGCATTTGGGAGTCATTTTTAAAAGGTATTTAAGAAGGACAAATTTGTTTACCAACAGATTTTTGGCAACTCTCCTGGGGACTCAAAATCAAAAGATCGGTCATTTTTGTTTCTTCCCCAAGTTTTAAAGACATCTTTGTGTGAAAGAAGATTAGCGACTCTATTTATGTTTGGTTGAAGAATTCAAGTCTGAAATTATGGCTTTAGTTGCAGCTTAGCCATGGGGGACTCATTTTGGTCCATTTGCTTTGCCTCAATATTCAGCCCTTCCTAAAGGATCAAGGGAATGCTTTCAAAAGTTTGTTGGAGATAAGAATCAAGATCCTAATGATCACATTAAAGTAGTCATGGTTACCTGTGGGATTCTTGGAGTGCAAGAAGAGAATGTCTTTGTGAGACTGTTTGTTGAGAGCCTTGTTGGAAAATGCCGCTGAATGGTTTCAGAATTTGCAAGATGGATGCATTACTAGCTGGGATGACTTAAAGGTAAAATTCCTTGGAATATTTTAGCCTGTGGTTGATACTTATAAGTTACTATTGAATTTCTTTCAAATTCAGATGAAAAATGATGAATCTATGAGAGGTTTTATTGATAGATTTAATAGATGTGTTGGTAAAATTCCTCAAGCTTGCCAACCAACTGAAAGTAATCAGCTATGTGTTTTTATTGCTGCATTGCAAACTGAAATTAAATTTTAGTTGAAGCATAAGAAAATACAAAATTTGAAAGATGCACAAAAAGAGGCTATTGAGGTAGATGATGATATGTTGTTAAGTGGAATGAAATGCATGGATGAATGTGTTGTGAGGGAGCCACAATCTGAAATTTGTCTTTATAATCAGAATTTTTATCCAAAGAAAGAGCCTCTACAAAAGAAACTTGTTATGAAAGCAACAAAATCAGCACTACCTATCTCTTATTCTCAAAATTTAACAGTCTTCAATGATGGACATTTCCAAGAACCTCTTGTGATTCAAAATAGCTCTCCTAGCATTGCAGGGATTTGTCATTTGTATGTTGAAAATGATAATTCATTTAAAAATGAGGGTGATCAAACCGCACAATCATAAATTTTAATGACTTGATCAGGTGCTTCTTCTATAGAGCAAGGATTTGATGATGAACAATTAGATGGAAGTTTGCTAGAAAATGTCTTTTTTTTTTTTCAGAATTTGAATCTTTTTCATTTGATACTTCTAATGCAATTCCAGCTAATAATTTTGATCAGGGAAGCATAATAGATCAGCATAAACAAGAGACACCTTATGGTGAAAAATTAGGGGGTATCTCTCATATTGATATGCAAACAAGGTATGAGTCTTTTCAGTTTGATTGCATGCAAGATATTGAAGAATTGTTGCAGCCCAAAACATTGAAGAACTTTGAGAATACTGAAATGCAAACCAAGGGAAACTCATTCACCTCTGTTATGATATCACACAGGCGATCTGAATTAGAGATATTCAAATTTGATTATGAAGATGAGACGTTTGATAGTCATCCCATGTTGGGATCATTTTTTTTTGAAGCTACTGTTTATAATGAATTCTTGGAAAATGAATGTCTAGAGAGTCAAAATTCAGATTTAGATAGAGACTTTCTCACAGATCATTCTTGCACTTTTGAAGAAGGTTGTCCTATTAAAAGCATGGCTTATTTTTCTAACATCCGTATGGAAGACTGTGGTATTTCTAGTATGAATGAGATCACTCAAGATGGTGTTGACATGTTGCATCCAGAAGTCTATGATGTAGAGTGGCTCTTTGGACCTAATATGTTTTTGAGGAAGTTTTTACAATGGGTTGTTATTGGATCCTTCTTTACAATGGTTGCAAGTTATTTATTGGGAATGATTCTACTTACATATCAACCAATTTTCCGCACCAACACGTACTTCTCACAACTAGTTGATGGCTTTACATGAACAACCAGATGCATTCTTGGAGGCATGGGGTATTTGCCTGATCTTTTGTAAATAAATTTTTGGTGTGATTTAGGTGTAGCTTGTTTTAGTTTTCAGCGTTGTTTTAGTGTGGGTTTTGGCTTGTTAGTTTTGTCTTGTTGCATCTTCCCTCATCTGCAAGAAGATCTCTACGCTCTATTTGTCTTGACTCTGTTACCCAATGGCTAGGCACTATTCTTCTTCTCTCCTAGAAACATTCTGGATTCTCCTAGTCCTTTATAGTCCTGGTCCCCAATCAGAGCCAATTTTACCCCTATATTTTTGCTCGTGCCTAAAGCCTCATAATTAGCTAAAAACTAGCTATTGCTAATGTTTTAATGTTGAAAGTGTTGGTCACCTTTGTTCAAACTTTCAAGCACCCTCTTGGACATCCCTTACCTGCTAGTCACAAAGAAGCCATTGTTTCTCAAATTCTATGAAAGATGACATTAAATCCTTTTGCAGAGATAATTTTAGCATCCTCTTCTCCAAAATGACCAGTTTTTATGGCCAAACTCCATGTCGGCTGGGAGATTTTAATTGTTTAATTTTTGGGTTACCCATATGCCAAAATAATTAAATCTCAATTTTTACATGTCATGCAAAAATGATTTCTGGGTTATGCTCTGCTCAACTTATTTATTCTACAGTTAAAATTTCATAAGAAACAAAGCTCCCAGTAAAACATTATACAAGTTTTTCTATGGAAACCAAAAAGAACAATTGTCATTGAACTTGAACCTTGAACCTTTTCAAAGTTCAAAGTTCGGATTCAAGTTCAAAGTTCGAATTCAACTGGAGTAGGCTTTGTAACCTTTGTTTATTGAACTTGAACTATTGAACCTTTTTAGTTCAAGCCCGCAAGTTCAAGCACGTAGGTTCAAAAGTTCAAAGTTCAAATTTCGGGCTTTGTAATTTGTGGTCATTGAACTTGAACTATTGAACCTCGCAGGTTCAAGGTTCAAGGTTCGAAGTTCACAGGTTCAGAATGTGGATTTTTCTGAGACAAAAAAATTAGTCTCGGTACGAGGGACATAACTTTTAATTGCATTCTTGGATTGGGCTGAAGTTTTGACAAGTTTTATAAAACCTAGTTTTCTAAATCCTTACTAGAGCGATTGGACAAATATTATCACGTTAGAAAGTTATTGATCTCTGAGTATGGGTCTATACAAATTTTTGAGAAAACTATTATTATGAGAAGCTCAAGGTGCAGACTTGGCTTTGAAATGGAGATATAAAAGAAATGACCACCTGTCAACACATAATTAGATGTGTTTAATTTACACTCTTCAAATATTTTTTAGAAAGGAATGGAGGATAAAAGATTTGAAGCAAAATTAAAAAGAGTTATCGGAAGAAGATAAAAGATAAAGGAGAAAATTAATTAATAATCTTTTCCAAAACCAGTTATTGATAACTAAAATTCCCAGCTATATATATGTAATGAAAGAAATGAGAAAGGGTGTTGATTTTCTTTTCTTTATCTTTCTGCTATAAAAAAAAGGAAGAGGCAACATTGTTTTCTGGACTGGATAGTTTATTTTTCAGAAAAATTGAGTCCGCGAGCTCACATTTTTGGCATTGATAGAATAAAGAAGATTTTGTTGATCTGTGGATTTGTCAATATTTTCTTTTGATTACAATGAACTTTGTTTCTCTTGTGATTACCTTTCATTGCCTTTTCTATTACATTAAAATTTGTGTATGCATTTAATTCGGAAACTTTGATTTCAGAAATAATTTGTATTTGGAAAGAAATCTACTGTTAACTCTTTGTCTGGGTATTCTGATCCCCCTTGTCCTTTGAGGCATGAGAGAGACTTGATCAACATCCAGAGAATTTTTATCTATTGGAAAGGGCATATTCGTGGGTGTGGATAATTAAACTATGTTTTACTTACCTTCATTCACTACATTATAAATCTATTATTCATATCTACTTTCATGGTTATGGGTAGATGTTAGTCTTCCTTTATTGCTTTCTAGTTAAAAGCATATTCAGAAAATATACATTTTTATCCAACGAAGGGAGTTGTACCTTCATATCAAAATTCAGAGAGCACTTGCACTCACCATTGCAAGTGACTCAACTGTTGGTTCTTTTTTTGTCTTTCAATTTGGGCATTTGGGAGTCATTTTTAAAAGGTATTTAAGAAGGACAAATCTGTTTACCAACAAGAGGCAGAATGCTACCTAAATCACATCAACATAGGAGGAGAATGATGTATAGGTCACTGGTATGCTATGTGGTTGCATAATAGTAGGACTCCCACTATATAAGAGATACAATACCCATGTGAAGAGATTATTGATAATGAATGTGCCCACACCAGATCACATGTGCCTATTTGAAGATATGTTGCACAAACAGGGAAGCCGCATGAGTACATTGTAGGATGCAGATGACAAGGAATCACTACCACTAGTAAGTGGAGCTTATCTTCTATTGTGCATAGTGCACCATAGTTCTATGAGAGAAGGAAGAAGAGGTAAATGAAGATGTTTGAAGGATGACACTGGAACTACCGGTGAATCAAAGGGATTCTTCAAGTGCATGAAATAAGGGATATACACTAGACCGACATAGAAGGCATGTTATGCCACCAAAACAGAAAAGGAAGAGTAAAGAATTGATGATTTTGTCAACAGGAAAAACCATCTAAGATGATATTCAATCTGATGATGAAGAAGGAAAAGTGGAGCTGCTGAAAATCGAGAATGAAACCGACAAGCAAATGCCTTAGATGGAAACCGCTAAAGGTTGATGATATGGTGTCATCAGGATGGCTACCAGTAAGCATGAGAACCGGTAAGGAAGGAAAGAGGCTAAGAGATGTGCTTCTCCCTGATGAGAATGAGCATGCTATGGATAGACATGTCTGGCGACTAGTTAAGGTGTTCCACCGATAGTTCAACAAAGAGAAGACATGAAGGTTAACCGGTAAAGTGTGAGATACCAGCAGGGTTAGTGAACTGGCAAAAAAGAAGAACCGGTTGAGTGTTTGGTCGGTGATCCTGTCTGAACCGACACAAAGGTCCAGGCTAGAAATTGGTCAACAAAAGTGCCACCTGGAGTCAAGGTGCCAAAAATTCATGCAACGGTAGATGGAGTGTACGTCGAAGAGGTTGTTGTAGAGTTGATCGATATTAAAGGTAAACCCCATTAATCATGGGATGTGTTGTAGAGGTGTGCAGCTCAAGGAAGGTCAAACAAAGATGATCGATGAGATGCATCAATCAATGCAGAGTGTCCAGATGCAGAATGAAGTTGGTAATGAAATCTACAGAATCATTTATGATAGTTGTCTGGGCGATCAGATCGGATAAGATCTGATTGGATTTGGTTTTCCTCAAGGTTGATGAGGAAACCCTAATTGCCTAAGATTTGAATAGGCTTTTGGTGGGAAGACTAGGCTAGAAATATGCAAGACAAAGATATTGTTTAGTGTTGCTGAAGGGGAGAGTGTTTCTTCTACAAGTAAGAGAAAATCAGTCAAGTACTTAATGAGTATCTGAAAAGAGATTGAGTGTGTGAGAGTGAGAATCAAGTTGAGAGGATCAACCAGCAATGGTGAGGAACCGGTAGTCTACAAGTGAGTCCATGAGAGAAGTATACCAGTGGTGATCGGACCTATAGAGAAAAATTGCATAAGAGTGCAACGTAGGCATGAAGGAACCGACATAACAAAGAATCAGTGGAGAACAACAAAGAAGTTGAGAGAAGTGACAACTTGCAGAGAGAACCAGCAGAGGGAGAGAACAGGTAGAGAAGGAGAAAAGGATGAACTAATAAGGTTGTAACATGAGATAAGGTTGCTAAAGTGAGAGGGTGACAAAGAGAAAACTGACAGTGAACTGGATAGAAGATCGAGCAGAGGGATTTAAAGAAGATTTACAAAATCCATTTGTAACAAGGCTATTAACTTGCAAATGGTTATCTTTTGTATTCACTAAGTTGGAGCTCGGTGCAGGGGTTGTATCTCCCTAGGTTGGTGCCCTAGATCATGGGTTGGTCCTCCTTGGGTTGGTTCCCTAAATCAAGGGTTGGTGCTCCTTAGGTTTGTGCCCTAAATATTGTAATCAGAGATTCATTGTGAGGCTGGATTGGAGCAGTAGTCTCCAACAACATTTCTCACCGAGGTTTTTCCCATCTTGGGTTTTCCTCATATATGCTGGTGTTATTTGATGTCCCTCTTGTGTGAATGCATTTGTTTTTAGTCTCCTCTGTTAGGTCCCAAAGATAATTGAGAGGGGGGGGGGGCGTGAATCAGTTTTCAAATAAATTCAAACAAAAGACAACTTAACCAACTTAATGCTTAATACCTGTAAACTAGTTCAATATACCGGTAGATAGTTTTAACAGTTAATTTCTATACCTGTAAGGATTAGTGAATGAAACATAAAGAAAAAGTCATCCACAACACATAACACCAATAATTGTACGTGGAAACCCTATAAGGGGAAAAACCACGGTGGGAAACCTTACCCACAATCAGATGATACTACTACAGAAGTAAGTGTACATAAATGGGGTCTACACATGCAGAAAGGCCAAGCGCCTAGAGCTCACTACTCAATCACAAAATGGGAGTCACACTGACTACAGTTGGATGGTTAAATCCAATAAGAATGTACTACACAAAATATCATCTTCATATGTTGGATTCAGTACTGGTGTAGTTCTGATTGTCTTCACAAAAACCCTCCTTCAATCATCAAATGATGTCTGCGTGTATAGCTCTGCTTATTCTCGCATATACCTTCACACAATCCTTTTTTGCATTCCACTTGTGATCTTACAAATAAGATCTTACATTTATACCATACCCTAAGACCAATTTTAGTAGGTCATCTCTACAAGATATTACAATAAAAACATTTTACAAACAATACAATATCCAATGCAATAACCGATTCAACATGTCGGCTTAATGCATTTACAACAATAATTAATCATCTCCATAGCATGTTGTGTTGATCTGGAAAAGATAAACCTGCCAGTGCAAAACCTGGACCTATTTGCCGGTAACAACAAATATGCAAATATGAATATACCAATAACCAATTCTACAAGACAAGATGTCCAAACGATGTCTTTGACACTACCAAGTATTTTCCATGCTATTCCAAGTGCCAGTGATCATTATATCTTGTCGGAGTACCAGATACTGGTGACTGTGCATGAGCCATTTGCTTGCTGGTGAATGTTGCTGATTCTCCAAAGTGCCAGAGTCGATAAGTGTTTGGTAGGTATTGACATCAATGACAAAACCATACCAAAATACCAACAATCTACCCCTTTGGCATTGATGGCAACACAAGATGGAAAAACCATCAAAGTGCCAAAACAGAAATGCCAAATACCAAAAACCAACAATCTCCAAAAAGAGATCATAATCAGAAATCAAAATATAGATACAGAGAGTAATAATCTCTCCCAAACAACAATCTCTCCCTCTGGGAGCAACATGGGTTTTCCTTGTCTTTTTCCATACCAATCTCTCCCCCTTTGACATCAAATGCCAAAGTTATTACCAAGCCAAGTTCATATACAAAATACCAATCAGTTTAGTATACCAACTACTCCCCCTGAGAAGTAGCTTCCCATCAAAACTAGAATAAAAGATTTCTCTATTAATTCTGTCGGTTGATGATAATCATCAACTTCCTAAGTCTCTACCGGTGGGGGTATGACCCCAAGCTGATCTCTGAAATATTCAAAAGTCTCCTTAGGCAGAGGTTTAGTAAAGATATCTACAATCTTCTCTTTAGTATTCACATAAACCAGTTCTATTTCCTTTGCTTGAACATTTTCCCTTAGAAAATTTAGTTTGATAGAAACATGTTTGGTTTTGGAATGTAATACCAGATTCTTAGATATATCAATTGTTGTAGTGTTATCATAATAGATAGTAATAGGTTCCTTGCATTTCACTTTTATGTCTTTCAACATTTTCTTAAGCCATAGTACCTGTGTACAGTTAGTTGTTGCTGCAACATATTCCGATTCTGCTGTTGATAAAGATGTACAACTTTGTTTTTTACTCAACCAAGAAACTAGTCTATTTCCAAGAAAGAATGCTCTGCCGGTGGTGCTTTTTCTATCATCCACATCTGCTGCCCAATTTGCATCTATGTATGCACATAATTCAAATTTTTGATCTCTAGGATACCATAATCCAAGATTTATAGTACCTTGTAAATACTGGAAAATCCTTTTTACTATTGATTCATGATTTTCTCTAGGATTACTTTGAAATCTTGAAACAATACATATTGCTTTCATAATATCAAGTCTGGTTTGTGTCAAATACAGTAAACCTCCTATCATAGATTTGTATCTAGTTGGATTAATAGGTGTAGATTCATCCCTTAGTGATAATTTGTCATTTGTGGTCATAGGTGTGCTTATCGGTTTAGAGTTATCCATCCCAAATTTCTTTAGTAACTATTTTAAGTACTTGGATTGACTCAAGAATATACCTTTATCAGTCTGTGAAATCTGCAATCCTAAAAAGAATTTTACTTCTCTAATCATAGACATTTCAAATTCTTGCTACATTTTAATAGAAACTTCTTTACATAATCCATCTTCTCCTCCAAAGATTATATCATCGGCAAATACTTCTATAACCAGGATGTCATCATTAGTCACTTTATAGTATAAATTGTTGTCTGCATTACCTTTAGAAAAACCAATCTTCAAAAGATACTTATCCAAACTTGCATACCAAGCTCTTGGAGCTTGCTTCAATCCATACAAAGCTTTTCTTAACCTGCAAACCATATCTTTGTTATTTGTCAAAGAAAATCCATCAGGTTGTTCAATGTAAAATTCTTCTTCAAGATCTCCATTCAAAAATGCACATTTTATATCCATTTGATATAATTTGAAGTTCTTATGTGTTGCAAAAGCCAAAAAATAATCTGACTGCCTCAATTCTGGCTACTAGTACAAAGGTTTCATTGTAATCAATTCCTTCTTTCTGAGAATATCCCTTACACACTAATCTTGTTTTATTTCTGATAACCTTACCATCTTCATTAAGTTTGTTTTTGAATACCCATTTGGTTCCAATTACATTTTTATCTTTAGGCCAGGGAACTAATGTCCAAGTGTTATTTTTCTCAATTTGTTCTAATTCTTCTTCCATAGCTTTAATCCAATATTTATCTTCACATGCCTCATTAACTGATGATGGTTCAATTTGAGAAATAAGACATACCTCTTCATTTGCCAATCTTCCTCTTGTCATAGCTCCTTTAAACTTGTTTCCAATTATCTGATCTTTAGAATGATTCAGTCTTACATACCGGGGTGTCTTTGTTTGCTAATGTTCCTCAGTTACTATGGAATCCTCAAATAATACTGGGGTAACTAGATCTTCATTCTGTACCAGTGGATTCAGTGTAGGTTCATTTGTCAAAATTTCTATTGCCAGTTCAAAGTCTATATACCTTGAAGTTCCTCTGAATTGTTCATCAATCTTTACATTTGTACTTTCAACGATTTTCTGCAATCTTTTGTTAAAACATCTATATGCCTTGCTCTTAGATGAATAACCAAGAAATATTCCTTCATCACTTCTAGGATCAAATTTTCCAATATACTCATCTCTTCTGATATAACATTTACTTCCAAAAATTATGAAATATTTAAGAGTAGGAGCAATACCAAACCATAGTTCATTAGGGGTCTTACTGGTTTCACCTTTGATGTGAACTTTGTTGAATATATAGATGGCTGTACTGACTACCTCTCTCCAATATACATGAGGTAGGTTTGCTTCTGATAACACACTTCTTGCTGCATCCAAGATAGATCTGTTTTTCCTTTCAACAACTCCATTATGTTGTGGTGTCCGAGGTGCTGATAGCTATCTTCTGATTCCATTTACTTCACAGAATGTATTAAATTCCTTAGATGTAAATTCTCCTCCTTGATTTGATCTTAGACATTTGATTTTCTTACTGGTTCCATTTTCTACCATTGCTTTGAACAGTTTGAAATTTCCCAGTGCTTCTGATTTTTCTCTGAGAAAAGTAACCCAACACATTCTAGAATAGTCATCAATGATTAGCATGAAATATCTATCACCTTATAAGCTTTTAGTTCTAGCTAGACCACATAAATTGGTGTAAATTAAATCAAGAGCATTATTGGATTTTTCTGGAATACTTTTGAAACTAGCTCTAACTTGTTTTCCAAATTGACTTTCCTTACATACCATATTGTGAGGTTTGACAATTTTAGGTAAATCTCTAACTGCCTTAATAGTACTGATTTTCACCATGCAATCAAAGTTTACATGACAGAGTCTCTTATTCCATAACCAACTTTCATCAATATGTGCAATTAAGCATGTCTTTTCACTGTTATTCAAATGAAAGATATTACCTCTAGTTTGATTACCGGTTGCAATTTCCAAACCAGTTCTATTCATGATTTTTCATTTTTCATTTTTGAATTGTAACTGAAATCCTTTCTCAACTAATTGACCAACACTCAAAAGATTATGCTTTAATCCTTCAACATAGTAAACATTGTTAGTGTTATGCTTACCATCAAGAGATATTATACCCTTACCTTTGATCAAACAAGCTTTGTCATCTCCAAATCTCATTAAGCCTCCATTGTATTCTTGAAAGTCCAAGAATTTACCTTTGTCTCCTATCATATGATGTGAGCATCCCGAATCAATGATCCATTCATCCTTTACTTCAACTTTAGCTGCCAAGGCCTGTACTATCGATTGAGTAGTAGGTGCCGGTTGATCTTCTGTTATAGCAACAAAAACCCATCCATTGTCTGTCGGATCCTCATCAGAATCATTAGTCACACCTTCATCAGCAATATAATAAGATTTGTCTTTATTCTTCTTAAATATGTATCTCTGATATTCAAGGTTAGGGTTGTATGTTCTTCTAGCTTCTTCTCTTAGTCTAGCATGTCTATCTGGGCATCTTGAAGCCATATGACCAATCTTATTATAGTTAAAATATTTAAAGGGTGCTTTACCTTCATACTTACTTCCAACTAGACCTTTAGGCATTTTCCTTGCAAATAGTGCTTCAAGTTCTTCAAGTTCTTCATTTCTTTCCTACTTTCTTCAAGTTCTCTTGCATAAAAGGCTTTCCAATCAGATTTGTCAAATGATGGAGCAGATGATGTTGATGCTTTAAAGGCCAAATCTGTCTTTATAGTAGCAATAGGACCAAATTCTTCAATTTCAAAAGCTGAAAGTTTCCCAATCAATGTATCCCTAGTTACTAAGGTATTAAGCATTGTTCTTAACTCATTTATAGCAGTGACTTTCATTTTATATGTTGGTGGCAAGCCTCTTAAAACTTTTGAAATAATTTCATCCTCACTTAAGGTTCCTCCACAACATTTAATACCCAAAACAATCTCATTTACTCTTTCCATAAAAGCAGAAATCCTTTCATCTTCTTCCATTTTCAAATGTTCATACTTGACCCGGAAGCTTTCTAGTTTTGCAATTTTGACTGTGGAATCTCCTTCATTCAGTGTTTCCAAATGATCCCAAATAGCTTTAGCAGTAGACCTATCTGATAGTCCCATGATTTGTTGATCTGATAATGCGCTCAAGAGTGCTTCTCTTGCTTTGCAATCATTTTCTTCATCTTTTCCCAAGGTAGGTGGATTAGGCTGACTAGGAGTGGGAGCAGTATAACCATTCTTTGTAACATCCCAGATATCCTTTCCAATGCAATTTAGATGTGTCTCCATTCTAATCTTCCATATGCCATAGTTGGTTCCATCAAGTTTAGGACTGTCCTTCCTGAAATAGTTAGTAGACATTGGATCTCCTCAAGCTGTTAAACTTCTGCAAAAGAGGACTAGGCTCTGATACCAATTGTTAGGTCCTAGAGACAACTAAGAGGGGGGGGGGGTGAATTAGTTGTCAAATAAATTCAAGCCAGAAACAACTTTACCAACTTAATGCTTAATACCGGTAAACCAATTCAATATGTCGCTAGATAGTTTTAACAGTTAATTGTTATACCGGTAAGGATTAGTGCATGAAACATAAAGACAAAGTCATCAACGACACATAACACCAATATTTGTACATAGAAACCCTGTAAGGGGAAAAATCATGGTGGGAAACCTTACCCACAATTAGATGATACTACTGCAGATAGTAAGTGTACATAAATGGGGTCTGCACATGCAGAAAGGCCAAGCGCCTAGAGCTCACTGCTCAATCACAAAATGGGAGTCACATTGACTACAGTTTGATGGTTAAATACAATAAGAATGTGTTGTTCACCAAATCTGGTTAACCCAAGAACACTTGCAAATCTATATATGAGATAGCCAATCTCAATCAATGAAACACTTCAGGGCTTGGACAACATAACAAGGACCTAGATCCTTCTACTCTTTAGGCTCTGCAAAACCTAGGTGGGTGTACCTGTAATGCATTTAATCAAACCCATTACACACTAGACTGCATCAAAAAAAGCAGATGGATCTTAAAAGGTTGAAAAACTAAGAGGTTACTGCAGATGGGCTAGATCCACACTTGCAACTCAATAATGTTTGAATCCTGAGATGGATAGAACAAACTAACATTATAAACATAACATTACAAACATAACATTAATTGAGGATATTGATTTAAAATCTCTAAGAATCTCCCCAATCTGCAAGATTAGTGCCTTATCCAAGGGCAATAGAGTCATACATATTTCTATAAATGAAAACCTCTATTGCAAATCCAATTTATTTGAAGAAAGATATCCCTGCATTAATGCCTTACAAAAATGCATTCTAAGCTCAGATAGAGGATCATACACAATTTCTGCTCATAGAATTTAAATCCCTTATGTAAAGGATGCCTAAGAACAAGAATTACACTCTAATTTAGGAGGATAAACCCAAACTCCCTTGAAGACGGGAATTATTGAAAATGAAGAATGCCTGAAGACAATCCAATAAATTGTATATGCCTTACGTATATGTGACTGCAAAACATTTATAGCAAGAAGAAACTCTATTCTATGGAAAAGGACATTGCCCTGTACAATTTTGAAGAGAACTCAAAATTGGAAGCCATGAAAACTAGAGCCACCCTCACAGAATTCTAGAACCCTTACAATGAGAAGAAAATTGGAATAAGAAGGAAGATGAAAAAGATTAGGTCTGCAACCGAAATTTCCAAGTGTCTCCTTTGTCCCTAACTACAAAAATATCTTCTTCATTCCCGTGGAAAATGATCTCAAAAATATCCCATATCTATTGAAATTAACTCCATAACTGCATTCCTCATCTCAAGAGCTTTCCGACAATATATAATACTTCATATTTTGGCCAAAAATAGACCTCTGAGCAAATTAATCACTCATGTGGATCCATTATTTAAATGTTTCGAAATTCTTATATAGTTGAGACTATACATTTAATTTGATTTTTCATCCATTTTTGGCCCTGCATCCTACCACGTGGCAACCTCTTATTGGTCAATGGGGTCCACTAGGTGCCACCTTGGATGACACCTCATCACAGCCACATGCACGCTTTGTCACTACCACTTGGCCGCCACGTGTACAACACCTTATCATCACCTATGCACCAACTGTCTGCCACATGTGTGCCACCTCAACACCACATCATCACCACTAGACAGGACCTACAAGCTGGACTGCCATGTCACACTGCCACCTGTCTTTCGCTATTTCATGATAAGTAAGTTTTGAGCAACTTCAAGTCACCAAATCACGTGCATCGTTGGATCTCCTTCAACCTGCATGATCTTTACCTCAATTGTCATGCATGTGGTTTTTCGCTATTTTGCAAAGGGTATTTTGTGTGCATCTTCCCTTCGCAAATCTACGCGCACCATCGATCTTTTTGGAACATGCTCATTGGTTAAGCCATCCATATCTTGCAAAACTTGCCTCCCTGCCTTGAGATCCATGCCTGTTTGGGGTCCACCTGTCGCCACATGTCAGCCTCCTCAGTTGCCTTGTGAAGGGCACCCACACGTGTGGGGTCCACTTGGTCACCCAACTGGCACCTTGTGTCAAAAGCCTTTGAGCTTTGACATTATACTTGGGTGGAGATTTGAATTTAAATACATGAACTTTCCCATGCACAACTAATGTGGGATAAATGCTCATGCCTGGGAATGCATTTTTTGAAGCTTTTCTGGTTTGCATTTGCTGCTAATTTCATTTGCTGAAGGATTAAAATGCCTTCTCCACACCATTGTAATAGGTTCGATGCCTTCTAATGCATTTGTTGAGGTTTATAATGGCTCCTTTATTAACCATGCAGGAAGTTGTCACTACAATTTGGTTGAAGTTTTAACTATTTTCATTTGCTGCACTCCAAAGGATTTGGCACTGTGCATGCCCACATGCATTTTCTTTGAAGTTTAATTTAAAACCTTTCACTCAACCACCAACGTAGAGGGAGATGCTCAAAAGTCTCTGAGGTCTTTTCACCATTTCTTTTAACAGCCATCACGTGCCATAGGCAGGGAGGACATTGGCACTAAATTTGTATTTGCATAAAGGTTTGAAAACCCCCACGTACCATTTATCAAGGGTCTAAAAGATTTCTGCATTTTCTAAATTCCACTCCATGTTTCAAGTATTTGTCATTATACTTGGGTCTGCCATTGCATTTAATGGAAGTTTCTAATTCCTCTTAACCATCACGCCACACTGGGGAATGTTTGATCTGCCACATGAGGGAGAAGAGAGAACTGTTGTTGCATTTGTTTTAAACTACTCCATGCCCATTCAATGCCATGTAGAGGAGGGGGAGATTGGCTTTCACAACAGTCAATTTGTATTTGTCTAGAGCTTCAACACCTTCATCACCTTTCATATTGTTGCTGCTCATAGGGGTTTCTATATTCCAGTTACTTTCAACGCCACACACACAGCAAGGAGAATTTGGCATTTGCTGAAGTTTGAAGACTCTCCAAACTCAATGTGGGAGGGGAATTTAATCCTGCTGTTTACACTTTACTTGAGGTTTCATTGATCCTTCTCAGAGTTGATGGAAATTACTAAATTTTGAAATACCCCCACGTGCCACAACAAGGAGAACTGGCAAAGTCACATGGCACTTGGGAGGAGAATATTGCTAATTGCATTTGCTCTGGACTTCAACGCTCTTTATCCACTTTATCCACATAGTGAGGAACTGCAAAGGTATTGCAATTAAATGTTACATCTATCCAATGCATTTTCATGAAGACCTTTTAAAACCTTTACCCACACTCAACATTGGGAGCTTAATGGTTTTCTCACTGTCAAACTGGCATATTGCAATCGAGCCTAGTTAGGCCCCAAAGTGGGTCCGACTAGAAAATTTTTTATTTTCATGCAATTGACCTCTGAAATGCCTCACGAACCTTAAACATACCCCTGGAAATGATTGGCAACATTTTCGGATCACCAAATTGAGTTTTGCAACTTTCAGGCGCCTGTGCCACATTTTCGCATTTAATCGCAAAGATGTATTTTTCAAGTCAGTCAAAACACCTTTCTGGACCTCGCCATCTGATAGGAGTGTACTCTGATGTACAAGGATGAACTTTGCCAATCAGTTTCTCAAGATGAGTCCCGAGAGAAGAGATATTAATCGCCGAAAATGACCAACTGGCTTTGTTGACACTGCAGACTTGATGAAGTCAATGTTCTGGCAACACATGATGCCGTTCTCAAAAATACCAAATGACCTCTGTAGACCCTAAAATTTGAAACACAGGTACCATGCAGTACATATTAAAACTTATAATTATCAGTTCGACCAAAAGCCTGACTGGGTGCAAATGGCGTGCTCATGAAAATGGCTACATTAACTGATATAACATTGAAAGTACGGATCACTAAAAATGATGACTCAATGAACCCTTTTGAAAACCGATCAAATGGATTGGTAGGAGCCTAAAACTAGAAACATAGCTTTTCATTTATACCAATAATATCCTGAAATAAAATTTTTGTCATGACACTTACTGAGGCAACTTTTACACTTATGTGAAACAGGGCTCCGACTAGCTATCGAAACAAGGACTTGTCAAACCATACAAAGTGCAAATAGTTCAAGCTTTGAAAACTGAGCAAATGGATTCATAAGAACTTGAAATTTTACAAGCTAACTCAAATTTATGCATACAATTCAATCCATTTTGAAATTTTTCATGACAATTAACAGGGAAAAAGATGTAATCACTCAAAGTAGGCTACTCAATAAAATCTGCATTTGTGCCTAAAATGTACTTTCAGCTCACCCCTCGAAATGGGTACCTAGTAAACTTATCCAAACTAAATTCTGAAAGTTGCACATCACTGAATAGGCCAAATGAAAGGTGTAGGACATTTTTCTAAAACCTTACCCTCTGAAAATCAACTGGCTCCATTTTGCCCTCTCTCTAACTAGGCCATTCAAACTGACTCATTTGGAAATGCAAAGCAAAAATTTGAATTGGGCCTCAAAACTTGACTCAATTTTAATGAGTCCCAATAGTGGCTCTGAATGGGGATCGTTGATTGCAAGATCAACACAAGAATCCAGAATCTAAGGTTAAGCAGACCACCCAAAAAAATGAATCATTCTCTTCTCTTCTCAAAAACAGGGCTCCTTATTCTACCCAAACAGCAAGGCACTTATTGAAAACCACACAACTATAGCAAAGCAACTGTACAAAATATACAACTTATAAATGGCCCTGGGCCATCAAAACTAAAATCAATTCTTACCTCTATCAAACACATGACTTTCATTTCCACAAACTAGAGGTTTCATCCTTATCCACCTGATCAATCACACTTCCATTTCTAATTAGCTGATCACATAAAACAAAATCAATAGCATGTTCATAATCATAAAATCTTTGAAAACCAAATGAATGCTGAAATGGTTGATCACTACATGACATAAGAGTGTCATACTCTTCACCATTCTTTCCTAGCTGAAATGAAAAGTAATCCAACTTATTCTAAACACTGGGAGCATTAGGCATATCTAAATCATTAGTTTGCACAAAAATAAAACATTCATCCTTAATACTATCTTGCAAACTAGAGAGGAAAACTTCTTGATAAAATGACTGCAACTCATCTTGCTGATCACAATTTTTATTAGCCTCTTGCACAAGTAAAAACACATGATCATCACTTATCAATGGTTCATTTCCCACTTGCAAATTTGAGAAAACTACTTCAAATATGTCATTCTCTTTAACAGCAAGATCCATACAATGCATAGCAAAATCTTAATTCATATCAACATGTGAATCTACATTATCACACCTATCAAGCGTATATGCATCTTCACCTTGTCCATCACTCAAATCAAAAATAGGGAAAGAATCAATAGCATATGTATCATACTTCACACCCTCAAAAACATCATCAATATCTAAACAGGTACTGGTTGGGTGTGAGAGATTAGGCACATTTTTGGATGCATACCTCTGAAAATCAGCAGTTAGGAGCTCTGAAATTTGTTCACTACTTAGTGAACCTTCTTCATTTCCATTTTCCTTGGCTTCATCCTCTGAGCTGTAAGCATCATCCCAAACTGATAAAGGTATTAAATCAGCGGTACTCATGTCTCTATGCACATTTATTTCATCATTACAACAACTCGCATCCGCATCATAGCCTTTATCATGCTACTCATAAAGTGTTGCTATATGTTGCAACATAGTTTTATAACTTTGGTTGCAAATATTTTGTGGATTGAACTTAACAACAAGGTGATCCATATCATTAAAATCTGAAACCTCAATGGGCTCATGATTACTCAAACAATTACTTATGTTCTCACAAATTTCTTCTTGCTCTGAATACACATCTAAACTATCATGCTAAGAATAATAATCACCTTCAGTATCATAGGAGGCATATCCACTCACGGATTCATCTCCCTCACCATCCTCAATCTTGTGTACATTTTCAGATTTCATTCTTTCAATCTCATCTATCCATTCTTTTATACATGCAACACTCTCTTCTCTCAAGGTAGTAGACCAATTAACTGAGTCAGGCTCATCAAGCTCTAAGAACAACTCAATTCAAATAGACTCATGGGGCCTAGCATCAGTTGAAAGCTCATTCAATGCAGCTATAAATCTTTCATAAAAAACAATTGATGACTCTTCTTTTCTTTGCCCTACTTTTCTTCTTAAAAACTAGACAAACTTCTCTTGGATCTTTTGAAGACATACTTTAATTTCTCTATCAATCTCTTTTAGATTTGACAAAGGATTTTCAGATCTAGGAACTATATCATGATCCATCAGGTTTATAACATCTACTGAACCATTAGCTTGACCATGCATCTTATTGTTTCATAAATTCTTTTCAAAACATATGCAGTCACTAATTTTTCAGAATTATACATACTTCTCCCATCACTTATAACTGAAATTTATTTTAAAACATGAAATATGCATACTGCAAATTTCTTTTCCTTTCAATGGTGATTGTTTCACCCTATAAGGAACATAATTATTTCATAAAAACTTTGAGGAATACCTAGTAAAATAACTGTTGCTGTTGTTCACTTCTTATTTCTCTTTGACAGGACCTTCAATCTCTGAACTCCTAGCATCTGTTACCTCTTTGTTGTAAGTTCACCAAATCCTTTAATTTTTTTTACAATAATGCACACTGGTGTAGAGATCTTTCAGAGTCGCCACTCATTGCTGTGAGGATTTATAAAACCATTTGTAGAACATGAATAGATCTGGACTCACACAAAAATAAAAGGATAACAAATTTTCAACACTTGGCACACAACACTACCAAGGAAATAACTACAGATCTGAAAACACTTTCAGATTTACAATACTTTTATGACTCTTTCCTCCAATGGAGATGGCCAGACTCATGGACTTAACTTAACAAAATTCTTACATCTCTTTCCCGAGTAGAGTCACCATTTTTGTTGTTCACCAAATCTAGTTAACCCAAGAATGCCTACAAATCTATCTATGAGATAGCCAATCTCAATCAATGAAACACTTCAGTGCTTGGACAACATAGCAAGGACCAAAATCCTTGTACTCTTCAGGCTTTGCAAAACCTAGGTGGGTGTACCTGTGATGCATTTAATCAGACCCATTACACACTAGACTGCATCAACAAAAGCAGATGGATCTCAAAAGGTTCAAAAACTAAGAGGTTACTGTAGATGGGCTAGATCCACACTTGCAACTCAATAATATTTGAATCTTGAGATGGATAGAACAAACTAACATTACAAATATAAAATTAAATAAGGATATTGATTTAAAATCTCTAAGAATCTCCCCAATCTGCAAGATCGGTGCCTTATCCAAGGGCAACAAAGTCATACATCAATCTATAAATGAAAACCTCTATTGCAAATACAATTTATTTGAAGAAGGATATTCCTACATTAATGCCTTACCAAAATGCATTCTAAGCTCAGACAGAGGATCATACATATCCAAACAATAATTCAGATTCATAATTTCTGCTCATAGAATTTAAATCCCTTATGTAAAGGATGCCTAAGAACAAGAATTACACTCTCATTTAGGAGGATAAACCCAAACTCCCTTGAAGATGAGATTTATTGAAAATGAAGAATGCCTGAAGACAATCCAATAAATTGTATATGCCTTACATATATGTGACTGCAACAGAAAACATTTACAGCAAGAAGAAACTCTATTCTATGGAAAAGGACATTGCCCTATACAATTTTGAAGAGAACTCAGAATTGGAAGCCATGAAAATTGGAGCCACCCTCACAGAATTCTGGAACCCTTACAATGAGAAGAAAATTGGAATAAGAAGGAAGAGGGAAAAGATTAGGTCTACAACCAAAATTGCCAAGTGTCTCCTTTGTCCCTAACTGCAAAAATATCTTCTTCATTCCCGTGGAAACTTCTCTCAAAATATCTTATATCTTTTGAAAATAACTCCATAACTGCATTTCTCATCTCAAGAGCTTTTCAGCAATATATAATACTTCATATTTTGGCCAAAAATAGACCTCTGAGCGAATTAATCACTCATTGGATCCATCATTTAAATTTTTTGAAATTCTTATATAGTTGAGACTATACATTTAATTTTGATTTTTCATCCATTTTTGGCCCTGTGTCCTACCACGTGGCAACCTCTAATTGGTCGATGGGGTCCACTAGGTGCCACCTTGGATGACATCTAATCACCACCATGTGCATGCTTTGTCACTGTCACTTGGCCACCACATGTACACTACCTTATCGCCACCTATGCGCCAACTGTCTGCCACCTATGTGTCACCTCCGTGCCATTTCATCGCCACTGGATAAAACCTATGAGTTGGACCACCATGTCACACTGCCACCTATCTTTCGCTATTTCGTGATGAGTAATTTTTGAGCAACTTCAAGTCACAAAATCACACGCATCATTGGATCTCCTTCAACCTATGTGATCTTTACCTCGATCTCCGTGCACGTGGTTTTTTGCTATTTTGCAAAGGGTATTTAGTATGCATCTTCCCTTCACAAATCCATGTGCACTGTCAATCTTTTGGAACATGCTCACTAGTTAAGCCGTCCATTTCCTGCAAAACTTGCCTGCCTGCCTCGGGATCCACCTGTCACCACTTGTCAGGCTCCTCGGTCACCTCGAGAAGCATGCCCGCATGCGTGGGGTTCGCTTGGTCACCCAACTAGCACCTTGTGTCAAAGGCCTTTGAGCTTTGACATTATACTTGGGTGGAGATTTGAATTTAAATACATAAACTTTCCCATGCACAGCCAATGTGGGATAAATGCTCATGCCTGGGAATGCATTTTTTGAAGCTTTCCTGAGTGTTTTAATGGCGTCTGGTTTGCATTTTCTGCTAATTTCATTTGCTGAAGGATTAAAACACCTTCTCCACACCATTGCAATAGGTTCGATGCCTTCTAATGCATTTGTTGAGGTTTATAATGGCTCCTTTATTAACCACGCAGGAAGCTGCCATTGTAATTTGGTTGAAGTTTTAACTATTTTCATTTTCTGCACTCTAAAGGATTTGGCACTGTGCATGCTTACATGCATTTTCTTTGAAGTTTAATTTAAAACCTTTCACTCAACCACCAACACAAAGGGAGATGCTAGGAAGTCTTTGAGGTCTCTTCAACATTTCTTTTAACAACCATCACATGCCACAGGCAGGGAGGCCATTGGCACTAAATTTGTATTTGCATAAAGGTTTGAAAACCCTCACGTACCATTTGCCAAGGGTCTAAAAGACTTCTGCATTTTGTAAATTCCACCCCACGTTTCAAGTATTTGTCATTATACTTGGGTCTGCCATTGCATTTAATGAAAGTTTCTAATTCCTCTTAACCATCATGCCACACTAGGGAATGTTTGATCTGCCACATGAGGGAGAAGAGAGAACTGTTGTTGCATTTGTTTTAAACTACTCCATGCCCATTCAATGCCATGTAGAGGAGGGGGAGATTGGCTTTCATAGAAGTCAATTTGTATTTGTCTAGAGCTTCAACACCTTCCTCACCTTTCATATTGCTGCTGCTCATAGGGGTTTCTATATTCCTGTTACTTTAAACGCCACACACACAGCAAGGAGAATTTGGCATTTGTTGAAGTTTGAAGACTCTCCAAACTCAATGTGGGAGGGGAATTTAATCCTGTTGTTTACACTCCACCTAAGGTTTCATTGATCCTTCTCATAGCTGATGGAAATTACTGAAGTTTGAAATACCCCCACATTCCACAATAGGGAGAACTGGCAAAGTCACATGGCACTTGGGAGGAGAGTATTACTAATTGCATTTGCTTTGGACTTCAACGCTCTTTATCCACTTCATCCACACAGTGAGGAACTACAAAGGTATTGGAATTAAATGTTACATCTATCCAATGCATTTGCATGAAGACCTTTTAAAATTTTTACCCACACTCAACATTGGGAGCTTAATAGCTTTCTCACTGTCCAACTGGCGAATTGCAATCGAGCCTAGTCGGGCCCCAAAGTGGGTCTGACTAGAAAAAATTTTGTTTTCATGCAACTAACCTTTGAAATTCCTCACAAACCTTAAACATACCCCTGGAAATGATTGGGAACGTTTTCGGATCACCAAGTTGAGTTTTGCAACTTTCAGGCACCTGTGCCACATTTTTGCATTTAATCGCGAAGACATATTTTTCAAGTCAGTCAAAACACCTTTCTGGACTTTGCCATCTGACAAGCGTGTACTCTGATGTACAAGGATGAACTCTACCAAGTAGTTTCTCAAGACAAGTCTCGAGCAAAGAGATATTAATCACCAAAAATGACCAACTGGCTTTGTCGACACTGCGGACCTGATGAAGTCAATGTTCTCGCAACACATGATGCCTTTCTCAAAAATACCAAATGACCTCCATAGATCCTCAAACTTGAAAAATAGGTACCTTGAATTACATATTAAAACTTAGAATTCTTAGTTCGACCAAAATCCTGACTGAGTGCAAATGGCGTGCTCATGAAAATGGCTACATTAACTGATATAACACTGAAAGTACGGATCACTGAAAATGATGACTCAATGAACCCTTTTGAAAACTGATCAAATGGATTGGTAGGAGCTTGAAACTGGAAACATAGCTTTTCATCTATACCAATAATAGCCTGGAATAAACATTCTATCATGACACTTACTGAGGCAACTTTTACACTTGTGTGAAACAAGGCTCCGACTAGCTATCGAAACAGGGACTTGTCAAACCATACAAAGTGCAAACAGTTCGATCTTTGAAAACTGAGCAAATGGATTCATAAGAACTTAAAATTTTACAAGATAGCTCACATTTATGCATACAATTCAATCCATTTTGAAATTATTCATGACAATTAACAGGGAAAAATATTTAATCACTCAAAGTAGGCTACTCAATAAAATCTGCATTTGTGCCTAAAATGCACTTTCAGCTCACCCCTTGAAATGGGTACCTAGTAAACTTATCCAAAATGAATTCTAAAAGTTTCACATCACTAAATAGGCCAAATGAAAGGTGTAGGACATGTTTCCCAAACCTTATCCTCTGAAAATCAACTAGCTCCATTTTGCCCTCTCTCTAACTAGGCCATTCAAACTGACTCATTTGGAAATGCAAAGAAAAAATTTGAATTGGGCCTCAAAACTTGACTCAATTTTAATGAGTCCCAACAGAATGTACTACACAAAATAGCATCTTCATATGGTGGATTTAGTATCGGTGTAGTTCTGATTGTCTTCACAAAAACCCTCCTTCAATCTTCAAATGATGTCTGCATGTATAGCTCTTCTTATTCTCACATATACCTTCACAGAATCCTTTTTCACATTCCACTTATGATCTTACAAATAAGATCTTACATTTATACCATACCCTAAGACCAATTTTAGTAGGTCGGCTCTACAAGATATTACAATAAAAATATTTTACAAACAATACAATATCCGATGCAATAACTGATTCAACATGTCGACTTAATGCATTTACAACAATAATTAATCATCTCCATAGCATGTCGTGTTGATCTTGAAAAGATAAACTTGTCGGTGCAAAACCTGGACCTATTTGCTAGTAACAACAAATATGCAAATATGAATATACCGGTAACCAATTCTACAAGACAAGATGTCCAAACGATGTCTTTGACATTACCAAGTGTTTTCCATGATATTCCAAGTGTCGGTGATCATTATATATTGCCAATGTACCAGATATCGGTGATTGTGCATGAGTCATTTGCTTGCCGGTGAATGTTGCTTATTCTCCAAAGTGCCAGAGTTGATAAGTGTTTAGTAGGTGTTGACATGAATGACAAAACCATATCAAAATACCAACATCCTCACTAACTGATAAGTCTGCATTTAGTTAGATCTATTAATCGGTATAATCACATAAGGATAGTTAAAGGGAAAATTTGAAGAACCACTTATTCACCCCCCTCTCAGTGGTGCATTGTGTCTAACAATATCATACCAGATCTAAGATCCATCATATTTGCATTAGTGAATCTTCAGACCAACTTCTCCAGTATCTGAAACATGCTTTCAAACCATTGCCGAGGGTAATGCAAGATCTGTGATGAATTTTTCTCCCCCTAAGCCTAATGCCCTACTTACCTGATGAGTTTTCTATTAGTGCAGGAACATTCTTCTCTATCAGTTGAGTAACCGAGGTATATGCTTCAGTCAGTTGATCCTCAAAATTTCTAATCCACTTCTTCTCATGCTCCTTTCAGATATTATCAACCTTTTGTTTTCACTTCTCACTGGATTTGTCATTTATTGTCGGTAGGTTCTTGCTTTTGCAAAATTTAGCAATATGTCATACTTTGTTGCATGCATAACATGTGACATTGTTCTTTTGAATTACCTTGTTGTAACCTTGATCATTTCTTGATCTAAATTAATTACCCATATGTCCAAACTTTCCACATGCACGGCATTTCATATTCATTCTACAATTTATTGTCCTATGACCATACTTTTTGCAATTGAAACATTAACCGATACCTAAATTATTATACTGATTGACTCTATTTCTGCATTGGCTTGCCATATGACCAAAATTATTGCAAACAAAGAATCTACCATTAAATTTATGTGCATTGGGTTGTCTTACCAATGACCTCTAATTCCGATTGTCTAGTAGATTCTCCAGATTTGTAGTACTAGAGCTTTCTCCATGCTCCAATACAAGACCTCTAGTGTCTCCATTGTCCCTTTGATTCTTCAATAACTCATCAAGGTTTGCAGAACTGGCTTTGAACTTGTCTTTGTACTCATTTGCAACATCCATATCACTTCTTAGAACTATCATCATTCTTTCCAACTCTTGCTCATTGTTCTGAGATTGTACTAATTCATTTCTCAACACATCATTCTCATGTGCCAACCTAATGCATTCTTCAGATCTATCTTTCAAAGATTTGGCAAGATTTTCTTCATTCTTCTTTCAGTCTTCAATCTCCTTGGACGTCCTCATGGTTAGAGATTGCATTTCATTTTTCATGACACCATTTTCCCGACTTAGCTTCTGGCATAGTTCCCTTAGAGCATTCTTCTCTTCATCATCCTAATTTTGTAAGAGTTCTTTCCCTTTGGCTTGTGAAGATGACAAAATCTCTTGTAGAGTAAGGATGAATTACTTTGTATATCTCAGCTCATCTTTTGTAGAATTCAACTCATCTTGCAGCTTCATGTTCTTCAATCTTTCAACATCAAAGTCTTCAAGTGCTGCTTCAAGTTATTTCTCCAAACTCATCTACATGGATTCCGGATTCAGGATCTTCCTCAAGTTGTTTGACTTATTCTGAGGCACCTTGCTCTGATACCAGTTGTTGGAATCCAAGAACACTGAGAGGGGGGGTGTATCAATGTTCTACTAGTAAATAAGACTTTAATTTCTTTTAGATACTTTTCCAATTAACAACTGGTAAGCATATAAAAAAGATATAATGAAGAACAAAGAAACCACAAAGATCAACACCATAACACAATAGATTTAAACGTGGAAAACCTCAAAGAGGAAAAACCACGGTGGGATTTGGGACCCACAATATCTATCCACTAGCCAAATGAATAAATTTTACATATAAGGAGCCTCTACATGTAGGAAAGCACACTTCCTAGAGTGCACTACTCATCACAAAGGAGCCTCTGATACTACAGATACAAAATACTGAGTTACAAACAAAATTCTGAACTCTGAGTGTGCATCTAATATGCTGGATGTGTTCTCGTTTAAGCACTAACTATACTGATTAACACTGTGTCCTTCCTTACTGGTAACCTAATTCACTTTCCAATCCTCTTCACAAACAACCAAGACCGACTATAGATCATTACATTCACATTATGTCGATCAAGATCTCGCTCACACAAATGCATAAATCTTATCACATCTATATCCCAAAATGATCTAACTGAACCGATCTATATACCCTTACATACATGAACATGAATGCCTTATGTCGGATTACAATCATATCACAAATTAATTACATGTCAGCCTAGACAAAAATATAAACATTAATCTTTGCGACCGTTGCCACTATAACCTCTGTCGGATTAATCTTCTATGTTGGCTTCCACATATCGGTTCCTAGTTTGTCCATTACCCTTTCCTGTCAGTTTCTTTTAATGTCAAATTTCAATCCTTGAATACTGGTGAATAACAGACAAGTATCCAATGCAAAGTGATGTGTGTTACCATCAATGAAAACACCATGATCCCAGATGAGTGTCAATTGCCAACAAGTTGTCTCTCCTGCTTTTGCCAAATGAGTTAGAAGGAGGCTAGTTCTGATGAAACCCTTCATCCTCTAATATTTTATCTTCAACTCATCCAAATCTATCTATACCAAGGTAGTAGAGGGTTCATATAAATAAAAAATCTCTTGGAATTCCTCCCTCTTGATTGTCAACAAAATCTCTCCTCATTTCCCCTTATAACCCTCAAAATAGGGTCATACCTGTCTGCAACAACTTTGAGAAGGTTAACATCCATTAATATGTTGGTATTATGGATGACTTCTGTTAGATTCAATGAAAGTACCAAAGACACTAATTGGGGGGGGGGGGGGGGGGGGGGTGAATCAATGTCTAACTGGTTAGTTGAATATTTAAACTTATTTATAACTTTGCAACTCAAAACAGTGTACTGATAAACTAGAATTAATGCAGTAAATAGAAATAATAGAGACAACATAGAAACACACCATAACACAAGATATTTTAATGAGGAAACCCGGTGTGGGAAAAACCTCAGTGGGATTTGTGACCCACAATATTTACTCATTGGCCAATGAATAAATACTACTTACATGCAAGAAGGCCAACAACCTAGAGCTCATTGCTTAGAAGTGTCTCACTGACTACAAAATGGATAGTTAAAATCCAATACAATGTACTGCTCAAAATAACATCTCTAATGCCTAGTTCAGTATTGGTTTAAGCTCAGTCATTAACCAAAACCTTCACTATTCACTATATCACCTTATCCGATAATTTCTTATTCATTCATCCATACTACTACTTCAAAATGACCTATAAGATCTCATACAAATATGAGTCTTTACAATATACCATGTCGGCTTACAAAAGATAATTATAATACAATAAATAAAAGTTCATCCTATGTCAGCCTGAGTGTCGGTATGCTTTGTTGTCGATGAAATCTGAATGTCAGTTTAAGTTCTTGTCAGTGTTGGTGATCCTGTGTAACCCAATACCGGTTGGTTGCCATCAATTAAAACATCAACCAATCTCATATGAGTGTAGAATTCCAACAATGTCCCCCTTTGGCATTGATGGCAACACTTGTGAAAAAAATCCAAAACTATTATCCCAGAACTAATATCCAAAAAGATGTGCTCCCCCTGAGCAATTGATCTCCTTTGTACATGCATTTTTCTCTCCACTACTCCCCCTTTGACATCAATGACAAAGGATGTCATAAATAATCAAAGAGTACACAATTTTACCTCAAGGTCTATAACCGGTTGGTTACTATCTGAAAAATGTCCGCCAAAACTAGATTCAAACTCTGCATAAACTTGTTGTTGTCAGCTAGAGTTGCCTCAGTCTGCTAGATCATATGGGTGAGATAGTGTAGTTGATGCTCCGATGATCATTCTCTAGGAATTGTTGCCTTAGTTAGTTCAACTCTCTGAGTAATCAGACTATCCAATCTCGGACCAAGTTTATTCTTTAGTTCCTAGGCCTTCAACCTTATTTTTGCCTTCTCTTTCTCAAGTTTCTCCAACTTCTCCTATAAAAATGCCATTTCTTGCTCAAAAACTGATGTAAGTTCAAATAAAACTATTATATTGTCTACAATATCATCGATTTCTTTCTATCTTCTTTATTTCCTCATCTATATCCTCTGCCAAACAGTGAGGTTTATATGCTTCTGGTGCAGGAGCACCTATGGAGCACCCATGGAGATAAGGTGCACTAGGGTCATTGATAGGCCCTCATGGAGAATCAATGAGAAATTAAGTATAAAAGAACTTTAAGGTCTTAAAACAATGTAATAATGGCCAATAGAGCCTAAATGTGCAATGAAATGTAATGAAAAGATCAAAAAGTGTAAAATTGTCAATGTTGGCAATTAGGCCTAGAAAAGGCTAAAATTGGGTTTTGAAGGGTATAATAGGTGTGTGAATTATAAACCATGTTTAAATGTTGTAAGGTCATCTTAAGACCATTTTTGTTTTTTGGTAGAGTTAGGGGTCCAATTTGTTCATGTTGACAACTTTGTTTGTCAACATGACAACTTTTGAGAGCAACTTTTATTGTCAAAATTGCAAAAATGACAAGAATAGGTGGTTAGAGGTAGTTGGGTAGTTATGGTTTGGTCTTGAAGGCCACAAATGATATAAAATTTTGAAAAACAATACTCTTAAGAGATATTGTGGGATATTGTGGGTGTTTGATTGAAGACAATCAGTTGGAGCAATCAAAATCTATATTTTCATGTGCATTTTCTAAGTCTCAACATGTTACAGTCAGATCCTTATTAAATTTGATGCATTTAATGTTTGTATCTTGAAATTTTCTTGTTTAGAGATGATAAGGAAATGATTTCACTTTTCTTTGGAAGTGGTGGCACTTATTTTCATTGTGGTTAATCAAATTTCTCTGCATTTTTGTGAAAATTGTCAGAACCCTGAACTAGGGTATCCAGTGGCTTTGTAAATGTAATATCTTTTGTTTTAATGTTTAACCAATCCTCATTTTGGGTAGGGATGAGGTTAAGGGTGTATACTACCTATCTAGGGTATGTGTAGGGTGCCATTCAAGGATTTGGCATGTTCTTCATGATGGTTTCAGACTATTAGAACAGTCACAGAGCCAAGGAATGACTGTCACAATCAATGGTAGAGGCTTTGTTGGAGATGATAAAGTGTGCTATGGCCAGGAGGGCTTAGATGAGGGTTTTGTGGTGTGTTGACAACCTTCTCAAGGTTTTGGTGCAAGTGGAGTGCCAAAAGGAGGGGCTAAACTGGTGGGTTACTAGAGATAGCAGCAGACTGTCACAGTTAGGACAGTATAAGGTAAGGCGAGTATTTTCCAAGACAAGTTGATTTCAAAGATGCCATGGGATGTGGATAGAGTATAGTTGTTTTTGAAAGTTATTTAAGTTCTTGGGAGTGGATTTAACCATTGTTTGGGTGTCCATATTAAGGGGTATTGGTTGACTATCAAACAACTAGTGTTAGGATTCTTTTGTCTTGTGGACCTAGTTTGGATTTTAGTTGGGCTGTAAGACTTTCAAATGCAATGTGGGAAGAGTCTACCTTGGTGTTAGGGTATGGAGAAGAGTAAGAGAAAGTGTTGATCATAGGGTAGGGTCCAAAGGAGCGAGTAGGTTATCAAAACCTTAAAAGTGCAGTCTTAGATAAATTAATGAGATGATCAGTCATGATCAATAGGATTTGGAATGGGGAGTTTGTAACACCTAGCATGTAGAAGGATCCTTTGGTGTGTCACCTTGAGTCATTGAACCCTTGGGAGTTCTAGAGTAGGAGATCTCTCTGCATCAAATGCTATCAAAGCAAGAAAAATGTCTTGGATGTGTGTAGGATTCCTAGATAGGTGAGAAGATGTATTTGACAAGGTCCAGAAAGAGAGTTGTATAATTCTTTCAAAGAATACTTGGATGGTGGAAGGAAGAAAAAAGTAAAAGTAGAGAGAAAGAAGAAAGAAGAAGAGAGGATAGATGAAGAAGAGTTGAGTAGATTGAAGAAAGAACTTGGTGAGATTGATGAGATGTTAAGAAAACTTGCAGAAGAGTTGGAGCAATTGAGAAAGGAAGATGAACTTCATGAAGCATAAATAAGTTGAGGTTGGAAAACCTAGAGAGGAAAGTGAAGAGTTGGAACTTGAGGGTGCAAAAGAGGGTAGTTTGGCCTATGAAGAGGATAATAGCAGCAAAGAAGAAGGCTAATGAGGAAGCCTTGAAGGTGAATGATGAGTTGAGATGCCAAGGTGAATGACATGAGAATGAGAATGAATTGGGTGAAGGAGAAGAACCTGATCTATGGGCATTGTATGCAGCCATAGAGGAAGAATGGAGAAGCCATGGTGGGGTTGACTCACTTGAGATGTTGGCACAAAATATTCCTATGTTGGAACAAGTTGATATTCTAAATAATGATGATACTATATTTGTTTTTTTTAATCATTTGTATGCAGGTTTGTTGAGCATTTACTTGGATGACAATGTTTGAGGTCCTTATATTGAGTACCATTTTCTTGGGAGGATTTTCAATGAGCCACCAAAGCATAGTAATTTTCTTGCTAGGTACAAACAGAAAGTACCTATGAATTGGAAGATCAGAAAGAGGAGGCAGCCATTCCAGGGGACCTTGAATTCTTTGCCCCCAGGAGTATGGTGCAGGAGCACCTATGGAGCACCCATGGAGACAAGGTGCACTAAGGTCACTGATAGGCCCTCATGGAGAATCAATAAGAAATGAAGTCTAAAAGGCCTTTAAGGTCTTAAAACAATGTAATAATGGCCAATAGAGCCTAAATGTGCAATGAAATGTAATGAAAAGAACAAAAAGTGTAAAATTGTCAATGTTGGCAATCAGGCCTAGAAAAGGCTAAAATTGGGTTTTTAAGGGTAGAATAGATGTGAAGAATAAACCATGTTTTAAATGTTTGTAAGGTCATATTAAAACCAGTTTTGGGTGTTGGTAGAGCTAGGGGTCTAAGTTGTTCATGTTGACAACTTTGTTTGTCAACATGACAACTTTTGAGAGCAACTTTTATTGTCAAAATTGCAAAAATGACAAGAATAGGTGGTTAGAAGTAGTTGGGTAGTTATAGTTTGGTCTTGAAGGCAAAAAATGATATAAAAATTTCCAAAACAATACTCTTAAGAGATATTTTGGGATATTGTGGGTGTTTGATTGAAGACAATCAGTTGGAGCAATCAAAATCTATATTTTCATGTGCATTTTCTGAGTCTCAACATGTTACAGCCAGATCCTTATTATTTTTGATGCATTTGATGTCTGTATATTGAAAGTTTCTTGTTTAGGGATGATAAGGAAATGATTTAAATTTGCTTTGGAAGTGGTGGCACTTATTTTCATTGTGTTTAATCAAAGTTCTCTGCATTCTTGTGAAAATTGTCAGAACCCTGAACTAGGGTATCCAGTGGCTTTGTAAATATAATATCTTTTGTTTTAATGTTTAACCAATCCCCATTTTGGGAAGGGATAAGGTTAAGGGTGTATACTACCTATCCAGGGTGTGTGTAGGGTGCCATGCAAGGATTTGGCACATGCTTCATGATGGTTTCAGACTGTTAGAACAGTCACAATCAATGGTAGAGGCTTTGTTGGAGGTGATAAAGTGTGCTATGGCCAGGAGGGCTTAGACGAGGGTTGTGTGGTGTGTTGAAAAACTTCTCAAGATGTTGGTGCAAGTGGGGTTCCCAAAGGAGGGGCTAAACTAGTGGGTTACCAGAGATAGCATCAGACTATCACAGTTAGGACAGTATAAGGTAAGGTGAGTATTTACCAAGACAAGTTGATTTCAAAGATGCCATGGGATGTGGATAGAGTCTAGTTGTTTTTGAAAGTTCTTTAAGTGCTTGGGAGTGGATTTAACCATTGTTTGGGTGTCCATCTTAAGGGGTATTGGCTGACTATCAAACAACCAGTGTTAGGATAGTGATAAGTCTTTTGTCTTGTGGACCTAGTTTGGATTTTAGCTAGGTTGTAAGACTTTCAAATGCAATGTGGGAAGACTATACCTTGGTGTTAGGGTATGGAGAAGACTAAGAGCAAGTGTTGATCCTAGGGTAGGGTCCAAAGGAGTGAGTTGGTTATCAAAACCTTAAAAGTGGAGTGTTAGACAAATTAATGAGATGATCAGTCATGATCAATAGGAGTTGGAATTGGGAGTTTGTAACACCTAGCATGTAGAAGCATCCTCCAGTGTGTCACCTTGAGTGACTGAACCCTTGAGAGTTCTAGAGTAGGAGATCCCTCTACACCATCTTCTCTATACAACTCCTTATACTCCAAAATTGTAGAATTAAGTACTGATAAAAGTGTGTCCAAGTGATTGGTAAAATTCTTTATAGTGTTCTCAAAGAATGTATTTTTCTCTTTGTCAACTCTCTCCTTAATAGTAGCCTCATTCACTTTTTCTAGAGTTAGGATATTTTCAGCAATAAATTTGGACAATGTGTCCAATTTACCTAAAGAAACATTATTCTGATCTATATGATAGTTAGGGGCAATTATTTTCAAGATAGGTAAAGTGTTATCAATTGCCTTAAATGCTAAGGCATTGCAATCTGTTATCCTCTTGATAAAATCCAATAGAACATCTGTGGTGTCAGTTGGTTTGAATTCTCCTACTGATGTGCTAGATTCTCCAACTACCTTTATTATTTGTTCCTTATTGCCAAAAATATGTTTCTCTTTACTTATATATCCTTCTGGTTCCTCTATCTGTGTTTGTACCTCTACCTTTTATGGTTGCTCTTTCTGTACAACTATAAGTTTCCCTGATTCTGGTTGCTCTATGTTAGCTACCTTATCCTCTATTGGTTTCTCAGTCTCTGGTTGCTCAGCTTGTATCGGTATCCCAGTTTCCTGAGGGTCAACAGTGTGTGCTGGTATCTTAGAGATCTTACTGTCCTTAACATCATCTGCCTTAACCTCTGCAGTCTCTTTATCAACAATAATGTTTTTATTCTATGTATCCACATTCATGGTGAAAAGTATTTTAGACTCTGGGTTAGTATCATCATGAGTTACCTCAACAATTGCCTTATCCAATTGATTTTTTGTATGTACCGGTGATGTCGAAGTTAATGGAGGGGTGTCTTGAGCTAGTGGAGGGATGTTATCTGTTACTTTTATAGTAGGTACACCACCTACATTACCTTTTCCCTTATCTTTTTGATATACCTTGAATGTATTGTCCACTTCTAGTCTATTTCTTTCCTCTTGCTTTTCCTTCTCAACAAAAAAATGTCCCAGTTGTCTATAGTCTCATTTGCAATTTCCTTAACCCTTCCATCCATTAGGCTTACTTGTCTGTGCCCACTGACAAATACGGACCGGTTAGCCTCAGATATCAATTCATCAGTTTCCTCTTTACTATTTACAGGATGTACCGCTAAAAGTGATTCAAATTTTAATTTCTTGTCAAGTTCCATTATAGATAGCCTTTTAGCTTCCAATCTCATGTATAAATCATTAGGTAAATCATCAATTATTTCTACCAAATGTAAAATAATGATTTTTTCAATAGTTCCCTATCAGAATCTTTAAAAGAATGATACCATTTATTTACATTTACCAGATTACCTTCTTGTGTTATTTCATTCAGTAGATCATCTATTGTGGGGGTAATCGATGTTTGTTTCTTCTTTGGTGTAAGCTTCTTCTGTGGTTCCCTAACTGCCTGCTCCTTTTTCCTTAGTGTCCTAGTCCTTTTGGGAGAAGGAGAGGGTATCAGTGAGGGTTTTCTCTTCCTCCTTTCAACTCTCTTAAACTCAGTAGCCTTGCCACTATTAGTATTAGAAGATGTTACAATTGATGAAACATGTTCTTCCTGTTGCAGTCCTTCAAGTTCACTAGCTGATATACCACTGATATTCATGACATTTTCCTTAATTTAATTGACCTTCTTAGAGGCATCTCTTATAAAAATTTCTCTTATTTTTCTCCTCTTTTGCCTAGATACATTACTCTCAATGGTTTCAGCACTACCAAAGAATTTCTCAAATGGTTCCATAGGTTCATCAAGTAGTGTTTTTGCATATGTCTCTAGAATAGGTAGGTCTACCTCATAACCCATCTCAGTAACCCAAATAGTTCTAGGGCTTACTGCTTCCATACAAGTTTCATCTTGCTTAATGACAAAATAGATTTGTTTGTCATACTTATCAACTATGCTCTGCAGTGACATTTCTCTAGCTCTCATCTTAGTTTGAAAAGATTTAAAGTAATCTACAATGTTCTTATCACAGTTAGTGCCCATACTAGTGAAAGCTTCTTGAATTTGTTTGGCTATCGGGAGGTCATACCCAAAATCTTTCTGACCTATGTCAAGTATCTCTTTGGTAAAGTATAGCATTAAACAAACTAGTAGGTTCCCAAAATGGAAAGTACCTTTCTTATCTCCCTTAATTTTCTTCAAATTGTCAACCAGTTCATCTTTAAGCCATTCACAAACATCAATCTTAGCATTATTTTTCACCAACTCATATGCACTGTGAATTCAAAGGCTAGAAACCAAATTCAGCCTATTTGCATGTGTTGCTTTATATCCAAGTATCATACTCACATATCTCACATTTATATCCTTAACATCATTGACTCTAAGTGATCTGCTATCAGATGTGGCTCTATTTAAGCTTGTCACACTCTTGTTAGGTATTTTCTTGGTTTTATCAGGCCTACTACTTGTTATCATTGTTTTAATTTTTGGATATTTTGTTCTCTGGCTTTTTAAGGAGTGAAATGGTATGCTTAAACCCCTCATGTTGCCTCTGTGTTTTAGGTCCAAAGGTTTAAGATATTGCTTTTTCCCTTTTTTAATTTCCTGCGTTCTGCATTACTTTTTCCACTTAAGTGGAAGGGTCACTCCGTCATGAAGGTGTCCCGCCCTTTAGATTTTCCCTACACAGGTTTTAAATGATTTTTAATTTTTACGCCTTTACCTATGTCTTGTTTATAATCTTTGTTGGGCTATTTAACAATCATGCAAGTCAAAGTTGATCCTACGATGCACATTGGTTCACTGGGAGAAGATGTCCATGGTTTACCATCTCCGAAGTAGCAAAAAGGGTAAGCAAGCTCAGCCAAAGGATTGTTCATCAGGTAAAAGGAATGCATCTCGTAGTGGATCCAATGGCTTGCGTTGCTTTGATAGTACAAGATGCATGTGATTTATCCTCTACAAAATAGAGAAACAATGGTTGGTTCCCAGAGGTAAGCAGTTCTTTGGTTAATGGCCGATCAACATGGAGTTAATCTAACGGTGCACATGGATTCACAGCCAAAAATGATCCGCGGTTTACCATTCACGAAGCAGCGAAAAGGTGGAGGGCTCAGGCAAGGTGGTCATGAAAAGGTTAATAGATGAGCAGTTTCCATAGATCTAATGATTATCGTTGCTTCATGAAGAAGAGTTGCCTGAGGTTTAAAGTCTACAAAGTAGCGAAAGGGTTGGTGGGTCCAAAAGATAGGCAAGTCATTATTTTAGAGACTGATCAACTTGTATTTGATCGGATGGCTCGCATGGATTCACAGCCCCAAACCAAACAAAGTTTACCATTCACGAAATAGCGAAATGACATGGCAGTCACATGGTGGCTGACATGGCAGGATAGGTGGGTCACTTAGTTGAGAGAAATGATGGCTTGTTAGATGCACATGGCTCCAAAGGGTTGTTGAGGGCCCGCTTTGATTTAACCGGAGATGGTGTTGAAACCCATGGTGAAATAAAACACGTGGTGGTCCTAGAATGGAGCCCGATGGAGTTCTTGAGCAAATAGCTTATTGACACATAAGATTCATTCACCGATGATGAAACAAAGCAAGTGGTTTCAAAGCCAAGGGCCCACTTTAAAGGTTTGAGTGCGTTAAATGGTATACATCTCGAGGTGGATAAAATGATGGGCATTGTTTCACAACCCGAAGATATAGGGTGGTTAGCCTTCGCGAAGCGACGAAAATCGCTAGTAGTGATGGTTGTGCATGGTTAGTAGAAAAGACTAGTGGTCATTGTAAGTAGTAAAGATTGAGCGAGTGGTAATTGATCAGATAGCCAATGTTGTTTCGCGTGATCGAAGTGCACAAGGTTTACCTTTCACGAAGTAGCGAAAAAAAGGTGGGGCCTATTACTAATACAAAAGGACCGGGGGAAGTAAAGACAATGAAAGTTTCCAAAGATCCGACGAATGTTGTTTCTTTGCAAAGGAAAGGTGTGAGGGTTTTGATATCTGCGAAATGGTGAAACAACGAAACAAGGAAATACTCAGAAAACTTTTGATTCGTTGGAGCCCATTTTTTGAATTTGATTTGTGAATTCAATTATGAGTTGATGGCCGAAGCATGTAGGATTAATGTCTTAATTCAATGTCAAGTTTTCGTATTAAGGTCCACATCAATTGAATATTGGCACCATTTCAACGAGTTTGTTGCAAAGGAGCTGGTGCAGAGTGAATTTCTTTAGGAGAGTAACAGGTTTTTTGTGTCTTGCTTGCTAGTTATAGTTTGAAAATAGGTGTTTTCTGTGTGCTTTCTTTATCAGAGTTTTGTTTGAATCTCAATTGATATAATTGCATTAATGGGATGGCACCAAGAAGGGATTTCCCAGGGAAGGTAAATTATCAAGATAGAAACATACATGATGACTTCTTGGAACAATTGACTATGTCCACAAATGTTGCAGCCAAAATCAAAGAATTGGTTCCTAAAGCCCTCCGTCTAAGGATTGGACATGGTTTGTATGACAAAGGTAGATGGTTAAGGGATTCACAAATAGGGATTTCAAGGCTGGGTCTTTTTAAAGTGGGATTTGGTCAGAGACATGCCAGTGCCCCATTGAATATCATATGGCAACTAGAAGCGGGGAAGCTCATAGTCCCTGGGGTTTTTATGGATGTAGACATAATAACCTAGATCACACACAATTATGATCCTGTTGCTAGATGTGTGAGGAATGTCAATGGAGGATCCTTGATAGAGATCAATGATGATGAATTCAGGAATGTTTCTAAGCTCAGTGAGGCATCAAATTTATTAGAGCCTATTGATTTTCAAATATTGGCCCAGGTTTATAATGTGCAAAAAGATCACCTTAGGAGTGGCCCTTTGAAGGAGTTTTTTGTTAAAATAGGCGGGTTAACTGTAGTGGGCCCTAGCACCATGGAACATTTCTCCCTAAATTTGTTTATTTTAAGGGCCAAAGGCATGTATTGGTCACTATGTCAGATCCTTAAAGAAGATGCTGAAATAACCATGCCAACCCATTATATGCTAATGATGGCATAGATTTTGAACCCCTCTCTAGCAATAACATTTGATTATGCACCTTACCTCACTAATGCAATTCATATAGGGCTGGTAGGGATAAAAAATTGTAAGGTGGATAGACCTTTTGGATGGTATTCTCTTCTAATGCACATATTTTTGTTCAAAGGAGTTGATTATTTTGTTAAGGAAATGGACTTGGTCAAAGAAAAGGAAGGTGAGGAGATGCCTTTGCAACTGTGGAGCACAATTTTGTCTTGGGACAGAGAGGATGCCAATTACTTGAATTTTGATAGATGCTTTGCATCTAGGCTTAGGATTCTTTTATGCCCACAGAACCCTAGGATCCCAAAGGTGCTTTTGGAGTTCCTCGAGTCTAAGGAGTTTGCTGAAGGTATTAAGATTGTTCATAATTGGGGTGATATGTATTTGTACCCTATTTCAACAGTTTCAAAGTTTATGGTTTCAGAGGCACTGCATATTTATTGCCTTATCAAGTCCCATTGGAGATAAGAATTGTAGAGGTCTTAAGGCAAATTGGAGGTTTGCAAGAGGTGGAGCTTACAAATAAGGGTAAAGGGACTATTTTCCCAACTGTTACCATGGCCCATCAATTAGTGATCACCAAAGGTGGTTGGAAATTCTTTGATGACTTTTTTCATCCATATAGGTTGTCTACTACAGTAACGAGGTTTGCTGACCTTGAGGATTTTTTCAATGGTATGTTCAGGAAGAGAGCAATATGCAAAGGTAGGCCACACCAATTTCATTTCCTTGAGGACCTAACTAGAAATGAATTCATTTTGGATGAGCAAGAATTAAGGAAAGAAAAGTGGGTGGCATACAAAAAGGGTCTGGATTTCATTCATCAATTTGATAGCAGTTAAGACCCTCTGTCTAGCTTTAATCCCTTTGAGGAAAAGATCAAATTCTTAATTCTTTATTTTAAAGATTTTATACAAACTCTGAAAGAAAAGAGGGAGGCTATAATAAGAGATAACCCTGACAAGGCTAAGTAAGTTCTAGCCAAGCCTTCATTTGCTAAAGCCATCCCTCTCAGTGATTATGTGATGCATAAAAAGTCAAAATATAGTGTATTGATGCCAGTAACAGGTGAGCCCTCCACTTCAAGAGGGAAGAGAATAATTAAAGATGTCATTGACATCCAACAATCTCCTAAAAGGCAAAGGGTGGGGAAAGAAGTGAAATATCTAAACCTCTATACTCTCCATCTCAATCCCTTGTCCATATAAGAGATGAATAGGTAGTAGCAGAACAATTGTTGCAGTTAGCAAGCCTCGGAGAGATTGCTTACACCTATGAAGAGACATAAGAGGGAATGCCAAAAGAGCCACCTAATGCCGAGATGAACTTAACTGTAGATGAGTTCAAAGGTAAAGAGTTAGACCCGATTGTCAAGCAAGCTAGTGAAGAGTTCCTAGCTGACAGCAATTTTGTCACAACAGGGGCCTTCATGAAATTTGTATGGAAACAAAACATTGAACAATTCAAGGCAAGGTGTGAAAAGAGAATGAGTGAACAGCCTCACAAAGACACAACCTTAGTGGAGGTAGAAGTTAAACAGGAAATGATGGCTGAATTCAAAGCCATCACTCCTGAAGCTAGAATTGAAATGGTGTCAAAGGCTGGTGCTTTTATCCTCCCTAACTAGGATATAGAAGATGCATTGGTACTTGAAGCAGTCAAAAAAGAAACCAATCCTATGGAGGGAGTGACATTCAACAAAGATAATGTTGCTCTGGTCATGTGCTCCCTAAAGATGGATGAAAGTAGAAGGAAGGATACCTCAGGATCTAGTTTTCTAGGAGATATGATAGTAAAAAGAATCTAGGATAAAGGGGTGGTAGAAGCTGCCAGCACAGTTTTAGAAATTGTAAAGTTTAGTGTGGCAGTGGAAGAGAAAGAAGAAAAGGAGAGAGCTGATCTCCAAGTGAAATTAGAAACAATTCTAAAGGCTTATAATGAAGCCAAAATGGAGGTAGCCAACAGGGATACTACTATAGCTAGGAAATCGGAAATCATCAAAGCATTATAAACATTAGTCATAGCTCAATCACAAAAGCTCAAATGCAATGATCAATCCTAATTACATCCAATAGAGATATGAAAACAAAATATTCAAGATTAAAAGCTAAGCAAACCAAATGCAAATCTGAATATCTCCTTCATGTGGCTCCATTGTCCTTCTTTCTTCTTCAAATAGCTTTTGTTTGTGGATCTCACCTTCAAGTGCATAAACCTAATGTGATGAAAGCAAGTAGACAAGATAGTAGCGCAAGAATACTCGAAGCGTGATTGATTCGACAAAGTGATTCGAAAAAGTGATTAATTTGATAATGTGATTATTAGATTGAGATTGAAGAAATTCATCCAATTTATAGACAAATTGGAGAGATGATCAAATTAGCATGAAGAGATTCAAATGGAAATTGCAAATCAAAAATGTCAATTATGACAAATTATGACAAATTTGCACTTTCTATGCAAAATTGTTTGATTGATGATTTATGAAAAAATTATGACAAATTTCTATGTCGAAAATTGATTGATTGTCAATTATGACAAATTATGACAAATTAAAATGTCATTCCCATGAAATTAGGAGAGAAATAGGAGAGAATTGAAATAGAAATTAGGAAAATTAGAAAATTAGAAAATAGGAATTTAGTGAATTAATTAATAATTTTTCATTTATTAATTAATTCACAAAGAGGAAATTTAGAAATTGATGAAAAATTAGGAAATTAGGAGAAATTAGGTAAATCAATTAATAATTTGTCATTTATTAATTAATTCACAAAAAGAGGAATAATTAGTTAGCCAATTAAATGAACATTTAATTGTGATGAGAAGAATTAGGATAAATAAATAATTTATTAATCCTAAAGGGAGAAATGACAAACAAGGTTAAATGATTAAATCACGAAACCCTAGAAGATGAATTAGCAATGCAAGGATGACAATTAGGTCTTGATGAAAGATAATTGACTCAATCATGACTCTGATTAACAAAGGACCAATGTGATAAATGATTTGATTGATAAATGCGCAATTGATGAGGAACAATGACAAATTGATCCAAATTGACATGATTGAGAAGGACGACGATCGATGACAAATCGATCGCAAAAATGACAAAATTGACAAGAAGACAAGGATCGATGACAAAATAGATTGCAAAATGACAAGATTGAAAATGACAACAATCAATGACAAATAGATCGTATGATGACAAGATTGAAAAGAGGACAAAACCCTAATTAGGATTGACAATGTCCAAAATGATGACAAATTAGCATGCACATTGATACGACAAGATAAGATTGACCAAAATCATGACTGAAGATTGTTGTCGACAAGACCAAATTTGAGAGCGAGATAAATGAAGAATGAAGAAGAAGGACTCGATGCTTGCAAATGATAAAGACCAAGTGCGTGACATAGGAGAAATATTAATGCGATGCAAAAACCCTAAAATAAGGCAATGCGCCAATGTTAAAATATGACTCCGCAAGCGTTGACCATTTTTAGGTGTCTACATTTTGCCCCTCTTTGAGACAATGTGATTCTAAGCGTTGTTTCAAAGAACAATACTAAAGATGCCCCAGACACTGACAATGACATATGCATGCCCCCTCGAGGAATTGGCCGAAAACACGCAGAAAAGAGGCCAATTGATCAATAAAAACATGATAGGAACAAACAGACTGACAATCGAAGATCGGATGCACGAAGGACAAGCAATAGAAGATGCAAAAAATGGTGACCAACATGAGATGGAAAGAGTGCACGTCCATCTATGCACTGACAAAGATCTATAAATGAGGCAAAGAGAGTGAAAATTGCTCATTTGCACTAGCCAAAAAGGAGAATTTGTTGCTCTGGAAAAGGACACTTGCAGAGAGATGGTGAACATTCCAATGGAAGATCACCTTGGAGAATGTGTATGCACGTACAGACAACCAGACGACACAGGAGCAGCAGTATGTATCTCAAAAACCCATGTTTTCAATTTTATGAATTTGACTTGCTTGCGGGACATTGCGGGGCCCACAAAAGATGCAGAAAAGGACTCCTGCGCTTGTGTAGGGTGAATCCTGCACTTGTGTAGGGTCTTCTATGCTTGTGTAGGGGGACACAGGCATAGAACATGTGACAGAGGTGCAGGATACACAACACAGGCGCAGTTGTGCCCTGGTAACTCAATTTAGGTCAAAAACAACAAGCAAATGATCCGGAAAGGGGGGATAAGGGTAGGATAGGTCAGAATAGATGAAAAACACCCTGATTTAGACATGAAATGAGGAAACGCAACCCGTAGGAGAAAACCCTAAAACCTACAAAAAAATGCCCCAATTGTGATGCAGAGTCGACAGTATCCATTGATCACACGGGAGAACCGACCTGACTGCTTCATGCTACGACATAGACTCAGGAGCACGGACAGAGATACATTAGTAGGACTTGGGATATACTATATCACACGCATGCCCGAGATTAGGGAAAACATAGGACTGCTTACTACATTGGTAGAGTGATGGCATTTGGAGACGTCCTCTTTCCATCTGGTGACTGGAGAGGCGACTGTGACACTGGAGGATGTATGGCATATCCTCCACATTCCAATTCATGGAGAGATGGTAGAGTATGATCCAGTGATAGGGAGAGACACTTTGTGCAGATTATTTGAGTGCGACGCAGATGATCTGGATATCGTAGAGAGGGAGATCGGTTGGGAGACCATGGCATCAGAGTATGATCAACGATATGTTGTGATAGTCGTGGTTATAGCATGCCTACTAGCAGGAGACAGATGAGGACATGGATTCCCTATTGGATGGGGAAGAGTGCTAGAGTGGATGTTGATAGAGGGGATGGTGTACACATGGGGACCATGTGTACTGGCTATGCTATATTTTCAGTTGCATCAGATAGCATATTAGGGAGTGTAGACGTTGAGCTATGGAGTCACATTGTTATAGGTATGGGCATTTGAGCACATAGCCATATGTCGATCGATTACAGAGAGACAGGTAGTACCACATCGACCATATGTGTATTGCTATGGGGGAGCACTGAGATAGGGTCCTTTTGGATACATATTGTATTGGCAACACGAGCTAGACAGATTGAGAGAGTTCACATGGAGGCCATATTGTGATTGCCCTGGATGGTCAGATGATAGTGATGAGCTACCGTATTGTAGATAGGAGAGGTACCTGATTGGGTGACCAGTGAATCACCAGAGAGTGATTGAGATGTACCTGCCAGAGAGAGTCAGACGACAGTTTGGAGAGAGGCAGGATGTACCTAGGAGGACTGCACACTTTGCCCGATCTCATAGAGAGACGAGTCAGTGGGGGAGTATGATTCAGCCACACATAGCATATGCTGACTTCTCATAGCTACAACAGAGATAGTGGGATTGGAGATCAGATGTGGAGGACGCCAAGATGATAGAGGAGTATGAGTTATGGTTTGCACGATGATGACCAGTGCCATTGAGAGATCTGGACATTCCAGTACCTAGGAGATAGAAGGACTTCCCACTCATAGGAGAGGAGGAGGGAGATGATGAGGATGAGGAGGATGAGGGTGGGGATGAGGATGGGGATGATGAGGATGAGCCAGATTCAGGCAAGCAGGAGGCATTGCAAAATATACCCATAGAGTCGGAGATAGCTAGCATAGAGGAAATGGAGATGTGCAGGGCTACCATAGTGAGTCAACATGATCATATTGCAACATTAGAGAGACAGAATGATCAGTTCAGAGTGGAGATAGCCAAACTCACAGCGGCTTGAGATACAATAATAGCATAGGCATAGTGAGAAGAATAAAGAGTCACTAAGTATATTGGGTCGATTAGGGACACCAATGCACGGGAGATGGCATAGATGTTGGTAGAGACCGGAGAGGAGATATGCCATTCGAGGACACTATATGAGAGTGCAGTTCCACCAGAGTAGAGAGCAGCTTCATATCAGGCACGATCGAGGATAGAGAGCAGGGCACGCTCTCGAAGGTCAGTGAGCAGCATGGGGGTGAGTGGACCTATGAGACCACCACAGCCAGGACCAGGAGGGACATCATCCGTGAGACATGGCAGGGATGAGGAGAATAGAGGAAGCACCTAGTGACAGAGGCACATGCTCCTTATGACAGACAGTGGACATTATGTAGTTTGATATTATATAGTCAGCCTGCAGGCCATACTTAGGATAGACAGTCCAATTTTGTACTCTGATATTATTTGGATATATGATATGATATGCATCGATATGATGGAATGAAATGTGTTATGACTTATAGTTGTTTTCTATGTATGGATGACTTATGCACGGTTGATTGTGGAACATGTATGGATGCATTTTTATGTGTTTTTTGATGCATTGATAATATGAAATGGATAAAATGCTTGATGTAATGCAAATGTACTAACCAATAAATGTAGGATGCAACATATGTGTTTGGGAAAAATTGGAGCACTAGACCGAACTGACTATCTGACCTAATGAAGGAAATGTTAGTAAGAAGAAATGAGACAGAGGATAGTTAGAGATGAAGAAAAACTTGCTTTCAGTAATGCACTTTGTAGGTGAGAACCTTTATTTTAATGTAGCAAAATGGATGCATAGCATCATGGCATTGAAGGCCAGAGCTGAAATGCAACCCTTTTTGCAAAAGACAGACACATCACAGACAAACAACAATCACAACAAAAAAGAAAGGGACCATGAACCATCCTGGTTAGTCTAAATCACTCAATGACATCATCGAGCAACATAGGAACATGACCGAAGCCAAAGATAAATCAGTTAAAAAGATAAGATGCACAAATTCCAACAAATCAAATGAACATTTTGATCTTCATTGTCAAAAGTTGAAAGTGCTAATAGGACGATCATTTTGTCTAGTTTTAGGGAATGCGGTACCCCGTCTAAGACAGGACACAGTCTGGTTTCGAGTATACCACACCTTGTATAAGACCCATGATAGTAGTGACAAGGACAAATGATTTTGAGGTTGATTGATATGACAATTTTGATCAATTTGAATGTCTGGGTTAATTGAAAAGTTTATCTATTTATGCATGATTTGCAGTAAAGCGGAGTGTTGTGATTGCATGTCGTTGGAGGGATGCTCAATGATTTGTCTTATGCACAAAAGGATCATTTATTGACAAAATGCAAAATGCTTGTTTTTGGATTTTAATGTTTTGAAATGTTTTTGTGTTCATTTTTTTAGGACTTTATATGACTTTTTAGGGAATTTTTCATAACATTATTTTATTTTTTATGATTTTTTTCAGGACATTTTTCAATTTTTTTGGATTATTTCAGGACATTTTTCAATTTGTTTGAATTATTTTAGGACATTTTTCAATTTTTTTGAATTATTTCAGGACATTTTTCAATTTTTATGATTTTGCCCCCAGTGTCTAGCAAGGCAAGGAATATGACAGGTGAATAAATAGGCTTGCTGAAATGTTGGTGGATAGAGGGAAGACAAAGGCCTTTTATCATGGAGACAATACAAATTCAATTTTCAAGGGCTATTGCGTGATGGGACAAGAGACTGGATATGACAATGTAAAGCAGTGATATGGCATGAGGGACATGTCAAGAGGTTTTTGAAACCATGTTTAAAATTTGCGTCCTTATGTCAGATCAAGATCAAGGAATGAAAAAGAGTGTATGGATAGTGATAAGATATGGATAGGATAAGCAAGACCAAGAATGGATAAGGGACATGGACTGAAGGTTGGGATAGGATACGGGATAGTGGCAGAAAGTTGCAATAAGATAGGGAATATGGATGAAAGGTTATAATAAGCAAATGGATAAAGACCAAAAGCTATGATAGACTAAAAGCTGCAAACAAGATGCATAATGCTCATGAAGATCCTCAGCCTTGTCAAGATAAAAAGGTGGAAAGGGAAACTGGACATGAGGGACAATAGGATATGAAGGGGTAATGACATGGTATGATAGGATAATGAAGGGCAATAGGATATGAAGGAGGAAACCTGCCCCCAAGTGTGGTGTGCAAGAAGTTCATAGATTACGCATGATGCCTATTTGCCAAGTTTTCATCACGGTACTTGCCCAAGGCGCTTGTTTGCCAAGTTTTCACCAGTGGACGAATTATTTTTGCTTTACCTTTTTTTCTTCTTTTTTTTCTCACTTTTTTTTTTCAATTTTTTTTTTTTTTTTTTGATTTTTTCAATAGAAGATGGACACATGATAGGGGATGGAAGAAGGACTCAAGCGTCCTTTTGTTTGGATAGTAGCCTTGAAAAAAATGGACCATGACCTTTAAAAGGATGCTCAAAGACGTTGGTAGGATAAGGACATGGCAAATAAGATGAAACTAAGGCGAGGATTTATGCAAAGAATTGGACCAAAGGGATCGAAGGATGGAAAATATGCATTGGATAATGGATAGGGTATTGGAAGAATTATGCTTGAGTGGATAGAAATGTTGGCAAGATTGACATTGGCACACACCTTGAGGGATGATGAACTGATGGAGGAAAGATGTATCTCAGATTGTGAGATTTGGATGGAGGAAAGGCTATGGATTTTGGGACATAAGGGCCCAAAACGGATGAAGGAGGTGATGGAGGAATAGACTTGGAAGGTTTGGATGGAGGAATAGCAACTTTGGATGCCAAGTTGGATGTTTCTTTAGGCTTTTGTGCTTCAAGAAGTTGCTTAGGGATCCACATGGTTTTTGATTTTTCATGCTTTTGTGGTTCCTTGGAGTGCATTGCTTGCACAAGGGATTTAGGAACCCGTATATATTTTGACTTGGCTTTATTTTGCCTAGTGGGCCTCTGTGGCCTTTTGGATATTCCTTTTTCTTTATAGATCATATTGTTCTTTGTTTTGACATGTCGATTATATTAGACATGTTGATCCTTGAATACATGTGGATTGCTAGACTTATGACTTTTACACTTGGCATCCAAATTGCTTGGAGGGGGAAATGAATGCATGGATGGATATGAATGAAATGGAGTTCTTTTGGATGGATGAAATTTACTCAAGGATGTGTTCCTTTGCTGACCTTGCATAAAGGATGAAGGGATATAAGGACCTAAGATGGATGGAAAGTATGATGGGGAAGGGATATGTTTGGATTGTGATGGAGGGATACCAACATCTTGAGAGTGAGTTGTGTAGACATGACCCTTAATATCTTCTTTGATATTGAGGAGTTCTTTCTTGTGAAGGTCTACCCCTTGGCCTTTATGAATATCTTGACTTGTAGGATACTCTTTTCTTTGGGAAGAAGACGCGAGTCCATTATGAGGTGGATATGATATGAGAGAAATAATGAGATCTTGAAGTGGATCGGATTTCACCAAAGTGGAAGAACCCATTATGCATGTCGAGGGTTCATGAACATCTTGCACTAACATGTTAGAATCATGAGGAGTATTAGGATCATGAGGGGGACTAGGACTGTGTAGTGGACATGGTTCAATGATAGGCTCTTCAAGAGATGGAATGGGAGAAATAATGGGATCATCAAAAGAAATGCAATCTTGGAGTGTATATGGAGCATTAAGACAAGGAGATGGAGGAACAAAAAGATCTTGTGGAGGATCTGAAGGAATGATTTGATCTTGACAAGGAGGAAGATCATTTGAATCCTCTTTAAAGGTGCTTTGCTCTTGACTTTTAATGGGATCATCAGAAAGGATGGAAGGGATATCTTGATCTTTCTGAGAAATTGGAATGTCAATGGGATTTGAAAGGACATTTTTCTTATGAAATGGAAGGGGATCGTTGGGGATTGGATGGACTGGGATATCTTGATCTTGCTCAGGGAATGGAGTGTCAATAGGACTTTGGATAGGATTGATAAGAATAAGTGAACCATCATGAGTGTCTGGGGAAATGGGATCTTGTTCAACAATTGGATGGGATGATAAGGTTTCAGGATCTTGATCTTGATTTTCTTTAGGACTCATTTCTTCATGCTCTAAACTATCCTCTTGACATGAGGTTGGACTTTGGATATGCATGGGGGATTCTGACAAGGGATTAATGCTTTGGCATGAAGGAAATGCACTTTGAACATTTGTGATGGATTCTGGCAAGGAATCAATTCTTGAACATGAGGAAGAGGGACTTTGAATGGGGTCCTCTAAAATAGGTAATGGCAATAAAGTGCATGGTGGCATTGGGTCTTGTATTTCTGAAACATGACAAGGATGTGCATCATGAATTGGATTATCTTGGCAATCAATTATGGATAGCCCTTGGGTAATTTCATCCTTGGGTGTATTGCTTGTTGAGGACAATATGGAAGGTTCTTGTGAAACTTCTAAAGGTGTAGGGATAGATGCCACTGGAGAGTCCATTTGTTTGTGAGGGGATGAGGTATTGCTAGACATAAGTGTATTATCTTGATCTTCTTCAAAGAACTCACTTGGTAGGTTCCTTAAGAGCCTTGCAATAAAGCCACCTTTCTTTCAAGGTTTTGACATAGTTGTATCTGGAATTTCAACTTGTTTGGCAAGAATTTGGTCTTGTTTTGATGTCATGTTTTGATTTCGAACTAGATGGTGATAAAATTGGTTTGACATGTTCAAAATTTGGCTTGGTGCATGCTGCAACCTTTGTATTTGAATGTTTGGTTGTGGTTGTTGAAATTGATATGTTGATTGAACTTGTTGATATTCCACCATTGGTTGAACCATTTGTTGACATTGTATAGTTGGTTGGACATATTGTTGAAATTGGACCATTGGTTGTATTGGTTGTATATGTTGAACAATTAGTTGAACCATTGGTTGTATTGGTTGAAAATCCGATTGATAGTAAACACCTTCTTGTTCTTGTTTTGGAGGCACATAATGTTGAAATTGATGTTGTCTCCTTTCTTGAAATTGTTTCATCATCTCTATTTGGGAGAGGAGAGCTGGTATGTCTGATCGTTCAAGAAGAGATCTTACATCAATTGGCTCAATCTTTGGATTTCGACCTGGAAATTTTTGAAACATTTTGGACATTTGTGATCTATTCTTCTCAATGTTTTTCACTTTTTGTTCCAAAATCTCATTTTCTTGAGCTAGTTTCTCCTCTAGTTTTTGTATTTGGAGACTTGTTTCATCATAAAAAGTTTGACCGATATTGCCTTGTTGTTGTTGGGTTGGTTATAATTGTGATTGCCTTGGAATAAAATTCGATTACATTGTCGGTTGATACGTCAAACTTTGTTGCATCATTGGTGCTTGGAACCTTGTTTCAATAGACATGTCACTATGCAATGCAATATTTTTGGAATTTTTTTATTTTAAAAGGATGATGTATGATATGCAACTAAATGCAACCTAAATAAATGAAAATGTAATCTATGGCAAGAATGCAACCTATGTTTTTGGTTGTTTTCAAGATTTGGACAAACTTTTTGGAATGCAAATCTAAAAGAGACCCTTAGGAAATTGAAATGATGTCTAGACCTCAAAGGACAAAAGGACCAAGTGACAAAAGGACAAAATGACAATGTCTCCCCTATATGCTTGGATACTAAGATAGGTTTGACCAAATGACATTGATGAAAAAAAGACAAAATTTTGATAAGGTCCAGACTTCCTAACAATGGCTTAGGGTTTATCAAAGATTTGGATTACTCAAGTATGACAAAACCTAGTTTTGACACTATATGCTAAGGGATAATTACTATGAAAGTGACCCTAATATGATATGATAATGACCTAAGCTTGATGAAGAGACCTAGGGTATGCAAATGCAAATGTATGACAATGGTATTACTCTAATGCAAGAGGACACATGCAAATGGATGACCCTTATTGATATGCAAAGAAGTATGACCTAAGTGAAACTTAACCTTGGTAATTGACAGTGAATTTGCAAAATGCAAACTTAGGATGAACCTAAATCTAAGTGACATGAATGTTGAGAAAAGATTTTGAAAAATGTTTGACAACCATGTTTGAAGGTGTTTTGAACTTTGTTGGATGAAATGTTCTTGTGTTTAACCTTGTTTTTGAATCAATTTGTCTTGTTTTTGAGATGAGATGCAACTCAACTTTTGACAAGTAAAGAAGACAAGAAATTTTAACTTAGACTCAAGACAATCATGCGCATTCACACATTTCTTATGGTAGGCAAGGACATTAGGTACTTGAGAGGTAGACTCATTATGAGATTCAAGGAGAATACATAGATGCTTGACCCCACGGGCTCCCCTCCATGACACTCACTTCTCAGGGTAGCCAAGCATCAGTCCCCATGGAAATCTCCCCATGGTGAACTTAGTATCTCTTCCAAGTATCCAAACTTGTCCTTCTCAAGCAACTAGAAGGATTTTTGGCCTCTAAATACAAGGTGTTTAGTAAGGATTTATGTTAAGCGTTACTCCTTGATGTCACGCAAGTGTGATTGAGACATTAAGCCCATCAAGATACAAAAAAAATGTAGTCGCGCAAGCATGATTTAGATCGTGAGGTCCTACTTAGATGTTGATATGAGAAAGAGTTCAAGGGTCATCACTTCCCAAGTAACTGCAATTCCCACGCAACCCTTCCTTCAAAGCTTTCGCCCATCAGGTATTTGTTTATAGTGAGTTAGAATGCCAAGGTATTCTAGTTGTACTCACTTTGGGCCGTTCCCTTCTCATGATTATCACTTGCTCGCAAAAGCAAATGGTCGGGAAGGCAGGCCCTCTAAAGGTGACACACAATCAAAAACATGAGCATGGTATTAAAGATCTGGATTTTTGATCACCCTAAGAAGGATGAGAGCATACTCTCCTACTCCAATGTCAAACTCAACAATAAAAGAAAACATATATTCATTCCATCCTATTTAGAAATCACTAGGTGCCTAAATATTAATTGCAAACACAAAGTTTAGTTGTAGTCCAAGGCAACCTGCAAAAACCCAAGTCAGAAGTTTGATATGTTTAGTCTTTGACTATCAAACCTACATAAAATGTGTTAGTAGTTTCATTTGTTGTATTTATCATGCATATGCCAATGTTTTGCATAGAGAATTAGTACCAACAAAACCAAACAAGCAGAAACAAAATGCAAAAGAAAACAATTTGCAAGTGAAAAACACTGTCTTTTACCTCTGTTTCTGGCCCTACACAGGCACAGAATGTCTGACACAGGCACAAAATGTCCTTGACACAGGCACAGAATGTCTGACACAGGCACAGAATGCTTGACATAGGCACAGAAGTTCCCAGAAAACACTACGCTGCCTTGTTTCTTGGGTTTTTGACCTGCAAATCAACTCAAAAGCACTCAAAAGCACTCAAAAGCATGATTAGGGGGTTAGTTCATGTCAGGTTCACCAATTAATGTAGCTAGGAAATTGGAAATCATCAAAGCATTATAAACATTAGTCATAGCTCAATCACAAAAGCTCAAATGCAATGATCAATCCTAATTACATCCAATAGAGATATGAAAACAAAATATTCAAGATTAAAAGCTAAGCAAACCAAATGCAGATCTGAATATCTCCTTCATGTGGCTCCATTGTCCTTCTTTCTTCTTCAAATAGCTTTTGTTTGTGGATCTCACCTTCAAGTGCATAAACCTAATGTGATGAAAGCAAGTAGACAAGATAGTAGCGCAAGAATACTCGAAGTGTGATTGATTCGACAAAGTGATTCGAAAAAGTGATTAATTTGATAATGTGATTATTAGATTGAGATTGAAGAAATTCATCCAATTTATAGACAAATTGGAGAGATGATCGAATTAGCATAAAGAGATTCAAATGGAAATTGCAAATCAAAAATGTCAATTATGACAAATTATGACAAATTTGCACTTTCTATGCAAAATTGTTTGATTGATGATTTATGACAAAATTATGACAAATTTCTATGTCAAAAATTGATTGATTGTCAATTATGACAAATTATGACAAATTAAAATGTCATTCCCATGAAATTAGGAGAGAAATAGGAGAGAATTGAAATAGAAATTAGGAAAACTAGAAAAGTAGAAAATAGGAATTTAGTGAATTAATTAATAATTTTTCATTTATTAATTAATTCACAGAGAGGAAATTTAGAAATTGATGACAAATTAGGAAATTAGGAGAAATTAGGTAAATTAATTAATAATTTGTCATTTATTAATTAATTCACAAAAAGAGGAATAATTAGTTAGCCAATTAAATGAACATTTAATTGCGATGAGAAGAATTAGGATAAATAAATAATTTATTAATCCTAAAGGGAGAAATGACAAACAAGGTTAAATGATTAAATCACGAAACCCTAGAAGATGAATTAGCAATGCAAGGATGACAATTAGGTCTTGATGAAAGATAATTGACTCGATCATGACTCTGATTAACAAAGGACCAATGTGATAAATGATTTGATTGATAAATGCGCCAATTGATGAGGAACAATGACAAATTGATCCAAATTGACACGATTGAGAAGGACGATGATCGATGACAAATCGATCGCAAAAATGACAAAATTGACAAGAAGACAAGGATCGATGACAAAATAGATTGCAAATTGACAAGATTGAAAATGACAATGATCGATGACAAATCGATCGTATGATGACAAGATTGAAAAGAGGACAAAACCCTAATTAGGATTGACGATGTCCAAAATGATGACAAATTAGCACGCACATTGATACGACAAGATAAGATTGACCAAAATCATGACTGAAGATTGTTGTCGACAAGACCAAATTCGAGAGTGAGATAAATGAAGAATGAAGAAGAAGGACTCGATGCTCGCAAATGATAAAGACCAAGTGCATGACATAGGAGGAATGTTAATGCGACGCAAAAACCCTAAAATAAGGCAATGTGCCAATGTTAAAATACGACCTTGCAAGCGTTGACCATTTTTAGGTGTCTACAACTACTATTGCTAGACTACAGAGTCAATTGGCAGGACAACACCAAGGAGGTGAGTCCTCTACCCTGGTGATTGCATCTTCTCCAGAAAGACCTCCACCTACTAGTCCTAATAGAGAATTTCCCCCTTCTCCTATGCCTTCTGGTTTTCAACCAGCTGAGACCATTCAACATGAGTTGGAAAAGTTGAAACAGGCTCAAGCCCTATTTGCAAGTAAATATGAAGAGAAGGTAAAGGCCACCATTTTGAGTTTTGCTGATACAGTAGAGGCCCCCACTGTGCACACTAATATGAAAAGAATTTTGGACACCTTGTGTGAGCTAAATGAGGACAAGGCTATTTTAGAACCGATTTTGAATAAGTGGATGCCAAGAGAAGTGGTTTTAGAACTTATGTGTGCATCCTATGATGAAGCAGGATCTGATGCTATTATTAAATCCACATATGAGTTAGGAAAAGGTCTGACCAAGTTAGTAGAAGGAAGAGCCAATGTGGAGAGGAAAGATAACTTGTACAAGAAAGAATATACTAAGCATAAATTTGAATTGTTTCCTGGGGGTTTTGTCAGCCAAAATCTATTGAAGGACAAACAGGTATGGCTTGATGAGCTAGGAGCTAATTTATCTTTAAGGGTGAATGAAATCATCAACAAAAATGACACATCTCTGTTTGTTAAAACAATTGAAGAGATAGAAAAGATAAAATCACACTACGACTTTTTGGAATCAAGGTGAAGAAAGTAAGAAACTCTTGGAAAAGGTTACTTAAGTTGAAGGAGAAAATTGTTGGCTACTCATGGCCTATTGATGATGTGTTCCAAGAGTGGACCAAGAAGTATGTGGTGCAAGAAGAAGGAATCCTAGAATGGTTAGAAGATGCTACAGAGGAGCAACAAACTGAAAAGGCCGCTGAGACTAAAGAGGACTTGTAACTATTTTTTTTGAAAGGAGTTACGGTTGTAACTAATTATTCTTAGGAATGTCTAAAGCTTGTATGCATCCATAATTTTATAAATGGATACCAGTACTAATAGAAAAGGGATCACAAGAATTTTTGTAAAGAAACTCTGCAGAAATATATCTGGGTTTCTTCTAGCTATCACAAAGAATACTTTGAGTCATGTAAGATTATTTTTCAAAAATGAATATAATTATATAGATAAACACTTTTCAGGCCTAAATTTGTTATGTCTTTTGGTGTGCACTCGTTAATTTGCTGGTTTCATTTGAATAGTCTAGGGTTATTTGAATGAACATGGATTGTAAGGCAGTCATATGGATATGTTTCTAGCTTTTCTCTTCAAGGGAGAGGAATCAAATATGCATGAAATATCTCTATCAGTAAATCAATTGTTTTCTCATCTTGAATTTGATGAACGGTTTTAGTTTTAAGAGGATAAAACTCATGTATATGTTAGGCATGTATGGGGTTAACTAAGGCCGAGGTGGTGAAATGTATGAGATTGTTCATTTTTGGAATTCTAATTTGATTTGGGTGACTCTGTAGCCCGAATAAGGCATTGTTATCCAATTGCGGGATTCTTTCTATCTTTCTTGAAGATCAATACTGAAAATGAACACAAGTTTTTCTTTTAATGTTTCAGTTTCATTAGGGTGATGAAATCCATGGGTTTTTAGCACTAGTTTACTGTGGATCTCAATCTTAAAGTGTGGAAATATTCACAGAACCTATACCCACCTGAACTTTGGTTAAGTTCAAAGTGTAGAAGGTTTTGAAACCTTGTTATATGCTATTCTTGAGTTCTATTTCCCTGATCTCTTGATATGCACACAAAGTTACTTAATTTCTTATAGGAAGGATAGAAGGGAAATCAAAATTTGCGACTAACAAAAGTGGCAACTCTAGTGGGGATAGTCATATTGTGTATCTATGTTACAAATTGGTGCCTGAATTAGTTCAGAAGTTTGTTTGGATCTTTGTGTGTTGTGGAAGATTGCATTATCTCTCATTTTTGCTATCTTTCTCTTTGAAAATCTTCTTGATTTTTTAAATCTTTGCAAGTGATTTATTTAAGCTTGTTTTCTTATTTCCCCACAATATTTGTGGGTGGCGACTCTAACAAGTATAACTAGTACTATCAAATAAGTATAATTATTTTAAGAAAAACAGGCACAATGCAGAGAGGAAGGAACACCAGGTCATTCATGAGGAAGCATGCTCAAGAGACATTGCAAGAGGGATTACCTGAATAGGCACAGAGAGGCCAGAAAAGATCAATTGTACATGAGCCATCTAATGTTTCTTGGGTACAAAAGAGCATTAATATGGGTAAGTCATCTGATAGACCCATATATGCAAATTCAAATTCTTCCTCCCGTGAATCCGATCAGGACATCTTGGGTTTCCATTCTGGGCTATTTGGTAACAATGAGGATGTCCATATTTTAAATCAGAAGATCTCTCATGCTAGTTTTTATGGGAAGGACGGGAATAGTTCGAATATTAAAATGGATTCTGTGCCTAGAACAATAGATGAAAATATTAGTTTAATTGGTATAGACCAAGTCAATATATCAGATTTTGAAGAAATGTTCCCTGATGAAGATAAGGTGTCCCAAGAAATTGAGGCCATCAATAGAAGAGTCCATTACTTAATTTCCTTAAGGGCACAAAAGGAAGCAGATAAGGAAAAGGAAGTAAAAGAAAAATTCATGGAGAGGGATAGGCTTCTAAGACATATTGTTGATCTTGAATTATTCACCCAAGAGAAAGCTAAGAGTGAGGATGAAGGTCCAGTCATTAGAGAAATTTTAGTTGCCAAGACCAACCCTGCATACAAATTTGTGGTGCAATCGAATAGGGAAGTCCTTAGTGACCCACAACCTGTTAGAAATAATGTTGACAAAGGGAAACATAAGTGTATGGAAGATGGGTCTGGGTCTAAAACTATAGCAGAAATCTCTTCTATGTTGTCTGCACATGAGAAAGAGATAGATAGGATGAGGAAAGAGAAGGAAGACTTGCAAAGGGAATTGGAGAAAGCTGAATTAGAGGCAACCAATCAAGAGGTTAAATGAAAAATTAGTTATCTAAAGGCTCCCCCTATAATTTTTCCTTCAGTGGACCCAAGTAAACCTTTACTTCATCCTACCCCACTCCCTCTAGTAAAAATCCAATCAACCTCGCCTACTAGCACTGTTCCTGTTAATCAAATCCCCATTATAAGTCAAAGTAGCCAAGCTCTTCCAATTCAAAACCCTAATGTGAGAATGAACATGGGTAATAACTTTACTGGCAACTAATTCCAAAGAAGACCCATTAATCTGGAACTATATAGGTAGCTCTTCTTTGATGGAATCTCAGGGTACCCTAACCATGTTCCTACAGAATTAAGGGATAGACTCCACAAATTTGCTAGAAACAATGCAATCAGTACAGAAGAGAACCTAAAATCTTGTGGTGACTTAATCAATGATTATGAAATAGTAGATGAAGATGTCATCATGAAATTGTTTGTATAGTCCTTAGTAGATGATGCAAGGGACTGGTACAGAGGTCTCCCTGTGAATAGCATTGGGTCTTGGGAAGATTTTAAAAACTATTTTCAAGAACAATATGGTGACAAAACAAATGTGAGCTTCATTCTCAATGAGTTTAATAATATTAGAAAATCGGATAATGAAATTATCACAAATTTCAATGCTAGATTTCAAAAAGCAATGCATAGGCTATATCAAGTAATGAGATTAGATGATAATATGTGTCTCAACACTTATTATAATGCTTTTGATTCCAAAATGGCATATATTCTTAGGGCCAAAAACCCACGTAGTTTGAGGGATGCTTTTAGAATTGGTATAAATGTGGAAAGTAATAGGAAAGCGTCTGGAAAGGTGGGAAGGAGGACTGGTGGAAGGTTGTGGCAAGAATCAAAACAACAACCTAATAAAGCTGCCAAAGAAGATGACAAAATAGAAAAACTAGTGATTGCCATGAAAGATCTTACTGCCAAAGTAAGTAAAAATGACAAGCCTCATTACAATTGGCAAGATAGGCCTCCTAGATTGCATGACATGCCTTACAATACAACCTAGAAAGATGGCAAACCTCAAAATGAGAAGCCAAAAAACACTCAGAACCAAGATACCTCAGATCCTTTGAAAGGAGGAAATGTTCATAATATAGAGAATACTCCTTGGTGCATGGCTTGTGATGGACCACATTCTCCTCATCAATGTGTTGTAGCTCAAGCCCTCGAAGAATCCATGAGAAAAGAGGTTGAGCCTGATATTAATATGTTTGAAACTATTATTGAAAGTGATGATGAGTCATTACAAAGTGAATTTAGTGAATGTGATGTGCTAAATAGTAGTAGATCTTACCAACGATAGTTGACACTTGATTGGCATCCTACTTTGAACATGGTAACTATTGAAGATGAAGAAGTTCATCTCTGAAGACCCAGTGATGAAGAGGTGAGAAATCTTACTAAGGCCACTATAGCCAAAGCCAAGCATAATTATAACTTGAGAAGTAGAAAGAAGGATGGAGACCAAGGGGAACCTGGCTCAATGTTCATAAAAGAAGTATCTCAGAAGAAAGTAGCAAGTAATACCACCTTGCCTCAAGATGGTCAAGAAAAGAATAACCAAATTAAAGATGTAGCCAAGGGTATAGATAATAATGCTACTAGTGGTATACAAGGAACTGCCACAATGAAGAAGGCAAGCCATCCTAAGATAGAGAAAGTTAATATTAATACCTAGCTAATTAATAATTCCACTTTTGATATGACTCAGGCCCTTACCCAAATGAAGGTTACAATCCCCTTGGTAAAACTTTTGAAAATAAGGGAACATAGAGAAGCTTCTTTATCTTTGTTTTCTCAGATATCTAACAGTAGTACAACTTTTCCTTCAGGTTTAATGAAAGATAAAAAGGATCCTGAGTTGCAAACCTCGGAGGTATATGTTGGAACAACTATTACCCAAGAGTCTTCACAGGTGGATCCTTTCTATGTTACTTTGTTAGTGAATAACCAGTTAATTAAAAATTGCATAATAGATTCTGGTGCATCTACAAATATGATGCCATATGGTGTCATGAAAGAATTAGGGTTGTCAGTAAGTACAGTGTATGGGAAGTGTTATGCTATGGATAACTAAGAAGTACCAGTAATAGGTACAATGAAAGATGTGGAAATGAAGATAGTAGGATTTCCTAAAGCTACATATAAGATGGATGTCATAGTAACTGACATGAAACCTCATTATGGCATGCCACTATCTAGACAATGAGCTGTAGCAGTAGGTGGAAATGTTTAGTTAGATCTTTCATATGCTACAATTCCAATCAGTGGAAGCCAGGTTAAGTTGTATAGAGAACCACGTGCCCCTAGGGTAATTGAGAAAATAGACCCTAGTATGTTGAACTATATGATTGATGTGGATCTTGACAATTTTAGAATACAACCAATTTTACCTTAGTTAAAAAATACCGATTCTATTGTGATTGAATTGGAATCTCAATAGCATGATTTGTGGCACATGTATTTTGATGGAGCTTGCTCTAAAGAAAGACCTAGAGCAAGAGTTCTTTTTGTATCCCCATTAGATATAACCTTCAAATATTCCTTTTTGTTAGCCTTTCAGTGTACAAACAACACTGCTGAATATGAAGCCTTGTTATTGGGGCTTGAAGTTGCAAAAAGGCATGGGATTCAGCTATTAAGAGTGCTAGGAGATTCAGAGTTGGTTGTTTCTCAGGTTAGATCTAAGTATGCATCTAAAAATGATCGTTTGTAAAGATATAAGCATGCAGTGTGGGATGTGATTGAACATTTTAGTACATTCTCTATTAATTAGATAGAAAGATCAAAGAATATCATGGCTGATTTCTTAGCAAATGTTGCATTAAAAATGATGATATAACACTAACCAGTGTATCCATAGTTGAGATAAAAGCTAGGCCTGCTATTCCTAATAATGTATATAATTGGCAAGTGTTTGTGGATGATGAAGACATTCTCAGATTCATACAATGCATTGATGACTATGACGGACAAAAAATTGATTGCAATGCATTGGTAGTGTTATAATTGTTTAAGAAATGGGTTTTCTTTTCCCATAATTGGCTAAGTTTTTGAAATTTTGAGTCAGGCACACTATCAACTACTTCAAATCTATGTTAATTCTTCAAGGGTTTAGGGTTTTTGGTTTTAAATTGCTTAAATGCCTGATCAAAATCCTCTAGTTTCTATTCCTACATTACTTTAATTCACTTAAGTAATGGGTCTTGGGGTCATATGAAGTATCCCCCCTTGTCATTTACCTAGGTGGTCATTGAATAATTGTTAAAAATCTATGCCTTATGCCTTTTTCCTTCTAATGTTGTCAGGCCCAATAAGTGTCACGCAACTTCCAGATAAATCATGGCTTTCGCTATTTCATTAGGTGAAGTAGCGGGTGTGTTAAGTTATGCAAAATGGCGAAAGGGAAAAGAATTTTCAAATGTGTGCATTTGGTCTGGTTTAATGAGACTCCATCTCGCTCAAGATCTAATGGCTAGAGTTGATTCGTAGCCAAAATAAGCAAGTGAATTACCTTTCATGAAATGGTGAAAAGGCTTGGCAGGACCCGGTGGTGAAGAATTTTCAAATGGCTAAAAGGTGATCAAGTTCAAGAGAAATCGATGGTTCACGTTGTTTCGTGGCTGATAGATGCTCACGTGTTGTGCCCTGTGAAGCAGTGAAAGGTTTTTTGGCTCAGAATGGGAGGTTTAATAGGAGCATAATAGATGCGCAAGTCTCATCTGATTTGATGGCTAGCACAGTTTCGCAGGAGGAAGATGCTCGAAAGATAGCTTTCGTGAAACAGCAAAATGACATGGCATTCCAAGCAATCAGTCCAGCTGATTGAGATGGCGAGTAAGATAATGGCACGTGGCCGAAAATCAAAATGGTCAGTGAATCAGATTTGAGGACTAAATGGTGGGTCCCAGAAGATGAGTCATGCTGCGGGATAAGAAATGACCTGGCAGATATAGGTGGCAAGGATGAGGTGGCTCCCGATGTTTCTCTCAACAAGTAGAAAGTTGACATGTCAATTCAGGAATGACTAGACACCAAGTGGATAATGCTAAGTCAGATAACCCGCATCTGTCGGATTTAAGTAGGTTGTTAAGCATCAAACAAGTTTGATTTAATCTAACGGTCCGCATGTGCTCGCAAGGGTAAGATGCTTATGTTTTAAAGCCCATGAAATGGCAAAAGGAAAAGGTGGGCCCGAAGAGTAGATAAAGCATAAAGGTAAAAAAGGATCAACTCTGTTTTGAAACAAGGGTTCTCGCCATTTTGTGGCTGTAAGTCAAATGAATGTTAAGGCCTGTGAAATAGTGAAAGAGAAAAAGAGATTCTTCTCGGCATGATGTGGAGCGACAACTATTACTTCTTGTAAAGCTTGATGGTGATGTGTTGGTTGACACGTAGTTTCAAAAGGTGATTCAGGACCCACCAAGGTGTAATCGACAGTTATGCAAGGAGTAGGACATGTGGTCAATGCTAAACTAAACTCGAAGAGTTCTCCAGGGCTAATGGCCGAATGCCACGTGCCATTTGTTAACCGGTAAATAAGTGGGGTAGGTAATGAAGGTCTCGCTTAAAAGATGGTCATCTCAAGATTGATCCAATGCTTCTCGCTATTTCATGGCCCAAAGATGCAAGCAGGATAAGGCTTGCGAAATAGCAAAAAACCGTTAGCCGTTAAGATGTGGCACGGTTAGTGAAAAGGTTGATAGTCCCAGTAAGGGTTAAAGGTCAAGTGGTTAGAGTTCCATCTAACGCTTGGCATAGCTTCACGAAAGGAAAGTGCTAGCAAGATAAAGCTTGTGAAGTGGCAAAAAGAGGTAGGGCCCGATGCAAAGGCAAAGAGGTTAAGGTAGTGTAAAGGCCGATCAAGTCTCATCTGATCAGACGGCTGGTGTGATTTCATTTGGCAAAATTGCTAGAAAGTTATGCTCTGCAAAATGGCAAAAGAGTGAAAAGGAAAATACATAGGCACGTTATGACCCGTTGGAGCGAAATTTTTGAATTCTTCTATGAATTCAATTCTGAAGGGACGACCGAAGCATGCGGTATCAATGTCACAGTTAAGAGCTCGAATATTGTATATGATCTCGTATCAATTGAATGAAGGTATCATTCTAAAGAGTAGTTGCAGAGAAGCAGTTGCAGAGAAAATTTCTTCTATTGCAAAGCAGATTTCTTCAAGCAAAAAACAAGTTCTCTTATACTCTTGTTTGGCAATTACTTAACAATGTGTTTTAATTGAACTCTTGATTTGTCACAAAACAGTTAGGGTTAATAATTAAATCACTTGCATAGTTTTTAAGATGGCACCTAAGAGATAATTCTCAGGAAAGGTTAATTACTTGGAGAGGGCTATCTGTGATGACTTCCTTGAACAGTTGACATTATCAACTAATGTGGCTGCAAAGGTAAAAGAACTTGTGCCAAGAGCTCCTTGCCTAAAAATAGGAGAGGGATTATACAATAAGGGTAACTGGCTAAGAGACCCTCAAATTGGGTTGTCTCGGTTAGGATTATTTAAGGTTGAATTTGACATGAGAAATTCCTCAGCCCCGAAGAACAATATCTGGGAGTTGGATGTAGGCAAATTAGTGGTCCCTGGAGTATTCATGGATGTGGATCTCCTAACTCAGATTGTACACAACTATGACCCAATTACAAGAAGTGTTAAGGATATAAGTGGGAAAACCCTCATTGAAATAAATAATGAGGAGTTCACAAATGCTTTTGGGCTTAGTGAATTTACCAATTTTCTAGAGCCTATTAATTTTAAATCACTAGCTCAGGTTTACAGTGTGCAGAGGAACCACCTTAGAAATGGGCCTCTTAAAGAATTCTTTGTGAAGATAGGCGGGTTAACAGTTGTGGGACCTAACATTGAGGAGCCTTTCTCTTTAAATTTGTTTACCCTTAGGGCCAAAGGATTATATTGGTCACTCTGCCAAATTCTTGGAGAAGATGCTGAAGCAAATATGCCAACTCATTACATGCTAATGGTTGCTCAAATTTTGAATCCCTCTTTGGTAGTGACTTTTGATTATGCTTCCTTTATCACTGATGCTATCCATGAAGGATTGATAGGAATAAAGAATGGGAAAGTGGATAGGCCTTTTGGGTGGTACTCCCTCCTCATGCATTTGTTTCTATTCAAGGGTGGTGACTATTTTGCAAGTAGGATGGATATTGTGAAAGAGAAAAATGGAGAGAAGATGCCAGTACAGTTATGGAGTATAGTGTTGTCATGGGATAGAGAAGATGAAAGCTTCTTAAAGTTTGATAAGTGTTTTGCATCTAATATTAGGACTCTTATATGTTCAAAGAATCCAAGAGTCCCTAAGGTCTTTAGGAATTCATTAGGCCAAAAGAGTTTGCTGAGAATGTTAAAATTGTCCACAATTGGGGTGATATTTACTTATACCCTATCTCCACAGTTTTCAGAGTATATGGCTTCAAAGGAACTCCATTTTTGTTACCCTATCAGATCCCTCTTAAAGTGGGAATTGCAGAGATCCTTAGGTAGATTGGTGGTGTGCAGTAGGTAGAGTTAACAGGAAGAGGTAAAGGGACCATTTTCCCTACAGTTACCATAGCACATCAATTTGTGATAATTAAAGGAGGTTGGAAGTGTTTTGAAGATTTCCTTAAACCATACCATTTATCAACTGCAGTATCCTGATGTGTTGACCCTGAAGACTTCTTCAACGGCATGTTCAGAAAGAGGGCAATATGCAGAGGTAGACCCCACCAATTCTAGTTTCCTGAATACTTCATTAGGAATGAGTTTGATTTGGATGAACAAGAGTTGAGGAAGGAAAACTGGGTGGCCTACAAAAAGGATTTAGACTTTGTACACCAATTTGACATTAGCTATGACCCTTTGTCTAGCTTTCACCCTTTTGAGGAGAAGATAAAGTTTTTGATTCTTTGCTTTGAGGATGTGATGCAAACATTGAAAGAAAAGAGGGAGGTTGTAATTAAGAACAACCTTGAGAAAGCAAGACTAGTTCTGAGTAGGTCTGCATCTGCCAGAGTAATCCCTCCTAGTGATTATATGTTGCATAAAAAGTCCAATTATAGTGTGTTGATGCCAACAACAGGGGAGCCCTCTACCTTTAAAGGAAAGAGGAAGATATAGGATGTCATTAACATTCAAGATAGCCCAAAGAAATAAAGAGTGGGAAAAGAAGTACAATCTGATGAACCTTTGTACTCTCCATCTCAATCCCCTGTTCATATAGGAGATGAACAGGCAGTAGTTGAGCAACTGCTATAGTTAGGCAGCCTTGGAGAGATAGCATATACATATGATGAAGTGGAAGAGGGAATGCCAGAAGAGCCCCTTACTACTGAAATGATTATCACTACTAATGAGTTCAAAGGCCAGGAGTGGGATCCTGAGATCAAGCAAGCCAGTGAAGATTTCTTGGCTGATAATAATTTTGTCACATCAGGAGCTTTCATGCAGTTTGTGTGGAAGCAGAACATTGATAAATTTAATGCTAGGTGTGAAAAGAGGAAAGAGGAGCAACCCCACAAAGATCCAATTGTGGTAGAGGAAGAGATAAAGTAAGAAATGCCTGATGAGTTTAAGACCATCACTCCTGAGTAGGGAAGGGACATGGTAGCACAGGCTGGGGTACTCATTCTCCCCGAATGGGACATAGCAGATGCCTTGGTTTTAGAGGTAGTAAGAAAAGAGACTAAACCTATGGAGGGAGTCACTTTCAACAAAGATAATGCTGCACTGGTCATGTGGTCTCTTAAAAGAGATGAAAATAAGAGGAATAAGGACACCTCAGGGTCAAGTTACCTTGGAGGAATGATAGTGAAAAGAGTGTAGAGCACTGGGGTAGTAGAAGCTGCTAGCACTGTGCTAGAGATTGGAAAGTTTAGTGTTGTAGTAGCAGAAAGGGAGGCTAAGGAAAAGGCATATCTCCAAGTTAAGTTGGAGACAGTTCTAAAAGCTTACAATAATGCCAAGGAAGAGGTAAGAGGTAAATATAGCATCATCGCCAAGCTGCAAAGCCAGTTGGCAGGACAATACCATCAAGGTGAGTCCTCAACATTGATGATCTCCTCTTCTCATGCAAGACCTCCACCTACCAGCCCCATTATCGAGTTCCCACCATCTCCAAAACCTTCTAGTTCTTAATTGATTGAGATCACTCCCCATGAATTGGAGAATTTAAAATAGGCTCAAGCTTTATATGCAAAGAAATATGAAGAAAGGGTAAAGGATACAATTTCAAGTTTTGCTGACACTATAGGATCTTCACTAATGTACAATAATATGAGTAAAATCTTGGAAATAAGGAATGAGCTAAATGGGGACAAGGCTGTGTTAATGCCTATTTTTGATAAATGGAGACCCAGAGAGCAGGATATAGAACTGATTTGTGTATCCTATGATCAGGTAGGGGCTGACCCTATTATTAAATCTACAAATGATATGACTAAGGATTTAGTAAAATTGGCAGAAGGAGTAGACAATGCAGACAAAAAGATCAATTTGTACAAGAAAGAGTACACTGATCAGGTTTTTGAATTGCTCCCAGGAGGTTTTGTTAGCCCAAACCAATTAAAGGACAAACAAATATGGCTTAAGGAATTAGAAGCCAAATTGTCATTAAGGATAAAAGGAATAGTTAAATCAGAGGATGCCTCCATATTTGTTAAAACAATCGAAGAGATTGAGAAAATCAAATCTCATTATGGCATCTTGAATTCAGAGGTTAATGAAATGAGAAATTCTTGGAAAAGATTAGCCAAGACAAAAGCAAAAGTAATTAACTTCTCATGGCCTGCTGATGAGGTGTATCAGGAATGGACAAACAAATATGCAGTGCTTGATGTGGAGCAGCTAGAAGATGTTGCAATAGAACAAGAAGAAGAAGAAGCCGTGGATGTTGAAAAAGACTTGTAACCACATTTGTAAAAGATTTTGTAACTTCTTCTTGAGAAGTAATGATTGTAACAAACTCTCCTAAGAAAGTCCAAAGTTTTGTATGCATCCATATTGTTATAAATGGATACCAGGACTAGTATAGAAATGATCGTAAAAAGAATTGTAAGAAAACACTGCAAAAATTTATCTGGGCTTTTCCAAGTTTTAATGGAGAATATTCGAAGGTTTCTTGTAATACTTTTTTGAAAAAAATATCAATATACAGACCATTGGTTTTGAGTTAAAACTCTATGTTGTCTTCAAATATGTTTGCAAGTGTTTACTATTTCATTCTAAATAATCTAGGGTTATTTCATTTGAATAGGGGTTGTAAGGCAACTTTCAGTAGATATGTTTCTTAGCTTTTCTCTTCAGGAGGGGAATTAAATATGCAGGAATCATCTCTAGTAGTAAATTTTTTGTGAGATACTTTGAATCTTGATGAGTGCAGTTTAATTTGGTATGAATAAGTTCTTATATGTGTCAGGCATATATAGGGATCTGCAGAAGCCAAACCAATGGGATATGTGGAGATATTTAATTGTGGGAGTATTGTTTGAACTAAGATGACTCTGTTACCATGGATAAGGCACTGGTATAGGTCAAGGTTGTCTATTAAATATTTTGTAGGTCAATACTGAACATGAGTACAATTTTCATTCCTTTGTTTCAGTTAGTTTTAAGGTGATTAGATCCACTAGTTTTTTGGACTGGTTTGCTGTGGATTTATCTTTTAAAAGTGTGAATTTAGTTCACAAAGGTATACCCGCCTGGACTTTGAATAAGTCCGAAGTGTAGAAGGTTGATCAAACCTTGTCATATGTTGTCCTAGAAGTTTCCTTCTCTTTAATATCTCTTCTACATACAAAGTTATCATCTTACTATAAGGATGTTGAGGTGAATCAGATTTTGAGAACAACAGGTAGAAGTGATTGAAGATAGAGAAACTGTGTTTAGAAATGACATGGTTCAGTTGGATAATAATGAAATACCTAAAGGATTAGTAGAGTTGGAAGGTATGTTTAGTTACAGTGACAGTCATTTGCATCACCAGCCAACCACCAAGTTAGATGAATTGGAGGAAGTAAACTTGGGGACAAAATCATCCCCTAAGTTGGTGTACATTGGAAAAAATTTGTCTCCTCATGTTAGAGTTAACCTTTTTAATTTATTGAAGAAATACAAGCATGTTTTTTCTTGGTCTTATGAAGATCTGAAGGCGTATAGACAAGATCATTTTCAGCATGAAGTCCCTTTGCTTCCAGATGCTAAGCCTTTCAGATAGAAACAAAGACCTATTAACCCCCTGCTGGAATCCAAGATGCAACAAGAGTTAACCAAGCTTAGGGAAGGGGGGATCATTAAGCCTATAAGGAATTCATCATGGGTGTCTAATTTGGTCCCAGTTAGGAAGAAGAATGGGGACATAAGGCTCTGTGTTGATTTTAGAAACCTGAATGTTGCTTCTTTAAAAGATAATTATTCTTCTCCCAATATGGAAGCAATGTTGCAGAGAGTATTTGGTTGTGATCTATTGTCTATGATGGATGGGTTCTCAGGATATAACCAGGTGTTAGTGAAAGAATCTAAACAATTCAAGACTACTTTTACCACCCCTTGGGGAACATATGTATATGTAAGAATGCCTTTTGGTTTGAAAAATGCTGGAGCTACTTTTCAGAGAGCAATAGATGTAGCTTTCAAGGAATTCATTAACATTATCATGGTAGTGTATCAAGATGATTTAACATGTTTCTCCAAAAGGACGGATGACCACTGTGGGCACTTGGAAAAGGTTTTCAATAAAGCTCTGGAATTTGGTGTCTCCTTAAATCCAAAAAAGTGTCATTTTGCTGTCACTGAAGGGAAGTTTCTCAGGCATATTGTCTCCAAGGAAGGGGTTAGAATAGACCCTGAAAGAATTGAAGCTATAAATAATGTACCTGAGCGCAAAAGTGTCAAAGGTATTCAGTCTTTCTTAGGCAAGGTAAATTTTACTAGAAGATTCATTGCCAATTTTGCAGAGATAGTCAAGCCCATTGTTAGATTGCTTAAGTAGGATACAAAGTTCTACTAGGATGAAGAAGCTTCAAAGTCTTTTGGTGAAATTAAAAAGGCTATCCTTGAGGCACCAATGTTGAAGTCCCTTGACTACAATAAGCCTTTCTAACTATTTTCTTTTTCTTCATATCATACAATGGCTGTAGTTCTTCTACAAAAGGATAATGAAGGATATGAACATCCTATAGCTTTTTGTAGTAAGTCTTTACAAGCTGCAAAGTTAAAATATGAAATCATGGAGAAATAAGCATATGCTTTGGTCAAGGTTGTTAAATCATTTAGGCCATATCTTGTAAATGCACAAGTAATTGCTTATGTCCCACATGCGGCTGTCAAGGACATTTTATCTTAGTCTGAGGTCACTGGTAAAAGGTGCAGATGGATAACCAGAATTCAGGAGTTTGATCTAGAGATTAATATTACTAAATTGGTAAGAGGTTTAGGCCTTGCTAAGCTAATGGCTGAATCAAACCTTTTTGATGTTGAGGTGAATAATTTTGAAATTAAGGACATCCTGGTCACAAGTATTGAAATATAGCCTTGGTACTCAGAGATAGTACATTTTTTAAGGGATGCAACATATTCAAAAGGGATGACTCACAATCAGAGAAGAACATTGAAGTTAAAATCTCAAAAGTATGTCCTTATTCAGGGTGATCTATATTGGCAAAACAGAGGGGGCATTGTTGATGTGTTTAGACAAATCCCAGGCTAGAAAGATGTTAACATAAATGCATGATGGGGTATGTGGAGATCACTACTCTGCCAAAACAACAATTGGTAAGATAGTCTAGGCTGGATATTATTGGCCTACTTTGTTTAAAGATGCCCATGAACATGTTCGGAGATGTGACCCATGCCAAAAATTTTCATCTAAATTGAATTATGAGGGAGCCTTACCCCTCAACCCAGTCATAGTAGAAGCCCCTTTTGTCCAATGGGGCATTGATTTTATTGGAGCAATAGTTGAGAAATCAGGAAGAGGTCATAGGTGGATCATAGTGGCCACTGACTATTTCACTAAGTGTATTGAAGCTATACCCACTAGAAGAGCCACAAGTAAGGTTGTTATTGACTTCCTGATGGATATTGTTATAACCAGATTCGGTGTTCTTGTGAAACTGGTAATGGATAATGCCACGAGCTTCAGATCAGAGGAGTTCATTGAGTTTTTCACTAGTCATGGAATAATTATGTCCTATTCTTCACCATATCATCCTTAGGGTAATGGGCAAGCTGAATCGATCAATAAGAGCCTTCTGAACATTATTAAGAAAATCCTTGAGGAGAACAAAAGGTCATGGGACCAGAAGTTAAAGTTGGCCCTTTGGGTAGACAGGGTTACTGTCAAGAAAGAAATTGGTGTGTCACCTTTTGAGTTGGTTTATGGCATGCAATCTAGGGTGCCATTTAATAATCTACTTCCTATATACAAGTTCCTGCAAGCTGAGGATATGGAGCTATCTGAACCTATGGAAGACATAATGATTTTAAATGGTGGAGGTAGAAGAAATCAGAATTTTGGCCCATAAGAGGAATTTGAAGATCCAGTTGCAATCCAAATATTTGTTTGATAAAAGAACCACACTGAGGAAGTTTCAAATTGGTGACATGGTTCTTCAATGGAATGCAAGAGGGAAAGATCAAGGGAAGCATAAGAAATTTGAATCATTATGGGTAGGCCCTTCTATTGTTTATGATCTGAATGGAAAAGATTCATATATTTTGCAAACAATGAATGGTGAGGTACAAGAATTTCCAGTGCATGGACAATTCCTGAAGCATTACTTTTCTTAAGTCCATGCACAGTAGGTCTTTGTCTATATATATTTAGGTTTGTTTCTATTGGTTGTTTTTGGGCTTGTTTTTGGTTTGTTCTCCAGACTTTCTGAATTCTTGTGTTTGGTTCACTCCATCATGAAGGTGTCCCCCCTTTAGGTTTTCCCTAGGTGGGTTTTAAATGATTTTTAATTTTTACGCCTTTACCTATGTCTTGTTTATAATCTTTGATAGGCTTCTTAACAATCATGCAAGTCAAAGTTGATCCTATGATGCACGTTAGTTCACTGGGAGAAGATGTCCATGGGTTACCATCTGCAAAGCAGTGAAAAGGGTAAGTGGGCTAGGCCAAAGGATTATTCGTTAGGTAAAAGGAATGCATCTCATAGTGGATCCAATGGCTCGCGTTGCTTTGCTAGCACAAGATGCATGTGATTTATCCTCTACAAAATAAAAAAACAATGGTTGGGTTCCAGAGGTAAGTGGTTCTTTGGTTAATGGCCGATCAACTTGGAGTTGATCTAACAGTGTGCATGGATTCATAGCCAGAAATGGTCCACGGTTTACTATTCATGGAGCAATGAAAAGGTGGAGGGCTCGGGCAAGGTGGTCACGAAAAGGTTTACAAACAAGCAATTTCCATAGATCTAACGATTATTGTTGCTTCGCAAAGAAGAGTTGCCTAAGGTTTAAAGTCTGCAAAGTAGTGAAAGGGTTCATGGATCCGAAAGATAGGCAAGTGATGATTTTAAAGACCAATCAACTTGTAGTTGATCAGGCGACTCGTGTGGATTCGCAGCGCCAAACCAAACAAAGTTTACCATTCGCGAAATAGCGAAATGACATGGTAGTCACATGGTGGATGACATGGCAAGATAGGTGGGTCACTTGGTTGAGAGAAATGATGGCTTGTCAGATGCACATGGCTCCAAAGGATTGTTGAGGGCCCACTTTGATTTAACTGGCGATGGTGTTGATACCCATGGTGAAATAGAACACATGGCGGTCCTAGAATGGATCGTAATGGAGTTCTTGAGTGAATAGCCAATTGACACATAAGATTCATTCTTCGGTGATGAAACAAAGCAAGTGGTTTCCAATCTGAGGGTCCAATTTAAAGGTTTGAGTGTGTTAAATGGTGTACATCTTGAGGTGGATCCAATGATGGGCGTTGTTTCATAGCCCAAAGATGCAGGGTGGCTAGCCTTCATGAAGCGGTGAAAACCGCTAGTAGTGATGGTTCTGCACAGTTAGTAGAAAAGATTGGTGGTCACCATAAGTAGTAAAGATCGAGCAAGTGGTAGTTGATCGGATAGCCAGTATTGTTTCGCATGATCGAAGTGCACAAGGTTTACCTTTCGCGAAGTAGCAAAAGGAAGATGGGGCCCGTTACTAATATAGAAGGATCAGGGGAAGTTAAGGCAATATAAGTTTCGAAAGAGCTGACAAACTTCATTGCTTCATGAAGGAAAGGTGTGAGGGTTTTAAACTCCACAAAATGGTGAAACAATGAAATAGGGAAATACTCAGAAAACTTGTGATCCGTTGGAGCCCATTTTTTGATTTGCAAATTCAATTCTGAGTTGATGGCTAAAGCATGCGGGATTAATGTCTCAATTGAATACCAAGTTGCCGTATTAAGGTCTGCATCAATTGAATATTGGCACCATTTTGATGAGTTTGTTGCAGAGGAGCTAGTGTAGAGAAAATTTCTTCAGGAGAGTAACAGGTTTTTTGTGTCTTGCTTGCTAGTTACAGTTTGAAAATCGGTTCTTTTTGTGTGCTTTCTTTGTTAGAGTTTTGTTTGAATCTCAATTGATATAATTGCATTAACAGGATGGCACCAAGAAGGGATTTCACAGGGAAGGTAAATTATCAAGATAGAAACATATGTGATGACTTCTTGGAACAATTGACTATGTCCACAAATGCTACAACCAAAATCAATGAATTGGTTTCTAAAGCCCCCCATCTAAGGATTGGAGATGGCTTGTATGACAAAGGTAGATGGTTAAGGGATTCACAAATAGGAATTTCAGGGATGGGTCTTTTTCAAGTGGGATTCGGTCAGAAGCATGCCAGTGCCCCAATGAATAGCATATGGGAACTAGACGTGGGGAAGCTCATAGTCCCTGGGGTTTTAATGGAAGTAGACTTACTAATCTAGATCGTACACAATTATGATCCTATTGCTAGATGTGTGAGGAATGTCAATGGAGAAGCCCTAATAAAGATCAATGATAATGAATTTGGGAATGTTTTTAAGCTCAGTGAGGCATCAAATTTATTAGAGCCTATTGATTTTGAAACATTGGCCCAGTTTTATAATATATAGAAAGATCACCTTAGGAGTGGCCCTTTGAAGGATTTTTTTGTTAACATAGGAGGGTTAACTGTAGTGGGCCCTAGCACCATGGAACCTTTCTCCCTAAATTTGTTCACTTTAGGGGCCAAAGGCATGTATTGGTCACTATGTCAGATCCTTGGGGAAGATGCTGAAATAACCATGCCAACCCATTATACGCTAATGATGGCACAGATTTTGAACCCCTCTCTAGCAATAACATTTGATTATGCACCTTACCTCTCTGATGCAATTCATATAGGGATGGTAGGGATAAAACATGGTAAGGTGGATAGACCTTTTGGATGGTATTCTCTTCTAATGCACATATTTTTGTTCAAAGGAGCTGATTATTTTGCTAAGGAAATGGACTTGGTCAAAGAAAAGGAAGGTGAGGAGATGCCTATGAAACTGTGGAGCACAATTTTGTCTTGGGACAGAGAGGATGTGAGTTACTTGAAGTTTGATAGATGGTTTGCATCTAGGCTTAGGATTCTTTTATGCCCACAGAACCCTAGGATCCCAAAGGTTCTTTTGGAGTTCCTAGGGCCTAAGGAGTTTGTTGAACGTATTAAGATTGTTCATAATTGGGGTGATATTTATTTGTTCCCTGTTTCTACAGTTTTCAGAGTTTATGGTTTCAGAGGCACTTCATATTTATTGCCTTATCAAGTCCCATTGAAGATAGGAATTGTAGAGGTCTGAAGGTAAATTGGAGGTGTGCACGAGGCAAAGCTGACAAATAGGGGTAAAGGGACTCTTTTCCCAACTGTTACCATGGCCCATCAATTTGTGATCACCAAAGGTGGTTGGAAATTCTTTGATGACTTTTTTCAACCATATAGGTTGTCTACTACAGTAATCAGGTTTGCTAACCCTGAGGATTTTTTCAACGGTATGTTCAGGAAGAGAGAAACATGCAAAGGTAGGCCACACCAATTTCATTTCCCTGAGGACCTAATTAGAAATGAATTCAGTTTGGATGAGAAATAATTGAGGAAAGAAAAGTGGGTGGCATACAAAAAGGGTCTAGATTTCATTCATCAATTTGATAGCAGTTATGACCCTCTGTCTAGCTTTAATCCCTTTGAGGAAAAGATCAAATTTGTAATTCTTTATTTTGAAGATTTAATGCAAACTCTGAAAGAAAAGAGGGAGGCTATAATAAGAGATAACCCTAACAAGGCTAAGTTAGTTCTAGCTAAGCATGCCTTTGTTAAATCCCTCCCTCCCGATGATTATTTGATGTAGAAAAAGTCAAAATATAGTGTATTGATGCCAGTAATAGGTGAGCCCTCCACTTCAAGAGGGAAGAGAACAATTGAAGATGCCATTGAAATCCAACAATCCCTTAAAAGGCAAAGGGTGGGGAAAGAAGTGCAAACACGTGAACCTCTATACTCTCCATCTCAATTCCCTATCCACATAGGAGATGAACAGGCATTAGCAGAACAATTGTTGCTGTTAGGAAGCCTTAGAGAGATTTCTTGCACCTATGAAGACACACAAGAGGGAATGCCAAAAGACCCACCTAGTGCCGAGATGAACTTAACTATAGATGAGTTCAAAGGTAAAGGTTTAGACCCGGTTGTCAAGCAAGCTAGTGAAGAGTTCCTAGCTGACAACAATTTTGTCACAACAGGGGCCTTCAAGCAATTTTTATGGAAAAAAAACATTGAACAATTCAAGGAAAGGTGTGAAAAGTGAATGAGTGAACAACCTCACAAAGATACAACCTTAGTGGATGAACAAGTTAAACAAGAAATGATGGCTGAATTCAAAGCCATCACTCCTAAAGCTAGAAGAGAAATGGTGTCAAAGGCTATTATTTTAATCCTCCCTAAATGGAATATAGTAGATGCATTGGTACTTGAAGCAGTCAAGAAAGAAACCAAACCAATGGAGGGAGTGACATTTAGAGAAGATAATGTTACTATGGTCATGTGGTCCCTAAAGAGGGATGAAAGTAGAAGAGGGAAGGATACCTTAGGATCTAGTTTTCTAGGAGGTATGATAGTAAAAAGAGTCTAGGATATAGGGGTGGTAGAAGTTGCCAGCACAATTTTAGAAACTGCAAAGTTTAGTGTGGCAGTGGCAGAGAAAGAAGCAAAGGAGAGAGCCAATCTCCAAGTGAAATTAGAAACAATTCTAAAGGCTTATAATGAATCCCAAAGGGAGGTAGCCAACAAGGATACTACTATTGCTAGACTACATAGTCAATTGGTAGGACAACACCAACCCTAATGATTGCATCTTCTCTAGCAAGACCTCCACCTACCAGTCCTATCATAGAATTCCCCCCTTCTCCTATGCCTCCTAGTTTCCAACCAATTGATACCATTGAACATGAGTTGGAAAAGGTGAAATAGGCTCAAGCCCTGTTTGCAAGTAAATATGAAGAGAAGGTAAAGGCCACCATTTTGAGTTTTGTTGATATAGTAGAGGCCCCCACTGTGCACACTAATATGAAAAGAATTTTGGACACCTTGTGTGAGCTAAATGAGGACAAGGCTATTTTAGAACCATTTTTGAATAAGTGGATGCCAAGAGAAGTGGATTTAGAACTTATGTGTGCATCCTATGATGAAGTAGGATTTGATGCTATTATTAAATCCACGTGTGAGTTAGAAAAATGTCTGACCAAGTTAGCAGAAGGAAGATCCAATGTGGAGAGGAAAGCTAACTTGTACAGGAAAGAATATACTGAGCATAAATTTGAATTATTTCCTAGGGATTTGTTCAACCAAAATTAGTTGAAGGACAAACAGGTGTGGCTTGATGAGATGGGAGCTAATTTGTCTTTAAGGGTGAATGAAATCATCAACAAAGATGACACATCTTTATTTATTAAAACAATTGAAGAGATAGAAAAGATAAAGTCACACTATGACTTTTTGGAATCAGAGGTGAGGAAAGTATGAAACTCTTGGAAAAGGTTACTTAAGTTGAACGAGAAAATTGTTGGCTACTTATGGCCTGCTGATGACATGTTCTAAGAGTAGACCAAGAAGTATGCGGTGCAAGAAGAAGGAATCCCAAAATGGTTAGAAGATGCTACAGAGGAGCAACAAACCAAAAAGGCCACTGAGACCGAAGAGGACTTGTAACTATTTTTTTTGAAAGGAGTTACAGTTGTAACTAATTATTCTTAGGAATGTTTGAAGCTTGTATGCATCCATAATGTTATAAATGGATTCCAGGACTAATAGAAAAGGGATCACAATAATTTTTGTAAAGAAACTCTAAATAAATATATTTGGTTTTTTTCTAGCTATCACTGAGAATACTTTGAGTCATGTAAGATTTTTTTTCAAAAATGAATATAAAGATATAGATCAACACTTTTCAGGCCTAAATCTTTGTTGTCTTCTGGTGTGCACTCATTAATTTGTTGGTTTCATTTGAATAGTCTAGGGTTATTTGATTGAGCATGGATTGTAAGGAAGTCATATGGACATGTTTCTAGTTTTTCTCTTCAAGGGAGAGGAATCAAATATGCATGAAATATATCTATCATTAAATAAATTGTTTGCTCAGCTTGAATTTGATGAACGATTTTAGTTTTAAGAGGATAAAACTCATGTATACGTTAGGCATGTATGGGGTTAACTAAGGCCAAGGTAGTGGAATGTATGAGATTGTTCAATTTTGGAATTCTAATTTGATTTGGATGACTATGTAGCTTGAATAAGGCACTGGTATCCAATTGTGGGATTCTTTCTATCTTTCTTGAAGATCAATACTGAAAATGAACACAAGTTTTTCTTTTAATGTTTTAGTTTCATTGGGGTGATGAAATCCATGGGTTTTTAGCACTGGTTTACTGTGGATCTCAATCTTAAAGTGTGAAAATATTCACAGAAGGTATACCCACCTGAACTTTGGATAAGTTCAAAGAGTAGAAGGTTGTGAAACCTTGTTATATGTTATTCTTGAGTTCTATTTCCCTGATCTCTTCATATGCAAATAAAGTTACTTAATTTCATATAGGAAGGATAGAAGGGAAATCAAAATTTGAGACTAACTCTACCAGTTGAAGGTAAACCAGTAACTGCCTTAATTGCTTCCTTGGTTACCTTGCAAACTAACTCTAACCACAAGAACTCTCCATGGACTCTGCTCAGTACAAGTCATACAACTTCCTTTGGAAATTTGGGAATGTTCAGTATTTCTAAAAAACCTAAGTCTTCCACAATCTTATGTTCAGGTTTAATCACACCTTGTTCATTGGTAATAACCTTATTAAACATTTTCATCAAATCCTCAGTCGCTAGGTCTTCTATGTTGCAATGGATGTAGATTCTAGGCTCTTCAGCAAATGCGACACCCTTCAAAAATTTTGAAAAAGCTCCAATAGAATCATCCTGCTTTGCAATCTTAGGGATAATCTTAAACATGGTTCTAGGGCATTGGATGTTTTCAACAATGGTAGGGTTTGCAATAAACTCAGGAACAAAAGATGTAGTTGCCATTTTGATAAATACCTCTTAACTGAAATTCTTTGAATACCTGAAAGTCACTTCGTAGCTTCACCTTAGAATGGCCTTGCTCAGTTTCACACTCTCTGATTGTTTGAATGCTCAGTGAGTTGAAAATGAGGGATTTTCGGTGCTTTATAGACAAAGATGTTCTTTAAAACCACATTAAATGCTCGTCGGTTAACTAAAAACTTAACACATCTGCCGGTAAAGAAGAAATGTATCTTCTCACCATCAACCAAGGGTAGAATGCATGATTTTCAACTTGTTGCAATACCCCCAAAGGATTATTCCTCAGTTAGATGAAGAATATCCTACTGGTGGAGGGTTACTCTATTCTATCGGTGCAGAGATAGTTTCATCAATTCTCTGATCACTCTTCTTACTCCATTGTTTTGAAAATTATTGCTTTACTTCATCTACCTTTTCTTTTCCCTTCATGCTAGATCCTTTATTATTTTCTCGTATAGTCTTTCTTCTACCAAATTTTGCAATATGCCCAATATTGTTACATGCATAACAAGTTACATTATTCCTCTAAATAGCTTTTCCATATCCTTGACCGATTTGTGATCTGCATTGATTAGATAAATGCCCAAATCTACCACAAACATAGCATTTCATATTCATTCTGCAATTTTCTGAATTATGACCAACTTTGTTGCATTTAGAACATTAACCGGTGGGTAAGTTAGTATTTTTATTATTTCTAAATCTGCACTGATTTTCTCTATGACCATATTTGTTGCAATTGAAATGTTTCCCATTAAATTTATAAGCATTACGTTGTCTTACCGGTTTGTTTTGATCTTGATTATTTGTAGTACCGGAACTTTCTCCAACTTCAAATCCAAGTCCAATTGTATCTCCATCAAGTTTCTATCTTTTCACCATGTAATCAAGCTTTTCTGAACTTTTCTTGAATTTATTTGTGTTCATTTGCAGTGATCAACTCATTTTCCAGAATTCCAACTTGTCTTGTAAGCTCCTCCTTATCATGTTGCATGTGAATCAGATCTATCTTTAGCATATCATTTTCATGATTAAGTCTCAAATTTTCATTTGCTCTATCATTAAGTCTCCTATTCAAGTCTTCTTCATTCTTCTTCATTCTTCTTCCTATCTTCAATATCCTTACATAGCCTCATAGTCATATCTTGCATTTCATTCCTCATGTTACTGTTCTCTTACCTCAACTTATTTGCAATGTCTCTAAGAGTTTCCTTTTCATCATCATCATTCTGAATTCTCATGAAGTTCTTTTCTCTTATTTTGTGCTATAACCAGGTTTTCCTAAAGTCCTTTAATGAATTCCTATGTAGTCCTCAGATCATCTTCAAGTTTGATATTCTTCAATTTTTCTACATCAAAATCTTCAAGAGCTCCTTCCAATTGTTTTCTCAAATTCTCCATTTGTACCAGTTTCAAAATCTTCCTCAAGCTATTAGGCTTTTGCAAATAGAGGAATAGGCTCTAATACCAATTTTTAGATTCAGTGACAGTCCTAAAGACACTAAGAGGGGGGGTGAATCAATTTCTAACTGGTTAGTTAAATATTTAAACTTATTTATAACTTTGCAACTCAAAATAGTGTACTAGAAAACAAGAATTAATGTAGTAAATAGAAATAATAGAGATAGAAACACACCATAACACAAGATATTTTAGCGAGGAAACCTGGTGTGGGAAAAACCTCTTTGGGATTTGTGACTCACAATATTTACTCATTGGCCAATGAACAAATATTACTTACAATAGGGGCTTGCACATGCAGGAAGGCCAATAACCTAGAGCTCACTGCTCAGAAGAGTCTCACTGACTAAAAAATGGATAATTAAAATCCAATACAATGTACTACTCAAAATAGCATCTCTAATGCCTGGTTAAGTACCGGTTTAAGCTCAGTAATTAACCAAAACCTTCATTATTCACTATATCACCTTGTACAATAATTTATTATTCATTCATCCATACTACTACTTCAAAATGACCTATAAGATCTCATACATATATGAGTCTTTACAATATACCATCTCAGCTTACAAAAGATAATTATAATACAATAAACAAAAGTTCATCCCATGTCACCCTGAGTGCCGGTATGTTTTTTTGTTGATGCCGATGTAAGTGCCTACCAGTGCTGGTGTATAACCTGTTGCCGGTGATCCTATGTATGTTAGGATTCCAAAAGATACTGAGAGGGGGGGTGAATCAATATCTAACCGGTTTATTAATTTACTTGAATTAAAACATGTAAAGCATATCAATACAGTGTACCGGTAAATCAAAAGTAATGCAGTAAACAAGATAAACAATAACCACATGAAGAGCACACCATAAAACAATAGTTTAATGAGGAAACCCGGTATGGGAAAAACCTTGGTGGGATTTGTGACCCACAATATTCACTTACTGGCCAATAAGGGAATATTACTACTACAATAGGGGCGTGCACATGCAGGAAGGCCAAGTGCCTGGAGCTCATTGCTCAAATACAAAAGGAAGTCACATTGACTTACAAAAATGGATTATAATAATCCAATATCTTGTACTACTTCAAAATAGCATCTTCTATGCCAGATCCAGTACCGATTTTAGCTCTGCTGCATACATAAACCCTTAACCTAAAATTTGCATATTAGTTCTGCATATTTTCGCCTATCACCTTATTACAAATGTTCTACAATGATCTCATACATATATGAGTCATATTACAACTCACCATGTCGGTTTACAATGATTTTACAATTAATTATAAAATATATTATCAACAAAATTCCTGTCGCCCTGGGTGTCGGTATCCTTTCTTTCACTGTCAATGTTCTGTGTGTCAGTGTAGAGTATGTCATTGCCGGTGCTGGTATAATTGTCTTGTCGGTATCATATGATTGCAAGGTTGCCATCAATGAAAAAACCTTCAATCACCTACAATTTCTCATTGGAGTGTGCATTTGCCAACAATCTCCCCCTTTGGCATTGATGGCAACACTCATGAGAAAAATCCAAAAAGTGTCATCCAAAAAGAATCTACCAAAATTGTCTTACCAAAAACTGTGTGCCAAATCATACGTGCTCCCCCTAAGCTGATGGTGTCTTCTGCTTATCATTTTTCTCATTACCACTACTCCCCCTTTGGCATCAATGATAAAGGTTGTCAAAGTGTCAACTAAGTGTGGTTTCCAACTTTATCCCTGTAACTGGTTGGTTACAATCTGAAAAAGGTCTGCTAATACCAAATTCAGGCTCTTAGTGAACCGTTCACTATCCTTTAATGCAGCCTCTATCCTCAAAATTGTATTGGTGAGGTGTTGCATTTGTTGTTCTAGTGTCTTCTGTCCTTGAACCAATGCCTCAGATATCTCTTTTCTCAAGGAGGCGAGGTAGTCCAATTTTGGACTAAGTCTCCATTTCAGATTTTTTGCCTTTCCTTTTATTCTTTCCTTCTCTTTTTCAAATTTCTGAAGTTCCTCCTCAAAACCTATTATTTTCTGCTCAAAAATTGATAATGGTTAAGATGAATTAATGAAATTGTCAGCTAATTTATTTATTTCTTCTTGTACCATACTGATTTTCTTGTCTATATCTACTATCAAAAAGTTTGTTTTACATGTATCTCTATACAACTTTTTAAATTCTTTTAATGTTTTACATAGTGCCGATAAAAGAGTGTCAAATTGTCTCATGCACTTCTTTATTTCCTCTTCAAAGAATTTATGTTTTTCTTTCTCAATTTTCTCTTTGAATGCTTCCTCATTTATTTGTTCAACTATCACAATGTTGTCAGTAATATACTTGGACAATGTGTCAAGTTGATTTAAAGAATCTTTATTATCCACATTACACTTGGGTGCTATCATTTTCAAAATTGGGATTGTATCATCAATAGCTTTGTATGCTTGTGCATTGCACTCTGTTATTTTCTTGATTGAATCCAATAGAACTTCTGTCACATTTGTTGGTCTAAATTCTGCCATGGAAGAACCAACAATCTGTATTCCACCAGTGTGAGTAACTTCTTTGCTTGTAGTGGCCTCTGGTAGGTCAGTTTGTGTTTGCATTTCTCTAAGCAAAGGTTTGGGTTTCTTAGCTATTGTCGGTGGCACTGTCTCTGCATGAACTTGTTCCTATGAGGGAGCCTGTTGCTCTGCCTATTTCTCAGTGTTGTCTATTGCTGGTTTTTCTTTTGTGCTTCCTATTGTCGGTGGCTCAGTAGATGAATCATTATGTACATATGTGGTCTTTTCCTTTCCAGTGTCTGAGGTCACTATAATCTTTTCTACCGATGGCTCAGTTGCCACATCCGATTTCCCAGTTGATTCTTTATCCACCACAATATTGAATTTCTGAGTGTCAATGTTCATTGTATATAACACCTCAGAATTAGGATTTGTATCCTCATGTGGTGTGTCCATACTCTCAGTAGCCGGTTGATTGTCAGTAGTAACTACCGGTGGAGTATCTAAAGGCAGTGGGGATAAGTTGTCTATTATTTTTATGTTGGGTGGTCCACCAACCTTACCTTTTCTCTTGTCCTTTTGATATACCTTGATGGGTTTAGGGCTTCGATACTCTTCCTGTTTCTCCTTCTCTACAAGGAATATATCCCATGCATCAGTTGTTTCTTCTGTTACCTCATTCACTCTACCTACCATCAGTGCTACATGTCGGTGAGCAGTTGAAAATACTGACCAGTTAGCCTTAGAGATCAATTGATCTATCTCATCAGGTGAGTTGACAAGATGTACAACAAGTAGTTTTTCAATCTTTATTTTCTTATCAAGCTCAACAATAGCTAGCCTTCTAGCTTCTAGTCTATTATACAGATCTACCAGTATTTCATCAACAACTTGCATCAAAAATTTCTTGTAAATATCTAAGTGTAAGATTAAATTCTTCTCTACTTTCTCCTTGTCATCAGCCGATAGTGTGTCATATAATTTGTTAGTGTTTTTCAACTTTCCATACTCTATTATTTCATTGAGAAGTTTATCAATGGGAGCAATAGTTTGTTGAGTCCTCTTCTTAGGGGTCATCTTCTTTTTCTTTGGAGTCAGTTTCTTTGTTGGGGGCCTCACTGCTTGTTGCTTTTGTATTGGTTTTGTAGGAGAAGATGAGGGTACCAGTGAAGTTTTTCTCTTCCTTTCAACTCTTTTGAATTTAGCCGGTATGTCACTCTAAGAGGAAGTTGCAACCGGTGACAGATGAATTTCCAGTTGAAGTTCTTCAAGTTCACTCTTAATAACAGTTTGTCTTAATACATATTCCTTGATAGCTTTTGCCTGCTAGGTTCCTTTTCTAACAATTGCCTCAACCTTCTTAACCCTTTTCCTTGATTGAATTTGGCTTTCTATTGTTTCAACACTGCCAAAAACTTTTTCTTCAGGTTCCTTTAGAGCTTCTAGGAGGGCTTTTGCATAAGTTTCTATTATGTTGTCATCAGTTTCATACCCCATTTTAGTTACCCAAATGGTTCTAGGAATAACTACCTCCATCCAAATTTCATCCTTCTTTATCACAAAATAGATTTCATCCTTATATTTGTCCACAATTGCTTGTGACAATCTAACTCTAGTTTTCATTCGGGCCTTCAATGCCTGAAAATATTCATTTAAGTTATTTTCCCTATTCTCTCCCATGTTGTTCAGTAAATCTAACAATTGTTTGCCTACCGGTATATCAAAACCAAAATTTCTAATACCAATACCAGGTACTTGTTTGGTTATGTACAACATCAGACAAACAAGTAGGTTTCCAAATCTGAATGTTCCCTTTTTGTCTTTCTTTATCTTTCCCAAATTATCAATCAGTTCATCTTTAAGCCATTCACATATGTCTATCCTTGCAGTATCATTTACCATATCATAGGCACTTTTAATGCATAGGCTAGAGACTCAGTTTAACCTATTTGCATGTGTATTTTTGTAGCCTAAGATCATATTGATAAATTTGACATTGATATTCGTTACATCGTTTTCCCTTAGTGATCTATTGTCAAATGTTGCAGCAGTTAGGTCTATCACTGTGTCATTTGAGACTCTCTTGGTTTTGTCAGGTCTGTTACTGGTGGAAGGTAACCTTGTTACTGCTTTGATAGCTTCCTTAGTAATCTTGTGAATAGAGTCCAACCAAAATAATTCACCATGAACCCTTCTTAGCACAATTCTTATGATGTCCTTGGGAAAATCTGGGATACTAAGAATTTCTGTAAAACCTAGGGTTTCTATTATCTTGTGTTTAGTTTTGACATTTCTGGATTCATCACAAATTATAGATTTATATATGTTTTTTATTTTATCATCACCCAATTCCTCTATATGACAATGTATATACATTCTAGGGTCTTCAGCATAGACTACTCCTTTAGGGATTTGGGAGAATGCACCTATGTCATCATCTTTCTTAGCAATCTTGGGAACCAATTTGAAGATGGGTCTAGGGTGCTTAACTACTTCAACAATAGTAGGGTTTACAATGAATTCAGGAGTAGATGAAGAAGCCATGGTTATAAATACCTTTATTTGCCTTAAGGAATGATTGCTTGATGAATTTCTTTGCTAAGGGTGCCTTCGCTTGAAAATTTTCATGCACTCAAAAGTTTGAATGCTCGGTGAATGAAAAATGGAGCCAAAACACTTTCTTTATAATGTCATTATCTCCAACTACCACATTTAATGCTTGCTAGTTAAGTAATGACTTAACTTTTCTATTGGTATAGAAGTAATTTCAACTTCTTACCATCAACTGAGGGAATAATAGCATGTTTCTCATTTAGTTGCTAAACCCTCAAAGGATTTTCCTTCTATTAGATGAAGAGTCTCCTGCCAGTGGAGTGTTACTCTGTTCTTCTGGTGGAGGAGTATTGACATCAACATTCTAATATGACTTTCTAATCCATTGTTTTGAGAATGGTTGCTTTACCTCTTCAACCTTTTCTTTATCTTTCAAACTAGGACCTTTGATATTTGCTGGTGAGGTCTTGCTTCTACAAAATTTAGCAATGTGTCCAATCTTGTTACAAGCATAACAAGTCACATTTTTTTTTTCAATAGCTTTCCCATATCCTATGTCGGTATGTGTTTTGCATTGATTAGATAAATATCCAAATCTTCCACAAACATAACATCTTACATTCATTCTACAATTTTCTAAATTATGACCAATTTTGTTACATTTAGAGCATTGACCAGTGGGTGTATTAATGTTCTGATAATTTCTAGATCTACACTGATTTTCTCTATGACCATACTTGTTACAGTTAAAGCATTTGCCATTAAATTTGTAAGCAGTAGGTTGTCTTACCGATTTGCTATGATCATGATTGTTTGCAGTACCAAAGCTTTCACCAACTTAAAAGCTAAGCCCATTTGTATCACCTTTAGGTTTTTGATTCTTCAACATGTCACCAAGTTCTTCTAAACTTTTCTTGAATTTTTCTTTGTGATGATTTGCAGTAGTTAGTTCACTTTCCAAGATTCCTTTCTGTCTTATGAGTTCAGTTTTGTCATTTTGTCTGTGCATTAAATCTGTCTTCAACATATCATTTTCATGACTAAGTCTTGTGTTCTCATTTGCAACATCATTTAGTCTTATGGCCAAGTCTTCTTCATTCTTCTTCCTATCTTCAATTTATTTACAAAATCTCATAGTCATATCCTGCATCTCATTCTGTCTTGTACTGATCTCTTGTCTTAGCTTGTTTACCAGATCATTAAGAGTTTCCTTTTCATCATTCTCATTCTGCATCTTTTCACAAAGTTCTCTTCTCTTATTTCTTTCAATGGTAATATTTTCTTGAAGTGCTTGAATAATATCCTCAGCAGCCTTTAGATCATCTTCATGTTTGATATTCTTCACCTTTTTTGCATCATAGTCTGAAAGAGTTGTTTTCAATTGTTCTCTCAACTTTTCTATCTCTACCGGTGTCAAGATCTTCCTCAAGCTGTTAGACTTCTGAAAAATAGAGGACCAAGCTCTGATACCAATTGTTAGGATTCCCAAAGACACTGAGAGGGGGGGGTGAATCAGTATCTAACCAATTTATTAATCTACTTGAATTAAAACATGTAAAGCATATCAATACAGTGTATCGGTAAATCAAAAGTTATGTAGTAAATGAGAAAAACAATAACCACATGAAGAGAACACCATAACACATTAGTTTAATGAGGAAACCCAGTATGGGAAAAACCTCGATGGGATTTGTGACCCACAATATTCACTTACTAGCCAATAAGGGAATATTACTACTACAATAGGGGCCTGCACATGCAGGAAGGCCAAGTGCCTAGAGCTCACTGCTCAATTACAAAAGGAAGTCACACTGACTTACAAAAATGGATTATAATAATCCAATGTCTTGTACTACTTCAAAATAGCATCTGCTATGTCAGATCCAGTACCAGTTTTAGCTCTGCTACATACATAAACCCTTAACCTAAAATTTGCATATTAGGTCTACATATATATGAGTCATATTACAACTCACCATGTTGGCTTACAATGATTTTACAATTAATTACAAAAAAAATTATCAACAAAATTCCTATCGGCCTAGGTGTCGGTATCCTTTCTTTTATTGCTAGTGTTTTGTGTGGTAATATAGAGTTTGTCATTGTCGGTGCTAGTATAATTGTCTTGTCAGTATCATATGATTGCAAGGTTGCCATCAATGACAAAAACTTCAATCGCCTATAATTTCTCATTGGAGTGTGCATTTGCCAATAGTGTAACCCAATATTGGTTGGTTGCCATCAATGACAACATCAACCAATCTCATATGAGTGTAGAATGCCAACAACTTCATCATGTGTTGCATTGGTTTCATCATTGATGTCAACACTTATCTTATTGGAGGTCTACATTGTTGATTTACCACTATGGTTATATTGGTTTATTGATGAACCAACTCATGGCATAGTTTGTGGCTTATGCACAGTCATTGGTATATGCTACACTAATAGGTTATATTGTTCACCGGTAGTGATGATAACTTGTTATCATCTGGAGATCATTTGGTTAGGTCAAAGACATGGGCTGGATGTTTGGTTTTGGTGTTTTTCTTATTGGTCTAATCAGGTTGACAAATTTTCCTTTACCGGCAGATAGGTCTAGGTTGTGGACCGGTACATGATATCTATTGCAAATCAGCATGACACGTCTTGGAAATGGTTTATTGATTGGATAATGTGGTAAATGTATTGAGCTGACATATTGTATTACATCAAGACTTATTTGTAATTTATTTAATTTAAATATCTTTAGTGAGCCCACCTCATGTATAGGTCTTAGGTTTTGTATAAATGATTGTAAGATCTTATTGAAGATCGATCATGATGAGTGTGTGCAAATATTGAAGAGAGAAAATAAGAAGATCCTTGTGAGAATCATGCAGACATTATCTAAAGGTTGAAGAAAGGTTATGAAGGTCTTTGACACTCATGTTCAGAGCTTAAATTGGTACCGAATCCAGCATTGCAGATGCTATTTTGAGGTAGTACATTGTTATTGGATTTAACCATCCAATTGTAGTCAGTGTGACTCCTATTCTGGGATTGAGCAGTGAGCTCCAGGAGGTTGGACTTTCTGTATGTGCAAACCTCATTTGTATACACTTACTATCTATAGTAGTATCATCTAATTGTGGGTAAGGTTTCCTACCATGGTTTTTCCCCTTATAGGATTTCCATGTCAAAATCTTTGTGTCATGTGTTATGGATGTTGTTTCTCTTTCTGTTTCATGCATTAAGTCATACTAGTACTGCTATAACTATTAATCTATCTTACTGATAATTAAATTTGGTTTACCGACACTAAGTTTCAAGTTGGATTAATTTGGTTTATAATTTATTAACAACTGATTCACCCCCCCTCTCAGTTGTCCTTCCCAGTTCCTAACAATTGGTATGAAAGATAAGTCCTCTTTTTGCAGAAGCCTGGCAGTTTGAGGAGATCCTATGGCAACAAATATTTCTAGGAAGGATAGTCCTAAACTTGATGGAACTAACTATGGTATATGGAAGATCAGAATGGAAACACATCTAAGCTGCATTGGAAGAGATATATGGGATGTTACTAAGAATGGCTATGTTGGTCCTACTCTGAATCAACCTCATCCAGCAACATTGGCTAAGGACTTGGAGAATGATTGCAAAGCAAGAGAATCACTTCTGAGCGCATTATCAGATCAGAAAATCATGGGATTATTAGACTAATCTATTGCTAAAGCTATTTGGGATAAATTGGAAACACTGAATGAAGGATATACCACTGTCAAAAGTGCAAAACTGGAATGTTACCGGGTCAGGTATGAAAATTTAAAAATGGAAGAAGATGAAAGAATTTGTGCATTTATGGAAAGAGTTAATGAAATTGTTTTAGGAATAAAATGTTGTGGAGGATCCTTAAGTGAAGATGAAATTGTTTCTAAAGTTTTAAGAGCTTTCCCAATGGCTTACAAAATGAAAGTGACTTCTATTAATGAATTAAGAACAATGCCTAATACATCAGTTTCTAGAGATACCTTGGTTGGAAAACTTTTTGCTTTTGAGCTTGAAGAGTTTGGTCTTATTGCTACTGTCAAGACCGATTTGGATTTCAAAGAATCATCATCATCATCATATGACAAAATTGATTGGAAAGAACTTGAAGCACTTGAAGAACTTGAAGCACTATTCGCAAGGAAGATGCCTAAAGGTCTAGAAAGAAGTAGGTATGAAGGTGAAGCACCTTTCAAATGTTTCAATTAGAATAAAGTTGGTCATATGGCTTCTAGGTGTCTTGATAGACATGCAAGATTAAGGGAGGAAGCAAAAAGAACATATAAGCCTAACTCTAAATATCAGAGATACAAATTCAAGAAAAACAGAGATAAGTCATGTTACTATGCAGATGAAGGTGTTATAGATGACTCACATAAAGATCCAGCAGATAATGGATGGGCTTTTGTTGCAATAAAATAAGATCAACAGACACCTATTGTCAAACTGGTAGAGCAGGCACTAGCAACAAAAATTGAAGAAAAGGATGAATGAATTATAGATAGTGGATGCTCGCAACATATGACTGGTGATAAAAGAAAATTATTATCATTTCAGGAAATTCATGGAGGTCTAGTAATATTTGGATATGATAAAGCTTGTTTAATCAAAGGATGAGGCACTATATCTTTGGATGGTAAGCACAATACTGACAATGTTTATTATGTAGAAGCTTTAAAGCATAATCTTTTGAGTGTTGGTTAGTTAGTGGAAAAATGATTTTAGTTACAATTCAAGAATGGAAAATTCAAAATCATAAATAGAACTGGATTGGAGATTGCAACCGGTAATCAGACTAAAGATAATATCTTTCATTTGAATACCATTGATAAGACATGTTTGATTGCACATAGTGATGAAAGTTGGTTATGGGATAAGAGACTCTATCATGTGAATTTTGATTGCATTGTAAAGATCAGTTCAACTAAGGTAGAAAGGGATTTACCTAAGATTGTGAAACCTCATAATCTGGTATGTAAGGAATGTCAAATGGGAAAGCAAGTTAGAACAACATTTAAGAGCATTACTGAGAAATCCACTAATATTCTTGATTTAATTCATACTGATTTATGTGGTCCGGAAAGAACAAGAAGTCTTTAGGGAGATAGATATTTTATGCTAATAATTGATGATTAGTCTAGAATGTGTTGGGTTACTTTTCTCAGGGAGAAATCAGAAGCTTTTGCAAAATTAAAGATATACAAGGCAATGGTAGAGAATGAAACTAGAAAGAAAATCAAATGCTTGAGATCAGATCAAGGAGGAGAATTTACATCTATAGAATTTAATGTATTCTGTGAAGTGAATAGAATCAAAAGACAACTATCAACACCTTGAACACCTCAGCAGAATGGAGTTGTGGAAAGGAAGAACAAAACTATTCTAGATGCAGCAAGAACCATGATGATGGAAACAAATCTACCTAGAGAGAAGCAGTGAATACAATAGTTTACACTTTCAACAAAGTTCACATCAAAAGTGAAACCAGTAAGACCCCTCATGAACTATGGTTTAGTCATACTCCTACTCTTAAATACTTCAGAATATTTGGAAGTAAATGTTGTATTAGGAGAGATGAGTATATTGGTAAATTTGATCCTAGAAGTGATGAAGGAATATTTCTTGGTTATTCATCTAAAAGCAAGGCATATAGATGTTATAATAAAAGGTTACAAAAAATCATTGAGAGTACTAATGTGAAGATAGATGAAAATTTTAGAGGAGATTCAAGATCTGTAGAATCGATAGTTGAAATGATTATAAATGAACTGACACAGATTGCATTGGTACAAAGTGAAGATTTAGTCACACCGACATCATCAAAAAACTCAACTGTGACTGAAGAACAATAGCATGTAAGTGGAAATCATAACAAACCTAGGTATGTAAGATTGAATCATTCAAAGAATCAGATAATTGGAAATAAGAATCAAAGTGTTATGACTAGAGGAAGATTGGCAAATGAAGAGGTATGTTTAATTTCTCAAGTTGAACCAAGATCTGTTATTGAAGCATGTCAGGATAAACATTGGATACAAGAAATTGAAGATGAACTATAATAGATTGAAAAGAATAACACTGGACATTAGTTCCCCGGCCTAAAGACAAAAATGTAATTGAAACTAAATGGGTATATAGAAATAAACTTAATGAGGATGGTGAAGTAATCAGGAACAAAGCAATATTAGTTTGTAAAGGTTATTCAGAGAAAGAAGGAATAGATTATAATGAAACCTTTGCACCGGTAGCCAGAATTGAGGTAGTTAGACTATTTCTTGTTAGGATTCCCAAAGATACTAAGAGGGGGGGTGAATTAGTATCTGACCGACATAATAATTTTCTTAACTTATAGCATGAAAATCATATCAAAACTATGTACCGATAAACCAAAAATAATGCAATAAATAAGAGCAATAACCACAACATAAGATACACACCATAACATAGTATTTTTAATGAGGAAACCCGGTGTGGGAAAAACCTCGGTGGGATTTGTGACCCACAATATTCACTTACCGGCCAATAAGAGAATATTACTACTTACAATAGGGGCCTGCACATGTAGAAAGGCCAAGTTCCTAGAGCTCACTACTCATTTACAAAAAAAAGTCACACTAACTTACAAAATGGATTATACAAATCCAATGTCTTGTACTACTTTAGATTAACATCTACTATGCTAGATTCAGTACCGGTTTAAGCTCTGCTACATACATAAACCCTTATTCAATATCTGCCTTACAATTCGCATATTAGGTTTGCATTAAACCTTTCATCTTCTATCACACTAAATGATCTACAATGATCCCATACATATATGAGTCATATTAAAATCTGCCAAGTTGGCTTACAAAAGATTTTACAATTAAATATAAAATACATTTATACAAAATTCATGTCGGTCAGGGTGTCGGTAATCAATCTTTTTAGTGCCAGTGATGTGTGTGCCAGTGTTGAGTCTGTCAGTGTCAGTGCTTGCGGGTATCATAGGATTGCAAGGTTGCCATCAATCACAATACCTTCAATCATCTACAATTTCTCATTGGAGTGTGAATTTGCCAACAATCTCCCCCTTTGGCATTGATGGCAACACTCATGAGAAAAATAAAAAAGTGTCCAAAAATGTTGTCCAAAAAGAATCTGCAAAAATGTCTTACCAAAACTATGTTGTCAAAAATGTATGCTCCCCCTAAGCTGATGATGTCTTTGTTTTGATCATTTTTCTCATTTCCACTACTCCCCCTTTGACATCAATGACAAAGGTTGTCATTCAATATTAGTGGAGTGAGGTTCCTGACTAGATTCTTGTAACCGGGGGGTTACAATCTAGAAAAGATCTGCCAATACCAAATTCTGACTATCGCTGAACCTTTTACTATCTTTTAATGTCGCTTCTATTCTCTAAACTATACCAGTTAGTATGTGCATTTTCTCTTCTGGTGTCTTAAGTCTGGGAATGAGAGCCTCAGAATTTTCTTTTCTCAAAGAAATGAGGTAATCTAGTTTAGGACCTAGTTTGCATTTTAAGTTCTTTGCCTTATCCTTTATCTTTTCTTTGTCTTTTTCCAACTTCTCAATTTTCTCTTCAAGATCTACAATGTTCTTATCAATTTCCAAAAATGAATCTGATGATCCTATTAAATTGTCAGCAATATTGTTAATGTCTTCTTGAGCTTTGTTGATCTTCGAATCTATGTTCTCTGTCAAAATATTAGTTTTGTAGGTGTCTCTATAAAGTTTCTTGAAATCCAAAATTGTTTCTCCTAGTGCCGGTAATAAGGTTTCTATTTTCTCCTTATTCTTCTTCACTATTTCCTCAAATAATTTATCTTTCTCCTTAATCATTCTCTCCCTAAACGTGTCCTTATTTATCTGATCAACTATCAAAATGTTACTGGTGATGTATTTGGACAATGTGTCTAGTTGACCTAAAGAATCTTTATTATCCACAATGCACTTGGATGTTATCATTTAAGAATAGGAATTGTGTCATCAATAGCCTTATAGGCTTGTGCATTACATTCAGTGATCTTCTTAATAGAATCCAATAATACCTTTGTCACGTTCATTGGTCTGAATTCTGTCATTGAAGTACTGGATGTCTGACCAACTGCCTTCACAATTTCTGTGCTATCCGTTGTAGTAGTAACTTTGCTTGTCTCGACCTCTAGTAGGTCAGTTTGTGTTTGCACTTCTACTAGCAAAGGTTTAGGCTTTTCAGCTATTGCTGGTGGCACTATCTCTGTTTGAATCTTAGCCTATTTCTCAACCTATGTATCAACCTGTTGGTGTTCCTGTTTCTGTTTCTGTTCTGGTGCCTCAGAGGATTTCTCTGAGCTCTCAACTATCGGTTTCTCAGATGTAGTCTTTGTATGTACTTTTGGTTTCTGTTTATTCACCTCTAATTGTTTTTTAGTTTCATCTATCAATGCTTCAGATTATTTCTTAGTGGTGTCCTCTACCGGTTTCTCTGTATCTATAGGTTTTTCAATGCTTATATTTATAGTCTCACTAACTCCAACCTCAACATTTGCAGTCGATGGCTTAGTAGCCATATCTTTCTTCTTATCCTCAGTGGTCTCTTTATCTACCACAATATTCACTTCTTGTGTATCTATATTCATGGTATACAAAACTTCAGACTCAGGATTTGTATCCTATGGAGGAGTCTCCATACTCTCTGTAGCCAGTTGTGTGTCAACTGATTCTACCAGTGGAGTATCAGAAAGAGGTGGGGGTAAGTTATCAGTTATTTTTAGGTTTGGAGGTCCACCTTCCTTACCTTTCCCCTTATCCATGTCCTTTTGATATACTTTAATAGTCTTGGGTCTTTTGAGTTCTTATTGTTTCTCCTTTTCAACAAAGAATATCTCCCATTGGTCTGCAATCTCTTCTGAAATTTCATTCATTCTTCCTTCCATTAGTGCTACATGTCGGTGACCGGTTGAGAATATTGTTCGGTTGGCTTCACTGATTAACTAATCAATCTCTTCAGGTGAGTTCACTAGGTGAACTGCAAGTAATTTCTCAATTTTTATTTTCTTATCCAACTCAACAATAGCTACCCTTCTAGCTTCAAGTCTTATGTAAAGATCAGTGGGTATTTCATCAACAATTTCCATCAAAAATTTCTTGTAAATATCCAAGTGTAAAATTACACTGTTTTCTATGCTTTCTCTATCATCAGTGGAAAGTGTGTTAAACAGTTTGCTAATGTTTTTCAACTTTCCATCCTCTATTATTTCACTAAGGAGTTTATCCAATGGAGAAATGTCTTGTTTTACCTTCTTCTTCTTCAGAGTCAACTTCTTAACTAGAGGCCTTACTACCTGTTTCTTTTGTCTTGTTCTCCTAGGTGTGGGTGAGGGTACCCATGAGGGTTTTCTTTTCCTTTCTACCCTTTTGAATACCATTGATATATCACTTTCAGAAGAAGTTGCAATCGGTGAAAGATGAGTTTCCGGTTGAAGTCCTTCCAACTCACTTTCCTTTATACCAGTTTTCTTTAATACATCTTCCTTAATAGCTTTAGCTTATCTAGTTCCCTTCCTCACTATTTGTTCATTTTTCTTAACTCTTTTCTGTGACTGAATACCACTTTCAATTGTTTTTGCATTTCCAAAGACTTTCTTAGACGGTTCCTTTGGTGCTTCAAGGAGGGCTTTTGCATAAGTTTTAATGATGTTATCATTTGTTTCATATCCCATTTCAATTACCCAGATAGTTCTAGGGACAACTTTCTCCATCTAGATTTCATCTTTTCTTGATTACAAAACATATTTCCTTTTGATATTTATCCATAATTTCCTAGGACAGCCTAATTCTTGTCTTCATTCGAGCCTTTAGCTCTTGAAAATGTTCATTTATGTTTTTCTCTCTATTTTCTCCCATGTTGTTTAATGTATCCAATAGTTGCTTTCCTACCAATATATCAAAACCAAAATCTCTCCTACCAATACCAAGTACTTGCTTAGTAATGTATAGCATTAAACATACAAGAAAATTTCCAAATCTAAAAGTTCCTTTCTTATCTTCTTTGATCTTCTTTAGATTGTCTTTTAATTCATTTTTAAGCATTCATTTACTTAAATAGTTGTGACAACTTAATAGTTTGTTCTAAACGAGATCTTAATTAATATTAAATACTAGCATACCAATTATGATAACTTCTATTATCAAGCAGAGCAAATAATTTTCATGAGGGTGTTATTAAGTTCTCTCAAAAGTTCCTTTCATTTCAGTTGCGCTTTTTAGTACTTATTTGGATCCATTTCTACAAAACAGACATAATATAATGACCGGGTTTGATATCAATTATTTACTAAATGTTAACACTATTGCTATTCCATTTCATTAATATTGCCTAATTGAGTAGATACAATTAAGGTGCCAAACATCATTAAGTTAATTAAATTGTCTGATGAAAGACTCCACTTGGGATAATAAGGTACGCTTGACTTGGTCCCTTAATTTTTAATAGAGAAATTTTATTACAATATCCTCTTAAATTATTTATTTTACTATATTGAATCATTCCGTTTAATTATAAAAATAAAACCATTTTGATCTCTAAAATGAATTAGAATAATTTAAATCAAGTTTATATATTACTTTTTCCAACATCAACTATTTAATATTTTGCTTCTATTAATCCCATTACCCCTTGCTTTAATTTCAACCGATTGAACTTCTAAACTATGTTTATCCAAATATGATAATAATAATGTTGTAGAATATTTCATTATATTTTCCATTAAAAATCCCTTAAAAGGTTAACCTCCAAAATAAATTAGAATTTTAAGCATTTATTTATTTATTTTTAAATATGCCCTCTTGACTATTTAAACATTTATAAAATATAAACACCTAATAAAATAATTAACTCTTCAATTTGTCCTATGCATTATATATAAATGCACATTTAACATTGATAAAAAGGAATTAAGGTTGGTAAATAAACTAATTAAATTCAGGACAAATTTTTTATTTTTTATTTTTCACTTCCATAATTTTAAACTATATATATATATATAGATATATATATATATAATACACATATGATTACATATATATCTATCTAATATACACTTATATATTTAAAGTGAGGTTTATCCTTCTTTTAGTTAAACATACCTAAATTTACCATGATACCCATAAACCCCAATTCTGTTTTAATCATTACAAAAAGCCTCTTTTATTTATTTATTTATTTTTTTTATAGATTTGTTTTTTTAAAAAAAGATTTTGTTTTGTAATAATATTTTTTTTAATAAAATAAAGTTTTAAATAGTATTTTTTTTTTGCTTTATTTAAAAAGTGCAATTATATATTTTGATATATGAATATGTTGGTTTAAGTTTATATATATATATATATATATATATATATATATATATATATATATATATATATATATATATATATATATATATATATATATATATATATATATATATATTTCAAACAAATAAGTTTATTATTAAGTAATGAATTCATTTAAACATTTAATATATATATAGATATATTGGACAATAAATTTATTTCTGTTTATATCTGAGAAATGAATTTTTTAAATATTCCATATAGGCATGAAAAGCTATTTATATATATGTGGTGTCTAGGACAAAAGCTTTCTATGAAAAAGCTTTCTGTGAAAAATATAAAATCTGAAACATATTTAGCAGATTGGATAATTTCTACAGATTTGAATCATTGAATTTATTTCCTTTTTATCAAAATCCTAGTTGCTAAAAGAAATAGATAGGTTATTTAAATATTGATTTACTATCGACATAATATAGTAAAAAGCAGAATTAAATCAGTTAGAATAGCAACTTTAGAATTTTTATTTATTTCATTTAATCTGTTTAACTATAGATTTTATTCTCTGTAACTAAACAAATGACAGTATTTAATAATTTTAACAGCAACTATATAAATGACCAATTTAATAAATAGCCACCTCATGGCAAACTAAAGCATATAGCCACCTCATGGCAACCAAAATACATCAAGTATAACATAATCAGCCCTTTATTCCTTATGCCCCCCAAGGCATTCATGCCTTATTTCCCTCCTTATGACCCCCAATGCATAAACAAGCCATGCAGCAAGGGTCACACAAATTCCCTTGTGATCGCTCTCATAACGAGAGTCTCTCACTCGAGGGCTGTCACTTCTACCACCCACAAGATCCTCCTCTCTCCCAAGAGTAGGAGATCTTGATTACTCCCAAACACACATACAAAGTATAAAACAACTTACCAAATAAATTTCCAAGAGAGCATGCATGAAAACAAATCTTTTTCACAAACATTACTTACAAACACATGCAATAAGAAATCCATTATATGATAATTACGACCAACCTTAATCTGCCCAAAAGGTAGTATATTTTGGTTGAGGATGAGCAACCCAATTCCACGGTTCTTCTCTTTCTACCCTTAGCTAAAATTCTCCAACCAAAAATCCTATCTTTTTTTTTTCTTTACAAAATTCTTTTGTCTCCAAAAATGGAGAGTGGGTGATTACCCTCAAATTTTCAAATTCTTGCTTAAGAAGCTCATTCTCTAAGTTCTCACAAGTTTCTAAAAACCAAAAAGGAAAGTAAGACATAATGGGAAAAAGACTCTCATTTGAATAGGAAAGTTTTCAATTAGATCAAACTTCTAATTTCAATTTTCGCACAACTTAGAAAAGCCAATTTTTAAAGTGTCAAAAAGGTCACTTAAAAGTAGAAACTTGCCTAAAATTACCCCTAACCCCTAGGTATACCTTATGGGCTTTAGGAAACCCTATTAAACTACCCCTAGGTGTTCATTTAACCCATTTTAAACCCCTCTAAAGTTTATTTTCGGGTCAAACATATGTTGACCTCTCCAAAGATTCCTTTCCCAAGGTATTTATGACAACACATTATATTATTTGAAAAAGCTATAGTTGAGCACTTTCCCACCAAGAGACAAAAATAAAACATTTAAACTTAAATCCACACATGTGTCAAGTGACACAAATAAAACACTTTTACAATTTAAAACATGAAATAGTCTCTTGTGGGTTTTACACATTAAATTTAAATGACACTTAACACTCATGCAGCATACACTGTTACGAATAAAATACAACACAAATGGGGTGTTGTCTCTCCAAATAGACAACCCCTGGCTTACGAACATACATAAGTCTAGGTTTGGTTCTCCATAATATTTCCATGGTCACGTGGATAATTCTTGTGCAACTCAATTCACACATTAGTACTTCCAAGTAATCTCATATAATATAAAACACATGAATAATAATGCACTACAACACTCTACATACAACATACATTTATCAATCAATACATCTTTCATCCAAATAACTCCTCATAACAATTATCATCATTCACATAATTTTGATCCATACATTAAAACATGCATTCCTATTTCTATCATCATAGTAAAGTCCTACAAATCTAATAATGACATACTTCCTCTCAAATTTATCCTATTCTAGAATCATATAGAGTTTTGTATTTATAAAGCATATAAATGAAGCATCCACATTCATCAATGTTACCCAATCATAGAATCATATAAGTTCTACATCCAGACATAGCTGACATATGTTAAATCAAGATTATCCAATCAATGGGTCTTTTAGGATTTCAAATTCATAACACATCAAAAGTACACCACTAGGTGCGATAACTCTATAACTTGGTTCAATTATTTTTCTCCCAAACCTATCTGCCTAACACAGTCCATTCTATTGAATTATAAAGCATTTATTAATAGGTCAAACATGGTCAACTAAGTAAATCAAAGCTTGGTTTGGGGAAGGCCTTACAGTCACAACTTAACTCATCTGCCGGTAATGAAGTAATTCAACTTATCACCATCAACTGAGGGTATATTAGCATATTTTTCAGTTTGTTGCTAAACCCCCAAAGGATTTTCCTTCAGTTAGATGAAGAGTCTCCTATCAATGGAGTGTTACTCTATTCTACCGATGGAGGAGTATTCCCATCAACATTCTGATCTGACTTTCTGATCTATTGTTTTGAGAATTTGTGCTTTACCTCTTCAACCTTTTCTTTACCTTTCAAGTTGCGTCCTTTGTTATTTGTCAGTGGTGTCTTGCTTCTACAAAATTTAGCAATATGTCCAATCTTGTTACAAGCATAGCAGGTCACATTATTTTTCTGAATAGCTTTTCCATATCCTATGTCGGTTTGTGTTTTGCATTGATTAGATATATGTCCAGATCTTCCATAAACATAACATCTTACATTCATTCTGTAATTTTCTGAATTATGACCAACTTTGTTGCATTTAGAACATTGACCGGTGGGTGTATTAGTGTTCTAATAATTTCTAGATCTACATTGATTTTCTCTATGACCATACTTATTACAGTTAAATCATTTTCCATTAAATTTGTAAGCATTAGGTTGTCTTACTGGTTTACTATGATCATGATTGTTTGCAGTACTGGATCTTTCACCAAATTCAAATCTAAGGCCATTTTCATCACCATTTGGTTTTTGATTCTTCAGCATGTCATCAAGTTCTTCTAAACTTTTCTTGAATTTTTTTTTGTGTTGATTTGCAGTAGCTAGTTCACTCTCTAAGATTCATGTTTGTCTCATGAGTTCAGTTCTATCATTTTGTGTATGCATCAAAACTGTCTTTAACATATCATTTTCATGACTAAGTCTTGTGTTTTCATTTCCAGCATCATTCAGTCTTCTAACCAAGTCCTCTTCATTCTTCTTCCAATTTTTCAGTTTCTTTACAAAATCTCATAGTCATATCTTGCATCTCATTCTTCATTGTATTGTTTTCTTGTCTCAGTTTGTTTACCAGATCATTAAGAGTTTCTTTTTCATCTTCATCATTCTGCATCTTTTCACAAATTTATCCTCTTATTCCTTCCTATGGTGAAATTTTCTTGAAGTCCTCGAATAATATCCTATGCAACCTTCAGATCATCTTCAAGTTTGATATTCTTCACTTCTTCTACATCATAGTCTGAAAGAGATGTTTCCAATTGCTTTCTCAAGTTTTCCATCTCTACCAGTGTCAAGATCTTCCTCAAGCTGTTAGGCTTTTGAAAATAGAGGACCAGGCTCTGATATCAATTGTTAGGATTCCCAAAGATACTGAGAGAGGGGGTGAATCAGTATCTGACCGGTATAATAATTTTCTTAACTTATAGCATGAAAAGCATATCAAAACTGTGTATCGGTAAACCAAAAATAATGCAGTAAATAATTGCAATAACCACAACATAAGAGACATGCCATAACACAGTATTTTTAACAAGGAAACCCAGTGTGGGAAAAACCTCAGTGGGATTTGTGACCCACAATATTCACTTACTGGCCAATAAGAGAATATTACTACTTACAATAGGGGCCTGCACATGCAGGAAGGCCAAGTGCCTACAACTCACTGCTCAATTATAAAAAGAAGTCACAATGACTTACAAAATGGATTATACAAATCCAATGTCTTGTACTGCTTCAGATCAACATCTACTATGCTAGATTCAGTACCGGTTTAAGCTATGCTACATACATAAACCCTTATCCAATATCTGCCTTACAATTTGCATATTAGGTTTGCATTAAACCTTTCATCTTTTATCACACTAAATGATCTACAATGATCTCATAGATATATGAGTCATATTACAATCCACCAAGTCATCTTACAAAAGATTTTACAATTAAATACAAAATACATTTAATCAAAATTCATGTCGGCTAGGGTGCCGATAATCAATCTTTCTAGTGTTGGTGATCTGTGTGCCGGTGTTGAGTCTGTTGGTGCCGGTTCCTATCAGTATCATAGGATTGCAAGGTTGCCATCAATGACAATACCTTCAATCACCTATAATTTCTCATTGGAGTGTGCATTTGTCAACATTTCTTGCATTTGCAGCTCATAAGAACTATAAAGTTTATTAGATGGATGTAAAATGTGCATTTTTGAATGGAGATCTTGAAGAGGAAGTTTACATTGAATAGCCTGATGGATTTTCATTGATAGATAATAAGGCTATGGTTTGCAGGTTAAGGAAAGCTTTATATGGATTAAAGCAAGCTCCCAGAGCTTGGTATGCTAGATTGGATAAATATCTTTTGAAGCTTGGTTACACAAAAGGTAATGCTGACAATAATTTGTATTACAAAGTTACTAATGATGACATTTTGGTTATTGAAGTATTTGTGGATGATATCATTTTTGGAGGTGAAGAAGATTTATGTAAAGACTTTGCTAACAAGATGCAGGAAGAATTTGAAATGTCTATGATTGGAGAGAAAAAAATTTCTAGGTTTGTAGATTTCACAAATAGATAGAGGTATATTCATATATCAAACAAAATACTTGAAGGAACTTTTGAAAAAATTTGGTATGGAAAATTCCAAACTGGTAAGTACTCCTATGACTACAACTGATAAATTGACATTGAAGGATGATTTAGGTCCTATTAATCTGACAAGGTACAAATCTATGATTGGAGGATTACTATAATTAACACAAACTAGACTTGATATAATAAATGCAGTATGTATTGTATCTAGATTTCAATGCAATCCTAAAGAAAATCATGATTTAGCAATAAAGAGGATTTTCCGGTACCTACAAGGCACAACAAATCTTGGATTATGGTATCCTAAGGATGACAATTTTGAGTTATGTGCATATACAAATTCTAATTGGGAAAGAGATGTAGATGATAGAAAGAGTACCATTGGTAGTGCATTCTTTCTTGGTAGTAGATTAATTTCATGGATAAGCAAGAAGCAAACTTGTACATCATTATCTATAGCAGAAGGAGAATATGTTGCAGCAGCAAATAATTATACTCAGGTATTATGGATCAAGCAAATGTTGAAGGATATAAAGGTAAAATGCAAAGAACTGATAATTATTCATTGTGATAATTCAACATCAATTGATATATCAAAGAATCGGATATTTCACTCTAAAATAAAGCATGTTTCTATTATGTACAATTTTCTAAAAGAGAATCTTGAAGCAAATGAAGTGAGATTGGTTTATGTGAATACTAAACAGCAAATTGTAGATATCTTTACTAGGCCTTTTCTTAAGGAAACATTTGAATATCTCAGAGAGTAGCTTGGGGCAATTTCCCCACCAACAGAGACTTGAATGATGAAGATTTCCATGTAATTCCCACCAAAATACTCTAAAGAAACTAAAAATAATATACAACTGGAGATAACTTTCTTTATTAATTAACATCTAATAATAGCTAATGCAACATATAACATATCCATCTATTTACATTCATTAACCAATTAACCAATATGACCATACATCATTGCTCATTTTATCAAATAACGCAAGCGGAAATAACACAACATCAATAATCTTTCTCTAGGGTAGTTTAACATCATTACTTAATTCATTTCCACAATAACATACTACACACACGATAGGTATATCTCACCTTCATTAATGCATCATATTCTAATTAAAGAACCATGAGATATGCAACCTACAACATTACTTATTCCTCATGATATGCATAGCTTCCTTTCTACCAATGCATCTATGTGAATCATTCCTATTTACTAAATCCAATTAACATCTTCTAACATATTCACTTATTAATCTACGAATATTCCTCTTTCAAGATTATTTAACATTCTAACTAGCATATAAACATTCCATGGAATAATACAACTAATCCATAATGCAATTTTATTCTATTCCAACTATAATCCACTTTATTTTCATGATTCGTAAATTCACAACTCTGCAATAGTACAAATACAATGTCTCTAAATTCCAATCTCCAACTACAATTCATCTTACAAATATAAGTACATTAAATACATTATGAGCATAGTGCTTTCTACTAAAAGATTCCATCTACTATATACAAAATATTACATTCCATACATTCCATCTTCTCCATTACATAAATATGCTACAAGGTACATCCATGGTACATCATGGAGAAGAATCCACATCCATGCAAGAAGAATTCAAGAGAACATCCCAATGGTTAAAAAGAACCAGCCTCCCGACCATGTGGAACCAAAGGAACCAACCCCTGTGCTAGGAGATGACACAATGTCCCAACACTTACTCTAAACCTAAGCTGGCACCTATAACCAAGGAGACTAACCACACAAGGACTCTCAAGCAATAAATCACACATACAACAAGAATGAACTCCCAGAGGTGTAAAAACCATCAAGACATAAATGCATCCAATAAGCATAATCATAAATCATAAAGGGGAAAACACATGTAGGAGTGGAGTGTCATCACATGCCATTCTCATAACATAACAACATAATAACACAAGGCACTATCCTGATGGACATGTGGAGCCATCTCAACCTATGAGAGACTAAGGGAGATTAGCTTACCGTCTTCACGACCTTCTCATGCTTATCCTAAAACATCATCCCTAGGACTAAGTCATGAGGCACAAATAAATTTATCATCTTATTAATTAATCTAACTACCCAACCCATTAATTATTAGGTTATTACTTATTTAAAAATCATGGAAAACTCCAATGTGCCCTGGTGGTCTAGATTGCATGCATCCTTACAAGGAACCTCATGCAAGCCTATCTCTCGTGACCCCGGTTATCACAAGGAAGCCCACTCCTCCTAACATGGCCCAACAATAAATCACAAGAGGCTCTACCAACATAATTACATGAAAATAATACTCAATGCAACCAACAACTTCCACACATACTCTTACAACATAAACAAGGCCACAACAACATATACAACATCAATATAGCAAAATGAGCCTCTTGGTTAGCAATAACAAAGGCATATCAAGCTATCAAATTCTTCCATCAACTAAAGAATAACATCATTGCAAGGCCTACTCACTTGCTGGTCTAAAAACAACATAGAAATCAACTCAATCATCCATGGCCTATCCACATGGAAGAGAGTCTAAAGTACTCACAATGCATAGAGAAACAAATATACTTAAAACCATCAAAATGTATCAAAATTGATCAAACCGAAAACTGGGAAATACTAACAGACCCCAAATAAAGCCTTTGGTACAAAAATCAATTTGGAAAATACTTCAAAACTGGGAAAATACAAAACACAAACAGGTTAGTGCTTTTGTCTTGCAGGATAACACTTCTGCCAAAAAGAACAGTGCAAATACAACATAGAACAATGCTTTTGCACTCCAGAATCATGCATATGCATTCTAAAATAGTGCTTATGTTTCCATATTCACGCTTATGTATCCTAAAATAGGGCTTATGCTATGTAGAACAACGCAAATGAAATATAGAACAATGCAAATGCAATACAGAACACCGCTTTTGCTGAAACAATGCTTTTGCACAAAACTTACAGAAATCTTAGATAACTTTCGAGTAAAATAATAAAATACAAACTTAACGAAAAGGCTCGAAAAACATATGAAAGGAAACAACCAGAAATAAGGAATACTTGGGTACAAACACAATAAAATAACTCAACCTATAAGCCAACATTTAAACAAATAACTTCAAAACGATTTCTCACAGAGCCGTGAAATTCATACATGGGAAAACCAAAATAAATATCTCCCAACAACTATATAAAAACTCTCATAACATAAAGTTTCCTTCCCAAATATTTCCTTCAACAATATTAAAACTATAGAGTAAATAATATTTCAACCCAATACCCAAAAACACTGCAGACACAATGCATACACTGAGAAGCCATTGAAAACCAACATGCAAAGTGAAGAACTCCAACCTGCAAATTTGAAGTAATGGAAATGAAGCTAAAGAAGAGCTCCCACAAGCCAAACCAAATCCAATCCAAGCTCCAGCCAAAACCAAGAGAGAAGAAAACCAAAACCAAGGAAGAAGCTTGCTGAAATTTTTTCCAGAGAAGAGCAAAAACCTACCAGAAAAACTTCATGGGAAAGAAAATAAAAAGCAACAATAATCCAAAACCCTAGCCTCAATTTTGGCCAATCAAAATATTTCATTGGAGTATATTTTACCAACCCACCATATAATATAATTTGTTCACCCATTTTGAATTTAACCAATGAGAGTGAAGGGTAGGTAAAGTAAATAAAATATACTTATCCAGGTAAGTGGGATTGTTTTTATCCTTGACCTGTAAGGCATTCCAATCCAACACGTGAAATATCAGGATGATATAATCTCAAAACTAAAACATGAAAGACATCATGGATGCGAGACAAGCTAGGCGAAAAGGCAAGGTGATAAGCCACAAGACCAATCTGCTCCAAAATCTCAAAAGGTCCAAGAAACTGAGGCACCAACTTAGAGACTTTTCCGTAACGGATCAGACTCTTTCACAAGCAAACTCTCAGAAATACCCTGTCACTAACAGAAAACTGCCTGTCCACTCAATGGGCATCCGCATATTTCTTTTATCCATCTTGAGCGACCAACAAATTCTCTCTAATGTGAGCCACCTACTCCTCCATATCCTGCAACATCTCTGATCCAATACGTACTCTATCCTCTAAACAATCCCAACTCAAGGGCGTGTGACATGGTCTACCATATAACGCCTGATAAGGAGACATACCAATAGATCTATGGTAACCATTATTGTACACAAACTCAACCAAATAGAGATAATCCTCCCAACGAGACTGTTGATCCATCACATACATCCTCAACATATCCTCCAAAACCTGATTCACCCTCTTTGTGTGTCCATCTATCTCGGGGTGATAAGCTGAACTAAAGTTCAACTACGTATCCAAATCATACTAAAGAGTTGTCCAAAATGCTGATGTGAATATTGGATCGTGATCTAATATGAGCCATCGAGGAATACCATGCAACCTTACAACTCCTTCCAAGAAAACCTGAGCTACTGTTGCTGTTGTATACGAAGACCTAATCGGAGAAAAGTGTGCTACTTTGGTCAATCTATCTACAGTGACCATAATAGCATCATGATGACATGAAGACATGGGCAATCCAACTATAAAATCCATAAATATAATATCCCATTTCCATCTTGGAACCAAATGTGACTATAATAATCCTGCGGGATGTTGTTGTTGGGTACAAACACAATCTAATGTTATTGGGTACAAACACAATAAAATAACTCAACCTATAAGCCAAGATTTAAACAAATAACTTCAAAACGATTTCTCACAGAGCCGTGAAATTCATACATGGGAAAACCAAAATAAATATCTCCCAACAACTATATAAAAACTCTCATAACATAAAGTTTCCTTCCCAAATATTTCCTTCAACAATATTAAAACTATAGAGTAAATAATATTTCAACCCAATACCCAAAAACACTGCAGACACAATGCATACACAGAGAAGCCATTGAAAACCAAAATGCAAAGTGAAGAACTCCAGCCTGCAAATTTGAAGTAATGGAAATGAAGCTAAAGAAGAGCTCCCACAAGCCAAACCAAATCCAATCCAAGCTCCAGCCAAAACCAAGAGAGAAGAAAACCAAAACCAAGGAAGAAGCTTGCTGAAATTTTTTCCAGAGAAGAGCAAAAACCTACCAGAAAAACTTCATGGGAAAGAAAATAAAAAGCAACAATAATCCAAAACCCTAGCCTCAATTTTGGCCAATCAAAATATTTCATTGGAGTATATTTTACCAACCCACCATATAATATAATTTGTTCACCCATTTTGAATTTAACCAATGAGAGTGAAGGGTAGGTAAAGTAAATAAAATATACTTATCCAGCTAAGTGGGATTGTTTTTATTTCTTTATTTAATTTGATGTGTTCATACACCCGACTTAGGAATAAAAGTCAAAATATTAAATAAATATAAGTTGTAAATAAATAAGCCAAATGGGGATTATAATCAAATAAACCAAAAGCTAATAAAATAAATTAAAGAACCAAATAAATGTAAGATATCAAATAGATATCAAACCAAAGAAGGTCAAATAAATAATTAAATAATCAAATACCATTAAATATTAAATCACAAATATTAAATAAATATTAAACAACAATAAAGCTCATCAATTATTAAATAATCATAAAATCAATAAACATTAATTATCAAATAAATATAAATACCAAATAATTAAATATTCAAAACTTATAAATTAAATACATTAAAATGAACATTACCAAATATAAAACTACACATCAAGAGCCACAAAATTACTCTAACATAAACAAGTAAATCAACGAGCATAAACTGAACTCACAATACCAAAATATCAAGCTTACTAATTGACATTGTGAATTATGCTAAGACACTGACTACTCACGGTGAACAACTTAGACCTAGAGTATGTGAGGTGAAACTCATGCCATCTCCGAACCACATAAGCCATTGGAACTAAGACACGCTCATAACTGTGAAGCCAGGTGGAGTCGATGTCTGGTACTTGTAAAATCCTGCAACCACAAAATGACAATACCACATATACATATACACATCTAGAACAAGCAAATGATAGAGAATCACGATGACACATCCTGCTCACAATGAGTGATGTGGAATCATCTCTATCATGAAGATAGTCAAACAATAGTCAAACACATCTCATAAACATCTCATCATATGTAATCATGAATTAGGGTTAGCATAATCATAATCATCATCAAAACCATGATAAATCTAATCTATCAATAATCCATCACATAGTGAGCATATAAAATCCATCGAGTACATATATCATCAAATCACATGATCAATCATGATAATACCAACATCCATATAGATAATCAAAATAACTTATGTCCAATAGCGTCTAACATCAATCATAAGTCACTGAAACACATGACTAATCATCATCCAAATCATCAAAATATATTCTGGATAAGTCTTTCAAGCATAATATAAAAGTCAACTCTAGTCAAAATAAGTCGAATCAAGGGTGGAGACTACATTCTCCCCCCATTTGCCTAGGCTTACTCTTGGAAGCCTGAGAACAAATAGGGATATAGCTCTCTCATCCACACTGCATCCTCCCAAGTAGCTAAAGAATCATCAATCAGATCTCACTGGACCCTTACCTGCTCTACGCTCTGACCTCTGAGGGACATCTCTCTATGTTGAAGAATGTGCATGGGTTCCATAGAAGCTACCCATCCTTGACCTGTAAGGCATTCCAATCCAACACGTGAAATATCAGGATGATATAATCTCAAAACTAAAACATGAAAGACATCATGGATGCGAGACAAGCTAGGCGAAAAGGCAAGGTGATAAGCCACAAGACCAATCTGCTCCAAAATCTCAAAAGGTCCAAGAAACTGAGGCACCAACTTAGAGACTTTTCCGTAACGGATCAGACTCTTTCACAAGCAAACTCTCAGAAATACCCTGTCACTAACAGAAAACTGCCTGTCCACTCAATGGGCATCCGCATATTTCTTTTATCCATCTTGAGCGACCAACAAATTCTCTCTAATGTGAGCCACCTACTCCTCCATATCCTGCAACATCTCTGATCCAATACGTACTCTATCCTCTAAACAATCCCAACTCAAGGGCGTGTGACATGGTCTACCATATAACACCTGATAAGGAGACATACCAATAGATCTATGGTAACCATTATTGTACACAAACTCAACCAAATAGAGATAATCCTCCCAACAAGACTGTTGATCCATCACATACATCCTCAACATATCCTCCAAAACCTGATTCACCCTCTTTGTGTGTCCATCTATCTCGGGGTGATAAGCTGAACTAAAGTTCAACTACGTATCCAAATCATACTGAAGAGTTGTCCAAAATGCTGATGTGAATATTGGATCGTGATCTAATATGATCCATCGAGGAATACCATGCAACCTTACAACTCCTTCCAAGAAAACCTGAGCTACTGTTGCTGTTGTATACGAAGACCTAATCGGAGAAAAGTGTGCTACTTTGGTCAATCTATCTACAGTGACCATAATAGCATCATGATGACATGAAGACATGGGCAATCCAACTATAAAATCCATAAATATAATATCCCATTTCCATCTTGGAACCAAATGTGACTATAATAATCCTGCGGGATGTTGTTGTTCTGCCTTCACTCGTTGACACTCTAGGCAACATACCACAAAATCTGCAATATCTCTCCTCATACTAGACCAATGATATATCTTTCTCAAATCCTCATGCATCTTCTTGACACTTGGATGTGTCGATTAAGGTGCACGATGTGCCTCTGACATGATCAAATCTTGAAGACCATCTGATGGTGGAACATAAATACGTCCCAAATGTCTAAGAAGTCCATTTGATTCTACTGAGTAACTTGCATATCTGGCCTCAAGAGCTCTACTTGTGGCAACCTCTACAACAATCTCCTTATAGCATACATCTGAAGGAAGGGCACTAAGAATATGGCTCCTCAAATCTACACTAAGAGACATTGCGGAAATCTCATGCCTCCTATGACTCAATGCATCTGCTACCATAGTCGATTTACCCTGAATACATCTTACCTTAAAGTCGTACTCACATAAGAACTCCATCCAATGCCTCTACCTAGCATTCAAATTTGGTTGCATGAAGATATACTGCAAATTGCGATGATCACAATGCAACTTGAATCTATGTCCAAGAAGGAAGTGTTAGGGTTTCAAGCAAATCCGAAGCAAATATGAACTAACAATTATATGCAGATTTAAATACAAAAGATAAAGGAATAAAACAGGACACAGATAACACAGAGATTTAAAGTAGTTCACCCAGAATGGGTTACGTCCACCATACACAACCATCCAATCTTTCTTATTATCCAACAAAAATAGTACATCAACCTTCCAATGCCTTAAGCATCCCAGCCACTTATAACATGCATTTTTAGGGCAAAAACAAAGTCAACCTTTTTAGGGTTTTACTACAATGTCTATTTTCATAAAAAAAAAACACCCAAATTTTTTTTTCTCGGGGGCTCTTGCCCCCAAACCCTTGCCCGAGGCCCGGTCTAGCCCTGGACCCTGGCAAGGATATGTGCTGAGTGTATAAGACTTTGCTAATCAGTTGCCACATTTCAATAGGAAGTTCCTCCATCTAGCCAAAGCATAAACCATTGCCGCTAACTCAAGATCATGGGTGGGATAATTTTGCTCATGATTCTAAAGTTTACGCGACTCATATGCAATCACACAACCATCCTGCATCAATATTGCCCCTAGACCCTCCAAAGAAGCATCTGTACACACCAAAAAATTCCCCAAAGGATCTGGCACTACTAAAATGGGTGCACTAGTCAAATGCTCCTTAAGGATCTGAAATGCTATCTCACACTCCTCTGTCCAAACAAACTTCCTTCCTTTTCTTTGAAGAGAAGTGATAGGATGAGCTATCCTAGAGAAATCCTGAACATATTTGCAATAATATCCTACTAAACCAATGAAACTACACACCTCTCCCACATTAGTGGGTGCTGGCCAATCAATAGTCACGTTAATCTTTGAGGGATCAACTGCAGTACCCTCTCCAGAAATCACATGACCAAGATATCTCACCTCTGCCTAAAAGAAATCACACTTCGGCAAATTGGCATATAGTTGATTCTCCCTAAGACACTACAAAACCTGTCTCACATGATCCTCATGCTCCTCAACTGATCTTGAATAAATCAAAATATCATCCAGAAATACTAATACAAATCTATCCAAATACAACCTGAATATACCATTCATCAAGCTCATGAAAATCGAAGGTGCATTCGTGAGACCAAAAGGTACTGTTGTGAACTCATAATGACCATATCTAGTGCAAAAAGTTGTGCGATGAATCTCTGCCTCCTGAATCCTCAACTAGTGATACTCGGACTTAAGGTCAATCTTAGAGAAAACCTTGGCATCCTTAATCTAGTCAAATAAATCATCTATCTGAGGCAAGGGATATTGGTTCTTCACCATCACCTTATTAATTTGTCTGTAATCAATGCATAGTCGAAGAGATCCATTCTTCTTCTTCACAAATAAGATAGGTGAACCCCAAGGGGACACACTAGGATGAATAAACCCCTTTGCCAACAACTCCTCCAAATGAACCCTCAACTCATTCAACTCTTGTGTGGTCATCCGATAGGGAGCTTTAGAAATAGGATCAACTCTTGGAACCAAATCAATCTTGAAATCTATATCTTGTCGAGGGGGCATACCTGGAATAAATCCTCTGAGCTAACTCCCTCATCCACATCCTTCACTCTAACCGCAAACAACTGGCAACCCTTATGCGCACACCTCTTCATCTGCATAGCAGAAATTATGCAAAGAGAGATAGGTCTTTGAATACCTACAATCTCCACACTCTTCCCACTATCATCCTTCCACTGCACTCTCTTACATCTACAATCTATCTGTGCTTGGTGAGATCCAAGCCAATCCATACCAAGAACCACATCATAAGATCCCAAAGACATAACACTAAGATCCACAAAAGTATAACAATCTCCTAAAACTAAAGGACAATTGAGCACAAGGGAATCCACTACCACTTTGGACCCTGTAGCTAACTCTACCTGCCACCTATCATCTTTCTTTGTTGTAGCAAGCCCACATCACTCGACTAGAAAAGGAGAAATAAAAGATTCTGATTCTCCATAATCAAATAACACTAAACAAGAGATACCACCTATCACACCTAATGTCTCTACAACGGTGGCCTGATGCTCACCCTAGCAGTTATCAACTGCTGCAAAAATGTGATGAGACCTGCCTGCATCTCCAACTGTAGGCTCAGAAATAGCTGGCTTCTGCTGCCCTAACATCTGAGAAGTACGCTGATGACAATGAATGGCAATGTGACCTGGCTGTCCACATGCGAAGAAATCTCTCCTAACAAACACTCTGCTACCTAGTGTTGTACTTGACTGCTAAACACTGCCTCTACTAGAAGCTAGCTTCGAACTCTACGTTGTCTGAGAAGGAGTAGGTCTCTTGTCACGTTAACAATTGTGACTCCTATCAACCTAAAATCTAGCACCTCAAGCAAATCTCTTCCCCTAAGAAAACTTCTTCTTAAACTGCTGACCACTACAAAAAGAAGAAGGATGGCTCCTAGCATATCCTGAAGACTGTTGCTATTGTCCTCTCATTGTAGATCCTATAACAGGTGCACTAACTATATGTCCTCCAGTCCGTCCTTCTGATGCTAATGAAAGATTCTCCTCTCCTAGTCTCACCTTCTCCACAGCTGCCTCCAAGGTCTTAGGTCTGTGCTTCTGAACCTCTCCACCAATGCGATCATTAAGACCTCTCACAAAGTGTTGAATCAACATTGACTCATCATCTGCATATCTAGCATATTGTCTAAGCTCAAAGAATCTATGCTCATACTTCTCCATAGTCATCCTCTACTATCTCAAATCATGGAACTCATCATCCTTCATCTGGCTCCAATGATCTGAAAGAAATCTAGCATAAAACTGCTCCAAGAATAATTCTCATGATATCATCGCTATGTCCCAATGCAATTTAAGTTCCTCCATGTGCCACCATATCTTCGCAAAATCACAAAGATGCAAAATCACACATATTGCCTTGGTGTTATTGCTACACTGATGCATACCAAAACACCTACCTAATTCCAATACCCATGTCTTTGCCTCCATGCCACTGCCTAAGCCATCAAAGGTAGGAGGATGAGTCCTATTTAGATCTTTGATGTGACTAGTTGCAAGTGCCTCCTGATCCACCTCCATTCTCCTCCTAGGAGAACGTGAACGCTCTCTCTCTCGATGCTCCGAATGATGAGATCCCTCCTGCTGGTTCTCCTCCTATCTCAGTTCTAGGCGACCAAGAAGCTCCTGAAGCACATTCACCAACTCTAGAATTAGATCATCCCCAGGTTGCTCCTACTGATGTTCCTCATGGTGTGACTCTTTAGAAACCTTGGGGCGAGGGTTCCTACGAGTACCCATGCGATCGGCATGACGACAATCTCTACCCCTAATAGCCATCTTATCTAAGTAAATGCAAAGGAAAATATAATCTATACATCTAAGGGAACTAAAATAGGGAAAAATAAACAGCAGGGATAAAACCCTTGGGCTACCCCATGCCAAATACTAAAATGCACAATGGGCTGAATCGAAACCAGAGTACCCAGTGTTGAACGGCTCTGATACCAAGTTGTAATGCCCTCCAAAATACTCTAAAGAAACTAACAATAATATACAAATGGAGATAACTTTTTTCTTAATTAACATCTAATAATAGCTAATGCAACATATAACATATCCATGTATTTACATTCATTAACCAATTAACCAATATGAACATACATCATTGCTCATTTTATCAAATAACGCAAGCAGAAATAACACAACATCAATAATCTTTCTCTAGGGTACTTTAACATCATTACTTAATTCATTTCCACAATAACATACTACACACATGATAGGTACATCTCACCTTCATTAATGCATCATATTCTAATTAAAGAACCATGAGATATGCAACCTACAGCATTACTTATTCCTCATGATATGCATAACTTCATTTCTACCAATGCATCTATGTGAATCGTTCCTATTTACTAAATCCAATTAACATCTTCTAACATATTCACTTATTAATCTATGAATATTCCTCTTTCATGATTATTTAACATTCTAACTAGCATATAAACATTCAATGGAATAATACAACTAATCCATAATGCAATTTTATTCTATTCCAACTATAATCCACTTTATTGTCATGATTCATAAATTCACATCTCTGCAATAGGACAAATACAATGTCTCTAGATTCCAATCTCCAACTACAATTCATCTTACAAATATAAGTACGTTAAATACATTATGAGCATAGCGCTTTCTACTATAAGATTCCATCTACTATATACAAAATATTACATTCCATCTTATCCATTACATAAATCTACTACAAGGTACATCCATAGTACATCATGAAGAAGAATCCAAGAGAACATCCCAATGGCTAAAAAGCACCAACCTCCTGACCATGTGGAACTAGAGGAACCAGTCCCCATGCTAGGAGATGACACAAGGTCCCAACACTTACTCTAAACCTAAGCTGGAACCTATAACGAAGGAGACTAACCACACAAGGACTCTCAAGCAAGAAATCGCACATACAACAAGAATGAACTTCCAGAGGCATAAAACTCATCAAGACATAAATGCATCCAATAAGCATAATCATAAATCATAAAGGGGAAAACACATGTAGGAGTGGAGTGTCATAACATGCCATCCTTATAACATAATAACACAAGGCACTAGCTTGATGGACATGTGGAGCCATCTCAAACTATAAGAGACTAAGGGATATTAGCTTACCATCTTCACGGTCTTCTCATGCTTATCCTAAAACATCCTCCCTAGGACTAAGTCATGAGGCACAAATAAATTTATCATCTTATTAATTAATCTAACTACCCAATGCATCAATTATTAGGTTATCACTTATTTACAAATCACAGAAAACTCCAATGTGCCCTGGTGGTCTAGATTGTTGTAGAATCCTAAAATTGCAACACTTGCAATTTCGACTGCATTTGGGTCTTCATGATGGCGGCGCAATGTTGAACCTAAATGGAGACCCTGAAACCTGTTTACAACACCAAAAAACTGCATTTTTCTGCACCTTGGCATGATCCCTCCTTGCACCCTGCTGTCCCGGGAGGTGGGACCATGGCACCCAGCGCCCTAGTCCCTAGCCCTATTTTGGGCCTGGTCTCCTTTTGGGCATCGGGTCTTGAATTTTGCAAATTGGAAAATATTGTTTCTAGGTCGGCCTAAGGTCAAGAAAATCAGTCTCTCAACCCTAATTTTACAAGTATATAAACTACTTTTCCTCTCTTAGAAAGGGAGGAAGAAAATAAGCAAGAGCAAGATGCGGAAGCGATATTCAAACATTCAAACATTCAAGCATTCAAGTATTCCTTCAAGCAATTGAGCATTCTAAGTCTCCATTCAAGGCTAGGTGTTGCATTCAAGACAAGGATTCAACCATTGAAGAGGAGATCACTTACAACACATAACACATAACATACATTACACCTTCGCATGTAAGAATACAAACATTCTTACAACAAGGTATCAGTACTTGTTTACATTACAAACATTTACATTTACAGCATTCTCATTTCTTGGTTAATTCCAAAACCAGGGTTTGACCTAAAGGCAAACCCCTAATCTCTAACCCCCCAATCATCCTCTCTTTTCTGTGTGTAGGTTGCAGGTACGTGGCTGTAATTGAAGATCTGGAATCCTTGTGCAGAGATGAACAAGTCCCCCTTCATTTTGCGGATTTTTTGGAGGACCGTGTGCATGCCGGGCGCCATCGTCCCATCAACTTTCGCTCAAATTTGCAGAACAGCATTGTCTCGACATTTTACTGCTAATTCCAGGTCCGCAGCTTCATCCCGTATCCCGATCTCTGTTTATAAGCGAATCTTTCTTACTTTACATGTACTCCTAGTTCAATCTTTCTATCTACATTCTTTACAAAAGAGGGTATCCTTGATGTCTCAACCCTTGAAACTCATTTAGAATCCATTCCTGCATTGTGTGGGATTGGATCTTGTGGGTTTCAATCCCTCTTTTGAATGTAAAGTCTCTCCTAAGTGAAAACCATCAACCCTAGTAACCTCCCTTCTCTCTCTTTGGAGTTGGGGAGGGGAGAACAACTAGGGTTTGATTTTTCTGCTTTACATTTTGGTGAACCCGACGTGAACATCCTCATTCTGATTATTCATGGTTAGATCTAAAAAATTTTGTTTCCTTAATTTCCATGTTTGATCTTTTGCAAATTTTAGAGGTTAATTGCATAAAAACCCTAAAATTTTCTTTTTAGTAATTAAACTTGTGGAATGTTTAATTGTTAATGCTTGTTTTAGATTTACCCTTCTATTGCAAATTGTCAATTCATATTTGTGCTTCAATTCTAAAAATTAAGTGGTTAAATGTCAAAACCCTAATTTTTAAAACCTTCTTGATTCAACCTTTGACTGATAATTTCACTGATCAAAACACCTCCAAATCGGCTGTAATTTTGGATTCCGCAACAAAATCACAATATCTTTCATCCCTGAAAATTTGGAAAAAAGTTGCGAGGACCGTGTGCACCCCGAGCGCCATCATCCCCAACATTTTTTCCAAAATTTCGGGAGCTAGATCTTACTGTATTTTTCTACTAAAATCCAGAATTTTGGCTGATTTTATCAATTTTAACACTTTCAAAATTAAAGTCAAAGTTGGTCTAGCGATTGCTTGGATTGAGGCTTCTAATCATTCAAAAATCATTGAAATTGAAATTCATATCAAAATTGTGTTTCTTACAGTCCTAAATCTGAAAAGTGTGTTGGCATTCATTCGAAATTTCAGTGCTTTATTCAAATTTTTGCAGTTTGTGAATTTTGAAATTAAGTGTTTAATTGCAACAACCTTGATTTCCACTTTCAAAATTGAATTTTGCGTGAAATTGAGTCAATTTTTAAAATTTCAAAACTTGCATTGCTTTTAGTATTCCCTCTAAAATCATAAAATTCAAAATTTCAGTTTCCCCCTCTTTTTCAAAATTCAAATTTTACATTTTTCAACAATCTTGGTAGGGTTCAATTTTGAGATTGCAACTTTAATTTGGCCTATCTATAGATCGTAAAATCACTCAATTTTTTCAGATTAGCTTTAAAATCATCATAACTTTCATCCCTGAAAATTTTGAAAAAAGTTGCGAGGACCGTGTGCACTCCGGTCGCCACGGTCCCGAACATTTTTTTCAAAATTTCGGGAGATTGTCCTGATTGCATTTAACAGCTTAAATCTAGGAGATTGGCTGATTTTATTGAAATTTACTACCTCTAAAATTCAAAATCTTCTCTCTCTCTTTAGTGCATGAGTTTTACAACAATAAGCCCTACTTACACTATTCCCGTTAGATGAAGCCTTAGAATTAAGTCCTTCCAAGGTTTAATTACTGAGGAGATGGAACCTAATTTGAATGGCCTATTTAACGAGGACATGGGTAATTCTTCTAATCCTCTTAATGATGAAGAAGCTCTCCATGAGGTTTCTGTAGAACAACTTTCAAAATTGGATAACCAATTTGATGATTTTTGACAATGGATGTCTCAAGAATACCCTGATAGTGAAGCTCTTTCATTAATTGAGGGTCTAAAACGTATGGTTCAAAGTGATAAGAATGGAATTGATATTTTGTGTGGTATTGCACACATTGTGGATTCGAATGTGATGCCTATGAAGAGTTGTGCCAAAACTTTAGGTTATACACAACCTCCTACTCAAGTTAATCGTTCTATTCCTTTGACAACTCCTATTGCTAGTATACCTACTTTTACATCAAACATAATGACTACTTCAATACAAGACATTCCTCCTATGATCACCAGTCATGGGGGCAATCCCTCTTCTTCAATCAACCCTCTTCCTTCATTCAATCTGACTTCTTCATCCATTCCTTCAATGAGTGTTCCTATTATATCACCACAAATGAACATGACGCAAGGGGGCAATTCGTTTAATCATTCCATTCCTCCTTGTAGTGTTCCTCCTTTCCAATCATCTCCTATGACTAACTATCATAGTGTCCCACCACCTTACTCTCAATCAATACCTTCTTTCAATAACATAATACCTCCATCAAAATCTAACACGCCTAATATGAACTCTTCGACTGAAGCGACCATTAACAATCTTGCACAAACTGTCTCTTCTTTACAGCAACAAATTGCCTCTATGAATCAATCTAAGTTTAGTGTGCCCACATTTGATGTTGTGAGCCCACTTTCTCTTGACATTGTTCGAGCTATCCCCCCTGAACATGTTGAAATTCCGCATTTGGAGCTTTATAATGGTAAGGGTGATCCTTTAACACATGTTAAGACCTTTCAAACAATATGTACCAATTTTGCTTATGACCAAAGGTTGCTTGCAAAACTATTTACTAGAACATTAAGAGATAAAGCCCTACAATGGTATTTCTCATTGCCTTCTTATTCTATTTCTTCTTTTGAACAACTTGCAAATGCTTTTATTCAACAATTTCAAAACAATATAAGTCCTAAAGTTACTTTGATTGATTTAATGCATTGTAAACAAGGTGTTAAAGAAAAAGTGACTGATTTCATTGGTAGATATAAGCATTTGTATGCTCAAATTTCTTTTCCAGTACCTGACAATGACATTCAAAGAATCTTTATTTCTAATTTACAAAAAGATATTAGAGAAAAACTTCTATTTTCTGAGTTTACTTCTTTCCAACAGTTGTGCGCAACTCTTCACAATTATCAACTGACTGTGAGTCAAATGGAACAAGCAAATCCTATGGCTCCGAGTGATAAGGGTGATAGTAGTCAACAACCATTTGGGAAGTTTAAAATGAACAAAGAGTCCATTAAATTCAATGAAAACATCATCAACAACAATGTGAATGCAACATCAGGTGTGCCTCCTATTTCTAAGTTTTTCAAGAAAGAAAGAAAGTTTACTCCTTTGAATGAATCATTGCATAGTATTATGAATAAGTTATTGGAACAAAATGTGCTTACTCTTCCTCCTATAAGGAAAATAGATCCTGCAAAGATTAATTCACCCTATTTTGATAACAAATCTTTTTGTCAATTTCATCATCATCCTGGGCATGATACTAAAAAAATGTTTTGCTTTGAAGGGTAAAATTCAAGATTTGATTGATAATAATACTATCTCTGTTTCTAGTGTGAATGATAAAGGCAACACATCTATAGCTCCTCCTAACCAAAATCTTAAGATTTTTACTGATCCATTGCCTTCTCATACCTCTAATGTGATTGATACTAATGATTCCTCTGTCTCACCTGATGATCTTGTGTCTATGACTCCGAATGTGATTAACTTTGTAGAGCAGCAGAAAATCCCTAAAGAACCTTCCATCACCTTTGATTCCAGTGAAACTATCAGGGCACCTGATGGTCCTTTATATATAGTTGCAAAAGTCAAGAATACACCTTGTCGTGGAGTGCTTATTGATCCTTCTTGTATGATTAATGTCATTACTGAAGAATTTCTTTTTACTTTGCAATTGAATCAAGTGATCTATGATGAAAAAAATGTGGTTGTGAAACTATTTGATGCATTTTCTTCTCCTGCAATTGGTTCTATTACATTACCTATTGAGGTTCATAACAAATCCCTTGATGTGAGCTTTGCTATTATTCCATTGTCCAAACAATTTTGTGTGAAGCTAGGCTATCCTTGGCTATCTTCCATGAAAGCTATTGCTTCTCCTATTCACAAGTGTTTGAAATTTCCCCATAATGGTGAAGTTGTTACTGTCAATCATAGCCTCTTTAAACCAACTGAAAGAACCTCTAGCGTTCCTATTGATCACTTTTGGCCTAAACAATTCCAATCTCTTCCTCCGCGAAGTGATCATCTTTTCAAATCTTATCAAAGGTGGAAAAAAGATATGATCCTATCTCTAAGTGAACCTAGAACACCCAAACTTGATATTCCTATCATTCTTGAGAAGGAAGTTCTTCCTTTGAAAGATAAAACCAATGTCTTTCCTCAAGAAAATTCCCAACCCATCCCTATGAATGTGACTATGCCTATATCTAATAAACTTTCTAAAAGTAGACCTACACCTCCTCGTCATGATGGACTTGGTCTCCTTCCTAAACCAAATATTCCTCCCTTATATGGAACAGTTCCTCCTCCTTCCTCTTATGGAGAGAAGAGACCTTCCTCTTCTCCTATTATTCAACCTAAGAGACCACAACCTAAACACCCAAGTGAAAAGGATGAGAACATTCCTCCTCCTCAATCTTCTCAACTTCCTACTAAGATTAGACGAAATCATTCTACACGTGAACGCCAACGAAAGCGTCGTCTTAGAGCTCAGGTAGCTGCTTCTCAAACTTTGCAATCCCCAAAAACACCTTCAGCCAATATTATTCCATTTTCTCCTCAGCCGAAGATTGAGCCAAAATCTCCTAAACATAATATGCATGATGGTCTTGATCCTGTGTGAGTTAAAGATCCTATTTTTATATATCTTGATGATGATATAGATGAAAATGTTATTCATGATGAAAATGTTACTCCTGTTCATTTTGATAGTGAATATGAATATGTTGATGTTGATAGCCATTTATCTAACGAATTTTATAAAGCACTTATCCTAGCTCCTAGACAAGAACAACATGGCTCGGAACATGAACATAGCCCTTGTTTGGATCTTGTGATAGCTCCATCTGTTGTGTTGGATGTTCCTCCTCTAGCATGTTTCCTACCTTCCCGAAATATTGATCAGCAAGATTGAGGGGTAGATGACGTGCTAGACTAGTTTCATTAGCATAGCAGACTCTCTCCTCCTCTCTTGATCTCTTTTGTTACTTCTTCTATGTGTTATTCTCATTCTTCTATTTGTTTTCCTTAGTGTTGTCTACTTGAGGACGATGCAAAGCATTGAGATCTCTTTTGGTCTCTCTCATGTTGACTCAAAAGACACATGTGTTCCCTTCTTCTAGGTGACCTTCCTTGATTGGGGAATGAAGAACAATTATGCATACATACATATGATATACATGAATTATCATACAGCATACTGACCCCGAGGAAAGCGAAGTCACCTCGTGCTTTGTGTTTTGTGTCTATTAGCCTTGGGCTTATCTCACACTTGGGGGCTAAATCCTTGTGATAACGTGCTCCTTTCTCATTTCTTATATGTATCACTACCTTAAAGAAATCACCCCCGATGAGGCGTGTGCGAACACTTTAACGTAGGGGGGCATACACCCCGTTCATATCTCTCCAAGATACTTGAAAATTTCTTGGCAAATTTAGCCTTGCCTTGAAAATTTTTGATATCTTTCTTGCATGACTCATAGTGAGGCAACCTTACTACTGATAGTCATGGTTCTCCCTCATGATCTTCCCTTTTACTTTGTCAATCAAAGTCATAAGATCCTTAGTCCACTGGGGGCTTGGTGTATCTTGCCTCCTTGACGTGGTGAAAGTTTTTCAATGTTGTTTCCTTGTACTTTAACGGAAGTATGGGCGTACGCTTATACTCCCGCTAAAGTGGGGGCTAAATGTAGCATCCTAAAATTGTGACACTTGCAATTTCGACTGCATTTGGGTCTTCACGATGGTGGCGCAACGTTGAACCTGAATGGAGACCCCGAAACCTGTTTACAACACCAAAAACTACATTTTTCTGCACCTTGGCATGATCCCTCCTTGCACCTTGCTGTCCCGGGAGGTGGGACCATGGTGCCCAGTGCCCTAGTCCTTCAGGACTAGGGCGCCCAGTGCCCTAGTCCCCCAGAACCATGGCGCCCAGCGCCCTGGTCCCTGCCCCTATTTTGGGCCCGGTCTCCTTTTGAGCATTAGGTCTTGAAGTTTGCAAATTGGAAAATATTATTTCTAGGTCGGCCTAAGGTTGGGAAAATCAGTCTCTCAACCCTAATTGACAAGTATATAAACTACTTTTCCTATCCTAGAAAGGGAGGAAGAAAATAAGCAAGAGCAAGACGCGGAAGCGATATTCAAACATTCAAACATTCAAGCATTCAAGTATTCCTTCAAGCAATTGAGCATTCTAAGTCTCCATTCAAGGCTAGGTGTTGCATTCAAGACAAGGATTCAACCATTGAAGAGGAGATCACTTACAACACATAACACATAACATACATTACACCTTCGCATGTAAGAATACAAACATTCTTACAACAAGGTATCAGTACTTGTTTACATTACAAACATTTATGTTTACAACATTCTCATTTCTTGGTTAATTCCAAAACTGGGGTTTGACCTAAAGGCAAACCCCTAATCCCTAACCCCCCAATCATCCTCTCTTTTCTATGTGTAGGTTGCAGGTACGTGGCTATAATTGAAGATCTGGAATCCTTGTGCAGAGACGAACAGGTCCCCCTTCGTTTCGCGGATTTTTCGAAGGACCGTGTGCACGCCGGGCGCCATCGTCCTGTCAACTTTCGCTCAAATTTGCAGAACAGCATTGTCTTGACATTTTACTGTTAATTCTAGGTCCACAGCTTCATCCCGTATCCCTATCTCTATTTATAAGCGAATCTTTCTTACTTTACATGTACTCCTAGTTCAATCTTTCTATTTACATTCTTTACAAAAGAGGGTATCCTTGATGTCTCAACCCTTGAAACTCATTTAGAATCCATTCCTGCATTGTGTGGGATTGGATCTTGTGGGTTTCAACCCCTCTTTTGAATGTAAAGTCTCTCCTAAGTGAAAACCATCAACCCTAGTAACCTCCCTTCTCTCTCCTTGGAGTTGGGGAGGGGAGAACAACTAGGGTTCAATTTTTCCACTTTACAATTGCATGCATCCTTACAAGGAACCTCATGCATGTCATGCCCAAAATTTAGGACAAAAACGGAACAAATTTTTTTTTAAAATACTAATTTAATTAACAAGTTCACTCACACGACAAGCGTTATAGAAATTTCCATAATTAAATTCGAGCTAGTTCTGAGATGAACCAAGCATCGATAGATTTGTTAAATATTATTTGCGGAAAACTAACTGGTTTAATTTATCTCCACGAGATACCTAGACTTTGGGTTTATTAAATTAATCAAGCTAAAGAAATAGGAGAGGAATAATTAATTTAATCTCCAATATGACTATATAGTCTAATCAATCATTTTTAAATTTCTCTTTATTACTTACTCCAAATTGTAACCAGAATTATATAAATATGTATATATATATATATATACATATATATATATTTATAATTTAAATACTTACTCCAACATATGACCAGAGTTATATATATATATATATATACCCATATAAATATATATATAGATACATAATATATTTACATATATTTATATATTTTAATTCCTTTTCAAAAACACAATAACTTTCTAAGATAATAATCAATATTTCCCCAACCCTAATTAGGGTTCTATTTTCTCATATATATATTTTCAAATCTAATTACCATATTATTTTTAAAATCCATTTGCCCTAGCCCCACCCGGGCTAGGGTTTAATCCATATCTTTTTTAACAGAAATTTTTTTTTGTTGGGCCGAAGATCCCAAGGTGGCCATGTTTTTCTTTTTGTTGCAGGTTACGGAAGTGGAGGCGGGGAGGGCCGTGGCGCCACTGTGTGGGCGCACAGTGGGCACCACGGCACCACTGTGTGTCCACACCGTGGGCGCCGCTAGCGGCTCCCCACTGTGTGGCCACACAGTGGTGGCCGCGGCCGTCCACTGTGTGTCCACACAGTGGGAGCCGAAGCGGCTCCACTGTGTGTGCACACAGTGGGCGCCGCGCAGCCCTCACTGTGCGTACACACAGTGGGGTCCGTGTGGACCCAAAAACAATTCCCCTTTTTTAACAAATTTTTTTTTTTTTTTAAAATATAATATATATAAATATATATATATATATAAATATATATATATATATATAAATATATATATATATAAATATATATATATATAAATATATATTTATATATATATATATATATATATATATATTTATATTTATATAAATTTATAACCATAGTTAAAAAGGGTGAAAATATTTCAATATATATATATATATATATATATATTTTTAAAAAGAGATTTACATGCAAAAATTTTAAACTAATATGACAAAGGGAAAAGCATTAAGTTAATTCAGGAATATATATATATATATATATATATATATATATATATATATATATATATATATATATATATATATATATATATATATATATATATATATATATATATATATACAATTTATATATATATACATATATATATATGAGAAGCTCTTTAATCAACTCTAACTAAAAATACAATTTAGAAATACATTTTAAGAAATACAATATACTCACTAGAATAAAAAGATTCATTGATTTTTCCTCAAATAAAATATTTACATAAAACATCTTTTTTCTTTAAAATACTTAAGATCTTTTAGCATAAATAAACTCCTGTTTTGCCACAAGTAAAATATAGATAAAATTTAAATGAAATCTTTTTTTTTTTTTTTTCCATAATACAAAGAAGCTTTTGCATGCAACTCAAAATAACTTTTCTTTTACTAAAAACCAGAAGTAGAAATAAAACAAGCTTTTCTTTTTCTTTCTTTAACAGCTCTAAGATATTCTACCAATTTACAGGATGGTTCTTGAATAGCCACAACAGTAAAACTTCAAGTCTATTTTCAATAATTACAACTTGCTTCTCTTTTCTATGAATGAGGCATACTTCTATAACAAATTTAAACAAATATCTGCAACTGGATTCAAGTATCTTCAATAATAATCTTCTATATCTTTTTCATGGATCCTATTCTCTTTCTCCTGACTTTCCTGCATAATAGATAAACACAATATGACCACGGAGTGCTCACCTCCCAGCCTAGGCTAACTGGTAGCCACCCCCGAGCTCAGAGAACCAATTCCTAGACGGGTAACAAATAGGAAAACACATAGAAAGCAATGCATACAGATATTCGAGACACATTCCCAACTTGGCTTTCACAGCACCACACTTTGGTGATGAACATTTTTGAAGGGTGGTAGTGGACCAATTCCTTGAGGAGAACTGCAAGTATGAAATAAACAAGAAGCCACCTCATGGCACAATAATAATATCAAGAATCTCAACCCCTTATTCCTTATGCCCCCTAAAGGCATTCTAGCCTTATATCCCTCCTTATGACCCCCATTGCACAAACAGGCCATGCAGCAAGGGTCACACAAAGATCCCTTGTGATCCCTCTCAAAGAGAGTCTCTCACTCGAGGGTTGTCACTACTACCACCCTCAAGATCCTCTTCTCTCCCAAGAGTAAGAGATCTTGAGAAAACTCCCAAATCACAACAATTCATAAAGCAAAAATACCAAAAGATTTTCTAACACAAACTTTCAAGAACACAGATTTCTTACACCAACAACTTCTAGACATAAACAAGAAGAAGACATTAAAATGAATAACTGAAACCAACCTTAATCTGCCCAAAGATTTTATGATATTTGATGAAGAGCTGCCCAATCCACAAATCTTTTTCCTTCTACCCTTAATCAATTTTTCTATTCAATTACATTATTTTCTTTTCAAATTTTCTTCTGTCTCCAAAAATGGAGAGTGGGTGATTACCCTTCAATTCCCAAAAATCTTGCTTAAGAAGCTCATTCTCTGAGTTCTCACAAGTTTCCAAAACTAAAAGGGAAAGAAAGCAAAAATGCAAAAAGACTCCCATTCCAAAAGGAAAAATCTTGATTAGATTTAACTTCCAATTTTCAATTTTCGCTCAACTCAAAAAAGCCAAATTTTAAAGCGTTAAAAAGATCATTATAAAGTAGAAACTTGCCTAAAATTACCCCTAACCCCTAGGTATACCTTATGGGCTTTAGGAAACCCTATTAAACTACCCCTAGGTGTTCATTTAACCCATTTTAAACCCCTCTGAAGTTTATTTTCGGGTCAAACATAAGTTGACCACCCCAAATATTATATTCCCAAAGTATTTATGACAACACATTATTTTATTTAAGAAAAACTATAATTAAACACTTTCCCACCAAGAGACAAAATAAAACATTTAAATTTAAATCCACACATGTCAAGTGACACAAATAAAACATGAAATTGTCTCTTGTGGTTTTTACACAATAAATTTAAATCACACTTAACACTCATGCAACATATACTGTTACGAATAAAATACAACACAAACGGGGTGTTGTCTCTCTAAATAGATAAACCCTGGCTTACGAACATACATAAGTCTAGGTTTGATTCTCCGTAATTTTCCATGGTCACATGGTAAATTTCCTGCGCATCTCAATTTACACATTAGTACTTCCAAATATCCATATATGATATAATTCAATAATAATACACATCATTACTTGCATACAATTTTCATCTGCACAGATTGAATACATCTTTTTATCAAGCAAATTCACATAAGCAATTTCATCCCAATTCACACAAACTAACCATACATCATAGTTCTATATTCAAAGAAAGTCCCGCAACTTCAAATAACGACATCTATCATTGCAATATCATTCTATCTAACAATCATGTAGTGTTCTATCTCATAAAGCATGTAAGTAAATCATCAAATCATAGCAATGTTAACCAAATCCTGAAATCATATAAGTTCTAAGTCTCAAAATGCATCGAAATAAAGTATCCATAATAGTCTAAGTATAAAATCCACTGAATGTCAGGCTGAGTCGAGGTGAGGCCTCACATTGCAAGCCTATCTCTTGTGACCCCGGTTATCACAAGGAAGCCCACTCCTCCTAACATGGCCCAACAATAAATCACAAGAGGCTCTACCAACATAATTACATGAAAATAATACTTAATGTAGCCAACAACTTGCACACATACTCTTACAACATAAATAAGGCCACAACAACATATACAACATCAATATAGAAAAATGAGCCTCTTAGCTAGCAATAACAAAGACATATCAAGCCATCAAATGCTGCCATCAAGTAAAGAATAACATCACAGCAAGGCCTACTCACATGCAGGTCCAAAAATAGCATAGAAATCAACTCAATCATCCATGGCCTATCCACATGGAAGACAGTCTAAAGTACTCACAATGCATAGAGAAACAAATATACTCAAAACCATCAAAACTGATCAAACCCAAAATTGGGAAATATTAGCAAACCCTAAATAAAGCCTCTGGTACAAAAATCAATTCAGAAAATACTCCAAAACTAGGAAAATGCAAAACACAGACAGGTTAGCACTTTTTCCCCGTAGGACAACACTTCTGCCAAAAAGAATAGTGCAAATGCAACACAGAACAACACTTTTGCCTTCCAGAAATGTGCATATGCATTCTGAAACAACACTTATGTTTCCAGATTCATGCTTATGCATCCTAAAATAGCAATTATGTAGTGCAGAGCAATGCAAATGAAATACAGAACAACACAAATGCAATACAGAACAACGCTTTTGCAGAAACAACACTTTTGCACAAAACTTACGGAAATCTCAGATAACTTTTAGGTAAAATAATTAAATACAAACTTAACGAAAAGGCTCGAAAAACATATGAAAGGAAATGCCTAGAAATAAGGAATACTTGGGTACAAACACAATAAAATAACTCAACCTATAAACCAAGATTTAAACAAATAACTTCAAAATGATTTCTCACAGAGCCATGAAATGCATACATGGGAAAACCAAAATAAATATCTCCCAACAACTATATAAAAACTCTCATAACATAAAGTTTCCTTCCCAAATATTTCCTTCAACAATATTAAAACTATAGAATGAATAATATTTCAACCCAATACCCAAAAACACTACAGACACAATGCATACACAGAGAAGCCATTGAAAACCAAAATGCAAACTGAAGAACTCCAACCTGCAACTTTGAAGTAATAGAAATGAAGTTGAAGAAGAGATCCCACAAGCCAAACCAAATCCAATCTAAGCTCCAGCCAAAACCAAGAGAGAAGAAAACCAAAACGAACAAAGAAGCTTGCTGAAATTTTTTCCAGAGGAGGAAAAATCAACCCGAAAATCTTCACGGGAAAGAAAATAAAAAGCAACAATAATCCAAAACCCTAGCCCCAATTTCGGCCAATCAAAATATTCCATTTTGGAGTATATTTTACCAACCCACCATATAATATAATTTATTCACCCATTTTGAATTTAACCAATGAGAGTGAAGGGCAGGTAAAGTAAATAAAATATACTTGTCCAGCTAAGTGGGATTGTTTTTATTTCTTTATTTAATTTAATGTGTTCATACACCCCACTTAGGAATAAAAGTCAAAATATTAAATAAATATAAGCTATAAATAAATAAGCCAAATGGGGATTAAAATCAAATAAACCAAAAGCTAATAAAATAAATTAAAGAACCGAATAAATGTAAGATGTCAAATAAATATCAAACCATAGAAGGTCAAATAAATAATTAAATAATCAAATACCATTAAAGATTAAATCACAAATATTAAATAAATATTAGACATCAATAAAGCTCATCAATTATAAAATAATCATAAAATCAATAAACGTTAATTATCAAATAAATATAAATACCAAATAATTAAATATTCAAAACTTATAAATTAAGTACATGAAAATGAACATTACCAAATATAAAACTACACATCAAGAGCCACATAATTACTCTAACATAAACAAGTAAATCAACCAGCATAAACTGAACTCACAATACCAAAAAAGAAATCTTACTAACTGACATGGTGAATTATGCCAAGACACTGACTACTTATGGTGAACAACTTAGACCTAGAGTATGTGAGGAGAAACTCATGCTATCTCCGAACCACATAAGCCATTGGAACTAAGACATGCTTAGGCTTGTGAAGCCAGGTGGAGTCGATGTTTGGTACTTGCAAAATCTTGCAGCCACAAAATGACAATACCACATATACATATACACATCTAGAACAAGAAAGTGATAGAGAAACACGATGATACATCTTGCTAGCAATGAGTGATGTGGAATCATCTCTATCACGAAGACAATCAAACAATAATCAAACACATCTCATAAACATCTTATCATATGTAATCATGAAGTAGGGTTAGCGTAATCATAATCATCATCAAAACCATGATAAATCTAATCTATCAATAATCCATCACATAGTGAGCATATAAAATCCATCAAGTACAGATATCATCAAATCACATGATCAACCATGATAGTACCAACATCCTTATAGATAATAAAAATAGCATGTGTCCAATAGCATCTAACATCAATCATAAGTCACTGAAGTACGTGAGTAATCATCATCCAAATCATCAAAATATAGTCTAGATAAGTCTATCAAACATAATATAAAAGTCAACTCTAGTCAAAATAAATCGAATCAAGGGTGGACACTACATGGCATCAAACCGATAGAGACTAATAGAAAAATATTTTTCTGGATTTGATAAAGGAAAGCTACTTCTTAGGGGGAGTAGTTGGTTGTATGTTAAGATCCTTGATTCTTAAATTCTTTGGCATTTGATGTCAAAGGGGGAGAGATGTATTTTGGTTTTGGTTTCTGCTTTGACACAGAACTTTGTATTGATCTATTTTGGGAGATTGTTGGTTTATTGGTTTTTGGCATTCTGTTTTTGGCACTTAGATGTTTTTCCATCTAGTGTTGCCATCAATTCCAAAGGGGGAGATTGTTGGTATTATAGATGACTTCATCATGTGTTGCATTGGTTTTGTCATTGATGTCAACACTTATCTTCTTGGAGGTCTACATTGTTGATTTGACACTATGGTTATATTAGTTTATTGATGAAGTGGCTCATGACATGGTTAGTGGCTTATGCACAGTCACCGGTATATGCTTCTCGATAGGTTATATTGTTCACCGGCAGTGATGATAACTTGTTATCATTTGGAGATCATTTGGTTATGCCGAATACATGGATTGGATGTTTGGATTTGGTGTTTTTCTTGTTGGTCTAATCGGGTTGACAAATTTTCCTTTACCAAAAGATAGGTCTAGGTTATGAATCGGTACATGATATCTATTCCAGATCAGCACGACACGTCTTGGAAATGGTTTATTGACTGGATAATCTGGTAAATGTATTAAGTTGACATATTGTATCACATCAAGACTTATTTTTAATTGATTTGATTTTAATATCTTTAGTGAGCCGACCTCATGTATAGGTCTTAGGTTTTGTATAAATGATTGTAAGATCTTATTGAAGATCGATCATGATGATTGTGTGTGAATATTGAAGAGAAAAAATAAGCAGATCCTTGTGTGAATCACACATAAATTATCTAAAGGTTGAAGGAAGGTTATGAAGGTCTTTGACACTCATGTTCAGAGCTTAAACCGGTACTAAATCTAGCATTGCAGATGCTATTTTGAGGCAGTACATTGTTATTGGATTTAACCATCCAATTGTAGTTAGTGTGACTCATATTTTGTGATTGAGTAGTGAGCTCTAGGTGGTTGGCCTTTCGGCATGTGCAGACCCCATTTGTATACACTTACTATTTGCAGTAGTATCATCTGATTGTGAGCAAGGTTTCCAACCATGGTTTTTCCCCTTACAGGGTTTCCATATCAAAATCTTTGTGTCATGTGTTATAGATGTTGTTTCTCTTTATGTTTCATGTATTAAGTCATACCAGTACTGCTATAATTGTTAATCTATCTTACCAACATTTAAATTTGGTTTACTGGCACTAAGTTTCAAGTTGGATTAATTTTCTTTGGTTTATAATTTATTGACAACTAGTTGACAACTGATTCACCCCCCTCTTAGTCGTCCTTCCTAGTTCCTAACATAATACATTCAACACTACCAACTTTCTCAAGTCATATTGCCAAGAACTTGAAAATGGGGATTTTGAATTTATTTGTTTATACCACAATTTGAATATTTCTACCCCAGTCATCAGTAGCCTAGCATCTGGAATGTGGTATGATTTATCAATTAACCCTTCTCCTAGGGTTTTGCCCTGAACAAGTCTCTGCCCTTGATAGCTATCATTGGTTGAGGGCTTTAATTGATCGAGAAAATCATCAAAAAGGATTCTCTTCAGATATTCTATTTGTTCTGAGTGGTTTCGTAGGGTATCCATCTTACTAGACTAGAGTTTATTATCAATGACCTAGAGAGGGAAGAATAAAACTAGGGCTTAACACAAGAATATCAACTACAACATAGAAATGTGCAAATTATTACTCTTTTATGCTAGATTCTAAACCCTAAAACAATTTACAATCTTTTCCTTACAATTTTCACACAATTTGCACTTCAACCGCTTTGAAAACATAGAAGAAATATTGAGCAAATTATGACTTTGTATGCCCCAAATGAATCCTAATTTTGTACTGCAAGAACTCATTCCAATCTTCTCCATCTCAAGAATCACCTTCCAATCACCTCTGAATTCCTTTGTGAGTCGAAAATGGCTCTAAAAATATTTTTATTATCATTTCTAGAACAAAGAGTCACCATCCTATCCGCCATTACTTCTCGCGTGAGAAAATAAACAACTCCAATTTGCATTTGAATTAAGTTTGAAACAAGACCGTTGATCTTCTCCATGTTGGTGCATTGCATGATATACATTGGTCAATTTGATATTGACCATCATATGTGGTAAGTGGACCCATCAAGGGTATGACGTAGCACCTCCAACTCATTGTCCACTTCATCTCAGTCAATGACCATCTCACCACAGTCCATGGTCCCAAAATAACCTTACCTCAGCCTGCCTTGGACACGTGGCATCATCTCACAATTCTACAATAATTAACCTCCTCGCATCTTTGACCACGAGGTCATGAGAACCATCCGATTTTCTCAAGCTTTATCCTTCGGCCATGGTACCTACCAACCTTAGCTGCTTAACCATCGAGCACCTTTTTGACTTGATTAAAATATCACCATTCATTAATTACATGTGCAGATTGATGAACCTTTAGTAGCTTGACCTTTATCGTAAAGACACCGAAAAAATATTAAAACTCAGACTTAGGAAAAATTAATGCACCCGCTAATAAAGTTTTAAAAGCGACCTGCCTAGGATGATTGGGGAAGGCATAACCTTAGGAAATAAATGGGGGACCCACCCACAAGGCTAAAAAGCAAGTGTGCACTAGACTTAGGGAAATAATAAGGGGCAACCAAATACACTACTGCCTTAGGGAAAGATATGGCCCCTCCAATGACAACATGACCCTCAACTTTAAGTGAAAAAAGGTAATGCAAAATTAAAACAGGTTTAGGGGTTTTATCAAAGACTTAATAAAAAATGCATGAAACCCTAAACCCTAAGCTTGAAATATAGGACAGAGAGCCAAATAAATTTAAAATGACCAATATTTTGACTAAGGTATGAAGATTTTTTGCAGTCTTTTTTAGGACTATTAGAAGGCAAGGATCTCAATACCTTAGCAACAATCTCATCTTCCTCAAGAGTTCCATCGACACATATGATGTTCATAACAAGTTCATTCACTTTATCCATAAAGGAAGTTATGTTATCATCTTCTCCCATCTATAATGACTCATATTTTCTCTTTAGACTCTACAATTTAGCAACTTTAACTTGTGCATCTCCTTCATACAAGACCTCTATCTTTTTCCATATCTCATGTGCAATCTGAAATCCCATCACATTAGTCATCTCTGAATCGGTCAAAGCACTTAGCAATGCTTCCTTAGCCTTTATGTTATAAACATTCTCTATAATCATCCAATAATCTTCACCAAGACACTTATAGTAAAATTGTACCACAAGCCACGATAATAGAAGAATAGAAAGCCATGAAACATGAAATAGTAAAAGGGAATCAAATGAACTTCCATCCGGTCCTTCTAGAAAGTATAATTATTTCCATAAATCTAGGACTCTCCTTCTTAAACACATAAGCCACCATCCTAGATCTCCTCAAGCGGTTAAGCTTCTTTCGAAGGATCTAGCTTTGATACTACTTGTTGGAAAAAACAAGAAGAAAACCTAAGAGGGTGGGGTGAATCAATTTTCACTAGAGTAATTCAATTAAGCACAATCTTAGATCTAATCAATAGCAATAGAAAGAAAGATTATAGTAATAACAACAACACACATAACACCAATATTTTTTATGTGGAAAACCCACGGTGGGAATAGGGAAAAACCACAGTGGTAACCTACCCACAATAAGATGATACTATATAGTAGTATGTGTAAATATTACAATGGGTAATGCACATGCATTTAGACATACTGCCTGGAGCTCACTGCTCAAATAACAATGACCCAAAAGGCTCCAACCCTCAGGGAAGGTTCACTACCTTGTGAAAATATTCAGACTACAATCTGGAAAGAATGAATTGCAAAAATAGCATGTGTTAATGCCTTATGACAATTTCGGTTAAGCTCAAATGTCTACCCTTCACCAATCTCTCCTCAACACACCATCTTGAAAGATGAATTCACTTGTTTGCACATACGCCACTCTTTGATAATGCAGACTCAACACCTATCCATCCAATGACATGAATATTTGACACAGACAAGGTAGGGAGATCTAATGAAGGATAGCCCCACCTTGTAGCCTATAGCACAAACACAATGAAAGATACATGTAACCAATTCACACAACATGAGATATAACCGGTAAAAACATAAAAGAGGAATCTTTATAATAGTTAATAAATTACATAAGCCCTCAGGCTTTACACATGATGGACCACAGCCTAAGACTACAAAACAATCCTTACAACTCAAAAACTATGATCTGTAGATTATCTGCTCAGTAATTCAGCCTCATGTAATAGTCTGCATTATTCTACAATGATCCAAACCTCAATCCTTCTGAACTTCAGTCCCCATGGACCAGAATCTCTTTGGAAACTACATCTGCTCTCGATCATTTCTTCTTGGGACCTCTGTCCTCCAAAATGAATCCCCAAACTGTTGGCAATTGACACTCATCAGATTCATTTTGTTGTCATTGATGGAAAAAAGATCAGATGGAAGTCTTATACCGGCATTAGGAGGCATTTACCGACATACATCAGCATTGGAGTATCTAGGATTACACCAGCAACACCAATAGCAAGTACTTCAAGGAAGCCGACATCAACGAATATTTATTTTGAAAATCATTTTGTAATTATTCTTGAGGCCGACATTGAATATCTTTTGTAATTTATTGTAAGCCGACATAAGGCATATTGTTTGTAATGGGTATATAGGTCAGTTCGCTAGGTCATTTTGTAGAATGTGACATAGGGGAATATAGAAGAATTGTATAATGTGAAGTATATGTATGTAAATCATTTGTATGAGAATGTTATATCATGCAATGATCTGTAGATAGTTTGGAAAGTATTCATGGAGGAGAAGAGATACCGGTAGTAGTGTTCAGGGTTTATGAACTGGTAGAGAGCAGAGCTAGAACTGGAACTCTATTTGGCATAGCAGATGTATTTTGTGAGTTCATTTTCATTGTTTTACTTCAACACAAGCTTCTAGTTAGTGAGAATCTTTAGTGACAAGTAGTGTTGTTCCTTCCTGCATGTGCAGGCCTCCATTATATGTAATATCTTTTTATATGGCCAATGAATTGATATTATGGGTCACAAATCCCACTGTGGTTTTTCCTCTTTGAGGTTTTCCACATATAAATTCTATGTGTTATGGTGTTCATTTATGTGGATGGTTTATTTGCTTCAAGTTATATATTTAATTATTTACCAGTTTATATGTGTATGGTATAAATTGATAAAATTTCATCTTACCGGTAGAACACTGATTCACCCCCCTCTCAGTGTTCTTGGATCACAACAATTGGTATCAGAGACTGGTACCTCAGAAGAAGTTTTAAAGCTTGACGAAGATATTGAAGCTGGAATCATTGAACACGGCTATGGAAAAGAAACTTGAGATGGCTTTTGAGGATTATGATGCTGAAAGGAACTTCTGCACAACCCAGATGATGAGGAGAAAAATGCACTTAAGGAACAGTGTCAGAAACTAAGTCAAGCAAACATGCTCATAAAAAATTAAATGCAAGATCTGACTATGACGTTATCAAAAGATATTGAGGACCAAAAGAAGAAGGAAGATAATCTTGCTATATCTTTGAAGAACAAATTTGATGAATGCGGCAGATTGACTCATGAGAACTGATTTGGTGCACTCCCGGAACAATGAAAAATAAATTGAAAGACAAATAACTACTCTAAGAAATGATTTGACTACTGCAAGTGAGTATATACAAAAATTCAGAAGTAGTGTTGCACAATTGGATGACTTATTGAAAAGACAGAGGCAGATTGATGATTCTAGAGGACTTGGATTTCTACATGGTGAAACCTTCGATACTGCAAATCAAGATCAGACAACCGGTATGCAGAACTCATTAGAACAAAGGAAACTGGTAAGGGAATCTAATCCTTATAAATTCAATTTTAGATGTTTTATTTGCAATAAATTTGGGCATATGGCTAAACAATGTAGAAATAAAACAAATCAAAACTACAATTTTGTTTTGGGTCAATGCACAAATTGCAAGAAATATGGTCATAGATCAGAAGATTGCCGAATGAATGTTAAATCTCATGCATGAGGAAAATTTGGACATTTTGCTAATCATTCTAGGTCAAGGAATGACACCAGATATGTCAAAGAAATTCAAAAGAACAATGTTACATGTTATGCATGAAACAAAATAGGTCATATTGCTAAGTATTGCAGAAGCAAGACTCAACCAATTAGCAATGATAAAGATAATGAGAAACAAAGGCAAAAGGTAGATGAAATACAACAAGATCACACCAAGAGATGGGTTAGAAAGTTTGAAGAACCAAGTGGAAATGCAATAACACCGGTAACTCAAAGGGTAGAACAAAGCATTCCTACACTGACAGAAAATTCCACTGGTAACTAAGGCATAGGCCTTAGGGGTTAGAAAATTCATTGCAATTCTTCCTTATTCCTCTGGAGGAGATCAAAAGAGATCCCAAGAGTTGAGTTCATCACTATTGAAAGTTCACCTGACATAAGACTGTGAAACCAACATCCGATAGGGTACATCACAAAACATTTATGATAGTGAAGGATTAGGGTTTACTTGCTGATAAAAGGGGAAAGTGAATTCATTTTAACTCACCTTGCATTCAAGCATTCAGAGAAAAGTAAAGGTGAATTTTAGGCAAATTAAGAGTGAGAAAAGGATTTTGAGCTGTTATCAGAGAAGCATTCAATCTTCCACCAACGTTCACTTTTAGGTATTCTTCAAAAATGGCTTCTGGATCTTCAACTCTTACTTTTATTACAAATCCAACTATTGTTGAAATTAAGGACAGGCTAAGGCCCGTATTCAAGGAGGTTCCCCTGATTGCTAAGAAAGAAGACTCTATGGGAGCATTTTCTAGGGTTCCTGATGGTGTGATGTATGTTGAAGATGTGAGGGCATACATTCATTGCACCTAGGAGGATCTAGGTACATAGGAAATCAAAAGCATGTATCAATCTATGATACTAGGCAGCTCTGGAACCATCAAGCTAGAATACAAAGCAATTGAGGATCTAGGGTTAACCAGTATTCTATACATACCAAAATTCAAATTTGAGATCATCAGATAAGTTTTGAGAAGGGTTCACAATGAGTTCATTTGGCTGGATCAACCTTACAAGATCACCAAGTAGGTTATTCTAGTAGTCACTAGCTTAACCAAAGTCGGACAAGAACTTGGCAAGAAAATTTCCAACCTTGAGGTTGAGAAACTCACCAGTGCAACTCATGATAGTAGATCAATGAGGATCAGCACAATCACCAACAATGATGTGAAATTTGCAAGCATGATAATAGTGATAACTCAATGATGAATCCTAAGTACCAAACTGGTACTGAGAGGTGGGGGTGAATCAATATAGGTACAAAAACTTTTTCCTAACCGGTTTGATTGCAGACTGTAAATTACTGGCAATCTCTAACACCGGTTCAAATAAGACTACTACCAGTTAAACACAGTGTGATTGTGAAAGGCATGAACTGGTCAAACTTCTTAGCTTTCCACACAACCTACTTCCTCATTTCCATTTTGTCCTTATGCATAAATAGATAATCTATCATCAGAAATGTAATAACTTAATAGTATAACATGATTCGTCACTTGATAGAGAACACCAAAGCATCACATGAAAGAGGCATCACACATGACACACATATTTTTCATGTGGAAACTCAACTGGGAAAAACCACGGTGGGGATGAATACCCACAAGCTGATTTGAACTCTTTTGAAGTCCGCTTTGTTAGAAGCCTAGTCTGGTTAAAGACTGTTACAACAAGTTCTGTTAGGAACCAATCCTGTTAGGAATACCTGGTTAAGGGATGGCTAGAATACCTGGTTAGGGGTTAAACCCTGTTAGAGGTTACCTTGTTAGAGGATTTTATGAGCTCAATGGCTTTGAGTCACCCTATTAAAATATTTATAGCAAGCTAGTTAAAGCTACCCAGTTAAGGGATTTTCCATCTGTTGAAGTAGTTAAAGATCAACAGGTATTATAATGATATGGTAATAGCACTCAATGTCAATGTAGATCCACTTTAGTTCATTCCTTCTACACACACACTATGCAGGTATCAATCCTCTCATCTGGTTTGGCAAGAATGATGTATCTCTGCACTTAGATACACACACAACATTTGCCAACAACCTCAACATGAAACACAACATTGACCTTATAGAACACAGATAGGTTGGTAGCATAAACCCTAAACCCTAAACACTTAGGTTGAGCAATTGATCAGTTCAATCCTAACCATTGAACACTTTGCATTTGAATACAATAGTCTTGAATAGATCTCAAGACATTCTCCATCGTTCATTGTTCACCGCTTCATGGAGCCGATAACCCATCACGCGTTCTCCACCGTTTGCAAAGACTTTGCACATTCCCGAGGTAGATAGGATCAATCTCCTTCATGCAAGATCCTTCACATGCACGAGACTGACGTGGCAACATGATCTGATCTCCATTATAATGCTAACTCATCACACAATGTCATTGGTTGAATCAAATAGGCTTGGAACACTTCAACTAGAAACCCTAAAGATAATACTACCAACCAGTAGTCCTACTACATTTCATGTACCGGTTCTTGTTCCAACATACCGGTTTCATTTCACAACATCATACTGGTTCACTTGGACAAGCATACCACTTCACTTATTGCACATATACCGGTTCTCTTTGCCAGTTGCTTAACTTCAATATACCGATTCACTTCTTAGAATATTGGCATCAATGACAACATACAATATCATCATGTCATCATACTCTTGCACATATGCCAATAAATAATGTTGGTATTTTTAGATTGTTGGCTTTTAGATTGCATTAATGATATGTTGTCATTGATATCAATTGAATCGGTGAATGACATTCATAATATTGCTAATGTTATTATTGATATTGCTCTTGTATTGTAACTAGTATGATAAACTTTGTGGAAGATGTTTTAAACCGGTATATGGTAGTTCATAAGTTGAACCGGTGTATAAGGCTAAACATTTCTATGTTATGTAAACCGGTAAACCCTACTAGTTATTTTGTGTTAAACCCTAACCAATCAAGTTTGTTGGTTTATGTTGAGTGGTAAAGATGGAGATACGTGTGATCATTGTATAAGGATAACTTTAGATTTATTTGGTGTGTTTGATTGTCTTGAAAAGGAGAAAAGTGGATTGCATCAAATGCATAGCACGTGATGAGTTACAAGTCTGATGAAGCGATGATCATGGAGAGATTTGAATTTTCTTGATTAAAGTGAAGAGATTGTTATGATTTCTAATGGTCGAGATTGTACAGACTTGTTAGTAATATCAATGATGAGAATTAGGTTTTTGTTGTGTTACTGACCTAGTTGATTGGTATTTAAGGTCGATGAAGTTGTTTGTAAAAAGAGTTGGCAAAGTTCGCAGAAATTAGTTGAGTGTGTGGTTGCCAAACTGGTGGATGGATTTGCAGTTTGTGTAAAGGAAGATTGAAGCTTAAGAAGGATCTACTCAAGAAGATGTAGTGTTATTCAAACAGATCAAGAAAACCTATTGATCTCTAACAATTACAGCAGAAATCAAAATCCCCTAACCGGGTAAGCTCTAACAAGCTTGGTTACTTATTAAATCCTCTAACAAGGTGGTCCATTAGTTTGGATTCTCAAATCCTCTAGCGAGGTTACTCCTAATAGGGTATTGTTCATTTCATCAAGGCATATTTGTAAATCTCTTAACCAGGTGATTCCTAATTGGAATTAGTTCTTAACAGGATTTATTATAAAGCTTTAACAGGCTTGGCTCCTAACAGAGCGAACTTCAAAAGAGTTCAGATAGCTATCCTTGTGAGTCTCATCTCACCATGGTTTTTACCTATTTGGGTTTTCCACGTATAAATATTTGTGTCTAGTAGTGAATTATTTTGTGGTTGTGATCTTATTTGTTAATTTGATTAACTACTTAAATATTATGATAAGGCATGGTAACTAGAAGCATTGAGAGATGAATATGTTGATAGTTGATTAAGCATTGTTGATGTTTACAAGATTGATGTTTTTTACTATTAAGTTGTCATAATAGTCAAACCGGTTGATAATTGATTGATGTTGGTAATATTTGAGACATTATCTTGATAGAGTTATTTTTTGATAAGTTTATTTTGAGATTGGGAGTTTTGTATCAGTTTTTGAGCATACTGATTCACCTCCCCCTCTAAGTATTCTACCGGATCCTTATTCTTTCATCATATCATCAATTGATATCAGAGCATCTTAGGTACTCTTAGATCTATAAGCCTAATATCTTGAGGAAAATATCATGTAGGTCATGATGCACAAAGAAGGTCCTAAGTTCAACAAAGATAACTATAGGATATGGAGTGATAGAATGAAGATTTACATTAAAAGTCTTGGTAGTCAGTATTGGGAGTGTATACACTTAAAAATAATTATTTTAATTATTTTTAATTCCCTCACATAATTAATTAATTATGTCAATTCAAATTCTCCTCAATATTAATTAATTAAAATTAATATTGTCACTATAGTATGTGACTGATTTATTTAATAAATCAATCCCTTTCTTTATTCTTCTAAAGGTTGAATCCTCACAAATCTTCCTCTTAGCTAATTAATTCCAATTAATTAGTTATCCTACATAACTCCTCTAAACCACCTTTCTAATTTATCATTAACCTAATAAAGTCTTCTAGAATCCCCCTAAACCCACTTAACATTATTCTTCTAATTTTTAATTCCCCCACTCATTCTCTCTCCTAGTCAAATCCTCCTACAAATGCTATCCCACCCAAATCTTCCTCTAATCCCCTCCTAATGAGTTGCTAGTGGCTAATCATCATGATTAGCCATAAAGTCAACCCCTTGTCCCTTCCATCTAACCACCAACTTTTAATGCTCTTTTCTTAGGTGAATGTGAGATTTTCAAAATCTCACAATCCACTAGGCATCTCCTCTCCCAAGGAATTTTTAATTCCTTCTTATTCCTCTAATCCCCATGATCATCCCTTTTTGGAGAATTTTTAATTCCTCCTCTCCATTCTTCAAGGAATGTCACATCCCTTGCTCCTCTCAAGGCACATTGGGATGTCTTCCCAATGCACCTTTCTCTTCTCAAGGTACCTTGGGAAGTCTTCCCAATGCACCTTGAGGAGTGTGCAGACAAGAAATGCCTTTAAGACATATATCTTGGTCTCCACACCCTCTCTTGGACCTTGTGTCATCTCACAAAAAATCCTAGCCCTTCATCTTGGATCCATCTCAACCATCCATTCTTCCTTTCCTCTTCCTATAAATTGAGGACTCCATCCCTTCATTGATCATCTCCAAGTTCAGTAATCTTATGCTACCCTTTTGAGCCTAGGAAATCATCTTAAGAAACCTTATCATGTCCAAATCATATCTCATCCACACTTGACCATTTTGTCGATATCATCCTCCTAAAATCCCTTTCATATTGTGCACAACATTTCAAAGCCATCCACATCAAGCAAGAAAGAGGAGCACATCAAGTGAAGCATCATCCAAGGGTGCCTTCACTTCATCAAGCTCCATCTAAAGAAGAAGGTATTGGTTTGTGAGGTATATGCATTTCATTCTTGTTTTGAGCATTTCAAATTAAATCTTTGGATTTCATGTGATTATATGTTTGATTTACATATTTGTTATATAGTCCACCTCACTAGTCTTTTATCCTCTTCATTTTGGCATGCTCGGTGGGACCCACGTCCCTAAGAACAAATGTTTTTCTTTAATGAGTTTTTGTGAGTTGTGAGATGTAGGTTCTGGAATAGCGCGAGTGACTACAAAACAGTGCGACTGACTTCACATATTTCAATTTTTCTTTCACGCCTACTGTTTGAAATTAAAAATTTTACTATTTGTTTGTTTGTTTACCGTGAGCGCTGGCATTTCAGCGCGGGTGTTTTAAATCAGCACGAGTGTTTTTTATGTTATTCCCGCCCAGCTATTTAAATTTAAATTTTGAAAATTTTACCTGCTAACTCCCACAAATCTCTATTTTTAGGTTCAGCGCGAGCGCAGGCATTTCAGCGCAAGCTTTTTTGACCAGCGTGACAGACAGGTATAAAGTCCTTTCTATTTTGTATGTTCTGTCATTTTTAATCCGCTATCTGTGCAGTGCAGTTAGGACTAATTTCCATCTTTTTAGTTCTGCAACTTAATCCGCTATCTGTGCAGTGCAGTTAGGACTAATTTCCATCTTTTTAGTTTTGCAGCTTAATCTGCTGTCTGTGCAGTGTAGTTAGGGATAATTTCCATCTTTTTAGTTTTGCAGCTTAATCCGCTGTCTGTGCAGTGCAGTTAGGACTAATTTGCATCTTTTTAGTTTTGTAGCTTAATCCCGTCTGTGCAGTGCAGTTAGGGCTAATTTCCATCTTTTTAGTTCTGCAGCTTAATCTATTGTCTGTGCAATGCAGTTAGGACTAATTTCTATCTTTTTAGTTTTGCAGCTTAATCCCCTATTTGTGCAGTGCAGTTAGGGCTAATTTCCATCTTTTTAGTTCTGCAGCTTAATCTATTGTCTGTGCAGTGTAGTTAGGACTAATTTAATATTATGTTTTTTAGTCATATCTTCTGTATCTTCACTCTTCTTTCTTCCAAACTCCACTAGATCCCCCACATTTCCATTTTGTACATTTCCTTCCTTGGGGACCTTATCCCAAAATCCACTTTTTGAAGCCCAAAATCTCACATTCCTCTATTTTTAGGGTTTGTCATAACTCCTTCCACTTTTATCCAATCACCTCCAAATTTTCCCACATTGTCTATCTCCAACTTTTTCTTCTTTGTCCCTCTTGGAATTTTTTTCCATTCCTTCACCTCTCCTCCAAAATCCTCATTTTATGCTTGCCTATCCCTTGGAAAGTGGAAAAAACCTAGTCAAACCCCATTTACCCATCAAAGCTTCCTTCAAAGACACATTTGTCATTAGTAGAAAAAAATTTATTCATGTTTTTCTACTCATTTCCAAAAAATAAAAAAAAATTATATTTTTGTCATTTTGTTGTCTTTTGCAGGATGCTTGTTGAAGACTTCATTTTTTAAACTACTAATCAAATTGTTTTGCAGGTTGCCTAAGAAATATGACCAATCTTAATCTTTTATTCTAGGCACCTAGATCTTAATTAGGGGTTAAAGAACTCTTGCTTTTTATGTTTGAGGAAAGTCTAGAGGTAGGAGAGTATGCTCTTGTCTACATAGACAATCAGAAATCCCGACCCTTGAACCTTTTCTTGTTTGATTGCATGCTTACCCTTAGTGGGCCTGCCCTCCCAACTTTCTCTTTGATAAGGTAAGAGGGGAATGACCTAAGTGAGTACACCTAGACCTGGGGTTCCCAACTCACTATAATAAATAGGCCATTGACTATGAAAGGGTTAATGGTTGGGGCTATATGAGAGTTCCTTCTCACATTGGGTGCTTAGTAGGATCCTAGAGATCTCAATCATGCTTGTGTGACTATTAAGTTCTTGGTTCTTTGTTGGGCTATAGGCCTCAATTGCGCTTGTGCAACTTTGAAGGGTAGCTCCTAATGAGAAGACTTACTATACACCTTGTTCATAGTGGCCAAAAACCTTCTAGTCATTGGTGCAGGAGGTCGGACCTCCGAAGCCACCCATATTTTTACGGCCCTTAGTAGAGACACAAAGTTCGCTATGAGGAGTTTTCATGGGAATTGATGCTTGGCTTCCCCGAGAAGTGAGTGTCATGGAGGGGAGCTAGTGGGCTCAAGCATCTAAGTGTCCGCTCTAGGTAAGCGTAGCTGGGAAACCAATTGGGATCCAATGACTACTGTCCTTGCCAGCCTTAAGAATGTTGTATATGAGCATGAGTGTCTTTGAGATAATATGCATTTTATCATTATGTTTTCTTTGTTTGGTACATACTTGCCAAGAGTAGACTAAAGACACATCACTATCCCCAAACACTTTGTAAAAAAAAAATACTTGTCGAGACACAAACAATTGACCAAGTCATTACCCACACAAAGTCCAAAATTGCATCAAAGCTCCATCCATTCCATATTTCATAAGCCTAGGAGAGAAGCTAAGAGTCCGTCCTCTCCATCAACATTCAAGTTTGTCCTTTGAAACACCAACTATCATCCAAATTAGGGTGGTCGTGTCCCTTCATATAACTTGCCATTCGAATTGATCCTCCATTAAGTCATGTTCATGCCAAGAACAACCTAGTCATCAAGTTTCTTCTAAGCCATCACTATCATACCTCCTCCATCAATCATCCTCAAATTTCCTAAGGACTTAGCACATCAAATCAATCTCCCACCGATATCAAATCAATTATCAAAATCCAAATCTAATCATCCTCTAATCCAATTTAACCTCATGTTAAGGTTACATACCTTGTGAAGTTTCATTTAGACCTCATCATTCATCAATTGGCTGTCGTGCTTGAAGAAGAATCCTCTCCAAGTACCTTTTGCGTAATCCTTTTTGAGTCAATCAAGACTCTTAACTCATGTCTCTACTTTGCTTAGGGTCATTATTCAACCCTTGGTGTAAGAGAGGCTTTTTAATCATCATTCCCAGGTCTAAATTCTACCCAACTTGGTCATTACCTTGCTTGTGGTTTCATCCACCACCTAAAATCCTCATCCAAGGACTAAGGTGTCAAATCCTAATCAAATCCAGGCTCTAATCCAAGAACCCCACCAATCAAAAAAATCCCTTGTCATCAAAGACAAAATCCAAAATTCCACAAATATCTTGCTAAGTCCTTTCATCACAAATTTACTCCTCCAAGCTTTTCTAAGATTATTCGTGTATGGTCACAACTCGATCCCAAAAGAAAAAGATGGCTGAAAAAAAATATGGCATGTCGAACATTAGTGTCCTATATGAAGATCCCATGCAAGATCCTACACAAAGTGGGCAACCTAGCAATCAAGATCAAAGCCAAAATCCTAACATGGTTAGCTAAGATGAACTCTCCTCGGAAGTGCAAACTTTTCTAGAAGACTCTTATAAACAAGAGATGATTGAAAAGTTCATCCAACACAATCCTACTACACTTCTAAAGACTCTCCTTGAAAATTGAGGTCAACTTCCACCTAAATTTGATAAATCCACCCTCGACCAGCAACCACAAGGAGACCTTGGTCCCTCACAAAGTGCTGCACCTATTATCCAAACTCAATCAATTGCATCCCCACCAATCATCCAAACTTAATCAATGCCACCTATGACACCTCCCACCATGATCTCCATCCCACCTCCTTTCTCTTTACCATCTATACCACTATCAAATCCGATTTCATCTATTCTCCAAAATGCTTCTATGCCACCTCCTTCCATTCAACCACATATTTCTATTCCACAAACTTCCCTTCCTACCAACAATGTCACAAATTTTATTCGGGCCATACTCAATCCTGTCACAACAGTTTGCGGACCGCAACAAACTATCACACAAATCCCTGTGACATCGGTCCTCACATCCCACATTCCTTCCTCCTCATCATATCAATACATTGGTGGTGGTGCACCTTCCTTGACTCATCTGATTCTTGGGGCAAATACAATTCATCATTATCAAAGTCCACAACAAGATCTCATCAAGGAAATTCAAAACATGAAAAATATCATCAAGGACATGAAAGAAGGGACTAACAAGAGAAAACCTTACTTATTTGAGGAATTTTCTCCTTTTCCTTACGACTCGTCCATATTAGTTGCACCTTACCCTCTAGGATTTGAGATCCCTAAATTCACCAAGTATGAGGGCAAAGGAGACCCCCACGACCATGTCCGGGAATTTCACATTTTTTTTTAAGAAGTCTCCTATAGTGACCTGTATCTTTGTAGACTCTTTCCCAAGAGTCTCATAGGAGATGCCCTGGCATGGTTCTCATCTCTACCACGAGGCTCCATTGTCTCCTTTCTAGACTTGGTAGAGAAATTTGTGGCCCACTATGCTTACAACATGGCTAATTATGTTTCTATGATGGACCTATGTAACTCAAAACAAAGGCCCGGAGAGACTTTCGCCAATTTCCTACAAAGATGGCAACATCTTATCAAGAAATTCCAGTGGGACATGTCAGAACAATATCAAATTGAATTATTTCAAAGGAACTTGGTGCCTGAACTTTCAAGACCCTTGACATCCCAATGTATCAAATCCTTCCAAAAATTGACCGATAAGAGCCTCGCTCTTGAACATGTCTTGTTGGAGGAAGGAACCTTGAAACATTACCAGAAATCAACACAAAGTTCTTCCTCTTATCATAACAACAAGCCAAAATTCTAGTCTAAAAACAAAAATGTGGTCAATGATGGTGTAACTGATGCAAAGTGGGTCCAAACAGGGGTTGCTCCCCAAAAATCCACCACCAATAATCATCAATTCAACAATCAAAACAACCAAAATAAATCACAAAAGCCTCACAATAATGTTTCAGTCCAAGGATGACCACCCTAATCAAATAATAGGACTCCAAGAGATTTCACTCCTCTTGCTGAGCCTATTGAAATGGTGTTTCAAAAAATTGTCCAAGCAGGTGCAGTGGTCTTTCCAATCACTCACCCGTTTGACCCCAATCAACCCAAACCTAGATGGTATAATGAGAATGAGTATTATGAGTATCATCGTATCAAGGGACATGACACATGAAAGTGCATGAAGCTCAAAATCTACATACAAGATCTCATTGATAGGGGTGAGATTGAAGTAGCAAATGCAAAACCTGGTAATAACAATGACAAATTTAAAATGTACCAGGAACCATTCTCAAAGCATGATAAAGGAAAAGGCTCATCATCTAATGCAATGGGTTATGACTACACTAGTCACATAACCAGCTTTGACTCTTTAGTGGGTCGCATCGAGCCCGTAGACAACCATGTTAATATCATAACCATCCAAGGAGTTAATCCTCCCCCTCCCCAAAGTAGACCAAACCCTGCTAGGATAGTCATTCAAGGCACCATGTCTTCCACCTCCCATTCCCAAAATGACTATAATGTAACCACACATCAAGGAGAAGTCACCATCCAAGGAGTTCCTCCCCCACCAAACCCCCCACCCATGTCTTCCACTCGCTGATATGACCTCCTGGACCAACTTGGGAAGACCCCTGCACAGATTTCCATTCTAGAACTTCTCAAGACTTCCCCTGTGCATAAGTAAATTTTGGAACAAGCCCTCCTTGAGTCCCGCGTTCCTAATAACATCAATGCTACTCAATTCCAAGCTCTCATTGGAAACCTTGCTACCCAACAAAACCTTGTATTTACCTCCAAAGATGCTCCTACAGATGAAGATCACAACAAACATTTGCACATTGAAGCCCTTATCCAAAAACACAAGGTCAAAAGTATTTTGATAGACGGTGGATCTAGACTTAATCTGTGTACATATAAGTTAATAAAACAATTGGGACTTTCTAAGGACTTGGTAGACACATCAGGAAGGATCACCATAAAAGCATATGATGATGCAAAGAGAGTTTCAAAGGGCATGATCACCTTACCTCTTCAAGTGGGCCCTATTACAATTGAAACCCTGTGCCAAGTACTAGATCTTGATCTCCCCTACAACATTCTCCTCGATCAGCCATGGATTCATTCCTTGCAGGTCATCCCCTCCACCTATCACCAATGCATCAAATTCCCCTTTAATGGAAGGGCGATCACTATCAAAGGCGATCCCTAACCTTTTCAATATTGTAAACTCTTAGAGGGGAAGCATCCAAATCATTGCCCACTAAATAGACCCTCACCAACACCTCCACCTCATCCCAACCAGATACTCAAATCAAGATCTTGGACAATGGCTGTGGAGAATACAAATTGGAGGACGTCTTCCTAATAGGCAACCTCCCCTGTCTCCTAAGTCATTTGGCAAACCTAAAGAATTCAAAAAAGACCCAAAACCAATCATGAAATGCCAAAATACCACCTTCCAACAATGGGGCCCACTTGATGAGGAGAGCCTTGAAGCAGATTTCTCTTCATGGCTATACCGAGAAGAAGATGAAGATCCAACAAAAATATCCAAAAAGAATCAGTCATAGTTGAAAAAATGGGTTACAAAGGACATGGCATGGGACCGGAAGAGAAAGGAAGAAAAGCATCCATAAATCCTATCTCCTACAAATACAACAGAGGCTTGGGGTACACCCCAGTGCCCAAGATTACTATTGTTGGTACCCCTTCAAGTCCTTCTTCAGATGTCGAAAGTGCTGATGAAGAGGAGTTCCATGAAATGCCTTATGAATATGAAAATGATATCTTCTTTGACACTCACATAAATACCATTACCCCCGTAACCCCTTCTACTTCACACGAGTTACATATTATCCATCCTGAACTCATAGACTAGGACCAACGAGACAGACCCATGTTAGACATTTACACTGATAACAATGCTCTCATTACCCTCCTGACAGTGCAAAATCTAGAAGATTGTAACAGAGTAGAGGGTATTCAACTTCATAAAAAGGGATAATTTGGTAGTCAGGTCAATGCCCTTAGTCTCAAAAAGGAAAATCAAAACAAAGAACATGATTCCTTAGGAAAAAACCTCCCCGAGGCACTTTTGGATGAGCAAAGAATAAAAACAAAGGGCATATCCAAAAGGGAAAACCTAGAAAAGGCACTTGACAATGAGGGACTTGACCTCCCTACCACTGGTTACCTTCCACAAGATAGATCAAATTTGTTGATAGAGGAAACAGATAGTATCAACATGGGCACCGAAGCCATCCCACAAAATGTGCTCATTGCCAAGTCCCTCACAGAAAAGGAGAAACAAGATTTCATCAACTTCCTTATAAAGGTAAAAGTCAATTTTGCATGGTCCTATGCCGATATGCTAGGATTAGATCCTGCCTTGGTAGTTCACAATCTTGTTGTCCGCCCAGATGCAAAACCTATAAAACAAAAACTACGCAAAATGCACCCACATATTGCTCTCATGGTCAAGGCGGAACTCCAAAAGATGTTAGATGCAGAATTCATCAAACCCATAGACTACGTTGAATGGGTCTCCAACATTGTACCTGTAAGAAAACCTACCAGGGGCATCCGCATTTGCACAAATTTATGAGATCTAAATAGAGCTTGTCCTAAAGATGATTTCCCTCTCCCCAACAAAGACATGATTTTGGACCTTACAATAGGACATGAAATGCTATCACTTATCGATGGGTTTTCCAGATACAACCAAATCAGGATAGCAAATGAGGATCAGCATAAAACCGCATTCACAACACCATGGCATACTTTTTGTTACCAAGTCATGCCTTTTGGCCTAAAAATGCTGGAGCTACATATCAATGTGCCATGAAAACCATTTTTCATGACCTCTTGCAAAAAATTATGGAGGACTATGTGGATGATCTACTAGGAAAATCCAAGACAAGACAAGAACACATTCCCATTTTAAAACAGATCTTTGAAAGATTGGAAAAATACAAATTGCACCTAAATCCCAAAAAGTGTGTGTTTGGCATCACATCGGGAAATCTACTAGGATTCATTGTTTCTCATAGAGGGATCGAGGTCGATCCCGCAAAGGTAAAAGCTATTATGGAAATGCCTCCACCAAAGACTCTCAGACAACTATGTAGTCTCCAGGGAAAACTCCAATCTGTCAGACATTTCATTTCACAGCTAGTAGACAAGTGCCATCCATTTGCACACTTGTTGCATAAAGACACAAGATTCAAATGGGATTGCTTATGTCAAAAGGCCTTTGATAAACTAAAAGAATATCTAGCATCACCTCTAGTTTTGATGCCACCAACTCCTGGAAAACCCCTCATTTGGTACAGATGTGCTACTGCAGTGGCATTGGGGGCATTACTGGCACAAACAGATGATCAAGGGAAGGAACACACAATTTACTACATCAGTCAAACACTGGTAGGATATGAACTCAATTATACCCCATTGAAAGAGCATGTCTGGCATTGGTGTTTAGAACATAGAAACTCTGACACTATATGCTAAACAACAAGATAAAACTAATTGCTAAAATTGATCCACTTAAATAACTCCTGTCAAAAGCAGCTCTCACTGGCAGAACCACCAAATGGGTCATGCTCCTAAGTGAATTTGACATTGAATATGTGGACAAAAAGGCAATCAAGGGACAAGTCATTGCAGATCAGTTGGTGGAAGCTCCACTTCCAGGTGACCATCCCCTTCTCACAGAATTACCAGATGAGTTCATTGTGACTGTTACCACATCCTCCACATGGCGATTGTACTTTGATGGCTCCTACACCCAAAATGGATCGAGGGAAGGAATATTATTGGTTACACCTCAAGGAGATGGCATCCCCAAATCATACAAAATAGCCTTTGCATGTACCAATAACATAGAAAAATATGAGGCACTCATCACAGGTTTGCATCTGGCTATCCACTAGAAAATAAAGGAGTTACAAGTTTATGGTGATTCTCAGCTCGTTATAAAACAAGTCAATGATGAGTACCAGATAAAAGATGATAAACTCCTTCCTTACCATACCATGGTTGAAGATCTTAAGCAACATTTCACAGCAATCACATTTAATCATATCCCACGAACAAACAATAGGGTTGCAGATGCAATGGCCACTATTGGCTCCCTCCTTCAAATGCCAGCACACTGTTAGAAGTGTGAGTTCTTGGTCGAACAATTATTTATACGAGCATATGACCTACTAGAGTCTAAAATGGTGTGTGTTCTCGTTGGTCCTGAGTCCCCTTGGTACCAAGAAACCTTAGCTTTCCTCAAAGACAACACCATTCCCCCACATCTCACAAAAACTCAACAACAAACCTTCATCGGCCGATGTGCTTGTTACACCATCCTCGAAGACACCCTATTCAGAAGGCATTTCAATGGTTCCCTCCTAAGGTGTCTAGATAAACAAGAGGCGAAATGGGCATTACACAAATTACACGAGGGTATCTGTGGGGCACACTCAAGTGGGCTCACATTGGCTAAAAAGCTTTTGAGAGTAGGATACTATTGGCCTAAAATGGAGGTAGATGCATATAATTATGAAAAGAAATGCATCCCTTGCCAGCAACATGGCGACAAAATTCATGCATCGTCACAAGAATTGCAGCCATTTATAACACCATGGCCCTTCTCACAGTGGGGGCTCGATCTCATTGGGAAAATCCACCCTTCATCTTCCAATGGATATAAATTCATTATCACCACCATCGAATAATTCACCAAGTGGGTAGAGGCTATCCCTCTTACTTTCACCACCGGCAAGCAAATATCCAAATTCATCTTGAACTACCTAATTTGCCGATATGGCATCCCAAAAGTTATCATCACAGATAATGGCAGACAATTTAAAAACCAAGATGTCAAAGAACTCTACCAAAAATTCAACATCCAACACTACTTCTCCACTCCATATTACCCCCAAGGCAATGGCCAAGCTGAGGCTTCTAATAGAACCCTAATAAAAATCCTCAAAAGGACAGTCAATGAATCGGGTTGTGATTGGTACCTCCAAATCCATCATACATTCTGGGCCTACCGCACCTCCATTCGCACCCCCACAGGCTCCACTCCTTATTCCCTAGTATTTGGTTCCAAAGCCATCCTTCCCCTTGAGATCGAGATCCCCTCTCTAAGGGTATCGTTACAAAATATCTTACCAGATGAGGAATACATAATTTCCCGCTTACAAGAGCTAGAATTGTTAGATGAAAGGCGCCTCAAGGCCTTGAATCATCTCCAAGTATATCAAAACTGTCTGTGTGTGAGTTATCATAAAAAAGTCAAAACTTGAGAATTCCAAATTGGTGATCTTGTCCTCATGGAGAATCAAAAAAATCTACAAGAAAGAGAAAAGAAAGGCAAGTTCGAGCCTAATTGGCTTAGACCATATGTAATCACAACAAAGTATGGATCAGGAGCTTATCAATTAGCTACTCTAGAAGGTGATCCTTTGGATGAACCAATGAATATCATGCCCCTCAAAAGATTTTATGCCTAAACCTCAGAAAGTCTTAAATTGTCAAAAAAACCAAAAAAAAAAAAAATCAAGAAAAATACAAAAAAAGTAAGAAAAAGATCTTGAAAAAAGCATCACTTTGGTGAAAACCTGGCAAACAGGCATCATGTGACACACACACAAAAAAAAAATCTACAAGAAAAAGAAAGAAAAATAATTCATCCACCAGTGAAAACCACTTTGTGGTGCTATGGACAAGTACCTTGGTGAAAACCTCCATGTAGGCGCCAAGGTAAATAACCGGATCCACTGTCTATCAGGTCAACACTACAAATCACCCGCCATCCAGTCCACCCATTCACAACATTCCTTCTTTCTCACCTCCCAATAAAACATGTGTATGATGATGAGTCTTCGCCTGAGTCATGAACAAGGAGTATCCCATTAAACTGAGCTTTTATGCCTCTATGTGAGCTTCAAGAAGTCTTGAGAACAATCCCAAATCTACTAGTCACTCTCCAAAACCAGAGAATCACTTTCCTAAAATCTACAAGACCACATTGCCCTAGGGATGATTCCTTCCCTCACCTAGCAACCTAATCCTCCATCCTAGTCCTACTCTTGGCAAGAGGTATCAGTTGGTTATATTTTACTTGTTAAATTTTGTTGGATCTTTTCATTTAGACTTGCATCTTTTGCCCTATGACTACAACTATTTATGACTACTTGGTTTTTTTTTCCATAGCCAGGTATGTTACAATAGGCACAGACTGGGGCATATTTTCATAGTAGGGCATGTTTTGGATCTCTCTTGTACAAACTGGTGACCTGGTATTAGTGTTCATCAACACTTACCTTCTCGTGTACAAGAGTTATTGGTGTGTTTGAGGGTCTCCTTGCACATACCCACAACTCTGTATCAGTGTTTCTTAACACTTGCATAGTTGTGTGTAAGGAATTCCCATTTATCTGAGAGTTAGTCCATGCCTTGGGTTTCTCATGGCATCCTAATTTCTATAATTAGTGGTGCAAGTCACCCAGACAATATCAAACTAGGTTGGCTCTCCACATTTGTTGTGCAAAAAATCTCATCATCATTCCATCAAATCCTAGACTCAATAAACCCATGGAGCTCTCAAAAATTTCCCCCACTTCCCATCCATTCCATATTCTTCTATTTAAGATCATTGTGTTATTATTGGCATATTGCCTCTTTTTTATTAATTCATTCACATCATATAGAGTGCATTTCTTAGTCAGTCATATTTTCCACAGAACATTTACCACATAAGATTGCATCACATAAATAAAAGACACACTCATCCATATAGCATTACATTTAGACTGCATCATAAATCATTCACACATGTGTATTTATACATAAAGCATAAAAATCACTCATCTTGCATCCAAAAACTATGTCAACAACACATCATAAACATACATATATAAGCATCCACTCTGCATCACAAAATAGGTTAGCATAGCACATCCATGATTGCATCCATATATGACATCATAAGAAAAACAAAAATAATCCATCACAATAAATGCTATACATCATCTGCCACCAATCAAATCATGTATAAAGAGGTAAATGTGTCTATCATGATACAATGATCACCCCGAAGGGTCATAATATAATACAGAAGTAATGCACGGAGCTAGCTCATCCCTCCTGTCTCACCACCCCCCTCTACTGTAACCCCCCCCCCCCCCCCCTGTGAGGGCCCATTTTCCTCCGTCATCTCCTATCTCCTATTCTTCCTTCCAAATCCTTCCTGATTACTTCATATTTTTACTCACTTATTCTCCTCCCTCTATTTTTGAGAATTTTTCGTCTTTTCTTTCCGAAAAACATTCTTGAGGGGGCATACACCTCCCATTCTTTACATTGGGGCATCCTTTCCTACTTCTATCTTCTACACATCATCAAAATTTGCCGCTGCGTAAAATGTAGACACTTAAAAATAATTATTTTAATTATTTTTAATTCTCTCATATAATTAATTAATTATGTCAATTCAAATTCTCCTCAATATTAATTAATTAAAATTAATATTGTCACTATAGAATGTGACTGATTTATTTAATAAAGCAATCCCTTTCTTTATTCTTCTAAAGGTTGAATCCTCACAAATCTTCCTCTTAGCTAATTAATTCCAATTAATTAGTTATCCCACATAACTCCTCTAAATCACCTTTCTAATTTATCATTAACCTAATAAAGTCTTCTAGAATCCCCCTAAACCCACTTGACATTATTCTTCTAATTTTTAATTTCCCCACTCATTCTCTCTCCTAGTCAAATCCTCCTACAAATCCTATCCCACCCAAATCTTCCTCTAATCCCCTCCTAATGAGTTGCTAGTGGCTAATCATCATGATTCTAGCCACAAAGTCAACCCCTTGTCCCTTCCATCCAACCACCAGCTTTTAATGCTCTTTTCCTAGGTGAATGTGAGATTTTCAAAATCTCACAATCCTCTAGGCATCTCCTCTCCCAAGGAATTTTTAATTCCTTCTTATTCCTCTAATCCCCATGATCATCCCTTTTTGGAGAATTTTTAATTCCTACTCTCCATTCTTCAAGGAATGTCACATCCCTTGCTCCTCTCAAGGCACATTGGGATGTCTTCCCAATGCACCTTGCTCTTCTCAAGGTACCTTGGGAAGTCTTCCCAATGCACCTTGAGGAGTATGGAGACAAGAAATGCCTTTAAGACATATCTCTTGGTCTCCCCACCCTCTCTTGGACCTTGTGTGAGTTCACAAGCAATCATAGCCCTTCATCTTGGATTCATCCTAACCATCCATTCTTCCTCTCCTCTTCCTATAAATTGAGGACTCCATCTCTTCATTGATCATCTCCAAGTTCAGTAATCTTATGCTGCCCTTTTGAGCCTAGAAAATCATCTTAAGAATCCTTATCATGTCCAAATCATATCTCATCCATACTTAACCATTTTGTCTATATCATCCTCCTAAAATCCCTTTCATATTATGCACAACATTGGGGAGCCATCCACATCAAGCAAGCAAGAGGAGCACATCAAGTGAAGCATCATCCAAGGGCGCCTTCACTTCATCAAGCTCCATCTGAAGGATAAGGTATTGGTGTGTGAGGTATATGCATTTCATTCTTGTTTTGAGCATTTCAAATTATGTCTTTGGATTTCATGTGATTATATGTTTGATTTGCATATTTGTTATCTAATCAACCTCACTAGTCTTTTATCCTCTTCAGGGAGCACGTAGAAAATCTATATGTTGCACGATACTCTGACTAATGATTAGAAGAAAGAACAACAAGAGAATCATCTAGCATTAGAGGCTATTATCAGTTCCCTGTCTAATCCTGAATATGTATATTTTCATGGTCTTGAAACTGCATATGAAGTGTGGAAAAAAATTGAAGAGATTTATAGCGGTGATGAACATGTTAAGATTTCTAAAGAAGAGAGTTTAAGAGGAAATTTTGATGACATGAGAATGTCTGAAGGTGAAAATATCCAATAGTATGGTCAAAGGATTAAAGAAATAGTTGGTGAAATAAAAAGTGTTGGAGGGAAAGTGGAAGATGCCACAATTGTCAGCAAAGTGCTGAGAACCCTGCTACTGGTCTATGATATTCGAGTTGCAGCTATTCAGGACCTGAAATCCATTGACAAGACAAAGGTAACTCTTGACTCTATTATTGGCAAACTTACTGCTTTTGAGCTAAATGGCTATGACGGTAGTGTACAAAAATTAGAATTTACATTTAGTGCTTCTATCTTTAACCCATTTGTGAGAAGAAGTAGAGATACCGGCCATAGCTATGAATCTAGATCTAGTAGAGATGCTAATGACAAAGATAATTTAGTGGAGCTTGAAGCATTGTTAGCAAAATGACTGCCTAGAGGCACTGGTAAATACAGAGATAAGCTACCATTGAAATTTTTTCCTTGCAATATTGGTCATATAGTAGCTAATTGTCCTAATAGTGAAAATGAATACCAGAGAAACAAATTTAAAAAGTATAAGGGAAAAACCAAGAGAGATTGTCTTGTAGCTATTGACAATGGTATTGCCGATGATGAATCTGATGATGATGCTAGTGAAGATATTGTGTTTGTGGCTATTAAGGAAGAAACATCTGATCAGAAGGCTCTAGTATCCGGGATGGATAACTCTAATGATTGGATCATTGATAGTGTTTGTTCACATCACATGACCGGTGATCGGAGAAAATTTATTTCCTTGAAGGAATTTGATAGCTATGTTTTCAGATTTGGCAATGACTCACCCTGTATGGTTAAAGGTAAGGGAGTTATTTCTATCAATGGGAAGAGCAGTGGTGATGATGTTTATTGGGTTGAACTTCTTAAGCATAATCTTCTGAGTGTGGCACAACTGAATGACAAAGGATATCCACTAGAATTTAGAAATGGCATGTGCAAAATCTTTGACAACAAAGGTGAGTATGCTCCAACCACTAAACAAACCAGAGGTAATCTATTTCATCTTAATCCAAAAGTTAGCAACTCTTTGATTGCAAAAATAGATGATAGTTGGCTTTCGCATAGAAGATTTTGTCATATAAATTTTGACAATATTGTTAAAGTGAGTAAGTCTAAGACAGTAAGAGGTCTACCTCAAATAGACAAATCGGTTAATGCTCTTTTTAAAGAATGTTAGTTAGGGAAGTTGACTTCTTCTACCTTCAAGATCAAGTCTTTCTTAACAGAGCACTTGTTAGATCTGGTTCATACAGATCTATGTGGACCAATAAGAACTAGAAGCATTTCAGGTGATAGATATTTCATGATCTTCACTGATGATTGTTCAAGGATGATGTGGGTCACATTCTTGAAAGATAAGAATGAAGCTTTTGGTAAGTTCAAGGCATTCAGGGCCTTAGCAGAGAAAGAGAGTGGCAAAAAGATTAAATGTCTGAGAACAGATCAAGGCAGTGAATTCACTTCTACGGAGTTCACTAAGTACTGTGATGAGAATGGTATCAAGAAACAACTTTATGCACCAAGGACACCACGGCAGAAAGAAGCAATCGGTCAGTGGTTGAAGCAGGTAGAACTATGTTGATACAAGGATGTGTGGCAAAAACATTTTGGAGAGAAGATGTAAGTACAACAATCTACACAATGAACCAGGTTCTTGTGGAAAAAGGTAAGGACAAGACACCTTATGAATATTGGTATGGAAGGTCACCTAATGCTAGTTATTTCAAGATCTTTGGTAGTAAATTTTTTATCAAAAGAGGTGATTACATTAGCAAGTTTGAAGAAAAGAGTGATGAAGGCATATTTCTTGGCTATTCTACCAAGAGTAAGGCCTACAAATGTTTTAATAAACAGACTCAGAGAATTGTTGAGATTGTTGATGTTCGTGTAGATGAATGTCCTGAAATTTGAGAAGGAACTAGTTCAAAGAGAAAGGATGAAGATACTTGCATTTTGTTTTTGGAACCTAAAATAGTTAAATCTAAAACTAGTAAGGCAAATCCTAATGTACTTGTTCAACCGGAATAGATAATTTCAGAGGAAGAAGATGATGAAGAAGTTGAACCTGAGCAGAATTGTCATGTTATTCCTAGATATGTGAGACTGAATCATAGTCCTGAACATATTATTGGGGATAAGGATGCTAGAGTACTAACTAGAAGAAGAGTTAGAGAGAACTCTTGCATGATCTCCACCTTTGAACCTAGAAGTGCTAAGGAGGCATTTGGTAATGATCATTGGGTGAAAGAAATGGAAGAGGAATTGGATCAGATTAAGAAAAACAACACTTGCACCTTGGTACCCCGACCGGTAAATAAGAATGTCATAGGTACTAAATGGGTGTTTAGAAACAAGTTAAATGAGGATGGTGTTGTAGTTCGCAATAAGGCAAGATTAGTATGCAAAGGTTATGCGGAAGAAGAAGGAGAGGATTATGGTGGTGCAGGAGTACCTAAGCACCAAGAGGCTACAAGAATATTAAATATAATTCTTGAGTAAATTCAATCACATTTGATTTTTTATGTTCATTTTAAGTCATGGTGAATCAATATGTAAGGCTAATTAGAGCCATTTGTAAAAAGTTGTCAAATTGTCCTAGTTAAGGTTTTAATTGGTCAAATGGGTTAAAAATTGTGAAATGGTCCTTGGAATAGTAATAAGAATGTATAAGATTGTTAAATGGTCATTTGGACATGTATTGAATATTTTTATAAAGCCATGAAGTCATTTGTGCAAAAGTGTAAAAGTTGTCAACTTGACAACAAAATGTTGTCAAGCAAAGTTGCAAAAATGCAACAAAAGTTGCAAAAGGGGTTAAAAGTTGGTTATGAGAGGTAGTTGTTAGGTCAAAACTGATTGAGAGTCTATAAAAGGAATTTTATGGTCATTCCAAAATAGAAAAGGGAAGAAAGGAGAACATTTTGATACATTTTGGTGCATTCTACTATTGTTATTTTGATTGGCTTTCTAGTTTTTATATTGGTTCCAGGCCTTGTACGGGCATGTATGGCCTCAAAAACTTTTTATAAATATAATGGATAGTTAGATATGTGAATTAAATTTCTTTTCCTTTTGGTTTGGAGTGATTATTCTTAGAAATGAGGAAGTTATGGAATTTTTGGTGAAAGTTAATGATTGCAGATTTGAGGTTTCCTGAGAATAGTCATGTTGCAGGGTATGGTATGGACTCATATGGAATAATTATGACCTCTAAATAGATTTATTGGAAATATATATGAATCCTATTTATTTTCCTTTTGGTCTGAGAAATTTTTATTTATATTTGTGGAAGTTATGAATATTTTGTGAAAAGTGGTTTTAAATTGTCTTCAATGGAGTTGCAGGCAATGATTTGTCTTTAAATAATGATTAAACCATTGAAAAATTTAATGAATTACTTATTATGTAAGTAAATCTATAAAGGTTCATGTAAAATTGGTTTGGAATCATTTGGGTTTGTTTTTTTGAAATATATTTGATGCCCTAGGTAGATTGGGCATGCACATGCTTTGTTTCGGGACAATAGAAATGGGTCTCAATGCAGCAGCCATAACTTTTAATAGAACCATTGGATGTGGATAATGTTTGGATATGTTGTTATTAATCTAGTTATTTAGGGTCTGACCCAAGGGATTGAGGTTTTGATATCTGGTTAGAGAGTTATAGACCTATGTGTACAAGTCTATCCAAGGGGACAACAAGTTGGCAAGTTTGATACCTAGATTAAGTTTATGTTTTCTTGATTGATTAATTGTTGAAGTATGATGAAATATGCCTCTAATGATTTTCTCTCATGATGAAAAATATGGATGGATCAACATGATCCTAGAGTTGTGATTGGTTTTCCAGGATGCTCTGCATCAAATTAGTATCAGAGCTCAGAAGATTCAGAGCGTGTAGATAGAGCACCGAAAGAGGCAATCTACACTAGGATTTTGGGTTGAGCAAAGATTTAGATTTGGTTCTTGTTATCGATTTTTTATATTTGCAGGTGCACATTCACTCGCTGCATGTGGGTAGATAGGAAGGTCTGTCAAGAGGGTGAAAGAAGATGGTCCATTGGGTGTCACCAAAAGTCTTGGGGAGAGAGGCATGAAGGGACTCCCAAGTGAGGGACAAAGGTTATTAGTGTTTGTAGCAGCATGGAGGAGTGGACTTTAGATTAGATATGCACTTTAGAGGCAGCCAACATACACTCCATTGATAGGAGTCACAGTTGAAGGATAGAGAGAGCACAACGGAGACATCAATTCAATGATGAAGATGAAGAGGCAAAGTTTTGTTTGTCGGTTCTTAACCAGAGCATTTCCATGGGGCATGGAAACATTTCAAGGTCGGGAGCATGGTGCAGAAGTACCTAAGCACAAAGAGGCTACAAGAAGATAAAATGTAATTCATGAGTAAATTCAATCACATTTGAGTTTTTATGTTCATTTTAAGTCACGGTGAATCAATATGTAAGGGTAATTAAAGCCATTTGTAAAAAGTTGTCAAATTGTCCTAGTTAAGGTCTTAATTGGTCAAATGAGTTAAAAATTATGAAATGACCCTCGGAATGGTAATAATCATGTATAATATTGTTAAATGGTCTGTCAAGACTAATTAAAACTGAGTCAAGTTTATAGGCCTATTTCAAAATTTTGCTTTGTATGTCAGAAAGGCATCTAAATGAGTCAGTTTGAAATAGCCTAGTTAGCAAGGGGGTAAAATGGAGTCCGTTGATTTTCAGAGGGTAAGGCTTGGGATTCATGTCCCACACCTTTCATTTGGCCTATTCAGTGATGTGCAACTTTCAGAATTCAATTTGGATAAGTTTATGAGGTACCCATTTTGAGGGGTGATTTGAAAATGCATTTTAGGCACAAATGCAGATTTTATTGAGTAGCCTACTTTGAGCGATTATATCTTTTGCCCTGTTGATTGTCATGGAGAAATTAAAAATGGATTCAATTGTATGAATTAATGTGAGTTAGCCTGCAAAATTTTAGGCCTTAATGAATCCATTTGCTCAGTTTTTGAAGTCAAATCCATTTGCAGTTTCTATGTTTTGGCAAGTCCCTGTTTCGACAGCTAGTCGGAGCCTTGTTTCACATGAGTGTAAAAGTTGCCTCAGTAAGTGTCATGTCATAATGTTTGTTCCAAGCTGATTTCAGTATAAATGATGAGCTATGTTTAAAATTTCAAGCCTTTATCAATCCATTTGATCGGTTTTCAAAAGGATTCATTTAGTTATCATTTTTAGTCTTCTGCACTTTCAGTGATATATCAGTTAATGTAGCCATTTTTGTGAGCGCGCCGTTTACATCCTGTCAGTCTAGTGATCGAACTGAGATTTCCAAGTTTTAATATTTACTTTAAGGTGCCTATGTTTCAAATTTGAGGGCCTACGGAGGTTGTTTGGTATTTTTGAGAAAGGCATCATGTGTTGCCAGAACATTGACTTCAGCGGGTCCGCAGTGTCGACAAAGCCAGTTGGCCGTTTTCGCCAATTAATATCTCTTCGCTCGAGACTCATCTTGAGAAACCATTTTGTAGAATTCATCCTTGTATATCAGAGTACATGCCTATCAGATGGCGAGCTCCAGAAAGGTGTTTTGATAGGTTTGAAAATTACGTCTTCGCGATTAAATGCAAAAATTGTGGCGTAATTTCCTGAAGGTTGTAAAATGCGGATTAATGATCCAAAAATGATGCCGATCATTTCCAAAGGTGTGTTTAAAGTTCCTAAAGCATTTTGAAGGCCAGTCACTTGAAAACAAAATTTTTTTTAGTCGGACCCACTTTGGGGCCCGACCTGGCTCATGCCTGTGCATTGTTATTTTATTGGCAACTTGGCCCTATGAGCACCTCCCTGGTAATGTTGGTATCCATGATTGGAGTTGTATTCTAATATGTTTCCCACTAGAGGACAATGCAAAAATGGGAATGCCTCTCTTGATCTAAACAACCAAGGTATTTTGCGTGCCAGATATGAGCAATGGAGAAGATGTACTGTCAACATGGAGTTCAAAAGTAGAGGGATTGGTTATATAAAAAATAGATCTTCCTGTGATGACATTAAGTTAGCAAATGAACTCAAGCTAGATGGAGTGAGTCCTCACATGCCAAGTGAATATTATGCCTCATGGATGGAAGACTATTCTTCAGCATTCAATGGCACAAAAAATGGCTATGTAAAAAGTAGAGACCAGATGCAGCACAGGTGGAGGGAGCAAGAGGAATAGTAGAGGAGGCAACAAAATAGGAAGAAATGGCAGCAGTTCCTCAATTTAGATATCGCTCAAGGTGCTGGATCCAAAATCAGTTGAATATCCATAACCATTCCCAACAGCTCACGTGGTAAAGAAAGGAGGGGGGCAGATTAGAAGTTAAAGCAATTGCTAAAGTACTTGTTGGGCGTGGTGTTGAAGGGCAGGTTAAAACATTAAGCTAAAGTAACAGAAAGTATTATGGAGTAAAGAAGAGTGTTGGTTGGGCGTTTAGAGCAGAAAACAACACTCAACCAAATTCAATGGCAAACTGCATCAAATTTCCTTCTCCTCACGCGCCCTCCCATCTTCCTCCAAGGTTTCACGTCGTATGCCAGGTGAGGATAAAATAGCAGCATAAACTGTAACTCTATCAGACGCCATTGGCAAGTGTAAAGTATAAAAATCCACATTCTCTGCTAGTTCCTCCCTCACGGTGCGGTTTGGGTGTTGGAGTTTGAAAGTTTCAGAACTTTAAATGTAAAATGTAAATGGTGGGTGTGGGTACTAGTTCTTCCTCTTGTGCAATGGAAAATGAAATAAGGCATGTAAGAAGCTTCGAATTACATATTGCTAACAAAGGCACCATTAAAACCCAGGAAGAAAGCTTCAAAACACAGCTACAGGCAAAATAACTTTATCCCACATTAGCTAGGAAGTGGTCTATTTTAGTGTTTATAACAAAGAACACACACATCTAATATGTCTAAGCCATAAAGGCTTTTGACAGATGGCCCCTATGGGCACCCAAGGTGGGCCCATGCATGGGTGTGGATCCCAAGGCGATGGAGGAGGTGACTAAGCGGCGACTAGGTGGACCCCACGTATGCACGCTTACTGAGGCAGATGGGCAAATTTTACAGAGAAAGGTCGGCTTAACCAGTGAGTAGGTTCGAGATGATCCAACGGTGCATGTGGTTTCACAACCCGAAGATGCATGCCCGTTAGAGCCTGCGAAATGGCAAAAATGCAGCAGGTTAACCAGTGAGCATGTTAGATCAAGATCGACGACCCGCGTGATTTCGTAGGCCAAAGATGCACGAACATTAGAGGCCGCGAAATGGCGAAAGGAAAAACATGAAATGGCAAAGTTCAGGTGGCGTACACGTGGCAGGTGCAGTCAGCGTCTAGCAGGCAGGTCCCGTCTCGATGGTGATGAGGTGGTGCTGAGGTGGTGTACACGTGGTGACCAAGTGGCAGTGACAGAGCGGAGGACATGGCAGTGATGAGGTGTTGTCCCAGGTGGCACCCAGTGGACCCCATCAGCCAATCAGATCCCACCACGTGGCAAGAAGCGTCAGGACCAAATGGAGGCAAAAATCAAAATTAAAATGAGTAAATGATATAGTTCTAACTATGTGATTAATTCAAAAATTTAAATAATGGTGCACGTTGAGGATTAATTCACCCAGGGCTATATTTTTGGCCAAAATATAAAGTGTTATATGTTTTCAGACATCTCTCGGAGTGAGGAATCCAATTGTGGAGTTGATTTTGGCAAAAATTAGATATTGTGGAAGCAGTTTGGTCGGGAACAAAATTCAGTTAGAGAGGAGACACTTGGCAATTTCAGTTGCAGACCTAATTTTTCCCTCCTCTTCATATTTCCAATTTCTTCTCATTTGTAATCATCACAAGAATTTTGTAAAAAAGCTCTGGCAAAATATTTTTGGGGGTTTCTTTTTTCTGGTTCTGAAGGATCATTCTAAGTTAATGTAGATTCAACGATGGACATCAATACATAGATCAAAGCATTCTGATCCTAGATTCATGTTGTCTTCTTGTATGTATGATTGATTTACTAGTTTGGTTAGATAATCTAGGGTTATTTAATTGAATAATTTGCGAGGCAAATTCATGGAGATGTTTTAGGTTTCTCTCTCAAGGAGGGAGATTAAATATACTTAGAATTTCTCTGATAGTAATCAGTAATTCTGCTTGAATCTGATAACTAGGTTTAGCATAAAGATAAAAATTTATGTATGTCAAGCATATGTAAGTTTAGTGAAATCAGAATGATGAAATGTATGTGGATTTCCAATTTTGAATTCTTATTTAGTCTTAGGTGACTTTGAAGCCCAGGATAAGGCACTGGAATACTTTGCTGGGTTCTATAAGCTTCTTGGAGATCAATAAAAAAATGATTACAAGCCTTTCTTTCATGTTCAAGGTGATAGGGTTTGTAGGGGTTGGTATTTGTCTTCTCTATAGATCTCCAATCACAGTTATGAAAAGTAATCACAGAAGGTAAACCCACCTAAGCTAGGTGAAAGCTTGAAGTGTAGAAGGTTTTAGTTCAAACCTTGTTATATGTTGGCTCTTGTTCAGTTTCTTGTTGTTTCTCTCCATAAATGAAAGAGATCTAAGATTCGAGTAGGGAAAACAAAGAAATCAGAATTTGAGAAGAACATGGTTATTTAAACATGCATTGAAGGTTTTTATAAAGCCATGGAGTCATTTGTGCAAAAGTGTAAACGTTGTCAACTTGACAACAAAATGTTGTCAAGCAAAGTTGCAAAAATGCAACAAAAGTTGCAAAAGGGGTTAAAAGTTGGTTATGAGAGGTATTTGTAAGGAAAAAACTAACCAAGATTCTATAAAAGTCATTGTATGGTCATTCCAAAATAGAAAAGGGAAGAAAGGAGAACATTTTGGTGCGTTCTAGTATTGTTATTTTGATTGGCTTTCCAGTTTTTATGCTGGTTCTAGGCCTTGTACGACCATGTATGGCTTGGAAACCTTTGTATAAATATAATGGATAGTTAGATATGTGAATTAAATTTCTTTTCCTTTTGGTTTGGAGTGATTATTTTCAAAAATGAAGAAGTTATGGAATTTTTGGTGAAAGTTGTTGATTGCAGATTTGAGGTTTCTTGAAAATAGTCATGTTGTAGCATATGGTATGGACTCATATGGAATAATTATGACCTCTAAATAGATTTATTGGAAATATATTTTAATCCTCTTTCTTTTCCTTTTGGTATGAGACATTTTTATTTATACTTGTGGAAGTTATGAAGATTTTGGTGAAAACTGGTTTTAAACTGTCTGCAATGGAGTTGTAGGCAATGATTTGTCTTTATATAATGATTAAACCATTGAAAAATTTAATGGATTACATATTATGTAAGTAAATCCATAAAGGTTTCATGTGAAATTGGTTTGGGATCATTTTGGTTTTTTTTATTGAAATATATTTGATGCCCTAGGTGGACTGGGCATGCACATGATTTGTTTGGGGACAATAGAAATGGGTCTCAATGCAACGGCCATAAATTTTAATCGAACCTTTGGATGTGGATCATTTTTGGATATGTTATTTTTAATCTAGTTATTTAAGTTCTAACTGAAGGTATTGTGGTTTTTTTATCTCATTAGAGAGTTTTAGACCTCTGTGTATATGTCTATCCAAGGGGACACCAAGTTGGCAAGTTTGATACCTAGATTAAGTTTATGTTTTCTTGATTGATTGATTGTTGAAGTATGATGAAATATGCCTCCAATGAGTTGTTCTCATGATGAAAATATGGATGGATCAGCATGATCCTAGAGTTGTGATTGGTTTTCTAGGATGCTCTACATCATATAGAGAAACTTTTACACCAGTAGCAAGACTAGAAGGAGTAAGAACATTACTTGCATTTGTAGCTCACAAGAAGTTCAAGGTATACCAGATGGATGTTAAGTTTGCATTTTTGAATGGTATATTGGAGGAAGAGGTATATATAGAACAACCTAATGGTTATGCATTGACATACAAAGAAGACATGGTATGAAAATTGCATAGATCTTTGTATGGATTAAAGAAGGCACCCAAAGCATGGCATGAAAGGCTTCATACACATTTGATGAAGATAGGCTTTGCAAGAACCAATGATGACACCAACATTTATCTCAAGTTTGAAGGAGATAAAATAATAGTTAGTGAAGTATTTGTTGATGACATTATATTTGGAGGTAATGATGTCATGGGCAACAACTTTGCAAATGAAATGAAGATTGAGTTTGAGATGTCATTAGTAGGGGAAATAAAAAATTCCATAGGCTTGCAAATACAATAGATGAAGAATGGTATTTTCATTACTCAATCCAAGTATATGAAATAAGTCTTAATACTTTTGGCATGAGTGACTATAAACCTGTTGGAACTCCAATGAATACAGGTTGTAAATTGTCGAAGGAAGATGCATCTAAGTCTATAGATGAGAAGGAGTGTAGGTCAATGATTGGCAAATTACATTATGTTGTTCATGTCGTGCTCTGTGAAGTGTACCTATACCTGCAAACACAATGCACTCAATAAATCATTACAAGAAATGGTTAGTGAATTAATTAAAAGAAAGACAAAACCATAGCTAAGCGATCTATCACCTCCTAGTAAATGCGAGTATGAATTTTGCTCTCAGATCTTGGTATGCAAACTCCAGTAACTTGACTACACTTAAACGGAGGATTTAAATGATGTACATGCATGATCTAGAAATGATAGCATGATTAAGCTACATTATTTCATGATTATTCTAGAAAATAAGCTAGAATGAAGATGCAATTAAGCTAAGATTTGAGCATGATAACAATGCTTGAAATGAGAAACTAGAAGCTAGATGCCTATAGTAACAATGCTTGAATGCAAATGAGATGAACCAATCAGGATGCAAAATGATATGAAATTGGGACCCTTTGTGCTCCAAAATGAGGTCTATTTATAGGATTTCCCAAGGCTAAGGGTGAGGTGGCAGAAATCAACGGTCCAGATTGATTTGAAGATATCAATGGTTAAATTGGAGGAGGTTGGAAAAGGGGTTGGATGATAGGGAACATCTGTCATCTCTATGGTGAAAAGTGTCAAGAGGCTTCTAGAATTGGTTAGATGAAAGGGAACACTTAGTGACAAGTGTCACAAATCTTCTAGAAGAGGTTGGATGAAAGGGGACATGGTGGTTAGGATGGAATGGGTTAGGTTTAGGAGTGGTAGAAGTTAGGAGAATTTGAATTTAAAAATTCAAATAATGGGAAAAGGCTAATTAATCTCAACAACTCATGAATTTGATTTGTTTTAATTAATTATGGATTTAGAAGAAATGAATATGGATGGAGGGAATTAATTAATTTGAATTAATTAATCAAAGGGGATTATTGAAATGAACCTATTAAATAAATCCTTAGATTTATTAATAAGTAGATGAAAGGGGAAATTTAATCAAATTGCTTAGTGAATTCAATTAAATTGGGAAGGAGGATTATTTAAATAATTTCTTATTCAATTAATTATCTTCAGACCATTTTTAGGTGTATACAGTTCACAGTCGACCAGATATTGCCCATGTAGTTGGTATTGTTGCTAGATTTCAGAAAAATCCAAAGGAAGCACATTTGATAGAAACCAAGAGAATTTTTAGATATCTGAAAGGTCCAGTTGACTATGGATTATGGTATCCCTATGGTGGAAAATTTGATTTGAAGGCATACACTGATACAGATTGGGCAAGAAATATTGATGACCAGAATAGTACTATCGGTGGAGCATTCTTTTTAGGAGTGTAGACACCTAAAAATGGTCAACGCTTGCAAAGTCATACTTTAACAAATTGCGCATTGCCTCATTTTAGGTTTTTGCGTCGCATTAACATTTCTCCTATGATTCGCACTTGATCTTTATCATTTGCAAGCATCGAGTCATTCTTCTGCATTCTTCAATCATCTTGTCTTCGAATTTGGTCTTGTCGACAACACTATCCAGTCATGATTTTGATCGATTTTATCTTGTTGCATCAATGAGCATGCTTATTTGTCATCATTTTGGACATCGTCAATCCTAATTAGGGTTTTGTCCTCTTGTCATCTTGCGATCAATTTGTCATTGATCGTGGTCATTTGCAATGTTGTCATTTTGCGATCTATTTGTCATCGTTTCAATCTTGTCATTTTTCGACCGATTTGTCATCGATCGTGGTCATTTCCAATTATGTCGTCTTGCAATCTATTTTGTCAACCTTGTCATTTTGCGATCAATTTTGCTATCGATCATTGTTTGTCTCAATTATGTCAATTTGGATCAATTTGTCATTGTTCCTCGTCAATTGGCGCATTTATCAATCAAATCATTTTGTCGCATTGGTCATTTATCAATTCAGAATCATGACATTAATTATCTTTAATCAAGACCTAATTGTCATTTTCGCATTTCTAATTCGTCTTCTAGGGTTTTATGATTTATTCATTTAACCTAATGTGTCATTTCTTCCTCTAGGATTACTAAATTATTTATTAATCCTAAGTCTTCTCATTACAATTAAATCTTTATTTAATTGGCTAATTATTCCTCTTTGTGAATTGATTAATAAATGAAAAATTATTAATTAATTCACTAATTCCTAAATCCTATTTTTTTCATCAATTTCTAATTCCAATTTCCTAATTTGTCATCAATTTCATTTTCCTAATTTTCAAATTTCTAATTCCTTTTCCCTCCTAATTCATCTCCTAATTCTATGGGAGTGGCATTTCAATTTGTCATGAAATTGTCATAATTGATTAATCAATCAATCAAATTGTGCATGGAAATGCATAATTTGTCATAATTGACATATTGATTTGCAATTTCCATTTGAATTGCATCATGCCAATTTTGTCATTTCTCCAATTTCTCTATAAATTGGATAATTTTCTTCAATCAAGGGCTTCAATTACTTCTTGAAATCCGAATTGCTATCAAACTACCGAATTTTCGTTCTAGTACTCTTGAGCTTTTTGCTTTCAATTGTGTGAGCACTTGTAGGTGAGATCCACAAACCCATTGAAGAGGAAAGAACAACAATGGAGCCGCATGGAAGAAGCATATGGTTTGCATGACATTTTCTTTTAAATGCTTTGTTTTCATACCTTCATTGAATGTGCTTTGGAATTAGGTTCATTTCAATGAGTATTCCTTTGATTAAGCTATCATATCTTGTGTTGTGATTGATATATACTTATCTTTTGATGAATCCTAATTTCTACGCTACAAGGAGGAAGGCTAGTTTCATGGGGTAGTAAAAAGTAGAGTTGTACTTCACAATCTACTATTGAAGTTGAGTATGTAGCAACTTATATGAATTGAACACAAGCTATTTGGATGAGAAACATTTTGGAAGGTTTTAAGATGAAGATCTCAGAACCTATCAAATGAAGGTTTTAATACGAGTGCAATTAATATTTCTAAGAATCTTGTTTTGCACACAAGGACTAAGCACATTGAATTGAAGTATCACTTTTTGAGGAAGAAAGTTCAAATTAAAGATGTTATCTTAGAGCATGTTTCTACCCAGGAGAAACTTATAGATATCTTTACCAAACCTCTTCCTAAGACCACTTTTGAGTATCTTAGTAGTTAGTTGGGGGTTGTCCCTCTTCATGAAGTCAATTGAGCATGATGCTGATTGCATCAATCCCTGAACCACTTGCAAAATTTTACATGGATTAATGAAGGAGTGGATGTATTCCATAGGGGGAGCATCAAGTTGCAGTATGTTGGTGCACAATGACATTTTGATATTATATATATTACTTTTCTTTTTGGCATTCTTATCAAAGGGGGAGAAGAATTATGTGATTGAGGAGAAGAGTGAGGAGAAGAATTATGTGACATGATGATGACAGACAGAGCATGGTTAATACTTGGTAATGTAAACCAGGATTCCTATTCACCAATCACAATAGCAATCTGAGGTGTTGATATTTGTATTTTCATCAATGCCAAAGGGGGAGATTGTTGGATTTTTCCATATAGATTGTATTAATGATATGTTGTCATTGATGTCAATTGAACTGGTGAATTATATTCATAATATTGCTGATGTTATTTCTCATATTGCTTTTGTATTATAACCGGTATGACAAGTTTGTGGAAGATGTTGTAAACTGGTATATGGTAGTTTGTAAGTTGAACCGGTGTATAAGGTTAAACATTTATATGTTATGTAAACCAGTAAATGCAATAAGCCATGATCCAGTATAATCTCCCTCAATAACATTACAAAATGTCATCCAATGGCAGTATATGTAACATAAACTTGATAACATTCGCTAATCAATAGCCGACTAGAGCCATCATGAGAATAAAAATAGTATGGGAGGTCTTAAAGAAACACTAAGTTTAGGTTCAATAAGTAAGTTCATGTTCAATAAGAAAGTTCATGTTCAATAAAAAAAAAAAAAAATAGTCACAAATAGAGAAAATGCTAAAAACTCTGAATTGCAGTCACAATGATCAAGGAGCCAAATATACATGATCTTGAGAAGCATTGTAACAACCATAAGTTGTAGTCCATTATTTCTTGCTCCAAGATAGTCAAATCAATAAGGACTAGAGTAGTGAATAAAGATGGTTGCTATCATCTACATCACAAATAATAAGATGAAGGATTATCCATTACTGTAGCAGAATCAAAAGGTATGAATACTTAGTTTCATTAGGTTACCAATCAAAATACAAAATGCCATGATTATAGTTTCAAGTACAAATATTCCATCTGTTTGTAATTGACACTCATTGGATTCATTTTGTTGTCATTGATGGAAACAAGATCAGATGGAAGTCATATACTAGCACTAGGAGGCATTTACCAATAGATACCAGCTTTGGAGCATTCATTCTTATCCTGCAAGAAAGCTTATCATCTTCTCAAGCCAAGAGAAAAGAACTTTTGCAAAAACCAAATGATGAGGAGAAGAATGCTCTTAAGGGACAATGTCAGAAACTAAGTCAAGAAAACATGCTCATGAAGAATGAAATGCAAGATCTGATTATGAGGTTATCAAAATATATTGAGGATAGAAAGAAGAAGGAAGATAGTCTTGTTATATCTCTAAAGAACAAATTTGATGAATGTGGTAGATTGACTCATGAGAATAATTTGTTGAGAACTGATTTGGCACACTCCTGGAACAATAAACAAGAAGTTGAAAGACAAATAACTACTTTAAGAGATTATCTGACTACTGCAAGTGAGTATAAAGAAAAGTTTAGGATCAGGACTTGGATTCGTACAAGGTGAAAGCTATGGTACTACAAATGAAGATCAGACAACCAGTATGCAAAATTCATCAAAACAGAGAAAACCGATAAGGCAATCTAATGCTTATAAATTCAATGGTAAATGTTTTGTTTGTAAAAAATGGGAATATGGCTAAACAATGTAGAAATAAAGCAAATCAAAACTACAATTTTGTTCCTGGTCAATGCACAAATTGCAAGAAATATTGTCATAGATCAAAAAATTGCAGAATGAATGTTAAATGTCATGCATGTGGAAAGTTTGGAAATTTTTCTAATCATTGTAGGTCAATAAATGATACCGAATATGTCAAAGAAATTTAGAAGAACAATGTTACATGTTATGCATGTAACAAAATAGGTCATATTGCTAAGTATTGTAGAAGCAAGACTTAACCAGTTGATAATGATAAAAATAATGAGAAAGGAAAGAAGAAGGTAGATGAAATACAACAAGATCACAACAATAGATGGGTTAGAAAATCTGAAGAACCTAGTAGAGATAGATCTACACCGGTAACTCCACCAGCAGGAAATTCCACCAGTAACTGAGGCATAAGCCTTAGGGGTTGGCAAAATCATTGCTAAATTTTGCATATTACCTCGGAAGAGATCTAAGGAGATCCAAAAGAGATATGGAGAGTTGTGTTCATCATCAATGAAGGTTCACCTAGCACATGATTGTGAAACCAACATCCGTAGGGTTGTTGGTGAAGTATTTATTACAAAAAATTAGGGTTTTTATTTGCTTATAAAAGGGGGTAAGTGAATTAATTTTCACTCACCTAGCATTCAAGCATTCAGAGTGAAGTAAAGGCAAGTTAAGAGTGAGAAAAAGCATTGTGAAAGGATTCAGAGAAGTTCACTTTCAAGTATTTTTTGAAATGGCATCTGGATCTTCAACTCCTATTTTCATTGCAAATCCTACAATTGTCGAAGTCAAGGATAGGCTAAGGCTAGTATTTAAGGAGGTTCCCGAAATTGCTAAAAAGGAAGACTCGACATGAGCATTTTCTAGGGTTCTTGACAGTGTAATGTATGTTGAAGATGTGAGGGCATACATTCACTGCACCTTGGAGGAGTTGGGCACATAGGACATCAAAATAATGTATCAATCCATGATACTGGGGGACTCCGGAACCATCAAACCAGAATACAAAGCAATTGAGGATCTAGGGTTAACCGGTATTCTATACATACCGAAATTCAAAGATGAGGTTATCAGATACGTTTTGAGCAGTGTTCACAATGAATTTATTTGCCTAGATAAGCCTTACATGATCATGAAGGAGGCTATTCAAGTAGTCACCAACTTACCCAAAGTCAGACAAGAACTTGGTAAGAAAATTTCCAACATAGAGGTCAAGAAATTCACCGGTGCTACTCCTGATAACAGATCAATGAGGATCAACACAATCACCAACACTTATATAAAATTTGCAAGCATGATAATAGATTACAAGGTAACTCAATCCAACCGATTGAATTGTGTTGCTATTTCATACATTCATGCTAAGGAACAATGAAAAGCATGATTTATGTGAATGGATGAGGAGTGAGTTGATGTCAAACCTTGGTAAGAGAAAACGAACCAAGAAAGGAACTTTAAGATATCGTAATCTCACTATTTGTTTAATGCTTTACTTCTTGAATGAGCTACTCGGTCTAGGGAAGAAGTGTTAGGCTTATGACATATCGGTAGGTATGCAGATCAAGGAAGCAATCACTAGTCTTGGTATCGACAAAGATGAGAAACTTTGGGGGTATTTCAAGAAATTATAAGAAAACATGAGGCAAAGGGAGAGAATATCAAAGAACATTATGGAGAAGTATTCCACTGATATCTATTTTATGGTAAAAAATGATGAAACTTTTATGGAGGTAGTTGAACCTAGGAAAATCTAGATTATTGAGCTTGGATATGAGGTGGATGATAAAATTTTTGACCTCTATGAAAAGATGTTGTTAGATGCCCCATTAGAAGATAAAACAAAGCATTTTGGTACAACGGGAGAGAAGGCTCTTGAAGTGAAAACCAATTTTAACAGGAAGAGAAGAGAGAAGAAAATAGAAAAGATGTCTGCATATGTACAAGATGTAATTCATAAGATAGACACTCGACTGGGTTCGGGATCCAAACAGGTAGCTAAACCAGTAGAGGTTGGTACTATAGAAGTGAAGAAGCCACAAGTTCACATTTCCCCTATCACTTCTGATTCTGATTCTAAGGATAATGAACCTCTAGCTTTTAGAAGGGTACAAAGGAAGAATGTGGTACAACCACTGGTAGAGTAGAAGAATTTAGAGCCTGGAGGAGACTTTTTAGAAAGGCAACTAGTCACACCGGCAACCACAAGAAAAAAGAAGAAGGGTGATGATACTAAAACTGGTAAGACCACAATGACTTGTGCTGAGCTTATTGATGAAATTACAAAAGATGGCATACTAAAGAATGTATCAAAGTATTATGAAGATTTAGAAGAAAATGAGAAAAATGAATTAGAAGAGGTTATTTTGTTATATATAGACATTTATAAGAAAGCCTTAGTTGAAATTTTGAAGGAGATACCTTTATCCTTGTATAATAAACTTGAAGCTAGAAGACTTGACCCTGTCAAGAGAGATAGGGAGATTAAGGAAGTTTCACTTTTGGAAATGTGTGGTGCTTTAAATAATGAAGAAATGAAAAGATGTATAGATATTGCAAATAGGATAGTTTTCAGTAGTAAATCCCAATAGATAAGCCTTATGATGGGGAGAGTAAATGAGGTGATATATAAGACTAGTAAGTGATGGACCAAATTCTTTCAGAAAAACCTATATTTTCTCACATCTCAAGAAGAATTTGCAAGGGAAACAACTTCCACCATTCCTGACAAATTAAAAGGGAAAGATATTTTGGGAAATTTGACTCCAATTTTGAAACAACCTATTAGGATTCCCAAAGATACTAAGAGGGGGGTGGGGGGGGTGAATCGGTATCTAACCGGTGTATTGATTTTCTTAACTTATTAAATGAAAAGCATTCCAAAACTGTGTACCCGTAAACCAAAATTAATGCAGTAAATAAGAACAACAACCACAACATGAAAGACACACCATAACACAGTATTTTTAATGAGGAAACTCGGTGTGGGAAAAACCTCGATGGAATTTGTGACCCACAATATTTGCTTACTGGCCAATAAGAGAATATTACTATTACAATAGGGGCCTGCACATGCAGGAAGGCCAACTACCTAAAGCTCACTGTTTACATACAAAAGAGAAGTCTCACTAACTTAAAAAAGTGGATTATGAAAATAAAATGTCATGTACCGCTACAAAAGGGCATCTTCTATGCCAGATCCAATACCAGTTTAAGCTCTGCAACTTCCAAAACCTTATTCCAAAACTCTTCTTTAATGTTCAGATATAATATCCATCATATAACCTACATACAAATGTTCTCTAAGATCTCATATTTATATATGAGCCTTATTACAATATGCCTTGTCAACTTTCAAAAGTATATTACAATTAATTACATTTTGCAATAAATAAAATCCCATCGGCTAGGGTGTCGGTAATCAATCTTTTCGGTGCTAGTGAACGTATGTCGGTGTAGAGTCTGTTGGTGTCGATGCCTGTCGGTATCATATGATTGTAAGGTTTCCATAAATGACAATACCTTCAATCACCTACAATTTCTCATTGGAGTGTACATTTGCCAACAATCTCCCCCTTTGGCATTGATGGCAACACTCATGAGAAAAATCCAAAAAGTGTTGTCCAAAAAAAGTGTCTTACCAAAATTGTGTGCTCTGCGTGCTCTCCCTGAGCTAATGATGTCTTTTGCTAATCATTTTTCTCATCTCCACTACTCCCCCTTTGGAATCAATGACAAAGGCTATCATTCAATGTCAATTGAGTGTGGTTCCTGCCTAGTTCCTTGTAATCTATTTATTACAATATGATAATTTTTTGTTAAGGCAACATTCAGACTATTGAAAAATCTCTCTCTGTCTTTTAGTGTTTCTTTAGTTCTTTGAATTGTACTAGTGAGAAAGTGCATTTTCTCTTCTGGTGCCTTAAGTCCTAGAACAAGAGCCTTATAAATCTCTTTTCTCAAAGAGATGAGGATATCCAGTTTAGGACTTAGTCTGCATTTAATTTCTTTTGCCTTAAACTTTATCCTTTCCTTGTCTTTCTTAAGATTTTCTATTTTCTCTTCAAATCCTACAATTTCCTATTCAATTATAGATATTGATTCTGATAAACCTATCAATTTGTCAGCAATATCATTTATTTCCTTCTGGGCTATGCCGATATCTTTATCTATGTCTTTTGTCATAATGTATGTTTTACATGCATCTCTATACAGTTTCTTGAAGTCCACAATTTCTTTACCTAATACCGGTAATAAGGTTTCCATATGTTCCTTATTATTCTTTACTGTCTCCTCAAAGAATTTTTCCTTCTCCTTATTCATTTTCTCTCTGAAGGTGTCTTCATTTATCTGATCTAGTGTTATTAGGTTGCTGCTTATATACTTAGACAATGTGTCTAATTGGCTCAAAGAATCTTTATTTTCTATGTTACATTTTGGAGCTATCATTTTCAAAATTGGTAAAGTGTCATCTATAGCCTTATAAGCTAGTGCATTACAGTCTGTTATTTTCTATATTGAATCTAATAGTACCTCTGTTACATTTGTAGGTCTAAAATCTATCATAGAGGTTCTGGATGACTATCCAACTATATTTACAATTTGTAATCTATTGGTGGTTGTGATAGCTTTTCTTTCCTCCTTTTTTGGAGGATCTGTTTGTGTTTTCATTTCCACTACCAAAGGCTTGGGCTTGTCAGATGAAGTTGGTGTTACTGTCTATGAAGGAGCCTATTGCTCTATTGGTTTCTTAGTGTTTTCCTCAATATGAACTTGTTTCTCTACTGGTTTCTCAGTGTTCTCTATGGTGTCTCTATGTGTGCCTCTAAAGATTTCACTGTAGTGTCCACTGCTGGTTTTTCTTTGTTTACCTCTGTGTTGTCTACTGTCGTTGACTCAGTAGGTTTTTCAGTCTCAGCAGTTGTCGGTGGTTCAGTAGATGCATCAATATGCACATCTATGGTCTCTTCCTTTCTAGTGTCCAGGGGTTCATTTGTTCCTTTAGTTTGTTGTTGTTCCCCAATTCCAATGTTTACAACTCCAATATTTCTTGCTGGTGGCTCAGCTGCCACATCTCTCTTGTCATTTTTTTCCTTATCCACCACAATATTGACTTCATGTGTGTCAATTTTCATCATGTATAGCACCTTAGAATTAGGATTTGTATCCTCATGTGGTGTTTCCATACTCTTTGTTGCTAGTTGTGTGTCAGCAGTTTGTACCGGTGGAGTATCTATTGGCAAATGCACACTCCAATGAGATATTGTAGGTGATTGAAGGTTTTGTCATTGATGGCAACCTTGCAATCCTATAACACTGGCAAGACAATTTACTGGCACTAGCAATGACAGACTCTACACCGACACATAGAACACCGACAGTGAAAGGAAGTATACCGGCACCGAGGCTGACATGAATTTTGTTTATAATATATTTTATAATTAATTGTAAAATCATTATAAGCAACTTGGAAAGTTGTAAAATGACTCATATATGTATGAGATCATTATAGAACATTTTGTAAGGAAGTAGATAGGTAGAATAAGGCAGACCTATTATGCGAATTATAGGTTAAGGGTTTATGTATAAAGCAGAGCTTAAACCGGTACTGGATCTGGCATAGTAGATGCTATTTTGAAGCAGTACAAGACATTGGATTTGCATAATCCATTTTGTAAGTTAGTGAGACTTCCCATTTTGTAATTGAGCAGTGAGCTCTAGGCACTTGGCCTTCCTGCATGTGCAGGCCCCTATTGTAGCAGTATTATTCTCTTATTGGCCAATAAGTGAATATTGTGGGTCACAAATCCCACTGAGGTTTTTCCCACACCGGGTTTCCCTGTTAAACTACTATGTTATGGTGTGCTTTTCACGTGGTTAATGTTATCTCTTTATTGCATTACTTTTTGTTTATCGGTATATAGTATTGATATGCTTTACATGTTTTAAGTTAAGAAAATTATCAAACTGAGAAGATACTGATTCCCCCCCCCTCTTAGTATCTTTAGGAATCCTAACAATTTGTATCAGAGCTTGGTCCTCTATTTCCAGAAGCCTAACAACTTGAGGAAGATCTTGACATTGGTAGAGATGGAAACCTTGATGAAGCAATTAGAAGCAGCTCTCTCAGACTATGATATAGAAAAGCTGAAAAATATCAAACTTGAAGATGATCTAAAAGTTGCACAGGATATTATTCAAGCACTTCAAGAAAATCTCACCATTGCAAGGAACAAGAGAAGAGAACTTTGTGAAAAGATGCAAAATGAGAATGATGAAAAGGAAACTCTTAGTGATCTGATGAATAAGATGAAACAAGAAAACATGACAACAAAGAATGAGATGCAGGATATGACTATGAGATTTTGTAAAGAAATTGAAGATAGAAAGAAGAATGAAGAAGATTTGACTAGAAGACGGAATGATGTTGCAAATGAAAACACAAGACTTAGTTATGAAAATGATATGTTGAAGACAGATCTGATACATGCACAAAATAAATCAAATGAACTCATGAGATAGAAAGGTATCTTGGAAAGAGAACTGGATACTACAAATCAGCACAAAAAAAAATTCAAGAAAAGCTCAGAAGAACTTTGTGACTTGTTGAAGAATCAGAAACCTAATGGTGACACTAATGGCCTTGGCTTTGAAGCTGGTGAAAACTCTGGTACTACAAACACACATGATCATAGTAAACCGGTAAGACAACCTACTGCTTATAAATTTTATGGCAAATGCTTTAGCTATAACAAATATGGTCATAGAGAAAATCAGTGCAGATCTAGAAATTATCAGAACACTAATACACCCACCTGTCAATGATCCAAATGCAACAAAGTTGGTCATAATTCAGAAAATTGCAGAATGAATGTAAGATGTTATGTTTGTGGAAGATTTGGACACTTATCTAATCAATGTAGAACACAAACCGGCATAGGATATTGGAAAGCTATTCAAAAAAATAATGTGACTTGTTATGCCTATAACAAGATTGGACATATTGCAAAATTCTACAGAAGTAAGGCATCATCGACAAGTAATAATGGTGCTAGTTTGAAAGGTAAAGAAAAGGCTGAAGAGGTAAGGCAAGAATTCTCAAAACAATGGATCAGGAAGTCAGATCTAAATGTTGATAAGAATTCTCCTCCACCGGTAGAACAGAGTAACACTCCACCGGCAGGAGACTCTTCATTTAACTGAAGAAAATTCCTTTGAGGGTTTAGCAACCAAATGTGAAACATGTTATTATTCCCTCAGTTCATGGTAAGAAGTTGAAATTACTTCTATACCGGTAGATAAGTTAAGTCATTACTTAACCGGCAAGCATTAAATGTGATGGTTGGCAAAATTAACATTATAAAACAAGTGTTTTGGCTCCATTTTCATTTCACCAAGCATTCAAACCTTTGAGAGTGTGGAAATTCCCAAGCGAAGGCATTCCAAGCAAAGAAGTGAAGCAATTCATCAAGCAATCATTCCTTAAGGTAGATAAAGGTATTTATAACCATGGATTCTTCATCTATTCCTAAATTCATTGCAAACCCTACCGTTGTTGAAGTTATTAAATACCCTAGACCCGTATTCCAATTAGTTCCTAAAATTTCCAAGAAAGATGATAATATTGGTGCATTTTCCCAAATCCCTAAAGGAGTAGTAGACCCTAGAATGTATATACATTGTCATATAGAGGAATTAGGTGATGAGTAAATTAAGAATATGTATAAATCTGTAATTTGTGATGAATTCGGAAATATCAAACCTGAACACAAGATAGTAGAAACCCTAGGTTTCACTAAAATTCTCAGTATCCCAAATTTTCCCAAGGATGTTATAAGGATAGTACTAAGCAGGGTACATGGTGCATTCTTCTGGTTGGACTCAGTTCACAAAATCATAAAAGAAGCGGTAAAGGTTGTGACAGGGTTATCTTCCACTGGTAACAGACCTGATAAAACAAAGGTCTCAAATGACCTAGTGATTAACCTAACTGGTGGAACATCTGATAAGAGATCCTTAAGGGTAAATTATGTAATGGATATCAATGTCAGATTCATCAGTATGATCTTAGGCTACAAAACCACACATGCAAATAGGTTAAACTTAGTCTCTAGCTTATGCATAAAGAGTGCCTATGACATGGTTAATGATAATGCAAAAATAGATGTGTGTGAATGGCTTAAAGATGAACTAATTGACAATTTGGGAAAGATAAAGAAAGACAAAAAGGGAACATTCAGATTTGGAAACCTACTTGTCTGTCTAATGCTACACATAACCAAACAAGTACCTAGTATCGGTAAGAAAAATCTTGGTTTTGATATACCGGTAGGCAAACAACTATCAGATTTACTAAACAACATGGGAGAGTATAGAGAAAAGAACATAAATGAGTATTTTCAGGCACTGAAGGCTCGGATGAAGACCAGAGTTATATTGTCACAAGAAATTGTGAACATGTATAAGGATGAAATATGTTTTGTTATAAAGAAGGATGAAATTTGGATGAAGGCAGTTATCCCAAGAACCATCCGGGTTACTGAAATGGGGTATGAAACTGATGACCACATAATAGAAACATATGCAAAAGCCCTCCTAGAAGCTCCTAAGGAACCCAAAGAAGAGGTATTTGGCAGTGCTGAGACTAGTGAAAAACAAATTCAATCAAAGAAAAATGTTTAAAAGGTTGAAGCAATAGTTAGAAAAGGATCCAGGCAACCAAAAGCTATTAAGGAAGATGTACTTAAACAAACTGGTATCACTGAAGATGAATTAGAAGCACTTAAACCAAAAATTCACCTTTCATCGATTGGAACTTCTTTAGAAAGTGATATACCAGTTGCATTCAAAAGAGTTGTGAGAAAAAGGAAATCTTCACCGGTATCTTCACCTTCTCCTAGAATAAAAAGACAAAAACAACAAGCAGTAAGGCCCCCATCAAAGAAATTAACTCCGAAGAAGAAAAAGGTGACTCCTAAGAAGAAGTCTATAGCTCCTATTGATAAATTACTAGATGAAATTACTGAGGATGGTAAATTGAAAAAATCAGTAAAATGTATAACACATTATCAAATGATGACAAAGATAAAGTAGAGAACAGTGTAATATTGCACTTAGATGTTTTTAAGAAATTTTTGAAGCAAGTTGTTGATGAAATACCTGTTAGGTCCCGGAGACAACTGAGACGGGGGGGGTGAATTAGTTTTCAAATAAATTCAAACCAAAAAAAACTTAATTAACTTAATGATTAATACTAGTAAACCAGTTAAGTATGTCGGTAGACAGTGTTAATAGTTAATTTCTATACCGATAAAGATTAATGCATGAAACATAAACACAAAGTCATCCACAACACATAACACCAATATTTGTATGTGGAAACCCTGTAAGGGGAAAAACCACGGTGGGAAACCTTACCCACAATCATATGATACTACTGCAGATAGTAAGTGTACATAAATGGGGTCTGCACATGCAGAAACGCCAACAACCTAGAGCTCACTGCTCAATCACAAAAAGGGAGTCACACTGACTACAGTTGGATGGTTAAATCCAATAAGAATGTACTGCACAAGATATCATCTTCATATGTTGGATTGAGTACCGGTGTAATGCTGATATGCTTTCACAGAAACCTAGCTTCACCTTCAAATGATGTCTTCATGTATAGCTCTGCTTAATCTCGCATATACCTTCACACATTTCTTTTTTGCATTCCACATTCGATCTTACAAATAAGATCTTACATTTATACCATAACCTAAGACCAATTTTAGTAGGTCGGCTCTACAAGATATTACAATAAAAACATTTTATAAACAATATAATATCCGATGCAATAACCAATTAAACATGTCAGCTTAATGTATTTACAACAATAATTAGTCATCTCCATAGCGTGCCATGCTGATCTGGAAAAGATAAACCTGCCGATGTAACCCTGGACCTATTTGTCGGTAAAAGCAAATATGCAAATACGAATATACCAATGATTAATTCTTCAAAACAAAGTGTCCAAACGATGTCTTTGACATTACCAGGTGTCTTCCATATCATTCCAAGTGTTGGTGATCATTATATCCTATCGGTGAACCATATACCAATTCATATACAAAATACCAATCAATTCAATATACAAAATACCAATCGATTCAATATACCAACTACTCCCCCTGAGAAGTAGCTTCCTCATCAAAGACCGGAGTAAAATATTTCTCTATAAATTCTGCCAGTTGATGACAATCATCAATTGTCTAAGTCTCTACCGGTGGTGGTATGACTCCAAGCTGATCTCTGAGATATTCAAAAGTCTCCTTAGGCAAAGGTTTTGTGAAAATATTTGCAAGTTGTTTTTTAGTATTCACATAAACTAGTTTTATCTCTTTTTCTTCAACCATTTCCCTTAGAAAATTTAGTTTGATAGAAACAGGTTTTGTTTTAGAATGTAATATCGGATTCTTAGATATATCAATTGCTGCAGTATTATCACAATATATAGTAATGGGTTCCTTGTATTTTATCTTTATGTCTTTCAACATTTGCTTAAGCCATAGTACCTATGTACAGTTAGTTGCTGCTGTAATATATTCGGATTCTGTTGTTGATTAAGATGTACAACTCTGTTTCTTACTCAACCAAGAAACTAATCTCTTTCCAAGAAAGAATGCTCCACCAGTGGTGCTTTTTCTATCATCCACATCTCCTGCCCAATTTGCATCTGTGTATGCACATAGATCAAAATTTTCATCTCTAGGATACCATAATCCAAGATTTGCAGTGCCTTGTAAGTACCAAAAAATCTTTTTTACTGCTAATTCATGATTTTTTCTAGGATTACTTTGAAATCTAGAAACAATACATACTGCATTCATAATATCAAGTCTGGTTTGTGTCAAATACAGTAAACGTCCTATCATAGATTTCTATCTAGTTGGATTAACAGGTGTAGATTCATCCCTTTGAGATAATTTGTCATTTGTAGTCATAGGTGTGCTTACTGGTTTAGAGTTCTTCATCCCAAATTTCTTTAGTAACTCCTTCAAGTACTTGGATTGACTCAAAAATATACCTTTGTTAGTTTGTAAAATTTGCAATCCTAAAAGGAATTTTATTTCTCCAATCATAGACATTTCAAATTCTTGTTGTATTTTAATAGAAAATTCCTTACATAATCCATGTTCTCCTCCAAAGGTTATATCATCAATGAATACTTCTATAATCAAGATATCATCATTAGTTATTTTGAAATATAAATTGTTGTCTGCATTTCCCTTAGTAAAACCAATCTTTAAAAGATACTTATCCAACCTTGCATACAAAGCTCTTGGGGCTTGTTTCAGTCCATACAAAGCTTTTCTTAACTTGCAAACCATATCACTGTCATATGTCAAAGAAAATCCATCAATTTTTTCAATATAGACTTCCTCTTCAAGATCTCCATTCAAGAATGCACATTTAATATCCATTTGATAAACTTTGTAGTTCTTGTGAGCTACAAAAGCCAAGAATAATCTGACTGCCTCAATTCTAGCTACCGGTGCAAAGGTTTCATTGTAATCAACTCCTTCTTTTTGAGAATATCCCTTACACACTAGTCTTGCTTTATTTTTGACAACCTTACCATCTTCATTAAGCTTCTTTCTAAATACCCATTTGGTTCCAATTACATTTTTATCTCTAGGTCGGGGAACTAATGTCCAAGTAATATTTTTCTCAATTTGTTCTAATTCTTCTTCCATAGCTTTAATCCAAAATTTGTCTTCACATGCCTCATTAACAGATGATGGTTCAATTTGAGAAATAAGACATACCTCTTCATTTGCCATTCTTCCTCTTGTCATAACTCCTTTAAATTTGTTTTCAATTATTTTATCTTCAGAATGATTCAATCTTACATATCGGGGTGTCTTAGTTTGTTGTTGTTCTTCAATTACCGTGGAATCCTCAGATGGTACTGGGGTAACTGGGTCTTCATTCTATACCGGTGGATTTAGTGTAGGTTCATTTGTCACAATTTCTGTTGCTGATTCAAAGTCTATATACCTTGAAGTTCCTCTGAATTGTTCATCAATTTTTACATTTGTACTCTCAATAATTTTTTGTAATCTCTTGTTAAAGCATCTATATGCCCTGCTCTTATATGAATAACCAAGAAATATTCCTTATCACTTCTAGGATCAAATTTGCCAATATACTCATCTCTTCTAATATAACATTTACTTCCAAAAAATCTGAAATACTTAAGAGTAGGAGTATTACCAAACCATAGTTCATGAGGGGTCTTACCGGTTTCACCTTTGATGTGAACTTTGTTGAATGTATAGACTGTTGTGCTGACTGCTTCTCTCCAATACACATGTGGTAAATTTGCTTTAGATAACATACGTTTTGCTGCATCCAAGATAGTTATGTTTTTCCTTTCAACAACTCCATTCTGTTGTGGTGTCTGAGGTGCTGATAGCTATCTTCTGATTCCATTCACTTCACAGAATGTATTAAAGTCCTTAGATGTGAATTCTCCTCTTTGATCTGATCTTAAACGTTTGATTTTCTTACCGGTTTCATTTTCAACCATTGCTTTGAACAGTTTGAACTTTCCAAGTGCTTCTGATTTTTCTCTGAGAAAAGTAACCCAACACATTCTAGAATAATCATCAATAATTAGCATGAAATATCTATCACCTTGTAAGCTTTTAGTTCTAGCTAGACCACATAAATCAGTGTGAATCAAATCAAGAGCATTACTGGATTTTTCTAGAATACTTTTAAAACTAGCTCTAACTTGTTTTCCAAATTGACATTCCTGACAAATTGTATTCTGAGGTTTGACAATTTTAGGTAGATCTCTAACTGCCTTAGAAGTACTGATCTTTACCATGCAATCAAAGTTTACATGACAGAGTCTCTTATGCCATAACCACCTTTCATCTATATGTGCAATCAAGCATGTCTTTTCACTGTTATTCAAATGAAAGATATTACCTCTAGTCTGATTACCAGATGCAATTTCTAAATGAGTTTTGTTCATGATTTTGCATTTTCCATTTTTAAATTGTAATTGAAATTCTTTCTCAACCAATTGACCAACACTTAAAAGATTATGCTTTAATCCTTCAACATAGTAGACATTGTCAGTGTTATGCTTACCATCAAGAGATATTGTACCCTTACCTTTGATTGAACGAGCTTTGTCATCTCCAAATCTTACTAAACCTCCATTGTATTCTTGAAAGTTTAAGAATTTACCTTTGTCTCATGTCATATGATGTGAGCATCCTGAGTCAATGATCCATTCATCCTTTACTTCAACTTTAGCTGCTAGGGCTTGTTCTATTGATTGAGCAATAGGTACTAGTTGATCTTATGTTATAGCAACAAAAACCCATCCATTGTCTATTGGATCTTCATCAGGATCATCAGTCACACCTTCATCAGCAATGTAACAAGATTTGTCTTTGTTCTTATTAAATCTGTATCTCTAATATCCAGGATTAGGCTTGTATGTTCTTATAGCTTCTTCTCTTAGTCTAGCATGTCTATCAGGGCATCTCGAAGCCATATGACCAATCTTATTGTAGTTAAAACATTTAAAGGGTTCTTTACCTTCATACTTACTTCCAACTGGACCTTTAGGCATTTTCCATGCGAATAGTGCTTCAAGTTCTTCAAGTTCTTCATTCTCCTTCCTAGTTTCTTCAAGTTCTCTTGCATAAAAGGCTTTCCAATCTGATTTATCAAATGATGGAGCAGATGATGTTGATGCTTTAAAGGCCAAATCTATCTTTATAGTAGCAACAAGACCAAATTCCTCAATTTCAAAAGCTGAAAGTTTTCCAATCAATGTATCCCTAGTTACTGATGTATTAGGCATTGTTCTCAACTCATTTGTAGCAGTAACCTTCATTTTATATGTCGGTGGCAATCCTCTTAAAATTTTTGAAACAATTTCATCCTCACTTAAGGTTCCTCCACAACATTTAATACCCAAAACAATTTCATTTACTCTTTCCATAAAAGCAGAAATCCTTTAATCTTCTTCCATTTTCAGATGTTCCTACTTGACTCGGAAGCTCTCAAGTTTTGCAATTTTGACTATGGAATCTCCTTCATTCAGTGTTTCCAAATGATCCCAAATATCTTTAGTAGTAGACCTATCTGATAATCCCATGATTTGTTGATTTGATAATGTGCTCAAAAGTGCTTCTCTTGCTTTGCAATCTTTCTCCTCATCTTTAGCTAAGGTAGTTGGACTGGGCTGACCAGCTACAATAGCAATATAACCTTTCTTTGTAACTTCCCAAATGTCTTTACCAATGCAATTTAGATTTGTCTCCATTTTGATCTTCCATATCCTATAGTTGGTTCCATCAAGTTTAGGACTATCCTTCCTAAATTAATTAGTAGAAATTGGATCTCCTCAAGTTGTTAAACTTCTGCAAAAAGAGGACTAAGCTCTGATACCAATTGTTAGGTCCCAGAGACAACTGAGAGGGGGGGGGGTGAATCAGATGTCAAATAAATTCAAACCAAAAAAAACTTAATCAACTTAATGCTTAATACTAGTAAACCAGTTAAGTATGTCGGTAGACAGTGTTAACAATTAATTGCTATACCGGTAAAGATTAATGTATGAAACATAAACACAAAGTCATCCACAACACATAACACCAATATTTGCATGTAGAAACCCTATAAGGGGAAAAACCATGATGGGAAACCTTACCCACAATCAAATGAGACTACTGTAGATAGTAAGTGTACATAAATGGGGTCTACACATGCAGAAAGGCCAACAGCCTAGATCTCACTGCTCAATCACAAAAAGGGAGTCACACTGACTACAATTGGATGGTTAAATCCAATAAGAATGTACTGCACAAGATAGCATCTTCATATGCTAGATTGAGTATCAGTGTAATGCTGATATGCTTTCACAAAAACCTATCTTCACCTTCAAATGATGTCTTCATGTATAGCTCTGCTTAATCTCGCATATACCTTCACACAATTATTTTTCACATTCCACATTCGATCTTACAAATAAGATCTTACATTTATACCATAACCTAAGACCAATTTTAGTAGGTCAGCTCTACAAGATATTACAATAAAAACATTTTACAAACAATATAATATCCGATGCAATAACCGATTAAACATGTCGGCTTAATGCATTTGCAACAATAATTAGTCATCTCCATACCGTGCCATGCTGATCTGGAAAAGATAAACATGCCGGTGTAGCCCTAGGTAACCCTGGACCTATTTGTTGGTAAAAGCAAATATGCAAATATGAATATAGCAATGATTAATTCTTCAAAACAAAGTGTCCACACGATGTCTCAAACATTACCAGGTGTCTTCCATATCATTCCAAGTGTTGGTGATCATTATATCCTACCGATGAACCATATACCAATAATTGTGCAATAGTTACTTGTTTGTTGGCGAATGTTGCTAGATCTCCAAAGTGCTAGTGTTTTAGTAGGTGTTGACATCAATGACAAAACCATGCCAAAATACCAACAATACCAACAGATCTCTACAACAGACTTGAAGCTAGGAGAGTAGGTATTATTGAACTTGATAAGAAAATAAAAATTGAAAAATTACTTGCTATACATCCTATCAAGTCACCTGATGAGATAGATAAATTGATCTCAGAGGCTAACCAGTCAGCATTTTCAACTGCTCACTAGCATGTAGCACTAATGGTAGGGAGAGTGAATGAGGTAATAGAAGAAACAACTAATGCATGGGACATATTCCTTGTAGAGAAGGAAAAGCAGGAAGACCACCCAACATAAAAGTAATAGATAACTTATCCCCACCTCCTCTAGATACTCCATCGGTAGTTACCACTGACAATCAACTGGCTAGTGAGAGTATGGACATACCACATGAGGACACAAATCCTGATTCTAAGGTGTTATATACAATGAATATTGACACTCAAAAAGTCAATATTATGGTAGATAAGGATTCAATAGGGAAAACAGATGTGGCAAATGAGCCACTGGCAATAGATAGCACAAAAGGTAAATCGGCAGGTGACAACACTGAGAAACAGGCAGAGCAACAGGCTCCCTCATGGCAATAGATTCATGCAGAGACAGTGCCACCAACAATAACTGAGCAATCCAAACCTTTGTTTAAAGAAATGCAAACACAAAGTGACCTACCAGAGGTCACCACAAGCAAAGAAATTGCTCCCACCGACAGAATACAGATTGTTGGTTCTTCCATTGCAGAAATCATACCAACAAATGTGATAGAAGTTATTTTGGATTCTATCAAGAAGATAACAGAGTGTAGTTCACAAGCATACAAAGCAATTGATGACACAATTCCAATTTTGAAAATGATAGCACCCAAGTGTAATATAGATAATAAAGATTCTTTGAATCATCTTGACACATTGTCTAAGTATATTACTGACAACACTGTGACAGTTGAACAAATAAATGAGGAAGCATTCAAGGAGAAACTAGAGAAGGAAAAACACAAATTCTTTGAAGAGGAAATAAAGAAGTGCATGAGACAATTTGACACTCTTTTACCAGCACTATGTAATACACTAAAAGAGTTTAAAACTTTGTATAGAGATACATGCAAAACAAACTTCTTGAGAGTAGATATAAACAAGAAGTTCAGCAAGGTATAGGAAGAAATAAATCAACTAGCTGATAATTTCATTAAGTCATCTGAACCATTATCAATTTTTGAGTAGAAAATAACAAGTTTTGAGGAGGAACTTCTGAAGTTGGAAAGAGAAAAGGAAAGAATAAAAGGAAAGGCAAAAGATCAAAAATGGAGACTTAGTCCAAAATTAGACTACCTCGCCTCCTTAAGAAAAGAGATATCTAAGGCTTTAATTCAAGGATAGAAAACACCAGCACAGAAAATGGAACACCTCACCAATACAATTCAGAGGACAGAGGCCACATTAAAAGATAGCAAACTGTAGCGTAGAAATTAGGAATCATCACAAGATAAGTAGATCAATCAAAACACAAGACATGATAACTCAATCATGAGAGCACTCATTGCAAATGAACCTAATCCTAAGCACACTCAATAGAGATATGAAAACAAAGCATTCAAAATGAAATATTATGCAAACCAAATGCAGAATTGAATGCTCCTTCCATGCGGCTCTATTGTTGTTCTTTCCTCTTCAATGGATTTGTGGATCTCACCTACAAGTGCACATACAATTGAAAGCAAGATTGATGAAAAGCTCAAGAGTACTAGAAGCGTAAGTTTGGTAGTTTGATTAAGGATTCGGATTAGCTTTGATTGAAAATCATCCAATTTATAGAAGAATTGGATAAATGACAAGATTAGCATGATGCAATTCAAATGGAAATTCAAATCAAGAATAGTAAAATTATGACATATCTATGACAAATTGCTATGCAAGGCTTATGACAATTCATGACAAATTTCTATGTCAAGAATTTATGACAATTTATGACAAATTCTATGACAAATTTCTATGTCAAGAATTTATGACAATTTATGACAAATTCTATGACAAATTTCTATGTCATTTCCATAAATTTAGGAGAGAAATAGGAGGAAATTGAAATTAAGAATTAAGAAATTAGAAAATTTAGAAAAAGAGGAATTAAGAAATTAGAAATTAGGAATTAGTGAATTAATTAATAATTTTTCATTTATTAATCAATTCACAAAGAGGAATAATTAGCCAATTAAATGAAGATTTAATTGTAATGAGAAGACTTAGGATAAATAAGTAATTTATTAATCCTAAAGGAAGAAAATGACACACAAGGTTAAATGATGAAATCACGAAACCTTGGAAGACGAATTAGGTCTTGAAAGATAATTGACTCGATTTGATTTGATTTTGGATTGATAAATGACCAATGTGATAAATGATTTGATTGAGAAAATGCGCCAATTGATGAGGAACAATGACAAATTGATCCAAATTGACACGATTGAGAAGGACAATGATCGATAGACAAATCGATCGCCAAATGACAAGATTGACAAGAGGACAAGAATCGATGACAAAATATATTGCAAAATGATAGGATTGAAAATGACCACGATTGATGATAAATCGATCGCAAATGACAAGATCGAACATGACAAAGACCGATGACAAATCGATCGTAAAACGACAAGATTGATAAACCGATCGCTAGATGATAAGATTGAAAAGAGGACAAAACCCTAATTAGGATTGACGATGTCCAAAATGATAAGATTGATGATAAGATTGATAAGAGAGCAACGATTGATGACAAATCGATCGATTGACAGGAGGACAAAACCCTAATTAGGATTGACGATGTCCAAAATGATGACAAATTAGCACGCACATTGATGCAACAAGATAAGTTCGATCAAAATCATGATTGGATAATGTTGTCGACAAGACCAAATTTGAGAACGAGATGATTGAAGAATGTAGAAGAATGACTCGATGTTCGCAAATGATAAAGACCAAGTGCGAATCATAGGAGAAATGTTAATGCGATGCAAAAACCTAAAATGAGGCAATGCGCAAATGTTAAAATATGACTCCACAAGCGTTGACCATTTTTAGGTGTCTACATTTTGCCCCTCTTTGAGACAATGCGATTTTAAGCGTTGTTTCAAAGAACAATAACTAAAATGCCCCAGACAACGACAATGACATATGCATGCCCCCTCGAGGAATTGGCCAGAAACAGGCAGAAAAGAGGCCAATTGATCGATAAAAATGATAGGATCGAACGGACTGACAATCGGAGATCGGATGCATGAAGGACAATCAATTGACGACACAAAAGACCACGACCAACACAAGATGGAGAGGATGCACGTCCATCTATGCAATGACAAAAAGCTATAAATGAGACCAAGAGGGTGAAAATTGCTCATTTGCACTAGCTAAAGAGGAGGATTTGTTGCTCTGGACAAGGACACTTGCAGATAGATGGTGAACATTCCAGTGGTGAATCACCTTGGAGAACGTGTATGCACATTCAGACGACCAGACAATGCAGGAGCAGCGGTATGTATCTCGAAAACCCATGTTTTGAATTTCATGAATTTTGATGGCTTACGGGACATTGCGGGGCCCACAGGGGATGCAAAAATGGACTCCTACGCTTGTGTCATCTAGTTCTGCGCTTGTGTAGGGAGTTCTGTGCTTGTGTAGGAAGACACAAGCGTAGGTCACCTAACACAGGCGCAGGTTAGAAGACACAGGCGCAAGAGTGCATGAATGACTCAATTTTGATGCGAAACAGCATGCAAATGACCTAAAAAGGGGGGACAAGGGTGGGATAAGTCAATGCAGATGAAAAACACCCTGATTGAGACATGAAAATGAGGATATGAAACTCATAGGAGCAAACCCTAGAACTGACAAAATGATGCCCCAATTGTGATGCAGAGTCGACAGTATCCGTTGATCATGCGAGAGAATCAACCAGACTGTTTCATGCTACGACATAGACTCAGGAGCACAGAGAGAGACACATTAGCAGGGCTGGGGATTTATTATATCACATACATGCCCGAGATTAGGGCAAACACAGGATTGCTTACCGCATTGGCAGAGCGATGGCATTCGGAGACTTCCTCATTCCATTTGGCAACTGGCGAGGTGACTGTGACTCTAGAGGATGTATGGCGCATCCTCCGCATTCTGATACATGGGGAAATGATAGAGTATGACCCAGTGACAGGGAGAGATGCATTATGCAGACTATTTGAGTGTGACGCAGATGATCTGGACATTGTCGAGAGGGAGATTCGCTAGGAGACTATGGCTGCCGAGTATGACCGACGATATGTGGTGATAGCAGTTGTGATAGCATGTCTTCTAGCAGGAGATAGACGAGGACATGGATTCCCTATTGGATGGGGAAGAGTGCTAGAGTGGATGGTGACAGAGGGGACAGTGTATGCATGGGGACCATGTGTACTGGCGATGCTCTATTTTCAGCTGCATCAGATAGCGTATCAGGGAGTGCAGACATTGAGCTGTGGAGTTACATTGCTTCAGGTATGGGCATTTGAGCACATTGCCATATGTCAACCGATTACAGAGAGATAGATTGTACCACACCGACCATATGTATATAGCTATGGTGGAGCACTGAGACAGGGTCCATTTGGATACATACTATACTGGCGACATGAGCTAGACAGACTGAGAGAGTTCATATGGAGGCCATATCAAGATTGCCCCAAATGGTCAGATGATCATGAGGAACTACCATATTGCAGACAAGAGAGGTACTTGATTGGGCAACCAGTGAATCGCCAGAGAGTGATTGAGTTATACCTACCAGAGAGAGTCAGGCGACAGTTTGGAGAGCGACAGGATGTACCTAGGAGGACTGCATGCTTTGCCCGATCTCACTGAGAGACGAGTCAGTGGGGGAGTATGATTCAGCCACGTATAGCATATGCCGACTTTGCACAGCTACAATAGAGATAGTGGGAGTGGTGGTCAGATGTGGTGGATGCTGGGACTATAGAGGAGTATGAGACATGGTTCGCACAGCGACGGCCAGTGCCTTTGACTGATCCTGATATTCCAGTACCGAGGAGACAGGAGGACTTCCCACTCATAGGAGAGGAGGGAGATGATGAGGACAAGGAGGATGAGGATGACGGAGATGGGGGAGAGGATGGTGATGAGGATGATGAGGATAATGAGGACAGGGGAGATGATGAAGATGGTGGAGGGGAGGATGAGGGAGACGGGGGAGATGATGAAGATGGTGGAGGGGACGACGAGGAGGAGCCAGACTCAGTGGATCAGGAGACATTGCAGGACATTCCTCTAGAGCCGGAGACAGCTAGGACAGAGGAGGTGGAGATGTGCAGGGCTACCATAGCGAGTCAGCAGGACTATATTGCGACATTGGAGAGGGAGCATGAGCAGTTCAGAGCGGAGATAGCCAGACTCACAACAACTCGAGATACAGCCATAGCTCAGGCACAGCGAGAGGGACAGAGAGTCACTGAGTTCATTGGGTCGATTAGGGATGCCAGTGCACGGGAGATGGCACAGATGCTGGTAGAGACCGGCGAAGAGAGACTGTATTGGAGGACACTATATGAGAGTGCAGTACCACCGGAGCGGAGAGCACCTTCGTATCGGGCATGATCGAGGACAGAGAGCAGGTCATGCTCTCGGAGGTCATTGAGTAGCATAGGGGTGAGTGGACCAATGAGACCACCACAGCCAGGACCAAGAGGGACATCATCTACGAGACATGGTAAGGATGAGGAGGACAGAGGGAGCATCCAGTGACAGAGGCACGTACTCCTTATGACAGACAGTGGACATTATGTAGTTTGCCATTTTGTAGTCAGCCTGTGGGCCATACTTAGGACAGACAGTCTGATTTTGTATTCCAACATTATTATGATATGTGATATGATATGCATCGATATGATGGGATGCAATGTGTTATGATTTGTAGTTATTTTCCATGTATGGATGACTTATGTACTTGTTTATGAACATGTATGGATGTATTTTTATGTATTTGTGATGTATTTATGAAATGAAATGGATAAAATGCTTGATGTGATATGTGATGGAATGCAAATGTACTAACCAATGAATGCAGGATACAACATATGTTTTTGGATATCGGAGCACTAGACCGAACTGACTATCCGGACTGACGAAAGAAATGTTAGTAAGAAGAAATTAGATAGGGGAAAGTTAGAGATAAAGAAAAACTTGCTTTCAATAATGCACTTTGTAGGTGAGAACCTTTATTTTTATGTAGCAAAATGGATGCGTAGCATCATGGCATGGAAGGCCAGAGCTGAAATGCAACCCTTTTTGCAAAAGACAGACACATCACAGACAAACGGCAATCACAATCAAAAAGAAAAGGACCATGATCCATCCCGGTCACTCTAAATCACTCAGTGACATCATCGAGCAACATAGGAACATGATCGAAGATAAAGATAAATCAATAAAAAGATAAGATGCACAAATTCCAACAAGTCAAACAAACATCCTGATCTTTATTGTCAAAAGTTGAAAGTGCTGATAGGACGATCATGCTGTCTGGTTTCAGGATATGCGGTACCCCGTCTAAGACAGGACACAGTCTGGTTTCAAGTATACCACACCCTGTATAAGACCCATGATAGTAGAGACAAGGACAAATGATTTTGATGGTAACGTTCGATTGATATGACAATTTTGATCAGGTTGAATGTTTGGTTTTAATTTAAAAAGTTCATCTGGTTAAGCATGATTTCATTAAAGCACAATGTTGAATTGATTGTCGTTGGATGTATGCTCGGTGATCTGTCTTATGCACAGGGGGGTTATTTATGTTTTGTTTTGCTTTTCGAGATTTTACAATTGTTTTTGTTCGTTTTCTTTCAAGACTTTATTTGATTTTTAGGGATTTTTTTTCAGGACATTATTTGATTTTTAGAATTATTTCAGGACATTTTTCAATTTTTTTGTTTGAATTTTTTCAGGACATTTTTCGATTTTTAAGACTTTTTTCATGACATTTTTCAATTTTTATGAGATTTTTTCAGGACTTTATTCAATTTTTATGATTTTTTTTTTTCAGGATTTTTTGGATTTAAACGCTCCAGTGATTGATCATGATGAGGGAAAAGCACCCAATGCGCACTTGAAAGACACATAAACCAAGACCAAAACATATGTACAAGACATTGGAGTAAGCAAGACAGTGATGTTGACCGATAATAGGCCTGGAATAAAACATTGGGTTGAGACAAAGATAGACATGATAACTGGCCGAGAAAAAGCATGGCTAGAAGTCATGATAGATGACGGAGCAATAATCTCATTACTCATGGCGCCTGATTGCCAGGTTTTCACCATGGTACTTGCCCAAAGCGCCTGTTTGCCAGGTTTTCACTAGAGGGCAAATCATTTTTTTTACTCTTTGCTTTTTTTCTCTTTTTTTTTTTTTTCTCTTTTTTTTTCTTTTTTTCTCTTTTTTTTTTTTGCGTTTTTTGATTTTTTGCATTTTTTTTTTTTTGTATTTTTTGGCTTTTTTCATTTTTTTGTATTTTTTCAGGATCATATTTGAAGAAATATCTAATAGAAAACTATGCCCAGTACTTACGAAGATGCATGCTATTAATAGGATCAGACAGAGGTTCACCTTCTGGAGTCGCAAGCTGATATGCCCCCGAGCCATAGGCTGCAGTTACTATGAAAGGCCCAACCCAATTAGGTTCAAGCTTGCCCTTGATGACGTCAATAGACTGTGCATTCTTGGGATTTGTCTTTAAAACTAGGTCTCCCACTTCGAAGTGTCACCCTTTGACCTTCTTATTATAAGAGCGACGGAGACAGTTTTGGTATGCTTGCAAATGTGTCAGAGCTGTCTGACGCTTCTCATCTAACATCTCAAGCTGATGCAGCCGAGAGACTCTGTGTGTCTCATCATCAATCAGGTGTTGTAAAGAAACTCGCAAGGAAGGAATCTCCACTTCCAAGGGTAAAATGGCTTCCGCACCATACACCAAAGAATAAGGTGTTGCGCCAGTAGGTGTGCGGACAGAAGTACGATAGGCCCATAGTGCTGGATTTAACTATACGTGCCAATCTCGACCAGCGTCATTGACAACTTTCTTCAGGATCTTGATAATGGTTTTATTTGAGGCTTCAGCTTGACCATTACCCTGTGGATAGTATGGGCTAGAAAAATGGTGTTGAATATGAAATTTTTCACAAAGCTCTTTAACATCTTTATTCTTGAAGGGTCGACCATTATCTATGACTATGGCAAGGGGAACCCCATATCTGCATATGATATAATTTAGAAAGAATTTTGAAATTTGGACACCAGTGATATAGGTCATGGGGATGGCTTCAATCCATTTTGTAAAATATTCTGTAGCTGTAATAATGAACTTGTGTCCATTTGCAAATGTTGGCTGAATCTTGCCGATAAGATCCAAACCCCACTGAGAAAAGGGCCATGGAGATATAACAAAATGAAGCTCTTGAGCTGGTGCATGAATATAATTTCCATGGATCTGGCACTTGTAGCACTTTTTAACAAAATCATGAACATCCTTTTCCAAAGTGGGCCAATAATACCCAGCACGAATCAACTTTTTGGCTAAGCTAAGACCATTGAAATGGCCCCCACATATACCATCATGAACCTCGTGTAAAGCCGTTTATGCTTCATCAGAATCCAAACACCTGAGGAGGGTATGGTCAAAAGAATGGCGGTAAAGGGTGTCGGCGATGATGACATATTTGGCTGTTTGTCGAATAAAGGCTCGGCGTTGGTTAGCGGAAAGGTTAGGTGGTAAGGTCTGGGATTTCAAATACTGATATATGTCATTGTACCAGGGGGAATTGGGACCAACAAGAATGCACATCACGTCAGCTGTCGGAATGTCAAAAGAGGGGACTAGCAATTGTTCGACCAAGAATTCACACTTGTCCATATTATGAGGTATATTCAACATAGAAGCGATTGTAGCCATCGCATCTGCCAACTTGTTTTGCATTCTTGGCACTTGACTAAAATGGATAGCTGTGAATTTTGTTTTGAAGAAGTCTACCATGTGCTTATAAGGAATAAGCTTTTCATCTTTTGTTTCGTAGTCATCATTCACTTGTCGGATGACTAGTTGAGAATCTCCATAGACTTGCAAATGCTTGATATTCCAGTGGACTGCCACTCGAAGTCCTGTAACCAATGCTTCATACTCTGCAATGTTATTGGTACATTGGAAAGTTATTCTGTAGGACTTTGGAATAGCATCACCTTGAGGGGTGACAAACAAAATGCCTCGCCGGATCCGAACTTGGTGTGGGACCCATCAAAGTATAACTTCCATTCATTAGATGGTGTGAGAGCAAAGACTGATTCATCTGGGAAATCAGTCAACATGGGATGATCGTCCGAAATAGGAGCATCTGCCAGTTGATCTGCTATGACTTGTCCTTTTATCGCCTTTCGCTCCATATACTCAATGTCAAATTCACTGAGAATCATGACCCATTTTGCTAGGCGACCTGTTAAAGCTTCTCGGCTGAGCAAATATTTTAAAGGATCAATTTTGGCAATCAACAATGTTTGGTGGCTTAGCATATAATGTCGAAGCTTTTGTGTTGCAAATACCACTGCTAAGCATGCCCTTTCAATAGTTGAATAATTTAGCTCATAGCCTACCAGTGTCCGGCTGATATAGTAAATAGCTCGCTCTTTGCCGTTCTCATCTTGTTGGGCCAAGAGAACACCTAATGCTATTTCAGTTGTAGAGATATACAATAAAAAGGGCTTTCCTTCGATAGGAGGCATTAGGATGGGTGGCGACAACAAATAGTCTTTGAGAGCTTGAAAAGCTGATTGACATTGCTCAGTCCATTTAAAAGCGACACCTTTGTGTAGTAGATGTTGGAATGGATGACATTTGTCAACCAACTGAGCTATGAAGTGACGAATTGACTGGAGCTTTCCTTGCAGACTTCTTAATTGCCGGAGGTTGGAAGGTGGAGGCATATCCATGATTTCTTTGACCTTGGCGGGATCGACCTCGATGCCTCGGTGAGAAACAATGTATCCGAGTAATTTGCCAGCTGTAACACCAAAGACACACTTTTTTGGATTGAGCCTGAGTTTGTAGGTCTCCATTCTATCAAAGATTGGGCCCAAGATGGCTAGATGACTATCTCTGGTAACAGATTTGCATAACAAGTCATCCACATAATCCTCCATCAAAGTATGCATGAAATCATGAAAGATTGTCGTCATTGCTCTTTGATATGTTGCACCGGCATTTTTGAGACCAAAGGGCATCACATTCCAGCAATAGGTGCCCCAAGCACATGTGAATGCGGTCTTATGTTGATCTTCAGGTGCAATGAGGATTTGGTTGTAACCGGAGAAACCATCCATTAGTGAAAGCATCTCATATCTAGCCGTCATGTCCACTATGATGTCTATGTTTGGCAATGGAAAATCATCCTTAGGGCATGCTTTATTGAGGTCCCTAAAATCTATGCAGATTATGATGCCCCCAGTTACTTTGCTAACTGGTACTAGATTTGAAATCCAGTCTGCATAATCAATAGGTCTGATGAAGCCCACATCTAGTAATTTTTTCAATTCCAATTTGACCAAAAGAGCCACCTAAGGATGCATCTTTCTAAGCTTTTGTTTGACGGGCTTAGCATCTACTTTCAATGGCAAATGATGAAGGACTAACTCAGGATCGAGGCCAGGCATGTCTGCATAGGACCACGCAAAGCTGATCTTCTTCTCTAGAAAGAAATTGATAAAATCTATTTTCTCTTGTTTTGACAGGGAGGCAGCAAAGTGAATGACTTTAGGGTTATCAGGTGTACCCAAATTGATTTCCTCGGTCATCTCTACCAGCAATGTGGATTTGTCTTGAATTGATAGGGGTACATCCACTCTTCCACCTTTGGGCGCCTCAGAAAGGTTTTCACCCGCAAGTACGTCTTTTATTTTTACTTTTGTATGATCAGAGAGCGCCTTACGGTTTTCACTCAAAGATCTATTCTTTTGATTTTTTTCTTTTTCTTTTTCTTTTTCATGACTAGAAGAGGGAGTTGACTCCCCAAAATATGCCGTTGAATCTAGGTCAATAGCAAATCCTGTCTTATGATCGCCCTGCGGTATGCCTTCCCGTAGTCCCAGGAACTCTGCAATTGCTTCGTCATTTTGAAAACAGTCCAACGTGAGCGGTTCTTATTGGTCATATTGGATAAGTTGGGGATATATGAAGGGCATGTCATCATCGATTGTAAGGATAGAGAGGGCTGATATGGTAAAAATGTGAATGTCTGTGGTGTCACTATCTGAACTGCTTGTGTCGGATTCAGAGCTTGGATCCCAAAATGATTCTATCCAAGCATGAGGACATGTTTTAGGAAGATGAGTTATTTCATGTTTATCCTCCATAGGCAAGTTATCAGGGTCAATGAAGATATTGTCAAGGGCATAGGAGCTGGATGAAAAAGAACTCCACTCCCATTCATTAGAATCAGTCTCGGGTCGGGTATCCTCAGGTGTTATTTCATCATCCGAATCATGCCCTTTTCGACACGTGGACCTTTTGGTAGATGTGGATCCAATTCGTAACGGTACAAGACCTAACCCTAAATTTGGGAGTCACCTTGTAGGTATGATAGGTTCTAGCCTTCCATTGTTGTTCAGGCCTAAGCCACTGTAGCCGTCGTATCCTTTCTTTTGCAGCATAGTAAATCCTTTGCCATATAATTCCACTGGCAGCTTGACAGGTGGGGCTTCAGTTGGATCTTTATAGAGCCAATCTATGACACCATCATCTATAGTTTCTTTGTCAAGTTCTCCCCATCTTGCAAATGTAGTAGGAGGCTGATACTGAATAATGACCTTGGGTTCCTTTTGCAATAAATGCAGTTTTCCATATGATTTTGGAGACATCGGCAAATTCCCAATGAGGAATGTTTGGTCCATTGAATATTCTCCACACCCTTGGTGTTGTATCTTCAGTTTTCCTTTGATAGCATCTAACAATGCATTGGGATCCACATAACTGTCTGATTTGGCCTCTCTATTGACTGGGACCCACTGCCGAGGAGTATCCTTTAAGGTAGCACAGAATTGAAATGGATTAGGATCTCCTGGAATGGTTATCTCAGTGCCATTGTAAGGATATTTTAGACATTGATGATAAGTGGATGGAACTACTTTCATGGCATGGATCCATGGATGGCCAAGGATCATATTATAAGGGAGGTCAAGGTCTAGGACTTGTAGGAAAGTGTTTTCCATCACTGGACCAACTCTGATAGGCAATGCAATTATCCCTTTGGATGGGCGTTCAACATCATCATAAGCTTTGATCGTTATCCTTTTGGAAGCATCAATGTCATTTTCTGTATATCCAAGGCCAATGACCACTCTCAAGGTGCAGATATTAAGACCTGCTCCACCATCTATCAAGACTCGCCGGATTTTGCAATTATGGACAAAGACTTCTAGGTGCAAAGGGTCATTATGGGGAAGCTTATCAGGTGAGATATCACTATCAGAAAATGCGACACTTTGGGAAATGGCTAAATGTCCAATCCGCGCTTGAAATTGGTCAACATCAATATTTGTTGGGACAGTGGACTCAGTCAAAGCTTTATCTAGGACTGCACGATGCATGGGAGACATTTTCAACAACTCTAGAATGGATATTTGTGCAGGTGTTTTTCCTAGATGATCCAAAAGATTATACTGACTTGCAGGAATTGGTTTGGGAGGAGCGGCAGGAGCTCCTTTCAAGACTATTTTGGATCGACGAGTGGTGACCGCACAAGAAGGATCTTGTCCTTTTATTCTCAAGGTGGATACATACTCATTTGACGCATGAAAACAATTAATAACATTGTGATAACCGGTATTTGCATAATTGGCCGTTTGAGTAGAATTAGAAGAGGATGCTTTGCCCTTGTCATGATCAAGCAAAGGAGTTTTGAAAATGGTATGATCAGTGTTGGAGGTCGGATGGGGTGGATCTACCTCAATTACCCCTTGCTCTAATAAATCTTGAATCATGTGTTTTAATTGAAAACATGAAGCAGTTTTATGTCCTTTGGACCGATGATACTCACAGTATGCATTATCATTCCACCATTACCACTGGTTCTGCTTTAATATCTGGTAGCTTGATAAATTTTGCTTCTATTAATTGCTTCATTACTGATTCAATAGGCTCTCCCAATGGTGTAAACTATCGAGGAGGCCCATCCCGCGATCGGAAGGGTTTGCGTTGTTGATTTTGTTGTTGGCCTTGTTGTTGATTATATTTTTGCGCATGCTATTGTTGAGCATTTTGCTGATATTGCGGCTGTTGAGCATGCTGTTGATATTGCGGCTATTGAGTAACATTACTCCTTGGTGCTTGATTTTGTTCCATAGTTGACATGTTAGGAACACTCAATTTCTTAATTGTGAATGGGGGTTGATTTGCATGCACCGCTCTCGCATCAACAACACCATCATTAGTGATGTTCTTGTTCTTATACCAAAATCTGTTTCTGTCCCCTAAATAATTTGTGTTGTCATTGTCCTTATTGAGCTTGATAATTCCTTTAGCTACAAGAGCTATTTCAATACTCATTCCTTTCTTAATGAGTTTTTCTATAGTACTAGGACTTTTCAATTTTAGCTCATACATCATTTCTGGGACCAGATTCTGGATAAACAGATTCACTTGCTGTTCTTCAGGTATATCGAGAGAAGAACGACTATACAAGCTTCGCCATCATTGAAAAAAGGTCACTAATGGTTCACCTTGCTTTTGTTTGGTATTGCATAAATCCGACATAGTCACATCACTGTCGATGTTGAACGCGAAATGAGATATAAACTTTTGCGCCAGTTCTGACCAAGTCTTTATATTTCCTGGCAGATGTGAATACCAATCCATAGCTTGTCCAGTGAGACTTCATGCAAATAATTGCATTAAATATGTCTCCTCATAGCTTACTTCTGTGCATGCCGCGTAAAATGCTCGAATATGATCTTTTGGATTGCCATTCCCTCTATATTTCTCAAAGTTGGGTGCCTAAAAATGCTTAGGGAATGGAGGCATGTATACACTCTTGTCAAATGGATTAGGACATAAATCTTGATCTGTATACAACTTCTTTGTTCCTTTAGTTTCTAATGCATCAAATTTTCATTGTAACTTCTCAAGTTGTTGCGCAATTGTATCAGATTGTAGAGGTCCATCATTAATCCCAATTGGTATTCTTTGTTGATATATTGCATTTCCGATCGGTTGTTGATACTCTGCAATGGTCGTTTTTGGCGTCTTCGGCATTTAAAGTTTTTGGTTCATCTCTTGTTGTTGCGGTTGTGCTATGCCTTGATATTGACCTTGTTGTTGTGCTTCTTGGAGCCTAGGTTGATATTGCAATTGAGTAGGCTGTTGATATTGCATAGGGGCCAATTGCGGTTGTGAAGTAGGATAACTTGTTTGCCTTGGCACATGTTGTTGGTGCTGACGAATCAGAATTTGTTGACTTTGTGCCAATTGTTGTCACGGTGTATATCCCATCAATTGTAAAAAACTTTGTTTAGATGGTTTTTGTTGCTTCTCCTTAGGATGAGGTATGACACTTGCATTAACCTGCTGTGTTGCTTGTCCAATCCATTGTGATGGTTGCAAGTTTGCATTAACTTGTAATGGTGCCGAAGGCGCTGCAATTTGTTGTCGAATGCGAACTTGTTGTTGTGGTACATTGCTTGTTTGTACCTTCGATTGCACTTTTTGTATATTATTCAATTGTTGCAACAATTGTTGGTGGTGCAAACCACTACCCGTAGCTCTTTGTGTAGCCATTATCGAAGGATCTATCGCAATAGTGTTTGGCAAAGATATTGAACTTAGCGGGACATAAGAACTTTGTTGCATCATGGAATTGCTTTGGACATTATTGACATTAGGCATTCCAGTTGTGAAACTTTCTTGTATCTTAGATGTTGATCCAATTTTATGCATGTGAGGAACCACTTCTTGTTGAGGAACCATTGTCGATATTTGCATGGTCTTCATTTGATCTTGTATTACAGGCGTTGTATTGAATAATGGATTATTTATCGTCTCAAATGGTGACTTTTGAGGAATAGTCACTGTCAATGCCTTTGAAGCACGTGTGCTCATCAAGGTAGGTTGAGTTGCTTGTTGTGCATTTTCTTCATTTGGATGCGGAGAGAAACTTAACAACTCAGCGCCTTGTTGTTCTTGCACATTTATTTGTTCACTTGAAGAGGTCACATTACTCATCATGTTAAGATACTTTTGTGGAAACATCTTAAAGACCTTGTTCAAGAACTTATCCATCTTTTTTGTCATTTTTGGATCTTGAAAGAACACATCAACATCATCAGAAGCGTCAGAATCAGATGAAGAATCTGGTTGGACATTTGGATTCGCTTCTTGTTGGATGCCTTGATCTGAACCAAATCCTTGCGAAAGAGTTTGTTCTTCATATAACGTTTGAGTTTGAATGTCATGTTGCAAGTTTGGTTGATTCCAATCGAAAGGTGGACTTCCTCTTGGAGTAGGTGGGACACTCCCATGTCCTGGTTTCATAGGTACAAACACTGGTTCATATAATGGTGGTGGTCCGAGTTGAACCGTTCCATATGGTGGTAGAGATGTGTTTGATGAACCTTCAACTTGCACTGTCTGACTAGTTTGAAACTGCGAATTTGCTATGTTGTCCATGGGTTGATACATTGGTTCACTCATCTTCTTAGATCTTGATCTTGTCTCAACAGGCATGTCACTTATGCAAATGTTTTTTTTTTGAAATTTTTCAAAGACAGTATATGATATGCAACTAAATGCCAACTAGATAAATGAAGATGCAATCTATGTTTTTGGTTGTTTTTGAAGATTTTGACAAACTTTTGAAATGCAAATCTAAAAAGAGACCCTTAGGAAATTGAAATGATGTCTAGACCTCAAAGGACAAAAGGACCAAGTGACAAAAGGACAAAATGACAATGTCTCCCCTATATGCTTGGATACTAAGCTAGGTTTGATGAAATGATATTGATGACAAAAGGACAAAAGACTTGATAAGGTCTAAACTTCTTAACAATGACTTAGGGTTTATCAAAGATTTGGATTACTCAAGTATGACAAGACCTAGTTTTGACACTATATGCTAAGGGACAATTACTATGCAAATGACCCTAATATGATATGATAATGACCTAAACTTAGTGAAGAGACTTAGGGTATGGAAATATAAATGTATGACAATGATATGATTTTAATGCAAGAGGACACATGCAAGTGGATGACTCTTATTGATATGCAAAAGGAGCATGACTTAGGTGAAACCTAACCTTGATATTTGACAATGACTTTGCAAAATGCAACCTAGGATGAACCTAAATGTAAGTGACATAAATGTTGAGACAAGTTTTTGAACAATGTTGGATAACCATGCTTGAAGAAGATGATCTTTGAATCTTGTTGAATTTTTGTTGGATGAATGTCTCTTATGTTTAATCTTATGTTAGATCAATTTGTTTTGCTTTTGAAATGGGATAACATTCAACTTTTGACAATCAAAGAATACAAGATGTTACAACTTAGACTCAAGACAATCATGCTCATTTCCACATTCCCTAGGGTAGGCAAAGACATTAGGTACTTGAGAGGTAGACTCATTATGGGATTCAAGGAGAATACATAGATGTTTGACCCCACGGGCTCCCCTCCACAGCACTCACTTCTCAGGGAAGCCAAGCATCAGTCCCCATGGAAATCTCCCCATGGCAAACTTAGTATCTCTTCCAAGTATCCAAATTTGTCCTTCTCAAGCAACTAGAAGGGTTTTTGGCCTCTAAAAACAAGGTATGTAGTAAGGATTTCTGTTAAGCATTACTCCTTGATGTCATGCAAGCATGATTGAGACATTAAGCCCATCAAGATACCAAACAAATGTAGTCACGCAAGCGCGATTTAGACCAAGAGGCCCTACTTAGATGTTGATATGAGAAAGAGTTCAAGGGTCATCACTTCCCAAGTAACTGCAATTCCCACGTAACACTTCCTTCAAAGCTTTCGCTCATAGGGTATTTTTTTATAGTGAGTTAGAATGCCAAGTAATTCTAGCCGTACTCACTTTGGGTCGTTCCCTTCTCACGATTATCACTTGCTTGCAAAAGCAAAGTGGTCGAGAAGGCAGGCCCTCTAAATGTGACACAATCAACAACACAAGCATGGTATCGAAGATCTGGATTTCTGATCACCCTATGAAGGATGAGAGCATACTCTCCTACTCCAATGTCACACTTAACAATCAAAGAAAACAAATTTTCATTCCCACCTATTTATAAATCACTAAGTGCCTAATTAAAAAAACACAAACACAAAAGTTTGGTTGTTTCTCCAAGGCAACCTGCAAAACCCAAGTTAGAGGTTTGATTTGTTGTCTTTGACCATCGAATCTGCACAAAACATGTTAGTAGTTTGATTTTTAGTCTTTTCCATACGTATGCCAAGATTCTGCACAAATAATTAGTACCAAAATCCAAAACACAGAAAACAGAATGCAAAAACATCAAAAACTTCAAGTAAACACTGCATTTTTCACCTCTGTTCTGGACTTTACACAAGCACAGAACTCATGACACAGGTGCAAGATGTCTGACACAAGCACAGAATGTTGCATACATAGGTGCAAGATGCTCAACACAGGCACAGAATGCTTCACACAAGTGCAGAAGTGTCCAGAATGCACTGCACGGCCCTGTTTTTGGGTTTTTGACTTGCAAATCAACTTAGAAGCACTCCAAAACACAGTAAAAGGGTTAGAAGGTTAGTATTCATGTCGGGTTCACCAATTAATGTAGCGTAGAAATTAGGAATCATCACAAGATAAGTAGATCAATCAAAACACAAGACATGATAACTCAATCATGAGAGCACTCATTGCAAATGAACCTAATCCTAAGCACACTCAATAGAGATATGAAAACAAAGCATTCAAAATGAAAGATTATGCAAACCAAATGCAGAATTGAATGCTCCTTCCATGCGGCTCCATTGTTGTTCTTTCCTCTTCAATGGATTTGTGGATCTCACCTACAAGTGCACATACAATTGAAAGCAAGATTGATGAAAAGCTCAAGAGTACTAGAAGCGTAAGTTTGGTAGTTTGATTAAGGATTCGGATTAGCTTTGATTGAAAATCATCCAATTTATAGAAGAATTGGATAAATGACAAGATTAGCATGATGCAATTCAAATGGAAATTCAAATCAAGAATAGCAAAATTATGACATATCTATGACAAATTGCTATGCAAGGCTTATGACAATTCATGACAAATTTCTATGTCAAGAATTTATGACAATTTATGACAAATTCTATGACAAATTTCTATGTCATTTCCATAAATTTAGGAGAGAAATAGGAGGAAATTGAAATTAAGAATTAAGAAATTAGAAAATTTAGAAAAAGAGGAATTAAGAAATTAGAAATTAGGAAATTAGAAATTAGGAATTAGCAAATTAATTAATAATTTTTCATTTATTAATCAATTCACAAAGAGGAATAATTAGCCAATTAAATGAAGATTTAATTGTAATGAGAAGACTTAGGATAAATAAGTAATTTATTAATCCTAAAGGAAGAAAATGACACACAAGGTTAAATGATGAAATCACGAAACCTTGGAAGACGAATTAGGTCTTGAAAGATAATTGACTCGATTTGATTTGATTTTGGACTGATAAATGACCAATGTGATAAATGATTTGATTGAGAAAATGCGCCAATTGACGAGGAACAATGACAAATTGATCCAAATTGACACGATTGAGAAGGACAATGATCGATAGACAAATCGATCGCCAAATGACAAGATTGACAAGAGGACAAGAATCGATGACAAAATAGATTGCAAAACGATAGGATTGAAAATGACCACGATCGATGATAAATCGATCGCAAATGACAAGATCGAACATGACAACGATCGATGACAAATCGATCGTAAAACGACAAGATTGATAAACCGATCGCTAGATGATAAGATTGAAAAGAGGACAAAACCCTAATTAGGATTGACGATGTCCAAAATGATAAGATTGATGATAAGATTGATAAGAGAGCAACGATTGATGAAAAATCGATCGCAAGATTGACAGGAGGACAAAACCCTAATTAGGATTGACGATGTCCAAAATGATGAAAAATTAGCACGCACATTGATGCAACAAGATAAGTTCGATCAAAATCATGATTGGATAATGTTGTCGACAAGACCAAATTTGAGAACGAGATGATTGAAGAATGTAGAAGAATGACTCGATGTTCACAAATGATAAAGACCAAGTGCGAATCATAGGAGAAATGTTAATGCGACACAAAAACCTAAAATGAGGCAATGCGCAAATGTTAAAATATGACTCTGCAAGCGTTGACCATTTTTAGGTGTCTACACAAACGGTTCACTGAAAGCCTGAATCTGGTATTGGCAGACCTTTTTCAGATTGTAACCAATCGGTTACAAGGATGAAGCTAGAAACCACACTCAATTGACACTTTGACAACCTTTGTCATTGATGCCAAAGGGGGAGTAGTGGTAATGAGAAAAATAATCAACAAATGGATCATCAGCTCAGGGGGAGCACATATTTTTTTGGTACACAATTTTGGGTAAGACAATTCTGGTAGATTCTTTTTTATGACACTTTTTGGATTTTTCTCATGAGTGTTGCCATCAATGCCAAAGGGGAAGATTGTTGGCAAATGCACACTCCAATGAGATATTGTGGGTGATTGCAGGTTTTGTCATTGATGGAAACCTTACAATCCTACAACACCGGCAAGACAATTTACCGGCACCAGAATGACAGACTCTACACTGACACATAGAACACCAACAGTGAAAGGAAGTATACTGGCACCCAAGGCGATAGGAATTTTCTTTATAATATATTTTTTAATTAATTATAAAATCATTGTAAGACGACTTGGCAAGTTGTAAAATGACTCATATATGTATGAGATCATTATAGAACATTTTTTAAGGAAGTAGATAGGCGAAATAAGGCAGACCTATTATGTGAATTATAGGTTAAGGGTTTATGTATGAAGTAGAGCTTAAACCGGTACTAGATTTGGCATAGTAGATGCTATTTTGGAGTAGTACAAGACATTGGATTTGCATAATCCATTTTGTGAGAGTGAGACTTCCCATTTTTTAATTGAGCAGTGAGCTCTAGGCACTTGGCCTTCCTACATGTGTAGGCCCCTATTGTAGTAGTAATATTCTCTTATTGGCCAGTAAGTGAATATTGTGGGTCATGAATCCCACCGAGGTTTTTCCCACATCGGGTTTCCTCGTTAAACTATTGTGTTATGGTGTTCTTTTCATGTGGTTGATGTTATCTCTATTTATTGCATTACTTTTTGTTTACCGATATACAGTACTGATATGCTTTACATGTTTTAAGTTAAGAAAATTATCAAACCGGGAAGATACTGATTCCCCCCCCCCCCTCTTAGTTGCTTTGGTAATCCTAACAGTATCAGAAGGAGGTGGGGGCAAGTTATCAGTTATCTTTAGGCTTGGAGGTCCACCTACCTTACCTTTCCCCTTATCCTTGTCCTTTTCTATTTGATAGACTTTAAAGGTCTTTGGTCTCTTAAGCTCTTCTTGTTTCTCTTTTTCAACAAAAATTATATCCCACTGATCTGCAGTCTCTTTTGTTATTTCATTTACTCTGACTGCCATTAGTGCTACATGTCGGTGACTGGTTGAGAATAATGTCTGGTTAGCTTCACTGATTAATTCATCTATCTCTTGTGTGGAGTTCACTGGGTGAACTACAAGTAGCTTCTCTATTTTTATCTTTTTATCTAATTCCACAATAGCTACCCTTCTAGCTTCTAATCTTCTGTACAAATCATTCTCGTCCACAATTTCCATCATAAATTTCTTATATATGTCTAAGTGTAAGATTACACTATTTTCTATGCTCTCCTTTTCATCATTTGATAGTGTGTTATATAACTTACTGATGTTTTTCAATTTCCCATCCTCAGTTATTTCATTCAGAAGTTTGTCCAAAGGTGGAATAACCTGTCTTTCTTTTCTTTTCTTTGGTGTCAATTTATTAGCCGGTGGCCTAATTGCCTGTTTCTTTTGTCTTGTCCTTCTTGGTGTAGGTGAGGTTACTGGTGAGGGTTTTCTTTTCCTGACTACCCTTTTAAATTCTACTGGTATCTCACTTCAGAGGAAGTAGCAATCAGTGAAAGATGTGCTTCTGGTTGTAGTCCTTCCAATTCACTCTCCTTAATACCAGTTTTGTTTAATACATCTTCTTTTATTGCTTTTGCCTACCTTGAACCTCTCCTAACTATCTGCTTAGTTTTCTTGATTCTTTTCTCAGATTGGATTTTGCTTTCTATGGTCTCTGCATTTCCAAAAAAATTCTCAGTTGGTTCCTTAGGTGCCTCTAAGAGGGATTTTGCATAAGTTTCAACTATGTTGTCATCTGTCTCATATCCCATCTCTGTAACCCAAACAACTCTAGGGATAACTGCCTCCATCCAAATTTCATCTTTCTTGATCACAAAGCATATCTCTTTTTGATACTTATCAACAATTGCTTGAGGTAGCCTTATCCTTGTATTCATCTTTTCTTTCAAGGTTTAAAAATGGTCATTTATATTTTGCTTTATCTCATCTCCCATGTTGTTCAGTATATCAAGAAATTGTTTTCCTACCAGGATATCAAAGCCAAAGTCTTTCCTACCAATACTAGGAACTTGCTTGGTAATGTACAACATAAAACATAAAAGCTGGTTGCCAAATCTAAAAGTTCCTTTCTTACCACCTTTGATTTTCTTCAAGTTATCTATCAGTTCATATTTTAGCCACTCACATACATCAATCATAGCATTGTTATTCACCATGTCATATGCACTTTTAATACATAAGCTAGAGATTAAGTTTAGTATGTTTGCATGTGTAGCCTTATAACCAAGAATCATATAACAAATCTAACATTGATGTCCTTCACATCATTGACTCTCAGGGATCTTTTATCAAAAGTTGCACTGGTTAGGGTCACCATAGTGTCATTTGGAACCTTTTTAGTTTTATCAAGCTTGCTACCAGTGGAAGGTAAGCCTGTCACTACCCTAACTGCTTCTTTAGTAATCTTATGGATGGAATCCAACCAAAAGAACTCTCCATGAACTTTTCTCAAGACTATCCTTATCACATCCTTAGGAAAATCAGGCATACTATGAATGTCCACAAAGCCTAGGGTTTCCACTATCTTGTGTTTCAGTTTAACATTTCCTTGCTCATCACAAATTGTAGTTCTATACATGTTCATTATTTCTTCACATCCTAGTTCCTCAATATGATAATGTATATACATTCTAGGATCTTTTGCATAAACTACTCCCATAGGTATTTTCGAGAATACTCCTAGGGTATCATCTTTCTTTGCAATTTCGGGAATAAATTTGAATAGGGGTCTAGGGTGCTTAATAACTTCAATCACGGTAGGATTTGCAATGAATTTAGGTGCAGAAGAAGAAGCCATAGTTATAAATACCTTAATCTTCCTTTAGGATGATTTTCTAGGATGATTTGCTTCACTTTTCACTATGGATGCCTTCGCTTGGGAATTTCGTGCTCTCAGGAGATTTGAATGCTTGGTGAATGAAAAAGAGCCAAAACACTTGCTTTATAATGTTATTTCTTTCAACTACCACATTTAATGCCTACCAGTTAAGTCAAAACTTAACTCATTTGCTGGTAAAGAAGTAATTCAACTTCTCACCATCAACTAAGGGTAAACTAGCATGTTTTTCAATTTCTTGCTATACCCCCAAAGGATTATTTCTCAGTTAGATGAATAATCTCCTACTGGTGGAGTGATACTCTGTTCTACTGGTGAAGGAATAGCTTCACTAACATTCATGTCAGACTTTTTAATCCATTGTTTTGAAAATTCTTGCTTTACCTCTTCAACCTTTTCTTGACCTTTCAAGTTGGGTCCTTTGTTATTTGTCGGTGATGTCTTACTTCTAAAAAATTTTGCAATATGTCAAATCTTGTTACAAGCATAACAAGTCACATTATTTTTCTGAATAGCTTTCCCATATCCTATGCTGGTATGTGTTCTGCATTGGTTAGATAAGTGTCCAAATCTTCCACAAATATAACATCTTACATTCATTCTACAGTTTTTTGAATTATGACCAGCTTTATTGCATTTAGAACATTGACCGATAGGTGCATTATTATTCTGATAGTTTCTAGATCTACACTGATTTTCTCTATGACCGTACTTGTTACAGTTAAAGCATTTTCCATTGAACTTATAAGCATTAGGTTGTCTTACCAATTTGTTGTGATCATGTTTGTTTGCAGTACCAGAGCTCTCACCAACTTCAAAGCCAAGGCCATTTGTATCTCCATTAGGTTTTTGATTCTTCAGCATATCATCAAGTTCTTCTGAACTTTTCTTGAATTTCTCCTTGTGTTGATTTGCAGTAGACAATTCATTTTCCAAGAAATCTTTATGTCTCATGAGTTCAGTTTTATCATGTTCCAAGTGTATTAGATCTATCTTTAGCATATCATTCTCATGATTGAGTCTTATATTTTCATTTGCAGCATCATTTATTCTTCTAGCTAGATCATCTTCATTCTTCTTTCTATCTTCAATGTCTTTACAAAATCTCATGGTCATATCTTGCATCTCATTCTTCATTGTATTGTTTTCTTGTCTCAGTTTGTTTACAAGGTCATTAAGAGTTTCTTTCTCGTCATCATCACTCTACATCTTCTTAAAAAGTTCTCTTCTTTTATTCCTAGCAATAGTGATATTTTTCTGAAGTCCTTGAATGATTTCCTGTGCAGCCTTCAGATCATCTTCAAATTTGATATTCTTCACTTTTTCTGCATCATAATCTGCAAGAGAGGTTTCTAGTTTCTTTCTTAGATTATCCATTTGTATCGGTGTCATAATCTTCCTCAAGTTGTTAGGATTTTGAAAATAGAGGACCAGGCTCTGATACCAATTGTTAGGATTCCCAAAGATACTGAGGGGGGGGTGAATCAGTATCTAACCGGTGTATTTATTTTCTTAACTTATTAAATGAAAAGTATTCCAAAACTGTGTAATGGTAAACCAAAATTTAAGTAGTAAATAAGAACAACCACAACATGAAAGACACACCGTAAAATAGTATTTTTAACAAGGAAACCCAGTGTGGGAAAAACCTCGGTGGGATTTGTAACCCATAATATTTGCTTACTGGCCAATAAAAGAATATTACTATTACAATAGGGGCCTGCACATGCAGGAAGGCCAACTACCTAAAGCTCACTGCTTACATACAAAAGAGAAGTCTCACTAACTTACAAAAGTGGATTATGAAAATCCAATGTCATGTACTGCTACAAAAGGGCATCTACTATGCCAGATCTAGTACCAGTTTAAGCTCTACAACTTCCAAAACCTTATTCCAAAACTCTGCTTTAATGTTCACACATAATATCCATCATATAACCTACATACAAATATTCTCTAAGATCTCATACTTATATATGATCCTTATTACAATATGCTTTGTCGGCTTTCAAGAGGATATTACAATTAATTACATTTCGCAATAAATAAAATCCTGTCAGCCAGGGTGTTGGGAATCAATCTTTTCAGTGTCTGTGAACGTATACCGGTGTAGAGTCTATTGGTGTTGGTGCCTACTGATATCATATGATTGTAAGGTTTCCATCAATGACAATACCTTCAATCACTTATAATTTCTCATTGGAGTGTGAATTTGCCAACACAACCGATAGTAACTATAGATATTCAGACACAATTGAGAGTTAAGGAAAGTGTATAGTCTATACTGGCATAGACCATTTTTCAGAAAGGCAATGTACAAGACACTATAGATACTATGGATAATACTGCACCGACACTAACTGACATTGCACCAAGTGGCAAAGCCACCGATGCAAAAGAGGTTGAGATGGACAACGTAAAAGCAACTGAGTCCATACCGGAAGTTAAAACTGATTCCCCAACAAAGGTTTTGGCAATTGACACTTCTCAAGTTGAGAAGAAATTAGTCTCTAAGTTGAGTCGAGCTGAATTGATGATGATGGTTACTTATAAATTACTAAAGGAAGGTACTACATATAAAGGAATAATTGATCAATCGATCATAGTGTTGCACATATTAATACCTAACTATCAGATTGAAGATGGAGCAAGCCCTTCTGGCAAGCTCAAGACTCTAACAGAGCATATCTTCAACAATTTTCAATCTCTGAGGCAGATTGCAGACCTACAAGCTTTGGATAAATTCACAACAGCTAAAAGAACAACTTTTGATTAGATTATAGAAACAAAGAAGAAGAAAATTGAGGACAAACTTATTCCTATTGAGGTTTGTTTAAAATAATATAAAAATATCTATAGAGTGTGTTGTAACATAGAAATTCTTACGGCTAATGTAGATAGTAGATTAAAGGATTTATATGATGATATAGCTAAAATTGCTAATTTTTTTTATGGATTGATTGCACTGTTGATGGACAAATTTTTTCCTTGGAGAACTAATTTTTTTCTTTTGAGAACGAGAGAGATAAAATCATTCGAAGAGCAAGAAATCTAAGAGGACTGGTAAGTCCTAGATTAGATTCATTGGGTGTTCATAAGAGAGAGTGCATGTACATGATAGCTAAACCTACACTGGCAGATATCCAAGAGAAGGAAACACTTGCCCACTTACTAGGTGGACTAGCATCTATTTCTGATACTTCTAAATCTGATTGGGATACATATCTTCAATTATTGTAAAAGGCATACCTAGAAATCTTGAAGATGATTAAGCTCCAGTGAAACTATCAATATTCTTTTGTTCTAAAATTCTTTCAATTCTTTCACCGGTCTTTGGCATTAATGTCAAAGGGGGAGTATGCATATATGTGAAAAATATCAAAGAATACCAGATAAAAAACACATGGGAAGGATATCAGGATATCAGATGGAATGTATTGCAAAGGGGGAGCATACCGAAAGGGAATCCATTTTTCTCATGAGTGTTGCCATCAATGCCAAAGGGGGAGATTGATGGAAATTAACACCAATCAGATTCATTTTGTGTTCATTGATGGCAACAAGATTAGATGGAAGTCATATACCAGCACTAGGAGGCATATACCGACAGTTATCAGCTTTGGAGCATTTAGGGCTACATCGACACCGACACTGGTTCTGACATCAATACTTGATTGGAAGCCAGTATCAAGGAGGATTTAATTAATAAATCATTTTGTAATTATTGTCAAGGCCGACATTGAATATCCTTTGTAAATGTATTGTAAGCTGACATAAGGCTTATTATTTGTAATAGGTATATAGGTCAGTCTACTAGGTTATTTTGAGTGATATGAAGTGTGTGGCTATAGGAGAATATAGAAGAACTCTATAATGCGAAATATATGTATGAAGATCATTTTGTATGTGAATTTTATATCATGCAATGATATGCAGATATCTTGGAAAGAATTCTTGGAGGAGAAGAAATACTAGTAGTAGTTCAGGTTTTATGAATCGGTACAGAGAAGAACCAGAACCGGAACTCTATTTGGCATAGTAGATGCATTCTTGAGTTAATTTTCAGTAATTTACTTTAGCAGAAATCTTGTAGTCAGTGAGGCTCTTTAGTGATGAGTTGTATGCTCTAGGCAGTGTGCCTTCCTGCATGTGTAGTGTTGGCTTGATGATGATTGTAATGAATTTATCATATGTTGTCATTGATGAAACACATACACACATATATGTTTATACTATCTACTGGTATAACTTCAAGTTGTTTATACTACAATTGGTTTCATAGAAACTATACTAAGAGGTTTATCTCTAAACTGGTATTTTGTGATAACTAATATATGTATAGAAGAGAACCAGTGGATACACATTAGTCGGCATCAAGATGAAGATCAAGTGAAGATTCTATCAGAAGATTCAAGGATAATGATTTATTTATTTAAATCAAACCGGTATTGATTGTTCCAAGCAATATTTGTTGATTTTGTTATGAGTTACCACAAATCATGATGAGTTATCCCACCGACAAATTTTGGCGGTATTTTTTGTGATGTGTTATGATCACTTGACCAAATACACTGCACCTAGTAAATTGTGTTATGATTTCTTATGACCGACATGAAATCTTAATGTCTATATATTGCAATCAAAATGTATTATTTTATGATGAGTGAAAGTGATATGTTGTGTGTGAAAGAGAAAAACAAGTTAAGTTGTAGAGTATGCAGAAGAGCAATGTTTATGCTTAAAAGGATTTGATCAAGCAACTATTGTGCTACTCAAACATATCAAACGAATCCTGTTGTTTCTTAACAATCATAGCAGAATTCAAATCCCCTAATTGGGTAAGCTCTAACAAGATTCAATGTATAAATCCTCTAACAGGGTGATCCATTAGTTTGGGTTTAGAAATCTTACACAAAGGTTACTCCTAATAGGGTACTACCTTTAACAGAGTATAAGATTCTAATAAAGTTTTGAGATATCTAACAAGATTTGCTCCTAGAAGAGCACTTTGTAGACCCTAACCAGTCAGCTATCTATTACTACAGATAGTAGATGTTTCACTTATTGTGGATGTTGTTATAATATTTTAGATTCCATGCATTATGTTTAAAATCTTTGTTAAGTTCATCTACTAGTTGTGAGAGTTGAGAAATACAACACCACAGGAGCCTAAAGATCTCTACAAGCTGAATAACCTGTTACAAGGAGATGCAAGGAAGAAATAATATAAAAAAAAATACATAGAAAATATGCTCAAAATATGAGAGCTCAATATTCACAAAATGTGTAATGTGATAATTAATACAATATAAAGAAAATAATAAACCTCTAATAGGTCATGAAACCCTAAAAAGGAAAACCTAGGCTTGCACATAATAATTAATAAAAGAATTAATTATTATGCACCTAAAGTTAGCCTAAAAGTGTAAAAGAGATAAAGGATACTTAAATAATTAAACAAATGATGTTTAATTAATCAAGTAAAGACCCTGAATACTCTAATGCCCCCCCTTAAGATAGACTTAGGGAGAAGCTAAAACCTAGAGCAACTATTGAAAGCAAGAAAGAAGGGTCCCGACAACAAGGTCCGATCAAGTACCCAAATACAACCAAATCTCTATGAACTGAAGAAATAGAGAAAACTACGTGGGAAAAAATTCTCCTCCAAATAGAGATGGAAAAGGCAAGAAGAAGGACTGAAAAAGCCTCCAAACAAGAATGTTCCAAAAAGATAGGAACAAGAGAAGATCAGAAGAATCACTGAAGCATGAAGAACCTGTAAATACTATCAAAGAATAACTGTTGATCTGAAGAACCTCCACTAAAATAGAACATGACCAGGTAGAGAAGACTGTAATCTGTATGAGTGCCCTCAAATGACACTACTCGAATCAGAAGGCAAACAAAGGAAAATAATTGAACTCAAAGATACACATGGCATGAGAAACCAAAGCCTTAAGAGCTGATCAATCTTACCAAGGAAGAATTAGAACCAACATGAAAACTCTCCCCATAATTCTAAAGAGGGAGAGGGACAGGTACACTAAAAATAATGGCCAACAAGAACTGCACGACGAAGAACAAGGAACATCAAAGGCATAGAGAAAGTACATAGTGTCATGGAAGGAACACTCACTTGACACATAGCATGAGGTGAATGTTGTAAAAGGAACACTCACTGGACAAAGGTAGATGGAAAACAAAAGGCAAACATAAATTGCCTCATGGCACTTTATAAGTAGTGCATGTATAATAAGGCACAAGATGTGCAAGATCCCAAGTAAACAATGCATGATGGCACTTTATCTCAGTGCATTTGCATAAATGAAATGATACAATAATAATAAGACTGGAAACAAAAACAAGAGCCAAAGCTGACACATCCTACTCAGAGAAGAGATCCCAAGACCTAAAACAACCAAGATATCTACCAGAGTGCTGAAAAGCAAAAAATTGAATAAAATATTCCTAGAGTAGAATCTGGAAAGAAAATCCATATGGCTGGAAAGTGCACAGTGATGAATAATGATGAATAGTAAGTACTCAATAGATATTGAGAGGGGGGGGTGAATCAGTATAGACAAAAACTTCCTTAAACCATTTTGACTACAAAGACTGTACTAACTGGTAAACAGTATCACCACTCTAAGTCAGGGAAGTATCGATAAAACATAGTGAGACTGTAAAAGACATAAACCGGTAACACTAAGATCTTCACCACACTTAATATCTCATATCCACTTCACCCATATGCATAAATAAGTAATTCATCAGAAATATAAAGACCACTGGATCAACATGCTTTACCACTTAACAGAAAACACAAAGACATCACATGCAAAAGAATCAAACATAACACATTGATTTTTCACATGGAAACCCAATTGGGAAAAACCACAATGGGGATGAATACCCACAAGTTGTTCTTTGAACTCTTATGAATTCCTCTCTATTACAAGCCTAGTCTGGTTAAGGACTTTACAATAGTTTCTGCTAGGAATCGATCCTGCTAGGGATCACCCTATTAAGGGATGGCTAAATACCCGGTTAAAGGTTACCTCGCAAGAGGATTTGAAAAACTCTATGAATTTGATTCACCCTGTTAAAGGATTTATAGGAAGCCTGTTAAAGCTACCCAGTTAAGGGATTTTCCAACTGCTGAAATGGTTAGAAGTCAACAGGAAATACACTGATCTGATAACAACACTCAATGCCAAGATAGATCAATTTTTAGTTCCTTTACTTTTGCAATCACACTCTGTAGGTATCCACACACTTCTCTGGTGTGGCAAGAATCAAGTATCTCTTCACTTGGATACACACATAACATTTTCCAACAACTTCATAATGCAAATCATCATCAACCTTATAGACAACAGATAGGTTGGTGCCATAAACCCTAAACCCTAAACATTTAGGTTATCATTACAGTCGGTCCAATCCTGACCATTCAATCACATTGCATAGTGTAACATGATCTTAAACAAATCTCAAGACATTCTCCATCATTCATTCTTTGCCACTTCTGGAAGCTAATAACCCATCATGTGCTCTCCACCATTTACTAAGACTTTGCACATTCTCGAGGTAGATAGGATCAATCTTCTTCATGCAAGATCCTCAAGGAAATCCTTCACACGCATAAGGCTGACATGGCAACATGATCTAATCTTCATTTCAATGCTAACCCATCACATGATGTCATTGTAGAATAACATAGAATTGGAATGCATCAATCAAAAACCTCGATACAAACTTTCCATATACCAGTTCACACACGTTCACTTTCTACATATACCAGTTCATTCCATCATACTGGTTCACACATACCAATTCACGCTTCATCATACCGCTTCACTTGTACCTTCATACCGGTTCACTTGCCAGATTGCTTACTTCAATATACTGGTTCATACTTCAACATATTGACATCAATGACAACATACAATACTATCATGACATCATACTCTGCACATATGCCATATGCCAACAATCTCCCCCTTTGGCATTTATGGCAATATACATGGCAATATACAAAGATATCTCTTCACTTCACATCTTCTCCCAATCTCTTCCATATTATGTGTAGCCAATACTGCAGATATCTTTTCTTCTTCACATCTTCTCCCCCTTTGACAACAATGCCAAAGTGGAGGCACAAACATCCATGTTCCACTATGCTGCTCCCCCTGAGGAGTAGCATCCTTCAACACATCAATCCTGAAAATATTTGGCAATGCAATACCTGACTAATGTGGAGCACGTACCTTAAGTTTACCTCTTGAAGGGGTAGTACCCCTAATTCTCCTCTTAAATAGGTAAATGTAGCCTTTGGTAGAGGCTTGGTGAATATGTCTACTAACTACTCCTTACTAGAAACATATTCCAATACAACCTCTTTTTTCTAAACTTTCTCCCTCAAGAAATGATACTTGAGCTCGAAGTGCTTGGTTTTAGCTTGCAATACCGGATTCTTGGAAATATTAATTGCACTTGTGTTATCACAAAATATACTCACTGGTTCAGATATAGGGACTTTGAAACCACTTAATACATGCTTCATCTAGATTGTCTGAGTACAGTTCATAAATGCTACTACATATTCTTCTTCTACTATAGACTGAGAGATATAACTCTGCTTCTTACTCATCCATGAGACTAGTCTACCACCAAGAAAGAATGCACCACCGATTGTGCTCTTCTGGTGGTCCACATTACCAGCCCAATCGACATCTGTAAACACTTTGAGAGTGAAATCATTACTGTATGGATACCACAATCCATAATCTATAGTTCCCTTTAGATATCTAAGAATCCATTTGACTGCTACCAAGTAGGATTCTCTTGGACTTTTCTGGAAATGTGCAGTAATGCCCACTGCATGTGCAATGTCTGGTCTGTTTTGTACTACATAGTGCAACTTACCAATCATTGATTGGCATTCCTTCTTATTCACCAACGCTGAGTCATCTTCTTTTGACAATTTACAACCGGTCACCATCGGTGTACCAACCAGTTTGCTATCTTCCATGCCAACGGTCTTCAACACCTCTTTGACATACTTAGACTGAGTGATAAAGATATCATCTTTCATTTGTTGTATCTGTATTCCAATGAATAACTTAATCTCTCTGATTAGTAACATCTCAAATTCCTTCTTCATCTCATCTGCAAAAGCATGACTCATCTTGTCATCTCCACCAAAAGTTATGTCATCAAAAAACACTTCATATATCAAAATTTGATCTCCTTCTAACTTCAGATAGATATTTCTATCTTCACTTGTTCTTTCAAATGCAATCTTCACAAGATTGGAGTGTAAACATTCATACCATGCTCTAGGTGCCTGCTTCAATCCTTACAAGGCTTTATGTAGCCTACACACCATATCATTGTCTTCTGATAGGGAAAACCCATTTGGTTGCTCTATCTACCCTTCCTCTTCAAGTATTCCATTTAGGAATGCAAATTTTACATCCATCTGATACACTTTGAATCCCTTTAAGGCTGCATATGCAAGAAGCATTCAAACTCCTTCCAATCTAGCTACTGGAGAAAAAGTTTCTCCATAGTCTTCTCCTTCTTCTTGAGCATATCCCTTACATACCAGTCTGGCTTTATTTCTTACCATTGTGCCCTCTTCATTCAGCTTGTTTCTAAGAACCCATTTGGTGCCAATAACATTTTTGTGCTCAGGTCTGGGTACCAAAGACCATGTACCATTCTTTTCTATCTGGTCAAGATCCTCTTCCATAGCCTTGATCTAGTCTTCATCTTTATGTGCCTCTTTAAATGTTTTAGGATCAAATTTAGAGATCATGCAAGAATTTTCTCTGACCTTTCTTCTTGTAAGAATTCCTACATCCTTATCTCCTTTGATCTGCTTTGGATCATGATTCAACTTTACATACCTAGTAATGATCTTAATTGTTTCCTCTTTCTTTTCCTCTTCATCCTCATCTTCATCAGCATCAGCATCTACCAGTGTAGGAGCACTATTCCTGGTACTAGGTTGTTTTACAACCGATTCCTAGAAGGTTACAACTGGTTCATCTACCACTTGCTCACTACCGGTTTCCTTAGGTTTCTCAAAGGTTTCATCAACTCTAACATTGATACTTTCGACAAATCTCTGAGTCCTATTGTTAAAACACTTGAGAGCTTTTCTCTTGGTGGAATATCCTAGGAATATTCCCTCATCACATTTCACATCAAACTTGCTCTAGTGTTCACTCCTCTTGATATAACATTTGCTACCAAACACTCTAAAGTAGCTTACTATAGGATTCTTACCTGTCCAATACTCATAAGGAGTTTGATCCTTACCTTTCTTGATGAGTACCTGGTTCATAGTGTAGACTGTAGTGCTCACTGCTTCTCTCCAAAAAGTGTGAGCAACCTTCCCTTGAATCAACATTGTTTTGGCTGCTTCAACTACAGTCCGGTTGTTCCTCTTTGCTAGGCCATTTTGTTGTGGAGTCCAAGGGTAGATAGTTGCCTCTTGATGCCATTTTCTTCATAGTACTTATTGAACTTACTATAAGTGAACTCACCTCCTTGGTCAGTTCTAAGGCATTTGATTCTCTTACCACTTTCTTTTTCAATAAGTTCTCTGAAGGCTTTAAACTTTCCAAAAGCTTCAGACTTGTCTTTCAAGAATGTGACCCACATCATTCTTGAGAAATCATCAGTAAGAATCATAAAGTACCTATCTCCCTGAGCACTCCTAGTTTTCATAGGACCACACAAATTAGTATGCACAAGATTGACATTCTCTGCACAAAGGATTCTCCGGGTTGTTCAACATAGACAATCCCCTAACTACCTTGATCTTACTGGCCTTCACAATGTTATCAAAATTTACATGGAAGAGTCTCCTATGCCATATCCAACTATCATCATACTTAGCCATTAGACATTGACTGATATTTGCATTTAACTAAAATAAGTTACCTTTGGTCTGCATACCAATGGCAATCAGTTCACCACTCTTTCCTTTTATTTTGCATACTCTATCTTTGAATTCTAGAGTGAGTCCATTATCCTTCAGCTGAGCAATACTCAAAAGGTTATGCCTGAGACCTTCTACCCAATACACATTATCAGCATTGCTTTTTCCATTTAAAGAGATGGACCCTTTGCCTTTTACCATACAAGGTGCATCATTACCAAATCATACTATACCTCCATCATACTCTTCCAGAGATAGAAACTTTCTCTGATCACTAGTCATGTGGTGAGAACAACCACTATCAATAATCCACTCATTGGAATTATCAAAGTGGGAGACAAGAGCCTTCTTGTCTAACACATCTTCCTTAATAGCTACAAATACTATGTCTTCACTTTCTTCATCTTTTGATTCATCATCAGTGACACCTTCATCAACTACAACAAGATAATTTCTCCTATTTCCTCCTTTGAACTTTTTGAATCTCTCCGGTTTGTCCTTATTATCACCATTAGGATAGTTTACAACAATGTGTCCTATCCTATTGCAAGAAAAGCATTTCAAAGGGAGCTTACCTCTGTATTTTCTAGTTCCCTTAGGAAGTTTGTTGGCCAAAAGAGCTTCAAATTCCATCAGGATCTCCTCATCATCCATATCTCTACTTTGTCTAGGTTCACAACTGGTACTAGCTTCTTCACCCTTTCTAGATAGTGCAATAGAAGCTTTAAAGGCTGAATTAGTCTTCTAAACACTTCCATCATAACTATTTAGCTCATATGCAATCAAATTAGCAATGATAGAATCAAGAGACACCTTTGTCTTGTCAATAGATCTCAACTCCTGAATAGAGGCAACCCTTATTGCATAGACTGGTAATAAGGTTCTCAAAACTTTTCTTAACAATGGTGGAATCATCCATTGTACCTCCTTCACTCTTGATGTCTCCAACAACAGTTTTAATCCTTATCCCATATTGTTGAATGGTCTCTCCTTCAACCATTTGCATGTCTTCAAACTTTCCTCTAAGGATTTCTTCCTTATCTTGCTTTAAATGCTCATCACCACCATAGATAGACTCCAGAGTATCCCATACATCTTTGAGATTGTCTTTTTCCTGAACATCTATAAACTCAACAGCAGATAGGTTGCTGATAAGAGCTTCCATTACTTGCCCATTCTCCTGAATTTCTCTTCTTTGATCATCGGTGAGAGTACCGGTAGGGACAACATAAGTATTCTCAACATAGCTCTAGTGTTGAGCACCCATGCTTTTAATGTATATCTTCATTCTATCCTTCCATATCTTAAAATTATCCCTGTTAAACTTAGGACCTTCCCTCTTCATCATTACAATAGGATCTTTTCCTCAAGTGGTTAAGCTTACAACAAAGAGGACCTAGAGGACATTGTGATACCAATTGATGAATAATGATGAATAGTAAGTACTCAATAAATACTAAGAGGGGGGTGAATCAATATAGACAAACACTTCCTTCAACCATTTTGACTACAAAGATTGCACTAATTGGTAAACATTATCACTGCTCTAAGTCAGAACACTACCGGTAAAACATAGTGAGATTGTGAAAGACATAAACCGGTAACACTTAGATCTTCACCACACCTAATATCTCCTATCCACTTCACCCATATGCATAAACAAGTAATTCATCAGAAATATAAAGATCACTGGATCAACATGCTTTACCACTTAATAGAAAATACAAAGACATCACATGAAAAAGCATCACACATAACACACTGATTTTTCACGTGGAAACCCAACTGGGAAAAACCATGGTGGGGATGAGTACCTACAAGTTGTTCTTTGAACTCTTATGAAGTCCACTTTGTTACAAGCCTAGTCCAGTTAAGGACTTTACAATAGGTTCTGCTAGGAATCAATCCTGCTAGGGATCACCCGGTTAAGGGATGGCTAAATAACCGGTTAAAGGTTAGAACCCCGTTAAAGGTTACCTCGCAAGAGGATTTGAAGAACTCAATGAATTTGAGTCACCCTATTAAAGGATTTACAGAAAGCCTGTTAAAGCTACCTGGTTAAGGGATTTTCCAACTGGTAAAATGGTTAGAAGTCAATAGGTAATACACTGATCTGATAATAGCACTCAATGCCAAAACAAATCCATTTTTAGTTCCTTTACTTTTGCAATCACATTCTGCAGGTATCAACACACTTCTCTGGTCTTGCAAGAACCAAGTATCTCTTCACTTGGATACACACATAACATTTCTTAACAACTTCACAATGCAAATTATCATTGACCTTATAGAAAATAGATAGGTCGGTGACATAAACCCTAAACTCTAAACATTTAGGTTATCAATACAGTCGGTCTAATCCTAACCATTCAATCACATTTCCTAGTGTAAAACGATCTTGAACAAATCTCAAGACGTTCTCCATCGTTCATTCTTTGCCCCTTCTGGAAGTTGATAACCCATCATGCGCTCTCCACCCTTTACTGAGACTTTGCACATTCCCAAGGTAGATAGGATCAATCTTCTTCATGCAAGATCCTCAAGGAAATCCTTCATGTGCACAAGGCTAATGTGGCAACATGATCTGATCTTCATTTCAATGCTAACCCATCACAGGATGTCGTCGGTCGAATCACATAGACTTGGAATGCATCAATCAGAAACCCCGATACAAACTTTCCATATATTGGTTCATGTACCGGTTCACTTTCTACATATATCAGTTCATTCCATCATACCGGTTCACACTTCATCATACCGCTTCACTTGTACCATCATACCGGTTCACTTACCAGTTTGCTTACTTCAATATACCGGTTCATACTTCAACATATTGACATCAATGACAACATAAAATACTATCTAGTCATCATACTCTGTACATATTCCATATGCCAACACATAGAACAAGCTTTCCAATGATATAAAGTTTTTGAAAATCGGAGTTCAGATGCTCATTCTATGGCTCCCGGAGTGCAATAAAGAGACCCCACTTTGACTGGAAAAAAACATAGTCAAATAGAAAAAATGGAAAACAATTCCAACATCATGAGGTTCATCTTGGAACCAGCTTTCTGACACCTATTTGTTTTTGAAAAAATAACTCCGTTTGCCCAAGTTATGACAAAAAAACCAACCCCCCCTAAAAGAGGCAAGAGGGAGGTGCAACGAGGGCAGGGCCGGTTAGAGGAGCCATGGCGGCGGCCGGAAAGCATAGGGGCAGTCAAAGAAAAGGGGGAATGATGATGGGACTATTTCTAGTGAGGGCAAGGAAGAGCGTTGGTGGCAGTGCTAGCAGGGAGGCCAGCGGGGTGTTGTGGCAATCAGCGGGTTGTTGCGGCAGCCGGTGGAACTATTTCTGACGGGCGTGGGTGGGGAAGGCCAGTGGCGGCCAAAGGAGAAGTGGTCGTGGGGGAGCAGCAAGGCCAAGAAGGCGGGGGTCAGAGGAAGCGCTGGTGGCAGGGCACCGACGGGGGCCGATGGGGGCTGGCACTGATAGCGGCAACGGGGCTTGCGACATGTCAGGGGGCCCCACGGTACGCAGGGTACCATGGGGAGCACCAAAAAAAATAGATTTTTTTTTTAAACACTTTGCCGATTTTAAATGATTTTTTCTTTTTATTTTTGTTTTTTTGATCAAAAAATCATTCGGCCTGCATGCCATAAAAAGGCTTTTTTAAAAAAAAAAATTTCTTGAACTGTGTGCCAAGGTCTTACGACCTGGTACTGGAGAAAAAAATACTCCCAGAGGCTCAGGAGCAAAAATGGTCACATTTTATATGACCACATGGGTTTTTGGGCCTTCTAAGCATGATGGTGAGGTTTGTTTAGGCCCAAAGTGCTAAAAAAAGGCCTATCCTTAGGTGCATAAAAAAACTTTCTGAAACCTAGATCTACTTCCAAACAAAAAAACTCAAAAACAAGAACAAATAGCTACATATATGAAGCTTTGATACCATGTGAGAGTTGAGAAATACAACACCACATGACCCTAAATATCTCTGCAAGTTGAATAACCTGTTACAAGGAGAAGCAAGGAATCAAATAACAAAAAATACAAGAATAGATAGCTGCAAATCTGAAGCTCTGATACCATGTAAGAGTTGAGAAATACAACACCACAGGAGCCTAAAGATCTCTAAAAGTTGAATAAACTGTTACAAGGAGATGCAAGGAAGCAATAATAGAAAAACAAATACACATAAAATATGCTCAAAAGATGAGAGCTCAATATTCACAAAATGTGTAATGTGATAATCCATACAATACAAAGAAAAGATTAAACGTCTAATAGGTCATGAAACCCTAAAAAGGAAAACCAAGGCTTGCACATAATAATTAATAAAAGAATTAATTATTATGCACCTAAAGTTAGCTTAAGTGTAAAAGAGATAAAGGGAACTTAAATAATTAAACAAATGATGTTTAATGAATCAAGTAAAGACCCTGAATACTCTAACACCAGTTAGTGTTTGAAGTAGTGTTATTTTTGGTGTCACTGATTCACCCCCCCCCCTCTCAGTGCATTTCAAGTCCATCATGCAGGCCTCTATTATATGTACTATCTTTTGATATGGCCAGTGAACTGATATTGTGGGTCACAAATCCCACCGTGGTTTTTCTTCTTTGAGGTTTTCCACATATAAATTATGTGTGTTATGGTGTTCATTTATGTGGATGGTTTATTTGCTTCTTGTTATATGTTTATTTTTTTACTGGTTATATGTGCATGGTATAAAAGGATAAAAATTGTTCAGACTGGCAGAACACTGATTCAGCCCCCCTCTTAGTGTTCTTGGATCCCAAAACCATCCTCAACAATGAATACAAAGTACAATCTTAAGAGAAAAAATAATGACAGTGGTACTATGAATTGAATAAGAAAGTACAGTCCTTATAGCTTCCAAATATCTATTATAATATGTAACTAAATCATGAAGATGCAAGGCTTTCACAACTCAACTTAAGATTCCAACCAAGTGTAGCAAATGAATATAGACCTTTAGAAGGAACTATGACTTGGTGTTTTAAAGAGCGTATACTATAAAAAGCCAAAAGTAAAGGAATATAGTCATAAAGCCCTAGTAGTAGCTTAAAGCAATCCATGTGACTATCATAAAACACAGATATTTCTGCAAAATGTATCACTCATAAAGCTACAATAGTTGAGACATATCATAGTCTCAAATCATGGTGAATATTAAAATAAGAAAGGTTACAACCCACCCTATGGACAACCTCAAGCATCAAAAGGACATAGTCATAAAGCAATATAGTCATTTATAGCAGGGCAAGGTGGCAGCCTTATAAGTAGTCATCAAGGAGATTTCAACATAAGCAACAAATGAAAGGTAACAGAGACAATATATCAATGCAGTGATAAAAGACTTTACACAGATTTGCAAATCATCATGTCACACTACAATACACAAACATGATATCATAATACAGTCACGGTGGAAAGCCCATGAGGCAGTATGTAAGACCTCTATGATATCAATAAACTCTTCAAAAAGTTAAAAGGCCAATATGAGCCTTACATGGATAATCATACCTATATAATCATATTTAAGAGCACTAGTAATGAGCAGCTACAAGTAATACAAGCCTTCAATGCATTAACAACCAACATTCTATGGCATGGATGTTAAAATATTAGAGATATAGTGATCGATAACAAATGGTAGTCATAATGCATGAAGACCAATCCCACTATTAAAAAATAGTCATATAAGCAAATAAGAAAATTCTTATACAATATACATAATGAACATTTTTCAACAAGTTCATGAAGGTAGCCTTAGGAACAATACATAGTGATAGAAGACTATGAAAGGGTGATCACAGTCTAACATCAAACATACAATTATCAAGTGTGCAAGGATCATAAATAAAGATAGTCCTTTTGAATGTTACCAACCAAATACTAAATGTAACAGTAATAGCATTCATGATATTATGCACAATCACTATTGGTTATTCATATGGTCTGAAGAAGTATTGGTAGCCAACACAGAGGATAGTACCAAAAATTACAATTCAGACACCTGCTACAAACACAATCATCTTTCCCAATGGTTTCCATAAAAGAAAAATATGCAGTCATACAGTGACAACAAGACAGTGTTAATCTACAATCATGAATACAAGTTTGTCAGAACATATCACATTCATGATAAAAACGAAGTGATAATAGATCAATATTGGGTGATAATAGATCAATATAGTTATATAGCCTAACAATATTATCAAGAGAGCAACCTATGATGTTTAAGTATGCTGACCCAAGATGTGATAAACATTAGTAAATTCATAGATACATAGTGCATCATATACCTATAGTAAATGAACCTCATCAAGGTACATGCAACATATATAGTAACAATTATACAAATCACAACTATCAAGAATATTAATAAAATCAAATTCCCTATCTCATAGCAGCAAAAGGGTCTCGTGAAAACACAAAGATATTTTTCAGGACTTGAGTCACAAAATAGAGCAATCAAAGATTTTAGGCAAGGTATTCATCAATTATTTCAATCGAAGAGAAGTCTACAAGGAATGAGAGCAGTGACTTTCCTTCTTCATGCCAATAGCACAAAGGAACTAAAAGTACACAGAATTAGGATAATGGGACAATGCCAAAGAATACACCAATATTAACCACATTGAAGAAACAATGACAATTGTATTAGGATAATGATGGTGTTGCAGCATCAACAAAAGTTTCCAACTCTTCAATACATAACAATAAATGCAATCATCAATGCAAACATATTGTCTAAATAGCCTTTTTCAGTCAAAGGCATGATAGAGGCACCATCTTCAGATAGGAGAGTATAATAGTAATGACAGTGAATGTAAATGTAAGGACATTTGAAGGACATTGTACATCAAAAAGAAGCTAAAGATAAAATAACTTTAGCCGCAAGGATAGTGCCCTATGTTAGGATAACCGATGAACAATTGAGAGGGGGGTGAATCAGTTGTTAACAAATTATAAAAAATTAAGCACACAAAACCTTTTACTGGAATGCATAAACTAAATACCGGAATAACAAATATATCATTTAAGCACAAACATAAACCATAAACCAAATACCATACATCCACAACACATAACACCAAGATTTGTATGTGGAAAACTTGGTAAAGGGAAAAATAATGGTGGGTAGCCTACCCACAGTTAGATAATACTTATATAGTAAGTATGTGATTACAATAGGGGGCTTGCACATGCAAGAAGGCCAACAACCTAGAGTGCACTTCTCATCACAAAAGAGTCTCACTGACTACAAAAGAAATATAGACTACAATCCAAAAATAAGAATGAACTGCAAAAATAGCATCTCCTATGCCTGACTATAGTTCTAGTTAATCTCAATGCCAGAGATCTTAAACCTCTTACACAAACCCAATTTGATCACCTATGATCAACCAAATCTTTTGCTTATGATTACAACTTTATTTGCACACAAATAATCCCATAACCATAATCCCATGAAACGATCTATAAAGAGATCTTACATCATATTTATACCAACTCGAGACCTAAACAATTAGGCCAACCACCTAAAAGATAATACAATAAATCCTTTACATAAACCCACAAACCAATGATAAACCAAGTCGGCCTAAGACTGAAACAACATTAATCAATTAATAATAATAACTGATAACACATCAGGAGCATCCACCAACACATTACATAAACTGGTCTATAACCAAGCAGAATAAGACCTGTTGGTTAATAGATTTATCCTTTCATAAATTTATGATAAATGACTCATGTACACCCTTAGTTTTGTGAAAGACAAAAGGAACCAACAGTTGGGTAATTCAATGAATTGTTTACCCTCTGCATAAGGGTGCAACTTCTCATATGATGTTCAATGAATTTTTAAACACACACAAATATTAACCTCACTTTCAACCAGAAAGCAAAAAAAGGCTTTTCACACTCATTAGTCAACACCAGATGAATGCCACAAAGATAAACATGCTATATGTAAGCCCACAAATTTACCATCAAAAATAACTTTACTTCAAAAACTATAATTAAAGAAACAATAAAATAATGGACTCTAATTGAGTCTCTCTCATGTCTCTAGGGACAAGGGGAATCAGATCCACACAATAGTAATAACAAAAAAACAAGCAAGATTCTTGTCCCGAGGCAGTGCAAGTTGTTTTAGGTTCTACTAAGGAGGGACGAATACCTAAACCATGGAATTGCCTCTTCGCTAGACATGCCTTTGGTAAACCAATTGGTAAATCCTCTCTCCCCTTTGTGAAGGATATATCAGACAATAGAATAGGTAAACTTGCAATAGAGGTTCCTGATTTGGTTATTGATCATAGCATTTCTTTAATGACTCTCTCTTTGGTGGGACAATTTGTCGGACCTTGACCTAATATTGAGGATGTTAGATCCTTTGTTAAAAGAAAATGGAGAATGAAAGGACAGGTTGAAGTTTCTACCCTGCCAAGGGGTTTTTTTGTGTTTTCTTTTTCATGCAGGGAAGATTTGGAAGCAGATATAAGTGGAGGCCCTTGGATGTTTGGTAAATCATCTCTTTCTTTAAGAAAATGGACCCCTAACATGGAACTAAATGATTCCTTTTTTGAATCTGCCCCCGGTGTGGGTAAGACTGCTTGTACTACCATTGGAATATTGGGTGGAGGATGTTTTCTCAAGAATCGCTAACTCCTTTGGGGAGCTTATTGCGATAGACCCAATGACTGCAGCTCGCAAGAGACTTGTGTACACATGCATCTGCGTCAACATTTCCCAGAATATGGATCTCCCAAGTACCATTGATATAAATTCCAAACTTGGGGTATGGGAACAAACCATTGAATTTGAATCTCTCCCTTTTGTGTGCTTCTCTTGCAAAAAAGCAGGTCACTAGGCTAAGGCTTGTCCCAGCAACCCTAAAAGACATATGATTAAAGACAAAAATATTAATAAACCAGTATGGAAAGAAAAAAATAACAACAAAGTCTGCAATAAGGTAGAAGAAAAAAGTGGAAATCTGTTTACAGAAAATCAGGAAAATGAATCCAGTGACTTAACTAAAGACCCTACTTTGAAGGGGAACAAGAAGAATGAAACTAAGGAGTTTGAGATCAAAATAGGTAATACCTTTGAAGCCCTTTAGTTGCAAGAAAAGGAGGATGAAATCAGTATAGAGACCCTTGAGGATGGTGAGATTGAGGATATCACTGACGCGCATCATGAGGAATGAAATGAACCCATGTCAGAGAAAGAAGAACCCTATTTAGGGAAAGAGTTTCAGGAACAGGAAATAGAAATGAGAAGGAGCAACAAGTTTGGATCACCACAAGCAAACTTAAATGCCTTATTCTAGAACATAGAAGTAAATATGACCACTTCACCTTGGAAGAGAGAAAATATTTGGAGTAACATACAAGATGAATCTAGGGCAAATGATGAATCCAGGGCAGAACAACAAGAAGAAAACACAATAGAAAATGAAAAGAAAATTAAGACCAAGAAGACAGGAGGTCCTAATGGACTAAAAACTAGAACCAGATCCAAGGCAGATTTTGGGGCATCAAGATCCCCACTAGGACGCAAAACCATGAAATGGCACAGGGACCAGGAGGGTAAACAAAGCATAGCTGATGGAAGGCACAAAACTATCAAGGAGTCCTACCCCCAGGTCTCAAAATGAAGGTAATATCATGGAACATTAGAGGCCTAAATGGTCTCAATAAACAGGATATATTAAGGAATCTTATTCGAGAGCAAAATCCGGATATTATCCTGATTCAAGAAACTAAAATGAGCAAAGAAAAAGTGGAGAAAATTAAGTTTTTTAAAAATGGGGGAGTCTGTGGTAGTAGCTCAAATGGCACCTCTCGTGGAGTTGCTATATTCTGGAATAAAAGCACAACTTCTAGAGACATGATTGAAGAGGATGGCAATATTCTATCCTTAAAAGCTAGAAATATTTTTGATGAGAAGGAATTTGTTATAACTAACATCTATGCCCCTAATTCAAAACATGCTAGAAGTAAATTTTGGGAAAAAGTTCAGCAAAAAAGGAAAAATTTCTCTATGAACAGTTGGATTGTTATGGGAGATTTCAATACTCCTCTGCAAGATAGAGAAAAATTTGGAGGAAGTCAAGCTCAACCTGAAAGCAGATCCGACTTGATGGACTTTATCAATGACAATGCTCTCATTGATCTGGATCTTAGTGGAGCCTCCTACACTTGGTCAAACCGAAGAGATGGGGAAGATCTTATCCAGGTAAGACTTGATAGAGCTCTTCTCTCTAATAATTGGATTCTTTCTCATAGTTGTTCCCTTTCTGTCATTGATAGAATTGGATTAGATCATTATCCCATTTCCTTTGTTGCTGAGAACTCTAAGCAAAATCAAATATTCCCCTTTCGCTTTGAAAAGATGTGGATATCCCACCCCAATCTTGAAAAGTCCATTGTTGAATGGTGGAATCTTGATATTAATAAAACTGCCATGTATAAAGTTGCCAAAAAACTTAAACATGTCAAAACCAACATTAAGACTTGGAACAAAAAGGTCTTTGGTGATATTTTTGATTCAAATAAAAAGCTAAAGGAGGAACTGAACTAGATTCAAATATCCATTTAGAAAGAGGGCTACACAAAGTATTCCAGAGCCATGGAAGATAAGGTCCTTGACAACATTCATACCATAATTTCAAGGGAAGAAATATATTGGAGACAAAGATACAGGGCTATATGGCTGAAGGTAGGGGACAGAAACACTAAGTTTTTCCACATGACCTCCTTAAAACATAAGGTAGCTAATAGAATCACCAAGTTAACTGTTGAGAACAACACTCTGACAAATAAGGATGAAATCAGGGATGAAGTTGTTCAAGCAGCTGTTGTCTAGTAATGAGGAGCTTGATCAGACCCATCACCTCAATTTGGTCAGCAATATTCCTAATATTATAAACTCTTTTAAGAATAAGACCCTTGTTGCCATCCCGTCTGATGAAGAAATCAAAAAAGCTATCTTCTCCTTTTAAGGGGATAAAGCTCCAGGCCCTGATGGATTCCCTATGTTTTTCTTTCAAGAATTTTGGAATATTGTGGGGAAGCATACAGTTAATGCGGTAAAAGAATTTTTTGGGTCCAAAAGAATCCTAAAGGAGTTGAACTCCACTTTTATTGCCTTAATCCCCAAATTTGCTAGGGCAGATTCTATGGGAAAATTTAGGCCTATTAGTCTATGCAACTCTTTCTATAAAATAATATCCAAAATGATGATGACAAGAATGTTGGCGATGCTTCCCTTCATCATATCTGAAGAGCAAAAAGGATTTGTTCCTGGTAGATAGATTCTTGATTCGATCATTCTTGTTCATGAGAACATTCACTCTCTCAATGCTGCAAAAAAAGAAGGTTTCTTGATAAAGTTGGATTTGGCTAAGGCTTATGATAGAGTTGAATGGGATGTTCTATTTAAAATCATGGGGGCTTTTGGTTTTGATGGTAAGGTTATCAAAATAATCAGAGAACTAATCACTACTCCTATGTTCTCTATTTTGGTTAATGGATCTCCTACAAAAATTTTTAAAAACTCTAGAGGGCTAAGACAAGGAGACCCCATATCACCTATCGTTTTTACCATTCTAGCTGAAAGTATGAGTAGAATGATTCATAAATTGAAACAAAGAAAAATTATCAAAGGTCTTCAACCTTCTTCTACCAATGTGTTTTGCACTCATCAATAGTTTGTTGATGATACTATCATCATGGGATATTCTTTAGTCAAGGAGGTTGAAGCCTTCAAAACTACTCTCAACTCCTATGCTTTGGCAACTGGTCAACTGGTTAACTGGGACAAATCAGCTATGTACTTTCTCAATACTCTAGTCATAAGACAACAGAGAATAGCCAATATAATTGGTTGTAAAGTGGACTTGCTACCTTCTACCTACCTGGGCCTTCCTTTAGGGATTGCTCCCCCAAACTCTTTCTGGAATATGATCATTGATAAAATTAATAAGAGACTTCCAGGATGGAAAGGTTCAATGTTATCTCAAGCTGGGAAAATGCAGCTCCTCCAAGCTACTCTTCAAAATCTCCCTGTTTATGCCCTCAGTCTATTTGGTATTCTGGCAAAAATTGCTGAAACTATGGAAAGAATTCAGAAGAGATTCTTATGGTCAGGAGTTGAAGAAAAGAAGAGAATACCTTTGATTGCTTGGGACAAGGTGTGTAGACCAAAGAACAAAGGAGAGTTGGGGATTAAAATTATTAAAACTTTTAATAAAGCCCTTCTTGCCAAGCAATTATGGAGAGCTTTTGACATTAAGAAAGACAGGAGCCAAATTTGGTTTGATAAATACATTAAGAATCAGACTATCCAAGGGATCCTCAATGATAAAGATATCCCGGCTGGATCTTTCATCTGGAATAGTGTTACCAAAGCCATAAAAGTTGCAAAAGCTGGAGCTAGATGGGTCCTTGGAAAAGGTGATAGAATAAGGTTTTGGGAAGACCCCTGGATGAAGAATGAAGCCCTTTTTGATCAAAACAACAATCAAGTCATTAAAGAATGTAAAAGGAGGTTTGGGTTGATGGTTTGTGACTATTGGAAGGAGAATAAATGGGTCAATCTTGAGGACATCCATCCTGGTCTTTCTTCTATTCAGAAAGAGTTGTCCTTTTCCCCTAACAACAACTATGATGATGTTTTCCTTTGGAAAAGTGACCCTAAAGGTGAATTCACAGTTTCTTCTACTTATAAAAACACTTTTTCTCAAATCTGCAATCCTTTCTGGAATAAAGTTTGGAACAGCATCCTGATCCTAAAAGTCAACATGTTCTTTTGGCTTGCTTCCTATAATAGCATCCTTACTATTGATAATTTAATTCGAAGGGGCTTCAATTTCCCTAATAGATGTGAGCTCTGTCAGAAGGAGGAGGAATCAGTTGATCACCTATTTTTTCATTGCTCCTACACTTGGGAAATCTGGTGTAAAATATGGGAAAAATGGAAAACTAATTGGGTCATGAACAAAAGCATTAAGGATATAATATGGCAATGGAATTTTCCTACCAATTGCCAAATTATTAAAAACCTATGGTCCTTGACCCTCCCCATGATATGCTAGGGCATTTGGAAAGAAAGGAATAATAGGATATTTAGGGAAGAAAAGTGTAATACTCAGGTTGTCTTTGAAAAAATATGCAGGGCTATAAAGGAGAACATCAACATCCCTCACAAGAATAATCAACAATGGGCTATTATAAATTTGAATGATATGGAAAAAGGCATTATTACTGAATGGAACCTGATTGATAAGGTCTACAGAGTGGATAACAAGAAGAAGAGAGAAAACATTGTTTGGAGGTTCCTTGATTATGACTGGATAAAGGTTAATTTTGATGGGGCTGCTAAAGGGAATCCTGGAAAGGCTGGTGGAGGTGGAGTTATCAGAAATGCTCAAGGAAGGTGTATTTCTACTTTTTCTTCCCCTTTTGGAATCCAAAACAACCATGTGGCTGAAGCTATGGCCATGCTTAAGAGCCTCCAGTTAGCCCAGGAATTCAAATTTAAAAAAATCTGGCTTGAAGGGGATTCCTTAAATATTATACAAGCCCTCAAACAGATTAGTTCAGTCTCCTGGAATATTGCTAATATTATTAAAAATGCTAAGACTATCCTTAATAACTATGTTAGCATTATTTTAACCCACACTTTTAGAGAGGGTAACAAGGTAGCGGATATCCTTGCTAATAAAGGGGTTAATTTGGAAAAGGGGATCAAATATATAGGGGAAGATCACATTAAGTGGGAGATTAAGGAACAATTATTTTTTGATCGCCTTAATGGAGCAAGAAAATATTATGATTGAATTCTGGGGAACGAGTACCAATGACAGAGTATGGAGGTGGATGACCTACCAGTCGATGAGTGCTTCTAGGCATCATTACCAAGAACACATGTGTGAGAGAGGTAATTGTAATAATAGCCAGGTTCGTATGAACATGAAAGACAATTTCAAAATTGTGAAAGTATCTTTTCAAGTAGAAACCAGAAACATAGAGTTTTACTTGGGGGCCGAGAGCTGTAACAGAGGTGATTGTAACCTGAAAAGCAGAATGGGAGGCAGCCTTAACAGGAATGAATCGTTTGGGTGTGAGCACTGGAAGAGAAAAAGGAAGGTGTGGAGAAGGCTCCACTGACATGGGTTCACAGATTACATGGAGAAGCTCCATGGTAGTAGAAGCTCTGTTTCTCAGGGGTTCGCAAAAAGCTAGAGCAATAACAGGGCTAACCTGTTTGGGGAAATCTGGCACATTGATGAAAGCTTGATCTTGGAGGTAATGGTGCTCAAGATGGAGGGGACCAAATTCTATAGGGATAGAAAGTACACCGCTGAGGCCTTCAAAAACTTCCCTAAGACGGAGGACGAGAAGAGCAACCTGGAGAAGAAGGATAATATCTCTTACTTCACCCCCCAATAGGTAAAACCTTTCTGGCAAAAAATTCTTAGGGCATTAATGGAATATTTAACTGTGGATGGTAGGTTTACAAAAATTTACAATTATCACTTTGCCATCCTGAACCACTTCCGCCATGGGGTGAAAATTTCTTTGCCCTTCTATCTTGCTTCTTCTTTGAACGAGAGTTTGGCCGACCACATTAAAAAACCCAGCTCCTATCCTCTTGCACACCAGGGTCTCATCCTGCTGATTTATGAATATATGAAGAATAAGACTAGGGCAACAAAGGATGACCCTTTAATTCTCAATGCTCAGACTTCTGAGAAAAGCATAGACTCTAGTTCGACTGAGGAGACCAAAACCCCTTCCCATAAAAAAAAAGAAGATTAATGTGCAGGAAGAAATGGATGTGCTTTGTGAGGAAGAAGAAGGAAAAAATAATGAAGAAATTTATGAAAAGGAGATCAATAAGGAGGAGTATGGGGAAGGAGAGGAAGGGGGCAATTATGAGAATTGTCAACATAATATTGTCGGCTCAGAAATTGAGAAAGAGGCTCTAAAGCCTAAGGAAGGTGAAAACCCTAATGAGGAGGAGACGGAACAAAGCAAGGATTCTGTAGAAACCATACTGAATACCGCCCACAATTGCACCCTTGAATTCTTCAACTTTCAAAAGTGGGAATTGGAAGTTAAGATCAACATGTCTAATTCTGGGAAGCAGCACGAGGAGATGGAGAATAGTGAAGTGGAGGAAGAAATGGAAATGGAAGACTGGTAGGAGAAAGACTTGATTAAAGTTGACCTAAAACACCCGGAGGACATCATCAAAATTCTAAAGGAATAGGTGGAGGAGGATAAGGACAATGTCAATGCCCGGATGGCTAGAAATGAGAAAGCCCTAAAAAGCCTTATGGATCATAGCCTCCAGGTTCTAAAAGTATCCTCCCAGAACATGAATGCGCTGGTGATCCACCTGGAAAAGAAAAACTAGGAGAAGGACCTCATGGTTATTGAAGATGCTCCTACTTCCAGCCTAAAACACCAGACCTCTAGGCGCAGAAGCAGGCAGACTATGACAGAGAAGGAAATGAAGATGAAAGATAGCTAGACTGGTCAGGAAAATACTGATTTGAGGGAAGCGGCAAAAGCTATGATGCTTTTGGTATAGGATGTAGAAGAAACCATGAAGAATTTCTAATTGTTGTCTTTGCTAGGCTTGAGGCCAATTTCTTGCTGGCCTTTTGCTGTCCTTTCCTTTGTTGTTGGTCTTTTTGCTGGTGTTTTGCTACTGTTGTATTTTGTTGCTATATTGAAAATCTTTCTTATGTAAATGGGTTTTGGGTCCCTTAAAACCTGTTTTTAATTAATCAAAAACAAAATTACTTATTACATTCATTTACATATGTATGAAAGTGGATAATCAAAGAAGCAACAAATTCAACACAAACATATTTATTCCAACAAAGATTTTCTTTTCTGTATTCAAATACATAGATTTGAAAGTTGCTGAAAATTTCTAATTTTATTCACTGATAAAATGCCTTCATTGACAATCCACAAGTATCTAAACAAAGTCTATCAATCTTTTCAAAATTTCTTGGACCTTTTTTAAGTCTTTTTCCAGAAATATATATCTAAATTGTCTACCCTAACCACTCGATAACCATAGAGTTACATTGCTCTACCCGAGGGTAAGTTTAAATAGTTTGTTTTTTAAACTAATAAAAATATTTTTTGGCTAAAATAAGCAGAAAGAAAAGAAAACATGGGAACAGTTATCCAATTGTGGCAATGGGCGACTAGACTGATCCTTCTTCCACTCCGTGAATGCCTCCATGAATTGTTGGATGATAGGTTCATTTGGAATGCCCATGTGTAAAATCCATTGTTGCCAAACTTCTTTATCATGATGCACCTATTTTACCTTATCAACATGGTTGTTCAAATGATCTATGCACAAAAATAGTAAGGATTTGATTTTAGCAATAGTGGAGAAATCTTTCTTTGTGATCATTGTTGCATTCATGACCATATCAATTTGTACTTCATAAGATTTTCTTATGGCTTCAGCAGTGTCAATGATTTGTCCATCCTTCTTCATTTATTTCACTCCAATGTATTTCAAATCATTAAGAATGTTTTGTATTAACTCAGATGATTCCTGCCCAAGTCTAATGAATTCCTCATAGCCTTGTTTGATTATCGAATTTCTCCATTGTATGTTCTTCTTGCAAATGTATAGAACATTGTCATCAAATCCCTGTATAGGCTTTTCTACAAGGAACTTCATTACACCATGCTTCTAAACTTCTTCCATGTGAGCTATTGTTTGGGCCCATTTGGCCTCTTTGTTCTTCCAGGGTGTGTTTTCCTTTCCCAATTCTTGGATAACTTTAGCAACATCATCATACACCTTGCTCAAATGCCCAATATATTATTTTCCCTCTTTCCTGACTGTATCCAACCATTCAAGGAACACCCCATGCACCATTTTATTCCTTTGAACTTCTACGTGCAACTTCTGATTGCTAGGGGATTTAGGATCAAAGAGTGCTAGTTGTGCGGACAATGGTCGGGGATCTGGCCCATGAATTACAACAATATATTCTGCCATTTGTGTCAAGGTTTCTTTCAGTTCCTTTTTATGTATTTTATCCTTCCAAGTTTTCGTTATGATCTTTTTTATATACCTTAATATATATTAATTAAGATATTCCATAAATCTTAATAGAATTGTATTAATTTATCTTAAAAAGAAAAGTTTATTTTTATCATTATAATTTAATATAATCCTTTTAAAGATTTATTCCATTAAAATCTAAAATAGAATTATATTAATTTATTAAATGGATAAAAATAAATAAATAAATAAATAAAACTATTTGAAAAGGAGAAGACAAAAATATAAGGTAGCATGCATATATCAGAGAGGGAGTTCTTTTTAGAACTATATTTATACCAGTATCATGCAATTTTCTGTTGAAGGGGCTTCTCTTCTGTTCAGAGTTATTTTTGGCTTCCTAGATCATGCAGATTTCAGAGAGGGTGTTTTCTTTTTGGGAAGCTATTTTTAGCAGTTGCAGCAGTTCTATTTACAATATGGAGTTCTTTTTCATGCAGCATCAGTTGGGGTCCTTTTTTTAGCATTGGAGGCTATTTTTGGTAGAGTTTTGCATGAGTTTTTAAGGCTATTTTGGGAAAATTCGCCCAAGGCTTTTTCTCATATAGTTTTTCATTTTTAGTGTTTTGGAGGAGGTATTCTTTATGATATCTATATATTCTTCTATTCTCCTTCTTTTCCCCTTTGTTTCTTTCTTTTTTCATACACATTTTTGGAAAAAAGCATTGTATCTTAGCACTTCAGTTTTATATAGCAAAGTTCCTTTGATATTATAGAGTTCCATGTGTTTGCCTTGGTAATTATGCATGTTCATTTGCAAATTTGACATATATTTACTATGTTTTGATCCACAAACCTTTGAATTTCAGTCTATTTTATGTGCATGTATTTTCTGCTTTTCATATAATCATTGGTTTTAGGTTGTGTAAAAGGCGTTTTTTTCAATTTGTTTGTTAAAACTGGTTTTCCTTCCAAGTTACGATCCCCTTATCCTTCCTAAGAAATGTTTATGCTATTGAAGGGTACAATTACTTTGTGTGGGTGAAATTCTATCATATTTTTGTGGGTTTTTAGGCTATTATCATTATAATTTTGGTGTATCACCTCCTAGTTTAGTTGCTTCTTTTTCAATATTTTTGGATTATTTGACTCTTTTCCACATCAGTCTTTTAGTTTTAGGAGGGATTTAAGGGAAGTCGGCCCATAACCCAGAGATTCACCTTCACTTTGAGCAACCCACAGGCTCGCAGGTGTTTCCATGTTTCATAAGATTGTTTGGTTTCATATGTAGCATCACTAGTGCAATCCTTTGTGACAACTATTTTTGGCATGCTTGATGGGGTACACTTGAGTTGTTACAACTCAAAAAAGATCCATTTTTGTTGTTGTTTTGGTATTGAGAGTAGTATTATAGCCTTTTGAGGTTATTTTTCTAAGTACCTGGCGACTCTATTTTTTTTTTTTATGTGCAGAATAGGTCTTAACAGCATATGAGAAAGTATCAAACCAGACAGAGTGAGGATCTGGTTGAGCAGATTGAGCTACCACCATCACAAAGGAGGACAAGGATAGCAAAAAATACAAAGAAAGCAACAGATTCAGTAGTTGAATTTTCAGCAGATTCATTAGCTGAAGATTTTCCTAAGATCCAAAATTCTGATTTTTTGTCTAATTTTTTTCCTTTGTCTAATCCTTAGCCTAATTTTTCCATCCGTATAAATCCTTTTTTTGCAACAACCCCATTTTGGTCATTCATTACCAAGAATCTACCGGTTAATCCACCAATAAATCCTCTAGTATTTCCAATGGCCATACCAAGAGCACATGCTTTTGTACCCTTCAATAGAGGCAACCCTTTGAATCTGACCCAACATGATCCCATACTAGGAGAATATCTAAAAAATCTTCCTATTTTCACTAGTAAAGATCACATCACACCCATTGAGCACATAAGGGATGTTGCATCTCTATGTGTGCACTAGTAAATTTGGCCTCAAATTCTGACAAAGGTTTCCGACAGAAAAGGCATATTGTGATCAAATTTGATTTTTTTTAAATACCCGAGTTCGTCAAAATTCTGATGGAAAACGTCCGTCGAAATTCTGACAAACTCGGGCATTATTATTAAAAAAAAAATGCGAGTTCATTTTAAAAGAAACCAAGCACAGGCCGAGAGCGTCGTCTGCCAAAGTTGAAGCTGCTCTTGCCTCCCTCCCCCCTTGGAGTGATCTCTTTATAACCGTGCACTCCTCAAGTAAGGTTTTTTTCGCAATCAAGGGCATGCACTTCTTTTCTTAAAGAATATTGATTCCATGCATAGTAGATTACGTTTTCCAATTTTGTTTTTATTTGTGTCAATGTATCTTAGTTGTTTTTCATAACTTTGATCCGCGTCCTAGAGATTATCTTTGGATTCTTACAATGTCCAATAGCCATTCATCCCCAACTGAAGACATTGTTGGAACTTGCAAAAATATTGTAAAACTATGTAATTTATTTCTTGAAAACCCTAAACTCTAAGTCAATGTTAGTTGCAATTCACTTTGTCATAGATTTTGATCATAGTCGCAAGCTGAAATTTTTGTGATTTTAATAACAATCAGGTCCTGAAATTATCACATTAATAATCTCCCATTTGTTTTATGTGTGTTCTCCTGTCAAAAAATTACAAGGTTGTTGTCCACTACTCTCAAATGATTGAGTTTGGTGTTTCACTCTTTATTTTTGTTATTTATTTCATTCAACATGTTCATGAAACTTTCTCTCTATCATGGTGATTATCAACTCATGCTATTTATTTCACTAATGATGATAAAGCTTCTTTGACCTTTATGACAGTGAGGTCCTATATATTTATTTCCAACTATTATTCACTATAAATTGTCTTCTTTCTTGTACACCGATCTTTTATCACTATAGTCTTTTCATTGAATGAAAGGTGAATGGATTTAAATATGTCATCTTTGATTATCTTCTATTATCACTCCTTTGAAAAATAGACTGTCATTGTGAACCTTGCACCAATGTTGAATGTCCCGTATTTGAGTATTCACGGATTGTCCTATGATTATATAATTGTGTTTGTTGATATTCAATGAAAATCATTTCATCTCTCAGGATCATAGGTTTATCAAACTAAACTTTGTTGATTACATGAACATGATGTTTGTCATGTATGTCAACTATCTAGATTCTTGTCTTTTTTTTTCATTTTGTATTGCCTCTAACTCTCTATCCTTTGTAACTCTTATTCTTATAGATACTAGTAAGATATCAATATGTGTGATCTCTCGTAATACCCTCTTGTCCTTCATGATTAAACATCATTTTGGATATCTTAAGTTCTTATTCTCTTCTCTAACTATCATTGTTGCACGTGTATTCAATATTTGTTCACCATGTTCTCATACAATTATATCCTTGCTTGAGAGCAAACTATCCTTATCTTGAAAACATAAATGATGACTATCCTCTTTCATCAATGATCATTCTTGAATTTCTTGTTATAGCCCTTCAAGGTTGTGATTGCTAACTATTTTTTGTGATGGTAAAATTCATATCAAGCAAATAGGGCATCAAATAGTTAGATCTAAGCATTTCCATCCCACCATACATTTTCCAAGTGGTTGTACAACATAGTTGACCAAAACCATATAGTTTATGCAAGGATAGAATCTAAAACCTAAAATTTCTAAGGCAAGACCTTTGAGCAAAAAGAAAGGGGACGTGCATATGCCATCCATTGACTCCTACAACACCAAAAATGTATCAAACTATTTTCTTGTTTGTTTTTTTTCCCTTTTACTATATATACTTCTTGTTTTCTTTAAACTTAGAGGCTATGAATAATCTCTAAAAATCCAAAATCTACTCAATTTCTCAAACAACTCAATAATGTTAAAGCGTTTGATAAAAAAATGCATTTCAAGGAGTATGTTGTATGTAATGAAGGAAAAATGCATAAGAACTTACCATGTTGCAGGCACAATTGAAGGCACGATTCACCATGAATAGGCATGTATATATAAAAAAACCTTTTAAGCTCCTTTAGATATTAGAGATGTAAAAGACCAAGTCATTCCTAACGTGGAATTAATACATGAAGCTTGATGATAGTTGGTTTCCATATTCCTATTATTATTATTAGTTCATGCCTCACATGGAACTATTGTGGAGGGTTTGAATTAAACAGTGATTATGCATTTATTGAACAACCAATAACATTGCTTTATTTGTCCTTTCCTAGATCTAATTTAATGTTTAGTATACAAATGTGATTGGACATTATCATTTTCCTGCAAAATAGAAATGTTGGTAGCCTATCATTGGCAGATGTGAAGGCATCTCGAACTCCAATGCAAGTGAATGCCCAGATTTAGAGGAAGGGAGCAAAAAAGCATTCTTGCAGGAGGCTGCACAATGTTGGAAATTAGGGTTTTCATTTACACAATGTGTTGCTCACAAAATGGGAGCCTTGGTAGACTTTCATTTGAGGGTGTAGAGTTATTTGAGGTTCCACAACTTATGTGTTATATAGGACTTGAATCAACTATTATGTGTCAGAGGACACTTGTTTCAAAGTTTCTATAACCACTCCAATGGAACCATTTCTTGCATTGGTTGTGGAGAAATAGTTCGTGAGCTTGTCCATGTTTTTGTTGCAATTTGCATAGTAATTGGTAGAAAGCAAATTATCACAAAACAGTAGATCAACAACAAATAGAGAAAATATATATATAATCACCATAGATTTGATCTACTTCTTGGTTACTCTTAAACTTTTTTAGACCTTTGTTTTTCCTTCGCACAAATAAAATCTAATGTCATCTACTTTAAAGAAAATATTTCTAAGGTAATAAAGTTGTCTTATTTCTATTCATCCATGCAATTCATTTGTTTAGAATAAATTATAATATAAAAGGAAATTGCATGTGGATTGATGTTAACACTGCTTCAAGATACATTTTCCTTAGTTTGCAAATATGAAATTAGCAACTAAAGTATGAATGATTGGAACTAAAACCTTTTGAAAATATTTTCTCATTAAATGTTTGTGGATGTGAAAATTTTGTCAGTTCATTAGTATTTGTCTTCCATTACCTAATTTCTACTTGTTTTCATTAGTTTGATTATGAAAAGATTGATAACACAAAAGGATAATTTGCAGACTAAACTTAATGCATCCCTGCATAAAAAAGTGTACCTTATGATTACCAATCAAGGGTAGGCACTAGTATAGGTATTTTACATACAATGCATGAGTAGAAGATATGTATCCCACCAATCCACTTAAAATGCCAACCATTGGTAAGCTCTTGTAAATCATCATGCACAATAATTGTATGCTTTCTTTATATCCATTAATATAAGGGTAGTTTGAATGATGTGCATAATTACACCCACAATACTAGGGCACTAGGAAGGCCTTTTTCTACATCACTATTCTAACTACTTGTTACTTATTGAATTAAATGTAAAATGTTCATTTTGCAAGCTAGGGTGTTGTACAAAAAAATAAATTCTAACTCATTAAATATAACATCCAATTGATATCTGTCACATGCATTCATTACATGAGAATTTGATATCATTAGGACAACATAGGAATTTGCATGGCCACTTGAAATCTCCAAAACAATTGTTTGGCTCAATAGTTTGCTTGAGAAGAAAAAGAGAAAGTTGCTAACCAAACTAAGCACAACAAACTCTTCCAATGTCTCTTAATACTACTAAGATGAGATAACAAAGGTGGGAAAATTATTAAAGATAAAAAGTGCAAAGGTCATTTCCATAGTAAAAGATCGAAACTACATATCAAGATCAAAATTACAAGTGTGAGGTCACTTTCATAGCTATGGGATTTAATACAACTATTTATAGGTAATAGATGCTATTACAATGTATACTTAACTCAAGAAGACAACAAAATGGTGAGAACAATCATTCCACTACTTATTAGTAATTGTTCATGTGTTTATCTTCAACTACTAGAGAGGTCTTTGGACATTCAAAATGTCATATCAATCATAAGATGGAAAATGAAAAGAGTCAAAGGTGCAAATACAGTAAGGTTGCAGTCACTTAGGAATCACATAAGATAGTCATATTTGTTGGTATTATGGATGTGTTGCATTGGTTTTGTCATTGATGTCAACACTTGTCAACACTTATCAGTACTGGAGATCTTTGGTTATGTTCATCGGCATGTTCAGTGACTTATGCACAGTCACCAATATTTGGCTCACCGATAGGTTATATTGTTCACCGACACTGAGGATGATCTGTTATCATCTAGAGATTACTTGGTTATGTTGAAGACATGGGTTGGACACTTGGTTTTGGTGATTTGGTTATTGGTCTAATCAAGTTTGAATATTTGTTGTTACCAGCAAATTGGTCTAGGTTATGGACTGGCAAGCGCTATCTATTCTAGATCAGCATGACATGTTATGGAGATGATTTATTGATTGGTTATTATTGTAAATACATTAAGTTGACATGATGCATCACATATTGATTCATTTGTACTTGATTTAATTGCACTATTCTTAGTGAGCCAACCTACACATTTGGTCTTAGGTTTTGGTATATATGTAAGATCTCATTTGTGAGATTATGTAGTAGAAGTGGAAGAGGATTGTAATAAGGTATATGTGAATATAAGCAGAGCTACTCATGCAAAAATCATTTGAAGATTCAAGGAAGGTATGAAGAAGACAATTAGAGCTTAACTGGTACTAAATCCAACATATGAAGATGCTATTTTGTGCAGTACATTATCATTGGATTTAACCATCCAATTGTAGTCAGTGTGACTTCCATCTTGTGATTGAGCAGTACGCTCTAGGTAGTTGGCCTTTCTGGATGTGCAAACCCCATTTGTACACACATACTATCTGCAGTAGTATCATTTAATTATGGGTAAGGCTTCCCACCGTGGTTTTTCCCCTTACAAGGTTTCCACATACAAATATCTGTGTTATGTGTTGTGGATGTTATTTGTCTTTTCTTTCATACATTAAACTTTACTGGTACTGTTATTAACTGTTAAACTGTTAACTGACATTAAGTTTGGTTTACCGGTATTATGCATCAAGTTTGATTAAGTTATATTTGGGTTGAAATTAATAGACAACTGATTCAACCCCCCCTCTCAGTTGCCTCTGGGTCCTAACAATTGGTATAAGAGCTAAGTCCTCTTTTTACAGAAGTTTAACAACTTGAGGAGATTCTATGGCAACTAACTATTTCAGGAAGGACAATCCAAAACTTGATGGAACTAACTATGGTATATGGAAGATCAGAATGGAGACACATCTTAATTGAATTGGAAGAGACATATGGGATGTTGCAAAGAATGGCTATGTTGGTCCTACACAGAGTCAACCTAATCCACCAAACTTGGCTAAAGATCAGGAGAATGATTGCAAAGCAAGAGAAGCACTTTTGAGCGCATTATCAGATCAACAAATCATGGGATTATCAGACTGATCTACTGCTAATGCTATTTGGGACAAATTGGAGACATTTAATGAAGGTGATACCACTATCAAAATTGCAAAACTGGGATGCTTCTAGGTCAGGTATGAAAATCTGAAAATGGAAGAAAATGAAAGGATTTTTGCTTTTATGGAAAGATTTAATGAAATTGTTTTGGGTATACAATGATGTGGAGGATCCTTAAGTGAAGATGAAATTGTTTCTAAAGTTTTAAGAGCATTGCCACCAGCATACAAAATGAAAGTAACTGCTATTAATGAATGGAGAACAATGCCTAATACATCAGTATCTAGAGATACCTTGGTTGGAAAACTTTCAGCTTTTGAACTTGAGGAATTTGGTCCTGTTGCTACAATTAAGACAGATTTAGCTTTCAAAGTATCATCATCTGCAGCACCATCATCATCATCATCTGAGAAATCTGATTGGAAAGCACTTTATGCAAGAGAACTTGAAGATATCAGAAGGGAGAATGAAGAACTTGAAGAGCTTGAAGCACTATTTGCAAAAAAAATGCCTAAAGGTCCAGTTGGAAGTAAGTACAAAGGTAAAGCACCATTTAAATGTTTTAACTACAATAAAATTGGTCATATGGCATCTAGGTGTCCTGATAGACATGCAAGATTAAAAGAAGAAGCTAAAAGAACATATAAGCCTAACCTTGAATATCAAAGATACAAACTTAAGAAGAATAGAGACAAATCATGTTACTATGCTGATGAAGGAGTTACTGATGAACTAAATGAGGAACTGGTAGACAATGGATGGGATTTTGTTGCAATAATAGAAGATCAACCAACACCTATTGTACAACCGGTAGAGCAGGCCCTGGCAGCTAAAATTGAAGAAAAGGATGAATGGATCATTGATTCCGGATGTTCACATCATATGACTGGTGATAAAAGTAAATTCTTAACCTTTCAGGAATACAATGGAGGTCTAGTAATATTTGGGGATGATAAAGCCTATTTGATAAGAGGAAAAGGCACTATATCTTTTGATGGTAAGTGCAATACTGACAACATTTATTATGTTGAAGGTTTGAAGCATAATCTTTTGAGTGTTGGTGAATTAGTTGAAAAGGGATTTCAGTTACAATTCAAGAATCGTAAATGCAAAATCATGAATAGAACTGATTTAGAAATTGCAATTGGTAATCAGACTAAAGATAATATCTTTCATTTGAATAACAATGAGAAAAAAAGATTGATTGCACATATTGATGAAAGTTGGTTATGGCATAAAAGACATTGCCATGTAAATTTTGATTGCATTGTGAAGATTAGTACAACTAAGGCAATTAGGGATTTACCTAAGATTGTAAAACCTCATAATCCGGTATGTAAGGAAAGTCAATTTGGAAAGCAAGTTAGAACAAATTTTAAGAGTATTCCAGAGAAATCCAATAATGTTCTTGACTTAATTCATACCGGTTTATGTGGTCCAGCAAGAACTAGAAGTCTACAAGGAGATAGATATTTTATGTTAATCATTGATGATTATTCTAGAATGTGTTGGGTTACTTTTCTCAGGGAGAAATCGGAAGCTTTTGGGAAATTCAAACTATTCAAGGTAATGGTAGAGAATGAAGCTGGTAAGAAAATCAAATGTTTAAGATCAGATCAAGGAGGTGAATTCACATCTAAGGAATTTAATACATTCTATGAAGTGAATGGAATCAGAAGACAACTATCAGCACCTCGGACACCCCAACATAATGGAGTTGTGGAAAAGAAGAACATAACTATTTTGGATGCAACTAGAAGCATGATATCAGAAGCAAACCTACCTCATGTATATTGGAGAGAAGCAGTGAATACAATGGTTTACACATTCAACAAAATTCACATCAAAGGTGAAACCGGTAAGACTCCTCATGAACTATGGTTTGGTAATACTCCTACTCTTAAATATTTCAGAATATTTGGAAGAAAATGTTATATTAGGAGAGATGATTATATTGGTAAATTTGATCATAGAAGTGATGAAGGAATATTTCTGGTTATTCATCTAAGAGCAAGGCATATAGATGTTTTGATAAGAGAATGCAGAAAATCATTGAGAGTGCAAATGTGAAGATTGATGAATAGTTTAGAGGTAACTCAAGGTCTGTGGACTCTGAATCGGCAGTTGAGATAATAACAAATGAACCTATATGGAATGCATCAGTATAGAATGTTGATCTAGTCACACCGGAATCATTAGAGAATTCCACAGTGATTGAAGAACAACAACAAGTGAATACACCCAGGTATGTAAGATTGAATCACTCTGAAAGTCAAATAATTGGGAATAAGTATCAAGGTATTATGACTAGAGGAAGACTGGCAAATGAAGAGGTATGCTTAATTTATCAAATTGAACCAGTAACTATTTTTGAGGCATGTGAAGGTAGACATTGGATTAAAGCTATGGAAGATGAATTGGAACAAATTGAAAAGAATAACACATGGACATTGGTTCTCTGACCTAAAAACAAAAATGTAATTGGAACTAAATGGGTATTCAGAAATAAACTTAATGAAGATGGTAAGGTAATCATAAACAAAGCAAGATTAGTGTGTAAGGGATATTCACAGAAAGAGGGAATTGATTACAATGAAACCTTTGCATCGGTAGCTAGAATTGAGGTAGTCAGACTATTTCTAGTATTTGCAGCACACAAGAACTATAAGTATATCAAATGGATGTTAAATGTGCATTTCTAAATGGTGATCTTGAAGAGGAAGTTTACATTGAACAACTTGATGGATTTTCTTTGACAAATGACAAAGATATGATTTTCAGGTTAAGGAAAGCTTTATATGGATTAAAGCAAGCTCCTAGAGCTTGGTATGCTAGATTGGACAAATATCTTTTGAAGCTTGGTTACACTAAAGGTATTACTGACAACAACTTATATTTCAAAGTGACTAATGATGACATCTTGGTTATTGAAGTTTTTGTTGATGATATCATTTTTGGAGGAGAAAATGGATTGTGTAAAGACTTTTCTAATAAGATGTAGGAAGAATTTGAAATGTCTATGATTGGGGAGATAAAATTCTTTATAGGATTGCAGATTTCATAGATGTTAAAGGTATATTCATATGTCAATCAAAGTACTTGAAAGAACTACTAAAAAAATTTGGTATAGAAAACTCTAAACTGGTAAGTACTCCTATGACTACAATTGATAAACTATCATTGAAGGATGAATCAACACTTGTTAATCTGACAAGATATAAATCTATGATTGGAGGTTTACTGTATTTGACACAAACAAGACCTAATATTATGAATGCATTATGTATTGTTTCAAGATTTCAGAGTAACCCTAAGGAAAATCATGAATCAGTAGTGAAAAGGATTTTCTGGTATCTACAAGGCACAACAAATCTTGGTTTATGATATACTAAAGATGAAAATTTTGATTTATGTGCATACACAGATGCAAATTGGGCAGGAGATGTAGATGACAGAAAAAGAACCACTGGAGGAGCATTCTTTCTTGGTAGCAGATTGATTTCACGGCTGAGCAAGAAATAGAGTTGTACATCATTATCAACAGCAGAAGTAGAATATGTTGCAGAAGCAACTAATTGTACTCAGGTATTATGGATTAAGAAAATGTTGAAGGACATAAAAGTAAAATGAAAAGAACCTATAATCATTTACTATGATAATATGGCAGCAATTGATATATCCAAGAATCCAGTATTTCACTCTAAAACTAAATATGTTTCTATCAAATTCAATTTTCTGAAGGATAATATTGAAGCAAAAGAAGTGAAATTGGTTTATGTGAATACTAAAGAGAAGATTGCAAATATCTTTACTAAGCCTTTTCCTAAGGAAACTTTTGAATATCTCAAAGAGCAGCTTGGGGTTATACCCTCACTGGTAGAGACTTAGATAGTAGGGTATTAGCATTAGACCGACAGGAATTAATGGAGAAACCTTTTTCCATCTTTGATGAAGGAGAGCTACTTCTTAGGGGGAGTAGTTGGATAAGTTAGTATTTATAATTAGTTCTATGAACTGGTTGTATCTGGATTTTGTATTTTTTTGGCATTTGATGTCAAAGGGGGAGAGATATCTATGAAAAAACACATTATCTTTCAGGGAGAGAATATCCATTGGGGGAGATATATTATGTATTTTGATTTTTGGTAATTGATCTCTTTGGGAGATTGTTGGTTTTTGGTTTTTGGCATTTCTACTTTGGCACTTAGATGGTTTTTCCATCTTGTGTTGCCATCAATGCCAAAGGGGGAGATTGTTGGTATTATGGATGTGTTGCATTATTTTTGTCATTGATGTCTACACTTGTCAACACTTATCAGCACTGGAGATCTTTGGTTATGTTCACTGACATGTTCAGTGACTTATGCAGTCATCGGGTATTTGGTTCACCGATAGGTTATATTGTTCACCAACACTAAGGATGATCTGTTATCATCTGGAGATTACTTGGTTATGTAAAAGAAATGGTTTGGACACTTGGTTTTGGTGATTTGGTTATTGGTCTAATCGAGTTTGCATATTTGCTATTACCAACAAATTGGTCTAGGTTATAGACCGGCAAGCACTATCTATTCTAGATCAGCACGACACATTATAGAGATGATTTATTGATTGGTTATTATTGTAAATACATTAAGTTGACATGATGCATCTCATATTGATTCATTTTTAATTGATTTAATTTCAATATTCTTAGTGAGCAGACCTACACATTTGGCCTTAGGTTTTGGTATATATGTAAGATCTCATTTGTGAGATTATGTAGTAGAAGTGGAAGAGGATTGTAATAAGGTATATGCGAATAAGCAGAGCTACTCACATAGACATCATTTGAATATTCAAGGAAGGTATGAAGAAGACAATCAAAGCTTAACCAGTATTGAATCCAACATATGAAGATGTTATTTTGTGTAGTACATTATCATTGGATTTAACCATCCAATTGTATTCAGTGTGACTCCCATCTTGTGATTGAGTAGTGAGCTCTAGGCAATTGGCCTTTCTGCATGTGCAGACCCCATTTGTACACACATACTATCTACAGTAGTATCATCTGATTGTGGGTAAGGTTTCCCACCATGGTTTTTCCCCTTACAGGGTTTTCACGTACAAATATATGTGTTATATGTTGTGGATGTTATTTGTCTTTCAATTTCATACATTAAACTTTATCGGTACTGCTATTAACTGTTAAATTGTTAACTGACATTAAGTTTGGTTTACCGGTATTATACATCAAGTTTGATTAAGTTATATTTGGGTTGAAATTAATAGACAATGGATTCACCCCCTCTCTCAGTTGCCTCAGGGTCCTAACAATATTAATATTGCATGAACAATATCATGGAAAGGAATAGAAATCTATAGTAAAGGATAAAGAAAAATGATTGTTCTAATAGTCAAGGAGTTCACAAGTCAGTTGTAAAAGAATGCCATAGTCCAAAAGGGAATAAATGATTGTGCTAATAGTAAAAAAGAGTCTTATATGACCAAAAGACATCAGAGTGGACCAATGGTTGGAGAATTTCATAGAATTCTCATAGTCAATTGGTGCAAGAGCACCTAATTGGCCTTCAAGCCTCTATGAGGAAAAATATGAAAGTTTTGTTTTTTGAAGTTTCAAATATGTAAATAAGGTCAAATATGACCATTTGTAAAGCATATAGCAAACAATGCATCCAATGAATATGCAATTGCAAAAGAGAGTGAGTAGAATGAAGAATTAAAGAAGGTAGAGGGATGCCTATGACAATTTCCTTCTTCAACAAGAGTATGTGGTCCATTGTATAGTTCTTGGTCCTCAACATATTCCTGAACTGCTCATTTTGATCTATCCATGCAATTGAATTGTATCATCTCACTTCAACTATTTGCCTCCTTAAGTATTTTTTTAGATGCCATGATGAGGGCAGTTATGTTGATGCCATTTAGCATTTGCACTTAACATCTTTTGTTGGGAGGGAGAGTTGGTGGGAGAGGAAAAATAATTTATGTTGAACATCTAATGATTGAACATATATCTCAAAAGAACTTATGACCACTAGATATATTAAATACATTCTCTATTAAGTTCAATGTTGTAAGATGAAAAAGAATAGAATACTTCTAATCAAAATAGCTAAGAAACATTGTAGGCAACATGGTCACATTGAAGGGGGACATGATTATCATCCATTGGTAAGTTGTTCATTATATCATTTTAACAATTTATATACATAAGAAATCACTTGATGATGAGATCATGATCATGGTTTATTTAATTTGATCAATTTTATATAGGTTGAGCAACCATGGGTACATGATATGGACCAAAACAACCTGAAGAATATGGTTTTCAAAGTGGAGGAACATGGAGGTGTGAATATCAAAGCTGAAGATAATGATCCCATCGAAGATGACAATCATGCACCCAAAAACACAATTGAAGATGATGATACAAATACATTGATCCATGACATATTTAGTACTAGCACAACTGATCATGATGATCGAGACAACCTTGATGTTTTTCATGATTTACTCTACTTGAGAAGGCATATGAGGCCCTTTACAAAGGCTCCCAAACAACTCTTCTCTCCATTGTATTGCTGTTGGTGAACTTGAAGGTTACAAATGGTTTATCCAACATAAAAATCTCACGTATGTTAAGGTATGTCATACATGTCATTATAGTTAATAAATGGTGAATCATGTACCATTAATATTCTTTATATTAACAAATTATATTTTTTTGTTGTAGATTGATAGGTGAGTTTTTGTTACCACCATCAAATATTCTACCTCGCTCATACTGAGAATTATCTGCCATTATGAAAGATATTGGAATGGAGTATCAAGCAATAGATTCCTGTCCCAATGATCATATTATATATAATCAACAACATGAATTTAGAACAGAATGCCCTGAATATCATATCAGTAGATATTGAACAGATAAAATAACAAAAAAGGCACCTCACAAGGTTCTTCGTTATATTCCCATTATTCCATGTATGCAACGATTATTTAGGTGCACTAGCTTGGCACAATTAATGGATTACCATGCACACAATATAAGTCAAGATGACATTATTTGAATGCCTACAGATGGTTCAACATCTATGGACATAGCGGAAAAGTGGCAAGACTTTAAAGAAGAACCTCATAATCTCAGGGTTTCATTGGTAGTGGACAGTGTCAACCCATTTGGAGAATTGAGATCTATTTACTCGGCGTGGCCTTTTTTTATTATCAACAATAACATTCCTCCATGGATGTCAATAAAGAGGGAGAACATAATCTTGGCAATGATTGTTCTAGGTATTTTATCATTTAATTGTCATCTACATTTAATTATAAATATTGCAGTAAAATGGTCATAATAATTATGTAATGTTTTTATTCATTCAACTAGGTAAGTACCAGGTTAAAGATATGAATGTATATATTGAGCCTCTTTATCAATTATTTGCTAGAGTTATGGAATGGTGTCACCATGTATGGCATCTCTAGACCAATAGGACAAAGACAATTTCAATTCCATGCAATTCTTTTATCGACAATACATGATGTCCTAGGGATAACACATTTTTGTGGTATGTTATAGTGTTTAAGTTGTGCATGATATTTATAAGTATAAAAAATTACATATTTAATCGAATTATACATTATCTTGTAGGTATTCAAACAAAGGGAAAATTTGCATGTTCAGTTTGTGGTCCAAAGATGAAATCTCATCATTCAAAAAGTTTAGGAAAGCAGGTGTTTGATGAGTATAGGCACTTCCTCCACAAAAATCATATCGGAATACTCAAAAATATCTTTTCAATGGGAAAGAAGAGACTGCATCTAAGCCATGAAGAATGATACCTCACCTATGGAAGTTGGAATATAATAGAATTAATCGTCAATGTAATGTCATTCCATCTAATGGTTTATGTTTGGAATTTGTATTTTTCTATCATGTTTTGTTTACTGATGATGTAATTGATGATCGTGAAGGTTGTCAAGGCATGGATGACTATTACTACTTATCAAGTTGCCATTAGTTTTTATATTCAAAGTTATACTATATACTCTAGTCGGTTAACACTACCGAATCATGTAGTCGGTATACATAGAGAAGTCGGTATGCACAGTCTAGTTGGTTATAGAAGAAAGCAGTCACAGAACGCAACATACACCGAGATGTCTACCGAGTATCTTTTATGTCTACCGAGCAGCAAAGATGACACACCGAGTTGATATACATTGAGTGAAACATGTTACTAGATTCATTGAACCTAGACATGCATATGAAAACGGGTTACAAGATTGAGGCACATCTAACCATTATCACATTGGAAATTGCACTAGAAGATTGTGTATGATTTTGAGATCAATCTAACAAATGAAATATTTTGTATAGTTATTCATTCGATAAATCATGTTTGTAAGATTGAAGCAATGAATTGGATCACCGTCTTAAGAGATCTATTTATGCAACATGAGTTAAGGGTATGTGCATGAGTGTAAAAAGACTATTACAGAGACACAGAGGTCACTGAGAAGGTTTTCAGAAAATAGTCAAAGAATAGAGTAAACAGAAGGGTTTACCAAGTTACTATATGGGTTACTGAGGTATGCTATAAGCAAGGTAATCTATTCTAAGCACATAGAATCTACTATAACATTTCAGATGTAAAGTTGTAGATATTTGTAATGATTTTATTGTAATATTGTGAAGTTGAAAGAGAAACCTTTAATAGGGTAAAAGACTCTAATCAAGTCTATAAACTGTAAAGCCTCTAACTAGGTGCAACATTTAGATTAAGTGTTGTAAAATCCTTTAGCAAGGTAGATCTAATAGATCTTGTTACTCCTAATAGGGTAAGCTATTAGAAATAGCTAATATGTAGCTCTAACCAAGCACTCTTTATTATTGCAGTAGTGAAGTTGTGGGTGCCATCCCCACCGCAGTTTTTCTCTCTAACCAAGAGTTTCTGTGTAACCAAAATATATGTGTTATGGAGTGAATCATGTATGATTGTTATTTATTTGTTTTGGCTTTATTTTATGTTACTGCACTAGTTTTTTTATGCATAACAGTAAAGTTATTATTCAAGAAAAGTTTTGGAGTACTAATTCACCCCTCCCCTCTCAATACATTAGCTTTCCATATTGGGCCTAACAATTGGTAGCAGAGCTTGAATCTTGGAAAAGCGTTTAACTACCTAAAGAAAAAGATCTTATCAATGGAAGGCTACAAAAAATCTTAGAGGATTGTGTATCTGCAAGAAGAGCTGGATCATGCTAATCAAGTGATTGCAGACATGCAAAGGCAAATGCAAAAATCTTTGAAAGTAAGAAGAAGATTATCTGATGATTTGCAGGACTCTCAAGTGTTAGTGGAACAAATTGAGACATCATCTGAGAATATTATATCTGAAGAGACTGAAGAAATGATTGAAGTATTGAAAGAAAAGAACAAAACACTAGCTGATCAACTAAAAGCAATGAAAAGAGAACATGAAAATTTCAGCACACAAATGACTGAAAATCTAGATGCATTAAGGACAGCTAAGGATAAAGTAAGAGATCTAGAAAGAGAGAAACAACAACTTGAAGTCTTAGTATCTGATAAAAATGATGAAATCATAAAGTTGACTGGGATTCAACAAAATATGACAAATCAACTAGGTTATGCACATCATGAAGCAATTCTGAAGAATGATGAAAATCAAGCATTGAAACTTGAAGTATCAAAGTTGACCGATGAACTTGAAACAGAGAAGAAATCCAAAGAAACACTAAAGAAGAGTTATGAAGCATCAAAGATGTTGGATGAGCAACTGAATACAAGAAGACCCAACAAAGATGCAGGACTCGATTATAAAGGAAAAGACTCTACTGAGAAAGGAATTCATACTACCGAGAGAGGAGAATCATCAAAGCAAGCTGGAAACATGAATAACATCAAAAGAAAGAAGCCTATTTCCCACTACTATGGAAATCAAGGTCACACTACCAACATATGCCAAATCAAAAAAGTAAGCAATCGAATATCACTAAGTCCAATGGTTATTGTTACAATTACAATAAATATGGTCACACATTTAACCAATGTAGGACAAAGTCTATTAACAACTATCAGAAGGCAAAATACAAAGGGTTTTGTAGAAACTGCAATAGATATGGACATAGTACTAAGAAGTGTTGGCTTAAGCAAAAGAACTACATGAGGTCTGCACACCGAGCAAACACTAGAGGTTACCGAACTCACACAGATCCTTACCGACAATATGCAGTAGTACCATGGGATTACAATACAAGGATATGGTGTCAATGTTGTGGAAGATATGGACATATTAGTGCTAACTATTTTATAAGGTTTGGAATGAACAACTGAAGATCATGGAGAAATCTTGGTATGGCATGTTTTCATTGTCACAAAGTTGGACACTTGGCTGGAGATTGCAGAGATCAACCTAGAAAAGACACTGAAGAAATAAAAGGCAAATTACAGATGATTTGGAAAAAGAAGGAAGTTGTGTCAAATGAAGAAAGAACCTTACCTACTGAGTTAGGTGCACCTATTCCAAATTAATCGGTAAAGGTATTAAGGGACTGCATTCTCTAAAGGTTAAAATCATAACAGTTCCTATTCTATTATGTACTAAATTCAAAATCTGCATAGTTAAGATGCATTAGTAAGTTTGAAATTCTATCAAATTCTTTGAAGCACTTTACAGGAAACTTGTCAAGTCAGTGAATACAGGAAGCCTGTCAAGTCGGTAAATGAAGGAAATTTGGTTACTTGGTTAAAACAAAAAAAAAGAGAGTAAATCAATTAAAGAGGAACCGAGTGCATTTAATGTTTTTGACCTAACCCGCACGGAGCCCGATAAGGTATTTTGTGTACTTAAAAGCATTTTTGTGGTCATTTTCATTCACCAAGTTTTTGAAAGAGAAGAGCAGAGAGATTCCAAGGTGATCAAACCTCATTCAAAGTGAATTCAAGGTATTTACATCAAATATCATCGCACTGTTAAGCTAGCTTACCGATCTTATCAAATTGTTATTGTTTGCTGAGTGTGAAGCATCTGTCATTTGAAATTCTGAAACCCTAAGGACTCTTTACTAGTTTTTACCTGAAATTTTAAATGGCGCCCAAGATCCAAGATCCCATAGTTGTCAAGAATGTAGAGAATCCCTCACTGAAATACTCTTTGACTCCTAAAGTCGCCTCCAAACCAGATGACAAAATCGCCTTTTCACTCATCCTGGAGCGAGTCTTGTTAGTCAAAGATGTGAGATTCTTCACCAAATACCATGTTGAAGAACTCGGTCATGTTGAAATAAGAGACAGCTATGATGAACTATGCACTGATGGTGTACTAAACAGCAAGTATGAACACATCAGAATCAAAGGATTGACTGAAGCCCTAACCTATCCTCGTGTGTTCAAGCCCCAATGGGTCAAGTTTGTTTTAAGTAGAGTTCATGATGATTTCATGTGGCTAGAAGAGAAACCATTTTAAATCACCAAGAAAATCATTCATGTGATCACTGGTTACCCTATCTATGATCATGCACGAGCTCAAAAGATGATATCACAAAAGGAATTGATCAGTTTAACCGGAGTAGAATCTGATTATAGAGGACTGAAACTGAACAATTTCACTGATGCAAAACTTAAGTTTTCCATTAGAGTAATTGGTTACTATTTCTTCCAATCAACAAGGGAAAACAATGTACCCTATGCAACAGTTGACTTAGCTTATAAAATTGTGAAAAAGGGAATGAAAGTTGACTTATGTGAAGTGTTATTGAAGAACCTATTTGAGAATCTGAACACAATAAGGAAGCTGAAGAAGAACAACTCGACAAATACTTTAAAGTTTGGTTCACTTCTTGTATGCATATTTTTATACTTTGAAAAATTCTTTCCATCAGTCGGTAAAGTAGTTTGGGAGCTACACTGACCAATCACCCATCAAATTAATGACTTCATCAAGAAGTTAGGAGATAATTTCAATGATATAATGGATGATTATTTCAGTAAATTTTAGGAGAAGATGCACAACAGGTACCGTATTCCACCCCAGCTAGTGGAGAAATATAAAGATGATATATGCTTTGAGGTAGACACTAACTACTATTATGCGAATGTTGTGGAACCAAGAAATCAATCTTTGCCACCCATGGGTTACAAGATTGACTTTGACATCACACAACATCAAATTGATTCATTTCTTACATTACCAAGGCATGATACCAAGCTAAGGTATGGAACCTATGAAGAAGTGAAGGGAAAAGTAAAAATGAGCATTGTAGTACCCAAAGCTACAAGAAAAGCAACAAAGATGATAAAGGTTTTAACAGAGAAATTCGGAGAAGATTCTTCCTCCACACCTATCAAAGGCACTCTTGCCATCATCAAAGAGGAATCAGAAGCTCAAGAGGCAGTGATAACACTGAGCATCGAACTGCCTAAGGGTAAAGTGTTAAAAAGAAAGAAACAAGACACTTCAAAGGCCCTACCGACTCCTCCAACAAAGAGACCTAACACAAGAGCATCTGCAACATCACCGAGTAAGAAACAAAAGAGTGTTACTATTCCTAAGGTAACCAAGACCTACAAGAAATCTACTCGAAGACTCATTTTGGCAAAAGAGTCTAGTGATATAGAATCCGAAGATGCAAACAAATTCCAGATTGTCAAGAGCAAGAAGGTAAATATACATAGTGTTGAAAACTTTTGTGCTAATCTGAAAGAATATGGCAGATTTGGTTCATTTAGATATCTCAAGTATGAAACTAGAAATAATGATAAGAAGAGACAAATTGAAGAAGCTTTCATCTACACACTTCTAAAGTTTCGGTTAGCTCCATTGGAACTAGTAAAGTCACTTCCAAATGAACTTTACATACATATTGATAATAGGTGGAAGTATGCAATGGACTCAGAGAAAAAAATCAGAGAAAGAAGTCTAGTCCATCTATTTCCTGATATGTCAGTAGCCAAAATAAAGGAACATTTGACAACCTACAATTCAAAATTTCTTGTCAAATAAAGAGCCTTAAAACTGATGAATGGGCTATATATTGACATAGAAAATGAGACAAAAGAAAAATGGCAGGAAATCTTCAAAATCAAAGATGCTAGTGAACAATCTACAGTTGACATCACTGATGTCACTGAGCACAGTCCTGATGTTACTGAACAAGACCCGGTTGACACCATTCAAATAGATGAAGATGTCATGGATACAAAGGAATTAGAGCAGGAGATGATAGAAGGCACTACATATGCAAAACTTGTATCTAGTGAATCCGTTTTAGAGCAAGTTCAGCCTTATCCACCAATTAATCAACTTGTCTCAATCGAAGCTCCTCAAGATATAGCACAAGGCACCGAAGGTCACAAGTCTACAACAGGAGAAGATACTACTCTAGAATAGACCTCTCAAGCACCTTCGAGTATTGAAAATGTTGCAGCTAAGACACCTAGTACCCCGACACCAAAAGCCACCACAAAGGCTACAGGAACTGACCAAAGTGTTGTCTCTACCAAGAAACCTACCGAGGGTCAGCAAGCCTCTCAAGCTATTGTCTTGGTCCAACTGACCAAAGGTAAAGAGAAGAAGGTGAAAAAGCATAGTTTCAAAGTTGATTTATCTAAACCAATAGTGCTGCCCAATGTGGATATATCAAAATTAAAGGGGCAAGCACTCATTGATTTTGGTGAACTATGCAAAGCAAAGGCCGAACAAGAAAAATAGATGGCCATACAAAAGAAGAATAAAGTACTTTAGAAGATGAAGACACTACTATCAGATATGATACCTACAACTATAGTGTCAATCGATGCAGCCATCCACATTCAACTGGATGAACTCCTTAATCAAATAGAACCATCCAAAGTTGATCCATCTGAGTATTTGAGCAAGCTAAAAGACAAGGAGATTACTACAAAAATGATAGAAGAGGTACAGAAAGCTCTAGCTATTGGCAAAGTCAAACTTGTCAAATTCATTACTGAGTTGTCCCCTCAACTCAAGAACATTCTTTATTTATTTCAGAAACTCTGTACATTTTCTATATTCATTAAAGACATTAAGAATAAAACTGATGCAATTGAGAAAGAGATCAATGATCTCTCAAATAAGTTGACCCCAGAGCCCAATTTAGTTCAGAATTTTTATACCAAGCTTCAACAACTCATGGCTCAACAATTGGAACTAAGAAATGAAGAACATAAGATTAGGATGGATATAATGACACTCCAGACATTATTCCTTCCTCATCTTTCATCAATTCAAGAACAGATTAACCAAGCCACACACCTATCTACTACACAAGAGGGAAGCACTCTTGATGGCTTAATATCACTATTGGCTGATATTCAAGCACAAAATTCTTTAATGGAAAGTGTAAAAGATGCACTCTTTGTCACTCTCACCGATGCCCAGAAAAAGTACAAATCCATTTTTGACCAGTTACCACCCTCGGATGGAAATTAAAGTTTTTGATGTTTGTCAAAAAGGGGGAGTGATACAGTTTTGATCAGTATTGAGAATGATATAGTATTCGGAGTATTGTATACAGGGGGAGTATACCGAGCAGAGTATGCAGAGTATCCAAGGACAATAAGTAGCGCACACAAGCATAGAACCAAGCATGCAAAATCAGAGTTATGTACAGTATAATGATAAGGGGAGTATATCTGAATATACTATTTCATTAACTATTGTTTATATTGTCAAGTATAGTCATTTTGCAAAGTATATAGATTTTTGAGTTATGACTTTGAAAGTAGTTTTTGTCAAACATCTCAACTAATGCCAAAAGGGGAGATTGCTACTACTTATCAAGTTGCCATTAGTTTTTATATTCAAAGTTGTACTATATACTCTAGTCGGTTAACACTACCGAATCATGCAATCGGTATACACAGAGAAGTCGGTATGCATAGTCTAGTCGGTTACAGAAGAAAGCAGTCACAGAATGCAGTATACACTAAGCTATCTACCGAGTATATTTTATGTCTACCGAGCACCAAAGATGACACACTGAGTTGATATACACTGAGTGAAACGTGTTACCAGATTCATTGAACCTGGACATGCATATGAAAATGTGTTACAAGATCAAGGCACATCTAACCGTTATCACATTGGAAATTGCACTAGAAGATTGTGTATGATTTCGAGATCAATCTAACCAATGAAATATTTTGTATAGTTATTCATTCGATAAATCGTGTTTGTAAGATTGAAGCAATGAATTGAATCACCGTCTTAAGAGATCTATTTATACAACATGAGTTAAGGGTATGTGCATGAGTGTAAAAAGACTGTTACAAAGACACAAAGGTCACCGAGAAGGTTTTCAGAGAACAGTCGAAGAACAGAGTAAACAGAAGGGTTTACCGAGTTACTATATGGGTTACTGAGGTATGCTATAAGCAAGGTAATCTATTCTGAGCACATAGAATCTGCTATAACATTTTAGATATAAAGTTGTAGATATTTGTAATGATTTTATTGTAATATTGTGAAGTTGAAAGAGAAACCTTTAACAGGGTAAAAAACTCTAATCAAGTCTATAAATTGTAAAGCCTCTAACCAGGTGCAGCATTTAGATTAAGTATTGTAAAATCCTTTAGCAAGGTAGATCTAACAGATCTTGTTACTCCTAACAGGGTAAGCTATCAGAAATAGATAATATGTAGCTCTAACCGAGCACTCTTTATTATTGCAGTAGTGAAGTTGTGGGTTCCATCCCCATCGCAGTTTTTCTTTCTAACCAAGAGTTTTTGCGTAACCAAAATATATGTGTTATGGAGTGAATCATGTATGATTATTATTTATTTGTTTTAGCTTTATTTTATGTTACTGCACTATTCTATTTATGCATAATAGTAAAGTTATTATTCAAGAAAAGTTTTGGAGTACTAATTCACCCCTCCCCTCTCAGTACATTAGCTTTCCATATTGGGCCTACACCTTCCAAAGTGATGAAAAGGTTATCCTAGATAATTTAGTAGGTTTACCTACCAAAAGAAGATACAAATTGTGCATTTGTTTGATACTATTCATATTGGAAAGAATATAATAGAGACAGTATGGAAAATATTGGATGGAAGGCATGACAAAGAAAAATTGTCAAAATTTGTAGTGACATTTAGGAATCCAATCATGCAATGAAAAATGTCATCCAATCAAATATAAATAGAGACCAAATTAATATAAGTGCCCTTCCTTAGCTATTAACAAAGCAACAAAGTAATGCTATAAAATAAGTCATACGAAAAATTTGATTCCCCACAAGATTTGTTGTGAACATAAACAATCTCATATCAAAGAAAAGTGAATTTGGGCCAGGGATGAAAATGAATGATTGACATACCTTCATTAAGGTAATTCATGTTCTTTTGTATTTACTATATATTTGTATATTGCGCATGTAATTTTCATTGTATTATGTTAGAAAATAATGAAAAGATCATTTTATAATTGTTGCAATACATTCTACCTCTATCTCTCCCAGACCACTTCGACAAAAATGTCAAGCAAGTCATATATGATCTTGGAAAATACATGAGGTTGTAAAGCGGAAAATCGCGATCGAACCCTAGTTGTTCTCCCCTCTTCCAACTCCGAGGAGAGAGAAGGGAGGTTCGCTAGGATTCGATGGTTTTCACTTAGGGGAGAGACTTTACATTCAAAAGAGGGGTTGAAACCCACTAGATCCAATCCCACGCAATGCAAGATTGGATGCTAAATGTGTTTCAAGGGTTAAGACAACAAGGCTACCCTCTTTTGTAAAGAATGTTGATAGAAGAATTAAACTAAGCATGCATAGAAAGTGACAAATATTTGCTTATAGATTGAGTTCGGATTATAGGATGAAGCTGCGGACCTGGAATTAGCAGTAAAATGTCGATATGGCGCTGTCCTGCAAATTTGAGCAAAAGTTGTCAGGACGATGGCGCCCGGCGCCATGGTCCTCCGAAAAATCCGCGAAACGAAGGGGGATCTGTTCGTCTCTGCACAAGGATTCCAGATCTTCAATTTCAGCCTCGTACCTGCAACCTACACACAGAAAAGCGAAGACGATTGGGGGGTTAGGGATTAGGGGTTTTCCTTTAGGTCAAACCCCGGTTTTGGAATTAACCAAGAAATGAGCAAGAGCTGTAAATGTAAATGACTGTAAAACAAGTACTAATACCTTGTTCTAAGGATGTTTGTATCCTTATGTGCGAAGGTTTAGATGTTGTATGTTGTATGTTGTAGCATGTAGTATGTGATATGTGATCTCCTCTTCAATGGTTGAATCCTTGTCTTGAATGCAACACTTAGCCTTGAATGGAGACTTGAAATGATCAATTGCTTGAAGGAATGCTTGAATGCTTGAATGCTTGAGTATAGTTACCACGCCTTTTTCATCATCCACCCAAATGAGAGATGAAAATGTAGTTTATATACTTGTCATTTAGGGCTGATAGACTGATTTTCCCGACCTTAGGCTGAATAGGAAAGTTAATTTCCAAATTGCAAACAAAAAGACCCGAGCCCCTTAGGAGACCGGGCCCAAAATAGGACCCAGGGACCAGGGCGCTGGGCGCCATGGTCCTAGGGACCAGGGCGCTGGGTGCCATAGTCCTGGGGACCAGGGCACTGGGCACCCTGGTCCTGAGGGACCAGGGTGCTGGGCGCTCTGGTCCCACCTCCCGGGATAGCAGGGTGAAAGGAGGTTCAGGCCAGGGTGCTTGAAAAATGCAGTTTTCAGTGTCGTGAGCAAGTTTCAGGGTCTCCATTCAGGTTGCGTGTTGCGTCGCCATCGTGAAGACCAAAATGCAGTCAAAATTGCAAGTGTCGCAATTTTAGGATGCTACATTTAGCCCCCACTTTAGCGGGAGTATGTATGCTCATACTTCCGGTAAAGTACAAGGAAACAACATTGAAAGACTTTCACCACGTCAAGGAGGCAAGATACACCAAGCCCCCAGTGGACTAAGGATCTTACGACTTCGATTGACAAAGTAAAAGGGAAGATCACGAGGGAGAACCATGACTGTCAGTAGTAAGGTTCCCTCACTATGAGTCATGCAAGAAAGATGTCAAAAATTTTCAAGGCAAGGTTAAATTTACCAAGAAATTTTCAAGTATCTTGAAAAGATATGAACGGGATGTATGCCCCCCTACGTTAAAGCGATCACACATGCCTCACTGGGGGTGATTGTTTTAACGTAGTGATACACATAAGAAATGAGAAAGGAGCACGTTATCGCAAGGATTTAGCCCCCAAGAGTGAGATAAACCCAAGGATAATAGACACAAAACACAAAGCACGAGGTGACTTCGCTTTCCTTGGGGTCAGTATGCTATATGATAATTCATGTATATCATATGTATGTATAATTGTTCTTCATTCCCCAATCAAGGAAGGTCACCTAGAAGAAGGGAACACATGTGTCTTTTGAGTCAACATGAGAGAGATCGAGAGATCTCAATGCTTTGCATCGTCCTCAAGTAGACAACACTAAGGACAATAAATAGAAGAATGAGAATACACATAGAAGAAGTGATAAAAGAGAGGGGGAGAGAATCTGCTATGCTAATGTAACTAGTCTAGCACGTCATCTACCCCCCTGATCTTGCTGATCAATGTTTCGGGAAGGCAGGGAACACGCTAGAGGAGGAACATCCAACACAGCAGATGGAGCTATCACAAGATCCAAACAAGGGCTATGTTCATGTTCCAAGCCACATTGTTCTTGTCTAGGAGCTAGGATAAGTGCTTTAGAAAATTCATTAGATAAATGGTTATCAATATCAACAAGTTCATATTCACTATCAGAATGAACAGGAGAAGTAGCATTTTCATCATAAATAACATTTTCATCTATATCATCATCAAGATTTATAAAAATAGGATCTTTAACTCGCACAGGATCAAGACCATCATGCATCTTATGTTTAGGAGATTTAGGCTCAATGTCCGGCTGAGGAGAAAATGGAATAATGCTTATTGAAGGTGTTTTTGGAGATGGCAAAGTTTGAGAAGCAGCTGCTTGAGCTCTAAGATGACGCTTTCGTCGACGTTAGCGTGCAGAACGATTTCATCTAGTCTTAGTAGGAAGTGGAGAAGATTGAGGAGGAGGAATGTTCTCATCCCTATCACTTGGGTGTTTAGGTTGTGGTCTCTTAGGCTGGACAATAGGAGAAGAAGAAGGTCTCTTCTCTCTATAAAAAGAAGGAGGAGGAACTGCTCCATATAAAGGAGGAATATTTGGTTTAGGGAGAAGACCAAGTCCATCATGACGAGGAGGTATAGGTCTACTCTTAGGAAGTTTATTAGGCATAGACATAGTTACATCCATAGGGATGGGTTGGGAATCTTCTTGAGGAAAGACATTAGTTTTATCTTTCAAAGGAAGAACTTCCTTCTCAAGAATGATAGGAATGTCAAGTTTAGGTGTTCTAGGTTCACTTAGAGATAGGATCATATCTATTTTCCACTTTTGATAAGATTTGAAAAGATGATCACTTCGCGGAGGAAGAGATTGGAATTGTTTAGGCCAAAAGTAATCAATAGGAACGCTAGAAGTTCTTTCAGCAGGTTTAAAGAGACTATGATTGACAGTAACAACTTCACCATTATGGGGAAATTTCAAACACTTGTGAATAGGAGAAGCAATAGCTTTCATGGAAGATAGCCAAGGATAGCCAAGCTTCACACGAAATTGTTCGGAAGATGGAATAATAGCAAAGTTCACATCAAGAGATTTGTTATGGACCTCAATAGGCAATGTAATAGAACCAATTGCAGGAGAAGAAAATGCATCAAATAGTTTCACAATCACATCTGTTTTGTCATAGATCACTTGATTCAATTGCAAAGTAAAAAGGAATTCTTCAGTAATAATATTAATCATGCATGAAGGATCAATAAGCACTCCACGGCAAGGTGTATTCTTGACTTTTGCAACTATGTATAAAGGACCATCAGGTGCCCTAATGGTTTCACTGGAATCAAATGTGATGGAAGGTTCTTTAGGGATTTCTTGCTGCTCTACAAAGTTAATCACATTCGGAGTCATAGACACAAGACCATCAGATGAGAGAGAGGAATCATTAGCCTCAATTGCATTAGAGGTATGAGAAGGCAATGGATCAGTGAAAATCTGAAGATTTTGGTTAGGAGGAGCTACAGATGTGTTGCCTTTATCATTCACTCCAAAAACAGAGATAGTATTGTTATCAATCAAATCTTGAATTTTACCCTTTAAAGAAAAACATTTTTCAGTATCATGCCCAGGCTGACGGTGAAATTGACAAAAAGATTTGTTATCAAAATAAGGTGAAGCAATCTTTGCAGGATCAATTTGCCTTATAGGAGGAAGAGTAAGCACATTTTGTTCCAATAACTTATTCATAATACTATGCAATGATTCATTCAAAGGAGTATACTTTCTTTCTTTCTTGAAAAATTTAGAAATAGGAGGCACACCTGATGCTGCATTCACATTGTTGTTGATGATGTTTTCATTGAATTTGATGGAGTCTCTGTTCGGTTTAAACTTCCCAAATGGTTGTTGACTGCTATCACCCTTATCACTCGGAGCCATAGGATGTGATTGTTCCATTTGACTCACGGTCAGTTGATAATTGTGAAGAGTTGCACACAACTGTTGGAAAGAAGTAAACTCAGAAAATAGAAGTTTGTCTCGAATATCTTTTTGTAAATTAGAAATAAAGATTCTTTGAATATCATTGTCAGGCACTGGAAAAGAAATTTGAGCATACAAATGCTTATATCTACCAATGAAATCAGTCACTTTTTCTTTAACACCTTGTTTACAATGCATTAAATCAATCAAAGTAACCTTAGGACTTATATTGTTTTGAAATTGTTGAATGAAAGCATTTGCAAGTTGTTCGAAAGAAGTAATAGAATAGGAAGGCAATGAGAAATACCATTGTAGGGCTTTGTCTCTTAATGTTCTAGTAAACAGTTTTGCAAGCAACCTTTGGTCATAAGCAAAATCAGTACAAATTGTTTGAAAAGTCTTAACATGTGTTAGAGGATCTCCTTTACCATTATAAAGTTCCAAATGCGGGATTTCAACATGTTTAGGAGGAATAGCTCGAACAATGTCAAGAGAAAGTGGGCTCGCAACATCAAATGTGGGCACACTAAACTTAGATTGATTCATAGAGGCAATTTGTTGCTGTAAAGAAGAGACAGTTTGTGCTAGATTGTTAATGGTTGCTTCAGTTGAAGAATTCATATTAGATGTGTTAGATTGAGATGGAGGTGTTATGTTATTGAAAGAAGGTAAAGAGTAAGGTGGTGGGACCCTATGATAATTAGTCATAGGAGATGATTGGACAGGAGGAACACTACAAGGAGGAATGGAATGATTAAATGAATTGCCCCCTTGCGTCATGTTCATTTGTGAAGATGTAATAGGAACACTCATTGAAGGAGTGAATGAAGAAGTCGGATTGAATGAAGGAAGAGGGTTAATTGAAAAGGAAGGATTGCCCCCATGACTAGTGATCACAGGAGGAATGTCTTGTGTAGAAGTAGCCATTATGTTTGATGTAAAGGTAGGTATGCTAGCAATAGAAGTCATCAAAGGAATAGAATGATTGACTTGAGTAGGAGGTTGTGTATAACCCAAATTTTCAGCACAACTCTTCATAGGCATCACGTTCGAATTCACAATGTGTGAAATACCACGCAAAATATCAATTCCATTCTTATCACTTTGAAGCATACATTTTAGACCCTCAATTAAAGGAAGAGCTTGACTATCAGGGTATTCTTGAGACATCCATTGTCGAAAATCGTCAAATTGGTTATCCAATTTTGAAAGTTGTTCTTCAAAAACCTCATGGAGAGCTTCTTCATCATTAGGAGGATTAGAGGAATTACCCATGTCCTCATTAAAAAGGCTATTCAAATTAGGTTCCATCTCCTCGGTAATTAAACCTCGGAAAGACTTAATTCTACGGCTTCGTCTAACGGGAATAGTGTAAGTAGGCCTTATTGTTGTAAAACTCATGCACTAGAAAGAGAGAGAAGATTTTGAATTTAGAGGTAGCAATTTTCAGTAAAATCAGCCAATCTTCTGGATTTAAGCTATAAAATGCAATCACGACAGTCTCCCGAAATTTCGAAAAAAATGTCCGGGACCGTGGCGCTCGGAGTGCAACACGGTCCTTGCAACTTTTTTCAAAATTTGCAGGGATGAAAGGTATGATGATTTTAGAGTTAATTTGAAAAAATTGAGTGATTTTACAATCTGTAGATAGGCCAAATTAAAGTTGCAATCTCGAAATTGAACCCTACCAAGATTGTCGAAAAATGCAAAATTTGAATTTTGAAAAAGAGAGGGAAACTAAAAATGTCATTAGAGGAAATGTAATTTTGAATTTTATGATTTTAGAGGAAATGTCAAAAGCAATGCAAATTTTGAAATTTAAAAGTTCAATTTCACGCAAAATTCAATTTTGAAAGCGGAAATCAAAGTTGTTGTAATTAAGCACTTAATTTCAAAAGTCACAAAATGCAAGAATTTGAATAAAGCACTGAAATTTTTAATGAATGATAACACACTTTTCAGATTTAGGACAGTAAGAACACAATTTTGACACAAAATTTCAATTTCAATGATTTTTAAATGTTTAAAAGCCTTAATCCAAGCAATCACAAGACCAACTTTGACTATAATTTTGAAGGTGTTATAATTGATAAAATCAGCCAAAATTCTGGATTTTAGCAGGAAAATACAGTAAGATCTTGCTCCCAAAATTTCGGAAAAAATGTCGAGGACGATGGTGCTCGGCGCCACGGTCCTCGCAACTTTTTTCCAAATTTTCAGGGATGAAAGATATTGTGATTTTATTGCGGAATCCAAAGTTACAGCTGATTTGGAGATGTTTTGATCAGTGAAATTGTTGGACAAAGGTTGAATCAAGAGGGTTTCAAAAATTAGGGTTTTGACACTTAACCACTTAATTTTTAGAATTAAAGCACAAATATGAATTGATAATTTGTAATAGAAGGACAGATCTGAAACAAGCATTAACATTTAGACATTTCGCAAGTTCAATTACTAAAAAGAAATTTTAGGGTTTTAATGCAATCACCTCTAAAATTTTGCAAAAGATCAAACATGGAAATGTAATCAATTTTTTTCAGATCTAAGCATGAAAAATCAGAAAGGATGTTCACGTCGGGTTCACCAAAATGTAAAGCAGAAAATCGCGATCGAACCCTAGTTGTTCTCCCCTCTTCCAACTCCGAGGAGAGAGAAGGGAGGTTCGCTACGATTCGATGGTTTTCACTTAGGGGAGAGACTTTACATTCAAAAGAGGGGTTGAAACCCACTAGATCCAATCCCATGCAATGCAAGATTGGATGCTAAATGTGTTTCAAGGGTTAAGACAGCAAGGCTACCCTCTTTTGTAAAGAATGTTGATAGAAGAATTAAACTAAGCATGCATAGAAAGTGACAAAGATTTGGTTATAGACTGAGTTCGGATTATAGGATGAAGCTGCGGACCTGGAATTAGCAGTAAAATGTCGATATGGCGCTATCCTGCAAATTTGAGCAAAAGTTGTCAGGACGATGGCGCCCGACGCCACAGTCCTCCGAAAAATCTGCGAAACAAAGGGGGATCTGTTCGTCTCTACACAAGGATTCCAGATCTTCAATTTTAGCCACGTACCTGCAACCTACACACAGAAAAGCGAAGACGATTGGGGGGTTAGGGATTAGGGGTTTGCCTTTAGGTCAAACCCCGGTTTTGGAATTAACCAAGAAATGAGCAAGAGTTGTAAATGTAAATGACTATAAAACAAGTACTAATACCTTGTTCTAAGGATGTTTGTATCCTTATGTGCGAAGGTTTAGATGTTGTATGTTGTATGTTGTAGCATGTAGTATGTGATATGTGATCTCCTCTTCAATGGTTGAATCCTTGTCTTGAATGCAACACTTAGCCTTGAATGGAGACTTGAAATGATCAATTGCTTGAAGGAATGCTTGAATGCTTGAATGCTTGAGTATAGTTTCCACGCCTTTTTCATCATCCACCCAAATGAGAGAGGAAAATGTAGTTTATATACTTGTCATTTAGGGCTGATAGACTGATTTTCCCGACCTTAGGCTGACTAGGAAAGTTAATTTCCAAATTGCAAACAAAAAGACCCGAGCCCCTTAGGAGACCGGGCCCAAAATAGGACCCAGGGACCAAGGCATTGGGCGCCCTGGTCCTGAGGGACCAGGGTGCTGGGCGCTCTGGTCCCACCTCCCGGGACAGCAGGGTGCAAGGAGGTTTAGGCCAGGGTGCTTGAAAAATGCAGTTTTCAGTGTCGTGAGCAAGTTTCAGGGTCTCCATTCAGGTTGCGTGTTGCGTTGCCATCGTGAAGACCAAAATGCAGTTGAAATTGCAAGTGGCGCAATTTTAGGACGCTACAGAGGTAAGTAGTGATGTTTGTTCAATTTGTTGTATAGATATTATATTTTCAATTTGTTTTACTTGTTATATAATATATTGTATATTATTTTGTAAAATCTCGTTTATATATTTTTGCGTCTTGAATCTCTTGTAGGTGGTTGTCATCTAAATAAATCCATAAAGAAGATATAAAATGTTGGAAGAGAAAAATTCCTCATCTAATGTGTGAAATGCAAAAGTGTCTACCTTCAACTTTTTTCAATGCACAATAACACTACCTCATACACCAAGTTGAGATTGAATTGTGTGGACCTATACACACTAGGTCAATGTGGATGGTTGAGAGGAACTTGAAATATTTGAAGGCTTTGGTTTGACAAAGAGAACATCTTGAGGGTTCTATGGTTGAGGGATATATGGTATACCAGACTATGGTGTACATTACTAAATATCTTCCTAAGTTTGCAACAAAAATCCATGTAGATCGCATTTGGGATCCCAACCCCATTAAAAAATTCAAAGGGGAGTACTTGATGGGGAAAGGTAGATTGAGGAAAGTGAGAGGTAATTTATTGTAGTTAATTAATTCTTAATCTTCAAAATAAATCAGTTGTAAGTCATCGATTTATTTTTTGTATAGTTGGTCGAGAGTGGGATGCACTACATTTGTATATTGCAAACAATATTTATTGGATGATGGTATGGATTGAACGATGTGAACATTTTTGTCACACATTAACATGAGATGGTGTGGCTTCATTGGTTAAAGAAGCTCATCGTAATGGAGATTACAATGTTACACAAAGGAAAATTGATTTAGCATATGGTTTAAGAGATAAATAGGTATGTATAAGTTTATTAATCACACATGTTTATCAACTCACGATGCAATAATTTTTTACATGTTTGACATATTGCAAGTCAAACACCACAATGCTATGTGCTTCAATGGTCATAAATTTTGCATCAAAAAGTTGGATGACATGAAGAAAACTTGTGATTCTAGGATAACTATAGTCTTTGAGGTGACCAATATTTCATCTAGAAACAACATATATCCTCAAGAGTCTCAAAATTGGTACTGTGGGATTTTGGATGAAATACTTGAGTGTGACTTTAATTCCTTCAAATTAATTTTGTTCGTCATCAAATGGTACATGCTATGACTAAATAAAAATGATCCTGATAGAAATGTTATTGAACATGATAATGGATTTACAATGGTTAATACAAGGTCGTTTGAGCCAGTTAGGGATGAGTCCTATGTCTTTCCAAGACAATGTGAGTAGGTATTTTACTCAGAGGTTCCACATAAACCGGGTTGGTCATTTTTTGTTAGACATGATCCAAGAGGAAGGACGATAAAGTTTAATGTGATGGAAGAAGAAGATACCAAAGAAGTAGATGATGATCATGATCGACAGTTAGTCGATGATATTCCTAATGGAAATGTTCATGAAGAAGAAGAAGCTGATGATGATGATGCTACTATTGTTTTTGTTGATGATGATGGTGATGGTGATGGTGATGGTGATGGTGATGGTGATGGTGATGGTGATGGTGATGGCAATGGCGATGGTCATGGTGGTGATGATGATGATGATGACAACAACGACAATGAGGATGATGATGGTGGTGGTGGTGGTGGCGGCAATGACGAGTTGTATGAATAAGAAGATCAATGGCATGAATGAGATGTATGAGGTATGTGATTAGTATATTATCTATTTAATATTGAATTATATGGCTACATAATTAATTCATTATGTGGACTATTTATTAGCTATGTGATGGATGGTGATTTATGATATATATTTGATAGATTACATGTTTATGATGATATGTATGTGATGATTTTGATTCTTATGATACATATGTATTTATTTTTTTATCAAATTACAAATGTAATTCTTATGATGCTCGATTGTTGGTGCTGATTTCATGTATATATTTTGTGTGATGTTGCCACCCTTGGTGGAAACAGATAATTGACTACAAACATCATCAACCCTTTAGTTGAGGATCCTGCACAGTCTACATAAAAGTAAAGGTAAGGAATAAAAAAATATACAATGATTATGATGACTGCATGTTGTTCATGTTGTGTAATATGTAATTTTTAGTATACATATCATGTAATTTTTAGCTAACATAAGATAATTGAATTACATATGTAGGAACCTGAACCCCTTTGATGATGATCCTGCACAGTCTCATGGATCGACTGGTATAAGTCAATACACCCTATAGAAACAGTTTATTTTAAAAAAATTACTAGGAAAACAAACTTCCTTAGTTTTTCAAACCTCGACGTTAGCAGCAAATCTAATACAGTTATCAACACTTGAGGCCCCAGATGGAATTATTCAAATTTTAATCTCAAAATCAACTTTAGGGCTGACCTCTTTATCAACATTACCCTCATTTTCAAAATATCTCTCTCATTACCAACTAACTCTCTCATTTGATGGTGTGCAGGTATCACCAAATATGTATTTGTCAGATGTGTCTTCATCGAGTGAGGAAAATGCAGGAATAGAAGATGAAAGTGAGACATGTAGTAGATCTAAAATAAGGAGATCAACTAGAGGTCAAAAGATTAGAAGAAAATTTAATAAAAACATGGAATTTTTCCTTGCTCAAGGGGGGTCATGTTCTTACGATGATGAGACCAAAGGTGACATTGAGGTGCCCTTGAGGTATAAACATCTACAGAAACAATGGGTACCCAAGAAACTTCCTCCAATAAACACTGATTTTATGTTAATGAGAGGATATATCGCATAACACCTTCATCGCTACATGGTTTGGGTCTATTTTCCATGGATGACATAAAGGTGTGTTACAACAAAGTTGCTGAATTGATGGAGTATGTTGGACCTTGTTACAATTATAAAAATTGGATGCAGATTGTTCGATATGAAAAAGTATGCATAGGTATGCACTATCAACAAATTATATACAACAGAATGATAATGATCAAAGTAAACAAGTGGTTGTATACATTGATGGAAGGCCAAAAGCAACATGGAATATTGCAGGTTTTATAAATAGTACATGACCTTGGTCAACTAATAAGCAACCCAATTGCATATTTGAGGCACGTGAGGGAAAGCATGTATTCATATGTGCGATAAAATCAATAAGTGCAGGGGAAGAGATTCTAATCTATTACAATTTGAATTGTATAAATACAAACAAAGTTACTATCATAGGGGTGGTATGTACTATATACCATTTAAACCAACCTCTAATTAATTTCTCCAATATACCATTTTATTATTAATTTTTTTTGCTAAGTCTATTGGTTTTATTTCGCTAACATTTTAATATGTTTTCTTTATCACGAGTGACATGGATCCACCACATAGCACAGACATGGATGTAGGTCCTGACACTTCTATCAAGCAGGTAAACCTCATTGTAATTGTACAAAATAGATAGAAGCAAACTGTTACATTATTATGTTCTTTTGTTGAGTGTTTTGGAGTAATTTTGATAGTGTTAATAATATTCTTGTCATAGACGGACATTCAGGGAAAGGGAAAGGGACCTGCAATACCTCAACACCTCTATAGGGATGTGGACTCAACAGTATTATGCGATGATGAAATTGCATTTACCACAAACCCTATAGAAATGATGAAAACGTCTGTTAGAAAAATTAATAAAGAGATTCTTGCTTTGGCATCCATGAGCCCTCAGACCGATGAAATAAAAGAGAGGGTGCAACAATTGATGCAGACAACACAAAACTTGCAAGTAAGTAGTAATGAAAGCTTTAATTATAACAAAAGTTCAATAATGGTTTATATATTTATTCTCTTTTATGTCATTAACTAAAATATGTACATCAAGATTTTATGCATCCTCATCAACCTGGTGGCCATGATCAGGGTATTACAGGTATTTCAGGTGATGACCATGTTCTATACATTAAAACTGCTCCTTCTTTGGACTTGTGAACTTACTTTTTTAATGCTAGTGTTATTGATCATATATCTATTATATAGTTGATGCAAAGGGATCTAGTTGATTCTCTTCATGACTGATCATTCATACCTTAGGGAAACAAATCCCCTTACATATCCCTTCACTTGTTCTCAACAAACCCCCAACACATCCTTTTTCTAGATCCTTGACTTGGATCAACCTCTCACTTCATCACTTATAATTTTTGAGAGCTTCATACTATGATTTGTTCTTCATTGTCAACTCACCTCTCAGTATATGATACGCTCTCCTTTTAAAGCTCATCACATTCTACTTGAGCTCATAATCTACTTGAGATCAACTTCTAACAAGACAAGTTACATATTCAAGCAACTCCATGTTAGCCTTAACATTGTGAAAATACCAAGTATTTCAACCACGATACCTTAACATATACTTACCTTTATCTTCCAAGAGTTTTCTTTCACTATCCCCACTCATTAATGTATGGTCCAACTGCCCAAGTATTCATAATCTTCACTTACTCATAGAATCCATACAAATTCCAAAACTGCAAAATAAGGAACCCAAACTACCATTCATTGTGATTGTCATGATCAAACAAGTAGATTGAAACTTTCTTGGCTTATCACTTTGAGCACCCAAAACACTTAATACTTGATACTATCTTAGACATATTAGATCTTCAAATATAGTTTGCAACCCATAAACACTGTACTCATGCCATTTTTAGTGCCTCAACACCTTAGGATCAATGTCCATCATATTGGGGAAGGTTATTTAGAGTTTTTCCAACCTTATTTAATCAACATAGTCCTATTTCAACCCATTGGACATCACTCAACAAAATAATATGGTTTGCTGTCCCAAAACAGGGAAAACATTGTCTCAGTTTGCCAGGGCACTAGTTTTCTTGACATTTGTACAACCATTAAATATAAGAACAATTCAATATGAAAGATACTTGAGTTGACAATAGGAATCCATAAATTGAGAATTTTTCAATGACTACATCAATAGATATTAACAAACCCTTGTGACTGACCCAGAACTGAGGGTTTTGGACAGTTTAGAGAAAAACAATTCAAACTCTCCTCATTCTTCACGGCCATTTCTCTAACTTGGCATTAAATAAAGTTAATTAATTACACTTCACCCTCCAATCCTTGATTAGACATTTTTAATCTATTTTCTTGATGAGAAGAAACTTGAAATAATGCATGAAACGTGACTGTCATGGAAATTTGCAATTAACAAGTTCCAAAACACAAAAATTTATTAATTTTATCAAACCATAATACATTATAGTGTTCTTCAATGTGTCTCCTTCCTTCTTCCTTTACACTGCCCTCTTGTCACAAATTTACCTACCTTTTTCCTCCTTCATACTGTTGTATCATTAAGATTAGCATCGAACACTTAATAAAGGTTCAACTTTCTTTATAATTCTTAATAAAGGTTCATCCTTTTTTATAATTCTTGCAGTTTTCATATATTTAATGTTTTATACATTTAATATATTATTCTTCAAGTGTTATCAATGTTCCTGTGCAAGCGTCGCCTCATCCGAAGTTAGCCCCACCTGTATTGCTGACTGCAATGTCGACAACACGCATCATGTATCCATCATCTACTACATGTCATGTCAACCCGCCCACTAGTGGTAGATCCCTCTTTTTGTCTCTCTTTCTTTTTGTGTTTATTTCCCTTGAAGCATTCTTTCTTGGAGGAATTTCATAGTGGATTCATTTTCTGCAGCAGGAGATGCACATGAGGATGCGCCAGAGGTGACTACTGCTGATAACATACCATCATTTCCTGGATCTTCCCGTATTGCTAGCATAGGAACGTTGCAGGCCCCGTTGGTGGTGAGCGATGAAGAATTGATTCCCTTAAAGATATAGAAGGCTCCAGGTACTTTAAAATTATTATTACATATAATCTAATTGTAATTTACTTACTGATCAATCGTTTTGGACTAATGATCCTATGATATTTTTGCAAGAAATGATATTTTAAAAAAAAAATCTTAATAACATCGCATTGTAGATATTTGGGCCCACCATACATAAAAGGTGGAACATCATATGTGACCTAATCCTAATCCACTATTTTGGTTTTATATCATTGCTAGAATAGTTTTACTTTTTTCCTTTTCTTGAACTATATCAAAGGTAGCTTCAATTTATTTCTGAATCTAATAGGGTTTTTTTTGCGTTAAAGGTGGAATGACCAAGAAAAAAAGTAAAAAGATGAACTCACAAACCATATGGTTGGGTTGTTTGGAAATGACACATTTGACAAAACCAAGCTCCTTGAAAAAGCTAGCACATATATAAAGTATGGGAGGGACCAATACAAGACACATTTAGAGAAGAATGTAAAGTACGAGAATCCCCCCATGATTCTAGAGAGGAAGTGGAAGGACCTGATTTTGGATGTGAAGGAGAGAATTGAAAGGAAAAAAGGAAATACACCACCAAATGCTAGAATAAGGTATGTGATACTATTAAGAATGTAATTATGTACTAATTACTCTTTATATTTATATAATCTAACATATTTTAAACTTTTCATAGACTGAGTGACACGTCAAAGGAAACCAAGGAAAGACAAGAAAAGAAAGGGAAACACAAACTTGACTTTATTGGTTATATGAAACTTGTTGCACGAATTGTAAGAATCAGTAAATGAAATATCTCATCAAAATATTTTATTAATTACAAACAATTTTTTTTTATCAAACAATACAAGCAAAATTAATGATACTAAGCAAAAATGCAAGGCTCTGAATTCAATAGAGCACCAACAGAAGATGACAAGAGAATTGCCTACCAGCAAGGCATTATAGTCATGGCTAAATGACTATGAGAATTGAGTGGGAAAACATGAGATTCTGATGCATCCATCACAAAGGTAAATAAGCTAAATGAAAATGATTTCAAATTGAATACTTTACCAATAATCTATTTGATGTTAAGTTCCAACATAAAGTGACTATATTCTTTTTAAATAAGCAAGAAATGATAACAATGCGCATGACATTGGAATGCACCCTGTTAATTGTGGAACACAACCTAGACATGCAGGTCCGGATGTGCATCCTAGTAGTAAAGGTATTCATTTGTTATTCAAATTTTTAATGTAATTATTAATACAATTAAACATCTTAATTAAAATTAATAGAACATCTTAATTAAATTGTAATTAGTGTAGTAATTAATGTAACCTTTTTTATTAATATTTTAGAGCATGTAGTCAGTGGTGACCAAGTGGAGCATGATCTGGGTAGACAACATCAGGAACGTGATGTTCCCCAATCAGGTAAAGAGGACCAATGTTATTCCTTTAAACAAATTTAGGCTTCCAACACATTATTGTTTTCAGTTTTTAATTCAATAAAGTGCTTTTAGTTTTAGTTCAATAAAGTGCTTCCAGCACATTGTTGTTTTCAGTTTTTCAGTTCAGTTCAATTGATTTGTAGTTTCCCATAAGTGCAGATTAAACAGTGTGCAGGCTCAGCTATATGCAGAGCCTTTGTAGTTTCATTTTCAGTTTTGTTTAGTGTGCTAAGATGCAGTTTCAGAGTTTGAAAAAAGTTAGAATTGACTCAATGCCCAATGGATATGCTAGGCTACTGGTCTACTATTGTTTAGCAGGCAAACTGTGAGGTCCTACCTCGAGCCATCATAGCATTTCAGTTATTTTCATGTTTGACCTATTATTGATACTATATTTTGATGCATTATGGACATAGCTTCTATATGATCCAATGATTGGATAACATTGATATGGTGTATGTCATTTATCTTTGATTTGTAATACTTTATTTTGATGCTAGAAATTATGGATGCATTCTTTATAAAAGATTAAAATTCATGATGATTATGTTGATGTCATTTAGTAGATTATTTTATGTGGATTTTATTAGATAATTGAAAATTTGATTATTATAATTGAAATTGTATGCAAATGTCTAAATTGTATTCTTTTCATATGATAATATTATATGTGATTTTGGAATTACTAATGTGCAAAGTAAGGTGTGCAAGAAAAACTAATCCACGTGACCATGGAAACTATTCGGAGAATCAAGCCTAAACCTATGTGCATTTGTGAAGCCAAGGGTTGTCTATTTGGAGAGACAACACCTCGTTTGTAAATGTGTTTTAATTTATAAATGTTTATGCTTGGATGTGTGTTTAATTTGAAAATTGTTTAATTTATTTATTTCAAAAAGGGACATTGCCATGTGTATTTAAGTAATGTGTAATTTTGTGGTGTCACTTGACACATGTGTTGTAAAGTGAGTTGGTAGTGACATGTCCCTTGGAAGGAAATTGTTTTACCAATGCATTTTTCAAACATCCTAGTATGGTCCCAAGAAAGTCTTGGATAGGGAGCCATTAGAAAGGTCAACTCGAGGTTGACCCATAGCTAATCTTTGGGTGAGTTTCTAGAGGGTTAAACTAATTCCTAAGGTCAAGTTAGGGGCATTTTTAATGGGCCATATGATGTACCTATGGGTAATGGCCAATTTTATCCATGTATCCACTCTCTAGGGACTGTTTAGTCACCCCAAAAGTTGAGTTTTTCAAGATGGCCGAATTTCAACTTTTGAGGATCTTACTTAGGTCAGACAACCTTCCTAATGAGTGACATTGCTCTTCCACATTCTATTTTACCTTTTTGAGGTGCCTTGGCTAGAGAGCTTGTAAGTTGTTGGGATGACCAACCTATGAACATCCCTCACCCTTCCCAAGAGGATTGGAAAGAGTGATAAGTATCATCTTAGGGAATGGTTTGGGAGGGAGAAGTTTGATCATCCACTCTCCATTTTTGGAGACACAGATTCTTGAAAAGTTAGGTTTTTTGATATTGAAAATTTGGCTAAGTCTTGAGAAGGAAAAGATTAGTGGATTGGGCAGCTCTCCTGCACCTTCCACTCATCCCATTTGCAGTTTTAAGGTTGGTTGAATACTTCCTCATGTATGTTGTTTTGTAAATTTGAAAAGATTGTTTGTTGTTTTCCATTGTTGTTTTTTTAGTAAGCTTAGAAAGATGTTGAGTTCTTCCTTCTATATTTTTATTGCATGTATTTATGTTATTGTTTTGGGTGTTTCAAGGCCATACTCACCCTTGGGAGGGTAGAGTAGCCTTGGGGTAAAGGGTTGTTTGACAACCTAAGAGTGTAGAGGCTCTCTTTTGAAGAGAGTGATACACAAGGGATTATGGGACCCTTGTTCCATAGCATTTTGTTTATGCAATGAGGGTCATAAGAGGAGTTTGTTGGCATGTATTCCTTGGGGGCCATAAGGATTTGTTGGGACAAGTTTGAAACTTTTGGTTATTCTACTTGGTAGCCTTGCAATGGCATTATGTTCTCCTATTTTGCAGATTCTCCTCTAGGTACTTGGTCCACCTTCACCCCATATAAAATAGTCACATAAGTGACTTTGTTTATCATTGGGTTGAAAGTTTTTATGTTGTGATTTCTTCTTGCTTGTATGTTATTTTTTATGTGTAACCCATTCAACCTTGGTTCTCCTAGCTCGGGGGTGGCTTCATGTAAGCCTAGGTTGGGAGGTGAGCCCCCATGGTCACAACCTACAAACTTTTATTGCAAGTTTGCTTGGGAAAAGATTGGAAAGGAAGCTATGGTTGATCCTATTTTTATTTGTATTTGGCTACAAGAGAATTAATGTATTTGGAAAGCTCTCATTTAGTAGAAATGAGAGGCTTGATTTTGTTATCTTCCTATTTTAGTGAAGGGAACCATAATGTATGAAATGTAATTATTTGACTAGTTTTGCCATGCAAAAAAGATGTATGTTACTTGAGTATATATTCTTGTAAAGAAATTTTTTTGGGGGGGTTATTTCCTTATAGATATTTACTTCTTGAAATTAAATAGGAATGAAATGTATTTTTGCCTTATTAGCTATTGAAAAAAGAAATGAAAATAGTTAAATGTAGTAGTGTAGTTATGTAAGAAGAAATGAAATAAATTATAAGTTGTAGTGTAGTTATTAGTAAAGGAAATGGAATATTTTCTTATTTCTATAGTTTAAACACAAAAAAAGAATTAAAAAAAAAAATAGACATTTTAGAGTTAACATTAATCTGCATTATATCTTGCTGTTTATTGTTAAAAAGTAAACTAGAAAAAAAAACTTACAGCTGTAAATAATATCATTACTGTTATTTTTTTATATTCTAAAAATGCATGTGTAGTGGAAAATAGATTTATCTAGGTATTGTTATTTAAAATTAAAATAAAACTATATGTTATTGAAAGGAAATAAAATTTAATCTATTCCACTTTATTGGAAATAACTTGCTCTAAGTTAATGGAAAATGCAGATATATATATATATATATATATATATATATATATATATAAGTTAATATCTATTGTTCTAGTTCTAAAACTGAGCTGTTGTTTTTAAAATAAAGAAATAGACATGTGTAGTGCCCCTACCCTAGTCAGCTTTGTAAAAAACCGGTTTGACCTTGGTTGACCTTTTTATGTGGCATTCTTGAATGGTTGACTTACCATGATGTAATGTTGTAGTCATATATTATGATTATTGTGCATACCTATTAATGTTCTTTCGCATCGATTCTTATGTAAATTTAATTGTTCTCTTGATTCTTGTTATTAATCTTGAGCTAACACATTCATTATATATATATATATATATATATATATATATATATATGCTTGTGTGACTCTTGGTTGCAGGAGATTGCAGGTACAGTACCATCTAGGTGCGAGGTTCGTCTTCACCTGGATTCGTAGGGTTGAGTATACCTCTTTCGTCTTTAGAATTTGGGTTAGGTGGTTGTAAAACCCTCATTTTACCCTAGTCATGCTCAAGTGAGTGTTGCCTGTGGTCCATCAGTTTCCCTTTTCATTTGGATTTGCAGGTCATGTATTTGGTTGGCTTTCTTGGGTTTCATGCTTGGCGTGTGGTAAAACTGAGTATTTAATCCTAATTAGTTATTTTGATTTAATGTGTTCATTTACGCATTAGTAATTAACAAACTAAAGTAAATAGGGTTCTTTTAGATAATTAATCATTAATTAAAAAATTGCTCTATTCATGTTTGTAGCAAGTTTAATTTAATGGTTAATTTTAAATGATGAATTTATTCAGTTTATGCATTTTGAAAGGGAAGATTTAAATTTATTCGAAATAGAAATAATTTAATCCTTTTTGCTTTTTGGAATAGAAAGGTTAGTTTTAATTATTTAAGAAAAATAATTTTAATTAGAAAAGCAAGTTTAATATATATATATATTTGATATAGTGTGAAAGATTGATTTTGGGATTTTATTTTAATTAAAAATATTTTACCCTCATTAATATTGTGAAATATAAATTTTAGCTTTGTTAATATTGAGAAAATTAAAATTAAATGAGGGAGAGAAGCATTTTGATTTTTAATTAGAAAAGCAAGTATAGATTATTTGAATAGTTGAAAAGATTGATTTTTCATTTCATTTAAAAGATGTTTAAATTCAAAAGTAAGAGATTAGGTCAAATATTCTTCCATTTACCCTAGATTTGGAAATATTTTTGGGGGATTATTTTTGGAGAGCTTTTTTTTTAAAACTTTTTTTGGAGAAGGATTTTTGGAAGGGGATTTGGGCATTTTGGGAAGGAAAGATTTCTTGAGTTGGAGGTTGGGCTCTTCATCAGATCTTGCCAAGAATGCAAAATGAGGTAGGATTCTTAATTGTTTCCTTTGTTGAAAAGAAAAAAAAAATGAAAATGAAAATAAAATTTCTGGTTGGTTTTGAAAGAAATTTCTTGATTAAAATGGGGTTTGGGTTTTAAATCTATGCATTTTAGTTTAAAGTTTGGTAGTTTGGTGGAATCATTGTTTGGGAAATGATCTTCTTTATGCCCAAAATTTGTTATTTGCTGAGGAAACTTTGATTAATTTAGGCCTGGTTATTCTGGAAATTTTAAACATTTGTTGCCATGGGCATTCTGAAAATTTCGTTTGTCTCTATATGAGATTGTGGATTCTAAAATCTGGGGGTTTTATTTATTTGTTATTTGGTTGAGGAAACTTTGATTAATTTAGGCCTAGTTATTCTGGAAATTTTAATCATCTGTTGCCATGGGCATTCTGGAAAATTTCGTTTTAGTCTCTATATGAGACTGTGGATTCTAAAATCTGGGGGTTTTATTTATTTGTTATTTGGTTGAGGAAACTTTGATTAATTTAGGCCTGGTTATTCTGGAAATTTTAATCATCTGTTACCATGGGCATTCTGGAAAATTTCGTTTTAGTTTTTGTATGAGACTGTGGATTCTAAAATCTGGGAGTTTTATTTATTTATATTTGTTTCTTGGTTTTTTTTTTAATTTTTAATTTTTAAAATGTTTATTGGAAAAATTAATTTAAGTCTCTGCTGAGACTATGTTTTTGACTGGTAAGTTGTTAATTTTTAATAGTAGATTATATTTAAAATAAAATAATAATAATAAAAAACAATATGAATAATTTGTTATTAATTAATTATATAAGGTGAATATACATTAATTAATATTCAAATCTTATTTTATTATTAATGCATTTTTTTTAATTAAATACTTGAATTGTTAATATTGTTATTAATTATTTGTTATATTTAATTAATCGCGGATTAATAAATATATATTAATTAATAGTTAATTTTGGTATTTTTCCTATATGTGCATAAGGAAGTAATTTGTGGATTTGGGAAATGCTTGCCTTTTTTTTTTTGGTTCCTTTAAATGTATGTATCCCTAATCAGAAAAGTGTAATTTTGTTTTGGGAAAAGATGAACTTGGAGAAATCATTTTTGAACCAGTATGACCATGATGTTTTATTTGGAGATTAAATAGCATATTTATTCGGTTAATTTTTATTTAATTATATTCATGTGAACTTGGTTTAAAAACTCCTAATGATGTATTTATGTTATGTTTTGGTGCAAACGAACTTAGTGAGTTAGAAAACCAAGAACAACCTATACCTAGATGAGGTGGATAACTGCAATCTAACTTAGATTGTTTAGAAAACTTGATCGACATTTAATGTTTAAATCAATATGGGAAAAGATTGTATCTACCAATTATTGCCTATGCAAGTTTAAATTTTTGTATTCACGTTTGCTTAAGTAATGGCAAGACTTTCTTTGTTTGATTGGACCTTGTCATATGGATTGATTTGGGGTACCTGTTTCTATCCTTAGTCTCAAGTTTGCCTGTTGTTTTGTGGTAGTGTTGTAATTGGTCATATCCTTTATGCAGGTTTTGTATGATGTTTGGTGGTTGACCATAGCTGGTCAGGTCTCTAGTTAGAGTACCGTCAGTCAATGGACCTTTGCATTTGCTTTTATTATGTTCAGTTGAATCCTTTCCTATTTAGCGATCATTTATGTATTTATTGACCGAAGTGGTCATATGTATTAATTGTTATGTTCGCCTTGATGGCAGGATTGTAAATGATGTAAACCTTATGTATTATTCACTATTGATTAATTATCAAAGGGGTCTTACAGTTGAGTAGACCCAAAGATGCAGCCCACTAAGGGTGAACTCCGAGATCATTTCGGTGTTATGTGGTGTTTTCCCATTCTTATGTTACCTTTTAATTTGTCATGTATGGATGCTTTATGTTAAAATGTATAATGGGGATTAGATGAAATTAATCATAAATGCATGTATATAGTCATTTTATTAAATGCAGTAATAGGGATCATAAAATAATGTAGATTTGATTAATGGAATATATTCAGTATCGATAGCACCATTAAGTATGCATGGAAAGTATTTATTAGTTTATTATGAAGCTAAAGTACGATATGAAATTAGATGCATGGCATGTGTTTAATGTAAAATTGAACATAATGAATGGTTACAATTTATTGGATGAACTTAATCATGTTAACCATAGTTTCAACTCTAAGGAATAAACCTCATTGTGTCATCTATATTTTAACCTTAATGGACAAACTCATCATGTTATCTAAAATTTAACTCTAATGGATGAATTTCATTAAGTTATCTATCTTTTAACTTTAATGGATGAACGTCCACATGTTATCTATGTTTTAACTTTAATGGGTGAGTTTCCTCATGTTAGCTACATCTTCAACCATGATGCATGAACACGTCCTATTATCAATATAAATTTATTGAACAAATTATACCCTTGTTTAAAGTAATAACATGAAATTAAGTTAACCTGCTTAATTGGATCAAATGTTGTGAGTTGAGTTAGATGTTAGATTAAGTAATCACATTGGGAAACTCCTTAGGTATTGTTTAGCCTTCCGTTGTGTTATCTGAGCTTTTGATAACTCATTGTATCATTATGTTATGTTTAATTTTTTTTTTAAAATTATGTGCACTCCATTCGTGTGTTTTAGCTTTATCCCTTCGGGATTTCCTGGTGGGGCATTACAACATGTATGCTGCATTATATATATATATATATATATATATATATATATATATATATATATATATTATTAATCTGAAATATTTTGTTATTTAATATTTTTGGTTCATTCAACATTTGTGGATGTTTTCACTGTCATATATATATATATATATATATATATATATATATATATATATATATATATATATATATATATATATATATATATATATATATATATATATATATATATATATATATATATATATATATATATATTTATAAACAAAAAAAAAAAAAAAAAAAAAATTTTATGCAAACCACGACCGAACAAGGTTCAGTGCCTTTGGCACTGTGGGTGCAAACCCACCATGCGACTTGGGTCACGACCCACAGGAGCGACTTCAACCATCACTATGGGTTGTGACCCATAGGTCGGCCTCGACCATACTATGGTTCGTGACCCACAACGGTGGCTTCGACCGTCACTATGGGCTGCGACCCATAGATCGGCCTTGGTCACACTGTGGGTCATGACCCACAATGATGGCTTCGGCTGCCACTATGGGTCGTGACCCACAAGATCAGCCTCAGCCGACTTGTGGGCCATGACCCACAGGAACGACCTCGGTCGTCCTGTGGGTAGCACCCACAGTCCCCTTTCCCCACCGTGTTGTCATAGCCTTTGGCCCCCTACAAATGCGAACCCCCTAACCCTTAGCAAACTTCAGCTTCTCCTTTGCTTGGCCGCCACTTGCATAGACACACACACATTCAACAAAAACAAAACATGGTAGAATAAGAAACCCTAACCCTATTTTGGGTTAGGGTTAAAAATTAGAAATTGAAGGAATGATGTTAATTATAAAATAAAACCAACCCTATTTAGGGTTCAAAAAGAAAATAATTATAAAATATTAAAAGAGGGGGGAAACTTTTTCAAATTTTAAATAGGTAACCCATTTGTAAATTTAGTTAATTATTAGAAGAACTTAATTCTCCAATTGATATTGGGGCTATTATTTTAAAAACCTATATTGTAGGTAAATATATTTATGTGTGTGTGTGTGTGTATATATATGCTAATAATCATATATATATATATATATATATATATATATGTTTAAGACAAATGACTTTTGTAAACTTTAATAATGGATGATAAATTAGTTAAATGTTTAATTTTAATCTATAAGGTCAATATTGGCTGATTATTAAATATTTGATATTTAATATCTATAGGGGGGATTAAATTCGACTTTAATGTGAGATGGATTATTAGACAAATATTATATTTCTTTTGGTTAACTTTATTAGTCAAATTTAAAAGAATTATTTGCACTTGCTCATTTACTTATTTTGTATTAATTAAAATATATGTTAACATGATTTTACTTAGTCCTAGATTATTTAAATACTATTTGAGATAATTAATATCTCTTGATTAATTATTAATTAGTCTACTCCAAATGTTAATGCTAGAATTGCTGAGTTTGAAATTAGTTTTAGGAAACCATTCTTTTAATTCCTCAGATAACTTTTAGTTAAGACAAAACTTATTTATCCCTCCTTTAACATAGAATATTTAATATTTTTTGTTGTTTTAAAAAAAAATTGTTGCGTTTTTGCCCAAAAGTTTGGGCATGACATTTTGGTATTAGAGCAAGGTTTCCAACACTAGGAACCTTTCTCCATTACGTTTCCCTTTAAACATTATTTTCTTTAAAAATTATTATTCATTTATTCATTTATTTTATTTTATTGATCATTAAGGATGTCGTTGATTACGCGACAAGCTTGTGAGTGTGGTAGGGGTCCTAGACATACTTGCAAGGCACACGAAGACATTGTGCAGGATGAACCGGATCCATAAGGGGATCATGAAGCTCCTCCCAAACAACCCATTGACCCCAACTAAGACATTTTGGTTGTACTTCAGAACCTGATAGGATTAGTTTAGGACAGACTCCCAATAGTAGATCATCAAGCAGAGCACCAGAATTCTGAGAGTCATAGATCTGTAGCTAGGGAGCAGAGTAGGAGTCCACCTCCTAACCGTATAGAGGCCCAGGCTGAGCATGAGTGTAATGCCCCACCAAGAAACCCCGAAGGGATAAAACTAAAACACACGAATGAAGTGCGATAATTTTGTTTTTAAAAGTTAAACACAAACACAATGATATAATGAGATATCAAGTTCAGATTACATGGCTGAAGACTACAACTAACACCTAAAGGGTTTCCCAACATGATTACTTAATTCCACATTTAACTTAACTCACGCTAATTAACCCAATAAGTTGATTATCTTATTGACAAGATAATACTTTAAACAAGGATAATTTCTTTTAGTAAGATAAAAATATAGATCACATGATAATGTTCATCCATTAAGATTTATTCATACCTTACATTCAAGCTTTCATTAAAATATAAGCCATGCATCTAATTTTATAACACACTTGAATTTTATCATAAACTAATGAGATCTTTCCATGCACACTAATTTCCTTAACACTAACTGAATATATTCCATTATTCTAATCTATATTCTTTCATGATCCAATTTACTGCATTTAAAAGATGACTGCATGCATGCATTTATGATTACTTTCATCTTATCCACTTTATATAGTCTAACATAATGCCATTCATACATGCTAAAACTGAAAAGGGAAACATAAGAGCATAAGCATCACATAACACCAAATTGATATCGGAGTTCACCCCTAAAGGGCTACATCTCTGGGTGTGCTCAACTGTAAGACCCCTCTGATCATTAAATAAGTTAAGAATACATAAGGTTCACATCATTTACAATCCTGCCATCAAGGCGAACATAACCAATATACAAACGACCACATCAGTCATGAATAAATTAAATGATCCCTAAATAGGAAAGGATCCAACTGAACTTACAAGAAATAAATACAAGGTTCCACTGGAGCATCCTCAAAACTAAGTCATCGCAACCCAAGGTCTAGCATGAAATCAAGTTCCCACAAGGGCATAAGCAACATGACGACTCCACAAAAGTGCTCCTATCAAGACTACACAACAACACACTAGCGAGCATAAGGGACAAGTGTCATCACATAACCTGGTATGGTTACCATGGTAGGTCTTCATAGGTTCTATCCCCATCCACTGGGTTACCCTGGCAACCTAATCCGAACCTTCAGACCATCCAAGCCACATGTGGACCCACACATCCTTTCATGAAGACAAGGATGATGGTTTGCAATTTCAGGCCTTCTCACAACATGCCGAGTCTGTGTTAGCACTCATCCCATGTGTGAGGCATGATTATCTTACTTAGTGATTTATTAACTAACTCTCTAATATACTATTAGGTTATCACTTATTAGACACACTTTCAATGGGTTACTCGACAACCACTTTGGGTGCGACCCCCAATCGAAAGCCACTTTCCCATACAACACTAGACTATACTCAAACAAACTCAAAAACCAAGTAATACACATGGTCAAGCAAATGGAGTTCAAAATGGAGGGAAAAACCATTCGTTCAAACATGACTTCATATGATGTGCACTGACAAATGATACTCTAACTAGAGACCTGACCAGCTATGGTCAACCACCAAACAACATTCGACACCCACATAAAGGATATGACCAATTACAACACCACCACAAAATAACAGTCAAACTTGAGACCGAGGATAGAAATAGGTACCCCAAATCAATCCATATGATAGGGTCCAATCAAACAAAGCAAGGCTTGCCATTACTTAAGAAAAAGTGAATGCAGAAATTAAAACTTGCATAGGCAATAACCGGTAGAGACAATATTTTCCCATATTGATTTAAACATAAAAGTCGATCAAGTTTTCTAAATGATCTAAGTTAGATTGCAGTTAGCTACCTCATCTAGGTATAGGTGTTCTTGGTTGTCTAACTCACTAAGTTCATTGCATCAAAGCATAACATAATTACATCATTACGAGTTTTTAAACCAAGTTCACATGAATATAATTAAATAAATATTAACCGAATAAATATGTTATTTAATCTCCAAATTAAACATCATGGTCATACTAGTTCGAAAATGATTTCTCCAAGTTCATCTTTTCCAGAGCCAAGTTACACTATACACATCAAGGAAATATATACATACAAGGAACCCAATTATAGATAATCCATTCCCAACTTGACAAATTATTTCCTTACGCACATATAGAAAAAAATACCAAAATTAAATATTAATTTCTATATATTTATTAATCCACGATTAATAAAATATAAACAATTAATAATTAATAACAAAATTACAAATTAAGTATTTAATTAGAAAAATTTGCATTAATAATAAAATCTTATTGCTGATTATGCTGCTTTTTGTCGACAAAGAGTTAATAATCACAAGTCCAAAGTCTTTTTTGTGAATGTCTTCCCTCTAGTTAGGGATAGACTCGTCCGCTTTTGGAGTTTCCAAGTAGGGACCCTTTTGTGTATGTATTTGGGCATTGCTTTCTTTTTGGGGTCAGAAAAGGCCTCCTTTTGGGATAAAGTTGTTCATTCAATAACCTCCTAAATTTCCTCCTAGAATCACAAGTGGCTTATGATGGCTGGTAAGATCCTTTTAATCAAGTTAGTTTTGAATGCCATCCCCACATATTTGATGTCTATTTTGCAGGCTCCCTCTCAAGTTATTAAGAACATTAAAGTTTCCCTTAGGTCCTTCCTTTCGAATGATAACTTGGGAGATTGGAAGAGGATCACTCTCCTTGCTTGGGACAATATTTGTCATCCCAAAGAGTTGGGGGTGCGGGTATTCATGATTTAGCTGCTCTAAATAAGGCATTGAGGGTAAAAATGGTATGAAAGTTATATGCAGACCCTCATAAGAAATGGGCTTCCATTATGCTTGCTAAGTATTTAAGGGGTGCTTCTAGAGAAAGGATTTTTAGTGCTACATCTCTTCTGAAGGGTTCTACATTCTGGAATTTTTTGATATCTTGTAGGAAGGTTATTTTACCACATTTATCCTAGGTTGTCCATAATGGGAAAAATACCCAGTTCTGGGATGAAGTCTGGAATGGGCATCTTGCCCTTTTAGCTATCTGAGACTGGTCCCCTTTGCCTGGTATTCTATCAGAGCTTTGGGGGCCTTCTGTTGCAGATTATTTTGACATTGTTTCTGTAGACGTATAAAAATGACCATATTCTGAAATGAATATTTTATGTTCATTCCTCTATTTTAGTTAAATCTAATTTAACTAATCACCTACATTCCTCTATTTAATTATGTAAATTATTCAATTTATTTTATTTAAATTCACTTAAGCCCTTTATGTCATTTAATTGAATAAATCATTTTATTTAATTAAAACCCTTCTTCTTACCTTTTAATTAAATTTACATTTAATTAATAGTTTACCCCAAATTGCAACCAAATTGAAATAAAGTAATTTATTTTAATTAATTCTATTTTCCCTCACCCACTTGCATTTTCCTACATCTCCCACTTGCATCCTAAACACTATTCCTAATTTCTTCTAGAATCCATCTAATCCTAATCAACTAATCCCAAACCCATCCATTATCCCTTTTCCCTAAATTTGAGAAGGTCACTTCTCAAATTTGGAGTAAAGTCTTCAAAAGGCATTAAAGTCTTTATCCATTCAACAATCTAACTTGTTGAATACCCCCAAATTTGGAAGGACTCTTACAAATTTGTCCTCAAAGTCTTCAAACCATTAATGGTTAACTACCCCTTAGTGGTATGGTTAGAGATTTTTGACTAACTTAACCTCCATCTAACCCAAGGGTCTCATCAAGAATTTATTGCTTTGACCATGGTTATTCCTTTAACCTTTGCACAAGAGTTTACCCCCTGGTTAAAAGCTTTATCCAATGGATAACCCTAACCTAACCTTAACCCTTACCTCCTAGGGTAACCATGAGGTCTTCTCAAGCATTTAATTCTTCTTACCTCTCCTCTCAACCAGCCTTATGTTGACAATTGTCACCATTTCATTGGTGAAAATTGAAAACATGGATTAACAACTTTCAAAATTGACCCTTGATTAACTCTTTCAATCTTGACCATCCATTGCCCTATTTTCACTATAAATAGAGCTCTCATTCCTCCATTTTAAGGATCCATGCAAGCTTTTAGTATCTCATTTATGCTCAATTTTATTAACACATCTAGCTTCTCTTTGTAATAGGAATTAATCTAATAAGCATTTTAGACTATTTCCTTTATCATTAGCTTAACTCATAAACTAGTATATCATGTTAGGATAGTATTGCTACTAATCTTGTCATCTTATAATCTAGTTTATTACATTTGTAGAATCATGCATAGATAGGATGCATTTTCATAACTAAATCAATCATAAGCATTCCTCATTCTTGCATTTGTCATCCTTAAGCCACTTTGCTTAGTGATCTAAGAGCAAAGGCATTGTCTTGAGGGACCTTGTGAGATAGAGAACCATGGAATCAACCTTGGGAAGTTGAGTCATTCTTCATGACTCTATAACTTGCACCAAGAAGTCCTGTGGGTGTGTGGACAAGCCTCTTTGAACTTCATTTATTTTACATTTTAATTTTCATCGCCCCGCTTTTCCCGCATACATTTCTGTTGCCTACTGTGAGGCTCTACCCCATTAATCAAATCGGTTTTTAAAAATAAACACTTTTGCAGGTACGCGAGAAACAGGAATCAACGCGTAGGGAACAACCCTTAGCACATCTAGTGTATCATTTAGCACATACGGACTACTGTTTGGCATGTGGTACTCATTTCCTAGTGCATGAAGATCATAGCACATCATCCTCACTAACCTTTTCCTATAGGTCTCAGGGCAGAAGAATAACACCTTAGCACATCTGGAAAACAGCTTAGTGCATCGGGCCTGTCCAATAGCGCATCCTAGCTATATAGTAGCTGCGTACAGTTTGTTTTGTAGCACATCACAGATAGAGGCAAAACAAAAAACTGTAACCGAATGTAAAAACTAGACTTGTTGAAGTCCACAAAAACCCACAGATTTTCTAACAATTTTACTTGGTATTTTGCAGGGTTTTAACAAATTTCTTGTAGATAGGAGCTTAATTTTAAGATCATTAAATAGTTTAGGTTTTTACTAACTTAGTTAAGTTAGTTGAGATATAAACTTATTTTGATTCTTGTTAAAATTGAACTCGCTTTTGTTTGGGCTTTAAAAAGAACCACAAAACAAATTTTTTCTTGCTTTTCTAGGAGAGAAAATTTTCAAATTGGGTTTTAAAAAGAGAGAACAAATTAAATTTTTTCAAGTTTTGCAAACAAATGGATTAAAAAGAGCTTCACTATCCTTTGGTATATAAAAGGATCCATTTTAGGTTTTAGCAAAGTAAAGAACCACACAAAGTCCCAAAAGTCTTTTTGCAACTAAAGAGGGAAGATATTCCCCTTTCGATTGATTTCTTTTGTTGACGAAAATTGCATTCATTTTGTTGACCAAGTTCTTTTTAGATCAGAAAATCATTGCCTTGAAAAGTTAAAAAGAACACCATGTTTTTGTGGAGCAACATTTCCATATAGGACTAGCAAATCATTGCTTTGAAGGGCTAAAAAGAACTTGTGTGCTTTGTCTCAAAAGTGGAAGGTATATGCTCTCCCCTTAATTGGGTGATCAAAAATCCAAACCACTCTTAAAGCTTTCTTTAATTCAAGAAATAAATCCTTTAGGAGGCCTGCCTTCCCGAGGGGTTGAAAAACTCTTAAAGCCATTTTTGGCCGGTGTGAAGGGAATGACCTAAGTGGGAAAAAAATTTGAAGCCAAGTGTTCCAACCTACTATAATCAAAAGTGGAAAGTGATGAAAGTCCTTTTCAATGGTTGTGCACATTGATTAGCCTTCCCCCAGTATCTTTACAATATGTAAAGCCTTTGTTCTAAAGGTTGGGAAGCCTCCTAAGGGAGTTTATCACTGACAGCCGAACAAGAAGCTTGATTACGAACCTTAGCATAGAAACTTTGAGCTGAGTCAGTAACTAGACATTTGCAATATCATAGTGCAAGGGTGGGGAAGAATCCGCCCCCAAGATTGCTCACCATATATCTCCCAGGATAACTACTCAATTGTGAAGCAATTCACTTTGGGTTAATATCTAGCAAAAGGAAAAAAAATGGGCGCCCCCTAGGGGGTGACACAACTATTTGAGCTGACAGAGTATTGAGACTAGTGGGCTATGATATTGCTTATGACCCTTGAATAAAGAGTCTGATTGAAATGCATGTTGTATCTAAACCTATTGAAACATTGGGGATTTGAACACATCCTCGTAGAACATACACTTATTATTTAGATTAAGCAAAATGGTTGTCTCTTTGGTGTCGTGCTTTCATTTGTTATTTCAAAAAATCATCTATCAACACTAAAAACTCAAAGCAAAATTCCAAAATTGCAAAAAACACCCAAGTCAATATATTTCAGGGTAGTTTAGCACGTAAGAGAAACCTCTTAGCGCTTAGGAACCATCTTTTAGTTCATTGAATCTTCTCTTTAGCGCATCAAGTCTTAGCAGTAGCGGTTCACCAGAATCTAAAAGCAAACAGTGGCAGCTAGTGCATTTTGAAAATAGTTTAGCACTTTGAAGCATCAACTTAGTGCGTAAAGGTCAAACTTTAGTGCGTAGGGTTTAACTGTTAGCGCATAGGTGGCCCATATTGGTGCATAACCTTTGGAACCAAAGCTAAAGAAATATTAAACAGTATTAACTAGTTAGCGTGTATCAAGGGGTAGCGTAGCGCATGGAGTCTTTTCGCTAGTGCATATAGAAGTTTTTATAGTGCATTGTGTCTCTATTCTAGCACATAGTCAAAACCAGAAAAATAGGGGGCAAAATAAAGGTCGATTTTAAAAATTTTGAAAACAATTTCAAAAGCTTTCCTTCATCAGCCTAAAATCAATCAGAAAACCAAAAATGGAGTATCAAAAGTTGTTTCTACAAGCAAAGTTGTCTGAAAATCTGAAACTAGTCACAAGATAAACATATCTCTCCTATCAAAATCAGGAAACATCATCACAAGTGGCAAATAGGTCCTTTAAATCAAACGGATTTTTATCCCAAAACACACTTGTTTAAAAATCTAAGTTGTCAAATAGAGTTTCCATATTGGGAAAGCTCGTATTCCATATCATTTGATGCACTTTGTCATGAGGGGGCATCTAAACCTTCACTTTGATAAAGTAAGATTTAAGTTTCCAAAACAAGCTAAACTGAATCCAAAACAAATCAAAGGACACCATTTATCGCTTGTGCATGACTAATCCTCATATCCTGAGAAGAAAGAATATTTATCATAACACTAAGTTGAAGAAATAGCCACCAAGTTCTTCGAAACTTGCCAAAAGAAATAATTTTTTATACATCAATCGCCAACTCTTCAAATCTCATCGTACATTTATTTGTCATATATGCTTGTATCTTCAAAACAAAACAAACGAATTTGACAAGGAACCCTTGAGGAGTAGGGCATTCTATCAAAAATCTACATACAGTCAACGCATAAATCAAGGAGGGAAGATCAATCTGGCCTTCTTTCTCGATGAGTGCATCACTTATAACATACCCCGATTTGAACCACCAACCCTTGAGAAAAACATTGAAGAATAGTTCATTCCTTTTGTCACAGAGAGATTCTACTAGATGCCCACCGTTACTCGCTCTCAATAAAACAAAAAAAGCTAAATGCAACCAGAATCTAGCATGAATCAGAGATTATCAAATCCTTTTGAGCATCCAAATCTAGAGGACACCGAAATTTCTAAAGAACTTCTTCAAGAATGTCAAGAGAGCGCTTCATTTCAAAAACTTGTGGAAAGACTCATGGAAAATGACAATGAAAAATACCTACTCATGCTCACAAGAAAAGGAGTTAAACTTTCTGAAGACTTTGACACAGACATTTTTAGAACAAGATCTCAACATTACAGATATCAAGAACAACAAAGAGAGGAAGAAACACGTGACCCTGAGCAAGATACCCCTAAGCAAAATATCCCTGAGCAAAATATACCTGACCAAAACATCCCCGAGAAAAACATATCGTTCCATACACCATTTCAACCTAGAATCAATGCAAGGGAAGAATTCTTCCCTTGGCCAAATAATGCACCTTTTATTTCTCGTACTCAACAAATGCAAATGTTACGAAGACAAATGCAAGACATGCAACAAGGGATGACAATACAGTATTCATTAACTGAAATTTTTCCTTATCCATTTGATAGAAGATTGAACATGGTACATTTTCCTCCAAACTTAGACATTCGCAAATTTGACAAATATGATGGGAAAAGTGATCCCCATGATCATGTTTGAGAATTTTGCACAACGAGTCTTGAATTCGCCGATAATGACACCTATTTGATGAGGTTATTCCCAAGAAGCTTGGGCGGACAAACAATGGAATGGTTATCCAAAATCACACCTCCTGTCAGATCATTCGATGAACTAGTCAACAAATTCATAACTCAATATTCCTATAACTTTCAACATGCTATCACCATGTTAGACGTCTGTAACACCAAATAGAAAAACAATTTCATGGTATTCCTTTAACGTTGGTGGCATATGGTTTCAAGATATCCTCGTGATGTACCCAAAAAGGAAAATATGGAAATTTTCATCGACAACTTGAATAGTGAGATGAGTTACAGACTCAAACTCCAATGCATACCATCTTTTGCTAAATTGATTGAGAATGGCATCCAAGTAGAAGAAGCATGTGTCAAAAAGGGAACGTTGAAATTTTTCAAAGAAGGAACAAGTTCATCCAATTACAACAACCAAAACAACAAATTGGACAAATCTAGATTCTGGACCAGAAACAAAAACAATGGAAATGAAGGAGGAAATGAATCAAATGATCCAAAATCAAAGAAGCCCATGCTCGCATTATCAGGTAATCATCAAGCTACAAAGAATCCCAAAGATGCTAACCCAGACACTAACACTTATGCACCGAATACCAGTCAAAATCAACTCAACACAAACAACACCAACAATACCCAAAACAATAATACCAATAGGGGACCTAATCCAAACTCACGGTGTAATGCAAACAACTTTCTGAAACACATTTATACACCACTAGGGCAATCACTGGAGTTAGCATTCAGAGAACTCCTGGCAAACAAAATTATCTCTTTACTAGCAATCAACAACTTTGAACCACAAATCAAACCACCCTAGTGGAATGACTCACACTTTTGTGATTTTCATCGCAAGAAAGGTCATCAAACAAATGATTGCATGAGGCTGAAAAACATTGTTCAGGATATGATCAATAGAGGTGATTTAATGGTCAATGGCCTCAAGAAAAATGGTGACCATGGAGCTTTCAAGAATCCTCTTCCAAACTACAAGAAGGATGGAGCTTGAACCTCAAATGATACACGTGGAGATCGTATCAATCACATATACAATGACACCATTAATCACATATTAGTTGAGGACAATCAAGTCAATGTTATCACAATCAAAGACAGGCGTGAACATGAATCTGTCAATGTAACAACCAGAGCTCAAAAATATGTCTTGAAGGGACATATGTCAACAACAAACACCATACCCAAAATTCAATATGATGTAGTCAGTCAACTGTGAAAAACTCTTGCTCAAATATCTATACTGGAATTGTTAAAACTTTCACCAAAACACAAAGACATATTGGACCAAGCATTATTAGAAACAAATGTACCTCAAGATCTGGATGCTGACAAATTCCAAGCCATGGTGGCTCATATGGCAGGGCCTCATAACCTCACTTTTTTTAGCATGATAATATCTCATTGAGCCATCCACACAATACTCCACTCCATATTGAAGTCGTGGTCTATAAACATCAAGTTAAATGAGTATTAATAGATGGAGGAGCTGGACTTAATATTTGTACCTTAAAACTTATCTGTTCATTAGGCTTCTCTGAGGAGTCTATTGATCCATGCAAAAAGATCACTATAAAGGCATATGATGATGAAGAAAGATCATCCAAAGGAACAGTGGTGTTGCCAATTCAAGTAGGACCAATATGAAAGGATACTATGTGCCAAGTCTTAGACATAGACCTCACATACAATATCTTATTAGGTCGGTCTTGGATACATGAAATGCAAGTGGTACCCTCCACTTATCACCAGTGTGTTAAATTTCCCTACAATGGGCAAGAGGTTTCTATATCAGCTGATCATAATCCATTTCAGCATTGTAATGCTATGGGGGCAGCCAAAGAAAACTTGGTTCCACATAATAGAGAGAAACAAAATTCCTCAGCACTAGATCTTCAACAAGAAAATTCTAAATCATTATCTATGGATTTCAAGCAAAAAATGAAAATCAAAGAACAAGGCATGAGAGAATACTCTTTGGAACCCATGTGTTTGGCCAACTTACCAACATCACCTAGATCTCATAGATTACCTACAATATCAACATATCAAGCAACTCAGCCCATCACCAAGTTTGATGGCACATTCATCCAACTTGGCACTCTAGCACATGAATCTGAGGAAAAGGACATCCTTAGTTGGCTATACAAAGATGAGGAAGAAGATAGAGCAGCTACTTTGGAAGTAGCTATACCAACACACTTGTATGGAAAAGACTACTTAATCATGCAGCAAATGGGATACAATGGAAAAGGACCTATTGGTAAGCGAAAGGAAGGCATCATAGAACCATTAGATCCTCTTTCACAATTCAGTAAAGACAAAAAAGGATTGGGTTTTGAACTCACTCTACTACCAAAGAGGGCACCACACAAATATCAAAAACCTTAGTGGAAAGAAAAGAAGAAATACAAAGAAGACTCCTGGCAGGAGGCACTATTAGAGTTAGCTGAGACAATATGCAAAGAATGTGAGCATCAAGAACAAAATCAATGTCAAAGGCAGACTATCAATCAAAAGAAAGAAGCATCTACTATAGAAGCACATCATATTCAAGAACCAATATCCAACAAAGAAGAATCACCTCCTAATTACATCATTCCTCCCTGAGGAGAGATAGTATATGAACAAATGCAAAGAGTGGAAGCAGGATCTAACATAGAATCAGAGAAAACTATCAAACTTGTCTCAATTATTAGAGACCTGTTCTCACCCTACAACATACCAATTCACAGCACTGCTAGAATCTAGGATAATACCTTAGAGACTGATTCCAATGAATATGAATGGGGTAGCTATTCTAATGTTACTGAAGATATTTGTGCAAATGACAATAATACACCCATCTCTCAAGAAGAACATGGCACAAAATCTAGACCACTTGAATTTGGTCCACAAAGTATCTATGCCATGAAGGAAAAAGAGCAGCAACATTATGCACAAGTCTATACAGAAATGATACCATCAAAGACCTCAACAAAATCCTTAACTTATTTAACACCCCGGCCAATCATGATGATACCTCTATCCTGACACTTACAGCCGCAGAACTTGATCCACCAAATGACTCCTTACCACTTGTCTTTCTTGACCTCATAGATTGGGACGAGCCTGAAACTCATGATATACCAATTTTCCCAAATGACGAATCCATTATCCATTACTTATGTACCATTACCCTGGAGAAAGACTCTACTAGTGAACAAAGTAACAACATCTGCAATCAAGGGAGTGCTGAGTCTCTCAGTCACAAAAATAAGCAAACTAAAATATCTACTACTGAAAACTAGTCAATGGCAGCAATAGACCACACAAAAGTAAAAATAAAGGATGCATCTGAGGGTGATAACCTTTTTAAGGAACCTAAGGATGGGAGAATTGACACTCTCTCTGAGCATTATCATGAGCGATCACCCATATTGATTGAGCCCACTCAATCAATCAACATTGGTACTACAGAAGCAACCAAGACTATACACCTTGCAGAATCTCTGACAGAGGAAGAAAGATCAGAATTTATTAAATTTTTTAATGTAAAGAAAATCAACTTTGCTTGGTCATGTGCAAATATGCCCAGGATTGATCCACAATTAATCATGCTTCACTTGTCCATTGCTCCAAGAGCTAAGCCAGTCAAGCAAAAACTAAGAAAGATGAATCCACATGTAGCACTCATGGTTAAAGTTGAGTTGAAGAAACTATTAGACGTCAGATTTATTTGACCTATCGACTATGCTAAATGGATTTCCAACATTGTACCAGTATCAAAACCAGATGGCAGTATCAGAATCTGCACTGATTTTAGAGATGTCAACAAAGCCTGTCCAAAGGACAACTTTCATTTGCCTAGTATCGACATAATTGTAGACCTCACAGTAGGCCATGCAATGCTATCACTAATGGATGGTTTTTTAGGCTATAATCAAATAAAGATAGCCCAGAGGATCAAGATAGAACAACATTTACCTGTCTATGGGAACATACTATTGGAATGTCATGCCTTTTGGCTTAAATAATGTAGGAGCAACTTATTAATGAGCAATGACAACAATCTTTCATGACATGATGCATACCTTCATGGAAGACAATGTAGATGATTTACTAGCTAAATCCTTCACGAGAGAAGAACATCTAAGCATCTTAGAAAAGATTTTTGATAGATTGGAAAAATTCCAAGTCAGGCTCAACCCTAAGAAGTGTGTCTTTGGGGTTACATCAGGCAAATTACTAGGCTACATAGTTTCAGCTAAAGGTATTGAAGTGGATCCAGCAAAGGTACAAGCCATTATGGAGATGCCACCACCAAAGAACATCAGCTAGCTTAGATCTCTACAAGGATGACTTCAATCAATGAGGTGATTCATCGGTCAACTAGTAGATAAAAGTCTCTCATTCAATCATTGCTACATAAAAATGTATCATTCAGATGGGAAGTCAAATGTGTCGAATCCTTTTATCAAATCAAGCAGTATCTAATGAACCCACCAGTTCCAGTACCACCAATAGTAGGGAAGCCACTTGTCCTCTACATTTCAACAACAAACATATCACCAGGGGAATTATTAGCTCAAGAAGATCAACAAGGTAAAGAGAGAGCTATCTATTATATCAACAGGACATTGAACAGATATGAACTCAACTATACATTCATTGAGAAAGCTTGTCTAACAATGGTATTTGCCTCTCAAAAATTTTGATACTACATGCTAGTTCACACAATTAAGCTAGTTGGAAAAATTGATCCTCTCAAATATTTACTCAGCAAAGCAACTCTTACAGGAAGATTGGCTAAGTGGGTCATGATCCTTAGTGAATTTGATATCCACTACACAGAGCGAAGAGCTATCAAAGGACAAGCAATTGCAGATCAACTGGCAGAAGCACCACTACCGGGAATACAAACTATGGAGATTGAATTTCTAGATCGAGACGTTCTTGCTATCTCCACCAAACAATGGACCTTATATTTTGATGGATCCTACATGCAACATGGCTCATGTGCTGGCATTCTGTTCATCACTCCTGAAGGACACACTATACCAAGATCATATAGGCTTATGTTTCCATGCACAAATAACATTGCTGAATATGAGGCATTGGTTATAGGCATCAAAATGGCCATAGAATGGAGGATCATAGAATTAAAAGTCTATGGAGATTCACAACTAGTCATCAATCTCAACAATGACTATCAGACAAAGGACGACAAGCTGCTACCCTACAAGCGAATGGTGGATGATTTCAAACAATATTTTGTACATGTCACCTTTGAGCAAATACCAAGGTTGGACAACAAAGCAGCTAATGCCATGGATACTATCACTTCACTACTGCAAATTCCAAAGCAACAGAGTCATTACAAGTTTCTGGTACAACAACTATTCTCCCCACCCTATGACCATTCAGAATCCCATGTTATCTATGCCTTGACCGGTTCCGACTCTCCATTATATCTTAAGAACAATATCCTACCTATTGACTTGTCCCAAAACCAAAAATGTATCTTTATCCGACAATCCACCCGTTATACTCTTACTGCTGATACTTTGTATCGTCGAGGTCTAGATGGTACTCTTCTTCATTGTCTTGATCGTAATGAATCTGACTCCACTTTACACGAGCTTCACGAAGGTATCTATGATACACATTCAAGTGGTACTACTCTTGCTAAAAAGCTTCTAAGAATGGGATATTACTGGCCAACAATGGAAAAATACTCTTACTATTTTGCGAAGAAGTGTCATAAATGCCAAATCCATGGTAATCTTATACATGCACCAACACAGGAACTGCAGCCATTCACAACATCCTGGCCCTTTTGCCAGTGGGGACTGGACTTGGTTGGCAAACTTCATCCTTCATCTTCAAATGGACACAAGTTCATTATAACTACAACATAATACTTCACCAAATGGATTGAAGCAGTCCCCATGACCACAGTGACTAGGAAACAAATTGCCTCTTTTATCCTTAATTATCTGATCTACAGATATGGCATTCAAAGTTCCATCATCACAGATAATGGATGACCTTTCAAAAACCAAGATGTGCAAGAACTATGTGAAAAATTCAAAATCCAACACCATTTTTCTACACCTTACTACCCGCTAGGAAATGGTCAAGTAGAAGCATCCAACAAGACAATATTAAAAATCCTAAAAAAAATAGTGAATGATGCAGGCAAATATTGACATTTACAACTCAATCCAGCACTTTGGGCATATAGAACTAGCATCCGCACACCAATGAGAGATACACCATATTCATTGGTATATGGATCTGAAGCAATTTTACCCTTAGATGTAGAAATTCCATCTCTCAGAATCTCTCTAAAAGGCCTAATTACAGATGAAGAGTATCGCGTTAACCGACTGCAAGAGCTTGAGCTTCTAGATGAAAGACGTCAATGTGCCTACACTCATCTCAAAGCATATCAACAATGTATGTCCAGGAGCTACAACCACAAGGTCATTCCCAGAATTTTTAAAATTGGTGACCTAGTACTCAAAGAAAATCCTAGAAATCAGCAAGATCGAGAAAAGAAAGGGAAATTTTAACCTAACTGGTTAGGTCCCTATGTCATTATATCATCTTATGGATTAGGTGCCTATTAGCTAACAACTTCAAAAGGAGATGTGCTTGACAAACCAACTAACAATGTCCATCTAAAGAAATACTACACTTGAGTAATCTAATGCACAGAAAAGTCAAAATAATCAAAAATATTAAAAAATCAAGAAAAAGGTAAATAAAAAGGTACAATAAAAGAAAAAGGTGAAAACCTGGCAACATGCGCTATTGTGAGAGGATAGCTCCTCTATCTATATCCATACCATTATATCCATAGTAAAGCACTATCGGCCATCACCCGACATTTTCATCACAATATCCATCCAGGACATACTTAGCATAGTCACTATCATGGTTTATCTGCATATCCTTTCACCGCATCTCACCATGGCTTTAGTAATCATTGTACAATCCACATTTAGAAGCACACTTGACTAGGGGTAGTATAAACTTGCAGCACATTCAAGCCATCAAAACTTGTCACAAACTCAGAACATCATATCCATCAAACAACACTCACACAATTGCAAAGCAAAACATTGATCGCTTAATAGGATTCACAAAATATGATGGATGATTTTTTGAAGTATCAAAATAAAGTTTTGACTATTTTTTCACTTGAACTTTTTGAATTGTTGGATCCTCTAAATTTTGTCAACAATGCTTCAAAGCTAGAGAATGTCATGGGGACTCTAATATTTTCTTAGTTTTCTATCTGTGAGGTGATCATTTGTATTGTGTAAATACTTGTCTCGAGACATGATTCATAACATATCACTGAAGATATGATTCCACTTTACGCATACAAATGATTTAATCTTGTCTGTTTCTACACAATCCGCACTCAGGTCATCTTGGTTCAAATATACCTTGACGCTTGTGTTGTCTTGCAAAATCAAAAATCATGAAAAATTTTCTTAGGTCATTATGGTTCAATTATACCATTATGCTTGTATAAATTTTCAACATATCCCAAACTTAATCAATGCTCAATGACGATACATACAAAGAAAGCAAACAACATGTGGCTATACAGGGATGACAAGTACAGAATGAGGATGCTCAAAATCAATTAGTTTCATATCATTTTAAAACTGGCATAAGTCCCACAACATATCATTATCATACATCTCATTTTCAAGATACATCTCACAGCATATCATTATCATACATCTCATTTTCAAGATACATCTCACAACATCATGCATTATCACATCATATTCATCACATATCACATCACATGCAAGCATTGCACCATCATAGAATAAACAACATCATGTAGAAAACATAATCCATAACACATCACATGAGGATCAAAGAAAATGGTCTCGTATATATATCTAAAAAAATGATAAATGTACAAAATATGTCATGTCTGTACCAATACAATAAAATGAGCAAAATACAATAAAGACAACGTCTCTCAGGTATGATATCTCCTGAAGGAGACGGTCTCACTGTGGATGTCCCAGCACCTAGATCTCCAGGTGGATCCTATCTAGGAGGCCCTATCATGCCTCTGCTCTTTGTCCTTGACCCAGTATCTCGAGATCGACTCTATCTCGACGCTGTAAAACTCTACACTCAACGCTCCCTAGGCACCACATCCTCATAATGATGCCAATAATAATCCACCTCCTTGGCTCTCAAAGCTAGCTCTCTCAAGGTGTCTCTCATTAGACCACCTGCTACAACTCTCTACAAACTCTCTGTGAGCTCCTTTGCTCGACCTCGATGCTCTATCTCAGTATCACGCTTTGTGGCTAGCTAAGTAATCTGGCATTGATGCACCAGCAACTGTGTCTGCAACTATTATTCTGACAACTGTAGAGATCTAATCTGTGCATCCTCCAGATGCATCGGAATCCACATTTGTAGGGGTACCCCCTATCCCTCCACCTATCCTTGGTGCTGGTGAAGGTAGCATATCTGACCTCCTCCTTTGGGCCGATCATTTGATGTCATCATACCCTCCCACTGCCGCTATCACCTCCCCAACCCTCTCCTCACCCCCAGCTCTGATAGCCAAACCTCCTCTCCCTCTATCCATCACAGCCCGCTGCACAACTCTCTCTGCCCTTATCCCCCTATCACCACCATCTCCACCCCTATCTCCTCTCCTCCCCCGATCCAATCTCCCTCTATCTCCTTGCCAACCTCGGCCACCTCCTCCACCATCTCTACCATCACCTCCTCCTCCATCACCACCTCCCTCATCTACATCCTCCTCATCATCAAAAGTCAGAATCATCTCAGCTGGATCCGATATCCTGGCCACTGCACACACTGCGAACAGTCTTGCGAACTCTTCAATCATCCCTGCATCCACTATCTCAGGGGCATAATCCCAAATCTAGCTAGCTAAATGAAAGAACTCCTCCATGGCCACCACACTATCAATCGTAGGTCCCCAATCCTGAATGTCATATCTCCGTCGAGCATATAGACATGCTCCATGTGGAATCCCCTATTGTCGACCATACTACCGCAGCACCCGGCTATGCAGAAACCTCTCAATAAAAAAGGGCATTTGCCCTATCAAATATCTAGTCATATAAAAGTAGGTCATCTCCATCCCATCCTCAGCCCATACCTTGCAACCTATATATGGTTGCTAGATGACCATATCAATATCATCTAAAAGTCTCCTCCAGTGCTCTAGTTTGCCTAGCTTACGCTGGACAACTATTCCTCTATATCCATATGCATACGTACACCCAACAAGCCTATCTATGTCTGCCAGTGGCTTAGCTACGAGAATATGCTCCCATGCCCATACCTATAGCAGTGTCACTCCAGTTGATAAACTGCCATAACCTAAGTATACCACCTGATGTAAACCCCTATATAAGTGGGCCAGCATAGCCGACCCCCATGCAAATTAGTGACCCTGCATCACCATATCCTCCAAAACCAATCCCCACCCCACTGCTAGTCCCTTCGACCTACGGTCGGGACATAAGAAACCACCTATGAAACCTACCAGCACTAAGGGTAGAGGAACGTAATCCAAATCCAAGAACTCCTACCAGGGGATCTCATACCTACAGACAGTATCATCTTGCAAGATCTAGTGAAGTGCCTCAGTCCCACCCTCCTTAGTCTACTCATAGGGTAGCAATGCACCTACCACAGGAATCAGTAGAATCCGGTAACAATCCTCAGGCATCACTGTAATCTTGCCTATCACCAAATGGAAGGTGTTTGTATCACTGTGCCACCTCTCCACTAATATTGTCAATAAACCCTGGTTCACGATAAACTGAGGCATATCTAACAATGAGGCTAGGCCACACCTCTCAATAATGTCTCTATCTGCCTGTGTCAATCATGGTATCAATAACCACGGTCTTAGAAATCACTCACATGACTGAACCACTCCAAGCTACTCCTGTCAAAAAGTGAAACAAGTCCAATATCAGTTTCCTCATCACAATATAGATACCAAAATCAATTTCATATTGAAACTTGAAAATTTGACAATCTAAATCAAGTTCCACATCATATCAATCATATCAACTTGTAACACAAATCAAGTTTCATATCAAATTGTAACACAACTCAAGTTTCACATCCATATCAACTTGTAAAACAACTCAAGTTCCACAATCAATGCAACTTGTAAAACATTTCAAGCTCCACAATTCATATAAAAAACATTCATATCAAAAACCACAACATATTAAATCCGCATCAAATCTATATCAACTTAAAAAATTGCAAATCAAATCAAGTTATATCAAAACTCATATTAGACAACTCATATGCAGACCAACAATTTGCACCTATCTTGGCAGAGCTAGCATCAACCTACCAATTTTCTTCATTTACAAATCACACTATACCAAAAATTTTCCCTATGCGCTAAATTGATTATCATGCGCTACCCCGTCCTCGCTAAGCACTACTAAATCTACCCTATGCGCTACCCTTTTCTTCCAAAGCACCACCTAACCTAACCCTAAGTGCTAAACTACCCTATGCGCTATTCTATTTTTCTCTTGCGCTACATATCTATCCCTATGCGCTAGGTCATACCTACACTCTATCTAGCCCTACCCATGCGACCTCCTAGAAACCCTATGCGCTAATCATTTTACCCTTTCTGCTACCCTATGATCCTAGTGTGCTAGCCTAACCCTAAGCACTACCCTAACCTGTTGATGCGCTACCCTACACTTTTCAGACACTACCCTATTCATTAAACCCTACGCGCTATGAAACCTATCGTATGCACTATTTCTTGACCCTGGCGTGCTAAACCATCAAATCCGCATGACAAAATTGAAAACATGATAAAAAATGACAAAATAAAAAATCCAAAAGGGATCAAAAAGGTTGACTTACTGGTGGTCCATACGCGACAAGCCTCTGAACGCGCTGGAATTGATGTGAAGCATAAGGAACCAACATGTTGACTTCTCTCCAAAAATAACTTTCTCCAAGGTCAACAAGCACAAATGAGACAAAAAAATTCACTTTTTCCCTTTATATAGTGTAAATCAAAATTAGGATTACATGGAGGGATGTAAACATTGTTCGCAGCGTCTCCTACCACCCTACCAAATGGCAATATCGGGAGATGAATCAAACTACCACATTCAACATAGACAAAATTTTACAATGCAATGAAATTTATAAAAATTATCTAAATCAAATCAAATTTTCAAAAAATTTGATTCATCTCCTGAGGGGGCATTATCAACATCATTTATCAAATCTGGGGCATGACATGAAAATCTCAAAATGACATAAAAATTGATCATAACTAAATCATGACGACAAATCATTATTTTTCAATCAACATGTGCACACACGTCACTTCAAAGAGGGGTAAAATGTAGATGTATAAAAATGACCATATTCCTAAATGAATATTTTATGTTCATTCCTCTATTTTAGTTAAATCTAATTTAACTAAATCACCTACATTCCTCTATTTAATTAAGTAAATTATTCAATTTATTTAGTTAAATTCACTTAAGTCCTTCATGTCATTTAATTCAATAAATCATTTTATTTAATTAAAACACTTCTTCTTACCTTTTAATTAAATTTACATTTAATTAATAGTTTACCCCAAATTGAATAAATCTAATTTATTCAATTTCCCAGATTGCAACCAAATTGAAATAAAGTAATTTATTTTAATTAATTCTATTTTCCCTCACCCACTTGCATTTTCCTACATCTCCCACTTGCATCCTAAACCTTATTCCTAATTTCTTCTAGAATCCAGCTAATCCTAATCAGTTAACCCCAAACCCATCCATTATCCCTTTTCCCTAAATTTGAGAAGGTCACTACTCAAATTTGGAGTAAAGTCTTCAAAAGGAATTAAAGCCTTTATCCATTCAACAAGCTAACTTGTTAAATACCCCCAAATTTGGAAGGACTCTTACAAATTTGTCCCTAGAGTCTTCAAACCATTAATGGTTAACTAACCCTTAGTGGCATGGTTAGAGGCTTTTTGACTAAATTAACCTCCATCTAACGCAAGGGTCTCATCAAGCATTTATTGCTTTGACCATGGTTATTCCTTTAACCTTTGCACAAGAGTTTACCCTTTGGGTAAAAGCTTTATCCAATGGATAACCCTAACCTAACCTTAACCCTTACCTCCTAAGGTAACCATGAGGTCTTCTCAAGCATTTAATGCTTCTTACGTCTCCTCTCAACCAGCCTTATGTTGACAATTGTCACCATTTCATTGGTGAAAATTGAAAACATGGATTGACAACTTTCAAACTTGACCCTTGATTAACTCTTTCAATCCTGACCATCCATTGCCCTATTTTCACTATAAATAGATCTCTCATTCCTCCATTTTAATGATCCATGCAAGCTTTTAGTATCTCATTTATGCTCAATTTTATTAACACATCTAGCTTCTCTTTGTAATAGGAATTAATCTAATAAGCATTTTAGACTATTTCTTTTATCGTTAGCTTAATTCATAAACTAGTATATCATGTTAGGATAGTATTGCTACTAATCTTGTCATCTTATAATCTATTTTATTACATTTGTAGAATCATGCATAGATAGAATGCATTTTCATAACTAAATCAATCATAAGCATCGCTCGTTCTTGCATTTGTCATCCCTAAGCCACTTTGCTCAGTGATGTGAGAGCAAAGGTATTGGCGTGAGGGACCTTGTGAGATAGAGAACCATGGAACCAACCTTGGGAAGTTGAGTCATTCTTCATGACTCCATAACTTCCACCAAGAAGTCCTATGGGTGTGTGGTGTTACCACGTCATTCTTCCTTCATAATAAGAACAAATTCCTTTTTTTTTTAAAATGAATTTTCCTTTCAGAGTCCTAGTCTTTCTTGTAATATCTTAGTTCAAGCCCTTAGTCCATTTGCAAATCATCTTCCAATCAAAAAAAAAATGCTGAGTTTTAGTAATTGGTTGAACTCTATGAACACTTTGAACCATCTTGAACTAGGTTCAACAAGTTCATTTAGGTTCCACAGGTTCCTAGGTGTTCAGGGGATTTTTCATACTAACATTTTATTTAAGTGTTTTGCAGTGGCTCTTTAAAGTTTTCTTGTTCGGTAACATGTTACATCATCTCTCTCCGAGCATTGAACTCATTGAACCGAGTTCAAAAGGTTCAAACATGTTCAACACAACACAAATGGTCAGCATCTTGGCATATTTAATACTCTCAAAAAAGATTTCCCCTGAGCGTAGTGTATACCTTGAACTACTTGAACCCCAATGAAGTCTGTTCAGGATGTTCATATGTGTTCAAAGTTGGTGGGTCCCATGGGTTAAATGATTTGATGGTGCATTGATTGTCAAATATGAGGAAGGTGAACCATATCTTTAGTGACATCAATTGTTGGCTTTTCAAAGTAAGTAATCATTTCGGGAACTAGTGGTTACTTCAAAAACACCACCATGCATTTAATGCATGCGTGCAATGTCCAATCCACAAACTTAATACACTCAAACTAACATTTGGAATTATTGCACTTAATAGTTCTATATCATTGCTCTTCCTATAAGGTATGAAGGATTAACTTTCTGAAAATTTATTCCTCGCTGTTGCAGTGAAGTTTTAATCGTCGGTAGTCATCTGGTTGCTCAAGTGTGAAGGTGAGTCCTTTTCTTGTTCTCTCTAGTAATTTTTACCTGTATTTCTTCTCTCGTAGTAGGGTTGCTGCAACAAATTAAGGCTTATTACTTTGAGTTAAGAAGTCCACACTGTACTTGTTCGGGAATGTTTTTAGCCTCGCATGTACAGAGCCCATAGTTAGCGATACCGACCTTAAAGGGGAGAATCTTGAAGTTTTAAAAGAAAGGGTATTCAAGGGAATTGATGGTTCTTCTAGTGTAGAGATTTTGAGTAGCGGTCTCATAGAGGTAGCAGCTTTTCCCCCAGCTATCCCTTGCCCAGAATTGGTTAGGGAATGTATCGCTAGGTATGATCCAGTCTCTAAGACAATGGTGAAACCCTTCTTGCTATAAACCATGAAGTAATTTCCTCTGTCTTCAAGATACCTGATTACTAGTTCTCCAATTTTTCCCTTGCTCAGTCAATCATCGAGTTCAATGCGGATAGAACTGGACACCAAAATAATGTAGCAAAATACTGGCTGAAAGTTCCTCAAAGGGGTGGTTCCAGGTTGCCAAAGAATCCCAATAAGAATCACATGCTACCTCACATTCACGATGTCATGCTTTTTTTGCACCGAGTTAGAGGCTCTGCAGAAGCCTATAGTTTCAACAGCTGGATTTATTGCTATGTGCAGTTAGTACTAGAGGGGAAGAAATACCTTGATTGGGCAGAACTGATTGTCGATTCAATGAGGGAGCAATTGAGTATGGCTAAATAGTTTAAGCAGAATTTCTTCATGTCTTCATATCTTGTATACCGTTTGGCATGTGTCAAGGAGTTAGTTGGAATACCAAGACAGCTCACGGAGGAAGATGTTCCTGTGTACGATTTTTATCCCATGCTGCAAAAGGATAATGCCTTGCAGGATTTCAGAAGGGTACACAATGTTTTTCTGGGTAATTTGTGCTATGAATTGAAAAATGTGAAAACCAAAAGAATCTTCGAGGATGCACAGTTGTTGATAAAGAGGTTTCATAGTTTCTTTATCCAGTTTCCTCATTTCTGCTATATAAGAATAGGTGGCTTTGAAGAGGAACCCTTCAAACTCCCTCATTATTGTTCAGATTGCTTTGTTTTAGCAGAGATATGTAGGCAACTGACCTCTATGGTTAAAAAGGTGCAACCCAGGGATAAATGGGAGGGTCATTTTCCCATCCAATTAGGTGTGTTGTCCTGCAGTTCAATGTCGGATGCCTTGAGCATTGGAGCAGATCTGAAGAACTTCAATTTTCCCTTGTATTCCGAAAGAAAAGGTTTCAATAATAAGGGTTTTTCTTGAAGTCTTGGTCTAATGTCATATCTCCCAATGCCACAGTTAGAGGACTTCTGGGAAGATTGTACTGATGAACTTGAGGTGTTCAAAAGGGGAAACATGAGGATAGTATTAGAACAAGTTATTTCACTTCAGGTAAAGCTGGACATTAAAGGGCTTGAAGAGGATTATCTATAATTGTTTGATCCTGGATACTTAGCTCAAGTAGAAAATGAGATTCCTTCAATCAACTGGGATGAGGAAGAGGAAGATGATATACAACTAAGAACCAAAGGAGTCTTGGAGAGAACCATGGCATGGGTTGCTAGGAAAAAAGCAGTGAAATTAGGCATCAAGTCTAATCCTGTGAGAAGTAATGAGGTTCCTCTGCATTCACCAAAGCATTTTTCTAATAATGCTTCTATGCCTATTCATACAGGTAAAGATAAAAAGACACCTCAGGTTAGACACAAGCCTAATTCAGCTTTGGATTTCTATACTCCTCGACATACCCAGTCACGAAGTGCTACTCAGATAAGGATGGATCAAGCTAAGGATGCAGAGGTGAAGGATACGATTCTTGATGTCCAAATATTTGAAGTTGAAGACCTGGATAGCGATGTCACTAATACCCTAGAGTCCCACATGGTAACCATTGCTATGACGCCACCTTCCAAAGCCATCGAAGGAACAACCAGTTCCAATGCAACTCCCAAGTGGTTAACCACTTCGGTAAACAAAAAGCAGAATTTCCTTCATGTGACTATTCCAATTTAGGAGATGGTCGTGAAATATACTGAGAAGGGACCCAAGCCAAAAAATTTCAAAATAGCTACTCATCTGGATAATGATGAAAGAACCAAAAAATGGGTCCCTGAAATTGTCTCATACAAGCCCAATGATGAAAACAAGGAGGCCAGTGCAGATGATTTTGAGATCACTTAAGTGGAGCTAGGAAACATGAGTAGGGACTCAGAAAATCATTTGTTCTAGGTATCGGCAAAGAAAATACTCACTAGGTTGGAGAAAGATGGGTCGTGATGCAGAGATCTTGTGCCTAGCTCTCCAATTCACCCTTACTCACCCCAACTCCTCAACTCTCCCTTCTACTCAAGATCCTCCAAGGTAACTTGTTAGGGTACACTTCTTAGACCTCCAAGGCCTAAAATATATTGGATTTCCTTCTAGGTATATCCTCTTGAGGTTTCTTGTTGGTTTTGACCCCAAATCTCTAATTTTGAGATAGTCTCCTACTAGTTTCCCAAAACTCCAGCTAGGCTCCAAAGACCTCCTCCAAGGATCTTCAATCTAACCATGTTTAAAGTTTGTGGTTATATTTTTTAGGTATTTTAAAGGTCATTTTATTCATTATAAAGGTCTTCACCATCCTCCCAAGCCCTAGGCTTTCAACTTGCTTCTATTGGCTGCTATTAGGCCTAAATGACTAGCCCTTTTGGGACTGTTTTTTGGTCTTTTCCCCAAAAATTTCCTAACAACCCCTAGATATTTTTACATAATCAGATACCCACTTGGATGTTAAACAAGATCACAAATTTTACCATCTAGGTTTGTTGTACAACTAGGGTAACTCAAAATGAGCTATTTTTAAGGGGTTTAGGGCTTCCAGGTAGTTTTGGAAGATGTGCTCCAAACTCTTCACCAGTAAAAATCTACAACCAGAAAAATCTTGGATTATTTTATTAAACCCATAGACCTTTCCAAAACACTATGGGTTGCAAGGGTATCACTTCTCCATGGCACTAAAAATGAGCAATCTCTGCTGCCCCTACACACTAGCTACAAGCTTGTGTGTTATTCATCTCACCCATTCTCCTCCTTGTGGGCTGCAAAAACACAAAATGCCTACTCTAAAACTATTTAAAGAGCCTAACCAATCCATCCAATGGATTGCAACTTGTGCCATTCATGGATGCTCAGGTAAAATACATTTTTACAATCAAAACCCCAAATTTCAAGGGTTTGTGAGCAACTTTCACAAAAATAGTGATAACTTTTGATTCAAAGCACTTCAGACCTTCATATTATACTTTTTAGAAAGTTAAAACATACTTATAACTTCCTATGCTACTATGATCACCATACCAGACCGTACAAGTCATACAAAATCAGAAATTCAAAGCAAAAATAGTCCAAATGTGAGAAAAAGCATAGGAAACCCTTGGCAAATGAATTGAATACAAACCAAAAGTTCATTAACCTCATATTGGATATGTTTAGAAGGTTTTATACATAATTTCAAGTTGGTTCCAACCAACTGCCAATGCCATTTCCTTCATGGACAACTTTTGCCTAAAAATGCAAAAGTTGTCATGACAATTTTGACAACTTTTACCTATGAGTGCAAAAACACACTCCAAGGCTCTCAAGGCCTTAAAAATCACTCAAATGGTATCCTAAAATGGATTTAAACCATTTCCAAACATTCTAGCAAGTTTATAGGCATCCACCTGGTACAAACCAAAAATTGACATTTTGACAATATTTTAGGATAATGACAATTTTGGGTCCTGAGCACAACAAAAGTGTGGACAACCAAACTATGGCTTCAAAAAGAATCATAGGACTTATTCCACCTTATTACAACATAAAATAACTTGAAATCACACAAAAACTCTAAAATGCAAGAAAAGACAACTTTGAGCTAGGTGCACTGCACCAGGCGGGAAAAGAGAGAGCTAAAGCGACACATAAATATTCTTGCCCAGTTCATTGACAGCATTGGTTGTTTTAGGTCACTCCCTATATCTCATGCTATGGAGAAATTTGACCTGACTTCACTAGAAAATAAAAAGTTAATGAGCCAGGTTCAACGGGCCAAAAGTATTGTAGAGGCCGTGGAGAGATGGATTGAAGGAATAGTCAAGGACGGAGAGAAGTATATCACTGACTCGCGGAAGTTATGTGATGAAATACAGAGCCTCATCGTAGAAGTTCAAAATCAGATTTTGCCATGGGTGAAAGTGGAACACAAATGGGAGAATGTCTTGTCGATGTTCACAAAAATAGAAGAGTATGGAGTTACCCAATTTCTGACAAAGCATTCAATCAAATTGGTGATAGATGAATGTTAGCTCTTCATGTTGAAAAAGACTATAATGTGGTGGGTGCTTACCTTCAAGTCTGTGATCTCCGATGCTAAGAATTTTGTGTATGAACTCCAAGACTTCCAATGCAGTATAGTTAATGACAACAAGGTGGTTAACCCCGACCACGATTGGCAGTTGGGGATTTGCGGGCTGAACATGTAGGATGTGATTAAAGTTTTCCAAATATACATGGAGAAAATCAAAGCAAGGGAAATTTCACTCCATAGGATATAACATGGGTTGCTTGGATCGAGTCCATGACCTTTATTGGTAACAATCAGTTACCAAAACATGCCGAAAAGATGGTGAAGCACCAGTGGAACAAGGAAGCGGCAAAGGCAAAGCTCAATGGGATGAAGGTCCCAAACCAATCTATAATCCAAGAACTCACAGCCGCCCACGATGCCCAGGAAAGCAGAGAAGAAGATGATGATGGGAAAGTGGCATAATGCGTTGATTCAGGCCTTGTTTTTGTTTATGTGATTTTCATGTTTATGCAAAGACTTCAGGACATCTGTCCCAATTATATCTTGTTAGTTTCATAACTATTTTGGGGGAGATTGAGTTTTCAGGGAGATCTCCCCTGTTCTAAAAACTATAAATGAAAGAAAGATAGATGGAATAGGGGTTAGATTATGTAAAGAATTTTAGTTAATTTTTGGTTTTATATTCCTCTGTTTTGTAAAAATCCTGTTGGAAGGAAGGATCAGATTTTCAAATCTGGAATTGGAAAGGATTTATAGATGTATTGTCATGCCTTTGTCGCATAATATATATATAAAAGATCATACTGTTTTTGGGAGATGGAAAATATGTGGGTTTTGAATCTATGTAGACACATATCTTTGCATATGTTTATCTAATCAAACAACAGTAATGACCTTTCTATTGCAGAAAATTATTATTTTTCTGGAACTCCTTCCTATGAGTGTTTGTTTTTAGGAAAATATTTGTGCTATAGAATAGATTTGGTTTCTCTTATATGTTCTTTTCTTATCTGAATTGTTGGAATGGTGTTCTGAACTTTGTTTCAGTTACTTCCATCTCTTGTATTGAAAAGGTTGGAAAGATAATTTTTGTTTGAAATATGTGTGAAATATTGGCCTCTCATCCAAGAATGAAGTAGGTAGCCTTACATGCTTTCAGGTTAAAAGCATACTACTCAAATAAAATTAATTAGATTATTCCTTGAATAACTAAAATAGGGAGCTATACCTATGGAAAATTCAGAGGGAAGTGGTTTATACAAAACTTGCCCAACTGTTTAGTTGAACACTTGTCTTTAAAAGAAGGTGACAGAGTTTGAAATTGATCATTTTAAGAAAGGCAAAATCCGTTCACTAACATGTGGACAAGCCTCTTTGAACTTCATTTATTTTACATTTTAAGTTTCATCGCCCCATTTTTCTCGCATACAGTTTCCTCTAGTCCATGTGTAATGGCTAAATGGAAGAATATTCCTCCCTTGTCTATTGATAACAATCTTATACTTGCTTTTGTGGAAAAACTTCACTAAAGACCTCTTGTTTTTCACAATAAAGAGGACTCCTTGGTCTGGATTAAGAATGTTGCAGGTTCATATTTAGTTAAAGATGGTTATAATTCTTTGGTTTAGACTTCTTCACCCTCTTGTTGGCCTTCTAAGCTTTTTTGGTATCCGGCTTGTCTTCCTAAAGCAGGGTCGTTTGCTTGGTTGGTAGTCCAAGATAAAGTTCTTACTGGGATGTGATTGGATAGACTTGGGATTATAGCAGTATTCCCTTGTGTTTTTTGTGGTTATTCTATGGAATCCATGGATCATCTTTTCCTGTTATGTCCATTTGCTTCTGAGTGTTGGTATTGGTTGTTTGGCATTCTTGGTTGGTCTTCTGCTATGTGTCCTAATCTATTTTTCACATTTCATGGTCTGGCCCTTGTTGTTTTCCTCCTCATTTTATTCATCCCTTTGGGTTGTGGCCCCATCACTGGTGATTTGGAATCTCTGGCTTGAAAGGAATTCTAGAATTTTCAAACATAAATCTGCCACCTTGATTGATGTAATTGGTAAAATCCAAACCTCCATTAGTGAGGTGGTACATTCTTTCATCCATAAAAATTTAGATCACCTCAGGTCTTTCTCTCATTGGGATAATTGGGTCACTTGGAAATGGTCTTCGCTTCATCTGGTGCCTTCCCATGGGGCTTTATTAGGTGGTCTATCTTCTCTTGTTAAACGTAAAATGGCTAAATGGATGCCTCCTCCCTTCCCTTCATTCAAACTTCAATTTGATGGGGCTTCCAAGGGGAATCCAGGAAGGTCTCGTGTTGGATTAGTTATTTTTTATCATTCTTCAAAGATCATCAAAGTTGTGGGAAAATAGATTGGGCATGGTACCAATAATGTGGTTAAGTTCTAGGCTTTATCCTTTGGGCTTGATCTCACTCTTTCATTAAACATTTAAGATGATGTTATTGAAGGTGATTCAATGGTGGTGTTTCAGGATGTTGTAGCCAACAAATGTCTCTCTTGGCATTTACAGTATTTTTTAGATCACATTATTCAACAATTAAAATGCTTTTCCACTTTCTCTATCTCTCACTATTTTAGGGAGATCAATGTCATTGCGGATTTCTTAGCTAATAAGGTTGTTGCTGAGGGTGCTAATTTCTTAGAGATTTCTCTTTTCGACATTTCTATTTCTTGCATGAAGCTTCTTTCTTAGCAGGCCCTCCTCTTAGAAACCTACTTCATTTTGTATGCTTGGTGTTGTTTTCTTTCCTTAGTGTCTATAGTGAAAAAGTTTGGTCTTCAAGATAATATCTTTGTTATTGACATTTCCTATTAGATTTTCCTCATGGAGTAGGGAGATTGTTGTGGTTTCTACTATCGGATTGAGATTCCTATTGTGCTATTGTCTTCTCCCGTCTCCTTGCTTTATGTGGTTTTTCACTTCCCTATATGGCTATAGGGGGGATGATGTCCCGCCTTATAGCAACATCTCTGTTGTAGCTATATTTGGTAGTACCTCTGCATTAACTATGGAGGATGGAGGGGCATCTTTTGATTGGTTGATGGTGTTGGTTCTGAATGGGTCTTTGTTCTACTATCTATCTTTCCTATTTGGCTGTGTTCTTGGTTATTGGTTATCTTTTTTGGTGGGCATTTTGATTTCCTTTCAAAAATGTGGATTCTATTGGGTATTGACAATCATTAAATGTTAATGATTATCTATATGGTAGGGCTATGTTAGTAATAACTGTTAGATCCTTTGTTTTTTGGTAATCATTTTTCTTTGTGGCTGGATGTTTGATGCCTTTCCATGGGGTTTCATATCTTAGCAAGTGGTCCTTTCTTTGTATCATCTGGCACCGTGGTTGATCAGTGATTTAGGGAGTTGTATTTTAATGATTGTGGATATTGTGAGGCATGAGGTGGCTTCATCATTGCTTGATCAACTTCTTGCTTGTATTTTTCTCTTATGATGGGAAGATAATTATGATTCGGTGATCTCGTTCTCTATTATAATCTTGATGGCATGCAGTTATGGCATTCATTCTATCTTTATTTTGTTTTCCTTTCTAACAAAATACTCTATTTCCTATGGAGAGTTCCTATCAAAATCAGTGGATGGTGGCTTTTTCTAAGGAATTGGAAAGAGCAGTTAATGTGGTGTTGCAGAGGGTTTCTTATCCTATTGTTACTTCTTTGCCTTTTGCTTTGGATTATTCTTTGGATCGGTCTCATCCTGCTTCCTAAGGGTCTTCATTATCCTTCTCTGCTTCTTATCTGTATTAGTTTATGTTTTCTCACCATATTTTTTGTAAAGACCTAAATCGTGTTAACTTCAAATATAGATGAAATATTCTTTATTCTTAAATAAACTCATAAATCAGTTAATAAATATATTTCATTCCACTTTTCCATCCATAACTTCATTTGATCATTCCATTTAGATCGTAATAAACAAAGAATTTCTATAAAAGATAACGATTCTTCATTCAATAAATTGCTAAAAGTAGCATCTCAATCATACAATACTTAAGCATTTCAAGTTTCCTTAAGTTCAATAATAAATAATACAAAGTAGTGGGTTAGAGACATCCATTCATCTACTACCTAAGCTATAGCCAATGCAATCTTTAGCATGAAGACGAGAACAAGATTCAGGTGCTTTTTTCGCCCAACCTTGAAGCTTACGCTTCCCCGAAATTCTTGGTCAATCAAGAATACCCGACCCTGCACGAATTGCTTAGCAAAAGAATTCGAAAGGCAAGATGGAATCTGGTGCTTGCCTAGATGATACATGCATTTTCAATTTTCTAATTTTATTAAGAAATAACCATTCATTATCAATCAAGGATATGGTAGAGAGCATAAAATAAAATAATTCCATCTATTTCAATGGTTTATTCAATTTGATTACTTGCTCGAGTATAATGCCATGCACAACAAAAATAGATAGTTGGAAAAACAACTATTCTCTCTATAATCCACATTCGACACTCATCCTAGAAGATAACTTTCCACAAACACAAGCCTATCTAGCTTTGTTCACATAAATCTTAAAATAAATTTATTCAGAAGACAATCTTTCACCTTTCAATTCTAGTTTCCTATTTCTTGCAAGACAAAAAAAATACAATGCTAAGAAGACAATCTTTCGTTTGAATAGAAATTGAAAGAATAACTCTTTTATTACAACCAATCCCATCTGACAGGAAACAATCTTTTATGGATAATCAAATATACATCTGAAAGAAAACAATCTTTCCATTCTATCTTTCAAGCAACTTAAAGACAAGAATTAAATATTAAGAAGGTGTAACACATGTATGAATCTTTACATAGAAATTGAATAAAATGAGCACACATTATTTTATTTAATTATCAAACTTTTAAATAACATAATCATTAACGTGCATTCCATTTCTTATCTTTCCATGTGTCTTGGTTCATTTACCTCTTTTCTAGAACATCATACTAATATGTGACTTTCCATGATTTAAGAACTCAACTCACTGATCTTACTAATTTTCCATAACAACTATCTAACATGATGAAAATCCATAAAGCACCAATCTATATGGACTTTCTAAATGAGACATCTGATAACCATCTTTCCATTTCATGCAAGGATCTAATTTGAAAGGGTAGTCTTTTCTTTATGATATCAAAATAAACTTCACTATTTAATAAGTCATAATCCTAATATTTCATTTCTTTATAGTTCAATTTCAGAGTTTCTCTCTCTATCCTCTTACTCTATTCCTAGAGGATTGGGCGATCTAATTTCTAAGAGTTTCACTAAGTTTTATCAACAAACTTTCATAAATATATCATTATTGCATCTATATTTTCATGATCGTAATTTAAATAATTAAAAATGATTCATTTTGCGACTCTAAATCTTCCATTAGAATATTTCATAATTCTAAAACTAGATCAATCTTTATCTCTTAATCTCTTCAACAAAACATACTAGATTTGACCCTACCTCAAGAAATGCAATCCAGGTCTATTATGATCCTTGATAACTTCAAATTGTCGGCAATAAGTCCAGATTCTAATGCTTTCCTTCTCGGGGCTCTTCTATCTCTCGAGCTCTGTATTCCTAGTCCTTATCCTTTCTATATTCTGAGAATTCCTCTAATAATAAAGTAATTAACACTCATTCATGAGCATAACCTCTAAATTCGACACTATACCGGAGATGATAATCATTGATCTTTTATGACTTGGTCGCAGACACATCAAAATCTCCATTATTCTATTCTCTCTTTTCTCTTTATTGCTCTTCTACGTTCTTTCTCTCCTCTATCTTACTTAACTTCCCATCTTCTTGTGTGTGTTTATCTTTCTATCCTTCATTTCTATTTATCCTAAATTCTCCTAAGATCTCTCCCAAATTAGAGGCTCAGTTATGGTTGTTGATTTGAAGTCTTCTTTTGCATACATTGAGTCTTCCATTTAACTCTCTCTCAAGTCTACACATCTAACAGAGATGGCAATTCTAGTTATATTTTCTATAGTTTGAAGTGCATGAGTTGACTATGCATCAACTTCTTATCGTTGGTATTCCTAATTCCATGGCACCACGTGCCTGCTAATTCATTTATTTCTGTAGTTATATGCCACAGATCGTGGACTACTTCCAATTTATCACCGTGGGTTCGTGGAATGAGGGATTTATCTACAGTGAGAAGCATATGCTAATCAATGAGTCTGCAGTCACCGTTAGAGAAGTGTCTGCTATCTCATGGCAGATTGTTTTCTTGGTGGAGGGGTTGGGAAAGTTTAATGCAATTACAAACACTTAAGTGTTTGTCATGAGCGAGATTATCTCTCTCGCTTCTAGGTCGATTGCCATGATCTCCACATCGATGCAACTTCTAGGTTCTGCGTTTAATGTTGGTTCTTTGCCTAGTCGACCACCCTAACTATCATGTGACATATTCGCTATCATTTGGTTCACTAAAACCTGCCACCTTTCTTAATGTATATAAATATATAATAAGCAACTGCATAATAAGTTTACAAGGTCAGTCTAACTTAAACGTTTTTAGATATAATATATAATCATAGTTTTATAAATGTATATTCATCAATACATTATTGTAAATAATCATGTTTGTATCATAAGACAATAATCGCATAAACAAAATTTAAATATTCACCTCTATATATATATATATATATATTTATATTTGTATGTATGTCCGATGGAATCGTAGTTATCTAGCTACCATGCGTATAAAACTTGTATCAATATAAACAAAACGATCATTAATAAAGATGCATTTTCTTATTCAAAAGACAATAAATCTTTTTATATAAGGTACGTTAAGTTGTTAAATCCAAATTATTCAACTTATAAATAATCATATTAAGAGTAATCAATGTAATTACACATGAACCATAATTACCTACGTATATATATGTATATGACCAAGTCCTAGTTATTGGAACTAATATACATATAAAATACGTATAATTATAGTATAATTTTGAAAACCAAAGATTAAATTTAGTTTTGATAATTTACATACTTCTACACAAAGGACGTTAAATCATAGAGTCACTATTTATGTTCAAATTATTAACAAATTTTCACTCTTCATAGACAAATAAAACATAACATTTTCCTTTACTCACAAAATTTCATTCATGACTCAAAATCATTCATCAATGCAAACATAAATGTATATGCATAACTTCATTAAGTGGTGTGTGAGATTCCATCGATTCTAACGAAATACAAGAGAAAAGACAACTCTACTTGAACCATGTTCTCACCTTCATCATTGTTCACCTGTCTTGCATTCACTTGCACTCAATTGGTCATTAGCAATGATGATCCCAATTTACAATTAAAATTATTACTGATCATTCAATTGTATATAAATCATTTCAATGCATTCGACCTCCTATCTTATTTTATTGATAATTCCAATTTCATTTCATTTCCAATTCATTTGCAAAAAATAAACATTATTTTCCGAATTAAATAATTATGGGAAAATAGGGTTCGTGACAACCTTCCCCTCTTAAAAGAGACACCGTCTCGATGTCTTTATTATTCTATCAATAAGCACATGCTTTCTCAACATCACAAATATTAACCATACACTGTGGTCTCAATCAAATATAACAATAATAGTATCATCTATACTATCCAAATCAGAGTATTCAAGTATTTCATGCATCAAGCAAATACTACTCTAGGAAAACAAAAGATGAATATGATAGTCAATCCTCGCATCATCCTTCCAAATAGCACTATCATCATAATTTCGGTCCCACTGGATCCAATACTAAGTGAAATCTCTGCTATGTAACTTAACGCTACTCCGATCAAGAATTTGGATGTGCTCCACTAGCACCATTCCTGGATCCTATATCCATAAGAAACTGGATTCATACTTCCAGCACATCGAAGTGTCCCACATATCTTGGTACCAAGTTTGATGATTTTGTATAGAAAATAAAGCTCTTATGAGGCTTCTCCCTCAAAAGAATTTCTTCTTCAGTGACAATTATCTAAGAGACTTGTTTCTATTATCATAGCTTTTTCTTGTATGTCAACTATCTCTTTCAATGTATTCTTGATCAATTTCATTTTCTCATTCGTTTCTTTTAAGCATATTAGAACCAATGATGATCCTATATTTATTCTATCCCAACTAAAAAATGTTTGCCATTTTTGTCATAAGCATCATAATGGGTATCATTCCTTAAAAACGTATGAAAAGATTTTGTTGTATGCCAACTTAGTCCAAAGGCAAATATTTCTTCCATTCGTATTTTTAATTCATGCGATACATCAAAAATAATTTTCTACAAGTTGATTAACTCTTTTTGTTTGGTCATCTATCTAAAGATGTCATGTCGATATGATCTAGTTCCCAAAGATATATTCAATATTTTCCAATTCCAAAGTGTCATCCAAACATTCCTATTTGATATTTCTATTTTTTAAACTCCATGCAATTGATAAGTTGAATGAGTAAATGTCTTCGCAAGTTTTAATGATTCATCTTTATACATATCCAAGTATGAAATATGCAATCTCTGTCAATCTGTTGACACTATCCAATTATAATATCATGCTTGTTCTTACTTAAAAGCAATTTTTGAATAAATTTCATATTGATTTTCACCACCTATACTTAGGTTTGATATAAAAGTCCTATTATACAATCTTGCTCAACTTTTGATTGCTAAACTTTGTGCCACATACTCAACTATCTTTTCCAAAGTTCTTAGGTTCATCACATCTTTATCAACAATCTCTAGATTAACTAGATATTTCCAAATGTTTTAAATATGGTGCAATATTTACTTCCTCAATTTTTTGCCTCTAAGTGAGTACATCCTTCACCGACGTTCTTAATTACCTTCAAGTTTCTTATCTCAAATCTATCAAACATATGATCCAAAATATCTACTTTCAAAACCTCAATAATGTTTTTCTTCTGAGTGATCTTGTAATAATTGTTTTGATTAAGTAAAAGTAGGTATTTGAAAGGTACCCGAACCTTATACAAGCCAAGAGAATAGTATTGCTAGAAAAAAGTGCCTGATCACTTCAAAAAGACAAAATGATCCCACCGAAAGGGATCAACTAACATAACATATCATTAAAAAACTAGAATAGACAGCGAAAGGAAAGCACAGAGATAGTAAAAAGACAAAACCTAGGACACCAACAGAGACCTAAATACTATTTATAATTTCCTCAACTTGAACAACCATTTGTTTCATGTTGTTCACTAAGGTCTTCAGTTCCTCCAGCTCATGACCTTTGATGTCACCCTTGATCTTTGTGTTAGCTCTGGTCCTCCTTTCATGACCCTTCTTGTCTAGCTTCTCTTTATCACCATCCTTCTGAGCATTGTTCTCAAACCTATTGATAAGGATGTTCATGTTGTCCACCGAGGATTTGAGGATTTGGAAGTTTTGGTCTGCAATCTTCTTGATGTTGAGTTCCAACTTGTCAATTTTGCTGCCAAAGTCATTCATTTTATTTTCCATTTCCTTTCTATCTCCCATCTCATTGACCTTTTTTTTCATGGCTATGATTTTTCCAACCATACATTCAATAGCTTCCGCATTATACAGAACGACAACCAATTTTTTAACATGTTCAGCCAGGGGCTTATCACCAACCGTAACTCTTGTGATAGCTTGCGTATTTATTTTCAAACTATTGATATCCTTCACCATGGTAGCGATGGTCTCATAGAAGGCTTTAACATTATCATTGTCACCACTGCCACTTTTATCCCCTTTATCCTCCTTTTGTAGACTTGTGGTATTCATGACCTCAATATTTCCCATCACCAGGTTACCCTCCCTTTCTTTATCCTGACCCTCAACCTTCTTGTTTTCTTCAGTCTCCTCCTCAGAATCAACTAGAATGTGGTTGATGTCTGAATTGTTACCCTTTTTAGTATTCTTCCTCTGAGTCTGCCTTCTAGTAGCTGTCCCTTTCTTTTTTTTAACAATTTTTTTCTCAAAGGATTCAGTTTCAGAATCCGACATTTATGATTCCACAATAATCCTTCTCTTCTTGGCCCTATTCTTCCCTTTTTTGCTAGTTTCTTCCAATTCTCCCTCGGTCTCTGATTCAAAGTTAAATCCGCTAGCTTCACTCTTCGTTGTCTCATTTCTTGCATTTTTTCCTTTAATAGGCTTTTCAATGCACTTCCCCTTAAGAATTTTATAAACCAAGGCCATAAACCCCTAGTGGAGGGCATGGTTGCCTTTAGGGTCCTTTCGAACCTCCTTTATAGTATGATCCATTGAGCATGCTAGGTAATAGGGTAGGCTCACCTTTTCCCCATGACAGAAGTGGTTGAGCAAAACAAAGTGATGCCCATAGGCTCAGGTAAACCTACCATCTAAGGTAATGTATGCAATAGAAGCAAATAAAACAAACCTCCATGGCCTGCAAATTCTCTTCGGAGCATGGTAGGAGTTGTCAATTTTAATCATCTTTCTCCTCTCTTTGTCCATGATAGGAAACTTATCTGCTACTTTATTTGATATGCCTCATTCCCTATAAAATTTCATTCCCTCAGTAGTCATCCCCGTGGCCTCGACAATGACCTCTTCATCAACATTCATCATCTGGGATCCGATAAGGATTTTGCCATTTTTCTAGTTCTTGATGAAATAGCTAGTGATTGTGGGGTCTTTCCCACTTAGCCTCTCCATGAAAACATTCAGACCCCCCTGCTGAAGGATATCCCAAACTTCTTTGTTTTTTCTCCATAGATAAAATTTCTTGATATCATTCAGACCCCACTTGTAATAATTGTTATCTCATGTTGACCTTATAGTATCCATAGTAGATAAAATTTCTTGATCTATGAGAACCCATCATTTGACTTCCTTTTTATTTCCAACCAGCTCAATCTGCTTCATACCTCAAAATTCTATCAATACATAAGATTTCCAAATTACTATGTATACTTTTATTCAACAAATAACAAGGCAACCATGATGACAAAAAATTTCCTAACATCATAACATATGTTATACAACTACTAGCACAGCCTTATACTTAATTATCTCAAATGTGTTTTTATGCCAAAGACTATATACTCTTGGATGTTTAAGATTCCAAAACTTACTTTTAACAAAAGACATCTTTCACGGTCACATGATCTCGAAGGTAAAAACTAGGTAAGATCTCATATAATTGATGAACTAATTTGAATTTGTCTATCTACTAAATATGCATATAAATTTATTTTTCTTTGCAAGGTATATTCTCTTATTCCACACATTACATTTACTCAAACTAAAATTACACAATTACATAGTATTATTGCCCTAACTAACACAACACCTATGTTTGGTACACTCTCTGCTCTTACTCTCTTGGACATACCATCAGGGGTTTACTATGATCATGATAAGGACAAAATACAATATGCAACCAAAAGACAATGAAAATTTTAAACATAAGATCAACCACCATAAAGGTTAAGAGAACAAGTGATCATTTTCAACAATAAATTATAAAATGCACATAATGAAACATTAAGTCAAGTGTGACCAAGGGTCACAAAATAGAAAATTCATAGCTTTGTCCATTTAGAAAATGAAAAAGAAAATATAATCAAGTCAAGAAGTCAAAACTAATATGAAAATCAATGATCAAATAATTCATCTATAAACCAAATAAAATATCAAACTGAATACATATCAAATGTACTGAGTGACTAGGACTAATCACATATGAAGGAGCGTTACAACACCTTGGGGTATCTTTTCCAGAGTGTGTGAGAGAGAGTATAAAACATAGTACCTACAATTTCATGTTTGAAGATAAGGACACAAACTAGAATATAGATTCCTTTGCAGATTTCTTCATATCATCCATAATTCCTATCCATATAGTACCTACCTCGTACACTATAGACATAGAATAATATCTTTTGCAAGAGATAAGTTAGAATAATTATCAGTCTAATAAATCAAGAATCTCAAGCATCTAGGTTCTAATAACAACCATCATTTTTATCTCAACTTATAGCTTTATTATATAAGTACCCAACTCTCACTTAGTAAACTATCATCCTATGAATGTGTCCATTAAGTATGTCATTCTAGGAGATACTCTTTCTCAATCTATCTGAACACCATGTTGATTTCACAAAAAGCAACTTTACTTATCGATTGTTTATAAATTATATCACCCAAATTTATATTTCTTCTCACAGAGTCAATGAGGTGCATCCTTTCGACTTATGTGAACTAAATATAGTTAACTTAGTAGGGAGATACTCATATATATATTCTTCATCTATCTCCTCAATGGGCTAGTCCAACTATTCTTGTCTCCCAATGGAAAGGTAGGTGAGATTTCTGTTACCCTACTCAGCTTGCTTAGCTATTTCTTCTGTCTTGGTTTTAGAAGTTGATTCCTTTCTTCTTTCATCCTAGAAGTAGACAACTGCCTTTCTCGACCTTATAATTCTCATCTTGAATATCTTGAATTCATTTTATAGTAAGAAGGAATTATTTCTTCCTTAATCAACCATCCTCCTTCTTCTAGGTTGTTGTCATCAATTCACCTTGAAAAGGCTCTATGCTCCTTTATTTGCAAGTTTCATGCATTAAATATCCAATAGCGAGTTTTTCAAACACATGAATTCATTCATGAAGTGGGCTCATAGGCCCTAGAGTTATAAACTATGCTCTGATACCAAAATGTAAAGACGTAAATCATGCTAACTTCAAATATAGATGAAATACTCTTTATTCTTAAATAAACTCATAAATCAGTTAATAAATCTATTTCATTCCACTTTTCCATCCATAGCTTCATTTGATCATTCCATTTAGATCGTAATAAAGATGGAATTTTTATAAAAGATAATGATTCTTCATTCAATAAATTGCTAAAAGTAGCATCTCAATCATACAATACTTAAGCATTTCAAGTTGCCTTAAGTTCAATAATAAATAATACAAAGTAATGGGTGAGAGGCATCTGTTGATCTGCAACCCAAGCTATCACCAATGAAATATTTAGCATGAAGATGAGAACAAGATTCAGGCACTTTTTCCGCCCAACCTTGAAGCTTATGCTTCCCCAGAATTCTTGGTCAATCAAGAATACCCGACCCTGCACGAATTGCTTAGTAAAAGAATTCGAAAGGCAAGATGGAATCTGGTGCGTGCCTAGATGATACATGCATTTTCAATTTTCTAATTCTATTAAGAAACAAGCATTCATTATCAATCAAGGATATGGTAGAAAGCATAAAATAAAAGAATTCCATCTATTTCAATGCTTTATTCAATTTGATTACTTGGCTGAGTATAATGCCATGCTCAACAAAACTAGATAGTTGCAAAAGAAACTATTCTCTCTATAATCCACATTCGGCACCCATCCTGGAAGGTAACTTTCCACAAACACAAGCCTATCTAGCTTTGTTCACATAAATCATAAAATAAATTTATTCAGAAGACAATCTTTCGCCTTTCAATTCTAGTTTCCTATTTCTTGCAAGATAAAAAAAATACAATGCTAAGAAGACAATCTTTCGTTTGAATAGAAATTGAAAGAATAAATCTTTTATTACAACCAATCCTATCTGATAGGAAACAATCTTTTATGGATAATCAAATATACATCTGAAAGAAAACAATCTTTCCATTCTATCTTTCAAGCAACTTAAAGACAAGAATTAAATATTAAGAAGGTGTAACACATGTATGAATCTTTACATAGAAATTAAATAAAATGAGCACACATTCTTTTATTCAATTATAAAACATTTAAATAATGCAATCATTAATGTGCATTCCATTTCTTATGGTTTATAAATCTAAGTTTTATTTCCTTTAAGCTCTCTATCTTTCCATTTGTCTTGGTTCATTTACCTCTTTTCTTGAAAATCATACTAATATGTGACTTTCCATGATTTAAGAACTCAACTCACTGATTTTACTAATTTTCCATAACAACTATCTAAATGATGAAAATTCATAAAGTGCCAATCTATATGGCCTTTCTAAATGAGACATTTGATAACCATCTTTTCATTTCATGCAAGGATCTAATTTGAAAGGGTAGTCTTTTCTTTATGATATCAAAATAAACTTCACTATTTAATAAGTCATAATCCTAATATTTCATTTCTTTATAGTTCAATTTCAAAGTTTCTCTCTCTATCCTCTTACTCTGTTCCTAGAGGATTGGGCGATCTAATTTCTAAGAGTTTCACTAAGTTTTATCAACAAACTTTCATAAATATATCATTATTGCATCTATATTTTCGTGATCATAATTTAAACAATTAAAAATGATTCATTTTGCGACTCTAAATCTTCCATTAGAATGTTTCATAATTCTAAAACTAGATCAATCTTTATCTCTTAATCTCTTCAACAAAACATATTAGATTTGAGCCTACCTCAAGAAATGCAATCCAGGTCTATCATGATCCTTGATAACTTCAAATTGTTGGCAATAAGTCCGGATTCCAATGCTTTCCTTCTCAGCACTCTTCTATCTCTCGAGCTCTCTATTCCTAGTCCTTATCCTTTCTATATCCTGAGAATTCCTCTAATAATAAATTAATTAGCACTCAGTCACGAGTGTAACCTCTAAATTCGACACTATACTGGAGATGATCATCATTGATCTTTTATGACTCGGTTGCAGACACATCAAAATCTCCATTATTCTATTCTCTCTTATCTCTTTGTTGCTCTTCAACGTTCTTTCTCTCCTCTATCTTGCATAACTTCCCATCTTCTTGTGTGTGTTTATCTTTCTATCCTTCGTTTCTATTTATCCTAAATTCTCCTAAGATCTCTCCCAAATTAGAGGCTTGGTTATGGTTGTTGATTTGAAGTCTTCTTTTGCATACATTGAGTCTTCCATTTAACTCTCTCTCAAGTCTACACATCTAACAAAGATGGCAATTCCAGTTATATTTTCTACAGTTTGAAGTGCATGAGTTGACTATGCATCAACTTCTTATCATTGGTATTTCTAATTCCATGGCACCACGTGCCTGATAATTCATTTATTTCTGTAGTTATATGCCACAGATCGTGGACTACTTCCAATTTATCACCGTGGGTTCGTGGAATGAGGGATTTATCTGCAGTGAGTAGCATATGCTAATCAATGAGTCTGCAGTCACCATTAGAGAAGTGTCTGCTATCTCATGGTAGATTGTTTTCTTGGTGGAGGGGTTGGGAAAGTTTAATGCAATTACGAACACTTAAGTGTTTGTCGTGAGCGAGATTATCGCTCTCGCTGCCAAGTCGATTGCCATGATCTCCACATCGATGCAACTTCTAGGTTTTGTGTTTAATGTTGGTTCTTTGCCTAGTTGACCACCCTAACTATCATGCGACATAGTCGCTATCCTTTGGTTCACTAAAACCTACCACCTTTCTTAATGTATATAAATATATAATAAGTGACTACATAATAAGTTTGCAAGGTCAGTCTAACTTAAACGTTTTTAGATATAATATATAATCATAGTTTTATAAATGTATTTTCATCAATACATTATTGTAAATATTCATGTTTATATCATAAGACAATAATCGCATAAACAAAATTTAAATATTCACCTCTCTCTATATATATATATATATTTATATTTGTACGTATGTCCGATGGAATCGTAGTTATCTAACTACCATGCGTATAAAACTTGTATCAATATAAACAAAATTATCATTAATAAAGATGCATTTTCTTATTCAAAAGATAATAAATATTTCTATATAAGGTACGTTAAGTTGTTAAATGTGAATTATTCAACTTATAAATAATCATATTAAGAGTAATCAATATAATTACACATGAACCATAATTACCTATGTATATATATGTATATGATCAAGTCCTAGTTTTTGGAACTAATATACATATAAAATACGTATAATTATAGTATAATTTTGAAAACCAAACATTAAATATAGTTTCGATAATTTACATACTTCTACACAAAGGATGTTAAATCATAGAGTCACTATTTATGTTCAAATTATTAACAAATTTTCACTCTTCATAGACAAATAAAACATAACATTTGCCTTTACTCACAAAATTTCATTCATGACTCAAAATCATTCATCAATGCAGACATAAATGTATATGCATAACTTCACTATGTGGTGTGTGAGATTCCTTCTATTTTAATGAAATACAAGAGCTAAGACAACTCTACCTAGACCATGTTCTCGCCTTCATCAGTGTTCACTTGTTCTCGCATTCACTTGCACTCAATTGCTCATTAGCAATGACGATCCCAATTTACAATAAAAATTACTACTGATCATTCAATGTATATAAATCATTTGAATGCATTCAACCTCCTATCTTATTTCATTGATATTTCCAATTCATTTGCGAAAAATAAACATTATTTTCCTAATTAAATAATTATGAAAAAATAGGGTTTGTGACATTTGTGCTGGCAGGATCATTTATTCTTGGTTCTCTTCTAGCTTTGAGTTTTGTTTTCTTCAGAGCTTTGGACTCTTGTGGTGTATAAGCAGGTTGGCTCTTTGGGTGATGGCATTGAATTTTGTTGGGCATCTTTGGCTCCATTTTGAGATGTTCTCTTCTAAGACTGGTTCTCATAGCTTCCTTTATATCTAATGCGGTTGGCTATGTATCGAGGGGGTTTATTTGGAATGCCTATGGGCTTTTGTAATGGGTAGATAGGCTTATGTTCTTTTGAGCAATACTAAAGGGTTTTCTTACTGGATCTTTCCCTTTAATGCTCTTTGAACCAGACACCTGTAAAAAAAAAAACCTAAAGATTTAATATAATTTTAGTGGTCTCATCCACTTTTATCAAAAAAAAAAAAAATCGAATTTAAAAATTAATTAATGTATATTTGCCATTTATACAATTAATTAATTACAAAATAATCATAAATTATTAATTAATTACCATATTTAAACTTCATTAATAACTTCATTAAAATTAACATTTAAATAATATTAAATTATTATATATTTTTTTGATAAAAATATATATTAAAAAAAAACAATTTTTAAAAAATATAAAAGGGGAGGGGGGGGTACCCACATGGACCCCCTTGGTAGCTCACGCTACCTATGGTAGCGCTGCTATCAAAAGGTAGCAGTCCACTACCATTGGTAGCAGCCGCTACCTCCTGCGTGGTGGGGGGATTTTCTCCCTACCATGTGGGTAATGTGTTTTTTTTTTTTTTAATTTTTTTTTCTAAGATTTAATTACTATCAAAACAGCGACCCACAAAAAACCCCATCTCAACAGAGACTTTAAAAAGAAATTAATTTTGTTTCCAGAAAACTATGATTTTTCTTAAATTGCATTTTTAGAAAACCTAGATCCAGGAAAGGGAAAATTTCTCTAAAACAACACCATATTAGCAAAATTAGATTGATTTACACATATTTAACATCAAATCTGCTAAACCCCCAAACTAAATTTCAATTTAAAACTTATTTAAGAGAAGATTCATTGGAGTTTTAAACAAAATTTCCTCAAGAACAGCCAAACCCAAATATTTGGTTTTAAATTTTGAAAACCAATTTATACAAGCAAAAATGACATCTGGAGGTTTGATAAGAGAGCAACTCTTCCATTTTCCACACCAAATAAGGATTTATCTATAAACTCAACCAAGTTTCTACAAAAACACCAAAAACATTTTTTTTTAAAACAACAAAGAAACCAATGAAATAAACTAGAGGCCTACCTGGTTCAGCAATCCTGGCCAGATTGAAGGAGAGCCCAACCTGCAAGCTCCAAAAATCCTTTCTTTTGCAAAATCTTCAAATTTTCATTCTCCACAAAAATATTTTTCAAAATACTCTTCCAAAAATATCCTCCCAAAAATATTTTCAAACCCTAGGTTTAATGCCAAGTTTTTGACCAAAAATCTCCTTTTTGAAATAAAAATACTTTTACACAATTTATTTCTAATTTCAAAAAATTAAAATGCCTCTTCCTCATTTAATTTCTAATTTTCCAAATTAACACAACTTCACATTTAAATTTCAAAAATATTATGAGGGCAATAGACTTTTTTTTATTTAAAATAAAATCCCCAAATTAATCTTTCACACTTTATCAAAATATATATTAACTTGCTTTTCTAATTAAAATTGATTTTCTTTAAATAATTAAAATCAACCTTTCTATTTTTAAAAGGCAAAGAGATTAAATTAATTCCATTTCAAATTAATTTAAATCTTTCCTTTCCAAAAGCATATTTAAGTAAATTAATCAATTAATTGAACTTGCTCCTAATTTAAATTGAGCAATTCAAATTAATGATTAATCCCATAAAGGAACCCTATTTAATTTTGTCCCTTAATCTTTAATGCACAAACACAGATTTAATCAATTTAAATACTAAGGACTAATTACACAATTTAACCACACACAAAACACGCAACCCATGAAGGCCAAACAAATAGATGACCTGCATACCCAACCAAAAGAATACTGATAGACAACTAACAACGCTCACATGAGCACGACTAGGGTCAAATGAGAGTCTCCTAACCACCTCATCCAATTTCTAAGGTTTAATGAGGAGCACGCAAACCTGTGAACCTAGATGGAGTCAAACCTCGCACCCATGTGGTACTGTACCTGCAATCTCCTGAAACCATGAATCACACATGCATATATATATATATATATATATATATATATATATATTTAATAAGAGTGTTAGTCCGAGATTAATAGCACAATTTAGGAGAAAAATAAACTTACATATGAATTGATGTGACAACCACATTAACAGGTATGCACATTAATTAAAACATCTAACTATAAAATTATAACATGATAAACTAACCAAGGTCAAACTAAGATTAGAATCTGATTAGGGCAAGGATACTACATTCTCCCCCCAGGTTCTGACTTACTCCTGGAAGTCGTAAGGCTAGATGGAGAACATGTCGCACGCATAAGCCTTGAAACTCATTCAACAAATATCAAATTGCACATAGGAATCTTTCCATAAATAAATGAAACATTATTGCTAAATCCCCTACGAATGCCATTATCCATTGGAAAGATACATCTAGATCCATACATTTCTTAAAATATTCTAGGAACTATCTACAATCATAGCAGAGAAACAAGATTTTTCTTCCTTTCATTACACCAAATTAACGCATTAAAAAGAGGTAAGCAACAATTACCATACTCATCTAACAAATATGACAAGAAAACAAGCCATCATGATCAATTTCCTTTACCAATACATATTTTTCATAAAACTTTATCACATAGAACTAGCTTCAAATATCAATTTCTACAACCAAGTTTACTTTCATGAAATAAGAGCAACATAGATAACTCAATTGTTTACACTTTCCAAGCATATAAAAACCTTTCCAATGACTATGTCCCATAACATAGTGACAAGTTAACACAATTTACTCCATAATTACACATAATAACCATCCACATAACTAGAATGCACAACTCAAAAGGTCACATGTGAGCATGTCCAATGCTCGGTCAAAGATAACATGCACGATCAACATCTCTATGCCTGATCTCAAAATAATAATATGATCATAAATATCCAATATCTCACTCAAAGGCTTGATGGTTCTAGGGTACACCATAGTAGTGCTACCTTCCATACAATACCTTCATGTACTTCCCTTGTTGAGTAAGGTGGTTAGCCTCCAAAAGATAGTCACCACACATAGGTAGGTAATGGATCCTAGATACATCAGAGCCTCACATACCCCCATCCTTAAGGTTCCCTACATCTACTTCCTCGTACACACTCAACCAAGACCGTCTCATACGTCCTTGGACAAGAATTTCACATTTCAACACAATACCAGCATACAAAAATAATAAGGATAAACCAGTTTAGCCACCAAATTATAGATGAATAAAGATAATAAATCATCAATTCCAACAATAAGGCAAGAAAATAATCCAGAATTTGCAACACCAAATCAAGTAAGCAAAAGATCGAAAGATCATGGCTAAACCTTCAAAGTCAAAGTAGAATAAATTGCTGGTCCACAAAGAAATAAATAAGAATAGTGCACATAACATCACTATGTGACTAGCATCTAGCCACCAATGAGGAAGGAAGGAACAAACATCTAGCTATTGTAGTAGCTCATCATGTGGTGTGGCCTAGTCACACATCCACATGGCATGGTAGTGTGCATGTCGGCATCACCTTGCATCACGTCATCACGTGGTATGGCAATACTCCAACTGGAGATAACACGCAATGAACATATCCCGCATGGTAGTGTACCTCATGGAAAAAGGCACGTGCAGGTCACATCCCGCATAGCAATGTATCTCTCAGGATACTTGCTGTAAGCCAGAGGTATACATGGCTAAGGTCCACCCACATGTCCACCAACACATATTAACTTGCACCTCATGTGGATAAACCTACCTTTCATGAAGACAAGGCAAAGGATCCTCCAAAATACACCACCACTATGCTCAAGAATCACCATCAAAATGCTCAAATAAAGGAAAGGAATAGGCTATCACACATAAACCTATAAATAGATTCATCAAAAGGGAAAGTATTGAGTACACCTTTGATACAGTTTTATTGTATAACTATATCATTCCTCAACATACAGAAGCTAAAGTTGCTTCATGCCAACATTACTTGTACACCAATCCATACTATTTAAGGAATGGTGACTTCGAATACTACCCCTTAACATACTGAATTACCAACAGCCCGAGGTTTGGTACTTAGTAGGGAAACAAATAAGCAACATCACATAAACAATATGGTTTCCCATACTCATAATCAACATATCCTCCATGGTTGATTACTTCACCAATCCATGGGCACATATAATAAGTATTGGTTTCTTACAATACACACAAATACACCAGTACTGGTTTAGTCACATTTACGGGGAGTACTTTTCAATATACTATCATCTACTCTAAGAAGGTTTAAATAATACTTACCACATGAATAACTGAATCAAGTTTACTCTAGCTACAAGTACTGAAATTATTAACAATTCACAATTACATAAGGAAATAACATCATTCCTATATCTTTCTCAAATTTCACTAAGAATTCATATTTACATTACTAACTATGCAATTTTCTTTCTGAAGCTTAAGACTTTCATCTTTCCATAAGAATCCCAAAAGCAAACATACAATTTCATATGCGTTATAAAAATTCTTTTTAAATCAATGCATTCTTAGTAGCATTTCTAAAAATCTTATAATCTAGCAAAGAGAAGGAAAAGAGAGTTTGATAATCAAATTGTTTCCTACAAAGACACAAGATCAACAAGATCCCACTATATACTAAAATTTCTCACTATAGGCCTATCATTTTAATTGCATGGTTTTCATTTCACTACCATTTTTAGAAGAATGCCAATTGGACTACATGACATCTCCAATTATTATGGTTGCAATAGGAGGTTCTAGTTTTTCAAACAACAGAGATCAAAATAGGCAATCTTTTCGATAATGCAAGACCTCAAGCGCACACTCACGACTCTTAATTCAATACAAAACATATCATAATCTGCAACCTATCATTGAAAATCAAAATATGATAAGAAGGTAAAGGAGGAATTATCAACTAAATAATACACATTAATGCATACACATCAAACAAGCTTTTCATTCGCACTTTCTAAACACATTAAGGTAATTACATACATCCAAAAGCAAGTTCAATGGAGCATTGCTATAATAGATCCTCAATCAAACTAGTTTAATGAAACACATAAAACAATCTTTCATGGAACACATTAATACACTATCGAAGATACTATAACATGTTCCCTTTTGATACTTCTTTTACAAAACAAGCAGTTTCACATAACAACTATTCACATATTAATGCACCCCACTTAAGATAGAATTTAATTATGTTACTCCTACAAAACACATGGAGAATTCTTAAATGTAAACATACAATTTTCTCCCAATAACCAATATTAACTTTCAACCCAAAGCCCTTTTATTATCTAAAACACAAAAGCATCAAAGGGTTCACACAAGGGTTCAAGAAGTCACAACCTTTCTCTTGCAAAAGGAAACCTCACATAAGAGATAATTATACATATCACAAAGATTTTAATATCTAGAGAGAGAGAGGAGGAAGGGTGATAATCATTCGATTTGCTACATAATAAGCATTCAATATTTACCATACTAGTCCTTCAAGTGAACGACACTAAGCTAGATCATAATATTAAACAAGCACATTTCGTACTTTTAGATTCGAGGCAAGCACTGACCAACCCAAATGGATTAGTCTAAAGAGTACAACAATCAATAAGGAAGGTACATACAACTTTCTTTCTAAATAAGAGTAATCGTAGACCAAGACATCAATAAGGAAACAAAGCACATATAATCACTCCAAAGCACCAACATCAAGAAGGTGAAAACAAGGTGTGAACACACACGTCACACACAGGTTAAGGTCTTCTCAATCACACACATGCAAAAAGGAGGACAATCATACAACATAAGGTCGATACACCTCACACCAACTAAGGGCACAAGTGAAACTAGAGATCCCCATGTTTGCAACATGGGCTCTGATACCAAATGTAATACCCTGCCAGGAAACCCCAAAGGGATAAAGCTAAAACACATGAATGAAGTGTGATAATTTTTTTTTTTAAAGTTAAACACAACACAATGATACAATGAGATATCAAGTTTAGATTACACAACAAAAGACTACAACTAACACCTAAAGGGTTTCCCAACTTGATTACTTAATTCCACATTTAACTTAGCTCATGCTAATTAATCCAATAAGTTGATTATCTTATTGACAAGATAATACTTTAAACAAGGATAATTTATTTCAGTAAGATAAAATATAGATCACATGATAATGTTCATCCATTAAGATTTATTCATACCTTACGTTCAATCTTTCATTAAAATATAAGCCATGCATCTAATTTTATAACACGCTTGAATTTCATCATAAACTAATGAGATCTTTCCATGCACACTAATTTACATAACAATAATTGAATATATTCCATTATTATAATCTACATTATTTCATGATCCAATTTACTGCATTTAAAAGATGACTACATGCATGCATTTACGATTACTTTCATCTTATCCACTTTATACATTCTAACATAATGCCATTCATACATGCTAAAACTAAAAAGGGAAACATAAGAGCATAAGCATCACATAACACTGAATTGATATCGAAGTTCACCCCTAAAGGGCTACATCTCCAGGTCTTCCCAACTGCAAGACCCCTCTGATCATTAAATAAGTTAAGAATACATAAGGTTCACATCATTTACAATCCTACCTTCAAGGTGAACATGACCAATTTACAAATGACCACATCGATCAATAAATACATAAATGATTCATGAATAGGAAAGGATCCAACTAAACTTAAAAGAAGAAAATACAAGGTTCCATTGGAGCATCCACAAAACTAAGTCATCGCAACCCAAGGTCTAGCATGAAATCAGGTTCCCAAAAGGGCATAAGGAACAAGACGAATCCACAAAAGTGTCCTATCAAGACTACACAACAATAGACTAGTGAGCATAAGGGACAAGTGTCATCACACAACCTGGTATGGTTACCATGGCAAGTCTTCATAGGTTTTGGCCCCATCCAATGGGTTAGCCTGGCAACCTAATCTGAACCTTCAGACCATCCAAGCCTCATGTAGACCCACACATCCTTTCGTGAAGACAAGGATGATGGTTTTCCATTTCAGGCCTTCTCACAACATGCCAAGTCTGTGTTAGCACTCATCCCATGTGTGAGGAACAATTATCTTACTTAGTGATTCATTAACTAACTCTCTAATATACTATTAGGTTATCAATTATTAGACACACTTTCGATGGGTTACCCGACAACCACTTTGGGCAAGGCCCCCAATCGAAAGCCACTTTCCCATACGACACTAGACTATACTTAAACAAACTCAAAAACCAAGGAATACACATGGTCAAGCAAACGGAGTTCAAAATGGAGGGAACAACCATTTGGTCAAACACGACTTCATATGAGGTGCACTGACAGACGATACTCTAACTAGAGACCTGACCAACTATGGTCAACCACCAAACAACATTCGACACCTGCATAAAGGATATGACCAATTCCAACACCACCATAAAACAACAGTCAAACTTGAGACCGAGGACAGAAATAGGTACCCCAAATCAATCCATACCACAGGGTCCAATCGAACAAAGCAAGGCTTGCCATTACTTAAGCAAAAACAAATGCAGAAGTTAAAACTTGCATAGGAAATAACCGGTAGAGACAATCTTTTTCCATATTGATTTAAACATAAAAGTCGATCAAGTTTTCTAAATGATCTAAGTTAGATTGCATTTATCTACCTCATCTAGGTACAGGTGTTCTTGGTTTTCTAACTCACTAAGTTCATTGCATCAAAACATAACATAATTACATCATTATGAGTTTTTAAACCAAGTTCACATGAATATAATTAAATAAACATTAACCGTATAAATATGCTATTTAATCTCTAAATAAAACATCATGATCATACTGTAATACCCCACTAGGAACCCTAAAGGAAAACAACACAACTAGGCAACTAAAGGGTGAAATAATTTTTTTTTAAAGATTAAGTGCATTAATTATAACAATTGCATGTTTAATAACACATCAAAAGTCTAACACATGATTTCCTAAGGGTTACCAACAAAGATTAATTCATAGATTATATTAACACCATGGTTAATCCAATTGTCCATTTAATTAGGTAAATTAAATGCTTGAGAATAAACCTATACATACATCTAAATTCCATAATGAAAGAATCAAAGTATTCAAATGCATTTATTTATCCATATTTTATTTATACATAAGACCAAAGCAACTGAATTAACATACATTCCACTGACATAATATTACAATATCCATAAATACATGGCTTCCAAAAATACCACAGAATCCAAAAGTTACAATATCAAGGTTACATAAAAGTCTGATACAATGACCACAAGGTCTCAACTGAGCAATGGTCCCGAAAAAGAGCTGGTACATGAATCATGAACCAAAAAACACTGGCGAATCCTTTCCTCGCCTGAAGATACAATCCAGAACATCCGATGGGAAGTGACACTACCACCCGACCATGTGATCCCGAAATGGAACCACCCCACCGTACTAGGAGATAGTAGAAAACCCTCAAGCAAGCAAAATAAGACAAGTATGAAAGAACTACATGACTCCACAAATATCTATGTGACTCAACTCACAAACAATAGTGACTCTTAAGGAGAGAGTGTCATTTCCTAGCTTAAGATGGATACCATGGTACAACCTCCATAGGTCCTGACTCACTGTCCTAGTAACCTCTCCTAAACCTCTAGTTCCAACTAAGTCTCATGCGGACCCTACCAATCCTTTTGTGAAGACAAGGTGGTAAGTTTGCCATTCCAGGCCTTCTCGCAACATTATGAGCCCTGTACTAGCACTCACCTAAGCACGAGGTACATTATCTTAATTAATATTTAATCTACCCACCCCCTAATCAATTATTAGGTTATCACTTCTTAACTGACTTTTGATGGGTTATCTTATCATCCACTTCGGGCATGGCCCCCGCTTGAAAACCACTCTCTCTCATAGGACACTAATAGGAAAGGTCTCTCTACGAGAACTCTATGGCAAAATAGACAACCATAACTAATCCTGACAAACCACAGGTGAAGGATACATAATCACTAACCCAGGATTGACCATTTGGAACAAAACACACAATGGCTCACATCAACAGGGTTATACAACAACACCTGACCAAGGGGGTACAACAACATATGACATAATGACAACTCAGCCAGAATTACAATGAAATTAAGTTTGACTGCTAATACCATTTACACAAGATCCTAATACATGCAATCTTTTCTTTAAACAACCAAAAGCATAAATAACTTGCAATTAAATATTTTTCCAAAAAATAAGAAAATACAACTATATTAACACAAGGAAACCAATGTTGTCATTTGTCCAATAAAGTTAAATAAAATCACATAAAAATGAACCCCCTAATTATATGTTCATGATTAATTTACAAATAAACTCAATTAGATTATATCAATATTCTAAATTAAATTCCAACTTAAAAATTATATATAATAATATAATATAATTACATGAATATATATATTCTATGAATATAATATTATATAATTATATCACATTAAAATATATAATAAAAAGAAGATTTAATTTTGAAATATCTTTCATTTCCAAAATAACATAATTAAAACAGCAAAAAATACTATATATATTATTATTTTTATTTTTTATTTTTTTTAATTTTATGTTATTTTTTTATTAATTTTAATTTATTTTTTTATTTAATTTTTTTTTTTAACAAACAATAACCTAAAAACTAGTAAATTCTATTTTCAACCAAAATTTATTTCCAATCAAATTTATTAAAAGGGAAATTAATTAATACATAATTTCTCCAAAATAATATAATAAATTAATTTTCCTTAACTTTTAATAACACAATAAATTTAATTGATGATTAAATTTATTTCTAAAATAACTAAATAATTCCACAGAGATACACAAATATTAAAAAGGACTGCCATAGCCAAGTATCGAAACAAAAATCAAACAAGAGGGAATGATTTCTCTAGTAAATCCCACTCCTCCCAAATCTTGCAATTTCCATTCATAATAAAAATCTTGGCAAAATTTGCCATAATAACTTTTCCAAATCTTCTTAAAATTTTAATCTAAAAACACCCAGAAAATAACTTCTTTCCATAAACCATAAATTAACTTTAGGAATGGACTTTAGCCAAGAACAAGAAATAATCAGATAGGATTTTAGATTTGACAAACATCTTAAAACACACATCATTTAGAAAGATAAAGGAAATAAAAAATATTTTCTTTGAAACAAACAATCAAAAGAAGTCACCCAACCTGGTATAGCTTTCCTAGAAGAAATTTGTAGAAAAGCACCAATCCTTCAACAAGATTTCAAATAAATTTCTTCACCTAAATCCCTGACCTATTTCCCATGTCCTAAAATAATGACCTAATCCCGTTTTTAAACTAAAATTCTATGTTGAATATCTTTTTCCCCAAAAACCAAAATCTAGAATAAAAGCAATTTTATTTTCTTTTCTAATTTTCTAACCAAGGATAAGTTAACATGCAATAATTAAAAATCATTTTCCTTTCTTTTCTTTTCTCATGCAGATAATTAATTTCCTAAATAAAGAAACTAAATCAATAATTTAATTCTAATTAGTTCTTTTATTCATTTATTCATTTATTCTTTTATTTATTTAAAATTCTAGGAAACAATAAATGAAATTAATCTAATTTATTTTTCAATAAAATTTAAATAAAATATATTTCTAATATCATGCAGCTTGCAACTTAATTTATAAACTTATTTTAATTAATTAAATTTATAATCTCAATCCATACAACTCAACTATGAGATAAATCCATAAAATTAATTAATTAATTAAATCCACTAAAACACACAACCTGAACAAACCTCAAGCAAATACTCATAAAAAGATCAAACAACAAAATACGAAGGCCGAACAAATTGATAGGACGACCAACTGACGACACTCACATGAGTGTAACTGAATAAAATAGGGTCAACTACTATCTCTTCCACTTCCATCGAAAAATATAGGGCACACTCAGACCTGTGAAGCCAGGTGGAGACGATACCCCATACCTACCCGGTACTTGCACCTACAATAACCTGCATCATTGAACCACACATGCATATATATAATATAGAAAACATGACATACACACCAATGAAGGAGAATCATGAAGCTCCCTATCTCACCAAAATGAGTGAAGGAAAATCGTCTCCTTGCATCCAATACACTCGCAGACACACAACATATAATTCCACATTGCATAGATAAAGTAAAGTGCCAGTTCATAGCAATAATCCATAAAATGCCATAAATCACAAGTACTGAAATACTGCAAATAAATTATGCATCTCATATCTAGATAAAGCATGAAATAATGTCATATAATTCTGAATAACACATCATGGTAATGTATCCACTGAAAGTAAACAATAATAAAATATGAGTCTAATAAGTTCAAATGAGAAGGGGTACTACATTCTCCCCCCCAAAACTGGGCTTGCTCCTAGAAGCCTAAAACAAATAAGAATACAACTCTCTCATCTTTGTTGCATCCTTCCAAGTCGCCGAGGTCATCTAAACACTCCACTATCTTCTTGCGACAGTCTATGCGAGCACTGTGAGATGATAGCCAATCCATCCCCAACACAACTCCATAAGAACCCAAAGGAATGACTCGAAGGTCAACTGCGGTAACTATGGTTCCTAGGTCCAACTCACAACTAGAAATAAAGGCATCTACAGAAACACAGACACTTGTAGCCAACTCTACTGGCCACCTTCCCTAGCTTTCCTAGCCATGATCTAGTACTGTAAAAGACAAAATGGTTTAGATCTACGACAAGGATAAAACAAGGGAAACATAAACATTAAGACCTAGCAAAATGGTCAAACTTGATAGGCTCACTACAAACCCAACATACAAAGTGTTGAAACTTGAGATCTACTACCAAGCGTAATGCCCCGCGAGGAACCCTTAAGGAAAACAACACAACTAGGCAACTAAAGGGTGAAATTAATTTTTTTTAAAGATTTAGTGCATTAATTATAACAATTGCACGTTTAATAACACATCGGAAGTCTAACACATGATTTCCTAAGGGTTACCAACAAAGATTAATTCATAGATTATATTAACACCATGGTTAATCCAATTGTCCATTTAATTAGCTAAATTTAATGCTTGAGAATAAACCTACACATACATCTAAATTCCAAAATGAAAGAATCAAAGTATTCCAATGCATTTATTTATCCATATTTTATTTATACATAAGACCAAAGCAACTGAATTAACATACATTCCACTGACATAATATTACAATATCCATAAATACATGGCTTCCAAAAATACCATGGAATCGAAAAGTTACAATATCAAGGTTACATTAAAGTCTGATACAATGACCACAAGGTCTCAACTGAACAATTGTCCCGAACAAGAGGTGGTACATGAACTACGAACCAAGAAACACCAGCAAAGCCTTTCCTCACCTGAAGATACAATCCAGAACATCCAATGGGAAGTGACACTACCACCTGACCATGTGATCCCAAAATGGAACCACCCCACCATGCTAGGAGATAGTAGAAAACCCTCAAGCAAGCAAAATAAGAAAAGTACAAAAGAACTACATGATTCCGCAAGTATCCATGTGACTCAACTCACAAACACTAGTGACTCTAAGGAGAGAGTGTCGTCACATAGCTTAAGATAGATACCATGGTACAACCTCCATAGGTCTCGACTCACTATCTTGGTAACCTCTCTCGAACCTCCGGTTCCAAATAAGTCTCATGCGGACCCTACCAATCCTTTCATGAAGACAAGGTGGTAAATTTGCCATTCTAGGCCTTCTCGCAACATTATAAGCCTTGTACTAGCACTCACCTATGCACGAGGTACATTATCTTAATTAATATTTAATCTACCCATCCCCTAATCAATTATTAGGTTATCACTTCTTAATTGACTTTCGATGGGTTATACTGTCATCCACTTCGGGCACAACCCCCACTCAAAAGCCACTCTCTCTCATAGGACACTAACATGAAAGGTCTCTCTATGAGAACTCTATGGCGAAATAGATAGCCATAACTAATCCTGACAAACCACAAGTGAAGGATACACAATCACTAACCTAGGATTGACCATTTGGAACAAAACACACAATGGCTCACATCAACATGGTTATACAACAACACCTGACCAAGTGGGTACAAAAACATATGACATAATGACAACTCAACCAAAATTACAATGAAATTAAGCTTGACTGCTAATACCATTTACACAAGATCCTAATATAGGCAATCTTTTCTTTAAACAGTCAAAAGCATAAATAACTTGCAATTAAAGATTTTTCCAGAAAATAAGAAAATACAACTATATTAACACAAGGAAACCAATGTTTTCATTTGTCCAATAAAGTTAAATAAAATCACATAAAAATTAACCCCCTAATTATATGTTCATGATTAATTTACAAATAAACGCGATTAGATTATATCAATAGTCTAAATTAAATTATAAATTAAAAATTATATATAATAATATAATATAATTACATAAATATATATATTCTACGAATATAATATTATATAATTATGTCACATTAAAATATATAACAAAAAGAAGATTTAATTTTGAAATATCTTTCATTTCCAAAATAACATAATTAAAACCACAGAAAATACTATATACATATATATATAATATTATTATTATTATGGCTGCGAAATTGAAAGAACTTTGGTTAGGGGTGAAAATCCTAAGAGTACTAGGATCTATATCACACTGCCTATTTGCAGATGATACCTTGTTATTTGGTCAGGCATCTATGCGGGAAGCTTTAGTTATTAAAGAAAATATCTAGAATTATGCTTCTTTTTTAGGACAAAAAGTGAATATTGAGAAGTCAAAATCTTTTTTCTAAACACCCCGCAATTAATCCAAAATAGATTATTGTCTTTTTTGGGTTTTGAGCCTAGTAATCTTCCATGCACTTATTTGGGTATACCTTTCTTTATCAAACATGATAATTTAAGCTTTTGGGATAAAATCATTTCTGTCATCTCAAAGAGAATTCTTTCTTGGAATCACAGATGGTTGAGTCTAGCTGGGAAAATTGTTCTCATCAAGTCTGTGTTGAATGCAGTTCCTATTTATCTCATGTTAGTGTTAAAATCTCCCAAGGATGTGTTGGTAAGCTTACATGATACGTTTAGGTCCTTTCTCTAGAGTAGCAATAAAGATGGGAGAAATAAACTTCCTCTGGTGGCCTGGGATAAAGTTTGTTTGCCTAAGGACTTAGGGGGTACAGGGATCAGAAATCTGGAAAAGCAAAATTTGGCTTTAGGGGCTAAACTGGTTTGGAATTTTTATGAGAAGTTCAGTTCTTTATGGGCACAAATTATGTTTGCCAAGTATCTTAATAATGGTCCTAGGGAGTATATTTTTCAGATTTCGAATTTACCTTCAGGATCAGTTATGCGGAACTTCATATGTAAATGCAGATTTGTTATTTTGCCTTAATCTCTCCTGGATTGTCCATAAAGGCACAAAGGTTAGATTTTGGGAAGAAAGGTGGAATGGTCACCCTCCATTACAAAGCCTAAGGCATTGGTCTCCTCTGATTTCTATTCTTTCTTCCCTTTGGGGAACCTTTGTGGTAGATTATTTTGACATAATACATAGTGGAAATGTGAGGTTGGCTAAATGGAAATCAATTGACTTTTTGGATATTGATCATGAATTGAAATTGTAGTATACCAAGGTCTTGAGTGAGAGGGTGGTTATTCTCTTTGACTATGAGGATGAACTGATTTGGACTAAGAATATTTCTGGCAAATACACAGTGAAGGATGGTTATAGTTCCCTTATGAGAAAGAATGATGTTCCTTCTTGGCCTTATAAGCTTTTTTGGCACTTGGCCTACTTGCCAAAAGCTGGTGCTTTTGCTTGGTTGGCAGTTCAAGATAGGGTTCTTATAGGCATGAGATTGGATAGGCTGGGTATCACTATTTCCTTCACATGTGTGTTATGTCATAAAAACTTGGAATCCTCTTCCCATCTTTTTCTGCATTGTGACTTTACATATCAATGTTGGTAGTGGTTGTTTGATAAATTGAATTTGGTGTTTGTTATGGGAAAATATTTGATTACCTTCTTTAGTTCTTGGCCACTTTTGTTTACTTCATCCTTTTATGCGTGTCTATGGGTTATTTCTCCATCTATTTTAATCTGGAATATTTGGTTAGAGCGTAATAGCAAGATCTTTAGAAAAACTAGCTCTTCTCTTCCAGAGGTCTTACTGAAAATTAAATCGTCCATTTCTGAGGTTGCTTTATCTCATATAAGAAAGAATTTGGAAAACCTCACATCCTTCTCACATTGGCATAGTAGGGTGACTAGAGTTTGGAGAATGTTATCTGTCCTTCCCTCTCATGGATCAATTTTGAAAAAGGGTGATGCCTTAAACAAAAGAAAGTTGGCCTCTTGGAAACCTCCGCCTCTTGGTAAGTTTAAGTTGAACTTTGATGGAGCCTCTTGTGGAAATCCCGGTTTGGTTGGGGTAGGTATGGTGATTTTTGACCATCATACTCGCATTATTCATGCTAAGTGTCATGCAATTGGTATTCAGACTAATAATTTTCCTGAATTTAAGGCTTTGTCTTTGGGTTTAGAGTTGGCTATTTCCCTAGGTATTAAAGACCTCATTATTGAGGGGGATTCATTGGTGATCATTCAGAGTGTGTTAAAAAGGAACTCTCATTGGTAGTTGCAATATCTTCTTGATCATATTCTCTAGCAATTGGAATTCTTTGATTCTTTCTTCATTACTCATTGTTATAGAGAGATAAATAGAATAGCAAATTTTTTGGCTTATCTAACTATTGATTATAATGCTAATCTACATGATGTAAGTTCTGATGAATTTCCTATTTCAATTTTTGAATACTTGCAATGATATGAGGTTTTCTTGGTATCTAATTTTTGAAAGTTGACTCTCTTTTGCTAGTCAGGGTAGGCATGTTTATTGTTTATATCCAGCTGGCAATGTGGCTCTGTATGTTAGAATTTGTTCTCATATATATAGCTTGGTTTTGAGCTATCATAGGCAATAAGGGTGGCTATGTTTATTGGCCTTTAGAGTGGTGGCTCAGTTTTGTTCTTATTTACTTCTAAAGTCTTTAAGAGTGGTGGCTTGGTTTTGATCTTGTTTTTCTCTCAAAGCTTTTTCCAGTTATTCTCGCACGATGGGTTTTCATTTTGTGGCATGATAATTGTGACATGCTCAGTCCTTTCATATGATGATTATTGTTGTACTATTTTTTGGCTTCGGTGGTGATATTTTGGTATTTCTCATAGTGGTGATGATGAGGTATAATCATTATTTATTTGTTGGCTTAATTTGGATCAGCCAAGATGCATCACTTGGAATGATTTTTTGGATACTTGGCTTTTCATATGAGAGAATCATTCATTATTGTGTAAGGTGGTTAATTAATATAGGTTTTTTGGCTTAATTTGGATCAGCTGGGATGAATCACTTGGAATGTTTTTTTGGATACTTGGATTTTCACATGAACGGATCATTCATTATTGTGTAAGGTAGTAAATTAATATAGGTTTTAGTTGCTTTTTTGCTTCGGCTATATATAGATTTTTGGTGCAGAATTCATTTGTTATCTGTGTCGAAGGTAGCTTGGTGAGTATTTCTCTTTGTGGGAAAGGTAACTATCTCTCATTCTATTACACTTCCGATTTATCATGTTTCATTAGTTTCTCCAGAGGTAGACATTATTGATAATTATGGGTATGATTCTGAGAAGCTTGGGAGTGTTTTTGTTTTGCATAATTTGGAGTTGGAGTTTGAAATTCATAGGGTGGTGGGGAATCGTTGGTTGCTCTCTCCTCCTTTTATCTCTTCTTCAAAATTTTTGTCTTATTTTTTTACTATATGTTATGATCTTCTTGATAGTTTTGATACTTACTATAAGTACAGATCCAATAGCCAACAAGATGAGAGGGGGGGGTGAATCATACAAACTTAATCATCCATAAAAACATCAAATTCAATCTTGGTAACATATATATCAACCATATAACCAAAAACTGTCAAACATGCAAACTCAAAAGCATATGAACAATATAAACCTCATAACACCAGATTTAACGTGGAAACCCAAATAGGGAAAAACCACTGTGGGATTTCGGACCCACTAAGAAATATACTCTTCTAGAGTATGCTGAGTTAAAAGCAAATCCTGTTAAAGATTACAAACACATTACTAGATGTGACCCGGTTAAGGGATTTCCCTCAGATCTATTAGGATCTTCACTTTGTTAGAAGTGACCTTGTCAAAGGATTTCAAACACTCAATCAGAATGTAACCTTGTTAGAGGATTTACATATAAGACTATTAAGTCCTTCACATCTAAAATGCTAAAGCAGATTCCTATTTGTTCAATACAATCTAGACATAGAACTAATCTTGTCTATCTGCTGGGCATCAATGCTCTGTTATTTTAATAGGTCTTCAAGCTTCTGTGCTTGGTAATCACTATGTAGCATCCCTGTGCATACACTTGCCCACATACATTGTTTATCAACAGTTTCCTATTTATAAACAATCTTCTAACCGCTTAATCTCCTTGATCACATTTCCCATGATCAATCATAGCCATCAGATCTTCAATCTTGTCCAGGTTCATTGTATCTTTCAATTTGAAAATGTTTTACCCCACCTTGGAACTTGCACATTCACCTTGGAACTTGTGTTAGGGTAATGCAGTTCAATCTGAGCTGCAGATCTTCTTGCCGACTTTCCATTGCCTTAGATTCATTTAACAAACTTCTTCCACGACTTGCCAATCATTGATCCGCTCCAGCTCATCAGTTTCTTTCATTAAATATCACATGTAAACATTTAATGCATTTTGTTATAGCTCGGTTACAACTTGGTGAATACTAAACTTCACTCGATAGACATCCTGTCTTCATTAACCGACTGCGATAACCTTAGGGTTTACCGACTAGGTTCCTTAGGGTTTACCGACTAGGTTCTTTGCTTGATAACATAGTATAGTATTAACCTTTACATTTTATAACATATGTATGATGTTAAAACAATCTAAAACATCAAGATCTCATCATTGTCTAACTCGGTAGAGTTGCCCATTGAATAACTTATCCCCTTGTTCATCATATTCTTTCTTGTGTCTTTACCAACTCCTTTATAATCTTCATATCATATTTCTCAAGATATGGCAACATCATACTGAATTAGAAAATCAATTTCTTGACATCAATGACAAAATAATAATATCAAGATAGTAAAACATCTTTAATCAGTTATGTCCATAATCATCAACAACCTTCTCAATATACTTATAATGTAATATTGCCAACAATCTCCCCCTTTGGCATTGATGGCAAAACCAATTGATTTGATCTTTAAAAAAATTCGGATTGCTGTGATTCTAAAATGTTGAAATGCTCTCCCACATTCATTAGACTTCTCTTCTATTTTTTCTTTTGTTTTCAGTCTTTATTTCAATCTGTAGTCTTTTCTCAATCTTCTCCCCTTTTGTAGGTCTTCTCCCCTTTAGGTCTTCTCCCCCTAGGTAGGTCTTCTCCTTGGGTAGGTCTTCTCCCCCTTTGACAACAATGTCGAAAAGAAAAAGAACTAAAACATAATTTCTTTTTGTAAGAAGTTATTGCCTGTTGTTGTGTATCAACTAAGTCTCAGTCAGAGCATTTGTCTTCAATTCCTGTTCCTTGTATCATTCTTTGTATTATCCCAGTATTAATTCCAGTACACTTTCAGAAAAAACATTCTAAAGTGTATCAATCTAGCATCAGCTCCCCGAAAGGTATTTAATAGAGTCATCGAAGTGATGCTTTCACCAAACTTGGTCAGTGAGTAAAAGATAGGGGTAGGACCCCTAACTTACTTCTGAGATATTCAAAAGTGTCCTTTGGTAGAGGCTTGGTGAAGATATCAGGTATTTGCTCCTTTGTGTTAACATATTCCAACACCACTTTCTTCTCTTGAGCTTCTTCTCTAAGATAATGATATTTGATAGATATGTGTTTTGTCTTAGAGTGCATAACAGGATTCTTTGAAATATTAATGGCACTAGTATTGTCACAGAATATAGTTACTGGCTCGGTAACTTTCTCATTTATACCTTCCAACAATTGTTTGATCCATGCAATGTTGGTACAATTTAGTGCTGCTGCAACATATTCAGCTTCGGTTGTTGACTGAGAAACACATCCTTGTTTCTTGCTATGCCAACTCACTAGTCTTTCTCCTAAGAAGAAAGCTCCTCCACTTGTGCTTTTTCTATCATCAATGTTACCTGCCCAATCAGTATCAATATAAACTTTTAAATCAAAATCATTTCCTTTCTGATATACTAAGCCATAATCTTCAGTGCCTTTCAAGTATCTAAAAATTCTTTTGATTGCAGTCATGTGGATTTCCTTAGGATCTACAGAGAATCTTGTAACAATACCTACTACATGTGCTATATCTGGCCTACTGTGAACAACATATTGCAACTTTCCAATCATAGATCAGTAAAGTGTCTCATCAACAAATGTAGATTCATCATTGTTTGATAGTTTGTAGTTGGTAGTCATAGGAGTACTTACTGGTTTTGAATCCTTCATTCCAAATTTCTTCAAGATTTCCTTTATGTACTTGGATTGAGTAATGAAAATCTCATTTTTCATTTGCAGTATCTATAAGCCTATAAAATACTTTATCTCACCGATTAATGACATCTCAAATTATTTGCTCATTTCATTTCCAAATTTCTTGCATAAAGAGTCATTTCCACAAAATATAATATCATCAACAAATATGGCTGAGATTAGTGTTCCATTTTCATCATTCTTCATGTACATGTTGTTGTTCTCACTTGTCCTTATAAAACCAATCTTAATCAAATAAGAGTGCAATCTCTCATACCATGCTCTCGGTGCTTGTTTCAGACCATATAAAGCTTTGTTCAATTAACATACCTGATCTTTATCATTGTCTTCAACAAATCCTTCAGGTTGTTCAATGAAAACTTCTTCTAATATTCCATTCAGAAATGCAGATTTGACATCCATTTGATATACCTTGAAGTTTTTGAAAGCAGCATATGCCAACAATGTTCTAACTCCTTCAAGTCTAGCAATAGGTGCAAAAGTCTCACCATAATCAATTCCTTCTTCTTGGGCATAACTTTTGCAAACTAATCTTGCTTTGTTCTAAATGACCTCACCTTTTTCGTTTAGCTTGTTTTTGAAGATCCACTTTGTACCGATTACATTTTTGTCCTTCAGTCTTGGGACCAATGTCCATGTGTCATTCTTCTTGATTTGATCAATCTCTTTAGTCATAGCATTTATCCAATTTTCACTATTAAATGCCTCTTTCATAATTCTCGGTTCAAATTCACATATCAAACATGTGTTCTGTGTCAGTTTGTTCCTTGTCATCACTGGATCATCCTTATCTCCTATAATTTGACTTGGTGCATGGTGTCTTTTGACATACTTGGCTAATATAGGCTTGGTAGGTTCTATATGATCTTCTTCATCACTCGGTAACTGGATATTTTCTACATTTTCTTCAACAGTTATCTCAATAGGACTTCTCGGTTGCACATAAACAAATTCATCATAGTTTTCTGGTTCTTTGGAATTCCCTTCATCAGTTCTTTCTGCAAATTCATCAATTTTCACATTTGCACTTTCTACTATTCTGTTAGATGATTTGATCAGACATTTAAATGCTTTGCTTCTAGAAGAATATTCTAGAAATGTTCCTTCTTCACTTTTTTTTATCAAACTTGCCATTTCTATCATCTTTATGAATATAGCATTTACTTCCAAAGATCTTAAAATAACTTACATTAGGTTTCTTGCCATACCAGATTTCATAAGGTGTCTTCAAAGTACCTTTCTTCAATTGAACTCAGTTCAAGGTGTAAACGGTTGTGCTTATTGCTTCTCTCCAAAATGTTTGTGGAACCTTCTTCTCAATCATCAGTGTTCTAGCACAATCCACAATAGATCTGTTTCTTATTTCAACTATTCCATTCTGTTGTGGAGTTCTTGGTGTAGAGACTTGTCTTTTAATACCATGATCATTGCAAAATAGGTTGAACTCATCAGATGTGAACTCTCCTCCTCTATCTGATCTAAGACATTTCAGTTGTCTTCCTATTTCATTTTCAACTCTAGCCTTGTACCACTTAAACATTTGAAAAGCTTCTGATTTTTCCTTTAAAAACATTACTAACATCATCCTTGAATATTCATCCACAAATAATATGAAATACTTATCACCATAATAACTTTGAACTTTCAAAGGACCACAAAGATCAGTGTGCACAAGATCTAAAATTCCCTTAGAAGTGTAGGACTTACTTGTAAAGCTTGATCTTGTCATTTTACCCATCTGGCATCCTCGACACATAGCATTCTTAGGTTTTTCAAGACTCGGTAGACCTCTTACTTTGTGCTTCTTACTTATCTTAATTAGATTATCAAAATTAACATGACAAAACCTTTTATGCCATAACTAGGTATTATCAATATTTGCATGCAAACACTTATTGTGAGTTGAGTCAAGGTGAAATGTATTACCTTTTTTTTGTGTCCTGGTAGCAGCTAACTTTCCATTCTTGTCATGAACTTTGACAATTCCTTTCTGAAATTCTATTCGGTAACCTGTGTTGTTTAGTTGTGCTACATTGAACAAATTATATTTCAAACCTTCAACCCAATAAACATCATTGCATCTTGCTTTATCAAGAAGCATTATGGATCCTTTACCTCTTACCGGACATGGTGCATCATTACCAAATCTAACATAGCCTCCATCATAATCTTCTAACATAACAAACTTGTGTTTATCTCCTGTCATATGATGTGAGCATCCACTATCTATAATCCAAGAATCATTAGTGTTTATGTGAGATATTAGGGCTTTTTCTTCATACCTTTCTTCATCTGATTCATCCTTGATAGCCACATAAACAACTTCCTCTGTATTAGTCTCATCTGATTTATCATCTTCAGATTCCTCATCAACAATTAAGCATGTCTTTCTATCTCTTCTTCTAAAATCTCGGTGTCCTCTGTAATGATTATCTTTCTGTCTGTCATCTCAGTAATCTCTCTTTTCAGTAAAATCTTTGTCAGAATAGTTAGAAGCCATATGTCCAATCTTATCACAATTGAAACATTTCAAAGGTAGTTTTCCTTTATACTTACCTTTGCCTCTTGGTAACCTTTTGGCCAATAGTGCTTCAAACTCTTCTTGCTTTTTGATTTCTTCATACAGTTTGTGTACCTCCTCCACATTCTTCCAAAATCTTTCACTTGCTCCACTGTGATCTCCTTCAGAGTACTTATACTTTCTTTCATTGTAATCATTAGATTCATTGAGATAAAAAGAACTAAATGCAGATTCAACTTTATTTATCGATGACCCACTGTTATCAAAATTACTTAACTCAAATGCATGTAGCTTACCAATAGTAGCATCCAAGGAAACTGGCATATTAGGTATAGACCTCAATTCATTGATTGTAGAGACTCAGATTGCATAGGAAGGTAGAAGGGTTCTTAACAACTTACTTGTCACATCATTTTCTTCAATAGTTCCTCCTGCTTCTTTGATTTGATTTACAATCTCCTTTAGTCTTGTATTGTACTGGGTTATGTTTTGACCTTCATTCATCCTCATAGATTCAATTTGTCCTCTTAAACTATCAACTTTTGCTCTTTGAACATGTTCATCTCCTCCATATATAGATATGAGCTTAGTCCACATTACCTTTGCATCATTGTAGCCTTCTAGATCATTAAACTTAGAATCGGTTAATGCAGATGTTATTTCAATCATTGCTTGAATATGTTCTTGCTTCACCTTTATCTCTTCCATAGTCAATGGATAGGTGCTTGGTGCAACAAAATCATTCTCCAAATAGTATATAGCATATTCTCCAACTCTTGATAGATGTAGCTTCATCCTTTTTTGCCATGTAGAGAAACTTGACTTATTCAGCTAAGGTGCATCCCTCTTATACATCTTTGGATCTTTAACTCAAGTGCCTTTAAACTTTCCTTTCGGAGTCCAAAGCTTTAATACCAATTGATAGTTCTGATACTTAATATAAGTACAGATCCAATAGCCAACAAGATGAGAGGGGGGCGGTGAATCATACAAACTTAATCATCCATAAAAACATCAGATTCAACCTCGATAACATATATATCAGTCATATAACCAAAAACTGTCAAACATGCAAACTCAAAAGCATATGAATAATATAAACCTCATAACACCAGATTTAACGTGGAAACCCAAATAAGAAAAAACCACTGTGGGATTTCAGACCCACTAAGAAATATACTCTTCTAGAGTATGCTCGGTTAAAAGAAAATCCTATTAAAGATTACAAACACATTGCTAGATGTGACCCGATTAAGGGATTTCCCTCAGATCTGTTAGGATCTTCACTTTGTTAGAAGTGACCTTGTCAAAGGATTTCAAACACTCAATCAGAATGTCACCTTGTTAGAGGATTTACATATAAGACTGTTAAGTCCACTTGGTTAAGAGATTTCCTGTCACTTTCACAAAATAACAGTAATACAATCTATTTGCAACTTCACATCTAAAATGCTAAAGCAGATTCCTATTTGTTCAATACAATCTAGACATAGAACTAATCTTGTCTATTTGTTGGGCATCAATACTCTGTTATTCTAACAGGTCTTCAAGCTTCTGTGCTCGGTAATCACTATGTAGCATCCCTATGCATACACTTGCCCACATACATTGTTTATCAATAGTTTCCTATTTATAAACAGTCTTCTAACCGCTTAATCTCCTTGATCACATTTTCCATGATCAATCATAGCCATCAGATCTTCAATCTTGTCCAGGTTCATTATATCTTTCTATCTGAAAATTTTTTACGCTGCCTTGGAACTTGCACATTCACCTTGGAACTTGTGTTAGGGTAATGCGGTTCAATCTGAGCTGTAGATCTTCTTGCTGACTTTCCATTGCCTTAGACTCATTTAACAAACTTCTTCCACGGCTTGCCAATCATTGATCTGCTCCAGCTCATCAGCTTCTTTCATTAAATATCACATGTAAACATTTAATGCATTTTGTTATAGCTCGGTTGCAACTCGGTGAATACTAAACTTCACTCGGTAGACATTCTATCTTCATTAACCGACTATGATAACCTTAGGGTTTACCAACTAGGTTCTTTGCTTGATAACATAGTATAGTATTAACCTTTACTTTTTATAACATATGTATGATGTTAAAACAATCTAAAACATCAAGATCTCATCATTGTCTGACTCGATAGAGTTTCCCATTGAATAACTTATCCCCTTGTTCATCATATTCTTTCCTGTGTCTTTAGCGACTCCTTTATAATCTTCATATCATATTTCTCAAGATATGGCAACATCATACTGAATTAGAAAATCAATTTTTTGACATCAATGACAAAATAATAATATCAAGATAGTAAAACATCTTTAATCAGTTATGTCCATAATCATCAACAACCTTCTCAATATCCTTATAATGTAATATTGCCAACACTTCTATGGGATAAGACTCTGGTGATATTTTGGTATTTCTCACAGTGGTGATTATGAGGTATAATCATTATTTATTTGTTGGCTTAATATGGATCGGCCGGGATGCATCACATGGAATGATTTTTTGGATACTTGGCTTTTCACACGAATGGATCATTCATTATTGTGTAAGGTGGTAAATTAATATAGGTTTTAGTTGCTTTTTTTCTTTGGCTATATATAGATTTTTGGTCCAGAATTCATTTGTTATCTGTGTCGAAGGTAGCTTGGTGAGTATTTCTCTTTGTGGGAAAGGTAACTATCTCTCATGTCTATTACACTTTGGATTTATCATTTTTCATGAGTTTCTCTAGAGGTAGACATTGTTGATAATTATGGGTATGATTCTAAGAATCTTGGGAGAGTTTTTGTTTTGCATAATTTGGAGTTGGAGTTTGAAATTTGTAGGGTGGTGGGGAATCATTGGTTGCTCTCTCCTTCTTTTATCTCTTCTTCAGAAGTTTTGTCTCATTTTTTTACTATATGTTATGATCTTCTATTGGATAAGACTCTGGTCCAACTTATTGCATCAAAATTCATGGCCCCTCCATTGCTTGATATGCATTATCTTGGGTTAGCTTTGGATAGTTATAATTTTGATATGGGTACTCTTCCTTATGGGGGTTTCCTTTCTATTCAAGATCTTTTTGAGAATGGATACTGTGGAGAATTTATTTTTGAAACTAGAATGGAACTGATTTGCGATACTATTGATGAAGCATTAAAAGCTATGGAGAGGTTTCTTGAGTTCATCTCTCCCCAAGTTTTGACTAGGGCACGAGATGTGTTAATTGGCCTTCATGCTCTGATTAATTTTTGTTTTGTTTTATCTGCTACTCCTCTTCCTGCGGTCCCTATACAGGCTCTTGTTCCTTATGATGCTCAACCTACTCCACTAGTGGAATGCTCGAGTAATTGGTTTATGGCTAATTGATTACATATTTTTACAAGTATCTCTTACTCTTTTTTGGTAGGTTGTCTATGGGATGGTGGAATTGGAAGCAACATTGCACTATGGTGCAGGTTTCTGGGCAATTCTTTTTGGATCAAATTTTTGGAGTTGGATATAATTGGTCTATTTCATTTTTGGCTCTCCTTTGACTCAAATTTATGGGCTCCTTGGTGTCTTTGCATGATGTTCTTGAGGAGATAATTTTTATGATATCCACATTTTGTAACCTACTGCTGCTCCCCAATTGATAATAGCTAATGGGCTTCTAGATCTTCTCGAGGAAACTTTTTTTTTGAAGTTCAACTCTTCATTTTTTAACCAACTGAGTTATAATCAGTTGAGGATCTTTGTATCTGGACATGTCCTATGGGACCTCTGTATATAGGTCAATTGTATGGATTTGGGTGGGATTTCGGATCAGCTAGATCTAGCTATTTTGTAAGGGTAGTTTAGTTCTTTATTTTAAGGCAACAACCAGAGGTTTTCTTGTGGGTTCTTTCCTACCGGTATGCCTTTTGAACCCATTTAAAAAATTTCTAAAATTAATAAAAATGTTTAGTGGCTTGGCCACTTTTATTGAAAAACAAAAATATTATTATTATTATTATTTATTTCATTTTTTTAATTTAAATTTTTTTTATTAATTTAATTTAATTTTAATTTATTTTTTTATTTTTTTAACATACAATAACCTAAAAACTAGTAAATTCTATTTTCAACCAAAATTTATTTCCAATCAAATTTATTAAAAGGGAAATTAATTAATACATAATTTCTCCAAAATAATATAATAAAATAATTTCCCTTAACTTTTAATAACATGATAAATTTAATTAATGATTAAATTTATTTCTAAAATAACTAAATAATTCCCTAGAGATGTGAAAAATATTAAAAAGGACTGCCATAGCCAAGTATCGAAACAAAAATCAAACAAGAGGGAATGATTTCTCTGGTAAATCCCATTCCTCCCAAATCTTGCAATTTCCATGCACAATAAAAATCTTGGCAACATTCGCCATAATAACTTTTCCAAATCTTCTCAAGATTTTAATCTAAAAAACACCCAGAAAATAACTTCTTTCCATAAACCATAAATTAACTTCAGGAATCCACTTTAGCCAAGAACAAGAAAAAATCAGACGGGATTTTAGATTTGACAAACATCTTAACACACACATCATTCAAAAAGATAAAAGAAATAAAAAATATTTTCTTTGAAACAAACAATCAAAAGAAGCCACCCAACCTAGTATAACTTTCCTGGAAGAAATTTGTAGAAGAGAACCAATCTTTCAACAAGCTTCCAAATAAATTTCTTCACCTAAATCCCTGACCTGTTTCCTGTGTCCTAAAATAATGACCTATTCCCCTTTTTAAATTAAAATTCTAGGTTGAATATCTTTTTCCCCAAAAACCTAAATTTAGAATAAAAGGAATTTTATTTTCTTTTCTAATTTTCTAACCAAGGATAAGTTAACATGCAATCATTAAAAATCATTTTCCTTTCTTTTCTTTTCTCATGAAGATAATTAATTTCCTAAATAAAGAAATTAAAGCAATACTTTAATCCTAATTAATTTTTTCATTCATTTATTTATTTATTCTTTTATTCTTTTATTTATTTAAAATTCTGAGAAACAATAAATGAAATTAATCTAATTTATTTTTCAATTAAATTTAAATAAAATATATTTCTAATATCATGCAGCTCGCAACTTAATTTATAAACTTCTTTTAATTAATTAAATTTGTAATCTCAATGCATACATAATTCAACTATGAGATAACTACATAAACTTAATTAATTAATTAAATCCACTAAAACACACAAACTGAGCAAACCTCAAGCAAATACTCATAAAAAGATCAAACAACAAAATACGAAAGCCAAACAAACTGACATGATGACCAAACGATGACACTCACACGAGTGTAATTGAATAAAATAGGGTCAACTACTATCTCCTCCACTTCCCTCAAAAAATATAAGGGACACTCAGACCTATGAAGCCAGGTGGAGATGATACCTCATACCTACCTAGTACTTGTACCTGCAATAACCTGCATCATCAAACCACACATGCATATATATAATGTAGAAAACACGACATACATACTGATGAAGGAGAATTGCGACGTTCCTTGTCTCACCAAAATGAGTGAAGGAAAATCATCTCCTTGCATCCAATACGCTCATAGACACACAACATATAATTCCACATTGCATAGATAAAGTAAAGTGTCCATTCATAGCAATGATCCATAAAATGCCATAAATCACAAGTACTAAAATATTGCAAATAAATTATGCATCTCATATCTAGATAAAGCATGAAATAACGTCATATAAGTCTAAATAACACATCATGGTAATGCATCCACTGAAAGTAAATAATAATAAAATATGAGTCTAATAAGTTCAAACGAGAAGGGGTACTACATTCTCCCCCCCCCAAAACTAGGGTTACTTCTGGAAGCATAAAATAAATAAGAATACAACTCTCTCATCTTTGTTGCATCCTTCCAAGTCATCGAGGTAATCTAAACACTCCACTATCTTCTTGCGACAGTCTACGCGACCATTGTGAGATGATAGCCAATCCATCCCCAACACAACTCAATAAGAACCCAAAGGAATGACTCAAAGGTCAACTGAGGTAACTATGGTTCCTAGGTCCAACTCACAACTAGGAATAAAGGCATCTATAGAAACATGGACACCTATAGCCAACTCTACTAGCCACCTACAATAACCTAAAAACCAGTAAATTCTTTTTTGAACCAAAATTTATTTCGAATCAAATTTATTAAAAGGGAAATTAATTAATACATAATTTCTCCAAAATAATATAATAAAACAATTTCCCTTAACTTTTAATAACACAATAAATTTAATTAATGATTAAATTTATTTGTAAAATAACTAAATAATTCCACAGAGATGCACAAATATTAAAAAGGACTGCCATAGCCAAGTATCGAAACAAAAATCAAACAAGAGGGAATGATTTCTCTGGTAAATCTCATTTCTCCCAAATATTGCAATTTCCATGCACAATAAAAATCTTGGCAAAATTTGCCATAATAACTTTTCCAAATCTTCTCAAGATTTTAATCTAAAAAACACCCAGAAAATAACTTCTTTCCATAAACCATAAATTAACTTTAGGAATCGACTTTAGCAAAGAACAAGAAATAATTAGACGGGATTTTAGATTTGACAAACATCTTAACACACACATCATTCAAAAAGATAAAAGAAATAAAAAATATTTTCTTTGAAACAAACAATCAAAAGAAGCCACCCAACCTAGTATAACTTTCTTGGAAGAAATTTGTAGAAGAGAACCAATCTTTCAACAAGCTTCCAAATAAATTTCTTCACCTAAACCCCTGACCTGCTTCCTGTGTCCTAAAATAATGACCTATTCCCCTTTTTAAATTAAAATTCTAGGTTGAATATCTTTTTCCCCAAAAACCTAAATTTAGAATAAAAGGAATTTTATTTTCTTTTCTAATTTTCTAGCCAAGGATAAGTTAACATGCAATCATTAAAAATCATTTTCCTTTCTTTTCTTTTCTCATGAAGATAATTAATTTCCTAAATAAAGAAATTAAAGCAATACTTTAATCCTAATTAATTTTTTCATTCATTTATTTATTTATTATTTTATTCTTTTATTTATTTAAAATTCTAAGAAACAATAAATGAAATTAATCTAATTTATTTTTCACTAAAATTTAAATAAAATATATTTCTAATATCATGCAGCTTGCAACTTAATTTATAAACTTCTTTTAATTAATTAAATTTATAATCTCAATGCATACATAATTCAACTATGAGATAACTACATAAACTTAATTAATTAATTAAATCCACTAAAACACACAAACTGAACAAACCTCAAGCAAATACTCATAAAAAGATCAAACAACAAAATACGAAGGCCAAACAAACTGACAGGATGACCAAATGATGACACTCACACGATTGTAATTGAATAAAATAGGATCAACTACTATCTCCTCCACTTCCCTCCAAAAATATAAGGCAATGCTCAGACCTATGAAGCCAGGTGGAGACGATACCTCGTACCTACCTGGTACTTGTACCTTCAATAACCTGCATCACCTAACCACACATGCATATATATAATATAGAAAACACAACATACACACTGATGAAGGAGAATCATGATGTTCCTTGTCTCACCAAAATGAGTGAAGGAAAATCATCTCCTTGCATCCAATACACTCGCAGACACACAACATATAATTCCACATTGCATAGATAAAGTAAAGTGTTCGTTCATTGCAATAATCCATAAAATGCCATAAATCACAAGTACTGAAATACTGCAAATAAATTATGCATCTCATATCAAGATAAAGCATGAAATAATGTCATATAAGTCTGAATAACACATCATGGTAATGTATCCATTGAAAGTAAAGAATAATAAAATATGAGTCTAATAAGTTCAAATGAGAAGGGGTACTACACATATTGGTTCAAAAATGATTTCTCCAAGTTCATCTTTTCCAGAGCCAAGTTACACTATACAGATCAAGGAAATATATACATATAAGGAACCAAACTATATATAATCCATTCCCAACTTGACAAATTATTTCCTTATGCACATATAGAAAAAAATACCAAAATTAAATATTAATTTCTATATATTTATTAATCTGTGATTAATAAAATATAAACAATTAATAATTAATAACAAAATTAACAAATTAAGTATTTAATTAGAAACCTATGCATTAATAATAAAATAGAATGAACACCTAATAGTTAAGTAATATGATAGGTCAGATGGCATGCGTGTAGGGGATCACAAGCGGCTGAGCTAGGGTTTTGAGGCCCTAGCTCAAGGGAGGCATTTGTGCAAGTGCAACGGGGGTGGGAAATATAGGGAGTTGGGGGAGAGCATAGGGTAGGGTTTGGTCGTGGGTGAGTGGGCCGCTGCGATGGTCGTCGGGTGGTGTTCGGGTGGTGCGAGAGAAGGGCTCTGATCTGCTGCGCTTCATGGGCATCCCATGGGGTCTCCTGTGGCTTTGGGGGTTTCGGTAGGCCTCTCCCTTTGGAGGTGCTTGGGAGGGGTGGCGTCTTGGGGGCTGCACTTTCATTAGGGGCCCTTCAGGTCGGGGTCCTTGGCTCTCTTTTGTTGCCTTTTTATTATTTTTGTGTTCCGATGTTAGGTTCTGGTGGTGAGGCCTCGCAGGTGGCTCCTGCCATGGACTTTCATGCTATGGTGGGCTCAAAAACCCCACTTCAGAGTATGAAGACATTTACCAATAATCTTTTTTCATCAGAACAAGGGGCTGGGAGTGCTAGTATTTCTCGCCTTATGAAGGTTAATGGGTGTCTAGAGAGATGCAGTGAAAGGCGGAACCTGGTTATTCCTACTGAGATGATAGCTAAGGATGTTGAGTACTATTCAAAACACTCGCTATATTGCAAATTTTTGGGAATGAGGGTCTCCTCGCAGTTCCTGGAAAACTGGGCGCAAAGGACTTAGGCACCGGATGGGGAAATGGAGATTATGCTACTGACAAACAACTATTTCATGGTTACTTTCAATTGCATGGAGGATCACAATAGGGTTTTTGAAGGAGGCTCATATTTTTACAACCAGGTGGGGTTGTTCATCAAACCTTGGCATGCGGGGTTTAACCCATCGGAGGAGCTCCCAAATAGAGTTCCTGTGTGGGTTCGTTTACCATGTTTTCTAGTGGAGTGTTGTCGGGAGGATGTGCTATAGATGTTGGCCGCTCTGCTTGGGAAGTCAGTGGGATCTTCATCGCAAACCCTAGGGAGAAAGGTAATGACCTTTGCATGCATCTGTGTTGAAATTGTTCGTAGTAAACCTTTGCCAAATGCTATAGATATGTGTGTGGGCTCTTACTCATGGGTGCAACAATTAGACTATGAGACTTTACCCTTCCATTGTCGTATGTGTCATGAGTATGGTCATTTATAGCATAAGTGCCCTAGATATAAACTAGTGGTGCGCCAACCTCAACAATCAACCCAGAGTCAAGATAAGGTTGATAAAGGAAAAGTTGCTATGTCGGCTGAGGTTGTGGGTGCTAATGGGTTTGTTTCAGTTAAGACAAGGAACAGAAATCAGGGCCAGAAGAGGTCCTTTCAGGAAAGACAGGAGGAGGACACCTTTAACAGATTTGAAGTATTGGATGACCTCAGTCAATAGGAAGTGAATCTGGGGTTAACCTCTTTGGACCAAGGTGCATCAGGGGGGGTCCGGAAAGAGTTATGGAGGATTTTACCCAGGCCTTGCTAGTGACTGGAAGTCAACAAATGGAGATGGAGCAGATAGCAGGGGCCGAGGTGGGACTTACTCCTACTGCGGAGATGAATTTGGTTTGGGGGGAGGGTTCCCCAATAACTCTGAAATTGGAACTAGCCAGAGCTAAAACTAATAAGTCTTCTATTCACATAGGTCTTCATTAGAAAGATATTAAGAAAAGTGCTTCGGAGAAAAATTCAAAGGTTGGCAGAAAGAAGGACTTGGATAAAATCAAATTGATGGGAGATAATTTGGTTGAGTCAAGGTTTGTAAAGACTTTGGATTCTCACTTTTCCAACCCTTCTAAATGATTGTGCTTTCATGGAATGTGAGGGGCTTGAACAATGGCCCTAGACAAAAATTTGTTTAGGAACTGATTAGGAATCATTCACCCGATGTCCTATTCTTGCAAGAAACTAAACTCTCGGTGGAGAGTATGATGGGATTGGTGTCGAAGCTCTGGGGGCTAGGCAAGTGTCAGTGTATTGGGGTAGCCGGTTCCTCTAGAGGGGTGGTATGTCTTTAGAGTCCTTAAAAGATCCTCCTTGTCTGGTGGGTGGCTTCCAGATCTTCATTATCTGGGGTTGCCTCTAGTCTTGAGACCGGATATCTTATCTTGTTTACTAATATCTATGCACCCATCAATTTTTTAGGGCAAGCAAAACTTATGGTCTCATATTTCTTGTATGCGAATGTTGGTCCCTTTTCATCCTTGGATTATGGCAGGAGACTTCAATGCTATTACTGAGTTGAGTGAGAAGAAGGGGGGTGTCATGTGGTTAGATCCTTCTTCTTTTCTCTTTTGGGATAGTATATCTCTGTTGCATTTGGTTGACATTAAGCTTGGCAATTGTTTGTTTAGTTGGGACAATAGGAGAATGGGAGAATATTGGATTGCTGAGAGGCTGGATAGATTTCTGGTTTCTAGTTCTTGGGTTGGTGGGGGTGGTCCACAAGTTCTGAGATTCTTGACTGGAGAGGGTCTGACCACTGGCCTATCAAGCTAGTCTCTTCTTCTGCCCAGGTTGCCTGCTCTCCCTCCTTCAAATTCCAACTTATGTGGCTCCAGGATCCTAATTTGCATGCTCTTGTTGAGCAGTGGTGGAGGAAGGGGAGGCCGACCTTTGGCACTGCTATGTATACTTTTGCCAAGCAGCTGTAGTTTGTCAAGTTTCAGCTTAAACAGTGGAATAGGCAGGGTTTTGGGAACATTTTTCATGCTAAGAAAGTTGCCCAGATAGTGTTAAACGGAATCACCATGAAATTAGAGAGCAAGGTTTTTCTGAAGCCTTGCTTAGGAAGGAGGACAGGGCTCTCAAGGTTTTAGAGGAATGGGAACTCAGGGAATAAATTTACTGGAAACAAAGAGCTCGTAATGATTGGCTTCAAGTGGGTGATAAGAACACTGCGTTCTTTTTCAATTTTGTGAAAGTGAGACGCCATGGAAACTCCATTTCTGCTCTGGTCAATGATAGAGGTGAGATGTTATTATCCTTGAAGGAGATTTATAGAGAGGTTCTTCAGTATTTCTAATCCCTCTTCAGTGAGGATTCTCAGGGGGAATTGTTGGAGGAGAACCAAGTCCTTGCTTTCATTCCTCCTCTCATTACTAGGGAAATGAATGAGCAGCTTATGGGCCCCATCTTGTTGGAAGAACTCGAGAGGATTGTTCTTCACATGAGGAAAGGAAAAGCTCCTAGACTTGATGGATTCCCAGTTGAATTCTTCCAAGAGTTCTGGGATATCATCAAATTGGACTTATTGGAGGTAGTCCAAGAGTCCCAGAGGAACAAACAGATGCTTTGGGCCTTGAATATGACCTTCATTGCACTAATCCCTAAGTGTGATGGGGTCGATAGGTTAGGAAAATTCTGCCCTATATCTCTTTGTAATGTGATTTACAAGATAATCTCTAAGCTGATAGCAGAGAGGCTAAAGAAGTGTCTGGGGGAAGTTATCTCAGAGGATCAGAGCGGGTTTGTGGAAGGGCGTCAAATTTTGGATGGTGTGGTCATTGCTATAGAGACTATTCATTCTATGGCTTCCTCCAAGGAAAAGCTATGTTTATCAAGTTGGATATGGCTAAGGCTTATGATAGAGTTCGCTGGTCTTTTCTCCAAAGGATCCTCGGGGCTTTTGGCTTTGTTGAGGAATGGATCCAATGGGTTATGAGTTGTGTTTCATCCACCTCTTTCTTAGTGCTAATCAATGGTGATCACATAGAGCTGTTTAGTGTATCTCAGGGCCTCTACCAGGGGGACCTCCTCTCCCCTTACTTATTCATTCTCCTGGATGAGGGTCTGAGGAGGCTGATCAAGCATAATGTGGGTCTAGGTAGTATTCAGAGGTGGAGTTGGGGTAATGACTTGTAGCCTCTGTCTCATTTGCAGTTTGTTGATGACACGACCTTGATGGGGCTTGCTTGGAGCAGAGAAGCTACTAATCTTTGGAAGGTTCTGGATGTTTATTTGGCAGCCTCAGGTTAGTTGATCAATGAAGATAAGTCTTCTATTCTTTTCTTCAACACTCCTGGAGCTATTCAAAGGAGGATTGCTCTTATCTTGAGGTTCCAAGTGGGCACATTGCCATTGAATTACCTTGGTATTCCTATCTCTCTTGGTAACCCTCCTCGGGAGTCATTGCAGGGTATCTTGGATAAATTTCGCTCGAAGGTGGAACATTGGACTCACAGATGGTTATCCTTCACTGGGAGGGTACAATTGATTCAGTCAGTGGTTCAGGCTCTTCTGATTTATCATTGTATGCTTCAAGTGGCTCTTATGTGGTTCTTGAAGGGTTTGGACTCTTTGCAAGGCAATTATTATGGGCAGGCAATCTATCCTCCTCCAAATGGAGTCTAGTCAATTGGGACCTGGTGTGTAGCCCGAAGTAATCGAGGGGGCTTGGTTTAAGGCAAGCTATCTTATTCGGGGGGGCTTTGGTGGCTAAATTGTACTGGAGGTGGTGTGTCGAGCAGGATCAGGGTTGGGCTAAGCTTTTGGCCTACAAATATATATAGAGGATCCTAGTATAGGAGGTTCCAAGATATACACTTGAGGGAAAAGGCTTGATGATCTGGTATACTCTCAAGAAGGGGGCATCTCTCATTAAGAAGGGACTCTTTTGGATCTGTTGGAGGGGGGAAGAGGTCCTTTTCTAGAATGACTCTTGGGATGGGTACCCCCCCATCCTTGCCCAGTTTCCTAGTCCTGGGAACCTTAGCCAAAGATTTTTGGAGGTAGGTTGGTCAAGAGTGAGTGACTTCAAGGCTATTTACCGATGTGGGTAGCTAGAGCTGGTGAGGTGGAAGGCTCCTAGTGAGTGGCTAGTTGTTGGGATGGAGGAAGAGTGTGTTGAGTTTCAAGACATCCTGGCGAGTAGACACTATAGTGCCCTCAAGGGTAGGGATGGACTGGCATGGTCTCCAAATCCTAAGGGAATCTTTACTGTGGCTAGTGGGTATAGGGAACTCTTGAACCAAATATTGGAGGGAAGAGAGGTGTATTGGTGGAAACAGGTCTAGAACAATTTTTCTTGGCCGAAGCGCAACTGCTTTGCTTGGACTCTGGCCTTATATAGATGCCTAACTTGGGATAATATTCACAAGCGGGGATTCTTGGGGCCTTCTATTTGTGCTTTGTGTGGTAATGGGGAGGAAGACTCCTCACATCTATTCTTTAGATGCCCATTCTCTATGCTTATTTGGCACTAGTGGTGGGGGTGTGGAAGAGTCTATGTGTTCACACTGATTCTTTGGTGGAATTTTGGAGCAATCTGGGCAGACCTCCTATCTTGTCCTCCTTCCTCCAAATGGTCTGGTATATTGGGCCCATCTTCATACTCTGGCAGATTTGGCTTGAGAGGAACAAAAGGATCTTTCATGAGGCCAGACTATTAGTGCAGGAAGTTTGGAATAGAACCATGGTTATGATTCGGGAGATGGTGGAAGCTAAATGTGAGGTGAATTTTCCTTTTCATAGAGATGAGGCAGATATCATGAGTAGGTTGGGCTGGCATGAGTTGTCTCCAGCCTCCACTTGTGTCAAAAGAGGTAGATGTGCTATGAAGAAGGTCCAAAGGGTGGGAAAGTGGAGACCCCCTTAGGATAAGATTATCAAGATTAACACCGATGGCTCCTCCATGGGTAACCCAGGCCCTGCAGGGGTTGGTGGGGTGGGTAGGAACTATTTGGGAGAGGTGGTTTTCTTCTTTTTGATGCATAAAGGGAGACATTCTAATAATTATATGGAGGGACTTGCTATTCTCTATGCCCTGGAGTGGGCTTGGGAGTTGGGTAGTAGGAAGGTTATTTGTGAATCGGATTCACAAATTATTGTTAATTTGCTGACCGAGCTGAAGGCAAGTGGGATTAACTGGTAGCTGGCAGGGATTGTTCATCAGATTCTTTAGAATAGTTCTTTAATGGAGCAGGTGTCCTTCATCCACATTCCTCGTGAATGGAATAGAGCAGCTGATTGTTTGGCTAAGTGGGCTTCAGAACATGATAGTGATTGGAAGATTGAAGGTTGGGAGCATCTCTCCCTGGATTATTGTCAAGACTTGCAGAGGAATCTTGCTAAGGACATGGATAGTTATGATGTTGGTTGATCTTGGTCTGGGCCTAGGGCTCTTTTTTTGAGGCCTTGGGGCTCTAGTCTTGTTTGTATTTTTTGTGCTTGATCCTCAATAAAGTTTTTACCCCTTTTATTCAAAAATAAATAAAATAGAATTTGAAAATTAATTAATGTATATTTGCCACTTATACAATTAATTAATTACAAAATAATCATAAATTATTAATTAATTGCCATATTTAAACTTCATTAAAAACTTTATTAAAATTAACATTTAAATAATATTAAATTATTATATTTTTTTTGATAAAAAATATAAAAAAAATAAAAAAAAATTTAAAAATATAAAGGGGGGGGGGGGCGGGGTACCCACGTGGACCCCCTTGGTAGCTCATGCTACCTATGGTAGCGCTGCTACCAAAAGGTAGTAGTCCGCTACCTTTGGTAGCAATCTACCTCCTACATGGTGGGGGGGTTTTCTCCACGCCACATGGGTAATGTGTAATTTTTTTTAAAGATTTAATTACTATCAATACAATGACCCACAAAAAACCTAGTCTCAATAGAGACTTTAAAAAGAAATTAATTTTTTTTTCTAGAAAAATATGATTTTTCTTAAATTGCATTTTTAGAAAACCTAGATCGAGGAAAGGGAAAATTTCTCTAAAACAACACCATATTGGCAAAATTAGATTTATTTACACATATTTAACGTCAAATCTGCCAAACCCCCAAATGAAATTTCAATTTAAAACTTATTTAAGAGAAGATTCATTGGAGTTTTAAACAAAATTTCCTCAAGAATAGCCAAACCCCAATATTTGGTTTTAATTTTTGAAAACCAATTTATACAAGCAAAAATGACATCTGGAGGTTTGATAAGAGAGAAACTCTTCCATTTTCCACACCAAATAAGGATTTATCTACAAACTCAACTAGGTTTCTACAAAAACACCAAAAACAATTTTTTTTTTTTAAAACAAAGAAACCAATGAAATAAACCAGAGGCCTACCTAGTTCAGCAATCCTAGCAAGATTGAAGGAGAGCCCAACTTGCAAGCTCCAAAAATCCTTTCTTTTCCAAAATCCCCAAATTTTCACTCCCCAAAAATATTTCTCAAAATACTCTTCCAAAAATATCCTCCCAAAAATATTTTCAAACCCTAGGTTTAATGCCAAGTTTTTGACCAAAAATCTCTATTTTAAAATAAAAACTTTTACACAATTTGTTTCTAATTTCAAAAAATCAAAATGCCTCTTCCTCATTTAATTTCTAATTTTCCAAATTAACACAACTTAACATTTAAATTTCAAAAATATTATGAAGGCAATATATATATTTTTATTTAAAATAAAATCCCCAAATTAATCTTTCACACTTCATCAAAATATATTTTAACTTGCTTTTCTAATTAAAATTGATTTTCTTTAAATAATTAAAATCAAACTTTCTATTTTTAAAAGGCAAAGAGATTAAATTAATTCTATATCAAATTAACTTAAATCTTTCCTTTCCAAAAGCATATCTAAGTAAATTAATCATTTAATTGAACTTGCTCCTAATTTAAATTGACTAATTCAAATTAAGGATTAATCACATAAAGGAACCATATTTAATTTTGTCCCTTAATCTTTAATGCACAAACACATATTTAATCAATTGAAATACTAAGGACTAATTACTCAATTTAACCACACACGAAACACGCAATCCACGAAGGCCAAATAAACAGATGACCTACATACCCAGCCAAAGGAATACTAACAGATGACTGACAATGCTCACATGAGCATGACTAGGGTCAAATGAGGGTCTCCTGACCACCTAATCCAATTTCTAAGGGTTAATGAGGAGCACTCAAACCTGTGAACCCAGATGGAGTTTAACCTCGCACCCATACAGTACTGTACCTGCAATCTCCTGAAACCATGAATCACACATGCATATATGTATATATATATATAATAAGAGTGTCAGCCTGAGATTAATAGCACAATTCAAGAGAAAAATATTCTTACATACGAATTGATGTGACAACCACATTAATAGGGACGCACATTAATTAACACATCTAACTATAACATTATAACATGATAAACTAACCAAGGTCAAACCAATATTAGAATCTGATTAGGGCAGGGATATTACAATGAGCATGAGTCGGTCCATCTACCTAAGGCACCTCTAGTAGTGGCACCAATAATTTTTGAGAGAGCACCCCTTGATCTCAAGGATCAGATTAGAGAGATTTTACGTCTTCAGCCACCATCATTTGTAGGATCTACCAATGGGGTAGAGGCTGAGGCTTGGCTATTGAGTCTAGAGAGGTGCTTTGGATTGCGTCCCTATGAGCATTATTTGAAGGCACAGATTGCCATTCACCTTTTGAGAGGGACGACTTACACATGGTGGAGGCAAGAGGAGTACAAGAATGATATAGTTGTGGACACTATCACTTGGGACATCTTTATAGAGAGATTCAGAGACAGATACCTATCAGAGCACTTTAGGCAACGCGGGATTGATGAGTTTCATGACCTTCAGTAGAAGGGTCTCTCAGTGTCCCAGTATGAGAGTAAGTTCTTTGAGCTCTTACCCTACATTGACTACTTGATGGACAAGAAGCTACTCGTCAATCAGTTTATCAGAGGATTGAATACCAGTATAGTAGGACTAGTTAGGATGGCAGCTCCAGGAAGCCTCCGAGTCATTGTGGAGAAGGCCTTGATATCAGAGGAGATTCAGGGTAGACCATAGGAAAGTGGGATAGGCATTAGAACCAAAAACCTATACCACAATCTTTTGGGTTTTAGAAACCCCACTGAAAGAGTAACCACATGCATTCATCAAGGTAATTTAAACCCCCTCCTCCATCACAACCACAACAGAATCAGAGGCAAAGGCCTCCACAGGGTCAGCAGGGCTTTAAGCCCAAGTAGTGGCATTCACAGGGTGCTAGACGCGACCAACAACCACAGGCTCCATACACACATCCAACACGGACTCAACAGTCCTATAGGGGTGGTTTTAGTGGATCAAGCAGGATAGGAGGATAGGGATACTCTAGGCCACAAGGTGTTCACTTTTAGACATGTGGTGCTTGTTTCACTTGTGGGGCCATGGGATACATGGTGAGAGAGTGTCCACAAGGTCAAATGGTAGGCAGTTAGGGGATGGTAGGTTCAGAGCCTACAGTTGGGAACATGGGTAAGTCCAATAGAGTCTTTGCAGCAGTTGACAACTACCAGGTAGAGCATCAGGCCACAATCATAGAGGTCGTAGGTATGATTAGAGGTAGCAATGTTTCTATCTTGTTTGATTCAGGAGATACAGATTCTTTTATATCTCCATTGGTTGTGGAGCATTGCAAACTAGTGGCAACTAGGCAAGGTGTTAGTTGGGAAGTGGAGTTGGCTTTAGGAGCTAGAGTGTCTATTGAGTCAGTGGTTAGGGACTGTTAGCTTCAGAATGGGAGTACAACCACCCTAGTAGACCTTCGAGTCACACCTCTAGGATCTTATGGAATTGTTCTTGGCATGGATTGGCTATATGCCCACAGAGCCAAGATGGATTATTGCCAGAAAAATATCAAGTGTGTGGATGATCATGGTACCTCCATAGTAATTTCAGGGATTTAGAGGCCCGTATCACTTCATATGATTTCCGCTATGCAGCTTAAGCGGAGCATGCAAAAGGGATGCCAGTTATTTGTCATCACCATTAGTGATAGAGAGGAAGAGAATGAGAAGGAGCCTTCCCTAGACGATCATCCTATCCTTGAGGAATTTTTAGATGTGTTTCCTTCCAAGCTACCTGGTATGCCACCTAGCAGAGAGATTGATTTTCACATAGATCTTGTACTAGGAGTTGAGCTAGTTTCGAGAGCACCATATAGGATGACCACTAATGAGCTTAATGATCTCAAGATGCATCTTGAGGAACTCTTAGAGAAGGGTTGCATTAATCCTAGATTCTCCCATTGGGGCACACCAGTCATCTTCATAAAGAAGAAGGATGGATCCCTTCGGTTATGTATGGATTACAGATAGTTGAACAAAGTGACCATCAAGAACTGATACCCTTTGCCTAGGATCGACGAATTATTTGATCAACTTTAGGGTGCCAAAGTATTTTCTAAGATAGATCTGAAGTCAGGGTACCATCAGTTGAGGATTATAGAGAGTGATATCCACAAGACTGCTTTTCATACCAGGTATGGCCACTATGAGTTCACCATGGTTCCATTTGGTTTTACGAATGCTCCAGCTATATTCATGAGTCTCATGAATGGGGTATTCCACACTTTTCTTAACTGATTTGTGATTGTGTTCCTCGATGGCATATTGATATATTCTCAGAATGAGAAGGAGAACGATGAGCACTTGATGCAGGTATTGCAGTGCCTAAGAGAAAATCAGTTGTATGGCAGTCTATCGAAGTATGCATTCTTTAGATCAGAGGTTAGATATCTAGGTTATGTTATATCTGGTGATGGGATCTCAGTTGACCCATCAAAGATTAGAGCTATTGTGGATTGGCCAGCACCAACTGGTGTGATAGAAGTCAAGAGTTTGATGGGTCTAGAAGAATACTATAGATGCTTCTTTGAGCAATTATCTAGGGTTGCACATTCTATTACATCCCTTCAGTGAAAGGGAAAGAAATTAAAGAGGACATAAAGGTGTGAGAGGGCCTTTCAGGATCTCAAAAGGGCACTCACTAGTGCACCTATTCTTGTTGTGCCAGACCCCTCAGCTGATTTCATGGTATGCATAGATGCTTCCTTGGAAGGTTTAGGAATAGTCCTTATGTAGGAGGGTCAAGTTATAGCATATGAGTCTAGGAAATTTAAGACTCACAAGCTTAACTATACTACTCATGATCTTGAGCTTGCAGCAGTGGTGCACATACTTGTGAGATGGAGACATTTTCTTTTGGGTCATCATTTTGAGCTTCATTTAGATTATTAGAGCTTGCAATACATATTCACTTAGCCCAATCTTAATGCTCATCAGAGAAGATGGATGGACTTTTTATGTGAGTATGATTTTGATGTTCACTACATCAAGGGGAAAGAGAACATAGTTGCAGATGCCTTGAGTATGAGATGTCATGAGATATGCTCCATGTCTATGGACATAGATTTGAGAGGTCGTATATTGCAATAGCTACTAGAGGATGAGTGGTATTTAGAGGTATGTCAGGTAGTGCGATTGCAGGAGACCTTGGAAGGGAAGTATGCAGACTATTCATTAGAGTCTGATGGACTACTACACCATAGAGGGTGCTTCTATGTACCTTCTTCCAGAGGATTGTGTGAATTCATTGTGTTGGAGGCCCATAGAGCTCCTTATGCAGCACATCTTAGAGTTAAGAAGATGCATGCAGATTTGAGATAGTTATATCATTGGTGAGGTATGCAGTAATTCATTGTTGTACTAGTAGTAGATGCCTTGAGTGTTAGAGAGTCAAGGCTGAGCACCGCCATCCAGGTGGGTTGCTCCAGTCTCATGCGATACCAGAGTGGAAGTGGGATACTATATTGATGGATTTTGTCACTGATCTTCCTATGTCATCGCATCGTCATGATGCCATCATGGTGATAGTTGACAAGTTGACCAAAGTGGCCCACTTCTCACTAGTTCAGACTACCTTCACAGTGTAATACCCTAAAATTGGTCATCTAAACCATGGGCCCCTAATATTGACAACATCACCAAGGTCCTAACCAAAGGAAATTAAATTAATCTTGAGCACATTAATTAATTCTTTAATCATCAAATATTACATGGCAAATGAATTACTCAATATTAATTAAATATTTATTTAATTAATTGAATCATTCTAAGAATATCATTTTGAACAATAATCCTGTTTAATTTATTAAATATCCTAGCATATTTAATTAATTAATAAATTTGCCATTTAATCGTGCAAAAAAGGAATTAATCACAAAGCAAGAGTTAAATTGAAAAATAAAATAAAAGAATTAAATTGAAAGAGAAATAAAACTTGAGATATTATTTCTTTTTCTAAATTGAGAACTTGAAATCAAAAAAAGCAATTAATTGAATTATTAATCATTCTCTAAAATTGGAACTCACAACTTTTGAGAAAAAGAAGTTCAGTTGCATTGAAACGACTATTTTCTTGAATAAATCAAAGAATTATCTATTTTTATCACAAATGCATGGAATTAATTAATTCTTATTTCTAATGCAACTCAAACTTCTTATCTAAATGCATTTCAATTAAACTATAATTGGAATCTATCTCAAGGTTAACTGAAACTGATTTCTCAATTATTTCAACTAATTCTAAATTGTGCTTTTTCTTGATCTCTCTTGTGAATTTCTATAAATTCAGCCTTCAGCTCTCATTCAAATCACCCTAGTCATTGAAGATCTTGTGCTTGCTTTTTGAGATTATTGCATCTTAGTTTAGCTTTTTCCATATTTAGTTTATTTCATTATTGCTTGAATCCATATTGCTTGAATCACTATTGATTGAATTATTCATCCATCTTGCATCCATATAGTTTAGTATCATGCTCATATAGATTAAATCCTTCATCTTGGTGTATTCTAGTCACTGGTGTTGCTCATAAAAATCTGAGAGCAATCTTATACTCACATCTTTTAGAAGGCAATTAGTCGCTTTGTTATGGTTTATTATTTATTGATTATTGATTTACTAACCATACATGTAATGAATTAATTGAAGTGTTGTGCCTGCAGCTATCATATTCCTTTTCACTTTTTCACACACATGTTTCTGGTGCCCATTGTGGGGCAGAAGACTACATTTTTCGGCCTCCAAGACTAACTGCTTATTTTTATTTTTTTTGGATTTTTTGACTTTTTGGATTTTTGTCTGTACAGTTTCCGCGATTTGTCGTATGACATTTCCCATTAGCCCAAACAAAAAACTACAGGTGTCGTACGATCTGGTAAGAATTGTCCTACGATTCTGTATTTTTCTGGTTAAAAAGATGATTTCATTCTTCAATTTTCTTATTCAATTTTGATTATACTAACGACTGACCCTAGCTATTTATTTGTCTATCTGAGAATTTTTCATAACCTAATCAGTTTTTGCAGAATGCTTGTCGAAGAATATGCTTGTCGCACAAATCCAATATGACTACTGATTCATTGTCTTTGCAGGTTGCCTGAAGAGATTTGAGAAAACATCGTGTATTCTTTAAATTCATTTTTAGGCACCTAAATTGCTATCTAGTTAAAGAACAAATCTGTATTTCATGTTTTAAGTAAATTTTGAGAGGTAGGAGAGTATGCTCTTGTCTACATAGACAATCAAAAATCCAGACCCTTGAGGTATTTTCTTTAAGTTTGAGATTTATACATCTTTAGTGGGCCTCCCCTCCCGAGGAGCTAATAACTCTTAAAGCCATTCCAACTGGTGTGAGGGGAATGGCCCAAGTGGGAATGACTAAACACCAAGTAATCCAACCCACTATAAAATAAATGTGATTTGATGAAAATCAAGTCAATGACAGTGCTCGGGAATAGCTCTCCTTAGTACCTTTGGGTATATTAAACCTTGGTTTTCAAGGCTAGGAGACCTCTTAATTGAGTTTATATCTTGACACACCGAATAGACCCCTTACTAGTTCCAATTCAATTTAGAAGCTACTCAGTTCACCTCCGAAAGGGGGGATAATATTTGTGCAAGAGAGATAGTAACTCTCCCAAGATACTTGTCATTTCGTGCCCCCATTAGTGTTTGGAGTCGGCTAATACAACATTGAGAATCCATTACATGAGACTTAGTGGCCATATACAGATTATCTATTGGGTGTGTACCCAAGTCTACAAGCAAAGGTTTTTTTCTCTCACCAAATTTAGTAGGGTTTGCATGTTGTGATCAGAGTTATTATTCATATTATGTGTTTTTTGTGTTTTCATCCCTGAAACTGAAACTGAAATACCAAAACTAGAGAAAACAAGAAATAACTCAGTGATCGAAAACTCTATCCAAAACTAGTCTATCCCAGTCAAAAATTTATCCAAAACTAGTCTATCCTAAGTCAAAACTCTGTCCAAAACTAGTCTATCCTAGTCAAAACTTTGTCCGTGTCACAAACTAGTATACCTTAGAGATCAAAAACTTAGTCCACCTCTAAACTACTCATCGTCAGTCAGCGATCAAAAATTTAGTCCATCTCAAATATGGTTATACTTAGTCATTGAAAACTCATAAATTTGCCTTTTTCCAGCAAACAGTCGTACGAGTCTTCTGATTTATCATTCTATTTCATATTCTATGTCGTACAAAATTCCATCAGTCCTAACAGTCTATCATTTAAGCCTGCATCCTGTGTCATACGAATCCTAATTGTCTGTCATCCGGTTCTGAGAATTGTTGTTTCACCTTGTATCATGTGTCATACGATAAATATTTGCATTGATCAGTCTGTCATTTTAGACATACCCATCTATCGTATGGTACAAGGCAGCAACTCATACAAAACACTGTTGTTGTCATCTTGAAGCTATTGAGTTGTAGTCTGGTCTTGAGAAACCTATCGTACGAATATCTGATTTTGTCAGTCCAGAACAGTCAAACTTGCCTAAAATAGTCTATAGCAAGCATAAAACTGGTTATCATCATCCTAAGCATAAATAGATCAAAATAGTGTACCTCTGCCATTTGTATTACACAATTTTGTCGATCATCTTTCCGCTAGTTCAATCAACTACATATCAAACCTAAGTCACTTAGATAAATGTCTTATACAGGATACATCTTTCCTTAAACTAGACTGAGTCTTAGCCACTTCTCCCAAATCAACTTAGATAAATGTCTTATGCAGGATAGATCATTTTTTGAAACCAGACTAAATCTTAGTTTCTCCTCTCAAACAATACATTAACTGAATAACTAGCTCTAAATTTGATCTTGACTTCTGCATCACAAAAAACTTTAGGTCACACCAATCAATAAAAATACCTATTCAAACTAGGAGTTCTCATAAGAAAGATGCCAAAGGAAAAGGGCAACTCTTTTCATATAAAGATAATCCATTTTATGAAGAGGATCCCCTGACTGATAAACCTTCATCATCAGAGATACCTGTTTACCATCAACCTTTATCTCCCACTATACCTAGAACATAACAAAATGAGAAAGACAACCTCGGTATTCATGAAACCGATAATGATTCCTCATCAAGTGAAACTAAAGATTCTAAACCTCTAGAAAAAGATATTCATAAATGTCAAAATGATGAAGGCTATCATGGCTAGATAAAAACAAGACTATTTTCTAGAACTAGCAAAACAAGGTGCCAAACTTCCTACTGGATATGACATTTAGACTCTTGTCACTAAAAAGGAAGAATCACCTATAATAATGGTCCACAGACAATTACTAGCTTTATGGACTGAGATCACAGAACCAAAAAACAAGGATAAATCCCTAGAACAATATTCTATGGAGACAATATGCCCATTTCCATTTGACAAAAACCTACACATGCCTCCATTCCCTTCACGAGTTGAGATTCCAAAATTTGACAAATATGATGGTACCTTAGATCCTCAAGATCATGTCAGAGAATTTTGTGCTACCTGCATGGAGTTCATGTACGATCAAATGTATCTCATGTGCCTTTTTCCGAGGAGTTTGGGAGGACAAGCTATGGAATGGTTCTCAAGTATACCTAAGGGGATAATTTTTTTTGAAGAACTAATCCAACTAATTTTACAACAATACTCCTACAACATTCAACATCCTATTACTATGATCAAACTTTGCAATAGCAAACAAAAAATAGGGTAGCCTTTTCTCACTTTCCTCCAATGATGGAGAAATATGTTCTCTAGGTATTCATGGCCTATCCCAGATGTTGAGAAAATGGATATATTTGTCAACAATCTAATCCCTGAATCGAAATATAGTATCCAAATGCAAGTACATCCATCATTCAACAAAATGGTAGATAATACTATCCAAATGGAAGATGTGCTTATAAAGAAAGGAGATATCATGCCTTGGAAAGAAACACAACTAGGATCTAGCTCTAAAAAGAAGAATGAGTATTGGAAGTATGGCAAAGAAAACAATAAGAACGTTTTTAATGATGGAGTAGTAGACACTGTTAAAACCAACTCAAAGCCCATGATATTCAACTTGGATAGTGGCACACAAGAACTCAAAGTAGCTGAAAACGCAACAGAAAATCCTCTGAAGAAAGAAAAAGAGTGGTTCAAAGAGAAACCTTGGCTTTCGAAACCTAGATGCGAATTCACTCCTTTGGAAGAATCATACGAATCCTCTTTCAAAACTCTATTGGCAAATAACCTGATAACATTACCAAATAATTCTAGGCCATATGATGTGGAAGTCAAACCAAAATGGTGGAGAGAAAATGAATACTACAACTACCATTAGAATAAAGGTCATAATACAAACAACTGCATGAAACTCAAGCATGAGATCCAAGATCTCATAGACGGTGGTAAAATTGTTGTCAGGAATCACCCGAAAAATGCTGATCATAAAGATTTTAAAGACCCCTTACCTATTTATGAACAAAGTGATTCCTCAAAGACCAAAGGAGGTGCCAAAGTAAATTATACTTATACCATCAATGACAACATTATCAACATGATTGAGCCTTCCCAATCTGAATATTGCAATGTGATTATAATCCAAGATAAACAAAATGAATCATGATATGAAAAGGCTATGACCTGTTCTCAAAAGAAAGTAACTCTCCAAAGAGCTAGTTCTTCAACTTTTTCTCCAACAATGTCAAACCTACCCGCCTCATCAAACAAATAAAAAGAATCAACATTTGATAAATTTAAAAGGCTATCTTCATCATCATCCTCTGGATATGGCATTGTTGAATAGTTGAAAAAGACAAATGCTCAAATTTCCATCTTTGAATTACTAAAAATCTCTTCTGCTCACAAAGAGATCTTGGACAATGCCTTGCTCACCACTAATGTTCCAAAAGATTTAGACACTGATTGATTTCAGTCTATGGTGGGCTATCTGACTTTACCTCACTATCTGACCTTCTCTGAAGAAGATGACAACATGCTAAATCATCCACATAACTAGCCATTGCATATTGAAGCCATGATCCATAAACATAGAGTCAAATGTGTTTTGATAGATGGAGGTGCGGGGTTGAATATATGTACTTACAGTCTGCTTACACAACTAGTATTTTCCTAAAATGTCATTGATCCGGTCAAGAAAATAACAATTAAAGCCTATGATGAAGAGGAAAGGACCTCTAAAGGTATGTTGTCATTACCTATCAGGGTAGGACCTATAGAAAGAGATGTCATTTTCTATGTACTTGATCTTCCTTTGTCATACAATATCTTACTGGGCAGGCCATGGATTCATGAAATGAGGGCAGTTCCATCTACATACCATCAATGCTTAAAATTTCCTTATAATGGAGTTGAGGTTAGTATTCTTGCTGATACAAATGTCCCCTATAATGCATTGACAAAAGGTGCTGATACCTTTGTGCCTCATAATAAGGAAACCTCTACAAATGAAAGTTCAGAAGCCTTGATGAAAGAATTGGAAAAGAAATTGAAAATTACCAATACTAGCATGGATGGATACAAGATCGAACCAATACTTTCATTAGTCTCTCTTCCTCCATCGCCGAAATAGTTGGGCAAACCATCAGAGGCTATGAAAACACAGACTTCAACTTTGAATATCATATATGATGGTCTTTTTGAACAATATTCTACTTCCCTAGTCGATGAAATAGAAGAGGATGTTGTTCTAAACTAGCTTTTTAAGGAAGATAGTGAAAACAAAGAATTACGACATTGTGAGATTTCCTCAACACAGGTCTAGGCTACAAAATGATTCAATGCATGGGATATTAAGGTATGGGTCTCTTGGAAAAACATCAAGAGGGTATTATTGAACTGATTCAATTGTAACAAAATCAACAAATGATAAGGCTGGACTGGGGTACAATCCAAACAAGTCATCAGACCAAAAACATACTTCTAAGTCTAAGTGGCAGAAAAGGATATCACCTTCAACATTATAGGAAACAAACACTCAACAAACTCAAGCAGAGTATGTAAAAGAAAAAGAAGAATCAGCAATCAAGAAAGAAGAAATAGTCAGCACTCAAGCTCTGATGGTGTCAGTGTTGGCATATGTGCAGTGTGATGACATGATGATATTGTATGTTGTTATTGATGTCAATATGCTAAAGTATGAACTGGTATAATGAAGTAAGCAAACTGGCAAGTGAACTGGTATGATGGTATAAGTAAAGCGGTATGATGAAGTGTGAACCGGTATGTGTGAACTAGTATGATGGAATGAACCGATATATGTAGAAAGTGAACTGGTATGTGAACCAGTATATGGAAAGTTTGTATCGGGGTTTCTGGTTGATACATTCCAAGTCTATGTGATTTGACCGACGACATCTTGTGATGGGCTAGAATTGAAATGAAGATCAGATCGTGTTTCCACATCAGCCTTTTGCACGTGAAGGATTTCCTTGAGGATCTTGTATGAAGAAGATTGATCCTATCTACCTCAGGTATGTGCGAGGTCTTAGTAAATAGTGGAGAGCACATGATGGGTTATCAGCTTCTAGAAGCGGCAAAGAATGAATGATGGAGAACATCTTGAGATTTGTTCAAGATCATTTTACACTATGAAATGTGATTGAACAGTCAGGATTGGATCGATTGTATTGATAACCTATATGTTTAGGGTTTAGGGTTTATGCCACTGACCTATCTCTTGTTTATAAGGTCGATGATGATTTGCATTGTGAAGTTGTTGGAAAATGTTATGTGTATATCCAAGTGAAGAGATACTTGATTCTTGCCAGACCAGAGAAGTGTGTTGATACCTGTAGAGTGTGATTGCAGAAGTAAAGGAACTAAAATGGATCTGTCTTGGCATTGAGTGTTGTTATCAGATCAATGTATTACCTATTGACTTCTAACCATTTCAGCAGTAGGAAAAACCCTTAATCGGGTAGCTTTAACAAGCTTTCAGTAAATCCTTTAACAAGGTGACTCAAATTCATTGAGTTCTTCAAATCCTCTTGTGAGGTAACCTTTAACCTAGTATTTAGCCATCCCTTAAGTGGATGATCCCTAGCAGGATCAGTTCCTAGCAGAACCTATTGTAAAGTCCTTAATTGTATTAGGCTCCTAACAAAGCAGACTTCAAAAGAGTTCAAAGAACAACTTGTGGGTATTCATCCCCACCGTTGTTTTTCCCAGTTGAGTTTCCATGTGAAAAATCAGTGTGTTATGTGTGATGCTTTTTCATGTGATGTCTTAGTGCTTTCTGTTAAGTGGTAAAGCATACTGATCCAGTGATCATTATATTTCTGATGATGTATTACTTTCTTATGCATATGGGTGAAGTGGAAATGAGTTATTAGGTTTTGTGATGATCTAAGTGTTACTGGTTTATGTGTTTCATAGTCTCACTATGTTTTACTGGTAGTGCCCTGATTTAGATCGATGATCTTGTTTACCAATTAGTGCAATCTTTACAGTTAAAGTGGTTTAAGGAAGTTTTTGTCTATACTAAGTCACCCCCCCTCTCAGTATCTATTGAGTAGTTACTATTCATCATTATTCATCAATTGGTATCAGAGGGTCCTCTAGGTACTCTATGTTGTAAGCTTAACCACTTGAGGAAAAGATCCTATTCTAATGATGAAGAGGGAAGGTCCTAAGTTCAACAAAGACAACTTTAAAATATGGAAGGACAAAATGAAAATATACATTAAAAGCATGGGTGCTCAACATTGGAGTTATGTTGAGAATACTTATGTTGTCCCTACCGGTACTCTCATCGATGATCAAAGAAGAGAAATTCAGGAGAATGGGCAAGTAATGGAAGCTCTTATCAGTAGCCTATCTGATGTTGAGTTTATAGATGTTCAGGAAAAAGACAATCCCAAAGATGTATGGGATACTCTGGAGTCTGTCTATGGCAGTGATGAGCATGTGAAGCAAGCTAAGGAAGAAATCCTTAGAGGAAAGTTTGAAGACATGCAGATGGTTGAAGGAGAGACCATTCAACAATATGGGATAAGGATTAAAACTGTTGTTGGAGACATCAAGAGTGCATGAGGTACAATGAAAGAATCCACCATTGTTAGCAAAGTTTTGAGAACCTTTTTACCGGTCTATGCAATAAGGGTTGTCGCTATTCAGTAGTTGAGATCTATTGACAAGACAAAGGTGTCCCTTGATTCTATCATTGCTAAGTTGACCACATATGAGCTAAACAATTATGATGATAGTGTTCTGAAGACTGATTCAACCTTTAAAGAATCTATTGCACTATCCAGAAAGGGTAAAGAAGCTAGTACCAGTTGTGAACCTAGGCAAAGTAGAGATATGGATGATGAGGAGATCCTGATAGAATTTGAAGCTCTTTTGGCCAAGAGTTTTCCTAAGGGAACTAGAAAATATAGAGGTAAGCTCCCTTTGAAATTCTTTTCTTGCAATAGGATAGGACACATTGCTGTAAACTATCCTAATGGTGATAATAAGGACAAACTGGAGAGGTTCAAAAAGATCAAAGAAGGAAATAGGAGAAATTGTCTTGTTGCAGTTGATGAAGGTGTCACTAATGATGAAACAGAAGATGAAGAAAGCAAAGACATAGTATTTGTAGTTGTTAAGGAAGATGTGTCAGACAAGAAGGCCTTTGTCTCCCACTTTGATAATTCCAATGAGTGGATTATTGATAGTGGTTGTTCTCACCACATGACTGGTGACCAAAGAAAGTTTCTGTCTCTGGAAGAGTATGATGGAGGTGTAGTCCGATTTGGTAATGATTCACCTTGTATGGTAAAAGGAAAAGGGTCCATCTCTTTAAATGGAAAAAGAAGTGCTGATAATGTGTATTGGGTAGAAGGTCTTAGGCATAACCTTTTGAGTGTTGCTCAGCTAAATGATAATGGACTCAGTCTGGAATTCAAAGATGGAGTATGCAAAATAAAAGGAAAGAGTGGTGAACTAATGGACACCGATATGTAGACAAAAGGTAAGTTATTTCAGTTAAATGCAAATATCAGTCAATGTTTAATGGCTAAATATGATCACAATTGGATATGGCATAGGAGACTCTACCATGTAAATTTTGATAACATTGTGAAGGCTAGTAAGATCAAGGCAGTTAGGGGATTGCTTGTGCTGAACAACCCAAAGAATCCTTTGTGCAGAGAATGTCAATTGGGGAAAATGTCTTCCTCAACCTTCAAAGGCAAATCTTTCACAGCAGTTAATTTACTTGATCTTGTGCATATTGATTTGTGTGGTCCTATGAAAACTAGGAGTGTTCAGGGAGATAGGTACTTTATGATTCTTACTGATGATTGCTCAAGAATGATGTGGGTCACATTCTTGAAAGAAAAGTCTGAAGCTTTTCAAAATTTTAAAGCCTTCAGAGCACTTGCTGAAAAACAAAGTGGTAAGAGAATCAAATGCCTTAGAACTGACCAAGGAGGTGAGTTCATTTCTAGTGAGTTCAATAAGTACTATGAAGAAAATGGCATCAAGAGGCAACTGTCTGCCCCCAAACTCCACAACAGAATGGCCTAGTAGAGAGGAACAATTGGACTGTAGTTGAAGTAACCAGAACAATGCGGATTCAAGGGAAGGTTGCTCACACTTTTTGGAGAGAAGCGGTGAGCACTGTAGTCTACACTATGAACTGGGTACTCATCAAGAAAGGTAAGGATAAAACTCCTTATGAGTATTGGATCGATAAGACTCATGTAGTGAGCTACTTTAGAGTGTTTGGTAGCAAATTTTATATTAAGAGGAGTGAACACAAGAGCAAGTTTGATGCAAAATGTGATGAGGGAATATTCTTAGGATATTCCACAAAGAGAAAAGCTCTCAAGCATTTTAACAATAGGACTCAGAGAATTGTCAAAAGTATTAATGTTAGAGTTGATGAAACCTCTGAAAAATCTGAGGAAACTGGTAGTGAACAAGTGGTAGATGAACCAATTGTAACCTTCTGGGAACCGGTTGCAAAATAGCCTAGTACTAGTAATAGTGCTCCTACACTGGTAGATGCTGATGCTGATAAAGATGAGGATGAAGAGGAAAAGAAAGAGGAAATAGTTAAGATCATTCCTAAGTATGTAAAGTTGAATTATGATACAAAGTAGATCATAGGAGATAAGGATGCAGGAATTCTTACAAGAAGAAAGGTCAGAGAAAATTCTTGCATGATCTCTGAATTTGAGCCTAAAACATTTAAAGAGGCACATAAAGATGAAGATTGGATCAAGGCTATGGAAGAGGAACTTGACCAGATAGAAAAGAATGGTACATGGTCTTTGGTACCTAGACTTGAGCACAAAAATGTTATTAGCACCAAATGGGGTTTTAGAAACAAGCTGAATGAAGATGGCACAGTGGTAAGAAACAAAGCCAGACTAGTATGTAAGGGATATGCTCAAGAAGAAGGAGAAGACTATGGAGAAATCTTTGCTCTAGTAGCTATATTGGAAGGAGTTCGAATGCTTCTTGCATATGTAGCCTTCAAGGGATTCAAATTGTATCAGATGGATGTAAAATCTACATTCTTGAATGGAATACTTGAAGAGGAAGTGTATATAGAGCAACCAGATGGGTTTTCCCTATCAGAAGACAGTGATATGATGTGTAGGCTACATAAAGCCTTGTATGGATTAAAGGAGGCACCTAGAGCATGGTATGAACATTTACACTCCCATCTTGTGCATATTGGATTTGAAAGAACAAGTGAAGATAGCAATATCTATCTAAAGTCAGAAGGAGATCAGATTCTGATATGTGAAGTATTTGTTGATGACATAATTTTTGGTGGAGATGACAAGATGAGCCACGCATTTGTAGATGAAATGAAGAAGGAATTTGAGATATCACTAATCAGAGAGATTAAGTTCTTAATTGGACTACAGATACAACAAATGAAAGATGGTATCTTTATCACTTAGTCCAAGTATGTCAAAGAGGTGTTGAAGACCTTTGGCATGGAAGATATCAAACCGGTTGGTACATCGATAGTGACCGGTTATAAATTTTCAAAAGAAGATGACTCAATGTTGGTGAATGAGAAGGAATACTGGTCAATGATTGGTAAGTTGCACTATGTAGTACACATCAGACTGGACATTGCACATGTAGTGGGAATTGCTACACGTTTCCAAAAAAGTCCAAGAGAATCCCACTTGGTAGCAGTCAAGTAGATTCTTAGATAGCTAAAGGGAACTGTAGACTATGGATTGTGGTATCCATACAGTAATGATTTCAACCTCAAATTGTTTGTAGATGCCAATTGGGATGGTAATGTGGATGACCTAAAGTGCACAACCGATGGTGCATTATTTCTTGGTGGTAGACTAGTCTCATGGATGAGTAAGAAGCATGGTTGTATCTCTCAATCTACATTAGAAGCAGAGTATGTAGCAAAATTTATGTACTGCACTCAGACAATTTGGATGAAGCATGTATTAAGCTGTTTCAAAGTCCCTGTATCTGAACCGGCAAGTATATTTTGTGACAACACAAGTGCAATTAATATTTCCAAGAATTCGGTATTGCATGCTAGAACCAAGTACTTCGAGCTCAAGTACCATTTCTTGAGGGAGAAAGTTCAGAACAAAGAGGTTGTATTGGAACATGTTTCCAATAAGGAGCAGTTAGCAAACATATTCACCAAGCCTCTACTGAAGGCTACATTTACCTACTTAAGAGGTGAATTAGGGTTGTTGCCCCTTCATCAGGTGAACTAAAGGTATGTGCTCCACATCAGTCAGGTATTGCATTGTCAAATATTTTTTAGGATTGATGTGTTGAAGGATGCTACTCCTCAGGGGGAGTAGCATAGTGGAGCATGGATGTCTGTGCCTCCACTTTGGCATTGTTGTCAAAGGGGGAGAAGATGTGAAGCAGAAAAGATATTTGTAGTTTTGAAGACATAATATGGAAGAGATTGGGGAGAAGATGTGAAGCGGAGAGATATCTTTGTATATTGCCATCAATGCCAAAGGGGGAGATTGTTGGCATATGTGTAGAGTGTGATGATATGATGATATTGTATGTTGTCATTGATGTGAATATGCTGAAGTATGAACCAGTATATTGAAGTAAGAAAACTGGCAAGTGAACCGGTATGATGGTACAAGTGAAGTGGTATGATGAAGTGTGAATTGGTATGTATGAACTAGTATGATGGAATGAAATGGTATATGCAGAAAGTGAACCAGTATGTGAACCGGTATATGGAAAGTTTGTATTGGGGTTTCTGGTTGATGCATTCCAAGTCTATATGATTCAAGTGATGACATCCTATGATGGGTTAGCATTGAAATGAAGATCAGATCATGTTGCCACATCAGCCTTGTGCATGTGAAGGATTTCCTTGAGGATCTTGCATGAAGAAGATTGATCCTATCTACCTTGGGAATGTGTGAAGTATCAGTAAACAGTGGAGAGCACATGATGGGTTATCAACTTCTAGAAGCAGCAAAGAATGAATGATGGAGAATATCTTGAGATTTGTTCAAGATCATTTTACACTATGCAATGTGATTGAATGGTCAGGATTGAACCAACTGTATTGATAACCTATATGTTTAGGGTTTAGGGTTTATGTCACTGACCTAGCTATTGTCTATAAGGTCGATGATGATTTGCATTGTGAAGTTGTTGAAAAATATTATGTGTGTATCCAAGTGAAGAGATACTTGATTCTTTCTAGACTGGAGAAGTGTGTTGATACCTGCAAAGTGTGATTGCAGAAGTAAAGGAACTAAAATGGATCTATCTTGGCATTGAGTCTTGTTATCAGATTAGTGTATTACCTGTTGACTTCTAACCATTTCAGCAGTTGGAAAATACCTTAACCAGGTAGCTTTAACAGGCTTTCTATAAATCCTTTAATAGGGTGACTCATATTCATTGAGTTCTTCAAATCCTCTTGCGAGGTAACCTTTAACAAGGTTCTAACCTTTAACCAGGTATTTAGCCATCCCTTAATCGGGCGATCCCTAGAAGGATCGGTTCCTATCAGAACCTATTGTAAATTCCTTAACTGGACTAGGATCCTAATAGAGTAGGCTTCAGAAGAGTTCAAAGAAAACCTTGTGGGTTTTCATCCCCACCATGGTTTTTCCCAATTGGGTTTCCACGTGAAAAATCAGTGTGTTATGTGTGAGGATTTTTTATGTGATGTCTTAGTGCTTTCTGTTAAGTGGTAAAGCATATTGATCCAGTGGTCATTATATTTATGATGATGTATTACTTTCTTATGCATATGGGTGAAGTGGAAATGAGTTATTAGGTTTTGCGAACATCTAAGTGTTATCGGTTTATGTGTTTCATAGTCTCACTATGTTTTACCGATAGTGCCCTGATTTAGATCGGTGATCCTGTTTACCAGTTAGTGCAGTATTTATAGTCAAAGTGGTTTAAGGAAGTTTTTGTCTATATTGATTCACCCCCCCCTCTCAGTATCTGTTGAGTAGTTACTATTCATTATTATTCATCAGTGAGCTATAACAATACAAGGAGTTGAAGTCCCATAGGATATAAGAGACGAAGTAGAAAGAATCAAAGAATTATTTGCACCACTGAAAGTTCCAGTCACATACACTGGTAGGCAGCAAGTAGATGATTCAGAGACTGACTCAAACGAGTATGAATGGGGTCTAGACCACCTCTCAGATACATCTAGTATAGAAACTCTAGAAGGGTCTAGCGGTATCACAAACGATACTCAAGAGTTGATGCGCTTAAAGCTAGAAAAGGAGATATAGGAAATCAGACTAAAAAGACAAGTAGACTATGAACAAGGGCTGAAGGAAGGAAGAATACCAGAAAGTTTTTCATCTATTATATACCCCTCTAAAAAGATAGAACAAATTAGGTATGGGATTACACAAGAAGAATTGGAAGCTAGAAAAGCAGAACCTGTCATCAGTCTAGATGAAGTTGAATGGAGTAGACGACAAGGAGTCACAGAACCATCAAGATCATGTCAACAAGTGTGTTAGATACAAATGCTAAATGAGACAAATCTTGAAGGAACTTGTAGCATTAAAGATGTTGGTGTTGATACCATACATACATTCATTCAAACACTTGAAAAAGACTCAGAAACTTCATCCAATGACTCTGAGGACTTTGAAAATAGTCATGTTTGTTACAATATCTACTCAGCATCAAACTTTGAATCCTCTGATATAAATGGAGGCCTTTGCTGAGCCCAGAAAGAAAGGAATGTCCAAATACATACACGGAAGGGTCCCTACTTGGAAACTCCAAAAGCGGACAAGTCTATCCCTAACTAGAGGGGAGACATTCACAAAAAACACTTTTGACTTATGATTATTAACTCTTTGTCCAGAAAAATCAGCATAATTAGAGATAAGATTTTATTATTAATGCATATTTTTCTAATTAAATACTTAATTTGTTAATTTTTTTATTATTTATTAATTGTTTATAATAACCATCAAGATCATGTCAATAGGTGTGTCAGATACAAATGCTAAATGAGACAAATATTGAAGGAACTTACAACATTAAAGATGTTGGTGTTGATACCATACATACATTCATTCAACCACTTGAAGAAGACTCAGAAACTTCATCCAATGACTCTGGGGACTCTGAAAATAGTCCTGTTTGTGACAATATCTACTCAACATCAAACTCTGAATCCTCTGATATAAATGGCAAGAATTTGTCTACTGATCTTGTTACTCTCAAACCTCGATATGAAGTTCAGCTTGGCATAGAGAATGATGCCACAAGTAGGTCTATTGGATTAGGTCGACTAAATATTAACATGTACTTTAATAATCATGTTCTGACTTTTCCTGGTCTCAAGACATTTATGCAAGGTATCCTTCTGGAACTTGGATTTTTGATCCACAGTTGTGATGACAATACCGTGAACTCCCTTGAACCTATCCACACTCTATCCTTGGTACATCCTGAATTAATTGACTGTAGTCTACAAGACCAACCCATGAATGTACCTACTTTTCCCAATGACTACACACTAGCCTATGTTACTACTTATCAGATTGCCATTAGTTTTATGTCAAAGTTATACTATATACTCTAGTCGGTTATCTATTACCGAAATATTTAGTCGGTTACAGAAGAAAGCAGTCACAGAACGCAGTATACACTGAGCTGTCTACTGAGTATCTTTACATGTCTATCGAGCAGCAAAGATGACACACCGAGTTGATTTACATTGAGTGAAATGTGTTACCAGATTCATTGAACCTGGACATGCATATGAAAACGTGTTACAAGATCGAGGCACATCTAACCGTTATCACATTGGAAATTGCACTTAAAGATTGTGTATGATTTTGAGGTTATCTAACCGATGAAATATTTTGCATGGTTATTCATTCAATAAATCATGTTTGTAAGATCGAAGAAATGAATTGGATCACCGTCATAAGAGATATATTTATACAGCATGAGTTAAGAGTTAAAGATGTGTGCATGAGTGTAAGAAGACTGTTACAGAGACATAGAGGTCACCAAGAAGGTTTTCAAAGAAAAGTTGAAGAACAGAGTAAACAGAAGGGTTTACCGAGTTACTATATGGGTTACCGAGGTATGCTATAAGAAAGGTAATCTATTCTGAGTGCATAGAGTCTGCTATAACATTCCAGATTTAAAGTTGCAGATATTTGTAATGATTTTATTGTAATATTGTGAAGTTGTAAGAGAAACCTTTAACAGGGTAAAAGACTCTAATCAAGTCTATAAATTGTAAAGCCTCTAATCAGGTGCAACATTTAGATGAAGTGTTGTAAAATCCTTTAGCAAGGTAGATCTAACAGATCTTGTTACTCCTAATAGGGTAAGCTATCAAAAATAGCTAAACATGTAGCTCTAACCGAGCACTCTTTATTATTGCAGTAGTGAAGTTGTGGGTGCCATCCCCACCGCAGTTTTTCTCTCTAACCAAGAGTTTCTACATAATCAAAATATATGTGTTATGGAGTGAATCACGTATGATTGTTATCTATTTGTTTTAGTTTTATATTATGTTACTGCACTATTTGGTTTATGCATAATAGTAAAGATATTGTTGAAGAAATGTTTTGAAGTACTGATTCACCCCTCCCCTCTCAGTACATTAGCTTTCCATATTGGGCCTAACAATTGGTATCAGAGCTTGAATCTTGTAAAAGGGTTTAACTACCTATTTAGAGAAATATCTTATCAATGGAAGGCTATAAACAATCTCGAAGGATTGTGTATCTACAAGAAGAGTTGGATAATGCTAATCAAGTGATTGCAAACATGCAAAGGCAAATGAAAAAATCTCTGAAAGTGAGAAGAAGATTATCTAATGATTTGCAAGACTCTCAAGAGTTAGTGGAACAAATTGAGACATCATTTGAGAATAGTATATCTAAAGAGACTGAAGAAATGATTGGATTATTGAAAGAAAAGAACAAAGCACTGGCTGATCAACTGAAAGCAATTGAAAGAGAACATGAACATTTCAGCACATAGATGACTAAAAATCTTGATGCATTGAGAACAGCTGAGGATAAAGTAAGAGATCTAGAAAGAGAGAAACAACAACTTGAAGTCTTAGTATCTGATAAGAATGATGAAATCATAAGGTTGACTGGAATTCAACAAAACCTATCAGGTCAACTAGGTTATGCCCATCATGAAGCAATTCTAAAGAATGATGAGAATCAAGCATTGAAACTTGAAGTATCAAAGTTGACTAATGAACTTGAAACAAAGAAGAAATCCAAAGAAACACTGAAGAAGAGCTATGAAGCATCAAAGATGCTGGATGAGCAACGGAATACAAGAAGACCCAACAAAGATGCAGGACTCTGTTACAAAGGAAAAGTCTCTACCAAGAAAGGAATTCATACTATCGAGAGAGGAGAATCATCAAAGAAAGCTAGAAACAAAAATAAAATCAAAAGAAAGAAGCCTATTTGCAACTACTATGGAAATCAAGGTCACACTGCTAACATATGCCAAATCAGAAAGGGTAAGCGACCAAATGCCACTAAGTCCAATGGTTATTATTACAATTGAAATAAATATGGTCACATATCTAATCAATGTAGGACAAAGTCTGTTAACAATTATCAGAAGGCAAAATTCAAAGGGTTTTGTAAAAACTGCAATAGATATGGACATAGTACCGAGAAGTGCTAGTTTAAGCAAAAGAACTATATGTGGTATGCACACCGAGCAAATGCTAGAGGTTACCGAACTCACACAGATCCTTATTGACAGTATTCTGCAGTACCATGGGATTACAATACAAGGATATGGTGTGAATGTTGTGGAAGATATGGAGATATTAGTGCTAACTATTTTATAAGGTTTGGGATATACAACCAAAGATCATGGAGAAATCCTAGTATGGCATGTTTTCATTGTCACAAAGTTGGACACTTAGCTGGAGATTACAGAGATCAACCTAGAAAAAACACTGAAGAAATAAAAGAAAAATTAAAGATGATTTGGAAAAAGAAGGAAATTGTGTCAAATAAAGAAAGCACCTTACCTACCGAGTTAGGTGCACCTATTCCAAATTAATTGGTAAAGGTATGAAGGGACTGCATTCTCTGAAGGTTAAAATCTTAATAGTTCCTATTATATTATGTACTAAATTCAAAAATTTGCATAGTGAAGATGTAATAGTAAGCTTGAAATTCTATCAAAGTCTTTTGAAGAAATTTACCAGATGACAAAACCGCCTTTTCACTCTGTTGGCATATGGACACTCCAATGAGACATTGTGTGTGATTGAAGGTTTTGTCATTGATAGCAACCTTGCAATCCTATGGCATCGGCAAGACATTATACTGGCAAAGCATTACACAGGCAACCTTGCAATCCTATGGCATCGGCAAGACATTATACCGACAAGACATTATAGCGGAAAAGCATTACTCAAACAAAACAGTGCTCCGACATCAACAAAATCAATCTACACTGGCACCGACACAGAAGGAAATATGTATACTAGCACAGAGGCCGACTGGATTTCTGATATGTAATATTTTGTTTATCATTGTAAGCCAACTTGGCAAATTGTAAAATGACTCTTGTATATAAAAGAGATCATTGTAGGCATTTGTGGGATATGGATAGAATGCAATAAATAAATTATAAGGTAGACCTAATGTGCGAATTGTAGGTCAAGGGTATATGTAAAGAACAGAGCAAGAATCGGTACTGAATCTGGCATTGAAGATGCTATTGTAAAGTAGTACAGAATATTGGATTTGTGTAAATCCTCATTGTAAGTCAGTGTGACTTCTTATTGAGCAGTGAGCTCTAGGCAGTTGGCCTTCCTGCATGTGCAGGCCCCTATTGTAAGTAATATTCTCTTATTGGCCAGTAAGTGAATATTGTGGGTCACAAATCCCACCACGGTTTTTCCCACACTGGGTTTCCTTGTTAAACATCTTGTGTTATGGTGTTCTTTTCATGTGGATGCTTTTGATTTTGTTATTTGCATTAATTCTTGCATAACGGTATACTGTTACTTTATATTCTGCACATTCAGTTTTAAGAAAATTTCATAACTGGTCAGATACTGATTCACCCCCCCCTCTTAGTATCTGTGGGAACCCTAACAATTGGTATCAGAGTGTGGTCCTCTATTTTCAAAAGCCTAACAGCTTGAGGAAGATCTTGACACCGGTAAAGATGGAAAATCTAATGAAGCAACTTGAAGGAGCTCTTACTGACTATGATGCAGAGAAGTTGAAAAATATCAAATTAGAAGATGATTTAAAAGCAGCTCAGGGCATTATTCAGGCACTTCAAGAAAATCTTACTGTTACAAGAAACAAGAGAAGAGAACTTTGTGAAAAATTGCAAAATGAAAATGATGAAAAAGAATCATTAAATGATATGATAAGCAAATTGAAAGAAGAGATCATGACAACAAAAAATGAAATGTAGTATATGACTATGAGATTCTGCAAAGAGATTGAGGACAGAAAGAGGAATGAAGAAGAATTGACCAGAAGACTAAGTGATGCAGCAAATGAGAACACAAGACTTAGCTATGAAAATGATATGCTAAAGACAGATCTGATGCATACTCAAAATGACTCGAATGAACTAATGAGACAAAAAGAGATCTTGGGAAGGGAATTGGAAACTGCAAATCTACACAAAGAAAAATTCAAGAAAAGCTTAGAAGAACTTGGTACCTTATTGAAGAATCAAAAACCCAAAGGTGACACTTCTGGAGTTGGATTTGAAGCTGGAGAAAGCTCTGGTATTGCAAATACCCAGGATCAAAGAAAACCGGTAAGACCCTCTAATACTTACAAATTCAATGGAAAATGCTTTAACTATAATAAATATGGTCATAGGGCAAATGAATGTAGATCTAGGAATTATCAGAACATCAATCTTCCCACCGGACAATGCACCAAATGCAACAAAATTGGTCATAACTTTGAAAATTATAGAATGAATGTAAGATGTTATGTTTGTGGAAGATTTGGTCATTTATCAAATAAATGCAGAACACAAACTGGCATAGGTTATGGGAAAGCTATTCAGAAAAATAATGTAACCTGTTATGCATGTAACAAGATTGGTCATATTGCTAAATTTTGTAGAAGTAAAGGTACACCGGTAGATAACAAAAGTACTAGCTTGAAAGGTAAAGAAAAGGTTGAAGAGGTTAAGCAAGAATTTTCAAAGCAATGGATTAGAAAAGGTGATCTAAATATTGGGGTTACTCCTCCACCGGTAGAACCAACAAATACTTCACCGGTAGGACAATATGATGCTCCATCAGCAGGACAGAGCAATGCTCCACCGGCAGGATGTTCTTCATCAAATTGAAGAAAATTATCTTGAGGGTTTGGCAATTTAATGACACATGTGCTATTATTCCCTCGGTTAGAGAAAAGAAGTTGAAAATCCTTCATTACCATCAAATAAAGTTGAGCTAATACATTGTTGGCAAACAATTAATGTGGTAGGTGGCAGAAAAGACTTTATAAAATAAGGTTTTTGGCTCCATTTCATTTCACCGTGAATTCAAACCTTCAGAGAGCACAAAGATTTCCGAGCTATGGCATTCCAAGCAAAGAGGCAAAGCACTTCTGTAATCAATCCATCCAAAGGTAGAAAAAGGTATTTATCATCGTGGCATCCTCCTCTGCACCTGAATTCATAACAAACCCTACAGTAGTCGAGGTTATAAAATGACCTAGGCCCGTGTTTTAGCTAGTTCTCGAGGTAGCTAAGAAAGATGACAACACTGGTTCTTTTTCCCAAATTCCAAAGGGTGTTGTTTATGTAGAAGACCCTAGAATGTATATTCATTGCAACATAGAGGAATTAGGTGACGAAGAAATCAAAAACATGTATAAATCTGTTATATGTGATAATGCCGAAAATGTGAAACCTGAACATAAAATTGTTGAAACCCTAGGATTCACTGAAATCCTCTGCATTCCTGAATTTCCCAAGGAAGTGGTTAGGATAGTTCTAAGAAGGGTACATGGATCATTCTTTTGGCTTGATTCAGTTCACAAAATTACTAAGGTAGTTGTGAAAGCAGTAACAAGGTTACCTTCCATCGGTACCAGACCCGACAAAACCAAGAAGGTCTCCAATGACCTAGTAATGAAATTAACTGGTGCAACATCTGACAAAAGATCATTGAGGGTTAGTGATGTGACTGATACAAATGTGAGATTCATCAGCATGATTCTAGGTTACAAAGCAACTCATGCAAATAGGCTTAACTCTGTTTCCAGTTTATGCATAAAGAGTGCTCATGACATGGTTAAGGACAATGTGAAAATTGATATCTGTGAATGGTTAAAAGATGAGTTAATTGACAACTTAGCAAAAATCAAGAAAGATAAGAAAGGAACCTTTAGATTTGGAAATTTGCTTGTATGCTTAATGCTACATACTAGTAGGAAAACAATTGTCTGACTTATTCAACAACATGGGTGAAAACAAAGAAAATAATATCCATGAGTATTTTCAAGCACTAAAGGTCAAAATGAATAAGAGGATTAGACTATCACAGGAAATCATAAACAAATATAAGGATGATATTTGTTTTGTAATAAAAAAGGATGAGATCTGGATGGAAGCAGTCATCCCAAGAACAATCTGGGTTACAGAAATGGGGTATGAAATAGATGACCACATAGTGGAAACTTATGCCAAAGCACTTCTGGGAGCCCCCAATGAACCAAAGGAAGAAGTATTTGGTAGTGCTGAGCACATTGAAAGTCAAATTAAACCTAAAAAGAGAGTAAAGAAAGTTGAGGCATCTGTGAGGAAAGGAAGCAAACAAGCAAAAGCCTTAAAAGATGATGTATTAAAGAAAACCGACATAACAGAAGAAGAGTTGGCAGCCCAACAGCCTGAAACTCATCTATCACCAGTAGATACCTCCTCAGAAGGAGATATGCCAGCAACTTTCAAAAGAGTTGTTAGGAAAAGAGAACCCTCACCGATATCCACTCCTTCACCTAGAAGGACAAGACAGAAGCAACAAGCTGTAAGGTCTCCAGTCAAGAAAGCCACACCTAAGAAAAAGTTGACCCCCAAAAAGAAGAAGAAGACAGACACTGACTTGGCCCCTTTTGACATATTACTGAATGAAATCATAGCAGAAGGTAAATTGAAAAACATAAGGAAAATCTATGACACCCTATCAGAAGATGAGAAAGGACAAGTTGAGGAAAGTGTTATACTACACATGGACATGTATAAAAAGTTTTTGATGCAATTCCTAAATGAAATTCTTGATGAATTATATAAAAGACTTGAGGCCAGAAGGCAAGGAATAATTGAGTTGGATAAGAAAATTAAAATAGAAAAATTACTTGCAGTATACCTGGTCAACTCACCTAAGGAAATTGATGATTTGATAGCTCAGGCCAACCGAACAGTCTTTTCCACTGCACACCAGCAAATATCATTAATAGCAAGTAGAGCTACTAAAGTTTTGACTAAAACAGAAGATGGTTGGGATAGATTCTTGATTGAAAAAGAAAAACAAGAAGAATATATGAATCCCAAGCCCATTCTGGTATATCAAAAGGACAAAGGGAAAGGTAAAGTTGGTGGATCGCCAAGTATCAAGATTAGAGACAACTTACCCCCACCTCCTTTAAATACTCCACTGGTAAAAACAACTGTAGAAGATCAACCGACAGCTGAGAGCATGGACACAAAGGATAACAATCCTAATCCTGAAGTCCTATATACTATAAATGTTGATACTCAAAAAATAAACATAGTGGTAGATAAGGATACCACAGATAAATCTGATAATAAAGAGCAACCGACAGTAGATTCAGAGAAAAAGATGGAATTTGGAACACAAACAGAGCAACCAACAGAGCTAAAGGCTCCAGAATAGATGCCACCGGTAAGAAAAGATGCAGAGAAAACTGTGCTCAAAGAGATGGAGACACAAACATGGTCAATACCAGAGGTCAATACCAGCATGGTCCCTTCCACCGGCACTCAGTTTACTGGGTCACCATCAAATATAACAGAGGTATTTCTTGATTCTATCAAGAAAATAACTGATTATAGCTCACAAGCCTATAAAGCAATAGATGATTCAATTCCAGTTTTGAAATTAATAGCTCCAAATTGTAATATAGCCAACAAAGACTCTTTAGGCCAGTTGGATACACTTTGTAAATATATTTCTGGAAATTTTGAGCAAACAAAGGTAGAAACTATAAAGGAAAGTGTAGAAAAAGAGAAATAGAAATTCTTTGAGGAAGGAATAAAGAAGTGTAACAGGGAATTTGACACACTTCTACCGGAACTATGCAATTTATTGAAAGAGTACAAAACTCTGTATAAAGACACCTGTAGGATAAACTTTTTGACCACGGATGTAGACAAAAAGATGAGCAAGGTATAGGAAGAGATCAATAAACTTGTTGATAATTTTGTTAACTCACCCGATACATTATTAGTTTTTGAGGAAAAGATAACAAATTTTGAGGAAGAATTGCTCAAATTAGAAAGAGAAAAAGAGAAAATAATAATCAAGGCAAAAATTTTGAGATCTAAACTAAGTCCAAGATTGGACTATTTAGCATCTCTGCTTAAGGAAATCTCAGAGGCACTAACATAGGGTAGCAAAACATCGGCAGAGCACTTGCAGCATCTCACCGGTACAGTACATAGAACTGAGATAGCAATAAAGGAGAGCAAGAAGTTTATGGATGGTATAAACTTAATTTTGGGAGATATTCTTCAGATAATAACTACCCAACTACAAGGTTGAGGTTATGAATTGGTACAACTACAAATCTACTAACCTTTGTCATTGATGCCAAAGGGGGAGTAGTAGATGAGAAAATTCAAAACACTGGGATCACATGCTCAAGGGGAGCCCTCATATTTTTGGTAACATTTTTTGGTATACACATTTTTGGATATCTTTTTGAAATTTCTCATGAGTGTTGCCATCAATGCCAAAGGGGGAGATTGTTGGCATATGGACACTCCAATGAGACATTGTGTGTGATTGAAGGTTTTGTCATTGATGGCAACCTTGCAATCCTATGGCACTGGCAAGACATTATATCGGCAAAGCATTACACAGGCAACCTTGCAATCCTATGGCACTGGCAAGACATTATACTAGCAAGATATTATACCGGCAAAGCATTACTCAAACAAAACAGTGCTCCAGCATCAACAAAATCAATCTACACCGGCACCAACACAGAAGATGTACACCGACACAGAAGATGTACACTGACACAGAAGGAAATATGTATACTGGCACAGAGGCCGACTGGATTTCTGATATGTAATATTTTGTTTATCATTGTAAGCTGACTTGGCAAATTGTAAAATGACTCTTGTATATAAAAGAGATCATTGTAGGCATTTGTGGGATATGGATAGAATGCAGTAAATAAATTATAAGGCAGACCTAATGTGCAAATTCTAGGTCAAGGGTATATGTAAAGAACAGAGCAAGAACTGGTACTGAATCTGGCATTGAAGATGCTATTGTAAAGTAGTACAAAATATTGGATTTGTGTAAATCCTCATTGTAAGTTAGTGTGACTTCTTATTGAGCAGTGAGCTCTAGGCAGTTGGCCTTCCTGCATGTGCAGGCCCCTATTGTAAGTAATATTCTCTTATTGGCCAATAAGTGAATATTGTGGGTCACAAATCCCACCGAGGTTTTTCCCACACCAGGTTTCCTCGTTAAACATCTTGTGTTATGGTGTTCTTTTCATGTGAATGCTTTTGATTTTGTTATTTGCATTAATTCTTGCATACCGGTATACTATTACTTTATATTCTGCACATTCAGTTTTAAGAAAATTTCATAACTGGTCAGATACTGATTCACCCCCCCCTCTCAGTATCTATGGGAACCCTAACACACTCATCCTGGATAGAGTGTTACTAGTCGAAGATGTGAGGTTCCTCACCAAATGTCATGTTGAAGAACTTGAAGTCATATTGAAATCAGAGACTCCTATGATGAGCTATGTACCGATGGTATATTGAACAACAAGTATGAGCACATCAAAGTCAAGGGATTAACTGAAGACCTAACCTATTCTCGTGTGTTCAAACCCTAGTGGGTCAAGTTTGTTCTGAGCAGAGTTCACAATGATTTCATGTGGCTAGAAGAGCAACCATTTAAGATTACCAAGGAAATCATTCATCTGATTACTAGTTACCCTTTCTACGATCATGCCCAAGCCCAGAAGATGATATCGCAGAAGGAATTGATCAGTTTAACCGGAGTGGAATCTAATTGTAGAGGATTGAAACTAAATAATGTCACAGATGAAGAACTAAAATTTTCCATTAGAGTAATGGGCTACTATTTCTTCCAATCGGCAAGGGAAAACAATGTTCCCTATACAGCAGTAGACTTGGCATACAAAATTGTGAAAAAGGGAATGAAAACTGACCTATGTGAGGTGTTGCTGAAGAACCTATTTGAAAATTTGAACACCATCAGGAAGCCGAAGAAGAACAACTTGGCTAATACTCTAAAGTTTGGATCACTACTGGTATGCATGTTTTTCTACTTTGAAAAATTCTTTCCATCAGTCGGTAAAGTTGTTTGGGAGCTACACCGACCTATCACCCATCAGATTAATGACTTCATTAAGAGGTTAGGTGATAATTTCAATGATATCATGGATGATTAATTCAATAAATTCCAAGAGAAAATGCATAACAGATATAGGATTCCACCCCAGCTAGTAGAGAAATACAAAAATGATATATGTTTTGAAGTTGACACTGATTACTGTTATGTGAATTCTGTGGAACCAAGGACTCAATCTTTGTCACCAATGGGTTACAAGATTGATTTTGACATCACAAAACAACAAATTGATGCATTTATTACCTTACCTAGACATGCTACCAAGCTGAGGTATGGTACCTCTGAGGAAGTAAAGGAAAAGGTAAAGATGAATATTGTAGTACCCAAAGCTACAAGAAAGGCAACAAAAATGATAAAAGCATTGTCTGAGAAATTTGGAGAAGACTCTTCCTCTACACCTATCAAAGGCACCATTTCCATTACCGAAGAGGAATCTGAAGCCCAAGAGGTAGCTATAACACTGAGCACTGAATTGCTTAAGGGTAAAGTGTTAAAGAGAAAGAAATAGGACACTTCAAAAGTCTCACTGACTCCACCTCCAGTAAAATGACCTAACACTAGAGCATCTACAGCTTCACCGAGTAAGAAGACAAAGAGTGTTACTATTCCCAAGGTAATGAAGACATACAAGAAATCTACTCAAAGACTCATTTTGGCAAAAGAGTCTAGTGATACCGAATCAGAAGATGCAAGCAAATTTCAGATTGTCAAGAGCAAGAAGGTAAATATACATAGTGTTGAAAACTTCTATGCTAATCTGAAAGAATATGGTGGATTTGGAGGATTTAGATATGTCAAGTATGAAACCAGGAACAATGATGAAAAGAGACAAATTGAAGAAGTTGTCATCTGCACACTTCTAAAGTTCCGATTAGCTCCATTAGAACTAGCTAAGTCACTTCCAAATGAATTGTATCTGCATATTGATAATAGGTGGAAGTGTGCAATGGACTTAGAGAAACAAATCAAAGAAAGAAGTCTAGTCCATCTCTTTCCTGATATGTTAGTAGCTAAAATAAAGGAACATCTGACAACCTACAATTCAAAGTTTCTTGTCAAACAGAGAGCCTTAAAACTGATGAATGGGCTATATATTGAAGTAGAAAATGAGAAAAAAGCAAAGTGGTAGGAGATCTTCAAAATCAAGGATGCTGGTGAGCAAGCTACAGTTGAAATCATTGATGTCACCAAGCATGATCCTGATGTCACCGAGCAAGGTCTTGATGTTACCAAACAAGACCCTGCTGACACCATTCAAATAGATGAAGATGTCATGGATACAGAGGCATCGAAACAGGAAATGATAGAAGGCACTGCATATGCAAAACTTGTATCTAGTGAATCCATTTTGGAACAAGTTTAGCCTTATCCACCGGTCAAGCAACCTATCTCAACTGATGCTCCTCAGGATACCGATCAAGGAACTGAAGGTCACAAGTCTGCAATAGGAGAAGGTACTACTCAAGAATAGACATCTCAAGCACCTTTTGGCACTGAGAATGTTGCAACTGAGACACCAAGTACTGAGACACCGAAGGACTCTATAGAGGCTAAAGGAACCGATCAAAGTGTTGCCTCTACCAAGTAACCTACCGAGGGTAATCAAGCCTCACAAGCAATTGTCTTAGTTCCATCGGTGAAAGGTAAAGAAAAGAAAGTGAAGAAGCATAGTTTTAAAATTGATCTGTCAAAACCCATAGTGTTGCCCAATGTAGACAGCAAAATTAAAGGGGCAAGCACTCATTGATTTCGGTGAACTATGCAAAGCAAAGGCCAAACAAGAGAAGCAAATGGCCATTCAAAAGAAAAATAAAGTACTTCAAAAGGTAAAAGCACTCCTAATAGATATGCTACCTGAAGCTATAGTATCAACTGATGCAGCCATCCACATTCAATTGGATGAACTCTTAACAAAGATAGAGACATCTAGAGTAGATGCATCAGAGTATTTGAGCAAGCTAAAAGACAAAGAGCTCACTGCCAAGATGATAGGAGAGGTACAAAAGGCTATAGCTATTGGCAAAGTTAAACTTGTCAAATTTATTGCTGAGTTGACTCCTCAACTCAAGCACATTCATTATTTATTTTAAAAACTCTTCACATTTTCTTTATTCAATAAAGACATTAAGAATAAAACAAAGGCAATTGAGAAAGAGATCACTGATCTCTCAAATAAGTTGACCACTAAGCCAAATTCAGTTCAAAATTTTTATACAAAGCTTCAATAGCTCATGGCTCAACAATTGGACTTAAGAAATGATGAACACAAGATCTGGATGGACATAATGACCCTTCAAACATTATTCCTTCCACATCTTTCATTAGTTCAATAATAGATCAATTGAGCCACATACTTATCTACTACTCAAGAGGGAAGCACTCTAGATGGCTTAATATCACTATTGGCTGATATTCAAGCACAAAATTCTTTAATGAACAGTGTAAAGGATGCACTCTCTATCGCTCTCACCGATGCCCGGACTAAGTAAAAATCCATTTTTGACCAGCTACCGCCCCCGAATGGAAATTAAGTTTTTGATGTTTGTCAAAAAGGGGGAGTAATATGATACAGTACTTAGTGGAGTAATATGTTATAGTACTAGGGGAGTAATACAATATATTTAGGGAGTGATTCAGTATTGAGAGAATGGTATAGTTTTCGGAGTATAGTATACAGGGGGAGTATACCGAGAAGAATAAGCAGAGTATCCAAGAGCAGTAAACTGCATAGTGTACAGGACAGTAAGCATAGAACAGGAACAGATCATCAAGCATGCAAAACTCATAATTTTATACAATATATCAATAAGGGGAGTATATCTGATATATTATTATTGATTATTGTATATATTGTCAGCATAGTCAAATTTTGCAAGTATATAGATTATTGAGTTATAACTTTGAAAGTAGTTTTTTTGTCAAACATCTCAACTAATGTCAAAAGGGGAGATTGTTACTACTTATTAGATTGCCATTAGTTTTATGTCAAAGTTATACTATATACTCTAGTTGGTTATCTATTACCGAAATATTCAGTCGGTATGTACAGTCTAGTTGGTTACAGAAGAAAGCAGTCACAGAATGCAATATACACTGAGCTGTCTACTGAGTATCTTTACATCTCTACCGAGCAGCAAAGATGACACACCGAGTTGATTTACACTGAGTGAAATGTGTTACCAGATTCATTGAACCTGGACATGCATATGAAAATGTGTTACAAGATCGAGGTACATCTAACCATTATCACATTGGAAATTGCACTTAAAGATTATGTATGATTTTGAGGTTATCTAACCAATGAAATATTTTGCATGGTTATTCATTCAATAAAACATGTTTGTAAGATCAAAGCAATGAATTGGATCACCGTCATAAGAGATTTATTTATACAACATGAGTTAAGAGTTAAAGGTGTGTGCATGAGTGTAAGAAGACTATTACAGAGACACAGAGGTCACCGAGAAGGTTTTTAGAGAACAGTCAAACAACAGAGTAAACAGAAGGGTTTACCGAGTTACTATATGGGTTACCGAGGTATGCTATAAGCAAGGTAATCTATTCTAAGCACATAGAATCTGCTATAACATTCCAGATGTAAAATTGCAAACATTTGTAATGATTTTATTGTAATATTGTGAAGTTGTAAGAGAAACCTTTAATAGGGTAAAAGACTCTAATCAAGTATATAAATTGTAAAGCCTCTAACCAGGTGCAACATTTAGATGAAGTGTTGTAAAATCCTTTAGCAACGTAGATCTAATAGATCTTGTTACTCCTAATAGGGTAAGCTATCAGAAATAGCTGAACATGTAGCTCTAACCGAGCACTCTTTATTATTGCAGTAATGAAGTTGTGGGTTCCATCCCCATTGTAGTTTTTCTCTCTAACCAAGAGTTTCTGCATAATCAAAATATATGTGTTATGGAGTGAATCATGCATGATTGTTATCTATTTGTTTTAGTTTTATATTATGTTACTGCACTATTTGGTCTATGCATAATATTAAAGATATTGTTGAAGAAATGTTTTGAAGTATTGATTCACCTCTCCCCTCTCAGTACATTAGCTTTCCATATTGGGCCTAATAGCCTATTATCTAAATGCAGTTGAACCCATGTACTCTTCCACTAGTGAACAAAGTGAAAACATGATTGAAATAGATATCAAGTATATTAGTCACAAAAATTAGAAAAATAAAAATAAAAGATTTGATGGCGAAAACCACATTGTGGTGGTGTCAGAATCTAAAAAAGAGAAAATAAAGGACGTACCTAAGGGTTAAAACCTCTCCGAGGCACCTGAAGGTGAGATACTTGATATACTGCCAAGTCACTTCCAGGAAAGATCTTCTATATTGATCGAGCCAACTCAACCAATGAACATTGGGAGTCAAGAGACAACACACATCATTCATGTAGTGCAATCACTATCAACAAAAGAATTAAAATATTTCACTCATCTCTTTTTAGAAAAGAAGATCAATTTTGCATGGACATACTCTAATATGCTAGGCCTGGATCCTGATCTTATCATGCATCATCTTTCTATCACACCAGGAGTTAAACTAGTCAAGCAAAAACTCTATAAGATGTACCCTCACATGGCACTACTAGTCAAAGCTGAGCTAGAAAAAATGCTAAAGGCTAGATTTATCATAGCTATAGACTATGCTGAATGGATTTTAAACATAGTACCTATATCAAAGGCAGACAAATCTATTAGGATTTTCACAGACTTCAAAGATCTCAACAAAGCTTGTCCAAAGGATGACTTTCCATTGCCAAACATTGATATGATAGTCAATATGACTTTTGGGTATGAGATGTACCCACTAATGGATAGATTATTTGGTTATAATCAGATCAAAATAGCTCCTAGAGATCAAGAAAAGACAACTTTCACCTATGCATGGGGAATGTTTTGCTGGAATGTCATGTCATTCAGGTTGAAGAATGCAGGAGCAACTTATCAAAGAGCGGTAACTACTATATTTCATGACATGATGCATAAGAATATGGAAGATTATGTTGATGACACTTTAGTAAAGACTATGAAGAGATCCATGCATATTCAAGATCTAGGCCCTATACTAGATAGAATGGAAAAATTCAAACTCCGGCTAAATCCAAAAATGTGTGCATTCAGAGTTACATGTGGTAAACTACTTGGCTAAATCATTTCAAAGAAGGGAATTGAGGTTGATCTTGAGAAGGTCCAAGCTATAATGGAAATGCTGCCTCCAAAGAACATCAGTCAAATGAGAAGTTTACAGGGACGTATCTAATCAACCAAACACTTCATTTCTCAACTGGCAGACAAAGCTCAACCTTTCACAAAAGTATTAAGGAAAGGAGTAATATACAACTTGGATCAAGAATGTGAACAATACCTTTAGCAGATCAAAGAGTACATATCCAATCCACCAATACTTATGCCACCAATTCAGGGAAAACCATTGATCTTATACATATCAACCACTAATTCATCATTGGGGGCACTTCTAGCACAACAGGATGAAAATAAAAAAGAGAGCTATATATTACATCAGCAGAACATTGGTGTCTTTTGAAATGAACTACACTATAATAGAAAAAGCATGCTTGGAATTAGTCTTTGCATCACAAAAATTGAGACACTACATGTTGGCACATTCCATCAAGCTAGTAGCTAAGATTGATCCGCTCAAGTATCTTCTCAACAAAGAAACACTCACTAGAAGATTGGCAAAATGGGTCATGGTTCTTACAGAGTTTGATATTGAATATGTGGAATGCAAAGTCATCAAAGGATAGGTAATTGTAGATCAACTTTTTGAAGCACCACTTGAAGACACTCAACCACTGCATATAGAGTTCTGAGATGAATCAATAATGCACCTTACTCAACAATCCTGGAAGATGTTCTTTGATGGATCTTTCACCCAAAATGGTTCCGCTGCTGGAATACTATTTATCACTCCTCAGAAATATTCAATCCTGAAGGCTTACAAGATTCTTTCCCCTTGCACAAACAATATTGCAGAGTATGAAGCTTTGGTAAACAGGATCAAGCTAGTTATTGAATGGAAGGTTCTAGAGCTACATATCTATGGAGATTCTCAACTAATTATCAATCAAATCAATGTACATATAAGACTCAAGATGAGAAAATGATTCCTTATAAGAGAATGGTTTATGATCTCAAGAAGTATTTTACTTTCATATCATTCCAGCAGATACCCAGATCAACAAACAGAGCAACAGATGCTATGGCCACCTTTGCTTTTACAGGAATCTAATTTTTGCTTTGAATTCCTAGTGGAAGAGTTACATTACCCTGCCTATGACTCTCCTAAGTCCCAGATAGTTTGTTTTATTATTGGACATGATTCATCTCAATATAACCACATTAACTCTTATCTACATGACCAAATTATTCCACAAAATCTTACCCATAATGAGAAAAAGAACTTAACCCAAAATGCTTCACAGTATGTCATCATTGCTAATGATTTGTTTAGGTGAAGTTTGGATGGTACATTCCTTAGGTGTCTAGAAACTGAAGAGTCTAAAAATGCATTATTGGAAGTCCATGAAGGTATTTGTGGATCTCATATGAATGGTCTTACTGTAGCTGAGAAACTACTAAGGGCTGGCTACTACTGGCTAGACATGGAGAAGAACACTATAAAGTTTTCTAAAACTTGTGAAAAATGTCAGCTACATGGAAATCTCATACATTCTCTAGCAAGGGATCTCATACCCTTCATCACACATTGGCCTTTCCAGCAATGGGACTTTGATCTCATTAGTCAGATCTATCTTGCATCATCCAACATACACAGTTTTATCATAACTACCATTGAGTACTTCACTAAGTGGGTAGAAGTGGTTCCACTCATCAAAGCAACCGATAAACAAGTATCTCTATTCATTCTAAATCATATCACTTGCAAGTATGGGATACCTTTTTCCATCGTGACTGATAATGGAGGACAATTCAAGAATAAAGATCTGGATGAGCTTTGTGAGATTCAAAATCAAACAATACTAGTCATTTGTATATTACCCTCAAGGTAAAGGACAAGTTGAGGAATCTAACAAAAACTTGTTGACTATCTTACACAGAGCAGTAAACAAATCTGGGAAAGATTGGCATCTGCAGCTCAATCCTGCATTATGGGCTTACATAATAAGTATCAGAACACCTACTAGGGCTACACCTTTTTCTTTGGTGTATGGGTCCGAAGTAGTTGGCCAAATATTAAATATTTTATATTTAATATCTATAGGGGGATTAAATTTGACTTTAATGTGAGATGGATTATTAGACATATTATATTTGTTTTGGTTAACTTTATTAGTCAAATTTAAAAGCATCATTTGCACTTGCTCATTTAATTATTCCGTATTCATTAAAATATATGTTAACGTGATTTTATTTAGTCCTAGATAATTTAAATACAATTTGAGATAATTAATATCTCTTGATTAGTTATTAATTAGTCTACTCCAAATGTTAACACTAGAATGGTTGAGTTAATCAAATCAATTTTAGAAAACCATTCTTTTAATTCCTGAGTTAACCTTTAGTTAAGACAAAACTTATTTATCCCTCCTTTAATGTATAATATTTAGTATTTTAAGTTGTTTAAAAAAAAAACGTTCTGTTTTTGCCCAAAAGTTTAGGCATGACACAAACACCCCTGAGAGGTCACCAAAAATGTTACAAATTTTTTTATCACACCTAAAATTTTGGTGACGTATTACAGGTCTTATGTATTGTAGATAAAAGGTACATAATTTTTTTCCAAGTTTGCTATCTTTATTAAATAAACATGTATGCCATACATATACCTTATTTCCAAATATGCAATTTTTGAATCAAGAAAGATATAAATGAATATAACATCTGCATGTAATACATTTTTATTTATAAAGAACAAATTGTTTACAAGATCCCACACAAGCCCTAGGAATAGCTGAGAAAAGATCATACTAGTCATAGAAATATAAACACAAAAAAATTAGAAGAATGTATGGAGAAAGGAAAGAAAGAACCCATCATTGCCTAGATAGGTTGATGAGTTTTGCAGAAAGGTCCTCTAGTTAGCTTCATTGATCCAAGAATCTCGCTATCCACTCAATGACATGACCTAAAACAAAGAGAAAAATGATTTGGTTAGAGCTTTGGGTTATTCCTTTCACTCCTACATACATAATGTTACTCCCAGTGTACCTACACTACTATATTAGTTTCAAAAGAGAAGAGAAATAGTGCAAAAAAGATGCTATGAGATATCAACGAGAACCATGTTTTTATCTAACTTGTTTGTTTCATGTGCAGATATAGGTTTTCATTTCATAAACATCATGTATGTGGGTTAAAGTGGGCTCCCGAAGGGGTTGAGCTCAACATACATGTCGTCACTCCGAAGGTGACACTAACTAGTTATCAAGTAGTGAATGCAACAAGCTATGATCCCGTATACTGTCACTTAATAACAATACAAACTACCATCCAATGGTAGTATATGTAACATGAACTTGATAACATTTGCTAATCAACAACTGACTAGAGCCATCATGAGAATAAAAGCAGTATGGGAGGTCTTAAAGAAACAATAAGTTCAGGTTCAGTAAGTAAGTTCATGTTCAGTAAAGAAAAGAAAAATAGTCACAAACAGTCCTAGAGCAACTACTACAAAATCTAAATTATAGTCACAATGATCAAGGAGCCAAATATACATGATCTTGAGAAGCATTGTAACAACCATAAGTTACAGTCCATTATTCCTTGCTCCAAGACAATCAAATCAATAAGGACTAGAGCAGTGCTAAGACAACATGAGAAGTGAATAAAGATGGTTATTATCATCTACAACACAGATAATTAGATGAAGGATTATCCATTACTATAGAAAAATAACAAAGGCATGAATAATTAGTTTCATAAGGTCACCAATCAAAATACAAAATGCCATGATTGCAGTTTCAAGTACATATGTTTCATCTCCAAAAATGAATACAAAGTACAATCTTAAGAGCAAAAATAATGATAGTGGTACTGTGAATTGAATAAGAAAGTACAGTCCTTATAGCTTCCAAATATCCATTATCATATGTTACAGAATTATGAATGTAGCATCGGAATTAGGAATCATCAAAGCAAGTATATAAAAGGACATATTATTCATTATTAGCTAAATCACACATTGCAATGATCTAATCCTAAGCACACTCAATAGAGATATGAAAACAAAGCATTCAAAACACAAATATCATGCAAACTAGATGACAATTTGGATGCTTCTTCCATGCGGCTCCATTGTTCTTCTTTCTTCTCCAAATAGGTTTGTTGTGGATCTCACCTTCAAGTGCATACACCTAATTATGAAAGCAAGATTGACATTCAAGAATACTCGAAGCGTAAGTTCAATAGTCTGATAAGAATTATTAGGGGATTTGATTGAAGAAAATCATCCAATTTATAGAAAAATTGGAGAAAAGACAAATTAGCATGAAATGGATATTAGAGGCAATTGATTTCAAAATGGGAAAATTGAATGGAAAAAGGAAGGTTATGACACCTTCTATGTCATGAATTATGACATATTGCCAATGCAAAGCTTAGAGAACTAGAACCTTATGACATTTTGCTATGTCAAGAGTATGACGCACGAAGCACAAAAATAGGGAGAATTAAAGACAAGTTAATTAGGTGGAAATTGCAATTAGGAAATTAGAAAATAGGTGGAAATTAAGAATTAAGAAATAATGAAATTAGAAATTAGGAAATTGATGGAAATTAGAAATTAGTGAATTAATCAATAATTTTTCATTTATTAATTAATTCATTTACAAAGAGGAATAATTAGCCAATTAAATGAATATTTAATTGTAATGAGAAGACTTAGGATAAATAAACAATTTATTAATCCTAAAAGAAGAAATGACACACACAAGGTTAAATGATTAAATCATGAAACCCTAGAAGATGAATTAGGTCTTGAAAGATAATTGACTCGATTCGATTTGATTTTGGATTGATAAATGACCAATGTGATAAAATGATTCGATTGATAAATGATTTGATTGAGATTGGTTGACAAAAATCAATGACAAATTGACCAAATTGACATGATTGAAAAGGACAAGGATCGATGATGAATCGATCGCAATATGACAAGATTGACAAGGACAAAGATCGACCAAAATCATGACTGAATGTTGTTGTCGACAAGACCAAATTCGAAGGCGAGATGATAGAAGAATGACTCGATGCTCGCAAATGATAAAAAACAAGTGCGTGACATAGGAGAAATGTTAATGCGACGCAAAAACCTAAAATGAGGCAATGCGCAAATGTTAAAGTATGACTCCGCAAGCGTTGACCATTTTTAGGTGTCTACATTTTGCCCCTCTTTGAGACAATGCAATTCTGGGCGTTGTTTCAAAGAACAATAATGAAAATGCCCCAGACAATAATAATGACATATGCATGCCCCCTCGAGGAATTGGCCGAAAACATGCAGAAAAGAGGCCAATTGATCGATAAGAATGATAGAAAATGATAGGATCAAATGGACTACCAAGATTGACGGAAGAAATGTTAGTAAGAAGAAATTAGACAAAGGATAGTTAGAGATGAAGGAAAAACTTGCTTTCAGTAATGCACTTTGTAGGTGAGAACCTTTATTTTTATGTAGCAAAATGGATGCGTAGCATCATGGCATTGAAGGCCAGAGCTGAAATGCAACCCTTCTTGCAAAAGATAGACACATCACAGACAAACGACAATCACAACAAAAAAGAAAGGGATCATGAGCCATCCCAGTCACTCTAAATCACTCAGTGACATCATCGAGCAACATAGGAACATGATCGAAAATAAATCAATAAAAAGATAAGATACACAAATTCAAGCAAATCAGACAAACATCTTGATCTTCATTGTCAAAAGTTGAAAGTGTTGATGGGACGATCATGTTGTCTGGTTTCAGGAAATGCGGTACCCCGTCTAAGACAGGACACGGTCTGGTTTCGAGTATACCACACCCTGTATAAGACCCATGATAGTAGAGACAAGGAAAAATGATTTTGAGGTTGATTGATATGACACTTTTTGATCAGTTTGAATGTTTGGTTTGATTGAAAAAGTTCATCTATTAATGCGTGATTTCATTAAAGCACAATGTTCGATTGATTGCGAGGTATTGGATGGATGCTCAGTGATCTGTCTATGCACAAAGGGGATATTGCATGTTTTTGGATTTTAATGTTTTACAATTTTTTTTGTGTTTATTTTTTCAGGACTTTTTATGATTTTTATGGATTTTCATTTTTTCAATTTTTAGATACTTTTTTCAGGACTTTATTCAATTTTTTTGCTTGAAGATTTTTTCAGGACTTTTTTTTATTTTTATGATCTTTTTCAGGACATTTTTCAATTTTTTATGATCTTTTTAGATTTTTGCCCCCAGTGTCTAGCAAGGCAAGGAATATGACAGGTGAATAAATAAGCTTGCTGAAATGTTGGTGGATAGAGGGAAGACAAAGGCCTTTTATTAGGGAGACAATGCGGATGCAATTTTCAAGGGCTATGGCATGATGGGACAAGAGACTAGATAAAGGACAATGTAAAGTAGTGACATGGCATGAGGGAAATGTCAAGAGGTTTTTGAAAAATATGTTTTAAATTTTGCGTCCTTATGTTAGACCAAGATCAAGGGACAGAAAGAGTGTATGGATAGTGATAAGATATGGACGAGATAAGCAAGACCAAGAATGGATAAGGGACATGGACTGAAGGTTGGGATTGGCTAAGGGATAGTGGCAGAAGCTAGGGAATATGGATGAAAAGTTATAATAAGCAAATGGATAAAGACCAAAAGCTATGATAGACTGAAAGCTGCAAACAAGATGCATGATGCTCATGAAGATCCTTAGCCTTGTCAAGATCAAAGGTGGAAAGAGGAAATGGACATGAGGGACAATAGGATATGAAGAGTAATGACATGATATGATAGGATAATGAAGGGAAATAGGATATGAAGGAGTAAATTTGCCCCCAAGTGTGGTGTGCAAGAAGTTCATAAATTACACATGATGCCTATTTGCCAGGTTTTCATCATGGTACTTGCCCAAGGCGCCTGTTTGCCAGGTTTTCACCAGTGGACGAATTATTTTTCTTTACTTTTTTTCTTTTTTTTTCTTTTGTATTTGTATTTTGACTTTTTCAATAGAAGACGGACACATGATAGGGGATGGAAGAAGGACTCAAGCGTCTTTTTGTTTGGATAGTAGCCTTGAAAAAAATGGACCATGACCTTTAAAAGTATGCTCAAAGACGTTGGTAGGATGAGGACATGGAAAATGAGATGAAACTAAGGCAAGGATTTATGCAAAGGATTGGACTGAAGGGATCGAAGGATGGAAAATATGAATTGGATAATAGTTAGGGTATTGGAAGAATTGGGCTTCAGTGGATGGAAATGAAGGCAAGATCAACATTGGCACACACCTTGAGGGGTGATGGACTGATGGAGGAAAGATGTATTTTGGATATTGAGATTTTGACGAAGGAAAGGCTATGGATTTTGGGACATAAGGGCCCAAAATGGATGAAGAAGGTGATGGAGGAACAGACTTGGAAGGTTTGGATGGAGGAATAGAAATTTTGGATGCCAAGTTGGATTTTTCTTTTTGTGCTTCAAGGAGCTTCTTGGGGATCCACATGGTTTTTGACTTTTCATGCTTTTGTGGTTCCTTGGAGTGCATTGCTTGCACAAGGGATTTAGGAACCCATATATATTTTGACTTTTCTTTATTTTTCTCAGTGGGCCTTTGTGGCCTTTTCGATATTTCTTTTTCTTTATAGATCATATTGTTCTTTGTTTTGACATGTCGATTATATTGGACATGTTGATCCTTGAATACATGTGGATTTTTAGACTTATGACTTTTATACTTGGCATCCAAATTGCTTGGAGGAGAGAATGAATGTTGGTGTGGATGGGAATGATATGGAGGCCTATGGGATGGATGGAAGGTTCTCCAAGATGTGTACCTTTGCTAATGTTGCATAGGAGATGGGGGGATATAGGGACCTAGAATGGATGGAAGCGATGATGGGGAAGGTGGACATTTGAATTTTGACTTTGAAGGGATACCAACACCTTGAGTGTGAGCTCTGTAGCCATGACCATTAGTATGCTCTTTGATATGAAGGGGTTCTTTCTCATGAAGGTCTACTCCTTTTCCTTTATGAATATCTTGACTTGTAGGATACTCTTTTCTTTGGGAAGAAGACGCGAGTCCATTATGAGGTGGATATGATATGAGAGAAATAATGAGATCTTGAAGTGGATCGGATTGCACCAAAGTGGAAGAACCCATTGTGCATGTCGAGGGTTCATGAACATCTTGCACTGACACATTAGAATCATGAGGGGGATTAGGATCATGAGGGCAATTAGGATCATGAGGGCGATTAGGATCATGTAGTGGACATGGTTCAATGACAGGCTCTTCAAGAGATGGAATGGGAGAAATAATGGGATCATCAAAAGGAATGAGATCTTGGAGTGTATATGGAGCATTAGGACATGGAGATGGAGGAACAAGTGGATCTTGTGGAGGATCTGAAGGAATAATTTGATCTTGACAAGGAGGAAGATCATTGGAATCCTCTTTAAAGGTGCTTTTCTCTTGACTTTCAATGGGATCATCATAAAGGATGGAAAGGATGTCTTGATCTTTCTCAGGAAGTGGAATGTCAATGGGATTTGAAAGGACATTGTGTTCATGAAATGGAAGGGGATCATTTGGGATTGGATGGACTGGGATATCTTGATCTTGCTTAGGGAATGGAGTGTCAATAGGACTTTAGATAGGATGGACAAGAATAGGGGAATCATCGTGAGTGTCTAGGAACATGGGATCTTGGTCAACAATTGGATGGGATGATAAGGTTTCAGGATCTTGATCTTGATTTATTTCAAGACACGTTTCTTCATGCTCTAAATTATCCTCTTGATATGGGGTTGGACTTTGGATATGCATGGAGGATTCTGACAAGGAATCAATGTTTTGGCATGAAGGAAATGCACTTTGAACATTTGTGATGGATTCTGGCAAGGAATCAATGCTTGAACATGAGGAAGAGGGACTTCGAATGGGGTCCTCTAAAATAGGTAATGGCAATAAAGTGCATGGTGGCATTGGGTCTTGTATTTCTAAAACATGACAAGGATGTGCATCATGAATTGGATTATCTTGGCAATCAATTATGGATAGCTCTTGGAAAATTTCATCCTTGGGTTTATTATTTGATGAGGACAATATGGAAGGTTCCTGCGAAACTTCTAAAGGTGTAGGGATAGATGCCACTGGAGAGTCAATTTGTTTGGAAGGGGATGAGGCATTGCTAGACATAATTGTATTATCTTTATCTTCCTCAAAGAACTCACTTGGTAGTTTCCTTAAGAGCATTGCAATAAAGCCACCTTTCTTTCGAGGTTTTGACATGGTTGGATCTGGAATTTGAACTTGTTTTTGGTTTGATGTCATGTTTTGATATTGGACTTGGTTCAATTGTTCTGACATGTTTGAAACTTGGGTTGGTATGTGCTGCAACCTTTGTTTTTGAATGTTTGGTTTTGGTTGTTGATATTGATATGTTGATTGAGCTTGTTGATATCCCACCATTGGTTGAACCATTTGTTAGCATTGTATAATTGGTTGGACATATTGTTGAAATTGGACCGTTGGTTGTATTGGTTGAAAATGTTGGAAATGTTGATCAATTGGTTGCGATGGTTGAAAATCTGATTGATAGTAAACACCTTCTTGTTCTTGTTGTGGAGGCACATAATGTTGAAATTGATGTTGTCTCTTTTCTTGAAATTGTTTCATCATCTCTATTTGGGAGAGGAGAGCTGGTATGTCTGATCGTTCGATAAGAGATCTTACATCAATTGGCTCAAGCTTTAGATTTTGACCTGGAAATTTTTGAAACACTTTGGACATTTGTGATCTATTCTTCTCAATGTTTTTCACTCTTTGTTCCAATATCTCCTCTTCTTGAGCTAGTTTCTCCTCTAGTTTTTGTATTTGGAGACTTGTTTCATCATAAAAAGTTTGATCGATATTGCCTTGTTGTTGGGTTGGATAGAATTGTGATTGCATTGTCGGTTGATATGTCAAACTTTGTTGCATCATTGGTGCTTGGAACCTTGTTTCAATAGAAATGTCACTATGCAAATGCAATATTTTTGGAATTTTTCAAGGATAATATATGATATGCAACTAAATGCAAACTAAAATAGATGAGAATGCAACCTATGTTTTTGGTTGTTTTTCAAGATTTTGACAAACTTTTTTGGAATGCAAATCTAAGAAAGAGACCCTTAGGAAATTGAAATGATGTCTAGACCTCGAAGGACAAAAGGACCAAGTGATAAAGGACAAGATGACAATGTCTCCCCTATATGCTTGGATACTAAGCTAGGTTTGACCAAATGACATTGATGACAAAAAGACAAAAGGATTTAATAAGGTCTAGATCTCCTAACAATGACTTAGGGTTGTATCAAAGATTTGGATTACTCAAGTATGACAAAACCTAGCTTTGAGACTATATGCAAAAGGGACAATCAATATGCAAGTGACCCTAATATGATATGATAATGACCCAAGCTTAATAAAGAGACCTAGGGTGCAAATATGAATGACAATGGTATGACTTTAGTGCAAGAGGACATATGTAAATAGATAACCCTTATTGAAAAGAGTATGACTTAGGTGAAACCTAACCTTGGTACTTGACAATGACTTTTGCAAAATGCAACCTAGGATGAACCTAAATGTAAGTGACATGCTTCTTGAGACAAGATCTTGAACAATATTTGACAACCATGTTTGAAGATGAGTTTTAAACTTTGTTGAACCTTTGTTGGATGAATGTCTCTTGTGTTTAAATCTTATGCTAGATCAATTTGTTTTGCTCTTTGAAATGGGATGTAATTCAACTTTTGACAAGCAAAGAATACAAGATATTGCAACTTAGACTCAAGACAATCATGCTCATTTCCACATTTCTTATGGTAGGCAAGGACATTAGGTACTTGAGAGGTAGACTCATTATGGGATTCAAGGAGAATACATAGATGCTTGACCCCACGGGCTCCCCTCCACGGCACTCACTTCTCAGGGCAGCCAAGCATCAGTCCCCATGGAAATCTCCCCATGGCGAACTTAGTATCTCTTCCAAGTATCCGAATTTGTCCTTCTCAAGAAACTAGAAGGGTTTTTGGCCTCTAAAAACAAGGTGTTTAGTAAGGATTTCTGTTAAGCGTTACTCTTTGATGTCATGCAAGCATGATTGAGACATTAAGCCCATCAAGATACCAAACAAATGTAGTCGCGCAAGCACGATTTAGACCAAGAGGCCCTACTTAGATGTTGATATGAGAAAGAGTCCAAGGGTCATCACTTCCCAAGTAACTGCAATTCCCACGTAACACTTCCTTCAAAGCTTTCGCTCATCGGGTATTTTTTTACAGTGAGTTAGAATGCGAAGGAATTCTAGCCGTACTCACTTTGGGTTGTTCCCTTCTCACGATTATCACTTGCTTGCAAAAGCAAAGTGGTCGGGAAGGCAGGCCCTCTAAAGGAGACACACACTCAACACACAAGCATGGTATTGAAGATCTGGATTTCTGATCACCCTAAGAAGGATGAGAGTATACTCTCCTACTCCAATGTCATACTTAACAATCAAAGCAAACAAATGTTCATTCCAACCTATTTAGAAATCACTAGGTGCCTAAAAATTAAATGCAAACACAAAGTTTGATTGTTTCTCCAAGGCAACCTACAAAAACCCAAGTTAGGAGTTTGATACGCTTATTCTTTGACTTTCGAATCTGCACAAAGCGTGTTAGTAGTTTGATTTATTGTCTTTTCCATGCGTATGCCAAGATGCTACCAACAATGTTAGAGAATCAAGAGAAATGAATCACCATCAAAATTAATCGATAAAAGTTGTGATTCTTTGTCCTCTTAGATTAATCTATGTGAAATTTATCAAATTTACCACCCTAGATTAATCTAGATAAAATTTGCATTAATGCATGATTAATTTGCCAAGCTAAATTAATCTAGATGAAGGTTGCATGATTTTGTTTTTTTTTAAATTTTGACCATTTACAGCAGCATAATTAAAAATGTCATAACTTCCTCAATATTTATCCAAATCACAAACCGTAAAATGATCTGGAAAGGTAACAACGTGATCTAATAAACCCAGAAATAGTTTATTTTAATTCTACACGAAATTTTTTACGATTTCAATTGATTATGACTATTTTTTTCTTCGAAGAAAAATCTGCAATTTCTTCACAAAAAAATCTGCAACTTCACAAAACATTCAAAAAAATATTAGATCCAAGCATTTTCACGTCAGGTTCACCAATTAATGTAGCATCGGAATTAGGAATAATCAAAGCAAGTATATAAAAGGACATATTATTCATTATTAGCTAAATCACACATTGCAATGATCTAATCCTAAGCACACTCAATAGAGATATGAAAACAAAGCATTCAAAACACAAATATCATGCAAACTAGATGACAATTTGGATGCTTCTTCCATGCGGCTCCATTGTTCTTCTTTCTTCTCCAAATAGGTTTGTTGTGGATCTCACCTTCAAGTGCATACACCTAATTATGAAAGCAAGATTGACATTCAAGAATACTCGAAGCGTAAGTTCAATAGTCTGATAAGAATTATTAGGGGATTTGATTGAAGAAAATCATCCAATTTATAGAAAAATTGGAGAAAAGACAAATTAGCATGAAATGGATATTAGAGGCAGTTGATTTCAAAATGGGAAAATTGAATGGAAAAAGGAAGGTTATGACACCTTCTATGTCATGAATTATGACATATTGCCAATGCAAAGCTTATAGAACTAGAACCTTATGACATCTTGCTATGTCAAGAGTATGACGCACGAAGCACAAAAATAGGGAGAATTAAAGACAAGTTAATTAGGTGGAAATTGCAATTAGGAAATTAGAAAATAGGTGGAAATTAAGAATTAAGAAATAATGAAATTAGAAATTAGGAAATTGATGGAAATTAGAAATTAGTGAATTAATCAATAATTTTTCATTTATTAATTAATTCATTTACAAAGAGGAATAATTAGCCAATTAAATGAATATTTAATTGTAGTGAGAAGACTTAGGATAAATAAACAATTTATTAATCCTAAAGGAAGAAATGACACACACAAGGTTAAATGATTAAATCACGAAACCCTAGAAGATGAATTAGGTCTTGAAAGATAATTGACTCGATTAGATTTGATTTTGGATTGATAAATGACCAATGTGATAAAATGATTCGATTGATAAATGATTTGATTGAGATTGGTTGACAAAAATCAATGACAAATTGACCAAATTGACATGATTGAAAAGGACAAGGATCGATGATGAATCGATCGCAATATGACAAGATTGACAAGGACAAAGATGAACCAAAATCATGACTGAATGTTGTTGTCAACAAGACCAAATTCGAAGGCGAGATGATAGAAGAATGACTCGATGCTCACAAATGATAAAAACCAAGTGCGTGACATAGGAGAAATGTTAATGCGACGCAAAAACCTAAAATGAGGCAATGCGCAAATGTTAAAGTATGACTCCGCAAGCGTTGACCATTTTTAGGTGTCTACAATGAAGATCCAAGGCTTTCACAATTAAAGTTAATATTCCAACCAAGTGTAGGAAATGAATATAGACCTTTAGACGACACTATGACTTGGTGTTTTAAAGAGCATGTACTAGAAAAGGCCAAAAGTAAAGGAATATAGTCATAAAGCCCTAGTAGCAACTTAAAGCAGTCTATGTGATTGTCATAAAACATAAATATTTCTGCAAAAGGTATCACTCATAAAGCTACAATAGTTGAGAGATATCACAGTCTTAAATCATGGTAAATATTAAAATAAGAAAGGTTATAGCCCAGCCTATGGAAAACATCAAGCATCAAAAGGACATAGTCATAAAGAAATATAGTCACTTATAGCAAGGCAAGGTGGCAGCCTTATAAGCAGCCCTCAAGGAGATTTCAACATAAGAAACAAATGAAAGGTAACTGAGACAGTATATCAATGTAGTGATAAAAGACTTCACAAATTTGCAAATCCTCATGTCACAGTACATACACAAACATGGTAGCATAATACAGTCATAATGGATAGCCCATGAGGCAGTATGGAAGACATCTGTGATATCAGTAAACTCTTCAAAAAGTTAAAAGGCTAATATGATCCTTACATGGATAGTCATACATATATAGTCATATTTAAGAGCACTAGTAATGGGTAGCTATAGGTAATACAAGCCTTCAATGCATTAATAGCCAACAGTCTATGGAATGGTTGTTAAAATATTAGAGATATAGTGATCAATGACAAAGGGTAGTCATAATGCATGAAGACCAATCCCACTGTTAAAAAAGATTCATATAAGCAAATAAGGCAATTCCTATATAATATACACAATGCACAGTTTTCAACAAGTTCATGAAGGCAGCCTCAGGAAAAATACACAGTGATAGAAGACAATGAAAGGATGATCACTATCTAACATCAAACATACAGTTATCTTGTGTGCAAGGATCATGAATAAAGATAATCCTTTTTAATGTTACCAACCAAATACTAATCATAACACTAATAGCATTCATAACATTATGTATAGTCACTATTGGTTCTTCATATGGTCTGAAGAAGTATTGGTAGCCAACACAGAGGATAGTACCAAAAATTACAATTCAGATAGATTCTACAAACACAATCATCTTTCACAATAGTTGTCACAAAATAAAAATGTATAGTCATATAGTGACAACAACGCAGTGTGAATCTACAATCATGAATACAAGTTGCTCAAAACATATCACATCATGATCAAAACTGAGTGATAATGGATCAATACGGTTATATAGCCTAGCAATATTATCAAGAGAGAAACCTATGATGTTTAAGTATGCTGACCCAAGATGTGATAAACATTAGGAAATTCATAGATACATAGTGCATCATTAACCTATAGTCAATGAACCTCATCAAGACACATGCAACGTATGCAATAACGATGATATAGATCATAGTTATCAAGAATATTAATTAAATCAAAAGCCGTATCTCATAGCAGCAAAAGGGTCTTTTGAAAACACGAAGATATTTTTCAGGACTTGAGTCACAAAATAGAGTAGTCAAAGATTTTAGGCAAGGTATTCATCAATTATTTCAATCAAAGAGCAGTCTACAAGGAATGAGAGCGGTGACTTGTCTTCTTCATGCCAACAGCACAAAGGAACTAAAAGTACACAAAATTAGGACAACAGGATAATGCCAAAGAATACACCAATGTTAATCACATTGAAGAAACAATGACAGGATTATTAGAATAATGATGTTGTTGCAACATCAACAAAAGTTTTCAACTCTTCAATACATAATAGAAAATGCAATCATCAATTCAAACGAATTGTGCATAGCCTTTTTCAATCAAAGGCATTATAGAGGCACCATCTTCAGAAAGGAGAGTATAATAGTAATGATAGTGAATGTAAATATAAGGACCTTTGAAGGACATTCTACATCAAAAAGAAGCTAAAGACAGAATAATTTTAGCCACAAGGATAGTGCCCTATGTTAGGATAACCGGTGAACAATTGAGAGGGGGGTGAATCAGTTGTTAATAAATTATAAAACTTTAAGCACACAAAACCTTTTACTGGAATGCATAAACCAAATACCGGAATAACAGATATATCATTCAAGCACAAACATAAACCATAAACCAAATACCATACATCCACAACACATAACACCAAGATTTGTATGTGGAAAACTCGGTAAAGGGAAAAACAATGGTGGGTAGCCTACCCACAATTAGATAATACTTCTAAAGTATGTGATTACAATAGGGGGTCTGCACATGCAAGAAGGCCAACAACCTAGAGTGCACTTCTCATCACAAAAGAGTCTCACTGACTACAAAAGAAATACAGACTACAATCTAGAAATAAGAATGAACTGCAAGAGTAGCATCTCCTATGCCCGAGTATAGTTCCAGTTAATCTCAATGCCAGAGATCTTAAACCTCTTACACAAACCCAATTTGATCACCTATGATCGACCAAATCTTTTGCATATGATTATAACTTTATTCGCACACAAATAATCCCATAACCATAATCCCATGCAATAATCTATAAAGAGATCTTACATCATATTTATACCAACTCAAGACCTAAACAATTAGGCCAACCACCTAAAAGATAATACAATAAATCCTTTACATAAACCCACAAACCAATGATAAACCAATTTGGCCTAAGACCGAAACAACATAAATCAATTAATAATAATAACTGATAACACATCAGGAGCATCCACCAACACATTACATAATTTGGTCCATAACCAAGTAGAACAAGACCTATTGGTTAATAGATTTATCCTTTCATAAATTTATGATAAATGACTCATGTACACCCTTAGTTTTGTGAAAGACAAAAGGAACTAATAGTTGGGTAATTCAATGAATTGTTTACCCTCTGCATAAGGGTGCAACTTCTCGTATGATGTTCAATAAATTTTTAAACACACACAAATATTAACCTCACTTTCAACCAGAAAGAAAAAAAAGGATTTTCACATTCATTAGTCAACACCAGATGAATGCCACAAAGATAAACATGCTATATGTAAGCCCACAAATTTACCATAAAAAATAACTTTACTTCAGAAACTGTAATTGAAGAAACAATAAAATAATGGACTCTAATTGAGTCTCTCTCATGTCTCTCAGGACAAGGGGAATCAGATCCACACAATAGTAACAACAAAATTACTTATTACATTCATTTACCTATGTATGAAAGTGGATAATCAAAGAAGCGACAAATTCAACACAAACATATTTATCCCAACAAAGATTTTCTTTTCTGTATTCAAATACACAGATTTGAAAGTTGTTGAAAATTTCTAATTTTATTCACTGATAAAATGCCTTCATTGACAATCCACAAGTATCTAAACAAAGTCTGTCAATCTTTTCAAAATTTCTTGGACCTTTTTTAAGTCTTTTTCCAAAAATATATATCTAAATTGTCTACCCTAACCACTTGGTAACCACAGAGTTACACTTCTCTACCCAAGGGTAAGTTTAAATAGTTTGTTTTTTAAACTAATAAAAATGTTTTTTGGCTAAAATAAGAAGAAAAAAAAGGAAACACGGGAATAGTTATCCAATTCGTGGCAATGGGCAACCAGACTGATCCTTCTTCCACTCCGTGAATGCCTCCATGAATTGTTGGATGATAGGTTCATTTGGAATGCCCATGTGTAAAATCCATTGTTGCCAAACTTCTTTATCACGATGCACCTGTTTTACCTTATCAACATGGTTGTTCAAATGATCTGTGCACAAAAACAGTAAGGATTTGATTTTAGCAATAGTGGAGAAGTCTTTCTTTGTGATCATTGTTGCATTCCTGACCATATAAATTTGTACTTCATAAGATTTTCTTATGGCTTTAGTAGTGTCAACAGTTTGTCCATCCTTCTTCATTTATTTCACTCCAATGCATTTCAAATCATTAAGCATGTTTTGTATTAACTCAGACGATTCCCGCCCAAGTCTAACGAATTCCTCATAGCCTTGTTTGATTATCAAATTTCTCCATTCTATGTTCTTCTTGCAAATGTATAGAACATTGTCATCAAATCCTTGTATAGGATTTTCTGCAAGGAACTTCATTACGCCATGCTTCTAAACTTCTTCCATGTGAGGTATTGTTTGGGCCCATTTGGCCTCTTTGTTCTTCCAGGGTGTGTTTTCCTTTCCCAATTCTTGGATAACTTTAGCAGCATCGTCATACACCTTGCTCAAATGCCCAATATATTTTTTTCCCTCTTTCCTGATTGTATCCAACAATTCAAGGAACACCCCATGCACCATTTTGTTCCTTTGAACTTCTGTGCACAACTTTTGATTGCTAGGGGATTTAGGATCAAAGAGTGCTAGTTGTATGGACAATGATCGGGGATCTGGCCCATGAATTACAACAATATATTCTGCCATTTGTCTCAAGGTTTCTTTCAGTTCCTTTTTATGTATTTTATCCTTCCAGGTTCTCATTATGATCTTTTTCATGGAGGCTTCAAGATGAAGGACATCCCTAGCTCGAGAAGCTACACCAATATTCACCTTTTTGACATAAAAATATTGGACAGTAAGGTCCCCTATTTTCTCATCTATCAATGGACGTGATATCTCTGCAATCCAATTCCCAGTGTCAACATCAAAGTCAATTTTTAAAATGGTTTTTAATTTCTTCACTTTGGGGTCTTCCCCAAGAATTTTGTCACCATATCTTCTAAAGGGACCAAAACTGGAACTATATTCATTTTCTTGTTGTTCAAGGTATTTTCTAACCAAAGAGGCCTAGTGCACACAAAGGTTTCATCTGAGCTGACTGTAGTTTCTTTTTCATTTCTTACTACCAATGTGGTAGTAGTGTTTTCCAAAATATCCACCTGTTGAGTGTCATTGGTATCATCAACAATTAGCACCTCCAAGTCTGGATGAGTTGAAGGATCTTCCATGTGAGGAGAGGCTTCTAAATCAACTACCACTGAATATGTGGGAGATTTCTTTGCTCCGCTTCTAGTTCTGGCCCTGGTAGGAACTGGTTCCCTTTTGATTTCCACCGGCCTAACACTCTAACTAACTTTAGTTTGTGTTAAGGATGATCCTACAACACAAGAAGTAACACAACAGTTAGCCAATGGGACTTCAGAGGATGAGGTTGAACCTTTCTTTGAGCCATTTCCCATTCTTAACTCTCTTAGCCACTTTTCAGTTCTTCTGATAACTGGGAATGTCCTTATTTGTATTTTGTCCTCCTCATCATTTTCCCAGTCCACTTCTAGGATGGCTCCCTTCTGCCTATCATCCACAAAATGAGGATCCATCAGTTCCCTTTTATCATCCTTGACATTAGTAATGTTCATTTTCAACTCAAAGGCCATGACCTGCTATAGGGTGAACCTTTGGTGTGTCATCTCATAACTTCAAACTCATCGCAATAATCAGCCCAAAAATCTTCAATATTTGGCACATGAACAAAAAAATTTCTTAATGTCAGATGGGCAGTGGTAAACCCTTTAGCATCAAAATTTTCTTGTGGACCATATAATGGAAAATTCAATTTCTTAAATTCAAGTTCCAAGTTCAAGGCATAAGAAACACTATTACAAAAAAAATAAGTTAATTCAATTGGAAATGAGATACTTGATTGATGTCTATTTCTATACTTTGTGTCAATATAGGCCAATTGTCTGCATATCTCCATTAAAATGTGTCTCTCAAATGCATATTTTGGCAGCCTGTATGGTTGTCCTTCAAAAACCCCTACCCTTAGGTAAGTAAACTTAGGAAACTATATGAATAAGTTTCCATAAGTACCAATCAATTGCATTTCTTCATCTGACAATCTTTTATGAATGTTTCCCTCTAGTTCATACACCATCCTTCCTAGGAAAATGTCATGCAGTTTTCAATAATTTTCATAGGACCTTTGTTGTTGAAGATGCCGATGATATTCAAATATTCTCATACTATCCACCCATGCTTCATGGTACAAACTGGGCCATGGTCTAATGCATGCCAGTAAATATAGAAGGTATGATGACATGTAGAAGTTTTTGTTACGGAAGCAACTCATACCTTCATGCAACCTATCTGCAATTAATTCCGTCCAGTCAATATATCTCTTCTCACCAAAAATTAACTGTATGAAGAAATACATCTAATGTTCCCAATAAAAGGAAGTCTTATTTCCTGTCACTCTATGTAACAAAATGATTATGTTCCTGACTTCTTTGATCAGATGTTCCTGGGTTAATGGAATTGGGAGTCAGGAACTTCCTCTTTGAAACTTTAACAACCAATTCCTTGCAGTAACATTCCTATAGAATTATTTCTTTTTTGAGAAAATCCCTTGTGACTTACACATCGTCCAATCCTCATATTGCTCCTTCTTAGGTATTTTCATAATGGCATCAACAACCTCCCAACTAACCATAATAAAAACCCCATCATCGGTGCTTCTTACACATCTCTCAATAGGGTCATATCTATTTATGCATTCTAAAACCAACTCAGGACATGACACCACTGAAGGGAAAGTTGTTGCTTCCACTAACCCACTATCCAGAATCCACTGCATTAAGGGAGAGCCAATGGGATTCTTTGCCCTTTCATGGAATTCATCTAGGTCTACTGATGGGAGAAAAGTGTCTCCTAATTTTGGCAAGGTACAAACTAACCAAGACTTTTGGTCTATTTTGGGCAATTTAGGTCTCATTTTGAATTTACCAATAGAAAGAAAACATAGCAAGGAAGACGAACTGAACCAACTGAACAACCAGTCAAAGCTTCCAATTTAAGAAATCACAAGTATGAGAAGAATATTTTGAACTCACCTTTCATGCAGAACTCAGAATCCAAAGAGACAAGAACAAAAAATACCACCTATGAAAATCCCTTCCTTACCAAATTAGGCAAATGAAGAAGGCGAGTATTTCGGGTTTTTTTTTTAAATTAAGAAAATCTTGAGAATAGGCTTAAAAATCAATCACACAATTTGTTGTAATCATAATTGAATTCTTATTCATGCCAAATTATTCTAAAAAGACTTAATTCTGACAAATCATTTATTACAAGTCTTTTCCCACCAATCCTTCCCTAAAATAATTATTCTCAACTATGGCTCTTTATCACAATACATTCCCTCAAAGTTCTGTTTTTAAACCCGGAATATTCTCTCCATGCTAATATTTCATCATTTTCATGTCCACCACTTTATGTCTAAAGTTAATCAATCCTTGAAATTTGAACTTTGAACTCTCTTAAAAAGTAGTTCAAAAGAACAGTATAAGGACAAACTAAGACAAATACAACACAAAGGTCGCAACTTACGTGTTACAAAGACAGGACTTAGACAAGACTCAACTTTCTCAACTTTGAACTTGAACCTTTAACTTTAGAAAAGGTTCAAGAGTTCAAGTTCAAATGACAATTGACGCCAAGACTGTTAACTTTTAAACTAGAACAAAGCCGCGATACAACATGCTCCTCTTGAACTTGAACCTTGAGCTTTTAAAAAGGTTCAATGGAGAGATTCAGTTCAAGACAAAATCTAATAAGACCAAACCCAAGAATTACATAAACAAAGACTAAATAAATTCTCCTTATTTTAAACAACACAAACACAAAATGCTTGAGGAAAATGAGGAGGGTAACAAGACCGGACCTAAAATAGGTCACCATAAGCCAAATAAAATACCACCAATCAACTGGAACATGAACATGATAACCATCAACATCATGAAAAACCTTTGAGTTGCAGAACCAACAACATTTATCGAATCCATTAAAAGATCTTCAATGAAGCACTGTCAGTAAAACCCTTATCAGTAACCAAAAGGCTTACTAGAACATATGATAGCTTCCGAATCACCAAATCCCAAACCAACTAAATGTGACACGCATCTGAACCACATAAATGACTAAACCAAACCAAACCAATTCCACCAATCGAAATATACTGGAGACAAATCTCTTGATCATCATCAAAGTCCAACCACTCTACCAGAATTCAGTAGACAATCAAATAAGCTAGTGTTGACATCAATGACAGACATGAATTCAACACTTAATCAGTTCCTCCAAATTTCCAACAATCTCCCCCTTTGGCATTGATGGCAACACTAGATGTGAAAAACATCCAAGTGCCAAGAAATGCCAAACAAGTCTCCCCGAATGGAAGATCCAACAAATGATATAACAATAAAGTTTTGAACCAGAAAAAAAACCAAACTCCCCCTGTGACTGATATCTCTATTAAGCTCTATTTTTCACATGTATATCTCTCCCCCTTTGACATCAATTCCAAAAATCTGACATAAACATCAAAGAAAAACTATAAAACCTATGAACCATACATCTTACTACTCCCCTTGAGTAGTAACACCATCTCATCAATCCAGAATGAATAATAACTCTAATAAATGCATACTGGAATGATACAATCAACAACACTCAAGTCTTTACTAGAGGGGTACAAACCCTCAATCTATCTCTAAAATACTCAAATGATTCCTTGGGCAAAGGTTTAGTTAATATGTCTGCAAATTTCTCTTTAGTGTTCACACAAACCAATCTAACTTCATTTGCTTCCACCTTCTCCTTCAAAAATTTATACTTGATTGATATGTGCTTTGTCTTAGAATGAAATACCAGATTCTTTGATATGTCAATAGCAACAGAGTTATCATAGTGAATAACTACCGGTTCATTACAATATACCTTTACATCCTTCTAATAATATCCTTTACAGACCAATCTAGCTTTGTTCCTCACAACTTGTCCATCTTCATTCAATTTAATCTGAAATACCCATTTAGTTCCAATAACATTCTTATTTTTAGGTTGGGGAACTAAAGTCCATGTGTTGTTCTTTTCTATTTGATCCAATTCCTCTTCCATAGCTTTTATCCAATATTCATCTTTACATGCTTCATCTACTGATGCCGGTTCAATTTGAGAAATTAAATATACCTCTTCAGTTGCCAACCTTCTTCTTGTCATTACTCATTTTCTCTTGTCTCCAATGATATGATCTTTTGAATGATTCAACCTTACATACCTAGGAGTCTTATGACTTTCTATTTCCCTGCTCCGATCTTGAGTTACTATTGAATTTCCTGATACTACTAGGGTAACTGGTTCAACATTTTGTTCCGGTACAGGTGCTACCAATTTAGTTATAACCATTTCCACTTCTAGTTCTCTCTCCTAAGTTTTTATTTGACCTCTGTATTGCTCATCCCCCTTGACATTAGCACTCTCCACAATTCTCTGCAATCTTTTGTTATAACATCTATATGCTCTACTTTCACTAGAATAACCAAGAAATATTCCATCACATCTAGGATCAAACTTTCCAATGGAAACATCTCTTTTGGTATAGCATTTACTACCAAAGATTATGAAATACTTAACTGTAGGTGTATGACCAATCTATAACTCATAAGGTGTCTTACCGGTGTCTCCTTTGATATGAACTCTATTGAATGTGTATACTATCGTGCTCACAACTTCTCTCCAATAGATATGAGGTAGATTAGATTCCATCATCATAGATGTAGCTGTATCTAGGATATTATGTTCTTTCTTTCCACAACACCTATCTGCTGAGGTGTCTAGGGTGCAGACAACTATCTCCTTATCCCATGTTTCTCACAATAACTGTTAAATTCATCGGATGTGAATTCACCATCCTGATTGGATCTTAAGCATTTTATTTTCAATCCTGTCTCTATCTCAACCATAGCTTTAAAGATCTTGAACTTTTCAAAGGCTTCAGATTTATCCCTTACAAAAGTAACCCACATCATTCTAGAATAGTCATCAATGATTAACATGAAATATCTATCACCCTAAAAACTTCTTATTCTAGCAAGTGTTGGCATTATACACTCAGATGAGAATAGTTGATGTTGTCATTCATGGAAACCAACTGGTAATATGGTTCATAGTTTACACTGGCAACAGACATCATCTACTGACACTGGAAGGAACTACAAGTTCATTTACACTGACATCCAGTTTACACCAATAGTAGATCACACCGACACTCTAAGCCAACATGGAAATAATATTGTTTTGTATTGTAATTATATTTTATAGCTGAAATGATGTATTGTAAAGACTCATATATGTATGAGATCTTGTAGGTCATTTTGTAAGCATGTAAGGATATATAATTAGGTAATGAATGTAAGCGGTATATGAGAGCGAATAAATATATATGAATTATGATGTAATTATTTTATGAGAAAATAAGAGCATAGTAGAGTGAAGCAAGGTTTATGGCAGAGGTATCTGACAAAGCTTAAACTGGTACTGAATCCAGCATTGCAGATGCTATTTTGAGTAATACATTGTCATTGGATTTAAACATCCAATTGTAGTCAGTGGGACTCCATTTTGTTGTTGAGCAGTGAGCTCTACATTGTTGGCCTTCCTCCATGTGCAGGACTTTATTCATATTGGGCAGTGAGTAAATATTTCAGGTCACAAGTCCCACTGAGGTTTTTCTCCTACCGGGTTTCCTCACCAAAAATATCTATGTTATGGTGTGCACTGATGGTTATACTTTTGTTTTTCTTTACTGCATTATTATTTTCTTATCGGTATATTAATTTGTGTTGTAATGTTGCAAACAAGTTTAAATATTTTGTTTACTGGTTAGACACTGATTCACCCCCCCTCTCAATGTCTTTGGGACTTATCAAGTATCTAACAATTGGTATCAAAGCCTAGTCCTCTATTTGCAGAACCCTAACAGCTTGAGGAAGATTATGAAACCGGTACCAATGGAAAGTTTGAGACAATAGTTGGAAGAAGCTCTTGAATATTTTGATGTAGAAAAATTAAAGAATATCAAACTAGAAGATGAACTTAGAACTGCTCAGGGAATTCATCAAAGCACTTCAAGATAACCTGGTTATAGCAAACAATAAGAGAAAATAATTACATGTGCAATTGCAAAATCAAGATGATGAATAAAAGGAAACTCTTAGAGATATTGAAGATAAATTGAGATAAGAAAATAGTAACATGAAGAATGAGATGCAAGATTTAACCATGAGAGTATGCAAGGATATTGAAGATAGAAAGAGAAATGAAGAAGATTTGGCCAAAAGACTTAATGAAAGTTCAGATGAATCTCAAAGGCTTAGTTATGAAAATGATATGCTTAAAACAGATTTGATTCACATTCAACATGACAAAGAGGAACTTATGAGACAAGTTATCACTTTGGAAAGTGATTTGGTCATTGCAAATGAATACAAAGACAAATTCAAGAAGAGTTCGGAAAAGCTTGATGGTATGTTGAAAAGTCGAGTATACTGAAAAGTCAGAAACCTGATGGAGAAACAATTGGACCTGGATTTGAACATGGAGAAAGTTTTGAGACTGCAAACAATCATGATCACAACAAATCAGTAAGGCAACCTAATGCTTATAAATTCAATGGGAAATGTTTTAATTGCAACAAATTTTGTCATAGAGAAAATCAATACAGATTTAGGAATAATCAGAATACAAACTTACACACAGGTCAATGCTCCAAATACAATAAAAGTGGTCATAACTTAGACAATTGTAGAATGAATGTGAAATGCTATGTTTATGGTAGATTTGGACATTTATCTAATCAATGCAGAACTCCAACCGATCAAGGTTATGGAAAAGCTATTGAGAGAAACAATGTAACTTGTTTTTGATTAATTAAAAATAGGTTTTAAGGGACCCGAAACCCATTACATACGAAAGATATTCAGGAAAGAAACAAAACACAACATCTGCAAAAGACCAGCAAAAAAACCAGCAATAGAGAAAAGGATAGCAAGAGGCCAGCAAGAAATTGACCCCAAGTCTAGCATAAAAAGAAATTTAGAAATTCTTCATGGTTTCTTCTGCATTTTGCACCAAGAGCATCATTGCCTTGGCCGCTTCCCTCAAGTTGGTATTTTCCTGAGTAATCTAACTTTCTTTCATCTTCATGTCCTTCTCTATCATAGTCTCTAGGGGTCTGGTGGCTTAGGATGGAAGTAGGAGCATCTTCAATAATAACCATGTTCTTCTCCTGGTTTTTCTTTTCCAGATGATTCACCAATGCATTCATATTCTGGGAGGAGACTTTAAGAACCTAGAGGCTATGGTTCATAAGGCTTTTCAAGGCTTTCTCATTTCGGGCCATCTGGGCATTCACATTGTCCTTATCCTCCTCCACCTGTTCCTTCATGATTTTAATGATGTCCTCCAAATGTTTTAGGTCGCCTTTTATCAAATCTTTCTCCAGCCAGTTTTCCATTTCCATTTCCTCCTCCACTTCACTATTCTCCATCTCTTCATGTTGTTTCCCAGAGTCAGACATCTTGATCATCTTGTTGATCTTAACCTCTAGCTCCCTTTGTTTACCCTGTATGCTGGTGATGTTTTCAACCACTCACTTCTGAAAATTGAAGAATTCAAGGGTGCAATTGCGGGCGGTGTCCAGAATGGTATCCACAGAGTCCTTTCTCTGTTCAGTATCCTCCACATTAGGGTTTTCACCTTCCTTAGGCTTCAGAGCCTCTTTCTCACTTTCCAATCCTTTAGGATTGGGTTGACGATACTCAGAATTTCCCCCTTCCTCTCCTTCCCCATAATACTCCTCCTTGTTAAGCTCCATTTTAGAATTAGTTTCCTGATTCTTTCCCTCTTCTTCATCTAAAAGCACATCCTTTTCATCCTGCACGGTTTTGACATTCCTTTTTTTATGGGTAGGGGTGTTGGACTCCCCAGTCGAATCAGAGTCTATGCCTTTCTCAGATATTTGAGCATTGATGATTAAAGGATCATCCTTGGTAGCCCTAGTCTTATCCTTAATATATTCATAAATCAGCATAATGAGTCCCTGGTGTGCTAGAGCGTAGGAGCTGGGCTTTTTAACATGGTCGACTAGGCTCTCATTTAGAGAGGAGGCTAAATAGAAGGGAAAAGATATTTTAGCCCCATGGTGGAAGTGGTTTAGGATGGCAAAATGATAGTTGTAAATTTTTGTAAACCTGCCATCCATAGTTAAATATTCCATTAAAGCCCTAAGAACTTTTTGCCAAAAAGGTTTTACCTAGTGGGGGGTGTAGTATGATATGTTGTCCTTCTTCACCAGGTTGCCCTTCTCGTCCTCCATCGTTGGGAAATTTTTGAAGGCCTCAGTGACATACTTTCTATCCCTGTAGAATTTTGTCCCCTCCATCTTGAGTCCCGTGACCTTCGAAATCAAATTTTCATCGATTTGCTAGATTTCCCCAAACAGGGTAGCCCTGTTATTGCTCCAGCTTTTAGCGAAACCATGAGACATAGAGTTTCTACTACCATGGAGATTCTCCATATAATCAGTGAAACTGTGTCTGTGAAGCCTTCTCCACACCTTTCTTTCACTCTTCCAATGCTCATAGCCTGAAGGTTCGTTCCTATTAAGGTTGCCTCCCATTCTGCTTTTTGGGTAACGATATCCTCTGCTACAATTCTCAGCTCACGGGTAAAGCTCTGAATTTCTGGTTTCCCCTTGTAAAGAGTCTTTCACAATTTTGAGATTGCTAATCATGTTCATACGAACCCAGCTATTATTACAATTACCTTTTGCACACATATGATCTTGGTTATGATGTCGAGAAACACTCATCATCTAGCAATTCATCCGCCCCCAAAATCTGTCATTGGTACTCATTCCCCAAAAATCAATCATGATATTAGCTTGATCCATTAAGGTGATCAATATTTCCCACTTGATGTGATTTTCCCCTATGTATTTGATTCCCTTCTCCAATTTGACCCCTTCATTGATAAGGATATCCACTACCTTTTTGCCCTCTCTAAATGTATGGGTTATAATAATGCTATCATAGTTATTTAGAATATTTTTAGCATTTTTAATAATATTGGCAATATTCCAGGAAATAGAACTAATACCTTTAAGGGCTTGTATTATATTTAAAGAGTCCCCTTCGAGCCAGATTCTTTTAAATTTGAATTCCTGAGCTAACTTGAGGCTCTTTAGCATGGCCATAGCTTCAGCCACATGGTTATTTTGGGTTCCAAAAGGGGAAGCAAAAGCAACAATACAAATTCCTTGAGCATTTCTGATAACTCCACCTCCACCAGCCTTTCCAGGGTTCCCTTTAGCAGCCCCATCAAAATTAACCTTTATCTAGTCATAATCAGGAAACCTCCAAACAATGTTATCTCTCTTCTTCTTGTTGTCCAATCTGTAGACCTTATGAATTAGGTTCCATTCATTAAGGATGTCTTTTTTCATTTCATTCATATCAATAATAGCCCATTGTTGATTATTCTTGTGAGGGATGTTGATGTTCTCCTTTATAGCCCTACAAATTTTTTCAAAGACTACCTGAGTATTACACTTATCTTCCCTAAATATCTTGTTATTCCTTTCTTTCCAGATACCCTAGCATATCATGGGGAGGGTCAAAGACCACAGGTTCTTGATGATTTGACATTTGGTAGGAAAATTCCATTGCCAAATGATATCCTTAATTCTCTTGTTCATGACCTAATTAATTTTCTATTTTTCCCACATTTTGCACCAAATTTCCCTTGTGAAGGAATAGTGAAAAAATAGGTGATCAATTGATTCCCCCACCTGATAGAGCTCACATCTATTTGGGAATTTGAAGCCCCTTCGGATTAAATTATCAAGAGTAAGGGTGCTATTATGAGAAGCAAGCCAAAAGAAAATGTTGACTTTAGGGATCAGGATGTTGTTCCAGACTTTGCTCCAAATGGGATTGCTGGTTTGAGAGAAAGTGTTTTTATGGGCAGAAGCAACTGTGAATTCACCTTTAGGATCACTTTTCTAGAGGAAGACATCATCATGGCTTTTATTAGGGGAAAAGGACAGCAACTCTTTCTGGAGAGAGGAAAGTCCAGAATGGATGTCCTCAAGTTTAACCCACTTATTCTCCTTCCAATAGTCACATACCATCAGCCCAAACCTCCTTTTACATTCTTCAATAATTTGACTATTGTTTTGACCATATAGGGATTCATTCTTCATCTAGGGGTCTTCCCAAAACCTTATTCTGTCACCTTTTCCAAGGACCCATCCAGCTCTAGCTTTTGCAACTTTAATGGATTTGGTAATACTATTCCAGATGAAGGATCCAACCGGGATATCTGCAAAATTGAGGATTCCCTAGATAGTTTGATTCTTAATGTATTTGTCAAACCAAATTTGGTTCCAGTCTTTCTTAGTGTCCTAGGCTCTCCATAACTTCTTGGCAAGAAGAGCTCTGTTAAAAGTTTTTATAATTTTAATCCCCAACCCTCCTTTGTTCTTTGGTCTACACACCTTGTCCCAGGTAATCAAAGGTATTCTCTTCTTTTCTTCCACTCCTGACCATAAGAATCTCTTCTAAATTCTTTCCATAGCTTCAGTAATTTTAGTCGGAATACCAAACAGACTGAGGGCATAAACAGGGAGATTTTGAAGGGTACCTTGGAGGAGCTGCATTTTCCCAGCGTGAGATAGCATTGAGCCTTTCCATCCTGCAAGTTTCTTATTAATTTTATCAATGATCATATTTCAGAAGGAATTTGGGGGTGCCATCCCCAAAGGAAGACCCAGATAGGTTGAAGGCAACAATTCCACTTTGCATCCAATAATATTAGCAATTTTATGTTGTCTTATGACTAGAGTATTGAGGAAGTACATAGCCGATTTGTCCCAATTAACTTGCTAACCTATTGCCAAAGCATAGGAGTTGAGAGAAGTTTTGAAGGCATCAGCCTCCTTGACTGAAGAATATCCCATGAGGATAGTGTCATCAACAAACTATTGATGGGTGCAAAAAACATTGGTAGAGGAAGGTTGAAGACCTTTGATAGTTTTTCTTTGTTTCAACTTATGAATCAATCTGCTCATACTTTCAGCCAAAATGGTAAAAAGGATAGGAGATATGGGATTTCCTTGTCTTAGCCCTCTAGAAGTTTTAAAAAAATTTGTTGGAGATCCATTAACCAAAATAGAGAACATAGGAGAAGTGATTAGTTCTCTGATAATTTTGATAATCTTATCATCAAAACCAAAAGCCCCCATGCTCTTAAATAGAACATCCCACTCAACTCTATCATAAGCCTTTGCCAAATCTAGCTTTATCAAGAAACCTTCTTTCTTTGTAGCACTAAGGGAATGAATGTTCTCATGAACAAGAATGGTTGAGTCCAGAATCGACCTGCCAGGAATAAAGCCTTTTTGCTCTTCAAATATGATGAAGGGAAGCACTGCCAAAATTCTAGTAGTCAAGACTTTGGATATGATTTTGTAGAAAGAATTGCATAAGATAATTGGCCTAAATTTGCCCATAGAGTCCACCCCAGCAACTTTGGGGATTAAGGCTATAAAAGTGGAATTCAATTCCTTAAGGATTCTTCTGGATCCGAAGAATTATTTAACCGCATTCACTATATCCTCCCCTACAATATTCTAGAATTCTTGAAAGAAGAACATAGGGAAGCCATCAGGGCCCAAAACTTTATCCCCTTGGAAAGAGAAGGCATCTTTTTTGATTTCTTTAGCAGACGGGATGGCAGTAAGGGCCTTATTCTAAATAGGGTTTATGATCTTAGGAATACTATTAACCAAATTGAGTTGATGGGTCTGATCAAGGTCCTCATCACTAGATAGGAGCTACTTGAAGAATCTAACAGCTTCATCCCTGATGTCATCCTTATTAAGCAGAATAATGTTCTCAATAGTTAGTTTTGTGATTCTATTTGCTGCCTTATGTTTTAGGGAAGTCATGTGGAAAAATTTAGTGTTTTTGTCCCCTGCCTTTAGCCATATAGCCCTGGATCTCTGTCTCCAATATATTTCTTCCCTAGAAATAAGTTTGTGGATGTTGCCAAGGACCTTATCTTCCATGGCTTTAGAATACTGTTTGTAGCCTTCTTTCTGGATGGAATTTTGTATCTGGTCTAGTTCCTCCTTTAATTTTTTCTTTGAATCAAAAATATCACCAAAGACCTTCTTGTTCCAAGTCTTAATATTAGTTTTGACATATTTAAGTTTTTTGGCAACTTTATACATGGCAGTTCCATTAACATCAAGATTCCATATAGCCATGGAAAAATTTAGTGTTTTTGTCCCCTGCCTTTAGCCATATAGCCCTGGATCTCTGTCTCCAATATATTTCTTCCCTAGAAATAAGTTTGTGGATGTTGCCAAGGACCTTATCTTCCATGGCTTTGGAATACTGTTTGTAGCCTTCTTTCTAGATGGAATTTTGTATCTGGTCCAATTCCTCCTTTAATTTTTTCTTTGAATAAAAAATATCACCAAAGACCTTCTTGTTCCAAGTCTTAATATTAGTTTTGACATATTTAAGTTTTTTGGCAACTTTATACATGGCAGTTCCATTAACATCAAGATTCCACCATTCAGCAATGGAATTTTCAAGATTAGGGTCAGAGATCCACATCTTTTCGAAATGAAAAAGGAATCTCTGATTATTCTTAGAGTTCTTAGCAACAAAGGAAATGGGATAATGATCTGACCCAATTCTATTAATAACAGAAAGGGAACAACTATGAGAAATAATCCAATCATTAGAGAGAAGGGCTCTATCAAGTCTTACCTGAATAAGATCATCATCATCTCTTTGGTTGGACCAAGTGTAGGAAGCCCCGTTGAGATCCAAGTAAATGAGAGCATTGTCATTAATAAAGTCCATCAGGTCAGATCTACTATCTGGTTGAGCTTGACTACCTCCAAATTTTTCTATGTCTTGCAGAGGAGTATTGAAATCTCCCATTACAACCCAGCTATACATTGAGAATTTTTTCCTTTTATGCTGAACTTTATTCTAGAATTTACTTCTAGCAGATTTGGAATTAGGGTCATAGATATTAGTGATAACAAATTCCTTATCATCAAAGATATTTCTATCTTTTAGGGATAAAATATTGCCATCCACATCTATCATATCTCCAGAGATTGTTCTTTTATTCCAAAATATTGCAACCCCTCTAGAGGCTCCATTCAAGCTAGTACCACAGACCCCTCCATTTTTAAAAAACTTTAGTTTCTCCACTTTCTCTTTACTCATTTTAGTTTCCTGAACCAGGATAATATCCAAATTTTGATCTCGAATTAGGTTCCTTAATATATCCTGTTTATTGAGACCATTTAGGCCTCTGATGTTCCATGATATTACTTTCATTTGGAAGCCTGGGGGCAGGACTCCTTGATAGTTCTTTGCCTTCCATTAGCTATGTTTTGTTTACTCTCTTGGTCCCTATGCCATTTCATAGTTTTGCGTCCTGGTGGGGATCTTGAGGCCCCAAAATCTGCCTTAGATCTGGTTCTAGTTTTTACTCCATTAGGACCTCCTGCCTTCTTGGTCTTAATTTTCTTTCCATTTCCTATTGTGTTTTCTTCTTGTTGTTCTGCCCTAGATTCATCTTGTATGTTGCTCCATAGCTTTTCTCTTTTCTGGGATGAAGTGGTCATATTCACTTCTATGTTCTGGAATAAAGCATTTAAGTTTGCTTGTGGCGATCCAAACTTATTACTCCTTCCCATATCTATTTCATGTTCCTGAAACTCTTCCCCTAAATAGGGTTCTTCTTTCTTTGATATGGGTTCATATAGCTCCTCATGATGAAAGTCAGTGATATCCTCAATCTCACCATCTTCAAGTGTTTCTATACTGATTTCATTCTCCTTCTCCTATGGCTAAAGGGCTTCAAAGGTATTGCCTATTTTGATCTCAAACCCCTTGGTTTCCTTCTTCTTGTTCCCCTTCAAGGAGGGGTCTTTAGGAGGGTCAGTGGAGTCAATTTCCTGATATTCTGGTTTGTTTACTAGATTTCCACTTTTTTCTTCTAACTTGTTGCAGTCTTTGTTGTTATTTTTTTCTTTCCAAACCAGTTTATTAATATTTTTTTCTTTAATCATAGGTCTTTTAGGGTTGTTGGGACAAGCCTTAGCCCAGTGACCTACTTTTTTGCAAGAAAAACACACAAAAGGGAGAGATTCAAATTCAATGGCTTGTTCCCATAACCCAAGTTTGGAGTTTATATCAATAGTACTTGGGAGATCCATATTCTATGATATGTTGACGCAGATGCATGCATACACCAATCTCTTGCGAGTTGCAGTCATTGGGTCTATCGCAATAAGCTCCCCAAAGGAATTAGCAATTCCTAAGAAAACATCCTCCACCTAGTATTCCAATGGTAGCCTAGGAAACCTAACCCATATTGGAGAAGATTCAAAAAAGGAGTCATTTAGTTCCATATTAGGGGTCCATTTTCTAACAGAAAGAGAGGATTTATCAAACATCCAGGGGCCACCACTTAGAACCACTTCCAGATCTTCCCCGCATGAAAAAGAGAAAACAAAAAAACCTCGAGGCAGGGTAGAAACTTCAACCTGTCCTTTCATTCTCCATTTTCTTTTAACAAAGGATCAAACATCCTCAATATTAGGTCGGGGTCCAACAAATTTCCCCACCAGAGAAAGAGTCGTTAAAGAGATACTATGGTCAATAACCAAATCAGGAATCTCAATCACAAGTTTACCTATTCTATTGTCTGATATATCCTTCACAAAGGGGAGAGATGATTTACTAGTCAGTTTACCAGATGCTTGTCTAGCGAAGAGACTATTCCATGGTTTAGGTATTCACCCCTCCTTGGTGTTTCCTGAATCGATCTGCACCGCCTCAAGCCTTGAATCTTGCAAATTTTTTAATTTTTTGAGATCGGGAGGAGGGTCCCATGTTCGTGGGCCCCCATCCTATCTTCCATCCTCATCATCAGATGTTTACAACTTTGTAACTTGTTATGCATGTAACAATTTGGGCATATTGCAAAATTTTGTAGAAGAAAGAGTGTACCAGAGAACAATAAAGGATCTAATGACAAAGGCAAAGAAAAGGTAAATGAAATCAATCAAGAATTCACTAAGAAATAGATCAAGAAGAGAGATCAGAGGAACAATGAATCTATCAATATACTGATAGGAGATTCTTCATCTAACTAAGGAATAATCCTTAAGGGTAAGGCAACTAATTAAAGATCATTCATTTACCCTCAGTTGGTGGTAGTAAGTTATAATTCTTCTTTACTAGCAGATATGTGGATTTTTCACTTCACTCACGAAGCATTTATTGCAGTTGTAAGTTACTTTTTGGTTATAAAGGCACTGTAACTTCTCATTTCATCTCACCAAGTATCTAGGCATTCGAAGAGAGCGAAATTGAGCAAAGGCATTCTAAAGGCGAAGCAGCAAAGGTCTTTCAGAGCATTCAAGGATTTCTCAGTTAAAAGGTATTTATCTTTCATAATGACTTCCTCATCCTCCATTCCTGAATTTGCAGCAAACCCTACCATTGTGGAGAACATAAAATGACCTAGACCCATTTTCAAAATCATTCCTAAGATAGAAAAACTGGATGACTCCATTGGTGCATTTTCTAGAATCCCGAAGGGAGTTGCATTTTCTTAAGACCCTAGGGCATACATACATTGTAACATAGAAATTTTAGGGTCTGAAGATTTGAAGAACATGTACACAAATGTTATCATTGACAAGAATGGGGTGGTAAAATCAGAACACAAGGTAGTTGAGGATTTAGGTTTCATTGATATCCTCCATATGCCGAAATTATCAGAGGAAACCGTCTGCTATGTTGTTTCATGGTGAATTTATGTGGTTGGACTCAGTTTTAAGATTACTAAGGAAGCTATAAGGGCTATTATTGGTTTACCATCCACTGGCACTAGGCCTGACAAGAAGAAGAAAATCCCTAACAAAGAGGTTATGAGATTAACCGACACAACATTCAACAATAGGTCACTTAGGGTCAATGATATAAAAGATAACAATGTTAAATTTGCAAGTATGGTCATTGGTTATAAAGTTGCTTATACTAATAGGTTGAATTTTGTATCTACTTCCTGCATTCATAGTGCTCATGAGATGATATTAAACAATGCTAAAATTGACATCTATGAATGGTTAAAGGATGAACTATTAGAGAATTTGCAAAAAATCAAAGGTGATAATAAAGGAACCTTTAAATTTGAAAGTCTAATTGTGTGTTTAATGCTTTGCTTTTCTAAAGAGGTTCCCAGTATAGGTCACAAGGATTTTGCCTATGATATTTCTGATGGAAAACAAATAAAGGAGGCAATTACTAGTATGGGATCTGATGATGATGAGTTGGTGAAAGACTATTTCAAAAATTTCCAAGCTAAAATGAGACAAAGGGAAAGGATTCCCCAAAGAATTGTGGATAAATATATATTCTTTGTAGTGAAAAGAGATGAAATTTGGATGGAGGCAGTTAGACCCAGAACTATCTGGATTACAGAGATGGGATATGAGGTGGATTCACACATCTTGGATTCATATGCTAAAATACTCCTCAATGCTCCATCGAAACCAACATAGGAGATATTTGGTAATGTTGAAACTATTGAAAGTGGTGTTGCTATGATGAAGCAAAGGAAGAAAAGAGAGAAACTAATGAAAGATGCTTCTAAGTTGGTAAAGAATGTTAAAGAAGGATTGATGAATCTTGGCAGTATTGCTACTAGTGTGAAAGAAAGTCAATCAGAGTAGAAACTGGTAGTTCACATTTCCCCTATGGCTACTTCATCTGATTCTGATAGTGATCAGGTAGCCGAATTCAAGAGAGTGGATAGGAAGAAAAGAAAACCCTCACTAGCACCTGCTCCATCTCCCAAGAAGTCAAGGACATAGAGAAAGAAACAACAGGCTGTAAGAGAGCCCAGTGGTCCGAAGAAGAAAGTGACTCCAAAGAAGAAACCTGAACCTAAGGCACTAGATACTCTTTCACCAGAAGAGTTGATCAATAAAATCACCCAAGATGGTAACCTTGGTAATGTGAATAAATTTTATCATTCTTTCAAGGATTTAGATAAGGAAACCATAGAAGAAAGCATTATTCTATATCTTGATATATTTAAGAAGGTTCTTATTGAAGTTGTAGATGATCTACCAAATGATTTATACTTAAGATTAGAGGCTAAGAGAATGACTGTTATGGAGCTTGACAAGAAATTAAAGGTAGAAGCTCTATTAGCTATGCATCTTGTTAATTCCAAGAAGGAAATTGATGATCTAATATCTGAAGCCAATAGAACAGTTTTTGTGAGTGGACACCGACAAGTTAATCTTATGGCCGGCAAAGTTAAAGAAATATCAGATGAAACAATGGATAAGTGGGATGTATTTTTTTTTGAGAGAGAGAAGAAAGAAGAGAAGGACAAATAAAAAGTAGATAAGTCTTTTTCTAAGGTATATAAGAAAGATAAAGGTAAAGGGAAAATTAGAAGTGTACCTAATATCATGATCAAGGATAACCTTCCTCCGCTGGCAGATGACACCCCACCAATAACTACAGAGGCACCGACACAAACTGATAGTCAACCTAAAGAGAAGGCAGAGGAAATGACAAAAGATGACATAGATCCGGAGTCAAACATTCTTTTTTACTATTAATGTGGACACTCATGACTTCAACATTGTCATGGATAAGGAATCAGCTAAAGTTAAGAAAATAGAAACCATCCTTGATGATACTCAGCTTAATATTGAGATACCGGTAGAAGTAGAAGCAGGAACAGGAACTAGAACTAGAACAAGGCATGATCAGAGTATATCTTAATTGGCAGTTAGCAAGGTAGATAGTAAGGATGATAGTAAGGATGAAAATAAGGTTGAAAACAAAAGTGAGAATAAGGAAGAAACAATGAATAAAGAAGAGGTTAATGATGGAAGCAAGATATTAGAAGTGGTTAAGGTTAATGTACAGACATCCAGAGAAGATAAGAAACCAACTGCAGAACCTAGCACTCCGCCTAGCACTTCCACCATGCATTATAGACCAACAAATATTACAGATGTACTTTTAGATTCAATAAAGAAGATCACTGAATGCAATGCCTTAGCATTTAAGGCTATTGATGATACTTTACCAATTTTGCAAATGATTGCACCGACATGTAAAGTTGATCACATTGTTGGGTCTGTGAGTAAATTGGACACATTGTCCAAATTCATTGCTTTTAACATTCAAACTGTGGATAAAATAAATGAAGATACCGTCAAAGAAAGGGTGAATAAGGAGAAAGATGAATTCTTTGACAAGAAAATTAATGAATTTACTGGATAGATTGGTTCTTTGTATCCGGCACTAAATTCCACCATTCTGGAGTACAAACAGTTTTACAAGGAAGCATGTAAGCATCACCATCTAACTGAGGATATTGATAAGGAAATAAGGAAGACACAAAATGAAATTGATGATATAGCTGATAATATGATGGGTTCTTCAGAACTTCAATTTTTGATCAGGAAATGACAATCTATGAAAAGAAGATTGAGAAGTTAGAAAGGGAGAAAGCAAGGCTAAGGATGAAAACCTAGGAGTTGAAGAACAAACTTGGTCCTAGATTGGACAAATTATTAACACATCAGAATGAGCTAATTAAAGCATCTATTCAAGGCAATAGATCATTGGAGCAATAGATGCATTATCTGACTGAGATGATCTGATAGAGAGAGACCATAATTTTTGACAGTACTAAATTTTTGCAGAGCCTTAACTTAGTTTTGGCAAACATTTTCCAGATTGTACATAACTGGTTACAAGTTTCTAGGAATGTTTTGAATTCTTTGATTCTTTTGACATCCTTTGTCATTGATTTCAAAGGGGAAGTAGTGGTGTATGAGAAAAATGTATGGAAAGAGATAATTTTCTCAGAGGGAGCACACTCAGTTTTTGGATATCAGTTTTTGGATTTTTCTCATGAGTGTTGCCATCAATGCCAAAGGGGGAGATTGTTGGCATTATACACTCAGATGAGAATAGTTGATGCAGTCATTCATGGCAACCAACTGGTAATTGTTAGATTCAATGATAGTCCCATAGACACTGAGAGGGGGGGTGAATTAGTGTCTAACTGGTTGTTAGAATATTTAAACTTATTAATAATTTTGCCACCCAAAATAGTGTACCGGTAAACAAGAATTGATGCAGTAAATAGAAAGAATAGAGACATCATAGAAACACACCATAACACAATATATTCAATGAGGAAACTTGGTGTGGGAAAAACCTCGATGGGATTTTTGACCCACAATATTTACTCACTGGACAATGAATAAATACTACTTACAATAGGGGCTTGCACATGTAGGGAGGCCAACAACCTAGATCTCACTGCTCAAAGAAGAGTCTCATTGACTACAAAATGGATTATTAAATCCAATACAATGTATTTCTAAAAACAACATCTCTAATGCCAAGTTTAGTACCGGTTTAAGCTCAAATAGATACCTTAACCAAAAACCTTTGCTACCACTAAACAATTATCTTCTACCATACATATCATATCATCTACTACATCTCACATCACTCTCATATCAAAATGACCTATAAGATCTCATACATATATGAGTCTTTTACAATATACCATGTCAGCTTTGCAAATAGTTAATTACATTTACAAAATAATTCATATAAAAAAAACTTTATCCCATGTCGACCTGAGTGCCGATATACTTAATTTTTGGTGTAAACTGAATGCTCGTGTAAGTGCCTTCCAGTGCCGGTGTCTGTTGGTGCATGAATTTTATGATGTCAGTGGGTTGCCAGTTGGTTGCCATCAATGACAACATCAACTATTCTCATAAGAGTGTAGAATGCCAACAATCTCCCCCTTTGGCATTGATGACAACACTCATGAGAAAAATCCAAAATTGTTATCCCAAAATTGAAATCCAAAAAGATGTGCTCCCCCTGAGCAAGTGATCTCCTTTGTACATTCATTTTTCTCTCCACTAATCCCCCTTTGACATCAATGACAAAGGATGTCATAAATAATCAAAAGAGTACAAAAATGCTATCTCAAGGTCTGTAACTGGTTGGTTACTATTTGAAAAATGTTTGCCAAAACTAGATTTAAACTCTGCATAAACTTGTTGCTATCATTTAGAGTTCCCTCCGCCTATTATATCATACCGGTGAGATAGTGAATTTTCTACTTTGGTGATCACTCTCCTTGAATTGTTGCCTTAGATAATTCAACTCTCTGAGTAATAAGATTGTCCAATTTTGGACCAAGTTTACTTTTGAGTTCTCGGGCATTGGACCTTAACCTTGCCTTCTCTTTCTCAAGTTTCTTCAACTTCTCCTAAAAAACTACCATTTCTTGCTCAAAAAATGAGATAAGTCCAGATGAACCTATCATGTTGTCTGCTATGTCATCAATTTCTTTTTGTATCTTTTTGATCTCCTCATCAATGTCCTCTATCAAATAGTGAGATTTACATGCTTCTCTATATAACTCCTTATACTCCAAAATTGTAGAATTAAGTACCTGTAAAAGTGTATCCAAGTGATTGGTACATTTCTTTATGGTGTTCTCAAAGAATGTGTTTTTCTCTTTGTCAACTCTCTCCTTAATGGTATCCTCATTCACCTTATTTATGGTTATTACATTATCAGCAATGAATTTGGACAATGTGTCCAATTTACCTAAAGAATCATTAATGTGATCTATCTTATAATTTGGTGCAATCATCTTCAGAATAGGTAATGTGTTATCAATTTCCTTAAATGCTAAGGCATTGCAATCTGTAATCCTCTTAATAGAATCCAATAAAACCTCTATTATATTAGTAGGTCTAAATTCACCTATAGATGTGCTCAGTTCTGGTGTGGGTTTCTTCTCAACAGATGTTTGACCAATTACCTTCACTATATTCTCTTTATTTCTATCAGATGCATCACCTTTACTTATATTTTCTTTTGGTGGATCTATCTATGTTTGTACCTCTACTTTTGATGGTTTCTCAATTTGATTAAGTACCTTTGTAACTGCCGGTGTCTCAGACTCAACATGAACCTCTGCCTTAGATTGTTTCTCTATCTATACCACTATCAGTTTCTCAGATTTCGGGTTAGTATCATCATGAGTTATACCTTCAGTAGCTATATCTGGTGGATTAGCTATATGTACCGGTGATGTTGAAGTTAATGGAGGGGCGTCCTGAGTTGGTGGAGGGATGTTATTTGTTGTTTTTATAGAAGGTACACCACCTATTTTACCTTTTCCCTTGTCTTTCTGATATACCTTGAATGTCTTTTCCACTTTTGGTCTATTTCTTTCTTCTTACTTTTCCTTCTCAACAAAAAATATGTCCCATTTATCTGTAGTCTCATCAGCAATTTCTTTAACCCTTCCAGCCATCAGGCTCACTTTCCGGTGTCCACTGACAAATACTAACCGGTTAGCTTCAGAAATAAGCTCATCTATCTCTTCCCTAAATTTTACCGGATGTACAACCAACAGTGCTTCAACTTTCAACTTCTTATCCAGTTCCATCATAGATAGTCTTTTAGCTTCCAATCTCATGTATAAATCATTGGGTAACTCATCAATTACTTCTATCGAAACTTTCTTGTAAATATCCAAATGTAGAATAATGCTTTCTTCAATGGTTTGTTTGTCAGAATCCTTAAAAGAATTATACCATTTATTTACATTTACCAGATTACCTTCCTATGTAATCTCATTCAATAGATCATCCAGTGTGGGGGTAACCGATGTCTGTTTCTTCTTAGGTGTAAGCTTCTTTTGTGGTTCCCTAACTGCCTGCTTCTTTTTCCTTAGTGTCCTAATTTTCTTAGGAGGAGGAGAAGGTACCAATGAGGTTTTCCTTTTCCTTTCCACTCTCTTAAACTCACTAGCCTTGTCACTGTCAGTATCAGAAGATGTTACAACCGATGAAACATGTGCTTTAGGTTGCAGTCCTTCAAGCTCACTTGCTGATATACTACTGATATTCATGATATTTTCTTTGATTTATTTGGCCTTCTTGGAGGCATCTCTGATAAAATTTTCTCTTCTTTTTTTCCTATTCTGCATAGATACATTACTCTGAATGGTTTCTATACTACCAAAGGATTTCTTAGATGGCTCCCTTGGTGCATCAAGTAGAGCTTTAGCATATGTCTCTAGAACAGATAGGTCTACCTCATAACCCATCTCAGTAACCCAAATAGTTTTAGGGCTTACTGCTTCCATCCAAGTTTCATCTTGCTTAATGACAAAATAGATTTGTTTGTCATACTTATCAATTATGCTCTGTGGTAGTCTCTCTCTTGCTCTCATCTTAGTTTGAAATATTTTGAAGTAGTCTATAATGTTCTTATCATAGTTAGTGCCCATACCGGTGAAAGCTTCCTGTATCTGTTTTCCTACCGGGATGTCATAACCAAAATCTTTGTGACCTATGTTGGGTATCTCTTTGGTAAAGTATAGCATCAAGCATACTAGTAGGTTTCCAAAATGGAAAGTACCTTTCTTGTCTCCCTTAATCTTCTTTAAATTATCAATCAGTTCATCTTTAAGCCATTCACACACATCAATCTTAGTATTATTGTTCACCATCTCATATGCACTATGAATACAAAGCCTAGAAATAGAATTCAATCTATTTGCATGTGTTTCTTTGTATCCTAGTACCATACTCACATATTTCACATTTATATCCTTAACATCATTCACTCTAAGTGATCTGTTATCAGATGTGGCTCCGGTTAACTCCATAACTCCCTTGTTAGGTATTTTCTTGGTTTTATCAGGCCTACTACCGGTTGAAGGTAAACCGGTAACTGCGTTAATGGCTTCCTTGGTTATTTTGCAAACTGAATCTAACCATATGAACTCTCCATGGACTCTGCTTAATACAAGTCTTACAACTTCCTTTGGAAATTCAGGAATGTTCAAAATCTCTACAAAACCTAAGTCTTCCACAATCTTATGTTCAATTTTAATCACACCATTTCCATCAGTAATAAGATCATTAAATAATTTCTTTAAATCCTCAATCCCTAGGTTTTCTATGTTGCAATGTATGTAGATTCTAGGGTCTTCTGCAAATGCTACACCCTTCAGAATTTTTGAAAAAGCTTCGACAAAATCATCTTATTTTGCAATCTCAGGGATAATCTTAAACACGGGTCTAGGTCATTTGATGTTTTCCACAATGGTAGGGTTTGAAATAAACCTAGGAATAGAAGATGAGGATGTCATTTTAAAAGATAAATACCTCTTAACCGAAACTCTCTGAATGCTTGAAAATCACTTCGCAGCTTCGCCTTAGAATGCTTTTTCTTAGTTTCATGCTCTCTGATGTTTTATGATCGGTGAGTCAAAAAATGAGGGTTCTTTGATGTTATATAATGAAATATCTTTCAACAACCACATTAAATGCTCACCAGTTAAGTTAAAACTTAACACACCTGCTGATAAAAAAGAAATGTATCTTCTCACCATCAACCGAGAGTAGAATGCATGATTTTCAACTTGCTGCAATACCCCCTAAAGATTATTCCTTAGTTAGATGAAGAATCTCCTGCCGGTGGAGGATTACTTTGTTCTATTGGTGCAGAGATAGTTTCATCAGTTCTCTAATCACTCTTCTTAATCCATTGTTTTGAAAATTCTTTCTTTACTTCATCTACCTTTTCTTTGCCCTTCAAACTAGATCCATTATTGTTCACTGGTGTATTCTTGCTTCTATAAAATTTTGTATTATGTCCAATCTTGTTACATGCATAACAACTTACATTATTCCTTTGAATAGCCTTTCCATATCCTTGATCGGTTTGTGATCTGCATTGATTAGATAAATGCCCAAATCTTCCACAAAAATAGCATTTCGCATTCATTCTGCAATTTTCTGAATTATGACCAACTTTGTTGCATTTGGAACATTGACCGGTGGGTAAGTTTCTATTCTAATTATTTGTAAATCTACACTAATTTTCTCTATGACCATACTTGTTGCAATTGAAACATTTCCCATTAAATTTATAAGCATTAGGTTGTCTTACCTGTTTGTTCTGATCTTGATTATTTGCAGTATCGGAACTTTCTCCAATTTCAAATCCAAGTCCATTTGTATCTCCAACAGGTTTCTATCTTTTAAGCATGTCATCAAGTCTTTCTGAACTTTTCTTGAATTTGTCTTTGTGTTCATTTGCAGTGATCAACTCATTTTCCAGAATTCCAACTTTTCTTGTAAGCTCCTCCTTATCATGTTGCATGTGAATCAGATTTGTCTTTAGCATATCATTTTCATGACCAAGTCTCAGATTTTCATTTCCTACATCATTAAGTCTCCTAGTCAAGTCTTCTTCATTCTTCTTCCTATCTTCAATATCCTTACATAACCTCATAGTCATATCTTGCATTTCATTCTTCATATTACTATTTTCTTGTCTCAACTTATTTGCAATGTCTCTAAGAGTTTCTTTTTCATCATCATCATTCTGCATTTTATCATGAAGTTCCTTTCTCTTATTTTTTTCTATAACAAGGTTCTCCTAAAGTCCTTTTATGAATTCCTATGCTATCCTCAGATCATCTTCAAGTTTTATATTCTTCATTTTTTTTGCATCAAAATCTTCAAGAGCTCCTTCCAACTGTTTTCTTAAGTTCTCCATCTATACCGGTTTCAGAATCTTCCTCAAGTTGTTAGGCTTTTGGAAATAGAGGACCAGGCTCTGATACCAATTGTTATATTCAATGATAGTCCCACAGACACTAAGAGGGTGGGGGGTGAATCAGTGTCTAACCGGTTGTTAGAATATTTAAACTTTTTAATAATTTTGCCACCCAAAACAGTGTATCGATAAACAAGAATTAATGTAGTAAACAGAAATAATAGAGACAACATAGAAACACACCATAACACAAGATATTTAATGAGGAAACCCGGTGTGGGAAAAACTCTGGTGGGATTTGTGACCCACAATATTTACTCACTGGCCAATGAATAAATACTACTTACAATAGGGGCATGCACATGAAGGGAGGCCAACAACCTAGAGCTCACTATTCAAAGAAGAGTCTCACTTACTAAAAAATGGATTATTAAATCCAATACAATGTACTGCTCAAAACAACATCTCTAATGCTAGGTTTAGTACCAGTTTAAGCTCAGATAGATACCTTAACCAAAAACCTTCGCTGCCACTAAACAATTACCTTCTACCATACATATCATATCATTTAGTACATCTCACATACTTCTCATGTCAAAATGACCTATAAGATCTCATACATATATGAGTCTTTTACAATATACCATGTCAGCTTTGCAAATAGTTAATTACATTTACAAAACAATTCATATTAAAAAACTTTATGCCATGTCGGCCTGAGTGTCAGTATACTTCATTTTCGGTGTAAACTGGATGTCAGTGTAAGTACCTATCAGTGCCAGTGTCTGCCGGTGCATGTAGAAACCTATTACTGGTGGGTTTTCAGTTGGTTTCCATCAATGACAACATCAACTATTCTCATAAGAGTGTAGAATGCCAACAATAATATGGTTCACAGGTTACACCAGCAACAAACATCATCTACCGGCACTGGCAGGCACTACAAGTTCATTTACACCGGCATCCAGTCTACACCAATAGTAGATCACGCCGACACTCTAAGCCGACATGGAAATAATATTGTTTTGTATTGTAATTATATTTTATAGCCAACATGATGTAATGTAAAGACTCATATATGTATGAGATCCTGTAGGTCATTTTGTAAGCATGTAAGGATATATAATTAGGTAATGAATGTAAGCGGTATATGAGAGTGAATAATTGTATATGAATTATGATATAATCATTTTATGAGCGAATAAGAGAAGAGCAGAATGAAGCAAGGTTTATGATAGAGGTATTTGACAAAGCTTAAACCGGTACTGAATCCAGCATTGTAGATGCTATTTTGAGCAGTACATTGTCATTGGATTTAACCATCCAATTGTAGTCAGTGGGACTCCATTTTGTTGTTGAACAGTGAGCTCTAGGTTGTTGGCCTTCCTCCATGTGTAGGCCCCTATTGTATAAGTAATATTTATTCATATTGGCCAGTGAGTAAATATTGTGGGTCACAAATCCCACCAAGGTTTTTCCCCTACTAGATTTCCTCGCAAAAAATATATGTGGTATGGTGTGCATTGATGGTTATACTTTTGTTTTTCTTTACTGCATTATTATTTTCTTACTGGTATATTAATTTGGGTTGTAAATTTGCAAACAAGTTTAAATCTTTTGTTTACTGGTTAGACATTGATTCACCCCCCCCCTCTCAGTGTCTTTGGGAGTGATCAAGTATCTAACAACAAGACCACACAAATCAGTATCAATAAGATCAAGAACATCATTAGATTTGTCTTGTATACTCTTAAAAGAAGTTCTGACTTGCTTGCCCATTTGACATTCCTTACATACTAGATTAAGAGGATTCACAATCTTAGGTATATCTCTAACTGCCTTAGTCGAATTGATCTTTACAATGCAATCAAAATTCACATGACACAACCTCTTATTGCATAGCCAACTCTCATCAATATGTGCAATCAAACATGTTTTCTCACTGGAGTTCAAATGAAAGATGTTACCTTTAGTCTGAGTACCGGTTGCAATCTGCAATCTAGAACATTTAATGATTTTGCATTTTTCATCCTTGAACTATAATTGAAATCCCTTATCCACCAACTATCCTACACGCAAAATATTATGCCTTCAAATTTTAACATAATAGACATTATCAGTGTTATGCTTACCATCCAATGATATAGTTCCTCTTCCTCTAGTCATGCATGGTTTGTCATCTCCAAATATGACAAGACCACCACCAAATTCTTGCAAAGATAGAAAATTCCTTTTATTTCTAGTCATATGATGTGAACATCCACTGTCTATCACCCATTCACCCTTGTCTTCAAATTTAGTAGCAAGGGCCTTCTCTTCATTATGAATGATAGGTTCTAGAGTATCTTCCTTGATAGCCAAGAATACCCATTCATTTCTATTTCTGGATCCACTAGCTAAATCTTTTGTTGGTTCATTATCAAAATCATCAGTTACACCTTCCTCACCTGCATAGTAGCATGATTTATCTTTGTTCCTCCTATACTTATGCTTGTTCTCATATTCATGGTTAGGCCTAAAATATCTTCTAGCTTTCTCTTCAAATATTGAATTTCTCCCAAGACATCTAGATACAAAATGATCTATCTTATTACATGAAAAATATGTGAAAGGTTATTTTCCTTCATACTTACTTCCTATCAGATCCTTAGGTACTCTTCTAGCAAACAGGGCTTCAAGATTCTCAAAATCGTCATCTTCTTTCTTCATATCCTCTAGTTCCTTCGCATATAATTCTTTCCAACCACTCTTGCCGGTTGATGATGTAGATGCCTTGAATGCAGAATCTATCTTTGTAGCTCCTTGAGGACCAAACTATTCAATCTCAAAAGTAGATAACTTTCCAACCAAAGTATCCCTATTAACAAATGTTTTAGACATAGTTCTCAACTCATTAATTGCAATAGCCTTCATCTTGTAAGCCAGAGACAAAGCTCTCAATACTTTACAAAAAATCTCATCTTTGCTCAGAGATCCACCACAACATTGAATTCCCAAGACAATGTAATTAACTCTTTCTATAAAAGTTGTAATTCTTTCATCTTCCTCCATTCTCAGGTTCTCATACCTTACCTGATAACCATCAAGTTTAGCAATTTTAACAGCAGGGTCACCTTCATTCAGAGTCTCCAACTTATCCCATATAGATTTTATGGATGATTTGTCTATGAATCCCATTACCTGCTGATCTAAAAGGGAACTCAAAAGGGCTTCTCTAGCTCTACAATAATTTTCAATGTTCTTATCCAAGTCTACTGGAGGAGGGTTGCCAGATGTTAGATAAGGGGTATAGCCTTTCTCAATGATCTCCCAAATCTCCTTGCTAAGACATCTCAGATGAGTCTCCATCTGAAGCTTCCATACTCTATAATTTGTCCCTTCAAGCCTAGGGTTGTCCTTCCGATAAGTAATTGAAGTTGAATGATTAATCGCCATAGGATATTCCTAAAGCGGTTAAGCTTCTAGAGAGAGGACCAAGTTCTGATACCAATTGTTAGGATAACTAGTGAACAATTGAGAGGGGGGATACAGATTATAAAAATCTATGCATGCAAAACCTTTTACCAAAATGCATAAACCAAATATCAGAATAACAAATATATTATTTAAGCGCAAAAATAAACCATAAACAAAATACCATGCATCCACAACACATAACACCAATATTTGTATGTGGAAAACTCGATAAAGGGGAAAACAAAAGTGGGAAGGCTACCCATAGTCAGATAATACTTATGCAATAAGTATGTGATTACAATAAGGGGCATGCACATGCAAGAAGGCCAATAGCCTAGAGCGCACTGCTCATCACAAAAGAGACTTAGTGACTATAAAAGAAATCTAGACTAAAATCCAGAAATAAGAATGAACTACAAGAATAGAATCTCCTATGCCTGAGTACAGTTTCAACTAAGCTCAATTCTGGAGGTCTTAAGCCTCTCACACAATCCCAATTTGATCACCTATCCTCTTCATATGATTACAATGTTATTCACACACAAATAATCCCATAACCATAATCCCATGTCATGATCTATAAAGAGGTATTGCATCATATTTATACCAACTTGAGACCTAAACAATTAGGTCAGCCACCTAAAAGATAATACAATAAATCTATTACATAAACCTGCAAACCAATGATAAACCAAGTCGGCCTAAGACCAAAATAACATAAACCAATTAATAAATCCAACCGGTAACACATCAAGAGCATCCACCAACACGTTACATAAACTGGTTCATAACCTAGGAGAATAAGATCGGACCTAAAATAGGTCATCATAAGCCAAATGAAATACCACTAATCAACTAGAACACGAACACGATAACCATCAGCATCCTGAAAACCTTCTAGAACCTGCACCAACACCATTTATTAAATCCATCAAAAGATATTCAACGAATCACTACAGGTAAAACCCTTAGTGGTAACCAAAAGGCTTACTCGAACATATGATAGTTTCCAGATCACCAAATCCCAAACCAACTGAATGTGACACGCATCTGAACCACATGAATGACCAAACCAAACCAATTCCACCAATCAAAATATATCAAATACAAATCTCCTAAACATCATCAAAGTCCAATGACTCTACCAAAATCTGGTAGACAACCAAATTTTGTAGTGTTGACATCAATGACAAACATTAATGCAACACATAATCAATTCCTCCAAATTGCCAACACCCTGAAGCTAAAATGCAGTCCATTGTTTGAAGAAAGTAACACAATCATTGAAGTTATGTAGTAATGGTGTGAGGTACTAGACAAGTGACGACATACACAACCACATTCAAATGATCATTATGTCCAAACATGTAGCCATAGACCTTATTAGTGCATTCTTCATTCACACTGAGAAAAGCATAGTGATTAAAAGAGCATGCTCAGGATAGCAATCACATGGTAATGATGCCTTAATAATAGTCTTGAGAAGTAAACAATTTTCAAAAGACAGAGATAACGGTCACAAAAATGATCAAATAAGATAACAAAGGAACAATCTTGAAGAAAATCTTCCATTAGCCACACAACACTTATGGAAACCAAAACTCTAAAATACTATCAAAGAGAGAAGACAAGAATATGGCAGTTATCCACCATTGTAATAGTCTGTGCAGATTAAGTAAAGATGTAATATGAGCAACAAATATCATTCATTCTCAGATTTAAAGCAACGACAATATTGCAAGTATACTTAATCCATAAAGCATAGTAGCTTTCAGAAATATAAGAAGCAGTGTAAAAAGAAACATGGGTTGTCTCAGAATAGTAAATAAAGTTTCAAATCAAGGACAAAGTGACCATATATTAGAGCTTGTAGAGGATGCAAGATAAACCCTAATAGCCTAACAGTAAATGATGCAATTATAGACCAATAAAACTAGTCTCAACCAATATAGTGAATATCATACTTTTATGAAGATTAGGAACATTTAAAGCAGTGGCTACATGAAGTTACAAGGACAATTTGTAAACACAAGAAGATGAGTATATAGAAAAAGCTTATTATGTTAGTTGTGATGGAGTTAAAGACAGTCACAATAGTTCTTAGTAAGTTTGCATTTGTGCATAAAAGATTGAGTATTAAAAAAACCAATATGTCATAGAAGATTCACCAGGTAAGGAAGTCATCAATAGCTTCTAAAAAAGATTCAACAAATAAATGAACAACCATATTAGAGAATGCACAACATATCACTGAAAACCCTCAAAATACAGTGTAAGCCATATTTAGGGTTTCTGTCAACCTCTCTTCATGTAAAAATAAGTGCACATAAATAAACAGTTACAACCAAAGCATAAAGCCACATACCGCACAAAGATCACTAGGTTAAGCCCTTTGTTGATGTCCTAGTTCAAATATCAAAAGAGTATGCATGATAGCCACCATAGTGAATCTCCTCTCAGAGATAAAGAAAAGAAAAGACAAAATGAATGCACGTAACTATTTTAGTGTTGAAAATTCAAGCTTCTCATTCATTCCCTAGTTCAACTAAAGGGTTTCCAATTGTTTTATTTTGATAAAATCGTTTGGATGTCATTATAAGCCTCATGGTCTAAGAATTTGAAGTCTTTTACCTAGGCTATTTGTAAATCCCTAAAATTAAGGGGTGAGAGCTTCATTAGGCTACTTTATTTATTCCTCTTGTTTTGCTTTTTTATATAACTTAATATATATTAATTAAGATATTCCATAAATCATAATAGAATTATATTAAGTTATGTTAAAAAGCAAAGTTTATTTTTATCATTATAATTTAATATAATCCTATTAAAGATTTATTCCATTAAAATCTAAAATAGAATTATATTAATTTATTAAATGGATAAAAATAAATAAATAAATAAAACTATTTGAAAAGGAGAAGACAAAAATATAAGGTAGCATGCATATATCAGAGAGGGAGTTCTTTTTAGATCTATATTTATACCAATATCATGCAATTTTTAGTTGAAGGGGCTTCTTTTCAATTTAGAGCTATTTTTGGCTTCCTAGATCATCCAGATTTCAAAGAGGGTGTTTTCTTTTTTGGCAAGTTGTTTTTAGCAGTTGTAGTAGTTCTATTTACAATAGGGAGTTCTTTTTCATGCAGCATTAGTTGGGGTCCTTTTTTGAGCATTGGAGGTTATTTTTGGCAAGGTTTTGCATGAGTTTTTAAGGCTATTTTGGGCAAATTCTCCCAAGGCCTTTTCTCATATAGTTTTTCATTTTTAGGGTTTTTGAGGAGATATTATTCATGATATCTATATATTCTTCTATTCTCCTTATTTTTTCCTATGGTTTTTTCTTTTTTGCATACACATTTTTGCAAAAAAGCATTGTATCTTAGCACTTCAATTTTTTTCAATTTTATATAGCAGAGTTCCTTTAATATTATAGGGTTTCATGTGTTTTCCTTGGTAGTTGTACATGTTCATTTATAGATTTGACAGAGATTTACTATGTTTTGATCCATAAACCTTTGAATTTCAGTCTATTTATGTGCATGCATTTTCTGTTTTTCATGTAATCACAGGTTTTAGGTTGTGTAAAAGGGGTATTTTTGTCAATTTGTTTGTGAAAACTAGTTTTCCTTCCAAGTTATGATCCTCTTAGCCTACCTGGGAAATATTTATGTGATTGAAGGGTACAATTACTTTGTGTGGGAGAAATTATGTCATATTTTTATGGGTTTTTAGGCTATTGTCATTATAATTTTGGTGTATCACCTCCTAGTTTAGTTGCATATTTTTTAGTATTTTGAAATTATTTCTCTCTTTTCCACATAAGTCTTTTGGTTTTAGGAGGGATTCAAGGGAATAAATATTTAAGAGTAGGAGTATAACCAAACCATAGTTCATGAGGGGTCTTATCAGTTTCACCTTTGATGTGAACTCTGTTGAATGTATAAACAGTTGTATTGACTGCTTCTCTCCAATACACATGAGGTAGGTTTGCTTCTGATATTATGCTTCTAGCTATATTGAAAATAGTTTTGTTCTTCCTTTCCACAACTCCATTTTGTTGGGGTGTCTGAGATGCTGATAATTGTCTTCTGATTCCATTCACTTCATAGAATGTATTAAATTCCTTAGATGTGAATTCACCTCCTTGATCTGATCTCAAACATTTGATTTTCTTACCAGTTTCATTCTCTACCATCACTTTGAATAGTTTGAATTTCCCAAAAGGTTTTGATTTCTCCTTGAGAAAAGTAACCCAACACATTCTAGAATAATCATCAATGATTAGCATAAAATATCTATCTCCTTGTAAAATTCTAGTTCTTGCTGGACCACATAAATTAGTATGAATTAAGTCAAGAACATTATTGGATTTTTCTGGAATACTCTTAAAAGTTTCTCTAACTTTCTTTCCAAATTGACATTCCTTACATATCGGATTGTGAGGTTTAACAATCTTAGGTAAATCTCTTACTACCTTAGTTGTACTGATTTTCACAATGCAATCAAAATTTACATGACACAATCTTTTATGCCATAACCAACTTTCATCAATATGTACAATCAAGTATGTCTTTTCATTGTTATTCAAATGAAAGATATTACCTCTATTTTGATTATCGGTTGCAATTTCCAAACCAGTTCTATTCATGATTTTGCATTTACCATTCTTGAATTGTAATTGAAATCCCCTTTCAACTAATTGACCAACACTCAAAACATTATGCTTCAAACCTTCAACATAGTAAACATTATCAGTATTGTGCTTACCATCAAAAGATATAGTGCCTTTTCCTCTGATCAAACAAGCTTTGTCATCTCCAAATCTTACTAGACCTCCATTGTATTCCTGAAAGGTTAAGAATTTACTCTTATCACCAGTCATATGATGTGAACATCCAGAATCAATGATTCATTCATCCTTTTCTTCAATTTTAGCTGCCAAGGCCTTCTCTACCAGTTGAATAGTAGGTTCTGGTTGATCTTTTGTTATTGCAACAAAAGCCCATCCATCGTTTGTTGGTTCCTCATCAGAATCATCAATAACTCCTTCTTTAACATAGTAACATGATTTGTCTCTATTCTTCTTAAATCTATATCTTTGATATTCAAGGTTAGGCTTATATGTTCTTTTAGATTCTTCTTTCAATCTTGCATGTCTATCAGGAAACCTAGATGCCATATGACCAATTTTTTTGCAGTTAAAACATTTAAATGGTGCTTTAAATTCATACTTACTTCCAACTGGACCTTTAGGCATTTTCCTTGCAAATAGTACTTCAAGCTCTTCAAGTTCTTCATGATAACTCAATGATGAACGAATAGTACCAAATCGGTACTGAGAGGGGGGGTGAATCAGTATAAACACAAATATCTTCCAAAACCAGTTTGACAACAAATACTCTAAATGACTGGAAAACAGGGATACTGGTTGAAACAGAGTGCAACTAGTAAGACCCAGAACAACTAAAACAATCATAAACCGGTCACTCACTAAGCTTTCCGCTTAGCTCAATACTATAGTACCATTACATCCTCATGCATGAATAGGTAAACTATCATCAGATCTTCACAATAGCTATTTCAATATGTTTTACAGACAAGCATTAAACACTGAACCATCATAAGCTTAATAGGCAATAACAAAGTATCACAAGATAAAAGCATCACACATGACACGCATATTTTTCATGTGGAAACCCAACTGGGAAAAACAATGGTGGGGATGAATACCCACAAGCTTCTTTTTGAACTCTTTAGAAGTCTGCTCTATTAGGAGCCTTGTCCGGTTAAAGACATTACAATAGGTTCTGCTAGGAACCGATCCTGTTAGGGATCACCCGGTTAAGGGTTAAACCCAATTGGGGTTACCTTGTTAGAGGATTTCAAGAACTCAATAGCTAAAGGATCTCCAGAGCTCTATAGCTTCTCAGAACTCATTAACTTCAAGTTACTCGGTTAAGGGATTTGAATCAAACCGGTTAAAGCTACCCGGTTAAGGGATTTGTATCAAGCCAGTTAAGGCTACCCTATTAAGGGATTTCACAATTGTTGAAGTGGTTAGAGATCAACAAGAATTACAATGATCTGGTAACAACTCTCAATGCTAATGCAGATCCATTTTGGCTCTTCACCTTCTGCACATTCACTCTATAGGTATCTCTTTCTCTCCTTTGGTCTGGAAAGAATCATGTATCACTTCCCTTGGATACACACTCACAACTTTTGCCAACAACCTTAGAAAGAAACACAACATCAACCTTATAGGAAACATACAGATCGGTAGCAAAAACCCTAAACCCTAAACCTGTTAGGTTAAGCAATTCAAGTGGTTCAATCTTGACCGTTGAATCATACTGCATTAAATGCAATAGTCTTGAATAGATCTCAAGACATTCTCTATCATCCACTATCCACCGATTTCATGGCGGCTGATAACCCATCATGCATTATCACTGTTTGACAAACTTCACACATTCCCAAGGTAGATAGGAATAGTCTTCTTCATGCAAGATCCTTCACGTGCACAGAGCTTACGTGGCAACATGACCCGTTCTTTGTTATCCTGTTAACTCATCACACAAAGATCACCAATTGGGTTACACAGGCTTGAGGTACTCTAGCCAAAAATCCTGAAGAGGAAACTACCTATCAACCGGTAGTCACACAATGCTTCCATGTGCAAGTTCATCTTGAACAAATATACTGCTTCACTTTGGCATATATACCGGTTCACACATATGTCAGTCCTCTCTTGTCACATATCACATATGTCGGTTCAATTCATATCACATATTGACATCAATGACAATATACAATATCATTATGTCCTTATACCGGTTCACATAATGCCAACAATCTCCCCCTTTGGCATTGATGGCAATATATAAAGATATCTCTTTGCCTCACATCTTCTCCCCCATTTGCTGCAAATATCTTTTCCGCTTCACTCCTTCTCCCCCTTTGACAACAATGCCAAAGTGAAGGCACAAGCAACCCTGTTACATTATGTTGCTCCCCTTGAGGAGTAGCATCCTTCAACACATCAATCAACAAAAATTTGACTATACAATACCTGACTGATGTGGAATAAATACTTTTAGTTCACCTCCTGAAGGGGTAGTACCCCCAATTCAACTCTTAAATGCACAAATGTTGTCTTTGGAAGAGGCTTGGTGAATATGTCTGCTAACTGCTCCTTACTGGAAACATGTTCTAGTGCAATCTCTTTATTCTGAACCTTTTCCCTCAAGAAATGATACTTAAGATCAAAATGCTTGGTTCTAGAATGTAAAACCAGATTCTTTGAAATATTGATAGCACTTGCGTTATCACAGAATATACTTACCGGTTCAGATACAGGGATTTTGAAGCCTTCTAGTACATGCTTCATCCAAATTGTCTGAGTGCAATTCATGAAAGCTGTAACATACTCTACTTCCACTGTAGACTGAGAGATACAACTTTTCTTCTTACTCATCCATGAGACCAGTCTACCACCGAGAAAGAAAGCACCACCGGTTGTGCTTTTTTGGTCATCCACATTACCTGCCCAATCAACATCTGTGAACACTTTTAGATTGAAATCATTGTTGTATGGGTACCACAATCCATAGTCAACTGGTCCCTTTAGATACCTAAGAATCCGCTTGACTGCAATCAAGTGGGATTCTCTTGGACTTTTTTGGAACCTTGCAGTAATGCCAACTGCATGTGCAATATTCGGTCTACTATGCACTACATAATGCAACTTACCAATCATTGATCGGTATTCCTTCTCATCAACTAGTGCGAAATCATCCTCTTTTGTCAATTTGCAACCGGTCACCATTGGTGCACCAACCAGTTTTCTATCTTCCATGCCAAAAGTCTTCAACACCTCTTTGACATATTTGGACTGAGTGATAAAGATTCCATCTTTCATCTGTTGGATTTGCAGTCCAATGAAGAACTTAATCTCCCCTATGAGTGACATCTCAAACTCTTTCTTCATCTCATCAGAAAACTCATGACTCATCTTGTCATCTCCACCAAAGATAATGTCATCAACAAAAACCTCACAGATCAGGATCTATTCTCCTTTAGACTTCAAGTAGATATTACTATCTTCACTTGTTCTCTCAAATCCAATCTTCACAAGATGGGAATGTAGGCGCTCATACCATGCCCTAGGTGCTTGTTTTAGACCATATAAGGCTTTATGTAGCCTACACACCATATCGCTATCTTCAGATAGGGAAAACCCATCTAGTTGCTCTATATATACCTCCTCTTCAAGTACACCATTTAGGAATCTAGATTTTACATCCATTTGATATACTTTGAACCTTTTAAAAGCTGCATATGCAAGAAGCATACGAACTCTTTCCAATCTGGCTACAGGAGCAAAGGTTTCTCCATAGTCTTCTCCTTCTTCTTGAGCATATCCTTTGCACACCAATCTGGCTTTATTCCTAATCACTGTGCCATCCTCATTCAGCTTGTTTCTGAACACCCATTTGGTGCCAATGATATTTTTATGCTCCAGTCTGGGTACCAAGGACCATGTACCATTTTTCTCTATCTGGTCAAGTTACTCTTCCATTACCTTGATCTATTCTTCATCTTTATGAGCCTCTTTGAATGATTTAGGCTCAAATTTAGAGATCATACATGAGTTTTCTCTAATCTTTCTTCTTGTAAGGATTCCTGCATCCTTATCTCCTATGATTTGTTTAGGATCATGATTCAGCTTGACATACCGAGGAATGGTCTTGACAGGTTCTTCTTCCTTTTCCTCTTCATCCTTATCTTCATTAGTATCAATATTCACCAGTTTAGGAACACTATTACTAGTACTTGGTTGACTGACAACTGGTTCCCAAAAGGTTGCAACTGGTTCATTCACAACTTGCTCACTCTCGGTTTCCTTAGTTTTCTTAGAGGATTCATCAATTCTTACATTGATACTTTCCATAATTCTTTGAGTCCTGTTGTTGTTACACTTGAAAGCTTTACTCTTGGTGGAATATCCTAGGAATATTCCCTCATCACATTTAGCTTCAAATTTTCCCTAATGTTCACTCCTCTTGATGTAACATTTTCTACCAAATACCCTAAAGTAGCTGACCACAGGTGCCTTACCAGTCCAATACTCATAAGGAGTTTTGTCCTTACCTTTCTTAATGAGTACCCGGTTCATAGTGTAGACTGCAGTACTCACCACTTTTCTCCAAAAGGTGTGAGCAACCTTTCCTTGAATCCACATGGTTCTAGCTACGTCAACCATAGTCAGGTTATTCCTCTCTGCTAGGCCATACTGATATGGAGTCTGGGGGGCAGACAGTTGCCTTTAGATGCCAAATTCTTCACAATACTTATAGAACTCACCAGAAGTGAATTCCCCTCCTTGATCGGTTCTGAGACACTTGATTCTTTTACTACTTTCCTTCTCCACTAATGCTCTGAAAGCCTTGAATTTCACAAAGGATTCAAACTTGTCTTTCAAGAATGTGACCCACATCATTCTTGAGCAGTCATCAGTGAGAATCATGAAGTACCTATCACCCTGCAAACTTCTAGTTTTCATAGGACCACACAAATCAGTATGCACAAGATCAAGCAAGTTGTCAATAGTGAAAGATTTACCTTTAAAGGTTGAGGAAGACATTTTCCCTAATTGACACTCTCTGCACAAGGTATTATCTAGTTTGCTTAGCACCGGCAACCCTCTAACTGCCTTGATCTTACTAGCCTTCATAATGTTATCAAAGTTTACATGACAGAGTCTCCTATGCCATATCCAGCTATAATCAATTTTAGCCATAAGACATGTACTTATATTTGCATTCAGATGAAATAGGTTACCTTAGGTCTGCATGCCAGTGGCCACTAATTTACAATCTTTTCCTTTGATTCTGCAAACTCCATTCTTCAATTCCAGAGTGAGGCCACTGTCGTTTAGCTGGGCAACACTCAGAAGGTTGTGTCTGAGACCATCAACCCAGTACACATTGTTAGCACTGCTCTTTCCATTTAGAGAGATGGACCCTCTACCTTTGACCATGCATGATGCATCATAGCCAAAGTGAACCACACCACCAACTCATAACTCAATGATGAAACATGAGTACCAAACCGGTACTGAGAGGGGGAGGGGGGTGAATCAGTACAAACACAAATATAGTCCAAAACTGATTTGACAGCAAATACCCCAAATGACTGACAAACAGGAATATCGGTAAAACAGAGTGCAACCGGTAACATCCAATACAGCTCAATCAGTCATGAACCGGTCACTCAATAAGCTACCTTCTTAGCTCAATACTACAGTATCATTATATTCTCATGCATAAACAAGTAAACTTAACCATAAGATCTTCACAATGGTGAGTTTAATATGTTTTATAGATAGGCATAAAACATAGAACCTTCATATGCTTAACAGGTAAAACAAAGCATCACAAGACAAAAGCATTTCACATGACACACATATTTTTCACACGGAAACCCAACTGGGAAAAACCATGGTGGGGATGAAAACCCACAAGCTGCTTTTTGAACTCTTTAGAAGTCTACTCTATTAGGAGCCTTGTCTGGTTAAAGACATTACAATTGGTTCTGGTAGGAACCGATCCTATTAGGGATCACCTGGTTAAGGGATACCCGATTAAGGGTTAAACTTGGTAGGGTCACCTTGTTAGAGGATTTCAAGAACTCAATAGCTGAAAGGATCTCCTAAGCTCTATAGCTTCTCAGAACTCATTAGCCTCGAGTTACCCGATTAAGGGATTTGAATCAAGCCGGTTAAGACCACCCGATTTAAGGTATTTTGAATCAAGCCAGTTAAGGCTACCCTGTTAGGGGATTTTACAACTGTTGAAGTGGTTAGAGATCAATAGGTATTACAATGATCTGTTAACAACACTCAATGCTAATGCAGATCCGTTTAGGCTCCTTTTTACCTTCTGCACATTCACTTTGTAGGTATCACTTCTCTCCTTTGGTCTGGCAAGAATTATCTATCACTTCCTTTGGATACACACTCACAACTTTTTCCAACAACCTCAAAAAGAAACACAACATCGACCTTATAGGAAACATATAGGTCAGTAGTAAAATCCCTAAACCCTAAACCTGTTAGGTTAATCAATTCAAACAGTTTGATCTTGACCATTGAATCATACTGCATTAAATGCAACAATCTTGAATCTATCTCAAGACATTCTCCATTGTCCATTATCCACCGATTTCATGGCGACTAATAACCCATCACGCGTTATCACTGTTTGACAGACTTCACACATTCCCGAGGTAGATAGGAATAGTCTTCTTCATGCAAGATCCTTCATGCGCATAGAGCTTACGTGGCAACACGATTTGTCCTCCATCATACTGCTAACTCATCACACAAAGATCACCGATTGAATCACTTGAGGTGCTCCTTCCGGAAACCCTGAAGTGGAAGCTACCTACCAACCGATAGTCATACAATGCTTCCATGTGCCAGTTCCCTTAACTACATGCTAGTTCATCTAGAACAAATATGCCGCTTCACTTTGACATATAAACTAGTTCATACATATACCAGTTCCTTTCTCTTTTCACCTATCACATATGCCGGTTATCTTCATAACACATATTGACATCAATGACAACATACAATGTCATTATTTCTACATGCCGGTTCACATAATGCCAACAATCTCTCCCTTTGGCATTGATGGCAATATACAAAGATATCTTCTCTGCTTCACATCTTCTCCCACTTGCTGCAGATATCTTTTCGCTTCACATCTTCTCCCCCTTTGACAACAATGCCAAAGTGGAGGTACAAGCATCTCAGTTCCATCATGCTACTCCCCATGAGAAGTAGCATCCTTCAACACATCAATCAACCAAAAATTTATCTTTCCAGTACCGGACTGATGTGGAACAATCACTTTTAGTTCACCTCTCAAATGCACAAATGTTGCCTTTGGGAGAGGCTTGGTGAATATTTCTGCTAACTGCTCCTTACTAGACACATGTTGCAGTGCAATCTCTTTATTCTGAACCTTTTCCCTCAAGAAATGATACTTAAGCTCAAAATTCTTCATTCTAGAATGTAAAACTGGATTCTTTGATATATTGATAGCACTTTTGTTATCACAGAATATACTTACCAGTTTAGATACAGGGATCTTGAAGCCTTCCAGTACATGCTTCATCCAAATTGTCTGAGTGTAGTTCATGAAAGCTGCAACATACTCTGCTTCCACTGTAGACTAAGAGATACAACTTTGCTTTTTACTCATCCATGACACCAGTCTACCATCGAGAATGAATGCACCACCAATTGTGCTTTTCCAGTCATCCACATTACCTACCCAATCAGCATCTGTGATCACTTTCAGATTGAAATTATTGTTGTATGGGTACCACAATCCATAGTCAACTATTCCCTTTAGATACCTAAGAATCCGCTTGACTGCAATCAAGTGAGATTCTTTTGGACTCTTTTGGAATCTTGCAGTAATGCCAACTACATGTGCAATATCTGGTCTGGTATGCACTACATAATGCAACTTACCAATCATTGATCGGTATTCCTTCTCATCATCTAGTGCGGAATCATCCTCTCTTGTTAATTTGCAACCGGACACCACTGGTGTACCAACCGGTTTGCTATCTTCCATGCCAAAAGTCTTTAGAACCTCTTTGACATATTTGGACTGAGTGATAAAGATTCCATCTTCCATCTACTGGATTTGTAGTCCAATGAAGAACTTAATCTCCCCTATGAGTGACATCTCAAACTCTTTCTTCATCTCATCAGCAAACTCATGACTCATCTTGTCATCTCCTCCAAAGATGATGTCATCAACAAACACTTCACAGATCAAGATCTGATCTCCTTTAGACTTCAAGTAGATATTACTATCTTCACTTGTTCTCTCAAATCCAATCTTTATGTAGCCTACATACCATGTCACTATCTTCAGATAGGGAAAACCCATCTAGTTGATCAATATACACCTCCTCTTCAAGTACACCATTTAGGAATGCAGATTTTACATCCATTTGATATACCTTGAACCTCTTAAAAGATACATATGCAAGAAGCATATGAACTCCTTCCAATCTAGCTACAGGAGAAAAGGTTTCTCCATAGTCTTCTCCTTCTTCTTGAGCATATCGTTTGCACACCAATCTGGCTTTATTCCTAATCACTGTGCCATCCTCATTCAACTTGTTTCTGAACACCCATTTGGTTCCAATGACATTTTTATGCTCAGGTCTGGGTACCAAGGACCATGTACCATTTTTCTCTATCTGGTTAAGTTCTTCCTCCATTGCCTTGATCCAGTCTTCATCTTTATGAGCCTCTTTGAATGATTTGGGCTCAAATTCAAAGATCATACATGAATTTTCTCTGATCTTTCTTCTTGTAAGGATTCCTGCATCCTTATCACCTATGATCTGCTTAGGATCATGATTCAACTTGACATACCAAGGAATGGTCTTAATTGGTTCTTCTTGATTTTCTTCTACATCCTCATCTTCATCAGTATCAACATTCACTGGTTCAGGAACACTGTTACTAGTACTCGGTTGGTTAACAAACGGTTCCCAAAAGGTTGCAACCTATTCATTTATAGCTTGTTCACTACCGGTTTCCTCAGTCTTCTCAGGGGATTCATCAACTCTTACATTGATGCTTTCCATAATTCTCTGAGTCCTATTGTTGTAGCACTTGAAAGCTTTACTCTTGGTGGAATATCCTAGAAATATTCCCTCATCACATTTTGCTTCAAATTTGCCCTGATGTTCACTCCTCTTGATGTAACATTTGCTACCAAATACCTTAAAGTAGTTAACCATAGGTGTCTTACTGGTCCAATACTCATAAGGAGTTTTGTCCTTACCCTTTTTGATGAGTACTCGGTTCATACTGTAGATTGCAGTGCTCACCACTTCTCTCCAAAAGGTGTGAGCTACCTTTCCTTGGATCAACATGGTTCTAGCTACTTCAACCACGGTCTGGTTATTCCTCTCTGCTAGGCCATTCTACTGTGGAGTCTGAGGGGCAGACAGCTGTCTCTTGATGCCAAATTCTTCACAATACTTGTTGAGTTCACCGGAAGTGAATTCCCCTCCTTGATCAATTCTGAGACATTTGATCCTTTTGCCACTTTCCTTCTCCACTAATGCTTTGAAAGATTTGAATTTCACAAAGGCTTTAGACATGTCTTTCAAGAATGTGACCCACATCATTCTTGAGTAGTCACCAGTGAGAATCATGAAGTACCTATCACCCTGCACACTTCTAGTTTTCATAGGACCACATAAATCAATATGCACAGGATCAAGCAAGTTGTCAGCAGTGAAAGATTTACCTTTAAAGGTTGAGGAATACATTTTCCCCAATTGACACTCTCTGCATAAGGTATTGTTCAGTTTTCTCAACACTGGCAACCCTCTAACTGCCTTGATCTTACTAGCCTTTACAATGTTATCAAAGTTTACATGGTAGAGTCTCCTATGCCTTATCCAGCTATCATCAAGCTTAGCCATAAGACATGTACTTATATTTTCATTTAGATGAAATAAGTTACCTTTAGTCTGCATGCCGGTGGCCACCAATTTACCATCTTTTCACTTGATTCTGCAAGCTCCATTCTTGAATTTCAGAGTGAGGCCACTGTCATTTAGCTAGGCAACACTTAGAAGGTTGTGTCTGAGACCATCAACCCAGTACACATTGTCAGCACTACTCTTTCCATTCAAAGAGATGGACCCTCTGCCTTTTACCATGCATGGTGCATCACTACCAAAGTGAACCACACCACCATCATAGTCCTCTAAGGATAGAAACTTGCTCTGGTCACCAGTCATATGGTGAGAACAGCCACTGTCAATGATCCACTCATTGGAATTATCAAACTGGGAGACAAGAGTCTTCTTGTCTACCACATCTTCCTTTACAGCAACAAACACAATGTCTTCATTCTCTTCATCTTCTGATTCCTCATCTATGACACCTTCATCAACTACCACAAAATAGTTTCTCTGATTTTCTCCTTTGAATTTCTTGAACCTTTCTGGTTTATCCTTGTTGTCACTATTGGGACAGTTCATAGCAATATGTCCTATCCGGTTACAGGAGAAACATTTCAAAGGGACCTTACCTTTGTATTTACTAGTCCCTTTTGGAAATCTCTTGACAAGAAGAGCTTCAAATTCCATCAGAAACTCTTCATCCTTCATTTCTCTATTCTGATTAGGTTCCCCACTAGTGCTAGCCTCTTTTCCTTTTCTGGATGGTATAGCAAAGGCTTTAAAAGCTGATTCTATCTTTCGAACACTGCCATCAAAACTATTCATCTCATAGGCTATCAACTTGGCTATGATGGAGTCCAAGGACACCTTAGACTTGTCTATTGATCTCAGCTCCTGAATAGAAGTGACCCTTATTGCATAGACCGGCAATAGGGATCTCAGGACTTTACTTACCACAATGGAATCTTCTATTTTGCCACCTGCACTCCTTATTTCTCCAACAACTATTTTGATTCTTATTCCATACTGCTGAATGGTCTCTCCTTCAACCATCCGCATGTCTTCAAACTTCCCTCTTAGACTTTCTTCCTTAGCCTTTTTTACATGCTCATCACCACCATAGATATTTTCAAGAGCATCCCATACTTCTTTGGGATTTTCCTTTTCCTGAACATCAATAAACTCAATGTCAGATAGACTACTGATGAGGGCTTCCATGACTTGCCCATTTTCTTGTATCTCTCTCTTTTGGTCATCGGTGAGAGTATGGGTAGGAACAACATATACATTTTCAACATAACTCCAGTGTTGAACTCCCATGCTTTTGATGAATATCTTCATCCTATCTTTCCATATACCAAAATTTTCCCTGTTAAACTTTGGACCTTCCCTCTTCATCATTTGACTAGGATCTTTTCCTCAAGCAGTTAAGCTTACAACACAGAGGACCTAGAGGGCTCTGATACTAATTGATAACTCAATGATGAACCATGAGTACCAAATCGGTACTGAGAGGGGGAGGTGAATCAGTACAAACACAAATACAGTCCAAAACCGGTTTGACAACAAATACCCCAAATGACTGACAAACAGGAATACTGGTAAAATAGAGTGCAACTGGTAACATCCAATACAACTCAATCAGTCATGAACCGGTCACTCAATAAGCTACCCTCTTAGCTCAATACTATAGTATCATTATATTCTCATGCATAAACAGGTAAACTTAACCATCAGATCTTCACAATGGTGAGTTCAATATGTTTTATAGACAGGCATAAAACATAGAACCTTCATATGCTTAACAGGTAAAACAAAGCATCACAAGACAAAAGCATTTCACATGACACACATATTTTTCATGTGGAAACCCAACTAGGAAAAACCACAGTGGGGATGAATACCCACAAGCTGCTTTTTGAACTCTTTAGAAGTCCGCTCTGTTAGGAGCCTTGTCTGGTTAAAGACATTACAATTGGTTCTTGTAGGAACTGATCCTGTTAGGGATCACCCGGTTAAGGGTTAAACTCGGTAGGGTCACCTTGTTAGAGGATTTCAAGAACTCAATAGCTGAAAGGATCTCATAAGCTCTATAGCTTCTCAGAACTCATTAGCCTCAAGTTACCCGGTTAAGGGATTTGAATCAAGCCGGTTAAGACCACCCAATTTAAGGTATTTTGAATCAAGCCAGTTAAGGCTACCCTGTTAGGGGATTTTACAACTGTTGAAGTGGTTAAAGATCAAGAGGTATTACAATGATCTATTAACAACACTCAATGCTAATGCAGATTCGTTTAGGCTCCTCTTTACCTTCTGCACATTCACTTTGCAGGTATCACTTCTCTCCTTTGGTCTGGCAAGAATTATCTATCACTTCCCTTGGATACACACTCACAACTTTTGCCAACAACCTCAGAAAGAAACATAACATCAACCTTATAGGAAACATACAGGTCAGTAGCAAAAACCCTAAACCCTAAATCTGTTAGGTTAAGCAATTCAAACGGTTCGATCCTGACTGTTGAATCATACTGTATTAAATGGAACAATCTTGAGTCAATCTCAAGATATTCTCCATCATCCATTATCCACTAATTTCATGGCGGCTGATAACTCATCACTTGTTATCACCATTTGATAGACTTCGCACATTCCTGAGGTAGATAGGAATAATCTTCTTCATGCAAGATCCTTCACGCGCATAGAGCCTATGTGGCAACATGATTTGTCCTCCATCATATTGCTAACTCATCACACAAAGATCACCGATTGAATCACTTGAGGTGCTCCAATCGGAAACCCTGAAGTGGAAGCTACCTACCAACTAGTAGTCATACAATGCTTCCATGTGCCGGTTCCCATAACTACATGTCGGTTTATCTAGAACAAATATGCCGCTTCATTTTGGCATATAAATCGGTTCATACATATGCCGGTTCCTTTCTCTTTTCACCTATCACATATGCTGGTTCTCTTCATAACACATATTGACATCAATGACAACATACAATGTCATTATGTCTTCATGCCAGTTCACATAATGCCAACACCATCATACTCCTCCAAGGATAGAAACTTGCTCTGGTCACCTATCATATGGTGAGAATAGCCACTGTTAATGATCCACTCATTGGAATTATCAAACTAGGAGACAAGAGCCTTCTTGTCTGCCACATCTTCCTTTATAGAAACAAACACAATGTCTTCATTCTCTTTATCTTCTGATTCCTCATCTGTGACACCTTCAAAAACTACCACAAAATAGTTTCTCCGGTTTCCTCCTTTGAATTTCCTAAACCTTTCTGGTTTGTCCTTGTTAAAACCATTAGGATAGTTTATAGCAATATGTCCTATCCGATTACAAGAAAAGCATTTCAAAGGTAGCTTACCTTTGTATTTATCGGTTCCTTTAGGAAGCTTCCTGGTAAGCAGAGCTTCAAATGCCATCAAAATCTCCTCATCATTCATTTCTCTACTTTGACTAGGTTCCCCACTAGTGGTAGCTTCTTTTCCTTTTCTGGATGGTATAGCAGAGGCTTTGAATGCTGATTCAGGCTTTTGAACACTGCCATCAAAACTATTTAGCTCATAGGCTGTTAACTTGGCTATGATGGAGTCCAAGGATACCTTAGACTTGTCTATTGATCTCAGCTCCTAGATAGTAGCAACCCTTATTGCATAGACCGACAATAGGGATCTTAGGACTTTGCTTACCACAGTGGAATCTTCTATTTTACCACATGCACTCTTGATTTCTCCAACAACTATTTTGATTCTTATTCCATACTGCTGAATGGTCTCACCTTCAACCATCCACATATCTTCAAACTTCCCTCTTAGGATTTCTTCCTTAGCCTGTTTCACATGTTCATCACCACCATAGATATTTTCAAGAGCATCCCATACCTCTTTAAGATTTACCTTGTCTTGAACATCAATAATCTCAATGCCAGATAGACTACTGATGAGGGCTTCCATGACTTGCCCATTTTCTTGTATCTCTCTCTTTTGGTCATACCAGTAGCGACAACATAGACATTCTCAACATAACTCCATTGTTGAGCACCCATGCTTCTGATGAATATCTTCATCCTATCTTTCCATATACCAAAATTTTCCCTGTTAAACTTTGGACCTTCCCTCTTCATCATTTGACTGGGATCTTTACCTCAAGCAGTTAAGCTTACAACACAAAGGACCTAGAGAGCTCTGATACCAATTGATAACTCAATGATGAATGAATAGTACTAAACTGGTACTAAGAGGGGGGGGTGAATCAGTACAAACACAATTATCATCCAAAACTAGTTTGACAGCAAATACTCCAAATGACTGGCAAACAAGGATACTGGTTGAAACAGAGTGCAACTGGTAAGACCCAGAACAACTAAAACAATCATAAACTGGTCACTCACTAAGCTTTCCTCTTAGCTCAATACTATAGTACCATTACACCCTGATGCATGAATAGGTAAACTATCATCAGATCTTCACAATAGCTAGTTCAATATGTTTTAAAGACAAGCATAAAACACTGAACCATCATAAGCTTAATAGGCAATAACAAAGTATCACAAGATAAAAGCATCACACATGACATGCATATTTTTCACGTGGAAACCCAACTGGGAAAAACCACGGTGGGGATGAATACCCACAGGCTACTTTTTGAACTCTTTAGAAGTCCACTTTTTTAGAAGCCTTGTCTGGTTAAAGACATTACAATAGGTTCTGCTAGGAACCGATCCTATTAGGGATCACCCAGTTAAGGGATGACTACAATACCGGTTAAGGGTTAAACCCAGTTGGGGTTACCTTGTTAGAATATTTCAAGAACTCAATAGCTAAGGGATCTTCAAAGCTCTATAGCTTCTTAGAACTCATTAACTTTGAGTTACCCAGTTAAGGGATTTGAATCAAGCCGGTTAAAGCTACCCTGTTAAGGGATTTGTATCAAGCTAGTTAAGGCTACCCTGTTAAGGGATTTCACAACTGTTGAAGTGGCTAGAGATCAATAGGAATTACAATGATCTGGTAACATCACTCAATGCTAATGTAGATCTATTTTGGCTCCTCTTCACCTTCTGCACATTCACTCTGTAGGTATCTCTTTCTCTCCTTTGGTCTAGCAAGAATCACATATCACTTCCCTTGGATACACACTCACAACTTTTACCAACAACCTTAGAAAGAAACACAACATCGACCTTATAAGAAACATACAGGTCAGTAGCAAAAACCCTAAACCCTAAACCTGTTAGGCTAAGTAATTCAAGCGGTTCAATCCTTACTGTTGAATCATACTACATTAAATGCAACACTCTTGAATCGATCTCAAGGCATTCTCCATCATCCACTATCCACCGATTTCATGGCGGCTGATAACCCATCACACGTTATCACTGTTTGACAAACTTCACACATTCCCAAGGTAGATAGGAATAGTCTTCTTCATGCAAGATCCTTCATGTGCACAGAGCTTACATGGCAACACAACCTGTTCTTTGTTATACTATTAACTCATTACACAAAGATCACCGATTGGGTTACACAGGCTTGAGGTACTCCAATCGGAAATCCTAAAGTGGAAACTACCTATCAACCGGTAGTCACACAATGATTCCATGTGCTGGTTCATCTTGAACAAATATACTGCTTCACTTTGGCATATATACCGGTTCACACATATGCCGGTTCTCTCTTCTCACATATCACATATGCCAGTTCACTTCATATCACATATTGACATCAATGACAACATACAATATCATTATGTCCTTATACCGGTTCACATAATGCCAACACTTCATTCTCTCTTCTGATTTCTTCAATTTCTCTAGCATAGAGTGCTTTCCAATCATATTTTTTAGATGATGATGATGTTGTAGATGATGAAGCTTTGAAAGCCGAATCTGTCTTAATTGTAGCAATAGGACCAAATTCCTCAAGTTCAAAAGCTGTAAGTTTTCCAACTAAGGTATCTCTAGATACTGATGCATTAGGCATTGTTCTCAATTCATAAATAGGAGTTACTTTCATTTTGTATGCTAGTGGCAAAGCTCTTAAAACTTAAGAAATAATTTCATCTTCACTTAAGGATCCTCCACAACATTGTATACCCAAAACAATTTCATTAAATCTTTCCATAAAGGTAAAAATCCTTCCATCTTCTTCCATTTTCAGATTTTCATACTTGACCCGGAAGCATTCCAGTTTTGTAATTTTGATAGTGGTATCACCTTCATTCAATGTCTCTAATTTATTCCAAATAGCTTTAGTAGTAGATCAGTCTGATAATCCCATGATTTGTTGATCTGATAATGCACTCAAAAGTGCTTCTCTTGCTTTGCAATCATTCTCCTGATCTTTAGCCAAGGTTGGTGGAATAGGTTGACTTTGAGTAGGACCAACATAGCCATTCTTTGTAACATCCCATATGTCTTTTCCAATTCAATTCAGATGTGTCTCCATTCTGAACTTCCATATACCATAGTTAGTTCCATCAAGCTTTGGAGTGTCCTTCTGGAAATAGTTAGTTGCCATAGAATCTCCTCAAGTTGTTAAACTTCTGCAAAAAGAGGACTTAGCTTTGATACCAATTGTTAGGACCTAGAGGCAACTGAGAGGGAGGGGGGTGAATCAGTTGTCTATTAATTTCAACCCAAATATACTTTAACCAAACTTTAATGCCGGTAGATAGTTTAATAGTTAATTGCAATACTGATAAAGTTTAATGCATGAAATAGAAAGACAAATAGCATACAAAACACATCACAGTTATTTGTACGTGGAAACCCTGTAAGGGGAAAAACCATGGTGGGAAACCTTACCCACAATCAGATGATACTACTGCAGATAGTATGTGTGTACAAATGGGGTTTGCACATGTAGAAAGGCCAACTGCCTAGAGCTCACTGCTCAATCACAAAAAGGGAGTCACACTGACTATAATTGGATGGTTAAATCCAATGATAATGTACTGCTGAAAATAGCATCTTCATATGCTAGATTCAATACCGGTTAAGCTCTAATTTTCCTTCTTCATACCTTCCTTGAATCTTCAAATGATTTCTACATGTATAACTCTGCTTATATTCGCATATACCTTATTACAATCCTTTTTCCCTCTCTACTACATAATCTCACAAATGAGATCTTACATATATACCAAAACCTAAGACCAATTGTGTAGGTCAGCTCACTAAGATATTACAATCAATTACAAATGAATCAATATGTGATGCATGATGTCAGCTCAATGCATTTACAATAATAACAAATCATCTCCATAACGTGTCGTGCTGATCTGGAATAGATAATGCTTGCCGGTCCATAACCTAGACCTATTTACTGGTAACAACAAATATGCAAACTTGATTGTACCAATAATCAAATCACCAAAACCAAGTGTTCAAACAATGTCTTCGACATAACCAAGTAATCTCGAGATGATAATAGGTCATCCTCAGTGTCGATGAATAATATAACCTGTCGATTAACCAGATATCGATGACTGTGCATAAGTCACTAAACATGTCGGTGAACATAACCAAAGATCTCCAGGTGTTGACAAGTGTTCTCAAGTGTTGACAAGTGTTGACATCAATGACAAAATCAATGCAACACATCCATAATACCAACAATCTCCCCCTTTGGCATTGATGGCAACACAAGATGGAAAAACCATCTAAGTGCCAAAGTAGAAATGCCAAAAAACAAAAACCAACAATCTCCCAAAGAGATTATTAACCAGAACTCAAAATAAAGATATAGAGAGTAACAATCTCTCCCCCAATGAATGATATCTCCCCAAAAGATAACGTGTTTTTCCATAGATATCTCTCCCCTTTGACATTAAATGCCAAAGCAATACAAAACCAAATACAATTAGTTCATAGAACTTATTACAAATACCAATTGTTATAACCACATTTATTCAATCTACTCCCTCTGAGAAGTAGCTCTCCTTCATCAAAGCCAAAAAAAAGATTTCTCTATTAATTCTGTCGGTCTGATGTCATGCTCCAACTGTCTAAGTTTCTACCGGTGAGGGTACAACTCCAAGCTTCTCTCTTAGATATTCAAAAGTTTCCTTAGGCAAAGGCTTGATAAAGATATCTGCAATTTGCTCTTTAGTATTCACATAAACCAATTTCACTTCTTTTGCTTCAACATTCTCTTTTAAAAAATTGAATTTGATCGAAACATGTTTAGTTTTAGAGTGAAATATCGGATTCTTTGATATATCAATTGTTGCCATATTATCATAGTAAATGATTATAGGTTATTTTCATTTTACCTTTATGTCCTTCAACATTTTCTTGATCCATAATACCTGTGTACATTTAGTTGCTACTGCAACATATTCTGATTCTATTGTATCAAAGTATTATGAATATTTAGAAGAGAATGAGAAAAATGAATTAGGAGAGGGTATTTTGTTGTATATAGACATTTATAAGAAATCCTTAGTTGAAAATTTGAAGCATATACCTTTATCCTTGTATAATAAAATTGAGGCTAGAAGACTTGACTCTATCAAGAGAGATAGGGGGATTAAGGAAGTTGCACTTTTGTAAATGTGTGGTGTTGTAAATAAGGAAGAAATGAAAAGATGTATAGATACTGCAAATAGGACAATTTTTAGTAGAAAATCTTGACAGATAAGCCTTATGATGGGGAAAGTAAATGAGATGATAAATGAGACTAGTAAGGGATGGACCAAATTCTTTAAAAAAAAACCATATTTTCTCACATCTCAAGAAGAATTTGCAAGGGCAACAACTTCCACCATTCCTGACAAATAAATGGGAAAGCTGTTTTGGGCAGTTCAACTCCAATTTTGACACAACCGACAACTAAGGAGAATGTATAGTCTATACCAGCATAGACCATTTTTGAGAAAGACAATGTACAAGACACTGTAAATACTATGGATAATACTCCACCGATAGTAACTAACACTACACTAAGTGGCGAAGCCACCAGTGCAAAATAGGTTGAGATGGACAAGGTAAAAGCAACCGAGTCTATACTGGAAGTAAAAACTGATTCCCCAGCAAAGGTTTTGGCAATTGACACTTCTTAGGTTGAGAAGAAATCAGTCTCTGAGTTGAGTCCAACTGGATTAATGATGATGGCTACTCAGAAATTACTAAAGGAAAGTACTACAGATAAAGGAATAATAGTCCAATCGATCACAGTGTTGCACAAATTAATACCTGACTATCAGATTGAAGATGGAGGAAGCCCTTCTGGCAAGCTCAAGACTCTAATAGAGCATATCTCTAACAATTTTCAATCTCTAAGATAGATTGCAAACTGACGTGCTTTAGATAAATTCACATCAGCTAAAAGAATAACTTTTGGTCGGAATATAAAAACAGAGATGAAGAAAATTGAGGACAAACTTATTCCTATTGATATTTGTTTAAAACAATGTACAAATACCTACAAAGTGTATTGTAACATAGAAATTATTACGACTAATGTAAATAGCATATTAAAGGAGTTATATGAGAAGATAGCTAAAATTGCTAATTATTTTGATGGATTGACTGCACTGACCACATCTATTGATGGACAAATTTTATCCTTCGAGAACCAAAATTTTTCTTTTGAGGAGGGAGATAAAATCATGCAAAGAGAAAGAAAACTAAGAGGACTGGTAAGTCCTAGATTAGATTCATTGGGTGTTCATACGAGAGAGTGCATGGACATGATAGCTAAACCCACACCAACATCCAAGAGAAGGAAACACTTGCCCACTTGCTAAGTGGAATAGCATCCATTTTTTATACTTTCAAATCTGGCTGGGATACATATCTTCAGTTATTGCAAAAGGCATACCTTGAAATCTTGAAGATGATTAAGCTCCAATGAAGCTAACTATATTTATTTAATCTTTCACTAGTCTTTGGCATTAATGTCAAAGAAGGAGTATGCATATATGTGAAAAATATCAGAGTATACCAGATAAAAACACATAGGAAGGATATTGGGATATCAAATGGAATATATTGCTCAGGGGGAGTATAATGGTAGGGAATCCATTTTTCACATGATTATTGCCATCAATGTCAAAGGGGGAGATTATTGGCAATTGACACTCATTGGATTCATTTTGTTGTCATTGATGGCAATAAGATTAGATGGAAGTCACATACCGACACTAGGAGGGATATACCATCAGATATCGGCTTTGGAGCATTCAGGGCTACACCGACACGGACATCAATACTTCATTGGAAGCTGACATCAAGAAGGATTTACTTAATAAATCATTTTGTAATTATTGTCAAGGCCGACATTGAATATCTTTTGTAAATGTATTGTAAGCTGACATAAGGCATATTATTTATAATAGGTATATAGGTCAGTCTGCTAAGTTATTTTGAAAGATATGAAATGTATGGATATAGGAGAATATAGCAGAACTATGTAATGTGAAATATATATGAAGATCATTTTGTATGTGAGTGTTATATCATACAATGATCTGTAGATAGATTGGAAAGAATTATTGGAGGAGAAGAGATACCGGTAGTAGTTCAGGGTAGAGCAAGAACTGAAACTCTATTTGGCATAGCAGATGCATCCTTGAGTTCATTTTCAGTAATTTACTTTAGCAGAAAGCTTGTAGTCAGTGAGGTGCTTTAGTGATGAGCAATATGCTCTAGGAAGTGTACCTTCCTGTATGTGCAGGCCCCTATTATATGTAATATATTTTCATATGGCTATTGAACTAATATTCTGGGTCACAAATCCCATCGTGTTTTTTCCTCTTTGAGGTTTTCCACGTATAAATTTTGTGTGTTATGGTGTTCATTTATGTGGATGGTTTATTTGATTCTTGTTATATGTGCATGGTATAAAAGGGTAAAAATTGTTCATACCAATAGAACACTGATTCACCCCCCTCTCAGTGTTCTTGGATCCCAACAATTGGTATCAGAGATTGGTACCTCTAAAGAAGTTTAACATCTTGAGGAAGGTCCTGAAACTAAAATGTTTGAACATGGCTATGGAGAAGCAACTTGAGATGGCTCTTAAGGATTATGATGTTGAAAGGATGAAGAACTTGAAATTGAAAGAAGAATTGAATTCTGCAAATGCATTCATTCTTATCCTGCAAGAAAGGTTATCATCTGCTCAAGCCAAGAGAAAATAACTTTTGCAAAAACTGGATGATGAGGAGAAGAATTCTCTTAAGGAACAAGGTTAGGAACTAAGTCAATCAAACATGCTCATGAAGAATCAAATGAAAGATCTGACTATGTTATGCATGCAACAAAATAGGTCATATTGGTAAATACTGCAGAAGCAAGACTCAACCGGTTAATAATGATAAACATAATGAGAAAGGAAATTAGAAGGTAGATTAAATACAACAAGATCACACCAAGAGATTGGTTAGAAAATATTAAGAATGAAGTGGAGATGGATCTACACCGGTAACTCCACCGATAGAATAGTGTATTCCTCCACCGGTAGGAAATTCCACTTGTAACTGAGGCATAAGCCTTAGGGGTTGGCACAGTCATTGCTAAATTTTGCATATTACCCCAGAAGAGATCTAAGGAAGATATGGAAAGAGATCTGGAGAGTTGTGTTCATCATCAATGAAGGTTCAACCAACACATGATTGTGAAACCGCCATACATAGGGTTGTTGGTGAAGCATTTATTATAGAAAATTAGGGTTTTTATTTTCTTATAAAAGGGAGTAAGTGAATTCATTTTCACTCATTGAGCATTCAAGCATTCAGAGTGAATAAAAGGCAAATTAAGAGCGAGCAAAAGCATTGTCAAAGGATTTCAAGCAGTTATCTGAAGCACTCAATCTTCCACTGACGTTATCTTTCAGGTATTTTTTGAAATGACATTTGGATCTAAATCTCCTACTTTCATTGTAAATCCCACCATTGCCGAAGTCAAGGATAGGTTAAGACCAGTATTTAAGGAGGTTCCCAAAATTGCTAAAAAGGAAGACTCGGCGGGAAAATTTTCTAGGATTCCTGATGGTGTAATGTATGTTGAAGATGTGAGAGCATACATTCACTGCACCCTGGAGGATTTAGGTACAAAGGAAATCAAAAGAATGTATCAATCCATGATACTAGGAGACTCCAAAACCATCAAACCAGAATACAAATCAATTGAGGATCTAGGGTTAACTGGTATTTTGTACATACCAGAATTCAAAGATGAGGTTATCAGATACATTCTGAGTAGGGTTCAAAATAAATTTATTTGGATAGATAGGCCTTACATGATCATGAAGGGGGCTATTCAAGAAGTCACCAGCTTACCCAAAGTTGGACAAGAACCTAGCAAGAAAATTTCCAACACAAAGGTTGAGAAACTCACCAGTGTTATTCCTAATAGCAGATCAATGAGGATCAGCACAATCACCACCACTAATATAAAATTTGAAAACATGATTATAGGCTACAAGGTAACTCAATCCAACCGATTGAATTCTGTTTCTATTTCATGCATTCATACCGCATATAAGATGCTAGGGAACAATGTGAAGTATGATTTATGTGAATGGATGAGGAGTGAATTGATGTTGAGCCTTGGTAAGATCAAAGGAATAAAGAAAGGAATTTTTAGATACGGAAATTTGATTGTTTCTGTAATGCTTTACTTCATGAATGACCTACCCGGTCTAGGGAAGAAGCATTGGGCTCATGAGATACCAGTAGGTATGAAGATCAAGGAAGCAATCACCTGTCTTGGTACCGATAGACATGAGAAACTTTGGGGGTATTTAAAGACATTCCAAAAATACATGAGGAAAAGGGAGATAATATCAAAGAACATTGTGGAGAAGCATTCCACTGATATCTGCTTTATGGTAAAACTGATGAAACTCTTATGGAATCAGTTGAACCTAGAAAAATCTGGATTACTGAGCTTGGCTATGAGGCGGATGATAGCATTTTTGAACTCTATACAAAAATTTTGTTAGATGCCCCATTAGATGATAAAACAGAGCATTTTGGTACAACAGGAGAGAAGGCTCTTGTAGTGAAAACCAGTTTTAATAGGAAGAGAAGAGAGAAGAAAATAGAAAAGATGTCTACATATGTACAAGATGTAATTTATAAGATAGACACTCAACTGGGTTTAGGATCCAAATAGGAAACTAAAATGGCAGAGGTTGGTACTGCAGAAGTGAAGAAGCCACAAGTTCACATTTCCCCTATCACTTATGATTTTGATTCTAAGGATAATGAACCTTTGGCTTTCAGAAGGGTACAAAGGAAGAATTTGGTATAACCACTGGTAGAGAAGAAGAAGGCAGAGCCTAGGAGGAGACTTGTTAGAAAGGCAACTAAGCCTACTACTCCTCCACCACTAGAAAGGAAGCCTATGCAGAAGAGGAAACTAGTCACATCAGCAATGACAAGCAAAAAGAAGAAGGGTGATGATACTGAAACTGGTAAGACCACAATGACCTATGCTGAGCTTATTGATGAAATTACAAAAGATGGAATGTATGAAAAATGTATCAAAGTATTATGAAGATTTAGAAGAGAATGAGAAAAATGAATTAGAAGAGCCTATTTTATTATATATAGACAATTATAAGAAATCCTTAGTTGAAATTTTGGAGGAGATACCTTTATCCTTGTTTAATAAACTTGAGTCTAGAAGACTTGATATTGTCAAGAGAGATAGGGAGATTAAGGAAGTTGCACTTTTGGAAATGTGTCATGCTATAAATAATGAAGAAATTAAAAGATGTATAGATACTGCAAATAGGACAGTTTTCAGTAGTAAATCCTGACAGATAAGCCTTATGATGGGGAGAGTAAATGAGGTGATAAATGAGACTAGTAAAGGATGGACCAAATTCTTTCAGAAAAACCCAGATTTTCTCACATCTCAAGAAGAAATTGCGAGGGAAATAACTTCCACCATTCCTGAAAAATCAAAGGGGAAAGGTATTTTGGGTAATTCAACTCCAATTTTGAGACAACTAACAACTAAGGAGAATGTATAGTCTGTACTAGAATAGAACATTTTTTAGAAAGGCAATGTATAGGACACTATAAATACTGTGGATAATACTCCACCAACAATAACTGACACTACACCAAGTGGAGAAGCCACCAGTGCAAAAGAGCTTGAGATGGACAAGGTAAAAGCAACTGAGTCCATACCGGAAGTTAAAACCGATTCCCCAACAAAGGTTTTGGCAATTAACACTTCTCAAGTTGAGAAGAAATCAATCTCTAAGTTGAGTCCAATTGAATTGATGATGATGGCTACTCAGAAATTACTAAAGGAAGGTACTACAGATAAAGGAATAATTGATCAATCAAACACAATGTTGCACAAATTAATACCTAACTGTCAGATTGAAGATGGAGCAAGCCCTTACGGAAAGCTCAAGACTCTAATAGAGCATATCTCTAACAATTTTCAATCTCTAAGGCAGATTGCAGACCAACAGGCTTTGGATAAATTCGCAATAGCTAAAAGAATATTTTTTGATCAAAATATAGAAAAAGAGAAGAAGAAAATTGAGGACAAACTTATTCCTATTGAGGTTTGTTTAAAGCAATGTACAAATATCTACAGAGTGTGTTGTAACATAGAAATTCTTACAGCTAATGAATATAGTAGATTACAGGAGTTATATGATAAGATAACTAAAATTGCTAATTCTTTTGATGGATTGACTGAACTGACCACATTTGTTGATGGACAAATTTTTTCCTTGGAGAACCAAATATTTTCTTTTGAGAAGGAGAGAGATAAAATCATGTGAAGAACAAGAAATCTAAGAGGACTGGTAAGTCCTAGATTTGATTCATTGGGTGTTCAAATGAGAGAGTGCATGGACATGATAGCTAAACCCACACCAGTAGATATCCAAGAGAAGGAAACATTTTCCCACTTACTAAGTGGACTATCATCCATTTATGATACTTTCAAATCCGGTCGGGATACATATCTTCAGTTATTGCAAAAGGCATACCTAGAAATCTTGAAGATGATTAAGCTTTAGTGAAACTAATTGTATTTATTTATTCTTTCACTGGTCTTTGGCATTAATGTCAAAGGGGGAGTATGCACATATGTGAAAAATATTAGAGAATACCAAATAAAAACACATGGAAATGATAGCAGGATATCATATGGAATATATTGCTCAGGGGGAGCATACCGACAGGGAATCCATTTTTCACATGAGTGTTGCCATCAATGCCAAAGGGGGAGATTGTTGGAAATTAACACTCATTCGATTCATTTTATTTTCATTGATGGCAATAAGATCAAATGGAAGTCACAAACCGACACTAGGAGGCATATACTGACATATACCGGCTTTGGAGCATCAGGGCTACACCGGCACTGACACCGACACCGACACTGGCATCAATACTTCATTGGAAACCGACATCAAGAAGGATTTACTTAATAAATCATTTTGTAATTATTTTCAAGGCCGACATTGAATATATTTTGTAAATGTATTGTAAGACAGCTTAAGGCATATTATTTGTAATAGGTATATAGGTCAGTCTTCTAGGTGATTTTGAGAGATATGAAATGTGTGGATATAGGAGAATATAACAGAACTGTATAATGAAAAACATATATGTAGATCATTTGTATGTGAATTTTATATCATGCAATGATCTATAGATAGCTTGGAAATCATTCTTGGAGGAGAACAGATACTAGTATTAGTTCAGGTTTATGAACCGATACAGAGTAGAGCCAGAACCAGAAGTCTAATTGGCATAGCAGATGCATTCTTGAGTTCATTTTTAGTAATTTACTTTAGTAGAAAACTTGTAGTCAATGAGGCTCTTTAGTGATGAGTAGTATGCTCTAGGTAGTGTACCTTCTTGCATGTGCATGCCCCTATTATATGTAATATCTTTTCATATGGCCAGTGAACTAATATTGTGGGTCACAAATCCCACCGTGGTTTTTTCTCTTTGAGGTTTTCCATGTATAAATTGTGTTATAGTTTTCTTTTATGTGGATAGTTTATTTGCTTCTTGTTATATGTTTATTTGTTTACCAGTTTATATGTGCATCATATAAAAGGGTAAAAAAAATTCATACCGGCAGAACACTGATTCATCCTCCCCTCTTAGTGTTCTTGGATCCCAACATGTGGTACGTGCTTCTAGAGAATGTCTTGGTCAGATGGTATTGACTTGGTCATCGGATGTTGTCATACACTTTGGTAAACCCTTACCGGCACTAGTTTAAGGCTTTATCAACAAAGCTCTCATTGAGGAATCTTAACAGGATGCATAATTGGTGTTGGTGCAGCTTCTACATGTATTTCAGGATGCTAAAGATGTTCTTTGATCATGCTTCAACTGCTTGAAGACATTTCTTTGGTGTGGTGGACCTAGAATAGGTCTGATACCTATCTAGGTTATGGACTGGTATCATGTTAACATGTACTCTACATGTTACCGAGATGTTTTGGGTGTTGGCAAATGCACACTCCAATCAGAAATTGTAGTTGATTGAAGGTTTTGTCATTGATGGCAACCTTGTAATCATAGGACACCGGCAAGACAAAGATATTGGCACTGACACCGATAGACTAACTCTACATCGGCATACAGAACACTGGCAGTGAAAGGAAGGATACCGACTCCTTGGCCAACTTCAATTTTGTTTAAAATTTATTTTGGAATTAATTATAAAATCATTGTAAGCCGACATGGCAAGTTGTAATATGACTCATATATGTATGAGATCATTGTAGATCATTTTGTAATGAGGTGATAGGCAAAATTATGAAGACCTAATATGTGAATTATTAGTTAAGAGTTTATGTATGTAGTAGAGCTTAAACTGGTACTAAACTTGGCATAGAAGATGCTAATCTGAAGCAGTACAAGACATTGGATTTTTATAATCCTTTTGTAAGTCAGTGTGACTTCTTTTGTATTTGAGCAGTGAGCTCTAGGCACTTGGCTTTCCTTCATGTGCAGGCCCCTAATGTAAGAGTAATATTGCCTTATTAGCTAGTAAGAGAATATTGTGGGTCACAAATCCCACCGAGGTTTTTCCCACACTAGGTTTCCTCATTAAAATACTGTGTTATGGTGTGCTTCTCATGTTGTTATTATTCTTAGTTACTACATTATTTCTAGTTTATCGATACATAGTTTTTTATGCTTTTCATTTTTTAAGTCAGGTAAATTTATATACCGGTTAGATACTGGTTCACCCCCCCTTCTCAGTATATTTGGAAATCCTAACAATTGGTATCAGAGCCTGGTCGTCTATTTTCAAAAGCCTAATAGCTTGAGGAAGATCTTGTCACTGATAGAGATGGAAAACTTGAGAAAGCAATTGGAAACAACTCTTACAGACTATGATGCAGAAAAGGTGAAGGATATCAAACTTGAAGATGATCTGAAGGCTACTCAGGATATTATTCAAGCACTTTAAGAAAATTTTACTATTGCAAGGAGCAAGAGAAGAGAACTTTGTGAAAAGATACAAAATGAGGAAAATGAAAAGGAAACTCTTAATGATCTGGTAAACAAGCTAAGACAAGAAATCAGTACAACAAAGAATGAGATGTAGGATATGACTATGAGATTCTGTAAAGAAATTGAAGACAAGAAGAAAAATGAAGAAGACTTGGTTAGAAGACTAAACAATGCTGAAATGAAAACACAAGACTCAGCCATGAAAATGATATGTTGAAGACAGATCTAATGCACACATAAAATGATAGAACTGAACTCATGAGATAAGAAAGGAACATTCACATTTGGAAACCTACTTGTTTGTTTGATGTTGTAAATAACCAAAAAAGTGCCCGATATTGGTGCTAGAGATTTTGGTTTTGACATATCGGTAGGAAAACAACTGTTAGATTTACTAAACAATATGGGAGAAAAACCTAAATGATTATTTTCAAGCATTGAAGGCTCAAATGAAGACTAGAGTAAGACTATCACAAGCTATTGTGGATAAGTATCAGAAAAAAATCTATTTTGTGATCAAGAAAGATGAAATTTAGATAAAAGTAGTTGTCCCTCAAACTATTTGGGTAACTAAAATGGGCTATGAAATAGATAACAACATCATAGAAACATATGCAAAAGCTCTCCTTGAAGCTCCAAAGGAACCGGAAGAGGAAGTTTTTGGAAATGTTGAAACAATAGAAAGTGGAATTCAATCTAGAAAAAGGGTTAAGAAGGTTTAAGCAACTGCAAGGAAAGGAACTCGATAGGCAAAGGCAATCAAGGAAGATGTTCTGAGACAAACTGGTATAAGTGAAAGTGAGTTGGAAGCACCTCAACCGGAAACTCATCTTTCATCGGTTGGAACTTCTTCTAAGAGTGATATACTGACAGTATTTAAAAGGGTGGAAAGGAAAAGAAAACCCTCATCGGCACCCTCTCCTACACTGAAAAGGACAAGACAGAAGCAACAGGTAATAAAGCCTCCAGCAAAGAAAATGACTCCTAAGAAGAAGAAGGTGAAATAGACTATTACTCCTCTAGACAAACTTCTTAGCGAAATAACATAGGATGGTAAGTTGAAAAACATCAACAAAATATACAACACACTATCAATAGATGACAAGGAAAGTATAGAGAACAATGTAATTTTACACTTAGATATATACAAGAACTTCTTAATGGAAGTTGTCGATGAAATTCCAAATGACTTGTATAGGAGATTAGAAGCTAGAAGATTAGCTATTGTTGAACTGGATAAAAAGATTAAGATTGAAAAATTACCGGCAGTGCATCCAGCTAACTCACCTGATGAAATAGACAAATTAATCAGTGAGGCTAACCGGATAGTATTTTCTACTACTCACTGGCATGTAGCACTAATGGCTGGCAGAGTAAATGAAGTATCTAAGGAAATAACAGATGGATGGGATATATTCTTTGTGGAAAAAGAAAAAGAGGAAGAATTACTTAGGCCTAAAACTATCAAAGTATATCAAAAGGATACAGATAAGGGGAAAGGTAAGGTAGGTAGACCACCAAGCCTAAAAATAACTGACAATATGCCCCCACCTATTTCAGATACTCCACCGGTAGACACTACTGACAGACAACCAGCCACTGAGAGTATGAAGACTCTGGTAGAAGATACAAATCCTGAATCAGAAATTTTGTATACAATAAATATCGACACTCAGGAAGTTAATGTTGTGGTTGACAGAGAAACCACTAAGGATAAGGAGAAAAATGTGACTACTAAGTCACTAGCTGTAGAGGTTGAGTTGAACATAGAAAAACCTTCACAGGAAAAGCAACCGACAGAGGATACCACTAAGGAACTGGTAGATACAAGAGATAAACCATTTGAAGAACCGGCAAAGAAAAGTTCAAAGGTACAAATTGAGATTACATCTGAGAAATCGGCAATTGAAAACTCATAAAAAACCTTCTGAGATACAAATAGAGAAACCAAAACTGGTACATGTTGATGCATAGGTTCAGAAATAGACAGTGCCATTGGCCCAAACTGAAAAGCATAAACCTTTACTTGTAGAAATGCAAACACAAATAGACCTACCAGAGGTTGAATCAAGCAAGATAATTACCACAACCAGTAGCATGGCTATTGTAAAGACTATTCGACATACATTTGGTATAGCTATGGTAGAATTAAAACCTACTAATGTAACAAAGGTCCTGTTACATTCAATAAAAAAGATCACAGAATGCAATGCTCAAGCCTATAAGGCTATTGATGATACAATACCAATTTTGAAATTGATTGCACTAAAGTGCACAGTTGATAATAAGGATTCTTTAGGTCAGCTAGACACATTGTCTAAGTTCATCACCAATAACCTATTGACTATTGATCAAATAAATGAGGATACATTTAAGGAAAGAATAATAAAATAAAAAGAGAAATTCTTTGAGGATATTGTGAAGAAGAACAAGGAAGAAATGGATACCCTTTTACCGGAACTTGGAGAGATAATTTATGACTTCAAGAAACTATACAGGGACACTTGCAAAATGAATGTATTAATAGAGGATCTTGACAAGGAGATCAGCAAAGCACAAGAGAAGATAAACAATATTGCTGACAATTTGATAGGAGCATCAGATTCATTTTTGGAGTTAGAGAAGAAAATTGTAGAGCAAGAAGAGAAAATCAAGAAACTAGAGAATGACAAACAAGGAATAAAGGATAAGGCAAAGGACTTGAAATGCAGACTTAGTCCAAGACTAGAATACCTTATTTCCTTGAGAAAAGAAATATCTGAGGCTCTGGTTCCCAGAATGAAGACACTGGAAGAGAAAATGCACATACTCACTAGTACAATGCAAAGAACACAAGAGGCAATAAAAGATAGCAAGATATTCAGCAATGGTATAAATTTGATCTTGACAAATATATTTCAGATTGTAACCCATCGGTTACAAGAATTTCGGTAGGACTCCACTGACACCGAATGACAACCTTTGTCATTGATGTCAAAGGGGGAGTAGTGGGATGAGAAAAATGGTTAGAAGAAAGGACATCATCTACTCAGGGGGAGCATACATTTTTTTGGCACACAGTTTTGGTAAGACAATTTTGGCAGACTTTTTTTGGATATTATTTTGGACACTTTTGATTTTTCTCATGAGTGTTGCCATCAATGCCAAAGGGGGAGATTGTTGGAAAATACACACTCCAATGAGAAATTGTAGGTGATTGAAGGTTTTTTCATTGATGGCAACCTTTTAATCATAGGACACCGGCAAGACAAAGATACTAGCACTAGCATACAGAACACCGACAGTGAAAGGGAGGATACCGGTACCTTTGGCCAACTTGAATTTTGTTTAAAATGTATTTTGGAATTAATTATAAAATCATTGTAAGCCGACATGGAGAGTTGTAATATGACTCATATATGTATGAGATCATTGTAGATCATTTTGTAATAAGGCGATAGGCAAAATTATGTAGACCTAATATGCGAATTATTGGTTAAGGGTTTATGTATGTAGCAGAGCTTAAACTGGTACTGAACCTGGCATAGCAGATGTTAATCTGAAGCAGTACAAGACATTAGATTTTTATAATCCTTTTGTAAGTTAGTGTGTCTTCTTTTGTATTTGAGAAGTGAGCTCTAGGCACTTGGCCTTCCTGCATATGCAGGCCCCTAATGTAAGAGTAATATTCCCTTATTGGCCAGTAAGCGAATATTGTGGGTCACAAATCCCACCAAGGTTTTTCCCACTTAGGGTTTCCTCATTACAATATTGTGTTATGGTGTGCTTCTCATGTTGTTGTTATTATTCTTAGTTACCACATTATTTCTGGTTTACCGGTACACAATTTTTATATGATTTTCATGTTTTAAGTCACGTAAATTTATATATCGGTTAGATATTGATTCACCCCCCCCTCTTTGTATCTTTGGGAGTCCTAACATCAGGATGTTTTATGGATTTGTTATTGTTGTTTTGGTCTTAAGCCGACATGGCATATCATTGTAATATGGATTTTTAATGATCTTATTGTAATATCTTTTAGGTGGCTGACCTAATTGGTTTAGGCCTTAGGGTTGGTATAAAATGATGTAAGATCTCATTATAATATTATGTCATGGTCTTGGAATGCAATATCATATGCAAAGGAGATTTAGTTGATAATAGGTGATCAAATTGGGATTAAGGAAGAGGTCAAAGGCCTTTGGTATTGAGCTTAACATGTGGTATGGTTTCTTTTCATTGATTATTTGTTTAACTATTAAGTTGTATTGTTTATTGGTATCTATTTTTGCTTTACCGGTACTTAATCTGGTTAATACTTATTAAGTGGATTAAATGTTGTAATATGTTAACAAGTGATTCACCCCCCCACCCCTCTTAGTTGTTCACTGGTTATCCTAACAATTGGTATCAGATCTTTGGTCCTCTTTTGTAGAATCTTAACCACTTGAGGTAGATCCTATGGTAGCTAGCACTTCTAATCCACCGACAACTATTTACATAAGAGAAATCTCTAAGCTTGATGGAACAAATTATGAGATATGGAAAATTTGAATGGAGACTTATCTTAGATGTCTTGGAAAGGATATTTGGGAGATCACTGAGAAAGGATACACACCTTATGATCTAGCATCTTGCAATCCTACTCCTGTAGACTTGGACAAGAGTATTGAAAATGATTACAGAGCTAGAGAAGCCCTCTTGTGTGCACTTACTGATCATTAGATCATGGGATTGACTGATAAATCATCGACAAAGGCTATGTGGGACAAATTGAAAACTCTAAATGAAGGTGATCCTACTGTTAAATTTGCTAAAATTGATGGCTACTAGGTAAGATATGAAAACTTGAAGATAGAAGATAATGAAAGAATTATTGTGTTAATGGAAAGAGTAAATGAGATTGTTATGGGAATTCAATGTTGTGGAGGATTCCTGACTGAAGATGAAATAGTTTCCAAAGTCTTGAGAGCCCTTCCATTGGATTACAAGATGAAGACAACTACAATTAATGAGCTGAGAATAATGTCAAACTCTTCAGTTAACAGAGACATTCTGATTGGAAAATTATCTGCCTTTGAGCTTAAAGAATTTGGACCCTCTGAAGCTACAAAGTCTAAACATTTTTTTCATGCATCATCATCCACCGACAAAAGTGATCGGAAAGCCTTATATGCAAAAGAATTGGAAGATATGAGGGAAGAGGATGAAAAATTTGAGCAACTTCAAGCCTTATTTGCTAGAAGAGTACCTAAAGGTCTGATAGGAAGTAAGTATGACAGAAAAGCACCTTTTAAATGTTTTGCATGTAATAAGATTAGTTATTTTGCATCTAGATGTCCTGAAAGGAATACAAGGTTTGAGGAAAGAGTTAAGAAATCATTTAAGCCTAACTAGAACAGATATAGATTCAAGAAAATAAACAATGCTACATAGCGGATGAGGAAGGAGTAACTAATGATTCTGGAGATGAACCGACAGAAGACCCTACTAGTGGATCCAATAATGGAAAGGTATGGGTGTTCTATGCTTTAAAGGAAGATGAATCGGAACTAGCTATCAAAAATGAAGAAAAGGCCTTGGAAGAAAAAGTTGAAGACAAAGATGAATGGGTAATTGATAGTGGATGCTCACATCATATAATTAGAGATAATGGTGGTCAAGTCATGTAATGCCCCGCCAGGAAACCCCTAGGGGTTTAAGTTAAAAACACTCAAATAGAGTGTAAATATATATTTATTTTATAATATTAATATTAATGAGTGTTAATAATAAGTTACAACATTAAGATAATTAGGAGTCATCTAAAACTTAAATACCACAGCAGAAGGCTAAACGAACCTAAGGAGTATCCCAACGCGATTACGTAACCTTAATCCCAACTCAACTCGCATCAATTGATCCAATAAGGTGGATAACTTAATTTTGGGATAATGCATGAGACATGCTCATATGTATGTTCAATGAATTGATGTCTTATAATTTTAGGAAGCGTTCATTTACTTTGGGTGGTTAGGAGGCCACCCATAAGGTTCAATATGACAAATATCAAGTAGTTCATTCATTTGGGTTTAAAGCAACCACCCACAATTGTTATCATCCTTTAAAATTAAAAGTATGGCTAATAAGGTGAGATTCATTCCTTGAGGATTAAACTACCATTAATAGAGTGAGGTTCCATCATTTGAATTCAAGCATACCCAACTAATGAGTCATAGTTTCTTTATGGAGGATAGAGTGCAAGTAGCCATAGAGTTCATTCATTGAAGTTTTAATAATGCTAATAAAAGGAGCTCAATTCATTAAGGTGAAAATGTATTAGGTACACATGAGTGCATCCTTTAAATTAAAATATAGTTAGCAAGATGAAATTCATCATTTCAGGATTTAAAATATAAGTTCATAGTGACGTTCTTCCATTAGGATTAAAATACAATTATCTTATTGCATATCACTCTTTTTAGTTAAATGAAGTTAATATGAGAGAGATACTTTTACTAAGACTAAGATATAAACAACTAATTGAATCCTTCCCTTTTCAGTTCATTTTTAGCAATCATAAAGAGATTCTTTTATTAGGGTTATAATTATGGATAAATGGTTGAGTTCACCCAGTTATCAAGTTAGTTTGGTAAAGATTATTTGTTAATTTTAAGACGTGAAATAGCTAAACAAATCCATCCAGTATAGCGAAATATAATTAACATGGCGATACTCATTTAGGAAGATAAAAGTAAATACCTATATGATGTTCATCCTTTAGATTTCAAACTAGAAAATTACAACATTAGTACTAACTTTGTTACCCATACACTGTCATGCCCAAAAATTTAGGGCAAAAACGGAACAAATTTTTTTTTAAAAGATACTAAATTTAATTAACAAGCACACTCTTGCGACAAGCATTAACGAAAATTTCATTAATAAATTCGAGCTCATTCTGAAACGAACGAAGCATCGACAATCAGTTATAATTTAATTGCAGAAAAACCTACTGGTTTAAATTCTATCTCCAAAAGGTATTTAATTTATAGTTTTATTAAATTAATCATACTAAAAATATAGGGAAGATATTTCAATATTTATTTCCCACTATGACTATAAAGTCTTAGTAATTTTAATTAATTTCTCCTTTACGATTTTTTTTTAAATCAATATTGAGAACATGTAAAATGCACATATATACATATAGATTATGCATATATTTTGAATATCCATAATTTAATTTCTTAAATCAATTAAACTAAAAAAAACATACATATATATTCATATATATATTCCCATATATATATATATGGAAACATATATATTATTATATATATATTCTACATATATTCCAATATTTTAATCCTAATCTCCTAAATCCATTTCAACTTGCTAAAAATTACCACTTAATTTCCTCAACCCTAATTAGGGTTCTAAATTCCTATTTAACCATTACCTAAACCCCAAATACATATTATTTTCTTTTTTTATATTTAAAAAAAAACTAAACTTCCCTAGCCCCTATCGGGCTAGGGTTTAACCCATTCTTTTTTTTTACAAGAGAAGATTTCATGCCGGGCCGAAGAGTTAACAAGCGGCCATGGTTACCAAGCTTGCCGGTCGCTGGGGTTTCAAGTGGAGGCTGGCCGCGCGCACCACTGTGTGAGCTCACAGTGGCGCCGCGGCACCACTGTGTGCCCACACAGTGGGCGCCGCTAGCGGCTCCCCACTGTGTGGCCACACAGTGGCGGCTGTGGCCGTCCACTGTGTGCCCACACAGTGGGTGCCGCAAGCGGCTCCACTGTGTGTGCACACAGTGGGCGCCGCGCGGTCGTCCACTGTGCGTACACACAGTGGAGTCCGCGGGGGCCCCAAACATATATTTTTTTAAAAAAAATTTCTTTTAAAATTTACAATAACATTTATTAATATATATATATATATATATATATATAAATATATAAATATATATATTTATATATATATATGTATATATATATTTATATATGTGGTATTTTCATAAATTTATAAGCATAGATAAAAAGATAAATTTAAATTCTAAATAAAACTTATATATAATTTAAAAGAGAATTATTACATGCAAAATTTTAAGCTAATAAAAATAAAGGGAAAGATAACCTTAAGTTAAATCAAAAAAAATTTAATTATATATATATATATATATATAAATATATTTATATATATATATATTTATATATTAATTTAAATGCATCGATAAAACAAGCTTCTAAATCAATGTTTAACAAAAAACAAATACATTTTAAAGTATTTCACAAAGATACATTATACGTTTTTTTTTTTGTAATAAGAAATCCTTTAATATTTCTTTAAATAAAATATTCACATAAAACAACTTTTCTTGCTATCTAAAACACTTAAAAGCTTCCAGCTTAAATAAACTTCTAATTTGACTTAATTAAAAATACAGGTAAAAATCTAAATGAAAACAGACTTTTTTTATTTCCTTCATAAAACAAGAAGCTTTGCATGCATCACTAATTTACTTTCCTTTTTCAAATATACTAGAAGTAAAATCAAGCCTTTTCTCTTTCTTTAAAACATCTCTAATATATATACTACCAAATTCACAGAATGTTTTCTCTGAACAGTCACAACAATAAGACTTCAAATCTGAAATTACAAAATTACAACTTGCTTCTCTTTTTTTTTGAATGAGGCATTTATTCACAACAACTTTAAAACAACATCTGCAACTGAATTCCAATATCTTCAAAATTCCATCTTCTGAATATCTTTCATGAATTTCTATCCTCTTTCCTCTGGATTTCCTGCATAATAGAAAACACAAAACTGACCACGGAGTGCTCACCTCCCAGCCTAGGCTAACTGGTAGCCACCCCCGAGCTCGGAGAACCAATTCCTAGACGGGTACAAACAGGCAAACACAAAGAAACACAAAGCATACAAATATTTCAGGCACATTCCCAACCTGGCTTTCACAGCACCACACTCTGGTGGTGAACATTTTCGAAGGGTGGTAGTGGACCAAATACCCTGAGGAGAATCTGCAAGTATGTAATAACAAGAAGCCACCTCATGGCACAAATAACATATCAAAATCTCAACCCCATAATTCCTTATGCCCCCCAAAGGCATTCTAGCCTTATAACCCTCCTTATGACCCCCATTGCACAAACAGGCCATGCAGCAAGGGTCACACAAAGATCCCTTGTGATCGCTCTCTAAAGAGAGTCTCTCACTCGAGGGCTGTCACTGCTACCACCCTCAAGATCCTCTTCCCTCCCAAGAGAAAGAGGGATCTTGAGAAAACTCCCAAAACACATTCATTCATAAAACAAATCAAAAGATTTTCAAAAAATTCGTTTTCAAGAATACAGATTTTCTTATTCAACAACTTTCAGAAAGAAACAAAAAACAGGTCATTAAAAGTAAAAATGAAACCAACCTTAATCTGCCCAAAGGTTATACCGATATCTGAAGAAGAGCTGCCCAATCCACAATTCTTTATTTTCCTTAATCAATTTCTTTATCCCATAACATTATTTTCCAAATTTTCTTCTGTCTCCAAAAATGGAGAGTGGGTGATTAACCAACTATTCCCAAAAATCTTCCTTAAGAAGCTCACTCTCTGAGTTCTCACAGGATTCTAAAAAAAAAATCAAAAAAAAGAAGAAAGAAAGCAAAAATGCAAAAAGACTTTCCTTCCAAGAGGGAAAATCTGGATTTGATTTCACTTCAATTTTCAATTTTCGCTCAACTCAAAAAAACCAATTTTAAAAGCATTAAAAAGATCATAATAAAGTAGAAACTTGCCTAAAATTACCCCTAACCCCTAGGTATACCTTATGGGCTTCAGGAAACCCTAATAAACTACCCCTAGGTGTTCATTTAACCCATCTTAAACCCCTCTGAAGTTTATTTTCGGGTCAAACATAAGTTGACCACACCAAATATTATATTCTCAAAATATCTTTTTGACAACACATTATTTTATTTAAAATTAATAATAATTAACACTTTCCCATCAAGAGACAAGATAAAATATTAAAATTTAAATCCTCACATGTGTCAAGTGACACTAATAAAATACTTTTACAAAAATAAACATGAAATTGTCTCTTGAGGTTTTTACACAATAAATTTAAATAACACAAAACACACATGCAGCATATACTGATACGAATAAAATACAACACAAACGGGGTGTTGTCTCTCCAAATAGACAAACCCTGGCTTTACGAACATACATAAGTCTAGGTTTGATTCTCCATAATTTTCCATGGTCACATGGTAAATTTCCTGCGCATCTCAATGTACACATTAGTACTCCCAAATATTCATATAAAATATAATTCAATAATATAACAATGCACACCATTACTTGCATACAATTTTCATCTGCACAGATTGAATACATCTTTTGTCAAGCAAATTCACATAAGCAATTTTCATCCCAATTCACATAAACTAAACATACATCATAGTTCTATATTCAAAGTAAAGTCCTGCAAATTCATTAACGACATCTATCATTGCAATATCATTCTATCTAATAATCATGTAGTGTTCTATCTCATAAAGCATGTAAGTAAAACATCAATTCATAGCAATGTTATCCAATATCCTGAAGTCATAAAAGTTCTAAATCTCAAAATGCATCAAAACAAAGTATCCATAGTAGTCTAAAATATAAAATCCACTGAATGTCAAACTGAGTCGAGGTGAGGCCTCACATCCTCCCCCTCTAGGCATGAACTTCCTCCTGGAGTTCATCAAAGAGGTGAGGGTACTCTGATCTCATACGTGCTGCGTCCTCCCATGAAGCCGTAACCTCATCATAACAATCCCACTGGACCCTAACCTGGTCCAGCTCTCGACCTCGAAGGGCCAATGTCCGGCGTGCCAAAATGCGAATGGGCTCCAAAGCTAGCTGCCCGTCCGACTCCACCTGCAAGGCATCCCAATCTAAAATGTGAGACTCATCATAGATATATTTTCTCAAAACTGAAACATGAAACACATCGTGGATGCGTGACAGGCTAGGTGGCAAAGCTAAACGGTAGGCAACTGGGCCTATCCTATCCAGAATCTCAAAAGGTCCTACAAAGCGAGGTGCGAGCTTAGAACCCTTTCCGTAACGGATCGGACTCTTATGCGGTCGCACTCTCAAGAAAACTCTGTCACCAACCAAGTAACTACGGTCAATCCTTTTTGCATCGGCATACTTCTTCTGTCTATCCTGAGCCTCTCTGAGACGCTGCCTAATCAAATCCACTTGCTGTTCCATATCTCGAACTAACTCAGGACCAATAGCAACTCTATCCTCTATGCGATCCCAACTCAAAGGCGTCCTGCAAGGCCTGCCGTATAATGCCTGGTAGGGTGGCATTCCCAAAGAAGTGTGATGCCCATTGTTATAGGCAAACTCCACTAAGGGAAGATACTCCTCCCACCGGGTCTGATGATCCATGACGTACATACGAAGCATATCCTCTAACACCTGATTGACTCTCTCTGTCTGACCATCTGTCTCCGGGTGGTAAGCTGTACTGAAATTGAGCTTAGTGCCCATAGCTGCCTGTAATGACTTCCAAAAGGTAGAAGTGAAAAGAGAATCCCTGTCAGAAATAATCTTGCGGGGTACGCCATGAAGTCTAACAATGTCTCGCTAGAACACTTGTGCTACTGCAGGAGCTGTGAATGTAGTACGGACTGGTGAAAAGTGAGCTACTTTGGTCAGCTTGTCAACTGTCACCAAGATAGCATCATGGCGACGAGAAGACATAGGGAGACCAATGATGAAATCCATGGATATAGTATCCCACTTCCACTCTGGTATAGCATGAGACTGAAGCAACCCACCTGGATGGCGGTGCTCCGCCTTTACCCTCTGACACTCGAGACACCGAGCTACTATCTCAGCAATGAGCTGCCGCATTCCCGGCCAATGATACAACTGCCTCAAGTCTGCATGCAACTTCTTAACCCCGGGATGTGCAGCATAAGGAGCTCTATGAGCTTCCGAGACAATAAACTCTCGCAACCCTCCGGAGGAAGGTACATAAATGTGCCCTCTATGGCGTAATAGTCCATCGGACTCCAAAGAATAATCCACATATTTCCCCTCTAGTGTGACCTGAGAACGTAACACCTGACAAACCTCTGCATACCATCCATCCTCTGACAAATGCCGAAGTATGCGGTCCCTCAAGTCTGTGCCCATGGATATGGTGTAAACCTCATGACGTCTCCTACTCAAGGCATCCGCAACTACATTTTCCTTTCCCTTGATGTAGTGAACGTCAAAATCATATTCGCACAAAAACTCCATCCATCTCCTCTGACGTGCATTAAGGTTCGGCTGAGTGAAGATGTACTGAAGACTCTGATGATCTGAATGCAACTCAAAGTGATGTCCTAGAAGAAAGTGTCTCCACCTCACAAGTGCGTGCACTACTGCTGCGAGCTCAAGGTCGTGAGTGGGATAATTAAGTTCATGAGTCTTAAGTTTCCTAGACTCAAAAGCTATGGCCCTACCACCTTGCATAAGAACTGCCCCTAAACCCTCTAAGGAAGCATCGGTACAAACCATGAAATCAGCTGAAGGATCTGGTACAACAAGGATAGGAGCGCTAGTAAGTGCCTTCTTGAGTTCCTGAAAGGCCTTCTCGCACTTCTCTGTCCACTCAAATTTCTTCCCTTTACGCTGAAGAGAGGTAATAGGGTGTGCGACTCTGGAGAACCCTTCGACAAAACGTCGGTAATATCCTGCTAAACCCATAAAACTCCTGACCTCTGTCACACTGGTAGGCGCTGGCCAATCCATAATAGCCCTAATCTTTGATGGGTCAACTGAGATCCCATCACCGGAAATAACGTGTCCAAGGTACTTGACCTCAGATCGAAAGAAAGCACACTTCGCTAGGCTGCCAAACAACTGGTTATCTCGCAAACACTGCAATACCTGTTTCAGGTGCTCCTCATGCTCCTTCTCATTCCGAGAATATATCAATATATCATCGAGGAACACAACAACAAAACGGTCCAGAAAGGTACGGAACACCCCATTCATGAGACTCATAAAAACTGCTGGGGCATTCGTAAGTCCAAAGGGGACTACGGTAAACTCATAGTGACCATATCTAGTGCGAAAAGCGGTCTTGTGGATATTACTTTCCACTATTCTCAACTGATGGTATCCTGACTTTAGATCTATTTTGGAAAAGACTTTGGCACCCTGAAGTTGGTCAAATAAATCATCAATTCTAGGCAAAGGATATCGGTTCTTGATGGTTACTTTATTTAGCTGCCGATAATCCATACACAATCGGAGAGATCCATCCTTCTTCTTAACGAAGATAACTGGTGCACCCCACGGGGATACGCTAGGACGGATATGACCCTTCTCAAGAAGTTCCTCAAGCTGAATTTTAAGTTCATTAAGCTCATTTGTGGTCATTCTATAAGGTGCTCTGGAAACTGGCTCGGCTCCTGGTACAAGGTCTATATGAAAATCAATCTCTCTGCGGGGAGGCATTCCCGGTAACTCTGAAGGAAATACATCTGAATATCCCTGAAGGATAGGATGGTCATCGAGCGATGTTTCTTTTTCCTCCTCTTCTCCTCTGTCACTGATAGTGATAGCAAAAAGCTGACATCCCTTCCGCATGCTCCGCTTGAGCTGCATTGCGGAGATCATACGAAGAGACACGGGCCTCTGAATCCCGGTGATAACTATGGGCGAACCATGATCATCCTCACACTCGATCTTTTTCAGGCGGCAATCCATCTTGGCTCTGTGGGCATAAAGCCAATCCATGCCAAGTACGATTCCATAAGATCCAAGTGGAGTCACTCTAAGGTCTACTACAGTGGTGGTTTTGCCAATCTGCAACTGACATGCCCTAACTTCTGATTCCACTGACACTCTAGCCCCTGAAGCTAATTCCACTTCCCAACTGACACCCTGCCTAGTTGCCACTAGCCCGCAACGCTCCACAACCAACGGAGATATAAAGGAGTCAGTAGCTCCTGAATCAAACAAAATAGATACATTGTTACCTCTAATTATACCTGAAGATTCGATAACCGTGGCCTGATGATCGGCCTGGCGGTTGTCAACCGCTGCAAAAACTCTATGGGACCTGCCCATATCACCAACTGTCGGCTCTGAAGCGGCCATCCGCTGACTCCCTGCTACCTGTCCCTGAGGGCAATCCCTCGCCAAGTGCCCCATGGCTCCACAAGTAAAGCAAGCACCCCATGCCTGGAACTGGGCACCCTGAGGCCTAGAAAAACCCTGACCTCCTGTCCTACTGGATCCGCTGTACCCACCCCTGGAGGACTGCTGAGTCCCCGCTGGCTGTGTGTACTGCCCCTGTGCTCTCTGATCACGTTTCTGTCCCTGAGTCTGCCACTGCTTGGGCTTGGAGCCCTGCGGATACTGTGGAGGCTTCTGCCTCTGGTTCTGTGGTGTCTGTTGTGGAGGAGGGGGTTTGGAGAACCCCTGAGAATTTCGGTTGTTCCCCTTCCAATGTGGTTTCTGGAATCCATAAGTCTGAGGTGCGGGATTTCGGTTCTGATACCGATCCCTATTGTCCTGAGGTCTAACCTGAATTTCCTCGGCAATCAGTTCCTTCTCTATAGCAACCCGAAGGCTCTCTGGAGCGGACATCCTAACAGGCCCGGCTATACCGGCATTCAATCCCCTGATGAAGCGGTTTACAAGAAGTTTCTCATCCTTTAGATAATCTACATATGGCAACAACTCAAAGAATTTACTCTCATACTGGGTTACTGACAAGCCTTTTTGTTGGAGATCATGAAATTCGTCTATACAACGCTGCCTGAAGTGCTCTGATAGGTACCTCTCACGGAACCTCTCGGTGAATATCTCCCAAGTGAGTGTATCAGGTGCTAATCCGCATTTGTACTCTTCCTGTTTCCACCAGGTGGAGGTTGTTCCTCTCAGAAGATGAACTGCAACATGTGCTTTCAAGTTGCTCTCATAAGAACGCAACGCAAAGCACCTCTCAAGACTCAGAAGCCATGCCTCGACCTCTACTCCATCTGTAGAACCTTCGAAGGATGGTGGTTGGAGGCGCATGACCTCCCTGATGAGATCCCCTGGATCTCGACGACCTCTCTCAAAATAGACTGGTTCCACCGCAGGAGGTGGTCCTGGCATATGCACTAACTCTGGCTCATTACCACCCTGACTCTCTACAGGATTCGGAGCTGGGCTCCTGCTTCGTTCTCTATCAACAGATCTATGACTCCCAGAGTCATGACTCCTAACCGGAGGGTTCTCTGCTGGAATCCTTTCCTGAACAATGCCAATAAGATTCTGAATGGCTGCTAGAAGGTCATGGTTAGGTTCATTTGGCTGTTCGGGAGGTGCTCCTGGGTTCTCCTCTGGAACCGATGCCTCCCTCTCTTCCCCATCGCGAGCTAGGCGATCACGTCTAGGACCCCGTCCGCACTTGCGAGCTTTTCGCGTCAACGGAGGCATCCTAAGAGGAAAATAATACAAAACAATTAATTTATTTCTTTTAGAATTAAATTTATTTAAATGCAAAATTCCTTTTAACAAAATAATTTTTTAAATATTCTAAGGCGAAACGTAAGTGAGTAAGGCTCCTAGTGTGGAAACCCTGCTCTGATACCAAAATGTCATGCCCAAAAATTTAGGGCAAAAACGGAACAAATTTTTTTTTAAAAGATACTAAATTTAATTAACAAGCACACTCTTGCGACAAGCGTTAACGAAAATTTCATTAATAAATTCGAGCTCATTCTGAAACGAACGAAGCATCGACAATCAGTTATAATTTAATTGCAGAAAAACCTACTGGTTTAAATTCTATCTCCAAAAGGTATTTAATTTATAGTTTTATTAAATTAATCATACTAAAAATATAGGGAAGATATTTCAAGATTTATTTCCCACTATGACTATAAAGTCTTAGTAATTTTAATTAATTTCTCCTTTACGATTTTTTTTTAAATCAATATTGAGAACATGTAAAATGCACATATATACATATAGATTATGCATATATTTTGAATATCCATAATTTAATTTCTTAAATCAATTAAACTAAAAAAAACATACATATATATTCATATATATATTCCCATATATATATATATGGAAACATATATATTATTATATATATATTCTACATATATTCCAATATTTTAATCCTAATCTCCTAAATCCATTTCAACTTGCTAAAAATTACCACTTAATTTCCTCAACCCTAATTAGGGTTCTAAATTCCTATTTAACCATTACCTAAACCCCAAATACATATTATTTTCTTTTTTTATATTTAAAAAAAAACTAAACTTCCCTAGCCCCTATCGGGCTAGGGTTTAACCCATTCTTTTTTTTTACAAGAGAAGATTTCATGCCGGGCCGAAGAGTTAACAAGCGGCCATGGTTACCAAGCTTGCCGGTCGCTGGGGTTTCAAGTGGAGGCTGGCCGCGCGCACCACTGTGTGAGCTCACAGTGGCGCCGCGGCACCACTGTGTGCCCACACAGTGGGCGCCGCTAGCGGCTCCCCACTGTGTGGCCACACAGTGGCGGCCGTGGCCGTCCACTGTGTGCCCACACAGTGGGTGCCGCAAGCGGCTCCACTGTGTGTGCACACAGTGGGCGCCGCGCGGTCGTCCACTGTGCGTACACACAGTGGAGTCCGCGGGGGCCCCAAACATATATATTTTTTAAAAAATTTTCTTTTAAAATTTACAATAACATTTATTAATATATATATATATATATATATATATATAAATATATAAATATATATATTTATATATATATATATATGTATATATATATTTATATATGTGGTATTTTCATAAATTTATAAGCATAGATAAAAAGATAAATTTAAATTCTAAATAAAACTTATATATAATTTAAAAGAGAATTATTACATGCAAAATTTTAAGCTAATAAAAATAAAGGGAAAGATAACCTTAAGTTAAATCAAAAAAAATTTAATTATATATATATATATATATAAATATATTTATATATATATATATTTATATATTAATTTAAATGCATCGATAAAACAAGCTTCTAAATCAATGTTTAACAAAAAACAAATACATTTTAAAGTATTTCACAAAGATACATTATACGTTTTTTTTTTTGTAATAAGAAATCCTTTAATATTTCTTTAAATAAAATATTCACATAAAACAACTTTTCTTGCTATCTAAAACACTTAAAAGCTTCCAGCTTAAATAAACTTCTAATTTGACTTAATTAAAAATACAGGTAAAAATCTAAATGAAAACAGACTTTTTTTATTTCCTTCATAAAACAAGAAGCTTTGCATGCATCACTAATTTACTTTCCTTTTTCAAATATACTAGAAGTAAAATCAAGCCTTTTCTCTTTCTTTAAAACATCTCTAATATATATACTACCAAATTCACAGAATGTTTTCTCTGAACAGTCACAACAATAAGACTTCAAATCTGAAATTACAAAATTACAACTTGCTTCTCTTTTTTTTTGAATGAGGCATTTATTCACAACAACTTTAAAACAACATCTGCAACTGAATTCCAATATCTTCAAAATTCCATCTTCTGAATATCTTTCATGAATTTCTATCCTCTTTCCTCTGGATTTCCTGCATAATAGAAAACACAAAACTGACCACGGAGTGCTCACCTCCCAGCCTAGGCTAACTGGTAGCCACCCCCGAGCTCGGAGAACCAATTCCTAGACGGGTACAAACAGGCAAACACAAAGAAACACAAAGCATACAAATATTTCAGGCACATTCCCAACCTGGCTTTCACAGCACCACACTCTGGTGGTGAACATTTTCGAAGGGTGGTAGTGGACCAAATACCCTGAGGAGAATCTGCAAGTATGTAATAACAAGAAGCCACCTCATGGCACAAATAACATATCAAAATCTCAACCCCATAATTCCTTATGCCCCCCAAAGGCATTCTAGCCTTATAACCCTCCTTATGACCCCCATTGCACAAACAGGCCATGCAGCAAGGGTCACACAAAGATCCCTTGTGATCGCTCTCTAAAGAGAGTCTCTCACTCGAGGGCTGTCACTGCTACCACCCTCAAGATCCTCTTCCCTCCCAAGAGAAAGAGGGATCTTGAGAAAACTCCCAAAACACATTCATTCATAAAACAAATCAAAAGATTTTCAAAAAATTCGTTTTCAAGAATACAGATTTTCTTATTCAACAACTTTCAGAAAGAAACAAAAAACAGGTCATTAAAAGTAAAAATGAAACCAACCTTAATCTGCCCAAAGGTTATACCGATATCTGAAGAAGAGCTGCCCAATCCACAATTCTTTATTTTCCTTAATCAATTTCTTTATCCCATAACATTATTTTCCAAATTTTCTTCTGTCTCCAAAAATGGAGAGTGGGTGATTAACCAACTATTCCCAAAAATCTTCCTTAAGAAGCTCACTCTCTGAGTTCTCACAGGATTCTAAAAAAAAAATCAAAAAAAAGAAGAAAGAAAGCAAAAATGCAAAAAGACTTTCCTTCCAAGAGGGAAAATCTGGATTTGATTTCACTTCAATTTTCAATTTTCGCTCAACTCAAAAAAACCAATTTTAAAAGCATTAAAAAGATCATAATAAAGTAGAAACTTGCCTAAAATTACCCCTAACCCCTAGGTATACCTTATGGGCTTCAGGAAACCCTAATAAACTACCCCTAGGTGTTCATTTAACCCATCTTAAACCCCTCTGAAGTTTATTTTCGGGTCAAACATAAGTTGACCACACCAAATATTATATTCTCAAAATATCTTTTTGACAACACATTATTTTATTTAAAATTAATAATAATTAACACTTTCCCATCAAGAGACAAGATAAAATATTAAAATTTAAATCCTCACATGTGTCAAGTGAAGCTAAACAAATCCATCCAGTATAGCGAAATATAATTAACATGGCGATACTCATTTAGGAAGATAAAAGTAAATACCTATATGATGTTCATCCTTTAGATTTCAAACTAGAAAATTACAACATTAGTACTAACTTTGTTACCCATACACATTCAATCAATTTACCAACTTATATCAAGATAAAACATTAATGGTATCCTAATGAGATTCTTTCCACCATTATTTCCTTTAATTAACATAAACCAAATTCTTTTCCATAATCATACTTACAATGTTTTATGAACCTGATTACTACATTTATCAAGATGAATAATTTTATGCACTTTGATTTAAATTCATTAAATTCCCACCATACACATATACAAGATAACAACCATACATGATAACTTAAAGTATGAAATAAAAGAGACAAGGCATCGCATAACACGGATATGATCTCGGAGTTCACCCCCAAAGGGCTACATCTCTGGGTCTGCTCAACTGCAAGACCCCTCTGGCATTTAATATAGTTAGGAATATATAATTAATATGTCTTTTACATCTTTGCCACTTAGGCAAACACAACCAATATACAAATGACCACTTTGATCCACAAATCCTAATTGACTTCCACGTAGAGGCAGAACCAACTGAGCATGCAAAAAGGAAAGTACAAGGTTCATTGCCCAACAGTACTCTATTTAGAGACCTAAGACTTAATAGGTGCCCCAATTTCAACAACGATAGGTTCCAAACAAATACATCAATGTTTTCCATCTCCTTAAACAAGGCAAATATGGAACTTAAACTTACAAATTTTCCAAATCGATACATTATCAAACTTCCATTCATTCTACTAGCATATCGATCAAGTAATAGCAAAATATACAAAGATAATTTAGATTCATAATCCATACACTCCTATAGGTTAGTTTTCATTTCTAAAATTCTCGGATGATCATAATCATTCAAATCGAAAGACAATACTTATTCCTAAAAAGAAAACTTCTTATTAAAATATATTATCCAATTTTAACAAAAGTGTTTTATTTCAAAGATAATCAAATAAAAACATCATTTAACCTCATTTCCAAAAATTACTTTCCGTTTAGAACTAGGTTCCAAATTTAAATGTTCATTAATATAAGTTTACTAATCCAAGATTAATAAATTTTATTTAATCTTCAAATTGAAAAGAAATATGCAATCTCCATTATTTAATATATATATATATATATATATATATATATATATATATATATATATATATATATATATATATATATATATATATATATATATATATATATATATATATATATATATATATATATTCAGCAACTAAAATCTAAATTTATATAAAATAGATTTACTACAACTTTATTACAACTTCTTTTAATCATATCCCATTGTATTTATTGTTTTCTTTCATTGTATAAATGTTAATATTATATATTTTTTTTTCTCTTAAAAAAATATATACAAAATAAAATAAAATTAAAACAAAATTTATTTTTTTCTTTGTGGGAACCTTGGCCTATGGCGCAGGTCCCTGCGGCCCACAGTGTGGACGCAGGCCCTGTGAAACCACATTGTGGTTGTAGGTTTCCTGCAGCCCACGTTGTGGACGCAGGCCCCGCGAGCCACACTGTGGTCGCAGGTCTCCCTGTGGCCCACAGTATGGATGTGGGTCTCCCTGAGGCCCACATTGTGGACGCAGAAGATCTGCGAGCCCACGGGGAGAAGAAGAGAGGGTGGGGGCGGGGGAAATAATGGCGGCGCAAGTTGAGCCTCAGCTCCTCCGCCTGCCAAACCCTAATGCCCCATTTGATAATTATTTTTTTTTTTATAAAAAGAACAATAAACATGGTCAAACTAGCCATGAAAACAATAGTTTTGATACACATATTTTTTTGTATTTACAGTCAAACAAAAGGGGTTTTTAACAGCTTCTCCTTTTTTTTTTTTCTGAATGTTTAAGCAAAGAATGGGGAAGATTTTCTCCTTTCAAAATGTCCAAGAAACCATGACAAATCTTGAATCCAAGAACAACCAAGCTTTCAAAACTGAAACTAAATCTTAAAGACATTCATGGGCATTATCATTACTTTCTCTAGCATTTAATGGAGAACATTTGAACACCAATTTTTTTTGATCCAACAAATAAATAAAAGGGTAGGTTGGAACCCTACCTCACAACGCATTCCGAAGACTTGAAGGAGAGCTCCACTTGCAACTCAAAGCAAAACTCCATTTTCTCCAAAATTCCCCCATCTCCATTTTTTTTTTTCCAAAACAGGTCACCAAAAGAAAGAACCCCCAAAAATATTTCAAAAACTAGGTTAAATGAGAAACCCCCTTTTTTTTGACCTAATTTTCAATTTCGAATTTAAGCATTTATTTTTTTTTTGGAAATAAAAGAAACATGAAAAATGGAAATCATTCTTTTCCACTACTCAATAAATCTAACTCTTTTTATTCTAATTAAAATTAACATGCTTCTATCTCTTATTTAGTTTTAAATTTTAATTTTCCCAATATTAATTTAGGCCTACATTATATTTCGAAACTATTGACCAAGGTAAAGCGTTTTGATTAATTTAAATTTCCAAAAATCAATCTTTTATACTATGTCAACTTTACAAGTAAAAAAAATAATAATTTCTTTTAAATAATAAAATTTACCCTTTGTCTTCCAAAATGCGAAAATGATTAATTTATTTCTATTTCCCAATGACTTTAAATCTTTCCTTTCTAAAATGCATAACTCATTGAATTTTGTTATTATTAAAATTAGCTATTAAATTGACTTGCTATAACATAATAAAGCGACCTTTTTAATAAATGACTAATCTCATGAAAGAAATCTATTTATTCTAATTCCTCAACTTTTAATGCGTAAATGAACACATTATTTCAATTTAAATGCTTTAAGCTTGCTACAATTCTAATTAAAGCAATCTCTTTAAATTAACGATTAATCATATAAAAGAAGCTACCTATTTTAAATTTCTAAATTACAAATGCGTACATCCACACATTAAATTGAATTAAATACTTAGGATAACAAACTCCACTTACCCTGCGCAAGGCATGCAAATCGAGGAAGTCCACCAAATCACATGACACGCAACCCAATGAAAAGAAAGCCCCACGAACCACACACGATGCTCACTCAACCATGGCTAAGGCAAGACGAGAGTTTTATGACCCCCAAATCTGAATTCTGAGGATGGAGGAGGTTTACTCAAACCTGTGAATCCCGTAGGAGATGAACCTCGCCCTAGGCGGTGTTGTACCTGCAATCTCCTGCACCCATGAATCACGCAAGCATACATATACATATACATATTCAATGAAGGCGTTAGCTCGATATTTATCAGAGGAGTTAGGAAATGATTACATTTACACAAGAATAGATGCAAGAGCACAATAATAGGTATGCACAATTATTTGTATTATCTAAACTACACATTGCATCACGGTTAACCTACCATTCAAAAATGCCACATAGGAAGTCAACCAAGGTCAAACGGGTTTTACAAGTCTGACTAGGGTAGGGGCATTACATTCTCCCCCCCTAGGCTCCGACTTACTCTTGGAAGTCGCAAGGCAAAACGAAAGTCATACAACATATATTAGCCCTTAAACTCAATTAACAATTATCAATTTGCACAAACATCTATTTTGTCAACATTATTTATAAATCCTCTATGAATGTCATTATCCATTAATGGAATGCAACTAACATCATTCACATCTTAAAATATTCTAGAATTTACTCACAATCATAGTAGAGAAACGAGAATTTTCTTTTTTTTAAAATTTTTTTATTACACCAAATTAAAGCAATTAAAATATATAGACACAGTTATCATACCCATTTATCAAACATGACAAGAAAATATGCCCTCAAGGTCAATTTCTTTCACCAATTCATCTCTTTTGCAAAACTTTATTGCATAGAACTAGCTTCAAATATCAATTTCTACAACCAAGTTAACTTTCGACAAATAAGAGCAATGTAAGAACTCATTTGTTTACACTTTTCAGACATACAAGAACCTTTCCAATGACTATGCCCCATAACATAGTGATGAGTTAATACCATTTAATCTATGATAACACATAATATCCATTCACAAGACTAGTTTGCACAACACAAAAGGCCACATGTGAGCATGTCTAATGCTCGGTCAAAGGTAACATTTACAATCAACATCTCTATGCCTGCTCACAGAACAAATACATGATCATTAATATCCAACATCTCACTCAAGGGCTTGATGGTGCTAGGGTACACCATAGCGGTGCTACCTTCCATGCAAGTCCCTCGTGAATACCCCTTGTTGCGTAAGGTGTTTAGCCTCCAAGAGATAGTCACCACTCATAGGTAGGTAGTGGGTCCTAGCTGTCTCACAGCCTCACATACCTCCATCCTCAAGGTTCCCTACGTCTACTTCCTCGTATACACTCATCCAAGACCATCTCCCACATTCTTGGAGAGGAATTCACATTGCAACACAAGACCAGCATACGAAAACAACAAGGATAAACTAGTTTAGCCACCAAAGTACAAAAGATTAAAGATGATAATTGTCAATTCCAACAATAAGACAAGAAAATAATTTCTGGATTTGCAAAATCAAATCAAGTAAAATCAAGATTGCAAGATCGTGACTAAACTGTCAAGGTCAAAGTAAAATAAATTGTTGGCCCACAAGGAAATAAATAAATAAATAAGAGAAAATCATAAGTGCACATTACATCACTACGTGACTAGCAGCTAGCCACCAATGAGGAAGGAAGGGACAATCGTCTAGCTATCATAGCAGCTCATCATGTGGTGTGGCCAAGTCACACATCTGCATGGCATGGCAGTGTGCACCTCGAAATCACCCCGCATCACGTCGTCACATGGCATGGCTCTACCCTATACCTATTGGTAGGCCGCATGGAAATGTCTACTACATCCCGCATCATGTCTCAGCACGGCATGGCAATACTCCAAGCGGACAGGGCACGCAATGGACGTATCCTGCATGGCAGTGTACCTCGTGGATAAGGCACGCATCAGTCACACCCTGCATAGCGATGTTCCTCTTAGGATACTCACCGTAAGCCAAAGGTATACATGGCTAAGGTCTACCCACAAGTCTACCAACACTAGTTAGTTGGCCACTTATGTAAGAAAAATAACACGCCTCTCATGAAGACAAGGCAAAGATGCTCAAATAAAATCCATCCATATGCTCAAGAACTGTCATCTATATGCTCAAAATAAAGGATAGGAATTAGGCTGGCACACATGAACCTCGTAAATCAATTCATCACAAGGGGAAGTATTGAGTACACCTATGTTATAGTTTCATTACAAAACTATATTTTTTTTTTTCTCAAAATAGGGAAGCTAAAGTCGCTTCGCGTCGAAATTACTCGTATGTTGTTCATACTATTCAAGGAATGGTGACTTCTACTACTACCCCTTCACATACTAACTTATCAACAACCCGTGGGTTGGCACTCGGTAAGGAAACAAATAAGAAACATCGCATAGATAGGTATGGTGTCCCATACTCATAAGCAAACATATTCCCCATGGTTGATTACTTCACCATCCCATGGGCACACATAGCAAGTACAGGTTTCTTACAACACACACAGAATAGCACCATTACTAGTTTAGTCACATTTACGGGGAGTACTTTACATTATGCTAACATATACTTAAGGGAAGTTTTAATTATGCTTTACACAAGAATCACTAAGTAAGGTTTACTCTAGATACACGTACTGAAATTCTCAACAATTCAAATTTACACAAAGAAATAACATCATCCTGATATCTTTCTCAATTTCCCCTAAGCATTTTCATTCACATTACTAACTATGCAATTCCCTTTCCAAGACGAAAAACTTTCCCCTTTCAATTAGAAGCCCAAAGCAACATACAATTTCACATGCATTATAAGAATTTCCTTTAATTCACTGCATTCTAAATAGTATTTTAAAAACAATGAATCCTATATTTTAGGCAAGAGGAGGAAAAGAGTTGGAAAATCAACTATTTCCTACGAATACACAAGAATTTCAAGATCACACCATATGTTTGGACATAAGTCTATCATTTTAGTTGCACGGTTTTCATTTTGATATCTTTTAGGAAGGTGTCAAAGCATCCTAACATGACATTTCTAATCATTATTGTTGCACTATAATGTTCTAGTTTTCCGAACAAGAATTCAAGACAACCAAATTTTCTTTTGTAATACAAGTCTTCTTGAGAACAATCACTATTCGTAATACAATACAATACAATAACACATCAAATCTAACATTGAAAATTCATAATTCGACAAGAAGGTAAATGAAGAGCTATCTACTAGATATTACACATTTGATGCATACAAATTAACAAGTCTTTCATTTACTCTTTTTGAAACATAATAAGACAATTACCCATATCCAAAGCAAGTTAAATGGTGCATCACTTAATAGGTCGTAAATCACACTAGTTGATTAAGCACATAAAACAATCTTCTGAGGAGCACATTAATACACTCTTGAAGCTACTACAACATGTCCACTTTTGGTATTCCTTTCACATCAAGCAATTCACAAAACCAACTATGCGCATTTTAATGCACCTTACTTAAGATGGAAATTAATTATATTACTCCTACCAAGCACATGGAGAACCCTTTAATGCAAACATACCATTTTCTATCATTAGCCAAAAATTAACTCCCAAACCAATCCCTTTCACAATCTAATACACAAAAATGTTATAAGTCTCACACAAAGGCTCAAGATATATCATCCTTTCTCTTGCAATAAGAAAACTTAAATAAGAGATAATTACACATATCAATTCCTTTTAATTTACTAGAGAGAGAAGAGGAGGAGTCATAATCACTCAATTTACTACATAATAAACATTAATATCTGCCATACTAGTCTTTCAAGTGGACAATCATTAAGATAGATCAAAACCATAAACAAGCACATACCATACTTTTAGATTCAAGATATTAACAACCAACCTAGATGGATTAGTCAAAAGAGTAAAATAAATAAAAAATGAAGGTACATACGACTCCCTTTCAAAGTAAGAGAAATCATAGACCAAGACCTCAATAAGCAGACAAAACACCCATAATTATTTTGAACACACCCACATCAATAACGCGAAAACAAGGTGTGAATGCACACGTTACACACAAGTAGGGTTTGTTAAATCACACCCTCACATCAAGGTGGACAAGCATACAACATAAGGTAGACACACACACACCAGCTAAGGGCACAAGCAAAACTAGAGATCCCAGTGTTGCAACTTGGCTCTGATACCAAAGTGTAATGCCCTGCCAGGAAACCCCTAGGGGTTTAAGTTAAAAACACTCAAATAGAGTGTAAATATTTTTATTTTTTTATAATAATAATATTAACGAGTGTTAATAATAAGTTACAACATTAAGATAATTAGGAGTCATCTAAAACTTAGATACCATAGCGGAAGGCTAAACGAACCTAAGGAGTTTCCCAACGTGATTACGTAACCTTACTCCCAACTCAACTCGCATCAATTGATCCAATAAGGTGGATAACTTAATTATGGGATAATGCATGAGACATGCTCATATGTATGTTCAATGAATTGACATCTTATAATTTTAGGAAGCGTTCATTTACTTTGGGTGGTTAGGAGGCCACCCATAAGGTTCAATATGACAAATATCAAGTAGGTCATTCATTTGGGTTTAAGGCAACCACCCACAATTGTTATCATCCTTTAAAATTAGAAGTATGGCTAATAAGGTGAGATTCATTCCTTGAGGATTAAACTACCATTAATAGAGTGAGGTTCCATCATTTGAATTCAAGCATACCCAACTAATGAGTCATAGTTTCTTTATGGAGGATAGAGTGCAAGTAGCCATAGAGTTCATTCATTGAAGTTTTAATAATGCTAATAAAAGGAGCTCAATTCATTAAGGTGAAAATGCATTAGGTACACATGAGTGCATCGTTTAAATTAAAATATAGTTATCAAGCTGAAATTCATCATTTTAGGATTTAAAATATAAGTTCATAGTGACGTTCTTCCATTAGGATTAAAATACAATTATCTTATTGCATATCACTCTTTTTAGTTAAATGAAGTTAATATGAGAGAGATACTTTTACTAAGATTAAGATATAAACAACTAATTGAATCCTTCCCTTTTCAGTTCATTTTTAGCAATCATAAAGAGATTCTTTTATTAGGGTTATAATTATGGATAAATGGTTGAGTTCACCCAGTTATCAAGTTAGTTTGGTAAAGATTATTTGTTAAGTTTAAGACGTGAAATAGCTAAACAAATCCATCCAGTATAGTGAAATATAATTAACATGGCGATACTCATTTAGGAAGATAAAAGTAAATACCTATATGATGTTCATCCTTTAGATTTCAAACTAGAAAATTACAACATTAGTACTAACTTTGTTACCCATACACATTCAATCAATTTACCAACTTATATCAAGATAAAACATTAATGGTATCCTAATGAGATTCTTTCCACCATTATTTCCTTTAATTAACATAAACCAAATTCTTTTCCATAATCATACTTACAATGTTTTATGAACCTGATTACTACATTTATCAAGATGAATAATTTTATGCACTTTGATTTAAATTCATTAAATTCCCACCATACACATATACAAGATAACAACCATACATGATAACTTAAAGTATGAAATAAAAGAGACAAGGCATCGCATAACATGGATATGATCTCGGAGTTCACCCCTAAAGGGCTACATCTCCGGGTCTGCTCAACTGCAAGACCCCTTTGGCATTTAATATAGTTAGGAATACTTAATTAATATGTCTTTTACATCTTTGCCACATAGGCAAACACAACCAATATACAAATGACCACTTTGATCCACAAATCCTAATTGACTTCCACGTAGAGGCAAAACCAACTGAGCATGCAAAAAGGAAAGTACAAGGTTCCCAATAGTACTCTATTTAGAGACCTAAGACTTAACAGGTGCCGCAATTTCAATAACGATAGGTTCCAAACAAATACATCAAGGTTTGCCATCTCCTTAAACAAGGCAAATACGGAACTTAAACTTACAAATTTTCCAAATCGATACATTATCAAACTTCCATTCATTCTACTAGCATATCAATGAAGTAATAACAAAATATACGAAGATAATTTTGATTCATAATCCATACACTCCTATACTTTAGTTTTCATTTCTAAAATTCCTGGATGATCATAATCATTCAAATCGAAAGACAATACTTATTCCTGAAAAGAAAACTTCTTATTAAAATATATTATCTAATGTTAACAAAAGTGTTTTATTTCAAAGATAATCAAATAAAAACATCATTTAACCTCATTTCCAAAAATTACTTTCCTTTTAGAACTGGGTTCCAAATTTAAATGTTCATTAATATAAGTTTACTAATCCAAGATTAATAAATTTTATTTAATCTACAAATTGAAAAGAAATATGCAATCTCTATTATTTATATATATATATATATATATATATATATATATATATATATATATATATATATATATATATATATATATATATATTCAGCAACTAAAATCTAAATTTATATAAAATAGATTTACTACAACTTTATTACAACTTCTTTTAATCATATCCCATTGTATTTATTGTTTTCTTTCATTGTATAAATGTTAATATTATATATTTTTTTTTCTCTTAAAAAAAAAAAATATAAAATAAATAAAAATTAAAACAAAATTTATTTTTTTCTTTGTGGGAACCCTGGCCTATGGCGCAGATCCCTGCGGCCCACAGTGTGGATGCAGGCCCTACGAAACTACATTGTGGTCACAAGTCTGCGAGCCACACTGTGGTCGTAGGTCTCCCTGCGGCCCACATTGTGGACGCAGGTCTCCCTGCGGCCCACATTGTGGACGCAGAAGATCTGCGAGCCCATGGGGAGAAGAAGAGAGGGTGGGGGGGGAAAATAATGGTGGTGTGAGTTGAGCCTCAGCTCCTCCGCCTGCCAAACCCTAACGCCCCATTTGATAATAATTTTTTTTTTTTTTAAAGAACAATAAACATGGTCAAAGTAGCCATGAAAACAATAGTTTTGATACACATTTTTTTGTATTTACAGTCAAACAAAAGGGGTTTTTAACAGTTTCTCCTTTTTTTTTTTTTGAATGTTTAAGCAAAGAATGGGGAAGATTTTTTCCTTTCAAAATGTCCAAGAAGCCATGACAAATCTTGAATCCAAGAACAACCAAGCTTTCAAAACTAAAACTAAATCTTAAAGACATTCATGGGCATTATCATTACTTTCTCTAGCATTTCATGGAGAACATTTGAACACCAATTTTTTTTTATCCAACAAATAAATAAAAGGGTAGGTTGGAACCCTACCTCACAATGCATTCCGGGCAAGACTTGAAGGAGAGCTCCACCTGCAACTCAAAGCAAAACTCCATTTTCTCCAAAATTCCACCATCTCCATTTTTTTTTTTCCAAAATAGGTCACCAAAAGAAAGAACCCCCAAAAATATTTCAAAAACTAGGTTAAATGAGAAACCCCCTTTTTTTTGACCTAATTTTCAATTTCGAATTTAAGCATTTATTTTTTTTTTGGAAATAAAAGAAACATGAAAAATGGAAATCATTCTTTTCCACTACTCAATAAATCTAACTCTTTTTATTCTAATTAAAATTAACATGCTTCTATCTCTTATTTAGTTTTAAATTTTAATTTTCCCAATATTAATTTAGGCCTACATTATATTTCGAAACTATTGACCAGGGTAAAGTGTTTTGATTAATTTAAATTTCCAAAAATCAATCTTTTATACTATATCAACTTTACAAGTAAAAATAATAATAATTTCTTTTAAATAATAAAATTTACCCTTTCTCTTCCAAAATGCAAAAATGATTAATTTATTTCTATTTCCCAATGACTTTAAATCTTTCCTTTCTAAAACGCATAACTCATTGAATTTTGTAATTATTAAAATTAGCTATTAAATTGACTTGCTATAACATAATAAAGCAACCTTTTTAATAAATGACTAATCTCATGAAAGAAATCTATTTATTCTAATTCCTCAACTTTTAATGCGTAAATGAACACATTATTTCAATTTAAATGCTTTAAGCTTGCTACAATTCTAATTAAAGCGATCTCTTTAAATTAACGATTAATCATATAAAAGAAGCTACCTATTTTAAATTTCTAAATTACAAATGCATACATCCACAAATTAAATTGAATTAAATACTTAGGATAACAAACTCCACTTACCCCGCGCAAGGCACACAAATCGAGGAAGTCCACCAAATCATGACATGCAACCCAATGAAAAGAAATCTCCACGAACCACACACGATGCTCACTCGACCATGGCTAAGGCAAGATGAGAGTTTTATGACCCCCAAATCTGAATTCTGAGGATGGAGGAGGTTTACTCAAACCTGCGAATCCCATAAGTGATGAACCTTGCCCTAAGCGGTGTTGTCCCTGCAATCTCCTGCACCCATGAATCATGCAAGCATACATATACATATACATATTCAATGAAGGCATTAGCTCGAGATTTATCACAGGAGTTAGGAAACGATTACATTTACACAAGAGTCGATGCAAGAGCACAATAATAGGTATGCACAATTATTTGTATTATCTAAACTACACATTGCATCACAGTTAACCTACCGTTCAAAAATGCCACATAGGAAGTCAACCAAGGTCAAACGGGTTTTACAAGTCCGACTAGGGTAGGGGCATTACAAGTCAGATTTGGAGATGACAAAGCATGTATGATCAGAGGTAGAGGTATTATTTCTTTGGATGGCATTCAAAACACTGATAATGTGTATTATATAGAAGGTTTAAAGCATAATCTTTTGAGTGTTGGTCAATTGGTGGACAATGGTTTCCAACTTCAGTTTAAAGATAGAAAATGCAAAATCATTAACAAGAATGGTTTGGAGCTTGCAACTGGTACTCAGAGTGGAGGTAATATCTTTCACTTGAACATTGGTAACATGACATGCTTGATTTTGCATATTGATGAGAGTTGGTTATGGCAAAAGAGGTTATGTCATTTTAATTTTGATTGTATTGTTAAGATCAATTCAACTAAGGAAGTTAGAGATATACCTAAGATTATGAAGCCTCATAATCCGGTATGTAAGGAATGTCAATTAGGAAAGCAAGTGAGAAATTTTTTTAAGAGCATACATGATAAATCTAATGATGTACTTGATTTGATTCACACTGACTTATGTGGTCCAGCAAGGACTATAATCTTTCAAGGTGATAGGTATTTCATGTTGATTATTGATGACTATTCTAGGATGATGTGGGTGACTTTTCTTAAGGAAAAGTATGAAGCTTTTGAGAAATTCAAGATCTTTAAAGAAAAAGTTGAAACAAAAACTGGATTGAATATCAAATGTCTAGGATCAGATCATGGCAGTGAGTTCACTTATCATGAATTTAATAGTTATTGTGAGACAAATGGAATCAGGAGATAGTTATCTACACCTCAGACTCCTCAGTAAAATGGAGTGGTGGAAAGAAAGAACATAACCATTTTGGATGCAGAAAGATCTACTATGATGGAAGCCAAATTTCCTCCTATCTACTGGAGAGAAGCAGTGATTACAATAGTCTACACATTCAAGAGAGTTCACATCAAAAGTGAAACCGGTAAGACCCCTTATGAATTATGGTTTGGACATACACCTACTATTAACTATTTCAGAATTTTTGGAAGTAAATGCTATATCAAAAGGGATTATTCAATTGGAAAGTTTGATCCTAGATGTGATGAAGGGATATTTATTGGTTATTCAATTCAAAGAAAACCATATAGATGTTATAACAAAAGATTGCAGAAAATTGTGGAGAGTGCTAATGTGAAAGTGGATGAGCAGTACAAAAATCACTCTATATCATATGACATGGAACTGACAATGCCTCAACTGGTACAGGAAACTGAGACAGTTACACTGGCACAATCATAAAATTCAACTGTGACTAATGATCAGAGAAATGAACTTGAAATTCAGAAGACACCAAGGTATGTAAGATTAAATCACTCTGAAGATCAAATCATTGGAGATAGGAACAAGGGAGTTATGAGAAGAAGAAGACTGGGAAATGAAGAGGTATATCTTATTTCTCAAGTTGAACTGACATTTTTTATTGAATATTGTAAGGATAAACATTGGTTAAAGGCTATGGAAGATGAATTAGATCAAATAGAGAAGAATGAAACTTGGACTCTAGTTCCCCGGGCTAAAAATAAGAATGTTATTGGAACTAAATGGGTTTTTAGGAATAAACTGAATGAGGATGGTCAAGTTATAAGAAACAAGGCTAGATTGGTTTATAAAGGATATTATCAAATGGAAGGAATTGGTTATGGTGAGACATTTGCACCTGTAGCTATAATTCAAGTTGTTAGACTATTTCTTGCCTATGCAGCTTATAAGAATTATAAGGTTTATCAAATGGATGTTAAATGTGAATTTTTGAATGGTGAACTTGAAGAAGTATACATTGAGTAACTTGATGGATTTTCACTAACAGATGATAAAGATATGGTTTGCAGATTGAAGAAAAATTTGTATGGATTGAAACAGGCTCCTAGAGCTTGGTAAGCAAGATTGGATAAATATCTTTTGAAACTTGGTCTTACTAAAGGCAGTGCTGATAGTAACTTATATTATAAGATCACTGATAATGATAGTTTGATTATTTAAGTATTTGTTGATGATATCATTTTTGGAGGAGAAAATAAATTGTGCATGGAATTTGATAACAATATGAAGAATTAATTTGAAATGTCCATGATTGGTGAGATGGAATTTTTCTTAAGTTTGCGGTTACTCAAACTGATAAAGGTATTTTTATCTATCAAACTAAGTATCTGAGGGAATTGTTGAAGAAATTCGGTAGATAATTCCAAACCAGTAAGTACTCCTATGGTGACAAGTGAGAAATTGTCTATCAAGGATACTTCTACATTGGTAAATCCGACAAGGTATAAGTCTATGATTGGTGATCTATTATATTTAACTCAGACTAGACTGGATATTATGAATGCAATAAGTATTGTTTCAAGATTTCAAAGTAATCCTAAAGAAAATCATGAATGTGTAGTAAAGAGGATATTGTGGTATTTGCAAGGAACAACAGAATATGGTTTATGGTATTCTAAAAATGCTTTCACTTTATGTGCATAAACTGACTCAGATTGGGTAGGAGATACTGATGACAGGAAGAGAACATCTGGTGGAGCTTTCTTTCTTGGAAAGAAATTGGTTTCATGGATGAAAAAAAAATAGTCATTTATTTCGTTATCTACTACAAAAGCTGAGTATGTTGCAACAACAACTAATTGCACTCAAGTCTTGTGGATGAAGCAAATGTTGAAGGATATCAGGGTAGATTGTATTGAACTAGTAGTTATCTACTATGATAACTCTGCAACTATTGACATGTCTAAAAATCTAGTAATTCACTCTAGGATTAAGCATATATCAATAAAGTATAACTTTTTGAAGGACAAGGTAGAAGGAAAGGAAGTCAAATTGGTTTATGTGAACACTAAAGAACAGATTGCAGACATATTCACTAAACCACTATCTAAGGAATCATTTGAGTATTTAAGAGACAGGTTAGGGGTTTCTACACCTTCAACAAAGACTTGATTGATGCATTTTTTCATTAGACCAACATGCATTATCAGAGACATTATTCATTCTTGCATTGATGAGTGGTGCTACTACTTAGGGGGAGTAGTCAGCTTTGATATTTTTGTTAGATTTCTGGCATTGATGTTAAAGGGGGAGAGATATTGATGTGGAAAATAAGAAAAGGAGTTGTATACATTAGGGGGAGAGTTATTAATATTTAGGAGATTGTTGGTTGTCTTCCACAGGGGGAGATTTGTTTGGCATTTCTTGGTACTTAGATGTTTTTCACATCTAGTATTGCCATCAATGCCAACGGGGGAGATTGTTGGCATTATTGGATGAATTTATTATGTGTTGCATTGATGTCAATACTAGTTGTTATGGTTGGTTACCGACAAATAGGTTTTGATTACTGGTAGAAGATCTAGTGTTACCGACACAAGAGACTATCAGTTGGACACTTCCGACATGTTTGGATCTATGGAATGTGATTGGTTACATGTGGTACATGCTTCGGGAGCATGTCTTGGTCAGATGGTATTGAATTGGTAATCAGATGCTATCATACACTCTGGTAAACCCTTATCGATACTAGTTTCAGGCTTTACCGACAAAGCTCTCACTGAGGAATCTTGATATGATGCATAATTGGTGTTGGTGTAGCTTCTACATGGATTTTAGGATGTTGAAGATGTTCTTTGATTATGCTTCAACTTCTTGAAGACATTTCTTTGGTGTGGTGGAGCCAGAATAGGTCTGGTGCCTATCTAGGTTATGGATCAGTATCATGTTAACATGTACTCTACACATTACTGGGATGTTTAGAGATGTTTTATGGATTTGTTATTGTTGTTTTGGTCTTAAGTCGACATGGCATATCATTGTAATATGGATTTATGTAATGATCTTATTGTAATATCTTATAGGTGGCCGACCTAATTGGTTTAGGCCTTAGGGTTGGTATAAAATGATGTAAGATCTCATTATAATAGTGTGTCATGGTCTTGGAATGCAATATCATATGCGAAGGAGATTTGGTCGATCATAGGTGATCAAATTGGGATTAAGGAAGAGGTCAAAGGCCTCTGGTATTGAGCTTAACTAGGATTATAATCAGGAATGGTAGATGTTATCTCTAGCAGTTTACTCTATTGGATTGTTTTCCATTTACCTTGAGATGGTTGTAGCCTCTCTATAATCAATGAGACTCTTTTGTAATGAGAAGTATGCTCTAGGAAGTGTGCCTTCCTACAAGCGTAGACCCCTCATTGTAACACATACTTTCTGCAAAAGTATCATCTGATTGTGGCTAGGCTTCCCATTGTGGTTTTTCTCTTTTCGGGTTTTCCACGTACACATCATGGTGTTATGTGGTATGGTTATTTTGTATTGATTATCTGTTTAATTGTTAAGTTGTATTGTTTACTGGTATCTATTTCTTCTTTACTAGTGCTTAATCTGGTTAATAGTTATTAAGTGGATTAAATGTTATACTTTGTTAACAACTAATTCACCCCCCCCCTCTCATTTGTTCACCGATTATACTAATATATGTATGGTTGTCTATCTCCTGGAACTCGATCATGTATAGGTCATGTGATAGCTATGTGCTCCCAACACCATATCTGTAAAAGTATAACACTTGAAGCCAAATTAGTTGCATCATCATATAAGACTTGATGTAAATCATGGTATAAATGTGCTAACATACACACACCCCATGCATATCATGTCTTGTGATGCATCATCCACAATAGAATGCATCCCCAACCAACTAAAAGATCACAGGATCTCCTATCTAGATAGATAAAACCTCCAATCAAACCAGCCAAAATAGAGGGAAAAGGCTCATAATACATCAAAATATCCTCCCAATCTCAAGCATATATAGGAGGTATCTCAATTTACAAGAACCTATGTGCCTAATGGCTGCTACATCTAAATCTCAAATCAAATGTCTCATCGAAGGAAATTTCTCTCGATATTGGAGGACATCTAAATCCTCTTGAATGTTCAAACTATGTTATCTAAGTTATTTTTCTATCAATTAATCAAACTATCACTAACAAATAGCTTCCTAGCCTATTATCTCTTCATCAAAGACTAGATTGGTCTCTTTGAGCAAATATCAATCACACAAATCATTCATTGTGATTTTTGTCAAATCAAATCATTGGAAAACTATCAAACTAGTAACTCGATAACAAAAGCGATATAGTTCTAAAAAAAAGCACTAAAAATATAACATTTATGTTATTAAAGAAATGCGCTAAACAACTTCATGAAGTGCTAAAATATTTAATATAAGTGCTAAACATGAATGCACAAAGAAAATTTAACATATGCATGATAAAAAAAGACAAAAGTGCTACAACAATCATATGCGTTAAACAACTAAACAAAGGTGTGGAAATACAAAACATAAGCGCAAAGATAAAAAAGAGTGAACACATTAGACATATGCATGACTAGATTTCATAAATGTGTGAAAGAAAGAAAAGAGCTAGAACTAACACTATATGTGCGACAACATTCCTCAACACTAAAATTTAAAAAAAAAAAAATGGAAAATTGAAAACATCTATGATTTCAACAAAAAATCAACCCAAAATCTATCAAAAATTTAAACAAAGCCAATATTTTGGATACCTACTAGGGGAACATAGTTGGACGGCCTCTGGAATCTTCTCACTCACTCAAACTAGTTCTTGTGAAGTGGAATCACTATCACGACAACTAGGAGCACTCCAAAACCTCTCCAAATAGGTTGTCCTCTCTCCAAATTTCAAAAGCTCCAAGTGTGCAAATGGGCCTAAGTTACCTTTATAACCTAATTTTGATCTAATGGAGGGAAATAAATTTTTATAAAGTGAGGGGCATTTTAATTTTAATATTTTTTAAATTCTCACAATTAATTGTGCACTTTTATAAATTTCATAAGATTGATTGCTTATCCAAAATTATCCAATTTTTTCCCAAATCAACCTCTCAAAGGAGAATACCATCAATATTTTATCAATGTCAGGGGAAAAATCAAGACTTTATTTTAATTTTAATTTTTCTTTGAAACAATGTTGTTCCAACATCGTCTCAAAGAGGGGCAAAATGTATACACCTGAAAATGGCTATGATTTATTATTTATTTAGTGATTATTCTCTTATTAAATAAATAAATTGAAAAGTTTATTTATTTAATTCATTAATTCTATTCCTCTATTCTCAATTAATTAATTAGATATTCATTATTTAATTAATTATCTTCTAAAGGTCTTCTTTATTGAATAATTTGAAATTATTTAATTATTCAATTTTTCCACATCACTTTCCTTCCACATCATCTTATCCTGCCAACTCATTTTCATGTGGCTAAATATTAATTTTTCTTATTTTTAAAATAGCTACATTATCTCCAACTCCAACTTCCTATATTCCCTCCACTAATCCTGTATCTTTCAAGGAGGTTGTGTCCACCTCATCCTGGTCAAACTCCACTTGTCCTGCATTTCCTAGATTGTCTCTAACTATCCTATATTCTCAAGGTTGCTAATTGTGGTCAATCCTAGCAAGATGCCACTTGGATCTTTCTTCTACATTTTCCTCTATCCTGCATGTGTAGGAGGAACATCTTCCACCTTTTTCTCTAATATCCTAACCAATCAAATCATAGCCATCAACCTATCAAGATTCACTCTCAACCATTGATCTTTGCCACATGGGATTTTACTCATGCAAATTCTATAAAAGGTGCATTTTTCTAGTAATTTGAGACTAATCGTAATCTTGCACTCAAGTCATTTTTGGAGAATTTAGATCATTTGAGTAGTTTTCATAGTGTGCCTTTGGCTTAGTTTAGTTATCATATAGTTATATAGTATCATTTGCACCTTCAGTTTTCATTTTAGCAGTAAAAGAATACCATTTGTTCATCTTTTTCCTCTTGAAGACCATAACCAATGTAGTATGAGAGCAACCCAACTAACTAATTCTAGAGAAAAAGGTGATAAGACACAATGGGATAGTAAAGGGGATTTTGTTTCTTCTGAAGCTATTTCTTGTATTTGTTTCATTGGTAATCTAGGAGCTTCCAAGTCTATTTAATTTTCTAGGTTACACAGTGTGTGTGTGCATTTAATATTTTGCTTCATTGAAATTAACACACTTGAGTTAGAAGTTTTAAAGATTCATTGGTTCACCCCCCTTATTAGTGACCTAATTGTGTTCCTTCAAGAAGACCACTAATTTTTTTTAGGGACCATTACATTAGGGAAAGATGGAGTTTGATAGATCTAAGCCTAAAAGACCAAGATTTTGATCAAATTTAAGGGGTTTTAGATGTGCCTCTTCTTTCCCATTAAATTGAGCTGATTTAATTAATAATGATGAAATTAATTTAAATGTGTGTTTTTTGAAGAAATTATGCATAAAAAGTGAGCTACAATTGTCAAACGGAGCCACGGACTTGGATCTAAGCAATATGTGAGTGTTTAGATCTGTTTCTAAAATGTTGACTTGAATTGTCATGATCAAATTATTAGTTGCTCTAGTCCTTTGAACTTTTTACCATCCAAAAGGGAGCCTATTTGTCTCTACGAATAATGTTGATATTCAAAATTATAGTTTATTACCTATTCTTGCACAAAGTAGAGAAGGGAAAATGGTTGGGAATATGGGTTTGCCTTAGGGAAAACCACCATTTCGGAATTAACCATAAAATATAATTGAAATGTAAATGCAATACTATAATGGAAATTCTTTCCTTTTGAGGGAATGGTTAAAAATGTTTAAAACACTAATGATATACCTTTTAACAATTTTTTTTTATATTCACAAGGAATTGGGGTTTCATATAGATAGTCTTCACAAAACAGAGGACATGAATGCCATCTCCAATGCTTGAATCTTGACTTTACCTCTGCTCCAATTCTTGAAAGAAGACTGATTGCTTTCTCACTTGAATTTGTTGGATGTAGTTGAGGACTTGAATTTTCAAATTGATTATTAAAATGAGAGGGGTAGACCTCCTTTTATACATGCTAGTCGAAAAACAAATTGATTTTCTGGCATGAGTCGACATGGGATATAGGTTCCCACTAAAATCATGTTACCAACACCTTGGTCCTTCAGGACTAGAACATTGGGTACCTTGGTCCTTGAGGATGAGAGAGTCCAATGTTAGGATTCCCAAAGATACTGAGAGGGGGGGGGTGAATCAGTAACTGACCAATATAAGAATTTATTTGAATTATAACATGAAAAGCATATCAAAATTGTGTACCAGTAATCCAAAAATAATGAAGTAAATAAGTGCAATAACTATAGCATAAGAGACACACCATAACATAGTATTTTAATGACGAAACCCGGTGTGGGAAAAACCTCGGTGGGATTTGTGACCCATAATATTTGCTTACTGGCCAATAAGGGAATATTACTGTTTATAATAGGGGCCTGCACATGCAAGAAGGCCAAGTGCCTAGAACTCACTACTCAGTTACAAAAGAAGTCTCACTGACTTACAAAAATGGATTATACAAATCCAATGTCTTGTACTGCTTCAGATTAGCATCTACTATGCTAGATTTAGTACAAGTTTAAGCTATGCTACATACATAAACCCTTATCCAATATCTGCCTTACAATTCACATATCAGGTCTGCATTAATTCTTCCATCTATCACTATATTATCTACAATGATCTCATACTTATATGAGTCATATTACAATCTGCCAATTCAGCTTACAAAAGATTTTACAATTAAATACAAAATACATTTAAACAAAATTCCTCTCAGCCATGGTGTCGGTGATCAATCTTATTGGTGCCGGTGATTTGTGTGTCGGTGTTGAGTCTGCCGGTGTCGATGCCTTCCAGTATCACATGCTTGCAAGGTTGTCATCAATGACAATACCTTCAATCACCTACGATTTCTCATTGGAGTGTACATTTTCCAACATCCAACACCTTCATCCAGGACATATAGGTGTTGGATATTTCTACTGCTAGGATATGTTGTTATCATTGATGTCAACATATTCCTATATTTTGATATTGTAGAGTGTTGTTTTGGTGTTCTGGTGATTGTTGTCAATTGATCTGGTTTGTTTATCTGATGAATAAACTAGAGATACTTCATTCCATATTGATTTCATGATAATATGTAATGATTTGATCAAGTTGTGGATTATGGTATGAAGATTGGTTTTTCAGTGTTCTGGTGTTTGATCTTTTGTGCTTCGAAATGATTATATCATGAGTTGCAAATTTGGGAGAGTGTTTGGGATGTTCATGTGTATCTTCAATTTAGGTGGTTCATGATTTGGTGCTCCACAATTTCTCTTTATTATCCTAATTGGTGCTTATGAGTGTTCTTGAGTATCAACATGTTCATCGATGGAGATTTGATTAAGTGGTGTTTGTGCATTTATTGTGGATGATTCTAACATTCTTGTTGGTGTTTCCTAATCATGTCCTATTTGTTTTGGTTGTTTGAATTCATCATTGTGCATATTATTGAAGATCTTATGGGTTTGATGATATTCTTCATGTTATGTGACATTTTCAGTGGTGTAGTGTGTTGCGATTGATCTAGGCAAGATTTCCAGTGGTGTTGCGTGTTTGGTGGAGTTGATTTTGGTCCATGCTATGTCCTCTTAGCATTGTATTGGTCTGGTGGTTGATTTATGTATCATGTGATGTAATTTTGTAATTAGGTGTTAAGGGTTAAGCCGACCTTGTGGTCAAGGTTGATGATTTGTATAAATAGGTGTTATATTTGTGTAATTGGTGTATGGGTGTTGAGTCTACATAATTAGAGAGTGGTTTATGTGCGAACAAGTGAATCTATATTTTGGTGTGAAGTGTAGAGATAAGTGTGTTGTAGGGTAGACATTTGATGATGCAGGAGCATCGTCGGTTCTTGGCAATTTCGTATCAACCAGAAATATTTCCTTTATGTTTTTCTTTTGTTTTATAGTTTCAATATCACATTCTTCTTTTTTATGGAATTGGCTTGCTAGATCTGGAGTAGTTGGATTTTTCTTGAGGACCTGATCATCTACCTTATTCCTAAACCACAGAGCATTTGGATAATTTTCTAGCAAGTTATCACTATTGGTTTCTGAGATAGTTTTTCCTGGTACCAGTTGCCTAGACCTATTTGCATTTGTAATCTATCAGGATCTACTTGTAATGCCCCACCAGGAACCCTAAAGGATAGCAACACAACAAGGCAACTAAAAGGCGCGAAATTTTTTGTTTTTTAAAGATTAAAGGAAATAATCATAACTTTGCTCAATAATTAACATAAGTGGAAGACTAACATTACATCCTAAAGGGTTACCAACGAAGATTACTTCAAATAAAACCACATCACAATATTAATCCAATCTTCCATTTAAATTAAGGAAAGCCAATAACGATTAAATAATTCATATTCATAAATTTATCTCCAAAGGATAGGCTGAAAGAATTACAACATACATACTTCCAAAGATTCATTTATACAAAATAGGAAGATAATTGAAACAATATACATCCCATGACTTAAATTACAATATTCCATAAATTACATGTCTTCCATAGAACAATAAATTACACAGGTTACAAGTTGTTGATACAATGACCACACGGGCCTCAAGGTACAAAATCAAGAATATAAGTGCTACATGCAGCAAGAACCAAGATGCACCGGCGAAGCCAATCCTCGCGTGAAGGTAGGAACAAGATATCCGATGGGAAGTGGCACTACCACCCGACCATGTGATCCCATAATGGAACCACCCCACCATGCTAGGAGATAGCAGACGACCCTCAAGCAAGCAAGAAAAGTACAACAGTACACATGACTTCGCAGTACACAAGTGACTCGACTCACAAAACACTAGCGACCCTAGAGAGAGAGTGTCATCACATGGCTTAACATGGTTACCCTAGGTAGGTCTCCATAGGTCCCGGCCCCCATCATGGGTTATCCTGGTAACCTCTCCCGAACCCCCGGCTCCATCTAAGCATCATGCGGACCCTACCATCCTTTCGTGAAGACAAGGTGGTAGGTTTGCCATTCCAGGCCTTCCCAAACACCTTGAGCCTATACAAGCACTCAACCGTGTACGGGGTGCATTATCTTAATTAAATTAATAACTACCCACCCCCTAAACAAATTATTAGGTTATCACTTAATAGTTGACTTTCGAGGGGTTATCCTGCCATCCACTTTGGGTGCGGCCCCCGCCCGAAAGCCACTCTCTCTACTAGGTCACTAACTGGATAAGACTATCTATGAGAACTCTATGGTGGACTAACAACCATAAATTATCCAGACATAACACAGGTGTAGGACTCACAGTCACAAACCCAGGGTTGACCATTAGGGACATAACACATAACAGCCCACTTCCTCAAGGTTTGAACAATGACACCTGACCAAGGGTAAACATCGACAACATAATGACCATTTTAAACATAATGCGACGACATTAAAACAACTAGACTGCAATTATAAAAAAAACACACAAGATCCTACACAAGCAATCTTTCTTTGAGCAGTCAACATTTAAATCAAATTAAACAAATGTAAATATCGGCTAATATAAATACTTCCAATTAACAACTATTTGTCGAATACAACATCATACGATTATTTTTCAATACTGGATAACAACACTAATATCAAATTTAACCTAAACTTTCCTTAATTCCAACATTAATACTAACCTCTAAATCGTTTTATTTATTTTCACGATACCAAGCAATTAATCCTCATTACTAAATCAAAAAGAATTACTAATTAATCTCATCATCATCATAAACTACATTTAACACATTATTATTATTTAATATTAAATAAGAACATATTGTTATTATTGTTAAAATAACAATATATTATTACTTAATACTAAACACAAAATAATGCTTATTGAATTTATTAAAAACCACTAACATATAATATTATTATTTAATATTAAATGATAACATATTATTATTTTTATTAAAATAACAATATTTTATCACGTAATATTAAACATAAAATAACACTAACAATTTTATTTACCACTAACATAACAAATTAACATTTTCGTTTTTTTTTAAAAACTAAAAAAAAACATTTAAAAAAACAATTTTAAACAACCATGTGGGGCCCCCACGCACCCACTGCAGCAAGCGCTGCCTTTCCCAAACTGGGGAATGCAGCGAGCTGCATCCCTAGCTTGGGGAAAGCAGCGCTGCTGCTACCCCACGCTGGGTGTTGCAGCGAGCAGGGAAGGGAAGTGGGGTGCATGGCTGGGTCGAGCCCAGCTCCCCGCCACCGCCCCCAATGCAATTGGTTTTAAATTTAATCAATTTAATTTAATTTAAATTAACAATTTAAAACTTGTTTTAAATAAAAATGACAGAGGCAAAAAAAACAAAAACTCAAGACACAGACAGAGGTGAAAACCTCTGTCAAACAAAATTAAAAATTAATCTCCCAGCCATCGTATTTTATCAAACATACAACCAAAAAAACAAATTAAAAGGAGTCACTGGTAATGCCAATTTTACTAGCAATAACAAATGTTCTGAGACAAAACAGGGGGAATAAACTTTCATCCAAATCAACCCAGTTTGCTCTAAAAATTTAATTAAATGAGAATAATCTTAATCCCCAAACCCCAATTGAATTCATTTGCTCCCAATCAAGCATGAACAAGGAAATTTAACTCATAACCATCATTTTTAAAACTGGAAATTTCTAGGGAGTGGTATTTTATGAATGCTTGGCAAAATTTTGCCAGCATAACACTACCAAAACCCATCAAAATTCCTAATTACAAACAGCATGATAAACCAAGAAATTTCTTGTATAAGCAAAGATGAAACAATATAAATTTAGTTAAGAAACTACATGGAGAGAAATTAAGTTTGAATTTGACAACAAATTGGTAGAATTCTTCTTCCACAACCCATGACAACCAAATACCAAACACCCAAAATTCACAATTCAAGATTTTAAACAAATAACAGCAAATGGGAAGAAAGCAAGGATTTTTTTGTTGTAATAAGCAAGGATTCAACCAACCTCTATGATTTCCAAGCAGGAATGGTATGCTTCAGCAGGAATCCCAGCTAGTTCACACCCAAAACCACCCTTCAAGCAAATTTTCCAAAATTTCTTTCTCCTCCTCCAAAATAAGCATAACCCCCAAAATCTCCTCCAAAATGATGTAGTAAGAAAAATCTCCTTAACCTAATTTTCTAGGTTGCCAAAATTTCTATTTTAAAAAAAACATTAAAATCCCCCATTTGACTTTCTTTTCTTTTTCTATTTTTTTTTTTTTTTTTTCATACTTCTCAAAACAAATAAATGAAAATTTCCTCCTTTTTTTGAAAATTACATTTCCATAAATAGCAATTAAGTCAACTTTTCTACTAAATAGGAAAACAATGAGTTAACTTTATTTGCATATATTAAAAACAGTTAACTAATCTATTCTATTTCTTCCGTTGGATCTAAACACGATTACTTTTCCAATATAAGCAACTAAAGATTAAAATCTAATAAACTAATCAATTACGCTTGATTCAAGACATAAGGCATAATAAGGAATGAATCGCTCAAGTCAACAATAATGACAACTTAAACTTCAAATAAATAACCGAACCACCAAGGCATGCAAATCGAGGAAAAGTAAAAAGACTCGAAATTCAAACAAAAGGGATGAACGACCGACTGACGGCACTCACAATAATAGACTGAGGTAAGGACTAGGGTCAAAAGCTATCTCCTCCACTCCCATCGGATATATAAGGCACACTCAGACCTGTGAAGCCAGGTGGAGACGATACCCCGTACCTACCCGGTACTTGTACCTGCAATATCCTGCATCACCGAAGCACACACATACATGCATATAGATATAGAATACACGGCACGCACACCGATGAAGGAGAATCGCGACGTTCCCTTCTCATCGAAATGAGTGAAGGAAAATCGTCCCCTTGCATCCAATACAATAGCAAACACGCAACATATATATGACACATCGCCTAGATAAAGTAAGATGTCAGTACGAGCAATAATCCATGAAATACTAGAAATCACCAATACTGAAATACTGAAAATAACTCATGCATCCAATATCCAGATAAACATGAAATAGTATCAAATACGTCTGCAAAAATGATGAGCAATAAAGTGTCACTGAATAGTAAACTACAACACAAAGATAGTCTAATAAGTCCGATCAAAACGGGGTACTACATTCTCCCCCACAAAACTAGGCTTACTCCTGGAAGCCTAAAACAGATAAGGATAGAGCTCTCTCATCTTCGCTGCATCCGCCCATGTTGCCGAGGTCTCATCATTTGGGTCCCATAGGACCCTTACCTGGTCGATGGTGCGTCCCCTGAGGGTCAAATCCCGACGCTGAAGAATGCGCATGGGCTCCATAGAAAGCTGCCCGTCCTCGACCTGCAAAGCGTTCCAATCAAGAACATGAGTCACATCTGGGTGATAAGCTGAACTGAAGTTCAACTGAGTTCCCAAATCATGCTGAAGTGAGGTCCACAACGCTGAGGTAAAGACTGGATCTCTATCAGAGATTATCCACCTCGGAATCCCATGCAATCTCACCACATCTTCCAAGAAGACATGAGCCACCACTGCTGCTGTATAGGAAGCTCGGATAGGAACAAAATGAGCAACCTTCGTCAACCTGTCAACAATGACCATGATGGCATCATGACGACGTGAAGAAACAGGCAACCCAACAATGAAATCCATGGAAATGATGTCCCATTTCCAATCCGGTACTAAATTAGGCTGTAAAATCCCTGCTGGGTGCTGATGCTCCGCCTTCACTCGCTGACATTCCAAACACTTCGACACAAAATCGGCAATGTCACGCTTCATACCAGCCCAATGATAAATCTGCCTAAGATCTGCATGCATCTTCTTGACACCTGGATGTGCCGAATAAGGTGCATGATGGGCCTCAGTCATGATCAAAGTGCGAAGACCCTCCAAAGGAGGTACATAGATCCGACCAAGATGACGTAGAATGCCATCCGCCTCAAGGCTATACCCAGCGAATCTACCCTCTAAGGGCCTTCCGGACTCCAACACGGCTCTAACATCCTGATACCAAGAGTCCTGAGGAAGAACTCCAAGAATTCTCTGTCTCAAGTCCACTCCAAGGGACAATGCTGAAACTTCATGCCGCCTACGACTCAAGGCATTAGCCACTACATTCTCCTTCCCCTGAATATATCAAACCTCAAAATCATACTCGCAGAGGAATTCCATCCACCTTCGCTGTCGAGCATTCAAGTTTGGCTGCGTGAAGATATATTGCAAACTGCGGTGATCACTATGCAGCTCAAACCGACGCCCTAACAGAAAGTGACGCCACCTAACCAACGCATGTACTACAGCTGCCAACTCCAAATCATGAACTGGATAGTTCAACTCGTGGTCCTTGAGTTTGCGAGACTCATAGGCAACCACACGTCCATCCTGCATAAGCACCGCACCTATACCTTCTAAAGAGGCATCTGTGCATACCATAAACTCTCTGGATGGATCAGGGACTGCCAAAATCGGAGCACTGACAAGGAGTTCCTTCAAGGCATGAAACGCTGACTCACACTGCTCTGACCAAACAAACTTCTTCCCTTTCCTCTGAAGAGAAGTAATCGGGTGACCTATATGGGAAAAATCCTTAACAAAGCGATGGTAATAACCGGCCAATCCCATAAAGCTCCGAACCTCTGAAACATTGGTCGGCGCTGGCCAATCCACTATGGCTTGGATCTTCGAAGGATCCACAGATACACCCTCTCCTGAAACCACATGACCAAGATATTTCACCTCAGTCTGGAAGAAATCACACTTCACCAAATTGGCATAAAGCTGATTCTCCCTCAAACACTGCAAAACTAGACGCAGGTGACCCTCATGCTCTTCCATAGATCTGGAATAAATCAATATATCATCCAAGAACACAAGGACAAAATAATCCAGGTATGCACGGAAAACCCCATTCATGAGGCACATGAAAACTGAAGGCGCGTTTGTCAACCCAAATGGTACTACTATGAACTCATAGTGACCATAACGAGTGCGAAACGCTGTCTTATGAATGTCTGCATCATGAATGCGCAACTGATGGTACCCGGATTTCAGATCAATCTTAGAGAACACCATGGCTCCCTTCACCTGATCGAAAAGATCATCAATACGAGGCAATGGATATCGATTCCGGATGGTTACCTTATTCAGCTGTTGGTAATCAATGCATAACCGAAGAGAGCCATCTTTCTTCTTTACGAAGATAACAGGTGCACCCCAAGGAGAGACACTAGGACGAATGAATCCCTTGGCCAACAATTCCTCCACCTGCAACTTCAACTCACTCAACTCCTGAGTAGTCATCCGATATGGAGCTCTCGAAATAGGTTCTGCACCAGAAACCAAATCAATGCAGAAATCTATGTCTCGCTTCGGAGACATACCAGGAATCTCCAAAGGAAACACATCAGCAAACTCTCAAAGAATAGGGTGACCATCAAGAGCGATTTCTCGACTCTCTCCCTCATCCATATCCTCAAGAGTTACTGCAAAAAGCTGACATCCTCTACGCATACACCGCTTAAGTTGCATAGCAGAAATCATACGTAAGGATATCGATCTCTGAACTCCAACGATCCCCACTTTCCTGCCATGGTCATCTAAACACTCTACTGTCTTCTGACGACAGTCCACATGAGCACTGTGAGATGATAACCAATCCATCCCCAACACTACTCCATAGGATCCCAAAGGAATAACACGAAGGTCAACAGAAGTCACAAAGGGACCTAGATCCAACTCACAACTAGGAACAAAGGCATCTACGACCATGCGCACCCCGGTAGCCAACTCTACCTGCCACCTATCCGCCTTCTTAGCAGACGTGAGTCCACACCGCTCCACAATGGACGAAGAAATAAAAGAATCCGATGCACCGGAGTCAAAAAGCACTGAGATAGGGATACCACACAACACACCTGCGGCCTCAATAACTGTCCCCTGATGTTCAGCCTGGCGGTTATCAACCGCTGCAAACACTCTGTGGGACCTACCAGCATCCCCTACTGTAGGCTCTGATGCAACTAGCCCCTGATTCCCTGTCTGGTGGATACGCTGAGGACACTGCACGGCTATATGACCATACTGCCCACAAGAGTAGCAAGCTCCTCTACCTGGTCCTCTACCTCCAGTCGGCCCACTGGACTGCTAAAAGCTTCCCCTACTGGGGGCCTGTGATGCACTCTGAGAAGACTGTCTTGGAAAACCCTATTTGCTCCTCCGCCAGTTCCTGTTTCTTCTATGAGGAGGGTTGCCACCCTGCTGGCCCTGAGACTATTTCGGTTTCTGCTGCTGCGGTTGCTGTTGCGGCTGCTGCTGCTGTCCACCCTTAGCGGGTGCCTGAGGAGTCCTGAATGGTGCCGCTGACTGAGACTGATTCCCACGAGCTCTGTTCCCACTGGAAGGAACACTCCCTATCTGAACTCCTGCCTGACCACCATGTGCACGGATAAGGTTCTGCTCAACCAATCTGGCTTTCGCCACCGCTGCCTCCACTGAAACTGGCTCAAAAACTCTAACCCCTCCACTAATGCGGTCGTTAAGACCTCTCAAGAAATGTTGTACGAGCATAGTCTCATCGTTGCCAATCCCGGCATACTTCTTCAGCTCATAGAATCTATGCTCGAACTGGTCAACTGACATACCAAACTGCCGCAATGAATAGAACTCATCTGCCCAGGTCTGTCTCCACTGCGGTGAGAGAAACCGTGCTCTGAACCTCTCTAAGAAGATCTCCCAAGAAACAATATTGATATTCAGACCAATCTTCTCCTCCTCTAACTTCCACCATATAGAAGCAAAATCATCGAGACGCATGATCGCACATCTCGCTCGGGTGTTGCTACTATATGGGAACATAGCGAAACACCTATCCAAACTAATCAACCAAGTCTCTGCCTCGAGACTTGTGCCTCGACCATCGAAAAAAGGAGGGTTGGTCCTCAAAAGATCCTTGATGTGACTCGAGGGAGCTGAATCATGACCAACTGGAACCTCTCTCCTCCTAGGAGACCTCTCTCTCTCTCTCTCCTCTGAAACATGCTGATACGACTCCCCAACCTGAGCATGGATGGGCTGCTCACCTTCAGGCCTGGGGCCTAGCCTAGCTAGAACTTCCTGAAACATCTGCCTCAGCTCTTCCCTTTCGGGAACCTGCTCTTCCACATGCGGTAATTCCTGATGCACTGCCTGATCCTGATCCACACTCACATGAGCGGGAGGTGGTGAAGGACTATGGCGGTCTGAACCTCGGCCCCGTCTCCCACCTCTACCTCAAGCAAGCAAGAAAAGTACAACAGTACACATGACTTCGCAGTACACAAGTGACTCGACTCACAAAACACTAGCGACCCTAGAGAGAGAGTGTCATCACATGGCTTAACATGGTTACCCTAGGTAGGTCTCCATAGGTCCCGGCCCCCATCATGGGTTATCCTAGTAACCTCTCCCGAACCCCCGGCTCCATCTAAGCATCATGCGGACCCTACCATCCTTTCGTGAAGACAAGGTGGTAGGTTTTCCATTCCAGGCCTTCCCAAACACCTTGAGCCTATACAAGCACTCAACCGTGTACGGGGTGCATTATCTTAATTAAATTAATAACTACCCACCCCCTAAACAAATTATTAGGTTATCACTTAATAGCTGACTTTCGAGGGGTTATCTTGCCATCCACTTTGGGTGCGGCCCCCGCCCGAAAGCCACTCTCTCTACTAGGTCACTAACTGGATAAGACTATCTATGAGAACTCTATGGTGGACTAACAACCATAAATTATCCAGACATAACACAGGTGTAGGACTCACAGTCACAAACCCAGGGTTGACCATTAGGGACATAACACATAACAGCCCACTTCCTCAAGGTTTGAACAACGACACCTGACCAAGGGTAAACATTGACAACATAATGACCATTTTAAACATAATGCGACGACATTAAAACAACTAGACTGCAATTATAAAAAAAAAACACAAGATCCTACACAAGCAATCTTTCTTTGAGCAGTCAACATTTAAATCAAATTAAACAAATGTAAATATCGGCTAATATAAATACTTCCAATTAACAACTATTTGTCGAATACAACATCATACGATTATTTTTCAATACTGGATAACAACACTAATATCAAATTTAACCTAAACTTTCCTTAATTCCAACATTAATACTAACCTCTAAATCGTTTTATTTATTTTCACGATACCAAGCAATTAATCCTCATTACTAAATCAAAAAGAATTACTAATTAATCTCATCATCATCATAAACTACATTTAACACATTATTATTATTTAATATTAAATAAGAACATATTGTTATTATTGTTAAAATAACAATATATTATTACTTAATACTAAACACAAAATAACGCTTATTGAATTTATTAAAAACCACTAACATATAATATTATTATTTAATATTAAATGATAACATATTATTATTTTTATTAAAATAACAATATTTTATCACGTAATATTAAACATAAAATAACACTAACAATTTTATTTACCACTAACATAACAAATTAACATTTTCCCTTTTTTTTTAAAACTAAAAAAAAACATTTAAAAAAACAATTTTAAACAACCATGTGGGGCCCCCACGCACCCACTGCAGCAAGCGTTGCCTTTCCCAAACTGGGGAATGCAGCGAGCTGCATCCCCAGCTTGGGGAAAGCAGCGCTGCTACTACCCCACGCTGGGTGTTGCAGCGAGCAGGGAAGGGAAGGGGGGTGCGTGGCTGGGTCGAGCCCAGCTCCCTGCCACCGCCCCCAATGCAATTGGTTTTAAATTTAATCAATTTAATTTTATTTAAATTAACAATTTAAAACTTGTTTTAAATAAAAACGACAGAGGCAAAAAAAACAAAAACTCAAGACACAGACAGAGGTGAAAACCTCTGTCAAACAAAATTAAAAATTAATCTCCCAGCCATCGTATTTTATCAAACATACAACCAAAAAAACAAATTAAAAGGAGTCACTGGTAATGCCAATTTTACCAGCAATAACAAATGTTCTGAGACAAAACAGGGGGAATAAACTTTCATCCAAATCAACCCAGTTTGCTCTAAAAATTTAATTAAATGAGAATAATCTTAATCCCCAAACCCCAATTGAATTCATTTTCTCCCAATCAAGCATGAACAAGGAAATTTAACTCATAACCATCATTTTTAAAACTGGAAATTTCTAGGGAGTGGTATTTTATGAATGCTTGGCAAAATTTTGCCAGCATAACACTACCAAAACCCATCAAAATTCCTAATTACAAACAGCATGATAAACCAAGAAATTTCTTGCATAAGCAAAGATGAAACAATATAAATTTAGTTAAGAAACTACATGGAGAGAAATTAAGTTTGAATTTGACAACAAATTGGTAGAATTCTTCTTCCACAACCCATGACAACCAAATACCAAACACCCAAAATTCACAATTCAAGATTTTAAACAAATAACAACAAATGGGAAGAAAGCAAGGATTTTTTGTTGCAATAAGCAAGGATTCAACCAACCTCTATGATTTCCAAGCAGGAATGGTATGCTTCAGCAGGAATCCCAGCTAGTTCACACCCAAAACCACCCTTCAAGCAAATTTTCCAAAATTTCTTTCTCCTCCTCCAAAATAAGCATAACCCCCAAAATCTCCTCCAAAATGATGTAGTAAGAAAAATCTCCTTAACCTAATTTTCTAGGTTGCCAAAATTTCTATTTTAAAAAAAACATTAAAATCCCCCATTTGACTTTCTTTTCTTTTTCTATTTTTTTTTTTTTTTTTTCATACTTCTCAAAACAAATAAATGAAAATTTCCTCCTTTTTTTGAAAATTACATTTCCATAAATAGCAATTAAATCAACTTTTCTACTAAATAGGAAAACAATGAGTTAACTTTATTTGCATATATTAAAAACAGTTAACTAATCTATTATATTTCTTCCGTTGGATCTAAACACGATTACTTTTCCAATATAAGCAACTAAAGATTAAAATCTAATAAACTAATCAATTACGCTTGATTCAAGACATAAGGCATAATAAGGAATGAATCGCTCAAGTCAACAATAATGACAACTTAAACTTCAAATAAATAACCGAACCACCAAGGCACGCAAATCGAGGAAAAGTAAAAAGACTCAAAATTCAAACAAAAGGGATGAACGACCGACTGACGGCACTCACAATAATAGACTGAGGTAAGGACTAGGGTCAAAAGCTATCTCCTCCACTCCCATCGGACATATAAGGCACACTCAGACCTGTGAAGCCAGGTGGAGACGATACCCCGTACCTACCCGGTACTTGTACCTGCAATATCCTGCATCACCGAAGTACACACATACATGCATATAGATATAGAATACACGGCACGCACACCGATGAAGGAGAATCACGACGTTCCCTGTCTCATCAAAACGAGTGAAGGAAAATCGTCCCCTTGCATCCAATACAATAGCAAACACGCAACATATATATGACACATCGCCTAGATAAAGTAAGATGTCAGTACGAGCAATAATCCATGAAATACTAGAAATCACCAATACTGAAATACTGAAAATAACTCATGCATCCAATATCCAGATAAACATGAAATAGTATCAAATACGTCTGCAAAAATGACGAGCAATAAAGTGTCACTGAATAGTAAACTGCAACACAAAGATAGTCTAATAAGTCCGATCAAAATGGGGTACTACACTACTGGGTCCCTTTTATAGCTTGTAGAGCCTTGAATATTGATTTTGATGTTACTTGGCATGTGGCCGACCTTCCCTTTGATCTACACTTCATCCTTTAGATTTTCCAAAGGAATTTCTTTGGCAGAGGTTGACCTTGATGTTTGTGAGGCCCTACCCTAAACTGTCATAGCATTGCAATTATTTTTCATGTTTTGGACCTATTACTGATACTTTATTTTGATGCATTATGGATATAGATTATATATGATCCGGTGATTGGATAACATTGATATGGTGTATGTCATTTATCTTTGATTTGCAGTACTTTATTATGATGTTCGAAATTATGGATGCATGCCTTATAAATAATTAAATTTTATGATTATTATGATGATTCCATTGAGTAGATTATTCTATGTGGATTTTATTGGATAATTGGAAACTTGATTATTTTAATTGAAATTGTATGCAAATTTCTGAATTGTTTTCTTTTTGTATGTTAATATTATATGTGATTATTGGGATTTCTAATGTGCAAAGTGAGATGTACTAGAAAACTAATCCACGTTTGTGAAACCAAGGGTTGTCTATTTGGAGAGACAACACCTCATGTGTAATGTGTTTTATTTGTAAATTTTTATGATTGAATGTGTGTTTAAATTGAATTTCTTAAGTTTATTAATTCTAAAAAAGGGACATTGCCATGTGTATTTAAGTATTGTGTAATTGTGTGGTGTCACTTGACATGTGTTGTGAAGTGAGTTGGCAATGACATGTCCCTTGGAATGAATTTTTCTTACCAATACATTGTTCAAAATATCCTAGTATGGTCCCAATAAATTCTTGGATAGAGAGCCATTAGAAAGGTCAACTCAAGGTTGACCCGTAGATAAACTTTGGGTGAGTTTCTAGAGGGTTAAACTAACTCCTAAGGTTAGGTTAGAAACATTTTTAAAGGTCCACATGTTATACCTATGGGTAAAGGTCAATTTTAGCCATGTGTCCACTCCCAAGTGACTGTCAAGTCACCTCAAAAGTTAAGTTTTCCAAGATGGCTGAATTTCAACTTTTGAGGATTTCTCCTAGATTAGACAACCTTCCAATTGAGTGATATTTTCTCTTCCCCATTTTTCTTTTAACTTTTTGGGTTTCCTTGTTTAGAGATCTTGTAAGATGTTGGGAAGAACAACCTATGAAACCTCTCACCCTTTTCAAGAGGTTGGAAAGAGTGAGAAGAGTCTTCTAAGGGAAGGGTTTGAGAGGGATAATTTTGATCACCCACTCTCCATTTTTTGGAGACAAAATTTTTGTTGAATTTTTTTTTCAGTTTTTGGAGTTGGATTTTCTAAGTATGGAGGAGGATAGAGATTAGTGGATTGGGCAACTCTTCTTCAACTTCTCCTCATTTCCTTTTGCAGATTTAAGGTTGGTAGAAATTCATCCTTGTATACGTTTATTTTATTTTCAATGTGAAAATGATTGTATGTTCTTTTGATATTGTTTTCTTTGTATTTTTTGGGAAGTTCATCTTGATTCCTTTCTTGTGTTTTTTTCTTATTTGTTGAATGATTTCTCTTTTTGGGTATTTTCACAGCCATACTCACCCTTAGCAGGGTAGAGTAGCCTTGGGGGTGAACGGTTTCTTGACATCCTAAGAGTGTAGAGACTCTCTTCTTGGAAGAGAGAGAGAGATACACAAGGGTTATGAGACCCTTGCTGCATTTTTTTTTTATGTTGTTTATGGAAAGGGGTTCATAAGGGGAGATTTTGGGCTTGTATGCCATGGGGGACATAAGGGTATTTTGGGACAAGTTTTTGGCTTGTGGTGGTTCTATTTTGGTGGCCTTGCAAAGGTATTGTGTTCTCCATATTGCAGATTCTCCTCTAGATACCTAGTCAACCTTCACCCCACAAATAAATGGTGACTTCGTTTATCCTTGGGTTTGAGAGTTCTAATGTTGCGAGTCTTTCTTGTGTTGTTTTTGCATTGTTTGTATCCTCTTTAGCCTTGGTTCTCCTAGCTCGGGGGTGGCTTCATGGAAGCCTAGGTTGGGAGGTGAGCCTCCATGGTCACAACCTATAAATGTTATTGCAGGTTTACTTAAGAATAAAGAATGGAGTGAAGTCTTCTTGCAAAGTTCTTATTTAATATATTGAGTTTTCAAAGTAAAGAAATATATTTTGAAAATCCCTCATTTGATAGGAATGAGGAGGCTTGAGTTTGTAACCTTCCTATTTTGTGTAAAGGAAACAAATTAGAAAATAAATTATATTTATTTGTGTAGTTCATTTGAAAGAAATAAAAGAAAAGAAAAGCATTTGAGTTATTTCTTTAAATCTGTTTATTGTTTGAATAAAGTTGAAATGAAAATCTACTTTTTGTCTTATTGGTTAGTAAAAGATATGCATGTTGGAAATGGGAAAAAATTTAGATAATTATTAAAGTTGATTACATTCTGTTAATTTTATCATTTCTGCAAAATAAGTGTTAGAAGTGGAGTTATAAATAAAAAGGAAATATTATTGTTGTCTATAGTTTTAAAAAGAAATGATTGAAAATTATTTTTAAGTGTTGGTTTTAATCCCTTTAGTATTTGCATCTTGCTTCTTTATTGACCAAATAGAAATTTGAAGAAATTAGTTGCACCTATAAAATAAATTATTTCTGTCAAACTTTATATTCAAAAAATGAAAGTTCATCATTGCATTCTTATAAAAATCTACTTTTAGTTAATTTGAAAAATGCACAGTTTAGAGGAATAAATTAATCTATGCATTCTTATCTAAATAGAAAAGATAATAGAAAACCATTCTATTTATTTTGACATACCTGCTCTAAGCTAGTGTAGAAGAAAACAAAAAGTGCAGATATATATATATATATTTGTGTGTGTGTGTGTGTGTGTGTGTGTGTTATACATTTAAAATATCTATTATTTTAAATCTAACTAATGCTGTAATATAAACAAACAAAATAGATATCTACATTAATCCTATAAATGAAAAGAAAAAAAAAGGGGGTTTAGTCTAATCTGGGTTATGCAGAAATAAATTTTGTATTCACAGTCATATAAGCTCACACACACACATACACACACACACACACACACACACACACACACACACACACACACACACATATAAACCTGAACCTTCTGCGGAAGCTAGGCCGCCACCATGGATAACCATAGTGGAGGCTTGACCGACGCCACTATGGGTATCCACACTGGGCAACACCATTGTCGCCACTATAAATAACCATAGTGAGAGGCACCGTGGCCACCACAATGGGTATCCATAGTGGGCGGCACCGCACCCGCCACTGTGGGTAACCACAGTGGGCGGCATCGCGCCCACCACTATAGGTAACCACAGTGAGCAACATCGTCGCCACTATGGGTATCCATAGTGGTGCCCACATGTCATCATGTGGCTCACAACCATCACCCTCAGCCATACCTCAAACCTTGACCCCACGGTACCATTGCCTCTCTAGCCTTTGTGCCTCCATCGTGCCTTCCTTTAGCTTTGCCGACCCTTCACTTGCACACACACAAAAAAAAAAGTTGCTAAATAAAACCCTAACCCAATTTCAGGTTAGGGTAAAATTAATAGGAAAAAGGTAAAAGAAAGGAGTCATAAGGATTTTGAATAAACCCTAGATAGGGTTTAAAAAAAGAGAAATAATAATAAAAGAAATAAATTTAAAAGGGGGGGGAAGTTCTTTTTAAGTTGAAATGGGAAAACCCCATTCGATTTAGGTAATTATTTTAGGTTAGTTGACCTTTTAGGGATTTTAATTGCAGGTGTGACAAATGAACCTACACTAAATCCACCAGTATAGAATGAATATCCAGTTACCCCGGTACCATCTGAGGATTCCACAATAATTGAAGAACAACAACAAACAAAGACACCTTGGTATGTAAGACTGAATCATTTAGAAGACAAGATAATTGGAAACAAGTTTAAAGGAGTTATGACAAGAGGAAGATTGTCAAATGAAGAGGTATGTCTTATTTCTCAAATTGAACCATCATCTATTAATGAGGCATGTGAAGATAAATTTTGGATTAAAGCTATGGAAAAAGAATTAGACAAAATCAATTTTATACTCTCCATAAACTTCTTGTTGTCTCTGTTCTTTTAACTATACTAGTGAGGTGCTGCATATGCTCTGCTAGTGTTTTATGTCCCTATATCAGTGCCTCAGATATTTTCTTCTGCAATGATGCTAGATAGTCCAATCTTGGACTCAGTTTTAATCTCAAATTCTTTGCCTTATCCACTATTCTCTCCTTTTCTCTTTCTAACTTAAGTAACTCTTCCTCAAAATTTGTTATCCTTTTCTCAAAAACTAATAATGTATCAGGTGAGTTAACAAAATTATCAGCAAGTTTATTGATTTCATCTTGTACCTTTCTCATTTTCTTATCTATGTCTATTGTCAAAAAATGTCTTGCAGGTGTCTTTGTACAGAGTTTTGTATTCTTTCAATAAGTTACATAGTTCCGGTAGAAGTGTGTCAAATTCCCTAGTACACTTCTTGATTTGATCTTCAAAGAATTTTTGCTTTTCAATTTCTACCTTATTCTTCAAAGTCTCTTCCTTTATTTGCTCAATAGTCATTGTGTTCTCAGTGATGTATTTACACAAAGTATCAAGTTGTCCTAAAGAATCTTTATTGTCTATGTTACAATTAGGAGCAATTACCTTCAAAATTGGGATTGTGTCATCTATAGCTTTATAAGCCTGTGAACTATAATCTATTGTCCTTTTGATTGAATCCAAGAGTACTTCAGTTACATTTGTTGATTTTTGGCTTGTGGAGGAGGAACCAACATTCTGAATTCCATCGGTGGAGGAAGTAACCAAGCTTGTTGGGACTTCTGGTAGGTATGTTTGTGTTTGCAATTCCTTAAGCAATGGTTTGTGTACCTCTCTTATTGCTAGTTGTACTGTTTCCTCATGACTCTATTCCTGTACCTGTTCCAGAGCCTTTTTCTCTTCTTGTTTCTCTATTTGTTCTCCTATGTTATTATCTACCAGTTTCTCTTGTGTTTGATCAGTTTGCTCAGTTACCGGTGGCTTACTAGCCATGTCTGTCTTACCAGTTGTATCTTTATCTACCACAATGTTGATTTTTTACTTTGATACTCAGAGATCCACAAACCTTTCCTTTTTCTTTGTCTCTCTCCTTCTGATATACCTTTATTGGTTTGGGGTTCCTATATTCTTCCTATTTTTCTTTCTCAACAAGAAATATGTCCCATGCATTTTCTGTTTCTTCAATTACCTCATTGACTCTTCCAACCATTAAAGTAATATGCCAGTGTATAGTAGAGAATACTGACCGGTTGATCTTCTAGTGTTGGTATTTTGGTATGGTTCTGTCACTAATGTCAACACCTACGAAAACACTAGCACTTTGGAGATCTAGTAGCATTCACCGATAAGCAAGTAACTATTGCACAGTTACTGGTATATGGTTCACCGATAGGATATAATGATCACCGACACTTGGAATGATATGGAAGGCACTTGGTAATATCGAAGACATCATGTGGACATTTTATCTTAATGATTTAATCATTGGTATATTCATATTTGCATATTTGCTTTACCGGCAAATAGGTCCAGGGTTATCCAGGGTTACACCGACAGGTTTATCTTTTCCAGATCAGCATGGCACGCTATGGAGATGATTAATTATTGTTGTAAATGCATTAAGCTGACATGTTCAATTGGTTATTGCATCGGATATTATATTGTTTGTAAAATGTTTTTTACTGTAATATCTTGTAGACCTGACCTACTAAAATTGGTCTTAGGTTATGGTATAAATGTAAGATCTTATTTGTAAGATCAAGTGTGGAATGTGAAAATAATTGTGTAAAGGTATATGCAAGATTAAGTAGTGCAATACACACAGACATCATTTGAAGGTGAAGCTAGGTTTTTGTGAGAGCATATTAGCATTACACCGGTACTGAATCCAACATATGAAGATGCTATTTTGTGCAGTACATTCTTATTGGATTTAACCATCCAACTGTAGTCAGTGTGACTCCCATTTTGTGATTGAGCAGTGAGCTCTAAGTTGTTGGCCTTTATGCATGTGTAGACCCCATTTATGTACACTTACTATCTGCAGTAGTATCATCTGATTGTGGGTAAGGTTTCCCACCGTGGTTTTTCCCCTTACAGGGTTTCGACGTACAAATATTGGTGTTATGTGTTGTGGATGACTTTGTGTTTATGTTTCATGCATTATTGTTTATCGGTATAGCAATTAACTATTAAAACTGTCTACCACCATACTTAACTGGTTTACCAGTATTAAACATTAAGTTGGTTAAGTTGTTTTTGGTTTGAATTTATTAGACAACTGATTCACCCCCTGGCTCTCAGTTGTCTCTAGGACCTAACAATTGGTATCAGAGCTTAGTCCTCTTTTGTAGAAGTTTAACGACTTGAGGAGATCCAATGTCTACTAACTATTTCAAGAAGGATGGTCCTAAACTTGATGGAACCAACTATGGCATATGGAAGATCGGAATGGAGACACATCTGAATTGCATTGGAAAAGACATCTGGGAGGTTACAAAGAATGGTTATACTGTTGCTATACCAGGTCAGCCTAGTCCAGCTAACTTGACAAAAGATGAGGAAAATGATTGTAAAGCAAGAGAAGCACTTTTGAGTGCATTGTCAGATCAACAAATCATGGGACTATTAAATAGGTCTACTACTAAAGCTATTTGGGATCATTTGGAAACACTGAATGAAAGAGATTCCACAGTCAAAATTGCAAAACTTGAAAGCTTCCAGGTCAGGTATGAACATATGAAAATGGAAGAAGATAAAAGGATTTCTGCTTTTATGGAAAGAGTAAATGAAATTGTTTTGGGTATTAAATGTTGTGGAGGAACCTTAAGTGGGGATGAAATTGTTTCAAAAGTTTTAAGAGGATTTCCATTGACATATAAAATGAAGGTTACTGCTATAAATGAGTTGAGAACAATGCCTAATACATCGGTAACTAGGGATACATTGATTGGGAAACTCTCAACTTTTGAAATTGAAGAATTTGGTCCTGTTGCTACTATAAAGATAGATTTAGCCATTAAAGCATCAACATCATCTACTCCATCATTTGACAAATCTGATTGGAAAGCCTTTTATGCAAGAGAACTTGAAGAAAGCAGGAAAGAAAATGAAGAGCTTAAAGAACTTGAAGCACTATTTGCAAGGAAAATGCTTAAAGGTCTAGTTGGAAGTAAGTATGAAGGTAAAACACCCTTTAAATGTTTTAACTATAATAAGATTAGTCATATGGCTTCGAGATGCCTTGATAGACATGCTAGACTAAGAGAAGAAGCTAGAAGAACATACAAGCCTAATCTTGAATATCAGAGATACAGATTTAAGAAGAATAAAGACAAATCTTGTTACATTGTTGATGAAGGTGTGATTGATGATTCTGATGAGGATCCAGTAGACAAAGGATGGGTTTTTGTTGCTATAACAGAAGATCATCCAGCACCTACTGCTCAACTGGTAGAACAAGCCCTAGCAGCTAAAGTTGAAGTAAAGGATGAATGGATCATTGACTCAGGATGCTCACATCATATGACAGGAGACAAAGGTAAATTCTTGAACTTTCAAGAATACAATGGAGGTTTAGTAAGATTTGGAGATGACAAAGCTTGTTCAATCAAAGGTAAGGGTACAATATCTCTTGATGGTAAGCATAACACTGAAAATGTTTACTATGTTGAAGGATTAAAGCATAATCTTTTAAGTGTTGGTCAATTAGTTGAGAAAGGATTTCAGTTACAATTTAAAAATGGAAAATGCAAAATCATGAATAGAACTGGTTTGGAAATTGCAACCGATAATTAGACTAGAGGTAATATCTTTCATTTGAATAATAGTGAAAAGACATGCTTGATTGCACATATAGATGAAAGTTGGTTATGGCATAAGAGACTCTGTCATGTAAACTTTGATTGCATAGTAAAGATCAGTACTACTAAGGCAGTTAGAGATTTACCTAAAATTGTCAAACCTTAGAATACAATATGTAAGGAACGTCAATTTGGAAAACAAGTTAGAGCTAGTTTCAAAAGTATTCCAGAAAAATCCAATAATGCTCTTGATTTGATTCACACTGATCTATGTGGTCCATCTAGAACCAAAAGCTTACAAGGTGATAGATATTTCATGCTAATCATTGATGACTATTCTAGAATGTGTTGGGTTACTTTTCTCAGAGAAAAATCAAAAGCACTTGGAAAATTCAAACTATTCAAAGCAATGGTTGAAAATGAAACCAGTAAGAAAATCAAATGCTTAAGATCAGATCAAGGAGGAGAATTCACATCTAAGGACTTTAATATGTTCTATGAAGTGAATGGAAAGATAGCTATCAATACCTCGAACACCACAGCAGAATGGAGTTGTTGAAAGGAAAAATAGAACTATCTTGGATGCAATAAGAAGTATGTTATCAGAAGCAAATTTACCACATGTGTATTGGAGAGAAGCAGTCAGTACAGTGGTCTATACATTCAACAAAGTTCACATCAAAGGTGAAACCGGTAAGACTCCTCATGAACTATGGTTTGGTAATACTCCTACTCCTAAGTATTTCAGAATTTGTGGAAGTAAATGTTATATCAAAAGAGATGAGTATATTGGCAAATTTGATCCTAGAAGTGATGAAGGAATATTTCTTGGTTATTCATCTAAGAGAAAGGCATATAGATGTTTTAACAAGAGATTGCAGAAAATTGTTGAGAGTACCAATGTAAAAATTGATGAACAATTCAGAGGAACTTCAAGGTATATAGACTCTGAATCGGCAACCGAAATTGTGACAAATGAACCTACACTAAATCCACCGGTACAAAATGAAGATCCAATTACCCCGGTACCATCTGAGGATTCCATAATAATTGAAGAACAACAACAAACAAAGACACCCCGGTATGTAAGACTGAATCATTCTGAAGATCAGATAATTGGAAACAAGTTTAAAGGAGTTATGACAAGAGGAAGATTGGCAAATGAAGAGGTATGTCTTATTTCTCAAATTGAACCATCATCTATTAATGAGGTATGTGAAGATAAATTTTGGATTAAAGCTATGGAAGAAGAATTAGAAGAAATTGAGAAAAATAACACTTGGACATTAGTTCCCCAACCTAAAGATAAAAATGTAATTGGAACCAAATGGGTATTCAGAAACAAACTTAATGAAGATGGTAAGGTTATCAGAAATAAAGCAAGAGTAGTGTGTAAGGGATATTCTCAGAAGGAAGGAGTTGATTACAATGAAACCTTTGCACCGACAGCTAGAATTGAGGTAGTCAGATTATTCTTGGCTTTTGCAGCACACAAGAACTACAGAGTTTATCAAATGGATATTAAATGTGCATTTTTGAATGGAGATCTTGAAGAGGAAGTATACATTGAACAACCTAATGGATTTTCTTTGACAGATGACAATGATATGGTTTGTAGGTTAAGAAAACCTCTGTATGGATTAAAACAAGCTCCAAGAGCTTGGTATGCAAGATTGGATACGTATCTTTTAAAGATTGGTTTTACTAAAGGAAATGCAAACATCAATTTATATTACAAAATAACTAATGATGACATCTTGATTATAGAAGTATTTTTTGATGATATAATCTTTGGAGGAAAAGATGGTTTATGTAAGGAATTTTCTATTAAAATGCAGCAAGAATTTGAAATGTCTATGATTGGAGAAATTAAATTCTTTTTTAGGATTGCAGATTTCACAGACTGATAAAGGTATATTCTTGAGTCAATCCAAATACTTGAAAGAGTTACTAAAGAAATTTGCGATGGAGAACTCTAAATCGGTAAGCACACCTATGACTACAAATGAAAAATTATCTCAAAGGGATGAATCTACACCTGTTAATCCAACTAGATACAAATCTATGATAGGAGGTTTACTATACTTGACACAAACCAGACCTGATATTATGAATGTAGTATGTATTGTTTCAAGATTTCAAAGTAATCCTAGAGAAAATCATGAATCAGCAGTAAAAAGGATTTTTCGGTACTTACAAGGCACTATATATCTTGGATTATGGTATCCTAGAGATGAAAACTTTGAATTATGTGCATACACAGATGCAAATTGGGTAGGAGATGTGGATGATAGAAAAAGAACCACCGATGAAGCATTCTTTCTTGGAAATAGACTAGTTTCTTGGTTGAGTATGAAACAGAGTTGTACATCTTTATCAACAACAGAATCAGAATATGTTGCCATAGTAACTAACTATACATAGGTACTATGGCTTAAGAAAATGTTGAAAGACATAAAGGTAAAATGCAAGGAACCTATTACTATATATTGTGATAACACTGCAGGAATTGATATATCTAAGAATCCGGTACTACATTCTAAAACAAAACATGTTTCTATCAAACTAAATTTTCTAAGGGAAAAAGTTGAAGAAAAGGAGATAAAACTGGTTTATGTGAATACTAAAGAACAGCTTGCAGATATCTTTACAAAACCTTTGCCCAATGAGACTTTTGAATATCTTAGAGAATAGCTTGGAGTCATACCACACTGGTAGAGACTTAGATAGTTGATGATTGTCATCAACTAGTAGAATTAACAGACAAATCTTTTACTCCATTCTTTGATGAGGAAGCTACTTCTCAAGGGGAGTAGTTGGTATATTGAATTGATTGGTATTTTGTATATGAACTTAGTTTTGTTGTAACTTTGGCATTTGATGTCAAAGGAGGACAGATATCTATGGAAAAACACATTATCTTTTGAGGAGAGATTGGTATTAAAAATTTTTGGACAACACATGTTTCTCCCAGAGGGAGAGATTGTTGTTTGGGAGAGACTATTACTCTCTGTATGTATTTTGATTTTTGGTTATGATCTTTTTGGAGATTGTTGGTTTTTGGTATTTGGCATTTCTGTTTTGGCACTTTGATGGTTTTTCCATCTTTTGTTGCCATCAATGCCAAAGGGGGAGATTGTTGGTATTTTGGTATGGTTTTTTCATTGATGTCAACACCTACTAAAACACTAGCACTTTGGAGATCCAACAGCATTCACTGGCAAGCAAGTAACTATTGCACAGTTACTAGTATATGGTTCACCGGTAGGATATAATGATCACTGCACTTGGAATGATATGGAAGACACTTGGTAATATCTAAGACATCACATGAACATCTTATCTTAATGAATTAATCATTGGTATATTCATATTTGCATATTTGTTTTTACCGGCAAATAGGTCTAGGGTTATCCAGGGTTACACCGACAGGTTTATCTTTTCCAAATCAGCATGACACGCTATGGAGATGATTAATTATTGTTGTAAATGCATTAAGCCGACATGTTCAATTGGTTATTGCATCAGATATTATATTGTTTGTAAAATATTTTATATTGTAATATCTTGTAGAGCTGACCTACTAAAATTGGTCTTAGGTTATGGTATAAATGTAAGATCTTATTTGTAAGATCAAGTGTGGAATGTGAAAAAGAATTGTGTAAAGGTATATGCGAGATTAAGAAGTGCAATACACGTAGACATCATTTGAAGGTGAAGCTAGGTTTTTGTGAAAGCATATTAGCATTACACCGGTACTGAATCCAACATATGAAGATGCTATTTTGTGCAATACATTCTTATTGGATTTAACCATCCAACTATAGTCAGTGTGACTCCCATTTTGTGATTGAGCAGTGAGCTCTAGGCCATTGGCCTTTCTGCATGTGCAGACCCCATTTATGTACACTTACTCTCTGTAGTAGTATCATCTGATTGTGGGTAAGGTTTCCCACCATGGTTTTTCTCCTTATAGGGTTTCCACATACACATATTGGTGTTATGTGTTGTGGATGACTTTGTGTTTATGTTTCATGCATTAATCTTTACCGGTATAGCAATTAACTGTTAAAACTATCTACCGGCATACTTAACTAGTTTATGTTGGCATATGCACACTCCAATAAGACATTGTATGTGATTGAAGGTTTTTTCATTGATGGCAACCTTGCAATCCTATGGCACCGGAAAAGGCATTATACTAGCATCAACAGATCACACTCTACACCGGCACTCAGGACACCGGCACTGGCACAAAAGAAAGGAAGTATACCAGCACAGAGGCTGATAGGATTTTGTTATATTATATTTTGTTTATTATTGTAAAAATGCGTAAGCTGACTTGGCAATTGTAAAATGACTCTTATATATAAAAGAGTTCATTGTAGACATTTGTGATATGGGATGTGAAGTAGAAGCAGATAAAAAATTATTAGGCAGACCTATTGTGCGAAATATAGGTCAAGGGGTATATGTAAAGAACAGAGCAAGAACCGGTATTGAATTAGGCATTGAAGATGCTATTGTAAAGTAATACAAGATATTGGATTTGTATAATCCTTATTGTAAGTCAGTGAGACTTCCCATTGAGTAGTGAGCTCTAGGCAATTGGCCTTCCTGCATGTGCAGGCGCCTATTGTAAGTAATATTCTCTTATTGGCTAGTGAGTGAATATTGTGGGTCACAAATCCCACTGAGTTTTTTCTCACACCAGGTTTCCTTGTTACAATCTTGTGTTATGGTGTGCTTTTCATGTGGATGTTCTTGATTCTGTTTATTGTATTATTTATTGCATATCGGTACACTATTATATTATGTTCTGCATGTTTTAGGTTAAGAAATACTAATTACCGGTTAGATATTGATTCACCCCCCCCTCTCAGTATCTATGGGACCCCTAACAATTGGTATCAGAGCTTGGTCCTCTACTTTCAAAAGCCTAACAACTTGAGGAAGATCTTGACACTGGTAAAGATGGAAAATCTGATGAAGCAACTGGAAGGAGCTCTTACAGACTATGATGCAGAAAAGTTGAAAAATATCAAACTAGAAGATGATTTAAGAGCAGCTCGGGACATCATTCAAGCACTTCAAGAAAATTTTACTGTTGCAAGAAATAAGAGAAGAGAACTTTGTGAAAAATTGCAAAATGAGAATAATGAAAAGGAATCACTTAATGATATGATAAACAAATTGAAACAAGAGATCATGACAACAAAGAATGAAATGCAGGATATGACTATGAGATTTTGCAAAGAGATTGAGGATAGGAAGAAGAATGAAGAAGAATTGACCAGAAGACTAAGTGATGCAGCAAATGAGAACACAAGACTTAGCTATGAAAATGACATGTTGAAGACAGATCTGATGCATACTCAGAATGACTCAAATGAACTGATGAGACAAAAAGAAGTCTTAGAAAGAGAACTAGAAACTGCAAATCAACACAAAGAAAAATTCAAGAGAAGCTCAGAGGAACTTGGAACCTTGTTGAGGAATCAAAAACCTAAAGGTGACACTTCTAGAATTGGCTTTGAAGTTGGTGAAAGCTACGGTACTGCAAACACTCAGGATCACAACAAACTGGTAAGACAACCTAATGCTTATAAATTCAATGGTAAATAATTTAACTGTAATAAGTATGGTCATAGAGAAAATGAATGTAGATCTAGAAATTATCAGAATATCAACACACCCACCGGTCAATGTTCTAAATGCAACAAAGTTGGTCACAATTCTAAAAAATGCAGAATGAATGTGAGATGTTATGTTTGTGGAAGATTTGGACATTTATCTAATCAATGCAGAACACAAACTAGCATAGGTTATGGGAAAGCTATTCAGAAGAATAATGTAACTTGTTATGCATGTAACAAAACTGGGCATATTACTAAATTTTGTAGAAGTAAAGGAACACCGGTAGACAACAAAAGTTCTAGCTTGAAAGGTAAAGAAAAACTTGAAGAGGTTAAGCAAGAATTCTCAAAACAATGGATTAGAAAAGCTGATCTAAATATTGGGAATACTCCTTCACCAATAGAACAGAGTGATGCTTCACCAGAAGGATAGAGTAGTGCTCCATCGGCAGGAAGTTCTTCATCTAATTGAAGAAAATTTCCTTGAGGGTTTGGCAATCTCTTGATACATGTTCTATTATTCCCTCGGTTAGATATAAGAAGTTGGAAATTACTTATTACCAGCAAACAAAGTTAAGTGAATACTTAACCGGCATGCAATTAATGTGGTAGATGGCAAAAAGACATTATAAAATTAAAGTTTTGGCTCCATTTCATTTCACCGAGATTTCAAATTTTCGAAGAGGGCGAAGATTCCGAGCTAAGGTATTTCGAGCAAGAAGCAAGAACGCTCCAAGCAATCATCCATCCAAGGTAGTAAAAGGTATTTAATCATGGCATCCACCTCTGCAATTGAATATATAGTAAACCCTATTGTTATTGAAGTAATAAAAAGACCTAGGCCCATATTTCAGTTAGTTCCCAAGATAGCAAAGAAGAATGATACCTTAGATTCTTTTTCTCAAATTCGTAAGGGAGTTGTATATGCTGAAGACCCTAGAATATGAAGACAACATTGAAGAGTTAGGAGATGAGGAAATTAAAACCATGTATAAAACTATGATATGTGATAATACCGGCAATGTAAAGGATGAACATAAGATCATTGAGACCCTAGGATTTACAGAAATCCTTAGCATTCCTGAATTCCCCAAGGATGTGATTAGGATAGTTTTAAGTAGAGTACATGGAGAATTTATCTAGTTAGATACAATCCATAAGATCACCAAGGAAGTTGTGAAAGCTATCACAGGGTTACCAACCACTAGTAAAAGACTAGATAAAACCAAGAAAGTTTCCAATGACCTAGCTATAAACCTAACTGGTGCAACATTCGACAAAAGGTCTCTAAGAGTAAATGATGTAGTAGATATCAATGTGAAATTCATCAATATGATATTAGGGTATAAAGCTACTCATGCTAATAGACTTAATTCAGTTTCAAGTTTATGCATTAAGAGTGCTTATGATATGGTCACAGATAATGTAAAAATTGCAATATGTGAGTGGTTAAAAGATGAATTAATTGACAACCTTGGAAAGATCAAGAAGGAAAAGAAAGGAACTTTCAGATTTGGAAATCTGTTAGTATGTCTAATGCTACATATAACAAAACAAGTTCCTGGTATGGGTTACAAAGAACTTGGATATGACATATAGGTAGGCAAACAATTGACAAAACTATTCAATAACATGGGTGAGAGCAAGGAAAACAATATTCATGACTTTTTCCAAGCATTAAAGACCAAATTGAAGAAAAGAGTAAGGTTATCACAGAAGATTGTAGACAAATACAAAGATGATATATGCTTTGTCATCAAGAAAGATGAAATTTGGATAGAAGCGGTCATCCTAAGGACAGTTTGGGTAACCGAGATGGGCTATGAAACAGATGATCACATAGTTGAAACATATGCTAAAGCACTTCTGGAAGTCCCTAGAGAACCTAACGAAGAAGTATTTGGTAGTACAGAGAATATTGAAAGACAAATTCAATCAAAGAAAAGGGTGAAAAAGGTTGAGGCAGTTGTAAGGAAAGGGTCCAGACAAGAAAAAGCCATTAAAGAAGATGTATTGAAGAAAACCGACATAAAAGAGGATGAGTTAGTAGCTCCACAACCTGAAACTCACCTATCACTGGTAGGTACTTCTTCAGGAAGTGACATGCCTACAACTTTCAAAAGAGTTGTAAGAAAAAGAGATCCCTCACCGGCAACCACACCCTCACCTAGGAGGACAAGGCAAAAGCAACAAGCAGTGAGATCTCCGGTAAGAAAGGCCACACCAAAGAAGAAACTGACACCCAAGAAGAAGAAAAGGACAAACAAAGACTTGGCCACTCTTGATATACTGTTGAATGAAATCATAGAGGAAGGTAAATTGAAGAATATAGAGAAAATATATGACACTCTAATAGCTGATGAAAAAGAGCAAGTTGAAAATAGTGTTATATTACATATGGATATGTACAAGAAATTTTTGATGGAAGTAGTCAATGAGATACCAGATGAATTATTCAAAAGACTAGAGGCAAGAAGACAAGCAGTGATAGAATTGGATAAGAAAATAAAAATTGAAAAGCTACTTGCTGTATATCTGGTAAACTCTCCACAAGAAATTGATGATTTGATTGCAAAGGCCAACCGGTCAGTATTCTCTACTGCACACCGGCATATTGCACTAATGGCAAGAAGAGTAAATGAGGTAACAAAAGAAACAGAAAATGGATGGGATATATTCCTAGTTGAGAAAGAAAAGCAGGAAGAATACAGGAACCCCAAGCCTATCAAAGTCTATCAGAAAGATAGAGACAAGGGTAAAGGAAAGGTTGGTGGACCACCTAGTATCAAAGTTAGAGACAACTTACCCCCACCTTCTCTAATTACTTCACCGGTAAAATTAACAACCACTGAAGATCAACCGACATCCGAGAGTATGGATGTAAAGGATAATAATCCTAATCCTGAAGTCCTATATACTATGATTGTTGATACTCAGAAGATCAACATAGTAGTAGACAAATATACAATAGAAAAGATAGATATGGCTAGTGAGCCTCTGGTGACTGAGGAAACTGATAAACTGGTAGAAGATAAAGAGAAAAAGGTAGAGACTGAGACACAAATTGAGGAAATGAAACATACAGAGAAACAAATAGAGCTAAAGGCTCCAGAACAACAACAACCGGAACAGGTACATAAGAAAACAATGCCACCGGCAACTAGTGAAGTTGGAAAACCATTGCTTAAAGAAATGCAGACACAAACTGACCTACCAGAGGTCAATACAAGCTTGGTTGACTCATCATCAAGCTTCAAATCAACCATTGTGACTGAGGTACTACTTGATTCTATCAAGAAAATAACCAACTGTAGCTCACAGGCTTACAAAGCAATTGATGATACCATACCAATTTTGAAGCTAATTGCTCCTAACTGTAATATAGATAAAAAAGATTCTTTAGGACAATTGGATACACTGTGTAAATATATCTCAAAAAAAATTGAGAAAATAAAAGAAGAGTTAGTAAAGGATAAAGTAGAAGTTGAAAAACAGAAATTCTTTGATGAACAAATAAAGAAGTGTAATAGAGATTTTGACACACTTCTATCGGAATTATGTAATTTGTTGAAAGAGTACAAAAAATTGTACAAAGATACCTACAAAACAAACTTTTTGACTGTAGATATTGACAAGAAAATGAGCAAGGTATAGGGATGAGATCAATAAACTTGCAGATAGTTTTGTCAACTCACCTGATACACTATCAGTTTTTGAGGAAAAGATAACAAATTTTGAGGAAGAACTACTCAAATTAGAAAGAGAGAAAGAAAGAATAATAAGTAAGGCAAAACATTTGAGATCTAAACTAAGTCCAAGATTGGACTATCTAGCATCTCTGCAGAAGGAAATTTCTGAGGCACTAATACAAGGCAGCAAAACACTAGCAGAGCATTTGCAACATCTCACCGGTACAGTGAAGAGAATGAAAACAACAATAAAGGATAGCAAGAAGTTTATGGATAGTATAAAATTGATTTTGGGAGATCTTTTTCAAATTATAACTACCCAGCTACAAGGTTGAAACCACAAACTCTACTGACATCTTGACAACCTTTGTCATTGATGCCAAAGGGGGAGTAGTGGGATAAGAAAAAATTCAAATCATAGGATAGGAATCATATGCTCAGGGGGAGCTCTCACATTTTTGGTAACTCACATTTTTGGACTACACATTTTTGGATACTTTTTGAAATTTCTCATGAGTGTTGTCATCAATGCCAAAGGGGGAGGTTGTTGGCATATGCACACTCCAATGAGACATTGTATGTGATTGAAGGTTTTGTCATTGATGGCAACCTTACAATCCTATGGCACTGGCAAAGGCATTATACCAGCATCAATAGATCACACTCTACACCGGCACTCAGGACACCAGCACTGGCATAGAAGAAAGGAAGTATACCGGCACAGAGGCCGACAAGATTTTGTTATATTATATTTTGTTTATTATTGTAAAAATGTGTAAGCCGACTTGGAAAATTGTAAAATGACTCTTATATAAAAAAGAGATCATTGTAGACATTTGTGATATGGAATGTGAAGTAGAAGCAGATAGAAAATTATTAGGCAGACCTATTGTGCGAAATATAGGTCAAGGGGTATATGTAAAGAACAGAGCAGGAACTGGTACTGAATTAGGCATTGAAGATGCTATTGTAAAGCAGTACAAGATATTGGATTTGTATAATCCTTATTGTAAGTCAGTGAGACTTCCCATTGAGCAGTGAGCTCTAGGCAATTGGCCTTCCTGCATGTGCAGGCCCCTATTGTAAGTAATATTCTCTTATTGGCCAGTCAGTGAATATTGTGGGTCACAAATCCCACCGAGGTTTTTCCCACACCAGGTTTCCTCGTTAAAATATTGTGTTATGATGTGCTTTTCATGTGGATGTTCTTGATTCTGTTTATTGCATTATTTCTTGCATACCAGTACACTGTTATATTATGTTCTGCATGTTTTAAGTTAAGAAATACTAATTATCGGTTAGATACTGATTCACCCCCCCCTCTCAGTATCTATGGGACCCCTAATAGTTTACCGGTATTAAGCATTAAGCTGGTTAAGTTATTTTTAGTTTGAATTTATTAGACAACTGACTCACCCCCCCCCCCTCTCAATTGTCTTTGGGACCTAGCACCTCCATCATGCCTTCCTTCATCTTTGCCGACCCTTCACTTGCACACACACACACAAAAAAAAGAAAAAGTTACTAAATAAAACCCTAACCCAATTTCGGGTTAGGGTAAAATGAATAGGAAAAAGGTAAAAGAAGAGAGTCATAAGGATTTTGAATAAACCCTAGATAGGGTTAAAAAAAAGAGAAATAATAACAAAATAAATAAAATTAAAAAGGGGGGGGAAGTTCTTTTTGGTTTGAATTTATTAGACAACTAATTCACCCCCCCCCTCTCAGTTGTCTCTAGGACCTAACACCTCCATCATGCCTTCCTTCGGTTTTGTCGACCCTTCACTTCTACACACACACACAAAAAAAAAGTTGCTAAATAAAACCCTAACCCAATTTCGGGTTAGGGTAAAATGAATAGGAAAAAGGTAAAAGAAGATTCATAAGGATTTTGAATAAACCCTAGATAGGGTTAAAAAAAAGAGAAATAATAATAAAAGAAATAAAATTAAAAAGGGGGGGAAAGTTCTTTTTAAGTTGAAATGAGAAAACCCCATTCGATTTAGGTAATTATTTTAGGTTAGTTGACCTTTTAGGGATTTTAATTGGATGTGTGAATAATTAATTATATAGGCAATGTTATACTCATGTTTGGGTAAATTTATTAAAGAAGTTTACTAATGGAAATTTTAAATAGTATAATGATTAATTTTATATTAAGGAGGTAGTTTAATGTTGAATATTAAATATATGATATTTAATGTTTTGGGAATTTATTTTGACAATAAAGTGAGTTTATTGACTAGGTTATTATTAAATTTGATTTAGTCAACTTTAATAGGCGATTTTTAACGATATGTACTATTGCTAAACTCATTATCATTGAATACTAATGGAAATGTGATAATAATAATTTAATTAATTTCCAAGGCAATTAAATACTATTTGAGATGGTTACTATCTCTTGAATAAAAATTGAAGAATTATTTGGTGTAAATTAATTAATTAATAAATAAAGTTGTGTTGACCTCGTCGGGTAGAATTATTCAGAGTTAAAATTGTAAATGTTATATTGTGGAGTTAATTAAATTAACTTTAGGAACACATTCTTTTAATGCATGAGATAACCCTTAGTATAGACAAAGTTATTTATCACATCTTTATCAAAGATCATCTAGTATTTTTGTGTTGTTTTTAAAAAAATTGTTGTTGCATTTTTGCCCAAAAGTTTGGGTATGACATTTTGCTATCAGAGAAAGGTTTCCAACACTAGGAACCTTTCTCCACTATGTTTTGATTTAAATATTATTTTTTTTTTTAAAAAAAATTGTTTATTTATTTATTTTATTGCTCATTAAGGATGCCTCTGATTATGCGACAAGCTCATAGGCGCGGTAGGGGTCCTAGACATGCTCTCATGGCATGCAAAGATGTTGTGCAGGAAGAGTCAGTTCCAAAAGGGAATCAAGAAGCTCCTCCCAAAAAATTGATTGACTCTAACCGAGATATTTTGGTTGCACTTCAGAACTTGATAGGAATAGTTCAGGATAGACTCTCAACAGTAGATCGTCAAGCAGAGCACCATATTTCTGAGAGTTATAGATCTACAACTAGGGAGCGGAGTAGGAGTCCACCTACTAACCAAATAGAGGATCAAGTTGAGCATGAGCCTGAGTTAGTCCATCTACTTGAGGCACCTCCAGTTGTGGCACCAGTAATTTTAGAGAGAGCACCCCATGATCTCAGGGATTAGATCAGTTAGATTTTACGTCTTCAGAAATCATCATTTGCAGGATCTATCGATGGGGTAGAGGTTGAGGCTTGGCTATTGAGTATAGAAAGGTTCTTTGGATTGCATCCCTATGAGTGAAATTTGAAGGCACCGATTGTTATTTACCTTTTGAGAGGGACAACTTCCACATGGTGGAGGCAGGAGGAGTATACGAATGACATAGTTGTGGACATCGTCACTTAGGACATCTTTACAAAGAGATTCAAAGAAAGATACCTATCAGTACACTTAAGGCATTGCAAAATTGATGAGTTTCATGACCTTCAACAGAAGGGTCTTTCAATGTCCCAGTATGAGAGCGAGTTCTTCGAGCTCTTACCCTATGTTGACTACCTGAATGATGAGAAGCTACTCATCAACTAGTATCAGAGGATTGAATTTCAATATAGTAGAACTAGTTAGGATGGTAGCTCCAGGAAGCCTTCAGGTTACCATGGAGAAGGCCTTGATATCAAAGGAGATTCGGGGTAGACCTTAGGACATGCAAGATCGGTATCAGAACCAAAACCCTATACATTAGTCTTTTGGGTTTTAGAAACCCCACTAGAAGGGTAATCACAGACATTCATTAGGGTCCTTCAAACACCCTCCTCCGCAACAACCACAATAGAATTAGAGGCAAAGGCCTCCACAAGGTCAACAGGGCTTTAAGCCCAAGCAGTAGAAGACACAGGGTCCTAAGTGTGATCAGTGACCATAGGTTCCATACACACCTTTGGCATGAAATCAACACTCCTCTAGGGATGGTTATAGTGGATCGAGCAGGACAAGAGGACAGGCATACTCTAGGCCACAAGGTGTTTAGTTTCAGACACGTGGTGCTTGTTTCACTTGTGGGGCCATGGGGCACATGGAAAGAGAGAGTCCACAGGGTCAGATGGCAGGTAGTTAGTGGATGGATAGTTCAGAACCTATAGTTGGGGACATAGGTAAGTCTCATAGAGTCTTCACAGTGGTTGACAACTTCCAAGCAAAACATCAGGCCACAGTCATAGAGGTTGCAGGTATGATCAGGGGTAGCAATTTTTCTATCTTGTTTGATTCAAAAGCCATAGATTCTTTTTTATCTCTATTGGTTGTGGAGCATTGCAGGCTAGTGGCAACTAGGCAAGGTTTTAGTTAGGAAGTGTAGTTGGCTTCAGGAGCTCGATTGTCTGTTGAATCAGTGATTAGGGATTGTCAGCTTCAGATTGGGAGGACAACCACCTTAGTAGACCTTCAAGTCACACCTCTAGGATCTTATGGCATTGTTCTTGGCATGGATTGGCTATACACCCACAGAGCCAAGATGGATTGTCGCTAGAAAAAGATCGAGTGTGTGGATGATCATGGTACTTCCATTGTAATTTCAAGGATTCAGAGACCCGTATCGCTTCGTATGATTTCCGCTATGCAACTTAAGAAGAGCATGTGAAAGGGGTGCCAGTTATTTTCCATCGCCATTAGTGATAGAGAAGAAGAGGATGAGAATGAAACATCATTTGACGATCATCCTATCCTTAAGGGATTTGCAGTCATGTTTCCTTTTGAGCTACCTGGTATGCCACCTAGTAGAGAGATTGATTTTCACATAGATCTTGTACCAGGAGTTGAGCCAGTTTTAAGAGAACCATATAGGATGACCACTAATGAGCTTTATGAGCTCAAGATGCAACTTGAGGAACTCTTAGAGAAAGGTCACATTCATCCTAGCATCTCCCCTTGGGGTGTACCAATCATCTTTGTAAAGAAGAAGGATAGATCCCTTTCGTTATGTATGGATTACAGATAGTTGAACAAAGTGACCATCAAGAATCGATACCCTTTGCCCTGGATCGATGACTTATTTGATCGAGTTCAAGGTGCCAAAGTATTTTCAAGATAGATCTAAAGTCAGGGTACAATCAATTGAGGATGGTAGAGAGCAATATCCACAAGACCACTATGAGTTCACCGTGGTTCCATTCAGTCTTACAAATGGTCCAGTTGTATTCATGAGTCTTATGAATGGGGTATTTTGCACTTTTCTTGACCAATTTGTGATTGGGTTCCTTATTGACATATTGATATATTCTCAGAATGAGAAGGAGGACAAGGAGTACTTGAGGCAGGTATTGCAGTGCTTGAGAGACAATCAATTGTATGGCAGTTTATCAAAGTGTGTATTCTTTAGATCAGAGGTCAGATATATAGGACATGTTATATCTGGTGATGGGATCTCAGTTGACCCATCGAAGATTAGAGCTATTATGGACTGGTCAACACCAACTAGTGTGACAGAATTTAAGAGTTTCATGGGTCTAGAAGGGTACTACAGACCCTTCATTGAGGGGTTCTCTAGCATTGCACATCCTATTACATCTCTTCAGTGAAAGGGAAAGAAATTTGAGTGGATAGAAAAGTGTGAGAGGGCCTTTCAAGAACTCAAAAGGGCACTCACTAGTGCACCTATCCTTGTTGTGCCAGATACCTCAGCCGATTTCATGGTATGTACAGATGCTTCATTAGATGGTTTAGGAGCAGTCGTTATGCAGGAGGGTTGAGCTATAGCGTATGAGTCTAGAAAACTTAAAACTCATGAGCTTAACTATCCTACTCATGAATTTGAGCTTGCAACAGTGGTGCACACACTTGTGAGGTGGAGACATTTTATTTTGGGTTTTAGCTTCATTCAGATCATCAGAGCTTTAGTACATATTTACTCAGCCTAATCTTAATGCTCATCAGAGAAGATGGATGGATTTTTTTTGTGAGTATGATTTTGATGTTCACTACATCAAGGGGAAAGAAAATGTAGTTGTAGATGCCTTGAGTAGGAGACACCATGAGATATGCTCCATGTCTATAGAAATAGATTTGAGAGATCGTATATTGTAGTAGCTGCCAGAGGATGAGTGGTATTTAGAGGTATGCTAGGTAGTGCAATCTCAGGAGGCCCTAGAAGGGAAGTATGCAAACTATTCATTAGAGCTCGATGGTCTTCTACACCATAGAGGGCACATCTATGTACCTTCTTCCAGAGGGTTGTGTGATTTCATTGTGATGGAGGTTCATAGAGCTCCTTATGCAGCACATCCCAGAGTTAAGAAGATGCATGCAGATTTGAGACAATTATATAATTGGCCAAGTATGCAAGAATTCTATGTTGTACTAGTAGCCTGATGCCTTGAGTGCTAGAGAGTCAAGGCAGAGCATCACCATCCAGGTGGGTTACTCCAGTCTCATGAGATACCAGAGTGGAAGTGGAATACTATATCGATGGATTTCGTCATTGGTCTTCCTATGTCATCGCATCATCATGATGCCATCATGGTGAGAGTTGACAAAAGTGGCCCACTTCTCACTAGTTTGGACCACCTTCACAGTACTAGTAGTGGCACAGATATTCTTTGGGGATATTTTCAAGCTTCATGGCATTCCACATAAGATTATTTCAAACAACGATTCCCTCTTCACTTCTTCCTTTTGGAAAGCAATGGGTACCAGACTCAACTTTAGCACATCCTATCATCTAGAAATGGATGGACAGACAAAGAGAGTAAACTAGGTGTTAGAAGACATGCTTCGTATGTATGTCATGGATCATCAAACGAGATGGGAAGAGAACCTTCCTTTGGTATAGTTTTCCCATAATAATGGGCATCACACTTATTTGGGGATGCCACCTTTTCAGGCTTTGTATGTCAGACCATGTAGGACACCTTTGAGTTGGGACCCCATTAAGGATAGAGTAGGTAATGGTCCTGAGATAGTTCATGATATTGAGCGGTAGGTGGATTTGATTACACAGTGCCTTAGAGAGGCACAAGATAAATAGAAGAAGTATGCAGATGCAAAGAGGATAGATCATAGCTTCATGGTTGGGCATAGAGTCTTCTTGAGAGTGCAGCCACATAAGAGTCCAATCCATTATGGAAAGGGTTCTAAGCTCACATCTCACTTTATTGGATTATTTGAGATCCTTGACGGGATATGACCAGTTGCATATCGTCTAGCTTTGCCACCTATCCTATCATGCATCCACGATGTGTTTCATGTATGAGTTTTGAGGAAATATATTTATGATGAGTCTCATATTCTAGATTGGGATGCCTTGTGATTATTGGGATTACTAATGTGCAAAGTGAGATGTGTAGGAAAACTAATCCATGTGACCATGGAAACTATTCAGAGAATCAAGCTAAACCTATGTGCGTTTGTGAAGCCAATGGTTGTCTATTTGGAGAGACAACACCTCATGTGTAATGTGTTTTATTTGTAAATGTTTATGCTTGAATGTGTGTATAAATTGAATTTGTTAAGTTTATTAATTCCAAAAAAGGGACATTTCCATGTGTATTTAAGTATTGTGTAATTGTGTGGTGTCACTTGACACGTGTTGTGAAGTGAGTTGGCAGTGACATGTCCCTTGGAGGGAATTTGTTTTACCAATTCATTTTTCAAAATATCCTAGTATGGTCCCAAGAAAGTCTTGGATAGAGAGCCATTAGAAAGGTCAACTCAAGGTTGACTTGTAGGTAAACTTTGGGTGAGTTTCTAGAGGGTTAAACTAACTCCTAATGTTAGGTTAGAGGAATTTTTAAAGGTCCATATGTTATACCTATGGGTAAAGGTCAATTTTAGCCATGTGTCCACTCCCAGGTGACTGTCAAGTCACCTCAAAAGTTGAGTTTGCTAAAATGGCTGAATTTCAACATTTGAGGATTTCTCCTAGGTTAGACAACCTTCCAATTGAGTGATATTTGCTCTTCCTCATTTTTATTTTACCTTCTTGGGTTGCCTTGTTTAGAAAGCTTGTAAGATGTTGGGAAGACCAACCTATGAAATCTCTCACCCTTTCCAAGAGGTTGGAAAGAGTGAGAAGAGTCTTCTTAGGGAAGGGTTTGAGAGGGAGAATTTTGATCAACCACTCTCCATTTTTTGGAGATAGAGAATTTTTTGTTGAAGTTTTTTTTAATTTTTGGAGTTGGATTTTGTAAGTATGGAGGAGGAAAGAGATTAGTGGATTGGGCAACTCTTCTTCAACTTCTCATCATTTCCATTTGTAGATTTAAGGTTGGTAGAAAGTCATCCTTGTATGTGTTTTTTTTATTTTCAATGTGAAAATGATTGTATGTGCTTTTTATGTTATTTTCTTTGTAGTTTTTGGGAAGTTCATCTTAAGTCCTTACTTGTGTTTTTTCTTATTTTTTGAATGATTTATGTTTTTGGGTGTTTTCAAGGCCATACTAACCCCTGGGAGGGTAGAGTGGCCTTGGCGGTGAAGGGTTGCTTGACAGCCTAAGAGTGTAGAGAATCTCTTCTTGGAAGAGAGAGATACACAAGGGTTATGGGACCTTTGCTGCATTTTATTTTTATGTTATTTATGCAAAGGTGGTCATAAGGGGAGATTTTGGGCTTGTATGCCATGGGGGACATAGGAGTATTTTTGGACAAGTTTGTGGCTTGTGGTGGTTCTATTTTGGCAGCCTTGCAAAGGCATTGTATTTTCCATACTACAGATTCTCCTATAGGTACTTGGTCCACCTTCACCCCACAAAGAAATAGTCACTTGGTGACTTCGTTTATTATTGGGTTGGGGAGTTCTAATGTTGTGAGTCTTTCTTGTGTTGTGTTTGCATTATTTGTATCCTATTTAGCCTTAGTTCTCCTAGCTCGGGGGTGGCTTCATGTAAGTCTAGATTGGGAGGTGAGCCTCCATGATCACAACCTACAAATGTTATTGCAGGTTTGATTGGGAATAAAGAATGGAGTGAAGTCTTCTTGCAAAGTTCCTATTTAATATATTGAGTTTGTAAAGTAAAGAAATGTATTTTGACAATCCCTCATTTGATAGGAATGAGGAGGATTGAGTTTGTAACCTTTCTATTTTGTGTAAAGGAAACAAATTAGAAAACAAATTATATTTATTTGTGTAGTTCATTTGAAAGAAATAAAAGAAAAGAAAAGCATTTGAGTTATTCTTTAAATCTGTTTATTGCTTGAGTAAAGTTGAAATGAAAATTTGCTTTCTATTTTATTGGTTAGTAAAAGATATGCATGTTGTAAATGAGAAAAAAGTTAGATAAGTATTTACGTTGATTACATTCCATTAATTTTATCATTTCTGCAAAATAAGTGTTAGAAGTGCAGTTATAAATAAAAAGGAAATGTTATTGTTGTCTATAGTTTTAAAAAGAAATGATTGAAAACACTTTTTAAGTGTTAGTTTTAATCCCTTTAGTATTTGCATCTTGCTACTATGTGTGTGTGTGTGGGGGGGGGGGGGGGGGGGGGGGCAGGTGTTATACATTTAAAATATCTATTATTTTACATCTAACTAATTTGTTGAACTGAGAAAAATTAAGTTAGATATGTATGCTGCAATTTAAGCAAATATATATATATATATATATATATATATATATATATATATATATATATATATATATATATATATATATATATATTTATCCTATAAATGAAAAGAAAAAAAAAATGGGGTTAATTCTAAACTGGGTTATGCAGAAATACATTTTCTATTCAGTCATATAAGCTCATCTATTTATATAATAAATATGTTCATTATATTTATTAAAAAAAAGAGACTGTTTAAAAAAAAAATATATATATATATATAAACTTGGATCTTATGCGGAAGCTAGGCCGCCACCATGGATAACCATTGTGGAGGCTCGGCCGCCACCACAGTGGGTGGCACCATGCCCGCCACTATGGGTAACCACAGTGAACAGCACCACGGCTGCCATTGTGGGTAACCATAGTGAGTGGCACCACCGCCAATGTGGGTATCCATAGTGGTGCCTATGTGCTACCGTGCGGCTCACAACCACCGCCCTCCGCCGCACCTCAAACCTCGACCCAGTGGCACCACCGCCTCTCTGGCCTTTGTGTCTCCATCATGCCTTCCTTCAGCTCCGCCGACCCTTCACCTACACACACACAAAAAAAACAAAAATGTGTGTTGCTAAATAAAACCCTAACCCAATTTTGGGTTAGGGTAAATTGAATAGCAAAAAGGTAAAACAAGAGAGTCATAAGGATTTTGGATAAACCCTAGATAGGGTTGAAAAAAAAAGGGAGAGATAATAATAAAAGAAATAAAATTTAAAAGGGGGGGAAAGTTCTTTTTAAGTTGAAATGGGAAACCCCCATTCGATTTAGGTTATTATTTTAAGTTAGTTGACCTTTTAGGGATTTTAATTGGAGGTGTGAATAATTAATTATATAGACAATATTATACTCATGTTTGGGTAAATTTATTAAAAAAGTTTACTAATGGAAATTTTAAATAGTATAATGATTAATTTTATATTGAGGTAATTTAATGCCAAATATTAAATATATGATATTTAATGTTTGGGAATTTATTTCGACAATAAAGTGAGGTTATTGACTAGGTTATTATAAAATTTGATTTAGTCAACTTTAATAGGTGATTTTTAACAATGTGTACTATTGCTAAACTCATTATTTTTGAATACTAATGGAAATGTGATAACGATAATTTAATTAATTTCCAAGGTAATTAAATACTATTTGGGATGGTTACTATCTCTTGAATAAAAATTAAAGAATTATTTGGGGTAAATTAATTAATTAATAAATAAAGTTGTGATGACCCCTTGGGGTAGAATTATTTAGAATTAAAATTATAAACATTATATTGTGGAGTTAATTAAATTAACTTTAGGAACCCATTCTTTTAGTGCATGAGATAACCCTTAGTATAGAAAAAGTTATTTATCACACTCTTTATCAAAGAACATCTAGTATTTTTGTGTTGTTTTTTAAAAAAATTGTTGTTGCATTTTTGCCCAAAAATTTGGGCTTGACATTGTTTCACACGTTAGGTCTTGTTCTTCGGCATTTGATCCTTTTTTTGGGCCAACCGAATCCCCTTGGAGTGTATAAATTATTGTAATTGAGCCTTAGAATATAGATAAGTAGAGATAAGTTAAGATATAGAACATAGAAGATAGATATTACGATTTGAGGTCCCAGTTGTGACCTGTACTATAATGAAGCATGTTTTAGCAGGCCAGTGAGTCAATTTCTATAACCTGATGTCTACCGATTGAGTGTAAACAATTTTCATGATATAATTCATTTAGTTATGTATTGCCTCCATCATATCCTTGTGTTTCCATTATGTTTACTCTTGCTGACCGGTCCAAATCGATCTCTTTGAGGTCCCTCCTAACTAGTGGTTGCACCAAGTGGTATTAGAGAGAGCTTTTGTTCCAAAGATTGCATTGTCCTAAGAATTTTGTTGTACTGTGGATCTGACCTACCCTGTAGAGAACTACTGGGAAGATGGTGTGAAGAGGAAATAGGAATGGTGGAGCCTGTGGGAATGCATACCCTGTTGTGATAGAAATGTTGCTAGGAATTGTAGCCCAGTTGGAAGTCATTTAGACAACCCAAAGAAGAGGCCGATATATTGAAGATGTGAGTGAAGATGAAGGAGAAGAAGCCCCAACAGAACTAGTAAACCCACTGGTGATTGACATGGATGAAGAGAGGTTTGTGAGGGTTTTGAGTAGGGAGACTAATAAACCTCATTTTACCCCACCAAAATATGATGGAAAGTTGGATTCAGATGAATTGATGGATTGGATTTTAGAGATGGAGAAATATTTTGATTTTGAGAACATTTCAAAAGAAAGACAAGTGAAATATGTCTATACCCAGTTGAAGGGTCATGCATCTCTTTGGTGGGAGCATTTGCAGGTTGATAGAAAAAGAAGAGGTAAAGAGAACATCAAGACATGGGATCAAATGGTTGCTAAATTGAAATAAAAATTTATGCCAACTGATTATCAAGTGAATCTGTTCCGGAAGTTGCAAAATTTGAAGCAGAAGAAATCTAGTGTGAAGGAGTACACCGAAGCCTTTTATAAGTTGAATATCAGATCCAGACATGTTGATGATGAAGTTGAACAAGTTGCAAGATATCTGAATGGATTGCGGATGTCTATACATGATGAACTTAGTTTGATGAAATTGTAGAGTGTTGAAGAGGCTTACTATTGGCAATATGGAGGAATTGATTATGTGTTGCATTGATGTTTTGTCATTGATTTCAACACTAGCTATTATGGTTAGTTACCAGTAGACAGGTTTTGGTTACCGATAGAAGAACTAGTGTTACCGGTAAGGGTTTAAGTTTAACCGACAAATCTTTTAATGAGAATCTTTGACATAATGCATAAGTGGTGTTGGTGCGGCTTCTAGATGGAATTCAAGATGTAGAAGTTGATCCTTGATCATGCCTTGACTGATTGAAGACATCGCTTTGGCATGGTGGAACCAGATTAGTTCTGGTGCCTATCTAGGTTATGAATTGGTATCATGTTAACTTGTTCTCTACACGTTAGCAGGATGATCTATGCACTGGTTAATGTTGTTTTGGTCTAAAGCCGACATGGCATATCATTATAATATGGATGTATGTAATGATCTTATTATAATATATTTTAGGTGGCCGCCCTAATTGGTTTGGGCCTTGGGGTTTGTATAAATTGGTGTAAGATCTTATTGTAGATCATGGTATGGGAATGCAATATATGTTCATGGTCATGGAATGAAATATCATAGACGAAGGGGATTTGGTTGATCATAGGTGATCGAATTGGGTTTATGTAAGAGGTCAAAGGCCTCTGGTATTGAGCTTAACCAGGACTGTAATTAGGCATGGTAGATGCTCTCTTTGGTAGTTCATTCTTCTGGATTATTGTCCAATTATCTTGAGGTAGTCATAACCTCTCTGTAGTCAGTGAGACTCCTTTGTAATGAGCAGTACGCTCTAGGTAGTGTGCCTTCCTACATGTGTAGGCCCCTTATTGTATCAAATACATTTTGCAAAAGTATCATCTAACTGTGGGTAGGCTTCCTACCATGGTTTCTCCCTTTACCAGGTTTTCCACATACAAATCATGGTGTTATGTGGTATGGTTGCATTGTGTTAATTCTCTATTACATTCTTAAGTTGTATTGCTTACCGATATCTGTTTCTGCTGTAATTCCCCACCAGGAACCCTAAAGAAAACAACATAACTAGGCAACTAAAGGGTGAAATTTTTATTTTTTTTAAAGATTAAGTGCATTAATTATCACATTGCACATTTATTAACACAACAGAAGTCTAACAAATGATTTCCTAAGGGTTACCAATGAAGATTAATTCATAATAATAATAATAACATCAAGGTTAATCCAATTATCCATCCAGTTAGGAACTTAAATGCTTTTAATTAAATCATCCATCTAGTTAGGAACTTAATTGCTTTTAATTAAAACATACTCATAAAACTAAATCCACAATGAAAGATTTAAAGTGTTCCAATGCATTTACTTTCCATGGTTCACTTATACATAAGAGTAAAGATACTGAATTAACATACATTCAAATGAATTAATATCATAGTAATCAATAATTACAAGGCTTCCAATAGTACAACTGAATACAAAAGTTATAATGCCAAGGTTACATAGATTTCTGAAACAACGACCACATGGTCTCAAAAGTACAATAATCATGAACCCAGATACACTAGTGAAGCCTTTCCTTGCCTGAAGGTACAATCAAGGATATCCGATGGGAAGTGGCACTACCACCCGACCATGTGATCCCAAAGTGGAACCACCCCACAGTGCTGGGAGATAGCAGAAGACCCTCAAGCAAGCAAACAAGACAAGTACGACAGTACAACATGACTCTGCAAAACCCATGTGACTCAAGTCACAAACACTAGTGACACTAAGGAGAGAGCGTCATCGCATGACTTAAGGTGGTTACCCTAGGTAGGCCTCCATAGGTCCCGACCCGCATCCTGGGTTATCCTGGTAACCTCTCTTGAACCCCCAGCTCCATCTAAGCATCATGTGGACCCTACCAATCCCTTCGTGAAGACAAGGTGGTAGGTTTGCCATTCCAGGCATTCTCACAACATCTTGAGCCTATACAAGCACTCAACCATGTGTGAGGCACATTATCTTAATTAAATATTTCAGCTACCCACCCCCTAATCAATTATTAGGTTATCACTTCTTAACTAACTTTCGGGGGGTTATCCTGCCATCCACTTTGGGTGCAGCCCCCGCTCAAAGGCCACTCTCTCACATAGGACACTAATAGGAAGGGTATCTCTATGAGAACTCTATGGCAAAACTGAGAGCCATATCTAATCCTGACAAACTACAGGTGAAGGATGCACAAATCATAAACCTAGGATTGACCATTTGGAATAAAACACACAATGGCTCACATCAACAAGATTACACAACCACACCTAACCAAGGGGTATGAACAACCATAACGACAACTCAAAATCAGATCTACAACGTAAATATGTTTGTACCAAGACTACCATTTATACTAAAGATCCTATAAAAGGCAATCTTTTTTTTAAAACAGTAAAAAGACATTTTATACTTTGTAAATGTAGATATTCCAGTAAATAGAAAATACATCTTTATTGATAAGAGAATAACAGAGTTGTCATTTGTCCAATGATGCTAAATTTAACTTTTCTAAAGATAAACTAATTTCTGAATTAATTATATATATATATATATATATAATAATATAATATATGTATATGAGTATATATTCATGAATATATATCATATAGATATATATATATATATATATATATATATATATATATATATATATATATATATTAAAACATAACTAATTTACACAATATTCATTAATACTCAAAATAAAATGTCATGGTTTAAAAACATATATATATATATATATATATATATATATATATATATATATATATATATATATATATATATATATATATATATATATATATTTATTTATTTTATTACACATAAAAAATCCAAAATCATAATTATTCTAGTGGCATGCACAGGGGACATATGATTTATGTTTTCCTGTAGCCTTGCTAGCATGCTACTCGTAAGGTAGCCCCGCTACCCTACGGTAACAAGCTACCGATTCCCCTCCCTTTTTTTAATAATTTTTTTAATATAATTTTTTTTTTAAAGATTTCCAAATTAATTTTTTTTTTACACAGAGATAAATAAATCTCGATTCCTGCACTCTGAGAAAACAGAGTTTAATTAAATCACAGTAAAGTATATTATATTTCTCCCTTAAAAAAAAAAAAAAACCTTATCAAAGTTTCTTTTTATAAACTAAAGTCCAACATAACATTTATTGGTAAAAAATCCTACCAGAAGATTCAAAACTCTAAGCCAAAAAAGAGATTGATAAAAAAAAAAAATCTTTAAAAAGGGAAATATCTTTTGCCCAACCCATAAGGAATAATTTTAACCCAGATTTCTAATTTTTTTTTTTCCCACAATAGGAAGAACACAATCAAATGCACAGGAAGAATTTATTTGAAGCAAAGGAGGGAATTTTGCGAGCATAACCTCCTACATTTTCACAAATATCAAAGCTAGATAAATACACAGAAAGAAAATAATTAAAAACATTTAATCCTAAACAAAATCAAAACTCAACCAGAAATGGAAGACACAGCCATCTTCTATTTAATTTTTTTTTTCTACAAATACACACCAAAAACTACAGAGAAAGGAAGAATATTTGAGCTAATATTAAAAATAAATAAACAGGCAGAAGCTATCCAACCTTGGAAGCTTTCCTAGAAGATCTTGAGGAAGAGCTCATGCAACCAGATATCCATGCCAAACCTTCCTTTCAGATCCTTATTTTTCCAACATGCATCCAAGAAATTTTAAAAATTTCTTCCTACAGACTGCTGCCTCCTTCTCGTGAACTCCCAAAAATAATTTTCAAAAATATATTTAACCCCAAACATTTTTAGGTTGAAAATATTTTTCTCTCCAAATCTAATATTCCATTAAAAACTAAAAGGATTTTATTTTATTTTCTAATTTCCACAAAAAACAAATGAAACTGCAATTTCCCAAAAGTCATTACTTTCCTTCTTTTTTTTTTTCTTTTCTCATGCCCATTTAATTAACTTGCTAAACAAATATATAAGGAAAGTGAATCAACTTTATTTTGTTTATTTCGAATTTATTTTTTTTAAATCTAGAATATAATAATTACATTTAATTTTATTTATTTTCCCACTAAAGTTTAAATAAAATTATATTTCTAAAATCTCAAAATTTGCAAACTAATTAAGGTAATTTTATTTTTAAAAATATAGAGAACAAAAATGCAATTAATTTATTTTCTACTAAATTTAAATAAAATTATATTTCTAATATAATACAATTTACAACTAATTTAATCACTTCACTTAATTAATTAAATTCATAATCACTAAAGTATTATAGTTCATAAATTAAATATGCTAACTATAAAGTGACACCATAAACTCAAATAATTAATCTAATCTACTAGGGTACACAAACAGAGAAGACCCAAATAAAGACTCTAAAAAAGTCAAACAAATAAAACTCGAGGGCCGAACATACAACAAAGACGACCAACTAATGACACTTATAAGAGTGTAACTGGGGTAAAATTAGGGTCAACCACTATCTCCTCCACTCACATCGGACAAATAAGGCACACTTAGACCTGTGAAGTTAGGTGGAGATGATACCCCGTACCTACCCGGGACTTGTACCTGTAATGACCTACATCATCAAACCACATATGCATATATACAAATATAGAATACAAGGCACACACACTGATGAAGGAGAATCATGACGTTCCCTATCTCACTGGAGTGAATGAAGGAAAATCATCCCCTCACATCCAATACACTCGTAGACATGTAACATATAATTACACATTGCATGGATAAAGTAAAGTGTCAATACATAACAATAATCCATAAAATACCACAAATCATAAATACTAAAATATTGTAAATAAATTATGCATCCCATATCCAGATAAAGCATGAAATAATGTCATATAAGTCTGATTAACACATAATGGTAATGTATCCACTAAAAGTAAACAATAGTAAAATATGAGTCTAATAAGTTCAATCGAGGAGGGTTACTACATCTACTTTTCCAGAATTCAATGTTTATTTGCTTCAGGTTAAAGTTATAAAGTGGTTTGATTAATATAATCTATTGACAACTGATTCACCCCCCCCTCTTAGTTGTCCACCGGTTATCCTAACAATTGGCATCAGAGCTCTGGTCCTCTTTTGCAAAAGCTTAACCACTTGAGAAATCCCTAAGCTTGATTGAACAAATTATGGGATATAGAAAATCCGAATGGAGAGTCATCTTAGATGTCTTGGCAAGTATATTTGGGAGATCATTGAGAAAGGATATACACCTTATGATCCAACATCTTGGCAATCCTCATTCTGTAGACTTGGATAAGAAGATTGAAAATAATTGCAGAGCTAGAGAAGCCCTCTTGTGTGCACTTACTGATTAGGAAATCATGGGATTGACCAATAAATCATCGACAAAGGTTATGTGGGATAAATTGCAAACTCTGAATGAAGGTGACCCTACTGTCAAAATTTTTAAACTTGATGGTTACCGGGTAAGGTATGAGAAGTTGAAGATGAAAGATAATGAAAGAATTGCTACATTCATGGAAAGAGTAAATGAGATTGTCATGGGAATTCAATGTTGTGGAGATGAAATAGTTTCCAAAGTCTTGAGAGCCCTTCCACCGACTTACAAGATGAAGGCAACTTCAATTAATGAATTGAGAAGAATGGAAAACACTTCAGTTAACAAAGACATTCTGATTGGGAAATTATCTAATTTTGAGCTTGAAGAATTTGGACCCTCTGGAGGTGCAAAGTCTGAACCTTCTTTTCATGCATCATCATCCACCGACAAAAGTGATTGGAAAGCCTTATATGAAAAATAATTGGAAGATATGAGGAAAGAGGATGAATAATTTGAGCAACTTGAAGCCTTATTCTGTAGAAGAGTACCTAAAGGACTGGCAGGAAGTAAGTATGAAGGAAAATCACCTTTTAAATGTTTTACATGTAATAAGATTGGTCATTTTGCTTCTAGATGTCCTGAAAGGAATGCAAGATTTGAAGAAAGAGTTAAGAAATCATTTAAGCCTAATCATAATAGATATAGATTCAAGAAAAAAAACAATGATACATAGTGGATGGGGAAGGAGTAAGTGATGACTTTGAGGATGAACTAGTAGCAAACTCTGCTAGTGGATCCGGCAATGGAAAGGAATGGGTGTTCTATGCTTTAAAGGAAGATGAACTAGAACCAGCTATCAAGAATGAAGAAAAGGCCCTAGCAGAAAAAGTTGAAGACAAGTATGAATGGGTAATTGATAGTTGATGTTCACATCATATGATTGGAGATAAAAGAAAAATTTTGTCCCTGCAAGAATACAATGGTGGTCAAGTCATATTTAGGGATGACAAAGCATGTATGATGAAAGGTAGAGGTATTATTTCTATGGATGACAAGCATAATACTGATAATGTCTATTATGTAGAAGGTTTAAAGCATAGTCTTTTAAGTGTTGGTGAATTGGTGGATAAGGGATTCCAACTTTAGTTTAAAGATAAAAAATATGAAATCATTAACAAAACTAGTTTGGAGATTGGAACCGGTACTCAGACTGGAGGTAATATCTTTCACTTGAACACTAGTGATAAGACATGTTTGATTTCTCATATTGATGAGAGTTGGTTATAGCATAAGAGGTTGTGTCATGTTAATTTTGATTGTATTGTTAAGATCAGTTCAACAAAGGCAGTTAGAGATATACCTAAGATTATAAAGCCTCATAATCTAGTATGTAAGGAATATCAATTGGGAATGCAAGTTAGAACTTCTTTTAAGAGAATACATGATAAATCTAATGATGTGCTTGATTTGATTCATACTGACTTATGTGGTCCAAAAAGGACTAGAATATTTCAAGGTGATAGGTATTTCATGTTGATAATTGATGATTATTCTAGAATGATATCAGTGACTTTTCTAAGGGAGAAGTTTGGAGCCTTTGAAAAATTCAAGATCTTCAAAGAAAAGGAGGAAACAGAAAGTGGATTGAAAATCAAATGTCTTAGATCGGATGAAGGCGGTGAGTTCACTTCTCATGAATTTAACAGTTATTGTGAGACAAATGGCATTAGGAGATAGTTGTCTATACCCCGGACTCCTCAATAGAATGGAGTAGTGGAAAGGAAGAATAGAACCATTTTGGATGCATCAAGAACCATGATGATGGAAGCTAGATTACCTCACATATACTAGAGAGAAGCAATGAGTACAACAGTCTACACATTTAACAAAGTTCATATAAAAGGTGAAACCGGTAAGACCCCTTATGAATTATGGTTTGGACATACACCTACTGTTAAATATTTTAGAATTTTTGGAAGTAAATTTTATATCAAAAGGGATGATTCAATTGGGAAGTTTGATCCTAGATGTGATGAAGGGATATTTCTTAGATATTCAATTCAAAGCAAAGCATATAGATGTTATAACAAAATATTGGAGAAAATTGTGGAGAGCGCAAATGTGAAAGTGGATGAGCAATACAAAAATCAATCTATGTCATGTGATAGGGAACCGACAATGGAAATGATCTTAACTAAACCGCCAATGCCTCAATCAATACAAGACACTGAGACAGTTACACCGACACAATCAAAAAATTCAACTGTGACTGATGATCTGAATAGTGAACCTGAAGTTCAGAAGGCACCAAGGTATGTAAGCTTAAATCATTTTGAAGATCAAATCATTGGAGATGGGAACAAGGGAGTGATGACAAGAAGAATACTGGAAAATGAAGAGGTATGTCTTATTTCTCAAATTGAACCGACATTTGTTATTGAAGCTTGTAAAGACAAACATTGGTTAAACACTATGGAAGATAAATTAGATCAGATAGAGAAGAATGAGACTTGGACTTTAGTTCCCTGACATAAAAATAAGAATCTTATTGGAACTAAATGGGTTTTTAGAAATAAAATAAATGAGGATGGTCAAGTTGTAAGAAACAAGGCTAGACTAGTTTGTAAATGATATTCTCAAATGGAAGGAATTGATTATGGTGAGACATTTGCACCTATAGCTATAATTGAAGCTATTAGACTATTTCATGCCTATGCAACATACAAAAACTATAAGGTCTATCAAATGGATGTTAAATGTGCATTTTTTAATCGTGAACTTGAGGAAGAGGTATACATTAAACAACCTGATGGATTTTCACTGACAGATGACAAAGATATGGTTTGCAGGTTAAGGAAAGCTTTATATGGATTTAAACAAGCTCCTAGAGCTTGGTATACAAGATTGGGTAAATATCTTTTGAATCTTGGTTTTACTAAAGGAAGTGTTGATAGTAATTTATATTATAAGATCACTGATGATGATATTCTAATTATTAAAGTATTTGTTGATGATATCATTTTTGGAGGTGAAGATAAATTGTGCATGGAATTCTCTAATAATATGAAGAATGAATTTGAAATGTCCATGATTGGTGAGATGAGATTTTTCTTAGGTTTGCAGATTACTCAAACTAATAAAGGCATTTTTATCTATCAAACTAAGTATCTAAGGGAATTGTTGAAGAAGTTTGGAATTGAAAATTCCAAACTGGTAAGCATTCCAATGGTGACAAGTGAAAAATTAATTATCAAAGACACATCTGCACCGGTAAATTCGACAAGGTATAAGTCTATGATTGTTGGCTTGTTATATCTAACTCAGACTAGACCAAATATTATGAATGTAGTAAGTAATGTTTCAAGATATCAAATTAATCCTAAAGAAAATCATGAATGTGCAATAAAGAGGATATTTCAGTACTTGCAAAGAACAACAAAATATGGCTTATGGTATTCTAGAAATAAAAACTTCACTTTATGTTGATGAATAATGATGAACAACAAATACCTTAACTGGTACTATGAGGGGGGGGGTGAATTAGTAAATACAAAAACTTCTCCACAACTTATCAAGTTAAAACAATGCTAACCAGTTGCCCTCATTACTGAACTTAACCATGGCAATACCGGTTAAACAAAGTAAGACTTTAGACACCATAAACTAGTAAAACTGAACACTTCAAATGCATTCAATAATTGATAACTACTTCACCCATACACATATGCATGTGGTATATCAACAATACCATAACCACTAGCTCTACCCGCATAACCACTCAAACAAAGAATACTTAACCATCACATGAAAATGCACAACTCATGACACATAAACTTTTCATGTGGAAACCCAAATGGGAAAAACCACGGTGGGGATGAATACCCACAATCTTGTTTTGAACTCTTTTGAAGCTTGCTTTTTTAGGAGCCTAGTCCAGTTAAAGACTTTACAAAAAGGTTCTGCTAGGAACTAATGCTATTAAAGATCACCCAGTTAGGGGATGGATTTATACCCTATTAAAGGTTGAAACCCTGTTAAAGGTTACCTTGCTAGAGGATTTAAAGAACTCAATGAACTTGAATCACCTGGTTAGAAGTTTTACAATAAGCCTATTAAAGCTAGCCGACAAAGGGATTTCACTTCTATTGAAATGGTTAGAAGACAACAGTTAAAACTCTAATCTGATAACAACACTATATGTTGAGGCAGATCTTTTTCAGTTCCTTCATACTCTGCAGTTTTCACTCACTGGTCTGGCAAGTATCTCATCACTCGGATACACACATTCTTTTGCCAACAAAAACAATATCAAAACTCATCGACCTTATAGACAACAATTAGGTTGGTAACACAAACCGTAAACCCTAAGAATCTTAGGTTTACAATTACAAGCGGTCCAATCCTGACTGTCCAAACACTTTTCATAGAATGAAACAATCTCAAATAGATCATAAGTCATTATGCATCGTCCATTTTTCACCATACATAGAAATCAGTAACCCATCACACTTTCTTCTCATACCGCTAAGAAGAATGTTCATTCTTAAGGTAAACATTTAATGCACTCGATCTTCATATGCAATATTTCAAGGAAATCCTTCACATGCACAAAAGTGATGTGGAATCCTGATCTCATCCTTATTTCTTAGCTAACTCATCACAAAATATCATCGGTTGCATCGCACAAGCTAGATTGCCAAACCAGAAATGCTATAGTTGAGACTACCAACCGGTAGTCACACTTAGTGAGACCTTGACACCGGTTCACTACATCTCTTCATACCGGTTGACCAATATTGATCATTAATAACTTCTTCCAATCTTCATTCCGATTGACCTATACTTATTCACATCAATGACAACATATATTATTATCATATTATCATATTATCATACCGGTTCATCATATGCCAACAATCTCCCCCTTTGGCATTGATGGCAATACTCAGTGTAGCATTGCAACTAAAAGCATCATAGACCAGTGCATCTAAAATATCTACATCAGATATCTTCTCCCCATTTTATAACAATGCCAAAGTGGAGGCACAAGCTCCCATACTTCACTATGTTGCCACCCTATGGAGTAGCATCCTTCAACACATCAATCCTAAAAGATTTGTCACTGTAATACTTGACTGATGTGGATCACACATCTTTAGTTTACTTCATGAAGGGGTAAAACCCCTAATTCACCTCTCAAATAGGTAAATGTAGTCTTCGGTAAGGGCTTAGTGAATATGTCTGCTAGCTACTCCTTACTGGAAACATGTTGTAATACAACCTCTTTGTTTTGAACCTTCTCTCTCAAAAAATGATACTTGATCTCAATGTGCTTAGTTCTAGCATACAATACTGGATTCTTGGAAATATTAATTGCACTAGTATTGTCACAAAATATACTCACCAGTTTAGATATAGGTACTTTGAAACCATCCAATACATGTTACATCCAAATTACCTAAGTGTAGTTCATAAATGCTACCACATACTCTGCTTCAGCTATAGACTGAGAAATACAGCTCTGCTTCTTTCTTGTCCAGGAGACTAGTCTTCCACCAAGAAAGAATTCTCCATCGGTTGTTCTCTTTTGGTCGTCTACATTACCTACCCAATCTACATTAGTAAATACCTTGAGATTAAAATCACCATTGTATAGATACCACAATCCATTGTCAATAGTCCCTTTCAGGTATCTAAGAATCCTCTTGACTGCCACCAAGTGGGATTCTCTTGGACTTTTCTGAAAATGAGCTACTATGCCCACTGCATGAGCAATATCTGGTCTATTGTGCACCACATAGTGCAGCTTACCGATCATTGACCAGTACTCCTTCTCATTCACTAACAATGAATTAGCTTCCCTATTCAGTTTACGGCTGATCACCATTGGTGTACCAACTGGTTTTCTCTCCTCCATGCTAAAGGTCTTCAATACCTCTTTGACATACTTGGACGGGGTAATAAACATACCCTCTTTCATTTGTTGAATCTGTAAACCAATGAAGAATTTTATCTCTCCAATCAGAGACATCTCAAACTCTTTCTTCATTTCATCTGCATAAGCATGACTCATTTCATCATCTCCTCCAAAGATTATGTCATCTACAAATACTTCACAGTTCAGAATCTGATCATCTTTATATTTTAGGTAGATGTTGCTATCCTCACTTGTTCTCTCAAAACCTATCTTCACAAGATGAGAGTGTAACCATTCATACCATTTCCTAGGTGCTTGTTTTAATCCATATAGGGCTTTGTGTAATCTACATGCCATGTTACTATCTTTTGATAAGGCAAACCCATCTAGTTCCTCAATATACACTTCCTCTTCTAGGATTTCATTCAAGAACACAGACTTCACATCCATCTGATAAACCTTAAATCCCTTGAATGCTGCAAATGCAACTAGCTTTCAGATACCTTCTAGTCTAGCCACAGGAGCAAAGGTTTCTCCATAGTCTTCTCCCTCTTCCTGAGCATATCCCTTGCAAACAAGTCTTGCCTTGTTCCTCACAATTGTGCCTTCTTCATTTAGCTTATTCCCGAAGACCCATTTGGTACCTATGATATTCTTATGTTCAAGTATGGGTACCAAGGACCATGTTTCATTATTTTCTATCTAGTCTAGCTCCTCTTCCATTGCCTTAATCCAGTCTTCATCTATAAGTACTTCTCTGAAAGTTTTGGGCTCCAATTCAAAAATCATGCAAGAGTTTTCTTTCACTTTTCTTCATGTGACTATCCCTGCATCTTTGTCTCCTGTTATTTTCTTCGGATCATGATATAGTTTCACGTACCTAGGAATGACTCTAGCTAGTTTTGCTAGCTTTTCCTCTTCTTCTTAACTTACTTCTTCTTCTTCACCTACTACAGCTTCTACCAGTATAGGAACACTGAGATCTTTACTTGTTTCTTTCTTAACCGGTTCCCAGAAGGCTATACCCATTTCATCTTCCACTTCCTCGCTACAAGTTTTCTTAGGTTCCTCAGGGGATTCATCAACCCTAACATTGATAATCTCAACAATTTTTTGTGTTCTTTTGTTGTAGCACTTGAGAGCTTTACTCTTAGTGGAATATCCCATAAATATTCCCTCATCACATTTAGCATCAAACTTTCTCAGATGCTCACCTCTCTTGATGTAACACTTACTACCAAATACTTTAAAATAACTCACAGTGGGAGTCTTCCTAGTCCAATACTTATAAGGGGTTTTAACTCTACCTTTCTTGATGAGTACCCAGTTCATAGTATAGACTGCAATGCTCATCACTTCTCTCCAAAAAGTGTGAGCAACATTTCTTTGGATTAGCATTGTTCTGACCGCTTTAACTACAGTCCTGTTATTCCTTTCTACTATGCCATTATATTGTGATGTCCTTGGGGTAGACAACTACCTCTTGATACCGCTATCTTCACAATAGTTGAATTCATCAGAAGTGTATTCACCTCCTTGATCAGTTCTTAGGCATTTTATCTTTTAACCACTTTCCTTCTCTACTAATGCTCCAAAGTCTTTGAACTTTCCAAATGCCTCAGACTTGTCTTTCAATAATGTGACCCATATCATTCTTGAGAAGTCATCAGTAAGAATCATGAAATACCTATCTCCCTAAATACTTCTAGTTTTCATAGGACCACACAAATCGGTATGCACAAGATCAAGTAAGTTTTCTGCTGAAAAAGACTTACCTTTGAAAGTTGAGTAAGACATCTTCCCAAGTTGGCATTCTCTGCACAAAGAATTCTCCGGTTTGTTCAGCAAAGGTAATCCTCTTACTAACTTGATCTTACTAGCCTTTACAATATTATAAAATTTCATATGACAAAGTCTCCTATGCCATATCCAACTATCATCAAACTTCTCCATCAGACACCGACTTATCTTAGCATTCAACTGAAACAAGTTACCTCTGGTTACTTACCGGTGGTAATAAGTTCACCACTTTTTCCAATTATACTGTAGACTCCACCTTTGAACTCCAGAATGAGTCCTTTATCATTTAGTTAAGAAACACTCAACGGGTTATTCTTAAGACCTTCTACCCAGTAGACATCATCCGCACTGCTCTTTCCATTCAGTGAGATGGATCATTTTCCTTTTACCAAGCATGGTGCATCATTGCTAAATCTGACAACACCTCCATCATATTCTTCTAGAGATAGAAACTTTTTTCGATCACTAGTCATGTGGTGAGAACAACCACTATCAATAATCCACTCATTAGAGTTGTCAATGCAAGAGACAAGTGCTTTCTTGTTAGACACTTCTTCCTTTACAGCTATGAACACTGTGTCCTCATTCTCCTTATCCTCAGATTACTCATTAGTAACACCTTCATCAACTGCAACAAGACAATTTCTTCTATTTCCTCCTTTATACTTTCTAAACCTCTCCAGTTTATCCTTATTGTCATTGTTAGGAAAGTTAACAGCTATATGTCCTATCTTATTGTAGGAAAAACATTTTAAAGGAAGATTATCTCTATACTTTTGAATACCTTTTGGAAGTCTCTTGCCAAGAAGATCTTCAAACTCCATCAGAATATCTTCATCATCCATACCTCTATTCTTAATGGATTCATAACTGGTACTTACTTCTTTTCCTTTTTTGGTTGGTGCAACAGATTCTCTAAAAGGTGACTTAGTCTTCTGAACACTGCCATCATATCTATTCAGCTCATATGCAGTCAACTTTGCAATGATAGAGTCTAAGGATACCTTGGTTTTGTCAATAGACCTTAGTTCCCGAATAGCAGCAACTCTTATTGCATAAACTGGTAACAATGATCTCAAAACTTTACTGACAATGGTGGCATCATCAATTGTTCCACTAGTGCTCTTGATATCTCCAATAACAGTCTTGATCCTTATGCCATATTGCTGAATGGTTTCACCTTCAACCACCCTCATGTCTTCAAATTTTACTCTAAGGCTCTCTTTCTTAGCTTGCTTGACATGTTCATCACCGCCATAAATAGTTTTCAATGTGTCCCATACATCCTTAGGAGTTTCCTTATCTTGTACATCAATGAACTCAATGTCAAACAAACTGCTAATAAGGGCTTCCATGACTTGCCCATTTTCTTGAATCTCTCTTTTTTGATCATCGAGTAGAGTGCCAATTGGGATTACATAGACATTCTCAACATATCTCCAGTGTTGAGCACCCAAACTATTGATATAGATATTCATTTTGTCTTTCCATATTTTGAAGTTATCTCTATTGAACGTAGGACCTTCCCTCTTCATCATTAAGGCAGGGTCTTTTACCTCAAATGGTTAAGCTTATATCACCAAGGATCTGGAGTCACTCTGATACCAATTGATGAATAATGATAAACAACAAATACCCTAACTGGTACTGAGAGGGGGGGGTGAATCAGTACATACAAAAACTTCTCTGCAACTTATCAAGTTAAAACAATGCTAACCGGTTGTCCTCATTACTGAACTTAACCATGGCAATATCGGTTAAACACAATAAGACTTTAGACACCATAAACCGATAAAACTAAACACTTCAAATGCATTCAATACTTGATAACTACTTCACCCATAAACATATGCATGTGGTATATCATCAATACCATAACCACTAGCTTTGCATGCATGACCACTCAAACAAAGAATCCTTAACCATCACATGAAAAATGCACAACTCATGACACACAGATTTTTCACGTAGAAACCCTAATGGGAAAAACCACATTGGGGATGAATACCCACAAGCTTGTTTTGAACTCTTTTGAAGATCACTCTGTTAGGAGCCTAGTCTGGTTAAAGACTTTACAATAAGGTTCTTCTAGGAACCAATCTTGTTAAAGATCACTCGGTTAAGGAATGGCTATATACCATGTTAAAGGTTGAAACCCTGTTAAAGGTTACCTTGCTAGAGGATTTAAAGAGCTCAATGAACTTGAGTCACCTGGTTATAGGTTTTACAATAAACCTGTTAAAGCTACCTAGCAAAGGGATTTTCCTTCTATTGAAATGGTTAGAAGACAATAGGTAAAACTCTGATCTGATAACAACACTATATGCTAAGGAAGATCCTTTTCAGTTCCTCTACTCTGCAATCATACTCTACAGTTTTGACTCACTGGTCTGGCAAGTATCTCATCACTCGGATACATACATTCTTTTGCCAACAACAACAATATCAAAACACATCGACCTTATAGACAATAATTAGGTCGGTAACACAAACCCTAAACCCTAAGCATCTTAGGTTTACAATTACATGCGGTCCAATCTTGACCGTGCAAACACTTTTCATAGAATGAAACAATCTTAAAAAGATCACAAGTCATTCTACATTGTCCATTTTTCACCGCACATAGATAATAGTAACCCATCATGCTTTCTTCTCATACCGCTAAGAAGAATGTTCATTCCTGAGGTAGACATTTAATGCAATCGATCTTCATATGCAATATTTTCAAGGAAATCCTTCATGTAGACAAAACTGACTTGGCATCTCGATCTCACCCTTATTTCTTAGCTAACTCATCACAAAATATCATCGGTTTCATTGCACAAGCTATATTGCCAAACCGGAAACCATAGAGCTGAGACTACCAACCAGTAGTCACACTTAGTGAGACCTTGACACTGGTTCACTACATCTCTTCATACTGGTTGACCAATCTTGATCATTAATAACAACTTCTTCCAATCTTTATACCGGTTGACCTATACTTATTGACATGAATGACAACATATATTATTATCATATTATCATATCAGTTCATCATATGCCAACATATGTGCCTATATAGATTCAGATTGGGTAGGAGATACTGATGACAGGAAGAGTACTTCTGGTGGAGCTTTATTTCTTGGAAAGAAATTGGTTTCATGGATCAACAAAAATAGTCATACATTTCTTTATCTACTGCAGAAGTCGAATATGTTGCAGCAACAACCAATTGCACTCAAGTCTTGTAGATGAAGCAAATATTGAAGGATATCAAGGCGAATTGTAGTGAACTGATAGTTATCTATTGTGATAACTTTGTAGCTATTGACATGTCTAAGAATATGGTATTTCACTCTAAGACTAATCACATATCAATAATATATAAATTTTTGAAGGACAAGGTGGAAGAAAAAGAAGTCAAATTGGTTTATGTGAACACTAAAGAATAGATTACAGATATATTCACTAAACCACTATCTAAGGAATCATTTGAGTATTTGAGAGAAAGGTTAGGGGTATCTACCCCTTTGGTAGAACTTAATTGATGGAGTAGACCATCAGTCTGGTATGCATCATCAACTTTATCCTTTGCTCCAGGTTGATGTAGTGGTGCTACTACTTAGAGGGAGTAGTCAACTTTGTGATTCATAGGATTTTGATATCTATGTCATATCTTTGGCATTCATGTCAAAGAGGGAGAGTTATATGTGAAAAATTTAGATCAATTTCAGATTGGACTGCACTCCTTAGGGGGAGTGGGTGGGATTTTTTCATTTTTTCATTGTTTTATCTTCTATGAGAAATGTTTTGCACTTCTTGGAACTTAGATGTTTTCTTTTTCATATCTAGTGCTGCCATCAATGCCAAAGGGGGAGATTGTTGGCAATATGGAGGAATTGATTATGTGTTGCATTGATGTTTTGTCATTGATGTCAACACTAGTTTTTATGGTTGGTTATTGATAGACAGATTTTGGTTATCGATAGAGGAACTAGTGTTACTGATAAGGGTTTAAATTTTAACCGACAGAGCTTTTACTAAGAATCTATGATAGAATGCATAAGTGGTGTTGGTGTGGCTTCTAGATGGAATTCATGATGTAGAAGGTGATCCTTAATCATGCCTCAACTGATTGAAGACATCACTTTGCCATGGTGGACCCAGATTAGGTCTGATGCCTACCTAGGTTATGGACTGGTATCATGTTAACGTGTTCTCTACATGTTACCAAGATGATTTATGGACTGGTTAATATTGTTTTGGTCTAAAGCCGACATGGCATATGATTGTAATATCTCTGAGGTAGTCTACCTAATTTGTTTAGTCCTTAGGGTTTGTATAAATTGGTGTAAGATCTCATTGTAGATCATGGTATGGGAATGAAATATATGTTCATGGTCGTGGAATGAAATATCATATGCAAAGGAGATTTGGTTGATCATAGGTGATTGAATTGGGTTTATGTAAGAGGTCAAAGGCCTTTGGTATTGAGCTTAACCAATACTGTAATTAGGCATGGTAGATGCTATCTCTAGCAATTCATTCTTCTGGATTGTTGTCCAATTATCTTGAGGTGGTCATAACCTCTCTGTAGTCAATGAGACTCCTTTGTAATGAGTAGTATGTTGTTCTCAATTTCTGATTGTTTTGTTTTCTCTATCTATTATAATTCTCAAACCTCTATTGCTAATGGAGAGAAATAATATGACACAAAAACAAAAGACAACATTTAACAAGATTTATACAAAAAACCTTTTTCACTTCAAGCTTAAAATTAAGCTTAGGTGGGTATACCTCTTGAATCACTTTATGCAGTTGAATATTCATAGAAGACAAGTGTCAACTCCTGCGAACCCTACACCTTTAAACATAATTGGACGTAAAAGAAAGACTTGTATTTATTTTCATTGATCATCAAGAAAATCATGAACCTTAAAAAGCTATACCAGTGCCTTATTCGAGCTTTAGAGTCACTCAGAATTGGGCAAGAACTGATAGAAAAGATTTCACATACATGCCATTACAATTATTCAACCAAATCTATGTGTGCCTAACGTGCATAAACTCTCACCATGTGCATAAATCCAATCATTGAATTCTAGTAATAATCACTAGTTACCAATGAAAAGGGTTTAAGTATATCTAATTTACCTCCTTGAGGGAACAACCTAAACTCATTCTCATAAATTGCCTTGCAAATCATTCAATTAAACAATCCTAAATCATTTAATCAAAATGGTAGCCAATCATAAAGACATGAAGACAATAGGAATCAAGACTTAAAATTCTCTAGTCTATATATTAATACTTTCCATCAAATTCTACACAACTCAAGAATGATTTTCCAAAACAACAAACAAACCCTAAATATATTTTGCCAGATTTTTCTTACATAATTCTTGTGATGATTTCCTAAATAATCATGGTATCCTTTTACAGAGATATGGATGCAACAAGCTTCGGACTTTCCTAGGAAATTTTGTTATAACCATAATTCCCTCTCAAAACAATGTTATAATTCTTACTAAAGGAAACAGGAGGAAAACCAATTAGTTAACTAGATGGATAGAGGCCAAAAGACTTCTCAATATTCATAGGTCAAGTGCCAAGTCTCTTTAATTCCTCAAAAATCTGATTAGCCTAAAACAAACAGTTACAAGAGCTAGCCACTTCCAACTTTCCTGAGGTTTGTTACAATGTTGCAGCATCAATTGTCTATTCTTGAGCCTCAACTTCTTGCATCACATATTTATCTTTCCCTTCTTTGAACACATCATCACTAGGCCAAGAGAAGCTAACAATTTTCTTCTTCAACTTATTTAATCTTTTCCATGTATTCCTTAACTACTTAACTTTAGTTTCCAAAAAACTATAATGTGACTTTATCTTTTCAATTTCATCAATTGTTTGAATGAATAAAGATGTATCATCTAAATTGATGACATTATTTATCTATTGAGATAATTAGTGGCCTAACTCGCCAGGCCATACTTCTTCATCTTTTAACTTGCTGGTGCTAACAAAACCTCCAGGAAATATTTCAAACTTCTGGTCAGCATACTCTTTTCTATACAGGTTTGCTTTTCTTTCTAGACCAACTCTTCCCTCTGCCGACCTAGATATACCTTTTACCAACTCACAAGTGGATTTAATAGTGGCATTAGCATCTGCCTCTTCATGGGATGAGTACATAAGTTCCAAATCCACCTCCCTAGCCATACATTTATTAAAAATTGGCTCCAGAATAGCCTTGTCCTCCTTTATGTAATGCCCCGCCAGGAAACCCCAAAGGGTTTAAGTTAAAAACACTCAAATAGAGTGAAAATATATATATATTTTTTAAATAATAATTAAGAGCGTTAATAAAAAGTTACAACATTAAGATAATTTGGAGTTATCTGAAACATAGATAGCACAGCGGAAGGCTAAACGAACCTAAGGAGTTTCCCAACGCGATTACATAACCTTACACCTAGCTCAACTTGTGTCAATTGATCCAATAAGATGGATAACTTAATTACGGGATAATGCATGAGACATGCTCATATGTATGCTCAATGAATTGACGTCTTAGAATTTTAGGAAGCGCTCATTTAGTTCGGGTGGATAGGAGACCGTCGTGAGGTTATTTACTCATTGCACATTAACACCTAAATTATTTAAGAGGCCATCCTTAAGGTTCAATGCGATTAATCTACGAAGTTCATTCATTTGGTTTTAAGATAACCACCCACATTTGATATCTTTCTTAAATATTAGAAGTATGGTTAATAAGATGAGATTCATTCATTAAGGATTAATCTTCCATTAAAAGAGTGAGGTTCCTTCATTTGAATTCATGCATAACCAATTAATGAGTTGTAATCCTTTTATGGAGGATAAAATGTGAGCAGCCATAGAATTCAGTGAAGTTTTAATAATGCTAATAGATGGCTAAATTCATTAAGGTGAAAATGTATAAGGACACATGAGAGCATCCCTTAAGTTAAAATATAGTTAGCAAGATGATATTCATCATTTCAAGATTAGAATATAAGTTCATAGTGATGTTCTTCCATTAGGATTAAAATACAATTATCTTGTTGCATATCACTCTTTTTTGGTTAAATGAAGTTAATATGAAAAGGTACATTTACTAAGATTTAGATATAAACAACTATACAATTACTTCCCATTTTAGTTCCTTTTTAATGACCATAAGAGATTCTTTTATTAGGGTTATAATGATGGATCAATAGTTGAGTTCACCCAATTATCAAGTTAATTTGGTAGGGATTATTTGTTAAGATTAAAATGTGAAATAACTAAACAAATTCATCCAATGTAGTGAAACATAGTTAACATGGCGTTACTCATTTAAGAAGATAAAAGTAAATACCTATATGATGTTCATCCTTTAGATTTCAACTTAGAAATTATAACATTAATTCTAACTTTGTTTCCCATACTCATTTGCTCAATTTACATTCTTAATAACAAGTTAATCCAATGATGTAACCTAGCAAGATTCTTTCCACTATTACTACTTTTAATTCACATTATCAAAATACTTTTCCCATAATCTTAATTACAATCTTCCATGAACCTGATTTACTACATTTGTCAAGATGAATAATTTTTATGCACTTATATTTAAATTCGTAATTTCCCATCGTACACATTGCAAGATAACAACCATACATGATAACTTAAAGCATGAAACAAAGGAAGCTAAAACATCGCATAACACAGATATGATCTTGGAGTTCACCCCTAAAGGGCTACATCTCCGAGTCTGCTCAACTGCAAGATGCCTTTGGTATTATATCGTTAGGAATACATGATTTATAAGTCTTTTACATCTTTGCCTCTTAGGCGAACTCAACCAATATACAATAGACACCTCAGTCAGAATTTACAAAATGATCCCTTCTAAAGCGGATCCAACTGAAAACACTTCAAAGCAAATACAGGTTCCAATGACTGACGATACTCTAACTAGGGGCGTAATCCAGCTATGACCAACACAAGTAACTAGATGACAGGGTCTGAAACAAATACATCAAGGTTTGCTGCCGCTCTATACAAGGCAAATACGGAACTTAAACTTACAACATTTTTCTTTAAAACGATACGATATCAAAATCTACATGCATCCTACTAGCATGTCGTTGAAGAAATAACAAACTATACGAAGATAAATTTAGATTCATATTCCATGAAAACTTCTCATTAACATGTATTACCAAATGATAACCAGAGTATAATTATTTCAAAGATCTCCAACTAAGACCATATTTAATCTCTTTTCAAAAGGATACTCCCCGATTAGAGTTGGTCCCCAAAATTTAATGTTAACTAATATAAATAAAATAAAAAAATCCATGATTAATATATGCAACTATGCATTTAACGTGTATATATATATATATATATTTATATATATATATATTTTTTGACATTTAAAATCTAATTTCAAATAAAATGGATCTTCCTACAAATTTATTACAACTTCTCTTTTTTTCCCATGACATTTTTCTTTCATTTTATATATGTCAATATTATATATTTTTTTTTAACAACAAATAAAATATATAAAAAAATAAAACAAACTTTATATATTTTTTTTTTTTGTTTTTTTTTTGTAACCCTAACTATGACGTAGGTCCCTGCGTCCCATAGTGTCGACGTAGGTTCTGCAAGCCACACTGTTGACGCAGACCCTGCAGCCCACACTATGGATGTAGACCCTGCGGCCCACATTGTGGACGCAAGCTGCGGCCCAAACTGTGGACGCAGGCTGCGGCCCACATTGTGGACGCAGGCTGCGGCCCACACTGTGGATGCAGTCTGCACCCCACAACGTGGTGCGGGGAGGGTTGCGAGCTATGGCATGGGGGAAAAAAAAAATGGGGGAGGGGGCGGCGGCGCGAGCTGAGCTTCGGCTCCTCCGCCCGCCAAACCCTTACCCCAAACACATATATTTTTTTTGTTTATTATTTTTTTTTTATATACATTCTTGATCCGATTCACAGTCTGATTCCAACCATAAAAAATTTTGAATAAAGATTTGACAAGGAACGAAATCCCCCATTATTGTATTATTATTTATTTTTATTTTTATTTTTTATTTTTCTTATTCACAGCCCCATTCATTTACCAGATTTTACCAAAAACTTCATTATGGGAAATATATTTCCTCATCAAGTTTAAAACCACAAAATCTATTAAGAACAAAAATTTGATTCAAGAACAACCAAGCTTAAAAGAAAACTGAACTAAACCTCAAAAACATTCATGAGAAATACCATTTTTTTTATTTATTTCAACAAATAAATAAAGGGTAGATTTGAATCCGACCTCATAACGCATTCCGGGCAAGGATTCTGATGAAGAGCTCCACCTGCAACTCCAAACAAATCCCCCATTTTTCCAACATTTCCCCCATCTCCTCTTTTTTTCCAAAAACAAGCTCTCCCGAAAAGAACCCCCAAAAACATTTCAAAACTAGGTTAAATGAGAAACCCTATTTTTGCCCTAATTTTCAATTTCGAATTTAGGCATTTTTATTTTTAAAATAAAAGAGAATGAAAAATGGAAATCATTCCTTTCCATTATTCAATCCTTCTTATTCGTTTTTCTTTTAAAATTAAAAAGCTTCCATTTCTTATTTAACTCTAATTTTAAATTTCTTCATATTACATTAGCCAACACTTTATATTTTGAACTGTTAACAAGGGTGAGATATTTAAATTAATTTAAACTTCAAAAATCAATCCTTTATACTATATCAATTTTGCAAGTAAAAAGAATAATAATTTTCTTTTAAATAATAAAATTTATCCTTTCTCTTCCAAAATGCGAAAATGATGAATTTATTTCTATTTCCCAAATGACTTTAAATCTTTCCTTTCTAAAACGCATAACTCATTAAATTCGTTATTTTAAAATTAGCTATTAAATTAACTTGCTATAACATAATAAAGTGACCTTTTTAATAAATGACTAATCTTATGATAGAAATCTATTTATTTTAATTCCTCAACTTTTAATGCATAAATGAACACATTATTTCAATTAAAATGCTTTAAGCTTGCTACAATTATAATTAAAGCGATCTCTTTTTAAATTAACGATTATTCATATAAAAGAAACTACCTATTTTAAATTTCTAAAATACTAGTGCGTACTTCTACTCATTAAATTGAATTAAATACTTAGGGTAACAAACTCCACTTACCCCGCGCAAGGCATGCAAACCGAGGAAGTCCACCAAATCACATGACACACAACCCAATGCAAGGAAAGCCCCACGAATCCACACACGATGCTCACCTAACCATGGCTAAGGCAAGACGAGAGTTTAATGACCCCCAAATCCGAATTCTAAGGATGGAGGAGGTTTACTCAAACCTGCGAACCCCGAAGGAAATGAACCTCGCCTTAGGCAGTGTCGTACCTGCAATCTTCTGCACCCATGAATCACGCAAGCATACATATACATATACGTATTCAATGAAGGTGTTAGCTCAAGATTTATCACAAGGGTTAGGAACAATTACATTTACACAAGAATCAATGCAAAAGCACAATAATAAGTATGCATAATTATTTATATTATCTAAACTACACATTGCATCATGGTTAACCTACTATTCACGAATGCCACATAGGAAGTCAACCAAGGTCAAACGGGTTTTACAAGTCTGACTAGGCTATGGGCATTACATTTTCCCCCCCTAGGCTCCGACTTACTCCTAGAAGTCGCAAAGCTAAATGGAAGTCATCCAACACGCATTAGCCCTTAAACTCAATTAACAATTATCAATTCGCACAACCAACTATTTTGTCTTCATTTTAGAACATTGTTTATAAATCCTCTACGAATGTCATTATCCATTAATAGAAGGAATCTAACATCATTCACATCCTAAAATATTCTATATTTTACACACAATCATAGTAGAGAAACGAGAATTTTTCCCTTTTTATTACACCAAATTTAAAGCAATTAAAATATATAAGCACAGTTATCATACTCATTTATCAAACATGACAAGAAAATATGCTCTCAAGGTCCATTTCTTTCACCAATTCATCTCTTTCACAAAACTTTATTGCATAAAACTAGCTTCAAATATCAATTTCTACAACCAAGTTAACTTTTGTCAAATAAGAGCAATGTAACAACTCAATTGTTTACACTTTTCAGACATACAAGAACCTTTCCAATGACTATGCTCCATAACATAGCGACAAGTTAATTCCATATAATCCATGATTACACATAATATCCATCCACAAGACTGGTTTCCACAACACAATAGGCCACATGTGAGCATGTCTAATGCTCGGTCAAAGGTAACATATCTAATCCACATCTCTATGCCTACTCTTAGAATAAATACATGATCAACAAATGTCCAACATCTCACTCGAGGGCTTGATGGTGCTAGGGTACACCATAGTGGTGCTACCTTCCATACAAGTCCCTCGTGAATATCCCTTGTTGTGTAAGGTGTTTAGCCTCCAAGAGATAGTCACCACTCATAGGTAGGTAGTGGATCCTATCTATTTCACAGCCTCACATACCTCCATCCTCAAGGTTCCCTATATCTACTTCCTCGTATACACTCATCCAAGACCGTCTCCTACGTTCTTGGAGAGGAATTCACATTGCAACACAAGACCAGCATACGAAAACAACAAGGATAAACCGGTTTAGCCACCAAAGTACAAAATAATAAAGATAATAATTGTCAATTCCAACAATAAGACAAGAAAATAATTTCTGGATTTGCAACATCAAATCAAGTAAAATCAAGATTGCAAGATCATGGCTAAACTATCAAGGTCAAAGTAAAATGAATTGCTAGCCCACAAAGAAATAAATAAATAATTAAAAGAAAATCATAATTGCACATTACATCACTATGTGACTAGTAACTAGTCACCAACGAGGAAGGAAGGAACAATCGTCTAGCTATCCTAGTAGCTCATCATGTGGTGTGGCCAAGTCACACATCCACATGGCATGGCAGTGTGCACCTCGACATCACCCCGCATCACATCGTCACATGGCATGGCTCTACCCTATACCTAGCGGTAGGCCGCATGGAATGTCTACTACATCCCGCATCGTGTCTCAGCACGACATGGCAATACTCCAAGTGGACAGGGCATGCAATGGATGTATCCTGCATGGTAGTGTACCCCGCGGATAAGGCACATGCTGGTCACACTCCGCATAGCGATGTTCCTCTTAGGATACTCGCCGTAAGCCAGAGGTATACATGGCTAAGGTCTACCCACAAGTCTACCAACACTAGTCAGTTGGCAACTTATGTAAGAAAAAAATAACATGCCTCTCATGAAGACAAGGAAAAAGATGCTCCAATAAAATCCATCAATATGCTCAAGAACTGTCATCTTTATGCTCAAAATAAAGGATAGGAATTAGGCTGGCACACATGAACCTCGTAAATCGGTTCATCACAAGGGGAAGTATTGAGTACACCTATGTTACAGTTTCATTACAAAACTATATTTTTCCTCAAAATAGGGAAGCTAAAGTCGCTTCGCGTCGACATTACTCGTACGTTGTTCATACTATTCAAGGAATGGTGACTTCTACTACTACCCCTTCACATACTGACTTATCAACAACCCGTGGGTTGGTACTCAGTAAGGAAACAAATAAGCAACATCACATAGATAGGTATGGTTTCCCATACTCATAAGCAAACAGATTCCCCATGGTTGATTACTTCACCATCCCATGGGCACACAGAACAAGTACGGGTTTTCTCACAACACACACAGAATAGCACCTTTACTGGTTTAGTCACATTTACGGGGAGTACTTTACATTATGCTAACATATACTTAAGGGAAGTTTTAATTATGCTTTACACATGAATCACCAAACAAAGTTTACTCTAGATACACGTTCTGAAATTCTCAAAATTCAATTTTGCACAAAGAAATTATATCATTCTGATATCTTTCTCAATCTTCCCTAAGCATTTTTGTTCACATTACTAACTATGCAATTTCTTTTTTCTTTTTTTTTTCCAAGGCGAAAAACTTTCCTCTTTCAATTAGAAGCCAAAGCAACATACAATTTCATATGTGTTGTAACAAAATTTCTTTCAAATCACTGCATTCTAAATGGTATTTCAAAAACAGCAATTCCTATATTTTAAACAAGAGGAGGAAGAGGGTTGGAAAATCAACTATTTCCTACGAATACACAAGAATTTCAAGATCACACCATATTGCTCGGATATAGGTCTATCATTTTAGTTGCACAGTTTTCATTTCGCTATCTTTTAGGAAAGTGCCAAGGCATCCTAACATGACATTTCTAATCATTATTGTTGCACTATATTGTTCTAGTTTTCCGAACCAGAATTCAAGACAATCAAATGTTCTTTTGTAATACAAGTCTTCTTGAGCACAATCACTATTCAAAATACAATAGAATACAATAACACATCAAATTTAACATTGAAAATTCATAATACGACAAGGAGGTAAATGAAGAGCTATCTACTAGATATTACACACTTAATGCATAAAATTCAACAAGTCTTTCATTTACTCCTTCTTGAACACAATAAGGCAATTATCTAAATCCAAAGCAAGTTAAATGGTGCGTCACTTAATAGGTCCTAAATCACACTAGTTGAATAAGCACATAAAATAATCTTTCGAGGAGCACAATAATACAATCCTAAAGCTACTACGACATGTCCTCTTTTGGTATTCCTTTCACATCAAGCAATTTTCACAAAATCACTATGCGCATTTTAATGCACCTTACTTAAGATGGAATTTAATTATATTACTCCTACCAAGCACATGGAGAACCCTTTAATGCAAACATACCATTTTCTATCATTAACCAAAATTTAACTCCCAAACCAAATCCCTTTCACAATTCTAAAACACAAAAACGTTATAAGGCTCACACAAGGCTCAAGAAATATCATCCTTTCTCTTGCAATAAGAAAACTTAAATAAGAGATAACTACACATATCAATTCCTTTTAATTTACTAGAGAGAGAGAAGGAGACGAGTCATAATCACTCAATGTACTACGTAATAAGCATTAACATTTGCCATACTAGTCTTTCAAGTGGACAATCATTAAAATCGATCAATACCATAAACAAGCACATACCGTACTTTTAGATTCAAGATATTAACAACCAACCCAGATGGATTAATCAAAAGAGTAAAATAAATCAAAAATGAAGGTACATTTGACTCCCTTTTAAAGTAAGAGAAGTCATAGACCAAGACCTCAATAAGTAGACAAAACACCTATAATTATTCCCAGAACACCCACATCAATAAGGTGAAATCAAGGTGTGAACACACACGTTACACACAAGTAGGGTTTGTTAAATCACACCCTCACATCAAGGAGGACAAGCATACAACATAAGATAGACACACACACACCAACTAAGGGCACAAGTGAAACCAGAGATCCCAGTGTAGCAACATGCGCTCTGATACCAAGTGTAATGCCCCGCCAGGAAACCCCAAAGGGTTTAAGTTAAAAACACTCAAATAGAGTGAAAATATATATATTTTTTAAAAATAATAATTAAGAGCGTTAATAAAAAGTTACAACATTAAGATAATTTGGAGTTATCTGAAACATAGATAGCATAGGAGAAGGCTAAACGAACCTAAGGAGTTTCCCAACATGATTACATAACCTTACACCTAGCTCAACTTGCGTCAATTGATCCAATAAGATGGATAACTTAATTACAGGATAATGCATGAGACATGCTCATATGTATGCTCAATGAATTGACGTCTTAGAATTTTAGGAAGCGTTCATTTAGTTTGGGTGGATAGGAGATCGTCGTGAGGTTATTTACTCATTGCACATTAACACCTAAATTATTTAAGAGGCCATCCTTAAGGTTCAATGCGATTAATCTACGGAGTTCATTCATTTGGTTTTAAGATAACCACCCACATTTGATATCTTTCTTAAATATTAGAATTATGGTTAATAAGATGAGATTCATTCATTAAGGATTAATCTTCCATTAAAAGAGTGAGGTTCCTTCATTTGAATTCATGCATAACCAATTAATGAGTTGTAATCCTTATATGGAGGATAAAATGTGAGCAGCCATAGAATTCAGTGAAGTTTTAATAATGCTAATAGATGCCTAAATTCATTAAGGTGAAAATGTATTAGGACACATGAGAGCATCCCTTAAGTTAAAATATAGTTAGCAAGATGATATTCATCATTTCAAGATTAGAATATAATTTCATAGTGACGTTCTTCCATTAGGATTAAAATACAATTATCTTGTTGCATATCACTCTTTTTTGGTTAAATGAAGTTAATATGAAAAGGTACATTTACTAAGATTTAGATATAAACAACTATACAATTACTTCCCATTTTAGTTCATTTTTAGTGACCATAAGAGATTATTTTATTAGGGTTATAATGATGGATCAATACTTGAGTTTACCCAATTATCAAGTTAATTTGGTAGGGATTATTTGTTAAGATTAAAACGTGAAATAACTAAACAAATTCATCCAATGTAGTGAAAAATAATTAACATGGCGTTACTCATTTAAGAAGATAAAAGTAAATACCTATATGACGTTCATCCTTTAGATTTCAACTTAGAAATTATAACATTAATTCTAACTTTGTTTCCCATACTCATTTGCTCAATTTACATGCTTAATAACAAGTTAATCCAATGATGTAACCTAGCAAGATTCTTTCCACTATTACTACTTTTAATTCACATTATCAAAATACTTTTCCCATAATCTTAATTACAATCTTCCATGAACTTGATTTACTACATTTGTCAAGATGAATAATTTTTATGCACTTATATTTAAATTCGTAATTTCCCATCGTACACATTATAAGATAACAACCATACATGATAACTAAAAGCATGAAACAAAGGAAGCTAAAACATCGCATAACACAGATATGATCTTGGAGTTCACCCCTAAAGGGCTACATCTCCGGGTCTGCTCAATTGCAAGACCCCTTTGATATTATATTGTTAGGAATACATGATTTATAAGTCTTTTACATCTTTGCCTCTTAGGCGAACACAACCAATATACAATAGACACCTCGGTCGGAATTTTACAAAATGATCCCTTCTAAAGCAGATCCAACTGAAAACACTTCAAAGCAAATACAGGTTCCAATGACTGACGATACTCTAACTAGGGGCATAATCCGGCTATGACCAACACAAGTAACTAGATGACAGGGTCTGAAACAAATACATCAAGGTTTGCCGCCACTCTAAACAAGGCAAATACAGAACCTAAACTTACAACATTTTTCTTTAAAATGATACGATATCAAAATCTACATGCATCCTACTAGCATGTCGTTGAAGAAATAACAAACTATACGAAGATAAATTTAGATTCATATTCCATTAAAAATTCTCATTAACATGTATTACCAAATGATAACCAGAGTATAATTATTTCAAAGATCTCCAACTAAGACCATATTTAATCTCTTTTCCAAAGGATACTCCTCGATTAGAGTTGGTCCCCAAAATTTAATGTTAACTAATATAAAAAAAATAAAAAAAATCCATGATTAATGAATACCCCCTTTTTATCCGCAATTCTAAATATATGCAACTATGCATTTAACGTGTGTGTGTGTGTATATATATATATATATATTTATATATATATATATATATATATTTATATATATATATATATATTTATATATATATATATATATATTTATATATATATATATATTTATATATATATATATATATTTATATATATATATATATATTTTTTGACATTTAAAATCTAATTTCAAATAAAATGGATCTACCTACAAATTTATTACAACTTCTCTTTTTTTCCCATGACATTTTTCTTTCATTTTATATATGCCAATATTATATTTTTTTTTTTACAACAAATAAAATATATAAAAAAATAAAACAAACTTTATATATATTTTTTTTTAGTTTTTTTTTGTAACCCTAACTATGACGCAGGTCCCTGCGTCCCATAGTGTGGACGTAGGCTCTGCGAGCCACACTGTGGACACAGACCCTACGGCCCACACTGTGGACGCAGACCCTGCGGCCCACATTGTGGACGCAGTCTGCGGCCCACATTGTGGACGCAGGCTGCGGCCCACACTGTGGCTCGCAGTCTGCAGCCCACATTGTGGATGCAGGCTGCGGCCCACACTGTGGACGTAGTCTGCGGCCCACAATGTAGTGCGGGGAGGGTTGCGAGCTATGGCGTGGGGGAAAAAAAAAATGGGGGAGGGGGCGGCGGCGCGAGCCGAGCTTCGGCTCCTCCGCCCGCCAAACCCTAACCCCAAACACATATAATATTTTTGTATAAATTCTTCATCCGATTCACAGTCCAGTTCCAACCATAAAAAATTTTGAATAAAGATTTGACAAGGAATGAAATCCCCCATTATTGTATTATTATTATTTTTTTTATTTTTTTTCTTATTCACAGCCCCATTCATTTACCAGATTTTACCAAAAACTTCATTATCGGAAATATATTTCCTCATCAAGTTTAAAACCACAAAATCTATTAAGAACAAAAATTTGATTCAAGAACAACCAACCTTAAAAGAAAACTGAACTAAACCTCAAAAACATTCATGAGAAATACCATTTTTTATTTTATTTTAACAAATAAATAAAGGGTAGATTTGAATCCTACCTCATAACGCATTCCGGGCAAGGATTCTGATGAAGAGCTCCACCTACAACTCCAAACAAATCCCCCATTTTTCCAACATTTCCCCCATCTCCTTTTTTTTTCCAAAAACAAGCTCTCCCGAAAAGAACCCCCAAAAACATTTCAAAACTAGGTTAAATGAGAAACCCTATTTTTGCCCTAATTTTCAATTTCGAATTTAGGCATTTTTATTTTTAAAATAAAAGAGAATGAAAAATGGAAATCATTCATTTCCATTATTCAATCCTTCTTATTCATTTTTCTTTTAAAATTAAAAAGCTTCCATTTCTTATTTAACTCTAGTTTTAAATTTCTTCATATTACTTTAGCCAACACTTTATATTTTGAACTGTTAACAAGGGTGAGGTATTTAAATTAATTTAAACTTCAAAAATCAATCATTTATACTATATCAATTTTGCAAGTAAAAAGAATAATAATTTTCTTTTAAATAATAAAATTTATCCTTTCTATTCCAAAATGCGAAAATGATGAATTTATTTCTATTTCCCAAATGACTTTAAATCTTTCCTTTCTAAAACTCATAACTCATTAAATTCGTTATTTTAAAATTAGCTATTAAATTAACTCGCTATAACATAATAAAGCGACCTTTTTAATAAATGACTAATCTTATGAAAGAAATCTATTTATTTTAATTCCTCAACTTTTAATGCATAAATGAACACATTATTTCAATTAAAATGCTTTAAGCTTGCTACAATTATAATTAAAGCGATCTCTTTTTAAATTAACGTTTATTCATATAAAAGAAACTACCTATTTTAAATTTCCAAAATACTAGTGCGTACTTCTACTCATTAAATTGAATTAAATACTTAGGGTAACAAACCCCACTTACCCCGCGCAAGGCACGCAAACTGAGGAAGTCCACCAAATCACATGACACGCAACCCAATGCAAGGAAAGCCACATGAATCCACACACGATGCTCACCTGACCATGGCTAAGGCAAGACGAGAGTTTAATGACCCCCAAATCCGAATTCTAAGGATGGAGGAGGTTTACTCAAACCTGCAAACCTCGAAGGAGATGAACCTCGCCTTAGGCAGTGTCATACCTGCAATCTTCTGCACCCATGAATCACGCAAGCATACATATACATATACATATTCAATGAAGGTGTTAGCTCAAGATTTATCACAAGGGTTAGGAGCAATTACATTTACACAAGAATCGATGCAAAAGCACAATAATAAGTATGCACAATTATTTATATTATCTAAACTACACATTGCATCACGGTTAACCTACTATTCACGAATGCCAGATAGGAAGTCAACCAAGGTCAAACGGGTTTTACAAGTCCGACTAGGGTATGGGCATTACACTTTAAAGAAGTCAACATGCTCAAAAATATTTTCATATATATATATACAATAGAAGTGCCGATTTTGTCAATAAACTTCAAATTTGTGCCACTGATCTTCTCCTCATATTTATTTGCAAACATGGCCTAAGCTTGCTTCAATTTTTCCATTTCATCTTGGATAGTCTCAATAGATTGGAAACCAGGAGTCATAGGGGAAAGGGGAAACTTGTAAGGCCTTCCCCAAACCAAGCTTTGATTTACTTAGTTGACCATGTGTGACCTATTAATAAATGCTTGATAATTCAATAGAATGGACTATGTTGGGCAGATAGATTTGTGAGAAAGGTATTGAACCAAGTTATAGGGTTATTTCACCTTGTGGTGTACATTTTGATATGTTATGATTTTGAAATCCTAAAAGATCCATTGATTGGATAATCTTGATTTAATGTATGTCAGCAATGTCTGGATGTAGAACGTATATGATTTTGTGATTTGATAACATTGATGAATGTTGATGCTTCATTTATACGCTTTATAGATATAGAACTCTATATGATCCTAGAATAGGATAAATTTGAGAGGAGGTATGTCATTATTGGGTTTGCAGGACTTTACTATGATGATAGAAATAGGAATGCACGTTTTAAAGAATGGATCAAAATTATGTGAATGATGATAATTGTTATGTGGAGTTATTTGGATGAAAGATGTATTGGTTGATAAATGTATATTGTATGTAGAGTGTTTGTAGTGCATTATTATTCAGGTGTTTTATATTATATGAGATTATTTGGAAGTACTAATGTGTAAATTGAGTTGCGCAGGAATTATCCATGTGACCATGGAAATATTACGAAGAACCAAACCTAGAATTATGTATGTTCATAAGCCAAGGGTTGTCTATTTGGAGAGACAACACCCCATTTGTGTTGTATTTTATTCATAACAGTATATACTGCATGCGTGTTAAGTGTTATTTAAATTTATTGTGTAAAATCCACAAAGGACGATTTCATGTTTTAAATTGTAAAAGTGTTTTATTTGTGTCACTTGACACATGTGTGGATTTAAGTTTAAATGTTTTAATTTAGTCTCTTGGTGGGAAAGTGTTCAACTATAGCTTTTTCATTTAGTGTAACGTGATGTCATAAATACCTTGGGAAAAGAATCTTTGGAGAGGTCAACATATGTTTGACCCGAAAATAAACTTCAGAGGGGTTTAAAATGGGTTAAATGAACACCTAGAGGTAGTTTAATAGGGTTTCCTAAAGCCCATAAGGTATATCTAAGGATTAGGTGTAATTTTAGGCAAGTTTCTACTCCTAAGTGACATTTTAGACACTCTAAAATTTGACTTTTCTAAGTTGTGCGAAAATTGAAAATGGAAGTTTGAACCTAGTTGTAAACTTTCCTTTTCGAATAAGAGTTCTCTTTCCCATTCTGTCTTACCTTCCTCTTTAGTTTTTAGAAACTTGTGAGAACTAAGAGAATGAGCTTCTTAAGCAAGAATTTGAAAATTTGAGGGTAATCACCCACTCTCCATTTTTGCAGACAGAAGAATTTTGCAAAGAAAAAGATAGAATTTTGCAAAGAAAAAGATAGAATTAAGGTTGGTCGTATTCATCATATAATGGATTTCTTATTGCATGTGTTTGTAAGTAATGTTTGTGAAAAAGATTTGTTTTCGTGCATGTCCTTTTGGAAATTTATTTGGTATTTTGTTTTATACTTTGTATGTGTGTTTGGGAGTATTCAAGATCTCCTACTCTTGGGAGAGAGGAGGATCTAGTGGGTGGTAGAAGTGATAGCCCTCGAGTGAGAGACTCTCGTTATGAGAGCGATCACAAGGGAATTTATGTGACCCTTGCTGCATGGCTTGTTTATGCATTGGGGGTCATAAGGAGGGAAATAAGGCATGAATGCCTTGGGGGGCATAAGGAGTAAGGGGTTGATTTATGTTATGGTTTGCCATGAGGTGGCTATTTCTTTTACCATACTTGTAGTCTCCTCAGGGTACTTGGTCCACTACCACCCTTGAAAAGACATCACCAATGTGTGGTGCAGTGTAGCTTGGGTTTGGGAGTGTGTTTTGAGTTGGTGTGTATTATGCTTTTTGTGTTGCATGTTTGTTACCTATCTAGGGCTTGGTTCTCCGAGCTCAGGGGTGGCTACCAATTAGCCTAGGCTGGGAGGTGAGCACTCCATGGTCAAATCCTTGATCTTATTTGAAGGTTGTGGAAAGAAAGGAATTAGGACAAGTGGAAAGATTCGATGGAGATAATAGTTGCAGAATCCATTTGGAAAATATGTTATTATTCTATTTTAAAATGTCCTCATTATAAAAGTTGAGTGACCTATTTGTAAAATGACTATAGTGTCTCTTAAAGTAATTCCTAGAAATGTAATACTTATTTGTTATAATGCAAAAGATGAAATGATTAATTCTGGAACAGTTTTCTAAAGTCTGTTTTTTTAGAATTTAATCATTGTTGAGTAGATTAATAGTGTGGAAAGTAATTAAATTTGTTTTATTCCCTTATGCATATGAAATAAATCAAGGAAATAAATTAATGATTTAAAGATTGTATGCGTGTTGCTAGAAATTAAATGATTCGTTTAAAACCTAAATGCATTGTTAAAGTTAAACGAATTCTAGATAAATAATGTGCTATTGAAATTTTATTTAATGCTGTCATTTTATTAACTTGCAGAAAATATAATCTATAGTTATTGTAATCATCTCTATAGTTTTACTTTAATAATTTCTAGGTTTATTAAGTTGCTGTTAAATCTAATGATTTCTGTTATTTACTTAGTTGCAAAAATTAAAAGAAAATCTAATGTTAAATAGTCTATTTGACTTAGATAATTTTCATAGTAATATAGTTGCTAGATGAGTTTAGTTAAATCTGTCAGTTGAACATTTGCAGAAAATAAATTTAATAAATAAAAAAAAAAAAGGGGATTTAGCCTAGCTATGTGTTTTCATCAACAAGTATTTTAGAATAAAGCAAATATATGCATAAACTCAAATTAGATGACTTAAGCTATTTTCAAAAAAATATATATATATAATTGCAGGAAAGGGGATTGCCCTGAATGTAATAATATTACAATTATATAAATATAAACATACCTACAACTAAATTATTTGCATGTATAAATGTATAAATGCATACAGTTCTTAAAGTTAAATAAATTCAGATTGACTGATTAAAATATATATATTGATAAATACCTTTGCATATATAAACATATATACACATATGTGTATATATATATACAAATACATACATATATATATATATATATATTATTTGCATTTGACATATATATAAATATATACAAATACGTATATAGATATATATATATATATTATTTGCATTTAAAAAAAAAAATGTTTTAAATAAATTAAAAAAAAATACTATTTTAAAACAAGGGACGACGGATAGGGCATGGGCCGAACCCACTGTGCAAAGCACAGTGGTCGGCTCGGCCTAAGCCGCCACTGTGGCATCCCACAGTGGATGACCCAAGGGCCGCCACTGTGGGCGACCACAGTGGACGCTACCACTGTGGAAACCCACAGTAAGTGGGGCCCGGGTGGAGCCGCCGGCACCCTCCGCTCCTTCTGCCTCACCGCCCCTGTGTGCGACCTCCACCCTTCGCCGCCAAAACCCACCATGGCCGCCTCCATTAGCATTTTGGCCCTGTTCAAAAAAAAAGAAAAGCAAAAATACGAAACCCTAACCCAGTATGGGTTAGGGTATTCGAGAATGGTATAGGCTTTCAAGAATGAAAAAAAAAAATGATTTAAGTAATTTTTATAATAGCTAATTTAGGGTTTGCATGAGGAAAATTATAAAGATGTGGAACTTTTATAGTATATATATATATATATATATATATATATATATATATATATATATATATATATATATATATATATATATATATAGATATAGATATAGATATAGATATAGATATAGATATAGATAGATATATATATATATATATATATATATATATATATATATATATATATATATATATATATATATATATATATATATATATATATAGATATAGATATATATATATATATATAGTTGGAAGTATATGAGAACAAGACAATTTGGGATCAAGTATTTTATTATGCGGTTGTAATTATATATGATATTAATAAACATATGGGGTATGTCTAAGTATTAAAATTGCTTATGAAATTTAATCTTATAAAATCTTTATATTAAATTGAGAAAGGTTATTTTGGCTATTGGGGAAATATTTAAATATATAGAAATATAATTATTTCCAAATTAATTGACCCTTTTAGTCGAATTGGTATACACTACATGTTAATTAGGTAAAATAAAATATAGACATTTCTAAAACCAAGTGTTAGGTCTATTTTTAATTAGTTCCTAAAATCAATTAATGAATTTTCGGTTGAAGATTAATTATGTCTTCGTCAATTCTTTTAGAGAGTTTTGATTAAATCAATCTATTGATGCAATTTAATGAGATAATAATATGAATTCATTAGTATTCCGCATTTAATTGAATTATTAAGAAAGGGTGTATTAACAGGATGATGGGCGCTTGATAATTATTAAATATTGATGTCGAACCAAGTAAATTTATTAATGACTATTTAGTGGAGATGGATCTAATTAAGTACTAACTGATGCAACTGAAATGATAGGGTCCTTTGAGTGAATATAATATTACCCTTATAAATATTATTCGTTCCACTGGATAATGGGAATTATCATAATTGTTATGTTAGTATTTTATATCAATTAATATTTCGTTAGAACAACATGTCAAGTTGTCACAACTATTTAAGCAATGGTTGCATGAAAATAAGTGTTTCAAAAAAAAAAATTGTTGGTTGCGTTTTGCCCTAAATTTTGGGCATGACATTTTGGTATCAGAGCCCTAGGTTCATACACTAGTGACATGGGCTACATTTATAACTTAGTTGAAAATGAACTATGGCTTAAAGTATAACACCTAGGTGGAAACATGTGATATAACAAGTGAAACATAAATGAAAATTCTTTTAGATCAACAGATCAACAAATATCAATTCAAGGGTTACAAGGGTCACTAAAAGCCCTAAAATTTGAACTTATTAGTCATAATATTTATGGCTTAAATAAAACCCCAAAGGCTGCGAAATATTCAACTATTTATTCATATGAAGTAATTTCGGTGTCTATTAACATAAATTAGACCCTTTGTACCTATGAGGTTACCATTCAATTGGAACCTAAAACATAATAGCTGACCTAAATCAAATTAAGTATGAGGAGTTAATCTTTCAATAAAATACCTCTGATGGTAACTAAAGGAATGCCACCCATCGAGATATGTTCTTGACATGGAAAATCAAGTGAGATAAATTAGACCTTAGATAAAGGCACCATAAACAAGATAAATAAAACTGAGACAGTTTAAGTTAAGTTTTAAGCTATGTGAAAATTATAATTTTTAAAAGATCAAGGCCGGCATAGAGAATGTAAATGAAGAAGAGTTAAGGGGTACTCTTGCAAATCTCAGGAAAGAAGCATTAACCTATCCTAATGACTAGGTACCTTAAGAATGTGGTTAGGATAAATTTCTTATTAAGAGCATTTGTTAGACTATGTTTGTAGCAATATAGTGGAGTTAGAGTTGGATAACCCTGCAGATAGGAACTCAAATGATGAATGGAAATTCCCTTGATCAGAAAACCCTAGTAATACTATAGGTGAGTTAAATAAGGACAAAGGAGGCATGAACTTCTTGGGTAAAGGCATGTATTTACCATAAACCCTAAGTTCATCCGTGGTTACATAATTGGAAAAAACAAGCAGGTAAAACCTCAACTAGTTCCTTTATGAGAAGATAATCTTGAAGAAAGTAAATAATGGAAGAGAGAGTAGAGCTGATTTAGGAATAAAACAAATGATCTCCATTGAAGTGCAAGGAGTGTAAAAGTATTAGGATCCTATAATCTAGGAATGTGTAACTAGATGTCATTTAGAAACTAAGAAGCAAAGTGCAACCCAATCATGGTTAGTCATTAGGTACCAGTGAAGAACATGCAGATAGAAATGGCTTATGGAAAGATTGTATAACAATAAATATAATACTAAAGTGTTAATGAGAATTAGTTGGCAGTATAAAATATTTGATGAGAACATTGATAAGGAGCCGAGTTATGTGGTTAGCTAAGGATTTGGAAATTATGGGAGTCTTAGGACATTGGTAATTGTTGGACATCCTTGTGTTATACCATAATAGGGTAACTGGATATAGGATGGTAAGATGGTTTGTTTAGATCAAAGAGATTGAAAGATGTGGTAGGCTAGAAATGGGCGAGTAAGTAAACATAAATAAGTAATATGGAACAAGATAACTTTCCTTTTACTAAATTTTAAATAAAAGAATGGGTGTTGGTCACTTTTCAAGTGCACACCCCCTTGATTTCATAGTGGCATAAGTAAAGTAGGAGAGTATAAGTCCACTCTCCCAGATGTTGAAATATGTCATGAAAGGTGTGGGTAGAAATTGTAGTCAACCGTTATCAACCTTACTCGACAATAAATCCACCCCAAATGGCGCTTAACCTTAAGTGTTCATACTTTGGCAAAAGCTCCTGCCTAATGAAGGCAAGTGAATGTTAAAGGTGAAAATACAAGGAGCTAACATAAGGTGCTAAGAAAACAAATAATGTCCCTAGTAAAACTATAAGATTATATTATTCAAATCCTAAGAGATTCCAAGTAAACAAGTGTCAATTTTGTACCAATCTATCTACCGAGTGTGTAAGACATGGAAGTGTCGATACTTTAACTACCACATAACATTGAATCAAGGTTTAGCATATAAGATAAGTAAGGGTAGCCTAAGAGGAATGGACGAAGAATGGTGGAGATTAGTACAATTACTTGTTAGAATATAACGGTGAACGTTAATTACCCTAAATAGATAAAGGATTATATCGGAAAGGTGTGGCTTGTGATAGCTATCACGCAAAGGTTTGAATGAAACATGATCTATTAAACAATTTCAATCCCATGTATATAAGATATGTCATAAATAATAAGGGAATTTAGATAATCTAAGAATCTCAAGAGTCTAATAATCACTTCCTAACACACCTAGGATGCATGATCTTGGGTGATGTGCTGCGGTTACTCCCTATAGCATGGCTAGAACGGTCATCTTGTTTCGAGTTTGATTCGACATTATTATTAATTTTTATTTACTTTCTTTAAATGAGCATCTTGTGATCTAGGGGGCTAGTACTTTTTGTTTATTTATAATTTTCATTTTATGATGAAAGGACCACTAAATTGATGTTCTTTTTATTTGAGTTATGGCACTTGCCATGTTTCTAGTTTTAATATTTTTCAATTGCCGGCGTTTTTTCTTCTTTTTATTGGATTTGGTAGAAGTATCTTGTATTTTTTGAAAAGTGTCAAGTGGTCATTTTGTTGGTTGATATGACTAGCCCTAGTGATGTGATTTGTGTAATATCTATCATGATTCATAGGACCACTGATAGCGTGTCAAGGGACAATACCGCAAGGAGTGAAATTAGGCACAAGAATTAACAAAGAATGTGTTTTATCAAATTAAGATAAAGGAAGGAATATCCTCCTAAGTAAAATTAATTGTGAGTAATCAGAAAGAGAAAAATTTATAACAATAGTGTGACCTAGACCTAATGAATTCCGAAAGTAATAATTTTCAACTGGTATGGAGATGATTGCGTGGATGATATCTAAAATAAGTTTTAATAACTTCTATCACTCCCTTAGAATGGGGTTGTTGTGTACCTTAATGGTTGGAAAATTGCGAATGATTCTCCCTATAAAACTTAAACCTTGGAGCCTAGGAATATAAAAACATCTTAATCCCTAGTGGTAGAAAACTACCCTATATAAGGGCAGAATTAAAAAAAAAACCTAAATTTGCTTTTGCCTTGTCACCTAAGAAAGTAGAAAAAATTATGCACCTAGGACAATTTTACGAATATTATTTTAACACCCTAATGAGGTGCCTCAGATGTAGAATAAGTAGATTCATTGTGGTTAAGTGTGATGTTGATTTTCTTAAGTAACATGCTTGGACATGAATATAGTAGGATAAACATGCTTTTAAACAAATCCTAAACAAGTAGAACTCCTAGAAAATTCTATATGTGTGTTATTGATATGATTTGGATGTTGAAATAATGTAAGTTGTTGAAAGATAGAACTTTGCAAACACCTACCTGAGATCAAAGGGAAATGTAATAAAAATACTAAGAACCTAACCTTGTGAAGATAGTAAGTTAATTACAATAATAAGTCGATTTTGGTATTTGATCCTTCTAGTAGGAAAGGTAATAGTTTGAGTAACTTATGGAAATGGAGGGAAAGGTTATGTCCCTAATTTGAAATTCTACTCATGCATCTTCCAGGTGTAAGTCAAACTCTAGGCGAGGAGGATGTAAGGCCTTCCAAAAACAAAGCTTTGATTTACTTAGTTGACCATGTGTGACCTATTAATAAATGTTTTATAATTCAATAGAATGGACTATGTTGGGCAGATAGATTTGTGAGAAAGGTATTGAACCAAGTTATAGGGTTATTTCACCTTGTGGTGTACATTTTGATATGTTATGATTTTGAAATCCTAAAAGATCCATTGATTGGATAATCTTGATTTAACGTATGTCAGCTATGTCTGGATGTAGAACGTATATGATTTTGTGATTTGATAACATTGATGAATGTTGATGCTTCATTTATATGCTTTATAGATACAAAACTCTATATGATCCTAGAATAGGATAAATTTGAGAGGAGGTATGTCATTATTGGGTTTACAGGACTTTACTATGATGATAGAAATAGGAATGCACGTTTTAATGAATGGATCAAAATTATGTGAATGATGATAATTGTTATGTGGAGTTATTTGGATGAAAGATGTATTGGTTGATAAATGTATATTGTATGCAGAGTGTTTGTAGTGCATTATTATTCAGGTGTTTTATATTATATGAGATTATTTGGAAGTACTAATGTGTAAATTGAGTTGCGCAGGAATTATCCATGTGACCATGAAAATATTACGGAGAACCAAACCTAGACTTATGTATGTTTGTAAGACAGGGGTTGTCTATTCGGAGAGACAACACCCCATTTGTGTTGTATTTTATTCGTAACAGTATATGTTGCATGTGTGTTAAGTGTTATTTAAATTTATTATGTAAAATCCACAAGAGACGATTTCATGTTTTAAATTGTAAAAGTGTTTTATTTGTGTCACATGTGCAGATTTAAGTTTAAATGTTTTATTTTTGTCTCTTGGTGGGAAAGTGTTCAACTATAGCTTTTTCATTTAGTATAATGTGATGTCATAAATACCTTGGGAAAAGAATCTTTGGAGAGGTCAACATATGTTTGACCCGAAAATAAACTTCAGAGGGGTTTAAAATGGGTTAAATGAACACCTAGGGGTAGTTTAATAGGGTTTCCTAAAGCCCATAAGGTATACCTAAGGGTTAGGGTTAATTTTAGGCAAGTTTCTACTCCTAAGTGACCTTTTAGACACTCTAAAATTTGACTTTTCTGAGTTGCGCGAAAATTGAAAATAGAAGCTTGAACCTAGTTGTAAACTTTCCTTTTCGAATGAGAGTTCTCTTTCCCATTCTGTCTTACCTTCCTCTTTAGTTTTTAGAAACTTCTGAGAACTGAGAGAATGAGCTTCTTAAGCAAGAATTTGAAAATTTGAGGGTAATCACCCACTCTCCATTTTTGGAGACAAAAGAATTTTGTAAAGAAAAAGATAGAATTTTGGTTTGAGAATTTTAGCTAAGGGTAGAAAGAGAAGAACTGTGGAATTGGGCTGCTCATCCTCAACAAAACTAACCTACCTTTGGGCAGATTACGGTTGGTCGCATTCATCATATAATGGATTTCTTATTGCATGTGTTTGAAATTAATGTTTGTGAAAAAGATTTGTTTCCGTGCATGTCCTTTTGGAAATTTATTTGGTATTTTGTTTTATACTTTGTATATGTGTTTGGGAGTATTCAAGATCTCCTACTCTTGGGAGAGAGGAGGATCTGGTGGGTGGTAGAAGTGATAGCCCTTGTGTGAGAGACTCTCGTTATGAGAGCGATCACAAGGGAATTTATGTGACCCTTGTTGCATGGCTTGTTTATGCATTGGGGGTCATAAGGAGGGAAATAAGGCATGAATACCTTGGGGGGCATAAGGAGTAAGGGGTTGATTTATGTTATACTTGATGTATTTGGTTTTCCATGAGGTGGCTATTTGTTTTACCATACTTGCAATCTCCTCAGGGTACTTGGTCCACTACCACCCTTGAAAAGACATCACCAATGTTTGGTGCAGTGTAGCTCGGGTTTGGGAGTGTGTTTTGAGTTGGTGTGTATTATGCTTTTTGTGTTGCATGTTTGTTACCTATCTAGGGCTTGGTTCTCCGAGCTTAGGGGTGGCTACCAGTTAGCCTAGGCTGGGAGGTGAGCACTCCGTGGTCAAATCCTTGCTCTTATTTGCAAGTTGTGGAAAGAAAGGAATCAAGACAAGTGGAAAGATTCGATGGAGATAATAGTTGCAGAATCCATTTGGAAAATATGTTATTATTCTATTTTAAAATGTCCTCATTATAAAAGTTGAGTGACCTATTTGTAAAATGACTATAGTGTCTCTTAAAGTAATTCCTAGAAATGTAATAGTTATTTGTTATAATGCAAAAGATGAAATGAATAATTCTAGAACAGTTTTCTAAAGTCTGTTTTTCTGAATTTAATCATTGTTGAGTAGATTAATAGTGTGGAAAGTAATTAAATTTATTTTATTCCCTTATGCATATGAAATAAATCAAGGAATTAAAGTAATGATTTAAAGATTGTATGCGTGTTGCTAGAAATTAAATGATTCGTTTAAAACCTAAATGCATTGTTAAAGTTAAATGAATTCTAGATAAATAATGTGCTATCAAAATTTTATTAACTTGCAGAAAATATAAGCTATAGTTATTGTAATCATCTCTATAGTTTTATTTTAATAATTTCTAGGTTTATTAAGTTGCTGTTAAATCTAATGATTTATGTTATTTACTTAGTTGCAGAAATTAAAAGAAAATCTAATGTTAAATAGTCTATTTGACTTAGATAATTTTCATAGTAATATAGTTGCTGGATGAGTTTAGTTAAATCTGTCAGTTGAACATTTGCAGAAAATAAATTTAATAAATAAATTAAAAAAAAGAAAGGGGGATTTAGCCTAGCTATGTGTTTTCATCAACAAGTATTTTAGAATAAAGCAAATATATGCATAAACTCAAATTAGATGACTTAAGCTATTTTCAAAAAAAAATATATATAATTGCAGGAAAGGGGATTGCCCTGAATGTAATAATATTACAATTATATAAATATAAACATACCTACAACTAAATTATTTGCATGTATAAATGCATACAGTTCTTAAAGTTAAATAAATTCAGATTGACTAATTAAAATATATATATTGATAAATACCTTTGCATATATAAACATATATACACATATGTGTATATATATATGCAAATACATATATATATATATATATATATATATAATTTGATTTTGACATATATACAAATATATACAAATATATACAAATACGTATATATATATATATATATTTTATTTGCATTTTAAAAAAATATATATTTTAAATAAATTAAAAAAAAAATTGTATTTTAAAAAAATGGACGACGGATAGGGCACGGGCCGAACCCACTATGCAAAGCACAGTGGTCGGCTCAGCCTAAGCCGCCACTGTGGGCGTCCACATTGGACGGTGCCACTATGGCATCCCACAGTGGACGACCCAAGGGTCGCCACTGTGGGCGACCACAATGGACGTCACCACTATGGAAACCGACAGTGAGCGGGGCCCGGGTGGAGCCATCGGTGCCCTCCGCTCCTTCCGCCTCACTGCTGCTGCATGCGAACTCTGCCCTTCACCGCCAAAACCTGCCATGGCCGCCTTCATTAGTATTTCAGCCCTATTCAAAAAAAAAGAAAAGCAAAAAATACGAAACCCTAACCTAGTATGGGTTAGGGTATTCGAGAACGGTATAGGCTTTCAAGAATGAAGAAAAAAAAATGATTTAAGTAATTTTTATAATAGCTAATTTAGGGTTTGCATGAGGAGAGTTATAAGGATCTGGAACTTTTATAGTATATATATATATATATATAGTTGGAAGTATATGAGAACAAGACAATTTGGGATCAAGTATTTTATTATGCAGTTGTAATTATATATGATATTAATAAATGTATTGGGTATGTCTAAGTATTAAAATTGATTATGAAATTTAATCTTATAAAATCTTTATATTAAATTGAGAAAGGTTATTTTGGCTATTGGGGAAATATTTACACTTTATAGAAAAATAATTATTTCCAAATTAATTGACCCTTTTAGTCGAATTGGTATACACTACATGTTAATTAGGTAAAATAAAATATAGACATTTCTAAAACCAAGTGTTAGGTCTATTTTTAATTAGTTCCTAAAATCAATTAATGAATTTTCGATTGAAGATTAATTATGTCTTCGTCAATTATTTTAGAGAGTTTTGATTAAATCAATCTATTGATGCAATTTAATGAGATAATAATATGAATTCATTAGTATTCCGCATTTAATTGAATTATTAAGAAAGGGTGTATTAACAGGATGATGGGCACTTGATAATTATTAAATATTGATGTCGAACCAAGTAAATTTATTAATGACTATTTAGTGGAGATGGATCTAATTAAGTACTAACTAATGCAACTGAAATGATAGGGTCCTTTGAGTGAATATAATATTACCCTTATAAATATTATTCATTCCACTGGATAATGGGAATTATCATAATTGTTATGTTAGTATTTTATATCAATTAATATTTCATTAGAACAACATGTCAAGTTGTCACAACTATTTAAGCAATGGTTGCATGAAAATAAGTGTTTCAAAAAAACAATTGTTGGTTGTGTTTTGCCCTAAATTTTGGGCATGACAAAACTTAATGATTGGAATAGTAGATGGAGGTTTGGCTGGAGAGGAGTCAATCATCAAGGTAGAAGATTCACCTTTCTAATGTTGCCCTACTATTTGATTCTTCAATTTTGCAATTGTACTATCCTTTTGAACCATTTCAATTTTAGCCTTATTATAGGCTTTTAGGATTAACTCCAACTTTACTTGGAGATCAACCTTTTCCTTGGCCTCTTTATCAGCTACAACCATATTGAATTTTGTGGATTCTAAAATTGTACTAGTAGCTTCCACCACCCATGTGTCCTTCACCCTCTTCACAATCATGCCTCCAGAATAGCTGGCTCATGAGGAGTCTTTCCTCTTTTTGCTCTCCTCCCTTCTTAATGACCACATGAATAAGGAAACATGATCATTACTATAGGTCACTCCCTCCAGGGGCTTTGTTTCCTTTCTTACTACTTCAAGAATCAATGCATCTGCTATGTCCCATTTAGGGAGAATCAAAACTCTAGCTTCTGCAATCATCTTCCTTCCTTGCTCTAGGGTGATCGTCTCAAATTTTGTCAACATTTCTTGCTTTACATTTGCCTCAACTGTAGACGTATCTTTGTGAGGACATTCATTTTTCTTCTTCTCACATCTTGCCTTGAATTGTTCTATATTTTTTCTCCAAACAAACTGCAAAAAGGATCATGTGTTGACAAAACTATCATCTGCTAGAAACTCCTTACTGGCCTGCTTAATGAAAGGGTCCAGTTCTTTACCTATAAATTCTTCTACAGTCAAGTCCATCTGAGCACTTGTTGGTTCCTCCAACATTCCTTCTTGCAACTCTTCATATGTGTAAGCAATTTCCCCAAGACTTCCTAATTGCAATAGTTGATCTGCTACTGCTTTCTCATCTCCTACATGTATTGGGGATTGGGAATTAGAATACAAAAGCTCACTTGTCTGCACTTCCTTCCCTACCCTCTGCTTTTTAGGGGAATCTTGGACCTCAACCACATCTTCTATTACCCTTGTTCCTTTTGAAGTAGAAGGGTCATCTCTTATTGGCATTAGTACACTATATTTTGACCTTTTATGCATTACATATTCACTTGGGTGAATCACCTTGGCATAGGCAAGCTTGGGTAAAACCAGTTTAGCCTTTTCAGGATCAACTTTCATCACAGCCTCCTTCTTCTCCTTCAAGGTTTGCATCAAATCCTCAAAATAAACTACCAAAAACTTTATCTTTTCTCCAAAAGGACGAAAGCTAACCAAGGGATCATAACTGTTGTCAAAATGGTGAATGAAATCCAAGGTTTTCTTGAAAGCTATCCATTTTTCCTTCCTGACTTCTTGCTCATCTAAATTGAACTCATTCCTTATTAAATCCCTGGGGAAGTGAAACTAGTGGGCCTTTCCTACACATCTGGTCCTCTTCTTAAACATACTGTTAAATAAATCCTATGTTGGTATTACACACTCCAATGAGAAATTGTAGGTGATTGAAGGTATTTTCATTGATGGCAACCTTGCAATCCTATGGCACCAACATCGGTACTCTACACTGGTAGATAGTTTACCAACAGTAGCAAAGATGATTACTGACACCCCAACCAACATGATTTTGAATATTGCATTTTGTATTCAATTATAATATCTTTTTGTAAGCTGACAAGGCATATTGTAATAAGATGCATATATAAGTATGAGATCTTGTAGATCATTTAAGAAGCGGACATGGTTAGATTATTGCAGAAGTAATATGTGAATATTAAGGTAGATTTTGAAGGTTTATGGTTACTGTAAGAGCTTAAACCAGTACTAAACCTAGCATAGCAGATGCTGAACTAAAGCAGTACATTATATTGGATTTGCATAATCCATTTTGTAAGTTAGTGAGACTTCCTTTTTGTAATTAAGCAGTGAGCTTTAGGCAGTTGGCCTTCCTGCATGTGTAGGCCCCTATTGTAAGTAATATCCATTTATTGCCCACTGAGTGAATATTGTGGGTCACAAATCCCACTGAGGTTTTTCCCACACCGGGTTTCCTCGTTTAAAATCTTGTGTTATGGTGTGCTTTATATGTTGTGCTTATTGTTCATATTTACTACATTAATTCTTGTATACCGACACACTATTTTGGAATGCAATTTATTTAATAAGGTTTGAAAATCTATTAACCAGCAAGATACTGATTCACCCTCCCCCCCCCTCTCAGTATCTTTGGGAATCCTAACAATTGGTATCAGAGCCTAGTCCTCTGTTTTCAAAAGCTTAACAGCTTGAGGGAGATTCTGACATAGGTACAGATAGAAAACTTGAGAAAGAAATTGGAAACAACTCTTGTAGATTATGATGTAGAAAAGTTGAAGAATATCAAACTTGAAGATGATCTGAAGGCTGCACAAGAAATCATTCAAGGACTTCAAGGAAATATCACTATTGCTAGAAACAAAAGAAGAGAACTTCATGAGAAGATAGAGAATGATGATGATGAAAAGGAAACTCTTAATGATCTTGTAAGCAAGATGAAGCAAGGGAATATGACCTTGAGGAATGAGATGCAAGATATGACTGAGATTTTGTAAAGACATTGAAGATAGAAAGAAGAATGAAGATGACTTGACTAGGAGAACCAATGATGCTGGAACAAAAAATATAAAGACTTAATCATGAAAATGATATATTGAAGACAGATCTAATTCAGTTGGAACATGATAAAACTAAACTCATGAGGCAGAAGGATTTCTTGGAAAATGAGTTGGCTACTGCAAATCAACACAAAGAGAAATTCAAGAAAAGTTCAGAAGAACTTGATGACATGCTGAAAAATCATAAACCTAATGGAGACACTAATAGTCTTGGCTTTGAAGTTGGTGAAAGCTCCGGCACTACAAACAATCATGATCACAATAAACCAGTAAGACAACCTAATGCATACAAATTTAATGGGAAATGCTTTAACTGTAACAAGTATGGTCATAGAGAAAATTAGTGTAGATCTAGAAACTATCAGAATACTAATACACCCACTAGTCAATATTCTAAATGCAACAAAATTAGTCATAGTTCAGAAAATTGCAGAACGAATGTAAGATGTTATGTTTGTGGAAGATTTGGACACTTATCTAATCAATGCAAAACACATACTGGCATAGGATATGGAAAAGATATTCAAAAAAATAATGTGACTTGTTATGCTTGTAACAAGATTGGACATATTGCAAAATTTTGTAGAAGTAAGGCATTACCGGCAAATAAAAAAGGACCCAACTTGAAAGGTAAAGAAAAGGTTGAAGAGGTAAAGCAAGAATTTTCAAAACAATGGATTAGAAAGAGAGATCAGAATGTTGATGAGACTATTCCTTCACTAGTAGAACAGAGTATCACTCCACCGGCAGGAAATTCTTCATCTAACTAAAAAGAAACCTTTTGGGGTATGGAAACTAGTTGAAAATCATGCTAGTTTACCCTTGGTTGATGGTAAGAAGATGAAATGCTTCTTTACCGGTAGATGAGTTAAGTTTCACTTAACCAACAAGCATTTATTATGGTAGTTGAAGGAAATGACACTATAAAGCAAGTGTTTTTCACTCTTTTTCACTCACCGAGCATTCAAATTTCCTAAGAGGGTGAAAAACCCAAGCGAAGGCATCCACAGCAAGAAGTGAAGCAAAATATTTCGAGCATTCAAACCTAAAGGTAGATTAAGGTATTTATCAATGGCTTCCTCCTCTGCACCTGAATTCATTGCAAACCCTACTATTGTTGAAGTGGTTAAACACCCTAGGCCCATATTTAAAATCATACCCAAAGTGGTGAAGCAAGATGATACCCTAGGTGCATTCTCTAAAATCCCTAAAGGAGTTGCATATGCAGAAGACCCTAGGATATACATACATTGTCATATTGAGGAACTAGGTGCTGAAGAAATTCTGAACATGTATAAGACTATAATTTGTCATGAGAATGGTATTGTGAAACCTGAACATAAGATCATAGAAACCCTAGGTTTTGTGGAAATACTTGATATTCCGGATTTGCCTAAGGAAGTTGTGAGAATTGTGCTAAGTAGAGTTCATGGGGAATTCTTTTGGCTTGACTCCATCCACAAGATCACAAAAGAAGTAGTTAGGGCAGTGACTGGCTTACCCTCCACCCGTAGCAGGCTTGACAAAACTAAGAAAGTTCCAAACAACAGTGTGATGACACTAACTGGTGCAACCCATGACAACAGATCCTTAACAGTCAATGATGTGAAAGATATAAATGTTCGATTCATTAGCATGATAATAGGATACAAAAATACACATGCTAATAGATTAAACGTTGTTTCTAGTTTATGTATCAAGAGTGCTTATGACATGGTGAATAGTAACACTAAGATTGACATATGTGAATGGCTTAAGGATGAATTGATTGATAATTTGAAGAAAATTAAAGGTGATAAGAAAGGTACTTTTAGATTTGGTAATATACTTGTGTGCCTAATGCTATACATTACTAAGGAAGTTCCTAATATAGGCAGGAAAAAATTTGGTTTTGACATACTGGTAGGAAAATAACTTTTGGATATCTTTACCAGCATGGGAGATGATAGGGAAAACAACATAATTAAATACTTCCAAGCATTTAAGGCTAGAATTAAAACAAGGGAAAGGTTATCTCAAAGCATAGTTGACAAATATCAAAAGGAAATATGTCTTGTTGTAAAGAAAGATGAAATTTGGATGGAGGTAGTGGTTCCTAGAACTGTTTGGGTAACAAAATTGGGTTATGTGACTGATATAAACATAATTGAGTCATATGCTAAAGCCTTACTTGAAGCCCCTAGAGAACTTGAAGAGGAAATATTTGGTAGTGCTGAAACCATTGAGAGCAAAGTGCAAACACTAAAATGAAGAAGAAAAGAGAGCAAACTATCAGGAAAGCAACAAAATAGGCCAAAGAGATCAAGGAAAACATATCAAATATCACCAGTATTAAGGAAAGTGACTTGGAAGGGTTACAACTGGAAGCTCACCTCTCACCGGTTGGAACTTCATTTGACAGTGAAATCCCAGCTGAATTTATGAGACTAGAAAGGAAAAGAAAACCCTCATCGACACCCTCTCCTACACCAAAGAGAACAAGAAGGAAACAATAGGTAGTAAGGCCCCCAGTAAAGAAAATGACACCAAGGAAGAAGAAGGAAAAACAAGTTATTTCTCCTTTAGATAATCTTTTAAATGAAGTAATAGATGAAGGAAACTTGTCTAATGTCAGCAAATTGTATGATACTTTTACTAATGAAGAAAAGGAAAGCATAGAAAATAGTATCATTCTACACTTAGACATTTACAGGAAATTTTTTATAGAAGTTGTAGATGGTTTACTGAGTGACTTGTATAAAAGACTTGATGCAAAAAGACTAGCTATTATGGAATTGGATAAGAAGATAAAGATAGAAAAACTGCTTGCAGTTCACCCAGTTAAATCAGCAGATGAAATTGATGAGTTAATAAGTGAGGCAAACTAGACAGTATTTTCAAGTGGTCACCAACATGTAGGTTTAATGGCTGGAAGAGTGAATGAAATCACTGAAGAGACAGTGGATAAATGGGATATCTTCTTTGTGGAGAAAGAGAAGCAAGAAGAACTTAATTGAACGAAAACTTTAAGAGTTTACCAAAAAGAAAAGGATAAAGGTAAAGGCAAGGTAGGTGGACCTCCCAACATAAAAGTGACAGACAACTTGCCCCCACCTCCTTCTGATACTCCATTGGTTGAGACTATTGATACACCACCGGCTACTGATAATGTTGAGTTGGAATCAACACATGAGGACACCAATCCTAATTCAGAAGTTTTATTTACTATTAATATTGATACACAAGAGGTAAATATTGTGGTTGATAAGGAAATCACTGGTGAAAAGAAGGATGTGGCTACTGAGCCATCGACTGAGAATATTGCAGTGGAAACACATATAGAGCATATAGTTGAAAATTTTGAAATTGGGGTTGAGACACAAATTGAACAATCAGTTGATCCCCTGGCTTTTGGAATGGTGAATGATACCACTGGTGCAAACATTGAAAAACCCACTGAGTTAGAGAAATCAGTTGATAACATAGAGAAACCAGTTGAGATACCAATAGTGGACAGTTCAAAGGTGCATACTGAGAAACCAAGAATGAATACTGAGACAACATCAGAGAAACTGATAGAAGAGAGCACAGAGAAACAAACTAAGGTACACACTGAGAAACAGGAAGAGAAAAAGGTTGAGGTACAGGTTCATACTGTGACAGTGCCACCAGAAACAACTGAGAAACCCAAGCCTTTGTTAGTTAAAATGCAAACACAAACTGACCTATCAAAGGTCAATATAAGAAAAGAGGTTACTAACACCAGTGAAATACAGATTGTTAAAGTAGTTGGACAAACATCTGGTTCTTCCATGATAGAATTTAGACCAACTAGTGTAATAGAGGTATTATTGGATTCAATTAAGAAACTCATAGAGTGTAATGCACTAGCTTATAAGGCTATTGATGATACCATACCTGTTTTGAAATTGATTGCACCTAAGTGCATTGTAGAAAATAAAGATTCTTTAAGTCATTTAGACACATTGTCTAAATATATCACTGGTAACATATTGACACTTGAAAAAATAAATGAGGAGACATTTAGAGAGAAAATGAATAAGGAAAAAGAGAAATTCTTTAATGAGACAATAAAGAAGTGCATGAAACATATTGACACCCTCCTACCAGCACTAAACAAAATAAAAAATGGAATTTAAGGACTTTTATAGAGACACATGTAAGACCAATATTTTGACAGTGGATATAGACAAGGAGATCGACAAAGTACAGACAAAAATACATGATATAGCTAACAATCTCATCGGTTCATCAAAACCCATTTCAGTTATAGAGCTAAAGATAGCATGTTTTGAGGAAAAACTTGAAAAATTGGAAAAGAAAAAGGAAAAAATACAATACAAGGCAAAAGAGCTTAAATGTAGACTTGGTCCTAAACTTGACAACCTCATCTCTTTGAGGAAAGAGATATCAGAGGCACTTGTTCAAGGACTGAAGACACCATAAGAGAAAATTCACATCCTCACTGGTACAATTCAAAGGACGACAGAGGTAGCATTGAAGGATAGTGATAGATTCACTGAGAGCCTAAATTTTGTATTAGCAGACATATTTCAAATTGTAACCAACCGGTTACAGGGTTCTAGCTGATAACTACACTCAATTGACATTTTGACGACCTTTTTCATTGATGCCAAAGGGGGAGTATTCGAGATGAGAAAAATGATGGACATAAGAGATCATCTACTCAGGGGGAGCACACAGTTTTTGGTACAATTTTTGGACTTCAATTTTGGATACATTTTTGAATATTTCTCATGGGTGTTGCCATCAATGCCAAAGGGGGAGATTGTTGGCATTGCACACTCCAATGAGAAATTGTAGGCGATTGAAGGTATTGTCATTGATGGCAACCTTACAATCCTATGGCACCAGCACTGGCAGACTCTACATTGGTAGATAGTTTACCGGCACCCCAGCCAATAGGATTTTGAATATTGCATTTTGTATTTAATTGTAATATCTTTTTGTAAGCCGACAAGGCGTATTGTAATAAGAATCATATATAAGTATGAGATCTTGTCGATCATTTAAGAAGTGGACATGGTTAGATTATTGCAGAAGTAATATGCGAATATTAAGGTAGATTTTAGAGTAAGGTTTATGGTTACTATATGAGCTTAAACTGGTACTGAACCTGGCGTAGCAGATGTTGAACTGCAATAATCCATTTTGTAATTTAGTGAGACTTCCTTTTTTATAATTAAGTAGTGAGCTTTAGGCAGTTGGCCTTCCTGCATGTGTAGGCCCCTATTGTAAGTAATATCCATTCATTGGCCACTGAGTGAATATTGTGGGTCACAAATCCAACCGAGATTTTTCCCACACCGGGTTTCCTCATTTAAAATCTTGTGTTATGGTGTGCTTTCTATGTTGTGCTTATTATTCATATTTACTACATTAATTCTTGTATACCGACACACTATTTTGGAATGCAATTTATTTAATAAAGTCAGAAAATTTATTAACCGACAAGATACTAATTCACCCCCCCTCTCAGTATCTTTGGGAATCCTAACATCCTCTGGATCAGCAAACCTCGCTACTATAGTAGATAACCTATATGGCTGAAAGAAATCATCAAAATGTGTCCAACCACCCTTGGTGATTACAAACTGATGTGCTAGGGTAACAGTTGAGAAAATTGTTCCCTTCCCCTTATTTGTCAATTCTGCTTCCTGCAGGCCTCCAATTTGTCTCAGGACCTTAGCAATTCATATCTTCAAAGGGACTTAATAGGGCATCAGATATGAAGTTCCTCTAAAACCATAAACTCTGAACATAGTGGAGACTGGATACAAATATATATTACCCCAGTTGTGTACAATTCTTATGTCTTCAGCAAATTCTTTAGGCCTAAGGAATTCAAGGAGAGATTTAGGAATCCTAGGGTTTTGTGGGTACAAAAGGATTCTAAGCCTAGATGAAAAACATCTATCAAACTTTAAGTAACTTGTGTCTTCTCTATTCCAAGACAAAATTGTGCTCCATAACTGAACAGGCATCTCCTCTCCATCCTTTTCCTTGAGAAAGTTCATTTCATTAGCAAAATATTCAGCACCTTTGAATAAAAACATGTTCATGAGGAGAGAATACCATCCAAAAGGTCTATCTACCTTAGCATTCTTTATCCCTATCAATCCCTCATGAATGGAATCAGTGAGATAAGGTGCAAAATCAAAGGTCAATTCCAGAGATGGGTTCAAAATCTATGCTATCATGAGCATATAGTGGGTTGGCATGGTAGTTTCGGCATCTTCCCTAAGAATTTGACATAAGTACCAATACATTCCCTTAGCCCTCAAAGTAAATAAATTTAAGGAGAAAGGTTCCATGGTGCTCGGGCCTACTACTGCCAGTCCTCCTATTTTGGCAAAGGATTCCTTCAAGGGGCCATTTCTGAGGTGATCTCTCTGTGCCTCATAGACCTTTTCCAGTATTTCAAAATTGATAGGCTCCAAATAATTTGACACCTCACTAAATCGAAATACTCTCCTGAACTCATAATAATTTATTTCAACTAGAGACCCACCATTTACATTCCTCACAGTCTTGGTATTGGGATCATAATTGTTTGCAATTTGGATTAACAGGTCTACGTCCATGAAAACCCTAGGGACTATAAGCTTCCCAACATCTAGATCCCATATGCTATTAATTGGAGCAAGGGAATTTTGCTAACTAAACCCCACTCTGAAGAGTCCCAGGCTCACGATTCCTATCTGGGCATCTCTCAACCAGTTTCCTTTATCGTATAGACCATCACCAATTCTCAGGCAGGGAAACTTGGGCACCAATTCCTTTATTTTAGTTGAACTATTAGTGGACTAAGTTAATTGCTCTAGAAAGTCATCACAAATGGCTCTCTCCTAATAATCAACCTTCCCTCTGAATTCTCTTTGTGGTACCATCTCAAAATTATACTTATTTCAATGAAATTTCAAACAGACTCTTTGGAAATTCAAACATCCAGTGACACCAAGCAAACTGTAATTGTTAAACAATTGCAAGAAACTTACTTGTTTCCTAAGAAATTTTTCACCCTGTGCACTGGTTCTTCTGCAAGATTCCTTGAATGCATGCAAAAAATTCAACTCATGTAAGGATTATTACGACAATTGAGCATTGATTACAGTCAATTAAGCCACATGCTTCGGCAATTAATTCATAAATCAAATTTGAAAGTTGGCTCCAACGGACAGCAAAATTTTTCTAAGTGTTTTTCCTTTTGTTGCTGGTTTGCGATGCTTAACAGTCGAGCTTCTCCTCATAGTGGTTTAGCGACAACTGTGAGATCATGTAAAACTTTCACATCCTTTACCTTACCTAATTCATCCTCTTTAGAATGGGTCCCACCATCTTTTCGCTATTTCGCGAAGGGTAACTTTCTTGCACCTTCGCATAGAGAAAAAGTGACATCCATCAGATCAACAACTAACTGCCTGACCTTTATTCTCCACCGTAACTGTTTGCCTTTACAACTGACTTTAACAGCCATCGCTAGTGATTTTTCACTGTTTCACGAAGGGTAACTTTCGTGCACCTTCGCATAGCGAAACAACAACAACCGTTGATCATCTTCAGATGTGTCTAGTTATTAACTACCTTAGCCTTCACAGTGGGCCCCTTATTTAAATCCACTCGCCTGCACACTTCCGCCAAATATCTCCATGTTTCTGTCACTTATTTGCTCAAGAATTTTGCCGGGCTCCACATTCTAACCACGACGTGTCTCACTGAACCAAAAAGTCCATCAACACTACTACTTTATTAAATAGACCAATTGAAAATCCATTTGGAGCCACGCATCCTATCGACAGATCACCCTCTGCTTCATCTGCACATCCAACTGTCTTGCCACTTAACCTACCATGTAACCACCCCTTCATCTACCATTGGATAGCTAGCTCATTGGTCATTGTTTCAAAAAGGGAAACCTTCATGCACCTTCGAATAGCGAAATGATGATAATCATCCGATCATCTACAACCTTCTTGATCTTTAACTCAGGAGCCACTTACCTATCGAGCCCACCATTTTTTCATTGTTTCGTGAAGGGTAACTCTCATGCCACTTCAAATAGAGAAACAACAACAACCGCTCAATTATTTTTAAGATGCACGATCTTTATTTTTCTTTTTCCACACGTGGTTTTTTGTTGTTTCGCGAAGGGTAACCTTCATGCACCTTCGCATAGTGAAACAACGATAACCATCGGTTCAACCAAAACTTGCATGAGCATTACGAAAACTGGCAGACAAATAAAAGGGAAATAAAACTTAGGAAAAAGGTGACAAGTCAATAAAATATTATAACCTTCCTAGGCCAAGACTTTAAAAGGGACCCCCCTTTCTAATGATGGACCGACCCTTCCACTTAAGTAGAAAAAAGTAATGAGGAAACATAAGTAGAAGGCCTACATAATGAAAACTTAAAATTGCAAAACCCTGAAACTTCTGAAATTTAACCCTTAGAAATAAAAATAAGTCTAAAAACCTAAAATTTTTAAGGATTGCAAGGAAAAACTCTCAATACTCAAAATACTGGCAACACAATACACTCTAGGTAGTGTGCCTTCCTACATGTGCAGGCCCCTTATTGTATCACATACTTTCTATAGAAGTATCATCTAACTATGGGTAGGCTTCCCATCATGGTTTTCCCCTTTATCAAGTTTTCCACGTACAAATCATGGTGTTATGTGGTATGGTTACATTGTGTTAATTCTTTGTTACATTATTAAGTTTTATTGCTTACCAGTATCTATTTCTGCTATTTCGGTATTCAATGTTTATGTGCTCTAGGTTAAAGGTTAAAAAGTGGTTTGATTAAGATAGTCTATTGACAACTGATTCAAAGGAGAAGCTGAACAAAAGACATGAGCAGAGGTAGATAGGTAGAGGTGGAAGGTTTTTTGGAGGAAGATTTCAAGGAGGACTAGGATATACTGGAGGTAGAGGAACTTGTACAGATCAGAACAAGGACAAGGAAGTGAGCAAAGAAGGTAATTCATACCAGAAGGATGATAGAAATTCCTATCAGAGGAGAGAACCGAATGGCTACTGAAATGAAAATTTTGGAAAAGATGACAAAAGACAAGAGAGTGTTTAGAGGAACTTGCTATAAATATGGAGGAGAAGGAAATCATGCTTTTGAGTGTAAGAAGATAGAGAATAATAGAAGAATAGTGGTGGAAGAAATCCCCACCAGATCAACTAATAAACTAGAATATGGAGAACTATTGATAATGAGGAGAGATTTGTGTTATACCAGAGGAGATGAAGAACCCTTGTAGAGGAAGAATTTGTTCAAGACTAGATGCACGGTATCCGGTAAGTGTTGTAAAGTTGTTATTGATATTGGTAGTTTGGATAATATTTTTTCAGAAGAGATGGTAAATTAGTTAAATTTGGAAAGAATGAAGCACCCTAAACCTTATCAGATAGCATAGATTCAGGATGAACATAAGTTGTTGGTAAGTGAGAAATGTTTGGTGAAATTAAAAATTGGGAATTATCATGACAAAGTCTTATGTAATATTATGCCTATGGATATTTGTCACCTTTTGTTGGGTAGACCTTGGAAGTTTGATAGACATGCAATATATGGTGGGATGAAGAATACATACACTATTGTGGCCAATGGGATGAAGCAAACATTGTTTCCCTTGGAGGAGACTTTGAAGAGTGAAGTCTGTACGAATGCTAGAATCTATTTGGTGGACGGAAGAAAATTGTTGGATGGAATGAGACATGAGAATGTGTGTTTTTCCTTAGTTCCTAAGAAGACCGAGAATATGGAGCATGAAGAAGAAGAACCAAAAGAGGTAAAAGAGTTGTTGATAGAGTATGAAGATATCATTTCAGATAATGTGCCTTATGGATTACCACTTGTGAGAAGTATCAGTCATTGCATGGATCTAATTCCTGGAGCTAGTTTGCCTAACAAAGCTACACATCAGATGACATTGACAAAGAATGAAGAGTTGAATAGACAAGTGCAAGAGTTGTTGAAGAAATGTTTGATTAGAAAAAGTTTGAGTCCTTGTGCAGTACCTGTAGTATTAGCACCTAAGAAAAATGGAGAATGGAGGATGTGTACTAATTCCAAAGAAATAAACAAGATCACAATAAAATACCAGTTTCCACTACCTAGGATGTATGACATAATGGATTATTTGAGTGGAGCCAAATAATTTACAAAGATAGACTTGAAGAGTGGATATCATCAGATCAGAATCAGAGAAGGAGATGAGTGGAAGACATCATTCAAGACAAATGAAGGACTATATGAATGGTTGGTGATGCCTTTTGGATTAGCTAATGCACCGAGTACTTTCATGAGGTTGATGAATGAGTTATTGAAGAAATTATTGGGTAAGTTTATTATTATATATCTGGATGACATTCTAATTTTCAGTAAGACAAAAGAGGAGCATTTTTTGTATTTAAGACAAGTTTTGCAGAGGTTGAGAGAAGAAAAGTTGCTGATAAATCTTAAGAAGTGTACTTTGATGAAGGATGAGTTAATCTATTTGGGATTTGTGATATCTGAGGATGGTTTGAAGATGGGCCCTAAGAAAGTAAAAGCAATTGTTGAATGGCCTACACCAGAAATCATTAGAGAGGTAAGATAATTTCATGGATTGGTTAGTTTCTATTGGAAGTTTATAAGAAATTTCAGTTTAGTTTGTAACCCTATGACTAAGATAATGAGGGGAGATAGGAAGGAGTTCAAGTGAACCACCAAAGAAAACAAAAGTTTTGAATTGCTGAAGCGGAAGGTGACTGAGCAACTTGTCTTAGCTTTACCTAATTTCAACAAAGTATTTCAAGTGGATTGTGATGCAAGTGGAATAGAAATAGGAGCAGTCTTGATTTAGGAAGGGAGAGCAGTATCTTATTTCAATGAGAAATTGAATGATGCCCAAAGGAGATATTCATTATATGATCAAGAATTTTATGCCATAGTTCAAGCCTTGAAGAAGTGGAGAAATTACCTGTTGCCTAAGGAATTTGTGTTGTATATGGATCATCAATATTTGTAGTATTTATATAGTCAGAGTAAGTTGAACCAGAGACATATGAAATGGGTATAATTTTTGCAAAGTTACACCTTTGTGTTGAAGCATAGAAATGGGAAATCTAAAAAATTTGATGATGCATTGAGTAGAAGAAGGAATTTGCTGACAGAAATGAGAGTGATAGCATTAGGGTTTCAGGAATTGAAAACCTTGTATGATGATGACCCAAATTTTGCAGAAACTTGGAGAGCATGTAGAGAATCAGTTACGATGGATAGAAGCAAGTGGTTGGATTACTTCATTCAGGATGAGATGTTTTTTAGAGGAGTTCAGTTATGCATACCTAAGAGTTCTATGAGGGAGAATCTGATAAAGGAGAAACATAGTGGAGGATTAGCCAGACACTTTGGTGTTGATAAAATACTAGCATTGGTGAGTGAGCATTACTTTTGGCCCAATATTCATAAGGATGTTAGGAAGTCTATGCAAAGTTGTAGAGTTTGTCAAGTTGAAAAGGGTAGTAGTCAAAATGTAGGATTGTATAAACCTTTGATAGTACCAGAGAGACCTTGGGAAGATATAAGCATGGATTTCATACTTGGATTGCCTAAAACACAAAGATGAAATGATTCTATATTTGTGATAGTGGATAGATTCTTGAAGATGACTCATTTCATACCTTGTAAGAAGACATCAGTTGCAGTGCATATAGGAAACCTATTTTTCAAGGAAGTGGTGAGATTGGATGGATTACCTAAGAGCATAGTTTTAGATACAGATACTAAGTTTGTTGGTTATTTTTGGAGAATACTTTGGAAGAAGATGAAGACAAATTTGAATTTCAGTTCTACTTTTCACATGCAGACTGATGGACAGACACAAGTAGTTAACCAGAGCTTGGGAAATTTGTTAAGATGCTTAGTTGGAGACAAAACCAGAAGTTGGGGTTTGATTCTTGTATAAACATAGTTCACCTACAATAATTCAATAAACAAAAGTATGAAAAGGACACCTTTTGAGATTGTTACCAGAGCACACCCTAGAGGTATATCCTAATTAAGAGATATTAGCACTAAATGCCAAAGAAGTTTAGAAGTAGAAGAATTTGTAGATCACATAAAGGACTTACATATTCAGGTTAAGAAGCATTTGGAGGACATGAAAAACAAGTATAAGGAAAAAGCAGATGAGAAGAGGAGACATAAGGAATTTAAAGTTGGTGATGAAATAATGGTGTATCTGAGAAAAGAAAGATTCACGGTTGGAAATTATAACAAGTTGCAGATGGTGAAGTTTGAACCTTGCAAGATTTTGAGAAAGTTCGGTTCTGGAAATGCATATGAAGTGGAGTTACTGGATAGTCTGAGTATTTCACTTGTATTTAACATTGCAGATCTACATTAGTATCATGAACCAGAATTGAGTGAGAAGAGTATTGTAGACTTGGAGAAACAGTTGCCCTGGAAGGAACTAGATCAGATTGAAGACATTTTGGATAGTAGGATTGGGCATAGTACCCAGAGCAGTCAGTATAAAAAGTATCTTGTAAAGTGGAAAGGCAGACTAGTTGAAGATTCATCTTGGATTTCTCAGGAAGAGGTAGATGGCCTTGGGTTTCTTCTGACTCTAGCAAATGAGAGACTCACTTTTTTATTCAACAACCCTAGATGTCTGATGCAGGAGCAACCCCAGTTCTTGGTAATATTGCATCAACCAAGAATATTTCCTTTCTGTTTTTCTTTCTATTTTTCACTTTCAACATTTCATTCTACATTTTCTAGAATTGGCTCATCGGATCTAGAGGAGTTGGATTTTTCTTAAGGAATTGATCATCTACCTTATTCCTAAACCGTGGAGCATTTGGATCATTTTCTAGCAAGTTATCCCTATTGGTTTCTAAGATAATTTTTCTGGTACTGGTTGCTTGGACCTATTTGCATTTGTAATCTACTGGGATCTACCAAGTCCCTTTCATAGCTTGCGGAGCACTGAATGTTGATATCAATGTTCCTTGGTGTGTGGTTGACCTTCCCTTTGATCTAAAATTCATCCTTGGGATTTTTTGGAGGAATTTATTTGGTGGAGGCCGACCTTGTTGTTTTATATGTTAGGTCTTGTTCTTCGACATTTGATCCCCTTTTTGGGCTGACCGGATCCCCTTGGATCATATAAATCATTGTAATTGAGCATTATAACGTAGATAAGTAGAGATAAGTTAAGATATAGAACATAGAAGATAGATCTTATGATTTGAGGTCTCGATTGTGACCTGTACTATAATGAAGCATGTTTTAGTAGGCCAGTGAGTCGGTTTCTATAACCCGGTTGCTACTGGTTGAGTGTAAATAGTTTTCATGATATAATTCATTTAGTTTTTCATTACCTGCATCATATCCTTGTGTTTTTGTTGTCTTTACTCTTGCTGATCGGTCTGGACTAATCTCTTTGAGGTCCCTCCTAACTGATGACTGCACCATTTGTGCTTAGCTAAAACTGTCATCAGGCATTTGTAGATTCTATTCTTTCAATTCATCAAAATGGATTGTAGCTCAAATATTATTGTAAGGTAGTGAACCTTCCCTAAGGGTTGTAGCCTTCTGGGTCATTATATTTTGAGCATTGAACTCTAGGAAGTGTGCCTAAATGCATGCACATTCCCCATTGTAATATTTACACATACTACTGCAGAGTATCATCTCATTATGGGTAGGTTCCCATCATGGTTTTCCACGTCAAAAATATTGGTGTTGTGTGTGTTGTTGTTATTGTTCTTATGTTTATTCTTGTAGCAGTTGATCAGATTTGAAGTTGTGCTTGAATTTTTTAATTTGATGAAAATGGATTCACCCCCCCTCCCAGTTTTCCTTCATTATTGTTGCCAACAATTGGTATTAGAGCTAGATCCTCCTAAAGAAGCTTGACCATTTAAGGAGATTCGGGATGGAAACCTATGTTTTCAAGAAAAAAGTTTGAGATTTGATGGAAACAATTACATTGTATAGAAGGATCAGATGGAGTGTCATTTGATGTGTCTTGGAGAAGATTATTGGAAGATTACAAAGAAAGCCTATACTTTTCCTCAAAATGGTCTTGTTACTGTTGTTGAGATCAAGGACATTGAACATAACATAAGAGCTAAGGAAGAATTGTTGAGTGCCCTGACTAATTTAGAGATGACTAATATGATGGGTTTATAGACTACACATGAAATCTAGAAGTTAGAGACCTTTTATGAAGGATATAAACATGTCAAAGTTGCTAAGCTATAGAGTTTGAAAGGAAAGTATGAAATGCTGAAGATGGGAGATGTTGAGAACATATCATTCTTTATGGCTAAGGTAAATGAACTTGTTATGAATATTAGATGTGCCAGTGGAAATCTTGAAGAAGATGAGATTGTTGCTAAAGTGTTGAGATCTTTTCCTCCTACTTACAAATCTAAAGTTGCTGCTCTTGATGAGATCCTGGTGCAATCACTAGTTAGGAGGGACCTCAAATACATCAATCTAAACTGATCAGCAAGAGTAAAAATAATGGAAACATAAGGATATTATGGAGGCAATTCACAACAGAATGAGTTATATCATGAAAACTGATTATAATCAACCAGTAACAACCAGATTATTGGCCTACTGAAACATGCTCAGGTATAGAATAGGTCACAATCGAGGCCTCAAATCTTAACATCTAGCTTCTATGTTCAGTCTATCACCTTCTATCTGAATTATAATGCTTAATTACAATGATATATATGATCCAAGGGATCCGGTAGGCCCAAAAAGGGATCAGATGCTAAAAAACAAGACCTAACGTGTAAAAACAACAAGGTCGACCTCAATTCCTCTAGAAAATCCACAGGATGAAATGTAGATCAAAGGGAAAGTCGAACACATGCCAAGGAACATTGGAATCAATAGTCAGAGCTCCACAAGACATAAAAGGGATCCAATAGATCACAAATGCAAATAGATCCAGGCAACCGATACCAAAAAAACTATCTTGGAAACCGATAGTGATAACTAGCTAGAAAATGATCCAAATGCTCCATAGTTTGGGAATAAGATATGTTCAGACCTATAAAATTCTGAGGGCTTAGGGTTTTTGCTTTCCTGTGAAAGCATCTTGAAAAATTGAATCTTTGTTGCGCATTGTTGTAATTCACTTTGAAATTGAACCCTTAAACCTTTTTGGTTCAAGGTTCAAGGTTCAACCGCTTCTCCTGCTTATGTCGTGGCTTTGTACTAATTTTTAATAAGCATGTGCGAATGTGTAATGTCTATTTTAAAGCATTTGCTAATCGGTTCAAGGTTCATCGTTCAATGTGTCCCTTTCTTTTTATCCAATGTCTTTTCTCATCTTTCTTCCACTCAAGCGGAAGGGTCTATGTGTCATCAAGAGGGGGGGGCCTTTTATGTCTAGGCTTGGGTGGATTTTGATATTTTTTAATTTTTCCTAAGTCCTACGTCTTTTCCTATGTCTCTATCGGGCTTCCTAAAGATCGAGAAGGTTCTTGTTCATCTCACGGCTATCGCTATACTGCAACCCAAAGTGCTTGATGGTTAACAACCATGACATGGCAACTAAGTGGTGGGACCCATGAGAAAGGTGCAGAGCGCAGAAAGTCATCATCGGCCATCGGAAATTAAGTTCTAAAGATATCCTGATGACCCGCTAGATAGTGCAAAGAGGTGCGGAGTGCAGAAAGTCAACATCAGTCATCAGAAGAGGTTTTCAGACTATCCCGATGACCCAATGGTGCATCATAAGGTGGAGGAGGATCGCGTCAGCCATCGGGTTATCATTTTTGAAGGAATCTCGACGACCTGATGGAAAGGCCCAGGTACCCCATTTATCCCACATTGGCTACAGGGAGGAGCATTTTAGTATTTAACCATAAGGCTGCACACATTCATAGTGTCAAAGCTTAAGGGCTTTTGGCAAGTGGTAGCTCAAAAGTGGTTGGCACCATACGCACATCTCAAAGTGCCCAAACTTTTGCAGCAAAAGGGAAAATTAAACAGCAGGCAATTTACAAATGATCGGACGATTGTTGCTATACCGCATGATGAAAGTGCTTGACTGTTAACAGCCGCAACTTGGCAACTGATGAGTTGGCATGCCAAGTGGCATTGAGGTAAGTACTGAGCAAGTCATGAGGTTCCACGTAGTGACATGCAGTTGACAAGTGACAAACACGTGGTGGTATCGTGGCATAGGATGTAGTCGCTCAGAAGTGCAAAGAGTCCAACAGTTCAAGAAAGATCAACGGTGATCAAGATAGATCCAAGGGTTGTCACTATGTTGTGACATAAAAGTGCTTGAGAGTTAAAGGTCGTGACTTGGCGATGAACCGCTAGCGGTGAGCTATGGTCGGCAGTCAGACATCGGTTAAGGCTGACAATTAAGATGATCCAGCGGTGATGGATGTCAAGCAGACTATGGTTTCAATGGCTCTCCAAGCGGACTCATCGAAGGCTCAATTTCATCAACATGCAATGGTGTCAATGAAACTAGGGTTTTGATAGGACATGAGAATGGTTGGTCGAAGGTAGATTTCCACTGAAAGACTAATATTGACAGACCAAGGTGAGATGGTGGGCCTGGTGGTGCTGAGGTGGTAGAGGAGGCCACTCTTAGGTAAACATGTGGAAAAACAAAGGAGGATGTGATAGCCCAGGTGGATCTAAAAAGTAAACCAAAAGGTGTCGCGTGGCAAGACAGGTGGCATATCATCAAGGTTTATATCGAGCAGACCATGGCTTCGATGGATCATTGAAGGGACTCATTGAATGCATCAGTTTCATTGAAATAAGAGGTTTCAATGAAACAAAGGTGTGGATAGGATGTAAGAGCAGTTTGCCAAATGCTCGGATCCATCGACTAGGGCACATTGAAGAAATTTCAACCAGTTTCATCAAAAAGTGAGGGCATTGATGAAACTACGGTTTCGATGAGACACAAAATGTTTAGTTGAAGAGGAAGTTTGGCCAAAAGCCTGATGTTGAACAAGCCAAAGGAGATAATGGGTCCGGTGGTGATTACTTGGCCATTTAGGTGGGTCAGATGACAAACAAGAGGTTACCAAGTGGTAGGCCTGACTAGATAGGTGGAGTCCAAGAAGATCTTAGAGAGAATCTAGAGATGCCACATGGTGACATCGTGGCATAGGCGAAGGCCATTCAAAGAAGCTAAAGGCCGAGTAGGTTTAGGAAGATCAATGATTGGGCAAGATGATCTAATGGTTGTTGCTATGTCGCTATGTGAAAGTCCTCACCAAATATCCCATGCAACTTGGCGACAAAGCATGTGTGCTAAAAGGAAAGTGGCCCAGGTGTTAAGGTTCGGGTAGCTTGAGGGAAGATCTACGGCCGTCGCTATACCGCCATGTGAAAGTGCCTAATGGTTATCACATGCAACATGGTGACTGACCAGTTCATAGTTAAGGTGACAGTCTCGGTGGATCCATAGGCGAATTAGGAGGTGCCACGTAGATGGAGTATAAGAAGAACCAGGGCGAGCCCAAGTCTAGTGGAAAGTCCAAGGTGGTGAGTGGATGGATTCAAAGGCAAGTCAGGATGTGACATGTGTTGAGCCCGCCAGAAAAGAAAGTGATAGAGGGAGCCACCTAGGCTAGGTAAAGGCCAGACAAATTAAGGTAGATTAATGGTGATCCAAGGTAGATCTACGGCTATCGCCAAGTCATGATGAAAAGATGTGCAATGGATAAGCGACACGACTTGGTGACTAATGAAGTGGTAGGATAGGTAGATTCTAGGGGGACTCACAAGTAAATCAAGAGGTGACATGTGGCTAAGATCTATGAGGGTTAAATTCTTCCTAGATATGGATTTGTCAAATATCAGTGGATGGCTCTGAATTCAAGGAATCAGATTTTGCAGTCAAGTGCAACCCACAACAACTATTTTTGGGACAGTGACCTTGGGATCTCTGCGTTTATTCTTCAGTCAAAAAGATTGGATTTTCTACAAGCCAAGTGTGGTAGCAGTTAAGTTTTTAACAGCAAGAGACCAAGTGGTGGGGCTCGTTCCTAAGAGGATTACTCAAGGAAGTTAAAAGGTGTGTTAGTTTCCCATGATCGGATGGCTATCGCTATAGCGCTATGGAAACACATCTGAAATTTAAAGGCCATGACTTGGCTATTAAAGGAAAAGGTCCCCAGATAGAAGGCCTCCTGATCCGTTGGTGCCAAATAAATTTAAATATTCAAAAGAAACGATGGCAGAGGTGTGTGAATCCCATCAGATATTGCTTCAAGATGAAAGTGGGTTGGTGAGGGGTACCTAGGATATCTACAAGGAGATATTCAAAGAACATAATGGTGTGGTGCTCTATGATAAGAATTCATCAATGCTCTAGTACAAGATGACCCACCGACATTATGAAGCTACTGATTGTTGCAACCAATTTTGGGAGATAGGAGCATGCCCTTTCGGCTACTTTCCAACTAAATGACCAAGGAATTAATGAAGCACGCATCCCAGGAAGAATGTTAGGTTTCTCCCTCAACTGCAATGGTACAACAATATAACTTTTGGTAAAAATGTCAATTAGGGTAAGATTTTCTTGAAGGTAGCCGAAAGCTTGTTGCATCCTGATTTTTCTATAAAAGGATACCAAGGCTACCTAGAAAAGGGGACACAATTTTGTAGCTTAACTCTAGCAAAATTAATATAGGCCTTTGTCTTAGCAATTTCTGAGTCAATTATGAAGTACTTGTAACCTTCTGATAGAGGAATGAAATATATAGTCCAGGGAATTTAAACTCAAACTTATATTGTCTCTGTGTCATTGTACTAGTGTTTATTCCATTTAAGTAATCAAGGATCGCTTATTTGAATGATTTTCTAGGCATCTAATGATGTTGTTTTTAGTCTTTTTCTCAAGGAGGAAAATATAAATATACTTGAAACAAAATAATTGATATCAATACTTTTGGTGTGGATTGGATGATGAAGTCTAATGTAGATTTGGACTCTGTATATGTCAGGCATATTCAGAGTTGATAGATCAAGAATTTGTGATGTGTGTATTAGCTTCTCTTGTTAGGTTGCAGCCTGTTATAGATGACTCTGTTGCCCAGATAAGGCATTGGTTTATCTGTTGAGTCTTTGGGTGCATTTTGTGATCCTATTCAAAAGAAAAAATCAACTTTCCATTTATGTTTTAGTTGTACTGGTTAGTAAGGAAATTTTATAGGAATTTACATTGGCTTCTTGCAAAACATTTAATATTTTTGGGAGAAAATTGTCTTAAAGGGTTCACCTGCCCAAGATTTTATAAGCTTAACATGTAGGAGGTTTCCTAGTTCTGGAACCTCATATTGTTGTCTTTATTTCAAACTTTGTTGTTCTCTTCCATTGCAGCATAGAGGCAATAATTTTCACTTTTAAAGAGAAGAAATAGAAGGTGTCAAAATGGAGAACAACAAAAATGGTGACTTGGCTGGGGAGAGTCAAATAAGATAAGTCTTATACTGCAAATCTGTGTCTTTATTGCATAAAAGTGTTGAGATCAGGTTCCCTTTGTTTTAGTATGAAAATTATTGAGTTTATCTTTCTAAAGAAAATCCTTGATCTATCCCATAGCATTTTAGAATACTATTCAGTTCTTTTCTAAGGATCAATAGTTTCATTCTTAAGTATCTTGTAAGTGATTTACTGTGTTAAATTATATATTTTATTCCCAAGATATTGTGTGGCGACTCTAAAGTAAGAAAAAACTAGTGTTCTTTTAGAAAAAATCATAGTCACTTCACAAGGTTAGCAAGATGAATAGGAGAAGAAATACTAGGTCTTATATGACGAAGAACCCTCAAGAGAAGTTACATGAAGGGTTACCTGAACTAGTCAAGAAGGGCTGGAGAGGAACTGTTATTCCTGAGAAGTCAAGTTGGTCATGGAAACAAAAGAGTAATCAAATAGGCAAGTCTTCTAAGCGTCTTGTATATGCAAGGTCCAATGCCTCTTCTCATGACTTTGACCATGATATTATGGGTTTTCATGCTGCCCTATTTGGCACTAATGATGATATCCAAACCTTTCACCAAAGATTGTCTAATGCCAGCATTTTTGGGAGAGATAGGCATAGTAAAAGTAATAGAGCCAGTTCCATTCCCAAAATTATGGAAGGAAATATCAGCTTGATTCATTTGGACCAATTAAATGTGTCTGATTCAGAGGAAACTTTGCCAAACAAAGATGAAGTGTCTCAGGAGATTGAGGTACTAAATCAGAGAGTACATTAATTGATTGCTAATAGAAAAAAGAAAGATAAGGAAAAGGAGAATGAAACCAAAGCCAAACTCATTGAAAGAGATAGGTTACTAAGATAGATTGCAGAGCTTGAATTTTTTGCTCAAGAAGAACCTAGGAGTAAAGACCAAGGTCCTGTTATTAGGGAAATCCTTGATCCAAAAGTTGTCTTTGTACCTAAATTTGTACCACAACCTAGTAGGGAGGTTCACAGTGATCCCCAACCTTCCAGACCCGTTATTGATAAAGGGAAGCAAAAGGTGGTGGAGAATAGATCTACGGGTCTGGTGTCAGGAAGTATAGAAGGACCCCAGGGAATGATGTTACATGAGATCAAAGTAGAAAGGGCAAGGAAGAAAAATTAAGATCTAAAATGGGAGTTAGAAAAGGCTGAAATAGAAGCATTAAATGCAGAGTTTAGAAGAAAAATACAATGCTTGAAAGATCCTCCTATAACTTTCCCACCGGTAGATCATAGTAATCCTACATCCCAACATACTTTTGCCTCTTTGTTGAACACTCAACCAATAATACAAACAAGTGCTATCCCACTCATTAACCAATCTAATAATGCTGCCCCAAATAATTCTGCTATTCCTCCAAATACACTTCTAGCAAACCAAACCAGTCATGGATTGCCCCATAATCAAAGCCATCAGAATCCTAGAGTTGGCAGATCAGGCCCAAGGGTGAATATTGGAAATCAGTTTCAAAGGAGACCAATAAATATTGAGCTATACAAGCCATTGTATTTTGATGGAATTCACAGATATCCAAACCATGTCCCTATTGAAATGAGGGATAAACTCCAGAAGTTTGCTAGGAATAATGTTGTCAGTGCTGAAGAGCATCTGAAATCTTTTGGTGACATGATTAATGACTATGAAATTGCACATGAAGATGTCATCATGAAGTTGTTTGTGCAATCCTTGATTGAGGATGCTAGAGATTGGTACAGAGGGTTACCTGTGGATAGTGTAGGTTCTTGGGAAGAGTTCAAAATTTTCTTTCAAGAACAATATGGAGACAAGACAAATGTGAGCTTCATGCTCAATGAATTTAACAACATGAAAAAATCTGATAATGAAGTCGTCACAGGTTTTTATGCAAGGTTTCAAAAGGCAATGCATAGTCTTTTTCAAGTAATGAGGTTAGATGAAAATGTGTGTCTAACTACCTACTATAATACATTTGACCCCAAAATGGCTTACATTCTCAGAGATAAGAACCCACATAGCTTGAGGACGCTTTTAGAATTGCAATCATTGTAGAGAGTAATAGAAAAGCATCAGGGAAAGTGGGAAGGAGTGATGGAAGATTGTGGTAGGAACAAAAACCACAACAAAACAAATCCTCTAAAGAAGAGGATAAGATGGAAAAATTAATGACTGTTGTCAAGGATCTTACTGCTAAAGTAAGTAAGCCTGAGAGGCCTCACTATAACTGGCAGGATAGACTAGCTAGATTGCATGATATGCCATATAACACTACATGGAAAGATGGTAAACCAGTGCAAGATAAATCAAAGGGCACACAAAATCAGAATACCCTTAATCCTTTAAAGGGAGGAAACGTACACAATGTGGAAAGTACCCCTTGGTGTATGGAATGTTATGGGCCACAATCCCCCTACCAATGTGTCGTGGCTCAAGCTCTGAATGAATCCATAAGAGGTGAGGATGAACCTGTAGTTAATATGTTTGAGTATACGGTGGAAACTGACTGTGAGTCTTCAGAGGATGAAGCAAGTGAATATGGTGTCTCAAAAGGCAATGCAAATTTCCATGAGGAATTAACAATTGATTGGCATCCCACTTTGAACGTAGTCACAATAGAAGACCAAGAGGTTCATCTGAAGAGGCCTAGTGAGGAGGAAGTCAAGAATCTCACTAAGGAAGCACTAGCTAAAGCCAAGCATAATTACAATCTGAGGAGCAAGAAAGATGGTGGGAGTCAAGGTATGCCTAGTTCTCTATTTTTTAAAGAGACTTCTTCTAAGAGGTCCACTAAGAACAAGAGTTATGCCAAAGATAATCAAGATAAAGGTGATCAGTCAAGTAGTTTTGCGAAAGCTGATATTACTGATACAACTGGAAATGAGGCAGAGACCACTGGTGACAAGAGAACATGTCACCAAAAGGCAAAAAAGGTTAAAGCTCATATTGAGTCTAATGTTAGCACTATCTTTGACATGACTCAAGATTTAACACAGATGAAGGTTTCAGTACCTTTAATAGAGCTGCTAAAAATAAAAGAACATAGGGAGGTTGCCTTCTCTTTGATTTCAAGTATATCAGATGGAGATGCATCTTCTAAAAAGGGAAATACAAAAGATGAGAAGGATCAAGAACAAGGATTCCTAGAAGTTTATGTGGGCACTACTATCAATTAGGAACCATGTCAAATAGATCCCTTTTATGTCACACTATTAGTTAATAACAGATTGATAAAGAATTGCATGATAGATTCTGGTGTAGCTGCCAATGTGATACCTTATGGGATTATGAAAGAACTAGGTTTGTCTGTACACACTTCATATGGGAGGTGTTATGCTATGGATAATAGATAAGTTCCTTTTGTGGGTACCATGAGAGATGTGGAAGTAAAAATAGCATCTTTCCCTGAAGCTACTTACAAAATGGATGTAATTGTTACAGACACCAAGCCACATTATGGCATGCTGCTGTCTAGGTAGTGTGTTGTTGCTGTTGGAGGACATCTTCAGCCGGATTTGTCATATGCAACTATCCCAGTGAATGGGAATTCTATAAATTTGTATAGAGAACCACGTGCCCCAGTGGTTATTGAAAAAATTGACCCAAACATGCTTAATTGCATGATTAATGTAGATCTTGATAACTTCAGGATTGAACCCATTCAACCTTAGCTAAAGAATATTGATCCTATTGTCAATGAGATGGAATCACAATAAGAAGGCCTGTGGCAGATGTACTTTGATGGAGCTTTCTCTAAGGAAGGGTCTAGAGTGGGAGTTCTATTTGTTTCACCATCAGGTATTACCTTCAAGTATTCTTTTCTGTTAGCATTCCAATATACAAACAACAAAGCTGAGTATGAAGCTTTGCTATTAGGCTTATAAATTGCTAAAAGACATGGGATCAAATTGTTAAGGGTTTATGGAGACTTTGAGCTTGTAGTGTCTCAGATAAGGTCAAGATATGCATCTAAAAATGATAGGTTAAAAAGATATAAGCATGTTGTTTGGGATGTCATTGAACACTTTAATGCATTTTCTATTGATTGGATTGAAAGGTCTAAGAATATTATGGAAGACTTTTTAGCTAATGTTGCATTAAATAATGATGATGTAACATTGACTGGAGTTTCAATAATTGAAACAAAAGCCAGACCAGCCATCCCAGATAATGTGTACAATTGGCAAGTTTTTGAGGATGATGAAGGCATCCTTAGATTTGTACAATGCATCAATGACTATGAGGGTCAAAGGATTGATTTTAATGCATTGGTGGAAGTTGTAGATGGACAGGAAACCATTCTTGGAAGTGACATAGTGTAGCTAGAGACAAATGAGATACCCAGGGCACTAGTTGAACTTGAGGGTATGTTCAATTACGGTGATGGTCACTTACACCAAGCATCATCAACAAAACTGGAGGAATTGGATGAGGTGAACTTAGGGACTGAAGCATCCCCTAAGTTGGTGTATACTGGGAGAAACCTGTCTCCCCATGTTAGGACCAACCTCATTAACTTATTAAAAGGGTATAAACATGTTTTTGCTTGGTCTTATGAGGACCTAAAGGCATATAGACAAGATTTATTTCAACATGAAATTCCTCTGCATGCTGATGCTAAGCCTTTTTGACAAAAGCAAAGACCTATTAACCCCCTTTTGGATACCAAAATGCAACAAGAGTTAACCAAGTTAAGGGAAGGGGGGATTATAAAACCTATAAGACATTCTTCATGGGTATCCAACTTGGTCCCTATCAGAAAGAAGAATGGGGATATAAGGCTTTGTGTAGATTTTAGAAATCTGAATGTTGCCTCTTTAAAGGACAATTACTCTTCCCCAAATATGGAAGCCATGTTATAAAGGGTAACATGTTGTGATCTGTTGTCAATGATGGATGGGTTCTTAGGTTATAATCAGATACGAGTGAAAGAGTTTGAGCAATTTAAGACTGCTTTTACTACCCCCTGGGGGACTTATGTGCATGTGAGAATGCCATTCGGTCTAAAGAATGTTGGAGCTAATTTTCAGAGAGCAATGGATGTGCCTTTTAAGGAGTTTATCGACATCATAATGGTATTCTACTAGGATGATTTGACATGTTTTTCAAAGAAGGCAAATGATCACTCCGGTCATTTGGAAAAGGTTTTTTGCAAAGCCCTGGAATTTGGTGTATCCTTGAACCCCAAAAAATGTCATTTTGTAGTGACTGAAGGAAAATTATTAGGGCATATTGTCTCCAAGGAAGGCGTTAGAATTGACCCTAAAAGGATTGAAGCTTTAAATAATATACCTCGGCCAAAGAATGTTAAAGGGATTTAGTCTTTCTTGCGCAAGGTGAATTTTGTCAAAAGATTTATTGCAAATTTTGCTGGAATTGTCAAGCCCATTGTGAAGCTTTTGAAGAAAGATGCAAAGTTTTCTTGGGATGAAGAAGTTGCACAGGCTTTTGACAAAATTCAGAAGGCTATTCAGGAAGCACCAGTGCTAAAATCACTTGATTATAGTAAGCCTTTCTCATTATTTTCTTTTGCTTCTTATCATACAGTAGTCATAGTTCTATTATAGAAGGATGATGAAGGATATGAACATCCAATTGCTTTCTATAGCAAATATTTACAGGTTGTTGAGTTAAAGTATGAAATCATGGAAAAAAAGGCGTATGCTCTAGTCAAGGCTATTAAAGTATTTGGTCCTTATCTGGTAAATGCCCAAATTGTAGCCTATGTACCACATGCAACTATCAAGGATATCTTGTTCCAGTCTAAAGTAACTGGAAAAAGATGTAGATGGATAAGCAAAATACAAGAATTTGATCTTGAGATCAAAATCACAAAGCTAGTAAGAGGTATAGGCTTAGCCAGGTTATGACTGAGACAAACTTTAAGGATATTGACATAAATAATGTTGAGACTGAACAAGTTATTGTAACCAGCATTGAGAGGTAGCCATGGTATTCATATGTGGTATACTTCTTGAAGAATGCCTCATGTCCAGAAGGTATGACACATAGCCAGAGGAGAACATTAAAGTTAAAATCAAAGAAATATATTCTTATTCATGGAGACCAGTATTGGAGGAATATTGATGGGATGCTACTAGTTCGCCTATACAAATTCCAAGTTGAGAAGGTTCTAAAAGAGATGCACAATGGGGTGTGTGGAGGCTGTAGCTAAAACTATTGTAAAACATCAAATACATCATAAGTTATGCAACCACAAACATAACCTAGTATATGATAATTCTAGCAAAAAATTCAAAAGAAAAAGGAAATAAAAACACTATTATACTATGCAAACCATATATTTGAGCTCATTCCTTGACCTCCATTGTTTCTCTTTCTCCTCCAAAATGCAAGTGTATGCAAGAAAGATTATAATTTGAAAATGATAGCATAAGGATACTAGAGACGTGGTCCTTAAATGATTGAAAGAGGCCTCCAATTTATAGAATTTGGAGAGAGATGAGACAAGAATTCGACGGATGAGATCGATTCAATCTGACGGTCGACATCACATGCAAAGGGGAATCTCTTGGGAAATTGCCATTTTGATGGCAAGTGGAAGATGAGTTAGAAGGACAATTCCATTTTCGACACTTGGTCGAAAATGGAAACTTTGCCTTTGAGAGAGGAGACAAGTGATTCACTTTTTAGAAAGTGAATCACTTAAGTGAAGACATTTGAGTGAGGTGGAAATTAATAATTAATAATTATTAATTTCACTCATAAAATGAAATTAGCCAATTAATATTAAAAAAAATATTAATTGTGACATGGACAAAAATATGGTGAATAAATAAATATATATTTATTTATTCAAAAAGGGACATGTTAGTAAGAAAGGGGATTAATTAATTATTTAATTAATTAACCTAGGGGAAATGATTTGAATAAATTAAGATACCAACCCTAATGATGAATTAAGCCCAATAGTGATGATTGATTGGCTAATAATTGATGAAAATTAATGACAATTGACTGAATTTGACAACAAAATAGGACAAAGGATTAAAAAAGACCCAAAATTGATAATGATTTTGATAAGAGACTGATAAGATTGATTGGTAATGACTTGATAATATTAATTGATATTGAGGTTGATAATTAATGACTGATTAATTATCAACAAAGAGGGAATTAAGTCTGTTTGTCAAGATGATACCAATTCGAATGATTTAGGACCAAATGTGATCGAACGAGATTGATGAGGGTTGGATTTGAAATGAATTGAAACCAGAGGAATGACACAATGCCAACATATGATGAAAATCAAATGTGACATAGAAGACATGCTAAGAATTAGGTTAGCAATGTAAGAGTGATGACCAATTTTGAGTGACTACATTTTGCCCATCTTTGAGACAATGTGACTGTGAGCATTGTTTCAAAGAATGATTAAGAAGATCATGCCCTAGTAGATCGAGGGACGGAGGTGGGTGCCCCCTCGAGAGATTTTTTATGTATGAAAGGAATGAATGATCTCTCGAAAAGAAGAGAAGAAATGTTAGAAAGTGAAAATATGATGAAAGAGAAGAATACTTAATTGAATAGAGATAAAGAGTTGAATGAATGATGTTGATACTAAACCAAGATGACTACAAGGACTGATAGAAGAAATGTTAGTAAGAGGAAACTAGATGGAGAAGTGTTAATGATGAAGAAAAATCTTGCTTTCACAAATGCACAAAGAGTAGGTGAGAACCTTTATTTGATATGGCAAAATGGATGTAGCGCACCATGGCAAATGAAGGCCAAGGACGATAATGCATTCCCTTTGCATAAGATAGACATGTCATAGACAAGGAATGTTCCAAGCATCCTAAGACATAATTGCCCCAGAATTTGATGAAATGCCCCACAGACAAAAATCAAAACAATGACGATCATGAGCCATCCCGACCACTCTAAATCACTTGGTGACATCATCAAGCAACATAGGATCATGATCAAAGATAAATCAATAAATGATAAGACTCGCTAATTCCAACAAGTCAAACAAACATCTTGATCTTCATTATCAAAAGTTGAAAGTGTTGATAGGATGATCATGTTGTCTGGTTTCAGGACATGCGGTACCCTGTCTAAGACAAGACACAGTCTGGTTTCGAGTATACCACACCCTATATAAGACCCATGATAATGTGACAAGGACAGATAATGTTGATGCTAATGTTCAATTGATAAGACAATGTTGATTAGTTTGAATGCTTGGTTGAACAGTTCATCTGTGAATGCATGATTTCATTAAAGCACAATGTTTGAAGAGAGTGTCATTGGAGGTATGCTCAGCGATCTATCTATACACAAAGAGGACCATTTATTGACAAAATGCAAAATGCTTGTTTTTGGATTTGGAGTTTCTTCAGGACATTAGTTGATTTTTTTTGGATTTTTTCAGGACATTATTTGATTTTTTTGGATTTTTTCAGGACATTATTTGATTTTTTTGGATTTTTTCAAGACATTATTTAATATTTTTGGATTTTTTTAGGACATTTTTTTATTTTTTTTATTATTTCAGGACATTTTTCAATTTTTTTTTGGATTATTTCAAGACATTTTTCAATTTTTATGATTTTTGCCCCCAGTGTCTAGCAAGGCAAGGAATATGATAGGTGAATAAATAGGCTTTCTGAAATGTTGGTGGATAGAGGGAAGACAAAGGCCTTTTATTATGGAGACAATGCGAATGCAATTTCCAAGGGCTATTGCATGATGGGACAAGAGACTAGATATGACAATGTAAAGAAGGAACATGGCATGAGTGACATGTCAAGAGGTGTTTGAAACCATGTTTAAATTTTGCGTCCTTATGTCAGATCAAGATCAAGGAACAAAAAAAAGAGTGTATGGATAGTGATAAGATATGGATAGGATAAGCAAGACCAAGAATGGATAAGGGACATGGACTGAAGGTCGGGATAGGCTAAGGGATAGTGGCAGAAAGTTGCAATAAGATATGGAATATAGATGAAAGGTTGTAATAAGCAAATGGATAAATACCAAAAGCTATGATGGACTAAAAGCTGCAAACAAGATGCATGATGCTCATGATGATCCTCAGCCTTGTCAAGGTCAAAGGTGGAAAGAGGAAAATGGATATGAGGGATGATAGGATATGAAGGGTAATGACAGGGGTTCGATAGGATAATGGAACAATGAAGGACAAAAGGATATGATAGGATAAAACCTATCCCCAAGTACGGTATGCAAGAAGTTCATAGATTACGCATGACGCTTGTTTGCCAGGTTTTCATCATAGTACTTGCCCAAGGCACCTGTTTGCCAGGTTTTCACCAGTGGACGAATTATTTTTGCTTTACTTTTTTCTTTTTGTCTTTTTTTTTTCTCACATTTTTTTTGTTTTTATTTTGACTTTTTCAATAGAAGATGGACACATGATAGGGGATGGAAGAGGGTCTCAAGAATCTTTTTTTTGTTTTTGTTTTGGATAGTAGCCCTGACAAAAAAAATGGACCATGACCTTTAAAAGTATGCTCAAAGATGTTGGTAGGATAAGGACATGGAAAAAGAGATGAAACGAAGGCAAGGATTTATGCAAAGGATGGGATCAAAGGAATCGAAGGATGGAAAATATGCATTGGATAATAGGTAGGGTATTGGAAGAATTGGGCTTTAGTGGATGGAAATGAAGGCAAGATCAACATTGGCACACACCTTGAGGGGTGATGGACTGATGGAGGAAGAGTGGGTTTTGGATATGGAGATTTTGATGAAGGAATAGCTAGGGATTTGTGGACATAAGGACCCAAAATGGAAGAAGGAGGTGATGGAGGAACAATTTTGAGAGGTTTGGATGGAGGAATAGCAACTTTGGATGTTGAGTTGGATGTTTTTTTAGGCTTTTGTGCTTCAAGGAGCCGCTTAGGGATCCACATGGTTTTTGATTTTTCATGCTTTTGTGGTTCCTTGGAGTGCATTACTTGCATAAGGGATTTAGGAACCCATATATATTTTGGCTTTGCTTTATTTTTCTTAGTGGGCCTTTGTGGCCTTTTGGATATTTGTTTTTCTTTATAGATCATATTGTTCTTTGTTTTGACATGTCGATTATATTGGAAATGTTGATCCTTGAATACATGTGGATTGCTAGACTTATGACGTTTATACTTGGCATCCAAATTGCTTGGAGGGGGAAAGGAATGCATGTATGGATATGAATGAAATGGAATTCTTTTGGATTGATGAAATTTACTCAAGGATGTGTGCCTTTGTTGACCTTGCATAGAGGACAAAGGGATATAAGGACCTAAGATGGATGGAAAGTATGATGGTGAAGGGATATGTTTGGATTTTGAAGGGATATTGGATTTAGTAGGGGTACCAACATCTTGAGAGTGAGTTGTATAGACATGACCCTTAAGATCTTCTTTGATATGGAGGGGTTCTTTCTCATGAAGGTCTACTCCTTTGGCTTTATGAATATCTTGACTTGTAGGATACTCTTTTCTTTGGGAAGAAGATGCGAGTCCATTATGAGGTGGATATGATATGAGACAAATAATGAGATCTTGAAGTGGATCAGATTGCACCAAAGTGGAAGAACCCATTATGCCTATCGAGGGTTCATGAACATCTTGCACTGACACGTTAGAATCATGAGGGGGATTAGGATCATGAGGGGGACTAGGATTGTGTAGTGGACATGGTTCAATGACAGGCTCTTCAAGAGATGGAATGGAGAAATAATGGGATCATCAAAAGAAATGCAATCTTGGAGTGTATATGGAGCATTAAGACAAGGAGATGGAGGAACAAAAGGATCTTGTGGAGGATTTAAAGGAATAATTTGATCTTGACAAGGAGGAAGATCATTGGAATCCTCTTTAAAGGTGCTTTGCTCTTGACTTTTAATGGGATCATTGGAAAGGATGGAAGGGATATCTGGAATGTTAATGGGATTTGAAAGGACAATTTTTTCATGAAATGTAATGGGATCATTTAGGATTGGATGGATTGGGATATCTTGATCTTTCTCAGGGAATGGAGTGTCAATAGGGCTTTGGATAGGATGGACAAGAATAGGGGAATCATCATGAGTGTCTGGGAAGATGGGGTCCTGGTCAACAATTGGATGGGATGATAAGGTTTCAAGATCTTGATCTTCATCTATTTCAAGACACGTTTCTTCATGCTCTAAATTATCCTCTTGACATGAGGTTGGACTTTGGATATGCATGGGGGATTCTAACAAGGGATCAATGTTTTGGCTTGAAGGAAATGCTCTTTGAACATTTGTGATGGATTCTGGCAAGGAATCAATGCTTGAATATGAGGAAGAGGGACTTTGAATGGGGTCCTCTAAAACAAGTAATGGCAATAAAGTGCATGGTGGCATTGGGTCTTGTATTTTTGAAACATGATAAGGATGTGCATCATGAATTGGATTATCTTGGCAATCAATTATGGATAGCCCTTGGATAATTTCATCCTTGGGTGTATTGTTTGATGAGGACAATATGGAAGGTTCTTGTGAAACTTCTAAAGGTGTAGGGATAGATGCCACTGGAGAGTCCATTTTCTTGCGGGGGGGTGAGGCATTGCTAGACATAAGTGTATTATCTCGATCTTCCTCAAAGAACTTACTTGGTAGTTTCCTTAAGATCCTTGCAATAAAGCCACCTTTCTTTCAAGGTTTTGACATGGTTGTATCTGGAATTTGAACTTGTTTGGCAAGGAGTTAGTTCTGGTCTGATGTCATGTTTTGATTTTGAACTAGATGTTGATCAAATTGGTTTGACATGTTCAAAATTTGGCTTGGTGCATGTTGCAACCTTTGTTTTTGAATTTTTGGTTGTGGTTGTTGACAGTTATATGTTGATTGAACTTGTTGATATTCCACCATTGGTTGAACTATTTGTGGACATTGTATAGTTGGTTGGACATATTGTTGAAATTGGACCATTGGTTGTGTTGGTTGTATATGTTGGACCATTGGTTGTGTCTATTGGAAATGTTGAACAACTGGTTTAACCATTGGTTGTGATGGTTGAAAATGTGATTGATAGTAAACACCTTCTTGTTCTTGTTGTGGAGGCACATAATGTTGTTATCTCTTTTCTTGAAATTGTTTCATCATCTCTATTTGTGAGAGGAGAGTTGGTATGTCTAATCGTTCGATGAGAGATCTTACATCAATTAGCTCAATATTTGGATTTTGACCTGGAAATTTTTTAAATATTTTGGACATCTGTGATCTATTCTTCTCAATGTTTTTCACTTTTTGTTCCAAAATATCCTTTTCTTGAGCTAGTTTCTCCTCTAGTTTTTGTATTTGGACATTTACATCATCATGATAAGTTTGGTCCAAGTTTTGAGACATGTAGAGATTGGATTGACATGATTGATTTCTCAATTGTGATGACATGGCTTCGTAAGAAGGTTGAGACCTCATTTCAACAAACATGTCACTATGCAATGCAACTAATGGGATTGAAAAATGCAACCTGACAATGCAACTTAATGTTTTTGTTGTTTTTCAAGATTTGGACAAACTTTTTGGAATGCAAAGCTAAAGACACAACCTTGGGAAGTTGAAATGAAGCCAAGACCTTAAAGGACAAAGGACCAAATGAAAATAGGACAAATTGACAATGTCTCACCTCTATGCTTGGATACTAAGCTAGGTTTGACAAAAAATGATATTAATGAAAGGACAAATTTTAGACAAGGTCAAGACTCCTTAACAACAACTTGGGGTATCATCCAAAGTTTTGATTTTTCAAGTTTGACAAACCAAATTTTTGAGACTAAATGCAAGAAGGCAATGATTATGACAATGACTTAGGATATGACATGAAAATGATCTAAGGATATGATATGACAAGATGAAGCCAAGACAAGATGACAATACAATGATAAGGATATGTGAAGACCAATGACTTGGAATATGCAAAATGCAACCTAGGCAAGACCTAATTTTAGTATGACAAGGATAATGCATGAATGTCACCTAAATGGAACTCTATCTTGGATATGACAATGAAATGCAAACTTAGGGAAATGATTTTGAACCTAAGTGAAAAATGAGGACACTTGCAATGAAAAGGACTAAAATGAAGGGAGATGACAATATGCCCTAGGACCTAAGTTGGACTATGCAAAACCTAGCCTAAAGTGACATGAATGTTGAGACAAAGTTTTTCAATGTGTTTGAAAGCCATGTTTTGAAAATGTTTTGAACTTTGTTGGATGAATGTTCTCTTTTTAAAACCTTGTTTGGACAATGTTTGGACTTGTTTGACAAATGATGTTTTGTGACAATTGTATAATTTAACTTTTGACAATCACAAAAGACAAGGTGTTTGGACTTAGACCCAAGACAATCATGCTCATTCACACATTTCTTATGGTAGGTAAGGACAGTAGGTACTTGAGAGGTAGACTCATTATGAGATTCAAGGAGAATACATAGATTCTCGACCCCATGGGCTCCCCTCCACGACACTCACTTCTCAGGGCAGCCAAGCATCAGTCCCCATGGAAATCTCCCCATGGCGAACTTAGTATCTCTTGCAAGTATCTGAACTCCTGCTTCTCAAGAAACTAGAAGGATTTTGGCCTCTAAATTCAAGGTGTTTAATAAGGATTTATGTTAAGCACTACTCCTTGGTGTCACGCAAGCGTGATTGAGACACAGGCCCACCAAGATACCAAACAAATGTAGTCGAGCAAGCATGATTTAGACCGTGAGGCCCTACTTAGATGCCGATATGAGAAAGAGTCCAAGGGTCATCACTTCCCAAGTAACTACAATTCCCATGTAACCCTTCCTTCAAAGCTTTCACCCATCAGGTATTTATTTATAGTGTGTTAGAATGGCAAGGTACTCTAGCTGTGCTCACTTTGGGTCATTCCCCTCTCACGATTGTCACTTGCTTGCAAAAGAAAGCAAATGGTCGGGAAGGCAAGCCCTCTAAAGGTAACAAACAATCCAAAACATGAGAATGGTATCAAAGGTCTGGATTTCTGATCACCCTAAGAAGGATGAGAGCATACTCTCCTACTCCAATGTCAAACTCGACAAGAAAAGTGAACGCATGTTCATTCCATCCTACTTAGCAAACATACTAGGTGCCTAATTAAAAATCACAAACACAAAGTTTGGTTGGAATATAAGGCAACCTGCAAAATCACTAAGTTAGGAGTTTTATTTGTTTGGTCTTTGACTAGCGAACCTGCAAACAATTCATTAGTAGTTTGTGAAATAATTCTTTGTCAAGCGTTTCACCACAAAGCTACCAACAATGTTAGAGAATCAAGAGAAATGAATCACCATCAAAATTAATCCATAAAAGTTGTGATTCTTTGTCCTCTTAGATTAATCTATGTGAAATTTATCAAATTTACCACCCTAGATTAATCTAGATAAAATTTGCATGAATGCATGATTAATTTGCCAAGCTAAATTAATCTAGATGAAGGTTGCATGATTTTGTTTTTGAAAATTTTGACCATTTACAGTAGCATAATTAAAAATGTCATAACTTCCTCAATATTTATCCAAATCACAAACCATAAGATGATCTCAAAAGATAAAAACATGATCTAATATACCCAGAAATCATTTATTTTAATTCTACACGAAATTTTTTACATGATCAATTGATTATGACTGTTTTTTTTTTAGAAGAAAAATCTGCAATTTCTCCAAAAAAAAATCTGCAACTTCACAAAAAATTCAAAAAAATATTAGATCCAAGAATGTTCGCGTTGGGTTCACCATTTAATGTAGCTAAAAATATTGTAAAACATCAAATACATCATTAGCTATGCAACCACAAACATAACCTAGTATATGATAATTCTAGCAAAACATTCAAAAGAAGAAGGAAATAAAAACTCTATTATACTATGCAAACCATATATTTGAGCTCATTCCTTGACCTCCATTGTTTCTCTTTCTCCTCCAAATTATTGTGGATCTCACCTCCAAAATGCAAGTGTATGCAAGCAAGATTATAATTCTAAAATGATAGCGTAAGGATACTAGAGACGTGGTCCTTAAATGATTGAAAGAGGCCTCCAATTTATAGAATTTAGAGAGAGATGAGACAAGAATTCGATGGATGAGATCGATTCAATCTGACAGTTGACATCACATGCAAAGCGGAGTCTCTTGGGAAATTGCCATTTTGATGGCAAGTGGAAGATGAGTTAGAAGGACAATTCCATTTTCGACACTTGGTCGAAAATGGAAACTTTGCCTTTGAGAGAGGAGACAAGTGATTCACTTTTTAGAAAGTGAATCATTTAAGTGAAGACATTTGAGTGAGGTGGAAATTAATAATTAATAATTATTAATTTCACTCATAAAATGAAATTAGCCAATTAATATTAAAAAAAATATTAATTGTGACATGGACAAAAATATGGTGAATAAATAAATATATATTTATTTATTCAAAAAGGGACATGTTAGTAAGAAAGGGGATTAATTAATTATTTAATTAATTAACCTAGGGCAAATGATTTGAATAAATTAAGATACCAACCCTAATGATGAATTAAGTCCCAATAGTGATGATTGATTGGCTAATAATTGATGAAAATTAATGACAATTGACTGAATTTGACAACAAAATAGGACAAAGGATCAAAAAAGACCCAAAATTGATAATGATTTTGATAAGAGACTGATAAGATTGATTGATAATGACTTGATAATATTAATTGATATTGAGGTTGATAATTAATGACTGATTAATTATCAACAAAGAGGGAATTAAGTCTATTTGTCAAGATGATACCAATTCGAATGATTTAGGACCAAATGTGATTGAACGAGATTGATGAGGGTTGGATTTGAAATGAATTGAAACCAGAGGAATGAAACAATGCCAACATATGATGAAAATCAAATGTGACATAGAAGACATGCTAAGAATTAGGTTAGCAATGTAAGAGTGATGACCAATTTTGAGTGGCTATAGAGGCCACTATTTAGCTAAGACTTCTGCTTGTAGGATAATTAGAGTAGGGTATTATTGGCCAAACTTGTTCAAGGATGCTCATAGATATGTTCAAAGATGTGATCCTTGTCAAAGGTTTTCTTCCAAACTAAGGTATGCTGGTGCTTTGCCTTTGAATTATGTTACTGTTGAAGCCCCTTTTATTCAATGGGGCATTGATTTTATTGGAGAGATAATAGAGAAATCAACCAGAGGTCACAGATGGATTTTGGTGGCTACAGACTATTTCACCAAATGGATTGAAGTCATACCTACAAAAGAGGCTACTAGTAAGGTAGTCATTAATTTCTTGATGGATAATATAGTGACAAAGTTTGGTGTGCCAGCTAAAATAGTCATGGACAACGCCATGTGCTTCAGGTCTGAAGAGTTTGCAGAGTTCTATGCTAATTATAGGTTTATTATGTCATACTCTTCACCCTACCACCCATAGGGAAACAACTAGGCATAATTGAGTAATAAGTCTTCTCAATATCATCAAGAAGATCCTAGAGAAAAATAAAAGGTCCTGGTATCAAAAGCTCGGGTTATCTTTATGGGCTGAGAGGGTGACTATAAAAAAGGCCATTGGTACATCCCCTTTTGAGCTAGTTTATGGAGTGAAGGCCAGGTTACCTGTAAATAATTTGCTTCCAGTTTACCAATTCTTGTAGATTGAAGAATTAGGAATGTCTGAACCCATGGAAGAAAGGATGATTCAGTTGGTAGAACTGGAGAAAATGAGGATTGCATCCCATAAAAGGAACATGAAACTTCAATTACAGTCAAAGTACCTTTTTGATAAAAGGACTAGTGCAAGAAAGTTCCAGATTGATGACATGGTGTTGCACTAGAATGCAAAAGACCAAGAGAAAGGCAAGCATAAGAAATTTGAGTCACTGTGGATAGGTCCTTTAATGGTTTGTGATATCAATGGAAAGGATTCATACTTCTTGTGAAGAATGAATGGCGAAGTATAGGAATTTCTAGTTCATGGAAAATTCCTAAAATTTTACTTCTCTTGATCTATTTTAGTCCATGCACAATAGTTGTGGGATGTATATATTTTATTTAGGTTGTGTGTTTTTCGATAAGGAGCCCATGTTTTGAATTTGAGGGAAGTCTTTTGTTCCTGTTGGTCTGCATTCCAGAGTTTTTGACATATTTTTCTATTGGTCTTGCATCCAACCATCCCCAGTCAGAGCCACTGTTGGGACCTATAAAATTCTAAGGGTTTAGGGTTTTTGCTTTTCTATGAAAGTATCTTGAAAAATTAAACTTTTGTTGTGCATTGTTGTAATTCGCTTTGAACTTGAACCCTTGAACCTTTTTGGTTCAAGGTTCAATCTATGCTCTTGCTTATGTCGTGACTTTGTACTATTTTTTAATAAGCATGTGCGAATGCATAATGTCTATTTTGAAGGATTTGCTAATTGGTTCAAGGTTCATGGTTCAATGTGTCCCTTTATTTTTATCGAATGTCTTTGCTTGTCTTTTTTCCACTCAAGCGGAAGGGTTTGTGTGTCATCAAGAGGGGGGGCCCTTTTATGTCTAGGCCTGGGCGAGTTTTGATATTTTTTAATTTTTCCTAAGTCTTGCGTCATTTCCTATGTCTTTGTCGGGCTTCCTAAAGATCGAGTAGGTTCCAATTGATCTCACAGCTGTCGCTATACCACAACTCAAAGGTGATCAATGGTTAACAACCGTGACATGGTGACTAAGTGGTGGGACCCATGGAAAGGTGCAGAGTGCAGAAAGTCATCATTGGCCATCAAAAATTAAGTTCTAAAGTTATCCCGATGACCCAATGGATAGTGCAAAGAGGTGTGGAGTGCAGAAAGTCAACATCGGTCATCAAAAGTCAGGTTTTCAGACTATTTTGGTGACTCGATGGTGCATCATAAGGTGGAGGAGGATGGCATCGGCCATCGAGTTATCATTTTAAGGAATCCCAATGACCCAATGGAAGGGCCCAGGTAGCCCATTTATCCCACATTGGCCGCAAGGAGGAGCATTTTAGTATTTAAACATAAGGCCGCACACATTCATAGTGTCAAAGCTTAAGGGCTTTTGGCAAGTGGTAGCTTAAAATTGGTGGGCCCCCTTCATGCATCTCAAAGCACCAAACAATTTGCAACAAAAGGGAAAATTGAATAGCCGACAAGTTACAGAAGATTGGATGGCGGTCTCTATACCACATGTTGAAAGTGCTCGACTATTAACAACTACAACTTAGGGACTGATGAGTTGGTAGGCTAGGTGGCACCGAGGTAAGCACTGAGCAAGTCATGAGGTGTCACATAATGACATGCAGTTGACAAGTGATGGACACATGGTGGCACCATGGCATAGGATGTAGCCGCTCAGAAGGGCAAAGGGTTGAGCAGTTCGAGAAAGATCAACAGTGATCAAGATGGATCCAAGGGCTATCACTATGTCGTGACGTATAGGTTCTCAAGAGTTAAAGGTCGCGACTTGGCGACGAATCGCTAGTGGTGAGCTATGGCTGGCAATCAGATAGTGGTTAAGGCTGACAATTAAGATGATCTAGCGGTGATGGATGTTGAGCAGACTGTGGTTTTGATGGCTCTCCAAGCAGACTCACCGAAGGCTCAGTTTCATCAGCATGCAATAGTGTCGTTGAAACTAGGGTTTTGAAAGGACATGAGAATGGCTAGTTGAAGGCAGATTTCCACCGAAAGAATAATGTTGACAGACCAAGGTGAGATGGTGGGCCCAATGGCACTGAGGTGGTGGAGGAGGCCACTCTCAAGTAGACATGTGGCAAACCAAAGGAGGATGTGGCAGCCTAGGTAGATCTCATAAGTAATTTAAAGGGTACCACATGGCAAGATAGGTGGCATATCGTCAAGGTGTATATCAAGCAGACCATGGCTTCAATGGATCATTGAAGGGACTCACCGAAGGCATCAGTTTCATCAGAATAAGAGGTTTCGATAGGATGTAAGAGCAGTTTGCCAAATGCTCAGATCCATCGACAAGGGCACATCGAAGAAATTTCAACCAATTTCATCGAAAAGTGAAGGCATCAATGAAACTGCAGTTTTGATGAGACATAAAAATAGTTAGCCGAAGAGGAAGTTTGGCCGAAAGGCTGATGCCGAACAAGATAAAGGAGATAATGGGTCCGGTGGAGATGACTTGGTGGTCTAGGTGGGTCAGATGACAAACTAGAGGTTACCAAGTGGTAGGCTTTACTAGACAGGTGGAGTCTAGGAAGATCTCAGAGTGAATCTAGAGATGCCATGTGGTGACACCGTGGCATAGGTGAAGGCCATTCAAAGAAGCTAAAGGTTGAGTGGGTTGAGATGATCTAACAGTTGTTGTCATGTTGCTATGTGAAATTGCTCTCCAAATATCCCATGCGACTTGGCGATAAAGCACATGTGCTAAAAGGAAAGCGGCCCAAACATTAAGGTTTGGGCAGCTTGAGGGAAGATCTACGGTTGTCCCTATACTGCCATGTGAAATTTCTTGATGGTTATCACATGCGACATGGTGACTAACCAGGTGGCAGTCCCGGTGGATCAATAGGTGAAGCAGAAGGTGCCACATAGCTAGAGTATAAGAAGAACCAGGGCGGGCCCAAGTCCAGTGGCAAGTCTAAGGTGATGGGTGGATGGATTCAAAGGCACATCAGGGTGTGACATGTGTCAAGCCCACCAGAAAAGAAAGTGATAGAGGGAGCCACCTAGGCTAGGTAAAAGCCAGATAAGTTAAGGTAGATCAACGGTGATCCAAGGTAGATCTATGGCTATTGCCAAGTCACGATGAAAAGATGTGTGATGGCTAAGCGGTGTGACTGGGTGACTGATAAAGTGGTAGGATATGTAGATTCCAAGGGGACTCATGAGCAAACCAGGAGGTGACATGTGGCCAAGATCTATGAGGGTTAATTTTTCCTAGATATGGATTTGTCAAATATCAGTGGATGGTTCTCAATCCGAGGAATCTAATTTTGCAATCAAGTGCAACCCACGACAAGTATTTTTGGGACAGTGACCTCAGGATCTCTAGGTTTATTCTTTAGTCAAAAAGATTGGATTTTCTACAAGCCAAGTGTGGTAGCGGTTAAGTTTTTAACAACTAGAGACCAAGTGGTGGGGCCCGTTCCTAAGCAGATTTCTCAAGGAAGTTAAAAGGTGTGTTAGTTTCTCATGATCGGATGGTTGTCGCTATACCTCTATGGAAACACGTCCGAACTTTAAAGGCTGGAACTTGGTGACTAAAGGAAAAAGTGCCCCGATAGAAGGCCTCCTGATCCATTGGCACCAAAGAAATTTAAATATTCAAAAGAAATGATGGTAGAGGTGTGTGAATCCCATCAATATTGCTTCAAGATGAAAGTGGGTTGGTCAGGGGTACCCAGGAGATTTACAAGGAGATATGTGAAGAAAATAATGGTGCACCACTCTGTGATAAGAATTCATCAATGCTCTGGTACAAGATGATCCACTAGCATTATGAAGCCACTGATTGTTGCAACCAATTTTGGGAGATAGGAGCCTGCCCTTTCAACTACTTTCCAACTGAATGAACAGTGAATTAATGAAGCACGCATCCCAGGAAGAATGTTAGGTTTCTCCCTCAACTGCAACAGTACAACAATATAAATTTTGGTAAAAATGTCAGTTAGGGTAATATTTTCTTGAAGGTAGCCCAAAGCTTGTTGCATCCTGATTTTTCTATAAAAGGATACCAAGGCTACCTAGAAAAGGGGACACAATTTTGTAGCTAAACTCTGGCAAAATTAATACAAGCCTATGTCTTAGCAATTTCTGAGTCAAATATGAAGTACTTGTAACCTTCTAATAGAGGAATGAAATATACAGTCCAGAGAATTTAAACTTGGACTTATATTGTCTCTATGTCATTGTACTAGATTTTATTCCATTTAAGTAATCAAGGATCGCTTATTTGAATGATTTGCTAGGCATCTAATGATGTTGTTTTTAGTCTTTCTCTCAAGGAAGAAAATATAAATATACTTGAAACAAAATCATTGATATCAGTACTTTTGGTGTGAATTGGATGATGAAGTCTAATGCAGATTTGGACTTTGTATATGTCAGGCATCTTTAGAGTTGATAGATCAAGAATTTGTGATGTGTGTATTAGTTTCTCTTGTCAAGTTGCAGTCTATTATAGATGACGTTGTTGCCCATATAAGGCACTGGTTTATTTGTTGAGTCTTTGGGTGCATTTTGTGATCCTATTCAAAAGACAAAATCAACTTTGCATTTATGTTTTAGTTGTACTGGTCAGTAAGGAAAATTTTGCAGGAATTTACACTGGTTTCCTGCAAAACATTTAATATTTTTGGGAGAAAATAGTCTTAAAGGGTTCACCTGTCCAAGATTTTATAATCTTAAAGTGTAGGAGGTTTCCTAATTCTGGAACCTCATATTGTTGTCTTTAATTCAAACTTTTGTTGTTCTCTTCCATTGCAGCACAGAGGCAGTAATTTTCACTTTTAAAGAGAAGAAATAGAAGGTGTCAAAATGGAGAACAACAAGGTAGATGATCAAGTCCTCAAGAAAAATCCAACTCCTCAAGATCCGGTGAGCCAATGCCAAAAAATACAGAATGCAAAATAGAAATAAAAGCAGAAAGGAAATATTTTTGGTTGATGCAAGATTGCTAAGAACCCAGGATGCTCCTACATCAGATCCTGACCGTGACTACTATAACAAGAGACATGTTGATTGGTAAACTTTCTAATTTTGAGTTAAGTGAATTTGGAGAATCACATGGTAAAACTGAAACTCAATTAAAGCCTCTATATCTGGGAAGTAGAAGTATGATCTGAGAGAGAGTTCATCTATGGTTTCCAAATATGTAAGAGAAATGAGAGAGATGGAAAAGCAAGAAAAGGAGTTGGATGAGCTTGAAGCACTTATTTCTCAAATATTGCCTAAGGAAGTCGGTAAGTATGATGTAAAGTTACCTTTTAAATGTTTCTCTTGTAATAAGATAGGACATTTTTCTTCTAGGTGTCTTGAAAGAATGTCAAGATATGATAAGCATGAGAAATTTGATAAGAATGATAGATATGAGAAGCATGATAAGTATGATAAACCCTATAAGCCTAACCAAAAGTACAAATATTAGAATAATATTATTATGTTGTTGATGGTGTGACAGATGAAAAATCAGTGAACTTTGAAGATAAGTTTGTATTTATAGCTATCAAGGAAGATGATCTGATACAATGAATTATAAAAGTTTCATTGTTAAGGAGAAAACTTTGGTTGCTAAGATTGAAGAGAAAGATGAATCGGTAATTGACAATGGTTTTTTACATCATATGACTAGTGGTAAAAGAATTTGTGAATATGCAAAAGTATGATGGTGGTATAGTAAGATTTTGAGATGATAAAGCTTGTGTAATTTGTGGTAGAGGTTCTATCTCTTTTAATGGTAAGCATAATATTAATGATGTCTTATATGTTCAAGGTTTGAAGCATAATCTTTTGAGTGTTGGACAAATGTTTGATAAGGGATATGATTTGCAATTGAAGAATGGTAAATGCAAGATTTTGAATGTCTCTAGTATAGAGATTGCTTCAGGGACTAAGACTAAAGGTAATATCTTTCACTTGAATGCCGGTGAGAAAAGTTGTTTGATTGCTCAGATAGATGAAATCTTGTTGTGGCATAAAATAATGTTACATGTTAATTTGGACTTCATGATCAAGATAAGTTCTACTCAAGATATTAGGGGTTTTCCTAAAATTGTGACACGTTCTAATCAGATATGTAAAGAATGTCAGCTGGGAAAGAAAACAAGAATTTCATTTAAGAGTAAGCAATATACGTCTAATGGATTATTAGATCTTGTGCATATTGATTTGTGTGGTCATACAAGAGTGAGAAGTGTGTAGGGTGATAGATATTTCATGTTGTTTATTGATGACTACTATAGAATGATGTGGGTTACCTTTCTAAGGGAGAATTAGAAGCACAGGAGAAATTCAAGATATTCAAAGCTAAGGTGGAGACAGACATAGGATTAAATCTAAAATGTCTGAGATCTGACAAAGGAGGAGAATTCACATCTGGTGAGTTTGATTCATTTTGTGAAAGGAATGGAATTAGAAGACAATTATTTGCTCCTAGAACCCCTCAATAGAATGGAGTTGTGGAAAGGAAGAACAAAACTATTTTGGATGTTGCCAGAACTATGTTGATTGAAGGAGATATTTTAAAGACTTTTTGGAGAGAAGTTGCTAGCACTGTTGTGTATACATTCAATTGGGTGTATATAAAAGGTGATTTTGGTAAGACTCCTTATGAGTTATGGTTTGATCATGTTCCTATAGTTAGATATTTTAGAGTTTTTGGAAGCAAATGTTATATCAAAAGAGTTGAGGATATAGGAAATTTTGATGCAAGATGTGATGAAGGAATATTCTTGGGTTATTCTACTAAGAGCAAGGCCTACCCGTGGTACAATAAGAGGTTAAAGAAGGTAGTGGAAAGTGAAAATATGAAGGTTGATGAATGTCATGGAAAGTAGATCAGAGCATGCGGATATGAATTTAAGGATCATGATATCATTTCAAAGCAAGTCCAGATTGAGAACCTTAAGCATAATGCTCCCATAGAGATAGTTAATCTGGATATTGTTGTTGTCAGTGAAGAAGTTCAAGAACCTAAGAATCAGAATAATTAGAAGACATCGAGGTATATGAAATTAAATCATTCAAAAAATCAGATTATTGGTGATAAAAATAAAGTTGTGATGACTAGGAGAAGGATTGCTTCTGAATAAATATGCCTAATTTCCAAGATTGAACCTAAAGATATTGTTGAATTTTGTAAAGATGAGAATTGGATAAGAGATATGGAAGAAGACTTGAATCAGATTGAGAAGAATAAAACATGTGAACTTGTTCCGAGACCTAAAGAAAAGAATGTGATTGGTACAAAATAGGTGTTTAGAAACAAAGCAAGGTTGGTATGTAAAGGATGTTCACATATGGAAAAAATTGAATATGAGGAAACTTTTTCTCTGATAGCTAGAATTAAAATAGTTAGATAACTTCTTGCTTATACTGCTTATAATAATTTCAAGGTGTATCAGATGGATGTGAAGTCAACCTTTTTGAATGGTGATTCAGAAGAGGAAGTCTACATTGAGAAATAAGATAGGTTTTCATTGTTAGATGAAGGAGACATGATATGCAGATTGAAGAAAGCACCTAGAGCCTGGTATGCTATATTTGACAAGTATTTGATGAATTTGGGATTCTGTAAAGGTACTGATGATAGTAATTTATACTTTAAGGTTGATAATGATAACATCTTGATTGTTGAAGGTTTTTGTGGATGACATTATTTTTGGAGGAGATGATGATTTGAGTATGATATTTGCTGATAATATGCAAAAAGAGTTTGAGATGTCAATGATAGGTGAGATGAAATTCTTCTTAGGATTGTAGATTACACAGACTGTTAAAGGAATTTTCATTTCTCTATCTAAGTATGTGAAGGAATTGTTGAATAATTTTGGGTTAGATGACTCCAAACCTATTGGAACTCCTATGGTGACTAGATGCAAGTTGACTAATCAAGATGAAACTCCAAAAGTTAATTAGACCTTGTATAGATCTATGGTTGGTGGATTGTTGTACTTGATGCAGACTAGACTAGATATTATGCATGTTGTTTGTCTTTGTGCAAGATTTCAAGCTGATCCTATGGAGAGTCATGTTACCGCTATGAAGAGGATTTGGAGATACTTGAAGGAGACAATTGATTATGGTTTGTGGTATCCAAATAAAGATGATTTAATGTTATGTGATTATACTGATGCTGATTTGGCAAGAGATATTGATGATTGGAAGAGCAGTACTTTTGAGGAAGAATTTGGTTTTATGGGTGAGTAAGAAACAAGAGGCTACATCTCTATCTCTTGAAGAAGCTTAATACATTGTTGTTGCTAGCAACTATACTCAGGTAGTTTGGATGAAGAAAATGTTGAAGGACATTAGAGTTATGTATGATGAGCCTACTATTATATACTCTGATAATTCAAGTGCTATTAATATTTCTAAGAATCTAGAACTACGTTCTAAAACAAAGCATATATCAATTAAATATCACTTATCGAGGGAAAAAGTCAGTGAGGAAGAAGTCAAATTGTAGTATGCATCTACAAAGGACCAGATTGCGGATATTTTTACTAAGCATTTGCCTGCATATACATTTGTATATTTGAGAGACAAGTTAGGGGTCACTGCCCCTCTTGATGAGAACTAGATGCATTGAGATGCATCAATCTGATGGACTTCATAATCTTAGCTTCTTATCTCGATTGATGAGTTGGTGTTGTTGCTCTGTTGGAGTAGTCAGTGTGTGAATTTATCCTAAGGGGGAGTAATTGTCCTTCTTAGAGGGAGAGATGTATGGTTTTTGTGTCTTTAGCATTGTTGGACCAAAGGGGGAGAGAGTGTAGTGCTAGCCAACAAACCCTAGGGAACTCATACTAACAACCTAGAAATGGAGAAATTTTTTTTTTTTTTTTACTAATTAAGTTTCCATTTAATATTATCTAGGCAATATGATTATGAATTAATACACTTAATCTTATCTTAGTTAAAATCTTAACCTTGATTTTCTAATTATGTTCTTGACATAAGTGGAAACATGATTACATAGTCTCCTATAGCTCCCTAGGGTATATTGACGCCACCACATACTTACTTTTTTATTCTTAATCCATACATTAGATTCACAATCAACATGACAATGCATATATGTACTTATTGATCTAGCTAACATAATGCCTCCACACAAAGGTATATTATATAGTTTGTCCTATAATTTCTAATGCATTATACTATCCATAATGCTTAGCAACTACCTAACTACATGTGGAAGTAATCCTCTCTATGTACTAGGTCCTTCTAAGAGCCCAAACCATCAATCCTACAAGTCTACATGCCTTATCCTATCTAATGCCTTGGCACTTCATACTCTTACAAGTGCATGACTTTAAATGAGAGCTTCTATCATATGCACCATACTTACGATTACATATCTATATTCTTACATGATTATAATCTATTCAACTAGATTATCTATCACACAATACAATGTAGAACCATCAACTCTCAATCTTGAACATACATGCTACAAGATAGTGCACCTTAACATGATAAGGAAGTGCTCCTACTACTATCATCATAATGTTCTTATCACTACCCTCAAGAAAAATGCAACACTTGAATGACATACAACCTAGTGCTACTATGATGACAACTATGCTATTGCTGCCCACATACACAAAACATTGCTTATAACCAATATGTCTACTGGTGTCATAAAATGCATGCATACTAACTAATTTATACTTGAATATGTACATTGAAATTACCTACACATTATTGTTTTATTGCTGCCAACTTACTAATGCATACATAACCACTTATGATCTTAATGATTATTGCATCATCCATGCATCAAATGTTTGTTTTCAGCCATGTTACTAATGGGTTTATAGTCAGTTTTGTTTCTAAACATTTTCAGACTTCTAAGTTTTATAATAGATTACATCCTCATGGCTGATTTAGTTTCTATGATTCTAGCTAATGCTACTATTGTGTATGTCATGTTTAAATGCCTTGACTTTAATGGTTTGACAAGGTCTTGATAATAGTCACTATATAAGTTTTAGTGTCTCATAAGCATGATCTAACATCTAACTATATTGCATTCACATGTACATGGAAGTACATCATTCCCATACAAAGGTTCTTTATGTAAATTGAGCATAACATGATGAGAGTAAACAAATACCTCCATTCTACATTACAACATGGATCTAGCTATATGTATCATTATCCATCAAGTCATGATAATTTAACATAAATGTTTAACTTGCTACAAAAAGCTATTTGTATTATAAACACATAAGATACAACTTGTTGAGTACATTACAACATATGGCAATTTACACACAAGTGTTTGGGTTCTTACACATGCTATACAATGTTGTCTTAATGATGAAACATCCAAAATTTGATACTCTTTCACATGATTACAATGCTGCCCAAAAGGTGGCATAACCATTTCCAAACTAATGATAAATATGAACCATTACATAACAAACCAAAAGATGAACTCCATTAAATGCCTAAGTCTAATGTATAATCATGAATACACTAAATGCTACTATTACATAAACATATGTACATGAGGCTTACTCATCCTTTCAAATGGTTCCTACATAATTACATAACAAGTACATCTCAAATGGCATGAAATTTAAATACATAAATATGCTCCATAGAATCCATAGCCATCATGTAGAAAGATCCAAGTCCATGCACAAGAAGCACAACATCAAGAAGGGAAAAACCCCAATGGCAAAAAGCTCCAACCACCTGACCAATGTGGAATCTACAAGGAACCACCCCTTGAGCTAGGAGATGTTGCTAGGTCCCAAAGGGACTAACACCAAGAAATACTTCCATACACTTAGACCAAACACCAAAGTAATCAACAACCAAGAACTCCCAGAGGCCGACAAAATATGAAGGCATAAATAAAAATGTAAAGCACAAGGGAACACATGTACAAGGGAGTGTCATCACATGCCAAACCAAAAACAAGGCACTATCCTATGGGCATGCAGAGCCATATCAATCTATGAGAGACTGAGGGAGATTGGCTTACCATCTCCACAGTCTTCTCATACTCAACCTAAAACATCCTCCCTCAGATTGAGTCACAAGGCACTATCAATTATTATCTTTTTTTTTTTTAATCTTACTAGCCATTCCTATTCATTTATTAGTTATCACTTAATTTAAACAAGGTAAACTCCCTTATGACCAAGAGGTCTATACTTCATGCATCCTTTCAAGGAACCTCATGATAGTCCATCTCTCCTGACCCCGGGTGTCACAAAGGAGCTCGCTCCCTTACATGGGCCCAAAAACAACATTACAAGAGGCTCTAAGTCAAATAAATAAATCTGAAATGTAACATCATACAACACAAAATCATGCATAGACACATGCTCATGAAATTTGAACATCAATATACAAGAGAAATGAGCCTCTTGACCAATGAAGTACGTAAATCAAATCATAATATATTTGCAACTAATTAAATATAACCTACCAAGGTCTTCACACTTGTTGTCCCTAAAATCAGCAGCATAAATAAATCATTCCCCATGGAAAAATCATCATGAGGGAATGTCTAAATAAAGAAATAAACTTACAAAATAACAATGGCATTCGATTAAATTTAAATTAAAATTTGAAGCACAACTTAAATGGGCTACCTCTAGAAAATAAAAAAAAGACATCATAGCACCTAACACTTGACTACTTACAAGGATGAGAAATCATACAAGTTGGGGCAGAAAATATATTACTCTTAGCTTGAGCTATCACTCGCGGGCTCTCCCCAGAAATTATAGATGAACTTCACAAATAACACATATAGACTCTTAACTTAACATTACTTTGACTCCTATGACAAATAAAAAAATACACATAGCTGGAACAATCAACTTGAAAATAAAATAACCATCGTTGATTACCTAACTACATAAATTAAAATCATAACATACTAAGGCAACTCGAGAAGGAAATAATTCGAATTTCAACAATAAGTTGAGAAAATTCATATTTTCACAAACACCATATCGCTGCCCAACCATTGAATTGGGAAGCTATAGAAGAAAAGAATGGATGATTTGCGAATTCATATGCAAATAACAAACTAAGAAAAATTAAATTTCATGATATATATTACAGACTGGGTGAATGAAATTACACCCCATACACTACAAGCTGGGCGAATTTATTTCCAGTAGGGAATTTTAAAATGGCAGTTCGAATTGATGTTTTTTGGTGGTCAGTGGTGGTGTTGTGTAACAACATCCACTACTATATTGGTGGTGTTGTGCAGAAGCATCCATCACGATATTGGTGGTGTTGCTGCACCACAATGACATTGCTAGTGTCGTGACACCACCATGTGGTGGAAGATGCTAAGCACCTCCACCGCATGGTATTCCATGTCGTGGGGGTGTAGATACCCACCATTATATGGTGGATGCAATGACATCCCCCATATCATGGGTGGTGCCATAGCACCCAACCCACAATGTGGGTAAAGAAAATAATTACAATAACAAACAAATAAATTAAAGCGGGGTGATAGTAATAAGATTTTCAACCCTTCTAACATGGGTAATGCAAAATACAGATAACTCACAATACGAGAATAACACTGAACAACAAAAATAGCAACTAGATTTACAGATTAATACAAGGATCAAAATCAACCATGAATATTCGACAATCCAAATGATCTAATACAGATTATTAACAAAATACACTTCATTTCTTTTCTATTCTACAACAGTTATATTCAAAATCATAGAGATAATAAAAATCAACATGAAGAATCCTCTCTACTGCTTTTCTTTAGACAAATCCAAACACGGAGAATGCACACAAGTTTTAAATCTGAAAAAAAAAGGGAAAGAAGGGAAAAATAAAACTAACCTCTTCCCTGAGTGATGGAAGAGAACCTATGGTAGAAGAATCCTACTCACTCCTTCTAGAAGCAACTTCCATCAAAACCACAATCGAACTTCCAAATGAAAAATCCCCAAAAATTGCCAAAATTCTAGTAGAAATAAAGTGTAGAAGAAGCCCAAAAGAAAACAATGAAAAACCCTAGCCTTCCAATCCACCAATGAAAAATATTTCATTTTTTTCCCTCTACAACCATGGCATTAATAAACTTATTTATATATATATATTTCATTATCAAAATAATCAAAACACTATTAAAACATTATAATATAATGAGTAGGGTAATTATTTATAACTTACCCATATTATTTCTATTATTAAAATCATCCAAATAATCAACCCATAATAATTAAATAACGATTAAATTTCAACATTAAATAAATAAAGTAATTAAAATAAACAAATAAATAACGAAATAAAGGATTAAATCACAAATAAATAAATAAAATCAATAATGTGAAATAATTCAATAAATCAAACGGCTAAAGACATTAATTATTAAATAAAATCTCAATTAAATATATTAATTTAAATTCAATTGCGAGAATAATCATATAATCAAAAATCATTAAATCATAATGAATTAAAATGACAATGCCACTAATTAAATCATAAATTATTATTAAATAATTACTTAATTAGAATAAATCATTTATCACCAATAATTAATAAATTAAACACTCAGTCCATTCTAAATCAATAAATCATGATTAAATAAATTAAATAATTAATCTATTACTATAGTCAATAAATCATAATTTAAATAAATTAAATAAGCTAAATAATCAAACTCACCATGCCACATGCTCTCTAATCACGATGACCAACTCGACATGGCAAAATTTGCCAAGACTGATGACAAGTACTCAACAACAACTTAGACCTAGGGTGTTGGTTGGGAACCAATGACATCTCCGAACCACATATTTTCCATCGAGAAGAGACACGCTCGCACCTGTAAAGCCATGGGAGCTTGCACTCGGCTGCCCAGGAGAAATGAATGTCTTACTACTTGCAACCCTAAAACCACAATGAAGATACATGTGCATATACATATATATAAATACATACAAGACATGCAGGTAGAGGGATATCGCAATGAGTGGTGTGACGTTGATCCACCATGAAGACAGTCAAACAATATCGATACAGTGAACATATAACTCATGAAACATCGCATCATAAGTAAATCAAACTAGGGTTAGTATATCCATTCCAAAATGAGGCATGATCCATAAAATCTATCAAAGCAAATGATAATCCAAAATGCCATTACTAGCCATCTAGAAATCATAACTAGTCATGAGTAGAATCAATAACATCAATAGTATAATATCATGTAATATCTATCATCAAAATCATCGACTCAGAATGTAATAGTCATACATAGTATCCATGCATCTCATAGATCAAATTATATCCAACATATGCATCACACAAAATAAAGGTGTGATCAAATAAATCCAAAATGAAACAAGAGTCTTCTCAAGAGTGAGAACTATAGAGAGCATGTGAAAAATTGCCTTATCTTGGAAGATTTGTATGCATGATCTTAGAGTGAGATTGTTGGTATTGATTTATTCCTTTGTATTGATTGTTTTTCACATTCATATGTGGCCAAAAATGCCAAATGGGGAGATTGTTGAATATTGTTGTTGCTAGGATATGTTGTGAGTGATGTCAACATATTCCTATATTTTGGTATTCTAGTGATTGTTGTGAGTTGATCTGGTTGGTTTATCTCTTGAATTAACTAAAGATAATTCATTCCATATTGATTTCATGATTATATGTGGTGATTTGATCAAGTTGTGGATTCCTATATGAAGATTGGTTTTTCAGTGTTTAGTGTTGCAGTGTTCTAGTGTTTGATCTATTGTACTCCAAATGATTATATTTTGAGTTACGGATTTGGGAGAGTGTTTGGGATGTTTGTATGTATCTTTAATTTATGTGGTTCATGATTTGGTGCTCCTCAAGTTATCTTTCTTGTCCCAGTTGTTGCTGATGAGTGTTCTTGAGTATCAACATGTTCGTCGATGGAGATTTGATTAAGTGGTATTAGTGCAGCTATTGTGGATGATTCTAGCATGATTTTTGTTGTTTCCTAATCATTTCCTATTTTTTTTGGTGGTCTACATTGATCATTATGTGTGTTATTTAAGATATTATGGGTTCGGTGATATTCTTTGTGTTATACGATTTTTTTGGTGGTGTAGCGTGTTGGGGTTAATCCTGGTGAGATTTTAGGTGGTGTTTCATGTTGGTGGATTTGATTTGGGTCCATGATATGTCATCTTGGCATTATATGGGTCTAGTGGTTGATTTATGTATCATGTGATGTAATTTTGTAATTAGGTGTTAAGGGTTGAGTTGATCTTGTAGTCAAGGTTAATGATTTGTATAAATAGGTGTTATAAATTCATGTAATTGGTGTATGGGTGTTGAGTATACATTATCGGAGAGTGGTTTATGTGTGAACAAGTGAATATATATTTTGATGTGAAGTGTAGAGCAGAGTGTGTTGCAGGTAAGACATTGGTTCTTAACTGAAACTGTCATCAGGCATTTGCAGATGCCATTCTTTCAATTCATTTATAAATTAGATTGTAGTTTGAATATTATTATAAGGTAGTGAACCTTCCCTGAGGATTGTAGCCTTCTAGATCATTATATTTTAAGCACTGAGCTCTAGGAAATGTGCTTGAATGCATGTACATTCCCTATTGTAATATTTACACATACTACTATAGAGTATCATCTTATTGTGGGTAGGTTCCCACTGTGGTGTTTCCCTTAATCGGGTTTTCCATGTCAAAAATCTTGGGGTTGTGTGTGTTGTTATTGTTCTTATCTTTATTCTTATTTAAATTTTTTAATCTGATGAAAACTGATTCACCCCCCCATCTTAGTTTTCCTTCATTGTTGTTTCCAATACAAGGTCCCAAGATCTTGGGGAAGGAAATGTAGATTATGAAAATTTGAGTGAAATATATAGTGTGAGTAGAATCATGGCTTCAATCAGGCCTTAGGGGATGAACACCAAAGTGAGGGCCCAAGTGAGGACAAACCTATATGGGAGTACAATTTAGGACACTAAATTTATCCCCCACTTTAACGATAATATAAAAATAAGCATGCTCTCAGTAAAGTACAATTTTCATTAAGACATCAAAGAGGAAAGAACACCAAGACCCCAAGGGAGTTAGGATCTTACTACTGTTAGATAGTTTTGTAACCGAAAGACAAGTGAGAGGGGGAGGGAGTGAATCAATTGTCACGGATTACCGGAAGCATTAGCAATTTAAACTTTAATATCAGAACCCAAAACAATAATATCATAATAGTAGTTAATCCAATTAAGTATAAACAATAATCACAGAATAAAAGCCATCCACACAACACCAAGATTTGTACATGGAAAACCTACTAAAGGGAAAAACCATGGTGGGAAGCCTACCCATAGTCAGATAATACTTATAATACTGTAAAAATGGTCATCTAAACCATGGGCCCCTAATCTTGACAACATCACCAAGGTCCTAACCAAAGGCATTAAATCAATCTTGAGCACATTATTAATTCTTTAATCATCAAATATCACATGGAAAATCAATTACTCAATATTAGTTAAATATTCATTTAATTAATTGAATCATTTCCAAGAATATCATTTTGATCAATTATTCTATTTTAATTTATTAAATATCCTTTCATGTTTAATTAATTAATAAAATTGCCATTTAATCATGCAAAAGGAATTAATTTATTACAAAAGAGGAATTAATTACAAAACAAGAGTTGCATTGAAATTAAACAAAAAGAATTGAATTGAAAGAGAAATCAAACTTGAGATATTATTTCTTTTTCTAAATTTAGAACTTGAAATCATAAAAGCAATTAATTGAATTATTGAATTATTCTCTAAAATTGGAACTCAAAGCTTTTCAGAAAAAAGAAGTTCGGTTGCATTGAAAAGACTCTTTTCTTGAATAAATAAAAGAATTATCTATTTTTATCACAAATGCATGGAATTAATTTATTATTATTTCCAATGCAACTTGGACTTCTAATTTGAATGCATTTCAATTAAATTATAATTGGAATCTATCTCAAGGTTAACTAAACCTGATTTCTCAATTATTTTCAATTAATCCTAAATTGAGCTTTTCTCTTGGTAATTATCTATAAATTCAGTCTTTAGCTCTCATTCGAATTTACTCCAGAGATTTTTGAGAACACGCTTGGAGATTATTATCACAGTAATTTCTCTCTGGAGTCATTGAAGATTATTGTACTTTTTAGATTATTTGCATCCATTATTGCTTGCATCCATTATTTCTTGAATCCATTATTGCTTGAATTATTCATCCATCTTGCATCCATATAGTTAACATCATATAGATTAAATCTTTCATCTTGGTGTAGTCTAGTCACTGGTATTGCTTATAAAAATCTGAGAGCAATCTTATACTCGCATCTTTTACAAGGCAATTAGTCACTTTGTTATGGTTTATTACTTATTGATTATTGATTACTAACCATGCATATAATGACTTAATAGAAGTGTTGTGCTTGCAGCTACAAACAACTTTTTCACACACACATCTCTGGTGCCCATTGTGGGGTAGAAGACTACATTTTTTCGGCCTCCAAGACTGACTGCTTATTTTTTTGTTATTTTCAAGATTTCAGATTTTTTGATTTTTCACCCGTACATCTCGTACAACAATTCCCATAGGCTTAAACGACAAACTACAGGTGTTGTATGAACTAGAATCCTATCTCATATGAGTTGGGATCTTGTATTGTATGAGTTTTCATACTATTGTATGACTCCGTATTTTCTAGTAAAAAGTTTTAAAAAGAGGCAAATTTTAATGATTTTTATTGATTATCCTGACGACTAACCCTGACTGTTTATCTATCTATCTCATAAGTTTTCACAGCCTAATCATTTTTTGTAGAACTCTTGTCAAAGAATATGCTTGTTGCACAAAGACAATATGACTACTGATTCATTGTCTTTGCAGGTTGCCTAAGGAGAATCGACTAAACATCATGTATTCTTTAAATTCATTTTTAGGAACCTAACTTGCTATCTGGTTAAAGAACAAATAAGTCTTTCATGTTTTTAGAGTATTTTGAGAGGTAGGAGAGTATGCTCTTATCTTTTTCTAGACAATCAGAAATCCAAACCCTTGAGGCTTTTTCTTTGTTTGAGATTTGTGCATCTTTAGCAGGCCTTCCCTCCAGAGGGGTTGAAAAACTCTTAAAGCCATTACGGCCGGTGTGAGGGGAATGACATAAGTGGGAATGGCTAAACATCAAGTACTCCAACCCACTATAAAATAAACGTGATTTGATGAAAATCAATTCAATGGCAGTGCTCGGGAATAGCTCTCCTCCATACCTTCGGGTATATTAAACCTTGGTTTTCAAGGTTGGGAGACCTCTTAATTGAGTTTATACCTTGACGCACTGAATGGATCCCTGACTAGTTCCAATTAAAATTAGAAGCTACCCGATTCATCTCTGAAAGGGGGATAATCTTTGTGCAAGAGAGATAGTAACTCTCCCAAGATACTTGTCATTTCGTGCCCCCATTAGCATTTGGAGTCGGATAATATAGCATTGAGAATCCATTGCGTGAGACTCAGTGGTTATATTCTAATTAGCTATTGGGTGTGTACCTGAGTCTACAAGAAAAGGTTTTCTTTCCTCACCAAATTCCTTAGGGTTTGCATGTTGTGATTGGAGTCACTATACATACTACTTGTTTTCTATGTTTTCATCCCTAAAACAAAAACTGAAATGCCAAATTGGAGAAGACAAGAAACCAACTCAGTGATTAGAAACTTTGTCCATGTCAGAAACTAGTCCATCCTAAGTCAAAACTTTGTCCGTGTCAGAAACTAGTCCTTCCTAGGTTGAAACTATGTCGGTGTCAGAAACTAGTCCATCCTCAGTCGAAACTCTATCTGTGTTAGAAACTAGTCTGTCCCAAGTTGAAACTTTGTCCATGTCAAAAACTAGTCCATCCTAAGTCAAAACTCTGTCCGTGTCAGAAACTAGTCCATCCTAAGTTGAAACTCTATCTGTGTCATGAACTAGTCCATTCTAAGTCGAAACTCTGTCCATGTCAGAAACTAGTCCATCCTAAGTCGAAACTCGGTCCATGTCAGGAACTTGTCCATCTTAAGTCAAAATTTTGTATCCTGGTCAAAAATTAGTCCATCTCATAATTGGTCATACTCAGTTATCATACTTAGCAATTGAAAAAACTCAGAATTTCTAGGCTCTATCCTATGAACAGTCATACGAGTCTGATAATTGATCATGTTGCACCTGATCCTATGTCATACGAGTCTTCTGGTTCGTTGTCCTAGACCTGATCTTGTGTCGTTTTCATCTATCATCTTGCTCTGTATCCTGTGTTGTATGAAACAAAACTACTCTGATTATTTTTTCATCCTGTACATACCCATCTATCATATAGTATGAGGCAACAACTTGTACGAAACAAAACTTTTGTCATCCTATAGCTGCTAAAATGTCACCCGATTCAGAAAATTTTGTCGTACGAGTCTCTGGTTTTGTCAGAATAGAAACTAGTCTGTCCTAAGTTGAAACTAGCTTATAGTGAACATAGTACTAGTTATCAATTTTCTCGAGCATAAACAGATCAAGACAGTGTAGCTCTGCCATTTGCGTTGCACGATTTGGTCGATCATCTTTCAGCTAGTTCAATCAACTACCTATCAAATTTTTAGTCACTTAGATAACGTCTTATATAGGATAGATCATTCCTGAAACCAGACTGAATCTTACACTACTCTTAGAATCAACTTAGATAAATGTCTTATACAGGATAGATTGTTCCTAAAATCAGACTGAATCTCTGTTGTTTCTCCCAAACAATACTCTAAACAGAACAACTAGCTCTGAATTTGATCTTGACCTCTGCATCACAAAAAACTTTAGGTCGCACTAATCCATAAAAATTCCTACACAAACCAGGAGTTCTCATAAGAAAAATGCCAAAGGAAAAGGAATACCCTTTTCATACACCGACAATCCATTTTACGAAGCGGATCCACTAACTGACATACCATCGTCATCAGGTGGACCAATTTTTGATGAGCCTAAATATCCCACTATATATGAGAGGAAACACAATGGTGGAAATAAGGACGATAATAACATTCCCGAAAATGATAATGATTCCTCATCATCAAGTGAGGCTGATGAAGACACTGAACCTCCAGAAAAAGAAATTCGTGACTATCAAAAGGACAAAGACTTTAGAAAAATGATGAAAGCTATCATGACCGGAGAGAAGGAAGACTATTTATTAGAACTAGCAAAACAAGGTGCTAAACTTCCTACTGGATATGATGTTCAGATGCTCGTTACTAAAAAGAAAGAATCACCTATACTCATGGTACACAAACAATTACTAGCCTTACAAATGGAGGTCACAGAACTGAAGAATAAGGACAAGTCCCCAAAACAATATTCTCTGGAAATAATATGACCCTTTCCATTTGACAAGAATCTATACATGCCTCCATTTCCCTCACGAGGGGAGATCCCACAATTTGATAAGTATGATGGTACCTCAGATCCTCAAGATCATGTCAGAGAGTTCTGTGCTACCTATATGGATTTCATGCATGATCAAACGTACCTCATGCACCTCTTCCCAAGGAGTTTAGGGGGTCAAGCAATGGAATGGTTCTCAAGTCTACCCAAGGGAATAAAAATGTTCAAAGAACTAATCCAACTATTTTTACAATAGTACTCATACAACATTTGACATACTATGACTATGATCAAGCTTTGCAATACTAAACAAAAAATAGGGGAGCCTCTTCTTACTTTCCTCCAACATTGGAGAAAGATGTTTTCTAGGTATTCTCGACCTATCCCAGACTCTGAGAAAATGGATATATTTGTCAATAACTTGGTCCCTGAACTGAAATATAGTGTACAAATGCAAGTACACCCATCATTTAACAAAATGGTAGATAATGCCATTCGAATGGAAGATGTGCTCATAAACAAGGGGGATATCACGCCTTGGAAAGAAACACAACCAGGATCTAGCTCTAAAGAGAAGAACAAGTATTGGAAGTTTGGCAAAGACAACAACAAGAATGATGTTAATGTTAGGGATCCCACAGATACTAAGAGGGGGGGGGTGAATTAGTATCCAACCGGTAATTAAAATTTCTTAACTTAAAACATGCAGAACATAATATAACAGTGTACTGGTATGCAAGAAATAATGCAATAAATAGAATCAAGGACATCCACATGAAAAACACACCATAACACAAGATGTTAACGAGGAAACCCAGTGTGGGAAAAACCTTAGTGGGATTTGTGACCCACAATATTCACTCACTAGCCAATAAGAGAATATTACTTACAATAGGTGCCTGCACATGCAGGAAGGCCAGCTTCCTAGAGCTCACTGCTCAATGGGAAGTCACACTGACCTATAGTAAGGATTATACAAATCCAATATCTTGTATTGCTTTACAATAGCATCTTCTATGCCAGATTCAGTACCGGTTCCTGCTCTGTTCTTTACATATACCTCTTGACCTATATTTCGCACATTAGGTCTGCCTAATATTTTCCTTAATACTTCTCTATCACATCACTCAAATGTCTACAATGATCTCTTTTATATATAAGAGTCATTTTACAATTTTCCAAGTTGGCTTACACATTTTTACAATAATAAACAAAATATAATATAACAAAATCCTGTCGGCCTCTGTGTCGGTATACTTCCTTTCTTCTGTGTCAGTGTTGGTGTCTTGAGTGCCGGTGTAGAGTGTGATCTGCTGATGCCGGTATAATACCTTTGCCAGTGCCATAGGATTGCAAGGTTGCCATCAATGACAAAACCTCCAATCACATACAATGTCTCATTGGAGTGTGCATATGCCAACAATCTCCCCCTTTGGCATTGATGGCAACACTCATGAGAAATTTCAAAAAGTATCCAAAAATGTGTAGTCCAAAAATGTTACCAAAAAATGTGAGAGCTCCCCTTGAGCATATGATTCCTATCCTGTGTTTTGAATTTTCTCATACCACTACTCCCCCTTTGGCATCAATGCAAAGGTTGTCAAGATGTCAATAGAGTTTGTGGTTTCAACCTTGTAGCTGGGTAGTTATAATTTGAAAAAGATCATCCAAAATCAAGTTTATACTATCCATGAACTTCTTGCTATCTTTTATTGTTGTTTCTATTCTCTTTACTGTACCAGTGAGATGCTGCAAGTGCTTTGCTAGTGTTTATAGTCCAATCTTGGACTTAGTTTGGATCTCAAATGTTTTGCCTTATTTATTATCCTTTCTTTCTCCCTTTCCAATTTGAGTAGTTCTTCCTCAAAATTTGTTATCTTCTCTTCAAAAAATAGTGTATCAGATGAGTTGACAAAATTATCTGCAAGTTTATTGATCTCATCCTGTACCTTGCTAATTTTCTTGTCAATATCTATAGTCAAAAAGTTTGTTTTGCAGGTATCTTTGTACAAATTTTTGTACTCTTATAATAAATTACATAGTTCCAGTAGAAGTGTGTCAAAATCTCTATTACACTTCTTTATTTGCTCATCAAAGAATTTTTGTTTTTCAATTTCTACCTTATCCTTCACTGAATCTTCCTTTATTTTCTCAATGTTTTCTGAGATATATTTACACAGTGTATCCAATTGTCCTAAAGAATCTTTTTTATCTATATTACAGTTAGGAGCAATTACCTTCAAAATTGGTATGGTATCATCAATTGCTTTGTAAGCCTGTGAGCTGCAGTCGGTTATTTTCTTGATAGAATCAAGTAGTACCTCAGTCACATTTGTTGATTTGTATCCTAATGATGATCCAACAATCTGAGTATCGGTGGAAGTAACCAAGCTTGTATCGACCTCTAGTAGGTTTGTTTGTGTCTGCATTTCTTTAAGCAATGGTTTTCCAACTTCTTTAGTTGTCGGTGGCACAGTTTCCTTATGTACCTATTCCGGTTGTTGTTGTTCTGGAGCCTTTAGCTCTGTTTGTTTCTTTGTATGTTTCATTTCCTTAGTCTATGTCTCAGTATCTACCTTTAGCTCTCTATCTTCTGTCGGTATATCAGTTTCCTTAGTCATCGGAGGCTCACTAGCCATATCTAATTTATCCATTGTATCTTTGTCTACTACTATGTTGATCTTCTGAGTATCAACATTCACAGTATATAGGACTTCAGGATTAGGATTATTATCCTCTACATCCATACTTTCAACTACCGGTTGATCTTCAGTAGTTGTTGTTGGTGGAGTATTTAAAGAAAGTGGGGGTAAGTTGTCTCTAACTTTGATACTAGGTGGTCCACCAACTTTTCCTTTGCCCTTGTCTCTATCTTTCTGATAGACTTTGATAGGCTTGGGGTTCTTGTACTCTTCTTGTTTCCTAGAAATATATCCCATCCATTTTTTGTTTCCTCTATCACTTCATTAACTCTTCCTACGATTAGTGAAATATGTCGGTGTGCAGTAGAGAATACTGACCGATTGGCCTTTGCAATCAAATCATCAATTTCTTGTGGAGAGTTTACCGGATATACAGCAATTATCTTTTCAATTTTTATTTTCTTATCCAATTTTATCACTACCTGTCTTCTTGCCTCTAATATTTTGAATAATTCATCTGGTATTTCATTAACTACTTCCATCAAAAATTTCTTGTACATATCCATGTGCAATATAACACTATTTTCAACTTGTTCTTTCTCATCAGTTGTTAGAGTGTCATATATTTTCTTTATATTCTTCAATTTACCTTCCTTTGTGATTTCATTCAGCAGTATATCAAGAGGGGCCATGTCTTTGTTTGTCCTTTTCTTCTTCTTGGGTGTCAGTTTCTTCTTTGGTATGTCCTTTCTAGCCAGAGATCTCACAGCTTGTTGCTTTTGCCTTGTCCTCCTAGGTGAAGGTGTGGTTACCAGTGAGGGATCTCTTTATCTTACAACTCTTTTAAAAGTTGTAGGCATGTCACTCCTAAAGAAGTACCTACCAGTGATAGGTGAGTTTTAGGCTATGGAGCTGCTAACTCATCCTTTGTTATGCCGGTTTTCTTCAATACATCTTCCTTAATGGCTTTTGCTTGTCTGGACCCTTTCCTTACAACTGCCTCAACCTTTTTCACCCTTTTCTTTGATTGAATTTGTCTTTCAATATTTTCTGCACTGCCAAATATTTCTTCCTTAGATTCTCTGGGGGCTTCCAGAAGTGCTTTAGCATATGTTTCAACTATGTGATCATCTGTTTCATAGCCCATCTCAGTTACCCAAACTGTCCTTGGGATGACCGCTTCCTTCCATATTTCATCTTTCTTGATGACAAAGCATATATCATCTTTGTATTTGTCTACAATCTTCTATGATAACCTTACTCTTTTCTTCATTTTGGTCTTTAATGCTTGGAAAAAGTCATGAATATTGTTTTCCTTGTTCTCACCCATGTTATTGAATAGTTCTGTCAATTGCTTGCCTACTGGTATGTCATATCCAAGTTATTTGTAACCTATACCGAGAACCTATTTTGTTATATGTAGCATTAGGCATACTAACAGATTTCCAAATCGAAAGTTCCTTTCTTGTCCTTCTTGAACTTTCCAAGATTGTCAATTAATTCATCCTTTAACCACTCACATATGTCAATTTTTGCATTGTCTGTGACCATGTCATAAGCACTCTTAATGCATAAACTTGAAACTAAATTAAGTCTATTAGCATGAGTAGCTTTATACCATAATATCATACTGATGAATCTTGCATTGATATCTTTTACATCATTTACTCTCAAGGACCTTTTGTCGAATGTTGCACCAGTTAGGTTTATAACTATGTCATTTGAAACTTTCTTAGTTTTATCTAGTCTCTTACCAGTGGTTGGTAACCCTGTGATAGCTTTCACAGCTTCCTTGGTGATCTTATGGATTGCATCTAACCAAAAAAATTCTCCATGTACCCTACTTAAAACTATCCTAATCACATCCTTTGGAAATTCAGGAATGCTAAGGATCTCTGTAAATCCTAGGGTCTCAATGATCTTGTGTTCATCCTTTACATTGCCGGTATTATCACATATCATGGTTTTATACATGATTTTAATTTCCTCATCTCCCAACTCTTTGATGTTTCAGTGGATGTACATTCTGGGGTCTTCAGCATACACAAGTCCCTTAGGAATTTGAGAAAAAGCACCTAAGGTATCATCCTTCTTTGCTATCTTGGGAACTAACTGAAATACGGGCCTAGGTCTTTTTATTACCTCAACAATAGTAGGGTTTGCTATATATTCAATTATAGAGGTGGTTGCCATGATTAAATACCTTTTACTGTCTTGGATGAATGATTTCTTGGAGTGTTCTTGCTTCTTGCTCAAAATGCCTTGGCTCGGAGTCTTCGCGCTCTTCGAAAATTTGAAATCTCGGTGAAATGAAATGGAGCCAAAACCTTAATTTTATAGTGTCTTTTTTCCATCTACCATATTAATTGCATGCCGGTTAAGTATTCACTTAACATTGTTTGCCGGTAATAAGTAATTTTCAACTTCTTATCTCTGACCGAGAGAATAATAGCACATGTATCAATAGATTGCCAAACCCTCAAGGAAATTCTCTTCAATTAGATGAAGAACTTCCTGTCAGTGGAGCACTTCTCTGTCCTTCTAGTGAAGCATCACTCTATCCTACCGGTGAAGCAGTATTCCCAATATTTAGATCACCTTTTCTAATCCATTGTTTTGAAAATTCTTGCTTAACTTCTTCAACTTTTTCTTTACCTTTCAAGCTAGAACTTTTGTTGTCTACCGGTGTTCCTTTACTTCTACAAAATTTAGCAATATGCCCAATTTTGTTACATGCATAACAAGTTAAATTATTTTTCTGATTAGCTTTCCCATAACCTATGCTGGTTTGTGTTCTGCATTGATTGGATAAATGTCCAAATCTTCCACAAACATAACATCTGACATTCATTCTGCAATTTTCAAAGTTGTGACCAACTTTGTTGCATTTAGAACATTGATCGGTGGGTGTGTTGATATTCTGATAATTTCTAGATCTACATTCATTTTCTCTATGACCATACTTATTATAGTTAAAGCATTTACCATTGAATTTATAAGCATTAGTTTGTCTTACCAGTTTGCTGTGATCCTAAGTATTTGCAGTACCAGAGCTTTCACCAACTTCAAAGCCAATTCCAAAAGTATCACCTTTAGGTTTTTTATTCTTCAGCAAGGTGCCAAGTTCCTCTGAGCTTTTCTTGAATTTTTCTTTGTGTTGATTTGTAGTTTTTAGTTCTCTTTCTAGGACTTCTTTTTGTCTCATCAGTTCATTTGAGTCATTCTGAGTATGCATCAGATCTGTCTTCAACATGTCATTTTCATATCTAAGTCTTGTGTTCTCATTTGTTGCATCACTTAGTCTTCTGGCCAATTCTTCTTCATTCTTTTTCCTATCCTCAATCTCTTTGCAAAATCTCATAGTCATATCTTGCATCTCATTCTTTTTTGTCATGATCTCTTGTTTCAACTTGCTTATCATATCATTAAGTGATTCCTTTTCATCATTCTCATTTTGCAATTTTTCACAAAGTTCTCTTCTCTTATTTCTTGCAACAGTAAAATTTTCTTGAAGTGCCTAAATGATGTCCTGAGCTGCTCTTAAATCATCTTCTAATTTGATATTTTTCAACTTTTCTACATCATAGTCTGTAAGAGCTCCTTCCAGTTGCTTCATTAGATTTTCCATCTTTATCAGTGTCAAGATCTTACTCAAGCTATTAGGCTTTTGAAAATAGAGGACCAAGCTCTGATACCAATTGTTAGGGATCCCACAGATACTGAGAGGGGGGGGTGAATCAATATCCAACCGGTAATTAAAATTTCTTAACTTAAAACATGTAGAACATAATAGAATAGTGTATCGGTATGCAAGAAATAATGCAATAAATAGAATCAAGGACATCCACATGAAAAACACACCATAACACAAGATGTTAATGAGGAAACCCAGTGTGGGAAAAACCTCGGTGGGATTTGTGACCCACAATATTCACTCACTGGCCAATAAGAGAATATTACTTACAATAGGTGCCTGCACATGCAGGAAGGCCAACTGCCTAGAGCTCACTGCTCAATGGGAAGTCACACTGACTTACAATAAGGATTATACAAATCCAATATCTTGTACTGCTTTACAATAGCATATTCTATGCCAGATTCAGTACTGGTTCCTGCTCTATTCTTTACATATACCTCTTGACCTATATTTCGCACATTAGGTCTGCCTAATATTTTCCTTAATACTTCTCTATCACATCACTCAAATGTCTACAATGATCTCTTTTGTATATAAGAGTCATTTTACAATTTGCCAAGTCTGCTTACACATTTTTACAATAATAAAAAAAATATAATATAACAAAATCCTATCGCCCTTTATGCTGGTATACTTCCTTTCTTTTGTGCCGGTGTAGAGTGTGATCTACTGATGCTGGTATAATGCCTTTGTCGGTGCCATAGGATTGCAAGGTTGCCATCAATGACAAAACCTTGAATCACATACAATGTCTCATTGGAGTGTGCATATGCCAACAGTTAATGATGGAGTAGTAGACACTGTCAAAACCAACTCAAAATCCACAATATTCAACTTGGCTAGTGGTACACAAGCACTTAAAGCTGCTGAGGCTATAGCAGAAAATCCACCAAAGAAAACAAAGGAATGGTTCAAATAAAAGCCTTGGATTTCCAAACCTACGCGTGATTTTAGTCCTCTCAAAGAATCGTATGAATCCACTTTCAAAACTCTGTTGGCAAACAACTTGATAACACTACCAGATAACTCCAGACCATATGATCTAGATGTTAAACCAAGATGGTGGAGAGAAAATGAATACTGTGACTTCCATTGGAATAAAGACCATAACATAAAAAATTGCATGAAGCTAAAACATGAGATTCAAGATCTCATAGACACTGGTAAAGTTGTTATTTGGAATCATCCAACTAATGCTGATCATAAAGCATTTAAAGACCCTTTGCCTATTTACGAACAAGGTACCAAGGTAAATTATACTTATGCCAGTCAGGACAACATTATCAGCATGATTGAGCCTTCCCACTCAAAATATTGCAATGTGATTATAGTCCAAGATAAACCAAATGAATCATGATATGCAAGAGCTCTCACCCATTCTCAAAAGAAAGTTACCCTCCAAGGAGATAGTTCTTCTGACCTGGCTCAAGCAACATCAAACCCACCAGCCTTGCCAAACAAACAAAAAGAATCAACCTTGGACAAATTTAAAAGGTTAACTTCATCATCATCTTCTGGATATAGTATCATTGAATAGTTAAAAAGGAAAAATGCTCAAATATCAATCTTTGAATTGCTAAAACTCTCATCTTCTCACAAAGAGATCCTAGACAAAGCATTTCTCACCACCAACATTGCAAAAGATTTAGACATTGATAGGTTTCAGTCTATGGTGGGTCATTTGACTTCACCTCACTATCTGACCTTCTCTGAAGAAGATGACAACTTACTAAATCATCCACATAACCAGCCATTGCATATTGAAGCCATGATCCACAAACACAACGTCAAATGTTTTTTGATAGATGGAGGCGCAGGGTTGAATATATGTACTTACAGTCTGCTTACACAACTAGGATTCTTTGAAAATGTCATTGATCTTGGCAAGAAAATAACAATAAAAGCCTATGATGAGGAAGAAAGGACTTCTAAAGGTCTGGTGTCATTACCTATCAGAGTGGGATCTGTAGAAAGAGATGTCCTTTTCCAAGTACTTGATATTCCTTTGTCATACAATATATTACTGGGCAGATCGTGGATTCATGAAATGAAGGCAGTACTATCAACATACCATCAATGCTTAAAGTTTTCTTATAACAGAGTTGAAGTCAATATTCCTCTTGATACAAATGTCATCTGTAATGCATTGACAAAAGGTGCAGATACTTTTGTGCCTCATAATAGGGCAGCCTCTCCAAATGCAAATCCAGAAGTAGTAATGAAAGACTTTGAAAAGAGATTGAATATTAAAAATACCAGCATGGATGGCTACAAGATAGAACTAGTACTTTCATTAGTTTCTCTCCCTCCATCACCAAAATAATCGAGCAAGCCATCAGAGGCTATGAGAACACAAACTTTAGCTTCGAATACCATAGATGATGTTCTCTTTGTACAGTCTTCTACCTCCTTGGTGGATGAAATAAAAGAGGATGTTGTTCTTAACTGGCTCTTTAAGGAAGATAGTCAAAATGAGGAGGTACGACATTGTGAGATTTCTTCAAAAACCAATAGGGTCCTGGCTACAAAATGATTCAATGCATGGGATATTCAAGTACTAGTCCACTGGGAAAACAAAAGGAAGGTATTACTAAACTAATTCAGCTACAAACCAAATCCACAAATGATAAGGTTGGACTGGGATACGATCTAAAAAAGACATCAGACCAAATTTCTAGGTTTGAGTGGCAGAAAAGAATATCACCTTTAACATTACAGGAAGTAGACACTCAACAAACAAAAGCAGAGTGTAGAAAAGAGAAAGAGGAATCAACAGTCAAGAAAGAAGAAATGGTCAGTGCTCAAGCTTTGATGGTGTCAGCTACAATAATACAGGAAGTTGAGGTCCCTAAGGATATAAGAGATGAAGTAGTAAGAATTAGAGAATTGTTTGCACCACTAAACGTTCAAGTCACATATACTAGCAGGCAGCAAGTAGACAATTCAAAGACTGATTCAAATGAGTATGAATGGGGTCCTGACAACCTCTCAAACACATCCACTATAGAAACCCTAGAAGAGTCTAGCGGTGTCATAGATGATACTCAAGAGCTGATGCGCATAAAACTAGAGAAAGAAATATAGGAAATTAGACAAAAGAGACAAGCAAATTATGAACAAGGACTGAAAGAAGGAAGAATACTAGAAAGCTTCTTATCTATGTACCCCTATCCTAAAATAGAACAAATCAGGTATAGTACTACACAAGAAGAGTTGGAAGCTACACAATAAGAACTAGTTATCAGCCTAGAAGAAGCTGAATGGAGTAGACGATAGAAAATCAGAGAAACATCAAGATCATGCCAATAGGTGTGTCAGATACAAGTGACAAATGAACCACAACATTAAGGTACTTGCAGTATTAAAGATGTTGGTGTTGATACCATACATACACTTATTAAATCACTTGAAGAAGACTCAGAAACTTCACCTGATGACTCTGATGATAGTCCTATTAAGGACAATATCTACTTAGCCTCAAATTCTAAATCAGCTGATACAAACAATGAAAATTTGTCCACTGATCTTATCATTGTTAAACCATGATATGACATCCAGTCTGGTGTAGTGAAAGACGTTACAAGTATGTCTATCGGATTAGATCAACAAAATATTAACCTGAACTTTAATAATCATGATCTGACTCTTCTTGGTCTCAAGACACTTACGCAAGGTATTCTTATGGAACTCAACTTTTTGATCTACCGCTGTGATAAAAATACCATGAACGCTCTTGAACCTATCCAAAATTTATCCTTAGTACACCCCGAATTGATTGATTGTACTTTACAAAAACTAGCCCATGAATATACCTACTTTTTCCAATGACTATATGTTAGCCTATTATCTTAATGCAGTCGAACCTATAGACTCTTCCACCAGTGAACATAGTGAAAATATGACTGAAGTGGATATCAAGTATCTTAGTCGCAAAAACAAGAAAAATAAAAATAAAAGATCTGATGGCGAAAACCACATTGTGGCGGTATCAGAATCTAAAAAAGAGAAAATAAAGGACGTACCTAAAGGTGAAAACCTCTCTAAGGCTCCTAAAGGTGAGATACTTGATATACTACCAAGTCATTTCCAAGAAAGGTCCTCCATATTGATCAAGCCAACTCAGCCAATGAACATTGGGAGTCAAGAGACACCACACATCATTCATGTAGCTCAATCACTATTAGCTGAAGAATTGAAGGAGTTCACTCAACTATTCCTAGAAAAGAAAATAAACTTTGCATGGATGTACTCTGATATGCTAGGCTTGGATCCTGATCTCATTATGCACCATCTTTCAATTACACTAGGAGTAAAACCAGTCAAGCAAAAACTCTGTAAGATGCACCCTCATGTAGCACTATTAGTCAAGGCTAAACTAGAAAAACTGCTCAAAGTTGGATTCATTACAGCTATAGATTATGCCAAATGGATTTCAAACATAGTACCTATGTCAAAGGTAGACAAGTCTATCAGAGTTTGCACTAACTTTAGAGATCTTAACAAAGCTTGTCTGAAGGATGACTTTCCATTGCCAAACATTAATATGATAATCGACATGACTACTGGGTATGAAATGTACTCACTAATGGATGGATTCTCTGGATATAATCAAATCAAATTACTCCTGGAGATCAAGAAAATATAGCTTTCCCCTGTGCATGAGGAACCTTTTGTTGGAATGTCATGCCATTTTGGCTAAAGAATGCAGGAGTGACCTCTCAGAGAGCAGTTACAACTATTTTTCATGATATGATGCATAAGAATATGGAAGATTATGTTGATGACACCTTAGTGAAGACTATGAAAAGATCAACACATATTCAAGAGTTAGGTCCTATACTAGATAGAATGGAAAAGTTCAAACTCTGGTTAAATCCAAAGAAGTGTGCATTTGGAGTGACATCTGGTAAACTACTTGGCTACATCATTTCAAAGAAGGGAATCGAGGTTGATCCTGAGAAGGTCCAAGCCATAATGGAAATTCCGCCTCTAAAGAACATCAGTCAAATGAGAAGTCTACAGGGACATCTCCAATCCATCAAACGATTCATTTCTCAGCTAGTAGACAAAGCTCAACCTTTCACAAAGGTATTGAGAAAAGGAGTAATTTACAACTGGGATCAGCAGTGTGAACAACATCTTCAGCAAATCAAAGAGTACCTGTCAAATCCACCGATATTGATGCCACCGATTCAGGGTAAACCACTAATCTTATATATATCAGCAACTGATTCATCACTGGGGGCAATTCTGGTGTAACAGGATGACAACAAAAAGAAACGAGCTATTTATTACATTATTAGGACATTGGTGTCTTATGAAATGAACTACACTATAATAGAAAAAGCATGCTTGGCATTAGTCTTTGCATCACAGAAACTGAGACACTGCATGCTAGCACATTCAGTCAAGCTAGTGGCCAAAATTGATCCACTCAAGTATCTTCTCAATAAGGCAACACTTACAGAAATATTGGCGAAATGGGTCATGATCCTTATAGAGTTTGACATTGAATATGTAGAATGCAAAGCCATAAAAGGACAGGTAATTGCTGATCAACTTGTTGAAGCTCCACTTGAAGACTCTCAACCACTACACGTAGAGTTTTCAGATGAATCTATAATGCATCTTACTCAACAACCTTAGAAAATGTTCTTTGATGGGTCCTTTACTCAAAATGGTTCAGGTGATAGCATATTATTCATTACTCCTTAGAAGTATTCAATCCCAAAGTCTTATAAGATTCTATTCCCTTTCACAAACAACATTGCAGAATATGAAGCTTTGGTGAATGGGATAAAACTAGCTATTGAATGGAAGGTTGCAAAATTGTATATCTATGGAGATTCCCAGCTGGTGGTTAATCAAATCAACGATACATATCAGACTCGAGATGAGAAATTGATGCCTTACAAGAGGATGGTTGATGATCTTAAGAAGTATTTTGCTTTTGTATCATTCCAACAGATTCCTAGGTCCGCAAATAGAGCAGCAGATGCTATGGCTACCTTGGCATCTATACCTGAGTTACAGGAGTCCAATTTTTGCTTTGATTCCCTGGTGGAGGAGTTATATTACCCCGCTTATGATTCTCCTAAGACCCAAATAGTTTGTTCTATTATTGGGCATGACTCATCCCGATACAACCACATCTATTCCTATCTATGTGACCAGATTATCTCTGGAAATCTTACCCAAAATGAGAAAAGAAACCTAACTCAAAATGCTTCATAGTATGTTATTATAGCTAATGATTTATTTAGATGAGGTTTGGACGGTACATTGCTTAGATGTCTAGAAACTGAAGAATCTAAATGTGCATTATCAGAAGTCCATGAAGGTATTTGCGGATCTCATTCGAATGGCCTTACTTTAGCTCGGAAACTACTACAAGCTGGCTACTACTGGCCAGACATGGAAAAAGATGCCATCAAATTTGCTAAGACTTGTGAGAAATGTCAGCTTCATGGAAATCTCATACATGCCTCGGCAAGGGACCTCGTACCATTTATTACACATTGGCCTTTTCAGCAATGGGCCTTTGATCTCATTGGTCAGATATATCCTACTTCATCCAATAGACATAAATTCATCATAACTGCCATTGAGTATTTCACCAAGTGGGTAGAAGCAGTTCCACTCATTAAAGCAACTGGTAAACATGTCGCCTTGTTCATTCTGAACTATATCATCTACTGGTATGGGATACCTTCGTCCATTGTGACTGATAATGGAGGACAATTTAAGAATAAAGATCTAGATGAGCTTTGTGAGAAATTCAAAATAAAGAAACACTGGTCATTAGTATATTACCCTCAAGGTAATGGACAAGCTGAGGCATCTAACAAAAACCTACTGACTATCTTGCATAGAACAGTGAACAAATCTGGGAAGGATTGGCATCTGCAGCTCAATCATGCACTATGGGCTTATAGAACAAGTATCAAAACACCTACTAGGGCTACACCTTTCTCTTTGGTGTATGGGTCTGAAGCAGTACTACCTATTGAAGTAGAAATACCATCTCTAAGAGTTTCTTTGCAAGGTCTTGTTACTGATGAAGATCATACAATATCTAGATTGCAAGAACTCGAATTGCTAGATGAGCATCAACAAGTGGCATTTGATCATCTCAGAGTGCATCAGAAGAGAATGTCCAGAGGATATGACAAGAAAGTTTGACAAAGAGAATTTTAGGTTGGTGACCTAATTCTGAGAGAAAAAAAAAAAATCAACAGTTTCACGACAATAAAGGGAAGTTTGAACCCAACTGGCTGGGTCCCTACATTGTTACTGCAGTATTTGGCTCTGGTGCCTATCAACTCTCAAACTTGGAAGGAGAACAACTCCATGAACTGATTAACACCATCCACTTGAATAAATTCTTTTCTTAGCATTCTCTGTGCTATCAACATGTACAACTGAAAAAGTCCTTAAAAAAATAAAATAAAAAATCATAAAAATCATAAAATACAAAAAAAAGAGAAAAAGAAAGAAAAAAGAAAAAAAAAATATAAAGAGAGAAAATGCCCTAGTAAAAACCTGGTAAACAAGCACCTTGTTAAAAAAAGAAAGAAATGAATCTCTACCAAGTAGGTGAAAACCTAGCAAAAAGGTACCTCTTATACTCAAGCATTCCATCTATCAACGTAATGTTGGCATTTCCCGCTTTCATGCATCCTTGCTTTCGCTTGTACATATTTTTCAGTCACTTTTGTGACATCAATAATACATTGGGATTAGATTTTTGACTAAGGTTTCCAATGGAGAAGGTATATTGTGGCCAAATTTGATTTTTTTTTTTTAAATGCCCGCATTCGTCGTAATTCCGACGACAATTTCCCATTTGGTTTCGACAAAGAAGGCATTAGCAATGAGAATTTTCTTTTTTTCAAAAAAGTGCTTGAGTTCATCATAATTCTGACGACAACGACCATTACTTAAACAAAAAGAAGAGGGAAATTAATTTGTGCATTGCAATCCTGTGTAGGCATCTGTGGTGACTTCAACCCCCAAGAACATCAAACCCGCGTCAAAGGCATTTGTGGCATTGCTTGCAATCCCGTGCAGGAGGTAGATTCAAATTGCCCTAGTTTTTAATTTCATGTTGCAAAAAATATACATGTGGTGGTTAATTGCCCTAGTTTAATCTCGTAAAACCATAGAACTATGATTGAGGAGTGAGCGTTTAATTTTGTAGTAGCAATGCCTTCCTCCCGTATACGTGTGTGTTGATTATTCACATGAGATCACATCTCTTTGCGACATCATATAAAATAATTCATGAGCCTTGTCCATGTTTCCACATTTTGCATTCATGTCAAGCAAGGCATTTGCAAGTACAACACCTAACAGAATTCCTCTATCCATCATGCTTTGATGGATGTCCATACCCTGTTCCAAAGCACCCATTTTTGCATAGGCAGGGAGGATGCTAGCAAAGGTTGTGGAATTTGGCTTTATGCCTTCCAATTTCATTTGCTTGAAAGTGTCTAAAGCCTTTTCGACAAATCCATTTTGTTCATATCCAGCAATCGTTGCAGTCCATGAGACATCATTTCTTTCAAGTATTCTATCAAACAGTTCACGTGCCTTGTCTAGGCTTCCATATTTTGCATACATGTCTACTAGGGAGATTGCAACTACAACATCTAACAAAATTCTTCTATCCTTTATGCTTCAATGAATGTCCATACCCTGTTCCAAATCTCCCATTTTGGCATAGGCAGGGAGGATAGTAGCAGTGGTCATGGAATTTGGCTTTACACCTACCGATTGCATTTGCTTGAAAGTTTCTAAAGCCTTCTCAACAAATCCATTTTGTGCATATTCGGAAATCATTGTAGTCCAGGAAACCACATTTCTTTGAGGCAATCCGTCAAACCGTTCCCATGCCTTGTCTATGCTTCCACATTTTGTATACATGCTAACAGAGTAGTTACAACTACATCTGACAAAATTCCTCTATCTTTTATGCTTTGATGGATGTTCATACCCTGTTCAAAAGCTCCCATTTTGGCATAGGCTGGGACTACGCTGGTAAATGTAACTAAAGAAATGCAATGATCAGCTCAAAAGACATCAAACCACTACTAACAAAACCGAGAGTCTAAAATATTATAGGGAATAGTGTGAGCTGTCCTAAAATAAAATACTTTATTTTTAATTTCAACTAAAACATAATTACTCAGCCATTTAATGTTATTAATAAGTGTTTATTTTATGAAAGAGATAAATGGTTGGCCACAAGTACATGAGTTACTAAATGCACACAAATAAGTGAATTTGATATTCAAAACTATCTACAATGAATTCAATTCTTGTCCATTAGTCATTTATGTTTGCAATAAGTATCTTTCTTTGTTTTTCTTAATCTTTATTCATAGTTATGTGCATATTTCACATTCTATAATTAGGATATCAATTGCTATGGTTGAACACTAGCATGATGTTTGTGTTGTGGTATAGATGCGTGGAAACACAATTATGGGATTGTTATATTATAGAGTGTTGGCATATGGACACTCCAATGAGACATTGTATGTGATTGAAGGTTTTGTCATTGATGGCAACCTTGCAATCCTATGGCACCGGCAAGACATCATACCGACAAAGCTTTACACAGGCAAGACAGTGCACCGACATCAACAAGATCACTCTACTCTAGCACCGGCACCGGCATAGAGGTCGATAGGATTTTTAATATGTAATATTTTGTTTATTATTGTAAGCTGACTTGGAAAATTGTAAAATGACTCTCGTATATAAAGGAGATCATTGTAGACATTTAGAGAGGTAATGTAGCGAGCATAAAGAAAATTATTAGGTAGATCTAATGTGCGAATTATAGGTCAAGGGTATATGTAAAGAACAAAGCAAGAACCGGTACTGAATCTAGTATTGGAGATGCTATTGTAAAGAAGTACAAGTCATTGGATTAGTATAATCCTTATTGTAAGTCAGTGTGACTTCTCATTGAGCAGTGAGCTCTAGGCAGTTGGCCTTCCTGCATGTGCAGGCCCCTATTGTAAGAAATATTCTCTTATTGGCCAGTAAGTGAATATTGTGGGTCACAAATCCCACCGGGGTTTTTCCCACACCGGGTTTCCTCATTAAACATCTTGTGTTATGGTGTTCTTTTCATGTGGATGTTTCTGATTCTATTTATTGCATTAATTCTTGCATACCGGTATACTATTGTTTTGTGTTCTACATGTTTTAACTTAAGAAATTCTTATCACTAGTTAGATACTGATTCACCCCCCCTCTCAGTATCTATGGGAATCCCAACAATTGGTATCAGAGCTTGATCCTTTATTTTCAAAAGCCTAATAGCTTGAGGAAGATCTTGACACTGGTAAAGATGGAAAATCTGATGAAGCAACTTGAAGGAGCTCTTACTGACTATGATGCAGAGAAGTTGAAAAATAAAAAATTAGAAGATGATTTAAGAGCAGCTTAGGATATCATTCAGGCACTTCAAGAAAATCTTACTGTTGCAAGAAATAAAAGAAGAGAACTTTGTGAAAAATTACAAAATGAGAATGATGAAAAGGAATCACTTAATGATATGATAAGCAAGCTAAACCAAGAGAACATGACAACAAAAAATGAAATGCAGGATATGACTATGAGATTTTGCAAAGAGATCGAGGATAGGAAGAAGAATGAAGAAGCATTGACCAGAAGACTAAGTGATGCAATAAATGAGAACACAAGACTTAGCTATGAAAATGACATGTTGAAGACAGATCTGATGCATACTCAGAATGACTCAAACGAACTGATGAGACAAAAAGAAATCTTGAAAAGGGAATTGGAAACTGCAAATCAACATAAAGAAAAATTCAAGAAAAGCTCAGAAGAACTTGGTACCTTATTGAAGAATAAAAAACCTAAAGGTGACACTTCTGGAATTGGCTTTGAAGTTGGTGAAAGCTCCAGTACTGCAAATACTCAGGATCACAACAAACCGGTAAGACCACCTAATGCTTATAAATTCAATGGAAAATGCTTTAACTGTAATAAGTATGGTCATAGGGAAAATGAATGTAGATCTAGGAATTATCAGAATATCAATACATCCACCAGTCAATGTTCAAAATGCAACAAAGTTGGTCATAACTCTAAAAATTGCAAAATGAATGTGAGATGTTATGTTTGTGGAAGATTTGGACATTTATCTAATCAATGCAGAACACAAACCGACATAGGTTATGGGAAAGCTATTCAGAAAAATAATATAACTTGTTATGCATGTAACAAGATTGGGCATATTGCTAAATTTTGTAGAAGTAAAGGTACACTGGTAGACAACAAAAGTGCTAGCTTGAAAGGTAAAGAAAAATTTGAAGAGGTTAAGAAAGAATTCTCTAAGCAATGGATTAGAAAAGCTGATCTAAATATTGGGAATACTCCTACACCGGTAGAACCAACAAATGCTCCACTGGTAGGACAAAGTAGTGCTCCACTGACAAGAAGTTCTTCATCTAATTGAAGAAAATTTCCTTGAGGGTTTGGCATTCTAATGACACATGTGCTATTATTCCCTCAGTTAGAGATAAGAAGTTGAAAATTACTTATTACTGGCAAACAATGTTAAGTGAATACTTAACCGACATGCAATTAATGTGGTAGATAGCAAAAAGACATTATAAAAATAAGGTTTTGGCTCCATTTCATTTCACCGTGATTTCAAACTTTCAGAGAGTGTGAAGATTCTGAGCTATGACATTTCGAGAAAGAAGCAAGCACACTCCAAGCAATCATCCATCCAAGACAGAAAAAGGTATTTAATCATGGCATCCACCTCTGCAATTGAATACATAGCAAACCCTACTATTGTGGAAGTAATTAAAAGACCTAGGCCCGTATTTCAGTTAGTCCCCGAGATAGCAAAGAAGGATGATACCTTAGGTGCATTTTCTCAAATTCCTAAAGGTCTTGTATATGCTGAAGACCCTAGAATGTACATCCACTGCAACATTGAAGAGTTAGGAGATGAGGAAATCAAAACCATATATAAAACTGAGATATGTGATGATACCGTCAATGTTAAAGCTGAAAACAAAGTTATTGAAACCCTAGGATTCATAGAAATCCTTAGCATTCCTGAATTTCCTAAGGATGTGATTAGGATAGTGTTAAGAAGAGTTCATGGAGAATTTTTCTGGTTAGATGCAATTCATAAGATTACCAAGGAAGCGGTAAAGGCTGTCACAGGGTTACCGACCACCCATAAAAGACCTGACAAAAACAAGAAGGTTTCCAATGATTTAGTCATAGATCTAATAGGTGCAACATTCGATAAGAGATCTCTAAGGGTTAATGGTGTAAAAGATATCAATGTGAGATTCATAAGTATGATATTAGGTTACAAAGCCACTCATGCTAATAGACTTAACTTAGTTTTAAGTTTATGCATTAAGAGTGCTTATGATATGGTAACAGACAATGCAAAAATTGACATCTGTGAATGGTTAAAAGATGAACTGATAGACAACCTTGGAAAGATAAAGAGGGATAAGAAAGGAACTTTCATATTTGGAAATCTATTAGTATGCCTAATGCTTCATATAACAAAACAGGTTCCCGGTATAGGATATAAAGAACTAGGACATGACATACCGGTAGGAAAGCAATTGACAGAATTGTTTAATACCATGGGTGAGAACAAGGAAAACAACATTCATAACTTTTTCCAAACATTGAAGACAAAAATGAAGAAAAGAATAAGGTTATCTCAGAAAATTGTAGACAAATACAAAGATGATATATGCTTTGTTAATAAGAAAGATGAAATATGGATGGAAGGAATCATCCCAAGGACAATCTGGGTAATTGAAATGGGCTATGAGATAGATGACCACATAGTTGAAACTTATGCTAAAGCACTTCTGGAAGCCCTCAAAGAACCTAAGGAAGAAGTATTTGGTAGTGCTGAAACCATAGAAATCCAAATACAGTCTAAGAAAAGAGTAAAGAAGGTAGAGGCATTTGTGAGGAAAGGATCTAGACAAGCAAAGGCCATTAAGGAAGATGTATTAAAGAAAACTGGCATAACAGAAGATGAGTTGGCAGCCCCACAACTTGAAGCTCATCTATCATTGGTAGGTACTTCTTCAGAAGGTGACATGCCAACAACTTTTAAAAGAGTTGTTAGGAAAAGAGATCCCTCACCGGCAACCACTCCTTCACCTAGAAGGACAAGGCAGAAGCAACAAGCAGTGTATATCCGGTAAACTCTCCAAAGGAAATTGATGATTTGATTGCTCAGGTAAACCAAATAGTTTTCTCTACTGCACATTGGCATATTTCACTGATGGTAGGAAGAGTTACTGAAGTTACAGAGGAAACAGAAGATGGTTGGGACATATTCCTAGTTGAGAAGGAAAAACAAGAAGAATATTGGAACCCTAAGCCTATTAAAGTATATCAGAAGGATAGGGACAAAGGGAAAGGTGAAATTGGTGGACCTCCAAGCATAAAGGTTAAAGACAACCTACCTCCACCTGTGAAAATTACAACCACTAAAGACCAACCGTCAGCAGAAAGTATGGATGTAGAGGATAGCAATCCAAATCCTGAAGTCCTGTACACTGTAAATGTTGATGCCCAAAAGATCAACATAACAATTGACAAAGATACAACTGACTAATCAGATATGGCTAAAGAGCCTCCGGTAACAGGAGATACAGACAAACCGATAGAGGATACAAGGAAAGAGATGGAATCTGAGGCACAAACAGAGAAACCAATAGAGCTAAAGGCTTCAGAATAGGTTCATAAGGAAACAGTGCCACCGGTAAGCAATGAAGTAGGAAAACCAGTGCTAAAAGAAATGCAAACACAAGCTGACCTGCCAGAGGTCAATACAAGCATGGTCACTTCCACCAGTACTCATTTTGTTGGGTTATCATCATCAACATTCAAGTCAACAAATGTGATTGAGGTATTACTTGAATCCATAAAGAAAATAATTGACTGTAGTTCACAAGCTTATAAAGCAATAGATGATTCAATACCAATTTTGAAGATAATTGCTCCTAATTGTAATATAGATCATAAAGATTCTTTAGGACAATTGGATACATTATGTAAATACATTTCTAGAAATATTGAGAAAATAAAGGAAGAATCAATAAAGGACATGGTAGAAAAGGAGAAACATAAATTCTTTGAAGAAGAAATAAAGAAGTGTAACAAAGACTTTGACACACTTCTACCTGAACTATGTAGTTTGTTGAAAGAGTATAAAAATCTGTATAAAGACACATGCAAAACAAACTTCTTGACTATAGATATTGACAAGAAAATAGGCAAGACACAGGATGAGATAAATAAACTTGCAGACAATTTTGTCAACTCACCGGATTCATTATTTGTTTTTGAAGAAAAGTTAGCAAATTTTGAGGAAGAATTGCTTAAACAAGAAAGAGAGAAAGAGAGAATAATAAACAAGGCAAAACACTTGAGATCTAAACTGAGTCCCAGATTGGACTATTTAGCATCTCTGCGGAAGGAAATCTCAGAGGCATTAGCACAGGGAAGTAAAACACTGACAGAGCATTTGCAGCATCTCACTGATACAGTGAAGAGGATTGAAATAGAAATAAAAGATAGCAAAAAGTTTATGGATAGTATAAACTTAATTTTGGGTGATCTTTTTCAGATAATAACTACCCAACTACAGGGTTGAGGATATGGGCAGATGTAACTACAAACTCTACTAACATCTTGACAACCTTTGTCATTGATGCCAAAGGGGGAGTAGTAGGATGAGAAAGTTCAAAGAAAGGAATCATATGCTCAGGGGTAGCCCTTCATATTTTTGGTAAATTTTTGGACTACACATTTTGGACACTTTTTGAAATTTCTCATGAGTGTTGCCATCAATGCCAAAGGGGGAGATTGTTGGCATATGGACACTCCAATGAGACATTGTATGTGATTGAAGGTTTTGTCATTGATGGCAACCTTGCAATCCTATGGTGCCGGCAAGACATCATACCGACAAAGCTTTACACAGGAAAGATAGTGCACCGGCATCAACAAGATCACTCTACACCGGCACCGAAGAAAAGATGTATACCAGCATAGAGGCCGACAAGATTTTTGATATGTAATATTTTGTTTATTATTGTAAGCCGACTTGGAAAATTGTAAAATGACTCTTGTATATAAAGGAGATCATTGTAGACATTTATAGAGGTAATGTAGCGAGCATAAAGAAAATTATTAGGCAGACCTAATGTGTGAATTATAGGTCAAGGGTATATGTAAAGAACATAGAAAGAACTGGTACTGAATCTGGCATTGGAGATGCTATTGTAAAGCAGTACAAGTCATTGGATTAGTATAATCCTTATTGTAAGTTAGTGTGACTTCTCATTGAGCAGTGAGCTCTAGGCAGTTGGCCTTCCTGCATGTACAGGCCCCTATTGTAAGAAATATTCTCTTATTGGCCAGTAAGTGAATATTGTGGGTCACAAATCCCACCGACGTTTTTCCCACACTAGGTTTCCTTGTTAAACATCTTGTGGTATGGTGTTCTTTTCATGTGGATGTTTCTGATTCTGTTTATTGCATTAATTCTTGCATATCGGTATACTGTTGTTTTATGTTCTACATGTTTTAACTTAGGAAATTCTTATCACCGGTTAGATACTGATTCACCCCCCCTCTCAGTATTTGTGGGAATCCTAACATAGAGATCATAAATCTAGATATCGCATATTAGTTCTAGCTCTTCTTGGATTGAGTCTAAAGTTGACATACAGTCATAAATCCATTATTGATAACTCAATGATGAGTGAATAGTACCAAACTGGTATTGAGAAGGGGGGTGAATCAGTACAAATAAAAATACAATCCTAAACTGGTTTGACAACAGACACTTCAAATGACTGGTAGAGAGTGACACCGGTTTGAAACATAGTGCAACCGGTAAAGCTAAGAATGTCTGAGACAAGCATTAACCGGTTACTCACTTAGCTTTTCACTCAACTCAAGACTACACTACCATTTCACTCTTATACATAAACAAGTAATCTATCATCGGATCCTAATAATAGCTAGTTCAACATGTTCTATTGACAGGCATAAAACACAGAACCATCATATGCTTGATAGAGAATAGCAAAGCATCACAAGATAAAAGCATCACACATGACACACATATTTTTCACGTGGAAAACCAACTGGGAAAAACCACGGTGGGGATGAATAACCACAAGCTATTTTTGAACTCTTTATAAGTCCGCTATGTTAGGAGCCTTGTTCGGTTAGAGACATTACAAAAGGTTCTGGTAGGAACCAATCTTGTTAGAGATCACCCAGTTAAGGGATGGCTACAATACTTGGTTAAGGATTAAACCTTGTGAAAGGTTACCTTGTTAGAGGATTTCAAGAAATCAATAGCTAAAGGATTCTAAACTCAGTAGCTTTGAATTACCTTGTTAAAGGATTTTTAGCAAGCCAATTAAGGCTACCCTGTTAAGGGATTTTCCAACTGTTGAGGTGGTTAGAGATCAATAGGTATTACAATGATCTGGTAACAACACTAAATGCCAATGCAGGTCCACTTAAGCTCCTCTTAACCTTCTGCACTTACACTCTATAGGTATCACTTCTCTCCTTTTGGTCTGGAAAGAATTACGTATCCCTTCTCTCAGATACACACACACAACTTTTGCCAACAACCTAAGAAAGAGACACAACATTGACCTTATAGGAAAAAAGATAGGTCGGTAGCATAAACCCTAAACCCTAAACCTATTAGGATAAGGAATTCAAATAGTTCAATCCTAACCGTTGAGAACACTCCATTAATTGCAACAGTCTTGATCCAATCTCAAGACATTCTCCATCATCCATTTTCATCGATTTCATGGCGACTGATAACCCGTCACACATTATCACCGTTTTACAGACTTCGCACATTCCTGAGGTAGATAGGAACAATATCCTTCATGCAAGATCCTTCACGTGCACAAGGTTGACGTGGCAACATGATCTGTTCTTCATTACAATCCTAACTCATCACACAATGTCACTGGTTAAGCCATACAGGCTTGAATCACTTCAACCAGAAACCCTAAAGTTGAGACTACCAATCGGTAGTAATACAATGCTTCCATGTGCTGGTTCCCATAACCATATGCCGGTTCATCTTGAACAAGCACATCGCTTCACTTTGGCACAAATGTCAGTTCACAGTGTTATGCCAGTTCTCTCATATGCCGGTTCTCACCTCTTCAGCATATTGACATCAATGAAAACATACAATGTCATTATGTCCTCATACCGGTTCACATAATGCCAACAATCTCCCCCTTTGGTATTGATGGTAATATACAAAGATATCTCTCTGCTTCACATCTTCTCCCCCAATTTTTGTAGATATCTTCTTCGCTTCACATCTTCTCCCCCTTTGACAACAATGCCAAAGTGGAGGCACAAGCTTCCCTGTTCCATTATGTTGCTCCCCCTGAGGAGTAGCATCCTTCAACACATCAATCTTGAAGAAAATTTTGACTATGCAATACATGACTAATGTGGAGCATATACCATTAGTTCACCTCCTGAAGGCGTAGTACCCCTAATTCACCTCTTAAGTACATAAATGTAGTCTTTGGGAGAGGCTTGGTGAATATGTCTGCTAACTGCTCCTTACTAGAAACATGTTCCAGTGCAATCTCTTTGTTCTGAACCTTTTCTCTTAAGAAATGATACTTAAGCTCAAAGTGCTTGGTTCTAGAATGTAAAATTGGATTCTTGGAGATATTAATTGCACTAGTATTGTCACAAAATATTATTACCAGTTCAGATATAGGAACTTTGAAGCCATTTAATACATGCTTCATCCAAATTGTCTGAGTGTAGTTCATGAAAGCTGCAACATACTCTGCTTCCACTGTAGACCGAGAGATACAACTCTGCTTCTTACTCATCCATGAGACTAGTCTACCACCAAGGAAGAATGCACCACCGGTTGTGCTCTTCCAGTCATCTACATTACCAGCCCAATCAGCATCTATGAACACTTTCAACTTGAAATCCATGTTATATGGATACCACAATCCATAGTCAATAGTTCCCTTCAGATACCTAAGAATCTGCTTGACTACAACCAAGTGGGATTCTCTTGGGCTTTTCTAGAATCTTGCAGTAATGCCAACTGCATGTGCAATATCCTATCTGCTATGCACTACATAATGCAACTTACCAATCATTGATCTGTATTCCTTCTCATCAACCAATTCTGAGTTATCTTCTTTAGATAGTTTACAACCGATCACCATTGGAGTACCAACCGGTTTTCTATCTTCCATGCCAAAGGTCTTCAACACCTCTTTGACATACTTGGACTGAGTGATAAAGATTCCATCTTTCATCTGCTAGATCTGCAGTCCAATGAAGAATTTAATCTCCCTTATGAGTGACATTTCAACCATTTTCTTCATCTCATCTGCAAACTCATGACTCATCTTGTCATCTCCACAAAAGATAATGTCATCAACAAATACCTCATAGATAAGAATCTGATCTCCTTCAGACTTCAAGTAGATATTACTATCTTCACTTGTTCTCTCAAATCCAGTCTTCATAAGATGGGAATGTAGACATTCATACCATGCCCTAGGTGCCTGCTTTAGTCCATATAGGGCTTTATGTAGCCTACATACTATGTCATTGTCTTCAGATAGGGAAAGCCCATCCGGTTGCTCTATATACACCTCCTCTTCAAGTACACCATTTAGGAATGCAGATTTTACATCCATTTGATATACTTTTAAGCCTTTAAAAGCTGCATATGCAAGAAGCATACGAACTCCTTCCAATCTGGCTACAAGAGAAAAGGTTTCTCCATAGTCTTCTCCTTCTTCTTGAGCATATCCTTTGCATACCAATATGGCTTTGTTTCTTATCACTGTGCCATCCTCATTCAGCTTATTTTTGAAGACCCATTTGGTACCAATGACATTTTTATGGTCCGGTCTAGGTACCAAAGACCATGTACCATTTTTCACTATCTGGTCAAGTTCCTCTTCCATTGCCTTGATCTAGTCTTCATCTTTATGTGCCTCTTTGAATGTTTTAGGCTCAAATTTAGAGTTCATACATGAGTTTTCTCTGACCTTTCTTCTTGTAAGGATTCCTACATCCTTATCTCCTATGATCTGCTTAGGATCATGATTCAGCTTAACATACCGAGGAATGGTCTTGATAGATTCATCTTGCTTTTCTTCTCCATCCTCATCACCATTAGTATCAGCATCTATATTTTCCTATGTAGGAACATTGTTACTGGTATTAGGTTGACTAACAACCGATTCCCAGAAGGTTGCAACCGGTTCATTTACCGCTTGCTCACTGCCGGTTTCCTTAGTTTTCTCATAGGTTTCATCAACTCTTACATTGATGCTTTCCATAATTCTCTGAGTCCTATTGTTGAAATACTTGAGAGCTTTTCTCTTGGTGGAATATCCAAGGGATATTCTCTCATCACATTTCGCATCAAATTTGCTTTGGTGTTCACTCCTCTTGATGTAACATTTGCTACCAAACACTCTAAAGTACCTAACCATAGGTGTCTTACCAATCCAATACTCATAAGGAGTTTTATCTTTACCTTTCTTGATGATTACCTGGTTCATTGTGTAGATTGCAGTGCTCACCACTTCTCTCCAAAAGGTGTGAGCTATCTTTCCTTGAATCAACATGGTTCTAGCTGCTTCAACCATAGTCTGATTATTCCTCTCTGCTAGGCCATTTTGCTATGGAGTCTGTGGGGCAGACAATTGCCTCTTGATGCCATGTTCTTCACAGTTATTGTTGAATTCACCGGAAGTGAATTCCCCTCCTTGATCAGTTCTCAAGCACTTGATCCTTTTACCACTTTCCTTCTCCACTAAAGCTCTAAAAGCTTTGAACTTTACAAAGGCTTTAGACTTGTCTTTCAAGAATGTGACCCACATCATTCTTGAGCAGTCATCAGTGAGAATCATGAAGTACCTATCACCCTGCACACTTCTAGTTTTCATAGGACCACACAAATAAGTATGCACAAGATCAAGCAAGTTGTTAGCAGTGAAAGATTTACCTTTAAAGGTTGATAAAGACATTTTCCCCAATTGACACTCTCTACACAAGGTATTATCTAGTTTTCTTAGCACCGACAACCCTCTATCTTCCTTGATCTTACTAGCTTTCACAATATTATCAAAGTTTACATGGCAGAGTCTCCTATGATATATCCAGCTATCATCAAATTTTACCATAAGACATGTACTTATATTTGCATTCAGATGAAATAGGTTACCTTTGGTCTGCATGCTGGTGGCCACTAATTCACCATTCTTTCCTTTGATTCTACAAACTCCATTCTTGAATTTCAAAGTGAGGCCACTGTCATTCAGCTGGGCAACACTCAGAAGGTTGTGTCTGAGACCATCAACCCAGTACACATTGTTAGCACTACTCTTTCCATTCAGAGAGATGGACCCTCTCCCCTTGACCATGCATGGTGCATCATTGCCAAAGTGAACTACACCACCATCATACTCCTCCAAGGATAGAAACTTTCTCCGGTCACCAGTCATATGGTGAGAATAGCCACTATCAATGATCCACTCATTGGAATTATCAAACTGGGAGACAAGAGCCTTCTTGTCTGACACATCTTCCTTGACAGCAATAAACCCAATATCTTCATTTTCTTCATCCTCTGATTCTTCATCTGTGACACCTTCATCAAATTCCACAAAATAGCTTCTCTGGTTTCCTCCTTTGAATTTCTTGAACCTTTCCAGTTTGTCCTTGTTGTCGCCATTAGGACAATTTACAGCAATATGTCCTATTCGGTTACAAGAGAAGCATTTCAAAGGTAGCTTACCTTTGTATTTTCCAGTTCCCTTAGGAAGTTTCCTAGAAAGGAGAGCTTCAAATGCCATCAAAATTTCCTCATCATCCATTTCTCTGCTCTGTCTTGGTTCACCACTAGTGCTAGCTTCTTTTCCTTTTCTAGATGGTACAACAGAAGCTTTAAAAGTTGATTCAGTCTTTTGAACACTGCCATCGAAACTATTTAGCTCATAGGCTGTCAACTTTTCTATGATAGAGTCTAAGGATACCTTAGTCTTTTCTATTGATCTTAGCTCCTAAATAGTAGCAACCCTTATTGCATAGACCAGCAATAGGGATCTCAGGACTTTGCTTACCGTAGTGGCATCTTCTATTTTACCACCTGCACTCTTGATATCTCCAAAAACGGTTTTGATCCGTATTACATACTGTTGAATGGTCTCACCTTCAACCATCTGCATATCTTCAAACTTCCCTTTAAGGCTTTCTTCCTTAGCCTGTTTTACATGCTCATCACCACCATAGATATTTTCAAGAGTATCCCATACCTCTTTGGGTTTTACCTTATCCTGAACATCAATAAACTCAATGTTAGATAAACTACTAATTAGGGCTTCCATGACTTGCCCATTCTCCTACATCTCTCTCTTTTGGTCATCGATAAGGGTACCGGTAGGAGCAACATAGGCAGTCTCAACATAGCTCTAGTGTTGAGCACCCATGCTTCTGATGAATATCTCATTCTGTCTTTCCATATACTGAAATTTTCCCTATTAAACTTTGGACCTTCCCTCTTCATCATTTGACTGGGATCTTTACCTCAAGTGGTTAAGCTTATAACATAGAGGACCTAGAGGATGCTTTGATACCAATTGATTACTCAATGATGAGAGAATAGTACCAAACCAGTACTGAGAGGGGGGGGTGAATCAATATAGACAAAAATACAATCCTAAATCAGTTTGACAGTAGACACTTCAAATGACTGGTAGACAGTGACACCGGTTTGAAACAGAGTGCAACCAGTAAAGCTAAGAATGTCTGAGACAAGCATTAACTAGTTACTCACTTAGCTTTTCACTCAACTCAAGAAACACTACCATTTCACCCTTATGCATAAATAGGTAATCTATCATCATATCATAATAACAGCTAGTTCAACATGTTTTATTGACAGGCATAAAACACTGAACCATCATATGCTTGATAGAGAATAGAAAAGCATCATAAGATAAAAGCATCACACATGACACACATATTTTTCATGTGGAAACCCAACTGGGAAAAACCACAGTGGGGATGAATACCCATAAGCTATTTTTGAACTCTTTAGAAGTCCACTCTATTAGGAGCCTTGTTTGGTTAGAGACATTACAAAAGGTTCTGCTAGGAACCAATCCTATTAGAGATCACCCGGTTAAGGGATGGCTACAATACCCGGTTATGGATTAAACCTTGTTAAAAGTTACCTTGTTAGAGGATTTCAAGAACTCAATAGCTAAAGGATTCCGAAGTCAATAGCTTTGAATTACCCTGTTAAAGGATTTTCAGCAAGCCGGTTAAGGCTACCCTGTTAAGGGATTTTCCAACTGTTGAGGTGGTTAGAGATCAACAGGTATTACAATGATCTGGTAACAACACTCAATGCCAATGCAGATCCGCTTAAGCTCCTGTTCACCTTCTGCACTTACATTCTATAGGTATCACTTCTCTCCTTTTGGTCTAGCAAGAATTACATATCCCTTCTCTCGGATACACACACACAACTTTTGCCAACAACCTAAGAAAGAGACACAACATTGACCTTATAGAAAAATAGATAGGTCGGTAGCATAAACCCTAAACCCTAAACCTATTAGGTTAAGGAATTCAAATGGTTCAATCCTGACTGTTGAGAACACTCCATTAATTGCAACAGTCTTGATCCAATCTCAAGATATTCTCCATCGTCCATTTTCACCAATTTCATGGCGGCTAATAACCCATCACATGTTATCACCATTTTATAGACTTTGCACATTCTTGAGGTAGATAGGAACAATCTCCTTCATGCAAGATCCTTCACGCACACAAGGATGATGTGGCAACATGATCTGTTCTTCTTTACAATCCTAACTCATCACACAATGTCATCGGTTGATCCATACAGGCTTGAAGCACTTCAACCAGAAACCCTAAAGTTGAGACTATCAACCAGTAGTCATACAACACTTCCATGTGCCGGTTCCCATAACCATATGCCGGTTCACCTTAAACAAGAACATCACTTCACTTTGGCACAAATGTTGGTTCACAGTGTTATGTCGGTTCTCTCATATGTTGGTTCTCACCTCTTCAACATATTGACATCAATGACAACATACAATGTCATTAAGTCCTCATACCGGTTCACATAATGCCAACAATTATTAGCAGATCTATCCATTTCTAGTAAAGACAATTGAGAAAGTCATTTTGATATTGAGAGTTTCTTATCTATTTACCTATTGATCATTATTAAGCCATAGTATTTAGGTCTATTTATCTCTCTTGCAAAACCTCTGTAAGTGTCCTAGATTGTCCCTACTACTCACTCTTCAATGAAATAGTGGAGTTCTAAAGATTTGTTGCACAAGATGGTGTTGAATGTATCAACAAGGCTAGCATGGAAGGCATGTTCAAGCTTCCACTTGTACAACTTACAACAAATGATTTGTTGATAGAAGAAATTCTTGAAATAGGGATACAATCAAAAGACAAGTACATACAAACCTCCTCAGTTGAAAGTAAAATCTATGTATAAAAAGAGTACATTGAATCCCAATCCATAAACACAATAGAGATACTGATGGAGACTTAATTGGATGTAGCATGTTGCACCAAAGTTGTTAGAGTATGCTAAGCTAGTACATAATGTTTCCTAAAGCCACATTAGTATTTTACCCAAATCATTATCTACCAAAATTAACTATAGTAATCCTTTTGAGGATTCATTTCATGGTGCTAGATCTTCATTTAGTTCCACTTCTTGTTGGAGAAAAGAATAGTTATTTCTTGAGGTAGATGAATATCCCATCAACAAAGGACAAGACCCTTTCTAGAATATAACAAATTCTACTCTAACAAAAGATCATGGGGGTTTCACTAGAGATATTGAATAAGAGATAGACTTCTACTGCTACATTAAAAGCATTGGCATGTTCTTCATTTATTGATGTAAACTCTCTGTGATGCCACCACAACCAACAAAGGTGTAAAAATTTGTTTGAAATGCATGGATTTTTAGGATTGTCCTTTGAGAAAACAAAATTGAAGTATGGAAGCAGGATCTGTCAGCTCTTAAGAGAATCTTGATGAAAAATAACTGTAAAATATTTGGGCGATCTTATATACAAAAACTCATGCTTCCTGATGGGTTTATGTACATAAATAAGCACGAATTAAGTGGTAAAGGGGCTTCTAGAAACAAGAGGGATAGAGAGGCAGTGGAAGTGAAAACTTCTGGTGTTATGTTTGCTCCATCTCAGAATGGGAATGGCGAAGGTGTTGTAAGAGGAGCTGAGAAGGGTGTTGGAAGAACTGGGGGTGTTTACATTCCCCCATTTAATCTAGCTCAAATAATGAAAAATGTGGAAGACAAGAGCAATGTGGAATACCAGCACATGACATGGGATGCCCTTCGGAAGAGTATCAATGGGTTAGTAAACAAGGTAAATGCATCTAACATCAAGAACATCATTCCAGAGTTGTTTGCAGAGAATCTCATCCATGGGAGGGGTCTATTTTGTAGGTCTTGTATGAAATCCCAAATGGCATCCCCTGGATTTATAGATGTTTTTGCTACGTTGGATGCTGTGGTAAATACAAAATTTCTGGAAGTTGGCAATCTGCTTTTGTGAAGAATTATTTTACAGCTTAAGAGGGCATACAAACACAATGACAAGCACATGTTGATAGCAGCAGCCAAATTCATAGCTCATTTAGTGAATCAACAAGTTGCACATGAGATCATTGCCTTGGAACTTCTCACCCTTTTAGTAGAGAACCCCACAAATGATGGTGTAGAGGTTGCTATTGGGTTTGTGAAAGAATGTGGTTCTTTGTTGCAAGACCTTTCACCCAAAGGTCTCTATGGGATTTTTGAAAGATTTAGAGGTATTCTCCATGAGGGGGAAATGGACAAACAAGTACAGTTTTTAATTGAAGGCCTTTTTGCAACTTGTAAAGCTAAGTTTGAGGGTCATCCAGTTGTGCATCCAGATCAGTTAACACATGAAGTTTTCCTAGAAGATGAACTTGATCAAGAAGCTGGTTTGGATGTTTTCAAGACAAATCCTGATTTCTTAGAGCATGAGGCAGCCAATGAAAAACTGAAGAAAGATATCCTTGGAGATGCTTCTTCAAATGAAGCAGAAGGGGAGAATGATTCAGATGATGATGATGATGATGAAGAGGAAGGTGAGGAAGCACTGAGAATACAGGATGAGACAAAGACAAACTTGGTCAATTTAAGATGTACAATTTAATTGACAATCATGTCAAGTGTTGATTTTGAGGAAGCTGGTCATAAGCTACTAAAGATCAAGCTTGAACCTGGTCAAGAGAGAACATACCTTCATTATTATGGTCTTCTTGGGCAAAGATTTTGTATGATCAATAAAATTTATGAGGAATTTTTTGATAAGTGTTCTGTACAATAGTATTCTATGATACATAGACTGGAAACAAATAGACTGCGTAATGTTGCAAAGTTTTTCGCCCACTTGCTTGGCATAGATGCTCTTCCATGACATTTTCTTGCTTATATACATCTGATAGAGGAAGATACTACTTCCTCTTCCTGTATTTTTATAAAGATTCTCTTGCAGGAGCTAGCAAAGGAACTTGGTATATTGCTGCTTAATGAAAGGTTGAACAATCCAACAATGCAGGAGTCTTTTGATTCAATTTCGCCAAAGGAAAATCCCAAAAGTTCATGGTTTTCTATCAATTTCTTTACTTCTATTGGTCTTAGTGGTATCACTGAGAGTTTACATGAGTATTTGAAGAATATGCCAAGGCTTGTAATTCAGCAGCAAAAGTCTATTCCTGAGTCAGATAAATCTACATCTAATGACAATTCTTCTAGTTCATCAGGTTCATCAGATTCTGAGAGTGAAACTGACAATGAGAGCAGTAAGGAGTCACCAAGAAAGAAAAATAATTCAAAGCATGACAATGAGTATGAAAAAACAAGAAGAAAGAAAAGGGCAAGGGCATCTGACTTGGAGGATGGAAGTGATAGTAAAAAAATTAGAAGGAAAAAGAAAAGGAATTAAAAATCTTTCTAGTCAGTTATTCAAGGCTCTAGTAGACACCGTTTTCCTGGACTGTGACAAAAAAAAGAATCACTCCCAAGTTCTTTGGTTTTATAAAAGATGATTATAAGATGCTACAATGTTGTCTTATGTATTTTAATAGCCATGGGTTTTAGAGTTTTGTACTTGACAGGTAATTGATAAACAGTGTTAGGAGGAGAAAATATTGAAGGCCAAGTGCAGATTGTGATAATACTAGATCAATGAATCCTGTTATTTATTGAGTATTTCTTGTTTTCCATGTTGTGTGATGAACCATAAGAAAACTAAAAATATAAATTCAATAAGATGCTTTGTTCAATGATGATAATTTCTATTTTCTTGTTTGTGAAGAAAGACCATGTCAGACAATATCAACAAACAACAAAATAAGGAGACAATTGCTAGATTGTGGTCTAACTTGAAAAGAAAAGGTGATGGAAAATGTTATTGTCCGTGCAAAATTTGGAAGGGGTTAAAGACTAGAATACTTCTAATCAAAACAATGAAGAAACATTGTAGGCTGCATGGTCACGTTGAAGGTGGACATGATTATCATCCATTGGCAAGTTTTTCATTATATCATTTTGACAATTTATATACATAATAAATCACATGATGATGAGATCATGATCATGGTTTATTTATGTTTATCAATTTCATATAGGTCGAGCACCCCAGAGCACATGGTATGGATCATCACAACCCTGAGAATATGGTTTTCGAAGTGGATGAACATGGAGGTGTGAATATCAAAGCTGAAGATAATGATCCCATGGAAGATGACGATCATGAGCCAGAAAACACAATTGAAGATGATGCTGCAAATACATTGATCCATGACTCATTTAGTACTCGCGTAGCTGATCATGATGATGAAGATGACCCTCTACTTGAGAAGGCATCTAAGGCCCTTTACGAAGGCTCGCAGGAAACTCTTCTCTCTGTTGTATTGTTGTTTGTGAACTTGAAGGTTATGAATGGTTTATCCAACATAACAATGTCATGTATGTTAAGGTGTGTCATATATGTCATAATAAACTGTGAATCATGTTGTACCATTAATATTCTTTATTATAAAAATATATATTTTTTTGCTATAGATTGATAGGTGAGTTTTTGTTACCACCATCAAATATTCTACCTCGCTCATACCGAGAATTATCTGTCGTCATGAAAGATATTGGAATGGAGTATCAAGCAATAGATGCTTGTCCCAATGATCATATTATATATCACAAACAACATAAATTTTGAACTGAATGCCTTGAATGTCATATCAGTAGATATCAAAAAGATCAAATAACAAAAAGGGTTCCTCGCAAGGTTCTTTGCTATATTCCCATTATTCCACATATGCAACGATTATTCAAGTGCACTAGCTTGGCATAATTTATGGATTACCATGTACACAATAGAAGTTGAGATGGCATTATTCAAATGCCTGCGGATGGTTTAGCATTTCTGGACATAGAGGAAAAGTGGCCACACTTTAAAGAAGAACCTTGTAATCTCAGGCTTTCATTGGCAGCGGACGGTGTCAATCCATTTGGAGAGATGAGATTTGTTTACTCAATGTGGCCTTTTTTTGTTATCAACAATAACATTCCTCCATGGATGTCAATAAAGAGGGAACACATAATGTTGGCAATGATTGTTCTAGGTATTTTATCATTTAAATATAGTCATCTAAATTTAATTATAAATATTGCAGTAAAATGGTCATAATAATTATGTAATGTTTTTGTTCATTCGATTAGGTAAGTACCAAGTTAAAGATATGAATGTATATATCAAGCCTCTTATCGATGAGTTGCTGGAGTTGTGGAATGGTGTCACTGTGTAGGACAAAGACAATTTCAATTCCATGCGATCCTTCTATGGACAATACACGATGCCCCGGGGCTAACACATTTTTGTGGCATGTTATAGTGTTTAAGTTGTGCATGAACATTATAATTCAAAAAATTATCATATTTAATCCAATTATACATTATCTTGTAGGTCTTCAAACAAAGGGAAAATTTGCATGTCCTGTTTGTGGTCCAAAGATGAAATCTCATCATTCAAAAAGTTTAGGAAAGCAGGTGTTTGATGAGTATAGACACTTTCTCCAGAAAAATCTTAAGTATCAAAATACAAAAATACATCTTTTCAATGGGAAAGAAGTGAATACATCAAAGCCACAAAGAATGACACCTCACCTATGGAAGTTGGAATATAATAGAATTAATCGTCAAGGTAATGCCATTCCATCTATTGGTTTGTCATAAAACACCTTTTCGATTTTGTTTTGTTTAATGATAATGTGATTGATGATCATGAAGGTCGTGAAGGCATAAATGACCACCTTCCTAAGGGACTAAAATGTTATCCCCGACAATTTAGTAGGTTTCCCTACTATGAGCAGTTACAAATTGTTCATTTGTTTGATAGTATGTATATTGGAAAGAATATAATAGAGACAGTATGGAAAATATTGGATGGAAGGTGTGACAAAGAAAAAATGTCAAAATATGTAGTGACATTCAGGATTCCAATCATGCAATGATAAATGTCATTCAATCAAATAGCCATGGAGCCCAGATTAATATAAGTGAGCTTCCTTGGTTATTAACGGACCAACAAAGCAATGCTATAAAAGAAGTCATACAAAAAATTCGATTTCCCACAGGATTTGCTGCGAACATAAACAATCTCATATCAAAGAAAAGTGAATTTGGGCCAGGGATGAAAACACATGATTGGCAATGAAAACACATGATTGGCATACCTTCATTAAGGTAATTCATGTTCTTGTGCTTTTAGTATGTATTTAAGTATTGCGCGTACGTTTACTTTTCATTATGTTACAAAAAAATGAAAAGATAATTTTATAATTGTTGCAGTACGTTCTACCTCTATCTCTCCCAGATGACTTTCACAATAATGTCAAGCAAGTCATATATGATCTTGGAAAACACATGAGGTAAGTAGTGATATTTGTTTATTTCATTGTATAGATATTATATTTGTGATTTGTTTTACTTGTTATGTAATATATTTTTTTGCGTTTTGAATACTTTGTAGGTGGTTGTCATGTAAAGAAATCCATAAAGATGATATATAATATTGGAAGAGAAAAATTCCTCATTTAATGTGTGAAATGCAAAAGTGTCTACCTCCAGCTTTTTTCAGTGCACAAGAACACTACCTCATACACCAAGTTGAGGAGATTGAATTGTGTGGACCTGTACACACTAGGTCAATGTGGATGGTTGAGAGGCACTTGAAATTTTTGAAGGCTTTGGTTCAACAAAGAGCACATCTTGAGGGTTCTATGGTGGAGGGATATATGGTATACCAGACTATGGTGTACATTTATGAATATCTTCCTAAGTTTGCAGCAAAGATCCACGTGGATCGCATTTGAGATCCCAACACCATTAACAAATTCGAAGGGGAGTACTTGACGGGGAAAGGTAGATTGAGGAAAGTGAGAGGTAATTATAAGATGTTATTATAGTTAATTAATTCTTAATCTTCAAAATAAATTGATTGTAAGATGTCTATTTATTTTTTGTATAGTTGGTCGAGAGTGGGATACACTACATTTGTATATTGCAAACAATCTTGATTGGATGATGGTATGGATTGAACGTTGTCAACATTCTAGATGCACATTAACATGGGAAGGTGTGGCTTCATTGGTTAAAGAAGCACATCGTAATGGAGATTCCAATGTTATGCAAAGGGAAATTGATTTTGCATATTTTTTAAGAGATAAACAGGTACGTATAAATTTATTAATCACCCATATGTTTATCAACTCACAATGCAATAAATTTTACATGTTTGACATATCGCAGGTCAAACACCACAATGCTATGTGCTGCAATGGTCATAAATTTCACATAAAAAAGCACACAAAGAAAACTTGTGATTCTGGCATCACTACAGTCTTTGAGGTGACAAATATTTCATCAAGAAATGACATTCATCCTTGAAAGTCTCAAAATTGATACTATGGCATTTTGGATGATATACTTGAGTCTGACTTTAATTCCTTCAAATTAGTTTTGTTTGTCGTCAAATGGTACAGGCCACGATTGAATAAAGATGATCCTGATAGAACTATTATTGAACATGATAATGGTTTTATAATGCTAAATACAAGGTCATTTGAACTAGTTGGGGATGAGCCCTATGTTCTTCCAAGCCAATGTGAGCATGTATTTTACTCAAAGGTTCCACATAAACCGGGTTGGTCATTTGTTGTTAGACATGATCCAAGAGGAAGGCTGATAAAGTATAATGTGATGGAAGAAGAAGATACCGAAGAAGAAGATATCAAAGAAGTAGAAGATAAAGTGGATGATGATCATGATCGACAATTTATCAATAACGAAGAAGAAGAAGAAGAAGAAGAAGAAGAAGAAGAAGAAGAAGAAGAACGTTGATGATGATGATGATGATGATGATGATGATGATGATGATGATGTTGGCGATAATGACCTTGATGTTCATGATGATGAAGAATGAAATGTATGAGGTATGCGATTAGTATATTATCTATTTAATATTGACTTCTTGATAGAATTTTTTTTACATAATTAATTCATTATGTTTTGAATTATAATGCCATTACATAATTAATTTATGATGCACCTTTTAATATGGAGATGGAGATAGGGAGAGTGACTATTTATGTGATAATTTTTAAACTGTGTTTATTTATGGAAATTGGATTGTTTATTAGCTATGTGATGGATGTTGATTTAAAATACATATGTGATGGATCACATGTTTATGATGATGCATGTGACATTTTTTGAACTTTGTGTTTATTTATAGAACGTGGATTGTTTATTACCTATGTGATGGATGGTGATTTATGATACATATGTGATGGATTACATGTTTATGATGACACATGATATGTGATGCTAATTGTGATGCTCAATTACATATATGATGACACATCGTGTGATGCTTCTGATGCTTATGATACGTATGTATTTATTGTTTATCAAATTACAAATGTAGTAATGCTTATGATGCTCAATTGATGGTGTTGATTTCAGGTATAGTCCCTGTGTGATGTTGTCACCCTTGGTGGGAACAGGTCATTGACTACAAACATCGTCAACCATTTAGTTGAGGATCCTGCATAGTCTACATAAAGTAAAGGTAAGGAATTAAAAAATTTACAATGATTTTGATGACAACATCTTTTTATTATTTAATACTCTTTTTGTCTACAAAGTTCATGTTGTTCATGTTGTGTACTATGTAATATTTAGCTAACATAAGATAATTGAATTACATTGTACAGGACCCTAAACCCCTTTGACGAGGATCCTGCATAGTCTCATGGATGGACAGGTATAACTAGTCAATACACCCTATAGAAACATTTTTTTTTTTTTAATTACTTGGAAAACAAACTTCCTCAGTTTTTCAAACCTTGACATTAGCAGCAAATCTAACACAATTATCAACACTTGAGGCCCCAGTTGGACTTATTCCAATTTTCATCCCAAAATCAACTTTAGGGCTGACTTCTTCATCAACATTACCCTCATTTGCAAAATTTCTCTCTCATTACCAATTAACTCTCTCATTTCATGGAGTGCAAGTACCCCCAAATAGGTATTTGTCAGATCTATCTTCATCGAGTGAGGAAAATGCAGCAATAGAAAATGAAAGTGACACATGTAGTGGGTCTACAATAGGGAGATCAACAAGAGGTCAAAAGATTAGAAGAAAAATCAATAAACACATGAAATTTTTCCTTGCTCAAGGGGGGTCATGTTCTTATGATGATGAGACCAAAGGTGACATTGAGGTGCCACTAAGGTACAAACATCTACAGAAACAATGGGTGCCCAAGGAACTTCCTCCAATAAATGCTGATTTTTGTGTTAACGATAGGATATATCGCATAGCACATTCATCGTTACATGGTTTAGGCTTATTTTCCATGGATGACATAAAGGTCTATTACAATAGAGTTTCAGAATTGATAGAGTTTGTTGGACCTTGTTACAATTACAATCATTGGATTCAGATTGTTAAATATGAAAAAAAGTATGCGTAGGTATGCACCATCAGCAAATTATATACAACAGAAAGATAATGATCAAAGTAAATGAGTGGTTGTATACATTGATGGTCGGCCAAAAGCAATAGGGAATATTGTAGGTTTTATAAATAGTATGCGACCTGGGTCAACTAATAAACAACCCAATTGCATATTTGAGGCATGCGAGGGAAATCATGTATTTATATGCGCGATAAAATAAATAAGTGCAAGCAAAGAGCTTCTAATCAATTACAGTTTGAATCGTATAGATACAAACAAAGTTAATATCATGGGGGTGGTATGTACTATATACCATTTAAATTAACCAATCTCCAATTAATGAATCCAATATACCATTTTATTATGAAGTTTTTTTGCTAAGTCTATTGGTTTAATTTTGCTAATGTTTTTTATATTTTTTCTTTGTCACAGGCCGACATGGATCCATCACATATCGCAGATAGAGATGTAGCTTGCGACACTTCTATCGAGCAAGTAAACCTCATTGTAATTGTATAAATTAGATAGAAGCAAAATGTTACATTATTATGTTCTTTCTTTTAGTGATTTATACTAATTTTGTAGTTGTTAATGATATTCTTGACACAAACGGATGTTCGGGGAAAGGGAAAGGGACTTGCAATACCTGAGCACCTTTCTAGGGATGTGGAATCATTAGGGTTAAGCGATGATGACCCTGAAGATCCCACACACCTTATGAAATTCTTTAAAATGCCTCTTATAAAAATTAGAAAAGAGATTGTTGCTTTGGCTGCTGTGCATCCTATCACTAATGAGATACGAGAGAGGGTGGAATTATTGCTTCGGACAGCTAGAAAACTTACAATTAAACAGTAATGAAAGCTTTAATTATAACAGAATTTCAATAATGGTTTATATTTTATTCTCTTTTATGTCATTAACTAAATATGTACATATTTTTCTTACAACAATTTATCTACCCTCATCAAAGTCATTCCCACGATCAGGGTGTTGCAGGATCTTCAGGTGATGACAATTTTCTTGTATTATCACTTGCTTGGCTTATCACTCTGAGTACCCAAAACACATCATACTTGATACTGTCAATTTTCAAAATAAAGGTTCATCCTTGTTTACAATTCTTGCACTTTTCATATATTTAATGTATTATTCTTTAGGTGTTGCCAATGTTACTATGCAAATGTCACCGCCACCTCATTAGAGGTTACCCTCACACGTATTGTTGACTGCAATGTCGGCAACATGTAGCATGCAGACATCCTCTAGTGCATGTCATATTGGCCCACCCACTATTGGTCGATCCCTCTTTTGCTCTATCTTCTTTCATGTGTTTATTTCCCTTCAAGAGTTCTTTCTTGAATTCTAATGCCATTTCATAGTGGATTCATTTTTTGCAGGAGGAGATGCACATGAGGATGTGCTAGAGGTGACTACTACTGATAACATACCATCATTTCCTGGATCTTCTCATATTGCTAGTAAAGGAATGTTGTAGGCCACATTGGTGGTGAGCGACGAAGAAATGATTCCCTTAAAGATACAAAAGGTTCCAGGTACTTTAAAATTATTATTATATATACTCTAATTGTAATTTAATTTATGATCACTCATTTTGGACTAATGATCCCATGAATTTTTTGCAGGCAATGATATTTTCTATAAACATCTTAGTGACATTGCATTGCAGATATTTGGGCCCACCATACGTAAAAGGTGGTACATCATATGTGAACTAACCCTAATCCACTTTTGATTTCATAGCATTGCTAGAATAGTTTTCATTTGATCCATTTCTTGAAGTGTAATAAATGTAGCTTCAGTTCATTTCTAAATCTAATAGGTTTGTTTTTGCTTTAAAAGGTGGAATGACCAAGAAAAAAGGTTAAAAGATGAATTGACAAACCAAATGGTTGAGTGGTTTGGAAATGACACCTTTGATGAAACCAAGATCCTTGAAAAAGCTGGCACATATCTAAAGTATGTGAGGGACCAATATAGGACCCATTTGGAGAGGAACCTAAAGTACAATTGTCCCCTCATGATTCCAGAGAGGGAGTGGAAGGACCTGATTTTGGATGCCAAGGAGAGAATTGAAAGGAAAAAAGGAAATACACCACTAGAAGCCAAAAGAAGGTACGGGATACTATTAAGAATGTAATTATGTACTAATTAATTACTCTTTATATTCATATAATCTAACATATTTCAAACTTTTTATAGATTGAGTGACATGTCAAAGGTAACCAAGGCAAGGCAAGAAAAGCATGGGCAACACAAACTTGGCTCTGGTGGTTACATGAAACTTGCTACACGAATTGGAAGTATCTCATGTAAATTAAATATTGCATCAAAATATTAATAAATTGCAAACATTTTTTTTTTATCAAACAATGCAAGCAAAATTAACGGCACCAAGCAAAAATGTAGGGCTTTGAATTCAATAGAGCGCCTATAGAAGATGACAAGAGAATTGCCTACTAGCAAGGCTATTTAGTCATGACTGATCGGCTACAAGAATTGAGTGGGCATACACAACATTCGAGTGCATCCATCACATAGGTAAATATGCTAAATGGAAGTTGTTTCAAATTGAATACTTTACCAATAATCGAATTGATGTTGAGTTCCAACATAAAGTGACTATATTTGTTTTAAATAAGCAAGCAATGATAACAATGTGCATGTCATTGGAATGCAGCCTGCTAATTGTGAAACACCACCTGCACATGAAGGTCCAGATGTGCATCCCAATAGTGGAGGTATTCATTTGCTATTCAAATTTATTTATTTAGCTATTAATACAATTAAACATCTTAATTTGTAATTAGAGTAGTAATTAATGTAACCTTTTTTGTTAATATTTTAGAGCATGTAGTCGGTGGTGAGCAAGTGGAGAATGATCTGGGTACACAACATCAAGAACGTGATGTTTCCCACTTAGGTAAAATGGACCACTATTATTGCTTTAAACAAATATAATTGTAATTGGTGTTCAACATTAATGTAACCTTTAGTATTTCAACTCCAGATGATCTAAAGGGTGTTCAGCATGTTGAGGTTGAGGCTACACAAAATGATGTGGCCTCATTAGGTAAAGAGCACAACAATTATGTTCTCTAAATTAATGAAATACTTGTTACAATAATTTTTATTTTTTTTGAATTTAACTCATTTCTTTGTTATTGCAGAGGACCTCCCTTCACTTCAGTGTCCTCATCCTCAATATAGGACTAGGTATACATCGAGATCATGAGCAGTTGGTGGAACATCTACAAAGGGGGGAAATAATGAAGAAATCGATGTTCCACTTAGTATTTTCATAGCTTCAAAGAAAAAACAAAGAAATAAATGATTGTAATCTAACTTATTTGATAATGCATGATTTTTATGTGTTAGTAAATGTAATTATGTGCTAATTAATGGTTATGAATGATATGTGTTAATTAATATTGATGAATGTTGCATGTTAAATAATGTTAATCAATGTTATGTGTTAATGAACGTTATGTGATATTAATGAATGAATGCTATATTTTATTAATGGTAGAAAGAATGAATGAATGTTATAAGATGTTAATGGGGAATTTAGAGTGATGTTAGGGGGGGTCAAATGAGCTTCCACCTTCACATGGTTGGCCCTGTTAAGTAGAGAATATTAAACTATTCTCAAAACCAAGCAAAGCTCAACAAGATAACACACTTTTCAATATTTCATTATGTTGCACAGTTAATCTTATTGAATAATGTATATTTAATCTTAATTGCAGGGTCCAACAGAGTCAACACGAACAACAACACCACAAGTTGCTGGGTATAATGAACTCCCATATTATCTTGTCTGTACATGAACAATATGAGTTGCTTCTAGTGTTGATATCCAAGGTAGGACTGCAAAAGTTATGAATATGCCTCATCCTTGTAAGTTTTTTTATTACTTGTAAGTAATGAATATGCCTCATCCTTGTAAGTTTTTTTATTACTTGTAAGTCATGAATATTGCTCTTTAGTTGATTAAAATTAAATGAAAATCTTTAATGAATACACAAAACTATATACATATGCAGGTGCACCATGGTTGAGATGGTCCAACTCCCTAGTCTCACTCTATGACTAAGCTCATGACATATCTAGATCAAAGACATCTCAAATACATCATCGGTGGAAAGCTGCAAAATGCCATTTTCATACATAAGCAAGACATACACAATTGGGCACAATCACCAAGAGAATGGTAAATAGTGTGTTTGAGATTGTATCATGGATGCTTTTAAGGATTGTATCATGGATGCAAAAAATCTCTTCATTAATCCTTGACTCATGATTGCTATAATACTTCTTTAGACTTCTCATGTCATTTGTTGCACTTCTTCACTATTTTGGACTGAGTTTCAACTATGTATTTGTCTTGACTTATGACTGTACCTAGCTTTGTCCTATCTTTGTAAGCTTCCTCTTTGAATTATGGGTGTAGCCTTGATAATACCTTTTTAATGTTGCACTATTTGTAAGGAGGACAACTCCTAATGCATGTTGCAAATTGTGTTCTAGTGACTGAGACTAACCTTTTTGTACTTGATGTTTTTTACTAGTTGTCATAACCTTTGACTTTGATGCTTGTGCCTTAATAGAACTAGATGTGTCTTGTATGCATACTTGGTCAAGGACTGCATTATGATGCTATAGGGATACAAACTAAGATTATTTATTATATTAAGTTGCACATTTGACATGAGTTTCCCTATGACTGTTATGCCTCTTGAGGTTATAAGGTGTTGTTCTTGTCAAGTTTTGACAATGATGCAACAATAACGTGTTATTTGTTGTTAAGGTTTGAAAAGACATTTTAGAAACTTATACCCTTCTCTTTTTCACTCAGTAGACTTGATTACTATCATTTTATTCGGTACTAGGTATGACTGCCTACTGGCTTTACTATAGACTGCAATCTCTCTAGACTGTATTTTCTGAGTGTTGTTGTTCTATACTTGACCATCTATTAGGAAAACATAGCTTGAAATGTCCAAAACAATTAATGAATGACTACACTATCACCAATCTATCTTGAAGATTTGACTTCTCTTTAGATTATGATTATGACTGTCATGATATTTCATGAGACTACTCTATCCCCATATGAAACCCTTTGTTCCCACAAATCAATGCTTTGAACTTGACAGCAACTTTATAGTGATCATTGTCTTTGTACAGTAAGCTTGCTACTTTCTCAACTTTTGATATATTGGAGGCTCTTAGGATGGTTTCTATCTTATAGTCACAATACCTTGCTATAATTTGCATTTTAGATCACTGCTCAATGATCATATGATGTCTTTGTCTTTTGAATTTGACTCTCAAGCTTGCTCTATTTCTTGACCTTTTGAATAATTTTGGGCCACTATTCATTACTTTTATTACCCTATATGTAAAAGACCTTGCTCACTACTTCCCATACTTGATCTTTATCTAGTTTGTGTCAATCCTACTATTGCACCTTTTCTATTTATGATTGAGATTTATTTTGGGATTAAAAAATCTTGATGATTTCACTAAATGACTTTTGCATGACTGTAATTTCTAAGCTATCCTAGGGAACAAAAGAGACCTAGGGATTTTCTCACTTCAAGGAAAAATAAAATTTAGCAAGACAGTAAACCCTTTTAAATAATATGTGGAACCCTTATGGTGAACAAGAAAGCATTGACAAACTTACAGATGTTGTCATAACACAAAGCTGAAACTATATTATTTTTAATAGATAATCTGATTTCTCCTTTAACCCAACTTTTGCTTGAATCATTACATGATGCGTATCCAATGCATGATTTAAACAATAAGATACTAAAAATTCTAAAATAGGGTTCTGAAAACCCTGCCTCCAAATGTGGATATCTACTGTTATGACTATGACAATTTCTCTCCAGAAGCTTTGATGCTAACTTCTATCATGCCTAAACTCTGCATGTGGTTTGCATGGTGTTGGCATGAGGTTCTTTGTAAATGTCCTTATGGATTCTCTTTATATTTTTATGAAACTCCTTCATCGAAGAGGCAAACCTCTCATTTAAACTTTGAGGTAACCCTTTGACTATTACATGCAGTCCTTTTCTTATAAATGTAGTGACGTGCTAGGACATAAACTGAAGGTGTAGCTTGTGGAACCTATTGAGCACCAAATCTGAATTAAGTAAAATATATTGATTTGAGAGATTAAATCATAGAAGTCATCTATATTTGGAATAAATCATCATTTTCATTGATACCGTAATAACCCATAAGTTATCGAACAAGTCTAATAGCATTCTATCAAAATATCCAAAATTCAAATAGTATCAATGAGACCTAGCGATGTCTCATCGATATAAAAAGGGTATCAAAGGAAAGGTAACCATCGACGGGAAAAGGCTTCCGAGGAAATAATACCATCGGCACAACATGAAGGAAACCTACCAAAAGAAGCGATCTTATCGAAATAATGATATCAATCAAACAGAATGAAGCTACATCAATAAAAGATATCGATAAGGATATGAGTTTTGAGGAGGCTAAAAGGCATGTTACCGATATGTGTGGTTTTACTGATGCAACTTTATCGAGGAAGATTACTAATGAGCTCATTGATGAAAGATGATAGTGGAAGAAAATCGTCAAAAGAAAGATGGCCTCGATGAAACAATAGACCCATTCATCGAAGGAGTGTAGTGATGTCGATAGAAAAAGTGTTTTGATGGAAGGATAAAGGAAGTTACTGAAGCCCAAGGTTTCTTCGACATGAAACCTGATGGACATCATATATATATTGATGAGGAAATAGGTTTCAAGGAGGATAAAAGGTATATCTTCGATATGCATTGTTTCACCGATATAACTTTATTGGTGGAAGACGACAAGAGAGGGTAAAGAAAAGCTTCAATGAGACAATAGATCCATTCATCGATGGGGCATAGTGATATCGATGGAAGAGGTATTTCAGTGGAAAAATAAAGGAGGTCATAGAAGCCCAAGGTTTCTTTGACATAAAAACCTGATGGATATCAGATAGCTATCAGTGAGGAGACAACCACAGTGACCGAATACAACATTTTGATGAAGGGAGAAAATACCTAGTCGAAGTAATGTTCGAAACAAAAGTGTTAGTTGAGGGTTATATGTTGAAAAGCCATGATGCTTGGTGATAATGTATACTCTCATATAAAGGAGGGAGCTTTTCTAATATGGAGGAAATTTAGAGAAAGGAGAAGATTATAGCCTCAAGCTTACCACTGTACTATTTTGGTGAATATATATAATATATTCAGTTGTTTTTCCTTTGCATATGTGTTGTGGATTACTGCATTTTTCTACAGGTAGTTGCTTGTGATATTATCTAAAGGAGATAAGGTTACTTGTGTTCTTCCAGTAAAACTCTATGTTTCATATTGTAGATTTGAATAAAAGATTTACTTGTGAATTGTAATTGTTCCTCATATTTCTTCCTTGGATGGTCTCTTAAGGTTAGAGTTAAATTCATTCAAGCAATTTACAATAAAGACATCGAAGTAGAGCTAATAAGAAATAGTAATTGACAGACTCATTGAGAGGGGTGGGTTTAAAAATTGTCTCATAAGTTTACACAATAAGGCCTAAAGAAATATAAAGACTCTGTAGCCCAAACAACAAAGAAAGGAACTGGTCATCTATAAAACACAACCCATCAATTCATACTTTTACATAAAGAATAGTAGGAGTAGTTGAGTAGGAATTCTAGGGTAAATTAGCAATAGTGTATATATAAATTTCAAGCACCAAGATCGAATAACTTCTACAACAACAATCTTGAACTCATCTGCTATATCTCCATTCTAGGAACTGATGCCATTTTGAGATATGGGGAAGTCAAATCAAGACACTAAATCCGCTATAAAAAGCATTAGTTGAAGGAACAACTAGTGAGTAGGCTCACCTAGGTCTTGCAGAGCCTAAAGTGAGAGAGTTAGTAACCAAATAGGTTCACTCTATAAGTTGGCCAAGTCAATTGGAGGGTTTGATCATACGAGTTGGCATTTCGTTAGAACCTATCCAATCTGTTGATTTGAGACCCAACAGAACCCTAGCATAACTTCTTAAAACTGGCTATAAGTGGTTATTTTCATTTGAAACAGAATGCAAACCCTAAAATCACATGAAAGCTTATACTTTTAGCTTTCTATTTCCCTATAAGCTATGCATGAAATTGATTTTCTTGATAATCACATGGAAGGAGGCCTTTAGAAAACTTTTGTAAATAAATAAAGAATTCTATTTGTCTTTACATCTTTTGAATTAAAATGCCTTTTCAAGTGAATTATTTTCCCTCCAAACCTTGCATTGTGAAATCTCATCCTTTTAAATAAGCTCAACCTTATAGACACCTTCAAGGTATTTAATAAATCCTTTCTCTAAACTTTCCTAAATTCATGATAAGACATGAGGTATATAATAATTCTATTTTTTATCTCTTGAAGTCAAAAAATTGGTAACAAAGTCACGCCTTCAAACCTTAATTTTTAGATAGTTAAATGTCCATTTTACATTTCTAAAAAATTAGAGGTCTTATGATATTCTACATGAAGGCTACATGGTGACAAAGTTACCCCTCACAATTACTGGGCCTTCTCCCTAATAGAGTATTTGCATGAAAACCCAAATCCAGCTCTGTCAAACCCGAGTTTGACTCCTTCAGGCTCAAGTTAATCATTGGTCACATGTAGAACATGCATTTGAAGACTTGAATGACCTTCCCTCTAAAGTAGTTTCTTTTGGAAAAAAATTTTGCTTTCATGAAGTCACATGAATGTGCTTCTTTTCTAAAGTTTTTACAATATAATCATAAGAATATAGCCCTTCTTTTCATTTATAAGGTACATTTGAAACCTTTTGGAGCCTTTTAATGAGATTTCCAAAACAGCAAGGACCTAGGACCTTAGAAAAGACTGGAATAAGCTTCAGGATATTAAAATTTAGACTCAAAGCATGAAGATGCTAACAACAAAAAAAACTCCTATTAAATGCAATTGACATATAAATGAAAATTGGATAACAAAAATAAATAGGGATATAGCATTAGGTATTATAATAATATCATATGTGAAAACAACCAATAAAAAAATCAAACCAAATGATATATAGGATTTGGTCATATATGTATATGTAGATATATAGATATATACATAATATGTATATGTATATGATGCTCTACAAAAAGAAGGATAGTTAGAAAAACCTATTTGATAGCTACACACACAAAGAGAAGCACAAAAAACAAATGTTAGTCATTAGGGTTAGCAAATCAAAGATTAAACACTATCCTAATCAAGCATATCAAGAAAGACACTACACAACTTGAATAAAAAGCTTAATGAATCTAAGAAAACTTGAACTCTGTGGTCTTGTAATACCCTAAAATTGGTCATCTAAACCATGGGCCCCTAATCTCGACAACATCACCAAGGTCCTAACCAAAGGCAATTAAATTAATCTTGAGCACATTATTAATTCTTTAATTATCAAAAATCACATGGCAAATCAACTACTCAACATTAATTAAATATTTATTTAATTAATTGAATCATTTCCAAGAATATCATTTTGATCAATTATCCCATTTTAATTTATTAAATATCCTTGCATATTTAATTAATTAATAAATTTGACATTCAATCATGCAAAAAGGATTAATTTTAATTGAAAATAAAACAGAAAAGAATTGAATTGAGAGATAAATCAAACTTGAGATATTATTTCTTTTTCTAAATTTAGAACCTGAAATTAGAAAAGCAATTTAATTGAACTATTGAATTATTCTCTAAAATTGGAACTTAAAGCTTTTCAAAATAGAAAAAGAAGTTCAGTTGCATTGAAAAGACCTTTTTCTTGAATAAATTAAAGAATTATCTATTTTTATTAGATATGCATGGAATTAATTTATTATTATTTTCCAATGCAACTTGGACTTCTAATTTGAATGCATTTCAATTAAACTATAATTGGAATCTATCTCAAGGTTAACTGAACATGATTTCTCAATTATTTCAATTAATCCTAAATTGAGCTTTTTCTCTTGTGATTCTCTATAAATTCAATCTTCAACTCTCATTCCAATTCACCCCAGAGATTTTTGAGAACACACTTGGAGATTATTATCACACTAGTTTCGCTCTGGAGTCATTGAAAATTATTGTGTTTTTTTAGATTATTTGCATCCATTTTACATTCATTATTGCTTGCATCCATTGTTGCTTGAATTGGTTATTATTGCTTGAATTATTCATCCATCTTGCATCCATATAGCTTAATATCATATAGATTAAATCCTTCGTCTTGGTGTAGTCTAGTCACTGGTATTCCTTATAAAAATCTAAGAGCAATCTTATACTTGCATCTTTTAAAAGGCAATTAGTCGCTTTGCTATGGTTTATTTCTTATTTCTTATTGATTACTAACCATGCATATAATGACTTAATTGAAGTGTTGTGATTGCAGCTATAGGTTCACTTTTTCACACACACGGGTCTAACTACTAGAGATAGCAAGAAACTCTCCAACCAAAGCAAGGGAGACAAAATCTGCAATCTCTACTTAGGGAGGAGCTCTAGACCCCAAATCTGAAGAAAGAAACAGAGCTAAAGTAAGTGAATTGGATAACAAAAAGAATGTAAAGTGCACCCCTGATTTGCTAACCAAAATGCTCAAAATTAAATGAAAATCTTTAATGAATACACAAAACTATATACATATGCAGGTGCACAATGGTTGAGATGGTCCAACTCCCTAGTCTCACTCTACGACTAAGCTCATGCCATATCTAAATCAAAGACATCTCAAATACATCATTGGTGGAAAGCTGCAAAATGCCATTTTCATACATAAGCAAGACATACACAATTGGGCACAATCACCAAGAGAACAAAGTGTATTTGAGATCATTGTCCTAATTGTGGTGTGGTCACAAAGAGGTTGACAAATTTACAGTGATCTCTTCGTGACCACACCACAATTAGGACAATGATATCAAACACACTTTTTACCATTGTCTTGGTGATTGTGCCCAATTGTGTATGTCTTGCTTATGTATGAAAATGGCATTTTGCAGCTTTCCACCGACGATGTATTTGAGATGTCTTTGATTTAGATATGGAATGATCTTAGTCATAGAGTGAGACTAGGGAGTTGGACCATCTCAACCATGGTGTGCCTGATCATATTAGCTTGAAACCATGTGCCTCATATTAGCCTCAAACCTATGCCCCTACTGGTAGGTGGTGGGGATAGAATATCATTCGTTGTACATATCAATGACTAGATAATAATAATTTTTTTTTGATAAAAATTATCATCATCAAAATTATGATGAATACCAAGCTTTCGACCGACGATGTAATCAGCGAACATACAACATTCTCATTGGTGAAATGTTCTTGAGTCATCGTACTTCTGACTCAAACCACACAAACATCTGATGAGGATGCTGTAAGTGCAACGACACTTCGTAGTTGGACGGTCGTCGATGTCTTCGAATGGACCGATGACACAAGCGTCGGATAAATAGCATCACCATCGATGTGAAGTTCCAAATCGCCATTGACTTTGCAACTAAATCTACTGAATCTGATGACTTCTTTGACCATTGGTAGAGTCCATTGGATTGTCGTATTTTCGACGGGCATGGCATCGTCGACCAATCCGATGCTGAGTTTTTGACGGTTGATTTTGTCGGCAATCCAACAAAAATTAGTTGCAAATCTGACAAACAGCCGTCGAAAATCAGCTCTGAATGTACTAGTACATCCTAGTTCATTGGAACCTTTGTGACTTGAAACTGATCAACGTCCTAGTCTTAGGTTACTCAATAGAGAACATTACATATCCTAAGCAGTGTCAACCAAGTCATCTTTCCATCAGTGAAATGTGGTCATCCACTCTGAGTTAGTCACCTATCTCCTAACTACCAAAGAGTTTTTTATCACTAAGTAAACAAGCAAAACAACATAATGGGAAACAATCACTAAACAGTTTGAGCTATGAATGAACAATTTTCTTTGTGTGCTATCTTTTACATTGGTTTTCGATTATTATCCCTCTGAGTAACTCGGGGAAGTCTATTGTGACTAAGAGGAGCAAGGATTGGGGGCATAATATTTTCTTTGTTTTCTGCTTGTAAGAATGATCCCAATGATCTAGAAACATATAAATTAGCTGGTTGTCTATGATAAGATCCTTCACAACAAGGTGAAATTGCCTCACATACCTCGACTCCACTTATTTGTATACTACAAGGAGGTCCATATCATTTCTTTGTCTGTTTTGAGGGAATTTCTTTATGATGCAATTCGGGTCATTGCAAAATCTGTCTAAGGATATGAACGTAAAAAGGGTCATTGCAGACAAGATAATTAATATTGCACATTGAAAAAGAAAGGAACTATAACTTGCCTATTGTGTTTGTTATGCTTAGTGATGAATCTTAAGTATTTTAAATCCAGTGACTAGGTTTAGGATGCATTTTGCATATCATTTCGCATATCATTTTGCATATCATTCTGCATTTTTGTGAATTTAGAGTGATTTTAATATGGTAATAATCTCTTTATCTTTTGAATGAGAGCTAAAAGCATCATCATTTCTTACGCTAAGTGGTCTATTATCATCATTTCTTTGATTGAGTACTTGTGTTTTGAGATGTTTTAGGTACATACATAACATTTAATATAGCTTCATATATTTCATTATTCACTCATCTACATTCATCTTATTGCATAGAAAAAAAAAACATTGCATTATTCATTACTTAGTTGCACATTCATTTATTTGCATATAAAAAGAAACAAAAATAGACATCCATAATCATTTGCATTACATACATTCATATTGAAAAGAAATGCATACATAAAGAACAAAGCATATAAGAGACATCTCATAAATGAATCAACACAAGTACGATGAAGTCAAATCAGATCTCTCGTATATATATCATGCCAAGTCTAAAGGTACAAAATGATGTCGAATGACATATACAAACTCACATCGGAGAAAGAATCGTATAGGCTACGAAAAATGGGTGTGTCTACCAAAAAAATATATCCGAGCTACAACAAGAATATCTAGCTCTGAGCCTCTCCCTCATCGCCTGGTAGAGGAGGAGGAGCCTAATGACTAGGATCCTGTCGAGGTGCCCAAGCTCCCTCAGAATGTGCCATATACTGAGAAAAAGGAATCACCTACTACGCTACTGGAACTGCCATGCTATATGTTGTGACATAGTAGGCTACCCTACTGTTCTAATGCAAAACCTCCTACTAGAGGGTGTCTCACTCCACTCTCATCACCGCAACCTGACGATCATGCTCGGCTCTCAGCTCCGTAAGCTGACGATATCGCTCTGCCAACTGAGTCTAAGCCACTATCAAATGTGACTACAGCTCTGCAAGACATGCTCTCATCGACCATCTTGTGTCTGTCCCCTGCTCTCTCACTGGCTCTCCACCCAATCTCACTCCTACTCTCCCAGGGGATCCACCCTCACCCCTCTGTTGTCCACCCTTAGCTGGAACCCTACTGCTACTAGCACCAAGATCCCCACCTGTTCACCTCGGAGCCTCGGATCTCTGTCCCTATCTCAGACCCTATCCCTATACCTGTGCGGGAGCATCATCCTCAATATCCTCAATACATGGTGCCTACTCACCCAGATCATTAAACCTAGGAAAATGATGTTGTTGGAACCACTCTCTATAATGGGGTGATACCCCTGCATTGTCCATATAATCCCATCTGAGGTGTTGTAGACCAGTCAGCTCCTGTATGGCCAAGGCATAAGATAATCATGGAGACTATCCCTATCTCTCCTCATCCGCATAATGCACATATGTTGTAAACTCCTATGAGATCCCTTGAGGCCAGCCATACTACCTCATCACTTGAGAAATGATGAACCACTCTACAATAGTCTGTGATCTCCCAATAAGTGGGTGCATGACAAAAAAGTCCTTGCAGACTAGCTGCCAGTCATCCCATGGCTCCAAACCTCTATAAGATCTCCACACTATGGTTATCAAATCATCCAGTTGTTGCTGCCAAAAATCTGTCTTGCCCATATGGGGCTACATAATATAATCGGCATACCTGTATATAATCGGCTGCCCAAGCTCTCTACTATCATCTACCACTAGACAACAAATGGGAAGATGCTCCCAAGCCCAAACCTGTAAAATATATACACCTACGGCCATGCTCTGACCATCTCTATACATGATCTCATGCATCTCATGATACATGTGTGCCAACAAGAAAGAACCCCAACCAAGTCTTTGAGGGGTCTCCATCAATCTCATCAACATCCTGCCCCAACCACACTGGAAACCCTGCTGTCCTCTATCTGGCATCAGAAAAAAGACTATGAATTCTGCTAGAACACACGCCAGAGGAAACTCCTCGCTGTATCTACTCATCAGTATGTCCCAACTAATGGAACAATGTAATGCCCCACCAGGAAACCCCTAAGGGTTTAAGTTAAAAACACTCAATTAGAGTGTAAATTTTTTTTTTTTTAAATAATAATTAAGAGCGTTAATGAAAAGTTACAATATTAAGATAGATTGAAATTATCTCAAAGTTATCTCTAACTAGATAACACAACAGAAGGCTAAAATGATCCTAAGGAGTTTCCTAACGCGATTACATAACCTTACACCTAACTCAACTTGCGTCATTAGATCCATTAAACTGGATATCTTAATTACGAGAATATGCATAGATCTTGATTATATATGTGTTCAATGGTTTGACATCTTATAACTTTAGGAAGCGTTCATTTACTTTGGGTGGTTAGGAGGCCATTGAGAAGTTATTTATTCATTGCACTTTAATTCATAATTACATTAAGAGGCCTCCAAAAAGGTTCATGCGTTTAATATAATGAAGTTCATTCATTTGGGTTTAAGGTAACCACCCACAATCGATATCTTTCTTAAATATTAAAAGTATGGTTAATCAGACGAGATTCATTCATTAAGGATTAACTACAATTAATAGAGTGAGGTCCCTTCATTTGATTTCATGCATAGCCAACTAATGAGTTGTAGTTCTTATATGAAAGATAAAATGTGAGTAGCCATAGAATTCATTTGAAGTGTTGATAATGCAAATAAATGGACTAATTTCATTAAGGTGGGTGTGTATTAGCTCACACGAGAGCATTCTTTAAATTAAAATATCGTTAGCTAGATGATATTCATCATTTCCAGATTTGAATGATAAGATCATAGTGACATTCTTCTATTAGGATTAAAAATACAATTTTCTTATTGCATATCACTCTTTTTTTGTTAAATGAAGTTAATATGAGAGAGATACTTTTACTAAGATTTAATGTATAAACAACTAATCAATCATTTTCCCATTTTAGTTCAATTTTAGCAACCATAAGGGATTTTGTTTTATAAGGGTTATAACATGGATACCTAGTTGAGTCCACACAATTATCAAATAAAGCTGGTGAGGATTATTGGTTATAATTACAACATAAATGACTAAATATATTCATCTAATATAGTGGAATATAATTAACATGGCATTGCTCATTTAAGAAGATAAAAGTAATTACCTATATGTTGATCATCCCTTAGAATCCAACTTAGAAATTATAACGTTAATTCTATCTTTGTTTTCCCATACTCATTTGTTCAATTTGCATGCTTAATAACAAGCTAATCCAATGATGTAACCTAGCAAGATTCTTTCCACTATTACTACGTTTGATTAACCTTATCAAAATACTTTTTCCACAACTTTAATTACAATGTTTTAAATACTATGCCATCATCATAATTTACAATGTTTTATGAACCTAAATAACTACATTTATCCAGATGAATAATGTTATGCACTTAGATTTGAATTCATTAAATTTCCACCATACACTTATGCAAGAATACAACCATCCATGGTAATTTAAAGCATAAAACAAAGTAAGCTAAAAACATTGCATAACACAGATATGATCTCGGAGTTCACCCCTAAAGGGCTACATCTCCGAGTCTGCTCAATTGCAAGACCCCTCTGGCATTTAATATAGTTAAGGTTACATATTTACATGTCTTTACAACTCTGCCCTTTAGGCGAACACATACACTATTCAACATCTACCTCGATTGATTATTACATAGTGATCCCTTTTAAAAGCGGGTCAAATTGAATCATAACAAAAAAGAACAAACCAACCTATATTCTATTGTTTGACGGTACCCTAACTAGGGGTTTGACCGACTTATGACCAAACACTAGCATATCAAGTCTCACTATTACCTAACCAAATTTTATTACAGCAATTTAATCTGCAAGGACATCATCCGGAAGAGGCATTCGTTTTTCCATATCATTTCTATCGATTAATGTCGATCAAGTTTATGGTTTTGTTAGATTAACTTTTATTTAAAACTTCACATTAATCCATCATTAATACTTAGCCCATGTTAATAATGTGTAATACCCGAGCATGACATAATCAAAAGAAACCAATAACTATAAATGAAGTATAAATTTACCAAGTGATGGTTATCTAAATCCAAATATTATTTACTAATCTGGAATTAAATAATATAATAGAAACTGAATTTAAAATTAGATAATATAATAGAAAACTAAATTTAACTTCACTCATTTATTTAACTTCACTAATTAATTTATATATAATAATAATAAAAAATGTAAATTAATAAATAAATAAATAAACTTTTACAAAATAAAAAAAGGAGGGAAGGTACCCACGTGGACACCCACGTGGGCCCTCCTCCTTGGCAGCCCAACTACCATTGGTAGCGCTGCTACCAAATGGTAGCAGGCTGCTACCATTTGGTAGCAGTCCGCTACCTCTGGTAGCACTGCTACTAACAGGTAGCAGTTGCTACCAGCAGCGATGGGGGGGGTTTCAAATTTTATTTTATATTTTTTTTTTATAGTTTTCTACAATATACAGATTTGTAACAAAAAAAGAAATAGATAAGAAAAAACAAATAACAAATCCCCAAATGCATATCACACAGTCTCACAGACAGGGGTTTGAAACATTTTCCAGCAACCTCTCCATTTTGTATATTTTTTTTTTTTGAAGAAACTCACATTCCAGAAACCTCCTATTTTGAAAGAAACTCATAATCCATATATTTTCCAGATTTCTCATAGCAAACAACCAACTGGGGAACTATATTTTTTTTTTTGAAATGATCAAAACAACCAAAACAAAATGTAAAAACCCTCATTCTCCATTTATTGCAGTCACAACCCCTTTTTTTTTTCCTTTCATTTTCCAGAATGTTATGGATTCCAAAATAAATAAATAGAAGAGTAGAAGATTTACCACCAAATCCAAAACAATGTTTGCATTCCATTTTCCACTCAAGATCCAACAAATAACAAGAGGGTGGGTTGGAATCCTACCTTCAAACGCATTCCGGGAAGAATATTTTTTAAGAAGAGCTCCAAAATTTGCTGCTCTAAAACTCCATCTCTGTCCAAAATCCCCAATCTCTCTTGCAAAAACCATGTTTTTCCAAAAAAAATGACCAAAAGCCAAGAACCCCCCAAAAACATTTCCCAACTAGTTTAAAAATGAGAGACCCTATTTTTGCCCTAATTTTCAATTTCGAAATTAGGCATTTATTTTTTTTTTGAAAATAAAAGAAACATGAGAATGGAAATCATTATTTTCTATTACTCAATAAATCTAACTTGTTTTATTCTCATTAAAATTAACACGCTTTTGTTTCTTATTTAATCTCTAATTTTAATCTCTCAATATCAATTTAGGCCTACATTTATATTTCGGAACTATTGACCGGGTAAGGTGTTTTGATTAATTTAATTTTCTAAAAATCAATCTTTTTATACTATATCAACTATACAAGTAAAAAGGAAATAATTTCTTTTTAAGTAATAAAATTTACCTTTTTTCTTCCAACATGCAAAAATGATTAATTTATTTCTATTTCTCAATTGACTTTTAATTTTTTTTCCTTTCTAAAACGCATAACTCAATAAATTCATTATTTTAAAATTAGCTATTAAATTAACTCGCTATAACGTAGTAAAGCGACATTTTGAAATAAATGACTAATCTAATGCAAGAGTCTTATTTATTCTAATTCTCAACTACAAATGCGTAAATGTTACAAATGCGTAAATGAGCACACTAACCCAAGTTAAATACCTTAAGCTTGCTACAATAATAATTAAAGCAATCCATTTAAATTAACGATTACTCGTATAGAAGAAACTACCTATTTAAATTTCTATATCACTAATGTGTACGTTTACTCATTAAATTGAATTTAATACTTAGGATAACAAACTCCACTTACCTCGCGCAAGGCATGCAAATCGAGGAAGTCCTCCAAATCTCTCAACACGCATCCCAATGAAAAGCAAGCCCCACGAATCCACACATGATGCTTACCTAACCATGGCTAAGGCAAGACGAGAGTTATATGACCACCAAATCCAAATTCTAAAGATGAAGGAGGCATACTCAACCTTGCAAATCCCAAAGGAGATGAACCTTGCCCTAAGCGGTGTTGTACCTGCAATCTGCTACACCCATGAATTCATACAAGCATGCATATACATATACATATTCAATGAAGGCGTTAGCTCAAGATTTATCACAAGGGTTAGGAACAATTACATTTACACGAGAATCGATGCAAAAGCACAATAATAAGTATGCACAGTTATTTATATTATCTAAACTACACATTGCATCACGGTTAACCTACCATTCAAGGATGCCACATAGGAAGTCAATCAAGGTCAAATGAGTTTTTACAAGTCCGACTAGGGTATGGGCATTACAAACAAGTCAAGATGTCAGGATCTTTGAAGACATGCGTCACTGCCTGCAATCCTAGAAGGTGCCCTAAATCATAATCCACCTTATCCCTAGCAAAAGGGATATAGAGGATCCTATATACATCCTCGGGAGTGATAGTCAACTCCCCCACTGACAAATCAAAAGTGTTATGCTTTGAATGGAAATGTTCTACCAATGTCGTGAGCATTCCATGATTCACATAGATATCTGACAGACTAAGAAGATGATTCAAACAACATACATCAATATGAGCCTGCTCAACCTTAGATAAATATCGAACTAATGCCATAGTGGGAGGATAAACTTATCTAAAGAGCACAGGAGGTAATCAAACCTGCAAAAACCCAACAACAAAGCATCAGAAAACATTCCAAATGAGCCTACACGAGAAGTAAAACATCAAGCAAATCCAACTAAGTCAAATGCAAAATCAAAATTTCATGTTTAGACCTTCAAAAATGCTCACTGTCTCTCGAACGACAAAACACAAAGGGACAGAATCTCGTACGACAAAACAACCCCAAATGACAATTTATTAGCCTCTACACGACAAAATGGTCTTTTTACAGACCTATCGTACAATACAAGGGTGCATCCCGAACGACAATTCTAATGACTTCAAATGAACAATGTAATTTACCAATTACTCGTATGAGACATAATCCTATCTCACATGATAAAATGTGAAACCCGACCCCAAACATGCGAAAAATATGAAAAATGAGAAAAAAAATTCAAAATTGAAAACATAAAGAGGCTTAAGATCGATCACTTACTATTGGCTCATAGTTTTGGGGTCGATAATGACATCTCTGGCACTTGAATTGATGCTGACGAGTAGGGACCACCATTTTCTTCGCAAAAGACTTTCTGAATTTTCAAACTTGGAGGGTTAAAATGATTTGAAAATGACACTTTTCTCCCATATATAGCCAAAAACTAATTTTTCAACTTGCTCTAATGGACATGAAAATTGTACCCTTAGCTAATTTGTCGATTCTGATTCCATTTTTGGGATCGAAATCGAAATTTGAGATCATTTTGCTAGTAAATTTCATAATTTGGACCACTTAGCGCTCTTTTCATCAAATGCTCTTTTTTTCTTCAAATTGCGCTCAATTTCGATGCTGAATATCAATTTATATTCTACACATCAACTTCACGATCAACTCTATGCTTAACTCATCAATCAACGCCAAATTTTTCAAATATTCCTCAGGATCATGTAATGCCCTACCCTAGTTGGCCTTGTAAAACCCATTTGACCTTGGTTGACTTCCTACGTGACATTCTTGAATGGTGGATTTACCATTATGTAATGTTGTAGATTAGACTATATGAATATTGTGCGTACCTATTATTGTGCTTTTGCATTGATTCTTGTGTAAATGTAATTGTTCCCTAATTCTTGTTATAAATCTTGAGCTAACGCCTTCATTGAATATGTATATATATGTATGCTTGTGTGACTCATGGTTGTAGGAGATTGCAGGTACTATACCGCCTAGGTGCGAGGTTTATTTCCTTCAGGATTCACAGGGTGGAGTATACCTCCTTCATCCTTAGGATTTGGATTAGGTGGTCATAAAACTCTTGTCTTGCCTTAGTCATGATCAGGTGAGCATTGTGTGTGGTCTGTAGGGTTCTTTTGTCATTTGGGTTACGTGTCGTGTGATTGGTGGACTTTCTTGGTTTGTGTGCCTTGCATATGGTAAATGGAGTATGTTATCCTAAGTATTTAATTCCAATTAATGTGTTCATTTATGCATTAGTAGTTGAGAAATCAAAATAAATAGGTTTCTTTTAGGTGATTAATCATTAATTAAAAGGATTGCTTTATTTATGTTGTAGCGAATTTAATTTAATGGTTAGTTTTAAATAATGAATTTATTTAGTTTATGTGTTTTAAGAAAAAAAGGAAATATTTAAAGTTATTTGAAATATAATTAATTTAACCACTTTTACATTTTGGAAAAGAAAGGGTAAATTTTATTATTTAAAGAAAATCATTTTTAATTTGTAAAGTTTGATATAGTGTAAAAGATTGATTTTGGAAATTAATGTAATTTAAATACTTTACCCTTGTCAATAGTTCGAAATATAAATGTTGGCTTAATTAATATTGAGAAATTAAAATTAAGATTAAAATAAGAGAGAAGTATATTAATTACAAAATCAAGTTAAATCAATTTAATAGTTGAAAAGAATTATCATTTCTTTTTATTTTAAAAGGGCTTAAATTTTGAAATTAGAAATTAGGTCAAAATTGGTTCCCATTTAACCTAGGTTGAAAAATATTTTTGGTGGTTGTTGAATTTTTAGAAAAGAAAAAATATGGGGATGGAGATTTTGGGATTTTGGCAAGGCTGGATTTCTACAGCTGCAGGTTGGGGGCTCTTTTTCACATCTTACTAGGAATGCTAAAGAGGTAGGATCCCAGTTTTTCTCTTTTGTTTCTTTGCTAAATCAAAATAAAAATGGTATTTGGTGGATCTTCAAGAATGTTTAAATGGTTTCGTGTTTGAGAAAATCTTGTTATCTAAAAGCTATTGGTTTTTTGGGAAAATCATGAACTTGCTGGAAAATTTCCCCATTTTATTGTTTTGAACATTCTGGAAAAATATATATATCTGTGACTGTGAATGAATGAGATTTGGGTTTTTGAGAAATGACAGAAAATGCTGTTTTAGAATGTTGACAATATCTCCAAATTTACAAACTAGGTTTCTACGAAATTTTTTGGGTTTCTTCGTGACTTTGCATTATAATTTCTGTATAAATTTCGTAAAAATAAAGTTTTGGGTTTTTTAGAAATGACAAAAACCGTGTGGCTGTTAAAACAAATTTTATTTTTTTTATTAAATTTAAATTTTGACTTTTTAGAAAAAAATAAAAATAAAATAAATATGGATAGATTTAGTTATGAATTAATATACTTGATAACATTAATCTCTGATTAATATATATTATTAATATATATATATATAAATTATAATTTGTGGGTTAATGTGGGTTTTAAATAAATGCTAATTTAGCTAACCCATATAGTAATATATGTTATTAATCATACATTGACTATTGCTAAACTCTGATTAATATATAGCATTAGTATTTATTAATTATTAATTATTGATTAATGTGGATATTAGACAAATGTTATTTTAGATAATCCATTTATTAATATATATTATTAATTATATGTGGTTTGTTTGGTTCCTTTGTAACGAATAATGTCAGTGAATTAACCATCAGTTTTCAGATGTTAACTTTATTTGGTTAGATATAAGTTGAGATACATGTATACTTGCTTTATATATACGCAAGAGATTTATAAATCATTGGGGAGCGTTTTCTTTTCATTTCAAGATTTCCTTTTAAAGTACATTTCTTTTGAATAGGGTATAATTGTGTTGCTAAAGAGGGGACTAGTGTATAGTTCTAAACCAATATGTCAATGATGTTTATCTAAGGATTAAATAACATACCTAGACGAGTGATGCTTTCATTTATGTGAACTTGGGTGGAAAACTTGTAGAGATGTATTTACTGACCGAAGTGGACATTTGTATATTGGTTGTGTTTGCCTAAAAGGCAGAAATGTATATGACATGTAACTTATGTAATCCCAACTATATTAAATGCCAGAGGGATCTTGCAGTTGAGCAGACCAAGAGATGTAGCCCTTTAGGGGTGAACTCCAAGATCATATCTGTGTTATGCAATGCTTTTATTCCACCTATTTATTCTTAGTGCTAGCATGTATGGTTGCATTTTGTAAGTGTATAATGGGGTTTTAATGAAGTTATTTATTGGATGCATAAATTTGGTCATCTTGTTAAATGTAGTAATTAGGGTCATAATAGGATTGTAAATATGATTATGGAGAGTAATTTGTTAATGTTGATGAAAAGAAGTAAGCATGGAAAGAAAATCACTAGGTTACAATTAATGGATTAATTTGTCATAAAGCTTGAAATTTGGATGTAATGAATGGATAACAAATATTGGATTAATTGTCATAATACCTAAATTGAAATCTAATGGAAACACCTTATTTGGGTATTTACCTTTTTATCTTAATAAATGAACATCGTCATGTTAGTTATATTTCACTAAATTGGATGAATTCATTTAGTTATTTATGTTTTATTCTAAACATATAATCCTTACCAGATTAGTTTTATAATTAGGTGAACTCAAATTGATAATCCTCATTATAACCTTAATAAATGATCTGCAACATAATTTGAACTAAAATGGGAGAACCCATTTAGTTGTTTATATCTTACCCATAGCAAATGTATGTCTTCATATTAACTTTATTTTAAACTAAAAAGAGTGAACTCATTAAGTTAGTTATATTTTAATCCTAATGGATGATCGTCACTATGTACTTATAATTTTAATCCTGAACGAATGAATATCATCTTGCTAACTATATTTTAATTAAAGGGATGAGCTCTTGTGGCTATAGTACATTTTCACCTTATGAATTGAGCTCCAACTCTTAGTATTATTTTAACTTCAATGAAAGAACTCTTTGGCTATTTATAGTTTATCCTCTATAAATGAACTACAACTTATTAGCTGGTTATGTTTAAGACCAAATGAAGGAACCTCGTTTTATTATTTACAACTTAATTCTTAATGAATGAATTTCATCTCATTAGCCTTACTTATAACTATAAAGGATGATCTCATTTTTGGTTGGTTACTTTTAAACCTAAATGAATGAACTTCATTATATTAGTCGCATTGTATCCAAAATGGATGAACTCATCAAGTTAACCCTACTTAAACCTTAATGGGTGAATTCTTAAGCTAATTATGTTTTAAATTGCATTGAGTAAATATCCTCATGTTAGCCCCCTCTCCAATCAAAATAGATGAACGCTTCCTAAAATTCTAAGATGTCAATTCATCGAACATAATATACATCCATGTCTTAAGTATTAACATGTAATTAAGATATCCATCTTAATTGGATCAAATGTCGCAAGTTGGGTTAGGTGTATGGTTACTTAATCACGTTGGGAAACTCCTTAGGTTCGTTTAGTCTTCTGTTGTGTTATCTAAGCTTTAGATAACTCTAATGTATCTTATTGTTGTGTCTTATTATTAAAACTCTTATTATAATTAAAAAAAATATATTTACACTCCATTTGAGTGTTTTTAGCTTTATCCCTTTGGGGTTTCCTAGTGGGGCATTACAATCAATTTATGCTCAAATAACTTATCATCACCAACAATTGCCTATAATGTACCCTCACTATTTGTTTTTGATTTCGTTCCCGAGGGAGCATACTCATGACCTTATGACCTCACATCTTCAATGTCGAGAACATTTTTTTCAAATCTTCATCAAAAAGTCAAGCAAAATCTTTTTAACTAAAGAAAATCAATTCTTATTGCTAAGGGGCATCTCAGCTTTATCGCTTCACATCAAGTTGAGATCTCTCAATTATCTAAATAGAATCAATCACTAGGGGCATATCAGTTTCATCACTTCAAATCAAGCTGATATTTGTCTTTCATCTAAATTAATATCTTAACGTTAATCAGTTTCATCGCTTCAAATCAAGTTGATTATTCATTTAAACTCAATCAAAAGTTTAAAGAGTATATTTGATCACACTCAATCTAAGCAGGTGTTCAATATTCATTTCTTGATCAAGCTGAATAGTTTATCTTAATCGTATCTTGATCAATCAAGTTCAAGATCAATTTTTATCATCACTCACTGTGTGTAGATCAATCAAGTTCTAGATCAGTAAGATCCACTTCTTGATCAATCAAGTTCAAGTTCAGTATCTTTTGTTTCTATCGTTCCTCAGTTCAATCAAGTTCGGGAATGATATTGCTTTAATCAGACTTCATTCAGCTTTGTCACTTTGAATCAAGCTAAACACCTTGCTCTTCATCTAGTTCATGATCATTCAAGTTCAGAACTGGCATCTCCTAGACATCACACATTCTTTGAACCAACGCGTTGCTCGCACATTAATTCAAAGAGGAGAAAATGTAATACCCTAAAAATGATCATCTAAACCATGGGCCCCTAATCTTGACAACATCACCAAGGTCCTAACCAAAAGCATTAAATCAATCTTGAACACATTATTAATTCTTTAATCATCAAATATCACATGGAAAATCAATTACTCAATATTAATTAAATATTTATTTAATTCATTGAATCATTTTCAAGAATATCATTTTGATCAATTATTCTATTTTAATTTATTAAATATCCTTGCATATTTAATTAATTAATAAAATTGCCATTTAATCATGCAAAAGGAATTAATTTATTACAAAAGAGGAATTAATTACAAAATAAGAGTTGCATTGAAATTAAACAAAAAGAATTGAATTGAAAGAGAAATCAAACTTGAGATATTATTTCTTTTTCTAAATTTAGAACTTGAAATCATAAAAGCAATTAATTGAATTATTGAATTATTCTCTAAAATTGGAACTCAAAGCTTTTCAAAAAAAGAAGTTTAGTTGCATTGAAAAGACTCTTTTCTTGAATAAATAAAAGAATTATCTATTTTTATCACAAATGAATGGAATTAATTTATTATTATTTCCAATGCAACTTGGACTTCTAATTTGAATGCATTTCAATTAAATTATAATTGGAATCTATCTCAAGGTTAACTAAACCTGATTTCTCAATTATTTTCAATTAATCCTAAATTGAGCTTTTCTCTTGGTAATTCTCTATAAATTCGGTCTTCAGCTCTCATTCCAATTTACCCCAGAGATTTTTGAGAACACGCTTGGAGATTATTATCACACTAATTTCGCTCTGGTGTCATTGAAGATTATTGTTCTTTTTAGATTATTTGCATCCATTATTGCTTGAATCCATTATTGCTTGAATTGATTATTTGCTTGAATTATTCATCCATCTTGCATCCATATAGATAATATCATATAGATTAAATCATTCATCTTGGTGTACTCTAGTCACTAGTATTGCTTATAAAAATCTGAGAGCAATCTTATACTCGCATCTTTTAGAAGGCAATTAGTCGCTTTGTTATGGTATATTACTTATTGATTATTGATTACTAACCATGCATATAATGACTTAATTGAAGTGTTGTGCTTACAGCTACAAACCACTTTTTCACACACACAATACTTCTGTAGTAAGTATGTGAATTACAATGAAGGGGGCTGCACTTGCAGGAAGGCCAACAACCTAGAGCACACTTCTCATCACAAAAGGAGCCTCACTGAATACATATAAATTCAGACTACAATCTGGAGAAGTGTTGAACTGCAAAAGATAGCATCTCCTATGCCTGAGTACAGTTTTGGTTAAGCTCAATACCAGAGGACTAAATCCTCTTACACAAACCCAATTCTATCTCCAATGATCGACCAACTCCTCTGCCTGAATGATATTACATTATTTGCACATTACATTCCTTGACCATGACCTCTTACATTAACCATGATGATCTAAAATAAGATCTTACATCTTATTTATATAAACCATCAACCCTAAATAATTAGGTTAGCCACCAGACAATAAACCACTTACTTAATTAAAAACCATGTCGGCCTTAGACCAAACAAATAATATCCAACGAATAAGATATCCCAAAAATATAACAATAGGTCCTATCCACGCATTACATTAATGTTAGTCCATAACCTAGATCAATCGGGACCAAGTATAGGTCCACATGCTTCAACAATGATCTCCAAATGTCAAGTCTTGAACATGATCACCAACACTATCCTGAAACTCCATTAGAAGCTACACCAACACCAATTATGAAATGCCATGAGAAAGGCAATTCCATCACCCAATTAAGCCAGAGTCAACCAGATCATGTTGGATCCAAGTTAACCAAAAAGCTACTCAAACTATTGGGACCAGAAGGGTGTCGATAAAGTATCCAAACAACTAGTGTTGACATAAAAGACAAAACATCAATGCAACACATAATCAATTCCACCAAATGGCCAACTATCTCCTCCTTTGGCATTGATGGCAACACTAGATGTGAAAGCATCTAAGTACCAAGAAATTCCAAACAAGTCTCCCCCTATGGAAAACAACCAACAGTCTCTTGCATATAACTCTGAATATCAATATCTCTCCCCCTTTGAATAATATCTTTGTAAATTTTTGAATATGTTTTTCACATCACTATCTCTCCCCCTTTGACATCAATGCCAGAAATTTGACATAAATATCAAAGCAAAAACATAAGCCTTTTAATCTCAAAGCTTACTACTCCCCCTGAGTAGTAGCATCCCACATCAGTGCCAGAATGAATAGTATCTTTGATAATGCATGTCAGACTGATGGTAAACCACATCAATGAAGTCTCTATCAGAGGGGCAAAAACCCCCAATCTATCTCTCAGGTACTCAAATGATTCCTTGGATAAAGGTTTAGTGAAAATATCTGCAATTTGTTCTTTAGTGTTCACATAAACCAGTCTAACTTCATTTGCTTCTACCTTCTCCTTCAAAAATTTATACTTGATAGATATGTATTTTTATCTTAGAATGAAATACCAGATTCTTTGATATATCAATAGCAACAGAGTTATCATAGTGAATAGCTACCAGTGCATCACAATCCACCTTTATATCCTTCAACATTTACTTCATCCATAAAACTTGTGTACAGTTAGTAGCAGCCACAACATACTCAACTTCAATAGTAGATAAAGAAGTACATGACTATTTCTTGCTGATCCATGAAACCAACTTCTTTCCAGGAAAGAAAGCTCCATCAGAAGTACTTTTTTGGTCATCAACATCTCCAGCCCAATTAGCATCTGTATATGCACATAAAGTAAAGGTATCATCCTTAGGGTACCACAAACCATATTCTGATGTACCTTGCAAGTATCTAAAAATCTTTTTTACCGCCATCTCATGATTTTCTCTAGGATCACTCTAAAATCTTGAAACAATACAAACAACATTCATAATGTCAAGCCTAGTCTGAGTCAAATAAAGTAGACCTCCAATCATAGATTTGTATCTTTTAGGATTTATCGATGCAAAAACATCTTTCCTTGTCAATTTCTCACTTGTAACCCTAGGTGTACTTACCGGTTTAGAATATCCCATACCTATTGGCAATTAATACTCATTGGATTCATTTTGTTGTCATTTATGGCAACAAGATAAGATGGAAGTCATATACTGGCACTACTAAGCATATACCAACAGATACCAACTTTGGAGCATTCAGAGCTACATCGACACCGACACCAACATCGACATCAATACTTCATTAGAAGCTGACATCAAGGAGGGTTTACTTAATAAATCATTTTGTAAATATTGTCAAGATGATTGAATATCTTTTTTAAATGTATTGTAAACCAACATAAGGCATATGATTTGTAATAGGTATATAGGTTAGTCTTCTAGTTTATTTTTGTAAGAGAGAAAAAAAGAGATAAAATGTGTGGGTATAGGAGAATGTAGAAGAACTATATGATGCAAAATATATGTATGGAGATCATTTTGTATGCAAATGTTATATCATGAAATGATCTCTAGATATCTTGGAAAGCATTCTTGGAAGAGAAGAGGTACCAGTAGTAGTTCAAGGTTTATGAACCGGTACAGAGAAGAGACAGAACCAGAACTCTATTTGGCATAGCAGATGCATTCTTGAGTTCATTTTTAGTAATTTACTTTAGTAGAAAGCTTGTATTCAGTGAGGCTCTTTATTGATAAGCAGTATGCTCTAGGTAGTGAGCCTTCATGCATGTACAGGCCCCTATTATATGTAATATATTTTTATATGCCTAGTGAACTGATATTGTGGGTCACAAATCCCACCGTGATTTTTCCTCTTTGAGGTTTTCTACGTATAAATTTTGTGTGTTACGGTGTTCATTTATGTGGATGGTTTAATTTCTTCTTCTTATATGTTTATTTATTTACTGGTATATATATGCATGGTATACAAAGAAAAAGATTGTTCATACCGAAAAAACATTGATTCACCCCCCCCCCCCATCTCAGTGTTCTTGCATCCCAACAATTGGTATCAGAGCTTCATTCCTCAGAAGAAGTTTAACAGCTTGAGGAAGATCCTGAAACCAGAATCTTTGAACATGGCTATGGAGAAGCAACTTGAGATGGCTCTTGAGGATTATGCTACTGAAAGGATGAAGAACTTGAAATTACAAGAAGAATTGAATTCCGCAAATGAATTCATTCTTATCCTGTAAGAAAGGTTATCATCTACTCAAGCCAAGAGAAAATAAATTTTACAAAACTGAATGATGAGGAGAAGAGTTCTCTTAAGGAACAATGTCAAAAACTAAGTCAAGCAAACATGCTCATGAAGAATGAAGTGCAAGATCTCAATATGAGGTTATCAAAAGATATTGAGGATAGAAAGAAGAAGGAAGATAATCTTGTTATATCTTTGAAGATCAAAAGATGATGAATGTGAGAGATTGACTCATGAGAATAATTTGTTGAGAACTGATTTGGCACAATCTCGAAACAATGAACAAGAACTTGAAAGACAAATAACTACTCTGAGAGAAGATCCGGCTACTACAAGTGAGTATAAAGAAAATTTTAGGATTACTGCTATATAGTTGGATGACTTATTGAAAAGACAAAGACAGTTTGATGATTCTGAAGGACTTGGATTTGTACAAGATGATAGCTCCGGCACTACAAATGAAGATCAGACAACCGGTATGCAGAACTCATCAGAATAGAGGAAACCTGGAAGGAAATCTAATGTTTATAAATTCAATGGTATATGTTTTGTTTGCAATAAATTTGGGCATATGGCTAAACAATTTAGAAATAAAGCAATTCAAAACTACAATTATGTTCCCGGTCAATGCACAAATTGCAAGAAATATGGTCATAGATCAGAAGATTGTAGAATGAATGTTAAATGTCATGCATGTGGAAATTTTGGAAATTTTTCTAATCATTGTAGGTCAAGAAATGATACCAGATATGTCAAAGAAATTCAGAAGAATACTGTTACATGTTATACATGCAACAAAATAGGTCATAATGCTAAGTATTATAGAAGCAAGACTCAACCAGTTAATAATGATAAAGATAATGAGAAAGGAAAGCAAAAGGTGGATGAAATACAACAAGATCACACCAAGAGATGGGTTAGAAAATATGAAGAACCAAGTGGAGATGGCTCTACACTGCTAACTCCACTGGTAGAATAGGGTATTCCTCCACCAACAGGAAATTCCACTAGTAACTGAGGCATAAGCCTTAGGGGCTGGCAAAGTCATTGCTAAATTTTGCATATTACCTGAGAAGAGACATAAGGAGATCTGAAGAGTTGTGTTCATCATCGATGAAGATTCACCTGACTCATGACTGTGAAACTGACATCCGTCTAGGGTTGTTGGCAAAGCATTTATTATAGAAAATTAGGGTTTTATTCGCTGATAAAAGGGCTTAAGTGAATTTATTTTCACTCACCGAGCATTCAACCATTCAAAGCGAAGTAAAGGCAAGTTAAGAGTGTGAAAAAGCATTCTGAAAGGATTTCGAGAAGTTATTTGAAGCACTCAATCTTCCACGAGTAGTCACTTTCAGGTATTTTTCAAAATGGCATCTAAATCTTCAACTCCTACATTCATTGCAAATCCCACCGTCATTGAAGTCAAGGATAGGTTAAGGCCATTATTGAAGGAGGTTCCCGAAATTGCTAAAAAGGAAGACTCGGCAGGAGAATTTTCTAGGGTTCCTGATGGCGTAATGTACATTGAAGATGTGAGGGCATACATTCACTGCACCCTTGATGATTTGGGCATAGAGGACATCAAAACATTTATCAATCTATGATACTAGGAGACTCCGGAACCATCAAACCAGAATACAAAGCATTTAAGGATCTAGGGTAAACCAGTATTATGTACATACCGCAATTCAAAGATGAGGTTATCAAATACATTCTAAGAAGGGTTCACAATGAATTTATTTGGCTAGATGGGCCTTACATGATCATGAAGGAGACTATTCAAGTAGTCATCGACTTACCCAAAGTCAGACAAGATCTTGGCAAGAAAATTTCCAACACAGAGGTTGTAGAGCCCCTCCCCAATCAAGCTCTTGTTAACCTAGTTTGACCATGGTTGACCTTATTAATAGATGCTATAATTCAATAGGATAGGCTATGTTATGTGAGGCCCTACCCCGACTCAACTTGACATTTTTTGTTATTTTCATATTGAGACTATTATGGATGCTTTAATTTTATGCATTATGGATTTAGAACCTATATGATTGCATGATTTGGATCACATTGACATATATTGATGCCTCATTTTATGCATTATGATTATGAAACTTTATGTGTTTCTTGAATAGAATTACTTTAAAATGGTGAATGTCATTATTGGATTTGCAGGACTTCAGTTTGATGATAGAAATAGGATGCTTATTATATGAATGGTTCAATTTTGAGGATTATGATAATCGCTTATGTGGAATCGAATTTGAATGAATGGGATATTGAATTATTATTGTCAAATGTATGAGTGTTTGATGTGCAATGAAATACATGTGTTTGATTATATATATAATTGTGATTATTTGGAATTACTAATGTGTTAATTGAGATGCGCAGGAAAATTATCCATGTGACCATGGAAATAATATGGAGAACCAAACCTAGACCAATGTACATTTGTGAAGCCAGGGGTTGTCTATTTGGAGAGACAACACCCCGTTTGTAATGTATTTTATTTGTGAAAGTAAATGATGCATGTGTGTTAATTTGATTTTATTTAATTGTGTAAACCTACATGAGACAAATTCTATGTGTGATTTTTATATTATATTTAATTGTGTCACTTGACACATGTGTTGATTAGTGTCATTGATTTTGACTTGTCTGTTGGAGGGAGTTTTGTTTCTACCAAAGCCATTCAAACACATGAGTGTGGTCCCAAATTTGCCTTGGGTAGGGAGTCTTGGGAGTGGTCAACTCAGGTTTGACCCGTAGGTTAACTTCAGTTGGGTTTCTAAGGGGTCAAATGGACTCCTAGGGTCAGTTTTAGGGCTTTTCCAAAGGTCCAAAAGGTATACCTATGGGTTAGGGGTATTTTTAAACATGTGACAACTCCCATGTGACTACTTAGAAACCTCAAAAAGTGGTTTTCCCAAGGTGAGCGAAAATTCAACTTAGAAGGTTCCTCCTAGGATAGACAACCTTCCCTTTTGATGTCAAACTCCCTTCCCCATCCTCTCTCAACTTTTCCCTTTCCAGTTTTAGCAACATGTAAGAGGTTGGGAAGAGCAACCAATGGGAACTCTCACCTTACCGAAGGGGTTGGGAAGTGTGAGAGGAGCCTTCTTAGGCAAGGATTAGGGACTTAGTGAGTAATCACCCACTCTCCATTATTGGAGATTATGCATTTTTTTTGAAAATTAGTTGTAGGATAGGATTTTGGTGAAGTGTTGGCCGAAAGTTTGTGTGGATTTGGGCAGCTCATCCCCAACTAAGTCTAACATACCTATTGGCAGATTAAGGTTGGTTTTGCTTCCTATTGTTTATGTTGTTTATGTTGTTTTGAAAGAAAGAAATGCTTGTATGAGGGATGTGTATATGTAATTTGTTTTGTAGGATAAAAGTGTAAATGTTTTCCTTTCCTTGTTCTTTGTTTATGTGTTCTTGTTATGGGAGTGTAGAAGGCCTCCTACTCTTGGGAGAGTAGGATGGTCTTGGGGTGGAAGAAGTATGAAAACCTTGGGTGAGAGGCTCTCCTTATGGAGAGTGATCTCAAGGGTGTCTTTTGTGGCCCTTGCTCCATAGCCTTGTGTATGCATTTGGGGGTCATAAGGGGAGAAAATATGGCTTCTATGCCTTTTGGGGGGCATAAGGTGTGGGGATGAATTTGTTGTATTTTGTTTTGCCATGAGGTGGCTTGAATTGTATTATGCTTGCAATCTCCCTAATGGTACTTGGTCCACTTCCACCCGTGGAAAGTTCATCACAAGTTGTGGTGAGAGTGTAGCTTGGGATGGAAAATACATGTTGAGTGTTCACCCCTTATTTGTTGTGTTGTTTGTTTATTTGTGACCCGTCTAGTGCTTGGTTCTCCAAGCTCGGGGGTGGCTTCTAGTAAGCCTAGGCTGGGAGGTGAGCTCTCCATGGTCAAGTTGTATTTTATTGCAGGTTGCTTGGGATGGGAAAAGGAAAGATAAAAGGAATAGTTGTTCTTCTAAGTTGCAGAAAAAGTTTTCAAAAAATAAAGAATGTATTTATTTTGTAGCGAAAAAAAAGAAAAGAGGAGTCAATGTTGTATTTACTTTCCAAAAGCAAAGTAATGTACGTATTTTATTATAAGTTCTTATCCAATGGAAAGGAGAGGCTAGTAGGGTTTTCATTCCCTTTTGTAATGCTATCTTCATTGTATTCAAAAAAATGCTTAAGGAAATGCAAGATTTTACTTAGTTATTTTTGCAAAAATGAAATGCATAAGTTTTATTAAGTTCTATGGTTTTTCATTTTCAAAAAAAAAAATATATAAAAGTTGTTGCATTCATGTTTCCTTTTGAAATTTAAAGTTCCTTTTATTCTTCTTGCAAATAAGATTATGGAAATAAGGAATATCATGCATATAGGCCTCTTGAGCTAAATACAATTACTAAATGTGTTAAATAGGCTTAATCTATCTATCTTTAAGTTGATTTACATGTTTTCTAGGCTAATGTAGTTGCTGTTATAAATTACTGTTTTCTGTCAATTTATTAGTTGCAGAAAAATAAAGCTAATTAGTGTTCCATTTCCAAAGTTAAAATCTAAGTCTTAAAAGGGAAAATAGATAGGTTAGAGCTTGTTGTAATTGTATATTTTTAAATAAGATGGGAATAAATAGAATGCCTTATCAACAAAAAAAAAGATATATAGCATATATATTAACTTATAAAAAAAAGAAGAGATAGTGAAACCTTCATCTATAACTTACTGTCATTATTCTTCTAGTTTTCTGCATGTATTTACAGACTTAATAATACAAAAAAAAAAAAGGAAAGGAGGAAACTTATAAACTTGTTTAAGTAAGTCATTTACAACATATATATATATATATACATTTTATTCATTTTATTCATTTATATGTTTTATTTTGTAATCTGCATATTTAAAAAAAAAAATTATATATATACATACTTATATATATATATATATATATATATATATATATATATATATATATATATATATATATATATATATATACATACTTATATATATATATATATATATATATAAATGAATGTTAAACGATAAAAAAAAAAAAAAAATTAAAAAAAAAATTACAATGAATAAGGAGTGGGTCGCAGCTATGGCAACGACATCCACAGCCTGCGGGAGCCTCAGCTGTGGGCAATGACGTCCACAGACTGCAGGAGCCCGCAGCTGTGGGTGGCGATGTCCACAGTTTGCGGGAGCCCGCAGCTGTGGGTGGCATCATCCATAGTCTGGAGGTCACCGCAGCTGTGGGCGGCGTTGTCTGCAGCCCGCGGGTACAACCCTGCACCGCCTCCTCCCTCTTCTGCGGAATGCCCGGCTCAGCCTGCGCGTAACCTCAAACCCCGCCGTGAGAAATAAAATAGGTGCCACCTCCCATGGCCGTCGCGCCCACACCTGCACACACACAAAAAAAAAAGAGAGAAGTTACACTCACACATAGCACACACACAAAAAAAAGATATCACACACATGCCCTAACCCTAATTTCGGGTTAGGGCAAATACAAATAGGAATAAAAGAAAAGAATATGTTTAAATAAAAAGAAAAAAAAAGGAAAATGGGGAATAAAAGGGGGGGGAAACCCTATTTGAAATTTAAATAGGGTATCCCCATAAGGCCTTGTAAATAAAGTGACATAATAATTTTAACCATATATTATATGTAGTTATATATATATATATATATATATATATATATATATATATATATATATATATATATACCCATTTATGGTTTATTGGCTACATATATATATATATTAGTTTTATAAGATTGGGGATTTTTATTGAATTAAGCTTCCAATAGTTAAAATTTATTGTTACTAAGTAGAGTTTTTTTTAGGGTTTTATTTAAGAGCTAGATTTAGATTCATTTTTGAGTCAAGTCTGGGGAGAAATATTAATAATTACCCTTGCATTAGGAAGCCTTAGAAGTTAAATTATTTTGGCCCTTCATTAAAATAATCTTATAGTACAAAGGCTATTATGGGTTTAATTGACCCTCTAGTCAAGTGTTAGACAAATTATTCTGATTGTTAAAATAAGCTAGGGATTAATTATTTAGTCCCTGGGCAATTAAAATGACATTTGTAAGTCAAGGTGGCCCCCTTTTTAAATTTTAATTTTATAAGACTTTTTAATTAATGGTAATTTGCTTAATAGACTTGATTAATCTAAGAGCCAGGGCAAATTAAATTAGACCCTAGGTAATTAAAGAGCTATATGAGATTAATAGTATCTCCTATCAATTAATTTTGAGATTATTTGTTAAGTGAGTTTAATTATTTATTAATGGAAGATATTATTAATTTTGTTGGAGATTTATAATCTGCTTGTAACTTAGATGTTTTATTTTGCCAAATTGACTTAGTGGTTAGATTCACTCAAAAACATAGTTAAGATTAAACTAGTTTTGCATTATTTTAATAAGTTAGTTGTACTAGGTTAAGTATTTAAAAATAAATAAATTATTCCATTTGTGGCCAAAAGTTTGGGCATGACATTTTGGTATCAGAGCAAGGTTACCAACACTAGGAACCTTACTCCATTACATTTTGCTATAATTATTTAATTAATTAAATTATATTTATTTATTTATATTTTTATTATTATATTTATTTTTTAATTAGTTAAAAAAAAAAAAAATTCTCCAAAAATATTTATTTATTTCATTTTCTTAAAGGGATGCCTCCAACTACGCGACAAGCTCGCAAACATGGTAGAGGCCCTAGGCGTGAACGCATGGCACGCAAAGAGGTCAATAGGGAGGAATCGGTTCTGGAAGTGAACCCAGAAGCTCCTCCCAAATGGCTAGTTGACCTGAACCAAGACATCTTGGTAGCTCTACAGAACCTGATTGGCATAGTTCAAGATAGGCTTCTGGCAGTAGATCATAATGTTGAGAACTAGGACTCATGGAGCCGTAGAATAGTAGAACGGTAACAGAGTAGGAGTCCACCTCCTAATCCCATAGAGAGTCAGGCTGGGCATGAGCCTGAGTCCATTCACCTACCAGCACCACCTCCAGTCGTAGCACCAGTGTATTACGAGAGGGCACGTCAGAATCCGGGGGATCTAATCAGAGAGGTTATACATCTTCAACCACCATCTTTTGGGGGATCTACCGATGGGGTAGAAGTAGAGGCATGGCTTTTGAGCCTAGATAAGTGCTTTGCATTGCGCTCTTATGAGAGCAATCTAAAAGCATGTGTAATGGTTCACCTATTGCGAGGAACAACCTCCACATGGTGGAGATAGGAAGAATATAAGTGTGGCTTAGAGATAGATACCCTCACTTGGGAGATTTTCACAGAAAGATTTAGGGAGAGGTACTTATCAGAGCATTTCAGATAGCGTAGGGTGGATGAGTTTCATGACCTCCAGCAAAAGGGTCTTTCAGTGACCTAGTATGAGAACAAGTTCTTTGAACTCTTACCGTACGTAGACTACCTAAAAGACGAGAAGCTTCTCATCAACTGATTTATCAGAGGGTTGAATTCTGGCATAGCAGGACCAGTGAGGATGGCCGCTCCAGGGAGCCTTCGGGTTGCCATGGAGAAGGCTTTGATAGTAGAGGAGATTTAGGTCAGACCCTAGGACTCGAGGGATTGGTTCTAGAACCGTAACCCTACACCACAGATGTACGGGATTCAGAAACCCCATTGGAAGGGTAACAATAGAAACACATCAGGGTTCTCCAAACCCCCTCTTCTGCAACAGTCATAGCAAAACCAGAGGCAAAGGCCTCCGTAGAGTCAGTAGGGCGCGAAGCCCAAGCAGTGGCAGTCATAGGGTCAGAGGAAAGATCAGAGATCTCGGGCTCCTTACACACCTCCGGCGAGGACTCAGCAGTCCTCCAAAGGTGGGTATAGTGGTTGTAGCAGGACAGGGGGACAGTCTTTCTCCAGACCACAAGGAGTGTATTTTCAGGCACGTGGCACTTGCTACACATGTGGAGCCATGGGACACATAGCGAGAGAGTGTCCTTAGGGTCAGATGTCAGGAAATCAGAGGATGGCAGCATTAGAGCCGACAGTTGGGCATATGGGCAAGTCCCATAGGGTCTTCACAACGGTTGACAACCGCCAGGCAGAGCATCAAGCCATAGTTATTGAGGTTGCAGGTATGATCAAAGGTAGCAATGTATCTATATTATTTTATTTAGGAGCTATTGACTCTTTTATATCTCCATTGGTTGTGGAGCATTGCGGGCTAGTGGCAATTAGACAAGAGGTCAGTTGGGAAGTGGAATTAGCTTCTAGGGCTAGAGTGTTAGTGGAATCAGAGGTTAGGGGTTGTCAGCTTCAGATTGGTAATACCACCACCTTAGTAGACCTTAGAGTTACACCACTCGGATCATATGGCATCGTACTTGGCATGGATTGGCTTTATGCCCACGGAGCCAAGATGGATTGTCACCTGAAAAGGATCGAGTGTGAGGATGATCATGGTTCTCCCATAGTAATCACTGGAATTTAGAGGCCCATGTCCCTTCATATGATCTCTGCCATGCAGCTTAAGCGGAGCATGCTCACCATTAGTGATAGAGAAGAAGAAGAAGAAAAGGAACCATCTATTGATGATCATCCTATCCTTAAGGGATTTTCAAATGTATTTCCTTTAAAGTTACCCGGTATGTCGCCCTGTAGAGAGATTGATTTTCATATAGACCTTGTTCTAGGAGCCGAGCCAATTTCCAGAGCACCATATAGGATGACCACAAATGAGCTTAATGAGCTCAAGATGTAGCTTGAGGAACTCCTCAAGAAGGGCCACATTCATCCTAGTGTATCCCCTTGGGGTGCACCAGTCATCTTCGTGAAGAGGAAGGATGGATCTCTCCGATTATGCATGGATTACCGTCAGTTGAACAAAGTAACCATCAAGAACCGATATCCTTTGCCCAGGATCAATGATTTATTCGACCAACTTCAAGGTGCCAAAGTATTTTCCAAGATTGATCTAAAGTCAGGGTACCATCAGTTGAGGATAGTGGATAGCGATATCCACAAGACCGCGTTTCGCACTAGATATGGCCACTATGAGTTCACCGTGGTTCCATTCGGTCTTACGAATGCCCCAGCTATTTTCATGAGTCTCATGAATGGAGTATTCCATACATTCCTTGACCATTTTGTGATTGTGTTTCTCGATGAAATATTGATATATTCATGGAATGAGGAGGAGCATGAGGAGCACCTGAGATAGGTTTTGCAGTGTTTGAGGGATAATCAGTTGTATGGCAGTTTGTCAAAGTGTGCTTTCTTTAGAATAGAGGTCAAGTACCTTGGTCATGTTATATCTAGTGATGGGATCTCAGTAGACCCATCAAAGATCAAAGCCATTATGGATTGGCCAGGGCCTACCAGTGTGATAGAGGTCAGGAGCTTCATGGGCTTAGTAGGTTATTATTGACATTTTGTTGAGGGATTCTCTAGAGTCGCTCATCCTATTACTTCTCTTTAGCGTAAAGGGAAGAAATTTGAGTGGACAGAGAAGTGCGAGAAGGCATTTTAGGAACTTAAAAAGGTGCTTACTACTGCACCTATCCTTATAGTGTTGGATCCCTCAGCTGACTTCATGGTTTGTACAGATGCTTCCCTAGAGTGTTTAGGAGTAGTCCTTATGCAGGATGGTGGAGCTATAGCTTTTGAGTCTAGGAAACTCAAGACTCATGAGCTTAACTACCCTACCCATGACCTTGAGCTTACAGTAGTAGTGTATGCACTTGTGAGGTGGAAACATTTCCTTTTGGGTCATCATTTTGAGTTGCACTCAGACCATCAAAGCCTTCACTACATATTCACTCAGCCGAATCTTAGTGCACGTCAGAGGAGATGGATGGAATTCTTATGCGAGTATGATTTTGACATTCACTACATCAAAGGGAAAGAAAACATAGTTGCAGATGCTTTGAGTAGGAGATGCCATGAGGTATACACCATATCTATGGGCATGGATTTGAGAGATCAGATAATGCAATAGTTGCCAGAGGATGGATGGTATTTAGAGGTTTGCCAAGCTATACGATCTCAGGAAACATTAGAAGGGAAATATGTGGACTATTCCTTAGAGTCTGATGGATTATTATGCCATAGAGGGTGCATCTATGTACCTTCTTCCGAGGGATTGCAAGAGTTCATTATCATAGAGGCTCATAGAGCTCCTTATGCAGCACATCTCGGGGTCAAGAAGATGCATGCAGACTTGAGGGAATTATACCATTGGCCAGGAATGCAACAACTTATTGCTGAGTTGGTAGCCTAATGCCTTGAGTGTCAGAGAGTCGAGGTAGAGCACCGCCATCCAGGTGGTTTTCTCCAATCTCATGCTATACTAGATTGGAAGTGGGATACTATATCCATGGATTTCATCATTGGTCTCCTTATGTCATCGCATCGCCATGATGCCATCTTGGTGATGGTTGACAAGTTGACCAAAGTGGCCCACTTTTCACTAGTTCATACCACCTTCACAACACCAGCAGTAGCATAGGTGTTCTTGTGAGACATTATCAGACTTCATGGCATTCCCCGCAAGATTATTTCTGACAAGGATTCCCTCTTCACTTCTTCCTTTTGGAAGGCATTACAGACAGCTATGGGTACCAAGCTCAATTTCAGTACAGCCTACCATTCGGAAACAGATGGCCAGATAGAGAGGATTAATCAGGTGTTAGAGGATATGCTTCGCATGTACATCATGGATCACCAGACTAGATGGGAAGAGTACCTTCCCTTAGTGGAGTTTGCCTATAACAATGGGCATCACACATCCTTGGGGATGCCACCCTATCAAGCATTATATGGCAGACCTTGTAGGACACCGTTAAGTTGGGACCGCATAGAGGACAGAGTTGCTATTGGTCCTGAGATAGTTTGGGATATGGAGCAGTAGGTGGATTTGATTAGGCAGCATCTTAGAGAGGCACAGGATAGATAGAAGAAATATGCAGATGCAAAGAGGATAGATCATAGCTACTTGGTTGGAGACAGAGTCTTCTTGAGAGTGCGACCGCATAAGAGGCCAATCTATTATGGAAAGGGTTCTAAGCTCGCACCTCGATTTGTAGGACCATTTGAGATCCTTGAGAGGATAGGACCAGTTGCCTACCATTTAGCATTGCCACCTAGCCTGTCGCCCATCCATGATGTGTTTCATGTTTTATTTTTAAGGAAGTATATCTATGATGAGTCTCATATTCTAGATTGGGATGCCTTGTAGGTGGAGTCGAACGGTCAGCTAGCTTTGGAGCCCATTCCCATTTTGGTATGCTGAACGCTAGCCTTCGAGGTCGAGTGTTGGACAGGTTAGGGTCCAGTGGGATTGCTATGATGAGGTTACAACCTCATGGGAGGATGCAACACGTATGAGATCATAGTAACCCCACCTTTTGATGAACTCCAGGAGGAAGTTCATGCCTAGAGGGTGTGAGGCCCTACCCCGACTCAGCTTGACATTTTCTGTTATTTTCATATTGAGACTATTATGGATGCTTTAATTTTATGCATTATGGATTTAGAACCTATATGATTCCATGATTTGGATCACATTGACATATATTAATGCTTCATTTTATGCATTATGATTATGAAACTTTATATGTTGCTAGAATAGAATTCCTTTGAAATGGTGAATGTCATTATTGGATTTGCAGGACTTCAGTTTGATAATAGAAATAGGATGCTTATTATATGAATGGTTCAATTTTGAGGATTATGATAATCGCTTATGTGGAATCGAATTTGAATGAATGGGATATTGAATTATTATTGTCAAATGTATGAGTGTTTGATGTGCAATGAAATACATGTGTTTGATTATATATATAATTGTGATTATTTGGAATTACTAATGTGTTAATTGAGATGCACAGGAAAATTATCCATGTGACCATGGAAATAATATGGAGAACCAAACCTAGACCAATGTACATTTGTGAAGCCAGGGGTTGTCTATTTGGAGAGACAACACCCCATTTGTAATGTATTTTATTTGTGAAAGTAAATGATGCATGTGTGTTAATTTGAATTTATTTAACTGTGTAAACCTACAAGAGACAAATTCCATGTGTGATTTTTATATTATATTTAATTGTGTCACTTGACACATGTGTTGATTAGTGTCATTGATTTTGACTTGTCTATTGGAGGGAGTTTTGTTTCTACCAAAGCCATTCAAACACATGAGTGTGGTCCCAAATTTGCCTTGGGTAGGGAGTCTTGGGAGTGGTCAACTCAGGTTTGACCCGTAGGTTAACTTCAGTTGGGTTTCTAAGGGGTCAAATGGACTCCTAGGGTCAGTTTTAGGGCTTTTCCAAAGGTCCAAAAGGTATACCTATGGGTTAGGGGTATTTTTAAACATGTGACAACTCCCATCTGACTGTTTAGTCACATCAAAAAGTGGTTTTCCCAAGGTGAGCGAAAATTCAACTTAGAAGGTTCCTCCTAGGATAGACAACCTTCCCTTTTGATGTCAAACTCTCTTCCCCATCCTCTTTCACCTTTTCCCTTTCCAATTTTAGCAACATGTAAGAGGTTGGGAAGAGCAACCAATGGGAACTCTCACCTTACCCAAGGGGTTGGGAAGTGTGAGAGGAGCCTTCTTAGGTCAGGATTAGGGACCTAGTGAGTAATCACCCACTCTCCATTGTTGGAGATTATGCATTTTTTTTGAAAATTAGTTGTAGGATAGGATTTTGGTGAAGTGTTGGCCGAAAGTTTGTGTGGATTTGGGCAGCTCATCCCCAACTAAGTCTAACATACCTATTGGTAGATTAAGGTTGGTTTTGCTTCCTTTTGTTTATGTTGTTTATGTTGTTTTGAAAGAAAGAAATGCTTGTATGACGGATGTGTATATGTAATTTGTTTTGCAGGATAAAAGTGTAAATGTTTTCCTTTCCTTGTTCTTTGTTTATGTGTTCTTGTTATGGGAGTGTACAAGGCCTCCTACTCTTGGGAGAGTAGGATGGTCTTGGGGTGGAAGAAGTATGACAACCTTGGGTGAGAGGCTCTCCTTATGGAGAGTGATCTCAAGGGTGTCCTTTGTGGCCCTTGCTACATAGCCTTGTGTATGCATTTGGGGGTGATAAGGGGAGAAAATATGGCTTCTATGCCTTTGGGGGGGCATAAGGTGTGGGGATGAATTTGTTGTATTTTGTTTTGCCATGAGGTGGCTTGAGTTGTATTATGCTTGCAATCTCCCTAATGGTACTTGGTCCACTTCCACCCATGCAAAGTTCATCACAAGTTGTGGTGAGAGTGTAGCTTGGGATGGAAAATGCATGTTGAGTGTTTGCCCCTTATTTGTTGTGTTGTTTGTTTGTTTGTGACCCGTCTAGTGCTTGGTTCTCCAAGGTCGGGGTGGCTTCTAGTAAGCCTAGGTTGGGAAGTGAGATCTCCATGGTCAAGTTGTATTTTATTGCAGGTTGCTTGGGATGGGAAAAGGAAAGATAAAAGGAATAGTTGCTGTTCTAAGTTGCAGAAAAAGTTTTCAAAAAATAAAGAATGTATTTATTTTGTAGCAAAAAAAAGAAAAGAGGAGTCAATGTTGTATTTACTTTCCAAAAGCAAAGTAATGTATGCATTTTATTATAAGTTCTTATCCAATGGAAGGGAGAGGCTAGTAGGGTTTTCATTCCCTTTTGTAATGCTATCTTCATTGTATTCAAAAAAATGCTTAAAGAAATGCAAGATTTTACTTAGTTATTTTTGCAAAAGTGAAATGCATAAATTTTATTAGTTTTATTAAGTTCTATGGTTTTTCTTTTTCAAAAAAAATATATATAAAAGTTGTTGCATTCATGTTTCCTTTTGAAATTTAAAGTTCCTTTTATTCTTCTTGTAAATAAGATTATGGAAATAAGGAATATCATGCATGTAGGCCTCTTGAGCTAAATACAATTACTAAATGTGTTAAATAGGTTTAATCTATCTATCTTTAAGTTGATTTACATGTTTTCTAGGCTAATGTAGTTGCTGTTATAAATTACTGTTTTCTGTCAATTTATTAGTTGCAGAATAATAAAGCTAATTAGTGTTCCATTTCCAAAGTTAAAATCTAAGTCTTAAAAGGGAAAATAGATAGGTTAGAGCTTGTTGTGAATGTATATTTTTAAATAAGATGGGAATAAATAGAATGCCTTATCAACAAAAAAAAAGAAATATAGCATATATATTAACTTATAAAAAAAAAAAGTAGATAGTGAAACCTTCATCTATAACTTACTGTCATTATTCTTCTAGTTTTCTGCATGTATTTACAGACTTAATAATACAAAAAAAAAAGGGAAAGGAGGAAACTTATAAACTTGTTTAAGTAAGTCATTTAAAACATATATATATATATATATTGTTCAGTTATATGTTTTATTTTGTAATCTGCATATTTAAAATATATATATATATATACATACTTTTATATATATATATATATATATATATATATATATATATATATATATATATATATATATATATATATATTTGCAATGAATAAGGAGTGGGCCGCAGCTGTGGTAACGACGTCCACAGCCTGTGGGAGCCGCTACTATGGGCGGCGACGTCCACAGACTGCGAGAGCCCGCAGCTATGGGCGGCGGCGTCCACAGTCTGCTGGAGCCCACAACTGTGGGCGACATCGTCCACAGTCTGTGGGTCACCGCAGCTGTGGGCAGCGCTGTCCGCAGCCCGCGGGTACACCCCCGCACCACCTCCTCCCTCTCTTATGGAATGCTCGGCTTGGCCTGCGCGTAACCTCAAACCCCACCATGAGAAATAAAATAGGTGCCACCTCACATGGCCGTCACCCCCACACCTGCACACACACACAAAAAAAAAAAAAAGAGAAGTTACACTCACACACAACACACACAAAAAAAAAAAGATATCACACACATGCTCTAACCCTAATTTCGAGTTAGGGCAAATACAAATAGGAATAAAGGAAAAGAATATGTTTAAAAAAAATAAAAAAAATAAAAAATGGGGAATAAAAGGGGGGGGAAAACCCTATTTGAAATTTAAATAGGGTATCCCCATAAGGCCTTGTAAATAAAGTGACATAATAATTTTAACCATATATTATATGTAGTTTTATATATATATATATATATATATATATATATATATATATACCCATTTATGGTTTATTGGTTACATATATATATATATATATATATTAGTTTTATGAGATTGGGGATTTTTATTGAATTAAGCTTCTAATAGTTAAAATTTATTGTTACTAAGTAGAGTTTTTTTTTAGGGTTTTATTTAAGAGCTAGATTTAGATTCATTTTTGAGTCGAGTCTGGGGAGAAATATTAATAATTACCCTTGCATTAGGAAGCCTTAGAAGTTAAATTATTTTGGCCCTTCATTATAATAATCTTATAGTACAAAGGCTATTATGGGTTTAATTGACCCTCTAGTCAAGTGTTAGACAAATTATTCTGATTGTTAAAATAAGCTAGGGATTAATTATTTAGTCCCTAGGCAATTAAAATGACATTTGTAAGTCAAGGTGGCCCCCTTTTTAAATTTTAATTTTATAAGACTTTTTAATAATGGTAATTTGTTTAATAGGTTTGATTAATCTAAGAGCCAGGGAAAATTAAATTAGACCCTAGGTAATTAAAGAGCTATATGAGATTAATAGTATCCCCTATCAATTAATTTTGAGATTATTTGTTAAGTTAGTTTAATTATTTATTAATGGAAGATATTATTAATTTTGTTGGAGATTTATAATCTGCTTGTAACTTAGATGTTTTATTTTGCCAAATTGACTTAGTGGTTAGATTCACTCAAAAACATAGTTAAGACTAAACTAGTTTTGCATCATTTTAATAAGTTAGTTGTGCTAGGTTAAGTATTTTTTTTAAAAAAATTATTTCGTTTGTGCCCAAAAGTTTGGGCATGACATGTTAGATGGATAAATTAGTGAGAAAAATAATTGAACCATGTTATGGAATTATTTTGTTGGCATTCTACACTCTTATGAGAATAGTTGATGTTGTCATTGATGGCAACCATCTGGCAACCAACTAGTAATCATCTGCCAACCCACCGGCAATAGACTTCTACATACACCGGCAGGCACTTCACCGGTAGCAACAACAATGCATACCAACATCCCAACTGACAGGGAATAAACTTTTGTTTATTGTATTTTAATGTAATTGTCTTTTGTAAAGCCAACATGGTACATTGTAAAAGACTCATATATGTATGAGATCTTGTAAATCAAATGTATGAGAGGAATGAATGTAAGGTATAGAGGAGAGAGCAAATTTTGTATAAGGATTTGGTTATAGACTGAGCTTTGACTGATATTGAACCTGGCATAGTTGATATTGATTTGAAGTAGTACATTGTATTGGATTTCATAATCCATTTTTGTAGTCAGTGAGACTCTTATTGAGCAGTGAGCTCTAGGCAGTTGGTCTTCCTGCATGTGCAGGCTCCTCATTGTAAGTAATATTTTTTCATTGGCTAGTGAGTGAATATTGTGGGTCACAAATCCCACCGAGGTTTTTCTCACACCGAGTTTCCTCATTAAATTTCTTGTGTTATGGTGTGTTTTCTATGATTTCTCTATTGTTCCTGTTTACTGTATTAATTCTTATTTATCGGTACACTATTTTGGGATGCAAACTACTTAATAAGGTTAAATCTTTTGTTAACTGGTTAGACACTGATTCATCCCCCCTCTCAGTGTTCATTTATGTATGCTCTAGGCAGTGTGCCTTACTGCATGTACAGGCCCCTATTATATGTAATATATTTTCATATGGCCAATGAACTGATATTGTGGGTCACAAATCCCACCATGGTTTTTCCTCTTTGAGGTTTTCCACGTATAAATTTTTTGTGTTATGGTGTTCATTTATGTGGATGGTTTATTTTCTTCTTGTTATATGTTTATTTATTTTCTGGTTTATATATGCATGGTATATAAGGATAAAGATTGTTTATACCGGAAAAACACTGATTCGACCTCCCCCCCCGTCTTAGTGTTCTTGCATCCCAACAATTGGTATTAGAGTTTGGTTCCTCGGAAGAAGTTTAATAGCTTGAGGAAGATCCCGAAACTAGAATCTTTGAACATTGCTATGGAGAAGCAACTTGAGATGTCTCTTGAGGATTATGTTGCTGAAAGGATGAAGAACTTGAAATTGCAAGAAGAATTGAATTCCGCAAATGAATTCATTTTTATCCTGCAAGAAAGGTTACCATCTGATCGAGCCAAGAGAAAATAACTTTTGCAAAAACCATATGATGAGGAGAAGAATGCTCTTAAGGAACAATGTCAAAAACTAAGTCAAGCAAACATGCTCATGAAGAATGAAGTACAAGATCTGACTATGAGGTTATCAAAAGATATTGAGGATAGAAAGAAGAAGGAAGATAATCTTGTTATATCTCTGAAGAAAAAATTTGATGAATGTGAGAGATTGACTCATGAGAATAATTTGTTGAGAACTAATTTGGCACACTCTCGGAACAATGAACAAGAACTTGAAAGACAAATAACTACTCTGAGAGAAGATCCAATAAATGCAAGTGAGTATAAAGAAAAGTTTAGGATCAATGTTGTACAGTTGGATGACTTATTGAAAAGACAAAGACAGATTGATGATTCTAGAGGACTTGGATTAGTACAAGTTGATAGCTCTGATATTGCAAATGAAGATCAGACAACCGGTATGTAGAACTCATCAAAATAGAGAAAACCAGTAAGGCAATCTAATGCTTATAAATTCAATGGTATATATTTTGTTTGCAATAAATTTGGGCATATAGCTAAACAATTTAGAAATAAAGCAAATCAAAACTACAATAATGTTCTCGGTCAATGCACAAATTGCAAGAAATATGGTCATAGATCAGAAGATTGCAGAATAAATGTTAAATGTCATGCATGTGGAAATTTTGGAAATTTTGCTAATCATTGTAGGCCAAGAAATGATACTAGATATGTCAAAGAAATTTAGAAGAACAATGTTACATGTTATACATGCAAAAAAATAGGTCATAATGCTAAGTATTGTAGAAGCAAGACTCAACCAGTTAATAATGATAAATATAATGAGAAAGGAAAGAAGAAGGTAGATGAAATACAACAAGATCACACCAAGAGATGGGTTATAAAATCTGAAGAACCAAGTGGAGATGGATCTACAATGCTAACTCCACTGGTAGAACAGGGTATTCCTCCACCGGCAGGAAATTCCATCGGTAACTGAGGCATAAGCCTTAGGGGTTGGTAAAGTCATTGCTAAATTTTGTATATTACCCCAAAAGAGACATAAGGAGATCTGGAGAGTTGTGTTCATCATCGATGAAGATTCACCTAGCTCATGACTGTGAAACTGACATCCGTAGGGTTGTTGGTGAAGCATTTATTATAGAAAATTAGGGTTTTATTCATTGATAAAAGGGGGTAAGTGAATTCATTTTCACTCACCGAGCATTCAAGTATTCAGAGCAAAGTAAAGGCAACTTAAGAGCGAGAAAAAACATTGTGAAAGGATTTCAAGAGGTTATCTGAAGCATTCAATCTTCCACCAGTAGTCACTTTCAGGTATTTTTCAAAATGGCATTTGAATCTTCAACTCCTACTTTCATTGCAAATCCCACCATCGTTGAAGTCAAGGATAGGTTAAGGCCAGTATTTAAGGAGATTCCCAAAATTTCTAAAAAGGAAGACTTGGCAGGAGCATTTTCTAGGATTGCTGATGATGTAATGTATGTTGAAGATGTGTGGGCATACATTCACTGCACCCTTGATGATTTGGGCATAGAGGACATCAAAAGAATGTATCAATCCATGATACTGGGAGACTCTGGAACCATCAAACTGGAATACAAAGCATTTGAGGATCTAGGGTTAACTGGTATTCTGTACATACCAGAATTAAAAGATGAGGTTATCAAATACATTCTAAGAAGGGTTCACAATGAATTTATTTGGCTAGATGGGCCTTACATGATCACGAAGGAGACTATTCATGCAGTCACCAACTTACCCAAAGTTAGACAAGAACTTGGCAAGAAAATTTCCAACACAGAGGTTGTAGAGTCCCTCCCCAATCAAGCTCTCATTAACCTAGTTTGACCATGGTTGACCTTATTAATAGATGCTATAATTCAATAGGATGGGCTATGTTACATGGATAAATTAGTGAGAAAAATAATTGAACCATGTTATGGAATCATTTTGTTGGCATTCTACACTATTATGAGAATGGTTGATGTTGTCATTGATGGCAACCATCTGGCAATTAACTGGCAATCATCTGCCAACCCACCGGCAGTTACCAGCACTAACAATAGACTTCTACATACACTAGCAAACACTTCAGTGGTAGCGACAACAATGCATACCGACACCCCAGTCGACAGGGAATAAACTTTTGTTTATTGTATTTTAATATAATTATCTTTTGTAAAGCCGACATGGTACATTGTAAAAGACTCATATATGTATGAGATCTTGAAAATCAAATGTATGAGAGGAATGAATATAAGATATAGAGGAGAGAGCAAATTTTGTATAAGGATTTGGTTATAGACTGAGCTTAAACCAGTACTGAACCTGGCATAGTTGATGCTGATTTGAAGCAGTACATTGTATTGGATTTCATAATCCATTTTTGTAGTCAGTGAGACTCTTATTTAGCAGTGAGCTCTAGGTAGTTGACCTTCCTACATGTGCAGGCCCCTCATTGTAAGTAATATTTAATCATTGGCCAGTGAGTGAATATTGTGGGTCACAAATCCCACTGAGGTTTTCCCCACACCAAGTTTCCTCGTTAAATATCTTGTGTTATGGTGTGTTTTCTATGATGTCTCTATTGTTCCTGTTTGTTGTATTAATTCTTATTTATCGGTACACTGTTTTGGGATGCAAAGTACTTAATAAGGTTAAATCTTCTGTTAACCAGTTGAACACTGATTCACCCCCCCTCTCAGTGTCTTTGGGACTGCCATTAATTCTAACAATTGGTATGAGAGCCTGGTCCTCTATTTTCAAATGTCTAACAGCTTGAGGAAGATTTTGACATCGGTACAGATGGAGAACTTATGAAAACAATTGGAAGGAGATCTTATAGACTATGATGCAGAGAAATTGAAGAATATCAAACTTGAAGATGATCTGAGGACTGCACAAGAATTCATTCAAGGACTTCAAGAGAATCTTACTATAGCTCGAAATAAAAGAAAAGAACTTCATGAGAAAATAAAAAAAGTTGATGATGAAAAGGAAACTCTTAATGAACTTGTGAACAAGTTGAGACAAGAAAACAATACTATGAAGAATGAAATACAAAATATGACTATGAGGTTTTGTAAGGACATTGAAGACAGAAAGAAAAATGAAGATGACTTGACTAGGAGACTCAATGATGATGGAAATGAAAATCTAAGACTTAGTTATGAAAATGATATGTTGAAGATAGATCTGTTTCACATGCAACATGATAAAATTGGGCTTATGAGACAAAAGGGAATTTTGGAAAATGAGTTGGCTACTGCAAATCAACACAAAGAGAAATTCAAAAAAAGATCAGATGAACTTGATAACATGTTGAAAAGTCAGAAACCTAATGGAGATACAAATGGACTTGGATTTGAAGTTGGAGAAAATTTTGGTACTACAAACAATCTAGATCAGAACAAACTGGTAAGACAACCTAATGCTTACACGTTTAAAGGCAAATGTTTCAATTGCAACAAATATGGTCATAAAGAAAATCAATGTAGATTTAGAAAAAATCAGAATATTAATGCACCCACCGGTCAATGTTCCCAATGCAACAAAGTTGGTCATAATTCAGAAAACTACAAAATGAATGTGAAATGTTATGTTTGTGGAAGATATGGACATGTATCTAATCAATGCAGGACACAAACTGACATAGAATATGGAAAAGCTATTCAGAGGAATAATGTGACTTGTTATGCTTGTAACAAAATTGGACATATTGCAAAATTTTGTAGAAGCAAGACTTCACCGGCAAACAATAAAGGATCCAGTTTGAAAGACAAAGAAAAGGTAGATGAGGTAAAGCAAGAATTTTCAAAACAATGGATTAGGAAGAGAGATCACAATGTTGATGAGACTATCTCTGCACCAATAGAATAGAGTAACCCTCCACTGACAAGAGAATCTTCATCCAGCCAAGGAGTAACCCTTTGGGGGTATTGCAACAAATTGAATATCATACAGATTACCCTCGGTCAATGGTGAGAAGATAGATTTCTTCTTTACCGGCAGATGTGTTAATTTTTCACTTAACCGACAAGCATTTAATGCAATTGTTGAGAGAAAAGTCATTATAAATCATCAGATTTCCCTCATTTTTGTTTCACCGTGCATTCAAAATTAGCAAAGAGCATGAAAAAGAGAAAAGGCATTCAAGGTGAAGGTGTGAAGTGATCTTTTCAAGTATTTCATAATACTTTAAGGCAGCTAAAGGTATTTCTCAATGGCTTCTTCTTCTTCTCCCAAGTTTATTGCGAACCCTACTATTGTGGAAAACGTAAAACACCCTAGGCCCATGTTTAAAATAATTCCTGAAGTAGCTAAGCAAGATGATTCCATAGGAGCATTTTCAAAAATTCCTAAAGGTGTAGCTTATGCTGAAGACCCGAGGATGTATATACATTGCAATATAGAAGAACTAGGTTTTGAATATTTGATGAAAATGTTTACCAATATAATTTGTGATGAACTTGGCATGGTTAAACCCAAGCACAAGATTGTAGAAACTCTAGGTTTTGTGGAAAAACTGAACATTCCCCAATTTCTGGAAGTAGTGAGAATTATCCTAAGTAGAGAACATGGAGAATTTCTATGGTTGGATTTTGTCTGCAAAAAAACCCAGCAAGCAATTAGGGTAGTAACTGGTTTACCCTCAACTGGCAGCAGACCTGACCAAACAAAGAAAGTTCCTAACAACAAAGTAATGACCCTAACTGGAGCAACATCTGATAGTAGATCACTAAGATTGAATGATATCAACGACATTAATGTGAGAGTCATAAGTATGGTGCTAGGTTACAAGACTACACATGCAAACTGACTTAATTTAGTTTCTAGTCTTTTCATTAACAGTGCTTATAAGATGGTTAACAACAATGCAATGATAGATGTGTGTGAATGGCTGAAAGATGAACTCATAGATAATTTGAAAAATATTAAAGGAGATAAGAAAGGGACATTTCACTTTGGTAATCTTTTAGTATGCTTAATGTTGTATTTCACTAAGGAAATCCTCGGTATAGGACCGAAAGACTTTGGATATGACATACTGGTAGGAAAACAATTATAGGAATCTTTTACCAGCATGGGAACTGCAAAAGACAACAACATAACTGAATACTTTAAAGCTTTTCAAGATAAAATGAAAACTAGAGAAAGACTACCGCAGAGTGTAGTGGACAAATATGACAAAGAAATATGTTTTGTCATCAAGAATGATGAGACATGGATGGAAGCTATACTCACTAGGACTGTATGGGTGACTGAAATGGGATATGAGGTAGATCTCAACATTATTGAGACTTATGCAAAAGCTTTGTTAGATACACCAAGAGAACCAACAAAACAAGTTTTTGGCAGTGCAGAAATTATTGAAAGTGATGTAAAAACAATGAAGGTATAGGAAATCAAAGAAAATGTAATGAACATCAGTGGGATATTGGCTAGTGAGCTAGAAGGACTGCAATCGGAGGCACACATTTCACTAATTGGTACATCTTCTGGAACCGACAGTGACAAGGAAGCATAGTTCAAAAGAGTAGAAAGGAGGAAGAGAAAACCTTCATCAGTACCCTCTCCTTCACCCAAGAGAACAAGGACCTTGACAAAGAAACAATAGGAAGTAAGGGGACCGGCCAAGAAACTAACTCCTAAAAAGAAACAAAAACCGATCACAACTTCATTGGATGATTTGTTAAATTAAATTACTGATGATGGAAATTTGGCTAATGTGAGTAAACTGTATAATTCATTTAATGATTCTAACAAGGAAAGAATTGAGAACAATACTATCTTATACTTGGACATATATAAGAAAGTCTTAATTGAAGTTGTGGATGATTTACCAAATGAACTGTATAGAAGATTGGATGCAAAAAGGATAGCAGTGATGGAATTGGATAAGAAACTTAAAGTTGAAAAACTTCTAGCTGTACATCTAGTAAAATCAAAATAGGAAATTGATGAACTAATCTTAGAGGCTAATCGATCTATTTTTGCCAGTGGTCACCAGCAAGTCTAATTCTAAAGAACTGAAAAAGAAACTTGGTCCTAAGTTGGACAATCCTATCTCTCTGAGAATGGAAATATCCAAGGCATTACTTCAAGGAGAACAATCACCAGAAGAGCACATGCATCATCTCACCAACATGATCCAATAGACTGAGGCAACCTTCAATGATAGCAAAAGGCTTATGCAGAGTCTTAATTTGGTTTTAGCAGATATCTTTCAGATTGTAACCAACTAGTTACAGATCTTGAGGTGAAATTTTTGCACTCGTTTGACAATTTTTGACAACCTTTGTCATTGATGTCAAAGTGGGAGTAGTGGAGAGAAAAATGATTATTCAGAGGAGATCACTTGCTCAGGGGGAGCACATCTTTTTGGAAACTTTTTGGACTTCAGTTTTTGGAACAGTTTTGGATTTTTCTCATGAGTGTTGCCATCAATGCCAAAGGGGGAGATTGTTGGCATTCTACACTCTTATGAGAATAGTTGATGTTGTCATTGATGGAAACCATCTGGAAACCAACTGGCAATCATCTGCCAACCCACCGGCAGTTACCGACACCGGCAATATACTTCTACATACATTGGCAAACACTTCACCGGCAACGACAACAATGCATACTGGCACCCCAGCCGACAGGGAATAAAATTTTGTTTATTGTAATTTAATGTAATTATCTTTTGTAAAGCCAACATGGTACATTGTAAAAGACTCATATATGTATGAGATCTTATAAATCAAATGTATGAGAGGAATGGATGTAAGGTACAAAGGAGAGAGCAAATTTTGTATAAGGATTTGGTTATAGACTGAGCTTAAACCGGTACTGAACCTGTCATAGTTGATGCTAATTTGAAGAAGTACATTGTATTGGATTTCATAATCCACTTTTGTAGTCAGTGAGACTCTTATTGAGCAGTGAGCTCTAGGAGTTGGCCTTCTTGCATGTGCAGGCCCCTCATTGTAAGTAATATTTATTCATTGGATAGTGAGTGAGTATTGAGGGTCACAAATCCCATCGAGGTTTTTCCCACACCAGGTTCCCTCGTTAAATATCTTGTGTTATGGTGTGTTTTCTATGTTGTCTCTATTGTTCCTATTTACTATATTAATTCTTATTTACCGGTAAACTATTTTGGAATGTACTTAATGAGGTTAAATCTTCTATTAACTGGTTAGACATTGATTCACCCCCCCCCCTCTCAGTATCTTTGGGACTGTCATTGATTCTAACACATCTTATCTTGTGGTGCACATTTTGATGCATTATGGATTTAGATTCTATATGATCCACTGATTGGATAACCTTTCTATGATGTATGTCAGTTATCTCTTAATTTGCAGTACTTCATTATGATGTTAGAAAACATGGATGCATGCCTTCTAAATGATTGGACTTCATGATGATTATGATGATGCCATTGAGTAAATTATTTCATGTGGATTTTATTGGATAATTAAATATTTGATTGTTATGGTTTAAGGTGTTTGAAAAGTGTTTGAATTGTATTCTTTTTATATGTTAATATTATATGTGATTATTTGAGATTACTAATGTGCAATGTGAGATGTGCAGGAAAACTAATCCATGTGACCATGGAAACTATTTGGAGAATCAAGCCTAAACCTATGTGCATTTGTGAAGCAAAGGGTTGTCTATTTGCAAAGACAACACATTGTGTGTAAATATGTTTTAATTTGTAAATGTTTATGCTTGGATGTGTGTTTAATTTAAAATTGTTAAATTTATTAATTCCAAAAAAGAGACATTGCCATGTGTATTTAAGTATTGTGTAATTTTGTGGTGTCACTTGACACATGTGTTGTAAAGTGAGCTGGTAGTGATATGTCCCTGGGAAGGAATTTGTTTTACCAATGCATTTTAAATATCCTAGTATGGCCCCAAGAAAGTCTTGGATAGGGAGCCTTTAGAAAGGTCAACTCAAGGTTGACCCGTAGGTAAAGTTTGGGTGAGTTTCTACAGGGTCAAACTAACTCCTAAGGTCAGGTTAGGGGAATCTTTAATGGGTCATATGATATACATATGGGTGAAGACCAATTTTAGCCATGTGTCCACTCCCTAGTGACTGTCTAGTCACCTCAAAAGTTGAGTTTTTCAAGATGGCTGAATTTAAACTTTTGAGGATCTTACCTAGGTTAGACAACCTTCCTTATGAGTGATATTGCTCTTCCCCATTCTCTTTTATCTTTTTGAGGTTCCTTGTATAGAGGGCTTGTAAGGTGTTGGGAAGACCAACCTATGAAAACCCCTCACCCTTCCCAAGAGGATTGGAAAGAGTGAGGAGTGTTTTCTTAGGGAATGTTTGAGAGGGAGACTTTTGATCACCCACTCTCAATTTTTTGGAGACATAGAATCTTGAGAAGTTTGGAATTTTTGGTATGGAATTTTTTGGCTAAATCTTTAGACAGAAAAGGTTAATGGATTGGGTAGCTCTCCTACAACTTCTATGACAGTTTTGATACTCAACATAAGTACAAATCCAATAGCCAACAAGATGAGAGGGGGGGGGTGAATCATACAAACTTAATCTTCCATAAAAACATTAGATTCAACCTTGGTAACATATACTTTAGTAATAAAACCAAAACTATTAAACATGCAAACTCAAATGCATATAAACATCATAAACCTCATAACACCAGATTTAACGTGGAAACCCAAATAGGGAGTAACTACTGTGGGATTTTGGACCCACTAAGAAATATACTCTTCTAGAGTATGCTCGGTTAAAAGAAAATCCTGTTAAAGATTACAAACACATTGCTAGATGTGACCCGGTTAAGGGATTTCCCTCAGATCTGTTAGGATCTTCACTTTGTTAGAAGTGAACTTGTTAAATGATTTCAAACACTCAATCAGAATGTCACCTTGCTAGAGGGTTTTACAAATAAGACTGTTAAGTCCACTCGGTTAAGAGATTTTTTGTCACTTTCACAAAATAACAATAATAAAAATCTATTTGCAACTTCACATCTAAAATGCTAAAGTAGATTCCTATTTGTTCAATACAATCTAGACATAGAACTAATCTTGTCTATCTGCTGGGCTTCTATACTCTGTTATTCAAACAGGTCTTCAAGCGTTTGTGCTCGGTAATCACTATGTAGCATCCCTGTGCATACACTTGCCCACATACATTGCTTATCAATAGTTTCCTATTTATAAACAATTAGGTAACTACATAATCTCCTTGATCACATTTCCCATGATCAATCATAGCCATTAGATCTTTGATCTTGTCTAGGTTCAATGCATCTTTCGATCTGAAAACGTTTCACCCTGCCTAAGAAATTGCATATTAGTCTTGGAACTTGTGCTAGGGTATTGCAATTCAATCTGAGTTGTAGATCTTCATGTCGACTTTCCTTTGCCTTAGATTCATTAACAAACTTCATCCACAGCTCACCAATCATTTAATCAGTTCTAGCTCATCAGCTTCCTTCATTAAATAACACATGCAAACATTTAATGCATTCTGTTATAGCTTGGTTACAACTCGGTAACAACTCGATTATAACTCGCTGAATGCTAAACTTCACTCAGTAGACATTCCACCTTCATTAACTGATAGCGATAACCTTAGGGTTTACCGACTAGGTTCTTTGCTTGATAACATAGTATAGTATTAACCTTTACAATTTACAACATATGTATGATGTTAAAACAATCTAAAACATCATGATCTCATCATTGTCTAACTCAGTAATAGTTGCCCATTGAATACCTTATTCATCCCCTTATTCATCATATCATTTCTTGTGGCTTTTATTGACATCTATATAATCTTCAAATCATACTTCTCAAGATATGGCAACATCATACTGAATTAGAAAATCAATTTCTTGACATCAATGACAAAATAATAATATCAAGACAATAAACATCCTTAATCAGTTATATCCATAATCATCAACAACCTTCTCAATATCCTTATGAAATGCCAACAATCTTTCATTGTCTGTTATAATGCTATATTGCCAACAATCTCCCCCCCTTTGGAATTTATGGCAAAACCAATTGATTTGACCTTAAAAGATTCGGATTGCTATGATTCTAAAATGTTGAAATGCTCTCCCCCATACATTAGACTTCTCCTATTTCGTCAGTTTTCTTTCCAATCTCCAGTCTTCTCTCAGTCTTCTCCCTTGATATTAGTCTTCTCCCCCTTTGACAACAATGCCAAAAAGTAAAGAACTAAAACATAATTTCTTCCTGTATGAAGTGAATTCCTGCTTGTTGTGTATCAATTCAGTCTCGGTCAGAGCATTTTGTCTTCAATTCCTGTTCCCTATATTGTTTCATGTATTATTTCCTGTACAGCTTTAGAAAACATCCTAAAGGGTGTAAATCAACATCAACTCCCAAAATATATTTGATAGAGTCATCGGATTGATGCTTTCACCAAACTCAGCCAGTGAGTAGAAGATAGGGGTAGGACCCCTAACTTACTTCTAAGATATTCAAAAGTGTCCCTTGGTAGTGGCTTGGTGAAGATATCTACTATTTGTTCCTTTGTGCTAACATACTCCAACACCACTTTCTTCTCTTGAGATTCTTCTCTAAGATAATGATATTTGATAGAGATGTGCTTTGTCTTAGAGTGCATAACAAGATTCTTTGAAATATTAATGGCACTAGTATTGTCACAGAATATAGTTACTAGCTCGGTAAATTTCTCATTTATACCTTCCAATTGTTGTTTGATCCATGCAATGTTGGTACAATTCAATGCTGCAACAACGTATTCAACTTCTGTTGTTGACTGTGAAACACATCGTTGTTTCTTGCTAAGCCAACTCACTAGTCTTTCTCCTAAAAAGAAAGCTCCTCCACTTGTGCTTTTTCTGTCATCAATGTTGCCTGCCCAATCAGCATTAGTATACTTTTAAATCAAAATCATTTCCTTTCTGATATACTAAGCCATAATCCTTAGTGCCTTTCAAGTATCTAAAGATCCTTTTGATTGTTGTCATGTGTGTTTCCTTAGGATCTGCAGAGAATCTTGCAACTATACCTACTGCATGTGCTATGTATGGTCTATTGTGGACAACATATTGTAGCTTTCCAATCATGGATCGGTAAAGTGTCTCATCAATAGATGCAGATTCATCATTCTTTGATAATTTATAGTTGGTAGTCATAGGAGTACTTACTAGTTTTGAATCCTCCATTCAAAATTTCTTCAAGATTTCCTTTATGTACTTGGATTGAGCAATGAAAATCTCAATTTTCATTTGTAGTATCTGTAAACCTATAAAATACTTTATCTCACTGATTAATGACATCTCAAATTCTTTTCTCATTTCATTTCCAAAGTTCTTGCATAAAGAGTCATTTCCACAAAATATAATATCATCAACAAGTATGGCTGAGATCAGTATTCCATTTTCATCATTCTTCATGTACATGTTGTTGTTCTCACTTGTCCTTATAAAACTAATCTTAATCAAATAAAAGTGCAATCTTTCATACCATGCTCTAGGTGCTTGTTTCAAACCATATAAAGCTTTGTTCAATTTACATACCTGATCTTTATTATTGTCTTCAACAAATCCTTCAGGTTGTTCAATAAAAACTTCTTCTAATATTCCATTCAGAAATGCAGATTTGACATCCATTTGATATACCTTGAAATTTTTGAAAGCAGCATATGCCAACAATGTTCTTACTCCTTCAAGTCTAGCAACAAGTGCAAAAGTTTCACCATAATCAATTCCTTCTTCTTGAGCATAACCTTTGCAAACTAGTCTTACTTTGTTTCAAATGACATCTCCTTTTTCATTTATCTTGTTTCTAAAAATCCACTTTGTACTGATTACATTCTTGTCCTTCAGTCTTGGGATTAGTGTCCATGTGTCATTCTTCTTGATTTGATCAATCTCTTCTATCATAGCATTTATCCAATCTTCACTGTTAAATGCCTCTTTCACTATTCTCGATTCAAATTCAGATATCAAACATGTGTTCTGTCTCAGTTTGTTCCTTGTCATCACTAGATCATCCTTATCTCCTATAATCTAACTTGGTGCATGATGTCTTCTAACATACTTAGCTAATACAGGCTCAGTAGGCTCTGTATGATCTTCTTCATCACTCGGTGACTGGATATTCTCTTCATTTTCTTCAATAGTATTCTTGGTAAGACTTCTCGATTGAACATAGACAAATTTATCATAGTCTTCTGGTTCCTTGGAATTTCCTTCATCATTTCTTTCTACAAATTCATCAATTTTCACATTTGCACGTTCTACTATTTTGTTAGATGATTTGATCAGACATTTAAATGCTTTGCTTCTAGAAGAATAACCTAGAAATGTTCCTTCTTCACTCTTCTAATCAAACTTGCCATTTCTATCATCTTTGTGAACATAGCATCTACTTCCAAAGATTTTAAAATAACTAACATTAGGTTTCTTATCATACCAGATTTCATATGGTGTCTTCAAAGTACCTTTCTTCAATTGAACTCGGTTCAAGGTGTAAACAACAGTGCTTATTGCTTCTCTCCAAAAATTTTGTGGCACCTTCTTTTCAATCATTAGTGTTCTAGCACAATCCACAATAGATCTATTTCTTCTCTCAGCTATTCCATTCTGCTGTGGAGTTCTTGGTGTAGAGACTTGTCTTTTAATACCATGATCATTGCAGAATAATTTGAACTCATCAGATGTGAACTCTCCTCCTCTATCTGATCTAAGACATTTCAGTTGTCTTCCTGTTTCATTTTCAACTCTTGCCTTGTACCATTTAAACATTTGAAAAGCTTCTGATTTTTCTTTTAAAAACATTATTGACATCATCCTTGAATAGTCATCCACAAATAATATGAAATATTTATCACCATAATAACTTTGAACTTTCATAGGACCACAAAGATCAGTGTGCACTAGATCTAAAATTCCCTTAGAAGTGTAAGACTTACTTGTAAAGCTTGATCTTGTCATCTTACCCATCTGGCATCCTCGACATATAGCATTCTCAGGTTTTTCAAGACTCGGTAGACCTCTTACTCGGTGTTTCTTGCTTATTTTGATCAGATTATCAAAATTTACGTGACAAAACCTTTTATGCCATAACGAGGTATTATCTATCCTTGCATGTAAACACTTATTCCGAGTTGAGTCAAGGTGAAATGTGTTACCTTTTGTTTATGTCCCAGTAGCAGCTAACTTTCCATTCTTGTCATGAACTTTGACAATTCCTTTCTGAAATTCTATTCAGTAACCTATGTTGTTTATCTATGCTACACTCAACAAATTGTATTTCAAACCTTCAACCCAATAAACATCATTGCATCTTGCATTGTCAAGAAGTGTTATAGATCCTTTACCTTTCACCAGACATGGTGCATCATTACCAAATCTGACATAGCCTCCATCATAATCTTCTAATATAACAAACTTGTGTTTATCTCCTGTCATATGATGTGAGCATCCACTATCTATAATCCAAGAATCATTAGTGTTTATGTGAGATATTAGGGATTTTTCTTCATACCTTTCTTCATCTGATCTATCTTTGATAACCACATAAACTACTTCCTCTATATCAGTATCATCTAATTTATCATCATTGGATTCCTCATTAGCTATTAAGCATGTCTTTCTATCTCTTCTTCTAAAGTCTTGGTGTCCTGTGTAATGATTATCTTTCTGTTTGTCATCTCGGTAATCTCTTCTTTCAGTAGAATCTTTGTCAGGACAGTTAGAAGCCATATGTCCTATCTTATCACAATTGAAACATTTCAAAGGTAGTTTTCCTTTATACTTACCTTTGCCTCTTGGTAACCTTTTGGCTAATAGTGCTTCAAACTCTTCTTTCTTTTTGATTTCCTCATATAGTTTGTGTACTTCTTCCATGTTCTTATGGAATCTTTCACTTTCTCCACTGTGATCTCCTTCAGAGTACTTATACTTTCTTTCATTGTAATCATTAGATTCATCAAGATGAAAAGAACTAAATGCAAATTCAACTTTATTTACCGAAGATCCACTGTTATCAAAGTTACTTAATTCAAATGCATGTAGCTTACCAATAGTAGCATCTAAAGAAACTGACATATTAGGTACAGACCTCAATTTATTGATTGTAGAGACTCGGATTGCATAAGCTAGTAGAAGGGTTCTCAACAACTTACTTGTTATGTCCTTTTCTTCAATAGTTCCACCTGCTCCTTTGATTTGATTGACAATCTCCTTTAGTCTTGTACTGTACTGAGTTATGTTCTCACCTTCATTCATCCTCATAGATTCAAGTTGTCCTCTTAGACTATCTACTTTTTCTCTTTGAACATGTTCATCTCCTCCATATACTGATATGAGCTTATCCCACATTGCCTTTGCATCATTGCAGCCTTCTAGATCATTAAACTCTGAATCAGTCAATGCAGATGTTATTTCAATCATTGCTTGAATATGTTCTTGCTTCGCCTTTATCTCTTCCATAGTCAATGGATAGGTGCTCAGTGTAACAAAATCATTCTCCAGATAGTATACAACATATTCTCCAACTCCTGATAGATGTAGCTTCATTCTTTTCTGCCATCTAGAGAAACTTGACTTGTTCAGCTTCGGTGCATCCCTCTTATACATCTTTGGATCTTTAACTCAAGTGCTTTTAAACTTTCCTTCCAAAGTCCAAAGATCTGATACCAATTGATAGTTCTGATACTTAATATAAGTACAAATCTAATAGCCAACAAGATGAGAGGGGGGGGTGAATCATACAAACTTAATCTTCCATAAAAACATCAGATTCAACCTCAGTAACATATACTTCAGTAATAAAACCAAAACTGTTAAACATGCAAACTCAAAAGCATATAAACATCATAAACCTCATAACACTAGATTTAACGTGGAAACCCAAATAGGGAAAAACCACTGTGGGATTTTGGACCCACTAAGAAATATACTCTTCTAGAGTATGCTCGGTTAAAAACAAATCCTGTTAAAGATTACAAACACATTGCTAGATGTGACCCGGTTAAGGGATTTCCCTCAGATCTATTAGGATCTTCACCTTGTTAGAAGTGACCTTGTTAAAGGATTTCAAACACTCAATCAGAATGTCACCTTGCTAGAGGGTTTTACAAATAAGACTGTTAAGTCCACTCGATTAAGAGATTTTTTGTCACTTTCACAAAATAACAATAATAAAAATATATTTGCAACTTCACATCTAAAATACTAAAGCAGATTCCTATTTGTTCAATACAATCTAGACATAGAACTAATCTTGTGTATCTGTTGGGCTTCTATACTCTATTATTCAAACAAGTCTTCAAGCTTCTATGCTCGATAATCACTATGTAGCATCCCTGTGCATACACTTGCCTACATACATTATTTATCAACAGTTTCCTATTTATAAACAATTAGGTAACTGCATAATCTCCTTGATCACATTTCCCATGATCAATAATAGCCATCAGATCTTTGATCTTGTCCAGGTTCAATGCATCTTTCAATCTGAAAATGTTTTACCCCACCTAGGAACTTGCATATTAGTCTTGGAACTTGTGCCAAGGTATTGCGGTTCAATCTGAGTTGTGGATCTTCATGTTGACTTTCCTTTGCCTTAGATTCATTAACAAACTTCATCCATGGCTCACCAATCATTTAATCAGTTCTAGCTCATCAACTTCCTTCATTAAATAATGCATGCAAACATTTAGTGCATTCTGTTATAGCTTGGTTACAACTCGGTAACAACTCAGTGAATACTAAACTTCACTTGGTAGACATTCCTCCTTCATTAACCGATAGCGATAATCTTAGGGTTTACTGACTAGGTTCTTTGCTTGATAACATAGTATAGTATTAACCTTTACAATTTACAACATATGTATGATGTTAAAACAATCTAAAACATCATGATCTCATCATTATCTAACTCGGTAATAGTTGCCCATTGAATACCTTATTCATCCCCTTATTCATCATAGCCTTTCCTGTGGCTTTTACCAACATCTATATAATCTTCAAATCATACTTCTCAAGATATGGTAACATCATACTGAATTAGAAAATCAATTTCTTGACATCAATGACAAAATAATAATATCAAGACAGTAAACATCCTTAATCAGTTATATCCATAATCATCAACAACCTTCTCAATATGCTTATGAAATGCCAACAATCTTTCATTGTCTGTTATAATGCTATATTGCCAACATTCTATTCATCCCATTTGCAGGTTTTAAGGCTGGTTGAAATATTTCCTTTTATGTTTTTCATTGTATATGAAAGATTGTATTTGTTTTCTTTGTTTCTTTGTAGTCATGGAAGATGTTTGAGTTCTTCTTGTGTTTCTTTTGCATTTCTTGTATCATGTTTTTTTTGGGTTGTTTTAAGGCCACACTCACCCTTGGGAGGGTAGTGTAGCCTTGGGGTGAATGGTTGTTTGACAACCTAAGAGTGTAGAAACTCTCTTTGGAAGAGAGTGATATACAAGGGCTATGGGACCCTTGTTGCATAGTGTTTTATGTTTATGAATTAGGGGTCATAAGGGGAGATTTTGGCTTGTATGTCATGAGGAACATAAGGGTATTGGTGGGTCAAGTTTGAACTTGTGGATAATCTACTTGGTATCCTTGCAAAGACATTATGTTCTCCTACTTGCAGATTTCTCCTCTAGGTACTTGGTCCACCTTCACCCCACAAGAAATAGTCACTTAAGTGAGTTTGTTTATCCTTGGGTTGGGAGTGTTTGTGTTGCGTATTCATCTTTCTTGTGTGTTTATGCTTGTGTGTAACCCGTTTAACCTTGGTTCTCCTATCTCAGGGGTGGCTTCATGTAAGCCTAGGTTGGGAGGTGAGCCTCCTTGGTTACAACCTACAAATTTTTATTGAAAATTTTCTTGGGAAGAAGATTGGAAGGGAAGCTATGGCATGATCCTATTGTTTTATTTTATTTAGTTTAAAAAAAAATGTATTTTGACAAGCCCTTATTCGGTAGAAATGAAGAGGCTTGATTTTTGTAACTTTCCTATTTGTGTAAAGGAAATGATAAGGAAACAAATGTGTTTTAACTTGACTAACTTCATTCAAATAAAATAAGAGGAAAGAAAGGCTTGAGTTATTTATTTGTATTTAATTATTGCAAAAAAAAAAGTGGAAAGAAATTTGTTTATGTTTATTAGATAATAAATAATATGCATGTTGGAGATGGAAAGAAAAATAGTTGTATATTTAAGTAGTTTCATTTTTATGTTAATCTGCAAAAGAAATAAGTGTTAAAGATGTAGTTAAATTTAGAAAGGGAAGTACTATTTATGTCTATAGTTTTGAAAAAGGAAATGTTGAAAAAAAAAAGAATACATTTAAATGTTAGTTTTTAAATCTTCTAAAAGTTTGTATCTTGTTGTTTTATATATCAAATAATGTTGAAGAAATAACACAGTTGTTAAATAATTTACTTCTGTTATTTATACCTATTTCAAAATTTGTGTAATAGAAAGAAAAAGTGCAGATTTAGGCATATTACCACATCTAGATAAATATATTTGCATGTAGGATTAAATAATCTAAAAACCTACTATTATGCATCTATCAAATATAAAGTTGAAAGAAATATTTAATGAAATAAGTGTTGCATCTGATAAACATTTATATTCAAATTTACTCATGCATTTAACATTCTTGCTTTTTTTTTCTAAAAAAAAATATAGATTAATAAATCTATTCAAATATTTTGTAACATTTATAAAATCTGGTTAAATAGATGAGAGTCTTTAATTAGATTAAATATATGATGCATGAGTATATATATATATATATATATATTTAAATGTATCCCAGAATTATTTTCGTACCCCCTTTGTGAATACATATGTATATAATAGACATATATATTTTTAAATGTATCCCAAAATTATTTTCATACCCCCTTTGTGAATATATATATATATATATATATATATATATATATATATATATATATATATATATATATATATATATATATATATATATATATATATATATATATATATATATATATATAAAATATGCTGTGGATATGTTGTCAATGAAATGTAATATAATAAACAAGAAAAAAAGAATTTCTCTGCATGTAAGTTTTTGGGTCGGCATTGTGTGTGGGGAGGCCATGTGAGTCGTGGCCACTGGGTGGTTCGTGACCCCCACAGTGGGCCGTGGCCACCAAGCAGACCGCAACCCCCATAGTGGTCCACGACCCACCCAATTAAATTTTCTTTTTGTAAATTATAAAAATGGATATTATTAAAAGTAAAATGTTTAATTTTAGACTATAGGGTAAATGTTGGTCGAATATTAAACATTTAATATTTAAGGGGGATTAAAATTGACATTAATGTGGAGTGAATTATTAGGAAATTATTATATTTATTCTGGTTAACTTTATTGGTCGAATTTAAAAACATTATTTGCATTTGCTCAATTAATTATTCTAAATTCATTAAAATAAGTGTTAACATTATTTTAATTAGTCCTAGAGCAATTAAATACTATTTGAGATAATTAAAAACTCTTGATTAATAATTTGGAGAATTTAATTGGGGTGAATTAATTAAGTTAATAAATTAAGTTGTGACGGTCCTTTTGGAGTATAATTAGTCTAGTTTAAATTTTAACGTTATATTTGTAAAGTTAATTAAATTAACTTTAGGAACTCATTCTTTAAATGCTTGAGTTAACCTTCAGCTTAGATAAACTTATTTATCTCATCTTTATCATAGGGTAATTAGTATTTTATGTTGTTTTAAAAAAAAAACTTGTTGCGTTTTTGCCCAAAAGTCTACGCATGACATTTTGGTATTAGAGCCAAGTTTCCAACACTAGGAACCTTTCTTTATTACGTTTCGTTTTAAATATTATCTTCTTTAAAAATTATTATTTATTTATTTATTACTTTATTTTATTTTATTGATCATTAAGGATGCCGCCAATTACGCGACAAGCTCGTAAGCGCAGTAGGGTTCCTAGACGTGCTCACATGGCACGTGAAGATGTACAGGATGAGCCGGTTCTAGAAGGGGATCAGGAAGCTCCTCCTGAATAATCGAATGACCCTAACAGAGACATTTTGGTTGCACTTCAGAACCTGATAGGAATAGTTCATGATAGACTCCCAGCAGTAGATCGTCAAGCAGAGCACCAGAATTCTGAGAGCCATAGATCTGCAGCTAGGGAGCGGAGTAGGAGTCCACCTCCTAACCATATAGAGGCCCAAGCTAAGCATGAGCCTAAGTTAGTTCATCTACCTGAACCACCTCCAATTGTGGCACCAGTAATTTTAGAGAAGAGTACCCCATGTTCCCAGGGATCAGATTAGGGAGATTTTACATCTTCAACCACCATCATTTGTAGGATCTACCGATGGGGTAGAGGATGAGGCTTGGCTATTGAGTCTAGGGAGGTGCTTTAAATTGCATCCCTATGAGAGCAATTTGAAGGCATGGATTTCTATTCACCTTTTGAGAGGGACAACTTCCACATGGTGGAGGCAGGAGGAGTACAAGAATGACATAGTTGCGGACACTGTCACTTGGGACATCTTTACGGAGAGATACTGGGATAGATACCTATTAGAGCCCTAGGTTCACACACTGGAGAACATGGGCCGAATTCATAACTAAGTCGATCCGAACTATGACTTCAGAATGTAACACCTAGGTGAAAACTTGCGAAATAACGAAGTGAGACTTAAGTGAAATTCTTTTGGAAGGATCAACATATATCAATTCAGGGGTTCCAGGGGTCACCAAAAGCCCTAAAATTTGAAACTTATTAGTCATAAGGGTTATGGCTTAGTAGGACCCCAGAGGCTACACAAATCTCAAACTATATATATAAAAATATTTTTGGTGTTTAATAATGGAATTTAGATCATTAGTACATATGAGGTTATGAATCAATTAGAACCTAAATGCAACAATTGCCCTAATCAAATCAAGTATGAGGAGTTAATTCTACAATATAATACTCATAATAGTAACTAAGGAAATACCATTAGTTGGGATATGTTCTTGACGTGGCCAGTAAAGTAGGCTAGATAGACATGAGATGGAGGAACAATAAACAAGTCAATTGAGGTAGAGACAATTCTAGTTAACATTTTAAACTATGCGAAATTATGGTGGTTTGAAAAGCATGACCATCATTTGAAGCACCAATGAAGAAGAGTTAAGAGGTATTCTTACAAATCTTAGGAAGAAGCATTAAACTATCCTAATGGATAGGTACCTTAAGCATGTGGCCATGCTAGGTTGCTTGTTGAGAACATCTATTAGAGAATTCTCGTATCAATGCAAAGAAGCTAGTGATGGATAACCTTGAAGATGAGGACTGAAATGGTGAATGACAATCTCCTTGATAAGTGAACCCTAGTAATACTATAGATAAATTGAAATAAGAAGAAAGGAGACATGAATCTCTCTGGGTTAAATCACGTAATTGCAATAAACCATAAGTTTTTCCGTAGTTATATAATTGGGGAAACAAGCAAAGTAAATTCACAACTAGTTCCTCTATGGGAAGATAATCTTGAAAGGGCTAAGTAAATGGCGAAAAGAGTAGAGATGGTTTTGGAATCACACATAATCCCTATTAAAGTGCAAGGAGTGTAGGAGAATCATGATCAGATAATCAGGTAAAAATAAAGGAGAACTTACATCCATTCAGGACTTAAGGAGAAAAGTGCAACCCAATCATGGCTAGTAACTAGATACAAGATAGTTTGGAATATTTTTACTACTTGGCACAACCGAAGGAGGTTTTCAAAATTATGGCACTTAAGTGTGAAAGTATGTGAAACATTAGGTATGGATGATGTCAACATGCAAATTTGGATAAGGCATATGGAAGGAGATAGTATGACAATATATTTAATACCAAAGTTTTAATGAGAATTAGTTCGCAGTGTAATATGTTGTCCTAATACAAGGATTTATGAGTACAATGATAAGGAGCCAAAATATGTGGTTAGCTAAGGGAGAACTTGGAAATTATGGGAGTCTTAAGACATTGGTAATTATTGTACACCTTTATGTTATGTCATAATGGGGTGACTTGATATTATGATAATAAGGTGATTTTATTGGATTGAAGGTAATTGAAAGTTGTGATATGTCATGATCAACTAGCAAGTAAATATAAAATAAGTAATATGGAAAATAATAACTTCTTTTTTTATCAAAATTTAAATTAAAAGGTCGGTGTTGGTTTCTATGCTTGTCACTTCTTGAGTATGCATCCCCTTGTTTTTTATAGTTGTATAAGTGGAGTAGGTGTGAATAAGTCAATTCTCCACATCATTTGAGAATAGTCATAGTGTGTAGGGAGTAGGAATTAGTTGTCAAGTGTTACTATTCCACCCTTAATTGTTCTTAACCATAAGTGTTAGTAATTTGGCAACATGCTCCTACCTGGTGGGAGCAAATTGATGATTAGATATGAAGACGTAAGGAGCTAGCAACAGGTGCTAAGAGAACAAATGATGTCCCTAGTGAAATTATATGATTGCATTATACTAAACATAAGAGATTCTAAGTATACAAGTATTGATATTGTACCCAGCTATCGGTCCCATTAGTAAGTGAGATATAAAAGTGTCGATGCATGTGTTACCATGTATCATTGAACCAAGATTTAACATATCAAGATATTTAATGGAAATCCAAGAAGAAAGGATGAAGGATGTAGAATTAGTGCATCCATCCATTAGAATATAACTATGGTTGTTGATAATCCTAAGTGGATAGCGGATTATATTGGAAAGTGTTGCCTGTAATAGTAATCATGTGAATGTTAATGGAACATGATCTATATAATGATTATACTCTCTTGGGTATAAGATATTTCATGATAATAAAGAAGTATAAATGATCTAATAACCTTAAGAGTCTAATAATCACTTCCTAATGCACTCAGGACGTGTGATCTTGGGTGATGTGCGGTAGTTACTCCCTATAGTGTCGCTAAAATGGTCACCTTGTTTTGAGTTTTGATTTCGACAGTGTTTCGACTTTCTTTGAATAGTATATTGTGACCTTGGGGCTAGTACTTTCTTTTATATTTTTTTTTATGATGGAAGGACCACTAAATTTATGTTTCTTTTCATTTGACCTATGGTGCTTGCCATGTTGCTAATTTTAATAATTTTCAATTGCCAACTTTTTTCTTCTTTTTTTATTAGACCTGGAAAATGTAACTTCTACTTTGATCTTTTAAAGTGTCAAGTGGTATTTTTTAATGTTTATATATCTAGTCCTAGTAATGTGATTAGTGTAATGTCTATCATGTTCGTTGAACCACTAATAGTGTGTCAAGGGAGAATACCCCAAGGAGTGAAATTAGGCACAAGGAATAAATAAAAAGTATTATATCAAATTAAGATAATAGAAAGAGTATCCTCTTTGATGAAATTCTCTTGTGATTAATCTAAGCAAGGAAATTAATAACAAAAAAAAGGGGTGTGATCTAGACCTAATAAATTGTGAAAGTGTTGACAATTGCAGACTTGTTATTTTGGCACTTGCATGGGGATGAATGCATGGATGATATCTAAATTAAGTGTAATTATTTTCATCACTCCCTTAGAATGGGATTTTTATATACCTTAATATGTGGGTTTGCGGTTAATGTGACTTAGGTAACTTAAACATTTGTGCCTAGATGTCTAAACATTGTAAGCCCTAGAGGTAGAAAAACTACCCTATTTATGGGCGGAATTGAAAAACTTAGACTTGATTACACCTTGTTTCCCTATGATGTGGGAAGAAATAATGCACCTAGGGTGGTTTAACAAATATGTAATTAACACCCTTATGAGGCACCTTGATGTAAAATAGATTCACTTTGGATAAAGTAAGTTATGATGTCAATTATCTTAACATGCAATGGATGAAAAGTTGCAGGGGGATAAACATATTTTAAACCAATCCTTAACAAAATATGACTCCTAGAAAATTTAATAAGTAAACTAATATGTGTAACCTAGATAATGGAAGATGATGATGTGTTGTATTGATATGATTTAGATGGTGCATTAACTTAAAGTGATTATGGAATGTGTAAAGTAGAGCTTAGGAAAAAGTAATAAAAATGCTAGATAAGTACCTTATGGAGAAAATAAGCTATTATGAAAGTAGGTTGATTTAGTATTGCATCTTTCTAGTAGGTAAGTCAAGCTTCAGAGTAATTTAGTGAAATTGTGGGAAATGTTATATTTCGCATCATAGTCATGCGACTTCTAGGAGTAAGTCAAACCCAAGGGGGGAGGATGTAGAGCCCCTCCCCGATCAAGCTCTAGTTAACCTATTTTTACCATGGTTGACCTTATTAATAGATTCTATAATTCAATAGGATGGGCTATGTTAGACGGATAAATTCATGAGAAAAATAATTGAACCATGTTATGGAATCATTTTACCTTGCGGTGCACATTTTGATGCGTTATGGATTTATATTCTATATGATCCACTAATTGGATAACCTTGCTATGATGTATGTTAGTTATCTCTAAATTGTAGTACTTCATTATGAGGTTAAAAAACATAGATGCATGCCTTATTAATGATTGGATTTCATGATGAATATGATGATGTCATTGAGTAAATTATTTCATGTGGATTTTATTGGATAATTAATATTTTGATTGTTATGGTTTAAGGTGTTTGTAAAGTGTTTGAATTTCATTCTTTTCATATGTTAATATTATATGTGATTATTTGGGATTACTAATGTGCAAAGTGAGATGTGCAGGAAAACTAATCCATGTGACCATGGAAACTATTCGGAGAATCAAGCCTAAACCTATGTGTGTTTGTGAAGAAAAGGGTTGTCTATTTGGAGAGAAAACACCTCGTGTGTAAATGTGTTTTAATTTGCAAATGTTTATGCTTGGATGTGTGTTTAATTTAAAATTGTTAAATTTATTAAGTCCAAAAAAGGGACATTGCCATGTGTATTTAAGTATTGTATAATTTTTTGGTGTCACTTGACAGATGTGTTGTAAAGTGAGTTGGCGGTGACATGTCCCTAGGAAGGAATTTGTTTTACCAATGCATTTTTTAAATATCCTAGTATGGCCCCAAGAAAGTCCTGGATAGGGAGCCTTTAGAAAGGTCAACTCAAGGTTGACCCGTAGGTAAACTTTGGGTGAGTTTCTAGAGGGTTAAACTTACTCCTAAGGTCAGGTTAGGTGTCATGCCCAAAATTTAGGGCAAAAATGGAACAATTTTTTTTTTTTAAATACTAATTAATTAACAAGTACGCTCACACGACAAGCGTTAATGCATTTGCCAAATCTATATTCGAGCTAATTCTGAAACGAACCAAGCATCGATTATTGTTTAATTTTATTTGCGGATTCTAACTGGTCTAATTTTTATCTCCACGAGACACCTAGTCATTAAATTTTTATTAAATCAATCACGTTTAATGAATAGGAGAGGAAAATTAATTCAGTCTCCAATATGACTATATAGTCTAAACATCCTTTTTTTAAAATTTTAATGCTCTAATTAAATTAACTAGGGCAATATTAAGCATTTAACACATTAAATACATTTAAAATTATAAGATTAGGCTTTTTCCTAAATTTATATGTTTCTCTTTCTTTTACTTCCTATTAGTAATCATACGAAAGTAATTAAATATTTAATTCTCTATTAAATATTTACTCCAAAAATACAGCCAGTATATATATATATATATATATATATATCCTTTAAAACAATAATAACTTTCCAATATAATAGTCAATATTTTTCCAACCCTAATTAGGGATTTTAATTTTATATAAAATGACTCTAAAACCAAATCAACTAAACTGGTTATTATAATTTATCACCCCAGCCCTACTCGGGCTAGGGTTTAACCCTTATTTTTTGATCTCTTTTTTTTTACAGGGCCTAACAACGGCGGTGGCCATTTTTGATGCAGGTTCGAAGAAGGGCGATGGGAAGGGGCGCCACTATGTGAATGCACAGTGGCGGCACGGCACCACTGTGTGTCCACACAGTGGGAGCCGCTGGTGGCTCTCACCACTATGTGTCCACACAGTGGGAGCCGAAGCGGCCACACTATGTGTTCGCACAGTGCATGCCGCGCGGCCCACACTGTGTGCACACACAGTAAGTCCACAAGCAACCAAAAGCCCACTTATTTTTTTTTTTTAATTTTTTTTTTTTTAAATATATTTAATATAAATATATATATATATATATATATATATATATATATATATATATATATATATATATATATATATATTTTCCCAATAAGATTTACATGCAAATTTTTAAACAAAATAACAAAAGAATAACATTGTGTAAAATCAAATTACATGCACACATATAAATGTATATATATATATATATATATATATATGTATATATATAAATATATATATATATATATATTTATATATATACATATATATATATACATATATATATATAATTTGTAAATAAGCTTAGGCTCTATTTTTTTATTTATTTTAAATGCTGATAAAAAAAAGAATGAAGTAAATCTATTGCTAAGCTATATATCAACACTATTTTGAAATACAATTTAGAAATACAATTTAGGAAATACTATTTAGCATTACAATATACTTTCCTATACCTTCATTGATTTCACAATTAATAAAACAACTAATTTATTTACTTGTTAACAGCAAATACAAATCATGATTTTTTTCGCATTTAGAATGGAGATAAATTCTCAGCTAAAAAGAAGAACTCAGATTTAAATAAAACTAATTTTTTTTATATTACAAAAGAAGCTTTTGCATGCAAATCAAAGCAATCCCTTTACTTTTCGAATAGAAATAGAAACATATCTGGCTTTTTACAACTCTTTCAATATTCTACAAATATTACAAGATGTTTCTTTATTTAACTACAATATTAAATCACATGTCCTATCTCAAAATTACAACTTGCCTCTCATTCAACGAATGAGGTAAATTTCTACTAACAAATTTAAACAAATAACTGCATATAGATTTAAGTATCTTCAACAATAATCTTCTGCATCTTTCCACTTTTCCTATTCTCTTCTCCTGACTTTCCTGCATAATAAATCACAAAATGACCACGGAGTGCTCACCTCTCAGCTTAGGCTAACTGGTAGCCACCCCCGAGCTCAGAGAACCAATTCCTAGACGGGTAACAAATAGGAAAACAAATAGAAGGCAAAATACATACAGATTTTCAGACACACTCCCAACTTGGCTTCACAGCACCACACTTTGGTGATGATCTTTTCAAAGGGTGGTAGTGGACCAATACCCTGAGGAGAATCGCAAGTATGGGAAAACAAGTAGCCACCTCATGGAACAATAAACATATCAAGAATCTCAACCCCTTATTCCTTATGCCCCCCAAAGGCATTCTAGCCTTATATCCCTCCTTATGACCCCCATTGCACAAACAGGCCATGCAGCAAGGGTCACACAAAGATCCCTTGTGATCGCTCTCAAACGAGAGTCTCTCACTCGAGGGTTGTCACTGCTACCACCCACAAGATCCTCTTCTCTCCCAAGAGTAAGAGGTCTTGAGAAAACTCCCAAAACACAGCAAGCATAATGAAGGATTTTCAAATGAAATTCTAAAACAAGACATACGCAAAAATACAGATTTCTTTCACCAAATCAGACACTCATACACATGCAAGAAAATAACCATTTTAAAGAATGATCAAACCAACCTCAATCTGCCCAATGGTAGTTTTGAAATTTGAGGAAGAGCTGCCCAATCCACGAATCTTCTTTTTTCTACCCTTAGTCAATTTTTTTCTATTCCAAACTATTATTTTCTTTTCAAAATTTCTCTTGTCTCCAAAAATGGAGAGTGGGTGATTACCCTCCAATTCTCAAAAATCTTTCTTAAGAAGCTCATTCTCTGAGTTCTCACAAGTTTCTAAAAACCAAAAAGGAAAGAAAAGCAGAATGCAAAAAGACTCTCATTACAAAGGAAAAATCTCAATTAGATTTAAACTTCTAATTTTCAATTTTCGCACAACTCAAAAAAAACAATTTTTAAAGCGTTAAAAAGATCATTAAAAAGTAGAAACTTGCCTATAATTACCCCTAACCCCTAGGTATACCTTATGGGCTTTAGGAAACCCTATTAAACTACCCCTAGGTGTTCATTTAACCCATTTTAAACCCCTCTGAAGTTTATTTTCGGGTCAAACATATGTTGACCACTCCAAAGATTATATTCCCAAAGTATTTATGACAACACATTATATTATTTAAGAAAACTATAATTAAACACTTTCCCACCAAGAGACAAAATAAAACATTTAAATTTAAATCCACACGTGTCAAGTGACACAATTAAAACACTTTTACAAAATAAAATATGAAATTGTCTCTTGTGTTTTTTACACATTAAATTTAAATAACACTTAACACTCATGCAGCATATACTGTTACGAATAAAATACAACACAAATGGGGTGTTGTCTCTCCAAATAGACAAACCCTGGCTTACGAACATACATAAGTCTAGGTTTGGTTCTCCGTAATTTTCCATGGTGACATGGTAAATTCCTTGCGCATCTCAATTTACACATTAGTACTTTCAAATATCCACATATAATATAATTCAAAGGTATACAATACACATCATCACTTGCATACAATTTTCATCTGCATAGATTAAATACATCTTTTATCAAGCAAAATTCTCATAAACAATTTCATCCCAATTCACATAAACTTAACCATACATCATAGTACTATATTCATAGTAAAGTCCTGCAAATTCAATAATGACAACTATCATTGTAATATCATCTTATCTAACAATCATGTAGTGTTCTACCTCATAAAGCATATAAGTAAAATCATCAAATCATAGCAATGTTATCCAAATCCTGAAATCATGTAAGTTCTAAGTCTCAAAATGCATCAAAATAAAGTATCCATAATAGTCCAAATATAAAATCCACTGAATGTCAGACTGAGTCGAGGTGAGGCCTCACATCCTGCCCCTCTAAGCATGAACTTCCTCCTGGAGTTCATCAAAGAGGTGGGGGTACTCTGATCTCATACGTGTTGCATCCTCCCATGAAGCCGTAACCTCATCATAACAATCCCACTAGACCCTAACCTAGTCCAGCTCTCGACCTCGAAGGGCCAATGTCCGGCGTGCCAAAATGTGAATGGGCTCCAAAGCTAGCTGCCCGTCCGACTCCACCTGCAAGGCATCCCAATCTAAAATGTGAGACTCATCATAGATATATTTTCTCAAAACTGAAACATGAAACACATCGTGGATGCGTGATAGGCTAGGTGGCAATGCTAAGCGGTAGGCAATTGGGCCTATCCTCTCAAGAATCTCAAAAGGTCCTACAAAGCGAGGTGCGAGCTTAGAACCCTTTCCATAATGGATTGGACTCTTATGCAGTCACACTCTCAAGAAAACTCTATCTCCAATCAAGTAGCTACGATCTATCCTCTTTGCATCAGCATATTTCTTCTATCTATCCTGAGCCTCTCTGAGACGCTGCCTAATCAAATCCACCTGCTGTTCCATATCCTGAACTATCTCAGGACCAATAGCAACTCTATCCTCTATGCGATCCCAACTCAAGGGTGTCCTACAAGGCCTGCCGTATAATGCCTGATAGGGTGGCATCCCCAAAGAAGTATGATGCCCATTGTTATAGGCAAACTCCACTAAGGGAAGATACTCCTCCCACCGGGTCTGATGATCCATGACGTACATGCGAAGCATATCCTCTAACACCTGATTTACCCTCTCTATCTGACCATCTGTCTCCAAGTGATAGGATGTACTGAAATTGAGCTTAGTGCCCATAGCTGCCTGCAATGACTTCCAAAAGGAAGAAGTGAAAAGAGAATCCCTGTCAGAAATAATCTTGCGGGGTACGCCATGTAGTCTAACAATGTCTCGCAAGAACACCTATGCTATTGCTAGAGCTATGAATGAGGTACGAACTGGTGAAAAGTGAGCTACTTTGGTCAACTTGTCAACTGTCACCAAGATAGCATCATGGCGACAAGAAGACATAGGAAGACCAATGATGAAATCCATGGATATAGTATCCCACTTCCACTCTGGTATAGCATGAGATTGAAGCAACCCACCTGGATGGTGGTGCTCTGCCTTTACCCTCTGACACTCGAGGCATCGAGCTACTAGCTCAGCAATGAGCTGCCGCATTCCCGACCAATGATACAACTACCTCAAGTCAGCATGCAACTTCTTAACCCTGGGATGCGCTGCATAAGGAGCTCTATGAGCCTCCGTGATAATGAACTCTCGCAATCCTCTGGAGGAAGGTACATAAATGTGCCCTCTATGGCGTAACAGTCCATCGAAATCCAAAGAATAATCCACATATTTCCCTTCTAGAGTAACCTGAGATCGTATTACCTGACAAACCTCTGCATACCATCCATCCTCTGGCAAGTGCTGTAGTATATGATCTCTCAAGTCCGTGCCCATGGATATGGTGTAAACCTCATGACGTCTCCTACTCAAGGCATCTGCAATGACATTTTCCTTACCTTTGATGTAGTGAACGTCAAAATCATATTCGCACAAGAACTCCATCCATCTCCTCTGACGTGCATTAAGGTTCGGCTGAGTGAAGATGTACTGAAGACTCTGATGATCTGAATGCAACTCAAAGTGATGTCCTAAAAGGAAGTGTCTCCACCTCATAAGTGCATGCACTACTGCTGCGAGCTCAAGGTCGTGAGTGGGATAATTAAGTTCATGAGTCTTAAGTTTCCTAGACTCAAAGGCTATGGCCCTACCACTCTGCATAAGAACTGCCCCTAAACCCTCTAGAGAAGCATCTATACAAACCATGAAATCAACTGTAGGATCTGGTACAACAAGGATAGGAGCACTAGTAAGTGCCTTCTTGAGTTCCTAAAAGGCCTTCTCGCACTTCTCTATCCACTCAAATTTCTTCCCTTTATGCTGAAGAGAAGTAATAGGGTGTGCGACTCTGGAAAATCCCTCGACGAAACATCGGTAATACCCTACTAAGCCCATGAAACTCCTGACCTTTGTCACACTAGTAGGCACTGGCCAATCCATAATAGCCCTAATCTTTGATGGGTCAACTAAGATCCCATCACTAGAAATAACGTGCCCAAGGTACTTAACCTCAGACCGAAAGAAAGCACACTTCGATAGGTTGCCAAACAACTGATTATCCCACAAACACTGCAATACCTATTTTAGGTGCTCCTCATGCTCCTTCTCATTCCAAGAATATATCAGTATATCATCAAGGAACACAACAACAAAATGGTCCAGAAAGGTATGGAACACCCCATTCATGAGGCTCATAAAAAACTGCTGGTGCATTCGTAAGTCCGAACGGGACTACGGTAAACTCATAGTGACCATATCTAGTGCAAAATGCGGTCTTGTGGATATCACTTTCCACTATTCTCAACTGATGGTATCTTGACTTCAGATCTATTTTGGAAAAGACTTTGGCACCCTGAAGCTGGTCGAATAAATCATCAATTCTGGGCAAAGGATATCGGTTCTTAATGGTTACTTTATTTAGCTGCCGATAATCCATACATAATCGGAGAGATCCATCCTTCTTCTTAACGAAGATGACTAGTGCACCCCAAGGGGATATTCTAGGACGAATATGACCCTTCTCAAGGAGTTCCTCAAGCTGCATTTTAAGTTCATTTAACTCATTTGTGGTCATCCTATAAGGCGCTCTGGAAACTGGCTCGGCTCCTGGTACTAGGTCTATATGAAAATCAATCCCTCTATGGGGAGGCATTAGCGGTAACTCTGAAGGAAATACATTTGAATATCCCTTAAGGATAGGATGGTCATCGAGCGATGTTTCTTTTTCCTCCTCTTCTCCTCTGTCACTGATAGTGATAGCAAAAAGCTGACATCCCTTCCGCATGCTCCGCTTAAGCTACATTGCAGAGATCATACAAAGAGATACGAGCCTCTGAATTCCGGTAATAACTATGGGTGAACCATGATCATCCTCACACTTGATCTTTTTCAGGCGGTAATCCATCTTGGCTCTGTGGGCATAAAGCCAATCCATGCCAAGTACGATTCCGTAAGATCCAAGTGGAGTCACTCTAAGGTCTACTAAAGTGGTGGTCTTGCCAATCTGCAGCTGACATGCCCTAACCTCTGATTCCACTGACACTCTAGCTCCTGAAGCTAATTCCACTTCCCAACTGACACCCTGTCTAGTTGCCACTAGCCCGCAATGCAACACAACCAATGGAGATATAAAGGAGTCAGTAGCTCCTGAATCAAACAAAATAGATACATTGTTACCTTTGATTATACCTGAAGATTCGATAACCGTGGCCTGATGCTTAGCCTAGCGGTTGTTGACCACTGCGAATACTCTATGGGACCTGCCCATATCACCAACTGTCAGCTCTGAAGCGGCCATCTGCTGACTCCCTGCCACCTGTCCCTTAGGGCAATCCCTCGCCATATGCCCCATGGCTCCACATGTAAAGCAAGCACCCCATGCCTGAAACTGGGCACCCTGAGGCCTAGAGAATGCCTGACCTCCTGTCCTACTGGATCCGCTGTACCCACCCCTAGAGGACTGCTGAGTCCTCGCCGACTGTGTGTACTACCCCTGCGCTCTCTGATCACGTTTCTATCCCCGAGTCTGCCACTGTTTGGGCTTGGAGCCTTGCTGATACTGTGGAGGCTTCTACCTCTGGTTCTATGGTGTTTGTTGTGGAGGAGGGGGTTTGGAGAACCCCTGAGAATTTTGGTTGTTTCCTCTCCAATGTGGTTTCTGGAATCCATAAGTCTGAGGTGCGGGATTTTGGTTCTGAAACTGATCCCTATTGTCCTGTGGTCTGACCTGAATTTCCTCGGCAATCAGTGCCTTCTCTACAGCAACCCGAAGGCTCTCTGGTGCAGACATCCTAACAGGCCCGGCTATACCGACATTTAATCCCCTGATGAAGCGGTTTACAAGAAGTTTCTCATCCTTTAGATAGTCTACATAAGGCAACAACTCAAATAATTTACTCTCATGCTGGGTTACTGACAAGCCTTTTTGTTGTAGATCGTGAAATTCATCTATACAACGCTGCCTGAAGTGTTCTGATAGGTACCTCTCACGAAACCTCTCTGTGAATATCTCCCAAGTGAGAGTATCAGGAACTAATCCTTATTTGTACTCTTCCTGTCTCCACCAAGTGGAGGTTGTCCCTCTCAGAAGATGAACTGCAACACATGCTTTCAAGTTGCTCTCATAAGAACACAACGCAAAGCACCTCTCAAGACTCAGAAGCCATGCCTCGGCCTCTACTCCATCTGTAGACCCTCCGAAGGATGGTGGTTGGAGGCGCATGACCTCCCTGATGAGATCCCCTGGATCTCGGCGAGCTCTCTCAAAATAAACTGGTTCCACCGCTGGAGGTGGTCCTGGCATATGCACAAACTCTGGCTCATTACCACCCTGACTCTCTATAGGAATCAGAGCTGGGCTCCTACTTCATTCTCTATCAACAGATCTATGACTCCCAGAGTCATGACTCCTAACCTAAGGGTTCTCTGCTGGGATCCTTTCCTAAACTATGCCAATAAGATTCTGAATGGCTGCTAAGAGGTCTTGGTTAGGTTCATTTGGTTGTTTGGGAGGTGCTCCTGGGTTCTCCTCTGGAACCGATGCCTCCCTCTCTACCTCTTCGCGTGCTATGCACACACGTCTAGGACCCCGTCCGCGCTTGCGAGCTTGTCGCGTCGTCGGAGGCATCCTAAGAGGAAAATAAGGCAAAACAATTAATTAATTTTCTTTTAGAATAATATTAATTCAATTAAATTCAAAAGTTGATAAAATCAATTTAACAAAATAATTTAAATATTCTAAGGCGAAACGTAAGTGGAGTAAGGTTCCTAGTGTGGAAACTTGGCTCTGATACCAAAATGTCATGCCCAAAATTTAGGGCAAATACAGAACGATTTTTTTTTTTTTAAATACTAATTAATTAACAAGTTCGCTCACACGACAAGCGTTAATGCATTTGCCAAATCTATATTCGAACTAATTCTGAAACGAACCAAGCATCAATTATTGTTTAATTTTATTTGCGGAATCTAACTGGTCTAATTTTTATCTCCACGAGATACCTAGTCATTAAATTTTTATTAAATCAATCATGTTTAGGGAATAGGAGAGGAAAATTAATTCAGTCTCCAAGATGACTATATAGTCTAAACATCCTTTTTTTAAAATTTTAATGCTCTAATTAAATTAACTAGGGCAATATTAAGCATTTAACACGTTAAATACATTTAAAATTATAAGATTAGGCTTTTTCCTAAATTTATATATTTCTCTTTCTTTTACTTCCTATTAGTAATCATACGAAAGTAATTAAATATTTAGTTCTCTATTAAATATTTACTCCAAAAATACAGCCAGTATATATATATATATATATATATATATACATATATATATATATATATATATATATTAATCCTTAAAAACAATAATAACTTTCCAATATAATAGTCAATATTTTTCCAACCCTAATTAGGGATTTTAATTTTATATAAAATGACTCTAAAACCAAATCAACTAAACTGGTTATTATAATTTATCACCCTAGCCCTACCCGGGCTAGGGTTTAACCCTTATTTTTTGATCTTTTTTTTTTTACAGGGCCGAACAATGGCAGCGGCCATTTTTGATGCAGGTTCGAAGAAGGGCGACGGGAAGGGGCGCCACTATGTGAACACACAGTGGCAGCGCGGCACCACTGTGTGTCCACACAGTGGGAGCCGCTGGCGGCTCTCACCACTGTGTGTCCACACAGTGGCGGCTGCGGCCGACATTGTGTGTCCACACAGTGGGAGCCGAAGCGGCCACACTGTGTGTTCGCATAGTGCATGCCGTGCGGCCCACACTGTGTGCACACACAGTGGGTCCGCGAGCAACCAAAAGCCCTCTTTTTTTTTTCTTTTTTTTTTTTTTTTTAAATATATTTTATATAAATATATATATATATATATTTATATTTATATTTATATAAATTTATAAATATAAAAATTATAAGTGTGAAGATATATATATATATATTTTTTCCCAATAAGATTTACATGCAAATTTTTAAACAAAATAACAAAGGAATAACATTGTGTAAAATCAAATTACATGCGCACATATAAATGTATATATATATATATATTTTTATACACACACACACACACACACACACACACACACACATATATATATATATATAATTTGTAAATAAGCTTAGGCTCTATTTTTTTATTTATTTTAATTGCTGATAAAAAAAAGAATGAAGTAAATCTATTGCTAAGCTATATATCAACACAATTTAGAAATACAATTTAGGAAATACTATTTAGCATTACAATATACTTTCCTATACCTTCATTGATTTCACAATTAATAAAACAACTAATTTATTTACTTGTTAACAGCAAATACAAATCATGATTTTTTTCGCATTTAGAATGGAGATAAATTCTCAACTAAAAAGAAGAACTCAGATTTAAATAAAACTGATTTTTTTTATATTACAAAAGAAGCTTTTGCATGCAAATCAAAGCAATCCCTTTACTTTTCGAATAGAAATAGAAACATATATGGCTTTTTACAACTCTTTCAATATTCTGCAAATATTACAAGATGTTTCTTTATTTAACTACAATATTAAATCACATGTCCTATCTCAAAATTACAACTTGCCTCTCATTCAACGAATGAGGTAAATTTCTACTAAAAAATTTTAAACAAATAACTGCATATAGATTTAAGTATCTTCTGCATCTTTCCACTTTTCCTATTCTCTTCTCCTGACTTTCCTACATAATAAATCACAAAATGACCACGGAGTGCTCACCTCCTAGCCTAGGCTAACTGGTAGCCACCCCCGAGCTCGGAGAACCAATTCCTAGACGTATAACAAACAGGCAAACACATAGAAGGCAAAATACATACAGATTTTCAGACACACTCCCAACTTGGCTTCACAGTACCACACTTTGGTGATGATCTTTTCAAAGGGTGGTAGTGGACCAATACCCTGAGGAGAATTGCAAGTATGGAAAAACAAGTAGCCACCTCATGGCACAATAAACATATCAAGAATCTCAACCCCTTATTCCTTATGCCCCCCAAAGGCATTCTAGCCTTATATCCCTCCTTATGACCCCCATTGCACAAACAGGCCATGCAGCAAGGGTCACACAAAGATCCCTTGTGATCGCTCTCAAATGAGAGTCTCTCACTCGAGGGTTGTCACTGCTACCACCCACAAGATCCTCTTCTCTCCCAAGAGTAAGAGGTCTTGAGAAAACTCCCAAAACACAGCAAGCATAATGAAGGATTTTCAAATGAAATTCTAAAACAAGACATACGCAAAAACACAGATTTCTTTCACCAAATCAAACACTCATACACATGCAAGAAAATAACCATTTTAAAGAATGATCAAAGCAACCTCAATCTGCCCAATGGTAGTTTTGAAATTTGAGGAAGAGCTGCCCAATCCACGAATCTTCTTCCTTCTACCCTTAGTCAATTTTTTTCTATTCCAAACTATTATTTTCTTTTCAAAATTTCTCGTCTCCAAAAATGGAGAGTGGGTGATTACCCTCCAATTCTCAAAAATCTTGCTTAAGAAGCTCATTCTCTGAGTTGTCACAAGTTTCTAAAAACCAAAAAGGAAAGAAAAGTAGAATGCAAAAAGACTCTCATTCCAAAGGAAAAATCTCAATTAGATTTAAACTTCTAAGTTTCAATTTTCGCACAACTCAAAAAAAACAATTTTTAAAGCGTTAAAAAGATCATTAAAAAGTAGAAACTTGCCTAAAATTACCCCTAACCCCTAGGTATACCTTATGGGCTTAGGAAACCCTATTAAACTACCCCTAGGTGTTCATTTAACCCATTTTAAACCCCTCTGAAGTTTATTTTCGGGTCAAACATATGTTGACCACTCCAAAGATTATATTCCCAAAGTATTTATGACAACACATTATATTATTTAAGAAAACTATAATTAAACACTTTCCCACCAAGAGACAAAATAAAACATTTAAATTTAAATCCACACATGTGTCAAGTGACACAATTAAAACACTTTTACAAAATAAAATATGAAATTGTCTCTTGTGGTTTTTACACATTAAATTTAAATAACACTTAACACTCATGTAGCATATACTATTACGAATAAAATACAACACAAATGGGGTGTTGTCTCTCCAAATAGACAAACCCTAGCTTACAAACATACATAAGTCTAGGTTTGGTTCTCCGTAATTTTCCATGGTCACATGGGAAATTCCCTGCGCATCTCAATTTACACATTAGTACTTTCAAATATCCACATATAATATAATTCAAAGGAATACAATACACATCATCACTTGCATACAATTTTCATCTGCACAGATTAAATACATCTTTTATCAAGCAAAATTCTCATAAACAATTTCATCCCAATTCACATAAACTTAACCATACATCATAGTACTATATTCATAGTAAAGTCCTGCAAATTCAATAATGACAACTATCATTGCAATATCATCTTATCTAACAATCATGTAGTGTTCTACCTCATAAAGCATATAAGTAAAATCATCAAATCATAGCAATGTTATCCAAATCCTAAAATCATGTAAGTTCTAAGTCTCAAAATGCATCAAAATAAAGTATCCATAATAGTCCAAATATAAAATCCACTGAATGTCAGACTGAGTCGAGGTGAGGCCTCACATTAGGGGAATTTTTAATGGGCCATATGATGTATCTATGGGTGAAGGCCAATTTTAGCCATGTGTCCACTCCCTAGTGGCTGTCTAGTTACCTCAAAAGTTGAGTTTTTCAAGAAGGCCGAATTTCAACTTTTGAGGATCTTACCTAGGTTAGACAACCTTCCTAATGAGTGATATTGCTCTTCCCCATTCTCTTTTACCTTTTTGAGGTGCCTTGTATAGAGATCTTGTAAGGTTTTGGGATGACCAACCTATGAAAATCCCTCACCCTTCCCAAGAGGATTGGAAAGAGTGAGGAGTGTCTTCTTAGGGAATGGTTTGAGAGGGAGAATTTTGGTCACCCAGTCTCCATTTTTTGGAGACATAGAATCTTGAGAAGTTTGGAATTTTTGGTATGAAATTTTTTGGCTAAGTCTTGAGAAGGAAAATATTAGTGGATTGGGCATCTCTCCTACAACTTCTATTCATCCCATTTGCAGGTTTTAAGGTTGGTTGAAATACTTCCTTTTATGTTTTGCATTGTATATGAAAGATTGTATATGTTTTCTTTAGTTGTTTCTTTGTAGTCATGGAATATGTTTGAGTTCTTCTTGTGTTTCTTTGTAGTCATGGAATATGTTTGAGTCCTTCTTGTGTTTCTTTTGCATTATTTGTATCATGTTTATGGTTTTGGGTGTTTTAAGGCCACACTCACCCTTGGGAGGGTAGTGTAGCCTTGGGGTGAAGGGTTGTTTGATAGCCTAAGAGTGTAGAGACTCTCTTTGGAAGAGATTGATATGTAAGGGTTATGGGACCCTAGCTGCATAGTGTTTTATGTTTATGCATTGGGGGTCATAAAGGGAGATTTTGGCTTGTATACCATGGGGGACATAAGGGTATTGTTGGGTCATGTTTGAACTTGTGGATAATCTACTTGGTAGCCTTGCAAAGGCATTATGTTCTTCTACTTGCAGATTTCTCCTCTAGGTACTTGGTCCACCTTCACCCCACAAGAAATAGTCACTTAAGTGAGTTTGTTTATCCTTGGGTTGGGAGTGTTTGTGTTGTGTATTCTTCTTGCTTGTGTGTAACCCATTTAGTGTTGGTTCTCCTAGCTCGGGGGAGGCTTCATGTAAGCCTAGGTTGGGAGGTGAGCCTCCATGGTCACAACCTACAAACTTGTATTGTAGGTTTTCTTGGGAAAAAGATTGGAAGGGAAGCTATGGCATGATCCTATTGTTTTATTTTATTTAGTTTCAAAAAAAATGTATTTTGAGAAGCCCTCATTTGGTAGAAATGAAGAGGATTGATTTTTGTAACTTTCTTATTTGTGTAAAGGAAATGATAAGGAAACAAATGTGTTTTAACTTGACTTGGTTCATTCAAAGAAAATAAGAGGAAAGAAAGGCTTGAATTATTTCTTTGTATTTAATTATTGCAAAAAAAAAATGTGGAAAGAAATTTGTTTATGTTTATTAGATAATAAATAATATGCATGTTGGAGATGGAGAGAAAAATAGTTGTATATTTAAATAGTTTCATTTTTATGTTAATCTCCAAAAGAAATAAGTGTTAAAGATGTAGTTAAATTTAGAAAAGGAAGTACTATTTATGTCTGTAGTTTTGGAAAAGGAAATGTAGAAAAAAAAAAAAAAAACATTTAAATGTTAGTGTTTAAATCTTCTAAAAGTTTGTATCTTGTTTTTTTATTTATCAAATAATGTTGAAGAAATAACACAATTGTTAAATAATTTACTTATGTTATTTATACCTATTTCAAAATTTATGTAACAGAAAGAAAAAGTGCAAATTTAGGCATATTATCACATCTAGATAAATATATTTGCATGTAGGATTAAATAATCTAAAAACCTACTATTCTACATCTATCAATTATAAAGTTGAAAGAAATATTTAATGAAATAGGTGTTGCATCTCATAAACATTTATATTTAGATTTATTCATGCATTTATATATATATATATAGAAAATAGACATATATTTTTTTAAATGTATCCCAAAATTGTTTTCATACCCACCTTTGTGAATACATATGTATATATATTTATATAAATATATATAAATATATATAATATATATATACAAATATATATAATCTACTATGGATCTGCGGTCAATGAAATGTAATATAATAAACAAGAAAAAAATAAAAAATTAATTCTAAAAAAAATAAAATTCTCTGCATGTAGGTTTTTGGGTCGCCATTGTGTGTGGAGAGGCCTCGCGGACTGCGGCCATTGGGTGGTCTGCGACCCCCACAGTGGGTCGTGGCCACCAAGTGGACTGCGACCCCCATAGTGGGTCACCCCATTGTGTGGGCCGCGAGTCCCATTGGTGGCGTCGCGACCGCCCAGTCGTTGCCCCCCCCCTCCCCCCCCCTTCAATAAAACACGGCCCCCACTCTCCATTGGCCCTTCAGACCTCTGAAATCTGCATACACTTCAGCCTCCTCCACCACCCTCTTTGAGCTTGAGCCATCTCCCACCTACACAAACACACACCCACCAAAAAAAAAAAAAAAACCTAACCCAATTTCAGGTTAGGGTTAGATATTGGTAAGAATGAAAACAAGGTTTAGTTTTAAAGATACACAAACCCTAGTTAGGGTTATAAAGAAAATAATAAAACCCCATTCGTAATTTAGTTACAGTTAGAAAATTTATTCCTACAATTGTTATTGGGGTTATTATCTTTAAATGAAATCTATATATATATGTGTGTGTGTGTGTGTGTGTGTGTGTGTGTGTGTATTTAGATGTTTAAGTGAAATTTTATTTTTGTAAATTTTAATAATGGATATTATTAAAAGTAAAATGTTTAATTTTAGACTATAGGGTAAATGTTGGTCGAATATTAAACATTTAATATTTAATATTTAAGGGGGATTAAAATTGACATTAATGTGGAGTGAATTATTAGGAAATTATTATATTTATTTTGGTTAACTTTATTGGTCGAATTTAAAAGCATTATTTGCATTTGCTCAATTAATTATTCTAAATTTATTAAAATAAGTGTTAACATTATTTTAATTAGTCCTAGAGAAATTAAATACTATTTGAGATAATTAAAAACTCTTGATTAATAATTTGGAGAATTTAATTGGGGTGAATTAATTAAGTTAATAAAAAAAGTTGTGATGACCCTTTTGGAGTATAACTAATCTAGTTTAAATGTTAACGTTATATTTGTAAAGTTAATTAATAATAACTTTAGGAACCCATTCTTTAAATGCTTGAGTTAACCTTTAGCTTAGATGAACTTATTTATCTCATCTTTATCATAGGGTAATTAGTATTGTATATTGTTTTAAAAAAAAATGTTTCATTTTTGCCCAAAAGTTTGGGCATGACAGAGGTCAAGAAACTCACTGGTGCTAAACCTGAGAATGGATCAATGAGTATAAGCACAATCACCGACATGGATATAAATTTTGCAAGCATGGTCATAGGTTACAAGGTAACTCAATCGAACCGATTGAATTATGTTTCTAGTTCATGTATTCGTGTTGCATATCAGATGCTAAGGAACAATGTGAAGTATGATTTATGTGAATGGATGAGGAGTGAGTTGATGTTAAACCTTGGTAACATCAAACGAATCAAGAAGGGCACTTTTAGATATGGAAACTTGATTGTTTGTTTAATGCTTTACTTCCTGAATGAGCTACCTGGTCTAGGGAAGAAGTGTTGGGTTCATGACATACCGGTAGGTATGCAGATCAAGTAAGAAATCATTGGTCTTGGTACCGGTAGAGATGAGAAACTTTGGAGGTATTTTAAGACATTTCAAGAAAACATGAGGCAAAGGGAGAGAATATCAAAGAACATTGTGGAGAAGTGTTCCACTAATATCTATTTCATAGTAAAAACTGATGAAACTCTCATGGAAGTAGTTGAACCTAGGAAAATCTAGATTACTGAGCTTGGATATGAGGTGGATGATAGCATTTTTGAACTCTATGCAAAGATGTTGTTAGATGGCCCATAAGATGATAAAACAGAGCATTTTGGTACAACAGGAGAAAAGGCTCTTGAAGTGAAAATCATTTTTAATAGGAAGAGAAGAGAGAAGAAAATAAAAAAGATATCTGCATATGTACAAGATGTAATTTATAAGATAGACACTCAATTGGGTTCAAAATCCAAACAGGCAGCTAAACTGGTAGAGGTTGGTACTGTAGAAGTGAAGAAGCCACAAGTTCACATTTCCGCTATCACTTCTGATTCTGATTCTGAGGATAATAAACCTTTGGCTTTTGGAAGGGTACAAAGGAAGAATGTGGTAAAACCATTGGTAGATCAAAAGAAGGTAGAGCCTAGGAGGAGACTTGTTAGAAAAACAACTAAGCCTACTTCACCTCCACCACCGGCAAGGAAGCCTATGAAAAAGAGGTTTAGATGGACAAGGTAAAAGCAACTGAGTCCATATCGATAGGTAAAATTGATTCCCGGACAAAGGTATTGGCGATTGACACTTCTCAGGTTGAGAAGAAATTAGCCTCTGAGTTGAGTCCAACTGAATTAATGATGATGGCTACTCAGAAATTATTGAAGGAAGGTACTACATATAAAGGAATAATTGATCAATCGGTCTCAGTATTGCATAGACTAATACCTAACTGTCAGATTGAAGATGGAGCAAGCCCTTCCGGAAAGCTCAAGATTCTAACAAAGCATATATCCAACAATTTTCAATCTCTGAGGCAGATTGCAGACCGACAGGATTTGGATAAATTCACAGCAGCAAAAAGAACAATGTTTGATTAGATTATAGAAACAAAGAAGAAGAAAATTGAGGAAAAACTTATTCCTATTAAGTTTTGTTTAAAATAATGTACAAATATCTACAGAGTGTGTTGTAACATAGAAAATCATATGGCTAATGTAGATAGAAAATTGAAGGAGTTATATGATAAGATAGCTAAAATTGCTAATTCTTTTGATGGATTGACTGCACTAACCACATCTATTGATGGATAAATTTTGTCCTTGGAGAACCAAACTTTTTTTTGAGGAGAGAGATAAAATCATGCGAAGAGAAATAAATCTAAGAGGACTAGTAAGTCCCAGACTAGATTCATTGGGTGTTCATAAGAGAGAGTGCATGGAAATGATAGCTAAACCCACACTGGCAGATATCCAATAGAAGGAAACACTTGCCCACTTACTAAGTGGACTAGCATCTATTTATGATACTTTCAAATCTGGCTAGGATACACATCTTTAGTTATTGCAAAAGGCATACCCAGAAAGCTTGAAGATGACTAAGCTCCAGTGAAACTAACAGTATTCTTTCACCAGTCTTTGGCATTAATGTTAAAGGGGGAGTATGCATATATGTGAAAAATATTAGAGAATACCATAGAAAAACACATGTGAAGGAGATCAAATGGAATGTATTGCTCAGGGCGAGCATACCAGTAGGGAATCAATTTTTCACATGAGTGTTGCCATCAATGCCAAAGGGGGAGATTGTTGGAAATTGACACTCATTGGACTCATTTTGTTGTCATTGATGGCAACAAGATTAGATGGAAGTCATATATCAGCACTAGGAAGCATATACCAGTAGATACAGGCTTAGGAGCATTCAGAGCTACACCGACACCAACATCAAGGACGATTTACTTAATAAATCATTTTGTAAATATTGTCAAGGCCAACATTGAATATCTTTTTTAAATGTATTGTAAACCGACATAAGGCATATCATTTGTAATAGGTATATAGGTCAGTCTTCTAGGTTATTTTTGTAGGAGAAAAAAAAGAGATGAAATGTGTGGATATAGGAGAATATAGCAGAACTATATGATGCAAAATATATGTATGAAGATCATTTTGTATGTGAATGTTATATCAAGCAATGATCTGAACATAGCTTGGAAAGCATTCTTGGAAGAGAAGAGATACCACTATTAGTTCAAGGATTATGAACTGGTACAGAGCAGAGATAAAACCAGAACTCTATTTGGCATAGCAGATGCATTCTTGACTTCATTTTCAGTAATTTACTTCAGCATAAAGCTTGTAGTCAGTGAGGCTCTTTAGTCATGAGCAGTATGCTCTAGGCAGTGTGCCTTCCTACATGTGCAGACCCCTATTATATGTAATATCTTTTCATATGGCCAGTGAACTGATATTGTGGTGACAAATCCCACCGTGGTTTTTTCTCATTGAGGTTTTCCATGTATAAATTTTGAGTGTTATGGTGTTTATCTATGTGGATGGTTTATTTGCTTCTTGTTATATGTTTATTTATTTACTAGTTTATATATGCATGGTATACAAGGATAAAGACTGTTCATACCAACAGAACACTGATTCACCCCCCCCCCCCCTCTTAGTGTTCTTGGATCCCAACAATACAAAATTTCTTCAACAATTCCTTATCATATTTAGTTTGACAGATAAAAATACTTTTGTCAGTCTGAGTAATCTGCAAGCCTAAGAAAAATTTCATCTCACCAATCATAGACATCTCAAATTCTTTCTCCATATTCTTATAAAATTATATGCATAATTTATCTTCACCTCCAAAAATAATGTCATCAACAAATACTTTAACAATCAATATATCATCATCAGTGATTTTATAATATAAATTAATGTTAGCACTTCCCTTAGTAAAACCAAGCTTCAAAAGATATTTATCCAACCTTGCATACCAGGCTCTAGGTGCTTGTTTCAATCCATATAAAGTTTTCCTTAACCTACAAACTATATCATTATCATCTCATAATTAAAAACCATCAAGTTGCTCAATATAAACTTCCTCATTAAGATCCCCATTCAAGAATGCACATTTACCATCCATCTGATAAACCTTGTATTTTTTATAAGCAGCATAGGCAATAAATAATCTAACAACTTCAATCCTAGCTATAGGTGCAAAAGTTTCTCGATAATCAATTCCTTCCTTCTGAGAATATCCTTTACAAACCAATCTAGCCTTATTCCTTATAACTTGACCATCCTCATTCAATTTATTCCTAAAAACCCATTTAGTTCCAATAACATTTTTATTTTTAGGTTGGGGAACCAAAGTCCTTGTGTTATTTTTCTCAATCTAATCTAATTCTTCTTCCATAGATTTTAACCAAAATTTATCTTTACATGCCTCAATTACTGATACCGGTTCACCTTGTGAAATTAAACATACCTCATTAGTTTCTATTCTTCTTCTTGTCATCACTCCATTTCTCTTATCCCCAATGATTTGATCTTCAAAATGATTCAATCTCAAATACCTAGGAGTCTTCTGGCTCACTTTTCCTCTTCCTTGTTCTTCAGTTACTGTTAAATTCTCTGATGTTTTCAGAGTAACTAGTTCAACTTTCTATTTTGATAAGGGTGCTACTAGTTCAAATATAATCATTTTCACTGCCGGTTCCTTCTCAAAACTCTAATTTGACTTCTATTTAGCTCATCTACTTTGACATTAGCACTCTCCACAATTCTCTACAATCTCTTGTTATAACATCTATATGCTTTTATTTCATTAGAATAACCAAGAAATATGCCTTCATCACTTCAAAGATCAAATTTCCCAATAGTATCATCTCTCTTGATATAACATATGCTACCAAAAATTCTGAAATACTTAACTGTAGGTGTATTGCCAAACCATAATTTATAAGGAGTCTTATCGATTTCTCCTTTGATATGTATTTTGTTGAATGTATAAATTGTTGTACTCATTGCTTCTCTCCAGTAGATATGAGGTAGACTTTCTTCCATCATCATTGTTCTAGTAGCATCCAATATAGTTCTATTTTTCATTTCCACAACTCCATTCTGTTGAGGTGTCCTGGGAGCATAAAATTGTCCTCTTATACCATGCTTGTCACAAAAGTTATTAAACTCATCGGATGTCAATTCTCCACCATGATCTCATCTCAAAAATTTAATCTTCAATCCTATCTCAATTTCCACTTTAGTCTTAAAGATTTTAAACTTTTCAAATGCTTCAGATTTTTCTCTCAAAAAAGTAACCCACATCATTCAAAAATAATCATCAATGATTAACATGAATATCTATCACCGTGAAAACTTTTAACTTAGCAGGGCCACACAAATCAATATGAATAAGATCTAGAACATCATTTGATTTATCTTGTATACTCCTAAAAGACTTTCTAACCTATTTACCCATTTGACATTCTTTACATACCAGATTATAAGGCTTCATAATTTTAGGTATATCACTAACAACCTTAATTAAACTGATCTTCACAATGCAATCAAAATTCACATGACACGGCCTTTTATGTCATAACCAACTCTCATAAATATGTGTAATCAAATATGTCTTCTCACTAGAGTTAAAATGAAATATGTTCCCTTTTGTCTATGTACCGGTTGCAATCTCTAAGCCAGATCTGTTAATGATTTTTCATTTTTCATCCTTCAACCGTAATTGAAATCCCTTATCTACCAATTGACCTACACTCAAAAGATTATGCATCAAACCTTCAACATAATAAACATTGTCAATATTATTCTTACCATCCAATGATATAGTTCCTTTTCCTTTGATCATACATGCCTTGTCATCTCCAAATCTAACTAGTCCACCATCAAATTCTTGTAAAGACAAAAACTTTCCTTTATCTCCAGTCATATGATGTGAACAACCACTATCAATTACCCATTCATCCTTATCATCAATTTTAGCAACAAGTTCCTTCTCCTTAGGTACAATCTCTTCCAGTGTCAGATCATCTTCCTTGATAGCCAAGAATTCCCATTCCTTCCCATTGCCAGATCCACTAGCAGAGTCTTCTATTGGTTCATCATCTGAGTCAGTAATACCTTCCTCATCCGCTGTGTAGCATGATTTATCTTTGTTTTTCTTGAATCTATACTTGTTTTGATATCTAGGGTTAGGATTAAATGATCTTTGAACTCTTTCTTCAAATATTGAATTCCTTTCAAGACATCTAGATGCAAAATGACCAATCTTATTACAAACAAAACATTTAAAAGGTGCTTTTCCTTCATACTTACTTCCTATTTGTCTTTTCGGTACGCTTCTAGCAAATAGTGCTTCAAGTTGCTCAAACTCATCATCTTATCTCTTCATATCTTCTAATTTTTTTGTATATAAATATTTCCAATATTTTTTATCTATTGTAGATGTAGATGCATGAAAAACATGTTCATTATTCACAGCTCTAGAAGGTCCAAATTCCTCAAGCTCAAAAGCAGATAGTTTACCAACCAAAGTATCTCTATTGATAGATGTATTAGCCATAGTTCTCAACTCATTAATAGAAGTAGCTTTTAGTTTGTAAGCTGGTGGTAGGGCTCTCAGGACTTTAGAAATAATCTCATCTTCACTCAGAGTTCCACCACAACATTCAATTCCCATAACAATCTCATTAACCCTTTCCATGAATGTAGTAATCCTTTCATCTTCTTCCATCTTTAGGTTTTCATATCTCACTCGGTAACCATCAAGTTTAGCAATCTTCACTATAGGGTCACCTTCATTAAGAGTCTACAACTTATCCCATATAGCCTTTCCTGATGATTTGTCTATTAATCCCATAATTTCCAGATCAGAAAGTGCACACAAGAGGGCTTATCTTTCTCTACAATCATTCTCAAGCTCCTTGTCCAGGTTTGTCGGAGGAGGATTGTCGGCTCCTAGAGTAAAGGGTGTGACACCATTCTGTGTGATCTCCCAAATCTCCTTACCAGGACATCTCAGATGAGTCTCCATCTGAATCTTTCTTACTGTATAGTTTGTTCCTTCAAGCCTCAGTATATCCCTTTGAAAGATAGCTCTAGAAGAATTGGATGAAATTGAACTGTTAGTTGCCATAGGATATTCCTCAAGTGGTTAAGATGTCTGCAGAGAGGACCAAAGCACTGATACCAATTGTTAGACAGTTCTAATAATCGGAAGACAACTAAGAGGGGGGGGTGCATCAGTTGTCACAGATTACCGGAAGCATTAGCAATTTAAACTTTAATACCAGAACCCAAAACAATAATACTAGAATATAAGTTAATCCAATTAAGAATAAACACTAATCACAGAATAAAAACCATCCACACAACACCAAAATTTGTATGTGGGAAACCTGGTAAAGGGAAAAACCATGGTGGGAAGCCTACCCATAGTCAGATAATACTTCTGCAATAATTATGTGAATTATAATGAAGGGGCCCGAACTTGCAGGAAGTCCAACAACCTAGAGCACACTACTCATAACAAAAGGAGCCTCATTGACTACATATAAATCCAAACTACAATCTGAAGAAGTGTTGAACTGCAAAAGATAGCATCTCCTATGCCTGAGTACTGTTCTAGTTAAGCTCAATATTGGAGGACTAAATCCTCTTACACAAACCCAATTCAATCTCCAATGATCTACCAACTCCTCTGCCTAAATGATATTACATTATTTGCACATTACATTCCTTGACCAAGACCTCTTACATTAACTATGATGATCTACAATGAGATCTTACATCTTATTTATACAAACCCTCGACCATAAACAATCAGGTCAACCACCAGACAATAAACCAATTACATAATTACAAACCATGTCGGAATTAGACCAAACAAATAATTTACAACACATAAGATATCCTGGAAATACAATAATAGGTCCTATCCACATGTTACATTAATGTCGATCCATAACTTAGATCAACCAGGACCAAGTATAGGTCCACACGCTTCAGCAATGATCTCCAAACGCCAAGTATCAAACATGATCACCAACATCATTGTGAAACTCCATCAAAAGCTGGACCAACACTAGTTATGCAATGCATCAAATATCTCCACTAAAATTTCTACTGGTGAAACCCTTGCCGGAACCAAAAACCAACCTTCTAAGTAAGCAGGATAACATCTACTCACCAGACCAAAACCAACTAACTAAATATGAGTACAAGTATCATGATCAAGCCAATTCCATCACCAAATTATACTATATCCAAGTTAGGCAAAAAACTACTCAACCAAATGAGACCAGAAGGGTGCGAGTAAAGCATCCAAACAACTAGTGTTGACATCAATGACAAAACCTCAATGCAGCACATAATCAATTGCACCAAATGGCCAATAACTACTTCAATATCAAGATAAAAGGTGTAGTGCCCCTCCCAAATTCATCTTGTCTTTCTATACATCAGAGTATTATAATAATCTATCTTAGTTTACTTTATGATGATTTGTTGGTATCATGCTATATACTAACCCTATTTCATGATTGAATTGGATATGAATATGGATCTATATTTCATGATTTATATGTGTTCATTATTCATGATGGATCACATTGCTTATAGGATTTTGATAATATTAGGATTACACTAACCCTAGTCTATGATTGTTGTGTTTGAATTGATACTACGATGTTTGTGATTATCTTCTAGTGTCTTCATGATTAGAGATGATGTCATACCTCATTGCGAGAATGATAGGGCATTGTAATTCTATATCACTTGCTTGATCATTTATGATGCATATATGTTCTATCATGTTTATTGGTGGCAGGTTTGTAGGTACCAGACATCGACTCCACCTAGTCTCGCGGGTCTAAGCATATCCTATCCCAATGACAATTTGTCAAAGAGGATATGAGTTTCCCCTCTTACACTCCATGCTTAGTTGTCCACCTTGTTAGTTGTGTTGTAGCGTAAGTTGGTAGTAATGATTTTGTGTAGATGTTTGACCCTTTTGTCAAGTCGCCTGAGGTGATGTGGTTGTGTGGTTGTTATTTAATTAATAATTAGGTTAATATAATTTATTATTCTTTGGATTAGTTTATCATATAGCATTGCTATTTATTTGTTTGGTTTATTTATTGTTTAATTGATTGGTGATATTTATTTATTGTTGAGGTTTTATATTTATTTGACTTATTGATTTAATATTTATTAATCATTTATTGGTTTATTTATTATTTATTGTTTAAAGAATTAATTGTCAATTAATGCTTTATTGTTTATTTGATTTTATATTTAATATTGAGTTTCTATTCATATAAGATTTTTCTTATTTAATTATTATTGGGATTGATTTATTATTTGTTACTAATGTTTATGATATAATATTATAATATTATTATTTGCATAATTGGTTATATTATATAGTTACCTACCCCTAATTTCTATTGGTTGATTTTGAGTGGGGTAAGTAAATAATATTGTTAAATAATACTTACCTCATTTTAATGCATGGTAGTTATAATATATGGTTTATTAGAATATTTTGATTGGCTAGAATTCTTCTATAGTTTTGGTTGTAAATTTATTTATTGAGTTTTTTAAGAGGGTTGTCAGGTTACCAACGGGAGAAAATTGCTTTCTTTTGAAGTTTGATTTTGTTGGAGCTTGGATGGTTGAAGAATTCATGTTGGAATTGAAGATTGATTGATTGGATTTGCTGGTGATTGGAGTTCTCTACTTCAAATTTCCTTTGCCTTTATTTCAATTTTTCTAGGTTGGAGCTTCAACTCTTCTTCTGCATTTCAATTTGAAAATCTTATCTTCATTGTGCTTGTTTAAATATTGATTTCAAGGGAGATTTTAGTGTTAAAAGATTACAATTTCGGTTTGGGGAGTTGATTTATATATATGAGTGAGCTATTGATAAAATCTAGAAATGGAGTATTGTCGGGAATGTATACTTTGAATATTTCCTATATGAATTTTTGTTTCCCTTTCTTTGTGGTCTTTTTGGGCTCTTAAATGTCTTTGTATTGATATTTTGTATCTCCTTATGATTTATTGCATCTCCATGTGTCACTATGTGAGAAGGAGGTGTTAAGATTTGTTCATGAATATTGTTGTGTGAGTTGGTGGTTTAATTTCATGGCTATATTGGCTTTATTTTGTCCTTATGCATCTTCTAGAAGTATCTGTTGGTCAAATTCAGAGACCTTTTGCAATTTTGGCAAGTTTCATTATCAAATTTATTCATTTTTAATGATTTTAGCATTCTAGATTGAAAATGCTAATGTTTTCCCTCAAAATGCCAAAATATGGCTTGGGAGAGTTAAATTGTCTCCTATGAATGCTAGTCTAGGTTTTTGGTGTGTTATTCTACCCGAAGTTGCCAATTTTGATGGTTTTGCCCAGCTTAGTCTCCTTTTTGGTTTTTGTGCATTTACCAGAGGCATTTCGTGATTGCATTGAGTTCCTCAAAGGTTTTTATGATGTCATATTGATTTATTTATGTCATTTTTATGCCTCTATGAGAGGATTTGTGCCTCACCATTGAGGATATTGTTCCTATGTTGAGTTTCTCCAGCAGGAGGAAGAATGTCTCGCTATTGAGGAATGCTTATGTGAGCTCTAGTGGGATGTTGTTTCCTCACTATGGAGGATTGGAAATTTTTTTGGATTATCTTTTTAATTCATTTATATGTTTTGGATCATTTATATGTTGCTTTGGTGAAAGCTTGTTCTTGCATTTTGGATATATGCTTCATATTGTGCTTCAGTTTGTGTCGGTGATGTTGTGACTACGCCTATGTTATTTGTGAGCCTTCATGATGTAATTGTAATGTTATTTTATGTATGTTTTACCATATGTCTATGGTCCATGGTTGTGAGAGTGGGCTTTTGCATGTGTAGGATAGAGGTCATGAGCAATAGACCACTAGAAAAGGGTCTAGATCTATCACAGGACCACATGAAGAGTTTATGTTTAATTACAAGTGATAACCATAATAAAATTATTAATGGGTTGGGTAATTAGAATTCAAAAAATCAAGATAATAAATTTGAGTTGTATGCCCCAATGGTGGGTCCTAAGGAGGTGGTTTTGGGATCTATGGTTGGGAAGACCATTGCAGCGGTAAACTGACTTCCCTTGTTTGGATCCAAGGTTGAGGCGGATTACACATGAGGCTAGCATGTGATGACACTTGTCCCTACATGTGCCCATTATCCTTATGCCTTTGTTTTTTATTATGCCTCTATGAGTTTATTGATTTATAAATAGCCTTTTGATGTGATGTGATTCATTGTTATGGTTGGCATCCTTGGGGATGTCATGGTGAGTCCCTTGGTTGTTAGGTGCTAGCCTAGGCCTTGAGTGTGATTTGGAACCCCATGTCATCTCCTAGAATGGGGGGGTTCCTATTTGGTTCCACATGGTTGGGTGGTTTGATGCCTTCTTCCATTGGGAAGTTCTTCACTGGATGATTGTGTGTGTGGATATGGATTTATATTATCTCATCATATGGATGGAAATTTGGAGCATAATCTATGTAATTGGAATTGACATCATGTGTTTTTATATCTTGAGAAAGATGTAATCTTAAAGAAAACTATGTAACTAACATCTTATAAACATTTGTATTAGGAATTGTAGTAGGTTTATTTTAGTATGAAATGTATTGGATAAGATCATTGTAAATGGATATTCAATGTGTATGTACTTCCAACTAAGAAAGGAATTAAAGGATTGAGTGGTATGTGTCGTACATGTAAAATTCATCTTTATAACAAGTAATCAATTAGAAGCAAAAGGGAAATCACGAATCCCTTCTAACCAAAGAATTTAACAAATAAGACAATGGAATAACACAATCAAGCAAATAGGAATTAAAATAATCAAATAAAATCAAAACTCCCTATCCCAAGATCACATATTGCTTCCATTGCTCTTCTCCTCTTCGTGGTATGATGGCTCTTAGATATTGCGCTAGTAACCTGCAAATGACACAAAGATTCAAAGTTCGTGATTGATAAAAGTGGAGATTGGATGCTCAATTTATAGAAAATTGGATGAGATTGATTGAAAGGTGGAACTCAGGTGAGCTCAAATGAAAATTGATAGTTGAATTGCTGATTATAGGAGTGAAACTCAATAGATGGAATAGATTAATTGAGTCAACTGATTGAGAAAAAGCTGACTCAAGGAAGAAAAAGAATAAATGGAGGAAATAAAGAAGAGCTTAATTTAGAAAAAGCTAACTAAAAGATGGAAATAGAGATTGGAGAGATAAATGATTCAATTAATTAATTGATTTAATTAATTAATTTATCATGTGGTTGCATTTAGATTTAGATTTTCAATTTAATCTTTGCATGAGATTTATTCAAATAATTGAATTTATTAATTCAATTTAGTATTTGAATATATTTAGAACTTGACTTTGATTTTCAATTTGGTTTTTGAAATCATGCACATGTACTTGAATTTGGAAGAAATAATGAAATTAAATGAAATTAGAATTTGGGGATTTGGAAATGGAAGAATTAATTAGTTAATTAAATAATTTAAAGAAACTATTTAATAATTTAGAAATTTAATTTAATTAAATAATGAAGATTATTTAATTTAAAGGATTAAATCATAATTAGTTAAATAATAAATATTTAATTAATATTTAGAAAGGGGTTGAATGATTAGATGATTGGAGATAGAAATTTAGAATTAATTTATTTAAATAATAAAGATTATTTAAATTGGGGGATTAATCATAATTAATTAAATAATAAATATTTAATTAATATTTAGGAAATGATTAAAATGATTAAATGATGATAGAATAGGAAAATAGAATAATTAATAAGATGATGAGGAAATATGAAATTAGAAGAAAATAGAAGAAATAGAAGAATTAGAAGAATAAGATTAATTAACTTAATTAAATAATTAAAGAATTATTTAATCAATTAGAGGAATAATTAGTACATGATCAATGAGACATTTTTAGGTGTCTACATTTGTGCCTCTTTGAGACAAAGTCAGAATGACATTGTTTCAAAGAAAACAAAAAAATTTGCCCCAGTATGCCCCCTCGGAAAAGGTGGTCAGAAAATTCCAAAATTGAGACCATGTTTTTCAATATCAGTGTAATGAGCAAGCGTGTGAAATTTCATGTGATTTTGAAATCGTTTGAGTAGGCTACGAGGTGTTTGAAGTTGGCGGGGACCACGGGCGTCAAGGTGTCAAAAAACCCTAATTTTGAGCTATAAATAGATATTTTAAGTTTTCATTTGCTCATTTGCACTTTGGTAATTCCATGGTTTTCTCTGCAATTTGTGCACTTTTTCTGAGTATTTGATCATCATGGCTGGTTATAGAGCTCGATTGCACCTTTCTGACCGAGTACGTTCATATCAGAGACCTCCTGGGACTGGCAACATGGTATTTTTCCAAATTTTGCATTGTTTCACGCAATCGCCTGTCGATTTTTATGCATTAGTGTTAACTATACCGCAAATGTTCTAAATTCTACGCATGCATCGTAAGTGTTACATATTAGTGTTATCATGCCACATTCGCTCATTTCTTTACACATAAGTGTTTATTGTTATGCATGCACCCATTTCATTACGCATTAGCTTTAAACATCACACAAGAGTCATAACTGTTCCGCATTAGCCATAACTATCATGCATTCATTGTATGTGTAATTTTTTGTCATGCGTTTGAAATTTTTTTTTTTTCGGGATCCAATATCTGATATTTTGAACATTTTCTCATTGTAGGAGAACATTGGAGTGTTATACTGCCGACAGAGTAGACCTAGTGGATTGGATCTTCGAGCTGACTTACCAGATGAGGAGATCAAGCATATCCGACAGCTTGGTCAATATCATGTTTTACATTTGCCAAAGGTTACAGCCAATAGGGCCATGATTACAACTTTGATAAAGTGGTGGCATTCCAAGACCTATTCTTTTCATCTTCCGACTGGTGAGGCATCGATTACTTTAGAGGATGTATGGCATATACTATGGATTCCCATTCATGGTGAGAGAGTTGTATATGACCATGATGATGGCATTGCTGGACTATGTGCACTTTTCAAGTGTGAGATTCAGGACTTGCAGATCAGTGGTCATTATGACATCCCTTGGGCCGAATTATATTATGATGACCTAACTATTATTTTATGTGGTGTTGTCGGTGGTTTACTGATATCTAACAGATGAGGGCATGGGTTTCCAGTTGGATGGGGCAAAGTGCTCCATGATATGATCGTTCATCATCAACTATATGCTTGGGGTCCTTGTCTACTAGCCATGTTGTACTATCAGATGCATGGTATTGTGTATCTTGGATATCGTTCTATCAGTTGTGGTGTTACTTTGCTCTAGACATGGGCATGGGAGCACATTTCTATTTCTAGGCCTATTATTCATGTAGATTTGCAGCCCGGTGAGCCTTATGCTTTCAAGTATACAGTAGGTATCAGACACAGAGGCTCGGGGAACACCTTGTACTGGAGACATCATTTTGATATATTGCAGCATTTTTTTTGGAGACCATACTTAGACTATCTTGGTTGGCCTGATGATGTAGTACACTTGTCTTTCAATTGAAATAAGAGATATATTATTGGTAGGACCTTTGAGACCTAGCAGATCATTGAGATGTATCTTCCAGGGTGGGTTCTAAGATAGTTCGATGAGGTATAGGTGACACCAGTGGTTACTACGTATTTTGCATGTGTATCATGGGAGGTATCTGATTGGGGTGTGTGCATACAGCCACATGTTTCTTCTATTGAGTTTGATTCTCTACAGCCATTACTCTAGGATTGGGGTAGATGTGGAGCGGATCCAGGGACAACGATAGAGTATGATGCGTGGTTTGCTAGGCATAGGCTAGTGCCTTTGACTGATCCTGATGTTCCGATTACAGCACAATAGATTCGCCATCCTAGATAGTGGTTGAGGATAGATGCAATGGAGAGAGCCAGAGGAGGAGGAGAGGGTGGAGCTAAGGGAGGAGGTGGTGGAGATGAGGGAGGAGATGAGGGAGATGAGGATGTAGACATTGGTGGAGACACCAAGTCTATTAGCAGTGAGGACAACGATGATTCTTTTGAGTCATTGAGCAGTGAGAGTGGAGGTGATGACAAGGATATGCCAGAGCTAGAGGATGTGCCTAATGCTGAGGGTGAGATAGGATAGGCTAGTGAGGAGGATGAACTGTAGACTCTTAGTGCACGGGTCTAGAGTTTGGAGGATGAGGTTGCTAGATGAGATATCGAGCGAGATACTTATTGTGAAGATTATGGTGCCCTTGAGGTTGAGAGAGATCATCTCCAAAGGGAGAGAGATGAGGTAGTACGGAGATGTTAGATTACCATGGATTCCTTTGATCAGCTTTTTAGAGCAGGTATAGATGCGTGCAACTAGATAGATAGGTATATCACTATTGCGCAGGAGTCTATTTATTATCGATAGGAATATGAGAGAGCCATCCCTGAGGGTCAGAGAGAGCCTAGCTTCAATGCATTTATGGGGAGGAGATCGAGTAGATCTACTTCTCGATGGACTAGCAGTGGCGTTATGGGACCACCTTGACATCCTGGGGTAGGATCTAGTGGACAAGATCCACCTGCTGACAGAGGCAGTGTTGGTTGATCATGTTATCTGAGCCTTCGGGCTTATTTATTGTATTCACACACATTATCATTTTTGAGTTATATATATATGACATGCGGGTTTTGATAGTGATCTATGTATGTTTTTCTTCTCATGTATGCTTATATGATGCTATGAGTTTTATGATGTATATCTATTCGATTCTATATGATTCTAAATGCAATGGTAGTACATGTATTTATTAATGATGGTAATGGAAATCTAAATGAATGCAAATGGAATCTATATGAATGTTTTTTTGTATGATAATATGAAATGCAATGAAATGTATAATGAAATGCGATGAAATGTATAATGAAATGTGAATGAATCTATAATGAATGCAAATGAATCTATATGAAATGCAAATGAATCTATAATCAATGTTTTTTGTATGATAATGGTTGAACCAATTTTAACTCAAATACATCTTGAAGAAATGTTAGTTAGATGATAGAAAAAAAAATGGATGGTAGAAATAATGTTACAAAGAATGCGATTTAGATAGAAGATGAGAAATCAACAAACTATCAATAAGAAAATGAGATGAGAATGAGAATGAAATTGAATGAATCACGAACCTGTGTCACATATTTTATTGCGTCAATATATATTCATCACTGAGCCTTATTATTGAACAATGAAGCTTAGCACATCAGGGTATAAGGAACCAAGATGCAAAGATATGTCATTGTAGAAACAAACATGTAGCAGACAAGGAGTGAACCCTCCATTATGGAAATTACGCTAGGGGTTGAGGTATGTGTGGCAATTTCACCTTGATGTGAAGGCTCTTATCACAGACATCGACTAGAGCAATTTCCCTAGAATTTCATCGACTCACACCACAAACAACAAACAAAGAAAAAGATAATGCCCATCATAGCTCCTCTAGTCACTTGTAGACATCCTTGAGTAGCATAGGAACAATATCTGTCCCCAAATGATAAAAAGATAAAGACTGACCCAGACAAAATTCAGCAGCTATATTGACCTTGTGCCTTCATTCTCAGTTGTTTGATGTCATGGTTGATAATGTATGATCTCAGAAAGTTGCGGACCCCGTTTAAGACTGACCTGTCTAATTTCGAGTGTATCTTCTTTTGTTTAAGACAAGATAATGATCACGTTGATATGGATATGATATAATTGATAAGATAGTTTGATCAGTTGATTGCGGATGTTTGACTGGATAGTCGTATCCTTTGTTAACTTCATGCGAAGTGTTTGTTGGATATCTACTAGGGTATTTGTTTCTCACAAGACATTTTATTGCAAGTTTTTTGATTGATTGATTTTCAATTTTTAGTTCTTTTCCAAGAGCTTTTTCGATGTTTTTGGATTATGTAGATCGATATTTGAATGTTTTTGGTTGATTTTATCAGGACATTTTTCAGATTTTTTTGGTTGATTTTGTAGGATTGTTTTGCATATTTGAATTTTTTTGGATTTTTTGAAGGACGTTATATGGATGTTTTGGATTTTTTGAAGGATGTTATATGAATGTTTTTGGTATTTAAAGTTTGTCAGTATTTTTGGATTTTGATTTTTTCATTGTTTTTGAATTTTCTCGAGGACTTTTTATTATTTTTTGGATTTTTTCAGGACTATATATGATTTTTTTGGATTTTTTCAGGACTTTATATGATTTTTTGGATTTTTTCAGGACTTTATATGATTTTTTGGATTTTTTCAATTATGCCCCCAATGTGCAGACCTGTATGACATGATGATCTATAGAATGTATGTGGAGACAAATGAATTTTTGACATGACCTATGTGAATGCAATATGCAGGATGAAGATGCATTTCCTATTCGAACAAGGTTGACTATGTTTGTTTTTGCATTTGTAATACACCAATTGAAATGGAGGTGCAAAACATTTCATAGATAAGTGGTCAATCGATCTCTAAGGTCCTTGGGATCATTCATCTCAACACACTTAGTGACTAGGATTTACAAATGGAGATGCGGAAAACTTCCCCATTGGTTCTTGAAACTTTGATCTTCTTTTACCCATGTGTGTGCAGATGAGTTAATTCCTACTCTTGTGTTCACTAAATATCCTTAGCATCCTATATGACTAGCTACATGGATTATTCTAACTTCAAAAGCATCCCGAATAGAGCCTCGCTGCCAGCAAGCCTTGAGAGCTCCGATGAGGTTATAGACTGTAATTTCTCAAATATTGCTCCATTGCTAGTAGGCATTTATAGCCTTGATGGAGTTACTTGCATGTTCCCATAGTCAAGATTTTTGGCACACTTTGTATACATGATATTTCAGTTATATATCATTTCTCTTTTTGCCTATAGATGGATATTTGGCATATCTCTTTTTTTTTTAAATTTTCTTGCCTTGACTTGTAAGTAATGAAACTTACTTGGGTGTGATAATTACAGCGGCACTAAAGCAAAATTTTAGATTTTTCACTAGTCATGTAATCAACTAGGTGTCTCAAGTGAATTATAGATTTATTGTGTTTGAGATATAGAAATTGATATATTTTGGGTTAACAAGTCTCAAATAGTGAAATCACTACCCAACCTTAAGTAAAGCATCATCATAGGGTAATGTTGAAAATGAATGATCTTAGGACCTCAAAGACTTCATGTCTGAATATCTAAGAGAGGAAATGACCCTTGCTTCTCTTGAATGCAAACAAATGATAAACTTCGACAGTTGCCTTGTTTTATTGATGCTGCTATATGTAATTGCTGAAACTTTTGAGAATGCAATGCATTTAAAAAAGAAACTATATGTAATGCAAATGTTTTTAAATGATGTGATATGCAATGTAGAAAGTAAAACCTAAAATACACAGCCCTTAGGTATAATATCACTTGAGGTTCATGTTGTTCATAGGGTCAGAGAGTGGATCTCCCTCCATGGTAGCCAAATTATATGCTTCATTTCCTATGACCCTTGTTATAATGAAAGGACCTAGCCAGTTAGGTTTGAATTTCCTTGGCCTTTCTCATTCCGCTAGGTTCCTTTGATTCTCTTTAAGTAGTAGATCTCCCACTTGAAAAGTTCGTGGGCGGACCCATTTATTATAACTTCATCTCAATCTGTTTTGATATCCTTGTAGGTGGTTAAATGTTGTTTGTCTTTTTTCATCAATGGTTTCAAGTTCTTATAACCTTGCTAACCTGTAGTATTCCTCTGATATGATGTTCTGTAAGGAGACTCTTAGAGATGGTATTTCTATTTCAATGGGGAGTATCGCTTCTGTCCCATAGACTAAGGAATATGGTGTTGCTCCTGTAGGTGTGCGTACTCCTGTTCTGTAGGCCCAAAGAGTAGGATTTAACTAGAGATGCCAATCTTATCCTGTGTCAGTGACTACTTTCTTAAGAATTTTTAGTAATGTTTTATTTGTAGCCTCTGCTTGCCCATTACTTTGTGGATAGTATGGCGTGGAAAATCTCTGTTGTATGTGGAATTTGTCACACAACTCTTTCACTTCTTGGTTTTTAAATGGATGCCCGTTATCTGTAATAAAGCACTTTGGAACTCCATATCTACATATAATGTAGTTGAGAATGAATTTTGCTATCTATTTTCCAGTGGTGTATGTTAGAGGAATTGCCTCAACCCATTTGGTAAAGTATTCAGTGGTTGTCAAGATGAACTTGTGCCCATTGGAAGAATTAGGGTTGATTTTACCCACTAGATCTAATCCCCATTGTGAAAATGGCCATGGTGATGTAATGGGTTGAAGATCTTGTGTTGGTGCATGAATAAGGTCTACATGTATTTGGCATTGTTTACACTTTTGTACATACTTTTAAGCGTCTTTTTCCATGGTTGGCTAGTAATAACCTGTTGTCAACAACTTTTTTGACAATGACAAACCATTTTGGTGAGCCCCACAAATTCCATCATGGACTTCTTTTAAAGCAAGGTGTGCCTCATTCTCATCCAGCCATCAGAGAAGAGTTCCATCGAAACCCTTTCTATACAAAGTATCAACTATAATGGTGTATCTAGATGCCTGATGAATAAATGTCTTCTTTTGATTCCTAGATAAAGCCGGTGACATGTATTGAGTATGTAAATATGTGTATATTTTATTGTACCAAGGTGATTCTAGACCCACGATTGCACATACATAGTCTGATAGGGGAGTCTCATATGCAGGTAACATCAATTGTTCTATGATAAACTCAAACTGAGTTTCATTAGCAGGCATATTCAGAAGAGATCCTATGGTTGTCATTGCATCTGCTACCTTGTTTTGTATTCTTGGTATTTGTTCGAAGGTAATTTTACTGAAGTGCTCCTTGTAATCTTTGACCAACTTCTTATAAGGCATGAGTTTGTCATCCTTCGTGTTGTAATCATCATTGACCTAGTTTACAATCAACTGTGAATCACCATAGACCTATAAATCTTGTATTTTCCATTGTACAGTTGTATGAAGCCCTATGAGGAGAGCTTCATATTTAGCCATATTGTTGGTGCATTGGAAATTGATCCTAAATGACTTAGGTATAACGTCCCCTTAAGGAGTAATGAAGAGAATCCCTGCTCTAGATCTATGACTTGTATATGACCCATCAAAGTATAACTTCCACATTACTGAGGCAATTAATGTAAACACAGATTCGTTAGGACAGTCTATCAGCATCAGGTGACTGTCCTGTATAGGAGCCTCTGCTAATTGGTATGCTATAATTTTTCCTTTGATGGATTTTCTATCTATGATTCTATATCAAACTCACTCAAGATCATAACCCACTTAGCCAATCGCTCGATCAATCATGCTCTGCTCAATAGGTACTTGAGTGGGTCAAATAGTGCAATGAGTTGTACCTTATGACTCAACATGTAATGTCTAAGCTTTTGGGATGCAAATATTACTGCTAAGCATGCTCACTCTATGGGGGTATAATTAAGTTCATAGCCAATCAGAGTCCTACTTATATAATAAATGGCTCTTTCTTTTCCATTTTTGTCATGTTGTGCCAATAGAGCTCCTAGAGCTGAGTTATTTGTTGATATGCATAACAATGGAAGTTATCCTGGAGTAGGAGATATTAACACTGGTGTGTTCAAAAGATAATCTTTTAGAGCTTGGAAAGCTTCCTGGCATTGTTCTATCCATTTAAAAGCAACTCCTTTCCTGAGTAAATGTTGGAATGGGTGACACTTATTTGCCAACTGTTCTATGAATCTCCTTATGGATTGCAGTCTTCCTTGTAACCCTCTGAGTTGTTTAAGTGTTGACGGAGGTTTCATATCAACGATTGCCTTGACCTTAGCAGGGTCTATTTCACTTCCTCTGTTTGACACTATAAACCCTAACAGTTTACCTGCCATTATGCCAAACACACACTTCTTCAGATTTAATCTGACATTATACTATTCTAACCGATCAAATATCTATGTAAGAACTGCAAGGTGACTTTCTCTTGTTTTTGATTTAGCCAATATATCATCCACGTAATCTTCCATTATGTTGTGGATCATGTCATGAAACAATGTTTTCATGGCTCTTTGGTATGTTGCTCTGACATTTTTGAGACCAAATGGGATCACATTCCAGTAGTATGTTCCCCATGGACATGTAAAGGCCATTTTATGTTGATCTTCTAGCACAATTTTAATCTGGTTATATCCTAAAAAACCATCCATTAAGGATAGCATCTCATTTCCAGCTGTTAGGTCAATTATCATGTTGATATTAGGTAGCGGGAAGTCATCTTTAGGACAAGCTTTATTTAGATCTTGAAAATCAGTACAGATTCTTATGTCTCATGTGGGTTTAGTCACAGGTACTAGGTTGGATATCCATTCTGCATAGTCAATAGGTCTAATAAAGCCTACATCCAACAACTTTTGTAGTTCTATTTTAACCAGTAATGCGATACTTGGATGCATTTTTCTCAATTTTTGCTTGTAAGGTTTAACTCCTGGTATCAAAGGTAAGTGATGCAGCACTATTTCAGAGTCTAAGCCTGACATGTCTGAATAGCACCAAGAAAATTTGATAGGTCTTTGTTTGAAAAAATGGATGAATCTATCTTTTTCTTCCTTGCTTAGTGATTTTGCTAGATGGATGTTATGTACAACCTCCCCTTCTGCTATGTTTACTTCTTTTGTTTCCTCTGTGAGTAACGCTAGCCTTTCTCTTTCCATAGGAAGATTACCCAGGTCACTCTTGTCATTATGGGTAGTTTGATCCTTATCTTTTGTTGCAGAAGTACTTTCTTCTCCAAAGTGTCATTCTATTCAGGTCTATAACAAACCCTGCTTTATGATCACCTTGTGGAAATCCCTCTCTGACTCCTAGAAATTCTGAAATTGCTTTGTCATTTTCAAACCAATCTAGCATTGGTTTTCCTTCTTTCCCCCAATCAATTAAGTATGAATGTACTAGGGGTAAATCATTACTCCATTCTTTAGTAAACTCTGATACCATGAAGACTTGATTGTTTGACTGACTTTGTGTATCTTCATCCTGTATAAGCCTTATTTGATTCCTTAATATTACACTTTCTAGTGGGCTAGAATCATGGAGTGATAATAATTCGTAGTCATGAGAGTTTGTCTCACTTTCAATATATGTTTCATCATATGAGCTATCATCACTTATTTCTTCTTGTTCCTGTCTCTGATATCTATTGTAAATTGACTAGTCTTCTTTGGACATTAGTTACCCTTCTTAAGCCTAGTAAAAGCCTTTGCAATTTTTCTTCATCTGTTTCATTAGGTTGAGCCTAAGTGGCTTCTCATGGTAGAAGTAGTGATAATAACCATGGGTGGGATTTGGGTGGTGGTGGTAAACCTGCATCTATTTCCACATTAGCCTGTACTGTTGTGTCAATAATTGCATCATTTTGTAACTTAGTGGTAGGTTCTTGCAAGAGTTGTCTCGTGTCTTCTCCATCTAATTCTGCACTAGGTGATGTAGGTACTTGATTACTTGTTTGAGATGATGGAAGCGCCTGTGTGGAAAAATTCCTTTGTGATATGTAATCTGATGGTTTGCTTGGTCAATTTAATATATCAAGAGTACGTTGTCTTGCTTCGATGATATGTTGTACATGCTTGTATCCCAATCCTTGATTCCCTGGATTATCATTAGGAATAATAGGTTCTAGCCTTCCTTGTTTCTGTAACCCAAGGCCTGTGGTACCATCATATCCATGTCTTTGGATTATTTTGAATCCATTGTCATATTGATCTATTTGTATTCTAGGTATTGTCATATGATCTTCTTCTCTATATATCCAATGGTTAACATCTTCGTTTAGGGATTCTTCTTGTAAGTCACCCCATCTAATGAAAGAGCATGAGTCTATGTATCTAACAATTTATTTTCCTTTGTCTCACTTTTGCACTATAGTGTGAGGTTTCCCAAAGGACTTAAGAGAAAGAGACAATGGTTTCCCACTTAAAGTATTTGCAATAGAGTACTCTCCACAACCCATATCTTTTATTTGTAAGGAGGATGTTGTAGGCATTTCCTTTTTTGTTTATGTGATCTTTAATGTTTCTAGTTGTGTAGTGAGAGGTGAGACCTAATTGATAGGTACCTGATTATCCACACTATCTTTCAGATAATTGCAATGTTGAAATGGATTTGGATCACCCTTTATAGTGATTTCAATACCATTGTATGGGAATTTGACACATTGATGGAACGTGGATGGTACTGCTTGCATGGTGTGGTTCCATGGGTGGCACAATAACATGTTATATCCCAGCTCTTTGTCCAAGACTTGAAAAGCGACCTCTGTCGTTATTGGTCCTACTTTTACAGGTAAGGTTACAATGCCTTTAGATGGATGTTCTTCATCATCGTAAGATTTGATATTTATCCTCTTAGAAGAATCAATGTGAAGTTCAGAATACCCTAGTGCTTTGACCAACTTTAAAGTACAAATGTTGAGACCAGCTCCCCCATCTATGAGTACTCTTCTGATTCTTCTCTTATGAATGTAAGCTTCCAGATGTAGAGGGTCATTATGAAGCAGTCTATCACTAGGAATATCTTGTTCTATGAATGCAATACATGTGCCTTGTGTCAGATTTCCCACCATAGACTGGAAGGCATTTTCATCTATATCTCTATTCACTATCGAATCTTGAAGTGCTTTGTCTAGTATAGCTCTATGAGTGGGTGAAATTTGCAATAGTTTGAATAATGATATATGTGCAAGAGTTTTCTTAAGTTGGTCAAAAACATTGTAAGTTCCTACTGTTGGTGGTTGACTTTGTGGTATTCCTTGTAAAGTCACCTTTGATCTCCAAGTAACTACTGCATAGTCTCTATCTCTAGGAGTTATGGTGATCATAGCGATTGTATCATTTGTATCATAGGATTTTTTATCAAGATTTATGTTAAATCCCTCTTCATAGTCTTTATGGGTATGTTTGACATCCATGATATGTTCTATGAGTTCATCTTTAAACCAACCTGAATGAGATGGTTGATCATGCCCCCAGTCTCTAAGACAAAGATTTCTATCATCATCGTACTTTGGTGTCTTTTATATCATGCAAATTTGGTTTTCCTTTGTGTGAGTGTCTTGATATTGGTTATCTTGATTAGGTGTTTTTTGTGAATTGTTGTTTTCTACATCTCCTGAGCTAATTGCATGAATAGTGTAGTCGTATGAGACCTTTGTGTAGTTAGCTATATTGTCTTGGGTACCTGATGTGGTAGCTTTCCCCTTGTCATTCTTAACAAAAGGATCCTTACAAATCATATGATTTGTGTTTGTCGAGGTTTTATCGGTATCAATTGTGATGTCCCCTTGGTCTATCATATCTTGGACCAAGTTTTTCAATTTGTAGCAACTTGTCATTTTGTGACCTTTATTCCTATGATAATTACAGAAATCATTATCATTCCACCATGTGGGTTTGAAAGGACATGGTTCATACACTATTACCTCAAGTAAAGTGATCATGTTTGTCTGTATTAACTTTTTGAGTGCTGACTCAATAGGTTCTCCTAGAGGTGTGTAATTTCTTCTTGGAGCATTTACCTTGGGGTATCTTGTGTTCATGTTTTGTGTAGCATTTACATTTGCTAAGGTTGTGTTATTCCCTATATGTGGATTAGATGAAATACTCATTCCCAAAGATAAAACAGGTTGAGTTTTGTTTATCGTTCTGGCGTCTACAATACCATCATTGGTCATATTTTTGTTTTTCGACCAAAACTTAGATTTGTCATTGTTGTTGGCATTTCCATGCTTAATAAGACCTTGTTATACTAGACCCTTCTCAAATTTGAGATCCTTTTCCATGATTTGTTTGAATGTTGTTAAACATTGCATTTGTATCAGATATTTAATCTTAGGAATCTAATTTTCTATGAACATATCCACTTGCTTTGTTTTTGGGATAATTGTCTTGCACCTCCTATAGAGAGCCCTCCATTGTTGTATGAAGGATGCAAATGTTTCATTCTCATATTGTTTAGCGACACACAAATCCATCAAATTAATCAGGGTATCAATGTTGTGTGAGAAGTTTGCAATTAATTGTTCAGCTAATTCTCTCCATGATGTGATGGTTGGTGATAAATGTGAAAACCACTCTAAAGCCGGTCCTCCTAGACTTTTAGGAAATAATCTCATCAGATAAGTATCTTATGAGGCAACTTCTATACATGTCATAAACAAATCTTTGATATGATCTCTAGGATCACCCTTCCCTCGATATCTATCAAATTTGGGCATTTCAAAATGTTGTGGGAAAGGCAACATGTATAATGTGTGATAGAATGGATAAGGACGTAAGTCCTGCATTGTGTAGCTTTTCTTGTCGTTACTAGTTTGCATGGTCGTCATTTGTTGTGTCAGAATATCTGTTTGTGTCAAAGGCACACCTTGTGTTTGTGTATGTCCCACAAAAGGATTCATGGTTGCATAACTAGGAGGTTGTTGGAAGGTACCAAGATTATAACCTTGTGTGTTGTATGTTCTACTAGGTACTGTGAAATAGCTGATATGCGAACCCATGTTTGGTTGAGTTGTACTTGTTGTATTGGAAAGACCTAGATTTGCATTTTGATAACTATATGTGGATCCCATAGAATAGGAAACTAGAGGTAGGGTTGCACTTGTTGCTTGCATTTGAATAGGTGTTGAGGCACTTGATATTATCGGTATGCTTTGTGATGGTATACTAGCATTGATCGCTTAGGATGACACACTTGTTTGAAAGTTTGCATTTGTGTTGACATTTGTTTGGATAGGTACGTTTTGAGGAAAACTGGAGGTCGTTGCTTGTATTTGTGTCAAGGGTGGTGTTTGATTGCTATCTTGACCTAAAGTTTTTCTTGGTGGTAAAATCTTTGTGACATCAAAATTCTCAGGTAGTTTTGCCCCATTTTGTATTAACAACGAAAGATACTTGTCCCTATCACTATGTATAAGTGCATCTAGGATCATGAGGACATGTGGGTCTTGCTGAGTGGATTCAATTTCTTCTTTTGTCAAATGTTGTTGTAATTCATTTATGGTGGACATTGTCTGTGTACCTAAGTGTTGACTTGTTGACATGTCTAAATTCCATGTAGGGTTTACAGACTGTGTGTTGTTCGGGTCCATTATTCCTTTCGCTTTCTGTGACCTTGTGACGGGCATCTAAAATTGCTTATATGAGGGTATTTCTATGCAAGACGATGACTTAACCCTAGACTGTAGACGTAAATGCAAGGTATGCAAGACTGTACTGGACTCTCTATTGAGGATTTTGACATGAGACCTTTTGAGCATTCCTAGATTTCTCTAATGCAAGTCTTTCCATTTGTTGGTGAAGTTGTTCAACCTCAATCTCTCTATCAATTATACAGAAAATCCTAGACTCAATGTTTATCTCATGTATGACTCCTATATATTGAGGTGCACTTCTACTTAAATCAAAAGCTAAGTTAGCAAGACCATCAATTATTTCTCATTGATCATTGTTTGGAACTAAATTAGGTTGCTCGAAGGGGAGAAAACCATCACCTGGGAGACCCATGAAGGCACATGTTATGAACCTAAAACTGACTATGGACTTAGACGTATATGAGGTCTAGATGAAGACATATATGATAATGTAGGACTATGTAACTAATATGGATGATAATTCAAAAAACTTAGGACTATAATGAGGACATGATTGGGACTATGTAACTAATATGCATGATAATACAAAAGATGTAGGACAATAATGAGGACATAAGTATGGACTATGCAAAGACTTTCTAGGGTCACAAGTGTTGGCATTACAATAGAAAGGAGATTGTTGGCATTTCAATAAGGATATTGAGAAGGTTGTTGGAGATTATTGATATAACTAAAGAAGGATGATTACTGTCTTAATAATATTATTTTGTTATTAATGTCAAGAAATTGATTTTTTGATTCAATATGATGTTGCCATATCTTGAGAAGTATGTTTTGATGAGTATTAAGAGGATGGTAAGTGACACAGAAAGAATGTGATAATGAAGGGGAATAATAAGTTATTCAATGGGCAACTATTACCAAGTTAGACAATGATGAGATCATGTTGTTTTGATTGTTTTGATATCCTACATATGTTGTTGATTATAAGTTTAATATTGTACTATGTCACCGAGCAAAGAATCTAGTCGGTAAACCCTAAGGTTATCGATATCGGTTAAAGAAGACAGAATATCTACCAAGTGAATTTCAGTATTTATCAAGTAATAATAGAATGCATTGGATGAATAAAAGCATTATTTAATGAAAGATACTAATGAGATGGAGTTAATCAGATGATTGGTATGTTGTGCAAGAATTTTGTTGAGGATCTATGACAATCGAAAATCAAGAGGAAGATCTACAGCATAGATTGAACCGCAATAACCTAGCACAAGTTCCAAGGAAGGAATGCAAGTTCCAAGGCAAGGTAAAACATTTTTCAGATCGAAGGATACATTGAGCCTAGTCAAGTTTGAAGATCCGATGGCTAAGATTGATCATGGAAAATGTGATCAAGGAGATTAAGCGGCTAGAAATTGTTTATAAATAAGAAATTATTGATGAACAATGTATGCGGGCAAATGTCTGCACAATGATGCTACAGTAATATTTACCGAGCATAGAACCTTGAAGATCTAATTGAAAAACAAAATGAGAAGCCTAGCAAGCCCAACAAGGGACAAGATAAGTCTTATGACAAGATTGTTTTGAGCACATAGAATCTACTTTAGCATTTTAGATGTGAAGTTGCAGATATATTTTATTATTGTTATTTATTTTGTAAGTGACAGGAAATCTCTTAACTGAGTGGACTTAATAGTCTTATTTGTAAACCCTCTAGCAAGGAAACATTCTAAATGAGTGTTTGAAATCCTTTGACAAGGTCACTTCTAATAAAGTGCAAGACTCTAACAAGTCTGAGGGAAATCCCTTAACCGGGTCACATCTAGCAATGTGTTTGTAATCTTTAACAGGATTACCTTTTAACTGAGCATACTCTAGAAGGGTATATTTCTTAGTGGGTCTAAAATACCATAGTGGTTTATCCCTATTTGGGTTTCCACATTAAATCTGGTGTTAAATGTGTTATGATGTTTTAAGTGTATCTGTTTATGAGTATTTAATGATTTACAGTCATAGTTGCATATCAGTAAAGGCTACCAAGGTTGAATCTGTTGAATACATTGTAATGTGAAGTTTTTATGATTCACCCCCCCACTCTCATCTTAACTAAAAATTAGTATCAGAGCTTTGGACTCCAGAAGAAAAGTTTAAAGGTACTTGAGGCAAAGATCCAAAGATGTATAAAAGGGATGCACCAAGGCTAAACAAGTCAAGTTTCTCCACATGGTAGAAAAGGATGAAGCTGCATTTAACAGGAATTGGAGAATATGCAACATATTATCTGGAGAATGATTACATAGCACCTAGTACCAACTCGATGACAATGGAAGAGATAAAGGCAAAGCAAGAACATATTCAAGCTATGATTGAAATAACATCTGCATTGATCGACTTAGAGTTTAATGATCTAGAAGGCTGTAATGATGCAAAGGCAATGTGGTCTAAGCTCATATCTGTGTATGGTGGTGATGAACATGTTCAGAGAGCAAAAGTAGATAGTCTAAGAGGTCAACTTGAATCCATGAGAATGAATGAAGGTGAGAACATAACCCAATACAGTACAAGGTTAAAGGAAACTGTCAATCAAATAAAAGGAGTAGGAGGAACTATTGAAGAAAAGGATGTAACAAGTAAGTTTCTTAGAACACTTCTACCTGCTTATGCCATTCGAGTCTTTGCAATCAATGAATTAAGGTATGTGCCAAACATGCCATTCTCTTTGGATGATACTATCGGTAAGCTACATGCATTTGAGTTAAGTAATTTTGAGAACAGTGGGTCCTCGGTAAATAAAGTTGAATCTACATTTAGTTCTTTTCATATTAGTGAATCTGATGATTACAATGATAGAATGTATAAGTATACTGAAGGAAATCACAGTGTAGAAAGTGAAATATTTCACAAAAACATGGAAGACGTACACAAACTATATGAAGAAATCAAAAAGAAAGAAGATTTTGAAGCATTATTAGCTAGAAGGTTACTGAGAGGAAAAGGTAAGTATAAAGGAAAGTTACCTTTAAAATGTTTTAACTATGATAGAATAGGACATATGGCTTCTAACTGTCCTAACAAAGAATCTGGTGAAAAGAGAGAATACCAAGATGACATACAAAAAGACAACCAATACAGAGGACATCGAGACTTCAGAAGGAAAGATAGAAAGACATGCCTAGTAGCTGATGAGGAATCCAACGATGATAAATCTGATGGGACTGATATAGAGGAAGTTGTTTATGTGGCTATCAAAGATGGATCTGATGAAGAAAGGTATGAAGAAAAAGCCCTAATATCTCACATAAATAAAAATCATTCTTGGATCATAGATAGTGGATGCTCACATCACATGACAGGTGATAAACACAAGTTTGTTAAATTAGAAGACTATGATGGAGGATATGTAAGATTTGGTAATGATGCACCATGTCTAGTGAAAGGTAAAGGATCTATAACACTTCTTGACAATGCTAAATGTGATGATGTATACTGGGTTGAAGCTTTGAAATACAATTTGTTGAGTGTAGCACATCTAAACAATATAGGATACTGAATAGAATTTCATAAGGGAATTGTCAAAGTTCATGACAAGCATGGAAAGCTGGCTGCTACTGGGACACAAACAAAAGGTAATACATTTCATCTTGACTCAACTTGGAACAAATGTCTATATGCAAAAATAGAAGATATCTGGTCATGGCATAAAAGGTTTTGTCATGTAAATTTTGATAATTTGATTAAAATAAGTAAGAAGCACCGAGTAAGAGGTCTACTGAGCTTGGAAAAACCTGAGAATGCTATGTGTCAAGGATTCCAGATGGGTAAGATGACAAGATAAAGCTTTACAAGTAAGTCCTACACTTATAAAGGAATTTTAGATCTTGTACACACTGATCTTTGTGGTCCTATGAAAGTTCAAATTTATTATGGTGATAAATATTTCATATTATTTATGGATGATTACTCAAGGATGATGTCAGTTATGTTTTTAAAAGAAAAATTAGAAGCTTTTCAAATGTTTAAATGGTACAAGGCAAGAGTTGAAAATGAAACAGGAAGAAAGCTGAAATGTCTTAGATCTGATAGAGGAGGACAGTTCACTTCTCATGAATTTAACTTATTCTACAATGATCATGGTATAAAAAGGCAAGTATCTGCATCGAGAACTCCACAGAAAAATGGGATAGCCAAGAGAAGAAATAGATCTATTGTAGATTGTGCCAGAACCCTGATGATATAAAAGTGGGTACCTCAAACATTTTGGAGAGAAGCAATAAGCACTGCAGTTTACACCCTGAACCGAGTACAACTAAAGAAAGGAACTTTGAAGACACCATATGAAATCTAGTATGACAAGAAACCTAATGTAAGTTATTTTAAAATCTTTGGAAGTAGATGTTATGTTCACAAAGATGATAGAAATGGAAAGTTTGATCAGAAAAGCAAGGAAGGAACATTTCTTGGCTATTCTTCTAGAAGTAAAGCGTTTAAATGTCTGATCAAATCATCTAACAAAATAGTGGAAAGTGCAAATGTGAAAATTGATGAATTTGCAAAAAGAAATGATGAAGGAAATTCCAAAGAACTAGAAAATTATGAAAAATTTGTTTATGTTCAACTAAGAAGTCCTACCAAGAAAGTTGATGAAGAAAATGAAGATAATATCAGTTACCAAGTGATGAAGAAGATCTTATAGAGCCTACCAAGCCTATATTAGCCAAATATGTCAGAAGAAATCATGCATCAAGTCATATTATAGGAGATAAGGATGATCTAGTGATGACAAGGAATAAACTGAGACAAAACACATGTCTGATATATGAATTTGAACCGAGAATAGTAAAAGAGGCATTTAGTAATGAAGATTAGATAAATGCTATGACAGAAGAAATTGAACAAATCAAGAAGAATGAAACATGGACACTGGTCCCAAGACCGAAGGGCAAAAATATAATCGGTAAAGTGGATTTTCAGAAACAAGCTAAATGAAAAAGGAGAGGTCATTCAGAATAAAGCAACACTAGTTTGCAAAGGATATGCTCAAGAAGAAGGAATTGATTATGGTGAGACTTTTGCACCTGTGGCAAGACTTGAAGGAGTGAGAACATTGTTGGCATATACTGCTTTCAAAAATTTCAAGGTATATCAAATGATGTTAAATCTGCATTTTTGAATGGTATATTAGAAGAAGTTTATATTAAACAACCTGAAGGATTTGTTGAAGACAAGAATAAAGATCAGGTATGTAAATTGAACAAAGTTTTATATAGTCTGAAGCAAGCACCTAGAGCATGGTATGAGAGACTACACTCTTATTTGATCAAGATTGGATTTATAAGGACAAGTGAAAACAACATGTATATGAAAAATGATGAAAACAATGGTATACTACTTTCAGCCATATTTGTTGATGATATTATTTTTTGTGGTAATGACTCCTTATGCAAGAACTTTGGAAATGAAATGTGCAAAGAATTTGAGATGTCATTAATTGGTGAGATAAAGTATTTTATAGGTTTGCAGATACTACAAATGAAAAATGAGATTTTCATTACTCAATCCAAGTATATAAAGGAAATCTTGAAGAAATTTGGAATGAAGGATTCTAAACTTGTAAGCACTCCTATGACTACTAATTGTAAACTATCAAAGAGTGATGAATCTGCATCTATTGATGAGACACTTTACCGATCTATGATTGGAAATTTGCAATATGTGGTTCACAGCAGGCTAGATATAGCACATGCAGTAGGAATAGTTGCAAGATTTTCTACAGAACCCATAGAAACTCATTTGACAGCAATCAAGAGAATTTTCAGATACCTAAGAGGCATTGAAGATTATGGCTTAGTATATGAAAAGAGGAATGATTTTGATTTAAAAGTTTATACTATTGCTGATTGGGTAGGAAACATTGATGACAAAAAAAGCACAAGCGGTGGAGCTTTCTTTTTGGGAGATAGACTAGTAAGTTGGCTTAGCAAGAAACAAGGATGCCTTTCACAGTCAACAGCTAAAGCTGAATATGTCATTGCAGCATTGAATTGTACCAATATAGAATGGATCAAACAAATGTTGGAAGGTATGAATGAGAAAGTTACCGAGCCAGTAACTATATTCTGTGATAATACTAGTGCCATTAACATTTCAAAGAATCCGATAATGCACTCTAAGACAAAGCACATCTCTATAAAGTATCATTATCTTAGAGAAGAAGTGCAAGAGAAGAAAGTTGTGCTGGAATATATCAGTTCAAAGGAACAAATAGTAGATATTTTCACAAAGCCATTGCCAAGGGACACTTTTGAGTATCTCAGAAGTCAGTTAGGGGTCCTACCCCTATCTAGTGCTCGTTGACAGAGTTCGGTGAAAGCATCAATTCTATGAATCTAAAGGATAATTGTTTATGAGTTGATGCTGCTTTACACACTTTAGGAGGTTGCCTAAAGTTGTATAAGGAAAAAGTGATTGAAGACAAAGATGCTCTGATTGTGAATGAGACTGCAAGGAAATTACCTCACAAAGGAAGAAATCATGAATTAGTTTTTCCTTTTGGCATTGTTGTCAAAGGGGGAGAAGACTAATTTGTAAGGAACTAACAGAAGAAGCTAGGAGAAGACTAATGACTGGGGGAGAAGACTTCAAGAGAAGGTTTAAATAGCTCAAGGATAACAGGAGAAGTCTAAACAACAATCTGAATACGAATCAGTTGGTATTGCCATTTAAAGTTGGTATTGCCATCAATTCCAAAGGGGGAGATTGTTGGCATTACAATAGAAAGGAGATTGTTGTCATTTCAATAAGGATATTGAGAAGGTTGTTGGAGATTATTGATATAACTAAAGAAGGATGATTACTGTCTTAATAATATTATTTTGTCATTGATGTCAAGAAATTGATTTTTTGATTCAATATGATGTTGCCATATCTTGATAAGTATGTTTTGATGAGTATTAAGAGGTCGGTAAGTGACACAAAAAGAATGTGATAATGAAGGGGAATAATAAGTTATTCAATGGGCAACTATTACCAAGTTAAACAATGATGAGATCATGTTGTTTTGATTGTTTTGATATCCTACATATGTTGTTGATTATAAGTTTAATACTGTACTATGTCATTGAGCAAAGAATCTAGTCGGTAAACCCTAAGGTATCTAGTCTGTAAAGCCTAAGGTTATCGATATCGGTTAAAGAAGACAAAATATCTATCGAGTGAAGTTCAGTATTTACCGAGTAACAACCGAGTAATAACAGAATGCATTGGATGAATAAAAGCATTATTTAATGAAGGATGCTAATGAGCAGGAGTTGATCAGATGATTGGTATGTTGTGCAAGAAGTTTGTTGAGGATCTATGACAATCAAAAATCAAGAGGAAGATCTACAACATAGATTGAACTGCAATAACCTAGCACATGTTCCAAGGAAGGAATGCAAGTTCCAAGGCAAGGTAAAACATTTTTCAGATCGAAGGATACATTTAACCTAGTCAAGTTTGAAGATTTGATGGCTAATATCGATCATGGGAAATGTGATCAAGGAGATTAAGCAGTTATAAATTGTTTATAAATAAGAAATTATTGGTGAACAATGTATGTGGGCAAATGTATGCACAATGATGCTACAGTAATGTTTACCAAGCACATAAGCTTGAAGATCTCATTGAAGAACAGATTGAGAAGCCTAGCAAACCCAACAAGGGACAAGATAAGTCTTATGACAAGATTGTTTTGAGCATATAGAATCTGCTTTACCATTTCAGATGTGAAGTTGCAGATATATTTTATTACTATTATTTATTTTGTAAGTGACAGGAAATCTCTTAACCGAGTGGACTTAATAGTCTTATTTGTAAACCCTCTAGCAAGGTAACATTCTAAATGAGTGTTTGAAATCCTTTGACAAGGTCACTTCTAATAAAGTGCAAGACTCTAACAAGTCTGAGGGAAATCCCTTAACGCGGTCACATCTAGCAATGTGTTTCTAATCTTTAATAGGATTTGCTTTTAACTGAGCATACTCTAGAAGGGTATATTTCTTAGTGGGTCTGGAATCCCACAGTGGTTTTTCCCTATTTGGGTTTCCACATTAAATTTGGTGTTAAATGTGATATGATGTTTTAAGTGTATTTGTTTATGAGTATTTAATGATTTACAGTCATAGTTGCATATCAGTAATGGCTACCGAGGTTGAATCTATTGAATACATTGTAATGTGAAGCTTTTATCATTCACCGCCCCCCTCTCATCTTCACTAACAACAAGTATGTAAGAACTTTTGAGTTTTGTTTTCAAAATGGACTTTGTTTTCTATAACTTCGTGTTTGGGACAATGTTTTGTACTTTTCAAAATCTGAGAACAATTGCTGGTAGGTATGTATAGCTGATTGACTCAATTTTCATACAATCTTGGAAAATTCGAAGATACGTGGAATAGGGCCTGAAATAGCCCAAGGGACTGACTCAATACTGATCTAGCACAATGATACATAAAAAAGCATGGAATACAATCTTAGGCTGGATAGTGGACACCATTCAATGAGGCCCTTACAAAATACTGAGACAAAACGAACAGATAGAGAGTTTGGCAGCACTAGCTCCACTCCACGACACACACTTCTCAGGCATGCTAGTCTCTCTTACCCCAAAGATCCAAAGATCTTATAGCTGAGGGATTTCTATATCATAGTGTAAGGTACATGAAGGGTATCTATGTGGTACGATCCGCACTCCTAGAATCACTAAATGTAGGATTTTTGGCAACTAAATTGGTTCTTAGTATTAGGTTTTGAGGGGTCTCGATCCAACGATGGATTCTCAGAGCGAGCCACTTAAGACTTTAGTTGAGCTTATCGGTGTAGGGAAGGCCCCCACATACGTTGAATTCACTCAAAACTCTAGCCACCTGACCAGTATATTTATATAGCAGCTCAAAAAACCCGCTCGAGAGTACGCTGGGAGAGATGATATCCCCAGTGCATCCCAATTCAAAGTACCTCTGTGAGGTGATGAAATCCCCAGACAAAGATACCCCTCACTACGTAGAATAAAATAAAAATTTGGATGTCGTTGTCACCTTCCTCCTTTCTCCCAAGACCCTAAAGGGGGGTGGAAAGTCAGTTGGTGCAACAGTAGGTCCATCCTAGACACAATAAAAATTATTTACTGTAAGAAAAAAAATGATTTAATCTAATGCAGCCTGATTCATGTTCATTTTATAGCCCAAATTTAGGTTTTAGATACGCATGTGCATGTCTATTTTAAGCACCAAATCAAAATATGAAGGCATACATGTCAATTTTAACCATTTATTGATTTTAAGCACGAAAAGACCAAGTGTGAGATACATGCATGTCAATTTTAGCCCATGTTAATTTTAAGCACCAACAACAAAGTGTGAGATTATCCATGCATGTCCATTTTAACTGTTGTTGATTTTAAGCACCAACAATGAAGTGTGAGATTATCCATGCGTGTCCATTTTAACCAGATTTTTTTTAAGCACCAAATTGAAGTGTGAAAGCCTACATGTCAATTTTAACCAAATTTGTTTTAAGCACCAAATTGAAGTGTGAAAGCATGCATGTCCATTTTAAACCCAAAATCCAAAAGTGATTTAACCCTAAAGGATCCTCCAATCAAATTGTTAATGGTGTCCAAAATACTCTGGAATGATCAAGCCTTCTCTGTAATTTCGCCACATGCTACAAACAAACAATTAGTAAGAGAAATCAAAATAACAACACTAAAAGAAAAGCAAAAGGGACAAACAATTAATCAATTAGAAGCAAAAGGGAAATCATGAATCCCTTCTAACCAAAGAATTTAACAAATAAGACAATGGAATAACACAATCAAGCAAATAGGAATTAAAATAATCAAATGAAATCAAAACTCCCTATCCCAAGATCGCATATTGCTTCCATTGCTCTTCTCCTCTTCGTGGTATGATGGCTCTCAGATACTGCGCTGGTAACCTACAAGTGACGCAAAGATTCAAAGTTCATGATTGATGAAAATGGAGATTGGATGCTCAATTTATAGAAAATTGGATGAGATTGATTGAAAGGTGGAACTCAGGTGAGCTCAAATGAAAATTGATAGTTGAACCGTTGATTGTAGGAGTGAAACTCAATAGATGGAATAGATTAATTGAGTCAACTGATTGAGAAAAAGCTGACTGAAGGAAGAAAAAGAATGATTGGAGGAAATAAAGAAGATGACACAGAGAGCTTAATTTAGAAAAACCTAACTGAAAGATGGAAATAGAGATTGGAGAGATAAATGATTCAATTAATTAATTAATTTAGCATGTGGTTGCATTTAGATTTAGATTTTCAATTTAATCTTTGCATGAGATTTATTCAAATAATTGAATTTATTAATTCAATTTAGTATTTGAATATATTTAGAACTTGACTTTGATTTTCAATTTGGTTTTTGAAATCATGCACATGTACTTGAATTTGGAAGAAACAATGAAATTAGAATCTGGGGATTTGGAAATGGAAGAATTAATTAGTTAATTAAATAATTTAAAGAAACTATTTAATATTTAGAAAGGGGTTGAATGATTAGATTATTGGAGATAGAAATTAAGAATTAATTTATTTAAATAATAAAGATTATTTAAATTGGGGGATTAATCATAATTAATTAAATAATAAATATTTAATTAATATTTAGGAAATGATTAAAATGATTAAATGATGATAGAATAGGAAAATAGAATAATTAATAAGATGGCGAGGAAATATGAAATTAGAAGAAAATAGAAGAAATAGAAGAATTAGAAGAATAAGATTAATTAACTTAATTAAATAATTAAAGAATTATTTAATCAATTAGATGAATAATTAGTACATGATCAATGAGACATATCTAGGTGTCTATAGTATGATTGGATTATCTTGCATATATCTTGTGGATGGTAGTGGATATTTTATGATAATTCATGCCTTGATTTGAAAGATTTTAATCCTTAATGTTAGTTAACCTTGGAATATGGAAAATAATGAGTAGTTGTAAAGGTGTATGGACTCTATGATTCTTCTTTATGCAAAGCTAATTTCTATGTATTAAGATAGTATGTTAGATCATGATGACAATGAAAATGTAAAAGAGATTATGTACTTGTACTATGTATTCTTATGTAATAGGACATGAGATGTAGTAGTTGAGATTATGAACTAGTAATAAGATGTTGTATTCATTGTAAGATAAATGTTGTAAGAATGTTCATTAAGTAGAAAAGAGATAGACATATATATGGAATAAGAAATGAAATGGTTAGCTATATGTGTCCTTATTGTAGAAATGGTGCTATTAAGATAATCTTGTTATAAGTGATCTCATTTGGAGAGTAACTAGAATTTATCATAAAGACTTTTCTATGGTTGTGTATATGTTATCTTGATGGGATGTATGTTGAAATTAAGATGCAAGAAGAATTAGAATTTCTTATATGTTGATAGTGCTATTTGGATTCATATTGAGATACATGGTTAGTGAAGAAATGAGGAATTAGAAACACTTGGAATTGGTGTTTTAAAATGAACTTAGAGAGTTGATGGGAATATGATAGGATAAGTGTTTGAAATTTCATGGTTCTCATGATGAGAGAGAGATAGTAATGTAATTGTGATGACAATGTTAAAGATTTTATGATATCAGTGTGATAAATGTTATTTCTAGTAAGTGATGATGTTAAAGTACCCTAGGGAATGAATGATTAGATGAATGGATGAATGATTATAGGTACACACTGAGATGATAACTATTATAATGCTATTTCCACTTGTGTTGCATGACGTTATGGTTATCTTAATGATGTTTTATGCATTCGTGTTTTGTTAATCTTGATTTGGAGTTATGATAGCCCTCTATGTTGCATTAGTAAATGATTTTAAAAAAAAATTATCTCTATTTGTTAGTTTAGTTATTTCCTCTAGGGTATTTTGGTGGGAATTACAAAAGGGATATCATAGGAGAAAGGAAAGAGAGAGAGAATCGTGATGACTAGTGTAGTAAGGTTCACTTAAAATGTGTCATGAAAAAGAAAAATACCAAATTACAAAGCAAAAGGCTCAATTTTCAAAGTAATTTGAGTATCGAGACATGTGATAGTGTGTGCATAAAGTGAAACATTCAATGAAGTGTATACCCCCATGTTAAAGTGATTGCATATGCCTTATCAAGAGAAATTTACTTAAGGTAGCATGCATCCAAAGACAAGAACATTACCATAATGATATGCCCCTAACAAAGGACAAATCAAAGTATAATGATCACAAAACATAAAACACATAAGGGATTCACGAACTCTGGCATCAGTAAGTTTATGATAAATAATGTATATCATGAAATATTTGTGCAGATGTATAAATCTGACCACTTTCCTAAATAAATGTTTAATATTTATTTTAACCCCATTTCTCATATTAATTAAATTCTATTTAATTAATTTCTTCACATTCATCTATTTGATTAAATTAATTACTCAATTTATTTAATTAAGTTCACCCAAACCTTTTCTAGCCTTTAATTAAATAGATCACTTTATTTAATTAATTCCCCTTTCTCCCTTTTTAATAAAATTTACATTTAATTAAATTAATCCTTAAAAATAAATAAATCTAATTTATTTATTTAACTCCCCCACTTGTATTTATGCAAGTTGCATCTATTTTGTTGAAATAAAGTAATTTTATTTTAATTAAAATCCTCCTCCATCCACTTGCATTTTCATATATATCCCACTTCCCTCCTAAACCCTTTCTAGATTCTTCTAAAAACCTTCCAATTTAGCCTAATTCATCTCCTAATTATTGTCACATTCCTAAGAAAAAACAAGTCACTTCTCAAAGCCTCCAAAGTCTTTGAAATATATTAAAGGCTTTATGTCCTCAACAAGTTAACCCTCAAACTCTTCCTAACCATTATTGGTTAACTCAACCTTCTTGCATGGTTAGAGACTTTCATCGAACTTGACCCTCATCTAACCCAAAGGTCTCATCAAGCATTCATGGCTTCAACCTTGGTTATCCCTTTAACCCTTGCACAAGAGTTTACCTCTTGGGTAAAAGCTTTATCCAATGTATAACCCTAAACTAACCTTAACCCTTACCTCTTAAGGTAACCTTCATGTCTTCTCAAGCATTTAATGCTTCTTACATCTCCTTTGAAGCAACCTTTTGTTGATAATTGTCACCATCTCATTGGTGAGAATTATAAACATGGATTGATTAACTTGCAATCCTGGCCCTTGTTAAGATTATCCAATCTGTGAGGCCTCACCTCGACTCAGTCTGACATTCAGTGGATTTTATATTTAGACTATTATGGATACTTTATTTTGATGCACTTAGAACTTATATGATTTCAGGATTTGGATAACATTGCTATGTTTTGATGATTTACATATATGCTTTATGAGATAGAACACTACATGATTGTTAGATATGATGAGATTGCAATGATAGATGTCGTAATTATATTTGCAGGACTTTACTATGATAATAGAACTATGATGTATGGTTAAGTTTATGTGAATTGGGATGAAATTGCTTGATAAAAGATGTATTTAATCTGTGCAGATGAAAATTGTATGCAAGTGATGATGTGTATTGTTATTCCTTTGAATTATATTATATGTGGATATTTGAAAGTACTAATGTGTAAATTGAGATGCGCAGGAAATTTACCATGTGACCATGGAAAATTACGGAGAACCAAACCTAGACTTATGTATGTTCGTAAGCCAGGGGTTGTCTATTTGGAGAGACAACACCCCGTTTGTGTTGTGTTTTATTCGTAACAGTATATGCTGCATGAGTGTTAAGTGTTATTTAAATTTAATGTGTAAAACCCACAAGAGACGATTTCACGTTTAATTATGTAAAAGTGTTTTATTTGTGTCACTTGACACATGTGTGGATTTTAAATTTAAATGTTTTATTTTTGTCTCTTGGAGGGAAAGTGTTTAACTATAGTTTTTCTTAAATAATATAATGTGTTGTCATAAATACTTTGGGAATATAATCTTTGGAGTGGTCAACATATGTTTGATCAGAAAATAAACTTTAGAGGGGTTTAAAATGGGTTAAATGAACACCTAGGGGTAGTTTAATAGGGTTTCCTAAAGCCCATAAGGTATACCTAGGGGTTAGGGGTAATTTTAGGCAAGTTTCTACTTTTAAGTGACCTTTTTGATGCTTTAAAAATTGGCTTTTTTGAGTTGTGCGAAAATTGAAAATTAGAAGTTTAAATCTAATTGAGATTTTTCCTATTCGAATGAGAGTCTTTTTGCATTCTGCTTTACTTTCCTTTTTGTTTTTTAGAAACTTGTGAGAACTCAGAGAATGAGCTTCTTAAGCAAGAATTTGTGAATTTGAGGGTAATCACCCACTCTCCATTTTTGGAGACGAGAATTTTTGAAAAAAAGGAATAGTTTGGAATAGAAAATTTGACTAAGGGTAGAAGAAGAAGATCCGTGGATTGGGCAGCTCTTCCTCAAATATTATACTACCATTGGGCAGATTAAGGTTGGTTTGATTATTCTTAAAAATGTGTATGTTTCTTGTATGTGTTTGAGAGTATGATTGGTGAAAGAAATCTGTGTTTCTTTTGAATGTCTTGTTTTAGAATTTCATTTGGAATTTTGCATTATGCTTTGTTGTGTTTTGGGAGTTTCTCAAGACCACTTACTCTTGGGAGAGAGGAGGATCTTGTGGGTGGTAGCAGTGACAACCCTCAAGTGAGAGACTCTCATTTGAGAGCGATCACAAGGGATCTTTGTGTGACCCTTGCTGCATGGCTTGTTTGTGCAATAGGGGTCATAAGGAGGGATATAAGGCTAGAATGCCTTTGGGGGGCATAAGGAATAAGGGGTTGAGATTTTTGATGTATTTATTGTGCCATGAGGTGGCTACTTGTTTTTCCATACTTGCAGTTCTCCTCAGGGTATTGGTCCACTACCACACTTAAAAAAGGTCATCACCAAAGTGTGGTGCTGTGAAGCCAAGTTGAGAATGTGTCTGAATATCTGTGTGTGTATTTTTGTCTGTGTTTGCATGTTTGTTACCTGTCTAGGGCCTGGTTCTCAGAGCTCGGGGGTGGCTACCAGTTAGCCTAGGCTGGGAGGTGAGCACTCCATGGTCATATTTGTGTTTCTATTATGCAGGAATTGCCAGGAGAAAAGACTAGGAAAAGTGAAAGGTTGCAGAAGAATATTGTTGAAGAAATTTTAAATTGATTTGCAGTTATTAGTTTTAAATTTGATAGGAGAAGTACATCCTCATTCATAGAAATGAGAGGCAAGTTGTAATTTTGAAAATAGACATGAGATTTGTTGTTATAGTTAAGTAAAGAAACATCCTGTAAATTTGCAGAATATCGTTAGAGTTGTAAAAAGCTTGATATGCTTCTATTTCCTATTTTAAAAAAAAAAAGATTTGCTTTTTGATTTGCATGCAATAGGTGTTTTTTTTGCAATATAAAAATCAATTTATTTAAATTTGAGTTCTTCTTTTTAGCTGAAAAGCTATCTCCATTTTAAATTGCAGAAAATCATGAATTGTACTTGTTGTTAACATGTAAATAAAATTAGTTGTTTTATTAGTTGAGAAATCAATAAATGTATTTGTTTCAGAAAAGTATAATGTTTTCCTAAAATAGTATTTCTTAAGTTTAAAAAAATAAAAATAAATAAATCTTAGAATTCTGTTTCCTGCATACCCATAGATTACAATATATAGATTTCGATATAGTTCTGGAAATATTTGTATATCCTTTAAAACAGGTGTAATCTATATTTCCTTTCCTATAATGGTATATCAAAATCTTTTATGATTACGATGTTAGTTTAAGAAAGAAAAAGAATTAAAACTATTAGTCATAAATAAATATTTATATATATCTATATGCATGTAGAAATCATGGGTATATTTATATATATTTTTATATAAAACATGCCATATAAATACCCTGCAAAACAAATGAAAATGGGAGCCTAAGTTTATATATATATATATATATTTATATATATATATATATATATATATATATATTTATATATATATATATATATATATATATAAATTTAGCATAATGAGATTACTTTGTTATTTTTTTTTGTTCCTTTTAAAAAAAATTTGCATGTAAAATTAGCATTGAGAAATATATATAAATGTATATATTTATATTTATATATATATATATATATATTTATATTATATATAAATAAATAAATAAATTTAAAAAAAAATTTAACAAAAAAAAGGGGCCAAGGCACTATGCATCGCACAGTGAACGGCGGAGCCGTGCACTGTGCAAAGCACAGTGGACGGCGGCGCCGCACACTGTGCAGTGCACAATGAATGGCAGGGCTGCGCACTGTGCACTGCACAGTGGGCGGCAAGGCTGAACACTGTGCAGTGCATAGTGGGCGGCCATTGCCGAGCTGCCACCAGTGAAACCCCCGCCTTTCTTTGAGTTCGCTCTTTGCCGTATTCACTCTCTCAGTTCGGCCGTGCAACGCGGGGTTTGAACAAAACCAAAATATATATATATATATATATATATATATATCAAACCCTAGCCCAGGTAGGGCTAGGGTAATAAAATAACATAGACTATATAACTCTTGTTTATAAATAAATAAAAAAATCCCTAATTAGGGATTACATGGAAATTGATTTTTTTTTAAGTTGTGGAAAATCTATATTAAGATCAGATAGGGTTTTCAATTTAGATAGACGTGGGAATTTTAATCCCAATTAATTTTTTATTAAATTAACTATTGTGAAGCCTTGATTAAATTAAAAAAAAAGAAATTAATTTCTCGAAAGCTAAATTGGAATTTGGAAAGATAATTTTCCTCATCGAATAATGTCATTTAGAAAATTAATTTGACACTTTAATCCGTTAAATTAATTAATGATTCAAAAAGAAATTTAAACAATATGGCTTTATTGGAGATCAATTTTTATCTACGTCTACCATTTAAATTGAGTTTAATAAATTAAACTAACGACTTTATTTGATGAGAAAATAAATTATAACATTTAGTTTTCCGCAAATAAATTTTAATTAAGTTTCGATACTTAGTTAGTATCAGAGTTAGTTCGATTTTTGTTATGGCCAACTTGTTAACACATGTCATGATAGCAAACTTGGTTATTTAACTAGTCGTTTAAAACAAAAATTGTTCCGTTTTTGCCCTAAATTTTGGGCATGACATTTTGGTATCAGAGCAAGGTTTCCACACTAGGAACCTTACTCCACTTATGTTTCGCTTTAGATTATTTAAATTATTTTGTTAAATTGATTTTATCAGACTTTTGAGTTTAATTGAATTAATATTATTCTAAAAGAAATTAATTAATTGTTTTGCCTTATTTTCCTCTTAGGATGCCTCCGACGACGTGACAAGCTCGCAAGTGCGGACGGGGTCCTAGACGTGTGCGCATAGCACGCGAAGATGTAGTGAGGGAGGCATCAGTTCTAGAGGAGAACCCAGGGGCACCTCCCGAATAGCCAAATGAACCTAACCGAGACCTCTTAGCAGCCATACAAAATCTTATTGGCATAGTTCAGGAAAGGATCCCAGCAGAGAACCCTCAGGTTAGGAGTCATGACTCTGGGAGTCATAGATCTGTTGATAGAGAACGAAGTAGGAGCCCAGCTCTGATTCCTACAGAGAGTCAGGGTGGAAATGAGCTAGAGTCTGTGCATATGCCAGGACCACCTCCAGCGGTGGAACCAGTTTATTTTGAGAGAGCTCATCGAGATCCAGGGGATCTCATCAGGGAGGTCATGCGCCTCCAACCACCATCCTTCGGAGGTTCTACCGATGGAGTAGAGGCCAAGGCATGGCTTCTGAGTCTTGAGAGGTGCTTTGCATTGCATTCTTACAAGAGCAACTTGAAAGCACATGTTGCAGTTCATCTTCTGAGAGGGACAGCCTCCACTTGGTGGAGACACAAAGAGTACAAATGCAGATTAGTTCCTGATACTCTCACTTGGGAGATTTTTACAGAGAGCTTTCGTGAGAGGTACCTATCAAAACACTTCAGGCAGCATCGTATAGACGAATTTCATGATCTCCAACAAAAACGCTTGTCAGTAACCCAGTATGAGAGTAAATTCTTTGAGTTGTTGCCTTATGTAGATTATCTAAAGGATGAGAAACTTCTTGTAAACTGCTTCATTAGGGGATTAAATGCTGGTATAGCCGGGCCTATTAGGATGTCCACTCCAGAGAGTCTTCGGGTTGCTGTAGAGAAGGCACTGATTGCCAAAGAGATTCAGGTCAGACCATAGGACAATAAGGATCAGTTTCAGAACTGAAATTCCGCACCTCAGACTTATGGATTCAAGAAACCACATTGGAAAGGAAACAACCAAAATTATCAGGGGTTCTCCAAACCCCCTCCTCCACAACAGACACCATAGAACCAGAGGCAGAAGCCTCCACAGTATCAGTAGGGCTCCAAGCCCAAACAGTGGCAAACTCAGGGACAAAGACGTGACCAGAGAGCATAGGGGCAGTACACACAACCGGCGGGGACTCAACAGTCCTCCAGGGGTGGGTACAGCGGATCTAGTAGGACAGGAGGTTAGGCATTCTCTAAGCCTTAGGGTGCTCAGTTCCAGGCACGAGGTGCTTGCTTTATGTGTGGAGCCATGGGGCATATGGCAAGGGAATTGCCCTTAGGGACAGGTGGCAGGGAGTCAACGGATGGCTGCTTCAGAGCTGACAGTTGGTGATATGGGCAAGTCCCATAGAGTATTCACAGCGGTTGACAACCGCCAGGTGGAGCATCAAGCCACGGTTATCGAATCTATAGGTATAATCAAAGGTAACAATGTATCTATTTTGTTTGATTCAGGAGCTACTGACTCCTTTATATCTCAATTGGTTGTGGAGCGTTCCGGGCTAGTGGCAACTACACAGGGTGTCAGTTGGGAAGTGGAATTAGCTTCAGGAGCTAGAGTGTCAGTGGAATCAGAGGTTAGGGCATGTCAGCTACAGATTGGTAAGACCACCACTTTAGTAGACCTTAGAGTGAATCCACTTGGATCTTACGGAATCGTACTTGGCATGGATTGGCTTTATGCCCATAGAGCCAAGATGGATTGCTGCCTGAAAAGGATCTAGTGTGAGGATGATCATGGTTCACCCATAGTTATCATCATGATTCAGAGGCCTGTGTCTCTTCACATGATCTCTGCAATGCAGCTTAAGCAGAGCATGTGGAAGGGATGTCAGTTTTTTGCTATCACTATCACTGATAGAGGAGAAGAGGAAGAAAAAGAAACATCGCTCAATGACCATCCTATCCTTAAGGGATATTCAGATGTTTTTCCTTCAGAGTTATCGGGAATGCCTCCCCGTAGAGAGATTGATTTTCATATAGACCTAGTACCAGGAGCCGAGCCAGTTTCCAGAGCACCTTATAGGATGACCACAAATGAGCTAAATGAACTTAAAATATAGCTTGAAGAACTTCTTGAGAAGGGTCATATTCATCCTAGCGTATCCCCTTGGGGTGCACCAGTCATCTTCATTAAGAAGAAGGATGGATCTCTCCGATTATGTATGGATTATCGGTAGCTAAATAAAGTAACCATCAAGAGCCAATATCCTTTGCCCAGAATTGATGATTTATTCGACCAACTTCAGGGTGCCAAAGTCTTTTCCAAAATAGATTTGAAGTCAGGATACCATCAATTGAGAATAGTGGAAAGTGATATCCACAAGACCACATTTCGCACTAGATATGGTCACTATGAGTTTACCGTAGTCCCCTTTGGACTTACGAATGCCCCAGCAGTTTTTATGAGCCTCATGAATGGGGTGTTCCGTACCTTTCTGGACCGTTTTGTTATTGTGTTCCTCGATGATATACAGATATATTCTCGGAATGAGAAGGAGCATGAGGAGCACCTGAAGCAGGTATTGCAGTGTTTGCGGGATAACCAGTTGTTTGGCAGCCTATCAAAGTGTGCTTTCTTTCGGTCTGAGGTCAATTACCTTGGGCACGTTATTTCCAATGATGGGATCTCAGTTGACCCATCAAAGATTAGGGCTATTATGGATTGGCCAGTGCCTACCAGTGTGACAGAGGTCAGGAGTTTCATGGGCTTAGCCGGGTATTACTGACATTTTGTCGAGGGTTTCTCCAGAGTCGCACACCCTATTACTTCTCTTCAGCATAAAGGGAAGAAATTTGAGTGGACAGAGAAGTGTGAGAAGGCCTTTCAGGAACTCAAGAAGGTGCTTACTAGCGCTCCTATCCTTGTTGTACCAGATCCTACAGCTGACTTCCTGGTTTGTATAGATGCTTCTCTTGAGGGTTTAGGGGCAATTCTTATGCAGGATGGTAGGGCCATAGCTTTCGAGTCTACGAAACTTAAGACTCATGAACTTAATTATCCCACTCATGACCTTGAGCTCGCAGCAGTAGTGCATGCACTTGTGAGGTGGAGACACTTCCTTTTAGGTCATCACTTTGAGTTGCATTCAGATCATCAGAGTCTTCAGTACATCTTCACTCAGTCGAACCTTAATGCACGTCAGAGGAGATGGATGGAGTTCTTGTGCAAATATGATTTTGACGTTCACTACATCAAAGGAAAGGAAAATGTAGTTGCAGATGCCTTGAGTAGGAGACATCACGAGGTTTACACCATATCCATGGGCACGGATTTGAGAGACCGTATACTTCAGCACTTGCTAGCGGATGGATGGTATGCAAAGGTTGGTCAGGTAATACGATCTCAGGTTACTCTAGAAGGGAAATATGCAGATTATTCTTTGGAGTCTAATGGACTGTTACGCCATAGAGGGCGCATTTATGTACCTTCCTCTAGAGGGTTGCAAGAGTTCATTGTCACGGAGGCTCATAGAGCTCCTTATGCAGCGCATCTAGGGGTTAAAAAGTTGCATGCTGACTTGAGGCAGTTGTATCATTGGCTAGGAATGCGGTAGCTCATTGCTGAGATAGTAGCTCGATGCCTCGAGTGTCAGAGAGTAAAGGCGGAGCACCACCATCCAGGTGGGTTGCTCCAGTCTCATGCTATACCAGAGTGGTAGTGGGATACTATATCCATGGATTTCATCATTGGTCTTTCTATGTCTTCTCGTCGCCATGATGCTATCTTGGTGACAATTGACAAGTTGACCAAAGTAGCTCACTTTTCACCAGTCTGTACTACATTCATAGCTCCAGTAGTAGCACGGGTGTTCTTGCGAGACATTGTTAGACTTCATGGCGTGCCCCGCAAGATTATTTCTGACAGGGATTCTCTTTTCACTTCTTCCTTTTGGAAGTCATTATAGGCAGCTATGGGCACTAAGCTCAATTTCAGTATAGCCTATCACTCGAAGACAGATGGTCAAATAGAGAGGGTCAATCAGGTGTTAGAGAATATGCTTCACATGTACGTCATGGATCATCAGACCCAGTGGAAGGAGTATCTTCCCTTAGTGGAGTTTGCCTATAACAATGGGCATCACACTTCTTTGGGGATGCCACCCTATCAGGCATTGTACGACAGGCCTTATAGGATGCCCTTGAGTTGGGATCGCATAGAGGATAGAGTTGCTATTGGTCCTGAGATAGTTCGGGATATGGAACAGCAGGTGGATTTGATTAGGCAGCGTCTCAGAGAGGCTCAGGATAGATAGAAGAAATATGCTGATGCAAAGAGGATACATCGTAGCTACTTGGTTGGAGACAGAGTTTTCTTGAGAGTGTGACCGCATAAGAGTCCAATCCGTTACGGAGAGGGTTCTAAGCTCACACCTTGCTTTGTAGGACCTTTTGAGATTCTTGAGAGGATAGGCCTAGTTGCCTACCATTTAGCATTGCCACCTAGCCTGTCACGCATCCACGATGTGTTTCATGTATCAGTTTTGAGAAAATATATCTATGATGAGTCTCACATTTTAGATTGGGATGCCATGCAGCTAGAGTCCGACGGGCAGCTAGCATTGGAGCCCACTCGCATTTTGGCACACCAGACATTGGCCCTTCGAGGTCGAGAGCTGGACCAAGTTATGGTCCAGTGGGATTGTTATGATGAGGTTACAGCTTCATGGGAGGATGCAACACGTATGAGATCACAGTACCCCCACCTCTTTGATGAACTCCAGGAGCAAGTTCATGCCTAGAGGGGGAGGGTGTGAGGCCTCACCTCAACTCAGTCTGACATTTAGTGGATTTTATATTTAGACTATTATGGATACTTTATTTTGATGCACTTAGAACTTATATGATTTCAGGATTTGGATAGCATTGCTATGTTTTGATTATTTACATATATGCTTTATGAGATAGAACACTACATGATTGTTAGATAGGATGAGATTGCAATGATAGATGTCATAATTATATTTGCAGGACTTTACTATGATAATAGAACTATGATGTATGGTTAAGTTTATGTGAATTGGGATGAAATTGCTTGATAAAAGATGTATTTAATCTGTGCAGATGAAAATTGTATGCAAGTGATGATGTGTATTGTTATTCCTTTGAATTATATTATATGTGGATATTTGAAAGTACTAATGTGTAAATTGAGATGCATAGGAAATTTACCATGTGACCATGGAAAATTACGGAGAACCAAACCTAGACTTATGTATGTTCGTAAGCCAGGGGTTGTCTATTTGGAGAGACAACACCCCGTTTTTTGTTGTGTTTTATTCATAACAGTATATGTTGCATGAGTGTTAAGTGTTATTTAAATTTAATGTGTAAAACCCACAAGAGACGACTTCACGTTTTATTATGTAAAAGTGTTTTATTTGTGTCACTTGACACATGTGTGGATTTAAATTTAAATGTTTTATTTTTGTCTCTTGGAGGGAAAGTGTTTAACTATAGTTTTTCTTAAACAATATAATGTGTTGTCATAAATACTTTGGGAATATAATCTTTGGAGTGGTCAACATATGTTTGACTAGAAAATAAACTTCAGAGGGGTTTAAAATGGGTTAAATGAACACCTAGGGGTAGTTTAATAGGTTTTCCTAAAGCCCATAAGGTATACCTAGTGGTTAGGGGTAATTTTAGGTAAGTTTCTACTTTTAAGTGACCTTTTTGATGCTTTAAAAATTGGCTTTTTTGAGTTGTGCGAAAATTGAAAATTAGAAGTTTAAATCTAATTGAGATTTTTCCTATTCGAATGAGAGTCTTTTTGCATTCTGCTTTACTTTCCTTTTTGGTTTTTAGAAACTTGTGAGAACTTAGAGAATGAGCTTCTTAAGAAAGAATTTGTGAATTTGAGGGTAATCACCCACTCTCCATTTTTGGAGACAAGAGAATTTTTGAAAAAAAAGAATAGTTTGGAATAGAAAATTTGACTAAGGGTAGAAGAAGAAGATCCATGGATTGGGCAGCTCTTCCTCAAATATTATACTACCATTGGGCAGATTAAGGTTGGTTTGATTATTCTTAAAAATGTGTATGTTTCTTGTATGTGTTTGAGAGTATGATTGGTGAAAGAAATCTGTGTTTGTTTTGAATGTCTTGTTTTAGAATTTCATTTGGAATTTTGCATTATGCTTTGTTGTGTTTTGGGAGTTTCTCAAGACCTCTTACTCTTGGGAGAGAGGAGGATCTTGTGGGTGGTAGCAGTGACAACCCTCGAGTGAGAGACTCTCGTTTGAGAGCGATCACAAGGGATCTTTGTGTGACCCTTGCTGCATGGCTTGTTTGTGCAATAGGGGTCATAAGGAGGGATATAAGGCTAGAATGCCTTTGGGGGGCATAAGGAATAAGGGGTTGAGATTTTTGATGTATTTATTGTGCCATGAGGTGGCTACTTGGTTTTCCATACTTGCAGTTCTCCTCAGGGTATTGGTCCACTACCACCCTTAAAAAAGGTCATCACCAAAGTGTGGTGCTGTGAAGCCAAGTTGAGAGTGTCTGAATATCTGTGTGTATATTTTTGTCTTCTATGTGTTTGCATGTTTGTTACCCGTCTAGGGCTTGGTTCTCCGAGCTCGGAGGTGGCTACCAGTTAGCCTAGGCTGGGAGGTGAGCACTCCGTGGTCATATTTGTGTTTCTATTATGCAGGAATTGCCAGGAGAAAAGACTAGGAAAAGTGAAAGGTTGCAGAAGAATATTGTTGAAGAAATTTTAAATTGATTTGCAGTTATTAGTTTTAAATTTGATAGGAGAAGTACATCCTCATTCATAGAAATGAGAGGCAAGTTGTAATTTTGAAAATAGACATGAGATTTGTTGTTGTAGTTAAGTAAAGAAACATCCTATAAATTTGCAGAATATCGTTAGAGTTGTAAAAAGCTTGATATGCTTCTATTTCCTATTTTTTTTAAAAATAGATTTGCTTTTTGATTTGCATGCAATGGTTGTTTTTTTTGCAATATAAAAATCAGTTTATTTAAATCTGAGTTCTTCTTTTTAGCTGAAAATCTATCTCCATTTTAAATTGCAGAAAATCATGAATTGTACTTGTTGTTAACATGTAAATAAAATTAGTTGTTTTATTAGTTGAGAAATCAATAAATGTATTTGTTTCAGAAAAGTATAATGCTTTCCTAAAATAGTATTTCTTAAGTTTTAAAAAAAAAAAGAAAATAAATCTTAGAATTCCGTTTCCTGCATACCCATAGATTACAATATATAGATTTCGATATAGTTCTGGAAATATTTGTATATCCTTTAAAACAGGCATAATCTATATTTCCTTTCCTACAATGGTATATCAAAATCTTTCATGATTACGATGTTAGTTTAAGAAAGAAAAAGAATTAAAACTATTAGTCATAAATAAATATTTATATATATCTATATGCATGTAGAAATCATGGGTATATTTATATATATTTTTATATAAAACATGCCATATAAATACCCTGCAAAACAAATGAAAATGGGAGCCTAAGTTTATTTACCATATATATATATATATATATTAATTTAGCATAATGAGATTACTTTGTTATTTTTTTTTGTTCCTTTTAAAAAAAATTTGCATGTAAAATTTGCATTGAGAAATATATATAAATGTATATATTTATATTTATATATATATATATATAAATATATATATTTATATTATATATAAATTAAAAAAAAAAAAAAATTAAAATTTTAACAAAAAAAAAGGGGCCGAGGCATTGTGCATCGCACAGTGAACGACGGAGCCGCCAATTGTACAAAGCATAGTGTACAGCGGTGCCACACACTGTGCAGTGCACAGTGAATGGCGGGGCCACGCACTGTGCGCTGCACAGTGGGCGGCAAGGCCGAACACTGTGCAGTGCACAGTGGGCGGCCATTGCCAAGCCGCCACCAGTGAAACCCCCACCTTTCTTTGAGTTCGCCCTCTGCCGTATTCACTCTCTCAGTTCGGCCCTGCAACACGGGGTTTGAAGAAAACCAAAAAATATATATATATATATATCAAACCCTATCCCAGGTAGGGCTAGGGTAATAAAATAACATAGACTGTTTAACTCTTGTTTATAAATAAATAAATAAATCCCTAATTAGGGATTACATGGAAATTGATTTTTTTTAAAGTTGTGGAAAATCTATATTAAGATCAGATAGGGTTTTCAATTTAGATAGACGTGGGAATTTTAATCCCAATTAATTTTTTTATTAAATTAACTATTGTGAAGCCTTGATTAAATAAAAAAAAAAAGAAATTAATTTCTCGAAAGCTAAATTGGAATTTGGAAAGATAATTTTCCTCATCGAATAATGTCATTTAGAAAATTAATTTGACACTTTAATCCGTTAAATTAATTAATGATTTAAAAAGAAATTTAAACAATATGGCTTTATTGGAGATCAATTTTTATCTACGTCTACCATTTAAATTGAGTTTAATAAATTAAACTAATGACTTTATTTGATGAGAAAATAAATTATAACATTTAGTTTTCCACGAATAAATTTTAATTAAGTTTCGATACTTAGTTAGTATCAGAGTTAGTTCGATTTTTGTTATGGCCAACTTGTTAACACATGTCGTGATAGCAAACTTGGTTATTTAACTAGTCGTTTAAAAAAAAAATCGTTCCATTTTTGCCCTAAATTTTGGGCATGACACAATCTTGACCATCCATTGCCCTATTTTCCCTATAAATAGAGCTCTCATTCCTCATTTTCACAATCTCCAAGTTTTCATGCATCTACATTATAACATAAATTACTAAAAATTTAGCCTCTCTTTGTTAAATCATCATAGTAGCATTTAGAAGCATTTTAAATACATCATAGAATATTCATGCTAGGATAGTATATCATTTGCTAGTATAATTTGCTAATATTTTATCATATAATCATCTTTATGCTAGCTTAATCATCATAGTTTCAATATCATACATCTTACAATGCTTTCATGCATATAAATCAAACATCACTCGTTTTGGAGTTGTCATTCCTAAGTCACTTTTCTCAGTGATTTGTGAGCAAAACATTGACTTTAGGGATTCTGTGAGATAGATAACAATGCGACACCCCTTTGGAAGTTGAACTGATTGAATCAGTTCATATACTTTCACTAATAGTCTCATTGGTGTGTGGGTATTCTGGATTTGAGTTATTTGTTTTTTCACCGTATTTCCCTGCACACATTTTTGGCACCCACCATGGGGCTCATCCCCATAAATAACATCATTTTTTGTGCAGGACAAAGATTACAAGCACATTGGAATACCCTTTTAGCGCATCCAGAGTATAATTTAGCACATTTGTGGCAAGTAGTAGCACCTTCATCGGATTGTTTAGCGCATAGGAACCTTCTTGTAGCGCTTTGGAGCTTACTTTTAGCGCATGACACTTTCTGTTTCTTTCTTGCGCATCAAAGTATCAACATAGTGCATTAGGAAATAAGTGTAGCACATAGGAGTCATACTTTCGCACTTTTGTACCTTTCTATAGTGCATCTGTGAAGAATTTCAGTGCATGACTCTGGGAGAAAGAAGGGATAATTTGTAATAGAGTTTAGAAAATTAGGCTTGTATAAGCTCACCTAAGGCCTTAATTTTTTGCTAAATTTCATTTGCTGCAAGTTACTAATCATTTCTTATAGATAGGAGTTAGATTTAGGCATTTTGATTGTTGTTATTCCTAGCTTTATCAAGTTGGTTTAAGAAAATTCATTTCCTGTTGGTTAAAAAGAACCTGATCACTTCTTTGGTGCTTAAAACAAGACCTCACTTTTATATTTGCAAAAGTTTAAAAAGAACTACAAACAAACCTTTATTTTGCAAAGTTAAAAAGGATCTCACTTTCTTTTAGTGCAAAGTTAAAAGGAACCTCATCATTTCTTTAGTGCTTAAAACAAGACCTCACTTTTATTTTTGCAAAAGGTTAAAAAGAACTACAAACAAACCCTTATTTTGCAAAGTTAAAAAGGATCTCACTTTCTTTTAGTGCAAATTTAAAAAGAACCTCATCACTTCTTTGGTGCTTAAAAAAAGACCTCACTTTTATTTTTGCAAAAGGTTAAAAAGAACTACAAACAAACCTTTATTTTGCAAAGTCAAAAAGGATCTCACTTTCATTTTGGGACAAAGCAAAAAGAACTTCATTGAGAAATGGTTGCATGATTTTTGTTTTGTTGACCAAATACATGATTTTATTTTGTTGACCTGGTTTAGTTTTCAAAGTTTTTGAAACACACATTTTTCTATGAAAGGCTAAAAAGAACACCATGTTTGTTGGAGCAACATCTCCAAATAGATCTTAACAAATCATTGCCTTGAAGTTAAAAAGAAAATTATTTGCCTTGTCTCGAAAGTGGAAGGTATATGCTCTCCCCTTAATTGGGTGACCAAAAAGTCAAACCATTATTATTCTTTATTTTTACTTCATGTATTTAAATCCTTTAGAAGGTCTGCCCTCCCAAGTTTCCCTTAGGGTGCAATTAATGGCCGGTGAGAGGGGAACGACCTAAGTGGGAAATGATTTTATCACCAAGTGTTCCAACCCACTATAATCAAAAGTGGAGGCTGACAAAAGTCCCCTTCAACAGTATTTCTCAGTGATTAGTCTTCCCCCACTATCTTTAAGATACGTAAAGCCTTTGTTCTAAAGGTTGAGAAGCCCCCCGAGGGAGTTTATCACTGAAGACCAAATAGAAGCTTGATTAAAAACCTTAGCATTAGAAACTTTGAACTGAGTTAGTAGCCAAACATTGGTAATATCATAGTGCAAGGGTGGGGAAGAATCTGCCCCCAAGATCACTCACCATATATCTCCCAAGATAACTACTCAACTATGAAGCAATTCACTTTGGGTTAATTTCTGGTAAAAGGCAAAAAAAAGGGCACCCCCTAGTGGGTGACAATGTTGTTTGAGCTGACGAAGTATTGAGACTAGTGGGCTATGATATTGTTGATGACCCTTGAATAAAGAGTCTGCTTGATCTATCTTTTTGTAATCCAAACCTGGGAAAACATCAAGGATTTGAAAACATCCTCAAAAGAACATATACTACTTGTTTAGCATAGACAAAATTGTTCTCTCTTCTATGTGCCGTATTTTCAAGTCATTTTTCAAAAAATAATCCATCAAAATCACAAGTGTTACTTTTCAACATCACAACAAAAGCATCAAACAATTAAAAAATCAGGACAATTAGCGCATAGGAGCACCATCCTAGTGCATCGCAAACATTCAGTAGCACATTCACACCAAAACTTAGCACTTTCATCACTCAACCTAGCGCATAATTAGTATCATGCTGGTAAAATTTTAGGTAGTGCTTATCAACATCATTGTAGCGCATTCAAACATCATCCTAGTGAATTCAAGGTATATTATAGCGCTTTCATATTAAACATTAGCATGTAATCAATACATATTAGTGCACAACCTATCCAACCAAGTTATTATCAAACAATCTGAACTAGCGCATAACAAAGGCAACATAGCACATTGTGAACATTCTGTAGCACTTCAGGAACTATGTTTAGTGCATAGGGTCTCTGTTTTAGTGCATGATCAATATTAGAGAAAAATAGAGAGCAAATCAGACACTTTGGGAAAATTTTATCAACAAGTTCAAAACCCATTTCAGGTCCTTTAGCAAATCCAGCAAAAAAACTTCAAATCCGATCATCAGTGAGAAAATTTCCAAATCCAACAAGGCACTCTTAGGATGAATTTTTCAAATCATTAAACTAGATTGAGATCAAACATCATCCAACAAAATTAGGGAGTATCAAAACAGTGATCAAAGTTTCACCATCCAGTGGATCCTATCAAAACAAATACCTAGTTTGGTCCTTAAGTTGTCAAATCAAGTTTCCATATCGGGAGACTTTATCCATATCATTTGACACACTTTGTCGTGGAAGAAAATTAAACTAAACCTCTACTTCATAAAGTAAGACTTAAGTTTTCAAATGAAGTATCCAACATCAACCTTTGATCATTCGTGTATGACCACTCCTCATATTTTAAGAAGAACAAGTCTTCATAAAAAAACTAAGTTGAAGAAGAGACAAGCTAGTTCTAAGACACTTGTTAAAAGGAATAAATTTCTCTATATAAATCGTCAACTCTTTAAATCACATCACACATTATTGCATTACATGCGATTATATATCGAAGGAAAAACAAATGAGTTTGACAAGGAACCTTTGAGAAGTAGGGCTTACATTCAGAAAGCAGCATTCAACCAACGCCTAAATCAGGGAGAATGGATTAACCCTACTTTGTTCCCAAAGTTCCTTATCACTTATAACGAAGCTCGACCTGAGCCGCCAATACCACCAAGAACTCCAATAGAAGAAAAAGAATGCATCACAATAGAAATATATTAATGCCCATTATCACTCGATCTCAGAGAAATAAGCAGAAGGAATCACAACCAGAATTGAGTATGGGTCGTAAATTGTCCAATTCTTTTGATGAATATGCAAATATGGGAAAAACAAATATCATCGAATAAATTCTCCAAGAATATCAAGAAAATGCAACTTTCCAAAAACTCATGGAAAGACTTATAGAAGAAGACAAGGAAAAATATCTACTCATGCTAACTAGCAAAGGAGTCAACATTCTTGAAGATTTTGATACAAAAAACTTAAGGAATATAGATGAGAGAATTTCAAGAACAAGTTCAATAAATTATACCTATCAAGAACAATGAAGAGAATAAGAGACACATGATCTGGAAAACATATGCAACCAAGATCGTACCCACAAACAAGACAACACCCACAAGTAGAACCATGCCCTCAATCGGGACAATCTTAATGAATGAGGGGATGCTCCCCCTAGGAGGAAAAATGCACCCATGGTTGCTCTTGCACAACAAATCCAAACACTGCAAAGACAAATGCAAGACATGCAACAAGGAACTACAGTATGATACTCCTTGGATGAAATCTATCCTTATTCTTTTGATAGGAGATTTAACATGGTAGGTTTTCCCACAAATTCAGATATACCAAAGTATGACAAATATGATGGTAAATATGATACCTATGATCACGTTCGATAATTTTATACCGTGAGCCTAGAGTTTTCTCACTATGACACTTACTTCATGAGATTATTCCCAAGAAGTTTGGGAGGGCAAACAATGGAGTGGTTGTCTAAACTTACACCTCCCATCAAATCATTTGATGAGTTGATAAACAAATTCATAACATAATACTCCTATAACATTCAACACACAATCATGATGTTGCATGTGTGTAACACAAAACAAAATAGCAATGAAACATTCATGGTGTTTCTTCAACAATGGAGATGCATAGTTTCAAGATATCTTCGAGATGTGCCTGAAAAGGAAAATATGAAAATATTCATTGATAATCTAAATAGTGAGATGAGTTATCAACTCAAACTCCATATCATACCATCTTTTTCCAAATTAATAGAAAACAAAATCCAAGTAGAGGAATTGTGCATGAAGAAAGGAACATTGAAGTTCTTTAAGGGAGGTGTTAATTTGTCAAGCACTAACACCTTTAACAATCAAAACAATAACAACACTTTAGATGAATCCAGATTTTGGACAAGGAACAAAAGCAATGTTAATGATGGGGTAGTTGATGCCAACAATGTGAAGTCTAAACAACCAGTGTTGGCTTTATCAGGTAACCCACCATCCAATAAAGATAAAAAAAAGTGTTAATCAAGGCACTAACACTTATCCGTGAAATACCAATCAAGGAACTTCAACATCAAACACCAACAAAAATCATCAAGGTAACACCACTAACCAAGGGAACAACACAAACCAGAGAGGCAACACCAATACTTTCCCATATCTATGCATCTACATTCCATTAGGAAAAACCTTAGAATCAGCATTTCGAGAACTCTTGGTGAATAAGATCATCACATTTCCAGCCACAAACAACTTTGAACCCTAGGTCAAGCCACCTTGGTGGAATGACACATTATTGTGATTTTCATTGAAACAAAGGACATAACACAAATGAGTGCATGAGGCTAAATAATATAGTTCAGGACATGATCGATAGGGGTAATTTAACAGTTGATGGTCACAAAATAAATGGTGATGATGAATCCTTCAAAAATCCTCTTCCAAATTACGACAAAGAAGGAGCTTCAACATCAAACCATATCAAAGGATCTTATATTAATCACCTATACGAGAACACCATCAATCTATTGCCAATATGGATGAATTTATTATGTGTTGCATTGATTTCAACACTAGCTATTATGGTTTTGGTTACTGACCCACAGGTTTTGGTTACTGTGAGACAGGTTTTGGTTACCAGTAGAAGATATAGTGTTACCGACAAAAGAGACTATTTGTTGGACACTTCTGGCATGTTTGGATCAATGGAGTATGTTTGATTTATGTGTTACATTATTTTGGAGCATGTTTTGGTCATTTAGTACTAACTTGGTAATCGGATTCTATCATACACTCTTGTAAACTCTTATCGGCATGGGTTTAAGGTTTAATCGATAGAGCTTTCACTGAGAAATCTTGACAGGATGCATAAGTGGTGTTGGTGCGGCTTCTAGATGGATTTTAGGATGCTAAAGATGTTCTTTGAGCACGCCTCAATTGATTGAAGACATTGCTTTGGCGTGGTGGACCTAGATTACGTCGGGTGCCTATTTAGGCTATTCATCGGTATCATGTTAACGTATTCTACATTTTACCGAGATTATTTATGGATTGGTTATTGTTGTTTTGGTCTCAAGCCAACATGGCATATCATTGTAATATGGATGTATGTAATGATCTTATTGTAATATCTTTTAGGTGGACGACCTATTTGGTTTAGGCCTTAAGGTTGGTATAAAATGATGTAAGATCTCATTGTAGTAAAATGTTCATGGTCTTGGAATGCAATATCATATGCAAAGGAGATTTGGTCGATCATAGGTGATCTCATTGGGATTAAGGAAGAGGTCAAAGGCCTCTGATATTGATCTTAACCAAGATTATAATCAGGCATGGTAGATGTTATCTCTAACAGTTCATTATTCTGGATTGTTGTCCATTTATCTTGAGGTGGTTATAACCTCTCTATTGTCAATGAGACTCTTTTGTAATGAGTAGCACACTCTAGGCAGTGCGCCTTCTTGCATGTATGGGCCCCTCATTATATAACATACTTTTTGTGAAAGTATCATCTAATTGTGGGTAGGCATCCCACCGTGGTTTTTCTCTTTCTGGGTTTTCCACATACAAATCATGGTGTTATGCGGTATGGTTGTTTGTGTTGATTATTTGTTTTATTGTTAAGTTGAATTGTTTATCGGTATCTGTTTCTGCTATTTTGGTACTTAATGTTTATGTGATCCAATTAAAGGTTATTAAGTGGACTAATTGATAATTTGTTAATAATTGATTCCCCCCCCCTCTCTCATAACACTTGTAATCCACTGGCAACTATTTTTCAGAAGTGAAATCCCTAAGCTTGATGGAACAAATTATGGGATATGGAAAATTTGAATGGAGACTCATCTTAGATGTCTTGGCAAGGATATTTTGTAGATCACTAAGAAATAATATACACCTTATGATCCGACATCTGGTAATCATGCTCCTGCAGACCTAGACAAGAATATTGAAAATGATTGCAGAGCTAGAGAAGCCCTCTTATGTGCACTTACTAATCAACAAATCATGGGATTGACTAATACATCATCGGAAAAGGTTATGTGGGATAAATTTCAAACTTTAAATGAAGGTGATCCTACTGTCAAAATTGCTAAACTTGATGGTTACCAAGTAAGATATGAAAACTTGAAGATGGAAGATAATGAAAGAATTGTTGTGTTTATGGAAAGAGTAAATGAGATTGTTATGGGAGTTCAATGTTGTGGAGGATCTCTGAGTGAAGATGAAATAGTTTCCAAAGTCTTGAGAGCCCTTCCACCGGCTTACAAGATGAAGGAAACTACAATTAATGGACTGAGAACAATGGCAAACACTTTAGTTAATAGAGACATTCTGATTGGGAAATTATATGCTTTTGAGCTTGAAGAATTTGGATCTTGTGGAGCTGTAACATTTGAACCTGCTTTTCATGCATCATCATCTACCAACAAAAGTGATTGGAAAGCCCTATATGCAAAATAATTGGAAGATATGAGGAAAGAGGATGAAGAATTTGAGAAACTTGAAGCCCTATTTGGTAGAAGAGTACCTAAATGACTGACAGGAAGTAAGTATGAAGGAAAATCACCTTTTAAATGTTTTGCATGTAATAAGATTGGTTATTTTGTGTCTAGATGTCTTAAAAGGAATGCAAGATTTGAAGAGAGAGTCAAGAAATCATTTAAACCTAACCAGAATAGATATAGATTCAAGAAAAATAAACAATGCTACATAGTGGATGAGGAAGGAGTAAGTGATGACTCTGAGGATGAATTGATAGCAGACTCTGCTAGTGGATCTGGCAATGGAAAGGAATGGGTGTTCTATGCTTTAAAGGAAGATGAACTAGAACAGGCTATCCTAAATGAATAAAATGCTCTCGCAGCAAAAGTTGAAGATAAGGATGAATGGGTAATTGATAGTGGATGCTCACATCATATGACTGGAGATAAAAGGACATTTCTATCCTTGCAAGAATACAATGGCGGTCAAGTTAGATTTGGAGATGACAAAGCATGTATGATCAAAGGTAGAGGTATTATTTCTCTAGATGGAAAGCATAATACTGATAATGTCTATTATATAGAAGGTTTAAAGAGTAATCTTTTGAGTGTTGGTCAATTGGTGGATAAAGGATTCCAACTTCAGTTTAAAGATAGAAAATGCAAAATCATTAACAAAGCTAGTTTGGAGATTGCAACTGGTACTCAGACTGGAGGTATATCTTTCACTTGAATACTGGTAATAGGACATGTTTTATTTCTCATATTGATGAGAGTTGGTTATGGCATAAGAGGTTGTGTCATGTTAATTTTGATTGTATTGTTAAGATCAATTCAACTAAGGCAGTTAGAGATATACCTAAGATTATGAAGCCTCATAATCTGGTATGTGAGGAATGTCAATTGGGAAAGAAAGTTAGAACTTATTTTAAGAGCATACATGATAAATCTAATGATGTACTTGATTTGATTCATACTAACTTATGTGGTCCAACAAGGACTAGAAGCTTTCAAGGTGATAGGTATTTCATGTTGATTATTGATGACTATTCTAGAATGATGTGTTTGACTTTTCTTAGGGAGAAGTCTGAAGCATTTGAGAAATTCAAGATCTTTAAAGAAACGGTTGAAATAGAAACTAGATTGAAAATTGAATGTCTAAGATCAGATCAAGGTGGTGAGTTCACTTCTCATGAATTTAAAAGATATTGTGAGACAAATGGAATTAGGAGACAATTATTTCCACCTTCGACTCCTCAGTAGAATGGAGTATTGGAAAGAAAGAACAAAACCATTTTGGATGCAACAAGATCTATGATGATGGAAGCCAAATTTCCTCACATCTACTGAAGAGAATCAGTGAGTACAAAAGTCTACACATTCAACAGAGTTCACATGAAAGGTGAAACCGGTAAGACCCCTTATGAATTATGGTTTGGACATACATCTGCAGTTAAATATTTCAGAATTTTTGAAAGTAAATGTTATATCTAAATGGATGATTCAATTGGGAAGTTTTGATCCTAGATGTGATGAAGGGATATTTCTTGGTTATTCAATTCAAAGCAAAGCATATAGATGTTATAACAAAAGATTGCAGAAAATTGTGGAGAGCGCTAATGTGAAAGTGGATGAGAAATACAAAAATCAGTCTATATCATATGATAGGGAACCAGTAGTGGAAATGATCATAACTGAACCGACAATGCCTCAACCAATACAAGAAATTAAGACAGTTACACTGGCACAATCAGAAAATTCAACTGTGAACCTGAAGTTCAAAATACACCAAGGTATGTAAGATTAAATCATTCTGAAGATCAAATCATTGGAGATAGGAACAAGGGAGTTATGACAAGAAGAAGACTAGCAAAGGAAGAGGTATGCCTTATTTCTCAAATTGAACTAGAATCTATTATTGAAGCTTGTAAAGATAAACATTGGTTAAAGGCTATGGAAGATGAATTAGATTAGACAGAGAAGAAAGAGACTTGGACTTTAGTTCCCCGACCTAAAAATAAGAATGTTATAGGAACTAAATGGGTTTTTAGGAATAAGTTGAATGAGGATTGTCAAGTTGTAAGAAACAAGGCTAGATTGGTTTGTAAAGGATATTCTCAAATGTAAGGAATTGAATATGGTGAGACATTTGCACCTATAGCTAGAATTGAAGTTGTTAGACGATTTCTTGCCTATGCAGCTTATAAGAACTATAAGGTCTATCAAATGGATGTTAAATGTGCATTTTTGAATGGTGAACTTGAGGAAGAAGTATACATTGAGAAAACTGATGGAGTTTCACTAATAGATGATAAAGATATGGTTTGTAGATTGAAGAAATCTTTATATGGATTGAAACAAGCTCCTAGAGCTTGGTATGCAAGATTGGATAAATATCTTTTGAAGCTTGGTTTTACTAAAGGCAGTGCTGATAGTAATTTATATTACAAGATCACTGATGATGATATTCTAATTATTGAAGTATTTGTTGATGATATCATTTTTGGAGGAGAAGATAAATTATGCATGGAATTTTCTAATAATATGAAAAATAAATTTGAAATGTCCATGATTGGTGAGATGAGATTTTTCTTAGGTTTGCAAATTACTCAAACTGACAAAGACATTTTTATCTGTCAAACTAAGTATCTAAGGTAATTGTTGAAGAATTTTGGTATGGATAATTCCAAAATGGTATTTACTCATATGGTGACAAGTGAGAAATTATCTATCAAGGATACATCTACACCGGTAAATTCGACAAGGTATAAGTCTATCATTGGTGGTTTGTTATATCTATATTAGACTAGACTAGATATTATGAATGCAGTAAGTATTGTTTCAAGATATCAAAGTAATCCTAAAAAAAATCACGAATATGCAGTAAAGAGGATATTTCGGTATTTACAAGGAACAACAAAATATGGCTTGTGGTATTTTAGAGATGATGATTTTACTTTATGTGCATATATTAACTCAGATTGGGCAGGAGATACTAATGACAAGAAGATTACTTTTGGTGGAGCTTTCTATCTTGGAAAGAAATTGGTTTCATAGATCAACAAAAAATAATCATGCATTTCTTTATCTACTACAGAAGCTGAGTATGTTGCAACAACAACTAATTGCACTCAAGTCTTGTGGATGAAGTAAATGTTGAAGGATATCAAGGTAAATTATAGTGAATCGGTAGTTAGCTACTATGATAACTCTATAGCTATTGACATGTTTAAGATTCCGGTATTCCACTCTAAGAATAAGCATATATCAATAAAATATAACTTTCTGAAGGACAGTTTGGAAGAATAGGAAGTCAAATTGGTTTATGTGAACACTAAAGAGAAAATTGCAGATATATTCACTAAACCGATGTCTAAGGAATCATTTGAGTATTTGAGAGACACATTAGGGGTTTCTGCCCCTTCGATAGAGACTTGATTGATGCAATTTGTCATCAGTCTGACATGCATTATTAGAGATACTATTCATTTCAGCATTGATGAGTGGTGCTATTACTCAGGGGGAGTAGTTAGCTTTGAGATTCAGAGGCTTACATTCTTGCTTTGATATTTTGTCAAATTTCTAGCATTGATGTCAAATGGCGAGAGATAGTGATGTGAAAAATAAATTTAGAAATTTACAGATATATCATTCACAGAGGGAGAGTTATTTATATTCAGGAGATTGTTGGTTGTCCTCCACAGGGGTAGACTTGTTTGGCATTTCTTGGTACATAGATATTTTTCACATCTAGTGTTGCCATCAATGCCAAAGGGGGATATTGTTGGAAATATGGATGAACTAATTATGTGTTGCATTGATGTTTTGTCATTGATGCCAACACTAGCTATTATGGTTTTGGTTACCGGTAGAAGATCTAGTGTTATCAATAGAAGAGACTATCTGTTGGACACTTACAACATGTTTGGGTCAATGGAGTATGTTTGATTTTATGTGTTACATGATTTTGGAGCATTTTTTGGTTAGCTAGTATTGACTTGGTAATTGGATGCTATCATACACTCTTGTAAACCCTTACCAGCATGGGTTTAAGGTTTTACTAGCAAAGCTTTCACTGAGAAATCTTGACAGGATGCATAGGTGGTGTTGGTGTGGCTTCTAGATGGATTTCAGGATGTTGAAGATGTTCTTTGTGTTGGGACTCATTAAATTTGAGTCAAGTTTAGAGACCCATTTCAAAATTTTGCTCTGCATTTCCAAATGATCATACAATGAGTCAGTTTGAATGGCCCAGTTAGAAAGAGGGTAAAATGGAGCCAGTTGATTTTCAAAGGTTAAGGCTTGGGAAGTGTGTCCTACACCTTTCATTTAGCTAATAAAGTGTTCTGAAACTTTCAGATTTCATTTTGGATCAGTTTATTAGATACCCATTTCAAGGGGTGAGTTTAAAGTGCATTTTACGTGTAAATGCAGATTTTATTAGGTAGCCTACTTTGAACGCTTATATCTTTTGCTCTGTTGATCTTCATGAAGAATTTCAAAGTTAATTGAATTCTATGCATAAATGTGAGCCTTCGTACAAAAGTACAAGTCTTTATGAATCCATTTGCTCAGTTTAGCAGGCTCAATTTGTTTGCAGTTTGTATGGTATGACAAGTCCTTGTTTTAGCACCTAGTCGGAGCCCTGTTTTGCATAAGTGTAAAAGTTGCCTCGGTGAATTTCATGTCAGAATATTTGTTCTATGCTATTATTGGTATAAATGAAAAGCTATGTTTCCAATTTCAAGCTCCTCCCAATCCGTTTAATCAGTTTTCAAAAGGGTTTCTTGAGCCATCTGTTTCAGTGTTCTGTACTTTCATTGCCACATCAATTAAAGTAGCCATTTTCATGAGTGCACCATTTCCACCCAGTCAACCTTTTGGTTGAACTGAGTATTCTAAGTTTTGATATGTACTTCAAGGTACCTATGTCTCAAATTTGAGCATCTACAGAGGTCGTTTGATATTTTTAAGAAAGGCATCATGAGTTGCCTGTGCATTGACTTCATCAGGTCCGCAGTGTCGACAAAGCCAGTTGGTCATTTTTGACCATTAATATCTCTTCACTCGGGATTCTTCTTGAAAACCCACTTGGTAGAGTTCATGTTTGTATATCAGAGTACACGTCTGTCAGTTTGAAAGGTCTAGAAAGGTGTTTTGAAAAGTTTGAAAATTACGTCTTCGCGATTAAATGCGAAAATATGGCCCAGGCGCCTGAAAGTTGCAAAACTCAATTTGATGATCTGAAAATGGTGTCGATTGATTCCAGAGGTATGTTTAAAGTTCGTGAGGCATTTCAAAGGTGAGTTTCATGAAAACAAATTTTTTTTTAGCCGGACTCACTTTGGGGTCAGACCTGGATAAACGCCTGTGCATTAATTTTGGGGTGAAATGTTCTACTTTCATGGCAATGCAACTTCCCATGCCTTGGTCTTCACATCACCATCATCATTTTTCAAATGCTTCTACCTCTCATGACAGTAATAGTGATATGATTAAATTTTACTCCGGAGTAGTGGGTTTAGGAATTGCATATTGTGTTCGAGAAGTATGTATGAGGATAAAGGGGCTTTTATTTGTTATTGCATTCATTCCCTTGACAATGATGATTTCAGAAATCATGGATTCCCTTATTGTTCATCAAAATATCTACTTGGGCAGAGTTGTTGGAGGAGTGGTGATTTGTAATAAGGATGGTATGGTGTTTGAAAGGAAAATAAAACTTTCACGCAATGTGTTTGGCAAGCAATAAACCTTCAACAATAAAATTTTCTGCAAATGAAATGCTAGTTAGAATCCTCCCTCCATGTGTGAGAAGCTCCAAATAAACCAAATGTGATAGCAAGATCAATTGCCAAAGCCAAATCCTCCTATGTGCATGGTGAATAGATTACATTTTATGGTTTCAACAAATTTCAATTGGTTGGTGAGATGTCAGATGGAGCCATTGAAGTAGTTTTATAAAACTCCATGACTGCCATTTCCTTCCCCTCTATGTGACTGTTATGAGACCCATTGAAGCTCTAAAGCAAATACAAATTGAAGCTGCAGAAAATTTAAAGAAAAATGCAATTTGACCAAGCATCTCAGCCTTTGCATGGAGTGGTGTTTGGAGGGCAGCGTTGAAACAAGCACCCAATGTCTCCTCCCTGCCATAGAGTGGAATGGCTGAAGGGCATTTAAATTTTATACAAATGCAAATGGTAGGAAAAAAATGTAGCTCCACGCCCAGCTAGCATTTCTCCCCCTTACCGTGAGCTCTTGTTGTGGAGTGGAGTTTAGGAAGTGTATAAACTTCCAAGCAAATGCAAATAGTGTATGGCCTCCCTCCTCCCACCTATGGCATGGGCCACATTTAAACTTTCTAGAATTGTGATTGGTAGCCATAATGCCAAATATGCCTTGCTATGTGTGTGGTTTTACAACAGTAGCTATTAATCATTCTTGGGTAGCTGGCAATTAAATCTCCCTCCATGTGAGCCTTTCAAGCAAATGCAGATGGCGTAGAATAAGAAGAAGGCACTTTCAAGTTTCAACAGATCCAAAGGTGCTATTAAAACTCTCAAGAAAGCTTCAAAAAGCACAGTCCTAGGCATAAATATTTATCCCACATTGGTTGGGCTGGTGTCATTTGTGGTATTTAAAACTAAGGCTTCACACTAGTATAGTGTCGAAAGCTTGAGGGCTTTTGACACAAGGAGCCAGTTGTTCACCAATGCAGACCCCAAGTGCATGGGTGCATTTCCTGAGGCATCCAAGGAGGCCAAGTGGTGGCCAAGTGGACCCCACCCATGCAAGCATGGTTCTCGAGGTGATTTTTGCAAAGAAAGAGCGACTTAACCGGTGAGCAGGTTGCAAGAGATTTGACTGTGCGCGTTGATTTGCGAAGGGAAGATGATCGAAAGTTAAGCTTCACAAAATGGTGAAAAGCATGTGCAAAAAAGAAAAGGTTAAAGGAGATTCGAGGGTACGCATTGATTCATGAAGGGAAGATGATCGAAAGTTAAGCTTCGTGAAATGGCGAAAAGCATGTGCGAAAAACAAAAGGTTAAAGAGTGAGCATGTTCCATGAAGATCATTGACCAATGTGATTTCGTGAGATGAAGATGCACGTCGTTACCCTTCGCAAAATGGTGAAAGGTGATGTGGCAGGTCCAGGCAGTGGTCCAGGCATAAATATTTATCCCACATTGGCTGGGCGAGTGTCATTTGTGGTATTTAAAACTAAGGCTTTACACTAGTATAGTCTCAAAAGCTTGAGGGCTTTTGACACAAGGAGTCAGTTGGGCACCAAGGTGGACCCCATGCACGTGGGCTCACTTCTCGAGGCATCCAAAAAGGACAAGTGGTGAAAAGGTGGACCCTACCCACGTAGGCATGATTCCTGAGGTGAGTTTTGTAGACAAAGAGTGACTTAACCAGTGAGGAGGTTGCAGGATATCCGACGGTGCACGTTGATTCGCGAAGGGAAGATGATCAAAAGTTAAGCTTCGCGAAATGGTGAAAAGCATGTGTGAAAAAGCAAAGGTTAATGAAGATTCGACTATGCACGTCGATTTGCGAAGGGAAGATGATCGAAAGTTAAGCTTCACAAAATGGCGAAAAGCATGTGCGAAAAAGCAAAGATTAAAGAGTGAGCAAGTTCCATGAAGATCGACAGCCGGCATGATTTTGTGAAACGAAGATGCATGTCTGTTACCCATCGCAAAATGGCATAAGGTGACATGGCAGGTCCAGGTGGAGGTCCAACTCATGGGTCCCGTTGACGTGCCATTGAGGTGGCGATGAGGTGGCATGCAAGCAAGCAATCCAGTGGCGGTGATGAGGCGGACAAGCGGTGAAAGGTGAGGTGTCATCCCAGGTGGCACCCAGTCGACCCCATCAGCAAATCGCAAGCTGCCACATGGTAGGACATCAGGCCAAAAATGGGTTAAAAAATTAAAATTAAATATATAGTTTCAATTATAGAGTAAAATCGACAAATTTAAATGATAGTGAACATATTTAAGATTAATTTGCCCAGGGGTTTTTTTTTGCCAAATAAGCAAGTATTATATATCACCGGAAAGCTCTCGGGATGTACAATGTAGCTGTGAAGTTTGTTTCAACAAAAACTAGATATTTTGAGAGCAGTTTCTATGGGAAGGAAATGAAATTCAGTTAGGGAAAGAAGACACTTGGCAGTGTGTTATGCAGATCTGATCTTTTTCCCTCCTCTTCTTATTCCAATTTCTTCTCAATTGTAATGGTTCTAGTTTTTGAGAGATTTTCTTCAAGGGAGAAATCTGAAATTGCAGGTTCTAGTGATGACAATTTTCAATTCTTTGCAAATAACAATGGGTTTATTCTAGGTTTTTAGTGTTATCTTTGTTGTAGGTTTTGTTTCAGTTTGCAGGTTTACACATATGCAAGGCATGTGTGATTTTCCATGAAATAGTCTCCAAAAATGTATTCAGATTCATTCAATTTCATATTGTCAAGGATAATTTGGAATTGTCTCTTTTAGCCTTCTCTAAGAGTGTAACGTTTGCCTTTTGGGTATTCTTCAAGGAAGAATTTAAATCCTGAAACCCAACATTAATGATTTTGAATGTATATTGGATATATAAGTATGGTTTTGTGATAGAGCAGAGGACTGTATTAATATAAGACATTAATACATGATAATTTAATCTGGTAAGTAACTTGTAATTGGGATCTCTCTTCCAGTTTTATGCATGACTCTATGGCCAGGATTAGGCACTAGTCTTGTACAATGTTGAAAGATTGTCAGAACAACAACTTAAACTCAAATAAGAATATCTTTATTTTATATTTTGTTTGAAATGTTTCATCCATCTCATGCTTCAACTTAGTTGAGATGTCAATGTGGATTTAGCCCATCTACAATAACCTCCTAGTTGTTAAGCCTTCTGAGATCTATCTGCTTTATTGATGATGTGATATGTGGGTAGATGAGTTTGATTCAGTGCATCAAAGGTATACCCACCTAGATTTTGCAAAGCCTAAAGAATAGAAGGATTTATATCCTTGTCATGTTGTCCAAGCCTTGAGGTTCTTCCTAGATTGAATTGGCTACTTCATAGATCAATTATAGGTGTACTTGGGTTAATCAATTTTGATGAACAACAAAAATGGTGATTCTACTGGGGAGGAGATGTAAAAAATTTATGTCATGTGAAACCCATGAGTCTAGCCAAAATTCATTTGAGGAAGAGTCTTAGAAGTGTACAAATCTGAAAGTCATTTTTCAGATTTGAAAGTGTGTCCTGGAAAATTTGTTGCTAAGAAATTTGAAAATATTATGTGACTCTGTTGTGTGTGGTGAGACCCAGAAATCTAAAAATGTTTTAGAGTGTAGATCGGTGGTTTAAATTTTTTCCTCTTCAGGGAAGTGGCGACTCTGTAAGACCGAACCTGAGATTCAGAGGAGTTCTTCAAAATCTTTAGTCAGAAGTGAAGTGAAAAATAGTAGCAATTTTTTCTCCAGGTATTCCTCAAAGTATCTATGAAATTATATGTTCCTTATAAGGTGAAACAATCACCATTGAAAGGAAAAGAAATTTGCCCTTTATATACTTCATGCTCTAAAAAAAATTTATTCATAAGTGATGGGAGAAGTATATGATTCTAAAATTAGTGACTGCATATTTGTTGAAGAGAGTTTGTAAAACAGTAAGATGCATTGTCTAAATAATGGTTCAGTAGATGCTTTAAAATTGACGGATCTAGATGTAGTTCCTAGATCTCCAAATCCTTTGTCAAATCTGAAAGAAATTGATAAAGAGATTGCAATATGTCTTCAAGAGATCCAAGATAAATTTGTTTGGTTTTTAAGAAGGAAAGTAGGGAAAAGAAAAGAAGAGTCATCATTTGTTTTCTATGAAAGATTTATAGCTGCATTGAATTAGCTTTCAGCTAATGCTAGACCCCATGCGTCTTTTTTGATTGAGTTATTCTTAGAGCTTGATGACCCTGACTCAGTTAATTGGTCTACTACCTTGAGAGAAGAAAGTGTCGCATGTATTAAAGAATAGATCTATGAGATTGAAGTAATTAAATCTAAAAATAAACACAAGATTGAGTACAGTGAAGGAGATGAATCTGTGAGTGGATATGCCTCCTATGATGCTGAAGGTGATTCTTATTCTCAGCATGATAGTTTAGATGTGTATTCAGAGCATGAATAAATTTGTGAGAACATAAGTAATTGTTGAAATAATCATGAGCCCATTGAGGTTTCAGATTTTAATGATATGGATCACCTTGTTGTTAAGTTCAATCCACAAAATATTTGTAATCAAATTTATGAAACTATGTTGCAACATATAGAAGCACTTTATGAGCAGCATGATAAAGGCTATGATGTGGATGCAATTTGTTGTAATGATGAAATAAATGTGCATAGAGACATGAGTATTGTTGATTTAATACCTTTATCAAATTGGGACAATGTTTATAGCTCAGAGGATGAAGCCAAGGAAAATGAAAATGAAGAAGAAGGTTCACTAAGTAGTGAACAAATTTCAGAACTCTTAGCTGCTGATTTTCAGAGGTATGCATCCAAAAATGTACCCAATCTCTCACACCCAACCAGTACATGTTATGATATTGATGATGTTTTTGAGGGTGTGAAGTATGGTACATATGTTGTTGATTCTTTCCCTATATTTGATTTGAGTGATGGACAAGATGAAGATGCATATATGCTTGATAGGTGTGATAATGTAGATTCATATATCGATATGAACTCAGATTTTGATATGCATTGTGTGGATCTTTCTTTTAAAAGGAATAACAAATTTGAAATAATTTTACCTGATTTGCAAGTGGGAAGTGAACCATTGACAAGTAATGATCATGTGTTTTTACTTATGCAAAGTGTTGATAGAAATTGTGATCAACAATATGAGGTGCAGTCAGTTTATGAGTAAATTTTCCTCTCTAGTTTGCAAGCCATCATTGTGGAAGAGTGTTTATCATTTGAGGAAACTATCAATAGAGATATGCCTGATATTACAAGTGTTCATATTAAGTTGGGTTACTTTTCTTTTCAGCCAGGAAAGAATGGTAAAGAGTATGGCACTCTTATGTCACCTAGTGATCAGCCCTTTCAGCATTTGTTTGGTTTTCAAATATTTTATGATTATGAACATGTTGTTGATTATGTTTTATGTGATCAGTTGATTAGAAATGGAAGTGTGATTGATCAGGCAGATGTGAATGAAACTTTCAGTTTACCTCCAGTTTGTGGAAATGAAAGTCATGTGTTTGACAGAGGTAAGAATTGATTTTAGTTTTTAATGGCTTGGGGCCATGTATAAGTTGTATATTTTGTATAGTCGCTTTTCTTTCAGTTGTGTGGTTTTCAATAAAATGCCCTGATGTTTGGGTAGAATAAGGAAGCCCTTTTCTTTTGAGAAGAGAAGAGGTGAGAGAATGATCCATTTTTGGGTGGTCTGCTTAACCATAGATTCCGAATTCTTGTGTTGATCTTGCAATCAACCATCCCCAGTCAGAGCCACTGTTGGGACTCATTAAATTTGAGTCAAGTTTAGAGACCCATTTCAAAAAATTTCTTTTCATTTCCAAATGATCATAAAATGAGTCAGTTTGAATGGCCTAGTTAGAAAGAGGGTAAAATGGAGCCAGTTGATTTTCAAAGGGTAAGGATTGGGAAGTGTGTCCTACACCTTTCATTTAGCTAGTGAAGTGTTCTGCAACTTTCGGATTTTAGTTTGGATCAGTTTATCAGGTACCCATTTCAAGGGGTGAGTTGAAAGTGTATTTTACGTGTAAATGCAGATTTTATTAGGTAGCCTACTTTGAACGCTTATATATTCTGCTCTGTTGATCATCATAAATAATTTTAAACTGCAATGAACTCTATACATAAATGTGAGCCTCCGTCCAAAATTTCAAGTCTTTATGAATCCATTTGCTCAGTTTAGCAGGCTGAATCTGTTTGCAGTTTGTATGGTTTGACAAGTCCCTGTTTCGGCACCTAATTAGAGCCCTATTTTGCATAAGTGTAAAAGTTGCCTCGGTGAATTCCATGTCAGATTGTTTTTACTGGGCTATTGTTGGTATAAATGACAAGCTATGTTTCCTATTTTAGGCTCCTGCCAATCTGTTTAATCGGTTTTCAAAAGGGTTTCTTGAGCCATCTATTTTAATGTTTCGTACTTTCATTGCCGCGTCAGTTAAAGTGGCCATTTTGATGAGCGCACCATTTGCACCCAGTCAACCTTTTGGTTGAATTGACTATTCTAAGTTTTGAAATCTACTTCAAGGTACCTATGTCTTAGATTTGAGGGTCTACGGAGGTCGTTTGATATTTTAAAGAAAGGCATCATGAGTTGCCTGGGCATTGACTTCATCAGGTCCACAGTGTCGACAAAGCCAGTTGGTCATTTTGACAATTAATATCTCTTCACTCAGGATTTGTCTTGAAAAACTTCTTGGTAGAGTTCATGTTTATATATCAGAGTATAGGCCTGTCAGTTTGCAAGGTTTAGATAGGTGTTTTGACTAGTTTGAAAATTACGTCTTCACGATTAAATTCGAAAATGTCGTGCAGGTGCCTGAAAGTCGCAAAACTCAATTTGATGATCCGAAAATGGTGTCGATTGATTCCAGAGGTATGTTTAAGGTTTGTGAGGAATTTCAAAGGTCAATTGCATGAAAATGAAATTTTTTTTAGCCGGACCCACTCTGGGGCCTGACCTGGATAAACGCCTGTGCATTAATTTTTTGGCGGAATGTTCTAATTTCACGGCAATGTAACTTCCCATGCCTTGGTCTTTACATCACCATCATCATTGTTCAAATGCTTCTACCTCTCATGATAGTAATAGTGATATGATTAAAGTTTACACTGGAGTAGTGGGTTCAGGAATTGCATATTGTGTTCAAGAAGTATGTATGAGGATAAAGGGGCTTTTATTTGTTATTGCATTCATTCCATTGACAATGATGATTTCAGAAATCATGGACTCCCTTATTGTTCATCAAAATATCTACTTGGGCAGCGTGGTTACAGGAGTGGTGATTTGTAATAAGTATGGTATGGTGTTTGAAAGGCAATTAAAACTTTCAAGCAATGTGTTTGGCAGGCAATAAACCTTCAGCAATAAAATTTTCTGCAAATGAAATGCCAGTTAGAATCCTCCCTCCATGTATGAGCAGCTCTAAATAAACCAAATGTGAGAGCAAGATCAATTGCCAAAGCCAAATCCTCCTATGTGCATGGTGAATAGATTACATTTTATGGTTTCAACAAATTTCAATTGGCTGGTGAGATGCCAGATGGAGGCATTGAAGTAGTTTTATAAAACTCGATGACTGCCATTTCCTTCCCCTCTACGTGGCTGTTATGAGACCCATTGAAGCTCTAAAGCAAATACAAATTGAAGTTGTAGAAAATTTAAAGCAAAATGCAATTTGACCAAGCATCTTAGCCTCTGCATGGAGTGGTGTTTGGAGGGCAGCGTTGAAACAAGTAGCGAATGTCTCCTCCCTAGCATAGCGTGGCATGGTTGAAGGGAATTTAAATTTTATACAAATGCAAATGGCAGGCAAAAAATGCAGCTCCACGCCCAGCTAGCATTTCTCCCCCTTGCCATGACCTCTTGTTGTGGAGTGGAGTTTGGGAAGTGTATAAACTTCCAAGCAAATGCAAAGAGTGTATGGCCTCCCGCCTCCCATGTATGGCATGGGCCACATTTAAACTTTCTACAATTATGATTGGCAGCCATAATGCCAAATATTCTTTGCTATGTGCATGGTTTTACAATAGTAGCTATTAATCATTCTTGGGTAGCTGGTAATTAAATCTCCCTCCATGTGAGCCTTTCAAGCAAATGCAGATGGCGTGGAATAAGAAAGGTGTCATTTGTGGTATTTAAAACTAAGGCTTCACACTAGTATAGTGTCGAAAGGAAAGCTTGAGGGATTTTGACACAAGGAGCCGGTTGGGCACCAAGGTGGACCCCATGTGCATGTGCACACTTCTTGAGGCATCCAAGGAGGCCAAGTGGTGACCAAGTGGACCCCACCCACGCAGGCATGATTCTCGAGGCGAGTTTTGCAGACAAAGAGTGACTTAATCGGTGAGAAAGTTCCAAGAGATCCAATGGTGCACATTGATTCATGAAGGGAAGATGATTGAAAGTTAAGCTTCACGAAATGGCAAAAAGCATGGGCGAAAAAATAAAGGTTAAAGGAGATCAGACGGTGCGCATTTATTCACGAAGGGAAGATGATCAAAAGTTAAGCTTCACGAAATGGTGAAAAGCATGTGTGAAAAAGAAAAGGTTAAAGAGTGAGCAAGTTCCATGAAGATCGATGACCAGCATGATTTCATGAGATGAAGATGCATGCATGTTACCCTTCGTGAAATGGTGAAAGGTGACTTGGCAGGTCCAGGTGGAGGTCCAATGCACGGGTCCCGCTGATGTGGCGATGAGGTGGTGTGCAAGCAAGCAGTCCAGTGTTGGTGATGAGGTGGACAAGTGGAAAAAAGTGAGGTGTCATCCTAGGTGGCACCCAGTGGACCCTGTCAGTGAATTGCAAGCTGGCATGTGGCAGGACATTAGACCAAAAATGGGTGAAAAAATTAAAATTAAATATATAATGAGGTGGTGATGAGGTAGTGTGCAAGCAAGTAGTCCAGTGGCGGTGAAGAGGCGGACAAGTGGCAAAAGGTGAGGTATCATCCCAGGTGGCACCCAGTGGCAAGATGTGAGGCCAAAAATGGGTGAAAAAATTAAAATTAAATATATAGTTTCAACTATAGAGTAAATTCAAAAAATTTAAATGATGGTGCACATGTTCAAGATTCATTCGCCCAGGGGTTGTTTTTTGGCCAAATATGCAAGTATTATATATCACCGAAAAGCTCTCTAAATGAGAAATGCAGTTATGAAGTTTGTTTCAACAAAAATCAGATATTTCAAGAGAAGTTTCTATGGGAAGGAAATGAAATTTAGTTAGGGAAAGAAGACACTTGGTAGTGTGTTGTGCAGATCTGATCTTTTTCCCTCCTCTTCTTATTCCCATTTCTTCTCAATTGTAATGGTTCCATTTTTTGAGAGATTTTCTCCAAGGGAGAAATCCGAAATTGCAGGTTCCAGTGATGGCAATTTTCAATTCTTTGCAAATAACAGTGTGTTTATTCTAGGTTTTTAGTGTTGTCTTTGTTGTAGGTTTTGTTTCAGTTTGTAGGTTTACACATATGCAAGGCGTGTGTGATTTTCCATGAAATAGTCTCCAAAAATGTATTCAGATTCATTCAGTTTCATATTGTCAAGGATAATTTGGAATTGTCTCTTTTAACCTTCTCTAAGAGTGTAAGAATTTAAATCCTGAAACCCAACATTAATGATTTTGAATGTATATTGGATATATAAGTATGGTTTTGTGATAGAGCAGAGGATTTTATTAATGTAAGGCATTAATACATGAGAATTTAATGTGGAAAGTAACTTGTAATTGGGATCTCTCTTCTAGTTTTATGCATGACTCTGTGGTCAGGATTAGGCACTAGTCTTTTACAATGTTGAAAGATTGTCAAAACAACAACTTAAACTCAAATAAGAATATCTTTATTTTATATTTTGTTTGAAATGTTTCATCCATCTCATGCTTCGACTTAGTTGAGATGTCAATATGGATTTAGCCCATCTACAGTAACCTCCTAGTTGTTAAGCCTTGTGAGATCTATCTACTTTATTTATGTTGTCATATGTGGGTAGATGAGTTTGATTCAGTGCATCAAAGGTATACCCACCTAGGTTTTGCAGAGCCTAAAGAGTAGAAGGATTCATATCCTTGTCATGTTGTCCAAGCCTTGAGGTTCTTCATAGATTGAATTGGCTACTTCACAGATCAATTGCAGGTGTACTTGGGTTAATCAATTTTGATGAACAACACTTTTATCATGCCTCAACTGATTGAAGACATTTCTTTGGTGTGGTGGACCCAGATTAGGTCCGGTGCCTATTTGGGTTATGGACCAGTATCATATTAACATGTTCTCTACACGTTACCGGGATGATTTATGGATTGATTATTGTTGTTTTGGTCTCAAGATGACATGACATATCATTGTAATATAGATGTATGTAATGATCTTATTGTAATATCTTTTAGGTAGCCAATGTAATTGGTTTAGGACTGAGGGTTGGTATAAAATGATGTAAGATCTCTTTGTAGTAAAATATCCGTGGTCCTAGAATGCAATATCATATACGAAGAAGATTTGGTCGATCATAGGTGATCGAATTGGGATTAAGGAAGAGTTCAAAGGCCTCCAATACTGAGCTTAACCGGGACTGTAATTAGGCATGGTAGATGCTATCTCTAGCAATTCATTACTCTGGATTGTTGTCCATTTATCTTGAGGTGGTTATAACCTCTCTGTAGTTAGTGAGACTCTTTTGTAATGAGCAGTACACTCTAGGCAGTGTGATTCTTGCATGTGCAGGCCCCTCATTATATCACATACTTTCTACTGAAGTATCATCTGACTATGGGTAGGCTTCCCACCATGGTTTTTGCCTTTTCGGGTTTTCCACGTACAAATCATGGTGTTATGTGGTATGGTTGCATTGTGTTGATTATTTGTTTTTATTGTTAAGTTGTATTATTTACCGGTATCTGTTTCTGCTATTCCAGTACTTAATGTTTATGTGATCCGGTTAAAGGTTATTAAGTGGACTAATTGATATAATTTGTTAAAACCGATTCACCCCCCCCCTCTCAATTGTTCACCGGTTATCCTAACATAATCACATATTGCCATATGACAATCAAGTAAATGTCATAAAAATCAAGGACAAGCAAGAACATGTGTCGATAAATGTGACAACTAGAGCACAAAAGTACGTCTTGAAAGGAAACACATCAACATCCACAACTCTCCCCAAGACTCAATATAATATAGTTGATCAACTATGGAGAACTCCTGCTCAGATATACATACTTGAGTTACTCAAACTCTCTCCAAAACACAAAGATATCTTGGAACAAGCAGTTATCAAAACAAACATTCCAAATGATCTCGACATTGATTGATTCCAAGCCATGGTGGCTCATATGACAGGGCCACATAACATATCCTTTTCCGAACATGATTATGTCTCCTTGATTCATTTGCATAACACCCTGCTCCATATCAAAATCTTAGTCTATAAACATTGAGTAAAAAGAGTGTTAATAGATGGAGGAGTTGGTCTCAATATTTGTACTTCAAAGCTTATCCGTGCATTGGTCTTCTCTGAGTAGTCTATTGATCTGAAAAAGATGATCACCATCAAATCCTATGATGATGAAGAAAGGTCATCTGAAGTAATGGTAATACTGCCTATTTTGGTGGGTCTGGTACAAAATGACACCATGTGTCAAGTCTTGGACATAGACTTGACATACAATATACTATTGGATCATCCATGCATCCTTGAAATGCAAGAGGTGCCTTCCACATATCATCAATGTATCAAGCTCCCATACAATGAACAAGAATTTTCCATATCTGCAGATAATAACCCTTTTCAGTATTGCAATGCTATGGGAGAAGCTCAAGATAGCCTGGTTCCACACAATAGGGAGGCCCAAGCTTCCTCAGCACCCAATTATCATCAAGAAGGACTCAAGTCTCTATCCATAGACTTTAAGCAAAAAATGAAAATCAAGGACCAAGGCATGGGGGAATACTCTTTTGAACCCCTATGTCTATCAAAATTGCCAACATCACCAAAATATTATGGACAACCTTCCACATCAACACATCAGGAAACATAGCCCATCACCAAGTTTGATGGTAAATTTATCTAGCTAGGCACATTGGTCGATGAATCAGCAAAGAAAGATATCCTTAGTTGGCTATACAAGGATGAAGAGGTCAAAGCTGCTACCATAGAAGTGGTCATACAAACAAAACAATATGGAAATGGGTTCCAGATCATACAATGGATGGTATACAATGGGAAAGGACCTATTGGTAAGCACCAAGAAGGCATTATAGAACCCTTACAACCTCCTTCACAATTTGCAAGAGACAAAACAATAGTTGGGTATGGGAAACATGTGCTACCTATGCAAAAACAAAATCACTAGCAAAAACCTCAGTGGAGACCAAAGAAAAATAATAATGAAGACTCATGGCAAGAAGCACTACACCAAGCAGCAGAAATGACAAGGAAAGAGAAAGATCATCAAGAAAATGAGAAATGACAAGAAGAACCAGCCATTCAATGAGAGGAAGCCTCTTATAAGATAGTGCATCATGTGCAAGAACCTGATCAAACTGAGGTGGAGCCAACATCCGAAGAAATTACTACTCATCGAAGAGAAATAGTGTATGAACAAATGCAAAGAGTACAAAAAGAATCTGATTCCAAATTTAAAAAAGCTACAAAACTAGTGTCAATTGTCAGAGATCTTTTCTCACCATACAACATACATGTTAGAAGTAGCAAGATACTTTGGGACAGTAATTCTGAAACCAATTCTAATGAATATGAGTGGGGTAGTTGTTTGGATGTTACATAGGACATTGAGGTAGATAATATCCACTCATACACATCCCTTTCTTAGGAGGGACAAGGCTCAAAATCTTGACCACTTGAATTTGGACCACAACATATCTACAAGGCTAGTGAGAATGAGCAGCGACAATATGAACAAGGCAACATCAAAGATAATACCATCGAAGACCTTGACAATATCATAGACCTAACCAGTATCCCAAACAACTATAATGATGAGTCTATCATGACACTTACCATGGGTCATCTTAACCCACCAAATGACTCCTTACTGCTCATATATCCTAATCTCATAGACTGGGAAGAACCTGAACACCATGATATACCAATATTCCTAGACGATGAATCCAGTGTCCAATACCTATGTTCAGTCAACCCATAAACATGCTCTACCACTGAACAAAATAATGATATCTATAATCAAGGGAGTTCCAAATCTCTTAGTCGCAAAAATGAAATAAACAAAGGATCTAATAGTGAAAACCAGTCAATGGTAGTATTAGATCACAAAAAACTAAAAATAAAGGACCCATCTGCGAGTGAAAATATTTTTGAGGCACCTAGAGATGGGAGACTTGACACTCTTCCAAAACATTATCAAGAAAGGTCACCAATATTGATTGGGCCAAATCAATCAATAAAGATCAGTACTGAAGCAGCAGTCAAAACCATACATCTAGTAGAATCACTCATAGAAGAAGAACAACCAGATTTTATCAAATTCTTCAAGAAAATGAAATAATTTTGCTTGGTCTTATGATAACATGCCTAGAATAAATCCGAACCTGATCACGCATCACTTATCCATCGCTCCAGGAGCTAAGTCGGTCAAGAAGAAATTAAGAAAGATGAATCTGCATGTGGCATTATTGGTCAAAGAAGAACTAAAGAAGTTACTAGATGTTGGATTCATCCGACCTATAGACTATGTTGAATGGATCTCAAACATTGTACCAGTTTCAAAACCTAATAGAAGCATCAGAATATGCACAAATTTTAGAGATGTCAACAAAGCATTGGCATAATTGTGGATCTAACAATATGCCACACAGTGTTATAATTAATGGAAGGTTTCTTTGGCTATAATCAAATCAGGATAGCCCCAAAGGATCAAGATAAAACTATGTTCACCTGTCCATGGGGAACATATTGTTGGAACATCATGCCTTTCGACTTGAAAAATGCTGGGGAAACTTATCAAAGAGCCATGACAACAATATTCCACGATATGATGCATACCTTCATGGAGGACTATGTGGATGATTTTCTAGCTAAATCATTCACCCGAGAAGAACATCTAGGCATATTAGATAAAATATTTCAAAGATTGGGGCAAAATAAGATCAGAATAAACCCTAAGTAGTGTGTCTTCAGGGTCACATCAGGCAAACTGTTAGGCTATATTGTGTAAGAAAAGGGAATTGAAATAGATCCAGCAAAGGTACATGCTATCATGGAAATGCCACCTCCTAAGAACATTAGCCAACTTAGATCTCTGCAGGGATGACTGCAATCCATCAGGCGATTTATAGCTAAACTAGCAGATAAATGTATCCCATTCAATTTTCTACTTCATAAGAATATACCTTTCAGATGGGAAGACAAGTGTATGGAATCATTTCACTAGCTCAAACAATATTTGATGAATCCATCAGTTTTGGTACCACCAATAGCAGGAATGCCACTCATTCTCTATATATCAACAATAGAAGTATCATTGGGGGCACTGCTAGCACAAGAAGGTCCAGAAGGCAAGGAATGAGCTATTTATTACATTAGTGGAACTTTGAATGGATATGAGCTAAATTATACATTCAATGAGAAGGCTTGCTTAGCAGTGTTGTTCACTTCTCAAAAGTTCTACCACTATATGCTAGCCCATACAATCAAGCTAGTAGCAAAAATTGATCCTCTCAAGTATTTAATCAACAAGGCAGCTCTTACAGGATGATTGGCTAAGTGGGTCATGATTCTCAGTGAGTTTGATATCCAGTACACAAAACATCGGGCTATCAAAGGACAAGTAATTGCAAATCAACTGGCAAAAGCACCACTACTAGACCAACAACCACTACAAGTGGAATTTCCAGACATAGATGTACTCACTATCACACCCAAGCAATGGATCTTGTACTTTGATGGATCATATACACAACATGGATCGGGTGTCGACATCTTGTTCGTAACTCTAGAAGGGCACACAATTCCAAGATCTTATAGACTGATATTTCCATGCACCAACAACATTTCTGAATATGAAGCTCTGGTAGTAGGAATCAAAATGGCTATGGAATGGAGAATCACAAAATTGAGATTCTATGGGGATTCTCAATTAATTATCAATCAAATCAACGATAAATATCATACAAAGGATGAAAAGATAATGCCTTACAAGAGAATGGTGGATGGTTTCAAACAGCACTTTGTACACATCACCTTTTAGAAAATACTAAGATTGGACAACAAAGTCATCGATGCAATGGCCACTATCACTTCACTGCTGTAAATTCCAGATAACAGAGTCATTACAAGTTCCCGATAGAGCAATTGTTTTCCTCAGTCTACAATAATTCCACATCCCAAGTCATCTATGCCCTGACAGGTTTGGACTCACCTCTATATGGGACAGTCTATAATTATCTCAAAAACAATACTCTCCCACCTAACCTATCTTGCAACCAAAAACACAACTTCATCCAGCAAGCTGCCCGCTATACCTTAACCATTGACACACTTAGGCACTGAGGTCTAGATGGTACTCTTCTTTGATGCCTTGATCATAACAAATCTGACTCTACCTTACATGAGCTTCACGAGGGTATCTATGGTATGCATTCAAGTGGTCCTACTCTTGCAAAGAAACTTCTGAGAATGGGATATTACCGGTCGACAATGGAGAGAGAGTCTTATCAATTTGCTAAGAAATGTCCTAAATGTCAAATTCACGGCAATCTTATCCATGCAACAACATAGGAGTTGTAGTTGTTCACCACATCTTGGCCTTTCTATCAATGGGGACTTGATTTAGTAGGGAAAATTCATCCTTCTTCTTCAAGTGGACATAAGTTCATTATCACTGCAACAGAGTATTTCACCAAATGGATTGAACCAGTCCCGCTAACCACTATAACTAGAAAACATATCTCATCATTCATTCTCAATTATCTTATTTACACATATGGCATTCCCAGCTCCATCATCATAGACAATGAGCATCCTTTCAAGAATCAAGATGTGAGAGATCTATGTGAATGATTCAAAATCTAACATCCTTCTCCACATGATACTACCCACAAGGGAATGGTCAAGCAGAGGCATAAAATAAAATAATCTTGAAAATCCTCAAGAAAACAGTAAATGATGCAGTCAAGGATTGGCATGTACAACTAAATCTACCACTTTGGGCATACAGGACTAGTATCTGGATACCTACAGGGGCTACACCAAATTCATTGGTGTATGGTTTAGAATCAATTCTACCTCTTGAGGTAGAAATCCCATCTCTCCGAGTATCTTTGAAGGGCCTCATACCAGCTAAGGAATATCAAGTAAATAGGTTGCATGAACTAAATCTTCTTGATGAAAACTGACAACATGCCTATGACCATCTCAAAGCATATCAGTGGAGAATGTGCAAAAGCTATAATCACATAGTCATCCCAAGGGCTTTCAAAGTTGGTGATCTTGTGCTAAAGGAAAATCCTAGAAATCAGCAAGATCAAGAAGAGAAGGGGAAGTTTGAACCTAACTGGTTGGATCCCTTTGTCATCATATCAGCCTACAGATTAGGAGCATATGAGTTGTCAACTTCATAAGGGGAGGTGATCAACTAACCAACCAATAGTATCCATCTAAAGAAGTTCTACACTTGAGTCGTCTAATGCACGGAAAAAAAAAAGTGCAATAAAAACAAATAGTGCAAAACCTGGCAATAGGTGCTATTTTTGAGAGAACGACTCCTCTATCTATCAGTACTTATATCTTTTGATCCATCTATTCTCATATAATAGCCATCACCAGCACACTTGTACACACAACATTATCTCTAACATACTTAGTGTAGTCACTATCCTTGATTATCTAAAAATAGTTATCCATATCATATCCCACCATGGCTTGGTGATCAACATATATATCCACATCGATAAATATCTATGAGTAGGGGTAGCATTCCTCTCACTTTAGCATTCCAATAACAACAAACAAGGATCACAACATACTAGAGAACTAATGTCAACAACTACTCATCAGAATAGAAAACAAGACCATTATCCAACTGCAACTTTAACACACACATGATGGGTGATTTTCTGAATTATGATTTGTTTACATTTTAGCATGAAGTTTTGACTATTTTTGTATCTTAATTTCTAAATCATTAGATCTCGTGAGCTACTCAAGGATGCACTGATCTAGCGAAGCAACAAAGGAATCTGATATTTTCTTTGGTTTTTTGTTTGTGAAGTGGTCATTCATATGGTGCAAATTTGTCTTGAGACATGATTGAAAACATATCATTGAAGACATTTTCCACTTTGCACATACAAATGGTTAACTCTTGTCTGTTTTATGCAAGCAACACTCAGGTCATCTTGGTTCAATTATACCTCGATGCTTGTGTCATCTTTCAATATAAAAATCCATGTAAGTTAAACTAAGGTCATTATGGTTCAATTATACCATGATGCTTGTATTAACTTCCAACATATCAAAAGGCCAATGATGACAAAAAACAAAGCACAAACAAGTGACTAAACAGGAATGACAATAACATAATTAACATGATCATTTAGTTGCATATCATTTTAAACTTCCATTTAGTTGCATATCATCTTAAAAACTCATTTTATCTCACATCATTATCATTATCATACATCTCATTTTAAAGATACATCTCACTGTTAATAAGATGAGAGGGGGGGTGAATCATAAAAACTCACTATTCAATATATTTATCAGATTCAACCTCAGGAGCCTTTACTGCTATGCAACTATGAGTGTAAATCATTCAAACTCATAAACAGATACACTTAAAACATCATAACACATTAAACATCAGATTTAACGTGGAAACCCAAATAGGGAAAAACCACTGTGGGATTTCAGACCCACTAAGAAATATACCCTTCTAGAGTATGCTTGGTTAAAAGCCAATCCTATTATAGATTACATAGACACATTTCTAGATGTGACCCGGTTAAGGGATTTCCCTCAAACTTGTTAGAGTCTTGCACTTTGTTAGAAGTGACATTGTCAAAGGATTTCAAACACTCATTCAGAATGTTACCTTGCTAGAGGATTTACAAATAAGACTATTAGGTCCACTCAGTTAAGAGATTCCCTGCCACTTACAAATAAATAACAGTATAAAATATATATCTGCAACTTCACATCTAAAATGCTAAAGAAAATTCTACGTGCTCAATGTACTCAAGAAAATCTTGTCATAAGACTTATCTTGCTTCTTTTTGGGCTTCTCAATCTATTCTTTAATCTGATATTCAATCTTCTGTGCTCGATGATCACTACTGTAGTATCATTGTTCTTATATTTTCCCGCATACATTGTTCATCAACAATTTCTTATTTATAAACAATTCCTAACTGCTTAATCTCCTTGATCACATTTCCCATGATCAATCTTAGCCATCAGATCTTAAAACTTGACTAGGTTCATTGTATCTTTCGCTCTGAAAATGTTTTATCTCACCTTGGAACTTGTATTCCTTCCTTGGAACTTGTGCTAGGTTATGACCATTCAATTTGCACTGTAGATCTAACTTTTGAATTTTCATTGTCGTAGATCTTCAACAAACTTCTTTCACGACATACCAATCATCTATATATCTCCAGCTCATTGGTATCTTTCATTTGATAATGCTTTTATCCAGCTAATGCATTTTGTTAATACTTGGTTGTTACTCGGTAAATACTGAACCTCACTCGGTAGATATTCTACCTTCTTTAACCGATAGCGATAATCTTAGGGTTTACTGACTAGCATCTTGCTCGGTAACATAGAACAGTATCACACCTTAACTAATTCTATAGCTTGAAATATTTTCTCCTTCTTGTTCAGTCTTCGAATACTCATATATAGGATATCAAAACAATCAAAACAACAAGATCTCATCATTGTCTAACTCAGTAATAGTTTCCCATTGAATAAATTATTACTCCCCTTCATTTTCATTCATTCTGTGTCACTTACCGACATCTTTATACTTATCAAAACATACTCATTAAGATATGGCAACATCATACTGAATCAGAAAATCAATTGCTTGACATCAATGACAAAATAATATTATTAAGACAGTAATCATCCTTTCTCAGTTATATCCATAATCTTCAACAACCTTCTCAATATCCTCATACCAACAAACTTACTAGAATGCCAACAATCTCCTTTTTGAAAGGCTAACAATCTACCCCTTTGGCATTGATGGCAAAACCAACTTTTAATGGCAATACCTAACTTGATTTTATTTCAATTGATTCAGATTCAGATTGTTGTAAAACTTCTTCTGCTGTTATCCTTGAATTCTCCCCCAGTCATTAGTCTTCTCCCATCTTCACCTATTAATCTTTACTAATTAGTCTTCTCCCCCTTTGACAACAATGCCAAAAAGTAAATCTAATCTGATTCATGATTCCTTCCACTATGAAGTAATTTTCTTGCTAAAAATACAAATGTATCATCTCAGTCTTGGTCAGAGCAACTTGTCTTCAATCACTATTTCTTTCACAACTTTAGGCAACCTCCTAAAGTGTGTAAAGCAAGATCAACTCATAGATAGTTATCCTATAGATTCATAGAATTGATGGTTTCACCGAACTCTGTTAGTGAGTACTAGATAGGGGTAGGACCCATAACTTACTTCTGAGATACTCAAAAGTGTCCCTTGGCAGTGGCTTTGTGAAAATGTCTACTATTTGTTCCTTTGAACTAATATATTCCAGTGCAACTTTCTTCTCTTGAACTTCTTCTCTGAGATAATGATACTTTATAGAGATATGCTTTGTCTTAGAATGCATTACCGGATTTTTTGAAATGTTAATGGCACTAGTATTATCACAGAATATAGTTACTGGCTCGGTAACTTTCTCATTCATACCTTCTAACGATTGTTTGATCTATGCTATATTGGTACAATTCAATGCTGCAGTGATATATTCAGCTTCAGCTGTTGACTGTGAAATGCATCCTTGTTTCTTGCTAAGCCAACTTAGTAGTCTGTTTCCCAAAAAGAAAGCTCCACTGCTTGTGCTTTTCCTATCATCAATGTTTCCTGCCCAATCAGCATCAGTGTAGACTTTTAAGTCAAAATCATTCCTCTTTTTATACACTAAACCATAATCTTCAGTGCCTCTTAAGTATCTGAAAATCTTGCAACTATACCTACTGGATGTGCTATATCCAGCCTGTTCTGAACCACATATTTCAACTTTCCAATCATAGATCGGTAAAGTGTCTCATCAATAGATGTAGATTCATCACTCTTTGATAGTTTACAATTGGTAGTCATAGGAGTACTTACAGGTTTAGAATCCTCCATTCCAAATTTCTTCAAGATTTCCTTTATATACTTAGATTGAGTAATGAAAATCTCATTTTTCATTTGCAGTATCTATTAACCTATAAAATACTTTATTTCACCAATTAATGACATCTCAAATTCTTTGCACATTTCATTTCCAAAGTTCTTGCATAAAGAGTCATTTCCACAAAAAATAATATCATCAACAAATATGGCTGAAAGCAGCATTCCATTGTCTTCATCATTCTTCATATACATGTTGTTGTTTTCACTTGTTCTTATAAATCCAATCTTGATTAAGTAAGAGTGTAGTCTTTTGTACCATTCTCTAGGTGCTTGCTTTAGACCATATAAAGCTTTGTTCAACTTACATACCCGATCTTTATTCTTGTCTTCAATAAATCCTTCAGGTTGTTCAATATAAACTTCTTCTTCTAGTATACCATTTAAAAATATAGATTTAACATCCATTTGATATGCCTTGAAATTTTTGTAAGTAGCATATGCCAACAATTTTCTCACTCTTTCAAGTCTTGCCACAGGTGCAAAAGTCTCACCATAATCTATTCCTTCTTTTTGATCATAACCTTTGCAAACTAATCTTGCTTTATTCCGAATGACCTCTCATTTTTCATTTAGCTTGTTTCTGAAAATCCACTTTGTACCGATCACATTTTTCTCTTTTGGTCTTGGGACTAGTGTCCATGTTTCATTCTTCTTGATTTGTTCAATCTCTTCTATCATAGGATTTACCCAATCTTCATTACAATGCCTCTTTTACTATTCTCGGTTCAAATTCAGATATCAGACATGTGTTTTGTCTCAATTTGTTCCTTGTCATTACTGGATCATCCTTATCTCCTATAATTTGACTTGATGCATGATTTCTTCTGACATACTTGGCTAATATAGGCTCGGTAGGCTCTGTATGATCTTCTTCATCACTCAATAATTGGGCATTTTCTTCATTTTCTTCATCAATTTTCTCGGTAGGACTTCTCAGTTGAACATATACAAACTCTTCATAATCTTTTAGTTATTTGGAATTTCCTTCATCATTTCTTTCTGCAAATTCATCAATTTTCACATTTGCACTTTCCACTATTTTGTTAGATGATTTGATTAGACATTTAAATGCTTTACTTCTAGAAGAATAACCAAGAAATGTTCCTTCCTCTCTTTTCTGATCAAACTTTCCATTTCTCTCATCTTTGTGAACATAACATCTACTTCCAAATATTTTAAAGTAACTTACATTAGGTTTCTTATCATACCAGATTTCATATGGTGTCTTCAAAGTTCCTTTCTTCAGTTGAACTCAGTTCAGGGTGTAAACTGCAGTGTTGATCGCTTCTCTCCAAAATGTTTGAGGTACCCTCTTTTCTATCATCGGGGTTCTGGCACAATATACAATTGATCTATTTCTTCTTTCAGCTATCCCATTTTTTTGAGGTGTTCTCGGTGTAGATACTTGTCTCTTTATACCATGATCATTGAAAACTAGATTAAATTCATTAGAAATGAATTCTCCTCCTCTATCAGATCTTTGACATTTCAACTATCTTCCTATTTCTTTTTCCACTCTAGCCTTATACCATTTGAACATTTGAAAGGCTTCTAATTTCTCTTTTAAAAACATAACTGACATCATCCTTGAGTAATCATCCACAAATAATATGAAGTATTTTTCTCCATAATAACTTTGAACTTTCATAGGACCACAAAGATCAATGTGCACAAGATCTAAAATTCCTTTAGAAGTGTAGAACTTACTTGTAAAGCTTGACTTTGTCATCTTACCCATCTAGCATCCTCGACATATTTCTTTCTCAGGTTTTTTCAAGCTCGATAGACCTCTTACTCGGTGCTTCTTACTTATTTTGATCAGGTTATCAAAATTTACATGACAAAATCTTTTATGCCATAACCAGGTATCTGCTATTTTAGCATACAGACAATTGTTCCAAGTTGAGTCAAGATGAAATGTATTACCTTTTGTTTGTGTCCCAGTAGCAGCCAGCTTTCCATGTTTGTCATGAAGTTTGACACTTCCTTTTTGAAATTCTATTTAGTATCCTGTATTGTTTAGTTGTGCTACACTCAACAAATTTTATTTCAAACCTTCAACCCAATATACATCATCACATTTAGCATTGTCAAGAAGTGTGATAGAACCTTTACCTTTCACCGGACATGGTGCATCATTACCAAATCTTACATAACCTCCATCATAATCTTCTAATTTAACAAACTTGTGTTCATCACCTGTCATGTGATGTGAGCATCCACTATCTATGATCCAAGAATCATTTTTATTTATGTGAGATATCAAGGCTTTTTCCTCATACCTTTCTTCATATGATCCATCTTTGATAGCCACATATACAACTTCCTCTGTCTCAGTCTCATTAGATTTGTCATCATTGGATTCCTCATCAGCTACCAGGCATGTCTTTCTATCTCTCCTTCTGAAGTCTCGGTGTCCTCTGTATTGATTGTCTTTCTGTCTGTCATCTCGGTATTCTCTCTTTTCACTAGATTCTTTGTCAAGATAGTTAGAAGCCATATGTCCTATTCTATCATAGTTAAAACATTTTAAAGGTAACTTTCCTTTATACTTACCTTTGCCTCTTGGTAACCTTCTGGCTAATAATGCTTCAAACTCTTCTTGCTTTCTGATTTCCTCATATAGTTTGTGTACCTCTTCCATGTTTTTGTGAAATTTCTCACTTGCTCCACTATGATTTCCTTTAGTATACTTATACATTCTATCATTATAATCATCAGATTCACCAAGATGAAATGAACTGAATGCAGATTCAACTTTATTTACTAAAGACCCACTGTTATCAAAATTACTTTACTCAAATGCATGTAGCTTACTGATGGTAGCATCCAAAGAGACTGGCATGTTTGGTACAGACCTTAATTCATTGATCATAGAGACTCAAATAGCATAAGCAGGTAGAGGTTTTCTGAGCAACTTACTTGTTACATCCTTTTCTTCAATAGTTCCTCCCGCTCCTTTGATTTGATTGATAGTTTCCTTTAACCTTGTACTGTATTGGGTTATGTTCTCACCTTCATTTATTCTCATGGATTCAAGTTGACCTCTTAGACTATCTACTTTTTCTCTCTGAACATGTTCATCACCACCATACATAGATATAAGCTTGTTCCACATTGCTTTGGCATCAGTGCAACCTTCTAGATCATTAAACTCTAAGTCGGTTAATGTTGATGTTATATCAGTCATTGCTTGAATATGCTTTTGCTTTTACTTTATCTCTTCCATTTTCATTGGGTAGGTGCTAGGTGCACTGTAATCATTCTCCAGATAATATATTGCATATTCTCCAATTCTTGATAAGTGCAGCTTCATCCTTTTCTACCATGTGGAGAAACTAGATTTGTTTAGCTTTGGTGCATCCCTTTTATACATCTTCGGATCTTTCCTCAAGTACCTTTAAGCTTTTTCTTCTGGAGTCCAAAGCTCTGATACCAATTGTTAATAAGATGAGAGGGGGTGGGTGAATCATAAAAACTCACTATTCAATATATTTATCAGATTCAACCTCAGTAGCCTTTACTGCTATGCAACTATGACTGTAAATCATTCAAACTCATAAATAGATACACTTAAAACATCATAACACATTTAACACCAGTTTTAATGTGGAAAGCCAAATAGGGAAAAACCACTATGGGATTTCGGACCCACTAAGAAATATACCCTTCTAGAGTATGCTTGGTTAAAAGCCAATCCTATTGCAGATTACATAAACACATTTCTAGATGTGACCCAGTTAAGGGATTTCCCTCATACTTGTTAGAGTCTTGCACTTTGTTAGAAGTGACCTTGTCAATGGATTTCAAACACTCATTCATAATGTTACCTTGCTAGAGGATTTACAAATAAGACTGTTAGGTCCACTTGGTTAAGAGATTTCCTGTCACTTACAAATAAATAACAGTATAAAATATATATCTGCAACTTCACATCTGAAATGCTAAAGTAGATTCTATGTGCTCAATGTACTCAAGATAATCTTGTCATAAGATTTATCTTGCTTCTTGCCGGGCTTCTCAATCTTCTATGCTCAGTGATCACTACTGTAGTATCACTATTCTTATATTTTCCCGCATACATTGTTCATCAACAATTTCTTATTTATAAACAATTCCTAACCGCTTAATCTCCTTGATCACATGTCCTATGATCAATCTTAGCCATCAGATCTTCAAACATGACTAGGTTCATTGTATCTTTCGATCTGAAAATGTTTTATCTTGCCTTGGAACTTGTGCTAGGTTATGACCATTTAATCTATGTTGTAGATCTAACTCCTGTATTTTTGTTGTCGTAGATCTTCAACAAACTTCTCTCATGACATACTAATCATCTATACATGTCCAGCTCATTAGCATCTTTCATTTAATAATGCTTTTATCCATCCAATGCATTGTATTAATACTTAGTTGTTACTTGGTAAATATTGAACCTCACTCGGTAGATATTCTGCCTTCTTTAACCGATAGCGATAACCTTAGGGTTTACTGACTAGCATCTTTCTCGGTAACATAGAACAGTATCACACCTTAACTAATTCTATAGCTTGAAATCTTTTCTCCTTCTTGTTCAGTCTTTGAATACTCATATATAGGATATCAAAACAATCAAACAACTTATTACTCCCCTTCATTTTCATTCATTCTGTGTCACTTACTGATATCTTTATACTTATCAAAACATACTGATTAAGATATGGCAACATCATACAGAATCAGAAAATTAATTGCTTGACATCAATGACAAAATAATATTATTATGATAGTAATCATCCTTTCTCAGTTATATCCATAATCTTCAACAACCTTCTCAATATCCTCATGCCAACAATCTCCTTTGTGAAATGCTAACACTCACATCATTATCATTATCATACATCTCATTTTCAAGATATTTCTCACATCATTATCATTATAATACATCTCATTTTCAAGATACATCTCACATCATTATCATTCTCATTATCATTATCATACATCTCATATTCAAGATACATCTCATAAATAAAAGTAATCAATGTAATACATCATCACATTATCACTCATCTCATCATGAATCATACATTCACATCATAATCAAAATCAATAGCATTATTATCTAAGCATTAAAGCATCCTCAAAGAATCATCATATCAAAACATAATGCATATCATAACTCAATCATCATCAATAACACACCACATGTGGATCAAAGAAAATCAGTGCCATATATATATATATATATATATATATATATATATATATATATATATATATATATATATATATATCTCAAAAAATGGTCGAAATGTACAAGGGATATCATGTCTATAAAAATACAAAAAAGTGATAAAAAACAACATTGATAGGTCTCTCAGGTATGACTATCTCCTAAGGCTGGCATTCTAATACTAGATGTTCTAGCTCCTCGATCTCCACTAGGTGGATCACATCGAGCAAGCCCCATAACTCCTCTTCTCTCTATCCTCGTATGACTATGGTCAGATCGACTAGACACCATTGAAAAATAGCTAGGAGCTCTATGATCTCAAGGGACCACCTCCTCGTATAGATGCCTATAATACTCAACCTCCTTGGTTGAGTACTATATCTCTCTTAGCATGTCCCAAACTAGGGCACCAGCCATCGCTCTCTCCAACTTGTCAGCAAGGGCCTCTGCCTGACCCCGACACTCTATCTCTATATCCCACTCTATGATAACCTGCATAATCTAGCACTGTTGCGCTAACACCTATGCCTGTAGCTACTGCACTAACACTTGTACTTGCAGCTATTGCATCGAGACCTATAGCACTCTAATCTGTGAATCCTATCGATGGGTGGGCACCCTAATCTAAACAGGTACCCGTGTCATGGACCCACCCACACCTGTCCCTATCTGAAGCATCAGTGGAGGTATAACATTAGATCTATTCCTCTGGGCAGGTTTCCTATCATCCTCTATACCACCCATTGCATCTAGCATTGCACCTACTCTACCAATCCCACCAGCACCAAGCACAAGACCTCTCCCTCTATCTCCACCCCCTCTCCCTCTATCTCCACCACCTCTCCCTCCTCCTCCACCACCTCCTCCACCATATCTAGCTCCCTCTCCTACCTCCTCTCCCTCCTCATCTCTCCATTTGGCTCCCCCTCATGTTTGTGGTTGCTCATCCTCATCATCATCAAAAGTGGGTAGAAGCTTTGTCAGATTAGATATGTGTGCCACTACATGTGCCATGAAGTAGGATAAAAAATCCTCTATCATCCTAGCATCCACAACCCCAACCCCATAATCCCAGGTCTATCCTACCAGCAACATATACTCATCAAAAGTTGCTATGCTATCTAGAGTAGGTCCCCGCTCCGACACATCCTATCACCAACGAGCATATAAACAAGCTCCCTATGGCATCCCCTACTATCTACCATACTGCTGCTGAACACAACTTTGCAAGAATCTCTCAATAATAAAGGGTGTCTTCCCAATCAAGTACCTTGACATATATACATAGGGAATCTCTAGCCTGTCCTTTGCCCACACTTCACAATCCATATACGGTCTCCAAATGACTGTATTGATATCATCCAGTGCCCTTCGCCAATGCTCTAGTTTTCCCATCTTACGCTAGACAACTACACCTGTATACCCATAAGCATAATCCTGACCAACTTCCTTATCCCTTTCTACAAGCGGTTTTGACACAAGAATATGCTCCCAGGCCCACACCTGTAACAATGTCACCCCAACTGATAAACTAGTATATCCTAGACATACCACCTAGTGAAGCTCTCTATATAGATGGGACAACATACAAAACCCCAATGCAAACCTGTGTCCCTGCATCACCATGTCCTCTAGCACCAATCCCCATCCAACGGATAGTCCCTTTGACCTATGGTCGGGACACAAAAACCCACCAATGAAACTTGCTAATACTAATGGTAGCAGAGTGTAACCTAACTCCAAAAACTCCTGCCATGGGATCTCATACCCACTAATCTCATCATCCTAGAAGATGTGATGGAGAGCCTATTAGGGTTCCCACAGATACTGAGAGGGGGGGGTGAATCAGTATTTGACCGGTAATGAAATTTTCTTAAAACTGAATATGTAGAACATAAAGTAACAGTATACCAGTATGCAAGAATTAATGTAGATAATAGAATTAAAAACATCCACATGAAAAGAACACCATAACACAAGATGTTTAATGAGGAAACCCGGTGTGGGAAAAACCTCGGTGGGATTTGTGACCCACAATATTCACTTACTGGCCAATAAGGGAATATTACTTACAATAGGGGCCTGCACATGTAGGAAGGCCAACTGCCTAGATCTCACTGCTCAATAAGAAGTCACACTGACTTACAATAAGGATTTACACAAATCCGATATTCTGTACTGCTTTACAATAGCATCTTCAATGCTAGATTCAGTACCGGTTCTTGCTCTGTTCTTTACATATACCCTTGACCTATAATTCGCACATTAGGTCTTCCTTATAATTTATTTATGCTTCCTATCCATATCCTACAAATGCCTACAATGATCTCTTTTATATACAAGAGTCATTTTACAATTTGCCAAGTCAGCTTACAATAATAAACAAAATATTACATATCAAAAATCTTGTCGGCCTCAGTGCCGATATACATGTTCTTTTCTATGCCGGTGTAGATTGATTTTGCTGATGTCGGTGCACTATCTTGTTTGAGTAATGCTTTGTCAGTATAATGTCTTGCTAGTGCCATAGGATTGCAAGGTTGCCTGAGTAATGCTTTGCCGGTATAATGTCTTGCCGGTGCCATAGGATTGCAAGGTTGCCATCAATGACAAAACCTTCAATCACACACAATGTCTCATTGGAGTGTCCATATGCCAATAGAGCCTCTGTCCCACCCTCCTCAATCTTCTCATAATATAATAGATCCCCAACCACAAGAATCGGCAAAATTCGATAACAGTCCTTTGGTGTGACTGTTATATCACGAGTCGCCAAGTGAAAGGTGTTTGTATCACTGTGCCACCTCTCTGTGAACGCTATCATTAAACCTCAGATAATGATATACTGAGGCATGTCTAATAAGGAGGAAAACCCACATATCTCAATAATATCTCTATTTGGTTGTGACAAACATGGAATCAGTGTCCATTGCCTCAAAAATCGCTCTCGAGACTCGAGCACACCAAGCTCTACCTACAAATCAATAAGTATCCATCATCAGTTCCCAAATCCATCCAATATATCAAATCAAAGCACAATCAACTTGAAACAATGAAGCATCTCAAGAAAACATCATAAACATATTCACATCAATCTGTGAATAAATCAAAGATCCACATCAAAATCAGAAATCAAGATCCATATCAATGATCCATATCGAAAATCAGACTCATATCGAAAGAAACATCAAGATCCATATCAAAATCAAAACCAAGATCCATATCGAAAATCAAGGACTCATATCAAAATCAAAAATCAAGATCCATATCGAAGCATCTCAAGGACTCATATCAAAATCAATTAGGACTCATATCGCAAGCAACATCAAGATCCATATCGAAAATCAAAAACCCATATCAATCTAGACCCACATCACAAGTAACATCAAGATCTATATGAAAAATCAAAGACCCATATGAATAAGGACTCATATCAAAAGCAATATCAAGATCCATATCAAAATTAAAATTAGGATCCATATTGAAAATGAATCAAATCAGTACTCCATATCGAAAGCAATTCATATTGATAGCAGCAAGACATAAATAATCCTACAATAGCATATCAGAATCAGACATCATCACAAAGTAGGACTCACATTAGATTAGGAGCCATAGTAGAGAAATAAACAGACACATATCAACATCTACACCATCTATCTAATCTATTCAACTCACGATGCATTCTTCACAATCCTTTTTTACCAATTTCGGACCCTATGTGCTAAACCAAGGCTCCTAAGCGCTAAACTGCCACCTATGCGCTAGTTTTTTCCATCAATGCACTAGAAATCAAACCCTGCACGTTAAACCTATCCCACATGCTAACTGAAACTCCAATTGTGCTACCCTATCTACCCAATGCACTAGGTTATCCTATGCGCTACCCAACCTACCCATTGCGCTTCTATACAGACCCCATGTGCTAAATCATCTTGCGCTAACCTACCCCCTGACTGCATTACAATGTGGTCCCCAGATGCTAAAGCTCCTAGGGTTTTGCTACATGCTAACACTCCTATCGTATGCGCTAGACAACTCACCCGATGCACTAAACTGGAAAAATCCGACCCAAATTTGAAAAACGTGACCAAAATAATTTTAAATCAATCAAAAATGAAGATGAATTTTGGCCACTTACTAGTGGGCCATAGTCGGTGGGTCTTCAATGTCACCTAATGTGCCCAAATAGTTGCGAGGAGTATGAATCGACATCATCGTCAGAGCTCCAAATGTCACAATCACAAAGAGGCAAGTGTACAAATGATTTTTGAAAGTCACTTTTTACATTTTAATAGGGTAAAATACAAAATGTTAATAAGTGGAGCATGTATTTTTCTCCCACTTTTTTCATTTTTAACCTTATCAACATCATTTTCGGGAGATGAATAAATAATGTGCACTCAACACAGTCAATATTCTCATATTGCACTTAGTTCAAAAACGCTCATCAACTTGACAATTTTTTACTAAATCCTTGATTCATCTCCCAAGGGGGCATTATCAATATCGTTTATTAATTCTTCACATCTGGGGCATCATATCAATATTTCGACGCATAATATCATATCGATCAAACTTTGATAGCATATCTGATAAATTTTCTTTGAATCAACATGTGCACACATGTCACTTCAAAGAGGGACAAAATGTAGATGTATAAATCTAACCACTTTCCTAAATAAATATTTAATATTATTTTATTTATTTTTATCGATAAAAGGCCGAGGCCAAAGAATTTTATTAATTTAAAAAATAGATAGATTTTCATTTACACCTCCATTCAATGTGGGCACCAGTAGGAAAGAATGGAGGGAAGAAAACCTCCGGTCTAGCCCAGATCCCTCAAGGATATAGAAAAAATTAAGAATGTGATACAAAATGGAGATACAAGATCACAAAGGGAACTTGTCCAAAATAATGAAGATTGTATGTAGAAATCCTCTGTGTAAAGTTGAGTAGCAGTTTGCCCATCTCTTGGGGTGATGCTGCCATTTGTGGGCGACGGTTCTTGCTATTCCTGAAACACAGGGTTAAGCATGCTCTACTCCTTATGCTGCACAAAATCTTGAGAAAATCTCTCACTAGAATGTTAGGAAAAGGAAAACCGAATAGGTCAACTTATACAATATATCATACCTGCCTGGATGGTCACCCTGTTAGGATACACAACTCAAAATATTAGTCTCAAAAAATCTCCAGAAACATAATGCGAGAGTGATTAGCCATCGAAGAGCATAAACTCAATAAATATTAACGAGGTAAATTCCATAAATATTCTTGCAAAGAGATCGCGTGGAACACACTAACCTCTCACCGAAATGTCTAGTTTGACTGAAATGGTACACCTGTTGTATCAAAGAAACCTATCAATGTTTCATTGATAATATTATTTATCGAACAGATTTGGGCCTCGATGAACTTCAAAAGGGACTTATCGAAAGCATTATTTTTCATCAATAGAAGGTATATCGAAGAAACCAAAGGAGATTTCATCGATGAAGCAAGGCTGCTGAAGAAACAACAGTATTGGTAGGACATGTAAATAATTCATCGAAGAAGATAGTTCTATTGAAATGATGAGATCGAAGAAACCGGTGAAGGTTTCATTGATAGGAATTTTAGAGAAAAGAAGGTTGTCGAAGAGATATTAAAGTTATTGGCTGATAGTGACAGTTTCACTGGAAGACAAAAGGTTGATAAAACATAAGAGATTTTCATTGATAACATGCCATCGGTAAAAACAAAAGGTCGAAGGAAGATATTCTTCTTTGACCAACATAAGGAATTTCTTTGATGCCAATGCAAAAGTTGAATAATGAGGAACCATTATCGATAAACTTAAAGATTGATAAGACGGTTGTGAAATGCAGCGACAAAAGGTTTCCTATCAAAAATAGGGTTTCGATGAACCAATGGAGTATTACATCGACATGAACACGTAAGGTAAATATTTCAATGAAAATGAGGAGATCGATGAAACCACAAGTCTCATTGACGATAACGATGGTTTCATCGAAAAAAAGGTAACATCGATGAAACATGACATTTTAAAGGAAGATAAAGTGATGCCACCAAAGTGTATGACTCTAAGAAATTATGAAAATGAGAAAAGGCATATATACCTTCAAATAAATGAAGAGATGGATAAAAAAGGATTCAAGCCGATATTCAAGGATGAAAGATCAGTAAATTTCAAGAGACTAATAAGAATATAAATATATATATATATAAGAATATATATATAATAATAAAAATATAAATATATCAAAAAATAAATATATATATAAGTATATATATAAATATGAATATATATGACTATATATATATATATATACCTATAAATGTGAATCAAGGATCTAACTTAATATAGGTGTTAAGATAGATATATGTGTGTGTGTGTGTGTATGAAATGCCTATATATCTGTAAAGAGAAAATTATTACATGCGTTGAGAGTGCTTATCTGTCCTAGATAATTCATGAAAGGGTCCTGGGCTGCAAGAATGTGAGATAAAACCTGCATATATATATATGCCAATGAGAGGCTGAATATGAGGATGGATGACTAAATCAAGGTGAGGGTCTGATAATGAAAGTTCCTAGATAAGTATATACAAAAATATTATTAGAGGGCCCTCTCCTTGGGCTAAAGGATGGAAGACTAAATGGGTATGAAGGAGAGGAATACAAATATATGATTGAGATTTGTGTTTTAATGATTATATCTGACCATGGATTGAGTCTAACTACCTGAGTTAAAGTCTAGGAGAATAGATATATGGGCATATTTAAACTGAATATTTGTCTGAGTATTTATACACAAATACAGGGGGCAGGAAGAGGAATAAATAAGGGGGTTAAAACAGAGTCTGGGCAAGAGAAACATAAGGGGATGAAAGGAGAAACATGCTAATGACCACTTAGGACATGAAAACAAAAGAGGGGGTTGCCTTAAGGTCACACAGGCAAGAGATTGATGCCATCAGCTCCCAAGTTGGCCAAGTCACCTGCTCCTTTATTGCCCTCCCTATAAATATGATTGACTGTGAACCTATCAAAATCTCTGCATAAGTCAAGAGCTTTTGACAACAAAGTATTTAGTCTCCAATTAGGCATACTACCTTTCCTCAGAGAATTCACAATTATAGCCGAATCTCCTTTAATTTCCAAGTTCTTAACTCCTAGTTTCCTACATAAATGCAGACCCTCCACTAGGGCCATAAGTTCCGCCCAATTGTTGGTGTTGATGCCAACCGAAGAGGCAAAGGTTTCTAGTTCCTTTCCTTCCCAACTATGAACAACACATCCTATCCCTTCTTGCCCTAGGTTTCCATGGGATGTCCCATCAAAGTTTAGCTTCACCCAACCTTCGCCCGAGGGCTGCCATCTGCATGCATCCCTTGATCGAAGACTTGCAATAGGACCATCTCCTACAAAGGGAGGAAAGGATAAGCCTTCCCAATTTTTTTTCATCTTTTCATCCCATTAAGTGATAGAGGCATTCTTCAATGTGCCTGATGACAGTCGGTTGTTCATGAGGTCAGTGATAGCTGACTCTATCATGTTAATGATTCTGGGAACCTCTAGTTTTTCATTCTTAAAGAGACGTCTATTTCTCTCCTTCCATATTTCTGACATAATGGAAGAAGGAAGAGTTGTCCATAAACCTTCAAAGAGAAAGCCACGCCTGAGGAGAGGCCATGCCTTGAGAATTCCAAAGATGGTGTGGGGGAAGGCCACAGACCATTCAAGTTTGTTGGTGAACTAGATCCAATGTTTGTGAGAAAAGGGGCAGTTTAGGAGGATATGATTGGTGTCTTCCCCGTCTGCCTCACAAAGAGGACATCTAATACGGCCCTCATACCCCATTCTTCTAAATTTGTCTGCAGTTAGGAGCTTGTTCTGAACCGTAAGCCAGGAGAAGATACCTACCTTAGGTAGACAGTATTTATCCCAACAAAGTTTCAAGGGAAGCTCAGTCATAGGTCTTATAAATGATTTGGAGATGAGAGAGTACCCATCCTTGGAGTTGTATTCTCCTCTTAGGGAGCCATCCCAGGTGAGATTGTCCTCATTCTAACCTAAGGCAATGTTCCTTGATTTAAGAATTGTCATAAGTTTTTGTTTATCCCTTACTGGGATATCCTCATCTTCCTTCTTGATCTACTGCCAACCAGCCCCATCCTCTAAATGGGAGATATAGTTGTTTAACAGGGGTCCTCTATGAGATTCAAGAAGGATACAAGTAGCACCAAAGTCATGGATATTATCAATAGCCTTATATCCACCCCATGAATCCGACCAGAAAAGAGCTTTATTCCTGGACCTCAAGTTCCAAGTATGCCTATCAGAGATAATCCTCCTGCAGTCTAACATAAAATTCCATAGGCAGGACCCTTTGGGAGGGTTGGTTTCTCTGAAGAATTGGATAGGATTCCCTCCATTAAGGTATTTGTGGTGCAGCAAGTGAGCCCATTTGAGGTGGGGGGTTCTGAACATCCTCCAGACCAACTTGGCACCCAAGGCTTTGCCCTGATCATGAAGGTTTTTAATGCCAACTCCTCCTTCTTCTTTAGGTTTGCATATCTTGTCCCAAGATATGAGTGATATTTTACGGTTGTCATTAGCACCTTGCCAAAAGAAAGTCCTGAGATGCTTATTGAGCTCTGCAAGTTTAGAAGAAGATAAATGTTGACAGGAGAGCTGGTAAATGGGCATAGTTGACAAGACCGATCTAACCAAGGTTTCTCTACCTGCAGATGAGAGCCATTTTCCTTTCCAAGTGTTAATCCTAGACTTGATTTTATCCACAAGTTGTCCCATAATTTTGAGGGTCTTCTACCCTTGTCAAGGGGAATTCCTAGGTATTTGCAAGGAAGAGTTCCTTCACTAATCTCTAGGACATTGTTGATCACTTTTCCTAAGGAGGGGTCTATGTTGAACATAAAAATTGCAGACTTGGCTAGATTCACCTCTTGACCTGAGGCTAGCATATAGGAATTAAGGATGCCTTTGAAGGCGCTCGCTTCCCTTACACTTCCCTGCCCAAAAAGAATTGTGTCGTCAACAAATTGCTGGTGGGTAAAGGGAGGGAGGCCGTTGGTAATGGGGATTCTTTGGATCCTACCTTCCTCTTTGGCCTTAGAGATGGATCTACCTAGGGCTTCAACCATGATGATGAAGAGGAAGGGGGACATAGGATCTCCTTGCCGGAGCTCTCTTGAGCTGCTGAAGAAACCTTCCGGGGAACCATTAACCAAGACCAAGAATTTGGGGGTGGATATACATTCAAAGATTAGGTTGATCCAAGATTTGGAAAATCCAAAGGCCTCCAAGCATTTACATAGGAAGCACCAATCAACTTTGTCATAAGCTTTTCTTATGTCTAATTTGACTAGCATACTTGGGGCCCTATTGAGCTAGACCAAATGAATGGCCTCTTGGGATATAATAACCCCATCATACATTGATCTATCTTCTATGAAGTCAGTTTGTTATTCACTAATGATAATGGGGAGAAGATTCTAGAGTCTGGCTGCTAGGGTTTTGGTTAAGAGTTTGTACAGAGTGTTGCAAAGGGCTATTGGTCTGAAGTCATTAAAGCTTTCAGGATTCTCTTTTTTGGGGATGAGAGATAAGAATGTATTATTGATTTCTTTGAGAATCTTACCAAAGTTCTTAATACCTTCTAAGGCATCCATGATCTCTATCCCCATAAAACCCCAATATTTTTGGAAAAAGCTAGTGGGGAAGCCATCTGGGCGCAGGGCCTTATCAGGATTCATCTTCATAAGGACAGATTTAACCTCCTCCTCAGAGAATTTCTTTGACAGGATTTTGTTGTGGTCATCGTTAATGAGTTTTGGAAGATTCTTGATAATATTGAGTTGGCCTTTGAGGTTGGAGCATTCAATATTGTTTAAGATTTTATCAAAAAACCTTGCTACCTCGGAGGCAACATCATACGGTTCAAAAAGGATGGAACCCTGACAATTCTTAATTTTAGAAATTCGATTGACCCATCGCCTTTGCTTAGTACTATTGTGGAAAAACTTAGTATTTCGGTCCCCATCACTCAACCAAGTCTTCCTTGATTTTTGTTTCTAAAAGATCTCTTCATTCGAGAGTGTCTTTTCATACTCAAAGAGAAGACACTTTTCTTTGAGGAAGAGATGTTCATCCATCCCCTTATCAAGAACCTCAATGTTAACATTCTTAAGATCATTTTCTATTAGGAGTTTTTTATCGAAAATATTTCCAAAATTAGTCTTGTTCCATTCTAAGAGATTCCTTTTGATAAGCTTTAACTTGTTTGTGATAATAAACATCTTCAAACTAGAGAAAACAAAGCTTCTTTGCCAGTTCTCAATTAAGTTTAAAAAGTTATCAGCTCTGAACCACATGCTCTTAAATTTGAAGGGACATTTTTTAGGGGAGTGGTCAAATAATAAGATTAGTTGGAGTGGGAAATGGTCAGATCCTGCTAAAGGGAGGGGTTCTGTATTCAGGGTAAAGTTAAGCTCAGAGAGCCCCCCATGGATAAAGAGCCTATCTAGTTTCTCAGCAATGTTATAGAAAACAAGCCTTCTGTTGTTCCAAGTGAAGGCATTTTCTGTCATCTGGATTTCCAATAGGGAGTTCCTATTGATCCAATGATTGAAATCTATAGCCACTGGAGGAAGTTTGTTGCTACCTCCTCTTTTGTTTGCTACCTTAGTGATAGCATTGAAATCTCCTCCAATGATGCATACATCATTTGGGAAACTTCTAAGGAAAGACTCCAGTTCCACCCACACCCTTGCCTTATCCCTATTTTGGATAGGACCATAAATGTTAATCAATTTGAATCTTAGGTTATTTTTATAACTTACTACTTCTCCTCCCATGTAATTTTTCTTAATCTCTAAAGGTGTAAACGAGATGAATCTAGAGTCCCAAATGATGGCTAAGCCCCCTAAGGCCTAGTTTTTTCTCAAAAAGGACTATCTCAGAGGAGTTCATTTTGGTTTCTTGGATTAACATTATATCTGGTTTAGAATCAGAGATGCAGTGCTTTAAGATGCACTATTTGTTAGAAGCATTCAGACCCCTAACATTCCATGTTATGATTTTCATGGCTCTCTAGGGAGGAACTTCCCCTCCCCTGCATTAAAAAGAGTAGATATTTTAGCCTCACCCTTGGCATCTCCATCCTTTGATCTTAGTTCAGCAAGGGATCTCCTACCTCTTCTCTTACTATGTTTAGCACAATCAAGAGAGTCTTTGCTTCTGTCAGAGCTGAGAATGCCTAGAGTATTTGGGTTATCATTTTCTAAGTTATGTAATGCTATAAATAGATCATCTGTTTCTAAGTTCACTCTAGTAACATCCACTAGATTTTTGACTAAGAAATCCCTTTGTCTTTCTAACTCCTCATCATCACAAATTTCAGCAACCAATTGATCCATGAGGTTGTTTAGTACTTCTTCCCCTTCAAAATTAGCAATGATGTTAACTTCCCTAGCCACACGATCACTCTCAGATTCTACAATTGTATCAGAAATAATTTTCAAAGGTGGAGAGCAAGCCTTTGCCTCCTCAAAGCCCTCCAATCTTGAGGCTATAGAGATTGGATGATCCTGCAAGGATGCCAATCCTAGATCTAGGGAAAGCCTATCCATCACTGCTAATTGCTCAGAGGTAATTAGTTCAATTAAAGGGGGAGACCCCAAGGGATTCAACTTTTTTGGTGGAATGAGAGAGCTAGATGATGACATATTTGTCAGACCGAACTTCTCTTTCTGAGGGATAACCTCATTGATTTCACCATCTTCCAGATCTCAATCCCTGAGAAGAGATTCATCTATAAGTGAATTTATAGTTAGCAGTGGAGGAAGAGGGGAGCGAGAGGGCTTAACAGGGAAGCTATGAGGGCATAGGTCTTAGGTGAAAATAGGGTTATTATCAATCTTATAGCCCTCTAGGGTGAAACCCCCTCCTTCCATGAAAATGAATGGTGTGCCATTAGAAATGAGCAATGATTTTAGGAAAGGTTTCTCTAAGGGGATCTTCCTTGGCATAGAATCTTCAAAAGAACCATTATAAAAGGGTAATTCTAGGGTTAAACAAGATTTATTGCATTTAAGAGTTATAGGCTTTAAATATTTAATGTTAATATTCCTTTTAACAATTAGGAGCTGGGTAAAGAAGCTTAGGGCTGTTTTTTTTACTTCTACAAATTTACCTATTTTGTTGCCTATTATTCTTAAAAAGTCATTATTTCGCAATTCTACAGGAAATTTATCGAGTAAAATTGATCTATTAACCATGCAGGAATTGAATTGAGATGGGAGAAAGAGAGGTTATCATTCCCAGCACTCAAACCCTAGACCCTTAAATCTTAATATATCCCCATTTAACAATGAATTTCTCAGACTCTGATTACCACATTCAATAGCTAAGAAATTATCAAGAAGGATGTCAATTTTTACTTGGTTATTAAAGGAAGATGACACCCCATTGGCAATTTGTTCAGACGTGATCCCCCAACCTTTCCACCGAGCAAAGATCATTTTGTCACTGCAATGCATTTGATACCTGGCCTGGGTATGATTATCAATTTCAATGACCAACTTGTTAGGAGAAGCTGGGGAATTTCAAGGTAGATCTAACAATGGGTGCTCGACTTCCTTAGAACTGTGACAACCAGGGGTTTCCATATCCTCTGAAAATTTACCCAAAGATTTTCGTGAAGGAAAAATATGGCAACTAGAGGAACTCTTTGATTGGTTAGGTTTTACAAAACCCTCCTCTCGACAATGACTGGAATTCCATTTGGGGCCGTTTGGTTGCCCTAAAGCCCTATTAAATCTGTAGCTCACCAAATGCCAATCCCAATCCTAGCCCTTGTAAAGAGGGGGGAGAGCCCTAACCGCATTAACCAAAGAGTATTTTGTTTTTGCAAAGAAGGCCTCTTGATTGTGGGTCCATGATATGGCCCTTCCAAGATCCTTAGTCTTAGAGTTATTAGCCAAAATAGCAAAATGATTTGTAGAGCCTCTGTAATTTCCCTGCGGTGGATAAGAACGCTCAAAAAAGGATGTCGATGCATTGCATCACTTTTTCGCACACAGAGGCATTTTGGCAGATGTAATATTTAATATTATTTTAACCCCATTCCTCATATTAATTAAATTCTATTTAATTAATTTCTTCACATTCATCTATTTGATTAAATGAATTACTTAATTTATTTAATTAAGTTCACCTAAACCTTTTCTAGCCTTTAATTAAATAGATCACTTTATTTAATTAATTCTCCTTTCTCCCTTTTTAATTAAATTTACATTTAATTAAATTTATCCTTGCAAATAAATAAATCTAATTTATTTATTTAAATCCCCAACTTGTATTTATGCAATTTGCATCTATTTTGTTGAAATAAAGTAATTATATTTTAATTAAACTCCTCCTCCATCCACTTGCATTTTCCTACATCTCCCACTTGCCTCCTAAACCCCTTCTAGATTCTTCTAAAAACCTTCCAATTTAGCCTAGTTCATCTCCTAATTATTGTCACAATCCTAAGAAAAAAGAAGTCACTTCTCAAAGCCTCTAAAGTCTTTGAAATACATTAAAGGCTTTATGTTCTCAACAAGTTAACCCTCAAATTCTTCCTAACTATTGTAGCGTCGTAAATTGTACGCACTTGCTAGGGTGGTACAATTTCACACCTAGTTTAGCACCCGCCTTGGCGCATTTTGCATTTTGCATTACATTTCCCCTTTAGCACTTAATTAATTAAATTAATTAGGTCTAAGGTTCTATCTTATCATCTCCCATATCATAAAGTTGGGCCCTTTCATTAAAGTGTGCCCTTTTCATTTTATTCCTCCTATACATCATTTAATCAAAAACCCTAATTAGGTCCTATTTTGAACTTGGGGGCTTGATTTCGGGGGTCAAAACATAATGGCTACTTCTACACAAGACATTCCTCCTGTGATCACCAGTCATGGGGGTAATCCTTCTTCTTCAATTAACCCTCTTCCTTCATTTAATCTAACTTCTTCATTCATTCCTTCAATGAGTGTCCCTATTATATCTCCACAAATGAACATGACGCAAGGGGTCAATTCATTTAACCATTCCATTCCTCCTTGTAGTGTTCCTCCTGTCCAATCATCTCCTATGACTAATTATCATAGAGTCCCACCACCTTACTCTTTACCTTCTTTCAATAACATAACACCTCCATCTCAATCTAACACATCTAATATGAACTCTTCGACTGAAGCGACCATTAACAATCTTGCACAAACTGTCTCTTCTTTACAGCAACAAATTGCCTCTATGAATCAATCTAAGTTTAGTGTGCCCACATTTGATGTTGCGAGCCCACTTTCTCTTGACATTGTTCGAGCTATCCCTCCTAAACATGTTGAAATCCCGCATTTGGAGCTTTATAATGGTAAAGGTGATCCTCTAACACATGTTAAGACTTTTCAAACAATATGTACTGATTTTGCCTATGACCAAAGGTTGCTTGCAAAACTATTCACTAGAACATTAAGAGACAAAGCCCTACAATGGTATTGCTCGTTGCCTTCTTATTCTATTACTTCTTTCGAACAACTTGCAAATGCTTTCATTCAACAATTTCAAAACAATATAAGTCCTAAAGTTACTTTGATTGATTTAATGCATTGTAAACAAGGTGTTAAAGAGAAAGTGACTGATTTCATTGGTAGATATAAGCATTTGTATGCTCAAATTTCTTTTCCAGTGCCTGACAACGATATTCAAAGAATCTTTATTTCTAATTTACAAAAAGATATTCGAGACAAACTTCTGTTTTCTGAGTTTACTTCTTTCCAACAGTTGTGTGCAACTCTTCACAATTATCAACTGACTGTGAGTCAAATGGAACAATCACATCCTATGGCTCCGAGTGATAAGGGTGATAGCAGTCAACAACCATTTGGGAAGTTTAAACCGAATAGAGATTCCATCAAATTCAATGAAAACATCATCAACAACAATGTGAATGCAGCATCAGGTGTGCCTCCTATTTCTAAATTTTTCAAGAAAGAAAGAAAGTATACTCCTTTGAATGAATCATTGCATAGTATTATGAATAAGTTATTGGAACAAAATGTGCTTACTCTTCCTCCTATAAGGCAAATTGATCCTGCAAAGATTACTTCACCTTATTTTGATAACAAATATTTTTGTCAATTTCATCGTCAGCTTGGGCATGATACTGAAAAATGTTTTTCTTTAAAGGGTAAAATTCAAGATTTGATTGATAATAATACTATTTCTGTTTCTGGAGTGAATGATAAAGGCAATATATTTGTAGCTCCTCCTAATCAAAATCTTCAGATTTTCACTGATCCATTACCTTCTCATACCTCTAATGCGATTGAGACTAATGATTCCTCTCTTTCATCTGATGGTCTTGTGTCTATGACTCCAAATGTGATTAACTTTGTAGAGTAGCAAGAAAACCCTAAAGAACCTTCCATCACATTTGATTCTAGTGAAACCATTAGGGCACCTGATGGTCCTTTATACATAGTTGCAAAAGTCAAGAATACACCTTGCCGTGGAGTGCTTATTGATCCTTCGTGCATGGTTAATGTTATTACTGAAGAATTTCTTTTTACTTTGCAATTGAATCAAGTGATATATGACAAAATAGATGTGATTGTGAAACTATTTGATGCATTTTCTTCTCCTGCAATTGGTTCTATTACATTTCCTATTGAGGTCCATAACAAATCCCTTGATGTGAACTTTGCTATTATTCCATCTTCTGAACAATTTCGTGTGAAGCTTGGCTATCCTTGGCTATCTTCCATGAAAGCTATTGCTTCTTCTATTCACAAGTGTTTGAAATTTCCCCATAATGGTGAAGTTGTTACTGTCAATCATAGTCTCTTTAAACCAGCTGAAAGAACTTCTAGCGTTCCTATTGATTACTTTTGGCCTAAACAATTCCAATCTCTTCCTCCGCGAAGTGATCATCTTTTCAAATCTTATCAAAAATGGAAAACATATATGATCCTATCTTTAAGTGAACCTAGAACACCCAAACTTGATATTCCTATCGTTCTTGAGAAGGAAGTTCTTCCTTTGAAAGATAAAACTAATGTCTTTCCTCAAGAAGATTCCCAACCCATTCCCATGGATGTGATTATGTCTATGCCTAATAAACCTTCTAAGAGTAGACCTATACCTCCTCGTCATGATGGACTTGGTCTTCTTCCTAAACCAAATATTCCTCCTTTATATGGAGCAGTTCCTCCTCCTTCCTCTTATGGAGAGAAGAGACCTTCCTCTTCTCCTATTATCCAACCTAAGAGACCACAACCTAAACACCCAAGTGATAAGGATGAGAACATTCCTCCTCCTCAATCTTCTCAACTTCCTACTAAGACTAGACGAAATCGTTCTGCACGCGAACGTCGATGAAAGCATCATCTTAGAGCTCAAGCAGCTGCTTCTCAAACTTTGCAATCTCCAAAAACACCTTCAACAAGCATTATTCCATTTTCTCCAAAATCTCCAAAACATAAGATGCATGATGGTCTTGATCCTGTGTGAATTAAAGACCCTATTTTTATAAATCTTGATGATGCTATAGATGAAAATGTTATTCATGATGAAAATGTTACTCCTCTTGCTTCTGATAGTGAATATGAACTTGTTGATATTGATAACCATTTATCTAATGAATTTTCTAAAGCACTTATCCTAGCTCCTAGACAAGAACAACGTGGCTTGGAACATGAACATAGCCCTTGTTTGGATCTTGTGATAGCTCCATCTGCTGTGTTGAATGTTCCTCCTCTAGCATGTTCCCTGCCTTCCCGAAACATTGATCAGCAAGATCGGGGGGTAGATGACGTGCTAGACTAGTTACATTAGCATAGCAGATTCTTTCCTCCTCTCTTGTGTTACTTCTTCTATACATTATTCTCATTCTTCTATTTGTTGTCCTTGGTGTTGTCTACTTGAGGACGATGCAAAGCATTGAGATCTCTTTTGGTCTCTCTCATGTTGACTCAAAAGACACATGTGTTCCCTTCTTCTAGGTGACCTTCCTTGATTGGAGAATGAAGAACAATTATGCATACATACATATGATATATATACATGAATTATCATACAGCATACTGACCCCGAGGAAAGTGAAGTCACCTCGTGCTTTGTGTTTTGTGTCTATTATCCTTGGGTTTATCTCACACTTGGGGGCTAAATCCTTGCGATAACGTGCTCCTTTCCTTTCTCATTTCTTATGTGTATCACTACGTTAAAACAATCACCCCCGTTGAGGCGTGTGTGATCGCTTTAACGTAGGGGGGCATACACCCTGTCTATCCCTTCAAGATACATGAAAATTTCTTGGAGAACTCAGCTTTGCCTTGAAAATTTTCGGTATTTCTCTTACATGACTCATAGTGAGGGAACCTTACTACTGACAGTCATGATTCTCCCTTGTGATCTTCCCTTTTACTTTGTCAATCGAAGTCGTAAGATCCTTAGTCCGCTGAGGGCTTGGTGGGTCTTGCCTCCTTGACGTGGTGAAAGTCTTTCAATATTGTTTCCTTGTACTTTACCGGAAGTATGAGCATACATACTCCCGCTAAAGTGGGGGCTAAATGTAGCGTCCTAAAATTGCGACACTTACAATTTCGACTGCATTTCGGTCTTCACGATGGCGACGCAACACGGAACCTGAATGGAGACCCCAAAACTTGTCCACGACACTAAAAACTACATTTTCAAGCACCCTGGCCTGAACCTCCTATTACCCTTCCTACAAAATGTGTAGGAGAAAAAGTGACACTAAGCAAACATGCCCAAATCTCACTTTCAACCACACACTTGTGGAATACGAAAGAGCCTAGAGGTATCACACAATTGGCTACTTCTTTTTGTGGAAGAGAGAGCCATGGGATACCTATTAGGATTTCTATTCCCTTGTTGTATTTGAAAGATAAAATGATGCAAGTTCAATCCCTAACCCCAAAGTGCAAGTATGAACTAATAACAAGATTACAGAATTGAAATTAAATGATGGAAAGCTGTAAACACAAGGATAAGACAAGAATGAAAATGCGTACCCAGAGTTAAAATCTGACTGAAAATGTTCGGGATGGGGGCGCAGGCGCCACTGTCCTGATTCTGCCCCTGAAACTGCTCCGGAAACTGCTGTTTTGCACTCTGGAAAAGCTGTCAAAAATGCTAAAAATGTTGTCTGTCAGGAGGACCAGGGCGCCCAGCGCCCCTGTCCCAGGGACTAGGGCGCCCAGCACCCCTGTCCTGGCAGGACCAGGGTGCCCCACGCCCCTGTCCTGGTCTTTTGCTCTGAAATTTGGTGGGAAGGTCGGTCTCAGTCTGCTTCTCCCGGATCTGCAACCTGCGGCATCGTCCGAGTCCCGAAACCTGCACTTATATCCGAAAAGGTGTTTGGGCGGCTATATAGGGTTTTGCCTTAGTCAAACCCCCGCTTCGGTGATTTCCACCTCCACGAATAGCCAATTTGTATTGTAAAATGTATTGTGTGTGCAGATCTAGTGTGTGTGCAAGGTCCTAAAATGCAAGAAAGCAAACTAGAGCAACCTAGAAAGTAAACCCTAATTGCTTGTAAATGATAATGTAAATGCTCTAAATCAAGATGCAAAGTGATCTAAAGCATGAATAAAGGATATATTGAAGCTTATGCAAAGACATGAAAACAACATGAAATCATACCCAACCCTCAAGGGAGGAGTACAAGCCAATCTTCAGTCGGTAATCTCCTATTGTTCTTCAATGTCTTCCAAGCCCTAAATGGATGAATGAAATTGATAAATGCTTGATAGAAGGATGTTGAATGTTGTTGAAGTCCTCAAAGATCTGCTCTTTCGCTGCATATGAGGTTCCTGAAAACAAAAATCGGATCCCTTCAAATGAAGAAAGAGAGCTCTTATATATGAAACCCTAGGTCTTAATTTCAACTTTTGGCCGACCTAGAGATTGAATCTCCCGCCAATTTCTTGGGGTTAAGCTTTATTTTATGATTGGATCGCGCTCCTAAAATTTCGGGAAAAATGTCTGGGACCATGTTGCACTCCGGGCGCCATGGTCCTGACAACTTTTCACCAAATTTTCAGGGCCGTCAGATATGATGATTTTAGAGAGAATCCCAAAGTTACAGGTGATTTCGAGATGTTTTGACCCCCGAAACCAAGCCCCCAAGTTTGAAATAGGACCTAATTAGGGTTTTTCATTAAATGATGTATTGGAAGAATAAAATGAAAGGGGCACACTTTAATGAAAGGGGCCAACTTTATGATATAGGAGATGGTAAAATAGAACCTTAGACCTAATTAATTTAATTAATTAAGTGCTAAAGGGGAAATGTAATGCAAAATGTAAAATGCGCCAAGGCGGGTGCTAAACTAGGTGTGAAATTGTACCACCCTAGCAAGTGCGTACAATTTACGACACTACATTTAGCCCCCACATTAGCGGTCATATGAACACTATGTGCATATGCAAGCTAAAGTACAGAAAAGTAAACATTATTTGAAAAAGGATATATCCATAAGTCTGTCGAACGAAGCCCCCAACGGTATCTGCAGTACACAGTTAGGAACCGCACCCTATAAAACACACGTTAGATCACAAAATCACCTAATGCTTACTAAGGAAGGTGATGAAAAGTCAAGGGTAGCTATATGCCCCCCCCTGTTTCGGCTTGCTAATTTTAGTGAGTTGAAACAGGGTATCATGTTTACCACTTCGAATTGTTAAAGAATATTGATGACAAATTCTCACAAGAAGATTTGATATGAGATCAAAAACTAATGGAGAATAATTTGGTAAGAAAGAGGACTAAATCTCAATTCCAACACAACAAAGAGTGTGAGGATTTGAGAGTTCTCTAACACAAGATGAAGGATGTAAATGGAAACAAAATGCAAAGAGAAGAAAAGAAAGGAAAAAAGCAAGAATACACACATTGGTGATCCATGAGAAGAATAGTGAGAGAGAAAACATGGACTTCTCGCCCCTAGATCTTGTCTAGGTGATCCATGGGAAAAAGGACATGGAAAACTAGCCCCCAGAGTCTATCTAGGTGATCCATGTAAGGGAGGAGAGTGAGAAAGTCTAGCCTTATGCCGCTAGTTCCACTCAACCTCGTGCATGTGTGTGTAAGGGAGGTTAGAAGCACCTCATAGGAGTCTATGCCCGAGTATGCTACAACCTGTATATGTATAGTACAAAAGCGTGACATCTCGCTCTAAGAGTCTGTGCTCTGGTTCCGAGAATAATCACCTTGCATAAAAGGAAAATGGAGACATCTCGCTCTAAGAGTCTGTGCTCTGGTTCCGAGAATGACCCATTGCTCAAAAAGTGTAATATTTATGTCATAAGCAAAGTAGAACAAGGATACCTACCTTCATCACAAAAGAAGATACCCCAAAAATGCAACAATGTCATACATCCAAGCAAGAGAGTTTTGCACTCTTTAAGCAAGGATAAGATAGTTGAAAAAGGGATATCTTGTAGTATGTGTAAAGGAGATCCTTAGAGGAGAAGAGATCTTTGTACAAAAGACACCTATCCCCGAGAGGAATTGTCTTAGACAAATATAACATCTTTTAGAATAAGACAAAGAAGAGAATAAGAATGCAATACTTCCTTCCTTTGCGAGGTGAAAGTGATTCTTAATGAAGGATGACGCTCTTTTTAACCCAATTGGGAGAGTGAATTCATTATGGATGTATTTTACCAAGTGCAAAAGAGGTTGTAGTCAAGGACTTACACCTCTTGTAAGAGAGAATCCTTGAACAAACAACAACAAATGCATACAAGGAATAACATCAAGTAATAAAGTTCACACCATCCACGAAATAGGAAAAAAGTGGATCCTTAGATAAAAACAAGGAAAGATCATTGCCTCCCAAGGATAAGGACAATGAGAAGGACTTACACAATCTTCCAGGGAGAGATTTAGGCATAAACAAAATGTACTACATACTCACATGAGTTCATGCAAGCAAGACATTAGTGTATGTAAAATGCTCCTCACAAGAAGTGGGTAAGGTAAGAAAGAGAATACACATCTTCTCCCGTATCTAGGAAAAGAGGATTCTAAAGAAAAGATGATCAATATTTCCACATTATTACCCCATAGGAACAAGAGATAACATAGATAAAATAGGCTATTATGTTGCTTCAAAAATATGATTGCACTTGAAATTGTACCATCATGAATGACAATGAGCCCCCAGTAAATGAGCTACCAATGTCACATAATGATGAGCAACATAATAGCCATTAATGTTATTTAAAGACATGATAGATTGAATGAGGTATTTGAATATGACATGTTGAATGCTCAACTATAAGTGAGATCAAAAACATGTATAAAGTGATAAAAATTGAAGAAGGACAATTACGAGAAATCTTAGAAGAAAGATGAGTGTAATTTATTAGAGCCTTATCCCTGGAGGAAAGGACTTTATGATGAATAGGAGATAAAGATTCATAAGTGGATTTAGAAATTTGAGGGGAGTCATAAAGAGATTTGTTCATCACCAAGATTTCCTTATGAGGGGAATGAGAGTTGATAGAAGTAGAAGATGATTTAGTTGAAGTGAGATCATCATCACTACTAAATATAGCATTCACATTGAGAGATGGTCTTTTAGATGCTTTGGTGCATTTGCAGGGATTATAGCCAAGTCCAAAGGCATAATTGTGAAAATTAGTCTCTAGAGGAACTTTTATCCCTTGTTCATGAGCACCACAACCTTTTCCATGATACCCATGCTTAGCAAAAATACGAAAACCACGACCATAACAATCAGCCATTTCAGAAAGAGGAGGTGGTTTTTCATAAGACAAAGAATCAAACTCTTCATAATTAGAGGTGTGAGGAGAAGAAGTTTGAGAGGTGGCCACAAAATTATTGCTCATAGGTTCAGGTAAGACTGATTGATCTCTAGTTTCGTCCTTCTTTTTAACTTTAAGCTCTCTAGGAGGAACCCTATACTCACCTACGAAGGTGGGATTAAAATCAAGAGATCCCCAATCATCTTCTACGAGAACCTTCTCAGGATCAAAAGCCTTTTCATGTGTAGATTCAAGTCGAGAAGGATCTTCTTCAGGAGCTTTAGGCTCATCCAAAGAATTTTGATTATCAGAGGGTAATGATTCATCCATAGGTATCTTGTTTAAAGAGTCATCACTAAAAGAGGAAGGTTTAGAAGAACTCCCTTTGGAATTAGATGTTTGCAAACAAGCCTGAAGATTAGTATCACCTATCAAGGTATATGTCTTATTGTTATAAATGAATTTAACTTGTCTATGCAATGTAGAGGGGACAGCTTGCATACTGTGAATCCAAGGCCTCCCTAATAACAAGTTGTATGTTAGATTTCCCGACATAACATGGATAGGAGTAGGCAAAGTAACAGGTCCCACTGTGATGGGTAAGGTGATAATACCTAATGAAGACTTAGCCACATTATCAAAGCCTCGAATGGGATGAGAGTCAGGCTCAATAAGGGATGTATCCACATTCATCTTATGCAATAGATTAATGCTACACACATTAAGGCTTGAACCATTATCTATCAGTGTTCATCTTATAGCAGTGTCATTTATGATAACCACAATCATCAAGGGATCATATTGATGTTGAATTTCACTAGTAGGCAATTCATCTTGAGTAAACACAATTTGAGCTTTAGGATTCATCACAGAGTTAACCAAAGATACTATATTACTAGATGTATTAGGTGGAGGAACATTCAAATCTTTCAAGGCATCTTGTAACATTCCATGATGAGCAGAAGAAGTTTGGATCAAATCCCAAAGGGATATCTTAGCAGGGGTAGTTTTAAGTTGTTCTATGAGATCATAGTCCTTACTAAGCATTTGTGAAATACGTGGAGCTTGCGGAAGAATAGGTTGGGAAGGAGGAAGCGAAGTGGGGATAACTGGAGGATGATTAGGTTGCCTATTGTTTCTTGTGTTATAGGTATGAGTAACCGCATGATAACTCTCTCTAGTCAGTTGCTTAGCATACTCATAAGGGCTCTTAGTAGAATAACCTCCTTGCATAGTAATAATAGGTTTCTTAGGCGTGCAAAAAGAATCATTAGCATAGCCACCTTGAACCACTAAGATAGGCTTATTTAAAGGTTGAGAATTTTGAGAAGGACAAGCACCTTGGACAGTGAAGAGAGGTTTGTTAGGTGTTTCATTCACATGTATCAAATTGATTGAGGATGGTTTAGAGGAATGAAAAAAAATGTTGGAAGAATTGTTGATGGTCTTCTCTTGCACCAAAATCTCATCACGGATTAAATCAATTTTAGGAGAGAGACAAGGGGTAGGCATTGATGTTCTAGTAGGAAGAGGAAAGGTCATATCATCCTCTATCATCAAATGATCTACATGGGGAATAAACTCTCTAGGAGAAGGATCAACATTACTCTCTAAAGTCTCACTTTTGAGAGGGAAATCTTTGAAAGAGATGTTAATCATCTTGCTTTGAACTAGGGTATCCTTATGAGTAGAACCAAGTTGAGGAGAGGAAGATGTTTTATTTTTAGAGGGAGAATAATTGAGATTCAAGGAAGGTGAGGAATTATCAAGGGAGAGAGAATAATCTACACCTTCTTCTAATGGTTCATCCCAAATAGTGAGGTTATTGAAAGGAATGTTTGAAGAGGAGATAACATTGTTTATTAATTCCTCATCCTTAGGAGGGAGAGCATCAATAGATGTGTTAAAATCATCCTCTTTCCTCAAAATATGTTCAATATGATCTTTAGGGGAGAGAGAATTAAGGAAATTTCTTATTATTTCATCTTCTTTCTCTAAGGGATGCTTATGGGTAAGACAAACTTTAGGAGAAGGGTAAGCATTTATCATTAATTCATCATCTCTAGTGCGAATTTTGTTGGAAAAGAAAATGCCATCACTAGGAAATGTAGGGATAATGTCATCTTCTTTCACAAAAGGATCCTCATGAAGGGAGTGTTTTTTAGGAGGAACATGAACATATTTCTCCAAAGATTCATGCTTAGGAAGGAGATCTTTGAAAGAAGTGTTCACAGCCTCTTGTTGCACTAACATGCCCCCATTGGAAGGACCAACTTTAGGAGAAAATAATTCAATGTCCATCAATACCTTTTCACTTAGAGAGGCATCATGGAGGGAAGGTGAAGTAACATTAAGAAAGGTGTTTATGATATCATTCTCTTCCTCTAGGATAGCTAAATAGGAAGGGCACATTTTAGGAGAATTATCAAGATCACTCTTAAAGACTTCATCCTTAGAGCATGGGAGAGTCTCAAAGGGATTGGTAGCAACTCTTTTAGGCACTAAAATGTTGTTATAAGTGGGGGGAGGTTCTTTAGGAGAAAGAAAAATTGAAACAAGGGAAGCTAACCCATTATCACATCTATGAAATGAATGCATCATGACAACAATTTTCCTCTTTCAAATGATAACACATGCAAAATAGAAGGAAATGTTTAATTTTAACCAATGCAAGCACTTAGAATGTAGATTTAGAAAATGAAATTTATGATTCAATTGAGTTCCTAAATCAGATTTGAAATTATTGATCCCAATTAAGCTATCCACAAGTTCAACTTTGAATTGAAAAATTAGGGTTTTTAGCAAAAATTTCCTCCAGATTTTTGAATCTTGCAAGAAATTAAAACTTGTAAATACAAATTTGAATTTGAAATAGCATAAACACTCAAATTTGAAAACATAAATTAGAATTAGAGAAGATTGGAGTTTCAATGCCTATCCCTTGTCTCTCTCCTACTAGAACATCAATGCCTATCCCTTGTCTCTCTCCTAAAATTGATCTAATCTGTGATAAGATTTTAGTGCAAGAGAAGACTATCAATAATTCTTCCAACACTTTTTTTCATTCTTCTAAACTATCCTCAATCAATTTGATACATGTGAATGAAACACCTAACAAACCTCTCTTCACTGTCCAAGGTGCTTGTCCTTCTCAAATTTCTCAACCTTTAAATAAGCCTATCTTAGTGGTTCAAGGTGGTTATGCTAATGATTCTTTTTGCACTCCTAAGAAACCTGTTATTACTGTGCAAGGAGGTTATTCCTCTAAGAGCCCTTATGAGTATGCTAAGCAATTGACTAGAGAGAGTTATCATGCGGTTGCCCATACTTATAATACTAGAAACAATAGGCAACCTAATCCTCCTCCAATTATCCCCACTTCGCTTCCTCCTTCCCAACCTATTCTTCCTCAAGCTCCTCGGATTTCACAAGTTCTTGGTAAGGAATATGATCTCATAGAACAACTTAAAACTACTCCTGCCAAGATATCCCTTTGGGATTTGATCCAAACTTCTTCTGCTCATCATGGAATGTTACAAGATGCCTTGAAAGATTTGAATGTTCCCCCACCTAATACATCTAGTAATATAGTGTCTTTGGTTAACTCTGTGATGAATCCTAAAGCTCAAATTGTGTTTACCCAAGATGAGTTGCCTACTAGTGAAATTCAACAACAATATGATCCCTTGATGATTGTGGTTATCATAAATGACACTGCCATAAGACGAACACTGGTAGATAATGGCTCTGGCCTTAATGTGTGCAGCATTAATCTATTGCATAAGATGAATGTGGATACATCCCTTATTGAGCCTGACTCTCGTCCCATTCGAGGCTTTGATAATGTTGCTAAGTCTTCATTAGGTATTATCACCTTACCCGTCATAGTGGGACCTGTTACTTTGCCTACTCCTATCCATGTTATGTCGGGAAATCTAACATACAACTTGTTATTAGGGAGGCCTTGGATTCACAGTATGCAAGCTGTCCCCTCTACATTGCATAAAAAAGTTAAATTCATTTATAACAATAAGACATATACCTTGATAGGTGACACTAATCTTCAAGCTTGTTTGAAAACATCTAAGCCTTCCTCTTCTAGTAATGACTCTTTGAACAAGATACCTATGAACAAATCATCATCCTCTGATAGTCAAAATTCTTTGGATAAGTCTGAAGTTCCTGAAGAAAATTCTTCTCAACTTGAATCTACACATGAAAAGGCTTTTGATCCTGAGAAGGTTCTCACAGAAGATGATTGGGGATCTCTTGATTTTAATCCCACCTTTGTAGGTGAGTATAGGGTTCCTCCTAGAGTGCTTAAAGTTAAAGAGAAGGAAGAAACTAGAGATCAATCAGTCTTACTTGAACCTATGAGCAATAATTTTGTGGCCGCTTCTCAAACTTCTTCTCCTCACACCTCTAATTATGAAGAGTTTGATTCTTTGTCTTATGAAAAACCACCTTCTCTTCCTGAAATGGCTGATCGTTATGGTCGTGGTTTTCACATTTTTGCTAAGCATGGGTATCATGGAAATGGTTGTGGCGCTCATGAACAAGGGATGAAGGTTCCTCTAGAGACTAATTTTCACAATTATGCCTTTGGACTTGGCTACAATCCCTGCAAATGCACTAAAGCATCTAAAAGACCATCTCTCAATGTGAATGCTATATTTAGTAGTGATGATGATCTCACTTCAACTAAATCATCTTCTACTTCTATCAACTCTCATTCCCCTCATAAGGAAATCTTGGCAATGAACAAATCTCTTTATGAATCCCCTCAAATTTCTAAATCCACTTATGAATCTTTATCTCCTATTCATCATAAAGTCCTTTCCTCTAGGGATAAGGCTCTAATAAATTTCACTCATTCCTCTTCTAAGATTTCATGTGACTTTTCTTCTTCAATTTTTATCATTTTATACATGTTTTTGATCTCACTTATAGTTGAGCATTTAACATGTCATATTCAAATACCTTATTCAATCTATCATGTCTTTAAATAACATTAATGGCTATTATGTTGCTCATCATTATGTGACATTGGTAGCTCATTTACTGGGGGCTCATTGTCATTCATGATGGTACAATTTCAAGTGCAATCATTTTTTATTTTTTTGAAGCAACATAATAGCCTAATTTTCTTGTTCCTATGGGGACAAGAGTGATTTCATACATCTCTTCTTTTATAAAATTTCCCTTTGGGGTAATAATGTGGAAATATTGATCATCTTTTCTTTAGAATCCTCTTTTCCTAGATATGGGAGAAGATGTGTATTCTCTTTCTTATCCTACCCACCTCTTATGAGGAACATTTTACATACACTAATGTCTTGCTTGCATGAACTCATGTGAGTATGTAGTACATTTTGTTCATGTCTAAATCTCTCCCTGGAAGATTGAGTAACTCCTTCTCATTGTCCTTATCCTTGGGAGGCAATGATCTTTCCTTATTTTTATCTAAGGATCCACTTTTTCCTATTTTGTGGATGGTGTGGACTTTATTACTTGATGTTATGCCTTGTACGCATTTGTTGTTGTTTGTTCAAGGATTCTCTCTTACAAGAGGTGTAAGTCCTTGACTACAACCTCTTTTTCACTTGGTAAAATACATTCATAATGAATTCACTCTCCCGATTGGGTTAAAAAGAGCGTCATCCTTCATTAAGAATCACTTTCACCTCGCAAAAGAAGGAAGTATTGCATTCTTATTCTCTTCTTTGTCTTATTCTAGAAGATGTTATATTTGTCCTCTCGGGGATAGGTGTCTTTTTGTACAAAGATCTCTTCTCCTCTAAGGATCTCCTTTACACATACTACAAGATATCCCTTTTCAACTATCTTATCCTTGCTTAAAGAGTACAAAACCCTCTTGCTTGGATCTATGACATTGTTGCATTTTTGGGTATCTTCTTTTGTGATGAAGGTAGGTATCCTTGTTCTACTTTTCTTATGACATAAACATTACACTTTTTGAGCAATGGGTCATTATCAGAACCAGAGCATAGACTCTTAGAGTGAGATGTCTCCATTTTTCTTTTATGCAAGGTGATTATTCTCGGAACCAGGGCACAGACTCTTAGAGCGAGATGTCACGCTTTTGTACTATACATATACAGGTTGTAGCATACTCGGGCATAGACTCCTATGAGGTGCTTCTAACCTCCCTTACACACACATGCACGAGGTGGAGTGGAACTAGCGGCATAAGGCTAGACTTTCTCACTCTCCTCCCTTACATGGATCACCTAGACAGACTCTAGGGGCTAGTTTTCCATGTCCTTTTCCCATGGATCACCTAGACAAGATCTAGGGGTGAGAAGTCCATGTTTTCTCTCTCACTATTCTTCTCATGGATCACCAATGTGTGTATTCATGCTTTTCTCCTTTCTTTTCTTCTCTTTGCATTTTGTTTCCATTTACATCCTTCATCTTGTGTTAGAGAACTCTCAAAACCTCACACTCTTTGTTGCTTTGGAATTGAGATTTAGTCATCTTTCTTACCAAATGATTCTCCATTAGTTTTTGATCTCATATCAAATATTCTTTTGAGCATTTGTCATCAATTTTCTTTAACAATTTGAAGTGGTAAACATGATACCCTGTTTCAACTCACTAAAATTAGCAAGCCGAAACAGGGGGGGCATATAGCTACCCTTGAATTTTCATCACCTTCCTTAGTAAGCATTAGGTGATTTTGTGATCTAACGTGTGTTTTGTAGGGTGCGGTTCCTAACTGTGTACTGCAGATACTACTGGGGGCTTCATTCGACAGACTTATGGATATATCCTTTTTCAAATAATGTTTACTTTTCTGTACTTTAGCTTGCATATGCATGTAGTGTTCATATGACCGCTAAAGTGGGGGCTAAATGTAGCATCGTAAATTGTACGCACTTGCTAGGGTGGTACAATTTCACACCTAGTTTAGCACCCGCCTTGGCGCATTTTGCATTTTGCATTACATTTCCCCTTTAGCACTTAATTAATTAAATTAATTAGGTCTAAGGTTCTATCTTATCATCTCCCATATCATAAAGTTGGGCCCTTTCATTAAAGTGTGCCCTTTTCATTTTATTCCTCCTATACATCATTTAATCAAAAACCCTAATTAGGTCCTATTTTGAACTTGGGGGCTTGATTTCAGGGGTCAAAACATCTTGAAATCACCTGTAACTTCGAGATTCTCTCTAAAATCATCATATTCGACAGTCCTGAAAATTTGGTGAAAAGTTATCGGGACCATGGCGCCCGGAGTGCAACATGGTCCCGGACATTTTTCCCGAAATTTTAGGAGCGCGATCCAATCATAAAATAAAGCTTAACCCCAAGAAATTGGTGGGAGATTCAATCTCTAAGTTGGCCTAAAGTCGAAATTAAGACCTAGGGTTTCATATATAAGAGCTCTCTTTCTTCATTTGAAAGGATCCAAATTTTTGGTTTCAAGGGCCTTATATGCAGCGAAAGAGCAGATCTTTGAAGACTTCAACAACATTCAACATCCATCTATCAAGAATTTATCAATTTCATTCATCCATTTAGGGCTTGGAAGACATTGAAGAACAATAGGAGATTACCGACTGAAGATTGGCTTGTACTCCTCCCTTGAGGGTTGGGTATGATTTCATGTTGTTTTCATGTCTTTGCATAAGCTTCAATATATCCTTTATTCATGCTTTAGATCACTTTGCATCTTGATTTAGAGCATTTACATTATCATTTACAAGCAATTAAGGTTTACTTTCTAGGTTGCTCTAGTTTGCTTTCTTGCATTTAAGGACCTTGCACACACACTAGGTCTGCACACACAATACATTTTACAATACAACTTGGCTATTCGTGGAGGTGGAAATCACCGAAGCGGGGGTTTGACTAAGGAAAAACCCTATATAGCTGCCCATACCCTTTTCAGATATAAGTGCAGGTTTCGGGACTCGGACGATGCCGCAAGTTACAGATCCGGAAGAAGCAGACGGAGACCGAACTTCACACCAAATCTCAGAGCAAAAGACCAGGATAGGGGCGTGGGGTGCCCTTGTCCTACCAAGACAGGGGCGCTGGGCACCCTGGTCCTTGGGACAGGGGCACTGGGCACCCTGGTCCTTCTGACAGCAGTTTTCAGCATTTTTGACAGCTTTGCAAAACAGCAGTTTCCGGAGCAGTTTCAGGGGCAGAATCAGGACAGTGGCGCCCGCGCCCCCGTCCCGAACATTTTTAGTCAGATTTTAACTCTGGGTACGCATTTGCATTCTTTTCTTGTCCTTGTGTTTACAGCTTTCCATCATTTAAGTTCAATTCTGTAATCTTGTTATTAGTTCATACTTGCACTTTGGGGTTAGGGATTGAACTTGCATCATTTCATCTTTCAATTACAACAAAGGAATAGAAATCCTAATAGGTAGCCCGTGGCTCTCTCTTCCACAAGAAGAAGTAGCCAATTATGTGATACCTCTAGGCTCTTTCGTATTCCACAAGTGTGTGGTTGAAAGTGGGATTAGGGCATGCTTGCTTAGTGTCACTTTTTCTCCCACACAACTATTAATTTTTAACTCAACCTTCTTGCCTGGTTAGAGAATTTCCTCTAACTTGACCCTCATCTAACCCAAGGGTCTCATCAAGAATTCATGGCTTTAACCTTGGTTATCCCTTTAACCCTTGCACAAGAGTTTTGATAACTCAATGATGAATGAATAGTACCAAACCAATACTAAGAGGGGGGGTGAATCAGTACAGACAAAAGCTTCACTCTTAAACTAGTTTGTTAGCAGACACTGTGCATTGACAGACAAACAGTAACACCAGTCCTTAAATAGAGTACAACCAGCAAAACCCAGAATAACTAATACAAGCATAAACAGGTTGACACTTATCTTCTCATACAGTCTAACACTTCATTTCCATTTCACCTTATGCATGAACAGATAATCTACCATCAAAGATATACATATAAGCAACTAGATCAAAATGATTCACCACTTGACAGAAAACAACATAGCATCACATGAAGAAGACATCACACATGACACACATATTTTTCACATGGAAACCCAACTAGGAAAAACCACGGTGGGGATGAATACCCACAAGCTTGTTTTTGAACTCTTTAGAAGTCCGCTCTGTTAGGAACCTTGTCTGGTTAAAGACTAATACAATAGGTTCTATTAGGAACCGATCCTGTTAGGGATCACCCAATTAAGGGATGGCTAGAATACCCAATTAAGGGTTAAACCCTATTAAAGGTTACCTTGTTAGAGGATTTCAAGAACTCAATGGTTTTGAGTCACCCTGATAAAGGATTTACAGCAAGCTGGTTAAGGCTACCTTGTTGAGGGATTTTCCAACTGTTGAGGTGGTCAGAGATCAACAGGTATTACAATGATCTGGTAACAACACTGAATGCCAATGCAGATCTTCTTAAACTCCTCTTCACCTTCTGCACTTACACTCTATAGGTATCACTTCTCTCCTCTGGTCTGGCAAGAATCATGTATCTCTTCTCTTGGATACACACACACAACTTTTTCCAGCAACCTCAGAAAGAGATACAACATCGACCTTATAGGAAAATAGATAGGTCAGTAGCATAAACCCTAAACCCTAAACCTATTAGGTTAAGGAATTCAAACGGTTCAATTCTGACTGTTGAGCACACTGCATTAAAAGCAACAGTCTTGATCCAATCTCAAGACATTCTCCATCATTTGTTTTCCACCGATTTCATAGCGGCTAATAACCCATCACATGTTATCATCGTTAACAGACTTCACACATTCTCGAGGTAGATAGGAACAATCTCCTTCATGCAAGATCCTTCACGCACACAAGGCTTACATGGCAACATGATCTGTTCTTCGTTTTCATGCTAACTCATCACACACAGTCACCAATTGAGCCACACAGGCTTGAAGCACTTCAACCGGAAACCCTGTAGTTGAGACTACCAGCCGGTAGTCATGTAACACTTCCATGTGCTGGTTCCCATAACCATATGCCTGTTCACCTTGAACAAACACACCACTTCACTTTGGCACAAATGCCGGTTCACAGTGTTATACCGGTTCTCACATATGTCAGTTCTCACCTCTTTAGCATATTGACATCAATGACAACATACAATGTCATTATGTCCTCATACCAGTTCACATAATGCCAACAAGTTTACCCCTTGGGTAAAATCTTTATCCAATGGATAACCCTAACCTAACCTTAACCCTTACATCCTAAGGTAGCCTCCACGTCTTCTCAAGCATTTAATGCTTCTTACATCTCCTCTCAAGAAACCTTATGTTAAAAATTGTCACCATTTCATTGGTGAGAATTGTAAACATGGATTGATTAACTTTCAATCCTAGCCCTTGTTAAGATTATCCAATCTTGACCATCCATTTCCCTATTTTCCCTATAAATAGAGCTCTCATTCCTCATTTTAATAATCTCCAAGTTTTCATGCATCTACACTATAGCCTAAACTACTAAACATTTAGCCTCTCTTTGTTAAATCATCATAATAGCATTTAGAAGTATTTTAAATACATCATAGAATATTCATGCTAGGATAATTTGCTAATCTTTTATCATATCATCATCTTTATACTAGCTTAATCATCATAGTTTCAATATGATACATCTTAGAATGCATTCATGCATATAAATCAAACATCACTCATTCTTGGAGTTGTCATTCCTAAGTCACTTTGATAAATGATCTGAGAGCAAAACATTGACTTTAGGGATCTTGTGAGATAGAGAACAATGGGACACCCCTTGGGAAGTTGAATTGATTGAATCAGTTCATATACTTGCATCAGGAGTCTCATTGGTGTGTGGGTATCCTAGATTTGAGTTATTTGTTTTCATCACCACATTTCCCCGCACACAATTTGTATTGAATTCGCCTCATCCCCCAAAGGAAGTGGAACCACAAGCATAATGAAAGAAGGGAACATGTGTCTTTTGAGTCAACATGGAAGAGACCAAAAGAAATCTCAACGCTTTACATCGTCCCCAAGTAGACAGCACAAGGGACAACGAATAGAAGAATTGAGAAAAAAATAGAAGAATGTGACAACATATTCGACCTCTTTATTACCTTGTACCAATGGATTGATAAGGGTCATCCAAAGAGAACCTAACATAACATAAAAAAACATCATGAGGGAAACACATTATAAACAAGCAAGAGAGGAGAGAGTATCTACAACACAAATGAAGCTAACCAAGAAAATCATCTACCTCCCAATCTTGGTGAACATTATTTTGCGAAGGTAGAAAAGATACAAGAGGAGAAACTTCAAGCATGGTAGATGGAGCTACTACAAGTTCGAAACAAGGACCATTCTTGAATGATGAGTCACTTTGTCTATCACTAAGAGCTTGTATTAATGATTTTTAAAATTGTTTAGATAAATCATTGTCAACATCAACAACCTCATACATATCATCAAAATAATTATCATCAACATTGTTATCATGAACAACATTTTCATCCATTTCTTCATCAAGATTAATAAAAATAGGATCTCTAATATGGATAGAAAATGAACCACCATCTTTCTTAAGAATTTTTTTTCTTGGTGATTTAGGTTGAACTTCCTCCTTAAGGTTAGCCAAAGGCTAGACAAATAGGACTAAGTCGACATTTCATGTCTTTGAGGAGGCAATGGGTTGATAATAAAGTTCACGAGCCTTACCATGATGTCTCCATTAGTTTTCTCTTGTACAACAATTTCTTTTAGTTTTAGTTGAGGGTTGTGAAGGTTTTTCTCTTCCTTAAAAGGAGGAGGAATGGGAGAAAGTTTACTAGGTTGAAAAATAGGAGATGTTGAGAGCTTCCCTTTTTAAGATGATGGAGGTAGAATTGTGACATATATAGGAGGAATAGAAGGTTTAGGAAGGATACAAGATCCATCATGAGGAGGAGGAATAGGTCTAGGATCTTGAGGCTTACTCAAAGATAATATCATCTCATTCTTCAACTTTTGATAAGATTGAAAAACAACATCACTTTGAGGCTTCAAAGGCTCAAATTATTTAGGCCAAAAGTAATCCAAGGTGACATCTCCAAACCTCACCATGGGTTGATATATGTGATTAATTGTTATTATTTTTATTATGAGGAATTTTTAGACATTAATGAATAATAGAAGGGATTGCTTTCATGGAAGAGAGCCAAGGATGTTCCTCCTTCACACAAAACCAATCCAATATAGGAATGATAGCAAAAATGACATCTAAGAACTTAGTACCAAACTCAATGGAGAGAGTAATAAAACCAATACTAAGGCAAGAGAAAGAATCATACACCTTAACCACCACATTAGATTTATCATATGTTACTTGATGCAATTGTTAAGTATAAAGGTACTCTTTAGTGATCATGTTCACCATACATGCTGGATCAATGAGAATCCCTCATGAGAGTTTGTATTTGATATTTTTAGTGATATATAGTAGGCCATTAGGTGCAACAATAGTCTCACTAGGATCAAAGGTAATGCATAGTTCCTTAGGAGGTGTAGATTTGTCAACAAGATTCACCACATTATTGGACTAAATAGCAAGGTCATTGGGAGAATATATAAGAGGCTCAAATTAAACCACATTATTAGAATGGTAAGGCAAAGGATTAGTAAAGATTTGAAGGGTTTGATTAAAATGAGATACAAATTTGTTTCCTTTGTCATTCACACCAGCTATGGATATGTTATTGTTATCAATAAAGTCTTAAATTCTACTCCTTAAGGTATAACACTTCTCAATATCATGATTGAGTTAATGATGAAATCTACAAAAGGATTTGGGATCATAATAAGGTGGAAAAGGTTTGGAGGTATCAATTTTCTTGATGGGAGGAAGTTTAAACACATTTTTATTTAACAATTGTGTCATTATTTTATGCAAAGACTTAGAAAGAGGAGTAAATTATTTTTCTAAAGTATTTAGATAAAGGGGCCACACCAGAGGTTGTGGATTCCACTTGAGTATTAATGTTGTAATTGATATTGAAGTATCCCTTATTTGGTTAAAACTTTGCAAAATATTGTTGAGCACTCTCATTCTTATCAACCCAAGCCATTGAAGGAGATGATTCAAATTGACTATCTTGAAGCTAATAATTATGAAGCACTACATACAACTACATAAAGGAAGTAAAATTAGAAAAGAGAATCTTATCCCTATTATCTTTTTGCAAATTAACAACAAATTTATTTTAACACCATAATTAAGCATAGGATAAGAAATTTGAGAATACAAATGTTTATATCTACTAAGAAAATTAGTCACTTTTTATTTAACACCTTGCTTACAATGAACCAAATCAATCAAAGCAATCTTAGGACAAATATTATTATGAAGTTGCTAAATGAAAGCATTAGATAATTCTTGAAATCATGTAATAGAATAAGGAGGTAAAGAAAAATACTACTGTAAAGCTTTATCCCTAATGGTTAGAGTAAAAAATTTAGCCATGTCTTTGATCATGACCAAAGTCACTACTCAAATTTTGAAAATTTTCACATGAGTCAAGGGATCACTTTTTCCATTGTAAAGATATAATTGAGGAACTTCCATATGTTTAGGAAGGACAACATGGACAATGTCATCGAATAATGAGCTCACTACATCAAATGTGGGCACATTAAACTTGGATTGGGTAATGGAAGCTAACTGTTGTTGTAAGGATGAGATAGTTTGAGATAAGTTATTGATGGTTGCTCCTATGGATGGATTAAAATTGGACATATTGGATTATTATGGAGGAGTAACATTATTGTATGTAGGTGGAGGTTGAGATTAAAGAGGTGGAACACTATGATATTTAGGTATGCGAGATGATTGGATCACAAATGGAAGACTCATGAAAGCTAAAAGGACGTATAAAATAAATTTGATTAACAAGGTTTCCCCTTGATTAACATGTGTAGGATTAATATTTTTTGTGGAAGTAGTCATGATAGAATATGTGAATGTAGGCACACCAGGAAAGGATGTAGGCATAGGAATATAACGATTGATTTGACAAGTGGTTTGAGTGTAACTAAGGACTTCACACAACTTTTTATAGGAATGATATTATTGTAAAAAATATGAGAAAGGCCACACAACAAATCAACACCAATTTTATAACTTTGAACCATTCTTTTTAATCCTTCAATCAATGGGATTGCCTCACTTTCTGAGCATTATTGACTCATCCATTGTCAAATATTTTCAAATTCATCATCAATATTATCCAATTGGTCAATTGAAAACCTAGTTAGTGATTCATCCACATCATGATAATTATAAAAAGTGATGAAGGAGCATCCCCGGTTCTTGGCAATCTTGCATCAACACAAAATATTTTCTTTATGTTTTTCTTTCTAATTTGTGGTTTTAGAATTTCTTTCTATGTTTCTTTGAATTTGCACATCAGACCTTGCAGAGATGGATTTTGATTATGCACATGTTCATCTACCTTATCCTAAGTGTTGTCCATTTGGTGGAATTGATTGTGTTGCATTGATGTTTTGTCATTGATGTCAACACTAGTTGTTTGGATGCTTTACCGGTACCTTTCTGGTCCTGATAGGTTGAGTAGTTTCTAGTTGGTTTGGATCTAGCATGATCCAGTATGATTTGGTTATGGAATTGGCTTAATCATGATACTTATGTTCATATTCAGTAAGCTGGTTTTGGTCTGGTGATCGAATGCTATCCTATTTGCTTGGAAGCTTGGCTTCTAGTTCCGATGAGGGTTTCACCGACAAAGCTTTTGATGAAGATCTTTGATGAATCGTATAAGTGGTGTTGGTGCATCTTCTAGTGGAGATTTAGGATGTTGTTGGTGATCATGTTTGAAACTTGGTAGATGGAGATCATTGCTTTAGCGTATGGACCTATATTGGGTCCCAGTTGATCTAGGTTATGGACCGACTTAATGTAAAGTGTGGATTGGTCCTCTTGATATGTTTTCAAGATGTCTTATGTGTTGGATATTATTTGTTTGGTCTAAGGCCGACATGTTTTGTAATTATGTAATTGGTTTATTGTCTGGTGGCTGACTTGATTGTATATGGTCAAGGGTTTGTATATATAGATGTAAGATCTCATTGTAGATCATATATGGTTATGGTCAAGGATATGTAATGTGCAAATAATTTAACATCATTCAGGTAGAGGATTTGGTCAATCATTGGAGATCGAATTGGGTTTATGTAAGAGGATTTAGGCCTTTGGTATTGAGCTTAACCGAAATTGTACTCAGGCATATGAGATGCTATCTTTGCAGTTCAACACTTCTTCCGAATTGTAGTCTGGATTTCTATGTAGTTAATGAGGCTCTTTTTGTGATGAGCAGTGCACTCTAGGTTTTTGGCCTTCTTGTAAGTGCAGGCCCCTCAATTTTAATTCACATACTTACTGCAGAATTAATATCTAACTGTGGGTAGGCTTCCCATCGTGGTCTTTCCCTTTATCGGGTTTTCCACGTATAAATCTTGGTGTCATGTGGATGGTATTTATTCTATGGTTGTTGTTCATGCTTAATTAGTTTAACTGCTATTATGGTATTTAGTTTAATTATTTCAGTTTTAAAGTTTTAATTTCTTAAGATTCTAGTAATTTGTGACAACTGATTCAACCCCACCCCCCTCATTTGTCTTTTTGTTATTTGAATTGTCTAACAATTGGTATCAAAGTCTTGGTCCTCTCTGCAGAAAGCCTAACCACTTGAGGAAGATGCTATGACACCTAACAGTTCAAGTTCATCCAATTCATCTAGAGATATTTTTCGGAGGGATATTCCTAGGCTTGATGGAACAAATTACATAGTATGGAAGATTAGGATGGAGACTCATTTGAGATGTCTTGGCAAGGAGATTGGGAGATCACACAGAATGGTGTTACACCTTATAATATGGTATTTGGAAATCCTCCTCTAGAAAACTTGGATAAGGATCTTGAGAATAATTGTAGAGAAAGAGAAGCCCTCGTGTGTGCACTTTCTAATCAACAAATAATGGGATTAATAGACAAATCATCTGGAAAGGCTATATGGGATAAGTTGGAGACTCTTAATGAAGGTGACCCTATAGTAAAGATTGCTAAACTTGATGGTTATTGGGTGAGATATGAAAGCCTGAAGATGGAAGAAGATGAAAGGATTATTGCATTCATGGAAAGGGTAAATGAGATTGTTATGGGAATTCAATGTTGTGGTGGAACATGTTGGTATTATGGATGTGTTGCATTAGTTTTTTCATTGATGTCAACACTTATCATTATGGAGATCTACATTTTTAATTTTGATCTATGGTTATGTTGAACTGGCACATTGTGTTCACCGGCAAGGTTAGTGACTTATGCACAGTCACCGGTATATGCTCATCGATAGGTTATATGGTTCACTGTCATAGATGATGATTTGTTATCATTTGGAGATTACTTGATTATGTAAAAGACATGGTTTGGATACTTGGCTTTGGTATTTTGGTTAATGGTCTAATCGGGTTGACATATTTGTTGTTACCGACAGATTGGTCTAGGTTATGGACCAGTATGCGTTATCTATTCCAGATCAGCACGACACATTATGGAGATAATTTGTTGATTGTATATTATTGTAAATGTATTGAGATGACATGATGCATCGCATCAAGACTTATTTTTAATTGATTTAATTCTAATATTCTTAGTGAGCCAACCTACACATTTGGTCTTAGGTTTTGTATATATGTAAGATCTCATTTGTGAGATGAAAAAATGATATGGTTATGGTATGGTATTGTAACATGGTATGTGTGAATATTGAAGATCATATGAGCAGACCATAGAGAAGGTTCAAGGAAGGTTTGAAGGTGTTTATTAGAGCTTAACCGGTATTGAATCCAACATTTGGAGATGCTATTTTGAGCAGTACATTACTCTAGGATTTAACCATCCTACTATAGTCATTGCGACTCCCATTTGAGCAGTGTGCTCTAGGCGGTTGGCCTTTCTGCATATGCAGACCCCATTTGTATACACATATTATTTGCAGTAGTATCATCTGATTGTGGGTAAGGTTTCCCACCGTGGTTTTTCCCCTTACAAGGTTTCCACGTCAAAATCTCTGTGTTATGTGTTGTGGATGTTGTTTCTCTTTCTATTTCATGTATTAAGTTTCACCGGTATTGATATTAACTATTAATCTATTAACCGGTATTAAGTATTAAGTTATAATTGGGTTGAAATTGATTCACCCCCCTCTCAGTTCCTAACAATTGGTATTAGAGCTAAGCCATATTTTTGCAGAAGCCTAACAGCTTGAGGAGATCCTATGGCAACTAACATTTGCAGGAAGGACAGTCTGAAACTTGATGAAACTAACTATGGTATATGGAAGATCATAATGGAGACACATCTTAATTACATTAGAAGAACATATGGGAAGTTACAAAGAATGGCTATTTTGGTCCTACTTAGAATCAACCTAATCCACTGACATTGGGCAAGGATCAAGAGAATCATTGCAAAGCAAGAGAAGCACTTTTGAGTGCATTATTAGATCAAAAAATCATGGGATTATTAGACCAATCTACTACTAATTCTATTTGGAATAAATTGGAAAAATTGAATGAAGGAGATACCACTGCCAAAATTGCAAAACTGGAATGTTACTGGGTCAGGTATGAAAATTTGAAAAATAGAAGAAGATGAAAGAATTTCTACTTTTATGGAAAGAGTTAATGAAAGTGTTTTAGGAATACAATGTTGTGGAGGATCCTTAAGTGAAGATGAAATTGTTTCTAAATTTTTAAGAGCTTTTCCATTGGCATACAAAATGAAAGTAACTGCTATAAATGAGTTTAGAACAATGCCTAATACATCAGTATCTAGAGATGCCTTGGTTGGAAAACTTTCAGCATTTGAGCTTGAGGAATTTGGTCTTGTTGCTATAGTTAAGACAGATTTAGCCTTCAAAGCATCATCATCATCATCTGATAAATCTAATTGGAAAGCACTGTATGCAAAAGAACTTGAAGATATCAGAAGGGAAAATGAAGAACTGGAAGAACTTGAAGCACTATTTGCAAGGAAAATGCCTAAAGGTCAAGTTGGAAGTAAGTAAGAGGGTAAAACACCATTTAAATGTTTTAATTGCAATAAAGTTGGTCATATAGCATATAGATGTCCTAATAGACATGCAAGATTGCAAGAGGAAGCTAAAAGAACATATAAGCCTAACCCTGAATATCAGAGATACAAATTTAAGAAGAATAGAGATAAATCTTGTTACTATGCTGATGAAGGAGTTACATATGATTCTGATGAAGAATCGACAGACAATGGATGGGCTTTTGTCACAATAAAAGAAGATCAAATGACACCTACTGTTCCAATGATAGAGCAGGCCCTGACAGCTAAAATTGAAGGAAAAGATGAATGGATCATTGATAGTGGATGTTAACATCATATGACTGCTGATAAGAGTATATTCTTATCTTTTCAGGAATACAATGGAGGTCTAGTAAGATTTGGCGATGATAAAGCTTGTTTAATCAAAGGAAAAGGCACTATATCTTTGGATGGTAAGCACAATACTGACAATGTCTATTATGTTGAAGTTTTGAAGCATAATCTTTTTAGTGTTGGTCAATTAGTTGAAAAAGGATTTCAATTACAGTTCAAGAATGGTAAATGCAAAATCAAAAACAGAACTGGATTGGAGATTGCAACTGGTAATCAGACTAAAGGTAATATCTTTCATTTGAAAAATAGTGATAAGACATGCTTGATTGCACATATTGATGAAAGTTGGTTATGGCATAAGAGACTCTATCATGTAAATTTTGAATGCATTGTAAAGATCAGTTCAAGTAAGGTAGTAAGAGATCTACCTAAAATTGTGAAACCTTATAATCTAGTATGTAAGGAATGTCAAATGGGAAAGAAAGTTAGAACAACCTTTAAGAGTATTTCTGAGAAATCCAATAATGTTCTTGATTTAATTCATACTGACTTGTTTGGTCTGGCAAGAACAAGAAGTCTGCAGGGAGATAGATATTTTATGCTTATTATTGATGATTATTCTAGAATGTGTTGGGTTACTTTTCTCAGGGATAAATCAGAGGCTTTTGGAAAATTCAAGTTATTTAAGGCAATGGTAGAGAATGAAACCGGTAAGAAAATCAAATGTTTGAGATCTGATCAAGGAGGAGAATTTACATCTAAGAAATTTAATATATTCTATGAAGTGAATGGAATCCAAAGACAACTATCAACACCTTGGACACCTTAGCAAAATGGAATTGTGGAAAGGAAAAGCATAACTATTCTGGAAGCAGCTAGAAGCATGATATTGGAAGCAAATCTACCTCATGTATACTGGAGAGAAGTAGTGAATACAACGGTTTACACTTTCAACAAAGTTCACATCAAAGGTGAAACCGGTAAGACTCCTACTATTAAATACTTCAGAATATTTGGAAGCAAATGCTATATTAGGAGAGATGAGTATGTTGGTAAATTTGATCCTAGAAGTGATGAAGGAATATTTCTTGGTTATTCATCTAAGAGCAAGGCATATAGATGTTTTAATAAAAGATTGCAGAAGATCATTGAGAGTGCTAATGTGAAGATAGATGAACACTTTAGAGGAAATTCAAGGTCTGTAGATTCTGAACCGGTAGTTGAGATGATCATAAATGAACTAATACATAGCGCACCGGTACAGAATGTGGATCCAGTCACACCAGCATCATTAGAGAATTCCACAATGACTGAAGACCAACAGCATGTGAATAAACCCAGGTATGTAAGACTGAATCACTCAGAAAATCAAATAATGGGGAATAAGTATCAAGGTGTTATGACAAGAGGAAGACTAGCAAATGAAGAGGTATGCTTAATTTCTCAAACTGAACCAGCATCTTTTATTTAAGCATGTCAAGATGAACATTGGATAAAAGCAATGAAAAATGAATTAGAACAAATTGAAAAGAACAATACATGGACATTAGTTTCCCATCCTAAAGACAAAAATGTAATTGGAACTAAATGGGTATTTAGAAAGAAACTTAATGAAGATGGTAAGGTAATTGGGAAAAAAGCAAGATTAGTTTGTAAAGGATATTCACAGAAAGAGGGAATTGATTATAATGAAACCTTTGCACTGATAGCTAGAATTGAGGTAGTTATATTATTTCTTGCATTTGCAGCTCATAAGAATTATAAAGTATATCAGATGGATGTAAAATGTGCATTTCTGAATGGTGATCTTGAAGAGGAAGTTTACATTGAATATCCTGATGGATTTTCATTGACAAATGATAAAGACATGCTTTGCAGATTAAGGAAAGCTTTGTATGGATTGAAGCAAGCTCCTAGAGCTTGGTATGCTAGATAGGACAAATATATTTTGAAGCTTGGTTACACTAAAGGTAATGCTGACAACAATTTATATTTCAAAGTGACTAATGATGACATCTTGGCTATTGATTTTTTGTTGATGATATCATTTTTGGACGAGAAGATGGATTGTGTAAGGACTTTGCTAACAATATGTAGGAAGAATTTGAAATGTCTATGATTGGGGAGATAAAATTCTTTTTAGGATTGCAGATTTCACAAAATGGTAGAGGTATATTCATATGTCAAACAAAATACTTGAAGGAACTACTAAAGAAATTTGGTATGGAAAACTCTAAAATGGTAAATACTCCTATGACTACAACTGATAAATTGACATTGAAGGATGATTCAGCTCTTGTTAATCCAACAAGATACAAATCTATGATTGGAGGTTTACTGTATTTGATACAAACAAGACCTGATATAAGGAATGCAGTATGTATTGTTTCAAGATTTCAGAGTAATCCTAAAGAAAATCATGAATCAGTAGTAAAAAGGATTTTTTAGTATCTACAAGGCACAACAAATCATGGTTTATGGTAACCTAAAGATGAAATTTTTTATTTATGTGCATACACCGATGCAAATTGGGAAGGAGATGTAGATGACAAAAAGAGTACCACTGGTGAAGCATTCTTTCTTGGTAGAAGATTGATTTCATGGATAAGCAAGAAGCATAGTTGTACATCATTATCAACAGCAGAATCAGAATATTTTGCAGCAGCAACTAATTGTACTCAGGTATTATGGATTAAACAAATGTTGAAGGACATAAAGGTAAAATGCAAAGAACCAATAATCATTTATAGTGATAATTCAACAACAATTGATATATCAAAGAATCCGGTATTTCACTCTAAGACTAAGCATGTTTCTATCAAATATAACTTTTTGAAAGAGATTGTTGAAGCAAGAGAAGTAAGATTGGTTTATGTGAGTACTAAGGAGCAAATTGCGGATATCTTTACAAAGCCTTTGCCTAAGGAAACCTTTGAATATCTCAGAGAGAAGCTTGGGGTAATACCCTCACTAGAAGGTACTTAGATGATTGGAGATTGGCATCAAACCAACAGAAACTAATAGAGAAATCTTTTTCTAGCTTTGATGGAGGAGAGCTACTTCTCAGAGGGAGAAGTTGGTTGTATGTTCTGGTATTTATTCTTGATTGATTTGGCATTTGATGTCAAAGGGGGAGAGATATCTATGGAAAAATATTATTCAATGGGGGAGAGATTATTCATTGGGGGAGAGATATATACTCTCTACATTTTGATTTTGATTTTTGGTATTGGTCTATTTTGGAGATTGTTGGTTTTTGGCTTTTGGCATTCTATTTTGGCACTTAGATGTTTTTCCATCTAGTGTTGCCATCAGTGCCAAAGGGGGAGATTGTTGGTATAATGGATGTGTTGCATTAGTTTTGTCATTGATGTCAACACTTATCATTATGAAGATCTATATTGTTGATTTGGATCTATGGTTATGTTGAACTGGCACTATGTGTTCATCGACAAGGTCATTGACCTACGCATAGTCACCGGTATATGCTCATTGACAGGTTATATGGTTCACCGACATAGATGATGACTTGTGATCATCTAGAGATCACTTGATTATGTTGAATACATGGTTTGGATACTTGGTTTTGGTATTTTGGTTAATGGTCTAATCGGGTTGACATATTTCTTGTTACCGACAAATTGGTCTAGGTTATAGACCAGTATGCGTTATCTATTCCAAATCAGCACGACACATTATGGAGATGATTTATTGATTGGATATTGTTGTAAATGTATTGAGATGAAATGATGCATCGCATCAAGAATTGTTTGTAATTGATTTAATTATAGTATTCTTAGTGATCTGACCTACACATTTGGTCTTAGGTTTTGTATATATGTAAGATTTCATTTGTGAGATAAAAAAATGATATGGTTATGGTATGGTATTGTAACATGGTATGTGTGAATATTGAAGATCATATGAGTAGACCATAGAGAAGGTTCAAGGAAGGTTTGAAAGTGTTTATCAAAGCTAAACCGGTACTGAATCCAACATTGGAGATGCTATTTTGAGTAGTACATTATTCTAGGATTTAACCATTGTAGTGTCCACCCTTGACTTGACTTGTTTTAACTAGACTTGACTTTTAATACATGCATGATAGGCATTATTAGGCATAGGTTATTTTAGATGATTTATATGATGTTGATACTATCATTATTGATCACGTGATTTATTAGACAATATATATACTTATTATGTGATTGATTATCGAAAGATTATATTGATCATGTGATTTGATGAGCATAAGTGTTGATGGATTTTAGATGCCTTAATATAATCATGAATTATACTAACCATGCACTTGATGATGTTTTTATTTACTGACCATATTTAATGATTATCTATGATGAGTTGATCGTACGGTGTATTTGATTGTTGTTTGACTATCTTCGGAATAGAGACAATGCCACATCACTCATTGCGAGGGGGATGTGTCATTGTGATTCTCTAACCCTTGTCCGATATAATATATATGCATATGTCGTATCGTTTCTTTGTGGATGCAGGATTTGCAGGTACCAGACACCAACTCCACCTGGCTCCACGGGTCTGAGCATGTCTTTAAATCCCAATGGCATGTGGTTTGGAGTTGGCAGAAGTTCCCCTCACATACTCTAGGTCTAAGATGTTCACCTTGTCAGGTTATCTTGATGCTAGCTGATTTGTTGATGTCTTATGTTATTTTGATTTTCCTTTTTTTTGGTCAAGTAAGTATTGTGGTGTATTGGTTAAGTCTCTTCGTCATGAGTTGGAGGTTTGGAGATCAAATCCCTCTAGCATCTTTTGTGTGAGTTTTGAGGTATGGATTTCTCATTGTGTAATTGGATGTCTCCTTATAAGGAATTTATTTAAGTGAATAATGTATTTAATCTAATTGGCTTGATCTTTTATTTATTTATTTAATAAAGATTTATTTATTATGTGATCTATTTAATTTAATGTTGAGTATTTGATATTTAATTTATTAGCTTTTATTTATTGGGTTCAATTGAGTTATTATTTATTGGAGTTTTATTTATTTAATTTTATTTATTGATTTCCTATTATTATTAATATTTATTTATAAATGTTATGGTGGGAAATTATTTATTTAATGTTGAAATGAATTTTATTTATTGGGTAATATTATTTTACCCATTAAGTAATTAAAAGGGGGTAATTTGTATTCTTTTATTTAAAAATCATTTTAACCCCAGGTCAATGGTTTAATTTATTTTACCTACCCTTGGATTTGATTGGCTGGAAGTTTATGGTAGGTAGAAAATATATTTTATTTTCTTGAACTTTGGGAAGGTAGGTATGGAATATAATATTTTTGAAATATTTTGATTGGAGGATGGTTTTGCTTGGTTTTGTTTTATTTTTTTTAATTTTTGATAAATAGGCCTTCCTATACATTCACGGGGGTTGGCATATTTGGTGAATGAATTTCTGAGATTAATTTGGAGATTGTTGGAGGTTGGATTTGAATTGGTTTAAAGGCTTGGACTGGTTTTTTTTGGATTCTTCCATTTTCCAGGTTGGTGGTTTTACTGACATTTCACATTGTTTTTTTTTTAAAGATTGTCTGCAAGGTGTCTGAAAGATTGTTTGGGGATTTAGAAAAGAATTTTAAATTGATTCTTATTTTATAAATCAGATTTGGAAGGGATTATTTTATTCTTCTTGTTTTTGAGAAATCAAGTTAGAATGTGAGAAATGGTTTCGTGCGGTTTTTCCTGTAATTTTTCCTGTAGTTTTTCTGTAGGTTAATTTTCTATTTGTTTGCTTGTGTGGTACTTTCCAGATTAATTCTTGTACCAAAGGCATTGTTGAGGGTGTTGGTGAGTTTTCTAGTTTTTATATCTGATTTTATTTGATGTATTTTGTTGGTTTCAAGCATATTTACCTTCCTATGTTATTGGGGAAAGAATTGTGCTTTCATCCATATTGATGTGCTATGATTGGTGAGTTGGAAGTGTTGTTGTTTTGGGGCAACACGTGAGTTGGCCTTGCTGTGGTTTTACTTTCATTAATGGCAAAAAATTTAATGGCTTGATATGTCTTTGTTTATTGCTAGCCAAGAGCCTCATTTTGTTATATTGATGTTGTTGTAGCCTTCCATATGTTGTGAGAGTATGTGTGGAAGTTATTGGTTGCATTGAGTATTATTTTAATATATTTATATTGGTAGAGTCCCTTGTGATGACCGGGGTCATGAGAGATAGGCAGACATGAGGTTCAATGTAAGAATGCATGAAGTCTAGACCACCAGGGCACATTGGAGTTTTCCATGATTTGTAAACAAGTGATAACATTGGTAATGAATTAATTGGGATGGGAAAATTATAACTCACTTAAACAAGATAATGAATAGTTTTGAGCCTTGGGACTTATGTCCTAGGGAGGATGTTTTAGGATAAGCACGAGAGGGATGTGAAGATGGTAAGCTAATCTCCCTTGGTCTCTCATAGGTTGAGATGGCTCCACATGTCCATTAGGCTAGTGCCTTGTGTTATTATGTTATTGTGTTATGAAGATGGCATGTGATGACACTCCACTCCTACATGTGTTCCCTCTTATGATTTATGATTATGTTTATTGGATGCATTTATGTCCCGATGAGTTTTACGCCTCTAGGAGTTTATTCTTGTGGCTCTGTGTGAGTTCTTTGTTGAGAGTCCTCGTTGGTTAGTCTCTTTGGTTTTGAGTGTCAGCCTAGATGTAGAGTGTGTGTTGGGACCTTGTGTCATCTCCTAGCACGGGGGGTGGTGCCTTTGGTTCCACATGGTCAGGTGGTTGGTGATTTTAAACCATTGGGATGCTCCTGTATTTGGATTCTTCTTGCATGGATGAGGATGCTTATTTAGATTATTCATGGATAATAATTACAACAAGAATGTAAATGATGATGTGACTTATGTAATGAAATTCTTATGTAATGGTTGTAAAAGAAATCATGTTTATGAGAAATGATTATGTTGTTCTAGTTATAGTGATAGCTTTTGGTTATGGTATGTGATTGTAATGATGAACCTTGAGTTGTATTGTAACATATTTATATTAAATGAAATGGATGCATGAGATGTGGATAAGTATTGTTGTTCAAAACTAAATGATGTATTTTGTATTCTTGATGAACCATGTTAAAAGTAAATCGGGTAAATGTTATGATAATGGTATTGGTTTTGAAATGATGTCTTTAACTAATGATTTAAGTAGAAGAAATGTTATGTCTTGATAGGATGTATGAGTTTGAGTAATGTTGGAAGATATCTTAGGACATGTTTATGAGTTGTGATTAAAGAATTTGAAATTGTAGTATCCTACTTCATATAGAGTGATCTAATGATTGAATTGAAATCTTATAATGATGGGGTGTAATTGAAGGTTCCTTATGAAATATCATATGGATCTTCTTAGTGAATGAATTGCTAATCTTATTAATGGAAATTAGTAGTAAGTGTATGGGTAGATGGTAAAATGAATTCTTGTCTTTTAGGAAAGGATTATAATGTATCATGTGTTATGGGTTAAGATTATATCTCCATTTGGTGGATGCTATTAGTGGTTATGGAATTAGGATATTGTATCATAGTTTGTGTTGAGATGAATTCGTGTAGTTACCTGATTTCTAATGAGATGGTTGTTGGTTATTTGATATATTGTAAGACATTTTATGAGTATTAAATGAGCTATGGGTTAAATGTTTAAGGAGACTCTGTGATTATTGCTTTATGTACTTTAGGAATCATGATGAAGTAATAAGCATGCTAGGAGCGTAGAATCATAAATGATTATGTGGAAGATAATCGTAATTGGAAATGGTGCTAATGCAATGTAAGGGTTAATCTTGGTATGTGAATGGTGATGTTAATAGTCAAACAGTGGTTAATGGTAATAGGAACATTTGTACTTGGTGTATAAAATGAACCTAAGAGAAAAAGGGAAGTAGCTATGCATTGAAAGATAGAATCTCATATTAAATGAAAGATTAAGTAGTTTGCATATCATGAGTGTTAGGTATGACTATGATGCACCTATGTGTGTATAATGATTAATATTATGGGGTATTGATCTAGAAGAAAATAAATGTTTATTTATTATGTAGTTTTTGATTAAATAAAAATAGGTTTTAAGGGACCCGAAACCCAGTTACGAATGAAAGATATTCAGGAAAGAAACAAAACACAATAGTTGCAAAAGACTAGCAAAAAAACCAACAGCAGAGAAAAGGACAGCAAGAGGCCAGCAAGAAATTGGCCCCAAGTCCAGCATAAAAATAAATTTAGAAATTATTCATGTTTTCTTCTGCATTTTGCACCAAGAGCATCATTGCCTTGGTCGCTTCCCCCAGGTCAGTATTTTCCTACGCAATCTGACTTTCTTTCATCTTCATTTCCTTCTCCACCATAGTCTGCCTAGTTCTACGCCTAGAGGTCTGGTGGCTTAGGCTGGAAGTAGGAGCATCTTCAATAACTACCAGGTTCTTCTCTGGGTTTTTCTTTTCTAGATGATTCACCAGTGCATTCATATTCTGGGAGGAGACTTTAAGAACCTGGAGGCTATGGTTCATAAGGCTTTTCAAGGCTTTCTCATTTTGGGCCATTCAGGCATTGACATTGTCCTTATCCTCCTCCACCTGTTCCTTCATTAGTTTAATGATGTCCTCCAAATGTTTCAGGTTGCCTTTTATCAAATCTTTCTCTAGCCATTCTTCCATTTCCATTTCCTCCTCCCCTTCACTATTCTTCGTCTCCTCATGCTATTTCCTAGAGTCAGACATGTTGATCAGCTTGTTGATCCTAACTTCTAGCTCCCTTTGTTTAACCTGCATGTTGGTAATGTTTTCAACCACCCACTTCTGAAAATTGAAGAATTCAAGGGTGCAATTGAGGGTGGTATCCAGAATGGTATCCGCGGAATCCTTGCTCTATTTTGTCTCCTCCACATTAGGGTTTTCACCTTCCTTAGGCTTCAGAGCCTCTTTCTTAGTTTCTGAGCCTTCAGGGTTGGGTTGACAATTCTCAGAATTGCCCCCTTCCTCTCCTTCCCCATAATTCTCCTCCTTGTTAATCTCCATTTCAGAAATAGTTTCCTTATTCTTCCCCTCTTCTTCATCAGCAAGCACATCCTTTTCTTCCTGCACAATTTCAACCTTCCTTTTTTTATGGGTAGGGGTGTTGGGCTCCCTAGTCGAATTAGAGTCTGTGCATTTCTCATAAATTTGAGCATTGATGATTTAAGGGTCATCCTTGGTAGCCCTAGTCTTATCCTTAATATATTCATAAATCAGTAGAATGAGTCCCTGGTGTGCTAGAAGGTAGAAGCTGGGCTTTTTAACATGGTCGGCTAGGCTCTCGTTTAGAGAAGAGGCTAAATAGAAGGGCAAATATATTTTAGCCCCATGGAAAAAGTGGTTCAGGATGGCGAAATGATAGTTGTAAATTTTTGTAAACCTTCCATCCACAGTTAAATATTCCATTAAAGCCCTAAGAACTTTTTGCTAGAAAGGTTTTACCTATTGGGGGGTGTAGTATGATATGTTGTCCTTCTTCACCAGGTTGCCCTTCTCATCCTCCATCTTCAGGAAATTTTTGAAGGCCTTAGTGGCATACTTTCTATCCCTATAGAATTTTGTCCCCTCCATCTTGAGTCCCGTGACCTCTAAGATCAAATTTTCATCGATTTGCCAGATTTCCCCAAACAGGGTAGCCCTATTATTGCTCCAGCTTTTAGCGAACCCGTGAGACACAGAGTTTCTACTACCATGGAGCTTCTCCATATAATCAGTGAAACCATGTCTGTGGAGCCTTCTCCACACCTTTCTTTCACTCTTCCAATGCTCACAGCCTGAAGGTTCATTTCTGTTAAGGTTGCCTCCCATTCTACTTTCCAGGTAACGATATCCTTTGTTACAAATCTTAGCCCGCGGGTAAAGCTCTGAATTTCTAGTTTCCCCTTGTAAAGAGTCTTTCACAATTTTGAGATTGCTACTCATGTTCATATGAGCCTAGCTATTATTACAATTACCTTTCGCACATATATGATCTTGGTTATGATGCTGAGAAACACTCATCATCTGGCAGTTCATCCACCCCCAAAATCTGTCATTGGTACTCGTTCCCCAGAAATCAATCATGATATTAGCTTGATCCATTAAGGTGATCAAAGTATAATTGTTCCTTAATTTCCAACTTGATGTGATTTTCCCCTATATATTTGATGCCCTTCTCCAATTAAGCCCCTTCATTGGCAAGGATATCCGCTACCTTGTTGCCCTCTCTAAATGTGTGGGTTATAATAATGCTAACATAGTTATTAAGGAGAGCTTTAGCATTTTTAATAATATTGGCAATATTCCAAGAACTTGAACTAATACCTTTAAGGGCTTGTATAATATTTAAAGAGTCCCTTTCGAGCCAGATTCTTTTAAATTTGAATTCCTAAGCTAACTAGAGGCTCTTTAGCATGGCCATAGCTTCAGCCACATGGTTATTTTGGGTTCCAAAAGGGGAAGCAAAAGGAGCAGTACAAATTCCTTGAGCATTTCTGATAACTCCACCTCCACCAACCTTTCCAGGGTTCCCTTTAGCAGCCCCATAAAAATTAACCTTTATCCAGTCATAATCAGGAAACCTCCAGAACAATGTTATCTCTCTTCTTCTTCTTGTCCGATCTATAGACCTTATGAATTAGGTTCCATTCAGTAAGAATATCTTTTTCCATATCATTCATATCAATAATAGCCCATTGCTAATTATTCTTGTGGTGGATGTTGATGTTCTCCTTTATAGCCCTACATATTTTTTCAAAGATTACCTGAGTATTACACTTATCTTCCCTAAATATCCTATTGTTCCTTTCTTTCCAAATGCCCCAGCATATCATGGGGAGGGTCAAAGACCACAGGTTCTTAATGATTTGACATTTGGTAGGAAAATTCCATTGCCATATGATATCCTTAATGCTTTTGTTCATGACCCAGTTAATTTTCCATTTTTCCCACATTTTGCACCAGATTTCCCTTGTGAAGGAACAATGAAAAAATAGGTGATCAACTAATTCCCCCTCCTTCTAACAAAGCTCACATCTATTAGGGAATTTGAAGCCCCTTTAGATTAAATTATCAAGAGTAAGGGTACTATTATGAGAAGCCAGCCAAAAGAAAATGTTGACTTTAGGGATCAAGATGTTGTTCCAAACTTTGCTCCAGATGGGATTGCTAGTTTGAGAGAAAGTGTTTTTATAGGCAGAGGTAACTATGAATTCACCTTTAGGATCACTTTTCTAGAGGAAAACATCATCATAGTTTTTGTTAGGGGAAAAGGACAGCAACTCTTTCTGGAGAGAGGAAAAACGAGGATGTATGTCCTCAAGTTTAACCCACTTATTCTCCTTCCAATAGTCACATACCATTAGCCCAAACCTCCTTTTACATTCTTCAATAATTTGACTATTGTTTTGATGAAATAGGGCTTCATTCTTCATCCAGGGGTCTTCCCAAAACCTTATTCTGTCACCTTTTCCAAGGACCCATCTAGCTCCATCTTTTGCAACTTTTATGGATTTGGTAACACTATTCCAGATGAAGGATCCAGCCAGGATATCTTCAGAATTAAGGATTCCTTGGATAGTCTAATTCTTAATGTATTTGTCAAACCAAATTTGGTTCTAGTCTTTCTTAGTGTCATAAGCTCTCCATAACTGCTTGGCAAGAAGAGCTTTGCTAAAAGTTTTTATAATTTTAATCCCCAACCCTCCTTTGTTCTTTGGTCTACACACCTTTTCCCAGGAAATCAGAGGTATTCTCTTCTTTTCTTCCACTCCTGACCATAAGAATCTCTTCCGAATTCTTTCCATAGCTTCAGCAATTTTAGCCGAAATACCAAATAGACTAAGGGCATAAACATGGAGATTTTGAAGGGTAGCTTGGAGGAGCTGCATTTTCCTAGCCTGAGATAACATTGAGCCTTTCCATCCTACTAGTCTCTTATTAATTTTATCAATGATCATATTCCAGAAGGAATTTGGGGATGCCAACCCTAAAGGAAGACCCAGGTAGGTGGAAGGCAACAATTCCACTTTGCATCCAATAATATTGGCAATTTTTTGTTGTCTTATGACTGGAGTATTGAGAAAGTACATAGCTGATTTGTCCCAATTAACTTGCTAACCAGTTGCCAAAGCATAGGAGTTGAGAGCTATTTTGAAGGCATTAGCCTCCTTGACTGAAGAATATCCCATGATGATAGTGTCATCAACAAACTGTTGATGAGTGCAAAAAACATTGGCAGAGGAAGGTTGAAGACCTTTGATAGTTTTGCTTTGTTTCAACTTATGAATCATTCTACTCATACTTTCAGCCAGAATGGTAAAAAGGATAGGAGATATGGGGTCTCCTTGTCTTAGCCCTCTAGAAGTTTTAAAAAAATTTGTTGGAGATCCATTAACCAAAATAGAGAACATAGGAGTAGTGATTAGTTGTCTGATTATTTTGATAATCTTATCATCCAAACCAAAAGCTCCCATGATTTTAAATAGAACATCCCATTCAACTCTATCATAAGCTTTTGCCAAATCCAGCTTTATCAAGAAACCTTCTTTCTTTGCAGCACTGAGGGAATGAATGTTCTCATGAACAAGAATGATTGAGTCCAGAATCTGCCTACTAGGAACAAATCCTTTTTTCTCTTCAGATATGATGAAGGGAAGCACCGCCAAAATTCTAGTAGTCAAGACTTTGGATATTATTTTATAGAAAGAGTTGCATAAGCTAATTGGCCTAAATTTGCCCATAGAATCCGCCCCAGCAACTTTGGGGATTAGGGTTATAAAATTGGAATTCAATTCCTTAAGGATTCTTCTGGATCCAAAAAATTCTTTAACCACATTAACTGTATCCTTCCCCACAATATTCTAGAATTCTTGAAAGAAAAACATAGGGAAACCATCAGGGCCCGAAGCTTTATCCCCTTGAAAAGAGAAGACAACTTTTTTTATTTCATCAGCAGACAGGATGGCAGTAAGGGTCTTATTCTCAATAGGGTTTATGATTTTAGGAATATTATTAACCAGATTGAGTTGATGGGTCTGATCAAGGTCCTCATTACTAGATAGAAGCTGCTTGAAGAATCTAACAGCTTCATCCCTGATTTCATCCTTATTAAGCAGAGTGTTGTTCTCAACAGTTAGTTTTGTGATTTTATTTGCTGCCTTATGTTTTAGGGAAGTCATGTGGAAAAACTTAGTCTTTTTGTCCCCTGCCTTCAGCCATATAGCTCTGGATCTCTATCTCCAATATATTTCTTCCCTAGAAATGATGTTGTGGATGTTGTCAAGGACCTTATCTTCCATGGCTTTGGAATACTTTTTGTAGCCTTCTTTCTGGATGGAATTTTGTATCTGGTCCAGTTCCTCCTTTAATTTTTTCTTTGAATCAAAAATATCACCAAAGACCTTCTTGTTCCAAGTCTTAATATTGGTTTTGACATAGTTAAGTTTTTTGGCAACTTTATACATGGTTGTTCCATTAACATCAAGATTCCACCATTCAACAATGGAATTTTCAAGATTAGGGTGGGATATCCACATCTTTTCGAAACAAAAAGGGAATCTCTGATTATTCTTAGAGTTCTCAACAACAAAGGAAATGGGATAATGATCTGACCCAATTCTATTAATAACAAAAAGGGAACAACTATGAGAAATAATCCAATCATTAGAGAGAAGGGCTCTATCAAGTCTTACCTGGATAAGATCATCACCATCTCTTCGGTTGGACCAAGTATAGGAGGCCCCATTGAGATCCAAGTCAATGAGAGAATTGTCAATAATAAAGTCCATCAGGTCAGATCTGTTATCTGGTTGAGCTTGACTACCTCCACATTTTTCTCTGTCTTGTAGAGGAGTATTGAAATCTCCCATAACAACCCAGCTATGCATAGAGAATTTTTTCCTTTTATGCTGAACTTTTTTCCAGAATTTACTTCTAGTAGATTTGGAGTTAGGGGCATAGATATTAGTGATAACAAATTCCTTTTCATCAAAAACATTTCTAGCTTTTAGGGATAAAATATTGCCATCCACATCTATCATATCTCCAGAGGTTGTGCTTTTATTCTAGAATATTGCAACCCCTCCAGAGGCTCCATTAGAGCTACTGCCACAGACCCCTCCATTTTTAAAAAACTTTAGTTTCTCCACTTTCTCTTTACTCATTTTAGTTTCCTGAACTAGGATAATATCCGGATTTTGATCTTGAATAAGATTCCTTAATATATACTGTTTATTGAGACCATTTAGGCCTCTGATATTCCATGATATTACTTTCATTTGGAAGCCTGGGGGCAGGACTCCTTGATAGTTCTCTGCCTTCCATCAACTATGTTTTGTTTACTCTCTTGGTCCCTATACCATTTCATAGTTTTTCATCCCAGTGGGGATCTTGAGGCCCCAAAATCTGCCTTAGATCTGGTTCTGGTTTTTACTCCATTAGGACCTCCTATCTTCTTGGCCTTAATTTTCTTTCCATTTCCTATTGTGTATTCTTCTTGTTGTTCTGCCCTAGATTCATCATGTATGTTGCTCCATAGCTTTTCTCTTTTCTGGGATGAAGTGGTCATATTCACTTCTATGTTCTAGAATAAAGCATTTAAGTTTGCTTGTGGCGATCCAAACTTATTACTCCTTCCCATATCTATATCCTGTTCTTGAAACTCTTTCCCTAAATAGGGTTCTTCTTTCTCTGATATGGGTTCATATAGCTCCTCATGATGAAAGTCAGTGATATCCTCAATCTCACCATCCTCAAGTGTCTATGTACTGATTTCATTCTCCTTCTCCTGTGACTGAAGGGCTTCAAAGGTATTGCCTATTTTGATCTCAAATTCCTTGGTTTCATTCTTCTTGTTCCCCTTCAAGGCATGGTCTTTAATAAGGTCAGGGGAGTCATTTTCTTGATTTTCTGGTATATTTACCAGATTTCCACTTTTTTCTTCTAACTTGTTGTAGTCTTTGTTGTTATTCTTTTCTTTCCAAACGGGTTTATTAATATTTTTTTCTTTAATCATAGGTCTTTTAGGGTTGCTGGGGCAAGCCTTAGCCCAGTGACTTGCTTTTTTACAAGAAAAACACACAAAAGGGAGAGATTCAAATTCAATGCCTTGTTCCCATAACCCAAGTTTTGAATTTATATCAATAGTACTTGGGAGATCCATATTCTATGATATATTGATGCAGATGCATGCATACACCAATCTCTTGCGAGTTTCAATCACTAGGTCTATCACAATAAGCTCCCCAAAGGAATTAGCAATTCTTGAGAAAAAATCCTCCACCTAGTATTCCAATGGTAGCCCAGGCAACCTAACCCACACTAGAGTAGATTCAAAAAAGGAGTCATTTAGCTCCATATTAGGGATCCATTTTCTAATAGAAAGAGATGATTTACCAAACATCCAGGGGCCTCCACTTAGAACTGCTTCCAGATCTTCCCTGCATGAAAAGGAGAACACAAAAAAATCTCGAGGCAGGGCAGAAACTTCAACCTGTCCTTTTATTCTCCATTTTCTTTTAACAAAGGATCTAACATCCTCGATATTAGGTCAGGGTCCAACAAATTTCCCCACCAGAGAAAGAGTCATTAAAGAGATGCTATGGTCAATAACCAAATCAGGAATCTCAATCACAAGTTTACCTGTTCTATTGTCTGATATATCCTTCACAAAGGGGAGAGAAGATTTACCAGTCGGTTTACCAGATGCATGTCTAGCAAAGAGACTATTCCATGGTTTAGGTATTCGCCCCTCCTTGGTATTTTCTATATCAATCTTCACCGCCTCGGGTCCTGAATCTTGCATATTTTTTAATTTTTTGGGATCGGGAGGAGGGTCCCATGTTTGTGGGTCCCCATGCTATCTTTCATCCTTGTCATCAGAAGTTTGTCCTCAAGCTACAATGGATTCAGACCCAGAGGAACCAGCATTGTTGTTCCCTTCATTTCTCGAATTCAAATTTCCCCCTGCAAATGTTGTTCCCTCCACTGTTCCCTCCATTTTGTAGTGTGATCTATAGTTAGATTAAGTAATAGTATTGAGATACCCTAGGGTGTAGTAGAAATGATTTATTGTATTTCACTTGTGTAATTGTTTGAATAGCTTGAGTGAATTATTCTATGTTCATAACACTTAATTGTTGTTGTGTGCTCACTGCATTGCTTAAGTGATGTTATGTGCTGTATTGTTTTAAAAAAAAATTAATTAGCGTGATTTAGCTATATTTCTTTGGGGTATTTTTGGTGGGCATTACATTTGGTATCAGAGCCCAAGCTGCAACACTGGGATCTCTGGTTAAGGATATTGCTATTATTCTTGTGAATATGCATTGATGTTCCTTGAATTAAGTTACTCTTTGAGATTCGTGTTAGAAGAAGTATTATTGGAATTTTTGGAATCTTAGATATCTATGCCTTGTGTTTCTCTCTAATTCCTTTTAGGAATCATAACTTTAAGGAAAAGGTGTATTTATCCCATATGCATGTCTTCAGAATAAGAGAAGTGTCTATATGTTCTTACTTGCTCTGTAAATTTCTAGTGCTTACTTGGATGATTAGGGTTGTTTTCCTTATACATAATTAATTTTGTGGTAGATTGAGAAAAGAATATGTGTATCCTCTTAACTAATGCGATGATCATAAAATTAGTCTGTTATGTTGATCTTCCTATGAATAGAAGGGTGAAGTGTTTGTATTATACATTTAGGAAGAATTAAGTATATATCATGATGTGAAAATCAAAGGAATTGTATGTGGTGCTTAATAAAAGTAGTTGGAATGCCTTTTTCCCGTATTTTAATCTCCTTTGTGAAATGTAAGGAAGTTAGTTGGTAATGTAATGATTACCACATAGAACTATTAGTTATTTTGGTATAGGTGTGATTTTGTATGTAATAAAAGATTGTCTGAGGAAATAATAGCTATCAAAGGATTTGGGATTGCTAGTTGCACGTGTACTGGTAGGAGATCTTATGAAAGTTTAAATTGCATACCTTTAAAAGTGGTAGCTGCATTTGGCATGACTAGGAAATTCAAACTGAGTTTGCATAAATTTGTGTGTATTGATTTGTGTGGCAATATCCCTTCCTTCCTCTTCTCTCTTTGGAGTAAAGGATTCAAATACTTGGGGGTTATTGATATTAAGTAGAAGGATTGGATAATGATTTATGAATATGACTCGTAAACATTAAAGGGAAGATTAGATGAGGTTAATTTGCATTGGAGACTGAAATTTAGGTATTGCATTCATGATCTTTGTTCTTTAAGGGAAGAATTGATTAAATAGAATATCCCATCATTTAATTAGGAAATGTATCGCAAAACTAAAAGGAGATAAATATGTGTATTGAAGAAAGAATTGGTGCATTGCATATGTAGAAATCGAAATGATATCATTGTGTCTTTATTTGGTTTGGCAAGATAAAAGTTTTAGCTTTGTGTAGGAATTGTGTGGCATTGAATAAATATTTCTCTTAACTATATGGATAAATTAAGAAAGGTTACTATATTATTGCCTTATTTGAATTTTAAGAAGTGCTTCCTTAGAGAATTCTAATGAGATAAAATAATAATTAGTTATATGAAATTGTGTTGGGATTCTAAATGCCAATTTTTCTTGAAATGTTGAAAATACATAGTCTATGAATGATAGTAATCAAGTAATAATATGAAGTGATTTTAAATAGAATGATGTGTGTGTTCTTGTAATTTAAGTGGTATTAGATGAAAATAAAACTAAGTTCTGGAAGTGGGACTGAGATATTCTTAACTTAGATAACTAGAAGTATGTCAAAAGATTATTATCGGTAAGAGTAGAAATTGATATTAAACTTTGGATTTTGTAATGAGACCTATTTTGCTTGTTTAAATATATGATTGACTAAATTGCTTAAAGACCTTATGAAGGAATTTATAATCTTCTATAGGTTATTAGTTGTGCATTAATAGAAATAATGTGTGTTGTAGTTTACTATCAAGTGAGTAATTGAAGCTCTAACCTCTGTTTCTGTTATAACTTAGTGAATATGATCATGGTATAGATAAGATATCATGAACATTAGTAATGGTATGAGTATATTGCTTGTACATGTGTGAGTGCATAGTTGCTTTATCTCTTCCTACCTATGTCAACTTTCATAAAGGATAATTGCCTATATTTTTGAAAATATTGAATTGCATAAAAATAATGAAAAGAATACAAACATATGGATTAAAATAAAAGTATTAAAATATGGCATGCACTCTCTAACACATTCAAGGGATTTCACCCTTGGATGTTGTGTAGCGATTACTCCCTTTAGTGTGACTAATGTTGGTCACCTCATGAAGTGAGTTGGATGAATCGTTTATTTTGCCTTGAGTTAATTTATGATTTATGTGATGTGTCGTAAGGATTAATGTGTATTTTTGAGATTTCTTTACTTTTGGATGACCACTGAGTTCTTCTTTCTTTTATTTTTCCCTTGTGGTGGCACATGTCACACTTAAATTTCTTGATTGATTTCGCTGGCAACTTTTCTTCTCTTTTAATTTAATGAATTGAATAGAGGATATTTTCTTTGACCTCCTCTTTTGTTGTCTATGGTGGTCATTTTGAGTGTCGATGTATTATGGGCCCAAATCTTGAGCCAATGTTGTCTCTATCATGTTCATTCTGAACCATTGATAGTGTGTGCAAGGGAGGACATCGCGGAAAAGTGCACTAGACTAAGAAAACAAGTAGATAATGTTGTTATTAGCTGAGTAAATGAAAAGTGTTAATAAGATGAAGTTTATTGGTAACTTTCTAAAGTTTATAGTAGATAGAAGTGCCTCGGAATTGTGAAGTCTAAAATTATGGAATAGTTAAATAAAAAATAGTTGTTGATTCCTTGCCTTCAAATCTTTGTGTACACATACTAGATTAAGGATGCCCTTTGAATGATTTGATTGGATAAGGATTGCATCTAATGTTTGTATAAAGTGTAGCGCAGTGTAAGCATGGTGGAAAGCAGCATATTTGAATGCCATGAAATTTGTTCTTTTAAATAAATAGGTTATTTATGCTTAGTTATTGTGTGAGGTCTTGATTTTATTAAATTTGGGGAAGCTTATTTCTGAGAAATTTTCCATGATTTAAGCTTATGATGTGATTTGTTCAATAATATAATAAGTGCAAGTGTAAGATATTGTTTAAATGTATCTCTCTCTCCCTCTCTCTCTCTCTCTCTCTATATATATATATATATTTGTATGCAACTAGATGTTGAAGGCGTGTTACTATGAATATTGATGTGAAATATAGTGATTTCTTCTTAATGATCCTTAACTCAGTGACTAAAGTTACAGTTTTGTATTTGCATGCATGGTTAAAATGAAGTTCCCTTGTAAATATTTTAACAATTTAGTGTACATATCATAATTAATAGTAGTTGGTGCTTTATTTACCTCTTGTGTAACATGTTTATTTTGAATAATTGGAACATAAGGAGGAAATTTAGTTGTCATTATCTTTCTTGGAGTTAGAAAATATTATAATATGTTTGCGTTAAATGAAATTTTTTGATTTACGTGTGCTAGTTGTCACCCTAAATCTTATGACTTCCAGGAGTAAGTCGAGTCTAAGGAGGAGAGGATGTAGTGTCCACCCTTGACTTGACTTGTTTTGACTAGAGTTGACTTTTAATACATGCATGATAGGCATTATTAGGCATAGGTTATTTCAGATGATTTATATGATGTTGATACTATCATTATTGATCACGTGATTTATTAGACAATATATATACTTATTATGTGATTGATTATTGAAGGATTATATTGATCATGTGATTTGATGAGCATAAGTGTTGATGGATTTTACATGCCTTAATATAATCATGAATTATACTAACCATGCACTTGATGATGTTTTTATTTACTGACCATATTTAATGATTATCTATGATGAGTTGATCGTATGGTGTATTTGATTGTTGTTTGACTGTCTTCGGAATAGAGACAATGCCACATCACTCATTGCGAGCGGGATGTGTCGTTGTGATTCTCTAACCCTTGTCTGATATAATATATATGCATATGTCATATCATTTCTTTGTGGATGCAGGATTTGTAGGTACCAGACACTAACTCCACCTGGCTCCACGGGTCTGAGCATGTCTTTAAATCCCAATGGCATGTGGTTCAGAGTTGGCACAAGTTCCCCTCACGTACTCTAGGTCTAAGATGTTCACCTTGTTAGGTTATCTTGATGCTAGCTGATTTGTTGATGTCTTATGTTATTTTGATTTTCCTTTTTTTTGGTCAAGTAAGTATTGTGGTGTATTGGTTAAGTCTCTTCGTCATGAGTTGGAGGTTTGGAGATCAAATACCTCTAGCTTCTTTTGTGTGAGTTTTTAGGTATGGATTTCTCATTGTGTAATTGGATGTCTCCTTATAAGGAATTTATTTAAGTGAATAATGTATTTAATCTAATTGGCTTGATCTTTAATTTATTTATTTAATAAAGATTTATTTATTATTTGATCTATTTAATTTAATGTTGAGTATTTGATATTTAATTTATTAGCTTTTATTTATTGGGTTCAATTGAGTTATTATTTATTGGAGTTTTATTTATTTAATTTTATTTATTGATTTCCTATTATTATTAATATTTATTTATAAATGTTATGGTGGGAAATTATTTATTTAATGTTGAAGTGAATTTTATTTATTGGGTAATATTATTTTACCCATTAAGTAATTAAAAGGGGGTAATTTGTATTCTTTTATTTAAAAATCATTTTAACCCCAGGTCAATGGCTTAATTTATTTTACCTACCCTTGGATTTGATTGGCTGGAAGTTTATGGTAGGTAGAAAATATATTTTATTTTCTTGAACTTTGGGAAGGTAGGTATGGAATATAATATTTTTGAAATATTTTGATCGGAAGATGGTTTTGCTTGGTTTTGTTTTTTTTAATTTAATTTTTGATAAATAGGCCTTCCTGTACATTCACGGGGTTGGCATATTTGGTGAATGAATTTTGGAGATTAATTTGGAGATTGCTGGAGGTTGGATTTGAATTGGTTTAAAGGCTTGGAATGGTCTTTTTTGGATTCTTCCATTTTCCAGGTTGGTGGTTTTACTGGCATTTCACATTGTTATTTTTTAAAGATTGTCTGCAAGGTGTCTGAAAGATTGTTTGGGGATTTAGAAAAGAATTTTAAATTGATTCTTATTTTAGAAATCAGATTTGGAAGGGATTATTTTATTCTTCTTGTTTTTGAGAAATCAAGTTAGAATGTGAGAAATGGTTTCGTGTGGTTTTTCCTGTAATTTTTCCTGTAGTTTTTCCTGTAGGTTAATTTTCTATTTGTTTGCTTGTGTGATACTTTCCAGATTAATTCTTGTACCAGAGGCATTATTGAGGGTGTTGGTGAGTTTTCTAGTTTTTATATTTGATTTTATTTGATGTATTTTGTTGGTTTCAAGCATATTTACCTTCCTATGTTATTGGGGAAAGAATTGTGCTTTCATCCATATTGATGTGCTATGATTGGTGAGTTGGAAGTGTTGCTATTTTGGGGCAGCAAGTGAGTTGGCCTTGCTGTGGTTTTACTTTCATTAATGGTAGCAAATTTAATGGCTTGATATGTCTTTGTTTATTGCTAGCCAAGAGGCTCATTTTGTTATATTGATGTTGTTGTAGCCTTGCATATGTTGTGAGAGTATGTGTGGAAGTTATTGGCTGCATTGAGTATTATTTTAATATATTTATGCTGGTAGAGCCTCTTGTGATGTGTTGTTGGGCCGTGTTAGGAGGAGTGGGCTTCATTGTGATGACTGGGGTCACAAGAGATAGGTTGACATGAGGTTCCTTGTAAGGATGCATGAAGTCTAGACCACCAAGGCACATTGGAGTTTTCCATGATTTGTAAACAAGTGATAACATTGATAATGAATTAATTGGGATGGGAAAATTATAACTCACTTAAACAAGATAATGAATAGTTTTGAGCCTCATGACTTATGTCCTAGGGAGGATGTTTTAGGATAAGCATGAGAAGGCCGTGAAGACGGTAAGCTAATCTCCCTTGGTCTCTCATAGGTTGAGATGGCTCCACATGTCCATCAGGCTAGTGCCTTGTGTTATTATGTTATTGTGTTATGAAGATGGCATGTGATGACACTCCACTCCTACATGTGTTCCCCCTTATGATTTATGATTATGTTTATTGGATGCATTTATGTCCCGATGAGTTTTACGCCTCTAGGAGTTTATTCTTGTGGCTCTGTGTGAGTTCTTCCTTGAGAATCCTTGTTATTTAGTCTCTTTGTTTTTGAGTGTTAGCCTAGATGTAGAGTGTGTGTTGGGACCTTGTGTCATCTCCTAGCACGGGGGGTGGTGCCTTTGGTTCCACATGGTCGGGTGGTTGGTGCTTTTAAACCATTGGGATGCTCATGTCTTTGGATTCTTCTTGTGTGGATGAGGATGCTTCTTTAGATTATTCATGGATAATAATTACAACAAGAATGTAAATGATGATGTGACTTATGTAATGAAATTCTTATGTAATGGTTGTAAAAGAAATCATGCTTATGAGAAATGGTTTTGTTGTTCTAGTTATAGTGATAGCTTTTGGTTATGGTATGTGATTGTAATGATGAACCTTGAGTTGTATTGTAACATATTTATATTAAATGAAATGGATGCATGAGGATGCGGATAAGTATTGTTGTTTGAAACTAAATGATGTATTTTGTATTCTTGATGAACCATGTTAAAAGTAAATCGGGTAAATGTTATGATAATGTTATTGGTTTTGAAATGATGTCTTTAACTAATGATTTATGTAGAAGAAATGTTATGTCTTGATAGGATGTATGAGTTTGAGTAATGTTGGAAGATATCTTAGGACATGTTTATGAGTTATGATTAAAGAATTTGAAATTGTAGTATCCTACTTCATAGAGAGTGATCTAATGATAGAATTGAAATCTTATAATTATGGGGTGTAATTGAAGGTTCCTTATGAAATATCATATGGATCTTCTTAGTGAATGAATTGCTAATCTTATTAATGGATATTAGTAGTAAGTATATGGGTAGATTGTAAAATGAATGCTTGTCTTTTAGTAAAGGATTATAGTGTATCATGTGTTATGGGTTAAGATTATATCTCCATTTGGTGGATGCTATTAGTGGTTATGGAATTAGGATATTGTATCATAGTTTGTGTTGAGATGAATTCATGTAGTTACCTGATTTGTAATGAGATGGTTGCTGGTTAGTTAATATAGTTTAAGACATTTTATGAGTATTAAATGAGCTATGGGTTAAATGTTTAAGGAGACTCTGTGTTTATTGCTTTATGTACGTTAGGAATCGTGATGAAGTAATAAGCATGCTAGGAGCATATAATCATAAATGATAAGATAATCGTAAATGGAAATGGTGCTAATGCAATGTAAGGGTTAATCTTGGTATGTGAATGGTGATATTAATAGTGAAACAGTGGTTAATGGTAATAGGAACATTTGGACTTGGTGTATAAAATGAACCTAAGAGAAAAAGGGAAGTAGCTATGCATTGAAAGATAGAATCTCATATTAAATGAAAGATTAAGTAGGTTGCATATCATGAGTGTTAGGTATGACTATGATGCACCTATGTCTGTATAATGATTAATATTATGGGGTATTAATCTAGAAGAATATAAATATTTATTTATTATGTAGTTAGATTAAGTAATGGCATTGAGATACCCTAGGGAGTAGTAGAAATGATTTATTGTATTCCGCTTGTGTAATTGTTTGAATAGCTTGAGTGAATTATTCTATGTTCATAACACTTAATTGTTGTTGTGTGCTCACTGCATTGCTTAAGTGATGTTATGTGCTGTATTGTTTTAAAAAAAAATTAATTAGCATGATTTAGCTATATTTCTCTGGGGTATTTTTGGTGGGCATTACAACCATCCTACTGTAGTCATTGTGTCTCCCATTTGAGCAGCGTGCTCTAGGTGGTTGGCCTTCCTGCATGTGCAGACCCCATTTGTATATGTTGGTATTTTGGTATGGTTTTGTCATTGATGTCAACACCTACTAAATACACCTACTTTGGAGATCCATCAACATTCAGTGGCAATTAGTAAACTGTTCAAAACAGTCACCGGTATATGGTTAACCGGTAGGATATAATGTTCACCAGTACCTGCATTGACATGGAAGACACTTGGTAATATCGAAGACATCATGTGGACACTTTTCTTTGAAGTAATAATCATTGGCATATTCTTATTTGCATATTTGCTTTTACCGACAAATAGGTCCAGGTTATCTAGGGTTACACCGGTAGGTTTATCTTTTCCAGATCAGCATGGCATGCTATGGAGATGATTTATTATTGTTGTAAATACATTAAACTGACATGTCCAATTGGTTATTGCATCGGATATTGTATTATTTGTAAAATGTTTTTATTGTAATATCTTGTAGAGCCGACCTACTAAAATTGGTCTTAGGCTATGGTATAAATGTAAGATCTTATTTGTAAGATCAAGTGTGGAATGCGAAAAAGATTTAAGGAAGGATATATGCGGGATTAGGTAGAGATATACACAAAGACATCATTTGAAGGTGAAGCTAGGTTTTTGTAGAAGCATATCAGCATTACACCGGTACTGAATCCAGCATATGAAGATGCTATTTTGTGCAGTACATTCTCATTGGATTTAACCATCCAATTGTAGTCAGTGTGACTCCCATCTATGATTGAGTAATGAGCTCTAGGCTGTTGGCCTTTCTACATGTGCAAACCCCTCTTTGTACACTTACTATCTGCAGTAGTATCATCTGATTGTGGGTAAGGTTTCCCACTGTGGTTTTTCCCCTTACAAGGTTTCCACATACAAATATTTGTGTCATGTGTTGTGGATGACTTTATGTTTATGTTTCATGCATTAATTCTTACCGGTATAGCAATTTTTTGTTAACACTATTTACGAGCATACTTAACTGTCTTACCGGTACTAAGCATTAAGTTGGTTAATAAGATTTTGGTTTGAATTTATTAGACAACTGATTCACCCCCCCCCTCTCAGTTGTCCCCGGGACCTACAATCGGTATCAGAGCTTAGTCCTCTTTTTGCAGAAGTTTAACAACTTGAGGAGATCCAATGTCTACTAATTATTTCAGAAAGGATAGTCCTAAACTTGATGGAACCAACTATGGAATATGGAAAATCAGAATGGAGACACATCTGAATTGCATTGGTAAAGATATCTGGGAAGTTACTAAGAATGGTTATACTACTACTGTAGTTGGTCAGACTACTCCTACTACTTTAGCTAAAGATGAAGAAAATGATTGCAAAGCAAGAGAAGTACTTTTGAGTGCATTATCAGATAGATCTACTGCAAAAGTTATTTGGGATCATTTGGAAACACTGAATGAAGGGGATTCCACAGTCAAAATTGCAAAACTTGAAAGCTTCCGAGTTAGGTATGAACATCTGAAAATGGAAGAGGATGAAAGAATTTCTGCTTTTATGGAAAGAGTAAATGAAATTGTCTTAGGTATCAAATGTTGTTGAGGAACCTTGAGTGAAGATGAGATTGTTTCAAAAATCTTAAGAGGTTTGCCATCGGCATTTAAGATGAAGGTTACCACTATTAATGAGTTAAGAACAATGCCTAATACATCAGTAACTAGGGATACATTGATTGGAAAACTTTCAGCTTTTGAAATTGAGGAATTTGGTCCTGTTGCTACTATAAAAACTGATTTGGCCTTCAAAGCATCAACATCATCTACTCCATCTTTTGATAAATCAGACTGGAGAGCCTTTTATGCAAGAGAACTTGAAGAAACCAGGAAGGAGAATGAAGAGCTTGAAGAACTTGAAGCACTATTTGCAAGAAAAATGCCAAAAGGTCCAATTGGAAGTAAGTATGAAGGTAAAGCACCCTTTAAATGTTTCAACTACAATAAGATTGTTCATATGGCTTCAAGATGCCCTAATAGACATGCTAGACTAAGAGAAGAAGCTAGAAAGACATACAAACCTAATCCTAAATATCAGAGATACAGATTTAAGAAAAACAAAGATAAATCTTGTTACATTGTTGATGAAAGTGTGACTGATGATTCTGATGAGGATCTAGCAAACAATGGATGGGTCTTTGTTGCTATAATAGAAGATCAACCGGTACCTATTGCTCAACCAGTAGAACAAGCCCTAGCAGCTAAAGTTGAATCAAAGGATGAATGGATTATTGACTCAGGATGCTCACATCACATGATTGGAGACAAAGGTAAATTCTTGAACTTTCAAGGATACAATGGAGGTTTAGTAAGATTCGGAGATGACAAAGCCTGTTCAATCAAAGGTAAGGGTTCAATATCTCTTGATGGTAAACATAACACTGACAATGTTTACTATGTTGAAGGATTAAAACATAATCTTTTAAGTGTTGGTCAATTAGTTGAGAAAGGTTTTCAGTTACAATTTAAAAATGGAAAATGCAAAATCATGAATAGAACTGGTTTGGAAATTGCAACCGGTAATCAGACTAGAGGTAATATCTTTCATTTGAATAACAGTGAAAAGGCATGCTTAATTGCTCATATAGATGAAAGTTGGCTATGGCATAAAAGACTATGTCATGTAAATTTTCATTGTATGGTAAAAATCAGTACTTCTAAGGCAGTTAGAGATCTACCTAAAATTATGAAACCTTAGAATACAATTTGCAAGGAAAGTCAATTTGGAAAACAAGTTAGAGCTAGTTTCAAAAGTATTCCAAAAAAATCCAATAATGCTCTTGATTTAATCCACACTGATTTATGTGAATCGGCTAGAACTAAAAGATTACAAGGTGATAGATATTTCATGCTAATCATTGATGATTATTCTAGAATGTGTTGGGTTACTTTTCTCAGGGAAAAATCAGAAGCACTTGGGAAGTTCAAACTATTCAAAGCAATGGTTGAAAATGAAACCGGTAAGAAAATTAAATGTTTAAGATCAAATCAAGGAGGAGAATTCACATCTAGAGATTTCAATACATTTTGTGAAGTAAATGGAATCAAAAGACAATTATCAGCACCTCGGACACCACAATAGAATGGAGTTGTTGAAAGGAAAAATAGAACTATTTTGGATGCAGCAAGAAGTATGTTATCAGAAGCAAATCTACCACATGTGTACTGGAGAGAGGCAGTAAGCACTATTGTCTATACATTCAACAAAGTTCACATCAAAGGTGAAACCGGTAAGACCCCTCATGAACTATGGTTTGGTAATACTCCTACTCTTAAGTATTTCAGAATTTTTGGAAGTAAATGTTATATTAGAAGAGATGAGTATATTGGCAAGTTTGATCCTAGAAGTGATGAAGGAATATTTCTTGGTTTTTCATCTAAGAGTAAAGCTTATAGATCTTTCAATAAAAGATTACAAAAAATTGTTGAGAGTACAAATGTAAAGATTGATGAACAATTCAGAGGAACTTCAGGGTATATAGACTCTGAACCGGTAACAAAAATTATGACAAATGAACCAACAGTAAATCCATTGGTACAGAATGATGATCCAGTTACTCCGGTATCATCAGAGGATTCCACAGTAATTGAAGAACAACAATAGACTAAGACACCCTAGTATGTAAGACTGAATCATTCTGAAGATCTGATAATTGGAAGCAAGTTTAAAGGAGTCATGACAAGAGGAAGATTGGAAAATGAAGAGGTATGTCTTATTTCTCAAATTGAACCATTATCTATCAATGAGGCATGTGAAGATAAATTTTGGATTAAAGCCATGGAAGAAGAATTAGGACAAATTGAGAAAAATAATACTTGGACATTAGTTCCCCGGCCTAAAAATAAAAATGTAATTGGAACCAAATGGGTATTTAGAAACAAACTCAATGAAGATGGTAAGGTTGTTAGGAATAAAGCAAGACTAGTGTGTAAGGGATATTCTCAAAAAGAAGGAGTTGATTATAATGAAACCTTTGCACCGGTAGCCAGAATTGAGGCAATTAGATTATTCTTGGCCTTTGCAGCTCACAAGGATTACAAAGTTTATCAAATGGATATTAAATGTGCATTTTTGAATGGAGATCTTGAAGAGGAAGTTTATATTGAACAACCTGATGGATTTTCTTTGACAGATGACAATGATATGGTTTGAAGATTAAGAAAAGCTCTGTATGAACTAAAACAAGCTCCAAGAGCCTGGTATGCAAGATTGGATAAGTATCTTTTAAAAATTGGTTTTACTAAAGGAAATGCAAATAGCAATTTATATTACAAAGTAACTAATGAAGACATCTTGATTATGGAAGTATTTGTTGATGATATAATCTTTGGAGGAGAAGTTGGATTATGCAAAGAATTTTCTCTTAAAATGCAGCATGAATTTGAAATGTCTATGATTGGAGAAATAAAATTCTATTTAGGATTGCAGATTTTACAGACTGATAAAGGCATATTTTTGAGTCAATCTAAGTACTTGAAAGAACTACTTAAGAAATTTGGGATGGAAAACTCTAAACTGGTAAGCACACCTATGACTACAAATGACAAATTATCTCAAAGGGATGAATCTACACCTGTCAATCCAACTAGATACAAATCTATGATAGGAGGTTTACTGTATTTGACACAAACCAGACCTAATATTATGAATGTAGTATGTATAGTTTCTAGATTTCGGAGTAATCCTAAGGAAAATCATGAATCAATAGTAAAAAGGATTTTTCGGTACTTATAAGGCACAACAAATCTTGGATTATGGTATCCTAAAGATGAAAATTTTGATCTATATGCATACACAGATACAAATTGGGCAGGAGATGTGGATGATAGAAAAAGAACCACTGGAGGAGCATTCTTTCTTGGAAAGAGATTAGTTTCTTGGTTAAGTAAGAAACAGAGTTGTACATCTTTATCAACAACAGAATCAGAATGTGTTGCAGTAGCAACAAACTGTACACAGGTACTTTGGCTTAAGCAAATGTTGAAAGACATAAAGGTAAAATGCAAGGAACCTATTACTATATATTGTGATAACACTGCAACAATTGATATATCTAAGAATCCAGTATTACATTCTAAAATAGAACATGTTTCTATCAAACTAAATTCTCTAAGGGAAAAAGTTGAAGAAAAGGAAATAAAACTGGTTTATGTGAATACTAAAGAACAGCTTGCAGATATTCTTACAAAACCTTTGCCTAAGGAAACTTTTGAGTATCTCAGAGATCAGCTCGGAGTCTTACCTCCATCGGTAGAGACTTAGACAGTTGATGATTGTCATCAACTGACAGAATTAAATGGACAAATCTTTTATTCTGGTATTTGATGAGGAAGTTACTTCTCAGGGGAAGTAGTTGGCATATTGAATTGGTTAATATTTTGTATGAACTTGACTTTTTGTGACTATGGCATTTGATGTCAAAGGGGGAGAGATATATGGAAAAACATTAAGGAAAGATATATTGAAAAATGCATTATCTTTTTGAGGAGAGATTGGTATTGAAAATAAATCTTTGAATAAACACATGTTACTCTCAGGGGGAGAAATGGAGATTGTTGATTTTTGTACTTGGCATTTCTATTTTGGCACTTTGATGGTTTTTCCATCTTGTGTTGCCATCAATGCCAAAGGGGGAGATTGTTGGTATTTTGGTATGGTTTTGTCATTGATGTCAACACTTGCTAAATACACCTACTTTGGAGATCCAACAAAATTCACCGGCAATCAGTAAACTGTTCAAAACAGTCACCGATATATGGTTAACCGCAAGGATATAATGTTCACTGGTACCTGCATTGACATGGAAGACACTTGGTAATATCGAAGACATCATGTGGACACTTTTCTTTGAAGTAATAATCATTGGCATATTCTTATTTGCATATTTGCTTTTACCGACAAATAGGTCCAGGTTATCTAGGGTTACACCGGCAGGTTTATCTTTTCCAGATCAACATGGCACGCTATGGAGATGATTTATTATTGTTGTAAATACATTAAGCCAACATTTCCAATCGGTTATTGCATCGGATATTGTATTATTTGTAAAAATGTTTTTATTGTAATATCTTGTAGAGCCGACCTACTAAAATTGGTCTTAGTGTATGGTATAAATGTAAGATCTTATTTGTAAGATCAAGTGTGGAATGCGAAAAAGATTTAAGGAAGGATATATGTGAGATCAAGCAGAGATATACATGAAGACATCATTTGAAGGTGAAGTTAGGTTTTTGTAGAAGCATATCAACATTACACCGATACTGAATCCAGCATATGAAGATGCTATTTTGTGCAGTACATTCTCATTGGATTTAACCATCCAACTGTAGTCAGTGTGACTCCCATCTGTGATTGAGTAGTGAGCTCTAGGCTGTTGGCCTTTCTATATGTGCAGACCCCTCTTTGTACACGTACTATCTGCAGTAGTATCATCTGATTGTGGGTAAGGTTTCCCACCGTGGTTTTTCCCCTTACAGGGTTTCCACGTACAAATATTCGTGTCATGTGTTGTGGATGACTTTATGTTTATGTTTCATGCATTAATTCTTACCGGTATAGCAATTTTCTATTAACACTGTTTACCGGCATACTTAACTATCTTACAGGTACTAAGCATTAAGTTGGTTAATAAGATTTTGGTTTGAATTTATTAGACAACTGATTCACCCCCCCCCCCCTCTCAGTTGTCCCCGGGACCTACAGTATACACATATTATATACACCTAAAAATGGTCTAAAGATAGTTAATTAAATACGTAGTTATTTGATTAATTCCCCTTACCAATTAATTGAATTCACAAGCAATTTAATTAATTTCTCTATTCATCTACTAGTAAATAAATCTACATGATTTATTTATATATTTCATTTCATATCCCCCTTTGATTAATTAATTCTAAATTAATTAATGTCCCCCCATATAAATCAATTCTTCTAATTCTTAATTAAGATTAACAAACTCAATTTTGTTGAGATTAATTATCATTTTCCAATTATTTGAATTTCTAAATTCAAATGAGCACATGGCTCCTAAATTTTAACCACCTAACCTAACCCTCCCCTAACCTAACCCTGGGTTTAACTAACCCTATCCTATCTTGCACATTCTAACCTCCTTATCCTAACCTCCTATGGTGTGGATGTTTTCCCCTTGAGACACATAGCACTTTTTCCACATGTCTCCTCCCTTCGATACTTGCCCTCTCATGAACAAGGCTCCTTGAAACTTGTCACCACAGAGATGACAAGTGTTGCTTCCTCCAACCTATTCTCCAACTTCCTCAATCTTGGCCCTTGATATCTTCAGATCAAATCTGGACCGTTGATTCCTACCACCTCGGCTTTGGCCTTGGAATTCCTATAAATATCCCCCATTTTGGAGCAATAAGGATCCCTTGCATTCATAGCTTTAGCATCATTACTATAGGCAATTTTCATTTCAATCATCTAGTAATTAGCATTTTGGATTAATCATAGCATTGCATTTTATATCATTTGCATAGTCAATCATGATCAAGTAGCTACTCAACTCTTGAGTTGCCACTTTGGAGGTCATTACTCCGCTAAGAGCCAATCAATCCAAGACCTTCAAGGTCCTCAAGAATAGAGGAAAATGGGACATTTCAAGGAAGGCTTATGGTTTGCATTTTTAATCTAGTTTTGAATTAAGCTTTTCATTTATGTTTTTATTGTCTCATTATATGTGTATGCCCTTCTATTTACCATATTTTTAGCATCACATTAATTGGCGCCCATCGTGGGGCCTAGCCCCTTTGATCTTTAACAAGTTTGCTTGCAGGAAATTTCATTGACAGGTTGATTAGCTCTTTCAGAGTGCAGATTAGCTCTCTTGGGCTCACGAATCGCGTTCTTGGCTTCTTTTGTAGTGTTCTGATACCTCAAATGGCATTTTTGGGAGACTTCTCAACTCTGTTTTCATATTTTTGTGTACTTTAGCATTTTTGGTATGTATTGTGGCATTTCTGGTACATTTGTCAGCATTTTCAATCTATTTGACAATGTTTCTGGTGTCCAGAGTAGCATTTTGGGTCCATTTGGCAGCATTCTTGGCCCATATGATGGCGTTCTTCATCAATTTGATGATATTTTTCAAGTTTTTATTAATTTTGCAAATATTGTATGTTGCATTCAATATTTCTACTTCTAGACTGTCATTTGCCCGAACCTAATTTGCAGATTATTGGTTTTGTAGGTACTTATTTTGCTATGAAAGACCGGAGTCATAAACTATTTCGCCATCAAAGAATGCAATATAAACTACTAACTTTGTTTACAGTTGTGGGATTTTGCACTTAGTTTTGTTAAATTAGGCACATAGACTAATTACAATGGAAATGAACAAACATGTCTTATGTGTTTTGAGGATAGGCGAGTATGCTCTCACCTTTCTTAGGTGATCAGAAACCTAGACTCATCTTTTGCTTTCAATAGTGCATATATTTAGCGGGCCTACCCTCCCAAGGAGCCTATAAGGCCAAAGCCATTAAGGTCAGTGAGAGAGGAATGACCCAAGTGGGAACGGCTAATGCCAAGTACTCCAATCCACTATAAAATAAATGTGATTTGATGAAAATCAAGTCAACGACAGTGCTCAGGAATAACTCTCCTTCATACCTTCGGGTATATCAAACCTTGGTTTTCAAGGCTGGGAGACCTCTTAATTGAGTTTATACCCCGACGTGTCGAACATATCCCTTACTAGTTCCAACTAAAATTAGAAGCTACCCGGTTTACCTCCAAACATTATTGAATTCTTAGTGCATGGAGGGAAAAGAATCTCTCCTTAAGATACTCACCATATGTCCCTCTTGAGCGTATGTGTGAACTCCCCTTTTGAGACCTTATTGCTAGGATCATAATGGGACTCCACTAGCTCTCGCAAAGGCAAAAACACAGGCGCCCTTTAGGGGGTGACAAGGTTGTGTGAGCTGACAGGGTACCAAGTTGTGGGCTAAGAACTAATAATGAAGCCAATCTTCTTAGGATAGACTCATTGATGTGTTTTCAATTGTTCAAAACCCGTGAAAACTTGGGATTTCTTTAAAAATTCTTGAACATACACTTTATGTGTCCTTTGGGACAAAAATACAATCTTATTTTTGTGTTTTTAAGTCAAGTCAAGATCTCATCCATTGAAATACAACAAACATTGAAAACTCAAACTTCAAATTGTCAAATTCACAAGGTTCACAGTAGATTATCTCTTTCAGTCCAAACAGTTGCACCTACGGTCCAAAGAGTCACATTCACAGTCCAAACATTAGCTCTGTCACTTCAAACAGTCGTACCTATAGTCCAAATAGTTGTATTTTCAGTCCAAACATCAGCTCTCTTGGTGTGAATGTTAACTTTCTCATATTTCAACATTAACTCTCCAAGGTTGAGCACATTAGAGTTTATGGTCTAAACAACAAAGTTCCTGGTCTAAACAATAGAGTTCTTAGTCTAAAGAGTAGCTTTCTTGGTCTAAAGGCCAGCTCCCTTGGTCTAATCAACAACTCTTTTGAGTTGAATGTCAAATTGCTCATGTTGCAGCATTAGGTCTCCTAGTTTATACTTGTTAGGTCTAAATATCAATTCTTTGAGTCTGAAAATAAAAAAAGTTGGGTCAAAATTGTAATCTCCTAAGTTCAAACACTTAATTTTCTAAGTCTACACATCATTATTTTGAACTTTAGAGTCACTGCATTGCAGAATAGCATTTTTGGTCTATTTCTCAGCATTTCTGGTTAGTATAGCAACATTTCTGGTTTGTTTCTCAGTGTTTCCATTCTGTTTCTCATCATTTCTGGTAAGTTTGTCAGCATTTCTGGTCAGTATAATAGCGTTACTGGTCTGTTTCTCAGTGTTTCTAGTCAGTATAGCAGTGTTTCTGGTCAGTATAGCAGAGTTCCTGGTCATTTTATCAGCGTTTCTGGTAAACTACATCAAAATTAGAAAACAAAAACAACTCATTTCTCAGATAATCAAACATAGAGACTAGGTCATCTCCTTGGGTCATTCAATCAAGTTATCTTCTGTCAAAACAGATTCAAGAGTTAGACATGCTAAAGGTCTCAAGTAGTCACCTCAAACAAGTTTAAATATCTAACACCTTAAAGTTCAACATCATATTTTCTTTGATAAATTAATCATTCAAACATAGTTTCTCATTAGGATCTATCATCTTTTAATCATGAAACTACAATTCTTGATCAGAATAACCTCGTTCTTTATCATAGGATATATCGTTCTTATTAAACTTGGTCATATCAAAAATCACACTCCAAAACTAAGATCGAAAAACTTGCAAACAAACAAATACTTGAAAAGATCATTTCCTCAACAATTGATCATTTATTGTGACACATTATGCAAGATTTAAATCTTGCAAAAACATTCAAAACACATGTATGCCCATTCTAACCAGGGCTCAGAGATGAAAGATTGCTGAAACGGAAATAGAAATGTTTGAAATAACTGAAGACTATAGAAACGTGGAACACGAAGGTGAAATACAAGTTGAAGAGGAAATAACATAACAACATGTCAGAGACATCAAAAAAGATCCTCAATTCGATAAATTTATGCACAAAATATTGGAGGGAGAAAAAGAAAAATATTTCCTAATGTTAGCAAAATTTGGTGCTAAACTCCCCCAAGATTTTGATGTGAGCAAATTGACACAAAAGAGAAGTGACCCCCCCCTTAATAACAAACAATACGAGGATATTTTTGGTCTCAAACTCAATGACACATCAATTCCTAGTAACACTAGAACCAATGAGGAAACTTACATTCCCAAAAGGGATGAATTAGAAATTCTAAATAATGTTCAATCTAATGAGGATACAAAAAGGGGTAGAGATGATACAAGAAGAGATCAAGATCCTCCTAGAATGCAAAATCATGGTTATATAAGAACAAATCATGTTTATAATCCTATCACAACTCTCACACAATAAATACAAACACTACAAACACAAATTCAAGGTATGCAGAGAGGAAATATTAGAAGATACTCACTTCAAGACATATGTCCCTATCCATTCGATACAAATCTAAATATGATACTATCTCCTATAGGTTTTGAAACTCCTAGATACAAAAAAATATGATGGAAGCACTGACCCCCAAGATCATATACGATAATTTTGCACAATGAGTATGGAGTTTGCACATGAGGATACCTACTTGATGAGATTATTTCCAAAAAGATTAATTGGACTAGCTATGGAATGGTTCTCCAAACTTACACCTGGAATCAAATCATTCTCAAAATTGGTGGATAATTTTGTTTCATAATACTCTTACAACATACAACATGAAGTAACAATGCTAGACCTATGTAACACCAAATAAAAGAGTGGAGAACCTTTCATGACATTTTTACAAAGATGGAGACGGTTAGCTTCACGATATCCTCATACAGTGCCAGAGTATGAAACAATAGACATATTCATCGACAACCTAAATGATCAAATGAGCTATCATCTAAAAATGCAAGGACATAAATTTTTTTGATAGATGGTTCATAATGGAATTAGAATGGAGGAAGCCATGATAAAGAAGGGTGAGTTGAAAATATACAAAGGAGTTCACCCTCCTAACAACACTAACAACAACAATCATAATGATAAGCCAAAGTTTTGTAATAGAAATCATAATATCATCAATGATGGGATAGTGGATAACAACAATGTGAAACCAAAGCAACCGGTTTTTAATTTATCCAATCACTCAGTAGCGGCTCAACAAAACAACAATCACCAAAAAGCAACTATCAAAAAATTCTTTTGAAGGCAATTTACAAACATTGGTGAACCCCTTGGATCCACATTAAAAATGCTTATCGCAAACAAATTGATTACTTTACTAGAAGAAAGAAACTTTGAACCCAAGGTAAAACCTACTTGGTGGAATGACAACCATTATTGTGATTTCCATCAAAACAAAGGACACCAAACAAATTCTTGTCAATGATTAAAACATGTCATCCAAGATTTGATTGATAATGGAGTAATAACTGTGGATGGACATACAACAAATGAATCTCACACAGCTTTCAAAACTCTGCTTCCTAACTATGAGAAGGGTGAATCATCAACAAGGTAGAATAGTAAAGGTAAAGCAAATGTAAATTATGCTCATGTATATGACAATGTGGTAAATGTGATCATGGTTAAAGAGCAACAACATCAAGAACCCACTCATGTTATCACACGAAGCAAATCCAAATTGGTTTTTCTGGGTCCCACAACTAACACGTCATCTACTACCAAACAATACAATCTAGTGGATCAATTACAGAAAACACCCACACAAATATTCATCTTAGAACTTTTAAAGCTTTCACCTGCACACAAATAAATTCTAGAAAGAGCATTAATCAATACAACAGTATCCAAAGATCTTGATTAAGATCAATTCCAAACCATGGTGGGACACCTCACAACCCCTTACTTCTTATCATTTACCAAAGAAAACAACATGTCCTTGCAACATCCCCATAATGCTCCCTTACATATTGAAGTCCTCATTCACAAGACGCATGTTAAACGTGTCCTAATAGATGGTGGAGTTGGTTTAAATATTTTCTCATTGAGTCTTGTCCATGCTCTAGGTTATTTAGAAGATGCAGTTGATCCTCGAAAAAAGATCACCATCAAAGCATATGATGAAGAAGAGCGTTCCTCTAAAGGAATTATGATATTACCCATCAGAGTGGGACCTTTGTATAAAGACACAGCATGCCAAGTTCTAGACTTAGACTTATCATACAACATACTCTTGGGAAGACCCTGGATACATGACATACAAGTTGTTCCATCCACATATCATCAGTGCCTAAAGTTTCCCTACAATGGGTAGGAAATCTCAATCTCAACAAATTCAAATCCATTTCAGTATTGTAGTAATCTCAAACTAGCTCAAGAAGTCATTGTTCCTCATAATAGGGAGGCATCATCTTCAAACACGCAAACTAAATAAAAATAATTTGCTTCAATTTTGTCAAGTATGGAAAAACAAATGCAGCTAAGAGATTGAGGGAACAAAGAATATTCAATATCCCAATTACCACTTTCTCCTAAATCCTATGGAAAACCATCAAACTCTAAACAACAACCAATTGCGAAACATCTTCCACTATTCGATGGAGCATTTGTTAGTGTTGGAACCTTATCAGAGGAAACATAAGACAAATATGTGCTACAATGGCTATACAAAGATGAAGAAGTCCAACAAAAGATCAAAAATGTCAGAATACCCATTGAAAAGTATGGAAAAGGATTTAACATTCTTCAAAAAATGAGATACACTGGAACAGGTCCTATAAGAAAAAGAAAAGAAGGTATCTTAGAACCTATCCAACCTCATACTCAGCAGGCTATAGAAAAAGAAGGCTTAGGGTATGGACAAGTTACTTTACTAGAAGACACATCGTCTAACCAACAACAAGAAGAATATGGAAAAAAACAAGAACAACTTGAAATTGAAAGGGAAGAAGCATCTTGAAAGAAACAAGCACAAACAAACATGAAATGGCAAAAGAAGCAATCTCCTAATCAACAAGAGAAACAAACCAATGATACCTCCCAAGCAACATTAACTCTTAATCAAAACAAGAAAGAAGCTAATACAAGTCAAGGAGAGCTGATAGAAAAGTTGGCAGAACTCAATCTTAGTCCAGAAGAAGTTGAATATGAAAGAAGACAAGATATAGCAGGAAAAATAGAAGAAACACATCAAAAGCTATATTAACAAATTTGTAGATTGCAAGCTACAAGTGAGATAGATTCTGATGAATGGGAATGGGATTCCTATCATTCTTGAAGAATCAGCTAAAGAAAATTGCTTTGAAGAAGATGTAGGAGTCATTTTAGTTCACACGTATGTAGGGTAAACATTAGGAACTAACCCACTTGAATTAGAATCACATTCAGCTAGCTTGGATTTAATCAAGGATGATCGGGAGCTTCTTGTGCGAGGTCATTCTGATGAGGGTTCATTCTAGACATTGACATACACATCAGAAACTTTGACATATCTATCATGACCCTTGATACCCTCGAAACATCCCAACCTGAGGACCCCTTATCTCTAATCCACCCCAAACTTATTGATTGGGAAAATGAAGGACATACTGCCATTGATACCTTTTTGAATGACCATGCCATATACATATATCTTAATGCAATCGAACCCGCAACAAATTTTCCCCAGAAATTTCAGCAACGCATCTTCCAGTCAAGTGGGTGCCAAATCTCCCAATCATAAAAAGGAAAATAAAGAAAACAATATCAGGTCTAATGCTAAAAACCATTTCTTGGCAACATTAGATCAGGAAAAAGTAAAAAGAAAGGATGCATCTAATAGTGAAAACCTCCTTGAAGTGCCAGAAGATGGGCGATTTGACACTTTACCTGAGTACTATCAAGAAAGGTCATCAATTTTGATCGAACCAACAGAGGTAGTTAACATTGGGACAATAGAGAAACCAAAGATCCTACATCCAATGATTTCTTTATCAAAAGAAGAAATGCAACAATATATGGAATTCTTTAAACGATGGAAAATCAATTTTGCCTGGTCATATGCAGACATGCCAGGACTGGATCCAGAGCTTATTATGCATCACTTAAATGTCAATCCAGGAGCTAAACCAATCAAATAGAAATTAAGGAAGATGCATCCACATATCGCTCTCCTAGTCAAAGCAAAACTAAAGAAATTACTGGATGTAGGATTCATCAGACCTGTAGCATATCCTCAATGGGTATCAAACATCGTTCCTATTTCAAAACCAAACAAAAGTATCAAAGTATGCATGGACTTCAGAGATCTTAATAATGCATGTCCAAAGGATGACTTTCCTTTGCCTAACATTAACATCATTGTAGATCTAACGGTTGGACACTCCATGTTTTCTCTAATGGATGGTTTCTTCGAATACAATCAGATTAAAATAGCATGTGAAGATCAATAAAAGACAACTTTCACATGTCCGTGGGGTACTTTCTACTAGAACGTCATGCCTTTTGGACTAAAGAATGTAGGTGCCACATATCAGAGAGCTATGAAAATGATATTCCATGACATGATGCATACATTCATGGAAGACTATGTGGATGACATCTTGGCCAAATCATACAATAGAGAAGAACATATAGAGATACTAGAAAATATCTTTGATCGATTAGAACAGTACAAGCTCCGGCTAAATCCTAAGAAATGTGCCTTTGGTGTCACTTCAAGAAAGCTATTGGGATACTTTGTTTCAGCTAGAGGTATCGAAGTAGATCTAGCTAAGGTCAAAGAAATCATGGAAATGGCATCTCCCAAGAATATAAGTCAACTCAGATCACTCCAAGGAAGACTCCAGTCAATTAGAAGATTTGTTGTTCAACTAGTAGATAAATGTCAACCATTTACTCATCTATTGCATAAAAGTGTTCATTTCAAGTGGGGTCATCAATGTGAGAATGCATTCAACAAGATCAAGGCATATCTCTTGCAACCACCCAACCTAATATCACCAATTCTAGGAAAGCCGTTATTACTCTATGTATCGACCACTGAAGTATCACTAGGAGTTCTACTTTAACAACAGGATAATGAAGAAAAAGAATGGACCCCACCTAATACATCAGTCGAACACTAGTGGGATACAAGCTCAACTATTCCCCAATAGAAAAAGCATGCTTGGTGGTAGTTTTTGCTTCTCAAAAATTAATACACTATCTATTATCTCACTCCATCAGGTTGATAGCTAAAATTGATCCTCTGAAGTATTTGCTCAGCAAGGCAACATTGATAGGATGACTAGCAAAATGGATCATGATTCTAAGTGAGTTTGATATTGAGTATGCAGATAGAAAAGTTATCAAGGAATGAGTCATTACAGACCAACTAGCCAAGGCACTGCTTCAATATGATCATCCTTTACACATTAAGTTTCTCGATGCTGATATCCTAACAGTCACCACAAAAACATGGTAATTATACTTTGATGGTTCATATACACAACATGGATCAGGAGCAGGTATTCTATTCATCACACCACAAGGTCATACAATTCCAAAATCATACAAATTAAACTTCCCATGCACCAACAACACAACAGAATATGAAGCTTTGGTTACAGGCATCAAAATGGTTGTAGAATGGAACATTACACAACTTTAAGTCTTTGGAGACTCTTAGATCATCATCAAACAAATTAATGATGATTACCAAACAAAGGATGACAAATTAATGCCTTACAAAAATATGGTAGATGATTTCAAGAAATATTTAATAGAAATAACTTTTGATCAAATTCCAAGGAATGACTACAAAGTAGCAGATGCCATGGCAACACTTGCTTCTCTACTTTAGACACAGGAAAATCAAGAGCATTATGAATTCCTGGTGGAAGAGTTGTTTTACCTCGCTCATAATTGTCCTGAGTCCCAAACTATATATCACCTTGTTGGGCATTATTCCTCTCGCTATGGCCAAACTTACACATACCTAAAAGATAACACCCTACCTCCCAATTTATCAAAGAACCAAAAGAGAAACTTTATTCTCTAATCCTCCCATTTTACTGTTGTCATGGATACCCTATTTAAAGGAAGTCTAGATGGTACTCTTTTAACATGTCTCAAACAAGAAGAATCTGAGAAGGCCTTACATGAAGTCCATAACAACATTTGTGGCACTCATTCAAGTGGTCTTACCCTTTCTAAAAAACTCATACGCTTGGGCTATTATTGGTCAACTATGGAATGACATTCTTTTCAGATAGCTAGAACATGCAAACAATGTCAGATCCATGGGAATTTGATTCATGCACCAACACAAGAACTTCATGCTTTGGAAAATCTTGGCCTTTCTACCAATGGGGTCTTGATCTAGTAGGAAAGATAAATCCTTCTTCATCTAATGGTCACAAATTCATCCTTGTGGCTATAGAATATTTCATGAAATGGATTGAGGCAGTACCTCTTACAAATATCACAGGAAAACAAATTGTTGCATTTATCTTAAACTACATCATCTGTCATTGTGGAATACCCATGACCATTATCACTGATAATGGGTGACTGTTCAAGAATTATGATGTACAAGAACTATGTGAGAAATTCAATATCCAACATAGATTTTCCACACCCTACTATCCACAAGGGAATGGGCAAGCAAAAGCATCAAACAAAACTATTTTGAAAATCCTCAAAAAGATAGTGAATGATGCTGGAAGGGATTGGAATATTCAATTAAACCTTTCTCTATGGGCCTACTGTACTAGTATCTATACGCCAACAGGTGCCACACCTTTTTCTCTTGTTTATGGATCAGAAGAAATACTACCAATAGAAGTAGAGATACCTTCTCTATGAGTATTATTAAAAGGTCTTATCCCAGATGAAGAGCAGCAAGTATCTAGATTGCAAGAGTTAGAATTGATCCATGAATGAAGACAAAATGCATCTAATCAGTTAAAGGTATATCAGAAAAGAATATGTTGAAGTTATAATCACAGGGTCAAACCACAAGTCTTTCAAGTTGGGGAACTAGTACTAAAGGAAAATCCACGAAACCAGTTAGATCGAGAAAAGAAAGGAAAGTTTGAACCAAACTAGTTAGGTCCATTTGGGTCAGGAGCATATCAACTATCAACATAGGACAGGGATCAGCTCGATGAACCCATCAATAGTAGACATCTGAAGAAGTTTTATGTTTGAAAAAGAAAGAAAATCCAAAAACAATGAAAAAGAAGAAAACTCCAAAAATAGTGAAAAAGTAGAAAAATCCGAAAGCAGTGAAAAAGAAGAAAATACAAAAACTCTGAAAAACAATAAAAAAATATTAAAAAAAATCAAATATGAGAAAAAGCGCAATAAAAATAGATGGTGAAAACCTGGCAAATAGGCTCTATCTATTATCTAGCTCTTCCATCTATTGGTTCATGCATCCTTCCACTTGCATTCTTTTCCATCAGTGTTGTTCATATCCATCATAAAGCTTTTGTACATACACAAGAATCCCAGGTGATTTCTCACCATGGTTTGGATCATTGTATATATCATAATGTTTGTTTCTAGACTAGGGGCAAAATCGTGAACCTAGCTGGGGGAAAAAGTTTCATCATTTTGAGCTTAATTAAATAGGTAGAACAACAGTTAGACAACATTGGTCAAGTGAAAAACTGAGACACATCGAACGTTGAACATAAGATCACATTTTCAACCATTAACTATCACATATCAATCTAAACATGACAAAACACATATCAATGGATGATATATCTTGACTCGTGATTTTAACACTTTGACAATAATGGTTAAACTATTTTATTTTGATTTTTGTTATCATGATTTCTAAGTAACTCAAGGATGTCTTTGACTAGAGGAACAAGGAAGGAAAATGATGTTTTTCTTGTCTACTATCTGTAAATTATTTGTTAATATGTGAAAATTTGTCTCAGGACATTATCATTGGAGTATCATGGCAGATATTTTGGACTTGCATTTAGAATTGGTTAATACTGCCTATTTTACGCAAGCAACACTTAGGTCATCTTGGTTCAATTATACCTTGATGCTTGTGCTAACTTGTAATATCAAAACCTAGGAAAGTAGTGCTCAGGTCATCATGGCTTAATTATACCATTGATGTGTGCACTCACTTCCCACATTTTAAAGGCTCAATGATGAAACAAAGCAATGACTCTATGACCGGTCCGATCACTGCATTGCATTTCATTTTGTATTTGTATTTTAAAGTAGATTTGCATTTCATTTTGCATGAGATCACAATGCTCATGTTTTCCAAGGTTAAATACTAACATGGTGTTATCTCTCTTATTACATGATTGAGTACATTGGACAATAAAAAAAAAAATCAATTCATTCATCCTACATGATAAGTTAGTTCATCTCATATAACCATTGCATACTAAGACATCATTCATATAAAGCATCTAATCATTCATTCATTTATTTAGATCATTGCATGACATTCATCTAATTTTAAATCATATAAAGTAGCACCATTGCATTGAATTGCATCCATCTCATATTAACATGTATAAGAAAATCAGAAAAATATCATAAACATAGAAAGCATTATATTTCACATACATCACATAGTATTTATAAGCATCACCATACATATTCACATTTGCATAACATCATGTAAATACTGCATCATTATATATTAATCATCTAGAATCCATAAGTATATATAAAATAAAGCATACATCATGAAAGTAACTACACAACATAATCATATATATATCAAATAGAATGCATCCATCATCTCATAGGTCATGTAGAGAGAATAGAATCGACTGCATATCATATCAACAAAACAGGATCAATGTCCAAGGTACAATGATATCACAAAATATATGATCACAAATATACATCATGGGAATCATAAATATCTCATCACAAAAAGGTGTGTACATGAATGGATCAATGTCCCATATCAGTGTGACCACTAGGATGCAGAGTGGACCTCTATCTTGATGTGGAGGGTATAGTAACACTAGTCGGCACTCCTATACCTAGGTCCCCACCCATGGGATCTCTCTGAAGGGGCCCTGTCACTCCTTGACTCTTGGTCTAGCTCTGTCTTGATCTCCTACTCAGCTGTGAAAATCCTGGAGCCCTCTGATCAGTAGGCACAATAGTAAAGTATAAGGTCCTGTAATACTCAGCCTCTCGGATCCCCTCGCGCATCATCTTCAGTGCAGTCTTCCCTGAAATAGACTCTCTTGACAATTGTACATGTGCCTCAGCCTGCTAACACCGATCCCTAGTTGGATCTCTCTCAACTATGAGAGAAGCCATCTGAGTCTCTAGTTGGACCATCTGAGAGTCTCTCTTTGCTAGTCGAATCTCTAGCTGCTAAACATGAGTCTATAAGTCCATAATTTGAGCCTACTGCTAATGAGATGACATCCTAATGAAGATCCGTCGAGGTGCCTCTGCCTATGGCTGCTCAGTCTATGACACTATCATAGGTACCTATTCAACTTGGGGAACCTCCTACTCTGGGACCTAATGCCCTTGATCTCCTCTATCTGACCACCCGAGCCATCTAATCTGTATATATTGTAGCATAGGAAATAGGAAATCATCACAAACAATATAGAAATACTAATCTAGCCCAACCATGAAAACTCATTGCAATGATCTATCCTAAACACATTCAATAGAGACATAAAGATTGAAACATTCAAAAGTAAATACTATGCAAACCATATGCAGATCTGAATGCTTCCTTCATGCGGCTCCATTGTTCTTCTTTCCTCTTCAAATAGTTTGGTTGTGGATCTCACCTACAAGTGCACATACATGATTGAAAGCAAGTAGATAAGAAAATTGCTCAAAAGTACTCTAAGTGTGATTGATTAGAAATTCGATAATCTGATTAGGGATCAAGAATCAAGGGGCTTTGATTGAAGAAATTCATCCAATTTATAGAGAAATTGGAGAAAAAGCCCAAATTAGCATGATAATGATTCGAATAGAAATTCAAATCAAGAATAGCAAAATTATGACATGTGTATGACAAATTTCTATACAAAGATTTATCACAATTTATGACAAATTGCTATGCAAAGATTTATGGCAATTTATGACAAATTGCTATGCAAGGATTGATTGATTGTCAATTATGACAAATTATGACAAATTTCTATGTCATTTCCATGAATTTAGGAGAGAAATAGGAGGAAATTGAAATTAGGAATTAGAAAATTAAGAAATTAGAGAATTAAGAATTTAGGAATTAAGAAATTGATGAAAATTAGAAATTAGGTAAATTAATTAATAATTTGTCATTTATTAATTAATTCACAAAGAGGAATAATTAGCCAATTAAATGAACATTTAATTGTGACAAGAAGACTTAGGATAAATAAATAATTTATTAATCCTAAAGGGAGAAATGACACACAAGGTTAAATGATTAAATCATAAAACCCTAGAAGACGAATTAGCTCTTGATGAAAGATAATTGACTTTATCATGATTCTGATTAACAAAGGACCAATGTGATAAATGATTTGACTGATAAATGCACCAATTGACAAGGAACAATGACTAATTGATCCAAATTGACATAATTGAAACAGACAATGATCGATGACAAATCGATCACAAAATGAAAAAATTGACAAGAGGACAAGGGTCGATGACAAAATAGATTGCAAGATGACAGGATTGAAAATGACTATGATCAATGACAAATTGATCACAAAATGACAAGATCGAACATGTCAACGATCGATGATAAATCGATCGCTAAACGACAAGATTGAAAATGATAAGGATTGATGATAAATCGATCGCCAGATGACAAAATTGATAAGAGAACAACGATCGATGACAAATCGATCGCAAGCTTAACAGGAGGACAAAACCCTAATTAGGATTGACGATGTCCAAAATGATGACAAATGAGCACGCACATTGATGCAATAAGATAAGATCAATTAAAATCATGACTGGAGAGTGTTGTCGACAAGACCAAATTCGAGAGTAAGATGAATGAAGAATGTAGAAGAATGACTCGATGCTTGCAAATGATAAAGACCAAGTGCGTGACATAGGAGAAATGTTAATGTGACGCAAAAACCTAAAATGAGGCAATACGCAAATGTTAAAGTATGACTCCGCAAGCGTTGACCATTTTTAGGTGTCTACATTTTGCCCCTCTTTGAGACAATGCGATTTTAAGCATTGTTTCAAAGAACAATAATAAAAATGCCCCAAACAATAATAATGACATATGCATGCCCCCTCAAGGAATTGGCCGGAAACATGCAGAGAAGAGGCCAATTGATCGATAAAAATGATAGGATCGAACGGACTGACAATCGGATACTGGATGCATGAAAGACAAGAAATTTATGGTGCACAAGACCATGACCAACATAAGATGGAGAGGGTGCACATCCATCTATGCACTGACAAAGATCTATAAATGGGACCAAGAGAATGAAAATTGCTCATTTGCACTAGACAAAGAGGAGGATTTATTGCTCTGGACAAGCACACTTGCAGAGAGATGGCAAACATTCCAATGGTGGATCACCTCAGGGAATGTGTATGCACATACAGATGACCGGATGATGCAGGAGCAGCGGTACGGATCTCAAAAACCCATATTTTCAATTTCATGAATTTTGATTGCTTTCGGGACATTGTGGGGCCCACAGGGGATGTAGAAAAGGACTCCTGCACTTGTGTAGGGTGAATCCTGCGCTTGTGTAGGGTCTTCTACGCTTGTGTAGGGAGACACAGGCGCAGGTTCCTTGACACAAGCGCAATTGTGCATTGGAAACCCTAATTTTGGTCAAAACAGCATGCAAATGATCCGGAAAGGGGGGATAAGGGTAGGATAGGTCAGATTAGATGAAAAACACCCTGATGTGGACATGAAAATGAGGAAATGCAACCCATAGGAGCAAACCCTAAAACTAACAAAATGTGCCCCAATTGTGATGCAGAGTCGACAGTGTCCATTGATCACACGGGAGAACCGACCTGACTACTTCATGCTACGACATAGACTCAGGAGCATGGACAGAGATACATTAGCAGGACTGGGGATATACTATATCACATTCATGCCCGAGATTAGGGCAAATACAGGACTGCTTACCGCATTGGCAGAGCGATGGCATTCGGAGACCTCCTCATTCCATCTGGCGACTGGAGAGGCGACGGTGACACTAGAGGATGTATGGCATATCCTCCGCATTCCGATTCATGGAGAGATGCATTGTGCAGATTGTTTGAGTGCGATGCAGATGATCTGGATATCGTGGAGAGGGAGATTGGCTGGGAGACTATGGCATCAGAGTATGATCGACGATATGTGGTGATAGCATGCCTACTAGCAGGAGACAGACGAGGACATGGATTCCCTATTGGATGGGGAAGAGTGCTAGAGTGGATGGTGATAGAGGGGACAGTGTATGCATGGGGACCATGTGTACTGGCTATGCTATATTTTCAGTTGCATTAGATAGCGTATCAGGGAGTTCAGACTTTGAGCTATGGAGTCACATTGCTACAGGTATGGGCATTTGAGCACATAGCCATATGTCGACCAATCACAGATAGACAGGTAGTACCACACCGACCATATGTGTACTGCTATGGGGGAGCACTAAGACAGGGTCCTTTTGGATACATATTATATTGGCGACATGAGCTAGACAGACTAAGAGAGTTCATATGGAGGCCATATCGTGATTGCCCGGGATGGTCAGATGACAATGAGGAGTTACCGTATTGTAGAAAGGAGAGGTACTTGATCAGGTGACCAGTGAATCACCAGAGAGTGATTGAGTTGTACCTGCTAGAGAGAGTTAGACAACAGTTTGGAGAGAGGCAGGATGTACCTAGGAGGACTGCACACTTTGCCCGATCTCATAGAGAGACGAGTCAGTGGGGGAGTATGATTCAGCCACACATAGCATATGCTGACTTCTCACACTTACAGCAGAGACCGTGGGATTGGAGATCAGATGTGGAGGATGCCAGGATGACAGATGAGTATGAGAGATGGTTTGCACAACTATGGCCAGTGCCATTGATAGATCCGGATATTCTAGTACCGAGGTGACAGGAGGACTTCCCACTCACAGGAGAGGAGGAGGGAGATGATAAGGATGAGGAGGATGAGGGCAGGGATGAGGATGATGGGGATGATGAGGATGATGAGGACGAGCAGGAGGCATTACAGGATATACCCATAGAGCCAGAGATAGCTAGGACAGAGGAGATGGAGATGTGCAGGGCTATCATAGCGAGTCAGCAGGATCACATTGCGACATTAGAGAGACAGCTGGATCAGTTCAGAGTGGAGATAGCCAGACTCATAGCGGCTTGAGATTCAGCGATTGCTCAGGCACAGTGAGAGGAACAGAGAGTCACTGACTATATTGGGTCGATTCGGGATGCCAGTGCATTGGAGATGGCACAGATGCTGATAGAGACCAGAGAGGAGATACGCCATTGGAGGACACTATATGAGGGTGCAGTTCCACCAGAGAAGAGAGCACCTTCATATCGAGCACGATCGAGGACAGAGAGCAGGGCACGCTCTCGGAGGTCATTGAGCAGCATGGGGGTGAGTGGACCTATGAGACCACCATAGCCAGGACTAGGAGGGACATCATCCATGAGACATGGCAGGGATGAGGAGGATAGAGGGAGCACCCAGTGATAGAGGCACGTGCTCCTTTTGACAGAGACAGATGGACATTATGTAGTTTGACATTTTGTAGTCAGCCTGCGGGCCATACTTAGGACAGACAGTCCAATTTTTGTACTTCGATATTATTGTGATATATAATATGATATGCATCGATATGATAGGATGCAATATGTTATGACTGATGGTATTTTCTAGGTATGGATGACTTACGCATTGTTTAGTGTGGAACATGTATGGATGCATTTTTATGTGTTTTTGATGCATTTATAATATGAAATGGATAAAATGGTTGATATGATGCTTAATGTAATGCAAATGTACTAACCAATGAATGCAAGATGCAACATGTATGTTTGGGGAAATCAGAGCACTAGACCGAACTAACTATCCGAACTAACGAAAGAAATGTTAGTAAGAAGAAAATGAGACGGAGGACAGTTAGAGATGAAGAAAAACTTGCTTTCAGTAATGCACTTTGTAGGTGAGAACCTTTATTTTTATGTAGCAAAACGGATGCGTAGCATCATGGCATTGAAGGCTAGAGCTGAAATGCAACCCTTTTTGCAAAAGACAGACACATCGCAGACAAACAGCAAACACAACAAAAAAGAAAGGGACCATGAACCATCCCGGTCACTCTAAATCACTTAGTGACATCATCGAGCAACATAGGAACATGATCAAAGCCAAAGATAAATCAATAAAAAGATAAGATGCAAAAATTCCAACAAATCAAACAAACATCTTGATCTTCATTGTCAAAAGTTGAAAGTGCTGATAGGACGATCATGCTATCTAGTTTCAGGACATGTGGTACCCCATCTAAGACAGGACACAGTCTGGTTTCGAGTATACCACACCCTGTATAAGACCCTTGATAGTGTGCCAAGGATAAATAAATTTGTGGTTGATTGATATGACAATTCGGATCAGTTTGAATGTCTGGTTTGATTGAAAAGTTCATCTGTTGAAGTGTGATTTCATTAAAGCACAATGTTGGATTGTGTTTCGTTGGAGGGATGCTCAGTGATTTGTCTTATGCACAAAAATGGATCCTTTATTGACAAAATGCTTGTTTTTGGATTTTAATGTTTTGAAATGTTTTGTTCATTTTTTTTCAGAACTTTTTATGACATTTTAGGGATTTTCACAGGACATTTTTCAATTTTTAGGGATTTTTTTAGGACATTTTTAAATGTTTTTGAGATTATTTCAAGACATTTTAAAATGTTTTTGAGATTTTTTCAGGACATTTTTCAATTTTTAGGGATTTTTTCAGGACATTTTTAAATGCAAAAGTTCCAGTGATCAATCATGACAAGGGGAAAACACCCAATGCGCATCTAAAAGACATGCATAGACCGGGACCAAAACATATGTACAAGCAACCAGAATATGCAAGACAATGATGTTGACCAATAATAGGCCTGGAATAGAACATTGGGGCAAGACAAAGATAGACGTGAGAAACCAATCGAGAAAAATCATAGCTTAGAGGTCATGATAGATGACGGAGCAACAATCTCATGTTACACATGGTACCTGTTTGCTAGGTTTTCACCAAGGTACTTGCCCCAAGCGCCTGTTTGCCAGGTTTTCACTAGACGGCGAATCATTTTTCTCTACTTTTTTTTTTTGCTCTTTTTTTTTTTGCTTTTTTCATTTTTTTGCTTCTTTTTTTCTTTGCTTTTTTCATTTTTTTGTATTTTTTCAGGATCATATTTGAAGAAGTGCTGATAGAAAATAATGCCCAGTACTTGTGAAGATGCATGCTATTTATAGGATCAGACAGAGGTTCACCTTCGGGGGTAGCAAGCTAATATGCCCCCGAGCCATAGGCTGCAGTTACTATGAAAGGCCCAACCCAATTAGGTTCAAACTTGCCTTTGATGATGTCAGTAGACTGTGCATTCTTGGGATTTGCCTTTAAAACCAGATCTCCCACTTTGAAGTGTCGCCCTTTGACCTTCTTATTATAAGAGCGATGGAGACGGTTTTGATATGCTTGCAAATGTGTCAGAGTTGTCTGATGTTTCTCATCTAACATCTCAAGTTGATGCAATCGAGAGACTCTGTGTGTCTCATCATCAATCAGATGTTGCAAGGAAACACACAAGGAAGGAATCTCCACTTCCAAGGGTAAAATAGCTTCTGCACCATACACCAAGGAATAAGGTGTTGCGCCAGTAGGTGTGCAGATAGAAGTGCGATAGGCCCATAGTGCTGGATTCAATTGTACATGCCAATCTTGACCAGCGTCATTGACAACCTTCTTCAAGATCTTGATAATGGTTTTATTTGATGCTTCAACTTGACCATTCCCCTATGGATAGTATGGACTGTAGAATCAGTGTTGGATATGAAAATTTTCACAGAGTTCCTTGACATCTTTATTTTTGAAGGGATGACCATTATCTGTGACTATGGCAAGGGGAACCCCATACCGGCATATGATATAATTCAGCAAGAATTTTGAAATTTGGACACCTGTGATATAGGTCATGGGGATAGCCTCGATCCATTTTGTGAAATACTCTGTGGCTGTAATGATGAACTTGTGTCCATTTGCAGATGTCGGGTGAATCTTGCCAATAAGATCCAATCCCCATTGAGAAAAGGGCCATAGAGATATGATAGAATGAAGTTCTTGGGCTGGTGCATGAATGTAGTTTCCATGAATCTGGCATTTGTAGCACATCTTAACAAAATCATGAACATCTTTTTCCAGAGTAGGCCAATAATACCCAGCATGAATCAACTTTTTGGCTAAGCTCAGATCATTGAAATGGCCCCCACATATACCATCGTGAACCTCGTGTAAAGCCGTTTTTGCTTCGTCAAAATCCAAACACCTGAGGAGGGTATGGTCAAAGGAATGGCGGTAAAGGGTGTCGGCGATGATGACATATTTGGCTATCTGTCAGATAAAGGCTCGGTGTTGGTTAGTGGAAAGGTTAGGTGGTAAAATTTGGGATTTCAAATATTGATATACGTCATTGTATCATGGGGAGTTGGGACCAACAAGAACGCACATCACATCTACTGTCAGAATGTCAAAAGAAGGGACCAACAATTGTTCAACTAAAAATTAACATTTGTCCATATTGTGGGGCATATTCAACATGGAAGCAATCATAGCCATCGCATCTGCTGACTTGTTTTGCATTCTTGGAACTTGACTGAAATGGATAGCTGTGAATTTGGTCTTGAAGAAATCTACCATGTGCTTATAGGGAATAAGCTTTTCATCTTTTGTTTCGTAGTCATCATTCACTTGTTGAATGACTAATTGAGAATCTCCATAGACTTGCAAATGCGTGATGTTCTAGTGGACTACTACTCGGATTCTTGTAACCAGTGCTTCATACTTTGCAATGTTATTGGTACAATGAAAAGTTATTCTGTAGGACTTTGGAATAGCATCACCTTGAGGGGTGACAAATAGGATGCCGGCTCCAAACCCGAACTTGGTATGGGATCCATCAAAGTATAACTTCCATTCATTAGAGGATGTGAAAGCAAAGACTGATTCATCTGGAAAATTGGTCAACATGGGATGATCATCAGAAATAGGAGCCTCTGGAAGTTGATCTGCTATGACTTGTCCTTTTATGGCATTTTGATCCATATATTCAATGTCAAATTCACTAAGAATCATGACCCACTTTGCTAGGTGACCCGTCAAAGCTGCTCGGCTAAGCAAGTATTTTAGGGGATCAATTTTTGCAACCAACAATGTTTGGTGGCTTAACATATAATGTCAGAGCTTCTGCGTTGCAAATACCACTGCTAAGCATGCCCTTTCAATAGTTGAATAATTTAGCTCATAGCCTACCAGTGTCCGGCTGATATAGTAAATAGATCGCTCTTTGTCGTTCTCATCTTGTTGGGCCAAGAGAACTCCTAATGCTATTTCAGTTGTAGAATATACAATAAGAATGGCTTCCCTTCTATAGGAGGCATTAGAATAGGCAGCGACAGCAAATAGTCTTTGAGAGCTTGAAAGGCAGATTGACATTGCTCAGTCCATTTAAAAGTGACACCTTTGTGCAGTAGATGTTGGAATGGATGACATTTGTCGGCCAACTAAGCTATGAAGCGACGGACTGACTGGAGCTTTCCTTGCAGACTTCTTAATTGCCGGAGGTTTGAAGGTGGAGGCATATCCATTATTGCTTTAACCTTGGTAGGGTCAACCTCAATGCCTCTATGAGAAATAATGTACCCTAGTAATTTGCCAGCTGTAACACCAAAGACACACTTCTTTGGATTGAGTCTAAGCTTGTATGTCTCCATTCAGTCAAAGATCGGGCCCAGGATGGCTAGATGACTATCTCTGGTGACAAATTTGCATAACAAGTCATCAACATAGTCCTCCATCAAAGTGTGCATGAAATCATGAAAAATTGTCGTCATTGCTCTTTGATATGTTGCACCTGCATTTTTAAGACCGAAGGGCATCCCATTCCAACAGTAGGTACCCCAAGCATAGGTGAATGCTATCTTATGTTGATCCTCAGGAGTAATGCAAATTTGTTTATAGCTGGAGAAACCATCCATCAATGAGAGCATCTCATATCCAGCAGTCATGTCCACTATGATATCAATATTTGGCAATGGAAAATCATCTTTAGGGCATGCTTTATTGAGATCCCTAAAATCTATGTAGATTCTAATGCCCCCAGTTACTTTGCTAACTGGTACTAAATTTGAAATCCAGTCCACATAATCAATGGGTCTAATGAAGCCCACATCTAGTAATTTTTTTAGTTCCACTTTGACCAAAAGAGCCACCTGGGGATGCATCTTTCTAAGTTTCTGTTTGACAGGCTTGGCATCGGCTTTTAGTGGCAAATGATGAAGAACCAATTCTGGATCGAGGCCAGGCATATCTACATAGGACCATGCAAAGCTGATCTTCTTCTCAAGAAAGAAATTGACAAAATCTATTTTTTCTTGTTGTGATAGAGAAGCCACAAAATGAATGACCTTAGGGTTGTCAGGTGTACCCAAATTGATTTCCTTGGTCATTTCCACTAGCAATGTTGATTTCACCCGTAGGTACGTCTTTTATTTTGACTTTTGTATGATCAGAGAGTGCCTTACGGTTTTCACTCAAAGATCTATTCTTTTGATTTTTTACTATTTCTTTTCTTTTTTCATTTTGATGACTGGAAGAGGGAGTTGACTCCCCAAAATATGCCATGGAATCCAGGTCAATAGCAAATCCTACCTTATGATCACCTTGTGGTATGCCTTCCCGTAGTCCAAGGAATTCTGCAATTGCTTCATCATTTTGAAAACAGTCCAATGTGAGCGATTCTTGTTGGTCATGTTGGATAAGCTGGGGATAGATGAGGGGCATGTCATCATCAGTTGTAATGAGAGAGAGGGCTAATATGGTAAAGATATGAAAATCTGTGGTATCACTATCCGAACTGCTTGTATTAGATTCAGAGCTTGGATCCCAGAATGACTCTATCCAAGCATGGGGACATGTTTTAGGAAGAGGAGTTATTTCATGTTTGTCTTCCATAGGCAAATTATCAGGGTCAATGAAAATATTGTCGAGGGCATAGGAGCTAGAAGAAAAAGAACTCCACTCCCATTCATTGGAATCAGTTTCGGGTCAGGTATCCTCAGGTGTTATTTCATTGTCAGAATCATGCCCTTTTCTACACGTGGGCACTTTGGTAGATGTAGATCCAATTCGCAATGGTACAAAACCTAACCCTAAAGTTGGAGGTTGCCTCTGTGGTATGACAGGTTCTAGCCTTCCATTTTTGTTTAGGCCTAAGCCACTGCAACCATCATATCCTTTCTTTTGCAGCATAGTAAATCCTTTGTTGTATCGTTCCACTAGCAATCTGATAGGTGGGGTCTCAGTTGGATCCTTATAAAGCCAATCTATGACATCATCATCTACAGTTTCTTTGTCAAGTTCACCCCATCTTGTAAATGTAGTGGGAGGCTGATATTGAATAATGACCTTAGGTTCCTTTTGCAATAAATGCGGTTTGCCATAGGTTTTTGGAGATATTGGCAAATTCCCAATGAGGAATGTTTGATCCATTGAATATTCTCCACATCCTTGGTCTTGTATCTTCAATTTTCCTTTGGCAGCATCTAATAATTGATTAGGATCCACATAGCTATGTGATTTGGCTTCTCTATTGACTGGGACTTGCTACTGAGGGGTATCCTTTAGAGTAGCACAAAATTGAAATGGATTAGGATCTCCCAGAATTGTTATCTCAGTTCCATTGTAAGGATATTTTAAACATTAGTGATAGGTGGATGGAACTGCTTTCATTGCATGGATCCATGGACAGCCAAGGATCATATTATAAGGGAGATCAAGGTCGAGGACTTGCAGGAAAGTGTTTTCTGTCACTGGACCAACTCTGATAGGCAATGTAATTATCCCTTTGGATGGGCACTCAGCATCATCATATGCTTTGATTGTTATTCTTTTTGAAGCATCAATGTCATTTTCTGTATACCCAAGGCCAATAACCACTCTCAAAGTACAAATATTAAGACCTGCTGTGCCATCTATCAAGACTCATCGGATTTTGCAGTTATGAACAAAGACTTCAAGGTGTAAAGGATCATTGTGAGGGAGCTTATCAGGTGAGATATCATTGTCAGAAAATGCGACATTTTGGGAAATAGCTAAATGTCCAATCTGGGCTTGAAACTGGTCAACATCAATATCTGTCGGGATAGTGGACTTAATTAAAGCTTTATCCAGGACTGCATGATACATGGGAGACATTTTTAATAACTCGAGGATTGATATTTGTGCAGGTGTCTTTCCTAGATGATCCAAAAGATTATACTGACTTGCAGGAGTTGGCTTGGGAGGAGTTGCAGAAGCTCCTTTCAGGACTATTTTGGATCGACGAGTGGTGATTGCGCAAGAAGGATCTTGTCCCTTTATTCTTAGGGTGGAAACATATCATTTGATGCAAGAAAAAAATTAATGACATTCTTATAACCAGTATTTGCATAATTTGTTGTTTGGGCAGAATTGGAAGAAGATGCTTTACCCTTGTCATGATCAAGTAAAGGAGTTTTGAAAATAGTATGGTCAGTGTTAGAGGTCGCATGGGGTGGATCTACCTCAATTACTCCTTGCTCTAATAAATCTTGAATCATATGTTTCAATTGAAAACATGACGTGGTTTTATGTCCTTTGGACCGATGATACTCACAGTATGCATTATCATTCCACCAATCCGGTTTTACTGCTGGTTCGGCCTTGATTTTTGGTAGCTTAATAAATTTTGCTTGTATCAATTGTCTCATTACTGATTCAATAGGCTCTCCCAATGGTGTAAATTGTTAAGGAGGCCCATCCCTTGATCGGAAAGGTTTGCATTGCTGGTTTTGTTGTTGGCCTTGTTGTTGATTATATTGTAGAGTATGCTGCTATTGAGCATGTTGTTGGTATTGCGGCTGTTGAGTAACATTGCTCATTGGTGCTTGATTTTGTTCCATAGTTGACATATTAGTAACACTCAATTTCTTGATCGTGAATGGGGGTTGATTTGCACTCACCGCTCTTGCATCAACAACTCCATCATTAGTGACATTCTTGTTCTTATACCAAAATCTGTTTCTATCCCCCGAATAATTAGTGTTGTCACTGTCTTTATTGAGCTTGATAATTCCTTTAGCTACAAGAGCCATTTCAATGCTCATTCCTTTCTTAATGAGTTTCTCTATAGTACTGGGACTTTTCAATTTTAGCTCATACATCATTTCTGGGACCAAATTCTAGATAAACAGATTCACTTGTTGTTCTTCAGGTATATCGAGAGAAGAATGACTATACAAGCTTCGCCATCATTGCAAGAAAGTCACTAATGATTCACCTTTCTTTTGCTTGGTGTTACATAAATCTGACATGGTCACATCACTGTCGATGTTGAACGCGAAATGAGATAAAAACTTTTGAGCCAATTCCGACCAAGTCTTTACATTTCCTGGCAGATGTGAATACCAATCCATGGCTTGTCCCGTAAGACTTCGTGCAAAGAATCGCATTAAATAGGTGTCCTCATAGCTCACTTCAGTACATGCTGTGAAAAATGCATGAATGTGATCTTTTGGATTGCCATTCCCTTTATATTTCTCAAAATTAGGTGCCTCAAAATGCTTAGGGAATAGAGGCATGTATACACTCTTGTCAAATGGATTAGGACATAAATCTTGATCTGTATACAACTTCTTTGTTCCTTTAGCTTCTAATGCGTCAACTTTTCGTTGCAACTTCTCAAGTTGTTGCGCAATTGTTTCAGATTTTAGAGGTCCATCATTAATCCCGGTTGGTATTCTTTGTCAATACATCGCATTTCCAATTGGTTGTTGATACTCTGAAATGGCCATTTTTGGTGTCTCCGACATATAAAGTTCTTGGTACATCTCTTGTTGTTGCGGTTGTGCTATGCCTTGATATCGACCTTGTTGTTGTGCTTCTTGGAGCCTAGGTTGATATTGCAATTGAGTAGGTTGTTGATAATGCACAGGCACCAATTGCGGTTGTGAAGTAGGATAGCTTGTTTGCCTTGGTACATATTGTGGCACATGTTGGTGTTGAGGCTAATGGATCGGAATTTGTTGACTTTGTGCTAGTTGTTGTCATGGTGTATATCCCATCATTTGTAAAAAAAAAAATTTAGGTGGTTTGTGTTGCTTCTCCTTAGGATGGGGTATAGCACTTGCATTAACTTGCTGTGTTGTTTGTCCAATCCATTGTGATGGTTGCAAGTTTGCATTAACTTGTAATGGTGCCGAAGGCGCTGCAATTTGTTGTCGAATGCGAAATTGTTGTTGTTGCACATTGCTAGTTTGCACATTCGATTGTACCTTTTGTGTATTACTCAATTGTTGCAACAATTGTTGTTGGTGCAAACCACTATCCGTAGCTCTTTGTGTCACCATTATCAAAGGATTTGTCGCAATAGTGTTTGGAAAAGATATTGAACTTAATGGGACATAAGAACTTTGTTGCATCGTGGAATTATTTTGGACATTGGTGATATCAGGCATTCCAGTTGTGAAGCTCTCTTGCATTTTAGATTTTGATCCAATTTTATGCATGTAAGGAACCACTTCTTGTTTAGGGAAAGCTGTCAATATTGGTGTGGTTTTCATTTGATCTTGTGTTACAGGTGTTGTGTTGAATAATGGATTATTTATTGTCTCAAATGGTGACTTCTGAGGAATAGTCACTGTCAATTCCTTTGAAGCACATTTACTCATCAATGTAGGTTGAGTTGCTTGTCATGTATTTTCTTCATTTGGATGCGGAGAGAAACTTAGCAACTCACCACTTTGTTGTTCTTGCACATTGATTTGGTCACTTGAAGATGTCACATTACTCATCATGTTAAGATACTTTTGTGAAAACATCTTAAAGACCTTGTTCAAGAACTTATCCATCTTTTTTGTTATCTTTGGATCTTGAAGGAACATGTCAACATCATTAGAAGCATCGGAATCAGATGAAGAATTTGGTTGGACATTTGGATTCATTTCTTGTTGAACGCCTTGATCTGAACCAAATCCTTGTGAGAGGGTTTGTTCCTCATATAATGTTTGAGTTTGAATGTCATGTTGCAGGTGTGGTTGATTCCAATTGAAAGGTGCACTTCCTCTTGGAGTTGGTGGAACACTCCCATGTCCTAGTTTCATAGGTACAAACACTGGTTCATATAATGGAGGTGGTCCAAGTTGAACTGTTCCATATGGTGGTAGAGATGTGTTTGATGAATCTTCAATTTGTACTGTTTGACTAGTTTGAAACTACGAATTTTCTATGTTGTCCATGGGTTGATACGTTGGTTCACCCATCTTTTTAGATTTTGATCTTGTCTCAACAGGCATGTCCCTTATGCAAATGCAATATTTTTGGAATTTTTCAAGGGCAATATATGCTATGCAACTAAATGCAAACTTGAATAGATCAAAATACAATCTATGTTTTTGGTTGTTTTTGAAGATTTTGACAAACTTATGAATGCAAATCTAAGAGAGGGACCCTTGGGAAATTGGAATGATGTCTAGACCTCAAAGGACAAGGTGACAACGTCTCCCCTATATGCTTGGATACTAAGCTAGGTTTGACCAAATGATATTGATGACAAAAGGACAAAAGATTTAATAAGGTCTAGACTTCCTAACAATGACTTAGGGTTTATCAAAGATTTGGATTATTCAAGTATGACAAAACCTAGTTTTGAGACTATATGGAAAAGGGACAATTACCATGCAAGTGACCCTAATATGATATGGTAATGACCTAAGCTTAATGAAGAGACCTAGGGTATGCAAATATGAATGTATGACAATGGTATGAATCTAATGCAAGAGGACACATGCAAATGGATGACCCTTATTGAAAAGAGTATGACTTAGGTGAAACCTAACCTTGGTACTTGACAATGAAATTTGCAAAATGCAACCTAGAATGAACCTAAATGTAAGTGACATGAATGTTGAGATAAGATTTTGAACAATGTTTGCTAACCATGTTTGAAGATGAGTTTTGAATCTTGTTGAACTTTTGTTGGATGAATGTCTCTTGTGTTTAATCTTATGTTGGATCAATTTGCTTTGTTCTTGAAATGAGATACAATTCAACTTTTGACAAGAAAAGAATACAAGATATTGCAACTTAGACTCAAGACAATCATGCTCATTCCCACATTTCTTATGGTAGGCAAGGACATTAGGTACTTGAGAGGTAGACTCATTATGGGATTCAAGGAGAATACATAGATGCTTGACCCCACGGGATCCCCTCCATAGCACTCACTTCTCAGGGCAGCCAAGCATCAGTCCCCATGGAAAACTTAGTATCTCTTCCAAGTATCCGAACTTGTCCTTCTCAAGCAACTAGAAGGGTTTTTTGGCCTCTAAAAACAAGGTGTTTAGTAAGGATTTCTATTAAGCGTTACTCCTTGATGTCATGCAAGCGTGTTTGAGACATTAAGCCCATCAAGATACCAAACAAATGTAGTCATGCAAGCATGATTTAGACCGTGAGGTCCTACTTAGATGTTGATATGAGAAAGAGTCCAAGGGTCATCACTTCCAAAGTAACTGCAATTCCCACGTAACCCTTCCTTCAAAGCTTTCACTCATCGGGTATTTTTTTATAGTGAGTTAGAATGCCAAGGTATTCTAGCCATACTCACTTTGGGTCATTCCCTTCTCATGATTATCACTTGCTTGCAAAAGTAAAGTGGTCAGGAAGGCAGGCCCTCTAAAGGTGACAAACAATCAAAGACATGAGCATGGTATCGAAGATCTGGATTTCTGATCACCCTAAGAAGGATGAGAGCATACTCTCCTACTCGAATGTCACACTCAACAATCAAAGCAAAAACATATTCATTCCAACCTATTTAGAAATCATTAGGTGCCTAAAACATTAATGACAAACACCAAGTTTAGTTGTTTCCCCAAGGCAACCTGCAAAACCCAAGTTAGAAGTTTGACGTGTTTATTCTTTGACTATCAATTCTGCATAACACATGTTAGTAGTTTCATTTTTTGTCTTTGCCATGCGTATGCCAAGATGCTGCACAGATAATTAGTACCAAAAACCAAAACACAGAAAATAGAATGCAAAAACAAGACAGTTTTCAAGTAAAACATTGCATTTTTACCTCTATTCTGGACCTTACACAGGCACAGAAGTCATGACATAGGCATAGAATGTCTTCAACATAGGTGCAAGTTGCTTGACACAGGCGTAGGTTATCTCACACAGGTGCAGAAGTCCCCAGAAAACCCTGCACTGCCCTGTTTTTGGGTTTTTTGGCCTGCAAATCAACTCATAAGCACTCAAAAACACAGTTAAGGGGTTAGATGGTTAGTGTTCACATCAGGTTCACCAATTAATGTAGCATAGGAAATAGGAAATCATCACAAACAATATAGAAATACTAATCTAGCCCAATCATGAAAACTCATTGCAACGATCTATCCTAAACACATTCAATAGAGACATAAAGATTGAAACATTCAAAAGTAAATACTATGCAAACCATATGTAGATCTGAATGCTTCCTTCATGCGGCTCCATTGTTCTTCTTTCCTCTTCAAATAGTTTGGTTGTGGATCTCACCTACAAGTGCACATACATGATTGAAAGCAAGTAGATAAGAAAATTTCTCAAAAGTACTCGAAGTGTGATTGATTAGAAATTCGATAATCTGATTAGGGATCAAGAATCAAGGGGCTTTGATTGAAGAAATTCATCCAATTTATAGAGAAATTGAAGAAAAAGACCAAATTAGCATGATAATGATTCAAATATAAATTCAAATCAAGAATAGCAAAATTATGACATGTGTATGACAAATTGCTATGCAAAGATTTATGACAATTTATGACAAAATGCTATGCAAAGATTTATGACAATTTATGACAAATTGCTATGCAAATATTTATGAAAATTTATGACAAATTGCTATGCAAGGATTGATTGATTGTCAATTATGACAAATTATGACAAATTTCTATGTCATTTCCATGAATTTAGGAGAGAAATAGGAGGAAATTGAAATTAGGAATTAGAAAATTAAGAAATTAGAGAATTAAGAATTTAGGAATTAAGAAATTGATGAAAATTAGAAATTAGGTAAATTAATTAATAATTTGTCATTTATTAATTAATTCACAAAGAGGAATAATTAGCCAATTAAATGAACATTTAATTGTGACAAGAAGACTTAGGATAAATAAATAATTTATTAATCCTAAAGGGAGAAATGACACACAAGGTTAAATGATTAAATCATAAAACCCTAGAAGATGAATTAGGTCTTGATGAAAGATAATTGACTCGATCATGATTCTGATTAACAAAGGACCAATGTGATAAATGATTTGATTGATAAATGTGCCAATTGACGAGGAACAATGACTAATTGATCCAAATTGACATAATTGAAACAGACAACGATCGATGACAAATCGATCGCAAAATGACAAAATTGACAAGAGGACAAGGGTCAATGACAAAATAGATTGCAAGACGACAGGATTGAAAATGACTACGATCAATGACCAATTGATCGCAAAATGACAAGATCGAACATGTCAACAACCGATGACAAATCGATCGCTAAATGACAAGATTGAAAATTATAAGGATTGATGATAAATCGATCGCCAGATGACAAAATTGATAAGAGAACAACGATCGATGACAAATTGATCACAAGCTTGATAGGAGGAAAAAACCCTAATTAGGATTGACGATGTCCAAAATGATGACAAATGAGCACGCACATTGATGCAATAAGATAAGATTGATTAAAATCATGATTGGAGAGTGTTGTCGACAAGACCAAATTCGAGAGTAAGATGAATGAACAATGTAGAAGAATGACTCGATGCTCGCAAATGATAAAGACCAAGTGCGTGACATAGGAGAAATGTTAATGCGACACAAAAACCTAAAATGAGGCAATGCGCAAATGTTAAAGTATGACTCCGCAAGCGTTGACCATTTTTAGGTGTCTACATATATATCTCTAGCAAATCTAGAACTGCTATCTCCTGGTGCGCCTATTGCTGCCACTACCACTGCTCAACTATCTCCCCCATCATCATCTCCCCCATCTCCCTATCATCATCTCCTCCATCATCATCTCCACCACCACAATCTCCTGCATCTCCTCCATATCCATCTCCATCTCCGCCATCATCTCCACCTCCACCTCCTCCTCCCCCACCATCCCTCTATTGTCTAGGAGCTCTACGTCATAGCCTCTCATCATCCTCATTTAAAAATGTCTCTAGCTCATCTAGTCATGTCAGCCTTGGAAACCTATGTACAGTATAATGCACATCGTACTCATTTGTCATCTCACTATCCATCACAGATAATCCCAATCTAGTGGCCCCAATGATCGATACTTTGCACATGCCTAGTCATATGAAATAGAAGGCCCCCAAGTAGCCACATCCAGTCTCCTATGAGCATAATGAGTTGTACCCTATGGTATCCCCTGTATCCTACCATACTGTTGTTAGGCCTAATATGGAAAGCTAATGTACTGAGAGGGGAGGGGTGAATAAGTACTCCAAAACTTTTCTTCAATAATAACCTTACTGTTATGCATAAACAAAATAGTGTAGTAACATAAAATAAAGCTAAAATAAATAGATAACAATCATACATGATTCACTCCATAACACATATATTTTGGTCATGCAAAAACTCTTGGTTAGAGAGAAAAACTGTGGTGGGGATGGCACCCACAACTTCACTACTACAATAATAAAGAATGCTCCATTAGAGCTACATTTAGCTATTTCTGATAGCTTACCTTTTTAGGAGTATCAAGATCAATTAGATCTACCTTACTAAAGAATTTTACAACACTATATAAATGTTGCACCTGGTTAAAAGATTTACAATTTATAGACTTGGTTAGAGTCTTTTTCCCTGTTAAAGGTTTCTCTTACAACTTCAAAATATTACAATAGAATCATTACAAATATCTACAACTTTACATCTGAAATGTTATAGCAGATTCTATGTGCTCAGAATAAGATTACCTAGCTTATAGCATACCTCGGTAAACCCTTCTGTTTACTCTATTCTTTGACTCTTCATTGATAACCTTCTTGGTGACCTCTCTGTGTCTCTGTAACAGTCTTCCTTCATGCATACACATGCATATCTCACATCTCTTGTTTATATCTATTTCTAACCCTAGAATCATGCTGTATAAATAGATCTCTTATAGCGGTGATCTAATTCATTGCTTTGATCTTACAAAAGATTCTTCGAATGAATAACTAAACAAAATATTGCATTGGTTAGATTGACCTTGTAATCATACACAATCTCCTAATGCAATTTCCAATGCAAAAATAGTTAGATGTGCCTCGATCTTGTAACATGTTTTCATGTGCATGTCTAGGTTCAATGTATCTGGTAAAACATTTCACTCGGTGAATATCAACTCAATGAGTTAACTTTACTGCTCGGTAGCCATGAAACATTACTCGGTAAATAGCTTGGTGAATACTGTGTTCTATGATTGCTTTCTTCTGTAACCAACTAGACTGTTCATATCGACTTCTCTGTGTGTACCGACTGCATGATTTGGTAATACTAACTGACTAGAATATATAGTATGACTTTGGATATGAAACTAATGGCAATTTGATAAGTAGTAACAATCTCCCCTTTTGACATTAGTTGAGATGTTTGACAAAAACTACTTTCAAAGTCATAACTCAAAAACTATATACTTGCAAAATGACTATACTTGACAATATATACAATAGTCAATAAAATAGTATATGCAGATATACTCCCCTTATCATTATTCTATACATAACTCTGAATTTTGCATGTTCGGTTCTATTTTGTACTTGTGTGCTCTGAATGCTCTGTATATTCTGCTCGGTATACTCCCCTTGTATACAATACTCAAAATTGTGTTATCAAAACTGTATTACTCTCCAAATATGGAATTACTCCCCCTTTGCTGGGTATTACTTTCCTCTATGTGGTATCATAATATTACTCCCCCTTTTTGACAAACATCAAAAACTTAATTTCCATCCGGAGGCGATAACTGATAAAAAATAGTCTTATACTTGGTCCAGGTGTCGATGAGGGCGACTGAGAGTGAGTCCTTGACACTTTCCATTAACAAATTTTGTGCTTGAATATCAGATAAGAGTGATATTAAGCCATCAATAGTGCTTCCCTCTTGTGTAGTTGATAAGCATGTAGCTTGGTTGATTTGTTCCTGTACTGATGAGAGACGAGGAAGGAATAATGTCTGAAGGGTCATTATATCCATCCTGATTTAATGCTCTTCATTCCTCAGTTCTAACTGTTGAGCCATGAGCTGTTGTAGATTTGTATAAAAATTCTGAACTGAATTTGGCTTGGTGGTCAACTTAGATGAGAGATCGGTGATCTCTTTCTCAATTGCATCAGTTTTATTTTTGACATCTTTAATAAATAAGGAGAATGTACACAATTTCTGGAATAAATAATATATATGCTTGAGTTGAGGGGACAACTCAACAATGAATTTGACAAGTTTTACCTTGCCAATAGCAATTGATTTCTGTACTTCCTCTATCATTTTTGTTGTAAGATCTTTATCCTTGAGCTTGCTTAAGTACTCAGATGCATCAACTCCAGATGTTTCAATTTAATTGAGGAGTTCATCCAATTGAATATGGATGGTTGCACCGGTTGACACTGTTGCTGAAGGTAGCATTTTTGTTAGTAGTGTCCTACCCTTTTGAAGTACTTTATTCTTCTTCTGTATGGCCAGTTGCTTCTCTTGTTCGGCCTTTGCTTTGCATAGTTCTCCGAATTTAGTGAGTGCTTGCCCTTTCAATTTGGAGATGTCTACATTGGGCAACATGATCGGTTTAGATAAGTCAAATTTGAAACCATGCTTTCTCACCTTCTTCTCTTTTCCTTTGGTCTGTGGCACTAAGACAAGTGCTTGTGAGGTTTGCTAACCCTCGGTAGGTTGCTTGGTAGATGTAACACTTTGGTCGGTTCCTGTAGCCGTTGCAGTGTCTTTGGGTGTCTCGGTGCTAGGGGTCTTAGCTGTAACATTTCCAGTGTTTGTCTGTGCTTGAGACATCTAATCTTTGGTTGTATCACCTGTAGCTTTAGATTTGGTACCTTCGATGCCTTTCTTTGTGTCCTTGGGAGCTTTGGTTGAGATAGGTGGCTTCACCGGTGGATAAGGCTGAACTTGTTCTAAGATAGATTCACTAGAGACAAGTTTTGCATAGGTAGTGCCTTCAATCATTTCCTGCTCTGGTGCTGCTTCATCCATTACATCTTCATCAATTTGTATAGTGTCAACCAGGTCTCGACCTTTCTCGGTGACATCTAGATCTTGCTTAGTGACATCAACAATTTCAATTTGAGATTGTTCACGGACATCCTTTTGTTTGAAGAACTCCTGCCACTTGGCTTTTGTCTCATTCTCCACATCAATGTATAGCCCATTCATCAATTTTAAGGCTCTCTGTTTCACAAGAAATTTAGAATTGTATGTGGTCAAATGCTCCTTGATTTCAGCTATAAACATGTCAGGAAATAGATGGACTAGACTTCTTTCTCTTATTTGTCTCTCTGAGTCCATTGCATATTTCCATCTGTTATCAATGTGTAAGTAGAGTTCACTCAGAAGTGACTTTGCTAGTTCTAATGGTGCTAAATGAAACTTCAGAAGTGTATAGATGACAGCTTCTTCAATCTATTGCTTCTCATCATTATTCCTTGTCTCATACTTAACATATCTAAATCTTGCAAATCCACCGTATTCTTTAAGATTGGCACAAAAATTTTCAACACTATGAATGTTTACCTTTTTGCTTTTCACAATCTGGAATTTGTTTGCATCATTAGACTCTGTATCACTCAACTCTTTTGCCAAAATGAGTCTCTGAGTATATTTCTTATAGGTCTTGGTTACCTTTGGTGCAGTAACACTCTTTTTCTTCTTACTCGGTGATGCAACTGATGCTTTGGTGTTGGGTCTCTTTGTTGGTGGAGTCGGTAGGGTTTTTGTGATGTCCTGTTTCTTTCTTTTCAGAACTTTACCCTTTGGCAACTCTGTGCTCAATGTTATTGCAGCCTCCTATGCTTCTGATTCCTCTTCGGTAATGGCAAGATTGTCTTTGACAAGTGTAGAGGAGGATTCTTCTCCAAATTTCTTAGATAAAACCTTTATCATTTTTGTAGCTTTTCTTGTAGCCTTAGGTACTACAATGCTCATTTTTACTTTCTCCTTCACCTCTTCATAGGTTCCATACCTTAGTTCGGTTGCATGCCTTGGCAGTGATAAATAGGCATCAATTTGTTACTGTGTAATATCATAATCAATCTCATAACCCATTGGTTGCAACGATTGAGTCCTCGGTTCAACAGCATTTACATAGCAATAATCAGTGTCGACTTCAAAACATATATTGTCCTTATATTTTTCGACCAGCTATGGTGGAATCCTATACCTGTTGTGCATTTTCTCTTGGAATTTGCTGAAGTAATCATCCATGATATCATTAAAGTTATCTCCAAACTTCTTGATGTAGTCATTGATCTAATGGGTGATAGGTCGGTGTAGCTCCCGTACTACTTTATCGACTGAGGGAAAGAACTTCTCAAAATAGAAAAACATACATACAAGTAGTGTACCAAACTTTAGTGTGTTTGCCGAGTTGTTCTTCTTTGGCTTCCTTATTGTGTTCAAGTTCTCAAACAAGTTCTTTAATAGCACTTCACATAAGTCTACTTTCATTCCCTTCTTCACTATTTTGTAGGCCAAGTCCACTACAACACATGGTACACTATTTTCCCTTGCAGATTGGAAGAAACATTAACCAATAACTCTAATTGCAAACTTTAGTTCTGCATCAGTGACATTATTCAATTTTAGTCCTCGGTAATCAGATTCTACTCCAGTTAGATTGATTAGCTCCTTCTATGATATCATTTTTTGTGCACGAGCATGATCATAGATGGGATACCTGATGATCAGGTGAATGACTTCCTTCGTGATCTTGAATGGTTGCTCTTGTAGCCACATGAAATCATCATGTACTTTGCTCAAGACAAACTTAACCCACTAGGGTTTGAACACATGGGGATAGACTAGGGCTTCAGTTAATCCCTTGATTTTGATATGCTCAAATTTGCTATCCAGTTTGCCATCAGTGCAAAGTTCATCATATGTGTCACTAATCTCTACATGACCGAGTTCCTCAACATGGCATTTGGTAAAGAATTTGACATCTTCCACTAACAAGACTCGATCTGGGATGAGTGAAAATGTAGTTTTGTCATCCGGTTCTGAGGAAACTTTAGGAGTTACAAAATATTTCAGCGAGGGCTTCTCCACATTTTGGACAACTACAGGGTCTTAGATCTTGGGCGCCATGGTAGGTTTCGGGTAAGATTCGACAAGTTATCCTTAGGGTTTACAAGTGACTGACGCTTCACACTCGGTAGACAATAGCAATTTGACTAGATCGGAAACCAACTTAATAGTGAATAGATTGATGTAAATACCTCAAAATTCACTCTGAATGAAGTTTGATCACTTTGATTCACTCTGCTCTGCTTCTCGAAAACTTGGGTGAATGAAAATGACCGCAAAAACACTTTTAAGTACAAAATACCTCATCAAGCTCCATGCAAGTTAGGTCAAAATATTAAATGCAATTGGTTCACCTTTTACCGATTTACTCCTATTTCTATTTTCACTAAGTAACCAACTTTCCTTTATTAACCGACTTGACAGGTTTCCTATATACACCAACTTGATAGGTTTCCTGTATAGTATATGAACTGACTAATTGCATCTTAACTATGCAAATTTTGAATTTTTGTACACAATAGAATAGGAGCTGTTATGATTTAACTTTTAGAGAATGCAGTCCCTTCATACCTTTTCTTGACTAATTTGAAATAGGTGCACCTAACTCGGTAGGTAAGGTGCTTTCTTCATTAGACATAATTTCCTTCTTTTTCCAAATCATCTTGAATTTTTCTTTTATCTCTTCAGTGTCTCTTCTCGGTTGATCTCTGTAATCTCCAGCTAAATGTCCAGCTTTGTGACAATGAAAACATGCCATACCAGGATTTCTCCATGATCTCCAGTTGTTCATTCCAAATCTTATAAAATAGTTGGCACTTATATGTCCATATCTTCCACAACATTCGCACCATATCCTTGTATTGTAATCCCATGGTACTGTTTCATATTGTCGATAAGGATCTGTGTGAGTTTGGTAACCTCCAGTTTTTGCTCGGTGTGGATACTTCATGTATTTCTTTTGCTTAAACCAGCACTTCTCGGTACTATGTCCATATCTATTGCAGTTTCCACAAAACCCTTTGAATTTTGCCTTCTGATAGTTGTTAACAGACTTTGTCCTACATTGATTAGGTGTGTGACCATATTTATTGCAATTGTAACAATATCCATTGGACTTAGAGATATTCGATTGCTTACCTTTTCTGATCTGGCATATGTTGGCAGTATGACCTTGATTTCCACAGTAGTAGCAAATAGGCTTCTTCCTTTTGATGTTAATCCTATTTCCAGCTTGTTTTGATGATTCTCCTCTCTCGGTAGTATGAATTCCTTTCTCGATTGATTTTTTTCCTTTGTAAATGAGTCCTCCATCTTTGTAAGGTCTTCTTGTATTCAGTTGCTCATCCAACATCTTTGATGCTTCATAACTTTTCTCCAATGTTTCTTTGGATTTCTTCTTTGTTTCAAGTTCACTAGTCAACCTTGATACTTCAAGTTTCAATATTGATTTTCATCATTCTTTAGAATTGCTTCATGATGTGCATAACCTAGTCGATCTATCATATTTTGTTGAATACTAGTTAACCTTATGATTTCTTCATCCTTATCAGATACTAGAGCTTCAAGTTATTGTTTCTCTCTTTGTAGATCTCTTGCTTTATCCTCAGCTATCCTTAATGCATCTAGATTTTTAGTCATCTATGTACTGAAATGTTCATGTTCTCTTTTCATTGCTTTTAGTTGATCAGCCAATGCTTTGTTTTTTTCTTTCAACATTCCAATCATTTCTGCAGTCTCTTCAGATATACTATTCTCAGATGATGTCTCGATTTGTTCCACTAGCTCTTAAGAATCCTGCAAGTCATCAGATAATCTTCTCCTTACTTTTAGAGATTTTTGCATTTGCCTTTGCATGTCTGCAATCACTTGATTTGCATTATCCAGCTCTTCTTGAAGATGCACAATCCTCTGAGATTGTTTGTAGCCTTCCATTGCTAAGATCTTTCTCTTTAGGTAGTTAAACCCTTTTCCAAGATTCAAGCTCTGATACCAATTGTTAGGCCCAATATGGAAAGCTAATGTACTGAGAGGGGAGGGGTGAATCAGTACTCCAAAACTTTTCTTCAATAATAACCTTACTATTATGCATAAACAGAATAGTGCAATAACATAAAATAAAGCTAAAATAAACAGATAAAAATCATACATGATTCACACCATAACACATATATTTTGGTCACGCAGAAACTCTTGGTTAGAGAGAAAAACTGTGGTGGGGATGGCACCCACAACTTCACTACTGCAATAATAAAGAATGCTTAGTTAGAGCTACATTTAGCTATTTCTGATAGCTTACCTTGTTAAGAGTATCAAGATCATTTAGATCTACCTTACTAAAGGATTTTACAACACTATATAAATGCTGCACCTGGTTAAAGGATTTAAAATTTATAGACTTGGTTAAAGTCTTTTACCCTGTTAAAGGTTTCTCTTACAACTTCAAAATATTACAATAGAATCATTACAAATATCTGCAACTTTACATCTAAAATGTTATAGCAGATTCTATGTGCTCAGAATAAGATTACCTAGCTTGTAGCATACCTCGGTAACCCATAATGAAACTCGGTAAACCCTTCTATTTACTCTGTTCTTCGACTATTCACTGATAACCTTCATGGTAACCTCTTTGTGTCTCTGTAACAGTCTTCCTTCATGCATACACACACATATCTCACATCTCTTGTTTATATCTATTTCTAACCCTAGAATCATGTTGTACAAATAGATCTCTTACAGCGGTGATCTAATTCATTGCTTCGATCTTACAAAATATTCTTCAAATGAATAACTAAACAAAATATTTCATTGGTTAGATTGACCTTGTAATCATACACAATCTCCTAATGCAATTTCCAATGCAAAAACGGTTAGATGTGCCTCGATCTTGTAACATGTTTTCATGTGCATGTCCAGGTTCAATGTATCTGGTAAAATATTTCACTCGGTGAATATTAACTCAGTGAGTTAACTTTATTGCTCGATAGCCATGAAACATTACTCGGTAAACAGCTCGGTGAATACTGCTTTCTATGACTATTTTCTTCTGTAACTGACTAGACTATTCATACCGACTTCTCTGTGTGTACCGATTGCATGATTCGGTAATACTAACCAACTAGAATATATAGTATGACTTTGGATATGAAACTAATGGCAATTTGATAAGTAGTAACAATCTCCCCTTTTGACATTAGTTGAGATGTTTGACTTGTGATCAGGACAAAGGAAACCTCCAATGAATCCGGTGAGCACAATGGGTAATGTGGCATACCCTAACTCTAGTATCTCCTACCACGCAATGTCATATCCATCTATCTCATCATCCTCAAACACTCGGCAAAGTGCATCTCTCCCACCCTGCTAGCTGAGATTGGAATACACTAGCTCTCTCATCATAGGGATGCGCAATATTCGGTAGACATCCTCAAGTGTCACCATCATCTTGCCCCGTCGGCAAATAAAAAGTGTTATGCTCGCTATGCCAATGCTCTGCTAAGGCTGCCAATAATCTCCTGTTTATCAAGGGTCGTGGCATGTCAAGAAGGGAAGATAAACCACACCTACCAATGTGGTCTCGCTCCACCTGGCTAAGGTGGGGTATCAACATCCATGTCTTTGGGAAGTTCTCCCAAGACTGGAGAACAGTAAAGTGCTCCTACAATCAAATCATTTCATCATATTAGTTTCTTAATTTATCTATCTATCAAATCAATCTATCTATCGGTCTATCTTGCTCAATTGAGATTTTTATGAAATCTCGTTGGGCCCCTATCAATGACACTCATCTATCATGAGGTCATTATCAATCCTATCTCATCTTGTGTGTACATCAAGATAATCAGAACTTATCATCAAATTTATCTATCAGGAGCGTCTAATTTTATCAATTAGATAGCTAATCAAATCTTACCCTATCAAAATCAAAAATCAAATCAAATTGACAGCAAACCCAACCTCTTTATCAAATCAATTTGAAAAATGGCAAATATTGACAAATCAAATTATTTTCTTCAAACATCGGCAAATCAAATCATGTTTTCAAAATCACCCAAATCAAAAAAATGCAAAAATTCTCAAAAATAAAAAATAAAATAAAAATCGAAAAATCAAAAACCCCCAAAAAATAAAATAAAATAAAAAATAATCCTAGTCGGGCTCCCCCCCCGAAAAAAAAAGAAGAAAAAGCAAAAAACAAAAAAGGACATTTTTTTCAAAAAATTTAATTTATTTTTTTAAATGTATGCATAAATAATTTTTTTGGGGGATGCGCATAAAATCCTACGAACCCATTTCATAAAACAAAAAACCCATCTAAAAAATGTAATTTTTTTCCCAACCCATCTGGCGAAAACACTAAAAAATGATTTTTATGTAAACAGCTAAATTTTTCAAAAATCAACTAAAACTTAACAAAGTTAAGTTTTCTTGAAGTATGTACCGATGGACCATATGCGGAAGGATGCTCGTATTGACGAACTCACTCGAACCTATTCTTGTGGTACAAGATCGCCATTCCTTCCTCCGGAGCAATTTTTCTCAAACAACTGAAGTGCACAAATGAAGAGTGGTAAAAGGAATTCACCTTTTTAAACTCACAATGGGGCATTTAAGTGGGATTTTTATTCCAATGATTTTTAATCATCTAATCAACTAATCAACCTGGGAAGCCAGCATTTTCAAATTTCTTATTGTGAAATGAATCGAATTGACTCAGAAAATCTCTAAAAATCGGAAAAGCATTAAAAATCTAAAAATCAAAAAAATTTCAAATATTTCAAAAAAATCAAAAAATCATGAAAAACTCAAAAAACATTAAAAAATTATCTGATTCATCTCCCGAGGGGGCATCCTCACATCAATAGCTATCAGTCAGCATCTGGGGCATCATATCGAGATTTATCATCTCAAAGATCGAAACCGCATCAAATCTGCACATATCGAGATTTATCATCTCAAAATCGAATCAGTATTATATCGAAACCAAATCCGCCTCAAATCAAGATCAAATCTACATCCTATCAAAATCAATATTAGCAAACATCATCAATCAAGTTTTCTTTGAACCAACACGTCGTCACACATCGCTTCAAAGAGGGGCAAAATGTACACACCTAAAAATGGTTTGAAGATAGTTAATTAAATACGCACTTATTTGATTAATTCCCCTTCCCAATTAATTGAATTCATAAGCAATTTAATTAATTTCTCTATTCATCTACTAGTAAATAAATCTACATGATTTATTTATATAGTTCATTTCATATCCCCCTTTGAATAATTAATTCTAAATTAATTAATGTCCCCCCATATAAATCAATTCTTCTAATCCCTAATTAAGATTAACAAACTCAAGTTTGTTGAGATTAATTATCATTTTCTAATTATTTGAATTTCTAAATTCAAATGAGCACATGGCTCCTAACTTTTAACCACCTAGCCTAACCATCCCCTAACCTAACCCATTCCACCTAACCCTGGGTTTAACTAACCCTATCCTATCTTGAACATTCTAACCTCCTTATCCTAACCTCCTATGGTGTGGATGTTTTCCCCTTGAGACACATGGCACTTTTGCCACATGTCTCCTCCCTTGGACACTTGTCACACAAAGATGACAAGTGTCCCTTCCTCTAACCTCTTCTCCAACTTCCTCAATCTTGGCCCTTGATATCTTCATATCAGATCTAGACCATTGATTCCAAGGCCAAAGCAATTCCTATAAATATTCCCCATTTTGGAGCAATAAGGATCCCTTGCATTTATTGGTTTAGCATCATTACTATAGGCATTTTTCATTTCAATCATCTAGTAATTAGCATTTTGGATTATTCATAGCATTGCATTTTATATCATTTGCATAATCAGTCATGATCAAGTAGCTACTCAACTCTTGAGTTGCCACTTTGGAGGTTATTACTCCACTGAGAGCTAATCAATCCAACACCTTCAAGGTCCTCAAGAATAGAGAAAAATGGGACATTTCAAGGAAGGCTTATGGTTTGCATTTTTAATCTAGTTTTCATTTAAGCTTTTCATTTATGTTTTTATTGTCTCATTATATGTGTATGCCCTTCTATTTATAACATTTTTAGCATCACACATACTATCTGCAGTAGTATCATCTGATTGTGGGTAAGGTTTCCCACTGTGGTTTTTCCCCTTACAGGGTTTCCACATCAAAATCTATGTGTTATGTGTTGTGGATGTTGTTTCTCTTTCTGTTTCCTCCATTAAGTTTCACCGGTATTGATATTAACTGTTAATATGTTAACTGGCATTAAGTTTGGTTTACTCGTATTAAGCATTAAGTTATAATTGGTTTGAAATTCATTGAAAACTGATTCATCCCCCCCCCTCCTCTCAGTTGCCCTTCCGATTCCTAATAGAACTCTGAGTGAAGATGAAATTGTTTCTAAAGTTTTGAGAGCCCTACCACTGGATTACAAGATGAAGGCTACTGCTATTAATGAGTTGAGAACAATGGCTAATATATCTATCAAAAGAGATACCTTGGTTGGGAAATTATCTGCTTTTGAGATTGAAGAATTTGGATATTCTGGAGCTATGAAGACTGAACCTGCTTTTCATGCATCTGCATCAGTAATTGGTAAGCAAGATTGGAAAGATTTGTATGCAAAGGAATTGGATTATATGAAGAGAGAAGATGATGAGTTTGAGCAACTTGAAGCACTATTTTCTATAAGAGTGCCTAAAGGACCGATAGGAAGTAAGTATGAAGGAAAAGCATGTTTTAAATATTTTGCATGTAATAAGATTGGACATTTTGCATCTAGATGTCCTAAAAGGAATTCAAGATTTGAAGAAAGAGTTAGAATATCTTTTAAGCCTAACCTTGCATATCAGAACAAGTATAAGTACAGGAAAAACAGAGAAAAATCATGCTAAATAGTGGATGAGGAAGGCATTATTGATTTTGATGATGAATCGGCAGAAGACTCTGCTAGTGGTTCCAGCAATGGGAAGGAATGGGTGTTCCTGGCTATCAAGGAAGATGTTTCAACACTGGAAGAGAATGTACCTAAAGAGAAGGCACTTGCTACTAAATTGAAGACATGGATGAATGGGTAATTGACAGTGGTTGTTCACATCATATGACTGGACATAGAGGGAAGTTTCTATCTTTGCAAAAATTTGATGGTAGTCTGGTTAGATTTGGAGATGACAAAGCATGTATGATCAAAGGAAAGGGAACTATATCATTAGATGGTAAGAACAATACTAACAATTTTTATTATGTTGAAGGTTTAAGGCATAATCGTTTGATTGTATGAAAATTTGGGATAAGAGATTTCAATTACAGTTCAGGGATGGAAAATGCAAAATCATTACCAGATCTAGTTTGGATATATATTTTTGGTACACAGACAAAAGGTAATATATTTCATTTGAATTTTGGTGAGAAGACATGTTTGATTACACAGATTGATGAGAGTTGGCTATGGCATAAAAGGTTGTGTCATGTGAATTTTGATTGCATTGTGAAGATCAGTTCAACTAAGATAGCTAGAGATATACCTAAGATTGTGAAGCCCTATAATCTGGTATGTAAAGAGTGTCAAATGGGGAAATAGGTCAGAACCTCTTTTAGGAGTATACAAGATAAATCAAATGATGTTCTTGATCTTATTCATACTAATTTATGTTGCCCTACTAGAGTTAAAAGTTTTCAAGGTGATAGATATTTTATGCTAATCATTGATGATTATTCTAGAATGATGTGGGTTACTTTTCTAAGGGAAAATCTGAAGCATTTGAAAAGTTTAAAATCTTTAAAGCTAAAGTGGAAACTAAGACATGATTGGAGATTAAATGTTTGAGGTCAGATCATGGTGGATAATTCACATCTGGTGAGTTTAATAACTTTTGTGAGAAGCATGGTATAAGAAGATAGTTTTCTGCTCCTTAGACACCTCAGTAGAATGGATTTATGGAAAGGAAGAACAAAACTATATTAGATACTACTAGAAATAATGATGGAAGCTAGTCTACCTCATATCTACTAGAGAGAAGTAGTGACCACAATGGTTTATATTTTCAATAGAGTACATATCAAAGGAGAAATCGGTAAGACACCTTATGAATTATGGTTTGACAATACACCTACAGTTAAGTATTTCAAAACATTTGGTAGTAAATGTTATATCAAGAGAGATGATGTGATTGGTAAATTTGATCGTAGATGTGATGAAGGCATATTTCTTGGTTATTATAATGAAAGCAAGGCATATAGATGTTATAACAAGAGATTGCAGAGAATTGTGGAAAGTGATAATGTCAAAGTGGATGACCTAAATAGAGGTCAAATCAGATTTAATGAGAAGGAACCAAAGGTGGAAATGATTATATCTAAACCGGTAGCACCTTTATCAAATTAGAGTGTTGAACCAATTACTCCAGTGCTATCAAAAAATTCTATAGTAGCTGAAGAACCAGGAAGAGGAATAGAGAGTCAGAAGACTCCTAAGAATGTGAGATTGAATCATTCAGAAGATCAGATCATTGGGGATAAGAACAATGGAGTAATAACAAGAAGAAGACTGACAACTAATGAGGTATGTTTAATTTCTCAAGTTGAACTGGTATCAGTAATTGAGGCATGAAAAGATGAATATTGGTTGAAAGCTATGGAAGAAGAATTAGATTAGATTGAGAAAAAGAGCACATGGACTTTGGTTCCCCGACCTAAAAATAAGAATGTTAGTGGAACTAAACGGGGTTTTTAGGAATAAATTGAATGAGGATGGTCAAGTTGTAAGGAATAAGGCTAGATTGGTTTGTAAAGGATATTCTCAGAAGGAAGGAACTGATTATGGTGAGACTTTTGCACCTATAGATAGGATTGAAGCTATAAGATTATTTCTTGCCTATGCTGCCTATAAAAAATACAAGGTTTATCAGATGGATGTTAAGTGTGAATTTTTGAATGGGGATCTTGATGAGGAAGTTTATATTAAAAAACCTAATGGTTTTTCACTATCAAATGATACAAGCATGGTTTGTAGGTTAAGGAAAGCTTTATATGGATTGAAACAAAGACCTAGAGCTTGGTATGCAAGGTTAGATAAATATCTTTTGAAGCTTGGTCTTACTAAGGATAATGTTGATAGTAATTTATATTATAAGATCACTGATGATGATATATTAATTATTGAAGTATTTTTTGATGACATTATTTTTGGAGGTGAAGATAATTTATGCATGGAAATTTCTAACAATATGAAGAATGAATTTGAAATGTCTATGATTGGTAAGATCAAATTTTTCTTAGGTTTGTAGATTACTCAAACTGACAAAGGTATTTTCAGCTATCAAACTAAGTATGCTAGGGAATTTTTGAAGAATTTGGTATGGGAGATTCTAAATCAGTAAGTACTCCTATGGTTACAAGTGAGAAATTGACAAGGAAATATGTTTCTAGATCGGTAAATCCTACAAGATACAAATCAATGATTGGAGGTCTGCTTTATTTAACTCAGACTAGACCTGACATAATGAATGTTGTGTGTATTGTGTCATGATTTTAGAGTGATCCTTGATAAAATCATGAGAGTTCAGTGAAAAGGAATTTTAGGTATTTGCAAGGAACAACTAAATATGGTTTATGGTACCCTAAGGATGATGACTTTACATTATGTGCATATACAAATGCAGATTGGACTAGAGATGTTGATGATCGAAAAAGTACTTCAGGTGGAGCTTTCTCTCTTAGAAAGAATTTGGTTTCATGGATCTAAAAGAAACAATCTTGTACTTCTTTATCTACAACTGAAGCTGAGTATGTTGTTGCTACTACTGACCATAAACAGGTTTTATAGATGAAGCAAATGTTGAAGGATATAAAGGTGGATTGTAATGCACTAGTATTTATTCACTGTGATAACTCTATTGCTATTGATATATCAAAGAATTTGGTATTTCATTCTAAGACAAAGCACATATCTATCAAGTACAATTTTTTGAAGGAAAAGGTGGAAGAAAATGAAGTTAGACTAGTTTATGTGAACACTAAAGAGCAGATTGTAGATATCTTCACTAAAACTTTGCCTAAGGAATCATTTCAATACTTTAGAGACAGATTGGGGGTTTTTGCCCCTCTGGTGGAGACATGATTGATGTGGTTTGGCATCAGTCCAATATGTATTATTAGAGATATTTTTCATTTCAACACTGATGTGGGGATGGTACTGCTTAGGGGGAGTAGTCAGCTTTGTGATTCAATGGTTTATGTTTTTTCTTTGATATTTTTGTCAGATTTCTGGCATTGATGTCAAAGGGGAAGATATATTGATGTGAAAAATAAAAAAATTAAGGATTTGTATACATTAGGAGGAGAGAGAAATGTATAATTTAGAGCTTTACAGAGATATTATTCATAGGAGGAGTTTTGTCTTTGTTTCAAAACTTCATTGCTATATCTTTGAGCGGGAGATTGTTGGTTGTCTTCCACTGGGGGAGACTTGTTTGGCATATCTAGTGTTACCATCAATACTAAAGGGGGAGATTGATTATGTGTTGCATTGATGTTTTGTCATTGATGTCAACACTAGTTGTTTGGATTCTTTACCAGCACTCTTCTGGTCCTGGTAGGTTGACTAGTTTCTGGTTGGTTTGGATTCAGCCTAATCTGGTAGTCTACAGTATGATTTGGTTATGGAATTGGCTTAATCACGATACTCATGATCCTATTCAATAAGTTGGTTTTAGTCTGGTGATCGGATGCTAGCCTATTTGCTTGGAAGCTTGGCTTCTAGTTCCGGTGAGGGTTTCACTGATAGATCTTTTGATGAAGATCTTTGATAAATTGCATAAGTGGTGTTGGTGCAGCTTCTGGTGGAGATTTAGGATGTTGTTTGTGATCATGTTTGAGACTTGGCAGATGTAGATCATTGATTTAGCGTACGGGCCTATATTGGGTCCCGGTTTATCTAGGTTAAGGACCGACTTAATGTAACATGTGGATTGGTCCTCTTGATGTGTTTCCAGGATGTCTTACATGTTGGATATTATTTTTTTGGTCTAAGGCTAACATGTTTTGTAATTATGTAATTAGTTTATTGTCTAGTGGCCAACCTGATTGTTTATGGTCGAGGGTTTGTATATATAGATGTAAGATCTCATTGTAGATCATATATGGTTATGGTCGAGGATATGTAATGTGTGAATAATGTAATATCATTCAGGCAGAGGATTTGGTCGAGCATTGGAGATCGAATTGGGTTTATGTAAGAGGATTTAGTCCTCCCATATTGAGCTTAATTGAAACTATACTCAGGCCTAGGAGATGATATCTTTGTAGTTCAACACTTCTTCCAGATTGTAGTCTGGATTTCTATGTAGTCAATGAGGCTCCTTTTGTGATGAACAATGCGCTCTAGGCTATTGACATTCTTGGAAGTGCAGGCCCCTCAATTGTAATTCACATACTTTCTATAGAAGTATTATCTAACAGTGGGTTGGCTTCCCACTGTGGTTTTTCCCTTTACCAGGTTTTCCATGTATAAATCTTGGTGTCATGTGGATGGTATTTATTCTGTGATTATTGTTCATGCTTTAACTACTATTCTGGTATTTGGTTTAAGCATTTTGGTATTAAAGTTCTAATTTCTTAAGATTCTAGTAATCTATGACAACTGATTCACCCCCCCCCCCCCCCTCTCAGTTAGCTTCTGGTTATTTGAACTATCTAACACTAAGTCCACCGGATGTTTGGATCTTTTTCTGGTAAGTTGTCACTTTTGGAATCTAGGATATTTTTCTATCTTAGAGAACCAAAACCGCTTGGACCTATTTTCTATTGGAGAATCTTGTGGATCTTTCCTATAGGTTTTAGATACTAATTTTGTTTCTTCCAACATTCCTTGGCTTGTGGTCGATCTTCCCTTGGGTACACACATCATTCTATGTTGTTTTCGGAGGGATTCTTTTGGCATAAGATGACTTGGTTGTTTTACATGTTACATCTTATTCATCGACATTTGTTCCTTCTTGGACCAATGCGGATCATCTTTGAGCTATGAATATCATACAAATCAATGTAATTAGGTAGATAGACAATTTTTAGCAAGAAGATAGAGATAGGAGATCCAGAGTTGGCTCACATTCTTGCTTGAGCTTGGATACTATATTTGAGCATGTTTGTAATCACGTCTGTATACCAAATCTTGTAAGCCCACATGTTGTTGGCTGGTTGTAATTGAATTATTAATATAACATAAATCTAATTCTGTGTTGCCTCCATCACATTGAGTTGTTTGTGTTGTGTTTCATTTGCTACACAGTCTGGACTATTCTCTTTGAGGACTTACTCCTACTATGACTACACCAAAAAGAATGGGGATAAATGACATCATTTGTTGGATTAGAAGTACTACCAGCATTCTCATGAAATAAGTTATCCAAATTAGGCTCCATATCCTTAGTAATTAAACCTTGGGAAGAATTAATTCTACAACTTTTATTCATGAGAATATTGTAGGTAGGGATAATGGTAACAAAACTCATGCAAAAAAGATGGAAATTTAAATTTGAAATTAAAAATTATGATTAACAATGCAAAATTTTGTAAAAAAGGATTGATTAACCAATTAATTAAGCAATTTATTTTGTGAATTTGAAAGATAAATTCCTCAAAATCATAGCATAGCATATCATAAAGATTAGATCTAAAAACGAATTCAAAAAATTATGTAACCCACAAGTAAATTTTAGAATTATAAATTAGTGTTTTTTGTGAATTAAACCACTAAATTTATGTAATTAAATTTTAAATGAGATTTATGAGTGAAAATTTGAATTTAAAATTGTATAATTAATCAGATCTGAAATAATTGATCCAAATTAAGCAACCCACAAGTTCAATTTTAGAATTGAAAATTAGGGTTTTTGTGAATTTAACCTCTAAATTTATGCAATTTAATTGAAAATTAAAGTTGTGAAATTAAATTTGAATTTGAAAATGCATGAACAATCATATCTGAGAACATAAATGTCATGCCCAAACTTTTGGGCAAAAAACACAACAACATTTTTTTTTTCTACAACTAAATACAATGAGAAATTCTTTTTTCTTTTCTACAACTAAATACAATAAGAAATTCTTTTTCTTTTCTGCAACTAAATACAATAAGAAATTCTTTTTCTTTTCTGGAACTAAATATAATAAACCATAGGATCAACCATAGCTTCCTTTCCAATCCTTTTCCAAGCAAACCTGCAAATAAAAGTTGTAGGTTGTGACCATGGAGGCTCACCTCCCAACCTAGGCTTAGAAGAAGCCACCCTTGAGCTAGGAGATCCAAGGCTAAATGGGATACACATAATCAATAAACATACAATCAAGAAAACTCACAACATTAACACTCCCAACCCAAGGATAAACAACATCACTTATGTGACTTTTCAAGTGGGGTGAAGGTGGACCAAATACCTAAAGAAGAATCTGCAAAAATGGAAGAACATAATGTCATTGCAAGGCTACCAAGAAGCACATCCACAAGTTCCAAACTTGTCCCAACAATTCCTTATGTCCCCTAAGGCATACAAGCCAAAAAACTCCCCTTATGACCCCCACTGCATAAACAAAACACTATGCAGCAAGGATCCCTTAATCCCTTGTGAATCACTCTCTTCCAAAGAGAGCCTCTACACTCATAGGCTATCAAACAACCCTTCACCCCAAGGCCACTCTACCCTCCCAAGGGTGAGTTTGGCCTTGCAAACTCCCAAAACAATAACATAAAACCTTAATAACACAAAAACATAGGGAAGAACTCAACATCTTCCTAAACATGCTAAGAAATCAACAATGGAAAAACAACTACAACAAACAATCTTTTCAAATACAAAGCAGCATACATGAGATAGTAAACCAACCTACTTAAAATCTACCAAAAGGATGAATAGAGTTGTAGGAGAGCTTCCCAATCCACTAACTTTTCCTTCACAAGACTTAGCCAAAAACTTCCCAAATCCAAGACCAATGTTTCAATAAAATCTATGTCTCCAGAAATGGAGAGTGGGTGATCAAACTTCTCCCTCCCAAACCATTCCCTAAGAAGACACTCCTCACTCTTTCCAATCCTCTTGGGAAGGGTGAGGGATGTTCATAGGTTGGTCTTCCCAACACCTTACAAGATCTCTATCCAAGGCACCTCAAAAAGGTAAAAGGAATGGGGAAGAGCAATGTCACTCATGAGGAAGGTTGTCTAACCTAGGTAGGATCCTCAAAAGTTGAAATTAGGCCAACTTGGAAAACACAACTTTTGGGGTGACTAAACAATCCCTAGGGAGTGGAAACATGGATAAATTTGGCCTTCATCCATAGGTACATCATATGGCCAACTAAAAATGCCCCTAACTTGACCCTAGGAGTTAGTTTAACCCTCTATAAACTCACCCAAAGTTTACCTATGGGTCAACCCTAAGTTGACCTTTCTAATGGCTGCCTATCCAAGACTTTCTTGGGACCATACTAGGATAATTGAAAAATGCATTGGTAAAACAAATTAATTCCAAGGGACATATCATTGTGTTGGTGTAAATAAATATTCATTTTGGATATTATTACACTTACTTAAGTTAACTTAGGATAATGCATCTCTTCGTAGTTTGGATTTGAGACACTTAGGGAAGTGTGCACATAGGGATAGAGCTTGTAGGATAAATTCCACCTTTTGTGGTCTTATTTTGTTGTTACACTCCACATTCGGTGGGTCATCCACCTCTTGTGGAATATTATATTATTTCTCCTACCTACCCCTAGTATTTCTTACCTACCCTTGTTTCTCATTGAGCCGCATGTCATATTTGTGTGCTCGTACATCCATATGGCCTTGCCTATATAAGCAGGCCTCTATTCATTGTATTGGTTAATCCAGTTGATCATTTTGCATATTGATGAGAATATAGTTTTGTTCTTGTCATTCTATTGTCTCTCTTATTTGTTCTTTCCATTGCCTCTTGATCTTGGCAAAATCTCACATGGTATCAGAGCCATTAGAGTGCCATTGGTTTTCCAATTGAGAGAATTTTGGGGTTTGCATTTTGGAGCTTTCTATTGCAGGTTATTATTGGAGCTTGTTGGATCAAATCTGAGGTCACCATTGGATTGAGGAGGTTTGAAAAAGTAAGAATCACCTTTTATTTCATCCAATTCCAACATCCAAGGCCAAATCTAGAGCCGTTTGAAGGTGGAGGGTGGTGACTTGTCCCGATAGCGATCTGCAATTTTGGAGCATTTTTGGTCAAATCCGTCATCACCATTGCACTCAGAAGGCCCAAAAACCCCAAGATCGACTGTCAATTCATCGAAATCGGCCTCCGTCACCCCAAGTTGAAAAAATCTCCCCTCTCAGCCCGCCGTATGGACTTGCAGGTACAGATCTGAAAATTATTTTTTAAAATTTTTTCCATTTTTATGATTTTCAAAAATTAAAAATTAAAAAAATAAATAAATTTTATTAGATTTTGTGGGGGGCATTTTTATTGTTTTCATTTTTTAAAAATTCGAAGAAAAAAAGGCAATTTTTTGGGGGAAGGGGGGGTCTGTACAAGCCCGCAGGCCACTTGCGATCCGTAGGTGTACCTTCGGGGTTCGCAGGCCACCTGCAGTCCACAGGTGTACCTACGGGGTCCGCAGGCCACCTACAGCTACCGTAGGTGGTACCTACGGCCACCTCCACAGGGTACTTGCGGGTACCGCAGAGTACTTCGGCCCACAGGCTCCGCGGTAACCGTAGGCCACCTGCGATGGTCCCCGCAGGGGACCTTTCTTTCTTTTTTTTGAAATTTTTTTTTACAATTTTTTTTAATAAAAAGAAAAATGTTAATTTTTCTTATTTTTTAGAAATAAGTTTTTTAATTAAAAAATAAACTTTTTTCAATAAAGTTTTTTTTCTTTAATAAATTTTTATTAAAGGTTTTTTTTATCTCATTTTTTTAATAAAAAAAATGGCTATCACTTTTTTTTAATTTTTTAATAAAGTTTTTTTTGCATGGGCATAATAATTGTTTTTATTTAGATTTTTAAAATCTTTTAAAAACACAAACATCATTTAATAAGTCAAATTGGGAACACTTTTTTTTCTTGTCACTTCACACCTGTCTTGCAGTGCTTCCAACCAACAGTCAAGGGGGGGAGTTGATTTTCTCCTTTATATCTCTTGGCCACATCCCAATCAGAGGCGTCTTTTTTTGCAGTATTCTACAGGGCTTCTTGGTGGCATCATCTTCATGTTTCCAGATTTGCACTATCATGTTGTATGCTCTTGCTTGAGCAATGTTGTACTCGCACTATCATAAAGTGCCACACCTCTTTGTATCTTGTCATTGTTGACATATTTGATGTAATCCTCTTGTATACATAGATTAGGAATATCTTGTGAGACTTGATGCATGGCTCCAGTTGAGACTTAGATTGTACACATTTGTGCATGGCCCCCGTGAGACTTGGATTTTATCGGTATTTCTGCTATTTCTGAGTATCCAGATGATGCTCATAGCAGGTTGTCTCCATGCCTGATCTTCATTTTGTTGTAGTGAGTGATTCATCGTCATCGACTTGGTACCTAGTTTTGTCACACTTTGACATTACTGGTGCAGCATTGGTTCTCTTTCTTCCTTATGGGGAAGTATTTTGGTCATCATCATTGGACCATATTTGCAGGAGATTCAACATTGAGGGGGGGCTTCATGGTCTCTTCTTCTCTCTTATGGGGGGGACATAGTTTGTTCTTCTCATTCATCATTGAGAGCATTGTGTGCTTTCATCATCTCTCTTTTGGGGGAGGGTTTTTTCCCATTGGGTTTTTCTTTCTTTCCCCGCTTTATGGGAGATTGCATTTACATTTGTACATGGGTACCTAACATGGCCTAGTAGCCGGGACCCATCTTGCATTTCTTAGTTGCATTTGTAGACTTAAGTGCATTCCCCTAAGTTGCACTTAAGGGGGGGTGTTGGTGTAAATAAATATTCATTTTGGATATTATTACACTTACTTAAGTTAACTTAGGATAATGCATCTCTTCATAGTTTGGATTTGAGACACTTAGGGAAGTGTGCACATAGGGATAGAGCTTGTAGGAGAAATTCCACCTTTTGTGGTCTTATTTTGCTGTTACACTCCACATTCGATGGGTCATCCACCTCTTGTGCAATATTATATTATTTCTCCTACCTACCCCTAGTATTTCTTACCTACCCTTGTTTCTCATTGAGCCACATGTCATATTTGTGTGCTCATACATCCATATGGCCTTGCCTATATAAGCAGGTCTCTATTCATTGTATTGGTTAATCTAGTTGATCATTTTGCATATTGATGAGAATATAGTTTTGTTCCTGTCATTCTATTGTCTCTCTTATTTGTGCTTTCCATTGCCTCTTGATCTTGGCAAAATCTCACACATTGCCAACTCACTTTACAACACATGTGTCAAGTGACACCACTAAAAATACACATCACTAAAATACACATGGCAATGTCCCTTTTTTGGAATTAATAAATTAAACAATTTTCAAATTAAACACACATCCAGGCATAAACATTTACAAATTAAAACACATTTACAAATGAGATGTTGTCTCTCCAAATAGACAACCCTTGGCCTCACAAACACACATAGGTTTAGGCTTGATTCTCTAGATATTTTTCATGGTCACATGGATTAGTTTTCCTGCACATCTCACTTTCCACATTAGTAACCCCAAATAATCACATTTAATATAAACATATGAAAACAATACAATTCAGACACTTTGCATACAATTTCAATCATAATGATTAATTTATCATTTATCCAATAAAATCCACATAAAGCAATTTACTCAAAAGGCATCATCATAATCCTCATGAAACTCAATCATTAATACGACATGCCTCCATGATTTCTAATATCATAATGAAGTACTACAAATTCTTAGATAGATGACATACGTCATATCAAGATTAAGAAATCAATGGATCATATAGGATCTAAATCCTAACACATCAAAATGTGCACCGCAAGGTTAAATGATTCCATAATCTGGTTCAATTATTCTTCCCACTAATCTATCCATCTAACATAGCCCATCCTATTGAATTATTGAATTTATTAAAATGGTCAACCATGGTCAACTAAGTTAAATAGAGCTTGATCAGGGAGGGGCTCTACATCCTCCCCCCCTAGAGTTTGACTTGCTCCTGGAAGTCGCATGACTAGGATACGAAATATAACATTTCCCATAATTTTACTAAATTACTCTAAATCTTATCTTGCCTACTAGAAAGATGCAATACTAAAACCAATTTACTAACATAATAGCTTACTACCTTCATAAGGTATAAATCTTAGCATTTTTATTACATTTTCCTAAGTTCTACTTTACACATTCCATAATTACTTTAAGTTAGGGCACCACCCAAATCGTATCAATACAACACATAATCATCTTCCATTATCTAGGTTACACATATTAGTTTACTTATTAAGTTTTCTAGGAGTCATATTTTGTTAAGGATTTGTTTAAAACATGTTTATCCTCCTGCAATTTTCATCCATTGCATGTTACTAGAGATAATTGACATCATAACTTAATTTATCCAAGGTGAATCTGCTTATTTTACATCAAGTTGCCTCATAAAGGTGTTAATTACATATTTCTTAAACCACCCGAGGTGCATGATTTCTTCCCATATCCCAGGGCCACAAGGTGTAATCAAGTCTAGGTTTTTTTTTTAAATCAGCCCATAAATAGGGTAGTTTTCTACCTCTAGGGCTTACAATGTTTATACTTCTAGGCACCAAGGCTAAGTTACATAGGTTACACTAATCGGAAACCCAAATATTAAGGTATATAACAATCCCATTCTAAGGGAGTGATGAAAAATAATTATACTTAATTTAGATATCATCCACGCAGTCATCTCCATACACATGCCAAATTAACAAGTCTGCAATTATCAACACTTTCACAATTCCTTCACACTTTTGTTATTAATTTTCTTGCTTAGATTAATCGCAAATAATTTTCATTAAAAATGATATTCCTTCCATTATCTTAATTTGATATAATACTTTGTATTTATTCCTTGTGCCTAATTTCACTCCTTGCGGTATTCTCCCTTGATACACTATCAATGATTCAAAGAACATGATAGACATTACTCTAATCACATTACTAGGGCTAGGTATATCAACATTCAAAATGACCACTTGACACTTTAAAAGATCAAGGTAAAAGTTACATTTTCCAAGTCCAATGAAAAGAAGAAAAATGTCGGCAATTGAAAAGTATTAAAACTAGCAACATGGCAAGCCATATACCTCAAATGAAAAGAAACATAAATTTAGTGGTCCTTTCATCATTAAAAAAAAATTTAAAGAAAGTACTAGCGCTAAAGTCACAATATACTATTCAAAGAAAGTTGAAACACTGTCGAATCAAAACTCAAAATAAGGTGACCATTTTAGCCACACTATAGGGAGTAATCGCAACACATCACCCAAGATCACACGTCCTGAGTGCGTTAGGAAGTGATTATTATATTCTTGAATTTTTTATTTTGATCATTTATATTCCCTTATTATTACAAAATATATTATACACAAGAGATTGCAATCATTTTATATTTCATGTTTCATTTTGATGAATACTAAGAGGGGGGGGTGTAATTAGTATGCCAAAAATCTCTGCACTAAAACACTTACACAGTCTAAAGATAAACCGGTAAAGCAGTCTAACAATCAAACCGGTTACCACATATGCAAACCAATATGCGAATAAAGCATTCACCCACAAAAGAAATACAACCATAACACAAGATATTTGACATGCAAACCCAACTGGGAAAAACTACGGTGAGATGGAACTCACAAGTCATTATCTGCACAATAGAAACTAGACTAGTTAAGGTCTTACAATGTTCTTCACCAGAATAGATCCTGTTAGGAATCTCAATCTCTGTTAGGAGATAAGTCCGATTAAAGACTACCTTGTTAGATGATTTTAGATTCACATGTGTGAACCACCTTGTTAGAGGATTTTACAAAGGCTTTGAGGCCTACCCGATTAAGGGCTACAGACTTGTCAAAGATGTGAGTAATCAACAAGTGTTTGATCTATCTAATAGCACAAACTGCTTGGCTAGATCCATTATTGCTCATAGCTAATACATTCCAGCATTACTTCAATCTTCTCTCTCTCTCTCACAGTTACAACTTGATCTTCTCAGATAAGATCATTCTCGACTCCCACCTTAAACCCTAGCTCAACATTAACCCTTTCAACAACAACTTAAAACCCTAGACATGATGTCCTTTTAAAGGAATCTGATTTCATGTCGGTCCAATAGGATTACATTACAATTTCCTAGGTTCAATGAATCTAGACATACTCAATAACACGACACAAAAATCACCGTCAATGTGTTGGCACAGTCAAACAATCGGTGGATTGGTAACTCATCACAAAATACCAGTTGGTAACTCATTATAGAGTATTACCGGTTCATACAAAATACCGATTGCCGGTTTGAAAAAAATGAAGACTGGTAAGAATGTGTTGTGCCACTTTTCTCCCTCGTACTGCTTGTGATCTACGAACCACTTGGGATCGACATGCCGCTTTAGACCGGGAAACACATTCTGCAAAATCACCACTAGTCTAAAGACTAGTATACAACATACCGGTTGGAACAAATACCGGTTGAGCATGAGCTCATACATATAAAGGGGATCTCAATACAAGTGTGTGTCCATCAATGACAATCACAACATAAACAACAAAAATGCCAACAATCTCCCCCTTTGGCATTGATGGCAACACTTAGGAAAATAAAATTTTGACATCTAAGTGTTTTACAACAAAAACTTGCCATTAAAAAAATTTCTCCCCCTAAGAATATACACTATCCCTTAATCAACATAGTGTATAGCAATTTTGTAAGAGCATATAACATATATCACAGCATATATCAAAATTTCAGAATAGATACTTCACCCCCTGATATACTATTCCCCCATATGACAGAAGATCAAAATTTAAAACCAAAAACCAGATATACTTCTCCCCCTTTGCCAACAATGACAAAGTACCGCTAAAAAACCCTATTTCCATATATATATATAAGAGTTTATGACAATAATGAATAATACTTGTCAAAAACTGATTTATAGTCCTGCAAAAATTATTTCATGGATAGGGACCAGGACTCAAGTAGGGAGGTTGCCACTTCCTTCTCTGTCTGCATCTGGGATACCTATTCCTCCATGGCATTTATTGTACTTAGTTCCTATGTGACTGTCAGGGCATCCAGGTTTAGATAAAATTTCTAAAGAATTTGTAGTCATGGAAGTAATACCAGTTGAAGCTTCTGCAAATCCCTAGACTGTGTGCTGATCTCTTGCTCCATCTTGGCTGACTAGATCTAGAACCGGTGAACAGTTTGCCCATATGCTGCAAAGGAGTCATAAGGAGTCTTGAATGTGCCCAAGTAGGACTGTAAGTCCATTTGAAGTTGTTGCTTCTTGGCTAGTACATCATCACAGAATAGATGAGGTTGACAAATTTTGCTGAGTAGCAAGTTTCCCTCATCCAAGGCATTCCTTATGTCCTTTTGATCTTTTAGCAGTTAAGTCCTAAGCTCATTCAACTTCTTCACTAGAGAAACATTAAGAGCCTTTTGGTGCTCTTTCTTTACATTGGCCTCTGTTGCTTCTTCTAGACTCTACACCTGATCATCCACTATAGTACACAAAATTTTGAGTTGTGCTAGTGATGCTTCAGTGTCAGGAAGATTAGTGTGTCTACAGCCGCCTGAATAATATCTTCTTCTCTTTTCCTGCAAATGCCTTCAAGGTGCTCTTGGGAAACCTTGATGCTCTGCATAAGCTCAGACTCACTTGTAGATTGGAGATCAATGGGGCTCGAGATAGCAGTCGGTTTGGCTTGGCTACCGGTTGCCTTAGAAGTCTCCATCTGTGCGCTCTTCATTGCTTTGATTGTCTTGTCTGCTTCTTCCTTCTTTTTCCTCTCCTTCTCTTCCTTCTCTTTCTCTTCTCTCTTTTTCTTCTCTTCCTCTTCCATATTCTTCTTGTCTTCTTCTTCTTTTTGCTTCTGCTCTGCTTCTACCTTCTTCTTTGCTTCTTCTTCCTTCTTCTTTTGTTCTTCCTCTTCCTTCTTCTTCTTCTCTTCCGCTTCCTTCTTCTTCTTCTCTTCCTCTTACTTATTTTTCTTCTCCTCTTCTTCCTTCTTTCTCTTTTCTTCCTTATCCTCTTCTTCTTTCTTTTTCCTATCATCTTCTTGCTTCTTCTTTTCTTCATCTTTCCGTTTCTCCTCTTCCTCTTTTCTCTTCTCTTCCTCTTTCTTTTTTTTCTCATCTTCATCCTTCTTCTTTTTCTCTTCCTATTCCTTTGCTGCTTGCTGTGTATCCTTAGCTTGTTCACCACCCTGATCAGCCTATTGCCCCTATTCAGTTCCCTCAGAAGGTATGTCCTGAGTGACATAATCTACATCCAGGGCATCGACATCGATGGTGTCGATTGGTTCTTCAACTAGGTTTCCTTCCTCATCAAAGACCTCTTCCGGCTTGGAAATAACCGGTTCCTTTTCCGCTTGGAGGTTGGCCATTCATGCTTTGTGAGAGTTGATAGCATGAGCCATATGCTGATGTGTATCTTTTTCAACATCATCAACTCTCCCCTCCAACAACCAGAGTCTTCTTCTCCTTGTGAAGAAGAGACCTTTATTTTGATCCAGGGCATCAAATAATTTTGAATTTGAGAGTTCGAGGAAGTACTGTGCAAAGACTTTCTCCCTAATCTCCTATTCCTTTTCAATGGCAATGTGCCATTTATTATCTAATGCTTTAAATAATGAATCCGGTGTCTGAGATTTAATCTCTGATGGTGACTGATCATTTTTACATAAATAAAGAATGATTTCCTGTAGTACTTCATCTTTTTCCTCACTATTAAATTCATCATAATAGTCTATTAAATCATGAAGTAACTTTCTCCTAATATTTTTTACTATTCTTTGACAATGTGTCAAAGGTTTGTATGAGGAGATGTTTGTATTTACCGGTGCGGATGCTGCCGGTTCATTCTTCTTCATCTTCTTTGTCTGTCTTGCCTTCTTTGGCTATTCATCAGACTTGGTTTCTTTGGAGTCCGGTTCATTTTCCTTAGTCTTCCTCTTTCTTTCAAAGACTTTTGCCAGTGTTACCTCTGGTTTCTTCTTTGCCAGTGACCGCTTGGTCACTCTTGGAGTTGCAGTGGTAGCCAATGCCGATGTTGCAGGCACTGCCTTAGCTTTCTTAGCTGCCGGTTCTTTTCCTTTCTTTACCGATGGTTCTTCAACCGGTGCAATCCTCTCCAAGTAGGTTTTGGTCCTCTTAGCCTTTGGATCAAGAGGCGAGGCAATAAGGGTTGAGGCATACCCTTCCAACATGTCAAACATAACTTCATAGCCCATTGGCTCTACCTCCTCCATTCTAGGCTCAACAGCCTCCATTAGACATTTGTCCACCTAAATAGTGAAACAGATGTCATCTTCGTATTTCTTCACTATGTCACCTGAGATTCTTACCCTCTGACTCATCTTCCTTCTAAACTTATCAAAATATTTGTTTGGTACCTCGGGGTAGCCGGTTCCAATGACTTGTACACTTTCCTTTATCTACTTAGTTACCAGTTGTGTAGGGGACCACTGGACATCTCCTACACCAGGAAAGTAGCCTTGGAAATAGAAAAACAACCCTACCAGCAGTTGTCCAAACTTAAACCTTAGTGAGTTGTCCAACTTGATTGCCTTAAGATTTAGCAGGAGTTGCCTCTGCATGTCGATGCATAAGTCAAAAGATGCATCCTCTTTTATCATTTGGTAAGCGGCATTTACCACTGCAGCAGATATAGAATTAATCCTGCTAGTTGAAAACATTCTATATCCTATCACCATGCAAGTGTATTTCACCAGATCATCCTTGATAGGATTAACTATCATACCTAGTGAATCACTTGTTGAACCGGTGAGCTTGGTCATTTCCATTTTGCTCACTTTTCTCAGGGCTGGCACTTCCCCTGTGTTGCAGAAACCGGTGACTGCATGAATTGCCTAAGGCATGATATCATGCATCCTTTCTAGGTACATCTTATCACCATGGACTCTACTCAAGATGATCCTGATGTGATCCTCTGTGAAGTCTTCTAGAAAATATACTGCATTGTGGAATTTCTTCTTCTCTATTACACTAAATTCCGATTTGATCTTTTTGTCCTTGCCACAAAATAGACCTAACTAAGTATGAATAGCTAAAGACCCTAGGTCTTCTATCTTGCAATCAATATAATTAGAAATTCCTTCTTCAACTATGACTCCAACTGGAACTTGTGATAAAGCATTATATTTGGACTTCCTCTGAATAAAAATTTATGACTCTATGGATGTACTCGAACTTGTATGTGATGCAGAAGCCATTGAAGATTATTTCAATAACACGAAAAATACCTTTCAAACGTGAATTTAGGGCTTCCTGATTCTACTTCACTCCACTCTTTGTCAGATGCCAAATCACCGCTTTGAGTTCTCCACTACCACTTGCAAACTGGATTTGAATCTCTTTCAAGGTTATCCAATTTCTTGAAATCTAAGCTAAAATTGCCTTTACTTTTCTCTGCACTTGAAAACTTTTCTTCGCTCAAAAAAAGATAGTGAGAAATGATTTGAAAAATGCATTTATACATGTTTCTCAGCTACTATCATTAATGCTCTTCTATTAGGGCGTAAACCCTAATTTGTCTTTTTATCATTTCCGGTCTTCTACCAAGTGACAGGTATCACATACCGGTTAAGGTCTTTTACCAGTATCAACCGAGGGTTCGAAAGCATTTCGCCATTTGCTCCCCCTAAGCCTTTAAGGCTTAGTTTGCCAGTTTTGATATTTCCACACTAGGTGCAGAAACCGGTTCCTCTTTCGACATTATTGGTTTCTTCCTCCATGTTTTCTTCATGTCCCTTTGAACTTTTTCAACATCTATTTCTCCTTCCTAAGTGACTGGTATATCATCAGATATACTTTTTCTGCTTCTGCAGAATCTTGCAATGTGACCTGGTTTGTTGCAGTGATATCAAACAAGTCCAAGTGCTCTCCAAGGTCCATTGTACATGTTTCCATTCTTCCTTTTGCATGTTGCAGCAGTGTGACCATGACCATGATAGATCATACAACTTTCTCTCCATCTGGTTGCTGCTTGATGGCCACCGCTTCTTGACTGATAATTGAAGAAATTAAACTGGTTGTGGTTCCGGTTCATAAGAGGTTCAGGACCAGTTCCTTGGGTCCTCTGAGGATATCTTCCAGTGTTCTTCATTATAGACCTGCATTCAAATGCTCTATGCCCAAACTTGTTGCATGCATAACAATGACCATTGAACTTATTTGATCTAGGTACATTGTTGATAAAATAAGGAAAATTATTGTAGGCCTTGCTCCTACATACATTGGCAGTGTGTCCTTCTTTAATACTGTTAAAGCAAATAGGTTTGAATTTTTGCTTACCTTTTCCTTTGAGTGTCGGTTGCTTCTTTGATGCTTCAGCATTTGTTCCTGAGGATTCTCCTTCCTCATGTCCAGAAAAACCAAGACCATTGGTATTCTTTGGCGGTCTAGATGACTCAAGATTTTGCTCTAGCTTGACAGTACTTTTGCCAAACTTAGCAAGTATTTCCTTTGACTCAAAGAGTTCTTTGGAAATAGCAGTATTTGTCTCCATTAGACTTGCATTTTCAGAGATGGCAATGTTTAGTTCTCCTTGCATGTCTTCTTTTTCCATTCTACTCTCATGAAGGCGAGCAGTCAGTGCACTAATCTCTTGTTTCAACTTGGAGATCTCATGATCTCTGTCCTTTACCAGATCTTCCGCTTTTCTCTGGTTCTCAAGCTCTTGACTAAACTGAATAGTCAGTCCTTCCAACTCCTTTCTTAGATTGGAGTTTGAATCATTCAGCTTATTCACTTCAACAATCATGGCTTCCATGTTAGCTTCATCTTCAGAACTACTTTCAAATAGTTCCATCAGCCTCTCTGCATGTTCTCTCCTTTTTTCTTGAGATGCCTTGTATTTGACCATAAGATCATCATAGGCTTGCTCAAACTTAGTAAGCTATTGAGTAAGTTCCCTCAAGGTGTATTCCCCCATATCTCTTTCCAAGTGGTTAAACTTACAGAAAGGTAGGCTTTGATACCAATTGATGAATACTAAGAGGGGGGGGTGAATTAGTATGCCAAAAATCTCTACATTAAAACACTTACACAGTCTAAAGATAAACTGGTAAAGCAGTCTAACAGTCAAACCGGTTACCACATATGCAAACCAATATGCGATTAAAGCATTCACCCACAAAAGCAATACAACCATAACACAAGATATTTGACATGCAAACCCAACTAGGAAAAACCACGGTGAGATGGAACTCACAAGTCACTATTTGCAGAATAGAAACCAGACCGATTAAGGTCAGACCAGTTAAGGTCTTACAATGTTCTTCACCAGAATAGATCCTGTTAGGAATCTCAATCTCTGTTAGGAGATAAGTCCGATTAAAGACTACCTTGTTAGAGGATTTTAGATTCACATGTGTGAACCACCTTGTTAGAGGATTTTACAAAGGCTTTGAGGCCTACCTGGTTAAGGGCTACAAACTTGTCAAAGATGTGAGTAATCAACAAGTGTTTCATCTATCTAATAGCACAAACTACTTGGTTAGATCCAGTATTGCTCACACCTAATGCATTCTAGCATTACTTTAGTCTTCTCTCTCTCTCTCACAGTTACAACTTGATCTTCTTAGATAAGATCATTCTTGACTCCCACCTTAAACCCTAGCTCAACATTAACCCTTTTAGCAACAACTTAAAACCCTAGACATGATGTCCTTTTAAAGGAATCTGATTTCATGTCGGTCCAATAGGATTACATTACAATTTCCTAGGTTCAATGAATCTAGACATACTCAGTAACACGACACAAAAATCACCGTCAATGTGTCGGCACTGTCAAACAATCGATGGATTGGTAACTCATCACAAAATGCAGGTTGGTAACTCATTACAGAGTATTACCGATTCATACAAAATACCGGTTGCCGGTTTGACAAAAATGAAGACTGGTAAGAATGTGTTGTGCCGCTTTGCTCCCTCGTACTGCTTGTGATCTACGAACCACTTGGGGTCAACATGCTGCTTCAGACCGGGAAACACATTCTGCAAAATCACCACTAGTCTAAAGACTAGTATACAACATACCGGTTGGAACAAATACCGGTTGAGCATGAGCTCATACATATAAAGGGGATCTCAATACAAGTGTGTGTCCATCAATGACAATCACAACATAAACAACAAAAATGCCAACAATCTCCCTCTTTGGCATTGATGGCAACACTTAGGAAAATAAAATTTTGACATCTAAGTGTTTTACAAAAAAAACTTGCCATTAACAAAATTGCTCCCCCTAAGCATATACACTATCCCTTAATCAACATAGTGTATAGCAATTTTGCAAGAGCATATAACATATACAATGACATATATCAAAATTTCAAAATAGATACTTCTCCCCCTTTGCCAACAATGATAAAGTACTGCTGAAAAACCCTATTTCCATATATATATAAAAGAGTTTATGACAATAATGAATAATACTTGTCAAAAACTGATTTATAGTCTTGCAAAAATTGTTTCATGAATAGGGACCAGGACTCAAGTAGGGAGGTTGCCACTTCCTTTTTTGTCTGCATCTGGGATACCTGTTCCTCCATGGCATCTATTGTGCCTAGTTCCTGTGTGACTGTCAAGGCATCCAGGTTCAGATAACACTTCTGAAGAATTTGCCATCATGGAAGTAATACCAGTTGAAGCTCCTGCAAATCCCTAGACTATGTGCTGATCTCTTGCTCCATCTTGGCTGACTAGATCTGGAACCGGTGAACGGTTTGCCCATATGTTGCAAAGGAGTCATAAGGAGTCTTGAATGTGCCCAAGTAGGACTGTAAGTCCATTTGAAGTTGTTGCTTCTTGGCTAGCACATCATCACAGAATAGATGAGGTTGACAGATTTTGCTGAGTAGCAAGTTTCCCTCATCCAAGGCATTCCTTATGTCCTTTTGATCTTTTAGCTGTTCAGTCCTAAGCTCATTCAACTTCTTCACTAGAGCAACATTAAGAGCCTTTGGGTGCTCTTTCTTTACATTGGCCTCTGCTACTTCTTCTAGACTCTGCACCTGATCATCCACTATAGTACATAGAAGTTTGAGTTGTGCTAGTGATTATTCAGTGTCAGGAAGATTAGTACCAGGGATTAAACCGGTAAGTGTGTCTATAGCCGCCTGAATAATATCTTGTTCTTTGTTCCTACGAATGCCTTCAAGGTGCTCTTGGGCAACCTTGGTGCTCTGCATAAGCTCAGACTCACTTGCAAATTGGAGATCAATGGGGCTCGAGATAGCAGCCGGTTTGGCTTGGCTATAGGTTGCCTTAGGAGTCTCCATCTGTGTGTTCTTCATCACTTCGATTGTATTGTCTACTTCTTCCTTCTTTTTCCTCTCCTTCTCTTCCTTCTCTTTCTCTTCCTTCTCTTTCTCTTCTCTCTTTTTCTTCTCTTCCTCTGCCAACTAATTCTCATTAAAAAATTGTTATTATAATATTGCTTATGCTATCCTTGCATAATCCTTATCCAATTGCATGTTGTCCCATCCATACTTAATGTTTCGCATACTTCCACACTTGAGTGCCATAATTTTTACAAACCTAATTTGGTTGTGCCAAGTAGTTAAATTGTGTTCCATTTTGTCTTGTATCTAGCTACTATTCATGATAGGGTTGCACTTTTCTCCTTAGGTTTTGAATGGATATAAGTTAATCACTCTTTGATTATTAAATTATGATTCGTCTACACTCTTTGTAATTTAATAAGGATTTTTCATGGTTCCCAAATCATCTCTACCCTTTTTGCCATTTACTTAGTCCTCTCAAAATTATCTTCCCATAAAGGAGCTAGTTGTGACTATACTTTGCTTGTTTCCCTAATTATCTAACTTACTGAAGAACTTAGGGTTTATTGCAATTACATGTTTTAACCCAAGAGGTTCATGTATCCTTTCTTCTTATCTCAATTCGTCTATAGTATTACTAGGGTTCACTTATCAAGGAGATTGTCATTCACCATTTCAGTCCTTATCTTTAAGGTTATCCAACACTAGCTTCTTGCATTGATACGAGAATTCTCTAACCAATGTTCTTAATAAGAAACCTATCATGACCACATGCTTAAGATACCTATTCATTAGGATAGGTTAATTCTTCTTTCCAAGATATACAAGAGTACCTCTTAACTCTTCTTCATTGGTGCCTCAAATGGCAGTCCTGGTTCTCGAACCACCATAATTTCGCATAGCTTAAAAAGTTAACTTGAGTTGTCTTTATCTCAATTATCTTGTTTATTGTGCCTTCATCTCATGTCTAACTATCTTGCTTGACTTGCCTCATCAATAACATCCCTCGATGGATGGTATTGTCTTAGTTACCATTAGACATATTCTATTGAAGAATTAACTCCTCATACTTGATTTGATTGGGGCAATTGTTGCATTTAGGTTCCAATTGAATGGCAACCTCATATGTACTAATGATGTAAATACCATTATTAAACTTCAAAAATATTTGAATTAGGAGTAAAAGATAATAATAGAAAATATAATTTAGAGGGGGGGGATCCCTTTTCAAAATTAGAAAAGGTTAACCCCCATTTGCATATAGACAATGTGTTAGAATTGTTTTATATTCTATTATTAATTAAGAGGTAATTGTTCTTAATTTAGATTTTATTATAGATAAATATTTATAAGTATGCATCTATATATAAATGTGTATGTTTAGGTTAAATTTCTTTTGAAAATTTTATTATTGCAAAACTATTAAAAGTAAAGGTTTAGTTTTTTAAAACTATAGGGCCAATATTGGCCAAATATTAAATACTTGATATTTAATATTTGTAGAGGACCAAATTGGTCATTTTGGAAAAATAAATTATTAGGCAACTTTTATAATTGTTTTAGTTAACTTTATAGTCGAACCAAACCACATTATTTACATTTTCTCAATTCATTATTTAAAAATTCAATAGATTAAGAGCTAATGTTATTTTAATTAATCCTAGCGAAATTAAATACTATTGGAGATAATTAATATCTCTTGTTTAATAATTTAAGGATTATTTGATTAAACCAATTTATTATTTAATATGGTAATAATGACACTTTTTGGAGAATTATTCTGTATTAAAATATTAATGCTTGCGTGGTTAAGATAATTAAAATAACTTTAGGAAACCATTCCATTTTGTGTGTGTAAAAAAGTGAAATAAGGTCTGATAGTTGCAGGCACAACACTTCAATTAAGTCATTACATGCATGGTTAGTAAATCAATAATCAATAAATAATAAACCATAACAAAGTGACTAATTGCCTTCTAAAAGATGCGAGTATAAGATTGATCTCAGATTTTTATAAGCAATACCAGTGACTAGACTACACCAAGACGAAGGATTTAATCTATTTGAGCATGAGATTAAGCTAAATGGATACAAGATGGATGAATAATTCAAGCAATATGGATTCAAGCAATAATGGATTCAAGCAATAATGGATTCAAGCAAATAATGAAATACACTAAATATGGAAAAAGCTAAACTAAGATGCAAATAATCTCAAAAAGCAAGTACAAAATCTTCAATAACTCCAGAGCAAAATCAGCATATTAATAATCTCCAAGGTGTTTCTCAAATATCTCTGGGGTGATTTGAATGAGAGCTGGAGGCTGAATTTATAGAAATTTACAAGAGAGATCAAGAAAAAGCACAATTTAGAATTAATTGAAATAATTGAGAAATCGGGTTCAGTTAACCTTGAGATAGATTCCAATTATAGTTTAATTGAAATGCATTCAAATAAGAAGTTCAAGTTGTATTAGAAATAAGAATTAATTAATTCCATGCATTTGTGATAAAAATAGATAATTCTTTTATTTATTCAAGAAAAGAGTCTTTTCAATGCAACTGAACTTCTTTTTCTCAAAAGCTTTGAGTTCCAATTTTAGAGAAAGCAAGTAATAATTCAATTAATTATTTTTTCTGATTTCAAGTTCTCAATTTAGAAGAAAGAAATAATATCTCGAGTTTGATTTCTCTCCCAATTTAATTCTTTTATTTTATTTTCAATTTAACTCTTGCTTTTTAATTAATTCCTCTTTTGTAATAAACTAATTCCTTTTTTGCATGATTAAATGGAAATTTTTTTAATTAATTAAATATGCTAGGATATTTAATAAATTGAATAGGATAGAGAAGCATGAATAACAATTCATAGATATCAGAACTCACACAACGAATTTGCCTTCAAAACTAAGAATGTGACCTCTAAGTCAATGATTTAGGGTTCTGATCTGAGAATCAATGACTTCCAAATCAGATTGACTATCTTCATTTGGAATAGTCTTGCGCACAGGGGGCATAATGTCAAATTTGACGAACTAGAGGGGCGCTGTTTGTTTCATTTATCATTGCGCAACATGCTAGGGTTTGGTGTCAGTAACATTTGGATGCACCTGGAAATATAGAGCATACAATAGACAACCTATCTGATAAAGATGAAAATAGCTCCGATAATATGTCCATTTTAGAAAGACTTCTGGATGGCAATACAAACCCTAGCCCTCTTTCTCATTAAGGTTGATTAAACTGTCCAAGTTTTTTGCCCGTAAGATCAAAGAGCAGTTTAATCAGAAGTGTTAACAAAATACATCAACCAAGATATATCAGCATGGGGTCTGCATAGGAAGAAGCTAATGGCTTTGCACAGAGTTACAAAATGATCATTTAAAGATTCAGAAGCAAAAGGTGCAGTAAATTTGGTTTTGCACAATCCAAATCTTTCAGATTTTAAAAGTGCTCTACATGGACGAATCTAGGGTTATTGGCGCGTGGGTTGATGTGGGCTGGGAAGATCAGCCACATGTCCCACAGCTGATCTTCACAAAGGGCAAATGGGTAGATATGGCAGCACAGAATTGGTTGAGGGCAGACTTACGAAATTTCAAGCTGGTCTCCAAGTATTTTTGGGGTTTTTTCAGGAGTCCAAGCAGTGGAAATTGGCGAAGTATGGACAGATCTGGTGAAGGGCATCAACGATTTTTGGATCGTAGGCATTTTGATCAAGGCTTACAGCAAAATTTTATTCCAAATCATTTAAAGGGGCTTCCGGGTAAACAATCTATAGAGTTGGGAGGAAAACCGTCCTATGCGAAAGTTGTGAAGTTTTCATCTATAAATGAGGAAATTAGGGCTTCTCGGTTGAACACTGGTGAAAAGATGATGGACAAACAATCTAACAGTAACCCACTTGAGTTATCTTCATCACATCAAAGGGGGGATAAGGTAAGGGAATCTTCAACATCAAAAAAAGATGATAAGGTAAGTGAAAATCAAACCGACTCTGATTTAGGAGGTGGGTCTTCATAGGTATGGGTTCCTGTTCCATGCATTGATTTACTTGATTTTGTTGTGGATTTCAAAGCTCGTTGTTTGCATACACATGCTATTTCTAGGGAAAAATGGGGGGATGCAACTAGTTTATCTAAATTTTATCATAAATTGCAAAAAAAGTGGTATGATATTCATTATTTTCAATTACTCTCTGCAAATGCATTTATTATTGTTTTCAACTCTTCTTCTGTTAGGGATGAAGTTTTAAAATTTTCACATTACTGGTTTGGTAAAAATTTAGTGTTTTTTTGGCTTGGAAACCATTTTATGTCCCTGCTTGGTCAAGCTTTAAATTAGTTCCTTTTTGGTTTGGCTTGCCCAAATTACCATTTGAATTTATGGACCTAGAGGTTTTGGAACAAATTGGTAATACTTGTGGTTCTTTCTTATCATCAAGATTTGATTTTGTGGAGGGGAAGGTTTTGGTAAAACTTTGTGTCTTGACTAACCCTAATAATGTTTTCCCTCAAACCTGTATCATTAAATCTCATGAGGGTATCTGGAAACAACTAATTAATAAGCTGGAGAAAGACTTTGGTAAAACTTCCTTGCAATTGGATGCCCCTTTGCTTATGGATTTTCGAAATCCTCTGTTCTAGGTAAGGTAGAACATTGCTTGGGTAGTAACGATAATCCATTTCTGGATAAACTATTAGTTAATGGTTCCACTAGGAAACCTCCCGCTACTTTTGAGGTTAACCAGGCTATGAGGGATGTTGGGAAGTGAGAGGTTTATGTTATGTCTCATGATCTGGAGTCTATAGGGTTTTTTACAAGTAAGGATAAGACAGTAGCTCACCAAAATATTGTGGTTTCGGGGGACAACAATGTGGATGATCTGCTTCCAAATCTCACTACATCGAACTCCTTGGATAAGTCACTAAATGATGGTGGTGGGAATCCTGTCTATCCTGTGAAGTCAAAAGAATACTTAGAAAGTTGTCAGGGGATTGGTTAGATTTTTGCAAAGAATGATGGGGTTGTTTCAGATTCTAATGTTGGGGTTTCTTCTCTAGGGTTTCCTGTTGATGCTATCCTTGCTCAACAAGTCAAAGAATTGGTGTCTAATTCTTTGCAGCATGTTGATGTGGATGTGGATAATAACGCCACCTTAGGAAATAATATTTAGTTGGGGGACATTCTTGTTATTGTGCCAGATGAAAATCTAGCTCACCAAGTAAATGATCTTTTTAAAGATCATGAGCATCAGATGGATGAGGACATTACGAATAGGGTTATTTGTTCCATTGAGAATGACTTGGGGGGAATTAAATCGACCCTTCCTATTTCTGCATCTGCTGACCCTTTTGAGATTTTGGCCTCATCAGAAGTGGGCATCATAGATAATTTAGCCATGACTTCTCCTAAGTCAAGTAAGAGTTTACCAATTGTTCAAACTACTCTAATTAGGGCTTCATTTGTGGTTTCTCCTGGTAGGGGTAGGCCTCCAAAGAATCAAAAGACTCAGTTAGAAATTGATGCTGGGATTCAGCAGACTTTGTCTCTTTCTCCTGGTGTTGGGAAAGGGAAGCATTCGGTTTCTTGGTGACACTATGAAAGGAAGTGGTACTCCTAATGGAAAGAGGAGTAAGAGGTCTATTATCAGTCCTCTTGTGACTAGGTCAGGGGCTGTGAAGCATAATCTTCAAAGTAGTTTTGGAGAAGGAAAGTCTTCTCTGTCTAAAGGAAAGAGGGGAGCCTCAGTCTCCCCTTGATAGCAATGAGAATTATATCTTGGAATGTTAGGGGCTTAAATGCCCCTAACAAGAGGCACTTAATTAAGTCCTAGATGGACTTAGTTAAGTGTGATATTTTCATGTTGCAAGAGACAAAATTGTCAAAGGAGTCTGCTGATTTGGTTTTTTCTTCTTGGAGAAAGTGGGAATTCCTCTTCTCTCCAGCTTGTGGTGCGTCAGGGGGTTTGGCATTGCTTTGGAATAACTACAACATTGAGGTTGAGCTAGTTGCTTCTACTATAAACTGGATGTTGGCCTTCGTTAAAAGCAAGCTTTTGAAGGTTAAGTTTTGTCTTTTTAATATTTATGCTTCTTTTGGTATTCAAAGGAAGACTAAATTATGGGGAACACTTAAGAGGATTTCCTCCCCTTTAAGGCATGGTCCCTTTATAATCTTTGGGGGGTATTTTAATGCTATCACTGACTTGGGAGAAAAGAAAGGAGGTATTCTTCCTAATAAAAAAATTATAGAAGACTTTGGGATGTTCATTAAGGACATGTGTCTTTTTGATTGTCAGTTTCAGAATGGGATTTTCACATGGACAAATATGTGAAGAGATTTTTCTCAGATTGTGGAAAGGTTAGACCAGTTTTTGTTATCAGATGTTTGGATTGATTCAGAGTTTGAATTTTTTTCCTCTATTCTTCCAGTTTCGGGGTCAGATCATTTTCCAATTACTTTATCAATTCTGGAAGATAAAGCTCATTTTAAGTCACCTTTTAAATTTGAACCTATGTGGTTTAGAGATTCTTCCTTTTTGCCTTTGCTCAAAAAATGATGGAGTTCTGCTCCTTATTGCTTTGGATCCCAAATGTTTCAGATTGCTAAGAAGTTGAGATTTTTGAAATCTAATATTAGTGAATGGAATATATTGCATTTTAAGAACATCTTTCAGGAAAAGCAGAGGATTCAAGATATGATTGAATGTCTTAATTCACATGTGATTCAACATGGTATGGTGCCTCTTGTTTTTGATGAACTAAAATTGCTAAAAGGAGAGCTTGAAGAAATTTTGTCCAGAGAAGAAATCTATTGGAGACAGAAATCGAGGGAGATCTGGCTTTCAGATGGTGATAGAAATACAAAAAAAATTCACTCTTCAACAAAAATTAAGAGAAGTAGAAATAGGATATCCTGTATTGAGTGTCCAAATGGCAGACTTTTAATAGAATGGGAGGATATTGCTTCAAAGGCAGTTAGGTTTTTTAAGTCACTAATGTCTTCGGAGCATGGAGATCTTCATAATAACATTTCTTCTAATATTCCTTCTTTGGTATCTTCAGAAGATAATAAAATGTTGATGTCTCCTTTTTCTTTGGATGAAGTTAAGAATGTTGTTTTTGCAATGAACCCTGATAAGGCTCTGGGACCGGATGGATTTACTCCTTTTTTTTTCAGAAATGTTGGGATTTTGTGGGAAATGATGTTTTATTGGCCCTTGAGGAAGCTAGAAGGAATAGGTTTGTTTTGAAAGAGCTTAATACTACAATGATTGCAATTATTCCTAAAAAAAAGGTTACCAAGACATTTGCTGATTTTCGCCCTATTTCTTTATGTAATACTTTGTACAAGATTTTTACCAAGGCTATTTCTTTAAGGTTGGCTGAAATTCTGCCTAGGATCATTTCTTTAGAACAAGGTGGTTTTGTTCTAGGAAGGGAGACGGAAGAAGGAGCTATAGTGGCGCATGAGGTTCTACATTCTATTTCTACTCAGAGAATCCTGACCATGATCCTCAAATTAGATATGATGAAAGCATATGATAGAGTAGAATGGGGGGCGTTGTGTGTTGTTCTACTTAAATTGGGCTTTTCCAAGGCATGGGTCAAATGGATTCGTGCTTGTATTTCTTCTGCAAGGTTCTCGGTTCTAATTAATCGTTCCCCTTGTGGTTTTTTCTTCTCTTCTAGGGGTTTAAGGTAGGGGGATCCCCTGTCTCCTTTCTTGTTCATTCTTCTAGCTGAAATGTTCAATTGGGCTATAAGAGCTGCTAAGCTGGGAGGGTTTTAGAAGGGAATTAGGATTCATAATGTTCCACAAAGAATTTTGCATTTCTTGTTTGCAGATGATACCTTGTTATTTGGTCAGGCCTCTTTGGGTGAGGCAAGAGTGATAAAGGGGATAATACAAAATTATGCATCCTTTTCTGGTCAGAGAGTCAATGTTGATAAGTCAAAGATTTTTTTCCTTCATGCTTCACAATTGGTTCAGGATAGATTGAAGATTTTTGGGGGATTTGCATCTGGAAATCTTTCATGTTCTTATCCTGGTATACGTTTCTTCATTAAGAAGGATAGAGTTGAGTTTTGGGATAAGATCATTTCAGTTATCTCTAGAAGGATCCTATCCTAGAATCATAGATGGTTACCTTTGGTTGGTAAGATTGTTCTTATTAAGTTTGTCCTAAATGCTATTCCTATTTATCTCATGTCTATTCTGCAGTCTCCGAAAGGGGTTCTTGTTAGTTTGCAAGATACTCTTAGGTCCTTCCTTTGGAGTAATAATAAAGAACGTAAGAAGAAAGTCCCTCTGGTAGCATGGGATAAAGTTTGTTTGCCTAAAAACCTTGGGGGCACAGGCATTAGGAGTCTGGAAAGTTAGAATTTAGCCTTAGGTGCTAAGTTGGTTTGGAAATTGTATGAGAGACCATTCTCCTTTTGGACACAAATTATGTTTGCTAAATATTTAAATAACAAACCAAGAGAGTATGTTTTTCAAGTTTCTAATTTACCGTCTGGTTCAGCTATTTGGAATTTTCTATGTAAGTGTAGATCAGTGATTTTGCCTCATCTCTCATGGATTGTTCATAATGGTAGAAAGGTCAAGTTTTGGGAGGAATTTTGTAATGGACATCCCCCTTTGGTGAACTCGAGGGATTGGTCTCCTTTAATTTCCACTCTTTCTTCCCTTTGGGGTGGCTTTGTGGCTGATTATTTTGAAATTGAGTATAGTGGGAATCTTAAGGTGGCAAAATGGAAATAAATTGAGTTTTTAGATATTGATCAAAATGTGAAATTGGAATATGAAAAGATGTTTGGGGAGAGAGTAATAATTATTTCTGATGCCAATGATGAGCTTATCTGGACAAGGAATATCTCTGGTAAGTACACAGTTAAGGATGGCTATAATTCTCTCTTGGTTGCTAAAGATTTATCTACTTGGCCATACAAGTTGTTTTGGCATATGGCTTGCCTCCCAAAGGCTGGTGCTTTTTCTTGGTTAGCAGTACAGGATAGGGTCCTTACAGGAATGAGGTTGGACAGGTTGGGTATTATGGCAGTATTTTCTTGTGTCTTTTGTAATAAAAATTTAGAATCCTCTAAACACTTATTTCTTCACTATGATTTTGCCTATGCTTGTTGGCAGTGGTTTTTTGAAAAGCTTAATCTATCCTTTGTTATTGGTAAGGATCTCCTTTCCCACTTTAGAACCTGGCCTCTCCTATTTGCTTCATCTTTCTATGTATGCCTTTGGATTATTTCTCCATCTTTTGTGATTTAGAATATTTGGTTAGAGCGTAATAATAGGATTTTTAAACAAACAAGTTCTTCCTTGGCTGAGGTTTTATTGAGGATTGAATCTTCCATCTCTGAAGTTTCTTTGTCTTTTATCTATAAGAATTTGGAAACCCTTACCTCTTTTTCTCATTGGGATGGTAGGGTAACTCGAGTTTGGAGAATGTTATTAGTCTTACCTTCTCATGGATCTATTTTAAATAAGACTAATTCTATAAGTAAGAGAAATTTTTATTGCTGGAAACCTCCTCCGCAAGGGCACTTTAAATTGAATTTTGATGGTGCTTCTCATGGGAACCCTAGCCTGGTAGGGGTGGGTTTGGTAATTTATGATCATAAGGTAAGATTTGTTCAGGCTCATTGTCATGTGATTGGTTTCAAGTCTAACAATTGTGCAGAATTCTTTGTTTTGTCCTTTGGTTTGGATATGGCTATATCTTTGGGAATTAAGGACTTGATAATTGAGGGTGATTCTATGGTTATTATTCAAAGTGTCATGAAAAAGAAGTCAAATTGTTGGCAATTACAATATATACTTGATCATATTTTGCAAAAATTATATTTTTTTGATTCCTTTTTGATTTCCCACTGTTATAGGGAAGTGAATAAGATTGCAGATTTCTTGGCTAACTTAGCCATTGATAGTGAAGCTAATATGCGGGAGGTAAGTTTGGATGAGATCCCTTCCTCGGTTTTGGAATATTTGAAGTAAAGAAAGGAATAGTTGTAGTCTTCATCAACCTCCTTATTTGGTGTGGCTTTTCTTTGGTGTGGGTTCTGCTATGCTTGATCACAATGTTTATTTTGACAGGGTCTCTGATTATGGTTTCATTTCTACTATGTGGTATCATTCTAACTAGTGGTTTGGAGAATTGTGTTTCATAGACAGGGGTGGTTCAAACTGGTGTTTTTTGGCAGCAATGGATATGCATCCTTCGGTGATCATACTTTAATCTTCCTTCTATATGCTTCTATTGGCGGCTTCCTTTATATCTAATGTGGCTTATGTAATTGGGATGGATTTTTTGATGTACTATGCCAATGGGCATTTGGTATTGGGTAGAATAGGCTTGTGTTACTTAAGCAATACTGAAGGGTTTTCTTACTGGTTCTTTCCCTTCACTTCTTTTTGAACCAGACATTGTAAAAAACTTTTAAAATTTAATATAGTTCAGTGGTTCTATCCACTTTTATCAAAAAAATAAAATTGAATAGGATAATTGATCAAAATGATATTCTTGGAATGATTCAATTAATTAAATATTTAATTAATATTGAGTAATTCATTTGCCATGTGACATTTGATGATTAAAGAATTAATTAATGTGCTCAAGATTGATTAAATTGCCTTTGGTTAGGACCTTGGTGATGTTGTCGAGATTAGGGGCAAATGGTTTAGATGACCATTTTTAGGATATTACATTTGCCCCTCTTTGAATTAATGTGTGAGCAATGTGTTGGTCCAAAGAATAGTTAATGTCTAGGAGATACCAGTTTTGAACTTGATTGATCATGAACCAGATGAAAAGTGAGGTGTTTAGCTTGATTTGAAGCAATGAAGCTAAACAAAGTTGATTAAAGAGATACCGATCCCAAACTTGATTGAACTAGGAATGATAGAGAGAAAAGATATCGAACTTGAACTTGATTGATCAAGAAATGGATCTTACTGATCTAGAACTTGATTGATCTAGACATAGCGAGCGAAGATAAAATCGATCTTGAACTTGATGGATCAAGATACGATGAGTGAAGATAAAATGTCCAGCTTGATTTGATGTGATGAAATTGAACACCTTCTTAGATTGAGCATGTGATCGAAGATACTCTTTAAACCCTTGATTGAGTTTAAATGAACAATCATCTTGATAAAAAGCGATGAAACTTATTAATGTTAAGAGACTAGTTCATATGAAGACAATATTAGCTTGGTATGAAGCGATGAAACTGATATGCCCCTAGCGATTGATTCGATTCAGATGATTGAAAGATCTCAACTTGATGTGAAGCGATGAAGCTGAGATTGTTAAGATTCCCATAGATACTGAGACTGGGGGGTGAACCAGTATCTAACCAGTAATAAGTATTTCTTAAGTTAAAACATGTAGAACATAAAATAGCAGTATACTGGTATGCAAGAATTAATGCAATAAATAGAATCAGAAACATCCACATGAAAATAACACCATAACACAAGATGTTTAACGAGGAAACCCGGTGTGGGAAAAACCTCGGTGGGATTTGTGACCCACAATATTCACTCACTAGCCAATAAGAGAATATTACTTACAATAGGGGCCTACACATGTAGGAAGGCCAACTGCCTAGAGCTCACTGCTCAATGAGAAATCACACTGACTTACAATGAGGATTATACTAATCCAATGACTTGTACTGCTTTACAATAGCATCTCCAATGCCAGATTCAGTACCGGTTCTAACTCTATTCTTTACATATACCCTTGACCTATAATTCGCACATTAGGTTTGCCTAATAATTTTCTTTATGCTCGCTACATTACCTCTCTAAATGTCTACAATGATCTCCTTTATATACAAGAGTCATTTTACAATTTGCCAAGTCGGCTTACAATAATAAACAAAATATTACATATCAAAAATCCTGTTGGCCTCTATGCAAGATGTGTCAGTGCCGGTGTCGGTGCCGGTGTAGAGTGATCTTGTTGATGTCGATGCACTGTCTTGCCTGTGTAATGCTTTGCCAGTATGATGTCTTGCCAGTGCCATAGGATTGCAAGGTTGCCATCAATGACAAAACCTTCAATCACATACAATGTCTCATTGGAGTGTCCATATGCCAACAATCTCCCCCTTTGGCATTGATGGCAACACTCATGAGAAATTTCAAAAAGTGTCCAAAAATATTTACCAAAAAGAATGTTTACCAAAAATATGAAGGGCTCCCCCTGAGCATATCCTACTACTCCCCCTTTGGCATCAATGACAAAGGTTTTCAAGATGTTAGTAGAGTTTGTAGTTACATCTATCCATATCCTCAACCTTGTAGTTGGGTAGTTATTATCTGAAAAAGATCTCCCAAAATTAAGTTTATACTATCCATAAACTTTTTTCTATCTTTTATTTCTATTTCAGTCCTCTTCACAGTACCGGTGAGATGCTGCAATTGCTCTGCCAGTGTTTTACTTCCCTGTGCTAATGCCTCTGAGATTTCCTTCCATAGAGATGCTAGATAGTCAAATCTTGGACTCAGTTTAGATCTCAAGTGTTTTGGCTTGTTTATTATTCTCTCTTTCTCTCTTTCTTGTTTAAGCAATTCTTCCTCAAAATTTGCTAACTTATCTTCAAAAACAGATAGTGAATCTGGTGAGTTGACAAAATTGTCTGCAAGCTTATTTATCTCATCCTGTGTCTTGCTTATTTTCTTATCAATATCTACAGTCAAGAAGTTTGTTTTGCATGTGTCTTTATACAGATTTTTATACTCTTTCAACAAACTACATAGTTCCGGTAGAAGTCTGTCAAAGTCTCTGTTACACTTCTTTATCTCTTCATCAAAGAATTTTCGTTTCTCCTTTTCTACCATGTCCTTAACTAATTCTTCCTTTATTTTCTCAATATTTCAAGAAATGTATTTACATAATGTATCCAATTGTCCTAAAGAATCTTTATTATCTATATTACAATCAGGAGCAATCATCTTCAAAATTGGTATTGAATCATCTATTGCTTTATAAGCCTGTGAATTGTAGTCAGTTATTTTCTTAATGGATTCAAGTAATACCTCAGTCACATTAGTTGACTTGAATGTTGATGATGATCCAAGAGTCTGAGTGCCGGTGGAAATAATCATACTTGTATTGACCTCTGGTAGGTCAGTTTGTGTTTGCATTTCTTTTAGCACTGGTTTTCCTGCTTCATTGCTTACCAGTGGCATTGTTTCCTTGTGAGCCTGTTCCGGAGCCTTTAGCTCTGTTGGTTTCTTTGTTTGTGCCTCAGATTCCATCTTTTTCCCTGTATCCTCTGTCGGTTGCTCTATATCTCTTGTTACCAGAGGCTCTTTAGCCATATCTAACTTTTCAATTGTATCTTTATCAACTGTTATGTTGATCTTTTGGGTATCAACATTTACAGTGTATAGGACTTCAGGATTTGGATTGCTATCCTCTACATCCATGCTTTCTACTGCCGGTTGCTCTTCAATGGTTGTAATTTCACAAGTGGAGGTAGGTTGTCTTTAACCTTTATGCTTGGAGGTCCACCAACTTTTCCTTTCCCTTTGTCCTTATCCTTTTGATATACCTTAATAGGCTTGGGATTCTTGTATTCTTCTTGTTTTTCCTTTTCAACCAAGAATATGTCCCATCCATCTTCTGTTTCCTCTGTAACTTCTGTAACTCTTCCTACCATCAGTGAAATATGCCAGTGTGCAGTGGAGAATACTGTCCGGTTTACCTGAGCAATCAGATCATCTATTTCCTTTGGAGAGTTTACCAGATATACAACAAGTAATTTTTCTATTTTTATTTTCTTGTCTAATTCAATCACTCCTTGCCTTCTGGCCTCAAGTCTTTTGTACAAATCATCGGGAATTTCATTGATTACTTCCATCAGAAACTTTTTGTACATGTCCATATGCAGTATTACACTTTCCTCAACTTTCCCTTTCCCATCAGCAGATAGAGTGTCATAAATTTTCCCTCTGTTTTTCAGTTTCCCTTCCTCTGTGATCTCATTTAGCAAAATGTCTAGAGGTGCCAAGTTAGTTTTTGTCTTTTTCTTTTTCTTAGGAGTTAGCTTCTTTTTAGGTGTGACCTTTCTGACTGGAGATCTCATAGCTTGTTGCTTCTGCCTTGTCCTTCTAGGTGAAGGAGTGGTTGCCGATGAGGGATCTCTTTTCCTAACAACTCTTTTAAAGGTTGCTAGCATGTCACCTTCCAAAGAAGTACCTATTGGTGATAGATGAGCTTCAGGTTGTGGGGTTGCCAACTCATCTTTTGTTATGTCAGTTTTCTTTAATACATCTTCCTTAATGGCCTTTGCTTGTCTAGATCCTTTCCTCACAAATGCCTCTACCTTCTTCACTCTTTTCTTGGACTGTATTTGGCTTTCTATGGTTTCAGCACTACCAAATACTTATTCCTTAGGTTCTTTGGGGGCTTCTAGAAGTGCTTTGGCATAAGTTTCAACTATGTGGTCATCTGTCTCATAGCACATTTCGGTTACCCAGATTGTCCTTGGGATGACTACTTCCATCCATATTTCATCCTTTTTAATAACAAAGCATATATCATCTTTGTATTTATCTACAATTTTCTGAGATAACCTTATCCTTTTCCTCATTTTTGTCTTCCATGCTTGGAAAAAGTCATGAATGTTGTTTTCCTTGTTCTCACCCATGGTATTGAACAGTTCTGTCAATTGCTTTCCTACCGGTATGTCATATCCTAGTTCTTTATATCCTATACCGGGAAACTATTTTGTTATGTGAAGCATTAGGCATACTAACAGATTTCCAAATTTGAAAGTTCCTTTCTTATCCTTCTTTATCTTTCCAAGGTTGTCTATCAATTCATCCTTTAACCATTCACAGATGTCAATTTTTGCATTGTCTTTTACCATATCATAAGCACTCTTAATGCATAAACTTGAAACTGAGTTAAGTCTATTGGCATGAGTGGCTTTGTAACCTAATATCATACTTATGAATCTCACATTTGTATCCTTTACATCATTAACCCTCAGAGATCTCTTATCAAATGTTGCACCTATTAGGTCTATGACTAAATCATTTGAAACCTTCTTGTTTTTGTCTGGTCTTTTACCGGTGGCTAGTAACCCTGTGACATCCTTTACTGCTTCCTTAATGATCTTATGAATTGCATCTAACTAGAAAAATTCTCCATGAACTCTGCTTAACACTATCCTAATCACATCCTTAGGAAATTCAGGGATGCTAAGGATTTCTATGAATCCTAGGGTTTCAATAATCTTGTGTTCAGCTTTAACATTGTTGGTATCATCACATATCTCGGTTTTATACATGGTTTTGATTTCCTCGTCTCCTAACTCTTCAATATTGCAGTGGATGTACATTCTAGGGTCTTCAGCATATACAACACCTTTAGGGATTTGAGAAAATGCACCTAAGGTATCATCCTTCTTTGCTATTTCAGGGACTAACTGAAATACGGGCCTAGGTCTTTTAATTACTTCCACAATAGTAGGGTTTGCTATGTATTCAATTGTAGAGGTGGATACCATGATTAAATACCTTTTTTCCATCTTGGATGGATGATTGCTTGGAGTGTGCTTTCTTCTTGCTCAAAATGCCTTAGCTCAGAATCTTCGCGCTCTCTGAAATTTTGAAATCATGGTGAAATGAAATGGAGCCACAACCTTATTTTTATAATGTCTTTTTGCCATCTACCACATTAATTGCATGTCGGTTAAGTATTCACTTAACATTGTTTGTCGGTAATAAGTGACTTTCAACTTCTTATCTCTAACCGAGGGAATAATAGTACGTGTCATTAGATTGCCAAACCCTCAAGGAAATTTTCTTCAATTAGATGAAGAACTTCGTGCTGGTGGAGCACTGCTCTGTCCTATCGGTGAAGCATCACTCTATCCTACCAGTGAAGCATTTGTTGGTTCTACTGGTGGAGGAATATTCCCAATATTTAGATCAGCTTTTCTAATCCATTGCTTTGAGAATTCTTGCTTAACCTCTTCAACTTTTTCTTTTCCTTTCAAGCTAGCACTTTTGTTGTCTATCGGTGTACCTTTACTTCTACAAAATTTAGCAATATGCCCAATCTTGTTACATGCATAACAAGTTACATTATTTTTCTGAATAGCTTTCCCATAACCTATGCCGGTTTGTGTTCTACATTGATTAGATAAATTTCCAAATCTTCCACAAACATAACATCTCACATTCATTCTACAGTTTTCAGAGTTATGACCAACTTTGTTGCATTTGAAACATTGACCAGTGGGTGTATTGATATTCTGATAATTCCTAGATTTACATTCTTTTGCCCTATGACCATACTTATTACAGTTAAAGCATTAGGTGGTCTTACCGATTTGTTGTGATCCTGAGTATTTGCAGTACTGGAGCTTTCACCAACTTCAAAGCCAATTCCAGAAGTGTCACCTTTAGGTTTTTGATTCTTCAATAAGGTACCAAGTTCTTTTGAGCTTTTCTTGAATTTTTCTTTATGTTGATTTGCAGTTTCCAATTCTCTTTCCAAGATTTCTTTTTGTCTCATTAGTTCATTTGAGTCATTCTGAGTATGCATCAAATCTATCTTCAACGTGTCATTTTCATAGCTAAGTCTTGTGTTCTCATTTGCTACATCACTTAGTCTTCTGGTCAATTCTTCTTCATTCTTCTTTCTATCCTCAATCTCTTTGCAAAATCTCATAGTCATATCCTGCATTTCATTTTTTGTTGTCATGATCTATTGTTTTAGCTTGCTTATCATATCATTAAGAGATTCCTTTTCATCATTCTCATTTTCCAATTTTTCACAAAGTTCTCTTCTCTTATTTCTTGCAACAGTAAGATTTTCTTGAAGTGTCTGAATGATATCTTGAGCTGCTCTTAAATCATCTTCTAATTTGATATTTTTCAGCTTCTCTACATCATAGTGAGTAAGAGCTCCTTCAAGTTGCTTCATCAGATTTTCCATCTTTACCAGTGTCAAGATCTTCCTCAAGCTGTTAGGCTTCTAAAAATAGAGGACCAAGCTGTAATGCCCCGCTAGGAAACCCCGAAGGGATAAGCCAAAATTACAAGAATAGAGTGCAAATATTTTTATTTTTTTTAAAGTTACAACACATAAGATGCAACAAGATACCAAAGGAATCAGATTGCATAGCGGAAGACTTCAACTAACACCTAAAGAGTTTCCCAACGAGATTACTTAAATTTCACAATTCATTTAACTAACACAATTAATCCATTAAGCTGAATATCTTAATAACGAGATAATTCATAAACAGGATAATTTCTTTCAAAGGACGGAAATATAAATCACAACAAAGATTCATCCATTAAGATCCAATCATCAACCTCATTCAAGCTTTTCAATTAAAATTACAAACCATACATCTAACATACTAATACACTAGGATTTTCACCATAAACATAAGAGATCTTTCCAAGCATATTTAAATTTCTTAACAACAACTGAGTATAATTCATTACTCTAAGATACATTATTCCATATTCCAACTTATTGCATTGAAAGGACGATTTCACACATGCATTATGATAAATCGCATCTCAACCAATTATGCATTCGATCAACATGGCATTTAAGATAGAATTGAATATAAGCATTTAAAGTTAATTCCAATTATCCACTTAACCATTCAACATAAATTAACCATACATGATAAAGCTGAATAAAGAGACATAAGAGAATGCATCACATAACACCATAATGATCTCGGAGTTCACCCCTAAAGGGCTACATCTCCGGGTCTACGCAACTGCAAGACCCCCTCTGATAAATAATAAAGTTAAGAGTACAAGAGGTTACACTATACAATCCAACCATCAAGGCGATATATAAACAATATACAAATGACCACATCGATCCATTAATACATAAACGATCCTTGAAAAGAACAGGATCCAGCTGAACATAATCAAAGCTAAAACAAAGGTCCAGAAGAGCATCCATAAAACTGAGCCATCACCACCCAAGGTCTAACATGAAACCGACACTCACAAGGGCAGAGACAAAGGGACGACTCTCAAAGGTACTCAAAACAGGATAAAACAACAACACACTAGCGAACGTAGGGATGAGTGTCATCACACAACCTGGTATGGATACCATGGCAAGTCTTCATAGGTCCCGGCCCATACACTGGTAACCCTGGCAACCTAATCCAAACTTCCGGCCCATCCAAGCCTCATGTGGACCCACACATCCTCTCGTGAAGACAAGGAAGGTGGTTTGCCATTTCAGGCCTTCTCACAGCATGTCGAGTCTATGCTAGCACTCGTCCCATGTGTGAGGCACATTATCTTATTTATAAATTATTTTCTAATCTACTTAGGTTATCACTTATTAGACTCACTTTCGACGGGTTACCCAGCAGCCACTTTGGGCGCGGCCCCCAATCGAAAGCCACTTTCCCATACGACACTAGACTAACTCAGATGAACTCAAACCAAGGAATACACATGGTCAGACGAATGGAGTTCAAGAAGGAGAAACAATCATCAGGTCAAATACGACTCACAGAAGAGGATATGACCAACTAAGACAACATCACATTACCATAGTCAACTCAAAATTCGAGGACTGAAACAGGAACACCAAATCATCCATACGACAGGGTCCTACTAAACAAAGTAAAACATGCCATTTCATAATTAAAGGCGAATACAAAAATTAAACTCGCAAGGCAGTAATTAGAAAAGACAATATTCCTCAAATTGATTTAATCATTAAAATCGATCAAGTTTTCTACAAGCTCTAAAACAACTTATAGTTATCTACCTCATCAAGGGATAATTTGTTCTTGGTTTTCTAACTCCTAAGGTTCAAAGCATCGAACAGGCATATTAAGTCGTAAAGAGTTTTAACCAATTCATATTATTAAATCTCAGACAACCATTAATCAAATAATTAAGATATTTAATCTGCAACAAAACATCATTAACATACTGGTCTAAAACCGTCCTCTACAGTTTCGTATTATTTCTCAAGCCCAGATGCATTATACGGATTACGGAAATATATAAATGCAGAAAGAGAATCTAAATGGAGATAATCATTTCCAAAATCCAAATCTTAATTCCCTACGCACGTATAGCAGAATCCAAAATGAACTGTTAATTAAAGAGTATATTTATTATTCCATGATAAATAAAACATACACAATTAACGACTAATAGTGCACAATAACCCAGTTAATTATTAGTTAATATATAATTATTAATCTCTATCAATAAAATATATCTCACTAATGATTAATGTATTTGCACAAATTTCGAATTAATATCGATGGGTATAAATACACAACTTAATTTCCATTAATCCTATATATAATAAGCATTAATCCATAAATGGAAACTTAATCATTAAACTAATATTCATTAACATGGTATTAAAACCATATGTTTTTTTTTGAATACCAACAAAATACATTAATCAAAAAAAATGATTTATAACTACGTTTAACAAAACGCAATTAAACAAAACCATGTTCTTTCTTTTTTTTTTTTTTTAAAAGTAAACGCGTTCAAAACAATGAAGGCGAGGCAGGCTGGGAAGGGCCGTGCCCTAACCCTAGCCCTAGCCGCAGCATTGGGGATCCTCGTGGGCGGGGCTCACGGCGGTGCCTGCAGGTGCCGCGGTGCCCTGCGGCCACCGCGGCCCCTGCGGCCACCGTCGTGAGCCGCAGGCACCACGGTCTGCGAGAAGACAAGGGAACGGGGGGAGGAGCAAGCGGGACGTGCGGGGGGAGGAGCAAGGGGAACCCCAACTCACCGCTCGTCCAAAACAAGACCTCCGCCCAATTTGGTAGACCAAACAAAAAAAATAACGCACAGCTCGGTTTCAAACAAAAACGCCCAGCTAGACATAAAATAATATATATTTCTTTTTTTAAAAACACACAGTCCGAAATGAACACAAACGCCCAACATGAAATTAAATGTTTTCTTTTCCCCTTTAAAAACACAGTTCGAACTTGGCTAAAAACGCCATACCCAAATTTCATCACGAATATAAATTTCTAATCCACTAGGAGTTCGGTTTAAAAGAACTGAGTTTGATATCAAATTTTCTTGATGGATTTCCCATCCTTTCCAAAAACAAGGGATTCAAACACTCTAACAGCAAAGAGGAAATACACATCTCCAAAAGAAAACTCCAGCCAAACTCATATGAACACTCAAGTTGATTTTCCAATCACAAATTCATTTCTTTCAATCAAACAGTAAATTCTTTGGCAACAAGAAATCAGTTCAGATTCCTACCTTCATGCGCAATCCTGGATTAGCTGAAGGAGAGCCCAATTCTGCCAGGTCCAGCATCATTCCTTCCCAAACCCCCAATTTCATTCTCAAATCTTTTCCACCAAAAATTTTCTCCAAAATGTCCATCCTCCAATATTTTCCCCAAATTTGGGTTATATGGAAGAGTTGACCCAAAAATTCCATTTTTGGAATAAAAACTTTTATTTAAAAAATAATACTCCAAAAATTAATTCTTTTCAACAATATCAACAATATAACTTGCTTTATCAATTAAAAATCGATTTCCTCAATTAACTGAATTTTAATCTTTCAAATTTCAGAATCCAACAGAATGCAATTAACTCTATTGCGATTAAATACGAATCTTTCTTTTCCAACAGCATATATATATATAAAATGCGTTTAATATTCCAAATCAATCATTAAATCGAATCTACTCCAAATTAAAAACGAGCAATCCAATAACCATGAAAATCACATAACGGAAACCAGATTAATTTAATCCATTAATCATCAATGCACAAACACATATTTAATCAAGATAATTACTAAGGACTAATTAACTAATTTAACCATGCACACCAAGCACGCAAACCGAGAAGGTCAACCAAACAGACAACTCGCAAACCCAAACAAACAGGGATTACCGACGATGATTGGCGATGCTCACTTGAGCACGACGAAGGCCGACTAGGGTCTCACGACCACCTAATCCAACTCTAAAGATTAAAAAGGCACACTCAAACCTGCACACCCAGGTGAAGACGAACCTCGCACTCATGCGGCGTTGCACCTGAAATTTCCTGCAACCAAAGATCATACATGCATACATATATACAATTTAATGAAATCATTAGTCCGATACTAACATCACGAAATAGGAACACTGAAAATATGCATACAACTAGTGTGAGAACCACATCAATAGCTATGCGTTAAATCAAACATCTGATTGTAACATCATATTACGATTAACTAATCAAGATTAAACCAAGGTTAGAGATCGATTACGGTAGGGGTACACAAGCTTTGATACCAATTGTTAGGATTCCCACAGATACTGAGGGGGGGGGTGAATCAGTATCTAACCAGTAATAAGTATTTCTTAAGTTAAAACATGCAGAACATAAAATAGTAGTATACCGGTATGCAAGAATTAATGCAATAAATAGAATCAGAAACATCCACATGAAAAGAACACCATAACACAAGATGTTTAACGAGGAAACCCGGTGTGGGAAAAACCTCGGTGGGATTTGTGACCCACAATATTCACTCACTGGCCAATAAGAGAATATTACTTACAATAGGGGCTTGCACATGCAGGAAGGCCAACTGCCTAGAGCTCACTGCTCAATGAGAAGTCACACTGACTTACAATGAGGATTATACTAATCCAATGACTTGTACTACTTTACAATAGCATCTCCAATGCCAGATTCAGTACCGGTTCTAACTTTGTTCTTTACATATACCCTTGACCTATAATTCACACATTAGGCCTACCTAATAATTTTCTTTATGCTCGCTACATTACCTCTCTAAATGTCTACAATGATCTCCTTTATATACAAGAGTCATTTTACAATTTGCCAAGTCAGCTTACAATAATAAACAAAATGTTACATATCAAAAATCCTATCGGGCTCTATGCCGATATACATCTTTTCTTCTGTGCCAGTGCCAGTGCCGATGTAGAGTGATCTTGTTGATGCCGGTGCACTGTCTTGCCTGTGTAATGCTTTGCCGGTATGATGACTTGCCAGTGCCATAGGATTGCAAGGTTGCCATCAATGACAAAACCTTCAATCACATACAATGTCTCATTGGAGAGTCCATATGCCAACAGAGATGCCCCTTAGCAATAAGAAATTAATTTTCTTTAGTTGAAAAAGATTTTTTTTTCTCGAGTTTGAAGATATGAGGTCATGAGTTAATGAGTATGCCCCCTTAGGAGCAAAATCGAAAGATAGCAAGGGTACATGATTATAGGAAATTATTTATTGATGATAATTATTTGAGCACAAATTGATTCAGAGGAATTTTAGTAGATTTAGCATTGATTGATGAGAAATTGAGCACAAATTGATATATAGAATTGAATTGAGATTCAGCGTTGATTAATGAGCGCAAATTGAAGCGAGAATGAGCATCTTATGAAAAAGTGCTAAGTGGTCCAAATTGTGAAATTGACTAATAAAATGATCTCATATTTTGATTTCGATCTGAAAAATGGAATCAGAACGGGCAAATTAGCTAAGGGTACAATTTTCATGTCCATTGGAGCAAGTTGAAAATTATGGTTTTGGCTATATATGGGGTAAAAAGGTCATTTTCAATTCATTTTAACCCTCGAAGTTTGAAAATTCAAAAATCCTTATATGAAGAAAAATGGTGGTTCCCACTCATATGCATTGATTTGAGCGCTAGAGATGACATAATTGACCCCGAGACTATGAGCCAGCGGTAAGTGATCTATCTTAAGCCTGTTATTCATTTTTTTTTTGAATTTTTCATTTTTTGGCATGTTGAAGTTGGGCTTTCTCATTTGTCATGCGAGATAGGATCCTGTCTCGTACGACAAACTGATTAAGTCTATTTTTTCATTTAAGTCCACCAGTTTTGTCGTACTGAAACTACCCTTGTGTCATACGAGAACATTAAAAATAGCCCATTTTGTCGTCCTAGAGGTAGTCTTGTGTCGTATGAGAGTCTTTTGTCGTACTAGGCCTATTCCTGACTCGTACAAATTTTTGCCTCTATTGTGTTATGTCATTCAAAAAAATAGTGAGCATTTTTAAAGGTGCAAACTTGAAATTTTGATTTTACAATTGATGTAGTTGGATTTGCGTGATGTTTTGCTTCTCTTATATGCTAATTTGAAATGTTTTCTGATGCTCCATTGTTTGATTTTCGCAAGTTTGATTTCCCCATGTGTTATTCCAATGTGTATATCCACCGACCATGATATTAGTTCATGAGTTATCTGATATTGACCAGGAACATATTGATTTGTGTGGATTGACTCACTTTTTACAATTGCCCGATATCCGTGTGAATCACGATATGCTCATGACATTAGTTGAGAGGTTTCATTCAGAGCATAACACATTCCATTTCCTAGTTGGGGAGATGATGATAACTCCTGAGGACGTATATAGGATTCTCCATATCCCTTTTGCTGGAGGGAAGGTTGATTACAATGTAGCGCATCTTCCTGGGTTACTAGTTGTTAGACAGGTTTTCAGGGATCCTGATATTCTGACACGTTCTATCAATTGGGACGTGATGATGACAAGCATATTCTTTGACAAGCATTTTGCAAAAAAATGATTAGGCTGTGAAAAATTCTCAGATAGACAAATAAATAGCCAAGATCAATCATCAATATAATCAAAATTGAATGAGAAAATTTAAGAATGAAATCTTCTTTTTAACTAGGAAAATACATAATTGCATGACAATTTTTACTAGACCGTATGATAAATCATACCAAATCGTATGACACCTGCAGTTTGTCGTTTGGGTGTATACAAAATTTCGTATGACAAATCACAGAAACTGTATGGACAAAAATCAAAAAAGTCAAAAGATCTGAACAAAAATTAAAAAATAAGCAATTAGTCTTGGAGGCCGAAAAATGTAGTCTTCTGCCCCACAGTGGGCGCCAGAGATGTGTGTGTGAAAAAGTGAAATAAGGTTTGATAACTGCACGCACAACACTTCAATTAAGTCATTACATGTATGGTTATTAAATCAATAATCAATAAATAATAAACCATAACAAAGTGACTAATTGCCTTCTACAAGATGCGAGTATAAGATTGCTCTCACATTTTTCTAAGCAATACCAGTGACTGGACTACACCAAGATGAAGAATTTAATCTATATGAGCATGAGATTAAGCTAAATGGATGGAAGATGGATGAATAATTCAAGAAATATGGATTCAAGGAATAATGAATTCAAGCAAATAATGAAATACACTAAATATGGAAAAAGCTAAACTAAGATGCAAATAATCTCAAAAAGCAAGCACAAAATCTTCAATGACTCTAGAGCAAAATCAGCATATTAATAATCTCCAAGGTGTTTCTCAAATATCTCTAGGGTGATTTGACTGAGAGTTGAAGGCTGAATTTATAGAAATTCACAAGAGAGATCAAGAAAAAGCACAATTTAGAATTAATTGAAATAATCAAGAAATCAGGTTCAGTTAACCTTGAGATAGATTTTAATTATAGTTTAATTGAAATGCATTCAGATAAGAAATTCAAGTTGCATTAGAAATAAGAATTAATTAATTCCATGCATTTGTGATAAAAATAGATAATTCTTTGATTTATTCAAGAACGGAGTCTTTTCAATGCAACTGAACTTCTTTTTCTCAAAAGCTTGGAGTTCCAATTTTAAAGAAAGCAATTAATAATTCAATTAATTGTTTTTTTCTGATTTCAAGTTCTCAATTTAGAAGAAAGAAATAATATCTCAAGTTTGATTTCTCTCTCAATTTAATTCTTTTATTTTATTTTCAATTTAACTCTTGCTTTGTAATTAATTCCTCGTTTGTAATAAATTAATTCCTTTTTTGCATGATTAAATGACAAATTTATTAATTAATTAAATATGCTAGGATATTTAATAAATTAAATAGGATATTTGATCAAAATGATATTCTTGGAATGATTCAATTAATTAAATAAATATTTAATTAATATTGAGTAATTCATTTGCCATGTGACATTTGATGATTAAAGAATTAATTAATGTGCTCAAGATTGATTAAATTGCCTTTGGTTAGGACCTTGGTGATGTTGTCAAGATTAGGGGCTCATGGCTTAGATGACCATTTTTAGGGTATTACACATTTAATCCTAAGTTAACCTTTAGTTAAGACAAAACTTATTTATTCATTTTTAAATGTAGATTATTTAGTGTAATTATGTTGTTTTAAAAAAAAAAATTGTTCCGTTTTTGCCCAAAAGTTTGGGCATGACAATAAATCAGAAATTAAGGTGTAACATGTCGAGTTCACCAAAATGTAATGGGTGAAAAATTAGGGTTTCTGCCATTACATGTATGAAGTTCACTAATGTTTTCCTAGGGACCATTACATTAGAGAAAGATGGAATTTGATAGTGTTGAAAGTTTGAGGAGATTGCTACAAATATGTGCTTTAATAATATCTAAGAGATGTGTTGTCATTGATGTCAACATATTTCTCTGTCTATGACAGTGTTGCAGTGAAGGTCAGTGAGTTGATTTGTTCAGCATGTTAATGATTAGAGTTTGTAGATTAAAGGGTATGTAGAAGTTTATGTATAGATGATTTAGTATAATTTTTAGTGGTCCGCATGAAGATTTGAATGAGTTATAGTTATTTGTTTTATGGCTAGTTTTTCAGTTGTTTAGTGATGAAAGTGTATTTAATTTGATTTGCAAATTTGGAGGAATGTTTAGGACGTTTATGTGTCTCTTCAATTCAACTGGTTTATGGTTTAGTTCTTTGTAAGTGATTTTTGTAGGTTGACAAGCATTGTAGTTAGTGTTCTTGAAGTTTGATATAATGATGATATGATAATTTAAGTTATTGTGGATGTTGTGGTGGTAATTCATGATGCTTGTGGATGTTTCTAGATCAATTTAACTCTTGCTTTGTAATTAATTCCTCGTTTGTAATAAATTAATTCCTTTTTTGCATGATTAAATGACAAATTTATTAATTAATTAAATATGCTAGGATATTTAATAAATTAAATAGGATATTTGATCAAAATGATATTCTTGGAATGATTCAATTAATTAAATAAATATTTAATTAATATTGAGTAATTCATTTGCCATGTGACATTTGATGATTAAAGAATTAATTAATGTGCTCAAGATTGATTAAATTGCCTTTGGTTAGGACCTTGGTGATGTTGTCAAGATTAGGGGCTCATGGCTTAGATGACCATTTTTAGGGTATTACACATTTAATCCTAAGTTAACCTTTAGTTAAGACAAAACTTATTTATTCATTTTTAAATGTAGATTATTTAGTGTAATTATGTTGTTTTAAAAAAAAAAATTGTTCCGTTTTTGCCCAAAAGTTTGGGCATGACAATAAATCAGAAATTAAGGTGTAACATGTCGAGTTCACCAAAATGTAATGGGTGAAAAATTAGGGTTTCTGCCATTACATGTATGAAGTTCACTAATGTTTTCCTAGGGACCATTACATTAGAGAAAGATGGAATTTGATAGTGTTGAAAGTTTGAGGAGATTGCTACAAATATGTGCTTTAATAATATCTAAGAGATGTGTTGTCATTGATGTCAACATATTTCTCTGTCTATGACAGTGTTGCAGTGAAGGTCAGTGAGTTGATTTGTTCAGCATGTTAATGATTAGAGTTTGTAGATTAAAGGGTATGTAGAAGTTTATGTATAGATGATTTAGTATAATTTTTAGTGGTCCGCATGAAGATTTGAATGAGTTATAGTTATTTGTTTTATGGCTAGTTTTTCAGTTGTTTAGTGATGAAAGTGTATTTAATTTGATTTGCAAATTTGGAGGAATGTTTAGGACGTTTATGTGTCTCTTCAATTCAACTGGTTTATGGTTTAGTTCTTTGTAAGTGATTTTTGTAGGTTGACAAGCATTGTAGTTAGTGTTCTTGAAGTTTGATATAATGATGATATGATAATTTAAGTTATTGTGGATGTTGTGGTGGTAATTCATGATGCTTGTGGATGTTTCTAGATCATGTACCTTTTATGTTTGTGGTCTGCATTGATTATTGTGCATGCAATTGATGATTTTCTTTGTTGTGTTGGTGTTCTTCATAATTTTAACCAACCAAATGCTTGTAGCATGTTGCAGATGTTTGATGCATAATTCTTGGAGGTGTTTCACATTCGAGGCATGAGATATGGGTATGTGCTATGTCTCAGCTGGCATTTCTTGGTTTGCATATGATTTTGCAGCCTATATGGTTATATTTTGTAATTAGGTGATGTGTGTTGAGACCACCATGGTGAGGTTGATGTCATGTATAAATATATGTAATATCTTTTGTAATTGAGTGTGGTATGGAGAGGTGATGTGTATGAATTAGATTCAAATGTATGAGTGATTAATGTATTAATCTTTCAGAGGCAAAGAAGAGTGAAGAAGTAAAGTTGTGCTTAATTAGAACTACAACTAGGCATTAGGAGATTCTATTCTATCAGTTCATGATCTTCTAGATGTGATCCGAATGTGTTTGTAATATAGTGAGTCTTCCCTAGGATGTATCCCTTTCTTGTTTTGAGAAGTGAGCTCTAGGAAGTGTGCCTGAATTCATGTACATTCCTCATTTTAAGATTTCATATAATTCTAACAGAGTATCATGATATTGTGGGCATGTTCCCACTATGGTTTTTCCCTTGACTAGGTTTACCATGTCAAAATCTTGATGTTATGTGTGTTCATGTTGTTTTGTTGATTTATGCTTTCATTATTAATAATAAGACTAAGAATAAGTTTAATTTGTATGTTTTTTAGACAACTAATGCACCCCCCCTCTTAATTGTATGCCTAGAATCAGTCATGTTTCATCAATTGGTATCAGAGCAGGTTCCTCTAGAGAAGCTTAACTTATTGAGGTGATCAAGGATGGTGTCTTATAAGAAGGATAATCTGAGATTTGATGGAACTAACTACTCTCTTTGGAAGAGCCACATGGAGTGTTATTTGAGATTCATTAGCGAACCTTATTGGACTATCACAAAGAACAAGTATACTATTCTTACAAATGGACCTTCTACTCTGGATAAGATAAAGGAAGTTGAATGCAATATTAGGGATAAGGAAGCATTGTTGAGTACATTGACAAATTTTAAAATGACAAATGTTATGGAATTGTAGACTACTCATGAGATGTTGAGGATGGATGAAGATGAAAACGTTAATTTTATGTAGAAAGCGAATGAACTAGTGTGCAAAATCAAATGTGTCAGTGGAAAGTTGGAAGAATCAAAGATTGTTGCTAAAGAGATAATATCCTTACCTATATCCTACAAACACAAAGTTATTTCTATTGAGGAGATCTATATTTTGACTGATTATAGAACACAAGATATCACTGAGAGGGGGGTGAATCAATGATAATAAAGAATTTCAAATAATGTGTGCAACTGGTAGGATAATGAAAGAACTAACAAGCAATCACACACAAGATCACATCACATAGCATCGAATATATGAGGAAAACCCAATGTGGTAAAAACCTCAGTGATAAATGTTGCTAGAGATCTATTGCTCCAATCCAACCTCACAGTGAAATAACAGTTTTACAATGTTTAGGGCACCAACCCAAGGAGCACCAACCCCTAGAAATTTATGGGCACCTACCCAAAGGAGCACCAACCCCTATTCTATTTCGAGCACCAACTCAAGGAGCACCAACCCCTGAACCAAGTACCCACTTAGTGAGATACAATGAGATAATAAATTAATACAATGATAAACACTTGGTTACAAATGAGTTTTGTAACACTTGGAAACTATTCACTCTGTCGGTTATACCCTTATCTGTCACACTGCTTCTTCTTATCTATCGGTCTTCTATTCTTACTTTCCGAACCCTCTACAACTCAACTTTATCCTTGCTGGATTTTCTCTAAAACTCACTCTACTCTTCTTCACTCTTTGCTGCTCTCTTACCGATTCAGACACTATCAATTTAACAAATTTGTTAACCTCTATAACAGTTTACCAGTTACCTTAACCCTTGCCGATTAAACCTTCCTTACCAAATCTTCTCCAACATTCACTTGCTTCAATATTTTCTATCTCACTCAAACTGATCAACCCTTGCCTCGAAGAGATTTACTGTATCATGACTCTCTCATCAAGCATCACATGAACAACATACTTAATTTTTTGATATGCATATTTATATATATGTTTGCCCGCCAAAATAAAAACTCAAAATTCACGCACTTAGGGTTTTCTTCACCGACCTTGATCCATATCGAATTGAATCTCATATTTCTTGAATCGACAACCTGCAATAGTACAACAAAAAGCTCTACCCTCTTTTTATTCTTCCTATGAATGTTTAGTATATTTAGTAAATTGGACTATGATCATCAGTGTTGATTTGTTGATCACAATAAATGATCTAAAAGTTTCCTTCTCCAAATCATCAAGATGATCAAATATCCTGCTTCGATGATAATGTCAAAGAGTAAAATCTATGCCCTTTGATCTGCTTTGAGCTGCAATCCTCTGCAATTGATCCGTGTTTTTCACAGTTGACATTTAATACAAACTTAGTCGGCAACTACCTCATCGACACACCATTCACCTACCACTGCACATTTACCACTTGGAGTCCACGTGACATCTCTATCAGCATCCAACTCACTTGATTGTGTTGGTTCAAGTTTGGTCACCAACTGAACATGCTACCGGTATACACTAATTGGTTAACCTTCATAGCATGCACTTCTCTGTTCTGTTGGTTAGGTCATGTTATATCAGACTCCACTTACTGGGTTTCCTTGCTTAGTGGTTGACAAACTTACCAGTTGACATCAACATGCCAATAATTTCCAATGTTGGTAACAATATCTTGCATACCGGTTAACATACTTACCAGTTGACATCAATGAAAATACAATACCAACACTGATGTCACCAGAGACATGTTGATTGGTAAGATATCAACCTTTGAATTAAGTGAGTTTGTTGACTCCCTTCCTAAGGTAGAATCTGCATTCAAATCCACTATTTCTAGAAAGGATAAGAAAACATATAATCCAGGAGAAATTTCTTCAAGGAGGATGTCAAGATATGAGAAAGAGATGAGGGATATTGAAGAAGAAGAGTGATATCCTGAGGAGTTTTAAGTATTGATTGCTAGGAGATTACCTAAAGGAGTTGGTAAGTAAGAAGGAAAGTTGCCTCTTAAATGTTTTTTTGTAATAAGATAGGTCATTTTGCCTCAAGATGTCTGGAAAGATTTCCTAAGAAAACTTACAAGACTAAATTTTAGAAGAGTTGTTATTATGTTGTTGATGAAGGTGTTTCAGAGGATGAATGAGATAAAGGAAATACAAGTAATAATGAATGGGTGTTTATTTCTATCAAGGACGATGATCCAATACCTACTGATTCTACTAGGTACATGAATGTGGAAAGAGCTTTGGCTGCACAAGTTGAAGAGAAAGATGAATGGTTGATAGACACTGGATGCTCTCATCATATGACATGCGTAACTTTGTGAGCTTGAAAAGTATGAAGGTGGACTTGTGAATTTTGGAGATGACAAAGCTAGTATAATCCACATAAGAGATTATATTTCTCTTGAAAGTAATCATAATACCGATGATCTCTTGTATGTGGAAGGCCTAAAGCATAATATTTTGAGTGTTGGATAGATGGTTGATAATGGTTATGATCTTCAGTTCAATAATAGAAAGTGTATAATCTTAGGTAGCTCTATAATAGAGATTGCATCAGGTACAAAGACTAAAGGTAATATCTTTTACTTGAATAGCTCCAGTAAAAGATGTTTGATTTCTTAAGTTGAAGAAAATTTGTTGTAGCATAGAAGGACATGTCATGTAAATTTTGATATTGTTCAGATAATTTCTACTCAAGCTGTGAGAGATCTTCCTAATCTGATGAAACCTACTAACCCTATGTACAAAGAATGTTAGTTGGGGAAACAAACCAGAATATCTTTCAAGAGTAAGAATAATTTTTCAAATGGATTGCTAGATCTTGTGCATATTGATTTGTGTGGACCTTCTAGAGTTAGAATCTTGCAAGGAGATAAATATTTCATGTTGTTGATTGATGATTATTCAAGGATGATGTGGGTTACTTTCTTAAGGGATAAATATGAAGATTTAGAGAAGTTTAAGATTTTCAAAGCTATGTTGAGACTGACATAGGTCTAAAGCTGGAGTGTCTGAGATCTACCAGAGGTGGAGAATTCATTTGCAATGAGTTTAATGCATACTGTGAAGAGCATGGGATAAGAAGACAGTTGTCTGTTCCAAGAACCCCTCAGCAAAATGGTGTTGTGGAAAGGAGGAGCAAAACCATTCAGGAAGCTGCCAGGACTATGATGCTGTAAAGATATGTTTCACATGTTTATTGGAAAGAAGTTGTGAGTACTGATATGTACACTCTTAACCTAGTGCATATCAACAAAGGTGATATTGGTAACTCATGAACTATGGTTTGGTCATGCTCCTACTGTTAAATATTTCAAAAAAATTGGAAGTAAATGCTATATTAGAAGGGATGAAGATTTAGGAAAGTTTGATGCTAGATGTGAAGATGGAATATTTTCTGGTTATTATACTAAAATCAAGGCCTATCGGTGTTATAACAAGAGACTGAGAAAGATAGTTGAGAGTGCTAATGTTAGAGTTGACAAAGCAATGGGAGATATATCAGATCTTATGGATATGATTTAAATGATCAAATTGATAGTTCAAACAAAGGAAAGAAATCGCAAACCCATAAACAAGTTCAAATTATTTCGATGAATCCAAAAAATAAAGGTGAAGGAACTAGTGCAAGCGTAGAAGAGAGAACTCAAGAGTCTGAAAAATCAAGAAAATCCTAAGACTCTCAGGTATGTAAGGTTGAATCATTCTGAAAATCAAATTATAGGAGATATAAATAAAGGTGTTCAAACTAGGACAAGAATTACAGAAGATCAAGTTGAATATCATTTTATTTCTAAGATTGAACCTAAATATGTGAATGAAGATTGTAAAGATGAACATTGGATAAAAATGATGGAAGAAGAGTTGAATCAGATTGAAAAGAACAATACATGGATTCTTTCTCCCATACCTAAAGATAAAAATGTAATAGGAACTAAATGGGTCTTTTGGAATAAACTCAATGAGAAAGGTGAACTTGTTAGAAACAAAGCAAGACTTGTTTGTAAAGGATGTTCTCAAATGGAAGGAATTGATTTTTAAGAGACTTTTTCTCTGATAGAAAGGATTGAAGCTATTAGAATATTTCTTGCTTATGCTACTTACAAGGATTTAAAAGTGTCTCAGATGGATGCCAAGTTTGCATTCTAAATGGAGAATTGGAACAAGAGGTGCACATAGAGAAACCAGATGGATTTCAGTTGACTGGTCAAAGAGATATGGTGTACTAGTTGAAAAAAGAAATGTATGGATTGAGGAAATTGCCAAGAGAATGGTATACCAGATTGGATAAGTATTTGTTGAAGCTTGGATTTAACAAAGGTACCACTGACAGTAATTTGTATTTCAAAATTGATCATGATAAAATTCTGATTATTGAATTTTTTATTGGTGACATTATTTTTCAAGGAAATAATAGTTTGTGCAAAGAATTTGCTAATGAAATGCAGAATGAGTTTGAGATGTCTATGATTGGAGAGATGAAATTCTTTTTGGGATTGCAAGTGGTTGTAACCTTCAAGGAACCGGTTGTCATGCCCAAAATTTAGGGCAAAAATGGAAATATTTTTTTTAAAACAACTAGTTAATTAACACCGTTTGCTATCACGACATGTGTTAACATGTTGGCCAACAAAGATCGTTCTAACTATGATACTAACTAAGTATCGAAAACTTAATTAAAAATTCATTTGCGGAAACTAAAAGTTTTAATTTATTTTCTCATCAAATAAAGTCGTTAGTTTAATTTATTAAACTCATTTAAATGGGTAGACGAAGATAAGAATTGATCTCCCATAAAGCCATATTGTCTGAATTTCATTTTAAATCATTAATTAAATTAATGGATTAAAGTGTCAACTTTATTTTCTAAATGACATTATCCAATGAGGAAAATTATCTTTCCAAAATCCAATTTAGTTTTCGAGAAATTAATTTCCCCTTTTTTTTTCTATTTAATCAAGGCTTCACAATTAGTTAATTTAATAAAATAATTAATTGGGATTAAAATTCCCACGTCTATCTATATTGAAAAACCTATCTAATCTTAAATATAGATTTTTCCACAACTTTTAAAAGTAAATTTTCATACAAACCCTAATTAGGGATTTTTTTTTTATATATATTAAATGACTCCAAACTAAATTAATCTAACATATTATTTTTATTTCATTTACCCTAGCCCTACCTGGGCTAGGGTTTAATTTTTTTCTTGATTACCATTTAATTTTCACAAGGCCGAAACCCCATGGCGGCAGCCATGAATTTTTTTGATGCAGGTTTTTTTGAGGAGCGACGGGGGTTTCCATGGCGGCGGCTCGGCCATGGCCGCCCACTGCGCAGCGCACAGTGTGCGGCACCACCGCTCACTGTGCTTTGCACAGTGCGTGGTACTGCCGCTCACTATGCATTGCACACTGCGCGGCTTGCCGCCGTTCACTATGCGATGCACAGTGCTCGGCCTTGCCTTTTTTTTTTTTTTTTTATAAATTTTTTTTTTAATTTATATATAATATAAATATAAATATATATTTATATATATATATATATATATATTTATATATATATATATATATATATATATTTATATATATATATATATTTATATATATATATATATTTATATATATATATTTCTCAATGCTAATTTTATATGCAAATTTTTTTATAAAAGAAACAAAATAACAAAGTAACTCTTTAAGATAAATTAGTATATATATATAGTAAATAAATTTAGGCTCTCATTTCATTTGTTTTGCAGGGTATTTATATGGCATGTTTTATATAAATATATATATAAATATGCCCATGATTTCTACATACATATAGATATATATAAATATTCATTTATGACTAATAGTTTTAATTCTTTTTCTTAAACTAACATCGTAATCATGCAAGATTTTGATAAACCATTGTAGGAAAGGAAATATGGATTACGTCTATTTTAATGGATAAATATATATTTACAAAACTATATCGAAATCTATATATTGTAATCTATGGGTATGCAGGAAACAGAATTCTAAGATTTTTTTTTTTTTAAAAAAAAACTTAAGAAATACTATTTTAGGAAAGCATTACACTTTTCTGAAACAAATACATTTATTGATTTCTCAACTAATAAAACAACTAAATTTATTTAAATGTTAACAACAAGTACAATTCATGATTTTCTGCAATTAAAAAGGAGATAGATTTTTAGCTAAAAGAAGAACTCAGATTTAAATAAACTGATTTTTATATTGCAAAAAAAACAACTATTGCATGCAAATCAAAAAGCAATTTTTTTAAAAAGAAAATAGAAGCATATCTAGCTTTTCATAACTCTAACGATATTCTGCAAAATTACAGGATTTTTCTTTATTTAACTACAACAACAAATCTCATATCTATTTTCAAAATTACAACTTGCCTCTCATTTCCATGAATGAAGATGTATTTCTCCTATCAATTTCAAAACTAATAACTTCAAATAAATTTCAAATTCTTTCAATAATATTCCTCTACAACCTTTCACTTTTCCTAGTCTTTACTCCTGGCATTCCTACATAATAGAAACACAAATATGACCACGGAGTGCTCTCCTCCCAGCCTAGGCTAACTGGTAGCCACCCCCGAGCTCGGAGAACCAAGCCCTAGACGGGTAACAAACATGCAAACACATAGAAGACAAAAATACACACACAGAGATTCAGACACACTCCCAACTTGGCTTCACAACACCACACTTTGGTGATGACCTTTTTTAAGGGTGGTAGTGGACCAATACCCTGAGGAGAACTGCAAGTATGGAAAAACAAGTAGCCACCTCATGGAACAATAACTATATCAAGAATCTCAACCCCTTATTCCTTATGCCCCCCAAAGGCATTCTAGCCTTATAACCCTCCTTATGACCCCCATTGCACAAACAGGCCATGCAGCAAGGGTCACACAAAGATGCCTTGTGATCGCTCTCAAACGAGAGTCTCTCACTCGACGGTTATCACTGCTACCACCCACAAGATCCTCCTCGCTCCCAAGAGTAAGAGGTCTTGAGAAAACTCCCAAAGCACAACAAAACATAATGCAAAATTTTCAAATGAAATTCTAAAACAAGCCATTCAAGAAGCTCAGATTTGTTCACCAATCATACACTCAAATGCATACAAGATAACAGACATTTTAAAGAAAAAATCAAACCAACCTTAATCTGCCCAATGGTAGTATAATATTTGAGGAAGACCTGCCCAATCCACGGATCTTCTTCTTCTACCCTTAGTTAAATTTTCTATTCCAAAACTATTCTTTTTCTTTTCAAAATTTCTCTTGTCTCCAAAAATGGAGAGTGGGTGATTACCCTCAAATTCTCAAAATCTTGCTTAAGAAGCTCATTCTTTGAGTTCTCACAAGTTTCTAAAAACCAAAAAGGAAAGAAAAGCAGAATGCAAAAAAAGACTCTCATTCCAATAGGAAAAATCTCAATTAGATTTAAACTTCTAATTTTCAATTTTCGCACAACTCAAAAAAGCCAATTTTTAAAGCATCAAAAAGATCATTTAAAAGTAGAAACTTGCCTAAAATTACCCCTAACCCTTAGGTATACCTTATTTGCTTTAGGAAACCCTATTAAACTACCCCTAGGTGTTCATTTAACCCATTTTAAACCCCTCTGAAGTTTATTTTCGGGTCAAACATATGTTGACCACTCCAAAGATTATATTCCCAAAGTATTTATGACAACACATTATATTATTTAAGAAAAACTATAGTTAAACACTTTCCCACCAAGAGACACAAATAAAACATTTAAATTTAAATCCACACATGTGTCAAGTGACACAAATAAAACACTTTTACAAATTAAAACATGAAATCGTCTCTTGTGGGTTTTACACATTAAATTTAAATAACACTTAACACTCATGCAGCATATACTGTTACGAATAAAATACAACACAAACGGGGTGTTGTCTCTCCAAATAGACAACCCCTGGCTTATGAACATACATAAGTCTAGGTTTGGTTCTCCGTAATTTTCCATGGTCACATGGTAAATTTCCTGCGCATCTCAATTTACACATTAGTACTTCCAAATATCCATATATAATATAATTCAATAATATAACAATACACATCATCACTTGCATAAAATCTTCATCTGCACAAATTAAATACAACTTTTATCAAGCAAAATTCTCATAAACAATTTCATCCCAATTCACATAAACTTAACCATACATCATAGTTCTATTATCATAGTAAAGTCCTGCAAATTAAATAACGACATCTATCATTGCAATATCATTCTATCTAACAATCATTTAGTGTTCTATCCCATAAAGCATATAAGTAAATCATCAAATCATAGCAATGTTATCCAAATCCTGAAATCATATAAGTTCTAAGTCTCAAAATGCATCAAAATAAAGTATCCATAATAGTCTAAATATAAAATCCACTGAATGTCAGACTGAGTCAAGGTGAGGCCTCACATCCTCCCCCTCTAGGCATGAACTTCCTCCTGGAGTTCATCGAAGAGGTGGGGGTACTCTGATCTCATACATGTTGCGTCCTCCCATGAAGCCGTAACCTCATCATAACAATCTCACTGGACCCTAACCTGGTCTAGCTCTCGACCTCGAAGGGACAACATCCAGCATGCCAAAATGCGAATGGGCTCCAATGCTAGCTACCCATCCGACTCCACCTGCAAGGCATCCCAATATAAAATGTGAGACTCATCATAGATATATTTTCTCAAAACTGATACATGAAACACATCATGGATGCGTGACAGGCTAGGTGGCAAAGCTAAATGGTAGGCAACTGGGCCTATCCTCTCCAGAATCTCAAAAGGTCCTACAAAGTGAGGTGCGAGCTTAGCACCCTTTCCATAACGGATTGGACTCTTATGCGGTCGCACTCTCAAGAAAACTCTGTCTCCAACCAAGTAGCTACGATCTATCCTCTTTGTATCAGCATATTTCTTCTGTCTATCTTGAGCCTCTCTGAGACGCTGCCTAATCAAATCCACCTATTGTTCCATATCTCGAACTATCTCAGGACCAACAGCAACTCTATCCTCTATGCGATCCCAACTCAAGGGTGTCCTGCAAGGCCTGCCGTATAATGCCTGATAGGGTGGCATCCCCAAAGAAGTGTGATGCCCATTGTTATAGGCAAACTCCACTAAGGGAAGATACTCCTCCCATCAAGTCTGATGATCCATGACATACATGTGAAGCATATCCTCTAACACCTGATTGACCCTCTCTGTCTGACCATCTATCTTCGAGTGATAGGCTGTACTAAAATTGAGCTTAGTGCCCATAGCTACCTGCAATGACTTCCAGAAGGAAGAAGTGAAAAGAGAATCCCTGTCAGATATAATCTTGTGGGGTACGCCATGAAGTCTAACAATGTCTCGCAAGAACACCTGTGCTACTGCTGGAGCTATGAATGTAGTATGAACTGGTGAAAAGTGAGCTACTTTGGTCAACTTGTCAACTGTCACCAAGATAGCATCATGGTGATGAGAAGACATAGGAAGACCAATGATGAAACCCATGGATATAGTATCCCACTTCCACTCTAGTATAGCATGAGACTGGAGCAACCCAGCGGGGGTGGCGGTGCTCTGCCTTTACCCTCTGACACTCGAGGCATCGAGCTAGTAACTCAGCAATGAGTTGCCGCATTCCTGGCCAATGATACAACTGCCTCGAGTCAGCATGCAACTTCTTAACCCCAGGATGTGCTGCATAAGGAGCTCTATGAGCCTCCATGACAATGAACTCTCGCAACCCTCTGGAAGAAGGTACATAAATGTGCCCTCTGTGGCGTAACAGTCCATTAGACTCCAAAGAAAAATCCACATATTTCCCTTCTAGAGTAACCTGAGATCGTATTACCTGACAAACCTCTGCATACCATCCATCCTCTGGCAAGTGCTGTAGTATACGGTATCTCAAGTCCATGCCCATGGATATGGTGTAAACCTCGTGATGTCTCCTACTCAAGGCAACTGCAACTACATTTTCCTTTCCCTTGATGTAGTGAACGTCAAAATCATATTCGTACAAGAACTCCATCCATCTCCTCTAACATGCATTAAGGTTCAGCTGAGTGAAGATGTACTGAAGGCTCTGATGATCTGAATGCAACTCGAAGTGATGACCTAGAAGGAAGTGTCTCCACCTCACAAGTGCATGCACTATTGTTGCGAGCTCAAGGTCATGAGTGGGATAATTAAGTTCATGAGTCTTAAGTTTCCTAGACTCGAAAGCTATGGCCCTACCATCCTGCATAAGAACTGCCCCTAAACCCTCTAGTGAAGCATTTGTACAAACCATGAAGTCAGCTGTAGGATCTAGTACAACAAGGATAGGAGCACTAGTAAGTGCTTTCTTGAGTTCCTGAAAGGCCTTCTTTCACTTCTCTGTCCACTCAAATTTCTTCCCTTTACGCTGAAGAGAAGTAATAGCGTGTGCGACTCTGGAGAATCCCTCGACAAAACGTCGGTAATACCTTGCTAAGCCCATGAAACTCCTGACCTCTGTCACACTGGTAGGCGCTGGCCAATCCATAATGGCCCTAATCTTTGATGGGTCAACTGAGATCCCATCACCGGAAATAACATGCCCAAGGTACTTGACCTCAGACCGAAAGAAAGCACACTTCGATAGGCTGCCAAATAACTCGTTATCCCACAAACACTGCAATAACTATTTCAGATGCTCCTCATGCTCCTTCTCATTCTGAGAATATATCAATATATCATCGATAAACACAATAACAAAATGGTCTAGAATGGTACGGAACACCCCATTCATGAGGCTCATAAAGACTACTGGGGCATTCGTAAGTCCGAATGGAACTACGGTAAACTCATAGTGACCGTATCTAGTGCGAAATGCGGTCTTGTGGATATCACTTTCCACTATTCTCAACTGATGGTATCCTGACTTCAGATCTATTTTGGAAAAGACTTTGGCACCTTGAAGTTGGTCGAATAAATCATCAATTCTGGGCAAAGGATATCGGTTCTTGATGGTTACTTTATTTACTTGCCAATAATCCATACATAATCGGAGAGATCCATCCTTCTTCTTAACGAAGATGACTGGTGCACCCCAAGGGGATACGCTAGAATGAATATGACCCTTCTCAAGGAGTTCCTCAAGCTGTATTTTAAGTTCATTTAGCTCATTTGTGGTCATCCTATAAGGTGCTTTGGAAACTGGCTCGGCTCCTGGTACTAGGTCTATATGAAAATCAATCTCTCTTTGGGGAGGCATTCCCGGTAACTCTGAAGGAAATACATCTGAATATCCCTTAAGGATAGGATGGTCATCGAGTGATGTTTCTTTTTCTTCCTCTTCTCCTTTGTCACTGATAATGATAGCAAAAAGCTGACATCCCTTCCGCATGCTCTGCTTAAGCTACATTGCGGACATCATACGAAGAGACACGGGCCTCTGAATCCTGGTGATAACTATATGCAAACCATGATCATCCACACACTTGATCCTTTTCAGGCGGCAATCCATCTTGGCTCTGTGGGCATAAAGCCAATCCATGCCAAGTATGATTCCGTAAGATCCAAGTGGGGTCACTCTAAGGTCTACTAAAGTGGTGGTCTTGCCAATCTACAACTGACATGCCCTAACCTCTGATTCCACTGACACTCTAGCCCCTAAAGCTAATTCTACTTCCCAACTAACACCCTGTCTAGTTGCCACTAGCCCGCAACGCTCCACAACCAATGGAGATATAAAGGAGTCAGTAGCTCCTGAATCAAACAAAATAGATACATTGTTACCTTTGATTATACCTGTAGATTCGATAACCGTGGCCTGATGCTCAGCCTGGCGGTTGTCAACCGCTGTGAATACTCTATGGGACCTGCCCATATCACCAACTGTCGGCTCTGAATAGGCCATCCATTGACTCCCTGCCAGCTGTCCCTAAGGGCAATCCCTCGCCATATGCCCCATGGCTTCACACGTAAAGCAAGCACCCCGTGCCTAGAACTGGGCACCCTGAGGCCTAGAGAATGCCTGACCTCCTGTCCTACTGGATCCGCTGTACCCACCCCTGGAGGACTGCTGAGTCCCCGCCAGCTCTATGTACTACCCCTGTGCTCTCTGATCATGTTTCTGTCCCTGAGTCTGCCACTGTTTGGGCTTGGAGCCCTGTTGATACTATGGAGGCTTCTGCCTCTGGTTCTGTGGTGTCTGTTGTGGAGGAGGGGGTTTGGAGAACCCCTGAGAATTTCAGTTGTTTCCTTTCCAATGTGGTTTCTGGAATCCATAAGTCTGAGGTGTGGGATTTCGGTTCTGAAACCGATCCCTATTGTCCTATGGTCTGACCTGAATTTCCTCAGCAATCAGTGCCTTCTCTACAGCAACCCGAAGGCTCTCTAGAGCGGACATCCTAACAGGCCCAACTATACCGGCATTTAATCCCCTGATGAAGCGGTTTACAAGAAGTTTCTCATCCTTTAGATAATCTACATAAGGCAACAACTCAAAGAATTTACTCTCATACTGGGTTACTGACAAGCCCTTTTGTTGGAGATCATGAAATTCATCTATACGACACTGCCTGAAGTGTTCTGATAGGTACCTCTCATGAAACCTCTCTGTGAATATCTCCCAAGTGAGAGTATGAGGAACTAATCCGCATTTGTACTCTTCTTGTCTCCACCAAGTGGAGGTTGTCCCTCTCAGAAGATGAACTGCAACACGTGCTTTCAAGTTGCTCTCATAAGAATGCAATGCAAAGCACCTCTCAAGACTCAAAAGCCATGCCTCGGCCTCTACTCCATCTGTAGAACCTCCGAAGGATGGTGGTTGGAGGCGCATGACCTCCCTGATGAGATCCCTTGGATCTCGACGAGCTCTCTCAAAATAAACTGGTTCCATTGTTGGAGGTGGTCCTGGCATATGCACAGACTCTGGCTCATTTCCACCCTGACTCTCTACAAGAATCGGAGCTGGGCTCCTACTTCATTCTCTATCAACAGATCTATGACTCCCAGAGTCATGACTTCTAACCTGAGGGTTCTCTGCTGGGATCCTTTCCTGAACTATGCCAATAAGATTCTGGATTGCTGCTAAGAGGTCTCGGTTAGGTTCATCTGGCTGTTCGGGAGGTGCCCCTGGGTTCTTCTCTGGAACCGATGCCTCCCTCACTACCTCTTTGCGTGCTATGCGCACACGTCTAGGACCCCGTCTGTGCTTGTGAGCTTGTCGCGTCGTCGGAGGCATCCTAAGAGGAAAATAAGGCAAAACAATTAATTAATTTCTTTTAGAATAATATTAATTCAATTAAATTCAAAAGTCTGATAAAATGAATTTAACAAAATAATTTAAATATTCTAAGGCAAAACGTAAGTGGAGTAAGGTTCCTAGTGTGGAAACCTTGCTCTGATACCAAAATGTCATGCCCAAAATTTAGGGCAAAAACGAAACAATTTTTTTTAAAACAACTAGTTAATTAACACCGTTTGCTATCACGACATGTGCTAACATGTTGGCCAACAAAGATCGTTCTAACTATGATACTAACTAAGTATCGAAAACTTAATTAAAAATTCATTTGCGGAAACTAAAAGTTTTAATTTATTTTCTCATCAAATAAAGTCGTTAGTTTAATTTATTAAACTCATTTAAATGGGTAGATGAAGATAAGAATTGATCTCCCATAAAGCCATATTGTCTGCATTTCATTTTAAATCATTAATTAAATTAATGGATTAAAGTGTCAACTTAATTTTCTAAATGACATTATCTGATGAGGAAAATTATCTTTCCAAAATCCAATTTAGTTTCCAAAAAATTAATTTCCCCTTTTTTTTTCTATTTAATCAAGGCTTCACAATTAGTTAATTTAATAAAATAATTAATTGGGATTAAAATTCCCACGTCTATCTATATTGAAAAACCTATCTAATCTTAAATATAGATTTTTCCACAACTTTTAAAAGTAAATTTTCATACAAACCCTAATTAGGGATTTTTTTTTTATATATATTAAATGACTCTAAACTAAATTAATCTAACATATTATTTTTATTTCATTTACCCTAGCCCTACCCGGGCTAGGGTTTAATTTTTTTCTTGATTACCATTTAATTTTCACAAGGCCGAAACCCCATGGCGGCGGCCATGAATTTTTTTGATGCAGGTTTTTTTGAGGAGCGACGGGGGTTTCCATGGCGGCGGCTCGGCCATGGCCGCCCACTGTGCACTGCACAGTGTTCGGCCTTGCCAACCACTGCGCAGCGCACAATGCGTGACACCGCCGGTCACTGTGCATTGCACAGTGCGCGGCTTGTCGCCGTTCACTGTGCGATGCACAGTGCTCAGCCTTGCCTTTTTTTGTTTTTTGTTTTTTTTTAATTTATATATAATATAAATATAAATATATATATATATATATTTATATATATATATATATATTTATATATATTTTTTCTCAATGCTAATTTTATATGTAAATTTTTTTATAAAAGAAACAAAATAACAAAGTAACTCATTAAGCTAAATTAGTATATATATATATATAGTAAATAAATTTAGGCTCTCATTTCATTTGTTTTGCAGGGTATTTATATGGCATGTTTTATATAAAAATATATATAAATATGCCCATGATTTCTACATGCATATAGATATATATAAATATTCATTTATGACTAATAGTTTTAATTCTTTTTCTTAAACTAACATCGTAATCATGCAAGATTTTGATAAACCATTGTAGGAAAGGAAATATGGATTACGTCTGTTTTAATGGATAAATATATATTTCCAGAACTATATCGAAATCTATATATTGTAATCTATGGGTATGCAGGAAACAAAATTCTAAGATTTTTTTTTTTTAAAAAAAAAAACTTAAGAAATACTATTTTAGGAAAGCATTATACTTTTATGAAACAAATACATTTATTGATTTCTCAACTAATAAAACAACTAAATTTATTTACATGTTAACAGCAAGTACAATTCATGATTTTCTGCAATTAAAAAGGAGATAGATTTTTAGCTAAAAGAAGAACTCAGATTTAAATAAACTGATTTTTATATTGCAAAAAAAACAACTATTGCATGCAAATCAAAAAGCAATTTTTTTTAAAAGAAAATAGAAGCATATCTAGCTTTTCACAATTCTAACGATATTCTGCAAAATTACAGGATTTTTCTTTATTTAACTACAACAACAAATCTCATGTCTATTTTCAAAATTACAACTTGCCTCTCATTTCTATGAATGAGGATGTATTTCTCCTATCAATTTCAAAACTAATAACTGCAAATAAATTTCAAATTCTTTCAATAATATTCCTCTGCAACCTTTCACTTTTCCTAGTCTTTACTCCTGGCATTCCTGCATAATAGAAACACAAATATGACCACGGAGTGCTCACCTCCCAGCCTAGGCTAACTGGTAGCCACCCCCGAGCTCGGAGAACCAAGCCCTAGACGGGTAACAAACATGCAAACACATAGAAGACAAAAATACACACACAGAGATTCAGACACACTCCCAACTTGGCTTCATAGCACCACACTTTGGTGATGACCTTTTTTAAGGGTGGTAGTGGACCAATACCCTGAGGAGAATTGCAAGTATGGAAAAACAAGTAGCCACCTCATGGCACAATAACTATATCAAGAATCTCAACCCCTTATTCCTTATGCCCCCCAAAGGCATTCTAGCCTTATAACCCTCCTTATGACCCCCATTGCACAAACAGGCCATGCAGCAAGGGTCACACAAAGATCCCTTGTGATCGCTCTCAAATGAGAGTCTCTCACTCGAGGGTTGTCACTGCTACCACCCATAAGATCCTCCTCTCTCCCAAGAGTAAGAGGTCTTGAGAAAACTCCCAAAGCACAACAAAACATAATGCAAAATTTTCAAATGAAATTCTAAAACAAGCCATTCAAGAAGCTCAAATTTCTTCACCAATCATACACTCAAACGCATACAAGATAATAGACATTTCAAAGAAAAAATCAAACCAACCTTAATCTGCCCAATGGTAGTATAATATTTGAGGAAGAGCTGCCCAATCCACAGATCTTCTTCTTCTACCCTTAGTTAAATTTTCTATTCCAAAACTATTCTTTTTCTTTTCAAAATTTCTCTTGTCTCCAAAAATGGAGAGTGGGTGATTACCCTCAAATTCTCAAAATCTTGCTTAAGAAGCTCATTCTCTGAGTTCTCACAAGTTTCTAAAAACCAAAAAGGAAAGAAAAGCAGAATGCAAAAAAGACTCTCATTCCAATAGGAAAAATCCCAATTAGATTTAAACTTCTAATTTTCAATTTTCGCACAACTCAAAAAAGCCAATTTTTAAAGCGTCAAAAAGATCATTTAAAAGTAGAAACTTGCCTAAAATTACCCCTAACCCCTAGGTATACGTTATGGGCTTTAGGAAACCCTATTAAACTACCCCTAGGTGTTCATTTAACCCATTTTAAACCCCTCTGAAGTTTATTTTCGGGTCAAACATATGTTGACCACTCCAAAGATTATATTCCCAAAGTATTTATGACAACACATTATATTATTTAAGGAAAACTATAGTTAAACACTTTCCCACCAAGAGACATAAATAAAACATTTAAATTTAAATCCACACGTGTCAAGTGACACAAATAAAACACTTTTACAAATTAAAACATGAAATCATCTCTTGTGAGTTTTACACATTAAATTTAAATAACACTTAACACTCATGCAGCATATACTGTTATGAATAAAATACAACACAAACAGGGTGTTGTCTCTCCAAATAGACAACCCCTGGCTTACGAACATACATAAGTCTAGGTTTGGTTCTCTGTAATTTTCCATGGTCACATGGTAAATTTCCTGCGCATCTCAATTTACACATTAGTACTTCCAAATATCCATATATAATATAATTCAATAATATAACAATACACATCATCACTTGCATAAAATCTTCATCTGCACAGATTAAATACAACTTTTATCAAGCAAAATTCTCATAAATAATTTCATCCCAATTCACATAAACTTAACCATACATCATAGTTCTATTATCATAGTAAAGTCCTACAAATTAAATAACGACATCTATCATTGCAATATCATTCTATCTAACAATCATGTAGTGTTCTATCCCATAAAGCATATAAGTAAATCATCAAATCATAGCAATGTTATCCAAATCCTGAAATCATATAAGTTCTAAGTCTCAAAATGCATCAACATAAAGTATCCATAATAGTCTAAATATAAAATCCACTGAATGTCAGACTGAGTCGTGGTTAGGCCTCACACCGGTTGCAAAACAACCTACTACCAATAATAGTGCTCCTACACCAGTAGATGCTGATGCTGATGAAGATGAGGATGAAGAGGAAACACAAGAGGAAACAGTTAAGATCATTCCTAGGTATGTAAAGTTGAATCATGATCCAAAGTAGATCATAGGAGATAAGGATGCAGGAATTCTTACAAGAAGAAAAGTTAGAGAAAACTCTTGCATGATCTCTGAATTTGAGCCTAAAACTTTTAAAGAGGCACATAAAGATGAAGAATGGATCAAGGCTATGGAAGAGGAACTTGACCAAATAGAAAATAATGGTACATGGTCTTTGGTACCCAGATCTGAGCATAAAAATGTTATTGGCCCCAAATGGGTTTTTAGAAACAAGCTGAATGAAGATGGCACAGTGGTAAGAAACAAAGCCAGACAGGTATGTAAGGATATGCTCAAAAAGAAGGAGAATACTATGGAGAAACGTTTGCTCTAGTAGCTAGATTGGAAGGAGTTCGAATGCTTCTTGCATATGCAGCCTTCAAGGGATTCAAATTGTATCAGATGGATGTAAAATATGCATTTATGAATGGGATACTTGAAAAGGAGGTGTATATAGAGGAACTGGATGGGTTTGCCCTATCAGAAGATAGTGACAAGGTGTGTAGGCTACATAAAGCCTTGTATGGATTGAAGTAGGCACCTAGAGAATGGTATGAACATTTACACTCCCATCTTGTGAAGATTGGATTTGAAAGAACAAGTGAAGATAGCAATATCTATCTGAAGTCAAAAGGAGATCAGATTCTGATCTGTGAAGTATTTGTTGACATAATTTTTGGTGGAGATGACAAGATGAGTCATGATTCTGTAGATGAGATGAAGAAGTTATTTGAGATGTCACTAATCAGAGAGATTAAGTTCCTCATTGGACTATAGATACAACAAATGAAAGACGGTATCTTTATCACTCAGTCCAAGTATGTCAAAGAGGTGTTGAAGACCTTTGGCATGGAAGACAACAAACCGGTTGGTACACCGATGGTGACCAGTTGTAAATTGTCAAAAGAAGATGACTCAGCATTGGTTACTGCGAAGGAATACTGATCAATGATTGGTAAGTTGTGATGCTCTACAAAAAGGAATAGAAAAATTGTTTGATGGCAACACACACAAGAGCACATATTTATGTGACTATAAGTTGCACTATGTAGTACACAGCAGACCGGACAATGCACATGCAGTGGGTGTTGCTGTACGTTTCTAGAAAATGCTGAGAGAATCCCACTTGGTAGCAGTCAAGCGGATTCTTAGATATCTGAAGGGAACTATAGACTATGGATTGTGGTATCCATACAATAATGATTTCAACCTCAAAGTGTTTACAGATGCTGATTGGGCTGGTAATGTGGACGACTGGAAAAGCACAACCGGTGGTGCATTCTTTCTTGGTGGTAGACTAGTCTCATGGATGAGTAAGAAGCAGAGTTATATCTCTCAGTCTACAGTAGAAGCAGAATATGTAGCAGCATTTATGAACTGCACTCAGACAATTTGGATGAAGCATGTATTAATTGGTTTCAAAGTCCCTGTATCTGAACCGGTGAGCATATTTTGTGATAACACAAGTGTAATTAATATTTCCAAGAATCTAGTATTGCATGCTAGAACCAAGCACTTTGAGCTCAAGTATCATTTCTTGAGGGAGAAATTTCAGAAAAAATAGGTTGTATTGGAACATGTTTCCAGTAAGGAGCAGTTAACATATATATTCACCAAGCCTCTATCGAAGGCTACATTTACCTATTTAAGAGGTGAACTAAAAGTATGTGCTCCACATCAGTCAGGTATTGCATTGTCAAATCTTTGCAGGATTGATGTGTTGAAGGATGCTACTCCTCAAGGGGAGCAACATAGTGGAAAATGGATGTTTGTGCCTCCACTTTGGCATTGTTGTCAAAGGGGGAGAAGATGTGAAGTGGAGAAGATATTTGCAGTATTAGGGAGAAGATGTGAAGTAGAGAGATGTCTTTATATATTGCCATCAATGCCAAAGGGGGAGATTGTTGGCATATGTGCAGAAGTGTGATGACATGATGATATTGTATGTTGTCATTGATGTCAATATGCTAAAGTATGAACCAGGGTATTGAAGTAAGCAACCTAGCAAGTGAACTGGTATGATGGTACAAGTGAAGCGGTATGATGGAATGAACCAATATATGGAAAGTTTGTATTGAGGTTTCTGGTTGATGCATTCCAAGTCTATGTGATTCGACCAATGACATCCTATGATGGGTTAGCATTGAAATGAAGATCAAATCATGTTGTCACGTCAACCTTGTGCACGTGAAGAATTTTCTTAAGGATCCTGCATGAAGAAGATTGATCCTATCTACCTCGGGAATGTGCAAAATCTCAGTAAATGGTGGAGAGCGCGTGATGGGTTATCAGCTTCTAGAAGCGGCAAAGAAAGAACGATGGAGAACATCTTGAGATATTTTCAAGACTATTTTATTCAATGCAATGTGTTTGAACGGTCGGGATTGGACCAATTGTATTGATAACCTAAATGTTTAGGGTTTATGGTTTATGCTACCGACCTATTTGTTTCCTATAAGGTTGATGATGATTTTCATTATGAAGTTGTTGGCAAATGTTATGTGTGTATCCAAGAGAAGAGATACTTGATTCTTTCCAAATCGGAGAAGTGTGTTGATACCTGCAGAGTGTGATTGTAGAAGTAAAGGAACTAAAATGGATCTTTCTTGGCATTGAGTGTTGTTAGCAAATCAGTATATTACCTGTTGACTTCTAACCATTTCAGCAGATGGAAAATCCCTTAACAGGGTAGCTTTAATAGGCTTTCTGTAAATCCTTTAACAGGGTGACTCAAAATAATGAGTTCTTCAAATCCTCTTGCGAGGTAACCTTTAGCAAGATTCTAACCTTTAACCGGGTATTTAGCCATCCCTTAACCGGGTGATCCCTAGCAGGATTGGTTCCTAGCAGAACCTATTGTAAATTCCTTAACCGGATTAGGCTCCTAACAGTGCGAACTTCAAAAGAGTTCAAAGAACAACTTGTGGGTATTCATCCCCACCGTGTTTTTTCCCAGTTGGGTTTCCACGTGAAAATGAAGTGTGTCATGTGTGATGCTTTTTCATGTGATGATTAGTGTTTTCTATTAAGTGCTAATGCATGTTGATTCAGTGGTCTTTATATTTATAATGCATTACTTGCTTATGCATATGGGTGAAGTGGAAAGGAGAGATTAGGTTGTGAGAAGATATAAGTGTTACCGGTTTGTGTGTTTCACAGTCTCACTGTGTTTTACCAGTAGTGTCCTATTTTATATCGGTGATCTTGTTTACCAGTTAGTGTAGTCTTTGCAGTCAAAGTAGTTTAAGGAAGTTTATGTCTATACTGATTCACCCCCCCTCTCAGTATCTGTTGAGTACTTACTATTCATCATTATTCATCAATTGGTATCAGAGCATCCTCCAGGTCCTTTGTGTTGTAAGCTTAATCGCTTGAGGAAAAGATCCTATTCTAATTATGAAGAGGGAAGGTCCTAAGTTCAATAAAGACAACTTTAAGATATGGAAGTGTTGTTCACCAAAAGTGATAACCCAAGAACACCTGCAATTGATTTATGAAGTAGCCAATTCAATCTATGAAGAACTTCAAGGCTTGGACAACATGACAAAGATATGAATCCTTCTACTCTTCAGGCTCTGCAAAACCTAGGCGGGTATACCTTTGATGCTTAGAATTAAACCTATTACACACCTATGACAACATCAACATAAACAGATAGATCTCACTAGGGCTCCAAAACAAGTAGTTTATTGCAGATGGGCTAGATCTACACATAAAACTCAACTATGCTTGAGCATGAGATGGATGAAACATTTCAAAACATAACATAAACTAAAGGTATTCTAATTGGATTTTAAATTGGTTTGAGAACCCCTTTAATTGCAAGACCAGTGCCTTATCCAAGGGCAACAGAGCCATACATCAAACTATAAATGAAAGCTTCGATTGCAAATCTATCTTCATTATTAAATATTCATGCATTAATGCCTTGCATAAGTGCATTACTAAGATCATTCAAAAAATCATCAGATCTTGAAACTATATTCCATTTTTTTATGATTAATTATAGAATTTAAATCCTTCCTTGAAGAATCCCTGCAAACAATCATAACTGTCTCCTTGAGATAACAAATTTCATCCTCCTTGAGGATCTGATTTGATAAAATGGAAATACAAATGTAGAGACAATCCTGTGTGAATTTATGTATGCCTTACATTCACAAGAACCTGCAACTAAGAGCACCTATAGCAAGAATTGAACTCCATTACTGAAAGAAAAAGCCCTGCCCTGTATAATCTTCAAGAATACTCAAAATTAGAAGCCATGAAAACTGGAGCCATTCTCACAAAATTATGGAACCAATACAACTGAGAAGAATTGGGAATAAGAAGGAGAGGGAACCAAATCAAATCTGCAACTGAATTGCCAAGTGTCTCCTCTCTAACTGAATTTCAATCTTGACTAAACTACTTCCAAAATATCTGATCTTTACCAAAATTAACTTCATAGTCAGATTCCTCATTCCGAGAGCTTTCTGAAAATATATAAAACTTTATATCTTGGCCAAAAATTGAGCCCTGGGCAAATTAATTCCCCAATGTGCACCATCATTTAAATTTTTAATTTATTAATATAGTTTAAACTATATAATAAACATGATTTTAATTTTGATTTTTGGTTCTGATTATGCTCTGACGCGTTGCCACGTGGTGGCCTCTGATTGGTCGATGGGGTTGAACGGACGCCACCTGGGATGACACCTCATCTTTTGCCACTTGTCCGCCATGTCATCACCACCTCAACGCCACTGGGTGCCACCTCACCGGGACCCGCCTGCTAGACATCTGACTGTAACTGCCACCTATGTGCCACCTGGCTTTTGCAACTTCATAGGGTCTAACGTTCATGCATCTTCAATCTGCGAAACCATGTGGGCTGTCGATCTCCATCTAACATGCTCGACCTTTACCCTTTTCGCAACTTCGCAGGGTTTAATGTTTGAGCATCTTACCTTTGTGAAGCCACAATCACCATTGATCCATCTCGAACCTGCTCAATAGTTAAGTCGACCTTTCTCTGCAAAATTTGCCCGTCTACCTCGGGAAGTGTGCCTGCGTGGGGTCCACCTAGTCGTCACTCAGTCATCTCATCCGTCGCCTCATGATCCGTGCTCGCGCATGGGCCCACCTTGGGCGCCCATAGGCACCATCTATCAAAAGCCTTTATGGCTTAGACATATTACTATTGTAGGCTATTCCTTATAAACATTTAAAAACTCCAATACCCAGGCGATGTGGGATAATTCATTTTTGCCTGTAGCTGCACTTTGGAGCTTATCTCTGCAACTTTAATGGTGTTCTTTTTCACTTACCTAGAATTCAATGGCCCTTTTAACCATGCCATGGCTGAGAGGGAGGAGTTGAGGATCTAGTGTTATTACCATTTGTATTTGCTAGAAAGCTCCAACGCTTCCTTTCCTTCAAAAGACACCAACTGCTGCGTAGAAATCATGCAGATGGAGAACCATACACCACGTTAAAACAGAGAGGGAAGACATTGAGGATTAATTCCTTGCCATTTTCCACGTCCCTCCCCAATCTTCTACGCTTTCTTCAAAGGCTTCTACGCTACTCATTGGAGGTCTATTTGGGGGGCACGTGAGGAGAAAGGATTGAAACTCTTTTGAAACCCTCCCTGAAGATGCCATGTGAGACTCATGTTTCATTTTTCTACAAGTGAGAGAGGGGAGAATGGCTTTGAACCAGCCAATTGCATTGCCTAAGTTTTATTAAGCCCTTTTCACATACCACATGAGGCATTGCTTGAGATTTCAATGATTCTCAATTAACTCCATGCAGGATTCCACACATTCAACTCCATGCCACATAGAGGAAGGGGAGAATACTGGTTTGCATTTGAACTTTGTTTTAAAAACTTTGCCTTTTAATTACCACGCAAGGAGAAAAGATGCTAGCAGTTTCGATGCATTTGCTTGAAAGTCTTTATTGTTTGCCTCCTTGCCATGCCACGCAGAATCCTAGAGTGTCCAACGGCATTTGCATTTGCTTCAAAAATTTTAAACCTGCAGCCCCTTTGCATTTGCTAAATGTTCTTACTGGCTGCCAAAGGCTTCACGTGGGGAGGAGAAGAAGATACCAACTGCAGTTTAGAACAAAAATGCACTCCCCAAACTTCGATGCCACACTCCAGCAGCAAGGACTTGGCATATATTATGGAATTTGGGCTCAAACCTGCCACATTACATTTGCTTGGAAATTTTAGAGACTGCTATCTATTTCACCTTTGCTCTGGAGCTACTGTGTTTGCTTAATGGTTTTCACATTATTTGCTATAAATTTGACTCCACATAATTGGATGAATGCCTCCAAGCCATGAAATATGCATTACTCCAAGTTTATAAAAAACTTTGGTTTCGAAATATTTCTCCATTTCCTTCTAACCTCTCCAAAAGAGATTTTGTATACTTATACATATCTGTCCCTGGGAGATTTAATGTCATTGCAATAAGAACAGTTCGCCACAAGAATTAATGCATAAGCATGAGCCAAGTCTGGCCCCAAAGTGGGTCCAACTAAAAAAAATTTCGTTTTCAAGCTACTAGCCTCTGGAATATCTTCACGGACCTCAAACATACCTCTGGGAGAGATCGACATCATTTTCGGATCATTAATCCGCATTTTACAACTTTCAGGTGATTACGCCACAATTTTCACATTTAATCGCGAAGATGTAATTTTCAAACCTGTTAAAACACCTTTCTAGATCTCGCCATCTGATAGGCCTGTTCTCTGATATACAAGGATGACTTCTACCAAATGGTTTCTCAAGATGAGTCCCGAGCGAAGAGATATTAATTTTTGAAAATGCCCAACTGGCTTTGTCGACACTGGGGACCTGATGAAGTCAATGTCCTGGCAACACATGATGCCTTTCTCAAAAATACCAAACGACCTCCGTAGGCCCTCAAAATTGAAACATATGTACCTTTAAGTACATATTAAATCTTTGAATTCTCAGTTCGATCACCAGACTGACAGGATGCAAACGGGGCACACACAAAAATGGCCACATTAACTGATATAGCACTGAAAGTACGGATAACTGAATTTGATGGCAAAATGAGCTCTTTTGAAAATCGATCAAACGGATTGGTAAAGGCTTGAAATTTTAAACGTAGCTCATCATTTATACCAACATTAGCCTAGAACAAACATTCTAACATGATGGTTACTGAGGAAACTTTTACACTTATGCGAAACAGGGCTCCAACTAGCTGTTGAAACAGGGACTTGCCAAAACACACAAACTACACACAGATTTGGCTATGAAAACTGAGCAAATGGATTCGTCAAGACTTGAAATTTTGCAGACTAACTCATATTTATGCATAGAATTGAATCCACTTTGATTTTATTCATGATGATCAACAAGGCAAAAGATGTAATCGCTCAAAGTTGGCTACTCAATAAAATCTGCATTTGTGCCTAAAATGCACTTCCAGCTCACCCCTCAAACTAGGTACCTCATAAACTTATCCAAAATGAATTCTGAAAGTTTCAAATCACTGAATAGGCCAAATGAAAGGTGTGGGACATGAATCCCGAGCCTTACCCTCTGAAAATCAATTGGCTCCATTTTACCCTCTCGCAAACTAGGCCCTTCAAACTAACTCATTTAGGTACTTTTCTGACATGCAGAGCAAAATTTTGAAATGGGCCTCTGAAATTTGACTCAATTTTAATGATTCCCAATAGGAAAGACAGAATGAAGATATACATTAAAAGCATGGGTGCTCAACACTGGAGCTATGTTGGGAACACTTATGTTGTCCCTACCAGTACTCTCACTGATGATCAAAGAAGAGAAATTTAGGAGAATGGACAAGTCATGGAAGCTCTTATCAGCAGCCTGTCTGATGTTGAGTTTATTGATGTTCAAGAAAAAGACAATCCCAAAGATGTATGGGATACTCTGGAGTCTATCTATGGTGGTGATGAGCATGTGAAGCAAGCTAAGTAAGAAAGCCTTTGAGGAAATTTTGAAGATATGCGGATGGTTGAAGGAGAGACCATTCAACAATATGGGATAAGGTTTAAAACTGTTGTTGGAGACATCAAGAGTGCAGGAGGTACAATGGATGATTCCACCATTGTTAGCAAAGTTTTGAGAACATTATTACCAGTCTATGCATTAAGGGTTGCCGCTATTCAGGCGTAAAGATCTATTGACAAGACAAGGTATCCCTTGATTCTATCATTACTAAGTGGACCGCTTATGAGCTAAATAGTTATGATGGTAGTGTTCCAAAGGCTGATTCATCTTTTAAAGCATCTTCTGCACTATCTAAAAAGGGTAAAGAAGTTAGTACCAGTTGTGAACCTAGACAAAGCAGAGATATGGTTGATGAGGAGATCCTGATGGAATTTGAAGTTCTTCTGTCAAAGAGAATTCCTAAGGGAACTGGTAAATACAGAGGTAAGATCCCTTTAAAATGCTTTTCTTGCAATAGGATTGGAAACATTGTTGTTAACTGTCCTAATGGTGATAATAAGGACAAACCGGAGAGGTTCAAAAAGTTCAAACGATGAAATAGGAGAAACTGTCTTGTTGCAGTTGATGAAGGTGTCACTAATGATGAATTAGAAGATGAAGAAAGTGAAGACATAGTATTTGTAGTTGCCAAGGAAGATGTGTCAAAAAAGAAGGCTCTTGTCTCCCACTTTGATAATTTCAATGAGTGGATTATTGACAATGGTTTTTCTCACCACATGACTGGTGACCGGAGAAATTTTCTGTCTCTGGAAGAGTATGATGGAGGTGTAGTCCGATTTGGTAATGATGCACCTTGTATGGTAAAAGGAAAAGGGTCCATTTCTCTCAATGGAAAAAGTAGTGCTGATAATGTGTATTGGGTAGAAGGTCTCAGGCATAACATTTTGAGTGTTGCTCAACTGAATGATAATGGACTCACTCTGGAATTCAAAAATAGAGTGTGCAAAATAAAAGGAAAGAGTGGTGAACTAATGGCCACTGGTATGCAGACCAAAGGTAACCTATTTCAGTTAAATGCAAATATCAGCCAATGTTTAATGGCTAAGTTTGATGACAGTTGGATATGGCATAGGAGAATTTGTCATGTAAATTTTGATAATATTATGGAGGAGAGTAAGACCAAGGCAGTTAAAGGATTTCCTATGCTGAACAAACTAGAGATTCCTCTATGCAGAGAATGTCAACTGGGGAAAATGTCTTCCTCAACCTTCAAAGGTAAATCTTTCACAGCATAAAATTTACTTGATCTTGTGCATACTGATTTATGTGGTCCTATGAAAACTAGGAGTGTTCAAGGAGATAGGTACTTTATGATTCTTATTGATGATTGCTCAAGAATGATGTGGGTCACATTCTTGAAAGAAAAGTCTGAAGCTTTTGGAAAGTTCAAAGCCTTCAGAGCACTGGTTGAAAAAGAAAGTGGTAAGAGAATCAAATGCCTTAGAACTGACCAAGGAGGTGAGTTCAATAAGTATTGTGAAGAAAATGGCATCAAGAGGCAGCTGTCTATCCCCCGAGCTCCACAATAGAATGGCCTAGGAGAAAGGAACAAAAGGACTGTAGTTGAAGTAGCCAAAACAAGGTTGATTCAAGGAAAGGTTGCTCACACTTTTTGGAGAGAAGCGGTGAGCACTACAGTCTACACTATGAACCAGGTACTCATCAAGAAAGATAAGGATAAAACACCTTATGAGTATTGGACTGGTAAGACTCATGTAGTAAGCTACTTTAGAGTGTTTGGTAGCAAAATGTTATATCAAGAGGAGTGAACACCAGGGCAAGTTTGATGCAAAATGTGATGAGGGAATATTCCTAGGATATTCCACCAAGACCAAAGCTCTCAAGTGTTTTAACAATAGGACTCAGAGAATTATCAAAAGTATCAATGTTAGAGTTGATGAAACCTCTGAGAAACTTGACGAAACTGGCAGAGAGCAAGTGGTAGATGAACCGGTTGTAACCTTCTAGGAACCGGTTGCAAAACAACCTAGTACCAGTAATAGTTCTCCTACACCGGTAGATGTTGATGTTGATGAAGATGAGGATGAAGAGGAAAAGCAAGAGGAAACAATTAAGATCATTCCTAGGTATGTAAAGCTAAATCATGATCCAAAGCAAATCACAGGAGATAAGGATTCAAGAATTCTTACAAGAAGAAAGGTCAGAGAAAACTCTTGCATGATCTCTGAATTTGAGCCTAAAACTTTTAAAGAGGCACATAAAGATGAAGACTGGATCAAGGCTATGGAAGAGGAACTTGAACAGATAGAAAAGAATGGTACATGGTCTTTGGTACCCAGACCTGAGCATAAAAATGTTATTGGCACCAAATGGGTTTTCAGAAACAAGTTGAATGAAGATGGCAAAGTGGTAAGAAACAAAGCCAGACTGGTATGTAAGGGATATTCTCAAGAAGAAGGAGAAGACTATGGAGAAACATTTTCTCTAGTAGCTAGATTGGAAAGAGTTCAAATGCTTCTTGCATATGCAGCCTTCAAGGGATTCAAAGTGTATCAGATGGATGTAAAATATGCATTTATGAATGGGATACTTGAAGAGGAGGTGTATATAGAGCAACCAAATGGGTTTGCCCTAACAGAAGACAATGCAATGGTGTGTAGGCTACATAAAGCCTTGTATAAATTGAAGCAGGCACCTAGAGCATGGTATGAACATTTACACTCCCATATTGTGAAGATTAGATTTGAAAGAACAAGTGAAGATAGCAATATCTATCTGAAGTCAGAAGGAGATCAGATTTTGATATGTGAAGTATTTGTTGATGACATAATTTTTGGTGGAGATGACAAGATGAGTCATGATTTTGCAGATGAGATGAAGAAGGAATTCGAGATGTCACTAATTGGAGAGATTAAGTTCTTTATTGGAATACATATACAACAAATGAAAGACAGTATCTTTATCACTCAATCCAAGTATTTCAAAGAGGTGTTGAAGACCTTTGGCATGGAAGACAGCAAACCGGTTGGTAAACTGATGGTGACCGGTTGTATATTGTCAAAAGAAGATGACTTAGCATTGGTGAATGAGAAGGAATACCAATCAATGATTGGTAAGTTGCATTGTGTAGTACATAGCAGACCAAACATTGCACATTCATTGGGCATTGCTGCACATTTCCAGAAAAGTCCGAGAGAATTCCACTTGGTAGTAGTTAAGCGGATTCTTAGATATCTGAAGGGAACTGTAGACTATGGATTGTGGTATCCATACAGTAATGATTTCAACCTCAAAGTGTTTACAGATGCCGATTGGGATAGTAATGTGGATGACCAGAAAAGCACAACCAGTGGTGCATTCTTTCTTGGTGGTAGACTAGTCTCATGGAGGAGTAAGAAGTAGAGTTGTATCTATTAGTCTACAGCCAAAGCAGAATATGTAGCAGCATTTATGAACTACACTCAGACAATTTGGATGAAGCAGGTATTAAGTGGTTTCAAAGTCCCTGTATCTGAACCGGTGAGGAGATTTTATGATAACACAAGTGCAATTAATATTTCCAACAATCTGGTATTGCATGCTAGAACCAAGCACTTCGAGCTCATGTATCATTTCTTGAGGGAGAAATTTCTGAACAAAGAGGTTGTATTGGAACATGTTTCCAATAAGGAGTAGTTAGCAAACATATTCACCAAGCCTCTACTGAAGGCTACATTTACCTATTTAAGAGGTGAATTAGGGGTGATGCCCCTTCAAGAGGTGAACTAAAGGTATGTGCTCCATATCAGTCAGGTATTGCATTGTCAAATAATTTTAGGATTGATGTGTTGAAGGATGCTACTCCTTAGGGGGAGCAGCATTATGGAACATGGATGTCTATGCCTCCACTTTAGCATTGTTGTCAAAGGGGGAGAAGATGTGAAGCGGAGAAGATATCTGCAGTATTGGGGAGGAGATGTGAAGCGGAGAGATATCTTTGTATATTGCCATCAATGCCAAAGGGGGAGATTGTTGGCATATGTGCAGAAGTGTGATGACATGATGATATTGTACGTTGTCAATGATGTCAATATGCTAAAGTATGAACCGGTATATTGAAGTAAGAAACCTAGCAAGTGAATCAGTATGATGGTAAAAGTGAAGTGGTATGATGAAGTGTGAACCGGTATGATGGAATGAACCAGTATATGCAGAAAGTGAACTGGTATATGGAAAGTTTGTATCAGGGTTTCTAGTTGATGCATTCCAAGTCTGTTTGATTCGACCGACAACATCCTGTGATGGGTTAGCATTGAAATGAAGATCAAATCATGTTGCCACGTCAGCCTTGTGCATGTGAAGGATTTTCTTGAGGATCTTGCATGAAGAAGATTGATCCTATCTACCTCGAGAATGTGCAAAGTCTCAGTAAACGGTGGAGAGTGGGTGATGGGTTATCAGCTTCCAGAAGCGGAAAAGAACAAATGATGGAGAACGTCTTGAGATCTGTTCAAGACTATTTTATTCAATGCAATGTGTTTGAATAGTCAGGATTGGACCGATTGTACTAATCCCCTAAATGTTTAGGGTTTATGCCGCCGACCTATCTATTTCCTATAAGGTCGATGATGATTTGTATTGTGAAGTTGTTGGCAAATGTTATGTGTGTATCCAAGTGAAGAGATACTTAATTCTTGCTAGACCAGAGAAGTGTGTTGATACCTACAGAGTGTGATTGCAGAAGTAAAGGAGCTAAAATGGATCTGTCTTGGCATTGAGTGTTGTTATCAGATCAATATATTACCTATTGACTTCTAACCATTTCAGCAGTTGGAAAATCCCTTAACAGGGTAGCTTTAATAGGATTTGTGTAAATCCTTTAATAGGGTGACTCAAAACAATGATTTCTTCAAATCCTCTTGCAAGGTAACCTTTAGCAGGGTTCTAACCTTTAGCAGGGTATTTAGCCATCCCTTAACTGGGTGATCCCTAGTAGGATCAGTTCCTAGGAGAACCTATTGTAAAGTCCTTAACTGGATTAGGCTCCTAACAGAGCGGACTTTAGAAGAGTTCAAAGAACAACTTGTGGGTATTCATCCCCACCATGTTTTTTCCCAATTGGGTTTCCATGTGAAAAATTAGTGTGTCTTGTGTGATGCTTTTTCATGTGATGATTAGTGTTTTCTGTTAAGTGGTAATGCATGATGATCCAGTGGTCATTATATTTTTGTTGTATTACTTGTTTATGCATATGGGTGAAGTGGAAAGGGGAGATTAGGTTGTGAGAAGATATATGTGTTACCAGTTTGTGTGTTTCATAGTCTCACTATGGTTTACTAGTAGTGCCCTATTTTAGATCAATGATCCTATTTACCAGTTAGTGCAGTCTTTGCAGTCAAATTGGTTTAAGGAATTTTTTGTCTATACTTATTCACCCCCCCTCTCAATATCTTTTGAGTACTTACTACTCATCATTATTCATCAATAAAGGAAAAAATTGTAGATATTTTCATGAAGCCTTTACCTAAGGATATTTTTTAGTATCTCAAAGGGAAGCTAGGGCTAATTGCCCCTCCTGATCAAAACTAAGGTGCATTGGTATGCATCAATACGGTGCATTTCATATTCATATCTTGTGATCTGTATTGATTAGTTGAGGTTAATACTCAAGGGGAATAGTCAGTAAGTTAGTTTTGTGATTTTATTGCAAATATGTCTTTTCCATTGATGTCAAAGGGGGAGAGATTCATGTGAAAAATGGTGTAATAATCTAAGAGGGAGAGAATATTTGTAACAGGGAGAGTTTTTTGAGAGAGTTGTTGATTTATTTGTCATTGATTGTTTTTCACATCAAATGTTGCCATTAATGCCAAAGGGGGAGATTTTTGGATGTTTGAGGAGATTGCTACAAATATGTGCTTTAATGATATCTGAGATGATATCTGAGAGCTAAGGGATGTGTTGTCATTGATGTCAACATATTTCTCATTCTATGTTAGTGTTGTAGTGAAGGTCAGTGAGTTGATTTTTTCAACATGTTGATGACCAGAGTTTATGGATTAAAGGGTTTGTATAAGTTTGTGTATAGATGATTCAATATAATTTTCAATGGTTCACATGAAGATTTGAGTGAGTTGTGGTTATCCATATTATGAATGGTTTTTCAGTTGTTTAGTGATGACAGAGTGTCAGTAATTTGATCTATATTGCTTCGCATTGTAATATCTTGGTCTGTGGATTTGAAGAAACGTTTGGGATATTGATGTGTGTCTTCAGTTCAAGTGGTTCATGGTTTAGTGCTCCAAGAGTGATTTTTCCAAGTTGACAGTCATTGTAGTTAGTGTTCTTGAAGTTCGGTATAATGATGATGTGATTCTAGTAATTTGAGTTGTTGTGGATGTTGCAGTGGTAATTCATGATGCTCGTGAATGTTTATAGATTATGTGTCTTTTGTGATGGTGGTCTTCATTGATCGTTGTTTGCGTAATTGATGATTTTATCGAATGTGTTGGTGTTCTTCATTATTTTGGCCAGCCAGATGCTTGTAGTGTGTTGCGAATGTTGGATGCATAATTATTGAAGGTATTTCTCATTTGAGGCATATGATATGGGTCTATGCTATATCTTAGCTAACATTTTTTTGTCTCCATATGATTTTTTAGTGTGCATGGTTATATTTTGTAATTAGATGTTGTGTCTTGATCCGACCTTGGTGAGGTTGATGTCATGTATAGGAGAGGTGATGTGTATGGATGAGAATCAAATGTATGAGTGAATAATGTATTAATCTTTCAGAGGAAGAGAAGAGTGAAGAAGATGGTGTGCTTAATTAGAGCTACAACCAGGCATTATGAGATGCTATTCTATCAGTTCATGATCTTTCAGATGTGATTTGAATGTGTTTGTAAGATAGTGAGTCTTCCCTGGGTTGTAGCCATTTCTTGTTTTGAGTAGTGAGCTCTAGGCAGTGTGCATGAATGTATGCATATTCCCCATTGTAATATTTTATATACTTCTAACAGAGTATCATCATATTGTGGGTAGGTTCCCACCATTTTTTCCATTGATTGGGCTTTCCACATCAAAATCTTGGTGTTATGTGTGTTCATCTTGTGTTGTTGATTTACGCTTTCATGCTTAATAAGGAAGACTGAGAGGGGGGGTGAATCAGTCTTCACCAGATCACAACAAATCAAACTTCAAAACATAAACTGATAGAATGCAATAATAACATATAAGCAAATTAACAACACAACACACAACACAAAGATTTTTGACATGGAAAACCCGGTCAAGGGAAAAAACATGGTGGGAACCTACCCACACTAAGATGATACTCTATAGTAGTATGTGAAAATATTACAATGGGGAATGCACATGCATTTACGCACACTTCCTAGAGCTCACTTCTCAAAAGATATATGCTCGAAAGGCTAAAACCCTCAGGGAAGTCTCGCTGACTTACAATATGATTTGGACTACAATCCAGAGGAAATGAACTGCAATGATAGAATCTACAAATGCTTGATGACATTTCTGGTTAAGCACAATTGTCTTCTCTACAACACCAATCTCACCTCAACACTTCACCGAATGATAACTCTCTTGTTTGCACAATCACCTCTCTCTAATGATGCAGACATAATACTGACACCTAAATTACATAAGCATCTCACCTATATATATAGTTTGTCAACCTTGATAACAAGATCAGCTAAACACTCAACCCTCAACTTACAATTACAAAAAATACATCACAAAATACAAAGACTGACCACCAGACCAATATTATGATTTAAATTACATAGGATGGACCTAATTCAATTTTCCAAATGATTAAATCCATCGTAAATCATGCCAAGGTCAACCGCAACATGCTACACCACTAGAAATACTGTATAACATGAAAATCATCACCGGTTCATAGAAGTCACCAAAACATTGCACGATGATCAATGTGGATCCCCCAAAAAAATAAGACATGACTAAGAAACACTAGAAAGCATGTTAGAATCATCTGAAATAATTGCACCAACACCTCTTTTCAAATCTTCATTGGTCAACGTCTGAAAGCTGAATAACATAACCAATCAGCTACTGTCATGAAGAAAGATAACCTATGAAGCACCAAATAATGAACCATCTGAAATGAATATTCATAAGATTATCCCAAAAAATAATCCAAAGTCTTATAACAAGATCTGATCACACCAAAATATACCAGAGGAAATACCAAATTCTGCAAAACAGTGATCAACAAAACCAAACTACAAAACTAGACCATAAATTCTTCCCAAACTCATCAGAATAAACCACAAGAATTCTTCCCAAATTATTTCAACAATGACCACAACATATCCTAGTAGTAGAAATGATCAACTAAAACCAACAATCTCCCCAATAATTCAACAATATCTCTCTTTGGCATTGATGGCAACATATGAATGTGAAAAACATTCATTGCAAAGAAAGAAGATATCACCAGAAAACTCCCCCTAAGATCAAGATAGATAAAGCATTTTTTCACATGATCTCTCTCTCTCTTTGACAGCAATGTCAAAGATCTCCAAACAAAAAATAAAACTCTCAATATAGAATCTTTAATCTCTCCCCCTGGGATACACAACCAAATCAATAGACTACTCCAACAAAGGAGTAGCACCAGCTCATCAATCTAGATAAAAGAATAAGGCTCTAAATTCCACCGGATTGATGCAAATCAATGCATCTAATTCTCATCAGGAGGGGTGGATATGCCTAACTTGTCTCTCAAATAGACAAATGTATCTACAAGAAAAGGTTTAGTGAAAATATCAACCATTGTTCATTTGTAGATACATATTCCAGCTTCACCTTCTGTTCACTAACATTCTCTCTCAATTAATTATATTTGATTGATATATGCTTAGTCTTTGAATGTTGCACTGTTTTCATAGACATGTTTGTAGCACTGGAATTGTCATAGTATATAACAGTAGGCTCATCATGAATAACTATGATATCTTTCAACATTTGCTTCATCCAAACTATCTAAGTTCAATTACTACTAGCAGCAATGTACTCAGCTTCAGCAGTAGATAAGGATGTTGGCATTGACAAAACCGGTCAATCCACAGAACTGGTATATGAGCTAAGATTTTTTATTGATGTCTAACACTAACTAGTAAAGTGGTATCGATGGTGTTGGGAGTGGGCCAACATCCCTCATGGGGATTCACGACATGGTTTAACAGCCTCTTGTGGATTCTATAAGTCTAGTGGTTGTATCGGGCATTGACAAGTCAATCTTTTGGTGCAACAGAAACCCTAGCTTGTAACAAGTGGTATCAGAGCTTGGTCACAATTTCAAATCATGTAGGCCATGGCAAGTGACGCTGGGAGGGGGATTGTTGGCAGTGGGCCAGCGTCCCTCGCGGGGATTCACGACATGGTTTAACAGCTTCCTGTTGATTCTATAAGTCTAGTGGTTGTATCGGGCATTGACAAGTCAATCTTTTGGTGCAACGACAACCCTAGCTTGTAACAAGTGGTATCAGAGCTTGGTCATAGGTTTGAATCACGCAGGTCATCATGAGTGATGCTGGGAGGGGGATTTTTGGCAGTGGGCCAGCGTCCCTCATGGAGATTTGCGATATGGTTTAACAGCCTCCTGTGGATTCTATAAGTATAGTGGTTTTATCGGGCATTAACAAGTCAATCTTTTGGTGCAACGACAAACCTAGCTTGTAACACACTCTACACCTAAGCTAGCACCTATAGCCAAGGAGACTAACCACACAAGGACTCTCATGCAAGAACAACTTCCAAAGGTGCCAACTCCACAAGACATAAAATGAACTATCAAGTCACAAGCATAAATCACCAAGGAAACATATGTAGGAGTGGAGTGTCATCACATGCCATCCTATAACAAATATAACATGTATAACATCATAAGGCACTAGCCTAATGGACATGTGGAGCCATCTCATCCTATGAGAGACCAAGGGAGATTAACTTACCGTCTTCACGGCCTTCTAATGCTTATCCTAAAACATCCTCCCTAGGACTAAGCCATGAGGCTCAAAACTATTCATTATCTTGTTTAAATGAGTTATAATTACCCATCCCAATTAATTCATTATCTATGTTATCACTTGTTTACAAATCATGGAAAACTCCAATGTGCCCTGGTGGTCTAGACTTCATGCATCCTTACAAGGAACCTCGTGCAAGCCTATCTCTCGTGACCCCAGTCATCACAAGGAAGCCCACTCCTCCTAACATGATTTCAAACAAAAGCACAAGAGGCTCTAAAACAAAATACAAATTTGCAACATAACACTCATATGCATCCAATGGCTTACGCCCCAAAACAAGGATATTCAAGTAGCCAAAAACACAATGAACCTCTTGGCAATACCACATCAAAAGCTATAATTAACCATCAATCAAAAGCATCATAAATGTCATAAAATCCTTTTAATTCAAATCTGATTTAAATCTAAGACAAAACTGAAAACAAAACATCAACCAAACTCATATTCATAAAGCCTTATGACAAGGAAACTTGACACACACTCAAAACTACAACAACATAAAAAAATGAGCCTCTTGGCCAACAATAAACATAGGCATATCAAGCCATAAAATTTGTTGTCATTAATGAAAGTAAAACCACAGCAAGGCCAACTCACTTGCTACCCCAAAACAACAACACTTCCAACTCACCAACCATAGCACATCAATATTGATGAAAGCACAATTCTTTCCCCGATAACATAGGAAGGTAAATATGCTTGAAACCAACAAAATACATCAAATAAAATCATATATAAAACTAGAAAACTCACCAACACCCTCAGCAATGCCTCTGGTACAAGAATTAATCTAGAAAGTACCACATAAGCAAGCAACTAGCAAATTAACCTACAGGAAAAACATAATCTTAAAAAAAAAACAATGCGAAATGTCAGTAAAACCACCAACCTAGAAAATGCAAAAAATGGAAGAAAATCTGATGTAGAATCCAAAAAAACAATCCAAGCCTTTAAACCAATTCGAATCCAACCACCAGCAATCTCTAAATCAATCTCATAAATTCATTCACCAAAGATGCCAACCCTCGTGAATGCACAGGAAGGCCTATTTATCAAAAATCAAAAATCAAAACAAAACCAAGCAAAACCATCCTCCAATCAAAATATTCCAAAAATCTTATATTTCATACCTACCTTCCCAAAGTTCAAGAAAACCAGCCAATCAAATCCAAGGGTAGGTAAAATAAATTAAACCATTGACTTGGGGTGAAAATGACTTTTAAATAAAAGATTACAAATTACCCCCTTTTAATTACTTAATGGGTAAAATAATATCACTCAATAAATAAAAATCACTTCAACGTTAAATAAATAATTTCCCACCATAGACATTTATAAATAAATATTAATAAAAATAGGAAATCAATAAATAAAATAAATAAATAAAACTCCAATAAATAATAACTCAATTGAACCCAATAAATAAAAGCTAATAAATTAAATATCAAATACTCAACATTAAATTAAATAGATAAAATAATAAATAAATATTCATTAAATAAATAAATAAAAGATCAAGCCAATTAAATTAAATACATTATTCACTTAAATAAATTCCTTATAAGGAGAAATCCAATTACACAATGAGAAACCCATACCTCAAAACTCACACAAAAGAAGCTAGAGGGATTTGATCTCCAGACCTCCAAGTCATGATGAAGAGACTTAACCAATACACCACAACACTTACTTGACCAACAAAAAGTAAAATCAAAATAACATAAGACATCAACAAATCAGCTAACATCAAGATAACCTGACAAGGTGAACATCTTAGACCTAGAGTGCGTGAGGGGAACTTGTGCCAACTCCGAACCACATGCCATTGGAATTTAAAGACATGCTCAAACCTGTGGAGCCAGGTGGAGTCAATGTCTGGTACCTGCAAATCCTGCATCCACAAAGCAATGAGATGACATATGCATATATATTATAATAGACAAGGTTTAGAGAATGGCAACAACACATCCCTCTCGCAATGAGTGATGTCGCATTGTCTCTATCCCGAAGACAGTTAGAAAACAATCAAACACACCATTCGATCAACTCATCATAGATCATCATTAAATATGGTCAGTACATAAAAACATCATCAAGTGCATGATTAGTATAATTCATGATTATAGTAAGGCATGTAAAATTCCTCAACACTTACCCTCATCAAATCACATGATCAATATAGTCTTTCGATAATCAATCACACGATCAATAATGATAGTATCAATGTCATATAAATCATCTGAAATAGCCTATGCCCAATAATGTCTATCATGCATGAATTAAAAGTCAGTTCTAGTCAAAACAAGTCAAGTCAAGGGTGGACACTACATTTTATTTTATCTCCAGTCATATGATGTGAGCATCCACTATCAATTACCCAGTCATCCTTATCTTCAACTTTTTCTGCCATGACCTTTCTTTATTTATGATAGCCGGTTCCAGTTCATCTTCCTTTAAAGCATAGAACACCAATTCCTTTCCATTGCCAGATCCACTAGCAGAGTCTTCTATTGGTTCATCCCTAGAGTCATCACTTACTCCTTCCTCATCCACTATTTAGCATTGTTTACTTTTCTTGAATCTATATCTATTCTGGTTAGGCTTAAATGATTTCTTAATTATTTCCTCAAATCTTGCATTCCTTTCAGGACATTTAGATGCAAAATGACGAATCTTATTACATGCAAAACATTTAAAAGGTGCTTTTCCTTCATACTTACTTCCTGTTGGACCTTTAGGTACTCTTCTAGCAAATAAGGCTTCAAGTTGCTCAAATTATTCATCTTCTTTCCTCATATCTTCTAATTCTTTTGCATATAGGAATTTCCAATCACTTTTGTCAATAGATGATGATGATGATGCATGAAAAGCAGGTTTAGACTTTACAGATCCAGAAGATCCAAATTCTTCAAGATCAAAAGTAGATAATTTCTCAATAAAAATGTCTCTATTAAATGAAAAGTTTGCCATTGTTCTCAACTCATTAATTGCAGTTGCCTTCATCTTGTAAGCAGATAGAAGGGCTCTCAAGAATTTGTAAACTATTTCATCTTCACTCAAGAATCCTCCACAACATTGAATTCCCATAACAATCTCATATACTATTTCCATAAACACATCAATTCTTTCATTATCTTCTATCTTTAAGTTTTCATATCTTACCCGGTAACCATCAAGTTTAGCAATTTTGACAGTCGGATCACCTTCATTCAGAGTTTGCAATTTGTGCCACATAACCTTTGCTAATGATTTATCAGTCAATCCCATGATTTTTTGATCAGTAAGTGCACACAAGAGGGCTTCTCTAGCTTTGTAATCATTTTCAATATTCTTGTCCAAGTCTGCAGGAGCAGGATTGTCAGATGTTGGATCATAAGGTGTGTATCCTTTCTCAGTGATCTCCCAAATATCCTTGCCAAGACATCTAAGATGAGTCTCCATTTGAATTTTCCATATCCCATAATTTGTTCCATCAATCTTAAGGATTTCTCTTCTGAAAATAGTTGTCAGTAGATTCGAAGTGTTAGTTGCCATATGATCTACCTCAAGCAATTAATCTTCTACAAAAGAGGACCAAAGATCTTATACCAATTGTTAGGATAATTGGTGAACAACTGAGAGCGGGGGGTGAATCATTTGTTAATAGATTATATCATTCAATCCACTTAATAACCTTAAACTAGATTAAGTACTGGTAAAGCAGAAATAGATACCGGTAAGCAATAACACTTAACAATAAAATAGATAATCAACACAATGCAACCATACCACATAACACCATGATTTTTACATGGAAAACCCAGAAAGGAAAAAACCATAGTGGGAATCCTACCCACAGTTAGATGATACTTCTGTAGAAAGTATGTGATACAATGAGGGGCCTGCACATGCAGGAAGGCACACTGCCTAGAGCGTACTTCTCATTACAAAAGAGTCTCACTGACTACAGAGAGAATAAAACCACCTCAAGATAAATGGAAAACAATCTATAGCAATGAGTTGCCAGAGATAGCATCTACCATGCCTGATTACATTCTCGGTTAAGCTTAATACTAGAGGTCTTTTACCTCTTCCTTAATCCCAATTCGATCACCTATGATCGACCAAATCTCCTTCGCATATGATATTGCATTTCAAGACCACGAATACCTTTTACTACCATGAGATCTTACATCATTTTATATCAACCCTAAGGCCTAAACCAATTAGGCGGGCCACCTAAAAGATATTACAATAAGATCATTACATAAATCCATATTACAATGATATGCCATGTCGGCTCAAGACCAAAACAACAATAACCAATCCATAGAACAACCCGAAATATCCCAGTAACATGTAGAGTACACGTTAACATGATACTGATCCATAACCTAGATAGGCATTGGACCTATTTTGTGCCAAAGCAATGTTTTCAAGTAGTTGAAGCACAATCAAAGAACATCTTCAACATCCTGAAATCCATCTAGAAGCCACATCAACACCACTTATGCATCCTATCAAGATTCCTCAATGAAATCTCTGCTGGTTAAACCTTGAACCAATGTCGATAAGGGTTTATAAGAGTGTATGATAGCATTTGATTACCAAGTCAATACCAACTGACCAAAACATGCTCAAGTAACATGTAACACATAAAATCAAACATACTCCATTGATCCAAACATGCGGGAAGTGTCCAACAGATAACCTCTTCTACTGGTAACACTAAATCTTCTATCGGTAACCAAAACCTGTCTATCGGTAACCAGCCATAACAACTAGTGTTGACATCAATGACAAAACATCAATGCAGCACATAATCAATTCATCCATAATGCCAATAGATTTTACCACCTTCACCCAAAGTATCCTCAACACTTTTTACCATAGATTTCAAAACTTTCCTATAAGCCTCAATTGTTTTAAAAAATGTTTGGAGCCTCATTTCATTAAAATTGCCCAAAATTTTTATATCTGCTGATTTCTCTAGTGATACAAAATTTGATTCAACTTTGTTTAACATACCATTGAGCTTACTAGAGGGTGTGTAACTGGAAACCTGCTTAAAGTTAGGCAAAATTTTCTCCAAAACTGTAATCGCCAAATATATAACCTCTTTCTCTTCAGATGCAGACTTAAGTAATTCCACACTTGCCTTGATTTGTGCAAGGGTGGATAACTTCAATTCTTGAAGAGGGGATAGAGTACTCAAATCTATCATACCATGAGAAAAATCATCCTCATCATCTGCAATATGCTTTTCTTTGTTAGGAATAGTGGCTTTTGTCATGATCATTGGAACCTCATTAGTCTGTTCTTCACCCTTCTCCTTCACATATTCTTCTTCATTTACATCCTTTTCTATTTCATCATCATCACCTTCACCTTTTCCAGCATCACCTATCTCCTCAGCTATCATCTCAACAATGATTTCTATCTCCGGAGGATCCTATATAGCTTCACTAGAGTTGTCAACTACTTGATTATTAGTGGTATTATCAGTAGCTTCCTATCCAATCAGATCAATTTGTACAAATGACTAATCCTGAGAAACTTATGTTTGAACATGAACTACATGAGGAGAAGTATATTTGTTTGATTGTCCTTCCGGTTGGGAGTCATCCTTTTCCACATTAACTTGTTAGTTAATTTCTTTCAGAATTTTCCTTAGAATGCCCTCTGTATCTTTTACTACTTCATCTACCCTTCCAAACATTATTTTGTTTACTCTATTCTTTCTTTGAATTTTTTCTTTAGAAAATCCTAAAATTCTTGATATTTCATCTTTTGTTATATCAGGACACTTTTTCACTAAGGTAAGTTATTTTAACCTCTCATCTTCTACACTAGTTGTGTGTCTCTGGGCGTCCAAAATATCATATAATTCTTTTGGGATCAAGGATGACAGTTCAATCAATGCTTTACTAAAATAATTCATATAATGTACAACTACTTCTTCAATAGCTCTCTGAACTTTTTTAGTTTAATGCTCATACTACATATAAAGGTTTGCCAAATTGCCTTCATTAACTATTGTATCTATAATCTTCTGTAACAAAAGCGCAATAGTGAAGGAACCTTAAATCTTACCTAACTTGAGGGCTTCATCTCTGATTTATTCTTGCCTACTCTCATTCTATCAGATTTCTCTCCTTGTGTTTTTGGCTTCTTGGTAGATGGAGCATCACTGAATACAGTTTTTTCGACTACCCTAGCAAATGTATTAGTTTTCTCACCACTCTGACCTCTTCATCTGATTTAATTTCCTCCTCTGCTACTACATACTCCCTTGTAGATTTCTCTTTCTTCCTCTTTTCTACTCCACCGGTTGATGTTTATTGTGGCCTAGGTTGAGGGATTGGCTTTTGCACACCGAAGGTAGGTGCAGACTTACTTTTCTTAGCCCTAGCTTGCTTGGAAGTAGGAACTGGTTTAGCTAGTGGCTTCACCATATCTTCCATGTTTAGTATATTTTTCTCTCTTGCTCTCTATACTGCTTCTTGTGTTATGCTCATTTGTTTAGCAATTTCTTCAACTTCCTTTCTTACTTTTCTTTTTCTTTCGAGCCCAATGAATTTCTTGTGCAAGTCCAGATCCTTTTCCTTGAAACTACCAAACCTCTCCTCTTCATTGTCAGCTGGTTGACTCAACAAGTATTTATCATATGCATCAAGCATGACTACATCCACCTTATATCCCATGGGCATGATCCAAACAATTATTGGCTCAACTGCCTCCATATGACAATGATCCTCATCAACCATGAAACAGATAGTTTTCTCATACTTTTCCACTATCTCTTTAGGAATTATTTCTCTTATTTCCATAGTAGCTTGAAAAGCTTTAAAATAGCCCCATAAAGCTGATTTTTGCATTACATTATCACCCAAACCTAATAATCCTTCCTTGATTTAAATAGCCACTAGTTTATCATAAGCCCATTGGACTTGTCCAATTTCAGAGATCTCATTCATGAAATAAAGTGCTAAACAAATAATTAGGGATCCAAACTTGAAAACATGTTTCTTATCTTGCTTTATCTTCTCTAGGTTTCTCATTAACTCATTGAGAGGTATTGTACAAAGATCATACCTTTTGTCTTCCTTCATCATTTCATAGGCTGCAAATATGGTCATGTCGGATACAGAATTTTGCCTACTTGATTGATATACCTTGTATCTAATCACCATCAAGACAAATCTAACATCGTGCTCAATAGTATCATTGATAGTCATCGATTGGATATCAAAATGAGATCCAGTAATCTTTGTCAGCATTGTATTATGTATTTTCCTTAATCCAGGGACTTCGTCGGTTGCTTTTAAATAGGTAACTACTTCAATGGCCTTCTTAGTGATCTTATAAGGATGATCCAACCACATGAATTCATCATGAACTCTTCTCTAAATGTAACGAACCCATTCTGCTTCATCAAGTACCAAAAAATGAATAAATCGTGAAAGACCCTTATCATGAAGTGTCTTGAATTTGGGTTTCATATTTTCCAAACTATCCAGCAGATGCTTGTTGTAGAGTGATAGCATATAGACATTACCCAATTATTCGATGTTGCAATGGATATAAGCCCTAATATCCTCATTGTGAAGCACACCATACGAACTGAATAAAATGCACCTTCTGGATCCTCTTCAATTGATTTAAATGGATGCCTCTTGAATACAGGTATTGCTCTCTCAAAAATTTCCACCACCAAAGGAGTCGCAACACTAGATGCAAATGCCATGTCAAATTCAGGGTATGAAAATATTGCTCACAAATGAATAAACACCTCTTTCAATCTCAACCAGATTTTAGAAATCTTTGAATGATCTCCTCTAGCTCGATTATCACAACTCAAAATCATTTTCCTTTATCTTCTTCTCTTACTCTTCAATCTCAATGTGAGAAATGAATGACTAAAATGCCCTTTTTAACCTAATTTCAAGTTGTAATAAATGCACAACTTTAACGTCTTCCTGATACACTGTTTTTCATCATTTCATTCACTGGATTATCAAACCGTCATAAATATTTCAATTATCAATTGCATAACTGATCTCCTTCATCTGCAACCATACTTGAATGGTTGCATATCTCCACAAGGGGATTCTAAAGATCTGCATGATAAACTGCCCCTAAAGGCAAAAATGCCCTAGTTACCAGATGAGGTTCCATCACTAGATTCAGGTGTGGAGCCATTCTTCACATTTGAATCTTCCTTTTTTATCCACATCTTATTATGCTAATCTCTAATCTCTTCCACTTTATCTTTTCCTTTTACATCTTATTTGTTCTTGTTCACCGGTGCATTCTTACTTCTACAATATCTTGTAGTATGACCTATTTTGTTACATGCATGGCAGACAACATTCCTTTGCATGGGCCTGAAGTTCGTATGATTAGGTCTTATCCTAGATAGGCTAGATATATGTTCAAACATCCCACAAGCATAGCATATCTTGTTCTAAAAGTTATTTATCATTTTTCTACACATGTTTGAATTATGACCAAAGTTGTTGCATATGAAACATTCAGTAGTAAAGATAGGACAATTGTTCATATTATTCATCATCCCATTATTCATCCTACTTTTGCATTGACTTTCCATATGACCAAATTTACCACAAACAAAACATTTACCATTGAATTTATAGGCATTAGGTTGTCTTACCGGAGGTTTCTTTATCTTTTGTCGATGATTGCTTTGTCCAAAACCAGAGGATTCTCCTTTCTCAAATCCAAGTCCTCGCATGTCTTTTCCATGTCTATGACTTTCCAACATCTCATCCAATCAGGCTGAACTGGCTTTGAACTTTTCTTTGTACTCATTTGAAGTAGTCAATTCATCTCTCATAATTATGATCTGCCTTTCAAGTTCTTTTCCATCATTCTTTGTTTGTGCCAATTTAAGCTTCAACTGATCATTTTCATATGTCAATCCGCAACATTCATCAGATCTATCCTTCACTGATTGAGTCAAACTTTCTTCATTCTTGTTTTAGTCTTCAATCTCCTTTATGAACTTCACTACAATAGCTTTCATCTCAATCTTCAAAATTGCATTCTCCTAGGCCAACTTCTCACATTCATTGGTCTTATCTTATAGGATTTGCTTGTCAACACTTTGTTCTTCTTTCTCCTTCAACTTATCCATCATCTCCTTTCCCTTTTCTCTAGAAGTGTTCAATTGATGTTTTAGTGTCTCAATGAATTCTTCAGTTGCATTCAAATTTTTTTTCAGGCTACTCTTTTCCTTCATCTCTTCATCAAGATCTTCAAGTGTCATAGTAAGCTATTTCTACAAACTGGAGTCCATTGATACAATCTTATGGATCTTCCTCAAGTTGTTAGGCTTCTTTAGAGGAACTAGGCTCTGATACTAATTGTTGGAATCAATGAACACTAAGAGGGGGGGTGAATCAGTGTTCTATAATTTATAAATTTATTAAGTTGATTCTTTAACCACATGATGAAAATAACTAAAAGCAAAGTGCAAACAAATAAACCAATTAAACATGCAACCATAACACCAATATTTTTACATGGAAACCCAAAAGGGAAAAACCACAGTGGGATTTGAACCCACAATATTATTATACTATGGCCAATAGTAAAACAATATTACAAGAGTGGAATGCACTTCTATTCAGGTGTAATACCCTAAAAATGGTCATCTAAACCATGGCCCCCTAATTTTGACAACATCACCAAGGTCCTACCCAAAGGCAATTAAAGCACAATTAATTAATTCTTTAATCATCAGATGTCACATGGCACATCAAATACTCAATATTAATTAAATATTTATATAATTAATTGAATTATTCCAAGAATATCTTTTTGATCAATTATCCTATTTAATTTATTAAATATCCTAGCATATTTAATTAATTAATAAATTTGCCATTTAGTCATAAAAAGGAATTAATTTATTACAAAAGAGGAATTAATCACAAAGTAAGAGTTAAATTGAAAATAAAATAAAAGAATTGAATTGAAAGAGAAATCAAACTTGAGATATTATTTCTTTATTCTAAATTGAGAACTTGAAATCAGAAAAGCAATTAAAAGGAATTTAATCATTCTCTAAAATTGGAAGTCAAAGCTTTTGAGAAAAAAAGAAGTTCAAATGCATTGAAAAGACTCTTTTCTTGAATAAATAAAAGAATTACCTATTTATCACAAATGCATGGAATTAATTAATTCTTATTTCCAATGCAACTCAAACTTCTGATCTGAATGCATTTCAGTTAAACTATAATTGGAAACTATCTCAAGGTTAACTGAATCTGATTTCTCAATTATTTCAATTAATCCTAAATTGTGCTTTTTTTTTATCTCTCTTATGATTCTCTATAAATTCAGCCTTTAGCTCATTCAAAACACCCTAAAGATTTGTTATTATACACTTTTCCCTTTGAAGTCATTGAAGATTTTTTGGCTTGCTTTTTGAGATTATTGCATCTTAGTTTAGATTTTTGCATATTTAGTTTATTCATTATTGCTTTAATCCATATTGCTTGAATATATTCATCCATTTAGTTTAATCTCATACTCATATAGATTAAATCCTTCATCTTGGTGTAGTCTAGTCACTGGTATTGCTTATACAAATCTGAGAGCAATCTTATACTCACATCTTTTAGAAGGCAATTAGTCAATTTGTTATGGTTTTCATATTCATGCTTATATTTGTCTAACCATACATGTAATGACTTAATTGAAGTGTTGTTTCCTACAGCTATCAGACTTATTATACTTTTTCACATACACATTTTTGGCGCCCACCAAGGGGCAGAAGACTACTTTTTTTCGGCCTCCAAGACTAACTTCTTTTTTTTTTTTTTTTTTTTCAGATTTTTTACTTTTCGGATTTTTTTCCATACAGTTTCTGCGTAATATAGTATGACATTTCCTATATTCCAGAATGACAAATTGTAGGTGTCGTACAATTTGGTACGGTTTATCATATGGCTAGGTGAGAATTATCGTACGATTGTATTCTGTTGGGTTAAAAAGCAAGCTTCATTCTTCAGGTTTTCTGTTCAATTTTGATTACACTGACGCTGACACTAGCTTATTATTTGTCTATCTGAGAATTTTTTTTACAACCTAATTAGTTTTTGCAGAATGCTTGTCAAAGACTATGCTTGTCACACAAAGACAATATGACTACTGATTCGTTGTCTTTGTAGGTTACCTGAGGAGATTCGAGAAAACATTGTATATTCATTAAATTCATTTTTAGGCACCTAACTTGCTATCTGGTTAAAGAACACATGTGTATTTCATGTTTTAAGAAAATTTTGAGAGGAAAGAGAGTATTCTCTTGTCTTTATAAACAATTAGAAATCCAGACCCTTAAGGCATTTTTTTTAAGTTTGAGATTTGTATATCTTTAGCGGGTCTACCCTCCCGAGGAGCTAATAACTCTATAGTCATTACGGTCGGTGAGAGGGGAATGACCCAAGTGGGAATTGCTAAATGCCAAGTAATCCAACCCACTATAAAATAAACCTGATTTGATGAAAATCAAGTCAACGTGTAGTACCCCTACTCATTTGAACTCATTAGACTCATATTTTATTGGTTGTTTTCAGTGGATACATTACCATGTTTTGTTATTCAGACTTATATGACATTATTTCATGCTTTATCTGGATATGAGATGCTTAACTTATTTATAGTATTTCAGTACTTGTGATTTATGGCATTTTATGGATTATTGCTATGTATTGACACTTTACTTTATCTATGCAATGTGGAATTCTATGTTATGTGTCTGCAAGTGTATTGGATGCAAGGGGATGATTTTCCTTCACTCATTTCAGTGAGATAGGGAACGTCACAATTCTCCTTCATCAGTGTGTATGTCATGTTTTCTATATTGTATATATGCATGTGTGGTTCGGTGATGCAGGATATTGCAGGTACAAGTACCAGATAGGTACGGGGTATCATCTCCACCTAGCTTCACAGGTCTAAGTGTGCCTTATATTTTCTGATGGAAGTGGAGGAGATAGCAGTTGACCCTATTTTATTCAGTTACACTCATGTGAGTGTCGTCAGTTGGTCATCTGGTCAGTTTGTTCGGCCTTCGTATTTTGTTGTTTGATCTTTTATGAGTATTTGCTTGAGGTTTGCTCAGTTTGTGTGTTTAATGATTTTAATTTCTACATGTTATATTTTATTTGTCTTGGAAGGGTGAAAAATTGTTAATAATGTGAATTAAATAGCAACTCTAGGGTTTAATGTCCTTCATGTAGAAGTAGGTGAATATAGTTTATGAATAATTATATTGATTATTATTAATATGATTATTTATAAGTTGAATAAGTTGGAATTTATGACCTAACGTAATAGATCAAATGGTTATTGTCTTTCGTACAAAAAAAAATGCATCTTTATTAAGGATCGTTTTGTTTACAATAATACAAATTTTATATAAATATTAGTTAGATAACGTTGAATTCGATCGTAAATATATATTATATATACAATTATCGTGAAATTTGTTTACACTAGGAAATTTGTTTATACCTACGTATTCATTTGAGATTAAAAATATATATGTGTATTCTACAATGTATATAAATTACATTGCGACTTATAACATAATCGTTTATTATATATTTTGAGTTGAAATTTGTAAATTAAATTTATACGATCATGGTTTTATAATACAAACATAAGTATTCATAAAACATGGTTATGAATATACATATATAAAAACTATGATTATATGTTATAACTTTAAAACGTTTAAGTTTAAAGGTTACATTGTAAATTATAGATAGTCGCATGTTATATAAAAGGTGGCAGGTTTTTATTAGATAAGTGACTATGTCGCATGACCATTAGGGTGGCCAAACTAAACAAAAAAACTATCGATTAACTGAGAGCTAAGGATAGTGAGTATTAGGAGTCGATATGTGGCATTATTCCAACATGTAGGCAAAACCAGTAGTTGAATGCAGAATTCAGTTGGGTATCAACATTGGAGGAGAAATGGAGTTTAATAAGTAAACCACGTTGCAATAAATATTGACCAAGCTATTAAAGCATACTCCAGGATGGGAAATATTGTTCAAATCAATCTACCACATAGCAGCCATTAAGACTTGGGAGATCACTGTTCACGTAACTAACCATTTGCAAGCAGAAGTCGATGAGTTTAATGGTATACTGGAAGCCACCAAGACTTAGGAAATGCAGAAATTGTTACAAGTAACGACCAAGAGCAAGTGGTTTCTTTAATACAAGTAAAGGTTAAAGTGAGGGAGGTCGATAGTAATATTTATAATTTTTAAAAATATGTTTTTATATATCATTAAAAATGTAATTAAAAAAAAAGGAAATTAAAATAAATTAAAAATTAAATAATGGAAGGTGGCGGGTTTAATAAAAATTTTAAAACTAATAACTAGGGTGGCCGATAGTAATATCGACCACCCCCCTTAATAAAAGGGAGGGGTCGGTATTACCACCGACCACCCTCCTCCCTTTTATTATACATGCCTCCTCCCTTTGCATTATACAAACCCCACGTCAAACAAGAAATTATGGTGGAGGCACCGATTTATATGCAACCATATCCATTAAGGTATGTGGTGAAAGGAATTAATGAAGGGGTAGGAAGTAATATAGGGAGTAACTTGGATAATAACGTGGTTTACCAGCCCATGTAAACCCACCCATATCCACCATTATCAGTTTGTATTAGATAGTTGTTTGATTTGCATGTTTTAAGGAAGTTATTTATAGTAAAGTCAATTTAGTATTGAAGTCAAAAGCCACATGTATCATCTATAAATATGGACTTAATCACTTTAGTGGTGTGGTGCCATGAAAATAGGAAACTCAACGTAATTCATAGAGGACTCCTCATCAATCACCAACATCGAGCCTATGAGTGGGGAGAAGTCATAGGGAATTTTAGGATAAATAGAGGTGGGACAAAGGAAGAAGAGAGATTCATTCGCTTCGAAGGAAGGATGGTGGACTCAAGAGGAAAGAATAGAATAGAGGGAAGAGTAGAATAGAGGAAAGAATTAGAATAGAGGAAAGAATAGAATAGAGGAGAAAAATAGAATAGGATAGAGAGATAGAGAGGATACTTTTGAAGTATCAAAGAGAGTTAGTTTTGAGATAGAGATGGGAGTATATTGGAGATAGGTTTGCAAGCAAGGTGCATTACTATTTGGCGGAAGGGCGTCGAGGTCTTGGAATCGGTCAAGATTACAAGAGGTTAGAAATTTCTTTAGTTTTGGATTATTATTTATGGAAGTTTTTGTTATAAGTTATGATTATGATCTTTCTTATATTATGGTTATGGAAAGGTATCATTAGTCATTTGGGATAGTTAAATGAAAAATCATAGGGTTTTAGATTTAATTAAGTTATTAGCTATAGTAGTGGAATTTTGTTTAAATGATTAGAATATTGTTGTTTAAGAGCATACTGCACACTTTTTATTATATGAAAGAAATTTATGCTTGCGTTCAGAACCTAGGTATTAAGACATATTAGTCACTTCTCTAGGAGAGTTTGGGGAGTAATGGCTTACTGTTGAAACATTAGGTTTATGACTTATTAAATAGTGTATTAATATAGTTGTAATTCTTATTTTCTAGAAGTCTTTCTTTGCAACTTGTTTATGCATTTGACTGTTTAAGGAAAGATTGCCTGTGTTAGGATCATGTGTAAATGGTGTTTTCTATCAAGTTTAAATTCCAATTCTTGTTGCATTATCGTTGTGTCCTATGTTATTATGTTTCCTTGGTCAGGTGTTGATGTATAACTTTATGGATGTGAGCCATTGTATGTTTTGTCCAAATGGTCAACCTTTGAATTAGTAAATTGTGTATCCTTCACCTGTGGTTTGTCAGGATTAGGTATGGTTGTTTGTTTCGCCATAGAGTTCTCATAGAGAGACCTTTCCTATAGTGTCCTATGAGAGAGAGTGGCTTTCGAGCAGGGGTCGTGCCCAAAGTGGATGACAGGATAACCCATCGAAAGTCGGATCAAAATTGATAACCTAATAATTGATTTGGGATGGATGAGATAAACATTAATTAAGATAATGTGCCTTGTGCATAGGTGTAGTGCTTGTACAAGGCTCATAATGTTACGAGAAGGCCTGGAATGGAAAACTTACCACCTTGTCTTCATGAAAGGATTGGTAGGGTCTACATGAGACTTAATTGGAGCTAGAAACCGGGAGAGGTTACCAGGAGAGAGAGCCGGGACCTAGGAGGTTGTACCATGGTATCCATCTTAAGCTATGCGATGACACTCTCTCCTTAGACTAGTGTTTGTGAGTTGAGTCACATGAATATTTGCGGAGTCATGTATTTCTTTCGTACTTGTCTTATTTTTCCTGCTTGAGGGTTTTCTACTATCTCCTAGCACGGTGGGGTGGTTCCATTTCGGGATCACATGGTCAGGTGGTAGTGTCACTTCCCATCGGATGTTCTAGAATGTATCTTTAGGCGAGGAAGGGATTCATTGGAGTTCTTGGTTTGTGGTTCATGTACCAGCTCATGTTCGTGACCATTGTTTAGTTGAAACCTTGAGGTCTTGTATCGAAACTTCTATGTAACCTTCATTTTGTAACATTTTAATTCATGGTCTATTTTTGTAAACATGTATTTTTGAATATTGTAAAATAGAGAAACATTGGAATGCATGTTATTTCAGTTACTTAATTCTTTTGTATATATTAAATGATTTCTTTGGAGTACTTTGAATTCTTTCATTGTGGAATTTTTATCTTAAACATTTAATTTTCCTATAAAGCTGAACAATAGGATTTTCCATGGTGTTAATATAATCTATGAAGTAATCTTCATTGGTAACCCTTAGGGAATCAGGTGTAGACTTTCAAAGTGTTATTAAATGTGCAATGGTTATAATTAGTGCACTTGTTCTTTTAAAAAAAAAAAACTATTTCACCCTTTAGTTCCCTAGATTGTGTTGTTTTCCTTTAGGGTTTCTGGTGGGGCATTACACAATGATAGTGCTCGGGAATAGCTCTCCTCAGTACCCTTGGGTATATTAAACCTTGGTTTTCAAGGTTGGGAGACCTCTTAATTGAGTTTATACCTCGACACGCAGAATGGATCCCCTACTAGTTCCAATTACAATTAGAAGCTACCTGGTTCACCTCTGAAAGGGGGGATAATCTTTGTGCAAGAGAGATAGTAACTCTCCCAAGATACTTTTCATTTTGTGCCCCCATTAGCATTTGGATTCGCCTAATATGGTGTTGAGAATCCATTGCATGAGACTCAGTGATTGTATTCTGATCAGCTATTGGGTGTGTATCTGATTCTACAAGCAAAGGTTTTCTTCTCTCACCAATTTCCATAGGGTTTGCATGATGTGATTGGAGTTATTATTCATATTACGTGTTTTCTATGTTTTCATCCCTCAAACTAAAATTGGAATACCAAAACTAGAGAAAACAAGAAACAAACTTAGTGATCAAAAACTTTGTCCATGTCAAAACTAGTCTATCCTAGTCAAAACTCTATCTGTGTCACAAACTAATCTAGTTTAGAGATCAAAACTCAGTCCATCTCAAATCTGGTCATACTCAGTCATTGAAAACTCAAAATTTTGCCTCTATTTAGTAAATAGTTGTACGAGTCTTCTGATTTATCATCTGGTTGCATATTTTGTGTCTACAATAGTCCATTAGCCCTAATAGTCTATCGTTTGAGCCTTCATCCTGTGTCATATGAGTCCTGATTATCTGTCATCTGGTTCTAAGAATTTTCATTTAAGCCTAAATCATGTGTCATACGATAAACCTTTTCACCGATCAGTCTTTCATTCCAGACATACCCATATGTCATACGGTACTAGGTAACAACTCGTACGAAACACTATTGTCATTATCATAAAGCTAGCATATTGTCGTCTAGTCCTGTAAAACCTGTCGTACGAATCTTTGATTTTGTCAGTCCAGAATAGTCAAACTTGCCTAAAACAGTCTACAATGAGCATAATACTAGTTATCATCATCATGAGCATAAACAGATCAAAAATGTGTACCTCTACCATTTGTGCTGCATGATTTTGTCGATCATCTTTCAGCTAGTTCAATCAACTACTTATCAAACTTAAGTCACTTAGATAATGTCTTATACAAGATAGATAGTTCCTGAAACTAGACTAAGTCTTAGTCACTTCTCTTGGATCAACTTAGATAAATGTCTTACATGGTATATATCTTTCCTGAAACCAGACTAAATCTTAGTTGCTTCCTTCAATCAATACGTTAACCAAACAACTAACTCTGAATTTGATCTTGACTTCTGCATCACAAATAGCTTTAGGTCACACCAATCAATAAAAATGCCTATTCAAACTAGGAGTTCTCGTAAGAAAGATGCCAAAGGCAAAGGGAAACCCTTTTCATATAAAGATAATCCATTTTATGAGGAGGATCCTCTTACTAATAAACCTTCATCATCAGAGATATCAGTTTATGATGCACCTTTATCTCCCACTATACCTAGAACAGAACAAAATGATGAAGACAACCTCAGTATTCATGATACCAACAATGATTCCTCATCAAGTGAATTTGAAGCCTCTAAATCACCAAAAAAAGATATTCATAGATGTCAAAAGGATAAAGATTTCAAAAAAATGATGAAGGTTATCATGGCTAGAGAAAAAGAAGACTATTTTCTAGAGCTAGCAAAACAAGGCACCAAACTCCTATTGGATATGACATTCAGACTCTCATCACTAAAAAGGAAGAATCACCTATAATAATGGTACACAAACAATTACAAGCCTTACGGACTGAGATTCGTAGAATTCAAAAACAAGGATAAGTCCCCAAAACAATATTCTCTGGAGACAATATGCCCATTTCCATTTCACAATAACCTATACATTCCTCCATTTCTTTCACGAGTTGAGATCCCAAAATTTGACAAATATGATGGTAACTCAGATCCCCAAGACCATATCAGATAATTTTGTGCTTTATGTACGGAGTTCATGCATGACTAAACGTATCTCATGTGCCTTTTTTCGAAAGAGTTTGGGAGGGCAAGCTAAGGAATGGTTCTCAAGTCTACCTAAGGGAATAAAAACTTTTGAAGAACTAATCCAGCTATTTTTGCAACAATGCTCCTATAAAATTTGACACCCCATTACTATGATCAAACTTTGCAATACCAAACAAAAAACAGGGGAGCGTTTTCTCACTTTCCTCCAACATTGGAGAAAGATGTTCTCTAGATATTCAAGGCCTATACCAGATTCTGAGAAAATGGATATATTCATCAACAATCCAATCCCTGAATTGAAATATAGTATGCAAATGCAAGTGCACCCATCATTTAACAAAATGGTAGATAATGCTATCTGAATGGAAGATGTGCTTATAAAGAAAGGAGATATCTCACCTTGGAAAGAAACACAACCAGGATCTAGCTCTAAAGAGAAGAACAAGTATTGGAAGTATGGCAAAGACAACAACAAGAAAGTTGTTAATGACAGAGTAGTAGACACTATTAAAACCAACTCAAAGCTCACAATATTTAACTTGGCTAGTGGCACGCAAGCACTCAAAGCAACTAAAACTACACTAGAAAATCCTCTGAAGAAAGTAAAAAAGTGGTTCAAAGAGAAACTATGGCTTTCAAAACCTAGATACAAATTCACTCCTCTAGAAGAATCATATGAATCCACTTTCAAAACTCTATTGGAAAACAACCTGATAACATTACCAGATAATTATAGGCCATGTGATTTGGAAGTCAAACCAAAATGGTGGAGAGAAAATGAATATTGTGACTACCATTGGAACAAAGGTCATAACACGAACAATTGCATGAAGCTCAAGAATGAGATTCAAGATCTCATAGATGCTGGTAAAATTGTTGTTGGGAATCATCTGACAAATGCTGATCACAAAGCATTTAAAGATCCTTTACCTATTTACGAACAAGGTGATTCCTCAAAAACAAAAGGAGGTTCCAAAGTAAATCACGCTTATACCAGCAATGACAATATCATCAACATGATTGAGTCTTCCCAACCTGAATATTGCAATGTGATTATAATCAAAGACAAACAACATGAATCACAACATGCAAATGCTATGACCCATTCTCAAAAGAAAGTAACTCTCCAAGGAGCTAGTTCTTCAAATTCGGCTCAAACAACATCAAACCTACCAACCTCGTCAAACAAACAAAAAGAATCAATATTTGATAAATTTAAACAGCTAACTTCATCATCATCCTCTAGATATAGCATTGTTGACCAATTGAAGAGGAAAAATGCTCAAATTTACATCTTTGAATTGCTTGAAATGTCTTCTGCTCACAAAGAGATCTTGGACAAAGCGTTGGTCACCGCTAATGTTCCAAAAGATTTAGATATTGATCAGTTTAAGTCTATGGTGGGTCATCTAACTTCACCTCACTACTTGACCTTCTCTGAAGAGGATGACAACTCGCTAAATCATCCACATAACCAGCCATTACATATTGAAGCCATGATCCATAAACATAGAGTTAAACGTGTTTTGATAGATGGAGGCATGGGGTTGAATATATGTACTTATAGTCTTCTTACACAACTAGGATTTTCTGAAAATATCATTGATCCGGCCAAGAAAATAACAATTAAAGCCTATGATGAAGAAGAAAGGACCTCTAAAGGTCTGGTATCACTACCAATCAGGGTGGGACCTGTAGAAAGAGATGTCATTTTCTAGGTACTTGATCTTCCTCTGTCATACAATATCTTATTGGACAGGTTGTGGATTCATGAAATGAAGGCAATTCCATGTACATACCATCAATGCTTAAAATTTCCTTATAACGGAGTTGAAGTGAGTATCCCTACTGATACAAATCTCCCCTGTAATGCATTGAAAAAAGGTGTTGATACCTTTGTGCTTCCTAATAGGGAAGCCTCTACAAATGAAAATCCAGAAGCTCTGATGAAGGACTTAGAAAAGAAATTGAAGATTACAAATACTGGCATGGATGGATACAAGATAGAACTAGTACTTTCATTAGTCTCTCTTCCTCCATCACTGAAACAGTTGGGAAAACCATCAGAGGCTATGAGAACACAGAATTCAACTCTGAATATCATATATGATGGTATTTTTGTACAGTCTTCTACTTCCTTGGAAGATGAAATAGAAGAGGATGTTGTTCTTAAGTGGCTTTTCAAGGAATATAGTCAAAACAAGGAAGTTCGACATTGTGAGATTTCCCCAACCCAATATGGTCCCGGCTACAAAATGATCCAACACATGGGATACTCAGGTACTAGTCCCCTGGGAAAACATCAAGAGGGTATTGTTGAATGAATTCAGCTGCAAACAAAATCTACAAATGATAAGGTTGGATTGGGATACAGTCCAAAAAAGACATTAGACCAAAAACATGCTTGTAAGTCTAAGTGGAAGAAAAGGATATCGCCTTCAACATCACAGGAATTTGATGCTCAACAAAATCAAGCAGAGTCTAGATAAGAACAAGAGGAACTACCAATCAAGAGAGAAGAAACTGTCAGTACTTAAGTTCCAATGGTGTCATCTACAACAATGCAAGGAGTTGAAGTTCCAAAAGATATGAGAGATGAAGTAGAAAGAATCAGAGAATTGTTTGCACCCCTGAAAGTTCTAGTCACATACATTGGTAGGCAACAAGTAGAAGATTCAGAGACTGACTCAAATGAGTATGAATGGGGTTCATACCACATCTCCGATACATCCATTATAGAAACTCCAAAAGAGTCTGGTGATATCACAGATGACACTCAAGAATTGATGTACTTAAATCTAGAAAATGAGATACAGGAAACCAGACTAAAAAGACAACAAGACTATGAACAAGGGCTGAAAGAAGGAAGAATACCAGATAATTTTTCATCTATTATATACCCCTCTAATAAGACAGAACAAATCAGGTATGGGACTACACAAGAAGAATTGGAAGCTACAGAAGCGAAACCAGTCATTAGTCCAAAGGAAGCTGAATGGAGTAGACGACAGGGAGTCACACAACCATCAAGGTTATGTGAACAGGTATGTCAGATACAAATGATAAATGAGCCAAATCTTCAAGGAACTTGTAGTATTAAAGATGCAGGTGTTGATACCATACATACGTTCACTCAACCACTTGAAGAAGACTCAAAAACTTCATCCAATGACTCTAATGACTCTGACAACAGTCCTATTCATGATAATATCTACTCAGCATCAAACTTTGAATCCTTTGATGTAAATGATGAGAATCTATCTATTGATCTTGTTACTGTCAAACCATGATAAGAAGTCCAGTATGGCGTAGATAACAGTGCTACAAGTAGGTCTATTGGATTAGGTCAACTAAATATTAACGTTCATTTTAATAATCATGTTCTGACTCTTCCTGGTCTCAAGACATTTACACAAGGTAGTCTTCTAGAACTTGACTTTTTGATTCACAGTTGTGATAACAATACCGTGAACTCCCTCGAACTTGTCCACACTCTATCCTTGGTACATCCTGAATTAATTGATTGTAGTCTACAAGACCAACCCATGAATGTACCTACTTTTTCCAATGACTATACACTAGCTTATTACCTCAATACAGTTGAACCCATGTACTCTTCCACCAACGAATATAGTGGAAACATGACTGAAACATATATCAAGTATCTTAGTCACAAAAATTAGAAAAATAAAAATAAAAGATCTGAAGGCGAAAACTGTTAGGAATCTCATAGATACTGAGAGGGGGGGTGAATCAGTATCTAACCAGTAATTAGAATTTCTCAACTTAAAACATGCAGAACATATTATAACAGTGTATCAGTGTGCAAGAAATAATGTAATAAACAAAATTAAAAACATCCACATGAAAATCACACCATGACACAAGGATTTAACGAGGAAACCTGGTGTGGGAAAAACCTCGGTGGGATATGTGATGCACAATATCTACTTACTGGCCAATAAGAGAATATTACTTACAAAAGGGGCCCTGCACATGCAGGAAGGCCAATTGCCTAGAGCTCACTACTCAATGGGAAGTCTCGCTGACTTACAATGTGGATTATACAAATCCAATATCTTGTACTACTTTACAATAGCATCTATAATGCCTGAACCAGTACCAGTTTCTACTCTGTTCTTTACATAAAACCTTTAACCTATATTTCACATAATAGGTCTGCCTAATATCTTCTTTTTTTGCTTACATCACTTACGAAATGTCTACAATGATCTCTTTTATATATAAGAGTCATTTTACAACTTGCCAAGTCAGCTTACAAGGTTTTTACAATAATAAACAAAATATAATATAACAAAAATCTTGTTGGCCTCTATGTCGATATGCTTCCTTTCTCTGTGTTGGTGCCAGTGGTCTGAGTGTCGGTGTAGAGTGTGATCTGTTGATGCCGGTGAACTATCTTGCCGATGTAATTCCTTGCCGATGTAATGCCTTGCCGGTGCCATGGGATTGTAAGGTTGCCATCAATGACAAAACCTTCAATCACATACAATGGCTCATTGGAGTGTGCATATGCCAACAATCTCCCCCTTTGGCATTTATGGCAACACTCATGAGAAATTTCAAAAGTGTATCCAAAAATGTGAAGTCCAAAAATGTTACCAAAAATGTGTGCTCCCCCTAAGCATATGATTCATGTGATATTGAATTTTCTCATACCACTACTCCCCCTTTGGCATCAATGACAAAGGTTGTCAAGATGTCAGTAGAGTTTGTAGTTTCAACCTTGTAACTGGTTAGTTACAATTTGAAATAGATCCGCCAAAATCAAGTTTATACTCTCCATAAACTTTTTACTATCTCTTATTGTTGTCCCTATTATTTTAACTGTACCGGTGAGGTGCTGCATATGCTCTGTCGGTGTTTTCTATCCTTATATCAGTGCCTCAGATTTTTCCTTCCACAATGATGCTAGATAGTCCAATCTTGGACTCAATTTTAATCTCAAATGCTTTTCCTTATTCACTATTCTCTCCTTTTCTCTTTCTAATTTAAGTAACTCTTCCTCAAAATTTGTTATCCTTTGCTCAAAAACTGATAATGTATCAGGTGAGTTAACAAAATTATCAACAAGTTTATTGATTTCATCCTGTACCTTGCTTATTTTCTTATCTATGTCTACTGTCAAAAAGTGTGTTTTGTTGGTGTCTTTGTACAAAGTTTTGTATTCCTTTAATAAGTTACACAGTTTTGGTAGAAGTGTGTCAAATTCCCTAGTACACTTCTTTATCTAATCTTCAAAGATTTTTTTCTTTTCAATTTCTACTTTGTACTTCAATGTCTCTTCCTTTATTTTCTCAATGTTCTCTATGATATATTTACACAAAGTATCAAGTTGTCCTAAAGAATATTTATTGTCTATATTACAGTTATGAGCAATTACCTTCAAAATTGGGATTGTGTCATCTATAGCTTTGTAAGCCTGTGAACTACAATCTGTTATCCTTTTGATTGAAACCAAAAGTACTTTAGTTACATTTGTTGGTTTGTGGCCTATTGAGGAGGAACCAACATTCTGAATTCCGTCGGTGGAAGAAGTAACCAAGCTTGTTGTGACCTCTGGTAGATCTGTTTGTGTTTGCATTTCTTTAAGCAATGGTTTGTGTACTTCTCCAGTTGTCAGTGGCACTGTTTCCTCATGAACCTATTCCTATTTCTATTTTGGAGCCTGTTCCTATTGTTGTTTCTCTTCTTGTTGCACTATCTCAGTCTGAGCTTTTGCCTATTGTTCTTTGTCATCTTCCAGTTTCTCTTGTGTTTTAATAGTTTGCTCAGCTACCAGTGGCTCAGTAGCCATTTCAGTCTTACCAGTTGTATCTTTCTCTACCACAATGTTGATCTTTTGTGTATCAACATCTACTGTGTATAAGACTTCAGGATTAGGATTGACATCCTCTTCATCCATACTTTCAACTACCAGTTGATCTTCAATAGTTGTTGTTACCAGTGATGTAAAAGACGGTGGGGGTAGGTTGTCTTTTACTTTAATAATCAGAGGTCCACCAACCTTTCCTTTTCCTTTGTCTCTTTCTTTCTCATATACCTTTATTGGTTTGGGGTTCCTGTATTCTTCCTATTTTTCTTTTTCAACTAGGAATATATCCCATCCATTTTTTATTTCTTCAGTCACCTCATTAACTCTTCCAACCATTAATGCAATGTGTCGGTGTGCAGTAGAGAATACTGACTGGTTGGCTTCAACAATTAAATCATCAATTTCTTTAGGTGAGTTCACTGGGTACACAACAAGTAGCTTTTCTATCTTGATTTTCTTGTCAAGTTCTATTACTGCTTGTCTCCTTGCTTCCAATCTTTTGAACATTTCATCTGGTACTTCATCTACAACTTCCATCAAAAATTTCTTATACATGTCCATATGCAATATAACATTGTTTTCTACTTGTTCTTTTTCATCTGCAGTCAGAGTGTCATACAATTTCTCTATATTCTTCAGTTTCCCTTCCTCTATAATTTCATTCAATAGTATGTCAAGAGGAGCCAGGTTTTGTTTTGTTCTCTTCTTCTTCTTAGGTGTCAGTTTCTTCTTTGGTGTAGTCTTCTTAACTGGTGACCTCACTACTTGTTGTTTCTGTCTTGTCCTCCTAGGTGAGGGTGTGGTTGCCAGTGAGGGATCTCTTTTCCTTACAACTCTCTTGAAGGCTGCAGGCATGTCACTCTTCGAAGAAGTGCCTACCGGTGATGGATGAGTCTCGGGTTGTAGAGTTCCTAGCTCATCCTTAGTGATACCGGTTTGTTTTAACACATCTTCTTTAATAGCCTTTGCATGTCTAGAGCCTCTTCTCACAACTGCCTCAACCTTTTTCACTCTCTTCTTAGATTGTATTTGTTTTTCTATAGTCTCAGCACTACCAAATACTTATGCCTTTGGTTTGTTTGGTGCTTCCAGAAGTGCTTTAGCATAAGTCTCAATTATATGATCATCTATCTCATAGCCCATCTCTGTTACCCAGATTGTTCTTGGAATGACTGCTTCCATCCAGATTTCATCCATATATTTGTCAACAATCTTTTGTGATAATCTGATTCCTTTCTTCATTTTGGCCTTAAGTGCTTGAAAGAAATCATGGATATTGTTTTCCTTATCTTCTCCCATATTGTTGAATAGTTATGTTAGCTGTTTACCTACCGGTATATCAAATCCAAGTTATTTGTAGCCTATACCGAGAACTTGTTTGGTTATATGTAGCATCAAACATACTAGTAGATTTCCAAACCTAAAAGTTCCTTTCTTATCCTTCTTAATCTTGCCTAGGTTATCAATTAACTCATCCTTCAACCACTCACATATATCAATCTTTACATTATTTGTGATCATGTCATAAGCACTTTTAATGCATAAACTTGAAACTGAATTGAGTCTATTTGCATGAGTTGCCTTATACCCTAATATTGTGTTGATAAACCTTACATTGATGTCAATTACATCATTGACTCTTAGGGACCTTTTATCAGATGTAGCACCAGTTAGCTTAGTAACTAGATCATTGGAGACCTTCTTAGTTTCGTCTGGCCTTTTACCGGTGGTCGGTAACCCTGTGATAGCTTTCATAGCTTCCTTGGTGATTTTGTGAATTGCATCTAACCAGAAAAATTCACCATGTACCCTGCTTAAGACTATCCTAATCACATCCTTGGGAAATTTAGGAGTGCAGAGGATTTCAGTAAATCCTAGGGTTTCAATGATTTCACATTCCAGTTTCACATTTCTAGAATTATCACATCCTCTATGTTGCAGCGAATGTAAATTCTGGGGTATTTAGCATAAACAACTCCTTTTGGTATTTGTGAGAAAGAACCTATATTGTCATCTTTCTTTGCTACTTCGGGAACTAGTTGAAATACGAGCCTAGGGTGTTTTATGACCTCAACTATAGCAGGGTTTGCTATATATTCAAGTGCAGAGGTGGATGCCATGATGATAAATACCTTTTTTATCTTGGATGGATTGATTGCTTGAAGTGCTTCGCCTCTTTGCTTGAAATTCCTTAGCTTTGCAAATTTTGCGCTCTACGAATGTTTGAAATCACAATGAAATGAAATGGAGCCAAAACCACAAATTTATAGTGTTAATTTGCCATCTACCACATTAAATGCATGCCGATTAAGTATTCACTTAACATTGTCTGCCGATAATAAAGTAATTTCCAACTTCTCATCTCTAATCAAGGGAATAATAGTACATGTGTCATTAGATTGCCAAACCCTCAAGGAAACTTTCTTCAATTTGATGAAGAACTTCTTGCGGGTGGAGCATCATGTTGTCCTGCCAGTGAAGCATCATTTTGTCCTGCCGGTGAAGCATTGATTAGTTCTAATGGTGGAGGAGTATTCCCAACATTTAGATCAGCTTTTCTAATCCATTGTTTTGAGAATTCTTGCTTAACCTCTTCAACTTTTTCTTTACCTTTCAAGCTAGAACTTTTGTTGTCTGTCAGTGATCCTTTACTTCTACAGAATTTTGCAATATGCACAATCTTGTTACATGCATAACAAGTCACATTATTCTTCTGAATAGCTTTCCCATAACCTATGTCAGTTTGTGTTCTGTATTGATTAGATAAATGTCCAAATCTTCCACAAACATAACATCTCACATTCATTCTACAATTTTCAGAATTGTGACCAACTTTGTTGCATTTTGAACATTGACCAGTGGGTGTGTTGATATTCTAATAATTTTTAGATCTACAATCATTTGCTCTATGACCATACTTATTACAGTTAAAGCATTTTCCATTGAATTTATGAGCATTAGGTTGCCTTACCGGTTTGTTGTGGTCTTGTGTGTTTACAGTACCGGAGCTTTCACCAACTTCAAAGCCAATTCCAGAAGTGTCACCTTTAGGTTTTTGATTCTTCAGTAAGTTATCAAGTTCCTCTGAGATTTTCTTGAATTTTTCTTTATGTTGATTTGCAGTTTCTAGTTCTCTTTCTAAGACTTCTTTCTGTCTCATCAGTTCATTGGAGTCATTCTGAGTGTGCATCAGATCTGTCTTTAATAAATCATTTTCATAGCTAAGTCTTGTGTTCTCATTTGCTGCATCACTTAGTCTTCTGGTCAATTCTTCTTCATTCTTCTTCCTATCTTCAATCTCTTTACAAAATCTCATAGTCATATCCTGCATCTCATTCTTTGTAGTTATGTTCTCCAGTTTCAGCTTACTTAACATATCATTAAGTGATTCCTTTTCATCATTCTCATTTTGCATCTTTTCACAAAGTTCTCTTATCTTATTTCTTGCAATAGTAAGATTCTCTTGAAGTGCCTGAATGATATCCTGAGCTATTTTTAGATCATCTTCTAGTTTGATATTTTTCAATTTTTCTGTATCATAGTCTAAGAGAGCTGCTTCAAGTTGCTTTATCAGATTTTCCATATCTACTAGTGTCAAGATCTTCCTCAAGCTGTTAGGCTTCTGAAAATAGAGGACCAGGCTCTAATACCAATTGTTAGGAATCTCACAAATACTGAGAGGGGGGGTGAATCAATATCTAATTGGTAATTAGAATTTCTCAACTTAAAACATGCATAACATATTATAACAGTGTATCGATATGCAAGAAATAATGTAATAAATAGAATTAAAAACATCCACATGAAAAGTACACCATGACACAAGGATTTAATGAGGAAGCCCGGTGTGGGAAAAACCTCGGTGGGATTTGTGACCCACAATATCCACTTACTGGCCAATAAGATAATATTACTTACAAAAGGGGGCCTGCACATGCAGGAAGGCCAATTGCCTAGAGCTCACTGCTCAATGGGAAGTCTCACTGACTTACAATGTGGATTATACAAATCCAATATCTTGTACTACTTTACAATAGCATCTATAATTCCTGATCCAGTACTAGTATCTGCTCTGTTCTTTACATAAAACCTTTAACCTATATTTCGCATAATAGGTCTTCCTAATATCTTCCTTTTTCGCTTACATCACTTACAAAATGTCTACAATGATCTCTTTTATATATAAGAGTCATTTTACAACTTGCAAGTCGGCTTACAAGTTTTTTACAAAAATAAACAAAATATAATATAACAAAAATCCTCTCGGCCTCTGTGCCAGTATTTTTCCTTTCTCTGTGCCAGTGTCGATGGTCTGAGAGCCAGTGTAGAGTGTGATCTGTTGATGCTGGTGAACTATCTTGTTGGTGTAATGCCTTGCCGGTTTCATAGGATTGTAAGGTTTCCATCAATGACAAAACCTTCAATCACATACAATGTCTCATTGGAGTGTGCATATGGCAACAAAAACCACATTGTGGCGGTGTCAGAATCTAAAAAAGAGAAAATAAAGGACATACCTAAGGGTGAAAACCTCTCTGAGGTGCCTGAAGGTGAGATACTTGATATACTTGATATACTCTGTTATTCTAATAGGTCTTCAAACTTTTGTGCTCGATAATCACTATGTAGCATCCATGTGCATACACATGCCCGCATACATTGTTTATCAACAGTTTCCTATTTATAAACAATCTTCTAACCGCTTAATCTCATTGATCACATTTCCCATGATCAATCATAGCCATCAGATCTTCAATCTTTTCCAGGTTCATTGTATCTTTCGATCTGAAAATGTTTTACCCTACCTTGGAACTTGTACAATCACCTTGGAACTTGTGTTAGGGGGTAATGGGGTTCAATCTGAGCTATAGATCTTCCTGCCAACTTTCCATTGCCTTAGATTCATTAACAAACTTCTTCCATGGCTTACCAATCATTTATCCACTCCAGCTCATCAGCTTCTTTCATTAAATATCCCAAGTAAACATTTAATGCATTCTGTTATAGCTCGGTTACAACTCGGTGAATACTAAACTTTACTCGGTAGACATTCTGCCTTCATTAACCGATAGCGATAACCTTAGGGTTTACTGCCTAGGTTCTTTACCTGATAACATAGTGTAGTATTAACCTTTACATTTTACAACATGTGTATGATGTTAAAACAATCTAAAACATCAAGATCTCATCATTGTTTGACTTGGTAGAGTTGCCCATTGAATAACTTATCCCCTTATTCATCATATTCTTTCCTGTGTCTTTACTGACTTCTTTAGAATCTTCATATCATACTTCTCAAGATATGGCAACATCATACTGAATTAGAAAATCAATTTCTTGACATCAATGACAAAATAATAATATCAAGATAGTAAAACATCTTTAATCAGTTATGTCCATAATCATCAACAACCTTCTCATTATCCTTATTGAAATGTCAACAATCTTTCATTGTCTATTATAATGTAATATTGCCAATAGGTCTTTCACTCAAAATGGTTCCGGTGCTGGAATACTTTTTATTACTCCTCAAAAGTATTCGATCCCAAAGGCTTATAAGATTATTTTCCCTTGTACAAACAACATTGCAGAGTATGAAGCCTCAGTAAACGGGATCAAGCTAGCTATCAAATGGAAAGTTCTAGAATTACACATCTATGGAGATTCTCACCTAATCATCAATCAAATAAATGATACATGTATACACATAAAAATGGCTATGAGCGATTAAATAAATATTATATATTTATTTAATAATTATTCTTCTATCAAAATAGTTAATTTGAAAAGATTAATTTATTTAATTCATTTCGTGTCTTTCTATTAATTAATATTTTATTAATTAATTCATCTATCCTATTCCTCTAAAATAATTAAATGTCTAATATTTAATTATTCCTCTAAAATAATTAAATATCTAATATTTAATTATTCCTCTAGTTAATTAAATATCTAATATTTAATTATCTCCTTCAATCAATCAAATATCTAATATTTAATAGTTATTCTCCTATCCTATAGTCTCAAATATTAAATGATTTCCTAAATTATTTAATTTCTTTTCCAACTCATCCTTCCATCTCCACTTCATCTTCCCTTTGCCAACTCACCAAACATGTGGCTAAGGAAATTAATATTTCTTAAATATTAATTCATCATTTATCTTCAACCACCAAATTCAATGAATATTGTGTACGTACACATTTCATAACCATCTTATATATTCTCTCCAACACCCCCTACATCTTAGGAAGGACTTGAGTCCACTTGTCCTCTCATGCCTAAATTTTCTCCAACCATGCCTAGATTCCCTCAGTCAGCAACCCAGTCAAGGTGAGATGAGTGACACTTGTCTTCTCCTTCCCCCTTTCTCTCAACCTTCACCTTTTCTCACAACCATCCAAATCTGTATATCTGATCATGACCGTTGATCTAAGCCACATCATCTCATCCTCTCAAGGTCTATAAAATCAAGAGCTTCAGTTGAGAGAGAGTTAGACTTCAGGTGCATTTTCAAGAAAATCATTTGTAAAACTTATTGCATATCATAGCATTTGTGAACTATCAGCTATAATTCCATTCTTCATATGTCATCTTGGAAGCTATCAGTGCATTGCCTGAGAGCACACCATCTGCAACCAGGAACAGTGGAGTTAGGACACAATGAGACATAAATCATGAAGGTAATATTAGTATTTTTATTTCATATGTATTCCATGTAGTTTCATTGGTTGAGTTTGGATTTCCTGTAGCATTTCCATTGGTATTTTGTGAAACTAACTTGTTGCAGGTAGCATTCTAAGGATGAAATTCAAGTCGACACAATACATATCTGACTCGAGATGAGAAACTGATGCCTTATAAGAAAATGGTTGATGATCTCAAGAAATATTTTACTTTTGTATCATTCCAGTAGATTCCCAGATCAGCAAATAGAGTAGCAGATCTTATGGCCACCTTGGCATCTATACCAAAATTACAAGAGTAATTTTTGCTTTGAATTCTTGGTGGAAGAGTTACATTACTAATGCAGGAGCACCTAGTTGAGTAAAACTCTCATTTTCGAGTATTTAATGCTTTTATGTTTGTAAAGTCTTGTGTTAGGTTGTTTCTATTTTTTTAGGTTGTTTTGGGTCATGTTTATGATAGTTCTGATACTTAATGTAAGTACAGATCCAATAGCCAACAAGATGAGAGGGGGGGGGGTGAATCATACAAACTTAATCTTCCATAAAAACATCAGATTCAACCTCGGTAACATATATTTTAGTAATATAACCAAAACTGTCAAACATGCAAACTCAAAAGCATATAAACATCATAAACCTCATAACACCAGATTTAACGTGGAAACCCAAATAGGGAAAAACCACTGTGGGATTTTGGACCCACTAAGAAATATACTCTTCTAGAGTATGCTTAGTTAAAAGCAAATCCTATTAAAGATTACAAACACATTGCTAGATGTGACCCGGTTAAGGGATTTCCCTCAGATCTATTAGGATCTTCACCTTGTTAGAAGTGACCTTGTTAAAGGATTTCAAACACTCAATCAGAATGTCACCTTGCTAGAGGGTTTTACAAATAAGACTGTTAAGTCTGCTCAGTTAAGAGATTTTCTGCCACTTTCACAAAATAACAGTAATAAAAATCTATCTGCAACTTCACATCTAAAATGCTAAAGCAGATTCTTATTTGTTCAATACAATCTAGACATAGAACTAATCTTGTCCATCTACTGGGCTTCTATACTTTGTTATTCAAATAGGTCTTCAAGCTTCTATGCTCGGTAATCACTATGTAGCATCCTTGTGCATACACTTGCCCACATACATTATTTATCAACAGTTCCCTATTTATAAACAATTTGCTAATCGCTTAATCTCCTTGATCACATTTCCCATGATCAATCATAGCCATCAAATCTTCAATCTTTTCTAGGTTCAATGCATCTTTCGATCTGAAAATGTTTTACCCTGCCTTGGAACTTGCATACATTTCTTGGAACTTGTGCTAGGGTATTGCGGTTCAATCTGCATTGTAGATCTTCATGCCAACTTTCCTTTGCCATAGATTCATTAACAAACTATATTAACGGCATACCAATCATTCAATCAGTTCCAGCTCATCAGCTTCCTTCATTGAATAACGCATGTAACCATTTAATGCATTCTGTTATAGCTCAGTTACAACTCGGTAAATACTAAACTTCACTCGGTAGACATTCCACCTTCGTTAACCGATAGTGATAACCTTAGGGTTTACCGACTAGGTTATTTGCGTGATAACATAGTATAGTATTAACCTTTAAAATTTATAACATATGTATGATGTTAAAACAATCTAAACATCATGATCTCATCATTGTCTGACTCAGTAATAGTTTCCCATTGAATACCTTATTCATCCCTTTATTCATCATATTCTTTCCTGTGTCTTTTACCGACATCTTTATATTCTTCAAATCATACTTTTCAAGATATGGCAACATCATACTGAATTAGAAAATCAATTTCTTGACATCAATGACAAAATAATAATATCAAGACAGTAAACATCTTTAATCAGTTATATCCATAATCATCAACAACCTTCTCAATATCCTTATGAAATGCCAACAATCTTTCATTGTTTGTTATAATGCAATATTGCCAACAATCTCCCCCTTTGGCATTGATGGCAAAACCAATTGATTTGACCTTAAAAGATTCAGATTACTGTGATTTTGAAATGCTGAAATGCTCTCCCCCATATATTAGACTTCTCCTCTTCTCTTCAGTCTTCTCAGTTTTCTTTTAGTCTCCTCCCCCGATATTAGTCTTCTCCCCCTTTGACAACAATGCCAAAAAGTAAAGAACTAAAACATAATTTCTTCCTGTATGAAGTGATTTCCTATTGTTGTGTATCAATTATGTCTCGGTCAGAGCATTTTGTCTTCAATTCCTGTTCCCTGTATTGTTTCCTGCACACCTTTAGAAAACATCCTAAAGGGTGTAAATCAGCATCAACTCCTAAAAGATATTCGATAGAGTCATCGGATTGATACTTTCATTGAACTCGGTCAGTGAGTAGAAGATAGGGGTAGGACCCCTAACTTACTTCTGAGATATTCAAAAGTGTCCGTTGGTAGTGGCTTGGTGAAGATATCTGCTATTTGTTCCTTTGTGCTAACATACTCCAACACCACTTTCTTCTCTTGAGCTTCTTCTCTAAGATAATGATATTTGATAGAGATGTGCTTTGTCTTAGAGTGCATAATAGGATTCTTTGAAATATTAATGGCACTAGTATTGTCATGGAATATAGTTACTGGCTCGGTAACTTTCTCATTTATACCTTCCAACAGTTGTTTGGTCCATGCAATGTTGGTACAATTCAATGTTGTAGCAACATATTCAGCTTCTGTTGTTGACTGTGAAACACATCCTTGTTTCTTGCTAAGCCAACTCACTAGTCTTTCTCCTAAAAAGAAAGCTCCTCCACTTGTCTTTTTTCTGTCATCAATGTTGCCTGCCCAATCAGCATCAGTATAAAATTTTAAATCAAAATCATTTCTTTTCTGATATACTAAGCCATAATCCTTAGTGCCTTTCAAGTATCTAAAAATTCTTTTGACTGCTGTCATGTGTGTTTCCTTAGGATTTGTAGAGAATCTTGCAACTATACCTACTGCATGTGCTATGTCTAGTCTGCTGTGAACAACATATTATAGTTTTCCAATCATGGATCAGTAAAGTGTCTCATCAACAGATGCAAATTCATCATTATTTGATAGTTTACAGTTGATAATCATAGGAGCAACCTTCTGGCTAATAGTGCTTCAAACTCTTCTTGCTTTCTGATTTCCTCATACAGTTTGTGTACTTCCTCCATGTTCTTACGAAATCTTTCACTTGCTCCACTGTGATCTCCTTCAGAGTACTTATACTTTCTTTCATTGAACTCATTAGATTCATCAAGATGAAAAGAACTAAATGCAGATTCAACTTTATTTACCGAAGATCCACTGTTATCAAAGTTACTTAATTCAAATGCATGTAGCTTACCAATAGTAGCATCTAAAGAAACTGGCATATTAGGTACAAACCTCAATTCATTGATTGCAGAGACTCGGATTGCATAAGCTGGTAGAAGGGTTCTTAACAACTTACTTGGTATATCCTTTTCTTCAATAGTTCCACTTGCTCCTTTGATTTGATTGACAATCTCCTGTAGTCTTGTATTGTATTGAGTTATGTTCTCACCTTCATTCATCCTCATAGATTCAAGTTGTCCTCTTAGAATATCTACTTTTTCTCTTTGAACATGTTCATCTCCTCCATATACTGATATGAGCTTATCCCACATTGCCTTTGCATCATTGCAGCCTTCTACATCATTAAACTATGAATCGGTCAATGCAGATGTTATTTCAATCATTGCTTGAATATGTTCTTGCTTTGCCTTTATCTCTTCCATAGTCAATGGATAGGTGCTCGATGTAACAAAATCATTCTCTAGAAAGTATACAACATATTCTCCAAATCCTAATAGATGTAGCTTCATTCTTTTCTTCCATGTAGAGAAACTTGACTTGTTCAACTTCGGTGCATCGCTCTTATACATCTTTGGATCTTTAACTCAAGTGCCTTTAAACTTTTCTTTTGGAGTCCAATGCTCTGATACCAATTGATAGTTCTGATACTTAATGTAAGTACAGATCCAATAGCCAACAAGATGAGAGGGGGGGGTGAATCATACAAACTTAATCTTCCATAAAAATATTAGATTCAACCTCGGTAACATATATTTTAGTAATATAACCAAAAATGTCAAACATGCAAACTCAAAAGCATATAAACATCATAAACCTCATAACACCAGATTTAACGTGGAAACCCAAATAGGGAAAAACCACTATGGGATTTCGGACCCACGAATAAATATACGCTTCTAGAGTATGCTCGGTTAAAAGCAAATCCTATTAAAGATTACAAACACATTGATAGATGTGACCTAGTTAAGGGATTTCCCTCAAATCTATTAGGATCTTCACCTTGTTAGAAGTGACCTTGTTAAAGGATTTCAAACACTCAATCAGAATGTCACCTTGCTAGAGGGTTTTACAAATAAGACTATTAAGTCCACTCGGTTAAGAGATTTTCTATCACTTTCACAAAATAACAATAATAAAAATCTATCTGCAACTTCACATCTAAAATGCTAAAGCAGATTCTTATTTGTTCAATACAATCTAGACATAGAACTAATCTCGTCCATCTGTTGGGCTTCTATACTCTATTATTCAAATAGGTCTTCAAGCTTCTGTGCTTGGTAATCACTATGTAGCATCCCTGTGCATACACTTGCCCACATACATTGTTTATCAATAGTTCCCTATTTATAAACAATTAGCCAACTGCTTAATCTCCTTGATCACATTTCCCATAATCAATCATAGCCATTAGATCTTCAATCTTGTCCAGGTTCAATGCATCTTTTGATCTAAAAATGTTTTACCCTGCCTTGGAACTTGCATACATTTCTTGGAACTTGTGCTAGGGTATTGCAGTTCAATCTGCATTGTAGATCTTCATACCGACTTTCCTTTACCATAGATTCATTAACAAACTATATTAACGGCATACCAATCATTCAATCAGTTCCAGCTCATCAGCTTCCTTCATTAAATAATGCATGTAACCATTTAATGCATTCTGTTATAGCTCGGTTACAACTCGATAAATACTAAACTTCACTCGATAGACATTTTGTCTTCATTAACCGATAGCGATAACCTTAGGGTTTACCAACAAGGTTCTTTGTTTGATAACATAGTATAGTATGAACCTTTACAATTTACAACATATGTATGATGTTAAAACAATCTAAACATCATGATCTCATCATTGTCTAACTCAGTATGATCTCATCATTGTCTGACTCAGTAATAGTTGCCCATTGAATACCTTATTCATCCCCATATTCATCATATTCTTTCCTGTATCTTTTACCAACATCTTTATATTCTTCAAATCATACTTCTCAAGATATGGCAACATCATCCTAAATTAGAAAATCAATTGTTTGACATCAATGAGAAAATAATAATATCAAGACAGTAAACATCTTTAATCAATTATATACATAATCATCAACAACCTTCTCAGTATCCTTATGAAATGCCAACAATCTTTCATTGTCTGTTATAATGCAATATTGCCAACAGTTTAGTGGTTTTGATCCCATTTTGGGCTCTAGAGATCAAGTTTTGCCTTTTAGGCTTTGAGTTGACAATTTTTGGTAAAAATGTGAAAAATTGCCAAAAAGGTCTCCTAATGTCTTCAAGAGCATTGAAAAATGTTTGTTTAGTGTTTTTAAGCATGTCTAGTTTGTTTAAGCAAGTTGATAAGGCTAGGTTGTCAAAAATGCCTTTGTGAGCAAGAAAAGTTGTCATTTGGCTTGAAAAGTTGTCAAAATTATCATTTTCTTGCAAAATGAAGTTATGGAAGCCTCATGTCTATAATAGGGCTTGAGAACCAATTGGAGAAACTATATAAGGCCTCCCTTTACCTTGGAAAGGGTTGGTGATTGTATTTACAAGTGAGACTCAATAAAAATCATGCTTTTTTTTGCTTTTATGACTATTTTTGCTTCCTTTGAAGAGCAGTCCATACTGTAGCTATGCAAATCCGTACTGTACCTTTTTGGAAGTTCAAATGTTGATGTAATAAAGCTTCCTATGTAATTGTTTCATTGGTTTTTCATTTGCAAGGTGTTTGTATAAAAATATTTGTAAACTAGGAACCTGCTGCCTTGCCAAGGGTTTGGAGTTGTAAAATGCATCAACTTGGTTGATCCAAGTCTGGGATCCCTCCAATGGATTCTTCCAAGTTGATCCATGTGTATATAATTTACATATCTTTCTTTTTGTGTCAGAAAAGTGGTTTGAAGATGCATTTGAGCGTGAACTAGGCAAGTTGGAACAACTAGGCTAGTTCATGGTTAAAACTCAAGATTGTCACCCAAAAGTAATTTGGAATGAACAAATCAATGACACAGTGAAATGGAGGTATGTTCCAGAGCATTGAGCATCACCTTGGCTTGTTGGATTAAGCTTGTGTTATCAAACATTTCTATTTTTGTAAACAAATAGTGTGTTCATTGTTTTGTGATTGGTATCTTGTAAAATGCTTATTGGGATGCATCCAAAAACATCATCCAAGCCTTACATCTTGAAGGAAATGTAATAGGAGGAGTTTTATATGTTTTAAGACCTCATTGAGGTATTTTTCCATTTCCAAACTCTTCATTCTTGTAGGTCCCAAAGTGCAAATGTTGCTGACTAGTAAAAGGCAGAAAAAGGACAGTGACAGGGCAGTTTACTGTTTTCCCACTTGCTTGCCAAGTGTTTGACATTTTACTTGCAGGAAAAAAGAAGGGGAAGGTTATTTATGATGTGGAAAAGGTCCTAAACCATTGTGGAGGCTTGAAGGGTGGAGTTAGAGAGACTTTCTAACATTACTTGCTCCAAACCCTACCAAACCCTCTAAATATGCCACAAAAGGTAGATAGTCTTAAATCTGCACTAACAGAGGGATAAACCTTGAAAATATTTGAGCATACACCCCTAATACATCATTAAAAACAATTTTGAGGGAGAAAATGACCATCATTGACCGGTAGGAGCAAAATAAGGCCAATTACACCTCCACGGGCTAGTAGCCCTCTACGACTGCATAACACACAAATGACTAGTTTTTGTCAAATTCATGAACTCGATGGAAAAATGAAACTTGGAGACTTATGAAACATATTGAGGGTAGTCTAATCAATCCAACAAGTGTACTTGGGACTCCTAGACAGTGTGCAGCCTCATTTGGGGGTAGTTGAGCCTTGTTAAGAATTTGAGCAAATTAAGGGCTATAGACCTTAAACAAGATTATGAGCATTCAAAGGTGAATAATTCCTTATTGCCCCTACATTTCCTTGTGGAAGACCCCTAGTACACTCTGAAACCTAAGGTTGAAGGCCCCAAGAGCCAAGCATGAGAAAGTGTAGTTGGAAGGAATAAGCATTTTGAGTAGATCTGTGCATGGGCGAGAGTCATCACCAAAAAGGGAGTTTGTTAGGCAAGTAAACCATGGAGTACTTGGCATTACAACAACAAGATAGATTGAGTAGTCATACACAACAGACTCTACAAGTCTTTGGGGTAATAAATTGACCCTTATCGAGCAAAATTAGTCTTGTGAGCACTTTCCTAGTAAGCTCCCTATCATAGTGGTATCGGAGCCAACAAAAGATTCAGAAGAAAGACACATTAGGCAAACATGGTGACCAATGCAGAATTGGCTAAGAAGGTTGAGGACCAAGAAGAGGAAAATAGGGCACTCAGAGAGAGATTAGACCAACTAGCAATGAAACTAGCTAAAGTAGAAGTCAAAACTAAAGAAGTCCATGATAAGGTTGGAGATCAGGGTAAAATGATGGCAATAGAGGATGAAGTCCCCATGCTCGACCCTGTCATTGAGCAAGAACCATTCTTGAAAGCCTTGAGAGCTATGAGTGGTAAGACCTTAGAAGGAGTGGCTCTTTTCAGTGGGAAGATGGATCCAGATGCTCTAATAGATTGGATTGAAGGGTTAGAAAACCATTTTGAGTGTGGAGTGACTGAAGCACAAAAGGTCAAGGTGGCGAAAATCAAGGCTAAGAGGGGCAGCCTTAACATGGTGGAAATTCATCCAAGAGGAAAGGGTGAAAGTAGGTAAGAAACCACTAGCCACCTGGAAAGCAATGGTAGCCAAAATCAAAGAGACCTAACTTCCTAAAGACTATGAAATGCAACTTTACCAGAAAAGACAAAATTTGAGACAAAAAGACCTAGATGTCAGTAGCTACACTGAAGAGTTTCAAAAACTGTGCATGAGATCCAGAGTATCAGAGGATGAGAGCATAAAAGTGGCAAGGTACTTGAATGGGTTAAGATGGAACATCCAGGAAGAGATGATCTTGTTGTGCCCACAAACTGTGCACAAGTGCTATCAATTGGCACTTAAGGTGGAAGAGAAAGGTAGGAGAAAGAAAGAACAAAACAATAGAGGAAGAGGTAGGGGAAGAGATGGTAGAGGCCATAGAGGCAGTTTTGGGGGAAGAAACATAGATCAATGGTCCCAAGGAGACTCTAAGCTTATTGAGAAAAGTGGGGATTCTCAGAGCAAACCCAACTATAGGGGTAGGGGATCAAGCAACCGAGTAGAGGTAGATCTAATGGACTAGGCAGAGGGTCCTACTTCTCAACCATGAAATGCTATAACTGCCAAAAGTTGGGCCACCCTACCTATAGATGCCAAGAGAAGCCTAGTTCATCCTATGGAGGTGAAAAGAGGGTAAATTATGTTCAGGAAGATGGATGTAGTACCAGAACTTTAGCATTGAACCACCTAGCTTCAAAAGATGGTGAGAGTTTGATGGTCAAGAGAGTGTTAATGAAGAAGCCACATAGTATAGAGGCCTCACAAAGAAAATCATTGTTTAGGATTAAGTGAAAAATCATGGGAAAGGTGTGTAAGGTGATCATAGATTCAGGATCCACCGATAACATCATATGAGAAGAAGCAGTAAGAAAATTTAAACTACCTAGGATACAACACAAGGAGCCATATAAGGTCACATGGCTGAATAAGGGACAACATGTGTTGGTAAATGAGCAAGCCTGGGTAGATTTCTACATTGGGGGATATGTAGATAGGATCTTATGTGACATCCTTTGTATGGATGCTTGCCACCTGCTATTGGGTAGACCATGGCAGTTTGACCAAAAAGCACAGCATGATGGGGAAAGGAACTCCTATTCATTTCAGAAAGATTGAGTAGCCTATCAGATCCAATCCCTCATTGAAGAAGGAGAGAGAAGAAACAAAGTACCTAACATCTTGTTAGTGAATGAGAAAGAGTTCATAAAAACACTAGAAGAAGGTGAAGGAGTAGGATTTGCACTCATAGTGAAACCCAAGGAAGACAAGGTAGACAAGAAAGTTGAGATGCCATATGAGGTGCAACAAATCCTTGATAACTTCAAACAAATAATCAGTGATGGTACACTTGCAGCCTTACCACCCCTTAGAGCCATTAGCCATCAAATTGACTTCATTCCTAGAGCCTCTTTGCCCAATAAGGCAGCCTACAAGATGACCCCTGACCAAAACAAAGAGGTAGCAAGACAAATACAAGAACTCTTAGACCAAGGGCTGATTAGGAAAAGCATTAGTCCTTGTGCAGTACCTACAGTGTTGGCACCTAAGAAGGGTGGAACATGGAGACTTTGTACAGATTACAGAGCCATAAACAAAATCACCATCAGATACAGATTTCCCATACCCAGGATAGAGGATTTGATGGATTGTTTGGGGGGTGCTCAGTATTTCAGTAAGATTGATTTGAAGAGTGGCTGCCATCAGATAAGAATCAAAGAGGGTGATGAGTGGAAGACAACTTTCAAAACAAATGAGGGACTCTATGAGTGGCTAGTCATGCCTTTTGGACTCTCTAATGCTCCCAGTACATTCATGACGCTCATGATTGAAGTTTTACATGATTTCATTGGCAAATTTGTTGTAGTGTATTTAGATGATATTCTTATTTTCAGCAAGACTAAGGAAGAGCACTTGCAACATTTAGCCAATGTTTTGAAACAGTTATTTGATGAACAACTAACCATTAATCTTGAAAAATGCGATTTTATGAAGCAAGAATTGGTCTATCTTGGTTTTGTTGTATCAGGAGGCAATCTAAAAATGAATCACTCAAAAGTGGCAGCAATAACCAGTTGGCCAACTCCTAAGACAACTAGTGATGTCAGAAGCTTCCATGGTTTGGCACAATTTTACAGAAAGTTCATTAGGGGATTCAGTGAGATTTGTGCTCCAATGTTGGACACCATCAAAGGGGGTGTAAAGGTAAAGTTTCAATGGACAAGTGCAGCCAAGAGGGGTTTGATTTATTGAAAACCAAAGTAGCTACTCAACCAGTGTTCATTTTACCTAGTTTTGATAAGCTTTTTACTATTGAATGTGATGCTAGCAATATTGCAGTAGGAGCTGTTTTAAGTCAAGAAAATAGACCAGTTGCATTCTTTAGTGAAAAGTTAAATGATGCAAAGAAAAAGTACTCATCCTATGATTTAGAACTTTATGCATTAGTACAAGCACTTAGGAAATGGAGACACTATCTTCTGTTGGCATATGGACACTCCAATGAGACATCGTATGTGATTGAAGGTTTTCTCATTGATGGCAACCTTGCAATCCTATGGCACCAGCAAGACATTATACCAGCAAAGCATTACACAGGCAACCTTACAATCCTATGGCACCGGCAAGACATCATACTGGCAAAGCATTACACAGGCAACCTTGCAATCCTATGGCACTGGCAAGACATCATACCGGCAAAGCATTACATAGGCAAGACAGTGCACCGATATCAACAGATCACTCTACTCTAGCACTGGCACAGAAGAAAACATGTATACCGGGATAAAGGCTGATAGGATTTTTGTTATGTAATATTTTATTTATTATTGTAAGCCGACTTGGCAAATTATAAAATGACTCTTGTATATGAAGGAGATCATTGTAGACATTTGAAGAAGTGATGTAAGGAGTATAATAAAAATTATTAGGCAAACCTAATCTGCGAATTATAGGTCAAGGGTATATGTAAAGAATAGAGAAGGAACCGGTACTGAATCTGGCATTGGAGATGCTATTGTAAAGTAGTACAAGTCATTGGATTAGTATAATCTTATTGTAAGTCAGTGTGACTTCCCATTGAGCAGTGAGCTCTAGGCAGTTGGCCTTCTTGCATGTGCAGGCCCCTATTGTAAGTAATATTCTCTTATTGGCCAGTGAGTGAATATTGTGGGTCACAAATCCCACTGAATTTTTTCCCACACTGGTTTTCCTCATTAAACATCTTGTGTTATGGTGTCCTTTTCATGTGGATATTTTTTATTATGTTTATTGCATTATTTCTTGCATATCGATACACTGTTATATTATGTTCTACATGTTTTAACATAAGAAATTCTTACTACCAATTAGATACTGATTCACCCCCCCCTCTCAGTATCTGTGGGACCCCTAACATCTTCTTCCTAAAGAGTTTGTTGTATACACAAATAATCAGGCACTCAGTTTCTTGAACTCATAGGATAAACTGAATCATAGGCATGTTAAATGGGTAGAATAATTACAACCTTACACTTTTACTCCTAAGCATAAGAAGGGTCAGTTGAATAAAGTAGTAGATGCTTTTAGTAGAAGGTTGTTAACTATTCATGAGATTCGAGTTCAGAGCATTGGTATTGATAGTTTTAAAGACATGTATCCTACTGATAATGATTTTGCTGAAGCTTATAAAGTTTGTAAATATTTTGAGAATAACTTCCATGCATATGTTGATTTCACTTTGCAGGATGGTTTGTTATTCAGGGATGGACAGTTGTGTTAGGATTCCCATAGATACTGAGAGGGGGGGGTGAATCAGTATCTAACTGGTGATAAGAATTTCTTAAGTTAAAACATGCAGAACATAAAATAGCAGTATACCGGTATGCAAGAATTAATGCAATAAACAGAATCAGAAACATCCACATAAAAAGAACACCATAACATAAGATGTTTAACAAGGAAACCTGGTGTGGGAAAAACCTCGATGGGATTTGTGACCCACAATATTCACTCACTGGCCAATAAGAGAATATTACTTACAATAGGGGCCTGCACATGCAGGAAGGCCAACTGCCTAGAGCTCACTGCTCAATGAGAAGTCACACTGACTTACAATGAGGATTATACTAATCCAATGATCTGTACTGCTTTGCAATAGCATCTCCAATGCTAGATTCAGTACCAGTTCTAACTCTATTCTTTACATATACCCTTGACCTATAATTCGCACATTAGGTCTACTTAATAATTTTCTTTAATGCTCGCTACATTTTTATTTTCCTTTTTTTTAATGTCTACAATGATCTCCTTTATATGCAAGAGTCATTTTACAATTTTCCAATTCGGCTTACAATAATAAACAAAATATTACATATCAAAAATCTTGTCGGCCTTTACGCCAGTATACATCTTTTCTTCTGTGCCAGTGTCGGTGCCGGTGTAGAGTGATCTTATTGATGTCGGTGCACTGTCTTGCCTATGTAATGTTTTGTTGGTATGATGTCTTGCCGGTGCCATAGGATTGCAAGGTTGCCATCAATGACAAAACCTTCAATCACACACAATGTCTCATTAGAGTGTCCATATGCCAACAATCTCCCCCTTTGGCATTGATGGCAACACTCATGAGAAATTTCAAAAAAGTGTCCAAAAATGTGTAGTCCAAAAAATTAACCAAAAATATGAAGGGCTCCCCTTGAGCATATGATTCCTGTCTTTGAACTTTCTCATCCTACTAATCCCCCTTTGGCATCAATGACAAAGGTTGTCAAGATGTTAGTAGAGTTTGTAGTTACATCTGTCCATATCCTCAACCTTGTAGTTGGGTAGTTATTATCTGAAAAAGATCACCCAAAATTAAGTTTATACTATCCATAAACTTTTTTCTATCTTTTATTGTTGTTTCAGTTCTCTTCATAGTACCGGTGAGATGCTGCAATTGCTCTACCGGTGTTTTACTTCCCTGTGCTAATGCCTCTGAGATTTCCTTCCACAGAGATGCTAGATAGTCCAATCTTGGACTCAATTTGGATCTCAAGTGTTTTGCCTTGTTTATTATTCTCTCTTTATCTCTTTCCTGTTTAAGCAATTCTTCCTCAAAATTTGCTAACTTATCTTCAAAAATAGATAGTGAATCCGGTGAGTTGACAAAATTGTCTACAAGCTTATTTATCTCATCCTGTGTCTTTCTTATTTTCTTGTCAATATCTATAGTCAAGAAGTTTGTTTTGCATTTTTCTTTATACAAATTTTAATACTCTTTTAACAAACTACATAGTTCCGGTAGAAGTCTGTCAAATTCTCTGTTACACTTCTTTATTTCTTCTTCAAAGAATTTTTGTTTCTCCTTTTCTACTATGTCCTTTATAGATACTTCCTTTATTTTCTCAATATTTCCAGAAATGTATTTACATAATGTATCTAATTGTCCTAAAGAATATTTATTATCTATATTACAATCAAGAGCAATTATCTTCAAAATTGGTATTAAGTCATCTATTGCTTTGTAAGCCTGTGAACTGCAGTCAGTTATTTTCTTAATGGATTCAAGCAATACCTCAGTCACATTAGTTGACTTGAATGTTGACGATGATCCAAGAGTCTGAATACCGATGGAAGTGACCATGCTTGTATTGACCTCTGGTAGGTCAGTTTGTGTTTGTATTTTTTTTAGCACTGGTTTTCTTGCTTCATTGCTTACCGGTGGCATTGTTTCCTTGTGAGCCTATTCTCGAGCCTTTAGCTCTATTGGTTTCTCTATTTGTGCCTCAGATTCCATCTTTTTCCCTGTATCCTCTTCTGGTTGCTCTGTATCTCCTGTTACTAGAGGCTCTTTAGCCATATCAATTGTATCTTTATCAACTGTTATGTTGATCTTCTGGGTATCAACATTTACAGTGTATAGGACTTCAGGATTTGGATTGCTATCCTCTACATCCATGCTTTCTGCTGCCAGTTAGTTTTCAGGAGTTGTAATTTTTACAGGTGGAGGTAGGTTGTCTTTAACCTTTATGCTTGGAGGTCCACCAACTTTTCCTTTCCCTTTGTCCTTATCCTTCTGATATACCTTAATAGGCTTGGGATTCCTGTATTCTTCTTGTTTTTCCTTTTCAACCAAGAATATGTCCCAACCATCTTATGTTTCCTCTGTAACTTCTATAACTCTTCCTACCATCAGTGAAATATGCCGGTGTGCAGTGGAGAAAACTGTCCGGTTCGCCTGAGCAATCAGATCATCAATTTCCTTTGGGGAGTTTACCGGATATACAGCAAGTAGTTTTTCTATTTTTATTTTCTTGTCTAATTCAATCACTCCTTGCCTTCTGGCCTCAAGTCTTTTGTATAAATCATCAGGTATTTCATTGATAACTTCCATCAAAAAAATTTTGAACATGTCCATATGCAGTATTACACTCTCCTCAGCTTGCCCTTTCTCATCAGCAGATAGGGTGTCATAAATTTTCCCTATGTTTTTCAGCTTTCCTTCCTCTATGATCTCATTTAGCAATATGTCTAGAGGTGCCAAGTCAGTTTTTGTCTTTTTCTTTTTCTTAAGAGTTAGCTTCTTTTTAGGTGTGACCTTTTTGACTGGAGATCTCACAGCTTGTTGCTTGTGCCTTGTCCTTCTGGGTGAAGGAGTGGTTTTCGGTAAGGGATCTCTTTTCCTAACAACTCTTTTAAAAGTTGCTAGCATGTCACCTTCTGAAGAAGTACCTACTAATGATAGATGAGCTTTAGGTTGTGGGGCTACCAACTCATCTTCAGTTATGTCAGTTTTCTTTTTTACATCTTCCTTAATGGCCTTTGCTTGTCTGGATCCTTTCCTCACAAATGCCTCTACCTTCTTTACTCTTTTCTTGGACTGTATTTGGCTTTCTATGGTTTCAACACTACCAAATACTTCTTCCTTAGGTTCATTGGGGGCTTCCAGAAGTGCTTTGACATAATTTTCAACTATGTGGTCATTTATCTCATAACCCATTTTTGTTACCCAAATTGTCCTTGGGATGACTGCTTCCATCCATATTTCATCCTTTTTAATAACAAAGAATATATCATCTTTGTATTTATCTACAATTTTCTAAGATAACCTTATCCTTTTCTTCATATTTGTCTTCAATGCTTGGAAAAAGTCATGAATGTTGTTTTCCTTGTTCTCACCAATGGTATTAAATAGTTATGTCAATTGCTTTCCTACCAATATGTCATATCCTAGTTCTTTATATCCTATATTGGGAACCTATTTTGTTATGTGAAGCATTAGGCATACTAACAGATTTCCAAATCTGAAAGTTCCTTTCTTATCCTTCTTTATCTTTCCAAGGTTGTTTATTAGTTCATCCTTTAACCATTCACAGATGTCAATTTTTGCATTGTCGGTTATCATATCATAAGCACTCTTAATGCATAAACTTGAAACTGAGTTAAGTCTATTGGCATGAGTGGCTTTGTAACCTAATATCATGCTTATGAATCTCACATTTGTATCCTTTACATCGTTAACCCTTAGAGATCTCTTATCAAATGTTGCACCTATTAGGTCTATGACTAAATCATTTGAAACCTTCTTGTTTTTGTCTGGTCTTTTACCGGTGGCCAGTAACCCTGTGACAGCCTTTACCACTTCCTTGGTGATCTTATGAGTTTCATCTAACTAGAAAAATTCTCCATGAACTCTACTTAACACTATCCTAATCACATCCATAGGAAATTTAGGAATGCTAAGGATTTCTATGAATCCTAGGGTTTCAATAACCTTGTGTTCAGTTTTAACATTGCTGGTATCATCACATATCTCAGATTTATACATAGTTTTGATTTTCTCATCTCCTAACTCTTCAATATTGCAGTGGATGTACATTCTAGGGTCTTCAGCATATACACCAGCTTTAGGAATTTGACAAAATGCACCTAAGGTATCATCCTTCTTTGCTATTTCGAGACTAACTGAAATACGGGCCTAGGTCTTTTAATTACTTCCATAACAGTAGGGTTCACTATGAATTCTATTGCAGAGGTGGATGCCATGATTAAATACCTTTTTCTTTCTTGGATGGATGATTGCTTGGAGTGTGCTTGCTTCTTGCTCGAAATGCCTTAGCTCAGAATCTTCGCGCTTTCTGAATGTTTGAAATCATGGTGAAATGAAATGGAGCCAAAACCTTATTTTATAAAGTCTTTTTCGCTATCTACCACATTAATTGCATGTCGATTAAGTATTCACTTAACATTGTTTGCCGGTAATAAATGATTTTCAACTTCTTATCTCTAACTAAGGGAATAATAGCACGTGTCATTAGATTGCCAAACCCTCAAGGAAATTTTCTTCAATTAGATGAAGAACTTCCTATCGGTGGAGCACTGCTCTATCCTACTGGTGAAGCATCACTCTATCCTACCGGCGAAGCATTTGTTGGTTCTACCGGTGGAGGAGTATTCCCAATGTTTAGATCAGCTTTTCTAATCCATTGCTTTGAGAATTCTTGCTTAACCTCTTCAACCTTTTCTTTTCCTTTTAAGCTAGCACTTTTGTTGTCTACCGGTGTACCTTTACTTCTACAAAATTTAGCAATATGCCCAATCTTGTTACATGCATAACAAGTTACATTATTTTTCTGAATAGCTTTCCCATAACCTATGTCGGTTTGTGTTCTGCATTGATTAGATAAATGTCCAAATCTTCCACAAACATAACATCTCACATTCATTCTGCAGTTTTCAGAGTTATGACCAACTTTGTTGCATTTGGAACATTGACCGGTGGGTGTATTGATATTCTGATAATTCCTAGATCTACATTCATTTGCCCTATGACCATACTTATTACAGTTAAAGCATTTTCCATTGAATTTATAAACATTAGGTGGTCTTACCGGTTTGCTATGATCCTGAGTATTTGCAGTACCGAAGGTTTCTCCAACTTCAAAGCCAATTCCAGAGGTGTCACCTTTAGGTTTTTGATTCTTCAATAAGGTACCAAGTTCTTCTGAGCTTTTCTTGAATTTTTCTTTATGTTGATTTGCAGTTTCCAATTCCCTTTCCAAGATTTCTTTTTGTCTCATTAGTTCATTTGAGTCATTCTGAGTATGCATCAGATCTGTCTTCAACATGTCTTTTTCATAGCTAAGTCTTGTGCTCTCATTTGCTGCATCACTTAGTCTTCTGGTCAATTCTTCTTCATTCTTCTTTCTGTCCTCAATCTCTTTTCAAAATCTCATATTTATCTCCTACATTTCATTTTTTGTTGTCATGATCTCTTGTTTCAGCTTGCTTATCATATCATTAAGAGATTCCTTTTCATCATTCTCATTTTGCAATTTTTCACAAAGTTCTCTTCTCTTATTTCTTGTAACAGTAAGATTTTCTTGAAGTGCCTGAATGATATCTTGAGCTGCTCTTAAATCATCTTCTAATTTGATATTTTTCAACTTCTCTGCATCATAGTCAGTAAGAGCTCCTTCAAGTTGCTTCATCAGATTTTCCATCTTTACTGGTGTCAAGATCTTCCTCAAGCTGTTAGGCTTCTGAAAATAGAGAACTTGGCTCTGATACCAATTGTTAGGATTCCCATAGATACTGAGAGGGGGGGGTGAATCAGTATCTACCTGGTGATAAGAATTTCTTAAGTTAAAACATGCAGAACATAAAATAGCAGTATACCGGTATGCAAGAATTAATGCAATAAATAGAATCAGAAACATCCACATAAAAAGAACACCATAACACAAGATGTTTAATGAGGAAACCCGGTGTGGGAAAAACCTCGATGGGATTTGTGACCCACAATATTCACTCACTGGCCAATAAGAGAATATTACTTACAATAGGGGCCTCCACATGCAGGAAGGCCAACTGCCTAGAGCTCACTACTCAATGAGAAGTCACATCGACTTACAATGAGGATTATACTAATCCAATGATCTGTAGTGCTTTACAATAGCATCTCCAATGCTAGATTCAGTACTGGTTCTAACTCTGTTCTTTACATATACCCTTGACCTATAATTCACACATTAGGTCTGCCTAATAATTTTCTTTAATGCTCGCTACATTTTTTTTTCCCTTTTTTTTTTATGTCTACAATGATCTCCTTTATATGCAAGAGTCATTTTACAATTTGCCAAGTCGGCTTACAATAATAAACAAAACATTACATATCAAAAATCTTGTCGGCCTTTATGATGGTATACATCTTTTTTTCTGTGTCGGTGCTGGTGCCGGTGTAGAGTGGTCTTGTTGATGTCGGTGCACTGTCTTGCCTGTGTAATGTTTTGTCAGTATGATGTCTTGCCGGTGCCATAGGATTGCAAGGTTGCCGTCAATGACAAAACCTTCAATCACACACAATGTCTCATTGGAGTGTCCATGTGCCAACAAGTTGTGTGTTCCAAAGGGTTCTATGCGAGAGAACCTCATTCAAGCGAAGCACAATGGGTGCTTAAATGGACATTTCAGTCTCAATAAGACCTTGGAGTTGGTTCAAAGGTTCTATTATTGGCCTAAAATGCAGCAAGACATTAGGAGGTATGTTGAGCAATGTTTGGTATGCCAAAAAGCAAAAGGTAACTCCTCTAATGTTGGTTTATATCAGCCTCTTCCCATTGCACATAGGCCTTGGGATTGCATTAGCATGGATTTTGTAGTAGGGTTTGTAGATAGGAATTTGGAAACCATCAAAGCAAATAGATATTAAACTAGCTCAATCACAAAAACTAGATTGCAATGATAAGAAATCCTAAAAACATTCAACAGAGATATGAAGACAATATAATCAAACCAAATGCGAATATCTCCTCCATAATTCTCCATTGTCCTTCTTTCTCCTTCAAATTACTTTGTTTGTGGATCTCACCTGCAAATGCAAAAGTATAGTATGAAAGAAAGATTGACAAGATGAAATGGCAGCGTAAGGATACTAGAAGCGTGATTGATTCTCTGAAAATGTGATTAGATCCTCCTTTGATTGAAGAAACTCATCCAATTTATAGACAAATTGGAAAGATGACAAGATTAGCATGAAGAGATTTGAAAGGAAATTTCAAATCAAGAATGACAAATATGACAAATTATGACAAGATTGACATGCAAGATTGATTGATTGACAAATTATGACAAGATTATGACATGCAAGATTGATTGATTGACAAATTATGACAAGATTGCTATGTCATTCCCATGAAATTAGGGGAAATATTAGAAAAATAGGAGAAATAGAAAATTAGGTTAGAAATGATGAATTGGAAATTAGGAAATTAGAAATTGATGAAATTAGAAAATTAGGTAAATTAATTAATAATTTTTCATTCATTAACTAATTCACAAAAAGAGGGGGGATTAATTAGCCAATTAAATAAATATTTAATTGTGACAAGAAGACTTAGGATAAATAAATAAATTATTTAACCTAGAGGGAAAATGACAAACAAGATTAAATGAACAAATCATAAAACCCTAGAACATGAATTAGAAATGCAAGGACGACAATTAGGTCTTGACAAAAGATAATTGATGTAGGGTCGATTTGATCATGATTCTGAGTGAAAAAGGACCAATGTTGATAAATGATTAAAATTGGTTGACAAAAATCAATGACAAATTGACCAAGATTGACAAGGAGATCAAATTGAAAAGCACCAATTGACATGATTAAAGAAGACAAGGATCGATGACTAATCGATTGTAAAATGACAAAATTGGCAAGGACAAGGATCGATGATGAATCGATCGCAAAATGATGAGATTGACAAGGACAAGGATCGATGATGAATCGATCACAAAATGACGTGATTTGACAAGGACAAGGATCGATGAAAAATTGATCATAAAAATGAAGATATTGACAAGGACTAGGATCGACCAAAATCATGACTGAAGATTTGTTATCGACAAGACCTAATTTGAAAGTGAGAAAAATGAGGAATGTAGAAGAATGACTCGATGCTCGCAAATGATAAAGACCAAGTGCGCAACATAGAAGAAATGTTAATGGGATGCAAGAACCCTAAAATAAGGCAATGCGCAAATGTTAAAGTATGACTCCGCAAGCGTTGACCATTTTTAGATGTCTACATTTTGCCCCTCTTTGAGACAATGCGATTTTAAGCGTTGTTTCAAAGAACAATAATGAAAATGCCCCAGACAATAACAATGACATATGCATGCCCCCTTGAGGAATTGGCCGGAAACATCTAGAAAAGAGGCCAATTAGTCGATAAGAATAATAGAAAATGATAGGTTCGAATAGATCAAGAATTGAAGGTTGGATGCACAAATTACAAGCAATAGAAAGTGCAAAAGACCACGACCAACATAAGATGGAGAGCATGCACATCCATCTAGGCACTGACAAAGATCTATAAATGAGACAAGGAGAAGAAAAAGAGCTCATTTGCACTAGCCGAAGTGGAGGAATTGTTGCCCTAGAAAAGGACCCTTGCATAGAGATGGTGAACATTCCAATGGCAAATCACCTTGGGGAATGTGTATGCATCTACAAACAATGCGGGAGCAGTGGTATGTATCTCAAAAACTCATATTGTCAATTTCATGAATTTTGCTTGATTTTGGGACATTGTAGGGCCCACAAAGGAAGGAAAAATGGACATTTGCACCTGTGTGGGTGCATTCTGTGCTTGTGTGAGGATGTTCTGCACCTGCATAGGGTACATAGGCTCAGCTTGATGCTGCACAGGTGCAGGATAGGGTACATAGGCGCAGTTGTACACTTAGGACCCTAATTTGACCAAAAAAAGTGTGCAGATGATCCTGAAAAGGGGGATAAGGGTAGGATAGGTCAAAATAGATAAGAAAAACCCTAATTGGTGTAGGAAACAAGGAAATGTAGCCCTTAGGAAAAAAACCCTAAAAATGAAAAATTTGTGCCCCAATTGTGATGCAGAGTTGACAATATCCATTGATTACACGGGAGAACAGACCCGACTGCTTCATGTTGTGACATAGACTTAGGAGCATGGATAGAGATACATTAGCAGGACTTGGATTATACTATATTACATTCATGCCCGAGATTAGGGCAAACACAAGACTGCTTACCGCATTGGCAGAGCGATGGCATTCAAAGACTTCTTCTTTCCATCTGTCGACTGGAGAGGCGACTGTGACACTAGAGGACATGTGGTGTATCCTCTGCATTCTGATTCATGGGGAGATGATAGTATATGACCCAATGATAGGGAGAGATTCTTTGTGCAGATTATTCAAGTGTGACGCAGATGACCTTGATATCGCAGAGAGGGAGATTGGCTGGGAGACCATGGCATCAGAGTATGATCAACGTTATGTGGTGATAGCAGTGGTTATAGCATGCCTATTAGTAGGGGATAGATGAGGACATGGATTCCCTATTGGATGGGGAAGAGTGCTAGAGAAGATGGCGATAGAGGGGACTGTATATGCATGGGGACCATGTGTGCTTGCCATGCTATATTTTTAGTTGCACCAGATAGCATATCAGAGGGTTTAGACTTTGAGCTGTGGGGTCACACTGTTACAGGTATGGGCATTTGAGCACATAGCCATATGTCAACCGATTGCAGAGAGATAGGTAATACCACATCAACCGTATGTGTATTGCTATGGGGGTACATTGAGACAGGGTCCATTCGGATACATATTGTATTGGCGACATGAGCTAGACAGATTGAGAGAGTTCACATGGAGGCCATATCAGGATTGCCCTGGATGGTCAGATGATAGTGAGGAGCTACCGTATTATAGATAGGAAAGGTACCTGATTGGGTGACCAGTGAATCACCAGAGAGTGATTGAGATGTATCTTCTAGAGAGAGTCAGATGATAGTTTGGAGAGAGGCAGGATATACCAAGAGGAACTGCACACTTTGCCCGATCTCACAAAGAGACGACTCAGTGGGGGAGGATGATTCAGCCACACATAGCATATGCTGACTTCACTCAGCTATAGTAGAGACAGTGGGATTAGAGATCAGATGTTATGGACACCAGGATGATAGAGGAGTATGAGCGATGGTTTGCACGACGACGGCCTGTGCCATTGACAAATCCTGATATTTCGGTACCTAGGAGATAGGAGGACTTCCCACTCACTAGAGAGGAGGAGGGAGATGATGAGGATGAGGGGGATGATGAGGATGGAGGGGATGATGAGGAGGATGATGAGGATAAAGGGGATGATGAGGAGGATGATGAGGAGGGAGATGAGGATGAGGAGGATGAGCCAGATCCAACCGATCAGGAGGCATTGCAGGATATACCCATAGAGCCAGAGATAGTTAGCATAGAGGAGATGGAGATATGTATGGCCACCATAGCGAGTCAACATGATCACATTGTGACATTAGAGAGATAGAATGCTATCTTGAGGATAGAGAAAGATCAGTTTAGAGTAGAAATAGCCAGACTGACAGCGGCTCAAGATACAGCAATATCCTAGGCACAGCAAGCAGAGCAGAGAGTGACTGAGTATATTGGGTCGATTAGGGATGCCAGTGCACATGAGATGGCACAGATGTTGGTAGAGACTGGAGATGAGATATGCCATTGGAGGACACTATATGAGAGTGCAGTTCCACCAGAACAAAGAGCAGCGTCATATCGATCACGGTCGAGGATAGAGAGCAGGCCACGTTCGTTGAGATCAGCGAGCAGCATGGGGGTGAGTGGACCTAGGAGACCACCATAGCCAGGACCTAGGGCAGGAGGGACATCATCCTTGAGACATGGTAGGGATGAGGAGGTTAGAGGGAGCACCTAGTGACAGAGGCACATGCTCCTTATGACAGAGACATATATAGTGTGACATTATGTATTCAGCCTACGGGCCATACTTAGGACATACAGTCCAATTTTGTACTCTGATATTGTTTTGATATATGATATGATATACAGCTATATGATGGGATGCAATGTGTTATGGCTTATGTTTACTTTCCATGTATGGATGGTTTATGCATTGTTTATGTACCATTGTCGAACATGTATGAATATATTTTTATGTGTTTTTTTTTTATGCATTTATAATATGAAATGGATAAAATGCTTTTGTATGGACTTGATATAATGCAAATGTACTAAAAAATGAATGCAGGATGCAGCTTATGTTTGTTTTTTGTGGAGATCAAAGAACTAGATTGAACTAACTAACCAAACTGACAGAAGAAATGTTAGTAAGAATGAATTAGACAGAGGACAGTTATAGATGAAGAAAAACTTGCTTTCACCAATGCATAGAAGTAGGTGAGAACCTTTATTTAATGTAGCAAAGTGGATGCAAAGCAAAATGGCATGGAAGCCCAGAGCTGAAACGCAACCCCTTTTGCAAAAGATAGACACATTGCACACAAGGAATGAGTGAATCATCCTAGGGTGCATACATCAAGGGTCGAGGTATGTGTGGCATTCACAAAGAGAACATACTTATCATAGACACCCAATGAAATAGTTGCCCTAGTTTGTGACAAACATTCCACAAACAGCAAACACAACAAAAAAGGAAAGGGACCATGAACCATCTCGGTCACTCTAAATCACTCAATGACATCATCGAGAAACATAGGAACATGATCGAAGCCAAAGATAAACCAATAAAAAGATAAGACGCACAAATCCAACCAAGTCAAACAAACATTTTGATCGTCATTGTCAAAGGTGGAAAGCAAGAATGATCATGTTGTCTGGTTTCAGGGAATGCGGTACCCCGTCTAAGATAGGACACAGTCTGGTTTTGAGTATACCACACCCTGTATAAGACCCATGATAATAATGATAAGGACAAATGATATTGATGTTGATTGATTGATATGACAATGTTGATTAGTTTGAATGTCTGGTTTGATTGAAAAATTCATCTGTTAATGTGTGATTTTAGTAAAGCGCAGTGTTGTAACGTGTTATCTATTTGTTGTCTACACAAATGTTTGATCGGTTGTCATTGGATGTATGCTCAACGATCTGTCTATGCAAAGAGGAATTGTTTTTGGATTTTGATGTTTTGAAATTTTTTTGTTCGTTTTTCAGGACTTTATTTAATTTTTAGGGATTTTTTCAGGACATTATATGATTTTTAGGGATTTTTTCAGGACATTATTTGATTTTTAAGGATTTGTTCAGGACATTTTTCAATTTTTTTTATTATTTCAGGACATCATTGGATTTTAAAGCTCTAGTAATTGATCATGACAAGGGGCGCGCACCCAATGAATAGTTGAAAGACATATACAGCGACCAGGACCGAAACATATGCACAAGGACTAGAAACCTGAGTATGCAAGACAATGATGTTGACCAATCACAGGCCTGGAATAGAACATTAAGTCAAGGCAAGCATAAGCATGATAAACCTATGGGAGGAAAGTATAGCTAGGGGTCATGATAGATGACGGAGCAATAATCTTTTACACATGGCACCTGTTTGCCAAGTTTTCACCATGGTACTTGCCTAAAGCACCTATTTGCCAGGTTTTCACTAGAGGGCGAATGATTTTTCTTTACTTTTGTTCTTTTCAATTTTTCACTTTTTCTTTGATTTTTGTTTTTTTTCACTTTTATTTTTTTTTATTTTTTGAGCTTTTCGATTTTTTTTGTATTTTTTCAGGATCATATTAAAGAACTGTTGACAAAAGAACTATGCCCAGTACTTGCAAAGGTGAATGCTATTTACAGGATCTGACAAAGGTTCACCTTCTGGGGTTGCAAGCTAATATGCTCCTGAGCCATAGGCTGCAGTAACTATGAAAGGCCCAACCCAATTAGGTTCAAACTTTCCTTTGATGATATCAGTAGATTGTGCATTCTTCGGGTTCACCTTTAAGACCAAATCTCCCACTTCGAAGTGTCACCCTTTGACCTTCTTATTATAAGAACGACAGAGACAATTTTGATATGCTTGCAAATGTGTCAAGGCTGTCTGACGTTTCTCATCTAACATCTCAACCTGATGCAACCGAGAGAGTCTATGCATCTCATCATCAATCAAATGTTGCAGGGAAACACGCAAAAGAGGGAATTTCCACTTCCAAGGGTAAAATGGCTTCCGCACCATACAGCAAGGAATAAGGTGTTGCGCCCATAGGTGTGCGGATGGAAGTACGATAAGCCCATAGTGCTGGATTCAACTGTACATGCCAATCTCGACCAGCGTCATTGACAACCTTTTTCAGGATCTTAATGATGGTTTTATTTGATGCTTCAGCTTGACCATTACTTTGTGGATAATAAGGACTAGAGAAACAGTGTTGGATGCGAAACTTTTCACAGAGTTCCTTGACATCTTTATTTTTGAATGGACGGCCATTATCTGTGACAATTGCAAGGGGAACCCCATATCTGCATATGATATAATTTAGTAGAAACTTTGAAATTTGGACACCAGTGATATAGGTCATGGGGATAGCCTTGATCCATTTTATAAAGTATTATGTGGTCGTGATGATGAATTTGTGTCCATTTGCAGATGTCAGGTGAATCTTGCCAATAAGATCCAAACCCCATTGAGAAAAGGGCCACAAAGATATGACAAAGTGAAGTTCTTGGGCTGGCGCATGAATGTAATTTCCATGGATTTGGCATTTGTAGCATTTCTTGACAAAATCATGAACATCCTTTTCCATAGTGGGCCAATAATACCCAGCACGAATCAACTTTTTAGCTAGACTCAGACCATTGAAATGGCCCCCACATATACCATCATGAACCTCATGTAAAGTTGTTTGTGCCTCGTCAGAATCCAAACACCTGAGGAGGGTGTGGTCAAAGGAATGACGGTAAAGGGTGTCTGCGATGATGACATATTTGGCTATCTGGCGGATGAAGGCTTGGCGTTGGTTAGAGGAAAGGTTAGGTGGTAAGGTTTGGGATTTCAAATATTGATAGATGTCATTGTACCATGGGGAATTAGGACTAACAAGAACACACATCACATCTGCTGTCGGAATTTCAAAAAGGGGATAAGCAACTGTTCGACCAAAAATTCACATCTATTCATATTGTGAGGCATATTTAACATGGAAGCAATAGTTGCCATAGCATCTGCTGACTTGTTTTGAATTCTTGGAACTTGACTGAAATGGATAGCCATAAATTTTGTCTTGAAGAAATCCACCAAATGCTTGTAGGGAATAAGCTTTTCATCTTTCGTTTCATAGTCATCATTCACTTGATGGATGACTAACTGGGAATCTCCATAGACTTGCAAATGTGTGATGTTCTAGTGGATCACTACTCAGAGTCCTATGACCAGAGCTTCATATTCTGCAATATTATTGGTGCAATGGAAAGTTATTCTGTAGGATTTGGGAATAGCATCACCTTGAGGGGTGACAAACAATATACCTGCTTCGGACCCGAATTTGGTATGGGATCCATCAAAATATAACTTCTCATTAGAAGATGTGAGAGCAAAGACTGATTCATCTGGAAAATCCATCAACATTGGATGATCATCATGAATAGGTGCCTCTGCAAGTTGATCCGCTATGATTTTTCCTTTATTGCCTTTCTCTCAATGTACTCAATATCAAACTCACTGAGGATCATAACCCACTTTGCTAGGTGACCTATCAAAGCTGCCCTACTAAGCAAGTATTTCAAGGGATCAATTTTTGCAACTAACAATGTCTGATGATTTAACATATAGTGTTGAAGCTTCTGTGTTGCAAATACCACTGCTAAACATGCCCGTTCAATAGTTGAATAATTCAGCTCATAGCCTACTAGTGTCCGATTGATATAATAAATAGCCCATTCTTTGCCTTTCTCATCCTGTTGGGCTAAGAGAACTCCCAGTGCCATTTCAGTTGCAGAAATATACAATATGAATGGCTTCCCTTCTATAGGAGGCATTAGAATAGGTGGTGATAGTAGATAATCTTTGAGCATTTGAAATGTTGATTGACATTGCCCAGTCCATTTAAAAGTGACACCTTTATGCAATAAATGCTAGAAGGGATGACATTTGTTTGCCAATTGTGCTATAAACCAGCAAATTGACTATAACTTTCCTTGCAGACTTCTTAGTTGACGAAGATTTGAAGGAGGAGGCATATCCATTATTGCTTTAACCTTTTCAGGGTCTACTTCGATGCCTCTGTGAGAAATAATGTACCCTAATAATTTGTCAGCTATGACACCAAAGACACATTTCTTTGGGTTGAGTCTAAGCTCGTAGGTTTCCATTCGATCAAAGATGGGGCCAAGGATGGCTAGATGACTATCTCTTGTGACAGATTTGCATAATAGGTCATCAACATAGTCTTCCATCAAAGTATGCATAAAATCATGGAAAATTGTCGTCATAGCTCTTTGATATGTTGTGCCAGTATTTTTAAGACCAAAAGGCATCACATTCCAGCAGTAGGTACCCCAAGCACATGTGAATGCAGTCTTATGTTGATCTTCAGGAGCAATACGAATTTGATTATATCCAAAAAAACCATCCATCAATGATAGTATCTCATATCCGGCAGTCATGTCAACTATGATGTCTATATTCGGCAATGGAAAATCATCTTTAGGGCATGCTTTATTAAGATCTCTAAAATCTGTACAGATTCTGATGCCCCCAGTTACTTTGCTAACTGGTACCAAATTTGAAATCCAGTCTGCATAATCAATGGGTCTGATAAAGCCCACATCTAATAATTTTTTTAGTTCTACCTTGACCAAGAGAGCCACCTAGGGATGCATCTTTCTGAGTTTCTATTTGATAGGATTGGCATCTGATTTTAATGGCAAGTGATGAAGGACTAATTCTAGATCAAGGTCGGGCATATCTGCATAGGACCATGCAAAACTAATCTTCTTCTCAAGAAAGAAATTGACAAAATCTATCTTTTCCTATTTCGATAGAGAAGCAGCGAAATGAACGACCTTAGGGTTGTCAGGTGTACCCAAATTTATCTCTTCTGTCATTTCCACAAGCAATGTTGATTTATCTTGACTTGATAGGGGTATGTCCAATCTTCCACCATTGGGCACCTCAGAGAGGTTTTCACCCACAAGTACGTCTTTTATTTTTACTTTTTCATGATTAGAGAGTGCCTTACGGTTTTCGCTCAAAGACCTATTCTTTTGATTTTTTACTTTTTCTTTTTCATTTTTATGACGAGAAGATGGAGTTGACTCCCCAAAATATGCTGTGGAATCTAGATCAATAGTAAATCCTACTTTATGATCACCTTGTGGTATGCCTTCTCGGAGTCCAAGAAATTTGGCAATTGCTTCGTCATTTTAAAAACAATCTAATGTGAGTGGCACTTGTTGGTCATGTTGGATAAGCTGAGGATAGACAAGGGGCATGTCATCATCGGTTTTAAGGAGAGAGAGGTCCAAGATGGTAAAGATGTAAGCATCCATGGTATCACTATCTGAATTGCTCATATCTGATTCAAAGCTTGGGTCCCAGAATGACTCTATCCAAGCATTAGGACATGTTTTAGGAGGGCAAGTTATTTCATGTTTATCTTCCATGGGCAAATCATCAGGGTCAAGGAAAACATTGTCAAGGGCATAGGAGCTAGAAGAAAAGGAACTCCACTCCCATTCATTGGAATCAGTTTTGGGTCAAGTATCCTCAGGTGTCATTTCATCATCAGAGTCATGCCCCTTTCTACACGTGGTCACTTTGGTAGATGAGGGTCCAATTCGCAATGGTACAAAACCTAAGCCTAAAGTTGGAGGTTGCATCTTGGGTATAATAGGTTCTAGTCTTCCTTTCTTGTCAGGGCCCAAGCCACTGCAGCCATCATATCCCTTTTTCTGCAGCATAGTAAACCCTTTTCCGTACCGCTCCACTAGCAACCTGACAGGTGGTGTCTCAGTTGGATCCTTATAAAGCCAATCTATGACATCATCATCCAAAGTTTCCTTGTCAAGTTCACCCCATCTTGTAAATGTAGTGGGGGGGTGGTATTGAATGACTATCCTAGGGTCCTTTTGAAACAAATCGGGTTTGCCATGTGATTTTGGAGATATTGGTAAATTCCCAATGAGGAATGTTTGAGCCATTGAATACTCTCTACATCCTTGGTCCTGTATCTTCAATTTTCCTTTGACAGCATCTAACAATCCATTAGGATCCACATAATTATGTGAGTGGGCCTCTCTATTGACTGGGACTTGTTGCTGCGGGGAATCCTTTAGATTAGCACAAAATTGAAATGGATTACGATCTCCTGGAATTGTTATCTCAGTCCCATTGTAAGGATATTTTAAACACTGATGATAAGTAGATGGAACTCCATTCATTGTGTGGATCCACAGATGGCCAAGAATCATATTGTAAGGGAGATCAAGGTCTAGGACCTGCAGGAAAGTGTTTTCTATCACTGGACCGACTCTGATAGGCAATGAAATTACCCCTTTAGATGGGTACTCAGCATCATCATATGATTTGATTGTTATTCTTCTGGAAGAATCAATGTCATTTTCTGTATAACCAAGACCAATGACCACTCTCAAGGTACAGATGTTAAGACTTGCTCCACCATCTATCAAGACTCATCGGATCTTGCAATTATGGACAAAGACTCCAAGATGTAAAGGATCATTATGAGGGAGCTTATCAGGAGAAATATAGTTATCAGAAAAGGTGACGTGTTGGGTAACAGCTAGATGTCCAATTCGGGCTTGAAACTGGTCAACATCAATGTCTGTCGGGATAGTGGACTCAGTTAAAGCTTTATCTAGGACTGCGCGACGCATAGGGGACATTTTCAACAACTCAAGAATTGATATTTGTGTAGGTGTCTTCCCCAGATGATCTAGGAGATTATACTGACTCATTGGAGTTGATTTAGGAGGCATTGCAGAAACTCCTTTCGGGACTATTTTGGATCGATGAGTGGTGACTGCGCAAGAAGGATCTTGTCCCTTTAATCTTATGGTGGAAACATACTCATTTGACGCTCAAAAACAATTGATGACATTGTTATAACCATTATTTGCATAATTAAGATTCGTTGTTTGGGTAGAGTTTGAAGAAGATGCTTTACCCTTGTCATGATCAAGCAAAGGAGTTTTGAAAATTGTATGATCAGTGTTAGAGGTCATGTTGGGTGGGTCTTCCTCAATTACTCCTTGATCTAATAAGTCTTGAATCATCTGTTTCAATTGAAAACATGATGCGGTTTTATGTCCTTTTGACTGATGGTATTCACAATATGCATTATCATTCCACCAATGCGGCTTTACCAATGGTTCTTCCTTGATATATGGTAACTTGATAAACTTTGCTTGTATTAATTGTTTCATTACTGACTCAATAGGCTCTCCCAATGGTATAAACTATCGAGGAGGCCTATCCCTTGATCGGGAAGGTTTTTGTTGCTAGTTTTGTTGTTGACCTTGTTGTTGATTATATTGTTGAGTATATTGTTGGTATTGCGGCTGTTGAGTAACATTGCTTGCTGGTGTTTGATTTTGTTCCATAGCCGACATATTAGGAGCACTCAATTTCTTTATTGTGAACATTGGCTGATTTTCATTTACTACTCTTGTGTCGACAACTCCATCATTAGTGACATTCTTGTTTTTGTACCAAAATCTATTTCTATCCCCTGAATTGTTTGTGTTGTCACTATCTTTGTTGAGTTTAATGAGTCCCTTAGCTACAAGAGCATTTTCAATGTTCATCCCTTTCTTAATGAGCTTTTCAATGGTACTAGGACTTTTTAGTTTAAGCTCGTACATCATTTCTAGGACCAAATTTTGAATAAACAAGTTCACTTGTTGTTCTTCAGGTATATCTAGGGAAGAACGACTATATAAGCTTTGCCATCTTTGTAAGAAAGTCACTAATGGTTCACCTTGCTTTTGCTTAGTGTTGCATAAATCTGACATGGTCACTTCGGTGTCAATGTTGAATGCGAAGTGGGATATAAACTTTTGAGCCAATTCCGGCCATGTCTTTATGTTCCCTGGCAAATGTGAATACCAATCCATGGCTTGTCCTGTGAGACTTCATGTGAATAAGCACATCAAATATGTTTCTTCATAGCTCACTTCAGTACATGCTGTGAAAAATGCTCATATATGGTCTTTTGGGTTGCCTATCCCTTTATATTTCTCAAAATGAGGTGCCTCAAAATGCTTAGGAAAGGGAGGCATGTATAAGCTCTTGTCAAATGGATTAGGACATAAATCTTGATTGGTGTATAATTTCTTTGCCTCTTTGGTTTGCAATGCTTTGATTTGTCATTGCAACTTCTCAAGTTGTTGCGCCACTGTGTCAGATATCAAAGATTTTGGAAGTTCATCATTCATTCTTGGGTGTAATCTTTGTCGATACATCATGTTCTCCATTGGCTATTGATGCTCTAAAATGGTTGTCTTTGGTGATTCTGGCATATAAAGGTCTTGATACAGCTCTTGTTGTTGTGGTTGTGTCGTGCCTTGATATTGACCATGTTGTTGTGCTTCTTGTGATGGGATCATCATCGGTAGCCTTGGTTGATATTGCAATTGAGGGTGTTGTTGATATTGCATGGACATCAATTGTGGTTGTGAAGTATGATAACTTGTTTGTCTTGGTACATATTGAGGCTCATGTTGTTGTTGATGCTGACGAATTAGAATTTGCTGACTTTGTGGCAATTGTTGCTGTCTCAATGTAAATCCCATCATTTGCAAAAAACTTTGTTTGGGAGGTTTTTGTTGTTTCTCCTTGAGATGGGGTATGGCACTTGCATTGACTTGCTGTGTTGTTTGTCCAATCCACTATGGTGGTTGCAAATTTGAATTAACTTGTAATGGTACAAAAGACACCGCAACATGTTGTTGAATGCAATATTGTTGTTGTTGTGCATTGCTTGTTTGTGCATTCAATTGTGCTTTTTGTGTATTACTCAATTGTTGCAACATTTGTTGTTGGTGTAAACCACTATTTGTAGCTCTTTGTGTTGCCATTATCGAAGGACCTGTCACAATTTTTTGCATAACAGGTACTTGAGTGTTTGGCAAATGTATTGAACTTAATGGGACATAGGAACTTTGTTGCATTGTGGAATTGTTTTGGACATTGGTGAGATCAGGCATTCCAGTCGTAAAGCTTTCTTGCATCTTAGATTTTGATCCACTTGTAATTATTCAAGGAATCATTTCTTGTTGAGGGACAACTATCAATATTTGTGTGGCCCTCATTTGATCTTGTGTTAAAGGTGTTGTATTAAATAACGGATTGTTTATTGTTTCAAATGGTGACTTTTGAGGAATAGTCACTGTCAACATTTTTGAAGCATGTTTACTCATCAAGGTGTGTTGAGTTTCTTGTTGCATGTTTTCTTTGTTTGGATGTGGAGAGAAACTTAACAGCTCACCGCCTTGTTGTTTTTTCACCTTAGGTTGTTCACTTGAGGAGGTCACATTACTCATCATGCCAATATATTTTTGTGGGAACATCTTAAAGACCTTGTTCAAGAATTTATTCATCTTTTTTGTCAACTTTGGATCTTTAAGGAACATATCAACATCATCGGAAGCATCAGAATCTGATGAAGAATTTGGTAAAATATTTGGATTTATTTCTTGTTGAATGCCTTGATGTGAACCAAATCCTTGTGAAATAGTTTGTTCCTCATGTAATGTTTGAATTTCATGTTGCAAGTTTGGTTGATTCCAATCAAAAGGTGCATTTCCTCTTGGTGTTTGTGGAACACTCCCATATCCCGGTTTCATGGGTACAAACACTAGTTCATATAATGGAGGTGGTCCAAGTTGAACCATTCCATATGGTGGTAATGATGTGTTTGACGAACTTTCAATTTTTACTGTTTGATTAGTTTGAGACTATGAGTTTGATATGTTGTCAATGGGTTGATATGTTGGTTTGCCCATCTTCTTAGATTGTGACCTTGTTTCAACAGGCATGTCACTATGCAAATGCAATATTTTTTGGAATTTTTCAAGGATGATGTATGATATGCAACTAAATGCAAACTAAATAGATGAAAATGCAATCTATGGCAAGAATGCAACCTATGTTTTTGTTGTTTTTTCAAGATTTTGACAAACTCATGAATGCAATTCTAAAAATGAGACCCTTAGGAAATTGAAATGATGTCTAGACCTCAAAGGATAAAAGGACCAAGTGACAAAAGGACAAAATGACAATGTCTCCCCTATATGCTTGGATGCTAAGCTAGGTTTGACCAAATGGCATTGATGACAAAAAGACAAAAGTTTGATAAGGTCTAGACTTCCTAACAATGACTTAGGGTTTATTCAAAGATTTGGATTACTTAAGTATGACAAAACCTAGTTTTTGAGACTACATGCAAGAAAGCAATGATTATGAAAATGACTTGGGATATGATATGAAAATGATCTAAGGATATGATATGACAATGCAATGATAAGGATATGCGAAGACCAATGACTTGGAATATGCAAAATGCAACCTAGGCAAGACCTAATTTTAGCATGACAAGGATAATGCACGAATGTCACCTAAATGGAAATCTAGCTCGGATATGACAATGGAATGCAAACTTAGGGAAAATGATCTTGGACCTAAGTGCAAAATGAGGACGCTTGCAATGAAAAGGACTAAAATGAAAGGAGATGACAATATGCCTTAGGACCTAAGTGGGACTATGCAAAACCTAGCCTAAAGTGACATGAATTTTGAAACAAAGATATTCAATGTTTTGACAAGCCACGTTCAAATGTTGAATGAATACTTGGACGAATTTGGACCTTTGTTCGGATTGTGTTTTGAGTTGAATGTTGTTGATTTTGAAAATCCATGTTGATTATGAGCACTTTTGAAAGTTTGTTTTTAATTTAACCTTTGACAATCATGGAAGACAAAATGTTTGTTTGACTTTGACTCAAGACAATCAAGCACATTTACAACAAATCCTATGGCTAGCAAGGACAATATCTATTGAATCCTCTAACGAAATACAACACTTAGCCGGATAGCTAGACACTTGGTAGCACTGGCTCCCCCTTACAGTGCACTCGCTTCTCGGGCATACCAAGCTTTGAGTTCAAGGGGCATCACTTCCCAAGAACTTTCTATCTCTAACTAAGGAGTACATGAGAGGTGTCTTCGGCATGCGCGTATCACAATGCCTGAGCCAATAGATAGAAGGTTTTTGGTCTCTACAAACAAAAGGTTCTAGTTAAGGCATCCATTTGGGTGGGTATTGATCCGGTGAATAAATCATCGCAATACCATTCCAGCACCCATTGTCTACAACTTTCGTTGCATCCACAGTTATTTAGAGTGGTTCGGAAGAGCTTGGCTTTAGCCCGTCACCACTTAGGGTCGTTCCCTCTCACCAATGCCTGTGCAAAGTGCTAGGCGAATCGGGAGGTAGGCCCAATTCTAAGGGATAAAACATGAAATCAAACTAAAAGCAATCAAAGCATGCATGGTGTTCATTAACCTTTAGGAAACTAAATGTGCAACTACTTTAAAAATCACATGCAAGATGTTTTAATAAAAGTCTTTGACTGCGTCCTGCATAAGATTTGTTAGTAGTTTCATTCTTAGTCTTTGTCACACGTAACGCCAAGGTGCTGCACAAAGAATCAGTACCAAAGAAAAACCAGAATATAAGAACAAAATGAAAACAAAGTAATTTGCAAGTAAAAAAACTGGTTTTACCTCTGTTTCTGGCCTTACACAAGCACAGAATGTCTCAACACAGGTGCAGAATGCCTTGACACAGGCACAGATCTCTTTGACACAGGCGCAGGTCTCCTTAACACAGGCGCAAATCCCTCCTACACAGGCACAGAAGTGTCCAGAAAGCTCTGGGTCGCCCTGTTTCTTGATTTTTCACCTACAAATCAGCTCAAAAGCACTCAAAAACATGGTTAGGGGGTTAGTTCACGTCAGGTTCACCAGAAAATTTAGATAGGAATTTGGAAACCATCAAAGAAAATAGATATTAAACTAGCTCAATCACAAAAACTAGATTGCAATGATAACAAATCCTAAAAACATTCAACAGAGATATGAAGACAAGATAATCAAACCAAATGCAAACCATTACAAACGTGAATATCTCCTCCATAATTCTCCATTGTCCTCCTTTCTCCTTCAAATTAATTTGTTTGTGGATCTCACCTACAAATGCAAAAGCATAGTATGAAAGCAAGATTGACAAGATGAAATGACAGCGTAAGGATACTAGAAGCGTGATTGATTCTCTAAAAATGTGATTAGATCCTCCTTTGATTGAAGAAACTCATCCAATTTATAGACAAATTGGAGAGATGAAAAGATTAGCATGAAGAGATTTGAAAGGAAATTTCAAATCAAGAATGACAAATATGACAAATTATGACAAGACTGACATGCAAGATTGATTGATTGACAAATTATGACAAGATTATGACATGCAAGATTGATTGATTGACAAACTATGACAAGATTGCTATGTCATTCCCATGAAATTAGGGGAAATATTAGAAAAATAGGAGAAATAGAAAATTAGGTTACAAATGATGAATTGGAAATTAGGAAATTAGAAATTGATGAAATTAGAAAATTAGGTAAATTAATTAATAATTTTTCATTCATTAACTAATTCACAAAAAGAGGGGGGATTAATTAGCCAATTAAATAAATATTTAATTGTGACAAGAAGACTTAGGATAAATAAATAAATTATTTAACCTAGAGGGAAAATGACAAACAAGATTAAATGAACAAATCATAAAACCCTAGAACATGAATTAGAAATGCAAGGACGACAATTAGGTCTTGACAAAAGATAATTGATGTAGGGTCAATTTGATCATGATTCTGAGTGACAAAGGACCAGTGTTGATAAATGATTAAAACTGGTTGACAAAAATCAATGACAAATTGACCAAGATTGACAAGGAGATCAAATTGAAAAGCACCAATTGACATGATTAAAGAAGACAAGGATCGATGATGAATCGATTGTAAAATGACAAAATTGGCAAGGACAAGGATCGATGATGAATCGATCGCAAAATGACGAGATTGACAAGGACAAGGATCGATGACGAATCGATCGAAAAATAACAAGATTGACAAGGACAAGGGTCGATGATGAATCGATCACAAAATGACATGATTTGACAAGGGCAAGGATCGATGATGAATCAATCGCAAAAATGACAATATTGACAAGGACTAGGATCGACCAAAATCATGACTGAAGATTTGTTATCGACAAGACCTAATTCGAAAGCGAGAAAAATGAGGAATGTAGAAGAATGACTCGATGCTCGCAAATGATAAAGACCAAGTGCGCAACATAGAAGAAATGTTAATAGGACACAAGAACCCTAAAATAAGGTAATGCGCAAATGTTAAAGTATGACTCCGCAAGCGTTGACCATTTTTAGATGTCTACAGGGTTACCTTAAACTCAAGCAAGATTTGATAGCATCTTTCTACTAGTTGATAGATTCAGCAAGATGGCTCACTTAATTCCTTGCAAAACAACACATGATGCAAGTCATATTGCCTATTTTTTTTTCAAGGAAGTTGTTAGAATTCATGGTTTGCCTACTAGCATTGTTTCAGATAGGGATGTTAAGTTTCTTGGTCATTTCTGGAAAACATTGTGGAAGAGATTAGCTACTAATCTCTCTTTTGGTTTAGCTTATCATCCACAAACTGATGGCCAAATTGAAGTTGTGAACAGGTCTCTTGGAAACATGCCTAGGTGCTTGACAAAGGACTATGGGCAGAGTTGGGATCAACTCATTCATTAAGCAGAATATGCCTATAATGATAGTGTTAACCGGTCTACAGGTAAAAGTCCATTTGAAGTTGTTTATGGTATGCATCCAAGGGGTATAATGGAGTTGAGGGATATCACTAACTTGCAGCATAAGAGTGGGATAGCAGATGACATGGCTCACTCCATGAAGGAGGTTCATGAGAAAGTGAGACAAGCTCTCCAAGACACCTCTCAAAAAGTCAAGGAAAGAGTGGATGCTACAAAGAGAGATGTTTAGTTTTCCATAGGTGATTATGTGATAGTTCATTTGAATAAGGCAAGGCTACAAAAGGGAGTTCCAAGAAAGCTTCAGATGAGGAGGATAGGCCCTTGCAAGATCTTGGCTAAGTATAGGTCTAATGCTTACAAAGTTGATTTGCCTACTAATGTTTCTTTGTCCCCCATTTTTAATGTTGCAGATCAGATTGCTTTTAAAGGATAGCCACCTGAGGAGATTCAAAGAGTTTCAAATGTTTCTCAATCCCTTTCTAATCTATCTCTCCCTTCTCTTTCTTTTCCCCAAGATGAACAGGTTCTAAACTCCGGAATTCTCAAAAAGACAAGGAATCACACAAACATGGAGCATCTCATCAAATGGAAGGATCAACCTGTTAGCATTTGGCATTATAAGAGACAATGGAAGATTGTTGGCATTTCAATAAGGATATTGAGAAGGTTGTTGATGATTATGGATATAACTGATTAAGGATGTTTACTATCTTGATATTATTATTTTGTCATTGATGTCAAGAAATTGATTCTTTAATTCAGTATGATGTTGCCATATCTTGAGAAGTATGATTTGAAGAGTATAAAGATGTCAATAAAAGACATAGAAAGATTATGATGAATAAGAGGATGAATAAGGTATTCAATGGGCAACTATTACCGAGTCAGACAATCATGAGATCATTATGTTTAGATTGTTTTAAACATCATACATATGTTGTAAATTGTAAGGTTAATACTATACTATGTTATCAAGCAAACAACCTAGTTGGTAAACCCTAAGGTTATCGCTATCGGTTAATGAAGGCAGAATGTCTACCAAGTGAAGTCTAGTATTTACAAAGTTATTACCAAGTTGTAACCGAGTTGTAACAGAATGCATTAAATGTTTACATGTGTTATTTAATGAAGGAAGTTGATGAGCTAGAACTGATTGAATGATTGGTGTGCTGTTAATATAGTTTGTTAATGAATCTATGGCAAAGGAAAGTTGGCATGAAGATCTACAGCGCAAATTGAACCACAATACTCTAGCACAAGTTCCAAGAAATGTATGCAAGTTCCAAGGTGGGGTAAAACATTTTTAGATCGAAGGATACATTGAACCTGGTCAAATTTTGAAGATCTGATGGCTATGATTGATCATGGGAAATGTGATCAAGGAGATTAAGCAGTTAGCTAATTGTTTATAAATAGGGAATTGTTGATAAACAATGTATGTGAGCAAGTGTATGCACAGGGATGCTACATAGTGATTACTGAGCACAAAATCCCAAAGACCTATTTGAATAATAGAGTATAGAAGCCCAACAGATGGATAAGATTAGTTCTATGTCTATATTGTATTGAGAAAATAAGAATATACTTTAGCATTTTAGATGTGAAGTTGCAGATAGATTTTTATTACTATTATTTTGTGAAAGTGACAGAAAATCTCTTAACCGAGTGGACTTAACAGTCTTATTTGTAAAACCCTCTAGCAAGGTGACATTCTGATTGAGTGTTTGAAATCCCTTAACAAGGTCACTTCTAACAAGGTGAAGACCCTAACAGATCTGAGGGAAATCCCTTAATCGGGTCACATCTAGCAATGTGTTTGTAATCTTTAATAGGATTTGCTTTTAACCAAGCATACTCTAGAAGAGTATATTTCTTAGTGGGTCCGAAATCCCACAGTAATTTTTCCCTATTTAGGTTTCAACGTTAAATCTAGTGTTATGAGGTTTATGATGTTTATATGCTTTTGAGTTTGCATGTTTAGTAGTTTTGGTTATATTACTGAAGTATATGTTACTGAGGTTGAATCTGATGTTTTTATGGAAGATTAAGTTTGTATGATTCACCCCACCCTCTCATCTTGTTGGCTATTGGATCTGTAATTACATTAAGTATTAGAACTATCAATTGGTATCAGAGCTTTGGACTCCAAAAGAAAAATTTTAAAGGCACTTGAGTTAAAGATCCAAAGATGTATAAGAGGGATGCACCATAGCTAAACAAGTCAAGTTTCTCTACATGGTAGAAAAGGATGAAGCTGCATCTATCAGGAGTTGGAGAATATGTTGTATATTATCTGGAGAATGATTTCATCACACTGAGCACCTATCCATTAATAATGGAAGAGATAAAGGCAAAGCAAGAACATATCCAAGCAATGATTGAAATAACATCTGCATTGACCAACTCAGAGTTTAATGACCTAGAAGGTTGCAATGATGCAAATGCTATGTGGGATAATCTCATATCAATATATGGAGGAGATGAACATGTTCAAAGAGCAAAAGTATATAGTCTAAGAGGACAACTTGAATCTATGAGGATGAGTGAAGGTGAGAACATAACTCAGTACAGTACAAGACTAAAGGAGATTGTCAATCAAATCAAAGGAGCAGGTGGAACTATTGAAGAAAAGGATATAACAAGCAAGTTGTTAAGAACCCTTCTACTGACTTATGCAATCCGAGTCTCTGCAATCAATGAATTGGGGTCTATACGTAATATGCCAGTTTCTTTAGATGCTACTATTGGTAAGCTACATGCATTTGAGTTAAGTAACTTTGATAATAGTGGATCTTTGGTAAATAAAGTCGAATCTGCATTTAGTTCTTTTCATCTTGAGAATCTAATGATTACAATGAAAGAAAGTATATGTACTCTGAAGGAGATCACAGTTGAGCAAGTGAAAGATTTCGTAAGAACATGGAAGAAGTACACAAACTGTATGAGGAAATAAGAAAGCAACAAGAGTTTGAAGCACTATTAGCCAAAAGGTTACCGAGAGGCAAAGGTAAGTATCAAGGAAAACTACCTTTGAAATGTTTCAATTGTGATAAAATAGGGCATACAGCTTCTAACTGTCCTGACAAATATTATACTAAAAAGAGAGATTACCGAGATGACAGACAGAAAGATAATCATTACAGAGGACATCGAGACTTCAGAAGAAGAGATAGAAAGACATGCTTAATAGCCGATGAGGAATCCAATGATGATAAATAAGATGAAGCTAATATAGAGGAAGTAGTTTATGTGGCTATCAAAGATGGATCAGATGAAGAAAGGTATGAAGAAAAATCCCTAATATCTCACATAATTACTAATGATTCTTGGATCATAGATAGTGGATGCTCACATCATATGACAGGAGATAAACACAAGTTTGTTATATTAGAAGATTATGATAGAGGCTATGTAAGATTTGGTAATGATGCACCATGTCCAGTGAAAGGTAAAGGATCTATAACACTTCTTGACAATGCAAGATGTAACGATGTTTATTGGGTTGAAGGTTTGAAATACAATTTGTTGAGTGTAGCATAGCTAAACAACACAGGTTACCAAATAGAATTTTAGAAAGGAATTGTCAAAGTTCATGACAAGAATGGAAAGTTAGCTGCTACCGGGACACAAACAAAAGGTAACACATTTCACCTTGACTCAACTCGTAACAAGTGTTTGTATGCAAAGATAGATGATACCTGGTTATGGCATAAAAGGTTTTGTCATGTAAATTTGATAATCTGATCAAAATAAGTAAGAAGCACTGAGTAAGAGGTCTACCGAGTTTTGAAAAACCTGAGAATGCTATGTGTCGAGGATGCCAGATGGGTAAGATGACAAGATCAAGCTTTACAAGTAATTCTTACACTTCTAAGGGAATTTTAGATCTTGTGTACACTGATATTTGTGGTCCTATGAAAGTTCAAAGTTATTATGGTGATAAATATTTCATATTATTTGTGGATGACTATTCATGGATGATGTCGGTAATTTAAAAGATAAATCAAAAGCTTTTCAAATGTTTAAATGGTACAAGGCAAGAGTTGAAAATGAAATAGGAACACAACTAAAATGTCTTAGATCAGATAGAGGAGGAGAGTTCACATCTGATGAATTCAACTTATTCTGTAATGATCATGGTATTAAAAGACAAGTCTCTGCATTGAGAACTCCACAGCCGAATGGAATAGCTAAGAGAAGAAATAGATCTATTATGAATTGTGCTAGAACACTGATGATTGAAAAGAAAGTGCCACAAACATTTTGGAGAGAAGCAATAAGCACAACAGTTTACACCCTGAACCAAGTACAATTGAAGAAAGGTACTTTGAACACACCATATGAAATCTGGTATGATAAGAAACCTAATGTAAGTTATTTTAAAATCTTTGGAAGTAGATGCTATGTTTACAAAGATGATAGAAATGGCAAGTTTGATCAGAAGAGTGAAGAAGGAACATTACTAGGTTATTCTTCTAGAAGCAAAGCATTTAAATGTCTGATCAAATCATCTAACAAAATAGTAGAAAGTGCAAATGTGAAAATTGATGAATTTGCAGAAAGAAATGATGAAAGAAATTCCAAGGAACCAGAAGACTATGATGAATTTGTCTATGTTCAACCGACAAGTCTTACCGAGAAGACTGTTGAAGAAAATGAAAAGAATATCCAGTTACCAAGTGATGAAGAAGATCATACAGAGCCTACCGAGCCTGTATTAGCCAAGTATGTCAGAAAACATCATGCACCAAGTCAGATTATAGGAGATAAGGATGATCCAGTGATGACAAGGAACAAACTAAGACAGAACACATGTCTGATATCTGAATTTGAATCGAGAATAGTGAAAGAGGCATTTAACAATGAAGATTGGATAAATGCTACAATAGAAGAGATTGATCAAATCAAGAAGAATGACACATGGACACTAATCCCAAGACCGAAGGACAAAAATGTAATCGGTACAAAGTGGATTTTTAGAAACAAGCTAAATGAAAAAGGAGAGGTCATTCGAAACAAAGCAAGACTAGTTTGCAAAGGTTATGTTCAAGAAGAAGGAATTGATTATGGTGAAACTTTTTCACCTATTGCTAGACTTGAAGGAGTAAGAACATTGTTGGCATATGCTGCTTTCAAAAACTTCAAGGTATATCAAATGGATGTCAAATCTACATTTCTGAATGGAATATTAGAAAAAGAAGTTTTTATTGAGCAACCTAAAGGATTTGTTGAAGACAATAATAAAGATCAGGTATGTAAATTGAACAAAGCTGTATATGGTTTGAAACAAGCACCTAGAGCATGGTATGAAAGATTGCAATCTGGTTTGATTAAGATTGGTTTTATAAGGACAAGTGAGAACAACAATATGTACATGAAGAATGATGAAAATGGAATACTGATCTCAGCCATATTTGTTGATGATATTATATTTTGTGGAAATGACTCTCTATGTAAGAACTTTGGAATTGAAATGAGCAAAGAATTTGAGATGTCATTAATCAGTGAGATAAAGTATTTTATAGGTTTACAGATACTGCAAATGAAAAATGAGATTTTCATTACTCAATCCAAGTGCATAAAGGAAATCTTGAAGAAATTTGGAATGGAAGATTCAAAACCAGTAAGTACTCATATGACTACCAACTATAAATTATCAAAGAATGATGAATCTACATCTATTGATGAGACACTTTACCGATCCATGATTGAAAAGTTGCAATATGTTGTTCATAGCAGACTAGACATAGCACATGCAGTAGGTATAGTTGCAAGATTCTCTGTAGATCCTAAGGAAACACACATGACAACAATCAAAAGAATTTTTAGATAGTTGAAAGGCATTGAGGATTATGGCTTAGTATATTAGAAAGGAAATTATTTTGATTTAAAAGTTTATACTGATGCTGATTGGGCAGGCAACATTGATGACAGAAAAGGCACAAGTGGAGGAGCTTTCTTTTTAGGAGAAAGAATAGTGAGTTGGCCTAGCAAGAAACAAGGATGTGTTTCATAGTCAATAGCAGAAGCTGAATACGTTGTTGCAGCATTGAATTGTACCAACATTGCATGGATCAAACAACTATTGCAAGGTATAAATGAGAAATTTACCGAGCCAGTAACTATATTCTGTGACAATACTAGTGCCATTAACATTTCAAAAAACCCTGCTATGCACTCTAAGACAAAGCACATCTCTATCAAAAATCATTATCTTAGAGAAGAAGCTCAAGAGAAGAAAGTGGTGTTGGAGTATTTGAGCACAAAGGAACAAATAGCAGATATCTTCACCAAGCCACTACCAAGGGACACTTTTGAATATCTCAGAAGTAAGTTAGGGGTCCTACCCCTATCTTCTACTCACTGACTGAGTTCGGTGAAAGCATCAATTAAATGACTCTATCGAATATCTTTTAGGATTTGATGCTGACTTACACACTTTAGGATGTTTTCTAAAGGTGTACGAGAAATATTATAGGAAATAATATAGGATACCATATAGGGAACAGGAATTGAAGACAAAATTCTCTGACCGAGACTAAATTGACACATTACAGCAAGAATTTACTTCATACAGGAAGAAATTATGTTTTAGTTCTTTACTTTTCGGCATTGTTGTCAAAGGGGGAGAAAACTGAGAAAGGGGAGAAGACTGAAGATTGGAAAGAAGACTGAGAAAATAGGAGAAGTCTAATGTATGGGGGAGAAAATCTGTTGACAGCAAGAGAGCATTTCAGCATTTCAGAATCACAGCAATCCGAATCTTTTAAGGTCAAATCAATTGGTTTTGCCATCAATGTCAAAGGGGGAGATTGTTAGAATTTAGCATTTCAATAAGGATATTGAGAAGGTTGTTGATGATTATGGATATAACTGATTAAGGATGTTTACTGTCTTGATATTATTATTTTGTCATTGATGTCAAGAAATTGATTTTCTAATTCAGTATGATGTTGCCATATCTTGAGAAGTATGATTTGAAGAGTATAAAGATGTCGGTAAAAGACACAGAAAGATTATGATGAATAAGAGGATGAATAAGGTATTCAATATTACCGAGTCAGACAATGATGAGATCATGATGTTTAGATTGTTTTAAACATCATACATATGTTGTAAATTTTAAGGTTAATACTATACTATGTTATCGAGCAAAGAACCTAGTCGGTAAACCCTAAGGAACCTAGTCGGTAAACCCTAAGGTTATTGCTATTAGTTAATGAAGGCAGAATGTCTATCGAGTGAAGTTTAGTATTTACTCAGTTGTTACCGAGTTGTAACCGAGCTGTAATAGAATGCATTAAATGTTTACATGCGTAATTTAATGAAGGAAGCTGATCAGCTAGAACTGATTAAATGATTGGTATGTCGTAAATAAAGTTTGTTAAGAATCTATGGCAATGGAAAATTGGCAGGAAGATCTACAGTTCAGATTGAACCGCAATACCCTAGCACAAGTTCCAAGAAATGTATGCAAGTTCCTAGGTGGGGTAAAATATTTTCAGATCGAAGGATACATTGAACCTAGCCAAAGTTTGAAAATCTGATGGCTATGATTGATCATGGGAAATGTGATCAAGGAGATTAAGCAGTTAGCTAATTGTTTATAAATAGGGAACTGTTGATAAATAATGTATGCAGGCAAGTGTATGCACAGGGATGCTACATAGTGATTGCCGAGCACAAAAGCTTGAAGACCTATTTGAATAACAGAGTATACAAGCCCAGTAGATGGACAAGATTAGTTCTATGTCTAGATTGTATTGACCAAATAAGAATCTGCTTTAGCATTTTAGATGTGAAGTTGCAGATAGATTTTTATTACTGTTATTTTGTGAAAGTGACAGAAAATCTCTTAACCGAGTGGACTTAACAATCTTATTTGTAAAACCCTCTAGCAAGGTGACATTCTGATTGAGTGTTTGAAATCCTTTAACAAGGTCACTTCTAACAAGGTGAAGATCCTAACAAATCTGAGGGAAAACCCTTAACTAGGTCACATATAGCAATGTGTTTGTAATCTTTAACAAGATTTGCTTTTAACCGAGCGTACTCTAGAAGAGTATATTTCTTAGTGGGTCCAAAATCCCACAATGGTTTTTCCCTATTTGGGTTTCCACGTTAAATCTGGTGTTATGAGGTTTATGATGTTTATATGCTTTTGAGTTTGCATGTTTAGCAATTTTGGTTATATTACTAAAGTATATGTTACCGAGGTTGAATCTAATGTTTTTATGGAAGATTAAGTTTGTATGATTCACCCCCCCTCTCATGTTGTTGGCTATTGGATCTATACTTACATTAAGTATCAAAACTATCACAACCTACCTCAGAGGCCACTTGGATACGTGAAGCTAAATTTTAGAAAGTTGGCATTTCTTCTTCTTTGCTGCCTCAAGGACTCACATGACTTCTTTGTTTTGGGGGGAGTATGGTGCAGGAGCACCTAGTTGAGTAAAACTCCCATTTTTGAGTATTTAATGTTTTTATGTTTGTAAAGTCTTGTGCTAGGTTTTTTATGTTGTTTTAGGTTGTTTTAGGTCATGTTTAGTGGTTTTGATCTCATTTTGGGCTCTAGAGATCAAGTGTTGCCTTTTAGGCTTTGAGTTGACAATTTTTGGCAAAAATGTGAAAAATTGCCAAAAAGGTCTCCTAATGTCTTCAAGAGCATTGAAACATGTTTGTTTAAGCATGTCTAATTTTTTTAGGCAAGTTGATAAGGCTAGGTTTTCAAAAATGCCTTTGTGAGAAAGAAAAGTTGTCATTTGGCTTGAAAAGTTGTCAAAATTGTCATTTTCTTGCAAAATCAAGTTATGGAAGCCTCATGTCCGTACTAGGGCTTGAAAACCAACTAGAGAAACAATATAAGGCATCCCTTTTCCTTGGAAAGGGTTGGTGATTGTATTTACAAGTGAGACTTAATAAAAATCATGTTTTTTTTTTGCTTTTATGACTGTTTTTCCTTCCTTTGAAGAGCAGTCCGTACGGTAGCTGTGCAAATCCATACTATACCTTTTTGGAAGTTGAAATTTTGATGTAATAAAGCTTCCCATGTAATTGTTTCATTGTTTTTTCATTTGCAAGGTGTTTGTATAAAAATATTTGTAAACTGGGAACCTGCTGCCCTGCTAGGGGTTTGGAGTTCTAAAATGCATCAACTTGGTTGATCCAAGTCTGGGATCCCTCCAATGGATTCTTCCAAGTTGATCCATGTATATATAATGTACATATACTTTTGTGCCAGAAAAGTGGTTTGAAGATGCATTTGAGTGTGAACTAGGCAAGTTGGAGCAACTAGGCTAGTTCATGGTTAAAACTCAAGATTGTCATCCAAAAGTAATTTGGAATGAACAAATCAATGAGGCAGTGAAATGGAAGTATGGTCTAGAGTGTTGAGCATCACCTTATCTTGTTGGATTAAGCTTGTGTTATCAAACATTCCTATTTTTGTAAACAAATAGTGTGTTCACTGTTTTGTGATTGGTATCATGTAAAATGCTCATTGGGATGCATCCAAAAGCATCATCCAAGCCTTTCATCTTGAAGGAAATATAATAGGAGGAGTGTTATATGTTTTAATACCTCATTGAGGTACTTTCCCATTTCCAAACTCTTCATTCTTACAGGTCCCAAAGTGCAAATGTTGCTGACTGGTAAAAGGCAGAAAAAGGACAGTGACAGGGCAGTTTACTATTTTCCCACTTGCTTCCCAAGTGTTTGACATTTTACTTGTAGGAAAAAAGTAGGGGAAGGTTCTTTAAGATGTGGCAAAGGTCCTAAACCATTGTGGAGGCTTGAAGAGTAGATTTAGAGAGACTTTCTAACATTACTTGCTCCAAACCCTACCAAACCCTCCAAATATGCCACAAAAGGTGGACAGTCTTAAATCTACACTAACAGTGGGCTAAACCTTGAAAATATTTTTGAATACACCCCTAATACATCATTAAAAAAAATATTGAGGGAGAAAATGACCATCGTTGACCGGTAGGAGCAAAATAAGGCCAATTACACCTCCACGGGCTAGTAGCCCTCTAGGACTGCATAACACACAAATGACTGGTTTTTGTCAAATGCATGAACCCGATGGAAAAATGAAACTTGGAGACTTATGAAACATATTGAGGGAAATCCAAGCAATCCAACAAGTGTACTTGGGACTCCTAGATAGTGTGCAGCCTCATTTGGGGGTAGTTGAGCCTTGTTAATGAATTTGAGCAAATTAAGGGCTATAGACCTCAAGCAAGATTATGAGCGTTCAAAGGTGAACAATTCCTTACTGCCCCTGCATTTCCATGTGGAATACCCCTAGTACACTCTGAAACCTAAGGTTAAAGGCCCCAAGAGCAAAGCATGAGAAAGTGTAGCTGGAAGGAATAAGCATTTTGAGTAGATCTGTGCATGGGCGAGAGTCATCACCAAAAAGGGAGTTTGTTAGGCAAGTAAACCATGGAGTACTTGGCATTACAACAACAAGACAAATTGAGTAGTCATACACAATAGACTCTACAAGTCTTTGGGGTAATAAATTGACCCTTATCGAGCAAAATTAGCCTTGTGAGCACTTTCCTAGTAAGCTCCCTATCAATTACCCTACCTGTTGTTGTCACTATTTTGACTATTGGGTGATTTTGTTCTCTAATCCGTTATAATCTACATAAAATTGTTCTTTGTACTTCATTTTTTTGCCTCTGAGGGTTTTTGTCTAAGGGTTTAAGGTTCTTCAATTTACCCTTTTTTATCTGAAGTCCATGCATTATATTTTCGTGTTACTTTTTCTACTTAAGTGGAAGGGTCGCTCCACCGTGAAAAGAGGTCCCCCCTTATACATTTATCCTAGGCATGACCTTAAATATGTTTTATTTCTAGGCCTTCCCCTAATTCTTATTTCCTTGTGAGGCTTCCTAAAGATCATGCAAGTTCTAGTTGATCTGACGGTGCGTGCGATCTCGCGAAAGGAAATGTGCGGAACTTGCCCTTCACAAAGTAGCAAAAAGGTGGCTAGCCCGAGTAAAGTGGTCGCATGGAAGGCTAATGGATGATCATCTCCTATAATATTTAATAGACCGTATTGTTTCACAACCCAAAGATGTGTGAGATTTATCCTTTGTGAAGCAACAAAGGGATGGTGGACCCGGGCAGATGGGCTAAAGAATGAAGTTAAAAATCAAGCATGGTTCGCATTGATTCGTGAAGTAGCGAAAGCCTGGCAGGCCCCAAAAGGTAAGTGAATCCTCTGGTTAAAAACCAATCATCTCCAAGAATATCTAGTGGTAAACACTTTTCTCTTAGCGAAGATGTCCAAAGTTTACCTTTCGCGAAGTGGCGAAAAGGTAGTGGGCCTAGCGAAAGGGTTGCTTGTAAGGTAAAAAGGGTGCATCTTAAGATAGATCCAATGGTCTGCATTATTTCACTGGGCAAAATAGCATGAGGTTTATCCTTCGTGAAGCATCAAAAGGATGGTGGGCCTGACAGATAGATTGTTCTTGGTTTTTAAAGACCGATCAACTTGGAGTTGTTCAGATGGCCCGCGTTGACTCGCAGCCATAAGAAACACAAAATTTACCTTTCGTGAAGTGGAAAAATGAGTTGGCAGTTACATGGTAGATGATGTGGTAGAATAGTTGGACACCTAGCTAAGGTGAAAGGGAATCTGTCAGATAGACATGTGGCTCCAAAGGATCATAAAGGGCCCACTCCCATTGAGCAGTGATGGTGATGAAATTCATGGCTAGGTAAAACACGTGGCAATTCAAATGTGGAATCCGATGGAGTTCTTGAATTAACGAATGGCTGACACATAAGAGATATTTTTTGGAAATCAATAAGGTAGTTGGATTACGTGTAGAGGTCCCACTTCAAAGAATGAAGGATGTTAAAGGTTGCACATCTTGAAAGTGATCCAACGTTGAGCCTTGTTTCGCAGCCCGAAGATGCAAGGTTTTTAAACTTTGCGAAACAGCGAAAAACCATTAGCAATGACAACTTCATGTGGTTAGTTAAATGCACTAGCGGTCACCATGGATAGTAGAAGATCTAACGGCCAGCGTTGTTTTGCATAAAAGAGATGCGTAAGATTTATGCTTCACAAAATAGTGAAAGGAAGGTGGGACCTATTTTTAAGCAGGATGACCCAAGTAAGGTACGAAACATGCATGTTCTTTGGGATCTGATGGACAGCATTGTTTCACATGGAAAAGATGCGAGGTTTTTAACCTTCACAAAATAGGAAAAAGCAAGGACACTGAGAATTTCTTTGTAGTTGGAGCCTTTTTTCAAATTCAATTGTGAATTGATTGCCGAAGCATGTGGATTAATGTCTCAATTCAATGCTTTTTTGCCATATTAAGCCTCACATCAACTAAATTTTACTGTCATTTCAAAGAGTTTTACAGAGGAACCATTACGCAGAGTGAATTTATTCAGGCAACAAGTAAATTTTGCACATTGTTTAACAATTACAGTTTGAACTGATATCATTGGGTGCTTAAATTCTCAGAGGTTTGTTTGAGTTTAAATTGAAATAATTGTAATTCAAAGTTGGCACCTCGAAGAGATTTCACAGGGAAGGTAAATTATCAAGATAGAGCTATATGTGATGATTTCCTAGAATAATTAACCATGTCTACAAATGTCACTGCCTAAAATAAAAGAATTAGTGCCCAAGGACCCCTGTCTAAGAATTGGATACGGTTTATATGACAAAGGGAATTGCTTAAGGCATTCACAAATAGGGATATCAGGTCTAGGGCTCCTCAAAGTGGGATTTGGCCAAAGACATTCCTCTGCTCCAATGAATAGTATATGGGAGTTAGATGTGGGAAAACTCATAGTCCCTGGGGTTTTCATGCATGTGGATTTGTCAACCTAGATTGCAAATAATTATGACCATGTTGCCAAATGTGTTAGAAATGTGAATGGGGGGTCATTGATTGAGATAAATGATGATGATTTTAGGAAGGTGTTTAAACACGGTGAGGTATTAAATTATTTACAGCCAATCAATTTTGATACACTTGCACAAGTATAAAATCTGCAGAGAGATCACCTCAGGAGTGGCCCTTTGAAATATTTTTTTGTTAAAATAGGAGGATTAACTCTTGTAGTCCCTAGTACCATGGAACCCTTATCTCTAAATATTTTTACTCTGAGGGCTAAAGGGATGTATTGGTCACTATGTCATATTTTTGGGGAAGAAGTTGAAACCACCATGCCAACTCACTACATGCTAATGATAGCACAGATTATGAACCCCTCTCTGGCAGTAACTTTTGATTTTGCACCTTATCTCACTTATGTAATTCATGCAGGGCTGATAGGGATTAAAAATGGTAAGGTAGATAGACCTTTTGGGTGGTACTCTCTTCTTATGCACATGCTTTTATTTAAAAGGTGCTGATTATTTTGCAAAGGAAATGGACCTAGTTAAGGAAAAGGATGGTGAAGAGATTCCTATGCAATTGTGGAGAACAATTTTGTCTTGGGATAGAGAGGATGCCAGTTACTTGAAGTTTGATAGATGTTTTGCATCTAGGCTTAGGATCCTCTTGTGCTCACAAAACCCTAGGATCCCTAAGGCTCTTTTAGAATTCCTTAGGCCTAAAGAATTTGTTGAAGGTATCAAGATTGTTCACAATTGGGGTGATATATATTTATACCCTGTCTCTATTGTGTTCAGAGTTTATGGTTTTAGAGGCACTCCATACTTACTCCCCTATCAAGTCCCATTGAAGATAGGAATTGCAGAGAACCTAAGGCAAATTGGGGGTGTGCAAGAGGCAAAATTAACAAATAGAGGAAAAGGGACCATTTTCCCAACTGTCACCATGGCTCATCAATTTGTAAACACCAAGGGTGGTTGGAAACACTTTGATCATTTATTTCAACAATATAGGTTGTCTACTGCAGTATCAAGGTTTGTTGACCCTAAAGATTTCTTCAATGGCATGTTCAGAAAGAGAGCAGTGTGTAAAGGCAGAGCTCACCAGTTTCATTTTCCTAAGGATCTAATTAGAAATGAATTCAATCTAGATGAGCAGGAATTGAGAAAAGAAAAAAGGGTAACATACAAAAGGGCTCTTGATTTTATCCACCAATTTGATACTGCTTATGATCCTTTGTCTAGTTTTACTCCCTTTGAGGAAAAAGTCAAATTCTTAATTCTTTATTGTGAAGATCTAATGCAAACCTTAAAGGAGAAGAGGGAAGCTATAATGAGAAATAATACTAAAAAGGAACTTTGCTAAGGCCATCCCTTTGGGTGAGTATGTGATGCATAAGAAGCCAAGGTACAGTGTGTTGGTACCAGTAACTGGTGAGCCCTCTACTTCAAAAGGGAAGAGAGCAATAGAAGATGTCATTGACATCCAAGACTCTCCTAAAAGGCAAAGGGTGGGCAAAGAGGTGCAAACAGGTGAACCTTTATACTCTCCATCCCAATCCCCTATCCATGTGGGAGATGAATAGGCAGTGTTCGAGCAATTGTTGCAGTTAGGGAGTCTTGGGGAGATTGCCTACACATATGAGGAAACACAAGAGAGAATTCCTGAAGAGCCACCTAGTGCCGAGATGAACTTGACTACAAATGAGTTCAAAGGAAAGGAGTTAGACTCTATTATCAAACAAGCCAGTGAGGAGTTTCTGGCTGATAATAATTTTGTTACAACAAGGTCCTTTATGCAATTTGTTTGGAAACAAAACATTAATCAATTTAAGGCAAGATGTGAGAAGAAAATGAGTGAGCAACCCCACAAAGATGCAACTACAGTGGAGGAAGAGGTGAAGCAAGAAATGATGGCAGAGTTCAAGACCATTACTCTTGAAAAGGGGAGAGAAATAGTATCAAAGGCTGGTGTGCTAATTCTTCATGAGTGGGACATAGCAGATGCCTAAGCGCTTGAAGCAGTAAAGAAAGAAATCAAGCCCCCGGAAGGAGTGACATTCAGCAAGGACAATGTTGCTTTGGTCATGTGGTCCCTAAAGAGGGATGAGAGTAGAATAAGGAAGGATACTTCAGAGTCCAATTACCTTGGAGGGATGATTGTTAAAAGAGTGCAGGACACAAGGGTAGTGGAAGTTGCCAAAATAGTTCTAGAAATAGCCAAATACAATGTGGCAGTGGCTTAGAAGGAAGCTAAGGAGAAGGCTGATCTCTAGGTAAAATTAAAGACATTTCTGAAGGCTTATAATGAAGCCAAAGGAGAGATAGCATCATTGAAAAATTACAGTCAATTGGCAAGGAAATACCAAAAAGGTGAGTCCTCCACTCTAATGATTGCATCTTCTCCAGCAAGACCTCCATCCACCAGTCCCATCATCGAATTTCCCCCTTCTCCTATGTCTTACAGTTTTCAACCAGCTGAGACCATTCAACATGAATTGGAATAGCTGAAGCAGGCTCAAGCCCTGTTTGCAAGTAAATATGAGGAAAAGGTTAGGGCCACAATTTTGAGTTTTGTTGACATGGTAGGAGCCTCCATTGTGCACACTAACATGAAAAGAATTTTGGATATTTTGATTGAGCTGGATGGAGACAAGGCTATTCTAGAGCCAATTTTGAATAAGTGGATTCCTAGAGAGGTGGATTTGGAACTGATGTATGCATCCTATGATGAGGAAAATTTTGATGCCAATATTACATCCACTTGTGAGTTAGTAAAAGGGATGACTAGGTTAGCAAAAGGAAGAGCTGGTGTAGAGAGGAAGGCTAACTTATACAAGAAGGAATACACTGAACATAAGTTTGAACCATTTCCTAGGGTTTTTGTTAGTCCAAATCAGTTGAAGGATAAACAAGTGTGGCTTGATGAGCTAGGAGCTAACTTGTCTCAAAGGGTGAATGAAGTCATCAATACAGATGACACATCTTTGTTTGTCAAGACAATTGAAGAAATAGAGAAGATAAAGTCACATTATGGTTTTTTGGAATCAAAGGTTAAGAAAATTAGGAATACTTGGAAAAGGTTGGACAAATTGAAAAAAAAAATTGTTAGCATCTACTGGCCTACTAATGACATGTTCCAAGAGTGTACAAGCAAATATGTGGTGCAAGAAGCAAAGGTTCAAGAAGATGTTGCAGCAAAATCACAAACTAAAAGGCCGCTAGGATTGAAAATGACTTGTAACAATGAAAAGCAATTGCAGTTGTAACAAACTATTCTTAGGAAAGTCTGAAGCTTGTGTTGCATCCATATTATTATAAATGGATACCAGGACTTACGGATAGGATATCACAAGAATTTGTAAAGAAACTCTATTGAAATATATCTAGGGTTTTTTGGTTATTTCAAAATCACCTTGAGTTATGTAATGTTTTCAAAAATGAATATTAATATACAGATCAAATATTTTTCACGCCTAAATCTTTGTTGTCTTCTGGTGTGCAGTCATTAGTTTTCTGGTTTTATTTGAATAGTCTAGGGTTATTTGATTGAACATGGATTGTAAGGCAATCATATAGATATGTTTCTAGCATTTCTCTTCAAAAGAGGAATTAAATATGCATGAAATATTTCTATCAGTAAATCAATTGTTTTCTTACTTTGAATTTGATAAACGGTTTTAGTTTAAAGGGAAAAAACTCATATATATGTCAGGCATGTATAGGGTTAATGAAAGCCGAATTGATGAAATGTGTGAGAATGTTCAGATTAGAAACTCTTGTGTAATTTGGGTGACTCTGTAGCCTGGATAAGGTACTGGTACTAATTGTGGAATTCTTTCTATCTTTCTTGGGATCAAAATTGAAGATGAGTATAATTTTTTTTTAATGTTTCAGCTTTATTGAGGTGATGAAGTCCATAAGTTCTTGGCATTGGTTTACTGTGGATTTTAGTTTAAAGTGTGAAAGTGTTCACAAAAAGGTATACCCACCTAAGCTTTGGATAAGTTCAAAGTGTAGAAGGTTTTGTTGAAACCTTGTTATATGTTATTCTGGAATTCTATTTTCTTGGTGTCCTCTTTATATGTAAATAGAGTTATCAAATTTTCTTACAGGGAGGATAGGAGGGAATCAGAATTTGAGAACAACAAAAGTGGCGACTCTACTGGGGAGAGTCATAGTGGAATCTATGTTGTAGATCTAGTGTTTATAATTGTCCAGGAGTTTGTTCAAATTTTGTGTGTGTAATCCTTGTAGCAGGTCATTTCATCCTTGATCTGTGTTACTTTTCTTTCTTTGAAAATCTTCTTGTTCTATAGTCTTCTGTGAGTGATTTGTCAAGCTTTTTTTCTTACTTTCCCATAGCTTTGGGTGGCGACTCTGACATAAAATAACTAGTTCTCTTTAATAAGCATAATTCATTTTTAAGAAAAACAACAATAATGCAAAGAGGACGGAACACCAGGTCATTAATGAGGAAAAATCCTCAACAGATGCTGCAAGAAGGATTACCTGAGCAAGCACAAAGAGGCCAGAAAAGATCAGTTGCAAATGAGCCATCTATTGTTTCTTGGGTACAAAAGGGCATTCATACGGGTAAGTCAACTGATAGACCCATATATACAAATTCAAATTCTTCTTCCCATGAATCTGAGCAGGACATTTTGGGTTTCCATTCTAGTTTGTTTGGTAATAATGAGGATGTCCAAGTTTTCAATCAGAGGGTCTCTCATGCTAATTTATCTGGGAAGGATAGGAACAGTTCAAATGTTAAGATGGATTATTTACCTAGAATAGTAGATGGAAACATTAGTCTGATCAATATAGATCAAGTTAATATATCAGATTATGAAGAGATGTTCCTTGATGAAGATAAGGTATCCCAAGAAATTGAGGCTCTCAATAGAAGAGTTCATCACTTGATCTCCCTAAGAACACAAAAGGAAGCAAATAAAGAAAAGGAAGTTAAAGCCAAATTGATTGAGAGAGATAGGCTTCTGAGATAGATTGCTGATCTTGAATTGTTCACCCAAGAGAAAACTAAGATTGAGGATGAAGGTCCAGTAATCAGAGAAAATTTTACTATCAAGATCAATCCTGCACACAAATTTGTTGTACCACCTAGTAGGTAGGTCTTTAGTGACCCACAACTTGTTAGAAATAATGTTGACAAAGGAAAATAGAAGTGCATGGAAGATGGGTCTGGGTCTAAGACTACAGCAGAAATTTCTCATATGTTGTCTGCACATGAGAGAGAGATAGATAGGATGAGGAAAGAGAAGGAAGACCTACAAAGAGAATTGGAAAAGGCTAAATTAGAAGCAACCAATCAAAAGGTCAAAAGAAAAATTAATTATCTAAAGGCTCCTCCCATAATTTTTCCTTCAACAGACCTAAATAAACCTTTATATCATCATGCCTCACTCCATCCAGTCAAAATTTAGTCAACCCTGCCTATGAGCACTGTTCCATCTAATCAAGCCCCTATTACAAATCAAGGTAACCAAATCCCTCTGACTCATGGTCCTAATGTGAGAATGAATATGGGAAATAACCCTGTTGGTAACCAGTTCCAGAGAAGACCCATTAACTTGAAATTATATAGACAGCTTTTCTTTGAAGGAATCTCAGGGTACCCTAACCATGTTCCTACCAAATTGAGGGACATGCTTCACAAGTTTGCCAGAAATAATGCTATAAGTGCAAAAGAGCATCTAAAATCTTTTGGTGACTAGATAAATGACTATGAGATAGTAGATGAATATGTCATCATGAAACTATTTGTACAGTCCTTGGTGGATGATGCAAGGGATTGGTATAGAGGTCTGCCTATGAATAGAATTGGCTCTTGGGAGGATTTTAAGAATTGCTTTCAAGAACAATATGGTGACAAAACAAATGTGAGCTTCATGCTTAATGAGTTCAATAATATTAGGAAGTCTGATAATGAAATTGTCATATATTTCAAAGCTAGATTTTAGAAAGCAATGCATAGGCTCTATCAAGTAATGAGATTAGATGATAATGTGTGTCTGAACACTTATTATAACACTTTTGATTCTAAAATGGCCTACATTCTGAGGGATAAAAACCCACATAGTCTGAGAGATTCTTTTAGAATTGCCATTAATGTGGAAAGTAATAGGAAAGAATCTGGAAAGGTGGGAAGGAGGACCGATGGAAGGTTGTGGCAAGAATCAAAACAACAACCAAATAAAGTTGCCAAGGAGGATGACAAAATAGAAAAGTTGATGACTGCCATGAAAGATCTTACTGCTAAGGTAAGTAAAAATGATAATCCTCATTACGATTGGCAAGATAGGCCTCCTATATTACATGATATGCCTTACAATACTACTTGGAAGGATGGAAAACCTCAGAATGATAAGTTAAAAAACACTCAAAGCCAAGACACCCCGGATCCTTTGAAAGGAGGAAATATACACAATATGAAAAATACTCCTTGGTGCATGGCTTGTGATGGACCACATTCTCCTCATCAGTGTGTTGTAGCTAAAGCTCTTGAAGAGTCCATGAGAAAAGAGGGTGAGCCTAGTATTAACATGTTTGAAACTATTATTGAAAGTGATAATGAGTCTTCACAAAGTGAATCTAGTGAGTGTGATGTGCTAAATTGTAATAAATATTACCAAGGGCAGCTGATACTTGATTGGCATCCCACTTTGAATGTGGTAACCATTGAAGATGAAGAAGTTCATCTCTGAAGACCCAGTGATGAAGAGGTAAAAAATCTTACCAAGGCTACCATAGCCAAAGCTAAGCACAATTACAATCTGAGAAGTGGTAGAAGGGATGGAGATCAGGGTGAACCTGGTGCCTTGTTCATGAAAGAAGTATTTTAGAAAAGGATGGAAAGTAATGGCACCTTGCCTCAAGATGGTCAGGAAAAAGGTGACCAACCCAAAGATGTAGCCAAGAGTGCAAATAATAACACTACTGGTGATTCACAAGGGACTGCGACAACTAAGAAGGCAAATCAGCCTAAAGTAGAAAAGACCAAAATGAATACTGAATTAATTAACAGTTCTACTTTTGATATGACTCGGGCTCTGACCCAAATGAAGGTTACAGTCCCATTTGTAGAATTACTGAAAATAAAAGAACATAGAGAAGCTGCTATATCTTTATTTTCTAAAATATCTGATAGTAGTACAAATTTGCCTTCAGGTACAATGAAGGATGAAAAGGATCTTGAGCTGCAAACGCCAGAAGTATATGTTGGAAAAACTATTACACAAGAACCTTCACAGGTTGATGCTTTCTATGTAACTTTGTTAGTGAATAACCGGTTAATTAAGAACTGTATGATAGATTTTAGTGATGTTGCAAATGTGATGCCATATGGTGTCATGAAAGAATTGGGACTATCAGTAAGTATTGTGTATGGGAAGTGTTATGATATGGACAACATAGAAGTACCAGTAATAGGTACAATGAAGAATATAGAGGTAAAGATAGCAGCATTTCTTGAAGCAACATATAAGATTGATGTCATAGCAACTGATACAAAACCTCATTATGGCATGCTATTATCTAGACAATGGGTTGCAGCAGTGGGGGGAAATATTCAGTTAGATCTTTCATATGCTACAATCCCAATAAATGGAAGCCATGTCAAGTTGTATAGAGAACCATGTGCTCCTAGGGTACTTGAGAAGATAGACCCTAATATGTTTAATTGCATGATTGATGTGGATCTTGATAACTTCAGAATACAACCAATTTTACCTCAGTTGAAAAATATTGATCCTATTATTGGTGAATTGGAATCTCAGCAACAAGGTTTGTGGCACATGTATTTTGATGGAGCTTTCTCTAAGGAAGGATCTGGAGCAAGAGTTCTTTTTGTGTCCCCATTAGGTATAACTTTCAAATACTCTTAACTATTAGCTTTTTAGTGTACAAATAACACTGCTGAATATGAAGCCTTGTTATTAGGGCTTGAAGTTGCAAAGAAGCATGGGATTCAGTTGTTAAGAGTACTAGGGGATTCAGAGTTGGTTGTTTCTTAGGTTAGATCTAAGTATGCATCTAAAAATGTTCGCTTGCAGTTTGGGATGTGATCGAGCATTTTTGTGCATTTTCTATTAACTGGATAGAAAGATCAAAGAACATCAAGGCTGATTTCTTAGATAATGTTGCATTAAAAAATGATGATGTAACACTAACCAGTGTATCTACAGTTGAGATAAAAGCTAGGCCTGCTATTCCTAATAATATATATAATTGGAAAGTGTTTGCAGATGATGAAGATATTCTTAAATTCATACAGTGTGTTGATGACTATGATGGACAAAAAATTGATTGCAATGCATTAGTAGAAGTGGTAGAAAATAGAGAAACAGTGTTTGGTAATGACATGGTCTAGTTGGAAACTAATGAAATCCCTAGAGGATTGGTAGAATTGGAAGGTATGTTCAGTCATAGTGATAGCCATCTGTATCAATAGTCAACCACCAAATTAGAAGAATTGGAGGAAGTGAATTTAGAGACAGAATCATCCCCTTAGTTGGTATACATTGGAAAGAAATTGTCTTCTCACATTAAAGCTAACCTTATTAATTTATTGAAAAATTAGAAACATGTTTTTGCTTGGTCTTATGAGGACTTGAAGGCATATAGGCAAGATCTTTTTCAACATGAAGTCCCTTTGCATCCAGATGCTAAGCCATTTAGGCAGAAGCAAAGGTCTATCAACCCCCTTTTGGAAAGTAAAATGCAACAAGAGTTAACTAAGTTGAGGGAAGGGGGGGTCATCAAGCCTATAAGACATTCATCATGGGTGTCTAACTTAGTCCCAGTTAGAAAAAAGAATAGGGATATAAGGTTTTGTGTTGATTTCAAGAATTTGAATGTTGCTTCCCTAAAAGACAACTATTCTTCTCCCAATATGGAGGCAATGTTGCAGAGAGTAACTGGTTGTGACCTGTTGTCTATGATGGATGGCTTTTCAAGATACAATCAGGTATTAGTGAAGGAGTCTGAACAATTCAAGATTGCTTTTACTACCCCTTGGGGGACCTATGTGTATGTAAGGATGTCATTCGGTTTAAAAAATGTTGGAGCTACCTTTCAGAGAGTAATGGATGTGGCATTCAAGGAATTTATCAACATTATCATGGTTGTGTACCAGGATGATTTAACATGTTTCTCCAAAAGGGCAGATGATCACTGCAGGCATTTGGAAAAGGTTTTCAACAAAGCTTTGGAGTTTGGTGTCTCTTTAAATCCAAGAAAGTGTCATTTTGTTGTTACTGAAGGGAAGTTGCTTGGGCATATTATCTCCAAGGAAGGGGTTAGGATTGACCCTAAGAGGATTGAAGCCATAAACAATGTACCTGAGCCAAAGAGTGTCAAAGGTATCCAGTCTTTCTTGGGAAAGGTGAATTTTGTTAGAAGGTTCATTGACAACTTCACTAAAATAGTCAAGCCTATTGTTAGATTGCTTAAGAAAGATACAAAGTTATATTGGGATGAAGAAGCTTCAAAGGCTTTTGGTCAAATTAAAAAGGCTATCCAGGAGGCACCAACATTAAAATCCCCTAATTATAGTAAGCCATTTTCATTGTTTTCTTTTGCTTCTTATCATACAATGGATGTAGTCCTTCTTCAAAAGGATGTTGAAGGATATGAACACCCTATTTATTTTTATAGTAAATCTCTACAAGTTGTAGATCTTAAATATGAAATCATGGAGAAACAAGCATATGCTTTGGTCAAGGCTATAAAAGCATTTAGGCCATACCTTATGAATGCACAAGTAGCTGCTTATGTCCCACTTGCGGCTGTCAAGGACATTTTATCTCAGTCCGAGGTCACTGATAAAAGGTACAGATGGATAACCAAAATTCAAGAGTTTGATCTAGAGATTAAGATTACTAAATTAGTAAGAGCTTTAGGTCTTGCTAAGTTAATGGCTGAATCAAATCTCCTTGATTTAGAGGTTAATAATGTTGATACTGAGAATATCCTAGTCATAAGTATTGAGACACAACCCTGGTATTCAGAGATAGTACATTTTCTATGGGATGCAACATACTCGGAGGGAATGACTCCCAATCAGAGAAGGACACTGAGACTAAAGTCTCAAAAGTATGTCCTTGCTCAAGGTGATCTATATTGGTGAAATAGAGATGGGGCATTGTTGATGTGCTTAGACAAATCCCAAGCTAAAAGGATGCTAACTGAAATGCATGATGGAGTATGTGGAGGCCACTACTCTTCTAAGACCACAACTAGCAAGATAGTCTGGGTTGGATACTATTGGCCTACTTTGTTCAAAGATGCCCATGAGCATGTCCGAAGGTGTGACCCATGCCAGAAATTTTCTTCCAAATTAAAGTACGAACAAGCTTTGCCTCTTAACCCAGTTACAGTGGAAGCCCCTTTTGTCTAGTGGGGGATTGATTTTATTGGAGAAATAATTGAGGATTCAGGAAGAGGTCACAGATGGATCATAGTGGCTACTGATTACTTCACTAAGTGGATTGAAGATATACCTACTAAAAGAGCCACTAGTAAAGTTGTCATTGAATTTTTGATGGATAATATTATAACAAGATTTGATGTTCCTGTGAAACTAATAATGGATAATGCTATGAGTTTTAGATCAAAGGAGTTCACTGAATTTTGCACCAATCATGGAATAATCATGTCTTATTCTTCACCATACCATCCACAAGGTAATGGACAAGCAGAATCCAGTAACAAAAGCCTTTTGAATATTATCAAGAAAATTCTTGAGGAAAACAAAAGGTCTTGGGATCAGAAATTAAAATTGGTCTTGTGGGCAAATAGGATTACTGTTAAGAAAGCAATTGGTATATCACCATTTGAATTGGTTTATGGCACACAATCTAGGGTGTCAGTTAATAACCTTCTTCTTGTATGTATACAAGTTCCTACAAGCTGACGATATGGAGTTGTCAAAACCCATGGAAGATAGAATGATTCAAATGGTAGAAGTGGAAGAAATCAGGACTTTATCCCATAAGAGAAATCTGAAGATTCAGTTGCAATCCAAATATCTATCTGACAAAAGAACCACATTAAGGAAGTTTCAAATTGGTGACATGGTTCTTCAATGGAATGCAAGAGGGCAAGATAAAGGAAAACACAAAAAAAATGAGTCACTATGGATAAGCCATTCTATTGTTTGTGATCATAATGGAAAAGATTCATATTTCTTGTAGATAATGGATGGTGAGGTACAAGAATTCCTAGTGCATGGACAATTCCTAAAGAATTACTTCTCTTAAGTCCATGCACAGTAGGTTTTAGTCTGTATATAATTAGGTTTGTTTCTATTGGTTGCTTTTGGGCTTGTTTTTGGTCTGTTCTCTAGAGTTTTCTATGTTCTTGTGTTGATCTTGCAATCAACCATCCCCAATCAGACTCGTTGTTGTCACTATTTTGACTATTGGGTGATTTTGTTCTCTAATCCATTATAATCTGCAAAAAATTGTGCTTTGTACTTCATTTTTTTGCCTCTGAGGGTTTTGGTCTAAGGGTTTAAGGTTCTGCAATTTACCCTTTTTTATCTAAAGTCCATGCGTTATATTTCTGTGTTACTTTTTCCACTTAAGTGGAAGGGTAGCTCCACCGTGAAAAGAGGTCCCCCCTTTTACATTTATCCTAGGAAGGACCTTAAATATGTTTTATTTTTACGCTTTCCCCTAAGTCTTATTTTCTTGTCGAGCTTCCTAAAGATCATGCAAGTTCTAGTTGATCTAACGGTGCGCGCGATCTTGCGAAAGGAAGATGTGTGGAACTTACCCTTTGCGAAGTAGCAAAAAGGTGGCGGGGCTGGGTAAAGTGGTCGCAAGGAAGGCTAATGGACGATCATCTTCCAGAAGATCTAACGGACCACGTTGTTTCATAGCCCAAAGATGCGTGAGATTTATCCTTCGTGATGCAGGGAAGGGATGGTGGACCCAGGTAGGTGGGCTAAAGAATAAAGTTAAAAATCGAGCATGTTTCTCAAGATCTGGTGGTCCGCGTTGATTCGTGAAGTAAAGTTGCTAGAGATTTATCTTTCGCGAAGTAGCAAAATCCTAGCGGGCCCCAAAAGGTAAGTGAATCCTCAGGTTAAAAACCAATCATCTCCAAGAAGATCTGGTGGTGAGCACTTTTTCACTTGGCGAAGATGTCCAAAGTTTACCTTTCATGAAGTGGTGAAAAGGTAGTGGGCCCAATGAAAGGGTTGCTTGTAAGGTAGAAAGGATGCATCTTAAGATAGATCCAATGGTCCATGTTATATTGCTAAGTGAAATAGCATGAGGTTTATCCTTCGTGAAGCAGAGAAAGGATGGTGGGCCCAACAGATAGACTATTCCTAGTTTTTAAAGACCGATCAACTTGGAGTTGATCGAATGGCCCATGTTGATTCGCAGCCATAAGCAACACGAAATTTACCTTTCAAGAAGTGGCGAAATGAGTTGGCGGTTACATGGGGGATAATGTGGCAGAACAGTTGGTCATTTGGCTAAGGTGAAAGGGAATCTGTCACATGGACATGTGGCTCCAAAGGATCATAAAGGGCCCACTCCCATTGAGCGGCGATGGTGATGAAATTATGGCTAGGTAAAACACGTGGCAGTTCAGATGTGGAGTCTGATGGATTTCTTGAATGAATGAATGGTTGACATGTAAGAGCTATTTACCAGAAATCAATAAGGTAGGTGGATTCCATGCAGAGGGCCCACTTCAAAGGATAAAGGATGTTAAAGGCTGCACATCTCGAAAGTGATCCAACGATGAGCATTGTTTCGCAGCCCGAAGATGCAAGGATTTTAAACTTCACGAAACAACAAAAACCATTACCGGTGATGACTTCATGTGGTTAGTTAAAAGGACTAGCAATCACCATGGATAGTAAAGATAAAGCGGGTGGTAGAAGATCTAACTGCCAGCATTGTTTTGCATAAAAGAGATGCGTGAGATTTATGCTTCGCAAAACAGCGAAAAGAAGGTGGGACCCATTTTTAAGCAGGATGACCCAAGTAAGATAAGAAACGTGCATCTTCTTCAGGATTTGATGGACAATATTGTTTCACATGGCAAAGATGCGAGGTTTTTAACCTTCGTGAAATAGCAAAAATCCAGGACACTAAGAATTTCTTTGTGGTTCATTGGAGCCTTTTTTCAAATTCAATTGCGAATTGATTGCCGAAGCATGTGGATTAATGTCTCAATTCAATGCTCTGTTGCCATATTAAGCCTCACATCAACTGAATTTTAGTGTTATTTTAAAGAGTTTTGCAACGGAACCATTGCGCAAAGCAAATTTATTCAGGCAACAAGTCAGTTCTGTACATTGTTTAACAGTTACAATTTGAATTGATATCATTGGGTGCTTAAATTCTCAGAGGTCTGTTTGAGTTTAAATTGAAATAATTGTAATTCAAAGATGGCACCTCGAAGAGATTTCATAGGGAAGGTAAATTATCAAGATAGAGCTATATGTGATGATTTCCTAGATTAATTAACCATGTCTACAAATGTCGCTACCTAAAATAAAAGAATTAGTGCCCAAGGGCCCCTCTCTAAGAATTGGATACGGTTTATACGACAAAGGGAATTGGTTAAGGAATTCGCAAATAGGGATATCAGGTCTAGGGCTCCTCAAAGTGGGATTTGGCCAAAGACATTCCTCTACTCCAATGAATAGTATATGGGAGTTAGATGTGGGAAAACTCATAGTCCCTGGGGTTTTCATGCATGTGGATTTGTCAACCTAGATTGCAAATAATTATGACCATGTTGCCAAATGTGTTAGAAATGTGAATGGGGGGTCATTGATTGAGATAAATGATGATGAGTTTAGGAAGGTGTTTAAACACAGTGAGGTATTAAATTATTTACAGCCAATCAATTTTGATACACTTGCACAAGTATACAATGTGCAGAGAGATCACCTCAGGAGTGGCCCTTTGAAATATTTTTTTGTCAAAATAGGAGGATTAACTCTTGTAGTCCCTAGTACCATGGAACCCTTATCTCTAAATATTTTTACTCTGAGGGCTAAAGGGATGTATTGGTCACTATGTCAGATTTTTGGGGAAGAAGTTGAAACCACCATGCCAACTCACTACATGCTAATGATAGCACAGATTCTGAACCCCTCTCTGGCAGTAACTTTTGATTTTGCACCTTATCTCACTGATGTAATTCATGCAGGGCTGATAGGGATTAAAAATGGTAAGGTAGATAGACCTTTTGGGTGATACTCTCTTCTTATGCACATGCTTTTATTTAAAAGGTGCTGATTATTTTGCAAAGGAAATGGACCTAGTTAAGGAAAAGGATGGTGAAGAGATTCCTATGCAATTGTGGAGAACAATTTTGTCTTGGGATAGAGAGGATGCCAGTTACTTGAAGTTTGATAGATGTTTTGCATCTAGGCTTAGGATCCTCTTGTGCTCACAAAACCCTAGGATCCCTAAGGCTCTTTTAGAATTCCTTAGGCCTAAAGAATTTATTGAAGGTATCAAGATTGTTCACAATTGGGGTGATATATATTTATACCCTATCTCTATTGTGTTTAGAGTTTATGGTTTTAGAGGCACTCCATACTTACTCCCCTATCAAGTCCCATTGAAGATAGGAATTGCAGAGAACCTAAGGCAAATTGGGGGTGTGCAAGAGGTAGAATTAACAAATAGGGGAAAAGGGACCATTTTCCCAACTGTCACCATGGCTCATCAATTTGTAAACACCAAGGGTGGTTGGAAACACTTTGATCATTTATTTCAACCATATAGGTTGTTTACTGTAGTATCAAGGTTTGTCAACCCTAAAAATTTCTTCAATGGCATGTTCAGAAAGAGAGCAGTATGTAAAGGCAGAGCTCACCAGTTCCATTTTCCTGATGATCTAATTAGAAATGAATTCAATCTAAATGAGAAGGAATTGAGAAAAGAAAAGTGGGTAGCATACAAAAAGGCTCTTGATTTTATCCACCAATTTGATAGTGGTTATGATCCTCTGTCTAGTTTTACTCCCTTTGAGGAAAAAGTCAAATTCTTGATTCTTTATTTTGAAGATCTAATGCAAACCTTAAAGGAGAAGAGGGAAGCTATAATGAGAAATAATCCTGAAAAGGCTAAGCTGGTTCTAGCTAAGCCTACCTTTGCTAAGGCCATCCCTCTAGGTGAGTATGTGATGCACAAGAAGCCAAGGTGCAGTGTGTTGGTACCGGTAACTGGTGAGCCCTCTACTTCAAAAGGGAAGAGAGAAATAGAAGATGTCATTGACATCTAAGACTCCCCTAAAAGTCAAAGGGTGGGCAAAGAGGTGCAAACAGGTGAACCTTTATACTCTCCATCCCAATCCCCTATCCATGTGAGAGATGAACAAGCAGTGGCCGAGCAATTGTTGTAGTTACAGAGTCTCAGGGAGATTGCTTACACATATGAGGAAACACAAGAGAAAATGCCCGAAGAGCCACCTAGTGCCGAGATAAACTCGACTACAAATGAGTTCAAAGGAAAGGAGCTAGACCCTGCTATCAAACAAGCCAGTGAGGAGTTTCTGGCTGATAATATTTTTTTTACAACAAGGTCCTTTATGCAATTTGTTTGGAAACAAAACATTCAGCAATTTAAGGCAAGATGTGAGAAGAAAAGGAGTGAGCAACCCCACAAAGATGAAACTATAGTGGAGGAAGAGGTGAAGCAATAAATGATGGCAGATCTCAAGACCATTACTCCTGAAAAGGGGAGAGAAATGGTATCAAAGGCTGGTGTTCTAATTCTTCCTGAGTAGGACATAGTAGATGCCTTAGTGCTTGGAGCAGTAAGGAAAGAAACCAAGCCCTTGGAAGGAGTGACATTCAGCAAGGACAATGTTGCTTTGGTCATGTGGTCCCTAAAGATGGATGAGAGAAAAAGAAGGAAGGATACTTCAGATTCCAATTACCTTAGAGGGATGATTGTTAAAAGAGTGCAGGACAAAGAGGTAGTGGAAGCTGCCAGAATAGTTTTAGAAACAGCCAAATTTAGTGTGGCAGTGGCTTAGAAGGAAGCTAAGGAGAAGGCTGGTCTCTAGGTAAAATTAGAGACAATTCTAAAGGCTTATAATGAAGCCAAAGGAGAGATAGCCAATAGAGATAGCATCATTGCTAAATTATATAGTCAATTGGCAGGGCAATACCAAAAAGGTGAGTCCTCCACTCTAATGGTTGCATCTTATCCAGCAAGATGTCCACCCACTAGTCCCATCATCAAATTTCCCCCTTCTTCTATGTCTTCTAGTTTTCAACCAGCTGAGACCATTCAACATGAATTGGAAAAGATGAAGCAGGCTCAGGCCCTGTTTGCAAGTAAATATGAGGAAAAGGTTAGGGCCACAATTTTGAGTTTTGCTGACATAGTAGGAGCCTCCATTGTGCACACTAGCATGAAAAGAATTTTGGATATTTTGATTGAGCTTAATGGAGACAAGGCTATTATGGAGCCAATTTTGAATAAGTGGATGCCTAGAGAGGTGGATTTGGAACTTATATGTGCATCCTATGATGAGGCAAGGTCTGATGCCAATATTACATCGACTTGTGAGTTAGTAAAAGGGATGACCAGGTTAGCAGAAGGAAGAGCTGGTGTAGAGAGGAAGGCTAACTTATACAAGAAGGAATACACTGAACATAAGTTTGAACTATTTCCTAGGGGTTTTGTTAGTCCAAATCAATTGAAGGATAAATAAGTGTCACTTGATGAGCTAGGAGATAACTTATCTCAGAGGGTGAATGAAGTTATTAATACAGATGACACATCTTTGTTTGTCAAGACAATTGAAGAAATAGAGAAGACAAAGTCACATTATGGTTTTTTGGAATCGGAGGTTAAGAAAATTAGGAATACTTGGAAAAGGTTGGACAAATTGAAAAAGAAAATTGTTAGCTTCTTCTGGCCTACTGATGACATGTTCCAAGAGTGGACAAGAAAATATGTGGTGCAAGAAGTAGAGGTTCAAGAAGATGTTGCAGCAGAATAACAAACTAAAAAGCTGCTAGGATTGAAAATGACTTGTAACTTCTTTTTGAAAAAAAATTGTAGTTGTAACAAATTATTCTTAGGAAAATCTGAAGCTTGTGTTGCATCCATATTATTATAAATGGATACCAGGACTTAAGGATAGGATATCACAAGAATTTGTAAAGAAAATCTATTGAAATATATCTAGGGTTTTCTGGTTATTTGGAAATCACCTTGAGTTATGTAATGTTTTCAAAAATGAATATTAATATACAGATCAAAGCTTTTCAGGCCTAAATCTTTGTTATCTTCTAGTGTGCAATCATTAGTTTGTTGGTTTCATTTGAATAGTCTAGGGTTAATTGATTGAAAATGGATTGTAAGGCAATCTTATAGATATGTTTCTAGCTTTTCTCTTTAGTAGAGGAATTAAATATGCATGAAATATTTCTGTTAGTAAATCAATTTTTTGCTTGCTTTGAATTTGATAAACGGTTTTAGTTTAAAGGGAAAAAACTAATATATATGTCAGGCATGTATAGGGTTAATGAAAGCCGAATTGATGAAAATTGTGAGAATGTTCAGATTTGGAACTCTTGTGTAATTTGGGTGACTCTGTAATCTGGATAAGGTACTGGTACTAATTGTGGAATTCTTTCTATCTTTCTTGGGATCAAAATTGAAGATGAGTATAAGTTTTCTTTAATGTTTTAGCTTTATTGAGGTGATGAAGTCCTTAAGTTCTTAGGATTGGTTTACTGTGGATTTCAGTTTAAAAGTGTGAAAGTATTCACAAAAAGGTAAACCCACTTGAGCTTTGGATAAGTTCAAAGTGTAGAAGGTTTTGTTGAAACCTTGTTATATGTTATTCTGGAATTCTATTTTCTTGGTTTCCTCTTCATATGCAAACAGAGTTATCAAATTTTCTTACACGGAGGATAGGAGGCAATCAGAATTTGAGAACAACACCTATGATTCTCAAGAGTCCCAGATGGTCTATTCTATTATTGGACATGACTCATCTCACTATAGCCATATTTACTCTTATCTGCGTGACCAAATTATCCCAGAAAATCTTACCCATAATGAGAAAAGGAACCTAACCCGAAATGCTTCACGATACATCATCATTGCTAAAGATTTGTTTAGTCGAGGTTTGGATGATACAATGCTTAGGTGTCTAGAAACTGAAGAGTCTAAACGTACATTATCGGAAGTCCATAAAGGTATTTGTCTAACTCATTTGAATGGTCTTACTTTAGCTCGAAAACTACTAAGGGCTGGCTACCACTGGCCAGACATGGAGAAAGACGCTATAAAGTTTTCTAAAACTTGTGAGAACTGTCAGCTACATGGAAATCCCATACATGCTCCAGCAAGGGATCTTATACCCTTCATTACCCATTGGCCTTTTCAGTAATGGGCCTTTGATATCATTGGTCAGATATATCCTGCATCATCCAATGGACATGGGTTTATCATAACTGCCACTGAGTACTTCGCTAAGTGGGTAGAAGAAGTTTCGCTCATCAAAGCAACCAGTAAACAAGTAGCTCTGTTCATCCTAAACCATATCATCTGTAGGTATGGCATACCTTCATCCATTGTGACTAAAAATGGAGGACAATTCAAGAATAAAGATCTAGATGAGATCTATGAGAATTTCAAAATTAAACAACACTAGTCATCCATATATTACCCTCAAGGTAATGGACAAGCTGAGGCATCTAACAAAAACCTGTTGACTATCTTACATAGAACAGTGAACAAATCTGGGAGGGATTGGCATCTGTAGCTCAATCCTGCATTATAGGCTTACAGAACAAGTATCAGAACACCTACTGGGGCTACACCTTTTTCTTTGGTGTATGGGTCTAAAGCAGTATTACCTATTGAAATGGAAATGCCATCTCTAAGAGTTTCTTTACAAGGTCTTGTTACTGATGAAGGCTACAAAATAGCTAGATTGCAAGAGCTCAAATTGTTGGATGAACATCGACAAGTGGCATTTGATCATCTTAGGGTGTATCAAAAGGGAATGTCCAAATGATATAACAAGAAGGTTCGACAACAAGAATTTTAGGTTGGTGACCTAGTTCTCAGAGAAAATCCTAAAAATCAACAGTTTTGAGATAACAAAGGGAAGTTTGAACCCAACTGGTTGGGTCCCTACATCGTCATTGCAGTCTTTGGCTCTGGTGCCTATCAACTCTCAACATCGGAAGGAGAACAGCTCCTTGAACTGATTAACACCATCCATTTGAAGAAATTATTCACTTAGCATTCTCTGCTCCAGTAATCTGTACAGCTGAAAAATGTCCTTAAAAAAATCATAAAAATCATAAAAAGTCCTCTAAAAAAAAAAGAAAAAAAAAAGGAAAAAGAAAGAAAATGCCTTGGTGAAAACCTAATAAATAGGCACCTTGGTAAAAAAAAAATGAATCTTTGCCAAGCAGGTGAAAACCTGGCAAACAAGTGCCTCTTGTACTCAAGCGCTCCATCTATCAATGCAACGTTGGCCTTTCCCGCTTTCATGCATAATTGCTTTCGCTTGTACATATATTTCAATCACTTTTATGACATCCTGGCTTGTTGGAACCCTCATGTCTTGAAACTGAGTAATGTCCTAGTCTTAGGTTAATCGACAAAGAACATTACATGTCCTAAGAAGTATCAACAAAGTCAACTTTACTTCAGTGAAACCTGGTCGTCCACTCCGAGTCAAGCACCTATCTCATGACTACTGAAGAGTTTTATCACTGAGTAAACAAGAAAACCAACATTACAGAAAACAAACACTAAACAGTTTGAGCTATGCATGAAATTTTCTTTGTGTGATGTCTTTTATATTGGTTTTTTATTATTATCGCTTTGAATAACTTGAGGAAGTCTATCTTGACTAAGAGGAGCAAGGATTGGGGGCATAATATTTTCTTTGTTTTCTTCTTGTAGGAATGATTCTGATGATCTAGAAACATATAATAAGTTGAGTGTTTGTAATAAGAGCCTTCACATCAAGGTGAAATCGCCACACATACCTTCTATCGTGACCAAACTTTTGGGAAAAAACATAACAACAAAAAAAAAAATTGACAACGTAAACTCACAAAATAATCTACATTTAAAATGAAATCAATTAAGTTTTGTCTTAACTAAGGTGTAAATAGAAGTGTTTACTAAAGCTGGAATGATTAACTCCATCAATGAAGTGATAATACTTAATGAAGACTAATCATTCCCTAAGAGGGTCATTGCAATTAAATTAGTTAATTTAATCATCCTAATTAATTTTCCGCTAACTAAAGTCGAGGGATATTTAAATATCTCAATTGTATTTAAAACATTCCAGGCCAAAGACAATGATAATGTCATCTTAAATTTACAATTAATTAATTGGGCGCATGCAAATTCATTATTTAAATTTAACCAATAAGGTTACAAATTCAATAATGTTATTTGCCAAATAAATGTAATTTATACTATAGCCAATATTAATCTCCCCTAAACCTTCAAATTTTGACTATTAAATAATTTGGCCAAAATTGGCCTCATAGGCTAAAAATTCGTATAAAATAATTAATAATTTTCATTTACAAATTTCCCTCAAATTAAATTTAACTTGACGTCCACATTTAATTAAATACAAAAATTATCTATGAAATATCCTTATTAATAGTCCTTGATAAAATTACGTCAATAATTGCGATATTAGAACTATATAAAATTAATCCCCCAATTTAATTTTAGCTAAAAGTGAAAGGGGTCTAATTATTACTTAAACATTCATTAATAAAATAAAATAAAATTGGTTTCAACTTAACCTCTTATATATATATATATATGAAGGGGTAGGTATAAATTTAGATTTGTTTTTCCAATTGTATATATATATTATATATGCTATATTTACAATTGGAAAAACAAATCTAAATTTATACATACCCCTTCATATATATATATATATATATATATATATATATATGTATATGTATATGTATATGTATATGTATATGTATATGTATATGTATATGTATATGTATATGTATATGTATATGTATATGTATATGTATATATGGTGTTAAATTAAATAATCCAGCTATACCAACTAATTATAATACTACATCTTACACCAAAAACCCTAAATTTGAAAGTTATAATTAAAACTATAATTTAAATTTCTCTTTTATTTTTATATGCTAACCCTAACCTGAATATGGGCTAGGGTTGCATTTCTAATATACTTTTATTATTTAAATGCTAACCCTAACCTGAAATTGGATTAGGGTTACATATTTTTATTATCTAAAAATTATCTCTTTCTCTATTGTATTTACCCTAACCCAAAATTGGGTTAGGGTTTATTATTTTCTTTTGTTGTGTGTGTGTATTTTATGTGTGTTGTAGGGTATGGCAGCCATGGAGGCGGATTCTCATGCAGGTGGCGGAGGTTTTAGGGTCTACGTGTGGGGGGGGGGCTCCCTAGACACCACTGTGATTACCCACAGCGGCAGTCGTTGCCACCTACTATGGGCACCCACAGTGGCGGCTCCGTGCCGACCACTGTGGTTAACCACAGTGGCGGACCATGTCATCCACTGTGTTTACCCACAATGGCGACACCTTCCCGCGTCGTCCACTGTGTGTAAACACATTGGTTCGGCTCGTGTGCCATCCACTGTGTGTTAACACAATGGTTCGGCCTCAAAAAAGGAATTTCTTTTTTTTTTGTTATATTTTTTTTATTTAAAATATATTTAATATAAATATATATATATATACACATATATTTTCTGAGTTAGATTTTTTATCTCCTTTTTTTTTACATGCAGGAAAATAGCAAAATAGTGATAGCAAAAAACAAATACACATTCATTTCTCTTTTTTTTTAATGTAAAATGTGATCTAGTTAACATGTATACAAATATTCATTTAGCTAGATTAAATAGATTTATATTATGCAGCATTAACAACATTATGACTATCAATTTTTTTAACAGTTTGATCAATATATCAACCAGTTAATTTCCTCTTTTAAAATTAGACATAGATCTATTTGCAATTTTTGGTTTTCTAAGTCTGTGTATCCATATATTTTCTTTTTTTTTAAAACACATAACAACAGACTTTTTAAACTAACAGATTTATTTAACAGCATTTCCCTTCATTTTAACTTCTAATAGATAACTTATAGGAAAGAGGTAAATTTAAATTTGTCTACTTTAGCTTTCTGCATTTTTTTGAAGTAGAAAAATGACAGTAATAAATACAATAACAGCAACATTTAAATAGTATAAAAAAACACTTAAAACATTATCATTTCACTTTTTGCATTTCTTTTTTTTCTTTCTTTATATAAATTACAGAGATAAATAAATGACAGATTTTCAATATAAGACAGATTTAAATAAAAGATAGTAGCATAATACATTTCTTTTCCTTTGCAATTTATACAAAACAATGTTAACCAAATGCACTCTTTTTTATTCATTTTAAATGATCCATACATAAATAAAATACATCTTAAGGCTCGGTCAATAATATAGATTTCTAAATCATTTTACAATATATTTACAGTAGAAAAACTCTTTCTTTTCCCTTCCTTTCTTTACAACAATACATAATTACATTCTTATTTCTTTCTGCAACTAAAAACAAATCAGCAACTCCTAGCTTTCTTTTTTCTCTTCTTCTTTCCAAGCAACCTGCATACAAAATCTTAAGGTTGTGACGATGGAGTGCTCACCTCCCAATGTAGGCTTACTAGAACCCACCTCGAGCTTGGAGAACCAAGTCCTAGATGGGTTACACTCAAGAAAACAAAAACAAGCATGGGAAAAACTCAACAAACACATTCTCATACCAAGGTTGAAACTTCATCACATAATGTGATGTTTATAAGGGTGAAAGTGGATGAAGTACCTTGAGGAGAACTACAAGATAGTATATCATAGCCAACTCATGGCAACCAAGAAATACAACAAGAATCCATCTTAACCCAACATCCTTATAACCCCCAAGGTATGCATGCCATACGTTCTCCCCTTATGACCCCTGAATGCATAAACAAAACTATGCAGCAAGGGTCACATAAATATACCCTTGAGATCACTCTCATAATGAGAGCCTCTTACTCTAAGGCTGTCAAACTCCTTCCACCCCCAAGACCATTCTACCCTCCCAAGGGTAAGAAGGCCTTGGATACTCCCAAAACACAATAAAATGCATAAAAATAAATAAGAGAAGATCACATAATACTTTCACAAAGGAAATACAAAGAAAGCAACATTTACATTCAAGCAATCCTACAACCAGATTTCCAACATACAAGTAAGAAAATGCACCAACCTTGAATCTACCAAGGGTTTTCTAGGGATAGCTTGGAGAAGAGCAGCCCAATTCCACAATTCTTTGCTATAACACTTAGCCAAAATTCTATTCTAAAAATGATTTTTTTTTTCAAAATTCCAAGATCTCCAAAGATGGAGAGTGGGTGATTAACTCACTAAGTCTCAATCTCTTGCCTAAGAAGGCTTCTCCCACTCTTTCCAACCTCTTGGATAGAGTGAGAGGCTCCCATTGGTTGGTCTTCCCTAGGTCTTACATAGTCCCTAACCAAGGCACCTCAAGAAGAGGAATGTAATGGGGAAGAGGAATGACACATACCAAGAAGGTTATCTACCCAAGTATGGCACTCCTAAAGATGAAATTTGGCCATCTAGGAAAACCCACTTTTTGGGGAGGTAAAAAAATTCCTAGGGGAAGGACACATGGCGAAATTTTGCCTTCACCCATAGGGCCCTCTAAAAATGCTCCAAAACTGACTCTAGGAGTTGGTTTAACCCTTAGAAATTCCACCTAAAGTTAACCTATGGGTCAACTCTGAGTTGACCCTCCTTATGGCTCACTATCCTAGATTTCTTAGAACCTTCAAGGATAATTTGGAAATATATCAATTAAACAAAAAGTAAATCTCTCAAAAAGGTGACATGACAATTGCCAACACAGCATACAACATATATATCAAGTGACACTACAAAAATAATTCCACATCACAAATACACACATGGTAATTGTCTCTTGAATGATTTAAACAATGCAATAAATACAATTTACACACATGCAAATATTTACGTTTACGAATAAAATACGATACATACGGGGTGTTGTCTCTCCAAATAGACAACCCCTGGTTTTACGAACGTACATAGGCCTAGGCTTGATTCTCCATAATGTTTCCATGGTCACATGGATAATTTTCATGTGCATCTCAATTACACATTAGTACTTCCCAATAGCCTCATATAAGATTAAACACATAAATAAGAATACAAATCAATCACTTTGCATACAATTGACATCATACAAATCAATTTACCATATATCAAAGCAAATCCACATAAGCAATTATCATAATCCTCATAAACTTAATCCATTCATAAGATATGCATCATATTTATAGCATCACAATAAAGTCCTACAAATCAAATAATGACCTACACCATCTCAATGTTATCCTATTCTAGAATCATATAAAATTCTATATCCACAATGCATAGAAATGAAGCATCAATATATCAATGTTATCCAATTCCTGGGATCATATAAAGTTTAATATCCATAATGTATAAAATTAAAGCATCCATAATAGTTTCAACATGAAAATCACTGAAATGCTAGGATCTGTCGGGGTAGGGCCTCACACCCTCCCCCTCTAGGCATGAACTTCCTCTTGGAGTTCATCAAAAAGATGAGGGTGTTGTGATCTGGTATGTGTTGCATCCTCCCATGAAGTTGTAACCTCATCATAGCAATCCCACTGGACCCTAACCTGGTACAACTCTCAACCTCGAAGGGCCAATGTTCGATGAGCCAAAATGTGAATGGGCTCCAAAGCTAGCTGCCCGTTCGACTCCACCTACAAGGCATCCCAATCTAAAATAAGAGACTCATCATAGACATACTTTCTCAAAAATGATACATAAAACACATTGTGGATGCGTGACAAGCTAGGTAGCAAAGCTAGGTGATAAGCAACTGGTCCTATCCTCTCAAGGATCTCAAATGGTCTGACAAAGTGAGGTACAAGCTTAGAACCCATTCCATAATGGATTGGACTCTTATGCGGCCGCACTCTCAAGAAAAATTGGTCCCCAACCATGTAACTCTGGTCTATCCTCTTTGCATCTGCATACTTCTTTTTCCTATCTTGTGCCTCTCTAAGGTGTTGTCTAATCAAAATTACCTACTGCTCCATATCATGAACCATCTTAGGACCTATGGCCACTCTATCCTCAATATGGTCCCAACTCAAAGGTGTCCTGCAAGGTCTGCCATACAAAGCCTAAAAAGGTGGCATCCCCAAAGAAGTGTGATGCCCATTATTATAGGCAAACTCTACTAAATGAAGGTACTCCTCCCATTGGGTCTAATGATCCATGACATACATGTGGAGCATATCTTCTAACACCTGTTTAACCTGCTCTATGTATCCATCTGTTTCTAGATGATAGGTTGTGCTGAAATTGAGCTTGGTGGCCATTGTTGCATGTAATGCCTTCCAAAAGGAAGAAGTGAAGAGGGAATCCCTGTCAGAAATAATCTTGCATGGAACTCCATGAAGCTTGAGAATGTCTTGCAAGAACACCTGTGCCATTGCAGGTGCTTTGAAGGTAGTCCGGACTGGCGAGAAGTGGGCCACTTTGGTCAACTTGTCAACTGTCACCAAGATAGCATCATGGCGATGAGATGACATGGGAAGACCAATGATGAAATCCATGGATATAGTATCCCACTTCCACTCTAGTATAGCATGGGACTGGAGCAACCCACCAAGATGGTGGTGCTCCGCCTTGACTCTCTGACACTCAAGGTATTGGGCTACTAATTTAGCAATAAGTTGTCGCATACCTAGCCAATGATATAACTATCTCAATTCTGCATGCATCTTCTTAACCCTAGGATGTGCTGCATAAGGATCTTTATGAGCCTCCATGATAATGTACTCTCATAATCCCTCAAGATAAGGTACATAGATGCGTCGTCTATGGCATAATAGTCCATCGGACTCTAAGGAATAATCAACATACTTCTCCTCCAGGGTCTCTTGTGATTGAATCACCTGACAAGCCTCTAGATACCATCCATCCTCTGGCAACCGCTGCAATATACAATCTCTCAAGTCTATTCTCATAGATATGGAGTATACCTCATGTCATCTCCTACTCAAGGCATCTGCAAGTACATTCTCTTTCCCCTTGATGTAGTGGACATCAAAATCATACTTCCATAGAAACTCTATCCATCTCCTCTGACGGGCATTAAGATTAGGCTGGGTGAAGATGTACTGTGAACTCTGATGGTCTAAATGAAGCTCGAAATGATGACCCAAAAGGAAGTGTCTCCACCTCACAAGTGCATGTACTACTACTGCTAGCTCTAGGTCGTGTGTAGGGTAGTTAAGCTCATGAGTCTTAAGCTTCCTAGACTCATAAGCTATAACTCAACCCTCCTGCATAAGGACTACTCCTAATCCATCCAAAGAAGCATCTGTGCATACCATGAAATCAACCATGGGGTCTAGCACAATGAGGATAGGTGCACTAGTGAGTTCCCTTTTCAAATCTTGAAAAGCCATCTCACACCTCTCTATGCACTCAAATTTCTTTCCCTTTCGCTGGAGGGATGTAATGGGATGTGCAACTCTGGAAAATCCCTCAACAAGGCGTTTGTAGTACCTTGCTAGACCCATGAAGCTCCTAACCTTTGTCACACTGGTTGGCACTGGCCAATCCATAGTAGCTCTAATCTTTGATGGATCAATAAGATCCCATCACCGGATATAACATGCCTAAGGTACTTGACCTCTAAACTAAAGAAAGTACACTTCGACAAACTATTGTACAACTAATTGTCCCTCAAACACTGCAAAACTTGCCTCAAATGCTCCTCATGCTCCTTCTCATTCTAAGAATATATCAATATGTCATTGAGGAACACAACCACAAATCGGTCAAGGAAAGTGCATAATACCCCATTCATGAGACTCATGAATACAGCTAGAGCATTCGTAAGACCGAAAGGGACCACGATGAACTCATAGTGGCCATATTTGGTATGAAACACGGTCTTGTGGATATCACTCTCCACAATCCTCAACTGATGATACCCTGACTTCATATCTATTTTGGAAAACACTTTAGCACCCTCAAGATGATCAAACAAATCATCGATAATAGGCAAGGGATAATGGTTCTTGATGGTTACTTTGTTCAGCTTCCTATAATCCATGCATAACTGAAGGGACCCATCCTTCTTCTTCATGAAGATGACTAGTGCATCCCAAGGGGAGACACTAGGATGAATGTGACCCTTCTCTAAGAGTTCCTCAAGTTGCATCTTGATCTCATTAAGCTCATTTGTGGTCATCTTATAAGGTGCTCTTGAAACTGGCTTGGCTCCTGGTACAAGGTCTATGTGGAAGTCAATCTCTTTGCTAGGTGGCATATCAGGTAACTCGCCTGGAAACACATCTGCAAACTCCTCAAGGATGGGATGATCATCTAGGGAAGGCTCCTTCTCATTTTCTTCCTCTCTATCACTGATGGTGATAGCAAACAACTAGCATCCCTTTTGCATGCTCCACTTAAGCTACATAGCGGAGATCATACGAAGAGACACGGGCCTTTGAATCCTAGTGATTACTATGGGAGCACCATGATCATCCTCACACTTAATCTTTTTCAGGTGATAATCCATCTTGGCTCTATGGGCGTAAAGCCAATCCATGCCAAGTACGATGTCATAAGATCTGAGTGGTGTAGCTCTAAGGTCTACTAAGGTGGTGGTATTACCAATCTGGAGTGGACATCCCCTAACCTCTGAATCCACTGACACTCTATCCCCCGAAGCTAACTCCACTTCCCAACTGACACCTTACCTAACTGCCACTAGCCCGCAATGCTCCACAACCAACGGAGATATAAAGGAGTCAGTAGCTCCTAATTCAAACAATATAAAAATATCGACACCTCTGATCATACCTGCAGCCTCAATAATGGTGGCCTAGTGCTCTGCCTGACGGTTGTCAACCATTGTGAAGACCCTATGGGACTTACCCATATATCCAACTGTAGGCTCTAACACTGCCATCCTCTAACTACCTGCCATCTAACCCTGCGGGCACTCTCTCACCATGTGCCCCATGGCTCCACATGTGAAACAAGCACCGCATTCCTGAAACTATGCACCCTGAGGCCTAGAGAAAGGTTTCCCACTTGTCCTTCTTGGACCATTGTACCCACCCCTGGAGGACTGATGAGTTCATGTCGAAGGTGTGTAAGTACCCTATGCTCTTTGGTCATGCACGGGACCCTGTGAATGCCACTGCTTGGGCTTGGAGCCCTGTTGTCCCTGAGGGGGCCTCTACCTCTGATTATGTTGTGACTACTATGGAGGAGGGGGTTTAAAGGACCCCGATGCAATTTTGTGGTTGCCTTTCCAGAGGGGTTTCTAAAACTTGAAAGACTGGGGTGTGGGGTTTAGGTTCTGAAATTGATCCCTCATGTCTTGTGGCCTAACCTGAATCTCCTCTACTATCAAGGTCTTCTCCATGGCAACCTAAAGGCTTCTTGGAGTGGCCATCCTTACCAATCTTGCTATCCTAGCATTCAGTCCCTTGCTAAAATGGTTGACGAGAAGCTTCTCATCCTTCAAGTAATCCACATACGATAGGAGCTCAATGAACTTACTCTCATACTGGGTCACTGAGAGACCCTTCTGTTGGAGGCCATGGAACTCATCTATCCTATGCTGCCTAAAGTGCTCTGACAGGTGTCTCTCCATGAACCTCTCTATAAAGATCTCCCATGTGAGGGTGTCTGCAGCTAGGCCACACTTGTATTCCTCCTGTCTCCACCATGTGGAGGATATCCCTCTCAAAAGGTGGACTGCTACTCATTCCTTTAGATTGCTTTCGTAAGAACGCAATGCAAAGCACCGATCTAGGCTCAAAAGCCAAGCCTTAGCTTCTACCCCATCGATAGATCCCCCAAAAGATGGTGGTTGGAGGTGCAAAACCTCTCTGATCAGATCCCCTGGATCCTGATGTGCCCTCTCAATATAAATAGGTGGGGTTACTAGAGGTGGTCCAGGTAGATGAACGGAATCATGCTCATGCTCAGCCTAGCCCTCTAAGGGATTAGGAGGTGGACTCCTACTCTGTTCCCTCAATGTTGATCTATGGCTCCCTGAGTTATAGTTTTATGTATGACGGAGACTGTTGGAAGCCTATCCTGAACTATCCCAATCAGGTTCTGAAGTGCTAATAAGATGTCTTGATTTAGGTCAACTGGTGGTTTGGGAGGGGCCTCTAGGTTCCCTTTCGGAGCCGGTTCCTCTATGAGGCCCTACCCCGACTCGTCCTAGCATTTCAGTGATTTTCATGTTGAGACTATTATGGATGCTTTATTTTTATGCATTATGGATTTAGAACTTATATGATTCTGTGATTTGGATAACATTGCTATATATTGATGCTTCATTTCTATGCATTATAGATATAGAACTCTATATGATTCTAAAATAGGATAACTTTGTGATGATGTATGTCATTATTGGATTTGCAGGACTTTACTATGATGATAGAAATAGGATGCATGTCTTATGTATGGATCAAAATTATGAGGATTATGATAATTACTTATGTGGAATTATTTTGATACAAGATATATTGATTTTGTTTAATGTCAATTGTATGCAGAGTCTTTGACGTGTATTATTATTCATGTGTTTAAATATTATATGAGGTTATTTGGAAGTACTCATGTGTAATTGAGATGCGTAGGAAAATTATCCATGTAACCATGGAAATATTATGGAGAACCAAACCTAGACCTATGTACGTTCGTAAAGCTAGGGGTTGTCTATCTGGAGAGACAACACACCGTATGTATTGTATTTTATTTGTGAAAGTAAATGATGCATATGTGTCAAATTGAATTTATTAATTTGTGTAAATCCAACAAGAGACAAATTTTATGTGTAATTTTGCAATGTATTTTATTGTGTCACTTGACACATGTGTTGATTTATGTCTTGATTTTTGACTTGTCTCTTGGAGGGAGTTGTTTCAACCATAGCTTTTTCAAACATTTGAATGTGGTTCTAAATTTTTCTTGGGTAGAGAGTCTTTGGAGTGGTCAACTCAAGTTTGACCCGAAATTTAACTTCAGATGGGTTTATAAGGGGTCAAATGGATTCCTAGGGGTAGTTTAAAGGTGTTTCCTAAAGTCCATAAGGTATACCTATGGGTTAGGAGTATTTTTAGGCACGTGTCTACTCCCATGTGACTATTTAGTCACCTCAAAAAGTGGGTTTCCTAAGGTGAGCGAAAATTGAAATTAGAAGGTGCCATTTAGGTTAGATAACCTTCCTTTTTGATGTGAGATCCTTTTTCCACTTTTTCTTACTTTTTCCTTTTTCAGTTTTAGAAAACTGGGAGAACTCTCACTGAGGTCTTCTTAGGCAAGAATGAGAGATTTTGTGGGTAATCACCCACTCTCCATTTTTGGAGATCATGCAATTTTGAAAAGATATAGTTTTGGGATAGAATTTTGGCTAAGTGTAGAAGGAAGAATTATGGAATTGGGTTGCTCATCCTCAAACTAGTTCTAGCAAACCTTTGGGCAGATTCAAGGTTGGTTCACCTTCTTCTTTTGTTTCTTTTTAAGTTGCATGTTTATGTTGGAAAGATTGTTTGAATGAAAAATTTATTTTCTTGTATTTTCTTTTGTAAAAAAATTATTATGCGACCTGTCTTTTATTTTTTTATGCATTTCCTATGATTTGGGAGTAACCAAAGCCATCTACTCTTGGGAGAGTAGGATGGTCTTGCGGGTGGTAGGATTTTGATAGCCCTCGAGTGAGAGACTCTCATTATGAGAGTGAACTCAAGGGGTGTATATGTGACCCTTGCTGCATGGCCTGGTTTGTGCATTTGGGGGTCATAAGGGGAGAAAGTATGGCATGAATGCCTTGGGGGGCATAAGGAATGTGGGGTTAATGAATTTATGATATATCTTTGTTTGCCATGAGGTGGCTTTGTGATCTACCATTCTTGTAGTCTCCTTAGGGTATTTGGTCCACTACCACCCATGTAAAATCATCACATTTTGTGATGAAGTGTAGCCTTGGTTGGGAAAGTGTTGTTGTGTGTTTTTCCCTTGCTTGTTATGTTTGCATGTGTGTAACCTATCTAGGGCTTGGTTCTCCAAGCTCGGGGGTGGCTTCTAGTAAGCCTAGGCTAGGAGGTGAGCACTCCATGGTCAATCCTTATGATTTATTTGCAGGTTGCTTGGAAAGGAAAGAAAAAGTCAAGCTAGGAGTTGTTGTTTTTACTTGGTTTGCAGAAAAAGATTAAGAAAAGGGATGCTATATTTTCATGTTGCAGAAATGTAAATAAAAAGTTGCATGTTGTATTTACTTAAAAAAAAAAGAGAAAATGTATCTATTTTATTTAAAGTCCTCATTCAATAGAAATGAGAGACTAGTTGGGTATCTCACCCATTTGTATTGTTGGCTATATTGTATTTAAAATACACTTTAAAGAAATGCATTATTTTTATTAAGTATTATTTTGTTGCAAAAAATGAAATGTTTATCTTGGATTAAGTTCCCTATAGTTAATGAAATAATATTTGTAGTATGCATGTTAGTTTTGAAAATAAAAGTTCATTTTATCTCCTTATGCATATTAAAATAATGGGAAATGAGTAAAGTAGAAAGCTTGCATGTTAGTAAAAGAAAATTTTGCATTTAGTTCTAATTATTTATTTCCAAATACATATCATGGTTTAATAAATTTAACATGCATATCTCTAAGATTTATTTCAATGATTTCTAGTCTAATATAGTTGTTGCTTAAATTTATTTAATTCTATCATTTTACTTAATTGCAGAAAATAAATCTAAAGTTAATTAGTCTATCTCCAATTTTAGCTACATGGTAGTTTAAAAAAAAAAGAAAATACATTGTTTTAAATCTGAAAATTTTAATTAATCTGTTTAAAAGTTCAAAAAAAAATATAATATATATTTGCATAGTAAAGTTAGCCCTAGATCTCTTATGCATCTAAAATATATATATATATTTTTTAAACAAAAAAAAGATTAAAATTTTTATTTTATTTTTTTAAATAATAAGCAAAAAAGGGGGGGGAACCTCGGCCCCTCCCACGTAGTGGGCAGCGACCCCCAGTGGTGGTCGTAGCCGCAACCCATAGTTGGGGAGGCTTCAGCCCCCACAGCGACGGTGTAGTCGGGCTGCGGGCCACGCCTCACAGCGGCAGCCAAGGCCACCTCTGTGGGACGCGACCCGTAGGCACGGCTGAGGTCGTCCCTGTGGGGAGCCTTCCCCCCATGGGCTCCTCTTGCCTCTGCCACTACCGCCTCCTACGAACCAAACCCTCCTCTCGCCTCTGCCACCGCCGCCTCCTACGAACCAAACCCTTGTCCGCCATTTGCCTTCAACCGCCTCCCTGCAACAAAAAAAAAATATGAAACCCTAACCCGATTTGGGTTAGGGTATTTTGAAATTATGAAAGGAATAAAAGGAAATGGTTTGAAAGGGCATTTGATAATATTTTAAATTAGGTTTCATGGGTATTTTTATAATATTGTTGTTTAGAATAAATATCCTCATATATAAATATATAGGTATTTAATAAATATATATATATAATCATATTTATATTTATAAATATATATATATATATATATATATATATAGTTTCAAATTATGAATGTATAAATTCAACTTTAATTTAATTAGTTTATTTAAACATTCATAGTTTATAAGTGTTTATATAAACAATTAAATTTGGTGTTTTAGATTTTCAATTATTGTGGAGTTTAATCCCTTAGAAAATTTATAACGAATTTATTTTGTTAGTAAGTTATTTGACTATAGGGGATTATTTAGTCTACCTAAATTTAGGCTATTCCAAACTAAATTTTATAGGGCAATTTACATTATGGATTTAATTGACCCTTTAGTCGAATTAGTTTAACCACATTTTAATTAGTGTTAAAATAAAATATAGGCATTAATAATCTAATGCTAGGACTAATTTATTTAGTTCATAAAAGCAATTAATGGTTATTGAAGATTAATATTATCTTTGTCAATTAATTTAGAGATTTTTGGTTAAATTAATTTATTGATTTAAAATTGATGAGGTAATAAATAATTCTTTTAGTATTCCATATTTAAATTAATTTCACTTACTTGAGTTAGTGGTAGAGTTAACTCACACATAGTTAAGACAAAACTTGCTAGTGCGTTTCATATTAGCAAATTTAATGTTATTAAGAAAAATTATCCCGTTCGTGCCCAAAATTTTGGGCATGACATCCTCCCTATCAACATCTTCCTGTGCCATATGTGTATGCCTAGGACCCCCTCCACGCTTGCGAGCTTGTCGCGTAGTCGGAGGCATCCTTATGAGAAAATAAAATAAAATAAAATAAATAAATAATTTTCGGAGAAAAATTTAATTAATTAAATAATTAAAGCGAAACGTAATGGAGAAAGGTTCCTAGTGTTGGAAACCTTGCTTTGATACCAAAATGTTGTGCCCAAACTTTTGGGTAAAAGCAGAACAACAACAACAACAACAAAAAAATTGACAACATAAATTCACAAAATAATCTACATTTAAAACGAAATCAATTAAGTTTTGTCTTAACTAAGGTGTAAATAGAAGTGTTTACTAAAGCTTGAATGATTAACTCCATCAATGAAGTGATAATACTTAATGAAGACTAATCATTCCCTAAGAGGGTCATCGCAATTAAATTAGTTAATTTAATCATCCTAATTAATTTTCCGCTAACTAAAGTCGAGGGATATTTAAATATCTCAATTGTATTTAAAACATTCCAGGCCAAAGACAATGATAATGTCATCTTAAATTTACAATTAATTAATTGGGCGCATGCAAATTCATTATTTAAATTTAACCACTAAGGTTACAAATTCAATAATGTTATTTGCCAAATAAATGTAATTTATACTATAGCCAATATTAATCTCCCCTAAAGCTTCAAATTTTGACTATTAAATAATTTGGCCAAAATTGGCCTCATAGGCTAAAAATTCGTATAAAATAATTAATAATTTTCATTTACAAATTTCCCTCAAATTAAATTTAACTTGACATCCACATTTAATTAAATACAAAAATTATCTATGAAATATCCTTATTAATAGTCCTTGATAAAATTACGTCAATAATTGCAATATTAGAACTATATAAAATTAATCCCCCAATTTAATTTTAGCTAAAAGTGAAAGGGGTCTAATTATTACTTAAACGTTCATTAATAAAATAAAATAAAATTGGTTTCAATATATATATATATATATATATTGTTGGCATATGGACACTCTAATGAGACATTGTATGTGATTGAAGGTTTTGTCATTGATGGCAACCTTGCAATCCCATGGCACCGGCAAGACATTATACCGGCAAAAGCATTACACAGGAAACCTTGCAATCCTATGGCACCGGCAAGACATTATACCGGCAAAGCATTATTCAAACAAGACAGTGCACCGGCATCAGCAAGATCAATCTACACCGGCACCGGCACAAAAGATGTACACTGACACAGAAGAAAACATGTATACCAGCACAAAGGCCAACAGGATTTTTGATATGTAATATTTTGTTTATTATTGTAAGCCGACTTGGCAAATTGTAAAATGACTCTTGTATATAAAAGAGATCATTGTAGTCATTTGTGGAATATTGACAGGAAGCAAAAAAAAATTATAAGGTAGACCTAATATGCGAAATGTAGGTCAAGGGTATATGTAAAGAACAGAGCAAGAGCTGGTACTGAATCTTGCATTGAAGATGCTATTGTAAAGTAGTACAAATCATTGGATTTGCATAATCCTCATTGTAAGTCAGTGTGACTTCTTATTGAGCAGTGTGCTCTAGGCAATTGGCCTTCCTGTATGTGCAGGCCCATACTATAAGTAATATTCTCTTATTGGCCAGTAAGTGAATATTGTGGGTCACAAATCCCACTGAGGTTTTTCCCACACTGGGTTTCCTCATTAAACATCTTGTGTTATGGTGTTCTTTTCATGTGGATGTTTTTGATTTTGTTATTTACATTAATTCTTGCATACCGGTATACTATTACTTTATGTTCTGCATGTTCTATTTTAAGAAAATCACATTACCGGTCAGATACTAATTCCCCCCCCACCTCTCAGTATCTGTGGGAACCCTAACAATTGGTATCAGAGCCTAGTCCTCTATTTTTAGAAGCTTAATAGCTTGAGGAAGATCTTGACACCGGTAAAGATGGAAAATCTGATGAAGCAACTTGAAGGAGCTCTTACTAACTATGATGCAGAGAAGTTGAAAATTATCAAATTAGAAGATGATTTAAAAGCAGCTTGAGACATTATTCAGGCACTTCAAGAAAATCTTACTGTTACAAGAAATAAGAGAAGAGAACTTTGTGAAAAATTGCAAAATGAGAATGATGAAAAGGAATCACTTAATGATATGATAAGAAAATTGAAACAAGAGATCATGACAACAAAAAATGAAATGCAGGATATGACTATGAGATTTTGCAAAGAGATTGAGGACAGAAAGAAGAATGAAGAAGAATTGACCAGGAGACTAAGTGATGCAGCAAATGAGAACACAAGACTTAGCTATGAAAATGACATGTTGAAAATAGATCTGATGCATACTCAGAATGACTTGAATGAACTAATGAGACAAAAAGAAATCTTGGAAAGGGAATTGGAAACTGCAATTCAACACAAAGAAAAATTCAAGAAAAGCTCAGAAGAACTTGGTACCTTATTGAAGAATCAAAAACCCAAAGGTGACACTTCTGGAATTGGATTTGAAGTTGGAGAAAGCTCTGGTACTGCAAATACCCAGGATCATAGAAAACCGGTAAGACCTTCTAATACTTACAAATTCAATGGAAAATGCTTTAACTGCAATAAATATGGTCATAGGGCAAATGAATAAAGATCTAGGAATTATCAGAATATCAATCCTCCCACTGGTCAATGCTCCAAATGCAACAAAATTGGTCATAAATCTGAAAATTGCAGAATGAATGTAAGATGTTATGGTTGTGGAAGATTTGGACATTTATCAAATCAATGCAGAACAGAAACCGGCATAGGTTATGGGAAAGCTATTCAGAAAAATAATGTAACTTGTTATGCATGTAACAAGATTGGTCATATTGCTAAATTTTGTAGAAGTAAAGGGACACTGGTAGACAACAAAAGTACTAGTTTGAAAGGTAAAGAAAAGGTTGAAGAGGTTAAGCAAGAATTTTCAAAGCAATGGATTAGAAAAGTTGATCTAAATATTGGGGATACTCCTCCACCGATAGAACCAACAAATGCTTCACTGGTAGGACAGAGCAATGCTCCATCGGCAGGATGTTCTTCATCAAATTGAAGAAAATTATCTTGAGGGTTTGGCAATCTAATGACACATGTGCTATTATTCCCTCAGTTAGAGAAAAGAAGTTGAAAATCATTCATTACCGGCAAATAAAGTTAAGTTAATACATTACCGGCAAGCAATTAATGTGGTAGGTAGCAGAAAAGACTTTATAAAATAAGGTTTTGGCTCCATTTCACTTCACCGACCATTCAAACTTTCAGAGAGCGCGAAGATTTCCAAGCTAAGGCATTTTCGAGCAAAGAGGCAAAGCACTTTAGCAATCAATCCATCCAAAGGTAGAAAAAGGTATTTATCATCATGGCATCCTCCTCTACACCTGAATTCATAGCAAAACCTACAATAGTCGAGGTTATAAAATGCCCTAGGCCCGTGTTTGAGCTAGTTCCTGAGGTAGCTAAGAAAGATGACAATACAGGTGCTTTTTCCCAAATTCCAAAAGGTGTTGTTTATGCAAAAGACCCTAGAATGTATATTCATTGCAACATAGAGGAATTAGGTGATGAAGAAATTAAAAACATGTATAAGTCTGTTATATGTGACAACTCAAGAAATGTGAAACCTAAACATAAAGTTGTTGAAACCCTAGGATTCACTGAAATCCTCTGCATTCCTAAATTTCCCAAGGAAGTGGTTAGAATAGTTCTAAGCAGGGTACATGGATAATTCTTTTGGCTTGATTTAGTTCACAAAATTACTAAGGAAGCTGTGAAAGCAGTAATAGGGTTACCTTCCACCGGTAACAGACCTGACAAGACCACGAAGGTCTCCAATGACCTAGTAATGAACTTAACTAGTGCAACATCCGACAAGAGATCATTGAGGGTTAATGATGTAACTGATACAAATGTGAGATTCATTAGCATGATTTTAGGGTATAAAGCAACTCATGCTAATAGGCTTAACTCAATTTCCAATTTATGCATAAAGAGTGCTTATGACATGGTTAAGGACAATGTGAAAATTGATGTTTGTGAATGGTTAAAAGATGAATTGATTGATAACCTAGGCAAAATCAAGAAAGATAAGAAAGGAACCTTTAGATTTGGAAATTTACTTGTATGCTTAATGCTACATATAACCAAATAGGCTCCCAGTATAGGCAACAAAGATTTTGGATTTGACATACCGGTAGGAAAACAATTATCAGACCTATTCAACAACATGGGTGAAAACAAAGAAAAGAATATCAATGAGTATTTTCAAGCACTAAAGGTCAGAATGAATAAAAGAATCAGACTATCACAGGAAATTGTCAACAAATACAAGGATGATATATGTTTTGTAATCAAAAAGGATGAGATCTGCATGGAAGCAATCATCCCAAGGATAATCTGGGTAACAGAGATGGGGTATGAAATAGATGACCACATAGTGGAAACTTATGCCAAAGCACTTCTGGAAGCCCCCAATGAACCAAAGGAAGAAGTATTTGGTAGTGCTGAGACCATAGAAAGTCAAATTCAATCTAAGAAGAGAGTGAAAAAGCTTGAGGCATTTGTGAGAAAAGGATCCAGACAAGCAAAAGCCATAAAGGAAGATGTATTAAAGAAAACCGGCATAACTGAAGATGAGTTGGCAGCCCAACAACCTAAAACTCATCTATCACCGGTAGGTACTTCTTCAGAAGGAGATATGCCAGCAACTTTTAAAAGAGTTGTTAGGAAAAGAGACCCCTCACTGGCAACCAGTCCTTCACCTAGAAGGACAAGACAGAAGCAACAAGCTATGAGATCTCCAGTCAGAAAGGTCACACCTAAGAAGAAGCTAACCCCCAAAAGGAAGAAAAAGACAAACACTGACTTGGCCCCTCTTGATATATTACTGAATGAGATCACAGAGGAAGGTAAATTGAAAAACATAGGGAAAATCTATGACACCCTATCAGATGATGAGAAAGGACAAGTTGAGGAGAGTGTTATATTACACATGGACATGTATAAAAAGTTTTTGTTGCAAGTCTTAAATGAAATTCTTGATGAACTATATAAAAGACTTGAGGCCAGAAGGCAAGGAATAATTGAGTTGGATAAGAAAATTAAAATAGAAAAATTACTTGCAGTATACCCGGTTAACTCACCTAAAGAAATTGATGATCTGATAGCTCAAGCCAACCAGATAGGGTTTTCCACTACACACCGGAAATTTTCAATAATGGCAGGTAGAGTTACAGAGGTTTCAGAGGAAACAAAAAATGGTTGGGATATATTCTTGGTTGAAAAAGAAAAACAAGAAGAATATAGGAATCCCAAGCCCATTAAGGTATATCAGAAGGACAAAGGGAAAGGTAAAGTTGGTGGACCACCAAGTATCAAGATTAGACACAACTTACCCCCACCTCCTCTAAATACTCCACCGGTAAAAACAACAACTACTGAAAATCAACCGACAGCTGAAAGTATGGATACAGAGGATAATAATCATAATCCTGAAGTCCTATATACTGTGAATGTTGATACTCAGAAGATCAACATAGTGGTAGATAAGGATACAACAAATAAATCAGGTATATCCAAAGAGCCTCTGGTAACAGGAAACACAGAGAAACCGGCAGTAGATACAGAGAAAAAGATGGAATCTGAAACACAAACAGAGCAACCAACAGAGCTAAAGGCTTCAGAATAGATGCCACTGGTAAGAAATGATACAAGAAAACTAGTGCTTAAAGAGATGGAGACACAAACAGACCTACCAGAGGTCAATACTAGCATGGTCACTTCCACCGGCACTCAGTTTGTTGGGTCACCATCAAATGTGACTGAGGTATTACTTGAATCTATCAAGAAAATAACTGATTATAGCTCACAAGCTTATAAAGCGATAGATGATTCAATTCCATTTTTGAAATCAATAGCTCCTAATTGTAATATAGACAATAAAGATTCTTTAGGCCAGTTGGATACACTTTGTAAATATATTTTTGAAAATTTTGAGCAAACAAAGGTAGAAACTATAAAGGAAATTGTAGAAAAAGAGAAACAGAAATTCTTTGAGGAAGGAATAAAGAAGTGTAACAGGGAATTTGACACACTTCTACCGGAACTGTGCAATTTATTGAAAGAGTACAAAACTTTGTACAAAGACACTTGTAAGACAAACTTTTTGACCATAGATGTAGACAAAAAGATGAGAAAGGTACAGGAAGAGATCAATAAACTTGCAGATAATTTTGTTAACTTACCTGATACATTATCGGTGTTTGAGGAAAAGATAACAAATTTTGAGGAAGAAGTACTCAAATTGGAAAGAGAAAAAGAAAAAATAATAAACAAGGCAAAACTCTTGAGATCTAAACTAAGTCCAAGATTGGACTATTTAGCATCTCTGCGGAAGGAAATCTCAGAGGCATTAACACAAGGAAGCAAAACACTGGCAGAGCACTTGCAGCATCTCACCGGTACAGTATACAGAATTGAGACAGCAATAAAAGATAGTAAGAAGTTTATGGATGGCATAAACTTAATTTTGGGAGATCTTCTTCAGATAATAACTACCCAACTACAAGGTTGAGGTTATGGATTGGTACAGCTACAAACTCTACTAACCTTTGTCATTGATGCCAAAGGGGGAGTAGTAGGATGAGAAAATTCAAAACACAGGGATCATATGCTCAGGGGGAGTTCTCACATTTTTGGTAACATTTTTGGTCTACACATTTTTGGATATCCTTTTTTTGAAATTTCTCATGAGTGTTGCCATCGATGCCAAAGGGGGAGATTATTGGCATATGGACACTCCAATGAGACATTGTATGTGATTGAAGGTTTTGTCATTGATGGCAACCTTGCAATCCCATGGCAATGGCAAGACATTATACCGGCAAAAGCATTACACAGGCAACCTTGCAATCCTATGGCACCAACAAGACATTATACCGGCAAAGCATTATTCAAACAAGACAGTGCATCAGCATCAGGAAGATCAAACTACACCAACACAGGCACAGAAGAAAACATGTATACCAGCATAGAGGCCGACAGGATTTTTGATATGTAATATTTTGTTTATTATTGTAAGCCGACTTGGCAAATTGTAAAATGACTCTTGTATATAAAAGAGATCATTGTAGTCATTTGTGGGATATTGACAGGAAGCAAAAAAAAATTATAAGGTAGACCTAATATGCGAATTGTAGGTCAAGGGTATATGTAAATAATAGAGCAAGAACCGGTACTAAATCTAGCATTGAAGATGCTATTGTAAAGCAGTACAGATCATTGGATTTGCATAATCCTCATTTTAAGTCAGTGTGACTTCTTATTGAGCAGTGTGCTCTAGGCAGTTGGCATTCCTGCATGTGCAGGCCCCTATTGTAAGTAATATTCTCTTATTGGCCAGTAAGTGAATATTGTGGGTCACAAATCCCACCAAAGTTTTTCCCACACCGGGTTTCCTCGTCAAACATCTTATGTTATGGTGTTCTTTTCATGTGGATGTTTTTTATTCTGTTATTTACATTAATTCTTGCATATCGATATACTGTTACTTTATGTTCTGCATGTTCTATTTTAAGAAAATCACATTACCAGTCAGATACTGATTCACCCCCCCCTCTCAGTATCTGTGGGAACCCTAACATATATATGGTGTTAAATTAAATAATCCAGCTATACCAACTAATTTAATACTACATCTTACACCAAAAATCCTAAATTTGAAAGTTATAATTAAAACTATAATTCAAATCTCTCTTCTATTTTTATATGCTAACCCTAACCTAAATATGGGCTAGGGTTACATTTCTAATATACTTTTATTATTTAAATGCTAACCCTAACCCGAAATTGGGTTAGGGTTGCATATTTTTATTATCTTTCTCTATTGCTTTTACCCTAACCCAAAATTGGGTTAGGGTTTATTATTTTCTTTTGTTGTGTGTGTGTGTATTTTGTGTGTGTTGCAGGGTACGACGGCCATGGAGGTAGGTTCTCATGCAGGCGGTGAAGGTTTTAAGGTCTACATGGGGGGGGGCTCCCCGGACGCCACTGTGATTACCCATAGTGGCAGTCGGTACCACCCACTGTGGGCACCCACAGTGGCGGCCGTGAGCCGTCCACTATGGTTACCCATCGTGGCGGCCCCGTGCCAACCCTGTGGTTAACCACAGTGGCAGCCCCGTGCCGACCACTGTGGTAAACCATAGTGGCAGCCCGTACCGTCCACTCTGTGTAAACACAGTGGCGGCCCATGTCGTCCTCATCCACTATGTTTACCCACAGTTGCCACACCTTCCCGCACTGTCCACTATGTGTAAACACAGTGGTTCGGCCCGTGTGTCATCCAATGTGTGTTAACACAGTGGTTCGACCTCAAAAAAGGAATTTCTTTTTTTTTTGTTATATTTTTTTTATTTAAAATATATTTAATAAAATATAAATATATATATTTATATATTTATATACACACATATATATTTTCAGAGTTAGATTTTTTATCTCCTTTTTTTTTTACATGCAGGAAAATAGCAAAATAGTGACAGCATAAAACAGATACACATTCATTTCTCTTTTTCTTTTTATGAAAAATGTGATCTAGTTAACATGTATACAAATATTCATTTAGCTAGATTAAATAGATTTATATTATGCAACATTAACAACAATATGATTGTCAGTTTTTTTAATAGTTTGATAAATATATCAACCTATTCATTTCCTCTTTTAAAATTAGACATAGATCTATTTGCAATTTCTGGTTTTCTAAGTCTGTGTATGCATATATTTTTTTATTTTTTTTTAAACACATAACAACAGACTTTCTAAACTAACAGATTTATTTAACAGCATTTCCCTTCATTTTAACTTCTAATAGATAACTTATAGGAAAGAGGTAAATTTAAATTTGTCTACTTTAGCTTTCTGCATTTTTTTGAAGTAGAAAAATGACAGTAATAAATACAATAACAACAGCATTTAAATAGTATAGAAAAACACTTAAAACATTATCATTTCACTTTCTGCATTTTTTCTTTCTTTCTTTAAATAAATTACAAAGATAAATAGTTGACAAATTTTTAGTATAAGACAGATTTAAATAAAAGACAACAGCATAATACATTTCCTTTCCTTTGCAATTTATACAAAATAGAGTTAACCAAATGCACTCTTTTTTATTTATTTTAAATGTTCCATACACCAATAAAATACATCTTAAGGCTCAGTCAATAATACAGATTGCTAAATCATTTTACAATATATTTACAGTAGAAAAACTCTTTCTTTTCCCTTCCTTTCTTTACAAAAATACAAAATTACATTCTTATTTCTTTCTACAACTAAAAACAAATCAGCAACTCGTAGCTTTCTTTTTTCTTTTCTTCTTTCTAAGAAACCTGCATACAAAATCTTAAGGTTGTGACCATGGAGTGCTCACCTCCCAGCCTAGGCTTACTAGAAGCTACCCCTGAGCTTGGAGAACTAAGCCCTAGATAGGTTACACTCAAGCAAACACAAACAAGTATGGGAAAAACTCAACAACACATTCCCATCCCAAGGCTGAAACTTCATCACATAATGTGATGTTTACAAGAGCGGAAGTGGACCAAGTACCTTGAGGAGAACTGCAAGCTAGTAGATCACAACCAACTCATGGCAAATGAGAAACACAACAAGAATTCATCTTAACCCAACATCCTTATGACCCCTGAATGCATAAACAAAACTATGCAGCATGGGTCACATAAACATACCCTTGAGATCACTCTCATAATGAGAGTCTCTCACTCTAAGGCTGTCAAACTCCTTCCACCCCCAAGACCATTCTACCCTCGCAAGGGTAATAAGGCCATGGATACTCCCAAAACACAAGAAAATGCATAAAAATAAATAAGAGAAGATCACATAATACTTTCACAAAGGAAATACAAAAAAAGGAACATTTACATTCAAACAATCCTACAACCAGATTTCCAACACACAAGTAACAAAATGCACCAACCTTGAATCTGCCAAGGGTTTTTTAGGGATAGCTTGGAGAAGAGCAGCCCAATTCCACAATTCTTTGCTGCAACACTTAGCCAAAATTCTATTCTAAAACTGGTTTTTTTTTTCAAAATTTCAAGATCTCCAAAGATGGAGAGTGGGTGATTAACTCACTAAGTCTCAATCTCTTGCCTAAGAAGGCTTCTCCCACTCTTTCCAACCTCTTGGATAGAGTGAGAGGCTCCCATTGGTTGGTCCTCCCTAGGTCTTATGCACTCCCTAACCAAGGCACCTCAAGAAGAGGAATGTAATGGGGAAGAAGAATGATACATACCAAGAAGGTTATCTACCCAAGGATCGCACTCCTAAAGATGAAACGGGCATCTAGGAAAACCCACTTTTTTGGGAGGTAAAACAAGTCCTAGGGGAAGGGCACATGGCCAAATTTGGCCTTCACCCATAGGTACCCCATAGGGCCCTCTAAAAATGCTCCAAAACTGACTTTAGGAGTTGGTTTAACTCTTAAAAAGTCCACCTAAAGTTAACGTACGGGTTAACTCTGAGTTGACCCTCCTTATGGCTCACTATCCTAGATTTCTTGGAACCTTCAAGGATAATTTGGAAATATATCAATTAAACAAAAAGTAAATCTCTCAAAAAAGTGACATGACAATTTCCAACACAACATACAACATATGTGTCAAGTGACACTACAAAAATAATTCCACATCACAAATACATGCATGGCAATTGTCTCTTGAATGATTTAAACAATTTACACACATGCAAACATTTACGTTTACGAATAAAATATGATACATATGGGGTGTTGTCTCTCCAAATAGATAACCCTTGGTTTTACGAACGTACATAGGCCTAGGCTTGATTCTCCATAATGTTTCCATGGTCACATGGATAATTTCCTACGCATCTCAATTACACATTAGTACTTCTCAATAGCCTCATATAATATTAAACACATAAATAAGAATACAAATCAATCATTTTACATACAATTGACATCATACAAATCAATTTACCATATATCAAAGCAATTATCATAATCCTCATTAACTTAATCCATTCATAAGATATGCATCATATTTTTAGCATCATAATAAAGTCCTGCAAATCAAATAATGACCTACACCATCTCAATGTTGTCCTATTCTAGAATCATATAAAATTCTATATCCACAATGCATAGAAATGAAGCATCAATATATCAATGTTATCCAATTCCTAGGATCATATAAAGTTCTATATCCATAATGCATAAAAATAAAGCATCCATAATAGTTCCAACATGAAAATCATTGAAATGCTAGGATGGGTTGGGGTAGGGCCTCACACCTTGACTCCACTTATTTGTATGCTACAGGGATGTTCATATCATTTCTTTGTCTGTTTTGAGGGAATTTCTTTATCATGCAATCCGGGTCCGTGTGAAATCCATCCAAGGATATGAACGAAAAAGGTTCATTGCGGACAAGATAATTAATATTGCACATGAAAAGAAAGGAACTCTAATCTGCCTGCTATGTTTGTTAACGCTCAGTGATTAACTTAAGCATTTCAAATCCAGTGACTAGGTTTAGGTTGCATCTCATTTTGCATTTCATTCTGTATTTTGTGAATTTAGAGTGATTTCGGTATGGTAATAATGATCTCTTTATCTTCTGAATGAGAGTTGGAAGCATCATCATTTCTTAGTTAAGTGGTTTCTTTTCATCATTTCTCTGATCGAGTGCTTGTGTATTGAGATGTTTAGCTCCATACATAAGCATTTTGTATAGATTCATACATTGTGTTATCATTCATTTATATTCATCTTATTGCATAGAAAAAAAAAAAAATTTGCATTACTAGATACTCATTTTCATTCATTTTATTTGCATATGAAAAGAAACAAAAACAAACATCCATATTCATTTGCATTACATCTATTCTGAAAAGATATGAATACATATAGAATAAAGCATATAGAAAGACATCTCATAAATCGATCGACACAAGTACAATGAAGTCAAATCAAGATCTTGTATATATAATGATAAAGTCTCAGGGTACAAAATGATGTCAACTGACATATACAATCTCCCATCGGAGAAAGAATCATAAGGGATACAAAAAATGGGTGTATCTACAAAAAAATCTAAGATCTATCTCTTTGCCTCTCCCTCATCTCCAAGTGGTGCAGTAGGTGGAGCCAGATGACCTGGATCCTGCCTAAGTGTCTGAGCTCCCTCAGATCGAGTGATATACTGAGAATATGGTACAACCTATTGCGCTACTGAAACTGCTACGTTGTAAGCCGCAACATAATAGGCTACCCAACTAGTCTGATGGAGAACCTTCTGCTGCGAAGCGTATCTCTCTACCCTCATCTCTATGACCTGATGATTGCACTCTACTCTAAGCTCAGCTAACTGACGATCTCTCTCTGCTCTAAGCTCTTCTAGTTGTTGATCTCACTTCGCCAGCTAAGTTTGTGCCACTGTCAACTGTGACTGTAAACCCACTAGGCGTGCTCTCATCGACCGCGTTGTGTCGGCCCCCTAATCCCTCGTAGGCTCTATTCCTCCATCTCTGCCTCCATCTCCACCTCTGACTCCCCCCTTCTCATCTCTCCTTTGTCTCACCTGTCTCAGAGCTACTCTCTCCTCCTCTCCACCACTCTCCCCTCGCTCTGCTAAGTCTCACCCCAACAGTCCCTAGGGATCCACCCTCTCCTCTCTACTCCTGCCTACGACCAACTGACACCCTACTGCTGCTAGTGCTAGGATCACCACCTGTCCACCTCAGAGCCTTGACTCTTGGTCCTTGCCTCTATCCCTGTCCCTATTCCTACGTAGGGGCATCATCCTCAACCTCCTCTATTAGAGGTTCCTGCTCTGCTGGATCAGTAAATCTTGGGAAAGGGTGCTACTAAAACCAATCCTAGTATTGGGCAGTACCCCTGCATCTACAATATCATCCATGTAATCCCATCTCAGTCATTGTAACCCAGTCAACTCCTACATGCCTAGAGCATATTATAGCCTCAGCACCCATCCCCACCTCTCCTCATCTACATAATGCGCATATGCAATAAACTCCTGTGAGATCCCTTGAGGTCTACCATACTGCCTCATCACTCAAGTAACAACAAACCACTTAACCACTATCTATGATCTTCCTATGAGAGGTTGGGTCATGAATAGGTCACTGCGTATAGCTCTCCAATCATCCCAAGGCTCCAGACCCCTGTACAGTCTCCATATCATGACTATCAAGTCATCCAGTTGTCGTCTCCAATAATCTATTTTTCCTAGATGGGGCTGCGTAATATATCCAAAATATCAGTAAACAATAGGCTGTTGTGGATCTCTAGCATCATCCACAATATGTTTGCATACTAGGAGGTGCTCCCAAGCCCATATCTGTAGTATCAAAACTCCTGCAGCCATACTCTTCACATTCCTATATACAATCTCATGCATCTCGCGATACGTGTGTGCCAATATACAAGAACCCCATCCTAACCTCTAGGGCTACTCCATAAGTCTCTCCAACATCCTGCACCATCCACAAGAAAACCCCTGCTATCCCCTGTCTAGCATAAGAAAGCAACCAATGAAACCTGCCAAGATGCAAGCTAGTGGAAATTTCTCACTATACCTGGTCATCATCACGTCCCAACTAATAGAACGTATCAAAATGCCTGCATCCCTAAATACCTGTCTCATAGCTAGTAGCCGAGGGCGCTGTGCTATATCATAATCTACCTTACCCCTAGCAAAAGGGATACGGAGAATCCTGTATATGTCCTCGGGAGTGATCGTCATCTCCCCAACTGGTAAATGAAACGTATTATGCTCTAAATGGAACCTCTCAACTAATGCAGTGAGCATACCGTGATTCACACGGATATCAGGTAACTCAAGAAGATGAGTCAATCTGCATAAATCTATATGAGCCCGATCTACATCAGATAACTGATGAACTAATGTCACGGTTGGTGGATGTATGCATCTGACCAACACATGAGGCAATCGAACATGCAAAAATCAAACAACAGCGCATCAGAAAACATTTCAAATTAGCCTATAAGAGAAGTAAAAAATCAGGAAAATCCAACTACATCAATTGCAAAATCAAAATTTCAAGTTTGCACCTTCAAAAAGGCTTACTGTTTTTCAAACGACAAAACATCATAGAGACAGTAACTCGTACGAGTTAGGAATTGGTCTAGTACAACAAAACAGTCTAAGATGACACAGGACTAGCCCTAGAACGACAAAATGGGCTCTTTTGAAGGTACTCGTACGATAGAAGGGTAGTTGCAGTATGACAAAACTAGTAACTTTAAACGATAAAATAAATTCAATCAATTTGTTGTAGGAGACAAGATCCTGTCTCGCATGACAAAATGATAAAGTTTCATTTCAACACGCCTAAAAATTGAAAAATTCAACAAAAAAATTCAAAATTGAAATGATTAACAGGCTTAAGATCGATCACTTACCGCTAGCTCATAGTTTCGAGGTCGATTATGTCATCTCTGGCGCTTGAATAGATGCTCCTATGTGGGAACCACCATTTTTCTTCACATAAGGCTTTTTGAATTTTCAAACTTGAAGGGTTAAAATGAATTGAAAATGACACTTCCACCCCTTATATAGCCAAAACCCTAATTTTTCAACTTGCTTTGATGGACATGAAAATTGTACCTTTAGCTAATTTCCCATCCTGATTCCATTTTCGAGATCAAAATCAAAATTTGAGATCATTTTGCTAGTCAATTTCACAAAATTTGAACCACTTAGCGCTTTCATCAAAATCTCATTTTTTCTTCAGATTGCACTCAATTTCTTATGAATCAAACATTGAATCTCAATTTTATTCTACAAATCAATTTTGCACTCAATTTCTCATCAATCAATGCCAAATTTTCAAAAAATCCTCTGAATAATTTGTGCTCAATCATTATTATCGCCAAAAATTGCCTATAATCATGTACCCTCGCTATCTTTTGATTTCACTCCCGAGGGAGCATACTGATGACCTCATGACATCACATCTTCAATGTCGAGAAATTTTTCAAATCTTCATCAAAAGTTGAGCAAAAATATTTTTCAACTAAAGAAAATCAATCAAATTCTTATTGCTAAGGGGCATCTTAGCTTCATCGCTTCATATCAAGTTGAGATCTCTCGATCATCTGAATCGAATCAATCGCTAGGGGCATATTAGTTTTATCGCTTTTCATCAAGCTGATAATTGTCTTCATCTGAATCAATCTCTTAACGTCAATCAGTTTCATCACTTTTCATCAAGCTTATTATTCATTTAAACTCAGTCAAAAGTTTAGAGAGTATCTTTGATCACATGCTCAATCTAAGCAGGTGTTTAGTTTCATCGCATCAAATCAAGCTCGACAGTTTATCTTCGCTCATCGTATCTTGATCCATCAAGTTCAAGATTGATTTTATCTTTGCTCACTATGTCTAGTTCAATCAAGTTCTAGATTAGTAAGATCATTTCTTGATCAATCAAGTTCAACTTCAGTATCTTTGCTCTATATCATTCCTAGTTCAATCAAGTTCAGGATCAGTATTGCTTTAATCAACTCTGTTCAACTTCATCGCTTCAAATCAAGCTAAACACCTCGTTCTTGATCTGGTTAGTGATCAATCAAGTTCAGAACTAGTATATCTTATGATGAATACTAAGAGGGGGGGTGAATTAGTATACCAAAAAATACTGAACTCAAACTCTTAAATAGTTTAGCAGATAACCGGGATAACAGATTCAATAATAAACCGGTTAAGATAAATGCAAACCAAATAGCAAATAAAGCATTCACCTACAAAAGCACAATCACCATAACACAAGATATTTTGATGTGGAAACCCAAATGGGAAAAACTATGGTGAGTAGAAAATCACAAGTAACTATCTGTAGAATAGAAACCAAACCAGTTAAGGTCATACAATATTCTTCACTAGAATAGACCCTGTTAGGAATCTAGATCTTTGTTAGGAGATAAGTCTTGTTAAAGACTACCTTGTTAAAGGATTTCAAATCCATAGTTATGAATCACCTTGTTAGAGGATTTACAAAGGTTTTGCTGGGCCTACCCGGTTAAAGGTTTCAGACTTGTCAAAGATATGAGTAATCAACAAGTGAGTGATCTAGATACTAGCACAGTATGCTTGGTTAGATCCTTGATAGCTTTTTGTTAATGCATTTCAGCATTACTTCAGTCTTCAATATCTCCACACTTTAACTCTTCACACAGATCTAATTCTCTCTGCAAAGATTGCACATAGCCTTCTCATACATCATACATCTCTCACACATGCAAACCCTATACATGATGTCCTTATAAAGGAAACTGGTTTCATGTTGGTCTAATAGGATTAAACTACAAGTTTCTATGTTCAATGCATCTAGACACATTTGGTAACACGGCACAAAATCACCACCAAAGTGTCGGTGGATGATAACTCATCACAGAAATACCAATTGGTAACTCATCACAGAGTAATACCAGTTCATACAATATACCGATTACCGGTTGTCAAAATTGAAGACTAGTAGATCATAGTGCTATCTACCACTTTGTTCCTTCGTACCGCTTGAGATCCTTGAACTGCTTGAGGTCTTTATACCACTTGGGTTCTCCATACTACTTGAGGTCTTCAGTCAATTTGTGATCGGTTAACATCTTCTACAAAACACCAATAGTCTAAAGACTAATCCTTTTTGTAGAAATTACAATGTATACTACTCCCCCAAAGTGGTAACATGAAAGTATACATAACATTCACCAAAATTTTAAATACTACTCCCCCTTTGCCAACAATGACAAAGTAATGTAGAATAACCCTTGTTTCCTTATATATAAAAATAGAGTAAATATTTATGACAATAAGGAATAAAACTTATCAAAAATAGATTTAAAATCCTGCATAAAATTTTTCATGGCCAATGACCATGACTCAAGTAATGAGGTAGCAACCTCACTTTCTATCTGCATCTAGAATACTAGTTCTTCCATAGCATCAATGGTACTCATCTCTTGAGTTACCATGATGGATTCTAGATTGAGAAAACATTTCTGAAAAATCTGCAGTCTGGGTAATAAGACTAGTTGAAGCTCCTGCAAATCTTTTGTCTGGTTGCAGATTTTTTATTCCATCCTGGTAGTCTGCAGCTGATAATGATGGATCATTTTCCCATGTGTAGTAAATGAATCATATGGAATCTTGAAGTTGTTTATGTATGCCTGGAACTCTGATTTGATTTTATCTTTCTGCTTAAGCACATCATCATAAAATAGATGGGGAAGGCAGATTTTACTCAACAGTAATTTGCCCTCATCCATAGCACCACTGATATCCTTTTGTTGCTTCAGAAGTTGAGACCGGAGCTCATTCAGTTTCTTGACTAAGGTAGTGTTGAGTGCCTTTTCATGATTCTTCTTTGTAGTGGTTGCAGCAACATCTTCCAAGCATTTGTCATGCCCAAACTTTTGGGCAAAAACACACAACAATTTTTTTTTGATACACTTAATTATATGCAAACCCTGTTTAATTAGATGTGACAACTTAACAGGTTGTTCCAAGCAGAATCTTAAATTATAATAAAACATTTTTCTAATGTGAGCGATGAATAAAACAAAATTATCTAGAAGCATTAGGTTTCTATAAAACTCCTATACAACAAAGTCAGGATATTCCTAACATATCAGTTTACGATAACTCCTATAATCAAACGGAACAAAATGATTTTTAAAGGGACAATAATATATTCACATCGAATGTCCCTTTTATTACTGTTACAAATTATAATCCTTAATTAGATCGACTTCTACTAATAGGCATTAATATAACTACTAGATTCAATAATTATTATTTATTTCCTAACAAGTTTCCTTCATTCGTGATAATACATCCTCCCTTTATAACTTGATTAAATTTTGCGTCTATAAATTAATTATTAAAATGATTTTAACGTAATAATTCTAATTAATCGAGCAATTGAAAATTGAAGTGTCAAATGTTAAAATGTTAATTGCTTTATTTAGTATAAGATTCCATCCAGGCTAAATGAGTTCGCAAGATCAAGGTCTTTGACTTATTTTTGAAAATATATAATTCCACCACGATATCCTCTTCCAAAGAAATTATTATAATCTCACCATTTAATAAATAAATAAACTCATTTACGCAATAATCTCTAAGTTAACAGACAAAGTTAATAGTAATCCCCAATAACCGTTAATTGTTTTTTTTTAGGGGACTAATAAATTAATCCTAGCACTTTGACTATTAACATTAAATAACAACCTAATAACATTAAATGTTGCTAATACGAGATGCACTATCAAGTTTTGTCTTGACTATGTTTGAGTTAACTCTAACCACTAACTCTAGTAAGCAAAAATAAATTAAATAAAATGTGGAATTCTATAAGAATAATATTATTATCTCATCAATGTTAATCAATAACTTAATTTAAACAAAACTCTCTAAAATAATTGACGAAGATAATATTAATCTCCAATAATCATTAATTGCTTTTAGGAACTAATTAAATTAGTCCTAGCACTTAGATTTATTAATGCCTAAATTTTATTTTAACAATAATTAAAATGGAGTTAACTAATTCACCTAAAGGGTCAATTAATCCTAAAAAATTAAACTCCATAATAATATAAATTTTAAAACCACATTTTTAAATATACCCATATGTTTATTTTAAAACATATATAAAATATAAACACCTAATAAAATAAATAAATCCACAATTTGTCCCATACATTCATATTCTATACTATATATAAATATATAAATATATATATGTATATTTATCAATATACATATGATTATATTTATATATATACATATATATCTATTAAACACCTATATATTTATATGTGAGGATATTCTCTTTTTTTTTTTAAACATACACTATTATCAATATACTCATGAACCCTAATTTTATTATTATAAAAATGCCCTATATTTTTTTTAAAACCTCAATACTTGCCCTAACCCCAAATTTTGGGTTAGGGCTTTCATAATTCTTTTCTTTTCTTTGAGTTGCACGGCCAAACAAAAAAGAATGGTGGCCATGGAGGAGTGGACACGAGGGGGGTCTCCCCGCAGGGAAGTGGCCCGCAGCTCGGAAGTGTCGCCGTTGTGAGGCGTCACCCACATGGGGGGCTGAAGCCTCCCCACTGTGGGTTGCGGCCCACAGTAGCGGTTGCGGCCACCGCTGGGGGTCGTCGCCCACAGTGGGGAGGGGGCCGCCCAGGGGGGACTCGCAAGGCCGAGGCTCCCCTTTTCTCATGCATTTTTTTTTTTGATATTTTTTTTAGTTTTAATTAAAATATATATATATATATAAACACATTTTTTTAAAATATATAAATGTAGTATCTATATATATAAACACATTATTTTTATTTTTTTTCTTTATTTTAATTTCCATGTTGCTAAAATCTAAGATAAACTATATAACTTTAGATTTATTTTCTACAAATAATTAATTGACAGAATTCAATAAATTTATACAGCAACTATATAAATATGTTTTTATTTAAATTAGATAGACTATTTAACTTTAGATTTTACTTTTTGCAAATAAGTAAATGACAGATTTAAATAAACTTAAACAACAGCTATATTAATCTAGAATCATTTAAATTTAACCTTAGAGATATGCATGCAAATTCTTTAAACCATGATATGTATTTGAGAATAAATGATTGGGACTAAATGCTTAATTTTTCTTTTACTAACATGCAAGCTTTCCTATTTCATTCCTTTCCAATAATCCAAATGCTTAAGGGGGGTAAAATGAACTTTTAGATTTCTAAAGTAAGATGCATACAACCATTAATATTTTAAGAACATTTCATAGCTAAAGCCCAACAGAATATTTCATTTATGCAATACTAATTTAATAGAAATAATGCATATAATTAAGGCATTTTCAAAGTACAATATAGTCAACATTACAAGAGGGTGAGATACCCAAACTAGTCCCTCATTTCTATTAAATGAGGACTTTAAATAAAATAGATACATTTCCTTTAAAAATAGATACAACATATAGTTTCTATTATCATAAATCCACATAAGCAATTATCATAATCCTCATAATTTGATCCATACACAAGACATGCATCCTATTTCTATTATCATAGTAAAGTCCTGCAAATCCAATAATGACATACATCATCTCAAAGTTATCCTATCCTAGAATCATATAAAGTTATGTATCTATTACACATCAAAAAGTATGGCTCAAGGTGAAATAATTTTGTAACCTGGTTCCATTACTTTTCTCACCGATCTATCCATCTAACATAGCCCATCCTATTGAATTATATCATTTATTAGTAAGGTCAACCATGGTCAACTAAGTTAACCAGAGCTTAATCAGGGAGGGGCTCTACATCCTCCTCCCCTAGAGATCGACTTACTCCTGGAAGTCGCATGAGCAGAATACGAAATAGGGACATAACATTTCCCACAATTTCAATAGGTTACTCTAAATCTTATCTTGCCTATTGGAAAGATGCATTACCAAAACCAACTTATTATCGTAATTAGCTTACTATCTTCATAAGGCTAAATTCTTACATTTCCCTTCAATCTCAAGTAGGTGTTTACAAAATTCTATCTTTCAAAAACTTACATTAATGCACCATCCAAATTATATCAATAACACACATCGACTCCCATAATCAAGGTTACACATGATAGTTTACTTATAAATTTCTAGGAGTCATACTTATTAAGGGTTCCTGTAAAACATGTTTATCCCACTGCAATTGTCATCCATGCTCGCCACTAAAGAGAATTGATATCACAGTTTATCCATAATGAATCTACTTATTTTACATCAAGGTGCCTCATAAGGGGGTTAATCACATATTTGGTAAACCACCCTAGGTGCATGATTTCTTCCAACATCCTTAGGAAACAAGGGATAATCAAGCTTAAGCTCATTGAATCTACCCATAGGTAGGGAAATTTTCTACTCCTAGGGCCCATAATGCTTGGTATTTCTAGGCACCAAGGTTTTAGTTTCATAGGTACATTATTCGCAAAACCCAAACATTAAGGTACATAACCATCCCATTCTAAGGGAGTGATGAAAATTAATAATTATTATTTCTTTTTGATTTCATCCACGCAATCATCTCCATACACATGCCAAATTTTACCAGTCTGCAATTATCATCACTTTCGCAATTCATTAGGTCTAGATCACACACACACACACACACACACACACACACACACACACACACAGATATATATATATTTTATTTTTATTTTTTTTGTTATAAATTTCCCCTCTTAGATTACTTGCAAATAATTTTATTTAGGAAAATATTCCTTTCTTTACCCTATATTCGAAATAACATTCTTTGTTTATTTTGTGTGCCTAATTTCACTCCTTGTGGTATTCTCCCTTGACACACTATCAGTGGTTCAACGAACATGATAGACATTACACAAATCACATCACTAGGGCTAGCTATAATAACGTCAAAATGACCACTTGACACTTTAAAAGATCAAAATAAAAGTTACTTTTACCAAGTCCAATCAAAGAAGAAAAATATCGGCAATTGAAAGATATTAAAATTAGCAACATGGCAAGTGCCATAGTTCCAATAAAAAGAAACATAAATTTAGTGGTCCTTTCATCATAAAAAGAAATAAATAAAAAGAAAGTACCAGCCCCTAGATTGCAAAATATTATTCAAAGAAAGTCAAAAATACTGTCGAATCAAACTCGAAACAAGATGACCATACTAGCCATGCTATAGGGAGTAACCGCAGCACATCACCCAAGATCACACGTCCTGAGTGTGTTAGGAAGTGATTATTAGACTCTTGAGCTTCTTAGATTATCTATATTTCTTTATTATTTACGAAATATCTTATACATATGAGATTGCAATCATTTTATAGATCATGTTCCATTTTAACCTTCACGTGATTGCTATCGCAAGCCACACTTTCTGACATAATCCGTTATCTATTTAGGGTTATTAACATCCATAATTATATCTAACAAGTTATTGCACTAACTCTACCATCCTCTGTCCATTCTTCTAGGACTTCCATTAATTTTTTTGATATGATAAACCTTGGTTCAATATTACATGGTAACTCATGCATCGACACTTTCATGTCTTACTCACATGCGGTGGATGGTTCAGCACAAAATTGTCACTTGTATACTTAGAAACACTTAGGTTTTGAAAAAAAAGTAATCATATAATCCTACTAGGGACATCATTTTTTTTCTTAGCACCTTTGCTAGCTCCTTGAATTTTCACCTCTAATCATCCATTCGTTCTCGTCAATAAGGAGCATGTTGCGAAATTACTAACACTTATGGTTAAGAACCATTTGGGGTGGACTAACTGTCAAGTAAAATCAATAACTCTTGACAACTAATTCCTTCCCACACATTTCATGACATATGTCAAACAACGCGGAGAGTTGACTTATTCCCTCCTACTTCCCTTATGGAACTTATGATATCAAGGGGGTGTGCACTCGAGAATTGACCAACACTCACCCTATTAATTGAAATTTGGTAAAAAAAAAAAATTATCTCTTTCCATATTACTTATTTATATTTACTTACTAGACAATTTTGGCATATCACCAATTACAATTTCCTTCAAACCACATAAACCACCTTATCATCATAATATCCTGTTACCCAATTACGGTATAACATAATGATGTCCAATAATTACCAATGTCTTAAGACTACCATAATTTCCAATTTCTCCCTTAGAAATCCACATAATTCGGCCCCTTATCCATGTTCTCATAAAATATCTTATACTGCCCTCTAAGCATCATTAAAACCTTCGTATTATAATACTGCTATGCTATCTTTCCATAAGCCATTTCCATCGGCGTGTTGTTTCATCCATAAGTAATGTTTTTGCATACCTTCACACTTGAGTGTCATAAATTAACAAACCTACTTCGGTTGTGTCAAGTAGTTAAATTGTGTTACATATTGTCTTGTAACTAGCAACTAGCCATGATTGGGTTGTACTTTTCTCCTTAGGTTCTGAATGAATATAAGTTACTCATTCCTAGAGTATAAGATTCTAATACTTTTATACTCCTTGCACTTCAATAAGTATTTTTTTTGTACAATTCCCAAATCATCCCTACTCTCCTTGCCATTAATTTCTCCAAGATTGTCTTCCCATAAGGGAACTAGTTGTAGCTTTACTTTGCTTGTTTCCCCAATTATATAACTACGGATGAACATAGGGTTTATTGCAATTATGTGTTTTAACCCAAGAAGTTCATGTATCCTTTCTCCTTAGTTAATTCATCTATAATATTGCTAGGGTCCACTTATCAAGGAGATTGTCATTCATCATTTTAGTCCTTATCTTCAGGGTTATACAACTCTAGCTTCTCTGCATTGCTACAAGGATTGTCTAACAAATGCTCTTAATAAGCAACCTAGCCTGACCACATGCTTAAGGCACCTATTCATTAGGATAGGTTAATTCTTCTTTCTAATATTCGCAAGAGTACCTCTTAACTCTTCTTCATTATTGTCCCAAATGGCGGTCATGGTCCCCGAACCACCAAAATTTTTGCATAGCTTAAAAAAAAATTTAACTTGAGTTGTCGCTATCTCAATTATCTTGTTTATTGCGCCTTCATCCTATGTCTAACTAGCTTTCTTGACTTGCCAAGTCAAGAACATACCTCGATGGATGGTATTCTCTTAGTTACCATCAGAGGTATTTTATTGTAGAATTAACTCCTCATACTTGATTTGATTAGGGCAATAATTGCATTTGGGTTCCAATCAAATGGTAACCTTATAAGTGCTAATGATCTAAATTTCATTTATTAAATACCGTGAATATTTATAATTTTAAAATTTTGCAGCCTTTGGGGTCTTATTATGCCATAAACATTATGACTAATTAGTTTCAAATTTCAGGGTTTTTAGTGACCCTTGGACCCCCTTGAATTGATATATGTTAATCTATTGATTTAGAAGAATTTCCACTTATGTTTCACTTTGTTATTTCGCAAGTTTCCACCTAGGTGTTATACTTCCAAGCCATAGTTTAGTTCAACTAAGTTATGAATGTAGCCCATGTTCACCAGTGTATGAACCTAGGGCTCTGATACCAAAATGCCATGCCCAAACTTTTGGGCAAAAACACACACAACAAAATTTTTTTGATACACTTAATTATATGCAAACCCTGTTTAATTAGATGTGACAACTTAACAGGTTGTTCCAAGGGGAATCTTAAATTATAATAAAATGTTTTTCTAACATGAGCGATGAATAGAACAAAATTATCTAGAAGCCTTAGGTTTCTATAAAACTCCTATACGACAAAGTCGGGATATTCCTAACATATCAGTATACGATAACTCTTATAATCAAACAGAACAAAATGATTTTTAAAGGGACAATAATATATTCACATCGAATGTCCCTTTTATTACTGTTACAAATTATAATCCTTAATTAGATCGACTTCTACTAATAGGCATTAATATAATTACTAGATTCAATAATAATTATTTATCTCCTAACAAGTTTCCTTCGTCCATGATAATACATCCTCCCTTTATAACTTGATTAAATTTTGCATCTATAAATTAATTATTAAAATGATTTTAACGTAATAATTCTAATTAATCGAGCAATTAAAAATTGAAGTGTCAAACATTAAAATGTTAATTGCTTTATTTAGTATAAGATTCCATCCAGGCTAAATGAGTTCGCAAGATCAAAGTCTTGGACTTATTTTCGAAAATATATAATTCCACCACGATATCCTCTTCCAAAGAAATTATTATAATCTCACCATTTAATAAATAAATAAACTCATTTACGCAATAATCTCTAAGTTAACAGACAAAATTAATATTAATCCCCAATAACCATTAATTATTTTTTTAGGGGGGACTAATAAATTAATCCTAGCACTTTGACTATTAACATTAAATAACAACCTAATAATATTAAATGTTGCTAATACGAGATGCACTATCAAGTTTTGTCTTGACTATGAGTTAACTCTAACCACTAACTCTAGTAAGCAAAAATAAATTAAATAAAATGTGGAATTCTATAAGAATAATATTATTATCTCATCAATGTTAATCAATAACTTAATTTAAACAAAACTCTCTAAAATAATTGACGAAGATAATATTAATCTCCAATAATCATTAATTGCTTTTAGGAACTAATTAAATTAGTCCTAGAACTTAGATTTATTAATGCCTAAATTTTATTTTAACAATAATTAAAATGGAGTTAACTAATTCAGCTAAAGGGTCAATTAATCCTAAAAGATTAAACTCCATAATAATATAAATTTTAAAACCACATTTTTAAATATACTCATATGTTTATTTTAAAACATATATAAAATATAAACACCTAATAAAATAAATAAATCCACAATTTGTCCCATACATTCATATTCTATACTATATATAAATATATAAATATATATATGTATATTTATCAATATACATATGATTATATTTATATATATACATATATATCTATTAAACACCTATATATTTATATGTGAGGATATTCTCTTTTTTTTAAAAACATACACTATTATCAATATACCCATGAACCCTAATTTTATTATTATAAAAATGCCCTATATTTTTTTCTTAAAACCTCAATACTTGCCCTAACCCACAATTTTGGGTTAGGGCTTTTATAATTTTTTTCTTTTCTTTGAGTTGCAGGGCCGAACGAAGAAGAATGGTGGCCATGGAGGAGTGGACACGAGGGGGGGTCTCCCTACAGGGACGCGGCCCGCAGCTCGGTAGCGTCGCCACTGTGGGGCGCCACCTACAGGGGGGGCTGAAGCCTCCCCACTATGGGTTGTGGCCCACAGTGGTGGCTACGGCCGCCACTGGGGGTCACCGCCCACAATGCGGAGGGGGCTGCCCAACGGGGACTCGCAGGGCTGAGGCTCCCCTTTTCTCATGCACATTTTTTTTATATATTTTTTTTATTTTAATTAAAATATATTATATATATAAATAAATATATATATACATTTATAAACACATTTTTTTTAAATATATAAATGTAGTATATATATATATATATATATTAGATGCTTTTGAAAACCAAGCTAACTCTACTATGCAAATATATAGATATTATATTTTTTTTTGAAGCTTTTTAAACAAATTGATTAAAATATTCTGATTTAAATCAATGTATATTTTTTTTCCTTATTTTAATTTTCATGTTGCTAAAATCTGAGATAAACTATATAACCTTAGATTTATTTCCTGCAAATAATTAATTGACAGAATTCAATAAATTTATACAGCAACTATATAAATATGTTTTTATTTAAATTAGATAGACTATTTAACTTTAGATTTTACTTTTTGCAAATAAGCAAATGACAGATTTAAATAAACTTAAACAGTAGCTATATTAATCTAGAATCATTTAAATTTAACCTTAGAGATATGCATGTAAATTCTTTAAACCATGATATGTATTTGAGAATAAATGATTGGGACTAAATGCTTAATTTTTCTTTTACTAACATGCAAGCTTTCCTATTTCATTCCTTTCCAATAATCCAAATGCTTAAGGGGGGTAAAATGAACTTTTAGATTTCTAAAGTAAGATGCATACAACCATTAATATTTTAAGAACATTTCATAGCTAAAGCCCAACAGAATATTTCATTTATGCAATACTAATTTAACAGAAATAATGCATATAGTTAAGGCATTTTTAAAGTACAATATAGTCAACATTACAAGAGGGTGAGATACCCAAACTAGTCCCTCATTTCTATTAAATGAGGACTTTAAATAAAATAGATACATTTCCTTTCAAAATAGATACAACATATAGTTTCCTTTACATTGCTGCAACTAAAAAAATATATAAAATATTCCATTTCCAAATATTTTTCCACAAACAAATAAATCCAGCAACTTCTACTTGTCCTTTTCTTTTCTTCCAAACAACCTGCAAACAAATCATAGGCTATGACCATGGAGTGCTCACCTCCCAGCCTAGGCTTACTAGAAGCCACCCCCGAGCTTGGAGAACCAAGCCCTAGATAGGTTACACACATGCAAACACAACAAGCAAGGGAAAACATATAGCAAACACTTTCCCAACCAAGGCTACACTTCATCACAAAATGTGATTATTTTACACGGGTGGTAGTGGACCAAATACCCTGAGGAGACTACAAGAATGGTAGAACACAATGCCACCTCATGGCAAACAAAGTTATTTCATAAGATCATTAACCCCTCATTCCTTATGCCCCCCAAGGCATCTATATAATACTTTCTCCCCTTATGACCCCCAAATGCCCAAACCAGGCCATGCAGCATGGGTCACAAATACACCCCTTGAGCTTGCTCTCATAAAGAGAGTCTCTCACTTGAGGGTTGTCAAACTTCTACCACCCGCAAGACCATCCTACTCTCCCAAGAGTATAAGTCCTTGGTTACCCCCAATACATAGAAAATGCATACAAGAAAATAAAACATAGAACACAAAATAATTTTCACAAAGGGAAAATACAAGAAACCAACCTCTACATACAAGTAGTTTTTTCAACATAAACATGCAACGTAAAAACAAAGAGGTGAACCAACCTTCAATCTACCCAAAGGTATGCTAGGACTAGTTTGAGGATGACCAGCCCAAATCCACAAATCTTCCTTCCACACTTAGCCAAAATTTTGAATCCAAAAACCAAACTTTTCAAAATGCATAGTCTCCAAAAATGGAGAGTGGGTGATTACCCACAAAATCTCTCATTCTTGCCTAAGAAGCCCTTAGTGAGAGTTCTCACAGGTTTCTAAAACTGAAAAAGGAAAAAGTAAGTAAAAGATCAAAAAGGATCTCTCATCAAAAGGGAAGGTTATCTAACCTAGATGGCACCTTCTAATTTTGAATTTTCGCACATCTTAGAAAACCCACTTTTTGGGATGACTCAACAGTCACAAAGGAGAAGACACATGCCTAAAAACACTCCTAACTCATAGGTATACCTTATGGGCTTTAGGAAACACCTTTAAACTACCCCTAGGAGTCCATTTGACCCCTTATAAACCCATCTGAAGTTAAATTTCGGGTCCAACCTGTGTTGACCACTCCAAAGACTCTCTACCCAAGGAAAATTTAGAACCACATTCAAATGTTTTGAAAAAGCTATAGTTGAACAACTCCCGTCAAGAGACAAGTCAAAATTCAAGACATAAATCAACACTTGTGTCAAGTGACACAATAAAATACATTACAAAATTACACATGGAAATTGTCTCTTGTTGGATTTAAATAAATCAATAAATATCATTTAACACACATGCAACATTTACTTTCACAAATAAAATACGATACATACGGGGTGTTGTCTCTCCAAATAGACAACCCCTGACTTTACGAACGTACATAGCTCTAGGTTTGGTTCTCCATAACGTTTCCATGGTCACATGGATAATTTTCCTGCACATCTCAATTACACATTAGTAATTCCAAATAACCTCATATAATATTAAACACCTGAATAAGAATACACATCAAACACTCTGCATACAATTTACATTTAAACAAATCGATACATCATATATCCAAATAAATCCACATAGGCAATTATCATAATCCTCATAATTTGATCCATACATAAGACATGCATCCTATTTCTATCACCATAGTAAAGTCTTGCAAATCCAATAATGACATACATCATCTCAAAGTTATCATATCCCAGAATCATATAAAGTAATGTATTTATTACACTTCAAAAAGTACACCTCAAGGTGAAATGATTCTGTAACCTGGTTCCATTACTTTTCTCACTGATCTATTCATCTAACATAGCCCATCGTATTGAATTATATCATTTATTAGTAAGGTCAACCATGGTCAACTGAGTTAACCGGAGCTTGATCGGGGAGGGGCTCTACAGCATTGTACTTGGTCCTCTACTATAGTACAAAGGAGTTTCAGCTTGGACAAAGAGGAATCGATACTAGGGAGGTTAGTACCAGGAATCAGACTGGTAAGGTTGTCAACCCCAGTTTGTATGACATCCCTTTCCTTCTTCCTCTTTAACTCTTCTGGTCTTTCTTATGCCAATTTGATGCCTCGTAGCAGCTTGGACTCATATGTTGATTGAAGGTCAATCGGATTGGTGGTGTCAACCGGTTTGGCTTGACCACCGGTTGCCTTGGGAGTCTCTGCTTGTTTGGTTTACTTTGCTTCCTTCTCCTTTGCTGCTCTTTTCTTTTCCTCTTCTTTCTTCTTTTGATTCTCTTCTTGTTTCTTCTTCAGTTCTTCCTTCTTCGTCTCTTCTTCCTACTTTTTCTTTTCTTCCTCCTTTTTCTCCTCTTCTTTCCTCTTCTCCTCTTCTTTTCTCTTCTCTTCATCTTGTTTCCTCTTCTCCTCCTCTTTCTTTTTCTCTTCCTCTTTCCTCTTTTCTTCCTCTTTCTTTTTCTCTTCCTCTTTCCTCTTGTCTTCCTCTTTCTTATTCTCTTCCTCTTTCATCTTGTCTTCCTCTTTCTTCATTTGTTCTTTGACCTACTTCTCTTTCTCTACTTTTTCTTTGTCATGTTTCTCCTTCTTTGTGTCTGGAGTGACATCCTCAACATCTAATGTATCCACATCAATGGGATCATTTTGCTCTATCACTCTTTCCCCTTCACTATCAAATGCTTCATCCGATTTGCCTGATGTTAGATCGGGTGCTTGTTCAACCTTCAGATTGGCCTCAGACACTTGGTGTAATTAGACAGCAGCTTTGGCATGTAAATGTGTGTCCTTCTCCACTTTAGAAGATTTACCTTCCAGTAGCTTGATTCTTGTTCTTCTCATGAAGAAGAGGCCTTTGTTCTTATCCATTATCTCAAATAATTCAGAATTAGAGGCATCAGGAAAGTATTGTGCAAAGACTCTCTCCCTTGTTTCTTGTTCCTTTTCAATGGCAATGTGCCATTTGTTATCTAAATAATTGTATAAATAATCTGGTGTGACCAATCTGATTTCAGATGGCGACTAGTCATTGACACACAAATATCTAATAACCTCTTGTTCTACTTCATCTTTCTCATTATCATTAAAATTGTCAAAATGCTCTTTTAAATCATCAATAAATTTTCTCCTAATGTTCTTGATTGTCCTCTGATAATGTGTCATAGGCTTATAGGAGGAAATATCTATGTTTACCAGTGCTAAAGTTGCAGGTGCATTACCGGTAGATTTTGCCTTCTTGCTTGATTGCCTAGTCTTCTTTGGTTGTACTTCCGGTTCAGTATCCTTTGACTCCAGTGAGCTATTTTTGGTTTTCTGCTTCCTCTTGAATACTTTAGCTGGAGCAGCCTCAGGTTTCTTCTTGGCAAGTGACCGCTTGGTTACTTTTAGACTAGCTGAGGTAACCGGTGTCGATACCGATAGCACTGCCTTGTCCTTTTTCTATTTTGGTTCTTCAATTGGTGTTACCCTTTCTAAGTAGGTGTCGGTTCTCTTTTTCTTGGCATCTAGTGGCGAGGCAAGGAGGGTAGAGGCATACCCGATTAGCATATCATACATCACTTCATATCCCATTGGTTCAACTACTTCCTTTCTTGGTTCCACCGCTTCCATTATGCATTCATCTACCTTTATGGTGAAGCAGATGTCATCTTCATATTTCTTCACAATATCTCCTGATATCCTCATCCTCTGGCTCATTTTCCACTTGAATTCATCGAAGTATTTGTTCAGAACCTTAGGATGTGAAGTTCCCACTACTTGAAGACTTTCCTTGATTTGCTTGGAGACCGGTTGGTTAGCAGACCATTGAACATCACCTACTCCAGGGAAATAGCCTTGAAAGTAGAAAAATAGGCCGACCAAAAGTTGTCCAAACCTGAACCTTAGAGAATTGTCTTGTTTGATGGACTTTAGGTTTAGTAGCAATTGCTTATGCAAACGGGTACACAAATCAAATGAGGCATCTTCCTTAATCATTCTGTAGGCGGCATTCACTACAATAGCAGGGACAGAGTTCATTCTATTGGCATAAAACATCGGGTAGCCAATCACCATGCATGCATACTTAACCAAATCATCTTTGATGGTGTTGATGGTCATCACCCGTTGGTCACTTAGAGAACTGGTGAGCTTAGTCATTCAGTCTTGGTGACCTTCCTTAGAGTTGGCACCTCTCCAATGTTACAAAAACCAATGACAACATGAATTGCTTCTAGTGTGATGTCATGCATCCGCTCGAGATACATTTTATCACCGTGCACTCTGCTCAGGATGATGCAGATGTGATCTTCAGTGAACTCTTCCAGAAAATAAACTGCATTGTGCAGTTTCTTCCTCTCTAGGATGCTATAATCAGGCTTGATTTTCTTGTCATCCCCACATAATAGACCTAGCTGGGAATGGATCACTAGGGATCCTAGATCTTCCAATTTACAATCAATATATCCTGAAATATCTTCCTCAACTATAACTCCCACAGGTATCTGGGATAGGGCATTGTATTTCATCTTCTTTTGAATAAATTCAGTTGAATCTACAGGTACACTTGAAGTAGAGTGTGATGCAGAAGCCATGATTAAATGATAAATAATAATTTTGAGAAATACCTTCACAATTTGAAATTTAGGTTTTTCCAATGTTGCTCACAACACACCACTTTACTTGCTTGGAACACCGCTTAGTGTTCTTCTCCGATAGATTGAAAGTTTTCTCGATTCCTCTGCAAGATTTTTGAATTCACTTTGAATCACTAGACAAATCGCACTTTGTCACTCTGCTCTTGAAAATTCTTCGCTTGAAAATAGATAAGTGAAAACGATGACAAAAATCCCTTTTAAACAATCTTTCACCTACCATAATAAATGCATCTTCGTTAGGGTACAAACCTAAAATTTTTCCTTTAACCACTTCAAGTCTTCTGCCAATTGATAGGTAACATATATCGGTTAAGGTCTTTACCGATATAAACCAGGGGTTCAAATATTTCACCAATATTCTCCCCCTAAGCTTTTCTGGAGCTCAGTTTGTCGGTTCAGATACTTCCACACTAGGTGCATAAACTGGTTCATCCTATGACGCTTCTTTAGGTTTCTTTTTCCAAGTTTTATTCATTCCTGCTTGAATGGTTTCAACGTTAATCTTCCCTTTAGGAGTGATTGGTATATCATCTGATAGGTTCTTTCTCATTCTGCAGGTTATGGCAGTGTGACCCAGTTTGTTGCAAAGATAGCATACCATTCCAGGTGTTTTCTATGGTCCATTGTTCATACTACCATTCTTCATTTTGCATGTTGCAGTAGTGTGACTACTACCATGATAGATCAAATAGGTTGCTCTCCAACCAGTTGCCGCTTGATAGCCACCTAATCGATGGTCATAGGTATTATACCGGTTGGGATTCCGGTTAATAGAGGGTTATGGGATAACTCCTTGAGTCCTTGGAGGGTATCTCCCAGTGTTGTGCAAAATAGACCTGCATTCAAATGCTCTATGCCCAAACTTGTTGCATGCATAGAAGTTTCCATTGAATCTATTGGATCTAGGCTTATTGTTTAGAAAATAAGTAAAATTATTGTAGGCCTTGCTTCTACACATCTTAGCAGTATGTCCTTTCTTGAGACAATTGAAGGAAATAGGTTTAAACTTTTGCTTACCTTTATCCTTGGATGTTGGTTGCTTCTTTGATTCTTCAGCTTTTGTTCCAGAGGTCTCACCTTCCTCATACCCAGAGAAACCAAGTCCAGTGGTATTCTTTACCGGTTTTGTCGATTCCAACTTTTGTTCTAGCTTAATATTACTCTTATTGAATTTGGCAAGTATCTCCTTTGACTCAGTAAGTTCCTTGGAAATAGTAGCATTATATTTCATCAAGGTTGCATTCTCAAAAATAGCCATGTTTAGTTCACCTTGCATTTCTTCTTTTTCCACTTTACTCTCTTGGAGATGAGCGATAAGGGCACTAATTTCTTGCTTCAGCTTGGAGATCTCATGATCTTTGTCTTTTACTAGATCTTCAGCTTTCCTTCAGTTCTCAAGCTCTTGACACATTCTAATAGTCAGTCCTTCCAACTCCTTTCTTAGGTTGGCTTTAGATTCATTCAGTTTTTTAACTTCTTCAACTAGGGCATCCATGTCAGCTTCATTAGAAGAGCTATTTTCAGTAAGTTCCATTAGTTTCTCAACATGGTCTCTTCTTCTGGCCAAAGAGGCTTTATACTTGACTTTGAGCTCATCATAGGCTCTCTCAGTCTGAGTGAGATGATGAGTAAGTTCCCTCATAGTGTATTCCCCCATATCTCCTTCCAAGTGGTTAGACTTATAGAAAGGTTGGCTCTGATACCAATTAATGAATACTAAGAGGGGGGAGTGAATTAGTATACCAAAAAATACTAAACTCAAACTCTTAAACAGTTTAGCAGATAACCGGTATAATAGATTCACTAATAAACTGGTTAAGATAAATGCAAACCAAATAGTAAATAAAGCATTCACCCACAAAACCACAATCACCATAACACAAGATATTTTGATGTAGAAACCCAAATGGGAAAAACCACGGTGAGCAGAAACTCACAAGTAACTATCTACAGAATAGAAACCAAACTAGTTAAGGTAAGATCGGTTAAGGTCATACAATGTTCTTCACCAGAACAGATCCTGTTAGGAATCTAGATCTCTGTTAGGAGATAAGTCTTGTTAAAGACTACCTTGTTAAAGGATTTCAGATTCACAGTTGTGAACCACCTTGTTAGAGGATTTACAAAGGCTTTGCTGGTCCTACCCAGTTAAGGGTTTCAGACTTGTCAAAGATGTGAGTAATCAACAAGTGAGTGATCTAGATACTAGCACAGTATGCTTGGTTAGATCCTTGATAGCTCATTGTTAATGCATTTCAGCATTACTTCAGTCGTCAATATCTCCACACTCTAACTCCTCACAGAGACCTAATTTTCTCTGCAAAGATCGCACATAGCCTTCTCATACATCATACATCTCTCACACATGCAAACCCTAGACATGATGTCCTTATAAAGGAAACTGATTTTATGTCGGTCCAATAGGATTAAACTACAAGTTCCTAGGTTCAGTGCATCTAGACACATTTAGTAACATGGCACAAAATCATCGCCAAAGTGTTAGTGGATGAGAACTCATCATAGAAATACTGATTTGTAACTCATCACAGACTAATACTGGTTCAGACAATATACCAATTACCGGTTGTCAAAAATGAAGACTGGTAGATCATAGTGTTATCTACCACTTTGTTCCTTCATACCACTTGAGATCCTTGAACTGCTTGAGGTCTTCATACCACTTGGGTTCTCCATACCGCTTGAGGTCTTCAGTCAATTTGTGATTGGTTAACATCTTTTGCAAAACACCGATAGTCTAAAGACTATAATACATAATACCAGTTGGAACAATTACTGGTTGAGCATAACTCATACATCAAGAAAGTGTGTGTCTATCAATGACAATCAAAACATCATCAAAATGCCAACATCCTAGACATCAAGATATTCTTTGAGCCAACACGTTGCTCGCAAATTAATTCAAAGAGGGGCAAATGTAATACCCTAAAAATGGTCATCTAAACCATGGGCTCATCTAAACCATGGGCCCCTATTGGAATTCTACACTCTTATGTGAATAGTTGATGTTGTCATTGATGGAAACCAACCAGTAGATACTGGCACCGGCAATAGACTTCTACATACACCGGCATGCACTTCACCGGCAACGGCAACAATGCACACCGACGCTCAAGCCGACATGGAATAAACTTTTGTTTATTATTTTGTAATGTAATTATTTTTGTAAAATCTAACATGGCATATTGTAAAAGACTCATATATGTATGAGATCTTATAGGTCATTTTTGAAGGGAGATAGATGAGAAGTATAAGGTAATTTTGTATAAGGTGATATAGTTGACAGTGAAGGTTTTAGTTATTGATTGAGCTTAAACCAGTACTGAACCTGGCATGAGAGATTTTCCTTTGAAGCAGTACATTGTATTGGATTTTGATAATCCATTTATAGTCAGTGTGACTCTTTATTGAGCAGTGTGCTCTAGGTTGTTGGCCTCCTTGCATGTGCATGCCCCTCATTGTAAGTAGTATTTATTCATTGGCCAATGAGTAAATATTGAGGGTCACAAATCCCACCAAGGTTTTTCCCACACCGGGTTTCCTTGTTAAATATCTTGTGTTATGGTGTGTTTTCTATGTTGTCTCAGTTAATCTTATTTGTTGCATTAATTCTTATTTACCAGTACACTGTTTTGGGATGCAAAGTTTTAAATAAGTATAATTTTTTTGAAAACTAGTTAGACATTGATTCATCCCCACCCCCTCTCAGTATCTTTGGGACTGTCATTGATTCTAACAATTGGTATCAAAGCATGGTCCTCTATTTTCAAAAGCCTAATAGCTTGCGGAAGATTTTGACACCGGTACAGATGGAGAACTTAAGAAAATAGTTGGAAGGAGCCATTGAAGATTTTGATGCAGAGAAATTAAAAAATATCAAACTTGAAGATGATCTAAGGATTGTACAGGAATTCATTAAAGGACTTCAAGAGAACTTTACTATAGCACAAAATAAAAGAAAATAACTTGATGAGAAGATGCAGAAAGATGATGATGAAAAAGAAACTCTTAGAGATATTGCAAACAAGTTGAGACAAGAAAACACTAATATGAAGAATGAAATGCAAGATATGACTATGAGGTTATGTAAAGGTATTGAAGATAGGAAGAAGAATTAAAAATACTTGACTAGGAAACTTAATGATGCTGGAAATGAAAATCTGAGACTTAGTCATGAAAATGATATGTTGAAGACAAATCTAATTCACATGCAACATGATAAAACTAAGCTTATGAGACAAGTTGGAATTCTGGAAAATGAGCTGGCTACTGCAAATAAACACAAAGACAAATTCAAGAAAAGTTTAGAGGAGCTTGATGACATGCTGAAAAGTCAGAAACCTAATGGAGATACTAATGGACTTGGATTTGAAGTTGGAGAAAGTTCTGGTACTGCAACAAACAATCTAGATCAGAACAAACTGGTAATACAACCTAATGCTTATAAATTTAATGGAAAATGTTTTAATTGCAACAAATATGGTCATAGAGAAAATCAGTGTAAATTGAGAAATAATCAGAATACAAACTCACCCACCGGTCAATGTTCCAAATGCAACAAAGTTGGTCATAATTCAGAAAATTGCAGAATAAATGTGAAATGTTATGTTTGTGGAAGATATGGACATTTATCTAATCAATGCAGATCACAAACGGGTCAAGGATATGGAAAGGCTATTCAAAGGAATAATGTGACTTGTTATGCTTGTAACAAGATTGGACATATTGCTAAATTTTGTAGAAGCAAGAATGCACTGGCAAACAATATGAGATCTAGCTTGAAGGGAAAAGAAAAGGTAGAAGAAATAAAGCAAGAATTTGTAAACAATGGATTAAGAAAAGAGATCAGAGAACTGATGAAACTATATCTTCACCGGTAGAACGGAGTAATCCTCCACCGATAGGAGATTCTTCATCTAACTGAGGAATAATCCCTTGGGGGTATGGCAGTGAATTGAAAAACATGCATTCTACCCTTGGTTGATGGTGAGAAGATACATTTCTTCTTTATCGACAAGTGTATTAATTTTTCACTTAACCAACAAGCATTTAATGATGTTTTGTAGAACCTTTTTAGCTATAAAGCACTAGGAAATCCTCATTTCAAACTCACCGAGCATTCAAACTTTCAATGAGCGCAAAATCGAGCAAAGGCATTCAAACTGAGAAGTGTTTTTCAAGCATTCAGCAAGCATTCAGATAAGCGGTATTTTTCATAATGGTTGCTTCATCTTATGTTGTTGAATTTATTCTGAACCCTACCATTGTGGATAATGTAAAATGCCCTAGGCTCGTTTCCAAAATAATTCCTGAAATTGCGAAGCAAGATGACTCTATAGGATCTTTTTCAAAAATACCTAAGGGAGCATTTGCAGAAGACCCTAGGATTTACATACATTGCAATACAGAAGATCTAGGATCTGAGGAAATGAAAAATTTTAATAAGGTCATTTGTGATGAACATGGAATTGTTAAACCCGAACACAAGATTGTGGAAATTTTAGGTTTTGTGGAGATACTGAATATCCCTCAATTTCTAGAGGAAGTGGTAAGGATTGTATTGAGTAGAGAACATGGAGAATTCTTATGGTTGGATTTTGTTTGCAAGATAACCCGACAAACAATTAGGGCAGTTACTGGTTTACCCTCAACCAGTAGTAGACCTAACAAGACAAATAATATTCCCAACAAAATGGTGACAAGCCTAACTGGAGCAACATCTGACAATAGATCACTTAGAGTAAATGATATTAAGGACATTAATGTGAGATATGTAAGTATGGTTCTTGGATACAAATCCACACATGCTAACAGACTCAATTTTGTTTCCCATCTTTGTATTTACAGTGCACATGAAATGATAAACAACAATGCTAAGATAGATGTGTGTGAATGGTTAAAAGATGAGATTATTGACAACTTGAAAAAGATTAAGGGAGACAAGAAGGGTACTTTCCACTTTGGAAACAATCTGGTATGTTTGATGTTATATTTCACCAACGAGATCCCCAATACAGGACCTCAACACTTTGGTTATGATATACCAGTAGGAAAACAACTACAAGAAGCTTTTACCAGCATGGGAACTGCTAGAGATAACAACATAACTGATTACTTTAAAACTTTCCAATCTAAGATGAGAGCTAGGGAAAGGATTCCTCAAAGCATAGTTGAGAAATATGACAAGGAAATCTTCTTTGTCATCAAAAGAGATGAAACCTGGATGGAAACAGTAAGCCCTAGAACTATTTGGGTTACTGAAATGGGTTATGAGGTTGATCTACATATTTTGGAAACGCATGCAAAAGCATTGCTTGACGCACCTAGAGAGCTATCTGAAGAATTCTTTGGAAATGCATAAACCATAGAGAGTAAAGTGTCTATGTAGAAAAGGACTAAGAGAAGAGAAAAATGCATTAGGGATGCATCCAATAAAGTAAAGGAAATCAAATAAAATGCCATGAACCTTAGTGGCATATCGGCTAGTGAGCTTGAAGGACTTGAACCAGAGGCACATATTTCACCGGTTGATACATCTTCTGACAGTGACAGTAGTAAGGCAACTAAATTTAAAAGAGTGGAAAGGAAGATAAAACCCTCACTGGTACCCTCTCCTTCTCCAAAGAAAATAACAACATTAAGGAAGAAACAGCAGGCGATTAGGGAACCCAAGAAGAAACTCACACCCAAGAAGAAAAAGACACCGGCAAACCCCACATTGAATGACTTACTGAATGAAATAACAGAGGAAGGTAATTTTTCTAATGTGATCAAATGGTATACTTCTTCAAATGATATTGATAGAAACACTATTGAAGAAAGCATTATTCTTCATTTAGACATTTATAAGAAATTTTTTATTGAAGTTGTTAAGGAGCTACCAAGTGATCTCTACATGAGACTTGAAGCTAAAAGGCTATCAGTGATGGAATTAGACAAGAAACTGAAAGTTGAAGCACTCTTGGTTGTTCACCCAGTTAACTCCAAAGAATAAATTGATGAACTTATTTTCTGAGGCTAACCAATCAGTATTTGCTAGTGGACACCGGCAGGTAAGCCTGATGGCAAGAAGAGTGAAGGAAATTGCAAAAGAAACAGTGGACAACTGGGATATATTATTTGTGGAGAAAGAAAAACAAGAGGAAATGAACAGACCTAAGAAGACATTTAAGGTTTATCAAAAGGACAAAGGTAAAGGTAAAATTGGTGGAGTTCCAAACATCAATATTACTGACAATCTTCCACCACCACCTTTGGATACTGCATCGGTACACGCAGAAGATCCACTAGTTATTGACACTGAAGGGATAAGACATGATGATACAAATCATGAATCAGAGATACTGGCAGAGAAACAAACTAAGGCAGAGGTACACACAGAAATAGAGAAACCAGCAATCACAGAGACATTGAAATAGTTTGAGAAACCTTTGCAGGTTGAGATGCAAACCCAGACTAATCCACCGGAGGAAAATGCAAGCAAAATGGATATATCTAATGGAAGAAAAGAGGTAATAAAGATAATTGGTCAGACATCTGGCACATCTACAGGTGAATTCATACCTACCAATTTTACAGAGGTACTTTTGGATTCAATCAAGAAGATAATGGATTGCAATGCATTGGCCTATAAGGCAAGTGACAACACATTACCTATTCTTAAGTTGATTGCACAACATTGTAACCTAGATCATATTAAGGATTCTTTAGGTAAATTGGACACATTGTCCAAATTTATTGTTGATAATGTAATAACTATTGATAAGGTGAATTAGGACACATTTATGGAGAGAGTTGAAAAAGAGAAAAACAAATTCTTTGAAGATACTATAAAGAAGTGTATAGGACACTTGGACACATTATTACCGGTACTTAACTCTACAATTTTTGAGTACAAGGAGCTATATAGGGAAACATGTAAACCTCACCTTTTGATAGAGGACATAGATAAGGAGATCAGTAAAAAACAAAAAGAAATTGATAACATAGCTGATAATATAATTGGCTCATCCAGACATATATCAATTTTTGAGTAGGAAATGACAGTTTTTTAGGAGAAGATAGAGAAACTTGAGAAAGAGAAGGCACGAATAAGGTCAAATGCCTGGGAACTTAAAAATAAACTTGGTCTTAAGTTGGACAATCTTATCTCTCAGAGAATTGAAATCTCTAAGGCATTAGTTCAAGGAGAGTGATCACTGGAAGAACACATGCATTATCTCACCAGCACGATCCAACAAACTAAGGCAACTTTGAATGATAGCAAAAGGTTTGTGCAAAGTCTAAATTTAGTTTTGGCAGATATTTTTCAGATTGTAACCAACCGGTTATAGACTTTGAGGTAAAAAAAATTCACTCGTTTGATTATTTTGACAAACCTTTGTCATTGATGTCAAAGGGGGAGTAGTGGAGAGAAAAATGCTTGTGCAAAGGAGATCACTTGCTCAGGGGGAGCACATCTTTTTGGACTCTAGTTTTGGACTACAGTTTTTGGATTTTCTCATGAGTGTTGTCATCAATGCCAAAGGGGGAGATTGTTGGTATCCTACACTCTTATGAGAATATTTGATGGTGTCATTGATGGTAACCAACTGTAAATCATCTAGAAACCAACTAGCAGATATTGACACTGGCAATAGACTTCCACATACACTGGCAGGCACTTCACCGGCAATGGCAACAATGCACACCGGCACTCAAGCCAACATGGAATAAACTTTTATTTATTGTTTTGTAATGTAATTATTTTTGTAAAAGCTGACATGGAATATTGTAAAAGACTCATTTATGTATGAGATCTTATAGGTCATTTTTGAAGGGAGATAGATGAGAAGTATAAGGCAATTTTGTATAAGGTGATATAGTTGACAGTGAAGGTTTTGGTTATTGACTGAGCTTAAACCGGTACTGAACCTAGCATGAGAGATGTTGTTTTGAAGAAGTACATTGTATTGGATTTTGATAATCCATTTGTAGTCAGTGTGACTCTTTATTGAGCAGTGTGCTCTAGGCTGTTGGCCTCCCTGCATGTGCAGGCCCCTCATTGTAAGTAGTATTTATTCATTGGCCAGTGAGTAAATATTGAGGGTCATAAATCCCACTGAGGTTTTTCCCACATCGGGTTTCCTCATTAGATATCTTGTGTTACAGTGTGTTTTTTATGTTGTCTTAGTTATTCTTATTTGCTGCATTAATTCTTATTTATTGGTACACTATTTTGGGATGCAAAATTTATACTATTTTGGGATGCAAAGTTTTAAATAAGTATAAATTTTCTGTAAACTAGTTAGACATTGATTCACCCCCCCCCCCCCCCCTCTCAATGTCTTTAGGGTTGTCATTGATTCTAACAGCCCCTAATTTTGACAACATCACCAAGGTCCTAACCAAAGGCAATTAAATCAATCTTGAGCACAATTAATTAATTCTTTAATCATCAAATGTCACATGGAAAATCAAATACTCAATATTAATTAAATATTTATTTAATTAATTGAATTATTCCATGAATATTTTTTTGATCAATTATCCTATTTAATTTATTGAATATCCTAGCATATTTAATTAATTAATAAATTTGCCATTTAATCATAAAAAAAGGAATTAATTTATTACAAAAGAGGAATTAATCACAAAGCAAGAGTTAAATTGAAAATAAAATAAAAGAATTGAATTGAGAGAGAAATCAAACTTGAGATATTATTTCTTTATTCTAAATTGAGAACTTGAAATCAGAAAAGAATTTAATCATTCTCTAAAATTGGAACTCAAAGCTTTTGAGAAAAAAAGAAGTTCAGTTACATTGAAAAGACTCTTTTCTTGAATAAATCAAAGAATTGCCTATTTTTATCACAAATGCATGGAATTAATTAATTCTTATTTCCAATGCAACTCAAACTTCTGATCTGAATGCATTTCAATTAAACTATAATTGGAATCTATCTCAAGGTTAACTGAATCTAATTTCTCAATTATTTCAATTAATCCTAAATTGTGCTTTTTCTTGATCTCTCTTGTGATTCTCTATAAATTTGGCCTTCAACTCTCATTCAAAACACCCTGGAGATTTGTTATTATACACTTTTCGCTCTGGAGTCATTGAAGATTTTTTTGCTTGCTTTTTGAGATTATTACATCTTAGTTTAGCTTTTTGCATATTTAGTTTAATCATTATTGCTTTAATCAATATTGCTTGAATCTATTCATCCATCTTGCATCCATTTAGTTTAATCCCATACTCATATAGATCAAATCCTTTGTCTTGGTGTAGTCTAGTCACTAGTATTGCTTATATAAATTTGAGAACAATCTTATACTCGCATCTTTTAGAAGGCAATTATTCGATTTGTTATGGTTTTCATATTCATGCTTATATCTGTCTAACCATACATGTAATGACTTAATTCAAGTGTTGTGTCCTGTAGCTATCAGACTTATTCCACTTTTTCACACACACAAATTTATTAAGTTGATTCTTTAACCACAGAATGCAAATAACTAAAAGCAAAGTGCAAACAAATAAACCAATTAAACATGCAACCATAACACCAATATTTTTATGGGGACACCCAAAAGGGAAAAACCACAGTGGGATTTGAACCCACAATATTATTATACTATGGCCAATAGTAAAATAATATTACAAGAGTGGAATGCACTTGTATTCAGGCACACTGCTTAGAGCTCACTGCTCAATTACAATACAAGGTTGCAACCCCGGAGGACTCACTATCCTAGAAAATGAGATATAGAAGAAAATACAATGTTTTAATTGAAGTAGAGCATCTACAAATGCTAGGAATCAGTTTCGGTTAGGCTCAAGAATGATTCGTTGTCACTGTTCTATAAAACTACTCTGTTATGCTCTGCTACCAAATACCATATCATCAACACTCAAGATGCGCATGTGAAACTAGACTCAATCACTTTAAAGAAAATGTGGCACAAACATCATCAAACAAAAAGAACATCCAAGTTGATCTTATATATCCGCACCACCAAAATAGATCTTCAACTAGTTGGCTTCTCAAAAGAGAAAAATGTGAAACGTGTAGGCTTATGTCGACTCAATCCTTCTACAAATCCATATATCAGACCTAAAAAATATGATCACAAGCTCCCCATAAGTCAGCCCAATCACCTTGAACTCGTCAACATCCACTAGAATCACCTAAAGGAATCCAGACCACACTTTAAACCATCAAACAAGAGAGTAACCCTATTCTTCCTTCAATACCGAATAGAGGACCAAGAAACTTACACTAGAATCAAAACCAAAGGTTAGAATTGTCTGATAAGCTACCTCACACATCCAATCAACCATTCCAATCACCACAACCAAAAATGAATCACCAGGAATGAATAATTATCACCGGATCTATACACTAAGTTCCACCAACTAGACTTATGCTTCATGAAAAAACAATCTAACTCAAGACTTTCAGTAATCCCCATCTCCATATACCAGATAGGATTACTAGTCTAAGTTGCCATTAATGACAACCCCTAAGTAATCTCCATGCATCTAACATCATCAATCTTCACTGGAGCATCATTAGAACAATGTCTCTTGCCAACACAAATATCATGTATTTTCATGGATTGAAAGACATTAATATTTTAACCATGTATCATGAGATATTTATATTTGTAAATTGGAGACTATGTACCTTTATGTAGAATGATATTTTAATCTTTTAAGACATGTTATGTAATTGAGGAGGTTATACTTATGGATTATAAATATGATTCATGTTCGTAAAAGAAGATATTCTCTTACTGATCTTGCCTCAGTGGTTGTAATTATGTAGTGAGTAATATGTGGATTGTGTGGTTATATTTAGTAATAGATATAAATTAGTTATATTTTAGATGATGGATATACGAGATAGGAAAATTTGGATTAGCGTTTTTAAAATTAATCTAAAGAATAATTGGTAATTAGGATTATAATAGTCTATGTTCATGATAGTATAGTTAAATGGTTGATATTCTATGCTTTTGATTAGAAAAGAAAGTTAGAAGGATTAGGTTGTGGTAGAGTTAATATGGTGTTATGTATATTCATATTATTAGTGATATGTTAAGCCATGGCATTGAGATACCCTAGGGAATGATAATCTATGTGATGATATTTATTTCCACTTATGTAATTATGTTCTTATGATCATGTTTAAGTAGAAGTATATGTTTAATTGAGTTACTTGTGTTGCTTTAGTTTATTGTCTTTAAAAAAAAGTCTCTTTCTTTATTAGCTAGTTAATTTCTCTAGGGTATTTTGGCTGGCATTACATCTAGTATTAGAGCCCATGTTCATACACTAGGTACTCTGGGTACATGTTGAGCCCATTATGTGTAATAGTAGAATGGTTTGAGTTTTCTTTGCTAGTTTGTTTTCTTATTAGCGGTATCCCTAGAATATATCTTATAGATATTTTGTGTCTCATTTAGTCAAGATGTCTCCCAGGGATAAAGACCATGGGAAAGGTAACCATATGGGTACTCAATGGAATCCTTGTCTTGAGTTTTTTGAAGAGCTTCACCAAGAGGAGCAGAAACATGACCAACAAGATGAAGGAGCCCAGGGTGAGAACCAACAAGGTCGTGATGTAGTTATGTAGTTGATTAATGTGCTTTGGGAGTTTCTTGTTCATTTAGGACTGAGATAGGAGGAGAATCAACATGAGGAGTCCCATCATTCTGGACATTTAGATAGAGTTGAGTATCAAGAGATAGAGAGAGGGAGCGATTTCCTTGGAGGAGATATGATGTGGTACTAAATCGGGATGTGATTCTTGTTGGCAAGAGACACTCCACAGGTGAAGATTCATGCATAGAGATTGCTTAGGGGTTGTCATTGATGGAAACTCAAATAAAATCTATTTGATATATGCAAATTAGATCTACCTAAAGTTGCATTTTTTACAAGGCATAAGTCTAGAAGGTGGAACACAATAACCGGTAGAGCATGAGATCAGGGTACATATCTTGAAGTAATTTTGGTTGCAGTGATTTAGGTAGTTGATTCATGATTTGAGGAAGTTTACTATATTCAGGGGTAAAATGAGTGTAAATTACATAATCAAATATCAAAGAGCAAATCACAACTCTAATCTAATTAATATTACTCCTAAATTACAATGGAATGATGCAAAATCAATTGGAATGAAAGAAAAATATATCTAAAACACCCTCAATTGACATAGCAAGGCTTTCACTGTTCTTCTCCATTATTGTTGATGTAGGTGGCTCTTAGGTATTGCACTTGATTTCCTACATAAGATGGACAACAATTTTGAAGACTGTGATTCTCTAGATTGATTCAAGAATAAGGTTGAATTTATAAATTTTCAACACAAAGGGGGTGAGAAATAGAACTCAAGTGTTGATTGATAGATAATTGATTTAGATTGATCAGTTAACAGAGTTGATTGATTTGTTAACTCAATAGATTGGAGAGTGAACTAAATAGATTGGCTAGTTAACTCAATTGATTGATCAGTAGACTAAATTGACTAGATAGCTAACTGGATTGATTAGGGAGATGACTGATTAGATGGATTAGTCAAAAAAAGGTGATTGAGAGTTAAAAAGGATGATTGATGAGTTAACTGAGTTAAATGATTAGATAACTGATTTGAACAATCAATTCTGATTTTGGCATGTGTTGTAGGATTTTGAAATTGAATTTGATTCTCATTTTCAATTTGGATTTGAATTTGGACTTTCAAATGCTAAAATGCACATGAAATTAATTCAAATTCAGATTTGGTGAAATGTGAATTTGGAGGAAATGAAATTAATTGGAATTAGAATTTGGGAGAAATGAAATGAAATTAGATAGAATTAATTGGAATTATAGTTTGGGGAATTAGAGGAATTTAAATAATATAAATGAAATTATTTAAATATAGGAATTTGAATTAATTAAATAATAAATATTATTTAACTAAGGAAAAGGTTGCAATTAATTAAATAATTGATATTTAATTAATAATTGAGATAAGGTTAGTTAATTAGAATGATACAAAAGTTTGGACAATTAATAATGATTTGAATTGATTAGAAGAATAGGTTAGTTTAATTAAATAATTAAAAATTACTTAATTAAATAGATGAATAATTAGTGTAAGATCGATGAGATATTTTTTAGGTGTCTACACTTACTTTTCAATTCCAGCCTCCGGTGTCAATTCTAGTGCAAGATTCAAGGCCTGGTATCCGGTGATTCTGCAAGAGAAGAGCTAATGTATTGATCCGTAGGGTATTGTGTGATCTAAAATGATTGAATTGTTTTCAGTGATTGGTATTGTGCTCAAGGTAATTGAGGCATTGCGTGTGAATATTTTCATCATCTATTTTGGGTCTACATATGCATTTGTGGATGGATTGAGCTAGCATGGTTGATGATTCTTTTTTGGTGCGGATGTATAAGATCCATTTGGTTGATCATTTTGAATAATGTGATGAGGAAAGAGATTATGTATGAGAGAATTTGCAAGATTGGTGAATGTGATTGAAGGTTTTGGTGGTCTGATGTGTGACGGAGCATAAAAATAGAGCAGAGTGACAGATCAAGTGTAGGGGACAATCTAAGCCTAACCAGAACTGATCTTTGGCATTTGTAGATGCTATATTCCAGTTGAGTCATTGTAATTACTCATATATCTCATATTGTAGGATAGTGAGTCCTTAGGGGTTGTAGCCCTTTTTGTAACTGAGCAGTGAGCTCTAGGTAGTGTGCCTGAATGCAAGTGTATTCCCCTCATGTAATATCATCATACTTATGGCTATAGTATACTAATATTGTGGGTTCAAATCCCACCATGTTTTTTCCCTTTCCTAGTTTCCACGTAAAAATTTTGGTGTTATGGTTGTTTCATTGTTTTCTTTAAGTTTCTACATATTAATTTCTTTCTTGTGCATCTAGTGATTTAAGATCAGTTTAATAAGTTTGCATATTATAAAATATTGACTCACCCCCCCCCTTAGTGTTCATTGATTCCAATAATTGGTATTAGAGCTTAGTTCCTTGGAAGAATCCTAACAGCTTGAGGAAGATCCAAAAGATTGAATCAATGGACTCTGGTTTGCAGAGATAGCTTAGTATAGCACTTGAAGATCTTGATGTAAAAAGAAATGAAGTTCTCTAAAAATAAATCTGAATCCAGCTGAAGACTTTATTGAGACCCTAAAAGATCAAGTGAGCACATCAAGAGATAAGAGAAAGGAGTTGATGGATAAAATGAAAGAGAAAGAAGACCAAAACGTGAATAATCAAGCCCTACAAGACAAAACAAGACAGATGAATGTGAGAAGCTGGCTAGAGAGAATGTAGTCCTAAAAAATGAGATGTAATCCATTGTAATGAAGCTAACAAAGGATATAGAAGACCGAAAGAAGATTGAAGAATTTCTGACTCAGTCACTAAAGGATAGATCTAATGAATGTAGTAGATTGACATATGAGAATGATCAGTTGAAGCTAGAATTGTGCATTGCAAGAATGATGGACAAGAACTTGAAAGAAATATCATAATCCTAAGAGATGAGCTCTCTACTACTAATGACTACAAAGAAATATTCAAAGAAAGTTTAGCTTGGTTAGATGACATGCTGGAAATTCAGAGACATGGGAAAGACATGCGAGGACTTGGATTTGAGAAAGGGGAATACTTTGGTTTTGGAAAAAGAAATCATCAATAGAATAACAAGAAAACTCCTGTAAGACAACCTAATGCCTATAAATTCAATGGTAAATGTTTTGTTTGTGGTAAATTTGGTCATATGGTAAGTCAATGTAGAAGTAAGATGAATAATGGGCTGATAAATAACATGATGAATAATGGTCCTACCTTTACCAGTCAATGTTTCATATGAAACAATTTTGGTCATAAGTCAAACATGTGTAGAACAATGATGAACAATTTTTAGAATACGAGATGTTATGCTTGTGGAATGTTTCAACATATATCTAACTAATGCAGGATGAGACCAAATCAGATAAACTTCAGGCCTATGTAGAGGAATGTTGTTTGCTATGCATGCAACAAACCCGGTCATATTGCAAAATACTACAGAAGTAAGAACATGAGTAACAATGGTCCGGTGAACAAGAACAAATCAAATTAAATGTAAAAAGCAAAGGTGGAAGAGATTAGGGATCAACATAAGAAGATGTGGGTGAAGAAGGAAGATTCAAATGTGTAGAATGACTCCACACCTAAATCCTATGTTGGAACCTCAGCTGGTAACTAGGGAATTTTTGCCTTAGGAGGAAGATTTTCATATAGATCATTAAAACCCCCTTTCAGAGATCTGTAACTAGATAAGAATGGTTGCAGATGATGGAGACTAGTTATGCAATTGATATTAGGAAGAATGCATGGTGATTTGAGATTTCAATGAATGAATTCATGAAAAACAAGGTATCTGAAAGTCTTTAGGGTTATGCATTTATTGCAACTAAAAGTTAGATTTCAAAAGCATAAAAGAGAATTATTCTATTCATTTTTCATATTGTGAATGAGAGAAAAGAGAAGAGCAGCAGAGTGAAAGAGATATAGAAGCAAAATCCAAGCTTGTAGTGATTTGGTAGAGATTCCTTGCACCCAGTTGTGATTGAAAAGGTATTTATCCATTCTTGAAGCTATTAGTTCATACCCTAAATTTCAAAATGGCATCATCTTCTATCATTGTGACTCCTTTTGTTGTTGAAATCACTGAAAGAGATAGGACCGTATTCAAGAAACATTTGTTTAAGTCAATTGAAGATGGTCTAAATGGTGTGTTTTCTTATGTACCATACAAAGTGTTGCACAATGAAGTCATTAGGGCACACATACATTGCAACATAGAGGAATTGGGTAATTAAAACATGTTATCCATGTATGCTAAGCACATGATTGATGATTTTGGGAATTTGAAATCAGATTTCAAGAATTTAGAGAGTAAGGGTTTTATTCAGTTTGTACACTTCCCATTATTTGACGAGCTTGAATGGGTAAGGTATGTCCTAAGCCAAATACACAATGAATTTCTATGGCAAGCCATTCAAGCAGTAGCATGTTTGAATGCTACTGATGAAGTTCCTACACTCCAAAATATGAAGAACACCATTGTATGTTGGTATTTTGGTATGGTTTTGTCATTGATGTCAACACCTACTGAAACACTAGCACTTTGGAGATCCAGCAACATTCACCGACAAGCAAGTAACTATTGTTGGTATTTTGGTATGGTTTTGTCATTGATGTCAACACCTACTAAATACACCTACTTTGGAGATCCAGCAACATTCACCGACAAGCAGTAATCTGTGCACCAGTTACTGGTATATGATTAACCGACAGGATATAATGTTCACCAGTACCTGGAATGACATGGAAGACACTTGGTATTGTCGAAGACATCATGCGGATACTTTATTTTGAAGTAATAATCATTGGTATATTCATATTTGCATATTTTCTTTTACCGGCAAAAAGGTCCAGGTTATCTAGGATTACACCAGCAGGTTTATCTTTTCCAGATCAGCATGGCACACTATGGAGATGATTTATTATTGTTGTAAATGCATTAAGCCGACATGATTAATCGGTTATTGCATTAGATATTATATTATTTGTAAAATGTTTTTATTGTAATATCTTGTAGAGCCGACCTACTAAAATTGGTCTTAGGTTATGGTATAAATGTAAGATCGAATGTGGAATGCGAAAAAGATTTAAGTAAAGGTATATGCAAGATAAAGCAAAGGCACACATGAAGACATCATTTGAAGGTGAAGTTAGGTTTTTGTAGAAGCATATCAGCATTACACCATTACTAAATCTAGCATATGAAGATGCGATCTTGTGCAGTACATTCTTATTGGATTTAACCATCCAACTATAGTCAGTGTGACTCCCAATTGTGATTGAGCAGTGAGCTCTAGGTTGTTGGCCTTTCTGCATGTGCAAACCCCTTTTTGTACACTTACTATCTGTAGTAGTATCATCTAATTGTGGGTAAGGTTTCCCACCATGGTTTTCCCCTTACAGGGTTTCCACATACAAATATTGGTGTCATGTGTTGTGGATGACTTTGTGTTTATGTTTCATGCATTAATTCTTACCGGTATAGCAATTTACTGTTAACACTATCTACCGGTATATTTAACTAATTCACCAATATTAAGCATTAAGTTGGTTAATAAGCTTTTGGTTTGAATTTATTAGACAACTGATTCACCCCCCCCCCCCTCTCAGTTGTCTCCGGGACCTAACAATTGGTATCAGAGCTTAGTCCTCTTTTTGCAGAAGTTTAACAACTTGAGGAGATCCAATGTCTACTAATTATTTCAGAAAGGACAGTCCTAAACTTGATGGAACCAACTATGGGATATGGAAGATCAGAATGGAGACACATCTAAATTGCATCGATAAAGACATCTAGGAAGTTACCAAGAATGGTTATACTACTGCTGTAGCTGGTCAGACTACTCCAACTACCTTAGCCAAAGATGAAGAAAATGATTGCAAAGCAAGAGAAGCACTCTTGAGCGCATTATCAGATCAACAAATCATGGGATTATCAGATAGGTCTACTACTAAAGCTATTTGGGATCATTTGGAAACACTGAATGAAGGAGATTCCATAGTCAAAATTGCAAAGCTTGAAAGCTTCCGAGTCAGGTATGAACATCTGAAAATGGAAGAAGATGAAAGGATTTCTTCTTTTATGGAAAGAGTAATTGAAATTGTTTTGGGTATCAAATGTTGTGGAGGAACCTTGAGTGAGGATGAGATTGTTTCAAAAAATTAAAGAGGTTTTCCACCGGCATATAAAATGAAGGTTACTGCTATAAATGAGTTGAGAACAATGCCTAATACATCAGTCACTAGGGATACATTGATTGGAAAACTTTCAGCTTTTGAAATTGAGGAATTTGGTCCTGTTGCTACTATAAAGACTGATTTGGCCTTCAAAGTATCAACATCATCTACTCCATCTTTTGACAAATCAGACTAGAGAGCCTTTTATGCAAGAGAACTTGAAGAAACTAGGAAGGAGAATGAAGAGCTTGAAGAACTTGAAGCACTATTTGCAAGGAAAATGCCAAAAGTTCCAATCGGAAGTAAGTATGAAGGTAAAGCACCTTTTAAATGTTTAAACTACAATAAGATTGGTCATATGGCTTCAAGATGCCGTGATAGACATGCTAGACTAAGAGAAGAAGCTAGAAGAACATACAAGCCTAATCCTGAATATCAGAGATACAGATTTAAGAAGAACAAAGATAAATCTTGTTACATTGCTAATGAGGGTGTGACTGATGATTCTGATGAGGATCCAGCAGACAATGGATGGGTTTTTGTTGCTATAACAGAAGATCAACCAGCACCTACTGCTCAACCGGTAGAACAAGCCCTAGTAGCTAAAGATGAATCAAAGGATGAAAGGATTATTGACTCAAGATGCTCACATCACATGACTGGAGACAAAGGCAAATTCTTGAACTTTCAAGAATACAATAGAGGTTTAGTAAGATTTGGAGATGACAAAGCCTGTTCAATCAAAGGTAAGGGTTCAATATCTCTTGATGGTAAACATAACACTGACAATGTCTACTATGTTGAAGGATTAAAGCATAATCTTTTAAGTGTTGGTCAATTAGTTGAGAAAGGTTTTTAGTTACAATTTAAAAATGGAAAATGCAAAATTATGAATAGAACTGGTTTGGAAATTGCAACCGGTAATCAGACTAAAGGTAATATCTTTCATTTGAATAACAGTGAAAAGGCATGCTTAATTGCACATATAGATGAAAGTTGGTTATGGCATAAAAGACTATGTCATGTAAAATTTGATTGCATGGTAAAAATCAGTACTTCTAAGGCAGTTAGAGATCTACCTAAAATTATGAAACCTCATAATACAATTTGCAAGGAATGTCAATTTGGAAAACAAGTTAGAGCTAGTTTCAAAAGTATTCTAGAAAAATCCAATAATGCTCTTGATTTAATTCACACTGATTTATGTGGTCTAGCTAAAACTAAAAGCTTACAAGGTGATAGATATTTCATGCTAATTATTGATGATTATTCCAGAATGTGTTGGGTTACTTTTCTCAGAGAAAAATCAGAAGCACTTGGGAAGTTTAAACTATTCAAAGCAATGGTTGAAAATGAAACCGGTAAGAAAATCAAATGTTTAAGATTAGATCAAGGAGGAGAATTCACATATAAAGATTTTAATACATTCTATGAAGTGAATGGAATCAAAAGATAGTTATCAGCACCTCGAACACCACAGTAGAATGGAGTTGTTGAAAGGAAAAACAGAACTATCTTGGATGCAGCAAGAAGTATGTTATCAGAAGCAAATCTACCACATGTGTACTGGAGAGAGGCAGTGAGCACTGTTGTCTATACATTCAACAAAGTTCACATCAAAGGTGAAACCGGTAAGACCCCTCATGAACTATGGTTTGGTAATATTCCTACTCTTAAGTATTTCAAAATTTTTGGAAGTAAATGTTATATTAGAAGAGATGAGTATATTGGCAAATTCGATCCTAGAAGTGATGAAGGAATATTTCTTGGCTATTCATCTAAGAGCAAGGCATATAGATGTTTTAATAAAAGATTGCAGAAAATTGTTGAGAGTACAAATGTAAAGATTGATGAACAATTCAGAGGAACTTCAAGGTATATAGACTCTGAACCGGCAACAAAAGTTATGACAAATGAACCTACACTGAATCCACCAGTACAGAATGAAGATTCAGTTACCCCGGTATCATCAGAGGATTCCACAGTAATTGAAGAACAACAACAAACTAAGACACCCCGATATGTAAGACTGAATCATTCTGAAGATCAGATAATTGGAAACAAATTTAAAGGAGTTATGACAAGAGGAAGATTGGAAAATGAAGAGGTATGTCTTATTTCTCAAATTGAACCATTATCTATCAATGAGGCATGTGAAGATAAATTTTGGATTAAAGCTATGGAAGAAGAATTAGGACAAATTGAGAAAAATAATACTTGGACATTAGTTCCCCAGCCTAAAGATAAAAATGTAATTGGAACCAAATGGGTATTTAGAAACAAACTTAATGAAAATGGTAAGGTTGTCAGAAATAAAGCAAGACTAGTGTGTAAGGGATACTCTCAAAAAGAAGGAGTTGATTACAATGAAACCTTTGCTCTGGTAGCCAGAATTGAGGCAGTTTGATTATTCTTGGCTTTTGCAGCTCACAAGGATTACAAAGTTTATCAAATGGATATTAAATGTGCATTTTTGAATGGAGATCTTGAAGAGGAAGTTTATATTGAACAACCTAATGGATTTTCTTTGACAGATGACAATGATATGGTTTGCAGATTAAGAAAAGCTCTGTATGGATTGAAACAAGCCCCAAGAGCTTGGTATGCAAGATTGGATAAGTATCTTTTAAAGATTGGTTTTACTAAAGGAAATGCAGATAGCAATTTATATTACAAAGTAACTAATGATGACATATTGATTATTGAAGTATTTGTTGATGATATAATCTTTGGAGGTGAAGATGGATTATGCAAAGAATTTTCTCTTGAAATGCAGCAAGAATTTGAAATGTCTATGATTGGAGAAATAAAATTCTTTTTAGGATTGCAGATTTTACAAACTGATAAAGGTATATTTTTTAGTCAATCCAAGTACTTGAAAGAACTACTAAATAAATTTGGGATGGAGAACTCTAAACCGGTAAGCACACCTATGACTACAATTGACAAATTATCTCAAAGGGATGAATCTACACCTGTTAATCCAACTAGATACAAATCTATGATAGGAGGTTTACTGTATTTGACACAAACCAGACCTGATACCATGAATGTAGTATGTATAGTTTCTAGATTTTAGAGTAATCCTAGGGAAAATCATGAATCAGTAGTGAAAAGGATTTTCTGGTACTTACAAGGCATAGCAAATCTTGGATTATGGTATCCTAAAGATGAAAATTTTGATCTATGTGCATATACAGATGCAAATTGGGCAGGAGATGTGGATGATAGAAAAAGAACCACTGGAGGAGCATTCCTTCTTGGAAAGAGATTAGTTTCTTGGTTAAGTAAGAAATAGAGTTGTACATCTTTATCAACAGCAGAATCAGAATATGTTGCAGCAACAACAAATTGTACACAAGTACTTTGGCTTAAGCAAATGTTGAAAGACATAAAGGTAAAATGCAAGGAACCTATACTATATACTATGATAACACTACAGCAATTGATATATCTAAAAATCTAGTATTACATTCTAAAACAAAACATGTTTCTATCAAACTGAATTTTCTAAGGGAAAAAGTTGAAGAAAAAGAGATAAAACTGGTTTATGTGAATACTAAAGAACAGCTTGCAGATATTTTCACAAAACCTTTGCCTAAGGAAACTTTTGAGTATCTCAGAGATCAGCTCAGAGTCATACCACCACTGGTAGAGACTTAGATAGTTGATGACTGTCATCAACCAGCAGAATTAAATGGACAAATCTTTATTCTGGTATTTGATGAGGAAGCTACTTCAAAGGGGGAGTAGTTGGTATATTGAATTGGTTGGTATTTTGTATGAACTTGACCTTTTGTGACTTTGGCATTTGATGTCAAAGGGGGAGAGATATCTATGGAAAAACACATTATCTTTTTCATAAGGAAAAGAGATTTTAGGGGAGAGATTTTGAAAAACACATTTAAGAAGAAATTGGTATGAAAGATTGTTACTCCCAGGGGGAGATATGGAGATTGTTAGTTTTTGTATTTGGCACTGTGATAGTTTTTCCATCTTGTGTTGCCATCAATGCCAAAGGGGGATATTGTTGGTATTTTGGTATGGTTTTGTCATTGATGTCAACACCTACTAAATACACCTACTTTGGAGACCCAGCAACATTCACCGGCAAGCAGTAATCTGTGCAACAGTTACTGGTATATGATTAACAGCAGGATATAATGTTCACCGGTACCTGGAATGACATGGAAGACACTTGGTAATGTCAAAGACATCATGTGGACACTTTATTTTGAAGTAATAATCATTGGTATATTCATATTTGTATATTTGCTTTTACCGACAAAAAGGTCCAAGTTATCTAGTGTTACACCAACAGGTTTATCTTTTCCAAATCAGCATGGCACGCTATGGAGATGATTTATTATTGTTGTAAATGCATTAAGCTGACATGATTAATCGGTTATTGCATCGGATATTAAATTATTTGTAAAATGTTTTTATTGTAATATCTTGTAGAGCCGACCTACTAAAATTGGTCTTAGGTTATGGTATAAATGTAAGATCGAATGTGGAATGCGAAAAAGATTTAAGTAAAGGTATATGCAAGATAAAGCAAAGGCACACATGAAGACATCATTTGAAGGTGAAGTTAGGTTTTTGTAGAAGCATATCAGCATTACACCGGTACTAAATCTAGCATATGAAGATGCGATCTTGTGCAGTACATTCTTATTGGATTTAACCATCCAACTATAGTCAGTGTGACTCCCAATTGTGATTGAGCAGTGAGCTCTAGGTTGTTGGCCTTTCTGCATGTGCAAACCCCTTTTTGTACACTTACTATCTGTAGTAGTATCATCTGATTTTGGGTAAGATTTCCCACCGTATTTTTCCCCTTACAGGGTTTCCACGTACAAATATTGGTGTCATGTGTTGTGGATGACTTTGTGTTTATGTTTCATGCATTAATTCTTACCGGTATAGCAATTTACTGTTAACACTGTCTACCGGTATACTTAACTGATTCACTAGTATTAAGCATTAAGTTGGTTAATAAGTTTTTGGTTTGAATTTATTAGACAACTGATTCACCCCCCCCCCCCTCTCAGTTGTCTCCGGGACCTAACAACTATTGCATAGTTACTGGTATATGGTTCACTGGTAGGATATAATGTTCACCAACACTTGGAATGATATGGAAGACACTTGATAATGTCAAAGACATCATGTGGACACTTTGTTTTGAAGAATTGATCATTGGTATATTCATATTTGCATATTTGCTTTTACCGGCAAATAGTTCCAGGGTTATCTAGGGTTACACCGGCAGGTTTATCTTTTCCAGATCAGCATGGCACGCTATGGAGATGATTTATTATTGTTGTAAATGCATTAAGCTGACATGTTCAATCAGTTATTGCATCGGATATTATATTGTATGTAAAATGTTCTTATTGTAATATCTTGTAGATCCGACCTACTAAAATTGGTCTTAGGTTATGGTATAAATGTAAGATCTTATTTGTAAGATCAAATGGGGAATGCGAAAAAGAATTGTGTGAAAGTATATGCGAGATTAAGTAGAGGAATACACGAAGACATCATTTGAATGTGAAGCTAGGTTTTTGTAGAAGCATATCAGCATTACACCGGTACTGAATCCAGCATATGAAGATGCTATTGTGTGCAATACATTCTTATTGGATTTAACCATCCAAATATAATCAGTGTGACTCTTGTTTTGTGATTGAGTAGTGAGCTCTAGGCTGTTGGCCTTTCTGCATGTGCAGACCCCATTTATGTACACTTACTATCTGCAGTAGTATCATCTGATTGTGGGTAAGGTTTCCCACCATGGTTTTCCCCTTACAGGGTTTCCACGTACAAAATATTGGTGTTATGTGTTGTGGATGAATCTATGTTTATGTTTCATGCATTAATCTCTACCAGTATAGCAATTTATAGTTAACATTGTCTACCGGCACACTTAACTGGTTTACCAGTATTAAGCATTAAGGTGGTTAATTGGTTTTTCATTTAAGTTCATTAGACAACTAATTCACCCCCCCCCCCCCCCTCTCAGTTGTCTCTGGGACCTAACATTGTAATGGAGATAATTGGTTCCAAGCATGACAATTGGTCAATGACCATTAGTGACATTATGGAATTTGATGTGAGATTTGCTTCGATGGTTACTAGTTACAAGGTTTATCAATCAAGCAGATAGAATTCAGTAACTAGTACTGATATTTATGCATCTTATCAAATTCTCAAAGAAGACAAGAATTATGACTTGTGTTCACTACTTCTTAGTGAGCTAATGAGTAATATAAAGAAGATCAAACAAGACAAGAAGCATGTGTTTAGATTTGATTCCTTGATTATTTGTTTGGCACTGTATTATTCTGAATGAGATCCTTGGTATTAGAAAGGTTTAATGGGAATATGATAGATTGGTGGTAGCTCAAGTAAAGGAAGGTTTGCAGGGTTTGGGTGATGCACTTCCTCAGATATCCACCTTATGGGGTTACTTTAAGGCATTTCAGGACTTGATGCAAGGCAGAGAAATAATTTTAAAGGCTCTTGTTGAGAAGTATGAAAATATAACTTTCTTCATGGTGGATAAGGATCAATGTCATATGGAAGTAGTTGAGCCAAGGATAGCTTGGATTCTTCCTATGGGATATGAAGTGGATGAGATCACTCTTGACACCTATGCTTAGCACCTCCTTAGTAAACTAGTTCATGATAAGGAGGAAATATTTGGCACTTTTTAAGAAAAGAACTTGAGCCTACATAAGCAATTTATTGAGTTCGGAAGGAAGAGAAAGGTTAGAAATGAAGTTGAACAACTTGCAGAGTAGATGGGCATAACTAAAGAAGTTGTGTAGAGGAACAAAGAGAAGAATATCTTGAAGGAGGAAGACATGGTAAAGCAGCAGGCTAAGGCTAAACAAAGCAAGTCAGCACCTACCTCCAGTGCGCAAAAGGTAGTCCATCCACCTAAGCCACAATCATCATCAACCAGTGGAGTAGAGAAGAGAAAGAAGGAGAACCCAGCCATAACATATGTTGTTGTTGAGGAAGAAATCGAATTAGATGAAGAAGTTAGAGAAGTAAAGAAGAGAACCACTTATGCCTGAGTGGTGAGGAAGCCCCCATCTGGTGAAGCTCAACTAGAAAATAAGCCTAACACTCAAGGTGAGCCATCTAGTAAATCCAAACCAAGTAAAAAGCAGAAATCAAAACCTGATGAAGCTCTAAAATTAGGTAAGCTTGAAGGTCCTTATACTATTGTGCCTTTGAAACCCTTGGATGAAATTATTAATAAAATTGTAAAGGAAGGAAATCTCAAGAATTTACTTGTATATTATGAAAATTTGGATGAAAAAGATCAAAGGGCTATTGAGGAAGCAGTTGTACAATATATGAACATTTTTAGTAAAGCATTAATAAAGATATCATCTCTGATTCCAAGGGATTTATATAAAATTTTGGATGTCCAGAGACACACAGCCAGTTTAGAGGATGAGATATTGAAAGAATATACCTTAGTAAATCTGTGTCCTAATGCAACACAGGATGAAATAAAAAGAATTTTGGGACTTGCTAAGGAAAAATTTTGAAGCAAACACAGAGTGAATAAAATAATGTTCAGAAGAGTTGATGAAGTGGTTAAAGAAAAAAAAGGTATACTAAAGTAAATTTTACAAGAAAATAACTTTCAGATCAATCTGGAGAAGGATGATTCCCAACCGGAAGGGAAATCGAGCAAAGACACTTTTACTTTAGCAGTTCATGCTTAGTCTAAGGTTTCTCATGAGTAGAAAGATACGCCATCTATGATTGATCATGTTGAGCATGAAGTTGCAGATGATACCACTGATAATCAGGCAGTCAAGGACTCTGATGAAGCTATGCAAGATCCTCTGATTATGGAAGTTCATTCAGAGGAAGCTGCTAAGGAGATTGAAAATGGGAAGGGAGTAGGTGAGAATGATGAAGTAGAATCTAATGCAGCAAAGGGTGATAAAGGTGCAAGTGCATGGTGTGAAGAAAGAAAAAGGAGAAGAGAATGTTGAAGAGGCACCGTTGACCATGGCAAGAGCCAATGCACCTAACAAAGGGATGCATATTGCTATAGATGAAGAGGCCTTTCCCATGGACCTATTGATTTGAAAACTCTCTCCTATTCAAGCATTCAAGTTAGCCACCCTTGACCCAAAAAAAGAAAGTAAGAACTTATTGAAGTCTCAATCAGAAGACAAAAAGGTTATATCTTTGGCAACCAGTTTTTAAGAGAAAATTTTGCCTTCCTTTAAGAAGGATTCTAGTGACTCATCCTCCTATAAGCTTAAGAATATGTTACAAGTAGTTGATTCTCATTTTGTGTCCTTGGAGAAAGATGTAGATATAAAAGTTTTGAACAAATTTGATGAAATTACATTCCAAACCTTTTTGAAAGCGATTGACGATGACAGGGTAGTATTGAAATCTATGGTAAATAGTATTCTGGATGTTTTAGATGAAGGTAGCAAGATATATATGTCATGTATTATTTTGCCAAATTTCACTCTAGAAATTGACAAGAAGATTAAAAAATATGAAGGGCAATTAGCCACAATTTCACAATCTTTTGCCCCCCTTTTAGTTTTTTCTAGTAGCCTTGAAGCTCAAGTTATGGATGTAACGGATAAAATTAAAATCTTTCATAAGGAAAGGGACTAGATTATGAATAGAGTTGGTGAACTAAGAAGCATTTTTACTCCATGGTTAGACACTTTTCTTGGCATCATGTAGGATATACTAAGTGCTTTGGGTAAGGATATCCCCTCAAACCTTAAGACTATAGAAATATATGCCTATATGTTCAGCACCTTGATAAATGTTTTGGATTGTTTTATGAGAGGATGGAATGAGTATCTAAAGTCCTTAAAGACAACCTATGTTGACATTTTCAAATTCATGTATATCACTATATATATTCTTTTCTACATAAGTTTTGGCAGATTCCTACCTTTTCCATTAATGTTAAAGGGGGAGAGATTGCGGTAAAAAATAATGCATGTTCTTAGGGAGAGCATGCAGATCTTTGAAGAGTCAGAAATTTTGGTGTTTTGCAGTCTTGAGTGTATAGTTCATTTTTCATAATGTTTCCATCAATGCCAAAGAGGGAGATTTTTGGCAAGAGACATTGTAGTAGTGAAGATTCATGCATAGAGACTGTTTATGGGTTGGCATTGATGGAAACTTAGTCAATAAACTCTATCCGATATATGTATATTAGATCTACCAGAAGTCGCATTGTTCATAAGGCATAAATGTGGAAGGTGGAACACAGTAACTCATAGAGCATGAGATCATCGTACATATCTTGATGTAATTCTGGTTGTGATGATTAAGGTAGTTGATTTGTGATTTGAGGTAGATTAATTTGCATTTCTGGCCTCCAATATCGATTCTAGTGCAAGATTCAAGATCCAGTATCCAGTGATTTTGGAAGAACAAAGCTAATGCATTGATCAATTGGGTATTGTGTGATCCAGAATGCTTGAGTTGTTTTTGGTGATTGGTGTTGTGTTTGAGGTAATTTTTTCATTGGATGTGAATCTTTTCATCATCTATTTTGGTTCACATATGCATTTGTGTATGGATTGAGCCAACATGTTACTACACATTTCATATTGTGCAGTTTTGTCAAGCCGACATGGTTAATGATTCTTTTTTGGTGTGGATATATAAGATGGATCTGGTTGATCATTTTGAATGATGTGATGAGCGAAGAGTCTGTATGAGTGAATTTGTAAGTTTGGTGAATTTAATTGAAGGTTTTGGTGGTCTATTTTGTGACAGAGTAGGAAAACATAGCAGAGTGACAGATCAGTTGTAGAAGACAATCTAAGCCTAATCGAAACCATTTTTTGGAGATCAGTTGTAGAAGACAATCTAAGCCTAATCGAAACCATTTTTTGGCATTTGTAGATGCTATATTCTAGTTCGGTCATTGTAATTACTCATATATCTCATATTATAGGATAGTGAGTACTCCGGGGTTGTAGCCCTTTTGTAATTGAGTAGCGAGCTCTAGGCAGTGTGCTTGAATGCAAGTGCATTCCCCTCATGTAATATCATCATACTTCTGGCCATAGTAAAATAATATTGTGAGTTCAAATCCCACCATGTTTTTTCCCTTTGCTAGTTTCCACGTAAATTTTTTTGTGTTATGGTTGTTTGGTTGTTTTCTTTATTATTCTGCATATTACTCTCTTTCTTGTGCATCTAGTTGTTTAAAGATTAGTTTAATAAATTTACAAATTGTAAAACACGTATTCACTCCCCCTCTCAGTGTTGATTTATTCTAACAATTCTAGTAGGTCATATGAGAGACCTTCTTAGGTCTTGATCCCCTACTTTTGATGGTTCTAGCAGTGGGAGTGAGGAAGAGACTTGACTCTTTGATTTGGGAGGGCATTTTTCTATGCACCTGTATAGCATAACACCAAGGCTAGGTGCACGATCATGTATATTTATGGATTCACTTCCACATGTTGGCATATGGAGGAGCAAAAGCTTCATCTGTATATTGCATTGATATCATGGGAGATGTTCCTAGAGCATTTTTGTACTCATTTCTTATCAAATATTTGGAGGAAAAGGAAAGCAAATGAGTTCCATGACCTGAGGTAGTTGACCATGATAGTTGAGCAATATGAGCATAAGTTCTTTTAACTTAAGCATTATGTTGGGATACTGGATGATGATGCCATGTTGGTGCAACATTTCATTAGGGTCCTTAATGTTCATATATGTGGAGGTTCTCGATTCTCTGAACCCAAGACTATGGTGATAGTAGTGGAGAAGGCACACTTGGTTGAGGATAATTTGGATTTGGCTTTAGGAGGAATGCCAAGGGTGTAGTCGATTAGTGCTCTAGCTTCAGGATTAGGTGTGAGAGCCACATAGATGTAGGCTTCAAGTTTTGTTAGGATTCATCCTACATCTTTCAAGAGTGGTAAGTGATTTCAGAAGAAGTATCCTGAAAGTCACAACATTTCCTATGGTGCTAGGTCTTAGATAGATAGGGATCACATTAGGCACCATGATAGGTGGCCTTTTCTTTCTCAACTTGCACACAGCTCTTATCAGAATTCTAGTAGAGGTAGTGTCAAGTAGTCCAATGCACCTTTGGCTAGCAAAGGTTTCAGTAGAGGAGGTTGTTTCTCTTGTGGTTATTAGGGTCATATTGCAGTAAGTTGTCCTTAGAGATATACACAGATGTCTAGTTAGAGAATAGTAACTTCAAATACCATAGTAGGAGATGCAAGGAGATCTCATCAAGAATTTGCAGTGGTTGATAACCATTAGGTTGAGCATCAGGGTACAGCTATAGAGACCTCAGGTGAGATAGGTGGTATTTCTTGCTCAATATTATTTGATTCTAGTGCTTCAGATTCTTTCATTTCCCCATCTTTAGTAGAGTGATGTGGACTCACAGTGGCAAAGCAAGTCAATAAGTGGAAGGATGAGTTAAAAATGGGATCCAAGGTGGCAATGGATTCTATTGTTTGAGTTTGTGTGTTGGATTTAAGAGTTTGTTCTATTGATATGGACCTTTGTGTTCTTTCTTTGGGGTCCTATGGAGTTGTGTTGGGCATGGATTGGCTTGAGGCTCATTGGGATAATATTAATTGATGTGGCATGAGGGGTGTAATGCCTTACCTTGGTGAGAGAGTGGATATTATGGGTGTGCAACAACCTATTTCTCTTCACATGATTTTTACTATGCAGCTGAAGCAGTATGTGCAGCAGGGATGTCAGTTGTTTACATTCACATCGAATGATTTGGATGAGGGAGAGAGTCAGGATGATCTCTTTCATTGTCATCCTATCCTTTAGGATTTTTCAAATGTGTTTCCCAACAAGATTCTAGGTTTTCCACCTAAGTGTGACATTGAGTTTTGGATAGACTTAGTTCCCAAAGAATAGCCTATATCTAAGGCACCTTATTGAATGACTAATTGGGAATTGAGTGAGTTATCATTGTAGTTGGAGGATTTTTTGGCTAAGAGATTCATTCATCCTAGTGTGTCCCCATGGGGAGCACCTATGTTATTTGTTAAGAAGAAGGATGGATCTCTTTGCTTATATATAGAATACTGGTAGTTGAATAGGGTAACGATGAAGAATCATTATCCTTTGTTGATGATTGATGACCTCTTTGATAAAATTAAGGATGTTAAGGTCTTCTCCAAGATAGATCTTAAGTTTAGCTATAACCAATTACATATTCAAGAAGCAAATATTCAACAACAAAAAATTTCATACCCATTATGGACATTATGAGTTTACAATGGTTCCTTTTGGGCTTACTAATGTGCCCTTAGTTTTCATGAGTTTTATGAATGGAGTATTCAGGACATATGTTGATAGATTTGTCCTTGTGTTCCTTGATGATATATTGGTGTATTCGAGGACTATCGAAGAGCATGAGGAGCATATGAGGTAGGCATTCTAGTGTCTTTGTGAAAATTAGTTGTATGCCAATATGAATATGTGTGAATCTTTCAAACCAAACTTAAGTATCTTGTGTTAGCAGCAATCAAGAAGGAAGACTGAGAGGGGGAGGTGAATCAAACTTCACTGAATCAACAAAATTAAACTCCAAAATAGAATTGATAAATAGAAGCAATGAACAGATAAGAAAATTAACAACACATAACACCAAGATTTTCACGTGGAAAACTCGGTTAAGGGAAAAACCATGATGGGAACCTACCCATAGTAAGATGATACTCTGCAGTAGTATGTGAAAATATTACAAAGGGGAATGCACATGCATTCAGGCATACTGCCTAGAGATCACTACTCAAAATATATTTTCCCAGAAGGCTAAAACCCACAAGGAAGTCTCAATGACTTACAATATGATTCGAACTACAATCCAGAAGAAATGAACTACAATGATAGCATCTACAAATGCCTCATGACAATTCTGTTTAAGCATAGTTGTCTTCTCTGCAACACCGATCTCACCTCAACACTTCATTAAATTATAAATCTCTTGTTCGCACATTCACCTCTCTTTGATAATGCAGACACAATGCCAACACCAAAACTAAGTGAATAACTCACCTATATATACAATTCATCAACCTTGATAACAAGGTCGGCTAAACCCTCTACCCTCAATTTACAATTACAAAAATTACATCTCACGATATAAAGATAAACCACCAGACCAATATTATGATTTACATTACATAGAATAGACCTAATTCAAATTTCCAAATGATCACATCCACCAGAAATCATGCCAAGATCAACCGCAACATGCTACACCAACAAAAATACCGCATAAAACAAAAATCAATATCAATCGACAAAAAACATCAAAAACTCACACAACGATTAATGTAGATCACCAAAACAAATAGGACATGACTAGGAAACACCAACAGGAATGTTATAATCATCACCAACAGCCGCACCAATAGCACTTATCAAATCTTCATCGATCAACATCTAGAAGCTCAAGAACACAACCAATCAGCAATTGTCACGAAGAAAGATAACTTGTGGACCACCAAATCATGAACCATCTAAAATAAAGATACACAAGATCATCCCAAAAAATATCCCAAAAACTCAACACAAGATCTGATTATACCAGAATATACCAAAGGAAATATTGGATTCAACAAAATAGTGATCAGCAAAACCAAACTACAAAACCGGATCAAAAGATCTTCCCAAACTCACAGTAATAAATCATAGGAATATGTTGACATCAATGAAAAAAACATATTCTAGCAGTATAAATGATCAACCAAATCCAACAATCTCCCCAACTATCCAACAATATCCCCATTTGGCATTGATGGCAACGTATGAATGTGAAAAACAGTCAATGCAAAGAAAGAAGATATCATCAACAAACTCCCCCTAAGATCAAGATAGATAAAGTAGTTTTTCACATGATCTCTCTCCCCCTTTGACAACAATGCTAAAGATCTCTAGAACCAAAAACCAAACTCTCTCCTAAAATAGAAACATGAATCTCTCTCCCCCTAGGATACAAAACCAAACCAATAGACTACTCCAGCAGAGGAGCGGTACCAACACACCAATCTAAATAAAAGAATTAAGGCTTTGAAATCAACCAGATTCATAAAACTCAATGCATATAGTTCTCATCAAGAGGGGAAAATACCCCTAACTTGTCTCTCAAATAGACAAATGCATCTGCAGGAAAAGGCTTAGTGAAAATATCAGCAATTTGTTCCTTTGTAGTTACATATTCCAGCTTCACCTTTTGTTCACTGACTTTTTCTCTCAAGTAATTGTATTTGATTAAGATATGCTTATTCTTTGAATGTTGCATCAGATTCTTTGACATGTTTATAGCACTATAATTATCACAGTAAATGGCAGTAGGCTCATCATGAATAACTTTGATATATTTCAACATTTGCTTCATCCAAACTATTTGAGTGCAATTACTAGCAACAACAATGTACACAGCTTGAGTAGTAGATAAGGATACTGAATCTTGTTTCTTACTTTCCCAAGAAGCCAACTTCTTTCCCTAAAAGAATGCTTCACCAGTAGCACACAACATGAAATCGTCATTCTTTGAATACCATAAACCATAATCCACATTCCCCTTTAGATATTTGAATATCCTCTTAACATCAATGACATGACTCTCCTTTGAATCATCTTGATATCTAGAATGCATAATGCCAGGCCTAGTCTGAGTAAGATATAGCAGTCCACCATCCATAGATCTATACAAAATCTTATTAGCTTTCAAGGATTCATCATTTTTGGACAGTTTACAACCAGTCACCATAGGATTTCCAACCGGTTTGGTTCAATAGTTTCTTCACATACTTAGTTTGAGATATAAAGATACCTTTTTCTATCTCTGCAATCTGCAAACCTAAGAAAAATTTCATCTCACCAAACTTAATTCTTCTACAACTAACCTTATTCTAGTCATCACACCTTTATTCTTATCACCAATAATCTTATTCTCGGAATGATTCAATCTTGCATACCTTGGAGTCTTCTGAATGTTCTGAATATCAAGTTCTTGCACATCATCACCAATAGTAACAACATCTGGATTAACAATCTCTACTGGATCATTCTTCTTAGGCTCTTCAGGCTGAATAGGAGATAAAACAACATGTTGACCATCATCATAAGATTTGATCTCCTTCCCAAGGTTCTCATCCAACTTCACATTTGCACTTTCAACTATCTTTCTCAGTATCTTATTATAGCACCGGTAGGCCTTGCTCTTTGTAGAATATCCCAAAAAGATACCTTCATCACTTCTAGCATCCAACTTTCCAATATCTTCATCTCTCTTGATATAACATTTTCTACCAAAAACTTTGAAATATCTCACAGTAGGAACATGACCAAACCAAAGCTCATTAGGGGTCTTACCAGTATCACCTTTGATATGAACTCTGTTAAATGTATAGACTGCAGTGCCAATAGCTTCTCTCTAGTAGACTTTCAAAACATTTGCTCCAATCAACATAGTTCTTGTTGTAGTGTCCACCCTTCGTTTGACCTATTTTGACTAGGACTTGACTTTTATATTATGCTTGATAGACTTATCTAGACTATATTTGATGATTTGGATGATTACTCATGTGCTTCACTTACTTATTATTGATGTTAGACACTATTGGACATATTCTATTTTGATGATCTATATGGATGGTGGTACTATCATTATTGATCATGTGATTTGATGATATATGTGTATATGCTGAAAATGGATAACAATAATAACAATATTGAAAGACTAAATGAATCCAACCACAAAATCCTAGCCTAACAATCAACAAAGATCCACCATAACATATGAAGATTACCTAAGACAATGCAAATCACATGAAATCACAAAGATTATACCATTACATGTCCAATAGGGTTTTGATCTCCATTCTTCCTATCTCTATTGATCTTGCTTGATATATTTGCTCTCAGATTTTATGTGCACAAGAGCTCAACAAAGAACGAAATGTGGCTGCAAGTAGGATCGTAGTATAGTCAAGTCCTTAAGATCAGTGATTAGGATGATTGATTAGAATGCATAGAATGATTAGGGTTTGATAATGAAGAAAGCATCTCCTTATATAGAAGACACTATATGAAATGGAGGGATAAGATTGAGAGGTGTAAAAGGAGGTCGGCTATGATTAGAGGGTAGGTAAAAGAAATAATAAAATAATGAAAGGGGTAGGTAGTGTATGAATTAAGAGATGAATTACATGTGTCATGGGTAGAAAAGGCTAATGAATTAATTAAATAAATAAAGATTTATTTAATTAATAGAAGAAGTGGGATCAATTAAATAAATAAGAAATTTATTTAATTTAGGAAAAGGATAATTTAAATAAATAAATGTATTTATTTAAATGAGAAATAAGGCTAGAAGAGGATAAATGAATTAATTAAATAAATAAAGATTTATTTAATTAATAGAAGAATTAAGCTTAGATAATTAAATAAATAAAATATTTGTTTAATTAGACATGACAATTTTAGGTGTCTACATTTTGCCCCTCTTTGAGACAATGTGGCTTGTCGCGTTGTTTCAAAGAAGATAAGATGAACTGATACAGAGATGCCCCAGAATGGGAATGATATGCCCCCTCGAGAGATTGGATGAAAATGTCTGAAAAGATTGCAGACAATCTCTCAATAAGAAAGAGAGGCTAGAATGGACTGACCGGATAAAGTGACAAAGTCACGGGATAATGAAGACTGACTCGGAAAATGAAGGCGAGGGCTAGGGTAGGCTATAAGATAGACCACGGGGGAAAATACATCCTCATTGTCATCTACACCTCCAAGAGATTAGAGTGTAGAGAGAGAAAAGAGCAGCAGCAGTCAGCAACGATGGCTTTTGTTCACAGATTCGATCGCGTTTGTCGATTCTAGAGGCCAGCAGAGGCAGGAGAACTGGTGAGTACCAAAAAACCTCCTTGTACTTTGATGCATTTATTGTTGTCATTAATGCATGTTGAATAGGGTAATAAATGCGCTTAGACTAGGGTCCAAAAAGTGTCAAAAAATGTCCAAGCGCGTCTGTGCAGAGCATAGGCATGTCTGTGTCAAGAAGGCGCGTCTCTGTTTTTCAGGCGCGTCTATGCAGTCTTTGAGCGCGTTTATGTCATGTAAGCGCGTTTGCGTTGAAAAATGCAAGTTTGGTCTTCTAGGTCAAATCGGCAGTTCTGTGATGAACATACGCTATCGATTGGATATGCTGCTGAGAGGATACACTCAAGCAGGTCCTCTAGGGAAGACTAGGATAGATCAAGGCACTTTGTGATGAACAGTGAGTACCAAAATAGAGTACTTTGTGATGAACAGGGAGTACTGAAATATGAGCAGCACTTTGTGATGAACAGGGAGTGCAAATGTGAGTAACACTTTGTGATGAACATGGAGTGTCACACACGTAGTACTTTGTGATGAACAGTGAGTACCACTAGGATAAATAGCAACACTTTGTGATGAACAGTGAGTGTCACTAGGGTAGATAGCCATATGCATTTAGATAGCGAGTAGCATTTTGTGATAAACAGTGAATGCCACTATAACTGACATGATTGAGTAGTTTGACTGTAGGAGTATTTGTCGATGCTAGAGTCACAAGAGAGATTCCCGTCGACGTAGACGTTACGACCTGAGTTGTCGCTCGAGGACAAAGCTGCCATCAAGGAGATGGGTTTGAGACATGTGCTGTATGTGCCTGAGTTTCAGGAAAACATGGGTTTGCTGACTGCGCTGGCTGAGAGATGGCACTCTGAGACATGCACGTTTCATCTACCGATGGGTGAGATGACAGTCACCCTAGAGGATGTATATAGGATTATGCGGATACCGATTGATGGGGAGCTGATTCCGTATGATCGAGACGAAGATAGGGATGCCCTTAGATGAGTGTTCTAGGATCCAAGACTGGAGATGAGGGTGGGACATGTGGCATGGGATACCATGACATGGATAGGATTAGCACTACCAATAGTGTTGGCAGGAGTGATCAGTGAGTTCCTCTGTATCAGTTTTGTACCATTTTGTATAATGATGTAGACACCTACGGGTGATTGTAGTCATATGATTTTGACATCATTGTATCATGACACTTTATATATATATATGAGATGATTCATCTTTGTGGCAGCTATATGCATGTGTACCTATGTGATGAGATGTTCTTATGTGATGCTTATGATATGGATGCAAATATGTATATGATGCAATGAAATATTTTTTTTTTGTTCTTTTATGTTTTATATGTGTATGCATGATGCAAATGTGAATGTAAGTAATGCAGATGAATATGATAATGCAAATGTAAATTGTGCTAATAGGTGTTGTGTGCAGGATGTAATGTAGTTGTGATATCTATATGTATGTATGAAATGCTTATATGTGGTAATGTAGGTGAAACTACATGAAATGCAAATGTTTTTGGTGTGTCATTATACTCAGTCATGTGATAGTAGGCTACACGGACTCGAGAAGGACGATGGAAGTCAATCAAGAAAGGGGGATGGAAGACAAAAGATATGAAAGTGAAAGAGTTTCTTGTGCGTTATCATCATTGAGCTTTATTATGGCAAGTAGGTTATGACAATCGAGGCATATGTTCGACCCAGAAAGTCATTGTACCTGTTTGCATGGAGATAAGACAGTCACAAATAAGGAATGCCCCAGTTCACACTAGACTCACAGTGTCCTCATATCCTTGGACAAGTTATAGCATTACTAAGAGACAATCCACAGACAGCAAATACAAATAGGTGACGATACCCCATCCTCACCTTTCTAGTCAAAGACATCCTGGAGATAGAATCTCTAGTCAAAGACATCCTGAAAAAGCTAAAACACATGTCACCAAAAAAGATGAAATCAAAAGAAAACCAAGACTCGACACCAACATCCACTGTAGTCCTCAAGTTTAGTGTCTCTTGTCACTTGTATAAGTCTTATTTGATTGTGGTCACAATGTTTACTTTCACAGAAAGGATAGATAGCACTGAACCATAATGTTGTCTGAGTCTGTTGAAAGATTTGATTTGTTGAAGCCCATTGTTGCTGTTGTGTCTCATCTAGAACTGACTGAATCCATGAAACTGATACTTTATTGCAGAGAAGACAGAACTTTATTGTGGATCTATGATGCAAATGCTGCTTTATTGCGGATTGTGCGCGGATAGACTGAAGGAAGCTGGAAGAAACTGTACTCCTTGAAACATGTGATGTTCTTAGTTCCACACCCATCACTAGACGTAGGATTTTGCCTTAGCCACAGATAGGGTCTGATTTATTATGGATGGAAAGGGAGGCGAAAAGGGAGGTTTATTATGAATGGCTAACCAATCTTGGGTAGATCAATAACAAGCCATGATGGGAATGGGTAAGTTTATTATGAACGAATAGGTTGTGAGTGTGTGCAAAGTGAAATGATGAAGAGAATCCTGAAGGAGGGAGGAGCAATGTCTCTACGCATGGCGCTGGTGACCCAGTTTTCACCATGGTACTTGCCTAGGGCGCCACCGAAGTGGTTTTCACCATTGGACGAAATTATTTCTCTTTACTTTTTTCAATTTTTCAATGTTTTTTGTGTCACAAGGCACCTGTTTGCCAGGTTTTCACCAAGTAACGATTTTTTTTGTTTTATAATTTTTTTTTGTATTTTTGAAATTTTTGATTTTTTTGTATTTTTTGAATTTTTTGATTTTTTTGTATTTTTTGAATTAGGATACTCTGAAGAGCTATGTATAAAACCTGCGAAGCTGCATGTTGTTGATAGGATCCTCCAAAGGTTCACCTTCTGTAGTTGAGAGCTGATATGCCCCAGATCCATATGTTGTTGTAATGATGTAGGGACCAAGCCAGTTTGGTTCGAACTTGCCCTTCTTCTCTCTGTCTTGTTGATTTTTAGGATTTTCTCTGAGAACTAAGTCACCTACCTCAAATGTACGAGGCTTAACCTTGTGATTGTAGTTGCATTGTTCCTTGATTGAATGATGTGTAGCTTGAGTGACTGTCTTCCTTGATGAAGGAATTGAGATAGAATTACTAGTGTGTGGACTACACAGGCCCGTATGCGTGTCACCTAAAGAAGTTTGGGCATCCCTGATAACAAAGTCCTGCGAGGAAGCTCCATTAAATGTCCATGATGTATCGCTAGAAGGGGATGGATGTGTGGAACAAGTGGAAGAGTTATGAAGGCTTATGATTGCGAAAATAAGTGAAAGTAGGATAGCATGATGGAGACTTAGGATCAACAAGTATGCTTTTTGATTTAAAATTGTAGAACTTTTGCCCCCAGTTATTTTGATATTAGGGGAGATCAACTCTTGTTCTTTTTGCTTCATAGGATTTTTATCCTTGACTTTGATTTTTGCAGAGTCGAATAGCTTTTGATTTTGATTTGTACTAAAGGACTTATCTTTAGTTTTGACTTTTAGTTTTTTCTTTTCAAAGCTTGATTTTTGATCCCCAATGAGTAAGGGCTTTTGTAATTCTTGTTGATCCAAGTCTGGGAGCAGAGTGGAAATGGAATGAGTGGATGAAATGGTAAGGCTATGCAAGTTATCAAGAGGGTTGGCGATAGACTCAATAGATTCTTTGTTGGAACCACTCTTAGGACTATTGATATCAAGAGATGCTTGCACCACTAGAGGAGATTTGCATTCGGACTTAGTAGCCACAACACTAGGTGGTTCACACCTAATTCTTTGACATTGCAAATTGTTTGTAGGTTGTTCCTGTTGACAAAATACCTTAGGAGATAATGGGAGTTGATCAACATGAAAGATATACTCACCACATCCCATGTCTTTAATCTTGAACTTTTCTTTGAGCTCTGTTTGCTTTGATGTAGAAGCTTTTAAGGATTCTGGATCAACATATGCTGATGAAGGAATAGCTTCTCGATTGACTGGTATTGTTATTTCTGATCTAGGTTGCAAATTGTTGCAACATATGAATGGATTTGGATCAGCTTTGACAGTCACTTCAACTCCATTGTGTGGAAACTTAATACATCGATGATATGTAGATGGTACTGCACTCATCTCATGAATCCAAGGACGTCCTAGCAATATGTTGTATGTGAGATCCAGGTCTAGGACTTGACAAACCACATCCTTTGTAACCGGCCCGACTCTGAGAGGTAAGGTGACTATGCCTTTGGATGAACATTCTTCATCGTCATATGCCTTGATGGTGATCTTGTTTGTAGAATTCACAGCTTTATCAGAATATCCCAATTGTTTAATTGTGCTCAATGTACAAATGTTTAGACCTGCTCCTCCATCTATCAAGACTCTTTTTATTCGATGTTTGTGTATGAAGGCTTCAATGTGTAATGGTGCATTATGTGGCTGACTTATGGAGGCATCATCAGCTTCTGTGAACATAAGGGAGTGTGGAATGGAAAGGTATCCCACCATGGCTTGAAACTGGTCCACGTTCAGATCAATAGGAATGGTAGTATCTCTCAAGATTTTGTCAAGAATAGCTTTATGTGCAGGGGATATGCGTAAAAGCTCAAGGATGGAGATAAGTGCGGGTGTCTTCCCTAAGTGTTCTACAAGGTCATACTCAGGCTTAGTTGATGAGGAAGCGGTGTTCTTGGCTGGAGAACCTTGCAAAGTAATTTTACCTCGACGGGTTGTAACGTGACATTCAGAGGTAGGTTCGGAAGAAGATCCAACACCTTTTAGGACAATCTTGGGTCTCTGAGTAGAATTCTCAGATGCTTTGTCCTTGATGATAATAGTAGAGACGTAATTGTCCATCGAGATATTATTGATAGTTGAATCATAGTTGTAAGGTGCTCTAGTATAGTTGGCTTGGTCATCTGTGGCTTTAGCTTTTCCCTTGTCATGTTTTGGGAATGGTTCCATAAACATCTCATGTTCTTGATTAGACGAATGTCCCTCAATCTCAATGTCACCTCTATCAATGAGATCTTGTATGATGTTCTTCAGTCTATGACAATTTCCTGTCTTATGACCCTTGCTCTTATGAAATTCACAATATTCATCATCATTCCACCAATTTGGCTTAACATTTGGTTCATATGGAGGAAAATCTGGAACTGTGATTACCTTGTTTGCCACAAGCTTCTTGAAAACTGACTCAAGTGGTTCTCCCAATGGAGTGTACTTCCTTCGTGATCTGGAAGTTGTTTGAGTATTTACTTGATTGTTTGTAGAACTTGATCCTGAAAAGATGAATTTAGGTCGCACTGTGTTGGCATCAACAACACCATCATTGACTGTGTTCTTGTTTTTATTCCAAAATCTTGGCTTGTCTTTTCCTTTAAAGTCATCTTTGTTTTCCTTGAATATCTTAATGACTCCTTGTTCAATTAGGACCTTTTCTATCGCTAAGCCTTTTTCGATAACGTCCTTGAAGGTAGACAAACAAGCTTTCCTTAGATCATAGCCAATGTCTTTGTTAACATTCTGGGTGAAAATTTCTACCATTTGTTTTTGTGGAATTTCACAAGAGCATCTGCTGGCTAGATTTCTCCATCTTTGTAAAAATGATGCAAAAGATTCTCCCTCTTTTTGCTTGGTGTTGCACAAAGTAGTGACTGATATGTTTGTCTCTATGTTGTAGGAGAAATGTTGAATAAATGCCTCTGCTAAGTCACCCCATGACTTAATACCAGGTGGGAGTTGGGAGAACCATTCCATAGCTTGATCGCCTAAGCTTTGTGGGAATAATCTCATCAAATATGTCTCTTTTGTTGCTACTTCAGTGCAAGCTGTGAAAAATTGTCTTATGTGTGCCTTAGGATCCCCTTTTCCTCTATACTTGTCAAATTTAGGCGTCACAAAATGTGTAGGAAATGGAGGCATTGGAATGCTCTTGTCAAATGGATAAGGACATATGTCTCTCATTGTGTATGTTGGCTTCGGTGCATTTATGTCCTCCATTTTCTTTTGTAAGTCCCTTATTTGTTGCTCCAAATTGCTCTTAGGTGGAGATCGACTTCTTGGACCATACCCCATGTTTGAGGCACCAATTGGAGGAGGAGCATGTTGCATATATGGATGATATTGATCATACACATGTTCATATGGAGGAGGTCTATAGTGATGCGGCATATATGGAGCACTTGGTATAGATTCATGTTGAGGAAAACCATATCTATTTTGCGCATGTATACCATATTCTACAGGCATGTCATGTTCCATTGTGTTGCCCCCAAATTTGACATGAGGTTTCCTTGTGTCCAAATTTTGAGCGTGCCTTGGAATATCCCATTGTTTTGGTGGTTGATCCTTAGCTTGAGTATGTGATTGAGTATATATGTCTGCGTAAGACCTCCATAATGGTCTGCGAAGGTGAGTATCATATACTTGACCATGTGTATGTGGGACCTCTGGTTTTTGAAGTAAAGCTGATGGTGATTTAGGTACCATATGTGGTCCTCTATTTCCTCCACTATTAGGTCTCCTTTGATCCATATTGGAGTGAGGTTGTTGCAAAGGTCTATGTTCCATTATTTGAGACATGTCAAAATCATGAGGTATCTTGGCTCCACTTTGTGCCATCATTTGTAAGAAGTATTGTCTATCCCTCCTCATTATTTCCTCAACCAATCGATTGAAATGGGGATTCATAATGGATTCTTCCACATCTGCTGAATGTACTGAAAAGTTGTCCACATTGTCATTGTGTGTAGCATTGTTGTTTATAGTGTCCATGTTCTCAACATTTGGAATGTTTCTATAGACATCCATGTCAGGTAATGTAGTATGATCAGAATTGAAAAAGATCTCATTGTCATACTCATAAGAACTCATGTTTGCGGACTCTTGAGCCTCTTTAGTTTCTCTCCTAGATTTTTGAAGATGGGTTTCAACCATGAACTAGGTATTGACCAAGATGTGTGAGACTAGATGAAAAATGGAAAGAGTATGAAAGACCAAGAGTTGGATGAAATGTAAATGAGTCTGAAGTGTACTTGCAATTGTCCAAAGTGTAAGACCAAGTATGTATGTAGTAGAGTAGGTGTGACTTCCAAAGAGAGGATAGTTTCTCTTGATCAGGTAAGCTGACCTTAACCCTAGGTAAGACCAAATGAGACCCAAAGGTAAGAAACCTTGATGAGGGACCACTTAGCAAAGTGTTGTTGTATGTAGTGTGTTGACAAAGTATGATGAGGACAAGCAAGTGACCTTTTGACTCAAGTTTAGACAAATGTGAATGTAATGTAAGGTGTAAAGCAATGATGGATTTTGTGAGACCCAAAGACAAGTTGAATGCTAGATGAAAACCTAGAGAAACAACCTAGGAAGCTCAAGAATTCTGAAACTAATTGCTCTTGTTTGCTTGACTGTAAAATTTTTCCAATTTGTGAAGTTGTTGGTTGTGACCAAATCTGAATGTTTGACTATTTTTCGTGACAAGAGGACACAATGTTGTTGAGGACTCAATGTTTGCAAGTGTTTAGACTCCAAAATGACTCCAAGAAAAGTGTGTTGTTTGATGTAAAATTGTTTTGCATACACTTGAAGACACAAAAGACACAATGTTTTGTTGTTTGGTCTTGAATGTTTGAATGTTTAAAATAAGTCAAGCACAATTCTTATGGCTGGCCAAGACAATAGTTGTTGATCCCACATGGGGTTTTACCCCCGAGGCTACGCTATTCAGAGCGGATACTTAGATGCTTGACCTCACTGGCTCCACCCTCGGCACTCACTTCTCAGGTCAGCCAAGCATCAGTCCCCATGAAAACTCCCCATGGCGAACTTTGTATCTCTACTAAGAACCGTATGTGTGTGGGCCGCTACTAGAGGTCCGACCTCCTGCCCCAACAACTAGAAGGATTTGGGCTTCTAAAACAAAAAGGTGCTAGTAAGGGCATCCGCTTGTGTGGCCATACATGCGGCACTTTCAGCTCTGTAAATACAGAAGGCTCCCAGCCGGTAGGGGTTACGCCCTACAAATGATCAAATAAATTTGATCAAACGGGTTTATGGGGAGACATAGTGTCGGTATGAACTAATCAGCACACGTTATCCATAGTTTTCACGATGAATACAGTTGTTTATAGTGGTTCGGAAGAGGTGGGTTTTCCTCACTACCACTTGGGTCGTTCTCTTCTCACTAGTAGTCCTAATGACCACACGGGAAGATAGGCCCTCTAAAGATTAAACAAAAAGAGCCTATTGCTCAAGACACAAAACACAATGATTCAATTTTAGTGCACCAATTGAAGTGTTTGCTAGTCTATGAAAATAAGGCACACAATAAAAATCCAAAAACCCTTGCCAAGGATCTGCAACAAAGATTTATTAGTAGTTTGGATTGTTTGAAATAATCACCCCTTCCTGCAAGCACACAAGTTAGGTAAATTTTAGATCTAAAAGACTTTGTGAAATAGGAGCCTTCAATAATGCATTTTGTTGACCAATTAAAAGATTTGATTCATCATAAAAAAAGATCACCTGTAAAATTTCAAGAGATTTCCATAAATGTAAGAAAATCCAAAAAACTTGCTAATTTGCTCCAAAAATTAATTTTTTATGAAAAATCATAAAAAATTCATATAAAATGAAAAATCGATCCGAAAAATCTGAAATTTTTACTGGAGAGTCTTGATGGTCTTCCAAACTTTCACAAAAAATTTTCTGCAACAAATCCAAGTAGTTTGTGAGATACGAGTAAAATAATGCAAAACCCTAATTTTCAAAGATCTGATTTTTGAGGAATGATTTTGCATCAAATTTAAAATCACAAAGAACAGATCCTATGTATAATTCTAAGAGATTTCCAAAAATGTAAGAAAATTTGAAAAATTCGCTAACTTTCTCTCAAAATTAATTTTTTATGAAAAATCATAAAAAATTCATACAAAATGAAAAATACATCCAAAAAATATGAAATTTTTACTGAATTTTTCTGATACTTTTCCTGACCTGCACAAAAACTTTTATGTCAAAATTAGAATCGGTTTGTGAGATCTGATCAAAATAAGAAAAAACCCTAATTTTTAAAGATCCAATTTTTAGGGAAATATTTTGCATCAAAATTAAAATCACAAAGAATAGATCCTATGTATAATTATGAGAGATTTCCAAAAATATAAGAAAATCCAAAAAATTATCTCATTTACTCTCAAAATTAAGTTTTTATGAAAAATCATACAAAATTAATAGAAAATGAAAATGTATTTCAAAAATTCTGAATTTTGGATTGAGAGCTCCTGATACTTTCTTCAACTTGCAAAAAAAATTTGGTGCAAAATTTCCTAGTTGTTTTTGAGATATGATCGAATCTCTCCAAGATCTTGATTTTGTGTCCAAAACCCTAGCTGCACAAGGTTATTCTACAAATTGTTTTACAAAATAGCAATATAGGGTTAGAAAAATCTACAAAAAACATAGATCTAAGAAAAATCCATGTCCCACCGGGCATGCCAAAATGTATATGGTGAAAATGGATAACAATAATAACAATATTGAAAGACTAAATGAATCCAACCACAAAATCCTAGCCTAACAATCAACAAAGATCCACCATAACATATGAAGATTACCTAAGACAATGCAAATCACATGAAATCACAAAGATTATACCATTACATGTCCAATAGGGTTTTGATCTCCATTCTTCCTATCTCCATTCATCTTGCTTGATATATTTGCTCTCAGATTTTATGTGCACAAGAGCTCAACAAAGAACGGAATGTGGTTGCAAGTAGGATCGTAGTATAGTCAAGTCCTTAAGATTAGTGATTAGGATGATTGATTAGAATGCATAGAATGATTAGGGTTTGATAATGAAGAAAGCATCTCCTTATATAGAAGACACTATATGAAATGGAGGGATAAGATTGAGAGGTGTAAAAGGAGGTCGGCTATGATTAGAGGGTAGGTAAAAGAAATAATAAAATAATGAAAGGGGTAGGTAGTGTATGAATTAAGAGATGAATGACATGTGTCATGGGTAGAAAAGGCTAATGAATTAATTAAATAAATAAAGATTTATTTAATTAATAGAAGAAGTGGGATCAATTAAATAAATAAGATATTTATTTAATTTAGGAAAAGGATAATTTAAATAAATAAATGTATTTATTTAAATGAGAAATAAGGCTAGAAGAGGATAAATAAATTAATTAAATAAATAAAGATTTATTTACTTAATAGAAGAATTAAGCTTAGATAATTAAATAAATAAAATATTTGTTTAATTAGACATGACAATTTTAGGTGTCTACAATATGTACTCGATGGATTTCATATGCTCGCTATGTGATGGATTATTGATAGATTAGATTTATCATGGTTTTGATGATGATTATGATTACGCTAACCCTACTTCATGATTATATTTGATGAGATGTTTATAAGATGTGTTTGACTATTGTTTGACCATCTTCGTGATAGAGATGATTCCACATCACTCATTGCGAGCGGGATGTGTCATCGTGATTCTCTATCACTTGCTTGTTCTATATATGTATATGTATATGTTGTATTGTCATTTTGTGGTTGCAAGACTTTGCAGGTACCAGACATTGACTCCACCTATCTTCACAAGTCTGAGCGTGTCTTTGGTCCCAATGGCTTATGTGGCTCGGAGATGGCATGAGTTCCCTTCACATACTCTAGGTCTAAGTTGTTCACCATGAGTCATCAACGTCTTGCATAATTTGCCATGTTAGTTCGTAAGCTTGGTCTTCTTGGTGTTGCAAGTACGGTTAATGACAGTTGATTTACTTGATTATGTTAGAGTAATTATGTGGCTCTTGATGTGTGGTTTTATATTTAGTAATGTTCATTTTAATGTATTTAAGTTATTAGTTTTGAATATTTATTGATTTTATGATTATTTAATATTTGGTAAGCCTTATTGTGTTTAATATTTATTTTATATTTGTGATTTAATCTTTAATGGTATTTGATTGTTTAATTATTTATTTGATTTTATATAGTTTAATATTTATTTGATATCTAATATTTATTTGGTTCTTTAATTTATTTATTAGCCGTTGGTTTAATTAATTTTAATCCCCATTTGGATTATGTATCTATAGCTTATGTTTATTTAATAGTTTAACTTTTATTTCCTAAGTGGGGTGTATGAACACATTAAATTAAAATTAATGATAAAACATTCCCACTTTGTTGGATAAGTATATTTTATATTAACTATACCTACCCTTTACTCTCATTGGCTAAATTCACAATGGGAGAATAAATTATAATATATGGTGGGTTGGTAAAATATATTCTAAAATGGAATATTTTGATTGGCCGAGATTGAGGCTAGGGCTTTTTATTATTGTTGCTTTTTATTTTCATTCTCGTGATGGTTTTTGGGTTGGGCTATTCTCTGGAAATTTTTCCTTCAAGCCTTTTTCCTTGTCTTTGGATTTTACTCTTGGTATTGGTTGGAGCTTGGTTGGATTTTGGCTTGGCTATGTGGGAGCTCTTCTTCAACTTCACTCTATCACTTCAGGTTGTAGGTTGGAGTTCGTTTACTTTTGCATTTTGATTTTAATGGATTTTTTTGTATGCTTCGTTTCTGTACATTATTTTCGGGAGATGGGTTGAGATAGTTTGCTATTCTATAGTTTTAATATAGTTTGGAGTTTAATATTTGGGGAAGAAACCTTCATGTTATTTGAGATTTTATATAGTTGCTGGAATAATATTTCTAGTTGTCTGAGGATGCCATTTCACGGCTCTGTAAATTTTTCTATAAGCTTGGCTTGTTGAATCATTTGTTTTCTATGGGAGGATGTATGGATTTTTCCCCTTCATGAGTCTTTTAGTCTGAAGGTGTTTGGATTTGGTTTCATTCCTTTTATTTTGTGAGTTTGAAGTGGTTTTGTATGCGTATTGTTGTGAAGAAAAATTGGTTGTATCTTGGTTTAAAGTTAGAATTGATTTACCTTGTTTCTAGGCATCACTATTCATGTATTTTTTGAGTCCTTTGGTTAAGTCTGGATTTTATATTTTACCCGCAAGATTTCTGATTTTTTTGTGTGATTTGTGTAAATGCGTTGTTTCTGGGAATGCCTTGTCTAAACATGTAAATGTGTTGTTCTATTTTCTATTTGCATTATTCTGCATAGCATAAGTGTTGTCTTGAAAGATGTAAGCGCAAATTTGGGAATGCATGCATGGTCTTAGAGGATGTAAGCGCGGATCTGGGAATATTTGTGCTATCCTATGAAATGAAAGTGTTGTTATATTTGACAGAAGCGTTGTTTTATGGGATAAAAATGCTAAACTATTTGTATTATGTATTTTCTCAGTTTTGATAATTTTTGAGGTATTGTCCTAAGTTTATTTTTGTACCAGAGGCTTTATTGAGGTCTACTAATATTTTCCAGTTTTGGGTTTGATCAGTTTTGATGTATCTTGATGGTTTAATGTATTTTTACCTCTCCATGTCTTTGTGGATATTTTAGACTCTCTCCATGTTGATGAGCCATGATTGATGAGTAAGTTATATTGTTGTTTTGGACCAGCAAGTAAATTGGCCTTGTTGTGATGTTATCTCCTTATCTGTTGTCAGATTTGGTGGCTTGTTATGCCTTGTATTTCATTGGCAAAGAGGCTCATTTTGTTATACTTGATGTTGTTGTAGCCTTGCATATGTTCTGAGAGTATGTGTAGAAGTTATTGGTTGCATATGAGTTTTATTTTCATGTTTTGTTTTGGTTAGAGCCTCTTCTAATTTATTGTTGGGCCATTTTAGGGGGAGTGGGCTTCCTTGTGATGACCGGGGTCACGAGAGATAGGCTTGCATGAGGTTCCTTGTAAGGATGCATGAAGTCTAGACCACCAGGGCACATTGGAGTTTACCATGATTTGTAAATAAGTGATAACCTAATAATTGATGGGTTTGGTAGCTAGATAAATTAATAAGATGATAAATTGATTTGAGCCCCATGACTTAGTCCTAGAGAGGATTTTTTAGGATAAGCATGAGAAGGTCGTGAAGACGGTAAACTAATCTTCATTAGTCTCTCATAGGTTGAGATAGCTCCACATGTCCATCAGGCTTGTGTCTTATGTTATTATTTTTTGAGGATGGTATGTGATGACACTCCACTCCTACATGTGTTCCCCTTTATGATTTATGATTATGCCTTATTGGATGCATTTATGTCTTGATGAGTTATATGCCTTTGGGAGTTCATTCTTAGTTCCTTGTGTGAGTTCTTGCATGGGAATCCTTGTATGTTTAGTCTCTTTGGTTAGGGTGCCAGCTTAGGTTTAGAGTGTGTGTTGGGACCTTGTGTCATCTTCTAGCACGTGGGGTGGTTCCTTTGGTTCCACATGGTCGGGAGGTTGGTGCTTTTTAGCCATTGGGATGTTCTCTTGGATTCTTCTTGCGTGGATGTGGATTCTTCTTCATGATGAACTATGGATGTACCTTGTAGCAGATTTATGTAATGAATAAGATAGAATACATGTAATTTAATATTCTTGTATATAGTAAATGGATTCTTGTAGTAGAAAGAGATGCGCTCATGATATATTTATGTACTTGTATTTATAAGATAAATTGTAGTTGAAACTAGAATTAAGTCATATTTGTAATGAAACATTAAGGATGAAATTGTACTATTGTAGAGATGTGACCTTATGGATCATGGAAATAAAAATGAGTTATGGCTAGAATAGAAAAGGATTTGCATTGTAGTTCAGGTGTATTATTTCATGGAATGTTTAGGAAGTAGGTTAGATGTAAATTAATCTTGAAAGAGGAATATTCGTAGATTAAGAAATGAATATGTTAGAAGGTGTTAATTAGATCTAGTGAAGATGAATGATTCATATAGATGCACTGGTAGAAAGGAAATTATGCATATCATGAGGGATAAATAATGTTGTAGGTTTCATATCTCATGGTTAGAGAATTAAAATATGATGCATTAAATCAAGATAAAATATGCCTATCATGTGTGTAGTATGTTATTATGGTGGTGAATTAAGTAATGGTGTTGAAGTACCCTAGGGAAAGGTTAATGATGTTATGTTATTTCTGCTTGTGTTATTTGATGAAATGAGCAATGATGTATGTTCATATTGGTTAATTGGTTAATGAATGTAATTAGATGGAGATGTTATGTGTTGCATTAGTTGTTGTTAGATGTTAATAAAAAAAATGTATCTCCATTTGCATGTTATATGTTTAGTTTCTCCAAGGCATTTTGGCGGACATTACAATTGGTATCAAAGCCCATGTTCAAACACTGGGTACTTTGGTTTCAATTGAGCCCAATGTTTATTTTAGCATTTGGCATGGGGTAGCCCCGCGGTTTTATCCCTGCTATTGTTTTTTTTGTTATAGTTGTCCTAGATGGTTAGCTTATAGTTTTCTTTGCATTTTTCTTAGACAAGATGCCTGCTAGGGGTAGAGATCATAGTCATACTAGTCGCATGGGTACTTGCAGGAACCCTCATCTCGAGGTTTCGAAGGAGTCACACCATGAGGAGCAGCATCAAGAGTAGCCTAGAGATGATGTGATTCCATAGTTGGTGAACGTGCTTCTAGAGATTCTTGGTCACCTAGGATCGAGACAGGAGGAGAACCAACAAGAGGGATCTCATCATTCAGAGCATCAGGAGAGAGAGTGTTCATGTTCTTCTAGGATGAGAGTTGAGGTGGATCAGGAGATGCTAGCAGCTAGTCACATCAGAGATCTAAATAGGACTCATCCTTCTACCTTTGATGGCTTAGGTAGTGGCATAGAGGCAAAGATGTGGTTATTGGACTTAGGTAGGTGTTTTTCTATGCACCAGTGTAGCAGTAACACCAAGGCAAGATGTGTGATTATGCATCTTCATGATTTTGCAACGACATGGTGGCACATAGATGAGCAGAAGTTGCATCTGGACATAGAGACACTATGTTGGGAGTTATTCTTAAAGCAGTTTCATGCTACATTTCTTTCAGATTATTGGAAGCAAAGGAAGGTCAACAAATTCCATGATTTGAGACAACAAAGGATGACTATGGAGAAGTATAAGCATAGGTTCTTCGAGCTTAGATAGTATGTTGGGTATGTGGATGATGAGTCAATATTGATTCAACACTTTATGAGAAGTCTCAGTGATCGTATTACTAGAGAGGTTAGGATGCATGAACCTAAGACCTTGGAGGTAGTTGTGGAGAAGGCGAGGCTAGCAGAGAAGAATCTTTCCTTAGCATCAGGAGGAGTGACTGGAGGATAGATAGTTAGTGCACCTATTACAGGATCTATCATGACAGGATCACAGTAGCAGTCTTTAGGATATGCTAGGAGCCATCCTTCTTCTTTCCATGGTGGTCAACAGTTTAAGAAGAAGTTTTCTCAAGGGTAGGATTTTAACGAGGTGCTAGATTTTAGGTTGATAGGAGTCACAATCATCAGCATGATAGGATACCTACTCCTTCTCATCCAGCACAAAGTTTTGAGCTAGCTTGTAGTAGAGGCAGTGTTTAGCAGTCAAGTACAACACTAGGTAGCAGAGTGTTTGGAAGGAGAGATTGTTTTGCATATGGATAGCCAGGTCACATTATCGCTCATTGTCCTTAGTGTACTTCTTAGATGTCAGGGCAGTAGAAGCCAGGTACTTCTGAGCCTATAGTTGGAGATGCAGGTAGGTCTCATCATGTTTTTGTGACAGTTGATAACCATCTGGCTGAGCATCAGGCCACCGTTATAGAGATGTCAGGTGTGATATGTGGTATCTCTTGTTCAGTGTTATTTGATTCTGGAGCGTCAGAATCTTTCATTTCTCCTTTTTTAGTAGAGTGATGTGGGCTTTCTATGACAAAACAAGATGATAGGTGGTAGGTAGAGTTAGCTATAGGGTGCAAAGTGGTAGTGGATTCCCTTGTGCTCAGTTCTCCTTTAATTTTAGGAGAATGTCATACTTCCATGGATCTTTGTGTTATGTCCTTGGGATCTTATGACGTGGTTCTTGGTATGGATTGGCTTTAATCGCACCAAGCGCAAATAGATTGTAGAGGTAAGAGGGTGCAGTGGATGGATGATAGTGGGAAGAGCCTGGATATTGTAGGTATTCAGAGACCTATCTCTCTTCACATGATTTCCACTATGCAGATGAAGAGGTGTGCGCGTAAGGGTCACCAAGTGTTTATGGTTAGCATGAAGGATGTGGATGATGGAGTTAGCTCAAAGGATTTATTGCAGCATCATTCCATTCTTCAAGAGTTTGCAGATGTTTTTTCTAGTGAGATTCCAAGTATGCCCACTTAGTGAGATATAGATTTTAGGATTGATTTGGTGCTAGGAATTGAGCCTATCTCTAAGGCTCCCTATCGGATGACTACACAGGAGTTGAACAAGTTGAGGGTTCAGTTGGAGGAGTTGTTGGTGAAGGGGTTTATTTTTCCTAGTGTGTCCCCTTGGGGTGCACCTGTGTTATTTGTGAAGAAGAAGGACGGATCTCTTTGATTATGCATTGATTATAGGCAGCTTAATAAGGTGATGGTGAAGAACCAATATCCCTTGCCTCAGATAGATGATTTGTTTGATCAGATTAAGGATACCAAGGTCTTCTCTAAAATTGACCTTGAGTGAGGGTATCACCAATTGAGGATTCATGAGGTGGACATTCATGACACAGCTTTTCACACTAGATATGGTCACTATGAGTTCACAGTGGTACCTTTTGGTCTCACAAATGCACCATCAATTTTCATGAGCTTGATGAATGGTGTATTCAGGTTGTATTTGGATAGATTTGTATTGGTATTTCTGGATGATATTTTTATTTATTCAAGATCAGTTGAGGAGCATGAGGATCATGTGAGGCAGGTTTTGCAGTGTCTTAGGGAGAATTGGCTATATGCCAATTTGGCAAAATGTGAGTTCTTCCAGACAGAGGTGAGATATCTTGGTCATGTGATTTTTGGAGAGGGTATCGTAGTTGATCCCTTGAAGATTTAGGTGATTGTCGATTGGCCAACACCCACTAATGTAGGAGAGGTGCACAGTTTCATGGGTTTAGCAGGATATTATCATAGATACGTTCAATATTTCTCTTGGATAGCCCATCCTATCACTTCTCTTCAGAGGAAAGGGAAGAAGTTTGTTTGGACATAGCAGTGTGAGATAGCATTTCAGATCCTTAAGGAGAGTTTGACCAGTGCACCTATTTAAGTAGTGTCAGACCCTTTGGGGAATTTGTGGTGTGTACAGATGCTTCTTTGGAGGGTCTATAAGCAGTGTTGATGCAAGATGGTCATGTGATTGCATATGAGACACGAAAACATAAAGATCATGAGAAGAATTATCCACCCATGATCTTGAGTTAGCGGTAGTGGTTCATATTGTGGTTAGATAGATGCATTTTCTTCTTGGACATAGATTTGAGTTGCACAGTGATCATCGTAGTTTGCAATATATCTTCACACAACCAAATTTGAATGCTAGGCAAAGTCATTAGATGGAGTTTCTATGTGAGTACGACTTTGAGGTGAGATACATCCAAGGTAAGGAGAATGTGGTAGCAGATGCATTGAGCCGCAGGAGGCATGAGATTTCAGCAATGTCTCTTATAATGGATTTGAGGAGCCATATTCTCAGAGCCCATCCTTCAGATGCATGGTATCAGGAGGTTATTGCAGAGGTTGCCACAGGTAGAGCTCTTGAGGGTAGATATGCAGCTTATTTAGCTAAGTCAAATGGACTCTTTAGACATTTGGGATGCATTTATGTTCCACCATCAGATGGTCTTTGAGATTTGATCATGTCAGAGGCACATCATACACCTTACTTGGTAGATCCAGGTGTCAAGAATATAAACACATATTTGAGACAGATATATCATTGGTCTGGTATGAGGAGAGATATTGCAGATTTTGTGTCATGTTTCCTAGAGTGTTAGCAAGTGAAGGTAGAGCATCAGCATCCCGCAGGATTGTTACAGTCACATTTAGTTCCAGGATGGAAATGGGATATTTGTAATACCTTAAAATTGGTCATCTAAACCATGGGCCCCTAATATTGACAACATCACCAAGGTCCTAACCAAAGGCAATTAAATCAACTTTGAGCACATTATTAATTTTTCAATCGTCAAATGTCACATGGGAAATCAATTACTCAATATTAATTAAATATTTAATTAATTGAATCATTCCAAGAAAATCATTTTGATCAATTATCCTATTTAATTTATTAAATATCTTAGCATATTTCATTAATTAATAAATTTGTCTTTTAATCATGCAAAAAAGGAATTAATTTATTACAAAAGGGGAATTAATTACAAAGCAAGAGTTAAATTAAAAATAAAATAAAAGGATTAAATTGAGAGAGAAATCAAACTTGAGATATTATTTCTTTCTTCTAAATTGAGAACTTGAAATCAGAAGAACATTAATTGAATTATTAATCATTCTCTAAAATTGGAACTCACAGCTTTTGAGAAAAAGAAGTTCAGTTGCATTAAAAGACTCTTTTCTTGAATAAATCAAAGAATTATCTATTTTAATCACAAATGCATGGAATTAATTAATTCTTATTTCTAATGCAACGTGAACTTCTTATCTGAATGCATTCCAATTAAACTATAATTGGAATCTATCTCAAAGTTGACTGAACCTGATTTCTCAATTATTTCAATTAATTCTAAATTGTGTTTTTTCTTGATCTCTCTTGTAATTCTCTATAAATTCAACCTTCATCTCTCATTCAAATCACCCCTAAGATATTTGAGAAACACCTTGGAGATTATTATTATGCTGATTTTTACTTTGGAGTCATTGAAGATCTTGTGCTTGCTTTTTAAGATTATTGCATCTTAGTTTAGCTTTTTCCATATTTAGTTTATTTCATTATTGCTTGAATCCATATTGCTTGAATTCATTATTTGCTTGAATCTTTCATCCATCTTACATCCATATAGTTTAATATCATGCTCATATATATTAAATCCTTCATCTTGGTGTAGTCTAGTCACTGCTATTGCTTATAAAAATCTGAGAGCAATCTTATACTCGCATCTTTTGGATGGAAATGGGATATCATATCTATGGATTTTATAGTTGGCTTGCCCATGTCTTCATGCCATCATGATGCTATTATGGTCACTGTAGATAGATTGACCATAGTAGCGCACTTTTCTCCTATCAGATCTTCATATACAGTAGTGACAATAGCTCAGGTTTTCCTGGAGGGAGTTGTGAGGTTGCATGGTATTCCTCGGCAGATCATATCAGATCACGCTCTAGTATTCACATTAGCATTCTAGATAGCTCTTAAGCATGATTTGGGTACATAGTTGAACTTTAGTTCAACTTATCACCTCGAGACAGATGGACAAATAGAGAGGGTGAACCATGTTTTGGAGTACATTTTGAGGATGTACGTGATGGATCAACAGTCTCCTTGGGAGAATTGCCTCTATTTGGTTGAGTTTGCATACAATAATGGTTACCACAACTCTATTGGTATGTCTCCTTATCAGGTATTATATGATAGACCATGCCGCACACCCCTGAGTTGGGACTAGTTGGAGGACAAAATGTGTGTTGGATCAAAGATGTTGCAGGATTTGGAGGAGAAGGTGTCTTGCATTAGGGAGCATTTGATGGTCGCACAGGATAGATAGAAGAAATATGTGGATGCTCATCGAGTGGACAGGTAGTTTTCTATTGGTGACAGGGTATTTTTGAGAGTTCGCCCATAAAAGAGTGATTTGTTACAGAAAAGGCTCTAAGTTGGCACCTTGATTTGTTGGACCTTTCAAGATTTTGGAGCAGACAAGTCCTCTGGCTTATCACCTTGTCTTGCCGCCTAGCTTGTCCCACATCCATGATGTCTTTCATGTTTCAGTTTTGAGGTTATATCATCCTGGTATTTCGCATGTGTTGGATTGGAATGCTTTACAGGTCAAGGACGGACAACTTTCTATGGAGCCAGTGCACATTCTTTATGTAGTAACCAACCATAATTAACTCAACAAAATTAACCATTCCTTTTTTTGTGTGTTTAATTTAATCATTATGTTTGATTCAATTGCATACTCTGGGCATCCATCCGGGATGAGCATCTAACCATACAGGTTAGGCATTTTTCCATACGGGAAATAAGATTTCATCTATCCAATATGGGATAGGCATCTACCCATACGGGGTAGGCATCTATCCAATCGGGATAGGAGGTGCTCTGGCCAGAGACTTAGACTCATCGGGACCATTCGGGTCCTGAGTCACTCACTAAGTACTACACTCTTCTAACAAAAGTGCACTGAGGTCACCGTCCTTAGGAGTAATTAATAACATAATACAAGCTTGAATTCTGCCTCAGAATTTGGCTTAAAGCCTCGAGAAATCAAGCGAATCCATACGGGATTCCTTTCAAGTATGCATTGAATTACTTTTTCCAATTTTAATTATCTTATCTTTCAAATAGGATTCTTAATCAATCTTTCTATACCAAGCCTAGACCCTACCCACGAACGCCTGAGTATGAGGGACAACTCCGTCCCAAGACTGCCTACATACCCGCTTCGGCACGGGATCAAGGTGTAAAGTATGTAGTTCTATTTTCTAGTCTATGGTTTGATGCAAATTGATTTGTGGGTACGCAACCCTTTCTAGGGTCAATGTCCCAGACAATTTCTTTGCGGTTGCTACCCACAATGGTAGAGTTTAAGCAAAGGCTCAAGATGGCCTATTGCTTGTGGCCTAAAACAACTAGATCCTAACACCTATCATGAGCGTCACCCTTGACCAAATTGTCAATCACCAATATCTCTTCAAGATTAAAAAAAATCAATTTCATAAAAGCATTTAACTTAACCATCCCTAAAGGGGGGTTTACTATGGTTTATCTTAACGGATGTGAAATCCTTTAAAAGTTATATTATTAGATTATTGATCCAAGGGGGATTACCCGCCTCTTGGATTTTAACTTCCAAGTGTCCCTTATTACTCCCCAATTATTTATAGGGATGATGCCACAGACATCATTGATGTAGCTTTATTAGGTGTTAAGTGCAGTAGTTCAACACGATGGCATGACTCGTAAGCGTGACCCAGAGGCACTGTATATACCGAACGCTACTTGGTTCCAGTTTTCCAACTTCCTTTATTTAGTTTTCTAACTACGAAAACATCATGCTTGAAAACAATTACAAATTGAACTCGTAAAATTTAAATATTGCAAAGCTCAATTAATTGAAATAACTACTTGATGAATTACATGGAATAAAAACCATAATTAACGTTATTTATTATTCAAAACCTTGGAGTATAACTTTGCATAATAACAATTAGGAATACTTGCATAATAATTATTAACGTGAAACTTGCATGGAGATGGAAACACCAATAAATGTAATCAATGTGAAGCAATTTGCATGAGGCAGAGGCAGTGTAAGTTACATGCAAGAATGTCGCTTATAAAGCCACTAATCCCAAAATAAAATTTTAGCTTCAAATCATTTAATGGGGATTGATTGCTAAGTTGATCAAAAGGTTCTAATACAAAATTTGATATAATTAATTACAATTATAATTTGCTAAAACTAAAATCTAAATAAAAAAAATTCATCTAAGTTCAAAATTTTAATAACTAAAACTAAACACAAAAAAAAAAGGAATGATCAATTTTGTTGAGTTAATTACAATTATAATTGTCAATTTTGTTAACTCAACAAAATTGACCATTCCTTTTTTTTTATGTATAGTTTTAACTTTATTAAAATTTTGAACTTAGATGATTTTTTTTTATTTAGATTTTAGTTTTAGCAAATTATAATTGTAATTAATTATATCAAATTTTGTATTAGAACCTTTTGATCCACTTAGCAACCAATCCCCATTAAATGATTTGAAGCTAAAATTTTATTAATTCAAATTACAGTAAGGAGTTAAAAACAAGATTTTAATTCTTCAAAACTAATTTCAGCAATGCATTAAACCAAGATTTATCTAATATAATTCGTAGCAAAATTAAGATGCATGATTCAAAATGAAATAAAACTAAATAAGAAGAAAAACCTGGATACTTGCAATTGATGAAGAATCCCCTATGAATCCTTCAATCAGCGTCCCTTGATCTTCAAACTTGAAAGAAATCCTCCAAAGAAATCTTAGCTATTTTCAAAAGAATGAAATATGACTACAAAAAAAAAAATTACTTAAGAGAAGAATTTCTTTATGGAATAACCAACTCCCATTTTTGAAAACTTGCATATCATTTATAAGAAAAATCCCTCTATTCCACTACCTAAAATTTTAATTAAAAAAAAAGATTCTTTCCCAATTTTGGACTTCATGCAAATTGATTAGACTTAGTGGGAGGAGTTACATGCAAGGTGGTGGAGAATCCTCTAGAAGCTTCTTATTCTTCCTACAACATGTGCCATAATTGGATGAGGAAAACTAAATAAATAATTAAGAAAAATGTATATTTTCCATGTGTGTGTGAGAGTTTTATTATTTTATCCTTTTATAATATTCATTCAATCATTTAAATAGCTTAACCAAAGAATATAATAGAGTTTTTTTTTTTTCTTAAATCCAAAAGTGATAAAGGAGGGTTGTGACACTTTAGCACAAAGAGATGTCTCTCAAAGGTCAGAGCATAGAGCAGGTAAGGGTCCAATGGGATCCAATGGATGATTCTTCAGCTACTTGGGAGGATGTAGCGTGGATGAGAGAGTTATACCCCTATTTGTTCTTAGAATTCCAGGAGTAAGCCTAGGCAAAGGGAGGGAGGATGTTTTGTCCACCCTTGATTTGACCTATTTTGACTAGAGTTGACTTTTATATTATGCTTGATAGACTTATCTAGACTACATTTGATGATTTGGATGATGATTACTCATGTGCTTCAGTTACTTATTATTGATGTGAGACACTATTGGACATATGCTATTTTGATTATCTATATGGATGTTGGTACTATCAGTATTGATCATATGATTTGATGATATATGTACTCGATGGATTTCATATGCTCATTATGTGATGGATTATTGATAAATTAGATTCATCATGGTTTTGATGATGATTATGATTATGATAACCCTACTTCATGATTACATTTGATGAGATGTTTATGATATGTGTTTGACTATTTTTTGATCGTCTTCATGATAGAGATGATTCCACGTCACTCATTGCGAGTGGGATGTGTCGTCGTGATTCTCTATCACTTTCTTGTTCTATATATGTATATGTATATGTTGTATTGTCATTTTGTGGTTGCAAGACTTTGCAGGTACCAGACATCGACTCCACCCGACTTCATTGGTCTGAGCGTGTCTTTAGTCCCAATGGCTTATGTGGTTCAAAGATGGCATGAGTTACCTTCACATACTCTAGGTCTAAGTTATTCATCGTGAGTCATCAGCCTCTTGGCATAATTCACCATGTTAGTTAGTAAGCTTGGTCTTCTTGGTATTGTGAGTACGGTTAATGATGGTTGATTTACTTGATTATGTTAGAGTAATTATGTGGCTCTTGATGTGTGGTTTTATATTTAGTAATGTTCATTTTAATGTATTTAATTTATTAGTTTTGAATATTTAATTGTTTGATATTTATATTTATTTGATAATTAATGTTTATTTATTTTATGGTTATTTAATATTTGGTAAGCGTTATTGTTGTTTACTATTTATTTTATATTTGTGATTTAATCTTTAATAGCATTTGATTTCTTAATTATTTATTTAATTTTCTATGGTTTAGTATTTATTTGATATCTAATATTTATAATTTTAATCCTCATTTGGATTATTTATTTATAGCTTATGTTTATTTAATAGTTTGACTTTTATTTCCTAAGCGTTGTGTATGAACACATTAAATTAAAATAATAATAGAACATTCCCACTTTGCTCGATAAGTATATTTTATATTTACTATACCTACCCTTTACTCTCATTGGCTAAATTCAAAATGGTAGAATAAATTATAATATATGGTGGGTTGGTAAAATATATTCTAAAATGGAATATTTTGATTGGTCGATATTGAGGCTAGGGTTTTTTATTATTGTTTCTTTTTATTTTCATTCTCGTGATGGATTTCGGGTTGGGCTATTCTCTAGAAATTTTTCTTGCAAGCTTTTTTCCTTGGCTTTGGATTTTACTCTTGATTTTGGCTGGAGCTTGGTTGGATTTTGGCTTGGATTTGAGGGAGCTCTTCTTCGGCTTCACTCCATCACTTCAAGTTATAGGTTGGAGTTCTTTTAATTTTGCATTTTGATTTTAGTGGGTTTTTTGTTTGCTTCGTGTCTGTACATTGTTTTTCGGGAGATGGGTTGAGATAGTTTGTTATTTTATAGTTTTAATATAGTTTGGAGTTTAATATTTGGGGAAGAAAACTTCATGTTATTTGAGATTTTATATAGTTGCTAGAATGATATTTCTGGTTGTCTTAGGATGCCATTTCACGACTTTGTAAAATTTTTGTATAAGCTTGGGTTGTTGAATCATTTGTTTTCTATGGGAGTTTGAATAGATTTTTCCTCTTCGCGAGTCTTTTAGTCTGAAGATGTTTGGATTTGGTTTCATTGGTTCTTTTTGTGAGTTTGAAGTGGTTTTGTATGCGTATTGTTGTGAAGAAAATTTGGTTGGATCTTGGTTTACCTTGTTTATACCTTAATATTCCTTGTTTCTGGGAGTCACTATTCATGTATTTTTTTAGCCCTTTGGTTAAGTCTAGATTTTTTATATTTTACCCGCAAGATTTCTGAGTTTTCCATGTGATTTGTGTAAATGCATTGTTTCAGCGAATGCGTTGTCTAAACGTGTAAATGTGCTATTATGTTTTATCTTTGCGCTATTCTGCATAGCATAAGCATTGTCTCGGAAGATGTAAGCGTGAATTTGGGAATGCATGCACGGTCTTCGAGGATGTAAGCGCGAATCTGGGAATGTTTGCATTATCCTATGAAATGAAAGCGTTGTTCTATGGGATAAAAGCACTAAATTGTCTGTATTATGTATTTTCTCGGTTTTGGTCATTTTTGAGGTATTGTCCCGAGTTGATTTTTGTACCATAGGTTTTATTGAGGTCTGCTAATATTTTCTAGCTTTGGGTTTGATTAGTTTTTATGTATTTTGATGGTTTAATGTATTTTTACCTCTCCATGTCTTTGTGGATATTTTAGACTTTCTCCATGTTGATGAGCCATGGTCGATGAGTAAGTTATATTGTTGTTTTGGACTAGCAAGTGAGTTGGCCTGTTGTGATGTTATCCCCTTATCTGTTGGCAGATTTGGTGGCTTGTTATGCCTTGTATTTCATTGGCCAAGAGGCTCATTTTGTTATACTTGATGTTGTTGTAGCCTTGCATATGTTGTGAGAGTATGTGTGGAAGTTATTGCTTGTATATGAGTGTTATTTTCATGTTTTATTTTGGTTTGAGCCACTTCTGATATATTGTTGGGCCATGTTAGGGGGAGTGGGATTTCTTGTGATGACCAGGGTCACGAGAAATAGGCTTGCATGAGGTTCCTTGTAATGATGCATGATGTATAGACCACCACGGCACATTGGAGTTTACCATGATTTATAAATAAGTGATAACCTAATAATTTATGGGTTGGGTAGATAGATTAATTAATAAGATGATAAATTAATTTGAGATTCATGACTTAGTCCTAGGGAGGATTTTTTAGGATAAGCATGAGAAGGCCATGAAGATGGTAAGCTAATCTCCCTTAGTCTCTCATAGGTTGAGATGGCTCCACATGTCCATCAGATTAGTGCCTTATGTTATTATATTTTAAGGATGGTATGTGATGACACTGCACTCCTACATGTGTTCCCCTTTATGATTTATTATTATGCCTTATTGGATGCATTTATGTCGTGATGATTTATACGCCTCTGGGAGTTCATTCTAATTGCATTGTATGAGTTCTTGCATGAGAGTCCTTGTGTGGTTAGTCTCTTTGGTTAGGGTTCCAGCTTAGGTTTAGAGTATGTGTTGGGACCTTGTGTCATTTCCTACCATGGGGAGTGGTTCCTTTGGTTCCACATGGTCGAGAGGTTGGTGATTTTTAGCCATTGGGATGTTCTCTTGGATTCTTCTTGTGTGGATGTGGATTATTCTTCATGATGGACTATGGATGTACCTTGTAGCACATTTATGCAATAAATAAGATGGAATGAATGTAATGTAATATTCTTGTATATAGTAAATGGATTCTTGTAGTAGAAAGAGCTATGCTCATGATGTATTTAATCTAATTTTATTTATAAGATGAATTGTAGTTGGAATTATAATTAGGTCATATTTATAATGAAACATTATGTATGAAATTTTACTATTGTAGAGATGTGACCTTATGGATCGTAAGTTGGCATTGCATGAAGATTGCATTGATGAAGTATAGTGTTGTCATTGATGTCAATAGTAACCAGCAATGGAGTTGTATTGGAACCGGTAATGATGCAGTAAAGCAATCGGTAGTAAAGTAGTGTAGGCAATCAGTATTATTATTGAGGCAGAGAGATCAACCGATAACCCTAACCAGTTGATAAGAAGAACCCTAACCGATGGAGCTTGGATAATCGGTTCTGATGATCTATGACCAAATGATGATCGGAGATGAAGATGCCACGTAAGCATGATGCACGTGATGAGTTTCAAAGAGGATTTGGCGTGTAGAGATAACCATTTATCTTGGGAATGATCAAATGCATAGCATGAAGTGAAAAATGTGTGATGAGCTACATGATCCAATGTGTGGTGATCCAAGAGCGGTTGATGTTGTCTAGAACAATTTGTAGTTGATTTCTATGTAATCCAGTGGTTATGATTGAACTGATATGTTTGTAATCACTATGAGATTTGTAGGGTTTGTGTTGTGTTACCGACCTATTGTATTTTTTTTGAGGTCGATGATTTGTTTGTAATTGTGTTGGAAAATTTGGTTGTGTGGAAGAGTGATTGTTGCCAAACCAAGAGGTGTGTCTACATAATGTTGTGAAGGTAGATAGGAGAAGAAAGTGATATGATTAAGCAAGGAAGTGATATTACCAGATCAACAAATAACCTGTTGTTCCCTAACCATTACAACAGTTAAATCCCTTAACCGGGTAAGCTTTAATAGGCTTCATGTTGAAATCCTCTAACAAGGTGATCCATTAGCTTGGATTTTAAATCCTCCACCGAGGTTACCTCTAACAGGGTATTACCTTTAATAGGGTATTATAGTCAATCCCTTAACTAGGTAGTCCTTAACCAGATCTGTTCTTAACAAGATATTATTGTATAAGGCTATAACAAGGCTTGGCTTCTAACAGGGCGAACTTCAAAAAAGTTCAAAATACTTGTGGGTATTCATCCCCATCGTGGTTTTTCCCAATGTGGGTTTCCACGTGAAAAATCATTGTGTTAATAGGTGAATGATTTTGTGGATGTGTTTTGATATGGTTGATATGAATGACTGGTAAATCCACTTAGATATGTTTAGATGACCAAAAATGATCTGAAATGAGCTATTACTGATATTAGTGAAGTGGTTTAATTTTTTGGTTAAATGGGATTTGAGTTTCAGATCTGTTGCATTGTATCATTGATGTTTTGGTCAACCGGTAAAGTTTGGCAGTGCAGTTGCAGTTTTGGATACAATGTCTAAACCGGTTAGTTTTGGAAGTTGGTTTTGAGTTGGAATTAAGTTCGGTGAAAGTTAATTTTATTTTCTATCTACTGATTCACCCCCCCTCTCAGTAGTTGACCAGATCCTTATAGTTTCATCATATTATCATCATGGAAATAAAAGTGAGTTATGGTTGGAATAGAAAAGGATTTGCATTGTAGTTCAGCTGTATTATTTCATGGAATATTTAGGAAGCAGGTTAGATGTAAATTAATCTTGGAAGAGGAATATTCATAGATTAAGAAATGAATATATTAGAAGATGTTAATTAGATCTAGTGAAGATGAATGATTCATATAGGAAGTTGTTGTCAGTGTTTTAAATCAATTGCAAGTTTTGCCTTCAATCCCTAAAGAGGTCTGTCTAGGTTCAAAATTTGTTTTCTTGTCCAAGGGTTGTGGTTTCTGAGGGTTTAGGGTTTTGCATTTTCAAATTTTTCAGTATGCAAACCTTTCTTTTCTTTTTGCTCGTTACCTTTTTCCACTTAAGTGGAAGGGTCGGTGCATCGTTAAAGGGGGAGGCCCCTTTTAGGTCTAGGCCTGGGCGGGTTCTAATGTTTTAATTTTTCACTTATTCCTAAGTTTTTACCCCTTTAAATTCTTGAATAAGGTTCTTAAAGATCGAGCAGTTGTGTTATCATTGTTTAAAAAATGGGTTTTCTTTTCCCATAATTGGCTAAGTTCTTGAAATTTTGAGTCAGACACACTATCAACTGCTTCAAGTCTGTGTTGGGTCTTAAGGGTTTAGGGTTTCAATTTTAAATCGTTCAATGTTTTATCAAAAAACCCTCTGGTTTCTATTCCTTCGTTACTTTATCCACTTAAGTAATGGGTCTTAGGGTCATAAGAGGTGTCCCCCCATGTCTTTTGCCTAGGCGGTTATTTGACTTAATTGTAAAAATTTAGGCCTTATGTCTTTTCTTCCTAATGTTGATGGGCCCAATAAGTTGCATGCAGCTCTTAGATGGATCTATGGTTTTTGATGTTTCGCTAAGCGAAGTTGCGCATGGTTTAAGACTCGCGAAATGGCAAAAGGGAAAAGTGTGTTCAATGGCGCATTTGGTCCAGTTTAAAAGGGCTTCAGCTCGTTCAAAATCTAACGGCTGGCATTATTTCGCAACCGAAACTTGCAAGTGAAAAACCTTTCACAAAATGGCGAAAGTGTTTGGTGGGACCCTGCAGTGAAGACTTTCCAAGCAACTAAAAGGTGATCAAGTCCAATCTGATCTGACGGTTCACGTTGTTTCATGGCTAATAGAGGCTCGAAGGTTATGCCCTACGAAATAGCGAAAAGGTTTTTCGATCTGCGAAAAGGGAGTTTTTATAAGAGCATAATAGATGCGCAAGTTTCACTTGATCTGATGATTAGCGCAGCTTCGTAGGAGGAAAATGCTCGACAGTTTGCTTTCACGAAGTAGCGAAATGACATGGCAATCCAAGTAGGTAGTCCAGTTGGTCAGGATGGTGAGTAAGATGATAGTACGTGGCAGAAGGTCAAAATAGTCAGCAAGTCGGGTCTAAGGATTAAAAGGTGGGTCCCAGAGATGAGTCATTCCGTGGGATAAGAAACGACCTAGCAGACACAGGTGTCAGGGATGAGGTGGGATCTAGTGTTTTCTCTCAGCAAATGAAAGGTTGACATGTCAGTTTAAAAGGTGACTAGATGCCAAGTGGGGGGAGTTGAGTCAGAGGGCCCACGTCTGCCAAATTCAATTAAGTTGTTAAGCATCAAGCAAGTCAAATATAATCTAATGGCCCACGTGAATTCACAATGGTAAAGTGCTCGTGTTTTATGCCCTACGAAATAGTGAAAAGGCTTTTGGGCCCCGAAGACAAATAAAGCATAAAGTTAAAAGGGGATCAACTCCATTTTGATCCAAGGGCTCACGTTGTTTCATGGCTGTGAACCAACCAAAGGATATGCTTCGCGAAATAGTGAAAAAAAGAGAAGGTATCTAGGTGTAATGCTAGATGGTGACATGTCCATTGACATGTGGTTTCAGAATAAGTTGAGGTCCCGCCAAGGTGTAACCGGTGATTATAAGGGAAAGACACGTGGCTGACCTTGAACTAAACTCAAAGAGTTTTCCAATGCTAATGGTTGACTGCCATGTGGTATTCAGTAACCAATGATAGAGCAGCATAAGTAAAGAAAGCATAAGGGTCTCCCTTAAAGGATGGTCATCTCTGATTTGATCCAATGCTTCATGTTGTTTCGTGGTCCAGAGTTGAAAGTGGTTTAAGCTATGCGAAATAGCGAAAGACCGTTAGCAGTCAAGATAAAGGCACAGTTAAGGAAGAAGTTGATGGTCCCGGTAAGAGTTAAACGCTAAGCAATTAAAGTTTCATCTAACACCTGGTGTAGCTTCATGAAAGAAAAGTGCTCCGAGGATAAAGTTCGCGAAATGGCTAAAAGGAGGTGGGGCCTGGTGCTAAGGCAAAGTTGTTAAGTCAGTATAAAGGCCATCAAGTTTCACTTGATCAAATGGTTGGCGTGATTTCATTTAACGAAATTGCTCGAAGGTTATGCTTTGCAAAATAGTGAAAGAGAAAAGAAGGAAAATGTGCAGGCATGTTGTGACCCGTTGGAGCGAAAATTTGAATTCTCTCATGAATTCAATTCTGAAGGGATGATCGAAGCATGCAGTATCAATGTCGCAGTTAAGAGCCTGAGTACCATATATGATCTCCTATCGATTGAGTAAAGGTATCATTCCAAAGAATTATTGCAGAGAAGCGATTCTAGAGCTATTTTCTTCAAATATAGAGCAAAGTCATTCAGTTGCAGACCGGATTCCTTCAAGCTAAAATAGGTTTTCTTGTACTCTTGTGTGGCAATTCCTTAGCAGTGTGTTTTAATTAAGGTCTTGATTTGTCACAAAACCAGTTGGGGGTAATAGTTTAATTGCTTGCATATTTCAAGATGGCACCTAAGAGAGAATTCTCAGGGAAAGTTAATTACTACGAAAGGGCCATTTGTGATGATTTTCTCGAGCAGTTGACATTGTCAACTAATCAGGCATCAAAAGTGAAAGAACTAGTGCCAAGAGCTCCTCGTTTGAAGATAGGAGAAGGGTTATATGATAAGGGTAATTGGTTGAGAGATCCACAGGTTGGGTTGTCTGGGTTGGGATAATTCAAAGTTGGATTTGGCATGAGAAATTCTCTAGCCACGCAGAATAGCATCTGGGAGTTAGATGTGGGAAAATTGGTAGTTCCAGGAGTATTCATGGATATGGATCTCCTGACTAAGATTGCACATAATTATGATCCATTCACAAGGAGCATTAGGGATATAAATGGGAAAGCCCTCATTGAAATAAATAATGAGGAATTTAGAAGTTCTTTTGGGCTTAATGAGTTTACCAATTTCCTAGAGCCTATCAATTTCAAATCACTAGCTCAAGTATATAGTGCACAGAGGAACCACCTTAGAAATGGGCCTCTTTAGGAATGTTTTGTGAAAATAGGTGGGCTGACAGTTGTACGACCCAACACTGAAGAGTCCTTCTCATTGAATATGTTCACCCTTAGGGCTAAGGGATTGTACTGGTCACTTTTCCAGATCTTAGGAGAGGATGCTGAGGCAAATATGCCTAATCATTACATGCTAATGATTGCTCAGATTTTGAATCCTTCTCTTGCAGTAACCTTTGATTATGCTTCTTTTATTACTGATGCTATCCATGGAGGGTTGATAGGAATAAAGAATGGGAAGGTTGATAGGCCTTTTGGATGGTATTCACTCCTCATGCATCTATTTTTATTCAAAGGTGGTGATTATTTTGCAAGTGGAATGGACCTTATAAAAGAGAAAGATGGAGAAAAGACGCCAGTGCAATTATGGAGTACAGTGTTGTCATGGGACAGAGATGATGATAGTTTATTAAAATTTGATAAATGATTTGCATCAAAGATCAGGACTCTCCTCTGTTCAGAAAATCCAAGAATCCCCAAGGTTCTTTTGGAATTTATTAGACCAAAACAATTTGCAGAAAATATAAAAATTGTTCATAATTGGGGTGATATTTACTTATACCCTGTCTCCACAGTTTTCAGAGTATTTGGTTTTAGAGGCACTTCATTTTTATTTCCCTATCAAGTAACTCTCAAAGTGGGAACTGCAGAAATCCTCAAACAAATTGGTAGTGTGCAAGAAGCAGAGCTAACAGGCAGGGGTAAAGGGACTATTTTCCCTACGGTTACTATAGCCCACCAATTTGTAATAACCAAGGGAGGTTGGAATTGTTTTGAGGATTTTCTTAAACCTTAACATTTGTTAATTGTAGTGTCTTGGTGTGTCGATTCTGAAGATTTCTTTAATGGTGTGTTTAGAAAGAGAGCAGTGTGTAGAGGTAGACCCTATCAATTCCAGTTTCCTAAAGACCTCATTAGAAATGAGTTTGATCTAGATGAGCAGGAGCTGAGGAAGGGAAATTGGGTGCCTTATAAAAAGGCCTTAGATTTTGTACATCAGTTTGATACCAACTATGACCCATTGTCTAGCTTTTTCCCTTTTGAGGAGAATAAAATTTCTAATTCTTTGCTTTGAGGATGTAATGCAGACTCTGAAAGAAAAGAGGGAGGTTGTGGTTAAAAACAACCCTGAAAAGGCAAGAATGGTTCTAAGTAGGTCTACCCCCACTAGGGCAATCCCTCTCGATGACTATACATTGCACAAGAAGTCTAATTATAGTGTGTTGATACCTACAATAGGGGAGCCCTCTACCTCTAAAGGAAAGAGGAAGATACAAGATGTCATTGACATCCAAGAGAGCCCAAAGAAATAGAGAGTAGGAAAAGAGATACAATCTGATACACCCTTGTACTCTCCATCCCAATCCCCTATTCATATAGCAGATGAATAGGCAGCAGCTGAGCAGCTGATATAGTTAAGTAGCCTGGGAGAAATAGCCTACACATATGATGAAGTAGAAGAAGGAATGCCAGAAGAGCCCCTTGTTGCTGAGATGAACATTACTACCAATGAGTTTAAGGGCTAGGAGTGGGATCCTAAGATCAAACAGGCCAGTGAGGACTTCTTGGCTGACAATAACTTTGTTACATCAGGAGCATTCATGCAGTTTGTATGGAAGCAAAACATTGAAAATAACAATGCAAGATGGGAGAAGAGAAAAGGTGAGCAGCCTCATAAAGAGCCAGTTGTGGTTGAGGAGGAAATAAAGCAAGAAATGATGGATGAGTTTAAAACCATCACTCCTGAGCAAGGAAGAGATATGGTGGCACAAGCTGGAGTACTCATTCTCCTTGAGTGGGACATAGCAGATGCCTTGGTATTGGAGGTAGTGAGAAAAGAAACTAAACCCATGGAGGAAATCACTTTTAGCAAAGACAATGCTGCATTGGTCATGTGGTCCCTCAAAAGAGATGAAAATAGGAGAAATAAGGACACCCCAGGATCAAGCTACCTTGGTGGAATGATAGTAAAAAGAGTACAAAACACAGGGGTGGTGGAAGCTGCTAGCACTATGCTAGAAACTACAAAGTTTAGTGTTGCAGTAGCAGAAAGGGAAGCTAAGGAAAAAGCAGACCTCCAAGTCAAGTTGGAGACAATTTTGAAGGCCTACAACAGTGCTAAGGAAGAGGTAAGGGGTAAAGATAGCATCATTGCTAAGTTGCAAAGCCAGTTGACAGGACAGTACCATCAAGGTGAGTCTTCAACACTGATGATCTCCTCTTCTCCTACAAGACCTCCACCTACCAGCCCCATTATTGAGTTCCCACCATCTCTAGCACCTTCTAGTTCTCAAATGATCGAGATCACTCCCCAAGAATTGGAGAATTTAAAATAGGCTTAGGCCTTGTATGCAAAGAAGTATGAAGAAAGAGTAAGGGCTCCCATTTCAAGTTTTGCAGATACCATGAGTGCCTCACTATTAGATAACAACATAAGCAAGATTTTGGATATGTGGAATGAGCTTAATGGAGATAAGGCCATTTTGACGCCTATTTTTGACAAGTGGAAGCCCAGAGAGCAGGACTTGGAGCTTATTTGTGTATCTTATGATGAAGCAGGGGCCGATCCTATCATCAAATCCACTTGTGATACCACCAAGGATCTAGTAAAATTGGCAGAAGGGATAGACAATGCTGACAAGAAGATCAAATTGTACAAGAAGGAGTACATTGATCAGGTTTTTGAATTGCTCCCAGGAGTTTTTGTCAGCCCAGATCAACTGAAGGACAAACAAGTGTGGCTTAAAGAATTAGAGGCCAAATTGTCAGCCAAAATAAAAGGAATTGTTGACTTAGATGATTCTTCCTTTTTTTTGTAACAATTCAGGAGATAGAGAGAATCAAATCTCACTACAGTTTTCTCAATTCAGAGGTTAACAAGATGAGGAATTCACGGAAAAGGTTAACCAAGGCTAAAGCAAAAGTGATTAATTTCACATAGCTGGCTGATGATGTATACAATGCATGGACAAGAAAATATGCCATCCAGGATGTAGAGCAGTTAGAAGGCGCTCCTGAACAGATAGAAGAGGTTGCAACGGGACAACAAGTAGAAGAAGCCATGGAAGTTGAAAAGGACTTGTAACCATTTTTTGTAAAAGATCTTTGTAACTTCTTCTAGAGAAGAAATGATTGTAACAAAATCTCCTAGGAAAGTCTGAAGCTATGTGCATCCATATTGTTATAAATGGATACTAGGACTAGTAGAAAAATGATCACAAAAAAATTGTAAGAAAACGCTGCAGAAATTTATTTGAGCTTTTCCAAATTTTAATGGAGAATATTCGAAGGTTTCTTGTAATACTTTTTTGAAGAAGAATATCAATATACAAACCATTGGTTTCAAGTAAAAATTTGTGTTGTCTTCAAATGTGTTTGCATGTGTTTACTGTTTCATTCTAGATAATCCATGGTTATTTCGTTTGAATAGGGGTTGTAAGGCAACTTTCAGTAGATGTGCTTGCTAACTTTTCTCTTTAGGAGGGAAATTATATATGTGGGGATCACTTCTACCAGTAAATTCCTTGTGAGATATTTTGAATCTTGATGAGCATAGTTTACTTTGGTATGCATAAATTCTTATATGTGTCGGGCATATATAGGGATCTACAGAAGCCGACTAATGGGATATGTATAGATATTTGACTATGGGAGTATTGTTTGAACTTAGATGACTTTGTGACCTTGGATAAGGCACTGGTATAGATCGAGGTTGTCTATTACATGTTTTTGTAGGTCAAATACTAAATATGAGTACAGTTTTCATTCCTTTGTTTCAATAAGTTTTAAGGTGATTAGATCCACTGGTTTTCTAGACTGGTTTGCTGTGGATTTATCTTTTAAAGTGTGAATTTAGTTCACAAAGGTATACCTGCCTGGACTCTAAGTAGGTCCGAAGTGTAGAAGGTTAAATCAAACCTTGTCATATGTTGTCCTAAGAGTTTCCTTCCCTTTAATATCTCTTCTGCATAGAGTTATCATATTATTATAAGAATATTGAAGTGAATCAGATTTTGAAGACAACAAAAGTGTCGACTCTACTAGGGAGCAAATGAATTGTTAAAGGTTCTGGTTAAGAAAGATTTTAATTCATATTGTGGTGACCCGGATGGGATAGGTCACATTAAGAATCCAGAAGCAGATTTTGTGCTTAAATTTATAAAGTAAATCATTATGTCTGTGGAATTGCAGCATTTCATTCTAAGCTTGTTTTCATACATCCCATAGAAGTGGGTGGCGACTCTATTATTTTGGAACCAGTCCTTGTGAAATACCAATCATTCTAAAAGGAAAACAATCATAATGCAAGGAGGAAAAAACACTAGATCATTCATGAAGAAGCATCCTCGTGAAACTTTGCAGGAAGGTTTGCTAGAGTAGTAACGAAGAGGTCAGAAGAGATCAGTGTTACACGAGCCATCAAATGTTTCTTGGGTACAAAAGAATAATAATACCGGTAAGATGCCTGATCGACCTATTTATGCAAAGTCTAATTCTTCTTCCAGAGATTCTGAACATGATATATTAGATTTCCATTCTGGATTGTTTGGAAATATTGATAATGCACATGCTTTAAATCAAGATGTATCCCATGTTAGTGTCTCTGCAAGAGATAGGACCATTTCAAATGCAATTAGACACTTTGTGCCTAGGACAATCGATGGAAACATTAGTTTGATTGACATAGATCAAGTCAATATATCTGATTCTGAGGAAAATTTCCCTAATGAAGATAAAGTGTCCCAAGAGATTGAATATTTGAATAGGAGAGTTCACCATTTGATCTTCCTAAGAGCCCAAAAGGAAGCAAATAAGGAGAAGGAAGTCAAAGATAAATTAATGGAGAGAGATAGGCTTCTTAGAAAAATAGCTGACCTTGAAGTGCTAGCTAAGGAAAAAGAAAAGAGTGATGAGGAAGGCCCTGTGATCAGAGAAATTTTGATCCCCAAAGCCAAGCAAACATATAGGTCGGTAGTCCAACCAAACAGGGAAGTATTTAGTGATTCTCAGCTTCCTAGGACTAATGTGGATAAAGGAAAATAGAAATGGGTAGATGATGGAATTGGATCTAAAAGTGCAGAGGAGATTTCTCATAGGTTGTCAGCACATGAGAGAGAAATGGAAAGAATGAGGAAAGAAAAGGAGGATTTACAAATGGAGTTAGAAAAAGTTGGGTTGGAAGCAGCCAATCAGGAAGTAAAAAGAAAAATTAGTTATCTAAAAGCTCCCCCTATCATGTTTCCATCAAAAGACCTTAATAAGCCTGATCCTTAGCAAATTTCTCTTCCCCTAGTTAAAATTCAACCTACGGAGCCTGCTAATATAGGATCAGTGAGTCAAATCCCTGTGAATAGTCAGCATACCCAAATATCTCCGTCTCCAATTCCAAAAGTTAGAATGAATCTAGGAAACAATAATGTTATTACCCCTTTTCAAAGGAGACCTATCAATTTAGAGCAATATAGACAAGTGTTCTTTGATGGGATCCTAGGATACCCCAACCATGTTCCTACTGAGTTAAGAGACAGACTCCATAAATTTGTTGGAAACAATGCAATTAGTGCTGAGGAACACTTAAAATCTTTTGGGGACCTAATAAATGATTATGAGATAGCAGATGAAGATGTCATCATGAAACTGTTTGTTCAGTCCCTGGTTGATGATGCAAGAGATTGGTACAGAGGTCTTCCAGTTAATAGCATTGGGTCATGGGAAGACTTTAAAAATTGTTTTCAAGAGAAATATGGTGATAAAACAAATGTGAGCTTTATGCTCAATGAATTTAATAACATTAGAAAGTCTGACAATGAAATGGTCACTGATTTCAATGCTAGATTCCAAAAGGCTATGCATAGATTGTATCAGGTGATGAGGTTAGATGATAACATGTGTCTGAATACCTATTACAATGCATTTGACTCGAAGATGGCTTATATCTTGAGGGATAAAAATCCACATAACTTGAGAGATGCTTTTAGAATTGCCATTAATGTAGAAAGTAATCGAAAAGCATCCAGGAAGTTAGGAAGAAGAACAGATGGTAGATTATGGCAAGAAACAAAACAGCAACCTAGCAAAGCAACTAAGGAGGAAGACAAGATAGAGAAGTTGGTCATTGCTATGAAGGATCTGACTGCCAAGGTAAACAAAAATGATAAACCTTATTATAACTAGCAGGATAGGCCCCCTAGACTGCATGACATGCCATATAATACCAATTGGAAAGATGGCAAACCCCAAAATGAGAAGCCCAAAATTGCTCAGAATCAAGACACTCCAGATCCTTTGAAAGGGAAAATTGTCCATAATATAGAAAATACTCCCTCATGTATTGTTTGTGATGGACCACATTCTCCTCATCAATGTGCATTAGCTCAAGCCCTTGAAGAATCCATGAGACAAGAAGCTGAGCCTGACATCAATATGTTTGAAACCATTATAGAAAGTGATGAGGAGTCTATACAAAGTGAATACAGTGATGTGCTAAATAATGAAAGGTTTGTTCAAGGACAACTAACCTTGGATTGGCATCCTACATTGAATGTGGTAACAATTGAGGATGAAGAAGTTCATCTTAGAAGGCCTAGTGAGGAAGAAGTTAAAAGTCTCACTAAAGTTGTCATTGCCAAAGAAAAACACAACTATAACTTGAGAAGCACCAAGAAGGACACTGATCAGGGTGAACCTGGTTCCATTTTCATAAAAGAGGTCACTCAAAAGGGGGCAGCAAGTAGTGCTACTACTTTCCCTAAGATTGGTCAAGAAAAGAAGGAACAGGTCAAAGATGTACCCAAGAATGCAGATACTGGTGATATACAAGGAGCTGCCATAGTAAAAAAGGCACATCAGCTCAAGATAGAAAGAGTTAGAGCTAATAATAAAATAAGAAATAGTTCTACATTTGACATGGCTCAGGCTCTTACACAAATGAAGGTCACTGTCCCATTAGTAGAATTACTGAAAATTAAAGAACATAGGGATGCAGCTTTGTCTTTATTTTCTAGTATACCTAACAATGACATAGTCTTGCCCACCGGTTCAGCTAAAGATGGAAAGGATCAGGAACTCCAAACCCCAAAGGTTTATGTTGGAACCACTATTACTCAAGAGCCTTCATAGGTAGATCCTTTCTATGTCACTTTGTTAGTTAACAACCGGTTGATAAAAAACTGCATGACAGATTTAGGAGTTGTTTCTAATGTAATGCCCTATGGTGTTATGAAAGAATTAGGACTGTCAGTAACCAATGTATATGGAAAATGCTATGCTATGGATAACAGGGAAGTGCCTATGATAGGTACAATGAAAGATGTTGAAGTAAAAATAGAAACATTCCCAGAGGCAACTTATAAAATGGATGTTATTGTCACTGATACCAAGCCCCATTATGGTATGTTACTGTCCAGGCAGTGGGCAGCAGCAGTAGGAGGAAATGTTCAACTGGATTTGTCTTATGCCACCATTCCAATCAATGGAAATCAGGTTAAATTGTACAGAGAGCCACGTGCTCCTAGGGTAATTGAAAATGTAGACCCTAATATGCTCAATTGTATGATTGGTGTAGATCTTGATAACTTTAGACTTCAACCAATTTTGCCCCAGTTGAAGAATATTGACCCCATTGTGGTCAAATTAGAAGCACAACAGTATGGTTTATGGCAGATGTATTTTGATGGATCTTGCTCCAAAGAAGGATCTGGAGCAGGGGTTCTTTTTGTATCCCCATCAGGTATAACTTTTAAGTATTCTTTCTTATTGGCTTTCCAGTGCACAAATAATACTACAGAATATGAAGCTCTATTGTTGGGGCTTGAAGTTGCAAAAAAGCATGGAATCCAGTTGTTGACAGTGTTAGGGGATGTAGAATTGGTTGTTTCTTAGGTAAGATCCAAATATGCATCCAAGAATGATAGATTAAAGAGATATAAACATGCAGTTTGGGATGTTATTGAGCATTTTAGTGTATTTTCTATTAATTGGATAGAGCGATCAAAGAATATTATGGCAGATTTCCTAGCTAATGTTGCATTAAAAAATGATGATGCAACCCTAATTGGCATTTCCACTGTGGAAATAAAATCTAGGCCTGCCATCCCTGATAATGTGTATAATTGGCAAGTTTTTGCTGATGATGAAGATATTCTTAGGTTCATCCAATGTGTTGATGATTATGATGGACAGAAGATTGATTGCAATGCACTGGTGGAGGTGGTTGACAATAGGGAAACAGTGTTTGGAAATGACTTGGTCCAGTTGGAAACCAATGAAATACCTAAAGGGTTGGTGGACCTGGAGAGCATGTTCAGTTATAATGACAGTCACTTTCATCAGCAGTCTACCACTAAGTTGGAAGAATTAGAGGAGGTAAACCTGGGGACTGAATCATCCCCTAAGTTAGTATACATTGGGAAGAAATTACCCCCTCATGTCAGGACTAACCTTATTAATTTATTGAAGAAATATAAACATATTTTTGCTTGGTCTTATGAAGACCTAAAGGTGTATAGACAAGATCTTTTTCAGCATGAAGTTCCTTTACTTCCAGATGCTAAGCCTTTCAGATAGAAACAGAGACCTATTAATCCCCTGCTAGAAACTAAGATGCAGCAAGAGTTGACTAAGTTAAGAGAAGGGGGGATTATCAAACCTATAAGGCATTCTTCATGGGTCTCCAATCTAGTCCCAGTAAGAAAGAAAAATGGGGACATTAGATTGTGTGTGGATTTTAGAAATTTAAATGTTGCTTCTTTAAAGGACAATTACTCTTCTCCCAATATGGAAGCTATGTTGTAGAGAGTAACAGGTTGTGATCTTTTATCCATGATGGATGGTTTTTCAGGATACAATCAAGTGTTAGTGAAGGAATCTGAACAGTTCAAAACTACTTTCACTACACCATGGGGGACATATGTCTATGTAAGAATACCATTCGGATTGAAGAATGTTGGAGCTACATTTCAGAGAGCCATGGATGTAGCTTTCAAAGAATTCATTAATATTATCATGGTGGTTTATCAAGATGATCTAACTTGTTTCTCCAAAAGGGTTGATGATCATTGTGGACATTTGGAAAAGGTGTTCAATAAAGCCTTGGAATTTGGTGTGTCATTAAATCCCAAGAAATGTCATTTTGGGGTCACTGAAGGAAAATTATTGGGACATATTGTTTCCAAGGAAGGGGTAAGGATAGACCCTGAAAGAATTGAAGCAATAAACAAAGTGTCTGAACCAAAGAATATTAAAGGTATTCAATCCTTTCTAGGCAAAGTGAATTTTGTTAGGAGATTCATTGCAAACTTTGCAGAGATAGTGAAGCCCATTGTCAAGTTGCTCAAGAAGGATACCAAATTTTGTTGGGATCAAGAAGCCTCAGAGGATTTTGCTGAAATTAAAAAGGCCATTCAAGAAGCACCAGTGTTAAAGTCTCCTGATTACTGTAAGCCCTTCTCTTTGTTCTCTTTTGCTTCATATCATACAGTAGCTATAGTATTGTTACAAAAGGATAATGAGGGATATTAACATCCCATAGCTTTCTACAGCAAGTCTTTGCAAGCAGTAGAATTAAAATATGAAACCATGGAGAAACAAGCTTATGCTTTATGCTTTGGTTAAAGTTGTCAAGGCTTTTAGGCTGTATCTGATAAATACAAATATCATTGCTTATGTCCCACATGCTGCAGTTAAGGATATCATGTCCCAGTCTAAGGTTACAGGGAAAAGATGCAGATGGATTAATAGAATCCAAGAATTTGACTTAGAAATAAAGATCACCAAATTGGTGAGAGGTTTAGGTCTGGCTAAGCTCATGACTGAGTCTAATCTTCTGAACGTTGAAATACATAATGTTGAAGTAAAAAGTACTTCAATCACTAGCATTGAGAGACAACTTTGGTACTCAGAGATAGTCCAATTTTTAAGAGATGCTGAATTCTCAGAAGGAATGACACACAATCAGAAAAGAACTCTAAAAATCAAGTCACAAAAATATGTTCTCATTCAAGGTGATCTATTTTGGAGAAAAAGAGATGGAGAATTGCTAATGTGTTTGGATGAATTCCAGGCTAAACGAGTGTTGACTGAAATGCATGATGGAGTATGTGGGGGTCATTACTCTGCTAAGACAACTACTGGTAAGATAATCCAAGCTGGGTACTATTGGCCTACCTTATTCAAAGATGCTCATGCACATGTCCAGAAATGTGACCCATGTCAGAAGTTTACATCCAAGCTGAAGTATGAAGGAGCCTTACCCCTAAATCCAGTCACAGTGGAAGCCCCTTTTGTCCAGTGGGGCATTGATTTTATTGGAGTGATCAGGAAGGGATCATAGATGGATCATAGTAGCCACTGACTATTTCACCAAATAGATAGAAGCTATTCCTACAAGAAGAGCTACAAGTAAGGTTGTCATTGATTTGTTGATGGATAATGTAATAACTAGGTTTGGAATACCTACAAAATTGGTAATGGATAATGCCATGAGTTTCAGGTCGGAAGAGTTTGTAGGATTTTGTACCAGTCATGGAATACTTATGTCTTACTCTTCACCTTATCACCCTCAGGGGAATGGACAAGCAGAATCTAGCAATAAAAGCCTTTTGAATATCATCAAGAAAATCCTGGAAGAAAATAAGAGATCTTGGGATCAAAAATTGAAATTAGCTTTGTGGGCAGATAGAATAACAGTCAAGAAGGCCATTGGAATGTCACCTTTTGAATTGGTTTATGGCGCACAAGTTAGATTTCCAGTGAATAATCTTCTTCCAGTTTATAAGTTCTTGCAAGATGAGGACATGGAGCTATCTGAACCAATGGAAAATAGAATGATCCAAATTGTGGAGGTGGAAGAGCTCAGAACTCTAGCTCATAAAAGAAATCAGAAGATCCAATTGCAGTCCAAATACCTTTTTGATAAAAGGACATCATAAAGGAAGTTTCAAATTGATGATATTGTTCTTCAGTGGAATGCAAAAGGATAGGACAAGGGAAAGCATAAAAAATTTGAATCATTATGGATTGGCCCTTTTGTGGTCTGTGACTTAAATGGAAAGGATTCATATTTTGTGAAAAATATGAATGATGAAGTACAGGAATTTCTAGTGCATGGACAATTCCTGAAACATTATTTCTCTTGATGTCCATGCATAGTAGGTCCTTTGTTTGTATTTATTTTGTTTCCTTCCTATTGTTTTGTTTGGGTCTGTGTTTTGGTCTGTTTCTCCAGAGTTTCTGAGTTTTCTTGTGTTGACCTTGCAATCAACCATCCCCAGTCAGAGCCATTGTTATCACTGTTTAAAAAATGGGTTTTCTTTTCCCATAATTGGCTAAGTTCTTAAAATTTTGAGTCAGACACACTATCAACTACTTCAAGTCTGTGTTGAGTCTTAAGGGTTTAGGGTTTTAATTTTAAATCATTCAATGTTTTATCAAAAAACCCTCTGGTTTCTATTCCTTCGTTACTTTATCCACTTAAGTAATGGGCCTTGGGGTCGTAAGAGGTGTCCCCCCTTGTCTTTTGCCTAGGCGGTTATTTGAATTAATTGTAAAAATTCAAGCCTTATGTCTTTTCTTCCTAATGTTGTCGGGCCCAGTAAGTTGCATGTAGCTCTCAGATGGATCTATGGTTTTTGCTATTTTGCTATGCAAAGTTGCACGTGGTTTAAGACTCATGAAATGGCAAAAGGGAAAAGTGTGTTCAATGGCGTATTTGGTCTAGTTTTAAAGGGCTTCATCTCGTTCAAAATCTAACGGCTGGCATTATTTCACAGCCAAAACTTGCAAGTGAAATACCTTTGGCAAAATGGCAAAAGTGTTTGGTGAGACCCTACAGCGAAGACTTTCCAAGCGACAAAAAGGTGATCAAGTCCAATCTGATCTAACGGTTCACGTTGTTTCATGGCTGATAGAGGCTCGAACGTTATGCCCTGCAAAACAACGAAAAGGTTTTTCGGTCTACGAAAAGGGAGTTTTTATAAGAGCATAACAGATGCACAAGTTTCACTTGATCTGACGGTTAGCGCAGCTTCGCAGGAGGAAAATGTCCGACAGTTAGCTTTCGCGAAGTAGCGAAATGACATGGCAATCCAAGTAGGCAGTCCAGTTGGTCGGGATGGCGAGTAAGATGATAGCACGTGGAAGAAGGTCAGAATAGTCAGCAAGTTGGGTCTAAGGATTAAAAGGTGGGTCCCAGAGGTGAGTCAAGCCATGGGATAAGAAATGACCTGGCAGACATAGGTGTCAAGGTTGAGGTGGGATCCAGTGTTTTCTCTTAGCAAATGAAAGGTTGACATGTTAGTTTAAAAGGTGACTAGATGCCAAGTGGGGGGAGTTGAGTCAAAGGGCCCACGTCTGCCGAATTCAGTTAAGTTCCTAAGCATCGAGCAAGTCAAATATAATCTAATAGCCCATGTGAATTCACAATGGTAAAGTGCTCGTGTTTTATGCCCTACGAAACAGCGAAAAGGCTTTTGGGCCCCGAAGATAGATAAAGCATGAAGTTAAAAGGTTATCAACTCTGTTTTGATCCAAGGGCTCACGTTGTTTCGTGCCTGCCAACCAACTGAAGGATATGCTTCATGAAATAGCGAAAGAAAGAGAAGGTATCTAGGTGTAATGCTAGATGGTGACGTGTCCATTGACACATGGTTTTAGAAGAAGTTGAGGGCCCGCCAAAGTGTAACCACTGGTTATAAGGGAAAGACATGTGGCTGACGTTGAACTAAACTCAAAGAGTTTTCCAAGGCTAATGGTTGACTGCCATGTGGTATTCAGTAACCAATGACAGAGTGGCGTAAGTAAAGTAAGCATAAGGGTCTCCCTTAAAGGATGGTCATCTCTAATTTGATCCAACGCTTCGCATTGTTTTGTGGTCCAAAGTTGAAAGCGGTTTAAGCTATGCAAAATAGCGAAAGACCGTTAGCAGTTAAGATAAAGGCGCGATTAAGGAAGAAGTTGACGGTCCTGGTAAGAGTTAAACATCAAGCAGTTAAATTTTTATCTAATGCCTGGCACAGCTTCGTGAAAGAAAAGTGCTCAGAGGATAAAGTTCACAAAATGGCGAAAAGGAGGTGGGGCCCGATGCTAAGGCAAAGTTGTTAAGTCAGTGTAAAGGCCGATCAAGTTTCACTCAATCAGACTGTTGGCATGATTTCGTTTAATGAAATTGCTTGAAGGTTATGCTTTGCAAAAGAGCAAAAGAGTGAAGAAGGAAAATGTGCAGGCATGTTGTGACCCGTTGGAGCAAAAATTCATTCTCTCATGAATTCAATTCTAAAGGGACGGCCGAAGCATGCGGTATCAATGTTGCAGTTAAGAGACTGAGTACCATATATGATCTCCTATCGATTGAGTAAAGGTATCATTCCAAAGAATTGTTGCAGAGAAGCGATTGCAGAGCTATTTTCTTCAAACACAGAGCAAAGTCATTCAGTTGTAGAGCAGATTCCTTAAAGCTAAAATAGGTTTTCTTGTACTCTTGTGTGGCAATTCTTTAGCAGTGTGTTTTAATTGAGGTCTTGATTTGTCACAAAACCAGTTGTGGGTAATAGTTTAATTGCTTGCATATTTTAAGATGGTACCTAAGAGAGAATTCTCAAGGAAAGTTAATTACTAGGAAAGGGCCATTTGTGATGATTTTCTGGAGCAGTTGACATTGTCAACTAATCAGGCATCAAAAGTGAAAGAACTAGTGCCAAGAGCTCCTCGTTTGAAGATAGGAGAAGGGTTATATGATAAGGGTAATTGGTTGAGAGATCCACAGGTTGGTTTGTTTGGGTTGGGATTATTCAAAGTTGGATTTGGCATGAGAAATTCTCCAGCCCTACAGAATAGCATCTGGGAGTTAGATGTGGGAAAATTGGTAGTTCCAGAAGTATTCATGGATATGGATCTCCTGACTCAGATTGCACATAATTATGATCCAGTCACAAGGAGCATAAGGGATATAAATGGGAAAGCCCTCATTGAAATAAATAATGAGGAATTCAGAAGTGCTTTTGGGCTTAATGAGTTTACCAATTTCCTAGAGCCTATTAATTTCAAATCACTAGCTCAAGTATATAGTGCACAGAGGAACCACCTTAGAAATGGGCCTCTTAAGGAATTTTTTGTGAAAATATGTGGGTTGATAGTTGTAGGACCCAGCACTGAAGAGCCCTTCTCATTGAATTTGTTCACCCTTAGGGCTAAGGGATTGTATTGGTCACTTTGCCATATCTTAGGAGAGGATGCTGAGGCAAATATGCCTAATCATTACATGCTAATGATTGCTCAGATTTTGAATCCTTCTCTTGCAGTAACCTTTGATTATGCTTCTTTTATTACTGATGCTATCCATGGAGGTTTGATAGGAATAAAGAATGGGAAGGTTGATAGGCCTTTTGGATGGTATTCACTCCTCATGCATCTGTTTTTATTCAAAGGTGGTAATTATTTTGCAAGTGGAATGGACATTATAAAAGAGAAAGATGGAGAAAAGAGGCCAATGCAATTATCAAGTACAGTGCTATCATGGGATAGAGATGATGATAATTTCTTAAAATTTGATAAAAGTTTTGCATCAAAGATCGGGACTCTCCTCTGTTCAGAAAATCCAAGAATCCCCAAGGTTCTTTTGGAATTTATTAGACCAAAACAATTTGCAGAAAATATAAAAATTGTTCATAATTGGGGTGATATTTACTTATACCCTGTCTCCATAGTTTTCAGAGTATTTTGTTTTAGAGGCACTCAATTTTTATTGCCCTATCAGGTCCCTCTCAAAGTGGGAACTGTAGAAATCCTCAGACAAATTGGTAGTGTGCAAGAAGCAGAGCTAACAGGTAGGGGTAAAGGGACTATTTTCCCTATGGTTACTATAGCCCACCAATTTATAATAACCAAGGGAGGTTGGAATTGTTTTGAGGATTTTTTTAAACCTTATCAATTGTCAGCCAGAATAAAAGGAATTGTTGACTTAGATGTTGCTTCCTTTTTTGTTGTAACAATTCAGGAGATAGAGAGAATCAAATCTCACTACGGTTTTCTCAATTCAAAGGTTAACAAGATGAGGAATTCATGGAAAAGGTTAACCAAGGCTAAAGAAAAAGTGATTAGTTTCGCATGGCCGGCTAATGATGTATACAACGCATGGACAAGAAAATATGCCATCCAGGATGTAGAGCAGTTAGAAGGTGCTCCTAAGCAGATAGAAGAGGCTGCTATGGGACAACAAGTAGAAGAAGCCGCGGAAGTTGAAAAGGACTTGTAACCATTTTTTGTAAAAGATCTTTGTAGCTTCTTTTAGAGAAGAAATGATTGTAACAAATTCTCCTAGGAAAGTCTGAAGCTATGTGCATCCATATTGTTATAAATGGATACCAGGACTAGTAGAAAAATGATCACAAAAAAATTGTAAGAAAATGCTACAAAACTTTATCTGAGCTTTTCCAAATTTTAATGGAGAATATTGAAAGGTTTCTTGTAATACTTTTTGGAAGAAGAATATTAATATACAGACCATTGGTTTCAAGTAAAACTTTGTGTTGTCTTCAAATGTGTTTGCATGTGTTTACTATTTCATTCTAGATAATCCAGGGTTATTTCATTTGAATAGGGGTTGTAAGGCAACTTTTAGTAGATGTGTTTGCTAGCTTTTCTCTTTAGGAGGGAAATTAAATATGCGGGGATCACTTCTACCATTAAATTCCTTGTGAGATATTTTGAATCTTGATGAGCATAGTCTACTTTGGTATTCATAAATTCTTATATGTGTTAGGCATATATAGAGATCTACAGAAGCCGACTAATGGGATATGTATAGATATTTGACTGTGGGAGTATTGTTTGAACTTAGATGACTCTGTGACCTTGGATAAGGCACTGGTATAAATCGAGGTTGTCTATTACATGTTTTTGTAGGTCAAATACTAAATATGAGTATAGTTTTCATTCCTTTGTTTCAATAAGTTTTAAGGTGATTAGATCCACTGGTTTTCTGGACTGGTTTGCTGTGGATTTATCTTTTAAAGTGTGAATTTAGTTCACAAAGGTATACCCACCTGGACTCTGAGTAGGTCCGAAGTGTAGAAGGTTAAATCAAGCCTTGTCATATGTTTTCCTAAGAGTTTCCTTCCCTTTAATATCTCTTCTGCACAGAGTTATCATATTATTATAAGAATATTGAAGTGAGTCAGATTTTGAAGACAACAGGTTGATTGTTCATCCAACGGCTGTCACTCATCTGCTATGCAAAAGTGCCTAAATTTTATCCTTTGCTGACCAATGACTAGAGGGTGGGACCCGCTCTTAGGTGGCATTCTCAATGTGTTAACATGTAGATAAGTTGTAGGTGCGTTGACGGTTTTCATTCATCCACTATGTGAAGTTGCCTGAACATTACCCTTCACAGATCAGTGACAAGCCACTAGCAGCAAAGTCGCTACATCAAGTGGTTAAGGCATGTGGTGTATGGTTGGTAGTTAAGTTTTTGTGACTCTTAAAGGTCTAGCAAGTTGGATCAAATCTCATGGCTATCTCTTATCCACTATGTGGAGTTGCATGAAAGTTAGTCTTCGCGGATCAACGACTAAGTGGTAGGACTCGTGAGAAAAAAGCGGTTTCAGTCTGTTAACAAGTTTGCATGTTCCCTGAACATCAAGGGTGGTCGCTATTCCGCAAAGGGAAATTGCCCAAAAGTTAGTCTTCACGGATCAGCGACAAGCCACTAGTGGCAACGGTTCAAGCCAACAGTTCATGCAAATGGTTACGGTGGAAAATAAAATGGTAGCGGTTAAACTCTTAAAGGTTTTTAAAGAATAGTCAATTTTGTATCAGCTGACAGTTGTCGCTAATCTGCTATGTGAAGTTGCATGACCTTTAGCCTTCGCGGATCAGTGACTAGATGGTGGGACCCATTCTAAAATGCACGGCTTAGGGAAGTTAAAAGGCATGCTAGTTTTGTATCATCTCATGGCTATCGCTAATCCGCTATGCAGAGAAGCTTGACCGTTAGTCATCGCAGATCAGTGACTAATAAAAAAATACTTAGAGAATTTCTCTTATGATCCGTTGGAGCCAAATTTTTGAATCATTTATGAAGATTAATTGTTGAAGTGTGTCGCTTAATTGATCCTCATAAATGCTCAGTTTTCATTATAATTCCTCCACGAGCTATGGTTTTTGAATTACAGAAAGCATTCAAGGAAATGTTGCAGAGGATCAAGTGCGTGGGTCAATTTTATCAAGTAGCGAGTAAGTTTCCTTGCAACTGTGTTTTACAATTACAGACTACTTGATTATTGAGTGCTTGAATTTTTAGAGAGGTTGTTTGAATTGTTATTAAAGTACGGGTAATTCTGAGATGGCACCATGAAGGGAATTCAGAAGGAAGGTAGATTATTAGGAAAGAGTAATTTGTGACGATTTCTTAGAGAAATTGTCCCAATCTACCAACAGTGCAGTAAAAATGAAGGAGCTTGCGCCTAAATCTTCCCGCCTGAGAATTGGTGATGGTTTGTATGATAAGGGGTATTGGCTGAGAGATGCCCAAATAGGAATGACAGGTTTAGGACTTTTCAAAGTGGGTTTTAGTATGCAAAGTTCCCCTGCTCCAATGAATTATATATGGGAATTAGATGTCGGGAAGCTTGCAGTGCCTGGAGTTTTCATGGATGTTGATCTATTGGCCCAAATTGCAAAAAAATATGATCCTATTACTAAGACTGTAAGGAATGTAAATGGTAGGGTTTTAATTGAAATCATTAATGATGAATTCAGAAAAGTTTTCTGACTCAGTGAGGTTTCAAATTACTTGTAGCCCATTAATTTTGAATTGCTTGAGAAGGTTTATGAAGCACAGATGGATCACCTCAGGAATGGTCCATTGAAAAAATTCTTTGCAAAAATAGGGGGGTTGATGTTAGTAAGCCCAAGAAAAATGGAGCCTTTCCCTTTGAATTTATTTACTCTAAGGGCTAAAGGAATGTACTGGTCTTTGTGTCAAATTTTTGGGGAAGATGCGGAAACCACCATGCTGACCCACTACATGTTTATGATGGCATAGGATTTGAATCCATCTCTGGCAGTGATCTTTGATTTTTCACCTTACCTTACTGATGCCATTCATGAGGCCCTGATTGGGATAAAAAATTTAAGGTAGATAGACCTTTTGGGCGGTATTCTCTCCTTATGCACATATTTTTATTCAAAGGTGCTGAATATTTTGAGAATGAGATAGACTTGCTAAAGGAAAAAGATGGAGAGGATATGCATGTTTAGCTATGGAGCACAATTTTGTCTTGGGATAGAGAGGATGTAAGTTATTTGAAGTTTGATAAATGTTTTGCATCCAGGCTTAGAATCCTTCTATGCCGCGAGAACCCTAGGATCGCTAAAGCCTTCTTAGAGTTCATTAGACCTAAGGAGTCAATTGAAGATATCAAGATTGTGCATAATTGGGGTGACATATTTTTGTACCCAGTCTCTATTGTTTTTAGAGTTTATGGTTTTAGGGGAACTCCTTATCTCCTCCCCTACCAAGTCCCTTTGAAGATAGGCATTGCTGAAATCTTAAGACAAATCGGAGGCCTGCAAGAAACAAAGTTGACAAATAAAGGAAGGGGAACAATTTTCCCAACAATTACCATAGCACATCAGTTTGTAATCACTAAGGGTGGTTGGGTACATTTTGACAATTTTCTCCAGTCGTACAGGTTATCCACTGCAGTTGTGAGGTTTGTTGATCCAAAGGACTTCTTCAATGGTATGTTTAGGAAGAAGGTTAGATGTGTAGGTAGGGCTCATCAATTTCACTTTCCTAAAGACCTGATAAGGAATGAGTTTAATTTAGAGGAACAAGAAGTAAAGAAGGAAAAATGGATAGCATTTAGGAAAACTCTAGAATTTATCCAACATTTTGATAGCAATTATGATCCCTTGGCTAGTTTTACCCCTTTTGAGGAAAAGATTAAGTTTTTGGTGGTTTATTTTGGGATCTAATGCAGACCTTAAAAGAGAAAAAGGAGGTTGTAATGACAGCTGATCTTGAGAAGGCTAAACTAGTTTTAGCTAAGCCTACTTATGCCAAGGTGATTCCCCTAGGTGAGTATGTAATGCACAGAAGAGCAGGGTATAGTGTATTAATTCCCAAAAGGGATGAGCCCTCCACTTCAAAGGGAAAAAGGCCACTAGAAGATGTTGAAATCCAAGACTTTCCAAAAAGGCAAGGGGTAGGGAAAGAAGTCCAGATAAATGAGCCCTAATACTCTCCTTCCCAATCTCCAATTTACATGGGAGATGAGCATGAAGTAGCTGAGAAATTATTGCAATTAGGAAGTCTTGGAGAAATTGCTTTCACATATGAAGAGATGCAGGAAGGAATGCCAGAAGAACCAACAAGTGCCAAAATGGACTTGACAGTTGAAGAGTTTGCAAGTAAGGAACTGGACCCTGTCATTAAGCAGGCCAGTGATGAGTTTCTGGCAGATAATAATTTTGTTAAAATAGGTTCATTCTTGCAATTTGTTTGGAGAAAGAATTTAGAGAAATTCAAACAAAGGTGTGAGAAAAGAAAGGTGGAATTTCCTCACAAAGATACATTTGTGGTTGAGGCAGATGTAAAAAGGGAAATGTTAGTAGAATTTGAGGCCATTACCCCTGAGCGGGGGAGGAAAATGATTGTAGAAGCTGGAGTTTTGATTCTCTCTGAGTGGGATATAGTTGATGCACTGATTCTTGATGCAGTCAAAAAAGAGACAAAGCCTCTGGAAGGAGTTACCTATAGTCATGATCATGCAACCCTGGTTATGTGGTCATTAAGAAGAAAGGAAAGAAAAAAGAGGAAAGTCTCCTTAGAATCCAACTATTCAAGAGGCATAATTGTTAAGAGGGTGAAGGACATAGGATTGGTAGAGGTTGCTAGTACAACTTTAAAATCTACAAAAATTCAGTATGGTAGTGGCTAAGAAAGAAGCCAAGGAAAAGGCTGATCTCTAGGTGAAGTTGGAGGTAATCCTAAAAGCCTACAATGAAGTCAAGCTTGAGATGGCTTGTAAAGACAATACAATTGCAAAGTTAAAAATCCAGATAGGAGGGCAACAACAAAAGGGTGAATTTTCTAATTTGATGATTGCCTCTTCTCCAGCCAAACCTCCACCTACTAGCCCGATCATTAAATTCCTTCTTTCTTCTGTGACTCCTAGTTTTCAATCTACTGAGAGTATTCAAGATGAGATGGAAAAGTTAAAGTAGGCTCAGGCCATTTTCGCAAATAAATATGAGGAGAAGATCAGGGGAACAATTTTGAAATTTGTTGATATAGTTGGGGCTTCAATTGTGTACATAAATATGAATAGAGTTGTGAACCTTTTGAATTCTTTGAAGGGGGATAAGGCCATTCTAGAGCCAATTTTGGATAAATGGATTTCTAGGGAGGTGGATTTGGAACTTATGTACTTATCCCATGAAGAGGCAGATGTTGATGTCACTGTTAAATCCACTTGTGAGTTGGTAAAGGGTATGTCTAGGTTGGCAGAGGGAAGAGTTAATCTAGAAAGAAAAGCAAATATGTATAGAAAAGAGTATGTTGATCAGAAGTTTGAACTATTTCCTAGGGGTTTTATTGGTGCCAACAAGTTGAAAGATAAAGAGGTGTGTCTTGGTGAGTTGGGCCATAAATTATCACAATGGATAAATGACATCATAAATTTAGATGATACATCTTTGTTCATTCAGACAATTGAGGAGATTGAAAAGATAAAGTCACATTTTGGTTTTTTGGAAAAGGAAGTTAAGCGGTTAAGGAATACATGGAAAAGATTAAATAAGCTGAAGAAGAAAATTGTTATCTTTTCCTGGCTAAGTGATGACACTTTTAAAGAATGGGAAGATAAATATGTGATGAAAGGAGTAGAGGCACAAAAAGAATCAACTGATACTCTAATAGTTGGTGACCCCGAGGAAATTGAAAGTGGTTAGTTGTTACAATAGGCATGTTCGGGGACTATTAGTTTTAAAGAATCAAAGACACGAGGCATTCAATCTGCAATACATTGAGAAAGTCAGTTAGCTTGTTTCCAGTTGGCTACCTTGTTTTCTAGGTTGTTTCTTCATCTTTGAACAATGTAACCCTTTTTTTAGGGTAATTATGGTTATAACAAAATATTTCTAGGAAATTCCAAATCTTGTTGCATCCATATCTCTATAAATGGATATCGAGACTACTTAGAAAATCATCACAAGAATTCTCTAAGAAAGCTCTGGCAAAATGTATTTAGGTTTTTTGGTGTTTTTGGAAAATCATTCTGAGTTATATAGAATTTGATGGAGAATATTAATAAACAGACTAGAACATTTTAAGTCTTGATTCTTGTTGTCTTCTTGTCTGTGTGATTGGTTACCATTTTGATTAAATTATTTAGGATTGTTTAATTGAATGATTTGCAAAGCAATTTATGAAAATGTGTTTAGGTTGTTCTCTCAAGGAGGGAAATTAGATATACTTAAATCCATCTTCGTTGGTAATCAGTGATTCCTACTTGAATTTGATGATTGGGTTTAGCATATGGTGAGAGTTTATATATGTTAGGCATATATAGATTTGGTTAAATGAATGTAATGGCATGTATGTGAATTTCTTCTATTAGTTCTTGTCCAATTTTGAATGACTCTAAAGCCCAAATAAGGCACTGGTATATCTTGTTGAACCTCATGACCTTCTTGTTGATCAATGAAAATGAATACGAGTCTTTCTTTTATGTCCAAATATGTTTAAAGTTGTAGGGTTTGCAGAAGTTGGCACTGGTCTTCTGTAAATTTTCAATTGCAAAGAGTGATCCTAAAGGTATACCCACCTAAGCTAAGTGGAAGCTTAAAGTGTAGAAGGTTTATGTTTAACCTTGTCAATTGTTGTCTCTTTGTTTCTATTTCTTGTTGTTCTCCCCATAGGTGACAGGGTTTGAAATTCTAGTGGAGAAAACAAAGCAATCAAAAATTGAGACCAACAAAAATGGTGACTCTGCTGGGGAGAGTCATAGTGTAAATCTATATTGCAGATCAATGCCTGTATTGCCCAAAGTTTGTTCAAATTTTTGTATACCCGTTTCCTCGTAGCAGGTTGCTTTATCCCTACATTTTATCTTTTTATCTTTAAAGATTGTGTTCTCATTCTATTGTCTCATGTGAATGATTTGTCAAGCTTAATAATTTCTTAATTTCCCAATTTGGGTGGCGACTTTGATAAAAAACAACCAATGTTCTTAACAAAGCATAAGTCATTTTAAGGAAGTGCATATGATGCAGAAAGGAAAAAATATGAGGTTTTACATGAGGAGGAATCCTCAAGAGAGATTGCAAGAGGGATTGCCTAAATAGGCCTGGAAAGGTCAGAGGAGAATAGCTACACATGAACCAGATAACGCTGCATGGATACAAAAGAATAATCAAATGGGTAAGTCTTCTGAAAGACCCATATATGCAAATTCCAATACTTCTTCCCGTGACTCTGAGAAAGACATTATGGGTTTTCATATGGGTCTATTTGGCAATAGTGAGGATGTCCAAACTTTGCATCGTAGAGTCTCTCATACTGGTATTTCTGGAAAATTTAGGATTAGTTTTAATGTTAGGATGGATTTTGTACCATGAACTATAGATGGAAATATTAGTTTGATTGATATTGATCAAGCCCATGTATCAGATTCAGAAGAGATTTTCCCAATTCCAGATGAAGTATACCAAGAAATTGAGGTTCTTAATAGAAGAGTTCATCAACTGATCTCTTTAAGAACACAAAAGGAAATAAATAAATAGAATGAAATTAAGGCTAAACTGATTGAGAGAGATGGGTTGTTGAGGCAGATCGCGGATCTTGAATTATTTATCGAAGAAAAGCCCAAGAGTGAGGAAGAAGGCCTGGTTATTCGGGAAAATCTGATTGTTAAGACCAATCCTACACATAAAATTATTGTACAAGCTAGTAGAGAGGTTCATAGTGACCCACAACCAGCCAGAAATACTATTGACAAAGGGAAACAAAAAGTCATGGAGATTAGATCTGGGTCTAAAACTGCAAAAGACCCCAAAGATTCAAAAGGATCAAGTGAATGCACTTTGTGTCTTTCTTGGTCTTTCCACACCCCTGGAGAACAGATATGGTAGTCTTGAATTTGTTCAAAAAATCCTCAATGGTGGGAAAGGAATCAAGGAACAAGGAAACCAACTCTACCTCAATCTATAATGCCTGGATCTCATTAACTCTCCTGAAGAGAGTCTCAAATTTCAACCACATATCATGAGGAGTGATCAACTCATCAAGGTGAAAAAGAAGACTGTTAGAAACATGTAAAGATAGTAAACCCATGGCCTCATCCATCTTGTTTCTATGGTGAAGACTCTAAAAAGGATGTTGCAATAGAGGTTGAACCTCATCCAAACAAGACCACAACCCTCATGCCTGGAGAAGCCTTGTGATGCAAGGCTTTCAGGTGTGATAGTTATGTGATGTCAACAACTCAACTAAAGGATCTGCCATGAAACTTTGCACCTGTACTTGCTTGTGGTTTTTTTTATTATGTGATCTTTTAGAATAGACAGAGAATACAGAATGGTTTGTTTGTTTTGAGAGTTTTGGTGTTTTATATTTATGATATAAATGACAGAAAGTGAGAAAAAAAACACCTCCCCACAAGAGATAAACCCAAACCCTAGTACATACTGATGAGAAGGAAGTAGTGCATAAGAAAAAAAAAAACTTAAATATCATGTACTTGATGAAAATTCTGAGAAACAAGATCACATATCTGAATAGATAATTTTGAGATCTTTCCAATGCCTATTCGTTTTCGAAAAATGGAGTTCGTTTTCCCATTCTACGGCCCCGGAAGTGCAGAAAAGAGACCTCACTTTGACTGGAAACAAGTACAGTCAAATAGAAAAATTGGAAAAAAATTCCAATACCACGAGGTCCGGATTGGAACCAACTTTCGGACGCATATTCATTTTCAAAAAAATGACTCTGTATGCTCAAGATATGATGAAAAAACCAACCCCCCCTTCAAAGGAAAGAGAGAGGGGCAACGGTGGCTTACTGGTGGTAAGGTCGGGTAGAGGTGGTGCTTCATCGGCGCTCTGGTGGTGGAGCAGCAAAGCTGGGCAATGGTGAGGTTGTGGTGGCGGGCAGGTGGTCAATAGGCAGGGCTGCGGGGGTCGGAGGCCAGCGGGGCCCAATCTGACAGGGTCGGTGGGGCGGACGTGCAAGGGTGACGGTGGGCCGGATGTGCATGGTTGACGGCGGGCCAGACTGATAGGGCCAGCGGCCATGGAAGGCCCAAAAAAAAAATGTTGATTGATTTTTTTTTAAAAAACTTTTGCTGATTTTTTTTTTTTTTTTAATCAAATTTTGGCCTGCATGTCGTAAAAAGGCAAAAAAAAAAATTAATTTTTTTCTCGAACTGTGTGTCAGGGTCATATGGCCTGGTACAGAAAAAAAAAATACCCCCAGAGGCTCAGGTGTCGAAATAGGTCAAGTTTTATATGACCATAGGGATTTTTGAGCCTTCTAAGCATGATGGTGAGGTCCATTTAGGCCCAAAGTACTTAGAAAAAAAGGCCTCCCTATGTGCACAAAAAAACTTCTCAAAAAACCCAGATCAACTTCCAATGCAAAAAACTCAAAAACAAGAACAGGTAGTTGCAGATCTAAAGCTCTGATACCATGTGAGAGTTGAGAAATACAACACCATAGGAGCCCAAATGATCTTTGCAAGCTGAATAAACCTGTTACAACAAGAAATAAGGAAGCAACAAAAAAAAAAAACCAAATACACAGGAAATGCTCAAAAAGATGATAGAAATAATGATACAAAGAAAAGAATTCAACCTCTAATAGGTCAAGAAACCCTAAAAGGGAAAACCCCAAGCTTGCACATAATAATTAATAAAAGAATTAATTATTATGCACCTAATGTTAGCTTAAGTGTAAAAGAGAGAAAGGGGAACTTAATAAATTAAACAAATGTCATTTAATTAATCAAGTAAATACCCGATTACTCTAACAGGTGTGTCCCTTTTTTCTTTGTTTGAATCCATTTCTTCTCCATCCATAACATTTGCTACATGAATTCAAAGAAATCTAACCTTGGGGAAATAAAAAGTGGTAAAATATGAGGTGGTTGAGGGCATTTATATACCCTAATAATTGTACAATCTGAATACAAGAGAAAATATCCAAAATTGTGGGCGAATGTACCCTCTGGGAACTGTACCTTTTTGGGCTTTACATCCCTAACTCTTAATACCTTTATAATATCCCTATGGATCCTTAGAATTTGGAACCCACACTATCAAAATATCTTCATGACAAAATGGTCAAAAAATGCAAAATAATTGGACCACTCGGATCCTTTATCCCAAACCTATGTCCACTTTTGAACTAGCCACTTACTGCTTGAATAAAGATCAAACATGTTTATCTTCGAATTTGCATCACAATCAATCCTATTTTGGGAAAGAATTAGGTGACACAAAAATGAATAATATTTAAAATCTAATGGGACTTTCTCATCTTTTGCATTCATTAGCCCTTCATGAAACTTATCTTGAATGTATGTTGCAAAATCATATAGTTCATTGGACTATGGGTGTTGGATCTTCATTGACATCATCATGAAATCTATGGGCATCTTTGATCTTCCATAGTCCATCCACAAAACCTAGTAGAGATCATAGTATGTTTTTACAAAATAATTTTCAAACATTACTAAATCAAAGGGCTCCTTCTCAATATTCAAAATGCAGTTCTTCCCCATTTGGTACATCCTTTTTCTATAATGAGGGATCTCTTCTTTTATGAAAAAGTCTTTCTTGATTCCATACTCTACCTCCAACCTCCTCAAGTTGTCTTGAGGGCACTTATGTTCAATAAAAACATTGAATGATGGCCTCCCTAGCTAAATCAACCAAGATATGCCCAGTTGTTGTTCTTATTGTCATGCTTGTAGGGTGGTATTGTTTCCCCAATTTCCTGTTAAGAAGTGGCTCCACAAAAACATTGGGGACAATAAGTTTGGCTAGGTCCAAATTCCAACAGTTTGACATGGGTGTGGCCTTATCCCTATTGCCATAAAAGTAGTAGAAGATGTCCCGCCCCCTATCAGTGGTAATGGTATCGCTACATTTCAAATATTTATCTAAGAATACATTTTGTGTTGTCTCCTATGTATACCCCTTAAAGAGCTCCAAAAAATCATGATGCAAGTCCCTTGCATCTCTCCTCTTCTTCTTCTCCATTTCCTTTGATTTCTTCTCAACCTCCTCGGCTAATTCTTTATTAGTTTTGGTCAAAATTGATGCAATGGTGCCTTGTGAGGGTAGCACAACCTGAGTAGGAAGGGGTTTCTCGATAGTGGGAGGGTTTTCTTTAATTGGAGGGTTTTTAGCAATAGGTGGAGCTCGCTTAGATGATGAAGTGGCAGTTTTCTTGGTCAAAACCCTCCTTCATTTTGGCTTTGGATCTTCATCTTGAGCAACTCATCAACAAGTGGCTCTTGCTTAGAGGAAAAGGTGGTGGTTTTCTTGGGTTCCCTTTTCCTCTTTGGCTTGGAGGATTCCTCTTAAGCAAGCTAGTTTGGTTCTACGATTAGAGGATTTGGTTCAAGAGATGGAGGGTTAGGCTCAACAGCAAGTTCATTGGAAATTGTTGAGAATGGATGAATTACAGCAAGGGAAGTAGTGTGGGTGATTTTTGGGGTGGCATCCCTTTTCTCCTAGGACTCTCCCTTCTCAAGAGTCTTCTCAGAGGTTGGGGTTGTGGTCTCCTTCCTTTTGGGTGTTATTTCTACACTTTAAGGCTAAGGATTACACTTCTACTTCAAACACAAACCCTACATGACCTCCTAATTCTTCGACCAAAACACAGAGATAGAGGCTTTATAATTACTTACTTGGATTTTGAAAGCTCTTGGAGCACAATTAAAGCTCTGGGAGTTGCTCTTAATTGCTTGGAATCGCTCTTAACTTGTTCTTTTGAATGCAAGGTGTGCAATTAAACTACAAGATTTGGTTTTATTGATTGCAGGAGGGCTGCCATTAATTCCTTCATGCAAGCTCTATGAGTTGGTAGCTTCAAATTTTAAACTCAGTTGTTGATCTAAGAATGGAGGATTATGATCGTAGATTGACTTCTTTTGACCGCTAACATGGCACCCTATAATTCTCCCTTTTCCACCTATTGATTTTCTTTATTTTCCAAAGTCATGTCTTTAATATTGTTTTACCACCTTTATGCATGTTACTTCTCCCTGCGGGACAACGGGGATCTCCTTTTCTTCTATATTTTCAGCATCCTACTACCCTACAGGTTTATTTTTCTTCAATTCTCCTCGCTATGGGGTAGCTAGGGATACCAACTCCTTTATTTATTTCCTTTATCCTGCTAGCCCATGGGATGATTATCTCCTTTGTATTTGGCTTGCAGGATAGCGGGAACTACTTCCTCCTTTGTAGTTTCTCTTCATCCTACTAGCCCGGGGGGACATTATTCTCTTTATGCTTGGCTTGCGGGGCAATGGGGTCAAGACTTCTCAACACTTTTAGCTATCTCGCTATCTCACAGTGACATATTTACTTATAATTTAATCATACGGGGTGGCTAGGAAACCATTTTATCTTTGCATTATAAGCTATCAATACTTCCTGCTTTTGACTTACCATTACGGGGCTACAGGGCACCCTTTCCTCTCCTTATTAAATGATATCCTGCTTGTCTATAGGGTAGTTTTTCTTGACATAGAAACTATGTGGGGTGAATTTTTTTCTTGCTAACATACATCCCACCACCCCACAACACTTGTTCAAGTACAAAATAGACCTTGCAAGGTGACAAGGAAAGACATAAAGCTTAAGCACCCACCATCCTGCAGCACTTTTACACTGTCCAATATGGCTCTATGGGGGAATGAAAAGTCATCACTGAAGTGAGAAATCTAGTGTGTGGTCTTTATGTTAAGGGAAAAAGGGGCCATGGGATTTAAAATCACTAGGATCTTAAGGACTTAGGGACTTGGGAAAAATAGTTAAAATTCAACCCCCGTGTTTAAAAGGTAATGGACCTGAAATTAAAATCCCATCACATGGGCCCAGTAACAAGACGAGTCAAAACCCTTCATACAAGGACTTAAGAGACAACAACCTACCACTATCGGTCAATGGAAAAATAGAAGAGGGATGGAGAAGCCCTAAGCGCAAACACAAAGGAGTAAAACCCTATCAACATTTTGAAAACCCCTAACTCAAGGGGACTTAGGAGACAAAAAGGGAGAAAATTTTGACACTCCTAACAGTGGCTATGGTTGGGGATGCCCGATTTCCTGGATCAAAGTGAGAATCTAGAATATTTGGGGGAGCAGACAAACCACAAAAAACACATGGGGATACTTACATATTTACAACTGTACAAAACCTACTCTATTATGCATGGAAAGAAATTTTTATGCAAAGAAATGCTTGAGGAACTCTCCATGCACTATCAATTCCTACATTCCACCATTCATGTCCCTTATTAAATATGAGTCCTCACCATTCTTGTCTACAATTAAGTATGGTCCCAGCCATAGGGCTTCGAACTTCCCATGTTTCCCTTTATCCCAACCCCTTGAATTTCATATGAGGACCAAATCATCAATATTGAACATCCTATTTGATGCTTTCTTGTCAAACAAATATTTTCTCTTTTGCTTCAACTTTAATTTCTTCCTGTGGGCTTCCCTTCTAACCTCATCCAATTATGCTAATTGTTCCATTATTTCATCCATTGTCTTTGGTACATCCCAATCATCTTCACAAATAAACTTATACACTGGCAATAAGTTACTCAATGGCAAACTATCTTTTGTTCCATATACCAACTCAAACGGTGACTTTCATGTGGCCTTCTTAACAAATATACTATCTGCCCACACTACCATTTTCAATTTTGAACCCCATGCTTTCTTGTTCTTCTCAAGTGTCCTTTTCGTGATCTTCAACAAGCTCTTGTTGGTTTATTCTGACTATCCATTACCTTGTGGATGGTATGGGGTTGCATATGAGATGCTAATATCACATGACTTGAAAAACTCAGTGAACTCCTTTGAACTAAAACACATGGCATTATTCATAATCAACCTTATAGGTACTCCAAATCTTTTAATGGTGTTTCTTTTGAGGAAATTAATAACAATCTTGCTAGTCACTTGCCTGGTTGGAATAGCCTCGACCCATTTAGTGAAATAATCAGTTGCCACAAGGATCCATTTATGTCCACCACTTGATTTCTCACTTATCTCACCAATTAAATCAATGCCCCACTGATGGAAAGGAGCTTCAACTTGGTTATCCCTAAGGGCTAATGCACTTGAATATTTCAACTTACCAAAGAATTTTCAACATGGGTCATATTTCCTAACATATGCATTGGCATCTCTAAATAATGTAGGCCAAACGTACCCTTCTCTTAATACTTTGTGAGCAGTGGTTTTTGCTATTAAGTGATCGCCACACACACTTGAATGCATATCTCTTAATACTACATGTGCTTGATGCTCATCTAAGCACAACAACAAGATCCCATCTATATCCATGTAGTACAAATATCCACTAATGAAGACATAATTATGAGCTTGGAGCTTCAAATTTCTTTTATGAATGGCTGTTAAGTTATCAGGATACTACATATGCTTCAAAAAATACAAAATGTTTGTGTGTCATGGGGCATGATGTAAACTGCACACACTATCCTCTGAAGCAGATAAAGAGTCTACATGTACATCTTGCGAATTTTTCTTCAGCCATAAGCTTTGTCAGGCCCTATCCCCTAACCAAATTTGTGATTTGTATGTCTATGTTAAACTCTTGGATTTTATTTATCCATCTACATCTTCTCCCAGCTACCTATGTTTGAACAAAAATGTCTTTTACAGCAGCATTTGGTATATATGCTATGACTTTACCCCTACCAAATATGGCCTAAAGTTCTTAATTGTTTTGACCAATGCATATGCTTGTTTCTCCACCATGTCATATTTCAATTCAGCAGCCTGGAGTGACTTGATATAAAAAGTAATGGGTTGTTCATACCCTTCATTATTCTTTTGGAGCATAATAGATGCAACAATTTGAAATGAGGCAAAAGAAATATTTAGAATTTTTTGTCAAAATTTGGGGATTTCAAAATTGGGGCCTCTTTGATATCTCTATTTATAGCCGCAAATGCATCCAAAGTTTCACCAATCTAATCAATTTTATCTCCTTTCTTAAGCATTCTTGAGATGGGCTTGACAATTTTAGCAAAATTGGGGATGAATCTTCTAAAAAAAATTATTTGACCAAAGAATGATTGTATTGACTTTACAATCTTTGGGATAGGTATTCTATCAATTTCTTCCACTCTCTCTGGGTCTATCCTGATCCTTTTAAACTATGAGGCCTAGTAACTTACCTTCAAACACGATAAAGTGGCACCTTTTAGGATTCAATGAGATTATATATTCAAGAGCCTTAGTAAATATCCTTTCAAGATGTAGACAGTGGTCCTCTATATTCTTTGAAAAGGCAGTCAATTCATCTTGGTAGACCACCATAATAATGGCAATCAAATCTAAAAATACTACATCCATGGCTCTTTTAAAATTATCTCCAACATTGGTTAATCCAAAGGGCATCCAGACATAAACATATGTTCCTCAAGGAGTAGTGAATGCAATCTTGTACTACTCATATTCTTTTAGCTTGATCTAATTGTACCCAAAGAACCCATCCATCATTTAGAATAGCTCACATCCAGTCACTTTTTGCAACATTGCCTCCATGTTTGGGAGGGGGTAGTTTTCCTTGAGTGAAGACATGTTCAAGTTCCTAAAATCCATACATAACCTTATGTCATCATTCTTCTTTCTGATAGGGACCAAATTAGAGACCCAAGAGGAATGTCTAATTGGTTTGATGATTCCACCCTCTCTGATTTTCATGAGCTCTTCTTGCATTTTCGATCTGAGTACCAGTTTTATTAGTCTTTGTTTTTGTTTGAAGGGATTTACATTGGGATCTAGATGGATTTAATATTCAAACAAATCATCTTTGTAGGCCTTTAAATCATCGTATGACCAAGAAGAAACATGGCATTTCTAGATGGGGGGAATTGACATCAAATATTATGAGTTTGCCAAGCCAAGGGAAAGATTAACTTTGGTACTTGCTGTCGGGTCTGGGGACCCAATTGCAAGTATGCACAAGGGGTAAAACAACATCTTTTACTTGTAGTCGGGTCTTCAAGACCCGACTGCAAGTAAATGTGAGTTTTCTTAACAAGTCTATCAGCATGGTCCTAATATGTGAGGTAAATTTATTTCCAATGTATACCTTTTTAGGTGATGATTTTGAACCTAAATTTATTTCTTCCAAATCCTCCTTGTTTGTGGGGGTGGTTCTCATTACTTCACCATCATTTCCATCAAACACCCTTTCCAATGCTACAAGACCTTTAGGGATTTTGTTAGTTTTCAATTGTACAACTTCGTTCCCAAGTATTTTATCCTTACCGTCCACAACCTCAATAGAAGCATTGAAATCTATCTCTTGGCTCTCATAATCATCCACACAATGAAGAAACTTAATAAAATCCTCATCATCATTAAATACTGTCCAACTACATATATTATGAGGGACATATGGTCTTGTTTTTGCTTCAACTCTTGATATCCCAGCCAAAGTAACATCATTACTCTTCAAAGCAACATTGGCCAAAAAAATTCCATAATGTTTTTCAACCTATCAACCCATTCTATAGAAAAGGCATGAAAAACTTCAATTGAATCCCAGAATACACATCTATATTGCTTCAATCTCTTATTTTTGGAGGAGCATTTTGACCTAACCTGGGACACAACTAGTTCTAAATCACCCCATATTGACAATATTTTAATCCCATGTTTAGAAACAATATTAAGACCCAAAAGAAAGGCCTCATATTAGGCCACATTGTTAGTACACTCAAACAAGATCTAGAAAGAATACTTGAATGCCCTTCCACTTGGTGCAATAAAAACTATCCTAGCTCCTGAGCCTTCCTTACTACAAACCGTATCAAAATACATCTATCATGAACCATATTGATTTTCTTGTATTTACTTACATATGGAATCTATGTTTTGGAGAGTTGGTTTTATTGGTTCCACTCTAAATTTGTCCATATCAATATCACAGAAGCATACCTCATTGTTGGAATCCATTGATTCTATTGTAGTATCAGATCTTGACTCCCTTTCTAATTGAACCTTGGTACCATTGATAGGTATAGTGGCATAATATAATTCTAGCTGCACATTGCCACCAACAATAGTAGCCCACTGTCTCGACAATAACATGCCATAATTTGGGAGAACATGAACTTTATAGGTAGCTTTGAGGAAGTTAGTTAATTTCACCTCTAAGTCTTTCAGGATCCCTATAACAGGAATTGCTTTGTTGTCCATAGCATAACACTTCCCATAATTTCTATCAACCCACAATCCTAATTCTTTCATTACTCCTAAAGGCATGACATTTATAACAACACTTGAGTCTATCATACATTTTTTTACAAGCTTATTTTTATCAACAGGGTTAAGTAGAGTAGGTCAACTTGAGAGGGATTTTTAGTTATAGTGATTCCTAAATATTCCTCAAGGATCTTCATGACCTCTAACTCAACATCATTTAAATATGCACTTTTATTTTCTGCACCCTTTTCATTTCCTTTCATTTTATGAGACATATTTGTAACATTTGAGATCAAGGATAAAGCATTGTTCCTATGTTCTTCTATTTTCATCATCTCTAACAAAGGGATAGATACCTTTATTTGAGATAAAGTTTAAACCATGTCAAAAGTAGGTGCATTAGGAATACCTGAAATAGCATCCTTTAGTGTTGACACCTTGAGGTGCTTTTCCTTTTCTATTTCTATCTCTAGCTTGACTAGTATCTCTAAAACAACATCATTGTCAGACCTTTTTCCCTTTTGATCCGCCTTTGGAACATATTGTGTGACTTTGCATGTTTTGGGTACCTTATCTTTGTCTCCCTCCTTATGTTAAACGGGTTGTGACTTTGGATCCACCTGTTTTTCCTTCATCAATAAGCCTCCAGATCTCCCCTAACCTTTGATGAATAGTGATGAACAACAAATACCCTAACTGGTACTGAGAGGGGGGGGCGAATCAGTTCATACAAAAACTTCTCCGCAACTTATCAAGTTAAAACAATGCTAACCGATTGTCTTCATTACTGAACTTAACCATGGAAATACTGGTTAAACATGGTAAGACTTTAGACAACTTAAACCAGTAAAACTAAATACTTCAAATATCATTCAATACTTAATAACTACTTCACCCATAAACATATGCATGTGGTGTATCAGTAATACCATAACCATTAGCTTCTGCATGCATAATCACCTAAACAAAGAATACTCAATCATCACATGAAAAATGCACAACTCATGACACACATATTTTTCACGTGGAAACCCAAATGGGAAAAACCACGGTGGGGATGAATACCCACAAGCTTGTTTTGAACTCTTTTGAAGCTCGCTCTGTTAAGAGCCTAGTCCAGTTAAAGACTTTAAAATAAGGTTGTGCTAGGAACCGATCCTGTTAAAGATCACCCAGTTAAGGGATGGCTATATACCCTGTTAAAGGTTGAAACCCTATTAAAGGTTACCTTGCTAGAGGATTTAAAGAACTCAATGAGCTTGAGTCACCTGGTTAGAGGATTTACAGTAAGCCTATTAAAGCTACCTGGCAAAGGAATTTTCCTTCTGTTGAAATGGTTAGAAGACAACAGGTAAAACTCTGATCTCATAATAGCACTATATGCTAAGGCAGATCCTTTTCAGTTCCTCTACTCTATAATCACACTCTGCAGTTTTCACTCACTAGTCTAGCAAGTATCTCATCACTCGGATACACACACAACTTTTGCCAACAACAACAATATCAAAACTCATCGACCTTATAGACAAGAATTAGGTTGATAACATAAACCCTAAGTATTTTAGGTTTTTCAATTACAAGCGGTCCAATCCTGAACGTCCAAACACTTTACATAGAATGAAATAATCTCAAATAGATCACAAGTCATTTTGCATCCTCCATTCTTCACCGCACATAGAAATCAGTAACCCATCATGCTTTCTTCTCATACCGCTAAGAAGAATGTTCATTCCCGAGGTAGACATTTAATGCAGTCAATCTTCACATGCAAGATCCTCAAGGAAATCCTTCATGTTCACAAAACTGATGTGGCATCTCAATCTCATCTTTATTTCTTAGATAACTCATCATAGAATATCATCGATTGCATCGCACAAGCTGGATTGCCAAACTGGAAACCCTGGAGCTGAGACTACAAACCGGTAGTCACAGTTAGTGAAACCCTGACACCGGTTCACTACATCTCTTCATACCGATTGACCTGTATCACTTCCAATATTCATACCAGTGCATATCGGTGTACCTTCTTGAGCACATATTGACATCAATGATAACATACTTTGTCACTACTTCATCATATGCCAAAAACCTTGCGTTACACCTCTAGGCTAACAAACAAATACTACACATATTGACATAGATGCAACACCCAACTATACACAAGGAGAACCAAATTGTAGAGAAAAACAACTAAAATCTTCCAAGCATAGGATACCATGAAAATACACCAAAACAATCACAGATTAATTCCACCACATCTTTGAAAAACTATACAACCAAGACAACCAAGACAAACTACGAAAAACATAGAGAACCAACACAAAAGCCATACACAGCAATATATCAGGCAATATAGTCATATAATACAATATTTCCAAATATTATAATGATTATAAAACTATTTAAATAATCTAGCAGCAATATCATTTTTTCCAAAGCTCATAGTCAATCTTTTCATGAGCAATCTTTTTTGGAAATAAAATGCGAGGAAGGTCAAAACCTCCAACTTGGAATATCGAAGTTATGGCAAATGAAATTTGAAGAAGCACAATCTCAATCCAAAATCCAGCCAAGCCAAGCTCCAAGCATAAGGAATTTCTTCAACAATACAAAAAATTCATCAAGAAGCCAACCCCCTACAATGCTCAGAAAAACCAATAAATAAAATTTCATTCAAAACTATGCAATAATTTTCACCAATCAAAATAATCGATAATTTAATATTTCTTACCAACCATATCTCAAATTGATGTAAAATAATATTATTTAACTTACCCAAATCTCTCAACCAATAATAAAATAGGGTAGGTAAGATAAATATTAATTTAATAACCCCAAATAGGTAAAAGGGAATTAAATAGTAAAAATAGCCCAATAATAAAATAAATCATGGGCATAATAAATAATTACCCAATTTAAATGAAAAGCCACAAATCATGATAAAATAAGATTATAAATAACTAAACCATAGATAATAAATCCAATAAATCAAAGTTGAATAAATATTAATCCTCAACAATAAATCATCCAATAATAATTAAATATCAAAACTATATATTAAATTAATTTTAATATTAATAAACTATATTAATCAATCATTAATTAATTAATTAACTAATTAACTAATTAATCATAACACTACAAGGAAACTGGTGCAGGAGCACCCAAAGACACAAATAAAGCCTAAAGAGTCTAATATCACCCACGAGGATAAAATATTCATATGTAGTAGGTTGGTAGGTTTTTTAGTCAATAAGACCCAATTTATGTAAGGCATTATCATGGTTGCATTTTATAAGCCACCATGGACAAATGACCATGTGGGTCACTAGGAGTCTAGGCATAAGTCAGGCAATAAATATTGGTCTTAGAAACATCAAACCAATCCTTGAAATAGGTCGAATACACCTTGGAGTCACCAAATTTGAAAAGTTCAAGTTGACAACTTTTGTTGTCATTACAAAATATTGTAAAAAGGGGTAACTAATCCTCCAACGGTTCCAAAGTTTGAAAAGTGGTGGAAACCATTAGGGAGGCTATATTAGGCCCACTTGGATTGATTCCAAGGTTGTTGTTGTTGAATTTTTTGAAATTGGTGATGTTTTGGAGTTTTGGAGCAATACAATATACTTGGAGTTTCCTGAAATCCTATGTGTTTGATGTTCATTTCTAACCTGTATAGATTGGTGGATACCCAAAACCAATTGTATGAGTTAGGTAAGTCTCTACCTTTCATTTGAATAAATTTTGAGGCCTTGAAACAATCAGGTTCTAGAGATCCTTCAAAACCTATCCGGACTAGTCACAAACCCTGCTAGGACCTAGGGTTTCACTGAAAAAGATGCCCTTAATCTGACATTTTCACCAGAGGACCAAACAACCTATGGTAAAATGTTAGAGGGGCCATTGTACCATAATATTTTGGGTGTTGGTTTGCAGGGAGGCTCCAAGCCCAAAGAGATTGAATTGACCCTAGGTGGGCATCTCTATGTGATCGTCTGAACTGTAGAAGTGAAAATCAGTTGCAATAGACAAAGGAGATGGGATCTAGTCCTAAAACCATGGATTTGGTGTTTTAAAATATTACCCTTACTTGTAGAAGTGTTGGTTTAGTCAGGGGACTAATACAAGGGGTACTTGCTTTGTAAATTAGGCCTAATTGGCTTAATTAGGTCTGTAAGGATAGTAAGGGTATAGACCTCTAAATTGGGGTTAGAGTCTACGCCTTTGGGGAATTGTGTAACTAGATAAAGGGAATATGAATCTTCCCTTATTTTTTCTTGTCCTTGGAAATTTTATTAAGTTATGTGTGGAGAACTCAACCTATAGGGCCACTAGTCAACTGGTAGGGGTACTAGGCAAATAGGACAATCGTGAGACAAGTACCCCCTAACACATTTGATAGGCAGATATGATGGATTTTTTGAGTTGGTTGGACCACTAATATACAAAATCCAATAGGTTTCCATCCCACCAGTACTAGAAGATATATATATATATATACATATACATATACATATACATATACATATACATATATACATATACATATACATATACATATACATATATATACATATGTATATATATATATACATATGTATATATATATATACATATGTATGTATGTATATATATACATATGTATATACATTACATATGTATATATATATATATATATATATGTATATGTATATATATATATGTGTATGTATATATATATGTATGTATATATATATATGTATGTATGTATATATATATGTATGTGTAAAGCGGAAAATCGCGATCGAACCCTAGTTGCTCTCCCCTCTTCCAACTCCAAGGAGAGAGAAGGGAGGTTCACTAGGGTTGATGGTTTTCACTTAGGGGAGAGACTTTACATTCAAAAGAGGGGTTGAAACCCACAAGATCCAATCCCACACAATGCAAGATTGGATGCTAAATGAGTTTCAAGGGTTAAGACAGCAAGGCTACCCTCTTTTGTAAAGAATGTGCATAGAGGAATTGAGCTAGAAATGCATAGAAAGTGATAAAGATTCGCTTATAAACTGAGTTAGGGATATAGTATGAAGCTGCGGACCTGGAATTAGCAGTAAAATGTCGATACGGCACTGTCCTGCAAATTTGAGCAAAAGTTGTCGGGACGATGGCGCCCGGTGCCACGGTCCTCCGAAAAATCCGCGAAACGAAGGGGGATCTATTCGTCTCTGCACAAGAATTCCAGATCTTCAATTTCAGCCGCGTACCTGCAACCTACACACAGAAAAGTGAAGACGATTGGGGGGTTAGGGATTAGGGGTTTGCCTTTAGGTCAAACCCCGGTTTTGGAATTAACCAAGAAATGAGCAAGTGTTGTAAATGTAAATGACTGTAAAACAAGTACTAATACCTTGTTCTAAGGATGTTTGTATCCTTATGTGCGAAGGTTTAGATGTTGTATATTGTATGTTGTAGTAGTATGTGATCTCCTCTTCAATGGTTGAATCCTTGTCTTGAATGCAACACTTAGCCTTGAATGGAGACTTGAAATGATCAATTGCTTGAAGGAATGCTTGAATGCTTGAATGCTTGAGTATAGTTTCCACACCTTTTCCATCATGTCAAATGAAAGAGGAAAATGTAGTTTATATACTTGTCAATTAGGGCTGATAGACTGATTTTCCCAACCTTAGGCCGACCAGGAAAGATAATTTCCAAATTGCAAACAAAAAGACCCGAGACCCCTTAGGAGACCAGGCCCAAAATAGGACCCAGGGACCAGGGCGTTGGGCGCCATGGTCTTGGGGACCAGGGCACTGGGCGCTCTGGTCCCACCTCCCGGGACAGCAGGGTGCAAAGGAGGTTCGGGCCAGGGTGCAAGAAAATGCAGTTTTTAGTGTCATAATCAGGTTTCGGGGTCTCCATTCAGGTTGCATGTTGCATCGCCATCGTGAAGACCGAAATGCAGTCGAAATTGCAAGTGTCGCAATTTTAGGATGCTACAGTATGTATATATATATATATATATGTATGTATATATATATATGTATGTATATATATATATATATTGGATATATATATATGTATATATATACACACATGTATATTCACACAAGGATTGTGTGTTTCCATCCCACCGGTATCAGAAGATACTAATCCTTTATGGACCTTGTCACATAAATTGTTGTGTGTTGTTTCACACCTCGAACAAACAAAAAAACTTGATTTGGACATAGTAGTTGTGGGCGAGAGAAGGTTATCACCTAGTTTGTTGCCTGGCTCTACATCATATTGTTATCAAAGTGAGTTGGATCACTTGGAGAAAGTGATTTTTGGTGTATGTCCACAGAAGGAAGTGAGGGAGAGGCTAGCAACATGCCTCCTAAGAGTATGTCTCAAGATGCCATTAAGAAGTTTTTTGAGGATTTGTTTGAAAATAGAGTGAGGGAGTTAGAGAAGGCCAAGGGAAAAGGAAAGGAGGTTGAATGTGACTCTGATGGAGAATATGAACAAGGGGGAGAAGAAGAAACCCCAAGGTAGGAAGATGAGTTACTTTCAGATCAAAGAGCATTTTTTGAGGTCATAAAGTCCATTGGTAGATTATCCTCATCAATTAAATATGACATCCCTATGTTTAGTGGGAAAATGGATGCAGAAGAAGTGATGGATTGGATTCAGGCATTGAACAACCATTTTGAATGCAAGGGACCCCTGAGAATAAGAAGGTTATCTTTGCTAACTCCAAGATGAAAGGAGTAGCACTCTCTTGGTGGAATTACCTCCAAGGTGAGAGGGTGAAGGAAGGAAGAGGTATGATAACCTCATGGGATAGAATGTTGGCAAAAGTGAAGGCACAATTCATCCCAGTAGAGTATGAAGTCCAAGTCTACAAGAAGTTACAAGGTTTGAGACAAAAAGACCTTGATGTGAGTGCATATACCGAGGAGTTCCATAGGTTGGGTCTAAGGACCAAACACCGTGAGGAGGAACTAGAGAAAGTGGCAAGATATCTTAGTAGATTGAAATATAGTATCCAAAATGAGATAAGCATACTAGCACCTGAGATAGTAAACAAGTGCTTTCAACTAGCACTAAGGGCAGAGGAGAAGCTAAAGAGAAAGAATGATAAGAATAACAGAGGTAGAGGGGGCAGAGGCCATATAAATGGTAGAGGACAGAGTCCTAGGCCACAAGGAGAGGCTAATCAAGAAAGTCGACATGGAGATGGTAACACAAGAGGGGGTTTCAAAGGAAGAAGACCCAATCATAGAGGTAGATTTGGTGGAAGAAGCTCAGAGCCTTTTAGATGCTACAATTGCAATCAAGTAGGTCATATCGTAGCCAAGTGCCCTAAGAAGACCGGATCAAGCTCCCAAGGAGAGAGGAGAACAAAATTGGTTCAAAACACTGATCGTCAATGTCAATTCACCTGATTCCTATGGACTTCCAGAGAGAGGAGAAGCCTTTATGATAAGGAGAACATTGTTGAAGATACCAAGCAATAATGAACCTCCACAAAGGAAGACACTCTTTTGGACTACATGCAAAGGAGGAGGCAAGGTATGTAAGGTTATAATAGATTCAAGTTCAACTAAAAATTTAGTATCCTCAAAAATGGTAGACAAACTAAAATTGAGAAGAAATCCTCATCCATTTCCATATAAAGTTTTTTTGCTTACTAAAGGAAAACAAACCTTGGTAAAGGAGAAATCATGGATTGAATTTTAGATAGGAGCATACGAAGACAAAATTTTGTCTGATATTGTTGAGATGGATGCCTATCATCTTCTTTTTGGGAGGTCATAGCAATATGACCTCAAGGCCCATCATGATGGACATAAGAACACCTACTCCATCACCAAAGATGAAAAGGTGATTGAATTGATACCCCTGTCTAATAAGAGTGAGGATCAGAAGGAGAAGGAGGTCAAGATCATGATCATGGAAGGAAAATATTTCCTCAAGGAAATAAAGGAAGAAGGAACACCTTGTTTTACAATGATGTCAGTACCAAGGTGAAGAAGAGCCCACTGCAGATGGCAAGGTATAAAAGCAAAGGGTGACAATCTCTGAGGAGGTGATGGAAATGTTGAGCAAATACAAGGACATAGTTGCAGATTAGTTGCTAAGGAGCCTACCACTAATAAGCAAGATAAGTCATTGCATTGACTTCATTCCCTGTGTCACCTTACCAAACAAGCCAGCCTACAAAATGACTCCCCAATAGAATGAGGAAGTTGCAAGGTAGATCCAAGAGCTGCTTGATAAAGGTTTGATAGGGAATAGCTTGAGCCCTTGTGTAGTCCCAGATGTCTTAGCACCAAAGAAGGAGGGAACATGGAGATTATGCATTGATTCTTAGGCCATTAACAAGATAGCCATCAGGTATAGATTCCCTATGCCTAGAATAGAAGATTTGCTTGATTGTTTAGGAGGTGCAAGATATTATTCCAAGATTGCTTTAAAAAGTGGTTATCACCAAATAAGGATTAGAGCAGGTGATGAGTGGAAAACTACTTTTAAAACAAATGAAGGATTGTATGAATGGAGGGTGATGCCATTTGGGTTGTCAAATGCCCCTAGCACTTTCATGAGACTCATTAATGGGGTGTTGAAGGAGTTTATTGGTAAGTTTGTCATAGTATATCCAGATGGCATCCTAGTGTTTAGCAAGACAAAGGAGGAGCACCTAAAATAATTGGATATGGTCTTGAGAAGGTTGAATGAAGAGAAACTAATGATAAACATGGAAAAGTGTGTGTTTTTGCAGGAAGAGCTGACTTACCTTGGGTTTGTGATTTCTATAGGAAATCTAAAAATGGATGTTGCTAAAGTCAATCCCATTCTCACATGGCCGACTCCTAGAATAATTGGTGATGTAAGGAGTTTTCATGGCCTTGCTACCTTTTATAGGAAGTTTATCAGGAATTTTAGCCAAATTTGTGCTCCCATGTTAGAGACCATCAGGGGTGGACAAATGTGCAAATTTTCATGGACCAAGGAGGTGCGTGAAGCATTTGAAATGTTGAAGAAAAAGGTATCCCAACAACCTATTCTTATCTTACCTGATTTTGACAAAATCTTTTAGATTGAACGTGATGCAAGTCATTTGGAAATAGGTGTAGTACTCAACCAAGAAAGTAGACCAATTGCATTTTTTTAGTGAAAAGCTGAATGATGATAAAAAGAAATATTTTTCCTATGATTTGGAGATGTATGCATTAGCTCAAGCACTAAAGAAGTGGAGGAACTATTTGCTTCCCAAAGAGTTTGTTGTGTATATAGATAATCAGGCACTAAGCTTCCTAAATAGTCAGGAGAAATTGAGCCATGAGCCTATGAAGTGGGTTGAGTCCATTTAGGCCTACACCTTTACAATCAAACACAAGAAAGGTGTCTCAAACAAATTTGCAAAAGCTCTTAGCAAGAGGGCACTAACAGTTTCAAAAATCTAGTTGGAGAGTGTGGGAGTTGATTCCCTCAAGGGTATGTATGTTATCGATGAAGATTTCAAAGACATCTACAAGGTATGCATTGAGTTTGGTTGCAGGTATCATTTAGAGTATTCTAATTATTTGATTCAAGATGGTCTTCTTTTCAAAGGATGTCAGTTATGCATCCCGAAATGTTCAATGAGGGATAAAATAATTAAGGAGAAACATAGTGGTTGCATGGGAGGACACTTTGGACTAGACAAAACTCTTGAGTTGGTGAAAAGATTTTATCACTGGCCTAAATTGCAGACAGATGTCAAAAAATTTGTGGATTCATGTGTGGTGTGTCAAAAGGCCAAGGGGACAACAACAAACGTGGGACTATACCAACCACTGCCCCTTCCTTCAAGACCTTGGCAAAGTGTGAGCATGGACTTTGTGATGGGTTTGTAAGGTTTTGACATTGTTTTTGTGGTTGACAGGTTTAGCAAGATGGCACATTTCTTGCCATGCAAGAGCACAAGTGATGCTACATATGTTGCAAACCTTTTCTTTAATGAGGTTGTGAGGATACATGGTCTACCCTTGAACATTATGTCAAACAAAGATGTGAAATTTGTAGGGCATTTTTAGAGGACTTTATGGAGGAAGTTAGGCACAAACTTGTCTTTTAGTTCAGCTTATCATCCCCAAACGGATGGCCAAACAGAAGTGGTCAATAGGTCACTTAGAAACTTGTTAAGGTTCCTCACCAAGCAACATGGTGAAAAGTGGGATTCCATCATCTCCCAAGCAGAATATGCCTATAATGACTTTGTTAATAGGAGTATAGGAAGAAGCCCTTTCCAAAGTGTCTAAGGGTTGAATCCAAGACGTGTGTTGGAATTGAGAAACCTACCCTCAACAGAAAATATCAGTGCTTGTGGAGAATAATTTGTTGAAGGGATAAAGGATATTCATGACCAAGTCAGGATGCAATTGCAGAAAATTATAGAGAAGTACAAGGAGCAGGCTGACAGATTAAAGAGAGATGTGCAGTTTCAAGTTGGAGAAATGGTACGGGAAAATCTTTAAAAAGGAGAGATTTCAAAAAGGGAAACACACAAATCTCATGATGAGAAAGGTTGGACCTTGTCAAATACTCAAGAAATTTGGGAACAATGAATATGAAATCTAATTACCTACAGATATAGGTATATCCCCAATCTTTAATGTTGTAGATCTGACAACATTAAAAGGTGCAAGGAAGGAAGATGGTACATTCCCGGTGGAAGATGTTTCAGACATCCTGAAAGACTTTCCAAGTCAAGGGCCACCTAAACTTGAAAGGATCTTGGACACCAAGGGTGTGAAAAAAACTAGGAATAAGGTCTACAAACAATACCTTGTCAAGTGGCAAGGACTCTCTGAGGCAGATGGAGTATGGATGGATGAAGACCAAATGAAGAAACATGGGACTACATTACAGGAACTCGTCTCAAGTGGACTTGAGATTCAACCACCCAGGGAGTATGGTGCAGGAGCACCCAAAGACACAAATGAAGCCTAAAGAGTCTAATATCACACATGAAGTGAAAATGTTCATATGTAGTAGGTCGATAGGTTTGTTAGTCAATAAGACCCAATTGATGTAAGGCATTGTCATGGTTGCATTTTATAAGCCAACATGGACAAATGACCATGTGGGTTAGTAGGAGTCTATGCATGAGTCACACAATAAATATTAGTCTTAGGAACATCAAACCAATCCTTGAAATAGGCCGAATACACCTTGAAGTCACCAAATTTGAAAAGTGCAAGTTGACAACTTTTGTTGTCATTGCAAAATGTTGTAAAAAGGGGTAACTATTCCTCCAATGATTCCAAAGTTTGAAAAGTGGTTGGAAACCATTAGGGGGGCTATATTAGGCCCACTTGAATCAATTCAATGGTTGTTGGTGTTGAAGTTATTGAAATTGGTGATGTTTTCAAGTTTTGGAGCAATACAATATACTTGGAGTTTTCTGAAATTTTGTGTGTTTGATGTTCATTTCTGACCTATATGGATTGGTGGATGCCTGAAACCAATTGGATGAGTTGGGGAAGTCTCTTACCTTTCATTTGAATCAATCTTTAGGTCTTGAAACAATTGAGTTATATAGATCCATCAAAACCTATCTAGACTAATCACAAACCCAACCAGCACCTAGGGTTTCACTGAAAAGATGCCCTTAATCTGACATTTTCACCAGAGGACCAAACAAACTGTGGGGAAATGTTAGAGGGTCTATTGTACCATAAGATTTTGTGTGTTGGTTTGCAAGGAGTCTCCAAGCCTGAAGAGATTTAATTGACCTAAGGCAAGCATCTCTATGTGACCGCTTGAACTGTAGAAGTGAAAATGACTTGTAGATGGGATCCACTCCTGAAACCTTGGATTTGGTGGTTTGACATCTTACCCTACCTTGAAGAAGCATTAGTTTAGTCAGGGGAATAATAAAAGGGTCACTTTCTTTGTAAATTAGGCCTAATTTACTTAATTAGGTCTATACGGATAGTAAGGTTATAGACCTCTAAATTGGGGTAGAGTCTAAGCCTTTGGGGAATTGTGTAACTGGATAAGGGTATCTAATATTCCCTTATTTTGATGGAATCCAGTCCTAAAAGCTTGGATTTAGTGGTTTGACATCTTACCCTACCTTACAGAAGTGTTGGTTTAGTTAGGGGACTACTACAAGGGGTACGTGCTTTGTAAATTAGGCCTAATTGGCTTAATTAGGTCTGTAAGGACAGTAAGGGTATAAACCTCTAAATTGGGCTTAGAGTCTAAGCCTTTGGGGAGTTGTGTAATTGGATAAAGGGTATCTGAATCTTCCCTTAGTTTGTCTTATCTTTTGAAATTTAATTAAGTTGTGTGTGGAGAACTCAACCGATAGGGCTACTAGCTAGTCAACCAATAGGGGTACTAGGCAAATAGGATAGTCGTGAGACAAGTGCCCCCTAACACATTTTATAGTTAGATATGATGGATTTTTTGAGCTAGTTGGAACACTAATATACAAAATCCAATAGGTTTCCATCCCATCGATACCGAAAGATTGTATACCATTCACACAAGGGTTCAGTGTTTCCATCCCATCGGTACCGGAAGATACTAATCCTTTATGGACTCAGTCACAAAAAATTTTGTGTGAGTTGAGAACTTGGTAGGTGTGTTGTTTGACACCTTGAACAAACAAAACAACTTGATTTGGACATAGTAGTTGTGGGTGAGAGAAGGTTGTCACCTAGTTTGTTGCATAGCTTTGCATCAGAAACTTAGCATAGGATCGAACAACTTACCCAACAAAAAAAACATAGGATCAAATAACACATCACAAATGCTAACAAGATGACTCATGCCAAGACACTATATTGACAAGGGTGTCAACTTAAGCTTTGAGTGTGTAGAAGGAACTCATGTCACCTCTGATCAACTTGCCATTGGGATAAGACACGCTCAGACCTGTGAGACCAGGTGAAGTCGATGTCTAGTACTTGCAAACCTATATCACCAATATCCATGAGACAACATATATAATTGAATATATCATAAATCATCAAACAAGTGAAGATAATCGCAACATCATATCATGCTCATAACGAGTGATATATCATCTCTATCATGAATACAGTTGTAACGCAATCACAATAGTCATAGTATCAGCACATCCAATATAATAATGAAGTGGGGTTAGCATTATCAAGATTCCATCATAACCTCATAAAAAATATAATCTATCCATGAATATTGAGTGCATATAGATCATCATATATAAGTTAATCCATCATAATAATCTAGGATATATCATCATCCACATAAATCATCATATATCAAATGTCCATATAAAATGTCTAGCATCATCAATAAGCATCTACGATATAAATAGAGTCATAATTACCAATCAAACATCACCAAAGATTCTAAACAAGTCTATCGATGCACAAATCAAAAGATGAATCAGGGAGGGACACTACACAACACATATCCAAGACATGAACACCAAGGTTTTCTACATGGAAAACCCAAACAAGGAAAAACCATGGTGAGCACTTGCCCACAAAATATATCCACTATTTATATATGATTACTGTGTGTGTGAAAAAATGAAAAGGGGTCTGATAGCTGTAGGCACAACACTTCAATTAAGTCATTACATGTATGGTTAGTAAATCAATAATCAATAAATAATAAACCATAACAAAGCGACTAATTGCCTTCTAAAAGAGTATAAGATTGCTCTTAGATTTTTATAAGCAATACCATTGACTAGACTACACCAAGACTAAGGATTTAATCTATATGAGCATGATATTAAACTATATGGATGCAAGATGGATGAATAATTCAAGCAATAGTGATTCAAGCAATAATGGATTCAAGCAATAATGTAATAAACTAAATATGGAAAAAGCTAAACTAAGATGCAAATAATCTCAAAAAGCAAGCACAATATCTTCAATGACTCTAGCGAAAAATCAGCATAATAATAATCTCCAAGCTGTTTCTCAAATATCTCGGGGGTGATTTGAATGAGAGCCGAAGGCTGAATTTATAGAAATTCACAAGAGAGATCAAGAAAAAGCACAATTTAGAATTAATTGAAATAAATGAGAAATCAGATTTAGTTAACTTTGAGATAGATTCCAATTATAGTTCAATTGAAATACATTCAGATAACAAGTTCAAGTTGCATTAGAAATAAGAATTAATTAATTCCATGCATTTGTGATAACAATGGATAATTCTTTGATTTATTCAAGAAAAGAGTCTTTTCAATGCAACTGAACTTCTTTTTCTCAAAAGCTTGGAGTTCCAATTTTAGAGAAAGCAATTAAATAATTCAATTAATTGTTTTATTTAATTGTTTTTCTAATTTCAAGTTAATCTCAATTTAGAAGAAGAATTAATATCTCAAGTTTGATTTAATTCTTTTATTTTATTTTCAATTTAACTCTTGCTTTGTGATTAATTCCTCTTTTGTAATAAATTAATTCCTTTTTTGCATGATTAAATGGCAAATTTATTAATTAATTAAATATGCTAGGATATTTAATAAATTAAACAGGATAATTGATCAAAATGATATTCTTGGAATGATTCAATTAATTAAATAAATATTTAATTGATATTGAGTAATTCATTTGCCATGTAATATTTGATGATTAAAGAATTAATTAATATGCTCAAGATTGATTTAATTGCTTTTGGTTAGAACCTTGGTGATGTTGTCGAGATTAGGGGCCCATGGTTTAGATGACCATTTTTAGGGTATTACATTTGCCCCTCTTTGAATTAATGTGCAAGCAGCGCGTTGGTTCAAATAATAGTTGATGTCTAGGAGATGTCAGTTCTGAACTTGATTGATCACAAACCAGATGAAGAGCAAGGTGTTTAGCTTGATTTGAAGCAATGAAGCTGAACAAAGTTGATTAAAGAGATACCGATCCCGAACTTGATTGAACTAGGAACGATAAAGAGCAAAGATACCAAACTTGAACCTTGATTGATCTATACACAGCGAGCGAAGATAAAATCGATCTTGAACTTGATGGATCAAGATACAATGAGCGAAGATAAACTATCCAGCTTGATTTTATATGATGAAACTGAACACCTGCTTAGATTTGAGCATGTGATTGAAGATAATCTTTAAACCCTTGATTGAGTTTAAATGAATAATCAGCTTGATGAAAAGCAATGAAACTGATAAACGTTAAGAGACTGATTCAGATGAAGGCAAATATCAGCTTGATTTGAAGCGATGAAACCGATATATCCCTTAGCAATAAGAATTTGATTTTCTTTAGCTAAAAAGATTTTTTTTCTCGACTTTGATGAACATTTAAAAAATTTCTCGACTTTGAAGATGTGAGGTCATGAGGTCATGAGTATGCCCCCTCAGGAGCGAAATCGAAAGATAGCGAGGGTACATGATTTTAGGCAATCATTAGCGATGATAATTATTTGAGCACAAATTGACTCAGAGGAATTTTTGTAGATTTAGCATTGATTGATGAGAAACTAAGCGCAAAGTTGATATGTAGAATAAAATTGAGATTAAGCGTTGATTGATGAGCGCAAATTGAAGCGAGAATGAGCACCTTATGAAAAAGCGCTAAGTGGTCCAAATTGTGAAATTGACTAGGAAAATGATCTTGTATTTCAATTTCATTCCCAAAAATGGAATCAGAATGGGCAAATTAGCTAAGGGTACAATTTTCATGTCCATCGGAGCAAGTTGAAAAATTAGGGTTTTGGCTATATATGGGGTAAAAGTGTCATTTTCAAATCATTTTAACCCTTCAAGTTTGAAAATTCAAAAAGCCTTCTATGAAGAAAAATGGTGGTTCCCACTCATATGCATCAATTCAAGCGCGAGAGATGATATAATTGACCCCGGGACTATGAGCCAACGGTAAGTGATCGATCTTAAGCCTGTTATTCATTTGAATTTTGAATTTTTTTAATGAATTTTTCAATTTTTGGCATGTTGAAGTCGGGCTTTCTCATTTTGTCGTGCGAGACAAGATCCTATCTTGTACGACAAACTGATTGAGTCCGTTTTATCATTTAAGTCCACTAGTTCTATCGTACTGAAACTACCCTTGTGTCGTACGAGAACATTAAAAATAGCCCATTTTGTCATCCTAGAGCTAGTCTTGTGTCGTATGAGAGTCTTTTGTCGTACTAGGCCTATTCCTAACTCGTACAAATTTTTGCCTCTACTATGTTATGTCATTTGAAAAACAGTGAGTATTTTTGAAGGTTCAAACTTGAAATTTTGATTTTGCAGTTGACGTAGTTGAATTTGCGTGATGTTTTGCTTCTCTTATAGGCTAATTTGAAATGTTTCCTAATGGTCTGTTGTTTGATTTTTGCAAGTTCGATTTCCCCATGTGTTATTCTGATGTGTATATCCACCGACCATGCCATTAGTTTGCGAGTTATCTGATATTGATCAGGCACATATTGATTTGTGTAGATTGACTCACCTTTTACAATTGCTTGATATCTGTGTGAATCACAGTATGTTCACGACATTAGTTGAGAGGTTTCATTTAGAGCATAACACATTTCATTTGCCAGTTGGGGAGATGACCATCACTCCTGAGGATGTTTTCAAGATTCTCCATATCCCTTTTGTTGGAGGGAAGGTTGATTATGATGCAGCGCATCTTCCTAGGTTACTAGTTGTTAGACAGGTTTTCAGGGATCCTGATATTCTGACATGTTCTATCAGTTGAGACGTGATGATGACCAGCTACAGTGAGGACTTTCCACTTGCTTGCATCTTGGCATGTTTTATCGGCTGTTTTCTTATGTTGGACAGGGGACAACATGGATTTTTATGTGGATGGGGTAGGATGTTAGAGAGGCTTATTGAGACCCCTCAGAGATTAGGTTGGGGCTCTTGTATATTAGCACACATGTATCACAAGATGCATGAGATTGTATATAGGGAGAGGAAGAGTATGGCTGCAAGAGTTTTGATTTTACAGGTATGGGCCTGGGAGCACCTCCCAGTTTGCAAGTCAATCACCGATGAGGGCAAGGATCTTGGTCAACCCTTTATTTATAGATATTCAGGTTATGTTACTCAACCCCATCTGGGCAAGATAGATTTTTGGAGATGACAGTTGGATGACTTGATAGCCGTGATATGGAGACCATACAAGGGTCTAGATTCGTGGGACAATTGGAGGATTGTTCGCAGGGATTTGTATGTGACTCACCCACTCATCGGTAGATCACAGACTATAGTTGAGAGATTTGTTGTTTCCCGAGTGATGAGGTAGTATGGTAGACCTTAGGGGATCTTGCAGGAGTTGACTGCATACATGCGTTATGCAGATGAGGAGAGGCAGGGATGGGCACCGAGATTATCTTATGCCTTGAGCTTGCAGGAGCTGACTGGATTACAGTGTCTCAGATGGGACTATATGGATGATGTTGCAAATGTGGGGGTCTTGCCTCAGTATAGGGATCAGTTCTAGCAGCATTCATTCCCTAGATTTATGGATCTGGCTGAGCAGACACCTCACATAGAGGAGGTAGAGGATGATGCCCCTGTAGAGGGACAGGGACATGGATAGAGGCAGGGATAGATAGCCAAGGCCCTGAGGCGGGCAAGTGGTGATCCTGGTGCTAGAAGCAGCAGGGTACCAGCTGGTGGTAGGCAGTAGAGAGGAGAGGGTGGATCCCTAGGGATGGTTGGAGTAAGACTTGGTAGAGTGAGAGTGCCAGAGAGTGGAGTAGAGGAGGAGAGAGCAGCATCGAGATAGGTCAAGCAGAGGAGAGAGGAGCAGAGGGGAGCTAGAGGTGGAGATGGAGGAGGAGATGGAGGCGAAGATCATGCGAGGGATGAGGGGGCTAATGCAATGTGGTTGATGAGAGCACGCCTAGCGAGGTTAGAGTCACAACTGATAGTGGCACAAACTCAAATGGCAGAGTGAGATCGTTAGTTAGCAGAGACGAGATTAGAGCGAGACTCTTTGCAATAGGAGGTCCTTCATTAGATGAGTGAGGCAACCTATTATGTTGTGGCTTAAAGTGTAGCAGTTCTAGTAGCGCAACAGGTTGTACCATATTCACAGTATATGGCTCGATCGGAGGGAGCTCGGGCACCTCATCAGGATCCGGGTCAACAAGCTCCATCTCCTCCACCAGGCGATGAGGGAGAGGCCGAGAGCTAGATATTCTTTTTGTAGCTCTGAGATATTTTGTAGAAACCCCTTTTTTTGTAGCCCTTATAATTCTTGCTCCGATGAGAGATTTGTACATAATAGTTGACATTATTTGTACCCCGAGACATTGATGATTATATATATACGAGATCTGATTGGACTTCATAGTACTTGTGTTGATCGATTATGAGATGTCTTCTATATGCTTTATTCTATATGTATGCATATTTTTTTCAGTATGGATGTATGTAAATGCAAATGAATATGAATGCTTGTTTTTGTTTCTTTTCATATGCAAATAAATGATGAAAATCAGTAATGAGTAATGCAAATTTTTAAATTTTCTTTTTCCTATGCAATAAGATGAATGCGAATGAGTGATAATAAAATGTATGAATCTATATAAGATGATTATGTATGTAGATAACATCTCAATACACAAGCACTCGATCAAAGAAATGATGAAAAAGAAACCACTTAGCTAAGAAATGATGATGCATCCAACTCTCATTCAGAAGATAAAGAGATTATTACCATACTGAAATCACTCTAAATTCACAATATATAGAATGAAATGCAAAATGAAATGCAACCTAAACCTAGTCACCGGATTTAAAATGCTTAAGTTTCATCATTGAGCATAACAAACATAGCAGGCAGATTAGAGTTCCTTTCTTTTCACGTGCAATATTAATTATCTTGTCTGCAATGACCCTTTTTTCGTTCATATCCTAGGATAGATTTTGCATGGACCCAAATTGCATGATAAAAAAATTCACTCAAAACAGACAAATAAATGATGGGAACCTCCCTGTAGCATACAAATAAGCTGAGTCAAGCTATGTGGCAATTTTACCTCGATGTGAAGGCTCTTATCATAGACACCCAGTTGATTAGATGTTTCCAAATCATTGGAATCATTCCTACAAGCAGAAAATAAAGAAAAATATTATGCCCCCAATCCTTTCTCCTCTTAGTCAAGATAGACATCCTCGAGTTACTTAGAGGGAATAATAATAGAAAACCAATATAAAAGACAACACACAAAGAAAATTTTCATGCATAGCTCAAACTGTTTAGTGATTGCTTTCTGTTATGTTGTTTTGCTTGTGTACTCGGTGATAAAACTCTTCAATAGTTAGGAGACAGGTGACTAACTCAAAGTGGATGACCAGGTTTCACTAACGAAAAGATAACTTGGTTGATACTACTTAGGACATGTAATGTGCTATGTCGATTAGCCTAAGAATAGGACATTGATCAGTTTCAAGCCATGGGGGTTCTAACGAACCAGAATGTCACAAATATGACTGAAATATATGTACAAGCAATAATAAAGATACATGAAAGCAGGAAATGTCAACGTTGTGTTGATAGATGGAGTGTTGAGTACAAGAGGCGACTGTTTGCCAGGTTTTCACCTACTTGGTAGAGATTCTTTTTTTTTTTACCAAGGTGCCAATTTAACAGGTTTTCACCAAGGCATTTTTTTTTCAGGACATTTTATGATTTTTTTTTTTTGATATTTTTTTCAGAACTTTTTATGATTTTTTTTTTGATATTTTTCAGGACTTTTTATGATTTTTTTTTTTTTCAAGACTTTTTTTAGCTATACAGATTGTTGGAGCAGAGAATGCTTAGTGAATAATTTCTTCAAATGGATGGTGCTAATTAGTTCACGGAGTTGTTCTCCTTCCGATGTTGAGAGTTGATAGGCACCAGAGCCAAATACTGCAGTAACAATGTAGGGACCTAGCCAGTTGGGTTCAAACTTCCATTTGTTGTCTCGAAACTGTTGATTTTTAGGATTTTCTCTCAGAACTAGGTCACCAACTTAAAATTATCTTTGTCGAACCTTCTTGTTATATCCTCTGGACATTCTCTTTTGATACACTCTAAGATGATCAAATGCCACTTGTCGACGTTCATCCAGCAATTCAAGTTCTTGCAATCTAGATATCATATAGTTTTCATCAGTAACTAGACCTTGCAAAGAAACTCTTAGAGATGGTATTTCTACTTCAATGGGTAATACTGCTTCGGACCCATACATCAAAGAAAAAGGTGTAGCCCCAATAGGTGTTCTAATACTTGTTATGTAAGCCCATAATGCAGGATTGAGCTACAGATGTCAATCCTTCCCAGATTTGTTTATTGTTCTGTGTAAGATAGTCAACAGGTTTTTGTTAGATGCCTCAGCTTGTCCATTACCTTGAGGGTAATATATAGATGACTAGTGTTGTTTAATTTTAAATTTCTCACAGAGCTCGTCCAGATCTTTATTCTTGAATTGTCCTCCATTGTCAGTCACAATGGATGAAGGTATCCCATACCTACAAATGATATGGTTTAGAATGAATAGAGCTACTTGTTTACCAGTTGCTTTGACGAGCGGAACTGCTTCTACCCACTTAGTGAAGTACTCAGTGGCAATTATGATAAACTTGTGTATGTTGGATGATGCAGGATAGATCTGACCTATGAGATCAAAGGCCCATTGCTGAAAAGGCCAATGTGTGATGAAGGGTATGAGATCCTTTGCTGGAGCATGTATGAGGTTTCCATATAGCTAGCACTTCTCACAAGTTTTAGAAAACTTTATAGCATCCTTCTCCATGGCTGGCCAGTAGTAGCCAGCCCTTAGTAGTTTCTGAGCTAAAGTAAGACCATTCGAATGAGATCCACAAATACCTTCATGGACTTCCGATAATGCATGTTTAGACTCTTTAGTTTCTAGACACCTAAGCAATGTACCATCCAAACCTCACCTAAATAAATTGCTAGAAATGATGACATACCATGAAGTGTTTCAGGTTAGGTTTCTTTTCTCATTACAGGTAAGATTTTTTAGAATAATTTGGTCACGTAGATAAGAGTAAATGTGGTTATATCATGATGAGTCATGTCCAATAAAAGAATAGACTATCTGGGACTCGGGAGAATCATAGATAGGGTAATGTAACTCTTCCACCAGGAATTCAAAGTGAAAATTAGATTCCTATAACTCAAGTATAGATGCCAAGGTGGTCATAGCATCTGCTACTCTATTTGTTGATCTGGGAATCTGTCGGAATGATACAAAAGTAAAATACTTCTTGAGATCATCAAACATTCTCTTATAAGGAATCATTTTCTCATCTTGAGTCTGATATGTATCATTGATTTGATTGATAATTAGTTGAGAATCTCCATAGATATGTAACTCCAGAACCTTCCATTCAATAGCTAGCTTGATCTCATTTACCAAAGCTTCATACTCTGCAATATTGTTTGTGCAAGTGAAAAGAATCTTGTAAGCCTTCGGGATTGAATATTTTTTAGGAGTGATAAATAGTGATCCAGCACCAAAACCATTTTGGGTGAAAGATCCATCAAAGAACATCTTCCATGATTGTTGAGTAAGGTGCATTATTGATTCATCTAGAAACTCTATATGTAGCAGTTGAGTGTCTTCAAGTGGAGCTTCAACAAGTTGATTTGCAATTACATGTCCTTTAATGGCTTTGTGTTCCACATATTCAATATCAAACTTTGTAAGTACCATGACCCATTTTGCCAATCTTCCAGTGAGTGTTGCTTTGTTGAGAAGATACTTGAGCGGATCAATCTTAGCTACTAGCTTGATGGAATTTGCCAACATGTAGTGTCTCAATTTTTGTGATGTAAAGACTAATGCCAAGCATGCTTTTTCTATTATAGTGTAGTTCATTTCATAAGACACCAATGTTTTGCTGATGTAATATATAGCTCTCTCTTTTTTATTTTCATCCTGTTGTGCCAGAAGTGCCCCCAATGATGAATCAGTGGCTGATATGTATAAGATCAATGGTTTTCCCTGAATTGGTGGCACCAGTATTGATGGATTAGACAGGTACTCTTTGCTCTGTTGAAGGTGTTGTTCACATTCTTGATACCAGTTGTATATTACTCCTTTCGTCAATACTTTTGTGAAAGGTTGAGCTTTGTCTTCCAGCTAAGAAATGAAGCATCTGATTGATTGGAGACATCCATGTAAACTTCTCATTTGACTGATGTTCTTCAGAGGTGGCATTTCCATTATAGCTTCTCAAGATCAACCTCGATTCCCTTCTTTGAAATGATGTAGCCAAGCAGTTTACCAGATGTCACTCTGAATGCACACTTTTTTGGATTTAGCCAGAGTTTGAAATTTTCCATTCTATCTAGTATAGGGCCTAGCTCTTGAATATGTGTGGATCTCTTCATAGTCTTTACTAAAGTGTCATCAACACAATCTTCCATATTCTTATGCATCATGTCATGAAAGATAGTAGTTACCGCTCTTTGGTAAGTTGCTCCTGCATTCTTCAGCCCAAATGGCATGACATTCCAGCAAAAGGTTCCCCATGCACAGGTGAAAGATGTATTTTCTTGATCTCCAGGAGCTATTTTGATCTGAATGTCATCAATGTTTGGTAATGGAATGTCATCCTTCGGACAAGCTTTGTTGAGTTCTCTGAAGTCTGTGGAAACCCTTATAGATTTGTCTGCCTTTGATACAAGTACTATGTTTGAAATCCATTCCGCATAGTCTATAGCTCTGATAAATCCAGCTTTTAGCAGTTTTTCAAACTCAGCTTTGACTAGTAGTGCCACATGAGGGTGCATCTTACAGAGTTTTTGCTTGACTGGTTTAACTCCTAGTGTGATAGAAAGATGATGCATGATAAGATCAGGATCCAGGCCTAGCATATCAGAGTATATCCATGCAAAATTAATCTTCTTTTCTGAAAAGAGATGAGTGAAATCTTTCAATTCTTCTGCTGACAATGATTGAGCTACATGAATGATGTGTGGTGTCTCTTGACTCCCAGTGTTCACTGGCTGAGTTGTCTCAATCAATATAGAAGATCTCTCCTAGAAGTGACTTGGCAATATATCAAGTATCTCACCTTCAGGCACCTTAGAGAGGTTTTCACCTTTAGGTACGTCCTTTATTTCTTCTTTTTTAGATTCTAATACCGCCACGATGTGGTTTTCACCATCAGATCTTTTATTTTTATTTTTCTAATTTTTGCAACTAAGATACTTGATATCTATTTCAGTCATGTTTTCACTTTGTTCGCTGGTGGAAGAGTACATGGGTTCAACTGTGTTTAGGTAGTAGGCTAATGTGTAGTAATTGGCAAAAGTAGGTACAAGGTACATTCATGGGTTGGTCTTGTAGACTACAGTCAATTAATTCAGGATGTACCAAGGATAGAGTGTGGACAGGTTCGAGGGAGCTCATGGTATTGTCATCACAACTGCGGATCAAAAATTCGAGTTCCAAAAGGATACCTTGCGTAAATGTCTCGAGATGAGGAAAATTCAAAGCATGATTATTAAAGTGCATGTTAATATTTAGTCAACCTAATCAATAGACCTACTTATAGCATCGTTCTCTATGCCAGGATGGACTTCATATAGAGGTTCGACAATAACAAGATCAGTAGATAGATTCTTGCCATTTATATCAGAGGATTCAGAGTTTGATGTTGAGTAGATATTGTCATAAACAGGACTATTGTCAGAGTCCTTGGAGTCATTGGATGAAGTTTTTGAGTCTTCTTCAAGTGGTTGAGTGAATATATGTATGGGATCAACACCAACATCTTTAATGCTGCAAGTTCCTTCAAGATTTGTCTCATTTATCATTTGTATCTGAAACGCCTGTTGACATGATCTTGATGGTCCTGTGACTCCTTGTCATCTACTCCATTTAGCTTCCTCTGGACAGATGACCAGTTCTACTTTTGTAGCTTCCAATTCTTCTTGTGTAATCTCATACCTGATTTATTCTATCTTTTTAGAGGGGTGTATAATAGATGAAAAACTTTATGGTATTCTTCCTTCCTTAAACCTTTGTTCATAGTTTGCTTGTCTTTTTAGTCTAATTTCTTGTATCTCCTTTTCTAGCTTTAAGTGCATCAGCTCTTGAGTATCATCTATGATACCGCTAGACTCTTCTGGAGTTCCTATACTAGATGTATTTGAGAGGTGGTCTGGACCCATTCATACTTGTTTGAGTCAATCTTTGAATCATCTACTTGCTGCCTACCAATGTATGTGACTGGAACTTTCAGTGGTGCAAATACTTCTCTGATTCTTTCTACTTTGTCTCTTATATCCTCTGGGAGTTCAACTCCTTGTATTGTTGTAGCTGACACCATCGGAGCTTCAGTGTTGATTGTTTCTTCTTTCTTGATCGTTGATTCCTCTTTTTTCTTTTACACACTCTACTTGATTTTGTTGAGAATTTGTTTCCTGTAATGTTGAAGGCTATATCCTTTTATGCCACTTAGACTTAGAAGCATGTTTTTGGTCTGATGTCTTTTTTGGATTGTACTCCAGTCCAGCCTTATCATTTATTGATTTTGTTTGCAGCTGAATCAGTTCAATAATACCCTCTTGATGCTTTCCCTGGGGACCAGTACCTGAATATCCCATGCATTGAATCATTTTGTAGCCTGGATGATATTGTGTTGAGGAAATCTCACAATGTCATACTTCTTTGTTTTCACTATCTTCCTTAAAAAGCCATTTGAGAACAACATCCTCTCCTTTTTCATCTACCAGGGAAGTAGAAGATTGTACAAAAAGACCATCATATATGATATTCAAAGTTGAAGTTTGTGTTTTCATAGCCTCTGATGGTTTGCCCAACTGTTTCAGCGATGGAGGAAGAGATACTAATGAAAGTACTGGTTCTATCTTGTGTCCATCCATGCTAGTATTAGTAATTTTCAATTTCTTTTCCAAGTCTTTCATCAGGGCTTTTGAACTTTCATTTGTAGAGGTTGCTCTATTATGAGGCACAAAGGTATCAGCACCTTTTGTCAATGCATTACAGGGGACATTTGTATCAGCAGGAATACTGACCTCAACTCTGTTATAAGGAAATTTAAGCATTGATGGTATGTAGATGGAATTGCCTTCCTTTCATGAATCCATGGCCTGCCCAGTAAGATATTGTATGATAGAGGAAGATCAAGTACCTGGAAAATGACACTTGTTTCTACAAGTCCTACCCTGATTGGTAATGATACTAGACCTTTAGAGGTCCTTTCCTCTTCATCATAGGCTTTAATTGTTATTTTCTTGCCCAGATCAATGACATTTTCAAAAAAATCCTAGTTGTGTAAGCAAACTGTAAGTACAGATATTCAACGTCACGCCTCCATCTATCAAAACATGTTTGACTCTATGTTTATGGATCATGGCTTCAATGTGTAATGCCAGGTTATGTGGAGGATTTAATGAGTTGTCATCTTCTTCAGAGAAGGACAGATAGTGAGGTGAAGTCAGATGACCCACCATAGACTGAAGCTGATCAATGTCTAAATCTTTTGGAACATTAGTGGTGAGCAAGGCGTTGTCCAAGATCTCTTTGTGAGCAAAAGAGATTTTTAGTAATTCAAAGATGGAAATTTGAGCATTTGTCTTTTTCAACCATTCAACAATGCTATACCTAGAGGATGATGGTGATGTTAGCCTTTTAAATTTATCAAATGTTGATTATTTTTGTTTGTTTGATGAGGCTAGTAGGTTTGACGTTGTTGGAGCAGAAGTTGAAGAACTAGCTCCTTGGAGAGTTGCATTCTTTTGAGAATGGGTCATAGCCTTTGCATATCATGATTCATTTTGTTTATCTTGGATTATGATCACATTGCAATATTCAGATTGGGAAGGCTCAATCTTGTTGATAACGTTGTCATTGTTGGTATAAGTATAATTTACTTGGCACCTCCTTTGGTCTTTGAGGAATCACCTTGTTCATAAATAGGTAAGGGGTCCTTAAAAGCTTTATGATCAACATTTATCGGTGATTCCCGACAACAATTTTACCAGCGTCTATGAGATCTTAGATCTCATGCTTGAGCTTCATATAGTTGTTTGTGTTATGACCTTTATTCCTATGGTAGTCACAGTATTCATTTTCTCTCCACCATTTTGGTTTGACTTCCAGATCATATGGCCTAGAATTATCTGGTAACATTATCAGGTTGTTTGCCAATAGAGTTTTGAAAGCGGATTCGTATGATTCTTCCAGAGGAGTGAATTCACGTCTAGGTTTTGAAAGCCAAGGTTTCTCTTTGAACCACTCTTTTGCTTTCTTCAAAGGATTTTTTTCTGTGGTTTCAGCTGCTTTGAGTGCTTGTGTGCCACTAGCCAAGTTGAATATCATGGGCTTTGAGTTGGTTTTAAAAGTGTCTACTACTTCATCATTAACAACGTTCTTATTGTTGTCTTTGCCATACTTCCAATACTTGCAATACTTGTTCTTCTCTTTAGAACTAGATCCTGGTTGTGTTTCTTTCCAAGGCATGATATCTCCTTTCTTTATAAGCACATCTTCTATTCAGAAAGCATTATCTACCATTTTGTTAAATGATGGGTGTACTTGTATTTGGATACTATATTTCAATTCAGGGATCAGATTGTTGACAAAAATATCAATTTTCTCAGCATCTGGGATAGGTTGTGAATACCTAGAGAACATCTTTCTCCAACGTTGGAGGAAAGTGAGAAAAGGCTCCCCTATTTTCTGTTTGGTATTACAAAGTTTGATCATAGTAACAGTATGTCGAATTTTGTAGGAGTATTGTTGTAAAAATAGTTGGATTAGTTCTTCAACAGTTTTTATCCCCTTAGGTAGACTTGAGAACCATTCCATAGCTTGTCCTCCCAAACTCCTCGGAAAAATGTGCATGAGATACGTTTGATCATGCATGAACTCCATGCAGGCAGCACAAAATTCTTTGACATGATCTTGAGGATCTGAGGTACCATCATATTTGTCAAATTTTGGAATCTCAATGTTAGGATTCCCAAAGATACTAAGAGGGGGGGTGAATCAGTATCTAACCGATTTATAGATTTTCTAATCTTATTAATTAAATTGCATTTCAAAACAGTGTACTGGTAAACAATAATTAATGCAGTAAATAAGAACAATAAGCACAACATAGAAAGCACACCATAACACAAGATTTTTAACGAGGAAACCCGTTGTGGGAAAAACCTCAATGGGATTTGTGACCCACAATATTCACTCACTGGCCAATAAATGAATATTACTTAGGGTCTGCACATGTAGGAAGGCCAATAGCCTAAAGCTCACTCCTTAATTACAAAAGGAAGTCTCATTGACTTACAGAATGGATTATGCAAATCCAATACAATGTACTGCTTCAGTTCAGCTTCTGCTATGCTAGGTTCAGTACCGATTTATGCTCATACAATAACCATAAACCTTACTCCAAAATCTGCCTTAATATTCGCATGTTCACATCTACCTCTTACATAAATGATCTACAAGATATCATACTTATATATGAGTCCTATTACAATTCGCCTTGTCGGCTTACAAAATGATATTACAATTAAATACAAAATGCAATATTCAAAATCCTGTCGGCTGGGGTGTCGGTAATCATCTTTGCCGTTGCTGGTAAACTATCTATCGATGTAGAGTTTGTCGGTGCTGGTGCCATAGGATTGCAAGGTTGCCATCAATGACAATACCTTCAATCACCTACAATTTCTCATTGGAGTATGCATTTTCCAACAATCTCCCCCTTTGGCATTAATGGCAACACTCATGAGAAAAATCCAAAAATGTATCCAAAATTGAAGTCCAAAAAATTTGTCAAAACTGTGTGCTCCCCTTGAGCAGATGATCTCTTCTGTCATCATTTTTCTCATCCCTACTACTCCCCCTTTGGCATCAATGACAAAGGTTGTCAAAAATGTCAACTGAGTGTAGCTATTAGCTAGAACCCTGTAACCAGTTGGTTACAATTTGAAATCGATCTACCAGTACAAAATTTAAGTTGTTAGTGAACCTTTCATTGTCTTTTAATGTTGCTTTTGTCCTTTGAATTGTACCGGTGAGGGTGTGCATTTTCTCTTCCGATGTCTTCAATCTAGGAACAAGTGCCTCTGATATCTCTTTTCTCAAAGAGATGAGGATATCAAGTTTTGGATCAAGTCTACATTTCAGTTCCTTGGCCTTGTATTGTATTCTTTCCTTTTTCTTTTCCAATTTTTCAAGTTTTTCCTCAAAACCTGTTATCTCTAGCTCTATAACTATTATGGGTTCTGATGAACCAATGAGATTGTCAGCTATATCATTTATTTATGTCTGTACTTTGCTGATCTCCTTGTCTATATCTACTATCAAAATATTTGTCTTACATGTGTCTCTGTACAACTCCTTAAATTCCTTTAATGTTTTGTTTACTGCCGGTAGGAGGGTGTCAATGTGTTTCGTGCACTTCTTTATTGTCTCATCAAAGAATTTTTCTTTCTTTTTATTCATTTTATCACTGAATGTCTCCTCATTAATCTGATCAATTGTCAATAGGTTGTCAGTGATATACTTAGACAATGTGTCTAATTGACTCAAATAATCTTTATTGTCCACATTTCACTTGGGTGCAATCAATTTCAAAATAGGGATGGTATCATCAATAGCCTTATATGCAAGTGCATTGCAATCTATTATTTTCTTGATGGAGTCCAATAATACCTCTGTTACATTGGTCGATCTAAATTCTATCATGGAAGAACCATAAGATTGTCCAACTACCTTAACAATCTACATTCCGCCGGTGTGAGTAACCTCTTTGCTTATGTTGACCTCTAGTAGGTCAGTTTGTGTCTGCATCTCAACTAGCAAGGGTTTGGATTTCTCAGCTGTTGCCGGTGGCACTATCTGTGTCTCAACCTTTTTCTCTTCATGTTTCTCATAATATACCTCAGTATGTTTCTCTGTGCTTTCTTCTACCAGTTTCTTTGATGAAGTCTCAATGTTTTCTACCGGTTTCTATGTTTGTACCTCTGAACTATCCATTACCAGTATCTCAACAGATTTTACTATGTTATCAGTAGCCTATTTCTCTAACTCAATAGGTTTCTTAGTGTGTGCACCAGTGGTATTTGTCATCATTTCAGTTCCAGGGGGGTCAACTGATTGTTCAGCATGTGTTTCAGCCCCAATCTCAGCATTTCTAATCGTATCCTTAACATGTGTTTCTATAGCAATATTCTCAGTCGGTGGCTCAGTTGCCACATCTTTCTTCTCAGCGGTTTCCTTATCAACCACAATGTTAACCTCTTGTGTATCAATATTCATAGTATATAACACCTCTAAATCAGGATTGGTGTCTTCATGTGTAGTCTCCATACTCTCAATATTATCAGTTGTTGGTGGTGTATCAACAGTTTGTGCCAGTGGAGTATCAGAAGAAGGTGGGGGCAAGTTATCAGTTACTTTTATTCTTGGAGGTCCACCTACCTTGCCTTTACCTTTGTCCTTATCCTTTTGATAGACTTTGAAAGCTTTGGGTCGTTTAAGTTCTTCTTGCTTCTCTTTGTCCATAAAGAAGATATCCCATTTATCTGTTGTCTCTTCAGTGATCTCATTCACTCTGCCAACCATTAATGATACATGTCAGTGACTAGTGGAAAATACAGTCTTGTTAGCCTCACTTATCAGTTCATCAATTTCTTCTGTTGATTTCACTGGGTGAACTGCTAGTAATTTTTCTACCTTTATCTTCTTATCTAATTCCACAATTGCTAATCTCTTTGCATCTAGTCTTCTATACAAATCACTTGGTAAATCATCTACAACTTCTATCAAAAATTTGTTATATATGTCTAAGTGTAGAATGACATTATTTTCTATGCTTTCCTTTTCTTCATTAGTGAAAGTATTATACAACTTGCTGACATTGGACAAGTTTCCTTCTTCAGTAATTTCATTTAGAAGATTATCAAGTGGAGGGATAACTTGTTTTTCCTTCTTCTTACTTGGTGTTATTTTCTTTGTTGGAGGCCTTACTGCCTATTGTTTCTATCTTGTTCTCTTGGCTACATGAGAGGGTACCGGTGAAGGTTTCCTTTTTCTATCTAGTCTCTGAAACTCTATCGGTATATCACTATTGGAGGAGGTACAAACCGGTGAAAGATGTGCTTCCGGTTGTAACCCTTCTAGGTCACTTTCCTTGATACCAGTCTTATTCAACAAGTCTTCCTTGATTTCTTTTGCCTGTTTAGTTACTTTTCTGATTGTTTGTTCTCTTCTCTTCCTTTGTTTAATGGTTTGTACTTTGCTTTCAATGGTTTCAGCATTTCCAAATACTTCTTCTATTTCTCTAGCGGCTTTGAGGAGGGATTTAGCATATGTTTCTATTATGTTTTCATCTGCCTCATAACCCATTTCAGTTACCTAAACTATTCTAGGAACCACTGCTTCCAGCCAGATTTCATCCTTCTTTATAACAAAGCATATCTCCTTTTGGTATTTGTCAACTATGGTTTGAGATAGTCTTTCTCTAATCTTCATTTTAGCCTTAAATGTCTGAAAGTATTCAATTATGTTCTTTTCCCTGTCATCTCCCATGTTGTTAAAGATATCCAAAAGTTGTTTTCCTACAGGTATGTCAAAACCAAATTCTTTTCTACCTATACTGAGAAATTCCTTAGTGATGTATAGCAATAGAGATACAAGTAAGTTACCAAATCTAAATGTGTCTTTCTTGTCACCCTTAATTTTCTTCAGGTTGTCAATCAATTCATCCTTTAGCCATTCACAAATGTCAATCTTAGTGTTACTATTCACCATGTCATAAGCACTCTTGATACATAAACTAGAAATAGATTTTAGTCTGTTAGCATGTGTAGTCTTGTATCCTAGTATCATGCTAATGAATCTTACATTATCATCCTTTACATCATTTACTCTCAAGGATCTGTTGTCATGGGTTGCACTGGTTAGGGTCATCACACTGTTGTTTGGAACCTTTTTAGTTTTATCAGGCCTGCTACCGGTGGAAGGTAGGCCAGTCACTACCCTAACTGCTTCTCTTGTAATCTTATGGATGGAGTCAAGCCAAAAGAATTCCCCATGAACTCTGCTAAGTACAATTCTTATAACTTCCTTAGGAAAATCAGGAATGCTAAGTATTTCCACAAAACCTAGGGTTTCAATTATCTTGTGTTCTGGTTTCGCATTACCATTTTCATCACAAATTATAGTCCTATACATGTTCATTATCTCACCAGCACCAAGTTCCTCAATATGACAATATATGTGTTATCACTGATTAAAATGGGCTTTTCTTTTCCCATGATTGGCTATGTTTTGTTGAATTTTTGAGTAGGGCGCATTTTCAAATGCTTCAGCTCTGTTTTAGGCCTTAAGGGTTTAAGGGTTTTTTATTTTAGATCCTCTAATGTTTGTTTAAAACCCTCTGGTTTCTATTCTTTCGTTGTTTTATTCAATAAAGTAATGGGTCATGGGATCGTAGGAAGTGTCCCCCCTTGTCGTTTTCCTAGGCGGTCATGTTAATTAATCGCAAAAAATTTATGCCTTATGTGTATTCCTCCTAAAGTTGTCGGGCCTAGTAACTAGTGCGCATCTCGCGAATGAATCTACGGCTTTCGCTATTTCGCTAGGCGAAGTTGCGCGTAGTTTAAAACCAGTGAAGTTGTGAAAATGACATGGCATGCCACCTAGGCGATCTAGCTGGTTGATGAGAGCAAGTAAAATGGCGGCACGCGGCATAAGTCACAACAGTCAGCAGGTCAGGATTAAAGGCTAAAAGGCGAGCCCCAGAGGTGAGTCAAGTCGCAAGTTAGGAGATGACCTAGCGGATACAGCTGTCAAGAATTTACTGGAGCCCAGTGCTTTCTCTCGGCATATGAAAAAGCAATGAGTCAGCTCCAAAGGTGACTGGACACCAGGTGTTCAAAGTGAGTCAGAGGGCCCACCCATCCTGAAGCCTATTCAGATGGTTAAATGCCGATCAATTAAAAAATGATCTGATGGCCCGTGCTATTTCACAAAGGTAAGATGCTTGTGCTTTATACCCTGCGAAATAGCGAAAGTGAATGAGAACCGTCCATGTGTCATGATAGATGGTCATGTCAGCTCTGTAGATGACTGGACGCTAGGTGTTCAAAGTGAGTCAGAGGGCCCACCCTTCCTGAAGCCTATTCAGATGGTTAAATGTCGATCAATTAAAAAATGATCTGACGACCCGCGCTATTTCACAAAGGTAAGATGCTCGTTCTTTATACCTAGCGAAATAGCGAAAGTGAACAAGAACCATCCATGTGTCGTGATGGATGGCAACGTGTCCGGCGACACGTGGTCTAAGAAGAAAGTTGTGGGCTCACCAAGGTGGAACCGACGGTATAAAAGAAAGACATGCTGCTAGCATTAAGTTGAATGCGAAAGGCCAGCGGTTGAGTGCCACGCGATAACACATAGCCAATAGAGAAGCGGCACTCAGCGTGGAGCCAAATCTATTAGTTAGTATAACGCTCGATCAAGTTTCTTTTGATCGAACGGTCGGCGCTATTTCGCAGGACCAAGCTGCCCGATAGTTATGCTTCGTGAAGTTGCGAAAGAGCAAAATGAAAGACTTGCAGGAACGTTGTGACCCATTGGAGCGAAAAATACGAATTCTCCTATGAATTCAATTTTGAAGGGACGGCCGAAGCATGCGGAATCAATGTTGTAGTTAAGACCCTGAATACAATATTTGATTTCCCATCAACCAGGTGAGGATATCTTTTAAAGATTTTTGTAGAGGAGTGGATGTAGAGATATCTTCTTCAGGTACAGAGCAAGTCAGTTCAGTTGCAGAGCAAACTCCTTCAAGTTAAGAACAGGTTTTCTCATACTCCTGTGTAGCGATTCCTGTGTGGTGTGTTTCAGATAAGATATTGATTTGTCACAGAAGTGTCTAGGAGTGGTATTCATTTCTTACATTTTTTTTAATGGCTCCTGAAAGAGAATTTTTTGGCAAAGTCAATTATTCAGAAAGGAGAGTCTATGATGATTTTTTAGAACAGTTGACGTTGTCAACTAATCAGGCATCGAAGCCAAAAGAATTAGTGCCTAGAGCTCCCCGTTTAAAGATAGGAGAAGGACTGTATGACAAGGGTAACTGGTTGAGAGACCCACAAGTTGGATTGTCTGGGTTGGGGTTATTTAAGATTGGATTTGGAATGAGAAACTCTCTGGCCCTGCAAAATAGTATTTGGGAATTAGATGTTGGGAAATTGGTAGTCCCAGGGGTATTTATGGACATAGATTTGTTGACCCAAATTGCGCTCAACTATGATCCAGTCACAAGAAACATTCGGGATATAAATGGAAAAACCCTTATTTAGATTAATGCTGAAGAATTCAAGAATGCTTTTGGGCTTAATGAGTTTACCAATTTTCTAGAACCCATAAATTTGAAATCATTAGCTCAAATTTACAATGCACAGAGGAGTCATCTCAGGAACGGGCCTCTCAATGAATTTTTTGTGAAGATAGGTGGGTTGAAAGTTGTAGGACCCAACACACAAGAGCCCTTTTCATTGAGTATGTTCACCCTGAGGGCTAAAGGATGTGTGGGGGAAAAAGTGACACTAAGCAAACATGCCCTAATCTCACTTTCAATCACACACTTGTGGAATACGAAAGAGCCTAGAGGTATCACACAATTGGCTACTTCTTTTTGTGGAAGAGAGAGCCACGGGCTACCTATTAGGATTTCTATTCCTTTGTTGTAATTGAAAGATAAAATGATGCAAGTTCAATTCCCAACCCCAAAGTGCAAGTATGAACTAATAACAAGATTGCAGAATTGAACTTAAACAATGGAAAGCTGTAAACACAAGGACAAGACAAGAATGTAAATGCGTACCCGGTGTTAAAATATGAATGAAAATGTTCGGGATGGGGGCGTGGGTACCACTGTCCTGATTCTGCCCCTGAAACTGTTGTTTTGCAACCTGAAAAGCTGTTAGAAAGTTGCTGAAAGTTGTTGTCTGACTGAGGGACCAGGGCGCCCAGCGCCCCTGTCCTGGCAGGACCAGGGCGCCCCATGCCCTTGTCCTAGCTTTCTAGGCTGGAATTTGGTGTGGAGTGCTCTCTCGGCCTGCTTCTCCCGGATCTGCAACTTGCGGCGTTGTCCGAATCTCGAAACCTGCACTTATATCTGAAAAGGTGTTTTGGGTGGCTATATAGGGTTTTGCCTTAGTCAAACCCCCGCTTTGGTGATTTCCACCTCCACGAATAGCCAAGTTGTATAGTAAAAGTTGTGTGTGCAGACCTTGTGTGTGTGCAAGATCCTAAAATGCAAGTAAGCAAACTAGAGCAACCTAGAAAGTAAACCCTAATTGCTTGTAAATGATAATATAAATGCTCCAAATCAAGATGCAAAGTGATCTAAAGCATGAATACAAATGATATGATGAAGCTTATGCAAAGACATGAAAACAACATGAAATCATACCCAACCCCAAGGGAGGGGTACAAGCCAATCTTCAGTCGATAATCCCCTATTGCTCTTCAATGTCTTCAAAGCCCTAAATGAATGAATGAAATTGATGAATGCTTGATGGATGGATGTTGAATGTTGTTGAAGTCTTCAAAGATCTGCTCTTTCGCTGCATAGAAAGTCCCTTGAAACCAAAAATCTGGATCCCTTCTAATGAAGAAAGAGAGCTCTTATGTATGAAACCCTAGGTCTTAATTCCAACTTTTGGCCGACCTAGAGATTGAATATCCCGCCAATTTCTTGGGGTTAAGCTTTATTTTATGATTGGATCGTGCTCCTAAAATTTCGGGAAAAATGTCCGGGACCATGTGCACTCCGAGCGCCATGGTCCCGACAACTTTTCACCAAATTTTCAGGGCCGTCGGATATGATGATTTTAGAGAGAATCCCGAAGTTATAGGTGATTTCAAGATGTTTTGACCCCCGAAATCAAGCCCCCAAGTTCAAAATAGGACCTAATTAGGGTTTTTGATTAAATGATGTATTGGAAGAATAAAAGGAAAGGGGCACACTTTAATGAAAAGAGCCCAACTTTATGATATAGGAGATGATAAAATAGGACCTTAGACCTAATTAATTTAATTAATTAAGTGCTAAAGGGGAAATGCAATGCAAAATGCAAAATGCGCCAAGGTGGGTGCTAAACTAGGTGTGAAATTGTACCACCCTAGCAAGTGCGTACAATTTACGATGCTACATTTAGCCCCCACTTTAGCGGTCATATGAACACTACGTGCATATGCAAGCTAAAGTACAGAAAAGTAAACATTATTTGAAAAAGGATATATCCATAAGTCTGTCGAACGAAGCCCCCAGCGGTATCTGCAGTACACAGTTAGGAACCGCACCCTACAAAACACACGTTAGATCACAAAATCACCTAATGCTTACTAAGGAAGGTGATGAAAATTCGAGGGTAGCTATATGCCCCCCCCTGTTTCGGCTTGCTAATTTTAGTGAGTTGAAATAGGGTATCATGTTTACCACTTCGAATTGTTAAAGAATATTGATAACAAATGCTCACAAGAAGATTTGATATGAGATCAAAAACTAATGGAGAATCATTTGGTAAGAAAGAGGACTAAATCTCAATTCCAACACAACAAAGAGTGTGAGGATTTGAGAGTTCTCTAACACAAAATGAAGGATGTAAATGGAAACAAAATGCAAAGAGAAGAAAAGAAAGGAAAAAAGCATGAATACACACATTGGTGATCCATGAGAAGAATAGTGAGAGAGAAAACATGGACTTCTCGCCCCTAGATCTTGTCTAGGTGATCCATGGGAAAAAGGACATGGAAAACTAGCCCCTAGAGTCTGTCTGGGTGATTCATGTAAGGGAGGAGAGTGAGAAAGTCTAGTCTTATGCCGCTAGTTCCACTCAACCTCGTGCATGTGTGTGTAAGTGAGGTTAGAAGCATCTCATATGAGTCTATGCCCGAGTATGCTACAACCTGTATATGTATAGTACAAAAGCGTGACATCTCACTCTAAGAGTCTGTGCTCTTGTTCCGAGAATAATCACCTTGCATAAAAGAAAAATGGAGACATCTTGCTCTAAGAGTCTGTGCTCTGGTTCCAAGAATGACCCATTGCTCAAAAAGTGTAATGTTTATGTCATAAGCAAAGTAGAACAAGGATACCTACCTTCATCACAAAAGAAGATACCCCAAAAATGCAACAATGTCATAGATCCAAGCAAGAGAGTTTTGCACTCTTTAAGCAAGGATAAGATAGTTGAAAAGGGATATCTTGTAGTATGTGTAAAGGAGATCCTTAGAGGAGAAGAGATCTTTGTACAAAAGACACCTATCCCTGAGAGGAATATAACATCTTCTAGAATAAGACAAAGAAGAGAATAAGAATGCAATACTTCCTTCTTTTGCGAGGTGAAAATGATTCTTAATGAAGGATGACGCTCTTTTTAACCCAATTGGGAGAGTGAATTCATTATGGATGTATTTTACCAAGTGCAAAAGAGGTTGTAGTCAAGGACTTACACCTCTTGTAAGAGAGAATCCTTGAACAAACAACAACAAATGCATACAAGGAATAACATCAAGTAATAAAGTTCACACCATCCACGAAAATAGGAAAAGGTGGATCCTTAGATAAAAATAAGAAAAGATCATTGCCTCCCAAGGATGAAGGACTTACACAATCTTCTAGGGAGAGATTTAGACATAAGCAAAATGTACAACATACTCACATGAGTTCATGCAAGCAAGACATTAGTGTAGGTAAAATGCTCCTCACAATAAGTGGGTAGGATAAGAAAGAGAATACACATCTTCTCCCATATCTAGGAAAAGAGAATTCTAAAGCAAAGATGATCAATATTTCCACACTATTACCCCTTAGGAACAAGAGATAACATAGAAAAATTAGGCTATTATGTTGCTTCAAAAATATGATTGCACTTGAAATTGTACCATCATGAATGACAATGAGCCCCCAGTAAATGAGCTACCAATGTCACATAATGATGAGCAACATAATAGCCATTAATGTTAATTAAAGACATGATAGATTGAATAATGTATTTGAATATGACATGCTAAATGCTCAACTATAAGTGAGATCAAAAACATGTATAAAATGATAAAAATTGAAGAAGAAAAGTCACGAGAAATCTTAGAAGAAGGATGAGTGTAATTTATTAGAGCCTTATCCTGGATGAAAGGACTTTATGATGAATAGGAGATAAAGATTCATAATTGGATTTAGAAATTTGAGGGGAGTCATAAAGAGATTTGTTCATCGCCAAGATTTCCTTATGAGGGGAATGAGAGTTGATAGAAGTAGAAGATGATTTAGTTGAAGTGAGATCATCATCACCACTAAATATAGCATTCACATTGAGAGATGGTCTTTTAGATGCTTTGGTGGGCTTAGAAAGATTATATCCAATTCCAAATGAATATTCATGCATGTTATGTTCTAAAGGAACTTTAATTCCTTGTTCATTTGCGCCACAACCATTTCCACTATAGCCACTCTTAGCCAAAATGTGGAAACCACGACCATAACGATTAGCCATTTCAGAAACAAAAGGTGGTTTTTCATAAGAAAAAAAGAATCAAATCCTTCAGAATTAGAGGTGTGAGGAGAAGAAGTTTGAGAAGTGGCCACAAAATTATTGCTCATAGGTTCAGGTAAGACTGATTGATCTCTAGTTTCTTCCTCCTTTTTAACTTTAAGCTCTCTAGGAGGAACCCTATACTCACCTACAAAGGTGGGATTAAAATCAAGAGATCCCCAATCGTCTTCTGCGAGAACCTTCTCAGGATCAAAAGCCTTTTTATGTGTAGATTCAAGTTGAGAAGAATCTTCTTCAGGAACTTCAGACTCATCCAAAGAATTTTGATTATCAGAGGGTGATGATTCATCCATAGGTATCTTGTTTAAAGAGTCATCACTAGAAGAGGAAGGCTTAGAAGAACTCCCTTTGGAAGTAGATGTTTGCAAACAAGCTTGAAGATTAGTATCACCTATCAAGGTATATGTCTTATTATTATAAATAAATTTAATTTGTCTATGTAATGTAGAGGGGACAGCTTGCATATTGTGAATCCAAGGTCTCCCTAATAACAAGTTGTATGTTAGATTTCCCGACATAACATGGATAGGAGTAGGCAAAGTAACAGGTCCCACTATGATGGGTAAGGTGATAATACCTAATGAAGACTTAGCCACATTATCAAAGCCTCGAATGGGATGAAAGTCGGGCTCAATAAGGGATGTATCCACATTCATCTTATGCAATAGATTAATGCTACACACATTAAGGCCAGAACCATTATCTACCAGTGTTCGTCTTATAGCAGTGTCATTTATGATAACCACAATCATCAAGGGATCATATTGATGTTGAATTTCACTAGTAGGCAACTCATCTTGAGTAAACACAATTTGAGCTTTAGGATTCATCACAGAGTTAACCAAAGATACTATATTACTAGATGTATTAGGTGGAGGAACATTCAAATCTTTCAAGGCATCTTGTAACATTCCATGATGAGCGGAAGAAGTTTGGATCAAATCCCAAAGGGATATCTTAGCAGGGGTAGCTTTAAGTTGTTCTATGAGATCATAGTCCTTACTAAGCATTTGTGAAATACGAGGAGCTTGAGGAAGAATAGGTTGGGAAGGAGGAAGTGAAGTTGGGATAACTGGAGGAGGATTAGGTTGCCTATTGTTTCTTGTGTTATAGGTATGAGCAACCGCATTATAACTCTCTCTAGTCAGTTGCTTAGCATACTCATAAGGGCTCTTAGTAGAATAACCTCCTTGCACAGTAATAATAGGTTTCTTAGGAGTGCAAAAAGAATCATTAGCATAACCACCTTGAACCATTAAGATAAGCTTATTTAAAGGTTGAGAATTTTGAGAAGGACAAGCACCTTGGACAGTGAAGAGAGGTTTGTTAGGTGTTTCATTCACATGTATCAAATTGATTGAGGATGGTTTAGAGGAATGAACAAAAGTGTTGGAAGAATTATTGGTAGTCTTCTCTTGCACTAAAATCTCATCACGGATTAAATCAATTTTAGGAGAGAGACAAGGGGTAGGCATTGATGTTCTAGTAGGAAGAGTAATACTAGGAAAGGTCATATCATCCTCTATCATCAAAGGATCTACATGGGGAATAAACTCTCTAGGAGAAGGATCAACATTACTCTCTAAAGTCTCACTTTTGAGATGGAGATCTTTGAAAGAGATGTTAACCATCTTGTTTTGAACTAGGGTTTCCTTATGAGTAGAACCAAGTTGAGGAGAGGGAGATGCTTTATTTTTAGAGGGAGAATAATTGAGATTCAAGGAAGGTGAGAAACTATCAAGGGAGTTTTCAATCTTGATTTCATCCCCTTTGGCTAGGGTTCTCTCATGGGATAGAGAATAATCTACACCTTCTTCTAATTGTTCATCCCAAATAGTGAAGTGGTTGAAAGGAATGTTTGAAGTATTGTCAATTTCGGGAGAGGAGATAACATTGTTTATTAATTCCTCATCCTTAGGAGGGAGAGCATCAATAGATGTGTTAAACTCATCCTCTTTCCTCAAAATATATTCAATATGATCTTTAGGGGAGAGAGAATTAAGGAAATTGCTTATTATTTCATCTTCTTTCTCTAAGGGATGCTTATGGGTAAGACAAACTTTAGGAGAAGGGTAAGCATTTATCATTAATTCATCATCTCTAGTGGGAATTTTGTTGGAAAAGGAAATGCCATCACTAGGAAATGTAGGGATAATGTCATCTTCTTGCACAAAAGGATCCTCATGAAGGGAGTTTTTTTTAGGAGGAACATGAACATATTTCTCCAAAGATTCATGCTTAGGAAGGAGATCTTTGAAAGAAGTGTTCATAACCTCTTGTTGCACTAGCATGCCCCCATTGGAAGGACCAACTTTAGGAGAAAATAAGTCAATGTCCATCAATACCTTTTCACTTAGAGAGGCATCATGTAGGGAAGGTGAAGTAACATTAAGAAAGGTGTTTATGATATCATTCTCTTCCTCTAGGATAGCTAAATAGGAAGGGCACATTTTAGGAGAATTGTCAAGATCACTCTTAAAGTCTTCATCCTTAGAGCATGGGAGAATCTCAAAGGGATTGGTAGCAACTCTTTTAGGCACTAAAATGTTGTTATAGATGGGGGGAGGTTCTTTAGGAGAAGGAAAAATTGAAACAAGGGAAGCTAACCCATTATCAAATGAATGCATCATGACAACAATTTTCCTCTTTCAAATGATAACATATGCAAAATAGAAGGAAATGTTCAATTTTAACCAATGCAAGCACTTAGAATGCAGATTTAGAAAATAAAATTTATGATTCAAATGAGCTCCTAAATTAGATTTGAAATTAGTGATCCCAATTAAGCTATCCACAATTTCAACTTTGAATTGAAAAAATTAGGGTTTTAGCAAAAATTTCCTCTAAATTTTTGAATCTTGAAAGAAATTAAAACTTGTAAATGCAAATTTGAATTTGAAATAGCATAAATACTCAAATTTGAAAACATAAATCAGAATTAGAGAAGATTGGAATTCACGTCGGGTTCACCAAAATGTGTGGGGGAAAAAGTGACACTAAGCAAACATGCCCTAATCTCACTTTCAATCACACACTTGTGGAATACGAAAGAGCCTAGAGGTATCACACAATTGGCTACTTCTTTTTGTGGAAGAGAGAGCCACGGGCTACCTATTAGGATTTCTATTCCTTTGTTGTAATTGAAAGATAAAATGATGCAAGTTCAATTCCCAACCCCAAAGTGCAAGTATGAACTAATAACAAGATTGCAGAATTGAACTTAAACAATGGAAAACTGTAAACACAAGGACAAGACAAGAATGTAAATGCATACCCGGTGTTAAAATATGAATGAAAATGTTCGGGACGGGAGCGTGGGCACCACTGTCCTGATTCTACCCCTGAAACTGCTATTTTGCAACCTGAAAAGCTGTTAGAAAGTTGCTGAAAGTTGTTGTCTGACTGAGGGACCAAGGCGCCCAGCGCCCCTGTCCTGGCAGGACTAGGGCGCCCCATGCCCTTGTCCTAGCTTTCTAGGCTGGAATTTGGTGTGGAGTGCTCTCTCGGCCTGCTTCTCCTGGATCTGCAACTTGCGGCGTCGTCCGAATCTCGAAACCTGCACTTATATCTGAAAAGGTGTTTTGGGTGGCTATATAGGGTTTTGCCTTAGTCAAACCCCCGCTTTGGTGATTTCCACCTCCACGAATAGCCAAGTTGTATAGTAAAAGTTGTGTGTGCAGACCTTGTGTGTGTGCAAGATCCTAAAATGCAAGTAAGCAAACTAGAGCAACCTAGAAAGTAAACCCTAATTGCTTGTAAATGATAATGTAAATGCTCCAAATCAAGATGCAAAGTGATCTAAAGCATGAATACAAATGATATGATGAAGCTTATGCAAAGACATGAAAACAACATGAAATCATACCCAACCCCAAGGGAGGGGTACAAGCCAATCTTCAGTCGATAATCCCCTATTGCTCTTCAATGTCTTCAAAGCCCTAAATGAATGAATGAAATTGATGAATGCTTGATGGATGGATGTTGAATGTTGTTGAAGTCTTCAAAGATCTGCTCTTTCGCTGCATAGAAAGTCCCTTGAAACCAAAAATCTGGATCCCTTCTAATGAAGAAAGAGAGCTCTTATGTATGAAACCCTAGGTCTTAATTCCAACTTTTGGCCGACCTAGAGATTGAATATCCCACCAATTTCTTGGGGTTAAGCTTTATTTTATGATTGGATCATGCTCCTAAAATTTCGGGAAAAATGTCCAGGACCATGTGCACTCCGGGCACCATGGTCCCAACAACTTTTCACCAAATTTTTAGGGCCGTCGAATATGATGATTTTAGAGAGAATCCCGAAGTTACAGGTGATTTTGAGATGTTTTGACCCCCGAAATCAAGCCCCCAAGTTCAAAATAGGACCTAATTAAGGTTTTTGATTAAATGATGTATTGGAAGAATAAAAGGAAAGGGGCACACTTTAATGAAAAGGGCCCAACTTTATGATATAGGAGATGATAAAATAGGACCTTAGACCTAATTAATTTAATTAATTAAGTGCTAAAGGGGAAATGCAATGCAAAATGCAAAATGCGCCAAGGCGGGTGCTAAACTAGGTGTGAAATTGTACCACCCTAGCAAGTGCGTACAATTTACGACACTACAAAGGAATGTATTGGGCACCTTGCCAAGTTTTGGGAGAAGATGCTGAAACAAATATGCCAAATCACTACCTGTTAATGATTGCTCAGATTTTGAATCCTTCTCTTGCAATTACATTTGATTATGCTTCTTTCATTGCTGATGCTATCCATGGAGGGTTAATAGGAATAAAGAATGGAAAGGTGGATAGGCCTTTCAGATGGTACTCACTCCTGATGCATCTATTTCTTTTCAAAGGTGGTGATTACTTTGCCAATGGACTGGACCTTGTCAAGGAGAAAGAAGGAGAAAAAATGTCGGCACAATTATGGAGTACTGTGTTGTCATGGGATAGAGAGGATGTCAGTTTCTTGAAGTTTGACAAATACTTTGCATCCAAGATCAGGACTCTCCTCTACTTGGAGAACCCAATAATCCCCAAGGTTCTTCTGGAATTCATAAGACCAAAAGAATTCACAGAGAACATAAAAATTGTTCATAATTGGGGTGACATTTATTTGTATCTAGTCTCGACAGTTTTCAGAGTGTTTGGTTTTAGAGGCACCCCATTCTTGTTACCTTACCAGGTCCCTCTCAAAGTGGGAATTGCAGAGATCCTTAGACAAATTGGTGGTGTACAAGAGGTGGAGTTGATAGACAGCGGTAAAGGGACTATTTTCCCTGCAGCTACCATAGCCCACCAATTTGTAATAACAAAGGGAGGTTTGAATTGCTTTGAGGATTTTCTCAAGCCTTATCATTTTTCCACTGCAGTGTCCAGGTGTGTTTATCCAGAAGACTTCTTCAACGACATGTTTAGAAAGAAGGTAGCATGCAGAGGTAGGCCCCATCAATTTCAGTTTCCTGAAGACCTCATCAGAAATGAGTTTGATCTAGATGAGCAGGAGCTAAGGAAAGAGAAATGGGTGGCTTATAAGAAAGCCTTGGATTTCGTGCATCAGTTTGATGTCAGCTATGACCCATTGTCTAGCTTTTTCCCTCTGGAGGAGAAAATAAAGTTTTTAATTGTTTGCTTTGAAGATGTGATGCAGACCCTGAAGGAGAAGAGGGAAGCTGTAATCAAAAGCAACCCTAAAAAGGTGAGAATGATCCTAATTAGGTCAGCTTCTAGCAAAGCAATCCCTCCTGGTGATTATACACTGCACAAGAAATCCAGTTATAGTGTGCTGATGCCTACGACAAGGGAGCCCTCTACCTCTAAAGGAAAGAGGAAGATACAAGATGTCATTGACATCCAAGAAAGCCCAAAGAAGCAAAGGGTAGGGAAAGAAGTACAATCAGATACACCTTTGTACTCCCCATCCCAATCCCCTATCCATATAGGAAATGAGCAAACAGCAGCTGAGCAACTCCTACAGCTAGGTAGTCTAGGGGAAATTGCCTACACTTATGATGAAGTGGAAGAAGGAATGCCAGAAGAACCCCTTGCTGTTGAAATGGATATTACCACCACTAAACTCAAAGGCCAGGAGTGGGACCCTGAGATAAAGAAGGCAAGTAATGCCTTCTTGGCTGACAATAATTTTGTCACATCATAAGCATTTATGCAGTTTATATGGAAACAGAACATAGATAAATATAATGCTAGATGTGAAAAGAGAAAGGTTGAGCAGTCTAATAAAGATCCAACCCTGGTTGAAGAGGAAATAAAGCAAGAGATGATGGAAGAGTTCAAAACCATCACCCCTGAGCAAGGGAGAGATATGGTGGCACAAGCTGGAGTGCTTATTTTACCTGAGTGGGATATAGCAGACACCCTAGTACTAGACGCAGTGAGGAAAGAGACCAAACCCACGGAGGGAATTACTTTCAATAAGGATAATGTTGCACTTGTCATGTGGTCTCTTAAGAGAAATGAGAGTAAGAAGAGCAAAGATACCCCAGGGTCAAATTACCTTGGTGGGATGATGGTGAAGAGAGTGCAGAGTACAGGGGTAGTGGAAGCTGCTAGCACTGTGTTAGAGACTGCAAAATTTAGTGTTGTAGTAGCAAAAAAGGAAGCCAAAGAGAAAGAGGCCCTCCAAGTCAAGTTGGAAATAGTTTTGAAGGCCTATAACAGTGCTAAGGAGGAGGTAAGAGGTAAGGATAGCATCATTGCTAAGCTGCAGAGCCAGTTGACTAGACAATACCATCAAGGTGAGTCTTCAACACTGATGATCTCCTCTTCTCCTGCAAGACCTCCACCTACTAGCCCTATCATTGAGTTTCCACCATCTCCAGCACCCTCTAGCTCTCAAATGGTTGAAATTACTCCTCAAGAATTAGAAAACTTAAAGCAGGCTCAGGCCTTATATGCAAAGAAGTATGAGGAGAGAGTAAGGGCTACAATTTCCAGTTTTGCAGATACAATGAATGCCTCATTGCTCTAAAACAATGTAGGTAAAATTATGGATATATGGAATGAGCTCAGGGGAGACAAGGCCATTTTGACACCTATTTTTGACAAATGGAGGCCTAGGGAGCAAGATTTAGAGTTTATGTGTGTATCCTGCGATGAAGCAAGGGCCAATCCCATCATTAGATCCACTTCTAACATCACTAAAGTTTTAGTACAATTAGCAGCAGAGGTGGATAATGTTGATAGGAAGGTTAGTTTGTGCAAAAAGGAGTATACTGATCAAGTTTTTGAGTTGCTCCCAGGAGTTTTTGAGTTGCTCCGAGGAGTTTTTGCTAGCCCGGATAAATTAAAGGACAAACAAATATGGCTTAAGGAGATAGAAGCTAAATTGTCAGCAAGAATTAAAGGATTTATTGATTTAGATGATGCTTCTTTCTTTGTTTTGACAATACAAGAGATAGAGAAAATTAAGTCACATTATGGTTTTCTCAATTTAGAAGTCAACAAAATGAGAAATTCTTGGAAAAGGTTGACCAAGACTAAGGATAAAGTGATTAATTTCTCATGGCTAACAGAAGAGGTGTATGATGAGTGGACAACCAAATATGCCACCCATGATCCAAAATAGTTGGAGAGCACCCCTGAAAAGGTAGAAGAGGTTGCAACCGAACAGCCTGTTGAAGAAATTGCAGAGGCCGAAAAGAGCTTGTAACTGTTTTCGCGAAAAGCTTGTAACCTCTTTATTTTGAAAGAAATGATTGTAACAATCTCTCCTCGAGAAGTCCGAAGCTTTGTGCATCCATGTTGTTATAAATGGATACCAGGACTAGAGGAAGAGGGATTGCAAAATAATTGTAAGAAAACGCTGCAGAAATTTATCTGAGCTTTTCTAGGTCCAATGGAGAATATTCAAAAACTTCTTGTAATATTTCTTGAACTTAATATCAATATACAGACCATCAATTTTGAGTGAAGCTTTGTGTCATCTTCAAGTGTGTTTACAATTTGTTTACTGTTTTCATTCTGAATAATCCAAGGTTATTTTGTTTGAATGGAATTGCAAAGCAATTTTTAGTAGAAGTGTTCGCTAGCTTTTCTCTTTAGGAGGGAAATTAAAGATGCGGGGATCACTCATACCAGTAAACTCTTTGGAAGAGACTTTGAATTTTGATGATCATAGCTTAATTTGGAATGCATAAGTTCTTATAGGTGTCAGGCATATACAAGGATTAATAGAAACCAAGCCAACGAGATGCATAAAGATATTTTGTTTGAGGAGTATTATCTGAGTTTAGATGACTCTGTGACCTTGGATAAGGCACTGGTATTGATTGAAGTTGTTTATTGCATGTTTTGTTGATCGAAATGCTGAATTTAAATATAATTTCCATTCTTTTATTTTCAGTTAATTTCAAGGTGAATAGATCCACTGGTTTTCTGGACTGGTTTGCTGTGGGTTTATGTTTGAAAGTGTGAATTCAATTCACAAAGGTATACCCACCTGGGCTCTGAGTAAGTCCGAAGTGTAGAAGGTTCAATCAAACCTTGTCATATGTTGTCTTGAGAATTTCCTTATCTTTGATGTCTCTTCTACACCAAGTTCAATCATATTATTTTAAGGATGTTAAAGAGAATCAGATTTTGAAGACAACAGTATGTATATCCTAGGGTCTTTAGCATAAGCAACTCCTTTGGGTATTTAGAAAATGCTCCTAGGGTATCATCATGCTTCTCTATTTCAGGTATGATTTTAAATATGGCCTAGGGCATTTAATCACTTCAATTACAGTAGGGTTTGCAATGAATTCAGGTGAAGAGGAGGAAGCCATTTCATAAATACCTTAATCTACCTTTAGGTTTGAATGCTTGATAGCTTTTGCTTCACTTCTCATTGTGGATGCCTTCGCTCGGGTTTTTTGTGCTCTAAGGAAATTTGAATGCTCGATGAGTGAAAAAGAGTGAAAAACACTTGCTTTATAATGTCATTTCCTTCAACTATCATAATAAATTCCTACCGGTTAAGTGAAAACTTAACTTATCTGTCGATAAAGAAGCATTTCATCTTCTTACCATCAACCGAGGGTAAACTAGCATGTTTTTAATTTGTTTCCATACCCCCAATGGATTTCTTTTCAGTTAGATGAAGAATCTCCTGCCGATGGAGTGATACCCTATTCTACCGGTGAAGGAATAGCCTCATCAACATTCTGATTTGTCTTTCTAATCCATTGTTTTAAAAATTCTTGCTTTACCTCATCAACCTTTTCTTTACCTTTCAAGTTGGGTCCTTTGTTATTTGTCGGTGATGCCTTCTACAAAATTTTGCAATATGTCCAATCTTGTTACAAGCATAACAAGTCACATTATTTTTTTGAATAGCTTTTCCATATCCTATGCCGGTATGTGTTCTGCATTGATTAGATAAGTATCCAAATCTTCCACAAATATAACATCTTACATTCATTCTGCAATTTTCAGAATTATGACCAATTTTGTTGCATTTAGAACATTGACCAGTGGGTGCATTAGTGTTCTGATAGTTTCTAGATCTACACTGATTTTCTCTATGACCATACTTGTTACAGTTAAAGCATTTCCCATTAAATTTGTATGCATTAGGTTGTCTTACCAGTTTACTGTGATCATGATTGTTTGTAGTACCGGAGCTTTCACCAACTTCAAAGCCAATTCCATTAGTGTCTCCATTAGGTTTCTGATTTTTCAGCATATCATCAAGTTCTTCTGAACTTTTCTTTAATTTCTCCTTATGTTGATTTGCAGTAGCCAACTCATTATCAAACTAACCTTTTTAAAGATTTCAAAAACTAGAACAAAAGGATATGTCGGTGAAAGATTATACTGAAGAATCTTATAAGTTAGTGATCTGGTTAGGGCATGGTGAAGAAGACGTGTAGAAAATAGTAAGGTATTTGAATAGATTGAAGTATAGTTTGCAGGATGAGTTGAGTTCGGTCTCCCCTAGAACCCTTGAGGAGGCTTATCAATTGGCCCTTAAGGTAGAAGAGAATATATTAAGAAATCAAATTCAACAAGAAAGGAGTAGGAGAAGAGGGCAATGGGATGGAAGAGAACATCATCAACATCAAGAAGAAGGCACTAGAATCTCTAGTGGAACAACGAATAATGAAAGAGGAGGCTATCAAAGTAAGGGTGGTAGATCATATGGGAGAGAGAGATTCCAAGGAAGAGGTAGATGATTTATTAGAAAATGTTATAAATCTAATCAATATGTTGGTCACAAAAGTTGGGAGTGTCGAGAACCTTCACAAGGAGGCCATACAAAATTTGAGAGAAGCAATTAGATTGCTCAAGCAAATCAAGAGAGTGTGGGGTCACCTTCTCTCCACAAAGATAAACTAGAATCAAGAGAATCCTTGTTGTTCAAGAGGGTATTGTTGAAACCACCAAAAGAGAGCCAAGAACTAATCCAAAGAAGAGCTTTAATTAAAACCAAATGTAACAAAAAAGGTAAGTGTTGCAAATTAATTATTTATAGTGGTAGTATGAATAATATTGTGGCAATGAAGATGGTAGACAAATTAGGCCTTAAGAAAATGAAGCATCCTTCTCGTATAAAGTCTCTTGATTACAAAAAGGGAATCAATTTTTAGTAGATGAGCAAGCTCTTGTTGAATTTTAGATTGGCAGCTATAAGGATAGTGTGTTATGTGAAATTATGGACCCATGAATGTGTGCCATGTATTTCTCAATAGACCTTGCTAATTTGATTGGAAGGCAACACATGATGGAAGAGACAATACTTATACCTTTGTAAACGATGGTATTAAGCATACATTGATGCCTATGCAAGAACAAGGAGGGGACAACAATAGTGGTAGTAGGAGAAAAATTATGTAGGTAAGTGGGAAGGAGTTTATACATGCCATGAAAGAGGAAAAGAGGACTTATTCTTTGGTACATTAACCCAAGGTCGGCCTTTCTTTAGGAAGCTGGAGGAATTGACTAAAGAAATACAAGGAATTTTGGAAGATTATAAAGACATTGTTGCAACAAAGTTACCTATGGAGTTGCCACCTATGAGGAGCATCAACCATCACATGGATTTGATACCAGGAGCTAGCCTTCCAAACAAGGTTTCCTATAGGTTGACTCCAAAAGACAATAAGGATATTTAGAGGCAAGTGGAAGAACTACTCCAAAAAGGTTTGATAAGGGAGAGTCTTAGTCCTTCTACTATTTCAAAAATCTTAGTGCCAAAGAAGGGTGGTGAACATGGATAATGTGCATTGATTCTAGAGCCATTAGTAAGATTACTATTAGATATAGATTTCCAATTCCTAGGATTGAAGATTTAATGAATTGATTTAGTGGCTCAATGTATTTTTATAATATAGATATGAAAAATGGGTATCATCAAATTAGAATCAGATCTGGTGATGAATGGAAAACAACATTTAAGATAAATGATGGACATTATGAATGGATGGTTATGCCCTTTGGTCTTTCTAATGCACCCATTACTTTCATGAGACTTATGAATGAGGTTCTAAAATATTTCCTAAGAAAATTTGTGATTATATATCTTGATGATATTTTGGTGTCTAAAAGGTATAAGGAGGAGCATTTGGAGCATTTTAGATTGGTTTTGACAAGGTTACATGAAGAAAATTTATAGATTAATCTAAAAAAATGTATGTTTATGCAAATCAAATTGGTTTATTTGGGGTTTGTAGTGTCCAAATATGGATTGAGGATGGACAAATAAAAGGTTCAAGCCATTATTGATTGCCCAACAACGAGTAGTGCATTGGAGGTAAGAAGTTTCCATGGTCTTGCTAGCTTTTACTGAAAGTTCATTAAAAATTTCAGCCATGTAGTTGCTCCTGTTATTCAAACTATTAAGGGAAATAAGAGGCAATTTGAATGGACACGAGGCTGAGAAAATATTCAGATTTCTTAAACAAAAGGTGAGTGAGCAACTTATTCTTGCTTTACCTGATTTTGATTAGGTGTTTCAAGTTGAGTGTGATGCTAGTAGATTGGCTATTGGGGTTGTTCCTAGTTAGGAAGGTAAACCTGTTGCCTATTTTAGTGAGAAATTGAATGATGCTAAAAGAAAGTACTCTTCTTATGATCTTGAGGCTTGTGCATTAGTCCAATCATTGAAAAAGTGGAGGCATTACCTACTTCGTAAAGAATTTATTGTTTATACATATAATCATGCTTTGCAATTTATAAACAACCAACATAAGTTGAATCAAAGACATGTCAAATGGGTTGAGTATCTTCAAAGCTTTAACTTTGTATTGAAGCATAAAAGTGGACAAATGAATAGGGTTGTTGATACACTAAGTAGGAAGGGTTTATTATTGTGTGAAATTTAGGCTAACAGTGTTGGTTTTGAAAGTTTGAAGGAATTATATGCAAATGATGCAAATTTCAAGGATAACTATGAAGCATGTAGCAATCTTATCATTAGAAACAGAGGCCCTTGGATTGATTTTATGTTGCAGGAGGGTTTGTTGTTTAGAAGAAATAAATTATGCATGCCTAGAGGTTCTGTTGGAACCCTAAATTTTGCAATTTTTAGAATTCCAGATTCCAAGACAAGGAACAAGAAAATTTTATATATATATTGAATAGGTACAAGTAATATGTTTTATATTTGTTGCACAATATGAAACCATAACATAAACACAATAATGGGCATAAAAAATAGATTGTGAAGTACCAAAGGGGGTATTTACATCATTTAAAGACCATTTATCTATTATATACCCATAAAATAGCCTTAAAACACCTCTAATATGCCTAAACAACTTGTAAAGTGATAATTAATTACATAAACTAAGGCAATTTCGGGATTTGGAATTATTTTTATTTAAAAGGGGGGTGTCTTTTCACCCAAAGGGGTATGAAAACCATTCAACCACATATATATGTGTGATGTAAAATAGAAAAAGAGAGGATAGAGATAGAAGAGGTGGAGGCAATTTTGTACTTTTAAACTTTTTATCAAAAATAACCAGTTGCATTTTCTTTCTCATATGTGTTGAGAGTTAACATATTTTTAGAAGGCAGTTGCTTGTGATATTATCTAAAGGATATAAGGTTATTTGTGTTCTTCCAGTGAAATTTTGTGTTTCATATTGTAGATTTGGATAAAAAAAAGATTTACTTGTGAATTGTAATTGTTCCATGTATTTCTTCCTTGGATGGTCTCTTAAAGTTAGGGTTAAATTCATTCAAGCGGTTTACAATATAGACATTGAAGTAGAGCTCATAAGAAACAGTAACTGACAAACTCATCGAGAGGTGGTGGGATTAAAAACTGTCTCATAAGTTTACACAATAAGTCCTGAAGAAATATAAGACTCTATAGCCCAAATAGGAGGAAAGGCACTGATCATTTGTAAACAAACCCTTTAACCATACCAGTTACCCTTTACCTTTAAGCATTAGGATTAGTAGAGTAGGTATAGTAGGTAATTTAGCCAAAGCGTAACATATATACTTTTGTAAGATACATAGATCAATACACACATCTGAAATCAGTTTGTTTAAGAAACTTATGCCATTCTAAGACTATGAGATATCAGATTAAGACACTAAATCTGCTATAAAAAGCATTAGTTGAAGGAACAACTAGTGAGTAGGTATACCCGCCTAGGTCCTGCAGAGCCTAAAGTGAGAGAGTTAGTAACCAAATAGGTTCACTCTATAAGTTGGCCAAGTCAATTGGAGGGTTTGATCATAGGAGTTGGCATTTCCTTAGAACTTATCCAATCTGTTGATTTGAGACCCAACAAGTTCTATGAGAGACAATTTATTGAAAGAGAAGCACTATGGTAGCCTTGATAGACAATTTAGTTAGGATAAAAAATATTTGCAGTTAAGCACATATTATTGTTGGCCTCAAATGTAGACCAATGTTAACAACTTTGTGGATGGATGTAAGGTTTGTTAGCTTGTAAAGGGAAGAAGCGAAAATGTTGGTTTTTATCAACCACTACCGATTCGATCTAGTCCTGTTGGCATTAGATTGTCATTAATGTCAACAAATGATGTGATGCAGTGGACAAAGATGCAGAGATGATTGGTACCATGGAGAGCATGTGTAACTTGATAGAGAATATGCAAAGTGGCAACTTCACACCCACTTGTCAAAAATGTAAAGGCATGCAGAGATGATTGTGTCAACAGTTGCAGTATTGGTGAAGATGTAGGAGGATGAGTGCCCCAAAGGAACATAAAGATGCAAAAATGATGAATGTCCTAGAGTAAAGTTTAGATTGGTTGATTAGGTTAGCAAAGATGTGCAAGTTGAACAAGCATGGTGTCAGCAAAGGCATTTAGTCAAAGACCATAGAGATGACCATTGGAAGTTTATTTGTTCTTGTTTTGGGTCAAAGTAGATGCAGGTCATAAAGTTTTATAGGCATTGAGAAAACAGATTTGACTCAGAGAAAGTATAGTTGTAGAAATGTATAACACATCATGTTAGTTGCACATAGTTACAAACAAGAGGAAAGATTGAAGTGTGTTAATGGGACGTGCAATTGGATAAGGATGACATGGGTCATCATGTGGGGAAATGTATTGGGAAAACTTGGTTTGATTTAGAAAATGTATGGTTGAAGTTTGACTAACATGTCATGTTAGTCACACTCTGTTGCATCAATATGTGCATAACACATCTTGTTATCGCTATCTCTATCTCATAGTGAACTCTTTGCGTTCATCAATGGCTTCTACGAAACTGTGATAGGAGATAGAACGTAAATAACATACCAGGTTATCATCATCACCATTTCTCTAAGCAACACTTCATGTAGACCGTGGTAGTCATGAAACAACGAACGCGTATATAACACGCAGGATTTGGATTGTTTGCTACTTCGCAGGAAAATATTTTGTGTTGACCAAGGCAAGCGCAAAACAACAAAAACGTGTATAACACACAAGTTCCCAATTTTCTCTATTTCACAGTAAGGTTTATGCACTAACTAACATGTTCTGTGAACTACAAAAGCACGTGTTATTAACAGCCCAGTCTTTTCACCATTGCATGGGTCAACCTTTTGTTGTGAGCAAGGGCTCTGAGAAACTATGAAAAGTGCATAATGTGTGTGTTATTAACTATCGTTGGGGACTTTTTTTGCCATTTCATGGCCAACACTTTTTGTTGACTATGACCTTTTGCAAAATCGCAAAATGCTTTGATTATTGCGGAGGTTAAGTATTGGGACCCACTTTGTCCTCATGTTCATCGGCATCCAAGTGGCTCGTTGTGATTGATTTTTGTGGATGATGTGTTCATCTGGGGTCATTTTTGGTGATGTGGTCGATTTTGGTGCGAAATCGCCATTTCGCGAGGTATTGTGACACAAAAGGTCAAGTGACCGCAAAACTATGAAAATATAAATGTGACCATGGGGAGAATAGAAGATATTGCAATCAGTGTTAGATGGAAATTTTCACCATTTCTGAACAGTGACGACCCAAGAAGGATGACCACTAGAGAAATTGAGAAAAGCTTATGGCTTTTTTCCATTTTGTGGGATTGAGCACCAAAGGGTTTTTAACCGCCAGTAATACAATGAAGAAGATTGTTTTCAAAGAGAGCATAACACTCATGTTAGTTGCATTGTGGAACTCAACAGTTTTATGCAGCTTGATAGTTGATTTGTCTACATAGAAGATTGACGAATGTTGACTAGATGATATGGATGAATGATTGAAAGGTTTTTAGGTCAATTTGACCAATAAACCTCAAAGTGATAAAACCCTAAGTGTGGGTTTTAATTGAGTTAGAAGATTTTGAGGCCATGTTTTTATGTTGATAGACTTAGAGGTCCACATGGTGACTGATTGACATTGACCAAGTGATTTGGAGGTCGAATATGAAGACATGTGGCTTCTAGGTGGTCGAATATGAAAATTGATATGCTGAAGTTAGTGATTATAGAGATAGTGCATTTAAAGGAGGTAATTATCGATCCAATTGGTGTAGGAGGATGGTAAATGCATTAAAAACAAATCTATTGCAGACTGGTGTACAGCTCAAGAGGATCATCAGGACAAGAAGCTTATAAATAAGATATCACCACAACGATAAGATTTGAAAATTCTCCAGTTTTTTATTAAGGTAAAAACAGGTTTTGAAGGGGCCCCAAAACCCTTTACAATAGGATCTCAAAAGATAAAAGAATTAAGAAACCAAAAGGAACAAACTAACGAAAAACCAGCAAAAACCAGAGAAAACTGGCTAAAGCCCCAAAAAACCAGCAAAAACCAGCCAGGCCCGAAAGAAGAAACTAATTAATATTTTTCAGGGCATTAGCTAGGGTATTGCTAATCCCATACAGGTCTTTGATATTTTCCCTAAGATTAGGGATATCCTTGGCAGAAGCAGCCACAACTTTCTTGACACTTTCCCTGGTCCTCTTAGTAGCTCCACCTGGAGTAGCTTCACCACTACCAATCTCGATAGTATCTTCATCCATGTCAAGGTCCACCACCAATTTAGGAGAGCTGGAATTATCGAGGACCTTAGCAATATCCTCAAGGTTTTTAGTGACAACAGACAAGATATTCAGGATAATGCCCAACACATTTTTCATCACCACATTCCATTCTTCTAGTGAATTAACCTTCTCCTCCATATCCTGCTTCCATTTTATCTGATCCCTGTCATAATCCTTTCTTCTCTCGTCCTTCTGTTTCCCATTTTTTTCTAGGTTCTTCAAAAGTTCATATGTCCATCTGTCATAATCCAATCTAGCCTCAGTGAGATTTTTAAGGTTATCCAAGAATAACCCTTTACCAGCACTTTCCTTATCCTCGCTTAAACTATCCTTAGTCATATCCTTCTCTAGTTCCTTTTTCTTCATTATCCTTGACTTCCACATCCACCATTGGTTGGCTGTTGTCATTGCCAGGGCTAGCACTGTGGATTGGGCTATCATTGTCAGACTCATCCTCACCTTCTTCATCCTCTGCACCCACATCCTCATCTTTCCAGCTGTCGTCACCCTCAGATTCATCCATATCCATTTCACTGCCATCTTTTCCAATTTCCTTTGTATCATTCTTTTCTTCATGGGCTTCCGTCCTAGAGGCACTCTTACTTTTTTTGCTAGAGGTCGCCTTCTCCTTGCTGGATTCCCCTCCCTCCAGCTTTCTCTTGCCTTTCCCTAGAGAAATGGATAACCTCTTATTTTCTAGCATAGCAAGGGTTTTACAGTGCTCATAAATGAGTAGCAAAAGCCCACAATGGAGAACCAAATTCGAGGGATTCTTACTGTGTTTATTGAGAGACCTTGAAAGGGACCTGAAGAGATAGTAGGGAAAGGATACCCTTTTGTCATGTCTGAAATGGTTTAGTAGAACAAAGTGATAAGGGTGGGCCCTGGAAAAGCGGCCCTCAACAGTTTTATATTCCATTATGGCATTCAAAACCCAGCCCAAGATTTTCTTAATGTTGGAGGCTTCATAGTAACTCCCAGTGGCTTTGCCAATTTTAGCCCTCTCTTTTTCCTTACGCAAGAACAAATTAACCGCGTTATTGGAAAATTTAAGATCTCTAAAAAAATTGAGCCCTGAGTGGGGCATACCAGTCATAGTCGCAATGAGTCCCACGTCCAATTTGAACTTTACCCCATAGATTTTAAAGGACCCATTACACCAATTTTCAGAAATTTTGGAAACAAAAAGATTTACCCTACCTTTGTCGTAATCAACCAGCTTCTCCATAAATCTTGTGAGGGACCCTTTTTCCAGCTTTGTCCACACTTTCGACATGGCCTTCCATCTTGACGTGTTGTCTGGTTCCTCCCTCCTTAAATCTCCTCCCATATTTGAATTCAGACTTTCAACTCTGTTCTCCTGCAAACTCAACACTTTCTTCCCATAGTTACTCAAAATTTTGAAAAGGATGACCCACAAAGTGTATGAAGTAATATTAAATTTGATTGGGATTCTATCACTTTTCCAGGTAATCATTACCTTTCCATCAAAGCATAAATTACTCATATAACCTATCATTATTATGCGGTCCTTCTCTCCCCGTAAATCTGTCCTTTCTAAGGAGCTCCTTAATATTCATAGTAATATCTTCCCCATGCCAAATTATTTGAGAATCGGAATTAACTCCTAGGTTCGCCAGACAGTCCACCACCATACTTTTCTCTCTGAAGGCATGTTGAATAATTATCTCTTTAAAACTAGCGATAATTTCCCTAGCTTTCAAAATAATGTTTTCAATTGACCATGATGGCTCAGACTCCCCCTTCAAACACCTAATAATATTAAGTGAATCTCCCTCAAGCCATAATTTATCATGATTAAGGTTCTTAGCTATAATTAGAGTATTCAGTGCAGCTGAGGCTTCAACAAAATGACTAGTTTGACCCCCCAAAGGACCAACCACCGCCACTAGGCAACTTCCAGCAAAATTCCTGACAATGCCCCCATAACCAGCTTTGCCTGGATTCCCCTTAGAGGCCCCATCAAAGTTAGCCTTAATCCATCCTTGAGGAGGAAAACGCCAAACTAGACCTTCTTTGCCCTTCTCCTTACTAGGTGTGGTAGTAGAGAGGTTCCACCTGTCACTGAAGTCATCTTTAGCAGCTAGTCCATTATCAGTACCATAGATGCATTCAAATATGCTCCTGTAAAATTTATCCACCACCACTTCAGGGATGGCACTTTTATCCCTAAAAATCCTATTGTTGTGCTCTTTCCATATATTCCAGATAACATTCGGGAAACTAAGTTTCCAAGTCTCCACAATCTTTGGATTGGAATTAGGGCAATGCCATTGCTGCCAAGATTCCCCTAGGGAATTCAAAAAAATCTAGCTCAGCTTCCACCTGCTTAAAATGATTTTCCAGATTTCCTGACTGAATGTACACTGATTGAGATTATGGCAAGCAGTCTCTTCTTCCCTGCAACAAAGAGAACACCTATTAGGAAAAAAAAAACCTCTCTTTTGAAGGTTTTCCAGAGTTAAAACCTTGTTTTGGATGAATATCCAAAAAAAGATATTAACCTTAGGAACTAACTTCTTGTTCCAGACTTTAGCCCAAATAGGAGTTTCTTCCACAACTTCATTTTCGATAGCCACAACTGAGGACACAGAATATTTCCCATCTGGGGTTTCCCTCCAAATCAATTTGTCCTCTTTGTTGTCTCTAGGAACTTTAGCAGAGAGAACAATTTGAAGGAACTTAAGCCCCAAACATTTCTGGCTAAAATCAACCCATTTCCCATTTCTCCAGTAATCTCTGACCAAAACCCCAAACCTGCTTTTGAACCAATCTTTCCAGTCATTAAGGATTGGAATTTCCTCCAAAGGTTTATCTATGATCCACCTGTCTTCCCAAAATCTTATACTCCTGCCATCCCCCAGATTCCATATTCGACCAACAACGGCCCAACTTTTAGTCGATTGGACTACATTCCATATTGCAGAACCTTCAACAATAAAAGATTCATCTAAAAATTCTTCCTCAGAAGGTTGCATATGAAGATATTTATTTTTCCAGATTAAATTCCATTCTCTTTCCTCCCCTTTCATTCTCCAAATTTGTTTAGCTAATAAAGCCTTATTCATAGAACTTATATTCCTTAAGCCCAGCCCCCCTGAGGCCTTAGAAGAACAAATTTTATTCTAGGCAATAAGGGGAATTATATTTTTGACTTCCACCCACGACCAAAGAAACTTTTTTGGGATTCTTTCAATTGCTTCCACAAACTTTCTGGGGATTTTGAACAAACTGAGAGCATAAACAGGAAGGTTTTGGAGAGTGGCTTTGAGCAGAGTAACTTTGCTCACTTGACTTAGGACTACCCCTTTCCAACCAGCCAATTTTGAGTTGAATCTATCCACCAACTTATTCTAAAAATTATCCGCAGGATTAATACATAGAGGAAGCCCCAGATAAGAAGAGGGAAGCTCAGCTATTTTACAGCCAAGAATTCTTTCAATCCTTAATTGTCTTTGAATAGGGGTATTGATGAAGAACAATGAGCTCTTATCCCAATTATTTTTTTGACTAGAGGTAGATTCATAAATATTCAACACATTCTTCATGTTTTTAGCTTCCCTAATGGTAGCTTCCCCCATTATGATAGAATCATCAACAAACTGTTCATGAGTGCAAGTGAAATTGGATGAAGAAGGTTTCAATCCTCTGAGATTGCCTTCTTCCACATTTTTAAAAATAAATCTACCCAAGCTTTTAGCTAAAATAGTAAACAAGATAGGGGAAATGGGGTCCCCCTATTTAAGACCTCTTGAACTTTTGAAGAAACTTGACGGGGATCCATTGACAATAACAACAGAAGAGGAAGTTTCCATCAGTTGAGAGCAAAGCTGAATAACTTTTTCTCCAAAACCAAATGCTTTCATAATCCTTAAGAGAAACTACCAATTCACTCTATCATAAGTTTGAGCCATATCTAACTTCAGAAAGAAACCCTGATTATTAGCTGCATTTAGAGAATGGATATTTTCATGAACTGATAATGGAGTCCAGAATCTATCAACAAGGGACAAAACCATTCAGCTAGACAGAGATAATTCTTGGAAGAATATCTAGCAGTCTGGAAGTAAGAACATTGGATAAAATCTTGTAAACAGAGTTACAAAGACTAATAGGTCTAAACTTATTTAGAGAATCAGCTCCTGGGATCTTCGGAATTAGGACAATGAAGGTAGCATTAAGTTTTTTTAAAAGCCTTCTAGAACCAAATAATTCTTTGACACCTTTACAAATGTCAGTCTCCACAATATGCCAAAAAAATTGGAAGAAGAACGTTGGAAAACCATCCGGTCCAGGAGACTTATCTCCCTGAAAGGAACCCATCGCCTTTTTGATTTCCTGATTAGAGGGAATATAGGACAAATAATTATTGTCTTCCACAGTCAGGGTAGAAGGAATAGCTTGCAATAAGATGTTTTGATTACTGGCATCCAGGTTATCCACTTCTCCTAGAAGGGTGCCAAAATACCCTAGAGCTTCCTTTCTAATATCATTATCCTCCATTAAAATCCCTTTATTATAGGATAACCTGGATATCCTCTTAGCTGCCCTATGCTTAAGGGCGGTTAAGTGAAAAAACCAAGTATTTTTATCACCTTCCTTCAAGTACAAGGCTCTATATCTTTGTCTGCAGAACATCTCTTCACTAGAAATAATGGTGTGGTATTTAGACAACAGACCATTTTCCATAGATCTCGGTTCTTCAAACAACCCATTCTCTTGGATTCTATCTTGAACGTCTTTTATTTCTGATTTAATTTGAATTTTACTCTTGAAGATATCCCCAAAAATCTCTTTGTTCCAGATTTTAATTTTAGCCTTTATAATATTGAGCTTTTTAGCTATTCTAAAGAGAGTTGTACCCTCAACCTCATAATTCCACCAATCAGCAACACAAGCTTCCAAGGAAGGATGGGATAACCACACTTTTTCAAATCTAAAAGGGAAGTTTCTCTTAGCCGAAAAAGAATTAGCAGTAAAAGAGATTGGATAATGATCGAAATGAATTTTGATAACAGATGCAACAGAACAACTATACTTAGCTAACCACTCAGGAGAAATTAAGGTTCTATCTAACTTAACTTGAATCAGGTCAGCTCCGGTTCTTCTATTAGTCCAAGTATAGTTTGTATGCGGGAAAAGTGGGCGATTAAAACTTAATATGTAAAAATATGGTTAAATACTAGTCCACACACACACAGAGGACTTCTTGGTGCAAGCTATGGAGTAACGTAGTATTACTCAGCTTCCCAAGGAGGGTCCCATGATTCTCTATCTCACAATGTCCCTCAAACTAATGTTTTTGCTCTCAGATCACTAAGCAAAATGGTTTAGGGATGGCAAATATGAGAACGAGAGATGCTTTGATAGATTTTAGTATGAAATGGAGATTAAGCTATGTATGATTCGAAAATGCAATACACTAGATGATAAGATGATGAAGTTAGTATGAATACTATCCTAGCATGATATATTTAGTCTATGATTGAGCTAAAATGATAAAGAAAGTACTCTAGCATGCATATTTAGTCTAATTCCTGATCTAAAAGAGAGGCTAAATGATGAGCATATATGAAATGAAAGCTTGAAAGAATTTGAGCATAAGTGTAATGCTTCAAATTTGAAAGATGATTGTTTAGAATAGAGGAATGAGAGCTCTATTTATAGCATAAACAGGGCAATGGATGGTCAAGATTGAATGGTTTAATCAAGGGCTGAGTTTGAAAATTGGGGATCCATGTGCACAATTGGCACCAATGAAATGGTGACAAGTGTCAACATAGGATTGGGTTGAGAGAAGAGGTTAGAGGCATTAAAGGCCTGAGAAGACCTCATGGTTATCTAAAGGCTAAGGGTCAAGTCTAAGTTAGGATTACCCACTGGATTAAGAGTTAATCCAAGGATAAACCTTTGTGCAAATAATTAAGAGATAATCATGGTCAAAGCATTAAAGGCCTGATGAGACCCTTGGGTTGGATAGAGGTTGAGTCAAAACAAATGTTTTAACCATGTGGGAGGGTTTGAATTAACCATTAATGGTTATTGGAGACTTTGGGGATTAAGTGGTTGAAGGTTGGAAGCCTTTAATGGTTTTCAAAGACTTTAAGGGTTTTGGTGGTTGAAGGTTGAAAACCTTTAATGGTTATCAAAGACTTTGAGCCATTTGAGAAGTGACTTCCCTTTGCTTAGGGATGTGACAAAGTTTAGAGGAGGGGTTAGGTTAATTAGAAGCAATTAAAAGATTCTAGAAGGGATTAGAAAGGGGTTTGGGATTTTGCAAGTGGATGGAAAGATAATAAGATTTAATTGAATTAAATGATTTAATTCAATTTGGTTGCAATTTGGAGAAATTAAATAAATTAGATTTATTTAATTTTGGGATAACTATTTAATTAAATTTGAATTTAATTAAAAGTGGATAGGGGGGATTTAATTGAATAAAATGATTTATTCATTAAATGGGTATAGTGAATTTAATTTAAATAAATTGAGTAATTTACTTAATTAAATAGAGGAATGTGGATAATTTAATTAAATTGGATTTAATTAAATAGAGAAATGAACATAAAATATTCATTTAGGAATATGGTCATTTTTATACGTCTACATTTTGCCCCTCTTTGAAGTGACATGTGTGCACATGTTATTTCAAAGAAAATGATGTTTTATCATGATTTATGATCAAATGCAATTTTTGTGTCGCTTTTTTTTTTGATTTGCCAGTCGTGCCCCAGATTTAATGTGATGCCCCAGATTCGATATTTGATGATGATGCCCCCTCGAGAGATGAATCAATATTTTGAAAAAAAAAATAAAAAAAAATTGATTTAAGTTGATGAGTTGTGTATGATGTGTATGATTTCGTGCATGTAAAAAGTGTGTTGATTGATTCATCTCCCGATAAGTTACAATTGTTTTGGTATAGGGGAGACCGCGACCATATTACAGGTCCAGTTGGCTAACCCTAATTTCATTTTTCTCCTATAAAAGGGGAAAAGGGGTTGATTTAGATTCATTTGTCCTTTGTTGATTGTGAAGAAAGAGAATTTGCTCTGGAGAAAAAAATGTCGATTCCCTATCACAGACACCGTTTCGAGCACGTTCGGAGGTACCGGAGACCTGTAGCGCGGGGACCACCAGTAAGTCAATGTTTTTGACCCCCTTTTGATTTTTTGTTTTGTCATTTTTAGTCACTTTTTGAATTTCAAAGTTTGGATGTTTCGTTTTAGCGCGTCTAGGGTCCACAGTAGCACATATGAAGTGTGAAGTAGCGCATCAAGTTCAAATTTAGGGGTCGCGTCCGAAAAATGTAGGCTAGCGCATAAAACTTTTAGGTTAGCGCATGCATGGATAATAGCGCATATAAAGTGTTGGGTAGCACGTCGCATCAATAGGTTAGCGCGTAGGTATGACCTAGCGCATAGGGGCCGCAGGGGTTCGCATAGGAAAGGGGGTTTAGCGCGTAGGTCTAACCTAGCGCATAGGGCTAAAAGGGTAGCGCTTAGGAGGGGTAGATTAGCGCGTCGACAGAGTCTAGCGCATGGGGTGGGTTAGGTAGCGCATTGGGTGAAAAGAGTAGCGCGTAGACAGAGTCTAGCACATAGGACAAATAGATTAGCGCGTAGGAAAAGCAGCCTAGCGCGTGGGGATGTTTTAGCGCATTGAAGATTTGTTTTAGCGCATCTGAAAAATTTTGCAGAATTGGCCGATTTAAAAATTTGTTTTGTTTTCCTATCGTGTTTTGATGAATTTTTTCAATATGAGTGTTTGTATAACTTGTTTTGATTTGCGAGTTTTCAAGTTATGTATAGATATCAATCTGTTGTTTTGATCAAAATATGATGTATTTGCGTGTTCTATTCCAAGTTCGATGTGGGAAGCCTGAGTTGTATTATAAGCCGATATGGGTTGGAAACTTGAGTTGTGTTACAAGCTGATATGGGTGGGAAACTTGAGTTGTTTTACAAGTTTATGTGATTTTGGTACTTGAGTTGTTTTACAAGTTTTGATATGGTTTTTGAAAACTTGAGTTGTTTTACAAGTTGATATAAAATGATAGGATTTTGAACTTTGATGTAGATGAGCAAATTGTTTCATGTTGTTGATGTAAGTTTGATTTTGATATCTTTGTGTTGATGTGGAAACTGATAGTGGATATGTTTTGTTTGTTGACAGGAGAGATTGGGTGTTGTACAGTCGAGGGAGAGATTCCCGAGACCGTGGACGTTGATACCGCGATTGTCACAGGCAGATTTGGATATTATTGAGAGATGTGGATTGACCTCTCTTCTGGATATGTCTTGGTTCACTGTGAACTGGGGGCTTTTGATAGCGTTGGCAGAGAGGTGGCATAGCGACACGAACACCTTTCATTTTGCCACTAGAGAGATGACAGTGACACCAGAGGATTGCTACCGGATTTTGCGGATTCCTGTAGTAGGGGCACTACTTCCCTATGAGCAGTCAGAGGAGGGTGGCACAGAGGCACTGCACCACATATTTCAGGATGACACAGTTTGTGGCTATGAGATTCCCTGGCAGGAGTTTTTGGATTTGGGTTATGCACCGCTGCCATCTGTACTGGCAGGATTCATTGGGGGATTTTTTTGTCTTGATCGTAGGTCAAAGGGATTCTCAGTGGGATGGGGGTTAGTGTTGGAGGAGATGGTCACACAGGGCCAGAGATTTGCATGGGGGTCAGCGATGCTGGCTCACTTATACAGGAGTTTGCATGAGGTAGTATACCTCGGGTACGACAGTTTGTCAGCTGGCATGACCCTTTTACAGGTATGGTGCTGGGAGCACATTCCAGCAGCGAGGCCATTGGTAGATAGAGACAGGCCCGTAGGTGCAGCATATGCCTACGGATATAGAGGTCTAGTTGTCCAGCGTAAGCTGGGCAAACTAGAGCATTGGAGGAGGGTTTTTGATGATATAGATACGGTTACCTGGAGACCGTATACAGGTTGTGAGGTATGGGCGGAGGATGGGCTGGAGATGCCCTTTGTATTTATGACACGATATCTGATTGGGAGGACCCCGTTCATCATTGAGTGGTTTGTGGTGACCCGAGTTTTGAGGCAGTTCAAGCGCCAGCAGGGGATTCCTCAGGGAGCGTGCCTGTATGCATGGAGGCAGCAGGATGTGGCCAATTGGGGGCCGACTATTGACAGTGCGATGGTAGTGGAGGAGTTCATGGGGTTAGCTAGGCAGATCTGGGACTATGCCCCAGAGATTCAGGACGCAGGGATGACAGATGAGTTCGCTCGTTTGTTTGTTGCATGGGCGGTGGCTAGGATCTCAAATCCGGAGGAGATGAGGCCAGCGTTTGACTCCGATGAGGAGGAGGGAGATGGGGGAGATGATGGAGGAGATGGGGATGATGGAGGAGGAGGAGCCAGAGGGAGGCAGGGAGAGAGAGGGAGGAGAGGAGTGGATAGACAGGGGGAGAGGTGGATTGGCTATTGGAGCCAGTGGAGAGGGGAGAGTGGGGGAGGTGTTAGCTGCAGTGGGTGGTGAGGAGGAGCTGAGGAGACCAGCACAGAGGAGGAGGGAAGATGTACTCTCACCTCCAGCACCGAGGACAGGGCGAGTGGAAGGGGTTCCTCCAGCACAGGTACCGCTGCGGGTTTGAGTGCCAGGTCATGTGGAGGATGCACAGATCCAGACCTTGCAGATTACCGTTCAGCAGCTGCAGGCGCAGATTTTGACCTATCAGTGGCAGATTTCTCAATTGACCACTGAGAGAGATACTGAGATAGAGCGGTGAGGACGAGCAGAGGAGGCGTTGGCAAGTGTGCAGAGAGCAGCGGTGGGTGGTTCGTTGAGAGACACCCTTAGAGAGCTAACGCAGAGAGTGTAGGAGGTAGAGTATTATAGGCGGCATTATGAGGCTGCAGTACCCAGGGATCGGCGGGTTGAGAGTTTTGCGCAGTCGAGATCTAGCCGATCTCGAGCCACTAGGTCATGATCTGAGAGCCGAGGTGTGACGGGGCCAGCGAGATAGGACCCTCCTGGAGATCCAGGGGCAGGTGCATCTGGAGCGAGACCATCTCCGTCAGGAGATAGTCATACTTGAGAGACATGGTCTCTATTGTATTTTTGAGCAGTTGTTATTTGTTGTACTGGACACATTTTCTACATTTTGATCAGTTTGGAGATATATATATATATATATATATATATATATATATATATGGCAGCATTTTTGATCATGTGATGTGTTGATATGGATGCATTTATTTTATGTGATGATGTAGTGCTTAAATATATGATGTAATGTATGATGCAGGATGTATGCTTTTATATGATGTGAGATGTATCTTGAAAATGAGATGTATGTTTTATTTATGCTGCTAAATGTATCGTGATATTTAAATGATGTTTAAATGATATGAAATGATGTGTATGCAACTAATTGTAAATGGATGTGCAACTAATTGTAAAATGATATGCAACTAATTATTTTTGGAGCATCCCTCATTCTGTATTTGCCATCCGATAGAACCATATTGTTGCTTTCTTTGTAAATATCATCATTGAGCATTTATTGATTTTAGGATATGTTGAAAATTTATACAAGCATAATGGTATAATTGAACCATAATGACCTGAGAAAAATTTACATGATGTTTGATTTTGCAAGATAGCACAAGCGTCAAGGTATAATTGAACCAGGACATCCTGAGTGCGTATTGCGTAAACAGACAAGATTTGATCATTTATATGCGTGAAGTGGAATCAAGCCTTTAGTGATATTCGACGTATCACGTCTCGAGGCATGTATTCACATAGTACAAGTGATTGCCTTCCGGACAGAAGACTAAGAAAATATTGGAAGTTCCCCTTGACCTCCAGCTGCGAAGCATTTAGTGAGACAAGGAAGAGAATCCAATAATGCAAAAAGTTCAAAATGCAAAACTAGTTAAGATTTTATGCTATAGTGCAACATTCAGTACTTCAGAAAATCATCCATCCTTGGTATCTTTGTGTTTTGTTTAGTTTTGTTTGGCAATGAAGCGTAGTGGTTTGTTGGATGTCACGTTTTTGAGTGTTGCATCTAGTCTTGATGTTTTGAATGTTTGCAATATTGATACGATTTACATGCCCCTTGCTGAGTGTGCCTCTCGATGTGAATATATACAGTGATTCCAAGCCATAGTGTATTAATGGTAGGAGGATATATATAGACAAATCAGGATAGTGACTACGCTAAGTATGTCCTGAATGAATATTTGCTAAGTGTCGGGCGATGGCCGATAGTGTTTGTATGGATAACATGGTATGGAAAGAGATGGAGGAGCCATTCTTTCACAAGAGCACCTGTTTACCAGGTTTTCACCCTTTGTTTTTATTGTACTTTGTTTTTGCTTTTTCTCGATTTTTTTTTTTTGGCTTTTTCCGTGCACTAGGCTACTTTAAGTATAGTACCGTTTCAGATGGATGCTATTAGTTGGTTCGTTGAGCACATCTCCTTCAGAATTTGTTAGCTGATAAGCACCTGATCCATAAAGTGATATGATGACATAGGGACCCAACCAGTTATGCTCAAATTTCCCTTTCTTTTCTCGATCTTGCTGGTTTCTTGGATTTTCTTTGAGTACTAGGTCACCAATCTTGAAGTTGCGGGGAATGACCTTGTGATTGTAGCTCCTGCACATGTGTTGCTGATATGCTTTGAGATGAGTATAAGCATGTTGGCATCTTTCATCTAATAGCTCAAGTTCTTGTAGTCGGTTGACTCGATACTCTTCATCTGGGATTAAGCCTTTCAAAGAGACTCTAAGAGATGGGATCTCTACCTCCAGGGGTAAAATAGCCTCTAATCCATAAACGAATGAGTATGGTGTTGTTCCAGTAGGTGTGCGGATGCTGGTCCTATATGCCCAAAGTGCTGGATTGAGTTGTACATGCCAATCTTTGCCTGCATCATTCACTGTTTTCTTGAGGATTTTCAGTATTGTTTTGTTAGATGCCTCTGCTTGACCATTGCCCTGTGGGTAATATGGTGTAGAGAACCTATGTTGGATTTTGAATTTTTCACATAGTTCTTGGACATCTTGATTCTTGAAGGGTCGTCCATTATCTGTAATGATTGAACTTGGAATACTATATCTGCAGATCAGATAATTGAGGATAAAAGAGGCAATTTGTTTCCCAGTCACTGTGGTCATGGGAACTGCTTCTATCCATTTGGTAAAGTATTTTGTTGCTGTTATAATGAACTTGTGTCCATTTGAAGATGAAGGATGAATTTTGCCAACGAGATCCAATCCCCACTGACAAAAGGGCCATGATGTTGTAAATGGCTGCAGTTCTTGTGCTGGTGCATGTATCAAATTACCATGGATTTGGCATTTGGGACATTTCTTGGCAAAGTGATATGAGTCTTTCTCCATTGTAGGTCAGTAGTATCCCATCCTTAGAAGCTTTTTAGCAAGAGTAGTGCCGCTTGAATGTGTGCCACAAATACCTCCGTGAAGCTCATGTAAAGCAGAATCGGAATCATTACGATCAAGACAACGAAGAAGAGTACCATCGAGACCTCGACGATACAAAGTATCGGCGGTGAGGGTATAACGGGTAGCTTGTCAGATAAAATTACGTTTTTGGTTGCGGGATTGGTCAATGGGTAAGATATTGTGTTTGAGGTAGTCGTATATTGGTCCATATAATAGAGAATCTGAACCAGTCAAGGCATAGATAACATTGGATTCAGAGTGGTCATAGGCGGGGGAGAACAGTTGCTCTACCAGGAACTCATAATGACTCTGTTGCTCTGGAATTTGTAGTAATGAAGCGATAGTAGCCATTGCATCGGCTGCTTTGTTGTTCAACCTTGGTATTTGCTCGAAGGTAATGTGCACAAAATACTGTTTGAAGTCATCCACCATTCGCTTGTACGGTAGTAGCTTGTCATCCTTTGTTTGATAGTTGTTATTGATTTGATTGATGACCAGTTGTGAGTCTCCATAGACTTTTAACTCTGTGATTTTCCATTCTACGGCCATTTTGATGCCTATGACCAGTGCTTCATATTCAGCCACATTATTTGTGCATGGAAACATAAGCCTATATGATTTTGGCATAGTGTGTCCTTCAGGAGTGATGAATAGAATGCCAGCACCGGAACCATGTTGTGTATAGGATCCGTCAAAGTATAAAGTCCATTGTTTGGTAGAAAGAGCAAGCACATCCCTGTCTGGAAATTCAACCTCCATGGTTTGTTTGCCTGGTAGCGGTGCTTCGGCCAACTGATCTGCAATTGCTTGTCCTTTGATGGCTCGTCTTTCTGTGTATTGGATGTCAAATTCACTGAGAATCATGACCCATTTAGCCAATCGGCCTATAAGAGCTGCCTTGCTGAGTAGATATTTGAGAGGATCAATTCTTGCAACTAGCTTGATGGTGTGTGCTAGCATATAATGTCGGAACTTCTGAGATGCGAAGACCACTGTTAGACAAGCCTTTTCAATGAATGTATAGTTGAGTTCATAGCCATTCAATGTCCTACTGATGTAGTATATGGTGCGTTCCTTTCCTTGTTGATCTTCTTGTGCCAATAATGCCCCCAGTGAAATATCTATTGTTGAGATATATAGAATAAGTGGCTTTCTGGCGACTGGTGGTACTAGAACTGGTGGATTCATCAGGTACTGTTTGATTTGATAAAAAGATTCTGCACACTTAGCCTCCCATTTGAATGGTACATTTTTGTGTAGCAAATGGTTAAATGGTAGACTTTTGTCTGCTAGCTGAGCGATGAATCGCCTGATTGATTGAAGTCGTCCCTGTAGAGATCTGAGTTGGCTGATATTCTTTGGTGGTGGCATGTCCATAATGGCTTGTACCTTTGCTAGATCAACTTCAATACCCATAGCTGAGACTATGTAGCCTAGTAACTTGCCTGATGTAACCCTGAAGACACACTTCTGAGGGTTAAGCCTGACTTGGAATTTCTCCAATCGATCAAAGATTTTTGTTAGGATACCAAGATGTTCTGCTTTGGTGAAAGATTTAGCTAATAAGTCATCCACATAGTCTTCCATAAATGTGTGCATCATGTCGTGGAATATTGTGGTCATTGCTCTTTGATAAGTGGCCCCTGCATTCTTTAAGCCGAAAGGCATAACATTCCAACAGTACGTTCCCCAAGGATAGGTGAACGCGGTTTTATCTTGATCTTCTGGGGCTATTTTGATTTGATTATAGCCTGAGAAACCGTCCATTAGTGAGAGCATTGCATGGCCTACTGTGAGATCTACAATTATGTTGATACTTGGTAGAGGAAAGTCATCTTTTGGACAAGCTTTGTTGACGTCTTTGAGGTCAGTGCAGATTCTGATACTACCATCTGGTTTTGATACTAGAACGATGTTGGAAATCCATTCGGCATAGTCAATGGGTCGGATGAATCCGACGTCTAATAATTTCTTTAGTTCAGTTTTGACCATGAGTGCCACCTGTGGATTCATCTTTCGTAGCTTTTGCTTGACTGGCTTAACTCCTGTAGAGATGGACAGATGATGCATGATTAAGTGTGGATCTACTCCGGGCATATCAGCATATGACCAAGCAAAGTTGATTTGTTGTCCTTTAAAGAAAATGATGAATGTCGATCTTTCTTCCTCTGTCAGAGATTCTGCAAGGTGTATATTTCTGGCTGCTTTTGTGGTACCAATGTTGATTGATTGAGTGGGCTCAATCAAAATGGGTGATCGCTCATGAAAGTGCTCAAGAAGAGTGTCAAGTCTCCCATCGTTAGGTGCCTTAAAAAGGTTTTCACCCTCCGACGCGTCCTTTATTTTTATTGTTTTATGATCTGGAGCTGCCATTGACTGGTTTTCAGCATCAGATCCTTTATCTAGTTCATTTTTGCGACTAAGAGACTTGGCACTCCCTGGTTTGTAGACATCGTTATTTTGTTCACTGGTAGAGCCTGTTTCTGGATTTACGGCACATAGGTAATGGATAATAGATTCGTCATTTGGAAAAATTGGTATATTATGGATTTCAGGTTCCTCCCAGTCGATGAGGTCAAGAAAGACAAGTGGTAAGGAATCGTTGGGTGGATCAAGTTCGGCTACTGTAAGTGTTAGGATAGAGTTTTCATCGTGATGGGTCTTAGGTTTAAAGAAATTTAGGATTTCGTCGAGGTCCTCGATGGTATCATCTTCCACATAGACTTGTTCATAATGTTCCTGTTCGCTTTCCTGGGTGTCATAGATATTTTGCGGTCCAAATTCAAGAGGTCTATCTTCTACGTTATGTTCTTTTTGGGAGATAGATATAGAATCAGTATCACTAGAGATATCTGTAGTAGCATTGGAGCAGGTACCCCATTCATATTCATTGGAATCAGTCTCATAGGCATCATCCCATATTCTATCTGTGTTGTAAACAAGTATGTTGTAGGGTGAAAATAAATCTTTGATGATGGATACCATTTTGATGGTTTTTGTAGATTCAGTATCAGATCCGTCCTCTACATTCTGAATTTGTTCATAGACTGTGCTTCCTTGGGGAGGAATAACGGTATTTGGAGATGACTTGATTTGTTCTTGAGATATTGGTGTTTGAATATGAGCTACTACTGCGGATAGGGCCTTTTTATGACTTAGAAGCTTTTCCTGATGTAACTTCTGATCTTGACGTTCCCGTGCCTTGCGGATTGTTTCTGCTGATTCAAAAAGAGCTTCCTGCCAGGATTCTTCTTTGTACTGTGTCTTTACTTTCCATTGAGGTTTGATAGGTAGGTGTGGCGGCCGTTTCAATAGGAACATGAGTTTAGAACCCAATCCCGCTTTGTTTCTGCTAGGTTGTGAAGGAAGATCTATAGGTTCAATGACTCCTTCTTTGCATTTGCCAATAGGTCCTTTACCGCCATATCCCATTTGCTTCATGATTAAGTAGCCTTTTCCATACATGTGTGTTGGTAGAACAATGTCCAGAGCGGCTGCTCTATGATTTTCTTCTTCATCTTTGTATAACCAGCTAAGAACATCCTTGTCCTCTGATTCATGTGCTAGAGTACCCAATTGGATGAAGGTACCATCAAATTTAGTGATGGGCTGAGTAGCCAGTTGTGTTGATGTAGTAGGCAAACCATGTGATCTAGGTGATGTTGGCAATTTGGCCAAGCATAAAGGTTTCAGAGAGTATTCGCCCATGCCTTAGTCTTTGATTTGGATTTTCTACTTGAAGTCTCCCCATAAGGAGTTGGGCTTTGTTGTTTGCAGATCCGATGTTGAAGATTGCTGCTTTTCTCTATTATGAGGAACCAAACTGTCCTGGGCTGCCCCCATTGCATTGCAATGTTGAAATGGATTGTGATCAGCAGATATGGAGATTTCTTGTCCATCATAAGGAAACTTAACACACTGGTGATATGTAGAAGGTACTGCTTGCATTTCATGTATCCAGGGTTGTCCTAATAAGATATTGTAGGTGAGATCAATATCTAAGACTTGACAAATAGTATCCTTTTGTACTGGGCCTACTTGAATAGGTAATATCACTGTGCCTTTAGAGGACCTTTCCTCATCATCATATGCCTTTAAGGTAATTTTCTTGCAAGGATCAATAGATTCTTCTGAGAAGCCTAATGCACGGATAAGCTTTAAAGTACATATATTAAGGCCGGCTCCTCCATCTATTAGGACTCTTTTGACTCTGTGTTTGCAAACAATGACTTCAATATGGAGAGGAGTATTATGTGGATGGATCAAGGAAGCATCATCATGCTTGGAGAAGGTGAGGTTATGAGGTCCTGTCAAATGGGCGACCATGGCTTGAAATCTGTCTATATCCAAATTTTGAGGTACATTGGTTTCCAATAGTGCTTGTTCTAATATGTCTTTGTGCTTTGGTGATAGTTTTAATAATTCCAGGATAGATATCTGAGCTGGAGTCTTGCGTAGTTGGCTAACCAAGTCATATTGGATTTTTGGTGTGGTAGTTGTAGGTGCAGTATGTCCTTTCAAGACATATTTCTGAGTTCGAGTCGTTACATTGACAGATTCATGATCACGCTGATCTTTGATGGTGATGACATTTACTTGATGATCTTCAACTGATATGTGGTTGATGGTGTTGTAGTAGATGTGATTAATACGAGTGTCGCGTGTATCATCTGAAGTGGATGCTCCATCTTTGTTGTAATTTGGGAGAGGATTTTTAAAGGCTCCGTGATCACCATTTGTTTTGAGACCATCGACCGTTAAGTCACCTCGATCAATCATGTCCTGTATTATATGTTTCAATCTCATACATTCGTTTGTTCTATGACCCTTGTTGCGATGGAAATCACAATAGTGTGAATCATTCCACCAAGGTGGTTTGATTGGGGGTTCATAATTGTTAATTGGAGGCAAAGACAGAATCTTGTTTGCCAAAAGTTCTCTGAATGCGGATTCTAATGATTGTCCCAGTGGTGTGAAGTTACGCTTTTGGAAATTGTTCGTGTTGTTGCGTGGATTGTTGTTAGGTCCTGGATTCATGTTTTTGCTTTGATTATCGTTGGTGTTGTTTGTGTTGAATTGTCCTTGATCAATGTTTTGCGCATATGTGTTAGCACTGGGAGTAGCATTTTTAGGATTTTTCGTGTTCTGAGGATTTCCAGACAATGCAAGCACTGGTTGCTTTGATTTAGGATCATGTGATTCGTTATTGCCTTCATTTTTGTTTCGAGTCCAAAATCGAGATTTGTCAAGGTTGGTGTTGTTCTGATTATTGTAATTAGATGAGTTTGTTCCTTCCTTGTAGAATTTGATTGTTCCCTTTTTGACACATGCTTCCTCTACTTGAATACCATTTTCAATCAATTTAGCGAAAGATGGTATGCATTGAAGTTTTAGTCTGTAACTCATTTCGCCATTCAAGTTATCAATGAAGATTTCCATTTTCTCCTTTTCAGGAATATCTCGAGGATATCTCGATACCATGCGTCTCCAGCGTTGAAGGAACGCTATGAATGTTTCGTTGTTCTTTTGTTTGGTGTTGCAAACATCTAGCATGGTTATGGCATGTTGGATGTTGTAGGAATAGTGGGTGATGAATTTGTTAACCAACTCATCAAATGATCTGACAGGTGGCGAAATTTTGGATAACCATTCCATGGTTTTCCCTCCCAAGCTTTTGGGGAATAATCTCATCAAATAGGTGTCATCATGAGCAAATTCAAGGCTCAGTGTGCAAAATTCTCGAACATGATCCCGGGGATCACTTTTCCCATTATATTTATCAAATTTGGGAATGTCCGAGTTTGGAGGGAAAGGCACCATGTTCAAGCTTCTGTCAAATGGATAAGGACAGATTTCGTTTAAAGAGTACCGCACTGTTGTCCCTTGTTGCATATCCTGTATTTGCCTTTGCAACATTTGCATTTGTTGAGTAAGGGCTGCCAAGGGTATATTGTCTTGCCGAGGAAAAAGTTCTTGCCTTGTAATGGTTCTCAGCTGAAAAGGTGTGGTAAATGGTATATGTTGCTCTGGTGTTTCTAGCTCAGGTATACGCATTTCTGGTATGCGTTGTTTTGGAATGTGTTGTTCAAAGTTATGTTGTTCAGGTATGTGAGTTTCTTCTTCTCTGGGTTGTTCTTGATAGGCATATTGCCGAGATCCGGTTTGAAAAATGTTTGGGTTGAAATCTTCAGGAAGTTTAACGCCTTTGCTTGTAAGCATGAGCAGATATTTTTCCTTGTCATTTTCCATGAGCTTTTCGACAAGTTTTTGGAAGGAAGGATTTACTTGACATTCCCAAAGAAGTGCTTCAGTAATTTCAGGTTCTTCCACTGGTGGAACTTCAAAAGGATTTGATAATCTTCGATTCATACTGGACTCAGTGGGTGTCTCGCTTTGTTTGTTACTTTGAGAGCGAGTGACAGGCATTTTAGTAGAAACTTTCAGTGATGAAAGGGACAAAAGCCTCTTCGATGTGTTGCTCGGGTGTTGATGGTTCTGGTCGAGATGTGTTATATGTGATGCACTCGTCGGGTAAGAATGCTGGATTGATTTTCCCGCCGCGGTTTATGGTTTGATTAAAAGCAGACTTTTGACAGTATGCTCTTGTTTTCAAAGGTTCTTTGTCAAATTCACTAGATTTGTTTTGGATATAACGCTTGACGTGATGAAGGAATACCCGATGAGATTTTAAGAGTTGACAATTGATGTATAAAAACTTATTTCTCTTGATGAATTTGGAAAAACTAGGTTGTTGTTTCTTCAACGTGATGTTATGATAGAGGTTCTTTCTTCTCAGAATAAGGGGATTAGTCATGCATGAGTGATCAATGATTTCCTTTGATTGGTTTGGATTCAGTTGATTTCTTGTTTTGAAAAATTTCAAATCTTACTTTATCAGAGTGAAGATTTAGATGTCCCTTCACGATAAAGCGTGTCAAATGATATGGATAAAAGCTTCCCGATCTGGAAACTGGATTTGACGATTTGAGAATTTTAAACAAGTGTTTTGAGATAGAAATCCGTAAGATGGTAAAGGATTTTATTGATACTGATGATGAAATTTTCAGATTATGATAGGAGAGACGTCCTCTATTATGCGATTCGTTTAGGATTTTGACAACTTTTGTTTTGACACAAAGTGAGCTTAAGAAATAGTTTTAGTGGTTTGCTTGTCACTCTGGTTTGATGAAAAATGGTTTTTTGATGAAAAAGGCTTCTAAAAATATTTTTGAAATTTTCAAATTTTTCTCGGTTTTTGCTCTCTGTTTTCCTATTTTGGATCACGCGCTAGAACAGAGTCTACATGTGCTACGAAATTTTCTTGATGCGCTAAAAGAATAAGCACACGCACTAAGCTACCCCTATATACGCGCTAAAATATGGTTCCGACGAGCTAAGCTGTTTCTTCCACGCGCTAAAGTTAGGACTATTGAAAATTTGTTGTTGAATTTTTTGAAAAAGTTACGCGCTACACTGGGCCTGTGATGCGCTAACTGTTTTGTTTCTACGCGCTAAGATGTTGCTTTTATGCGCTAGACTATTTTTCGGATGCGCTAAAAGATATTACACTATTTTGCCTTAGGATTGGAATGCTATTGTTTTAACTCCACGCGCGAATGGGAGGTTTTGATGTGCTAACAAAAATCTTCCATGCGCTAAGATGTTATTTTTATGCGCTAGACTGCCCTGATTTTCTATTTGGGTGTTTTCTTGAGGTTTTTGAATTTTGTTGAAAATTTTTCAAGTGCGATGGATGATTTTCTGAAGTAATAAATGCAAGCACGACACAAAAAGTACAACCATTTTGCCTAATCTAACAAAAAGTGTATGTTTTGCGAGGATGTGTTCAAATCCCCAATGTTTTAACAGGTTTGGATACAAGTAATACACTTTAGAAAGACTCTTTATTCAAGGGTCATAAATAACATCATAGCCCACTAGTCTCGATACTTCATCAGCTCAAACAGTCGTGTCACCCCCTAGAGGGCGCCCGTTTTTTTGCCTTTTGCCAGAAATTAACCCAAAGTGAATTGCTTCACAGTTGAGTAGTTATCTTGGGAGATATATGGTGAGTAATCTTTGGGGCAGATTCTTCCCCACCCTTGCACTATGATGTTACAAATGTTTGGTTATTAACTCGGTTTAAAGTTTCTAATTCTATGGTTCTTAATCAGGCTTCCCGTTCGGCCGTCAGTGATAAACTCCCTCAGAGGCTTCCCAACCTTTAGAACAAAGGCTTTACATATCTCGAGGATACTAGGGGAAGGCTAATCACTGCGCACAACCGTTGAAAAGGACTTTCGTCACTTTCCATATTTGATTATAGTGGGTTGAAATTTTTGGCGTCAAAGTCGTTCCCCACTTAGGTCGTTCCCTTCACACCGGCCATAAATGGCTTTAAGAGTTGATTGCAACTCCTCGAGAAGGCAGGTCTGCTAAAGGTTTTAATGCTTGAATTACTGAAAACTGTAAGAGTGGTCTGGATTTTTTATCACCCAATTAAGGGGAGAGCATATTCCTTCCACTTTCGAGAGAAAGTAATCAATTTTATTTTAGCCTTTCAAATCAGTGATTTTGCTAAAATCTATGTGGAGATGTTGCTCCACAAAACATGGTGTTTATTTTATCCGGGCAAATCAATGATTTTCTAATCTATGAAAGAGAAATGGTCAACAAAGCAAATGTTCGATTTTGAGGTCAACAAAAGAAATCGGTTACAAAGGAAAGGCGTCTGTTCCACCTGCACGAAAATTATTAGACTCCTACAAGTAAACCAAAAAAGAAAATTGTTAGCGAATTTGGGGGACTTCCACAAGTCTAAAATTCCAGTTCGGTTACAATAAAAAAATTTTGTTTTTGTTTTTCTCTGTCCGTGATGCGCTACAGAACAAACTGTACGCGCTACAATATGTGTTCTATGCGCTAAAATTTATGATAAACGCGTTACTCTGTTCTCTGGATGCGCTACTCTGGGTGTTGTAAGCGCTGCTCTGTGTTTTTTTTTCGTTCCCGCGCTGAGTCTTGCAGAAATTTTGAAATATGATGCGCTAATTTTTGGGTTGCACGCGCTGTATTATGGATTATAAGCACTAAACTGGGGATCGAATGCGCTAATATGTTAACTTGATGCGCTACTCTGTGTTTTGCCCACGTCGAGACCTACAGGAAATATATCAGTGGGGTTACGCGCTAAATGATGGTCTATACGCGCTAAAGTATAGAGCCCACACGCTAAACAGTAAGCGGGATGCGCTAAACTGTTATCTGGATGCGCCAGGGAATGTTTCCCATGCGCCAATTTCTGTTTCCCACAGACCTACAAAAATGATTTATTTCAAAAACCGATTTGTTATTTGGGGTCGGGCCCCACAGTGGACGCCAAAAATGTATGCGGGAAAAGTGGGCGAATAAAACTTAATATGTAAAAATATGGTTAAATACTAGTCCACACACACAGAGGACTTCTTGGTGCAAGCTATGGAGTAACGTAGTATTACTCAGCTTCCCAAGGAGGGTCCCATGGTTCTCTATCTCACAATGTCCCTCAAACCAATGTTTTTGCTCTCAGATCACTGAGCAAAATGGTTTAGGGATGGCAAATATGAGAACCAGAGATGCTTTGATAGATTTTAGTATGAAATGGAAATTAAGCTATGTATGATTCTAAAATGCAATACACTAGATGATAAGATGACGAGGTTAGTATGAATACTATCCTAGCATGATATATTTAGTTTATGATTGAGCTAAAATGATAAAGAAAGTACTCTAGCATGCATATTTAGTCTAATTCCTGATCTAAAAGAGAGGCTAAATGATGAGCATATATGAAATGAAAGCTTGAAAGAATTTGAGCATAAGTGTAATGCTTCAAATTTGAAAGATGATTGTTTAGAATAGAGGAATGAGAGCTCTATTTATAGCATAAATAAGGCAATGGATGGTCAAGATTGAATGGTTTAATCAAGGGCTGAGTTTGAAAATTGGGGATCCATGTGCACAATTGGCACCAATAAAATGGTGACAAGTGTCAACATAGGATTGGGTTGAGAGAAGAGGTTGGAGGCATTAAAGGCCTGAGAAGACCTCATGGTTATCTAAAGGCTAAGGGTCAAGTCTAAGTTAGGATTACCCACTTGATTAAGAGTTGATCCAAGGATAAACCTTTGTGCAAATGATTAAGAGATAATCATGGTCAAAGCATTAAAGGCCTGATGAGACCCTTGGGTTGGATAGAGGTTGAGTCAAAACAAATGTTTTAACCATGTGGGAGGGTTTGAATTAACCATTAATGGTTATTGGAGACTTTGGGGATTAAGTGGTTGAAGGTTGGAAGCCTTTAATGGTTTTCAAAGACTTTAAGGGTTTTGGTGGTTGAAGGTTGAAAACCTTTAATGGTTATCAAAGACTTTGAGCCATTTGAGAAGTGACTTCCCTTTGCTTAGGGATGTGACAAAGTTTAGAGGAGGGGTTAGGTTAATTAGAAGCGATTAGAAAATTCTAGAAGGGATTACAAAGGGGTTTGGAATTTTGCAAGTGGATGGAGAGATAATAGGATTTAATTGAATTAAATGATTTAATTCAATTTGGTTGCAATTTGGAGAAATTAAATAAATTAGATTTATTTAATTTTGGGATAACTATTTAATTAAATTTGAATTTAATTAAAAGTGGATAGGGGGATTTAATTGAATAAAATGATTTATTCATTAAATGGGTATAGTGAATTTAATTTAAATAAATTGAGTAATTTACTTAATTAAATAGAGGAATGTGGATAATTTAATTAAATTGGATTTAATTAAATAGAGAAATGAACATAAAATATTCATTTAGGAATATGGTCATTTTTATACATCTACATAGTTAATCCCTTGAAGATCCACATCCATAAGAGCTTGATCATTAATGAAATCCATAAGATCTTGTTTCCCATCAAGCTGCAAGGGGAGACCTCCCATCTTCTCTTCCTCTTTTAGCAGAGTATTGAAATCTCCCATTATTATCCAACTTTGATCAGCAAAATTAAGTCTGTCTTCAACAAGGCTTCTCCAATATTTTGCTCTCCCAGTTTTGGTATTAGGCGCATAGACATTGGTTAACACCCAGACAAAGTTATCCTTGATATGCTCAAGTTGCACAGAGTTCCTATTAAAAGCATAAATGATTTCCTTACCTTTAATGGTTTTTTGGTTCCAAAAAATTGCAGTTCCTCCAGAAGCTCCCTCTGAGCTAGATCCTATAACTCCATTATTTTTAAAAATTCTAATCTTTTCCACTTTATCCTTACACATCTTGGTTTCCTGAACAAGGACCACATCTAGTTTATGATCTCTTATGATGTTTCGTAACACATCCTACTTATGAGGGGCATTCAACCCTCTAATATTCCAGGAGATTATCTTCATACTTTAACCAGAGATAGGGCTGACTCAATGGAACAGTGTGTTCCATCAACACGGTTCTTCCAACTTTCCTTTTCACTTTGATGTTTTAGAGATGGTCTCCCCTGCTTTTTGTTTTGGCTTCCAACATCTACCTTTTTCTTATTCTTGCTTCTAGTTGAGATACCTCCATTGGGTTCCCCCTTATTCGATTTTCCCTCTTTCATACCAAGAATCCTAAGATTTCCTTCTAGGATATCCATTGAAAAATCTCGAGTTGACAAGACATCATAGCGACAATTAGGTGAAGATTACTAAAGATAGTAATTTGAACTTAGAGAGCATTCAGAGGATGGAAGATGGTGTAATGAATGATGAAAACCAATTAGCATATAGGATAGATTTGTTATGAGCTCAAAAATATCACTTTTGAATTTCTATTCTTGGAGGGAAATCTTGTAGGTACACAGATGACCGAAAGAGTGTAGTCTTCACATGAAAGAGGTAGGTGTGTAGACTTGGAAGAAGTAATGAGGTGGATGTTGAATTGAAAGAACAAGGCGATCAACTGGAAGAAAAAAAAAGGGAGCTCAGTGTTGAAAAAATGGTAGGGAAGATAATTGCAGAGTAGAAAAGAAGAGAACAAGGTAGTTGCAGAAAAGTCAGAGGAGTGAGGAGGGTATAGAACATATTTTTATGTAGGTGTGTATAACATGATGCCAATGAAGGTATAACCCTGCAAAAAAGACTACATGCAAAATGATCAAAAGATGATGAGGAGATAAGAGCCAATAGGAAGCACATACAAAGAGTAGAAAATAGAGGACAAAGAATAGCAGAGTTCAGAGACTAGAGTGTAAAGCCATGGCAGATAACATAGTGGGTTATATATGATGTGAGAGATAGAGGAGTGATTAGAGCATAAAATAGAGATCTCATTGTAGAGACAAAAAGAAGACAAAGAGCAGAGAGCAGAGATAAATAGAGAGTTGAGAGCTGAGATTGAAGCGTAAGATCAAAGAGGAGAAAAGAGTCAAGCCAATCTCATGAGAAAAAGATATCCAATGTGGTACAATACATCAATTGTAACCAGGTTCTTATTTATATCTAAATATTTACCTTTGTAATCATCTAAGTGGGTGCTCAAATCAGGGGTTGGTGCCCCTTTGAGTTGGTACCCATAAAGCTAGGGGTTGGCGATCTTTTGGGTTGGTGCTCCTTTGGGTTAGTGCCCATAAACGTTGTTTCCTTTGTGAGGCTGGATTGGAAAAGTATACTCTAGCAACATCTAGTTTTATGAGTTTGCACTCTATGTGTGTGTACAAATTTGTTGAACATCTCTACCCATAAGTTTCTTCTTGTAGTTAGAGATTTGTTTGTTTAGAATGGTTGCATGACTTATGTAATTTTTGTTTTAATCATTCAAATAGTTCAAGTTTTTCAATTATCATTGATTCACCCCCCCTCTTAGTGACCTATTGTGTTCCTTCAAGGCCATGGGACTTTATTAGTATGGATTTTGTGTTGGGATTGCCTCAAACTCAAAGGGGCAATGATTCTATCTTTGTAGTTGTGGATGGGTTCTTAAACATGGTTCATTTTATTCCATGTAAGAAGATTAGTGATGCTACAAATATTCCTAACTTGTTTGTGTTGAACACAGAGTACCATTGAGAGGGGAGTGAATCAGTGGTTCCGAAGTTTATCCTTGTATGATCTAACTTGAGAATATCAATTATGTACTTAATCACTTAAACAATCAAACCAGTAATACAAGAAAGAAAGCCAAAGTGACCATACACACACAAACAACTCACAACACTAGATTTACGAGGAAAAACCAATATGGGAAAAACCTCAGTGAGAAAAGTTGTTGAATACTACTGCTCCAATCCAACCTCATAGGTAAAACACATATTTACAAATATTTTGGGCACCAACCCAAGGAACACTAACCCCTACACTTTTAGGGCACCAACCCAAGGAGCACCAATCCCTACACCAAGCTCCGACTTGGTGATGTATATTGAAATACTATTTAAATACAATTAAGGCTTCTTGTTGCAAATGAATTCTTCAACTCTTGAATCAATTAACTCTTGTTATCTTTCTCTCCCTTTCACACACAATCTCTTAATGTACAATGTCACACTAGGATGCTGCCTGCTTTGCCACTTCTTACCAGTTAGGCTCAATTGCCTGACTATGAAACTCCCGGTAGAACCCTCTCACAAGTTTGCTTGCTCACTCACACTGTAACTTGATCGGAACCCCTTCTCAAGTTTTCTCCTTGCTCACTCTAACTACTCTCCTCTGCACAATCTTCACAACAACATCATCTTCTTCTATCCATAGTTCCCATTTCTTATCAGATGATTTCTCGCCAAAAAGCCAATTCAAAATCCAGGCAGTTAGGGTTTCCTCACCATCCTCGAGGCAAATCAAATCCAATCAGATCTTGGAAGATCTGATCAATTTGATGTCCATATGTTCATCTCCATCATTTCCACACCTTTTAATACACATTTTTCAGACAAGGGAAACATGATCCATTATATAGATCTACATCTGTCAAGTTGCTATTAATGCCTTTGATGTTTCCTTCTCAAGGTATTCTTTTAATCCGATCTTCTTGCTTCGATCCAGGTGCCAACTACTCCCCTGATCTTCCTCTGTCATTCCTTCTTCCTCAAGCCGCATTGAGTCTGATGCAATCCCTTGATTTGTGATTCCTTCATTAATGGCGAATATTTGTTTCATCAACCCTGTGGATGAAGCTTCACCAACCACACCCTACTTGCCACCTCAGCTTCACACGACATCACACTGATCAAGATATGTCGTACCAATACGTAGTCAGTTTGGCAAACACATACCGGTAAAACCCTCTACCAGTAGAGTGTTCTTCTTCTTTTGACCGGTATAGCATCCTGTACTGGTTTCACATCTTAACATTCTGCCTCTTCATCATTAAACAGGCAACCATCCTCCATGCTCAATCTCCACTAGTTGACATCAATGACAGCTTAATGCCAAACTGCCAATAGTTTCTCAAGGAGGTGGTACAATTGCATGGCATTTCGTGAAGAATCATGTTTAAGTGGGACATGAAATTTATGAAATATTTTTGGCGGAAACTTTGGAAAAAGTTGGGAACACATGAGTTTTAGTTTATCCTATTACCTCTAGCTGGATGGCCATACTAAGGTGGTAAATAAGAATCTTGGTGATATGTTGAGGTGCCTTGTTGGGAAAACACTTGGAATGTGGGATTTAGCCTTAGCACAAGCTAAATTTTCTTACAATGATTCTATAAATAGGAGTACATGGTTAAGCCCATTCTATGTTGTATATGGTATGCATCCATGGGGTGTGTTTGAACTTCAAAATCTTGGTCATATGAAAAAGAGAACTGCAAATGGAGAAGACTTTGCTACATTCATCCATGATCTTCATCAAGAGGTCAAGATGAATATATAAACAAACAATAATCAATACAAATAGTATGTTGATAGGAAGAGAAGGGAGATACATTTCAGGTGGATGATCTTGTATTAGCTCATCTTAGGAAGGAGAGATTCCTACGAGGGAATACAACAAACTGAAAATAATTTTTAGAGAATGCCTATGAAGTAGCCCTTCCTTCAAACTTGGGCATTTCACCCATCTTTAATGTAGGTGATTTATATCCTTACAAAGGGAATGTTGAGGAGGGCACAATAGAGGCATAGTTACCATTTATTGGGGATCAACAAGGAAACACATCTGCTGCACAAGACATAGAATGCATTCTTGACATATAGTTGTTGAAGAAGATCCACAAGAACAAATACTTTAGGTATTTGGTGAAGTGGAGAGATCATCCTTTGGAGGATGCTTCTTGGCTGATCGAACCTAAACTCATTAAGTTGGGTCATTCTGTTGAAGACCTCATGAGAAGGAGCTCATGATTTCTTTTCTACCCAAGAACCTAATGCAGGGGCATAACTCTCTCTTCAATTTTGGTTTTGTTCTCTTGTTTCATTTTTTAGTTTAATAGATTTTGGTTTGAGGAGGTGTCTAGTTCTTCTAGTTTATTGACACATTCCTTCTTTGTTGACAACTTCCTGTAACGTTATGTTGGAATTGGGTTCATGTTGCATTGTGTTGAAGATGGTTCAAATTCCTATGACATGGACCATACTTCCTATCATCTCACTAGCAAGAAGGCCTAACATGGGAAGACAGAACATGGGAAGCAAAACTAACAACAATTGGGAGCCATACCATTGGAAAAGTTCATTGGTTGATGGTTGTTGCACCTTAAAAATCTTCTTAAGTGTGGGGATTTTCTTTTGTGAAGGTTTGTTGGACCATCATGAGTAGACAAAAGAGATGGTTGAGAAGTGTCAGGTGAAAGAAGAAGCCACCTGTATTGAAGATTGACTGGAAAGGGATCATTTAAGTTGACTCTGTTAGTGGAGTCTAAACCCTTCCACTGTAAGGGAAGATTGTTATTGTTTGTGTAAACATGTTTGAAGAGAAGCAATAACAAATAGATATTGTTCCTCTATATAGAGGATTGTTTCTTATCACACATGAGTGTTGATGGTTTATTTTTTTAGTCTCTATTTTTAACTTGAACTTCCTATCATTATTGTTCCATCATGTTGTTGTTTTACATTCCTACCCTATTTGTCAATATTGGTTGCCACCAGGGAGGTATATTGTCACCAACATTTCTATGATTGAGATTTTGAGTGGTGATAGGTACCACATAGAGACTCATTAGCACAATTTGATAGAGCTCTAAAGACACAAAATGACATTATATAATGTGTCGCTTGATAGCAAGTTGTAATGCTTTGAATAATAAAAATTCCCTAACTTTACTTGATTCATATATTTTTCCTATATTTCCTAGATAGTTAAACAATCTCACATTTACACCTAATTTTTGCTCATGAGATAAAAGTTACTTGTTGTACATTTTCCCTCTTTTGTAGGTTATCAAGGAGGGTGCACACTAATGGAGAGACTCACATATTGACATTCAATGTGATCCATTATTTTATATGGACCTTGATATCCTTTTTTATTTGAATATTTACTTTACATGCATGTTTTTGAGTGTCACATACTTGAGATACATGATCATTATCGGATTCGCACACACCTCAAAATGAGGGCAAAATAGAGTGGTTAAATCTTCATATCTATGTTACTTCCTATTTAGTTCTGTGTCCATTTTGAGAGAATGGATTAATAAATTTACATATTGATGAATGATATAATCTTTTGTAAAGTTAGGCTTAATCATATAGCCTTCACCCCTTCCCTTGACACACATTCCCATATATTTATCCTCAACTTATTCATTTTTGAAAATATTCCAGTATAAACCACAGTTATTATATCCAACATGATCATACATTAATTTTGGACACACCCTTCCCTATTTCATCACCCTAAGCCATTTCCATGAGTGTGGGATTTATTCCATGTCTATGGTTTTGACCCCTAATTTTTCAAAACTCACATTCCAAATTTGGTTGACTCTCATCCATTTCACTAGCCACTGTGAGCTAATCAAACATGCTTTTGCATGGTTAGTTATTGTGTGATCACAATTAAAGCCATCAATCATATTCATTTTCACCATCCAAAAATCTAGTATTTAATTTTTTCATCATAGAGCTTCTAAGGAGCAACAATTAGAAGAAAATTTCAGTTTGGTGAACTAAATGAATCAAGGTTTGCCCATTCATAAATATTGCTAACCTTTAGAGTAGAGAAGACACACAACCAATAATGCTTATTGTTTATCATTTTTTGTACATGATTATAGAGTTGATCTTTCCTATGGTTGGGCCTAGGGAATCATGTCCCCTAACAATTTTGATAACCCTCTCAAGTTATTTATTAATATTGCTAATCTTTAGAGTAGAGTAGAGGCACACAACCAATATGATTAGTATATATATAAGTGTTGAAATGACTTAAGATTGAATACAAATCTTGCATATATAATCAAAAGCACCACTTATTGTAGTATTCCATATCTTATGATGCTTTAAATTTTATAATTATTATATGATTATTCATCTTTGAACCTAAAACTAAATGTTTTTTAATTTCCATTTACTTTCTTGAATGAACATCTAATTCAAAATTTGTACATTTTTTTTAGATAAGTGCTATCGAGTATGGGGATAGCACCCTATATTGATAATAAAAAGTATTACATATGCACTGGACCCCCAAAAAGGATATGACCCATACCAGAAAAACAAAAATAGTCATCAACCAATCAAAAGCCAAAGACGCTACAAAAGCCTCAAAATAGTCACAATACGAGTACCCAAAGTTGCCACCTTTTCAATGTTGTTGTCTGACAACCAACCCAAATCTTCATTCATCATCCTACGAAATGGACCCATTTTGCCAGTGGAGACCCCTGCACAATAAACATCCCATGCATTGCCCATAAAATTCTCTTGCTTTGTTCGCAACTCTGCCACAACACCTTGGTTCTCATCTTCGGAATCTGAAACATCCACATCCGAGAGGAAGCACTCAGGATTGAAGAAAGGACCCAAGATGCTCGCCCATTCCTCTTCCAGCTCTGAGATGACATTTCCTACTACATTGACATCCACATCCCTGACAAACTCGTCCATTTTCTCAATTTATGCCTCCTTGGAAGGAAGAATGTCCACTAGCAGGCAAAGAATGATCTCATAAATGAAACCATCGCATTAGTGCCTTTCTTCACTGAGTGTGTCCTCAACAATCGCAACAATCACTACCTGTCCTTCGACGTCAATATCGAACAGTCGGTCACATTTCTCTGCCAAAGTCTCATCACGACATGTACAACTCAGTTCGAAATGATGAACCATGATTCTGAAATAACTGTGAAGAAAGCCTCCTAAAAAACAAACCCAGTCTTTGCACGAAATTACTAAACTGAAAACTGCTATGTGAATCCTCCAAACATCCTAAAATATCTGGTTGGGAAACAATATCGAGGTTTCTGCCTGAACGAAATCCAAGCAATCTTCCTTTGTTGTCTAAGAAAAGAAAGGAGAGCACCGTATAATATGTGTGTCATCACACACACCACATGATGAAACCCTCGAACTCAAATTATCTCCTAATCATGCAAAGACAAGGAAATTGGATCTACCCAATCTCAGACCTAGGGACTGATGATTTCTCTCAAATCAAGATCTACAGTAGAGCGTCTGGAATCTCATCCGCTGAAGACAACTGTCTGGAACATGAACTGGATATTCCCATGTTGGCTAGGCAATTTGCCGCTGAGTTGCCTTCTCGGTATGAGTGTGTGAAAGTACATTCAGAGATGAGCCCTGTAAGGTGTTGAATCCTAGGGATCCAACAATCTAGCTTCTAGTCCATGAATCGCTGATTGGATATGCCATTGAGGATAACCTATGAATCACCTTTAATCATAACCTTGTGAATCCTATTCTCCACACACCATTCAAGACCTACCTTGAGTGCTGATACTTCAACAATTTTGTTGGTCGATACATCCATTGGACCATATTTAGCTCCCACTAGATCGTTGGATTCATCATGGATAATTTCCCCATAACCAGACTCACCTGAATTCCCTCTGCAAGCCCCATCGAAATTCATTTTCAAACACCCAGAGGAAGGAGGAGTCCACTTAATATTTTTTCTATAGGATTTCAAGTCAGAGAATTTGTAGTCGTTGTTCTTTGACAATAGCCAAATGTTTTCCATAGCCATATCCCATTTAGTATATGATTTATAAGTTCTACCAAGAGTCTTAACATTAACCACTTCTTCGATGGCATGTTTAATCTTTGGAATGAGGAAATCAACTTCCATAGCCTCATCATTAAAAATATGATGGTTTCTCTCCTTTCCAAGGTTGCCATGTCAACATGGATGGACTCACAACCCAAAGAATACCCCATTTGGAAGACTTTGCCTTATTTGGCCAAGAGCAGAGAAAGTCTTTTAGCGACCGATTCCTGACCAAATGACACTGCAAACAATCAAGAAGCCAATCCCAACATTGCTTTGCGTAGGGGCACCAAAAAAGTAAATGCTCGACTGTCTCTCCATCCTTTTTACATAATGTGCACATGCTGGGTCCCGAGATGCCAATAAATTTTAGTCTCTCCCCCGTAAGAATACGTCCATGCAACGCGATCCACAAAAAAGCACCCACCTTAGGTAGAATGCTTTTATGCCAACACATTTCCCCAGGCCAATCAATATCTTTCTCTTCGTGTCTTTGTAATTTGTATCCTAGTTGCACTTTATACATTCCTAATTTGGCCGCACACCACAGCAAACTGTCATCTTCATAATTGTAGTGGATCTTTTTCTTACTGCATAGCAATTCATCCAGTTTCTTCCAGTTTTCCTAGTTCCATTCGCCCACCACTTTCCAGTCTATCAGGGTGGTAGATCTAGGCACGTGTTGCATATAGTCTGCAACAAAGGTCCGACTGTAACTTCCACCTGATTGACCCAATCTTGGTTCTTGAAAGCCTCAGCCAAAGGGAGTGTCTCCATTCCACAAGTCTCTCCAAAACCTTGCCTTTTTGCCATTGCCAATTTTCCAAGTCAAATGCTCCGTAACGATTCTCCTACTTTCCCAAATAAATTGCCAGACGAGGGATCCTCCATCTGAATTTGCTAATGTGAATATTCTTTCCGGATCTGGAGAGTCAAGATATTTTCTGGATAAAATTTTGCACCAAATTTTCTGAGGGTGCATGTACATTTTCCATGCCAACTTGGTGCCAAGTGCCAAATTGTGCAAATTCATTTTCCTCATACTAGCCCCACCCTCATCTTTGATTAAGCAAGTCGTATCCCAGTTAATCAAAGGGATTTTCTTCTTGTCTTTGGACCCTTCCCACAAGATTTTTTTAAGTAATCCATCAAGATCATTTGCAGCTTTGGAGGATAATATGAAACATGACATATAATAAATAGGTACAACTGACAATACTGACTTGATCATTTGTATCCTTCCAGCCTGTGTAAGCCATTTGTTTTTCCACATTTCCGCTTTGGTGTGACATTTGTTGATCACCTCCTCCCAAAGTTTGCTTTGGAATCTCCCTACAGACAATTGCACTCCAAGATATTTGATGGGGAACTCACCAATCTGAAAACCCAAAATATTTGCAATATTCAATTGGGTTCTCTTGCTAGTATTGATGAAGTAGACCATAGACTTAGTTTTGTTCATGCTTTTCCCTGACCCAACCTCATATTCCTCCAAGATGGCTTTGATTGTCTTTGCTTCCCTCTCCGTGGCCTCTCCAAAAAGAATAGTGTCATCGGCGAATTATGAATGAGATATAGGATTTAGATCTTCATGAATTGAAACGCCCCTCCAGCTACCCAAAACCACTAACTTTTTAATATTTCTACCAAGAGCTTCTGCCATCAGAACAAACAGGAAGGGTGACAGGGGATCTCCTTGTCTTAACCCATTAGTGGCATGAAAAAAACTGCACACCGAGTCATTAACAATGATCGAGTAGCATATAGAAGAAACATAATGTTTGATACAATTTAGCCAACCTCTCTCAAAACCAAATTGCTCTAGAATAGAAAACAGAAAGGTCCAAATTACCCGATCATAAGCTTTGCTAACATCTAGCTTCACAATCATTCCATGCTTCATGTCTCTACTCATGGTATGAATTGTCTCTGCCACAGTGATAATACTGTCTGCAATCTCCCTCCCCGGTGTGAAGCCATGTTGTTTAGGTATGATCAATTTGTCCAGAATAATCTTCAATCTATTGACCATTGCCTTGGATATGATTTTGTACAAAGAATTGCACAACGTGGTTAGTCTGTAATCGACCATGGTCTCACAAGTCTTCTTTTTGGGAATTAATGCGATCATGGTGTTGTTGATTTGTTTGACAAACTTACCTTTCTTGCAGAATTCTTCAACAACCTTCCAGATGTCTTCTCCCATTAAGCACCAACACTTCTGGAAAAACTCCATAGTCACCTCGTTCGGGCCTAGTGCCTTGTGGGGATGGAGTGCAAAAGTGGCGTCCTTGATTTCTTTGATCGTGAAAGGGCGCATCAGATATTTGTTGTCCTCCGGAGTTACTTCTCTATCAATAACCTCCAACAAATTTGAGAAACTGCCATGTGTTTGGCCATCCACCAATCTCGGAATCTGTTTGAAATATTCAACTGCAATTTCCTCAATCTCCTCTATCTTTGAGAATTGCAACCCTTCTGAATTCTTGATGGAGTCAATTCTATTTTTACCTCGTTTGGCCTTTACCGATTCATGAAAAAACTTGGTATTCGCATCTCCTGCGCTAATCCACAATTCCCTTGATTTTTCATGCCAATAGATTTCCTCTTGAAGCAGAATTTCAGAAAGATCATTTTTAACTGTTTTTCTGCTAAGAAATCGTCTTCCGACATGCAATTAACAATGATCAAACTATTCAAGTGTCAAGCTCTTCCTCTATTCTGATTTTCTTAGCAAATATGTTTTTGAAAGAGGCCACATTCCAAAGTTTTATTTTATCTTTGATAAACTTCATCCTCTGAGAGAAACAAAAGTTGGATGTGCCAACAAAAATATTGCTATCTAGCCACCATGTCTCCAGATTTTTGTGAAAATTAGGATCCCTCCACCACATACTTAAGAACTTGAAATTCCCCTTGACCTTTGCTTGAGAAGCATTGAAGCAAGTCTGAACCAGGAAGTGATTAGAGAGGGAAATAGGCAAGATACTTGATTCCAAGTTAAAAGAGGATTTGATCCAGAACGCTCCTACAAAAAGTCTATCAAGCCTCTCCGAAATGCTTGCAAACTTTGCTCTTCTATTAGTCCAAGTAAAACATCCGTTTTTCGATACCACATCAAAAAGATGATTGTTGGAAACAAAGTCCCTGAAGTCTTGCATAGCTTGCTTGGACATTCTTAATCCTCCCTTCTTTTCATCAATATCAAGCAATGCATTGAAATCCCCCGCCACCATCACTTTCTCCCAAACTGTAGTTTTGATTTGCTCTATAATTTCAGTCCATACTTTGAGTTTGTCCTCTGTTTTGGTAGGTCCATACACATTAAACAATGGAAACTCGAGGTCTTCTTTTAAAAATTTGACCCAGCAGTAAATCCAATTCTCTGATTTCCGAATCAATTTAATGAAAACTTTATCAGGGTCCCATAAGGTTGCCAATCCACCCGCAAAGCCATTAGCTTCTTGAAAAAAAACCACCCCAATTTTTGCATGAAAAAAGAAAACTTGAAGATTTATCCATATTTAGCTTGGTCTCTTCCAACAAAATAACTTCACTCGATATTCTAGCCAAAGCGCATTTGACCAAGCGACTTTTGTCAGGGGTCGAAAGTCCCCTGACATTCCAAGTAGTTATCTTCATTTCATACCAAGGGAGAATCCATCTCCCTTGGCTTTTTTCAAGAAATCCAACACGCTAATAATCCCTTTCTCTTTGGCCCTGTCTTCTCTCTTCTTGCGGTTGCTTTTCCTACCTTTGACACCTTTAGCCTTTCCCAACAAAATGTTTGCGGATTGACTAATACTTCTGGGATCGATGTTGTCCAATTCATCATCCAAATGAAACTCATCTTACGAATCCAAATCATAGTTGATTTCATTATCTGAAAGGCCTTTGTGATTGATAGGGTTCAGACTGGATGGGGACAATCTACCATCATCCTCTTTTGCATTTTCCAGGCGTGCACCAGAGCAATTTTGCTTAGGGGATGGCGGTTTAGATGACAAAGTTGGAGTTTTGGCAACGACATCACCTTTGTTTGCATTGTAATCATTAACTGACTGTTCAACTTCTTGACCCACTTCTTGGCATTTCTTGTAGGTTTGATAAAGACTCTGCAATCTGCACTTTGATGGTTCTTTAAACTGCATCTCCCACAAGTCGGTTGATAAGCTTCAACTTCCACAAGCTGCATCCAAACATTGTCCCCTGATAAACATGATAGTTTAGAAGGAATCTTTTTCACATCCGCGATCTTCAGCCTTGCATACAAGTATGATTCACTTTCCATAATTCCATTATCAATATCAATCAGCGTGCCCAACGATCTTCCAATTTTTTCAAGGCATGAATCATTCCAATATTCTAAAGGAAGGTTGTACAAATGAATCCATATGGGATGATTGTATACCGCCAAGGGTAATGGATTAAAATTAGGTTGCCAAGGCTACAAATATAACAGGCAATCCTCCACAAACCAATTCTGGTGAATCAAAATTTTATTTCTCACTTCTTCATCCATGAAGATGACATTGAAAAATCCTTTAGGCGTGAATTTGATAACCACTTTGGAATCCCAATTGCTATACACCCAATCTTTAATTTGATTTCTGTTGAATCTGAGTCCAATGAATTTGCCGATGATTGCGTGTTTTATCCACAAATCCAAATCTTCTTCAACTTCGCTTGTGATGTCAATTTCCACATCTTTCGCTTCCGCCTCTAATGACACTTCTTTTTTACTAGTATAACTAGGATTCAAAGGTTCTCTCCAACCGTTCATGTTAGATTTTCTGCCATGCTGAAACTGTCTCTGAAACCCTCGACCTTCCCTCCACCGCTTGGTTTTCCTCTCGCCGCCCATGTTCCTCTAGTGTGAGAATTTTAATAATTCAAAATTTGTACATACTCCTTCAATTAATCTAAATTAATTATGTTGAAGGCATCTTCTTATATGAGATGCACAACTTGCAATAAAAGACCTACGATTAAAATTGCTCTTTAACTTAACAAAATGATTGAAATCATCTGAGTCATGCATTTTCCTCTTCTACCATTCACTATTCACACATTAATGTGGTTGTATGCGTGCATATAGACACATCGTGCACGACTTTCTGTAGAACAAAAAACTTTAATCTACTGTTGAAAAGTACCATTCTAATTTCTTTATTTAACATTTCTATGGGCGAAAAGTTGTCGATGTCGAAGATGTGTACGAAACAACTATAACACGTTTTCAACTATATTTAGAGCTAATAGCTATGTTTTTTGCTATAATAGTAAGTTGTGGTTTTTGACTTTATCTGGGACGTCTATTGGGTTGATGTGGAATTTAAAATTCAGGCTAGTTGTGTGAACATTTTCTATCATTCATGTCTGCGATTCTATAGCCCTCATTTGTGTTCATAGAAAATAGAGAGACAACACACATTATTAATAGCTATCTTAAAATTGATTAATTTTTTACTGCTACAAATAAATGTCATTTGTTTATTTTGCGTTTTTTATTTTATATAATTATTTTATGACCCTTGAGTGTTTGACAATCTTAATACTTCTCTACCTGACACGCTGCAGAAATTAACTAGCAAAATACAAACATACCTACTTAAAGCTCATTTCTAACAAAATTATTTATTGAATTTTGAAATTTTTTTAATTGCTCTTAGTAAAGCAATGAATTCCCACTGTGTATGCCTTCAGACTTTTGCTTTTATTTGAAGAATATATATGCACATTTTCTATAGATTTTTTATTTAAAGAGAAATATGCTAGTAGGTAATGAACTAATGTATTTCAAATGTAAAGAAATAATACATATAGTAATCTATTTTTATTATTAAAAAAATAATTATTTATTCTTTCATACATTTTATATATAATGAGGTGGTGCTTTAATGGTAAGTATCTATTTTGTTCTAACACTCTTTTAATTGTGCATATTATTTGGTCTAACATATTAAAAATATATTTTTTATCCATTAGCAAGTTTTTAGTTTTTTCAAAAAATAAATTTTAAATGGATGTGAAGAGAGAGACTAGAATATATATTTTAAATAAAATCTTTATAAGGTAACATATTTATCTTACAAATAACTAAGATAAAATACAGATATGAAGATATTTTTTCTTAAGTGTTTATTAGTGTCTTAAATGTGAGATTACAAATCAATTTTTATCTTTTTAATAGGTCTTATTTTATTTTTAAAAAACTATTTTGTTTTTGTTACAACTTAAAATCTAAATTAAATTAAAAGTTAGAGTGTGATCGAGATTTCTGTCTACCTCTCTTTTATTTACTCCATCTCTCCTACCCACCTCCCCCTTCTCTCCAATCTCTCCTAGTCTCTTCTTCATATTCGTCTACCTCAAACAAAGACATCTAAAATGATAAACTTCAACTCAAACAATATATTTCAACACTTAAACCGTACTTAGGTTCATAGAGTGATAATATATGCGAGCCATGATCTCGACATGTTTTTGAAAGGGAAACTATGGATTCTCTATCAACATTGAAAGATTTAGAAATTGTGCTTCAGTAGTGTTTGGATTCCTATAAGTGGAAACATTTGATTTGAATCTATCACTTCTCCATTGAGACATTTGTTGCATCCTAATTATTATATCAATTGTTCTCATTAACTACACTATTGTTAAAAAAAACTAGACCATTTTTTTTAAATAGACTTTTTCAACTAAGATGCAATTTTTTTTTTTCGAGATACCCATTGCACACCAAAATGATTTATGCTTAGATGATCTTATTGAAAATGATTTATGCTTAGATGATCTTATTGGGTCAGCATAGATTAAGCTTAGGAAAATTTATTTTCCTCTAGAGACGATGGATTTTATAGGGTTATGCATATGAGATTGCCCTTCCAATTTAATCAATTGTCACCACTGCCACCTTCGAACCACACGCTGTACGAAATATACCTGATAGACCATTGATTTTCTTGGAAGACGACATATACGCACTCGTATTGAATGAATCCTGGTTCTACCATTCCACGGCAGCGCGGTTCAGTCGGTTGAAATGCTCAACCTTTTCGTGGGTTTTACTATAGAGCAGAAAGGCAAACAGGAAAAATGGGGGTGGCAGGGGGATTTTGGGATTTGGTGAAACCTGTTGCACGCTACGAAGATGTGGAATATTTGAGAGGGAAGAAAATGAGTGTAGATCTCTCATATTGGATTGTTCAACAAGAGACTGCTCTTAAAGGAAATGCCAGGAAACCCCACCTGCGCCTCACCTTCTTTCGAACTGTCAACTTATTTGCAAAGGTATTTTTGTCCGATCCTCACATCTTTAACAAAAACTCAATTTGGTTGCTTTTTGATTATGTTTCGAGTTCAATGTGAGTGTTCCAAACTAATATGCAGAAGTATGTGTACAACAAGGTACAGGGTATTTGTTGATATTATCATAGGAGAGTGTAAATTATGATAGCACCTCTGAGACATCTATTTTGTTTTATGACTTTTATAGTTTTTATTTCTTAGTGTAAAAGATGTCTCAAATATAAGAGCATCAGGTGGTAAATTGAAGAATATTTAGAGGCCTATGAAGACCAGTGTTAGTGTTTTGAATAGGCTTATCCTACTGTAATATAATAATAGGCTTATCAAATTCAATTGACATGGAATTAGCGCACGGGCATTCCAATGTAAGACACTGTATACACCTGAGTTAGTTCCATTGAAAGACATGAACCGTGTCATGATACTGCTATACCCGAACCATTTTATATTCTCGTAATGGAGTACCAACTGAATTTTACAATTGCCCTCGGTGTCCGCCAAATTGCAAGAGTACTTAGCTGTCTTTACATTGCTTGCATACCAAAAGTTCGAACTCTCTGTCCAGTTGCAAGAAGTTTTTATTTTTAAGCTTGGATTGGGGAATGGAGTTTCTGGAGACTCTCCTATCCATGATTTTTGCACATGAAACTTTCTTCACGAAGTTTCCTTACCTTACAAACTGACAGTTTGAAATAAGAAAACTAGTGGTTTTTGTTATCGTCTACAATGTGTGGACATTACAGAAAAGTAAATATGTTATTGTAATTTCGTTAAAAGATCTTAAAGCTAAACTGTTATAATGGAATTTAGGAAGAATCCAAATATATATTATAGATTTTTTCATACAGTCGCACTTGGGAAAGTCCATATCTGTTAGAATGCATGCATGTTTAGAATTTAACAATCTACATCAATTATTTAACTGGATCATTTTAATAATTTTCTAGAATTAGGGCTATTCTATAATTTGTTTGAAATTTTACTGCTCACTAACTTGTTTGGACCTAAACTGTCAGAAGATGACTGGTGCATTAAATTAGGTTTTTTTTTCAGACATGCTCATGGCTATCTATTGTTGATTTTATGGTCTTGTACACCCCTTTTTTGGAAGATTGTCTGTGCTCAAATACTTATAGGTTTGGTTGGGTGGAATTTTTGTGGTTCAGCTTGGTGTATTTCCACTGTTTGTTGTGGATGGGGATGCTCCAACTTTGAAGTCTCCAACACGGTTGGATCGTTTTTGTAAAATGACAGGGATCGATTACTCTTCCCATAAAAATGTTGAAAGCACCATCATTGCACGTAATCCTGTCTTTAATCAATATATTGAAGAATGTGTGGTGAGTTATGTGTTGCTTCTCAGAATGTTCACTCACTCTTTCAGAATTGATTTATGGTTTATATTTGAGATTTTTTTTCATAGCAATCTTAGTTCTCTTTGGTAAAAAACTCAGTTTGCAATACATCAAGGATTTTTTAAAAATTGCTGAGTGAATAGATATATGATTATTAGCAATGAAGTTCCATTGTGTATAGTTTATCAATATGTAGTTAAAGGATGTATTATTTTTAATTTGCTAAGTGAATGAGGGATTCTCTGTTCATACAACTGAAAAACGATGAAACATAAAAGCAAAGAATGTCCGGATTATGAAATATCAAGGCAACAGCCAATTCCACACCATCATGGAATCATGCACACTATTAAAACACTAACATATCAAACTACTCAGTTATCCACTACCAGCTATCTAGCTGCATTCAAAAAACAAAATAATGCATTGGCACAAACCATGGAAATCAGCCATGGCCAGCTTATGTGGTTAATGTGCTGCATCTTAATTCAGCCCTTTAACATCCAGCTCAATTCCATTAGATCTTTCTCTATACATGGAATGAAGCCCTTCAAGGCATTGGGGGTGTGTTTATAGCTCCAACAGTTTCCATTGTCTTCATCTAGTGCGGATGGTCACATGAGTCTTACAAGGCCCAGGTTGGAAGAAGCTGCCACAGCATGCTCTGTCGTGAAGGTCCAGGAGATCAGGGTTTGTGGCTGACTTTGATAAGAATGCCCTCAGGGAGAGGCACTGGGAACAGACAATCTTTAATGATTAATCAACTGTAAATGATCCATTTCTTTTTAGCGTCTGCTACTCCCAGAAATTTATACATCATATCTTCAAGATGTTTGACAATTTCCACCTCATGTGCTAAAGCTCCAATTTAATTTCTGAGAGCTGCCACCTCCAAGTTAGGGGCTAGGGCTGAGGCTGGAGCTTGGGCAGCAACATGGGGTTTGGGAAAGGGCTTTTGGTATTGATATAGTACAACATCCAGTTCCTCAGGTTCTCATTCCACACCTTCTTTGTCACACTGTGTTTAAATTTCTCTTGGATGGAGAACACATAGTGCTTAATCTCTAGGTTTTCCACTAGTCCATCCCCTTGCAGCACAGATTAGATCATCCTTGATGATTCCTTATGTTTGCATTGGAAAGTTGAGCTAAGAAGGTGGTCTACAACTGTCAGTCTACTACCAGATTTAGGGTGCTAAAAATGTAAATTTGTCATTTTTCCTTGTCCTCTCAGTCCAAAGAAGGAAACAAGATTAGATAAGACACAATCTAGATGTTATTGACTCCCAAAGCATAGTGAGAAAAAAAAAAACTCCCAAAAAATAGTGAGAATAAAAAATATCATAGCCATAGCAATCCTTCCTTGAAAGGAGGCTCACACAAGTAGAGTGCAGTCACCCTGGCAAAGAAGGATTTGAAGGTCACCTCAAGAGCCTTGGTGGATTCGTTAAGGAGGTTATAAGCGATGCAAAAATGATGACAAAAGGTCATAGAGAGGATTTAGATTTTAGCTGAAGGTCTAAGAATGATTTTTGGTCCCCTTTCTCATCTTGGACCATGACCTTTATGTTGCAGCAAGATTTCATCACACAACTCGTCTTAGTGCCTTGGATATCTTGGAGAACACTACCATTGGGTATATTGTCAGACTCTCTAAGAAATTGAGAAAATGACTTATCATCAAAGTAGGATACGAGAAGTGGGGATTCTTGGAGATTGTTTAATCTCCGAATCTGCAGGGCTTTTTTCTGCAAGGCTTGGATAAGTATCTGCAAACCTCTTTCTATAGATAGATAGTAGATGTTGAATGAGAGGGCTAGCTAAGCCTTTGAGGAGTTTAAGGGATTCCTTCTCATTATAATTTTTAATCCCAATCTTGACTAAGAAAGCCCCTTCAAAACCACTATGTTAATTTCTTATGATATCCCCAACCTTGTCAAGACCCAAATTGGTTTTTTTTTGGAGCATTGCCTAAGTTGATTTAAGAGTAGTGCTGCAGATGGGGAACCCACAAAGCCTTTTGTCTATTGTCCTTATCTTTGTTGGCTCCTGTTTTAGGGGAAATGTGTAATGTCTCCTTTTTAAGCATTAGCTATTTTTAGAAGTTAGCCTATGACTTTGGTCCCCGTAGGTTAACATGGTGTTTAGGGGACTCTTTTAAGGGTGTTCTATGGCTCTTCACCTGACCTTTTGGTGCTTATCTCAATGTTCTTTAGCTCAATGTCCTAGTTTATTGTGGTATGCCTTCTTGAGATCATTTAGGGCTCTTTGATACACACTTACTATTTCTAGTAAGTCACTTGGACATTTGGATCATATTTATTATTTCTAGTAAGTCACAGGATGATCGGTGGGCATCATGGCTATGTCTGGAAAGTTAGCAAGATTAGTCTCATGAATTGTTATTGGCATTTATTGGAGTATAATGATTTGATTTGATTTGATTTATTAAAGTCTTATCAAGTATTAAATGACTTTATGAGAAGGGATTATAAGGAGTTTAAAGAGTTAAACATTTTAATCTCATAAAGTGATTAATTAAAATCCATAAAGGGGGTGCCAATATAGGGAGATGTAAGGAGAATATTAAAATTAATTCATAAAGTGACTTTATGTTAATTAAATATTATATAAGGGGTCACTTTATTATTATTCCCAATTGCAAGTAAATATGAAAATTAAAAGAAAAGGAGAATTAAATGGGTTTTCTGGAAGCTTCCTTGGAGAATTATAAAAGGGCTCATTTGGAGCTCATTTGCATATACTTGGTTTATTTTATTTCTCTCTAAGAAGCTTGGGAGCTTTGGATTTTATTTGCAAGAAATCTGAGGATAAAAACCCTTGGAGTTTCTTGGTGATTTGGGCAAAAACCCAAATCCATCTTTGGTGTGGATTCATTCAGAATTCACCAGTGCGCTTCATTTTCAGATTGTCGAAGGTTTCAACTGAAAATCTCTCTGGAGGATTTGATAGGGCATATTCTATTTATTTCATTTTCATAAAGTTGCAGGCAAGTGTCAAATTCACCATTGTGCTTCATTTTCAGATTATTGAAGGGTTATCTTATATTCAAAAGAAAAGGATGCCATTCTAGGGTTCCTTGTTTTGGGGTGCTGGAAATTGATGAGTACTGCACTTTATCACTTGTTTGTTTGGACGGCTGTAGATTGTGATCTGCATTAAAGGGTTTGTAGAAGAAGCAAGCATATATCACCTTGACATGGTTTGGTCAAAGGAAAATTTGAGGGTTTAATGTGCAGCTGCTGTTAAAAGTTTCAGATAAGTATATGTTCTTGCTGTTGTAGCATTTGGACCTGATAAGGTCAGAAATCAAACCCCTTTCCTTTGATTTTTCTGTTGTAGCGATTAGAAATAAAGAGAACAATATCATTGCTATGCTTCTATGCTGATCGCTGGAAATGAAGATGAAGTGAAAATCTGTGTATTGAGCTGGTGTTAAGCATGTAACGGAAACTACTCAGATCTATGCAAATTAAATATACTCCATTATTTAAGGTCAGAATTATATGGTTGATCATTGCTATATTTTCATTAATTTGCTGTTCATCTTAAAAGATTGCAGTGATTATATGTTTATTCAGTATTCTTGTTTGCATAGTAAATTAAGTGTCTCATTATATACCATCTCTACAAATCTGAAACTAAGTATTCAAACTTGCAAGCATACTGTTTGACAAAGTACCTTCATAGTTGAGTGGTGAAAGAAGTGTAAAAAAATTGGTTGCAATTTGGGGTGGGATACTTAAGTGGTATTGGAGCCCAAGTTCTCACCATCTTGTTAGGTGATTTGATAAAAAATTCAGAGTTATGTCAATGGGTTTCAGCAGGGTTGAAGATCAAATTAAGAGGAGTTATGAACATGACGCTACCCAATTTGTTGAAGAGTACCAAAGCATGCCTGAGGGGTTTGAAAAAAATGTTTCCTGCGATGATTTCTTAGGTGTGGTTATAACCTTGAAACCTGGAAAAATGGGCATGGTGAGGTGCATTAGAAGAATAATGAAAGAAAAATCAGAAGTTACCCTTGAAGAAGGGTTAGCAAAGGAAGAAGAAGCACTTGTTTGTGACTTGCATCTTACAGGTGATCTTGGAGAAGATAAAAACCAGTCAACATGCATGGAAGATTGGACTCTAAGCTCACTTCAGCCATATGAGGACAAGGACATAGGAGAGTCACCTACTGAAGCTATAGATGAAGAGTACATGAAGATTGAAGGAGATGCCGTCATGGAGGTTGCCAAATCAGAAAATTAGTCGCCTATTGCAGCCATATCTGAGGAGCAATCTTCACTTGTGTTAAAGATATAGCCTCATTCGGATTGAAGCAAGCAATATATACATAAGTGGTGAACATAAGCGGTGTTAACTAATGAACATAAGCGGTGAACATTGAATGGAGGGTCATGTCCCCGTAGGGTCATGACTCTACATGGCATAAACCACGTAGAAGTCATGCCCCTATGTGGACATGACTCTTCATCCCTTTATTTATGTAAAGGCATTGACACTTGTTGTGAACCGAAACCAATAACCGTGGCAATTTCACGAACCAGCAAGCTGTCGATGTTAGAAGGTTAATAAATAGAGTTATATATATATATCGGAGGAAAACATATTCATTGCAGTGATCTCATTAAAGTCTATCCTTACTGCATATTATCAGACTATTGTCTTCTCTATCTCTGATCTAAATTCCTTAACATGGTATCAGAGCCAAGTTGGTAGATAAATAATAAAAATAGTGACACCTCTTTTCTAAAAATTCAGACTTGCATTCAGAATCAAAGGAAAAACAATCATGGTGAACAGTTTTAGAGTGGAGGATAGACTCGAAGGCGCATCCAACTATGTCTCATGGAAAATTCGAATAACAACAATTCATCAAGAACTCGAACTAGATGCATACATAGAAGAAGATACTAAGATGCCCGAAGACGAGCCATAGAAAACAACCTGGAAAAGATACAACAACAAGGCTAAGAAAATCATAATTGATGCTGTTAAAGGTCACATTCTCCCAACCATCTCAAAACTAACTACAACTTATGATATGTTCAAGACCATTCAAAACTCATATGAAATAAATAAGGCAAGCAGATTGCTCACTTTAAAATAGCAATTAATGCATATCTACATGAACAAAGGAGAAACAATCACATCCTATTTCATGAGGATTTCAGAGTTGAAAGACCAATTGTCAACTATTGGAAATAATGTAGATGATATGGAGCTATTTCTAATAGCACTTAAGGGATTACCATCTAGTTGGGAATCCTTTATTCAAGGCATTAGTGCTCGTCCGACACTACCAAAATACGATCAACTCAAGAATGATTGCACTCAAGAAGAATCTCGACTAATCACAAGAGGATTGGGTCCAAACAAAGAGGGAGAAATTCAAGCACTACATGCTAACACAAGCAACAAAGGGAAGAAAAGGAAGTTCAAATGGAAGAGAGGAAATAATCACAAAAGCAGAGACTTCTCCAAGATTCAATGCTTCAAGTGTGATAAATTTAGACATACTCACAGGTTCTGCCCACAAAGAAAGAAAGCTCAAGCAACCATAGCTGTAGTCAAGGAAGTAGAGAATCCTCTATTTTTCTTAGCCTTATCAAGCGAACTAAACTCAAACAAACATATGTGGATAATCGACAGTGGAGCATCACGACACATAACCGGATTTAGAGATCAATTCGAAACCTTTGAAGGCCACTCAATTAAAGAAGTTACAATAGGAGACAATTCTACCTATCCAGTGAAAGGAATTGGGACTTGCTCAATTCAATTAAGAACAGGGGTTACATTACAATTGAAAGATGTTCTTTTTGTACTAGGTATCAAAAGGAATTTGGTCTCTATTTCAGGACTAGCTGATCAAGGATATCGTGTCACCTTCCATGAAGATAAAGTTCTACTCTGACCTAAAAATTATAACATAAAGAATGCTATTCCTATAGGATCTAGAGATGGTAGTTTATACAAATTATGTAATACTAAAAAACAAGCACTAAATCATGAAGTATCAAACTCTAATGAAACTTGGCATAGAAGATTAGGACATCTTCGATTTAGTGCCCTACCTTCTATAGGAAAAATTACCATAGGATTAACCAATCTAAAATCTGATCATATGTGGGAACTTGTAAAGAATGTGCTCTAGGGAAGAACTCAAAAGGGTCCTTTCCCTCAAGTGAACACAAATCAAAAGTTGTACTAGAACTTGTCCACACTGATTTGTGTGGTCCAATGTCATTACCATCACTAGGGGGATTCTTGTATTACGTGATATTTGTTGATGATTACTCTAGGAAAACTTGGATCTATTTCATAAAACTCAAAGAATCAAATGAAGTGTTATTGAAATTCAAAGAATTTAAAGCCTTAGTGGAAAATCAAACTGGAAAGAAAATAAAGACTCTAAGATCAGATAATGGGAGTGAATATATCTCTGAAAATTTTAAAGAATTCTGCATTTCTGTTGGGATTAAGAGGGAGTGTACTGTACCTTATAATCCTCAACAGAATGGAGTCGCAGAAAGAAAAAACAGAACCATCATCGAAGCCGCTAAAGCCATGATGCATGATCAAAATCTACATATCTAATTTTGGGCTGAAGCGTCAAATACAACTGTGTACATTCAAAACAGATGCCCTCATTCAATCCTAGAGAATATAACACCTGAAGAAGCCTTTACAGGAAATAAACCAGATTTAAGCCATCTAAGAATCTTTGGTTGCCACGTGTATATTCACGTTCCTAAAGAAAAGAGAACCAAACTAGAACCCTCTGGGAAGAAAGGCATATTTGTTGGCTACAGTGAAACCACTAAAGGATACAGAGTCTATATTCCAGGACGAAGATCTATTGAAATCAGTAGAGATGTCAAATTTGAAGAAGATGCTGCTTATAAACTCTCTCTAAGTGCAGAAGATGATCTAACCACAGAATCAGATGAAAATCTTACAATTGAGAATCAAAGGGAGACTATCATAGAAAATCATGAACTTCAATCAGCTAATTTCGAGAATGTTGAAAATCCTAACAACAAGAAAAGACCACTATGGGCAAGAAAGATGATTGAAGAAAATAATGTGGAACCCGATGAAATCTTCAAAGAGAATAAGAAAACAAGAAGTCAATCATGCTATGTTGCACTCATGACCGAACTTACAAAATCTGAACCATCAAATGTTGAAGAGGCCTTAACATGTCAAGCTTGGAAAGATGCAATGATTGAGGAATACCAATCTATCTTAAAAAATGATGTTTGGGACATCGTACCTAGACCAAAAGACAAATCAGTTGTCTCATCAAAGTGGTTATTCAAAATCAAATATGCACCAGATGGTTGTATTGAAAAACACAAAGCTAGATTCGTTGCCAGGGGGTTCTCTCAAAAGGCTGGAATTGATTACGAAGAGACATTTGCTCCAATTGCTCGATATACTTCTGTAAGAACCATCATTGCCATTATAGCTTCCAAAGGGTGGAAGATACACCAAATGGACGTAAAGACTGCATTTTTGAATGGTGTTATTGAGGAAGAAGTATATTTAGAACAACCTGAAGGCTTTGCTACACATGATAGAAATCTCTGTGTGTAGACTAAAAAAAGCTCTCTACGGCCTTAAGAAAGCTCCCAAGGCATGGTATGGAAGGATAGATAGTTATCTCTCCAAACTAGGATATTCCAAAAATGAAGTAGATTCTAACATATACTTCAAAATATTGGATGGTGACATGTTAATACTTTTTCTCTATGTTGATGACTTGTTGTTAACATGAGAAGATCACCTCATTGCAAAATGCAAACAAGATCTTGTGGCTGAATTCGATATGAAGGATCTAGGTCTACTGCACTATTTTCTGGGCCTAGAAGTATGGCAAAAAGAGAATTATATTTTCCTAAATCAAGGAAAATACACCACTGATATCCTGACCAGATTTGGTATGATAGATTGTAAACCTCTATCCATTCCAATGGAAACAAATCTTCATAAGCTCAAAGTGAAGCAGTAGATTCAAAACCTACAGATCCTACATACTATAGACAAATTATTGGATCTCTTATGTACCTGGTAAACACTCGCCTTGATATTTGTTACGCTACCAATGTGTTAAGTCATTTCATGTGCGCACCTAAGAAGATTCACCTAATGGCTGCTAAGCATATTCTGAGATACTTGCGTGGCACTATTGGACTTGGCCTGAAGTATAAAAATGTTGAGATACAACTCCAAGGGTATTCTGATTTCGACTGGGCAGGAAGTTCCATTGATCGTAAAAGTACAACGGGGTGTTGTTTTAGTCTTGGATCAGCTATGATATCCTGGTTTAGCAAAAAACAGTCAGGAGTTGCTCAGAGTTCCACTGAAGCCGAATATATGGCTGCCTCCATGGGAGCACGTGAGGCAGTATGGTTAAGGAAATTGCTAGTTGGACTATTTGGGAAGCCTCTAAACCGCACTATGATTCACTGTGATAATCAAAGCTGCATCAAACTTTTTGTAAATCCAGTTTTTCATAATCGATCCAAGCATATAGAAATCCCATACTATTACATAAGAGATATGGTAGACAAAGATGTTATCAAATTGACCTACATCAGCACTGAAGAGCAAAGTGCCGACATATTCACCAAACCTCTTGCAAAGTTGAAAGTGGAGTACTTTAGAGGTAAACATGGTATGACTAAATTATAATGGAAATTTCTGATATTAATCTTAATCATATGGAATTTGATATATTCATGAATATCTTGGATGCAATATTGCATGTATGTGCTATGTGTAATGTCCCCTAATAAATTCTAGTTTAAGTTCAACTAGAATATTATATTAATTATCCATTTCATTAATATAAATTAATTAATAATTAAATAAATTATTCTCAGGTTAATTATTTTATATTAGTATTTCGTCACTAATATAAACTAATTAATAAGCCAATAAACTATTGTTTATTTTTGAAATGGAATAAGTTTCGGGTTGGTTTCCAAACAGTTTCGGGACGGAACGGATTCCTTTCTAAATTCATTTTTAAATGGAGGCACTGTTGGAAATAGGCGTAGGGGAAAATATCATTAGATTTAATAATTGGAAGAGAGTTCATATTCATCTCTGTAGTTTCTGATAAGAAATACAAAGTATTCCTTTCGTCAATAATAATTGGCCTATTGGGATTTCCCTATTGCTATTATATCCATGGCGGAATCGAAGCAAGAGGAAGGATGCAATTAAAACAGAACGGTGTGATGAAATTTCCAGAAATTCAAAGATTCAATAGCTTTATGTTTTATTAGCAATCTTTTGCTTGACCTGTGACGGTGTTTCCGGAAAGAGCTGTTTCAGTATAATAATTTGAGTCAACACTGAATTGCCAACTTGGCTGTGAACGCTTCAGGTGCACAAATATTAAAATCTTTACCAGTTGCAAACTGCATATTCATTTCCTTTCATTTGCAGAATTAGGAACATTATTTGAAATGATCAATAATCATTCCCCTATTATATCGAACAAGTAAAATTTTTTTGTGAATTAAGCAAGAGGAAGGATGCAATTAAAACAGAACGGTGTGATGAAATTTCCAGAAATTCAAAGATTCAATATTGTTATGTTTTATTAGCAATCTTTTGCTTGACCTGTGATATTTCTTTTCCTTGCAAATAAATTCAGTTAAGGAATTTTATAGTGGTATTAGAGCTTTTGAATCCTGCCAGCCTGTAGGGTGTTTTTAAGTTGAAAATTCATGGAAAATCTATGCACAGTTGAGTATGCACCAGGGAAATTATAATTTTCGGAATACTAGGGCCCGACAAAACAAAACAGATATCAAAACTTTCTTTTAGCACAAAGTAGTTCTTCTATTCAGTTTGAAATTGAGGACAGCCATACTGAAACTGACGAAGAGATTATTTTTGCAACAAACAATATGGGGGAATCTGAAAACAATATGGATCTCATAGTAGCTTTAATCAGAAGTCAACAAGATATGTAGGACAATGTCAACAGAATGACTAATTTAATGATCCAATTTATGGCACAAAATAATAATCAACATCAAAATGTTGGGGTACATAATGGGGGTAGAGATGAGCATTCTGTTAATAATAATCAGCCGGAAAGAACAGGAACAACCAAACCCTTTATGCCAACCTTCACTGCTAGGAATGTGCAACCAGAAAATGAACCAACAATTAGAGAATTACAGGATGAGATACACCATGATTGGTTATTATCAGGGGATGATTTTAGATCAACAATGACATTTAGAGAATACTTGGATGTCAGAATGAAACATAGGCCAAGAGGACAACGAGGGAATAACAATGAATTACAGAGGAAAATTGGTAAGATGTCTATTCCTTACTTTGATGGATCAGGGAAAACCACAATTAGGGCATGGGTGCAGAAACTTGACACCTATTTTCAATTAAATCCTATGTTGGAAGATGAAGCAATCAAATATGCAGCATAACATCTTGATGGTGTAGCACATGAATGGTAGCACCATGAGCAAGTAACTTTGGGGCATAATCAGATTATTACATATGTTGAATTCATTGAGAAACTTATTGACAGATTTGATTCTAAAGATCCTGAACTTCATCTAAAAGATTTAACTCAGCTTAAGCAAACTGGAACTGTTGAGCAATACATTTCTGAATTTGAAAAGTTGGCAGTTTTAGTAACTGAAATTTCAGAGAGACATAAAATTGTTATATTCATAGATGGATTGTCCGATTCACTCAAAGGATGGGTTAAATCCTTAAATCCTCCAACATTACAGACAACTATTAAAAGAGCAAGGGAATTGGAACCTTCTTCAAAAGGGAAAACTTTTAATAAAGGACCACCACTTAAGCTAGACAAACAACCCTTTAACAAGGAAAATTTCCCCAATAATAGGTTAGATAAATAAGAAAGGGAAGAACTCAGAAGAAAAAAACTATGTTTCAGCTGTAGAGAATCATGGCAGCCAGGACATAGATGTCTGGGAAAGGGGAAAATTCATTACATTGAAGTTATGTCAGATAGTGACGATGAAGAGAATGTCGAACCTAACATAGAACCTGCATCAAAGAACACAGAATCAGAGACAGTAAAACATGGTGAAGGGGTAATAGCATCTATGGCATGAACACCACATTATAATATTTTCAGAGTTAGAGGAGTTTTGAATGGGCAGCGTGTGGTTGTTATGCTTGATAGTGGTTCTACTCATAATTTTATAGATGCAACTCTTGTGGAAAAGCGTGGTTTGCAAACTGAAAAACACGAGGGTTTTGATGTTAGAGTAGCAGGTGGAACTAATTTATCCAGTACTCATAAAGTTCCTAAATTGAGTATTACTCTTGGTAATTATACTGTTACTGATGATTTTTATGTGATTGATTTGGTTGACACTAATGTTGTTCTGGGTATTCAATGGATGGAAACATTAGATGAGTACACTCAGAGTTTTAAAAGATTGGAATTTTCTTTTAAAATTGATGAGAAGAAAGTAGTACTTTGTGGAATGTCTAACAGCAGTCCCAAGATTGTTAGTGCTAAAAGAATGGAGGCTATATTTAGACATGGAGATGTGGCATGGTCAACACAATGTTTAATCTCTAACAAGGTATCAGGATTTGAATCTAAATCTTATCAAGATGATTTGTTAAAAGTATTAGATTCACATCATTTAGCTTTCAGTGATATTCCTCCAGGAGTCCCACCTGATAGAGGATTTGAACATACCATTTAATTAGACGAAGGTGCCAAACCAGTTATCACAACTCCTTACAGACATCCTAAAACATTCAGGGATGAAATAGAAAAGGCAATTAAGGAATTATTGGATATGGGGCATATCAGGCCTAGTTCTAGTCCTTTTGCATCATCAGTAGTACTGGTCAAAAAGAAGGATGGAACTCTTCGTATGTGTATTGATTACCGGGCTCTTAACAAGAAGACAATCAAAAACAGGTTTTCAATTCCTCGTATTGATGAGTTGTTAGATGAATTACATGGTGCTGTCTATTTTTCTAAAATTGATTTGAGGTCAGGATATCATCAGATTAAGTTAAGAGATCAAGATATTCATAAAACTGCTTTTCGCTATCATTATGGTCATTATGAATTTTTGGTTATGCTGTTCGGTTTAACAAATGCTCTGGCAACATTTCAGTCTTGTATGAATCATATCTTTAACAAACAGTTGAGGAAATTTTTGCTAGTTTTCTTTGATGATATATTGATTTACAACAAAACTTGGGAAGATCACTTGAAACATATTGATATAGTTCTTGGTATTATGGAATCTCAATCACTTTATGCAAAGACTTCTAAATGTGAATTTGGAATGGCAAAAATTTTGTATTTAGGGCATATGATCAGTGCTACAGGTGTACAGGTTCAGCAGGAAAACATAAGAGCCATTCTAGATTGGCCATCGCCACGAAATCTTACAGATTTACGAGGGTTCTTTGGATTATGTAGTTATTACAGGAGATTTGTCAAAGGCTTTTCATAGCTTGGGGCACCATTGACAGATCTTACCAAAAAGGGGGCTTTCCGATGGACTGAGGAAGCACAAGTTTTTGAGAAACTTAAAGAGGTAATGAGTTCTTGCCCAGTACTTGCACTCCCAGATTTTAATCTTGCACTCCCAGATTTTAATCAGCCTTTCGTCTTAGAATGTGATGCATCTGGTGAGGGAATAGGAGTAGTCTTAATGCAAAATAAACATCCTATAGCTTATGAAAGCAGGAAACTTAGTAACCTTGAGAGATTGTATTCTATTTATGACAACGAAATGTTGGCAATCATGCACGCATTGGCAAAATTTAGACAATATTTGGTTGGTGGCAAATTTGTAGTAAGAACTGACCATAATAGTTTGAGATATTTCTCGGGACAGAAAGACTTGAATGACAGGTAGCAAAAATGGATCAGTAAGATCCAAGCTTATCATTTTGAAATTGAATATGTGGAAGGTAAAAACAATGTTGTTGCAGATGCATTATCTAGAAGGCCCGAAATAAATGCATTATCTGCAGTAACAAATGATTGGAAATCTTTATTGTTGGTTGAATATTGTAAGGATTCTTTTGCATGTGATTTGCTAGATGGTAATATACAAGATGATAAATATAAGGCCGTAAATGATGTTATCTATTACAAGGACATGATTTATTTGATTCCAGGTTCAAAGTTGAAAGAGAAAATCCTCCAATCCGTGCATGATATTCCTTTAGTAGGGCACCTTGGATACTTTAAAACTTATCGACAGCTAAGAGAAACGTTCACATGGAAAGGATTAAAAAATGACGTCCTTCGTTATGTCAAAGAATGCACCACTTGCAAGCAGAATAAAGCAGAGCATACTTATCCTGCAGGTTTATTACAACCGTTGCCTATACCAGAATAGAAATGGGAAAGTATATCAATGGATTTCATCACGGGTTTACCGAGGTCCTCTTGGTGTCTGTTTTATCATCTACCAAACATTAGGATAGGATACTCGAAGGCATTCTATCCTCTCCTGAAAAATCACTACTGATTCCAAGGTCTATATGTGCAAACAAGCGACTTTAGTGGAATAGCTTCTTGGGTAGTGTATGCTGAAAATCTCAAGGGGGACTTACGTTTAACAACTGTCTTGAACTGCTGGACTTAGATGGATTTAGCAATTTTAGGCTCTTCTTTTTTTTGGGAGTTTCTGGGATTTTGACTTTCGAAAGAAAGGAGAAAAGAGATAGGGTTCAAGAAGGCTAATCTAATCCTACGAACTCCAGAGACGGTATCAATTGGGTGCTCTCGAGAAACCAAACCTTGCTTCGCCACACTAGGGACAACTACACAAAGCCGGTGCAATCTTCGATGAATTGTGCTTATGATTAAGATGTTGGGATGCACAGAGGATGGGTTCAGACTAACTTTGCACGGTAAAATGGAAATCATCCATTCACCAAAAGTATGAGCGGAGATACACCATTGATTGACGCTTATCAAATCCTTCATTCAAATTAACAACAATGAAAGCAAATCTAGATTAATTTTAACTAAGTGTTGAGGTAATTGAAACCATGCAAATCATTCAAACAATAGAGATTACAAAGCAAGCGCACATGCAATATATTATCTGGAAATGACCTTACGCAACTCAAAAAACCTCACACTCTCCAAATGAGAGGAGGTAGCCTTATATAGTTTTTCAAAATAAATGAATGGCTCAGATCAAATAGTGGTCAAGGGCCAAGATTGAAAGATATAAACCATAATTAGGGTTTCCCAAAACACTATCAGCTTGAATGAATAAGAAAGTGGCATGTGGCACAGCTACTAATCTCACTGAGGTGAGCGTCCACTTTCCCCTTTCGCAGATTCGGTGTACTTGGACACAATAAGCTTGACTTCCTCCATGGTGACACTTGGCAAATTGCCAATCTGGAAGTCGATGATGTCCACATCATCGGTACATGTGGCGAGGATGCCTTCCCACTCAACTGCCTGGGCAAGAAAGTTTTCATCGATGAAGAGAAAGTTTGCAATCTTTGAAAGATCGCCCTTGTCAATCATCCTTGAATCCTTGAAGAAACTTGATTGAATCTTGGCTCTCAGGTTCTCTGCCTGCAAGTGCTTCTCCCTTATACTCTCTTTCTTCCAAATCTCAGATGCTACATGAAATACTTTGCTCAAAATCTCCCTGACACTCTCTTTTGTCTCAAAGCACTTGGTCTTGGATTTCTTCAAAACGTCAATCCGAGTAACCAAGGTGTAATACCATGTGCTGAAGTCGTACCTATCTTCGGCCTATATGATACCTGCATCCACTAGGCTTCTTCTTGACAAGCCTCAGATAACCTTCAGATGAGGAAGTATTTCATCTTGAATTTCCTCCACGTCCTCCCAATTGGTAGCTAAGTCCTGGATACGGCTAACAAGTGAAGAGGCCGACTCATGTGCTAACACTAAATTCTCTACCAGTATATCTGCACCTGCTGAGGCATCTGAAATCCACTCCTTGGCCTATGTGAATGTACCCTTCATATCCTTATAATCCTTCATTGATTCCTGCTGAAGAGGCTGTGGAGGGGTAACTGGGATCTCATGGTTAAGTGGCCTGGTGAGATGGAGAACATACTTTCTCCATTGCTGGTTTTCTTCTTCAACCTTCTTTCTTTTCTCTTTCTCCTGAGCTAAACTTGCCTTCAGAGCGTTACAAGAGTCATTGAAATACTGGACCTCTTGGTCTTGGGTGGGCTTACCTAGCTCTATGGTGGTGATCTTGTAATCATCTGCAGCGACGTTGTCCCTAGTTTTTCCTTCCTTAGGCATCGCTATCTGGACTGTCCTGTATCCTGCACTGTCTCTCTGGATTAAAGAAAACTTTCTGGTGGGCTTAGGCGGTTTAGCTACAGCTGGCTCATTTACCTTCTCCAAGAATGTTGTTGTAATTCCTTCAGAACAGGCCTCCTTGGGAACCTTGTCCTTTATTCTTTCCCTTAGCCAATCCAGGGTAGTTGACTGCTCCATGGTGTTCTGGTCAAATCCATCATTTGTCCCTCTCGGGTTTGCAGGTATGCCATCCAAGAAGACTGTAGGCGCTTCTGTTTGCTCTTTGTTTGGACTTTGGACAACTTCCTTCATTACTTTCTCAACCAAAGGAGAAGGCAGTCTCACTTCATCGTTAATCATGCACATATTCATCTCTTCATCCCTAGCTGCATTCTGATCGGGCACAATAGAAGCGGCACTTAAGATGGACTGGCCTTCGCTGGACTCCCTTCTTTCACCTCCAATCCTTTTCCCTGTGACCTTTACGGAGCTTCCAGCCAACTCCTTCCTCTTCCGAGACCCAACACTTTCTGGATTCCGGGCATTACCTACAGAGATACAAGGATTGGCGGACGAAGAATCATCTACTCCCATCAATTCGTAGGTCAAGGTCACACCTTTGGCTTTTAATTGCCTTGTCCTTTCAGATGTCCACCACCTCGAATACTCAACCATCGTCCTCATGAGGTCTGCTAAATCTGATTTCTCTTCCTCTGTCCAATCTATTAAAACTAGTGGTTCATTTTTCATCTTTTCAAAACCTGGCTGCTGAAGCTCTGGGCTATCCTCTACTTGATCGGCAACTCTGAATACCTCTGTTGCCCTCACCATGTTCAAAGGAATTCTCGACCAGAATCTCTTCCTGATCTCAAAGCTATCGGCTGCGTTAGCCCAATAATCTTCTAGATCGGCCCTGTGTTCATAGGTTGTCCCTTCGACCTTCTTTATCCTGTGGAATGGATCAAAATTCCTTCTCGCCTTGTACTAATAAAAGGGATACCAGGCTAGCTCCTTCTCAGCTGTCGCAGCAGCTTGTGCTGATGGACATGTTTCCAGCCCATTACAAATTTTAAGAGAGGAAGTCCCTGCCTTCTTCTGTTTTTCCCTCTGAATTACCATATACTCTTCCAATTGCCTTACAACTTCGAGCAACACAACTTGGTTGGTAGGGTAAGCTGGAAGCTTGTAGGGAGGCCCTAAGAATCCTTGAATTCTAAGGTAAGTGAACTTTGGATAATGGATATACCAATACCCGAATCGACTGATGAAGTCCATAGACTCCTGAGAGAGCCTCTGGTGCAGTCCACCTTGCAATGTCCGAGTGATGTGCATGAGGAAGGTATCATTCACTCTTTTAAAATGGAACTTTTCTTCCATGTGGAGTTGGAGATAGCAATCATACACTGGAAACTGGTTCTCCTTGTTCCCTACTTCTCCTCTGCAAGTGAGACCTCTGTATCTGTAGGTCTTGGCCAAGGAATAAAACAGGCAAGAACTCATGAAGAAAGTCCTATTCGCCTCTAGGTTCCTTAGCTGGTTGTCTAGGTTGTCGCTAATCATCCTGGCCCAGTCTATCATTTTTACTCCATTCATTATTTCATTAATGAAATAATACATCCAGGGTTCAAATGGGGCACCCTGAGGATTTCCCATTATTCTGTTGAGTAGAACGATCATGTCCCCAATGTCCTCCTTGAAGTATGCCCTCACCAGGCTCTTCCTTCGAAGTTTGGAGGCGCCCTTCCTTGGCTTGTCCAGCCAAGAATGGTTGACTATGGCATCATATTCTTCCAAGTGGTCCTGATACATGACGTCAGCTTCGTCTTTCGTTACATATACTGTGTTGTGATACTCTGGGATTCGGAAGGCCTCTCTGATAGCCTCATCACTGATGTTCGCCAACACCCTTCTATCAGGTGCAACAATATCTTTACTGGCAGGGTTGTGATGTTTAGCGCATTCAACCACTAACTCGTTGCATTGCATGGTGGGGAGGAAGCCAGCAGCATGCACGATCCCGCTCTTCATCATCTTTCTTGCGATTGTGGTAGGCACAAGGTTGTCCAGACCAAACATTCGCTTCTTAAATTCCCTCAGGTTGATGTGTCTGAGGTTGGTGTCACTAGAGTTAAATCCTCAATTAGAAACCCTTAAAATCTTCCAACTCATGTTTCCAATTTTAACTTCATTCTTTAGGAAAGTGTTGTCATGTTTCCAAATTCGAAGAAAATATCTTCCAAGAGTTTCCAATTTGGTTATAAGTTAGAAATATTTATTAATATTCCAATATTCTCCTTTTGAAAACTTTCCATTTTGGTTTCTAGTTCGAAATCCTTATCAATCTTCCAATATTCTCCTTTTGAAAACTTTCCATTTTGGTTTTTAGTTCGAAATCTTGGAGGATTTTCATGACATCACTTGCATTCTTATTGATTTTGTTTGACTTTCATGTGTAGGCGGACTTTTGGATTTTTATTACCTCTTCAAGGCATGGCGGACTTTTGGTGGCCCTCCCATATGGCATGGCGGAGTTTTAAGGTTACCTTACTACCTTCAAAGCGGACTTTTGGAAGCTCTTCAACCAGCATGGCGGACTTTTAGAAGCTTTCCATCATCCTTTTGGATAGGGCGGACTTTGGTGTTACCTCCACCAAGGCGGACCTTAGTGTCTCCTCATGGGCTCCCCAACTTAACCTCTACATGGCGGATTTTTGCATGCATTTCATCATGGTGGACTTTGGAGGACATGGCTACCAAAGGCGAAGTTTGATGAAGGTTCTACATAGGGCGGAGTTTTGATAAGGCTCCCACATGGTGGATTCTTCCTAATCCATAAGGCATGGCGGACTTTCTAGAAGACTCTCCTTTGGGTGGACTTTGGTGATGACTCAACCAAGGCGAAGTTTCAACTAAGGCATAGGGCGGACTTTTGACACCTCTTCAACATTTGAAGACCTTGGGCGGAGTTTTTTTATGGCCCTTCCACATGGCTATAGCAGAGTTTTAAGACCACTCCCAAGGCTTCTCCAAGACATGTTGGACTTTTGGAGGGTCTCCCACATCTTCTCAAATATGGCGGACTTTAATGAACACCCGCAATAACACTCAACACCTTCCATTAGCCAGATTTAGAGAAAAATTTAGAAAATTTCATAATTTAACCAAATTTAACAGATTGACTTGAAATTTGAAATCCATACTCAGGCAAACCCTCTGAAGTGACACAACCCCTAAAATGTAGGGAACTGGCTTTTTAGGTCGAAACTTGGAAATTTTGGGTCCCGGTTGAAGCTGGTCAGTGGTGTAAGTGCAAACCCTAGATTCCCATCCCAAAAAAGCAAAAAGTAGGCATCCCTAAAAAATAGGGAAAACTTTCTAAAAATAGCCATACCGGGGATTGGGCTGAAAATGCCAAAAACAAAACTTCCTAAAAAATAGGAAAAAGCAAAAAAAGCAAACTTTCTAAAATAGAAAGTTGTCCAAATTTGCCCAAATCAATTGCGATCTTCGTCCTCCGGCCTTTCTAAGCACCCTGGTGGCGTTTGTACTCTGGAATCACATGATTTGCAAAAACTAACTTTCAATCGTTAGGACCTGAATTGCTCAAAATTGGGCAAGGCTTGGTAAAACTGATGCGGAAGGCCATAGGACACTAACAAAACCCTAGAAAGCAAGAAAAGAGAGGGTCCCCATTTGCAATGGGGCGATGTGTGGAAAAAGGTCACAATAGGTCCCAAGGTAAAGATTGTATTTTCGTTGTGGTTGATAGATTAACTAAATTTGCACACTTCTTTTCTATCACTACATAATTCATAACTGTTCAGATCGCAGATTTATTCTTTAGAGAGATATTCTGTTTACATGGTTTACCGAAGAATATAATCAGTGACCGAGATAGTAGATTTTTGAGTATATTTTGGGGGGAGCTTTTCAGATTGACAGGTACAGAGTTGAACCACAACACCAGTCATCATCCGCAAACTGATGGACAGACGGAAATAGTGAACAAGTGGATAGAAGGTTACCTTCGTAACTATGTAGCAGGGCATCAGAAAGCTTGGGTTCATTGGTTATATTTGGGTGAATATTGTTATAATACTACATTTCATATGTCAATTGGCATGACTCCTTTGAAAGCATTATATGGCTATGATGTACTCTCTTTTCTTGACCTTGCTTTTGATGAAAGTAATGTTCCTAAATCTCGTGATTGGCTTCAGGAAAGCCAGGATATTTTGACAACACTTAAGGAAAATTTGCAATGTGCACAGAATCAACAGAAAATTTATGTAGATAAAAAGCGAGTTGAACGCCACTTTGATGTTGGAGATTTTGTGTATCTCAGGTTACAGCCGTATCGGCAGTCATCTCTCAAGCGTAGTGGGGTTGAGAAATTGAAACCCCGGTTTTATGGACCATATCTTGTTGTTCGACAAGTTGGAGCAGTTGCATATGAACTAGCTTTGCCAACGGAGAGCAAGATACACAATGTATTTCACGTATCTTGTCTCAAAAAAGCTTTGGGTCAACAGGTGACAGTTTCTGAGGATTTACCACCAATGGATGAAGACGGTAAGTTAGAGATGATACCTGAAGTTATTCTGGATACTAGGGACATGCACTTGCGGAACAGGACAATCCGAGAATACCTTATCAAATGGAAAAATTTGCCTCATGACGACACTACATGGGAGAATGCAAATGTTTCTTGAGCATTCGAATTTACAGTTGCTTGTGGGCAAGCAACACGAGGCAGGGGAGACTGTAATGTCCCCTAATAAATTCTAGTTTAAGTTCAACTATAATATTATATTAATTATCCATTTCATTAATATAAATTAATTAATAATTAAATAAATTATTCTCAGGTTAATTATTTTATATTAGTATTTCTTCACTAATATAAACTAATTAATAAGCCAATAAACTATTGTTTATTTTTGAAATGGAATAAGTTTCGGGCTGGTTTCCAAACAGTTTCGGGACGAAACGGATTCCTTTCTAAATTCATTTTTAAATGGAGGCACTGTTGGAAATGGGCGCAGGGGAAAATATCATTAGATTTAATAACTGGAAGAGAGTTCATATTCATCTCTGTAGTTTCCGATAAGAAATACAGAGTATTCCGTTCGTCAATAATAATTGGCCTATTGGGATTTTCCTATTGCTATTATATCCATGGCGGAATCGAAGCAAGAGGAAGGATGCAATTAAAACAGAACGGTGTGATGAAATTTCCAGAAATTCAAAGATTCAATATCTTAATGTTTTATGAGCAATCTTTTGCTTGACTTGTGACTGTGTTTCCGGAAAGAGCCGTTTCAGCATAATAATTTGAGTCAACACCGAATTGCTAACTTGGTTGTAAACGCTTCAAGTGCATAAATATTAAAATCTTTACCAGTTGCAAACTGCATATTCATTTCCTTTCATTTGCAGAATTAGGAACATTATTTGAAATGATCAATAATCATTCCCCTATTATATCAAACAATTTTAAATTTGTTGTGAATTAAGCAAGAGGAAGGATGCAATTAAAACAGATTGGTGTGATGAAATTTCTAGAAATTCAAAGATTCAATATCTTTATGTTTTATTAGCAATCTTTTGCTTGACCTTTGATATCAAGATTGACTACATTAAGCTGCTGTCCCGGAATGTGCCGGGAATCTTGATACTAAATTTGCTATGATGAGTTATTGAATTGTTATCATTAAATGGTTGTTCTGAAATTTGTCGGAAATTATGATAACAATCATATCATGATTGACTACATTAATTTGCTGTCTCGGAATGTGCCGGATATCATGATACTAAATTATTTCACCTGTGATAATGACAATGTTACAATTGTCACTAAAATCAAGGTTGTAATCTGATAAGACTTCAAGTAGTTGTTGTCCCAGAGTGCTGGATATCAGATAATCCATATCTCAGATATCCCTTTGAGATATGAAGTATTTCACTAGTAAGTGTTACTGAGTGAATGATCATGTCAAATGAATGTGTATATCTAGAATGTTGTTCCTTAAAACTTAATTATGAAATTCAATCCTCTTTTGCTAAGAGGGAGTGTTAAAGATATAGCCTCATTTGGATTGAAGCAAGCAATATATGCATAAGCGGTGAACATTGAACGGAGGGTCATGACTCCATGTGGCATAAGCCACGTAGAAGTCATGCCCCTACGTGGACATGACTCTTCATCCCTTTATTTATGCAAAGGCATCGACACTTGCTGTGAACTGAAACCAATAACCATGGCAATTTCACAAACTAGCAAGCTGTCGATGTTAGAAGGTTAATAAATAGAGTTATATATATACATCGGAGGAAAACATATTCATTGCAGTGATCTCATTAAAGTCTATCCTTACTACATATTATCAGACTATTGTCTTCTCTATCTCTGATCTAAATTCCTTAAGAACTTGAAAGAGCAATTTTTCAGTCATGGGAAAGATGTTGCAATAGGCAATGAAGTCGGATTTCTTTTTGAAACACCTCATGTTTTTGATTAATAAAGCAGTGAAAACAAGGGCACTGACCCTTTACATAGCAAAACTATTAAAAATCATAGCGCAGAAACAACACTATAACAACAATTAACAACAACTATCAGCAAAAAGGAACCAAGTCTTTAGGAATCAGAAACAGCAACAGAAAACAAAAACAAACTACAAGGGTGCCTTGCGCACCCCAGTGGCATCCATAGCACTGTTCCATTCGTTTGACAGGAACTTGTAGAGGTCCCTAGCCTCCTGCTTCTCCTCCTCAGTGTCCGCATAGCGTTCCCTTAGCAGAGAGAGGGTGAGCGCGGAGCTATGTAAAACCTGCACATGGAATTTGTTAAGGCCCACCATTTGGGCTTCCCAAGCCTCCATCTTGTTCTTGAGCCGCTTGACATCCTCCTTGATAGTCTGCAGATCAAGCATAGAGCCGAGGTTTTCAATTCTCTGCGTGATGTCCAGCACATCTGTGCTCAACTTTTCCATTTGTTGGAGAGTAGGGACCTCCAGGGGGTTCTCAATAGCCAATTCATCCGTAGTTTCTTCAGTCTCTTTGGGCACACCACCAGCAAGGGAGTTATCACTATCATTAACCAGACCCATCGGAGGGATAGAATGCATCACCTATTCAGTCATTTTAGAATCCGAATCCAAATTATTATATTCCAGAGCTTTGCTATCAGAGATATCCATTACCATAAGACCCTTAGTGTTCGTGTTCATCGGGGTCGTATCCTTATCATCAATGAGGTCCTGGGTTTTCATTTCAGAGATACTCATGTCAGCGGCACCAACAGTGGTCGGAACCATGGGGTCCCTAGTCACATTCACATCCACAACATCCCCATCAGGGGCCCCCATAGTGGTATTAGGGCCCTCCTCCTTCTTGTCCCCAATGGGGTCCTCCTCAGAGTCCAGATTCTCGATCACCGGGGTCTTCTTTCTGCGGCTTTTGGAAGCAAGTCCGAAGGATCTCCTTTTAACCTCAGAATCCGGGGAAGGATTGTCATTCTCAGCGTCCTCAGAGGAAGAATTGTCATCAAAGACAATGTGTTTGCGTTTAGCGGGGGTTTTGCTTTTGGCCTTGGATAGGGAGCGAGAAGCACTGGGAGAGGCAGAAAGAGTTAGGGGAGATTGCCGATAAGGAAACAATCGAGGCATAAGTAGGCAGGGACATGGTGGCCGTAGCAAAGCCCTCATGGGGATATTGGAAGAATCTAGGGAAAGCCATAGATAGGGCCGCGAGCTGCTGGGGAGTCGATATGGGGGGCTGAGAGAGAGAAAGATTCTGGGGGGGGCAGAGAGCCTCATGGAATTTATACAACCTGTAAATGAGGGCTTGGTGGAGGAGGTAGGGAGGCTTATCCCCATGCTTGGGGTCCATAGTGTCTTTAATAGAGCTCTCTATAGAGTGCAGTAAATAAAACGACAGACAAAGCAAATCATTGTTACTGAAGTGATTGAGGAGGGGCAAATGGTAGTAGTACAATACCTTATACTTGCCTTCGAGAGTGAAGTACTTCATGATCATGAGGCAGATCATGTTCCACGAGTGCTTGAGCTCCTCCTGAGCAAACCCACCTTGCAGCTTGATGGGTTCTTCGCGGTTACGGAAGAACCATTTCAAACCTTCACTGTTTGCAACATGACTGGTACGCTTCCAGTGGCGGCCATCAAGGGTCAGCTTCGTAGCTTGGGCAATAGTCGCCTCAGAGACATCAAAGGCAATGCCGCCAACCGAGACCCGCCTCCCAGACCAGGATCAGGCGAAAGCAGCCGAGAGTTGCTCATCATGGCCCTTCAAGCAATCCAGAAAATCAGCAACCCCACCTTCAACACAAAAGTTCCAGACCAGGGGGTTGTTTTTAAAATCATCTAGATTATCCGGTTCATATCTAACTTTGTCGCCCCCCATATCTTCCGCCAACAAAGCTTCTTTAGTCATGAAACAAAGAAAGTTGCAGAGACCCTTCGAGAAGTAAGCCAAGAAGAGAAAATGGGAAGTGTGCGAGCCTGATGTCAATAAATGAGAAATGAAGTTGGGCGCATGAAAAAAAATGAAGTCACTTTTAGAAATGATTTCCTTGTTACGAGGCATTAAGAGCCAGCAAATACCGGCGGCAAGCAACACGTTTCCAATCCATTCGTACCTCATCATGACTCTGCAAGCCCAAGTGAAATGCCAACACAACAACGCATGTGTCATCGGTAGCCTGGTCGAACGAGTCACCACCGCATCAGAAGGGATCAGAGGTATATTCCCATTATTTGAATTATGAAACCACCACCTTCAGACTGCCCCGAGGGAAGAGAGGAGGGTAAGGGAAACACTTGCTAGCCGCTCAATCATTAATGAAGATTTTGGATTTCTCTTCATGGAGAAGGAAGTTAACATGGTTTGGGAGGGAGTTGTGACTCCTCCAACATCTTAGCCCTGAGAGGTTTAGGCCAATGGCTGCCATGGCGTCCGCCACATGGTTGCCTTCCCTGTAGATATACATAATTCTGAACGAGTCAAGCCCAGAGATGAGCCTCAAGGTGTCCCTGATGGTTCCCTCAATTGTCCAATTAAGCTTATTCCGCCCTTTGACAGCATCAATGATAAGCATAGAGTCACCCTCAATGTCCATAATCCTGATTCCCATGGAGAGGGCAATGCGTATTCCCCAAGCTAAGGCCATCGCTTCAGCTTGATTAGAGGAATGCCCATTCAGGTTACCTGCATAAGCAGCAACAAGGGCCCCCAGATGGGATCTGATCACCCCTCCACCAGCAGCTAGGCTCCCCCTAGCAGCCCCATCAAAATTGAGTTTAAAATTTGTAGCCGAGGGGGAACCAAACCGTGCTTTGTCTTAGAAGTCTCTTAGAGAAGTCAACAAGAGAGAACAAGGGGGGAAGGTTCCAACATCTAGCAATTTCCCAGTCCCATGTAGAGGGGGGCTTGGACGCCATCCGGATTTTAGAAACAGAGATATTCTCAAGAATCAATTTAAGGAATCGAGCAAACACAGTTTCCATAGAGGCCTCTTTTGTCTCTGAATATCCTGTCATTCCGTTCCTTCTAGATACACCAACTCACGTGGGGGGGGATCTGCTTCCACAGTTGTTGGATAAGGGGGTTGGAAGAGGGGCCCCGAAACTCCTGAGACAGATTTAACAAATTATCATTCATAACCCAACAGATATTAAGCTTACTGTAGACCATCCCCCATAGCTCCCGAGTGAAGGCACAATGGAGGAAGAGATGGGTAGGACTTTCTTCATCATTTTTGCAAAGGATGCATCTGTTAGGGAAACGGAATCCACGCTTGACCAAGTTGTCTTGGGTCAAAATTTTGTTAAGGAGAGCAGTCCACCAGAAGAAATTAACCTTGGGGAGGAGTTGGGGATTCCAGACCTCTTTCCAGATAGAGGAGTAAATAGGTTCCCTAAGTAAGCTGGTGTAGGCAGTTCTGACAGAGAAGTCTGCAGAGGGGTCCCACTTCCAAATAAGTCTGTCCTCCCTAGGAAAACAGGGGGAGGAATATACAGACCAAAAGCTTCTGGAGCTCTCTAGCAGCAGGGAGGAGGAAGGGATGGTCAATGCAATAGTCCTCCAAGGCCCTCCAAGTGCAATTGCTGAAGTAATCATTGACCCTTTCACCAAAGAAGCCTTTGGTGGCATCCTGTAGCCGTCTCACGGAGGGGGAAGAAGCAAGGGGTCTCTCTCCTAACCAACAATCTTCCCAGAAGAGAATGTTCCTGCCATTTCCAATAAGCCACCTCAAACCGTGAGATAAAGGGTCCCTGTAGCTCAAGATGTTATTCCAAATTTTGGAACCCCTGGGAAGGTCTTCCTCTTTCAGAACAGAGGAAAAGTCCTCATTACCCAGGTACTTAGCCCTGATGATCCTACTCCAATCCATATCCTTATTCAGAAGCTTCCAGACAATTTTGGTCATAAGGGCCTTATTGAACCTTGAGATCTTACGGGTGCCCAAGCCGCCCATGGCCTTGGTAAGACAAACTTTGTCCCAGCTCACCAAGGTGAGCCTTTACTTTTCTTCCATTCCTGTCCAGAGGAAAGTCTTTTGAATGTTTTCCAGCTTAGCAGCCATAGCCGTAGATATCTTGAATAGGGAGAGAAAGTACATAGGGATCCCCTGGAGGGAGGAGGAAAGCAGCTGCAATTTCCCAACACTACTCAGGAATCTACTTTTTCAACCAGCCAACTTCTTCTACATTCTTTCAAGGATAGAGATCCAGAAGGAATTAGGGACATCTAACAGTCAAGGGGAGGCCTAGGTAGGTGCCAGGGAGGGAGGCCCTTTGACAACCAAGCATTTTGCAGACTTTATCTTGGAGTTGGGCATTAGTGTGAAAGAAGTAAATGCTGCTCTTTTCATAGTTAATGTGTTGGCCAGATGTCAGAGCATAGGCGTTGAGAAAGGATTTCCAAGCCTTAGCTTCCCAAACAGAGGAGATACCAAAAAGTACAGTATCGTCAACGAACTGCTGTAGAACATTGGGGGGTGCCGTAGAGGTAGGTTTGATGCCCAGAAGAACGCCCCTACGAACCATAGAGTTCAAGTTAGAGGCCAACACTTCAGCAAGGATGATGAAGAGGTAAGGGGATAGAGAATCCCCTTGCCGCAACCCTCTGGAGGCCCTGAACTTCTCTAGGGGGCTCCCGTTTAGCAGCACAGTGTAGGTGACACTATATGTGCATTCCCCAATAAGTTTGATGAGTTTGTCTCCAAACCCCATAGCTTTGAGAACTTTGAAAAGGAAGTTCCAGTTGACCCTATCATAAGCCTTGGAAATGTCAAGCTTGAGAACCATCCCCGACTGATGACACTTATCCATGGAGTGGATAATCTCATGAGTAGAGATGACCCAATCAAGAATCTGTCTACCTGGAACAAAACCCTTTTGGGAAGGGGCTAATCAAAGGATCCAGGAAAAGTTTGAGCCTATTGACAAGAATTTTGCTGAAGATTTTATAAATAGTGTTGTAGAGACTGATAGGGCGGAAGTCCTTGAGAGTAGATGCCTCCTGAGTTTTAGGGACAAGGGCAATGTAGGTGTGATTGAGTTTGTTAAGGAGCCTGCCCAATCTGAAAAAAATAGCAGACTTGACTTCCTCCTTAGAAATAGGGGCCAAAATAAGGTTGTTATCTTCCACCAAGAGGGGTTGTGGGAGGCAGTTAAGAAGGTCCTCCCCAACAGGGGCCCCCACGTCATCATCGTCCCGAAATAAAGTGGCAAAATAGTTGGTAGTCAGTCTGCTCAAACTATCAACATCGTTGACCACCAGATTATTGTTGTCCATGAGGGAAGAGATGTGGTTTCTACGCCTCTGGAGAGTAGCAGATCTATGAAAGAAAGTAGTATTTTTATCACCCTCTTTGAGCCGTTGAACCCTGGATTTCTGTTTCTAGTAGAGTTCCTCTTTGTGGGATTTTTCCTTCCATTTTCTTCGGAGGGTAGCCTCCTCCATATGGGTGGCTTCAAGGGAGTCACCTTGATCAATACGCTCTTGGATAACAGTCAGTTTACTGTTGAGCTCCTTTTTTTGCTTGAAGATATCCCCGAGGTGTATTTGTTCCATCCCTAGACGTTTCTTTTGACCAAGTGGATCTTCTGGGCAATCCTGAACATAGGAGTACCAGGTATGTTGGTGCTCCACCATCTTTAATGCAATCCTTGAACTTCGGATGAGAGTTCCACATAATGTCATATCGAAAAGGATGATTCTTCCTTGCAGCATTTGTGGTATTCCAAAGGAGCAGGGGGTTGTGGTTAGAGACCGTTCTGGGGAGGGCAGTGAGCTTCAAGGCTGGACCAATTCCCCAGTTGCCCGAGATGAGAAATCTGTCAAGTCTGACTTGAATAAGATCCTTCCCCTTCCTAAGATTGGATCAAGTGAAGTTTTACCTCGATAGTTCCACATCCATTAACCCATTCCTACCAATGAAGTCAGCGAGAGCAGTCATGCTGTCAGAATACTCTAGAAGGCCTCCCAACTTCTCAAAGGGGATCAAAGGAGAGTTGAAATCACCCACAATCAACTAGTGGGCATTGACATTATTTTGTATTAGAGCAGTTATGTCGTTCTAGAGCTTTAATCTACCAGATCTGACATTGGGGGCATAAACATTAACAAGAATGCAAGAGTCCATCGGGGAAGAGAGTTCAGAGACCAAAAGGTTGGCCGAGGAGGAGAGAAGACTGCCAGAAAAATGGGAGGGGTCCCACATGGTGACCAAGCCACCAGAGGCTCCAGTAGCATCACTAATAACAAACTTTGCACCAGGCCAAATTTTCCCAGCAACAAAGGAAAAGGAGGACATAGACATCTTAACTTCTTGGAGAAGGACCATAATTTTATTTTCAAAAATACACTTCGTAAGAGAATATTGCTTTTGGGGGTTGTTAAGGCCCCTCATGTTCCAGGAGAAGACCTTCATTTCTTACCTTTTATGGACGTCTCCAAGGTTCGCTGCCTGCCATTGGCAATATCCCTTGTTGCTTCCTTTTGTCTTGATAGTCTCTGCGATGGCCGGCCCGCTTTGAGATCCGTCTCCACATTAGGCTTTGCATTCCTGGTCTTGCGTCTTTGAGTAATCCAGCCCTCATCAATAGGAGTCATGCAACCACTGGATGACGCACCAGGGGCACCAAGTGAGAGGATACCCTGGTTCAAGGTGGGAGACACCAACAGGGAGCGAGCTGTCTTCGGGGCGAGAGAGGGGTCCCTCGCAATCTCACCATCTTCCAGTTGATCAACTAGTGAAACCAAGCTGACCATCGGGGAGATGCACTGTTCCTTTCGGGCCGAATTAGAGTCTTCCTCCACAATCTTTGCAGGAGATTTGAGAAGGTTGTTGATACTCTCAGCAAAGGGTTATTCTTCCATAATTGGGTCCTCGACTACTAAGGGAGGCAGGTCTGGGCCAGGAGTAGGAGTGACAACAGGCCCCACAGGCAGGTCTTGATGAATAATAGGAGCATTTGGCACTGAATCTTCCACCTGGGCCGGGCCCTTAAGCTTGAGGGACAAGGGGGCCAGAGCCTTGCATTGGGAAATAACATGCCCAGATTTGCGGCATTTTTGGGAAAAGAGGGTAGCATTTTCATAAACCAGGGCTTGAGTCCAGCTACCAAGCCTGGATTTGAGGGTTATGAAGCTGGGGAGATTCATGCTCACAGTAGCTTGAACACAGAAACGAGCATAGACCAGGCGCGATTTGGATCTGGTGATATTATCAACACCAACAAAATCACCAAAAGAGTTCCCAATCCATTTGAAGATGGACTCATCCCAGTATTCAAGGGGAAGCCTCGAGAGCTGAACCCATACCGGAGCAGTTTTCTGCAAGTCAACCGCAGGGTCAAAGCCAACCTTCCAATGATAGAGGGAAAGGTTGTTTCGACCATAGGACCAACATCCAGAGAGGACAAGGGCGACATCCTCCTCAACAGTGAATCTAAAGAGGAAGAGGGCACCTGGCATGGCACTAACAGAAACACTCCCTTTCAGTTTCCATTTGTCCTTGACCCATTTTTTGATCATCTCCACCATGGGGCGCAGGGAGAAGAACTTCCCCACTAGAGTATTGGCCATGTTTTGTAAAATGCGGTCCAAAACAACGTCAGGAAGCTCAAAAGACGTTCCCTCAGTTTGCGAGTAGACGGAGACGAAGTTGGGGTCCATAGTCTTAGTATTTCTGACCAACACTTTTTTCCAACCTTTGAGATTCGCATTAACAGCTGGAGGCTCCGTGATTAGAACAGCCGGTATGTCGGGAATAGGATCAGAATCAGATACCATGGGCATGGCCAGAGAGCTCTTCGAAGAAGAACCGTCGATCTGGGGCACCGCCAGACCGGAAGGAGGAATCGCCGTGGGACCAGGAGAGGATGTGACAGACAGTGATAGCATCGCAGGGTCCAAAATGGGGTCCGTGGGTGTTGGGGGGAGATCCCCACCAGCAAACACCACCATGAACGGGAGAGGTTTGAAATTTGAACTTGTAGAGCGGGAGAGCAGAGCGGGTAATAATGATTATGAAACACCTCATGTTTCAACACCTAGTGATGGGCATATTGTGAGCAGATATGATGGAGCCTTCAAATCAACTAATGATGATAGTTCTACATTTGATTTCAGTGATGATACAGGTGGTGTTTGGTTTGAACCTCAAACCAAGCCCATGGAGGGGATTGATTATCATGATGCTTGTACTTGGGAGTGGGAGAATGATTTATTCACAAAGGCAACTAATCACGAGGAATACAATGGTCACATATTCCTTGAACAAGGCAAACAACATTTTAGAACTTGGGATTCGGGTGTGATGATCCTTACATATGGTGTGGGTCTTGCTTGGGGTGGATATACTTCTAACCATAGTGCTATTTAAGCTTCATCTACACAATTGGGCACAAAAGATGGCATTGATAGCATATATGATGATGTTCTCCAATCAGCTAATGATGATGATTCCACATCTTATCCGAGTGTTAATGATGATGATCGTTTGGGTGTGTTAGCACCTAATCATGAAAGAGATTCTGTGTTGGATAATTTTCCTCTTGATGCTGATTTAACTTCTCAGTATGTATAAAGGATGACAAAGAGGAAGCTAATTTTGTAAACATGAGTGTGGATACAAATCAGAAAATTTGTATGAAGATGATGGTTCTCATAGGTCCCATCCCTTGACAAGGCAATTGAAGGTAATTGAAGACATGATTATTTCATCCATAAACCATTTTGATAATACTCAGAGATTGATGACAAATTTTTGTTGAAAGACTCCAAGATCACATAAGAACTTCGAAGGAGAACTTTCCCTTGTAGCCTTTTAGGCACTTAGAGAGGCATCGGTGGTAATGAAAACAAATTACTTGCATCTACTTGATTGGCATTATTCATGCCTCCCTCGAGCCATCAATTATAATCGATATGAGATATTTGTAATGGCTTAGACCCTTGCAAATGGCTTGGTCCTAAAACTTTTAGACTTAAACCATAAATCCATATCTTCATGCCTTAGTGATTTTGGCCAGAGTTATATTTCTTCTTTGACTCCTTATCGCCAGTTAGCTCACTTAAAAGTTACCGACCAAAGGCCCCTTAGTTGTTCCCACAACCAACCCCATTTATTTGCTAACTGGCTCACCCTTGACATTTAAACTTTCTCCACCCCGTGCCCCCTTGGTGATGATGACGTCAATGAAGATTAGGCCGTGGGGCCGTGGGGTGTAGTGTTTACAAGGGCTAGTGGCATCTACACAACATTGTGTGTGGCGATGCTGGGCCCAAGCTTTAAGCCTTTAGTGCAAGGGATGATCTAACCGTTGGCGTCGTGCTGCAACAATTTAAGCATATGGATTAACTGGGAGCCCCTGAGGCCTTGGTGATTGTCTCGATAGGTCATTGTGGGGATGCGGGGCGACACTTTTTTCAAGCTCCAAGCAGCATTCGACATGGTGCTTATGAGGCAGTGGTGGGCCTCACCAGAGAGAGCTTTGCAGATCAACGGTTGGTGGGGACCCGTGGTCCTTAATTTGTCAGAGCTATTAGTCCTTTGAGGCCATGCAACTCATCCGATCGAGATGGGCCCATTGGAAACTAGTGACATGTCTTTAGGAGGAGATCAACGACTGGTGTAGCGTCGTGTCGTGGCCATTTAAGTAGAGATTAATTAGAGGCCCCCAGATGCACGCTGATCGTTTGATCAAGGTGGACCCGACTCCAAGAAGGGGGGGGGGGGGCACGATACGAATCTTGCGGTTCTATTTTATTGAAGGATCAGGTCGATGGCTATGTTTTCATTGGCCATTAAGAGGATTCCAAGCACATCTTTTCCATTCATTTCCACTTGAGGGAAGGGAGCAATGATCAAAATTCAAACCTTATAGGCGCGATTCAATTTTCAATGGTCATGGTAGTGGTTGCCTACAAAGTAGGTTGAAATTTAGTTCCTCAGCCACCCTAACTACTTCTACCCTGATTAGATGTCTTGAATGAAACCATTACTCAGTTTTTGATCTCTTTGTACGCGATCCAAGGGCTCCCATTGTTAGACACAATGTACCACTGAGAGGGGGAGGGTGTGAATCAGTGGTTCTCAATCTTTTCTTCTAGACTTTCTTCTGTGGATGACACCGGTAGGTAAAACAAGCAAAGGGCAGACTTACCGGTTAGTACAGAAAACCAACTCATGCACACACACACAAGGAAACATCACATAACACCAGTATATACGAGGAAAACCCGATGTGGGAAAAACCTCAGTGAGCAATGTTGCTGGAGTCTACTGCTCCAATCCAACCTCACAGTAAAACATGGTTACACAGTTTAGGGCACCAACCCAAGGAGCTACAACCCTTGACAGATTTATGGGCTACAACCCAAAGGAGCACCAACCCCTGCATCGAGCTACAACTCAGTGTTCACAGTTCAGACTTCAAATACATAAGTTATTAACATGTTACAAGTGAATCTTGCAACCTTAACATATATCTTACTTTGTCGGTGAAATACTCCTCTTCTACCGACTCACTCTTCTCCCTGCTCTGCACCTACTGCTTCTCTGCTAGACTTGCACCTCACTCTCTACACATCACCGGTTTCACACTTTGTTGGTGTAGTTGCTATCGGTTCTTCTCTCCAACCGGTTGAAAGTCTCAACCAGGTTTACTATCCCTCTCTTGTTCGTTGAGCATTTGGCTAATCTTGTTTCTTCTTGCAGAAGTTTACAACTTTGCAATAACACAATATTCACTCTGTTCAGCAGCAGCAAACAATCTCCTAGGCCGTTTTTCTTATAGCCTAGATTTCCCGCCAGACGCACATTCAAAACTCGGGCGGCTAGGGTTTCTTCTCCTTCTTCGAGACAATATCTGATTCTTCTGACATCTGTATGTATTTCTTCGTCATAGTCGTGCTTCCTTGATCACGCCCTTTAACCCTGGTGATTTTCTCAGCAAATCCTTCGTAAAGACACAAAGATTCGTTGGGTTGTTTCCTTCATTACCTCAATCTTCTCAATCTCTTAGCTGGCTTGTAGTTGTCACACAGACCTCGAGCCTCAACCCTCTGAAATCCTTCTCCAACACGTCCCGTGATTTGAGTGACATTTCATTAAAGCTGACCAACCCCTCCAACAACCCTTTCGTTGTACATTCTATCCTTATCCAGCTACGGGGTTGTCATGTTGACTCCAGGTCAACGAACTGCCAGCTGTCACTACCAGTTAGTCAAGGGATGGTCACCAACCAACCCACTTTACCGGTTCCTCACCTCAGCCTGATTGCCAACCTTTCCGGTCTCAACCATTTTACTGGTTGTCATGTCATATCTGTTTCCATCTGTTCTATCGATGGAACTCAAACCGGTTTTGTGTTCTTTCTTCTTGATCAAGGATGTTCCTTCCTCTACTAGATTGTTAGGGAGACAACCACTTCAGACTTCATCTGACTGTTCCTCCAAGATGATTGCAACTTCTTCCGGTGGAGTCTTGCTGTTCTGCAACCTCATAGCATATCGGTTTCTTTGTTCTCTTCCAGTGTTGAAGTGATTCGGATAACACTCTGCCTCTTCATCACAAGCAGCCGCTCACAACACTTCTTCATCTCATCACACAAGTCAGGCGCTAGCTCGTGTACAGATGACCTCTGATGTCACCTTCCTTTCCTTTACCGGTGTTCAGTAACACAAGGTGATATCCAAGATATCACATTCTGTATTCCTTCATCACAGTGTTGCATATACATCTCTTCTACCGATAATCATCTCATACCGGTTGACATCAATGACAACACAATGCCAACACCCATGCCCATTAATTGCCATAGATTATCTCGTTCTTCTGACAGGGAATGTTGTAGATGCCTTTTTAGAGCAAGTCGCCTAGATTTTTAAGGATTTCATCCTCATCGACTGATGCATTCAATTGGCCAATGTCTTTCACTTTAGAGGATCATGTGTGCATGCAACAATCATATTTGGATTTTATTTGCCCGCCCTTTCATCTTTATAACCTAACCCTAGCTTGGTTAGGGTTCCATACTCCAATGTAAATCAGAGCTATGTCTGAGCTATAAAGGCAATTTTGTAACATAATTTCGATGTTCTTCTGTTCATTCTCTTATAGGACTCATATGTTCAATAATTGTAATTTTGCTTGGCCTTCACATTAATAAAGCTATCTCCTTACCTTATTTTTTTTTCAGGTATCTTGTGTGTATAATCTCACCTCTATGCTTGAAATATTTCTCTTTTTTCTATTTCTAGATTGTATGCTATGTTAAATGTTCTTATATGTGTTGTTTGTGGATGCTTTTAGCCCCTTTCAACATCTCTCTGAGTTCTAACCTCCATGCTTACTTTGGAAACAAGCTAAGGGTAGGGATTTGTGTATGTTTGGATAGCTCCTATTGATGTTTTTGTGCAGTCATAGGCAAGGAGAATCAAATTCTAATCTTGGTGCATCACCTCCATTTACTTTTCTACATTCCTCCCCCCTTTTTCCCTTGCGATCACTAGGATAGGTTTAGAAGTAGGCTTTAAAGTGTTGGGTTGGTTCAACTGCATCCTAATTAGAAAGGAAGTCGGCCTTCTCCGGAGATTCAACCTCACAATGCAAGGTCCCACACTTGGAGGTTGTTTCCATGTTTCACAAGGTTGCTAGGTATACGTACTTGGCAAGGGTGCAAACTTTTTTGACAACACTATTTTTAGATGGAGATCATCTTCTCCAACTTTATGAGATTCATTTTGATGTGCTAAAAGGGAAAGAAGAGGAAGTTGATAAGCTTACTTATGAACTTAAGGTTACCATGGATTCCTTGAAGAGCACTCAAATGGCCCTTCAAGAATCAGAAATTCAGGCTGATGAGCTTTGTTTGGAATTGAGCTTGGCACATTCTTTATTATCTCCTACAGAATCTAAGTCTCCTATCAAAGCCTCTTTTAACAAACAACAATCCCATATGAAGAGTGTGAAGACTAGACAAAAGAGATGAAGAAATTGAGGGACCCTATGGCAAGGTCTTAGGGATGGAAGAGACATGCTCACATGAAGATATGATTTGCAGCCATGAGGCAAAAATTATGACAAAAGATATATGTGCTTTACATTGCTCCACTTCCTTTGGATCAGCACGCGATACAAAGCATGAAACAAAGAAGAAAGAAGTGCTTGGGAACCTTAAATACACTATACAAAGATGTGACAAAGGGTTTGATTTTCTGTTTTTCAATAGCAGTTCATTACCCTTGCATAATCATGAGTTGGCATCCATAACACATGAGGGGAATAGTGGTACTCTTGATTTGAGGGAAGAGCCTCTTACGATGGTCCAACACATGGAGCTTTCAGTTTTTAATGGGCTTGAGGATAGGTATGATTCTGAAATTGCTGAGTATACACACAACCTGCATCATGGAGATCATGAGTCACCTTTGTGGGAGAGCCAATTAAGGGCTCTAGACACAGATGAAGATGGGATGGTTGAGCACACATTTGGTGGATCAGCCACTAGTGTTGTACCTACACATGTAGAGGGGACATAAGTAATTCATATTTGGTTGGGCCATTGGTCATGTGTGGAGAGTGTAATATCCCAGTTATTTTTTTTGTTTTTTAGGCCAATAATAATCATCCACAAACAGATAACCTGTTAAGGTTAGAAACCATAAATTGAAAACTTGCTGGAAAATGCAACCCTTCCACTTTCTGATCACCAAGTGCCCAATGTGGGAAGGTGAGAGCATACGGTGTTGAGGGGATCATTAACTTCAAATAACTGGTAACAATACAATGCTTGGGCGGCAAACCAACCCCTTCCGCTTATCCAGCGGGAATGCAAGAAACTTGGCAGTAAACCAGCCAAGAGAAACATACAAAGGCACAAATCACTCAACTGCGATATTTCAGGGGGAGGATTGAAATTACAAAACAATCTCAACTCAACCGCTTATGCAGCGGGAGGACCATTACACTCAGACATCGCTCGACCACTTATGCAGTGGGAGGACTGAATTACAATTTACTTGAAAATAGGTGGCAAGCTAGCCTCTTCCACTTTTCAGCGGGGTGAGATTTACAAACCAGAATTGGTTAGTACTACTACTACTTAATCTTACAATAATCAAGATAATGTGAGAAGAGAGTAATGCTGAATATCCAAATAAGAACATGAAATTTCTGCTAACATCAAAATCTACAGGCTGGAATTGCAAAACCAGCAGCCTATGGATTCACTAAAAAGCTCATAGCTCTCTCATTACTCACCCAATTCACCCAAAATCTGTTCTAAACAATTGCTATACTTGCTACAATGAAAACAAACCCAAAGAAAGCCATCGAAACACCCATATTTATTTTGCACGCTTCCTAATGCATTCACAAAACCCAACGCCTAACCTGGGAAGTTCGATTTGCATTATAAAAATCCACTCTCAAAATAAGATGCTAAAAACTTACAATATGCATTGCCAGTGGTAGGAAGGAAGGATGAGCCGGTACCCAGAATGATGGAATTGCCTGGTCAAGAGGTGTGAGCAAAATACACTTTCAGCAGTCCCGCCACCAGCAACCAGAAAACACTCCAATCCCAAATAGAACACTCCACAATCTGCAACTCACTTACCAACAACACTGGGAATACATGGACACAGCTAGGTACTATCTTACAAGTATGAAACTGAGACTTAGCTAGGAAGCCACACTTCGAAGCTCAGATTTTTCAATCGCCAATTCGACAACATAACAATGCAAATTCATTTGATCCCAAATGAGAGGCCAAGCACCTGTATTTATAGATTTCTCCCTCTGAAATTCAAATGCAAATGGTGCCTAAAACCATTGAAATTCAATTTCATTTCATGTCATAGCCTCCCATAGACATGGCATTAATTTTCCCAAACTCCCTAGGCAAAGTTCGAACTTTTTCCTAGGTGACAACTTTGCGAAATAAAATAATATAAACATGAAATATTTCATCTTTCTCAACACCACCTTTTTAATGCCACTGACTTAGGAAAATAACAATATTGCTGGCAGATAGATATTTTTCCTAAGTTGCCCCATAACACAATTAATCAGTAATAAAAATAATTAAATATCAAACCTTTATTAAATATCAAACTTTAGGATAAGGAATTAAAATTTAATTAAATAACTTATAACTCTAATACTGATTAATACCAAAATCAAGGATGAAGCTGTGCTATGAAGACCACTGAACTGTGCTGAGTCGGGACCCTGTCCGAGACTGCTAAAAAAAGAAATGCTCAACACAGCCACTTACTAAAAATAGTAAGTCAAGAAATACTGCTCCGAAAAACATAATCTTCGCACCTTGAGAAAGAGCTTGGAAAGCTCAGCAGAACTGCGTCAACCAAACAGCCAAACCCTAATTTACTAAAAATAGTAATCAAATGCATGTTATGCCACCCTGGAGTTCATGGAAAACCCCGAAGGAAACCATAAGCAGAATTGAAGAATTCCCTCCTGACAAACCCTAAAAAGCTCGTGAAGAACTCCACAAAAGTTGGAAACCCTAATTCTCCTTTCCAAATAGCCTATAGGTCTCCGGAATAGGCCAATGGACCACTAAATGCACATCACTGAGAAGGGGACATTACAATCCACCCTTCCCAAAATTGCTTGTCCTCAAGCAATGCCATCACAACTCCCGAAAATTTTATATTGATCCGCACCAAAGCAAGTATGATCCCAGGGTCCCATGCTCGTCTTAAGAAGAACCCACCATGCCGATGCTACACCACTTTGATCACATCAATGAAAACATCACGCCCAAACTGCACTAACCTCCCTTGTAACTCCAAAATGTTACCATCCATGATACTCAAATTGAAAAACCTTAAAGGACTGAAATTAATATCATGCAACATCTTATGCCCATAAAGCTCTGTGTAATCAATATCAATAAGGCCACTGTCTATCACAAGCCTGGGCAATAGAAAATAAATCCTACTCAACTCACGATCAAACTCCACAACATATCTTCCCAAGGTGTCAAGCAGAGCCATGACTGTAAATGCGACTTCTCCAAATCTCCCTGCAAAGATGAAAACAATCCTTTGCAAGAGTTCAACAACCTCATCCCCATAGCTCCGCATGAATCTACTAGGCCTCAATTCAATTATTCTGATACAACCATGGAGACTTCTGAAATCTCTTATAGTTCCTACTTCAAGCACCCCAGAAGAATGAACCATAGAGAGCAAAGGTTCGCTGTCCCAATCATAAGTGGAAGAGAGGGCATAAGAATAACCACTAGGTAGAGCTTGAACACTTCCCATACACAGATACTGATAGCCCCAACTCGCCATACCTCTCATCTGAGACCATAAACCCATTATGCCAAGAGACTGTGAAGTCTGAAAAAGAGTACACCAACAGCCCACCAAGTCTGAAATGATTCACTTGAGATCTGATTTCAGGGAAATCAACATCCAAGAAGATGAACAACTACTGCAACATAGGAAATCGTCATCCAAAACAACACATCTGCTTACGTCCAAGGCTGGAAATATCTTCTCTAGTGACTCCAACTCCGCATGGAACCATCCTTTGCTCAGAATAGCTTCCCAATCCACTAGTTGATGAGCAAAAGGAACCATCAAATGGCTGGTAAAGAAGGGAACAACACCATCAAGTCTGAAAATTTGTTCCTTATCCCTCCAAAGATCCTTCTTTCCACATGTAATAAGCTCCATCAGACCATGTTGATGATCTCGAGCCTGGACACCCAACCGACAGTGATCTTCAACATACTGAAAAGAAAACTCCAAACATTCCCAAGTGCTAGTAAGAACCAAGAACATACTTAAGAAATTGATGTCTCCTCTAGCAACCCCTTGAAGCCTAACCATGAAAACTTCAACAACATTGGAGTATGGAACAAGTGTTGCCCTCAAATCTGACTCCCAAAATGGACTAGTATGAGCTTTATTATTATTCAACCCAAGAAATGGGTTATTAAGCATGCAATCACCATGTTCTGGTCCATTCTCCCCTACTTTGTGAGTAACAAATCTGAAATCTTCACTCCTTGCTGCTGCAATGAAACCTTGGACGACTTCTAAACTATGTTTAGACAACATCTTGATGCCAAAGATGTTGAAATCATCCAGCACAAAGAGAGGGTTTTCAAGAACTTGGAAGCCATCCCTTTCTTCTTGCTCACTTCCATCTTGCTGATCCAAATTTGCACATGCAACCTTTGTTTTTCTTGTGAAGTTCTCAAGATCAAACTCTTCTTGAAGACTATCAAGCTTATCGATAACTTGCTTGATTTCTTCAGATCTTTGTGCATTTTCTTGCTCCCTGAAAAGTTTGAAATCAGCAAACTGGTCTTCTAACTCCATTAGAGCCAATTGAGTATTATCTAACATGTCCTTTGTTGACTCAAGCTCAAGAGTAAGCTCTTCAACTTTCCTCTCTTCCCCTTGGAATGCACTAGTGGTCTTCCTTGCAAGTTCAAAGGCATAATCTTGATCTTTAATCAAGTGTATGTAATCTGATTTCAATATTTCCAAAGAGTCTTTGATAAATTGCAGATTATGGACAGTAACTTCATCCTTAACCCCTTTCTGTCTCTCATCCATTTGAGCCTTCCAATAGAGTTCTTCAATCAAACTATGTGTGTGATCAAATTGGGATAGAGCTTGCATTTCTTTTTCAATAGACACCTTGAATTGACCATCCCACTCATAAGAATGCAGAGATGGTGTACTACTGATAGGCAACAAGAAAAAATCAGAACTTTGTTTCTTGCAAACGCGGCCCCCATAGCTGCTCCAAGACTCTTGTCTAACTCCACCAACTAGCTGCAATTGCTCAATATCATGAAGAGGATCAGATTCTACTAAATCTTCAACTTTTTGCTTACTACCAACTTCATGAATAGGTGAATTGGATTTGCATTTTAGAACCTCTTTAAACTTTCCAGCATCAAAAACCATATGGTCCTCTAACTCTACAACACAATCTGCTTTTTGAGCTTCATCAGGATCAAAGGGAAATTCATCCCACATATGTTCCTTGTCATCGCTAGGTGCCATCACACCCGGATCCAAAGTGCTAAAGGGCTGATTACTTTGTTTAGTTAAAAAGTGCTCACCATAGCTCCAAGTATCATCCAACTTAGATCTTGAATCTTTTCTTAATTTCCACACATTGCTATTCTCACCAAGAGCAATGCTAGAAACAAGTAGTGTTTCATCTTCCCACTCAAACAGTGGATTGTCATATGTTTTCACTTTACCCATCTCAAACATTGGGTTATCAACGATCTGAAAAGTATTTCCTTATTCCAACTTAGACAACCAATCCTGCTGTCCTAAATCTGAAAATTCCAATTTAGGACATTGCTCAAAGACTTTCCGAATTTGGTCAAGCTCATTCTTCAAACTATGAGTCTCAACACCATTGTTCTGAAATGTAATTTCTGATTAGTCCTCTAAATCTGCCCCTTGAATGTCATCATTTTGACATATTCTAAACTCACAAAATAGGACAGCCTCTTGGTCATTAGGAACTTCATCATTAGCTGCAGTATTTTCAGCTTCATAACCTGAATCTCCATCCAACAATTTGTTAACCTTTTGCTCTTGTTCAACATCTTCAATTTTCATCTACTCTTCCTCTAGAAGCACATGAGTGCATTCAACACTGTCACTAGCTCCATAAGAAACATTAAGAGATTCATCATGGACAACCTCGAATATGGTTGGTGCATGCATCACCACAGAGTTTTAATGAAGCACTGTCTCAAAGTTAGGTGTAAAAACACCAACTCCATCATTTGTCTTTGTATTAAAGATATTGTTTTCAGACTCTTCCTTATGTTGGATTTTGCAAGAACCTTTACGAACCCCATTTTAATATCTGGATCCTTCATCAAATTAATCAACCCTTGCATTAACTCACAAATAGACTTATCTGTAGTAGACATTCTTCCAAACTCTGATATGCAACCAAACAACCACGACCCAACAGGATGGCAGGGACAACTTGTGCTCTGATCAATTTGAACACACAGGCTGGTAGGAAAACCAGCTCTGATACCACTGTAATATCCCAGTTATTTTTTTTGTTTTTAGGCCAATAATAATCATCCACAAATAGATAACCCGTTAAGGTTAGAAAGCATAAACTGAAAACTTGCTGGAAAATGCAACCCTTCCACTTTCTGATCAGCAAGTGCCCAATGTGGGAAGGTGAGAGCATACTGTGTTGAGGGGATCGTTAGCTTCAAATAACTGGAAACAATACAATGCTTGGGTGGCAAGCCAGCCCCTTCCGCTTATCCAGTGGGAATGCAAGAAACTTGGCGGTAAACCAACCAAGAGAAACATACAAAGGCACAAATCAGTCAACCGCGATATTTTAGCGGGAGGACCGAAATTACAAAACAATCTCAACTCAACCGCTTATGCAACGGGAGGACCATTACACTCAGACATCACTCGACCACTTATGCAGTGGGAGGACTGAATTGCAATTTACTTGAAAATAGGTGGCAAGCCAACCTCTTCCACTTTTCAGCGGGGTGAGAGTTACAAACCAGAATTGGTTAGTAGTACTACTACTTAACCTTACAATAATCAAGATAATGTGATAAGAGAGTAATGCTGAATATCCAAATAAGAACATGAAAATTTCTGCTAACATCAAAATCTACAGGCTGGAATTGCAAAACCAACAGCCTATGGATTCACTAAAAAGATCATAGCTCTCTCATTACTCACCCAATTCACCCAAAATCTGTTCTAAACAATTTCTATACCTGCTACAATGAAAACAAACCCAAGGAAAGCCATCGAAACACCCATATTTATTTTGCATGCTTCCCAATGCATTCACAAAACCCAACGCCTAACCTGGGAAGTTTGATTTGCAATATAAAAATCCACACTCAAAATAAGATGCTAAAAACTTACAATATGCATCGCCAGTGGTAGGAAGGAAGGATGAGCCGGTACCCAGAATGATGGAATCGCCTGGTCAAGAGGTGTGAGCAAAATACACTTTCAGCAGTCTCACGACCAACAACCAAAAAACACTCCAATCCCAAATATAACACTCCACAATCTGCAACTCACTCACCAACAACACTGAGAATACATGGACACAGCTAGGTACTATCTTGCAAGTACGAAACTGAGACTTAGCTAGGAAGTCACACTTTGAAGCTCATATTTTTCAATTGCCAATTCGGCAGCATAACGATGCAAATTCATTTGATCTCAAATGAGGGGCCAAGCACTTGTATTTATAGATTTTTTCCTCTGAAATTTAAATGCAAATGGCACCCAAAACCATTGAAATTCAATTTCATTTCGTGTCATAGCCTCCCCTAGACATGGCGTTAATTTTCCCAAACTCCCTAGGCAAAGTTTGAACTTTTTCCTAGGTGACAACTTTGCGAAATAAAAATAATATAAACATGAAATATTTCATCTTTCTCAACGCCACCTTTTTAATGCCACCGACTTAGGAAAATAACAATATTGCTGGCAGATAGATATTTTTCCTAAGTTGCCCCATAACACAATTAATCAGTAATAAAAATAATTAAATATCAAACCTTTATTAAATATCAAACCTTAGGATAAGGAATTAATATTTAATTAAATAACTTATAACTCCAATACTGATTAATACCAAAATCAAGGATGAAGCTGTGCTATGAAGACCACTGAACTGTGCTGAGTCGGGACCCTGCCCGAGACTGCTAAAAAAAGAAATGCTCAATATAGCCACTTACTAAAAATAGTAAGTCAAGAAATACTGCTCTGAAAAACATAATCTTCAGACCCAGAGAAAGGGCTTAGAAAGCTCAGCAGAACTGCGTCAACCAAATAGCCAAACCCTAACTTAGTAAAAATAGTAATCAAATGCATGTTATGCCACCCTGGAGTTCATGGAAAACCCCGAAGGAAACCATAAGCAGAATTGAAGAATTCCCTTTTGACAAACCCTAAAAAGCTTGTGTAGAACTCCACAAAAGTTGGAAACCCTAATTCTCCTTTCCAAATAGCTTACAGGTCTCCGGAATAGGCCAATGGACCACTAAATGCACATCACTGAGAAGGGGACATTATAGAGAGTCTGAGAAGTTGTCTCTTTCAGAGGCTCACATGGTAGAGCTTACGTCTTTTTGGACCAGCCTATGGAGGAGTGTACATGGATGGTCTTTATATTGGGATACAAGATGGGGAGGTAGCATTGTGGCAGTTTGGTATTCGACTTGTGGTTAGAGTAGAGTAGCAGGTTTTTTCAGATATCGGGGAAGGTGGATGGCCAATTTGTCTATGGGATCCAAATGGAGTACACACATGGGAGGTTATCATATAGGGAGACTTCAACAGCATGAAGATACTCCCTTTGGTTGATTTATTTAGGTATATGTATTCGATTACTCTCAGGATATATGACGACTCTTAGACTTGGGATCTAGGGATTTGCGTGATGGATGGAATGCTTCCTAGGGTGCTACAACATGATAGCGTGGCTGATGACAGTTTTAGCAAAGTGGTGCAACGGATTGGCAGAGCAGTATTTATGAGATTTATATGGGATCTTGGTATTTAGACTAGCATATAGGTGCATATAGCAATTAGTTTGGTATGTAGATGTAGACTGCTTGAGGGCAAGCAATCTTTGGGAAGGGCGCACTGTATTGTCCCTATTTTAAGCATCAACTATTTCTAGAAGTCAGCCTATGACTTTGGTCCCCGTAGGCTAACATGGTGATTAGGGGACTCTTTTGAGGGCGTTCTATGGCTCTTTAGCTAACCTTTTGGTACTTATCTCAATGTTCTTTAGCTCAATGTCCTAGTTTATTCGTGGTATGCCATCCCGAGATCATTTAGGGCTCTTTGATACACACTTACTATTTTTAGTAAGTCACTTGGACATTTGGATCATACTTACTATTTATAGTAAGTCACATGATGATCAATGGCCATCATGGCTATGTTTGGAAAGTTGGTAGGGTTAGTCTGATGAATTGTTACTGGCATTTATCAATGTTTAATGATTTAATTTAATTTATTAAACTCTTATCAAGTATTGACTTTAATATTATTAATTATATTAAATGACTTTATGAGAAGGGGTTAATAGAGTTAAATATATTAATCCCATAAAGTGATTAATTAAAAGCCACAAAGGGGGTGCCAATATAGGGAGATACAAGGCGAATATTAAAATTAATTCATAAAGTGACTTTATGCTAATTAAAAATTATATCAGGGGTCACTTTATTATTATTCCCAATTGCAAGTAAATATGAAAATTAATAGAGAGGGAAAATAAAATTGGTTTTCCGGAAGCTTCCTTGGAGAATTATAAAAGAGCTCATTTGCATATACTTGGTTTATTTTATTTCTCTTTAAGAAGTTTGGAAGCTTTGACTTTCATTTGCAAGAAATTTGAGGACGAACCCTTGGAGTTTCTCGGTGATTTGGACGAAAACCCAAATCCATCTTTGGTGTGGATTCATTCAGTATTCACCATTGTGCTTCATATTCAGATTGTTGAAGGCTTCAACTAGAAATCTCTGTGGAGGATTTGATAGGGCATATTCTTTTTTCATAAAGTTATAGGTAAGTTTCAGATTCACCATTGTACTTCATTTTCAGATTATTGAAGGGTTTTCTTATATTCAAAAGAAAAGGATGCTATTCTAGGATTCCTTGTTTTGTGGTGTTGTGAATTTATGAGTACTAGGATTTATCACTTGTTTGTTTGGATGGCTGTGTTGTGACCTAATCACACATCACCCCATTTCAAATGGGGACCCCTTTTTTTGTCCACTTGGTCTTTTGGTTGTGAGCTTTTTGGTAGTCTGGCATTGATTCCCTCAATCTCCTCGGGTCCCCAAGCATTTTGGTAAATTTTGGCTAATTCTGGAAGCGTTTTGGTGAATTTTGGCTAATTTTGGAAGTGTTTTGATGAATTTTGGTAAAGTCTAGAAGCGTTTTAGTGAATTTTGGCTAATTTTGGAAGTGTTTTGATGAATTTTGGCAAAGTTTGGAAGCAAGTATTGTCTATTTTAGGTTTTCTATCCTATAGACTTAGAAACGAAGTCAGTAACCTTGGGCATAGTGAAATTTTGCCTAAGTTTTGAAAAGAGAATCCTTCAAAGGGCCTACTAGTGAAATTTGAGCGTTTTCCGAGAACACTTACTATTTTTAGTAAGTTTCATTGTGTCCCTGTTTGCCCTAATTTTGTGTTTGGAAGAACTTACTATTTTTAGTAAGTATATTTTTTGAAGGTCTATCCTTGGCATCAAGCGAGGCACTAACTGCAAAAAGATCTCGAACATTCAGTTCTAAATCTGGAAAAGCAAATGAGCAAGCAGGTGATCAAATTTTGACTGTCTCGAAATCCTCCTCGGAAACATTGAGCATGATAAAATCCCTCCTTGGGCGCAAATTCCAAGGAGAGGAGAAATTTTCCAAAATCGAAAAATCCTTCTCTGCCACTCCAATATGCTAGGATGACCTCCTTGGGTGCAAATTCCAAGGAGGGGTGATTTTCTAAAAATCCAAAAATCCTTCTCTACCACTCCAATGTGCTAGGAAGACCTCCTTGCACGCAAATTCCAAGGAGAGGAGGAATTTTCCAAAAATCCTTCTCTAGGTACAGTATGCGCCCCAAGCATGCCAGGAGTTTAAAAATGGCAAGAAAATGGCTTAGTGTGGAAAAAATTCTTCCAATCCCTTAGAATGCGGCTATGTTTGAATGGAATCTTGGAAATGATGAAAATGGTGAAAATCCTCCTTCGTTTTCCATATGCACCCAAGCACTTTCAGGGCGTGGAAATGACACCAAGTAAGAAAGTCCTTACAATCGAAACACGAAGTGTGTTTGGGAAAGAATTAATGAAGTTGCTAAATTTATCCTAGTGCCAACTCAGCAACTTGGTGGGCAAATTTCCTATTTAAACAAGGCATGAAAGTTCATTCTTCACAACGCAGTTTGGAGAATTTAAGCAAGAGCAAGGCGTGAAAAGTGACTAAGGCGTGGTTTTTCTTCATCCAAAATTCTAACCTTCAGAGGTTTTATTTATTCGAAGTCCAGAACATGCAGCGTGGAATTCTTCCCTTTGTGGAGTTTAAGATTTGCTTAGCATGAATTTAATGTTAGTTATATTATTTTGTAGGAAACTAAATGGCAGAGTTAGGCAAGGTGGTGAGCAATTCCAGGCAGAGATAGATAAAAACTGAACAAAAAGGATTCCTTCTTGAATCAAAGATCATTTCAAAGTGGAGAGAATTCAGTGGCACTAAGTTAGGGATGGTCAAGTTGGAAGAATTCAGGAAAAGAATATTTGGTCATGATGGACATCCTCTGTCAGCTGTAGCCAAGAAGATAGCCAGAAATGGAATTGTGGCAACAACCGATTTCCCTCCCGCCATGCAGTGTCCAGAGTTGATCATCAAATGTGCAAAACTTTACAACTCTGAGAGGAGCAATTGTGGCTCCTGATGGCTGGCTCTTGGCAAACCTCACAACTGAGGCAATTACTAAGGCCTTTGGAATCCACAGGTGTCAAATAATGGTGTACAAGACAAAGGAAAGGGCGGTCATGCTCAATGACTCCTGAGTGGATGGATACACATGAATTATCAACATAAAATGGATGCACAAGCCAAAGCCTCACCATTCCAAAATGCCCAAGTAGCTCAACAACATGGACTTTAAGCAAGAGTATAGTGATCTCATGGTGATGATGAGCTAGATTATGGGATGTCCATAAGCATTCATTTTTGAGCCATGGATGTTTTACTTCATTGAGGAAGTAATGGATGCCGTAAAGATGGTGCATTGGGCAAGGATAATTAGCAACAACCTGGACGAACAACTGAAGAAGCTGATACATTCCCAGTCCCTCTATATGAGCTCATACATTGTCTATATGTTGGCAAGAATGGCAAAAATCAACGGATTGTCAAGTAAAGCACCCATGGGATGCGGTCTAGGACAACTCAAAGTCCACAAGTGCTATCCTCAATTGCACTTGTACAACACTACTTATTTCAAGAAAGAAAATGACACCTTCACCATGCACATTGTCTGCCTCCTTACAGGGAGGCGTTCACATGAGGCTGTCGCAGGAGGCAAGGAAATTGGTAAAGAAGTATGGAGCTTGGTTCATCCAGTTTCCAAGATTCACCTACATCCAGGTTCAGGGATCCTCTTCTTGCCCCTATAGGCTCCCAAGATACCCAACAGATAAGATGGTACCGCTTTAGCTAACAAGATAGCTGACTGCCTATGATAAGATTCAGTAATAGAAAAAGAAAGGTGGACTCAAATTCTCGATTGTCGTGGGAGATTTTGATGAATTGTGTCTATCATTAGCAGCAGTGACGAAGTCAGTGGAGGAATTGCAATTCTACCACCTCACAACCCACATTGAAAGATCAGATTTTGATCCGTACGCCAAGATAAGAATGGTGGCTAGCGTAAGACATAGGCATAAGATATAACTAGAAGATTATTGGGCTAACGCTAAGGATGGTTATGAGGTCAGGAAAAGAATGTTTTCCAGGTTGCCTCTCAGGATGATAAGGATATGTGAAATCATCCAAGTGCCAGATCAGGTAGAGGAGGATGTGAACAATGTTCACCCTAATTACAAGAAGGAAAAGGATAAGCCAATCCAAGCAGCTAATTGTTCAGAGCCAGAAATTGTTGATCAAGATATCCTAAGTCGGGCAGTTACAAAATTTACAAGGCTCTGGGTTGAGCGTCACATCAGCAAGTTGAAAACCAACAATTGCCACCGGACTTATAATTTGATGGGAGACTTGGAGTCACAAGATGAAGCCAGTGAGGGGTCATCAGGAGCTCAAGCTAGAGAAGAGACAATTCCACAGGGAAGGGCAAAACGTGGAAAAGAGAAAAGTATTGCCAGGAATTCATGGCTAAAGAAAAGGCAGGAAGTCCAAATAGAAGAGCCACAATAGAAGAAATAAAGATTAAAACAGGTGCAGTCACCTGGTAACTCATCAAGTGTGCAAGAAATTGGCATCTTCATAGGGGACATAGTAGGACTCAACACAAGAAACTAGTCACAGGAAGAGGGCCAAGACACTTCACAGGCACAAGATATACTTAGTGTCAGTGCTTCTCAAAGGTCTGCTCAACAAAGAAATGAGGAACAAGAACTTCCTTTGGATACAAAATAGCATATCAAGGATTGTTTCAGAGAAACAACAATGGAGGACTTAGGGCTTCTTGAGGAAGTAACACAGGAACAAGAGCAGCTAGAAGTTCAAGATCAGCAGTTAGCCGCTCCAGATTGGTTGAAAGAAAGAATGAGGAAGGAGCCAGAGGAAGAAATTTATACTACTCTTGAAATTGAAGAATTTCTAAATCGGATAAACAAACTAGTGGTAAAGAAGGCGGCAAAGAAATTCTCAAAGGTAACTAGAATTGAAGTAGGATTGAGGACTCTACATGTGGTAGTGCCAAGGGTTGACAAGGCCAGAAATGATATCACTCCAGAAGGGTATTGTTGACGTGTTTTTTAGGACTACGTCTAACACAAAATAAAGTTTACCAACAGTCACTCTATTCTCTCTTGATCAAAGTTATACCGTGTGCTAAGATTGCAAAAAAGTTCAAATGACTAACTCCAAGGTTCCTTTAAGCCTGGACGTGACTTAGTTGGTTGATGAGTTTGCTATTAACCCGAGGGGCCTTACGCATTCACTTGAAGAAGATAGGAAAATTTGTGCAAGTTCAAGGATTTGATACAAATGATTTAGTTTTGAAAACAATGTTTTTGTAGGACTTTTCGATTTAGGATATACTAAAAGTAAATAAGGTGAGGGTTTAAGAAACTACACTAAGACTAACTTAATCCTAAGAACAAGGAGACGGGATTACTCATGCAAAATCAAACCACGCTTCGGTTCGCCATCAAAGCACAACTACGCAAAGGCGGTGCAATCTTCAGAGGGTGTGTAGAGGTTTTTCAAATCACCAATGGAGACTATCAAGTCGAACAATCTTCACTGATAATCGAAGTTAAGCATACACATATAATAGGCTCAGGCTAACTTTGCAAAGTATGCAACAATCAACTGCACACAAAAAGTATGAGCTCAGACTCTGCAACAAGTAATCCTATCAAATCCAGTTTTTCTAACATCATAAAGAAAATCTACTTTAAATGAAGAGAGCGAGAACATGCAAGCTTTGAAACAACACAATGTTAGACACAATGTGCCACTGAGAGAGGGGGGGGGGATCAGTGGTTTACAAACGTTTCCCTTTAATATCCTCTGTGTGTATACCGGTTAACAAATTTAACAGAAAGCAGACTTACCGGTTAGATGGGAGACTAACACAAATGCAATCACACACAAGGGCACATCACATAACACCGACATATGCGAGGAAAACCCAAGATGTGAAAAACCTCGGTGAGAAATGTTGCTGGAGTCTACTGCTCTAATCTAGCCTCACAATGAAACTCTGATTACAATGTTTAGAGCACCAACCCAAGGAGCGCCAACCCCTGATTTAGGGCACCAACCCGAGGAGCTACAACCCCTACATCGAGCGCCAACTCAGCGGTCTTCAGTAAACATAATCAATTACAAAGGTAATAGCCTTGTTACAAATGAACTTTGTAACTCTTCTGCAAATCTCTTTACCGGATATTCTATCTAGTTCATTGCCGGTTCTCTGCTTACCCACTCACTGCTGCAACCTTATCTCCTGCTGCAACTTCATCGGTTCAATCTCTTCTTCTTCTTTGCCAGTTCTCTCGTTGCCGATTCTCTCTCTGTCGGTTTTGCTCTCTGCTGGTTCTATCTTCTCTCTGCTACATTGCTGTTCTCCACCAGTACTACACTCTGTCGGTTCTTTGCTTGTCTTCTCTGCAGTCTTCTGCAACTCTTCTCTGCCGATATGGTCACCACCGGTTTACTCCTCTGTCAGACTCAATGGTCAACTACTGGTTGCCTCACTGTGGTCGGTTGAACTCTTCAATCCTGTTCTCTCTTTATCACTTTCAGTTTCTTCTCAGATTATCTTTTCGCACTTGACTAATTTCTCCTCTCACCTGCAGCAACCCTCTCTCATTTAGCGGCAGCCTTCATCGATTTTGGCTTGCATATTTATAAACTGGTTTTCCCGCCAAAAACCAATTCAAATTTCAAGCGGTTAGGGTTTCTTCTTCAACCCCGAGGCAAACTAAATGCAATCAGATCTTATCGGCTCTGATCTCCTTGATTGATGAACTGTAACTCATCAATCAATCCCGCCATTGTCGTGCCTTCCAGAACACGCCTTCCTCATTTAGCAATTTGCTTTTTAACCTGTCAGTGGATTTCTTGGTCGATCACCAAGAATGGTTTCGCAGTTTCCTTCACCTGCCTCGATTTGCTCAAACAGTCTGTTTTGGATCTTTGTTGTCCGTTTGACCTCGAGCCGCAAACCTCTGCTATGCATCTCGTGAATCACGCAGTCAACATAAATGTCGACCTGTCGCCAACTACCTCATGGACAGACACTTCACCGACTTGCGCATGCATGCCACCTCAACTCCACGTGGCCACTTTGTCGACATCCATCTTTGCTAGGTCATCTGTGTCGGTCTGGATAGGATCACCGACCAACCTGAGAACCGGGTTCATCTACCGGTTCACAAACCCTGTCGGTATCTCACACGTTGCCGATTAACCATCATGTCTGCACTTTGCTACTCTGCTGGTGAAACACCTTAATCGGTCACCAAACATGCCTATCCATAGCAATCGATCATATGCTCATCTTCATCAGGAAGGAGCACAACACTTAGCCTCTTTGCTCTCTTACTAGTTCTCATACATACTGGTAGGCACCTTTGATGACACCATGTCATCAACCTTCAATTGTTTCCATCTGAGGCATCTGCATACCAGTTGCACTCTCTATCTGCAGCTGCTCAGCCTTGCCTACTTCTTCATCAACCCGGACATCATCTCAACTTGTTTGTCAAGGTGACAAACCCATCACACTTCAATTGTTCCGGTACCTCATTATGCCTTCTCTGTCGGTCCAGTGCATATCTTTGATTTCATGCACTTGAGGCATCTTCGTGATTCACCGGTAGATCCTTGTCATCTGCATCTTGCAATGCACCAATGTGGCTTCCCTGTTTGAGTAGCATACCTTCAAACAGGCACATGTTATCCGGATAGGGCTCATTCACTGTCAGTCATCTCTTCAAATGGTGACTGCATCTTTATCCGGTGGGAGTCCTGCTGATTTACATCTAGACAACATATCGGTGACTTGTACATACTTCTCCTCTGATGTTGATGTGATTTAGATAACGTTTCGCCTCTTCATCACAATCAACCGACCAGCATCTTGCTCTCTTGCAGATGTCATCATTTACCGGTCTCCTGTCCATATCTTCCACACAAGTCAAACACTAACTTGTGTACCTGTGACTCCAATGGCCATTATGCTGGGTGACATTCTCTCCTTTACCGGTGACCTACTAAACTAGGTGACATCAAAGACATCACATCCGGTATGCATCAATGACAGTGTTGCACATACATCTCTTATACTGGTAGCCATCCTATACCGGTTGACATCAATGACAACACAATGCCAACACACAAGAACACACCAACAATCAAACAATGTATTAAGTGTTTGCTTAAAAAAACTCTAAGCAACAATCTCTCCTCCGGACTGAAGTGCCATTTTGGGTTTCAAAGTGGATTTTTCAAGACTTAGAACATTTTTATCACTTTCCACTTCAGGAATGGATGCCAACACTTGGCCATTTTTGATCGATCTTGTCTGCTTTCTGACCTTCCAGATTTAGACAGATTCTTCAGGAATGCTTAGTCTTCATTGTCTGCTTGCGGGGACTCGTTAAAAGTGAACTTTCCAAAAATAGAAACTATTCAAAATGTCAGAGTTAGACCCCAAAATAGGATGTAGGATAACTTACTATAAATAGAAACTTACTGAAAATAGAAATTACTAAAAATAGCTCCCTAAGTCTTGCACATGATGTTTCTTAATTCTCAAGCATCATTCGCAAGACTTAGGGAACAATGTGGGAATGGGAGAAGACTTTCTCTAAGTGCGAAAAGGACATAGCCCTTTTGGAGTATAAGTTTGAAACTGCGCCAAGTGTCTTTGTAGGTAAGCTCAAGGCCGTCACCACCAAGTTCATAGCATTTGCCGTCAGAGAGATAATGGATGCCCTATTTTGGGTGATGACTTATTAAATGCATGATGGAGTGGTGGGCTACTTAATGCATAGTGGGCACCTTATTTGGATTGATGGGTTATTTAATGCATAGTGGGTGTGATGCCTTATTTCTTGCTATGCCCACTACTTGGCGCTACCTAGGATATTTTGGTCAAACCCTAATTAGGGTTTTGCATTGATAGATCTTAGCCCTTGATTTCAATATAATCTTGGCTGTCCATTTTCATTCTTGGGGTCTATAAAAGGGGATCACCCCTTCATTTGTAAAATGAGGGAGAATTTGTATGACATTGTTGCTATAACCTATCTAGATAATAAGAAGTAACTCATTGGTTTTGGTGATTACTTGTGTTATTTTGAAAGTTTGCATGGTTTCTCTTCCTCAAGTAGTTAGATTTTTTTACAAGGAATTAGATGATTGAGATGGATAATATTGTTTCATGGTGAAATCATTTGCTCATACCTTTTGCAAATAGATGATTTCTACTTGCAGTGTAAGGTTGGACTGAGCCCCTTTTTATTTGTATGTTTAACTTTGATCATTGAATGAACATTGTTCGTCTTGATGGTGTGCATTGGTGATATGAAAATCTTTTGCACAACCCTTGAAGATTGCACCTCCCTTTATATAGTTGTCTAGAGTTAGCGAAACAAAGTGTGGTTGATTTCACTTGAGTATTTGTTGTCTCTTAAGTTCTTTAGATTTAGATTAGAACCTCTCAATCCCTTTACTCATTTACTTTCCGCATATTTCATTGAGAAAACGTTCTAAAAAAAAATACTTAATCATTGCTAAATCATTCGCTATAATTCGTTGAAGTCTAAATTTGTGGAGTCTCCTTAAGGATTGTTCCACTTTATGTAAGGTCCCCCGTGGATTACCAGCAAACATCAAGCCAAACGAGCTCATATCCACCACAAAGTCGCATGTTAGCAGTAGGACCCTTGGAATTGCTTGTATGATCTTTTGCAATCTTTGCATACACAAGATTTTGCTCAAGAGAGGATAGAGTGTCCATTGGAAATTTTATTTTGTGTTGCTGTGGTCATAAAACACCTGCCAATAGAATTGGTGCTAGAAGGAGGGCCTCCTTTCCCAGTAGTTTAAGAAAAAAATTAACTTAAGAAGAAATCAATTTTTTAAGGACAATCTAGCATGAACAATCATTTAAAGACATCATTTTAGGATTGGACAATTTTTTAAAGGCATCATGTTAGGATTGAACAATCTCGCCTAGAATTTGAAGAGGAGCGCAGCCGAGTAGATGCGAGCGAGCTTCGTGTTGGAAGAAGAGAAAGCTCTAGAAATCCAAGTAGCAATTGAAAGAGCACTCCTCGACCAAAGGTTTCCACTCCTCCTTGCACATCCTCAATAGATCTGAAGAGGTGAATTCAACGAATACACGCTGGATTGTATCAACTCATTCTCACTTGAAAGGCATCAAAGGATTCTGAGATCCACTCTGGGAACAAAAATAATTACAAGAGTTAAAGTTTGCTCCAAAGCCAAGGTGTGGCAAGAAGGAAGCTTCAACAAGTCAGGATTCACCAAGGGTGGAAGACATTGCCCGTTTATTCTAGATTCCACCACCTAAACGTCAAGTACAAGGAGCTGCTCAAGCAAGCAATCAGCAAGGACCCGTTCATGTAGCCACACCAGGAGTTGTCCAGCTGCAACCAGTCCAAGCAATGGCGAATCGGCATCCGCAAAATGCATTTCCTCTCACATCATTCACTTCCTATCATGACATGCCCCAGAATCCTGAACATTTTTGTTCGAAGTTCCATGTCAATGATGTGAACCACATTGCAGACAAACACACCAAGATATTCAAAGATACTCTCTAGAACAGAAACATCCAAAATGAAGATGTTGCTTGCAAGCTATTTCCATACTCACTGGGTGAAGAAGCATTCTACTAGTATATCAACCTGCATGTTAATTCAATTTTAGATTGGCAAGAGTTGAAAGACACGTTCTTGGGAAAGTTCAGATTGCTAATCTCCCTAATAGAATTGTATAGACAATTCATTGAATTGAGGAGGCAAGAATGTGAGCCTATTGGTGCCTTCAATAATAGATTCCAAAGGGCCTATTCAAGGTTGCGCACTCCATATAACATAGGTGATGAGGTAGCTAGGCAAATCTATTATGCAGCTTTGGATTGCTTCACTTCCATGTTTGTTCAGAAAGCTCATCCAGCTTCAAATAATTTAAAAGAAGCCTATGCCGAAGCATTCAAGGTTAGTCTCTAATCACCGACAACTGCTTTAGGAACACCCTAGTTACTTTGGGAAAACTAGCATGACAATTACGCCCTTGCTATCAATCCTGTTCTTGTTCCCACAAATCAGCTGGTGCCGCATCTAGGAGTTCATATGTCGCAAGTATTGCCACCACAACTGGTGTATCTTCAAAATACAACATCCTCAACCCGGTTTCAAGAAGAAAAGAATGAGATGGAGGAGTTGATAGAACAAGTCAAGAAGTTGTCAACTGAGGTGACATACCTTAGAAACTAGAATATGCAAATTTAACGCATGCAAAGGAATTATCAAGAACATCAAGGTGCAAACCGAGGATATTAGAGCAATCCTCCGGGACATCAAGAAAACCACCAAGTACACAATCCGGGACATCAAGAAAATAGCCATTGTTTTCGAAGCAATAATCAAGGATTCCATAAGAGATCGTGGAATGCAACATGGAATAATGGAGTGCCCTCACCACTGGATAATCCACCAGCTTCTGAGAAACAACCCACTCGTAAAATTTTCCTACTAGAAGTAGCCCTGTCCGGATGGTGCAGTTTACATAGTACATATCAACACTCTGAGTTACAATGCCATGAATTCCAAGTGGCGGCTAATATCTTCAGGAGAGAAATGAAGAATATAGAAGCTCTTGAAAATCCTCCGACATTAGGATATGAGTTAGTCCCTTCACCTAGATATGATCAAGCATTGATCTTGGAAGATTCTGGATTTCCTCATGAATTCCAAGACTACATGCCACTACAAGCTAATCAAAGATTCCCACCTGCATCGGCAAATAGTCCAGTGGAGGCGCTAGGATATCAAGACCTATGTGTGTCACCAAATGAGCCTCTTGAAAAGGATGGTTATAGCTTCCCTCCACTTTATAATAGTGTCCTTGTGGAAGGAACAAGTGAGGTTCAAGTGTTTCAGTAGTCATCTGGAAACGCAAATCCAAAAGCCTATCATAGGAATTACTGGAATCAGGATCCACTAAACACCTCAATTCCTCCTAACAATTTATTAACTCCAAATCCAAATACAAGCAATGTTCCAAGCCTTCCAAGGGATTCACTAGAGTATCAACAACAAACTGTCTTGCAAAATGAAAGAGGACAACCAACTGCTCAACAGGCAGAATGGAGACAGAAAGAAAATCCTTCTAGAGAGGAATTCAAAAGACTAAGCTCCTATGTGCCAGAGAAATTCAAGAAGATAAAAGTGAGCTTGCCTCTATTTGATTTGATGAGAATTTCGGAAATTCGGGATACATTGTTGGGGAGTTGGAATGATGCTCCTATTTCGTGGAATATTCCTCAAAGTGTACCAAATGCTCCTAGATATGCACCCAACAATTCTCAACCTAATCTAGTGCATAATACAAATGTAGTTCAGGATGTGTTGTAGATGTCATACAATGTGTTTGATGCTCCACAATAGCCTCCTAGCTTCATAGGAATGATGCAAAGTTTGCCGGATGCTCCAAAAGATCAGAATGCTGCTACAAATGAAGGTGCACCGCATAGTAATCCTGCAACAAAAAAGAAAGATACAACCAAGAGTGCCAGTGTGCTAGTAAAACAAGCTTCAGCTAATATAGTTCAAACGCAAAATGGAAGTAGTACTCAACAAGAAGCAAGAAGCAAAGAGGTCATTGACTCAAACGATCAAAGAAGAAGACCTACAATCTTCTATCAAGGAAGAGATGAACAGCTTCTTTCTTAGTATCTATCAGAATCTTTGGTAAGCTCCGGCATAACTACCTAATAGATTTTGGTGCTTCCAGCAATGTAATTCCTTTGGCCGTGTGTAGGAAGTTGGGGTTCATGCCAATTCAGACAAACAAGGAGGTGACCCAATTGGACAAAACAAAACTACCAATTGTAGGAGAACTCAATAACATCCACATGCAACTAGCAACTGATCCGAGAATCTGGAGTTGTATTGATATTTCAGTTGTTGACATAACAAATGGGTATGACATGCTCTTGAGTAGAGATTGGTCGAGGAATTTGAATGGGTACATATCCACTGATTTCTCTCATATGTGGGTTGCCTTAGAAAGGAGTCCCAAATCAGATAAGAATTGAAAGCACGCCCAAACTGAAATTGATGATTATTGAGTATGCCGAAGGAAATGAGATCTTGTTCTTGGAAACAGATTTGGGTTCATACAGGCCTAAGGTAGAAGAATTTCTGATGCTACATGGTTTGACTAAAGAAGAACATCTAGAAGAGACACCTGACTCTACAAAGGTTCTTGTTGAAGATGATCAAGATGCACAGTCGGTGAAAACGAAGGAATGTTTGAGAACTTCAGAAACTTCATCTTGAAAAGTGTGAAACAAGAAGGTGAATTGGGTAAAGGCACTTGCATTCAAGATGTATTGCTATCCAATTGGTGTAGAATTCATAACGCCTTCAACTCAAAATTCTCATGTGAAATGTGCAAAATTGCTATAGAACAAGTATCCAAAATGATTCCACAAGCATCAGCATTGGCAAACATTGTAGAAATCAAGAATGCCAGGAATCATTCCAAGGAAATAGTAGCAGAACCTGAATATGAAATAAGTGAACAAGATCAAAGTCAAGGTTTCCAAGAAAAAATGGAGGAAAGAAGCTACAAAATCACAAGTTCAATCCTCCAATGCTCAAGCAACTGATTAAGTCTACGGTTTGATGGATCAAAGTCAAAGAAAGGAAACGGAGCCGGTCTTGGACTAATCAGTCCAACTGGAGAAGCCTACTTGGCTGCACATAGACTGTAGTTTCCTTGCACCAATAATGTTGCTGGGTATGAATCGCTAGTCCATGGACTACTGCTTGCTATCTAGAAAGGTGCAAGGATCCTACATGTGTTTGGGGATTTCAAAATAGTTATCAAGCAAGTAAGAAAGTAGTATGTTTGCCATGATAAGAGATTGAGCCGCTACCGCAATAGAGTGTGGGGCTTCATTGAGAGCTTTGATGCATTTAATATCAAATCAGTGTACCGATCAAAGAATCAAGTAGCGGATACATTAGCACATGCAGCTAGTTCATTGGAACCTCTTGCCATGGAGGGCTTAAAGAAATTCACTGTAGAGTTAACTTCAGTTCCCTCTGTACCTAACAATATTACCAATTTCCAAGTATTTGATGATGAAAAACATATTCTAAACTTTCTCACAAATTCGGATGTGTTTTCCACTCAAATCATTGATGAGGAAGAATTGGAAGAAGTTGAGTTTGATGCTGAAGGAATCATGAAGAATATAAGAGAATTCCTTGATGTGATTGTGTGGGGATATGTAGATTTAAAGACTTACAATACCTCTCTCATCACACATGCAATCCCACTCAAGCTAGGGAGTAAGCCTTTTTGACAGAGGCAGAGATCAATTAATCCATTGCTAGAGCCATTGATATATCAGGAAGTTAAGAAGCTACTCTTAGCAAGGATCATTTTTCTGATAAGGCACTCGACATGGGTCGCCAATCTAGTTCCTATAAGAAAGAAAAATGGAGAAATAAGATTGTGTGGACTTCTAGAATCTTAACAGAGCTTCAAAGAAAGACAACTACCCACTGCCATCATTGGATGAAGTATTACTGATTGTTAATGGTTTTCAAATGATGTCATTTCTAGATGGCTACTTACGGTACATCAAGCGATGGTAGAAGAAGAAGACCGATTGAAGACCGCCTTCACAACCAAGTGGGGCATGAAGAGCACACGGTTATATTGAGAGGGGGGGGGGCGGGCGGGTGAATTAGTATAACGATAAACTTTACCAATTTAAACTCTTTCAACTTCAATCACAAATATATGACTTATCACATTTGAAGAGCACACGGTTATACTAAGAGGGAGAGGGGGGGGTGAATTAGTGTAACAATAATCTTTTACCAATTTAAACTTTTTCAACTTCAATCACAAGTATATAACTTATCTCATTAACATATTCATTGCACACCAACATTCATATGTGATCTAAATAATATGAAAACAAGTAGAACACAAGATATATATGTGGAAACCCTTACGGGAGAAAACCACGGTAAATCAATGGTTTTATATATTTTTTCTTTTGCAATATTTCGTAGGCACCAACCTACTAGAGGCACCGACCCCTAACCCTATTTGTGAGCACCAACCCACTGGAAGCACCAACTCCCAAATCTGATTTTGTGAGCACCAACCCACTGGAAGCACCAACTCCCACTTCCGAAATTTGTGAGCACCAACCCACTAGAAGCACCAACTCCCACTTCCAAAATTTGTGAGCACCAACCCACTAGAAGCACCAACTCCCACTTCAGAAATTTGTGAGCACCTACCTACTGGAAGCACCAACTCCCAATTCACATAAATTTGATTTTCCACCTTGACAATGTTGCTATAACAACGGATGATGGACACTTAATTTCTTTCTTCATACTGCTATGATAAACATTACTAACCAGTCATATAAACCTGGTCACACTTCCTTCATAAATCTGTGATACAAATCTGTTGTAAATTCCTTTACAAATCTGCAATTATTTCTTTCAACAAGTCTGATATATTATTGTCACTTACAGCTGTCTCAATTTTCCTTCACAAATCTGCTATAGACTCTTTCTTACATCTGCTATAAATCCCCCCTTTAAATCTGCTATAACTATCTTCAAATCTGTATATATATAAATTTATATATCTGCTGCCATACACTCAGAAATCTGTCAAAGCTGATTTCTGTGTCTTCTAAAATCTGCACCAATTCTTCATACTTTTCTTTTTAATAGATTTCTCATATATAAGATCTTCTTTTATTCTGATATAGTGAATGATTATCTCTATGGAACATATACACAGTTGCTAATTACCATTTTATCAGCATATACTCTCTCACACACTTCATACGTACATTATTATCTCACACTCCTGAATTTTCTTCAACATATATATATCATACTACTCCTTACTCTCTTTCAGATTATTTTATTTGTATTTTATTTCACACATCTCCCACACACTCTTACCCCTCGATCAATCTCATATATATGTATCTTTTATTTATATAGTGACAACTCTTTACAATGGATAGACACATCCATCTGTCTATTGGTTATGTTTTAATGATATTTTTAATTTAAATACTAAACTTCATGAACCTCCGCTTAGTATTCACAGAACACAATTATAGAGACATGCCATTTTGACCGCTTACCTTGATTTTTATCGCAGCTTTTCATATCAACCATTTATTATCAATCGCACCCTTTAATCAGATTCGTTAACATTTGTAGTTGACTTTTATTAGACGAATCATATTTTAATCGACTTCATAAAACTCTTTGCCATATCATATTATTTCATTAAGATATAGGCAATCTTTAACACGTATTTGATTTGAAATAATTAAATCACATCCTTCCCTTTCGTTTGTCATGTAATACGTAACATGTGACTGCTATCACAATTGTATTATTAACTCTACAATGTATCGTTTTCTGACATGCCCTCCGTCTGAAGCTCCTCAATAACCCCGTCATACCTTAATACGTATTTGCCTTCTCATAATTTTAGCAGTTCCATACATATTGACTGCATATTTGTCTTTGCCGGCAATGATCTGTCGATTTGTTTTTGACGGCACTGACTGTGTAGACATCTGCCAGTAAATGTGAACTGTTCTGCAACTACGAACTGCATATAAAGTCTTCTAAAAATCTCTTGATGATCATCGGCCATATTAATCATTGCATGAAGTCAGCAGTATTTGGAGATGTCGGCTAATACAGAAAATCACTCTGATGATATAATTCACTTCTCTCAACTTTGCAAAGGAATTTGATCATTAAAATATACACACGTATTGCTTGCCACGATTTCATCAATATTTCGACTGTGGCTGTGATCCAATGCCATTACCTCTACAGATGTAACATATATTTTTCTGACTGTATATCGACTGCAACTGTGTTCGTATATCTCCATTTGTTTACTGAACCGATATTTTTGTTATCTTTTTGAAGAAAAGTGTTGATGAGAATTTTTCACCCACTAATCATCCACATAACTCTTCATATCCTTTCTGATTTTTCAAATAAATTTGAAGTGACCGCTTTGTTATGATTTGCTGTGTAATCGTTGCCCATGCATGTATCGCTATGCATACATGAATCGCTGCCTTATAATATGCAATCACATAGATAATATCAACTAAGATAATATCAGAGCTGCACAGTAGAAGCTAATTGTACCATAAACTCTAAGGATTGATCGAGATCTGTCTAGTAACAAAAATCAATGAAGACCAACTTTGCTTGAGGACAAGCAAATTTTGGGAAGGGTGGACTGTCATGTTCGATTAATTCTCCACACCACCCTTAGATGATTTTAAATATAGATATTCAGAAAACTGTCTTACTAGTAAAGACTTCACGATTTTCTTTTTGAAACCAAAATGTTCAGGCAGTAAACAGGGCAACAATCATGCACATGAACAGAAATTTCATCATTAATCCAACAGCAACCTCAGGCAGCGATAATGATAATACAGTTCATATCAAATAATGATAAACTGTCCCTCCTTTCCTTACGATAGCAATTGCCCAAGCCACAATAAAATAATCAATTAAGTGTTAAGATGCGATTGGAGGGAAGGTTAAGAAACAATTCAATAAGGTTAAGCAAAGCATTAGTCACAAACAGTTGTAAGGATATGAGGGTTTGTGACTTCTTACCATCTATGGGAAGATATAAATATCCAATCCAAGCAATCGAGAAGGGCGTCGGAAGAAAAAGAAAAGCAATCAATCAATCAATAATTGGCAGTCTCAATTATTAAATTAAGCAGCAGTCTTCATACTAGTCCAAGGAATTGGGTATGCTGTGTAATGCATGTCATTCCAATTAAGTTGAACTATAATTGTCTTTCAATTGATACGGTTAGGAATATTATATAGATATCACAGATTTTTACTTTTATGTATATTTATATTTATCTCCATCATTACTCTTCTCACTAAGGAGTCCATGCATAATAGAATAGATATTATGATTCCTTTAAAGCTTCGTCCAATCTACCATTCCCTTATGGAGGGGAGATGTGGGCATATAAGGAAATCAAGTAGCTTGATGGTCCATTTGAGTTGAGTAACCTAGAGTGGGGCTGCGAGGCTGAAAAACGGGTGTCATTCCGTGTTCCTAGGCTTGATGGATAAGCTCAAGGTGCCTTGTATGATCTCTCTTGATGCTTCATAATGTGGACGAGTCATTGGGTAAAGCCTTAGGGAAATCCCACATGTACATTATGATTATTATAATGATGATTAGAATGCAATTTGTAACTTGTTGGATTATATTTTTATTTATCTTTCAATAACTAATCTGGTTGCAGGCTCTAAATCAAGACATTAAGTCAACAAATCACATTGCCAAGCATAATTCATACCTCATTTAGGTATTCTAGGGCAAATTGAGTTAAACCCTAATAGGGGACCGTTCTCATTTTATGACACCCTTGGTCCATCAGTGAGAACCAATTAGAGATACGATCCATGGACCGGCGCTGCCCCAGTTGATCAAAGTGAAAAGCAGTGGAATTAAGAAGTGTGAAGTGTTGTCTCGTCTGGAGGAAGTTCTTTCCTTAGCTTCTCTTTCCTCTCCCTCAGAATTCCGGAACCCCGAGGTTCCGAAGTTCCTTCCCTTTGCCTTTGCTTTCTTCCCTTCCTCGGAACCCTGGAACCTCGAGGTTCTGAAGTTCCTTCCTTAGCCCCTTTTTTAGTTCCCCGGAACTCTGGAACCCTGAGGTTCGGGGTTTCGGAGTTACTTTCCCTTGCCCTTTTCTTTTCCCAGGAGCTCCGGAACCCCGAGGTTCCGAAGTTCTTTGCTACCTCTCCTTTCTCCTTCCCGGAACTCCGGAACCTCGAGGTTCCGAAGTTCCTTCCCTTGGTCTCCTTCCTCTTTCCCGGAACTTCGGAAACCCGAAGTTCCCTCCTTGCCTTTTTTAGTTTCCCCGGAACTCCGAAACCTGGATGTTTCGAAGTTCCTTTGCTAGGCCTCCTCTCCTCTCCCCAGAACTCCGAAATCCCGAAGTTCCGAGATCCCTTCCTTAGTCTTCCCCCCACTTCGGGAACTCGAGTTTCCGAAGTCTTCCAACTTCCTTCCAACTTGCAACACTTCTAGATGGTGTGATCGACAATCTCGTTTGGGATATCAAAAATAAATAAAGGGAGATTGGAAGAGGGAAATAACAGAAAAGGGGAGGCCTATATTCTATTCATTGGTTCGGAATCAGTGAATCAATGACACTCAAGGTTTTTAATGCTCCAACAATTCTTGCAACCATTTTTTCTGTATAAGGCTGTTATGCCTCATTGTAAAGGGTTCTCTCCTTGCTGGCTTGAGCTATTCTATGCTCTTTCACCTCTCTTAAAGATTTGTATATTTTGCATTTTTGCAACTGTAAGTTTGGCCATTGGCCTTTGAATGAATTGAAATTATCATTCTTGCCTTCCTTCAACTTATGCATGTTGTGTATGTTTCCTTACCTTCATCATAGGTGTATGTTTTGTGTCTCTTCTCTCATATATGCTGTGCTAATTTATTTCTGAGTGTGACTTGTGGGAAACCTTCTCCCCTCTTGGCATTCAACAAGTTCTAACCTCCATACATGCATTGGGGTCATTCATGCAATTGAAGTTTTTGCATCTCTTGGGTATTTTAGTTGATTTTTTGTGCCATTTCGGGTGGGGAGAGAAACATCTTTGATCTTGGTGCATCACCTCCTTTTATTTTAAGCATTTCTCTCTCCCCTTTTCCTCTGCAAGCTGTTAGGATAGGTTTAGGAGTAAGATTTGAAGTGTTGAGTTCGTTCAACACCTGCACCTCGATTGAGAAGGAAGCCGACCTTCTCCAGAGATTCAACCCCTTGCGCAAGTGTAATGTCCCCATTTTGCGAGCATCAGAGTTTGTAAGAATTAGCTTATCATTTGACCCTCGTAGGCTAACAATTATTGATAGAGGGCCTCGTGTGACAGTTACTTGGTGATTAGAGACATTACTCTTCAGCTGGATTCAGGTTTTGGCCTTTGCACAGGTTTTTTGACTCAGATTGGTACACTTACTATTTATAGTAAGTCACTATTCAGGGTTTCTATTTTTAGACAGGCATCCAATCACATGGAGAACAGGGAGAGTCGACTCCTGGCTCAGACGGCTTAGCACTCAGACAAGTACATCAAGAGATATTAAAGTTTAAGTGACTTAAGTGATTTATTTAATATTTTAATATTATTATAAAGTTCTAAAGTAACTTTATAATAATAAAGTCACTTTAATATAATAAAGTGCGTTAAGTGAATAATTTAATGTGGGAATAAATCTTTTATCCCACATTGGCCAGGAAGGTGTTTGAGCTCTCTTAAAGAAAGAATAAAAGGAAAGGCAAGAGTTCATTCTCGGCATCTAGTTGATGAATAGTATTTTGATTGATTTTTATTGTGGAGCCTAGGGCTTTCGCAATTTTCTTCTTTGATCATAGGAAACGGAAACTTCCTATTGATAGCAATTTTGAAGGTGTGAAATAACACCTGAATTATTGCAGTTGTGGGAAAGAATACTTCAGTTCTTTCATTTGTGCAAATTGGTGAAGTTTTCTACAAGGGTTTGAAGTTTATTGTTGAAGAACATTTATAGTTGGTTGTGAATCATCCTTCTTTGGCACATGGAGTTATATCATTTTTGTTGGGAGAGATTATCAACAAATTATTCAAGGTTTTAAGAGCAGATTGCAAGTTTTTTCATCCACTGCTACAGTACTCGCGTGAATAGTACCCATGTGAATAGTGCCGCGCTACAGTAACTCGTGAATAGTGAAACGCTACAGTGATACGTGAATAGTAAAATCGCTACAATATATTGCATCTTAGTTGAGTCTACTCAAGGGTTCTTCAAGGGTTTTAATTGCTGCTCATTTCCAGATTAGTTGCTGCTGTCATGACATTGAAATTTGGGCAGAATTTATAATTGTTGGAGGCCGTACTATAGCAGCAGCAGCCACACATGTTGCTTCACAATTTACATGGTATTTGAGTTGCTACATTACCCACAACGTAGGCGTTTCATTGGATCAGGTTCTCTTGCATTTAATTTCAGTATTTAATAGACATTCGAAGTTGGTTGTATGCTGCCATTGTACTCAGACCTGGGTATTTTGTTTCATATCATATTCAGCTGTTAGCCAAGAGTCTTGGCCCTTTCATATCTGTGGTAATTGGGACATCAATAAAAAGGAGTTGCATATGATATATTTGTAGTATTTATTTCAGTTTGCAAGATAATTGTTTGTCTTAATGTCCCTAGCTGAAAGTCAACATTTCATAATAGGAATTGCATGGCAAATGTTCGATAAAATGCTTATGGCTGTAGCTCTCATTTCCATACTCTAGTTTGCAGCATATGTTATTTGCACTTTCTTTATTCCTTGGTGAAACATCATTGAAAACTCAAGCAAAACCCAAACACTGAAAACATTGAAAAATCAAACAAAGGCAGAAAATTGTGGTTGGTTAGAGTCCACCAGGTGTGGGTTCTTACAGCAAGGTCCACACTTCGGGGTTGTTTCCATGTTTCACGAGGTTGTTGAGTTGATAGCTCAGCAAGGGTGCAAGCTTTTCTGACAACAGGGACATTATAATAAAGCTAAAATTCGCACAATTTCTCTTGTGTAAGATTAGTTACAGTTTTGTTTACCTCACTTCCTTTCATTTGGTATTAGTGCCTAATCACTTTAGATTCTAGTTCTTGGGCAAGGATTTTTTGTACTAATATTTGTTTGAGTGGGAGCTTGCACAGAAGGGTTTGATCTTATTATAGAAAAGATGGCAAGCATATCCAGAGTAGAAATGGAGAAATTGTTGGCCACAAACTATTAGCTTTGAAAGCTGAAGATGGAGGATATTCGCATGGATAGAGATCTATGAGCTGCAATATCTAGATCCAAACCTGTTGCTATTTCACAAGAAGATTGGGCCAATATGGATAGGAAACCTAGGTTGTGTTTGGCTGATTCAATATTGTTCAATGTATCAAGATAAATCTTTGGTTGACAAACTCTCTATGAGAAAGAAGTTGTATTCCTTCAAGACGGGGAATGGTGGCTTTGTAGCCAAACAGTTGAATGTGTGTAACATGATTTTTATCCAGGTGCACTCCATTAGAATAAAAATGGAGGAGAAACGTTGCATGAATTTGTTGTGCTCTTTGCCAAATCCATGGAGCCACTTTGTTATTGGTATTGGGAGCACTACCACCAAGTTGAAAATGGATGACATGGTAGCATTATTGCTTTCCAAAGAGATGCAAAGAAAGACTTTTGAATTTGCTAAGGAGGCCCTAGCTTTTCATGGTAGACAAAAAGAAAAAGGCAAGGAGGAGGACAAGAAGAAAGACAACTTTAGATCTAAAGCTCGTGATGGATCCAATCTCTTGGTAAGGTCAAGTGAAAATTTTGGAACAAGGGTGAGATTGGCCATTTTAGAAGAGATTGCAAGGAGTAAAAGAAAAATAAAAAAAAAGATTTTGACAAGTTTGAGAAGTCCTAGGATGATGGTGGTGCCTTTTTTGTAGCTTTGGCTATGCATGGATCAGAAGGTGTGTGGTTGTTTGATTCTGGTGCTTCTTTTCACATGACCTCACATTGGGTTCTATTTACAAAATATGAAGAATATGATGGAGGGAAGGTGTACCTTGGAGATGATTCACATTTGAATATTGTTGGCTATGAAAGAGTCCTTATTCGATATCCTTATGGACAAGTGAAGGGGATTAATGTTATATTGCATATCTTGGGTTTGACATTCTATAAGTAAATTGAATGATTCAAGTGTGCAAATTGTTTTCTTGAGTGGAGGGTGCAAGATGTTGGATGTTTGAGGAGATTGTTGTAGTATGTTGCAAATATGTGCTTTAGAGATATCTGAGAGATGTGTTGTCATTGATGTCAACATATTTCTCTGTCTGTGATAGTGTTGCAGTGATGTTCCATTAGTGAGTTTGTTCAACATGTTGATAATCAGAGTTTGCAGATTAAAGGGTTTGTAGAGGATTGTGTTTAGATCATTCAGTGCAATTTTCAGAGGTCCGCATGAAGATTTGAGTGAGTTATGGCTATCGGTGTTAAGTCTGTTTTTCAGTTGTTTAGTTGTGCCAGAATGTTAGTATTTTGATCTGCATTGCTCCACATTGTAATATCTTGATATGTGGATTTGGAGGAATATTTGGGACGTTGATGTGTGTCTTCAATTCAAGTGGTTCGTGGTTTGGAGCTTCGCAAGTGATTTTTCCAGGTTGATAGTCGTTGCAGTTAGTGTGCTTGAAATCCGGTATAATGATGATGTGATTCTAGTAATTTGAGTTGTTGCGGATGTTGTAGTGGTAATTCATGATGCTTGTGGATGTTTCTAATTGTGTGCCTTTTGTGTTGGTGGTCCGCATTCATCGTTGTGTGCATAATTGATGATTTTCTCCGGTGTGTTAGTGATCTTCATTGTTTTGGCCGACTAGATGCTTGTAGCGTGTTGCGGATGTTCGATGCATAATTCTTGGAGGTGTTTCGCATTCGAGGCGTGTGATATGGGTCTGTGCTATGTCTTAGCCGACATTGCTTGGTCCGCATGTGATTTTGTAGTGTGTATGGTTATATTTTGTAATTAGGTGATGAGTTATGAGCTGACCTTGTTGATCTTCACAAGAGTTGATGTAATGTATAAATAAATGTAGTATCTTTGTTGTTGAGTGTGGTGTGTGGAGAGGTGATGTGTATGGATGAGAATCAAAGGTATGAGCGAATAATATATTAATCTTTCGAAGGAAGAGAAGAGTGAAGAGAAAGTTGTTATGTGCTAAATTGGAACTGTAACCAAGCATTAGGAGATGCTATTCTATCAGTTCATGATCTTCCTGATGTGATCCGAATGTGTTTGTAAGACAATGAGTCTTCCCTGGGTTGTAGCTCTTGTTGTTTTTGAGCAGTGAGCTCTAGGCAGTGTGCCTGAATGCATGTGCATTCCCCATTGTAATATTTCACATACTTCTAATAGAGTATCATCATATTGTGGGTAGGTTCCCACCGTGGTTTTTCCTTTGATCAGGTTTTCCACGTCAAAAATCTTGGTGTTATGTGTATTCATGTTGTGTTGTTGATTCATGCTTTCATGCTTAATAATTAGATCTAAGAATAAGTTTGAATTATGTAAGTTTTTGTGACAACTGATTCGCCCCCCCTCTCTTAGTTGTTTGCTTGGAATCAGTCCTATTTCATCACAAGATGGCTAGAGGAGCTATGGTGCTTGTTAAGGGTGTTTAAATGGACACTCTACTCCAACTAGATGCATGCATGGTGCAATGCAATAGTTTTTCTGTTCCTACAATGAAGAAATCTACAAAATCTTTACCTTCACGATTAGAACCACAATAAAGGGAAGTGTTGCATCCATTTTTGATGGTCATGACTTTTGGGTACCTAAGGGTTCTTATGCTTTGGAGACTAAGCTTCTTATAGAGAAAACTATGTTTTGGCACCAAAGAATGGGTCACATAGGTGAGTAGGATACCTTGAAAAAAAAAGCCCTGTTGAGTGGCTAAATGCTTGTAACTTTTTCAATTTTTACAAACATCGTGTTTATGAAAAATTAAATTGTGTTTAGTTTATTCTAGTTCTCATAAATCTTTTGGGGTATTTGACTTGATACATTCTGATGTTATTGGTCTTGTCAATGTTCTTTTGATTTTAAAATCTATTTATTATGCTTTGTTCATTGATGACTATAGTAGGAGATGGGTATATTTACTTATGAGTAAATTTGAAGTCTTTAGTTGGTTTGAAGGATTTAAGGATCTTGAAGAAAATTAGATTCGTGAAAAGATTACAGCTAATGTTTTTTGATGCAAAAAATCTCACACAGTCAAAACCAGAAGCAAGAACATTAGCTATCATGGATTGTGGAAAAATAATTTGTTTTATTGAAACCCTTCATGGGAGGGAATTATATTAAATGCAAAAATCACACAGTCAAAACTAGAAGCAAGAACATTAGCTATAATGGATTATGGAAAAGTAATTCGTTTTATTAAAAAGATTCCAATTTTTAGGGTTGATAATGGTAGTGACTTTTGCTTAGCAAAATTTGATAGATTTTTCAAAGATCATGGAATGGAAAGAAATAAGACAACTCCATCTACCTATAGGTCCACCTGCGAGAAGACACCTCTTTAGGTCCACCGTCTGAAGCTGCCCTCAAAATTATCTTCTTCCCGCCAGACAGGAACTCTAACTGCATGCGGTGGTGATCAATAATATACCTCCCAATACCCTGTAACCACTACATTGCCAAAACCACATCATAGTCCTCCAGAGGTAGAATATAAAAGTCATCTGTCAAGGTATAATCCCCCATTTGAATGCTAAGTTGTGGAATCCTCCTAGTGCAGCCCAAAATTGCACCATCTGCAACCTTCACTCCGAAACCATCAAATACCTCAGTTTGTAACGCACACCGCTCAACCAACTCTTGATCAATGAAGTTGTGAGTGGCCCTTGTATCTACCAAGCTCATGACTCGCTGCCCCTGTAATGTACCTTTCAATCGAAAGACATGAAATCTGGGATAATTGGAAAGGGTAGCCATAGTCACTTTCGCTGCCGCCAAGGGTTCAGGAATGTCTATCTTCAACTGCCGCTGTTCCTGCATAGTCTCCTTTGGGCTGTCCTCAGTATCAGTGTCTGGTATCTCCTCATCCCCAAACTCGGATGTTACCTCAATCAAGTGAACCTTGCCCTTACCCATGCAACGATGTCCGGGTTCCCAAGGCTCTTTGCAGGAAAAACATAGTTTCTTCCTCCTCAATTCATTTCGTGTCTCCTGGTCCATCCTAGGAGGTCTAGTTGACTGTCCATCTCTAAATTGTGAGGTGTTGGCCTTCTGTGGAGGCCGTGAGTCTCTGAAAGGTTTCTTATCTGTCTGATAAGGAGGAGTGGTATCCAACCTCAATGTCACATCTATGGCGTCCTTAAGGGTGGCTAGATTGAAGGTGCGTACCATTCCCTTAAGCCTGTCCTGCAGTCCCTCAATGAATAACATAACACTGTGCCTCTGGGGCATGTCAGGCACCATAACTGCAATACGCTGGAACTCATTGACATAAGCTTCTGCATGCCTAATCTATCTCAGATGTGCCAACTCCCTATAATAGAGCTCTGTGTCCTTACGGTCAAATCAAGAAATGAGGCACTCAATGAACTCTGCATAGGAGTGGATCATGGCGTGGTCCTAGGTGACCAATCCATGGTGCCACCAGTCATAGGCAACCCCCTCTAAATGCAGGACGACAAACTGAATGGCCTCACGTTCCGGCATGGGTCTTAGTGATAGATATATATCCAGCTTGTGCACCCACGCTCGTGCACTCGTACCACTAGTCCCATCAAATGTAGCCAATGTGATCTTCCCAGTAGCTCTATTGAGGTCATAGTTCTGCTGCTGAGGCCTATAGCCCCGGTCTCCTCTGGACCTGGCGATATCTCTACGCTGTGCACAATATTGAGGAAAAGGAAAAGCATCCCTAACCTCTGGGGGTAGGGCTCTCCACTCAGCTGTAGCCGCCCTGACTGAATCTTGAAATTCCACCTCTGGTAGCTCTACCTGTACTGACTGCTCACGTGGTATAAACCGAGGAAGTAATGGTCTATCCCTAACTGGTGTATGATGTCTCTCACGCCTAGGGGAATGATAAGAGCTCCCAACTGATGTTTGAGATCCATGACTATGCTGGCTTCCAGCCACAGACACTGATCTACTCTGTTTGCCTCTGTGTCTATCCACTTCCAACCGCTCCAGGGTAACCTGTATTCTGTCTAAGGTCTAAACAATCCTGGGCTGGGTAGTGATGAGGGTCCTCATCAGCTCTCTCTCTTGTCTGTCTTCCTCGGCCTGATTTACTCCGGCGCCCACCTGTTCATCTGCCATAATAGGTTCCTGTTCTCTTCCACACTCACGCTCGTACTGAGCTCTTCTGCGAGTATAATATCTGTATATGTTACTTCTTCCCGGATGCATAAAAAAAGAAAGCTTAACCCCACAGGCTGGCAGACAAATAGCTCTGATTCCACTGAAAGATCCTTGATGGATCCCCTTGCTGATCTGCTGTAATTTTAAAAATAATAAACTATATTTTCTTGTGATTTTTGCTGATGGTCTTACAGAATAGAGAGAAGTTGCAAAATGTTTGGTTTCTTTTCGTATTTTTTTGAATATATAAGCAAGTAATGAATAAAGAACAACAAATAAGGAAGGAAATTGAAACAAATAAGAACATTCAATTAAATCAGAATTGATACAAATTGTACTAAGCAGATTTCTGATTTATAATATCCAGATTATTCCCTACGCACTAGGGATGTGCTTACATCCAATAATGGCGCCAATTGAAGGGTAGATGATGAACACAAACCAAGAACACCAGCTATGGCTGAATGAAAGTCTTCACCACTTCCAGTGTATAGTGTACCTGCTGTAATGGTGGCATCAAGCTGAAACAATCATGCCCCAGCTAGGAAATTCAACCTCCTTGCTGATACCCTCACCAAGCAATCTGAATCTCCACAATGAATAGCGCATACACTCTGACCAATAATGCCAATGCCAAAAGAATCCACTGCCAATCAATAGCTGAGGGCTACGTCCCAGCCAGTACCAATCATGGGGTTTGCGTCCCAGATTGAAGAATTGCTCTACCAGAGCAATATCGCACTAAACAAGTTTTCAATATGTAAAAGATAATGAGAAACTAGGTTTCCTTCTCCTTATATCTCTTTCCTTCCAAATCGAACCCTAAAGATATATGAAAAGTGTGCTTTAATATAAAGTCATATTTCCCAATATTGGGCGCCCAAGGATAGAGTAAACACCACTTTTTCAATATAAAATAACTCCAAGCGCCAAAAGGACCTTGGCAAGTGAAAATCATTTAGAAAAGTTCAAGACCTTTCCAACGAGCTATAACACATGGGCATATGAATCTAGATGAAGCCAAAAACCCCTTATTACTCCGAAATGGCTATAGACATAGCCTTATTTAAAATATTAAAACGCTAACTTAGGAAATATTTAAATATATTAAAAATATAACCCAAATAGCTACAGAAAGCTCGAAACACACCAAAAGCCTGAAACTGAACCTGTCACCTGTTTGTGATTGATGTCGGAAATCATGGATCAACTGGCAGTCTCATCCCTAAAATCTAGGGATGCTCCTGGAAACTAGGAAACACACCCAAATCTCCTGAAACTAAAACCAAGGAATGGTCTCATGGAACCCCAACCCTGGACGCTGTCACAACCTCTTAAAAGTAGGAACCACCTCCTAAAATGTAGGAACTGCCTCCTAAAATCAAGGAACTGCTCCAAACTAATCTAGTACTGCTAGAAACACCAAATCCAAACACTGAATATCCTGACTGAGTCTCTATCCACCATTGCCAGCCTACAAGACTCCATAATAGGCTAACTCACAGGTCTCTGCTAGACAGAGCTAAAGAGGGGACATGACAGTAGATGATGGCTCATGCCTCTGGTCCTACATATCTAATCGGGTAGATGCTCTGCCAAGTCTATCCATGTACCCAATAGCATACACTCTAATGTAACTTTCGTGTAAATCAAACTTGTGTGATTCATGAATTGAGATTCCTTGCAAATAAACTGAATTAACATCTTCACAATTGTTGTCCTCATTTTGGAATTTTGAAAAATGTGACAACCCCTACAAATTTTTGCTTAAAATGTGTCTTTTTTTGTCTCCAAGGCACGTTTATGAGGTGCAAAACTCACATTTGTTAGTGTCAAATCATTGGGGGGTATCTTTGCCATTATTGTCCAAATTTTGGTAAGTTTTGGTTCTCTTTTTCCTAACTTTTTGTGCAAATTCGGGTTTCAGAGCAGTCACTGCAAGTTGGAGATTTTACTCTTAAGGCACGCTTCTCGAGGCAACTTTTTTGCTCCTTGTTAAAGTGGACTGATCTTCGGTCCATCCTCGATTCACATTTCAAATTTCATTGCGTTTCGAGTTCGTTTGCTATGTATTTCCTTCGATTTCAAGTTTTTTCTTCTTGACTGCAAGTGGGAAATTTTCCTTCTATTGCAGGTTAGGAGTTTTCTTTTGTTTTTTGTGTTGTAGGGAAATTTTAAAACAATTACAAGTGCACTTTATTTTAAAGTTGTAACTTGTAACTCACTTTTTATTCTCCCCTTGCTTTTTCTGTCTTTTTAGTTGTAGGAACTTTTTGGACAAATTACAAGTGAATTTAAAATACAAGTTTAATGGGAACTTGTAAGTTTTGATAAAAGTTCCTACTTTGTGCTTTTAAGTTGTAATAGGAATTTTATTTCCCTATTACAAGTCTTTTAAGTTATTGCTAGTTTTTATGTCTTGTGTCTTACTTGTAATGGGAATTTTAATTCCTTATTACAAGTTTTTATGTTTTTATTCCTTTTAAACTTGTAATGGGGATTTTATTTCCCTATTACAAGTCTTTTTGTTCCTTTATGTTTTTTAAACTTGAAATGGGGATTTTATTTCCCTATTACAAGTCATTTTGCTCTTTCTTTTTGTCATTTCTTCCCTAAAACCCGTATTTGCCCAAGTGAAGGAAAAAGTGAGGCAATTTGAAACTTGTAAAGGGGTTTTTAAAACCCGATTGTATATTTTGGAGGGCACATTTTTTGCTTGTAGTTGGAGATGAAGAACCCGACCTGCACTTTTCTTCCCATGAATCCGATTTTGGTGGCATTCTTCCCCTAAATCCGTTCCACATTCATGCTAAATTGTTAGGAATCAATGCTAGTTGCCACGTTTTCTACCAAAAATGGTTTGGGCAAACACGTAAGGCATTTTTGAAGACGTTTTTTGCTGGTTCTTTCCGCATTTTGGGTGCTCCTTTTCCGCCATTGTTGCCATGTTTTGTATCCAACATTAATGCAAAGTGTTTGGCATCAAACATGAGTCTTCTTTCCATGTCGTTTTTGAAGGAGGTTGAATCAAAATCCGTTTTTGGCTGCCAAGGGTTTTCAACATGTCTATTTATGGAGCATTTCAGTTCTTCCCAGGCTCATTTGTTTTGGTCTAGGGTATTTTACCAAGCAAGGATTTGGGTTTCTAAGTGATCTTTCCAAATTGATAAGTCATTTGCAATGCAAGTTGTAAATGTGCAAGATTTTCCCCTTTTCTTTTTTCCCTATTTACTTGCAATTGGGATTTTAAAACCCGATTACAAGTGCAAGTTGTAATGTTCTCTTACTTGTAGTCAGCCTTTCAAAACCCGAAATTGGTCCAAAATGCACTAAAAACACTTGAAATAGTCTCTAAGGTCCAATTACAAGTGCAAACTTGTAGTTACCCATTACACATATGAAGTTGCATGTTTGTTCTTCATATTTGCAAGTCAATGCTCTTGTTTTTCCACACATGTAATGCAGTTTCCAAAACCTGAAATTCACTTGTAAGCCCATTTTTGCATCAATTTATCCCCTCCTATGTCAGTCATGTTTAAACACACGACTCACCAAATCAATAAATTAAGGCATGGGCCTTATTTTGCAAGCAGATTTCAAGATTGGAGGATGATACAAGAAGAGATACAACAACAATTCATGGATGCAAATTATAGAATGCTTTCGAGACAGAGATAGGCTTTTTACTTCAGCCTTGCAAAGAACTTCCCTCCTAAAAAGCCAGTACTACCTTAAGCAAGAAGATAAGATTGAAGTTCGTTGGCGAAAGACACAAAGATCATTAAGGATGCAAATTCCCGTTCTGGTTCGAGATGTCTTCACCAATCCTGAATACTTCAAGTTCTAGCATCCTGAAGCGGCATGAAGATTTTCAAAACAGAGGATGATGTAGTTAGAGTCGTGTCTTCGGACATATAGAATAGTTTTAATTATGCATTTGTAAATTTTGTTTTGACAAATTACATTTTATGTCAAATTTGTAATTGCAAGTGTTGCTTTCGCTTGCACTTTTGTAAAATGTAATTACATGTAAAGCAACTACAAGTTGAGTTAGATTAGGATTGTAGTTGGAATAAGTCATGGTGGTTGAGAGAATTTCTCAAGTTAGTTGGGATCCTCCCACCTTTTTCTCATGGCTCCTCTCCTATAAATACTTGAGGGGATCTATTGTAATTTAGATCTTTTGGTAATTCAACAAGACTCTACTAGTTTGTATGTGCACTCTAAGACTTTGAGTTTAGATGTAAATCAAATTGCTTTCAATAAAAGAGGCAAGTTGTGTTGAGACTTTGTGCCAATTCAAGTTGTTATGTGACGACATTTTCTGGAGTTGATTTTGATTTTTGTTCTATTGTTCAAGAGGGATTTGAATTCAATCTTACAGACTTTGAGCTGCTAATTGCCTTTGGAGATATAGGTTTAGTTTTCAGACATGGCCTTGTAGACTGTGAGCTGTTTATCACGTTTGAAGCTAGTGTAGAAAGCTCAAGTAAGGAGATAACTAGTAGACTTTGTGCTGCTTTTATTTTTAAGACTTGTGCATGTAAGGTGAAGTGCACCATAGAGCTGCTGTGTGTTGTACATTGTTATCATTTTGAGAAGGTTGATAGGATAGTAGAAGTGCTGAAGACTTTGTGCTTTAATTTCTGTTCTCCCTTCTCGGGGAAGTGTGGAGGTCTTTGTGCCTTCATGGAAACTTTGCTTCCCTTTATGTTCCAAAAATCCTACAAAAAAGTCTCATTTCTGTATTTGATGTTATTTATTTCCAATTGCTATTACTTTTTTGTGAAGACAAAAGAGTACAATTTTTCTTGAAAGAAGAAGAAAGACTATTGTTTAACCCATATTAGATTAGTTTAGTTTGTAGATAGGGGGAGCCTTCCCTAAATTAGGAGAGTATCATACTCACACACTGTGACTGAAACCAAAATTTTCAACAAACAAGAATGATCAAAAGACTCATCAACAATTGCTGATACAAAAAATTCAGGGAACTCAAAACCCTCATTGGTTTCATATGGGACCCTTTCCTCATGTGCATGTCCTTCAACATGATCATCTTGCAACTCTACCTCATAAAGTAGGTTAACATAGGATATCTCAACTTCTATCTCAAAAAGTGGATTATCAAAAACATGCAAGTTACTTTCAGCATTTTGTTTAGGCCCATCACCCTCTTGTTCTACCTCTTCTTCATCTTCAAAAGGACTCAAGTACTTTTCCCCTACAGCTGCCTTAGAAATTTCAACTTAATCATCAATAAGTAAATCTTCTAAGGTCTGATTTGCAAAATCAGACTTGCAGTGACTTGAATCCACATCACATAATTCATTTTTAACACCCAAATCTCGAGTGTCAATATTATGGGACACCATACATCCATCATCTTCATGAGGAATGGCTGCTATCTCATGAGTAAGCTGGACATTATGATTGCTGTCATAAAACAAAAAATTAGGAGCCACATCATACTTATTTGTAGTGCCCTCAAGAGACTCAACCAAAACTTCATCCTCTGCTAACTATGCATTGTCAAGTGCTGGTTCAAGGGGTGTCTTCATAGGAAAATTGAGTGTATCATGTGCCATAGTTTCCGCCCCATGGCGGCAAGGTAAATCTGCATTTGTATAAACCTCCTTAATCTCAATGGCTTCATCATGGGATCCTCTTTGCCCCTCCAATTGATGTGACTCATGAACCCCAACATCTTCATGCAACATGTGCGTCTCCAAATCTGCCTCCTTCATGGCTTCCTCTTCAATGCATCTGAGGTCTTCATCAAGCTCCTTTACCTTATTATCTATGCATTGGTGGTTAGGCTCCCAAAAACCTTTGCAAGTGAAGCATAGACCTTGCCTTCTCATTTCATTCTTGCTCATTATGGGAGTTCCTATAACCCGATCATTGAGTTTGGATGTAGAACCATCTTCATTATCTTCTTTAGTAGTTCTACCATACTTGCTCACTCTGTGCCCATGACTGAATTTTCTCCCTTTAGATGAAATTTTCTCCTTATACACCCTCCTAATATACATTACCAACCCAATCTCTTCAGGCCTCCAGGTGACAAACAAGTTCAGATAATCATGAAGAGTACTGTCCTTTAAATTTATGTGGGAAACTTTGATAGCCCTCAAAGAGTCGAAGAGCTTCCCGTTCACATCTTTCCCTTATCTTGATGGCATCCTTGTCAATCTCTTCTCTGGATTTTCCTACGATACTGTAGTAACCCATAACTTGAACTAATGAGTGCTGGTCATTCAAATGATGCAATATGAGCTCTCCGAATATTTAATTCAAACCCCAACAAGATGGCAAGAAACCGCTTTGATACCACTGTGATATCCCGCCCCCTCGTAGAGATATTTACTACTGATTTTTTTTTGTTGGTTTGTTTTGCCTTTTTTTTTGAGATATTTGCAATGAGGTAAGATATGCCTTGAAACCCTCTGAAATGGATGCCAGAATGAAGTATAAAGTTGGCAACAGTATAACAACACAAAAGGTAGCCTTCAATGGATGCTTCTTTAATATTTTGAAAATTGCTGACAAACCTGTTGTCATTTTATGACACCCTTGGTCCATCAGTGAGAACAGATCATAGATATGTTCCATGGACCAGCGCTGCCCCAGTTTGATCCAAGAGAAGACGATAGAATCATAAAGTATGAAGTGTTGTTTTGTCGGAAGTTCCTTTCCCAAGCCTTCTCTTCCTCTCTCTTTCTCGGAACTCCGGAACCCTGAGGTTCCCAAGTTCTCTTCCTTGGTCTCTTGTTCTCTTTGCTTGGAACTCCGCAACCCCGAAGTTCCCAATTTACTAGTCTTCCCAACTTCGGTGACCCAGGTCTTCGAAGTTCCCCCAACTTCGGTGACCCAGTTCCCCCAACTTTGGTGACCCAGGTCTCCGAAGTTCCTAAGTCTTCTATTCCTCAACCTTGGAACTCCGGAACCCCCAGGTTCCCAAGTTCCTAATTCCTCAACTCTGGAACTCTGGAACCCCCAGGTTCCCAAGTTCCTAAGTCTTCAATCCCGGAACTTCGGAACCCCCAGGTTCCCAAGTTCCTAAGTCTTCAACCCCGGAACTCCGGAACCCCAAGGTTCCCAGGTTCTCAAGTCTTCCCAACTTCAGTGACCCAAGTCTCCGAAGTTCGCCCAACTTCGGTGACCCAGGTCTCCGAAGTTACTAAGTCTTCTCTTTCTCAACCCCGGAACTCCGGAACCCTGAGGTTCCCAGGTTCCCAAGTCTTCCCAACTTCGGTAACCCAAGTCTCCGAAGTTTCCCCAACTTCGGTGGCCCAGGTTCCCGAAGTTTTCCAAACTCCTTTCGGCTTGCAACACTTCCGGATGACGTGATCGACACTCAAAACTTTAAATGCTCCGAAAACTTTTGTGACTTGTGCACCTTCTTTTGTGCAGCCACATGGGTGCATTTAATGTTTTTGGCAGGATTTCCATCAGGAGAAGTACGGGGCCATGCTTGTTGTAGTGACTTATGTCATGTCTGCATACTCTGACTTTGGAAGGTCAGTCAATCCACCCTTCTCAGGGTTGCCTTTTGTGGGTATGGCTAGGTTGCTTGCATGTACAAAAGTCAAGTGCATGCGCTTCCCTACATTGGCAGACTGACATACAAGGGTCATGATCACTCTTGTAACCATTTTTCTATATAAAGGTTGTTAAGTCTCATTGTAAAGGGTTCTCTCCCTGCTGCCTTGAGCTTTCCTATGCTCTTTCTCTTCTCTTGAAGACTTGTAATTTTTTTTGCATTTCTGCAACTGTAAATTTGGCCTTTGGCCTTCGAATGAATTGAAATTACATTCTTGCCTTCCTTTAACTTATGCATGCTGTGTGTGTTTCCTTACTTTCATCATAAGTGTATGTTTTGTGGCTCTTCTCTCCATATATTCTGTGTTAACTTGTTTTTTCTGAGTGTGACTTGTGGGAATCCTTCTCCCCTCTTGACCCTGAGCAAATTCTAACCTCCATACATGAGTTTGGGTCACTCATACAACTGAAGTTTGTGCATCTCTTGGGTATTTCAGTTGATTCCTTTTGCCATTTCGGGTGGGGAGAGGAACAATCTCTTATCTTGGTGCATCACCTCCTTTCATTTTGAAGCATTTCTCTCTTCCCTTTTCCGCTGTAAGCTGTTAGGGTAGTTTAGAAGTAAGATTTGAGGTGTTGAGTTGGTTCAATACTTGCACTTGGATTGAGAAGGAAGCCGGCCTTCTCCGGAGATTCAGCCCCTTGTGCAAGGTCCCACACTTCGGGGTTGTTTCCATGTTTCACAAGGCTACTGAGTTGATAACTCACCAAGGGTGCGATCTTTTGTGATAACAAAACCCTTGAGATCTCTTGAAGACTTGCACCTCCAATCTGTGCAATATATTTCCCACGTGCCAAAGAAAGTAGGCACAACCAGCAATAAATATATTCAATGATATTTATCTTCAATAATGCTGATTTGCACTTAAACCTTTGAAATATTTCGAGATAATCAACTCAGATTTGCATAACTCCATTGATGCTCAGATGTGACCTCCATATGAAGCCACCAACACAATCGAAGAGAGGCTACGTTCTCCAAGATTGAAATTGTAGCGAAACCCTAGGTTTCTTCTTCAAAGCCAAAGCTTCTTTAGAATAGACAAATGTTGAAATGATTAGAGAATGAATGAAATGAAATCCAAATCCCCTTTTATAATGTTTAATTTGCATTTGACTTCATCTCCTTTAATTTACTTTAGTTTCATTTCTTTTTTCCCCTCTGTTTGGTGCACAACTTTAAAATATAAAGTATACTTTATTAAACACTTATATCTCCCCTTTAAATAACACTTTATTACTTATTATATAGTATACGTTTAAAACATTTAAATTTCCCTTTTAAATGAAGTCCACTTAATTTATCAATGATATGCACTTAATAGTTAATTTTATTAAAGTATAACTTTAATAATAATTATAAGATTATAACTCCATCATTAATCATTATTTCTCAATTTTGACTGAGCCTGGGAGTTAACCATTGTATCCACTGTGCATCCAACTGCCTTACTAAAAATAGTAAGGGTCCCTCTCTAACATCCACTGACTTACTATAAATAGTAAGTCCCTCAAAACGGAACCAAAAACCTCTGAATAGCCTAGCCTTAGAATATACCCACACCCTGGAGAGGTAATCACTAACAACGACCATCTAAAGAGCACCAAAACTCCCAAATTGGACCCTTTAATCCACCATACTAGCCTACGAGGGTCAAAATAATAGGCTAATCCCTCGAACTCTGATGCTCACAAAAATGGAGACATTACAATGCAGGCCAACTTATCAAATGCATAAGTCCCCTCGTGATTACCAGCGAAACACATCAACATTGAGTTATCCTAATCAAGTCAAGACCTGACAATTGGAACCTTGAGGTTATCTCCTATGATCAATCCGAATAGCATTAGAGATTTCTTTATTTAAGAGGATAGGATACATTCAGTTTTTTATTCTGCATTGACTGAAAGTGCAAACTTTTGCCATCAACAGGCTATTGTAAAGATTCTCCCATGCCACATTTGTTAGTATGATTGTAACATGAGATTGGTGAATGTAACAACATTCGAAATATTGCAAGCTTTGTAATGGCTTTTTGTATGTTTTAAATGGATGCATGTAGTTTGATGTGGATTTCTAAGTATGCTCTTTGGGCAATGTTTGTGCTTTGATGGTATGTATGCCTAGGTCATTTCTTTTATGCCTCCTCCATGGTTTTGTTTTCTGCTATCTATGACTTTGTAGCCCAATAGATAGGCACTAGTCTCATTGTCCACCTGGCCAATCTCAAGTCTTTTAAAACCAAGCATTGTCACTAGTAGTTAGTTTAGGTGGTTCATCTTGTGCACTAATGACTGTTAGTTTAACCAGGGATTTTTTCTTAAGTGAATGTCTAGTAGATATATCTTATTTGGGTCATGCTTGCACAACCATATGATCTATACAAGGGTTAATTAGTTGTTCTTGGTTCAGTGATAGTCTTTGGGACGAAGACATCTAGTTGGGTTTGGTTGCAGATGTTTATGATTGTATATTTTGTGAGATTTTAATACCTATGAGTTATACCCCTAGGAAGACCCTCTCAAGCTTAAGCTAAGCTTAAAGTGCAAGAGATAACTCACTCACAGAGTGTTGGCCATTAACCCTCCACGGTTTTTTGACAAGCTGATTTCACTTACATGATGACAACCCTAGCCTTGTGTGTGAGATTTAGCTCTAGGAATTGGAGCTACATTTTTTCCGACTCAACACCACTAGTGGATATGTTTTCACTATGTTTGGTGCTATTAGGTGGATGAGCAAGTGACAAGTTACAATCACTTTGTCCACTGTAGAAGCATATCACATGGTAGTTACTCATGCTTGTAAGGAAGCCATTGACTTGAGCAATTGTGTTCAGTTGTAGGGTTGGGTTCAGGGGCTATTATAGTTCTATATGATATTTAGAGTTCCATGTTTCTTCAAAGAAGTTGACCTTTCATTTGAGGACAAAGTGTGTTGATGTCCAATACTATTTTGTTTGTGACATGGTAGAGGATGGTAGAGTGATGTTCAAGAAAGTTGAAACTTTGTAGAATGTTGTAGATGTATTGACCAAGCCAGCGATCACATAAAAGTTTAGGTGGTGCTATGAGTCTATGGGAATTAGTTCATACGTATTGGTTCTCCTATGCTCTTGCAAGGTGTTTAACAAGTGGGAGAATTGTAGGAAAGGTATCTTAATCTTGCTCTTGATGTTAAATATATAAAGAATGTAGTATATGGATAGGTGGAACTGTGGAAGGATGTAATATCCCCCTCTTTGTCTTAGGTTTTTGAGGAACTATCATCAGCCAATTCTATTCTCATAGGCTAATTTGGAGAATTAAATAATGCAATATTTTTTAATTAATTAAATTACATTACCTTAAGTTGTTGTGGGTGCTTTTATTTAATTAATTTTATAAAGTGAATAAGTTAAAAAGAAAAAATAAAATAAAGTCACTTTATGGGGCCAAAGGTGATAATTTTAATAAAGGTGAATTTTAAATTATAACTTCTAGAAAGTTGTTGGGGAAGTTATAAAAGAGGAATGAAAAGCTCATTTACACATCTTGGACATTTTATTTCTCATTTCAAGTTTGGACTACTACTTCCACTACAAATCCTGGGAGGAAAACCCTAGTGGCATTTGGCTTTGAGGATGAAATATTTCTCCCTGGTCAGATTCATGGTGGATTCACATTTGGGTTTAATCGGAGGAACTAGGATTTTGTTTATAGATGCTGTCTTTAGTTTTCTAGGCACATTTTTTTGAGGATTTGTAGGCAAATAATGAATTTGTATTGGTGGTGTGTGTGACGGTGGAATAATCAGAAATACAAGTGCTATGTGTGCAAGGTGATATTGGATAGGATTCATGTGGAGTATGTGCTGATATATATATATATATATATAAATCTGCTCGATTTGACCCATCCATACACTTGCTCGGCCTTCAAGAGGTTGTACCTATTTATTATGAATAGAGGATTGGGCTGAATCTTTGGTATGAGGCTTGAAAGCATTAGGAAAGTCCATAGCAGCATTGGGAAGGTTGACCAAGTCTTTCAAGTCAGGTCAAGGATAGTCAAGGACATCAAAATTCCAACGCAGCTGTTAGGAAAGTGGTGGAGCATAAGGAGTAGCCAAAGTTTGCTGACAATGTGGCATGGGAGGGGCCTGCCAGACGTAGCTCAGCCTTGTGAAGGCTCTTTATTCCTATAGCTGCCTCGTTGGAAGAAATTGTAGCCTATTGGGGGTGCTGTACCATACTTGGAAGGGGCCGTTAAGTGAATGCAAGAATAATGAACATTTTGGAGCCAAATATGGTTCCTGTTTGGTCTGCAGAAAATTTTCATGAGGTCAGGATAATTAATGTAATATTATTTTTCTGAATTTTAATGACTATATACAATCTTTCTATATTTTTCAGTTGGTTGTAGCAATTCATAAATTCATCATTTAGAATCTACTGTGCACATTTTATTTGAAGTTTAACTGAGAGAAGAAATATTATTAATGTTGTTATTGGGGAAACAAATTCTGGATTGATTACCTGTGTAATTATGCCAAAACACTATAACATGTAAATTGTTTGATGAAACACTTGTGCACCAAAATTGGCAATCTTGCAAAAATTTTGGTATAGGAAATTGGGTCAGTATATTACTTTTTATAGGGTATTTTGATGCAAGAAAAAGTTCAAAAATGTCTTTTTTCATGAACTTTTTGGTGCTCAATACCTTTGGGTACCTTGGGTGTACCCAGATGCCTGGGTACATACCTAGGGTGTACCCAGATGCCTGGGTACATACCTAGGGCGTACCCCGGCATACTCCCGGGTGAACCCATGCCCAGATGTACCCAGCACCGGTGTGGGAGGCCTTAAGGGCATACCTGGTAACTTAGAACATAACTGAACTCCATGATTCTTAAACTAAGTTTCTAAGTGCTCTACATACTAACTAAACAGAGAACATGGTTTCATTTATTAAATACTATATATTTCTTTTAGGCTCAAGATAAATGACATTGAATGATTAAACAAAGATTTGTTTTAGTGTATACTAGTTCTCTGGATTGAGAATACAGTAAAATGCTTGAGCCTAGATTATGTAAAACATTAAAATTTAGAAGTGTTTCAACTATCAGGGCTTTGTTCGTCAAGTTCCTTATTTTTTGAGCATTGTATTGTAGTTGATCTGGCAGTGAAGGATGGGAAATGTCACCATCAAATATAGCTAAAGTGCTTTCTTCTTTCTGCACAGCTAATAGTTTTATGTATATACTTTGAAATTCATTATACTTTCAATATGGGAAACCATGGTTATTCAGTCTAGGTATATTTACTTTATCAAAATTTCTAACATTCAGTCATTGGCATTGGATTGTTTGTTGTTTTCTAGCTGAAAAATCATTAATGCTTTTCTTTGTTTGAAATTTTTAGATTGTAATTGCCATCTTTACAAATATCTGATTGCACCTTGTATTATTTCAAACTTTATCAGCAGCACTAAGATAGGACTTTAATATCTATCAGGGAGTTTATTTACTGATCCAGTACCCTGTCATATTTTATTGTCTTGTTAATAGGAGCTGTTAGATCTTATGGGCATGCCGGTTTTAAGAGCAAAGGGTGAAGCTGAAGCACTTTGTGCACAACTTGATAGAGAAGGAAGGGTGGATGCTTGTCTTACAGCTGATAGTGATGCATTTCTTCATGGGGCTAAATGTGTAATTAAGTGCCTTCGAGTAGATTGTAAGGCATGTTCCTACTTCATCTTACAGAGGAAAGTACCTTTATTGAATTTTCTGTTTTTTGGGCTGATGGAACTTATGAAAGTGAAACTTTTATTGGGGGATCTTTCCTTAGTTTTCTGGATAGTTACACAGATAATTTATTTTTTTGAGCTAATATGCATAACCACGTTATGTAAGTTATTGATCTGACTTAGCTCAACTTGGGCTTTTAGCAATTCACAAGGGTCAATTTATAATCTGCATAACCATATGAATAGTTTGGAATTTTCAATATGTTTGAGTAAATTAATTGAAATTTGTGTCAATTTAAGGTAAATGATTGAACAAGTATGAAAGAATATTGAAGTAGATTAACACTCGTGTCAGGTTAGGGAAGGTGTTTGTACTAGCACATGCAAGGGCATTGGTAGACTAAATTAGGAATATCGCTTTTAGTGTTCTAAAATGCTTAAGGATCTTTGTGTAAAGATTGACACAAGTTACAGTACTTCAGCTAATGAGGGGACAATTCCCTAGGTATTCTCCCAAAAAGGTACGAGGCATAATACATGATATCAGCCTATAAATCCCTCAATATTTTTAGTACATTCTACCCAGCCAAGCATACCTCCTTGGTAGCCAAAAATTCAAGTGTGCAAGACCCTTAAGCATTAAGCAAGTAGAATCTTACATATAGGCCTTTGATTGACAAGAGCTTTAAGAAATCTCTCTGGGCTTACAAGAAATTCATATTTCTTTGTAGGTCCTAAAGATGAACCACAAGACCCTAGCTATACCTGGGGTAAATTGGCGTGCTCACAGAGAAATAACAAAATTTTCAGTGAAAAAGTAGAGAAAGAAAATAAATTCTAATCTTTCTAAACAAATGATTCAACCTTCATTATATATCCTTCGCAACATCCCAAAACATCAATTGGGTTGTCTCAATTACGAACTAACAAATGAAACATGTAACACAACATAGGTCGGCTACATCATCATCAAAAATAGGTTGCGGATCAACCCAAGACATAAGTAAACACCAAACATGTCATAACACATCCTTCAACGGCAATAAGATAGGTCAAGATTAACTACAATTGAAGGAACATAACCAATCGGTACATATATCAACTATTTTATCAAAACTATAAATTGTTAGCCACAATACCAACGGGGAGAAGCTAAAACCATCATGTAGACCACCATCATAAAAGATATGCAAACCATCAGACACCTTTCTTCAAACATCTCCTGAAGTAATCAATCATCATCAAGTGTTGGTGCAGAAGATATGCTGTTCAGACTGATCATAGAAGATAACCTCAAGGTTCAAACTGTCAGGTCTTGACTTGCTTAGGATAACTCACGGTCAATGTGTTTTTCTGGTAATCACAAGGGGACTTATGCATTTGACAAGCTGGCTTGCATCTAGTATGGCTATCTGGTGATGCTTTACTCCTCAAACTAGGTGAAATAAATAGCAAAGGGATTAGGATTTAGAGATCCTAAGGACAATGATTGTAACAGTTGGTGCTGCAGGTAGACAAATTTCAAATAAAACTAGTTCCTTCTTAGCCAGAGATAAACTCACAACTCCACAAGAGTAGTGCAAGCTCCAAGGGAAATAAAAGGATTTTCAAACTATGAATATTCATTTGGGTACCCAATTCTAGTACAATCTGAAACAAACATTCATAATTGAACTAAGAGCAATGGTAGGTTCAGACTAACCATGCATAGAGACCTACAATTAGCAAGCCTTCGATGTTATGAGCTTGAAATCAAATCCAATACCCGCACCCACTACCATTAAGATCACTGAACTTTAATTAGCTTAATGAAAAGAAACCATGCAAACAGGTTAGGACAAATGGTAAACACCATGCTTCAATAATTTATTCACTTGTTCTAATTGCTATTACAACAACTTTTGTCCAACAATTCCTACTCTATTCTACTTCTAAATATTGCTACTTCTAACCTACTAACTCTTCTAAAATCCTATCTAACCTTTCTAATCCTTTACAATGAGAGAGGCATTGGCCTTTTGTAGATTTTACATTCTAAATCAATGGCCAGGATTCAATTTATCCAATGGCTCTAATCTGCCTTCTAAATGCCCTGAAAGCTTTTGGTCAATGGTTTCAACAACCTTCAACCACCTTTTCAGCTACCTTCAACTGTTTTCAATTAATCCCACTAGAAGACAAAATTTCACAGGGCTCAAGGCATAAAAAGGTGAGTTTGGTAGTTGCGAAATAACTAGTGGCCTGTTGATGGGTGTCTTATGACCACATCAACATAGATTAAATACCAAGGTATCTTATCCTCTCTTGAGTGAAATCCCGTGTATGCTAAGAACGCGAATGATCATATAGGTGACTCTAAGGTTCTTCTTTGTTAGGTCTTGACGTGTGGATAAGCTCAATGGTCGTTGTGATATGCTAGTAACAGAAAGGGACTTACGTTTGGATCATTGTTTCACTTCTTTGTTGTGGCTGGAACTTCATCATCTGATATAGCAATTGTATGATGCTTTTGCTTCGAATGAACTCAATGGAATGAACTAAAATTAAAGTGGAAAGGGTTAGAGGGATCTAAATCTACTCCTAAGGACAGTGATATCAATGGATATTGCTCTAATGGACGAATTCCAAATAAACGAAGTTCTACTTCACCAAGATCAACTACAACTCTACAAGAACTGGTGCAATCTTCCAGGGATGTTGAAGGACTTTAACATTGAGAAAGTGCATTTGAATACCTAAAACGACGCAATCCAAACGACTTTGCACAATCGAACTTAGCACAAATTTAGTGGCTTAGGCAAACGTTACACTACACCTTATAATCAACAAGATGCAAAAAGTATGAACCATGAAAATTCATCAAACACCATTACATTCTCTAGTGAAATCAAAGCACTTTATCTAACAATTGAGAAATTGAAAGAACACCATGCAACAAGTAAAAATAAACATGAATCCACCATATCTTCAATGAAATCAAATTTTATTTCTCCAAGTCTTACAACAATGTCTTTTCCTTCTCCTACTCTACTTCGATTCTAAGGAGCAAGAGCTCTCTATTTCTAATGAGTTAACTATCTAATGAATTACAATTGAGAAGGTAGGGCCTTTTATAGAGATTCCCCATGAATGATTGACCAAGATTGATTTGAAATCAAGGGCAGAGATTACAAGATGCAAATCTCTAATTAGGGTTTGACCAAAAATGAACCCTTTGTGGCATCAAGTAGTGGGTCTGGTAATAAATAAGGCATCACACCCACTTTGCATTAAATGACCCATCATTCCAAGTAAGGTGGCCACTATGCATTAAATGAGCTACCACTCCATCAAGCATTTAATAGATTCTCACCCTAAATAGCACATCCACTATCCCTCTCCTTGGCGGCAAATGCATTGAATTTGGTCATGACGGTTTGGAAACACGCGATTGGCCGAAGAAGATGACGGGGTGCCAACTCAGATGTTGGATGCCATGTGTACTCGGTGACTCATCATGAGGAATATTCCATTTTGCGTCATTTTGTGATCAAGGTTCTAACTTTGATTAACGTTTCTGAAATTATCTTTCCTTGATCATTTTCTTCCTTCCATGTACTTTCTTGGGAATTCACCTTCTTGGAATATCTTTCCTTGTCGACAATTCTTTCATTCTTGAAGTCTTTCATACTTGAATTGGATCTCAGGAACTTTGAATGCTTTCCTTGAACGTTTGGAACTGGAATTCTTCCTCCTTGAACTTCATGATATTGGATTTCTTCTTGAACTTGGATGTGCTCATCTTGGACCTTCGTGCCCCTTGACATCTTGATGTTGTCTTTGGATTGGATAGATGAATTCTTGATGTTTTATCATTTTCTGACATTTTGCAGATGGGTGCATTTGGAGCTTGGAGAAGGAAGTCTCCATAGTCAAATTTTTGAGTTTCCATTTCCGAGGAATCCTTGAGTGCATATCAATCCTGGAGGAGGATTTGTCAACACTTAGCAAAATTTATCATTTCTTCCCTTCTTGGAGATAGGCGCATTTGGAGCCCAGGGAAGGAATTTTCCTTGGTGAAATTTCATCCGTCCTTGCCATCATGAAGCTGGGTGCATTTGGGAAGACCTGAAGGATTTTCCATACCTTATTAAAAATTTCAAATTTCCATGACCCAAGGAATGTTTGGGTGTGTTGGAAGGAGGAATTCTCTGATACTTCACCATTTTTTCACTTTCCAAGAATTTTGTCCTGCTTAGGAGTCCAAAGGAAGAAATTTCCAATACTTAGCCAATTTTACACAATTTCCAAGAATTTTGTCTTGAAGGAAGGGATTTCCAACACTTAGCCAATTTTACATGATTTCGAAAAATTGTCTTGAAGGAAGGAATTTCTAGCACTTTAGTCAATATTTTTCACTTTCTTGGAATTCTGTAGACTTGGGCGCATTTTGGCATGGAAGGAGAAATTTTGGCATTTTTGAAAAATCCTTCACTGCCAGTGAAATGTGCTCCCTTCCCTGTCTTGGGCACAAATTTGAGGTGGAGAGATTTTGATAGGGAGGAAAAATCCTCCTTGACCATGGAAATGCGCTCTCCTCTTGTCCTTGAGTGCAATTTTGAGGTAGTGGAGGAATTTTGCCAAGGAAGGAAAATCCTCTTTGACCAAGGAAATTCGCTCTCCTCTTGTCCTTGAGTGCAATTTTGAGGTAGTGGAGGAATTTTCAGTGAAGGATGAATTCCTTCATGCCCAAGAATAGATTTTTCTGCCATTTTGGGAAAAAAATCTAGACAAAGACAAAATTTTGATCGTCTGCTTGCTTTTCAACTTTTCCGGATTTAGAACTAGATATTTAAGAATGCTTTTCCATCAATGTCCTGCGAGTTGCTAGATATAGGCTTTCCAAACATAGACTTACTAAAAGTAGTAAGTTCTTCCAAATATCAAATTAGGGAAAACCGAGACACAATGACACTTACCAAAAATAGACATTGCTAAAAATAGTAAGTTTGTTTAAACGCAAAATTAGGCCAATCTAGAATATAGTGAAACTTACGACAAAAAGTAAGTCCTCAAAATTTGCTCAAATTTCACTGGTAGATTCTTTGAAGGGTTCTTATTTGAAGGAGATACAATTTGGCTGTCTAAAAAAATTCCTCCCCAAAGGTGAAAATGTGCTCCAAATCAAGGAATTCAATGTTTGGATGAATAAAGATGATTTAGGCTAAGTCCGACAGAAATTTATGCAATCTCCTCAAGTCCCCAAGTGTTTTGGCGAATTTTGGCTGTCTGCAAGTGTTTTCGAGAAATCTGGCTAAGTCTGAAAGCTTGTATTGTCTATTTTAGGGTTTTTACCCTTCAGACTTAGAAATGAGGTCAATAACTTAGGGTTTTGAAGGAGATACAACTTGGTCTTGGAGGATTCGTTATTTGTAAAACTACATTTTAGGTGATTTATTGTTGAAGTTTTCTTCTACATTCGGTTTCTCTTATCAAATAATTGTGTCATGGTTCTTTCTTTTTGTGTATGCTCTTGCTTGTTTATCTCATATGCAAGTTAGTTTGAGCATTCTTTTAGCTTCCATTTGAGTTTGTATTGATATGTAGTGGCTCTAGCATGTGAGGGGTTGCAGATTTGTGCGAGGTTATGAGGATGGTTTCCATTATTTGAGTTAAGAAAATTATATCCATTCTACTAGTACTTGTGTTCTATTTGGACCATTGGGCTTCATATAACACTACAGTTATTTGTTGTTGACGAGCAATGGTTTGGAGTACCCACCCTTGTTTATAGATCAATGAAAGACATACAAAAAATATGAGGATGCCTAGAAATAACATGCATAAGAACAAGAGGATTATAAATATATAATTTAATACCATTAGAGTTGGTGGCATTTGTTACTATAAGAAAAAATGACATCTTTGTAGAGAAGATAAGTGATAGGAAGCATTAGGTCAATGAATTAAGCTACAAAGTAGTGAAGATCTTGAATCTTACATTGAAAACTACAAATTGAGAAATGTTACAAGGAGGCAAGTTAACAATAGCATCAATCTTCTTGGTATACAATTCCATGATAGGAAATGATGAAACTGTCGTCACAAAAGTTTGCACCCTTGTTGAGCTATCAACTCAGCAACTTTGTGAAACATGAAAACAACCCCAAAGTGTGGGACCTTGTGCAAAGGGGTTGAATCTTTGGAGAAGGCCAACTTCCTTCTCAATCCAGGTGTAGGTGTTGAACCAACTCAACACTCCAAATTCTACTTCAAAACCTATCCTAACAACTTGTAGAGAAAAAGGGAAGAAGGAAATGCTAAAATGAAAGGAGGTGATGCACAAAAGTAAGAGATATTCCTCTCCCCACCCTGAAATGACACAAAGAACTAATTGAAATACCTTGGAGATGCATAAACTTTAGTTCCATGAATGACCCCAAACGCATGTATGGAGGTTAGAATTTGTTGAATGTCAAAATGAGAGAAGGTTTCCCACAAGTCACACTCACAAACAAGTTGAATGAATGAATGCTTTTAATAACGTCCATGAGGCCAAACAACCTATGAGACACATGGAGCCAACATATACGTGAGAGAAATCCACAAAACATACACTTACAATGAAGGTAAGAAAACATACACAACGTGCATAAGTTGAAGAGAGGGAAGAATGATGATTTCAATTCATTCTCAAGCCAATGGCCAAACTTACACATGTAGAAATGCAAGAAATGATACAAATCTTCAAGAGAAGTGAAAGAGGAGAGAGCATAGAAATGAGATTTGGACTCGACGCGGACTTGGCAAGGCTGATCCGACTCGAGACTCGGCAAAAACCCGACAGGACTAGGCAAAAAAACCAATTTATAGTGAGTCTTGCCTATCTCGAGTCCTGGAGAGTCACGAGTCCCCAAGACTCGACTAGGGTCACTTGGCTCGGGACTCGCCAGGACTTGGTGAGTCCTTTTTTGCCAAATTCTGCCGAGTTTTTGCCGAGTCTTGTCGATTTTTTGCTGAGTCCCGAGTCGGGTCAGCCTTGCCGAGTCTGCGTCGAGTCCGAGTCTTGTTTCTATGCCTGGAACTATGGGAGAGAGTAGCTCAAGCGAGCAGGTAGAGAACCCTTTACAATGAGGCTTAACATCCTATATATAGAAAACTGGTCGTAGAGTAGAGACCAATGGTCAAGGAGAGGAAGCCTTGACTCTGGCGTGCACAGAGGAATGTCAGTTAGGGAAGGCAAGGAGGTGCACAGACTTGACATGGTGTGTATACAAGCAACCTGGCCTCCCAAGAAAAAAAGTATTTCTAGAAGGTGGATTGCATGACATTCCAAAGTCAGAGGATGCAATCCTGACATGAAGGCCATCAAGTAACCATAAATAAGCATGGTCGTGGACTCCACTTGATGGCAATCCTATAAAAAAAAGGCATTAAATGCACCCTTGTAGCTCCATGAATGAAAGTAGACAAGTTGCAGGGTTTGGTGCAACTTTAAGAGACTTGAGTGTTGATCACGTCATCTGGAAGTGTTGCAAGTCGTGGGAAGTCGGATGTTGGGCCCTACTGCAAGGGGAGAGGAAATGGGAGCCTCAGAGTTTTGGGATTCCGGATTCAAGAAGGAAAAATGCTTGTGAATCGGGAATTCCAAGATTCTGGGATTTCGGGTTCAAGAAGAAAAGGCTTCGGAACTAGGAATTTTGGGATTTTGAGATTCTGGGTTCAAGAAGGAAAAGGCTTGGGAATTGGGAATTCCGAGATTTCGAGATTCCGGGTTCAAGAAGGAAAAAGCTTGGGAACTGGAAATTTCAGAATTCCGGGATTCCAAGTTCAAGAAGGAAAAGGCTTGGGAACTGGGAATTCTAGGATTTTAGGTCCAAGAAGGAAAAGGGCTTGGGACCCTGTCTCCTGACAAGACAACACTTAACATTTCATGATTCCATTGGTTTTGTCCTTGATCAATTGGGGCAACATGGGTCCATGGAACATATCTCTGATAGGTTTTCACTAATGGACCAAGGATGTCATAAAATGACAACAGAAACCAAGAAACTTGCTACCATCCACACCAAAGACACACTTCTTAGGATTGAGACACATCTTATCATTACGAACAAGTAATTGGTAAAAAAACTTGAATGAATTATTTATAAAGATCGAAAAGATCTTATAGAGTTACAAAGACGATGTTTCTAAATAAGAAACAGTTGTAAATAGAAAGAATCTAAATATTTACGATATAATACATAATTGACCATTAATTAATAATAAACAATATTATTCTAATACCCTTCCTTAATGGTCAATCTGTCAACAACACCAAGCTGCCCCCTGAATTTAGCAAACTTATTTGGGCTGAGAGACTTGGTGAAAATGTCTGTAGTCTGATCCATAGCTGGAATATACTGCAACTGAATTGAGCCGTCTTCAACAAGCTTCCGAATAAAATGACAATGAGTTTTCACATGCTTGGTTTTTTCATGGAAGACGAGATTCTTGGCAAGTTTGAGAACTCCCTTATTATCACTAGAAACAAGGGAGTCAGACTTGCTTGAGATATTTGCATATCCACAAGCATCCGGTGAAGCCAAACTGCCTCACAAGCTGCCTTAACTACTCCTCGATACTCTGCTTTTGTCGAGGAGAGAGCCACTACATGCTGCTTTTTACTAGTCCATGTGATTGCACCAAATCCCAAACTAAAGACATACCCAGATGTTGATTTCGTATCATCAATCGAATCTGCCCAATCTAAATTTGTGAAACCATTGAGTCTAGGATCATGACTCTGAGTGTAAAGAAGTCCATAGTCAGAAGTGCCCTTCACATAACCCAACACACGCTTCGCTGCTACCCAATGATCAACCTTGGGGGCTGTCATGAAGCGTGAAATGTAGCTCACTGCAAAACTGAGATCAGGTCTAGTGCTTTAACTACTCCTCGATACTCTGCTTTTGTCGAGGAGAGAGCCACTACATGCTGCTTTTTACTAGTCCATGTGATTGCACCAAATCCCAAACTAAAGACATACCCAGATGTTGATTTCGTATCATCAATCGAATCTGCCCAATCTAAATTTGTGAAACCATTGAGTCTAGGATCATGACTCCGAGTGTAAAGAAGTCCATAGTCAGAAGTGCCCTTCACATAACCCAACACACGCTTCGCTGCTACCCAATGATCAACCTTGGGGGCTGTCATGAAGCGTGAAATGTAGCTCACTGCAAAACTGAGATCAGGTCTAGTGCTAGTGAGATAGATGAAATTGGCCACTAGTTGCTTGAATGTTGTTTCATCTATAGGAGGAGAATTAGACTTTGCTAACAACTTGAGTCCTGTCTCCATAGGTGTGGAAGCAGGTTTACAATCCCGCATTTGAAACCTGTCAAGCAAGTTCCTGGCTTACATAGACTGAGAAATAAAAATGCTACCATCAGTCTGCCAAACTTCAACACCTAAACAATAATGGAGAAGCCCCAAATTTGTCATGTCAAAAGCCTTGCATAGGTCTTGTTTGATTTCTGCAATCAAAAGTGTTAAACTGCCAGTAATGATCAAGTCATCCACATAGACAACAAGAAAGAGAACATCATCACAAGAGTGTTTGATATACAGATTTGGGTCAGAAGGACTATGCTGAAAACCATGAGCAACCAAGTACCGATCAATCTTGATGTACCACGCTTGAGGAGCCTGTTTGAGTCCATAGAGTGCTTTCATGAGTCTACATACTTGATGTTCTTTGTCAACAACCTTGAAACCAGGGGGCTGTGTCATGTAGACTTATTCCTGCAACTCACCGTTGAGGAAGGCACTCTTAACATCCATTTGATGAATTTTCCATCCAAACTAAGCTGCGATAGCGAGAAGAAGATGAATTGTACTCATCTTGGCAGTAGGAGAAAAAGTCTCCTCATAATCGATGCCCTCCTGCTGTGTGAATCCTCGAGCAACCAATTTGGCCTTGTATTTATCCAAGGTACCATTTGCATGATACTTGACCTTATACACCCATTTGTAGCTAATGGGCTTCTTCCCTGGAGGAAGATCAGAGAGAACCCAAGTGTTGTTCTTCAGAAGGCTCTGGTATTCTGCGTCCATTGCCTGTTCCCACTCTGGAATCCCTTTTGCCTCTGCATATGTCCGAGGCTCATAAATACTATGAATGTTAGCCATGAGAGCAAAATTGACTGTAGACTGCTATTTGCTCTTCTGGACGATCTACCCTCTATGAGCTCACTAGGACGAAGATCACTGATGGTCTTAGCCCACCATTCAGGCCTGAGAGTAGAAGAATCAACATCAGATGCAGGAGGAATAACTGGAACTGGAGGTTAAAGATTAGCATCATCCAGAGGAAATTCAGGTAGTGCATTATCAAATTCAGAATTTGCCTCAACCTTCCCATTAGGTGAACCAAATGAAAGACAGACACCCAAATCGGAAGCCTTCAAATGCTGATCCTCAGAATTCTTCTCAGACGAGGAAAGCTGAAATGGTCCTCGTTCTTCATCAAAGACAACATCATGACTGAAGATAAGACGATCTGTGTCTACATCAATCAACTTGTAAGCCTTGTGGTTGTTACTGTACCCTGTGAATATAAGCTTCAGACTCTTGGAATCCAATTTGGAACACTTTTCATCTGGAATCCATACATATGCTAAAGAGCCAAAAACTTTCGGATGATTGATCTTGAGTTTGCAACTAGTCCAGGCTTCCTCAGGAGTCTTCCCCTTAACAACATGTGTGGGAGACCTATTAAGAAGATAGACTGTAGTGTATACTACTTTTGCCCGAAACTTCTTAGGAACATTTTTGTGTTCCAACATAGACCTAGCCATTTCTGTAATGGAGTGGTTGTGACGTTCTACAACGCCGTTTTGCTGAGGGGTGTATGGTGTGGTTAACTGATGTTTTATGCCATGTGTGTCACAGAAGTGGAGAAAGCAGTAGAACAACACTCCCACCCATTATTAGACCTAAGATTAATAATAGAACAACCAAACTTTTTTTCTACTAAGGCCTTAAAATTCTGAAATACAAGAAACACATATGATATCTGTCTAAGAAAGTACACCCACATTTTACGACTGAAATCATTAACAAAAAGCAAGAAATACCAGCACCCAGTAACAAAAGGTGTATTCATTGGACCACATACATTAGCATGAACCAACTATAGTACTTTAGAGGCTCGCCATGAGTCACCATCCTTGAACGGTGTCCTGTGTTGCTTCCCAACCTGACAAGCTTCACAAACTCGCTGATTCTAAGTTTGAATTTTAGGTAGGCCATGTACTAAATCTTCACGAACAAGCTGAGCAAAGTAGTGAATGTTCAGGTGACCATATCACTGATGTTAGAGACTGCTGACAGAGGAGGATTTAGCTGCAAAAGCATGCTCAAGAGAATCACTTGTATCCACAAATTTGTATAGACCATGATCCTCGATGCAAACAGTTATAGTAGTGCGAGATGCACAATCAACAATCGAACACTTGTGTGAACTGAAGATCACATCAAGTTGAGGAGAATGCCATATAATCTGACTCATTGAGAGTAGGTTTAGTTCCATGCCAGGAACGTAGTATACATTGTGGAATATGAGATTCCTCCCAATAGACTGTATTTGAACATTGCCCTTGCCGACAACGGTATACTCTTCACCTCCTCCAAATATTACTAAATCAGTACAGTGAGAGAATTTTGTAAACCAATCACGCCTATGAGTGAAATGCCTAGATGCATCGGAATCTATATACCAAGCAGAAGACTTCACATGGTCTCCAGGTCTTTTAGCCATGAAGGCATAAAAGGCAAACTCTTTTTGCTTTGTGTGCTCAGCGACATTGGCTTTAAGCTGAGACATTCTCTGCTTCCGCTGTTCGAAAGCTATCCGATTGCGACAATCCTTGATCATGAGACCATCTTGAGATTGATTGGAGCCCTTTTGCTGAGATGACCGAGACTTGCCTTTATCCTTGTGAAAGGATTTGGTTGCAATGGCTTGTTTTGAGGAGGACGAAGTGGCATTGCTACCAAACTGTTGTTTCCAACGGTCTTGCTACAAAAGTTTGGTGCACAACTCTGGAAATTTCAGATCAACGTTCGTTGAAGTCATGTTGAGAGTTTCTATGAAGTGCTCATAGGATTTGGCAAACTCTTTAAGGTGATGACTACCATATCCTCTTCCTCCATTTTCCGACCAATAGGTTCGAGCTGATCTCTAATGTCCTTAATCTTTGTGAGATGTTCCTGTAAGGATATTTGTTCATCCATCATGATGGAGAACAATTGGTTCTTCAGGAAGAATGCTCAGCTTTTGTCGGATGTCTCATGCAATTCCTTCAGATGCTTCTAGATTTCTGATGCTGACTTGCCAGAAGGAAGCGGAGGTAATTGGTCATCTGTGACAGAGAGCTTGAGAAGCATGACGACTTCTCGATTCTGGTCATCAAACTTGTCTTGATCTGGTCTGGCTGTGGTAGGATGGGACTCTTTTCCCAAAACAAGATCATCAAGGCGGTGATATTTGAAGATTGTCAACATGCACTGCTTCCAGGTGTTATATTTCTTGTTGTTGAGTCTTTGACTGCCTTCCAACATTAAGTCTGTTAATGACACCATCTTGCATCCTTCCCAATGCACAAAAAACGAAAATAAAAGAGGCAATAGTATGGAATTCAGGGCACAAATCCCAATGCAAAAAATAGAGGCAGATGCAGGTACAAACTTCAAAAACAGATGAAGTACGACTAACACGAATTTTGAGAAAAAATTTCAGCAGACCTAGAAAATTCTGATGAAGACCCAGAAAAATATGGGAAGACCAGCCAAGAATCTGGCCTTAAAATAATTTTTGGCTAAAAATAGAGGGTTTTCTGTAAAACCCTAGCCGTAGGTCGGAATATAGCAAAACCCAATATTTTTTTGAAAGCACAGTATGCAGAAACCACACAAAACACTATATGAAATCCACAGAGAAAGTGCCACCAAAGATAGAATACAAAATCGCGTCACATGTCGCAGAATTCCATTGCCAAACAAAAAAAACGTGGGAAAAAATTCCCGTCGAGAATTTCCGTCGCGGAAGAAGGCCGAAAATCCCAGGTGTTTAAGCAAGATTGTGGGCAAGACGATGTCACGCACAGAAAAAAATACACAAAAAATCGCGTTGCCAGACCACGGAAAAAAGGAAATGCTTGCCGAAAAATTTTCGTCGTGCAGGTTGCAGAAAATCCTCGCGTGAGATGCAGAGGAAAAGGAACGCTCATGTCACAAAAAAACAGAATCGTGCGTAAAGATCACGTGATATTTGTAGATGACTTGCGCTACAGAACGCGAGAGAAAAAATCGCATTGCCTGCACGTGAAATCACGAGCATGAAGAACACTGAATTGCGTTGGGAAGCCGAGGAAATATGAACATGATTTTGACAGAAAAAAATCTCGCCAAACCCTTCTACGGATGCAGACAGAAAACGAACGTGGGTAGGGAAAAAATTTCCCAAGGCAGACCCACAGTGCAGGAGAGATTTGTTTATTTTAGGCAATCAGATGTTAATCTAGTTACTTAAATTATAAACAGACTGAGAATAAGCAGAAATAATAATAAAAGCACACAACACAAGACACAAGTACCCTGGGAAAACCTCCCTCTTGGAGGTGAAAAACCCAACAACAAGATCTCAGTTTATATTAGACAATATCAGTATACAACTTTGCTTCAACACTTGAAGCAACATATAAATAAGAACAACAGAATGAAGATTCCAAACTAGGGCACAAGGAATAGCTTGATAGACTTATCTGCAATATCAAGATTTGCTGTTTGCTGTCATGCAGATCATTTGCAGAGCATAGGAGTGAATTCGCTGATCTTTGAATGTGATTCGTTGCCACTGAGATAGTTCGTTGGTTCCTAGGAATGAATCGCTGCCTCAAGAAGATAGTTCGCTGGTCTTGGAAGGATGATTCACATAAGGCTAGCAGTGCTTAAAATGAATATGATCCATTGTGTAGAATAAATCTCGTTTATATACAAGATTCATGTTCAAGTCTTCTAAGTCGACCTTAACCAATTCCCTTTATTTTACATATTTCAATTTGCACTTTTGGCGCTCAAATTGGGGCCTACATAACTTGCAAGTTGTGACACGTTTCCTTTTTGGGCCCAGCCCTCTAGGCATGAAATGCTTGATCACACGTTACATTTGGGCCCAGCCCTATAGACATAAATCGCTTAACCTTATTACAATGAGAGAATATTTTAATTGCCACTAGGCAACATTAAAATATGATCCGAACTAGCTAACCATTTCAACAAGATTACCAAGAAAACTTTTTGAAAAAATTAACTAAATTTTTTTTCGAATGAAAAGATTTTAGAAACCTAAAATTTTCAAAAAAATTTAGTATCCTGCTCTGATACCATATTACGAACAAGTAATTGGTAAAAACCTTGAATGAATTATTTACAAAGATCGAAAAGATCTTATAGAGTTACAAAGATGATGTTTCTAAATAAGAAACAATCATAAATAGAAAGAATCTAAATATTTACAATATATTACATAATTGACCATTAATTAATAATGAACAATATTATTCTAATACTTATATTGACAAAGGTGTTCAAAGATGATGCAAAGGTTATGCACATGATTCTTACAAATGGAAGACTTAGTCAGAACTATCATCTACATAATCTTCAAGAATGTCATGCAAGAGATTGTGAAATGAGGGCTATGAGAGACAAAATTGCCTTCAATAATAAAGGAATACCAGCTTGGAGACAAAATAGTGTTCTGGTATCTTCTATTTGTGAAATGAGGGCAAAAATAAGTAATGTTGGGCAAAAGGAGTGTAAATTATGTACGTAATAGTTTTGGCTAAATTTTCTCTTTGTAGGTTTAAACTGTGAACTCCTTCACAAAGACATATGGCACCAAATTAAGAAATATATGTAGCTCCAATTTGGATTGCAATCTTTCATAAGATATGTGGTATCCTTAATAACACATGCCTTTGCCATCGTTACGCACCCATCCAATAAGAGTTGGCGACCAAAAGAAAATCATTTAAAAATACTAACTTGTTTCCAAAACGATATGGTGCCTCCTTTGAAAAGTATGGTGCCACATTAAAAAAAATTCAAATAAATTTCAATCTTTTTAAGAGATCTGATTCTTTAAAAGGCTGTGATTACCTTTTGGAAAGGTACAACAGCTAATATATCTTAAATAGTAACTCTGAAAAAGAATGTGACAGAAAAGGTAAATGTTACAGCAACTTTGAGAACAAACTCTGAATATTTTTTGGGTAAAATATACAAGCAATATAATCCATTCTTAATTGCAATACTCTGAAAATAATTTAAAATTTGGACAGCATAATAAACTTCACCAGTAAATTCAAAATTTGCAAGCAAACAGTAATATATATCTTCCTCGAATTGGAAACTTACACAAACTGAAAACAATACATAGAACTGGAAACAAACCAAAATATTTTTTTTTAATTTTTTGAGCATCCGAACTACAAAATCAATTGGCATTTGGAAATCTTAAAATCTTGACAATTTGAAAATACTTTAAAATCACAACCAAAATTTGACCTAAGCACCACAAAACTGGATGCACTCAGCAGTTATTTTTTGAATGAAATCTCTGAAATGGCTAGGAGGGTTTAGATTCCCAAAACCATCTTGCCAAAGGGTTTCAATCTTCAAGCAGAAGAAAAAGAGCCCATATTCATTCACTGGATGAAGAAATTTATAAAATAAGCAAGAAGGCTCTTCTTTATATCCAATTCTCCTTTTATAATTTTGAGGGACAACAATATATTTTTGTATTCTTTTATTTTATTTTTCACTCAAAGTTAAAAGTTTAAAAGTGTCTTTTTGAATAATCACTTATATGACTTTGGTCCTAGCGAATTCTTTTAACCATGCTCATAAATTTTTTTAAAAATAATTAAATATAAGTCACCTTTTTAAAATATAATGTGAAGTTACTTTTTGACAGTCTAGATTTAATTATTTAACTATTCCCTTTTTACCACCCCATTAGCCTACAAGAGAAATTAAGAAAACGGGGTAAGGGTCTTCATTATCTTACGCTTGAGAAGGGGACATGAAAAAACAAAGGACCATAATAGAACTTAAGGAAAGTGACCTCACATAACGCAGTTTTCAAAAGAGTGAAAAAAATCATTCATGACCATTGGAAGAAAAGACCATACTTTTGCATCTCCTATCGTTTGTTTTGTACCCAAAATATTATAGGACAAAGATACTTTCTTTGCCAAGGAGGGTGGCACAATATAGAGATGAAGAGGTTGGTGTTGGATACAAGACTGCATTTAGAAGAGTGCTATTAAATGTAGATATACATAATGTTGTCTTGGGTGAGTTTGGTCACTTTGTATCTTTAAAAAATCATGATGTTTGCATTTTTTGAGGCAAGTAGAAAAATGATTTAATGAATATTAGTATATACATGGCCAAAATTATATTTACTTGCAACCTCTTCTAAAAAAATTCTATCTCAAGAATGCATTTTTTATTTTTTTAAGTTCCTTACTTTTCTTTCATTGCTCTATATTACAATTGATGTTTTGAAATTGCAAATGTTGTATTGAGTTTGTGTGCAATTTCCACAAGTTGTGAGTTCCTTTATAGTTAAGTGGAATTGGGGTATGTACTCATTTATTCGTTTAGTCAAGTGCAACCGGTTTGCTGCAAAAAAAAATGAGGATTTGGTTTTTTGTGCACTCCAACTTGTGTTTTGTTGCATAAAACACTTGATTACTATCAGGAGTGACAAGGAATTGGAATTTAACTCCTCTGTGTATTGGCTATGATGCTTCTATTGCATAGTTTGTCATAGTCTCTTTAGATGAGGTAGAAACTACTTATGACATAGTTTAGTGGGAGTGGCACTACATCTGATTGTGGTTCAAATAAACCAAAGGTTGATCGTGACACACTCGATGAACAATATGAAGATTATTGATTTTAAATCAATGAAATATGGATTTTGATTTAACAAATCGATGAAATGTGAATTTATGAGTATTTTCTTTCATAATAACCCCCACAGGGCTTAGCTCAAAACCAATAATATTATTTTTCCAATCACTCGAATCTTAGCTCTTTTTGATCACCAAGTTCTTGATGTCGGTAAGGAGAAAACATACAAAGAGTAGAATGAGGACAATGAAATTACATTGAAAGATATGAGTGCCTACTTGACCAAATTACAATATAAGAAATTCATAGAATCGATCAAACCAAAATGGTTGATAGTGAAATGTAAATTCTGATCAAGCCAAACTGGTTGAATGCAAGCAGAATTGTGTCAATGCCAAAATGGTAGACTAAATCATCCGATTCTGATATAGCCAAGCATGGAGGATAATATACTGAAAAATAAAGAGGATCTAGCGGATAAACCAACTAGGATCTTTTACAAATAAAGAACATGATCTAATGGTGAACTGTCCAGAATATGGAGTATCAAAATATTGCTGGTAAACCATCCACCCATTATGATATTGAAGAATGAATAATTTCATTCTCTGATAACCAAACTAGGTATTTTGTCATACAATTATTCATCATCCCGAATGAAAGGATTTTGTCAAATAGTTGAGAGAAATGCAGCAAATATTTTGTATGTTGACGAAAACTCCAAAATTAATGAAGACAAAATACAAATAAGACAATGAAATGTCATATTGAAGTATAGCCCTTATCATGATTTATACAATCCAACAACCCAAAGATCTCTCTAGAAGGTGTTGCAATCAGAGACATGTTTGACAGGTTTGCTAATGCATACTTTATGGCAGGAAAGAATGCATAAAATAGTCAACAAGGCTCTGAAACACTTCAAATTGTAGTTGCCCATCCTTCAAAGGTAATCAACCAGTAATTATGATTATGTATCATAGGATTTTCAGGTTATTTTGATCTATATGAATTACAGTACCGACAACATATAAAAAAGAGATGGTTAGGCTTCAGTCAACCTATTCATATTTCCATGCCTGTTTACAATTTGAATCTGCAATAAATATTTTCCAATGTCTTGCAAGTACAGCTCACCAGGGGTAAGAATATCAGAAACAATATTAAAAGACTAAAAGTAGAGAAGACAACCCACAAGTACGGCCTGTAGCAAAGACAACCTGGTTTCAAGATAGTACGGCCAATTCTAAGGAGATATTATGTATTAACCTAGTGCTCAAGAGTCTAAATCTTTCTCCGATCACATTTGATAAAACCACAAACTTATTATAAAAGAAATCCAATTGGTATGGCTTGTAAGAACTATGAGAAGTATAGTCTGCAGGGAAGTATTTACTCTCCAAAATAACAATATATATTCACTTTGCAAACTCTAAAATATATTTTGTGTGTGAAGTTGGAAAATCATATTTGTCATATTGCATACCCAAAATCAAACTGACAAATTAACTATATATATATATATATACACACACTAAACTTGGGAGTCTGTTGTGTATTCACAATACCTAATTATAGGGCTGGTAATGAGGGATCAATCTTTGAATACTAGAATCATGTCATTTTACATGGATCAACCTATATAACATCAGTTCTAACGTGTAAGTTTGTAGGCATATTTGTGTACTTGCTGCTTAAGCTTAAATACATGTCCCTTTATGCGGATTCATCCAAATCAAGATGACTTTTCCTCTATACTGACTCATCCTTATGTGATCTATTTTGAACAATTTGTAGGCGGTAGATGTTACAGTTAGTGTATTAAATTTTTTCTGCTCATTACATTGTCGTCTCTAACGCATCGCACAGGGATTGTGTCACAAATGGTTGATTTAATTGAGCAGGTAGACAATATATTAAATTTGAAATCTGTGCTGCAAGTTACATCAGGTGGATATTGTTTGAGTCAAATGTTTATCATCATTGCAGGAACCCATTATTGAATGCTATAGGGCATCAGATATTGATACATGCCTCAGGTTGAAGAGGAAGCATCTAATAGCATTAGCATTGTTGGTGGGTTGTGACTATAACTCACATGGAGTACCGGGCATTGGGCTTAACACTGCAGTGCGCATTACCCACTTATTCCAGGAAGAGGAGATTCTTGACAAGTATATTTTTCAGAATCAAATTTTCAGTAGTTGCACTTTTTGAATTGGCTGTCTCATTTTAGGTTTTGATGTACAACACCTATTCCTCCAAGAGAACATTGATATACTATGTATTGGCAGGCTTTGTGAAATAGGTAAGGGAAACACATTGTTATGTTCAGAGATGGACAATTCTAAAACAGAAAATTTTGAATCAGAACACACAGCTGGCATGCCTGTGAAAAAAAGACCTCACTGTTCTCAGTGTGGGCACCCAGGGAACAAAGTGAGTCATCTTAAGCTTGGGTGTGATGGTTGCAAGGGCCTTTACAGTGATGCAAAGTGTGTAGAAAAATATCCCGGTTGGAAATGTGCATGTGCAGGCTGCATGCAGGTAAGTAAAATCTCTCTCTCATTCCTTTTTTTGTTGATACTGATAGGAAAAGTAATTATTTATGTAGACGAACATACCAAAGCATATATTTGGGAAGGAAATGCTTCCTTGTGACCATTTTGTACCTTACAGTATTTCCTAAGCAGTGGCTTTATGAATTGTGTAAACGTAGTTTAGGGAAACACACAGTGTTTGCTAAAACCTTGATATCTTTACCATGAAGAAATATCATTTAGTTTGTTGATTTATTTTACGACATTTGACATTTATCTATAACTTTTCTTATGAATGCAAAAACCAAAGCTTAATCAAAGAACAACATTCCTAAATGTTTTCATGATATTCAAATACAAATATGAGATGATTCTGTTGTTCATGTGTGCTCGACCAACCTTCAAAGAAAAGAGGCACTTGTTTTTTTAGATTTCGTGTTTCCTGCAAGTTGGGACTCTAATTTGTAAATCACTTGCAGAGGAGAACTGGTAATTTATTGCTAGATTGAATTTTAAGCAGAAATTGCCAAAATTGTGCTATTAATTACCAAAATTGCAAAATGCCACTGTTGACAATTTTGACCCAAATAAAATCACTTTTAAAAAAAATTGTGGTCAATGTTTGGTGATTGATTTCTTCATGTGTACATGCATTACAATCGTGGTTAAATTGTGCATTGTGATTTTCAATGTTTTTTTTATTTAGTTTTGTGTTGTCTTGGCTCGATGTTTGGGTATTGGCATCGCCCTCACTCTATGCAATGAATGGGAAAAGAAAGAGAGATACTATACATTTTGGCATCGATGCATCGACTTTATTGGGGAGAGTGGTGGGGGGCGTGACTGTAAGATCCCCTATTATTATGCCCTCAAAATTTTGTTTTTTCCACTCAGCACATTTTATGAAACAGTTGGAATGTTTCTAAAAAAGGTAAATATGTGTTTGCAAATCTGCTATTTTTTGTTGTTTATAGAAGGGATTCATTGAACAGCCTTCTTAACTCAATCTCGCATATGATAACACCATTCAACATAATGGCAATTATAAATATGGATTGAAATTGCAATGCATAGAGTATAATTTCTGAAAGTAATCTGCTATTAAACTATTGACATTAAACGCAGTATTAATTCAAATCTCTCACCTGTACATAGCAGCAAAGTTTGAGGACTTGGACCTGGCAGCCCAAAAAATTGGACTCGGACTCGGCAAAAACTCGGGAAAGGACTTGACAAAAAGAAAACTGTAGTTTTACAAAAAAAAAAAAAAAAAAAAGAAATTAATGCATTTAGAGAACATAAGAGCCATAATTGAAACATTACACGTCATATGATCTCCAAACACTCAATATTTGAAATTTCACCATTCTTACTCATAGTTTCAAGCTTTAAAATGTATAACAGCAGCATAAGTTTATAAATGTTTACAAAATTACATATAATGATATGTCCAAATGTGAAAAACAACAATGAACAAACTAAAGAGAAGACTACATCTTCCTCTTTGCTCTCCTAATATAACTCAATTTTCTAGGCCTTCAGCTAGTAGTAGTAGTAGTAGGTGCTGAGGTATTTGTTGATGCGTGAAATCATACTTCTACTCTTTCAAGTCAACATAGAATAGAATGCTAAGTATCCTATCCTCTCTTGAACAAGGGAATCCCTAATGCTGCTTTAAATGATCAAAGGGGACAAGCTCAAGGTTCCAAATGTCGGGTCTTGATGCCTTTGGATAACTCAGTGGTTTGATCTGTTTTGCTGGTAACACAAGGTGACTTACGGTTACAACAAGCTGGCCTGCATTTGATGATGCTTTGATTCTCATTTTGGGGAAATAAACAGCAAAAGGGATAGGGTTCAGGAATCCTATGGACAATAACATTAATGGCTGGTGCTGCGGGTAGAGAGATTTCAAATAACTAATCCTCGTTTTGCCAGAGACACCCTCACAACTCAATAAGAACAGTGCAAGATCATAGGAAATTAATGGTTTTCAGACCATGAACATTCTTCCAGGCACCCAATTCTAGCACAGCTTGAAGAAAACCCCCACGGTTGAACTAAGCATAATGATGCAGTTCAGACTAACCATACACGGAAACCTACAATCAACAGGTCCCCAATGGTATGAATCTAAAATCAAATCGGATACCCTCACATTTCACCATTAAAATCAGTTAACATTGACTAATTAGATGAAGAGAAACCATGCAAACAAAGGAAAACAAAAATAACAAACACCATACTTCAATGTTTATATATTTGTTTCAACTGCCATTACAACAATTTTTTCTCAGCAGTGCTATTCTACCTATAGCTATTTCTAATTCTAACTGCTATAAATCTAACTATCTAAAATTTAACCCCTAAAAATGTAACCCTTACAAAGAGAGAAGCATTGGCCTTTTATAGATTTTTACATTTCGAATCAAGGGCCAGGATTGAAGCCATCCAATGGCTGCAATCCGCCTTCTAGAAGCCTAGCGGCTTTAACCCATGCTTAGTAATTTCCATAACTTCACAGGTGCCACCTTCAATCATCTTCTCAGCTACTAGGAACTGTTTGACATCAATTTTACAACTTAGGTAGCTGAGCAATAACTGACTTGTGTCCTATTTGTTTAAAATGCATTAATGGGGACCCATAGGTAGTTATTTTACAATAAGGCAATTTCTGTTTTTACACAAACTGACTTTGGGGATTTCTAGCTGTGCACTTCTGAGTCTGGCTTTCCTATAGAATCATTTTGAGCTCTGTTGATACTTTCAATCTTGCTGTTGGACTTCAACTTGTTGTTCAGTGGTGATGCTTATCTCTGTGCTCTGTCCTTGGTTCTGCAACACGTTCTTCATCAACACTGCTTTGTGGTCGTCATTTTGATCTTGTGTGCTCCTTCTAGTGGCATTGATCTACAAAAAATGAGTTCAATTTGAATCAATTACCTTGAATATTTAAATAATTGTAGCAAATATTAAATGCTTTGAAGGCAAGGCTGGGCCTCACTTTGGCAGTTACAAGAGCTTTGTTTTAAAATATAGGAGTTTTATTTTCATTTGCCTCATCTTAAACCTAGACCCCCAAATTTAGTTTTTAGCTCGATATATGCAAAGACGACGTTTTAGCATCCATTTCGCATTAAGTTTGAAGTTTATTTATGTGTTCGTGCAAGTTAAATGTTTTGGCTCGGTATTCTTTTGGTCGTTGCAAGGCGACCTTCAAAAAGAGTTCCAGTTTGAAGAAGGTAAGCAAACTTCACTCACACGCCTCCATGTCACTGGGGCCCCTCTTCAATATATTTTTTGTTGTTTTGAGGGAAAAATGTAGAAAAGAGTCGACTTTAAAACATTAGAACTCAATTTAAATAGACTCTCCTTTGGGTTCTTCCATCATTGAATGAAGGTGAAAATAGCACAATTCCTTGGTTTGTTTTTTCTTTTTAAAACATCCAATTTTGATTTAATTGACCCCCCTTTGTTACTAATGCCTTAGGCACTTGCATTCCACGGTATTTTATTGGCAAATGAAGGCGATGTTAAATAAAAATGTTTTGAGCCATTTCGCCTAACTTAAGCCTTGGGTATATTTTTGGTGGTTTGCAGGGCACGACAACAGGAGACAAAAAAAATGCCGAACTTTCCTCATGGATTCGATTCTTAACACTTGGACACCATTTCTTCGGGCTTTTTAGGGAATTTTTCTCAGCGAAATGAAGACATGATAAAAAAATTTCAAACTTTGTTTTAAAAACAATCCCCTCTCTCACCTTTGCAAAATTTGCATTTTTTTTCGGTGATTTTAGGGCGGAAAAAAAAGATGACCCATGATATCATTTTGCTCTCTACACGTCTGTTGACGTGTATTTTGTACACCGCCTAACACAGAATAAAATACCCAAGGGTACCTTATCCTCTCTTGAATAAAGCCTCTGATTGTTGAAGATGTCGCGAAGAAGGATCAATCAGGATGACTCCAAGGTTCTGTAATGTAGGGTCTCTACATGTGGATAAGCACCAGTGGTCGTTGTGAATGCTGTTTCATCAAGGGGCCTTACGTTTCCGTTCAGGAACAGATTTTCCTAAAACTAACAAGTTCTCAAAAAGATCAAAAGGTAGGGTTTGCAAGAGATGAATTCTAATCTAATCCTAAGAATGACTCAATGTAGGCTAGACTTGGTAAGATCCGACCAATTTCAGTATTGCCAAGGAATTACAACTCTACTGAGATTGATGCGATCTTCTAAGGTGATTATTGATTTTCAAATCATCAAGAATCATAGACACTACCATGAAGGTACATATCAATAGCTCAATGATGATTGAAGGTTTAAGCAATCCAAATATCTCCAGTTGACCACACAAGGCGTCCTTACAATCAGTATGAAGCTAGTGGTTTGGAATATGAATCTCACCAAAGATCAAGCTCAACACTTAGTCCTTCAAATTTAAACACTACTTCGACTGAGAATGATTCAAGAAAGTAAACAACCATGAAGATAACCACGAGAATTGCAATAAAACACCATAACTTCAATACTTTTTTGATCTCAAAGTCAACATAGACAACAATTGCTTGAAATTCTTTCTTCAATGCTCAATCTTGCTACAAAATAACTTTCTTCTCAAAAGCTCTAATCCTCTAACTGCTATTCTCTATCTCTCTCTTATTTCTAATTTCAAAATGAAAATGAATGAGGGTATATATAGCATCCTCAATTACAATGAACGGCCCAGATCAAAAGAGGATCAACGGCTGAGATTTTGACACCTAAACCCTAATTAGGGTTTATTACAAAAAGTTCCCCTTTTATTGAACAATATTAAATGTATAGCCAAATATTTAATTGGCACAAAAATCTAGGAAACATAGACCAATGATAATTAAGGTGCCACATCATCTATAACAACCTCTCTTCTAGAACCTTGTTCCTTTTCCAATGCTCCTTCTTAGCATATGCAGTGAATCTGGACACGATTCCTTCAATCTCAGCAATAGGAATCTCTGGAAGATTCCTCATTCGTTCCTCCAAGTGGATGACCTTATCGAAAGCCTTGAGAAGAGCTATGTCCCATCCAGGCTCGAGTTCTTTGATTTTCTCAATTAGGAGCATAGTGGCGAACATTTGATCTCTTTGCTCATCTGTGATAACATTCTCATCTTTGCAAAAGATGACCTTGACCTTCTCCTCCAACTCTTGAAGATTCACATCTGTCTCATCTTCAATCCTCCTGCCAAGAATAGAACATAACACCTCAAACGCCTTGTCCTGAATCGGATGAATGACCTCCTCAACTTGATTGCATTTGGTACTAATGTCTTCGAAAAGAACTTCCTTCATCTGAAGTAGAGTTGACCACTGAAGTAAATTATGAGCTCCTCCATCCATTATCTTATCTTGTGCTAAGATCTTCCTTGGTGTTTGCCTGATTACTTGCAGAACAGGAATGATAACATCTCTAGTGTGGGCAAAGGCGGCTACTGTTATCATTAGGTTGTGAATGATCTCAAGGACCTGGATAGCTCGATGGGTGGTCTGCATCATTCTTGTTGCGAACTCAATGGCAATGGTATGGGGTTTGTCAATCCAAGAGCTCATAAGCTGAACCAAGCTCTTAACTCTTTCTGCCTCACCAACTAATTCAAGGGGAAGTGCTTGCACAGGAGATACCGCTGGATCCTGACGTCCCAAAGGCTGATTGAGATGGCTAAAGTAGCCTCTCCAAGCACCGACCTCTCGCTCAAGCTTTCTATTCTTTTCCATTTCTTCCCTAAGCTTGTCTTTAAGTGCCTCGAATGAATCAGTTGCCTCATCCAGTGTCTGTTCGGCTGTGAGTGGACCAAGCTCAAATGTTTCTACATCATACTCTTCTGCAAGGATTTCACCTTCGTACTTGTCCACTGCCGGTGTAGCTATCTGCAACTTCCTGGACCCTGTCTCATCTCTGATCATCTTGGACATCTTGGTAGCCTTCCTTCTCTCTGTCACTTCCTGAGAATTTCCAACAAGGCTTTCTAAATCAATTACATTATCTTCATCTTCGATCACAATCACCCTCGTTAGCCTCTCCTTTAACCAGTCTGGAATGGCGGACCTTGTCTCTTTAACTTGTATCTCTTTAGGCACTGATCCCTCTTCTCGGAGAGGAGATGTCACTTCATCATCATTCTTGTCTTCATGTAGCTCATTGACTTGGGGAGATTGACTTGATGAACGTTGAGGTGCCTGCCTTTCTTCGTGCTTATCATTCTGAACCATTGATTCCATAGATTCCTCAACTTCAAGTACCCTCTTCTCTTGACTTGTCCTTTTTTCATGTTGGGAAGATGTGCTAGATGAGTGACCTCGATGGGCCTCTTGCTTCTTCTTGGAGGGTTCCCTTTTCTCAGGTCTTTCTTTCCTCTTCGCGCTTCTAGGATGAGGATTGCCTTCACTTACGCATCTAGGTTGAGGATTGTCTTCATTTGTGCTCCTAGGATGAGGATTGCCTTTGCTTGTGCTTGCTCCTCCTTCCCCTGGCCTTTCCTCCAAAGTAAAAGTCATCGATGTGTTCTGTTCTCTCAACTTTTGATGTTGTATATCCACCCATCTGCGAGTACAAGACAAAATCGGAGCCATCAAAGTTCTCAAGTCTGTAATTTCAGGTTCATTCCAATCTATCTTCACTGTTTTGTCCTCTCGGTCATAAGATGATTGGAGATGTCTGCCACTGTCCTGGGCTTGATCAGCCACTCTGTAAATTTTGCATTTCCTGATGAGATCTAAAGGTAATCTGGAATGTATCTTTCTTTTCACCTCTAAATCACTTGAGAGATTCATCAAAAAGTCCTCTATCTGAAATTCGTGCTTATACTTTCTACCAACTGTTTCTTCTACATATCCATAAGGATCAAAATTCTCTCTCAAGGCAAAGAATGAAAATGAATATAAGGCCAATTCCTTCTCTGCATCATCCATGGCTAGAGCATTAGGACATACCTCAACTGAATTCCCTAGTATGATAGGCACAGGAATTCCATTTCCATGCCTGTGTCTGAATGCCTTTGCATAAGCCGCCAACTGCCTAGTCACCTCCAGTAACACTATTCTGTATGTCGGATATCTTGGCAACATATATGGAGGTGAAGGACACCCATGAACTCTAATATATGTAAACTTCTGGAATTGGATAAACCAAGCACCATACCTCTTTACAAGCTCCTGTGCATCTTGAGATATCCGATTGTGAATCCCACCCTGCAATGTCCTGGTGATGTTCATCGTGAAGGTATCATTAACTAACTTGTAGTTACTTCCAGGTGGGTGATGCAAATGAACATAAGATTCACAAACTCTGACTTCCCCCGGTCCTCTTCCGATCACTCCTCTGTGAGGTAGTCCTGCATATTCAAAACTCGTGATCAAGGCATATATGATGTATGAACTCATGTGGAAGGACTTGGTAGCCTTCAGTCTTCTCAATTGCACGTCCAAGCAATGGCTAATAATTCTAGCCCAATGAATTGTCCCTTTTCCTTGAACTATCACTTGGATGAAGTAGAACATCCACTTCTCAAAATAGAAAGCTTGAGGAGCCCCCTGTAACTCGCTTGAGTAAGGTTATCAAATCTCTGTACTCCTCCTGGAAGTCGATCCTATGTGGTGTGTAACCAATTCTTATTGATGATGCTTAAGCAAGTGTCTGGATCATCTTCGTACATGGATCTAGCTCCTTCCAAGCTTTTGTAAATCATATCTTTATGCTTTGGTAGATGGAGAGCTTCACTGATAGCCTCCTCTGAAAGGTAAGCCAAAGTGTTTCCTTCCTTGGACACGATTGATCTGGATTGTGGGTCATAATGGCGGGCACACTCGATCATCAGCTCAGGACACTGGACTGCTGGAGGGAAGCCGGCCGCCTTGATAATGCCACTTTCAATTACTCTCCTTGCGACAGGTGATGGCTTTCCGATGTAAGGGACCTCTCGAAACTTCTTCACACTGAAGTTTCCCAAGTTGGTATCTCCAATGTTGCTCCATTTTGACACGATCTTGGTCTCCAATTCTTCATTCCTTTGATCTTCCTTCATGAGAGCTGGACGACTAGTGGATGCTCCTGTCTTCGGGGTCGCCATCTTGATACCTACACAACATTTCATAATGAGCAATATACTTTGCAACGTAGAAATATAGACTGGATTAAAGTTTTAAATTTAGGAAACTTCATGATAAATCTTTGAATTATCATTTCCTAAATATGACTATGCAATTGGAAATTCAAAATTTCAAAATTTGAACAAGGGAGATCTCGCCATACCTCTTTTTGAGAACTAACTCTAAAAAAATGATGCAAAATTAAGAAAATCGCTAGGCAAAATGAAGATCGAAGTCCTCTAGCAAATGCGCCTCCTTCATCAACTTCGCCACCTTTTGTTCTTCAACGCCTTGAAGAAAATTCGCTCCACCTCTAGCCTCCAACAAAGTTCGCACTCTTAAGTCAAACTTCGCACTCCCTCTTGGACCAGATTTCGCACCTCTATTGCTTCTCCAAATCGCATTTGAATAAATGATTGAATGATGGATTAAAATGCTTCAAAAGACCTCTCCTATATAGGCGCTCACTATTGCAATTGCCCATAGGCCGACTTGGAAAATAGGCCAAAATAAATAAAAATTAAATAAGAGAAGAGGCCGACTTTGCAAAAAACATTAAAATAATACGCCCAAGCGCTCCATTTTTAAATTTAATTTAATAATAATTAATTTTAAATGCCTTTGTAATTAAAATTTTGATTTTTTTAAAGGCTTAAATTAATTATTAAATGATATGCGCCCTTATTAAATGTCAACTTAATTAAAATATTCCAAGTTTTAGCGAATTTGGCATTTAATGCAATTTGAAGGATATTGGCGCCTAAGCATGGGAAAAATAAGGGAGATTAAACAACATCGCTCTGGTCCCTTGGAGAGGGACAGGAGCGCCCATGCATATTGGCCTTGTATTTCTTGCTTTTCACGTTCAAAGTCTTATCTTGGACGTCCAAAATGGCATTTTCGTTTGGAATCTTGAGTTTGATTTATTCCATCTTTGGAAGGAGTGCACCTTAAAACACTTTCGCCCTGGTCCCTTGGTGAGGGACAGGAGCGATCTTACCTTTGTCCTTGGTCCTTGTCTTTTCCAATCGCAATTCATGTTGCAGGGCAATCAATGATCTTCTTTGTTCGTTCTATGCATGTTCATCTTGCTTTCTTAAGACAAAATCAGTTCCTCTTAAGATTTTCGCCCTGGTCCTCCAATGAAGGACAGGAGCGATTTTTGTATTTGTGCCCAAGATTGTCGATTCTTGGAGTCAATTCCTTGTTCATCGTCCTTCGAAAGACATTTTTGACTTTGCATATCCTTGCCTTGACGTGGTTTTGGAAGGGAATGGTTGTTTTTATGAAAATCGCCTTGGTCCTTGAGTGAAGGACAAGAGCGCCTTTTAGTTCTTGGTACAAACCCTTGATCATGTCATCTTTAAATCACTTTCTGAACGTAGAATATCACTCCGCCTTCCATCTTGAGTCTTTGAAACGAAAGTGGCATTCTAAAATTAGGCATGCTTGAAGATTTCGCTCTGGTCCCTTGGTGAGGGACAGGAGCGCCTTAGCCATTTTCATCAAGTCTTGTGGTCTTTGCAACTTCGTCCTTCCTTGTAGCGCTTTAAATATCATCGCCATCTTGTTCCTTGGCCTGGATTCGTCTAAATTTAGAGGGGAAGACATGATAATGTGCTTTTCGCCCTGGTCCCTGGGTGAGGGACAGGAGCGCCTTGGCCATTATAGGCTCCACTTGTGTTTCGCAATCTTTCAAAATTATCTTCAATGGAGTGATTACGCCTTCCTTCACTCATCTCAAACGTAAAACTTGCTTTTCCTTTGCCAAAAACTTGTCTCTTGAGAAAATCGCTCTGGTCCCTGGGTGAGGGACAAGAGCGCTTTAGTTACTTAGGTTGATTTTCTCCATTGTGGCCCATTCAAGTTATATTCAATGAGCAAAACATACTTTCCTTGTCCTCCTCAAATCGCGAAATCACTTAAATCTTGCAAGGATAAGGCAAACTTGGAATTCAAGCTCCGGTCCTTCAGTGAGGGACAAGAGCGCCTTTATCTTTCTAGGCCAAAAGTTCAACCTTTCATTGCCAACGACTAAGTCCGGATACTCCATTATGCTTGCTTCATCTTTCCTTGCGTCCTTGATGCTCCAGTTTGATCAACCAAGACCAAAAAATGATCAAAACAAGCCATTTCGCCTTGGTCCTTCAGTGAAGGGCAGGAGCGATTTTGCCTTAAACCTTAAAAGCTTGTCATTTTTGAGTCTTCAAAATCTTCAAAATCTTCAATTCACGTTCGATCATATCCCCTGGCGACTCTGCACAAAAACATTGAAACAAGTCAATAACCAAGATGCACAAAACAACATTTTCGCCTTGGTCCCTGGGAGAGGGACAGGAGCGATTTTACTTCTATAAGCCAAAATATCCAAAATTTAGGTTTTCAGTCACTTCACAAGGCATAATTAGGTCATTTCTAAGGCCAGGGATCAGTTATCAAGCCATCAAAAATTTGGCCAAAATTACCCAGACAAAAAAATGCACAATTCCATCATTAAAATGCTAACACTTAGACCAAATTTGAATTTGTCCTCAAAATCTTGACTGGACCTAACCTGAGACATACTTGACCTTCCTGACAGGCTCATCTCATTTCAAAATTTGCAACCTGTTGACGTGTATTTTGTACACAATCATACACAGAATAAAATACCCAAAGGCATCTTATCCTCTCTTGAATAAAGTCGCTAACTGCTGAAGATATCGCAAGAAGGATCAGTTAGGATGACTCCAATGTTCTTTTTAGTAGGGTCTCTACGTGTGGATAGGCACCAGTGGTCGTTGTGATTGCTGTGTCATCAAGGGGCCTTACGTTGCCGAAGATTTTTCTAAACTAAACAAGCTTTTCAAAAAAATTCAAAAGGATAGGGTTTGTAAGAGGTCTAATCTAGTCTAACCCTAAGAATGACTCAATGTGGACAAGACTTGGTGAGATTCTACCAACTTCAATATTGCCATAAATTAACAACTCAATTGAAATTGATGCGATCTTCTAAGGTAACAAATGATTTTTCAATACATCAAAGATCAAGGACACTACCACGAAGGTACATATCCAAGATACAACAACGATTGAAGGTTTAAGCGATTCAAGTATTCTCCAGTCGACCACGCAAGGCGTTCCTACAATCAGCAAGAAGCTAGTGGTTTGGAAAGCGAATCCTACCAAAGATCAAGTCCAACACTTTGTCCTTCGAATTAACACACTACTTTGATTGAGAATGATTCAAGAAAAATGAACAACCATGAAGATAACCAAGAGAATTGCAACAAAACACCATAACTTCAATATTTTATTGATCTCAAAGCCATCATGTACAACAATTGTTTGAATTCTTTCTTCAAAACTCAATCTTGCTACAAAAGTAAATTGCTTCTAAACTCTAATCTCTCTAATACATCAATAATTTCTAACTCTCTGATTTTCTAGTTTTTTCATTATTGCAAAATGAAAAGAAATGAGGGTATATATAGCATCCTCAATTACAATGAATGGTCCAGATCAAAAAGAAGATCAATGGTCAAGATTATGACACCTAAACCCTAATTAGGGTTTTATTATTGCACAACATTAAATGCATAGCCAATTATTAAAATTTGGCACGAAAATCTAGGAGACATAAACCAATGACAATTAAGGTGCCATGTCATCTATAACAACCTCTCATCTAGAATCTTATTCCCTTTCCAATGCTCCTTGTTAGCATATGCAATGAATCTAGACACGATTCCTTCGATTTCAGCAATTGGAATCTCGGGAAGATTCTTCATTCTTTCTTCCAAGTGGATGACTTGATCAAATGCCTCGAGAAGAGTAGCGTCCCATTCAGGTTCAAGTTCCTTAGTCTTCTCAATCAGGAGCATGGTAGCAAACATCTGGTCCTGTTGCTCATCTGTGATAACATTTGCATCCTTGCAAAAGATAACCTTGATTCTATCCTCCAATTCCAGCAAATCCACATCTGTTTCAATCTCAATCCTCTTGCCAAGAATGGTACGTAGGACCTCAAATACTCTGTCCTGGATCGGGTTGATAACCTCCTCAACATGGCTACATCAAGTACTGATGTCCTCGAAGAGAACTTCCTTCATCTGGAGTAAAGTTGACCACTGAAGTAAACTGTGAGGTCCTCCATCCATGATCTTTTCCTGCGCTAAGACCTTCCTCGATGTTTGTCTGATTACTCGCAAGACAGGAATGATAACCTCTTTGGTATGAGCAAAAGCAGCTACTGTTATCATCAAGTTGTGGATAATCTCAAGAACCTGGATAGCCCTATGAACAGTCTTCATCATCCTTGTTGTAAATTCTACGGCAACTGTATGAGATTTGTCCATCCAAGTACTCATACGCTGGACCATACTCCTGAATCTCTCTGCCTCACCAATTGATTGAAGGGGAAGTGCCTGTATGGGTGATCTTGCTGGATCCTGACGTCCTAAAGGCTGATTGAGATGGCTGAAATATGTTCTCCATGCACCGACCTCTCTCTCAAGCTTCCTATTCTTCTCCATTTCTTCCCTAAGCTTGTCTTTCAAGGCCTCAAATGAATCGGTGGCATCATCTAGTGTTTGCTCGGCTGTGGATGGACCTAGCTCAAATGTCTCTATATCATATTCCTCTGCTAGGATCTCACCTTCATACTTGTCCACGGCCGGTGTAGCTATCTGCAATTTTCTGGATCCAGTCTCATCTCTAATCATCTTGGACATCTTGGTAGCCTTCCTCTTTTCTGTCACTTCCTGGGAATGTCCGACAAGGCTCTCCAAATCAATTACATTGTCTTCGTCCTCAATCACGATCACCTTAGTTAATCTTTCCTTCAACCAATCTGGGATGGCAGATCTTGTCTCTTTAACCTGTATTTCCTTGAGCAATTCTTCTTCTCTGGGAGGAGATGTTACTTCATTATCTTCCCCATCTTCATGCAACTCATTGTCTTGAAGAGATCCACCTGGTGCCTGTCCTTCTTTATCATTCTGTACCATTGACTCCATAGACTCCTCCACTTCAAGTGTCCTCTTCTCTTGTCGAGAAGATGTGCCAGATGAACGATCTCGGTTGGCCTCTTGCTTCTTCTTGGAAGATTCTCTCTTCTCAGGTCTTTCTTTCCTCTTTGAGCCTCTTGGATGGAGATTGCCTTCACTTGCACTTCGAAGGTTGCCCTCACTTGTATTTCTGGGATTAGGATTGCCCTCGCTTACACTGGCTCCACCCTCAGCTGGTCTGTCCTCCAAGGTGAAAGTCATAGCTATGCCTTGCTCTCTCAACTTCTGATGCTGCACATCAACCCATCTGCGAGTACAAGACAAGACTGGGGCCATCAAAGCATCTAGATCCACAACCTCGGGCTCATTCCAATCTAACCTCACTGTTTTGCTATCTCGATCATAGGATGATTGGAGATGTCTGCCACCGTCCTGAGCTTGCATTTCCTAATGAAATCCAAAGGCAATCTAGAATGCATCTTTCTTTTCACTTCAAGATCATCCAATAGATTCATCATAAAATCTTCTATCTGAAATTCATGCTTAAATTTCCTACCGACTATCTCCTCTATATATCCATGTGGATCAAAGCTTTCTCTCAAAGCAAAGAATGAAAAAGAATACAAAGCTAACTCCTTCTCTGCGTCATCCATGGCTAAAGCATTAGGACATACCTCAACTGAATTGCCTAAGATGATAGGTACAGGAACTCCATTCCCATGTCTGTGTCTGAATGCCTTCGCATAAGCTGCCAACTGTCTTGTTACCTTGAGTAACACTATTCTGTCTGTCGGATATCTCGGCAACATGTATGGAGGTGAAGGACATCCATGAACTCTGATATAAGTAAACTTCGGAAATTGGATAAACCAAGCACCGTACCTCTTTACTAGTTCCTGTGCATCCTGTGATAGTCGATTGTGAATCCCACCTTGCAACGTCCTTGTGATGTTCATCGTGAAGGTATCATTAACTAACTTGTAGTTACTTCTTGGTGGATGATGCAAGTGAACATAGGAATCACAAACTCTGACCTCGCCGGGTCCTCTTGCAATCACTCCTCTATGAGGTAGTCCTGCGTACTCAAAGCTTCTAATCAAGGCATATATGACGTATGAACTCATGTGGAAGGATTTGGTAGCCTTGAGTCTCCTTAACTGTACGTCCAAGTAATGGCTAATCATCCTAGCCCAATGAATTGTTCCTTTTCCCTGAACTATCACTTGGATAAAGTAGAACATCCACTTCTCAAAGTAGAAGGCTTGAGGAGCTCCTGTGACTCGGTTGAGCATTGTAATCAAATCTCTGTACTCCTCCTGAAAATCGATCCTATGTGGTGTGTTCGGGATCTTGCTCAGGCGAGGACGACTCTTAAGCAACCAGTTCTTGTTGATGATGCTTAGGCAAGCATCTGGATCATCTTCGTACATGGACCTGGCTCCTTCTATGCTCTTGTAGACCATATCTTTGTGCTCTGGAAGATGGAAAGCCTCACTTATAGCCTCTTCTGAAAGATAAGCTAAAGTGTTTCCCTCATTGGATACGATCGTCCTGGACTGTGGATCATAATGACGAGCACACTCGATCATCAACTCATGGCATTGAATTGCTGGAGGGAAGCCGGCCGCCTTAATGATGCCACTCTCAATTATCTTCCTGGCGACAGGTGATGGCTTTCCAATGTAAGGGACCTCTCGAAACTTCTTCGTACTGAAGTTGCCCAAGTTGGTATCTCCAATGTTGCTCCACTTAGACACGATCTTGGTCTCCAGTTCTTCGTTCTTTTGATCTTCCTTCATGAGAGCTGGACGACTGGTGGATGCTCCCGCCTTCGGGGTCGCCATTGTATCACCTACACAACATTTCATAATAAGTAATAGATTTTGCAATGTATAACATAGACTAGAGATTAATTTTAGGAAACTTCATGATAAGTCCTTGAGTTATCATTTCCTAAAAAAAAACGATTGAGCCATTGAAATTCAAAATTTCAAAATTCAAAACTTAAGGCTATGACGATCAAAATTCAAAATAAGACAAGGGATCACATCGCCATACCTCTCTTAAGAGCTAACTCTAAAAAGCAAAACAAGGAAATTCGCCTAGGCAAAATCAAAATTTGAAGCTTTCCCACGTGATCTTCCTCAAGCGAATGTTCTCCTTAGCACTTCGGCACCTTTGGGGGGGGGGGGGTCTTCAATGTCTTGATGATAGCAAGTTCGCCTCACTTGAAACAAACACGCACTTCCCTTTGATGATGCTCGCGCCTTCCTTTGAATGGGAATTCGCCTCTTGAACACAATTCGCACTTCTCCTTTAATGATAATTTCGCATGCAAAGATTGTTTGAATGATGATTTAAAATGAAATGATTTACCCTTCTTTTATAGGCGCTCACCCCCTCCATTAACTCTAGGCCGACTTGGTAAGAATAAAGTAATTAAAAGCAATTTTTAAATAAAAACCAAGGGCCGACTTTGTAAAATGAAGCAAATTAAAATTCAAGCGCCCCAATTCATTATTTAAAATAATAATTAATTAATTAAATGCCTTCGTTTTTAATTAATAAATTCGATTTTTTTTTTTTTTTTTAAAGGCAAAAATTAATTAATAAATGTCCATGCGCAATTTTTAAATGCTATTAATTAAATATTCAAATTTTATCGATTTTTTAGCATTTAATAAAATTCAAAAAATGTGTTAGCGCCAAAATTTGGAGAGGTAAGGGTACAAACCATATCGGTCTGGTCCCTGACTGAGGGACAGGAGCGAACTTCATTTTGGCCTTGATTTTCTCGCCTTTTATGTTCAAAACCATCACCTCCACGTTGAAACTGGCGCGTTTGCTAGGAATCTCGAGCTTGATTGACTTGATTTATGGATGAATGCCTCCTAAGGTTAATATCGCCCTGGTCCCTTGGTGAGGGACAGGAGCGAACCTTGTATTTTCTCCTTGACCTTTGTCTCTTCAATCACCAATCTTCATCATGAGGCAAGCAATAACGTCATCCTTCCATTCCACGCTTACTTTATTCGTCCTTAACAAGGCATTTTGATGTTTGAATGGTTTTCGCCCTGGTCCCTTGGTGAGGGACAGGAGCGATCCTTGTGTTCAAGCCAAAATTCATCATCTCCTAACCTTAGCTTCTTGTTTGTCGCCTCCCAAATGACGTTTTTATCCTTATGCCACTTTGTTTTGATGTGATCTTTGGAAGAAAATGAGTGATTTTGTGAATATCGCCCTGGTCCTTCAGTGAAGGACAGGAGCGAACTTTGGTGTCTTGGGCGCATCCTTGTTCTTATCAACTTGCAATTGCCTTCACAATATAAAACGATGTCCTTTGGTCCTTCTTGAACACTTGAAACGTGAGCAACATCCAAAACTTAAGCCTTTATAGAGATTTCGCTCTGGTCCCTGACTGAGGGACAGGAGCGATTTTGAGCATATAGTGTAAATCTTTCATCATATTGACTTGCAATTGTCTCCAAGGTGCAAAATGATGTTCTTTACTCCCTTTCAAACACTTGAAATGTGAGCGGCAACCTAAATTTGGACATATTTGAATATTTCGCTCTGGTCCCTTGGAGAGGGACAGGAGCGAATTTGGGCATTTTAGAGCAAATCCTTCATCTTTGGCGGTCTTTGATACTTCATTCTTCGACGAGACACCTCAAAACGTCATTGCCACCTCACACCTTGACTTGGAGTGACTTGAATTTGGGTGTAAGGCAAGATAATTAACATTTCGCCCTGGTCCATGGCTGAGGGACAGGAGCGAATTTTCATTTTCAAGCTCAATCATACTTTGCCAACTTCCAAAATTATCTTCAATGGACTTGTTGTGCCCCCTTTCATTCATCTTTGGCCTGGATTTCATTCTAACTTGGCAAGAAATTGATCTAAGGAAGAAATCGCTCTGGTCCCTGACTGAGGGATAGGAGCGCCTAGGCAAATATGAGCCTCCTTTTGGTGTCTTGCAATCTTCAATTTGTCTTCAACAGGTTCGTTACACCTTCTTCGCTTGCTTCGAACTTAAAACTTACTTGCTTTTTGTCCAAAACATGCCTTATAAGAAAATTCGCTCTGGTCCCTGGGAGAGGGACAGGAGCTATCATTGAATTTCGCCCTGGTCCCTGGCTGAGGGACAGGAGCGAAGTTGCTTCTAGGTCCAATTTTCTTCACGGAGGTACTTCCAAATTATATTCAACTGATGAAACATATCTCCTTTGATCTCCTCAAATCGTCAAACCGTTCAAATCCTGCAAGGACAAGGTAATTTTAGGTTTTAAGCTCCGGTCCTTCACTGAGGGACAGGAGCGATTTTTGCTCCTGGCACATTTCCGTGTTTGTGAAATTCTTCAAATTATATTCAACGGAAAGAACATGCCTCCCTTTATCACTTCCAATCCAAAAATCATCTTGATCCTGCGAGGACAGTAAAATTTTGAAAAATAAGCTCCAGTCCTTCACTAAGGGACAGGAGCGATTTTGCTTCCACAGGCCAAAATATCAAAATTTCAGGACTTCAATCACTTCACAAGGCAAAAACAAGTCATTTCCCATGCCCGGAATCAATTATCAAAATTCTCAAACTTTGGTCAAAATTACTCAATCGGACAAAAATATCAAAACCTCATTGTCAACACTTAAGCAAAAATGGGAGTTGCACTCAAAATTCCGACTGAAACTAGACAAACTTTCTCGACCTCTGGCGAATTCACTTTATTTCCAAAATTGCATCCCTCGGGAGGAAGCTCTCGAATTCAAAATTGGACTGGACTTTGGCCTAAAAACACAGTAACAGAAACCCTAAGGCTTGACCCTAGTCCAGACAGCTAGCATACTAAACCAAAACCCTAAAAAGCAGAGAAAAGAACAGGCAAAACGAGCAAAAAAGAGGGGGTCCCCATTTTAATCGGGCGATGTGTGAAATGGTCACAACACAACCCTCGGGAGATTGCTCAATAACCATCAAAATTTGACTGGACTCGGCCTGAAAATATCCAATAGAAACCCCTAAGGCTCAACCCTAGTCCAGACGACTCATTCACTCACTCAAAACCCTAAGAGCAGAGAGAAGAACAGGCAAAACAGAAGCAAATGAGGGGGTCCCCATTTTAATGGGGTGATGTGTGAAATGGTCACAACAACGTCCCCTTGGGATTTCTTTCGATGATCGCAAGTGTCTTTGGAAGGGTCGATTTCGCCTTCCTTCAAATGAATACATCTGAACTTTAAATTTTTCTCTTGTTTCGATTTCACCTTTTTGAGAAAAAATCGACGATTATGAATGCACTTGGATGAAGGCAACAATTAAAAAAAAATGCATATATTTTGCTCGTTTTGATCTAACTTCAAACTCTCCCTTTGTTTGCATTCGTCGACCTATTGGCGCTATCATGATTTTATCGGCAACGTGGAGAGGCCTGAGAGGAGTTGCGGGGGTATTTTCGGCTTTGACGAGGCGATTTCGACAAGATATCCTCGGGTTTAGCAAGGTCGATATTGTAAAAAACTTCATATTGCCATTGATTTCAGATGACTGGACACCATGTTTGGTATTTTCGGGGCGTACTTCAGGGGCTTGGGACTCTTTTCGACAAGTGTAAGCAACCTAGACATGTGCCGATGTTCTATCGACATTCTCTGAGCTTTTAGGAGGCAACATGGTTTGTTTCATGTCCTCATTGTTTGAACACAAGCTCAGGATTTTATTGGCTTAGGTAGTTCAATTTTGAACATAGAACACTCATCTTCTCTTTCATACGGGCAGATCGAAGGCACGAGGGTCCCTGTCTGAGACAAAGCATGAGTGCGTTAAACACAACGGTATCTAAATGGTGAGATGATTCTTCTCCAATATCAAAGTCCTCATCTTCGTTCTCATCTTCATCCTCCATTTCATCCAATCCTGTTGCTTTTGCTTCTTATGCTGCTCTTGTCTCTATTTCTGCAAGATCTTCTTCTATAAGGAAGACATCATCACCATCATTTTGTTCATTGATGGTCCAATCACCATATGGATCAATTTCATCCAAGTCAATGGCCTCATGTGAAACACCCTCCACCTTTCTAGTGCGAAGGCGAAGGTTGTACCGAACGAAGACAAGATCATTGAGGCGCTTCTGTGTCAACCTATTTTTCTTTGTGTGAATGCTCTCAAATAAACTCCAATTCCGTTCACACCCTGAAGCACTACATGGCTGGGACAAAACACAGATGGCTATCTTTTGGAGATTAGGTGTGCGAGCACCATAATTCTCCCACCATAAATCTACAAAAAATCATTTAAAAATATTAGAATTGAGAAAAAAATGTAACAATCAAGTTTCTAGTTTTCTTTTGTAGTATTGAACTAAATTTTTTACTTGGTTGTTTTCCTCTCCTATCAATTGCTTTTTGTGAAGAGAAGAGTCTCCCCTTTGCACCCTTGCAGATCTTGAACAATGAACATTTCCAAATTCATAAATAGATAGTCAAACTCAACAATGAACATTTCCAAATTCATAAATAAAGATAGCAAATGTCAAATCTCACCTCCAACTCATCAAGAACCTTGTCTCTCAACTCAGGATCAGGTGCCATCTTATACATGCAACAACACCTGCCATGACCTCTTCATCACCCCTAAATGAATCAGAGAAGTAGAATTTCGGGTTCAAGAAGTAGGCAAAGGCATGCATCGGTTGGTGGAGTTGGGTTGTCCACCTACGATCAATGATGCGGCAAAATATTTTACATTTTCTTGTATTTTCTGCCATAGTAATGTGAAATGGATTCTTTGGACCTATCCATGGCCTCATAAATGAAACCCATTGGCATGTCCTCTTCATCCACCATACGAAGAACCCTTACCAAAGGTTCTATCACCTAAAATTATGAAAACAAATTTTAAATTAGTACAAAATTGACCCCTAAAAAGAAAACTAGAAAATAGATTATCTTGTATAAAGTTTACATTTTACATACCCCAATCAACTCCTCTCCACTCTTGATGAACCCTTCATCAAAAACAATGCTTACAATCTTCTCGGCTTCAACTCTTTTGGAGTATGCAAACTCCAACCAAGCATCAGATACAAACATCTGCTTAAGATGAGGAATGGCACCAAGAATGCTCTACAAAGTGAGGAAGGGGCTAGCAAATCGTGTCACTCCAGGTCACACAAGGTCCTTGCCATTTGTGTGTTTTCTCATCAAAGCATGGACCCAAGTATAGTTGTAGATGAATTTGGTGACATTTTTTGCATCTTCAACCACCCTTTTCACACATCCAATCTTCCCAATGTCATCTAACAACAAGTCCAAGCAATGTGCAACACAAGGATTCCATGTAATCGTAGGATGCCTCTCCATAAGCATTCTACCTGTAGGTACATATGCAACTGCGTTGCCCGTAATAATTTGGACAACATTCTCAACTCCAACTTCTTGGATCACCCCATCCAATAGCTTACACAAAGTTTTTTCATTTTTTATTTCATTGGAGGCATCAATAGACTTTAGGAATACCATTGCACTATTTGAAGCCACTAAAAAGTTGAGGAGAGTCCTATTCTGTCCATCCATTTGATAAAATGCTGCATCCTTTTCTCCTCCAAAATCTTTTTTGATCATCAACCACAACTTGTGTATTTTTGACGGCTTGCTCTAGCAATTGCCCACTGAAGTCTCTACTTGTTAGGGTCTTAAACCCTTACATGCAAGTATAAATGCATTAACCAAACCTTCCCAATATGCATTGTTCGCTGCATTGAAAGGTAAATTATTGTAATAGCAAAAGTTTGTTGCTGCTATCTTTGCTTGCTCATGCTTCTGTCTATTCCATCCTGTAACTTCAAGTGAAGGTTGTGCTCCTGGAACATTGGGTGGAACGAAGTAATTAGGGTCTGATCTAAGAGGAGTCTCACTAGCCTCACCCTCATTGTCACCAAAAGATGAAAGTGGTTGATGTAAATTTGGGCTTCCGCTAGTGCGACCAAGGGGACTTGAAGTGGACAATGTGGGATTCATTGCAGCTGCTATGGCTTCTTTCATTTTTTGCCCTTCTTTCTTTTGCATATGATACTCAGCAAGAAGGACCTTCATCTTTCTAATAATCTCTGGAGTTGTTTTGTCACATATCTCCACACCTTGTCCAGGTATGTGTAAAGGTGGTATTTTAATCAATTGATTCCACCAGTCATATTTGCCACATTCGGTACAAGTGACCTCCCCCTTTTGTTTCTTGGTATCCCATACTTCCATGCTTTGTCTTTTTGTCTTCATGGCTTTGAGATTGCCCTTTGGAGTTGAACTTGCCATTGCTGTTTTAACATGAAAAAATAGAAAAATCAGCAACTTTGTGTGGAAAATCAACAAAAAAAATGATAATGAATCATTTGAAAAAATAGTATTTGAAAACAAAAAAAAAATATAAGGAAATAAGTTAGGAGGGGAAATAGAAATTTTTTTGGTAGGATATCCCTTGTTTTTCAAGACTTTTTTGATTTTGAAAACATGGAAATGGAAAAAAAAAAAGAGAAGAAAAATCCTTACCTAGATCTCTTTTGCTATTTTGATCTTGTTTTCTCTCCTTCTTCAAACCCTACAAACTTGTTTTAAGCAAATACAAATGTCAAATGAGTGAGAGATTAAAAAAAAACTGTTAAACCTTGATTGGGCGTGTTTCACTGCGATGCGAGTCTTCTCGTTGGACTCGCAAGTCTCGAATGTAGACTCGCGCAAGTCCTTGACACAGATTTGCAAGTCCTGTCTCGGGACTCTCTTGTACTCGGCTCGTGAGTCCTTGACGAGTCGACTTGGCCCACCAACAGACTCACAAGTCTAGGCGAGTCTGTGGCGAGTCGGACGAGTCTGCAAACTATGCATAGCAGTTCTGAAAATGTGTTAGTCTGCATATCAAACATAGGTGAACGCACTATCCAACAACTGAACAAACAACAGGTAAAGTTGTAGCTATCTAACCCAAGCGTCACACTTTAGCACCCTCATGCTAACCTTCAGAAAATGATGTTTTTAATCTTTACTTTGCTATAGGATTCATACATGGCGTCAACCTTCATGCTTGACTCTTCTTTTATACAAAACAACTTGCAGCAAAGCAATACGGCTACCATAGAAAACTCCAGCTATATATATTATCTTAAATATAATTTTTTGAAGTGGAATCCTCAATTGTAAGCAGAGTTCATCAATTTCTTCCTCTTTCCTTCTCAATGCATCATAATAGATCTCAACTAGGTTGAGAAGCTGACCACGATCTGAAAGAAGATTTAAATAGTTTGTCTTCATTGTTCCCATACCTCCTTTGATCATCTGCAAGCTATCAAGAGAAGTCTCTGCTTCAATTCCCTTTTGTCTTTTCTCCAACTGAATTATCTAAAGGTAATTTTCAACCAGCTTGTGCATCTCATCATGATGGGACAAGGCTGCCACAATTCCATCCTCATTCACCTTCAACTGATTCCACAAACCGTGTGGACTGTGAGGTGTAAGAATAACCCCTGCTTCACAAGTAGAAGCATCTGACTATAACTGAGATCCTTCTTCTACAGAGTCCAGTAAACATATGTTATGCTTTGAATTTAAATCAACACTAATTCTGCCTGTAGAAGTGTCCTCAATGCTCTGATTAATTGTCTCCGTATAAGGAAGTCTTGTTTGCTCTATACACCCAACATCCCACTCAATTGATTCATTAGAAGATGGTATTCTCTCAACATTTAATTCCACTAGAGCAGCAATGTGATCATGAGTGGAGTCCTCAAGGAAGTTTTTCCCTTCCCCATTTTTATCAATGAAAATCTGCACATCACCAATGAAGAGTTTTGAAATTCCCTCACCTGTAATGATAGACTCTAACTATTAGAATATTTAATTCTATGTTAGTCACCAATTTTTAGTTCCTTGGTTAATGGTCATTTACTTTTTTTATGTAATTAGTTTTTAAGCTTAATTTAGCTTTCACACTTAATTTAGCGTTTAGCTCTTTAGTCTTTTACTTTAACGTTATGTTCTAATTATAGAACATCGTCTTGTAACCTCTTTATATACGTGTGTATATCGTTCAATTTAATCATCTGATTATTGAATCATTCATTCAATTTAAATTTCATGGTATTAGAGCATAACATTAAAAATTTCAAAAGTTTTTGTTATTAAAATTTTTCGAAGTTTTTGTTGAAGAGATTTAAAAAAAAAAAGAGCATGTTCTTTTTCTCTTCTTGGGCGGATTTTTTTTTGTAGGTTGAAAATTTTCCTAGGGTTTCTGCAATTTTTGATTAGGGTTTTGACCCTTTAGTTCAAGTTGAAATTTTATTCTGGTTGTAGATTCTTGGTGGGTTTTTCGAGTCCTCAACTGGGTCGTTGTCAGATTTTTCTGGGTGCATCGTTTTTCATGCCTCAATTTTTGAGCTGTCGGATTTGCATTTTGTTTTTAGATTCTTGGTGGGTTTTTCAAGAGCTTTTCTGGGTTGGTTCAGATTTTTCTGGGTGCCTCGTTTTCCATGCCTCAAATTTTGTGCCAGTGAATTTGCTTTGGAATTTAAGAACAGTTCGCAATTTCTGCTAATTCTGTGGACGTCAGGAATTTTGCTGTCTTTTGGGCACCGTTTATGCTATTTTAAGTTTGCAGAAATTTTAATTTTTGGGTTTCTTCCAAACCTCGAAATTCGTGCCTTGGAATTCGTACCATAATTCTCCTATAGGGTTTCAGTTTTTTCAGCAGTTGCTTCTATTTTGATTTTTAAAAAAATCAGATTCTTCTGTCTCTTGCTTTCACCCAGTTGACCTCAATTTCCGTGATGGCATCATTAACCAATATCATGTTGGAACACAGTTAGAAGTTCAACGACCGCAACTACAACACCTGGAAACAGCGTATGCTTACCGTCTTTGACTATCGTTGCATTGATCAACTTGTTTTGGGCATGGAATCTCGTCCTACAACAACAGGTGATGATCAAGACAAACATGATGTGAAGAATCGAGAGTCTGTCATGCTTATCAAACTCTTCGTCATAGATGATCAACTCCCACTGGTGCCTTCAGGTAAAACAACAAAAGAGATCTAGGATCTTTTGAATGATCGTCATGAAACGCCCGACAAGAGCCGAGCTTTCTTTCTGAAGAATATGCTGTTTTCTATCATGATGGATGAGAAGTCATCTATCCAGGCACATCTTACGAAGATCAAGGACATCCATGATCAGTTGGAAGCTATAGGACGAACCATGGTGGAAGAGGATATGGTAGTGATCACGCTAAAAAGCCTTCCCAGATCCTACGAGCATTTCATTGATACGCTCAATATCTCCTCTACTAGTGTTGATTTGAGATTTCCCGATCTCTGCAACAAGCTGCTACAACAAGATCGATGGAAGCAGTAGTTTGGAAGCAACGCTAGTTCATCCACTGAATAGGATTTTCACAGCCTCAGCTTCGCATAAGTACAAGGGTAAAGCTCCATCCTTCCAGCAGAAAGGTCAAGGTCAACCTCAACAGTCTCCCCAAAAGAAGAGCTTACAGTGTTTCTGCTGTCATATATATGGCCATTTTGTGAAAGATTGCCGGAAATTGATAGCATCCCAACAATCCAAACAGGTAGGGTCCAAGCAGAAAGCCAATTCTGCCACGCATCTTGATCAGAAGGAATCTGCATTCTATGTGTTCATGGCCCAAACCTCCTCTAATGATGTTCAATCATCAGCCCGATAGATTGACTCTGGAGCCTCTCGACATTTCACACATCGTCGGGATTGGTTTACAGAGTACATGCCTTTCACTGATTTAGTGATCTTTGGTGGAGGCGAAGAGTATACTGTTGTCGGCAAGGGCAATGTTCAGATTTCATCTGGTGGGAGGGATTTAATATTCCTTAATGTATACTTTGTACCTGGTATGAAGCTCAATCTACTGTCAATCAGTCATATTATGCAACATTCACTACAGCTGGATGTCGTCTTCGGGTTGCACAAGTGCAACATTGTTGAAAGGGAGACTCGTACTATAGTTGCAATTTGTATTGAGGTCATGGTCTTTATAGACTTGTTGATTCTACTGGTTCTTAGGAGCTCGCCATGGCAGCTAGGAGTACTTCCATCGACACTCTTTGGCATCAGCGATATGGGCATCTCAATGTCCACTATCTCTTTCAGTTGGTTAGAGAGGATCTAGTTGTAGGATTACTTGAGATTCAAACTTAGAATCATGGAGTTTGTGGAGCGTGTCAAGATGGAAAGCAACATAGGACTCCGTTTTCAGATGGAGATGCTTGGAGAGCATCCAAGGTCTTGCAGCTTGTTCATGCGGACATCTGTGGTCCCATGAACACTCCATCAGTCACTGGATGCAGGTATTTTCTATTTTTTGTTGATGATTTCAGCAGACGCATATGGGTTTATTTCTTAAGCAGAAATCAGACGTGTTCACCATGTTTCAGATGTTTAAGGCCTCAGTGGAAAAAGAGTCTAGGTGTCAGATAGTCACTCTTCGGTCTGACAATGGAGGGGACTTTTGTTCTACAAAGTTCACCAACTTTTGTGCATCACATGGCATTAAGCATCAGCTTACCACACCTTACACCCTACAACAAAACGGTGTTGTTGAGTGCGGGAACCGTACAGTCACTGAGATGGCTCGGTCTATGTTGGAGCATAGAAATGTTCCAAAACACTTTTGGGTGGAAGCGGTCTTCACTGTAGTCTACCTTCTGAACCGGTCTCCCACAAAGGCCATTAAGAAGATGACTCCCAAGGAAGCTTGGTCTGGCAGGAAGCCCAAAATCAGTCATTTGAAAGTTTTTGGCTCTATAGCTTATGTTTGGATTCCAGATGCCAAGCGCACCAAACTGGATCTAAAGAGTCAAAGATTGATGTTCACCGGCCACAGTGACAACCACAAGGCATATTGGCTGATTGATATAGACACTAATCACCTCATATTCAGTCGAGATGTAGTATTTGATGAAGAAAGAGGGCCTTTTCAGCCTTGCTCTCATGATTTGAGCACTGAGGATCAGCCTCCAAAGGCTGCAAGTATGGGTGTTTGTCTTCCCTTAGCTCCACCTGATGGGAGGGATTTAGTTGACTCTAAAGTTGTAGGGTCTCCCAGGCATGACAGTGTACCCCTGACTTTCCTCGGGATCTTCTAGATCCACATCCAAAGGAGCTTGCTCCAGATATTCCAGGTAATCTTCATCCTACAACAGATGTTGGTACTTCTACTCTCCGGCCTAAGTGGTGGGCCAAGACCATTGGTGATCTTCATGATGATGAGCTCATTGAGGGTAGATTAGTTAGAGGTAAGAGCAAGCAACACACTGCTTCAACTCATAAGCCACTGCTTCAACTCTCCTGATGACCTTGAATGGTCCATAGACACGTGGCTTTAGTTTTTCTGCAGCACTCTTCTTAAGAGAAGACTGTCTAAAGGGTTGGAGTCTGAGGTAGACCATGTCCCCAACCTAAAAAATACGCTCAGCTCGCTGCTGATCAGCGTACAACTTCTGCTGATTCTGAGCGATCTGGAGATTATCCTTCAATGCTTTCAACACATCCTGACACTGTCGCACCATATCCTTTGCTTGAGGGGCTTTGCTATCCCCAAACACCAAATCAACAAAGTTAGGACCCTCATAACCATATAGAGCCATGAAGGGAGACATTCTAATAGACATGAGGTAGGACGTGTTGTAGCAGTATTCTCCTAAATGGAGCCATCTTACCCATGCCTTCTGCTGCTTAGAAACATAATTACGGAGATAACCCTCCAACCACTTGTTAACAATCTCCGTTTGTCCATTGGTCTGTGGGTGATAACTAGTGCTTGGAGTGAGCACTGTACAACACATTCTGAAAACTTCTTGCCAAAAAGTGCTCAGAAACTTGCTTTCCCTATCACTTCCAATGTTTTTAGGCACCCCATGCAACCTAAACACTTCTCGAAAGAACACCTTAGCAACTTGAGCTGCTGTAAATGAGCTAGTGATGGCAAAAAGGTGAGCAAACTTAGTCAATCTATCCACCACAACATAGATACAATCTTTGCCTTGAGCTCGTGGCAACCTCGTGATGAAGTCCATTGATATACTTTACCATTTTGACTGGGAATTGGCAAAGGTTGCAACAAACCAGCCGATGTTGTATGCTCATCCTTGTTCATCTGGCAGGTATGACACTCCTTGATGTATCTCAAGACATCATTCTTCAACCCCTTCCAACAAAATCTTTCTCGGATCTGTCTGTATGTCTTGAAAAAACCTTGGTGACCAGCAAGAGGAACATCATGAAAAGTCTATAAAATCTTCTCCTTCAGCTTGGATTCGGGCACTAGAAAAATCCTTCCCTTGTACAAAATCAGCCCATTCACGAATTTGTACTTTTCATCATGAAAAACACCCTCTATTATTCTCGTTGCAAACTGATTTTTAGCATAATCAGCGAGCAACAGTTCCCTCCAATCAGTCGTAAGCTCACACAGTGAGATCAAGTGAGGTCTTCTAGATAGAGCATCAACCACAATATTGTTTTTTCCTTTGACATACTCAATGTCAAAGTCATAAGCTTGTAGCTTACTATCCATTTCTGTTGTCTCTCATTCAAATCTTTTTGATGCATGAAGTGCCTGAGACTATTATGATCCGTTTTAGCAACAAATTTGCTCCCTACCAAGTATTGTCTGAACTTGGCTAATGCATGCATGATTGCAAGTATTTCCTTGTCATAGATTGAATAAGACTTCTCAGCTCCACGTAGCTTTCTGCTCTCAAACACTATTGGATGCTTCTCTTGCATCAAAATAGCACCAATACCTTCTCCTGATGCATCACATTGCAACTCAAAGGGCTTGGAGAATTGGCTATAGCCAAAACAGGCCATGAGCTCGTAATCTCCTTGAACTTGTCAAACACTCCTTGTGCCTCTTCTGACCAACTGAAAGCCCCCCTTTTTAGTGAGATCAGTAAGGGGGGTAGCAAGCTGTGAGTAACCCTTCACGAATCTCCTTTAAAAACCACATAGACCCAAGAACCCTTTCAGATGTGTCAAGTTCTCAGGTGGAGGCCAATCAACAATAACCTTGATCTTTTTGGGATCTACCTTAACACCCTCTGCACTGATGATGTGACCAAGGTAAAGCAGCTCCCTCATTCCAAATTCACAGTTGAACTCCTTAGCAAACAAAGATTTTGGCTCCAGTATACTGAGCACTTCATCCAAATGCTACAAGTGCTCTTCCCAAGACTTGCTGAAGATGAGAATGTCATCAAAAAAGATAAGCACGAACTTTCTCAGCTGCTTCTGGAAGATCTTGTTCATGCATGACTGGAATGTCGCAGGAGCATTAGTCAAGCCAAAGGGCATGACTAAAAACTCAAAATGCCCAAAGTGGCACCTGAATGTAGTCTTTTCAATATCTGACTCCCTCATGCGAATCTGATAGTATCTTGATCGTAGATCAATTGCAAATCTGATAGTATCCTGATCGTAGATCAATTTTTGAAAAGAAGACAACTCCACGTAGCTCATCAATCTTGGGAATGGGGTACCGATTATTGATAGTCTTTTGATTTAGAGCTCCGTAATCCACGCACATACGCACGGTCCCATCTTTCTTCCTAACTAGAACAACCGTTGAAGCAAAGGGGCTCTTACTTGGACGGCTGAAGTTCGTATCCAAGAGCTCTTTGATGGCCTTCTCTATCTCATCCTTCTGCTTCTTAGGATACCGATACGGTGTGGTAATGACTGGCTTGGCTCCTTCTAACTCAATGATGTGTTTGAATCCTCTATCTGGAGGTCTCCTAGGAGGTAAGTCCTCAAAGACTTTGCTTCTTTTTGTGATTAGCTCTTGAATGTTGTAATATTCCCACTATTTTTTTTTTTTTTTAAAGCAATATCACAATCACACCAATCACCCGTTAGGGTTAGAATAATGAAATCCAAACAACTGGAAGGAACCCTACACCTTCTGATCATCGAGAGCCCAGACTGGGAGGGTGAGAGCATACGGTAGTAGGGAATCGTTAGTGATAATCTGCTGAATTGCTGAATACAATAACGGGCGGGAAGCCAGCCCCTTCCGCTTATCCAACGTGAAAGCAAGGAACTTGGCAGTAAACCGGCCAAGAGAACAATATTCCAAACACAAATCACTCTACCGCAATATTTCAGCGGAAGGACTGAACACACCGAACAAACTCAACGCGACCGCTTATGCAACGGGAGGATCATTACAACCAATATCACTCAACCACTTATGCAGCGGGAGGACTGAGTTACAAAATATCAAATATAGGCGGCAAGCCAACCTCTTCCACTTTTCAGCTTAGATTCGGCCAAAAAGTGGAAAAAATTTCTAGCAGAGGATGCTACGTGGGAAAATGAAGAGATTTTACTGCATCCAACCTTACAGTTGCTTGAGGACAAGCAATTTTGCGGAGGGCAGACTTGTATTTGTACTTTTCATCATGAAAAGTACCCTCTATGATGCTGGTTGCAAACTGATTTTTGGCATAATCAGCAAGCAACAACTCCCTCTAATCAGTAGTAAGCTCGCACAGTGAGCTCAAATGGGGCCTTTTGGACAAAGCATCAGACACAATGTTATTCTTTCCTTTGACATACTCGATGTCAAAGTTGTAAGCCTGTAGCTTACTCACCCACTTCTGCTGCCTTTCGTTCAAGTCTTTCTGATGCATGAAGTGTTTAAGACTGTTATGATCAGTTTTAACAACGAACTTACTCCCTACTAGATACTGCCTGAACTTTGCAAGGGCATGCATTATGGCAAGCATCTCCTTGTCATATATCAAATATAGCCTTTCAGGCCCTCTCAACTTCCTACTCTCAAAGACTATAGGATGCTTGTCTTGCATGAGGACTGCACCAACACCTTCTCTAGATGCATTACACTGCAGTTCAAAAGGCTTGGTGAAATCAGGTAGAGCCAAAACAGGGCAAGAGCTCATGATCCCCTTAAACTGATCAAATACTGTCTGTGCCTTTTCTGACCATTCAAAAGCTCCTTTCCTTGTAAGATCTGTGAGGGGGGCAGCCAACTGAGAGTATCCCTTCACAAACCTACGATAAAAACCACAAAGACCCAAGAATCCCTTTAAGTGTGTTATGTTCTTAGGAGGAGGCCAATCAATGATAGCTCTAATCTTTTTAGGGTCTACCTTCACACCTCCTGCACTAATAATGTGACCAAGGTAGAGCAATTCTTCCATTCCAAAGTCACATTTGGACTCCTTTGCAAACAGGGACTCGGATTCTAGTATGCTCAACACTTCATCCAAGTGTTGTAAGTGCTCCTTCCAAGATTTGCTGAATATGAGTATGTCATCAAAAAATACGAGTACAAACTTCCTCAACTGTTTCTGGAAGATTTTGTTCATGCATGACTGGAATGTGGCAGGGGCGTTAGTCAAGCCAAAGGGCATGACTAGGAACTCAAAATGCCCAAAGTGGCATCTGAAAGCAGTCTTCTCCACATCTGAAGCTCTCATCCTAATCTAATGATACCCCGACCTGAGATCGATCTTTGAGAAGAACACTGCACCATGTAGCTCATCAATGAGCTCATCAATTCTCGGGATAATATACCGATTCTTTATAGTTTTTTGATTCAGGGCCCGGTAATCCATGCACATGTGCATGGTCCTGTCCTTCTTTTTCACCAAGACAACAGTCAAAGAAAATGGTCTTTTGCTTGCCCGTATGTAGCCCATGTCAAGCAGCTCCTGGATTGCTTTCTCGATCTCATCCTTTTGCTTCTTGGGGTACCCATAGGAAGTAGTCATGACAGGCTCAGCTCCCTCTTCAAGCTCAATGATGTGTTCTGCACCTCTTTCAGGAGGTCTACCAGGAGGTGGATTCTCAAACACCTTACTTCTCTTGGTTATCAAAGCCTGAATATCTTCGGGATACCTCCGATTCTCTTCTAATGATTTGGAAGGCATAACCATGACCTTACTTTTGTCTGTGATCAATGCTTGAATTTTTGCAGAGTAGTTGCCCTTGTTTTCCAATGGATTTGACGGCATTATCAAACACTCTGCTGCCCACTCCACTTGGTTATGGCAAATCAGCCTCTCCAACCTCTTCAATGAAACAACTCTAAGACCACCATTTGACATTCCTCTCAATATCACCTTCTTCCCATCAGACATGAATTTCAGCTCCATGGTTTGCAAATTTAATGTGATCTCACCAAGAGATCTCAACCACTGAATCCCGAGGACTGCATCATCAGTCCCACCAATGCTAACCACAAAACAATCATCTCTAATTTAATGATTTTCCAACTTCAGAGACATGTTGGAAATCATTTGGTTGCAAGATATAGTGGAGCCATCAGCTACCATGACTTTGAAGCCTTCTACTTCCTCTGCCACTAGCCCCCTCTTTGCAACAATTCTCTCATCAATGAAATTATGAGTTGTTTCTGTGTCAATGAGAGCAATGACACGATGCTCTTCTATCACACCCCGAACTCTAAAGGACTCATTCTTGTGAATGCTCGAGAGTTGAGCAACCACTCCTCTGTCTTCTGACTCAGTTTCAGGCCATTCAGGAGCCTCTTCATACTCGCTGTCCTCAATTTCAGTCTGTTGTTCTGACATTTCAGAATCTGATCCATAAGCAGAATAGCACTCCATTTGATGCAAATTGCCCTTCCCATGGCACGTGTGTCCTGGGGCCCAAGGTTCTCTGCAAGAGTAGCAAAGATTCTTCCTCCGAAGCTCTTGATGGAGCTCATCATCCATTTGCGAAGGAAACTTCTTGGTCTGATTTATAAACTTCTTCTTATCCTTTCGGAAAGGGAAAGGCTTGGACTGAAATTTGTTCTTTGGGGCAGCCAACTCCATGCTTCGAGCCTTCTTGATTGCATCAGCCAAGGTGGGCAGGTCAAAGGCTTTTACCCAACCTTTCAATGGTTCTTCAAGTCCCTCAGTAAATAGGACCACTAACTTCTTCTCCGAGATGCTACTAACCATAACTGAAAGGCTTTGAAACTCAGTTATGAAAGTGTCCAAAGAACCTTGCTGTTTGAGTTGAGCAAGTTCTCTAAATTTCACCTCTGGGTCCTTGGTATCAAACCTTTCAATGAGTTTGTTGGTGAAATCAGCATATGTGGTGATCAAGTTATGACCAAGGTGACCAACCCATGGTACCACCATTCGTGGGCAACACCATCCAAGTGCAAAGTGGCGAACTTGATGGCATCTTCTTCAAGCCTAGGCCTCAAGGACAAATAATTGTCCAACTTCTGCACCCACGCTCTAGCTGTGCTCTTAGTGCTTCCATCAAAATGTGCTAGAGTCACCCTTCCAAGAGCTTGTTGATAATCTCTTGGGGCAGAAAACCTATTGTCATTCCTCCTTCCTCGCTTCATTTTCTGATTCATGAACTGATCGAAGGTGAGGATATCCCAGATCTCTGCAGGGAGAGAAGCATACTCCATATAGTTGTTCTTTATCTCATCAGTTGTAGGTATCTCAATTTCAGCTTGCTGTGCTTCTCTTGGTAGGAAGACGGGTTGCAGAGGTCTTGGAACTGAACCTCCACTGTTGCTCCCATTATTACTCCCATTTCCATTTCCTACAGGAGCATTAGAAGTACTAGCTTCCGGTCCATTATTGGGTTGATTAGGGGTCCCAACAACATTCTGGTTAAGTTTGGCCAGCAACCGAGACATCATATCCATCATGGCATTGAATAGTCTCTCAGCCTTTTCGTCAGGTTCCTCTGTTCTGCAGCCTTATTTAGCATCGAATCTACTGAATTTGCAAAATCCACTTCTTTCCCTCTATTTCTCAATACCTCTGAAAAGGTATCTTCTTCCGGCACCAAAGGAATCTAAAATTGCTATCCCTTATGTTCTCTGTTGTAGTAACAAACGTCTCTGTCGCTCATGGAGAACTCTGACACTCTAAAATTCACAGGCTGGTGGGAAACCAGCTTTAATACCATTGTATATTCCCACTATTTTTTTTTTTGCTTTTTAAAGCAATATCACAATCACACCAATCACCCGTTAGGGTTAGAGTAATGAAATCCAAACAACTGTAAGGAACCCTACACCTTCTGATCACCGAGAGCCCAGACTGGGAGGGTGAGAGCATGCAGTAGCAGGGGATCGTTAGTGATAATCTGCTGAATTGCTGAATACAATAACGAGCGGCAAGCCAACCCCTTCTGCTTATCCAGTGGGAAAGCAAGGAACTTGGCGGTAAACCAGCCAAGAGAACAATACTCCAAACACAAATCACTCTACCGCAATATCTCAGTGGGAGGACTGAACACACCAAACAAACTCAACTCGATCGCTTAAGCAGCGGGAGGATCATTACAACCAATATCACTCAACCGCTTATGCAGTGGGAGGACTGAGTTACAAAATATCAGATATAGGCGGCAAGCCAACCTCTTCCAATTTTCAGCGGGATATGAAGAATACAATCCAGAAACGGTTAGAAGTACAACTACTTAACCTTACAATAGAGAGGAAAGATAGAGTAGAAGTATAATGCCGAACACATGAGATAACTATCATCAAGTTAACTCAATACCTACTTCCTAGAATCTGATATAAAAGTCAACAGGCTGGAAATGCATAACCAGCTACACATAAACTCACTAAATTGTTCATATCTCACTCAAATCTCCTTCAATTCAACCCAAATCACTCCCAAACTAACACTAGACAAAAATCGACTAAGAACACACCAAAAAAGAGCTACCAAACACCCCAAAACACCTTGCATGCATCCCAATGCACTCCCCAAGATCCATGCCTAAGCTAGAAAATTTGATTTGCATTATAAAATCTAAAACTCCAAATAAGGGGCTGCAAACTTACAACATATATTGCCAATAGCATAGAAAAGGTTTGAGCCAGTACCTAGAATGACAAGTCGCTCAAGCAGGGAGGTATGATCGAAATCTTGCTTCAGCCACAACAAACCAGCAACTCCAGAAAACACACCACACTCCGAAAATACTGAAAATACGCACTGAAAATGTCACAAGAATACACCACTCAACTAGGTACTATGTCTCAAGTACGAAACTGGTAATACTAGGGAGCCACACTCCGAAGCTTCAAGTTCATTCGCCAAACCGACAGCATAACGATGCAATATTTCAAGATACCAAAATGAGAGCCCAAGGCTCTTATTTATAACTTCTTGCTCCACCAAATTCAAATGCAAATGCTCACAAATACGTGCAAATTTACCTTTCCCATTTGCATTTCATTTACCAAAGTGGACCCAAAGATGGCGCCATACTTCAAGTCAAAATCACGCCTAGCCAGCAAGGACCACGATTTATGTCTTAGCAAATACTTTGTTGAATAAAATAACATCTCCTTTTTAATATTGGCATCCCCCTTCAAGACAAAAACAATTCGCCTAGCAACTTAGGAGACATCATGTTATGCACAATTTCCAAAGTCATTAATCAGTAGTAAAAATAATAAAGTTAATTAAATATTAAACCTTAGGATAAGGAAATAATATTTAATTAAATCACTTATGACTCCAATACTGATTATTAACAAAAACCAGGATGAAGCTGAGCAGTGAAGACCACTGAACTGCTGCAGGATCAGGACCGTGACCAAACTGCCAAAAATAGAAGGGTACCGTACTGCCACTTACTAAAAATAGCAAGTAAAGAATTACTCCTCTGAAAAGCATGATCTTCGCACTCCGAGAAAGAGCTTGGAAAGCTCAGTAAGACAACATCATCCAAACAGCCAAACCCTAACTAAAAATAGTAAGTTCTCGCTTCACCAAAGAATCCAATACATGTTATGCCACCCTGGAATTCATAAACAACCCAGAAGGAAACCATAGATAGAACTGAAGAATTCCCTCCTGATAAACCCTAAAAAGCTCGTGCAAAACTCCACCATCATTGGAAACCCTAATTCTCCTTTCCACATAGCTTACGGGTCTCCGGGATAGGCCAATGGACCATTGAAAGCACATCATTGAGAAGGGGACATTGCACATATCCGAAGGATATTGTTTCTTCACTTCAACAGGATCGGATGGCATAATCATACATTCCGCTGCCCACTCAACTTGTCCATGCCAAATTAGCTTTTCCATTCTCTTTAATGACACAATACGAGGGCCTCCATTAGACATTCCATTCAATACTACCTTCTTTCCTTCAGACTTGAACTTTAACTTCATGGTTTGCAAGTTAAGAGTGATCTCTCCAAGAGATCGCAACCATTGTATGCCAAGGACCACATCATTTGTTTCTCCAATGTTGACAACATGGAAGTCATCCTTGACTTCATAGTTACCTATCCTCGGAGACATATTGGAAACCATCCGCTTGCAACAAATGGTAGACCCATCAGCCACCATGACCTTGAAGTCCTCAACTTCATCTGTGACGAGGCTTCTTTTTGCAACAATTCTAGCATCAATGAAGTTGTAAGTTGCTTCGGTGTCAATTGGAGCAACGAGTTGATGCTCCCCCAATGTCCCTCAAACTCTGAATAACTCATTCTTGTGGAAGCTTGAAAGTTGGGCCACTGCCTTGCCTCCCTTTTGGTCTTCATCAGCCATTTCCAAGACATCCTCATACTCACTTTCTTCCAACTCTGTCTGCTGTTTTGAAAATTCAGATTCTGAACCATCAACAGAATAGGCCTCCATGTGACGTGCCTTACCCTTGCCATAACATTTGTGGGCCGGGGCCCATGTAATGTCCCCACAATTTTTTTCAATCTATTTCCAGTTACAACACAACAAGAACCCATTTAGGTTAGGAAATCAAAATACAATAATGCTGAAATTGTAACCCTTCCACTTTCTGATCACCAAGTGCCCAATATGGGAAGGTTAGAGCATACGGTGTTGAGGGGATCGTTAGCTTCAAAGAACTATAAATACTACAATGCTTGGGCGACAAGCCAGCCCCTTCTGCTTATACAACGGGTGATAGTAAAACTAGAGAAATCACCTAGCGGTAAACCAGCCAAGGACAAGCCAAGAAACTGAAATAACAATCACTCAACCGCTTATGCAGCGGGAGGACTGGGAGTGAAATTAACAATCAACTCTTCTGCTTATGCAGCGGGAGGACAGTATTACAAATTTCAAATGTAAGCAGCAAGCCAGTCTCTTCCACTTATTCAGTGGGTCTCTCTTTTCCTTTTCACAATCCAGAAGTTGTTGTTAGTACTACCAAACAACTTACAAATAAGAGAAAGAGATTTTTAAGATAAAGAAGAACACTGTCCAACTCTGCAAACTGAAATTATGCACTCCCAAAGCTCACGGACAACCCTCACCCAAAAACACACACCACACTAATGATTTTCAGATTTTAATATGCAGCCCAATTGCTGGAAAACACAAACCAGCAACCATAAATTTCACCAAAATGCTCATATCTCGATGCACACCCAACGAAAAGACCGAATAACAGATGCAAATGATGACTAGAAGCTAGGCGATGAAGCCAAAACTGAGAAAACACACCAAACAAACTCCAAACAATAATGCACGCTAACCAAAGCACTTATAGTAGGGTACGGCCAGGTAGAAAGTTCGACTTGCATTTAAAAATCAATACTCATAGTTAGGCACTAAAAACTAACAAATATATTTGCCCATAGCCTAAAGGAAGAATAAGCCAATACCCAGAATGAACAGATGCACAGGCAGAGAGATATGAATGAAAACGTGCTACAACAATACCCAAACCAACAGCTAAAAAACACACCTACAACACACCAAAATCACAAAATAATACAAAAATCTGCAACATTGTCTTCAATCCACTTTCCTGAATGAAAAGCAGTCTGTGGCTCAACTAGTTGCTATATTGCAAGCAAGAAATCGAGCTATAGCTAGGAGGTAAGCATTCCCCGAAGCTTCATTCAAGATTTTGGCAGCACTTTGTTATAGTTTTTTCCATCGATACCAAAAACAAGAGCCCAACACTCTTATTTATACTTTGTGACTCCAAATTCAAATTCGCATTCTCTCCAAATGAACGCCAAACTCAAATGCACATTCACTTCACATTATTTTGACATTACATTTCATTTCTCCTTTCTCCAAGTCGACCTTCTCATAGAAGCAAATATACTCTATAAAAATGATAATAAAATATTAATGTGGTGCCCAAGGTAGATAAGTGAAATATATTATAAAATTAACTTGTTTCTCCATAAGGCATCCATCTTGCCTTATTAATATTTCACTTCATAAAGTATTTTTCCTCAACAATAAATCGCCCAAAGCTTAAGACATAAAATAATACTTTATCACCTCAAGTCATAACCATAAATACATGTCACATGCCTAGGCCAAGAGGGCATTAAAATATACTAAAAATACTTTTTTCCATGTGTTGAACAGCTGCCAAAGTGAACTGAAGGCCAAAAGTACTAAAAATTGCATTGCCTCTGAACTGGACCACTGAACCTACCAAAAATAGCACTTACTAAAAATAGTGTGTCCAAATGCATTTTAACCACATTCTGAGCAACTGCCACAACTTACTAAAAATAGTAAGTCTGGGAAAAGTCTTCAGATTCGTTTGCATGTCACACCATCACAAGGCTCTCTGAAAACCCATAAAAACCCAGAAAATAAAGCTGCATTTGTCCCCACTTACTAAAAATAGTAAGTTCGGAAAAGTCCTCAGATTCAGTTGCATGTCACACCATCGCGAAGCTCTTTGAAAACCCATAAGGAATCTAGAATCAAAACTGTAAAAATCCAACATGCAAGCCATCAAAACTGTCAAAGCATCCTCCTAGAAAATAGGAAACCCTAATTCTGCCTCAAACTAACCAACGGGTCACAAAATTGGCCAACAGACCCCAAAACAAACTAGAGCAGAAAAGGGGACATTACAACCCATAGCTCTTTGCAAGTGTAGCACAAATTCTTTCTTCTAAGCTCCTCTTGAAGGTCATTGTCCATCCCAGGAGGGAATTTCTTGGTTGAATTTGAAAACCTTGTCTTATCTCTCCTCTGAGAAATGGGCTTGGGCTGAAACTTGGGCTTCGGTGTAGCCAACTCCATACTTCTATCCTTCTTGACTGCTTCACCAAGAGTTGATGGATCAAACGCCTTCACCCAACCCTTCAACGATTCCTCCAGTCCTTCAGTAAAAAGGACTACAAGCCTCTTCTCAGTGATGTTGGGCACCATCATTGCGATTCTTTGAAAATCTTCAATGAAAACATCAAGTGAACCTTGTTGTTTCAGCTGAGCAAGTTCACGGAACTTCACCTTTGGATCCTTTGTGTCAAACCTCTTAATGAGCTTATTAGTGAACTCATTGTAGGTCACAATAAGACTATGGCCAAGTATAACCAAGACATGATACCACCAATCGTGAACAACCCCATCCAAGTGCAAGGTGACAAACTTGATTGCATCTTCTTTCGGCATCGGTCTCAATGACAAATAATTGTGTAACTTCTGAATCCATTCTCTAGCTGAGCACTTATCACTCCCATCAAAATGAGCTAGAGTCACCTTTCCAAGAGCTTGTTGATAGTCTCTCGGAGTAGAAAAAATAGTTGTCATATTTCCCACCTCTCTTCTATTTTTGGTTCGTGAATTGGTCTAGGGTGAAATTGTTCCGGATCTTCGCTGGAAGAGAATACTCCAAGTAGCTAGCTCTTATCTCCTCGGCCATTGGGACCTCCACTTCAGGTGGCGATGCTTCTCTTGGAAGGAAAATGGGTTGCAAAGGTCTTGTAACAGACCCAATAGGTGTACCTCCATTGTTACTCCCCTGGTTGCTTCCATTTCCGTTTCCTCCAGGGTTATTAGAGGAGCTGGCATCATGTCCATTAGTGGTTTGATTAAGAAACCCACCAGAGTTCTGATTTAGTTTTGCTAACAGCTGGGACATCATGTCCATCATAGTATCAAATTTCTTCTCAGCTCTCTCTGCGGCATCATTCTGACCTGATGTTCTTTCTGCCATGGAATCAACTGAATCAATTGATATCTCTCTGTTTCTCAAAACCTCCAAAAAGTCTCTTCAACTGGGACAAACGAAATCTGATACTGTTGTCTTCTTTTCTCTCTATTGTAGTATCGAATGTCTCTGTCACTCATGGACAACTCTGATCACTCTGAACACACAGGCTAGCAGGAAAACCAGCTCTGATACCACTATAATGTCCGCACAATTTTTTCCAATTAATTTCCAGTTACAACACTCAAGAACCCGTTAAGGATTAGAAATAGAAAGCACAATAATACTGAAATTGTAACCCTTCCACTTTCTGGTCACCAAGAGCCCAATATGGGAAGGTGAGAGCATATGGTGTTTACGGGATTGTTAGCTTCAAACAATTGGAAATATTACAATGCTTGGGTGGCAAGCCAGCCTCTTCCACTTATTCGTGGGAGATAGAAATGCAGATAACAACTTGGCGGTAAACCAACCAATAACAAACCAAGAAACCGAGGCAACAAACAATCAACCGCTTATGCAGTGAGAGGACTGGAAATGAAATAAATAATCTACTCTACCGCTTATGCAGCGGGAGGACAGTAATACAAAATAAAGATATAGGCGGCAATCCAACCTCTTCTACTTTTTCAGTGCGCCTTGTTGCACAATCCAAAAAATAGCTGTTAGTACTACTAACCAACTTTACAATGTAGTAATATGAATTTAGAGTAGGAATAATACTGTCCTCTGCTGGTAAGGACTTCTATGCTCACCACACTCTGCAAACTCACAAACACACTCAAAATAACTACAAAACTCTAATTCTGAAATATAAATTCCAGCAACATAAGTTATAACACACCCAAACAGCCACAACAAATCCCACATAAATGCTCACAACTTCTCTGGAACAGCTCAAAATGACCCAAGAACAGAAACAAACAATGCTAGAGGGAAGGCGACTAGACTATACCCACAAAACTGCCACAAAAACCTCTAAACAGATCTGTATGCAACCCAAGGCAGCCTTAGCATGGTATGACCAAGCATGGGGGACGATTTTGCAATATAAAATTCAAATGACCAAACTAAGCTTTGCAAATTGGAAGGAAATATCGCCTAGGGTCTAGAATGATTTAGAGAAAATGCCCAGAATGAATAGAAGAACACACAGAGACTAATGATGATAAGCCTTTTTCAGCACACCCACACAAACAACTTGGATACTCAAAAAAACACTCCAACACACCCGAAAAACTAATACATAAATCTGCAACATCATCTTCAATCTTCTTCTCTGAATGAAGAGCAATCTTTGGCTCGACTAGTTGCTGTATTGCAAGCAGGAAAATCGAACTATGGCTAGGAGGTAAGCATTCCCCGAAGCTTCACTTAGCATTTTGGCACCATTTCGTTATGATATGTTCAAAAGATAAAATGAGAGTCCCAAAACATATTTATAGACTCTGGAGGCTCAAAGTCAAACTCAAATGACGCCCAAACTCCATAAACTTCATTTCATTTCATTTCATGTCCCCTTCAAGACTTGACGTCCCACTTCAAGTCTCCTAGGCGAACTTTTTTAATTGTCACAAGGTTATAAAATAACATTATAAAGCATGAATAATACTGATTCTTGGTGCCCCCTGACTCGGGGAAAATTTAGACAGGATAAAATAATAATTTCTCCCTTCCTAAGTTGTCCATCCATAAAATAATCAAACTTTAAAATCTCACGCCCAAGATATCAATATATTAAAAATACATTCTTCTCAATTACCGATTATTGCCAAATTGAGCCAGGAACTGAAGTACTGGAAATCACCAAAACTAAACTAGGTTGGAGCATTGAACTAAACTACTAAAAATAACATTGTCGGATATAGTACTTACTAAAAATAGTAAGACCTGAAAACATCTCCGAAAGGATTGGTCTTTGAACCATGTGGATGAATTCTAAAAACCCAGAAAAACTCGGAAATTCTGACGGCTACCACCAACTTACTAAAAATAGTAAGTTCGGAAAAATTCTCTGAACTGAATTCAAGTCACACCCCTGCAAAACTCTCAAAGAACCGAGAAGGAATCCACAGTTTGAATTGTAAAATTCTAATTAGTCAATCATCAAACAACTCCCACAAACCTCCACAAAAGTTGGAAACCCTAATTTCAGCTTCCAGTTAGCCTACAGGTCTCCGGAATTGGCTAATGGCCAACTGAACTTCTCACTACTGAGAAGGGGACATTACAACCTTGCCCCTTCTGAGGCACCTATGACCTAGTTCCCAAGTCTCTGCACATAAAAAACATAGTTTATCCCTTTGTAGCTCATTTGTTGTTTCCTGATCCATGTTTTCTTTTTTAGGCCATCCCTATTTAAAAGGCTTCTTGTCTTTCTTTGATGGGAATGACTTACACTTGTATTTATTTTTGGTTCTGAAAAATCCATGTTTCTTGAACTTTTTATTACATTGTGCATGGAAGGTGGGTCAAATGCTATCACCCAACCTCTACATGGGTCAGTCAAATCCTGAATGAATAAAACAAGTCTCCTCTTTGATACATTAGGAACCATCAAAGAAAGCTTTTGAAATTCAAACACTTAAGACCCACACTACTACGGTTGTGCTAGCTTCTTGAAATGTAGTTTTGGATCATTTTTGTCAAACCTATCAATTAGTCTCTTGTTGAAATTCTGCATAAGAGTTTGAGACTATGCCCTCATGTCACCATCCCATGTTACCACCACTCATCAACATCACTCTTCAAATGAAGTATGGCATATTTTATTACTTCATTCTGAAAAATGGGGTTTAGTGAGAGAATATCTAATTTTTGGATCCATGAACATGTTGTACATTTACTAGAGCCATCAAAAGTAGGTATTGACAACTTGCCCAACCTTCTTTGTAAATCCTGATTATTGTGCCTCTTTCCTTGTTGGGTCTATTCCTCAACTTTAGTTGACAAAAATTGGTTAGTGACATAGCAGCATGGAACTCTTCCCCTAAGGATTGGTATTCATGCAAATAATCTAGGCAACTCTCTCCATCATTTTGTTGTCTCCCATTATCTTTTGGAATTTCTTGTCTGTTTAAAAAAGTAGGCATCAATGATCTTGCTGCAGATCCAACAAACCATTCTAGTGTTTTTAGTTTGGTTGTTTGCAAAATTACTTTCTTCCCCATTGTTATTCTGATCAACCTTGGGCATATTAATATTCAACAACATTTGTGTCACTAAATTGGCCAACTATTGTTGTCCTCAACAAGATTATTGAGTATCTACTTTGTGTTATTTCCTTCATTGCTACTTTTCCTATTTGCCATGATTTTCTCTACTTGTAAATTTGCAAAAGGAAATTTTTCTTCTTGATTTTCTGGAAAATCATACTACCCTCTTCTAAGATTCCTCTAATAATATCTGCTCTTTCACTAGGCTACATATGGATTGTGTTTCTGCATCAATTTGTTGAATTCCCAACAGGCTAGTAGGAAAATCAACTCTAGTACTATTGTAATATCCCTAAGGAATGTTTTTGAATTTTGGCCAAATGTTTGACAAATGTTGTGTTGTCGGGTAATTAAGCATTACGGTAAATTATGTTAGCATCGGCAGTTAACCCGTCGGTTGTCGGCAGTTGGCACTGGATAACTGACCAGACTCCTTTATATTGTATCTGTTTGCAATCTTTGGACATGCTATTGTAATGGAACATATTGCAATCATTGTATGTACTGCCTTATTATGAATCAATAGAACACTTGTGAGTTCCATATATTCTGTGTACTTCTGTCATTTATGCAATGTCTTAACCTGACACCCTATGGGGAAAACATTTGGAGCTGCTGCCTAAGTAAAAACCTGGGAGCAATGGGGAAAAGGACGTACTACATGGCACACGGATAATGGGACAACCATTAGCAGAAGGAACGAGTGACCCTGACAGAGAACCCGAAGAATTGTTTGAGGGGGAAAAGACACTCACGAAGGATTTCTCTTGCATCCTACAGGCGGCAATCGAAACACACGTAAGGAGGGAAGCCACCGCTGAAGATGTCCCAGAAGATGCTGTGTGGACTTCGCTCGGAGTAAGCCTTGCTGTGAGTCGGTTGATGAGCGAACTGCCTAACCTTTTGGCACAAGGATTTTTGGCTCTCTAGAACCGAAGGGAAGACATCTACCGAGAAAACCAATGGCAGCAAATTCTATTGGAATTTAGGGAGCGCCAAGAAGATGACCGCAATACATGAACTCTGATGGTTAAAGAGAATAAATAAGAACACCACCATTGTAATGAGTATGTCAGTGACATACATTATGTACGAGGGATGAAGTAATAAAAGTTTTTTTTGTTTGTGTACATGGTGTGTGCTTGCTGTGTACGGAAGTGATTTATGCCCAATATAATAAATAAAGACAAAAATAAAAAGATACAAAGTGACGAATGGGAAGTGGCACAAAGAGCGTTGAATCTCAGACAACAGATAGAACGAAGGCGTAGGCTAAGGCAGCTTGCCAACGGACGACCGATCGAGGGGTTGCTCGAAGGGAACCCAACAGGTGTCACAGAGGTTGCGGAGGCCGAGATAGACAGAGAAAATTACACTCTCTACACTGTCGTAGGGTTGCCCGAAGGGAACCTAAAAGAAGTCACGGAGGGTGCCAAAGGAGAACTCTACAGTTCGCTAGAATACCACCATAGGATAAGAAGTCATGAAGAGTTGGTGGAACAAACAAGGCGAAATCTAAACCTGATTGACGCTACCAGAGACCTACTAAAGAACTTGTCCATTTCGAAGGACAACCGAAGGGAGACAACCAACCGGAGGGAGACGACCAAAGGTGCCGGGGGAGCACAAGGGTACCGTACGAGAGGCAATTTGTTCGGTTTGGGGTCAGTAACCTTCTCCGAAGGACCCACGAGTGGTGGGTCAGGTGGAGGAGGCGGAGGCGGAGGATCACCAGGTACAAGCACACAAGGCATCGGAGGAGTGAGACCCAGCAGTGGGATGGCAAGTAAACGGAAATTGCCAAAGTTCACAGGGGACGGCAAGGAAGACCCCGTATGACATTGCCGTACATGTGAAACTATTTGGTCCGCCAACGGAGTGACGGACCAGGATGACTGGGTACAACAGTTCCCAGCCACGTTATGCGGAGTTGCCATAGATTGGTACTCCGATGTTGACAAGCAAAAAGTGGCCACATGGGCCAATCTACAGAAGGAATTCAAGGAGGAGTTTCGGTTGCGTCGTGATGACAATGAAATCGTAGCCGAGATATACAATACCAAACAAGGTACCAAGGAGACAGTACAGGCATACAGCCGGAGGCTGAAAGAATTGTTGGGTAAAATGGAAAGCCAACCTGTAGATGGATTGAAGAAACGATGGCCCGAAAAAAAATTTCATAAAAAAATTTTCAAAAAAAAGAAGCAAAAAGCGCGCCGTATGATGGCACTCGCCGTACGGTGGGGCCGCGCGTCCACCGTGCGGTGGGGGCCGCACATCCACCATGCGGTGGGCTGCACGTCCACCGTGGTGGCACCGTGTGCCCACCGTGCATTGGAGCTGCGTGCCCACTGTGCGGTGAGGTATATAGCCCGCGGCGCCCAAATAGACAAGTAAACAAAATAAATAAATAAATCGCAAACAGTATGGAAGAAAAGAATTGGGGAAGGAGGGTTGTACACCGCACGCCACAGTCGTACACCATACGTTGACATTTGGAAGGAAGGGCGCAGCATGTGCAAGAAGGTTAAAAACTTTATAAAAGCAGATTAAGAGAATTAATCCAGAATCAATGGACACAAACAGGAATAAGGCGGATTGGAGAAAACGGTTGCAGCCGTTAGAAGACAAGTTACAGGGAGGGCGCAAAACTTCAGAATCAAGTGCAGACACAGGCAAGCGAGTTTTGCCATCTGGTGTGAGTATTGCAGGTAGCCTTGGGATGAGCAGTAGTCAGAAAAGCAGGAAGCATCGTCCAAAAACCCAGTCGACAAAGGACAAGGAAGAGGCAACAGCGGACAATATTGTGTTTGAGGGTCTTAATGGAATAGACTGCAAGAATTGGTGGGGTAAGACACCTCACGATGACCCGATAAAGAAAAATCTTCGCCAGGCACAGGTACATTGGGTTGTCCAAATGCCAGTTTTCTGCATAAAAGATTTTGAGGTGGTTTTGCGTGCCATGATTGGCAGCTATGATAGACATCGCCACCAGTCTGTATTTGACTATTAGCACCAGCGAATAACTATTTCTTTCACGGCAAGCGAGTTCAGCAGGGTGTTTGGCATACCGGGGTTGAAAGGGAAAAAAATCGATACTTCACAGAAAATCACTCCGGAAAATCGTGCCACCTTGCTACTGTTGATGTTGCAGGATAACCTCACGTAGGGTGAAAAAGATAGCCTCAAAAGTGCAGGTAAGAGTAGGGGGGTCAAGAAAACATTTTTGGCTAAGGGAGTATTGTGATGCCTGTTGTCTGTAGTAAAGAGTCGCCTTACAGGTGCCAGTCGCGCGTCAGACATAGCTATCGCACAAATAGTGTTGATGAATGGGCTGCACAATGGGGTGGTGTATGATTGGGCATCACTACTGGCGGATAGGATGGACGAGTTCATGACTCTACAGTACAAGAAATTTTACAAGCCACATCACACCATTGGGTTATTTCTCGATGCAGTCCGCACGCAGATCACCCCAGGCTCACAACCATTGGAGCCACAAAGTCGTGTTGCACCGGACTAGCTCTACTGGTCGCACTTGGATGTCTTGGCACATGGTGTGGAGGCACGTCTGGGCACTAAAAGGAAAAAGCCCGCCATGTTAGAAACGGAGTCCGACACAAAAAAATCTGACGCAGAGGAGGATGTTTATAGCGGCAGGGAGGAATTCGTAGACACCTCCCAGGTGAGCGGAGGGAGTTTTCGGTTGGCAGGTAGAGGGGGTGACCAGTTGTTTGAAAAGGAGGTAGTGGAATCGGCAGGCACGGAAGGGTCCGTTCTAGCATCGCACCAGGCTCGGGTCCAGTTTACACCAGCACGCTTACCGGAGACTTGTTAGTTGGCGGTGCCATGGTCATTCAGGACAGTCAGCGTAGTCACCACGGTGCCAGTACCTAGCTTTGGGCAGCCTCGGGTGACGATAGATATGACACCACTGAGGGTCGAGACCACAACAGGGATCGACTCTGGAGTGGCCTCCATTCAGCAGGATGGGCCGGGTATCTTGGCAAGTGTAGGGGCTTCCATGGAGCAAGATGTGCCGGGTGTGCCAGGTTATATGCAGGAGGTAATGATGGAAGCAGGCGCTCTCCATGATGACCTCAGCGCCTGGTTGAGCCGTTACCAGCTCACACCCGTGGCACCTGTAGGGGAGGCCACTCTATCTCCAGGCAAGGAGATGCATTCCTTGGATATCATTGATCTCGAGGAAGGGAGTTCTCCGAGTAGTAGGGCGCTTCAGAGGGCTACGTCACCCCCGGCGGATGTAGTAACTAGTCCTTACAAAGAGGAGGGGGTGCCTGTGGGAGTGCAGCAAGGTGTCAGAGAGTTTGAGCAGTTCATTGCCAAGATGACTCTAGGAGCACAACGGCTTGTGACATCTGCGAGACTCCTGGAGGATGCCGCCATGGTTGAGGGGATGGAGAGGTTGTTGACCTTTGCTCGCACCGGATGCAGAGAAGAGTTTGGGAAGTGTTTTGAGTTTGCAGGGTGGCCTGAGACGGAGAACCTAGGGATGTTTGAGGCTTGGCGCCTGTTGACGTGTTTTTTGTACACAGCCAAACACAGAATAAAATACCTAAGTATCTTATCCTCTCTTGAACAAAGTTCCCGACTGCTGAAGATCTCGCGAAAAGGATCATTCAGAGTAACTCCAAGGTTCTTGTATGTAGGATCTCTACGTGTGGATAAGCTCTCTGTGGTATGATGTGATTTGCTGGAATCACAAGGGGACTTACACTTGATGACTGAACTTCTGATTTGCTTTGAATATTGCTGGAACACAGGATTTTACTGCCTTAGATTTGAAAAAAAGGAAAAAAGATGAGGGTGAGGAAAGAATCTAATCCTAATACTAAGGAATGTAGGAGCAATGATTGAGCTTTGATGAAATTCTAAGTAAGTCTTGTTTTGACATCCCAGGACCATCTCCACAAGGTTAGTGCGATCTTCGAAGGAAAGCTTTATGATGTTCAAATCATCACTGCAGGCATAGACACCATCAGGCTGATGCATATCAATGAAGAAGCGACAATTGAAGTTAAGCTTAAGCTGAATGATTCCAGTTGACTACACAAGGCAAGTCTGCAATCAACAAACTGCTAGTAGTATGGATATGCGAATTTCACCATCAATCAAGCACATTTCTTCCACTCATCTAATAACATGAAATCAAGTATGAGAAGTATAGAGACCATGCAAATTGTCGAATCGACCCATAAATTTCACCATTTCTTCAATGAAGTTTTACAAGTCTCTTACAACAACATCTTGGCAACAATCTTTGCCTTCTCTCTCTACTCTACTCTAATTGCTATTCTATCAATTGCTAATCACCTTCTAACTACTCTTTATTCACTAACTCTATTCTATTGCCCTTTACAAATGAAATGCCAGGGCTTATATAGTGCCCTCAATACAATTCGATGGCTTAGATCAATTCGAGATCAATGGCCAAGATTTTACAATGAAAACCCTAATTAGGGTTTGTTACAACCATTACATAACATTTAAGCTTGACCAATGATAAAATTGTATTGCTTGGACACATGTCCTCTCTGGAAAATTCCACCAATGAATAGCCGGGGTAGGTACATCGAAGTTTGTGCCATCTCCCATGAGTTAGGTACATTGAATCTGGACATGCTGAGGTGGATCAATCCGACTGGAGGAGTGATGACTGGGATGCCAACTCATCTGACACTTGGTTGATGCCAATTTGATGTTGCTGAGAAGCTAGCTTTAATTAACTCTTCTGGAACTATCTGCTTCTTCAACGAACCCTTGCTCTGACTTCTCGTGTCCTTGATTTGCAGGATGATGATGTACCTCGCCCTGGAATACTGGACTGGAAGAGGTCGCCCTTATCCTGATGATGCTGGATCGAAGAAGGTTGTCCTTGTCGATGCTTGACTGGAGGAGGTCGCCCTTATCCTTGCTTGATCTTCTTGGAGGAGACTGTCTTTGATTTGGCTTGATTTTCCAACTTCGGGATCTCCATTTGATGCCTACACAAAATATTAAAGTTAGTCTTTTGAGCATCAAACCTCAAAGCATGAAATTTAAGACCTTTCAAAGGTAAAACTTAAGATATTAATTTGAAAAAAGTCATGATAAATCAAGAATTATACATTTTCAAATTAATCATGAATGGAAATTGGATTTTCAAGACTTAGATTTTACAAAATTGCAATGGGATCACAATAAGTCTTGAATGAGATCTTCAAAAAAGTAATTTTATACCTTCCCTTGAGTATTAAACTCTAAGGAATGATGCAAAAATACATGAATTTCGCTAGGCAAAGTGTAGATCATAGCCTCCTCTTGGATGAATCATGCCTCCTCTAGCTTCAAAAGAATTTCACCTTCTACTAGCCTCTTCAAAATCTGGAAATTCGCCTTTCAAATGCCTTCAAAAGTCTGGAAATTATCCTCCAATCTAGCAAGAAATTCGCCCCTCCAATAGCCTTCAAGATGAATTTCGCCCTCCTTAGTCTCCACACTTAGTAGAAATTCGCTCCACTCCAGCTAGATTTCGCACCTTCAATTAGCTCTCCGAATTCGCACTTGAAAGGATGATTGAATGATTTGAATTGTGAAACAACACCTCCAATATATAGAGCGCTCACCCCTTTGCTCCCTCTAGGCCGACTTGGCAAAAAGAGGTTAAAAATAAATAAATTTCCAAAAAAAAGGGGGGCCGACTTGGCAAAATAAGTGAAAATAAGGCCTTGTGCGCTCCACATTTAATTTTTTTTAATTTCCAAAATTAATTTTAGATGCCTCTTAAGGGAATTTTTTATTAATTTCAAGGCTTAAAAATTAATTTATTAAATTCAAAATGCCTTAATTTAATGTGAATTTGATTCAAAATCTCCAAAGGGCTCAAAATTAGCAAATTTGGTGAATTCGTTAAGAATTTCAGCACTCAAGCAATGTAGAAAATGAAGGATATCACAAATTTCGCCCTGGGCCCTTGGTGAAGGCCAGAAGCGATTTTTTTATTTTGTGACTAAAATCCTCAATTTTCAAAGGCAATATAATATTCATCAAGTTTCTTGGGGTCCTTTTGCCTTATCTCATCCTTGCCTTAGCACAATTTTGAAGAAAAGTTGTAGTTTTTTGCAAAAATTGCTTTGGGCCTTCAGTGAGGGTCAGGAGCGCTTTTGCAAATTTAAGCTTGTCCATGCCTTGTTGTTTCTCCAAATTATCTTCAACGGATAGAACACACCCTCTTCCATTTATTTTAATCACAAAATTTGTTTTGTCCTTGCAAGAAAATTGCACTTTTAGAATCTAGCTCCGGACCTTCAGTGAGGGTCAAGAGCGCTTTTGCAAATTTAAGCTATTTTCTCTCACCTTTCCCTTTGAATCACCTTGATAAGGAAGAACTTTCCTTTTTCATGCTATGAATAAATCTTTAAGCCCAACAAGTGATAAAATAATGTGTCTTTCAAGAAAATCGCTCTGGACCTTCAGTGAGGGTCAGGAGCGCCTTTTGTTTTTTGGGTTGATTTCCTCCTTTGTTGACCACTCAAATTATATTCAACGGATAGAACATGCTTTCCTTGATCTCTTCCAATCATAAAATCACTTTGATCCTGCAAGTACAATGCAAATTTGAAAATCAAGCTCCGGACCTTCAGTCAGAAGCGCTTTTTGCCATCATGATCAAATTGTTTCACTTTTCATCTCGAAATTCCTTGGCTAAGGAAGATATTATCTTGTTTCATGCTATGAATAGGTTTTTATATCCAACAAGGGATAAAATAGTGTGTCCACAAGAAATTCGCCCTGGACCCTCAGAGAGGGTCAGGAGCGAATTTGCCTTCTCTAGGCAAAACTCCTTCATCCTTTGGTCTTCAAACGGGTTTGGGGCTTCATCATGCTCATTCCACCGCTCTTCTTGCCTTTAATACCTCATCTTGACCACAACAATGCTAAAAATGACCTTCATGGAGAATTTCGCCCTGGGCCTTCAGTAAGGGTCAGGGGCGAAATTATCCTTGTTGCCCAAAATTCAACAATTTTCAAACTTTCAAACTTTCAAATGCATCCAGTAACGTCCAATCTTCTCTCCGGGAAACCTTGCACAAAACAAGTTAGCCAAAATTAGCGAGAAATAAACTTGAACCACATTTTCACCCTGGACCTTCAACAAGGGTCAGGAGCGATTTTTACAATCTAGGCTAAATTGTTCAATCCTTTAGTTTCAAACCACTTCACAGGGCGAGGTAAGATCGTTTTCAAAGCCAGGAACAAGATTTCAAGCTCAAACAAGGTGGCAAATGAAGTCTACAATGAATTTCGCTCTGGACCCTCAGCAAGGGTCAAGAGCGAAATTTCTAATCTTGGAAAAAATTCATCATTTTCAAAGTTTCCAATCAATCTCAAAGTCCAAACAAAATGCTTTGCAAATCAAAATTTGGTCAAATAAGGCAAGAAATGAGTCCTAGATTGATTTTCGCCCTGGACCCTCTGGAAGGGTCAGGGGCGAGATTCGCTTTGGACCTCTCGAGAGGGTCAGGAGCGAAATTTGACCTTTTGAACTCTCCGTCAGGATAATTTTATGGAATATAACATTTAAGTATAAGTTTCTTATACTTTAAGTTATATTCCATATATACTTTCAGGATGTTTGAGAGTGGTTTCAGACTTCCAGGAGTGATATTGCAAAATCTAGTTTTTTGAGGTTTTTCAGTTTTCAGACTTAGTCAAATTTCAGGATCAGGACATTCCAGACTTAGCCAATTTTTAGGATCAGGACTTTCAGACTGAGCCAAAATTTCAGGATCAAGACATCACTCAAGCCGGACTTGCTATCCATGTGATCCCCTTGGCGACACTCAAAATGCAAAGGCTAACAGACAAAACCCTAAAAGACCTAAAAACAAACCCTAGAAAGCAAAAAAGCAGGGGTCCCCATTTGCAATGGGGTGATGTGTGAAATGGTCACAACAACGCCTCACTGAGGGGGTTGGCGAGACTCGGATGCAGTCCTTGTTGGGAGAGGTGGAGCAGGCCTTCCCTGAAGGCTATCTTGAGCTCCGGAGGACACAACACATGGCATCCACAGCTGAGGCCTTGCGCGTAGCAGGAGTGACGGCTCGGGAGGAGTTGAGTACCAGGTTTCAAGAGGTTGAGGCTACCATGGCATAGACTCGGACAGTGATGGACATTTTGGTAGCAGATAAGTCTGCCTTGGTTATGCAGTTGGAAGAGGAAAGGGCATCCAGAGCGCGGTTGGAGACTCGATTGGTCAGTGCACTGGAGAGTGTGGACAAGAAGGATAAGGAGGTGTTGGAGGCAGCCTATATGGTAAAGACTGCAATGGAGCAGCAGATGGTGGCAGAACGGGATCTGAAGAGGAGGACGGAGCAAATGTACGAGCTGCGTGGGCGATTGGCGTCCACCACTACACCACCACCGGGGTCTTCTTCATCAGGGACGCCCTCTGCACCCCCTTAGTTTTTGATTTTGGGTTCTTTAGTAAGCAATGTATTCCCCATTTTGTTGTAAGTCGTTTGGAGACGACCTTCCCCAGTGATTTGTTGTTTTGGGTTTCAGTTTTCCTTGTACATCATTCCCATTTTGGTTGTCTGTCGTCCGGAGACGACATTTCTTTTTGGGGGGGATGATGTTGTTGGGTAATTAAGCATTACGGTAAATTATGTTAGCATCGGCAGTTAACCCGTCGGTTGTCGGCAGTTAACCCGTCTTAACCAGACTCCTTTAAATTGTATCTGTTTCCAGTCTTTGGACATGCTATTGTAATGGAACATATTGCAATCATTGTATGTACTGCCTTATTATGAATCAATAGAACACTTGTGAGTTCCATATATTCTATGTACTTATGTCATTTATGCAATGTCTTAACCTGACGCCCTACGGGGAAAACATGCTGATAATTTTTTTTCTTGTTTTATATGAAATTCAAACAACACTAAATAATCTACGTCATAAAAAATAACATGAATTATTACACCACTCTTCACTGAGATAACAATAGCAATTGATAGAATAGTTACAGAGTTTTTGTATAAAATCACAATATATTCTTAGCATTGTATTCTAGAATGACAAGATTACATATATGAGCGCATTAGAACTTATCCTAACCTCTGTAATGATGCTGCAAATACTTTGAAGACCCTGAAAAATTGCTGCAGTCTAAAAATTTGGCAATTAATGGTAAAAATGTGGGACAGCTGGGTATCCAAACCCCCAAAAATCTGGGCACCTCCTCAAAAGTCAAAACGCCTTCCCTCTTGCCAGTACGACAAACATAGATGATCACAAACCCTCAATAAAATGAGGTGCTTGGAATAACTAGGGATAGAATGGTACAATCAATTGATGAAGTTCAATATCTTCCCAAATGATGATTATTATTCGTCCCCAAATGCTTTTAATATAACATTTTGCCTTCCACACATTTGAAAGTCCAATTGGAGAAATTAAATAACTCCTTTTAAGCACAAAGAACGAAAAACTCTAGCATTGAACTCTCCTATGAACTTTGAAATGAATTCACTCAATCAGTTACGTGGCTTTTTGCCAGCGAATCTAATTGCCAAAAGGGTTTTGTTTTTCAATTAAAGAATATACAAAATTCAATTTCTCCAATGAGTCAGGATTTGATAATTAAATGCATAGAATGAGCTTTCTCTCAAATCTTCTTTTCAAACATTTTTTTTTGGAAATAATAAAATTATATTTTGGGAACTTTTTATTTCCTCCCAAAAATAACTTTTAAAAATTTCTTTTAATTCAACTTTACTTTTGGGCCCAAATGACTCAATTTTTAATTATTTGTCCACCTTTAATAAAATAATTAATTAAATATAAGTTGCTCATAAAATGAGTGACTTCAGACAACTAGATTTAATCAATTAATTATTCCCTTGCCACATCACAATTAATGTACGGGAATTAAAATAGGTTAAGGTTCTTTGCCAATTAATCACACTTGCAAAAGAGACATTATACTCAACCCCTTTGGGGGCATTGCTTGGCAACCTTACCAAGGGCTTTTCCCAAAAACCCTTGCTTTGGTTTTTGAAAGAAAAAATTAAAAATTGTTTTGGTACAATGTTTTTCCTGTGTAACTATATATTTGTGTTATTGACCATCATCCCTTCACGGTCATCAAATATGTGTTCATTGTTTCCCCATCCTTGAAACGTAGATGTGCATATACATGTGTGTGTGTGTGTGGCTAGCCATTGCCTTCTCGTCATCTCCAAACCTAGGTCCATAGTCCTCCAATCCATATGTATGTGTATGTGGCTAGTCATTGCAAATTGTTTACTCCCTACGGTGTGGTTTCTTAGACTACCAAAAGTAAACAAAAATTAACAAGCACATGAAATAATAATACAAATGATAATGCATACCAGACATAGTAGTAGAATATATCTTTATTCACACATGCAATTATTACAGAGAAGAGGCTAGAGATGGTTGGCCAAAGATTACAATAGACCCGACTTTACTGCACTACCTTCCTTGGCAGTACACAACATATTTAAAGGACCCGACAGTTGCCGAGAGGTACACAAGCGTCAACTAATCGACACATTAACTACTCGAGAGTGACAACCCACCTAATACAAACAATTAATACATTGATAGATAACAAATATTATTGAGCATAACAATAGGCATTTTATGCCGACTACACAATTGTTTTTAGCAATATACAAAATTGTAAATACATTTGAGATAAATACAATAAAAATTTGTATAATTGTTTTCAATATTCATCAAAACATTCAAGATCAAGGTCGTTATTTGATTAAACATTATATGAACTACAAGAAAATGAAGTGTCACTCCCACTAGGTACATCATGTGTAAGAGTCTTGTCATCATTTATATCGACTCTAGAAAGCTCTACAATAGATGCATCCAAATTGGTACACTCAAGGGTTATATCCTAATGCTTTGTTACCCTTCCTTGTAGTTATCTTGCTTATGTGATATGAGATGCAAGTTCAAATGGATATAAATCAAGTTTAATCAAGTTTTCTACTTTTTTATTGCAGAGCCAATTAGTTACACTTCACTGAGTGGATAAAGAAGTATGTACTCCAATTCTATTCAACCAAAGAACCTGCAACTTGCTGAAATTGGAGAGAAAACTGACAACTTAAAAATTAAAAATGCAAAAGAAATTAAATGATGGTAAATACTAGAGTCTACAAATGTTTAAAAAGAAAAATGCTTACATGTGATAGAATCTTGATTGCAAGAGGTTGGAGGAACAAACAATTTTACCTTGGAAGTACTGCCATGTACGGGCATCTTCCTTGTACTGGTCTCAAAGGGCACAGATATTATGATCTCATCTTGAGATGAACTTGCCAAACTCTTTTCTAAGATTTTCCACCAGTTTTGAATCCCGAGAAGATTCTTCAGAATGCCAACTTGTACCCATTAGCAACTTCGCTATCTCTATATGCTGCAAATCTCCCTAGAAAAGAAAGTATCTCTGTGTTATAGTATTTGGTGGATGATGTGAATAGAGATGCAATTGTATGGTCATCTTGTTTTAGTGATGATGAATGATTTTTCCACACCTTGGAATTTTTTTTCTTTGGGGTCATTCTCTTTTTGTGCTATCATGACCTTTATTTTTTCTATCATTGATTCATTGCCATCACAGATTTGCTCCAAAAATGGCTGATTTATATCAGAAAACCTGATCATATTCATGATAGGCTTCATAAAACTCAAGGCATAGGCCACATGTGCTTGCCAATCGTCATCTAAGATAAACGACTTGACCTTTGGGCCCTCTCTGAGTTTGATTGCTTCTAAATGCTCCATTGGTGGCTAATGACCATGGTGCTCAATTGTGATGCCCCCATACAATTCTCAGTCAAGTATTGTTAATATTGACAAAGCTCCTTGTATTAGCAACTTCACTATCTCTATATGCTGCAAATCTCCCTAGAAAAGAAAGTATCTTTGTGTTATAGCATTTGGTGGATGATGTGAACAGAGATGCAATTGTATGGTCATCTTGTTTCAGTGATGATGAATGATTTTTTCCACACCTTGGAATTTTTTTTCTTTGGGGTCATTCTCTTTTTGTGCTATTATGACCTTTATTTTTTCTATCATTGATTCATTGCCATCACAGATTTGCTCCAAAAATGGCTGATTTATATCAGAAAACCTGATCATATTCATGATAGGCTTCATAAAACTCAAGGCATAGGCCACATGTGCTTGCCAATCGTCATCTAAGATAAACGACTTGACCTTTGGGCCCTCTCTGAGTTTGATTGCTTCTAAATACTCCATTGGTGGCTAATGACCATGGTGCTCAATTGTGATGCCCCCAAACAAGTCTCAGTCAAGTATTGTTAATATTGACAAAGCTCCTTGCATTATTTTTATAATAATGAAGTTGATGCAATTAAAACCAAATGGTTTGATGACGATGTATTAAGAATGATCAAGACTATTAAATGATGAATATGAAGCAACAATCATCTTATTGAGGTAGTGAAGAGGTGAGAGACACAATTTAGTTGTGACTGAATGAGCAACAATTATTGAGGGGACATTAGAAGTGATCTTGATCTTGTTAAGAACATCGACAATCATCTTATTCAATGCAGCAATTAGAAGACAATAAGCAGCCATAATCATATCAATATGGACAACAAATGATTAAAGACAGCATAAACATACATTTTGATAGTGCAGTAATTTGTCATCATAAGACAGTAATATAAGCAAGGAGCATTAATGAAGGTCGATGAGATAGCCGATTTGATAATGGTTCGAGACATGAAATTCAGTTTTAATTATTAGAGTAACTGATACAGAATACATAACATGGTGGCAACTAACTAAGGCGGTTTGTATTGAAGAATGCAACTTGTTTGCAAGCCGACTCCTTTGGCATGGTCGAACGATTTCATAAAAGCTTGTATTACATATTGAAGCCACAGAAATTATAGACAATGAGCAGTGAGAGCATACTGAAGCAGCAATGAGATTTTAAGTGCAACGATTTAATACAATGGACAGTGTTTAACAGTGACTAGTTAGTAATAAATAATGACATAAGGAAGCACTCCTTTAACAAGAATAAAGTGACATAGGAGATATAAATATAATTTGTTTATAAAAAATTAAGCAGCCGACTACATGTTCATATTAATATAAACATTAGTATGGTTTCATAAGTGTTATGCAAAGATGGCAGTGATTTCATGATTATTACAGCAACTCATTTCAAGTGTTATGCAAAAGAGGCAGCGATTTCATAATACAAATATGGTTTAAATAAAAGTTGATTAAAGTGGCTGACTCCCTTTGGAATATGATAATGAAACTTGTATGGTTAATCACCCAAGTTAATTCATTCGATGGATAATTAGTGTGTGGCAAATTCATAATCGAATGATTATACGGTGAATATCTTATCTCTGAGCAGAGGAATACTGAGGAGAGAAAGAAGGCTGCTGATCATACTAAAAGCTACATCAAGAAGCTTCTAGATTAGCTTTATTTGGATGACATATACTTCGTTCCTTGAAAGACTTTGATATTTTGATAATTTGATTTATATGTTGCTTAAATCTTTGTTATTATCCCCAGATTTTGATCATTTAGATATTGGGTGTACTCCTGTTAGATTCTTCTACGTTAGCAGTAGCATGCTGTATGTCCTTTAGGCCCTTACATTGTCGACTGTTTTGTTAAGTATCTGCAATAAAATTAAATACATAATTGTTTATCTCTATTGTGAAATGTGTAAGAAAAGTGAAGTTGGTCATATTCAGACAATGACCATCTGTAATGTTAGCTTTCCTTTCTCCGATAATACATTTCAATTGGATTCTTCTTTATCTCTTACGTTCTATGTTATTTGATTACAATACTATAATGCCCTTTGTGCATTGGGAAAGTAAACTATGCTTTGGGTTCTGTTTAGATATAGTTAATTTACCATGCCATGTGGATATAGTAACATTGTCGATCATACTTGACCACTAGCTTTGGGATTTTTTTTTACTTTGCATTGTGGATCTATTAAAAATCTTAGGGTTTGTTGGTGTTACTTTTCCTTGCTACTTAATTTTAGGGCATTGGTCTTCTTGCCCTGAATTCATGTGGCAGGAGCAGAAAAAGAAGGAACACAATAAATGGCTGCACTGGCAAACAAAAACTTTTTCTAAAATTTGTGCAACTGATGGATTTCCAAATAACGAAATTGTCAATATGTATCTTGGCAATGAAACCAGTGCTCTTGGTGGTTTGTCTTTCCATCCCTTGCTTCATTAATTTAATTGTGTGTTGAGTTGTACATTCTTTGATTTCCATATGAATGTTCTTTGAAATCTATGTTGAACATATCTCTGCAGATTTACAGATGAATGCAGAATCTCTTTCATGGCAGGCCCCTAAAATGGAGTTCCTTGAAGACTTCCTGGGCCATCATTTATTTTGGGATCGATCATACACACGTCAGAAAATCCTTCCTCTCTGTTCTGTGATGTTATTGAGGAAAATGGCAGCAAATAAGGAAGGAGTAAGTGCATCAGAGGAAAGCCAGCTTCTGTACAATAGATATGTGCCACATTCAGTTGAGCGTATTAAAGTCCGTTACTCCCAATCCTTCTATGTACTTAAATGGAAACATGTCAATTCTGAGTGCAATAATGATGATTGGTTGGGCTTAAAATCTAAAGACTTACAGCTGCAGAAGAGAAAAGCCTCAGTGGTATGCAATTTTCAGAATGGATGTGATGAAGAATTTCAAGCAGTTGAAGTTCATACCACAAAAGGAAATTTATTTATAACGACAGATGAAGACGTGGAGCTTGTTAGGGCTGCATGTCCCAAGCTGGTGGAAATTTTCGAATATGAAAAGGTTTGTGCTTATTATTTAGTAAATATTTTATGATTGATTTTGTTATCTTTAATTTCAAATTTTGATTTTATCTCCAGGCTGCTAAGAAAAGGAGGGCTGCTGTATCAAAATGTAGTAAAGGAAAAGAAACCTCTACTGTAAAGCAACTCACCATAACATCATATTTTAAGGCTACAAAAGGACTAGTTAGATCAAAGCCTAGGAAAACATCATCTACAGTTGGAGATAGCAAGGACAGAAATACTCGTGCAAATCTTACCTTACCTGTTCCACTTGAAAAAACAGTAGAAAGCATAAAAACCATGGTTCCTGTAATTAATGATCCAGTTTCACAAGTTGAATTAAGCACTCATGACCTAGTTTAAACAAAATAACAAAACTATTTATTCAAGGTGAATTCCTGAACCAGAACGTGTTGAGGGCTGTAAGAAGATGTTTGTTCTAATCTAAGAGCTGATTGGGAATTGCAATAGCTACCAACTTGTCAGAAATGTTGGAATACATATTATACATTTCCCTTCATAGATTTACATGCTTTTGGAGCATATAAGCCTCTGTCAATGTAAATTATTGTCCTATTTATCAGCTATTAAATTTTTGTTTTAAATTGTATATATCATGTCCACGGTCAGCAGAACTGGATTTGAGAACTTGTGTATTTAAGAAATTGAGTAATAAATTCGCTCCCTATCTTTTTATACAAATGTGAATGCCCTACATGAACAATTTCACATGCCGAAAGGAGCGCATTGTATATGCCATGATATTTTGAATACAAATTGGTTGCAACCACTGTCGGATAAAAGTGATTGTTCATGAGATATGCATTGAGAGCAAAATAGGTTAAAGGGTAGTCCCATATTAATCGAGTGACATGCTGATGATAAATAGATTTGAGGCCTTGATCACGTCAAGTTCCTCCGTAGGAAGTTGATCTTTTTCATTTTGATGTCACATGAAGCAAGAGCAGAAAACATGAAAGCGAGCTAGAAATGTCTCACTAAAGTACTCCTCAGCCCTTTTGATCTGATGATTTCATGATAACGTTCTTTGTTTCACAATAAAATTTTAGATGTGTACAACGAATTTCTTAAAGGTAATTTCATTTAGAGGTTGAATTTGTGCTAAATTTTTAATTTTTTTTAATTTAGTATAATTAAATGAAAATAATTATGAAGTAATTTTTTTTCGACTATATACTTGTTTTGTATTTTTATTATTTTATGACTATTAATTTTTTTAACATGCTCATTTCATTACTTTCCACCCCTTATGGCTATTGTAGTTATACCACTTGGCATAATTAAAATAATGTGAACTGAAAATTTACAAATATATGAAGAATGAAACTGTTTTAACTTGACTGTACCAAAGATGGACACAAAAAGAGTACATTTGTTGTTGACTTAAAACACCAAAAAAAATAAAAAAGCATGCCATGAGGACAATTATTCATCACATTGGATAGAACTTATTCAATGAATGAAGCAAATAGATAAACATCATAAAGGCAAAACATAAGATACTCAAGTAGAAGGTATTAAGAATATTGTGAGATTTTAAAATTCTGAAGGATTTGCCTACTTTACCAAACTTTGTCAACAATGCCCAAATAAACAAGTAGACTTTGGTTTCAAAATGTCCATGATTTGCCTACTCTAATAGCCTCGTCATCAAGAGATTAGAGCTTTTAAGGGATGATTATAATATTTTAATAATAAGTTGAACTAAAAGTCACATCATAATTAATGTATCAAATAATTTTTATGAAAGTTTGTAGGTCATGTAAGTGGTTGTAGTAAGAGTAGAAGTGTAGTTATTTTTTTTAATACAACTTTATGAACAATACAAATAAACATATTCTTAAACTTATTTGGAATCAATCAATGGGAATTTTCATGATCGTGCTACATTGAAATTGCTAGTTATTGAGTATTCAATGTAATTGTGTTTTTGTTATTTATTAACGACATTTATTATTCTTATCTTGCTTATGAAAATATATTGAGACATTCTTCTATAAAGAGGAAAAATTTGATAGTCTAGTGCTTATATCCAATTAGGCAATAGAGTCTTTGTATTTCCACAAAACGTGCAATAACTAAAACCAAGGTGATACTTTAATCAAGATATTGTAAAAGATTGTTGTTCTAAACATACAAGCAAGGTATGTCTACATATACATTCAAGAAAGCAATAGATAGTTGCATAATATTAAATTAATATATGCAGTAATCCTTGAACATTAAAATGGACTTCCTTATTATGTTGAAAAGATACCATACAATATCATTGCATGGAGTTTACAAACATCTAACTAAGAAACTAAACAAGAAGCATTGGAAATGTAACTACACATTAAACGAGACATTCAACTAAGGTTGATTATGCCATCAACCAATCACTACAATGGTTATAAATACATATAAATTCTAGGTCACACCCAAATCATTACATGTTTAGAAAAAATTACCCAAAATAGGGAATCAAAACCCCAAGACTTCATATCAATACTCTTCTTTTGATGGCTCTATAACTTTTTTCCCCTTTGTTATCTTTTATCCTCTTATCTTTTGATGAAGTTCATTTTATCTTTTATCTATGTGTTGGGCGTCAAGAGAAATTAAGGCATGTGGACTATCAAGAAACCCTAACCTCTCTCACCACCAATCTCATGTCGGGGTAATTAGGACATTATCTAATTAATTCTATAAGTAGGTCCTTTATTACTTTATTCACTGAAACTAAACTTAAGTTATTTTTTCCTTTTATTAAATTAGGCTAATACTAACTTATGTTGCCTCATTCATTAAGATTGTGACACTTGGCATGAGCTGATTTAATCTAGCGTTAGGGTTTACATCAAGGGTTACATTCATCCTTTTCATAAGGTTTCATTCATTCATTGTAACATAAATATTTTGTGCATCAATATACAATTATTAAGTGGTTGAGCATATTATTCTTGTTTGACTCGATTTGTGATAGGTGTTGTGCTTGCAAGTGATTCATGGGCTTGTGGGGCTGAACAAATAACTCCATCTCTTGCAAACGACTAGACACACAAAATCAAATTTGGGCAATCTAGAAAGCATGAAAGATGCCTCTACAAGACAATCACATATGGAATTGATTATTCCAAAGATTGAGTACACTATAGGATGAAATTGCTTGCAAAATATGCAACCCGAGGAATGAATATGATAGAAAGGTCTATGTAAATATTGAATGCAGCATGCCTGTCATTTTTATCCTTGGAAGTCTTGGAAAAATCATTTAAATCTCCTATAAGCGCTCTAAATTTGAAATTCATAGAAAAGTTTGGACAGTAGGCAAACAAATTTTTCTTCTAGATTGTCACAAAATGAAAAATAACCTGTAAAAAATAAGAAGGGTCATAGGCTAGCTCCTTTCATTAATAACTTTTGTTCCTTTTCGAAAATAATTTCCCGTTTGCATATTAAAAAAAAATATATTTTAAAAAAATTTCTACCTTTGCATCACATTTATAAACTAAAACTATATATATAGACTTGGCTCAAGCAAATTTTCAACTTTAAATAAATAATCATCATTTTTTATTTTTCTTCCACTTTAACATCCTTGTTTTTATATCCATGGAGTTCATCCATCTTTTGATTTCAATAAATAATAAATGTAAAAGATAATAGTCATGTTCTATACTATTTTTGGATTTGACTATGTTAGGACATTTGCATCAACGTTTTACTTTCAAAATATTGAAGTAAAAATTAATACAATTGAATCCAAAACTATTAATAAACATCACTATGAATTGTAGAAATTTGATATCATTAGACAATAGTTATATTGAAGTCTGACCAAATAATTTATTATAAGAACAATGACTTTTAAAAACATTCAATAAAAACCAAATTCTCTAAATGATATATCAAAATTGAATTCAAAATATTTTAGGTAAGGCTATTCCCATAGCTTTTTGTTACTCATTTAGCTAGCCCTTATCTTATCACAATATTTCCAAAATGAAAATTCCTAATAAGAGAGTAATCATCTCTATCCTCTATGAGTGCAGATTCCTCATATAAAATGTCTCATGTGACCTTTTCATCTTGTCAAAAATTTGAAGTGTATTGTCTATTACAAGTTATGACCTATATGTTTATATTGTGTAGACTTTGATTTCTTTCAAACAACTCATGCCATAACTTCCTTGCTAGTTGTGGTCTTTCACAAAGACCATATTGTTAGCATTATGTCTTATGTTGTCATTGTTGTCAAATCCCGTGGTCCAGATTAGGTCTAGATGTGGTATGTTGAGCATCAGTGTTTGTATGACATGTGTTGAGGGTTTGGAGTGTTAGGATTAACGACAGTCCCAAAGATACTGAGAGGGTGGGGGAATCAGTATCTAACTGGTTAGTAGAATATTAAACTTATTAAGAACTTTGTATCCCAAAACAGTGTACCGGTAAATAAGAATTAATGCAATGAACAGTAACAATAAGAATAACATAGAAAACACACCATAACACAAGATGTTTAACGAGGAAACCTGGTGTGGGAAAAATCTCGGTGGGATTTGTGACTCACAATATTCACTCATTGGCCAATGAATAAATACTACTTACAATGAGGGGCCTGTACATGCAGAAAGACACATGCAGGAAGGCCAACTGCCTAGAGCTCACTGCTCAATAAGAGTCACACTGACTACAAAAGTGGATTATGAAATCCAATACAATGTACTGCTTCAAATCAACATCAACTATGCCAGGTTCAATACAGGTTTAAGCTCATTCTATAACTAAAACCTTCGCTGTCAACTATATCTCATTATACAAAATATCATCCATATATTCTCTCCATGCATATACCTTTCTACTCAAAATGACTTATAAGATCTCGTACATTTATATGAGTCTTTTACAATATGCCATGTAGGCTTTACAAAATATAATTACAATTAAATACAATAAACAAAAGTTTATTCTCTGTCGACTGGGGTGCCGGTATGCATTGTTGCCACTACCAGTGTATGTAGATGTCTATGCCGATGCCAGTGGCTTTACTAGATGAGTGCTAGAAGGTTTCCAGATGGTTGCCATCAATGACAACACCACTATTCTCATAAGAGTGTAGAATGCCAACAATCTCCCCCTTTGGCATTGATGGCAACACTCATGAGAAAAATCCAAAAATTGTTCCAAAAAAGTGAAGTCCAAAAAGTTACCACAAAGATTTGCTCCCCCTGAGCAGATGATCTCCTTTGATTAATCATTTTTCTCTGTCCACTACTCCCCCTTTGACATCAATGACAAAGGTTGTAAAAAATTGTCAAACGAGTGCAAAAATTTTACCTTAAAGTTTGTAACTGGTTGGTTACAATTTGAAATGTGTCTGCCAAAACCAAATTTAAACTCTGCATGAATCTGTTGTTGTCGTTCAGGGTTGCCTCAATCTGTTGGATCGTGTCGGTGAGATGATGCATGTGCTCTTCCAGTGATCTTTCTCCTTGAAGTAATGCCTTAGAGATCTCATTTCTCAGAGAGATAAGGTTGTCCAACTTAGGACCAAGTTTATACTTAAGTTCTCTGGCATTAGCCTTAATCCTTGCCTTCTCTTTCTCAAATTTCTCCAATTTCTCCTCAAAACCTGCTATTTTCTGCTCAATAACTGATATAGGTTTGGATGAACCAATTATGTTATCAGCTATGTCATCTATTTCTTTTTGTACCATGCTTATTTCCTTTTCTATGTCCTTTGTCAAAAGATGTGGTTTGCATGTTTCTCTGTCTTTGTAATCCAAAATTGTGGTGTTCAGTGCCGGTAATAGTGTATTTATGTGTTTTGTGCACTTCTTTATTGTATCCTTAAAGAATTTATCCTTTTCCTTTTCAACTTTCTCTTTGAAGGTGTCTTCATTCACCTTATCAACCATTATTACATTGTCAGTAATGTGTTTGGACAATGTGTCCAATTTACCTAAAGAATCCTTTACATGATCTATGTTACATTTCGGTGCAATTAATTTAACAATTGGTATGGTGTCATCAATTGCCTTGTAAGTCAATTATCTTCTTGATAGAGTCCAGGAGTACCTCTGTCACATTAGTAGGTATGAATTCACTTGATGAAGTACTGGATGTCTGACCAACTACCTTAATTACCTCTGTGCTTCTAATATTTGTAACCATTTTGCCTTTGTTATCCTTTGGTGGATTAGTCCGAGTTTGCATTTCAACCAGTAAAGGTTTGTCTAATTGTTTAGGTATCTCAGTGATTACCGATTTCTCAATATGTACCTCTGCTTCTATTGGTTTCTCTGTGTGCTCCACTATCGGTATCTCTGTCTCAGTAGATTTGTCTGTGATAGCATCTATACCATCAGTATTCATTCCAATATCCAATGGTTGCTCTGTTTATAATGTTTGCTCAGTTTGTAATGATTGCTCTGTTGGGATCTCAACCTCAACAGTCTCTACCAGTTTATCAGCAATGTTGCCACTGTCAACATTATTATCCTTAGCCTCTTTATCGTCCTTATCCACAACAATATTTACTTCCTGAGTGTCTACATGGTGAATAGTATTTCAGACATTATTATCCTTAGCCTCTTTATCGTCCTTATCCACAACAATATTTACTTCTTGAGTGTCTACATGGTGAATAGTATTTCAGATTCAGGATTAGTGTTGTCATGTGTGATACCTTCACTTTCAGTAACCGGTGGATCATTAGTATGTATTGGTGCAGTATCCAAGGGTGGTGGCAAATTGCCAGTTATCTTGATGTTCGGTATTCCACCAACTTTACCTTTCCCTTTGTCTTTATCCTTTTGATAAACTTTGAATGTTTTCTTTGGTCGGTTCAATTCCTCTTGTTTTTCTTTTTCCACGAAAAAGATATCCCATTTATCAGCAGTTTCCTCTGCAATCTCATTTACTCTACCTGCCATAAAACTCACTTTCCAGTGACCACTAGCAAAAACGGATCTGTAAGCCTCACAAACCAGGTCATCAATCTCCTCTTTTGAGTTAACCAGATGTACAACTAGAAGTTTTTCAACTTTTAGTTTCTTGTCCAATTCCATCACTGCAATCCTCTTTGCATCTAATCTTCTATATAGTTCATTGGACAAGTCATCCACAACTCCAATTAAAACTTTCTTGTATATATCCAGATGTAAAATTATATTGTTTTCAATGCTTTCCTTTTCTGAATCTTTGAATGTGTTATACAATTTACTCACATTAGCCAAATTACCATCATCAGTTATTTCATTTAGCAAATTATCCAATGGGGGTATGACCGGTTTCTGTTTCTTCTTGGGAGTCAGTTTCTTAGCCGATTGCCTTACTGCCTATTGTTTCTTCCTTAAGGTCCTTGTCCTTTTGGATGGAGGAGAGGGTATCGGTGAAGGTTTCCTCTTCCTTTCAACTCTTTTGAATTCAACTGGTATCTCACTGTCAGAAGATGTGCCAACCAGTGAAATGTGTGCCTCTGGTTGCAGTCCTTCCAGCTCACTAGCCGTTATACCAGTAATGTTCATAACATTTTCTTGGATTTCCTTTACTTGCTTTGATGCATCTCTTATATATTTCTCTCTTTTCTTCCTTTGCTTCATTGTTTTCATATTACTTTCAATTATTTCAGCAATACCAAAAACTTCTTCTGTTGGTTCTCTTGGTGCATCTAACAAAGCTTTTGCATAAGTCTCAATTATGTTGAGATCTACCTCATAGCCCATTTCTGTTACCCATATAGTCCTAGGTAGTACAACTTCCATCCATGTTTCATCCTTCTTGATTACAAAACATATTTCTTTATCATATTTATCCACTACACTCTACGGTAGTCTTTCTCTAGTTTTTATGTTGGCTTGAGAAACTTTGAAATATTCAGTTATAGTGCTATCTTTTGCAGTTCCCATGCCGGTAAATGGTTCCTATAATTGTTTTCCTACCGGTATGTCATATCCAAAGTCTTTCTGTTCTATACCGGGGATTTCCTTTGTGAAATACAACATTAAGCATACAAGGAGATTACCAAAGCAAAATGTCCCTTTCTTATCACCTTTAATCTTTTTCAAATTATCTACGAGTTCATCTTTCAGCCATTCACACACATCTATTTTTGCATTGTTGTTAACCATTTCATAAGCACTATTAATGCAAATACTAGAAACTGAATTAAGTCTGTTTGCATGAGTAGTCTTGTAACCGAAAACCATACTTATGAATCTCACATTGATGTCCTTGATGTCATTCACTCTTAGTGATCTACTTCTGATGTTGCTCCAATTAAAGTCATTACTTTGTTGTTAGGAACTTTCTTTTTTTTGTCTGGTCTGCTGTCGGTTGAGGGTAAAACTGTTACTGCCCTAATTGCTTGTCGGGTAAATTTGTAGACAAAGTCTAACCATAGAAATTCTCCATGTGCCCTACTTAAGACAATTCTCACTACTTCTTCCGGAAAGTCAGGGATATTCAATATCTCAACAAAACCTAAAGTCTCCAAAATTTTGTGCTCGGGTTTGACAATGCCATTTTCATCACAAATTACGGTTTTAAACATTTTTAGCAATTCCTCATAACCTAATTCTTCAATGTTGCAATGAATATATATCCTAGGGTCTTCAGCATAAGCTACACCTTTAGGAATCTTCAAAAATACTCATATGGAATCATCTTGCTTAGCTACTTCAGGAATAATTTTGAACACAGGCCTAGGGCGTTTTACGTTTTCCACAATAGTAGGGTTCACAATAAATTTGGGAGCAGAAGAAGAAGCCATTTGAAAAATACCTTTAGTTGCCTGATAATGTCTAAATGCTTCAAATAAATCGTATCACACCTTCTCTTTGAATGCCTTCACTCAGATTTCATGCTCTTTGCTATTTTGAATGCTCGGTGAATAAAAAATGAGGGAAAACCGATGATTTATAATGAAATTTCTCTCAACAACCACATTAAATGCTCGTCGGTTAAGTGAAAACTTAACACATCTACCGGTAAAGAAAAAATTTATCTTCTCACCATCGACTGAGGGTAATCTGCATGATATTCAACCTGCTGCAATACCCCCAAAGGGTTACTTCTCAGTTGGATGAAGAATCTCCTATCGGTGGAGTAATAATTTGTTCTACCGGTGAAGAGATAGTCTCATCAACATTCTGGTCTGTCTTCCTAATCCATTGTTTTGAAAATTCTTTCTTTACCTCATCTACCTTTTCTTTGCCTTTCAAACTAGGTCCTTTATTATTTGCTAGTGAAGTCTCGCTTCTACAAAATTTTGCAATATGTCCAATTTTGTTACAAGCATAACAAGTCACATTATTCTTCTGAATAGATTTTCCATATCCTATGTTGGTTTGTGTTCTGCATTGATTAGATAAGTGCCCAAATCTTCCACAAAAATAACATCTCACATTCATTCTGCAGTTTTATGAATTATGACCAACTTTGTTGCAGTTAAAGCATTTCTCATTAAATTTATAAGCACTAGGTTGTCTTACCGATTTACTGTGATCATGATTGTTTGCAGTACCAGAACTTTCTCCAACTTCAAATCCATGTCCATTAGTATCTCCATTAGGTTTCTGACTTTTCAGCATGTTATCAAATTCTATTGAGCTTTTCTTGAATTTCTCTTTGTGTTGATTTGCAGTGGCCAACTCATTTTCCAGAATTCCCTTTTGTCTCATAAGTTCAATTTTATCATGTTGCATGTAAATCAGATCTATCTTCAACATATCATTTTCATGACTGAGTCTTAGATTTTCATTTCCAACATCATTGAGTCTCCTAGTCAAGTCATCTTCATTCTTCTTTCTATCTTCAATGTCTTTACAAAACCTCATAGTCATATCTTGCATTTCATTTTTCATATTACTGTTTTCTTGTCTCAATTTGTTCACAAGTTTATTAAGAGTTTCCTTTTCATCATTATCATTATGCATCTTCTCATGAAGTTCTTGTCTTTTATTTTGAGCTATAGTAAGATTCTCCTAAAGTCCTTGAATGAATTCCTGTGCAATCCTTAGATCATCTTCAAGTTTGATATTCTTCAACTTCTTTGCATCATAATCTACAAGAGCTCCTTCCAATTGTTTTCTTAAGTTCTCCATCTGTACCGTTGTCAGAATCTTCCTCAAGCTATTAGGCTTTTGAAAATAGAGGACCAGGCTCTGATACCAATATTTAGGATTAATGACAGTCCCAAAGATACTAAGAGGGGGGGTGAATCAGTATATAACTGGTTAGCAGAATATTTAAACTTATTAAGGACTTTGTATCCCAAAACAGTGTACCGGTAAATAAGAATTAATGCAATGAACATGAACAATAAGAACAACATGGAAAACACACCATAACACAAGATGTTTAATGAGGAAACCTGGTGTGGGAAAAACCTCGGTGGGATTTGTTACCCACAATATTCACTCACTGACCAATGAATAAATATTACTTACGATGAGGGGCCTGCACATGCAAGAAGGCCAACTGCCTAGAGCTCACTGCTCAATAAGAGTCACACTGACTACAAAAGTGGATTATGAAATCCAATACAATGTACTGCTTCAAATCAGCATCAACTATGCCAGGTTCAGTACCGGTTTAAGCTCATTTTATAACCAAAACCTTCGTGGTCAACTATATCTCATTATACAAAATATCATCCATATATTCTCTCCATGCATATACCTTTCTACTCAAAATGACTTATAATATCTCATACATATATATGAGTCTTTTACAATATGCCATGTCTGCTTTACAAAAGATAATTACAATTAAATACAATAAACAAAAGTTTATTCTCTGTCGGTTGGGGTGTCGGTATGCATTGTTGCCGCTGTTAGTGAAGTGTCTTCCTGTGTATGTAGATGTCTATGTCGGTGTCAGTGTCTGCCAGTGGCTTTACCAGATGAGTGCCAGAAGGTTGCCAGATGGTTGCCATCAATGACAACACCACTATTCTCATAAGAGTGTAGAATGCCAACATGGAGGTTGCCCGGATTTTCCAAATGTCTTGGCTTTTTGGAAGATGTGTTGATGATACTACTCAATGCTATTTTTGGGGGCCGGATTGGTTCAAAAGTGAAAGTTTTTGGTCTTGACATTGAAGTTTTGTAACGATGGTTGTATAGCATGTTGATAATGTTTTGGGTCCGACTTTGGCGATGTATGTAACTTGTTGATATGTTCGATGAGGAATGGTGTAATGAGGTATACTTCTCATTCCTTCCCACAACTGAAATGTTTAGTGGAGACCTATTTTAGATCTTTGTCCTAGCCAACATTGAGGATAATACTTTTTGAGAGATAGTATATGTTAGAGTAACATTTTATTAGCTAATAATTATTTATTTAATTATTAGTCTATTATACTCTATGCTTAAGCTAAACTTAAGAATCTTATAATTTTTTAGGGTTTCGAGTATCCTTTGATAAGGATTCTCTCTTTGTATTTTTCATAACAACTGTAATTATTCAACTGCATTCTTGTTGTACAATCAATATGACTCCTCTTTTTTGGATCTCTGAATTTTGGCCTCCATAGCTTTTTTGCTTCTCTCCTTCTGTGACAGGTTTGCATGCAGGTGATCTTTGGGAGCTGTAGAGTGATTTTTCCTCAACTCCAATATGGTATCAGAGATCCAGATTTGCATGCCCTTGTTCTCTTCATGAGAGATTTTGGGTCTTGTTCTTTATATTTGTGTATTCGGGGGTTTGTGCAGTTATTTTTTTCTATTTTTGGGGGTAGCTTATTTTTTGGTACATTTTGGTGCCAAAAGGACCTCACGGTTGGATTCAGAAGGTCAATTCCATGAATTTTGATATATAATTCGACCTATTTTGGTGACAAGGGCATTTGGGCCATGATTTTTTCATTGGCACGTTTTACGAGGCACAAAAATCCATACGGTTGTACCTGCAAATGTGTCAATTTTTTTTTTTAAAATCCTTTTTTATGCCCTAAAAGGTTTTTTTTTTCTTTTGGTCGTAACTTGGTCATACGGAGGTGCTTTTTCAAAAACCTTATATCATTGGAAAGCTCTTTCCGAGCTCTATCAGGATCTAGAGGTTTGAACTTTTGATTTTACCTTTTTGATGGCATTTATTCTGTCAAAGACAAAGGTTCTTTTTTGCACTTCGGGAGACATAACTTGAGCATCTGAACACCGTTTTTTGAAAATTTTATATCATTGGAAAGCTTGTTCTGTGTTCTTTCCATTCATATGAGTTTTTTTTCAAGTTCTACTCCAAGTATATTTTATTCAATTTTTTTTCTTTTTAGCACGCTAGTGAATATCTTGGATGTTTCAGGTCCTAGGATTTCTTTTTTCTTTGAGCAGGATGTCTTGTCTTTGGCTGTTCTTTCTATTTCTCGTCTTCTGTCTCTTATGATCATTGTAGCATTTTATTTATGCAAACGCACTGAGATAAAGTGCCATCATGCATTGTATACTTGGGATCTTGCACATCTTGTGCCTTATTGTGCATGCACTACTTATAAAGTGCCATGGGGGGGTTGATGTTTGCCTTTGTTTGCCATCTACCTTTGTCACGTGAGTGTTCCTTCCATGACATTAGCCTCATGATGTGTGTCAAGTGAGTGTTCCTTCCACAACACTATGTACTTTCTCTGCACTTTTGATGTTCCTAGTTCTTCGTCATGCAGTTCTTGTTGGTCATTCTTTTCAGTGTACCTGTCCCTCTCTCTTTTCAGCATTATGGGGAGGTTTGTCTTGTTCTTCTAATGCTTGCTTGGTTCGATTGATCAACTCTTCAGGCTTTGGTGTTTCATGCCATTTGTATCTTCGAGATCAGTTGTTTACCTTTGTTTGCCATCTGATTTGAGTAGTGTCATTTCAGGGCACTCATGTAGATTACAATCTTCTCTACCTGGTCATGTTCTATTTTAGTGGAGGTTCTTCAGATCAGCAATTACTCTTCGACAGTGTTTGCAACTATTTCATGCTTCAGTGGTATTCTTCTGCCTTTTTTGTTCCTATCTTCTAGAACACTCTTGTTTGGAGGCTTCTTAGTCCTTCACTTGAGCTTTCATCTCTTCTTGGAGAGGAGTTTTGTTCCCACATGGTTTTCTCCTTTTTCTCCACTTTACAGAGATTTTATTGTACTTGGGTACCTCATCAGGCCTAGTTGTTGGGACCCATTGTTGCTTTCCAGCATTTTTTACATGTTTTTAAAGTCCTTAGTTGTTTTTTAGCTACTCCCTAAGTTCATCTTAAGGGGGGGTGTTAGAGTAATCTTTTATTAGCTAATAATTATTTATTTAAATATTAGTCTATTATACTCTATGCTTAAGCTAAACTTAGGAATCTTATAATTCTTTAGGGTTTTCTCCTTTAAGGTTTCGAGTATCCTCTTATAAGGATTCTCTCTTTGTATTTTTCATAATAACTGTAATTATTGAACTGAATTCTTGTTGCACAATTAATATAACTCCTCTTTTCTGGATCTCTAAATTCTAGCCTCTGTAGCTTTTTTGCTTCTCTCCTTTTGTGATAGGTTTGCATGCAGGTGATCTATGGGAGCTGTAGAGTTGATTATTCCTCAACTCCAATAGTATATGTAGGAGTATGATTTGGATGAGCTATAGAATGGCTTTTTTAATTAAAGACATGCAAGATTGAAAGAATCCAATTGAAGTGTTAGAGTTGTGTAGTAGATTGTTACTGAAATCAGTCCCAACTTTGTAAATTGTGTTTCAGTGGTGGATTATCTTTATCTTTCTTTCTTCTTCGACAATGAGCCTCTTATGGGCAGTGAGCCCCCTATGTAAAATTCACCTTAACCGATGTTTATATACTGAGAATTAACATTCTTCATGGTTTATCCCTTCTTAGGTTTTCCATGTAAATTATGGTGCTTCTTGTGTCTGATCTATTATGTGCTTATGCTTCCATGTTTATCTATTTTATCAATTCTAATAGTAGTTCTGGATCTGTGAATAAAGTTTAAAAGAGGATTTTATTGTCAACTAATTCACCCCCACTCTCAATTGCCTGTATATTCAACAACTGGTATCAAAGCTTTGGTTCCTTGATATAGAGCTTAACTACTTGAGGTAGATCCTGATCCGATGACACACAAATTATCCATTCTTATCTTTGAAGTATCTAATTATAGTTTCTGGAAAGTGAAGATGAGAGGTTATCTAGTTTCTTTGGGTTGCAACACTTGGAAGGCCATTGAGACTAAATATGTTCAACCAACGAATGATCTTACTACTCCATATGAGATTCAAGCCTATCAAGAAAATGAGAAGGAAAGGTATGCTATCTTCAGTGCATTATCAAAGACTAAATTGACAAAAGTTATCTCTTTGAATATTGCTTATGAGGTTTGGCAGAAGTTGAAAGATATCTATTGAGGAAATGAGAGAGTTAAGTTGACAAAGAGGTTAATAGCTAAGCAAAGATATGAAAACCTGAAGATGGAAGAAGGAGAAGATATTGTAAGCTATTTTGAGAAGGTTGATAGCATAGTGAATGAAATAAGAGAACTTGGAGGCACCTTGAATGATGAAGATGTGATTGATAAAATCTTGATGACATTATCGGTAAGATACAATGATAAGATCTCAGCTATTGAAGAAACCTATGATCTGAAGAAGTTGACCAGAGAGCAACTATTTGGTACCCTGACTGCATTTGAAGTAAGAAAGTTTGGAAAGGACAAAGACAAATCAGAGATAGCATTCAAAGCATCTAAAGATGGTCTGGATGATGAAGAAAGAATGCAGGAGATGGAAGCAAATTTTGTGAGGAAACTGAAGAAAGGCACCGACAAGTACAAAGGTATGTTATCCTTTAAATGTTTCAGATGTGGAAAAATTGGTCACATAGCTACTAGATGTTTGGAAAAGGGAGATAGACAAAAGTTTAGGGAAAATAAGGGAATATTCAATAAGAAAGCCTATTATGTTAACTATGATGTTGGCATTTCAAATGATGAATCAAACTATGAGGAAGGTGATTATTTATTTCTGGTAGAAAAGGATGTTCCTAAGTTTGATATTTCTAAGATTGTTGCTAATGCATTTAATGCTAGAAGAGATAAGAATGAGTGGTTGATCGATAGTGGATGTTCAAATCATATGACTAGTGATAAGAGTAAGTTCATAAAACTTGAAAAGTATGATGAAGGTTTTGTTAGGTTTAGAGATGATCAGACAACATAAATTTTTGGGATTGGTTCAATTACTTTTGATGGAAAAGATAATACTGACAATGTTTATTATGGGAAAGGTTTGCATCATAATATTTTGAGTGTTGGACAAATATGTTGCTGGTGTTTCCAACTGATTGCTCCATTGTTCCTCTATGAGATGCCATTCTCAATATTTAAGGCCTTGGATCAGTGGACCAACTGATAGAGTGATGACTAGGGATAAGGAGCTAGTCACACTCTCTACACTTTAGGCTTTGTAGGACCAAGGGGGGTCTCCCTTACGATAGCATTTTAGTCTCTTTAGGTAGATATGATTTTAAATAGATGACTTCTTAGACTATTATGTGAATCAGTGATCTTTAAACCTCATAGGATGTGGCCTTCATCTGTGTATAATTTTGATCACAATGAGAACTGATTTTCCTATATCCTTGAAAATGAAAAAACTGAACAAAATAAAATGGTTATTATACTATTTGATAAAAAATTATCCATGTCATAGTTAGAAACACAATATTATGATCAGTGCCTTGTCCATTGGGATAGATACTAGATGAACCATTATTACAATACAAAATATGCATATTTTGTACCATCCTTTGCCTAGTATGATTGATACCTTATATTAGTCATAGCATAAAATGAATTTCACAACTGTATCTGTGTACTTTCTCTCTACATAGAACCCCTCTTTATGAAATTAGCAAATTTAATCTTCTACTTTAGAAGAAGCTAAAAAATACTCAAACTCATCAACATAGTGAAGACATCATGTGAACAAAAAACCCTTGATTTTATTGATTCACATAAGATTTTGGATAACAATTAAAGAGAAACAACTTAGAAACCATTGTATTGGATTTCAAGATGTTTTATATCTACATAATAAGTGCACATTATCCATTGTAAAGTTTATTGCAAGTAGAAAATGACACATAATTATAACATTATACTACAAAACATATGGACACTGCTACAAATTTTTCACCCTTGGTGAAAGATAAATAAATAGGCTTCTCTGAGAACTTAAAGTATTATCAATTATATCTAGAGGAGGAAGAAGAAGCTCCAAAATAAGGCCTTGATTATCCTCTTATAGAAAAATAAGGATGTAACAAGCTTCAAGCCTTTTACAAAATAGAAAATTAGGTAACCGACTAACAAGAAAATACAAACAATTCTTTAGGCTTTCTGACATAAGTTGATATTCCTCTTTGTTACTCTGCAGGTGGTAGATATTGGAAATGATCTAATATTCCTTTTGCTTGCTCGAGCTCCCTTGTCATATTGAAAAGTGTAAAAATCCTACAGAAGATAGATAAAAAAGAAGAGGGAAACCCTAAACTTGATCCTTTGTTGACACTTAGCTCCTTCAACAAATCTAATTCACAAAATATCTCTTTTCTGCAATTGACGGTTGTCTCTTTCCTTCTATTTGATCTTATTAGCAAGATATCTGATTTTATCATTTTATTATCCTACTAATTTCGACAGAGGGATATGATTTTACTATTTATGTTTGCAACAAATCTCTTTGTCTTCTCTTTTTTTTGATAGGTGGAAATGTGACCAAATCAACACTTGCCACGTCTCCAAAATCTTTCCATTTGTCCATTGGTCAACCTTTGTTAACTTCCCTAGATGGACAACTAGACCATCAAGCTGCAAGAATGCATGTTCAACAGTCGACTAACATGCATGTTATGCACCCTTGTGACAATAACATTCATACTGGCTGGTGGGATACCCTATTTTCCTTTGCCACTTTGGTCTGCAAAGTCTCCTACTTGTCACATTAATCATCGCGGGATAGCAGGGAAATCCTCTCACTATATCTCCATATTACCCTACAACCCATCTTCCTGTCGCTTTTCAAATTACGGGGTGGCGGGGAAGCCTTTTCCATGTGTTCCATCTCACCTTGTAGTGTCTTTGTTTTTGCCCACTTCCTTGCCCAGGATAGCGGGGAGGCCTCTCTTTTCCCTTTTTTCTTTGCCCCGTGGCAATGTGTTGATTGCTCCTGAGAGTGTGCAGGGTGGAAGGAAATAAAATCATCCCTCTATTCCATCTTACCCTGCAACTATTCTCTATGTGTATCAAATATCATGTAGGATGGCCATTGGTATTTTGCATTTTAATGTTGGGCCTTATATGATGGGGTTCACCTAGTTTGCTCAACACTTCACCTAGCCGATGTTGCTCAATTGCACCAACTCACCAAGCCTAGTTTCTCTCTAGACTTCAAGTATTTCTCAATCTCTTCTAGGGATTGATTCTTGATCTCTCTAAGGTTTTTTTCTTCAAGTGTTTTGGCTAGGAACCCTACCAATTCATAGTGCTTCCCATGTACTCAATTATGGCTTATTGGCTTCAAGTTGTCAAAATGACCTCCTACCCTTGTGAGATGATGCAAAGGTGTGGAGGTGTCTTCATTCATGTTTTGGATGAATTTAGGGTCTGTTTGAGGTTTTCCATCAATAGGTTTCTTACCGATTTCAAAATCTCGCCTAGAAAAGGGCTACAAGGAATTAGCCCAATTAGGCCTCCTAAAACCAGTTTTTTAGGGCTTAAGTGAAAACGGTCCAAAATACCCCCAAAAAATTTTGGATTTCCTTCAATGGTTCATCTAATATCAAGTTATTTTTGTGGTTTTGGCTTCTTAACCCACCATTGAATGTGTTAACCCCAAAATGAGAGTTTTGGAGGGTTTTTAGGCCTTCTAGGTGGCAGTGACAGGTCAAGTTGGGGTTTGTGAAACAAATGAAATTTTCAAGGATCCTCCTTGCATTGGAAACTCTATCCCAACTCCTTGGACCCCTTCAAAATCTTAGAAAGTGATCTGACATCCACCCCTGCACTTGGCACTTCATTTTCACCTTATTTCCTCTAGTCAAGTTGCTCTTGGACTCGCCTAGAACAAGGTGACAGTTATAATTAAACTCTTCTCCAATACTTGCGCCTACATATGTACACTATAAAAATGGTTTCCCTCCATGTCCCAACAAGTCATGATGGCAGCACATGTGGAACTCATGGGGCAACCATATTTACAAGTAAACTGCTATATACAAGCCAAAACTAGTGGTTTGCAAACTAAAGCAAGAAAACACTAATGACCAATATCTACAAATCTCTAAATTGAACCAAAAACACAATAACACACATGAGAAACTCAATCCATTTTTGGATTAATGGATTCAATCCATTTTCAATTATAAAATGAGTAAAATCAAGCTAAAATGCTACCAACTAGTCTGAAATGAGTAGTTTCAGATTTTTAAGCTTGCAAAACACATTCACCAACCCTGGTAACCATGCAAGAGAGGGTTCTTATAGCTTTCCCACATGTGGATTCATCCTAGGGTGTTGAAAAATCCCTACCTCCATCACTAACCATTTCAGGACAAAAGTTGTCATGACAACTTTTTGCAACTTTGCAATTTTTGCACTTTTGGTCTTTCCAACCTATAAGACCTATTCCAAGTCATCACAAATAACTTTTAAAACTTTCCTAATACTAATTTAACCCTCCCTAATGCATGTACCAATTTTTGACACGTTTGACCATCAAAAAGGTCAATTACTTACTCAAACTCACTATTTACACAAAAATGCAAACCTAAGAAGTATGAACACAACCTAGGCCTACATTGAATCAAAACTCTAACTCTTGGACCCTCCTAGAGTCCTTATTCACCACTAACTTGACTAGGGTCAGTACAAGCCAAAATTGAAAAAACTAAACAATCTAAGTCCTAGGTGTTGCTGCACCATTCTCCCAGACAAAAGAAGATCATGTCTCCTTCTTAGGAATCAGATTTCAATCAATTCCAAGATTCTTAAAATTTGTCTCCATCACCCATGTAGCTTCAGCATCATCCATACCCTAACATTTGATTAGGTTCTCCCAATAGGCTTGATGCCTTGTCTTCTTGGCGATCCTTGAACTCAACACCTTCTCGGCCTTTGGATTTGGTTTGGTTGGTAACTGAAGGTTGTTCACATCATCTAAAACCTCTGAGTGACTACAATCTGAACCTTGAACTGGTCCCTTGTATGCTACTAAGTTTGCTATGTTGAAAACCGGTGACAGCCCTATGTCACTAGGTAGATCCACCTTGTATGCATTTTCTCCATACTCGGCTAGAATGGCACTTGGACCTATCCTCCTCATTTGCAACTTGTTTGGCACTCCTTGTTGTAGCCTTGCTTTTTTTAAGTGCACCATGAAAAGATCCCCCACTTGAAATTGTAGGTTCTTCCTCTTTTCATCAACTTGTTGTTTGAGTTTTCTTGTGTTCTCCATCAATGCTTGTTTAACTGATTCATGGACCTCCTTCATTTATTGAGCAAAGTCCTCTGCATGTCCACTTCTTGCTGCTGCACTTCCTAAGTCTCTCAACTCCAAAATGCCTATTGGGTGCACACCATAGACCACTTCAAAAGGGCTCTTGTCGGTAGTCCTATTTATAGTGTCATTATATGCATATTCACCTTGTGAGAGTACTTGATCCCACGTTTGACCATATTCCTTAGTAAGGCACTTAACAAGTTTCCCAAGCTTCTATTCACCACTTCGGTCTACCCATCCGTTTGAGGATGGTAGGCTTATCCAAAAGAAAGGTTGGTGCCAAGATTTTGCCATAGTGTCTTCCAAAAATGACTCATGAACTTTGAGTCCCTATTTGAAACAATGCTCATGCGTAAACCATGTATCCTCACCACCTCTTTGAAGAACAATTGAGCAATTTGATATGCATCATGAGTAGTCTTGCAAGACACAAAGTGAGCCATTTTACTAAATCTGTCCACAATGACATAAATGTTGTCATATCCCTGCTTTGTCCTTGGTAAACCTACTACAAAATCCATGCTAATGCATTCCCAAGCTCTATTTGGTATGGGAAGAGGTTGGTATAAACCGTCATTTGTAGAAGTACCATTGGCCTTTTGGCAAACTATGCAAGTCTCCACATATTTCTTCACATCTTGATTCATCCTTGGCCAATAATAGTATCTTTGAACCAACTCTTGAGTCTTATTGACCCCAAAATGTCCACTAAGGCTGCCATTATGCTTCTATTGAATAAGGTTTTCTCTCATTGAGCCTCTAGGCACACAAAGCTACCCACCTTTGAACAATAGTCCATTTTACAAAGTAAAATTAGAATAATCTCTATGGAAGTGATTTTGATACTCCTTACACACCTTGTAGGCCTTTGAGAAGTCTTCATCCTCCAAGTACAATTCTCTAAAACTATCCACACCTATGTTTCTCAATTGGATTTCTTGGACTATCAAAATTCTTCTACTCAATGCATCAGCTACCCGATTTAACTGCCCTTTCTTGTGCTTAATGGTGAATGTATTGGCCTGCATATACTCCACCCATTTCATGTGTTTATGACTGATTTTGTCTTATGAGTTTAGGAAACTCAATGCTTGGTTGTCCGTATAGACCACAAATTCTTTAGGGAGGAGATAGTGTCTCCACTTCCTCAATGCCTGCACTAAAGCATACAACTCAAGATCATAAGAGGAGTATTTCATCTTAGAATTACTTAGCTTCTCACTATGGAAAGCTAATTGTCTTTCTTCTTGGCTTAGGGCAGCACCTATTGCAACATTGCTTGCATCATATTCTACAATGAAAAGTTTCTCAAATCTAGGCAACACTAGCACCGGTTGGGTAGCTATCTTCTCCTTCAAGGTTTCAAAACCTTTGTTTGCTACTTCATGCTACTAAAACTTTTCCTTTACTCCACCTCTAATGGTGTCTAGCATTGGTGCACATATAGCACTAAATTGCCTAATGAACTTCCTGTAGTACTAAGCTAGCCCATGGAAGCTTCTCACCTCTATTGCAGACTTAGGAGTAGGCTAATTTACAATGGCTTCAACCTTGTTGGGATCCATCTTGAGGTTTCCTATGAAGTCCTTCATCACCTCATTGATTAGTCTCATGAAGGTGCTTGGAGCATTGGATAAGACAAATGGCATTACAAGCCACTCATAAAAACCCTCAGTAGTCTTAAATGCAGTTTTCCATTCATCACCCTCCTTAATCCTAATTTGATGATAGCCACTCTTAAGGTCAATCTTGGTAAAGTACTTGGCTTCCCCTAAAAAATCCATTAGGTCTTCTATTCGAGGAATAGGGAACCTATATCTGATGGTGATCCTATTTATGGCTCTAGAATCAGTACACAATCTCCAAGTACCACCTTTCTTTGGTGCTAACATGGTAGGGACAGCACAAGGGCTAATACTTTTCCTAATTAGGCCTTGGTCTAAGAGCTCTTGGATTTGCTTGGCAATCTCAACATTTTGTCGAGGGGTCATCTTATAATCTGCCTTATTAGGCAAGGATGCTCTGGGAATGAAGTCTATTTGATGACTTATGGTTCTTATAGAGGTAAGGTGGCTGGCTATCCTTCACTTACTATGACTTTGAATTTCTTCAACAAATCTTGCACCTCTAATGGCAAATTTGGCTGTTCTTTCTTGTCTTCCTCTTTGGGCTTCATCACTAGTGCAAACTCTATACCTTCAGCTTCCTCAAGTGTCTTTAAGAACTATTTTTCACTCACCAAAATAACATTAGGACCTACTTCCCTCTTTTCACCTTCTTCAAGGATAGACTGAATCTTGAATGTGACTCCATCTTTCTTGAATGGGTATGCATTCTTGGCTCCATCATGGATAGCTTGTCTATCAAATTGCCATGGTCTTCCCAATAGAATATGGCACGCATCCATGGGTAGGACATCACATAACACCTTGTCCTTATACCTTCCAATGTTAAAATCCACCCCTGCTTGCTCATTGACTAGGACATGTTGGCCTTTGTTCAACCAGGTGACTCTATAGGGATTGTTGTGAGGTATCCCTGGTAATTTGAGCTTGCTCACTACCTCATCTAACACAATGTTGTCTGTAGACCCTGAATCAATGATCACTTTGTACACTTTGTCCATAATCTTTCATTTGATCCTAAATAAGGACCTTCTTTGGCTTGGCTCTTCTCTAACCGGTTCTTTGATCAAAGTTCTTCTTATCATCAAGTTGTCACCTACCTCTGACACTATGGCAGCCTCTGAAGTCTTGCTGTTTGAAGACTCTTCTTGAAGATAGTTCACTCTTCTTTCACCACCTTGAGATGATGATCCCTTCTCTGGACACCTATATGTTGGATGACCAAGTTGGTTACAATGGTAACACTTCATTGTTGCAAAGTATGAGGAACCTCTACCTTGGCCACTATATCTTCCTCTGAAACCACTATTGGATCCCCTTCCTCTGAAACCACTATTGGATCCCCTTCCTCTATTGAATCCTCCTTTACTACTACCACTATCTTGCTGCTCTCCTTGTGTTCTTTGTTCAGAAATTCTTCCTCAAAAGCCTCCTCTATGGCCTCTATTGTCTTTTCCTCTACCCCTGCCCCTATTGTTGCTTGAGTCATGTATTGTTTTCAGTTTTTTCTCCACCTTAAGGGAAAGTTGATAGGTTTGATGGATTGGTTTTGGGCTCATTAGATTGTGTCTTCTTGGATGTTCCACCATAGACCATTTAGGTACCTAGAAACCTTGAGACTCTCTTCTTCCACCACATGAGATCTAAGGCTAAGTTTGTGAAACTCCTTCGTATAGCTATTGGCATCAAGGTCTTTTTGTTTTAATTTTTTCCTCTTCCTATGAATTTGCACTTCATAGTCATCAGGGAGATAGACTTCTTTGATTTTTACTAACATCCCTTTCTGTAAGGAAGTTAAGTAGCAGAAACAACTTCCTACACTAACCTTGAGAGGAGGGTAATGCAAAACTTTTTCAGATCGTTACAACAGTTACAGAAAAATAGAAATAGATATAATAGCATTCATACCACAACACAGTGATTTACGTGGGGAAAACCCTTTCGGGAGAAAAACCCCACACTCCAAAAGCAGCTCAATATTTTATTTAGCAATCAAAAATAGATTACAACATACTTGCAGAGCAAGCTCTTCGCAGGAGTACCACTAATTAGAGATTCAGAGGCAACTCAATAGCCATAAGACTCTTACACCCAACCTCTATCTCACACACCTCATAAATAGGAGATACAATACAAGAAACCGTCAAACGGTATTACAAAACCATGGGCTAAAACCACCCAATAAGGTGTAGCCGACCTTATCTCCCTTCTAGATGCCCTATGACATGTTAAAGCACACATCAACACGTGTCGCTCCCTTTTACAGCTCATTTATGTATCCGATACAAATTATTTTTCCTATTTCAGGAGTACAAACTTTCGGAGGCCATAACTTGAGAACCGGGTGTCCGATTGACGAACCATTTGAAGCGCCAGAAAGCTCGCGAAGTGCTCTATCACCTCGTAACCCACTGTGCCAGTTACAGACACTTTTCAGGGTGTTTCGGAGCCTCTAAAGCCCCCAAAATTAAGTTTAAACATTTTATCGCACCCCTCCAAGACGAAAACTTTAATATCTTCAAAACTAGCTGTGACCTTGCGACGCAACTTTACCGGAATGCTTATCTAGCCAACCAGAAGCTTCAGGGAGAGTTTCGCACCATTTTGTGCTCAAATGAAAAATTACTATAAATAGTAACCTCGCATAAATGCAAGGTTGAGACACCATTTTTCCCAACAAATCTCCCACTTTTCGAACACCTTGTAGGAGCGGAAGGGAATGTCAACACAATGAATCAATTGCTAGGGGCCATAAGGCCCATAGACTCTGAACACCATCTGAACTTCTCTGTGCTCACAGCCTTAGTTAAAGCATCTGCAACATTCATCAAAGTTTCTACCTTAACCAGCTTCACCCTACCATCTTCGACCATATCTCTAACAAAATGATACTGAACATCAATATGTTTGGTCCGGGCATGAAATGTCGGGTTCTTAGCTAGGCTAATTGCACTCTGACTGTCACAGTAAACTGTCACTGTACCTTGTTTTATTCCAATATCCGAACATAGTCTCTTAAGCCAAATGGCCTCTTTACAAGCATGAGTAGCTTCCATATACTCTGCTTCAGTAGTGGATAAAGCAACCACAGCCTGTCGCTTACTCATCCAACTAATTGCACCACCAGACAAAGTAAACACATAAGCACTGGTGGATCTTCTACTGTCAATATCACCTGCCCAATCTGAATCCACATAACCATGGATATCAAGGGAAGTCATGTCTCCAACTGAATTACCATGATAACACAAAGAATACCCTGAAGTACCCTTCAAATATCTGAAGACTCTTTTGACTGCATCCCAATGAACTCTACCAGGATTAGACATATATCTAGAAAGTACTCCCACTGCTTGGGCAATGTCTGGTCTAGTACAGACCATAGCATACATCAAGCTTCCAATCGCACTCTGGTAAGGCACTCTGCTCATGTCTTCCATCTCCAATGGGGATGTAGGACAATCTGAAATAGATAGTTTCGTTCCAACTATAAAAGGAACACTTAATGGTCTACAATTCTGCATGTTGAACCTCTGTAACACTGAATTCACATACTTACTCTGGCCTAGCCATAGCTTTCTGTTCACCCTATCTCTTCTAATTTCCATCCCAAGAATGTGCTTTGCTGCACCAAGATCTTTCATTTCAAATTTAGCAACGAGCTGAGACTTCAGTTCTAAAATCATACCTTTCCCTTTACCAATGAATAACATATCATCAACATACAATGCAATGAATAAGAAATGATCACCATCAGATTTATAATAAACACAGTGATCTGATTTAGAACGTTCAAATCCCAAACTCAACACATATGTATCAAATTTCTGGTACCACATCCTAGGACTTTGTTTGAGGCCATACAAAGATTTCTTCAACTTACAGACCAAATTACTTTTGCCTTTCACCACATAGTGCTCCGGTTGTGTCATATAAATATCTTCTTCCAAATCACCATGAAGGAAAGCAGTTTTCACATCCATTTGCTCAACCTCTAAATCATAAGCAGTAGCAATAGAAAGCAAAAATCTAATGGACGTCATTTTTGCAATAGGAGAAAATATCTCACCGTAATCAACACCCTCAACCTGAGAGTAGCCTTTTGCAACCAACCTTGCTTTATACTTCTCAATACTTCCATCTGAACGAATCTTTTTCTTGAACACCCATTTACAACCAACAGGTTTTCGTCCTTCAGGCAATGGTACAAGATCCCATGTATCATTCTTTTTCAAAGCTGCCATTTCTTCCTCCATAGCAATCTTCCAGGATTCTGCATCATTCATACCTAATGCCTCTTCTACATATTTCGGTTCATCCACACTAGTATTCAGAGAAAAAATACATCTCTAATCATTAGGTGAATACCTTTCAGGTGGTTGTCTATGTCTTGTAGACCTTCGAACAAGCTGAGTTGGAGGTTCTTCCTCCTCTTCTAAAGATTCAGAGCTAGATGAGCTCTCCTCAACTTCTTGCCTATCTAGGGGTCTCGATTCAATTCTTTCAGGTGTAGAAGAAAGTTGAATCACATCTTCTTTTTTAGTCTGTTCTGGCTGCAATGTAATAGAAGGAGACTTAATTTATCTAAAAATAACACTTCTACTGTGAATTACGTTTTGTGCAACAGGGTCCCAAAGCTTGTATCCTTTCACACCATAACTATACCCGATGAAGATACATTTCACAGCCTTGTTCTCCAACTTTGTTCGCTTCTCCTTTGGCACATGTGCATATGCCTCGCAACCAAAAACTCTAAGATGTCTCAATGAAGGCTTGTGACCTGACCATGCTTCCATAGGCGTTTTATCAACAAGAGCTGATGTAGGAGACCTGTTAATCAGGTAGCAAGCAGTGGCAACAGCTTCAGCCCAAAACTTTTGTTCGAGACTAGCACCACTCAACATACTCCTAGACTTCTCCATCAGTGTCCTGTTCATTCTTTCTGCAACTCCATTCTGCTATGGAGAATACGGAGTTGTCTTTTGCCTGTTAATTCCACAGTCTTTACAGAATCTATCAAAATCATTAGAGCAAAACTCACCGCCATTATCAGTTCTCAAACATTTTATTTTCTTTCCAGTCTGCAACTCAACCATTGCTTTAAATTCTTTAAAACGACTAAAAACTTCAGATTTACTCTTTAGAAAATAAACCCATGTCCTTCTACTAAAATCATCAATAAATGAAACATAATATGTGGATTTTCCAATCGAAGAGACATCTACTGGACCAAACACATCAGAATGGATAAGATCCAAAACACCACAAGTTTTATGAGAACTCGAGTAAAACTGAACGCGGTTTTGTTTTCCATAAATGCAATGCTCACAGAAATCAAAGTCAAGATTACAATCATTCAAACCTTCAACAAGGTTTTTATTTTTCAAGGTCCTTAGACCCTTTTCTCCAATGTGGCCAAGTCTCTGGTGCCATAACATAGTCTTCTCTGTAGGTAACTTTGCTTCAGACGAAAGAGCACCCTTAGGTACCCAAAAACCATTTCCATCTGCTGAAGGTGAAACCTTTAAATCTTCCAATGAAGTATCCGCAGATTTACTTTTTACAGAAGTGCTATTACACTCAACAGTGTATGCTTCAAGCTTATACAAAGTGCCAAACGTGACACCTCTAGCAACTACCATAGCACCCTTAATCATCTTACATCCTGCTTCAGAAAAGACTACCTGCACACCCGCATCTATCAGTTTGCTCATAGATAACAAGTTTCGTTTTAATCCAGGGATATGCAACACACCATTAATCCTTTTTATTCTACCATCAGAAAACCTGATTCTAACTTTACCTCGACCAACAATGTCTAGATGTGAATCATCACCCAAGTACACCTTACCTCCATTAAATCCTTCATATTCAAAAAACCAATCTCTATTGGAAGTCATATGAAAAGATGCACCTGAGTCAATTAGCCAGGCATCATTACCTGCATGAGTCGCCAAAGCCACAATAAATGCATCGCCATCTTCCTTGTCGGACTCAGAATCAGAATCAAACTTTTTCTTTTTCTTCTTCTTCTTTTCTTCTTTGCAGTCCTTACGGATGTGACCCGGTTTACCGCAGTTCCAGCAAATGACTTTGGACTTTCCAGGAGATTTCGATCTCCCTTTGGATTTGGACTTGTCGCGCTTCTCATTCTTCTTGCCTTTCTCCTTAGGTCTTCCACGAATGGTTAGGGCTTCCTTTGAACTGATGGATACCTTCCTTCGCATCTCTTCACTGAGTAGGGCACCCACCACGTCTTCAGATTTCAAAACAACAGAAGTACTACCGATAGCCATAACAAGAGAATCCCACGAATCAGGCAAAGAACAAAGCAAGATCTGACATTTCTCCTCCTCGTCCACCTTAACACCGACGGATACTAATTGAGCCACCAACATATTGAATGCTTCCAGGTGGTCTGCAATTCGTCCACCCTCTTCCTTCTTCAAGGAATACAATTTCTTTCTTAAGAAAATTTGATTTAATAAAGATTTCACTTGATACATCTCACCAAGCTTAGTCCATAGCTTCTTTGCAGAGTTCTCTTCATGGACATTGATTAGAACAGAGTCTACCAGGCACAGTCTGATTAGACCCTTGGCTTTTCGGTCCATAACATCATACTGAGCTGCCGCAGTAAGATCTGAGGGCCTTTGGACATTCGCATCAACAGCATACCAAAGATCTCGATCTATTAGCAGATCTTCCATCTTCAGCTTCCACATCTCAAAATTACTTCCATTAAATTTCTCCACCTCTATTCTCCCTGACGAATTCGCCATCTAAATATTCCTGCAACAAGATCAAAAAGTGTCTTCTGCACAAGCTCCCACTCAAATCTGGATTAGTTCAAAAAACCCAACTGCCCACAATTGAAACCAAAGGTGATCAGGCTCTGATACCACTTGTAAGGAAGTTAAGTAGCAGAAACAACTTCCTACACTAACCTTGAGAGGAGGGTAATGCAAAACTTTTTCAGATCGTTACAACAGTTACAAAAAAATAGAAATAGATATAATAGCATTCATACCACAACACAATGATTTACGTGGGGAAAACCCTTTCGGGAGAAAAACCCCACACTCCAAAAGCAGCTCAATATTTTATTCAGCAATCAAAAATAGATTACAACATACTTGCAGAGCAAGCTCTTTGCAAGAGTACCACTAATCAGAGATTCAGAGGCAACTCAATAGCCATAAGACTCTTACACCCAACCTCTATCTCACACACCTCATAAATAGGAGATACAATACAAGAAACCGTCAAACGGTATTACAAAACCATGGGCTAAAACCACCCAATAAGGTGTAGCCGACCTTATCTCCCTTCTAGATGCCCTATGACATGTTAAAGCACACATCAACATGTGTCGCTCCCTTTTACAGCTCATTTATGTATCCGATACAAATTATTTTTCCTATTTCAGGAGTACAAACTTTCGGAGGCCATAACTTGAGAACTGGGTATCCGATTGACGAACCGTTTGAAGCGCCGAAAAGCTCGCGAAGTGCTCTATCACCTCGTAACCCACTATGCCAGTTACGGCCACTTTTCAGGGAGTTTCAGAGCCTCTAAATCCCCCAAAATTAAGTTTAAACATTTTATCGCACCCCTCCAAGATGAAAACTTTAATATCTTCAAAACTAGCTGTGACCTTGCGACGCAACTTTACCGGAATGCTTATCTAGCCAACCAGAAGCTTCAGGGAGAGTTTCGCACCATTTCATGCTCAAATGAAAACTTACTTTAAATAGTAACCTCGCATAAATGCAAGGTTGAGACACCATTTTTCCCAACACTTTCCAAGAAGAGATGGGTGCTTTGCCAATTTTCTTCCTTTCATCTTGCACAAATTTCCACCATGTGAGAGAAGATCCTCTCATCCTTGACCTGGATACCTTGACTCTATGGGCTTCAGTTATTCCTTCACATTCAAAATGGATCTCCATGCCTTCTATCCATTCGAGGACTACTTCTGCCTCCATCTTACCAGTGAACAATGACAATCCTTCCAGTGATTTGCCACTCAAGGCCTTCAATGCCTTCACGAAAGGTTCTTGCCCTAGGATAGGATCAGGTTCGGGTATCTTGTCTATCTCTGACACTTCTTTACCCTTCCCTTCTTCTCCTTCCACCTTTACCAACACTTCATCTGCTTTGGTTTCTACCTCTCCAAGCTTACTCTCCAATTCTAGCAACTTCTCCTTCAGGAGTCTATTCTCTTCCTCATGATCATCCACTTTCTTTGCCAACTCTACATTGGTCACCATGTTGTTTTCTCCTATAGATTCCATTGAGGACATCTACTCACTTATCCCAAATCTTATAGGCTCTGATACCAATTTGATGGGGTTCACCTAGTTTGCTCAACACTTCACCTAGCTGGTGTTGCTCAATTGCACCAACTCACCAGGCCTAGTTGCTCACTAGAACTTCAATTCCTTCTAAATCTCTTATATGGATTTATTATTGATCTCTCTAAGGTGTTTTTCTTCAAGTGTTTTGGCTAGGAACCCTACCAATTCATAGTGCTTCCCATGTACTCAATTATGGCTTCTTGGCTTCAAGTTGTCAAAATGACCTCCTACCCTTGTGAGATGATGCATAGGTGTGGAGGTGTCTTCATTCATGTTTTGGATGCATTTAGAGTCCATTTGAGGTTTTCCATGAATAGGTTTCTTACCGATTTCAAATTCTTTCCTAGAAAAGGGCTACAAGGAATTAGCCCAATTAGGCCTCCTAAAACTGGTTTTTTAGGGCTTGAGTGAAAATGGTCCAAAAGACCCCCAAAAAATTTTGGATTTACTTAAATGGTTCATCTAAACTCAAGTTATTTTTGTGGTTTTGGCTTCTTAACCCACCATTCAATGTGCTAACCCCAAAATGAGGGCTTTGGAGGGTTTCTAGGCCTTCTAGGTGGCAGTGGTAGGTCAAGTTGGGGTTTGTACAACAAATGAAATTTTCAAGGCTCCTCCTTGCATTGGAAACTCTATCCCAGCTCCTTGGACCACTTCAAAAGATTAGAAAGTGATCTGACATCCACCCCTGCACTTGGCACTTCATTTTCACCTTATTTCCTCTAGTTGGGTTGGTCCTGGACTCGCCTAGAACAAGGTGATAGTCATACTTAAACTCTTCTCTAGTACTTGCACCTACATATGTACACTATAAATATGGTTTACCTCCATGTACCAACAATTTGTGATGGTATCATGTGTGGAACTCATGGGGCAACCATATTTACAAGTAAACTGCTATATACAGCCAAAACTGGCTGTTTGCAAACTAAAGCAAGAAAACACTAATGAACAATATCTACAAAGCTGTAAATTGAACCAACAACACAATAAAACACAAGAGAAACTCAATCCATTTATGGATCAATGGATTCAATCCATTTTCAATTACAAAATGAGTAAAATCAGGATAAAATACTGCCAACTAGTCTGAAAATGAGTAGTTTCAGATTGTTAAGCTTGCAAAACACATTCACCAACCTTGGTAACCGTGCAAGAGAGGTTTCTTATATATTTCCCATGTGTGGATTCATCCCAGGGCATTGAACAATCCCTAACTCCATCGCTAACCATTTCAGGACAAAAGTTGTCATGACAACTTTTTGCAACTTTGCAATTTTTGCACTTTGGGTCTTTCCAACCTATAAGACCTATTCCAAGTCATCACAAATGACTTTTAAAACTTTCCTAATAGTAATTTAGCCCTCCCTAATGCCTATACCAAGTTTTAATACTTTTTACCATCAAAAAGGTCAATCACTTACTCAAACTCACTATTTACACAAAAATGCAAACCTAAGAAGTATGAACACAACCTAGGCCTACATTGACGCAAAACTCTAACTCTTGGACCCTCCTAGATTCCTTATTAACCAATAACTTGGCTAGGTTCAGTACAAGAAAAAATTGAAAAAACTAAACAATCTAAGTCCTAGGTGCTCTTGCACCAGCCTATGTGCCATGTAAGCTAACACATAGACCAACCACCGACCCTTAACTCAGCAAGTCAACATAGGTCAATAGTTGTGACCACTTGTGGGACCCCCATGCCAAGTAAGTTGGCAAGGCTATGACATTAATTTCTTTGAGAGAGTTTCATTAATCATGCAATTGCGCGTTCATGTAGACCGTCAAATTTATAGGAAAATATCGCTCATTAAGACAATGAACAACATAAGGATATTAGGCCCACCTTGTTCATGTGTCCACAAAGAATCCACAAGGTGACCATTCATTGGTCCATTTGGACCATGAGTTGTTCAAGTGGGGCCCTCAAACTCTATCGACATCCATAACTTGTGATGTGACAGGCCCTTTTGGCAAGACCACCCTTTGATTTTGGCAGACAACTATGGTTACACCGACATGCATGTTTCAGTGAGACATGAGAGATGTCTCACCAAAAACCCCCTCTTCGGCATGACATGGGCATTCAGAAAGACCACACTTTCATCACATCGACCTTGATGGTTATGCCAATATGATTTTAGGACTCATTTTAGGTGTGACAACTATGAAGTCCTAGTGAAATCCTACTAGGGGAAAAGATTGACCCTGGAAACTCATCAAGTGCACTCATAGGATTATGTTAACCAACACAAGGCATAATAAAAATGAAAAAAATATGAAGAAGTACTGATTTAGCCTGATGATCAACAAGTGCTAAAATATTAGTCCTCAAAGTGCACAACTCAGGAGGATTCTGCATGGTACATCTAGGTACAATAATTAAAATTTTGAATTTGGACCCTCAAAATTTGTGATGAATTTTGAAGTCCCAACATGTGCAAAAATGGATACAATGTTGTTTTTCATGACAATGAATGTGAGATCCAAAAGTAGTCCTGAACATTTATTGCAGGTATAAGGAGGACAAATGGAAATATATATCAATTGGAAGGTGCTACAAGAAACTGTTTACTATCTTAACTTGATGATAGTTGGCTATGGCACCAGAGGATGTGTCATATGAACTTTGACAACCTAATACAAATCAGTTCAAGGAGTGCAGTAAGAGATCTACCGAGATTGACTAAATCAGAGAACAACATCTACAAGGAATGTCAAGTAGGAAAACAAACAAGGAGCACATTCGGAGGAAAATAATACTTGTCCACTAGATTACTAGATTCGGTTCACACAGATCTTTGTGGTCTGACTTAGAGAAGGAGCTTGCAAGGTGAGAGGTATTTCATGTTGTTGATTGATACTTATTCTAGGATGGCTTGGGTTGTATTTCTAAGAGAGAAGTCCGAGGCATTAGAGAAGTTCAAGATATTCCAGGCAAAATTTTAGAATGAGATTGATAGGAAAATCAAGTGTTTAAGATTTGACAGAGGTGGAGAATTCATTTCTGATAAGTTCAATGACTTCTATGAGAAACAGGCATTACAAGATAGTTATATGCCCCCCAGATACCATAGAAAAATGGTGTAGTGGAAAGGATGAACCAAACTATACAAGAGGCAACTAGAACTATGATAAAAGGAGCTCAATTACCAGAAGTCTACCAAAGAGAATCGGTTCATACATTAGCATACACTCTTAAGAGAATTTTGTACCGACGAAAATATGGGAAGACATCCTATGAACTTTGGTATGGTATAACTCTGATAGAAAAATATTTCAAAGTATTTGGAAGCAAGTGCTATATCCACAGATATGAAGATAATTTTAGAAAGTTTGACAATAGAGCAGATGAAGGCATATGCATACTAGTGTTAGAACAAAAAAGTTGAATAAGATTGTTGAAAGTGAAAGTGTTAAGGTTGATGAAAGTACTTCAAAAGATTTAGAAACAGTAGAAGAATATGAATTTGATGATCCCAAAGAATAGAGAAAGGAAAAAGAGAACAAACGTAAAGAAAAGAATCATCAAGATGCTCTGGGATCTGCATCCAAGACTCCAAGGTATGTTTAGAGGAATCATTCAGGAGATGAGAGAAAAGGTGTTATTACAAGAAGCAAAGAAGCTCAAGAATAAGTCTTCTTGTGTTTACTGTTGACCTTGTAGATCCAATCTGAAAAAAATTAAAGTTTTTGCATAACCTGCATGTTATGTGCACTTGGATAACCTATGTGTTATGCACACTATGTTGGCAACAAGCAGTTTGGAGTCTTTCCATCTATTCAAGCTCCAAGTTCTATTTTTAGGTTGATCGATCACTGTGGTCAAATCACTTAAGTTCACCAGCTGGAGGGTTCCCTATTGTTGGTGAGACTGGCCGCTTTCACCCAATACCGACTAGCAGTTCTTTGTTAATGCATCGTCACATTGAATAGGAACACTTCCTTTTTGGTTCATGTTTTGATGTTCCATTTTCCACTGACAACACACCACATGATACTATCAGGAAAAGTGCGATGAGCATAGGATAGAAAAGCAAGAGAAGCGGATAGTCATCTCGCCACCCTGCAAGAATTTCATTGTGCCTAAGGGCGGCTTGTGGAGTAAGAGAAAGAAAGAGTGACAGGATTTCCCACTACCCCACGACGATTCTGAGGAAGCATTTTGGTTGCAAGGCGACGCTATCAAGAGAAAAGGAAAAAAATGACATGGGATAGTGGGAGATAGACTTGGTCTCTCCCCATCACCTCATGAAGGAAAACAACAGGAAAAAAGAGCAGTGCGAGGTAAAATTTTTTAAACAATTTCTCTCCTCGCCACCCCACAAGACGAAAGGATATTGTCAAAGGGCCCTACGGGGTGATACAAAGTGGATACGGGTAATGTTCCATGCTACCCCACAAAGAAAAAGGCACAAGATGATAGGTGTTGCAGGGTAAACAGTAAGCAGGCCAAGTGGCCCCTCACCATCCCATGTGATAAGTAATGATTGAAGATTATACATGCTAAGAAGAATGAAGGGGGATGGTTTTCCCTACCAGCCCGCAGGGCAAGAGGAAGGGTTAGCGTGACCTTGCGGGGCATGTAAGATATCTCTCCCCCTCCATCCCGTGAGAGTTTTTGATGTAGAGACAGGGCCTCATGGGGTAACAAAACACATGAAAAAGGTGCTCCCCACCATCCCGTAGTGAATTTTGAAGGTTCCAAGGGATCCTTGCGAGGAAAGATAGATGACATTGGTGGGTCCAACCCACAATGTGGCTCATCTCTACTGTCGATGATCACTTAATGGGCGATCAAATGACTACGACTTAATCCTCCATTGGGCTTTTGAGTGTGCTTATATGGAAAGATCTCACACATCGATCGACAACTAGTATTCAAACTGTAGTGACCTTAAGAATTTAAATACTTTTGCAATGTGGTGGTTGTCAACCCGATGGTCGAGGTGTTTTTTCTGCTCGATCGACACCCCAAATTAAATTCATTTTGCTTCTAGCTACCGAATCTTTTTCCATTACTCTAGACACGACTCTACAGGTAGATTTTAGATGCAACCCATGCCTCTTCAATGCAAATTGAAGAATTTTTGCCTGTAGATGACATCCAGTACATTTGTGCAGATTTTTCCCCTTCTATGCAGGGATTTTGTTTATTCAGAGGCAAAGGATGCCTTGCAGAGGAGATTCAACACATTGTCAGATCAATCATTCTAATCTTATCTTCCCTTTTGTATATATTTTGTAACCTAACCCTAGGAGGGTTACGGTTTCTAGTTTTAGTTCACTTTTGAGTTATGCCTCAACTATAAAGGCGTTTTTGCTAATTTTCTCAATATCTTCTTTCCTTTTCTCTTTTAGGATTCTTATGTCTCTCTAGAACTATAAATTTTTCCTTTCCCTTTCATTAATAAAATTAGTCTTACTTGCCTCTTTTTAGTTCTTGCAATCTATGTAATGTTTTACCTCTTTGCTTGAATACATTCTGTTCATTTTTGAGTGTATGTGGTTGTGTTCACTCCTCTTAGAACTTCATCTATGAGCTAAGTACAACTACTTTTGATTTTCACAAGAATCCTAACCTTCACTCATGCTTGTGGAAGATAATTGGGATAGAAATCTGTGCAAACCTGAGGTAGGTTTGTTGATGTCTTGAGTAGTAATAGGCATGACGATCACAATTTCAATCTGGTTGCAAACCTTTTTCCCCTCTTTCAGTATTCCTTTTGTATTTCTCTCTTTTCCTTGTCAGATTAGTAGATTAGACTTTCATGTGTTGTGTTGGTCGAACACTTTGCATCAGATTGAAAGGAAGTCAGCCTTCTCCAGAGATTCAACCTCAATAACGCAAAGTCTCACACTTGGGAGGTTGTTTCCATGTTTCACAAGGTCGATGAGCATATGTGATCATCAAATTGGTTCAATTTTTGGGACAACAGGTTTTGGCATGGCCAGTGAGACCAACTTAAAGAAATCAAGAAAAATCCAATTCCACTTTAGGTCACCAGTCATATGATAGTTTTTGGCACGCCTGATGGGACAAGTTGAACTATCTCTAGTTCAAGTTTTCTTACTAGGTTTTTTGGTAGTTGGTATGTCTATCAGCAAAATCAACCTTTGGATGCAGCATCCTACATACTTGGTAACTCTACAAGAATATATCTACTGGTTATAGCAGTTCAAAGCTCAAATAACTAAAGATCTATTGCGTTCTTCAATTTCAAGCCATTGGGGGCATCTTTTATTCAAGCACTCGACTTCAAACTAATCCTGGTGATCTTGGTATGTCACATTTTCTCTTTGGTAGGGCAAAATTTTTGTCCTTTTCATAGAATTTTATGTAACAAAGATCATCTTTTTAATGCTTCAATATGAGCTCCTACCATGGGTGTATCTTCTATTCACTCCCCTTTTTTGAAAATACCAACTAGCCTCCCCCATTCTATCAACATGAACAAACTAGGATTGCTCCTAGTTTTAACCCAAATACCTTTGCTCTAGTAGTAGGTGGGCATTTCCCTAATTCTTTCCGCCCACCCACCCATGATTTGTCTCACAATAAACCCCAAAGTGATGAAAGGGTTGTTATTGCTGAGGTAAAAAGAACGGTGCTTAGTTTTAGTTAGCAGATTGATGAGATCAAGCAACAACAATTTTGGGAGCAACAACAGGAGGAGGCCTTTTACCAACAACAACAACAACAGGATATTGCTTATCAAACTCAACTATAGCATCAACAAGACTTGGAAGCCCAACAACAACATGAGGCCTTTCTTGTAGAGCAACTTGCTTCTAAAAGGCAAGAGGAAATCAAACAATTGGCAGAACTTGAGGTCAAAATCATGCAAGCAGAGGCCTGTGCTCCTATTCCCCCTAAAAGAAGATTTCCAAGTTTCAGACAGGGGAGCCCTCCTAGATCTTTTGAAGAGCCTGTTCTTGAGCAGATCCACCCTTACACTGAGCCTATTTAGGAGAGCTCTAATTTTAATGTCCAAAATTCCATGGGAATGCTAGCTATGGATGTGAAGGAGCCTATTTTTCAAGCCCCTCAGTGGTTTGTCCCTATTGAGATCCGCCTTTGCAAGGATGGACCTGTTGTTTGGAGGGAAGATGGAAGTCATCCTCCCCACATATATGCCAAGTGCCCTATTACTAATGAACATGACATTGAGGAACCTAAGTTGCCGCAGGAGGAGCCTAATAATGACCTATTGCAACAAATCACCACTTTAGAACAAATATGGAATGAGTAGGAAGTCTTGGTCATTATTGATCACCTTCCCTCCTTCATTGATGATGAGGAGAAAAATCATGAGAACTATGGGACAATGGGAGATATCATTTCTTCCTTGCTTTCCATATTTGCAGACCTCTCTCTAGGAGAGCTGTAGAAATGCCCAAATAAGTCCCATTTTTAAAAAAAGTGATGAAGAATTGCAGGAAGATTCCTTTTAGGATGATTTGGAGGGCTTTTGTTCAGATTTGGATATTAGGCCAACCTCTGACAATGGGCTGATTATTGAGGAGCACGAGGAACAAATCATGGAGGTGCCAGTTTTTCCACCATGTGAAGTGTAAGTCCAGAAGCAGACAAGTGAGGACTCTCAAGTTTTAAAGAGTCAAAAGGGTGACTTGTAGGAAATTATTTTTCAAAGTGAACAAGAACACAAATCAGAGATGATTAATGAAGATATAGTTTCTTATATGTCTACTTTTTAGAACTATGAGGTTGAGGTAGAACATGTGAAGGTTGATAATGATTTTAATGATCACATGTTCTCAAATATCATTGATTTATTTTTTTCCAACCTCAATGATGAGTTCATGCCCTTGGGATGGGAGCAATCTGGTCACCATGATCAGATTTTGGTGGAGGAAACAATTGAACCTAAGCAAGCCAACAAGGAAGGTTCAAATTTTGGCATATCAAGAGTTTGCCCAGCCAGATATATCTCCATGATTGGGGCCAAGCATGAAGTTGTAGAGCCACATGCCCAAGCCACAAGTGAAGAAAGGATCAACAATGTGTCTAATCAATTTTTTGGGGTATGTATGTATGTTTGTGAGTTACAGGATTTCTTGCAATTGGCATTGGTTTTTTTTTTCACCTCTTAGCTCTGTATTTTTCTTCAGGGCCATGTAAATCACCCTTCATTATTCATGAAGGGTAGCTACTTTAACCAATTTGTGAATGATTTTGTTTAACATCTTCAAGTTGGCTAGTTAGAGTAGGGTAGTGTAGGATTTCTTTTCCTCCAAGTGCTTTAGCACATTGTTTTTTCATTTCAATTTTTTTCGGCTTTCCAAGAAGTGCATGTGCACACTTTAATCTTTAGCATAGCAGACTTTTTGTTATCTTTTTGCAAGTTACAGGGGTAGAATGTATCTATCTGGTTCATGTCTTGACTCTATGCCCAATGGATAATCTTCACACATCTGGTCTTTCCCTAAGAAAGCTTAGGGCCCCCTCTGAGTCACCAAAATGTTGACCTTTTTCTATTAACTTACCTGCAGATCCAATCTGGAAAAAACCAAAGTTTTTGCATAACTTTCATGTTATGCACACTTGGATAACCTGCATGTTATGCACACTTGGATAACTTGCATATTATGCACACTATGTTGGTAGCAAGCAATTTGGAGTCTTTCCATCTATTCAGGCTCCAAGTTCTATTTTTTAGGTTGACCAGTCACGACGATCAAATAACTTAAGTTCACTCGCTAGAGGGTTCCCTGTCATTGGCGGGACTGGCCCCTTTCACTTGATACCAGCTGCTAGTTCTTTGTTATCACATCATCGCATCGGACAAGAACACTTCCTTTTTTGTTCCTTGTTTTGATGTTCCATTTTCCACCAACAATGCGACACGTGATACTATTAAGAAGAGTGCGATGGGCGTGGAAGCAGATAGTCATCTGTATTGGAATTTACATGAAGATTGCATTAATGATATGTTATGTTGTCATTGATGTCAATTAATCGGTAATCATATTGTTAATATTGTTGATATTGTTTTGTAACCGGTAGGAAGAATTTGTGGAGTGAACCGGTATTGCTATATATTGGAGAGTTGAACCAATAACCAATAAACCCTACTTGTTATTTTTTATAAACCCTAACTGATTAAGTTTGGTGAATTGGTTATATTGGTTTATGATCTGAAGATGAGCGGAAATGATTATGACACGTATGAATATTATATGAAGACAATTTCAAGTGATTTTTGCAAATTGTTGTAACGGTTTTTGTCTAGGGAATGAGCAAGTATAAGTATATTGCATATAATGCAAAACACGTGATGAGTTACTAAGTTTGATGAAGTCATGATCAAGGAGAGATCAAGGTTTTCTTGATTGATGTGCAGAGATTGCTATGTAATCTAATGGTCATACTTGAACCGACTTGTTTGTAATCTCTATGAGAATTAGGTTTTTGTTGTGTTACCGACCTAATTGATTTGTTTATAAGGTCAATGAAGTTGTTTAGTTTAAGAGTTGGCAAAGAGTTATAAAGGTCAGTTGAGTGTGTGGTTGTTGAACTAGATGATGTATCTACAGTTTGAGTAAAGGTCGATATGAGCATGAAAAAGATTTGATCAAGCAAGTGTAGTGCTATTCAGACATATCAACAAACTCCTATTGTTTTCTAACAATTACAACAAAATTGAAACCCCATAACCGGGTAAGCTCTAACAAGCTTGGTACTATTAAAATCCTCTAACAAGGTGATCCCTAACATGATTAGTTCTTAACAGGTTTTTTGTAAATCTTTAACCGGGTGATTCCTAATAGGATCATTTCTTAACAGGCTAGGCTCCTAACAGGGTGAACTTTAGAAGAGTTTAGATAGTTATCTTATGAGTCTCATCTCACCGTGGTTTTTCCCATTTGGGTTTCCACATCAAAAATATTTGTGTCAAGTGGTGAATGTTTTTATGGTTATGTTCTTATGGTTGATTTACTTAACTACTTAACTACTTTGATAAGTTATGATAACCAGAAGCATTAAGAAATGAAGTCTGTTGACATATGAAAAAGCATTTGGATGTTTATGAGTTTGAAGTTGTTTACTATTAATTTGTTGTGACAGTCAGCCAATTTATCTTATAACTTTTTATCTTGACAATGGTATTACATTGATAGTTCTAAGTTTACTTTGAGAGATTGATTTTTGAGTTTGGTGAAGTTTGTATCAGTTTTTCTATCTACTGATTCACCCCCCTCTCAGTAGTTGACCAGATAATTATTCTTTCATCATACCATCAATTGGTATCAGAGATTATCAGGTCCTCTAAGGTCTAAGCCTAATAGCTTGAGGTAAAGATCTTGCAGATCATGATGAAGAAGGAAGGTACAAAGTTTAATAGAGAGAACTATAGGATATGGAGTGACAAAATTGAGATTTATATCAAGAGTCTGGGAAGCCAGTATTGGGAACATGTCGATACTAAATATGTTGCACCTACTGGGATGTTGACTGAAGATCAGAAGAAAGAGCAACAAGAAAATCATGAGGCATTAGAGGCCATTATCAGTTTTTTGTGTGACACAGAGTATGTAGATGTTCATGGTTTAGAGACTGCATATGAGGTATGGAAAAAACTTGAAGGGATTTATAGCAGTGATGAACATGTTATGAATGTTAAAAAAGAGAGTCTAAGAGGAAAGTTTGATGACATGCAGATGGATGAAGGTGAGAATATCTAGCAGCATGGTCAAAGGATAAAGGAGACAGTCAGTGAAATTAAGAGTGTATGAGGTAAAGTGGAAGATGCCACAGTGATCAGTAAGGTACTAAGAACCTTGCTACCGGTCTACACTATCCGAGTTGCAGCTATTCAGGAGCTAAAGTCCATTGAGAAAACTAAGGTAACTCTTGACTCCATCATTGGGGAGCTTACTTCTTTTGAATTAAATGGTTATGATGGTAGTGTACATAAATCTGAGTGTGCATTTAGAGCTTTTGTTTCTAACTCATTTGTGAGAAAAAGTAGAGATGCAAGTCACAATTATGAATCTAGATCCAACAAAGAAGTTGATGATGAAGACAGTTTAGTTGTTCTTGAAGCATTGTTGGCCAAGCAGTTTCCTAGAGGTACAGGTAAATATAGAGGTAAATTACCTTTGAAATGTTTTGCATGCAACAAGATTGGACACATAGATGCTAACTGTCCTAATGGTGATAATGAGCACAAATGAGAGAAATTCAAGAAGTTTAAGGGTAAAGGCAACAAAGATTGTCTTATTGTTGTTGATGGTGGTATCACAGATGAAGAACTCGATGGTAATGCTAATGAAGACATTGTGTTTGTAGCTATTAAAGAAGAGATATGAGACCAGAAGGAATTAGTATCCAGGATGGATAACTCTGATGATTGTATCATTGATAGTGGTTGTTCACATCAGATGACCGGTGATCAGAGCAAATTTATTTCTTTGAAGGAATTTGATGGCAAATTTATAAGATTTGGTAATGACTCACCCTGCATGGTTAAAGGTAAGGGAACTATTTCTCTTAATGGAAAGAGCATTGCATATGATGTCTAATGGGTTGAAGGTTTAAAGAACAATATTTTGAGTGTGGAACACCTCAATGACAAAGGATACCCATTTGAGTTTAAGAATGGTATGTGAAAAATCTATGGCAGCAAAGGTGAACTGATTGTAACTGGGAAGCAAACTAAAGGTAACCTGTTTCACCTTAATCCTAAAGTCAACAATTATTGCAAAGATAGATGATAGTTGGCTTTTTCATAGGAGATTTTGTCATACAAACTTTGATAACATTGTTAAAGTGAGTAAGTCTAAGAAAGTGAGAGGTTTGCCTCAGTTGAACAAACCGGTTAATGCTCTATGTAATGAATGTTAGTTGGGAAAGATGACATCCTCAACTTTCAAGAGAAAATCTTTTTCAGCAAAACATTTGTTAGATTTGGTTCATACAGATCTTTGTGGACCAATAAGGAAAAAAAGTATTCAAGGTGACAGATATTTTATGATCTTCACTGATGATTGCTCAAGGATGACGTGGGTCACATTCTTGAAGGATAAGACTGAAAGCTTTTGGTAAGTTCAAGAAATTCAAGGCCTTAGCTGAGAAGGAGAGAGGTAAGAGTATAAAGTGTCCGAGGACATATCAAGGTGGTGAATTTACTTCTGAGGAATTCACTAGATATTGTGAAGAAAATGGTATCAAACGACAACTTTCTGCACCAAGGACATCTTAGCCGAATGATATCGCAAAGAGAAACAATCGGTCAATCGTTGAAGCTACTAGGACAATGTTAATACAAGGAGGTGTAATGAAAACTTTCTGGAGAGAAGCTGTCAACACAACTATCTACACTATGAAACAGATTCTGGTAAAAAGAGGTAAGGAGAAGACTTCTTATGAAAATTGGTATGGAAGATCACCTGATGTTAGTTATTTCAAGATATTTGGAAGAAAACGTTTTATTAAGAGAGGTGATTATATTAGCAAATTTGAAGCTAAAAGTGATGAAGGTATATTTCTTGGCTATTCCACCAAGAGTAAGGCCTAAAAGTGTTTTAACAACCAAACACAGAGAATTATTGAGAGTGTTGATGTTCAAGTGGATGAACATCCTGAAGTCTCAGAGGAAACCAATATGGAGAAAAAGGATGAAGATCCTTGCATTTTGTTTTTGGAATTAGAAACTGTGAAATCTAAAACCGGTAAAGAAAATACTGATGTACCAATTCAACTAGAATAGATAAATTCAGAAGAAGATGATGATAATGAAGAAGTTGAACATGAAGATAATGATCATGTTATTCCAAGATATGTGAGACTGAATCACAATCCTGAATAGATTATTGGGGATAAGAATGTTGGAGTACTAACCAGAAGAAGAATCAGAGAGATTTCTTGCATGATCTCCACTATTGAACCAAGAATTTCTAAGGAAGAATTTGGTGATGATAATTGGGTTAAAGCTATGGAGGAGGAATTAGATCAAATTGAGAAGAACAACACATGGACCCTAGTACCCCAACCAGTAAATAAAAATGTGATAGGTACTAAGTGGGTATTCAGGAACAAGTTGAATGAAGATGGTGTGTAGTTCACAACAAAGCTAGGTTGGTTTGCAAAGGTTATGCACAAGAGGAAGGAGAAGATTATTTTGAGAATTTTGCACTAGTGGCAAGACTGGAAGGTGTCATAACTCTACTTGCATTTGCAACACACAAGAAATTCAAGGTATACCAGATGGATGTTAAGTCAACATTTTTGAATGGGATACTGGAAGAAGAAGTATACATTAAGTAGCCAGATGGTTATGGTTTGCCTGATGAGAAAGACATGGTATGCAGATTGCATAAGGCTTTATATGGATTAAAGAAGGCACCGAGAGCATGGTATGAAGGGCTTCATACACATCTAATGAAGATAGGCTTTCTAAGAACTAGTGATGATAGTAACATATATCTCAAATCTAAAGGAGATAAAATACTGGTCAACGAAGTATTTGTAGATGTTATCATATTTGGAGGTAATGATGACATGAGCAATAGTTTTGTAGATGAAATGAAAAATGAGTTTGAAATGTCTTTAGTGGGAGAAATAAATTTTTTCATAGGCTTGCAAATACAACAAATGAAGAAAGGTATTTTCATCACACATTATAAGTATGTGAAAGAGGTCTTGAAGACATTTGGCATGAGTGACTGTAAACCAGTTAGGACACCAATGGTTATAGGTTGTAAGCTGTCTAAGGAAGATGAATCCACAACTGCTGATGAGAAGGAATACATGTCAATGATTGGAATATTGCACTATGTTGTTCATAGTAGACCGGGCATAGCTCATGCAGTTGGCATAGTTGCTAGATTCTAGAAGAATCGTAAGGAAACACATCTGATAGAAACCAAGATAATTCTTAGATATTTGAAAGGTATTGTTGACTATGGATTATGGTATCCATATGGAGGAAATTTTTACTTGAAGGTGTACATAGATGCAGATTGGGCAGTAAATGTTGATGACTGGAAAAGCACAACCGGTCAAGCATTTTTTCTTGGAGGAAGACTTGTTTCATGGAGTAGTAAGAAGCAGAGTTGTACTTCACAATCTATTGTTGAAGCTGAGTATGTTGTAGCTTACATGAATTGTACTCAGGCTATCTAGATGAGGCACATTTTGGAAGGTTTTAAGATGAAGATTTCAAAACCTATAAAGATTTTATGTGATAATACAAGTGCCATAAATATTTCCAAGAACCCTGTTTTGCACGCACGAACCAAGTATATTGAATTGAAGTATCATTTCTTAAGGGAAAAAGTACAAAGTAAAGATGTGATCTTAGAGCATGTTTCTACCAAGGAGCAACTTGCAGATATCTTTACTAAACCTCTACCTAGGACTACTTTTGAGTATCTTAGAAGTCAGCTAGGGGTTGTACCCCTTCATGAGGCCAGATAAGCATGATGTAGATTACATCAGTCCTGGAGCTACTTGCAGAATTTTACAGAAGGATTGGTGTAGAAGTGGAGTTATTCCACAAGGGAGTATCAAGTTGCAAGTTGTTGATGCTGCATAGTGAAATTTAACATTATATGTTTTACTCTCAATTTGGCATTGCTATCAAAGGGGGAGAAGAATTATGTGATTATGAGGAGAAGAACCAGTGACAAGATGAAGACATGGATTTCATGGTGAATACTTGGTAATGTAAATTAGAATTCCTATTCACAATCACATCAACAATCAATGGTATTGATATTTATATTGCCATCAATGCCAAAGGGGGAGATTGTTGGCATTTGCATGAAGATTGGATTAATGATATGTTATGTTGTCATTGATGTCAATTAACCAGTAATGATATTGTTGATATTGTTTTGTAACTGGTAGGAAAAATTTGTGGAGTGAACTGGTATGGCTATATATTGGAGAGTTGAACCAGTAACCGGTAAACCCCGCCTGTTGTTTTTGATAAACCCTAATCGATTAAGTTTGGTGAATTGGTTATATTGGTTTATGATCTAATGATGAACGACAATGATTATGACACATATGATTATTGTATGAAGACAATTTCAAGTGATTTTGGCGAACTGTTGTAATGGTTTTTGTCTAGGGATTGAGCAAGTATATTGCATATAATGCAAAGCGTGTGATGAGTTACTAAATTTGATGAAGCGGTGATCAAGGAGCGATCAAGGTTTTCTTGATTGATGTGCAAAGATTGCTATGTAATCTAATGTTCATACTTGAACCAACTTGTTTGTAATCTCTATGAGAATTAGGTTTTTGTTGTCTTATTGACCTAATTGATTTGTTTATAAGGTCGATGAAGTTGTTTAGTTTAAGAGTTGGCAAAGAGTTATAAAGGTTAGTTGAGTATGTGGTTGCCAAACCAGATGATGTATCTGCAGTTTGAGTAAAGGTTGATAGGAGCATGAAAAGGATCTGATTAAGCAAGTGTAGTTCTATTTAGGAAGATCAACAAACTCCCGTTGTTTTCTAACATTTACAGCAGAATTGAAATCCCCTAACCGGGTAAGCTCTAACAAGCTTGGTACTATTAAAATCCTTTAACAAGGTGATCCATTAGCTTGGATTTTCAAATCCTCTACCGAGGTTACTCCTTATAGGGTATTGCTTCTAACAAGGCATTGTAGTCAATCCCTTAACTGGGTGATTCCTAACAGGATCAGTTCTTAATAAGACTTTTGTAAAGCTTTAACAGGTTAGGCTCATAACAGGGAAAAATTCAGAAGAGTTCAGATAGTTATCTTGTGAGTCTCATCTCACTGTGGTTTTTCCCATTTGGGTTTCTGCGTTAAAAATATTTGTGTAAAGTGGTGAATGTTTTTGTGGTTATGTTCTTATGGTTGATTTACTTAACTACTTAACTACTTTGATAAGTTATGATAACCAAAAGTATTGAGAAATGAAGTTTGTTGACATATGAAAAAGCCTTTGGATTTTTATGAGTTTGAAGTTGTTTACTGTTAATTTTTTGTAATAGTCAACCGATTTATCTTATGAGTTTTTATCTTGACAGTGGTATTACATTGATAGTTCTAAGTTTACTTTGAGAGATTGATTTTTGAGTTTGGTGAAGTTTGTATCAGTTTTTCTATCTACTGATTCACCCCCCCCTCTTATTAGTTGACTGGATACTTATTCTTTCATCATACCATCAATACCGCCACCCCACAAGCATTTTATTGTGCCTAAGGATGGCTTGAGGGGTAAGAGAAACAAAGAGTGACATGCTTTCCTGCCACCCCATGGCAATTGTGATGAAGTGGTTTGGCTACAAGGTGATACTATTGAGAGAAAAGGCAAAAAATCAAACAAGATAGTGGGAGATAGAGACTCAGTCTCTCCTCATCAGGCCACGAAGAAAAACAACATCAAAAAAAAGCAGTGCAAGGTAACAATTTTCAAGAAGTTTCTCTCCCCGCCACCTTGCAAGGAAAAAGGAGATAGTCAAAGTTTCCTATAGGGTGATACAAAGAGGATGTAGGTAATGTTCCTCGCTACCCTACAGAGCGAAAGGTACAAGATGATAGGTGTTGCGGGGTAAATAGTAAGAAGGCCAGGTGGGCCCCCACCATCCCGCATGATAAGTAATGATTTAAGATCATATAGGCTAAGAAGAAGAAAGGCAGATGGTTTTCCCCACCACCCTATAGGGCAAGAGGAAGGGTTAGCGTTACCTTGCAGGGCATGTAAGATATCTCTCCCCCACCATCCTGCGAGAGTTTTTGATGTTGAGATAGGGCCTCATGGGGTAACAAAACATAAGACAAAGGTGCTCCCTACCATCCCACAGTGAATTTTAAAGGTTCCAAGGGATCCTTGCAAGGAAATATAGATGACATTATTGGGTCCGGCCCTCAATGTGGCTCAGCTTCATCATCGATGATCACTTAATGCATGATCAAACAACTATGACTTAATCCTCCATTGGGATTTTGACCACACTTACATGGAGAGATCTCATGCATCCATCTTCTTGTGAGATCTCTTGATCGACAACTAGTATTCAAATTGTAGTGAACTTAAGAAATTAAAGTTTTGCAGTGTGGTGGTTGTCAACCTGATGGTCGAGGCATTATTTCTGCTCGGTCGACTCACCAAATCAAATCCTTTTTTGCTTCTAGCTGCTGGATCTTTTTCCATTACTCTAGACGTGACTCTATAGGTAGATTTCAGATGCAACCCATGCCTCTTCAATGCAAATTGAAGACTTTTTTCCTGCAGATGCCATCCAGTACATCTGCACAAATTTTTCCCCTTCTATGCAGGGATTTTGTTTCTTCAGAGGCAGAGGACGCCTTGTAGAGGAGATTCAACATGCCGCCAGATCAATCATTCTAATCTTATCTTCCCTCTTGTATATATTTTGTAACCTAACACTAGGAGGGTTAGGGTCTCTAGCTGTAGTTCAATGTTGAGTTATGCCTCAGCTATAAAGGCAATTTTTGTAATTTTCTCAGGATCTTTCCTTTTCTCTTGCGAAATTCTTATGTCTCTCTGCAACTATAAATTTTGCCTTTCCATTTCATTAATAAAATTAGTCTTACTTGCCTCTTTTCAGTTCTTGCAATCTGTGTAACATTTTACCTCTTTGCTTGAATGCATTCTTGTTTGTTTTCTGAGTATATGTGGTTGTGTTATCTCCTCTTAGAACTTCACCTGTGAGTTAAGTGCAACTCCTTTTGATTTTTATAAGAATCCTAACCTTCACTCATGCTTCTGGAAGCTAACTAGGATAAAAAATTGTGCATACATGAGGTAGGATTCTTGATGTCTTGAGCAATTATAGGCAGGAAGATCACAGTTTCAATCTGGGTGCAAACCCCTTTTCCCCTCTTTTAGTATCCCTTTCCTCTTTCTCCCTTTTCCTTATCAAATCAGTTGATTAGACTTTCATGTATTGGATTGGTCCAACATTTTGCATTAGATTGAAAGGAAGTTGGCCTTCTCCGAAGATTCAACCTCAACAACGCAAAGTCCCACACTTGGGAGGTTGTTTCCATGTTGCACAAGGTTAGCGAGCATATGTGATCATGAAATGGGTTCAGCCTATGTGACAAAATTTACTATCTAAAACTTCCAAATACAATAGAAGAAGCTTGTAATGATGATAATTGGATGAAGGCAATGAAATAAGAAATGGATCAAATTGAAAAAAATCAGACATGGGAATTAGTCAACAAATTGGAATACAAGAATGTGATTGGAACTAAATGGGTATTTTGGAACAAGCTGGATGAAGATGGACAAGTGGTAAGAAATAAGGAAAGGTTTGTTTGGAAAGGATACTCTCAGATTGAAGGCATTGACGATGAAAATTATGCCCCGATTGCTCAGATGAAGGCAATCTGGATATTCCTAGCATTTGGAACATTTAAGGACTTCAAGGTTTATCAAATAGATATGAAATCAACATTCTTAAATGGAGAATTGAAAGAAGAAGTTTACATTGAACAAATATAAGGTTTCAAGTTGAGAGATGATCCAAGCATTGTTTGAGAATTGAAAAAGGTTTTGTATGGATTGAAACAAGCCCCTAGGGCCTGGTATGGAAGAGTAGACAAGTACTTGACTGATCAAGGATTTCAAAAAGGTTCGGTTGACTGCAATTTATACTTCAAGACTAATTTAGGTAAAATCCTAATTGTTGTAGTGTATGTTGATGATATAATCTTTAGAGGAAATGAAGGTATGTGTAGAATATTTGTTAATGAGATGCATAAATAATTTGAGATGTCCATGATTGGTGAGTCAAATTTCTTCCTCAGTTTAAAAGCTAATCAAAATGACAAAGGAATTTTCATTTCTCAATGTAAGTATATCAAAGAGTTATTAAAGAAGTTTGGGTTGGATAATTCCAAACTGGTGTGTACACCTATGACTACCTGATGCAAGTTAACCAAATATGATAAATCTCATAAGGTAGATACAAGTTAGTACAAATCAATGATTAGAGGACTGCTATATTTGACTTCTACTAGACCACATATCATGCATGTTGTATGTTTGGTAGCCAGATTTCAACAAGAACCAAAAGAATAACATGTTGTGGTGGTACAAAGGATTTTTATGTATCTTAAAGGCACATAAGAGTTTGTTTTGTGGTATCTGAGGAGCTTAGATTTTACCCTGATAACTTATACATATGCAAATGGGGTTGAAAGTGTTGATGATAGAAAAAGTACAAGTTAGATGCTTTGTCGAGTAAGAAGCAAGACTTTGTATCTCTATCTATAACAAAAGCATGTTGCACATAAATCTTGTAAATGAAGCATACTTTGAAGGACATTGGTGTAAAGTTTGACAATCCTATCTCAATAATGTGTGATAATACTAATGCAATATATATTTTAAATAGTCTGGTACAACATTCCAAAACAAAGCATATATCTATCAGGTACCACTTCTTAAGGGAAAAAGTGTTGGATAATAAAGTCAGACTTTTGTATGTACCCACAAAAGAGAAGTTTGTAGATATATTCACTACGGCATTGTGCAAAGATACTTTTGAGTATCTCTGGCAAAAGTTAGGGGTATTACTCCTTTGCAATTTGAGCTAATGTGCATTGGTCTAGTGAGCAACCTGTATATTCTTTTCTGGACTGATGCTTGCATGTTTCCTCATAGGTGGAGCGAGAGTGACTTTCTTAAGGGCAGTTTTTGCCTACCTTTGTCATTATTGTCAAAGGGGGAGAGAGAGTTTGCATGATGATGACTTGCTAATGTTATTGATGGATGAACTGCCATTAATGACAAAGGGGGAGATTGCTAGCATTATTTTTTATGTTGTCATTGATGTCAAATCCCATGGTCTGAATTAGGTCCTAATGTGGTATGTTGAGCAACAATGTTTGTATGAGATGTGTTGAGCATTTGGAGGTTTCCCAAATGTCTTGTATTTTCAGAAGATGTGTTGATGATACTACTCAATGCTATTTTTGGGTTCATATTGGTCCGAAAGTTGAAGTTTTTGGTTCAGACATTGAAGTTGTGTAACGACGATTGTATAGCATGTGGATAATATTTTGGGTCCATCTTTGGTGATGTATGTAATTTGTTGATATGTTCGATGAGGAACAATGTAATGAGGTCTACTTCTCATTCTTTCCCACCATCAGCTTGTTTATTGGAGACCTATTTTAGATATATGTCATAGCCAACATTCAGGATTATGCTTTTCTAGAGACAGTATATGTAAGCGTATGATTTGGATGAGTTGTAGAATGACTTTTTGTGTTGAAGACATGCGAGATTGAAAGGATATAGTTGATGTGTTAGAGTTGTGTTGTGGATTGTTACCGAAAGTAGTTCTAGCTGTGTAGATTGTGTTTCAGTGGTGTATTCTCTTTATCTTTCTTTCTTCTTCGGTAGTGAGCCTCTTCTGGACAATGAGCCTAGTGAGCATCTTGGCAGTGAGCCACCCTTTGTAAAAATCACCTTAACCGGTGTTTATATATTGAGAATTATCATTCTCTGTAGTTTTTCCCTTCTTGTGTTTTCCACGTAAATTTTGGTATTTTTTGTGCTTATGCTTTCATGTTTATCTGTTTTATCAATTCTTCTAGTAAATTTGGATCTATGAATAAAGTTTAAAAGAGGATTTTATTGTCTACTCATTCAGCCCCCCTCTTAGTTGCTTAGATATTCAACACATATTTCATTGAGACATTTCATCAAATGGTTGACATGCCATTCTTTAGCTTCCACACTTGTTTAAGATATTATTTTAAATAGCTTTTAATGACATATTGGCATTTAATACAATTCTTTTCTCAATATCTTGGCCCATAGAATTCAATTTATTCATGAGATCTTGGGAGGATAAATGGCGAAGATTATGGCGTTTGATTTTCAACACTTTCATTTATTTGAATGATTTTACAACTGAGAGCCCTTTTTATTTAAAAAAGAACATATTTCAACTTTCAATTAAACTTTTCAAAGATTATAATTTATAATTAATTATTAAATTATCAATGCATTTTGATTTGAGGTTAAAAAATATTTAATATAAATATATTAATTGTTTAAACTTTAAAATCAAATTCTAATTTTGATTAGAATTTAAATATTAAAATAAATTTATTTTAATAAATTAAAATTAAATTTGAAATATATAAAATAGTTTGATTTTAATGTCTTTACATTTTAAACATAAGATGGTTAAAAAATATAATTGTTTAAATTTGAAATGCTAACTTTTAAATTATTTTTTTGAATATAAATTCATGCTAAAAAATTAACATACAAAATAATACTAGATGTTGTACAAAACCCACATACAATACAATATTTGCAAACAAAAAATGTAGTATGATTGTTAATGCCATAAGGTGGCAATACAATGAACAAACTTTTATGTAATATCTTTTTTTATTAATATAAGTTTAGGCCTTTGTTCTTTAAAAGAAAATGACTACGACAAAGTCACAAGGTGATAAATTATGAAAGAGCTATGATTATGACCAATTTATAGAAATAATTCAACCAATATAGTGCCTAAAATTTATGAAAAAACACTAGGGATAAAAGGAAATATGATAATAAAGTAAAAATGCAATATGGTGATGAATTGTAGTAATTGTAATAAAAAAGAATGACAATTATAGTGCCAAAATTATATACAGAAAATGTAATTCATATGCAACAAGCCAAAATAATGTGAAATGAGAAATGCAACAATATGCAACTAGTTATGATGTCATAGTTATAAGAAAAAAATAAAAGAAGTGATACCTTGAAATATGTCATCAAAGGATGATGAAAAAGTACAATAATAAAATATATGGCCATGTGGTGATAGTGCATTACAAGGGAATAAACTAAAAATAAGTTGCAATGAAGTATGTAGTAGAAGACCAAAACATTGAATATCAAAACAATCAATTGGAAGCAATGAAGGAGATTGTAGTAATGTGACTCAATAAGACTCAAAAAAAGAAGGTTCTCAAACCCAACAAGAATTATGGGCATGATGTAATCCTAAACAACACATTTGAAGGTAATCATTTGCATTCTCTTGTTCTTCTTATATACCATTCTAAATCATATCTACCAAAATTTTCATGTCCTCCAAAGGACATACCATTGTTGCACTCTTCCCGCTAAATATTTTTTTCTTATCCTTTATGATGAGAATCTCTTATTCAACATTAATATACATCCACACAAATAAACACAAGTAATGGAAATCATGAGTTCCCTAGACATGTTCACCAATATCTATTGCTAATATATCCTCATTTTTATTGCAAAAAATATGCATGCAAGGAATTGTAAGAACCAACAGTTTCTTCAATAGTATGCATCTCTTATTCATGTAGATTATAGTGTTACTCTTCCTTATCAAATATAGGGTCCCTCCATGATCCAAATTTTCAACTACTACACCTGCATTCATCATACTCAACCTTTTTTCCTTCTATAACTCCGTAATGATTCTCTTCTTGTGTAACAACTTAACACTTTATTCACTACCATATTGTAAACCACCAAATTCTTCTTTTCTCTCCTTTATCTTCTACCACTGTTCTCAAGAGCATCTATAATTGCTCTTAATATTTCAAACACATTAAGAGAACTCTTCGCATGATACCTTTTTCTCTTCTCCATAATGTACACTTCATAATCTTCTCGAGACTATTCTAATCAACTTTATAGAAGACATATTCTCATGCACACTCTTGCAAAAACACAATAACAAATAAAACACCTTCATAATCCAACCTACAATCCCAAAGACACATAATTTTAGACAAAGATATTATCACACTTACCTTCAATCTATGACTTATTTTTCTCATTTCTCTTTGTAGTTGTAGGACTTCCTTACACTTACAACAAACCCACTAGAGTCTCACAATTCACATTCCAATAAGAGAATTTTTTTAATAATATTTTATGGTTCCCTCTCATATCTCTCTATAGTTGTAGGACCACCCTCCCACATAAAATTTTCTTTGGGAGGTTTGTAGAGATTTCTCAAGATATATCCAAACATAAAATATTTTCTTTGATACTATTGTCACAAAAATCTGCTTTCTTGATGAACAACCTTGATCATCAACCTTGTGACACATTGAAACAATCTCCAAGTGTGGGACCTTGTTGAATGTAAGGTTGAGTCTTCAGAGAAGGCCGATTTCCTTATCAATCAAAGTGCAAGTGTTGGATTAACATAACACATGTAAATATAATCTAATGACTTGAGGGGGAAAAGAGAAGAAAGAATTCTTGAAAGGGAAAAAGGTTTGCCCCTAGATTGAAATTGATCTTCCTTTCCTATAATTGTACATAACATCAATAAAAATACTCAAGATATACACAAGACTCTATCTAAATCAGATCCCTAAGAATAGGTGAAGGTTAGGATTCTTATGGGATAGCAAGAGGAGCTGAAAATAACTCACAGATGATATCCAAAGAGGGGGTCAACACAATCATCTATGCTAAGAAAATAAATGAAGATGTATTCATACAAGAAGGTAAAGACATTACACAATTTTTTTGAACTAAAACAAGGTAAGATAGAATAATTTATTGATGCAAGGCAAAGAAACTTTTACAAATCACATAAAACAATTATTCTCATGATAGGAAAAAAAAGGAAGATCCCTGAAACAGGTTATAAAATTGTCTTTGTAGTTTAGGCATAACTCAGGTTGGATTACAATTAGAAACCCTAACCCCACATAGGGTTAGGTTACAAAATATCAAAATGGAAGATTAAAATATTGATTTGACTGTATGTTCAATACTTAAAAAATATCCCCCCATTTGGGAGAAACAAAAATTATTTACAAATGGAGAATGTTTCATGTTGATATGCATCATGGTGGCACCTGTAGAACAAAAATATCTCTAATCCACATTGAATGGTTGCAGGTAGCATCTGAATTGGTCTACAGAGTCTTTCTTGGAGTAAAGGAAAAAAATCCAAGTGGTTGAGTTGAAAACAGATCAGATTTATGGCATCGATAGAGAAAAAATTGATTTCGATCGTCCAGTCGACAACCACTCTATGCAAAGAATTTAAAATTTGTACCCACCCTGCAAGTTTGAATCTTGACCATTCAATCATGGACATTGTGTGAAGATGAACACGTGAGATAACACCACCAATCCCCCCAAAAGGCTCAAATAGAGCTTTAAAACATGGTCATTGATTGATCCCTTTATGAAAATATGACGGTCACAATTGAGTCACGTATTGGGTTGGACCCACCAAGTCCATCACATAGAGTTTGGAAAGACATGGCCCTTTGACAAGACAAAAAATCACTTTCAATACCACTTGAAAATCTTATCGAAGAAGGAGGGATGTTATCAAGATGTATCTTTTGTCATGCCAAAAAAGACTTGGAGTTCACCAAGAGAAAGGCCTTCAGAAATACCCAAAAAGCCTTTCCATGCCACGTGAGAGCTTGGCCGAAAAGGAGATGTCACCAAGACAAAGATGCCATCCTACCAAAAAGGCCATGGAGATCATCAAGACAAACCCCTTTGACAAAACATGAAACCCACTCTGTCAGCCTTGAAAGCTTTGTCGAAAAGGGGTCGAGGACCCCACCATCCGGTGGGAAGAAAAGGAGAAATCAGCCCACCATGACTGAAGACCCTCCAGCCAGTAGGAACTTTAGTGATTTGACTAGTTGGGGCGATCAACGATAAAAAATAAATTGAATCCCGAGGAGATTTAAAAGGCCAAAAGGCCTTCACAATTATTGTTTAGGGTTTAGGGCTCTCTTGGGAGGCTTTCTCTTAGGATCAGTAGCTAGTAAAATGATCTTAGACTGTATTTCTTCAGGGCCAAGTTTGACATAAATTTAGTCAACATTTTTGGTGACTCAGAAGCTTGATAAGCCTGCTTGTCACATAAAACCAAAGACCTTAAGTAGTAAATTGGGCATAGAGTCAAGGCATGGAAAAGGGTAAAATTTCTACTCCTACAAATTGGAATACATCAAAATTTTTTGCCATTCTGAAAGAACTTCCTATGCACATGCACTTCTTGGAAGGAAAATATCTGGAAATAAAAAGCTTTGTGCCTAAGCACTTGGAGGAAAGAAAACCTAATCTCCCCTACTCTAACTAGTCAGGCTTGAAACCTTCAAACAAATCCATTAACTGATTGGTTAAAGTAGCTTACTTATTTGAATAATGAAGGATGAATTGCATGGTCTTGAAAACATGATAAAGAGTTGAAAGAAAATTGGCAATATAATCAACCAATGTAAAAAATCCTTTGAACCATAAACAAGATCACAAACCTTTAGATTTTGACCAAGCATATTGCTGGCTTGGAATGCATATATAGCTTGGGTTTGTGGCTCTACAACTATAACCTCATGCTTGGCCTCCATCACAAAAATATGCCTGATTGGGCATCCTCTTGAAATGCCAAATTTTAAACTCTCTCGGATGGCTTCAACATGCTCAACTATCTTCTCCAGCATAATCAAACCATGCTGAATGAGACCTCCCCATTTAAAGGCACTGGACTCTCATCAAGTTTGGAAAAAAAATCAAAAATGATTTTTGAGAACATGTAATCATATAGGTCATGATCAACCTTTTCATCCATGATATGTTCTATCTCAACCTAATAGTTTTGAAAAAAAGACATATCAAAACATTTATCTTCATCAATCATCTTTGATTTTTGTTTTTGCTCATTATGATCAACCTTCATTTCTTGCAAGTCATCTCTCTGACTCTCCAAAGTCTGAAAATCATCATTTGTTTTCTCTTGGACCTATACTTGACATGGCAGCAAAAAAGACACCTCAATTATTTTCTCCTCATGTTGCTCAGAGGCCAACTCACTGAGAGGGGTCGGCTTAGTGTCCAAATCTGAACAAAATTCCTCTAATTCATCCCCAAAAGAATCCTCCTCAAGATCCTCTTCACTTTTTAGTAGAATGGGATTAATTTTGGCATTGTTTCAACCCTCATGGAGGTCTGATAAATCTAAAAAAAAAGTATAACTGAGACCTCCCATGGATCCATAGTCCTCCTAGTTTTCTTATACTTTCAATGTAGGCTCTTGCAATATGATCTCAAACTCCTCAATGTTGTCCTTATTTGTAGCAGGCCACTTAAAAAATTGGCAAGGAGGAAGATTACCATCTTCCCTCCACACAATGGGTCCATACTTGCAAATGCATATAATATTAGGATAAGATAATTGAGGGGGATGTGTTGTCTTCAAAATCTGATTCTGTTTAACATCCTTAAAATAATATGGTTTAAAGATTGGTGCAGCAGAGACATCAAAGATAAGAAAATTCTCAAGACAACATATGACAAGGTTTGATTAGACCTTCTACACTTCGGGCTTACTCATAGCCCAGGTGGGTATACCTTTGTGAATCAAATTCATGCTTTCAAACATAAACCCACAACAAACCAGTCTAGAAAACCAGTGGATCTATTCACCTTGAAATCAATTGAAAACAAAGAATGGAAATTGTACTTAAGGTCAGCATTTCGATCAACAAAGCATGCAATAAACAACTTCAATTAACACCAGTGCCTTATCCAAGGTCACAGAGTCATCTAAACTCAAATAAGACTCCTCAAACAAAACATCTTTATGTTTCCCGTCAGCTTGGTTTCTATCAATCCTTGTATATGCCTGACACCTACAAGAACTCAAGCATTATAAACCAAGCTATGGTCATCAGAATTCAAATTTCCTTCTAGAGAGTTTACTGGTATGAGTGATCCCCGCCTCTTTAATTTCCCTCCTAAAAAGAAAAGCTAACGAACACTTATAATAAAATTGCTTTGCAATTCCATTCAAAAAGAACAACCCTGGATTATTCAGAATGAAAACAGTAAACAAATTTGTGAACAAACTTGAAGACAACACAGAGCTTTACTCAAAACCAATAGTCTGTATATTGATATTTAGTTCAAAAAGTACTACAAGAAATTTTGATTCTCCATTAGACTTAGAAAAGCTCAGATAAATTTCTACAGCGTTCTCTTACAACTTTTGCGATCTCTCATCCTCTAGTCATGGTATCCATTTATAACAATATGGATGCACAAAGCTTCAGACTTCTCGAGGAGAGTTTGTTACAATCATTTCTTTCAAAGTAAAGAGGTTACAAACTTTTCGCAAAAGCAGTTACAAACTCTTTTCAGCCTCTGTAGTTTCTTCAACAGTTTGTTTGGTTGCAACCTCTTCTGTCTTTTCAGGGGCACTCTCTAACTATTCCGGATCATGGGTGGCATATTTAATCATCCACTCATTATACACTTCTTCTGTTGTCCATGAGAAATTAATCACCTTATCTTTAGTCTTAGTCAACCTTTTCCAAGAATTTCTCATTTTGTTGACTTCTGAATTGAGAAAAGCATAATGCGACTTAATTTTCTCTATCTCTTGTATTGTCACAACAAAGAAAGAAGCATCATCAAGATCAATAATCCCTTTAATTCTTGCTGATAATTTAGCTTCTATCTCCTTGAGCCACATTTGTTTGTCTTTTAACTGATCAGGGCTAGCAAAAACTCCTGGGAGCAACTCAAAAACTTGGTCAGTGTATTCCTTCTTGCACAGAATAACATTCCTCTCCACATTATCCACCTCTGCTGCTAATTGTATTAAAATTTTAGCGACATCAAAAGTGGATTTAATGATGGGATTGGCCCTTGCCTCATCACAGGATACACACATAAACTCTAAATCTTGCTCCCTAGGCCTCCATCTATCAAAAATAGGCGTCAAAATAGCCTTGTCTCTCTTGAGCTCATTCCATATTTCCATAATTTTACCTACATTGTTGTAGAGAAATGAGGCATTTATTGTATCTACAAAACTAGAAATTGTAGCCCTTACTCTCTCCTCATACTTCTTTGCATACAAGGCCTGAGCCTGTTTCAAATTTTCTAATTCTTGGGGAGTGATTTCAATCATTTGAGAGCTGGAGGGTGCTGGAGATGGTGGAAACTCAATGATAGGGCCAGTAGTGGAGGTCTTGCAGGAGAAGAGGAGATCATCAATGTTGAAGACTCACCTTGATGGTATTGTCCAGTCAACTAGCTCTGCAGCTTGGCAATGATGCTATCCTTATCTCTTACCTGCTCTTTGGCACTATTATAGGCCTTGAAAACTGTTTCCAACTTGATTTGGAGGGCCTCTTTCTCTTTGGCTTCCTTCTCTGCTACTGCAACACTGAATTTTGGAGTTTCTAACACAGTGCTAGCAGCCTCCACTACCCCTATACTCTGCACTCTCTTCACCATCATTCCACCAAGGTAGCTTGACCCTGGGGTGTCTTTTCTTTTCTTACACTCATTTCTCTTGAGAGACCACATGAGAAGTGCAACATTGTCCTTATTGAAAGTAACCCCCTCCATAGGTTTAGTCTCTTTTCTTACTGCATCTAATACCAGGGCATCTGCAATATCCAATTCGGGTAATATAAGCACTCCAGCTTGTGCTACCATATCTCTTCCCTGCTTAGGGGTGATGGTTTTGAATTCTTCCTTCATCTCTTGCTTTATTTCCTCTTCCACTAGGGCTGGATCTTTATTGGGTTGCTCAGCCTTTCTTGTTTCACATCTAGCATTATATCTATCTATGTGTTGTTTCCATATAAACTACATAAATGCTTCTGATGTGAAAAAATTGTTATCAGCTAGAAAGGCACTACTTGCCTTCTTTATCTCAGGATCCCACTCCTAGCCTTTAAGTTCAGTGGAGGTGATATGCATTTCAGCAGCAATGGGTTCTTCTGACATCCCTTCCTCCACTTCATCATAGGTGTATGCAATTTCCCCTAGACTACCCAATTGTAGGAGTTGCTCAGCTGCTGCTTGCTCATTTCCCATATGGATAGGGGATTGGGATGGGGAATACAAAGGTGTATTTGATTGTATATCTTTCCCCACCCTTTACTTCTTTGGGCTCTCTTGGATGTCGATGACATCTTGTATCTTCCTCTTTCCTTTGGAGGTAGAGGGCTCCCCTGTTGTAGGCACTAGCACACTATAACCTGATTTCTTATGCAGTGTGTAATCACCAAGAGGGATTGGCTTGCTAGAAGCTGACCTACTAAGGATCATTCTGGCTTTCTCAGGGTTGCTCTTGATTACAACTTCCCTCTTCTCCTTCAATGTCTGCATCAAATCTTCAAAGCAAACAATCAAAAACTTTATTTTCTCTTCTAGTGGGAAAAAGCTAGACAATGGGTCATAGCTATCATCAAACTGATGCACAAAATCCAGAGCTTTTTAATAAGCCACCCACTTTTCTTTCCTTAGCTCCTACTCATCTAGATCAAATTCATTTCTGATGAGGTCTTCAGGAAACTGGAATTGATGAGGCCTACCTCTGCATGCTACCTTCTTCCTAAACATATCATTGAAGAAGTCCTCTGGATCGGCACACCTGGACACTACAGTGGATAAATGATAAGGTTTGAGGAAATCCTCAAAGCAATTCCAGCCTCCCTTTGTTATTACAAATTGGTGGGCTATGGTAGCTGAATGGAAAATAGTCCCTTTACCCCTGCCTGTCAACTCTGCCTCTTGCAAGCCACCAATTTGTCTGAGGATCTCAGTGATTCCTACTTTGAGAGGGACCTGGTAAGGTAACAAAAATGGGGTGCCCCTGAATCCAAAAACTCTAAAAACTGTGGAGACTGGATATAAATAAATGTCACCCCAGTTATGAAATTTTTTTATGTTCTCTGCGAATTCTTTTGGTCTCATGAATTCCAGAAGAACTTTGGGGATTCTTGGGTTCTCAGAGTAGAGGAGAGTCCTTATCTTTGATGCAAAGTATTTATCAAACTTCAGAAAACTGGCATCCTCTCTATCCCATGACAACACAGTACTCCATAACTGTACTGGCATTTTTTCTCCTTCCTTCTCCTTAACTAGGTCTAATCCACTGGCAAAATAATCACCACCTTTGAAGAGAAAAAGATGCATTATGAGTGAGTACCATCCGAAAGGCCTATCCACCTTTCCATTCTTAATTCCTATCAACCCTCCATGGATAGCATTAGGAATAAAGGAGGCATAATCAAATGTGATTGCAAGAGAAGTATTCAAAATCTGAGTAATCATTAGCAGGTAATGATTCGACATATTTGCTTCAGCATCTTCTCCCAAAACTTGACAAAGTGCCCAATACATTCCTTTGGCCCTCAGAGTGAACATACTTAATGAGAAAGGCTCTTGTGTGTTGGGTCCTACAACTGTTAACCCTCCAATTTTCACAAAAAATTCCTTAAGAGACCCATTCCTGAGATGACTCCTCTATGCACCGTAAATTTGGGCTAATGATGTGAAGTTTATAGGTTCTAGAAAGTTTGTAAACTCATTAAGCCCAAATGCTGTCCTAAACTCTTCAGCATTAATTTCAACAAGGGTTTTCCCATTTACATCCCGAATGCTTCTTGTAGCTGGATCATAGTTTAATGCCATTTGGGTCAGCAAATCTGTGTCCATGAATACCCCTGGGACTACTAATTTCCCAACATCTAATTCCCAGATACTGTTTTGCGGGGTAGGAGAATTTCTCATTCCGAATCCAACTTTAAACAACCCCAACCTAGACAGTCCAACCTGTGGGTCTCTCAACCAATTACCCTTGTCATATAATCCTTCTCCTATCTTTAGATGAGGAGCCTTGGGTACTAATTCTTTTGCCTTTGAAGCCTGATTAGTTGACAACGTCAACTATTCTAAAAAAATCATCACAGACACTCCTCTCTGAATAGTTAACCTTACCAAAAAATTCTCTTTTAGGAGCCATTTTGAAAATGCGAGAAGTGAATGCCACTCTTAAACAATTCTGCGACGAATCAACTATCTTATTTAGAACACTACACAAGAATTGCTACACAAAAATATGAGAGAACCTGTTCTTTGCTTGAAGGAATTTGCTCTGCAACTGAACCGACTTGCTCTGTATCTGAGGAAAATAACTCTGCGTCTGCTCTTCTGCAAAATCCTTTAAAATATTTCTTTACCCGGTTGTTAGGAAATCAAATATTTGTACTTAGGGCCTTAACTATAACATTGATTCCGCATGCTTCGGTCGTCCCTTCAAAATTGAATTCATACAAGAATTCATATTTTTTGCTCCAACGGATCACAACATTCCTGCAAGTGTTTCATTTTTCTCTTTCGCAACTTCACGAAGCATAACCATCGGGTAGCTTGGTCCTACGAAATAACGCCAACCATTCGATCAAAAGAAACTTGATCGAGCGTTAGGTTAACTGACGGCTTTAGCTTTACTCTGGGTCTTGCTTTTTTATTGGCTACATGATACCACGTGGCATCCAACCATTGGCCTTAAAATTCTCTTCGCATTCCACTTGATACTGGCCGCGTGTCTTTCTTTTATACCACCGGTTCCACCTTGGCAGGCCCACACTTTCTTCTTAGACCATATGTCATCGTGACATGTGGACGGCTCGCGTTCATTCTCGCTATTTCATGGGGTATAAAGGATGAGCATCTTACCCTTGCGAAATAGCGCAAGCCGTCGGATCATCTCTTAAGCTGATCGGCTTTTAATCCTCTGAACAGGCTCTCAAGAGGGGTGGGCTCGCTGACTCATCGTGAACACCTGGCACCCAGTCACTTTCAGAGCTGACTTGTCACCTTCTTATTTGTAAAAAGGAAACCACGGGGCCCCACCTTTTTCACAACAACTATATCCTCCAGGTCATCGTCATGACATGTGGACGGCTCGCGTTCATTCTTGCTATTTCGCGGGGTATAAAGGACGAGCATCTTACCCTTGCAAAATAGCACGGGTCATCGGATCATCTCTTAAGCTAATCAGCTTTTAATCCTCTGAACAGGCTCTCAGGAGGGGTGGGCCCGCTGACTCATCGTGAACACCTAGCACCTAGTCACTTTCAGAGCTGACTTGTCACCTTCTTATTTGCCAAAAGGAAACCATGGGGCCCCACCTTTTTCACAACGGCTATATCCTCCAGGTCATCATCATGACACGTGGATGGCTCACGTTCATTCTCACTATTTCGCGGGGTATAAAGGACGAGCATCTTACCCTTGCGAAATAGCATGGGCCGTCAGATCATCTCTTAAGCTGATCGGCTTTTAATCCTCTGAACAGGCTCTTAGGAGGGGTGGGCCCACTGACTCATCATGAACACCTAGCGCCCAGTCACTTTCGGAGCTGACTTGTCACCTTCTTATTTGCCAAAAGGAAACCATGGGGCCCCACCTTTTCTTCTTAATAGCCATACCCGCCAAGTCATCTCCACCTGCGACTTGACTCACCTCTGGGGCCCGCCTTTTAGCCTTTAATCCTGACCCACTGACTGTTGTGACTTGTGCCATGTGCCGCCAACTTAGTCACTGTTAACCACCAGCTGGATCGTCTATGTGGCATGCCATGTGTTTTTTGCAACTTTGCTGGTTTTAAACTACGTGCAACTTTGCCTAGCGAAATAATGTGAGCCGTGGATCCATCTGCGAGATGCGCACTAGTTACTGGGCCCGACAACTTTAGAAGAAGAACATATAAGGCATAAAATATTTGATTAATTAACATAACCGCCTAGGCAAACAATAAGGGGGGACACTTCCTACGACCTCATGACCCATTACTTAAGTGAATAAAATAACGAAAGATTAGAAACCAAAGGTTTTAGAACGAAACACAAGAGGATTTAAAATAAAAAACCCTTAAACCCTTGAGGTCTAGAACAAAGCCAAAGTATTTGGAACTACACCCTATTCAAAATTCAACAAACTACAACCAATCATGGGAAAAGAAAAACTCAATTTAAATTAGTGATAACAGGATGAATAATAGGCTCCTGCATACGCTGCTACTCCATGGTCACCATCTTACTGATCTCTTCCTTCCTAGCAGAAGCAAGCTTATCTACAAGGGAGTCCTCATGTTGTCTTTGGGATTCCAACTCTTGTTGTTTTTGTTGATAAAATGTCTCTTCTTGATGCTAATCCCACAATTGTTGATTGATGTCATCAATTTGTCTTCTCAAATCCAACATTGTATTTTACACTGCAACTCCATGGTCACCAGCTTATTGATCTCTTCCTTCCTAGTAGAAGCAAGCTTATCTAAAAGGGAGTCCTCATGTTGTCTTTGGGATTCCAACTCTTGTTGTTGTTGTTGTTGATAAAATGCCTCTTCTTGATGTTTATCCCATAGTTGTTGATTGATCTCATTAATTTGTCTTCTGAAATCCAACATTGTATTATTCATTTCTGACATCAAAGACTCTACAAGAAGGGTCATCTCACCTTTTTGAGGTTAATTGGGCTGATAAGAAGGATGAGCAAGGGTGGGTGGGTAGTAAGCACTAGGAGAATTCCCACCTGATGCTGGGGCAAAGCCATTTGGATTGAAACTAGGAACAGTCCTATTTTTGTCATATTGGTAGGGGGAGGGAGAATGATTTTCATTTTCAAAAAAGGGTGGTGAATAGAAGTTACACCTGTGGTATGAACTCATTATGGAAGCATTGAAAAGAGATGGATCTTGTTAGATAGAATGCTTGAAAAGGGAAAAAGGATCTACCCTACTAGAGGAAGGTGACATACCATGATTCACCAAAATTTGTAGAGGTCGGGTGCTTGAAAAACAATGCCTCAAAAGGCTGAGACTAAGGAATATAACAGATCTTCAGTTGGTTTGAGCTTAGGACTGCTTAACTAGTAGATCCTCTTTGTAGACTTGCCAGTTATGTGAGATATTGCCTCCAAAGGTTAAGTTTTTTGAGAGACACACCAACCATAACCAAAAGATAAGAAAGCATGAACCAAAGCTGGTTCAATCAGTCCCACCAGGCATGCAAGCAACTGTTGTGATAAAAGTCTATCTGCTTGATGAACAACCTTGATCATCAACCTTGTGAGACATTAAAACAACCTCCAATTGTGGCACCTTGCTAAATGTGAGGTTGAGTCTCTAGTGAAGGTTGTCTTCCTTATCAATTTGAGTGTAAGTGCTAGATTAACCCAACACACATAAATATAATCTAATGACTTGGGGGAGAAAAGGGGAAGAAGGAATGCTTGAAAGGGAAAATGTTTGCACCTAGATTGAAATTAATCTTTCCTTCCTCTAACTACACATAACATCAATAAAAATACCCAAGATATACACAAGATTCTATCTAAATCAACTCCCTAAGAATAGGTGAAGGTTGGGATTCTTATGGGATAGCAAGAGGAACTGAAACTATCTGATAGATGATATCCAAAGAGGGGGTCACCAAAATCATCTATGCTAAGAAAAACAATGAAGATGTATTCAAACAAGAAGGTAAAGACATTACACATTTTGTTTGAACCGAAACAAGGTAAGATAGAATGATTTATTGATTCAAGGAAAATAAACTTTTATAATTCACAAATAACATGTATTCTCGTGATAGGAAAAAAAGGGAGATCCCTGAAACAGGTTACAAAATTGCCTTTGTAGTTTAGGCATAACTTGAGTTGGATTGTAGTTAGAAACCCTAACCCCACCTAGGGTTAGGTTACAAAATATCAAAAAGGAAGATCAAAATATTTATTTGATTACATGTTCAATACTCAGAGAATATCTCCCCATCTAGGAAGAAACAAAAAACTCTGCAAATAGAGAATGTTCTGTATTGATATGCATCATGGTGGCACCTACAAAATAAAAAGATCTTCAGTCTACATTGAATGGCTATAGGTAGCATTTGAACTGGTCTGCAGAGTCCTTTCTAGAGTAAAGGCAAAAAATCCCAGTGGTTGAGTTGAAAACATATCAGATCTAGGGCATTGACTGGGAAAAAATGATTTTGACCCTCCAATTGGCAACCACTCTGTGAAAACAATTTATAATTTATACCTGACCTACAAGTTTGAATCTCGACCCTTTGATCATAGAGGTCACTGAAAGATGGACACAAGAGATGATGCCATGAATCCCCCCAAAAGATCAAACAAAGCTTTAAAAGATGGTCATTGATTGAGCCCTTTATAAAAATATGACGATCACAATTGGTCCACATATTAGGCTGGACACACCAAGTCCATCGCAGAGAGTTTGACAAGACATGACCCTTCGACAAGACAAAAAATCAATTTCGGTGCCACTTGGAAGTCTTACCGAAGAAGGAGGGATATCATCAAGAGGTAGCTTTTGTCATGCCAAAAAATACCAGGAGTTTGCCAAGAGAAAGGCCTTCAACAAGACCCAAAAATCCTTTTGACGTTGTGTGAAAGCTTAGCTGAACAAGAGATGTCACCGAGACAAAGCCACCATCCTGTCGAAAAGGCCATGGATATCATCAACATAAACCCCTTCGAAAAGACATGAAACCCACTTTACCAGCCTTGGAATCTTTTCCGAAAAGAGGTCGAGGACCCCACCAAATGATGGGAAGAAAGGAGAAACCAACCCCACCATGACTGAAGACCTTCCAACTGATAGGAACTTTAGTGATTTGATCGGTTGGGGCAGTCAACGACAAAAGAGAAATCGAAGCTTGAGGAGGTTTAAAAGGAAAAAAGGCCTTAACACTTAGGGTTTAGGGTTTATGTCCTCTTAGAAGGCTTTCCCTTAGGATCAGTAGCCAGTAAATTAACCCCAGATTGGATTTCTTTAGGTCTAAGGTTGATATAAATTTAGTCAACATATATCACTTAACCAAGTATACGAAAGGGGATCCAATGAAATATTACCTAAACCTAGCAACTACTCACTTAACAACAAAACACACACCAAGTGAACACGGAAAAATAGTTCTATTTTATTATATAAAACTAAAATGTACCTTCATAGACTACTATAGGCTAAAAAGCCTAAAATAATTACACTTACACATATAAAACGACAATGTTATGATCTATATTTATGATAGACTAAAGTTCCATAGACCTCTGCACATTTTATATTGCACTCAACGATGATCCAAATCCTTGGTTTATGACATTCTCAATCCAATCCATTCAATTTACATGCTTAGGCCATCCCCTCTAGAAAAAATATATAAGAAACTTGATTTTATTCTTTCCTTTTTAATTTATCTATTTCCCCAATGTTTTTTAACAACCAAATGAATTGTCATTTTCAATGCACCTATCCTAGCAAACTTCCTCATTTATATGCAATTTATTTTTATTTTTAAGCATTTCTAGATATAATGTTAATAAAAAATAACTTATCATGTGTTTGTGAATTTCATACGCTTTAATAATGGTTTTGACTTTGTTCTTTTCCCTAATTAATCTCAAGGTGAACTATTTCAAATAATGGGTCTAAAATGGATTAGAGATTTTTTTTTCATATAAACTTAAACTAGAAGTGTAATTATTTCACATAATTTAATTTTGTTTTACATAGTATAAACTACTAATATTACTCCTTCAAGTTAAATTATCTAGATTATAGTTAGATATTTATAATAGTTTGGGCATATTTCAAATAGTTTTTAAACATGGACAAGTTATATGTCCATATTAAATTTAAAATAGTTTAGCAAGAACGAATGGATAAGATCCTCAATCTTTAAGTGGTAGACTTTCACTTTTCAACACTATTTTTTTTATCTTCGTATGATGTTTAATATATTTATTTATAGTTTTTTCTAAAATTATTTTTCAAGACATGCAACACCATTTGATAGGATAGAAGTGTAAATTATATTAATCTACACACAAGCCAAATATAAGTCTCCCTTTATATTTAATATCATCATAAGTTATTATTATAATCTACATACACATATGATGTTTTTCTTAAGTAAAATGGGGACCCTCTCTTTTTCTTTGTCTGGTTTTCTTTCTCATTCATTGTGTGTTTTCTTGCTTTTATTTTCCCATCATCTTATTGTATCTTTTATTTCCTTTCCATTTTTTTTGTGTTCATTTCCTTTGTGGTTTGCCCCATTTGGTGTTGGTCTTGATATTTCCTTTTTCTCATAGATCTCATTTTTTGTTGTTGTCTTGACCCCTTTGTTTTTTCTCTTTGGGTGGTGATGGGCGAAGCCATTGTTGTCACTATACTTGCATCATTTCATTTATATTTATTAAACCATATGTGTCTAAAGTTGTATGCAATAAGGACTGTTTTCAATTTTGTGGGGGGCTTTTACTTAGAGCATTGTGATTCTCTCTCTATCAAGCTCTGTCAAGAGCTATCAATTGGAAACTCTAATCATACAACTTATAGAGGTATCTGTTGGTAATATTGCATCATAACAGACAATGAAAGATTGTTGGCATTTCATAAGGATATTGAGAAGGTTGTTGATGATTATGGATATAACTGATTAAGGATTTTTTACTGTCTTGATATTATTATTTTGTCATTGATGTCAAGAAATTGATTTTCTAATTCAGTATGATGTTGCCATATCTTGAGAAGTATGATATGAAGATTATAAAGATGTCGGTAAAAGACACAAAAAAGAATATGATGAATAAGGGGATGAATAAGGTATTCAATGGGCAACTAGTACCGAGTCAGACAATGATGAGATCATGATGTTTTAGATTGTTTTAACATCATACATATGTTGTAAAATGTAAAGGTCAATACTATACTATGTTATCAAGCAAAGAACCTAGTCGGTAAACCCTAAGGAACCTAGTCGGTAAACCCTAAGGTTATCACTATCGGTTCATGAAGGCGAAATGTCTACCAAGTGAAGTTTAGTATTCACTGAGTTGTTACCGAGTTCTAACTGAGCTATAACAGAATGCATTAAATGGTTACATGCATTATTTAATGATGGAAGATGATGAGCTGGAACTGATCAATGATTAGTGAGCTATGAATGAAGTTTGTAAATGAATCTAAGGCAATGAAAAGTTGGCATGAAGATCTACAGCTCAGATTGAACCGCAATACCCTGGCACAAGTTCCAAGACTAATATGCAAATTCCAATGCGGGGTAAAACATTTTCAGATCGAAAGATGCATTGAACCTGGACAAGATAGAAGATCTGATGGCTATGATTGATCATGGGAAATGTGATCAAGGAGATTAAGCGGTTACCTAATTGTTTATAAATAGGAAACTATTGATAAACAATGTATGCGGGAAAGTGTATGCACAGGGATGCTACATAGTGATTACCGAGCACAGAAGCTTGAAGACCTATTAGAATAACAGAGTATAGAAGCCCAATAGATAGACAAGATTAGTTCTATGTCTAGATTGTATTGAACAAATAGGAATCTGCTTTAGCATTTTAGATGTGAAGTTGCAGATATATTTTATTACTGTTATTTTGTGAAAGTGATAGAAAATCTCTTAACTGAGTGGACTTGACAGTCTTATTTGTAAAACCCTCTAGCAAGGTGACATTCTGTTTGAGTGTTTGAAATCCTTTAACAAGGTCACTTCTAACAAGGTGAAGATCCTAACAGATCTGAGGGAAATCCCTTAACCGGGTCACATCTAGCAATGTGTTTGTAATCTTTAACAGGATTTGCTTTTAACCGAGCATACTCTAGAAGAGTATATTTCTTAGTGGGTCCAAAATCCCACAGTGGTTTTTCCCTATTTGGGTTTCCACGTTAAATCTAGTGTTATGAGGTTTATGATGTTTATATGCTTTTGAGTTTGCATGTTTAACAGTTTTGGTTATATTACTGAAATATATGTTACCGAGGTTGAATCTGATGTTTTTATGGTGGACTAAGTTTGAATGATTCACCCCCCCCTCTCATCTTGTTGGATATTGGATCTGTACTTATATTAAGTCTCAGAACTATCAATTGGTATCAAAGCTTTGGACTTCGAAAGGAAAGTTTAAAGGTACTTGAGTAAAGGATCCAAAGATGTCTAAGAGGGATGCACCGAAGCTGAACAAGTCAAGTTTGTCTACATGGCAGAAAAGGATGAAGCTACATCTATCAGGAGTTGGAGAATATGCTGTATACTATCTGGAGAATGATTTTGTCACACCGAGCACCTATCCATTGACTATGGAAGAGATAAAGGCAAAGAAAGAACATATTTAAGCAATGATTGAAATAACAACTGCATTGACCGACTCAGAGTTTAATGATCTAGAAGGCTGCAATGATGCAAAGGCAATGTGGGATAAGCTCATATCAGTATATGGAGGAGATGAACATGTTCAAACAGCAAAAGTAGATAGTCTAAGAGGACAACTTGAATCTATGAGTATGAATGAAGGTGAGAACATAACTCAGTACAATACAAGACTAAAGGAGATTGTCAATCAAATCAAAGGAGCAGGTGGAACCATTGAAGAAAAGGATTTATGCAATCCGAGTCTCTGCAATCAATGAATTGAGGTCTATACCTAATATGCCAGTTTCTTTAGATGCTACTATTGGTAAGATACATGCATTTGAGTTAAGTAACTTTGATAACAGTGGATCTTCAGTAAATAAAGTTGAATTTGCATTTAGTTCTTTTCATCTTGATGAATCTAATGATTTCAATGAAAGAAAGTACAAGTACTCTGAAGGAGATCATAGTGGAGCAAGTGAAAGATTTCATAAGAACATGGAGGTAGTACACAAATTATATGAGGAAATCAGAAAGCAAGAAGAGTTTGAAGCACTATTAGCCCAAAGGTTACCAAGAGGCAAAGTTAAGTATAAAGGAAAGCTACCTTTGAAATGTTTCAATTGTGATAAGATAGGACATATGGCTTCTAACTGTCCTGACAAAGATTTTACTGAAAAGAGAGATTACTGAGGTGACAGACAGAAAGATAATCATTACAGAGGACACCGAGACTTCAGAAGAAGAGATAGAAAGACATGCCTAATAGCTGATGAGGAATCCAATGATGATAACTCAGATGAGATTGATACAGAGGAAGTAGTTTATGTGGCTATCAAAGATGGATCAAATGAAGAAAGGTATGAAGAAAAAGCCCTAATATCTCACATAAACACTAATGATTATTGGAACATAGATACTGGATGCTCACATCATATGACAAGAGATAAACACAAGTTTGTTATATTAGAAGATTATGATGGAGGCTATGTTAGATTTGGTAATGATGCACCATGTCTGGTAAGAGGTAAAGGATCTATAACACTTCTTGATAATGCAAGATGCAATGATGTTTATTGGGTTGAAGGTTTGAAATACAATTTGTTAAGTGTAGCACAACTAAACAACACAGGTTACCGAATAGAATTTTAGAAAGGAATTGTCAAAGTTCATGACAAGAATGGAAAGTTAGCTACTATCGGGACACAAAAAAAAGGTAACACATTTCACCTTGACTCAACTCGAAATAAGTGTTTGTATGCAAAGATTGATGATACTTGGTTATGGCATAAAAGGTTTTGTCATGTAAATTTTGATAATCTGATCAAAATAAGCAAGAAGCACAGAGTAAGAGGTCTACCGAGTCTTGAAAAACCTTAGAATGCTATGTGCTGAGCATGCCAAATGGGTAGGATGACAAGATCAAGCTTTACAAGTAAGTCTTACACTTCTAATGGAATTTTAGATCTAGTGCACACTGATCTTTGTGGTCCTATGAAAGTTCAAAGTTATTATGGTGATAAATATTTCATATTATTTGTGGATGACTATTCAAGGATGATGTCAGTAATGTTTCTAAAAGAAAAATCAGAAGCTTATCAAATGTTTAAATGGTACAAGACAAGAGTTGAAAATGAAACAGGAAGACAACTGAAATGTCTTAGATCAGATAGAGGAGGAGAGTTCATATCTGATGAGTTCAACTTATTTTGCAATGATCATGGTATTAAAAGACAAGTCTCTGCACTGAGAACTCCACAACAAAATGGAATAGCTGAGAGAAGAAACAGATCTATTGTGGATTGTGCTAGAACACTGATGATTGAAAAGAAGGTGCCACAAACATTTTGGAGAGAAGCAATAAGAACAGTACTTTACACCTTGAACCGAGTTCAATTGAAGAAAGGTACTTTGAAGAAACCATATGAAATCTGGTATGATAAGAAACCTAATGTAAGTTATTTTAAAATCTTTGGAAGTTAATGCTATGTTCACAAAGATGATAGAAATGGCAAATTTGATCAGAAAAGTGAAGAAGGAACATTTCTAGGTTATTCTTCTAGAAGCAAAGCATTTAAATGTCTGGTCAAATCATCTAACAAAATAGTAGAAAGTGCAAATGTGAAAATTTATGAATTTGCAGAAATAAATGATGAAGGAAATTCCAAGGAACCAGAAGACTATTATGAATTTGTCTATGTTCAACCGAGAAGTCCTACCGAGAAGACTATTGAAGAAAATGAAGAGAATATCCAGTTACTGAGTGATGAAGAAGATCATACAGAGCCTACCGAGCCTGTATTAGCCAAGTATGTTAGAAGACATCATGCGCCAAGTCAAATTATAGGAGATAAGGATGATTCAGTGATGACAAGGATCAAACTGAGACAGAACACATGTTTGATAACTGAATTTGAACCGAGAATAGTAAAAGAGGCATTTAATAGTGAAGATTGGATAAATGCTATGACAGAAGAGATTGATCAAATCAAGAAGAATGACACATGGACACTAATCCCAAGACCAAAGGACAAAAATGTAATCAGTACAAAGTGGATTTTTAGAAACAAGCTAAATGAAAAAGGAGAGGTCATTCGAAACAAAGCAAGACTAGTTTGCAAAGGTTATGCTCAAGAAGAAGGAATTGATTATGGTGAAACTTTTGCACTTGTTGCTAGACTTGAAGGAGTGAGAACATTGTTGGCCTATGCTGCTTTCAAAAATTTCAAGGTATATCAAATGGATGTCAAATCTGCATTTCTGAATGGAATATTAGAAGAAGAAATTTTTATTAAACAACCTGAAGGATTTGTTGAAGACAAAAATAAAGATCAGGTATGTAAATTGAACAAAGCTTTATATGGTTTGAAACAAGCACCTAGAGCATGGTATGAAAGATTGCACTCTTATTTGATTAAGATTGGTTTTATAAGGACAAGTGAGAACAACAACATGTACATGAAGAATGATAAAAATGGAATACTGATCTCAGCCATATTTGCTGATGATATTATATTTTGTGGAAATGACTCTTTATGCAAGAACTTTGGAAATGAAATGAGCAAATAATTTGAGATGTCATTAATCGGTGAGATAAAGTATTTTATAGGTTTACAGATACTGCAAATGAAAAATGAGATTTTCATTACTCAATCCAAGTACATAAAGGAAATCTTGAAGAAATTTGGAATGGAGGATTCAAAACCAGTAAGTACTCCTATGACTACCAACTACAAATTATCAAAGAATGATGAATCTGCATCTGTTGATGAGACACTTTACCAATCTATGATTGGAAAGGTACAATATGTTGTTCACAGTAGACCAGATATAGCACATGCAGTAGGTATAGTTACAAGATTCTTTGCAGATCCTAAGGAAACACACATGACAACAATCAAAAGAATTTTTAGATACTTGAAAGGCAAAGAGGATTATGGCTTAGTATATCAGAAAGGAAATGATTTTGATTTAAAAGTTTATACTGATGTTGATTGGGTAGGCAACCTTGATGATAGAAAAAGCACAAGTGGAGGAGCTTTCTTTTTAGGAGAAAGACTAGTGAGTTGGCTTAGCAAGAAACAAGGATGTGTTTCACAGTCAACAACAGAAGCTGAATACGTTGTTGCAACATTGAATTGTACCAACATTGCATGGATCAAACAACTGTTGGAAGGTATAAATGAGAAAGTTACCGAGCTAGTAACTATATTCTGTGACAATACTAGTGCCATTAATATTTCAAAGAATCCTGTTATGCACTCTAAGACAAAGCACATCTCTATCAAATATCATTATCTTAGAGAAGAAGCTCAAGAGAAGAAAGTGGTGTTGGAGTATGTTAGCAAAAAGGAACAAATAGTAGATATCTTCACCAAGCCACTACCAAGGGACACTTTTGAATATCTCAGAAGTAAGTTAGGTGTCCTACCTCTACTTCTACTCACTGACCGAGTTCGGTGAAAGCATCAATCTGATGACTCTATTGAATATCTTTTGGGAGTTGATGCCGATTTATACACTTTAGGATGTTTTCTAAAGGTGTACAAGAAATATTATAGGGAACAAGAATTGAAGACAAAATGCTCTGACCAAGACTCAGTTGATACACAACAACAGGAAATCACTTCTTAGAGGAAAGTAATTATGTTTTTGTTCTTTAATTTTTGGCATTGTTGTCAAAGGGGGAGAAGACTAATATAGAGGAAGAAGACCTATCAGGGGAGAAGACTAAAAGAAAACTGAGCAGACTACAGATTGGAAAGAAGACTGAAAATAGGAGAAGTCTAATGTATGGGGGAGAGCATTTTAGCATTTCAGAATCACAACAATCTGAATCTTTTAAGGTCAAATCAATTGGTTTTGCCATCAATGCCAAAGGGGGAGATTCCTGGCAATATTGCATCATAAAAGACAATGAAAGATTGTTGGCATTTCATAAGCATATTGAGAAGGTTGTTGATGATTATGAATATAACTGATTAAGGATGTTTTACTATCTTGATATTATTATTTTGTCATTGATGTCAAGAAATTGATTTTCTAATTCAGTATGATGTTGCCATATCTTGAGAAGTATGATATGAAGATTATAAAGATGTCGGTAAAAGACACAAAAAAGAATATGATGAATAAGGGGATGAATAAGGTATTCAATGGGCAACTAGTACCGAGTCAGACAATGATGAGATCATGATGTTTTAGATTGTTTTAACATCATACATATGTTGTAAAATGTAAAGGTCAATACTATACTATGTTATCAAGCAAAGAACCTAGTCGGTAAACCCTAAGGTTATCACTATCGGTTAATGAAGGCGGAATGTCTACCAAGTGAAGTTTAGTATTCACTGAGTTGTTACCAAGTTGTAACCGAGCTATAACAGAATGCATTAAATGGTTACATGCATTATTTAATGATGGAAGCTGATGAGCTGGAACTGATCAATGATTGGTGAGCTGTGAATGAAGTTTGTTAACAAATCTAAGGCAATGAAAAGTCGGCATGAAGATCTACAGCTCAGATTGAACCACAATACCCTAGTACAAGTTCCAAGGTGGGGTAAAACATTTTCAGATCGAAAGATGCATTGAACCTGGACAAGATAGAAGATCTGATGGCTATGATTGATCATGGGAAATGTGATCAAGGAGATTAAGCGGTTACCTAATTGTTTACAAATAGGAAACTATTGATAAACAATGTATGCGGGCAAGTGTATGCATAGGGATGTTACATAGTGATTACCGAGCACAGAAGCTTGAAGACCTGTTAGAATAATAGAGTATAGAAGCCCAACAGATAGACAAGATTAGTTCTATGTCTAGCTTGTTTTGAACAGATAGGAATCTTCTTTAGCATTTTAAATGTGAAGTTGTAGATATATTTTATTACTGTTATTTTGTGAAAGTGACAGAAAATCTCTTAACCGAGTGGACTTAACAGTCTTATTTGTAAAACTCTCTAGCAAGGTGACATTCTGTTTGAGTGTTTGAAATCCTTTAACAAGGTCACTTCTAACAAGGTGAAGATCCTAATAGATCTGAGGGAAATCCCTTAACCGGGTCACATCTAGCAATGTGTTTGTAATCTTTAACAGGATTTTCTTTTAACCGAGCATACTCTAGAAGAGTATATTTCTTAGTGGGTCCAAAATCCCACAGTGGTTTTTCCCTATTTGGGTTTCCACGTTAAATATGGTGTTATGAGGTTTATGATGTTTATATGCTTTTGAGTTTGCATGTTTAACAATTTTGGTTATATTATTGAAATATATGTTACCAAGAATCTGATGTTTTTATGGTGGATTAAGTTTGAATGACTCACCCCCCCCTCTCATCTTGTTGGTTATTGGATCTGTACTTATATTAAGTATCAGAACTATCAGTATCTTCTTCATATATTCTAATAATTCTACTCTATCAACAATTATTCTATGAATAATGACCTAATTGCTCCACTTGGACTAAACATGACTTAACATGGACCATTCATGGATTCACCTATTGTAGTACCCTTCCTCGTTTGAACTCATTAGACTCATATTTTATTATTGTTTACTTTCAGTGGATACATTACCATGATGTGTTATTCAGACTTATATGACATTATTTCATGCTTTATCTGGATATGAGATGCATAATTTATTTGCAGTATTTCAGTACTTGTGATTTATGGCAGTTTTTAGATTATTGCTATGTACTGACACTTTACTTTATCTATGCAATGTGGAATTATATGTTGTGTGTCTGTGAGTGTATTAGATGCAAGGGGATGATTTTCCTTCTCATTTCGGTGAGAAAGGGAATGTCACGATTTTCCTTCTCATTTCGGTGAGAAAGGGAATGTCGAGATTCTCCTTCATCGATGTGTATGTCGTGTTTTCTATATTGTATATATGCATGCATGGTTCGGTGATGCAGGATATTGCAGGTACAAGTACCGGGTAGGTACGAGGTATCATCTCCACCTGGTTTCACAGGTCTGAGCGTGCCTTATGTTGTTCGATGGAAGTGGAGGTAGTAGTTGACCCTATTTTACTCAGTTACACTCTTGTGAGTGTTGTCATTTGGTCATCTTGTCAGTTTGTTCGGCCTTCATATTTTGTCATTTGATCTTTTTATGAGTATTTGCTTGAGGTTTGCTCAGTTTATGTGTTTAGTGGTTTTAAATTAATTAATTAAATTTATGGAGTTATCTCATAGTTGATATTTCTGAATTATGTATTTTATGCATTGAGATTATAAATTTAGTTAATTAAAAGAAGTTATTAAATTAAGTTGCAGGCTGCATGATATTACAATTATATTTTATTTAAATTTTAGTGAAAAATAAATTAGATTAATTTTATTTATTGTTTCCTAGAATTTTAAATAAATAAAAGAATAAAAGAATAAATAAATAAATAAATAAATGAATAAAAGGATTAATTAGAATTAAAGTATTGCTTTAATTTCTTTATATAGGAAATTAATTAATTTCTTTATATAGGAAATTAATTAATTTGCATGAGAAAAGAAAGAAAGAAAAATAATTTTTAATTATTAAATGTTAACTTATCCCTTTGTTAGAAAAATAGAAAAGAAAATAAAGTTGCTTTTATTACTAAATTTAGGTTTTTGGGGAAAAATATATTCAACCTAGAATTTTAGTTTAAAAAGGGGAATAGGTCTTTATTTAAAAAAAACACAGAAACAGGTCAGGGATTTAGGTGAAGAAAAATTTATTTGGAAGCTTGTTGAAGGATTGGTCCTCTTCTACAAATTTCTTCCAAGAAAGCTATACCAGGTTGGGTGGCATTCTTTTGATTGCTTGTTTTAAAGAAAATGTTTCTATTTCTTCTTCTTCCCGAATAATGTGTGTTAAGATGTTTGTCAAATCTAAAATCTTGTCTGATTCTTGGCTAAAGTCCATTACTGAATTTAATTTCTAGTTTATGGAAAAGAGTTATTTCTGGGTGTTTTTAGATTAAATTTTGAGAAAATTGGGAAAAGTTATTATGGCAAATTTTGCCAGGATTTTTATTGTGCATGAAAATTGCAAGATTTGGGAGGAATGAGATTTACCAAAGAAATCATTCCCTCTTGTTTAATTTTTTTTTGTTCCGTAATTTGGTTACGATAGTCTTTTTAATAATTGTAGCTCTATGAAATTATTTAATTTACTTTAGAAATAAATTTAATTATTAATTAAATTTATTAGGTTATTTAAGCTTTGGGAAAATTGTTTATTTAACTATTTAAAAAAAATGTATTAATTAAAATTCTATGAAAGTGAATTTTATAGGAATTGGAGATTATTGTTATTGTATTTTTTAAAAGAAATTAATTTAAAAAATATATATATAAAAAAAATAATAGAAAATTTTTTTAATTAAATTTTGCGTGGGGAGGTAGAGCCTGCTACCCATGATAGCAGAAGCTACCCGAAGGCAGGACTGCTGCCGTAAGGCAGTAGCGCTAGCCAAAGGTAGCGACTACTACCTACGGCAGCAGCGCTACCCAAGGGTAGCGACTGGTAACATTTGGTAGCGACTGCTGCCATATGGTAGTAGCATAGTTACCAAGATTTTTGCCTTGCCCTTTTGTGTGTGCAACTGGTAGATGGTTATTGTAGTAACACAAATCTGTCCGGCTCAATTAAATAAATGTTCGCTATTTATTTGATTAAAAATCCACTAGCCATCAATTAATTAAATTAATATTTAATTAATTTATTCCCAAACATTCTTCTATTAATTAAATAAATTATTCAATTTATTTTAATTAATTCATTAAATAAAATTCACAACCAATTAAATAAATAAAATCTATTTATTTAATTAAAATCCCCCTATTCCTCTTTTAAATAAATTAAATAAAAACATTTATTTAAATCATTATCCCCCCCCCACTTGCATTTTCCTACAAATGCAACTTGCCCACATTTATTGAAATAAATAAATTTTTATTTTTAATAAAATCCTATTTTCCCTCACCCACCAAATCCAATTGCATTCCTAAATCCCCTTCTAGATTCTTCTAACCCCTCCCTAATTAGCCTAATCCATCCCCTAATTATTGTCACATTCCTAAGCAAAATGGAGTCACTTCTCAAAGACTTCAAAAGTCTTTGAAAAATATTTAATGCTTTGTGTGTTCAACAAATTAACCCCCAAAGTCTTCAAAAACCACTAATGGCTCTTACATGACCATTTATGGCTCTTACATAACCATTTATGGTTATTTCAAACTTGTCTCCCCAAACATTTATTGTTTTGACCATATTCATCCTTTTCACATTTGCACAAGAGTTTATCCATTGGATAAAAGCTTTATTCTTTGAATAAAGAGTTTATTTATTCAACTAACCTTGACTTTAACTCCCAAGGTCATATGAAGCATTTAATGCTTATTCCCTCCCCTCTCGACCTATCTCACATTGACACTTGTCATCCTGGGATTGGGTTGAAAGCCCTCACATGGATTTGAAATCATTCAATCTTGACCCTTGTTGAGATTACTCAATCTCAACCATCCATTGCTCCATTTTTCCTATAAATAGAGCCCATTTCTTCATAATCTAGATCCTGAAAACTTGTATGCATTTAACCTATAGGCATTTTAGAGAGCATTTAGCATAAGCAAACTAAAATCTTGTTATTTTGGGTTAAAATCAATCATTTTAATATCATCTAGTATTTTAGCTTTTCATTTTACATTTAGAGCAAAAATACTTAAATCTCAATCCTCCATAAGCATCCATAGTGCAAAAAGCTACTGAGAGCTACACTATCTTGGAACTTGGAGAGGAGAGGAACAGGGAGAAGGAGCTAAGGGCATGTTAGGAGGTATTTGGAGCTACGTGATCTTATGCCAAATGCAGTCATAGATCATTACGGCTTGCTGACTACAACGTATACCTCGACCATATGAGCATGAACCATTACCAAGGATCCTTATTCTTTATTCTTTATGTATATACTATTTGTTTGTAGGAACATTTCTCTTCCTTTGGTTCCTTCCCCCTCATCCAAATTGGATAAAGGTTTTTATCTCTTAATACGGTATGCACTTGTCTCAGGATATGATCAGCCTAAGATCAAGGACGGTCCAAGTCATGCATGAACGAAGATAATCCTTGTCTGTTCTACAAGCAATACTCTGGTTGACTTGACTCTTATATCAAGTCATTTGTATTAACTTGCTATATAAAACCCATGTAAGGAATACTCAGGTCATCTTGAATCATTATGTCAAGATGCTTGTATTCTCTTCCAACATTTTAAAACTCAATGATGAAAATAGAGCACTATGGATCGTCATTTCATCTCATCTGTTTATATCTTGCATTCCGTTGCATATCACCCATCCATTCATTCATTCATATGTAGGCTTTTATATGCAAAAGTGACCATTAAAGCTAGTCTTGGATACAATCACGACCGAGTACTCTGATACATCATCAATGCATCATGCAAAGTCTTAAAAACCTTGCATTCCTCATGGTCATATCATCATCGCATTTAGTTGCATCTTGCATTAAGTACATTCATGTCATTTTTAACTTAACATTGCATATAGTTCATTTTTGACATTAGTTTTCATTAAAACATTTGCATCATTACATCAATCATAAATAATTAGATTCATTCGTGGGATCAAATTGTCTTTGATTGTTTAAAATCATTTACTAGGAATTCATTTAGTGTCAATTATCCATCATCATTTCATCATCCTTTATCATTTATTATTGCATACATTCATTTATAGTTAAAAGGTGCATTCATCCATTTATTAAAAGTATCTTATCATTCTCATTTTAGGATTCGTTCACATTGCATTCATTATCCTCTTTTTTTTAATTGCATTAAGGTGCAGTTATTAAAAACCATAAGTTATAGTATCATCACATTATCATTTTTACTTAAATCATATTTAAGCATTAAGAATCATAAATCCATTTGTTTCCAAACATTGGTTCATACCATTTTATATATATCCATTTTACATATGCATTCATTTAAACATTATCATATAAACATTTGTACTTTACATTTTGTTTATCCATATTGCATTCATTTAAACATCTAGATGCATATCCATACATAAAATCATTCATTCAACCATTGCATTAACATCATCGCATAAATTATCATTGCATAGGAAACACCAAAATCCTGTTCATAAATAATCATAAGCATGCATCATCATCATGGCATCACATACATAAAGCATTACATCCAAAATCAAACAAATCATACATATATAAACCTGCATTCATATGTCAGTATCCCACATCATAAATCATCATAAACACATGCATATAAAAAACATCTCATCAAATGCATACATGTACCCATATTCATCTAAGCAATAACTCATCATCCTGCATAAACATCCATACATATCATCAAAATATGGGATCTCCTCATATATATCATCTCATATATCAGAAAACAATGAAGTCTACAAAATTGGCTACCAAGAGCCATCCAAGATACAGTCCGAAAAAATAAACAATGATACAATACATATATGCAAAAATGCTCTCTGAAAAGCCACTCTGGCCAGATGCTGTCCCACCACCTCCTCCACCTCCACCTACTCCACCACTAGTACCCGCACCACCTGATCCATCTCTCCATGGAGGCCTCATCGAACCACCACTCACTCCTGCATCCCCTGATCTCTCCCTCCACAAAGGACCCATCACAACCCCACTGCTCTGCACCCTTTGTGATCCGGAATCTCCCTCTCCATCCCCCTCCCACTCAGCCTAACTCCTCCCTGTATCAATGGTCCCTGTGATATCTATAGAGGCAGTCCACCTCTCCCTCTCCGCTGACTTCGCATCCCCAACCCCCCACCTCCTCCACCTCCTCCACCTCTCCCCCTACCCTCAGTCCTTGACCTCCTGCCCTCCTTTGTCTCCGTCCCCTCTCATCCTCAAAATCTGGGATCGGCTCTGCTGGATCAAATATCCGTAAGATCGGGTACAATGCCCGGTACTGTGTGTACTCATCTGACACTCCTGCATCCATGACCCTTGGTTGTATATCCCACGGTCTCGCCTGCAGTGTCCGAAACTCTGCCAGTGCCTGATCATACGGTAGCACTGCCCCCCATGCATACCTCTCCCGAATAACCTGAGCATACTCTCCTGATCCACTAGGCAGTCCCTACTGCCGTCCAAACTGTCTCAGCACTCTCTCGGGCACCTATCTCTCCACATCATATGAGGTCCTCCCAATGAGGAATCAGGTCATAAAAACATAAGGCAGTGCCTCTCCATCACATCCCATGGCTCACACTCCAAGTATGGTCACCATATAACTGCATCCAAATCGTCCAGTGCCCGCCACCACCACTCTAACTTCCCCAGGTGGGGCTGACTCATCATGCCGCTATACATGAACATATATGGCTGGTCTACTATGTGGAACCTCAAACTCACTGGTCGAGTCACTGGTAGGTGCTCCCAGGCCCAACTATGAAGCATCATCACTCCCACTGCTAAAGAACCCCTCCCCCAGTAAACCACCTCATGGAGCTCTTGGTACAGGTGCATCAGCACGCATGACCCCCACGCAAATCGAGTCCCCTTGGTCATCATCATCATCTTGATCACCTATCCCCATCCCACGACCAAACCATGTGATCACCTGTCTGGACAAAGAAGTCCTCCCATGATACCTAATAAGACTGCTAGAAGAGGCTCATATAATGTCGCTATCTCCTCCTAGGCAATCGAGCCATCATCAATAAACACGTCCTCATAAAAAATCCTCTGAACTGCAAGGGTCCCCCAGGATCTATCATATGTGACCAGCTCCCCCCAAATTAGAATCTATAGGATGCACCACACATCCTCTAGGGTCACTGTCATCTCCCCTATGCCAGATGGAAGGTGCATGTCTCGCTATGCCACCGCTCGGCTAATGCTGTGATCAATCCGTGATTCATACGAATCACGGGCATGTGCATCACCTCATACAATCTGGTTGCGGCAATGCAATCAATCTCCACCTTTGTCAATCGATCCTGCAACCCCTATGTCGTAGGATGTCGCTCATGTAACTGCAACACGCCTAGCTCCTCCTGCACATGGACATTCATCAATCATCATCAGTTGTTTTGTTTTCAAACTTTCTTAAGTTTAAACCTAGACTATCAACAGATACTTTGATCAAGTATCTTTGGGTCTCAATAGGTAAGCAATCATGGCAACCTAGACTTCAAGAGGCATTTATCCTAATGACCTAAGTCTCATCAGGCTGCTATGGTTCAAAACAACTCCCACTCCACATCGCCCTCCATCCATCATTGGCATCGGGAGATTTTCTTCATCCAAACTAGGGCATCTTTTTAACCTAGAACAACAGCGCTATTTTACCAACAAAAGCGCTAGTTTCTCCACAATAGCGCTACAAACCTAACAAAAGCACTCAATCCGCTATCCAAAAGTGCTCAAACAATGGGGCAATAGCGCCATTGCGGCACAGTAGTGCTAATCAAGATCAATCGTGCTCAAACAATCCCTCAATAGCGCTTATTAATCAATAGCGCCTAAACCTGCATACAATCGCGCTAAAACATTTCAGAAGTGCTCAAACAATGGGGCAATAGTGCCATTGCGGCACAGTAGCGCTAGTTCATGGAGCAAAAGTGCCAAAACCATAGTTCCAATGCTCTTGCTCTGACTTGACTTGGACTCAGTAAAACACCTATCAAAAATGCGTAAAAATTCAAAATTCTAATTTGCATACCGCTGGTTCGTAGTCATCTGGCTGCTGGAACCGTCGGACTCGCTCAAATTTGTGCTTGGTAATCAGTATCGGCATCCTGACTACTACTCGCTCCTCCAAAAGGTCACTATCAGAGCTCTGGTTTCACACTGGTCGCGGTCACAAATGCTCCTATTTTCACCCCTTTCACCCCATTTAAACCCTTTGTCGTCACCGTAACTTCCCCCTGCTCACCGCCGTGGTCCCCATGAACTTCCTGAGCCCCCTCATTTCTCCATTTTACCCCCATTTTATTCTATTTTTCACCCGTCTTGCTCACTTCTTCTCTTCTAACACCCTACCAATTTTCATTCTTTTTTGAGAGATCACCCGATTTTTCAAAAATTTTCAGCCCATCTCTCGAGGGGGCATACCACCCATTAAATTTATATTTTATGGGGCATTTCTTCACACCAGTTTTTCTTTCTTTGAAACGACACGATAAACTGCACCGTCTCAAAGAGGGGCAAATGTAGTCACACAAATCGGTCCGGCTCAATTAAATAAATATTTGCTATTTATTTGATGAAAAATCTACTAGCCATCAGTTAATTAAATTAATATTTAATTAATTTATTCCCAAACATTCTTCTATTAATTAAATAAATTATTCAATTTATTTTAATTAATTCATTAAATCAAATTCACAATCAATTAAATAAATAAAATCTATTTATTTAATTAAAATCCCCCTATTCCTCTTTTAAATAAATTAAATAAAAATATTTATTTAAATCATTATCCCCCCCCACTTGCATTTTCCTACAAATGCAACTTGCCCACATTTATTGAAATAAATGAATTTTTATTTTTAATAAAATCCTATTTTCTCTCACCCACCAAATCCAATTGCATTCCTAAATCCCCTTCTAGATTCTTCTAACCCCTTCCTAATTAGCCTAATCCATCCCCTAATTATTGTCACATTCCTAAGCAAAATGGAGTCACTTCTCAAAGACTTCAAAAGTCTTTGAAAACATTTAATGCTTTGTGTGCTCAACAAATTAACCTCCAAAGTCTTCAAAAACCACTAATGGCTCTTACATGACCATTTATGGCTCTTACATAACCATTTATGGTTATTTCAAACTTGTCTCCCCAAACATTTATTATTTTGACCTTATTCATCCTTTTCACATTTGCACAAGAGTTTATCCATTGGATAAAAGCTTTATTCTTTGAATAAAGAGTTTATTTATTCAACTAACCTTGACTTTAACTCCCAAGGTCATATGAAGAATTTAATGCTTATTCCCTCCCCTCTCGACCTATCTCACATTGACACTTGTCATCTTGGGATTGGGTTGAAAGCCCTCACATGGATTTGAAATCATTCAATCTTGACCCTTGTTGAGATTACTCAATCTCAACCATCCATTGCTCGATTTTTCCTATAAATAGAGCCCATTTCTTCATAATCCAGATCATGAAAACTTGTATGCATTTAACCTATAGGCATTTTAGAGAGCATTTAGCATAAGAAAACTAAAATCTTGTTATTTTGGGTTAAAATCAATCATTTTAATATCATCTAGTATTTTAGCTTTTCATTTTACATTTAGAGCAAAAATACTCAAATCTCAATCCTCCATAAGCATCCATAGTGCCAAAGGCTGCTGAGAGCTACACTATTTTAGAACTTGGAGAGGAGAGGAACAAGGGAGAAGGAGCTAAGGGCATGTTAGGAGTTATTTGGAGATGCCTCATCATATTTGCTTCTTTAGTTAAATATGCTTTCATGTTTTTAGTATCTCTTTTGATATGCCTGTTTAGATTAGTTTTTGATTGACTAACACTAACGGTTTCTTGTGTGTGTTATTTATCTCAGACTAACCTTGTCCATTTTGCAGAGCATCAGTTATTATTAAATTTTTATTTTAAAAATATATATAATAAATAAAAATTATATATGTGTGTGTGTGTGTGTGTGTGTATAGAGAGAGATAGATATATATAAGGTTTTGTTTAAAAGAATGGTAGTCTTATAATATTTGAGAATGGATTAAAATCGAGGAATTTAGTCTTTATATATATATATATACATATTGGAGTTAATTTATTTTATTTGGAAGCATATGTTTAGATTCTTTATTAATTAATCATGAATATACATTAGGAGATTAATTTGTATGTAATTGTTTAAACCTTATTGGACAAATGACAAAATTGAATTCATTGTATTAATATACTTGTATTTTCTTATTGTCTGGAAAATCTTTAATTGCAAGTTATTTATGCTTTTGGCTGTTTTAAGAAAAGATTGCCTGTGTTAGGATCTTGTGTAAATGGTATTTGCAGTCAAGCTTAATTTTGTTGCAATTCTAGTTGAGTTATCATTATGTCATGTGTTATTATATCTCCTTGGTCAAGTGTTGTTGTATAACCCTGTTGAGGTGAGCCATTGTGTGTTTTGTCCAGATGGTCAATCCTGGGTTAGTGATTGTATATCCTTCACCTGTGGTTTGTCAGGATTAGTTATGGTTGTCTGTTCCTATAATAACCCACCTTAATTAACCCAACAAAATTGACCATTCTTTTTTTTTTGTTTACTTTAATCATTGTGTTTGATTAAATTGCATACTCTGGGCATCCATCCATTTGGATTAGGCATTCATCCATCCGGGATGAGCATCTAACCATACGGGTTAGGCTTCAGTCCATACGGACATAAGATTTCATCTATCCAATACAGGATAGGAATCTACCCATACAGGGTAGGCATCTATCCAATCGGGATAGGAGGTTCTCTGGCCAGAGACTTAGACTCATTGGGACCATTTGGGTCCTGAGCCACTCACTAAGTACTACACTCTTCTAATAGAAGTGCACTGAGGTCGCCGTCCTTAGGAGTAATTAAATAACATAATTCAAGCTTGAATTCCGCCTTGAAATTTGGCTTAAAGCCTCGGGAAGTCAAGCGAATCCATATGGGATTCCTTCCGAGTATGCGTTGAATTACTTTTTCCATTTTATTATGCTTATCTTTCAAATTAGGATTCTACTCAACCCTTCTCTTACCAAGCCTAGACCCCACCCACGAACGCCTGAGTACTAGGGACAACTCCGTCCCAAGACTGCCTACATACCCATTTCGGCACGAGATCAAGGTGTAAAGTATGTAGTTCTATTTTTTACTCTATGGTTTGATGTAAACTAATTAGTGGGTACACAACCCTTTCTAGGGTCAATGTCTCAGATAGTTTCTCTGCGGTTGCTACCCACGGTGGTAGCGCTTAAGCAAAGGCTCAAGATGGCCTATTGCTTGTGGCCTAAAACAACTAGATCCTAATTCTTATCATAAGCATCACCCTTGACCAATTGTCAATCGACAACAATTCTTCGAGATTAAATCAATTTCATAAAAGAATTTTACTCATCATCCCAATGGGGTTTACTATAGTTTAGCTTAGCAGATGAAAGATCGTTTTAGAGTTATCTTATTAAATTATCGATCCAAGGGGGATTACTCGCCCCTTGGATTTTAACTTCCAAGTGTCCCTTATTACTCCTCGATGATTTATAGGGATGATGCCACAGATGTCGTTGATGTAGCTTTATTAGGAGTTAAGTACAGTAGTTCAACATGATGACATTACTTGTAAGCATGACCCAGAGGAACTGTATATACTGAATGCTACTAGGTTTTGGTTTCCATCTTCCTTTATTTAGGTTTATAACTAAGAGCTATGAAAACATCATACTTGAAAACAATTACTAATTGAACGTGTATAATTTAATAAATTGAAATAACTACTTGATGAATCACGTAGAATAAAAACCATAACTAAATTATTTATTATTCACAACTTGAAATATATCTTGCGTAACAATGACCATTATGAAAATTACATATTAATAATTACACGTGTAACTTGCATGGAGATGAAAACGTCAATAAATATAACTAAGGTATAAGTAATTTGCATGATATAAGAATAGTGTAACTTGCGTGCATGATCAAGCAATGCATGATTCCTATGGTCATAGGTTCCAAAAATAGCGATTAATTTAGACATTAGATTCAAATCATGATAATGTGCAATAATTGCTTTCAATGAGTCCAAATACCAAGTAACCCAACGAATTTTAAGTAGTTTTCCAATTATAAAATTTAATACAATTTTAATTTACAAATTTGAAAATTGCAAAAGGGAATTTAATTATTATTATAAATTTTCCTAAGGGCAATTATACAATTTAATTTACAATTGAAAAAAAATCTAAGAAAAAATACTTTTCAAAAATTACCTAAAATATTTTTATTAAACAAAAAAAAGGTATAACAATGGCCGAATATATAGTGGTATATTTTTTTTTGAAAAAATAAAGAAAGGGGAGTACGTGGGAGTGGGACCCACGAGTCCCATCACCACTATGGGTTTGCGGAAGCAGGCCCACAGTGGTGAGGGGACCCCGTGGTCCCCTCCACTACCCTGTGGCCACTGCCCGGGTCCCATCACCACTACGGGTCTGTGGAAGCTGGCCAACAGTGGTGAGGGGACCTTGTGGTCCCCTCCACTACCCTATGGCCATTGCCGTGACAGTGACCGCAGGGGAAGTGGAGGGTACCACTTCCCCCAACGATTACAATAACCACTGCCACTACCCCGCACGCCGCCCAATACCCAAAATAATTTTTGAGAATATCTTGCTAAAATATAATACCTTTGCAACATTTAATACATTTTATCATTTGAAATAAATTATATATATATATATATATATATATATATATGTATGTATGGTTTACATTTCTAATTATTTAATGATATATATATGTAAACAAAAAGAGTATTTATTTATAAAAATGAGAACATGAATAAAATAGAAAATCAAACAATTGTTTTAGATTGATTTTATAGTAAACAGGGGGTTAATATTTCTAGTATTCACAAGGGGATAGAGAGTTTATTTCCAGTATTCACAAGAAGATTGTTTTTTTTTCCAGTATTCATAGGAAAATTGGTTTTTTTTTTTAGTATTCACAGGAAGATTGTTTTTTTTTTCTAGTATTCACAGGAAGATTGTTTTTTTCCAGTATTCATAGGGAGCTAGTTTATTTCTAGTATTCACAGGAAGATTGTATTCAACTAATATTCACAGGGAGATTTATTTAAATGATAATCACAGAGAGATTTATCTAAAGAATGAGATTCAGATTTCCATTAGAAGAACCAGAGAAATGAATTAGAGGGAAGAAATAAAGATTAAGATTCAAATCACACAGGGAAGAGTTTTAATCTCAAAAAAAGAGATTTAAAAATAAAGGAAATATGATCTTTTTTTTGCACAGATCTACAATCTTTGGAAAAACAAAAAGAAAGATTATACACATATTTCCTAAATAAAATAAATAATAGAGCTGCATTTTATTCCTAAATAAGAAGAAGAGATTTATTTATTCATTCACAGAGAGAGAGATTTATTTATATTTTTATATTCAATATCATCTCTAGTTTTCAAGAGAAAACAAAAAAGCAAAAATCTGATTTTCTACCTTTTAAATAGATTAAATAAAATATGCAAGAGAAGTCTGCATTTGTATTTAAAAAGAGAAAGAATTATATCACTGCATTTCTTTAAAGAAAACAAAATAGATTTTCTTCCTATCTAGCAATTAAAAAATGATTTCTTTCAGAAAACTATATTCAACTAAAGAATTTAGAAACTATATATATTTTTTGATAAATATAAATTCCTCATATGACAAAAGGAGAGAACCTGGTTTACTAAAGCTTGATGTTGAATCCTCTAGCTATCCTTTGATCCTTCCTTGCAACTTGAGAGAGATCCTTCAAACAACAACTTAAAAATCCTGCAACTAAAATGAGACTACCAAAGAAAAACTTGGGAAATTTCCTTCAAAACATAATCAACTCCCTTCTTTGAAACTTGCATATCATTTTATAAGAAAAATCCCTCCATTCCACTATCTAAAAAATTTAATTAAAAAGAAGATTCTTTTCCAATATTGGACTCATGCAAATTGATTAAACTTAGTGGGGGAGTTACATGCAAAGTGGTGGAGATTCCTCTAGAAGCTTCTTATTCTTCCTACAACATGTGCTATAATTGTGAGTGGAAAATAAATAAGTAAATAAAAATAATTATATTCTCCAAGTGTGTGTGTGTATTTATTTTATTTTATAACATTTATTCAATCATTTAAATAGCTTAACTTCAAATATAATAGAATTGTATTTAAATCAAAAAGTGGTAAAGGAGGGTTGTGACATCCTCCCCCCCTTAATTTGTGCATCGTCCCGATGCACTTATTGAACACATCCAAAAAAAAAGTCTATAGTTCATGATTAAAACAAAAAGGGAAACAACTGCTGCATTTCCTTAGTATGTTCCCACGTGGCATTCTTTTCATCATACTGATTCCATTGCAGTTTGCATTGATCAACCTCTCCGTTGCGCAATTGGCACTGGTGCCTCTCCAAGATTTTGAATGGCTCTATCATTATTCCTCCCATTTCTTGGACCTGTAAAGCATCCCAATTCAAAATGTGTTTCTCATCAGGTACATACATTTTAAGAAGAGATACATGGAAGACATCATGGATTTGGCTCAACTGGGGAGGTAAGGCCAACCGGTATGCAACTGGATTAATCCTTCCCAATATTTCGAAGGGTCCAACATAATGAGGTGCAAGCTTAGTCTTTTTCCCAAACCTTATGGAACTGTTGTGTGGCCTAACCCTTAGGAAGACTTTCTCTCCCACCTCAAACTCCCTTGGTGTCCTATTTTTGTCTACATAACTCTTCTGCCTATCTAAGGCTTCCTTCAATCTCTGCCTAATTTCTTTAGTTTTCCTTTCCATCTCTTTCAACATATCTGGTCCAACAATTATTCTATCTTCAAGACTATCCCAACTCAAAGGTGTTTGACATGGTCTACCATACAATGCTTCGAAAGGTGCCATTCCCAAAGATGTTTGATATGTATTATTGTAAGAAAATTCTACCAAAGGTAGGTACTCTTCCCATTTCTTCTATTGGTCCATGCAATACATGCGAAGTAGGTCTTCCATAATCTGATTCGTCCTTTTTATCTGACAGTCGGTTTCAGGATGGTATGCAGTGCTAAAATTTAGTTGAGTTCCTAGAGCTGCTTGAAGAGTTGTCCAAAACCTTGAAGTGAATCTAGCATCTCTATCTAATATGATTTTCTTTGGCATTCCATGTAACCTAAATATTTCCTTAACAGAGTGCCTAGCCAAGGTAGGTGCATCATCCATCAGGTTCCTTGGTATAAAGTGTGCCACCTTAGTGAGTTTTTCAATTAGCACCATTATTGTATCATGCCTAAAAGGTGACATGGGCAACCCTTGCACAAAATCCATACTAATAACTTGCCACTTGTGTTGAGGTACATCATGTAACTATAACAATCCAGCTGGATGTCTATGTTCTACCTTTACTCTTTGACACTCCAAACATTTAGCCACATATTTGACTATGTCATTCTTCATCCCTTACCAAAAGTATAACTTCTTTAGGTCTGCATAAAGTTTGTTAACTCCTGGGTGCCCTGAATAAGGGGCATTGTGAGCCTCCGACAAGACTACTTCCCTTAAGTTTCCTGAATTAGGAATATAGATTCTATTATTGTATCTGAGCAACCCATCTTCATCTGATGTATACCCTTCAATCTTAGGATTGGTTGGATAGTGTTCTAATGTCAATTTGACTTGCTCATACCATGGGTCGTGACCCTACTCATCCATCACTTGCCTTTTGAAAGAAGTTTTGAATGTTGCTATAGTCATCAAGTGTCTCCTCCTACTCAAAGCATTTGCCACCCTATTTTCCTTCCCCTTAATATATTCAATTTCAAAATCATATTCACTTAGAAACTCTAACCACCGTCTTTGTCTGACATTTAAGTATGGTTGTGTAAAGATGTACTTTAGTCCTTGGTTATCTGACTTTAACTCGAAGGGCTTCCCTAGTAAGAAGTGTCTCCATTTCTGTAGGGCATGCATAATCGCTGCTAACTCTAAGTCATGGGGTGCATAATTAACTTCATGAGTCTTTAGCTTTCTAGATTCGTAAGCTACTACCCCTTCATCTTGGACAAGTACTCCTCCTAAACCTTCAATAGAAGCATCAGTTACGACTATGAAGTGTCCATTTGGATCTGGTACTTTTAGAATGGGTGCTGAGGTTAGTTTTCTCTTCAAGATTTGGAATGCCTTATCACTTTGTTCTATCCACACAAACCTTTTACCCTTCCTTTGTAATGAGGTGATGGGGTTTGCTATTTTAGAGAACCCTTCCACAAACCTCCTATAGTAACCTGCTAGCCCCATAAAGCTTCTTACTTCTGAAACATTTTTAGGGATCAACCATTCTACTATTTCTTTTATCTTATTTGGGTCAACTGCTATTCCTTCCTTTGATATTATATGCCCAAGGTAGTGAATCTTTTCCTCAAAGAAGGCACATTTTGACAATTTCCCATATAACTTATGTTCTCTCAACCTTAGAAAAATAATTTGTAGGTGTACTAAATGTTCCTCCTCATTCCTAGAGTAAATCAATATGTCATCCATAAATACCAAAACAAATTTATCCAAGTAGTCATGGAGTACACTATTCATTAGGTTCATAAATACAGCTGGGGCATTAGTTACACCAAAGGAACTACTGTGAACTCATAATGCCCATATCTAGTCCTAAAAGTTGTCTTTAGAATGTCCTCCTCCTTAATTATGAGTTGATGGTATCCTGACCGAAGGTCTATCTTTAAGAAAATGGCTGCTCCTTTCATTTGGTCAAAAAGATCCTCTATTTAAGGTAAGGGATACCTATTCTTTATTGTGACCTTGTTCAACATCCTATAGTCGATGCATAGTCGTAAGGTTCCATCCTTCTTCTTAACAAACAAGACTGGCACTCCCCATGGTGATACACTTGGCCTTATTAATCCCTTAGCTAAGAGTTCCTCCAATTGCATTTTGAGCTCTTGTAATTCAGTTGTGTTCATTCGGTAAGGTGCCCTTGATACTGGTTCAGCTCCTGGTAGAACTTCGATAGAAAAGTCAAACTTCCTTTTAGGGGGTAAGTCGGGTAACTCTTCTGGAAATACATCCTTGAATTCCTTTAAGAAAGGGGTATTTTCAAAAGTTGGGGTATTTTCCTCTTTTCCTTCATCAATTTCAACCATATAGATTAGGCCTCCTCTTCTTCATTCCTTCTTTAATTGCATGGCTGATATGGTTTCTGTATTAATGGGATTAAACTTTCCTTGGATTTTGACCCTTTTTCCTCCATCATCCAAACATTCAACAACTTTTCTATAGCAATCTACATTAGCTTGATTATCTATTAACCAACTCATTCTAATTATTACATCACATATTCCTAGGGGTGCCACATAGAGATCTACCCTTGTTTCAAACTCAGGAAATTGTACCCTTGCCCTCGGCAAACACTTAGTTACTTCCCTAGTTGCCTTATCCCCATATTGAACCGTCCATGATAACTCCATTTGATTAACTTTTAATGCATATTTTCTTACTAATTCAGGTGAGATGAAACATTCAGATGATCCAGTGTCAATTAGAATTGAAATTGATTGTTCAAATAGTGTACCTGTAGTTTCCACGGGAACATTCTGGTATCTTCCTCTTCAGTTCCTAACTACTGCATGAATCCTTTGTTGGGGTCCTTGTTGGGGTTGATTGGCCCTAATTTGATCTTGCATCCTAGGACACTCTCTAGTAAAATGGTTTCCCCCACACATGAAGCATCCACCTGGAGGACCCCTCTTGCCTTGATTCCTAGGGGGATCATTTCTTGTTTCATTGGCCTTGGGCAGATAAGTTATCCCGTTCTACTAGTCATTCCTGTTATAGTTGCCTCTGTTATTATTGCCCCAGTTATTATTATTATTTCCATTCCTCTGATATTGATTAGGGGGTGGCCTTCTTTCGAAAGAATTATTCCTTTGACCTTTGTTGAAGTTACTGTTCCCATTGAATTCTTGCTTCCTTTTAAATGAGTGGTTCCCATTATAGTTCTGCCCTGCTAGTGTTTGAATATTCCTCTCTTGCCTTAGGGACTTTTCAAGTACTTCGGTCATGTTTTTGGGTCCATGCATGTCAACCTCTGCCCCTATGTTGGTATTTAGCCCCAAAATGAACTTCCTTGATTGGCCTTCTTCATCTTTCTGGTACATAGGTACATATTTAAGCAATTTGGCGAACTTATCCCAATATTGTTGGACTGATAGGGGCCCTTGATGTAGATTATGGAATTCTGTCATCTTCTCATCAAAGAATAATTGAGGGAGCCACCTCTCTCAGAAGTGGTGAACAAATTGATCCCATGTGACTGTATCCCTGCTATACCCATTTTGTCCCTTGCTGTTGGTCCACCAACTAGCTGCCTTCCCTGTGAGTTGATAGGAACCCCATAAGGCTTTGGTTGTTTTGCTAAAATCCCTTAGTTCAAAATACTTTTCCATTTCATTTAACCAATTCTCAGATCCTTCACCAATTTGCCTCCCATCGAACTTAGGAGGGTTGATTTTCTTGAAGTCCTTGGAGAGTTCCAATATGTTATTTTGTTTTCTATTACCCACCATATTCCCCTGATTGCTACCAGGGTTTCCATTTTTGGTACCACTTCTATTTTCAAAGTCATTCTTCCTTTCCCTAAGGTCCTACATTGATTGTTCCAAGAAGTTGATTTTATCTCTTTGTTCAGTTAGAAAGTTGATTATAGCCTCAACCCCATCTTCGTTATTTCCTGGGTTATGTTGATCCCCTTCATGGTCTTCCTCATAGTTTTCTTCATGGTTTTCCTCATGGTTTTCTTCCCTTTGACTCCTAGTGGTAGCACGTCTTCCATTACCCCTTCCTCTTCCTCTTCCTCTAGCCATCTAGATTTTTACCTGAAAGTTAAATTATGTAGTTAGTTTTTGATTTAGGATTTTAAGATTTAATTTCTACCATTGCAAAAAATTCCCTTAGTTGTATAAATTGAAGTGAGCACAAGGCCTAGATTTGAACCTTTTCTCTGATACCACATGTAATAACCCACCTTAATTAACCCAACAAAATTGACCATTCTTTTTTTTTTGTTTAATTTAATCATTGTGTTTGATTCAATTGCATACTCTAGGCATCCCATCCATTTGGATGAGGCATTCATCCATCCAGGATGAGCATCTAACCATACAGGTTAGGCATCGGTCCATACGGACATAAGATTTCATCTATCCAATATGGGATAGGCATCTACCCATACGGGGTAGGCATCTATCCAATCGGGATAGGAGGTGCTCTGGCTAGAGACTTAGACTCATCGGGACCATTCGGGTCCTGAGCCACTCACTAAGTACTACACTCTTCTAACAGAAGTCCACCGAGGTCACCGTCCTTAGGAGTAATTAAATAACATAATTCAAGCTTGAATTCCGCCTCAAAATTTGGCTTAAAGCCTCGGGAAGTCAAGCGAATCCATATGGGATTCCTTCCGAGTATGCATTGAATTACTTTTTCCATTTTATTATGCTTATCTTTCAAATTAGGATTCTACTCAACCCTTCTCTTACCAAGCCTAGACCCCACCCATGAACGCCTGAGTACTAGGGACAACTCCATCCCAAGACTGCCTACATACCCATTTCGACACTGTCATGCCCAAAATTTAGGGCAAGAACAGGATAATTTTTTTTTATAATAACAACTATATAACAAAAAGTTCACTAACACGACATGCACTAACATGTTTTGTCAAAACTATATTCGAGCTAACTCTGATATAAATCAAGTAACGAAATTAATTTAAAATTTATTTGCGGAATACTAAACGATTTAATTTATTTTCTCATCAAACTTAGTCAATAGATTAATTAAATCAAACTCATTAAAATAGTAGATGAAGATAAAATTAATCTCCAATAACCAATACTTGTATTTTTCCCTAGGAAACTAATTAATTTAGTCCTAACTCTTAGATCATAAAAGTCTATAATTTATTCAACATTAATTAAAATAGGATTTAACTAAATCGACTAAGGTTCAATTAAATTGGTAATAATTAGTTTCCTATAAAGCGTAATTATTTCCCAATAGCCAAATTAAACTTACCCAACTTAATATAAAGTTCGATTAAATTTCAAACAAAACAATTTCATAACTTAAACATAACCCCATATGTTTATTAAAAAAACAAATATAATTTATAACCACATATTAAAATATTTAATCCAAAATTGTCTTATTCTCTTATACTTTCAAACTCAATATGTATTGGTATATATATATAATTATATATATACATATATATAAATATATATATATATATATATATATTTAAATATTATATTAATTTCCACTTCTTTAGAAAAATCCCCATGCAAACCCTAAATTTAAAATACATTATAAAATAAACCTCTCTATACTTTTTTTTTTCTCTATTTTTTTATTATCCTTTTACTCTAGTTCTAACCGAGCTAGGGTTTTATATTTTTCTTTTATGCTCATTGTTTTTGCAGGGTGGACATGGCAGATGCGGCAGCGATTTTTGAAGTTTGCTAGGGCGGTGGGTGTGTCGGGTGCCGCCACTGTGCGACCACACAGGGTGCGTAGGCATTGCCCACTATGTGCCCACACAGTGGTGGCGTGGGGCGCCGGGCCACTGTGTGTTCACACAGTGGTGGCCCGTGGGCCGCCCACTATGTGCACACACAGTGGGGCCCTCGAACCCCTTTTTTTATATATATATATATATTTATTTTAAAATGCATTTTTTCTAATATATATATATATATATATATATATGCACCAATAAGTTAAATATGTTAATATATTTTAATTGACAAAAAAAAAAACAATTATAAATAAATATATATTTACAGATATATATTTATTTATATGTATATGCTTTGGATTCTTATTAGATTTAAGGCTAATTTCTTTTAAGTAAAAAAAGTTTATATTTTTTTAAAAAAATCTTAGAGCAGATTATTAATAATTCTCAGATCTAAATAAGGCAATATTTTATTTATTTATCTTTTTTTTTCTTTTTCCTTTATTTTAAATTCCCTATGCTAACATATGAGATAAACCATTGGAATTTAGACCTATTATCTGTAATTAATTGATAGATAGGGATCCAATGAAATTATGTAGCAACTAAAGAATATGATATAATTTAAATCAAATAGGCTATTCATCTCTAGGTTTATTTCTGCAAAAAGGTAAATAATAGAGTTCAATAATTTTAACAACGACTATATACATATGTGATTATTAAAACTAGATAGACCCTTTAATTTCTAGACTTAAATTTTTGCAAATAAATATGTGATATTGATTTCTGCAACTTTATTTATCTAGAATCCTTTAAATTTAACCATGCAATTAGGAATTAACTAAAACATTTGTTTTCAAAGTAACTTGCATGCATTCATTAAATTAATTCTTTACTTTCCTAATGTATTTCATAAGCATAAAAGGGATGCAATGATTTTTTTTTCTTTTCAAATTAATATATACTCAACAATTATCAATTTTCAAAAAAAACTTTAGGAACTAAATCCAAAATTATTCACTTCATTGCTGCAGTATCTAAAATAGTACATTTCTTTAAATTACATCTAAAAGACACTATTGTCATTTTTCAATTAAGTCTCCCATTATTAATAAATGAGGACTTTAAACAAAATAATAAATATGTTTCTAGTAGTTTTCTGCAACAAATAACTCCATCAAATCTCCATTTGTCCTAAATCGTTCTACCCAACAACCTGCAAATAATCAAAGGATATGACCATGGAGTGCTCACCTCCCAGCCTAGGCTAACTGGTAGCCACCCTCGAGCTCGGAGAACCAAGCCCTAGATAGGTAACAAACATGCAAACATAGAAGACAGAATACACACAAACTCAAAACACACTCCCAAACCCGGGCTACACTACACCACACATTGGTGATGTCTTTTCAAGGGTGGTAGTGGACCAAGTACCCTGAGGAGACTGCAAGTATGGTAAAACATATAGCCACCTCATGGCAATCCAAAACATATAGCCACCTCATGGCAAACCAAATACATCAAGTATAACAACCCCACATTCCTTATGCCCCCCAAGGCATTCATGCCTTATTTCCCTCCTTATGACCCCCAATGTATAAACAAGCCATGCAGCAAGGATCACATAGAATCCCTTGTGATCGCTCTCATAATGAGAGTCTCTCACTTGAGGGCTATCACTTCTACCACCCACAAGATCCTCCTCTCTCCCAAGAGTAAGAGGTCTTGATGACTCCCAAAAACACATTCAATGTATGAACACAAAATACCAAATAAATTCCCAAGAGGACATGCACGGAAACTAGTCTCTTACATGAACATTACTTTCAAAAAAAACACATGCAATAAGAATTCCATTATAAGAAAGATACAACCAACCTTAATCTGCCCAAAGGTATGCTAGTTTTGTTGAGGATGAGCAACCCAATTCCACGGTTCTTCCCTTTCTACCCTTAGCAAAATTCTCAATCGAAAAATCTAGCTTATTCTTTTCAAAATTCTCTTGTCTCCAAAAATGGAGAGTGGGTGATTACCCACAAGTTTTCTAATTCTTGCTTAAGAAGCCCATTGTGAGAGTTCTCATAAGTTTCTAAAAACTAAAGAGGAAGGTAAGGTAGAATGGGAAAGGGAACTCTCATTCGAAAAGGAAGGTTTACAACTAGGTTCAAATCTTCTAATTTCAATTTTCGCATAACTTAGAAAAGTCAATTTTTAGGGTGTCTAAAAGGTCACATGGGAGTAGAAAATTGCCTAAAATTACCCCTAACCCTTAAGTATACCTTATGGGCTTTAGGAAACCCTATTAAACTACCCCTAGGTGTCCATTTAACCCTTTTTTAACCCCTCTGAAGTTTATTTTTGGGTCAAACCTATGTTGACCATCCCAAAGATTCTTTACCCAAGGCATTTATGGAATCTCATTACATTAAATGAAAAAGCTATAGTTAAACAATTCCCACCAAGAGACAAATTTAAAAATCCAAACATAAATCCACACGTGTCAAGTGACACAAAGAAAATACTTTTACGAATTTATACATGAAATCGTCTCTTGTGGATTTTACATAAATCAATTAAATAACACCTAACACACATGTATCATTTACTATTACGAATAAAATATAACACAAATGGGGGGGTTGTCTCTCCAAATAGACAAACCCTAGCTTTACGAACATACATAGGTCTAGGTTTGGTTCTCCGTAATATTTCCATGGTCACATGAATATCTTTTCTTGCACCACTCAAATACACATTAGTAATTTCCAATAACCTCGTATAATATTAAACACATGAATTAGAATACACACCAAACACTTCGCATACAATTTACATTTGAACAATTCAATATATCTCATATGCAATTAAATCCACATAAGCAATTATCATAATTCTCATAATTTTGGTCCACACATAAAACATACATCTTAACTTTATCGTCATAATTAAAGTCCTGCAAATCCAATAATGACATACCTCATCTCCAATTTATCCTATTCTAGAATCATATAGAGTTCTTTATCGTAAAGCATATAAATGAAGCATCAATATTCATCCATGTTATCAAATCATGAAATCGTATAAGTTCTACATCCAGACATAGCTGACATACGTTAAATCAAGATTATCAAATCAATGGATCTTTTAGGATTTCAAATTCATAAAACATCAAAATGTACACCACCAGGTGCGATAACTCTATAACTTGGTTCAATTACTTTTCTCACAAACCTATTTACCTAACACAGTCCATTTTATTGAATTATAAGACATTTATTAATAGGGTCAAACATGGTCAACTAAGTTAATCAAAGCTTGGTTTGGGGAAGGCCTTACAGGCATGGGATCAAGGCGTAAAGTATGTAGTTCTATTTTCTACTCTATGGTTTGATGTAAAATGATTAGTGGGTATGCAACCCTTTCTAGGGACAATGTCCTAGATAGTTTCTCTGCGGTTGCTACCCACAGTGGTAGCGCTTAAGTAAAGGCTCAAGATGGCCTATTGCTTGTGGCCTAAAACAACTAGATCCTAATTCTTATCATAAGCATCACCCTTGACCAATTGTCAATCGACAACAATTCTTTGAGATTAAATCAATTTCATAAAAGCATTTCACTCATCATCCCAATGGGGTTTACTATAGTTTAGCTCAGTGGATGAAAGATCGTTTTAGAGTTATCTTATTAAATTATCGATCTAAGGGGGATTACCCGCCTCTTGGATTTTAACTTCCAAGTGTCCCTTATTACTTCCCGATGATTTATAGGGATGATGCCACATACATCGTTGATGTATCTTTATTAGGCGTTAAGTGCAGTAGTTCAACATGACAGCATTACTCGTAAGCGTGACCCAGAGGCACTATATATACCGAATGCTACTAGGTTTTGGTTTCCATCTTCCTTTATTTAGGTTTCTAACTAAGAGCTATGAAAACATCATACTTGAAAACAATTACTAATTGAACGTGTATAATTGAATAAATTGAAATAACTACTTGATGAATCACGTAGAATAAAAACCATAACTAAATTATTTATTATTCACAACTTGAAATATAGCTTGTGTAACAATGACCATTAGGTTCCAAAAATAGCGATTAATTTAGACATTAGATTCAAATCATGATAATGTGCAATAATTGCTTTCAATGAGTCCAAATACCAACTAAGTAACCCAACGAATTTTAAGTAGTTTTCCAATTATAAAATTTAATACAATTTTAATTTACAAATTTTAAAATTATAAAAGGGAATTTAATTATTATTATAAATTTTCCTAAGGGCAATTATACAATTTAATTTACAATTGAAAAAAAATCTAAGAATAAATACTTTTCAAAAATTACCTAAAATCTTTTTATTAAACAAAAAAAAGGTATAACAATGGCCGAATATATAGTGGTATATTTTTTTTGAAAAAAATAAAGAAAGGGGAGTATGTGGGAGTGGGACCCATGGGTCCCATCACCACTGCGGGTCTACGGAAGCAGGCTCGCAGTGGTGAGGGGACCCCGTGGTCCCCTCCACTACCTTGCGGCCACTACCACGACAGTGACCGCAGGGGAAGTGGAGGGTACCACTTCCCTCGATAGTTACAATAACCGCTGCCACTACCCCACACGCCGCCCGATACCCGAAATAATTTTTGAGAATATCTTGCTAAAATATAATCCCTTTGCCACATTTAATACATTTTATCATTTGAAATTAATTTTTTTTTTATATATATATATATATATATATGGTTTACATTTCTAATTATTTAATGATATATATATATATATATATATATATATATATATATATATATATATATATATATATATATATATATATATATATATATATATATATATATATATATATATATATATATATATATATATATATATATATATATATATATATATATATATATATATGTAAACAAAAAGAGTATTTATTTATAAAATAAGAACATGAATAAAATAGAAAATCAAACAATTGTTTTAGATTGATTTTACATTAAACAGGAGGTTAATATTTCTAGTATTCACAGGGGGATAGAGAGTTTATTTCCAGTATTCATAGGGAGACAGTTTATTTCCAATATTCACAAGAAGATTGTTTATTTCTAGTATTCACAGGAATATTGTTTCTTTTTCTAGTATTCACAAGAAGATTGTTTTTTTTTTTCAGTATTCACAGGAAAATTGTTTTTTTCCAGTATTCACAGGAAGATTGTTTTTTTCCAGTATTCACAGGAAGATTGTATTCAACTAATATTCACAGGGAGATTTATTTAACTGATAATCACAGAGAGATTTATCTAAAGAATGAGATTCAGATTTCCATTCAAAGAACCAGATAAATGAATTAGAGGGAAGAAATAAAGATTAAGATTCAAATCACACAGGGAAGAGTTTTAATCTCAGAAAAAATGATTTAAAAGTAAAGGAAATATGATTTTTTTTTTTGCACAGATGTACAATCTTTGGAAAAACAAAAAGCAAGATTATATGCATATTTCCTAAATAAAATAAATAATAGAGCTGCATTTTATTCCTAAATAAGAAGAAGAGATTTATTTATTTATTTATATTCAATATCATCTCTAGTTTTCAAGAGAAATCAGAAAAGCAAAAATTTGATTTTCTACCTTTTAAATAGATTAAATAAAATATGCAAGAGAAGTTTGCATTTGTATTTAAAAAGAAAAAGAATTATATCACTGCATTTCTTTAAAGAAAACAAAATAGATTTTCTTCCTATCTAGCAATTAAAAAATGATTTCTTTCAGAAAACTATATTCAACTAAAGAATCTAGAAACTATGTATTTTTTTTGATAAATACAAATTCCTCATATGACAAAAGGAGAGAACTTGGTTTACTAAAGCTTGATGTTGAATCCTCTAGCTATCCTTTGATCCTTCCTTGCAACTTGAGAGAGATCCTTCAAACAACAACTTAAAAATCCTGCAACTAAAATGAGACTACCAAAGAAAAACTTGGGAAATTTCCTTCAAAACATAATCAACTCCCTTCTTTGAAACTTGCATATCATTTTATAAGAAAAATCCCTCCATTCCACTATCTAAAAAAATTAATTAAAAAGGAGATTCTTTTCCAATATTGGACTCATGCAAATTGATTAAACTTAGTGGGGGAGTTACATGCAAAGTGGTGGAGATTCCTCTAGAAGCTTCTTATTCTTCCTACAACATGTGCCATAATTGGGAGTGGAAAATAAATAAAAATAATTATATTCTCCAAGTGTGTGTGTGTGTATTCATTTTATTTTATAACATTTATTCAATCATTTAAATAGCTTAACCACAAATATAATAGAATTGTATTAAAATCAAAAAATGGTAAAGGAGGGTTGTGACAGTTTCACCATAGAGTTCTCATAGAGAGACCTTTCCCATTAGTGTCCTAAGAGAGAGTGGCTTTCGAGTAGGGGCCACGCCCAAAGTGGATGGCAGGATAACCCCTCAAAAGTCAGTTAAAAAGTGATAACCTAATAATTGATTTGGGGGTGGGTGGAATAAATATTAATTAAGATAATGTACCTCGTGCATAGGTGAGTGCTAATACAGGGCTCATAATGTTGCGAGAAGGCCTGGAATGGAAAACTTACCACCTTGTCTTCACGAAAGGATTGGTAGGGTCCACATGAGACTTAGATGGAGCTGGAGGTTCGGGAGAGGTCACCAGGATAACCCAGGATGGGGGCCGGGACCTATGGAGGCCTACCAGGGTAACCACCATAAGCCATGTGATGACACTCTCTCCTTAGAGTCACTAGTGTTTGTGAGTTGAGTCACATGGATGTTTGCAGAGTCATGTAGTTCTTTCATACCTATCTTATTTTGCTTGCTTGAGGGTTTTCTACTATCTCCTAGCACAGTGGGGTGGTTCCATTTCGGGATCACATGGTTGGGTGGTAGTGCCACTTCCCATTGGATGTTTTGGATTGTTTCTTTAGGTAAGGAAAGGATTCACTATTGTTTCTTGGTTCGTGGTTCATGTACCAACTCATGTTCGTGATCATTGTTCAGTTGAGACCTTGTGGTAATTGTATTAGACTTTTATATAACCTTGATATTGTAACTTTGAAATCTATGGTATTATTGGAAGCCATGTATTTATGGATATTGTAATATTATGTCAGTGGAATGTACGTTAATTCAGTTATTTTGATCTTTTGTATAAATGGTTTATGGATAAATAAATGCATTGGAATACTTTGATTCTTTCATTATGGAATTTAGATGTATGTGTAGTTTTAATCTTATTCATTTAATTTACCTAATTAAATGGACAATTGGCTTAACCATGGTGTTAATATAATCTATGAATTAATCTTCATTGGTAACCCTTTGGAAATCATGTGTTAGACTTCCGTTGTGTTATTAAATGCACTATTGTTATAATTAATGCACTTAAATCTTTAAAAAAAAAAAATTATTTCACCCTTTAGTTGCCTAGTTGTGTTGTTTTCCTTTAGGGTTCCTGGCGGGGCATTACACCTATTCTAACAAATCAAATGAATAGATTCTAAGTTAATTCCTACTATACTGAAATCAAACTCCTAGTTCTATTTTGTAATGAAAGAACCTATTTTACACTTGCATGAAAAAAATAAACATGATTTAATCTAAGAACACACACTGCAGAAAATAAATTGATTCCATGAGTGAAACACAATAAAGCTTATGTATAATATTCACTTAATCAAATTATTCTAATTCTTTCTAAGAACATGATAATGAAAAGTTTCCTAAAACTAAACTATCTTAACAACAAAATTTATGCTATTCTAGTTAATTTGAACTCTAAGAAACAAAACCATGATTATGTTGTAAATTTCTAAATGTACTTTAAAACAAAATGTAAAGACTATTGTGTAGATAAATGAAAAAAATAAAATGAAATAAAGTCACCTTCCTTTAGAAGAGTAGGCCCTTCTCTATCTCTGGAGGGACTAAAACATCAAAATTAGATCAAATTCCTTCAAACTTGTATTAAAATGGGCCTCTAAAGGGAAGTACAATAGAGTGTTTGACAAAAACTAACTAGAAAATGATACTAAAAAACAACAAGATACCCAACTAGATTAACTTCTAGCTTGAATACAAAGATGGGTAAATATACACTTATTTGAAATTCAAATACAAAATATGCCAATTCAAATGACTGAATGGTGAATATAATAAAGGACTTGGAGATAGAAATTCCACTCAAGATCTCTCAATTCATAGCAGTGGAACCAAGAGTTACACTTGGAAACAACATTACTCATGAACCCGCCTTAAATGTAACAAGTGGCTTGGAGTTCTTTGGAGTGATCAAAACTCCACATGGCACAACAAAATTCAAAATAAACTACCACATCAAGTAACAACTATCTCATCAAAGTTTGATTTTGAAACAAATATGCAGATGATTCATAGAATCATGTTTAAACTACAATAATCATCAATTTGACCCACATAAAGCAAACATTTATATCAAAATACTATTTCTATCTAGCAAGACAAAACACAAAAGAGATAATATTTGAGTCTTCAATTTACTGCCATTCATACTAATTATTAAAATATTAAGAGTTTTATGAGCACAAAATATATTAATATAATAGTAAAACTGAGGACTCATCATCCTCCCCTTCCTAAACTTGACCATGTCCTCATGGTCACTGACTTGACAAATCCCTATTAATCTATTCCATCTAGATCACCAAATCAAATCTTTGTCTCCTATATTCCACATATGTCCCGGACATGGATATCCATTTAGCTCCACCACTCTTCTTTGCCAATCAGTCAAAGTATATCCTGTTAGTTGAGGTAGCTCATCAAACCGAGGTGAATGCATAATGATGATCGGAGGTCTGAACCTCATTCCTATAGAATTTTTTCTTTGTTTTTCTATCTGAAGGATAACTAATCTGACTCTAGTCAAACTCTAAGAGATGTTAGTGGGAGAGATAGGTTCCCTTCTTCTCAATGGTTTAGGTATGAAGTTAAACCTCTATGTGGCATCCTGAAGAGCTCTATACAGAAGCTAGTTTTGAACATCCTTGAAACTTCTAATACTTTCCTCCAAATTTATGATATAAAATGGTTCCATGTCCTTAAGCCTTGCTATTGCAAGATATTTACCCCTAATGGATAGGGAATTTGGTACATCACCCCTCATGGGTAAGCCTAGTCTATTTTGAGATTCCCTATAGTATGTATTTTTATGTTCCCATTCCAATTGATTTTGCAATGATGAAACAAAAGACCTTATCTGTAACTATCCAACATACAAATTCAAGAAATACTAAGAATGTTGACCCATAAGAAAGCCATGCTGAAAGTAGTCACACATTTGATTTTGAATAGTAGGATAATTTCTTACAAAATCCTCAAGAAACTCAAAGTCATCCTCATAATATACTCTCCTTCTCAATAATAACTAATTAATTTCCATTTTAATAAGTTTTCTCTTAGAAACAAAGCATACATACTAGATGGCTTCCTCTAGAAACCATGGTAAACACCAACTCCACAATCTATGTCATTCTTTGCTCGGTCTCTTTTTGTTGTTTATGCACCTCCTCCAATTCTTTTCTGAATTGCTCATTTTTATGCTTATATTTTATAGTAGTTGGAGATAGGTATCTAGGAGGAGTTGTGAATGTCGAGGCTTCATTATCATTTGGTCTTGAAGGTTGTTCCCTCAATTGCTCCTCCTTTCTCACCAATTCCTCTTTTAATCTTTTGATTTCATCTATATTTGAATTTGCCTAAGAACTTTCTTGCTCAAAGCTTCCTCAGTCTCACAGAGTTGTTTCTTCATATTATCTATTTCTTGTACTAATTTTTGAGCAATATGCTATATGTTAGCCTTAATTTGATGCAAATATTTCTCTTTATTTCTCAAGGCCTCTTCATAAGTGTCAATTCTTCTATTTTTAGCTACTTCCTTCTCTAGTTGTGAAATCATCATTGCATATTTTATTTCCATTTATTCCTCTCTTATTCTCATCAACTCATCCTAAGAAGGACCTTCTTCCTCCATCACAAGTTTCTTTCCTTCCCTACAAACAAACCTTAGTGAAGGTGGTGTTTCCTGAGAATCTCATGCAAGTGGAGTAGGGGGTTGTCATTGTTGTAGTGAATAAATTTCGTCATCAATAAAAACTTCATGACTGCTACTTTCAACATCAAATTCTTCTTGAGCTTCTTCCTTTTAGGAATCATTGATATCAATATATTCAGTTTTCAAAGACTGTGAAGGAGATTTAGACTTGCTCTTCTCTTGAAGTTTAGAAGTTGCATCAACATTTCCTTTGATGCTAGAAGAAACAAGGGAGTCTTGAGGAGATTGAATTTCTTCCTCTTCATGGATAGAGGACTGATCTAGAGACTTAGTAGGGGACTCCTAAGGACTTTTTTGTTCTTCATCTTGAGTCCCACTATTAATTTGGGTGGTGGAGGCATTATTGGCATTAGATTTTGCTCCTAACTTCTTCGAAGCATGCCTTCTAAAACTACTCCTAGTAACCCTAGATGACTCACCTTTTTTCAAATTTAACCCTTTTGGGTGTGGGCCCTTTCTTTTTCTTTTTGCTTGCATTTTTTCTAGGCCCTATTAACAATCTTAGCCACCCATCCTCACCCAACTTCTTTTTAATAAAATGATGTTTGATTATCATGTGGATTAGACTATGGTGACTTATGGGACTTCCTCTATTCTTTACCTTGGCTATCATTACAATGATTTCAGAAAATAGAAAAGCTACAAGGTTGACTCTTACCTCAGGTTTAGTACTTCCATATCTGAGGTGAGTCAAGAGTCGTATTCTAGGCCCCAAAACCTTGTTGTATTGACCATCACAAGTGAGGAACTTCATCAACCATAGTATTGTTATTTTCTAGGGTTCTTTTAAACTTGCACAACTCACTCCTTTAATGCTTCCCTTATGCAAGTGTAAGTTTGACATTAGCTCTTCTGAATTAGTTTATTGGTAGAATGTGTCAATTAATTCCTCAAAATTGAACTTCCTTTTTCCAAAGAGCTCACCTTCTACTGGAATATTGGAGATTTAATTGATAATTTGTGCATTGGCCCTTCAACTATTTCTCGCACTTTGGTGACGTTGACATGGAAACTCTGCACAAATTCTTCAACTTACTCCAATTAAGATCCTTTATACATTCTTATAAAATCTAACCACCCTATATCTATAACAATATTTCTATTTCAGGGTCCAACCCATAATCCTTAGGCTCTAACCTCCTCCTTTGACCAATCTTAGACTATACAGTTCAACTTCTAAGAGCATTTTCATAGATTTATGAATAATTCTAGCATCCTTAATATGAAAATAGCAAGTTAAGTTGTTCAAACTAAAACTATAATGGTGATAAAGATGCCTAATTTGGTAATTATACCCTGTACTTGCAATGAATGCAATAAAAACTATGAATTTAATACCAAATTGAGTTTGCTTCATGTGAATTATCAGTCTTTCCAGTATTTGCATTCAATTCTGACAAACTAGACATTCACACGTTTCACTAGACTTGCTACAACCAAAATATGATGTCACCAACTATCCCTTGCATTCAGTCCTTTTGAAGTAATGATTGTGATGACTTTTTAGAAAAAAATGGCATTTATTGTGACAGTTGTTCACATGCTTCGACTTACTTCTCCATAATCATTACATAAGCATCCCCCTTTGTCCGCTTTATATTTTGACTCTTATTATTATTTTCATTTTTTTCTTTTTGAAAATTATTTAATGAATGGAGACTCACTTAAACTCAAAATATTTCCCATTTGCATTATGCTAACTAACTTAGAAAATTAAATTTAAAAAATAATATTAATAATACATGTTTACCTTACATGTTTTGCTTTCCAAATAAATCTTCATCTAATGTAGAATGAGTCTGGAGTTGTTAGGAATTTCTTTATCAACAAATTAGAGCAAAACATTAATTTATCAGGAGCTACTCGAAGTTCATCTATGAGATGATCAGGAGCTGATTAATTTGATCTTCTTCCAAAAGCATTAGGAGCTTTTTGGAGTCTCTTATTTGTCAATTGTATATCTTATTCATTTGAACCATCAAGATTTTTTGAGAGTCAAGAGTGAACAAAAGTTGATCAAAGTAAAGTTGTTTTCGACTTACTCCTTTAGGTATGAACTATTTTTTTTGGTTTTCAATTAGCCCTGGTTTTTTTTTAAGAAATCATCATTTTTTGTTTTCAATTTATCTCTTTTATTCATGGTTTTGAAATTTTTTATAGATTATTGCATCCAATCATGGAAGTGATATCTTCCATGATAAAATGTCCAACTTTTGATTGACATTCTGCTAAAAAATCTTCTTTTGATGTTGGCTTGTGATAAAGCTTCAACTAATGACCATTAACTAGCATTCCTTTCTTTTCTCCATCTATTGGTATCAATCAAATATAACCATTATCAAAGACTTGATCAATCTCATATGGAACCAACCATCTAGTATGTAATTTCTCTTTGAATTCTTGAAATCTAGAATCAAATAATAAGGCTCAAATTTTGACTTTGAACTATCTGCTTACAATGTTTTATCATGCCAAGCTTTCCTCCATTGTTGAATAATATCTATGTGGTTTAATGCTTCCATCCTTATTTCATCAATTCTAGTAGTTGTAGAATCTTGGTTTTTTTTGGATTCAGATAGTTTTATCCCTACATCCATAGTCATCCTTAAAGTTTCAAGCTCAAACTCAATAGGCATGACAGGGGTCTTTCCATAAACCAGTTCAATGGGAAGAATCTAGTAGCGGTATTCCAAGTTGTATTGTAAGACCAAACTACTTCTACTAACCGATCAGACCAATTTGTTCTCTTGGATGAAACGGTTTTTATGAGAATAGTTTATGATTCCCTATTAGTGACTTCAACTTGACCATTGGCTTGTGGATGGTACAAAGTTGTTTTCCTATGTGTCATATGGTATTTTATCATGAAAGCTTCCATCATTGCTAGCATAAACTATGGTCCTTGATCAAATATCATTTCCCTTGGTGTACCAAACTTATGAGAACTTTCTTGTAAAAAAAATCTGCAACCTTATGTTCCCTCACCATTGATAAATCCTTGAATTTTATTCATTTTGTAACGTAGTCTATACAAACTAGAATATAATGGTTTCTTCTAGATGGTGGATCAATGGGACCCACAAAGTCAATTCCCCATTTCTCAAATGGTTCCAAAGCTAACTGAGGTTGTAAAGGAATTTCCATAGTTGGTGTAGGTCTCCCCATGTGTTGGAATTGATCACAATGCCTCACATAATTAGACACGTCCTTTGACATGGTTGGCCAATAGTATCCTACTCTACTTGGATCTTATGCACAATGCACATAGTGGAGTAGTATCCTCTTTCTGGTCTATCATGGCATGCACAAGTGATATAATAAACATCATTTCTAATACACATCTGCGAAGAACATGATTAAGACACATTTTAAATAGCATTCCATCAATTCATTTAAACCTAGAACTTTCTTGAATTAATCTTTTTTTTGTCTAGAGTTAAACTAGTTTGGACACTTCCATGTTACAAGATAGTTTGAAAGATGAGTGAACCATTGAGATTGGATATATATAGAAAATAAGTGTTCATCTAGAAATTAATCATTAACTGGTTCATCATTACCTTGCAACACCATTCTTGACAAAAAGTCAGCAACAATATTGTCTTTTCATGACTTATTCACAATAGTTATATCAAACTCCTACAATAACAATAACCATCTGATAATTCATCCACCTACAATAGCTTTATTAATTAGGTACTTAATAGAAGCACGATCAATATGGACAAAAACCTTATACCTAGTGATATAATGCCTAAACTTATTTATTGCATAGACAACATCAAGAAACTCTTTTTCAATGGTGGTGTAATTCTTTTCAATTGGAATTAAGTTCTTACTGATGTAATAAATTGCATGCATGGATCCATTTTCATCTTTCTATCCCAATATTGGTCCAATTATTGAATTAGATGCATCAACATAAATATGAAAAGGTTCTCCCCAAACAAGACCTTTAATAATAGGTAAAGTAGTCAATGCCTACTTAATAAGTTCAAAATATTTTTTGACAATCATCAAGCCATTCAAACCCAATATATTTATTTAGCAATGTAAATAAGGGGCCAAAAAATTTACTAAATCCCTCAATGAATCTCTTGTAATAACCTGTATGCTCAAGAAAACTTCTAACATCAATTTGGGTCTTAGGAACCTCTATTCGCTAAATAATTTAAACCTTTTTAGGATCCACTTTGACCCCTTCTTTCGAAACATTATGTCCCAAAATAATTTGCTCATTCATCATTAAGGATAATTTATCATGATTAAGAGATAAATGATGATCCTTACTCCTTTGTAAAACCTTGTTCAAACTTTCCAATGCTTCTTCAAACATTTTTCCATGAACAATGAAATCATCCATGTATACCTCTACACAAGTAGTAGTCAAATCTACAAAAATAGCTTAAACTACCATTTCAAATGTCGTAGGTGCATTAAAAAGACCAATTGGAAGAAATATATATGCAAAGGTGCCCCAAGGATAATTAAAAGTCATTTTCCTCTAATCCTTAGGAGCTACTTGGATCTAATTGTACCTACTAAAACCATCAAGAAATGAGAAGTAATTACTACTAGCTAAGTTGTCTTGAACTTGATCAATAAATGGAAAAGGAAAATAATAATTTTTAGTGGCTTTATTCAATTCTCTGTAGTCTACACACACACCACTTACCATTAATTTTAGGGACAATAACCAATGGGGAAATCTATTGGCTATTCGATATAGGATAAATACAACCAACTTGCACTAGTTTTTCTATTTCTTGCTTTACAAAATCTCTCAAAGTAGGATTAATTCTTCTTTGGCCTTGTCTCATAGGTTTAACATCCTTAGTGTAAATATCGTGTGTACATATTATTGGATGGATCCCATTTATATCCTTGTATTCTCAAGAAAAAGCTTATATATGAGTTTTTAGAACTTGATTCAATTGTTTTTCCGAAATAAGAGACAATGCTCCATTGATGAACAATAGTTTGTCTCCCTTGACAATAATCTTCTTAATTTTATTTTGAAAATCTAATATATCCCCTAAGACTACACTAAAAGGACAAGGATGAGGCAACAACTGGTGTAAAATTTTCTTATGGTCATCATCCTTTGTAACCATCCTTTCAATTAAAGAATATTTCTCGAATGATTCCTTCATTTCATCTACCACAAAAGGTGGTATATGAACTTTAGGAGCTATACTGAACACTTCTTCCTATTCTAAATATTCCATATATTCTTCCACGTGTTTAGTAAGTGTCACCATTTCTAATTCAACAACTCCATCTCCCTTGAAATATGTATCCTCATCCATCTAAGAATAGGTTTCTGGCTATATGGATGGTCTAGCTAGTGGATAAAGAGATAACCCCTTTTATTTAATTCCTTTAGAAATTATCTTATTACCCTGTCTATAGTATTTTAATGCAATGACAACTGCTAACCAAGGATGACCTAATATGATTGGGTAATTGGTGTCTTTCTTCCTTGCTTTCAACACTAATAAGTCAACTGGATAATCCCATGTGTCAATTATGACCATAACAATTTCCAAAACTCCCTTAGGTTTAGAAATTGACTAATTTTCCAATTGAAGAACATTTGTGGTTTCTTGTGCCCCTATTATCTTTAAACTTTCAACTATATCAGCTATAATAATATTATGTCTACACCTCGATCAATCAAAACATTTTGTATTTCAACTCCTTTTTTACTCAAAATAATTATGGGACTTTCAAGGTCACTATATTTTTGAGGAAGAAACCTACCTAATAAAACATCAAAAAGTTTAAGCCCAACTTGAATTGTGGAGGGTAACTTTCTTTTTTCTTCCAAGAGTTTTTATGCATAGTGACTTAACAATGTTATTCATCTTTGAAATGTCTTTAATAGACCTTAGAAGACATATTTAAAAGAGTTGGGAGTCTTCTATGACAATTTGTAGTGTCCCTCCCTAATTTATATTTCTTTTGTGCTTCGATAGAATTTCTTAGACACTTTGATGGCGTTTTGTTTGATATTTATGGCTTATTTATATCACATATGCTTGTAGATGATGCTAGACATTCTATATTAACATACGATGCATTATGATTTATGTGGATGATGTTATATCCAGAATTATTATGATGGCTAAACTTACATTTGATGATCTATATGCCCTCATTATTCATGGATGGATTATATTGCTTATGATGATATGATGGTACCTTGTTAGTACTAATCCCGCTTCATGATCATGTTGCATGAGATGATGATATGACTATTGTGATTTCTTACTAATATATTCGTGATAGAGACAATGTCATATCACTCATTATGAGCATGATATGATGTTGTGATTCTCTTCACTTGTTTGATTATTTATGATAATATGTAATGTATATGTTGTCTCATGATATTGGTGGATGCAGGATTGCAGGTACTAGACATTGACTCCACTTGGTCTCGCAGGTCTTAGAATATCTTTATCACAATGGAAAGTTGATCAACGGTGACATGAGTTCCTTCTACACACTCTAAGCTTAAGTTGATACCCTTGTCAGTTAGTGTCTTGGCTTGAGTCGATGGTCAATGTCATGTGGTATGTTGTTCAACCCTATGTCAGATTGCCTTCTAGAATTTTGATTATTTATTAAATTAATTATTAATCGATTCAACATTAATATTTATACTAATATATGATTAATATTCTGGGGATTTATTATTTATTAATGTTTATATTATGGATTTATATTTATTGGTGCCTTTTACATTATTATTTGATGGTTTAATGTTTATTTGAATATTTAGTATTTGAAATTTTGATTTATTGATTTTATATTATTGAGTTCGAGGTTTAATATTTAAATGAGTGTTAATAGTATTACCCATTTGTTTTTTTTAATTATTTGGGCCATTCTTATCATTTAATATCCTTTTTACCCATTTGGGTTATTAAATTATTATTTACTCTACCTACCCTATTTTATGATTGGTTATGAGATTTGGGTAATTTAAACGAAGTTCTAATTATTTGGGTAATTGTTTATTATATTTTACAATTATCTTTATTGACCGATAGATTTCATAGTTTTGAATGAAGTTCTAATTATTTGGTTTTCTAAGCATTGTAGTGGGTTGGCTTGCTGGAGAATTTTCTGCATTGTTGAAGATTTGATTTTTTAATCTACTTGGAGCTTGGATTTTGGCTTGGCTGGATTGTGGATTGGATTTGCGCTTCTCCAAATTTCATTTTCCATAACTGCTATTACTAGGTTGGAGGTTTTATCCCTCTTTTCATTTTCATTTTGAAACGATTGTGTGTGAAAAGATTGTCTCTACGAATGGGAAATGGACATTAGTTTTATGGATTAATTTTTATATTTGTATATTTATATGAACTTTGGGTTTTATACATTTTAATAGCTTGATTTAATTGGGGGTTGGGACTTTGTTTCCTGTTCTTGTCGTGAATGGATTTTGTATCCATTTTTTGTGTACTATCATGAATGTCTTGTGATGATTTTGACTATCTGGGAAGTCCCTATTATCATCACTCATGTTGAGCTTGTCTGAAGGTTATATTGGATTTCCTTTTATTGTTTTGAGCATGTCTTATTTCCTGGGTTTGTGTATTGTAGAGGTTTCCTATTTTTTGTTTGTTAGAATTTGATTCGGTATTCTGGAAGTATGTGTTGGATGGCTCGTTTGAGGATTGTTGGTTGTTATTTCTTGCTTCTAAGTTGTTTCACACTCTTATTATCTTCTTTGGCATAATTTTTGGTGTATTTTTGTGTCTCTAGAGTTATCCATATATTTTCATTCTTGTCTCCGAGACTTTTTCCCCTTTGTATCAAATGCGCTATAAAATCAGACAAATGCGCTAATGTGTTATTCGTATGCACTGTATTGAGAACTATATGTGTTTTCTGACTAGACAAATGTGCTACCTTGCATCATGTATGCGCTATTCCTTTGAGTATGTGTGTTGGATAATTGAGCGTATGCACTAATCTGACATTTGAATGTGTTGTCCTTCTAGGAAAATGCATTGTGGAATAATGTCTATGCACTGCAGGATTGACTATAAGCGTTGTTTGTCTCTCTATATGTGCTAAACTGTAGAATGAGCGGGCTAGTCTATTGTGTAAAATCATTATACTGGTTGTCAGAAGCACTGGAATAGTCTATGTATGCATTGTTTAATTATGTGTAGTTCTAGATTTCTCTGTTCATTGAGTTTTGGTTTTTTGGATTTATGAGTCAATATTTTACTCCAGAGGCTATTTTTGGGTTTCTTTATGTTGTTTCAGATTTGTACTTGTGGTCAGATGTGAATTATTAGCATATATGATTGAGTGGGATGGTATTATCTTGCTTGATATGGTTATTCATGAGGCTCTTGATACATTATGAGATTGAGCATTATGGCATATTAGCATCATGTCATATTGGACCAAGGCTATCATGAGTCTTATATGATGTGAGTTATGGTATTTGGCTTTATGTCATTTTGGACCAATAGCCATCATGTGACTTATATGATGTGAGATATGGTATTTAGCCTTATGTTCTTTGGACCAATGGTTGTCATTAGACTTTTGTGGTAGAGCCTTGTTGTTGTTATGTATGTTGCTATCCTAATGTCTAGGAGCATGGTTAGGGGAGTGGGATTTCATGAGTTGATCACCTGAGAATAGGCCACTAAGAGGTTCCTTGTAAGGATGCTTGGTATTCTAGACTTTCAGGATCTCATTGAAAGTTTTCCTATTTTAATCAAGTGATAACCTTAATAATTAATTAGATGGGCTGGGAATTTAAGACTCATCTAATCAAGATAATGAATTACCGTTGGGCCCCAACTCATGCCTAGAGTGCTTGTATAGGCTTAGGATGATTGAGAAGACCATGAGGATGTAAAACTATACTCCCTTGATTCTCACATAGGTTGAGTCGGTTATGCATGTCTATCAGGGGTGTGAAACTCCCTTCTTTGTAAGGGTATCATGTCATAACACTCTTCCCTACATGTGTCCTTGTTCCTCATGCCATGTTTGTTGATTTGCCTCTAGGAGTTTTATGATTTTGATTTAGCCTTGTGTTGTGGTTTGAATCATGTGTTTATGGTATTCCCTTTCAGTTGTGGTGGTTGTAAGGATGAGTTTCCTTGGTTTTTAGGTGTCAGCCTAGGTCTAGTGTGTGTGTGGGATCTTATGCTATTCTTCATAGCATGAGGGGTGGTTCCTTATGGTTTGACATGGTCAAGTGGTTTGATCCCTTCTTCTACTATGATGTTCTCTTCATTGGATGTTTGCATGCATAGATGTGGATTCTCTATCTCTTTAGTTTGTGATTAGATTTATGGATCAAATTGTTATATATATTGAGATTGGTTAGTAATTTTTGTATCATGTATTATGAGATATCTATAATTATAGATTGGAGATTATGTATTTTAATGTAAGAAATATTATATTCATTTGTAATTGAGAATTTATTAGTAGGTTGTGATTATCATTCTTGTAGATGAAGATGTGGTTATAATCCTTGTTGGACATATGATGTATCTTGGATATCTATTATTCAGGTGATTGGGAGATTAGTTCATAATGATATTAATGATTGGATTAGTAACATATGTATCTTATGAATTGAATGAAATAAATATGTATGGATTAGGTATGGAAAAATTATGTAATAGAAATGTTATCTTATGGACATTGGATAGATATTATTTGATTGGGATTAGGTGCTAGGAACATTTAAATTTGATGCATTTAATATGAACCTAGAATTAGGAGTAAATGAGATTGTATTATGTACGCGTAAAGGCAAAAGTAAATGGATCTGTTCCTTGGTTCTTAGATGACATTATTGTAGGAATAAATGTTAGAGTTAATGAATACATTGAAATGTGATGGTATTATATGATGTTAGTTATGATCATGTGCTTAGAGTAATATTAAGTAATGATATTGAGATACCCTAAGCAAAGTTAAATGATGAGTTGTTAATTATCTTTGCTTGCATAATATATTCTTAGGATCATGATTTTAGTAGATTATGTGCATGGTTAGTGGATTTTTAAGTAGATGTAAATTATTATTGAGTTGTTATGTTACATTAGTGTAGTTTTTTTTTTTTCAAATTATCTCTATTTGCATGTTAGATTATATTTCTTTAGGGTATTTTGGTGGGTATTACACAATCTATGTAATGCCTCGCCAGGAAACCCCGAAGGGATTAAGCTATAACACATGAATTGAGTGCAATAATTTTTTTTTTAAAAGTTAAACACAACAAAAGATACAACGAGATATCAAAATTCAGATTACACAGCGGAAGACATCAACTAACACCTAAAGAGTTTCCCAATGAGATTACTTAATTCCACATTTAACTTAATTCACTCTAATTAATCCAAAAAGCTGATTATCTTAAAAATGAGATAATTTCTTAAACAAGGATAATTTCTTTCAGAAGATGAAAATATAAATCACAAGATAAGGTTCATCCATTAAGATTTATCTATACCCTTCATTCATACTTTTCATTAAAATTTAAGTCATGCATCTAATTTCATAACACACTTGAATTTCATCATATGCTAATGAGAGCTTTCCATGCATACTTAATTTCCTTAGCAATAACAAAATATATTCCAATATTCTAATCTACATTCTTTCACGATCCAATTTACTATATTTTAAAGACAATTGCATACATGCATCTATGATAAATCTCATCTAATCCACTTATACATTCTATCAAAATGTCATCCATACATGCTAGCACTAAACATGAAATATAAGAACAAAAGCATCACATAACACCAAGATGATCTCAAAGTTCATCACTACATATCTGAGTCTGCTCAACTACAAGACCCCTCTAAAATTAATAGTTAAGAATACATGAGGTTCTCATTATTTACAATCCTACCATCAAGGCGAAACATAATAAATATACAAACGACCACATCGGTAAAAAAAAATACGTAAATGATCCCTGAATAGGAAAGGATCCATCTAAACATAATAGAAGAAAATACAACGGTCCATTGGAGCATCCACAAAACTAAGTCATCACAACCCAAGGTCTAGCATGAAATCAGGTTCTCACAAGGGCATAAGCAACAAGATGACTCCATAAAAATGCTCCTATCAGGACAATACAACAACACACTAGTGAACGTAGGGGACAAGTGTCATCACACAACCTGGTATGGTTACCATGGAAGGTCTTCATAGGTTCTAGCACCATCCACTGGTTACCCTCACAACCTAATCTGAGCCTCCGACCCATCCAAGCCTCATGTGGACCCACACATCCTTTCATAAAGACAAGGATGATGGTTTGCCATTTTAGGCCTTCTCACAGCATGTTGATTCTATGTTAGCACTCATCCCATGTGTGAGGCACAATTATCTTACTTAGAGATTCATTAACAACACTCTAATATACTATTAGGTTATCACTTATTAGACTCACTTTTGATGGGTTACCCAGCAACCACTTTGGGCGCGACCCCCAATCGAAAGCCACTTTCCCTTATGACACTAGACTATACTCAAACGAATTCAAAAAAACCAAGGAATACACATGGTCAAGAAAACGGAGTTCAAAATGAAGGGAACAACCAATTGGTCAAACATGACTTCATATGAGGTGCACTAATAGATGGAACTCTAACCAAAGGCCTGACCAGCTATGGTCAACCACTAAACATCATTTGACACTCGCATAAAGGATATGACCAATTACGACACCACCACAAAACAACAACCAAACTCGAGACCGAGGACTGAAATAGGTACCCCAAATCAATCCATACGATAGGGTCCTATCAAACAAAACAAGGCTTGGTATTACATAAGCAAAGCGAATATAGAAATCAAAACTTGCATAAGCAATAACCGGAAAAGACAATCTTCTTTCCTATTGATTTAATCAATAAAAGTTGATCAAGTTTTTTAAATGGCCTAAGTTTCCAAAATACATTAACAGGAAATCATCATTACAAGGTGAATACAATACCACAATTGCAATAGTACCATATGTCTATTTCTCAAAACAGAGGAAAAATATAATTAAACCATTTATTTTGCTAAATAAAATATCAGTAACTTACCAATTTCCAAATGATACTTTATTAAATTTCCATTAATCTCAATGGCATGTCGTTTAAATTTCAAAATGTCCAATGATTAAATATTTCATTTTTCAATCACTCCAATACTATATTATTTCATTTCTAACATTTCCAGATGACCTATGATCATTCAATTCTTCAAATAGTATGTTCCTGAATAATATATTATTCAAAGTTAACCAACTAAAAAAATATATATATATTTTATCTCAAAAAATTTCCAATTAAAATAATACTCTATCTTTTCCAAAAAGATACTTCCCCAAAACCCAAAATTACATATTAATTTATATATTCATTAACCCATGATTAATAAAATATACACAATTAATAATTGATTACAGTGGATGCGGGGGACCTTGTGGCCACCGCGGGGGTCGCAGCTCCTTGCGGCTACCTGCGTGGTCGCAAATCCCCGCAGGCTACGCTTGTGTAGAGGGGGGGAGGAGGCGTGGGTTGAGCCTCGGCTCCCCACCCTCCAACCCACAATGAAGTTTAGTTTTTTTTACAAATAAAAATTTTGATTTTTTTTTTAAAACAAAACCGATTTTGATTAATATATTTTGTTAATATAATTTTCTTTTTTATATTCAAACCTCAAAAGAGGATAAAGGAAAACCCCAGTTTTGTCAATCCACAGTCTCATATAGAGGCTTAAAATAAAAATTTCCAGAATATTAAGGTTTTCAAAAATAGAGGAATTTGTTGAATAACCACATAGATAAGAAAATTTTGGGCATAAGGAAACTCATTTCTCATACAAAGATTCAAACAATAAGCCAATCTTTAACTAATTTCTGCTATGAATCTTAATCTTGAGGGCAATCAATGGAGAATTTAAAACAAAATTGAAGAACATCCAAGCCATTTTTTTTTAAATTTAAACAATTAACCAAATTGATAAACAAATTCCTACCTCAATAAGTATTCCTGGAATAGATCCGATGGAGATCCCCAACCTGCAGCTCAAGAAATCCTTCTCCTTCCAAAATCCCCAAATTTTTCCATCCAAAAATATTTTCCAAAAATATTTTTTCAAACAAATCCACCTCCCATATTTTTCCAACAACCTAGGTTAAATGGGAGAAGTTTGACCAAATTTTTTTATTTTAAAATAAATCACAAAAATCATTCTTTTAAACTATATCAATAGATTAAACTTGCTTTTCAATTTAAAAATGATTTTCTCAAATAACTAAAATTAACCTTTCTATTTCCAAAATGCCAACAAGTTTAAATTAATTCTATTGCAATTAAATTTAAATCTTTCTTTTCTAACATCATAAACATAATAAATTTAACATTAAAATCAACCATTTAATTGAACTTGCTACCAACCTAAATTGAGTAGTTCAATTAACAATTAATCATATAAAAGGGAGCCTATTTAATTTAGTCCCCAAAATAATAATGCAAAAAACACACATTAAATCAAATTAGAGATTAAGGATTAATTACTCGATTTAACCACACACAAAACACACAACCCAAGAAAGTCAAACAAACAGACAGCCCGCAAACCCAACCAAAGGGAATACCGATGACAATTGATGATGCTCACTTGAGCACGACTATGGTCAAACGAGGGTCGTATGCCCACCTAATCCAAACTCTAAGGATCAAAGTGGTACACTCAAACCTGCGAATTCAGGTGGAGATGAACCTCGCACCCATGTGGTACTGTACCTAAAATCTCCTGCAACCAAGAGTCATACATGCATACATATATAAACTTAATGAAAGCGTTAGCCTGAGATAATAACATGAAATAGGAGAATTAGTAACTTGCATACAAACTGGTGTGAAAATCACATTAACAAGTATGCACTAAAATCAAAACATCTGACTATAATCATTATATTATGATAAACTAACCAAGGTGAAACCGAGATTAGAAATTGATTAGGGCAGGGGTACTACATTCTTCCCCCCTAGGTTTCAACTTACTCCTGGAAGTCGTAAGGCTAGATGGAGAACATGTTGCACGCATTAGCCCTGAAACTCATTCAACAAATATCAAATTGCACATAGGAATCTTTCCATAAATAAATGAAACATTATTGTTAAATCCTTTACGAATGCCATTATCCATTGGCAAGATACATCTAAATCCATATGTTTCTTAAAATATTCTAGGAACTATCTAAATCATAGCAGAGAAACAAGAATTTTCTCCCTTTCATTACACCAAGTTAATGCATTACAGAGAGGTAAACAACAATTACCATACTCATCTACCAAATATGACAAGAGAACATGCCATTAAGATAAACTTCCTTTACCAATACATCTTTTTCATAAAACTTTATCACATAGAACTAGCTTCAAAATTCAAATTCTACAACCAAGTTAACTTTCATGAAATAAGAGCAATGTAAATAACTCAACTATTTACACTTGCCAGGCACATAAAAACCTTTCCAATGACTATGTCCCATAACATAGTGACAACTTAACACAATTTACTCCATGATTACACATAATAACCATCCACATAACTAGAATGCACAACTCAAAAGGCCACATGTGAGCATGTTTAATGCTTGGTCAAAGATAACATGCATGATCAACATCTCTATGCCTAATCTCAGAACCATAATATGATCATAAATATCCAATATCTCACTCAAGGCTCAATGGTGCTAGTGCACAACATAGCGGTGCTACCTTCCATACAAGACCTTCGTGAACATCCCTTGTTGAGTAAGGTGGTTAGCCTCCAAGAGATAGTCACCACACATAGGTAGGTAGTGGATCCTAGCTGCATCACAGCCTCACATACCCCCATCCTCAAGGTTCCCTATGTCTACTTCCTCGTACACACTCTACCAAGACCGTCTCATACATCCTTGGAGAGGAATTTCACATTTCAACACAAGACCAACATATGAAAACAATAAGGATAAATCAGATTAGCCACCAAAGTACAGATGAATAAAGATAATAAATCATCAATTCCAATAGTAAGGCAAGAAAATAATCCGGAATTTGCAACAGCAAATCAAGAATGCAAAACATCACAAGATCGTGGCTAAACCTTCAAAGTCAAAATAAAATAAATTGCTGCTCTCCAAAGAAATAAATAAAAATATCACAACTACACATAACATCACTATGTGACTAGTATCTAGCCACCAATGAGGAAGGAAGGAACAATCAAAAAACTGTCGCAGTAGATCATCATGTGGTGCGACCAAGTCATACATCCACATGTCATGGCAGTGTGCACCTTGGAATCACCCCGCATCACATCATCACGCAGCATGGCTCTACCCTAAACCTATCGGTAGGCCGCATGGCAATGTCTACTACATCCCGCATCGTGTCTCAGCACGGCATGGCAATAATCCAAGTGGAAAAGACATGCAATGGACGTATCCCGCATGGTAGTGTAGCTTGCAGAAACAAGAACGCACATGTCATGTCCTGCATAGCGATGTATCTATAAGGATACTCGCCGTAAGCTAGAGGTATACATGACTAAGGCCCACCCAAATGTCCACCTACACATACTAACTGGCAGCTCTAGTGGATAAACCTACCTCTCATGAAGACAAGGCAAAGGATCCTCCAAAATACACCACTACTATGCTCAAGAATCACCATCAAAATGCTCAAATAAAGGAGAGGAATAGGCTGTCACACATAAACTTATAAATAGATTCATCAAAAGGGAAAGTATTGAGTACACCTTTGATACAGTTTTATTGTATAACTATATCATTCCTCAAAATAGAGAAGCTAAAGTCACTTTGCACCGACATTACTCTTACGTTGATCCATACTATTTAAGGAATGGCGACTTTGAATACTACCCCTTAACATACTAAATTACCCACTACCCAAGGTTTGATGCTCAGTAGGGAAACAAATAAGCTACATCACATGAACAGTATGGTTTCCCATACTCATAAGCAACATATCCTCCATGGTTGATTACTTCACCAACCCATGGGCACATATAATAAGCACTGGTTTCTTACAATACCCACAAATACACTAGTACTGGTTTAGTCACATTTATGGGGAGTACTTTTCAGTACGCTATCATCCACTCTAGGAAGGTTTTAATTATGCTTACCAAATGAATAATTGAATCAAGTTTATTCTAGATACAAGTACTGAAATTATTTAACAATTCACAATTACATAAGGAATAACATCATTCCTATATCTTTCTTGAATTTCACTAAGCATTCGTATTCACATTACTAACTATGCAAATTTCTTTCTAAAGCTCAAGACTTTCATCTTTCCATAAGAAGCCCAAAAGAAACATACAATTTCATATGCGTTATAAAAATTCTTTTTAAATCAATGCATTCTTCATAGCGTTTCTAAAAATCTTATGATTTAGGAAAAGAGAAGGGAAAGAAAGTTTGATAATCAAAATATTTCCTACAAAGACATAAGATTAACAACACTATAATATAAAATTTATCACTATAAGCCTATCATTTTAATTGTATGGTTATCTTTTCGCTAACATTTTTAGAAGAATGCCAATTGGACTGCATGACATCTCTAATTATTATGGTTGCAACAGAATGTTCTAGTTTTCCAAACAATAGAGATCAAAACAGACAATCTTTTCGATAATACCAAGTCTCTTGCGAACACTCACTACTTTAATACAATATAAACACATATCATAATTTGCAACCTATCATTGAAAATCAAATTACGATCAGAAGGTAAGCGAGGAGCTATCAACAAAATAATACATATCAATACCTGCACATCAAACAGGCTTTTCATTTGCACTTTCCAAGCACATAATAATACAATTACACATATCCAAAGGAAATTTCAATGGAGCATTTGCTAAAATAGATCCTCAATCAAACTGGTTTAATGAAACACATAAAACAATCTTTCATGGAACACATTAATACACTCTCAAAGATACTATAACATGCTCCCTTTAATACTTCTTTTACAAACAAAGTAGTTTCACATAACAACTATTCGCATACTGATGCACATTACTTAAGATAGAATTTAATTATGTTACTCCTACAATACACCTGGAGAATTCTTAAATGTAACATACAATTTTCTCCCAACAACCAATATTAACTTTTAAACCCATAGCCCCTTTATAATCTAAAGTCACATAAGTGTCATAAGGCTCACACAAGGGCTCAAGAAGTCACACCCTATTCTCTCGCAAAAAAGAAAACTCAAATCAGAGATAATTACACATATCCCAAACATTTTAATTTCTAGAGAGAGAGAGAGGAGTAAGGGTGATAATCATTCAATTTTCTACAAAATAAGCATTCAATATTTACCATACTAGTCCTTGAAGTGAACATCACTAAGCTAGATCATAATCTTAAATAAGCACATTTCGTACTTTCAGATTCAAGACAAGCACTGACCAACCCAAATGGATTAGTCTAAAGAATACAACAGTCAATAAGGAAGATACATACAACTCTCTTTCAGAATATGAGTAATCGTAGACCAAGCCCTCAATAAGCAATCAAAGCACATATAATCACTCAAAGCAACAACATCAAGAAGGTGAAAACAAGGTGTGAGTGCATCCATTACACACAAGTTAAGGTCTGCTCAATCACATACATCCAAAAAGAAGGACAAGCATACACATAAGGTTGATACACCTCACACCAACTAAGGGCACAATGAAACCAGAGATCCCAGTGTTTGCAACATGGGCTCTGATACCAAATGTAATGCCCTGCCAGGAAACCCTGAAGGGATTAAGCTATAACGCATGAATTGAGTGCAATAATTTTTTTTTAAAAGTTAAACACAACAAAAGATACAACGAGATATCAAAATTTACACAGTGGAAGACATCAACTAACACCTAAAGAGTTTACCAACAAGATTACTTAATTCCACATTTAACTTAACTCGTGCTAATTAATCCAACAAGCCGATTATCTTAAAAATGAGATAATCTCTTAAACAAGGATAATTTCTTTTAGAAGATGAAAATATAAATCACAAGATAAGGTTCATCCATTAAGATTTATCTATACCCTTCATTCATACTTTTCATTAAAATTTAAGTCATGCATCTAATTTCATAACACACTTGAATTTCATCATATACTAATGAGAGCTTTCCATGCATACTTAATTTCCTTAGCAATAACTAAATATATTCCAATATTCTAATCTACATTCTTTCACGATCTAATTTACTAAATTTTAAAGATGATTGCATACATGCATCTATGATAAATCTCATCTAATCCCTTTATACATTCTATCAAAATGTCATCCATACATGCTAACACTAAACATGAAATATAAGAACAAAAGCATCACATAACACCAAGATGATCTCAGAGTTCACCCCTAAAGGGCTACATCTTTGGGTCTGCTCAACTGCAAGACCCCTCTGAAATTAATAAAGTTAAGAATACATGAGGTTCTCATTATTTACAATCTTGCCATCAAGGCGAAACATAATCAATATACAAACGACCACATTGGTTAAAAAAAATACGTAAATGATCCCTGAATAGGAAAGGATCCATCTGAACATAATAGAAGCAAATACAATGGTCCACTGGAGCATCTACAAAACTAAGTCATCGTAACCCAAGGTCTAGTGTGAAATCAGGTTCTCACAAGGGCATAAGCAATAGGATGAATCCACAAAAGCGCTCCTATTAGGACAATATAACAACACCCTAGCGAGCGTAGGGGACAAGTGTCATCACACAACTTGGTATGATTACCATGGAAGGTCTTCATAGGTTCAGGTACCATCCACTGGTTACCCTAGCAACCTAATCTGAGCCTCCGACCCATCCAAGCCTCATGTGGACCCACACATCCTTTCGTGAAGAAAAGGATGATGGTTTGCCATTTCAGGCCTTCTCACAGCATGTCGAGTTTGCGTTAGCACTCATCCCATGTGTGAGGCACAATTATCTTACTTAGAGAATCATTAACAACACTCTAATATACTATTAGGTTATCACTTATTAGACTCACTTTTGATGGGTTACCTAGCAGCCACTTTGGGCGTGGTCCCCAATCGAAAGCCACTTTCCCTTATGACACTAGACTATACTCACACGAATTAAAAAAAAAAACAAGGAATACACATGATCGAGCAAACGGAGTTCAAAATGAAGGGAACAACCAATTGGTCAAACATGACTTCATATGAGGTGCACTGACAGATGGAACTCTAACCAGAGGCCTGACCAGCTATGGTCAAGCACTAAAAATTATTCAACACCCACATAAAGGATATGACCAATTACGACACCACCACAAAACAACAACCAAACTCGAGACCAAGGACTGAAACAGGTACCACAAATCAATCCATACGACAGGGTCCTATCAAACAAAACAAGGCTTGCCATTACATAAGCAAAGCGAATACATAAATCAAAACTTGCATAAGCAATAACCGGAAAAGACAATCTTCTTTCTTATTGATTTAATTGATAAAAGTCAATCAAGTTTTCTAAATGGCCTAAGTTTCCAAAATACATTAACAGGAAATCATCATTACAAGGTGAATACAATACCACAGTTGCAATAGTACCATATGTCTATTTCTCAAAACAGAGATAAATTATAATTAAACCATTTATTTTGCTAAATGAAAATATCAGTAACTTACCAATTTCTAAATGATACTTTATTAAGTTTCCAATAATCTCAATGGCGTGTCGTTTAAATTTCAAAATGTCCAATGATAACATATTTCATTTTTCAATTACTCCAATACTATATTATTTCATTTCTAACATTTCCAGATGACCTATGATCATTCAATTCTTCGAATAGTATGTTCCTGAATAATATATTATTCAAAGTTTACCAACTAAAACAAATATATATATTTTATCTCAAAATTTTTCTAATTAAAATAATACTCTATCTTTTCCAAAAAGATACTTCCCCAAAACCCAAAATTACATATTAATTTATATATTCATTAACCCATGATTAATAAAATATACACAATTAATAATTGATTATACACAATAATCCAATTAAATATTAATTAATATATATATATATATATTAATCTTCATTAATAATATATTTATATTAATAATAATTTAATACTACACAAATTTTGAATTAAATATTAATTAACATATATATATATATATTAATTTTCATTAATAAATATATATTAATAATAATTAATAATTAATTAAAAACTATATTAAAAAAATACTTTAAATTTAATATATATATATATATATATTTTTAACCCCTCGCAAAAAACAAGGAGTGGTGAGGGCAGCCGAGCCCACCTCCCATACGCGGGGGTTGGGGCGGCTGTGACCTAGCCGCGGGACTGCGGCCACCACGGTGGACACAGGTCCCACAGTGTCCATGCAGTGGACATGGGGGACCCTACGGCCACCGCGGGGGTTGTAGCTCTGTGCAGCTACCTGTGTGGTCACAGACTCCTGCAGGCTGCGCTCACTTAGGGGTGGGAGGAGGTGCGGGTTGAGCCTCGGCTCCCCGCCCTCCAACTCACAATGAAGTTTATTTTTTTTTACAAATTAAAATTTTGATTTTTTTTTTTAAAACAAAACCAATTTTGATTAATATATTTTGTTAATATAATTTTCTTTTTTATATTCAAACCTCAAAAGAGGATAAAGGAAAACCCCAGTTTTGTCAATCCATAGTCTCATATAGAGGCTTAAAATAAAAATTTCAAGAATATTAAGGTTTTCAAAAATAGAGGAATTTGTTGAATAACCACATAGATAAGCAAATTTTGGGCATAAGGAAACTCATTTCTCATACAAAGATTCAAACAATAAGCCAATCTTTAACTAATTTCTGCTATGAATCTTAATCTTGAGGGCAATCAATGGAGAATTTAAAACAAAATTGAAGAACATCCAAGCCCATTTTTTTTTTAATTTAAACAATTAACCAAATTGATAAACAAATTCCTACCTCAATAAGCATTCCTGGAACAGATCTGATGGAGATCCCCAACCTACAGCTCAAGAAATCCTTCTCCTTCCAAAATCCCCAGATTTTTCCATCTAAAAATATTTTCCAAAAATATTTTTTCAAAAAAATCCACCTCCCATATTTTTCCAACAACCTAGGTTAAATGGGAGAAGTTTGACCAAATTTTTTATTTTAAAATGAATCACAAAAATCATTCTTTTAAACTATATCAATAGATTAAACTTGCTTTTCAATTTAAAATTGATTTTCTCAAATAAATGAAATTAACCTTTCTATTTCCAAAATGCCAACAAGATTAAATTAATTCTATTGCAATTAAATTTAAATCATCTTTTCTAACAACATAAACATAATAAATTCAACATTAAAATCAACCATTTAATTGAACTTGCTACCAACCTGAATTGAGCAATTCAATTAACGATCAATCACATAAAAAGGGAGCCTATTTAATTTAGTCCCCAAAATACTAATGTGAAAACACACATTAAATCAAATTAGAGATTAAGGATTAATTACTTGATTTAACCACACACAAAACATGCAACCCAAGAAAGTCAAACGAATAGACGACCTGCAAACCCAACCAAAGGGAATATCGATGATGACTGATGATGCTCACTTGAGCACGACTATGGTCAAAAGAGGGTCTTACGACCACCTAATCCAAACTCTAAGGATCAAAGAGGTACACTCAAACCTACGCATTCAGGTGGAGATGAACCTCGCACCCATGCGGTACTGTATCTGAAATCTCCTGCAACCAAGAGTCATACATGCATACATATATAAACTTAATAAAAGCGTTAACCCGAGATAATAACACGAAAGAGGAGAATTAATAACTTGCATACAAAGTGGTGTGAAAACCACATTAACATGTATGCACTAAAATCAAAACATCCGACTATAATCATTATATTATGATAAACTAACCAAGGTTAAACCGAGATTAGAAATTGATTAGGGCAGGGGTACTACAATCTGATCCTTCTGGGGGTTTTTGCGAGTTATCTTATCTATTAAAAGGTGAACAAGATATGATGCTTGTTTATAAACATGTTGTTCTTTTCCCTAAGACTTATCAACTTCCTCCCTTTCCTAGTCTTGAACATATTTCTTAGAGGGAACATTTTTGTTTATCAATTAGATATCATTTATTTCAATGAAATTCAAGCCAACAAGATTGGAATCGACATTCATTTCTTGTTGAGGGCGATTGTTTATGGGATTTGGAATAGGTTGAGCTAGTATCTGAGGTTGATTTCATTTCTCATTTGTTGTGTTAGATCTAGTCAACAAAGGTGGTGGTTGTGTCCAAGGTCCTCTAAACCCTTGATTCTATCACTATTGTTGATTTTGCTGCCACTGTGGTTGATTTTGTTGCCACTGTGGTTGATGTGAGGCCCTACTTTGAGCCACCATAGAATTTCAGTTATTTTCATGTTAGACCTACTACTGATACTATATTTTGATGTATTATGGACATAGATTTTATATGATCCAGTGTTTGGATAACATTGATATGATTATGTCATTTACTTTGACTTGCAGTACTTTGTTTTGATGCTAGAAATTATGGATGCATGCTCTTTAAATGAATCAATTCCATGGTGATTATGATGATGCCATTTAGTAGATTATTTTATGTGGATGTTATTAGATAATTAGAAACTTGATTATTATAATTGAAATTGTATGCAATGTCTGAATTGTATTCTTTTCATATGAAAATATTATATGTGATTTTTGGAATTACTAATGTGCAAAGTGAGATTTGCAGGAAAAATTATTCCATGTGACCATGGAAACTATTCAGAGAATCAAGCCTAGACCTATGTGCGTTTGTGAAGCCAAGGGTTGTCTATTTGGAGATATAACACCTTGTTTGTAAATGTGTTTTAATTTGCAAATGGTTATGCTCGGATGTGTGTTTAATTTGAAACTTGTTTAATTTATTAATTCCAAAAAAAAAGGGACATTGCCATGTGTATTTTAGTGATGTGTAGTTTTTTGTGGTGTCACTTGGCACATGTGTTGTAAAGTGAGTTGGCAATGACATGTCCCTTGGAAGGAATTTGTTTTACCAATGCATGTTTCAATTATCCTAGAATGGTCCACAGAAAGTCTTGGATAGGGAGCCATTAGAAAGGTCAACTCAGGGTTGACTCGTAGGTAAACTTTGAGTGATTTTCTAGAGAGTTAAACTAACTCTTAGGGTCAAGTTAGGGGAATTTTTAGTGGGCCATATGATGTACCTATGGATGAAGGTCAAATTTAGCCATGTGTCCACTCCCTAGGGACTGTTTAGTCACCCCAAAAGATGAGTTTTTCAAGTTGGCCGAATTTCAACTTTTGAGGATCCTACCTAGGTTAGACAACCCTCCTCATGAGTGACATTGTTCTTCCCCATTCCTTTTACCTTTTTGAGGTGCCTTGGATAGAGGGCTTGTAAGGTGTTGAGAAAACCAACCTATGAACATCCCTCACCCTTCCCAAGAGGATTGGAAAGAGTGAGGAGTGTCTTCTTAGGGAATGGTTTGGGAGGGAGAACTTTGATCACCCACTCTCCATTTTGGAGAGATTTTCTTGAGAAATTGGTCTTGGATTGGGAAGTTTTTGGCTAAGTCTTGTGAAGGAAAATTTAGTAGATTGGGAAGCTCTCCTACAACTTCTTTTCATTCTTTTGGCATATTTAAGGTTGGTTGGTTTAATATCTCATGTATGTTGCTTTTTATTTGAAAAGATTGTTTGTTGTAGTTGTTTTTCCATTGTTGTTTTCTTATTATGTTTAGGAAGATGTTGAGTTCTTCCCTATGTGTTTGTGTTATTTGGGTTTTATGTTATTATTTTGGGAGTTTTCAAGGCCAAACTCACCCTTGGGAGGGTAGAGTGGCCTTGGGGTGAAGGGTTGTTTGACAACCTAAAAGTGTAGAGGCTCTCTTTGGAAGAGAGTGATACACAAGGGATTAAGGGACCCTTGCTGCATAGTGCTTTGTTTATGCAATGGGGATCATAAGGGGAGTTTGTTGACTTGTATGCCTCAGGGGACATAAGGAATTATTGGGACAAGTTTGGAACTCATGGATGTGCTTCATGGTAGCCTTGCCATGGCATTATGTTTCTCCTACTTGCAGATTTCTCCTCTAGGTATTTGGTCCACCTTCACCCCACTTGAAAAGTCACATAAGTGATGTTGTCTATCCTTGGGTTAAGAGTGTGAATGTTGAGTTTTATTGCTTGTATGTGTATTGATTGTGTGTATCTCGTTTAGCCTTGGTTCTCCTAGCTCAGGGGTGGCTTCTTATAAGCCTAGGTTGGGAGGAGAGCCTCCATGGTCACAACCTACAACTTTTATTTGCAGGTTTGCTTGGGAAGAGATTGGAAAGGAGGATTGAAAAGATCCTATAATTTATTGTATTTAGTTGCAAAAAATAAAAATAATATATTTGATAAGCCCTCATTTAGTAGAAATGAGAGGCTTGATTTAGTTATTTCCTATTTTTAGTAAAAGAAAATATGGTGTTTTAAATGTAACTATTGGATTGTTTTACCTTGTAATAAAGATGTATTTTATTAGAGTAAATCCTTGCAAAGAAAAGAATAATATTTGAGTGATTCTTTATTGTTATTTACTTCTTGAAACAGATTAGGAATGAAGTCTATTTCTGTCTTATTTAGCTAATATAGAAAGAAATGAAATATATTCAAATGTTGTAATGCAGTTATTAGTAAAGAAAGGAAATATTGCTTCTGTCTATAGTTTAAACATAAAATAAATAAATAGATTTTTAGAGTGAATATTAATATTGCATCACATCTCTTGTTTATGGATTAAATAGATTTTTTTAAATAGTTAGTTGTAGTTGTTAATAAAAATATCCCAGTCATATTTTTCCTATTCTGTAAATGCATGTGTAGAGAAAAAGTTAGGAAATATTGTAAATCTAGTTATAGTTAACTTAAAGAAAAAAAAAGGAAACTATATGTTATTAAAAGAAAACACAAGATATTCTATCCTGTTATTTAAGAAGATCCTACTATTAAACTTGAAAAGAAACAGATTTAAAACAAGATATATATATATATATATATATATATATATATATATATAAATGTATAAATGTATATATGTATATATACATGTAAATATGTATATATATATACATATGTATATATATATATACATATGTATATATATATATATATATACATATGTATATATATATATACATATGTATATATATATACATATGTGTATATATATATATACTCATATATATAAATATATAGATATGTATTTATTGTAATGAATATGCCTAATGTTTTAAAACCTACATCTAAATTGCTGTATTTATCCTGAAACAAAATGAATAACACATTTATGCTTTAAAGTTAAAATACATAGATTTAATGAACTATGAGAAATCTGGAAATAAAAGAAATGGTTATTTATTTTAAATATTATGATCATATAATTAAATCTTGAGAACAGTTTGCTGTTAAAAAAAAATGCTTATTAAAAAGAAGAGAAAACAGTCATATATATATATATATATATATATACTTATGTAAATATATATTTTTCAAAAACAATTATGAAAAAAAATTTGCATTCAAAAAAATTGCATCGAAATTTTTTTGGGGGGGCAAGTTAGGGTTTTGGGGGGGAGCTAGCTCCTTGCAGGCCATGACCACATAGTGATTTGTAGCCACTATGGGGGCCATGACCCACATAGGAGGTAGTACCCCTGTGCAGGCCGCGACACACACAAAATGCGAGGCCCATGTGTGGGCTGCGATCCACGCAGTGGGGAGACCCTCGGGTGGTGTCGTGGCCACCACCTCCATCCCCCCTCTCTTTCAAACCTCCACCCCTTCCTCCTTCAAACCCCCACGACCTCTTCCCAAACCGCCTCCCTTTCCTTCGGCCCTGTGTGATGCCCTTGCTCGGCCGCACTTGCACACACCCACAAACAAAAAAAAATAATGTTAGGGCAAGCAACCCTAACCCAATTTTGGGTTAGGGTTAGCTTGATAAGAAAATAAAAAGAAAAAGAGTTTAGTATAGAAGAATTAATCAACCCTAGTTAGGGTTCAAAATAAAATAATAATATAATTGAAAAGGGGGGAAACCCTTTTCAAATTGAAATGGGTAAAACCCATTTGTATTATAGTCAAATAAATAGGAAGGTTATTCCTACAATAATATTGGAGATATTAACTTTAAATAAAATCCATATCTTTTTTAGTAGTTATATTTATGTATATATATGTGTGTGTTAAAAATCATATATATATATATATATATAATGATTAAGTTAAATTCCTTTGTAAATTTTAATATTGGAATCTATTAAAGGTAAAATTGTTAAATTTTAAACTATAGAGGTCAATGTTGGCCAAATATTAAATAGTTGATATTTAATATCTAAAAGGAATTAAATTCGACTTTAATATGAAATGAATTTATTAGGCAAATATTATATTGATTTGGTTAGCTTAATTAGTTAAATTTAAAAGTGTATTTGTGTTTGCTCAGTTAATTATTTTAATATGAGTTAAAGTTATTTTATTTAGCCTTTGAGTATTTAAATACTAATGAGGTAATTAATATCTCTTAATTTATTATTGGAGGATTTTAATTAGGGAAAATTAATTAATATAGTTAAATTAAATAATTAAGTTGTGATGACCCTCTTGGGGAATAACTAGTCTACCTTAAATGTTGACGCTATAATGATGGAGTTGATTAAATCAACTTTAGGAAACCATTCTATTTAATCTGAGTTAACCTTTAGTTAAGACACAACTTATTTATTCCATTTTAAACGTAGAGTATTTAGTTTTATTATGTTTTAAAAAAAAAAAATTGTTGTTCCATTCTTGCCCAAAAGTTTGGGCATGACAGTTGATTCTATTATCACTCTGGCTTATTCCACTAAGGTACAATCCACTCAGAAGGTCCCCAAGGTGCTCCCCAAGGCACAAGAGGTGGTTGAGTTGGAAAAGAGGGAGTCCATTGATACTCATTAGGCCATGCATTAGGGGTCCATTTGTTCCTAGGTCCACATTGCCCTAGATTTGACTTATATCCTAAATTATGTTGCCTTTTGCCAACATAGTTTAGTTCTCCTTCTACCACATGTGTCTTTTTCAACTGATTCTTAATTTTAGATAGACAACTGCATGTGCTCGTTGTGTGTTGTTTCTCACAAATTTTACACAAATCAAACTTGTTCAAAGGCCATTCCTGTTGGTAATTGACACTCTATTGGTTAGGTTTCATTATGTTGTCATTGATGGCAACATGATTTTGGATTATGACTTCATATGGTGTACCGACAGGCACTTCACAGACTCTACACCAGCACTGACACCGACACCGATAGGATAGAAGATTTCTTTGGTCACTGACAATGTAGGCCGACTTGCTATAGCAAAGGTCATCGGTATTGGAGGCCAACACATCTTGGATTTGGCATCAACAAATTGTTTTAATGCATATTCATTTATATGACCAACATGTAATATGATATTGTATATATCTTTGTAAGCTGACATAAGGCATAAATTTGTATAGGGTATATAGGGGAGATTGATTAGATCATTTTGATATAAGGATTGGAATGATAGGATGAATATATTGATGTGATGTAATGCAAAATATATCAGAGAGACTATGCATGTGAGGAATTAATTGTAAGGGTTATTCGGGTACTGATGTTTAGGGTTTTAACCGGAACAGACAGAGCTTAAAATAGAATTGTATTCTGGCATAGGAGATGCTATATTAAGAAGTTCATACTTCTCTGAATTGTTGTTTGGATTGTTATGTAGTCAGTGAGGCTCCTATTGTGATGAGCAGTGTGCTCTAGGCTATAAGGCTTCCTGCAAGTGCAGGCCCATCATATGTTGTAATATCTCTTCATAGGGCTAGTGAATTGATATTGTGGGTCACAAATCCCACTGTGGTTTTTCCTCTTTGAGGTTTTCCATGTATAAATCTGCGTGTTATGTTTCTCCATTTATATGTTTGGCTTATTGGTTGCACTACTTCTTTTAATTCTATTTATACCAGTATATCGGTTGGTGTATGAATATTTTTTTAAGGCTAAAATCTACTTCTGTTATAACACTGATTCACCCCCCCTCTCAGTGTTATTGGTTTCCAACAATTTCCTCAATGTGTGCTTCTTCCTACACTTAGGATAATAAATAGAAAATCCTATCATGTTGAGAATTAAAGTAGAGCAAGAGAGTAGTTTTTAAATTGGTTCTCTCTTCCTTAACTTTTACCACATCAAGGGAAGATCCCCTATTTTTCCTAGAGTGTCATGCCCAACTTTTGGGCACGAACGGAATTTTTTTTTTTTTTTAAATACACTTAACCAACTAACGACTTTCCTAATTAAAATAATGCAACTTTGGTTTGGTCTTAACTACATTTGTATAAATCAGGTAATTAAATTCAATTTAGTAATAAAGACAACTAAGTCAAAAGGGGGTTATCACTAAGCTCAATTAATTAATAATTAAAAAAAAATCTCAAGTATAACAATTTACTTCGAATTTAAATGACCTAAAAGTTACCTTATCTTTCTTAACCTCCTAGGTTCTAAATTGAATTGGCCAAGTTATTAAAACACCTTATTAAAATGAAAACCCCATGACACAAAAATACTTTATAACCTTAGACTTAATTGGCCCTCTTGGCCCTACAAATAATTTTGTGTTTACACCCCTTTCTTTTTAAAAAAATCTAATCTACCTAAATATTTAAAAATCTTCTTATAAAAATTCTTCTACATTGGCCAAATATTGCAAGAAAATTTTAAAACTTAGTTTCACAACTAACCAATTTGATTCCAATTTAATACCAATTAAATCTCTACTTTTATATATATATATGTGTGTGTGTGTGTGTGTGTGTGTGTATATATACATATATTCATATAATTATTTATATATTTACTTATGACCTCACATATATGAGTTTATGATTATATACCAAAAAGGAGGGGGATAAAATAATTCCCCCTTTTTAAACATGCTTCCCACCACACCCATTTTTATTTTAAAACTTTATGTGTGTTTGCCCTAACCCGAAATTAGGGTTAGGGCAAATGGGATAATATCCATTATTTCCCTATTTTTTGGTGTGTGTGAGTTAGGTGTGTTTGAAAACCCTTCTTTTTTTTTTATTCGTGAGTGTGTGCAGGTGAAAGGGGGGTCAGCGGCCATGAGAGGCAGCGTGCAGGGGAGATCCGCAGCCAAACCTTTTTTTTTGTTTGCATGATTCAACGGGTTATCGGGCGGAGAAAACAAGTTGTTTTTATTTTACACGGCGAAGAGGGGGGGGGGAGCAGAGCCGAGGAAGGGAGCCAAGCGGTCAAACACACCAACCGGCGGCGTTTTGAGTTTCCACGCAGTGTGCGGAAGGGAAGGGGAGGCGGTGTGGAGGGGGGAGCGCCGGCAGCGCGGGCACCGCCGGCTGCGGACGACGCCACCCGCAGGCTGCGGCCCCCGCAGTCTGTGGACGTCGCCGCCCGCAGGCTGCGGGCGCCACCGCCCTTGGCCGCGCCCCGCCGCTACAAATGCACACTATTTTATTTTTTAAAAAAACATTTTTTTTTGCTGTGTTAAAACAACGTTAAACCCAACAAATTTTATAATGTGGTTTTTTTTTAAAATCGGTGGTGATAATATGTGATCTGTACACAACATAGGATTTTCTTTTATATATATATATATATATTCATATATATATATATATATATATTCATATATATATATATATATTCATATATATATATATATATATGTATTTACATATTTTAATAAGTCTTTTCTTTGGGTTTAAAAAAAATGAACAGGCATTACATGCCTTTTTAAAAGGGCAGGAACAAAATGATTTGTATATATAAATATTTAGATATATATATGTATATACACACACACACACACACACACACACACACACACACACACACACACATATATATATTTTGGCTTAATTAGCAAGAGGGTTAGTTTCTTTAAAACCAGGTCTGTAAATATATCTTTTTTTTTGAAACAGATTCTTCTAATGATACTTAATGTTTTTATATATATTTGTATATGGTTAATTGTTACTCAAGTAAGCACATTTTTTTTTTAAACACTAACAAGGCATTCTATTTAGCAAATAACAATGTAATCTTTTTGAATAACAAAATAAACCTAAAACTAAGTGTTTTTTTTTTTTTTTGAAAGGAAAGATAGACTACTATAGAAAAATTTTATTTCTGCTATTCAAAGGGAAATACATGACTGGTTTATTTATTTGCAGTAGCTTATTAACATAAGGAATATGCAGTAATAAACTACATCTAGGTGCAGAAATCTTAAATTTGCATTTGATAAAAAAAATTTCTTTTATTTTTCCCTTTGTAAATCATGAAGATTCATACCCTATTTAGTACATTCCTTCACTCTTTTGCAACACTAACTAGAGTGAGAACAACATACATATTTTTTTTTGCAATCTAAATACAAGTAAATATGAACACAAAGATTTTGGCAATAAAACATTTACATTTTCCCTTCCATGGAATAGGAATACATTGCTTTACTTTTTGGTAAAATAAATACAACATTGACTATCTCTTTCTTTTACAAGCTAACATTGAATACATAATCCTCTTTCCTCATAAATAACACAATCTAGCTCTTTAATCCATCTTTTCCCATTCCCATGCAACCTGCAATAAAACACATTTTTTTTTTTACCATGGAGAGCTCACCTCCCAGCCTAGGCTTACTAGAAGCCACCCCCGAGCTTGGAGAACCAAGCACTAGACGGGTTACAAACAAGCAACTCTACAACAAACATAGGAAGACACTCACATACAAGTTTCCCATCCCAAGCTACACTTTCACCACATTCATGGTGACTCTTCCATGGGTGGAAGTGGACCAAGTACCAATGGGGAGATTTGCAAGCCAAATACAACACAAGCCACCTCATGGCAATACAAATGCAACAAAATACTTCCACAATCCTTATGCCCCCCAAAAGGCTCAAGGCCATATTTACTCCCCTTATGACCCCCAAATGCATACACAAGGCTATGCAACAAGGGTCACAAAGGACACCCTTGAGATCACTCTCCATAAGGAGAGCCTCTCACCCAAGGCTGTCATACTCCTTCCACCCCAAGATCTTCCTACCCTCCCAAGAGTAGGAGATCTTGGACACTCCCAAAAAAAAACAACAAGAACACAAAACAAAACACATAGAAATGAAAACTACACATTCATAACTTCAACAAAAACTTCTTAAAACACTTTCTTTACAAGCAACTCTTTTCTTTTACAAAACAACATAAACTAACACATACAACATAACAAGAGGAGATAAGAAGAAACCAACCTTATTCTACCAATAGGTATGCTAAAATTAGTTGGGGATGAGCTGCCCAATTCCACACAAACTTTTCTCCAAATTCCTCCAAAATTCTATTCTCCTACTAAATTTTCAAATCAAAGCATGATCTCCAAAAATGGAGAGTGGGTGATTACTCACTAAGTCTCCGAATTCTTGCCTAAGAAGGCCTCTCACACACTTCCCAACCCCTTGGGTGAGGTGTGAGTTCCCATTGGTTGCCCTTCCCAAACTCTTACACACTACCAAAATTGGAAAGGGAAAAGGTGGAAGAAGATGGGGAAGAGAGTTTGACATCTAAAGGGAAGGTTCTCTATCCTAGGAGGAACTTTCTAAGTTGAATTTTCGTTCATCTTGGAAACACCACTTTTTGAAGTGACTAAATAGTCACATGGGAGAAGCCACATGTTTCAAAATGCCCCTAACCCATAGGTATACCCTTTGGACCTTTGGAAAAGCCTTAAAACTTACCCTAGGAGTCCATTAAACCCTTTGGAAACCCAACTGAAGTTTACCTACGGGTCAAACTTGAGTTGACCACTCCCAAGACTCCCTACCCAAGGCAAATTTGGGACCACACTCATGTTTTTGAATGGCTTTGGTAGAAACAAAACTCCCTCCAAGAGACAAGTCAAAATCAATGACACTAATCAACACATGTGTCAAGTGACACAATAAAAATACAATATAAAAATCACACATGGAATTTGTCTCTTGTAGGATTACACATATACATATAAATTAATTTTAACACTCAAGCATTATACACTTCACAAATAAAATACATTACAATGGGGTGTTGTCTCTCCAAATAGACAACTCCCGACTTAACAAATGCACATTGGTCTAGGCTTGGTTCTCCATATAAATTCCATGGTCACATGGATGATTTTTCCTGCGCATCTCAATTAACGCATTAGTAATTCCAAATAATCACATTTATACATAATCAAATACATGGATTCCATTGCACATCAAACACTCATACATTTGGTAACAATAATTCAATATCTCATTTGTTTCAAATTCAATTTCACATAAGCAATTAACATAATTTTCCAAAATTGAACCATTCATAAATAAGCATCATTTTTCTATCATCAAAATGAAGTCCTGCAAATTTCCAATAATGACATTCACCATCATAATGTAATTCTATTCTAGTAACATATCTAAAGTTTCATAATCATCATGCATGAAATAAGGCATCAACATATGTTAGTGTGATCCAAATCATGGAATCATATAAGTTCTAAGTCCATAAGCATAAAATAAAGCATCCATAATAGTCTCAATATGCAAATAACTGAAAATGTCAAACTGAGTCGGGGTAGGGCCTCACATAGAGCCCCTTGCTCCAATCCTAGTCTTGGAATAATTCCTATAAATTTCCAAAGTTTCTTCAAAGGTAAGTTTATTAACATCCCCTTTTCAAATTAAGTATAGGTCTTCATTAGATTCTTCATCTATAACCCTCAAAAAGTTAACCTTACTAGTCTTAATGTTTAACCCATTAGCACATCTCCTATGAAAAAACTAGAACCTATCAGTATAATCTTCCAAGATTTCATCTTCCATTTGCTTCATACGAAACAACTCTTCCTTCCTATCTCTTACCCAACAATAATCTTATTACTTGTCCAAAAAAGTTGTGTCCATTTGTTCCCATGTTGAAATAGTATTTTTATCTAATCTCATAAACCAACACAAAGTTGATTGTTTCAATGTATAGGGAAATAATTTCAACTTCTGATTATCAGCTAAGTAATCATATGTTTAACACAATACTTTAAACTTAAAAAGGAACTGATTAGGATCCTCAAAAGTTTTCCCTCTAAAAGTAGGAAGAATAGAAGGTGAAATGTTTTTCATGGGAGGTTCATCCCCTCTATTCAAATTGATTGGATACAAAAATGTTCTATCAAGCACAAGTTCTTTTCTTTGAGCAATTTATTCAATTTGATTTTTCTCTTCATCCTCTTCTAGTATATTAACCTGATATATTGGAATAAATCTACCAAAAGGATCTCAAGCTCTTCTCATCAAAGTTTTAGAAAATAGTTCCTTACCACCACTAAACCTTCCAAACTAATAGTTTCCAAATCTTTGTTTCTTCACAACAACACCAAAAATGATGGGTGATCCTGCTATTGTCACTATAATCATTTCATTCATATTTATTGAGCCAGGTGTGTCTAAATTTGTATTCGATCAAGATTATTTTTATTATTTTTAAACACAATAAAGATTTTATGTAATCTTCACTTAAATACATTAATATAATAATTTATAAGAACGTGATAATGAGAAGTTTCCTTAAACTAAACTATCCTAACAATAAAACTTATGTAATTCAAAATAATTTGAACTCTTAGAAACAAAACCATGATTATGTTGTAAATTCATAAAAGTAGTGAAACAAAGTGTAAAGATTACTTGCAAATAAATGTAAATAACAAAATGAAACAAAGTTACCTTCCTTCAAAAAACAAGGCCCTACTTTGCCTTTGCAGGGGCTAAAACACTAAAATTAGATCAACTTCCTTCAAAATTATATTAAAGTGGGCCCCTGAAGGAGAGTACAATAGAGTGTCTAACAAAAATTAACTAAAAAATTGTACTAGAAAACAACAAAATACTTGACTAGACTAACTTCTAACTTGACTACAAAGATGGGTTATGGACCCTTATTTGAAGTACAAATACAAAAGACACCAATTTAGATGACTAAATGGTGGTTATAATAAAACTTGGAACTAGACATTCCACCCACGATATCTATATTTATAGTAGTAGAACCAGGATTTCCAATTGGAAACAACATTACTCATAAACCCACCATAAATGTAACAAGCGGGTTGGAGTGCTTTGGAGCGATTAGGAACTCCAAAAGGCACAACAAAATTCAAAATAAACTACCACATCAAGAAAGAACTATCTCACCAAATTTGAAATAGATATGCACATTGTTTGAATAGAATCATGTTTAAACTATATAATCATCAATTTGACCCACATAAAGAAAGCATTTATATCAAAATACCATTTCTAATTTAATTTCTAATTAGCCAGATAAAATATAAAAAAGATAATATACGAGTCTTCAGTTTATCACCATTGATACTAATTATCAAAATATTAAGAGTTTTATGAGCACAAAATAAATTTAAAACAATAACAGTGAGGACTCATCAGGTGGGATTTTGGGTATGTTGGTAAACAGATTTGTCACTATGGTCATTTATCTGAAACTGACCCTGTTTGCCTGATGAGCAGTGACAAACGTTCCAATAGTTGGAGAGATTGAAGTGAAACCACAATCTTCCTTTGCGTTTGAGAGGGGCAGCTCCCTCATATGATAGGGGTATTTAGGATTTTGTGTACTTTTAACCTGAAAGTACATAAAGGAGAAAACATAAAACTAAAAAGAAATAAAGATAGAAACCCCAACAATAGACATACGGCCATCAACTAAGATTTCCCAACATTAGCAGCAAATTACAAGGGGAGTTTATAAGGTAATATGCTTATCCATGAGATGATGATAAAGAAGAATGACAAATCTCAACATACAGAGAGATAAGATACTTCGACATATTCAAACTGAGATACCAAAGGTTGCTTGTGCATCATCACATCAATTGTACAGATCACATATGCATAAAAAGACTACTAATTTGACATACGAGAAATCAGCAATGATTACACACGAATACATTTAGAACACACGAACTAAGACGTATTCTTCATTATCCTTTTAAAAATATACAAGTCCAAAATCCTTTCGATACATAGTGAAAATCAAAATGTAATTACAAGTTTCTCCTGGAATTCCAGTAGAGTTTTCCCCTATGTAAAAAGTTCCTCCCCCCACATTACAAATTGCCTTGTATTTATAGGCTTCCCAGAATAACCACCTTAGTAACTAACTTTAATCCTAGATAAATGACTAACTCTTTTCTACGTGAATTTCAATGAGTTAATAACTTACCCACTTATGCGCAGAAAAAGTCAATTTCCTAACCTTTGGTTACAATAAGCGACATAAGTCACTTTTTACAAAAAGAACAACTTGAAACTTTATAATTTTGATGAAAAACAAAGTAATAAGTTATGTTGAGGTACTTCTTTGTCTTCATCCACTTCATTTGGACTTTCAATATGTCTTTCCATTTGAAAGGAAAAGACAACCTTGAGGTTTTCCATAAGAATTTAAGGGATTGATTGTTGCAATACGCCCATGCATTGATAAAATGATCATTGACATGAAGAAATATTTGTCCACCAATAAACTATCTTTGAGGAGATGCTCTCCAATCACCTCTACATCTACTAAGTATCTTCACTTGATTGTTATCACTTGAATTTATTCAAATCCTCGCGAGTTGGTGTTTGCCATCATTGGAAGTCTTAAGTCTTATTTGGAACAAATTTGATGTTCTTCACAATATAGAAAGTAGTGTTTCTTTAATGAATCCCTTTTCAAAGCATCCCACTTTGCCATTAAACCTCCATTCTAATATATAAGCAATTAAAAGAAATTTGTTGAGATCTTCGATATTTAACCAAGGTAACATTGTGAGATGCCATGAGTATACAACACTTTGTGTACATGAATATAAGGCTCTCTTGATGAATTACTACATCATGCATTTATGATGGAAGAATATTCCCATGCTAGACCTTTTGAAGATTTTTCAACTTTCCACTGCTCTTTCCAAATGTTCAATGCATTCATCTTTTAATCCTTTGACATTTTTCACAATAACTTCAATGTCTTCTTTGAAAACTTTCAAGAACCTTTTCAAATCTGCACCATGAGACCACGAGACCAAAATTTCTTTGAGGTATTCTATCCAACGGTTTACATGCCTTGACTACATTTTCATCTCTTGAAATATTGTAAACCCTTTTCATCAAATTGAATTTACATCTGTCGTTTTGCATTTGCTAGATATTTTCTAAAGTATTTGTTGTGAATCTCGCAAACATTACATTCTATGAGATTACATCTCTTTCAAGGCATTCTATCAAACACAACGTTCATGCTCTAATTCAAAGCTCCCATTTTGACAAAGGCAGAGAAGGATGCTAAGAAATAATTTGGCTTTGTACCCACCAATTGTATTTTCTCCAAGTTTTGAAAGTGTGAATCTTACAATCATTGCATGTCATGAGATGACATAGATCTGAGGAACTTTGTCAAACATTTTGCTTGCCTTGTCTGTGCTTCCATGGTTTGCATTTATGTCTACAATGATTCTTTCAAACAACTACAAAGAAATAATGTTGCCTCCACGATCTACAACATATGACATTTTGTCAAACATGTCATGCCATGAGATGACATCAATTTGAGGCATTCAATCAAAAAATTTGCATGTGCGTCACTATGCTTTGGTGGATGTAATACCCTATTTCAAAATCCATTTTGTGGATATCCTGCAATCACCATATTTCATGAGACCACATTTTTGTGATCAAAACATGACATGAGATGACGTTTCTTTGAGGAATTCTGTCAAACTGTTGGCATGCCTATGCATTCCCTATGCTCCCATGATGCATTCATGTCTACCATGATATTCCGTCAAACAGTTCACGTTCCACGTCAAGGCTTCCATGGTTTGCATCTATCGGGTAAAACTAGGCCATAAGGTCAACTTATTCCTAAGGTATTTTAGTTATGGGATTGTGGTTAACCCATAACCACAATCCAACAAAATTGCATCCTGTATCCATAGACAAATTATACGATAATTATGTTTAATGATTTGCAAGTCCACTATATTAAAATTGGCTATGTTTATGGAGCACATCCAAAAATATGAATGCCATTTTGGTTATCAAGATATCATGCTAGGTTCACTATATTATGTTTAATGATTTTCAAGTCCACTATATTAAAATTGGCTATAATATATCCGACTAAGATCATTAGCTCTATATTATTGTTACTTTGTTAATAACAATACAAGATCATTATTAACAAAGTAACAATAATACCTATAGATAATCAAACACTTGGTGTAAATCATCAACAAGTATTAAAATGTACTTGATTCAATATTTGTAAAACATGAAATACTAATAACTTTGCTGTATGTTTCTATGTACGAATCTCCTGAAATTTTCAAACATTCCATCATCCTCTTGGTCAGATCCTTGATCACTTTCAACGACAATTTCTGTAGATTCTATTACTTGTTGTTGGCCATCTTCATCTTGTATGTTCAACGACAATTTCTACTCCTGATACACATCATCACTAGGCCAAGTAAAACTAGCAATCTTCTATTTCATAATTGAACTAAGCAATTGAAATTATTGACATTGAAATAACACACTACTAGATTATTTGTAGTAGTACCGGTTGTGGAAATAAGCTTGAAAAGATCAGATTAGAATATTATGGGGAAGGAGTAAGAGTTTAATGTATAATCAAACTCTTACTCCTTCCCCATAATATTCTAATCTGATCTTAAAATGGCCTAGTGATGCCGATAATTTTTATCATTCCTCGGTACAAACATATGGTATCAATACAGTCAAACATCTGCAATCAACTGATCTTGAATGGTTCATAAGAGGGCTTACAAAGGGTAGATTCCTTAATCATAAATGAAATAAGGAATAAGATTTAAGTAGAAATGCCTCATACTATCATAGGTTCTTAAGATAGTATAATGAAATAGGTACATAAATCTGGAACAACATGAAAGTCTGCAATCTACAACTGAGCCATCACGAACATGATATAGAATGAGCAAAATCCAATGGGTGCGAATAGCACTCCACCCAACATGTGGTACCATCAGGTCCACCTCGCATGCAAATAATCAATTAAGTTATCTGAGAAATATTGATGCTATTCTGAGGTAATAGAATCTACAGAAATTACCCCATATTTCTCTAGGAATATCCATGGGATCATCATCTTTTTACGTCCAAGACTAGATCTTGGACGGATGTTAGGTTCCCAAGTACACACTGATCTTTGTATTGTGACCCACAATACAAAACATACAAGATGAAGATGGCCAACAACAAGTAATAGAATCTATAGAAATTGTCGTTGAAAGTGATCAAGGATCTGACCAAGAGGATGATGGAATGTTTGAAAATTTTAGGAGATTCATACATAGAAACATACAGCAAAGTGTGCAACTTGGGAACCTAACATCTGTCCGAGATCCTCTTGATAACCAAAATGGCATTCAGATTTTTGGATGTGCTCCATAAACATAGCCAATTTTAATATAGTGGACTTGCAAATCATTAAACATAATTAGGTTATTAACAAAGTAACAATAATATAGAGCTAATGATCTTAAAATGAAAATTAAGGATTGAAAAAACATTGACTCAGACTATTCATATACTTATTTGGATAAATAATTAGATGCATAAAGTCAATCTTAGAATGGCCTAGTGATGATTTACACCAAGTGTTTGATTTTGTTTATGAAAATCCCTAATACTAGCCTAACATTCTTACCAATTATAGCATAAGTGAGTATCTTCCATTTAGGGGTTATTTTGGTGTTGATTTTTACTTGGCCTAGTGATGATGTGTATCAGGAGTAGAAAGATAAGTATATGGGACTGAAAGAAGATATGAAATAGAAGATTGCTAGTTTTACTTGGCCTAGTGATGATGTAAAACTAGCAATCTTCTATAATCCCCTAAATGGAAGATATGAAATAGAAGATTGCTAGTTTTACTTGATAATACTAAGCAATTGAAATTATTGACATTGAAAGAACACACTACTAGATTCTTAAATGTTGATCTATTGATCTATTATTAGGGTAAAATAGTACAAGATTACCTAATTCCATCCAAAAGTATCAGATCATTTATATGAAAAATTAGAGTAAAACTACCTAAAGCCTAACTAACCAAGATTGAGACTCATGATAACTGAATATGGGGAAGACAATGAAGTTTTGTTGTTGGCCATCTTCATCTTGTATGTTTTGTATCATCAGGATTTCTTCTACTTTAGGCTTGTATGTCCCCAGATCGGATTCTAAGAACAGAACTTCATTGTCTTCCCCATATTCAGTTATCCTAGGACAACAAAAGGATTCTTATTTTCATTGTTTTAATTAGCAATTGAAATTATTGACATTGAAATAACACACTACTAGATTCTTTCAATGAGATATCAAATATATCCATACATGATTATGAAAAGCAATATCACCATTTATAACTGAATAATTATAAAGATAAATGAACCGTTTGATAGAGGAAATACCCTAGGTTAATGATGGATACTGAGATAACTCCATTTAAAATATTTATGGTAATTTATTAGCAGAAATTACCCTAATAATTGATCTATTATTAGGGTAAAATAGTACAAGATTAGAATCATAACTGTTTTATTAATCACTATGATTTTTATAATAAGATTTTTAACTATTGAATTAAACTATTGATTTGTTCTCATATCTCACTTGGAAACTAACATTCTTTCAGTAAATGCTCAAGCCTAAAAATTTTCAAACATTCCATCATCCTCTTGGTCAGATAACTTGAATAATTGGAACAAATCTTCAACATGATTATATATAAATAATAATCAATTCATACAATAGTACAAAATATAAGCAAATGCCAATCTAACATTTGCATTGTGGTGTCCTTTTGGATGTGATTTTATTTTGAATCATAATTCTGTTTACTATTATATACTAAGCTTGAGTCCTTCAGATCAAAATCATAGTGATTAATAAAACAGTTATGATTCTAATCTTATTATAAAAATCATAGTGATTAATAAAACAGTTATGATTCTAATCTTGAATTCTGTCAAACTGTTGGCATGCCTATGCATTCCCTATGCTCCCATGATGCATTCATGTCTACCACGATATTCCGTCAAACAGTTCACATTCCACGTCAAGGCTTTCGTCAAACATACTCCTTGGTGGCGACTTGTCAAATAGTAAACACCTTGTTTATGCTTGCATTATCATGTGAAACGTGGTGATCTGCCAACACAATTTATGTACATTTCCTTAAAGAAGTGGCTATGCCTTTATATTCTGTATACCAATCATTCCAAGCAGCTGCAACCCCATGCCTGACAAAGTTCTTTTATCCTCTATGTTATGATGAATGTCGTGGCAGATTTACTCAACCTCAGCTACAGGCATTCATTTAGACATTCTGACAAATGGTTCGCATTTTATCTATGTCTTCCACATTTCGCATCCATATTCACATTTTAGGTATGTCCATGCTCCTTTCAGTGCATCGATGAATGTTCATAATCCTACTACTTGAAGCTTTCTTTTCCTTTTTTTTTTAACTCTTATGAAAAAGGGTTAAGAATGCTCATTTTTTGAGCATTTCTAACCTTTTTGGCAAAGTGAAACCTGCAAGGTTATGAAATGAGGTTAGAAATGGTCAAAAAGTGAGCATTTATAACCTTTTTATTTAAGGTAAGAAATACGGGTTAGAAATGCTCAAAAAGTGAGCATTTCTAACCTTTATGACAAAAGGTTGAGAAATGAGGTTAAGAATGCTCAAAAAGTGAGCATTTCTAACCTTCTGCTTCAACGAACTATCCTTTAGACCCTATAAACCATTGATCTCAGAGAGGAATCAAGGAAGAATGCAACCGATGTTTTAAGACAACTTTTTATCGCAATTGACCAAACATATTAAATAATTTAAATATTTTAAATTTATCACTTTGCTGGAGAAAGTGACATAACTTTCAAATGGTAGGGAGTTAGGCCTTGAAATTAAAAATATTCTTCAATGGAAGGGAAATAGGTCCACACAATTATTTACACCTCATGAAGAAGCCTACGATGAGATATTTTAATCATTTTGGGGCAACAGACACCAAAAATTGAAAGTTTAAAATATGACAAAGTATGAACTGGGTTCAAGTGAAAGTTGGCCACGTGATACAAAATGATGTTTAGATCCTGACTATCAAATGATTTCCCTCAATTTGTGATAATTCTAAAAAATCTTCCATTTTTCATATTTTGACTAGTAATGACCTTGGACAACGTGCTCATTACTTACGCATAAACACTCATTGGACCTTTACTCAAGATTGAGATTGATTTGAAATTTAAATTTTAGGTATGCCAAATATGGGGGCAATAGGGTATTAGAGGGATCAATGGATATAATGTAAATTTTTGTGTTTCTTCTTTGACCCCACTATTTACTTTCTTCAAATTTCTCTATCTTTGGAGTTTAAATGGAATTTGGATCATTGAAACTAATGTCTCAATGTTTGGGCTCTTCCTGAACTCCCACTCCTCATCCACTAAATTGAAAGGAAGTTAAGGCATTGAAACAACTTCCTACACTAATCTTGAGAGGAGGGTACACCAATTTGTTTTAATCTTTTCAATAGTTACAAAAATTAAATAGAAATAACACAAATATCATCCATATCATGACACAATGATTTACATGAGGAAATCCCTTTTAGGAAAGATCCCACATTGTAATGCCCACCAAAATACCCTAGAGAAATAACGCTAACTAACATGCAAATAGAGATAAAATAAAATTAACATCTTCCAATACAATACATGTAAACAATTACTCTTATGCATTAAACATCCATTTAAGAGATATGCACATAATCATCATGAGCATTAACATAAAAGAATAATCATATAACTCATTATGTAAGTGGAAATAAATATAACTCAACAACCATCTTTTCCCTACGGCATCTGAATGTCATTACTTATAACAACACCATAACCATAATATCAAGAGTAATACTTTAATCCAATTCAATCTAACACATCTATCATTTAATTCTACCATGATTATTTAAGTTGAATCACAATCCCATCTATCATGAATTCTTTCATTAATAATGCAAATTCCCTTCAAACCCTTAAGATTCATTTTTAAAATACCAATCCAAATGTTCCTAATCCCCAATGCCTATTCATTATCTAACCATCATAATTTCATTTCCAATATTATCTATTATAATACTAATTCATTTCTATTATCACATATAACATTCACATTACACCAAATATACTTCCAATATTCATAACCATATCCTATTACATCAATTTCTATTACATATGAATACAATATCCATTTACATCAAGGAGCATAGCTCTCAACCATAAATACAATGATCTCATGAAATCTACAAATACATATGACATATAAATAATGTACATCAATTTGCTACAAATATCAATCCATAAGCTAAAGAGACAAGAATCCACATCCACTCACAAGAGAATTCAATGAAGAACATCCTAGTGAAATAAGGCATCAAACCACTCGACCATGTGGAACCAAAGGAGCCACCCCTCGTGCTAGGAGATAACACAAGTCCCACACACATTCTAGACCTAAACTGACACCTAACAACCAAAAAGGACTCAACAACTCAAGAACTTCAACAAGAAATAACACATAAACAAATATCTAATCACATCAAAAGGCTAATCATAAAACAAAGAAATTCCCAAGGCATAACAACAAGCATGGCATAAAAAACAATGACACATGTAGGAGTGGAGTGTCATCAAATGCTATCCTCACACATAAGGGGAAATTCCTCACCCTAATAGACATGCCATTATATTCCATCCTCACAAAGAGGGGATAATACCAACCTTGATAGATATGTTGAACCCTCTCAACCTATGAGAGATTCAAGGGAGTTCTGTTTTCCATCTCAATGGCCTTATCAAGCATATCCTAAAATATCCTCCCTAGGACTAAGCATTAGGGCTCAACCAAATTATTATCTTATTAGATGAATCATAATTACCTAACCCATCTAATTAATTATTAATGTTATCATTTATTGAAAACAAGGAAAACTTTCAATGTGCCCTAGTGGTCTAGACTCTAAGCATCCTTACTAGGAACCTCTAAGTAGCCTATCTCTTATGACCTCAGTCATCACATGAAATCCCACTCCCCTTAACAATGTTTCAAGACCTTAGGATAACACAAACATAACATTAAGAAAACAAGGAGGCTCCATAGAAACATCATAAAGTGTACACATATCATAACAAATAAGCACACTAGTAAAATGCCAAAATTTCAATACATAAACAAAAGCCTCAACAATATCAACATATCAATAGACAAGAGTAAGGAAACTTCCACTTACTCAATCATGGTCAATAAAAAATCCTCAACAATGAGGTACAACCATCTCGCTGGAGCTAAAGAAACCATCCTCTACAACAAGGCTTATCAACTTGCTGGAGCTAAACAAGCCAACCTCAACCACAAGGCACTATAATGCTTGTTGGAGCCATAAACACATCAAATAGTCAAATTTGAACTATAAGCAGTGTTGGAAAATATCATCAATGCCTCCGGTAAAAAAGATAAAACTACAAAAAAATGAGCATAAAAGACCAAAAACATCAAAATATAGCTGGCAAAGAAGACAAGCGCATCTACAGAATAGAATAGCACATTCAACAAATTAATTAGGACCTTCACATAGAGAAACAATGCTTTTATTTCATCCTACAACACTTTCATAAAATACAGTAGCACATATATAGCATTATATAGCGCATACACTAGATTAAACAACACATCTAACCCTAACTACAGTGCATATGATAAGTTCCATAGTGCATAAGATAAAAATAATTGCACAACCATTGTTTTAGTGCATTCATTAAGGGTATTAGCGCATACATAGATAGACTCAGAATACAGAATAAATAAATTTTCAACAAGTTCAGAAAACTATTACGGCTTCCAATAAGCACCAAAATCCATCAAATAGAGATGCAAGGTCCAATAAAAACTAATGGACTTAACATACCAACCAAAGGTAATCAAATGCATAAGAATTTCTCTCATGGAAAACACAAAACAAACTTCCAGCCAAAGCTATAGAACCAGTGCAAATGCCAATATAAAATATCTGAAACATTAAGTATAAAGAGAGAAAAACCCATGGTATACATAGCTTGAGGAAAAATCACACCCAAGAATACAGACAAAAACCATTCTATTCATGACAATTTACACAGAAGCCTCGAGTAAAAAAACTATACACGACAGATGTAGATAATAAAATCCATTGGAATTCATATATATATATATATTCCCCAAACCTTAGCTATATAAACAGAATATATGATTTTTTCCCACAGACAATTTACATTCGCACATAGCAATTAATCTTTCTAGAAGGCAAATTGCATAGAAGTAGAAAATGACCAACCTGGAAAAAATTAAAGTGATGGCAAGAGAAGTTGATGAATAACAAATCCAAAATCCCACAAGCCAAATCCAAGAAAGATCCAATCAATAAAATCTCCAATATGCAGCAAAACAACTCCAGAAGCTAACCCAACAAAAAGGCTCAAAGAGCCAAATAAATAGATTTCAAAACAAAAACTATAGAACATGTCGGCTCATGAAAAATAATATCAAATATAATATTATTTACTTACCCCCCAAATCTCAACCAATAGAAATATAGGGTGGGTAAGAATATAATATTTATTTACCCAATTAGTAACAAAATGATATAATAATATAACTAACCAATAGCAAATAAATAATAAATCAAGGCCCAATAAAATAAATCAAAGACTAATAATAAATAAATCAAGGGCAATTATAAATAAATGCCACAATAAATATAAAATCATAACCAACATTAGGAATAATGTTTAAACAATAAATAAATAATCAATTAAACACTAAATCATTAAATAAATTAAATAAATATAAAAGCACCAAGTAAATATAACCCAATAAATCAATAAAACATTAATCAAATAATATAAATAAATATTAAATATCAATAATAACTCATAAAATAATCATTAATAAACTATATAAAATCAAATATAAATTAAATAAATACTCAAATACTCACAACACCTCAAGGCAACCCTATTAGCTGCAGGGCAGCAACAATGCAGGAAAACTGAGAGGGGGTGAATTAGTTTTCACCAAACTCAACACAAATTAATCTTAATTATAAATTTGTTCATGAACAACAATAGAAAAGATAATCACCACATCAACAACACACATAACACAAGGATTTTTGACGTGGAAAACCCGGTTAAGGGAAAAACCACGGTGGGAACCTACCCACAATAAGATGATGCTCTGCACTAGTATGTGTAAATATTACAATGGAGAATGCACATGCATTCATACACATTCCCTAGAGATCACTACTCAAAATAACAAAGGGCTACAACCCTAGGAAGGCCCATTGCCTTACAAATATTGGACAACAATCCAGATTACATGAATTGAAAGAATAGCATCTCCTAATGCCTGATTACAATTCTGATTGAGCACACTATCTACACAAAAATTCCACTCTTCTCTTCCACACTACTGAATAATAAATTCACTTGTTCACACATACAATAACCTCTCAAATCATAAACACATTCCGTAGACACACAACTAACATGATTACATCACCTATTTATACAATTCATCAACCTTAACCTTAAGGTCAGCTCAACGCATAAGTCCTAATTACAAAATCACACCATATGATACATAAATCCATAATCGGACCAATACAATGTCATTGACGACATAGAAATGACCCAAATCAAATCCCCGAACATGCAAAACAATCAAATAATTTTCCAAGATCATTCACAACACGCTACACCACCAAATATCACCGGACCAATAAAATATTCATTAACATGCACCATGATCAAGGCGGAACACCAAAACACATAGCACATGATTAGAGAACATCAACAAGCATCATGAATTCCGTCGCAATCATCGCAATAGCTCAGATCATATGATTCATCATTAACACCATTACCGGAGCTCAAGAACACCAAATTACAAACTGAAAGATATGCTTGCGAAGTTCAAAATCATAAACCATCCAATTAGAGGACACACATGAACATCCTAAACACTCCAAAATCTACAACTCAAGATATAGTCATTCGGGAGCAATATGAATCAAATACCACCATTCTACAACACAGAACACTGAAAAACCAGTCACCATACTGGATCTTGTAACTCAACCAAATCACCTTGGAGCATCATGGAAATCATATTGAATCAACTAGAGATAAACAAATCAAAACTCAATAAACCACATCAACACATCTACACTAGATCACCAAAACCAACTCTTTGCAACAACCAATTCTCTACAACATAGAAATATGTTGACATCAATGACAACAACATATCCCAACAACTCTAATATCCAATAATCTCCCCCTTTGGCATAGATGGAAACATATGAATGTGAAAAAGAATCAATGCAAAAAAATAAAACAACATCCAACAATCTCCCTCAAAATCACAAGGATCAGCTCCCCCTTAGACAAACAACTTGATGTAGGAGCATGCCTGGTTCATAGCAATCTTGCAACAACAAAAGAAAAGCATTTTCCTTTCTATTTGTAGTTTCAGTTTTCCTTTCTATGTGTCTCAGATTTGGCTCATTGGATCCTATGGAGATTCTACTTGAAGACTTGATCATCTTTCTTGCTTCCAGACCGCATCGCATTTAGATAATTTTCTGACAAGATATCGCTATCGGTTTCCTTGACGGTTTCCTATTACTGGTTGACAGTTCTTGTTACCAGTTGCCTGGACCTATTTTGGTGATTTGTCGAAACTCACTTCCGAAGCTTGTAGAGGCTTGGACATTAATTTTGATGTTCCTTGGCATGTGGTCGACCTTTTCCCATGATCTAAGTTTCATCCTTTGGATTTTCTGGAGGAATCTCTTGGCAGAGGCCGACCTTGTTATTTTACAGGTTAGGTCTTGTTCTTTAGGTTTTGATCCCTTTTAGGCTGACTAGATCCTTTGGATCGATATATATATATATATATATATATATATATATATATATATATATATATATATAATTGTAATTTCATATTAGAATGTAATCAATGAGAGAATCAAGTAGCTAGATTATGCGTAGAAGATAGATCTCACAATTCAAGGTCTCGGTTGTGACCTATTCTATATGTTCTACTAGGCCTGTGAGCCGGTATGTTGTAACCCGGTTGTTACCAGTTGGTTGTAATTAGTTTTCATGCAATAAAAAAATCTGTTCTGCATTACCTCCATCATATCTCTATGTTTCCATTGTGTTTACTCTTGTTGACTGGTCCAGATTGATCTCTTTGAGGCCCCTCCTCACCGATGACTGCTTCAAGTGGTATCAGAGAGAAGTTTCATTATGAAGGTTGTGTGTCCTGCAATTTTGTTGTGGGGCAGCCGATTGCAGATCTGACCTACAGCTGTAGAGGACTAGTGTGAACAATGTCACGAAGAGGAGCTAAGAATGGTGGAGCATGTGGAAATGCAGACCTTATTGTGATGGACATGTTGTGAGGTATAGCAGCCCAATTGGAAGTCATGGAGACAACCCAGAGAAGAGGCCGATATATTGAAGATGTGAAGATGAAGGAGAAGAAGCCCCGATAGAACAAGCAAACCTACTGATGGTTGATCTAGATGAGGAAAGGTTTTTGAAGGTTTTGAGTAGGGCAAATACTAGACCTCATTTTACCCCACCGGAATATTATGGGAATTTAGATTCAGATAAATTGATGGAATAGATATCGGAGATGGAGAAGTATTTTGATTTTGAAAACACTACAGAAGATTGGAAGGTGAAATATGCCTGTACCCAGTTGAAAGGTCATGCATCTCTTTGGTGGGATCATTTGCAAGTTGATAGAAAGAGAAGAGGTAAAGAGAAGATTAAGACATGGGATTGGATGATTTCTAAGTTGAAATCAAAGTTTATGCTAGCTAATTATCAAGTGAATTTGTTCAGGAAGTTGTAGAATTTGAGACAGAAGGAATCTAACGTGAAGGAGTACACCGAAGCATTTTACAAGTTGAATATCAGATCCAGACATGTTGATGATGAAGTTGAAAAAGTTGCAAGATATTTGAATGGTTTGTAGATGTCTATACAAGATGAAATTAGTTTGATCAAATTGAAGAGTGTTGAAGAGACTACTAGTATGCCCTAAAGGTAGAAGAGAAGTTAAACAAAAGACATGAGCAAAGGCAGACAGGTAGAGGTGGAAGGTTTACTGGAGGAAGATTTCAAGGAGGAAGAGGATATACCAAAGGAAGATAAACCAATATAGATTAGAGCAAGGACAACGAAGTGAACAAAAAAGGTAATTCATACCGAAAGGATGATAGAAATTTCTATTGGAGGAGAGAACCAAATGGTTATCAGAATGATTATTTTGGGAGACAAGATAAGAGGACATTTAGAGGAATCTACTTTAAGTGTGGAGGAGAAGGACATTGTGCATTCGAGTGTAAGAAGATAGAAACTACCAGAAGAGAAGTAGTGGTGGAAGAAAACCCCATCAGATCAGACAATAAACTAAAAGATGGAGAACAGTTGGTGATGAAGAGAGATTTGTGTCATATCGAAGGAGATGAAGAACCCTTGCAGAGGAAGAATCTATTCAAGACCAGATGTTAGGTGTCCAATAAGTGTTGTAGAGTTGTTATTGATAGTGGTAGTTCAAATAATCTTATTTCAGAACATATGGTGAATAAGCTGAAATTGGAGATATTGAAACACCCTAAGCCTTATCAGATAGCATGGATTTAGGATGAATATAAGTTGTTAGTAAGTGAACAATGTTTGGTGAAATTGAAAATTGGGAATTACCATGATGAAATATTGTGTGATATTATGCCTATGGATATTTGTCACCTTTTGTTGGGTAGACCTTGACGGTTTGATAGACAGACAGTACATGATCGAAGGAAGAATACATACACTATTGTGGCCAATGGGATGAAGAAAACCTTGTTACCCTTGGAGGAACCTTTGAAGAATGAAGTCTTTACAAATGCTATAATATGTTTGGTAGATGGAAGGAAATTTCTAGATGGATTAAGACATGAGAATATGTGTTTTGCCTTAATTCCTAAGAAGACTAAGAAATCAGAACCGAAAGGAGAACACCTGGAAGAGATAAAAGAATTGTTGATAGAATATGAGCACATAATTTTAGATAATGTACCTGATATATTTCCACCTATGAGAAGTATTAGTCTTTGCATGGAATTGGTTCTCGAAGCTAATTTGCCTAACAAAACTGCACATCGGTTGACACCGGCAGAGAATGAAGAACTGAATAGACAAGTGTAGGAGTTGTTGAAGAAAGGTTTGATCAGCGAGAGTCTGAGCCCTTGTGTAGTACCGACAATATTAGAACCTAAGAAGAATGGAGAGTGGAGAATGTGTATTGATTCCAGAGAAATAAAAAAAATCATAATGAAATACTAATTTTCTTTGCCTAGGATGGATAGCATAATGGACTATTTGAGTGGAGCAAAGTACTTTACAAAGATAGATTTGAAGAGTGGATATCATCAGATCAGGATTAGAGAAGGTGACGAGTGGAAGATAAAGACAAATGAAGGACTCTATGAATGGTTGGTAATTGGTGCAAGAGAACCTTTCTAAGGTCTTTCCCCATGTGACCTTTGTTGGAATTTTGCTTCTTTAAGAAGCCATGTAAATGTAATAAGAGCTAAGAGCTCATTGGTTTTGTTTAGGTCCTAGTTTAGGTCCTAGGTTCATAAGTCTAGGTTGAGTTTTCTTGTACAGTAGAAGGTAGGTGTTCCTTTGATGTGTTTGGGGTCCTTTTGACATGGTTGTGTCCATAGGATAGCCCAAGGTACGCTCAAAAGCCAAGAAAAGCAACATTGTAGAAGTTACTCAAAAGTTGTAAAAAGTTGCATGACAACTTTTCAAAGTTGTCATGCAACTTTTCCACCAAATAGGTGATAACCTTAGTTTGGAATTAGGAACCCTAACCAGGGCACACCAACCAAGGCAGAGACACTATAAGTTGTTGCAAACCCTAAAATGGGGGGTTGGATGTCAGATTGTATGACCAAGAGAAAAAACCTTGACTATGACTGGGTTTTTGTTGCCAGTCGGCACAAATGAAGCATTGACAAGTTGATAATGGATTGTTTTGATGAACTAAATGGTGTTGTGAATCTTTCATAATATTTATAATTTCATTTTGAGCACTTAGGGTAGGTTCTTGTGCAGGTTTTTGTGTGTTTGTAATTATTTTTGTGAAGTACTCTATCACTATCCAGTTTTGGACTGTTTTGTGAAATGGAATGATAACTCCTATCCCCATTATGGAGACACCATGAAACCATGGAGAGTAGGAGTTAAAACCTTGTACAATATTCCAAAGAAAGTAGGGCCCTTGAAGATGCAGGAAAGTCTTTCAAAGACCCACTCCTAGGCGAGACTAGACTGTCCCTGGCTAGGAAGGGTTGAAGTTGCAGAGGTCTGTGAGAGCAAGGTAGGACAAGGAGGGAGGCACCCTTTTGAGGAGGTGTAGAGGGATGTGTGAAGAACCATTGGTGATAAGGAGGAGCTTCCACCAATCCAAGTAAGGTGGCAAAGAAAATAAACCGTCACTGTGACCTAGGCAGTGTCACAACCCTCCTTTATCACTTTTTTTGATTTAAATACAAAACTCTATTTATATTCTTGGATGAATTATTGAATGAATATTGTAAGGGAATAAAAATAATAAACCTCACACACATGGAAAATGCATATATTTTAATTTGTTATTTAATTTCCCTCACCCAAATTAAGGCACATGTTGTAGGAGGAATAAGAAGCTTCTAGAGGCTTCTCCACCTCCTTGCATGTAACTCCTCCCACTAAGCCCAATTAATTTGCATGGAGGCCAAATTGGGAGAGAATCTCCTTTTTTTTTTCCAATTAATAATTAGGTAGTGGGAATTTGAAATTTCTTTTATAAAATAGGTACAAGTTTCAAAAGAAAAGTTAGCTATTCCATAAGAAATTTCTGCAAGTTGAATCCTCCTTTGTAGTCCACTTTCATTGGCAGCTAAGATTTTTGTTGTGAGGATTTCTCTTCAATTGGAGGATCAAGGAAGACTCTACACCATCTTCAAGCATCCAGGTTCCTTCAACTTAGTTTATGCATCTCATTTTTATTGTAGATTAGATTTGATTAGATTAATTATGAGTATGAAATTCATTTGTGTTTTGTTAAAGAATTAGTTTTAAATTTTATAGAAAATGAGAGTCATGGTTTAAATAAGATTCATTGTTAAAATTCTTGATATGAAGTTAGTTTTAGATTTTGTAAAGAATGAGATTTATGGCTTAAATGAGATTCATTGTTTGAAATTTTGATAAGGAATTAGTTTTAGATTTTGTAGAGAATGAGATTTATTGTTAAATAAGATTCATTGTTTAAATTTTTGATAAGAAATTAGTTTCAGATTGTAGAGAATAAAATTCATTGTTTAAATTTTTGATAAGAAATTAGTTTCAGATTTGTAGAGAATGAAATTCATTTGTTTAAAATTTTGATAAGAAATTTGTTTCAGATTTTGTAGAATGAGATTCATTGTTTAAATTCTTAGTTTCTGATTTTGTAGAAAATAAGATTCATTGTTTTAATTCTGATAAGATATTAGTTTCAGATTGAAAGAAGTAGAGTAAATGGAAATTATCTTCAATTTATTTGATAGAAATTAGATCTCCCTGTGTGTGTAAATAAATTTCCTCTCTCTGTGAATAAATTTTCCCTGTGTAAAGAAATGAATTTCTTTCTCTGTGAATGAGTTTTTCCCTGTGTAGGAAACAAAAGAAATGAAGAAAAGAAATAAATTCTCTCTATCTGTGAATGTATTTCCCTGTAGAAAACAAAGAAATGGAAAAATTCCTCTGGTTACTGCTTCATTCTATCCCTGAAATTAATCTATAAACATTGTTAATTACTCATTATTATCCTGCTCTGAGTAATCTTCAAATGTTTTTAATAGTTATAATACTCCTGTATAAAAATGATAATGATAATACTGTAACAAATATATATATATATATATATATATATATAAATATATATATATATATATATATATATAAATATATATATATATATATATATATAAATATATATATATATATATATATAAATATATATATATATATATATATATATAAATGAGTAACCAAAAAAGCGAGAAAGCATTTCGAACTTCAAATCTTTCCCGAGCCCGTAACGCATGGCGTTTTCACTGATTGGACGTCGGCAACAGTGCATGGACGGTTACGTAGTAACCGTCGCAGAGTACGGGGCCGCGGGTTCCCTCACCGCTGCGGTCCTGCGCATGCAGGGCCGCAGGGGTGATGGGACCCGTGGTCCCCACCCCCGCAACTCTCTTTATTATTATAACGCAATACAATGCCCTTTGCCATTAAATTTAAAATTTGGTTTTTTTTTTTTTTTGTATTTCGAAACTTGGAGTTTTAATTTGGTTTTTTTAGAAAATAAATAAATATAATCTAAGTTAATTTCTATTTGTCATTTTTTTTTTTTAAGTTGATAATAATGACATTAGGAATGATGATTTTTTTTCCTTAGTGTAAATTTAAGGATATTGACTTTCAATTAAAAATGGGATTAATGTGTAGCCAGATTGTGATTAAACTATCCTTAATAAACTTTTAGACTATATTCTTTATTAAACTATTAAGAATCATTGGGACACTCGATTGGTCCTTAGAGATTAACTTATCTTATTACAAGTACTTAGATTTAATCGTTATTTTGGATTCGTTAAGTCATCTTACATCATAGATTAATTGCTTTCGTTAATGGTTCATAGCATGCGAATTATTTATAGGATAATTATATCTTTCATGCAATTACTATTATGCAAGTTTCATTTGTTATGCAAATTACACTTCAAGTAGTTACTTCAATTATTTACGCTTTCATTTTCGTTATTCGTAGTTAGATAACTAAATAAAGGAAGTTGGAAAACCAAAACTAGCAGCGTTCGGTATATACGATGCCTCTGGGTCACGCTTACGGGTAATGCCGTCGTGTTGAACTACTGCACTTAACGCCTAATAAAGCTGCATTAACGACGTCTGTGGCATCATCCCTATAAATCATCGGGGAGTAATAAGGGACATTTGGAAGTTAAAAAATCCAAGGGGCGGGTAATCCCTCTTGGATCGATAATTTAATAAGATAACTTTTAAATGAATTTCACATCCGTTGAGATAAACCATAGTAAACCCCTCTTAGGGATGGTCAAGTTAAAAGCTCTCGTGGAATTTACTTTCTTATCTATTTATTTATTCATCTCGAAGGGATATTGGTGATTTGCAATTGGGTGACGCTCATGATAAGTACTAGGTTCTAGTTATTTTGTTTAGGCCACAAGCAATAGGCCATCTTGAGCCTTCGCTTAAGTGCTACCTTCGTGGGTAGCAACCGCAGAGAAACTGTCTGGGACACTGACCCTAGAAAGGGTTGCGTACCCACAAATTAGTTTACATCAAACCATAGATTAGAAAATAGAACTACATACTTTACGCCTTGATCCTGTGCCGAAGCGGGTATGTAGGCAGTCTTGGGACGGAGTTGTCCCTCGTACTCAGGCGTTCGTGGGTGGGGTCTAGGCTTGGTTGAGTAAGAATCCTAATTGAAAGATAAGATAATCAAACTTAATTCAATGCATACTCGGAAGGAATCCCGTATGGATTCGCTTGACTTCCCGAGGCTTTAAGCCAAATTCCGAGGCGGAATTCAAGCTTGTATTATTTTCTTCTTACTCCTAAGGACGGCGACCTCGGTGCATTCTTGTTAGAAGAATGTAGTACTTAGTGAGTGGCTCAGGACCCGAATGGTCCCGATGAGTCTAAGTCTCTGGCCAGAGAATCTCCTATCCCGTTTGGATGGATGCCTACCCCGTATGGGTAGATGCCTATCCCGTATTGGATAGATGGAATTTACGTCCCGTATGGACAATTGCCTAACCCGTATGGTTAGAAGCTCATCCCGAATGGATGAATGCCCAATCCTATTGGATGGATGCCCAGAGTATGCAATTGAATAAAACATAATAAAGGGAAAAAAGAAAAAATATATACTCAATTTTTGTTGGATCAATTTTGGTGGGTTATTACAGGCAGGCCTTAAAACCCTTGTAAAAACCCTTAAAAACCCCAAAATTCACCTAAGGCAGTGTATGGACACTTGGAGGCCCAAAACCAGGAAAATATTTGAGCCCTTTCCAAATGATTAGCAATCCTTTTGGGAAGATTCACAAGTGTGTGCATCATTTGCAAGAGGGAGCCCTAAAGTCCGGATTGGAGGCCTAATTGGGCACATTCCTTGTGGCCCTATTTTGTAGGAAAAAAGAAAAATAGTGAGATCGGTAAGGAAATGGAAGGTTAAAAACTCTTGGGGGCACATGAATGGATGGATAACCATGTCAGAGACCTATCCTAACCTTGCTAGGACCCAAGAAGGTGAAGAAGGAGCTAAACCCTTATTAGTCTATGTGAGGGTTTTTGATGCTTGAGAGTAGGTGTGACTTTGGGAGGAGTATCACAGATTGTTGGTGGGTGGATTGGGCAAGGTCAGGGGATTCCACAAGAAAGGGAAGTCCTAGAGACCCTAGGGTGTGGTTGAAACACCTCATGATCCAAGGAGAGGATCAAGGAGCATAGACTAGGCTAGTCTATCCCATAGCCATTCCCATTAGATTGGTATCAAATCCAGCTAAAGATTTGGTGGACTGTGCATGTCTCTATATTCTAGTGAATCAATAGGGGAGAACATAATGGTCACTAATGCAGAGATGGCTAGGGAGGTAGAAGAGAAAAAGGAGAAAAATAGACTCCTTGAAGATGCTATGAGTGAAGTAAGGAACAAGTTGCAAGAAGTGGTTGATCAGAGAGCACAAGAACTCTGGGGTGCGGAAACTAGTGACAGAGGCAAGAAGGCAATTGATCTTGATGACATCATACCTAAACCAAACCCCTTAATCAATGAAGAACCTTTTGTAAAGGCCATCAAGACTTTGAATACTAAAGCTTTTGAAGGATTGCCACATTTCAGTAGAAGGATGGATAATGACATTGTCATGAAATGGATTGAGGGTATGGAGAACCACTTTGAGTGTGAAGGTGTGACAGAAGCTCAAAAGGTTAAGGTTGCCAAATCAAGACTAAGGGGAGCAGCCTTGACATGGTGGAAGTACTTGCAAGAAGAGAGAGTTAGCATGGGAAAGCTACCTATAGCCAACTGGAAGGCCATGGTGAGTAAGATCAAGGAGAACTACTTACCAAAGGATTATGAAGTCCAACTTCATAAGAAGAGATAGGGATTGAAGTAGAAAGACCTTGATGTGACCTCCTACATAGAGGAGTTTCAAAAGCTTTGTCTTAGATCCAAAGTCCAAGAAGAGGAATCTATCAAGGTGGCTAGGTATCTAAGTGGCCTAAAGTGGAACATTCAAAAGGAGATAAGCCTATGGACTCCTACCACTGTCCAAAAATGTCATCAACTTGCTGCTAAGGTGGAAGAGAGGAAAAAAAGGAAGGGAGACCCTAACAACAGGGGTAGAGGCAGAGGTAGAGACCAATTGAATCACCGAGGTGGTTACCAAAGCAAGGCAAATGAGCAAAGGAATCAAGGAGAGTCCAAGTTGACTGAACATAGTAGTGAAACCAATCTCAGAGGAGGCCATTCTAGAGGAAGAGGTGCACAAGGGGTTCCAAGTAGGGGTAGAGGTACCGATAGGGATAACTCCTACTTTGCAACCATGAAATGCTACAACTGTGGTCAATTGGGACACTCGGCCTATAGATGCCCTGACAAGCCTACCTCATCAAATAGTGGAAAGAGGGTTGCTTATGCCCATGAAGACACATCAAGCAACAAAACACCTGAGGTGGACCATATTGAATTAGAGATTGGGGAGAATCTAATGTTCAATAGAGTCTTGATAAGACAACCGGTTAAGGATGAACCTAAGCATAGGAGAGCATTGTTTAGGGTGAGATGCAAAATCTTTGGTAAAGTTTGCAAGGTGATAGTTGATTCAGGGTCAACTGATAACATCATATCATATGAGGTAGCCAAGAAGTTGAAACTCACAAAGATACCCCACACTAGCCCTTATAAGGTGACATGGTTGAATCAAGAGTAGAGTGTGCTTGTCAATGAACAGACTTGGGTGGAGTTTTCTATTGGAGGGTACAAGGATAAGATCCTTTGTGATGTGTTACCCATGGATGCTTGTCATTTGCTACTAGGTGGACCTTGGCAATTTGATAGGAAGATGATATATGATGGAGAGGAGAACTCCATTTCCTTCAAGAAGGATAGCAAAACTTTTAAGATCCAGTCTCTGACAAAGAATGATGAGGGAACCTCAAGAACACCTAGTGTTTTACTTAATACTAGTAAAGAGTTCTTACACCTACTACATGAAGAGGAGATAGTGGGATGTGCCATCTTTGTGAAGCCAAGGGGGGAGGAAGATAAGTTGCAGATAGAGGTACCTAAGGAGGTAAAACAAATGTTGCAAGAGTATAAAGATATAGTGAGTGATGGAGCACCTGCAACACTTCCACCAAGAAGGTCTATTAGCCATCAAATAGACTTTGTACCCGGTGCATCCCTATCCAATAAAGCAGCATATAAGCTCACACCTGACCAAAATAAGGAGGTGGCAAGGCAAGTGTAGGAGTTGTTGGATCAAGGACTGATCAAGAAGAGCATCAGCCCATGTGCAGTCTCGGTAGTGTTAGCAACAAAGAAGGGAGGCAAGTGGAGACTTTGTACTAATTCAAGGGAAATCAATAGGATCACCATAAGGTACAAATTTCCTATTCCTAGAATAGAGGATTTGATGTATTGTTTAGGAAGTGCCATGTATTTTACCAAGTTGGACCTTAAAAGTGGTTATCATCAGATTAGAATTAAGGAGGGTGATGAATGGAAGACCGCTTTTAAGACCACAGAAGGGTTGTATGAATGGCTTGTGATGCCATTTGGACTTACTAATTCCCCAAGCACCTTCATGAGGTTGATGAATGAGGTGTTGAAGGACTTCACAAGCAGGTTTGTGGTAGTGTACTTAGATGACATACTCATTTATAGCAGAACCAAAGAGGAGCATCTTGAACATTTGAGGTTAGTCCTAGAGAGGTTGCATGAAGAGAAGTTGGCAATAAACTTAGAGAAGTGTGACTTTTTGAAGCAAGAGTTAGTCTACTTGGGGTTTGTGGTGTCTAAGGGAACCTTGAAGATGGATCCAAGCAAAGTGGAGGCAATCTTTAATTGGCTTGCCCCTACAACAGGGATTGAAGTTAGGAGTTTCCATGGTTTAGCCCAATTCTATAGAAAGTTTGTGAGGAACTTTAGTGGCATATGTGCACCAGTACTTGACACCATAAATGGAGGCCTTAAAAATAAGTTCAAATGGACTGAACAAGCTAATAAAGCAATCCAATTATTGAAGCAAGAAGTAGCCACAAAACCCATCCCGCTCTTACCTACTTTTGACAAACTATTCACATTGGAGTGTGATGCAAGTGGAATTGCAGTAGGGGGTGTATTGAGTCAAGAGGGAAGGCATGTGGCATTTTTCCATGAAAAGCTTAATGAGGCAAAGAAGAGGTATTCTGCATATGATCTAGAGTTGTATGCACTAGTTCGGTCTCTCAAGAAGTGGAGGCATTACCTACTCCCAAAGGAATTTGTGGTGTTCATAGATAACCAAGCTTTGAGTTACACCAACACTCAAGAGAAGATTAGCAACAAACATTTGAAGTGGAAGGAGTACCTCCAATCCTTTACCTTTACCATCAAGCATAAAAAGGGGCAGCTTAACAAGGTGGCAGATGCTTTGAGCCAGAAGTTGTTGACTATCCAAGAATTACAATTGCAGAGCATAGGGATAGAAGGTTTCAAGGATCTCTATGAAGAAGATGAGGACTTCTCATCAGCCTACAAGGTCTGCAAGGAGTTTGAGAATCATTTTCATGGTGAGTATGCAGATTACACTCTCCAAAATGGTCTGTTGTTCAAAGGCAATCAGTTAATTTGTACCTAGAGGATCCATGAGAGAAAATCTCATACAAGAGAAGAACAATGGTAGTCTAAGTGGACACTTTGGAATCGATAAAACTTTGGATCTAGTACAAAGGTACTACTATTAGCCCAAGTTGCCAAGGGATGTGAGAAGGTATATGGAGCAATGTGGTGTGTGTCAAAGGGAAAAAGGAGGATCAAGTAATGCAGGCCTCTATCAACCATTACCAGTCCCAAATAGGCCTTGGGAGTGTGTGAGCATGGACTTTATGGTGGGACTCCCCAAGACAAAGATAGGTATGGATAGCATCTATGTGGTGGTAGATAGATTTTCTAAGATGAGCCATTTCATTCCATGTAGAACTACTCATGATGCTAGCTATATTGCACATCTCTTCTTTAAGGAGATTGTAAGGATTCATGGACTCCCACTAAGTATTGTTTTAGATAGGGATAGCAAGTTCATGGGCCATTTTTGGCAAACTTTATGGAGGAGACTAGGAACTAATTTGTCATTCAGCTCAGCTTACCATCCATGAACTGATGGTCAAACTGAAGTCATTAACAGGGTGTTAGGCAACTTGTTAAGGTGTCTAACCAAGGAGTACGGGTAGACATGGGATCTAGTTATTCCACAAGTTGAGTATGCTTACAATGATAGTGTAAATAGGACCACTGGAAGGAGTTCTTTTGAGGTTGTCTATGGCAGACATCCAAGAGGGGTCTGTGAACTAAGAGAACTTGGTTCCATGGAGATGAAGAGTGGGCAAGCAGAGGACTTCACCCAAACCATTAAGGAAGTACAAGAATAGGTCAAGAGAGCCATCCTAGAGTCTACTCAAAAATTGAAAGCAAAAGTGGATGAAAGAAGGAGAGAGGTTCAGTTCAAGGTGGGTGACTATGTGATGGTCCATTTAAGCAAAGCTAGAATGCAAAGTAGAAAGACTACTAAGATACAAATGAAGAGGGTAGGACCTTGTAGAATTCTATCCAAATATGGTGAAAATGCCTACAAGGTGGATCTTCCTTCAGATTTGGCTATATCACCAATCTTCAATGTTGCCGATCTGATACTATACAAGGGTGGAATAGCAGGGCAAACTGAGAATCAAGCCAAGGTATTGCAGGACTTGGATGTGAATGCTTTACCTCAAGTGAAGCAACCCAAAGAAAAGGAAATCTTGGAGTCAAGGGTGAAGAAGTCTACTAGACACCAGGTCTACATGGAACACTTGGTGAAGTGGGCAAGTCAACCTAAGTCTGAAGCCACTTGGGTTGAAGAGAGAAGGTTCAAGAAATTTGGTATTGACCTGACTCTCATCTCTCCCCTAGTTCCTTAATTTTGTGTAGAGGGGGAGTATGGTGGAGTACCTTTCTAAGGTCTTTCCCCACGTGACCTTTGTTGGAATTTTGCTTCTTTAAGAATCCATGTAAATGTAATAAGAGCTAAGAGCTCATTGGTTTTGTTTAGGTCCTAGGTTCATAAGTCTAGGTTGATTTTTCTTGTGCAGTAGAAGGTAGGTGTGACTTTGATGTGTTTGGGGTTCTTTTGACATTGTTGTGTCCATAGGATAGCCCAAGGTACACTCAAAAGCCAAGAAAAGCAACATTGTAGAATTTTCTCAAAAGTTGTAAAAAGTTGCATGACAACTTTTCAAAGTTGTCATGCAACTTTTCCTCCAAATAGGTGATAACCTTAGTTTGGTGTTAGAAACCCTAACCAGGGCACACAAATAGAGTTAGAGATACTATAAGTTGTTGCAAACCCTAAAATGGGGGGTTGGATGTCAGATTGTATGGCCAAGAGAAAAAACCTTGACTATGACTGGGTTTTTGTTGCCAATCGGCACAAATGAAGCATTAACAAGTTGATAATAGATTTTTTTATGAACTAAATGATGTTTTGAATCTTGCATTGTATTTATAATTTCATTTTGAGCACTTAGGGTAGGTTCTTGTGTAGTTTTTTGTGTGTTTGTAATTATTTTTGTGAAGTACTCTGTCACTGTCTAGTTTTGGACTGTTTTGTGAAATGGAATGATAACTCCTATCCCCATTGTGGAGACACCATGAAACCATGGGGAATAGGAGTGAAAATTTTTTACATTATTCCAAAGCAAGCAGGGCCCTTGAAGATGTAGGAAATTATTTCAAAGACCCACTCCTAGGCGAGACTAGACTGTGCCCGGCTAGGAAGGGTTGAAGTTGCAGAGGTCCATGAGAGAAAGGTAGGACAAGGAGGGAGGAAAAATTTTGAGGAGGTGTAGAGGGATGTGTGAAGAACCATTTGTGAGAAGGAGGAGCTTCCACAAATCCAAGTAAGGTGGCAAAGACAATAAACCATCACTGTGACCCAGGCAGGCCTTAAAACCCTTGTAAAAACCCTCAAAAACCCCAAAATTCACCTAGGGTAGTGTATGGACACTTGGAGGCCCAAAAATAGGAAAATATTTGAGCCCTTTCCAAATGATTAACATTCATTTTGGGAAGATTCACAAGTGTGTGCATCATTTTCAAGAGGGAGCCCTAAAAGTCCGGATTGGAGGCCTAATTGGGCACATTCCTTGTAGCCCTATTTTGTAGGAAAAAAAGCAAAATAGTGAGATCGGTAAGGAAATGGAAGGTTAAAACCTCTTGGGGGCACATGAATGGATGGATAACCATGTCAGAGACCTATCCTAACCTTGCTAGGACCTAAGAAGGTGAAGAAGGAGCTAAACCTTTATTAGTCTATGTGAGGGTTTTTGATGCTTGAGAGTAGGTGTGACTTTGGGAGGAGTATCACAGATTGTTGGTTGGTGGATTGGGCAAGGTCAGGGGATTCCACAAGAAAGGGAAGTCCTAGAGACCCTAGGGTGTGGTTGAAACACTTGGTGAACCAAGGAGAGGATCAAGGAGCATAGACTAGGCTAGTCTATCCCATAGCCATTCCCATCAGTAATGCCTTTTGGGTTGACTAATGCACCGAGTAATTTCATGAGGCTAATGAATGAGGTACTAAAGAAATTCTTGGGTAAGTTTGTTATTGTGTATTTTGATGACATTCTGATTTTTTAGTAGGACAAAGGAGGAGCATTTGTTGCAGTTAAGACATGTTTTGCAAAGGTTGAGAGAAGAGGAGTTGTTGATCAATATCAAGAAGTGTAATTTCATAAAGGATGAGTTAGTCTATTTAGGATTTGTGATATCTGAGGATGGTTAGAAGATGGACCTTGAGAAAGTGAAATAAATTGTTGAATGGCCTACACCAGAAAGCATTGGAGAGGTAAGATCATTTCATGGATTGGCTAGCTTTTACTGGAAGTTTAACAAAAAATTTAGTTTGTAACCCTATGACTGAGAGGAGATCAAAATGAATTCAAGTGGACCACTGTAGCAAAAAAAAAAATTGAGCTATTGAAGGAGAAAGTGTCTGATCATCCTATGTTGGCTTTACCAGATTTCAATAAAGTATTTCAAGTGGATTGTGATGCAAGTGGAATAGCAATAGGAGTAGTCTTGAGTCAGGAATGGAGAGCATTAGCTTATTTCAGTTATACATTGAATGATGCTCGGAGGAGATATTCCATGTATGAACAAGATTTTTATGCCATGGTTTGTCTTGAAGAAGTGGAGACATTACTTATTGCCTAAGGAGTTTGTGTTGTATACAAATGATCAAGCTTTGCAGTATTTGAACAGTCAAGGTAAGTTGAGTCAAAGATATATGAGATAGGTAGAATTCTTGCAAAGTTACACCTTTATGTTAAAGCATAGATGTGGGAAATCTAACAAATTTGTTGGTGCATTGAGTTGGAGAAGGAATTTTCTGACAGAGATGAAAGTGACAGTATTAGGCTTTGAAGATTTGAAGACCTTGTATGATGATGACCCAGATTTTGCAGAACCTTGGAAAGCATATAGAGAACCAGTTATGATAGATAGAAGAAAGTGGTTGGATTAATTCATTCGGGATGGGATGTTATTTAGAGTATTCTAGTTGTGCATACCTAAGATTTCTATGAGGGAGAATCTGATTAAGGAGAAACATAGTGGAGGACTAGTTGGACATTTTGGCATTGACAAAACAATAGCATTGGTAAGTGAGCAGTACTTTTGGCCCTAGATTCATAAGGATGTTAAGAGATATGTGCAACATTGTAGAGTTTGTCAAGTTGCAAAGGGTAGAATTCAGAATGTGGGATTGTATAAACCTTTGATAGTACCGGTAAGACCTTGGGAGGATATATGCATGAATTTTGTACTTGGATTACCTAAGACACCTAGAGGGATTCATTCTATATTTGTGGCAGTGGATAGATTCTCAAAGATGGCCCATTTAATACCTTATAAGAAGACATCAGATGCATTTCATGTAGCATACCTATTGATGCAGGAGCATCCTCGGTTCACAACAATCTTGCATCAACAAAAAAAACATTTTTCTTTTTGTTTTGCTTTATGTTTGTAGTTTCAATTTTCCTTTCTGCATGTCCTAGTTTTGGCTCACCAGATCCTGTGGAGTTGGATTCTATTTAAATACTTGATCATATTTATTTCTTCTAGACCGTATCACATTTGGATCATTTTCCAACAAGATATCACTATCGATTTCTTTGATGGTTTCCTGTTATCGGTTGGTAGTTCTTGTTACTGGATGTCTGGACCTATTTTGGTGATCTACCAGAACCCCCTTCTGAAGCTTGCAGAGCCTTGGGCATTGATTCTGATGTTCCTTGGCATGTGGCTAACCTTTTCCCATGATATATGTTTCATCCTTTTGATTTTCCAGAGGAATCTCTTGGCAGAGGCCGACCTTGTTATTTTTTCACATTAGGTCTTGTTCTTTGGGTTTTGATCCCTTTTGGGCCAACTCGATCCTTTGGATCGATATATATAATTATAATTACACATTAGAATGCAATCAAGGAGATAATCAAGTAGCTATATTATGTTTAGAAGATAGATCTCACGATTCAAGGTCTCGGTTGTGACCTATTCTATATGTTCTACTAGGCCTGTGAGCCGATATGTTGCAACCCGGTTGTTATTGTTTGGTTGTAATCAATTTTCATGCAATAAAACAATATGTTATACATTTCCTCCATTATATCTTTGTGTTTCTATTGTGTTTACTCTTGTTGACCGGTCCAGATTGATCTCTTTGAGGTCCCTCCTCACCGGTGAATGCTTCACAACTCAAAAAATATTTCAAGGTTTTTCACATACTCTTCTCCCTCTTTGATAGCAATGCCAAAGAAAAAGTATAAACCATGCATCTCTCCCTCTAAGAAGGAAAATCACTCCCCCTTATGATAAACTCACAAATTTGATCAACCAAACCACATATTGACTCTTCCCTCGGAGTAGTAGCACCAACTCATCAATTGAGATAACAAAATAAGACAATGAATTCCACTAGATCGATGCAATCCCAAAGCATCTAGTTTCCACCATGAGGGGCAATTACCCCTAACTTCTCTCTCAGATATAGAAGTATCTGTATAGGTAAAGGCTTAGTGAAGATATTTGCAATATATTTCTTAGTAGATACATACTCTGGTCTGACTTCCTTATCACTAACTTTCTCTCTTAGAAAATGAAACTTGATTGATATATGCTTGGTCTTAGAATGTAACACTGGCTTCTTAGACATATTGATAGCACTATAATTGTCATATTATATAATAGTAGGCTCATGATAAACAAATCTAATATCCTTCAGCATCCGGTTCATCCAAATTACCCGAGTACAATTGGTAGTAGCAACAATGTATTTAGCTTCTACAGTAGATAAAGAAATGGCATCTTGCTTCTTACTTGTCCATTCAACTAGCTTCTTTCCCAAAAATAATGCTCCACTGGTAATGCTCTTCCGGTCATCAACATCACCTGCCCAATCAACATCTATAAAAGCATTCAAATTGAAATCATCTCTCTTTGGATACCACATACCATTATCTCATGTTCCCTTCAAGTATCTGAATATCCTCTTTACAACAGTAACATGACTTTCCTTAGGATCAGCTTGAAATCTATAAACAAGACACATATATCAGGCCTAGTCTGATTCAAATAAAATAGTCCACCAAACATCAATCTATACAAGGTTTGGTTAGCCTTCAGAGATACATCATCTTTTGACAACTTCCATGTAGTCCCCATAGGAGTTCCAACAAGTTTAGAATCATCTAACCTAAACTTCAAAAATTCCTTCACATACTTAGATTGAGATATGAAAATGCCATTATAAGTTTGTGAAATTTGTAATCCCAAAAATAACTTCATCTCACCTATCATAGACATCTCAAATTATTTTTGTACATTATCAGCAAACCTCTTACTCAAGTCATCATCATCTCCAAAAATGATATCATCAATAAAGACTTCAACCATCAAAATATTATCATTAACAACTTGGAAGTGCAAATTACTATCAGCGGTGCCTGTAATGCCCCGCCATGTAACCCAAAAGGGATAAAGCTAAAACACATGAATGGAGTGCAATAATTTTTTTTTTAAATAAGACACAACATAAAGATACAATAAGATATCAAAGTACAAATTACACAACAGAAGACATCAACTAACACCTAAAGAGTTTCCCAACGCAATTACTTAATTCCACATTTAACTTAACTTACGCTAATTAATCCAATAAGCTGATTGTCTTAATAATGAGAAAATTCTTAAACAAGGATAATTTCTTTCAGCAAGACAAAATATAGATCACGAGATAAAGTTCATCCATTAAGGTTTATTCATACCCTTCATCCATACTTTTCATTAAAATTTTAGTCATGCATCCAATTTAATAACACACTTGAATTTCATCATAAACTAACGATATCTTTCCATGCATACTTAATTTTCTTAGCAATAATAGAATTCATTCTGCAAATCAACTACACTCTTTCATGAACCACATTACTACATTAAGAGACGACTGAAAACATGCATTTACAATTAATTTCATCTAATCCACTTACACATTATATCAAAATGCCATCCATACATGCTAACACTAAAACATGAAACATAAGAACAAAAGCAATACATAACACCAAAATGATCTCGGAGAACATCCCTAGAGGGCTACATCTCCGGGTCTGTTCAACTGCAAGACCCCTCTGATAATTAAATAAGTTAAGGGTACATAGGTTTTACATCATTTACATTCCTACCATCAAGGTGAATTATACCAACAAACATCCGACCACATCGGTCTATAATTACATAAATGATCCCTACAAAAAAAAATGGATCCAACTAAACATATCAAAAGCTAAAAAAAGGTCCATTGCCTGACAGTACTCTAACTAGAGACCTGACCCACTATGGTCAACCACAAATCAACACTCGACACCCGCATAAAGGACAGGACCAGTTATAACACCATCACAAGGCAACAACCAAACTAGAAACCAAAGACATAAACAGGTACCCCAAATCAACAAAATGACAAGGTCCAAACAAACATATCAAGGCCTTGCCATTACTTTAAATAAAAGAAAACACAAAAAATTAAACTTGCATAGGCAATAACTGGAAAATACAATCTTTTTCCATATTGATTTAAACATTAAAAGTCGATCAAGTTTTCTAAGTGATCTAAGTTTTCAAAATACATTAACAGAAAAATCACCATAACAAGGAGAATGCAATACCTCAATAGCAATAGTACCATTTGTCTACTCTCAATACAAAGGAAAAATATAAACTAAACCATTTATTTTACTAAATGAAAGTATCATTAACTCACCAATATTACAAATGATACATTATTAAATTTTCAAAATTTCCAATAGTATATCATTAAAGTTTTCAAAATATCCAATGATAAACATTTCATTCTTATTTTTTTTAATTACTCAAATAATATATTCCTGAATAAAATATTATTTAAAAATTATCAATTAATAAATATATTTTATTTCTACAATTTTCCAATTAAAATAATATTTTATCTTTTTCCCAAAAAGATATTTCCTCAATAAAACAAATACCAAAATTAAATATTAATTATTATATATTTATTTATCCCAAAAAATATAAACAATTAATAATTTAATAACACACAATATTAATGAATTAAGTATTAATTTATATATATATATATATATATATATATATTATCATGATTAACATATATTTAAAATATACATTAATTAATAATTAATAATTAACATATAAAATATACAATAATTAATAATTAATTTCCTAAAAAATAAATTAAAGCAATACTTTAATTCTAATTTATTTTTTTATTCATTTATTTATTCTTTTATTCTTTTATTTATTTAAAATTCTAGGAAACAATAAATAAAATTAATTTAATTTATTTTCCACTAAAATTTAAATAAAATGTATTTCTAATATCATGCAACTTGCAACTTAATTTAATAACTTCTTTTAATTAATTAAATTTATATTTCTATCGTAACTAAATAATTTCACAGAGATGCACATTTATTGACAGAACAACCATGGCCAAATATTGAAACCAAACCCAAACAAGAGGGAATATTTTCTCTAGTAAATCCCATTTTCTACCAAAACTTGCAATTTTCATGCACATCAAAAATCTTGGCAAAATTGCCAGAATAACTTTTCCCAATTTCCTCACAAAATTTAATCCACAAACACCCAGAAAATAACTTCTTTCCATAAACTAAAATTAATTTTCAAGAATGGACTTTAGCCAAGGACAAGAAATAACCAAAATAGGTTTTGAATTTGACAAATATTTTTAACACACATCATTCAAAAAGAGGAAATAAATAAAAATATTTTCTTTAAAAACAACCAGAAGAAGCCACCCAGCCTGGTATAGCTTTCCTGGAAGGACTTTGTATGAGAGATTCAATCCTTCAACAAGCTTCCAAATAATTTTTCTTCACCAAAATGCCCAAATCTCCTCCAAAAATCCTTCTTCCAAAATATTTTCCAAAAAGCTCTCCCCAAAAATCATTCTCCCAAAAAATTTCCAAACCTAACGTTAAATAGAAGAATCTCCTGACCTAATTCCTTATTTTAGAATTTAAACAACTTTTTAATAAAAAGAATAAAATAAATAAATAGAAAAAAATAAAAGAAAAATCATTCTTTTCAACTATTAAAATAATCTAAACTTGTTGTTCTAATTAAAAATCAAAATGCTTTTCTCCGTCATTTAATTTTTAATTAAATTAAATTCTCAAAATCAATCTTTCACACTATATAAATTATATATGAATAAAACTTACTTTTCTAATCAAAATTGATTTTTTTAAATAATTAAAATTAACCTTTCTATTCCAAAAAGCAAAAGAGATTAAATTATTTCTATTTCGACTAAATTTAAATCTTTCCTTTTTAAAATGCATAAACTGAATAAATTCATTATTTAAAATTAACCATTAAATTAAACTCGCTACAAAAATAAATAGAGTGATCTTTTTAATTAATGATTAATCACATAAAAGAAACCTATTTATTTTAGTTTCTCAATTACTAATGCGTAAATGAACACATTAAATCAAAATAAATATTTAGGGTTAAATACTCCATTTACCACACGCCAAGCACGCAAACCAAGTAAGCCAACCAATTACCCAACCCACAAACCCAAATGAAAAGGGAAACTGATGGATCATAGATGACGCTCACTTGAGCATGACTAGGGTAAACTGAGGGTTTTACGACCACCTAACCCGAATTCTAAGGATGAAAGAGGTATACTCAAACCTGTGAATCCAGGTGAAGACAAACCTCGCACCTAGGCGGTACTGTACCTGCAATCTCCTGCAACCAAGAGTCACACACACATACATACATATATATATATATATATATATATATATATATATAATGAAGATGTTAGTTCAAGATTAATAACAAGAATCAGGAGGACAATTAAACTTACATAAGAATCAATGCGAAAGCACATTAACAGGTATGCACAATAATCAAAATATCTAACTACAACATTACCTCGTGTTAATTCAACCATTCAAGAATGCCACATAAAAAGTCAACCAAGGTCAAACCGGTTTTACAAAGTTGACTAGGGTAGGGGTACTACAGTGCCTTTACAAAATCCCAACTTCATCAAATACATGTCCAATCTAGCATACCAAGCTCTAGGGGCTTGTGACCATACAATGCTTTCTTCAATCTACAAACCATGTCTTCTTCATTAGTCAATGAAAATACTTCTGGTTGCTCAATGTAGACTTCCTCTTCCAATTCACCATTCAAAAAGGCTGATTTCACATCCATCTGATATACCTTTAATTTCTTATAAGCAACATATGCAAGAAATAGTCCAACAGCTTCAATTCTGGCTAGCGGAGAAAAACTCTCCTCAAAATCAATACCTTCCATTTGTGAATATCCTTACATACTAGTCTTGCTTTGTTTTTGATAAATTCTCCAACTTCATTTAGCTTATTATGGAACACCCATTTAGTACCAATTACATTCTTGTCGTTAGGTCTTGGAACAAGTTCCCATGTTTTGATCTTCTCAATCTGATCTAGCTCTTCTTCCATATCTTTTACCCAATTCTCATCTTTAAAATCTTCAACATATTTAGGCTCAATTTTAGAAATCAAACATGTCTCTTCAACAACAATTCTTCTCCTAATAATAAGACCTTTATTCTTATCACCAATAATATGATTCTTTAAATGATTTAATCTTACATACCTTGGGGTCTTCTGATTATTCTGATTCTCAGGCTCTTGAACTTCTTCACCGGCAACAACATCTACATTCACTATCTCTACCTCTACCAGATCATTTTGCATCATGCTCAGACTCTGCACTTTCTTTGTAGTAACATCCTGATCATCAGACTCATATCTGCATGCTCTGATTTGCTTCTCATGATTCTCATCTACCTTCAAATTCATACTTTCCACTATTTTTCTCAGTCTCTTGTTGTAACACCGGTAGGATTTTCTCTTAGTATAATATCCCTAAAATATTCCTTCATCACATCTTACATCAAATTTTCCTATATCCTCATCTCTTTTGATATAAAATTTGCTTCCAAATTTTTTTTAATATCTAACTGTAGGAACATGACCAAACCATAGCTCATAAGGGGTCTTACTAGAATTATCTTTTATATGCACCTAGTTGAATGTGTATACAACAGTGCTAACAACTTCTCTCCAGTAGATATGCCTAACATTCCCTTCAATCATCATAGTTCTAGTAGCGTCCAAAATTGTTCTATTCTTCCTTTCAATAACTCCATTCTACTGAGGAGTTCTAGGAGCAAATAACTGTCTCTGGATTCTATGCTCTTCATAAAAGGAATTAAACTCATCAGAGGTGAATTCTCCACCTCTATTAGACCTCAGATACTTCAACTTCAATCTTGTCTCTATCTCCACTCTAGCTTTGAATATTTTTAACTTCTCTAGTGCTTCAAATTTTTCCCTTAGAAAAGTGACCTGCATCATCTTGGAATAGTCATCAATCAACAACATAAAGTATATGTCTCCCTACAGGATTCTCACTCTAGATGGTCTACATTAATCAATATGCACAAGATCTAACAATCCATTAGATGTATGCAATTTTCTCTTGAATGAAATTCTTGTTTTCTTTCCCAATTGACATTATTTACATACCAGATTAGTAGGCTTCACTATCTCAGGTAGTTCTCTAACAGCTTGAGTAGAACTAATCTTAATCATGTAGTCAAGGTTAACATGACTTATTCTCCTATGCCACAGCCTACTCTCATCAATCTACACAATCAAAAAACTTTTGTCGCCAACATTCAGATGAAAGATATTACCTTTAGTTTTAGTACCTGATGCAATCTCTATATTGGAGCTATTCAAGAACTTACATTTCCCATTCTTGAATTAAAAATCATATCCCTTATCAGCCATTTGTCCAACACTCAAAAAATTATGCTTCAAACCTTTGACATACAAAACATCATTAGTATTATGCTTACCATCAAGAGAAATAAAACCTCTACCATGGATTAAACAAGCTTTCTTGTCTCCAAATCTTACCAAATCGCCATCATAATTCTTCATATTCAAAAAATTACCTTCATCTCTTGTCATATGATGTGAATAACCACTATCAATCACCCATTCATCTTTCTCATCAATCTTATCAACCAAAGCTTTCTCTTCAATAGTACAACTTGCAGAATCCGTAGATACTGGACCATCTTCCTTGATAGCAATGAACACAAATTCATCTTCAGAATTTCCTTTTTCAGACTCCTCATCTGTTACACCTTCATCAGTATCATAATAACACTTCTTCTGATATCTATACTTCTAGTTAATCTTGTAAGGCTTATCAAAGTTTGACACTTTTTCTGCTCTTTTAGGACATCTAGAAGAAAAATGACCTTCAAAGGTGACTTCCCTTCATACTTATCGACTCCCTTAGGCAATCTTCTGGCAATAAGTGCTTCAAGTTCTTCTAGCTATTTCTCTTGTTCTTTCATCTCTCTCATTACTCTTTCATATCTAGACACCCTAGTTTAAATTTCTCCTGGATCATACTTCTTCTTCCTGGATATAGTTTTTGGCAATTGACAGTCATCTGGTGGCTTATGATGGTTGATTATTGGTTTAGGGTTGTCATTGATGGCAACTCTTCACAAGATTCCTATCTGGTAATCATGGATCTTGATTTCCAGAAGTGGCCATCGAACGGTAGCCACTTAACCAGTATTTCAGGATAAATAGAAAAATTTTGGTCCAGAAGCTTTCTGTTGATTGCGGTTTAGTGAATCATGTTTGGGATGATTGAGTTGACATAGAGACATCATTTAATTGTTGTTTTGGTGATCTGCATTTATCTTTTGTGATCTGGTCAAGCCGACATGGTAAATGATCTATTTTATGATTGTGGATATATAAGACCAATGTAGATGATCTTTTTGGTGAATGATATGATTGTATGTGAGTGAGTGGTGATCAAGAATCTATTTTGGCATAGTTTCAAATGCACATTCTTGATCTGGTAGCTGACTGAGATAGTGAAAGGGCAGAACAAATTAGAACAACATAGGTGATCCAATCAGTATATTTGGCACTTAACCGAAACTCATCCAAACATTGTAGATGCTATTTTGGAGTTCATTTTTCTATAATTCATCATTTTAATTAACCAGTAAGGTAGTGAGCCTTCCAGGGTTGTAGCCCTTATTGTATCTAAGCAGTGATCTCTAGGAAGTGTGTCTGAATGCTTGTGCATTCTCATTTTGTAATATTATTTTTCTACTATCCATAGTGGAATAATATTGTGGGTTCAAATCCCACTGTAGTTTTTTCCATTTGGGTTTCCACATAAAAATTGAGTGTTATGATTTTGTGGTTGATTGTTTTATGTTTCTACATTTCAATTTCAAGTGTATGCTTTTGGTGGTTTAAAGTTAAGTTTGAAAATCTACTAACCAGTAGATCACTGATTCACACCCCTCCTCTCAGTGATTCCTAATTCCAACAATTGGTATTAGACCCTATTTCCTCTGAGGAAGCTTAACCACTTGAGGAAGGTTTAGGAGATTGAATCAATGGATTGCAGTTTTTAGATAAAGCTCACTGTGGCACTTGAGGATCTTGATGCAACAAGAAATGAGATCAGTACCTTGAAAAGAAACTTGAATGCTGCTAATGATTTCATTAATGAATTGAAGGATCAAGTGATAACTTCAAGAGACAAGAGAAAGGAATTGATGGACAACCTAAAGGAGAAAAAAGATTAAATTATTTAAAATCAAGGCAAAGCTGATGAAGTTGACAAACTTGAGAGAGAGAATGTTGCATTGAAGAATGAGATGCAATATATTGTGATGAGACTGACTAAGGAGATTGAGGATTGGAAGAAAAATGAAGAGAATCTAGGACAATCATTGAAGGAAAGAGATGATGAATGCTTCATGCTTACCTATGAGAGTGATTAGTTGAATCTTGAGTTGACACAATCAAGGAATAATGGTCAATAACTTGAAAGACAGATTGCTGCCTTAAGAGATGAACTTGATACTTCTAATGATTACAGAGACAAATTCAAAGCTATCTCAGCATGGCTTGATGAGATGGTAGAAATTTAGAGACATGGGAAGGACATGTGAGGACTTGGATTTGAAAAATGTGGATCCTCCGGATCTAGGCAAAGCAATACAAAACTTGATCAGAAGAAGAGCAAGAATCCTTTGATAAGATAGCCTAATGCCCATAAATTCATTGGTAGATGCTTTACTTGCAATAAATTTGATCATATGGCAAATCAATGCAGAAGTAGGATGAAAAATAGAATGAACAACATGAATAATGTTCCTACCTTTATTGGTCAGTATTTCATATGCAATAATTTTGGTCATAAGTCAAATATATAGAGAAGTAATGAATAACTTCCAAAACAAGAGGTTCTATGCTTGTGGGATGTTTGGATATATCTCTAACCAGTGCAGGATGAGACCAAATCAGATGAACTTCAAACCTGTACAAAATGTTGTTTGTTGTGCATGTAATAAAACTAGTCACATTGCAAAGTACTGTAGAAGCAAGAATAGTGCTTTGGTAGACAAGAACAAATCAGATGAGAAGGGAAAGACAAATGTAGAAGAGATAAGAGACAAAAATGAGAAGATGTGGGTTAGAAAAGATGAATCTAAAGTAGACAATGGATCTGCACCTAAATCTGGTGTAGGATCTTCATTTGGTAACTAGGGCTCTATGCCTTAGGGGAAGCTTTTCATGCAGATTCTAAGAAATCCCCTCTTCGGTGAACTACAATCAATTCTGAAAGATTGCAGAAGGCTTAATCATATATGCAGATGTTATCCATAAGTTTCAGAGGATATTTGCTGCTCCAGTAAGTAACTCTATGAAAACTAGGTCTTAGAAGGATAAAAAGGGATTTGAAGGCTTCATTTGTCACAATGTGATTAAGTGAATAGTATAGAGAAGAAGAGGGAAGCAATTTGGCGATCTCAACAGTGATTTCAGTGATCCTAAAGTGAATTTCAATGCCTAGTTGTGAATCAAGTTATTTATCTATTTCAGACTATCTCTTACCACAAACCCTAAGTTTGAAATGGCTTCAACTTCTGGTATTGCTACCCCATTGGTCATAGAGATTAAGAATAGGGCCATACCTATTTTCAAGAAACACCATTTCAAGTCTTTTGAAGATGATCTAGAAGGTGCATTTTCTTCAGTACCCTATGGTGTTCTTCACAATGAAGATATTAGGGCATACATCCATTGTGATCTCGAGGAGCTTGGTAATGCTGATATGTTGAACTTGTATAGCAAACATTTGGCAAATAGTTTGGGAAACCTCAAACTAGAGTATAAGGTTCTTTAGGACAAGGGTTCTTTGCAATTCTTCCATTTTCCATTGTTCGACAAAGTAGAATGGATCCTGTATATTCTCAGGCGATTTCATGATGAGTTCATATGGCATGATAGGCCTCACAAGATCACTGAACCAAAAATTCAAGTTGTGACATGACTCAATGAAACCAGTGAAGTACTTGGCCTAAGAAAAGTGTCAAATAACATAGTGATAGACATTGTTGGTTCCAGGTTCGACAATAGAGCGATGACCATAAATGACAATCTGGAGCATGATGTGAAGTTTGCATCAATTGTGGTTGGATACAAAGTTTACCAATCAAGTAGACACAACTCCATCTTTGAAACTGCCATATACTCTGCATATCAGATGTTGAAGAATGACATGAGGTATGATCTATGCATAGTCCTTCTGAATGAGTTGATGAGTAATTTGAAGAAAATTAAGCAAGATAAGAAGCACACTTTCAAATATGGAACTCTTCTTATTTGCTTGGCCCTATATTTCTTAAATGAGATACCCAATGTGAAAGGAAAGGTCCAATGAGACTATGATAGACTGATGACAATGCAAATCAAAGAGGGATTATGGGGAATAGGAGATGTCACAATGAGAATATCTACTCTTTGGGGTTACTTCAAATCTTTCCAAGATGCAATGAAAAATAGAGAAAGAATACATAAGGAGATTTAGAGAAGTATGAGAAAACTATTTGCTTCATGGTTGATAAAGATCAATCTCTGAAAGTTGTGGAGGCTAGGATAGTGTGAATCATGCCCATGGGGTATGAAGTTGACTGTATCACGCTTGAGGTATATGTTCAACATTTATTGAGCCAACTGGTTGATCCTAAAGAAGGAAGATTTGGAACATGCAAGGAGAAAGACCTTGAATTGCATAAAAAATTCACTGCAACTGCTAGGAAAAGGAAAGTTGCAAAGATGGCTGAGGAAGTGGTAGGGCAGATGGGATTCACTTGAGAGGAGGTGGAGTAGACAAGAGAAAAACATACACAAAAGAAGGCCAAAGAGGAAACCAAGAAGCCTAAGGTTTATCCGGTTCCCTCTAAGGCTAAACCAAAAGAGACCAAGTCTACCCTAGCTCTAGTGGTACCATCTTCAGGACCGAGCCCATCTAGAAAGAGAGTATTGAAGCAAAAGGAAAATTCCAAACAGACTTATGTTGCTATGTCTTTGGTGTCATCTAAGATAGAATCTAAGGAAGAAGCAGGCAAGGCCAAGAAGAAAGGTGAATTTTCTAGATTGGTGAGGAAGCCACAGTCTAGTGGAGCCCAGCAAATCAAGAAAGCCAAATCTAATCCTGCTCCTACCAGAAGGCCCAAAATAGGAAGACTGGTCAGTAGTCAACTTGATAAATACCTAAGTCTGGTGACCTACAAGGTAAGTAAATAGTTTTTACTCCATTGTCAACATATCAACTAATATATAAAATAATAGTTGATGGGAACCTAAAGAGTCTTGGAGCTTATTATTAGAATCTAGATGAAGGAGATCAAAGAAAAGTAGAAGAAGCAGTTGTTTTATACTTGCACAATTTTAGAAAAACATTGATTGAGCTAGAGAAGAACATCCCTAAGGACCTAGACAACCTTATTGATGCAAGGAGACTAATAGCTAGTAGAACAGATAAGGAAATGAAAGGAAGAGAACTGGTAAATGTTTGCACCTGTATCACCTATGATGAATTCAAAATACATTGGGGAAGGTAACAAGAAAGAATTTAGAAGAAAAAACATGGTAAATAGGTTAATGATGGGCAAGGTGGAAGAGGTAAGGAAGGAGACAAAAGATATATAAAGAAAAATAATTGTAAATGATCCTCTATACAAAGATGCATTTAAGTCTTCATAGTCGGAAGAAAAGTAAGGTGTTTCTAGTGATCAGAAGGGTGAAACTTAGACTAAGGGACATCCAAAAAATCAAGGTAACACAACTCTTGATGTTGAGGCCAGTGATAATCCTCTAGTGGTAGATAGTTCAACAGACCCCAAAATTCAAAAGGATGATACTGCACCAAATGGCAAAACCAGTGCACAAGATAAAGGGGATGAAGAAGGGAAAAAGGAACCTAAGAGTGCAAAGGCAAAGGTTGCTAAGGCAGACAAGGGAAAAGGAGTTGTGAATCTAGAAATTGACACTCTTGTGGTTTCTAGGACCCCACCTCAAATCCCTATCAATATTGATGGTCCACTTAACCTTGGACAGATGTCACCTATCAAGAAGCTAATGCTTGCAGGTGTTGTTCTATCCCAGGCCAGCCAGGATCTAGTAAAGTTTGAGTTAGAGGACAAAAATCTCATTTTGATGTTTGTCCATGTTTTGCAGAAGGTGGCTCTGAATGTATACTTAGACTCTAATGCTAGCCCCTCTGGTAAATTGTTGCAATTGATTAATAGTGTAAATACCAGTTTTGAATCTTTAGAAAAGTCTGCTACTAAGAGAGTTTTGGATATATTTAAAGATGTAAGAATGCAAAAATTCCAGAAGATGATTGAAGATGATAGGGTGAGATTAAATAAAGGTCTGTAGGTTATTTTAGATACTTTGACTGAAGGTGGTAAACTATATAAGTCTTGTCTAATTTTGCTTAAATTCACTATAGATATAAACAAACAAATAAGTGTTTGCTAGGAGAAACTTGCTAGTATTTCACAGTCCTTTGATCCCAATGTCACTCCAATTAGCAGTATTGAAGGACAAATTTTGGCTCTAAATGATCAGATCTCAAGCCTTAATGCAAAGAAGGATAGGATTTTGAGGAGATTTGGTGAACTTTGAAACTTAATTGCCCCCTCGGTTGAACACCATGCTAAGCAATAAGGTAGATTGCATGAAGGCGATGGCTCAACCTATGTCATTTGATCTAAAGGAAGTAGAGATTCATGCCACTGTATTTAGTGCATTTATTATAGTTTTGGATAACTTGAAGAGCAGGTGGGACACTCACCTAGGATTTTTGAAGACCATTTTTGTTGACATCTTCAAGTATTTGTAAAGTCTCCTGAAAGTATCTTTGTACATAAATTTTGGACAACACCTCATCTTTGGCATTGTTGTCAAAGGGGAGAGAAAAGGTGAAAAATGTATAGTATAGAAGAGTGGAATTCTTTGTCTAAGGGGCTTCCTTAGAAATTCTTTTGATCTGGTGTATAGTTCTCAACACTTAGCCCTTTTTCATGAGTGTTGCCATCAATGCCAAAGGGGGAGATTGTTGGCAATTGACACTCATTGGGTGGCTTTTGATGATTGATTATTGGTTTAGGGTTGTCATTGATGGTAACTCTTCACAAGATTCCCATCCAATAATCACAGATCTTGATTTTCGGAAGTGGACATCAACCGATAGCTAGTTAACTGGTATTTCAGGATAAATGGAGCAGTTTTGGTTCAGAAGCTTTTCGGTGATTGCGGTGCATTGAATCATGTTTGGTATTAATGAGCTGATATAGAGACATCATTTTATTGTTTTTTTGATGATCCACATTTATCTTCTGTGATCCGATCAAGCCAACATGAGACTACACATTACACTAGTAGGCCAACATGGTAAATGATCTATTTTGTGATTGCGGATATATAAGACCGGTGCAGATGATCTTGTTGGTGAATGATATGATTGTATGCAAGCGAGTGGTGATCGAGAATCCATTTTGGCACAGTTTCACGTGCACATTCTTGATCTGGTAGCTGACTGAGATAATGAACAAGGCAGAACAGAGAATAACAGTAGAGGTGATCCAGTCAGTATATTTGGCACTTAACCAAAACTCATCCAAGAATTTTAGATGCTATTTTGGAGTTTATTTTGTTTTAATTCATCATTGTAATTAATCAGTAAGACAGTGAGCCTTCTAGGGTTGTTGCACTTATTGTATCTGAGCAATGAGCTCTAGGTAGTTTGTGTGAATGCATGTGTTCTCATTTTATAATATTGTTTTTCTACTGGCCATAGTGGTATAATATTGTGGGTTCAAATCTCACTGTGGTTTTTCCCATTTGGGTTTCCACATAAAATCCGATGTTATGATTTTTCTAGTTCATTGTTTTATGCTTCTACATTTCAATTTCAAGTGTATACTTCCGATGATTTAAAGTTAAGTTTGAAAATTTACTAACCGATAGATCACTGATTCACCCCCCCCTCATCTCAGTGATCCCTGATTCCAACAATAGTATCTTTAAATGCAATCTCAGTCTTTCCATGTGATTCACCAAGTTCACTCAATTTAAAGGCAACAAGCTTACCAACCAGCATATCTCTTGTCAGAGTTGTTACAATCTGGATCTCATCAATAGCAGAAACTTTATGTTTATAAGTAGGAGGCAGATATCTCAATACCTTAGCCACAATCTCACCTTCTTAGCACATCTGATATTCATAACAAGATTGTTTACTTTAGCCATAAAGGATGTAATATTTTCATCTTCTCCCATTCTCAATAACTCATACCTCTCTTTCAAGCTCTGAAATTTAGCAACTTTCACATGTTTATCTCCTTCATATAAGGTTTCAAGCTTCTCACAAATCTCATGTGCAGCTTGCAATCTCATCACATTAGTCATCTCTGCATCAGTCAGGGAACTCAATAAGGATTCCTTAGCTCTTATATTATGTTCAACAACTTTAATATCATCAACAATAACATGACCATTCAAAGAAATAGTGTATACATTCTTTGTGATCTTCCAATAGTAATCTCTAAGAAAATTTAATTGAACTTCCATCTAGTGCTTCCATATAGAGTAGTTAGTTCCATCACACCTCAGACTCTCCTTGAAAACAAAAGTTGTCATCCCAGATCTCCTCAAGCGATAAAGCTCCTATTGAAATTATTGTCATTGATGTCAGCCAAGTGAAGCAGGGATGCCAAAATGATGCAAAGAAACAAGTGTTACAGATTGCAGGTTTCACATTGTTCATTGGATTCAATTGTAGTCAGCATAACAGATTGGAATAACTATGTCAATGTTGGAGTCTCCTTTGTGTTTTGTCATATCGAGATAGCAATACCAATAAAGTAAGAGTCACTTATGGGATTAGCTGACAAAGGTGGCTTAACGAGTTTTCTTTATGCTGATAGTGTAAACTACTCCAACATCGTTGTGTCGGAATATCTATGCCGATGAAGGTTGTCACCGTGGAGTTTGATCATTGAAATAACATATGCTAATAATGAGAGATCGACAGTATGACATTGATATAACTTATTCTATCATTTTGGCATATTTTCTCTATGCTAATAGTTATGAATATTCTAATGAATGGTTGTTTGGCTTGAAGTCTTCAATTCGGGACAGCTTATGTCGATAAGGTGTGTTGACATGAAGAATATGGTTTGGTATAGCTTATGGTGATAAAGGAAATCAAAGGGGAGGTTCTTATTGGAGTAACCTATATTGACAAAGAGAGGTTGACAGAATGATTTGGAATATCTTACGTTGTCGATTCAACATGATTTTCCTATGTCGTTAGTTAAGGATTATTCTGATATGAGGTCATTTGATCTGGAGATTCTTGTTCAGGATACCTATGGAGATGAACATGAGGAATGAGAATTCCAAATTACAAAGTAGATCAGGATAAGGATTTATTGTTAATCCGATACGTGCAACATAACATGAAGGTTAGTGACAACATGAAGATTGATTGATTTGAGCAGACCGATTATTCACATTGAATTTGACCAACCTTGACCATATGATCTAGATGAAGATTTTGAAGACATGTGACTCCTTGGTCGACACAACAAATCAGATGTGTTATAGCTGGTGATTGTGGATCTCATAGTCATCAAAACTGTTTGGGTAGATCGATAAGATGATAGTAATCTCATTAATGGTGACTGATTTGCAGATGCTTGATGGGCTCGAGATGACTGAGAGAGGCAGGATCAAATTTGGAGTATAGATCAAGCTTGCTAAATATAGCAACCTGGTGACAGAAATTGAATTGAACATAACCCCAAAGGGTAGAAAATAGAGTAGGATTAGTCCATTCAAGGAGGAAAATTAAATCTACTATAGACCATATTCTTGAAGATTAGATTGAGATTACTAAGTTTATTAATCTATGTTCAAACTGATTCAAAGATAGATAGAAGTGTAGCGTCCTAAAATTGTGACACTTGCAATTTCGACTGCATTTCGGTCTTCACGATGGCGACGCAACATGCAACCTGAATGGAGACCCCGAAACCTGATTATGACACTGAAAACTGCATTTTCTTGCACCTTGGCCTGAACCTCCTTTGCACCCTGCTGTCCCGGGAGGTGGGACCAGAGCGCCCAGCGCCCTGGTCCTTCAGGACCAGGGCACCCAGTGCCCTGGTCCCTCAGGACCATGGCGCCCAGTGCACTAGTCCTTGGGTCCTATTTTGGGCCCGGTCTCTTTTGGACTTCGGGTCTTTATGTTTGCAAATTGGAAAATTATCTTTTCTGGTCGGCCTAAGGTCGGGAAAATCAGTCTATTAACCCTAATTGACAAGTATATAAACTACATTTTCCTCTTTCATTTGAGATGAGGGAAAAAGCGTGGAAACTATACTCAAGCATTCAAGCATTCAAGCATTCCTTCAAGCAATTGATCATTCTAAGTCTCCATTCAAGGCTAAGTGTTGCATTCAAGACAAGGATTCAACCATTGAAGAGGAGATCACATACTACATGCTACATACAACATACAACAATACAACAAACAACAACATCTATACCTTCACACATAAGGATACAAACATCCTTACAACAAGGTATTAGTACTTGTTTTACATTACATTTATAGCATTTCTCATTTCTTGCTTAATTCCAAAACCGGGGTTTGACCTAAGGGCAAACCCCTAATCCCTAACCCCCCAATCATCTTCGCTTTTCTATGTGTAGGTTGCAGGTACGTGGCTAAAATTGAAGATCTGGAATCCTTGTGCAGAGACGAACAGATCCCCCTTCATTTCGCGGATTTTTCGGAGGACCGTGTGCACGCCGGGTGCCATCGTCCCGTCAACTTTTGCTCAAATTTGCAGGACAGCGCCGTATCGACATTTTACTACTAATTCCAGGTCTGCAACTTCATCCTATATCCCTATCTCAGTTTATAAGCAAATCTTTGTCACTTTCTATGCATTCCTAGCTTAATTCTTCTATCAACATTCTTTACAAAAGAGGGTAGCCTTGCTTTCTTAACCCTTGAAACACATTTAGCATCCAATCTTGCATTGTGTGGGATTGTATCTTGTGGGTTTCAACCCCTCTTTTGAATGTAAAGTCTCTCCCCTAAGTGAAAACCATCAACCCTAGTGAATCTCCCTTCTCTCTCCTTGGAGTTGGAAGAGGGGAGAGCAACTAGGGTTCGATCGCGATTTTTCCGCTTTACATTTTGGTGAACCTGACGTGAACATCCTTTCTGATTATTCATAATTAGATCTGAAAATTGGATTCCTTGATTACATTTCCATGTTTGATCTTTTGCAAAATTTTAGAGGTTAATTGCATAAAAACCCTAAATTTTCTTTTTAAGTAATTAAACTTGTGAAATGTTTAATTGTTAATGCTTGTTTCAGATCTACCCTTCTATTACAAATTATCAATTCATATTTGTGCTTTAATTTTGAAAATTAAGTGGTTAAGTGTCAAAACCCTAATTTTTGAAACCCTCTTGATTCAACCTTTGTCCGACAATTTCACTAATCAAAACATTTCCAAATTGGCTGTAACTTTGGATTCCGGCATAAAATCACAATATCTTTCATCCCCAAAAATTTGGAAAAAAGTTGCGAGGACCGTGTGCACCCCGAGCGCCATCGTCCCTGACATTTTTTTCGAAATTTCGGGAGCTAGATCTTACTGTATTTTTCTGCTAAAATCCAGAATTTTGGCTGATTTTATCAATTTTAACACCTTCAAAATTACAGTTAAAGTTGGTCTTGTGATTGCTTGGTTTAAGGCTTCTAAACATTCAAAAATTGTTGAAATTGAAATTTTGTGTCAAAATTGTGTTCTTACTATCATAAATCTGAAAAGTGTGTTAGCATTCATTCGAAATTTCAGTACTTTATTCAAATTCTTGCAATTTGTGACTTTTGAAATTAAGTGCTTAATTACAACAACTTTGATTTCCGCTTTCAGAATTGAATTTTGCGTGAAATTGAGTCAATTTTCAAATTTAAAAACTTGCATTGCTCTTAACATTCCCTCTAAAATCATAAAATTCAAAATTTCAGTTTCCCTCTCTTTTTCAAAATTCAAATTTTGCATTTTTCGACAATCTTGGTAGGGTTCAATTTTGAGATTGCAACTTTAATTTGGCCTATCTATGGATCGTAAAATCACTCAATTTTTTCAGGTTAGTTGTAAAATAATCATAACTTTCATCCCTGCAAATTTCGAAAAAAGTTGCGAGGACCGTGTGCACTCCGAGTGCCACGGTCCCGGACATTTTTTCCGAAATTTCGGGAGATTGTCCTAATTGTATTTAACAGCTTAAATCTAGAAGATTGGCTGGTTTTACTGAAATTTGCTACCTCTAAAATTCAAAATCTTCTCTCTCTTTAGTGCATGAGTTTTACAACAATAAGCCCTACTTACACCATTCCCGTTAGACGAAGCCTTAGAATTAAGTCTTTCCAAGGTTTAATTACTGAGGAGATGGAACCTAATTTGAATGGTCTTTTTAACGAGGACATGGGTAATTCCTCTAATCCTCTTAATGATGAAGAAGCTCTCCATGAGGTTTCTGTAGAACAACTTTCAAAATTGGATAACCAATTTGACGATTTTCGACAATGGATGTCTCAAGAATACCCTGATAGTCAAGCTCTTCCTTTAATTGAGGGTCTAAAACGTATGCTTCAAAGTGATAAGAATGGAATTGATATTTTGCATGGTATTGCACACATTGTGGATTCAAATGTGATGCCTATGAAAAGTTGTGCCGAAACCTTAGGTTATACACAACCTCCTACTCAAGTCAATCATTCTATTCCTTTGACGACTTCTATTGCTAGTATACCTACTTTTACATCAAACATAATGACTACTTCAACACAAGATATTCCTCCTATGATCACCAGTCATGGGGGCAATCCCTCTTCTTCAATTAACCCTTTTCCTTCATTCAATCCAACTTCTTCATTCATTCCTTCAATGAGTGTTCCTATTATATCACCACAAATGAACATGACACAAGGGGGCAATTCGTTTTCCATTCCTCCTTGTAGTGTTCCTCTTGTCCAATCATCTCCTATGACTAACTATCATAGTGTCCCACCACCTTACTCTCTACCTTATTTCAATAACATAACACCTCCATCACAATCTAACACGTCTAATATGAACTCTTTGACTGAAGCGACCATTAACAATCTTGCACAAACTGTCTCTTCTTTACAGCAACAAATTGCCTCTATGAATCAATCTAAGTTTAGTGTGCCCACAATTGACGTTGCGAGCCCACTTTCTCTTGACATTGTTCGAGCTATCCCCCCTAAACATGTTGAAATTCCACATTTGGACCTTTATAATGGTAAGGATGATCCTCTAACACATGTTAAGACCTTTCAAACAATATGTACTGATTTTGCTTATGACCAAAGGTTGCTTGCAAAATTGTTTACTAGAACATTAAGAGACAAAGTCCTACAATGGTATTGCTCGTTGCCTTCCTATTCTATTACTTGTTTCGAACAACTTGTAAATGCTTTCATTCAACAATTTCAAAACAATATAAGTCCTAAAGTTACTTTGATTGATTTAATGCATTGCAAACAAGGTGTTAAAGAAAAAGTGACTGATTTCATTGGTAGATATAAGCATTTGTATGCTCAAATTTCCTTTCCAGTGCCTGACAATGATATTCAAAGAATCTTTATTTCTAATTTACAAAAAGACATTAGAGAAAAACTCCTGTTTTCTGAGTTTACTTCTTTCCAACAGTTGTGCGCAACTCTTCACAATTATCAACTGACTGTGAGTCAAATGGAACAATCACATCCTATGGCTCCGAGTGATAAGGGTGATAGTAGTCAACAACCATTTGGGAAGTTTAAACCAAACAGAGAGTCCATTAAATTCAATGAAAACATCATCAACAACAATGTGAATGCAGCATCAGGTGTGTCTCCTATTTCTAAGTTTTTCAAGAGAGAAAGAAAGTTTACTCCTTTGAATGAATCATTGCATAGTATCATGAATAAGTTATTGGAACAAAATGTGCTTACTCTTCCTCCTATAAGGCAAATTGATCCTGTAAAGATTACTTCACCTTATTTTGATAACAAATATTTTTGTCAATTTCATCGTCAACCTGGGCATGATACTAAAAAATGTTTTTCTTTAAAGGGGAAAATTCAAGATTTGATTGATAATAATACTATCTCTGTTTCTGGTGTGAATGATAAAGGCAACAAATCTGTAGCTCTTCCTAACCAAAATCTTCAGATTTTCACTGATCCATTACCTTCTCATACCTCTAATGCGATTGATACTATTGATTCCTCTGTCTCACCTGATGATCTTGTGTCTATGATTCCGAATGTGATTAACTTTGTAGAGCAGCAGAAAATACCTAAAGAACCTTCCATCACATTTGATTCCATTGAAACTATCAGGGCACCTGATGGTCCTTTATATATAGTTGCAAAAGTAAAAAATACACCTTGCCGTGGAGTTCTTATTGATCCTTCTTGCATGGTTAATGTCATTACTGAAGAATTCCTTTTTACTTTGCAATTGAATCAAGTTATCTATGACAAAACAGATGTGGTTGTGAAACTATTTGATGCATGTTCTTCTCCTGCAATTGGTTCTATTACATTACCTATTGAGGTCCGTAACAAATCCCTTGATGTGAACTTTGCTATTATTCCCTCTTCCGAACAATTTCGTGTGAAGATTGGCTATCCTTGGCTATCTTCCATGAAAGCTATTGCTTCTCCTATTCACAAGTGTTTGAAATTTCCCCATAATGGTGAAGTTGTTACTGTCAATCATAGTCTCTTTAAACTAGCTGAAAGAACTTCTAGCGTTCCTCTTGATTACTTTTGGCCTAAACAATTCCAATCTCTTCCTCCGCGAAGTGATCATCTTTTCAAATCTTATCAAAAGTGGAAAATAGATATGATCCTATCTCTAAGTGAACCTAGAACACCCAAACTTGACATTCCTATCGTTCTTGAGAAGGAAGTTCTTCCTTTGAAAGATAAAACCAATGTCTTTCCTCAAGAAGATTCCCAACCCATCCCTATGGATGTGACTATGCCTATGTCTAATAAACTTCCTAAAAGTTGACCTATCCCTCCTCGTCATGATGGACTTGGTCTCCTTCCTAAACCAAATATTCCTCCCTTATATGGAGCAGTTCCTCCTCCTTCCTCTTATGGAGAGAAGAGACCTTCCTCTTCTCCTATTGTTTAGCCTAAGAGACCACAACCTAAACACCCAAGTGATAGGGATGAGAACATTCCTCCTCCTCAATCTTCTCAACTTCCTACTAAGACTAGACGAAATCATTCTGCACGTGAACGCCGATGAAAGCGTCATCTTAGAGCTCAAGCAGCTGCTTCTCAAACTTTGCGATCCCCAAAAACACCTTCAACAAGCATTATTCCATTTTCTCCTCAGCCGACGATTGAGCCGAAATCTCCTAAACATAAGATGCATGATGGTCTTGATCCTGTGCGAGTTAAAGACCCTATTTTTATAAATCTTGATGATGATATAGATGAAAATGTTATTCGTGATGCAAATGTTACTCCTGTTCATTCTGATAGTGAATATGAACTTGTTGATATTGATAACCATCTATCTAACGAATTTTCTAAAGCACTTATCCTAGCTCCTAGACAAGAACAACGTGGCTTGGAACATGAACATAGCCCTTGTTTGGATCTTGTGATAGCTCCATCTGCTGTGTTGGATGTTCCTCCTCTAGCGTGTTCCCTACCTTCCCAAAATATTGATCAGCAAGATCGGGGGGTAGATAACGTGCTAGACTAGTTTCATTAGCATAGCAGATTCTCTCCCCCTCTCTTTTGTTACTTCTTCTATATGTTATTCAAATTCTTCTATTTGTTGTCCTTAGTGTTGTCTACTTGAGGATGATGCAAAGCATTGAGATCTCTCGATCTCTCTCATGTTGACTCAAAAGACACATGTGTTCCCTTCTTCTAGGTGACCTTCCTTGATTGGCGAATGAAGAACAATTATGCATACATACATATGATATACATGAATTATCATACAGCATACTGACCCCGAGGAAAGCGAAGTCACCTCGTGCTTTGTGTTTTGTGTCTATTATCCTTGGGCTTATCTCACACTTGGGGGCTAAATCCTGGTGATAACGTGCTCCTTTCCCTTTTTCATTTTCTTATATGTATCACTACCTTAAAGCAATCACCCCCGGTGAGGCGTGTGCGATCGCTTTAACGTAGGGGGGCATACATCCCGTACATATCTTTTCAAGATACTTGAAAATTTCTTGGCAAATTTAACCTTGCCTTGAAAATTTTTGATATCTTTCTTGCATGACTCATAGTGAGGGAACCTTACTACTAACAGTCATGGTTCTCCCTCGTGATCTTCCCTTTTACTTTGTCAATCGAAGTTGTAAGATCCTTAGTCCACTGGGGGCTTGGTGTATCTTGCCTCCTTGACGTGGTGAAAGTTTTTCAATGTTGTTTCCTTGTACTTTACTGGAAGTATGAGCGTATGCTTATACTCCCACTAAAGTGAGGGCTAAATGTAGCATCCTAAAATTGTGACACTTGCAATTTCGACTGCATTTCGGTCTTCACGATGGCAACGCAACACGCAACCTGAATGGAGACCTCGAAACCTGATTATGACACTGAAAACTGCATTTTCTTGCACCCTGGCCTGAACCTCCTTTGCACCCTGCTATCCCGGGAGGTGGGACCAGAGTGCCCAGCGCCCTGGTCCTTCAGGACCAGGGCACCCAGTGCCCTGGTCTCCCAGTACCATGGCGCCCAGCGCCCTGGTCCCTGGGTCCTATTTTGGGCCCGGTCTCTTTTGGACTTCAGGTCTTTATGTTTGCAAATTGGAAAATTATCTTTTCTGGTTGGCCTAAGGTCGGGAAAATTAGTCTATTAACCCTAATTGACAAGTATATAAACTACATTTTCCTCTTTCATTCGAGATGAGGGAAAAAGCGTGGAAACTATACTCAAGCATTCAAGCATTCAAGCATTCAAGCATTCCTTCAAGCAATTGATCATTCTAAGTCTCCATTCAAGGCTAAGTGTTGCATTCAAGACAAGGATTCAACCATTGAAGAGGAGATCACATACTACATGCTACATACAACATACAACAATACAACAAACAACAACATCTATACCTTCGCACATAAGGATACAAACATCCTTACAACAAGGTATTAGTACTTGTTTTACATTACATTTACAGCATTTCTCATTTCTTGGTTAATTCCAAAACCGGGGTTTGACCTAAGGGCAAACCCCTAATCCCTAACCCCCCAATCATCTTCATTTTCTGTGTGTAGGTTGCAGGTATGCGGCTGAAATTGAAGATCTGGAATCCTTGTGCAGAGACGAACAGATCCCCCTTCGTTTCGCGGATTTTTCGGAGGACCGTGTGCACGCCGGGCGCCATTGTCCTGTCAACTTTTGCTCAAATTTGCAGGACAGCGCCGTATTGACATTTTACTACTAATTCTAGGTCTGCAGTTTCATCCTATATCCCTATCTCAGTTTATAAGAGAATCTTTGTCACTTTCTATGCATTCCTAGCTTAATTCTTCTATCAACATTCTTTACAAAAGAGGGTAGCCTTGCTTTCTTAACCCTTGAAACACATTTAGTATCCAATCTTGCATTGTGTGGGATTGGATCTTGTGGGTTTCAACCCCTCTTTTGAATGTAAAGTCTCTCCCCTAAGTGAAAACCATCAACCCTAGAGACTCTCCCTTCTCTCTCCTCGGAGTTGGAAGAGGGGAGAGCAACTAGGGTTCGATTGCGATTTTCTGCTTTACAAGAAGACATTTAATGTGTGCAACTAGTCTAAGACCATACTAAAGACAGAGAATAAAATCTCTAGAGATTCGAACCAATCTAATAGTAGAAAAAAATATTATTCAATAGGAGTAGTTGTTATAGAGACATAGGTTTAAATAAAGATAACTCTACTTGTCGGTGTGAATTATGAGGGATAAGGAGTGTGAAGTGTTGAAGAGGTGAGTATTTCTGAAGACATATAAGGGAGGAAATAAAGACATCAACAGAGTGAGGTGAAGTGCCAAAGAGATGAGAGGGTAAACAGAGAGAGTTTGAGAGAGAGAACTTGCAAAAAATAGAGCACAAAGACAATAGTAGTAGAAGAAAAAACTGAGAGAAGGGTAGTCTGAGATAGGTGAAGCTAAGGTAGAGAGAATAAGACAATCAGACAAAGGGAGAAGAAAGAAACAGAGGAAGATTACCAACAGGCAGAGAAATCCTTTCTAAAAGTTGGAAAAACTTGTAAAGTGTTGCAAAACCTCATTTGCAATAAGGCAAATAACTTGTATTTTAAATCTATACTCTTTGTAATCTTTGAGTGGGTGCTCAGAGAAGGGGTAGGTGTTCCTTTGAGTAGGTGCTCCTTGAGTTGGTGCTCAGAATATAAGGGGTTGGTGCCCTAAAACATATTGTAATAAGTGATTCCTAGTGAGACTGGATTGGAGCAATAGACTCGAGTAACTATTCTCAGTGAGGTTTTTCCAACATTCGGTTTTCCTGGATTGGAGAAGTAGAGATGTGTTGTAGGGGGAGCCTAGAGAATACAAAGTATTCTTCAATGAGCATTCTACAGGTTGAATGTCAGTCTCTATGCGTAAATTTTTTTTCCATTGTTGTTAAAGGGAGAGAGTGGAAATACTACATGTTGACATCAATGCCAAAGTGGGAGACTATTGGCATTATTGTCATTGATGTCAACAAGAGTTTCAGGGATGTCAAGAGGTTGCAAATTTCTAGGTATAGTAGGTGTGCATAACATGAAGATAGGAAGAGTGCATAACACATAGGTTATGTAGTTGTGCATAACACATTGTGTTATACTACACAAATGTTGCAGATGATATGAGTTGTATTTGCAGATGAGGTGAACAAGGGTGAAATTAGTGTTGGCATTATGTGTCAAATATGTCCCCAACATGATTAGATTATTGCTTCTGATTTGTGCAGGTTGCAAACTAAGCAATGTTGAAAAACCCTCTAGTGGCATATTTCGGTGAAACCCCTATGTCATCTTGGCGACACAGTGCATTTTAGTGTAACCCCATCTTTTGGTAAGACCATCTTCTTGTCTTATTGGGCTTCATTGTTATACCAACAAAGATTGATTTCAGTGTGATGGGCTCCTGTTTTGGCGACATCCTTCTTTTCTGTGAAATCTTTTTCCCTCTCTGCGATCTTGTTTGCTACACCAAAACCATTCTTTCTTGCTGGTGGGTCCCTCCCTCTTCAGGATCAAGTGTGCACGTGGTCGCTGTGGTTTGGTTGTGTTTCGGCTATGTGGACCCCATGGTGAAAATCCTTTTATTGACATATTGCTCCCAACTAAAAACATGGAAGTTGTTCTTGGTTCTTATTTCTGGCCAATCTCTGACCTCTGGGGGTTAGTCCCACCTTGCCTAGGTGTTCTATGTGTGAATGTGTCAACAGCTAGCTGGTTTGTGTTGGTTGTGTAGGCCCATCTCCCTTGTGCTCTATGGTTCTTTTGTGGTGGTGGTTGGTTGGGTCTCCCATTGTGTGGGCCCCTGGTGGTGAGCCCCAAAAATGCCTTTTTAGCATGACTTGCCCTTTCAGTAAGACCTTTTCTCCTTTAGGTGAAGATTGTAACTATACCAAAATACCTATGTTTCAGTGTAATGGTTTAGATGTCTAGGAAATAATGGATATCTTTGACATATCATGTGGTTTGTCTTGTCAATCTTGTTCTTTTTGGTATGACAGGAGAAGCGTCTGGGAAATAAAGTTTTTCTTTTTCAGTGTAACATGGTACTTTTCCATAAACAAAATCAGCCTTTGCAAAATGTGAAAGCTGTAGCGATGAGAATGATTTTTTGTTGTGATGATGACAAAGTCTGGGCGAAATTTTCCCAAATACAGAAATTGACCAAATGATAGGTTTTTGTCTTACCCATGGATGTTGATAGTTGAAGTATCCATTTGGGTTGTTTGATAAGCGAAGACCAGATGATGGGCGAGGTAAAATGGATGATGTCGAGCATGTCGAATAATTGTAAGACAATCTGGTTTTGTAGCTAGTTTTTGACTCTTGTTAATAAGATCTGATATGTCGACTAGAGACTCATTTATGAAGGGAAACTAATTTATTTGTTTGGGCTCGAAGACATAAGATGAATCAATCATGCTGGCTAAAGAATATCAAAATATTTTCTATGTGGAGATCTCTTGGCCACAAAGACATCAAGGGACAGAGTTGCTGAAGATTACCAAATATAGTAACCTATTCTCTATGATGAATCCAAAACTACATGATGATGAAATTAATGAGAGTTTCTCTTCAGTGGATAGTAGATTTCTTGAAGGAATATGAAAATATTTTTTTAATATTCAAGTGGGATATGTAGATGATAAGAAACAAAGTAGTTGGCCATTGAACAAAGATAAATAAATTTAGAAAATTGATCTGATTTGATAACATTTATTGGAGAGTTGTCTATGCACAAAGAATATAATCTATCAAAATGAGATGATCTCTCAGATGCAAAAAAAAATATAGTGATGTAGAGATAGAGTGTTATTTTGTTGTTCAAGTGAGAGAATGAGAATCTGTGAGAAACATAATAGAGACATTCTGTGTGTGTAAGAAAAATCAGAAAGATTGATAACACACGAAGAGTAGTAGTTGTTAATAGAGAATCAAAGAGATCAGAGAGTTGATATAGCAAAGAATGATTAACTGTGAATCATAGAGAGTTACAAAACTCATTTGTAACATGGTACCTAAGTTGTAATTGTTTTTCTCTTTATTTGTAATCTGAGTTGGTGTTCATAAATCACAGGGGTTGGTGCTCCTTTGAGTTGGTGCTCATAAATCATAGGGGTTTTTCTCCTTTGGGTTGGTGCCCATAAATCTATTGTAATTAGTTTTTCATTGTGAGGCTAGATTGGAGTAGTAGACTTTAGCAACTATCTCACTGAGGTTTTTCTCACATTGGATTTTCCTCACATATCTCTTTGTTATGTGGTTACCTCTTATGTGTGTGCATTTAATCTATCTACTCATTAGAATGTTCACATTTGTTTTAAAGGTTTAAATTTGTGACTTTCACTGATTCACCCCCCCTCTCAGTGATCTCTTGTGTTCCTCAAGTATTTAAAGAAAAAATATATCTCCAATCTTCAAGTGAATACCTTTCAAGTGTTTGTCTATGCTTTGTAGGCCTTCGAACAAGCTGAGTTGGAGGGTTTTCCTCCTCTTCTAAATATCAGAGCTAGATGATCTCTCCTTAATTTCTTGTCTATCGAGGGATCTCAATTCAACTTTGTCATGCATAAAAGGAAGTTGAATTGCATCTTCTTATTTAGATTGTTCTAGTTGTAATGTCAAAGAAGAAGGATTAGTTTCTCTAAAAATAACACTGAACTGTTGTGTATTACCTTTAATGCAATGGGATCCCAAAGATTGTATCCTTTCATACCATAATTGTATCCAATGTAGATACATTTTGCTCTCCAACATTGTTCGCTTGTCTTTTGGCATATGTGCATATGCCTCAAAATAAAAAAATTTCTAAGATGTATTAATGAAGGCTTATGACCTAAACATGCTTCCATAGGAATTTTATTAACAAGAGATAATGTATGAGACCTATTAATTAGGTAGCAAGAAATGACAACAACTCAAACCAAAAAAAATGTTCTAGATTAGCAACACTTAACATACTCCTAGCCTTCTCCATCAATGTATTATTCATTCTTTCTGTAACTACATTATGTTGTGGAGATTATAGAGCTATCTTATATCCATGAATGCTATAATATTTACAAAATGTATCAAAATAATCAAAGAAAAGTTCACCAACATTATCAATCCTCAAACATTTTAATTTTCTTCTAGTCTACAACTCAACCATTTCTTTAAATGCTTTGAATCAACTAAAAAATTTAGATTTACTCTTTAGAAAATATGCCCATGTTCTTTAGCTATAATCATCAATAAATAAGACATAATATGTGAACTTTTTATTGGAAGTAGCATCTATAAGACCAAACACATCATAATAAATAAGGTGCAAAGCACCACAATATTTATGAGAACTCAAGTAAAACTTATTGTGGTTTTATTTTCTCTAAACTTAATGCTCATAGAAATCAAAATCAAGATTACAATCATGCAAACCTTCAACAAGTTTTTAATTTTTCAAGGTCCTTATTTACTCTTTTCTCCAATGTGGTTGTCTAACAAAGTCTTATCTGTAGATAAGTTTGATTCAAAAGAAAGAGCACCCTTAGGTACCCAAAATCCATGACCATCTATTGAAGGTGAAACCCTCATCTCTTTCAATTAAGTAATCATAAATTTAGTTTTAATAAAGTACTATTAAATTCAATAGTGTATGCATCTAGCTTATACACTATGCCAAATATGACACCTCTAACAATCACCATAGCATGTTTGACCATTTTGCTTCTTGCATCAAAAAAGACTACCTACACACCCACATTTGTTATTTTTCTCAAAAATAAAAAATTGTGTGCTAGTCCAGAGAGGCAACACACTAATAATCCTTTTTCTTCTTCCATTAAGATGTTGGATACTGTTACTGCTAGGATATTTTGTTGTCATTGATGTCAACATATTCCTATGTTTTGGTGTTGCCGAGAGTTGTTTTGGTGATCCGATGATTACAGTGAGTTGATTTGGTTGGTTTATCTATTTGCTATGCTAAATCAACTAGAGATAGTTCATTCCTTATTGATTTCATGATGTTATGAGGTGATTTGATCGAGTTGTCGATTTTGGTATGAAGATTGGTTTTCAGTGTTCAGTGTTGTAGTTTTCTGGTGTTTGATCCGTTGTGCTCCGGTATGATCATATCTTTGGTTGTAGATTTGGGAGAGTGTTTGGTATGTTCTTGTTTATCTTCAATTCAGATGGTTCATGATTTGATTCTCTACAAGTTAACTTTCTTGTATGAGTTGTTGTTGTTGAGTGTTCTTGAGTGTTAGTGTGTTGATCAATGAAGATTTTGCTAACTAGTATTGGTGCAGCTATTGTAGATGATTCTAACATGCTTGTTGGTGTTTCCTAATCATGTCCTATTTGTTTTGGTGGTCTACATTGATCTTTGTGTGTGTTATTGAAGATCTTATGGTTCCAGTGATATTCTTCATGTTATGTGGTATTTTTGGTGGCATAACGTGTTGTGGTTGATCTTGGAAAGATTTATGGTGGTGGTGTGCATTCGAGAAGTTGATTTGGGTCCATGCCATGCCATCTATAATATTGTATTGGTCTGGTGGTTGAATTATGTATCGTGTGGATAATTTTGTAATTAGGCATTGAGGGTTTGGCCGACCTTGTAGTTAAGGTTGATGATTTGTATAAATAGGTGTTATATTCATGTAATTTGGGTATGGATGTTGTGTTTGCATTATCAGAGAGTGGTTGGGGTGGTCAACTTATGTTTGACCCGAAAATAAACTTCAGAGGGGTTTAAAATGGGTTAAATGAACACCTAGAGGTAGTTTAATAGGGTTTCCTAAATCCCATAAGGTATACCTAGGGGTTAGGGGTAATTTTAGGCAAGTTTCTACTTTATAATGCTCTTTTTAACGCTTTTAAAAATTGGCTTTTTTGAGTTGTGCGAAAATTGAAGATTAGAAATTTAAATCTAATTAAGATTTTTCCTTTTCGAATGAGAGTCTTTTTGCATTTTTGCTTTCTTCCTTCTTTTTTTGGTTTTTTTTTAGAATCTTGTGAGAACTCTGTGAGTGAGCTTCTTAAGCAAGATTTTTGAGAATTGGAGGGTAATCACCCACTCTCCATTTTTGGAGACAGAAGAAAATTTGAAGAGAAAATAATGTTATGGAATAGAAAAAATTGATTAAGGGTAGAAGGAAAAAGATTTGTGGATTGGGCAGCTCTTCATCAAATATCATAATACCTTTTGGCAGATTAAGGTTGGTTTCAGTTATTCTTTTTAATGTCTTCTTCTTGTTTATGTCTGGAAGTTTGTTGGTGTAAGAAATCTGTGTTCTTGAAAGTTTGTATAGAAAATCTTTTGGAATTTTTGTTTTATGATTTGATGTGTTTTGGGAGTTTTCTCAAGATCTCTTACTCTTGGGAGAGAAGAGGATCTTGAGGGTGTTAGCAGTGACAACCCTCGAGTGAGAGACTCTCTTTTGAGAGCGATCACAAGGGATCTTTGTGTGACCCTTGCTGCATGGCCTGTTTGTGCAATGGGGGTCATAAGGAGGGATATAAGGCTAGAATGCCTTTGGGGGGGATAAGGAATAAGGGGTTGAGATTCTTGATATTATTATTGTGCCATGAGGTGGCTTCTTGTTTATTTCATACTTGAAGATCTCCTCAGGGTATTGGTCCACTACCACCCCTTGAAAATGTTCATCACCAAAGTGTGGTGCTGTGAAAGCCAAGTTGGGAATGTGTCTGGAATATCTGTATGCATTGCTTTCTATGTGTTTGCCTGTGTGTTACCCGTCTAGGAATTGGTTCTCCGAGCTCGGGGGTGGCTACCAGTTACCCTAGGCTGGGAGGTGAGCACTCTGTGGTCATATTTGTGTTTTCTATTATGCAAGAAAGTCAGAGGAAAGAGAGTAGGAACCATGAAAGAGACACAGAAGATTGTTATTGAAGATACTTAAATTTAGTTGCAGATATTTGTTTAAATTTGTTATAGAAGTATGCCTCATTCATAGAAAAGAGAAGCAAGTTGTAAATATTGAAAACAGACTTGAAGTTTTATTGTTGTGACTATTCAAGAAACATCCTGTAAATTGGTAGAATATCTTAGAGTTGTTTTAAAAAAAGAAAAGCTTGTTTATTTCTACTTCTAGTTTTTAGAAAAAGAAAAGTTAATTTGTGTTGCATGCAAAAGCTTCTTTGAATTATGGAAAAAAAAAAAAAAAAAGAGAATTGTTTCATTCAAATTTTATTTATAATTTACTTGTGGCAAAATAGGAGTTTATTTATGCTGAAAGATCTTAAGTAGTTTAAAGAAAAAAGATGTTTTATGTAAATATTGTATTAGAGGAAAAAAATCAATGAAATTCTTTTTATTCCAAAAAAGTATATTGTATTTTAGTTAGCATTGATTTAAAAGCTTAATATATATATATATATATATATTTCTAAATAAACTTAATGCTTTTTCCCTTTACTATATTAGTTTAAAATCTTTGCATGTAAATCTCCTTTTAAAAAAAAAAAAAATATATATATATATATATATATATATTTATTGAAATATTTTCACCCTTTTTAACTATGGATATAAATTTATATAAATATAAATATATATATATATATATATATATTTATATGTATATATATATTTATATATATTATATATTTTAAAAAAATAAATAAATAAAAAAAAGGGGAGGGAAAATTGTTTTGGGTCCACGCGGACCCCACTGTGTGTACGCACAGTGAGGGCCGCGTGGCGCCCACTGTGTGCACACACAGTGGAGCCGTTTCGGCTCCCACTGTGTGGACACACAGTGGTGCCGCGGCGCCCACTGTGCGCCCACACAGTGGCGCCACGACTCTCCCCGCCTCCTTCCGTAACCTGCAGTAAATAAAAAAATGGCCGCCAAGGGATCGGCCCAGCAAAACAAAAATTTCCCTGTTAAAAAAATATAAATTAATATATGGGTTAAACCCTAGCCCGGGTGGGGCTAGGGCAAATGGATTTTAAAAATAATATGTTAATTAGTTTTGATAATATATATGTGAGAAAATAGAACCCTAATTAGGGTTGGGAAAAATATGGATTAATATTTAGAAAGTAATGTGCTTTTGAATTAGAATTAAAATATTTAAAAATATATGTTATATATATATATATATGTATCTATATATATATATATACATGTATATTTATAGATTCTGGTCATAATTTGGATTAAGTATTTAATTATAAATATATATATATATATATATATATATATATATATATATATATATATATATATATATATATATATATATATATATATATATATATATATATATATATATATATATATATATATATATATATATATATATATATATATATATATATAATCCTGGTTATAATTTGGAGCAAATAATAAAGAGAAATTTAAAAAAATGGTTGATTAGACTATATAGTCATATTGGAGATTAAATTAATTTTTCTCTCTTACTTTTCTTTAACGTGATTGATTTAATAAACCTAGAGACTAGGTATATCATGGAGATAAAATTAAACCAGTTAATTTTCCGCAAATAATATTTAACAATCTATCAAAGCTTGGTTCATCTCAGAACTAGCTCGAATTTAATAATGGAAATTTCAATAACGCTTGTCGTGTGAGCGAACTTGTTAATTAAATTAGTATGTTTTTTAAAAAAAATTTGTTCCATTTTTTCCCTAAATTTTGGGCATGATAGTGGTGTATGTGTGAATAAGAGAAATCATCTTTTGGTGTGGTGTATTGAGCAGAGAGTATTGCAGGGTAAACAATTGTGCTTAACTGAAACTATCATCAAGAATTAGGAGATGTTATTGTTTCAGTTCATCTTAACCAGATTGTAGTTCAAATATTATTGTAAGGTAGTGAGCCTTCTAGGTCATCATATTTTTAACAGTGAGCTCTAGAAAGTGTGCATAAATGCATGTGCATTCCCCATTGTAATACATGTGTATACTACTGCAGAGTATCATCTCATTGTGGGTAGGTTCCCACCATGGTTTTTCCCTTAATCAGGTTTTCCACATCAAAATTATTGGTGTTATGTGTGTTGATGTTATTGTTCTTATATTTACTTTTTCTATAGTTGATTAGATCTGATATTGTTCTTAATTTGTTTAATTTGGTGAAAAATAATTCACCCCCCCTCTCAGTTTCCCTTCATTGTTGTTGCCAACAATTGGTATCAGAGCTAGATCCTCCGGAAGAACCTTGACTGCTTGAGGAGATTCAGGATGGAAACCCATGTGTTCAGGAAAGAGATTCCTAGATTTAATGGAAATAATTATATTATATGGAAGGATTAGATGGAATTTCACTTGAAATGTCTTGGAGATGATTATTGGAATATTACAAAGATTGTCTAATTACTACTACTGAGATCAAGGATGCTGAAAATAATATAAGAGCTAAGGAAGCATTGTTGAGTGCCTTGAACAATTCAAAGATGACTAATGAGATGGGTCTATAGACTGCACATGAGATCTAGAAAAAGTTAGAGACCTTGTATGAAGGAGATGCACAAGTTAAAGTTGCTAAGTTGCAAAGTTTGAAAGGAAAGTATGAGACATTGAAGACGGGAGAAGATGAGAACATAACATCCTTTATGGCTAAAGTGAATGAACTTGTTATGAACATCAGATGTGTCATTGGAACTCATGAAGAAGATGAGATTGTTGCTAAAGTGATAAGATCCTTTCCTCCTTATAAAGCTAAAGTTGTTGCTATTGATGAGATCCGAAGTGTGACTATTGTGACAAGAGACATGTTGGTTGGCAAACTTGATGCTTTTGAGTTGAGTGAATTTGGGGAATCACATTGCAAATCTAAGACTGCATTTAAGGCCTATGTGTCTGGGAAGTAGAAGTATGATCTGAGGAAAAGTTCATCTAGGGTTTCAAGATATGAAAGAGAAATGAGAGAGATGGAAGAACAAGTAAAATAGTTGGATGAGCTTGAAGCACTTATTGCTCAGAGACTACCTAAGGGATTCGGTAAGTATGATGGAAAGTCACCTTTGAAATGTTTCTCTTGTAATAAGATAGGACAATTTTCTTCTAGGTGTCCTAAAATAATTTCTAGGTATGATAAGCATGAAAGGCATGATATATTTGATAACCATGATAGATATAAGAAGCATGATAAGTATGATAAGCCCTATAAACCTAACCAGAAGTACATATATTAGAAGAGATGTTATTATGCTAATGATGAAGGTGTGACAGATGAGGAATCTGAGAATGGGAATTCAGAAGATGAATTTGTATTTATTGCTATCAAGGAAGATGATCCGGTACCAGTGAATTCTACATACTGCATTGTTGAGGAGAAAACTTTGGCTGCTAATATTGAAGAGAAAGATGAATGGCTAATTGACAGTGGTTATTCACATCATATGATAGGTGATAAAAATAACTTTATGAATATGGAGAGGTATGATGGTTTTACAGTAAGGTTTGGAGATGATAAAGCTTGTGTGATTCGTGGTAGAGGTTCTATTTCCTTTTATGGTAAGCATAATATTGATGATGTCTTATATATTGAAGGTTTGAAGCATAATCTTTTGAGTGTTAGACAAATTGTTGATAAGGAATATGATTTGCAATTCAAGAATGGTAAAAGCAATATTTTGAATGCCTCCAGTATAGAGATTACATCAGAGACTAAGACAAAAGGTAATATCTTTCACTTGAATGCCAGTGAGAAAAGTTGTTTGATTGCTCAGATTGATGAAAGTTAGTTGTGGCATAGAAGGGTGTGTCAAGTTAAGTTCTACTCAAGTTGTTAGAGATTTTCCTAAGATTGTGAATCCTTCTAATCTAGTATGTAAATAATGTTAGTTGGGAAAGAAAATAATAACTTCATTTAAGAGTAAGTTGTATACATCTAATGAATTATTAGATCTTGTGAATATTGATCTGTGTGGTCCTACAAGAGTGAGAAGAATGCAGGGTGATAGGTATTTCATGTTATTGATTGATGACTACTCTAGAATTATGTGGGTTACTTTTATAAGGGAGAAATCAAAAGCACTAGAGAAATTCAAGATATCCAAAGCAAAGGTGGAGACAAAGACAGGGTTAAAGTTGAAATGCCTAAGATCTGACAAAGAAGAAGAATTCACATCTGGTGAGTTTGATTGATTTAGTGAAAGGAATGGAATTAGAAGACAATTATATGCTCCTAGAACCCCTCAGTAGAATGGAGTTATTGAAAGGAAGAACAAAACCATTTTGGATTCTACTAGGACTATGTTGATTGAAGGAAATGTTGCACAAACCTTTTGGAGAGAATTTGTTAGCATTGTTGTTTAAACATTCAACTAGGTGCATATAAAAGGTGATTCTGGTAAGACTCCTTATGAGCTATGATTTGTTAATGTTCTTAGAGTTAGATATTTTAGAGTTTTTGGAAGAAAATTTTATATCAAAAGAGATGAGGATATAGGAAAGTTTGATGCAATATGTGATGAAGGAATATTCTTGGGTTATTCTACTAAGAGCAAGGCCTACTGATGTTACAATAAAAGATTGAAGAAGATAGTGGAAAGTGAAAATGTGAAGGTTGATGAATGTCATGGGAAGAAAATCAGAACATGCGGATATGAGTTTGATGATCAATATGTTATTTCAAAGGAAGCATAGAATGAGATCTTAAAGAAGAATGCTCTAGTAGAGACAGTTACTATGAATATTATTGTTGCTGGTGAAGAAGTTTAAGAACCAGAGAATCAGAAGAATTAGAAGACTCCGAGGTATGTAAAATTGATTCATTCAAAGAATCAAATTATTGGTGACAAAAATAATTGTGTAATGACTAGGAGAAGGATTGTTGCTGAAGAGATATGTCTGATTTCCAAGATTGAACCTAAACATGTTGTTGAAGCTTGTAAGGATGAGAATTGGATAAAAGCTATGGAAGAAGAGTTGAATCAGATTGAGAAGAATAACACATGGGAACATGTTCCAAGACCTAAAGGAAAGAATATGATTGGTAAAAAATGGGTGTTCCAAAATAAATTGAATAAAGCCAGTAAAGGATTCTCTCAGATGGAAGGTATTGATTATGAGGAGACTTTTGCTCTGGTAGCTAGCATTGAAGCTATTCGACTACTTTTTTCATATGTTGCTTATAAGAATTTTAAAGTATATCAAATGGATGTGAAGTCAGCCTTTTTGAATGGTGATTTGGAAGAGGAAGTCTACATTGAGCAACCAGATGGTTTTTTATTATCAGATGAAGGAAACATGGTATGCAGATTGAAGAAAGAACTGTATGGACTTAAACAAGCCCCTAGAGCATGGTATGCTAGATTGGACAAGTATTTGATGAAGTTGGGATTTTGTAAAGGTATTGCTAATAGTAATCTATACTTTACGGTTAACAATGATAACATTTTGATTGTTGAAGTGTTTGTTGATGACATTATTTTTGGAGGAGATGATGATTTGAGCTTGAAGTTTGCTGATGATCTGCAAAAATAGTTTGAGATGTCTATGGTAGGTGAGATGAAATTCTTCTTAGGATTATAGATTATAGATTTTCATTTCTCAATCTGAGTATGTGAAGGAATTGTTGAAAAAATTTGGGTTAGATGATTCTAAACATGTTGGAACTCCTATGGTGATTGTTGGCAATTGACACTCTATTGGTTGATTTCACTATGTTGTCATTGATGGTAACATGATTTTCTTTTTCAGCTTCATGTTCTGATTCTATGGTGTACCGACAGGCACTTCACATATTCTACATCGGCATTGACACCAACAGGACATAAGACTTCTTTGGTCACCAACAATGCAGATCGACACGGTATAGTAAAGGTTATCGGTATTGGAGGCCAGTATTTCTTAGATCTAGAATCAGAAATTTGTTTTAATGTTTATACATTTATCTTATCTAGACTATATGTAATCTGATATTGTATATATCTTTGTAAGCCGACATAAGGCATAAAAGTTGTATAGGGTATATAGGTCAGTTTGATAAGATCATTTTGAGAGATAGAAATAAGATAGGAGATAATGGATACGTGAATGCAATATGTATTAGGATAACCGGTGAAAAACTAAGAGGGGGGGTGAATCAGTTGTTAACAGATTTTAACTTTTAATCCAAATATAACCTTAAACAGATCAAGTACTGGTAAAGCACAAACAGATGTTGGTAGAAATAGATACCGGTAAACAATACAACTTAATAGTTAACCAAACAATCAATGCAAAGAAATCATACCATATAACACCATGATTTGTATGTGTAAAACCCAGAAAGGGAAAAACCATGGTGGGAAGCCTACCCACAGTCAGATGATACTTCTGCAGAAAGTATGTGTTACAATGAGGGGCCTGCACTTGCAGAAGGCACACTGCCTAGAGCATACTTCTCATTACAAAATATTCTCACTGACTATAGAGAGCCTACAACCTTCTCAAGATAAATGGACAACAATCCAATAGAGTGAACTACTGGAAATAGCATCTACTATGCTTGATTATAGTCTTGGTTAAGCTCAATGTTGGAGGACTAAATCCTCTTCTAGAACCAATCTGATCACCTATGATCGATCAACTCCTCTGCCTGAATGATATTACAATATTCATACATTAAATTCCTTGACCATGACCTTTCCAATAACCATGATACTTTACAAAGAGTTTCTACCTCTTATTTATACAAACCCTAAGGCCTAAACCAATTAGGTTGACCACCTAAAGATATTAAAATAATATTACTACATAATTACTTATTACAATGATATGCCATGTCGGCTTAAGATCAAAACAATAATAATAAATCCATAAAACATCTCAAATCATCCAGATAACGTGTAGAGTACACGCTAACATGATACCGGTCTATAACCTAGATAGGTACCGCACCTATTTTGGGTCCACCACGCCAAAGCAATGTCTTCAAGCAATTGAAACGTGATCAATGAACATCTTCAGCATCCTGAAATTCTCAAAGAAGCTACACCAACACTAATTGTGCACCCTATCATGATTCCTCAATGAAAGCTCTGTCGATAAAGCCTTAAACCATTGCCGATAAGGGTTTACTAGTGTGTATGATGAAATCCAATTATCAAGACAATACCAACTGACCAAAACATTCTTATGGAGCATATAACACATGAAATCCAATATACTTTACTAATCCAAACATGCCAGAAGTGCTAACCAGATAATCTCTTATGTCGGTAACACTACATCTTATATCGGTAACCTGTTTGCTGGTAGCCATCCATATTAGCCAATGTAAATTTGTCTGTCGGTAATAGCTAGTGTTGACATCAATGACAAAACATCAATGCTAGACATATCCATAGTGCCAACAATCTCCCCCTTTGGCATTGATGGCAACACTAGATGTAAAAAACATCTAAGTACCAAGAAATGCCAAAGAAGTCTCCCCCTGTGGAAGACAACCAACAATCAATAGCTCTCCCCCAGTGAATGATATCTTTGTAAGGCTCTGAACAAATCTCTCTCCCCAATGTATACAACTTTTCCTTTATTTTCACATCAATATCTCTCCCCCTTTGACATCAATGCCAGAAACATGACAAAAATATCAAAGCAATGATATAAACCTCTAAATCTTAAAGTTGACTACTCCCCCTAAGTAGTAGCACCATTCATCAGTGCCAAAATGGATAATGTTCTTGATAATGCATACCGAACTGATGACAAATTTCATCAATCAAGTATCTACCAGAGGGGTAGAAACCCCTAACCTATCTCTCAAGTATTCAAATGACTCCTTAGACAATGGTTTAGTGAATATGTCTGCAATGTGTTCTTTAGTGTTCACATAAATCAATTTGACTTCCTTTGCTTCTACCTTGTTCTTCAGAAATTTATACTTTATTGAAATATGCTTAGTCTTAGAGTGAAATACCGGATTGTTAGACATGTCAATAGTTGTAGAGTTATCACAGTAGATAACTATCGGTTCACTACATTTTACCCTGATATCCTTCAACATTTGTTTCATCCACAAAACTTGAGTGCAATTAGTTGCTGCTGCAACATACTCAGCTTTTGCAGTAGATAAAGAAATGCATGACTATTTTTTTCTTATCCATGAAACCAATTTCTTTCCAAGAAAGAAAGCTCCACCAAAGGTTCTTTTCTTGTCTTCAGTATCACCTACCTAGTCTGAGTCATTATATGCACATAAAGTGAAATCATCATTTCTAGAATACCATAAGCCATATTATGTTGTTCCTTGTAAATACCAGAATATCCTCTTTACTGCACATTCATGATTTTCTTTATGATTACTTTGATATCTTGAAACAATACTTACTGCATTCATAATATCAAGTCTAGTCTAAGTTAGATATAATAGACCACCAATCATAGATTTATACCTTGTCGGATTTACCGATGAAGAAGTATCCTTGATAGATAATTTCCCACTTGTAGCCATAGGAGTACTTACCGGTTTGGAATTCTCCATACCAAAAATTTTCAACAATTCCCTCAGATGCTTAGTTTGATAGATAAAAATGCCTTTATCAGTTTGAGTAATCTGCAAACCTAAGAAAAATTTCATCTCACCAATCATGGACATTTCAAATTCATTGTTCATGTTGTTAGCAAATTCCATGCACAGTTTATCTTCTCTTCCAAAAATGATATTATCAACAAAAATTTCAATAATCAAAATATCATTATCAGTGATCTTATAATATAGATTACTATCAACATTGACTTTAGTAAAACCAAGCTTCAAAAGATATTTATCCAACCTTTCATACCAAGCTATAGGAGCCTGTTTCAAACCATATAAAGCTTTCTTTTATCTACAAACCATGTCTTTGTCATCTGTCAGTGTAAATCCATCAGGTTGCTCAATGTAAACTTCTTCCTCAAGCTCACCATTCAAAAATGCACATTTGACATCTATTTGATAAACCTTATAGTTCTTATAAGCTGCATAGGCAAGAAATAGTCTAACAACTTCAATTCTAGCTACAGGTGCAAATGTCTCACCATAATCAATTCCTTCCATTTGAGAATATCCTTTACAAACCAATCTAGCCTTGTTCCTTATAACTTAACCATCCTCATTCAGTTTATTTCTAAAAATTCATTTAGTTCCAATAACATTCTTATTTTTAGGTCGAGAGACTAAAGACCAAGTTTCATTCTTCTCTTTTTGATCTAATTCATCTTCCATAGCCTTTAACCAATGTTTATCCTTACAAGCTTCAATATCAGTTATCGGTTCAACTTGAGAAATAAGACATACCTCTTCATTTGCTAGTTATCTTCTTGTCATTACTCCCTTGTTCCTATCTCCAATAATTTGATCTTCAGAATGATTTAATCTTACATGCCTTGGAGTCTTTTGAACTTCAAGTTCACCACTCTGATTATCAGTCACAGTTGAATTTTTTGATTGTATCGATGTAACTGTTTCATCTTCTTGTACTGGTTGAGGCATTGTTGGTTCAGTTATGATCATTTCCACTACTAGTTCCCTGTCATATAATATAGAATGATTTATGTACCGTTCATCCACTTTCACATTAGCACTTTCCATAGTTTTTTGCAATCTTTTGTTGTAACATCTATATGCTTTGCTCTGAAATGAATAACCAAGAAATGTCCCTTCATCACATCTAGGATCAATCTTTCCAATCGAAACATCTCTTTTGATATAACATTTACTTCCAAAAATTTTGAAATACTTAATAGTAGGTGTATGTCCAAATAATAGTTCATAAGGGGTCTTACCAGTTTCACCTTTAATGTGAACTCTGTTAAATGCGTAGATTGTTGTACTCACCGCTTCTCTCTAGTAGATATGAGGAAATTTGGCTTCCGTCATCATAGATCTAGTTGCATCCAAAATTGTTTTGTTCTTTCTTTCAACTACTTCATTATGTTGAGGAGTCCTAGGTGCAGATAGTTGTCTCCTGATTGCATTTGTCTCACAATAACTATTAAATTCATGGGAAGTGAACTCGCCGCCATGATATGATCTTAGACATTTGATTTTCAATCTAGTTTCTGTTTCAACCTTCGCTTTAAAAATCTTGAATTTCTTAAAAGCTTTAGACTTCTCCCTTAGAAAAGTCACCCACATTATTCTAGAGTAGTCATCAATAATCAACATGAAATACCTATCACCTTGAAAGTTTCTAGTCCTTGTTGGACCACATAAGTCAATGTGAATCAAATCAAGTACATTATTAGATTCATCATGTATGCTTTTAAAATAACTTCTAACTTGCTTACCTTATTGACATTCCTTACATACCAGATTATGAGGCTTCATAATCTTAGGTATATCTCTGACTACCTTAGTTGAATTGATCTTAACAATACAATCAAAATTAACATGACACAACCTCTTATGCCATAGCCAACTCTCATCAATATGAGAAATCAAACATGTCCTATTACCAATGTTTAAATGAAAGATATTACTTCCTGTCTGAATACTGGTTGCAATCTCCAAACCAGTTTTGTTAATGATTTTGCATTTTCTATCCTTAAACTGATGTTGAAAACCCTTATCAACTAAATGACCAACACTCAAAAGATTGTGCCTTAAACCTTCTACATAATAGACATTGTTAGTGTTATGCTTGCCATCCAAAGAAATAATACCTCTACCTTTGATCATACATGCCTTGTCATCTCCAAATCTGACTTGACCACCATTGTATTCTTGTAGGGACAAATTTTTTTTTTTATCTCCAGTCATATGATGTGAGCATCCACTATCAATTACCCATTCATCCTTATCTTCAACTTTTTTTGCCAGGGCCTTCTCTTCATTTTTGATAGCCGGTTCTGGTTCATCTTCCTTAAAAGAATAGAACACCCATTTCTTTCCATTTCCAGATCTAGTAGCTGAGTCTTCTGTCGGTTCATCTCTAGAGTCATCAGTTACTCCTTCCTCATCTTCTATGTAGCAATGTTTGTTTTTCTTGAATCTATATCTGTTTGGGTTAGTCTTGAAAGTTTTCTTAACTCTTTCCTCAAACCTTGCATTCCTTTCAGGACATCTAGATGTAAAATGACTAATCTTATTACATGCAAAACATTTAAAAGGTGCTTTTCCTTCATACTTACTTCTAGTTGGACCTTTAGGTACTCTTCTAGCAAATAAGGTTTCAAGTTGTTCAAGCTCTTCATCTTCTTTCCTCATGTCTTCCACTTCTTTTTCATATAGGGCTCTCCAATCACTTTAGCTAGTAGATGTTGATGATGATGCATGAAAAGCGGGTTCAGACTTTACAACTCCAGAAGATCTAAATTCTTTAAGCTAAAAAGAAGAGAATTTCTCAATTAGAATGTTTTTGTTGATTTAAGTGTTTGCCATTGTTCTTAACTCATTAATTGCACTTACCTTCATCTTGTAAGCTAGTGGAAGGGCTCTCAAGACTTTGGAAACTATTTTATCTTCACTTAGAAATCCTCCACAACATTGAATTCTCATAAAAATCTCATTTACTCTTTCCATAAACACAACAATTCTTTCATTTTCTTTCATTTTCAAGTTTTCATACCTTACCCGGTAACCATCAAGTTTAGTGATTTTGAAATTAGGCTCACCTTCATTTAAATTTTTCAATTTGTCCCATATAACCTTAGCTGATGATTTGTCAGTCAATCCCATGATCTGTTGATTAGTAAGTGCACACAAGAGGGCTTCTCTAGCTCTGCAATCATTTTCAATATTCTTGCCCAAGACTGCAGGAGCAGGATTGTCGGATGTCGGATCATAAGGTGTGTATCCTTTCTTAGTGATCTCCCAAATATCCTTGCCAAGACATCTAAGATGAGTCTCCATTTGAATTTTCCATATCGCATAATTTTTTCCATCAAGCTTAGGAATTTCTCTTTTGAAAATAGTATCGGTGGATTAGAAGTGTTAGCTGCCATAGGATCTACCTCAAGCGATTAAGCTTCTGCAAAAGATGACCAAATCTCTAATACCAATTGTTAGGATAACTGGTGAACAAATGAGAGGGGGGGGTGAATCAATTGTTAATAGATTATAACTTTTAATCCATAATATAACCTTAAACAGATCAAGTATTGGTAAAGCACAAACAGATGCCGGTAGAAATAGATATTGGTAAACAATACAACTTAATAATTAACCAGATAATCAATGCAAAGAAATCATATCACATAACACCATGATTTTTACATGGAAAATCCAAAAAGGGAAAAACCACGGTGGGAAGCCTACCCACAATCAAATGATACTTCTACAGAAAGTATGTGTTACAATGAGGGGCTTGCACTTGCAGGAAGGCACACTTCCTAGAGCGTACTTCTCATTACAAAAGAGTTTCACTGACTACAGAGAGGCTACAATCTTCTCAAGATAAATGGACAACAATCCAAGAGAGTGAATTGCTGGAAATAGCATCTACTATGCCTGATTACAGTCCCGGTTAAGCTCAATGCCGGAGGACTAAATCCTCTTCTAAAACTAATTCGATCACCAATGATCAATCAACTCCTATGCCTAAATGATATTACAATATTCAAACATTACATTCCTTGACCATGGCCTTTCCAATAACCATGATACTTTACAAAGAGTTTCTACCTCTTATTTATACAAACCCTAAGGTGTAAACCAATTAGGTCAGCCACCTAAAGATATTACAATAATATCATTACATAATTCCTTATTATAATGATATGCCATGTTAGCTTAAGATCAAAACAATAATAACAAATCCATTAAACATCTCAAATCATCCAGGTAACATGTAGAGTACACACTAACATGATACCATTCCATAACCTAGATAGGTACCAGACCTATTATGGGTCCACCACACCAAAGCAATTTTGTCAAGCAATTGAAGCATGGTCAACGAACATCTTCATCATCCTGAAATTCTTGAAGAAGCTGCACCAACACTAATTGTGCATCTTGCCATGATTCCTCAATGAAAGCTCTGTCGGTAAAGCCTTAAACCAGTGCTGGTAAGGGTTTACCAATGTGTATGATGACATCCAATTATCAAGCCAATACCAACTGACCAAAACATGCTTATGGAGCATATAACACATGAAATCCAATATACTTTACTAATCCAAACATGCTGAAAGTGCCAACTAGATAATATCTTATGCTAGTAACACTAGATCTTATATTGGTAACCTGTCTACCGGTAACCATCCATATCAACCAATGTAAATCTATCTATGGGTAACATCTAGTGTTGACATCAATGAAAAAGCATCAATGCCACACATATCCATAGTGCCAACAATATGATGCGAAATTATTCAGAGAGATTATGTATGTGAGGAATTTATTGTAAGGGTTATTCTGGTAAAGGGGTTTAGGGTTTTAGACAAAAACAGACAGATCTTAAATCAAAATTGTATTCTGGCATAGAAGATGCTATCTTAGTAGTTCACACTTCTCTGGATTGAGTAGTGTGCTCTAGGCTATAAGCCTTCCTACAAGTGCAAGCCCATCATATTTTATAATATCTCTTCATATGGCCAGTGGATTGATATTGTGGGTCACAAATCCCACCATGGTTTTTCCTCTTTGAGGGTTTCCATGTATAAATCTATGTGTTATGATTCTCATTTATGTGTTTGGCTTATTAGTTTCTTTACTTTTTTTAATTTTGTATGTACTGGTATACTGGTTGGTGTATGCATGTTTGAATAAGGCTAAAATCTATTATTCCAATATAACACTAATTCACCACCTCCCTCTTAGTTTTATTGGTTTCCAACAATTGGAATTAGAGCCTTGTGCCTTGGAGGAAGTTTAACAGCTTGAGGAAGATCTTGAAACCAGAATCAATGAATATGGATTTGGAGAAGCAACTTGAGATGACACTTGAAGATTATCATGTTGAAAGGATGAAGAATTTAAAGCTACAAGATGAATTGAATTCTACTAAGAAACTGATTCTTGTCCTACAAGAGAGACTATCATCTGTTCAAGCTAGGAGGAAGGAACTTTTGCAAAACTAGGATGATGAAGAGAAAAATGCACTAAGGAGCGATGTTAGAAATTGAGTCAGGAGAACATGGTTATGAAGAATGAAATGCAATTTATAACTATGAGGATGTCTAAGGAGATTGAGGACAAAAATAAAAAGGAAGAAAGTCTTGTTTTATCCCTGAAGAACAAGTTTGAAGAATGTGGTAGGTTGGTTCATGAAAATGATCTGTTAAGAACTGATTTGGTGCAATCCCAGAGTAATGAGAAAGAGATCGAGAGACAAATGATAATACTAAGAGAATATTTAACTGCTGCAAGTGAGTAAAAAGAAAAATTCAAGATCATCTCAACACAGCTTGATGAGTTATTGAAGAGACAGAGGGAGATTGGAGATTCTAGTGGACTTGGATTTGAGCAAGGACAAAATTTTGGTACTGCTAATGAAGATCAAAACCATAAGGCACCGGTAAGACAATCCAATGCTTATAAGTTCAATGGTAGATGTTTTGTTTGGAATAGATTTGGTCACATTCCTAGGCAATGTAGAAACAGAGAAAATCAGAACCCTGATTCTGCTCTTGGTAAATGTTCTAAATGCAATAAGGTTGGTCATAAGATAGAAGATTGCAGAATAAATGTTAAATGCTATGCTTGTGGAAAATTTGGACATATGGCTAATCAGTGTAGGTCAAGCAATTTCACCAGTTTTAGAAAAGGAATTCAAAAGAACAATGTTACATGTTATGAAGTTAGTAATGGAGGATCAAATGAAAAAGGAAAAGAGAAGGTTAGTGAAATCCGGCAAGATCATACTCAGAGATTGGTTAGGAAGACTAAAGAACAATCATCAAATGGGAATGTTCCAGTTACTTATCCTGCAGAAGAGGTTTCTCCTACATCGGTAGGAAGCTCATCTGGTAACTAAGGCAAATGCCTTAGGGGTAGGCAAAATTCATGAAGATGTTGCACATGCCTCGGGAAGAGGTTCTGAAAAATGTTCCAGCTATTGGAGAGGATTATTCGGCATGGATATGTTCTGAGCGAGATCTAGTATCTTTTACCGACATTCATTTATGTCAATGGAAGATTAGGTTTTTCCTCAAAGGATAAAAGGTTTAATACACTTCATTGTTAATCACCCTATATTCAGAGTAATTTTAGAGTGATTCAGAGCGACTACGTGTGATTAGAGGCTATTCAAAAGCAATCATATTTCTTCTTGAGCAATTTCACTGGCATCTGGAAGAATTTGTTGAAGGTTTTCACTGAGAACGATCAAGAGGTATTTATCTTTAAACATGGAAGTGGGATCATCTTCTATTCCTATTTTTGTTGCAAACCCAACTTTCGTGGAGGTCAAGGACCGCCCCAAGCCAATTTCAAGTGGTATCCACATTTGGCTACCTTGGAAGATTTGGTTGGAGCATTTTCTCACGTTCTGAAAGGAGTTGTGTATGTAGAGGATGTTAGGGCTTATGTTCACTATCATATCAAGGACTTGGGAACTTCAGATATTAAGGGAATGTATATGAGTGAGCTAATGGGAGAATCTGGAAAGATCAAACCGACATATAAACATATTGAAGAACTAGGGTTACAGACATTCTGGATATTCCAGAGTTTGAGAATGAAATAATTAGATATGTACTAAGCATATTACATGGTGAATTCATATGGCTGAATAGACCTTACAAAATCACCAAGGAAATCATCTGGGCAATCACTAGTTTACCATCGGTAGGGAAGCATCTAGACAAGAAAGTTTCAAATGACTTCGTGAGGAAGATCACCGATGCTACATCTGACAAAAGATCCATGAAAGTGAGCACCATCACTGACACGGACATCAAATTTGGCAGCATGATTATTGGATATGAGTTAACTCAGTCAAACCGACTAAATTTTGTTTCCAGTTCCTACATTTTGGCCACATACAAAACGATGACAGATAATGTAAAGTTAGATCTATGCAGTTGGATGCTTGATGAGTTGTGAATCAACTTAGGAAAGATTAAGGGTGAGAAGAAGGGCACTTTCTAGTATGCGAACTTGTTAGTTTTCCTAATGTTATATATTCTGAATTATACACCCGGTTCTGGTAAGAGGCAATTGGCTTTTGACATTTCAGTAGGGAGACAATTGAAATAGTCAATTGTTGCATTAGGAAGTTAGAGAGATGATAAGATATGGGGGTATTCTAGGGTAAGGGTACTTGACCATATTATAGAAAAATATTCTACCAACATATGCTTCATGGTAAAGAAGGGTGAGACTCTCATGGAAGAAGTTAAGCCCTAGAAGATTTGGATTGAGGAAATGGGCTATGAGGTAGATGCACGGATTCTTGATGCCTATGCAAAAATTCTAATTGATGCACCAATTGATGAGGTAGAGAAGCCTTGTGGTACTGCATAACAGAAAACTCAAGAGGTTGAAACAGAGTTCAATCAGAAGAAAAGAGAGAAACGAGAAGGAAAAGAAGGTAAGTTTGTGTAGAAGGTCTCAAATGACATCAAGGCACTAATTGATGTTGCCCTGGAGAAAGGCAGAAAGAGGAAGGATCCAAAAATTCATATTGAACCTGTAACTGCAGAATCTGAATCAAAGGATGACACACCATTAGCATTTAAGAAGGTTGTTAGGAAGAAACCGGAGGAAACTAAGGTGGAAGAAAAGAAACAACCAGTTAGGAAGGTAACAATCAAGCTATTAGCATAGAAGCAAGCACCTAAAGCTACACCTATAGCTGCATCTAATGCTGCCAAGAGGAAGAAGAAGGATGACACTGATTCTGGTAAGGTTTCACCTAAAACTTGTGCAGAATTGGTAGATGAAATCACTAAAGATGGCATGTTGAAGAATGTTCAATTTTATTATGGTAACTTAGAGGATGATGAATAGAGAGAGGTAGAGGAAGAAGTCATATTATACTTGGATATTTATAAGAAATCCTTAATAGAAATAGAAAATCAATTACCAGTTGAGTTATATAACATGTTAGATGCTAGAAGATTATTGACTATGCAAGAAGATAAGCACATTAAAATTCAAGAGCTATTATCTATCTGTGTTACTATAGCTCCAAATGAAATGGACAAGACAATTCAGGTGGGAGACAATTTTTTTTTCAATACTAAACATAGGATAACTAGTCTGATGCTAGGGAGAGTGAATGAAATAATAAAGGAAATTCAAAAAGAATGGATTAAATTTTTGGGAGAAAATAGAGGATTCTTTACTTCACAGGAAACCAAGACAGACACTATAGATACCCCGGTTGAAGGAAAAGGAAAGGGGATTATGGGCACTTCACCATTAGTTTTGAAAAATATTAAGATAGTGGAAATTGAGCCACTGGTAAATACAAATGTATAGACAAATACTGAGATATCAGTTAATACTGAGAATGAACAAGCTAACATTATACAGGATACTAATATTGAGGATAATTGTCCTCCGGATACAAATGTACAGGTTGAGGATACTGTTCCTATAGAGGAACCAACAGTCACATAGTCTGCACCAAGTGGTGAAGCCACTAGTGCAAGTGAGGAGGTTATAAAGGATAAAACATCAAAGGAGAAAATAGGGGAATCTAGCAAGGAATAGGTTGTTGGCCCATCATTATTGTCAATTGACACTTCTTAGGTTGAAAAGGGAAATATCACAGAAATGAGTCCCACTGAACTGATGATGATGGAAGCTCAAAAAGTGATGAAGGAGGGATCCACAAACAAGGAGATTATAGATCAATCAATCATTTTTCTACACAGATTGGTCCCAGAGTGTAAGATTGAAAATGAAGTGAGCCCTTCTGGCAAGCTTAAGGTAATCACTGAGCACATATCAAAATACTTTCAATCCTTACAACGAATATCAAACCGGCAAGCACTAGAAAGATTTACTCAGGCTAAGAGAGTCACTTTTGATCAAGTAATTGAAACAAAGAAGAAAAATTGAGGAGAAGCTAATCCTAATAGAAAATTCTTTGAAACAATGTACAAATATATATAGAGTATGTTGTAACACTGAAATACTTACAACAAATGTAGATAAAAAGATAAAGGAGATTCATGAGAAAATTGCAAGTATTGCTAACTCTTTTGATGGATTAATTTCATTGAATACATCAATTAATGGTCAAAATTTTATTTAGGAGAACCAAATTTCTACTCTTGAGAAGGAAAGAGAAAATAATTTGAAGAGCTAGAAGTCTGAGAGGCTTGGTGAGTCCCTGGTTAGATTCACTCTTTGTACACAATAAAGAATGCATGGATATGGTGGAAAAGCCCACACCGACAGAGGTAAATGAGAAAGAGTCTTTTGCACATTTATTGAGTGGACTTGTATCTATTTCCGACACATTCAAAACCGGTTGGGATACTTATATGGAATTATTGGAGAAAGCTTATCCAAAAATTTTGAAGTTGGTCAAGCTTTGGTAAGACATTTTTGGGGATATTCATTGTACAGTTCTTATTCTTTGACATTTTTGGGCATTGATGTCAAAAGGGGACTAGTATAGATGTGAAAAAGAATAAAAGAGTTGCATACATTAGGGGGAGTTACAAAATTTTGAATTTTTTGGAGATATGGAGTATTTTGCATATTCATCTCAGGGGGAGTAGGGCAGGATGAAACAGGCAAATGAAACCTTGACCATTTTTCACATGAGTGTTGCCATCAATGCCAAAGGGGGAGATTGTTGGCAATTGACACTCTATTGGTTGGTTTCACTATGTTTTCATTGATGGCGACGTGATTTTGTGTTATGGCTTCATTTTTTGATTCTATGGTGTACCGGCAGGCACTTCACAGATTCTACACTAGCACTGGCACCGACAGGACATAAGACTTATTTGGTCACTGGCAATGTAGACCGACATGGTATAGTAAAGGTTATCAGTATTGGAGGTCGACATATCTTAGATTCGGCATTGGCAATTTGTTTTAATGTTTATACATTTATTTTATCTGCCCAACATGTAATTTGATATTGTATATATCTTTGTAGGCCGACATAAGGCATAAAAGTTGTATAGGAAATATAGGCCAGTTTGATAAGATCATTTTGAGAGATAGACATGAGATAGGAGATTATGGATATGCGAATGTAATATGATGCAAAATTATTCAGAGAGATTATGTATGTGAGGAATTTATTGTAAGGGTTATTATGGTAAAGGGGTTTAGGGTTTCAGACCAAAACAAACAGAGCTTAAACTGGAACTATATTCTGGCATAGAAGATGCTATCTTAGCAGTTCACACTTCTCTGGATTGTAGTTTGGATATTTTATGTATTCAGTGAGGCTTCTATTGTGATTGAGAAGTGTGCTCTAGGCTGTAAGCCTTCCTGCAAGTGCAGGCGCCTCATATTTTGTAATATCTCTTCATATGGCCAGTGGATTGATATTGTGGGTCACAAATCCCACCGTGGTTTTTCCTCTTTGAGGTTTTGCACGTATAAATCTATGTGTTATGATTCTCATTTATGTGTTTGGCTTATTGGTTGCTTTACTTATTTCAGTTTTGTATATACCGGTATACCAGTTGGTGTATGCATGTTTAAATAAGGCTAAAATATATTATTCTGGTATAACATTGATTCACCCCGCCTCTCAGTGTTATTGATTTCCAACAATGACTGGATGCAAGTTGTCTAAGAAAGATGAATCTCTGAAAGTTAATTATACCTTGTATAGATCTATGGTTGGTGGACTATTATACTTGAATCAGACTAGACCAGATATTATGCATGATGTTTATCTTTGTGTCATATTTCAAGCAAATCCTAAAGAGTCATGCTACTCTTGTGAAGAGGATTTTTCAGATACTTGAAGGGGACTGTTGATTATGGGTTGTGGTATCCGAAGAAAGATGATTTCATGTTATGCTTATACTAATGTTAATTACGTAGGTGATGTTGATGACCAAAAGATCACTACCAGTGGAGCTTTCTTTTTCGGGAAGAAGTTGGTTTCATGGGCAAGTAAGAAACAAGATGATATATCGCTATCTACTACTAAAGTTGAATACATTGTTGCTGCTAGCAACTGTACCCAGGTAGTTTGGATGAAGCAGATGGTGAAGGACATTAGAGTTATATATGATGAGCCTATTGTTATATATTATGATAATTCAAGTGCTATTAATATTTCCAATAATTTGGTACTTCACTCTAAATCAAAGCATATATCAATTAAGTATCACTTCTTGAGGGAAAAGGTCAGTGATGAAGAAGTCAAATTGAAGTATGTATCTACAAAGGATCAAATTGTAGATATTTTTACTAAGCCTTTGCCTGCAAATACATTTGTATATTTGAGAGACAAGTTAGGGGTCTTTGTCCCTCCTGATGAGAATTATATGCATTGAGATGCATCAATCATGTGGACTTCACAGTCTAATCCTCTTATCCGGGTTGATAAGTTAGTGCTGCTACTTAGTCGAGGTAGTAAGTGTATGGTTCAGTGTATGAGTTTATCCTAAGGGGAGAGATTTCCCTTCTTAGAGGGAGATAAGCATAATTTGTTTGTCTTTGGCATTGTTGTCAAAGGGGGAGAGAAGCACGTGGAAAACTGCCTTATATTGAAGCTTTGTGTGCATGATCTTCGGGGCAGTTTTCTAGTGTTTATTTATTCCATTGCATTGATTGTTTTTCACATTCACATGTTTCCATCAATTCCTAATGGTGAGATTGTTGGATATTACTGCTACCAGGATATGATGTTGTCATTGATGTCAACATATTCCTATGTTTTGGTGTTGCAGAGAGTTGTTTTGGTGATCTAGTTGGTTTATGTATTTGCTATGCTTAATCAACTAGAGATACTTCATTCTTTATTTATTGCATGATTTTATGTGGTTATTTGATCAATTTTTGGATTCCAGTAAGAAGAATGGTTTTTAATGTTCAGTGTCTAGTGTTGTAGTATTTTGGTGTTTGATTTTTTGTGCTTCGATATGATCATATCTTTGGTTGGGACGTTCTTGTGTAACTTCAATTCAAATGGTTCATGATTTGATGATCTGTAAGTTATCTTTCTTGTCCGAGTTGTTGTTCAGTGTTGTTGAGTGTTCTGATTAATAAGAAAAATAGGTTTTAAGGACCTGAAACCTTTACAAAGGAGCATAAGAGATCATCAAAAAGCGGCCAGATCTGCTAGGAACAGCTTACAAAAAGATTGGAAAAAACCCAGTTAACCGAAAGGACAGAAAAAGAAAGGAACAACAGAGCAGAAAAAACTAGAGAAAACATAGCACAACTAAAAAGACTTAAGGAGCTCCTCCACCTTATTCACCAGCTGATCATAGTTTGCCATGACAACTTTGAATTCTTCCAAGTCCTTGTTTTCCTTTTTCTCCTTCTTTTTACCTTTGATCCTTGTTCTAGGTCCTTGCACTTCTCCCGTGCCATCCATATCAGGATCAATCTCCAAGGAATCCTTCTCCTCTTCCATTTTGTTGATGAGGATTTTTGTGTTGCTAGCTGAAGCCTTTAGAATATTTAAGCTTTGTTTTGCAATTCTTTTGAGGCTTTCTTCAATTTTATTAACTTTTTTATCATCTTCCTCCACTCTTTGATCCATACCAATCTCATTATTTTTCCTCCCAGTCAAGTATTTCTCAATTTGCTCAAACCTAGGTTTAAAGGAGTCTCTAATCTCTTTGGCTTTAGCAACTGTTAAACTCAGATCCTCAACCTGTTCTGCCATTGACTTGCATCTACCAAAATTAATAGTCTCCAGAATTTGGACTATGTGATTGAGCTTCTTAATATCCTCCACAACTTTCTTGTAACTAGAAATTAGCCACTCAATGGTGTCCACAAAGCCTTTCAAACCCTCCGGAGGAGGACATGAGGAGGGAGATTTCTCACCAGCATTATCTTTTTCCATATTGGGGGTGTCTCCAACAGTAACTTTACCAACTTTTATGATTCTTTGTTCAGAACCTTCCCCAATGGTCTCCTCCTCCACATTCAGGTCGAGGTTCAAGTTCTTTCTCTACACCTGTTCTTTGAGCTCCTTAATGTTGCCATCCTGCTTCTTCTATTTGTTCCTTGTCTGAATAGAAATTTTCTTTTTCTTTTTCTGGGGAGACAAGGGTTCCTTCTCAGAATCCTCAGAGACCTCTTCCTCTGAGGAGGAGCTAATTTGGATAATTTTATCTTTAGATTTATTCTTTCTCTTCGAGGAGGAAGGCTTGGTTCTCACATGTTTTCTTTTCTTACTAGCTTCCTCTTCAGAGTCATCCAAACTCTCTTTGGACTCACTCATCGATCAAAACCATGAGATAGAAGGCTGAGGGTAGGCAATTTGGTTGTCTTTGGGGTGGTCATAAGTCAAAACCATGAGACCTTGATGCATGGCAGTGTCAGCCTTAGGGTTTTCTTTATGGGCCTTAATGGTAGCATTCATGGAGCAGAGCAAAAAATAAGGGATATTGACTTTTTCATCATACCTAAAATGGTTCAGCAAAACAAAATGGTAGCCATACACTTTTTTGAATCTATCATCCAAAGTTACATAGCGCATTATAGCAAATAAGACCTCTCTCCATGGTTTAACAAAATCCTTAGGAGGATAGTAAGATTTACTTAGCTTAACCATGCGCTTTTTCTCCTTTGTCATTTCAGGATATCTTTCAATGGCCTCCTTGCTCAATTTCCTATCTTTGTAGTAATTGCTTCCTTCCCTACGAAGACCCGTAACCTGAGCAATGAGGTCCTCATCTATGGAGATCGATTGATCTCCCATCTTCAGAGTGCCCTTTCTCCTATTTTTATAGAAGAACTTAGTAACTATGGTGTCGCGCCCATGGAGCCTCTCCATAAATTTTGAAAACCCGCCCTTCTGCAAAATGTTTCAGACCACCTCCTTTTGCTTCCACTCGTTGTAGTTGTTGGGTTCGTAACAGCGTCATTTTCCTCCCATTTGTTCACAAACCAGAGCAGAAGGTCGAGAGTTGTAGAGAGCTTTAGGCAAATTTCTCGAAACTACCAAATATACCCAGAAAGTGTGGGAAGTGGTAGTGTGAGTCTTGCAATAAATGATACTGACCTTATTATTATTACTCATAGAACTCCTTTTAATCCATTTTATCATTACTTTGTCCTTTTATGATCTTTGGGGTACTATTGTATCGATCCTTAAAAATGATTGATCTGATGTTATCAGGGATGTGTTCTTTGCCCTTCCATGTAATCATTTTGTCTTGGATGACCGCCACATTGGCTGCCCAATCAGCAGAACCATTAGCTTCATGATAGATATGAGATATGAAGCATTTCTCAAAAGTGTTGATGAGGTCTCTAGCAGCCTTTATTATGTTATTGATAGTCCATGAAGGCTTAGAGTTTCCCTTTAGGCATTTGATGATGTTATTAGAATCCCCTTCTATCCATAGATTGGGACAATTCCATCTTTTGGCTAGGAGAATACCTTGGAGTGCCGCCATTGCTTATGCCTTGTGGTTAGTTTGACCCCCTATAGGAACAACAATCATTTCCTTACAGTTACCATTTTCATCTCTAAGGATAGCACCACATCTTGCAGGACCAGGATTGCCTTTTGCAGCACCATTGAAGTTGACTTTGAGCCAACCATGTGGGGGAGTGTGCCATCTAGCTTTGAGTCTTTTGTTTAGAGTGGGCTCAGGACTACCAACATACTTCAGATTCCAGGAACTTAATATGTGAGTTTCCATGGGGTTGGGAGAAATACAAGGATTCTCAATGAGACCAATGTTATCCACAATAGCCCATTGAATTTTATGGAAAACAACATCCTGGGTGAGAGAAGTGTCCTTGAAGATACGGTTGTTCCTTTCTTTCCATAAACTCCACAAAATGTGAGGGAGAGATAGCTGCCACAAAGATCTTAGAAAGGGGTTAGCCCAGTGATAATTCCAAGATTGGAACAAATCATTGATAGTGTTAGGAAAAACCCAATCAATACAAAAATTCTTAAGTCTTTCCCAAATTGAAGAAGAAAAGGAATAGTGAATAGCCAAATGGTCCACAGACTCTTCCTCCTTGAGATAGATAACACATCTATTGGGGAAAGAAAATCCTCTACCCTTCAGATTGTCTAAGGTCAGGATTTTGTTTTGAAGGATAGTCCAAAAGAAAAAATTGATTTTATGGATTAAACCCTTTATCCAAGCTTTATACCAAAAAGGATTCTCAGAAAGGGCTAGGGAAAGAACACCATACATAGAAGAGATAGTGATGTTGCCTTTAGAATCAAATTTCCAAATAAGGGAGTCTTCCTCTTTATTCAGCCAAATAGAAGAAAGATGGTTCTTGAGATTAATAAGGCCTGGGTGAATACTTTCAATGTTCTTCCATTTATCACCTATCCAATACCCTTCAACCAAAGGGTCATAGATTCTAATACCTGAGGGAGCAAAAGGGGCCCATTCAGGGATATCTACCAAAGGTTTATCGAAGAGCCAAGAATCTTCCCAAAATCTAACTTTCCTACCATTGCCAACATTCCATTTAACCCCTTTGGCAATGTTGTCTTTACATTTAGAGGCATGATTCTAGATATGGGACCCATTCATACTGAAATCAGAATTGATGAAAGAAGGAAGAGAAGAAGACAAAAGAGAGTACTTACTTCTCCAGATTTTACACCATTCACTGTCAGAGTGGAACAGTCTCCAAACTTGTTTAGACAAGAGAGCTTCATTGAGGGTTGGGATTCTTCTCAGGCCCAGGCCTCCATTACTTTTCAGTCTGCACACCTTTTCCTAGGTCACAAGAGACATTCTTTTCTTTTCCTCAACCCTTGACCAAATAAATTTTTTCTGAATTTTCTCAATTTCTTTAGCATACTTAACAGGAATTTTGAAGAGGCTAAGGGCATAAATAGGAATGCTTTGAAGGGAGGCTTTTAGAAGTTGAAGCTTTCCAGCCTAACTTAAAAGGGCACCTTTCCATCCAGCAAGTTTTTTTTGAAATTTGTCCACCAGAGAACTTCAAAAGGAATTAGGTGGTGCAATGCCCAGAGGGAGACCAAGGTAAGTGGTTAGAAGATCAGCAATCCAACATTCTAGAATTCTGTTGATTCTATGTTGTCTCCTCTCAGGAGTGTTGATGAAAAACACTTCACTTTTAACCCAATTGATGAGTTGGCTAGAAGCAGATGCAAACTTACACAGGGTGTCCTTGAGAGTTCTGGCTTCTGAGATGCTTGAGTCCCTCATGATAATGGTATCATCCACAAACTTTTGGTGGGAGCATGTATGATCAACTGACGAAGGTTGGAGTCCCTTGAACATTTCTCTCATCACCATACTTTCCATAGATCTGCCAAAACATTCAGCCACAATTATGAAGAGGATAGGAGAAATGAGATCCCCTTGCCTCAATCCTCTTGTATTGCCCCGCCAGGAAACCCCTAAGGGTTTAAGTTAAAAACACTCAAATAGAGTGTAAATTTTTATTTTTTTTTTAAATAATAATTAAGAGCGTTAATGACAAGTTACAATATTAAGATAGTATGAAGTTATCTCAAAGTTATCTCTAACTAGATAACACAGCGGAAGGCTAAATGATCCTAAGAGGTTTCCCAACGCAATTACATAACCTTATACCTAACTCAACTTGCGTCATTAGATCCATTAACCTGGATATCTTAATTACGAGATGTTGCATAGATCTTAATTACATATGTGTTCAATGGTTTAAAACCTTATAACTTTATGAAGCGTTCAATTAACTTGGTTGGTGAGGAGGCCATCGAGAGGTTAATTACTCAATGCACTTAAATTCATAATTTCATTTAGAGGCCTCCAAATAGGTTCAAACGCTTTAAATATAACAAAGTTCATTCATTAGGGTTTTAAGATAACCATCCACACTTGACATCATCCTTTATTGTTTAAAAATATGCCTATTGAGATTCATTCATTTAAGGTTAAACTACGATTAGTAAAGCGAGGTTTCCTTCATTTGATTTTAAGATATTCACCCACATTTGATATCTTTCTTAAATATTAAAAAGTATGGTTCATAGGAAGAATTCGTTCCTTAAGGGTTAACTACAATTAATAGAGTGAGGTCTCTTCATTTGTTTTCATGCATAGCCAACTGATGAGTTGAAGTTCTTTTATGAAGGTAAAATGTGAGTAGCCATAGGATACATTTGAAGTTTTAATAATGCAAGTAAATGGACTAATTTTTCATTAAGATGGATATGCATTAGAACACACGAGAGCATCCTTCAATTTAAAGTATCGTTAACTAGATGACATTCATCTTTTCAAGTTTAGAGTATTAAGATCATAATGACGTCCTTCTATTAGGATTAGAATACAATTATCTTATTGCATATCTATTTTTTTAGATGAATTAATAGGCCGGAGATACTTTTACTAAGATCTAATGTATAAACAACAAATCAATTATTCTCCCATTTTAGATTAATTTTAGCAATCACGAGGGATTCCTTTTATATGGATTAAAATATGGATATCTATTCGAGTTCACACAATTATAAAGTTAATCTAGTGAGGATTATTGAATTATAATTACAACATGAATTATTAAGTATATTCATCCATTATACGACATGAATACCTAATTGAGTCCACACGATTATCAAGTTAATCTGATGAGGATTATTGTTAAGATTAAAATGTGAAACAACTTAACAAATATATCCAATGTAATGAAACATAATTGACATGGCGTGATTCATTTTCTAAGGGAAAAAGGATAGATATTTATATGATGTTCACCCTTTAGTTTTCAAACTAGGAATTGTGACATAAATTTTAACTTTGTTTCCTTTTTACGTCCATTCCATTTATATACTTAATAACAAGTTAATCCAATAATGAAAACTAGCAAGGTTCCTTCCATTATTACTACGTTTATTTAACCTTATCGAAATACTCCTTTCCACAACTCTAATTACAATATTTTAAATGCTTGCCAAAACCATGATTCACAAAGTTTTATGAACTTAAATAACTACATTTATCCATAAGAATAATGTTATGCATTTAAATTTGAATTCATTAATTTTTCCACCATACACTTATGCAAGATTACAACCATCTATGATAAATTTGAAACATAAAACAAAGTACGCTAAAAACATCGCATAACACAGGTATGATCTCGGAGTTCACCCCGGATGGGCTACATCTCCGGGTCTGCTCAACTGCAAGACCCCTTTGGTATTATATCGTTAGGAATACAAAATTTATAAGTCTTTTACATCTTGCCACTTAGGTGAATACAATCAATATACATCAGACACTTCGATCGGGATATACATAATTGGTCCCTTCTAAAGCGGATCCAACTGACAATTCAAGCAAATACAGGTTCTAATGACTGACGTTACTTGACTAGGGCGAAATCGGTCATGACCAACCCAACTAACCCAACGACCGGGTTCAAACGAACCTAGCAAGACGTGCTACTATAACAGACGCATTGACTACTAAAATAATAATGGGTCGACCTCTAGCATTAACAGGTAATTACAACATCCTCCCAAGTTGTCTTAAGCATCTAGACAGTCAAGTTATATCTTAGATACACGCTAATGACATGCTAGTATTACAACAATAATCCACCCCTGTTTCATGATACGAAACAAACAACCCTCTTCTACAAGAGAAAAATTTATCAAGAGTAAATGGAGGAAAGGACAAATCATTTCCAAGCTAAACTAAGCCTCTACTGCATACATAGCCACAAAGAAATTAAAGACATTTACCCTCATGAAATATACTCACTATCTTAAAACCAACTATCCTTTGGCTTTCTCTTTTTAAAAAAAAAAAACAAACTACAATGAAAGTCGTGGCTATACTAAAGCCCAAAATCTATAGGTGTAATTAACAATATACGTTAAATAGAGGATATCTATATTAGCCTATATTTTAATGGGCACATCTATCTTCTTTTCTTTTTCTATTAAACAATAAATTACATTATTCACAAAAATCAAAATTTACAACTCATTGTTGAAGTGCAAAATATCACTCAAAATACATTTCTTCCAACAAGCATCTCCCTTTTTTTTTAAAATGCCATGAAAAGACCCGAACCCGAGTTTTAAATCGCATAAAATACTGAGTGGAATGAAGTTAAACAAAAAAAAAACATTTTAATAGTAAGGAAAAGGGAATGGCGGCCGAGCCCTAAGCGAGCCCTAGCTGCAGGGCATTACCGTGCGGCGGCGCCACTGCGGTGCCCGCAGGTCCGCGGCGCCTTGCGGCCACCGCGGCCCCTGCGGCCACCGCAGTGCCGCAGCCACAGGCTTCAAACGCATGCTGGTGGGGTGTTCCACGGGGGAAACGAGCGGGAGTAAGTGCGGGGAGGCGTGCGGGGAGTTTAAACCTGCGAGCGAAGGGGAGAACAATGGGGTAGTGAGCGGGGAAGGGGAGGAGGAGCGGGTGGAGCTCCGCTCCCCGCCCTCCAAACCCCAACCCACGGCCAAAACCACTACGCACGGCTTAAGTAAAACGCGTTAAACACAACGCACTTAAACATAAAACACAGTTCGTTTTTTCATAACCATGGAAAACACGAAATGCTTCGAAAGTTAAGTATTTCGATTCAATCAAACCAGAGGGTTTTATTTTTATTTATTATATATATATATTTTAAGTAAGTAACGTGGGTTTCATCCACTCCCACTCACAACAGCAAAATCCCCCAAATATCATGAAACGAAAACAGTCTAAAAAAAAAAGACTTACAAGAGGATATTTCAAACCATACCATTTCCATCAAGACCCATTTTTTTTTAAAACAAATACAGTCACAGCCATCTCTTCTTCAACTTTTTTTGTTTTTGGGTTTAAATGCAATACAAGATAAACAAGAGACTTACCTCCCATTAGCATCCCTGGCATGAATCTGGGGAAGAACTCCATCTGCAACTCCAAGCCAGAAAGAAAAAAGACTCCATTTTCTCCCACCATTTTTCCAAAAAAAACTCCCAAGCCAAAGAACCCCCAAAATGCTTGCAAAACTAGGTTAAAAAGAAAAAACCCTAATTTTGCCCTAATTTTAAATTTCGAAATTAGGCATTTATTTTTAAAATAAAATGAATGAAAATCCCAAATGGAAGTCATTCCTTTCCATTATTTATTAATCTTATTTGTTTTCCCTTATTAAAATTATAATACTTCTATTTCTATTTGAGTTTTAAATTTTTAATGCCTCAATATCGATTTAGGCCTACATCTTATTTCGAAACTATTGACCAAGAAGGCGTTTTGATTAATTTAATTTTCTAAAAGTCAAACTTTTATACTATATCGACTTTTCAAGTAAAAAGGAAATAATTTCGTTTAAATAATAATAATTTATCCCTTTTCTTCCAAAATGCGGAAATGAGTAATTTATTTCTATCTCCCAAACGACTTTCAAAAATTTTTCCTTTCTAAAACGCATAACTCAATAAATTCGTGATTTTAAAATTAGCTATTAAATTAACTCGCTATAACATAATAAGGCGACATTTTTAAATAGATGACTAATCTAATGCAAGAGTCTGATTTGTTCTAATTTCTCAACTACAAATGCATAAATGTTACAAATGCGTATATGAGCACACTAACCCCAGTTAAATACCTTAAGCTTGCTACAATAATAATTTAAAGCAAATCTCTTTAATTACTGATTAATCGTATAAAAGAAACTACCTATTTAAATTTCTATATCTCTAATGTGTACGTTTAATCATAATTTTAAATTTAATACTTAGGATAACAAACCTCACTTACCTCGCGCAAGGCACGCAAATCGAGGAAGTCCTCCAAATCTCTCGACACGCATCCCAATGAAAGGCAAGCCCCACAAATCCACACACGATGCTCACCTAACCATGGCTAAGGAAAGAGGAGAGTTATATGACCACTAAATCCGAATTCAAAAGATGAAGGAGCATACTCAACCTTGCAAATTCCAAAGGGGATAAACCTTGCCCTAAGCGGTGTTGTACCTGCAATCCCCTGCACCCATGAATTCATACAAGCATGCATATACATATACATATTCAATGAAGGCGTTAGCTCAAGATTTATCTCAAGGGTTAGGAATCAATTACATTTACACGAAAATCGATGCAAAAGCACAATAATAAGTATGCACAATTTATTTATATTATCTAAACTACACATTGCATATCGGTTAATCTACCATTCAAGAATGCCACATAGGAAGTCAACCAAGGTTAAACGGGTTTTAAAAGTCCAACTAGAGTATGGGCATTACATTCTCCCCCCCTAGGTTCCGACTTACTCCTGGAAGTCGCAAAGTTAAACGGAAGTCCTGCAACTCTTATTAGTCCTTAAACTCAATTAACAATTTTCATTTTGCACAAACAACTATTTTGTCAACAATTTAAAACATCATTCATCAATAAAAATGCATCTAACATCATTCACACCTTCAAATATTCTATAATTTACACTCAATCACAGCAAGGATACGAGACTTTTCCCTTTTTATTTCACCAAATTTAAGCAATTTAAAATATATAGGCACAGTTTTTCATACTCATCTATCAAACATGACAAGAAAATATGTTCTCAAGGTCAATTTCTTTCACCAATTCATCTCTTTCACAAAACTTTATCACATAAAACTAGCCTCAATAGAACAATTTCTACGACCAAGTTAACTTCTCAACAAATAAGAACAACGTAAGAACTCAATTGTTTACATTTTCAGACATACAAGATCCTTTCCAACGACTATGCCCCATAACATAGTGTCAAGTTAATACCATTTAATCCATGATTACACATAATATCCATCCACAAGACTGGTTTGCACAACACAATAGGCCACATGTGAGCATGTCAAATGCTCGGTCAAAGGTAACATATATGATCCACATCTCTATGTCTACTCTCAGAATAAATACATGATCAACAAATGTCCATCATCTCACTCAAGGGCTTGATGGTGCTAGGGTACACCATAGCGGTGCCACCTTCCATACAAGTCCCTCGTGAATATCCCTTGTTATTTAAGGTGTTTAGCCTCCAAGAGATAGTCACCACTCATAGGTAGGTAGTGGATCCTAGCTGTTTTCACAGCCTCACATACCTCCATCCTCAAGGTTCCTTGTGTCTACTTCCTCGTATACACTCATCCAAGCCCGTCTCCTACGTTCTTGGAGAGGAATTCACATTACAACACAAGACCAGCATATGAAAACAACAAGGATAACCGGTTTAGCCACCAAAGTACAAAAGATTAAAGAAAGTAATTGTCAATTCCAACAATAAAACAAGAAAATAATTTTTCTAGATTTGCAACATCAAATCAAATAAGATCAAGATTGCAAGATCGTGGCTAAACTGTCAAGGTCAAAGTAAAATAAATTGCTGGCCCACAAGGAAATTAATAAATAATTAAAAGAAAATCATAATTGCACATTACATCACTATGTGACTAGTAGCTAGCCACCAACGAGGAAGGAAGGAACAATCGTCTAGCTATCCTAGTAGCTCATCATGTGGTGAGGCCAAGTCACACATCCACATGGCATGGTAGTGTGCACCTCGACATCACCCCGCATCACGTCGTCACGTGGCATGGCTCTACCCAATACCTAGCGGTAGACCGCATGGAAATGTCTACTACATCCCGCATCGTGTCTCAGCACGGCATGGCAATACTCCAAGCGGACAAAGCACGCAATGGACGTATCCCGCATGGCAGTGTACCCCGCGGATAAGGCACGCACTGGTCACACTCCGCATAGCGATGTTCCTCTCAGGATACTCGCCGTAAGCCAGAGGTATACATGGCTAAGGTCTACCCACAAGTCTACCAACACTAGTTAGTTGGCAACTTATGTAAGAAAGTACCACGCCTCTCATGAAGACAAGGCAACAAATGCTCCAATATGTAAGAAAGTACCACGCCTCTCATGAAGACAAGGCAACAAATGCTCCAATGGAATCCAACAATATGCTCAAAAACTGTCATCTATATGCTCAAGATAAAGGATAGGAATAAGGCTGGCACACATGAACCTCATAATTCGGTTCATCACAAGGGGAAGTATTGAGTACACCTATGTTATAGTTTCGTTACAAAACCATACTTTTCCTCAAAATAGGGAAGCTAAAGTTGCTTCGCGTCGACATTACTCGTACGCTGTTCATGCTATTCAAGGAATGGTGACTTCTCCTACTACCCCTTCACATACTGACTTATCAACAACCCGTGGGTTGGCACTCAGTAAGGAAACAAATAAGCAACATCACATAGATAGGTATGGTTTCCCATACTCATATACAAACATATTCCCCATGGTTGATTACTTCACCATCCCATGGGCACACAATGCAAGTACGGGTTTTCTCACAACACACACAGAATAGCACCATTACTGGTTTAGTCACATTTACGGGGAGTACTTTACATTATGCTAACATATACTTAAGGGAAGTTTTTAATTATGCTTTACACATGAATCACCAACAAAGTTTACTCTAGATCCATGTACCGAAATTTTCAACAATTCAAATTTACACAACGAGATAACATCATTCTAATATCTTTCTCAATCTTCCCTAAGCATTTTCATTCACATTATTAACTATGCAATTTTCCCTTTTCAAGATGAAAAACTTTCCCCTTTCAATTAGAAGCCCAAAGCAACATAAAATTTCACATGCATTATAGCAAAACTTCTTCTTAAATCACTGCATTCTAAATAGTGTTTCAAAAACAACAATTCCTATATTTTAAACGAGAGGAGGAAGAGAGTTGGAAAATCAACTATTTCCTACGAATACACAAGAATTTCAAAATCACACCATATGCTCGGACCTAAGTTTCTCATTTGAGTTGCACGGTTTTTTTTTTTTTTTTTTTTTTGTAATACAAGTCTTTTAGAACACAATCACTATTCGTAATGCAATACAATTCAATAACACATAAAATCTAACATTGAGAATTTATAATACGACAAGGAGGTAATGAAGGGCTATCTACTAGATTTTACACATTTAGTGCATACAAATCAATCAAGTCTCTTATTTACTCCTTTCGAGACATAATAAGGTAGTTATCTAAATCCAAAACAAGTTAAATGGTGCGTCATTTAATAGGTCCTAATCACACTAGTTGAATAAGCACATAAAACAATCTTTTGAGGAGCGCATCAATTTACTCTTGAAACTACTACAACATGTCCTCTTTTGGTTTTCCTTTCACCTCAAGCAATTTTCACAAAATCAACTATACGCATTTTGAAGCACCTTACTTAAGATGAAATTTAATTATATTACTCCCACCAAACACATGGAGAACCCTTTAAAGCAAACATACCATTTTCTATCATTAACCAAAAAAGTTAACTCCTAAATCAATCCTTTTCACAATCTAAAGCACAAAAACGTTATGAAGCTCACACAAAGCTCAAGAAATATCATCCTTTCTCTTGCAATTAGAAAACTTAACTAAGAGGTAACTACACATATCAATTCATTTTAATTTACTTAGAGAAAGAGAAAAGAAGATGATTCATAATCACTCAATGTACTACATGATAAGCATTAACATTTGTCATACTAGTCCTTAAAGTGGACAATCATTAAAATAGAGCCAAAACCACAAACAACACATTTCGTACTTTTAGGTTCAAGATATTAACAACCAACTTAGATGGATTAGTCAAAGAGGAAAATAAATCAAAAATAAAGGTACATACGACTCCCTTTTGAAGTAAGAGAAATCGTAGACCAAGACCTCATTAAGCAGACAAAACACCTATAATTATTCCCAAAACACCCACATCATTGAAGTGAAAACAAAGTGTGAACACACACGTTACACACAAGTACGGTTTGTTAAATCACACCCTCACATCAAAGTGGACAAGCATACAACCTAAGGTGGATACACACACACCAACTAAGAGCACAAGTGAAACCAGAGATCCCAGTGTTGCCACCTGGCTCTGATACCAAGTGTAATGCCCCGCCAGGAAACCCCTAAGGGTTTAAGTTAAAAAACACTCAAATAGAGTGTAAATTTTTTATTTTTTTTTAAATAATAATTAAGAGCGTTAATGACAAGTTACAATATTAAGATAGTATGAAGTTATCTCTAACTAGATAACACAGCGGAAGGCTAAATGATCCTAACAGGTTTCCCAACGTGATTACATAACCTTATACCTAACTCAACTTGCATCATTAGATCCATTAACCTGGATATCTTAATTACGAGATGTTGCATAGATCTTAATTACATATGTGTTCAATGGTTTAACACCTTATAACTTTATGAAGCGTTCAATTAACTTGTTTGGTGAGGAGGCCATCGAGAGGTTAATTACTCAATGCACTTAAATTCATAATTTCATTTAGAGGCCTCCAAATAGGTTCAAACGCTTTAAATATAACAAAGTTCATTCATTAGGGTTTTAAGATAACCATCCACACTTGACATCATCCTTTATTGTTTAAAAATATGCCTATTGAGATTCATTCGTTTAAGGTTAAACTACGATTAGTAAAGCGAGGTTTCCTTCATTTGATTTTAAGATATTCACCCACATTTGATATCTTTCTTAAATATTAAAAAGTATAGTTCATAGGAAGAATTCGTTCCTTAAGGGTTAACTACAATTAATAGAGTGAGGTCTCTTCATTTGTTTTCATGCATAGCCAACTGATGAGTTGAAGTTCTTTTATGAAGGTAAAATGTGAGTAGCCATAGGATACATTTGAAGTTTTAATAATGCAAGTAAATGGACTAATTTTTCATTAAGATGGATATGCATTAGAACACACGAGAGCATCCTTCAATTTAAAGTATCGTTAACTAGATGAAATTCATCTTTTCAAGTTTAGAGTATTAAGATCATAATGACGTCCTTCTATTAGGATTAGAATACAATTATCTTATTGCATATCTTTTTTTTTAGATGAAGTAATAGGCGGGAGATACTTTTACTAAGATCTAATGTATAAACAACAAATCAATTACTCTCCCATTTTAGATTAATTTTAGCAATCACGAGGGATTCCTTTTATATGGATTAAAATATGGATATCTATTCGAGTTCACACAATTATAAAGTTAATCTAGTGAGGATTATTGAATTATAATTACAACATGAATTATTAAGTATATTCATCCATTATACGACATGAATACCTAATTGAGTCCACACGATTATCAAGTTAATCTGATGAGGATTATTGTTAAGATTAAAATGTGAAACAACTTAACAAATATATCCAATGTAATGAAACATAATTGACATGGCGTGATTCATTTTCTAAGGGAAAAAGGATAGATATTTATATGATGTTCACCCTTTAGTTTTCAAACTAGGAATTGTGACATAAATTTTAACTTTGTTTCCTTTTTACGTCCATTCCATTTATATACTTAATAACAAGTTAATCCAATAATGAAAACTAGCAAGGTTCCTTCCATTATTACTACGTTTATTTAACCTTATCGAAATACTCCTTTCCACAACTCTAATTACAATATTTTAAATGCTTGCCAAAACCATGATTCACAAAGTTTTATGAACTTAAATAACTACATTTATCCATAAGAATAATGTTATGCATTTAAATTTGAATTCATTAATTTTTCCACCATACACTTATGCAAGATTACAACCATCTATGATAAATTTGAAACATAAAACAAAGTACGCTAAAAACATCGCATAACACAGGTATGATCTCGGAGTTCACCCCGGATGGGCTACATCTCCGGGTCTGCTCAACTGCAAGACCCCTTTGGTATTATATCGTTAGGAATACAAAATTTATAAGTCTTTTACATCTTGCCACTTAGGCGAATACAATCAATATACATCAGACACTTCGATCGGGATATACATAATTGGTCCCTTCTAAAGCGGATCCAACTGACAATTCAAGCAAATACAGGTTCTAATGACTGACGTTACTTGACTAGGGCGAAATCGGTCATGACCAACCCAACTAACCCAACGACCGGGTTCAAACGAACCTAGCAAGACGTGCTACTATAACAGACGCATTGACTACTAAAATAATAATGGGTCGACCTCTAGCATTAACAGGTAATTACAACATCCTCCCAAGTTGTCTTAAGCATCTAGACAGTCAAGTTATATCTTAGATACACGCTAATGACATGCTAGTATTACAACAATAATCCACCCCTGTTTCATGATACGAAACAAACAACCCTCTTCTACAAGAGAAAAATTTATCAAGAGTAAATGGAGGAAAGGACAAATCATTTCCAAGCTAAACTAAGCCTCTACTGCATACATAGCCACAAAGAAATTAAAGACATTTACCCTCATGAAATATACTCACTATCTTAAAACCAACTATCCTTTGGCTTTCTCTTTTTAAAAAAAAAAAACAAACTACAATGAAAGTCGTGGCTATACTAAAGCCCAAAATCTATAGGTGTAATTAACAATATACGTTAAATAGAGGATATCTATATTAGCCTATATTTTAATGGGCACATCTATCTTCTTTTCTTTTTCTATTAAACAATAAATTACATTATTCACAAAAATCAAAATTTACAACTCATTGTTGAAGTGCAAAATATCACTCAAAATACATTTCTTCCAACAAGCATCTCCCTTTTTTTTTAAAATGCCATGAAAAGACCCGAACTCGAGTTTTAAATCGCAGAAAATACTGAGTGGAATGAAGTTAAACAAAAAAAAAACATTTTAATAGTAAGGAAAAGGGAATGGCGGCCGAGCCCTAAGTGAGCCCTAGCCGCAGGGCATTACCGTGCGGCTGTGCCACTGCGGTGCCCGCAGGTCCGCGGCGCCTTGCGGCCACCGCGGCCCCTGCGGCCACCGCAGTGCCGCGGCCACAGGCTTCAAACGCATGCTGGTGGGGTGTTCCACGGGGGAAACGAGCGGGAGTAAGTGCGGGGAGGCGTGCGGGGAGTTTAAACCTGCGAGCGAAGGGGAGAACAATGGGGTAGTGAGCGGGGAAGGGGAGGAGGAGCGGGTGGAGCTCCGCTCCCCGCCCTCCAAACCCCAACCCACGGCCAAAACCACTACGCACGGCTTAAGTAAAACGCGTTAAACACAACGCACTTAAACATAAAACACAGTTCGTTTTTTCATAACCATGGAAAACACGAAATGCTTCGAAAGTTAAGTATTTCGATTCAATCAAACCAGAGGGTTTTATTTTTATTTATTATATATATATATTTTAAGTAAGTAACGTGGGTTTCATCCACTCCCACTCACAACAGCAAAATCCCCCAAATATCATGAAACGAAAACAGTCTAAAAAAAAAAGACTTACAAGAGGATATTTCAAACCATACCATTTCCATCAAGACCCATTTTTTTTTAAAACAAATACAGTCACAGCCATCTCTTCTTCAACTTTTTTTGTTTTTGGGTTTAAATGCAATACAAGATAAACAAGAGACTTACCTCCCATTAGCATCCCTGGCATGAATCTGGGGAAGAACTCCATCTGCAACTCCAAGCCAGAAAGAAAAAAGACTCCATTTTCTCCCACCATTTTTCCAAAAAAAACTCCCAAGCCAAAGAACCCCCAAAATGCTTGCAAAACTAGGTTAAAAAGAAAAAACCCTAATTTTGCCCTAATTTTAAATTTCGAAATTAGGCATTTATTTTTAAAATAAAATGAATGAAAATCCCAAATGGAAGTCATTCCTTTCCATTATTTATTAATCTTATTTGTTTTCCCTTATTAAAATTATAATACTTCTATTTCTATTTGAGTTTTAAATTTTTAATGCCTCAATATCGATTTAGGCCTACATCTTATTTCGAAACTATTGACCAAGAAGGCGTTTTGATTAATTTAATTTTCTAAAAGTCAAACTTTTATACTATATCGACTTTTCAAGTAAAAAGGAAATAATTTCGTTTAAATAATAATAATTTATCCCTTTTCTTCCAAAATGCGGAAATGAGTAATTTATTTCTATCTCCCAAACGACTTTCAAAAATTTTTCCTTTCTAAAACGCATAACTCAATAAATTCGTGATTTTAAAATTAGCTATTAAATTAACTCGCTATAACATAATAAGGCGACATTTTTAAATAGATGACTAATCTAATGCAAGAGTCTGATTTGTTCTAATTTCTCAACTACAAATGCATAAATGTTACAAATGCGTATATGAGCACACTAACCCCAGTTAAATACCTTAAGCTTGCTACAATAATAATTTAAAGCAAATCTCTTTAATTACTGATTAATCGTATAAAAGAAATTACCTATTTAAATTTCTATATCTCTAATGTGTACGTTTAATCATAATTTTAAATTTAATACTTAGGATAACAAACCTCACTTACCTCGCGCAAGGCACGCAAATCGAGGAAGTCCTCCAAATCTCTCGACACGCATCCCAATGAAAGGCAAGCCCCACAAATCCACACACGATGCTCACCTAACCATGGCTAAGGAAAGAGGAGAGTTATATGACCACTAAATCCGAATTCAAAAGATGAAGGAGCATACTCAACCTTGCAAATTCCAAAGGGGATAAACCTTGCCCTAAGCGGTGTTGTACCTGCAATCCCCTGCACCCATGAATTCATACAAGCATGCATATACATATACATATTCAATGAAGGCGTTAGCTCAAGATTTATCTCAAGGGTTAGGAATCAATTACATTTACACGAAAATCGATGCAAAAGCACAATAATAAGTATGCACAATTTATTTATATTATCTAAACTACACATTGCATATCGGTTAATCTACCATTCAAGAATGCCACATAGGAAGTCAACCAAGGTTAAACGGGTTTTAAAAGTCTGACTAGGGTATGGGCATTACACCTCTAGAGACTTGAAAGAAGGTGGAGGGGGATTCATTTATGAGAACAACAAAGGAGGTAGTGGTAATAAGTTGTTTGAAAAGATCCACACATTTGGTAGAGAATCCATAAACCAAAAAAACCTTCACAAGGAAAGACCAATAAACCCGATCATAGGCCTTTGAGAATCAAGCTTAAGGATAAAACCCTATTTCTTAGCCATAACTAGTGAATGAATATTCTCATGAACAATTATTATGGATTCAAGGATTTTTCTTCGTGGCACAAAACCATTTTGCTAGTGCTTGATCAAAGGAGGAAGAACAGTCAGGAATCTAGATGTAAGGACCTTAGAAATAATTTTATAAAAAGAGTTGCATAAGCTTATAGGCCTAAACTTATCCATGGAGTTAGCACCTTAAATTTTGGGGATTAATGCAATGAAGGTACCATTTGTCTCTTTCAAAAGTCTTCTAGCACCAAAAAATTCTTTGATGCCATTGAAGACATCTTTCCCAACAATATCCCAAAATTCTTGGAAGAAGAACGTGGGGAAGCCATCAGGTTTTGGAGCTTTGTTAGCATCAAAAGAAAAGACAACATTCCTAATCTCTTGGTTTGAAGGTATAGAAGAAAGGGAGGCATTAATCTGCTCATCAATGAGGCAAGGGATATTATTAAGGAAAGAGCTTTGAGCATCAACATCCAGTCTATGATCCCTACAAAGGAGATCAGCAAAGAATCTTTTGGCCTCTTTTCTTATCTCTTCCTCCATAACTAGCTCCCCATTATCCACAACCAGTTTAGTGATCATGTTTGTTGCTTTATGTTTAATTGTCAACAAGTGAAAGAATCTAGTGTTCTTGTCACCTTCCTTTAGCCAAGTACATCTTGATCTCTGTTTCCAAAATGTTTCTTCTTTAGCAATGATTTCATGGTATTTTTTGAGGATTTCATTTTCTTCAGCAATTGACACAGTAGAGAAACCATCCTTCTGAATTTGAGCCTGTATTTTATTGAGGTCTTCCTAAATTTTACCTTCGGCCACAAAAATATTCCCAAAGTTGGTTTTGTTCCATAACCTTATGTTGTCTTTGATACTTTTGAGTTTCTTCACTACTCTATACATGGCGGTGCCCTCAACTTTGATGTTCCACCACTCCTGAATTTTAAGAGTGAGGTCAAAATGAAGTGTCCACATATTTTCAAATCTAAAAGGAAAGTTCCTTCTTCTGTTTATTGAGTCAGCATAGAAAGTTATAGGATAATGGTCACACCCAACCCAAATATGAGTGGACAGGGAACAGTAATAATGTTTCTACTAATCATTAGAAATAAGAGCTCTATCAAGGAGAACTTGAATAAGGTCATTTCCAGTCCACCTCTTAGTCCAGGTGTAATTGCATCCCTGAATATCCACATCATTAAGACCCTGAGAGTTTATAAAGTCCATAAGGGCTAGTCTACTTTCCAACTGAGAAGGGCTTCCTCCAAATTCTTCCTCCTCTCTCAAGGGAGTATTGAAGTTGAAGCTATCCCTTATTTCCATTAATTTTTTTCCAAAAATTGCTTATGGCTTTCAAGGTGTTAGAAGCATAAATATTAGTGAGGATCCAAGATGTTCCATCTTTTAAATGCTCAAATTTTATGCAAGAGAAATTGTTTTCTTGAATTAGAACTTGACCTTTCACACTATTGAGATTCCAAATGGTAGCAATGCCTTCAAAGGCACCTTTCGAGATACCACCACTAATACTACCAAATTTAAAGAACTTCAAATATTCTACCTTATCTCTACTCATCTTAGTTTCTTGAATAAGAAAAATATCAGGTTTTCTATCCCTTATCATATTCCTAATAATATCATGCTTATGGGGATTATTTAGTCCCCTTCTATTCCAAGAGATGATCTTCATAGTTACATACCAATTCCTAGCTCCTTTAGAGTCTTCTGAGTCCCATCTGCTATATTTTTGTTGGCCTCCTTGTCTTTGACTTTATGGTTTGAAAGTCGTCCTGGAGAAGAAGAAACATACCCGACATCAACTTGGGCAATTCTGCTAGACTTCCTTACTTAGCAAGTCGAGGGGGTGGATCCTTTCTTATTCCATTATTTTGGTATTTTCGAGTCAGCTTCTTTCTTAGGATCAGCTTCAGGGTTACTGAGAATTCTGGAAATTTCTTCTTCATCACCCCATTTAGGAAATATGGAGTCCTATGAAGTACTATTGACTGTTTTAGAAATTTGATCTGAATCCGAGAGATTCATTCCCAATATAGCACATTTCTAGGCTTCTTGCATTTCAGAGCTAATTAGAAGTGGGGAAGAGTTAGTCTTTTCTTCTTGAGAGCCAGTGATTTCCCTTTCCTCAGGTTGTTCCTCTCAGTTGGGCGCTTCCTTGCTAGCCATAGTATCAACAATTACCATCTCAGCTATTTCTTTTGAGGATTTTGGCTGTCCTTTAGATTCCTTTATTCAGATCTTCCCTTCCAGGGGGTTGTTCACTTTCGTTAACTCCTTCCTCAATACTTCCTGAATGGGGAGGTTAGAGATAGGGGTTGAGGGCACCCCTTCCTTATTTTCCCCAAAGGGTCAAAGCAGTTATTATCAACAAAGTCAACTTCCTTACTTTCTGAGGTTTTGACTTGCCATACCTTTTTTTCAGGAGCCTTTTTACTTTCAGCTGAGGGTTTGACTTGCTTGAGCTCCCCTTTAGGCTTGAGAGGACAAGATTTAGCCCAATGACCTACTTTCTTGCAGTGGAAACAAGCTAAAGGGATAGATTCATATTCTATCAGTTGCTTCCACATTCCCAGTGTTGGGACTAATTAAAACTGAGTCAAGTTTAGGGGCCCATTTCAAAATTTTGCTCTGCATGTCAGAAAAGTACCTAAATGAGTCAGTTTGAATGGCCTAGTTAGCAACGGGGTAAAATGGAGCTAGTTGATTTTCAGAGGGTAAGGCTCAGGATTCATGTCCCACACCTTTCATTTGGCCTATTCAGTGATGTGAAACTTTCAGAATTCAATTTGGATAAGTTTATGAGGTACCCAGTTTGAGGGGTGAGCTGGAAGTGCATTTTAGGCACAAATGCATATTTTATTGAGTAGCCTACTTTGAGCGATTACATCTTTTTCCTTGTTGATCATCATGAATTCAAAATGGATTCAATTGTATACATTAATGTGAGTCAGCCTGCAAAATTTTAGGTCTTGACGACTCCATTTGCTTAGTTTTCAAAGCCGAATCCGTTTGCAGTTTGTATGTTTTGGCAAGTCCCTATTTCGACAGCTAGTCGGAGCCCTGTTTCGCACAACTGTAAAAGTTTCCACAGTGAGTGTCATGTCAGAATGTTTATTCTAGGCTAATGTTGGTATAAATGATGAGCTACGTTTCAAATTTCAAGCCTTTATCAATCCGTTTGATCGGTTTTCAAAAGAGCTCATTTTACCATCAAATTCAGTTATCCGCACTCCAGTGTTATATCAGTTAATGTAGCCGTTTTGGTGAATGCACCATTTGCATCCTGTCAGTCTGGTGATCAAACTGAGATTTCCAAGTTTTAATATGTACTTTTGATATTTTTGAGAAAGGCATCATGTGTTGCCAGGACATTGACTTCATCAAGTCCGTAGTGTCGACAAAGCCAGTTGGCCATTTTTGAAAATTAATATCTCTTCTCTCAGGACTCGTCTTGAGAAACCATTTGGTAGAAGTCATCCTTGTATATCAAAGTACACGCCTGTCAGATGGTGAGCTCCAGAAAGATGTTTGACAGGTTTGAAAATTACGTCTTCGCGATTAAATGCGAAAATTGTGGTGTAATTGCCTGAAGGTTGTAAAATGCGGATTAATGATCCGAAAGCGATGCCGATCATTTCTAGAGGTATGTTTGAGGTCCGTGAAGTATTCTAGGGGTCAGTTGCATGAAAAAAAAAAAAAATTTAGTCGGACCCACTTTGGGGCCCAACCTGGCTCATGCCTGTGCTTTAATTTTAATGGTGAAATGTTCTTTTTTCCTGGCAATATATGTGTATCCATATTGGCTCGATTGCAATTCGCCAGTCAGACAGTGAGAGAGAAGAGAAACTCCAATACCAAATGCAAATTGGTATGTGGAAAATTGAAAGGTTTTCAAATTAAATAAAGCTGGCATGTTTTGATGCAAATGCACTTGGCAGCCATGGAGTGGAGTATGGTAAAGTTTTTTTGTTTTTTTTTAAAACTTCAAAAACATTCATATTGGCAAGTGTGTGGCAATGAATAAATTTTTTCTAAACTTCAAGCAAAATGCAATTAGAAGGTGTGTTGTCAACATCCTCTCTGCTGTGTAAAAATTTAACAAATGCAAATGTGGTGTGCTGGTTGGAGGAGAAGCATAAGTTAAAACCAAATGCAATTGGTGAGTGTTTAAACCAAATTCAACAGCAAATAAATGAAGTTTTAGAGCAAATGAAGGCCAATCAAACACTTCCAAGTAAACGTAATTGTCTTCTACCTGGCAAACAAAGGGAAAACGTTGGAGGAGAGGCAAACAGAAAAACTTTTAATACAAATGCAATCTGTTGTAATATTCCAAATTGCATTGGTTGGTATAAAGCCTAGACAATCCCTCCCCCCACATATGGTATTGGAGCAGCAAATATAAAATTTCAAGCAATTGCAATTAGCATGTTTAATGGAAGTTTTTCCCTCTCTGTGGTCTCTCCCTGCTGTGCGTGGTATGGCATTTGGAGCAGCCACAGGAAAACTTAAGACCAATTGCAATGTTGGCAGTTTTTTATGCCATTCTCCTCCCCCATGTGAAGCCTTTGGCAGTAGTAAGGGCACTCAGCAAATGCAACATGGTTGCAGCAGTAGCATTGGTCTTCAAATGCAAAAAGTCATCAGCAATATGAGGTTGGTCCAATGGCAAGCAATTGCAAATGAAACAGTTCCTCCTTGCTGGACATGATTGCTGGAGGGCCTTGAAATGTGTTTTTAAATAAAGGCTATTGGCTGGTATGAAGCCATAATTCCCCTTGCTACCATTGTGGTTGACAAAGTTAGCAACAACAATGGAAGCATTTTAGCAAAAGCACTTGGCAGGTGTAATCCCAACGTTCCCAGCCATACTGTACAAGGGGCATTCAGAAAATTAGAAAATGCACAGGCAAGTGTAAAGTGGCACAAGCTTCTACGTGGTTGTTGAAAGAGTTTTTGTTTTAAAGCTAATAGCAAATTCTTCCCCTCACGTGAATGGTGGAGGAGGAACAACAGACAAACTTTCAAGCAAATGCAAACGCCAATGTAAATACCTGTGCGTGGTGGAGGAGAAGCAATGTTTAAACCAAAGCAAAGGGCATTGATTTCCCAGGTAAATCACAAAATCACCATTAAAACCTAGGGAAAGAGCTCCAAAAGTGCAGCTCCAGGCTTAATCACATTATCCCACATGCACTGGGAAGTTTTTTTTTAAAATGTTTATATGCAAATCCACACTAATCTATAATGTCTAAGCTTTAAAGGTTTTTGACACATGGTGCCCGATGGTGCCCAAGGCGGGCCCACACGCGAGCATGCTTCCCGAGGCGACAGAGGAGATGACTGAGCGATGACCAGGTGGACCCCACATAGGAACGCTTCTCGAGGTAGACAAGCGAAATTTTGTAGAGGAAGGTCGGGTTAACAAGTGAGCAAGTTCGAGAGAGATCAACGGCTCGCGCTATTTCGCGAAAGGAAGATGCACGCAAGTTACACCCCGCGAAGTTGCGAAAGCCAGGTGGTGGGTATAGTCAGATGTCCAGCAGGCGGGTCTCGGTGAGGTGGCAGTGATGTGGCACACAGTTGGCACACAAGTGGCAGTCCAGTGGCGATGATGTGGCATTGAGGTGGTGTACACATGGCGGCCAAGTGGTAGTGACAAAGAAGATGACATGGCAGTGATGAGGTGTCATCCCAGGTGGCGTCTGGTCAACCCCATTGACCAATCGGAGGCCACCATGTGGCAAAGCATCAGAGCATAAAAGAAGGAAAAAATCAAAATTAAAATTGTAAATGATATAGTTTAAACTATATCAAATTTCAAAAAATTTAAATGATTGAGCACATTGGGGAATTAATTCACCCAAGGTCTAAATTTTGGCCAAAATATAAAGTGTTATATGTTTTCAGAAAGCTCTCAGAGTGAGGAATCTGATTATGAGGTTAATTTTGACAAATGTGGGTGTAGCTAGGAAATCGGAAATCATCAAAGCAAGTATGAATAATAGCTCAATCACAAAAGTAGATTGCAATGATCAATCCTAACACACTCAATAGAGACATGAAAAGAAAAACATTCAAAAGTAAAGACTAAGCAAACCAGATGCAGATTCCAATGTCTCCTTCATGCGGCTCCATTGTCCTTCTTTCTTCTCCAAATAGCCTTTGTTTGTGGATCTCACCTTCAAGTGCACACACATGAGATGAAAGCAAGTAAATAAGATATTGGCACAAGAGTACTCGAAGTGTGATTGATTTGACAAAGTGATTAGAAATTTGATAATCTGATTATTAGATTGAGATTGAAGAAATTCATCCAATTTATAGATAAATTGGAGAAATGATCAAATTAGCATGATTCAATTCAAATGGAAATTGTAAATCAAAAATGTCAATTATGACAAATTATGACAAATTATGCACTTTCTATGCAAAATTGATTGATTGATAATTTATGACAAATTTCTATGTCAAAATTGATTGATTGTCAATTATGACAGATTGAAATGTCATTCCCATGAAATTAGGAGAAAAATAGGAGAAAATTGAATTAGAAATTAGAAAATTAGAAAAAGAGGAAAATTAGGAATTAAGAAATTAGGTGAATTAATTAATAATTTGTCATTTATTAATTAATTCACAAAAAGAGGAATAATTAGCCAATTAAATGAATATTTAATTGTGATGAGAAGACATAGGATAAATAAATAATTTATTAATCCTAAAGGGAAAAATGACAAACAAGGTTAAATGATTAAATCACGAAACCCTAGAAGATGAATTAGCAATGCAAAGATGACAATTAGGTCTTGATGAAAGATAATTGATATCGATTTGATTCTGATTAACAAAGGACCAATGTGATAAATGATTTAATTGATAAATGTGCCAATTGATGAGGAACAATGACAAATTGATCCAAATTGACATAATTGAGACACACAACGGTCGATGGCAAATTGATCGCAAAATGACAAAATTGACAAGAGAACAAGGATCGATGACAAAATAGATTGCAAGATGACAAGATTGAAAATGACCACGATCGATGACAAATCGATTGCAAAATGACAAGATCGAACATGACAACGATCGATGACAAATTGATCGTTAAAATGACAAGATTGAAAATGATAAGGATTGATGACAAATCGATCGCCAGATGACAAGATTGATAAGAGGACAAAACTCTAATTAGGATTGACGATGTCCAAAATGATGAGAAATGAGCACACACATTGATGCGACAGGATAAGATCGATCAAAATCATGACTGAAGATTGTTGTCGACAAGACCAAATTTGAGAGCGAGACGAATGAAGAATGCAGAAGAAGGACTCAATGCTCGCAAATGATAAAAACCAAGTGCGTGACATAGGAGAAATGTTAATGCGATGCAAAAACCTAAAATGAGGCAATGCGTAAATGTTAAAGTATGATTCCGCAAGCATTGACCATTTTTAGACGTCTACATTTTGCCCCTCTTTGAGATAATCTGATTTTAAGCGTTGTTTCAAAGAACAATAATAAAAATGCCCCAAACATTGAAAATGACATATGCATGCCCCCTCGAGGAATTGGCCGGAAACATCCACAAAAGAGGCCAATTGATCGATAAAAAAGATAGGATCGAACGGACTGACAATCAGAGACCGGATGCACGAAGGACAAGCAATTGAAGACGCAAAAGACCGCGACCAACATAAGATGGAGGGAGTGCACGTCCATCTATGCACTGACAAAGATCTATAAATGAGGCAAAGAGAGTGAAAATTTACTCATTTGCACTAGCCCAAGAAGAGGATTTGTTGCTGTGGAAAAGGACACTTGCAGAGAGATGGCGAACATTCCAAGGGTAGATCACCTCGGAGAATGTGTATGCACATTCAGACGATCGGACGATGCGGGAGCAGTGGTATGTATCTCAAAAACCCATGTTTTCAATTTTATGAATTTGACTTGCTTGTGGGACATTGCGGGGCCCACAGGGTATGCAGAAAGGGACTCCTGCGCTTGTGTAGGGTGAATCCTGTGCTTGTGTAGGGTCTTCTGCGCTTGTGTAGGGAGACACAGGCACAGGTTACATGACACAGGTGCAGGACTTGTCACACAGGCGCAATTATGCATTGGGAACTCAATTTAGGTCAAAAACAACATGCAAATGATCCGAAAAGGGGGGATAAGGATAGGATAGGTCAGAATAGATGAAAAACACCCTGATTTGTGGATAAAATGAGGAAATGCAACCCGTAGGAACAAACCCTAACACTGACAAAATATGCCCCAATTGTGATGCAGAGTCTACAGTATCCATTGATCACGTGGGAGAACTGACCAGACTGCTTCATGTTACAACATAGACTCAGAAGCACGGACAGAGATACATTAGCAGGACTTGGGATATACTATGTCACATTCATGCCCGAGATTAGGGCAAACACATGACTGCTTACTGCATTGGCAGAGTGATGGCATTCGGAGACCTCCTCATTCCATCTGGCGACTGGAGAGGCGACTATGACACTGGAGGATGTATGGCGTATCCTTCGCATTTCGATTCATGGAGAGATGGTAGAGTATGACCCAGTGACAGGGAGAGATGCGTTGTACAGATTATTTGAGTGCGACATAGATGATCTGGATATCATGGAGAGGGAGATTGGCTGGGAGACTATGGCATCAGATCATGATCGACGATATGTGGTGATAGCAGTGGTGATAGCATGTCTACTAGTAGGGGACAGATGAGGACATGGATTCCCTATTGGATGGGGAAGAGTGCTAGAGCGGATGGTGACAGAGGGGACAGTGTACGCATGGGGACCATGTGTACTAGCTATGCTATATTTTTAGTTGCATTAGATAGCATATCAGGGAGTTCAGACTTTGAGCTATGGAGTCACATTGCTACAGGTATGGGCATTTGAGCACATAGCCATATGTCGACCGATTACAGAGAGACAGGTAGTACCACATCATCTGTATGTGTACTACTATGGAGGAGCACTGAGACAGGGTCCTTTTGGATACATATTATATTGGCGACATGAGCTAGATAGACTAAGAGAGTTCACATGGAGGCCATATCGTGATTGCCCGGGATGGTCAAATGATAGTGAGGAGTTACCATATTGCAGATAGGAGAGATACCTGATTGGGTGACCAGTGAATCACCAGAGAGTGATTGAATTGTACCTACCGGAGAGAATCAGATGACAGTTTGGAGAGAGGCAGGATGTACCTAGGAGGACTGCACACTTTGCCCGATCTCACAAAGAGACGAGTCAGTGGGGGAGTATGATTTAGCCACACATAGCATATGCTGACTTCTCACAGCTACAACAGAGATAGTGGGATTGGAGATCAGATGTGGCGGACGTCGGGACGATAGAGGAGTATGAGAGATGGTTTGCACGATGATGGCTAGTGCCATTGACAGATCCTGACATTCTAGTACCGAGGAGACAGGAGGACTTCCCACTCGCAGGAGAGGAGGAGGGAGATGATGAGGATGAGGAGGATGAGGGCGGGGATGAGGATGATGGGGATGATGAGGATGGAGATGAGGATGAGGATAACGAGGATGAGCCAGATTCAGGCGAGCAGGAAGCATTACAGGATATACCCATAGAGCCGGAGATAGCTAGGATAGAGGAGATGGAGATGTGTAGGGCTACCATAGAAAGTCAGCATGATCACATTGTGACTTTAGAGAGAGAGCATGAGAAGTTTAGAGTGGAGATAGCCAAACTCATAGCAGCTCAAGATGCAGCAATAGCTCAGGCACAGCGAGAAGAACAGAGAGTCACTGAGTATATTGGGTCGATTCGGGATGCCAGTGCACGGGAGATGGCACAGATGTTGGTAGAGACTAGAGAGGAGATATGCCATTGGAGGACACTATATGAGAGTGCAGTTCCACCTGGGCAGAGAGCAGCTTCATATCGGGCACGATCGAGGATAGAGAGCAGGGCACGCTCTCGGAGGTCATTGAGCAGCATGGGGGTGAGTGGACCTATGAGACCACCACAGCCAGGACCAGGAGGGACATCATCCGTGAGACATGGCAAGGATGAGGAGGACAGAGGGAGCACCTAGTGATAGAGGCATGTGCTCCTTAGGACAAACAAATGGACATTATGTAGTTTGACATTTTGTAGTCAGCCTGCAGGCCATACTTAGGATGGACAGTCCAATTTTTGTACTCTGATATTATTTGGATATATGATATGATATGCATATGATGTGTTATGATGTATGTTATTTTCCATGTATGGATGGCATATGCACTGTTTATGTATTATTGTGGAACATGTATGGATATATATTTTTTTTTAATGTGTTTTTGATGCATTAATAATATGAAATGGATAAAATGCTTGATGTGATGCTCGATGTAATGCAAATGTACTAACCAAATGGATGTAGGATGCATCATATGTGTGTGGAAAAATCGGAGCACTAGAGCGAATTGACTATCCGAACTGACGGAAGAAATGTTAGTAAGAAGAAATGAGACAAAGGATAGTTAGAGACGAAGAAAAACTTGCTTTTAGTAATACACTTTGTAGGTGAGAACCTTTATTTTAATGTAGAAAAATGGATGCGTAGCATCATGGCATTGAAGGCCAGAGCTGAAATGCAACCCTTTTTGCAAAAGACAAACACATCGCAGACAAACAGCAATCACAACAAAAAAGAAAGAGACCATGAACCATCCCAGTCACTCTAAATCACTCAATGACATCATCGAGCAACATAGGAACATGATCGAAGCCAAAGATAAAATCAGTAAAAAGATAAGATGTACAAATTCCAACAAATCAAACAAACACCTTGATCTTCATTGTCAAAAGTTGAAAGCATTGATAGGACGATCATGCTGTCTGGTTTCAGGGAATGCGGTACCCCGTCTAAGACAGGACACAGTCTGGTTTCGAGTATACCACACCCTGTATAAGACTCATGATAATGTGCCAAGGACCAATGATATTGATGTGGATGTTTGATCGAGAAGACAATTGTGATCAGTTTGAATGTCTGGGTTGATTGAAAAGAGTTCATCTGTTTATGCATGATTTCGTTAAATCACAGTGTGTGATTGCAAGCGTCGTTGGAGGGATGCTCAGTGATTTGTCTTATGCACAAAAGGAATATATTATTGACAAAATGCAAAATGCCAAAGGAATTGTTTTTGGATTTTGATGTTTTGAATTTTTTTTTGTTCATTTTTTTTTTCAGGACTTTATTTGATGTTTAGGGATTTTTTTAGGACATTATTTGATTTTTATGAATTATTTCAGGATGTTTTTCAATTTTTATGATTTTTTTAGTACATTTTTCAATTTTTATGAATTATTTCAGGACATTTTTCAATTTTTATGAATTATTTCAGGACATTTTTCAATTTTTATGATTTATTTCAGGACATTTTTCAATTTTTTTGAATTATTTCAGGACATTTTAAATGCAAAAGTTCCAGTGATTGATCATGACAAGGGGAACACACCCAATGTACATCAGAAAGACATATAAAGTGACCAGGACCAAAACATATGCATAAGAAACAGAGTAGGACAATGATGTTGACCAATCACAGGCCTGGAACAGAACATTGGGTCAAGACAAAGATAGACGTGATAAACCGGCCAAGAGAAAGCATAGCTTAGAGGTCATGACAGATGACGAAGCAATGATCTCATCTTACACATGGCGCCTGTTTGCCAGGTTTTCACCAAGGTACTTGCCCAAAGCGCCTGTTTGCTAGGTTTTCACTAGAGGGCGAATCATTTTTCTTTACTCTTTTGCTCTTTTTTCACTTTTTTTTGTATTTTTCTTTTTTCACCTTTTTTTTTGTATTTTTTCAGGATCATACTTGAAGAAGTGCTGATAGAAAATTATGCCCAGTACTTGTGAAGATGCATGCTATTTATAGGATCAGACAGAGGTTCACCTTCTGGGGTGGCAAGCTGATATGCCCTCGAGCCATATGCTGCAGTTACTATGAAAGGCCCAACCCAATTAGGTTCAAACTTGCCTTTGATGATGTCAGTAGACTATGCATTCTTAGGGTTTTCCTTTAAAACCAGATCTCCCACTTCGAAGTGTTGCCCTTTGACCTTCTTATTATAAGAGCGACGGAGACGGTTTTGATATGCTTGCAAATGTGTTAGGGTTGTCTGACATTTCTCATCTAACATCTCAAGCTAATGCAACCGAGAGACTCTATGCATCTCATCATCAATCAGATGTTGCAAGGAAACACGCAAGGAAGGAATCTCCACTTCCAAGGGTAAAATGGCTTCCACACCATACACCAAGGAATAAGGTGTTGCGCCAGTAGGTGTGCGGATAGAAGTGCGATAGGCCCATAGTGCTGGATTCAACTGAACATGCAAATCTCGACCAGCATCATTGACAACCTTTTTTAGGATCTTGATAATGGTTTTATTTGATGCTTCAGCTTGACCATTCCCCTGTGGATAGTATGGACTGGAGAAATGGTGTTGGATATGAAACTTTTCATAGAGTTCCTTGACATCTTTATTCTTGAAGGGGCAACCATTATCAGTAACTATGGAAAGAGGAACCCCATACCAGCATATGATATAATTCAATAGGAATTTTGAAATTTGCACACCAGTGATATAGGTCATGGGGATAGCTTCGATCCATTTTGTAAAATACTTTGTGGCTGTAATGATGAACTTGTGTCCATTTGCAGATGTTGGGTGAATCTTGCCAATAAGATCCAATCCCCATTGAGAAAATGGCCACGGAGATCTGACATAATGAAGCTCTTGGGCTAGTGCATGAATGTAATTTCCATGGATCTAGCACTTGTAGCACTTCTTAACAAAATCGTGAACATCCTTTTCCAGAGTGGGCCAATAATACCCAGCACGAATCAACTTTTTGGCTAAGCTCAGACCATTGAAATGGAACCCACATATACCATCGTGAACCTCATGTAAAGCCATTTGTGCTTCGTCAGAATCCAAACACCTGAGGAGGGTATGGTCAAAGGAACGACGGTAAAGGGTGTCTGCAATGATGACATATTTGGTTGTCTGTCAGATGAAGGCTCGGCGTTGGTTAGCGGAAAGGTTGGGTGGTAAGGTTTGGGATTTCAAATATTGATATACATCATTGTACCACGGGGAGTTGGGACCAACAAGTACGCACATCACATCTGTTGTCAGAATGTCAAAAGAAGGAACTAGCAACTGTTCGACTAAAAATTCACATTTGTCCATATTGTGGGGCATATTCAACATGGAAGCAATCGTAGCCATCGCATCTACCGACTTGTTTTGCATTCTTGGAACTTGATTGAAATGGATAGCCATGAATTTTGTCTTGAAGAAATCTACCATATGCTTATAGGGAATAAGCTTTTCATCTTTTGTTTTGTAGTCATCATTGACTTGTCGGATGACTAATTGAGAATCTCCATAGACTTGCAAATGTGTGATATTCTAATGGACCACAACTCGGAGTCTTGTGACCAGTGCTTCATACTCTGCAATGTTTTTTGTACAATGAAAATTTATTCTGTAGGACTTAGGAATAGCATCACCTTGAGGGGTGATAAACAAGATGCCAGCTCTGGACCCAAACTTGGTGTGGGATCCATCAAAGTATAACTTCCATTCATTAGAAGATGTGAGAGCAAAGACTGATTCATCTAGAAAATCGGTCAACATGGGATGATCATCATAAATAGGAGCCTCTGCAAGTTGATCTTCTATGACTTTTCCTTTTATCGCCTTTCACTCCATATACTCAATGTCAAATTCACTGAGAATCATAACCCACTTTGCTAGGCGACCCGTCAAAGCTGCTCTGCTAAGCAAGTATTTTAGGGGATCAATTTTTGTAACCAACAATGTTTGGTGATTTAACATATAATGTCAAAGCTTTTGTGTTGCAAATACCACTGCTAAGCATGCCCTTTCAATAGTTGAATAATTCAGCTCATAGCCTACTAGTGTCCGGTTGATATAATAAATAGCTTGCTCTTTGCCATTCTCATCTTGTTGGGCCAAGAGAACTCCTAGTGCCATTTCAGTGGTAGAAATATACAATATAAAAGGCTTTCCTTCTATAGGAGGCATTAGAATAGGCGGCGACAAAAAATAGTCTTTGAGAGCGTGAAAGGCTGATTGACATTGCTCAATCCATTTAAAAGCGACACCTTTATGCAATAGATGCTGGAATGGATGACATTTGTCAGCCAACTGAGCTATAAACCGGCGGATTGACTGGAGCTTTCCTTGCAGACTTCTTAATTGCCGGAGGTTGGAAGGTGGAGGCATATCCATTATTGCTTTAACCTTGGCAGGGTTGACTTCAATGCCTCTGTGAGAAACAATGTACCCTAGTAATTTGCCAGTTGTGACACCAAAGACACATTTCTTTGGATTGAGTCTGAGCTTGTAGGTCTCCATTCGATCAAAGATTGGGCCCAGGATAGCTAAATGACTATCTCTTGTGACAGATTTACATAACAAGTCATCAACATAGTCCTCCATCAAAGTATGCATGAAATCATGAAAAATTGTCGTCATCGCTCTTTGATATGTTGCGCTTGCATTTTTAAGACCAAAGGGCATCACATTCCAGCAATAAGTACCCCAAGCACATGTGAATGCAGTATTATGCTGATCTTCAGGAGCAATGCGAATTTGGTTATAGCCGGAGAAACCATCCATCAATGAGAGCATCTCATATCCAGCAGTCATGTCCACTATGATGTCTATGTTTGGCAGTGGAAAGTCATCTTTAGGGCATGCTTTATTGAGATCCCTAAAATTTGTACAGATTCTGATGCCCCCAGTTACCTTGCTAACTGGTACTAAGTTTGAAATCCTATCTGCATAATCGATGGGTCTGATAAAGCCCACATCCAGTAATTTTTTTAGTTCTAACTTGACCAAAAGAGCCACCTGGGGATGCATCTTTCTAAGTTTTTGTTTGACAGGCTTGGCATCTGCTTTCAATGGCAAGTGATGAAGAACTAATTCTGGATCGAGGCCAGGCATGTCTGCATAGGACCATGCAAAGTTGATCTTCTTCTCAAGAAAGAAATTGACAAAATCTATCTTTTCCTGTTGTGATAGAGAAGCAACAAAATGAATGACCTTAGGGTTGTCAGGTGTACCCAAATTGATTTCCTCAGTCATTTCCACAAGCAATGTTGATTTGTCCTAACTTGATAGGGGTATGTCCACTCTTCCACCTTTGGGTGCCTCAGAGAGGTTTTCACCCGCAGGTACGTCTTTTATTTTTACTTTTGTATGATTAGAGAGTGCCTTACGGTTTTCACTCAAAGATCTATTTTTTTGATTTTTTACTGTTTCTTTTCTTTTTTCATTTTGATGACTAGAAGAGGGAGTTGACTCCCCAAAATATGCTGTGGAATCCAAATCAATAGCAAATCCTACCTTATGATCACCTTGTGGCATGCCTTCCCGTAGTCCAAGGAATTCTGCAATTGCTTCGTCATTTTGAAAATAGTCCAATGTGAGTGGTTCTTGTTGGTCATGTTGGATAAGTTGGGGATAGGTGAGGGGCATGTCATCATCGGTTGTAAGGAGAGAAAGGGCTGATATGGTAAAGATGTAAACATCTATGGTGTCACTATCTGAACTGCTTGTATCTGATTCGGAGCTTGGATCCCAAAATGACTCTATCCAAGCATGAGGACATGTTTTAGGAAGAGGAGTGATTTCATGTTTGTCTTCCATAGGCAAATTATCAGGGTCAAGGAACATATTGTCAAGGGCATAGGAGCTAGAAGAAAAGGAGCTCCACTCCCATTCATTGGAATCAGTTTTGGGTCGGGTATCCTCAGCTGTTATTTCATCATCAGAGTCACGCCCTATTTTACACATGGTCACTTTGGTAGATGAGGATCCAAGTCGCAACGGTACAAAACCTAACCCTAAAGTTGGAGGTTGCGTCTAGGGTATAACAAGTTCTAGCCTTCCATTGTTGTTCAGGCCTAAGCCACTGCAGCCATCATATCCTTTCTTCTGCAGCATAGTAAATCTTTTGCCGTATTGTTCCACTGGCAACCTGATAGGTGGGATCTCAGTTGGATCCTTATAAAGCCAATCTATGACATCATCATCTAAAGTTTCTTTGTCAAGTTCACCCCATCTTGTAAATGTGGTGGGAGGCTGATATTGAATAAACACCTTAGGTTCCTTTTGCAATAAATGCGGTTTGCCATATGATTTTGGAGATATTGGTAAATTCTTGATGAGGAATGTTTGATCCATTGAATATTCTCCGCATCCTTGGTCCTGTATCTTCAATTTTCCTTTGACAGCATCTAACAATTCATTAGGATCCACATAACTATGTGATTTGGCCTCTCTATTGACAGAGACTTGCTGCTGAGGGGTATCCTTTAGAGTAGCACAAAATTGAAATGGATTAGGATCTCCTGGAATTGCTATCTTAGTTCCATTGTAAGGATATTTTAAACATTGATGATGGGTGGATGGAACTGCTTTCATTGCATGGATCCATGGACAGCCAAGAATCATATTGTAAGGGAGATCAAGGTCCAAGACCTACAAGAAAGTGTTTTCTATCACTGGACCGACTCTGATAGGCAATGTAATTATCCCTTTGGATGGGCACTCAACATCATCATATGCTTTGATTGTTATTCTTCTGGAAGCATCAATGTCATTTTCTATATAACCAAGGCCAATGACCACTCTCAAGGTACAAATATTAAGACCCGCTCCGCCATCTATCAAGACTCATCGGATTTTGCAATTATGGACAAAGACTTCTAGGTGCAAAGGGTCATTATGAGGGAGCTTATTAGGTGAGATATCATTGTCAGAAAATGCGACATTTTGGGAAATAGCTAGATGTCCAATCCGGGCTTGAAACTGGTCAACATCAATGTCTGTCAGGATAGTGGACTCAATTAAAGCTTTATCTAGGACTACATGATGCATGGGGGACATTTTCAACAACTCAAGGATTGATATTTGTGCAGGTGTCTTTCCTAGATGATCCAAGAGATTATACTGACTTACAGGAGTTGGTTTGGAAGGAGCTGTAGGAGCTCCTTTCAGGACTATTTTAGATCAACGAGTGGTAACTGCACAAGAAGGATCTTGTCCCTTTATTCTTAGGGTGGATACATACTCATTTGACGCGCGAAAACAATTGATGACATTGTTATAACTAGTATTTGCATAATTTGTTGTTTGGGTAGAGTTTGAAGAAGATGCTTTACCCTTGTCATGATCAAGCAAAGGAGTTTTGAAAATAGTATGATCAGTGTTAGAGGTCGCATGGGGTGGATCTACCTCAATTACTCCTTGCTCTAACAAATCTTGAATCATATGTTTCAATTGAAAACATGATGCAGTTTTATGTCCTTTGGACTGATGATACTCACAGTATGCATTATCATTCTGCCAATGCGGTTTTACCACTAGTTCTGCCTTGATATCTGGTAGCTTAATAAATTTTGCTTGTATTAATTGTTTCATTACCGACTCAATAGGCTCTCCCAATGGCGTAAATTGTTGAGGAGGCCCATCCCTTGATCGGAAAGGTTTGCGCTATTGGCTTTGTTGCTGGCCTTGTTGTTGATTATATTGTTGAAGATGTTGTTGGTATTGCCGCTGTTGAGTAACATTGCTCATTGGTGTTTGATTTTGTTCCATAGTTGACATATTAGGAACACTCAATTTCTTGATTGTGAACGGGGGTTGATTTGCATTCACCGCTCTTGCATCAACAACTCCATCATTGGTGACATTCTTGTTCTTATACCAAAATCTATTTCTGTCCCCTAAATTGTTCGTGTTGTCACTGTATTTGTTAAGCTTAATGATTCCTTTAGCTACAAGAGCAGTTTCAATGTTCATCCCTTTCTTAATGAGTTTCTCTATAGTACTAGGACTTTTCAATTTTAGTTCATACATCATTTCTGGGACCAAATTTTGGATAAACAGATTCACTTGTTGTTCCTTAGGTATATCAAGGGAAGAACGACTATACAAGCTTCGCCATCATTGCAAGAAAGTCACTAATGGTTCACCTTGCTTTTGCTTGGTGTTGCATAAATCTGACATGGTCACGTCACTGTCGATGTTGAATGCAAAGTGAGATATAAACTTTTGAGCCAATTCAGACCAAGTCTTTATATTTCCTGGCAGATGCGAATACTAATCCATGGCTTGTCCCGTAAGATTTCATGCAAATAATCGCATTAAATATGTCTCCTCATAGCTCACTTCAGTACATGCCATGAAAAATTCTTGAATGTGATCTTTTGGATTGCCATTCCCTTTATATTTCTCAAAATTAGGTGCCTCAAAATGTTTAGGGAATGGAGGCATGTATAAACTCTTATCAAATGGATTAGGACACAAATCCTGATCTATGTACAACTTCTTTGTTCCTTTAGTTTCTAATGCATCAACTTGTCATTGCAATTTCTCAAGTTGTTGTGCAATTGTATCAGATTTTGGAAGTCCATCATTAATCCCGGTGGGTACTCTTTGTCGATACATCATATTTTCAATTGGTTGTTGATGCTCCGAAATGGCCGTTTTTGGTGTCTCCAGCATATAATGTTCTTGGTACATCTCTTGTTGTTGTGGTTGTGCCATGCCTTGATATCGACCGTATTGTTGTGCTTCTTATAACCTAGGTTGATATTGCAATTGAGTATGTTGTTGATATTGCATAGGCGCCAATTGCGGTTGTGAAGTATGATAGCTTGTTTGCCTTGGCATATATTGAGGCACATGTTGTTGATGCTGATGAATCAGAATTTGTTGACTTTGTGCCAATTGTTGTCGTGGTGTATATCCCATCATTTGCAAAAAACTTTGTTTAGGTGGTTTTTGTTGTTTCTCCTTAAGATGGGGTATAGTACTTGCATTAACTTGCTGTGTTGTTTGTCCAATCCATTGTGATGGTTGCAAGTTTGCATTAACTTGTAATGGTGCCGAAGGCACTACAATTTGTTGTCGAATGCGAAATTGTTGTTGTTGTACATTTCTTGTTTGCACATTCGATTGCACTTTTTGTGTATTACTCAATTGTTGCAACAATTGTTGTTGGTGCAAACCACTATCTGTAGTTCTTTGTGTTGCCATTATCGAAGGATCTGTCGCAATAGTGTTTGGCAAATATATTGAGCTTAACGGGATATATGAACTTTGTTGCATCGTGGAATTGTTTTGGACATTGGTGATATTAGGCATTCCAATCGTGAAGCTTTCTTGCATTTTAGATTTTGATCCAATTTTATGCATATAAGGAACTACTTCTTGTTGAGGGATAGTTGTCAATATTTGCGTGGTCTTTATTTGATCTTGTGTTATAGGTGTTGTGTTGAATAATGGATTATTTATTGTCTCAAATGGTGACTTTTGAGGAATAGTCACTGTCAATGCCTTTGAAGCACGTTTACTCATCAAGGTAGGTTGAGTTGCTTGTTGTGCATTTTCTTCATTTGGATGCAGAGAGAAACTTAACAGCTCACCACCTTGTTGTTTTTGCACATTGATTTGCTCACTTGAAGAGGTCACATTACTCATCATGTTAAGATACTTTTGTGGAAACATCTTAAAGACCTTGTTCAGGAACTTATCCATCTTTTTTGTCAACTTTGGATCTTGAAGGAACATGTCAACATCATCAGAAGCATTGGAATCTGATGAAGAATCCGGTTGGACATTTGGATTCATTTCTTGGTGAATGCCTTGATCTAAACCAAATCCTTGTGAGAGGGTTTGTTCTTCATACAATGTTTGTATTTCATGTTGCAAGTTTAGTTGATTCTAATCGAAAGGTGCATTTCCTCTTGGAGTTGGTGGAACACTTCCATGTCCTAGTTTAATAGGTACAAACACTAGTTCATATAATGGAGGTGGTCCAAGTTGAACCATTCCATATGGTGGTAATGATGTGTTTGATGAACCTTCAATTTGCACTGTTTGACTAGTTTGAAACTACGAATTTGATATGTTGTCAATGGGTTGATATGCTGGTTCACCCATCTTTTTAGATTTTGATCTTGTTTCAACAAGCATGTCACTTATGCAAATGCAATATTTTTGGAAAGTTTTCAAGGACAATATATGATATGCAACTAAATGTGAACTAAATGAATGAGAATGCAATCTATGGCAAGAATGCAACCTATGTTTTTGGTTGTTTTTCAAGATTTTGACAAACTTTTTGGAATGCAAATCTAAGAAAGAGACCCTTAGGAAATTGAAATGATGTCTAGACCTCAAAGGACAAAAGGACCAAGTGACAAAAGGACAAATGACAAAGTCTCCCCTATATGCTTGGATACTAAGCTAGGTTTGACCAAATGACAATAATGACATAAAGAGAAAAGGTTTGATAAGGTCTAGACTTCTTAACAAAGACTTAGGGTTTATCAAAGATTTGGATTACTCAAGTATGACAAAACCTAGTTTTGACACTATATGCTAAGGGACAATTACTATGCAAGTGACCCTAATATGATATGATAATGACCTAAGCTTAATAAAGGGACCTAGGGTATGCAAATATGAGTGTATGACAATGGTATTACTCTAATGCAAGAGGACACATGCAAAATGGATGACCCTTATTGATATGCAAAGGAGTATGACCTAGGCGGAACCTAACCTTGGTAATTGACAATGAATTTGCAAAATGCAAACCTAGGATGAACCTAAATCTAAGTGACATGAATGTTGAGACAAGATTTTGAACAATGTTTGACAACCATGTTTGAAGATATTTGAACCTTGTTGGATGAAATGTTCTTGTGTTTAACCTTGTTTTGAATCAATTTGCCTTGTTTTTGAAATGAGATGCAATTCAACTTTTTGACAAGAAAAGAAGACAAGATATTTCAACTTAGAATCAATACAATCATGCTCATTCACACATTTCTTATGGTAGGCAAGGACATTAGGTACTTGAGAGGTAGACTCATTATGAGATTCAAGGAGAATACATAGATGCTTGACCCCACGGGCTCCCCTCCACGGCACTCACTTCTCAGGGCAGCTAAGCATCAGTCCCCATGGAAATCTCCCCATGGCGAACTTAGTATCTCTTCCAAGTATCCGAACTTGTCCTTCTCAAGCAACTAGAAGGATTTTTGGCCTCTAAATACAAGGTGTTTAATAAGGATTTCTATTAAGCGTTACTCCTTGATGTCATGCAAGTGTGATTGAGACATTAAGCCCATCAAGATACCAAAAAAATGTAGTCATGCAAGTATGATTTAGACCGTGAGGTCCTACTTAGATGTTGATATGAGAAAGAGTTCAAGGGTCATCACTTCCCAAGTAACTGCAATTCCCACGTAACCCTTCCTTCAAAGCTTTCTCTCATCAAGTATTTTTTTATAGTGAGTTAGAATGCCAAGGTATTCTAGCCATACTCACTTTGGGTCGCTCCCTTCTCATGATTATCACTTGCTTGCAAAAGCAAATGGTCGAGAAGGCAGGCCCTCTAAAGGTGACACACAATCAAAGACATGTGCATGGTATTCAAGATCTGGATTTCTGATCACCCTAAGAAGGATGAGAGCATACTCTCCTACTCCAATGTCAAACTCAACAATAAAATCAAGCATAGATTCATTATATCCTATTTAGAAATCACTAGGTGCCTAAACATTAATTTCAAACACAAAGTTTAGTTGTATTCCAAGGTAACCTGCAAAACCCAAGTCAGAAGTTTGATATGTTTAGTCTTTGACTATCGAACCTACACAAAAACATGTTAGTAGTTTCATTTGTTTGTCTTTGCCATGCGTATGCCAAGGTGCTGCATAGAGAATCAGTACCAAAAACCAAAAAGTAGAAAATAGAATGCAAAACAAACAATTTTCAAGTAAAACACTGCTTTTTTTACCTCTGTTTCTGGACTTTACACAGGCACATAATTCATAACACAAGCGTAGAATGCATGACACAAGTGCAGAATGTCTTTAACATAGGCACAAGTTGCTTGACACGGGCACAGGTTGTCTCACACAGGCACAGAAGTCCCCAGAAAACCCTGCACTACCCTGTTTTTGGCCTGCAAATCAACTCAAAAGGCACTCAAGACATGATTAGAGGGTTATTTCACGTCGAGTTCACCAATTAATGTAGCTAGGAAATCAGAAATCATCAAAGCAAGTATGAATAATAGCTCAATCACAAAAGCAGATTGCAATGATCAATCCTAACACACTCAATAGAGACATGAAAAGCAAAACATTCAAAAGTAAAGACTAAGCAAACTAGATGCAGATTCGAATGTCTCCTTCATGCGGCTCCATTGTCCTTCTTTCTTCTCCAAATAGCCTTTGTTTGTGGATCTCACCTTCAAGTGCACACACATGAGATGAAAGCAAGTAAATAAGATATTAGCGCAAGAGTACTCGAAGTGTGATTGATTTGACAAAGTGATTAGAAATTCGATAATCTGATTATTAGATTGAGATTGAAGAAATTCATCCAATTTATAGATAAATTGGAGAAATGATCAAATTAGCATGATTCAATTCAAATGGAAATTGTAAATCAAAAATGTCAATTATGACAAATTATGACAAATTATGTACTTTCTATGCAAAATTGATTGATTGATAATTTATGACAAATTTCTATGTCAAAATTGATTGATTGTCAATTATGACAAATTGAAATGTCATTCCCATGAAATTAGGAGAAAAATAGGAGAAAATTGAATTAGAAATGAGAAAATTAGAAAATTAGAAAAAGAGGAAAATTAGAAAAAGAGGAAAATTAGGAATTAAGAAATTAGGTGAATTAATTAATAATTTGTCATTTATTAATTAATTCACAAAAAGAGGAATAATTAGCCAATTAAATGAACATTTAATTGTGATGAGAAGACTTAGGATAAATAAATAATTTATTAATCCTAAAGGGAAAAATGACAAACAAGGTTAAATGATTAAATCACGAAACCCTAGAAGATGAATTAGCAATGCAAAGATGACAATTAGGTCTTGATGAAAGATAATTGATATCGATTTGATTCTAATTAACAAAGGACCAATGTGATAAATGATTTAATTGATAAATGCGCCAATTGACGAGGAACAAGGACAAATTGATCCAAATTGACATAATTGAGATAAACAACGGTCGATGGCAAATTGATCGCATAATGACAAAATTGACAAGAGAACAAGGATCGATGACAAAATAGATTCCAAGACGACAAGATTGAAAATGACCACGATTGATGACAAATCGATCGCAAAATGACAAGATCGAACATGACAACGATCGATGACAAATCGATCGTTAAAATGACAAGATTGAAAATGATAAGGATCGATGACAAATCGATCACTAGATGACAATATTGATAAGAGGACAAAACCCTAATTAGGATTGATGATGTCCAAAATGATGACAAATGAGCACGCACATTGATGCGACAGGATAAGATCAATCAAAATCATGACTGAAGATTGTTGTCGACAAGACCAAATTTGAGAGTGAGATGAATGAAGAATGTAGAAGAAGGACTCAATGCTCGCAAATGATAAAAACCAAGTGCGTGACATAGGAGAAATGTTAATGCGACGCAAAAACCTAAAATGAGGCAATGCGTAAATGTTAAAGTATGATTCCGCAAGCATTGACCATTTTTAGACGTCTACATTTTGCCCCTCTTTGAGACAATGTGATTTTAAGCGTTGTTTCAAAGAACAGTAATAAAAATGCCCCAGACACTGACAATGACATATGCATGCAGTTTGGCCGGGAGTAAAATTCAGTTAGAGGGAAGATATTTGATATTTTCAGTTGCAGATTTGATTTTCTTCCCTCCTCTTTTTATTCCCATTTCTTCTTAGTTGTAATGGTTCTAGAATTCTGTGAGGAAGTGCTCCAGTTTTCATGGCTTCCATTTTCTGAAATTCTTGACCCAAAATTCTAAAGTTCTATGGATCTATTCAAGGTATAGAGGCTACATTGCAGGATGACAGATTGTTTTCTAGTTGCAGGTCTTACTTGTGTCAGGCATGAGTAAATTTCCCATGATATTGTCTTTGTGTATGCATTTAATTGTTATGAATTGAATCCTCAAGGAGACTTATAATTTGTCATCTCAAGGAGATTGTATGATTGTTTGTAGGCATTCTTCAATGAAGAGTTTAAATTCTATAATCAGTCATAAACAATGGAATGTGTCCCAGATCTGATAATTTTATGAATCCATTGAGTAATGCATTAGTACAAGGTATTAATGCAGGGATATGTTGTAAGGAAAACCAATTTGGAGCTATGATTAATATTTTGTAGTTCTGTGTGTGTGACTCTGTTGCCCAATGAACAAGGCACTGGTCTTTGACAGATTTGGGGATGGTTTCAGATCAACATTTTAAAAGATAAATCTATTTCCCTTTATGTGTAGGGGTGTGTTCTTTTCATTCCAAGCTCTATTTTCATTTATGATTTATACAGATCTAGCCAATCTGTAATGTGTTTCTAGATTTGGTGAGCTTGTGAAATGATCTATCTGCTTAGTGTTGATGTAGTTATGTGTTTGTAGTTGTTGTATTCAAAGTATCAAAGGTATACCCACCTAGGTTTTGTAGAGCCTAAAGAGTAGAAGGATTCATATCCTTGTCATGTTGTCCAAGCCCTGATGTGTTTCATAGACTGAAATTGGCCATTTCATAAAAGGATTGCAGGTATACTTGGGTTATCACTTTTGGTGAACAACACCCAGTTTTGACACAATGTCTATCTCTTCTGGCATATCTGCATCATGAGCTATCCCTACATAAAATCTACCATGAGTAAGCCTCACTTTTGAGGTTGTGACTGGGTCTATTGAGAGGAGCTTGCCAAAGGAGCTTGCTATTCTAGAGAAAATGCTTTCTTCCCAATACTCAAGTGGCGAACCTAGTAATTTTACCCAAACTGAGACCTGTGCTAGAAGGGAATCATTCATGCCAAGATTTAGATGCCATTTCTAAAGGACCAATGTTGTCTTTCCAACCATCCAGGGACTACCACAGAGAATCCTTGTTTTATCTTCTTCACATGAGAAAGCAAAGGTAAGAAGGCCTTTGGGAAAGACATAAATTTTGACATTTCCTTTCAAAGCCCATTTCCTTTTAACATAGGCCCTTACCACTTTGATGTTTGGGTGCAAGCCCATAAACTTGCCTACCAGGGAGTTTGACATACTGCTAATATTATGATCTAGAACCGAATCAAGGATAGAGATAGAAAACGTACCACCGGTAGGATCATATATGTTCTTGACAGGAGGTAAAGAGGATTTTCCTGTTGGTCTTGTTCCAAAAAGAGATGATCATTTCTAGATTTGAGTCCATTCTCCAAGACCTATTCACATGGGTTGGACCCCCCCCCCTTTGATTTCAGAGACCACTTTGTTCGTTGGCAGAGTACCAACAACCTATGGAGTCTCATCCACCTTCGGAATATCCGAAGGCTTGTCCTTCTCCCCCATAGGACCAACTCCATCATTCTGGCCGCTCCCACCATTGGAACCAGAGTTCCCACCTTGTGAGGAATTTTAAATTTGAATGTTTCTCTTCTCCATCGATTGATGTCTAGTTTTTGAGTTGCCGATTTAGTGTTCTTGAGTGTTAGCATGTTGATCGATTAAGATTTTGCTAAGTGGTGTTGGTGCAGCTATTGCGGATGATTCTAACATTCTTGTTGGTGTTTCTTAATCATGTCCTATTTGTTTTGGTGGTCTACATTGATCTTTGTGCATGCTATTCAATATCTTATGGGTCTAGTGATATTCTTTGTATTATGTGATATTTTCGGTGGTGTAATGTGTTGTGGTTGATCTTGGTGATATTTCTAGTGGTGGTGTGCATTCGAGGAGTTGATTTGGGTCCATGCTATGTCATCTATTATATTGTATTGTTCTGGTGGTTTAATTATGTATTGTGTGGTGTAATTTTGTAATTAGGTATTGAGGTTTGGCCCACCTTGTAGTCAAGGTTGATGATTTGTATAAATAGGTGTTATATCCATGTAATTTGGGTATGGGTGTTGTGTTTGCATTATCAGATAATGATGTATGTGTGAATAAGTGAATTCATCTTTTAGTGTGGTGTATTAAGAAGAGAGTGTTGCAGGGTAGACAATTGTGGTTAACTGCAACTATCATCAGGCACTAGGAGATGCTATTCTTTTAGTTCATCTTAACCGAATTGTAGCCTGAATATTATTGTAAGGTAGTGAGTCTTCACTGAGGGTTGTAGCCTTCTAGGTCATCATATTTTGAGCAGTGTTCCTAAATGCATGTGCATTCCCTATTGTGATATTCACACATACTACTACAGAGTGTCATCTCATTGTGGGTAGGTTCCCACCGTGGTTTTTCTCTTAACTAGGTTTTCCACATTAAAAAAATTGGTGTTATGTGTGTTGTTTTTATTGTTCTTATCTTCTTCTTTTTTTTGTAGTTGTTTAGATTTGAGATTGTTCTTAATTTGTTAAATCCGTTGAAAACTAATTCAGCCCCCCCCCCCCCCCCCTCTCAGTTTTCCTTCATTGTTGTTGCCAATATAAGAAACTTGATTCTAACTTTTCCACAAGCAACAATATCTAAATGAGAACCATCACCCAAGTAAACCTTGCCTCCATCAAATTTTTCATATTAAAAAAACCAATCTCTATTAGAGGTCATATGAAAATATGCACTTGAGTCAATCAACCATGCATCATTACCTACATGAGTGGCCAAAGCTGAAATAAATGCATCATCATCTTCCTTCTCAGGTTTATAATTAGAATCAGTTTTTAAATTTTTTTCTCCTTACAAAAGTGTCCAAGATTACCACAATTCCAACAAATAACTTCGGACTTTCCAAGTGATTTTGATCTCCCCTTGCACTTGGATTTATTACACTTCTCGTTCTTCTTACCTTTCTTGTTAGGTCTTCCATAAACACTTAGGGTCTCCTTAACATTTATGTATACCTTCCTCTTCATCTCTTCAAAAAGAAAATAACCCGCCATATCTTCAATCTTCAAAATAGCAAAATTACTAATGGTAGCCATAACAAGAGATTTACATGAATTAGATAAAGAACAAAGAAAGATATGACATTTCTCCCCCTCATCCATGTTAACACCAACATATGGAAATTTAGTCATCAATATATTGAATTATTTTGGGTGGTTTGTAATTTATTCTCCCTCTTCCATTCTAAAAGGAATATAATTTATTCCTATAGAAAATCCAATTCACTAAATATTTGGTTTAATATATCTCACAAATTTTCTTCCATAACTTCTTTTCAAAGGATTCTTCATGGACATTGATTAAAATAGAGTTTTCCAAGAACAATATAATTGGAACCTTGTCTTTAAAGTCCATAACATCATACAAAGTAGCCATATTAGGATATGTAGGTCTGAAGAAATTTTCAACAATAGCATCCCACAAATCTTGATCTATTAACAGATCCTCCATATCCAGCTTCCACATTTTAAAATTATTGTTAAAAATTTATCCACCTCTCTTCTCCTTGATGAAATTTCCCTCTGAAAGTTCCTACAACAAGATCACAAAGTATCTTTTACACAATCACCCACTCAAATTTGGATTAGTTCAAAAAACCAACAACCAACAATTGAAACCAAAGGTAATCAAGCTTTGATACCATTTGCAAGGAAGTTAAGGTAGAAAAACAACTTCCTGCACTCATATTAAGAGGAGGGTAATGCAAAAACTTTTTAGATATTTTCAATAGCTATATTTAGAAAAAAATTAGCACAAATAGAATCCATACCATATCACAAAGATTTGCGTGAAGAAAACCCTTTTGAGAGTAAAACCCACACTCTAAAATATCTCTAATATACTATTCATAAATCAACAACAAGTAATATAATATACTTGTAGAGCAATATTATCACAAGAGTATCACCAACTAGAGATCCAGAGGTAACTCAAAAATTATAAGACTTTTACACACAACCTCCATATCATGCACCTAATATATAGGAGATACAATACATGAAACCATCAAATGATATTACAAAACCCTAAGCTAAAACCACCAAAAAAGTGGCACCCAACTTATCTCCAATGCCCTATGAATTTTCAAAGCACACATCAATACATGTAAATCCCTTTTACAACTCATTTGTGTTTACCATTTTAGGAGACCCAACTTTTGGAAGCCATAACATTTGATCTGCGAGTTTGATTGATGAACCATTTGAAGCGTCAGAAATCTAATGAAGTGCTCTATCAATCTATAATCTGATATGCTAGAAACAACAACTTTTAGGCCCAAAAAAAAGCCTCTAAGGCCTTCAAAATTAAATTTCAAATGAAACTTTAATATCTTCAAATATAGACATGATCTTATAATGAAAATATATTGGCATGCCTAGTTATTCAATTCATAGCTTTGGGTAAAGTTTTACACCAATCCATACTCAAATGTAAACTTACTGTAAATAGTAACCTTATATAATTGCAAGGTTGAGACACCATTATCTTAAAATACATTAATGGTAGTCAATGTGAACTTAATGATGATGATATTTATTTGATTTTGGTGTTAAATCTAAGATTATTACATTCCAAAATTTTCAAATCGACAACAAAATAGCATTATTAGGTGATTTCCCACCCACATCTTGCAACTTAAGTGTATGAGACTAAATTTTAAATATTTTTGTCCCTATATGAGGAGAAGAATTTGTTGGGTTCTTGCTTCTTATATTCCCTGCCTTGTCTCAAGTTTCCTAATAAGTTCCTTGTTCTCCTTCATGTTTGTTTGATTTGTCATTTTTCTTCCTTGATTTTTTATTTGTTTCCTTGATTTTATTCCTTCTCATTCTCTTCATCACTTTTTGGTTTTTTAGTATTTACCTAGGTTTAGTCTATGGTTAGGTTTAGGGTTTATTTAATAAATATATATTTTCCTTAACTGATAGCATGGTTGGTCCTCAAAATTTAAATTTGGCCTTTAAAATTTGAGCATGCAGTTATTTAATTCTTTCAAGATCTCAAACTATATTTAGTTCTAATGGATGAATGCTTTCAAATGGATTAATTCTTTCAAATTTTTGGAATCCTCTAACCATCCAAAGTCCATGAGTTCCCTTTCATCAATGCCCAGTTGGTTTAAAATTAAAATCAAGACCTTTAAACCCAATTGCCTTTGTGGTCTTGGATATTGAATAGACTTTAAGATTTAATCCTATTATTCTAATTCTTTCTAAGGTTATGTTCTTGAGGTTCAAATTTAAATTCAAGCTAAGGGAATATCCCTTCATGACCTTAAGTCACAATGGGATATTAGGTAAAATCCCTACTTTTTAGTCTTTCTCAAAAACTTGATCCTGCTTGTCAATATAAAAATCCCAAGAAAGGAACATTCATTTAGTACTTTAGGTCCTAATGGGATCTTTGGCATATATTAATATCTCCTTCATGAAATTATAACCAATGTTCTCCTTCCCCATTCTCATCTCACCCATATCATTATGGGACCATGGGCCCCAATTGAAATTAATTCCTTTGAACCAACATCCTTCATTTGTTTGTAGTTTTGAATCCTACGTGGCCTTTTAGCAATATCACATGGGACTTTGGGTCCTATCTAACCTTTTTATTTGGGTTCTTAAAACTTCCATTGACCCAAAATCTCAATCCCTAATTCTTGTTTCCTTCTATAACCCAAACTCCTACCAAAATTTAGAATACTTAAAAATTCATGATTTTAACTAGTTTTACTATTTCCAATAATTTCTAAATGAATTTTTATTACGTTTTAGATGTTGTAATGTTAGAAGAAATAGAGAAAAGGGAAGATCTTTAGAGTGAAAGGGAAAAAATAATGAAAATAAGGCTAAGGTTGGCAAGACCCCATTAACCATGAAATATACATTCCAAGGGGTACCTCTAGAGTATCTGATCCCTCCTCAAAGGTAATGAACATAATAGAGACAAATATATGTTGTTAGATACTTGATCAGTCCCAAAGACACTGAGAGGAGGGGTGAATTAGTGTCTAACCAGTAACCAAAAGATTTAAACTTGTTTGCAACTTTATAACCCAAATTAATATACTGGTAAACAAGTAGTAATGCATTAAAGAAAAACAGAAGTATAACCATCAATGCACACCATAACACATATATTTTTGGTGAGGAAACCTGGTAGGGGAAAAACCTCGATGGGATTTGTGACCCACAATATTTACTCACTGACCAATATGAATAAATATTACTTGTACAATAAGGGCCTGCACATGCGGGAAGGCCAATAGCCTAGAGCTCACTGCTCAATCACAAAAAGGAGTCCCACTGACTACTATTGGATGGTTAAATCCAATGAGAATGTACTACTCAAAATAGCATCTACAATGCTGGATTCAGTATTGGTTTAAGCTCTGTTAGATACATCTACCATAAACCTTGCTTCGCTCTGCTCTTCTCTTATTCACTCATAAAATAATTACATCATAATGCATATATAGTTATTCGCTCTCATATACCGCTTACATTCATTACCTAATTACATTTCAAAATGACCTGCAAGATCTCATACATATATGAGTCTTTACAATACATCATGTCGGCTATATAATATAATTACAATACAAAATAATATTATTTCCATGTTGTCTTAGAGTGTCGGTGTGATCTATTGTCGGTGTAGACTGGATGTCGGTGTGAATAAAATTGTAGTGCCTGTTGGTGCCGGTAGATGATGTTTGTTGCCAGTGTAACTTGTGAACCATGTTACCAGTTGGTTTCCATCAATGACAACATCAACTATTCTCATCTGAGTGTGTAATTCCAACAATCTTCCCCTTTGGCATTGATGGCAACACTCATGAGAAAATTCCAAAAACTGATATCCAAAATTGAAGTCCAAAAATTGAGTGTGCTCCCCCTGAGCAAATAATCTTCTTTTATACATTTTTCTCATACACCACTACTCCCCCTTTGACATCAATGACAAAGGATGTAAAAAGAATCAAAGAATTCAAATTTTACCTAGAAACCTGTAACCGGTTATGTACAATCTGAAAAATGTTTGCCAAAACTAAGTTAAGACCTTGCAAACACTTAGTACTATCAGAAATTATGGTCTCAGTCTGTCGGATCATCCCGGTCAGATAACGCATTTGTTGCTCGGGTGATCTGTTGCCTTGAATAGATGCCTTAGATGGCTCATTTCGTTGTGTTAATAAGTTGTCCAATCTAGGACCAAGTTTTTTCTTCAACTCTTGGGTTTTTAGTCTCAACCTTGCCTTCTCTCTTTCTAATTTCTCAATCTTCTCTTCATAGGTTGCCATTTCCTAATCCAAAACTGAAATAAGTTCCAAACAACCTATCATATTATCAGCTATATCATCGATTTCTTTTTGTGTCTTCCTTATTTCCTTGTCAATATCCTCTTATAAATGGTGTAGTTTACATGCTTCTCTGTATAATTCTTTGTATTCCAGAATGGTGGAATTTAGTGTTAGTAACAAAGAATCAATCTACCATGTATAGTCTTTAATTGTCCTATCAAAGAATTCATATTTCTCCTTATTCAGTCTTTCCTTAATGGTCTCTTCATTTATTTTATCCACAGTTTGAATATTAGAAGAAATGAATTTGGACAATGTGTCCAATTTACTCATAGACCCAACAATGTGATTAACTTTACATGCTGATGCAATCATCTACAAAATTTGTAAAAAATCATAAATAGCCTTAAATGCTTAGGCATTGCATTCTGTGATCTTCTTTATTGAATCTAAAAGTACATCTATAACATTTGTTGGTCTATAATCCATGGTGGAAGTGTTAGGCGGATTGCTAGGTTCTGCAGTTGTTTTCTTATCTTCTTCAGATGTCTGCATATTAACCTTAACCACTTCTGCTATCTTGCTTCCATCATTAACCTCTTCTTTATTCACCGTTTCTTCCTTTTTATCTTCATTCTTATTTTCAACCTTATTTTCATCCTTACTATCATCCTTACTGTTTGCCTTGCTAACTGTTGGTTCAGTAATACTCTGTTCATGTCCCTTTTTCTGCTACTGCTTCTGCCAATATTTCAGTATTAAGCTGAGTATCATCAGGGATGGTTTCTATTTTCTTAACTTCAGCTAGTATCTTAATATTCTACTGAGAGTCAACAATGTTGACCGGTGACTCAGAGATTTCAACATTTATAGTTTTAGCTTTCTTTACCTCTGTAGTTTCCTTATCCAACACAATATTAAAATCTTGAGTGTCCACATTCATGGTAAAAATAATGTCTGACTCCAGATTTATGTCATCTTTTGTCATTTCCTCTATCTTCTCTTCAAGTTGATTATCAGTTTGTGTCATGTGTTGGTGAAGGAAGGTTATCCTTGACTGTGATATCAGGTACACTTCCAATTTTCCCTTTACCTTTATCAAGTTTCTGATATACCTTAGCAAAAGACTTATCTACTTTCTATCTATCCTTCATTTCTTTCTTCTCTCTCTCAACAAAAAATATATCCCACTTATCCATTGTTTCATGTGCTATTTATTTAACTCTATCGGCCATAAGACTAACTTGCTGGTGACCACTCACAAAAACTGTTCTATTGGCTTCAGATATTAGATCATCAGTTTCTTGCTTGGAATTAACAGGATGCACAACTAATAGAGCTTATACCTTTAATTTCTTGTCAAGCTCCATGATAGACATTCTCTTAGCCTCTAATCTTAAGTATAAATCTTTAGGTAGAACATCTACAACTACAATAAGAACCTTCTTGTATATGTCTAGATACAAAAAAATACTTTCTTCTATGGTTTCCTTATCTGAATCATTGAAAGAATGATAAAATTAATTCACATTACCAAGGTTACCATCTTGGGTGATTTCATTGATCAACTCTTCTGGTGAAACAGTATCGGGTGCCTTAGGTTTAGGTTTCTTCTTTGGAGTCACTTTCTTCTTTAGACCATTGGGCTCTCTTAAAGCCTTTCATTTCTTTCTCTATGTCCTTGACTTCTTGGGAGATGGAGTAGGTGCTAGTGAAAGTTTTATTTTCTTCCTATCCACTCTCTTGAATTCGACTACCTAATCAGTGTCAAAATCAAATGAAGTAGCCACGGGGGAAATGTGAACTACCGATTTCTTCTCTGATTGACTTTTTCTCACACTAGCAACAATTGCCAAGAAAGATGATACCCTAGGAGGATTTTTTAAAATACCTAAGGGAGTAGTTTATGCAGAGGATCCTAGAATGTATATACATTGTCATATTGAGGAACTAGGAGATGAACAAATAATGAACATGTATATGATTGTAATTTGTGATGAAAATGGTAATGTTAAACTGGAACACAAGGTGGTGGAAACCCTAGGTTTTGTGGACATTCTTAGTATCCCTAATTTTCCAAAAGATGTGATAAGGATAGTCCTGAGTAGAGTCCATGGCGAATTCTTTTGGTTGGATTCCATCCATAAGATCACTAAGAGGCAGTTAGGGCAATAACATGCTTACCTTCCACCGGTAGCAGGCCTGGCAGAACTAAGAAAGTTTCAAATGACACTGTGATGACCTTAATCGACGCAACATTTGAAAAAATATCCCTAAGAGTCAATTATGTGAAGGACATCAATGTTAGAATTGTCAGTATGATTCTTGGTTATAAGGCTACACATGCAAACAGACTAAACTCTATCTCTAGCTTATGTATTAAAAGTGCATATGACATGGTGAATGACAATGCAAGAATTGATGTATGTGAATGGCTTAAAGATGAACTGATGGACAACTTGAAGAAAATCAAAGGTGATATAAGAAGGGAACTTTCAGATTTGGTAACTTGCTTGTGTGCTTAATGCTATACATTACCAAGGAAGTACCCGGTATTGGTAGGAAAGACTTTGGTTTTGATATATCGGTAGGAAAGCAACTGATAGACATATTAAACAACATGGGAGATGATAGAGAGAAAAACATAAATGAATATATTCAAACTTTGAAAGAAAGAATGAAGACAAGAATAAGGCTATCTCAAGAAATTGTTGATAAGTATCAAAAAGAGATATGCTTTGTGATCAAGAAAGATGAATTCTAGATGTAGGCAGTTGTCCCTAGAACTATTTGGGTTATCGAGATGGGATATGAGATAAATGACAACATAATTGAAACTTATGCAAAAGCCCTCTTAAAATCCCCTAAGGAACTGATAGAAAAAGTATTTGGCAATGCGAAACAATTGAAAGTGGCATTCAATCTCATAAAAGAATTAAGAAAATTGAGCAGATAGTTAGGAGAGATTCAAGATAGGCAAAAGCAATGAAGGAAGATGTTTTGAATAAAAATGGTATTAAGGAAAGTGAATTGGAAGGACTACAATTGGAAACACATCTTTCACCGGTTACAACTTATTCTGATAGTGACATATCGGCTGTATTCAAAAGGGTAGAAAGAAAAAGAAAACCCTCACCAGCACCCTCACCTACACCCAGAAAGACAAGACAAAAACAACAGGTAGTTAGGCCTTCGACTAAGAAATTGACACCAAAGAAGAGAAAGCAAAAATAGGTTATTCCTCCACTTGACAACCTATTAAATGATAACACATGATGGAAACTTATCAAATGTAAGTAAATTGTATGATACTTTTACAAATGAGGAGAAAGAAAGCATAGAAAATAGTATCATCTTACACCTAGATATTTATAAGAAAGTTTTGATAGAGGTTGTAGATGATTTTCCTAGTGATCTATATAGGTGGCTTGATGCTAAAAGGTTAGCCATTATGGAACTAGACAAGAAAATTAAGATTGAGAAATTGCTAGTTGTTCATCCAGTGAAATCAGTTGAGGAAATTGATGAACTGATCAGTGAAGCAAACAGGACAGTCTTTTCTAGTGGTCACCATCATGTAAGTCTAATGGCCGGCAGAATGAATGAAATCTCATAAGAAATAGATGATAAATGGGACATCTTCTTTGTGGAGAAAGAAAAACAAGAAGAACTAAAAAGACCAAAACCCTTTAAGGTATACTAGAAGGATAAGGACAAAGAAAAAGGCCAAGTAGTGGACCACCAAATATAAAAGTGACAGACAATTTGCCACCACCTTCAGTTACTCCACCGGTACTAACTAATAGTTCACCAACTACTGAGAATGTGGAGACTCCACATGAGGATATGAATTCTGATTCTAAGGTGTTATACACAATGAACATTGACACTCAAGATGTCAATATTGTGGTGGATAAGGAATCAACTAAGAAGACAGATGTGGCAATAGTGCCACCGGCAAGAAATATTGGAATTGAAAACATTGGAATTGGGGAACAACAACAAACTGAAGGATCAAATGATCCCCCAGACACTGGAAAGGCAGAAACCACAGATGTGCATACTGCTGCATCTACTGAGCCACCGATAACTACTAAATCTAAAAAACCAACTGAGTCACCGACTGTAGATAGCACAGAGGTAAACACAAAAAAAATGGCAGTGGACACTACAGTGAAATCATTTGAAGTACAAACAGAGAAATCATCAAGCAATAGGCTCTTGCTGAGGAAAACATAGAGAAACGGGTAGAGCAACAGGCTCCTTCTCAGGTACCTACTCAGACTGTACCACCGACTTCATCTGAAAATCCCAAGCCCTTGGTAGTGGAAATGCAAGCTCAAACAGATCCTCCAGAGAAAGAGGAAAGAAAAGCTATCACTACAACCAATGGACTACAGATTGTGAGAACAGTTGGACAGTCATCCGACACATCAATGATTGAATTTAGGCCAACAAATGTAACAGAGGTACTCTTGGATTCAATAAAGAAAATAACAAAGTGCAATGCACAATCTTATAAGGCTATAGACGACACTTTACCAATTTTGAAGATGATAGCTCCAAAGTGTAACATAGATAATAAAGATTCTTTGAGACAATTAGACACATTGTCTAAGTATATTATGAGCAATCTAATAACATTGGGCTAGATAAATGAAGATACATTCAAAGAGAAAATGAATAAGGAGAAAGAAAAATTCTTTGAGGAAACAGTGAAGAAGAATAAGGAACAAATGGAAACCTTATTACCGACATTAGGAGAAACAATTTTGGATTTCAAGAAACTATACAAAGATACCTGGAAAACTGATATTTGGATAGAGGACATAGATTTAGAGATCAGCAAAGCATAAAAAAGAAATCAACAATATTGCTGACAACTTAATAGGAACATTAGATTCATTTTTGGAAGTTGAAAAGAATATTCCACCGGTACAATTCAAAGAACAGAAGCAGCAATAAAGGACAGCGAAAGGTTCAGTGACAGTCAAAATTTTGCATTGGTGGACATCTATCATATTGTAACCCACCGGTTACAAGGATCTAGGCAGGAACCACACTCCATTGACAATGAATGACATCCTTTGTCATTGATGCCAAAGGGGGAGTAGTGGAGATGAGAAAAATGATTAGAAGAAAGACATCATCAGCTCAGGGGGAGCACACATTTTGGTAACACAGTTTTGACAAGTTTTGGCAGATTCTTTTTGGACACTTTTTGGATTTTTCTCATGAGTGTTGCCATCAATGTCAAAGGGGGAGATTGTTGGAAAATGCACACTCCAATGAGAAATTGTAGGTGATTGAAGGTTTTTTCATTGATGACAACCTTACAATCACGTGTTACCGACAGGCACCGGGAATGATAGACTCTACACCGACATACAGTTCACCGGCACCATGGCCGACAGGAATTTTGTTTAATTGTATTTTGTATTTAATTATAAAATCTTTTTGTAAGCTGACATGGTAGATTGTAATAAGACTCATATAAGTATGAGAACTTGTAGATCATTTAGAAAAAGTGGAATGGCTAGATTATTGCAGACCTAATGTGTGAATTGTAAGGCAAATTTTGGATAAGGGTTTATGATTATTACAGAGCTTAAACTGGTACTGAACCTGGCATAGCAGATGATGATTTGAATCAGTACATGACATTGGATTTTCATAATCCACTTTTGTAAGTCAATGAGACTTCTTTTGTAACTGAGTAGTGAGCTCTAGGCACTTGGCCTTCTTGCATGTGTAGGTCCCTATTGTAATAGTAATATTCTCTTATTGGCGAGTAAGCGAATATTGTGGGTCATAAATCCCACTGAGGTTTTTCCCACACCGGGTTTCCTTGTTAAAATATTGTGTTATGGTGTGTCTTTCATGTTGTGCTTATTATTCTTATTTTCTGCATTAATTTTGGTTTACCGGTACACAGTTTTGGAATGCTTTTCATATGATAAGTTCAGAAAATTCATTAACCGGTTAGATACCGATTCACCCACCCACCCCTCTCAATATCTTTGGGAATCCTAACAAGATCAACAGCTATAGCCATACCGCAATGTGAAGATGCTCGCCAGTTATCCCCCGTGACATGGCGACTAGTGAGGTGGCGGTCCACTAGCAGATGAGGTGTCATCCCGGTGGATCTGCAAGCGAATCACAGGGTGCCATGTGGCGAAGCGCAGATGGAAAATCATCTAAAAATTAAAATTAAATATATAGTCCCAACTATAGAAGAAATTAAAAAATTTAAATGATTGGTTTGCAATCCATGATTAATTCACTAGAGGGGTATTTTTTAGCCAAATATGCAAGTATTATATATTGTTGGAAAGCTCTCAAAATGAGATATTCGTTACTTTAATCAGTTTCAACAAATATCAGATATTTTGAGAGCAGCTTCTGTGGGCATGTTGCAAGGAAATTTTTTAGTTGAGGATATAGGACAATTGGCAAATGGTGATGCAGATCTGATCTTTTCCCTCCTCTTTATATTCTCAGTTATTCTCATTTTGTAAAGGTTCCTAGTTTTTTGGAAATTTCCTCCAAGGGAGAAATCCGAAATTGCAGGTTCCAGTGATGGAATTTTTCATTCTTTGCAAATAACAGTGTGTTTCTGTTGGGTTTTCAGTTTTGTCTTTGTTGTAGGTTTTGTTTTAGTTTGCAGGTTTACACATATGCAAGGCATGTGTGAGTTTCCACAAAATTGTCTCCAAGATACCATTTGAAATTATACACTTTCATTTTATCAAAGGGTAATTTGGATTTGTCTTTCAGTCTTCTCTAAGAGTGTAATGTTTGTCTTTTGGGTATTCTTCTAGGAAGCATTTAAATCCTGAAACCCAGCATTAATGATTTTGAATGTGTATATTGGATGTATATATAAGTATGATTTTGTGACAGAGTAGAGGATTGTGTTAATGTAATGCATTAATACATGAAAATTCAATGTCAAAAGTAACTTGCATCTGAGATTTCTCTTTTAGTTTTATGCATGACTCTATGGCTAGGATAAGGCACTAGTCTTTTGTAATGTTGAAGGATTGTCAGAGTACCAATTTTAAAATCCAATCAAAATATCTTTTTCTTTTTGTTCTATGGTAGTGTTCCACCTATCTCAAGCTCAAATGTAATTGAGAACAAATGTGAATATAGCTAGTTTGCAGTACTTTCCTTATTGTTGAGCTATGTCTGAGATTTCTGCTTTAATGGTGATGTTGTGTGTGAGCTTTAGACTATATGTGAAGTGCATCATAGGTAAACACACCTAGGCCTTGTAGAACCTAAAGAGAAGAAGGATTAAATATCCTTCTTAAGTTGGTCCAGTTTGTCTTTTGAAATCATAGTTGAGGTTAGATACCTTTCAAAATTTGGTTGTAGATTATACTGGTTTCTGATTTTATTGTTCAGCATAAAAAGGAACCAACAAAAATGGCAACTCTGCTGGGGAACAAAATAGTAACTACATAATTTCATCTAGTTAGTCAGTCCATTGAGATTGCACAGAGTTGAAAATGTCTTTTATGGTTGAGGGATTTAGTATTATGTTTTGAGGTTGTAATGGTGTTGTCTGTTATCAAAGAAAGTTTCTTGTGAAGAGTTGAAATGTATATATTGCTAAGAGTTGTAAGAAGTCCTTGGAGTTGTTTATAATTTTTCCCAATGTCATAATTGGGTGGCAACTCTAGTCTCTATTCTAGTGCTTGCAGGAAGTTTATGTTCCAATATTTTCACAAGATTAGTAGATGATTTGATGAATCATATTAAGATGCAGATAATTAAATTAGTTGCATGCTCAGACATGGTGCTCTCATCGTAAAAGCTTGCAAAGAAAAGTGCAGTAAAAGATTATAGCTCACACATAAGTCTGATGCATTTTTCAGATTTATGTTAAATAACCTGGAGTGAATTTGTTGCTGAAAGATTGAAGGAAAAATAAAAAATTAAATATATTTTGAATGGCATTTTGTTACTCACAATGTCCTGTATACAAGAGGTGGTGACTCTGAGGTAAAAGACCAAGCTAAAATGTGAATAAATGTTCAGACCTACAAGTTTTATATCTGCAAATATCTAGGTACTTTCAAAAGTTTCAATGCAAAATATTTTCTTCTAAAAATTTGAATGAGTAAAATAGTTTTCCCATTACGTGAACAACACTAGTAAAGAGGGAAAAAGAGGAATTACAAGTCTATTTGCATATCTATTTTGTTGAAGTTTCCAGCATATATGTTTTGTTGTAGTATGCAAATTTGGAGAAACTTTGTATGAGCAATGTTATGAATAGATCAATATGATGATATATACTTGATTTTTTTTGTTATTCTACACAAGGTTGTATAATTATTAGTGGAAGCAAATAGAAATGTGTAGTGAAGTCTTGCAACCTTGCACACTTCCACATATAGCCATGCCTAGTGAAATGTCACAACAATGTTATAAGAGAAGTTTCAAAATGAACCACTGTGCTGCTCTAAATTTCAAAGATATTATGGGCTACCCAAATCCTATACCCATAGAAATTAGAAAGCATTTGCCAATATTTAGCAGGAAGAAATCAGAATCAACACATTTACATTTGAAAAGATTTTCAGACTTGATGGGAGATTTTGAAGTTTGTCAAGAAGATGTGTCCATGAAATTAGTTGCCCAATCATTGAAAGAGGATGCAAGAGATTGGTTCTCTTTTTTGCCAGCAAATTGTATTTCCTCATGGGATGAATTAACAACTGACTTTATGGCCCAATTTATTGAAAAGGTGAGTGATTATGATATGCTGAGAGAATTCATGTACATACAAATCAGGGAAGATGAATTGGTACCGACATTTAATATTAGATTTTTATAAATATTGTCTAAAATTTTCAGCAAGTATAGGTTTAGTGATGAAGCATGCTTGGAGATTTATATGAGTGCTTTTGACAAGAAGATAGGTTTCTTATTAAGAGACAAGGAACCCAAAACTTTTCATGAAGCTTTTAACATAGGTAGGGACATTGAAAATAATTTAAAATTTGGGATCTCAAAGAAATTTTCGTGTGTTGCTGCTTCTTGTCAAAACATCTTCAATGGTGAAAGGAAATGTGAAGTTAGGCAAAATTTTCCTTGTCAAGAGATATATATATATATATGAAGGATATGCACCATTTGATTTATATGTCGGCTATGTTGATTATGCGGCTGCAAATTATGAATTTAATCATGCATCTTCTAGGGATACTGATAATGAAAACAATAATGATGATGACCATCGGTCTTTACATCTTGCTAATGTATTTGATGTTGAAGTACTAAATACTGAGGTATCACCAAATGCTGCTGATTATGAGGACAGTGAGTTCAATTTTCAGCACTTTGAAGATATACAAATGAACAATGAAGATCAATTTCAGAATAAGAGTGATCTTGACACAAGTTATTTCTATTCTTATGATCAGCAAATGAATGCCAGTCATGCAACTGAGGATACCTATGAGAATTCTTATTATTCATCTTGTGAACATGATATAAGAGGAGACCAAGTTATATATCTTAGTCATGAATCTGAAATTGAAAGTATTTTTGAAGATAAAAACATATGTGAAAGTGTAGATAATGTTTCATTTTCAGATTTAAATGAACCTATATTTGAATGTTTTCAAAGTTTGACATACCATGAAGAGGATGTGAATGTTGATGGTATGCTTGAACTAGATATGGAGTTATTTGCCTTTGATATAAATATTCATAGTTATGATGTCATTGATGAAAATGCTGAAGTTTCCCCTTTTATTGAACAAGTTTTTGATGCTGATGAAGTTGCCAACAGCAGTAGCATGTGTTGTAAAAAATTATTTCATGATGAAGATAAGAGGTATGGGCTGTGTGATGATTATTTCAGACCACAAATGGAAGTTTTTCAGGTGGATGTAAGTCTGATTGAGAAAGACTTAGCTGAGGATTTGCTTCAACCAGAAGTATGCATTCTTTTCCATGATTGGGATATTGAGAGTGCTGATGTATTGAGTTTGATGAACAAGGATAATATAAAGTGTGATCAGCATAGTGATGTACCACATCTGGACCAAAATGTCAATGTTCCTTATTCGTATCAATTGGTTATTAATGTCCCTCATTCTATGAATTTAAATGATAACAAGGTGTGTGCTGATAAGAATTACAATGGTGAAAATGAATGTTTTATTTTTGAAATTCAGCATGATGATACCATTGAAAAGGATTGAGTTGATTGGGATAGTGAAATGTATGACAACTTGTGGGAAGGCCTCTATAGTGATTTGTCTCATGATTTTACTTTTGTTGAAGTAGTGTGTGGCTATAAAGTTCAAAATCAAGCAAAAGGTGTGCACACTAGCTGTTGTAGTAATGCGATGAAAGGGGTTGATTATAAGGATTATGCTCAGTTGTTGTTGAAAAGTGCCTTTGTTTGGATCATGACATCAGGTGATGAGAATCAGATTTTTGACATAGGTAAATATTGAGATTGTTTGGGGCAGTTTATAATCAGTTGTAAGTATGTTTGTACATATTGTATAGTCGCATTGCTTTCAGTTGTGTGGTTTTCAATAAGGAGCCTTATTTTTGAGAAGAAGAGAAGCGATTTGTTTTTGGGTGGTCTGCTCTACCAAAGATTTTAGATTCTTGTGTCGATCTTGCAATAAATCATCCCCAGTCAGAGCCATTATCGAGACTCATAAAATTTGAGTATTTTGAGAGGCCCATTTCAAGATTTTGCATCTGCATTTTCAAATGACTACCTAATGAGTTAACCTGAGTGGCGTATTTTGAAGAAGGGTAAAATGGAGCCAGTTGATTATCAAGAGGTAAAGCTTTGGAAACTTGTTGTACACTTTTCATTTGGCATATGCAATGTTCTACAACTTTCAGATTTCAATTTGGATCAGTTTATCAAGTACCCATTTCAAGGGGTGAGCTGAACGTTGTTCATAGGTGCAAATTCAGATTTTATTAAGTAGCCTACGTTGAGGCTTTGCACTTCATGACCAGTTGATCGTCATGTTAAAATAAGTATATCCCTGAATTGTATGCATATAGGTGAGTCCACATGCCAAGTTTCAAGTCCTTGTGAATCCATTTTCTTAGTTTGGTAAGCTCAATTCATTTGCAGTTTGTATTGTTTGCATAAGTCCTTGTTTCAACAGCTAGTCAGAGCCTCACTTTGCACGTGTAAAAGTTGCCCTGTTGAATGTCATGTCAGAATGTTTATTTTGGGCTACTGCTAGTATGAAAGAAAAGCTATGTTCCCAGTTTGGAGCTCCTACCAATCCGTTTGATCATTTTTCCAAGATGGTTTTTTGAGTCATTTTATTGAGTTTTCTGCACTTTCATTGTTAGCTCTATTAAAGTGGCAATTTTTCATGAGCTCACCATTTGCACCCTAATATCTTCCTATTCAAACTGAACATTCCATGGCCTTCTCTACACTTCAAAGTATCTATGCCCCAGATTTGGGGATCTACAGAGATCATTTGATATTTTTAGTAAAGGCATTTTGTGGTCCCTACACATTGATTTTATAAGGTTCAAATGCTGACAGAGCCAAAAGGTCATCTTTGTGCATTAATATCTCACCACCCGGGTTTTTTCATGAGGAGTGGTTTTGCAGGATCAAAGTTAACATATTAGAGTACATGCCTATTAGTTTGTGAAGTCCAAAAATGGGTTCTAACTAGTTTTTGAAATTCCTCTTTGGGTTTAAATGTGAAATTGTGACACAAGCGCCTGAAAATTGCAAGTTGAGTTTTAATCATCAGAAAATTGTGCAGATCAACTCCAGATGTATGTTCAAGGTGCCTGAGGTATTTCAAGGGTCAGTTGAATGAAAAAAAAATATTTTTTTAGTCGATCCCACTTTGGGGCCCGATCTGGCTCATACCCGTGTATTAATTTTATGGCTAAATGTTCTTAATTCATAGTAGTGCATATTAACACAAGCTTGAATTCAATTGGCAACTTGGTTTAGTGGCAGATGATTTCATTTCATTTTTTTTCATATATAGATGTTGGTACTTCATGTATATGTCCATCAAGTTTGATACATATACAATAACTATAGAAAGGGGGCAATTTGAAATGAAATTAGCAGGCGTTAAGCCAAATCTAACGTAGTGTGGTGTGAAGATCATTAGAAACTTCAAAAAAAGGTATATTGCCAGCATCCTTCATGTGTGGGGTTTGTAAAGAGTATAAAAAATTTCAGCAGATGCATTTGGCATGAAGCCAAATCCACTTACTCTCCAGCATTCTCCTTGCCTACTGTATGGTTAACTGAGGAGAGGCTTAGTAACTTTCTGCAAAATTCAATTGGCATTGAAATATTCAAGAAAATACATGTATTGTCAGGTGTAGAACCAAGTTCCATGACCTTGGTAGCCCTTCCTTACCTCCCACACATAGCATATTAGGTCGTGGAACCTTTCAAACAAATACAATTGGCAATTTTAATGCCAAATCCTCCCTATCATTAGGATGGCGTTTGAAAGGGTTTTGGAAAGTGTTAGCAAATGCCATGGGTGGACTCAAAGCCAACTTTTCCTCTCCCATGTGATAGTAGCCAGTTAAACTTCTGGCAAATGTACCTGGCAGACAACGTGGAATGGAGAGGGTTTTATAAGCTTTTAACAAATGTAGTTGACAGGCAAAATGGCCAGCCCTCCCTCGCGTGAGTTGCAGATTTAAAAAGTTTCATTGGTAGATGTAAACCAGAGTTCACGAGCCTTTCTTGCATCCTCCCCTTTCGTGAGCTGTGGGTTTGGCATTGAAAGGGCATCATAGAGATTTCTGCAAATGTAAATAGTAGGTTTACCTCCACAAAACTTGCCTACATCCTTCCTTTGTGTGGTTTTTGGAAGGCAACAGTTTTAAAAAGAAATCTTCAAATAAATGCGATGGGCACGTGTGTATGCCAAATCGTCCCTGCAGATGGAAAGGTGGTTAAAAGACTCAAAAATTTTCAAGCAAATGACATCACCAGGCATAATGCCTTTATCCCACATTAGCTGTGAAGAGGGAATATTTGATATTTAAAACCAATGCCACACACATCTATAGTGTCAAACCTTAAAGGCTTTTGACAAGGAGCTAGCTTGGTGACCCAGTGGACCCCATGCATGCGTGTGCATTCCGAGGCAACCAAATTTTGTAGTAGAAAGGCGAATTAACAAGCGAGTAAGTTGCAGATGATCTAATGATCGTCGCTATACCACAATGGAAATACATTCAAACTTTAATCATTGTGACATGGAGACTAGATGGTGGGCCCGACAAGTGAGCAGCTCATGTGTTAAAGATCGAGCAGGTTCGAGGTAGATCAATAGTCGTCGCCATACCGCAATGAGAAGATGCTCGCCACTTATTCCCTCTAACATGGCGACTGGTGAGGTGGCGGTCCAGTGGTAGATGAGGTGTCATCACGGTGGATCTGCAAGAGAATCATAGGGTGCCATGTGGCGGAGCACAAATGGAAAATCATGTAAAAATTAAAATTAAATATATAGTCCCAGTTGTAGAAGAAATTCAAAAATTTAAATGATTTGTCTGCAATCTATGATTAATTCACTAGAGGGGTATTTTTTAGCCAAATATGCAAGTATTATATATCAATGGAAAGCTCTCAAAATGAGATATTCGTTACTTTAATCAATTTCAACAAATATTAGATATTTTCAGAGCAGTTTCTGTGGGCATGTTGTTGTTAGGTCTCGGAGACAATTGAGAGGGGGGGGTGAATCAGTTGTCAAATAAGTTCAAACCAAAAACAACTTAACCAACTTAATGCTTAATACCGGTAAACTAATTCAATATGCCGGTAGACAATTTTAACAGTTAATTGCTATACCGGTAAGGATTAGTGCATGAAACATAAAGACAAAGTCATCCACAACACATAACACCAATATTTGTATGTGGAAACCCTGTAAGGGGAAAAACCACGGTGGGAAACCTTACCCACAATTAGATGATACTACTGTAGATAGTAAGTGTACATAAATGGGGTCTGCACATGCAGAAAGGCTAAGTGCCTAGATCTCACTACTCAATCACAAAATGGGAAGTCTTACTAACTTACAATTGGATGGTTAAATCCAATAAGAATGTACTGTTAAAATTAGCATCTTCATATGCTGGATTCAGTACCGATGTAGTTCTGATTGTCTTCACAAAAACCCTCCTTCAATCTTCAAATGATGTCTACATGTATAGCTCTGCTTATTCTCGCATGTACCTTCACAGAATCCTTTTTTGCATTCCACACTTGATCTTACAAATAAGATCTTATATTTATACCATAACCTAAGACCAATTTTAGTAGGTCGTCTCTACAAGATATTACAATAAAATTAATCTATATATCAATTAATACCCGATGCAACAACCGATTCAATATGTCGGCTTAATGCATTTACAACAATAATAATTCATCTCCATAGCATGCCATACTGATCTAGAAAAGATAAACCTGCCCATGATCATTATATCTTGCTGGTGTACTAGATACTGATTGTTGGCATTATAAGAGACAAGGAGAGATTGTTGGTATTTCAATAAGGATATTGAGAAGGTTGTTGATGATTATGGATATAACTGATTAAGGATGTTTACTGTCTTAATATTATTATTTTGTCATTGATGTCAAGAAATTGATTTTCTAATTCAGTATGATGTTGCCATATCTTAAAAACTATGATTTGATGAGTATAAAGATGTCGGTAAAAGACACAAAAAGAATGTGATGAATAAGGGGAGAAATAAGTTATTCAATGGGCAACTATTACTGAGTTAGACAATGATGAGATCATGATGTTTAGATTGTTTTGATATCCTACATATGTTATTAATTATAAGGTTAATACTATACTATGTTACCGAGCAAAGAACCTAGTCGATAAACCCTAAGGAACCTAGTCAGTAAACCCTAAGGTTATCGCTATCGGTTAATGAAGGTAGAATGTCTACTGAGTGAAGTTTAGTATTTATCGAGTTGCAATCGAGTAGTAATAGAATGCATTGAATGAATAAAAGCATTATTTAATGAAGGAAGCTAATGAGCTGGCTATGATTAAATGATTGGTATGTCGTGCATGAAGTTTTTTACGAATCTATGGCAAAAGAAAATTGGTAGGAAGATCTACAGCTCAGATTGAACTGCAACACCCTAGCAAAAGTTCCAAGAAATGTATGCAAGTTCCAAGGTGGGGTAAAACATTTTTTTAGATCGAAGGATACATTGAACCTGGTCAAATTTTGAAGATCTAATGGCTATGATTTATCATGGAAAATGGGATCAAGGAGATTAAGCGGTCAACAAATTGTTTATAAATAAGGAATTGTTGATAAATAATGCATGCAAGCAAATGTATGCATAGGGAGGCTACATAGTGATTACCGAACACATAAGCTTGAAGACCTATTTTGAATAATAGAGTATAGAGGCCAGCAGATGGACAAGATAAGTCCTATTGTATTGAGCAAATAAGAATCTGCTTTAGCATTTTAGATGTGAAGTTGCAGATAGATTTTTATTACTGTTATTTTGTAAAGTGATAGAAAATCTCTTAACCGAGTGGACTTAACAGTTTTATTTGTAAAACCCTCTAGCAAGGTGACATTTTGATTGAGTGTTTGAAATCCTTTAACAAGGTCACTTCTAACAAGGTGAAGATCCTAACAGATCTGAGGGAAATCCCTTAACCGGGTCACATCTAGCAATGTGTTTGTAATCTTTAACGGGATTTGCTTTTAACCGAGCATACTCTAGAAGTGTATATTTCTTAGTGGGTCCAAAATCCCACAGTGGTTTTTCCCTATTTGGGTTTCCACGTTAAATCTAGTGTTATGAGTGTTATGATGTTTATATGCTTTTGAGTTTGCATGTTTAGTAGTTTTGGTTATATTACTGAAGTATATGATACTGAGGTTGAATCTATTGTTTTTATGGAAGATTAAGTTTGTATGATTCACCCCCCCCCTCTCATCTTATTATCTTGGCATCTGTACTTAACATTAAGTATTAGAACTATCATTGGTGACTATGCATGAGTCACTTGCTTCCTCATGAATGTTGTTGATTCTCCAAAGTGCCAGAGTTGAAAATTGTTTAGTAGGTGTTGACATCAATGACAAAACCATACCAAAATACCAACAATTTCCCCCTTTGGCATTGATGGCAACACAAGATGGAAAAACCATTAAAGTGCCATAACAGAAATGCCAAATACTCAAAAACCAACAATCTCTGAAATCAAGATACAGAAAGTAATAATCTCTCCCAAACAACAATCTCTCCCCCTGGGAGAAACATGTGTTTTCCTTGTGTTTTTCCATACCAATCTCTCCCCCTTTGACATCAAATTCCAAAGTTCTTAACAAGCCAAGTTCATATACAAAATACCAATCAATTTAGTATACCAACTACTCCCCCTAAGAAGTAGCTTCCCATCAAAGCTGGAAAAAAGATTTCTCTGTTAATTCTACCAGTTGATGACAATCATCAACTTCCTAAGTCTCTACCGGTGGGGGTATGACCCCAAGCTGATTTCTGAGATATTCAAAAGTCTCCTTAGGCAAAGGTTTAGTAAAGATATCTGTAATCTGCTCTTTAGTATTCACATAAACTAGTTTTATTTCCTTTGCTTCAACATTTTCCCTTAGAAAATTCAGTTTGATAGAAACATGTTTTGTTTTGGAATGTAATACCGGATTCTTAGATATATCAATTGCTGCAGTGTTATCACAATAGATAGTAATAGGTTCCTTGCATTTTACCTTTATGTCTTTCAACATTTGCTTAAGCCATAGTACCTGGGTACAGTTAGTTGTTGTTGCAACATATTCTGATTCTGCTATTAATAAAGATGTACAACTTTGTTTCTTACTCAACCAAGAAATTAGTCTGTTTCTAAGAAAGATTGCTCCATCGGTGGTTCTTTTTCTATCATCCACATCTCCTGCCCAATTTGCATCTATGTATGCACATAATTCAAAGTTTTCATCTCTAGGATACCCTAATCCAAGATTTATAGTACCTTGTAAGTACCGGAAAATCCTTTTTACTACTAATTCATGATTTTCTCTAGGATTACTTTGAAATCTTGAAACAATACATACTGCATTCATAATATCAGGTCTGGTTTGTGTCAAATATAGTAAACCTCCTATCAAAGATTTGTATCTAGTTGGATTAATAGGTGTAGATTCATCCCTTAGTGATAATTTGTCATTTGTGGTCATAGGTGTGCTTACCGGTTTAGAGTTCTCCATTCCAAATTTCTTTAGTAACTCTTTTAAGTACTTCGATTGACACAAGAATATACCTTTATCAGTATATGAAATCTACAATCCTAAAAAGAATTTTACGGTACTTAAAGGGTACTATAAATCTTGGATTATGGTATCCTAGAGATGAAAACTTTGAATTATGTGCATACATAGATGCAAATTGGGCAAGAGATGTGGATGATAGAAAAAGCACCACTGACGGAGCATTCTTTCTTGGAAACAGACTAATTTCTTGGTTGAGTAAGAAATAAAGTTGTACATCTTTATCAATAGCAAAATCAGAATATGTTGCAATAGCAACTAACTGTACACAGGTACTATGGCTCAAGCAAATGTTGAAAGACATAAAGGTAAAATGCAAGGAACTTATTACTATCTATTGTGATAACACTACAACAATTGATATATCCAAGAATCCGGTATTACATTCCAAAACTAAACATGTTTCTATCAAACTAAATTTTCTAAGGGAAAATGTTGAAGCAAAGGAAATAAAACTAGTTTATGTGAATACTAAAGAGCAGATTGCAGATTTGACCATCCAATTGTAAAGAGAAGATTGCAGATGTGAATAAGATTGGAAATTTTTTAGTTGAGGATATAGGACACTTGGCAAATGGTGATGCAGATTTGATCTTTTCCCTCCTCTTTATATTCTGAGTTCTTCTTATTTTGTAAAGTTTCCTAGTTTTTTGGAAATTTCCTCCAAGGGAGAAATCCGAAATTACAAGTTCCAGTGATGGAATTTTTCATTCTTTGCAAATAACAGTGTGTTTCTATTGGGTTTTCAGTGTTGTCTTTATTGTAGGTTTTGTTTCAGTTTGTAGGTTTACACATATGCAAGGCATGTGTGAGTTTCCACAAAATTGTCTCCAAGATACCATTTGAAATTATACAATTTCATTTTATCAAAGGGTAATTTGGATTTGTCTCTTTCAGTCTTCTCTGAGAGTGTAATGCTTGTCTTTTGGGTATTCTTCTAGGAAGGATTTAAATCCTGAAACCCAACATTGATGATTTTAAATGTGTATATTGGATGTATATATAAGTATGATTTTGTGATAGAGAAAAGGATTGTGTTAATGTAATGCATTAATAAATGAAAATTCAATGTCAAAAGTAACTTGCATCTGAGATGTCTCTTTCAGTTTTATGCATGACTCTATGGCTGGTATAAGGCACTGGTCTTTTGTAATGTTGAAGGATTGTCAGAACACCAATTTGAAACCCCAATCAGAATATCTTTTTCTTTTTGTTCTATGGTAGTGTTCCACCTATCTCACGCTCAAATGTAATTGAGAGTAAATGTGAATATAGCTAGTTTGCAGTACTTTCTTTATTGTTGAGCTATGTTTGAGATTTCTGCTTTAATGGTGATGTTGTGTGTGAGTTTTAGACTATATGTGAAGTATATCACAGGTAAACCTATCTAGGCCTTGCAGAGCTTAAAGAGGAGAAGGATTAAATATCCTTGTTAAATTGGTCTAGTTTGTCTTTTGAAATCATAGTTGAGGTTAGCTACCTTTTAAAATTTGGTTGCAGATTATACTAGTTGCTGATTTTGTTGTTCATCATAAAAAGGAACCAACACTAACTTCTCAATTGTTTTTGCATTTCCAAAAATTTCCTCTGATGGTTCTGGTGGAGCATCTAAGAGTATTCTAGCATATGAATCTAAGATGTGTGAATCCACCTCATATCCCATTTCAGTAATCTAGATAGTTCTAGGTCTAACTCCCTCCATCCAAATTTCATCTCTTTTCACTACAAAGCATATCTGTTTATCATATTTATCCACAATGCTTTGAGGAATCTTTTCCCTTTGTCTCATTTTAGCTTGGAAATTCTTGAAATAGTCTTTCACCAACTCATCACCATCAGATCCCATACTGGTAATTGCCTCCTTTATCTGTTTTCCAACAAAAATATCATAGGAAAATTCATTATGTCCTATATCGGGAATCTCTTTTGAAAAGTAAAACATTAAACACACAATCAGACTTCCAAATTTGAAGGTTCCTTCCTTATCACCTTGGATTTTGTGCAAATTCTCTAATAGTTCATCCTTTAACCATTAGTAGATGTCAATTTTAGCATTGTCTAATATCATCTCATGAGCACTATGAATGCAGGTACTAAATACAAAATTCAACCTATTAGTATGAGCAACTTTATAACCAATGACCATACTTGCAAATTTAACATTGTTATCATTTATATCATTGACCCTAAGTGACCTATTGCCAAATGTAGCTTAGGTTAAGCTCATAACATCTTTGTTTGGGATTTTCTTCTTCTTGTCAGGCCTGGTGCCGGTGGATGGTAAACTAGTAATAGCCCTTATAGCTTCCTTAGTAATCTTAAAAACTGAGTCCAACCACATAAATTCACTATGAACCCTACTAAGAACATAGCGGACGGTTGCATCTGAGAATTCCGACATATGGAGGATATCAATGAAACCTAAATCCTCAACTACCTTGTGTTCCGGTTTCACTACCCCATTCTTGTCAGTGATAATATTCATGTACATGTTCTTCAAATCTTCAAACACTAAACTCTCTATGTTATAATATATGTATGCCCTAGGGTCTTCAGCAAACGCAACTCCCTTCAGAATTTTCAAAAATGCACAAATGGAGTCATCCAGTTTTGCAATCTTAGGAATTATTTTGAAAATGGGTCTAGGTCATTTAATGTTCTCCACCATGGTAGGGTTTGCTACGAATTCAAGAATGGAGGATGAAAAAGCCATTGTGAGAGATAAATACCTTTAAACTAAGAAATCCTTGAATGCTCTGAAAAAAATTTGTTGCTTCGCCTTTAGAATGTATTTGCTCAATTTCACTCTCTTTGAATGCTTGAAGCTTGGTGAGATGAAATGAGAAGTTACCATGATTTATAACCAAAAATTTTAACTTACAACCACAATAAATGCTTCGTCGGAAAAGTTAAAACTCCACATATCTGCCGATAAAGAAGAAATATAACTTCTTACCACCAACCAAGGGTAAATGCATGATCTTCAATTGGTTACCTCACCCCTAAGGATTATTCCTTAGTTAGATGAATAATCTCCTACAGGTGCAGGATTGCTCTGTTCTGCTAGTGCAGAGACAGATCCATCATTCCTCTGATCTCTCTTCTTGATCCATTTATTAGTGAATTCTTGCTTGATTTCATTTACCTTTTCTTTGCCTTTTTCATTAGATCCTTTATTGTTCACCGGTACACTCTTGCTTCTACAAAATTTTGCAATATGCCCAATCTTGTTACATGCATAACAAGTTGCATTGTTTCTTTGAATATCTTTTCTATAACCTTGACCAGTTTGAGTTCTGCATTGATTAGATAAATGTCCAAATCTACCACAAACATAGCATTTCACATTCATTCTACAATTCTCTGAGTTATGACCCTTTTTATTGCATTTGGAACATTGATCGGGGGATGAGTTTGTATTCTGATTATTCTTAAATTTGCATTGATTTTCTCTATGACCAAATTTATTGCAATTAAAACATTTCCCATTAAATTTATAAGCATTAGGTTGCCTTACCAGTTTGCTATGATCATGATTGTTTGCAGTTCTAGAACTTTCTCCATGTTCAAATCCAGGTCCAATTGTTTCTCCATCATCTTTCTAACTTTTCAACATATCATCAAGATTATTTGAACTCTTCTTGAATTTGTCTTTGTATTCATTTGCAGTGACCAATTCACTTTCCAAAGTGCTAACTTGTCTCATAAGTTCCTCTTTATCATGTTGCATATGAATCAAATCTATTTTAAGAATATCATTTCCATAACTAAGCCTTAGAGATTCATCTGATCTTTCATTAAGTCTTCTGGCCAAATCTTCTTCATTCCTCTTTCTATCTTCAATATCCTTGCATAATCTCATGGTTAAATCTTGCATCTCATTCTTCATGTTACTGTTCTCTTGTCTCAATTTCTCTGCAATATCTCTGAGATTTTCCTTTTCTTCATCATCTTGATTTTGCAATTGCACATGTAATTCTTTTCTCTTATTCTTTTCTATAACCAAGTTATCTTGAAGTGCTTTGATTAATTCCCGAGCAGTTCTGAGTTCATCTTCCGGTTTGATATTTTTCATTTTTTCTACATCAAAATCTTCAAGAGCTCCTTCCAACTATTGTCTCAAACTTTCCATCGGTATCAGTTTCAGAATCTTCCTCAAGTTGTTAGGCTTCTGCAAATAGAGGACTCGGCTCTGATACCAATTGTTAGATACTTGATCAGTCCCAAAGACACTGAGAGGGGGGGGGGGTAAATCAATATCTAACTGATATCCAAAAGATTTAAACTTGTTTGCAACTTTATAACCCAAATTAATATATCGGTAAACAAGTAATAATGCAATAAAGAAAAACAAAAGTATAACCATCAATGCACACCATAACACAGATATTTTTGGCAAGGAAACTCGATAGGGGAAAAACCTCGATGGGATTTGTGACCCACAATATTTACTCACTGGCCAATATGAATAAATATTAATTATACAATAGGGGCTTGCACATGCAGGAAGGCCAACAGCCTAAAGCTCACTGCTCAATCACAAAAGGGAGTCCCACTGACTACAATTGGATGGTTAAATCCAATGACAATGTACTACTCAAAATAGCATCTGCAATGCTGGATTCAGTATCGGTTTAAGCCTTGTCAGATACCTCTACCATAAACCTTGCTTCACTCTGCTCTGCTCTTATTCGCTCATAAAATAGTTACATTTTAATGCATATACAGTTATTCGCTCTCATATACCGCTTACATTCATTACCTAATTACATTTCAAAATGACCTACAAGATCTCATACATATATGAGTCTTTACAATACATCATGTCGGCTATACAATATAATTACAATACAAAACAATATTATTTCCATGTCGACTTAGAGTGTCGGTGTGATCTATTGTTGGTGTAGACTGGATGTCGGTGTGAATAAACTTGTAGTGCTTGTCAGTGCCGGTCGATGATGTTTGTTGCTAGTGTAACCTATGAACCATGTTACCAATTGGTTGTCATCAATGACAACATCAACTATTCTCATCTGAGTGTGTAATGCCAACATATGTCACATTGATCTTGAGGTATTTAACAAGGACAATTTTGGAGAAAATGCTACCTCCAAATACAAGATAGATTCTATATTGGATCATTTAGCCTCTTTTCCATTAGTGATGTAGCCCCTAGAGTTATTTTTAACCATTGCACATGATTGTGACCCAAGGAGAAGGAAGTCCTAAGACCCCTATGGTGTTGATATTCCTGATCTAACCATTTAAATATGATCAAGAATACCTTTTACTTGCCTCCTCTTAGAGAAAATATCCCAATGACAGAGGAGAAAGACAAATCTACTCATGAGGCAAATGAAGCAAGCTACCTAAGACACTCAAACCAAGCATTGGTTTAAAATAGAGAGAAAATTAGTGTCCAATATCCTTATGAAGTTGACTAGAGTTGAATTTGTACTAGAGGTAGGAGAATTCATTATACTTTTGATTAGGGCATTAGAAAAGAAAGATTCCAAGAGTTATGAGACATGAATGTTCTAATTTATCAATATCATTCTAAAAGGTAAATCTTACTTAGACTGGGGGAAAGTTATGCCAAATAATATTCCTAACTAATTGACCATGAAGGTAAACACCAAGAGTTTTTATATTGCATAATACCTAATATACTTAGAAGCCAAAGTTGGGAACTTTCAAAGATTGTTAATTTATTAGATTAGGAGAGAAGCTTTAGGACAAAGTGGAGAAGATCTAGACAAATTAAAAATTGGTAGTTTTATCTACAATTAGATTTTAAGGAAGAAAAAAGGAATTTCAAGAGGGTAAATGATGCCTTTATGTATGCCATAATTACCAAGTCACAAGAGATATTTATGATGCCTTCATGTATGTCATGGATTGTTGTCATTAATTACTTGGAAGACCATGGAAGTTTGATAGACATTCCATTTATGATGGAAGAGATAACACATATCTGATTGAAAAGGATGGGACTACTTTTACACTAACGCCATTGTAGGAGGATGATAAAGGACAGGGTAAGGCAGCTAAGGTAGAAATGTTGGGTAAGAAAGAAATTGTCAATATTGTGGAGGATAACCATGAAATGTATGTAGTTGTTTCAAGGCATGAAAATGCTAGGTCAGTGAGTGTGGTGAGTGGTCCAATTTAGAAGAGCAAAGAAGGTGGAATGTTGTCAAAATTGGGTAAAGAGAACGTAAGAAATTAAGTGCAAGACTGGTTAGAAGAGCATGATCAGATTTTAGTAGGGGCAGTGTATTGTACTTTGATTTCTATGGAGGTTAGTGGGCACTTGAGATCTTCTAGTGTAGTGGTCTATGGGCTGATAATATAGTGGTTCATAAGCTTGATAAGGCAATTAACTTGAAGACAAAGGTAAAGGTAAAAGATGGAATGATTGAAGGTGAATGGAAAGGTGAGTTTAAGTGCTCATCAAGAGAGAAAAAGAAGGTAGTTCAAGAAAGGAATGATGAGGACTTATTTGTAGGTGTTAAGGTCTCTTCTACATTCATTTGTGACAAGAGAAAGATGGGAAGAGAGTTAGTGGGTTAGTTTGTGAAGGGGCAATGTCTAGGCGACACCCCGCTAAAGAGTGCAAGGAGTGTCAAAAGACTTCAAAATTTGATCCAATGAAAAGGTATACCAGTTGGAGACAACATTTGGAGGCCAGAGCATAATGACATCTAGAGTGGTTTGGTGTAGAAAACTCCTCAAGGGGACTTGAGTAAAAATTCTACCTAGGGTGTATGGTACAAGGACACCCAATGTCTTTCATGCCTCCATGAGGCTAGTTTGAGTCTTTTCATGTTAAGGTTTAAATAAGGTCCTTTGGACCATTTGTAATGGTTTGAACTCAATTGTAGAGTCAGGTTGATCAGGACGTCTATATGGGCAATGTTGTCATAATATTGTCAAATGTAACAACATTGTCACAATGAGTAATCTATGGTGTTTGAACATGTAAAAAGGCCCATTTGAACTCATTAGGTATGTTTTTTGTGTTTATAAGTAATATAGGGTCTATTTAGAAATTTTTATGAATAGTGTGCAAAAGTTGCTAAGCAACTTTGCAAATTTGTCATTTTGCAAATTGGAACAAATTGGAAGTTAAACAATCACAAATTTGAAAGGTAGTTGTGAATCATTGGTATTCATTGAAAACATGTTTAAATAGCCTCTAGATCACTGAGGTATGGTTGTTGGTTGTATTTGTGAAGAGAAGTAATAAAATCAAAGTTTGTTTCCTACACTTTGTTGTCTTCTTCTCTGTTATAGTGGTTGGTACTTGTCTGTATGAACAAGATGGTCTCAGACCAAGTATCACCTTTCTTTTGACACCAATATCGTAAGATTTCATAAGGTTTTGATAATTTTACAAATGCATCTTTGAAAACTATCTTGAGAACCTAGTTCCAAGGGTTTGAAGAGAAAAATATGAATTTAGCACCATTCCACTGTTGTAAATTTGTCAAAATTAGTGGAATGGATGGGATGTGGGTAAACTACATGGGTTTTGAATAATTTTTTTCAAGGAGTGGAATTTGAGGTATTTTTTAGCCAGAGTTAGCCTAACATCTTCATGTGTTAGGTCGAGTACCATAGGTAGAAGAGGGAATCTTCAAGACAATCTAATATCAATGAGTTGGGATGCTAAAACTTGTAAAATTGGTCCATATGTGATGTTTCTCTACTTGTGGAGTTGTATTTTGAAGTTTGGCATCTGATTGGCTTGCACTTTCTTTGGGAAAGTGGCCTAATTAGGCCTAATTGCCACAATACTAGTGAAAAACATAGGGATACTTTCTGAAACAACCCCTAGATCCAAGTTGATATGTTGTAGATGAGACAAAAGGGTATTAATAAATGCCCTTATTTTATCCTGAAACCATTTGTACAAAAAGATAAGTAGGAAAAACCCTCTAGGTATGGCTACAAGGAGTTTAGCCCAGTTATGAAGCAACCCACTATGAGACTTGTTAGAGGCATGTACCAATGCATGGAAAGTGTTTGTCCTGATTCCCTAAGAGATTTAAGATTTCTACACTTTAGGTATTGAATCAGATGGAATTCTAGACCAAGTTTGTATCCAAACTGGCCTATTGCTAAGAATCCTAGTGAAGAGATAGGTGAGTTGGGAGAAAGATCTCAACTTTGTCTCTTTTGTGAGTCCTCTTTGGTGATTTAATTGTGTAATTTGTGATCATATTGACCTTATCTACATCAAGTGGTATCAGATATTTTAAGGGAGATTGGTTGGAGTTTGCATAGAGGAAGGTTGGAAGTTGTAAAGTCAAGATGCCTCCTAAGAATAGTGGCACTACTAGAGAGTTGTAGGAGCTAAAAGAGAGACATGAAAAGTTTTTGGAGTCCCATAATGTCGTGTTAGCAATTCTTTCTTCCCTTGAGTATAATCAAAGAATATGTGTGATATTAGATGATGAAAGTGAATTTGAGGACGGAGAGGGGGAAGGAGAGAATGAAGGAGAGGAAGAGCAATTGGACCTTGAGAAACATAGGATAACCAGATTTCTAAGAGAAGTTAAAGGTGATAAATATAAGATGAAAGTTGATTTGCCTAGATGTATGGAGGTAATTTGAATGATGAAGAGCTTCTAGATTGGATTGCAGCTATGGACAATCACTTTGAATGTGAGGATGTTCTTGATGTGCAGAAGGTGAAGGTAGCAAAGACAAAACTCAAGGGACATGCATTATTATGTTGGGACTGTGAACAAGCTAAGGGGAGAAAGAAAGGTAAAGAAAATATAGTTTCTTGGGAGAGGATGGTTGCTAAACTTAAAGGTGAGTTCCTTCCTAAAGACTATGAAGTTCAATTGTATAAGAAACTCCAAGGTCTGAAACAAAAGTATTTAGATGTTTAGACTTATATAGATGAGTTTTATAATTTGACCATAACATCAAGTAGGATGGAAGGTGAGGTTGAAAAGGTTGCTAGATACCTTGGCTGACTTAGATTTAACATTTAAGATGAACTAGTTGCGGGAAATCCAAGGAAAGTTGAAGAATGTTTTCAGTTGGCCATTAGAGTGGAAGAGAAGATAAAAATAAGGCAACACAAGTCCATTAGAAGAAGAGGCAGCAATAGAGAGGTATAGGATCCTTCCCTACATCAAAATAGTCCTATGAAAAACAAGAAGATGCAAGCAAAGGTAAAGAACAAGTCACTAATTCTAGAGGTGGATTTAGAGGTTTTAGAGGAAGGTTTGGTGGGGGTAGAAGTTCCAACAAATTCTCAATAATATGCTACAATTGTAATCAGTTTGGTCATCTAGCATGGATGTGTCCAGAAAGACAAGGCTCTACTTAAAGTGTTGGTGGTAAGAGAGTGAAATTGGTGAAAGAAGATGTTGAAAGAGTACATTATCCTAATCATATTTTTTCTTTAGAAGTGGGAGAATCATTGATGGTGAGAAGATTAGTACTCAAGGCATCAAAGGAGAAGGATATGAAACAAAGGACTCTTTTCAAGACCACATGCAAGTGCAAAGGCAAGGTATGTAAGGTTGTTATAGATTCAGGAAGCACTGATAATATGGTGTCCATGGAAATGGTAGACAAACTGAATTTGGAGAAAATACCTCATGAAACACCATACAAGGTGTCTTGGTTGAATGACAATTAGTTTGTTTTTTGTGAATGAACAAGCTTTGGTTATGTTTAATATTGGTGGATATAGAGATAAGGTTCTTTGTGATGTAATACCCATGGATTTTTGTCATTTATTACTTATAAGACCATGGCAGTTTGATAGAAATACCATCTATGGTGGAAAAGATAATACATATCAGATTGAAAAGGATGGGACTACTTTTACACTAACACCATTACAAGGGAATGATAAAGGACAGGGTAAGGTAGCTAAGGTAATCATGTTGGGTATGAAAGAATTTGTCAAGATTGTGGAGGATAACCATGAAAATTATGAGTCATTTCAAGGCATGAAGATGCTAGGATAGTGAGTGTGGTGAGTGTTCCAATTTGGGAGAGCGAAGAAGGTGGAGTATTGTCAAAACCAGTTAAAGAGAAGGTAAGAAATGAAGTGCAAGACTGGTTAGAAGAGCATGATCAGATTTTAGTAGGGGAAATGTATTGTCCTTTGATTTATATGGAGGTCAGTGGGCACTTGAGATCTATTAGTGTAGTGGTATATGGGCCTGATAATATAGTGGTTCATAAGTTTGATAAGGAAGTTAAATTGAAGACAGAGGTAAAGGTAAAAGATTTAATGATTGATGGTGAATGGAAAGGTGAGTTCAAGTGCCCATCAAGAGTGAAAAAGAAGGTAGTTCAAGAAAGGAATGACAAGGACTTGTTTTCAGGTGTCAAGGTCTCTTCTACATTTGTTTGTGACAAGAGAAATATGGGAAGAGAGTCAACAGGTTAGTTTGTGGAGAAGGGTCAATGTTTAGGTGACACCCAGCTAAAGAGTGAAAGGAGTGCCAAAATACTTCAACATCTTAACCAATGGAAAGGTATACCAGTTGGAGACAACATTTGGAGGCTAGAGGATGATGATATTTAGAGTGGTTTGGTGTAGCACAGTCCTCAAGGGGACTTGAGTAAAAATTCTACCTAGGGTGTATGGTGCAGGGGCACCCAATGTGTTTCATGCCTCCATGAGGCTAGTTTGATTCTTTTCATGTTTTATGTCATGTTAAGGTTTAAATAAGGTCCTTTGGATCATTTGCAATGGTTTGAACTCAATTGTAGAGTCATGTTGATCAGGAGGTCTATATGGGCAATGTTGTCATAATATTGTTAGATTTAGCAACATTATCACAGTGAGGAATCTATGGTGTGTGAACATGTAAAAAGGCCCATTTGACCTCATTAGGTATGTTTGTGGTTTTTATAAGTCATATAGGGTCTATTTAGAAAGTTTTGTGAATAATGTGCAAAAGTTGCTAATTGGAACAAATTGGAACTTAAAGGTCACAAATTTGAAGGTAATCATGTATCGTTGGTATTCATTGTAAACATATTTAAATAGCCTCTAGATCACTGAGGCATGGTTGTTGGTTGGATTTGTGAAGAGAAGTAATTAAATTGAAGTTTGTTTCCTATGATTTGTTGTCTTCTTCTCTGTTGTAGTGGCTAGTATTTGTCTATACGGATGAGTTATGGTCTCGGATGAGGTGCATTTGAAAGAGAATTGAATCACCTTTCTTTTTACATGAGTCTCATAAGATTTAATAATGTTTTGAGCATTTTACAAATGCATCTTTGAAAACTATCTTGAGACCCTAGTTCTAAGGGTTTGAATAAAAAAATATGAATTTAACACCATTCAACCATTTTAAATTTGTCAAAATTTTTGGAATGGATGGGATGTGGGTATACTACATGGGTTTTGAACCATTTTTGTAAGAAGTGGAGTTTGAGGTATTTTTGAGCCGGAGTTAGCCTATCATCATCATGTGTTAGGTTGAGTAGCATATATAGAAGAGGGAATCTTCAAGACATTCTAGCATCAACAAGTTGGGATATTAAAACCTTTGAAATTGGTTTGTATGTGATGTTTCCTTACCTATGGAGTTGGGTTTTGAAGTTTGGCATTTAATTGGCTTGCACTTGCTTTAGGAAAGTGCCCTAATTACCACAATACCAGTAAAAAACATAGGGGTACTGTTTGAAACAACCCCTAGATCCAAGATGATATTTTCTAGATGAGCCAAAAGGGTATTCAAAAATTCCCTTTTCTGTGCTGAAACTAGCCATACAGAAAGATAAGTAGGAAAAACCCTCTAGGTAGGGTTACAAGGAGTTTAGCCTAGTTATGAAGCAACCCACTATGACACTTGCTAGAGGCCTATACAAATGCATCAAAAGTAATTTTCCTAATTCCCTATGAAATTTTAGAAGACTTTCCTTGAGGCATTGAATCTGATGGAAGCCTACACCAAGTTTGTATCCAAACCGGCCTATTGTTAAGAAGCCTAGTGAAGAGATAGGTGAGATGGGAGAAAGATCTCAACTTTGTCTCTTTTGTGAGTCCTCTTTAGTGATTGAATTATGTTGTTTGTGATCATATTGACCTTATTTTCATCAAGTTCTAATAATTTCTCTCTATTCAAGTATGAAAAACAACAAAAAGGGAGTTAGAAGAACTCAACCTAAAGTTGTATGTCTCCAGAGATAATTTTGACCCTGTTGGGAAGTTGAAGAAGATTATTTTCTTAGTTACTTCTAATAATGATACATTGTTCAAAGACTTTTGGGCCAACTTGCAAGATAGCTTTGAATTCATAAAAAGGTAGTACTATAGGTTGATTGCCTACTAGTTAAAATAGTTTAAAATAAGAGAAGACATTTGAAAATAATTCTTAGATGATAGAGAGATTTTAGATCTTTTGTATGAGATCAACAAGACAGTTACTAAGTCCTTAGACCCCATCAATTGGTCTAGAAAGGAAGAAGTGTCAATTGATAATATTTCTAAGGTTTTCAATATAATTAATTATTGGATAGAACTTAGGATTAAGAGTTCCCAAGGAAGGGTACAAAAAAAGAAGTTGTTGGTGTAAATAATCATTCATCATGGATATTATTACACCTTACTTAAGTTTACTTAGGATAATGCATTTCATAGTAGTTTGGGTATGAGAGACTTGGGTGTTTGTGCCACATTGGGATAGTGTGTGTAGGAGAACTTCCACATTTTATGGTGTGATCTTGTTACTACTCTATCATATCCACTTATTGTGGAGTGATAATTCCACCTTGGATGGATGATCCACCTCATGTGGAATATTTTATTGTTTCTCCTGCCAACCTACCCTTGTCTCTTATTGAGCCACATGCCATGTTTGTGTGCTCACATATCCATATAGCCTTGCTTATATATGCAGGCTCATATTCATTGTATGAACAACTATTGAACTATTGATCATTTATCTATTGATGAGAATACAGTTTATTCCTGTCCTAAATTTTGTCTCTATTTTGTACTTTTAATTGAGCTCTTGATCTTGGAAAAATCTCACATGGTATCATAGCCATTAGAGCGTCATTGATTCATCCTTGAGAGGCATTATTGCGACGTCAAGAGGCAAATCTGAGGAGCAACATCTTTTGGAGGCATCCTAGACCAGATCTGACCTCGCCATTGTGTTTGGGTGATCTTTTTCATGAATTTTGACTATAAATTTGCCTATATTGGGTGAAAGTCAAATTTGGGGCTTGGAGGAAAATTTTTGCCCAATTTGGGTAGTACAGTACGGATTTTCAAAAAAAAAAAAAATTTAATTTTCTGCGAAAATTATTTTTCAAATTCCTTATTATTTTTTTTTGCAGTTTTTTGAAAAGTTTTTAAAATAAAAAAATAAATCAAAAAAATTATATGATTGTGGGGGTTTGATTTACCTCCCCCCCCCCCCCGCCACCGTACTATCTCCTACAAATTCTGCAGGATCTCTGCAGGCTTCCCATATGCGGACCGACCACCACCACCAATGATGACCCCGCTCCGAACTCCAGCGACCACTGGCCGACCGCTCCCCGTCGTCTCTTCCGGGCATCAATGGTCTTCATCTGAGCCACTGCCACCTCAATCATCATGTTTTGCTGGCCCCGCCATTAACTGTCATCGACAGCTTCTCTCTGGGCATCGACGGTCTCTCCCCAAGCTCCACCAGCGATAGTCTTCCACTTGCCATGTGGCCCCAGCTGCCGATGTACCTGCTGACACCAACTGTACTCTGCACAGACCTATCACTGCACTTGTTGACACCTCCTGGCACCGGCCCCACCTCTCGGTTCCCTACCCGCCCTGGCTCTTCCTAAGCGCCACATCAGCAAACGTTGCCCAATCAGCTCACCTACACATGGTCATCCATGTCAGCAACCATACATGCCATGCGCAGTGCCACATCATCTAACCGTATGCCCAGTTGGAGCACATGTCATCGCCACGTAGCATCCCAGTCATCATTCTGTATGGACACATCAACAAATTTGGCCAATCAGATCTTGCCACATGTTAGTCCGTACAGTACGGATGCCTAGTCAGCAGGGAGGTGAAGTTTTGGCAACGGCCATACGACCGTCAAATTTAAGCTCATATTTTTTTGACGTAATCATTTTTTGAACATTTGGTAGGCCCCCTCTGTTGAGCTTTTTGATTTTGCAGTTTAACTTCAAATGACCATATCTTTCTCATTTTTTATCCTTTTTGGGTCAATTTTTTTTGAAATGGGCTAATTTTTTGTGTAATTTATTTTAGTGGCATTATTTTCTGATTTTTATGGACATATTTTTCATAAATATTAGTTTTTGGTGGCTGTGCCTGTCCAATCCTCATTTCTGCAACTTTCGAGACTCCATTTGGGATCATACGAACTCCTTTTCAAGTGCCATTTTTTTTGAAAGTGCATAATTTTTCCTCTAGTTTCATAATATGCTATCATTTTTCAGTGATTTTGGGTATAAATTGTACTTTCATCATATGGTCCTTTTTGGCCAATTTGGCACTTGCATTGCATAAATCTATCTTGCTGGTCTTTTGCATTGTATTTCTTAGTCTATTGGAACAGTTGTAAAACAAAATCAGTATTCCACCTTTCCATTGTTTGCAAGTGGCCTATTGTACACACACTACATATAAAGTGCCAAAATCATCATTTTTTTTTCTTTTTTTTGGGGGGGGGAGGTACTTTGATTGAGTGAATTTGGGGGGATGTCTCTTGTGATTTTGTGCTCTTGTGTTCTTTCCATTTTTTTTCTATGGGTTCTCCTAAGTTTCCTCTCTTAACTCCTCATAATTATGCTACTTGGAAAATTGATGCATGGAGTAAACTTATGGAAAAAGGACTAACTCATTACATTGATGGAACTATTGTTGCTCCTATGGATCCTAAGGATGATTATATTGCTCACTTGGATTGGCTCACTAAAAATATCATGGAAATTGGTACCTTAAGAAAGTATGTATCAAAGGATCCCATTTTTCATATTGAGAAATGTACTCTAATCAAGGATGCTTGGCAAATGTTTCAAGACTTGTATGGTCAAGTTGATGAGATTAGGGGATATCAGATTGATAGTGATCTCATAATGATAGATCCCAAGAACTTTGATACTATACAAGATTATTTCACTAAGGCAAAAGAGTTGAGGGTACAACTCAAGGATTGTGACATTGATAAGAAGGATACTCAATTGATCTTCAATTTGATGGGCAAACTTCCACAAGAATATGCAACATTTGTTTCTAGTTTCCAAACCCATAGGATGACAATGGGTTCAAGCTACACAATGCCTACATTTGATGCTTTCACCGAAATGTTGATGATCGAACAAACTAAGTTGATAAGCATGGGCATTCTTAAGGCTTCTAAGTCTCAATCATTAGTGGCAAATCAAGGGAACAAAGGAAATCAAGGAAAGGACAACTCCAACAAGAAGAAATGGAAATCAAAGCCTAAGGACAAAGCACCACCTTCTTCACAACAAGGAGATTCATCCTCTTCCAAGAGGGACAATTCACCAAAGAGGGAGAAACCTACTTGTGCCTATTGTAAAAATTTTGGTCATGAGGAGCGTCATTGTCATTCTAAGAAGATTGATGAGCTCACACATTTCCTCAAAAAGCACAACATTGATTTTCCTAATGCCTACAAGAAGGAGGATTCATCAACTTCCACTTCCTCACATTCAAAAGGAAAAGGGAAAGCATTCATGGCCTCTACAAGTGGGAAGTCTCACTCTTTTGGGACAAGGAAAGGAAAAGATCTTTGTGCTACTACAAGTCATGATTCAGGGAGATGGCTTCTAGATTCAGGGGCTTCTCATCATATGGCATCTTCACAGTCTATGTTCTCTTCATTTGAGCCTTGCACCATGCCACAAATTTTGATTGGAAATCATACATACATGGATGTGATTGGGAAAGGATCTATTGCCATTGGGGATAACTCCTTCAATGATGTGTTGTGTGTACCCCATTTGAAAAAAAATCTTCTTTCCATCTATCAAATCACACATGGGGCAACTAAGAGAATTGTGCAGTTCACACCTGAGTCAGTTTTCATTAGAGAATTGGATGCTAGAGCTATCATTGCGATTGGGGTGGTTAATCATGCATCTCAGTTATACTCCTTTTCAAATTTTGTTGATGAGAATGATTTTGCATATGATGATTCTACACATGATGACCACACTTCTTGTGCTAATTCAGTTTTTGAGGAGAACTTTGGGTACTTGACCTTGGGGATTCTCACATGTGACCCCTTTCTTGAGCCTTGCACTTCATCTCCTCCTATTGATATCACATCACCTATTGCACTTGATGATGCAAATAGTGTGACAGTTTTGCCTTCTTGTGATTCAGTGTAGTAGGATATATCTTGTCCTCCAGCTTCAGTTTTATGGGATGACTACTTGATAGACATTGTAGATTTGTTTGTGGAATCCTACATTGCAGATTTGGGAGACATCATTGATGATATTCGTCTTCTCTTTGATGAAGATGATCCTTCTTCAATTTTTGCAAGGGAACACTTTGACCCTCTTGTTCATTCTCTACATGATTGTGGATACTTATGTACAACAGTTGGAGGAGGTCTCTTTATCCTTTGAGGAGACATGTGAGTCTTTGGGACTTGTTCTACATTCATCTCCACTAGATCTTGGAGTGCCTTTTTCAGCAGTGTGGAGCAGTTCACCACCTTTGGAAGGGGTATATTTAAACATCGACATGGGGACACTTGAGCAATTTTCAGAGACTTCATTCATCATGAGTTTTTTTCATACATCTTCCCTTCATGATTGGGGAGACTTCATGGATACACCTTTGGTTTTGTTTCTTCCTAAGGGGAGGAATGTTGTTTAATGTTCATGGAGCATTTTCTTCATACATCATTGAGCTTCTATCATTGGTGCAGATTCTACATTGAGGGGAGGCTACCTAGCTTCTCTTCTTCTCTCATAGGGGGGGAATTTTACCTCACATGGGGTTTTGTTCCTCACATGCTTCTATGAGATTTCTCTTGTATAGCTTTCATCTCTCTTTTGGGGGAGGGTTTTTTCCCATTGGGTTTTTCTCTCTTTCCCCGCTTTATGAGAGATTTCATTGCATTGGTTTGCTTTGCATTTGCATTTGTACATGGGTACCTAACATGGCCTCGTAGCTGGGACCCATCTTGCATTGCTTAGTTGCCTTGTAGGCTTAAGTGCATTCCCGTAAGTTGCACTTAAGGGAGGGTGTTGGTGTAAATAACTATTCACCATGGATATTATTACACCTTACTTAAGTTTACTTAGGACAATTCATTTCATATTAGTTTGGGTATGTGACACTTGGGTGTTTGTGCCACATTGGGATATTGTGTGTAGGATAATTTCCACCTTTTATGGTGTGATCTTGTTACTATTCTATCATATCCACTTATTGTGGTGTGATAATTCCACCTTCGATGGGCTATCCACCTCATGTGGAATATTTTATTGTTTCTCCTACCTACCACACATATTTCCTACCTACCCTTGTTTCTTATTGAGCCACATGTCATGTTTGTGTGCTCACATATCCATATAGCCTTGCCTATATATGCAGGCTCATATTCATTCTATGAACAACTATTGAACTATTGATCATTTATCTATTGATGAGAATAAAATTTATTCTTGTGCTATATTTTGTCTCTATTTTGTACTTTCATTGAGCTCTTGATCTTGGCAAAATCTCATAGAAGCAATCAACCATTGGATTTTTTTTATTTATTTTTCAGTAGTATAAAAGAAAATGGACAAGGGCAAATTCTAAGGGCTTGATGACAATAAGTTATTGTGAAGGATGTGAGATAAGCATTCAAGAAGGTCTTAGTTTTCTACAAATTTACAAAGGTTGGAATTACTATGGGCCTTAGAGTAGTACCCATGGCTCAAGCCATACCACTAAGAGTAGCAATTGGACAAGTTCCTAGAGAGGGGAAGAAATCAGAACAAGAGAAAGAAAAAGATTATGATCAATAATTAGTTTCACAACCATCTAATGATCCTTCTTCTCCCCCACAATAGCTAGAAGAATCTCAATCACCTTCATATGTTTCTAAAAAAAAACATACAAGTTACCCACCACGAGTGTAAGAAAATAAATAGAGCAATTAGGTGAATATAGAACCTAAATCCTTTAAACTCGCATATTTATATTAAGAGTACATAGAGGTAGAAGACCTAAACGTAAACATAGAAGATATGAAAAAAGATGCACATGAAGAGAAAGGTTCTTCCAAGGGACAAGAAGAACAAGAATTCAAAATCCTTAGAAAAATTATAAGAAGAACATGTTCTGATCTATGAAGAAAAATAACAAATAATCAAGTTTGTAGAAGATAAAGAAAATAAGGTGGAAAAAGAAAAATTAGAACTTTGAATAAGTCAGTGGGAGAAATCAAAGATGTTTTATTCAAACATGATAGGGATGATGATAAAAATCATAAAAAAATGAAATAGCAAGAAAAAGAAAAATCTTTTGTTGTAATGTTGCTTGCTAACAATGGTGTATTTACCATAGTTTCTTTGTGTTTTGTTGGTTACAAGACCATTGAATTTGATGCATTTATTGAATCAGGATTGGCAAGATATTTTACCAAAACAGAGGTCATTCCAAAAAGGCTTTGGAAACCCAAGACAAAACTTCCAAAAGGGCATTTGATCACTGGAAAAAAAATGAATTGGGCTAGGTATGCACAAGATGTTCATATTAAGATACAAGGAAAAATATTTATCACAAATGTGGTAGAACTCAATGATATGGATAGTGATTTTTTTTATATGTTTTTGATAAAGATAAACATGTTTTACAAGGACCTGAAACCCAGAGTATTACAAAACAAGGCTAGCAACCAACCAGACCAAAAAACTAAGCAGAACAAGGGACAAACTCCACACAGACCGAAAACCAAAAAACAAAAAAAGTTGAACCAAAAAATAGGGCAAAGCACTCAACTAAGAGAGTGCATCAATTCAGTATTTTTTTGAATAATACTCATATTAATTTTCTCCAAATCCTCCATGATGAATCTAGAGGTTCCTCGGTCCTAGTTCTGGCTCCTGGTTCTAGTACAAGGACCCAAGCTAGTCTTCCCAACAACAACACTCTGACCACCCTCCAATGCAATATTTTTCTACTTTTGCCCCAAGGGAGGGTCACTGGAGATGGTCCTGGTTCTATAATCAGTCATCATGAAACTATTTTTTTCCAAACCATTAGCACTATCGCTCATTGCCTGCCTACTAATTTCCACCAGATTGTTCAGGTTTTCCTTGATCTCACTCACATCTTCTTCTAGCTTCTCAATTTTGTGCTCTTGGTCAACCTTCATAGTTTCCACATCTTGAGAAATTTTCTGGATCATACTCGTGATCTTCTCAGTTTTATTGGGCCCAGGGGATTCCATGAAAGTGTCAACAATTCCTTTAATCCCATCTTTTAGGGGTCCAATTTCCTTCTCCACCCACTTCCAGTAGTTCTCCTCACTCAACTTCCTGTCTCTATAGAATTTTCTGCCTTTCATATCTAGACTAGTAACAATGGCAACCAGGTTTTCGTCGACTTGAAACTCCGCACCAAAGGCAATCAGCACACCCTTATACCAACCTTTAACAAAGCTTTCCATAACAATGGAAGAATGACCATGGAGTCTCTCCAAAAAGGGCACCATCCCGCTATCAAAAATTTCCTCGCAAACCTCCTTATTCTTCTACCACTTATCATAGGTTGTGGGTTCAATCCTATTCTTTTCACCTCCCATTCTATATCTCGAGCAATTCAGAGACTCCCAAAAAACCAGGAGGAAAGAAAACTAGAAACGGGGCAAACTAAAAGTTCTAAAACTTCTCAAAGTGGTAATAATTTGAAATACCACCTCAACAACTCCCATCCCATCATAATCTTTCATCATAAATTTTATTGGAAAGGTCAAAGATCTTGGCATCATTTCTTGCCAGGTCACATAGGATTTTTGGGAAATTTTTCTCTCCTCTCCATCATTTAACTGCCAAGTTGGCCAAATGATTCGTCAGTTTGTTTCCTTCCCAGAAAACGTGCGAGATCTTGAAATCCTCTAGGTCGGCTATCATTTCAAGGCAATCCTTGATTAAATTTGAAATAGTCCATCTAGGCACCATACATCCCTTTATGCATTTGACAATGTTAAGCGAGTCACTTTCCAGCCAAACCCATTTGAACCCCTCCTTGCTCGCCATGTGTAGTCCTATGTAGGTTGTGCTGGCCTCTGCAAAATGGTTAGTCTGGGTGCCCAAAGGGAGCACCACTATAGAGACCAGCAAACCCAAATGGTTCCTCGCCACTCCCCCAAAGCCAGCCAAACCAGGATTTCCTTTGGCCGCCCCATTGATATTAATTTTGATCCAACTCGAAAGGGGAAGATTCCAAGAAACATTATCTCTGGTATGTTTGATTTCATAAATAGGGATAGATATATTCCAACATATCTATCACCACTTGATAGTATCCCATTCCTTCTAGCTAGAGTCAAGAGGATGATCATCTTTCCTACCAGGACAGTAATTAAGAAATATATCCTTAATAACATTCCTTATTCTGATAGCCACCATAAGAGCAGTGGACTCCATATCTCTGAAGACCCTATTATATCTTTCCATCCACAAACCCCAAGCAATATGAGGTAGGGATAAGTTCCATAGAATACCAATCACATGGTTGTCATAAGGGAACTTCCATTGGAACCAGAAGTTCTGGATAGAATCAAGGGGGACCCAACTAAAATTCCACAGGTTGAAAAAGAAGGTCTAGATGTCCCTAGCATAGGAGAAATGTAAGAGAAGATGATCAATATTTTCGGCTTCTTCTTTACATTAAAAACATCTATTAGTGATGGGGATCCCACATTTACAAAGATTATCAATGGTAGAGATCTTGTTTTGCATGAATAACTAGAACTTTAAGAATTAATAGTTTATTCCAAACTTTGACCCAAAAGGGGGGAGGAGAAAAAGACCTGGTGATGATTCTAAAAGCATCTGCTAACAAAAACTACCCTGAAGTAGAGCCATTCCAAATAACCACATCTTCCACCAGAGAGGATGGAATGATGATCAGGTTTAGCCAAGAAAACAAAGGAGACAGAGAGGTATCCAAGGTTATGAGGTCCATCCAAACTCCATTACTGATATAATCCGCAACAAAAGTTCCAATCAGATTAATGCATTTCTCTTTGAATTGTGAAGCCCACACCAAATTAGACAAAGGTCTCTCACCTGTCCACCAATCATCCCAAAACCTTATATTTCTACCAATTCCTAGATTCCATCGGCTTCCCTAAGAAATAATGGAAGAGGATCTGAAGAAGTTATTCCAAAGATCAGAGATAGAAGTTGGGAGGGAATAATTTTCCAGCATTCTTTGGAAACCATGAATTTGGTATTTGTCCTTGAAAATATCAGTCCACTCATTGTTCTCTTTAAAACATCTTTGTAGATGCTTAGTCATTAAGGCTCTATTAAAGTCTCTCAGATGTCTAATATCCAGGCCTCCCCTATTTCTAGGACAACAAACCTGGTCCCAGGTGACCAAATGAAGTCTACTCTTGGATTCAAAACCTGACCAAAGGAAGTGCTTCTGTATACTTTTCATTCTATCAACAAATTTTGTTGGGACTTTAAATAGACTCATAGCATAGACGGGGAGGTTCCTGAAGCAGAGCCTTAAATAATTGAATTTTACCCATTTGGCTTAACAAATCTCCTTTCCAACCAGCCAGCTTCCTATGAAATATATCAATCAAACTAGACCAAAAGGAGTCTGAGGCAGGTCCCATACACAAGGGTAGACACAAATACAAATCAGGGAGAACACCCATCTTACAACCCAAAATATTAACAATCTTCATTTTTCTATGCTCAAGAGTATTCATGAAGAATATGGAGCTTTTAGAGAGACTGAATTTCTGCCCCGATCCTTTCTCATAAGTATCCAGGATAGCTTTAATAGTATTTTCTTCTTTAATCGAACTTTCCCCCATGAATAGCATATCATCAACAAATTGCCGATGGGAGCAAATAGTAGCTTGGGACAAAGGTCGTGAACCTCTCAGATTGCTCTTCCTGACATCTCTCTGGATAATTTTACTAAAAGCTTCACCCATCAGAATAAAGAGGAAAAGGGATAGAGAATACCCCTTGACGCCGAGAAGAAACCATACGCCGAACCATTAACCAGAACCAAAAATTTGGGAGTGGTAACACACTGATTGACAAGATGGATGAAATGGTTACCAAAACCAAAGGATTGGAGCACTTTAAACAAAAAATTCCAATTGACCCGATCATAAGCTTTGAGGAGATCCAACTTCAACAAGAATTTGGGCTTCTTATTAATAGACAAAGAATGGATATTCTCATGGACAACAATAATTGAATCCAAAATTTGTCTACCAGGAACAAAACCATTCTGATGCTTTGAAATCAAAGAAGGCAACAAGTTTTTAAGCCTACACACAATGATCTTAGTAAATATTTTATAGATCTAGTTACATAAAATAATGGGTCTAAAGTCATGAAAGGAATAGGCATCAGGTTTCTTAGGGATCAAGACAAAAAAGATAGCTTTCAGTTCCTTAAGAAGCGATCCTGGAACCAAAGAACTCTCTAGCAATGTCCACAGCATCCGAACTGATAATCTGCCAAAAAGTTTGATAAAAAAACATAGGGAAACCATCAAGGCCAGGAACTTTATTACCTTCAAAGGAAAACACCATAGCTCTAACCTCATCATGAGATGAGGTTCTAGTTAGCTTCGTATTCATGTCTTGGGAAACAACACATCTAAACTCCCACAGGATCTCATCTTGACTATTAACATCAAGAGGGCCATCATCTGAAAGAAGAGTGGAAAAATATCTAATAGCTTCCTAGTTCAACTCCTCCTTATCAATCTAGCCACGGTCCACTAAAGTTTAATTGATTCTGTTTGAGGCCCTATGTTTGAGGGTAGTCATATGAAAAAAAATTGCGTTTTTGTCACCAGATTTGAGCCATAAAGCTCTAGACCTTTGCTTCTAGAATTCCTCCTCCTTAGAGATGATATCATGAATCTTGATAAGTAACTCAACTTCTTTATCCATAACCACAAGATCATACCCCACATCTTGAATCTAAGATTGGACATCATCCAAATCTTTCTCAAGCTTATCTTTTATCTAAAAAATATTGCCAAAGGAAATTTTATTCCAGAGTTGGATATTGGACTTAATATTTGCTAGTTTCTTTGCCACTCTAAACCTCATCGTTCCCTGAATGTCAACATTAAACCACTTAGAAATATTGTCATGAATATCCAAAGCTAAAAGCCACATCTTCTTAAACCTGAAGGGGAAGGTCTTCCTCCCAGTCAAAGGGGATGTACTCAGACAAATCGGGAAATGATCAGACCCAATTCCGGACAACACATTTAATCTACAAGAAGCATTATGAATCCACTCAGGAGAAATAATACCTCTATCTAGTCTGACTTGGATGAGGTCCCCCCCACTTCTTCTATTTGACCAAGTGAATTTAGCCCCAAGGAGATCAAGGCCTAACAAACCCAGAGAATTAATCATATCCGCCAAGTCCTACCTACTTTCATCTGAAACATGCATCCCACCAGCGTTTTCCATACTACATAATGGGGTATTCAAATCCCCCAATAGAATCCATTTTTCATTTGGGAAAGTCATTCTAGCATTAATTATAGAGGACGAGAGCATTTTTCTAGCACTTTTCCCATTTGGGGCATAGATATTAGAAATGATCCAAGACGATCCATAAGATAGACTAGTAAATCTAGTGGCAATGTGATTGAGAGAGGTAAAGACAACCTTACCCAAGAGCTGTCTGTTGGTATTTTGGTATGTTTTTGTCATTGATTTTAACACCTAATAAATACACCTACTTTGGAGATCCAGCAACATTCACCGGCAAACAGTAAACTATGCAACAGTTACTGGTATATGGTTAACCGGCAGGATATAATGTTCATCGGTACCTGCAATGACATGGAAGACACTTGGTAATGTTGAAGAAATCATGTGGACACTTTATTTTGAAGTAATAATCACTAGTATATTCTTATTTGCATATTTGCTTTTACTGACAAATAGGTCCAGGTTATCTAGGGTTACACCGGTAGGTTTATCTTTTCCAGATCAGCATGGCACACTATGGAGATGATTTATTATTGTTGTAAATGCATTAAGCCAACATATTCAATCAGTTATTGCATCGGATATTGTATTGTTTGTAAAATGTTTTTATTGTAATATCTTGTAGAGCCGACCTACTAAAATTGGTCTTAGGGTATGGTATAAATGTAAGATCTTATTTGTAAGATCAAGTGTGGAATGCGAAAAAGAATTGTGTGAAGGTATATGCGAGATCAAGCAAAGGTATACACAAAGACATCATTTGAAGGTGAAGTTAGGTTTTTGTAGAAGCATATCAGCATTACACCAGTACTAAATCCAGCATATGAAGATGCTATTTTGTGCAGTACATTCTTATTGGATTTAACCATCCAACTGTAGTCAGTGTGACTCCCATTTGTGATTGAGTAGTGAGCTCTAGGCTGTTGGCCTTTCTGCATGTGCAGACCCCTCTTGTACACTTACTATCTGCAGTAGTATCATCTGATTGTGGGTAAGGTTTCCCACTATGGTTTTTCCCCTTACAGGGTTTCCACGTACAAATATTGGTGTCATGTGTTGTGGATGACTTTGTGCTTATGTTTCATGCATTAATTCTTACCGGTATAGCAATTTACTGTTAACACTGTCTATCGGCATACTTAACTGATTTACCGGTATTAAGCATTAAGTTGGTTAATAAGTTTTTGGTTTGAATTTATTAGACAACTGATTCACCCCCCCCCCCCCCCCTCTCAGTTGTCTCCGGGACCTACAATTGGTATCAGAGCAGAAGTTTAACAACTTGAGGAGATCCAATGTCTACTAATTATTTTAGAAAGGATAGTCCTAAACTTGATGGAACCAACTATGGGATATGGAAAATCAGAATGGAGACACATCTGAATTGCATTGGTAAAGACATCTGGGAAGTTACTAAGAATGGTTATACTGCTGCTATAGCTGGTCAGACTGCTCCAACTACTTTAGCTAAAGATGAAGAAAATGATTGCAAAGCAAGAGAAGCACTCTTGAGCGCATTATCATATCAACAAATCATGGGATTATCAGATAGGTCCACTGCAAAAGCTATTTGGGATCACTTGGAAACACTAAATGAAGGGGATTCCATAGTCAAAATTGCAAAACTTGAAAGCTTCCGAGTCAAGTATGAACATCTGAAAATGGAAGAAGATGAAAGGATTTCTGCTTTTATGGAAAGAGTAAATGAAATTGTTTTAGGTATCAAATGTTGTGGAGGAACCTTGAGTGAAGATGAGATTGTTTCAAAAATCTTGAGAGGTTTGCCACCAGCATATAAAATGAAGGTTACTGCTATAAATGAGTTGAGAACAATGCCTAATACATCAGTAACTAGGGATACATTGATTGGAAAACTTTCAGCTTTTGAAATTGAGGAATTTGGTCCTGTTACTACTATAAAAACTGATTTGGATTTCAAAGCATCAACATCATCTACTCCATCCTTTGACAAATCAGACTAGATAGCCTTTTATGCAAGAGAACTTGAAGAAACCAGGAAGGAGAATGAAGAGCTTGAAGAACTTGAAGAACTATTTGCAAGAAAAATGCCAAAAGGCCCAATTGGAAGTAAGTATGAAGGTAAAGCAAATGTTTTAACTGCAATAAGATTGGTCATATGGCTTCAAGATGCCCTGATAGACATGCTAGACTAAGAGAAGAAGCTAGAAGAACATACAAACCTAATCCTGAATATCAGAGATACAGATTTAAGAAGAACAAAGATAAATCTTGTTACATTGTTGATGAAGGTGTGACTGATGATTCTGATGAGGATCCAATAGATAATGGATGGGTCTTTGTTGCTATAACAGAAGATCAACCGGTACCTATTGCTCAACCAGTAGAATAAGCCCTAGCAGCTAAAGTTGAATCAAAGGATGAATGGATTATTGACTCAGGATGCTCACATCACATGACTGGAGACAAAGGTAAATTCTTGAACTTTCAAGAATACAATGGTGGTTTAGTAAGATTCAGAGATGACAAAACCTGTTCAATCAAAGGTAAGGGTTCAATATCTCTTGATGGCAAACATAACACTGACAATTTCTACTATGTTGAAGGATTAAAACATAATCTTTTAAGTGTTGGTCAATTAGTTGAGAAAGGTTTTCAGTTACAATTTGAAAATGGAAAATTCAAAATCATGAATAGAACTGGTTTGGAAATTGCAACCGGTAATCAGACTAGAGGTAATATCTTTCATTTGAATAACAGTGAAAAGGCATGCTTAATTGCACATATAGATGAAAGTTGGCTATGGCATAAAAGACGATGTCATGTAAATTTTGATTGCATGGTAAAAATCAGTACTTCTAAGGCAGTTAGAGATCTACCTAAAATTGTGAAACCTCATAATACAATTTGCAAGGAATGTCAATTTGGAAAACAAATTAGAGCTAGTTTCAAAAGTATTCCAGAAAAATCCAATAATGCCCTTGATTTAATTCACACTGATTTATGTGGTCCAGCTAGAACTAAAAGCTTATAAGGTGATAGATATTTCATGCTAGTTATTGATGATTATTCTAGAATGTGTTGGGTTAGTTTTCTCAGAGAAAAATCAGAAGCACTTGGGAAGTTCAAACTATTCAAAGCAATGGTTGAAAATGAAACCGGTAAAAAATTAAATGTTTAAGATTAGATCAAGGAGGAGAATTCACATCTAAAGATTTTAATACATTCTGTGAAGTAAATGGAATCAAAAGACAGTTATCAGCACCTCAGACACCATAATAGAATGGAGTTGTTGAAAGAAAAAATAGAACTATTTTGGATGCAGCAAGAAGTATGTTATCAAAAGAAAATCTACCACATGTGTACTGGAGAGAGGCAGTAAGCACTGCTATCTATACATTCAACAAAGTTCACATCAAAGGTGAAACCGGTAAGACCCCTCATGAACTATGGTTTGGTAATACTCCTACTCTTAAGTATTTCAAAATTTTAGGAAGTAAATGTTATATTAGAAGAGATGATTATATTGGCAAGTTTGATCCTAGAAGTGATGAAGGAATATTTCTTGGTTATTCATCTAAGAGTAAAGCATATAGATGTTTTAATAAAAGATTATAGAAAATTGTTGAGAGTACAAATGTAAATATTGATGAACAATTCAGAGGAACTTCAAGGTATATAGACTCTGAACTGGGAATAGAAATTATGACAAATGAACCTACAATAAATCCACCGATACAGAATGATGATCCAGTTACTCTGGTATCATCAGAGGATTCCACAGTAATTGAAGAACAACAATAGACTAAGACACCCTGGTATGTAAGACTGAATCATTCTGAAGATCAGATAATTGGAAGCAAATTTAAAGGAGTCATGACAAGAGGAAGATTGGAAAATGAAGAGGTATGTCTTATTTCTCAAATTGAACCATCATCTATCAATGAGGCATGTGAAGATAAATTTTGGATTAAAGCTATGGAAGAAGAATTAGGACAAATTGAGAAAAATAATACTTGGACATTAGTTCCCCGGCCTAAAAATAAAAATGTAATTGGAACCAAATGGGTATTTAGAAACAAACTCAATGAAGATGGTAAGGTTGTCAGAAATAAAGAAAGACTAGTGTGTAAGGGATATTCTCAGAAAGAAGGAGTTGATTACAATGAAACCTTTGTACCGGTAGCCAGAATTGAGGCAGTCAGATTATTCTTGGCCTTTGCAACCCACAAGGATTACAAAGTTTATCAAATGGATATCAAATGTGCATTCTTGAATGGAGATCTTGAAGAGGAAGTCTATATTGAACAACCTGATGGATTTTCCTTGACAGATGACAATGATATGGTTTACAGATTAAGAAAAGCTCTGTATGGATTAAAACAAGCTCCAAGAGCTTGGTATGCAAGATTGGATAAGTATCTTTTAAAGATTGGTTTTACTAAAGGAAATGCAGATAGCAATTTATATTACAAAGTAACTAATGATGACATCTTGATTATTAAAGTATTTGTTGATGATATAATCTTTGGAGGAGAAGATGAATTATGCAAAGAATTTTCTCTTGAAATGCAACATGAATTTGAAATGTCTATGATCGGAGAAATAAAATTCTTTTTAGGATTGCAGATTTTACAGACTGATAAAGGCATATTTTTGAATCAATCTAAGTACTTGAAAGAACTACTTAAGAAATTTGGGATGGAGAACTCTAAACCGGTAAGCACACCTATGACTACAAATGACAAATTATCTCAAAGGGATGAATCTACACCCGTTAATCCAACTAGATACAAATCTATGATAGGCGGTTTACTGTATTTGACACAAACCAGACCTGATATTATGAATGCAGTATGTATAGTTTCTAGATTTTAGAGTAATCTTAGGGAAAATCATGAATCAGCAGTAAAAAAGATTTTTCGGTACCTACAAGGCACAACAAATCTTGGATTATGGTATCCTAAAGATGAAAATTTTGATCTATATGCATACACAGATGCAAATTGGGCAGGAGATGTGGATGATAAAAAAAGCACCACTGGAGGAGCATTCTTTCTTGGAAAGAGATTAGTTTCTTGGTTAAGTAAGAAATAGAGTTGTACATCTTTATCAACAGTAGAATCAGAATATGTTGCAGCAGCAACAAACTGTACATAGGTACTTTGGCTTAAGCAAATGTTGAAAGACATAAAGGTAAAATGCAAGGAACCTATTACTATATATTGTGATAACACTGCAGCAATTGATATATCTAAGAATCCAGTATTACATTCTAAAATAAAAAATGTTTCTATCAAACTGAATTTTCTAAGGGAAAATGTTGAAGAAAAGGAGATAAAACTAGTTTATGTGAATACTAAAGAACATCTTGCAGATATTTTCACAAAACCTTTGCCTAAGGAAACTTTTGAGTATCTCAGAGATCAGCTCGGAGCCATACCTCCACCGGTAGAGACTTAGACAATTGATGATTGTCATCGACCGACAGAATTAAATGGACAAATCTTTTATTCTAGTATTTGATGAGGAAGCTACTTCTCAGGGGGAGTAGTTGGTATTTTTGTATGGACTTCAAATTTTGTAGCTTTGGCATTTGATGTCAAAGGGGGAGAGATATATGGAAAAACACATTATCAATTGAGGAGAGATATCTATGGTGAAAATTGGTATAGGATAACATAAAATAACTCATGTTACTCCCAGGGGGAGAGATTGTCACTTTAAGGAGATTGTTGGTTTTACACTTGGCATTACTATTTTGGCACTTTGATGGTTTTTCCATCTTGTGTTGCCATCAATGCCAAAGGGGGAGATTGTTGGTATTTTGGTATGGTTTTGTCATTGATGTCAACACCTACTAAATACACCTACTTTGGAGATCCAACAACATTCACCGACAAATAGTAAACTGTGCAACAGTTACCGGTATATGGTTAACCGGCAGGATATAATGTTCACCGGTACCTGCAATGACATGGAAGACACTTGGTAATGTCGAAGACATCATGTGGACACTTTATTTTGAAGTAATAATCATTGGTATATTCTTATTTGCATATTTACTTTTACCGGCAAATAGGTCCAGGTTATCTAGGGTTACACCGATAGGTTTATCTTTTCCAGATCAGCATGGCACGCTATGGAGATGATTTATTATTGTTGTAAATGCATTAAGCCAACATATTCAATCGGTTATTGCATCGGATATTGTATTGTTTGTAAAATGTTTTTATTGTAATATCTTGTAGAGCCAACCTACTAAAATTGGTCTTAGGGTATGGTATAAATGTAAGATCTTATTTGTAAGATCAAGTGTGGAATACGAAAAAGAATTGTGTGAAGGTATATGTGAGATCAAGCAAAGGTATACATGAAGACATCATTTGAAGGTGAAGTTAGGTTTTTGTAGAAGCATATCAGCATTACACCGGTACTGAATCCAGCATATGAAGATGCTATTTTGTGCAGTACATTCTTATTGGATTTAACCATCCAATTGTAGTCAGTGTGACTCCCATTTGTGATTGAGTAGTGAGCTCTAGGCTATTGGCCTTTCTGCATGTGTAGACCCCTCTTGTACACTTACTATCTGCAGTAGTACCATCTGATTGTGGGTAAGGTTTCCCACCGTGGTTTTTCCCCTTACAGGGTTTCCACGTACAAATATTGGTGTCATGTGTTGTGGATGACTTTGTACTTATGTTTCATGCATTAATTCTTACCGGTATAGCAATTTGTTGTTAACACTGTCTACCGGCATACTTAACTGATTTACCGGTATTAAGCATTAAGTTGGTTAATAAGTTTTGGTTTGAATTTATTAGACAACTGATTCACCCCCCCCCCTCTCAGTTGTCTTCGGGACCTACACCGTCTAGGATTCCACAAAGTGGCAATACCACCAGAAGCCCCATCAGCATCAACATAATGAGTTTCACACTCCCCGAAAAACAACCAACTTGATCTTTTCCACTCTACAACCAGGCATTTTAGTTTCTTGAACAAGAAAAATATATGGCTTGTGATCTCTAACCAAGTTGGATAGATGATCATGTTTGTGGGGATGATTCAATCCCCTAATATTCCATAAAATGACTTTATTTGCCTGGATGGGGGGAACCAATCCCCATGTCCTGTAGTGTTCTCTAAACTCCATCAGCAATGGAAGCTCGAGTATGCTTATCTATGCTAATCGCATTGGGAAACCTCCCCACTACCCTCAAATAAGATCCACAATCTGCCTTTTGTCTGTTTCTAGTCTTAACACCACTAGAAATCGGTGTTAATAAATGACCATTTGGGGAGTTCCTTTTCCGTGCTTAGTTTTTACCTCAATAAATGGATTTGGATTATCATCATCCTGGGTCACACCATCAGTAATGCTTGAATCTGATAAATTCCCAACTTCAACAACAAGGTGGATGGAAAGATCCCCAAGCCTATGATCCTCCATCACAGACTTATCCCCATCAGAAATCTCCTCAAGCTTCGAACTTCCCCCTACATCCCCCCCCCTCATTCAAGGGATCCAGGATTGAAGGATTTGGATCCAAACCATCCTAAACACATGGGATATTATTCATTTCATCCATACATGGAGTGAGATCCAAGGATAGGGGCACCACCAAATCCACCCCCTTTGTCTCATTTTTCTTCTTCCAAGCCATCTTAGGCATAGGCTTAGAAGGGAATTCCTTGGCCCAATGACCAACTTTTTTACAATGGAAACAAGAAAAGGGAATAGATTCATACTCAACTTTGTGAACCCATCTACCTAGCTTAGAGAAGAGGTCAATCTCCTTTGGCAAATTAGCAAATTGTTTAACATTCACACATATTCTGGTATACACCAGACCCCTAGATTCATAGAGGTCATTGGGTCAACTGAAAGGAGCTCACCAAAGCAGGCAGCAATCCCAGCAAAGATTTCTTCACCCCAAAACTCCATAGGCAAACTTGATAGTCACACCCAAATAGGGGCCTCATTACATTCCCATTCCTTTGGGTTAAAGCCCGGTTCCCATTTCGTGAGAGCCAATGATGATTTGCCTAACATCCAAGGACCACCCGCTAAGACAAATCGAAGGTCCTCCTCACAGGAAAAGGAGAATGAGAAAAAACCATTAGACATGGCTACCACATCAATCTGACCCTTTCCCTTCCATTTACGAGACACCCAATCCCTAAAAAATTTAATATTAGGTCAAGGGCCAATAAACTTACCAACCAAGACAGAGGCCAGATTAGCCATATTCCTTTCCACAATACAATCTGGAATAGAATTTGGAACAAGAACCAGACTCTGAGTCCACTTTATGGGGAACAAGCGCAATAGCCTTGCCTTTGAGGTTTGACCCAAATAAAATAGACCATTTTCTGTTGCAATCTAGAGATCCCGGTTTCCTAAGATTCTCCACAGGCTTTCTGGGACCCTCCCCACCACAAGGTAAAATAGTAAAGTCAGCTTTTTCTTTTGGTGGTACCGACAAGGTGCCCCCATCCTAAAACCCATTGAGAATGCCATCAGAATCTTCAAATTTTGTTTCTCCCATGGTGGAAATCATGTGGGAACCTCTAGAACCTTCATCACCTGATCTTCCCACTCCCGCTCTTGCTCCATTCGAATTCAAACCAATTTCTCTAGTCATTCTCGCTATTCCCGCCTCTCGAGCAACTCCAATTGAGTTTCTTGCTTTTATGAACTATTTATTTTAAGAACATAGATGTCATTGCATCACAAAGATAAAGAGATAAAATTTCCAATCTTAAAATTTGTTACATATGAATTGGAAGGATTAGAAAAGAATTTTACAAAGGAATGGACAATAGGAGATTCAGAAAAATAAATGCAGAAAAAGAATTAGTAGAAATCAAAGAAATATTTTAAAAAGGTTGTTGCAGTATGAATCCTTTGGAATTTTGGTCTACAAAACAAGAAGAATGTGAAATAAAATTAAGACCAGAATGCATATCTATCATTTCCCATTAACTTGCGTATTTAATAAGTCCCAGTGAAGTAAAAGAAATGGATGAACTTTAAAATGAATTACTAGAAGGCAATTTTTTTAGGAGAAGAGTGAGTCCATTTGCATGTTCTCCACAAGTTGAAAGAGAAAGAGAAAAGAAACAATTTTGTTTAAATTATTAGTGTTCCCTATTTATGGTGCTTAAGTCCAACTTAGGCACATAGCATTATTACACATTTATGAGTAAGTGGAGTTTATTATTATTTTATTATCTATTCATTTAACATAATACGTCGGGTTGTTGTACCTACCTAGCATCTCATTGATGTTATCTTTCTTGCTCTTTCTTATTTAAGAAAGATGTTGTACATGTTGTATCTCATTATCATTTCTGATTATTTATATTTTCTCTTGATTGTGAAAGCTATAGTCGTCATTGATCTTGGCTTGGGAGCTTTGCTCCAACATGATATCGGAACTTGTAGGCTGCATGAATTGGATCGCTTTATTCAGTGCATCGGTGGCTTTTATTGTTTTTGGCCCATTATTGGCTTGGATCGCATTTTCATTTATGGATACATTCATATTTGGTGACTGTATTTTTCTTTCCCTATCCGATATGTGTGTATAAAGATGATGTGCAGTTGATTTTCTTGTCAGCTCATGAATTTTATATTTGGCAGCGTATATTAGCCAATATCGTTTGCTGTGAAATTGATTGGTCCAAGTTGTCTGCGATATCAGTTTTTCGGTGCGAGCTCATATTAATATTGGGATGCGAGGCTTGATATATTAATGGAGGCCTTTGATCACAGTGATTGGGTTCTCCATTTATTGTTAGACTGCTGATTGCAGGTTCATCGCCAAGTTGGCTCCTCACTGTCAGCCCGTACTCCCTTGTCCATCCATGCATTGGCCTTTTTTGCGTTTGAGGAGAAGTTGTCCATTGTTTTTTTTGGAGTTGTCTTGTCATTGGCTTACATTATGTATTGCGCTAGAAAGGGTGTATTAGTTGAGGGACACAACTATTCTGGCTCTAAAATGGCAGTATGGTGTGCATAACACACAAGTTAGTCGCATTTTTACTCTGTAGATTTTGCAAACAATGGCTGTGATTTACTAACGTGTCACTAACACGGTGTATGATTTGGCATTTTTGGAGCCAGAATAGCTTCGTCCATTATCATCTTTAGTGGATCCATGATTTTTTGTTCTTGACTATTGACCGTAGAATTTGTGGTGACTTTCGAAGCTGGCATAGTTTCCTGCCAACTGGTCACCCTAATTGTGTCACATTTTTTGCTAGGCTTATCAGGTACTCTTTTGTTTACTAGCTGAGGACAATTTGTTGGCATTTAAAATTTTGGTCAAATTTCTATTTTGTCATTGGATATTGCTTTTTGGAAGTTTCTATATTTTTGTGATGGCACTATCTTTGAGCATTTTTTGAAGAATCGTCATAATTGTAAATGGAATTTTCTTTTCATCCATCATTAATTGTTTTGGTTAATTAAAAACAGGGTTTTGGAAGGAACTCGAAACCTTGATTACATAGCAGGAAAAAGATAAAGCATTAAAGTGACTAGAAATAACAATTCCTGGACACCCATACAATGATCAGATCCCAGAAAAACAAAAAGGGATCATAGACAAAGAGAACAACACAAGACAACCAAAGGACAACACAAAGACAACACCGAGATAGCTAGATATTTCTTATGAGTTCTTCCGCATGAACTACCATCTGCTTCATATTGACTGCAGAGTTCTTCATATCATTGAGCTCTTTTTCCTTGATGCCCACCTATTTCTGGGTGTTGGCCCTTGTTCTCTTTTCATGACCCGTCTTCTCTGTCTATTCCTTCTCATCTTCCTTACCTTTGATCTATTCAAATTTGTTTATCAACATGTTAACATGATCAACAGTAGCCTTAAGGATCTGGAAATTTTTCTCAGCAATCTTCTTCACAGTTAATTTCATCTTATCCACTCTATTGACCAGGTCGTTCAAGTTAATTCCCAGACCTTTATCATCTCTAATTCCTTCCAGCTCCTTCACCTTCCTTTCCATTTCCAGAATTTTATTGACCATTGCCTCAATAGCTTTAGCCTTATTAATGGCCACCATTAATTCTTTGGCATTTTCAGATAGAGGCTTCTCACCTATGGTTGCCCTTTTGATCATATTGAGATCAGTCTTCAAGTCGCCAATTTCTTTCGCCATTTTACTTATGATCTCACAGAAACCCTTGATACTATCATTACCTATGGCGTCTTGGCTGACATTTTGATTGCCCTTGTTATTCTCCTGATCTTCATTTTGCATTCTTTGAGTGTTCGGGTTCTCCCCATAGTCTGCTTCCCGCATTTCATCTTCCTCCTTACCCTTGTTCTTGTCAATTTTTTCAACCTTAGAGTCCTCATCAGAAGAGACAATATTATTCCTTTTCACCGTATTTATCCCCTTACTAGTCTTCTTTCCCCTCTAGGTTTTCTTACCCATCCCCTTTCTTTTCTTACTCATTATGATTTTATCATCAAACGACTCCTCCTCAAAGTCCGAGCAGTCAGAATCCACAGTTGTCCCCTTTCTCTTTCCCTTAGTCTTCCCCTCATTGCTAAAATCTTTAGACTCACCCTCAGTTTCAGAATAAAGATTGAACCCACTATCCTCACTTTCAGTTTCATCATCCCTAATTTGTTTGCCTCTACTGATGGGTTTCTCAATTATTTTCCCTTTCAACATCTTATAAACTAAAACCATTAAACTCTGGTGCAGGGCATGATCTTTTTTAGAATCCTTCTGCATTTCACAAAGAGTATGATTCATAGAGCTTGCGAGATAGTATGGCAAACTTAACCTTTTCACCATGGCGGAAGTGATTGAGCAACACGAAGTGATGCCCATAAGCCCTTGTGAATCTCCCATCTAGAGTAATGTAGCTGATGGTAGCAAACAACACAAACCTCCACGGCCTACAAATGCGCTTAGGGGAATAGTAGGGATTGTCCGTCTTAACCAATTTTCTTCTTTCTCCATCTGTGACTGGAAAACTATCCGCGGCCTTGTTAGACACACTTCTATCTCTATTGAATTTCATACCATCTTTTACCATACCCGTAGCTTCTGCAATGACATCCTCATCCACTTGCATCATCTGGGTGTCAACAAGAATCTTACCACTCTTCCAATTTTTTATGAAGTGCTTCATGACAGTAGGGTCTTTGCCACAAAGCCTTTCCATAAAAACATTCAAACCTCCATCTTGAAGAATCTCCCATACTTCTTTGTTTTTCTTCCAATCTAAGCAAGAAGCCGGTTCAAACCTCTTTTTATTGCCCCCCATTTTATCCTTGAATTCTCAGTTCTTCCTTATCGCAGCTCTACTATTTTCTCAGTGAACTCTGTGGAAAAACCTAACAATTTTATTGTTATTATGTAGAGCTACCTAGAATGCGTGCCAAATAAATATGATATGACAGATAAAACAAGCCTCGTCACCATTGTGATCAATCCTAGACAAGTGAGAATAAATCATTAGAGATTATGATTAGTTAAGACACGTTGTTTCATCTGGATCCGATCCAATTCAATCAATGACTTCACCTCACACTTGAGATTACTCTCACCATAAAGGGTAATAATTTTGTCAGAGCGACAAGCCAGGTTGGCAGCCCAGTCAGCACATTTGTTAGCTTCTCTATAAGCATGTGTAAAAATACATATTTCAAAGGTTTTACTTATATCCTTCACAGTTTCAATGGCATTGTAAATAGACCAAGAAGGAGGGAAAACATTATTCAAGAAGTTAATAATGTTCAGAGAATCTCCTTCAACCCACACTTTTGTGCAGTTTGAATCTTTAGTAAGAATCAACCCCTGATAAGCAGCAATGGCCTCCACAACATGATTGGTTTGGTGACCTATAGGAATACATTTAATAGCTTTACATATTCCCCCTTCATCTCTTAATACCACACCACACCCCGCCTTACCAGGATTACCCTTAGAGGCACCATCAAAATTGATTTTCATCCATCCTTGAGGGGGGCCTTCCCATCTCACCTCATCTCTAGGATTATCATGTATGGTTTCACTCCACTTTAACATCCAACTCTTAAAAATGATGCTATCCCCTTGATCTTTAGGATTCATTATTCCACCTGTTATGTAGAGGTTCTCCACCATATATCTTTTAATTTTCTCAAAAATAATTTGGGCTTTTGATGCCTTATCTCTGAACACTCTATCATTTCTCTCTTTCCATATTCCCCAACAAATATGAGGTAAAGAAAAATTCCATAGCAAATTAATTGAATTATTCCTTGAGGGGTGGAGCTAGGATTTGAAGACATCTTGGACAGCTTCAGGGAAAACCCAACTGATATTGAAATTGTCCAAGCATCTGGCCCAAATATCCGCAGAGTAAGGACAATGGATAAACAAGTGATTAATGGTTTCCTCATTCTGCATGCAAAGATGACAAATACTAGGCAATCAAAGCCTCTTGCTTTGAGATTGTCAGTCGTCAGAATCTTGTTTTGCAGAATAGTCCAAAAAAAAATATTAATTTTAGGAATAAGACCTTTCACCCAAGCCTTAGCCCAACAAGGGCTTTCTTGACTAGAAAATTGCTGGAAATAAAGAGAGGAGACATAAAATTTACCATCAATAGTGAGTTTCCAGATAAGCGGATCCTCATTATCAATCACCACCATAAAATTCATAATTTTATTTAGAAGCTCAAGAGAAGGATCGACAATGGACAGGTCCTTCCACTGACCTAAATTCTAGTAGTCAACCACAGTGGTACCAAATTTTTCCTTACACTGATCCTTAAACTTGCCCCAACCAGGATTGTCACTAATGGGAGAGTCTAACAACCAAGTGTCTTCCCAAAATTTAATAAAATTGCCCCTCCCCACCTTCCATTTCACTCCTTTGAGTATTATGTCTCTAGTTCTAGTGACATTTTTCTAGATGTTGGATCCAATCGGAATATATTTAGCCTTGAGGAAACTATGAAGGGTTGGGAGCTATCTTTTGTACTTATTATCCCATATCAGTTTCCACTCTCCCTTAGTTTTATAGCCTTCCCATATCTGCTTAGCCATGAAAAACTCATTCATATCCCTGATTCTTCTAAGACCAAGTCCACCTTTTCTTATAGGTTTGCACACCTTATCCCATGCAATCAAATTCATTCTTTTCTTTTCCTCGACCCTAGTCCAAAGAAAGGTTCTTTGGAGTTTTTCAATAGCCTCTGCAAACTTAACAAGAATTCTAAAAATACTAATGGCATAAAGAGGTATACTCTGGAGGGTAGATTTCAGAAGTTGGACCTTTCTCGCTTGACTGAGCAAAGAGCCTTTCCATCTAGCTAACTTCTTATGAAATTTATCTACCAGAGCACCCCAAAAGGTATTAGGGGGAACCTGACATAAAGGGAGCCCAAGATAGGAAGCAGGGAGATTCCCAATTTGGCTACCCAAAATAGCACTGATCTTTGTCTGTCTTCTCTCTAGAGTATTTATGAAATAAACAAAACTTTTAGACCAATTAATCAGTTGACCAGTTGCACTCCCATATCTATCCAAAGCTTTCTTTAGGCCTCTAGAATCTTTCACAGAAGAATTACCCATAATAATTGAATCATCCACAAATTTCTGATGAGAGCACATTTCGTCTGCAGATGAAGGTTTAAGCCCTCTAAACTCTCCCTTCTCAACAAGATTTCCAATAAGTCTTCCCAAGCATTCCACCATAATTATAAAAAGAACAGGGGAAAGAGGATCCCCCTATCTGAGACCCCTAGAGGACTTGAAAAATGGTGAGGGAGACCCATTGACTAGCACAAAGAAAGAAGCAGAGGAAACCAATTGCATAATAAGACAGATGCTTCTTGAACAAAATCCAAAGGCTGAAAGAATAGACTGCATAAAGCCCCAGTCAATTATATCATAGGCTTTAGATAAATCAAGCTTCAGAAGAGAACCTTCTTTTTTAGCCCTAGAAAGAGAGTGAATGTTCTCATGAACCATGATAATCGAGTCCGAAATTTGCCTCCCAAGGACAAACCCACTTTGCTGGGGAGATATGATCAAGGGGAGCAAAGTCAGAATTATAAAGGTCAAGACTTTAGAGATGATCTTGTACAGGGAGGTACATAGACTTATAGGTCTAAAGAGATCCATGGAGTCAGCCCCCATCTTCTTAGGAATAAGAGCAATGAAAGTACCTTTCAATTCTTTTAGAATTATCCTAGCACCAAAGAATTCTTTCACCACATAGGACACCTCCCTTCCAACAATATGCCAATATATTTTTTTTTAAAATATAGGGTACCCATCCGGGCTCGGGGCCTTATTACCTTCAAAAGAATTGACAACCTTCAAAATCTCATCATTAGTAGGGATAGCAGTAATATAGGAATTTTTGTCAGCATCCAAGATGGAAGGGATGCAATCCAAAAGATCCCTTTGAGCTTGAGGGTCCAGATTCTGATCCTTAGTCAAAAGATTGGAGAAAAACTCTAGAGCAGTTTTCCTCATGGAATCTTCATTATCAATAATTCTACCATTGACTTTAAGCTGATAAATCCCATTGATTGCCTTGTGTTCTAAAGTGGACATATGAAAGTATTTGGTATTTCTATCCCCCTCCTTCAACCATACATTTCTTGATCTCTATTTCCAAAAAATTTCTTCTTTAGCTATGATATCATGATATTTCATCAGAGTCTCATCTTCAACCTCTCTAGAGACATTGTTGTAGCCACTATTCCGAATCTCATCTTGGATATCTTTCAGATCTAAGAGAGTGGTGACTTTGGACACAAAAATATTCCCAAAGGATTCCTTATTCCACCTTTTAACATTGTCTTTCACAAACTTCATCTTTTTAACCACCTTATACATAGCATTTCCTTCAACTCTAACCTGCCACCATTCCTTGATTTTGCTTTCAAGGTTCGGGTGTTTGGTCCATATTCTTTCAAATCTATAAGGAAAATTTCCCCTTCCCTTCTTGGGGTCAGCATTAAAAGATATAGGATAATGATCCGACCCGGCCCTGATATGAGAAGATAAGGAACAAAAGTAGGAATTAAACCAATCATGAGAAATTAAAGCTCTATCAAGCCTAACCTGAATTAAGTCTTCTCCACTCCTTATGTTGGTCCATGTGTATTTTACCCCTTGCAAGTCCAGATCATGGAGATCATGGTTGATAATGAACTCCATCAAGTCCAATCTGCTGTCCAGATTGGTTTGGCTTCCTCCCTTCTTCTCATTTTCTCTTAGAGGGGTATTGAAATCCCCCGTAATAATCCAGCTATCTTCAGAAAAATTTCTTCTAATCAAGGATAGGTTCTTCCAGAAAACACTTCTGCCAGCTTTAGTGTTAGGGGCATACACTTTGGTAAAGACCCATGAAGTACCTTCTTTCAGATGATTAAATCTAATACAAGCCATATTGTTATTTTGAATCAACACCTCTCCCTTTACATTATTCTTATTCCATAAAGTAGCAATACCCCCAGAAGCCCCTTCAGAGCTACCGCCACTAACTCCCCCATTACTAAACATTTTCAGACATTCAACATTTTCCTTAGACATTTTAGTTTCTTGAATCATAATAGCATCCAGGTTTTTGTCTCTACTCATACTTTTAATTAAGTATTGTTTATGAGGATTATTCAATCTTTGAATATTCCTGGAGATAATCTTCATGATTTTTTAGAGATACCTTCTTCAAAGATGGTTCTTTGAGTACCATCCGCTAGATTCTTACTGGCTTCCATGGCCCTCTTCTTTGCATTATAATATCTTCTAGGTGATGTGTACCGAGCCCCCACATCCCCTAATCTACTTCTGGTGTTTTTGGTAGTCTGATGGTTGTTATTATTATTTTATGTTATTTTGTTCTTGCCTTTTCTATTTTCCTCCAATGTTTCAACCTCTTCCTGATTTATCCCACTCTTTCTTAGAGCCTTGTCTATGTCTTCTTCATTTCCCCATATTTGTGCATTTTCCTCTGGGAAAGTCGACTTGACTTGAGCCGGAGAAACCAGCGATATCTCCGAAAGCCCTTGCTCAAGAACATTATCATGTTGAGCATCTTGAAACCAACTTACTCCATTTTTAGACCCTGAAGAGTTAGGAACATCTCCCTCCTCCTTATTGACCGTAGTTTGACTGTCTCCTTTATCCATCTGATTACTTTCCCACTTTTCACTCTGAGCTATATTCTGATCTACTATGTCCTTTTGGTCACTTAGGCTTTTATTCTCACCATCATTAGAATCCTCTCCACTTTTCTCCTGCTCATTTTCTTGCTGGGAAATCTTATCTTCCATTCTATCCACTATCTCACTTCCTATTTCCCTAGTTGATTCCTCCTCATTTCTTCCCATCTAGGATTGTTTCTCCTGATTCGGACTTTCAAAAGGAGGAGCTTTCAAAGGTTTTTTTGTTTTTTATCTGGGTTCATTTCCACCTTTTTCCAGACCCTTGTTTGGGTTTGTGGTTGGGAAACTTTGTTTGGGCACTTGTTAGCCCATTGTCCCACTCTTTTATAGTGAAAACAAGCGAAGGGGATAGTTTCATAAACAATATTTTGCATCCATTTACCAAGTTTTGAGTCTATCTCTATTTCCTCTAGCATATTCATGTCAGGTCCTACCCCTACATAGATTCTGGCATAAATGAGTCTTCTTCTGGACGCCGTCACTGGGTCAATGGAAAGAAGCTCCCCAAAAGCATTAGCTATCCCAGCAAACACATCTTCCTCCCAGTACTCCATTGGAAAACCTGGAAGCTTAATCCAAACAAGCACTTGGACCATGAACTCTTCATCTTGACCTGAGTTAGGGTACCATTTCTGAATATACATTATGTATTTACCTATCATCCAGGTTCCATTACAGAGGATCTGTCTACGATCTTCTTCACATGAAAAGGAAAAGGAGATGCATCCTTTATTCATAGCTACTACATCCACCTGACCTTTTAGATTCCATTTTCTCTTCACGAATCCTCGAACAACCTCAATATTAGGTCTCACCCCAAAGAATTTGCCTATCAGGGTGCTTTCCATCTGAGCAATACTATGATCTATTATTTGATCAGGAATGGAAATGGCATACTTTCCCTTTGAAATATTCAATATATTCTCAACAGGAGGCAAAGCCGACTTACCTTTAGGTTTAATTCCAAACAGAGAAGGCCATTTACCAATCTTCCCAAGCCTAGGTTCACATGATTTGGGACACCCACCTGGGTCCCCCGAATCCAAAGGAGCATCGGGTTCCAAACCTTCTGGTCCCTCCCCCTCCAAAGAGTCAGAAAATCTGCCTACTACCTGTTGTCCTGATGCTGCTCCAGGTCTCCTGCCCAAAACATTTGAATTTTGGGCCTGACCATTCCCCTTGTCTGCTATGCTCTGCTCTCCCAGATGATCCTCTTTCATATTCTAGTGTGCCTCTTAATCCTTCAGAGAATATACCCTATGATTATAATACTATTATGGAATTTGCTACATTGGAGTAGTTTGAGACTTTGGATGAGGATGAGGTTGCTTCTAGGGTTCTTGATTCTTCTTTAGAGGTATTTGATTCACCTTCACTCAAGAATTTCATCATTCTTGATCAATAGGAGCATCATTGTCTTTTGGACTTGGTTGAAGGACACATTGCCAGTGCTTCATTGCACGAGGTATCTATTTGTCTTCCTCATTGGGATTCCTATTTTCCATACATTTGTTCATTGTTTGTTGAGTCTCACATTTTAGATTTAAAGACAAATCTGAGGGGATTTCTCTCCTCTTTGATGACAACCATTGTATTCTTGATGTGTAAGGACCTCCATATTTTCAAAATAACATAATTCACATAATTCATAAAATAAAGCATTAAATATTCCATATGTCTCAATATACAAGAATGGAAACTTAAAATTACATTTCAACATAAAGATTTAATATACAACCTATAACAAAGTTGAACATAAGGGATCGTATTCCTTTACAAAAGACCAAAAGGTCAATTATAAGAATACATAGGGAATGAATCGTGAAGACCACCAAGATAGGAACTTTGACATCTGTCTCCCAATATTGCATCAAGGGTGAGAACATTGCCGGAGCGCGTATCCGCCCTACCATGAAGTAGTTACACTTCTCCAGAATCTTTCATGAAACAAAAGATACCTGACCCAACATGAGGTAGACTAACAATACAAATCCAACAAGAGTAATTGAATAGTGTAATATGACATATCTATTTTTAAGCTAATTTAACAACATCATGGTTATATAAGAATGCATATTAAGCATACATAGATTACATGAGCATATGCACACGTAATATCGTCAATCCATGCACTTGATCATTTATCAAGGATCTTATTTTCAATCAAACCTCCATTAATTGTAAAATCCAATCAGAACCATAATTCAATTTACTCAACTTTTCAAGAAATATGCAAGACTAGAATCATAGGTGATACTACAACACATCTCTGCATACATAATTTTACAAGAGTATTCATGAGTATCTATAAGAAAGCATATAAGAGTCTCATAAAAAGCACATAATGATGTCAAACATGAAGACATAGAATGGTCATTCAAGAAAAGATCATGGGCTTAATAATGGCTATTCATGACAATGTCTCATATTTAAAACCCAATAGTTATTTCATCTGAAAGAAAATAAAAGACTATCTCTTAACCCCTACAGGAGACAACTTTGTATAGTGCCCTTCATGGCATGGTTAATAATTCATTAAACGCATTCATAAAATACTAAACATGTGCATGAATCCTTCATAATAATGCATAACCTTCGTCATAAAATGTGTCTAATAAATGACAGTTCATTAATAATGCATAACCTCCATCATAAAATGTGGGGACTAGGAGTATCAAAAATACCAAAGAGGGAATGAAAATAATTGTCCCTTATCATTCATATTGAACACTGATTTTGATCAAATGGCGACAAGACCCCCTAGAAAATTTAACTATGCTCTCATGACTCATGTTGTGCAAATGATATAGAAGATTTTGTAGATGTTATCAAAAAAGAAGAGCGGTTTGTAGCCATGAAGAGTGAAATGGTTGTCTTTTAACAAAATGTCACTTGGAGTTGGTTGAATAGCCCCTGTTAGCTGGATGTTGCAGGTACCAAATGGATACATAAAAATAAACTTAAATTCAATGGGAGTATTAAAAACGTAAGGCTATATAATTGGTTACAAAAGGGTACATTCAATCGGAAGGCATTGACTATATTTAAAATTTTGCTTCTATAGCTAGGATGAATACTATTAGATTAGTATTTTCATTAGTTGCTCAAAATAGATTAAATGTTTATAAAATCAATGTCAAGAGTGCATTTTTGAATAGTTAGTTTGATGAAGAAGCTAATGTATTTAAACCCCAAGGTTTTGAAATACCTTCCAAATAGCATTTTGTTTATAGATTGAAAAGAAGGATTTGTATGGTCTAAAATAGGAACCAAATCATGGTACTCCAAAATTGATTCCTACCTTCAACAAAAAGGTTTTGTAAAGAGTCAATTTGGTCCCAATCTTTACATTAAATGTTTTAGTGAAGATGTTCTTATTATTGGCATATATGTGGATGATTTGATATACACTAGGAATACTTCCTCCATGTTTTTTGAATTTAGAACAAGGGTTTAGAAATGAAATGATTGATTTACTATAGATGCATTATTTTCTTGGCCTTGAATTTTAGAAAAATACATATATGTTATATTGCTTTTCACAACAAAAGCATGTTTTAGATCTTCTATAGAGGTTTCATATGTAGGATTGTAATCATATGGCCACACCTATGGAAGTCGAACTTAAGTTGTCCAATTTTGATGATTATCCTTCTATGAGTCTCACTCTCTATAAAAAATTAGTTTGAGGTTTTCTTTATTTGACCTATACTAGATTAACATATCACATATATTGCAATCCTAGTATGTAGGTTCATACTAGAACTTAAGGAGGGACATTGGAGTGTTGCATAGGGGCTTCACTAAATAGGCAATATCATATCACGTGCATTCATATTGGGGGGTTTAATATCCCAAAAATGAGGGTGCAATATATTGCCCATCGGTGAAAATAGGGGGGTTTTTAATTTGGGCTATGAAAAAATGCAATATTTTGTGCAAATAGGGAGGCTTTTAATTTAGGTTGTTTATTAAGAGGGGGTGGAAAAAAGGAGTTTAGGGCAATATTTTTTGAAAATAGGGGGATTCTTTAGTATGCCATGAATGCAGGTGATATAACCTAGGTTCACTAAGTGAAGCCCACGTGGAGTGTTGTTAAAAGGATTCTCAAGTGTCTTCATGGGACCTTACATTATGGTATATATTTTTAGCATTCCAAGGAGAGTGAGTTGGTTGGACATAATAATTCTAATTGGGCAGGCCCTATAAATGATCAAAATTCCACTTCTAGTTATGTAAATAGTCTTGGTTCTATGGTTATTTGTTAAAAATCCAAGATAAAACCCCCTTTATATCTTTCTACTATAAAGGTTGAACCAACGCTACAACTTTCGTTTCTTATCATGATGTTTGGTTGAGGAGAGTGTTACATGACCTACAACAATTCTAGATTGGTCACATAATGTTGTATTGTGACAATTAGAATACTATTTAGATGAGTAAAAATCCAGTGTTTCATAGTGAGAGTAAGCACATTGACATCCAACACCACTACATATGTGAATTAATTAAAAAAGTATCAATTGAAATTGTATTTTTTCCACTACAACACAAATTATTGATATTTTCACAAAGCCCCTTGCTTGTGATTACTTTTGAACACTTTCTAGTTGGTTTTTCTTCCCAATGTTTGTTATGGAGGAGAAATGGATAATCTAATGACATTTTTTATTTATAGTATTCATTATGGAGAAGAAGTTATTAATCAAAGATATTAAATTTTCACGATTCGTGATGTATTATGCTTGAAGTTTCTAGATTCAATTGTGTATATTTTGTTAGCATCATGTTTTGGATCACACTCCATGATCCATCATCAAGATGAGAGAGAGCAAATGAGAGAAAAAAATGGTTATGAGAGCAAAGAAGTTATTAATTTATTAGTTGTTGTTAATAATAGTTATGATTGATTAGGTGTCAATTATGATAGTAGTTATATGATAAGTTTTTAATTGACTTGTATAAATGGACTTTTTATCAATAATCGGCAACCAAAAGTTTTGTGCCCTGTAAATTATATTCCATTTTATATGTTAATGATCTACAAATCATCATTAAACTTTTAATTGTAATTGATTGATTACCTTTATATTTAACACAACAAAATTTCATCTTTATTTTTTTTAATAATCACACAAATCAATATGAAATCTATAAAATATAATACAAACCATCATCATTCGATAGATATTTATAGTATATGTCAAAACAACATGCTCATAGAGTCCATTGTGAATATTATCATATAACCATAGATAGTATCATAAGGATTGCAAAATAGTTAGACTTTACATGGAATCCATTATATGTAGGTGTGTAGACAAGCATGAAAAAGCACAACCGTGAGCCACAAAGGCTTTCCATACCAAATTATACTAAATATAGCAAAATAGTTAGACTTTACATGGAATCCATTATATTTAGGTGTATAGACAAGCATGAAAAAGCCCAACCATGAACCACAAAAGCTTTCCATACCAAGCTATACTAATTACTAGTTCTATCATGCCCTCTCCTTTGGTCTACTGCTTCCCTTCAATAGGAAAGTGCCTAAAAGCTCAAACTCAATCAAGAGATACAAAGCAAGCCTTCTAAGATTTTCATTTCAGTACCCTTTTCTCTCTCTCCAATCTGCATCTTTAAGGAATTTACACCAATCCAAAAGTCTTATAGCTCCACATAGATTCTAGATCTTGAAGCATTTACAAGTGATAATTGCACACACACACACCCAATTTAGCATGTTGGAATAAGTTTTGGTGGAGGCTTTGCAAGAGCTGGAGAAGGTTTGTATGAAGCATAGTTTGCAACAGTGTGTACACCGTCCTTTCCAGATTCCCCAAGAGAAGCTCCAACCCAGGAAGAGGAAGCATGCTTCTACAACAATCAAAGTCCAAATAGAGTAATCATGAGTTCCCTATCACATTCACTCTATAATCATCTATATACATGGTGGGGTGTTTCAGAGTTGAGAAGAGCCTTGCCTTTTCCATATGCTCGTGCACTGTCTGCTGCTACAGATAGCAGAACGGATGTAGAAATGATGAAGACGATCACATTGACTGTTATGCTTGTAACTCGCCTCATTCTTGTCAGAAATGCCAAGATAGGGGGAAAATACAAGCTCTTTTTCTGCTTTTATCTTGGTCACAGGAGAAGAACAAAAGAAAACCAGATTTTCCAAAGCGTGAGAATCTCTGTTTGTGTGAGAAATGATGAAAGCAATGGATGACTAAAGGTGGGGCAAAATCAACTCGGGGTTGTCACTCGCTAGGGTGAATTTCTCATTCAAATTGCAAAATCTTCCTTCGCGGAAAGGACTAATTGGGTTTCAGTCGCCATTGGTCAATCACTTTAAAATTTGAATGATCTTGTTCCTTCTTTATATGCTTTTGATAGGTACTTTTCTTTTCTCTTTGAACATATTCTTGCCCCAGCAACCTCCATGACCCATTCTTTTGGTCGTACAAGAACAAAACTAAAAAGAAAAGTGTCCTTGATTCTGCTTCATGTATATGATTGGTACGTTGTTATGTGCTTTTATGATATTATAAGTGAATCACTTTACTAATCAATTTATTGCTACATGAAATATTTTCATTTTGAGATCTTTTTTTTTCATTTGAGGTAGTTTTTCTATTTAATAAAAGAGAATAAGTCTTAGGTTGAAACTTTTTTCGATTGAGAGTCAACAATGAGAGGTATCTATTCTGCCAAATTCATTTGAGGCATGATCCCAACCTCATCCCTTATGCTATCAAGACCTTTTACTTAGCAAAACTTTATTCCTAGTGGACTCGTTCACAGTCATTCAACTTCACCAAAAGAAGTTAAATGCCCATTAATAGTCATTTTTATTTTGACATTTTATTAGTTTAATAATCATTCAACTTCACGAAGGGAAGTTAAAGGCCCATTGACAGTCATTTTTATTATGACATTTTATTAGTTTTACAATATATTGACTCTTTAAACTCTAGTTCTTGATGCTTTTTGGAAACCATGTACAAGTGTTTTGGAACTAGACCTATAACTACATTTGTTTTGACCAAGTATAAGGTGAATTTGGATTTGGAATTTTGATTATTTGTAAGGGAATGTAAACATTCCTAGAAGTTTAACTTGAGCTTATTAAAGAAATGAGACAAGGTGAACACAAATTAGTTTAGATTAAATGATGACATTGGGAATGATAAATCAAATAACTACAATTATTTTAGGATAGTGTAAAGGTAAGGGATACTTAGTTCTATCACCAAAGAAGGTATGATGTTTGATGAAGATTCGGGGATAGGCTCTATCTTTGATTTGGAAGCCACATCTATTTATTAGTTAAATGTCATAGATTCTATATTATGTATATATATTGTCTAAGGTCAAGTTTGATTTTTTAGATCAAATTTACAATTATGAACTTGTTGGCTTAGTTCACAATTGATTTTATGCAATGTCTACTCTTTCTCTTTCTATTGCTTGGTTGACTTTCATCTGCTCTGCTCTGCTATGATATCTAAGGGCTAGTGATATTAGAAAACAACCAAAGGAATTATGTTGTGTGGACATATATTATCCTAGGTTAACCCTTAGAAATATGTATAAGATTTGAAGATACACTAATACATTTGGTCTAGAATTCCGACGAAGGTTTTTGACTGAGAAGGTATATTGTGACCAAAAAATGCCCGAATTCGTTGGAATTCGGACGATAATTTCACATTTGGTTTCAACGGAGAAGGCATTAGCAATGAAATTTGTTTTTTTTCAAAAAAGTGTCTGCGTTCGTCGAATTTCGACGACAACAGGCATTACTTTTAAAAAAAAGAAGAGGGCAAGTCATTTGTGCATTCAATCCCACGCAACCTTCCGTGTCGACCTCAACCCCTGGCAAGATCAAACGGCACACTCACCATTCGAGGTACTTTCACACACTCACCTTCGAGGTAGAATCTTCACCTTCATTTCGGATTTGCATAATATGAGGAATTGTTGAATCTTCACCTTCATTCATTGAATCTTCGGATTTGCATAATATTTTCATAATATGAGGAATTGTTTGGGTAGAATCTTCACCATTCGAGGTAGCTGAATCTTCACCTTCATTCATTGATTTGCATATATGAGGAAGTGCTTGCATCCCACCCATTGCTTGAGCTATCCACTGTAATTGTAGGGGCTGGTTCCCGACTTCTCCATCTCGATCTACGGGGTATGCTCCAACGAGCATGGGGTCAACTAAGTCCATTTGCACTCCAGTACCAGAGATGGTTGATCGAGTACCAGGAGCACAGTCAACATCAACACTAGATTGAGAGCCTGTAGGATCCCTCCCATTTCTTGTTGAACTATAGCCTGTTTCAAATCTGATTGTTGAACCTATTGATTCACAACTACTAGTGCTTTGTCGTTCCTAGGTCAACATCATTGGAAGTCTTTTAATGTTGCCCCCATACCTCGGTTGTCGATGTTTAGTCTTCCCCTTTCGCCAGTGAGTGCATAGGTTTTGTTTTAAAAAGAGTATATTACTTGGTCTAAATAAGCAAAGTAGAGCAGCAGTACAAAGAACATTAAGTTTTTAAGATAGTCAATTTTGGTAGAAAGTTTTGGATACCAAGAGACAAATTGTTAGCAACAGACTTAAGGATCTCAATAAAAGGGAAACAATAGTCATTTAGATCCTTTGAAAAAGCATGCTAGGATGTGATATTTGTGGTCTAAATGAATGAGACAAATAAGTATAACAGGGAGCACAAGTTAGTCCATGATGATATGGAGAAAAATGCAATGATTGACAATCCAATTAAATGGGAAGACATCACATTCCAAGTAGCAATAACAATCCCTAGCATGCTATAGAGAAGAAATCCCAAAAAAGGATGTTCAACTTGAGCATTGATACATTGATGAAGGCAATTCCCAAAACAAATTGATAGCCTTATAGAAGATTACAACAATAAGGCAGATTTGAAACCAAGAAGAGCAAACATGACAGTTTAAAAAGGGATGTGGACATTGTGGCAGTCATGGAGGCCTAATTTTGTGATGGTCAAGATGCAATAAGTGCAAATATATATTTTATATAAATAGACAAAGGTTTATTCCCACCATTATATGTTAAGGTATGAAGTTTGTGGTGAACTAAACAACAACAATGAGAAAGCACAAAGATAACATTACATGATAGAGACCATTTTAAAAATCTATTTTCAACCAGTTGGAAGCTATATACTAAACTAGTTGGAAGCTAAAACAAGTTGTCTTATATCTTGACCAAGAGTTAGCAGAGAAAGTTGTTATGCAGGCCTTATGGAATATTCAGTTCATAAACAAGCTATCCTTAGCTCAAGAAATAGTTGCAGACCAAAAGTTGAAGAGATCCTAGAATGTAATGTACTATTTTTACAAATGGTTAAAAACATTATGCAAGAATTGAAAGATGACTTCTACTATACCAAGGCCAATTCAATGCATTGTAGGGAAATAGTTAAAAGAAGAGTTATTTCTTTAAATGATGATAAGCATATTTTCAGATAAAGTGACAACCATGTCATTGTCAAGACAATCACGTGAAAAGTTGTAAAGAATGGTGCATAAATATAAATAAAAAATTGACAAATATACCTCAATTTTGAAATGCTTGGCATGAAGTTCCACACAAGCCTTAATGTTTCTAGAACATGTCAGTGTATGCTTTCATCATGGAAAAACATAATGTAGTTGATCATAATTGATGTAAGAAAGTTGTATATTTGAATGTCTTGTTCCTTGATTATAGATCTATGCTCAATTGATTTGAATTGCTTGATTGAAAAATTGGTAGATGTGGGTTGGAGTTGATAGGGGTTTGAAATGAGAAATAGACATGTATCTATATGCAACTTGCACCTTTTCAAATTGAACTTTTGGAAAAGTCCAAATTTGGAGAGGAAATTCCTACTATTTGCGAATCCAACATTCATCTTTCAAATTTTAAGTCCAATTTCCATGAATAAGGTTTCCCAAGACCCTAGTCCTAGAAAATTGAGCCATGAGGAACATCATGAATAAGGGAATGAACCAAATTTATGGAAACATTCTCAAACCTAAGTACAATTAGGCATAAATACGGCACAACCACTAAAGTGAGTCCAGACCTAGTGTATATTTATAAAGAGATACAACATATGATGCAATATTTAACCCCCTCTTAGCAAGAGTAGGAAATTATGCTCATGTACTCTTGGGAAAATACAGAGAAACCAAATATTCTTTCACCAAGATATTGAAGAGTGAAGATGACTACAAGTTTGGAAAGGTGGTAGCTCCCAAGACTTATGATATTATCAATCTACAATATTGAGATAAAAGGGAAGTACAAAGTGAGTAATATGAGTAACATTGGTAACACACATGGAGCATGCAAAACACAAAGTTATGACATTTAGAACTAGTAAGATTCATATATTCTCACTAGGAACCATATCAAAAAGACAAGGCATAGATCTAGGACTAGTAAGATCCTTATATAGTTACTAGGAGTCATGTCAGAGACACATAAAAGCATGATACCCAAGTTAATAAGATCCTCTAATACTTAGTCATAGATCACATTCTAACAACAAATAGAAGGTCATAGCTTGGTAATATAACTAGTCCATGAGTAGTAGCTCAAAATGTTATCAAAGCTAGGTTAGGTTAGGAGCCCCAAGAACCTATAATGTGTCTTATAATGGATGTTGAAAATAATCTACACTCAAGCCAACAATGGAATGGTAAGAAAGGGTGTAGTAGCTCAATGGTAGAGAAATTTATTAACAAATAGAAGGCCTTAAGTTGGATTCCTAGCTATTTTATGACTATTAGCTTAGCATTTTCATGCATAAATAACATCTACTCCCACCTCTACCATAGATCCAACTTCCACCATTTCTCCTTCCACCTTCATGTACCAAAGCCACTAGTGCCACACCTTTAGTACTTGCATCCTCCACTTATCATCCACCATATGTCCTATTTATCAAATTTATTTCTTCTACATGTAAAAGCCATATGCACAAGATGGAATGACAATTGGTAGATGTAAAATCCATATTCCACAACCTTTGCTAATATCCTTTCTGCCAGTGCCAAAATGTGAGGTTTGTAACAGGATGCGACATCCATCAAAGCATAATAGAGAGAAGATTTCTAACAAGATGGCAGATCAAACAATGTAGGAAAGCATTGATTAATAAATACAAGATTGCAATTTATAGAGTTTAGTAAAAGAGGCAATGAACAAACATAACTTTACTTTGGAAGGCTGCAGAGATGGTGTGTGGCAAAATATAGAGACAGGCTATGCAAGACACAAGAATAGAAAAGATTCAAGGTTGAGCCATAGAGTAGGGTATGATATCCATCAAAGCATAAAGGATTTTTAAACTCTACCATAAATATAATTGCCATGTGTTTGATCAAATCAATAACTATCTAAAAAATTGAAACACTAGGGAAAGACATTAAATGTGAAGAGGATTGATGTGCATGGAGATTGTTAATTACATATTTGAAAAAATATTTTATTGTAATCTTTATGTCAGTTCAATTTGTGTGAAAGCTTTACCCTCTTTGGAAGCTGCCATAGCATTTAAATATTCATGTATTGGGGACCTTATGCAACCTTTCAAAGGGTTTGTGGATCAAAACCAAATGAAATAGATTAAATTTCTATGACTGTCCTAAGGGTATAAATTGTCACAGTCATAGTTTTACTAGTGATATTGTTTTTGTTTTGACAGAGTTATCTTTGTAAACCCAAGTGTGGACATGTAATGGAGTCCTGAGATGTCTTAAGATTACATCAATACTTAACAACAACATAGTGTGTAGGCACCTAAAATATGAAAGGACTACATATTGGAAGGAGACAATCATCCATACTTATCACAAGCTTCTGCAACTCATGTAGACTCAAGGTGAGTTGCAAAATGACCATCAATGAGTGTGAACCCTATCTTCACAAATTATGATCCATTTCCATGATACTTGATCCTATCCTCATGGTGTTGTCTCAATTCATATTAGTTTTCCCAAGCCTAGAAGCCAATTAATGTATCCAAGGGTGTCTAGAAGAATGGACTGTATGATCATTGACTTTCTATGTTGAAACCATTATACATGCCCCTACTTTTGCATCATACACATGAGTCAAGGATGATAGTGTAGTGTGCAAACATCATATATGGATAGGATATAAGAATATGTACTAGATAGTGCTAGGTGAAATGTATTTAATATATTAGACTTACAGGGACATATGGGGGAGTTTGCACGTGTGATGATGCCATGAAAGGTCTGATATCCCTATGTATCAGACTAAGAAAACTAGTGAAAGACAAAAACAAAATGCATTGAGAAGGAAAAAGGTTGAATTGCCTAATGTTTGGTGTTGAAGTGATGTGTGGGGACCCTACCAAGTCAAATACCTTGTTGTACTTTCAAAGGGTGGAAAAAGAATAAACATTTTATTTACTGTCCTAATAGACCATCCATCATAACAATGATTACCGATGATGTGTGCATTGCAAACAAAGTTCTAGAGGAAGGTTCTTTCTATTGTAATACCAAGTGAGTGTTCATAGACCTTGTGTAGGATGCTCCAAGCCTAGAGTAAGGAGTTTGAAGCCTAGATACATTGATTTGGCCTTGTGGCCATCAATGAGTGTTGACCCAATAGGAGAAGTCTTGAGACTGATAATTTTGGAAGCGTGGCATTGTTGAGAGCCAACACTTAGGTGTGAGCTCCATCTTCACGTATTATGATTAGTTGCCATGATACTTGACCCTATCCTCATGGTGTTGGCTCAATTCATATTAGTTTTCCCAAGCCTAGAATCCAAGTAATGTATCCAAGGGTGTCTAGATGAATGGACTGTATGATCATTGACTTTTTATGTTGAAACCATTATACATTCCCCTCCATTGAGGGTATTGAGGAAGATTGGGATTGGAATAGTGTGTTTTGTTGAAGAAACATGATGTGAGAAGTTTGATGCAGAGGCAAGGGTAGAACTCAGTATTTCATATTAGGACAACAACCACATTGATTAGGCAAGTCAAATAAGGTCTCTCCAATGTTTAGGATACACAAGGGAAGCATTAGTCATGTAAGTATGCATGAGCATGGGAATGGATAGTTACTTTCCTTTTAGACTGATTTGGACAGTATTGAGAGGATCCTATAAGGATGACTATCACCATACTCTCGATGACTTCACAACATTGATAATGAATTCACATTAGACACTCATGGATTACCCCAATTATACATTAGTCAACTTAAGATATGATGCAAGGATTGCATTCCACAAAGCCTTTAGCATATCACCTTCTCTAAATCACCACAAAGCCATTATATATGTTTTGAGATGAAAAAGAAGAGTTAAATGGTTTTGGTTCAATTTGCATTATTTCTATGCTCAAGTAATTTAACTTAGTATATTATACTAAAACGTGATTTCATAACTAACATTTCAACTTCTATATAACTAGTTCTATAGCCTGATTTTTTGCCTATGAAGAAAGACCATGTCAGATAATATCAACAAACAACAAAATAAGAAGACAATTGTTATATTGTGGTCTAACTTGAAAAGAAAAGGTGATGGAAAATGTTATTGTCCCTGCAAAATTTGTAAGGGGTTAAAGACTAGAAGACTTCTAATCAAAACAACTAAGAAACATTGTAGGCTGCATGGTCACATTGAAGGGGGACATGATTATCATCCATTGGTAAGTTTTTCATTATATCATTTTAACAATTTATGTATATAAGAAATCACTTGATGATGAGATCATGATCATGATTTATTTATGTTTATCAATTTTATATAGGTCGAGCACCCCGGAGCACATGATATGGATCAACACAACCTGGAGAATATGGTTTTTGAAGTGGAGGAACATGGAGGTGTGAATATCAAAGCTGAAGATAATGATCCCATGGAAGATGATGATCATGAGCCACAAAACACAATTGAAGATGATGGTACAGATACATTGATCCATGACACATTTAGTACTAGCGCAACTGATCATGATGATGAAGATGACCTTCATGTTTTTCATGATTTACCTCTACTTGAGAAGGCATTTGAGGCCCTTTATGAAGGCTCCCAAACAACTCTTCTCTCCACTATATTTTTGTTGGTGAACTTGAAGGTTATGAATGGTTTATCCAACATAAAAATCTCACGTATGCTAAGGTATGTCATATCTGACATTATAGTTAATAAATAGTGAATCATGTACCATTAATTTTCTTTATATTAACAAATTATATTTTTTTGTTGTAGATTGATAGGTGAGTTTTTGTTACCACCATCAAATATTCTACCTCGCTCATACCGAGAATTATTTGCCATTATGAAAGATATTGGAATGGAGTATCAAGCAATAGATGCTTGTCCCAATGATCATATTATATATCACAAACAACATGAATTTCAAATTGAATGCCCTAAATGTCATATCAGTAGATATCAAACAAATCAAATAACAAAAAGGGTGCCTCACAAGGTTCTTCGTTATATTCCCATTATTCCACATATGCAATGATTATTCAAGTGCACTAGCTTGGCACAATTTATGGATTACCATGCAAGCAATAGAAGTCGAGATGACATTATTCGAATGCCTATGGATGATTCAACATTTATGGACATAGAGGAAAAGTGGCCACACTTTAAAGAAGAACCTCGTAATCTCGGGCTTTCATTGGCAACGAATGGTGTCAATCCATTTGGAGAGCTGAGATCTATTTACTCAGTGTGGCCTTTTTTTTGTTTTCAACAATAACATTCCTTCATGGATGTCAATAAAGAGGGAGCATATAATGTTGGCAATGATTGTTCCATGTATTTTATCATTTAATAGTCATCTACATTTAATTATAAATATTGCAGTAAAATTGTCATAATAATTATTTAATGTTTTTGTTCATTCGATTAGGTAAGTACCAAGTTAAAGATATGAGTGTATATATTGAGCCTCTTATCGATGAGTTGTTGGAGTTATGGAATGGTGTCACTATGTATGACGTCTCTAGACCAATAGGACAAAGACAATTTCAATTCCATGTGATGTTTGTATGGACAATACACGATGCCCCATGGCTAACACATTTTTTTGGTATGTTATAGTGTTCAAGTTGCACATGATAATTATAATTAAAAAAATTAACATATTTAATTCAATTATACATTATCTTGTAGGTCTTCAAACAAAGGGAAAATTTGCATGTCCAGTTTGTGGTCCAAAGATGAAATCTTGTCATTCAAAAAGTTTAGGAAAGCAGGTGTTTGATGAGTATAGGAACTTTCTCCATAAAAATCATAAGTATCGAAATACTAAAAAACATCTTTTCAATGGGAAAGAAGAGAATATATCAAAGCCACGAAGAATGACACCTCACCTGTGGAAGTTGGAATATAATAGAATTAATCATCAAGGTAATGCCATTCCATCTAATGGTTTATGTCATAAAACATCTTTTCTATTGTGTTTTGTTTGTTGATGATGTGATTGATGATCATGAAGGTCATCAAGGCATTAATGACCACCTTCCTAAGGGACTAAAAATTTATCCCCGACAATTTAGTAGGTTGCCGTACTACGAGTAGTTACAAATTGTGCATAATTTGTTTGATACTATGCATATTGGAAAGAATATAATAGAGACGTTATGGAAAATATTGGATGGAAGGCGTGACAAAGAAAAAATTGTCAAAATTTGTAGTGGCATTCAAGAATCCAATCATGCAATGAAAGATGTCATTCAATCAAATAGCCATGCAGACCAGATTAATATAAGTGACCTTCCTCGGTTATTAATGAACCAACAGAGCAATGATATAAAAGAAGTCATCAGAAAAATTCGATTTCCCATGGGATTTGTTGCAAACATAAACAATCTCATATCAAAGAAAAGTGAATTTGGGCTAGGGATGAAAACGCATGATTGACATACCTTCATTAAGGTAATTCATGTTCTTGTGTATTTACTATATATTTGTATACTGCGCATGTACTTTTCATTGTATTATGTTAGAAAAAAATGAAAAGATAATTTTATAATTGTTGTAGTATGTTCTACCTCTATCTCTCCCAGACCACTTCGACAATAATGTCAAGCAATTCATATATGATCTTGGAAAATACATGAGGTAAGTAGTGATATTTGTTCAGTTCATTGCATAGATATAATATTTGCGATTTGTTTTACTTGTCATGTAATATATATTTTTGCATCGTGAATATCTTGTAGGTGGTTGTCATGTAAATAAATCCATAAAGAAAATATAAAATATTGGAAGAGAAAAATTCCTCATCTAATGTGTGAAATGAAAAAGTGTCTACCTTCAGCTTTTTCAATGCACAAGAACACTACCTCATACACCAAGTTGAGGAGATTGGATTGTGTGGACCTATACACACTAGGTCAATGTGGATGGTTGGGAGGCACTTGAAATTTTTGAAGGCTTTGGTTCAACAAAGAGAACATCTTGAGGGTTCTATAGTGGAGGGATATATGGTATACCAGACTATGGTGTACATTTCTGAATATCTTCCTAAGTTTGCAGCAAAGATCAACATGGATCGCATTTGGGATCCCAACCCCATTAATAAATTCAAAGGGGAGTACTTGATGGGGAAATGTAGATTGAGGAAAGTGAGAGGTAATTATAAGATGTCATTGTAGTTAATTAATTCTTAATCTTCAAAATAAATCGGTTGTAAGACGTCTATTTATTTTATGTACAGTTGGTCGAGAGTGGGATGCACTACATTTGTATATTGCAAACAATATTGATCGGATGATGGTATGGATAGAACGTTGTCAACATTCTAGCCACACATTAACATGGGAAGGTGTGGCTGCATTGGTTAAAGAAGCTCATCGTAATGGAGATTCCTATGTTACATAAAGGGAAATTGATTTAGCATATGGTCTAAGAGATAAATAGGTACGTATAAATTTATTAATCACCCATATGTTTATCAACTCACGATGCAATAATTTTTACATGTTTGACATATTATAGGTCAAACACCACAATACTATGTTCTCCAATGGTCATAAATTTCACATCAAAAAGTTGGATGACACAAAGAAAACTTGTGATTCTAGGATAACTGCCGTCTTTGAGGTGATAAATATTTCATCGAGAAATGACATACATCCTCAAGAGTCTCAAAATCGATACTATAGCATTTTGGATGATATAATTGAGTGTGACTTTAATTCCTTCAAATTAGTTTTGTTCGTCGTCAAATGGTATAGGCTACGATTGAATAAAAATGATCCTGACTGAACTGTTATTGAACATGATAATGGTTTTACAATGGTTAATACAAGGTCATTTGAACCATTTGGGGATGAGGCCTATGTTCTTCCAAGCCAATGTGAGCAGGTATTTTACTCAGAGGTTCTACATAAACCGGGTTGGTCATTTGTTGCTAGACATGATCCAAGAGGAAGGTTGATAAAGTATAATGTGATGGAAGAAGAAGCTACCGAAGAAGTAGAAGATGATGTAGATGATGATCACGATCAACAGCTACTCGATGATGATGAAGAAGAAGTTGATGGTGATGGTGATGGTGATGGTGATGGTGATGGTGATGGTGATGGTGGTGGTGGTGATGATGATGATGATGATGATGATGATGATGATGATGATGATGGTCATGATGAGGAGTTGGATGAAGAAGAAGATCAATGACATGAATGAAATGTATGAGGTATGCAATTAGTATATTATCTATTTAATATTGATTTCTTGATAGAATTTTTTTTGACTTATATGATTACATAATTAGTTCATTATGTTTTTAATCCTAATTACATTACATAATTAATTCATGATGCACCTTTTAATGTTTTTAATTCATTTTCCACCTCTAGAAGGTCCTAATAGTAGAACTATGTCACCCCAATGAGATGGAGATAGGGAGAGTGACTATTTATGTGACATTTTTTAAACTTTGTGTTTATTTATGGAATTTAGATTGTTTATTAGCTATGTGATGGATGTTGATTTAAAATACACATGTGGTGGACTACATGTTTATGATGATACATGTGACATTTTTTGAACTTTGTGTTTATTTAAAGAATGTTGATTGTTTATTACCTATGTGATGGATGGTGATTTATGATACATATGTGATGGATTACATGTTTATGATGACACATGTGATTATTTTGATGCTCAATTACATATATGATGATATATATGTGATGCTTATGATGCTTATGATACATATGTATTTATTGTTTATCAACTTACAAATGTAATGCTTATGATACTCAATTGATGGTGTTGATTTAATGTATATATTTTGTGTGATGCTGTCACCCTTGGTGGGAATAGGTCATTGACTACAGACATCATCAAACCTTTAGTTGAGGATCCTGCATAGTCTACATAAAGTAAAGGTAAGGAATTAAAAAATTTACAATGATTATGATGACAACATATTTTTTTTATTTAATACTCTTTTTGTCTACAAAGTTCATGTTGTTCATGTTGTGTACTATGTAATTTTTAGCTAACATAAGATAATTGAATTACATGTGTAGTAACCTGAACCCCTTTGACGAGGATCCTACACAATCTCATGGATCGAGAGGTATAAGTCAATACACCCTATAGAAACAGTTTATTTTTAAAAAATTACTTGGAAAACAAACTTCCTCAGTTTTTCAGACCTCGACATTAGTAGCAAATCTAATACAATTATCAGCACTTGAGGCCCCAGTTGGACTTATTCAAATTTTAATCTCAACATCAACTTTAAGGCCGAATTCTTCATCAACATTACCCTCATTTGAAAAATATCTTTCTCATTACCAACTAACTCTCTCATTTGATGGAGTGCAGGTACCACCAAATAGGTATTTGTCATATGTGTCTTCCTCGAGTGAGGGAAATGCAAGAATAGAAAATGAAAGTGAGACATGTAGTAGGTCTACAATAGGGAGATCAACTAGAGGTCAAAAGATTAGAAAAAAATTCAATATACGCATGATATTTTTCCTTTCTCAAGGGGGGTCATGTTCTTATGATGATGAGACCAAAGGCGACATTGATGTGCCCTTGAGGTACACACATCTACAGAAACAATGGGTACCCAAGGAACTTCCTCCAATAAACACTGATTTTTGTGTTAACGATAGGATATATCACATAACATCTTCGTCGTTACATGGTTTGGACCTATTTTCCATGGACGGAAGAAAGGTCTGTTATAACAAAGTTACTGAATTGATGGAGTTTGTCAGACCTTGTTACAATTATAATAATTGGATGCAGATTGTTCGATATTAAAAAAATATACGTAGGTATGCACTGTCAGCAAATTATATACAACAAAAAGATAATGATCAAAGTAAATGAGTGGCTATATACATTGATGGAAGGCCAAAAGAAACAGGGAATATTGTAGGTTTTATAAATAGTACACGACTTGGGTCAACTAATAAACAACCCAATTGCATATTTGAGGCGCGTGAGGGAAATCATGTATTCGTATGTGCAATAAAATCAATAAGTGTAGGGAAAGAGTTGATAATCAATTACAATTTGAATCTTATAGATACAAACAAAGTTACTATCATGGGGGTGGTATGTACTATATACCATTTAAATTAACCAACCTCCAATTAATGACTCCAATATACCATTTTATTATGAAGTTTTTTTTCTAAGTCTATTGGTTTCATTTCTCTAACATTTTTATGTTTTTTCTTTGTTATAGGGTGACATGGATCCATCACATAGCACAAATAGGAATGTAGGTTGCGACACTTCTACCGAGCAGGTAAACCTCATTGTAATTGTACAAATTAGATAGAAGCAAATTGTTACATTATTATATTCTTTTTTTGAGTATTTTAGAGATTTTGTAATTGTTAATGATAATTCTTGTCACAGATGGATGTTTGGGGAAAGGGAAAGGGACCTGCAGTACTTGAGAACCTCTCTAGGGATGTGGACTCAACAAGATTAAGTGATGATGACCCAACAAATTCCACAAGCCCTATAGAATTGATAAAAAAGTCTATTAGAAAAATTAGTAGAGAGATTGTTGTTTTGGCATCTGTGGAGCCTTAGACTGATGAGATACGAGAGAGGGTGCAAAAATTGATTAGGACAATAGAAAACTTGCAAGTAAGTAGTAATGAAAGCTTTAATTATAACAAAAGTTCAATAATGGTTTATATTTTATACTCTTTTATGTCATTAGCTAAAATATGTACGTGTTGTTTTTACAACAATTTATGCATCCTCATCAACCTGGTAGCCATGATCAGGGTATTGCAAGTAGTTCAGGCGATGATGATTTTCTTGGCTTATCACTTGCTTGGCTTATCACTTCGAGTACTCAAAATACATCATACTTGATACTGTCAATGTTCATAATAAAGGTTCATCCTTGTGTTACGATTCTTGCACTTTTCATATATTTAATGTATTATTCTTCAGATGTTGTCAATGTTCCCGTGCAAATATTGTTGGCACCTCATCAGAGGTTAGCCCCACCTATATTTCTGACTGCAATGTCGACAACACGCATCATGCAGACATCCTCTACTACACATCATATTGGCATGCCCATTGTTGGTAGATCCCTCTTTTTCTCTATCTTATGTTATGTGTTTATTTCCCTTCAAGCGTTCTTTCTTGGGGGTATTTCATAGTGGATTCATTTTCTGCAGCAGGAGATGCACATGAGGATGCGCCAGAGGCAACTACTGTTGATAACATACCATCATTTCTTGTATCTTCTCATATTGCTAGTACAGGAATGTTGCAGGCCACATTGGTGGTGAGCGACGAAGAAATGATTCCCTTAAATATACAGAAGGTTCTAGGTACTTTAAAATTATTATTATATAGTCTAATTGTAATTTACTTTCTGATCACTCATTTTGGACTAATGATCCCATGAATTTTTTTTAGGAAATGATATTTTTTATAAAAATCTTAATGACATTGCATTGCAGATATTTGTGCCCATCATTCGTAAAAGGTGGAACATCATATGTGAACTAAGCCTAATCCACTATTTTGATTTCATATCATTGCTAGAATAGTTTTCCTTTGATCCATTTCTTGAACTATAATAAATGTAGCTTCAGTTCATTTTTGAATCTAACAGGTTTTTTTTTTCTTTAAAAGGTGGAATGACCAAGAAAAAAGGTTAAAAGATGAATTGACAAACCGTATGGTTGAGTGGTTTGGAAATGACACATTTGACAAAACTGAGCTCCTTGAAAAAGCTGGCACATATCTAAAGTATGTGAGGGACCAATACAGGACCCATTTAGAGAAGAACATAAAGTACAAGCATCCCCCATGATTCCAAAGAGGGAGTGGAAGGACCCGATTTTGGATGCCAAGGAGAGAATTGAAAGGAAAAAAGGAAATACACCACCAGACGCCAAAAGAAGGTATGGGATACTATTAAGAATGTAATTATGTACTAATTAATTACTCTTTATATTTATATAATCTAACATATTTCAAACTTTTCATAGACTGAGTGACATGTCAAAGGCAACCAAGGCAAGACAGGAAAAGAATGAGCAACACAAACTCGGATCTGGTGGTTATATGAAACTTGTCGCACAAATTGTAACTATCTATAAATGAAATATCACATCAAAATATTTATAAATTAAAAATAGTTTTTTTTTATCAAACAATGCAAGAAAAATTAATGATACCAAGCAAAAATGCAGGGCTTTGAATTCAATAGAGTGCCCATAGAAGATGACAAGAGAATTGCCTACCAGCAAGGCTATACAGCCATGGCTAAACGACTACGAGAATTGAGTGGGCAAACACAAAATTCTAGTGCATCCGTCACACAGGTAAATAAGATAAATGAAAATTGTTTCAAATTGAATACTTTACCAGTAATCTAATTGATGTTGAGTTCCAGCATAAAGTGACTATATTTGTTTTAAATAAGCAAGCAATGATAATAATGTGTATGGCATTGGAATGCAGCCTACTAATCGTGAAACACCACCTGCACATGAAAGTTTGGATGTGCATCCTAGTAGTGGAGGTATTCATTTCCTATTCAAATTTATTTATGTAATTATTAATACAATTAAACATCTTAATTTGTAATTAGAGTAGTAATTAATGTAACCTTTTTTGTTAATATTTTAGAGCATGTAGTCAGTGGTGACCAAGTGGAGCATGATCTAGGTACACAACATCAGGAACGTGGCTCCCCAATCAGGTAAAGAGGACCACTTTTATTCCTTTAAACAAATTTAATTGCAATTCGTGTTTAGAATTAATGTAACCTTAGTATTTCAACTCCAAAGGATCTAGAGGGTGTTCAACATGTTGAGGTTGAGGCTAGACAAAATCATGTGGCTACATCAGGTAAAGAGTGCAATAGTTATGTTCTCTAAATTAATGCAATACGTGTAACAATAATAAAAAATGTTTTGAATTTAACCCATTTCTTTGTTATTACAGAGGACCCCCCTTTGCTTCAATGTTGTCGTCTTTAGTATAGGACTAGGCATACATCGAGATCATGAGAAGAGGGTAGAACAACTGAAGAGGGTGGAAATAATGAAGAATTTTCATAGCTTCAAAGAAAAAAGAAAAAAATAAATGATTGTAATCTACCTTATTTGATAATGACTGATTTCTATGTGTTAATGAATGTAATTATGTGCTAATGAATGGTTATGAATGATGTGTTAATTAATATTGATGAATGTTGCATGTTAATTAACGTTAATCAATGTTATGTGTTAATGAACCTTATGTGATATTAATGAATGAATTTTAGATGTTAACGGGGAATTTAGAGTGATGTTAGGGGGGGGAGGGGCCAAATGAGCTTCCACCTTCACGTGGTTGGCCCTGTTAAGTAGATAATATTAAACTATTCTCAAAACCAAGCAAAGCTCAATAAGATAACACACTTTTCAATATTTCATTATGTTGCACAATAAATCTTATTGAATAATGTATATTGAATCTTAATTGCAAGGTCCAACAGAGCCAACACAAGCAACAACACCACAAGTTGCTGGGTATAATTAACTCCCATATTGTCTTGTATGTACACTAACAGTATGATTTGCTTCTAGTGTTGATATCCATGGCGGGACTGCAAAAGTTATGAATATGCCTCATCCTTGTAATTTTTATTATTACTTGACATTTTCTTTAGCATTTTTAAATTTTCCTTATCATTTTAAGTCTAACCACTTTTATATGGAATTTATTGTTCTAGTTTTTTACTATCAGCCAGACATTATTGATACAAGGATTTGCATTACATCCATTTTTTCAATTAGGTATTATAAAGAGTAGGTTGTATCTATAAATGTCTCTTTGAGTTCTTCCAAATTTTATAATTGTTACCTCACATCTCATTATTGTTTCATATCTCCATGTTCTATGAGGAGAATACCTATGTTTTTCTTTGTCAATCCTCTAAGACAGTTTATGACTACTAATAACTGTATATTTTGATCATTTTATATTGTCTCATACCCATGATAATAGTGATAATGTATCAATAGAATAGATGGATATAATGTTCTTATCCTACTATAACTGTACATTGGACAGTGTTCTTTGACTCCATGGTTGCTCTGTGTGAGGATTATTATGACTATATGTTGCTATTACTTGGTGATTCATATGGACTATTATTTAGGCATTCTCCTTATCACCATTGTATGATCTGCATGGTTGCTATCTTATATTTGTCAATCAATCTTAAATTTTCCCTCGATGATCATGTATTTTCTTGCTATTTGTATTCCCCATAATTTGAGTCTTTCTCATACTATTTTTTATACACTTTCTCATTTCCTAGACTAATGCATAAAGTTCTACCATAAGATAGATAGTCCCTCATTATTGAAAAGAAAACTTTTGAATAGTAGCATACTATTTTACCATCTTATAACAAGATGGCTCCCATGACATCCTCAGTAGCATTTGTGTAGGCTTCAATGAGAAACAAAGAATTAGGTAAGGTAAACATTGGAGCATTGTGATGCAGAGCATCCACCAATCTCAATCAATTAGGGAGATCTTTCTCCCAACTCACCTATTCAATAGGGAACAAACCCCAAGCCCTCACTAGTCTACTAGCCCCTCAAGTTGCTTCAACACCCCAAAGACTCACTCCTACTCCCTAGTCCCATACAACCATTGACATACATCACATAGGGCATTCTCACCTTGCTGAAATCTATCTTGAGGTCTTCCAACTCTTGAATCATACCAACTCACAAAATATTACTCCCTCAATCCCTTCTTCAACATAAATTCATTCTATTCATGTCTCTAGGAATCTCTCCAATCCTAGCAACTATAGGACTATAATGATTGGTCATACATTTGTCAAACTTTTTGCCACAATGTTAAACATACAATTTTTTTATGAGTACCTAGAGAAAGGTAATGTTCGATCTTGTGGGAAAGGTAGCTTCAAGGGAGATTATCAAACCATTGACCATATATTTACACTCTAGGATATTGTTGAGAAGGCTCACCACTTCTCTTCCATAGTCTTTTGTTGTTTATAGACTTTTCAAAGGACTTTGACTCAATTCAGAGACACTTTCTTTTCCAACAAAAAACATGATGTCAGCATTTTGGATTCTCTCATTAGCATTGCTTGTAGGCTTTATGAAATTTATTGGGAAGTTTCATGCTTACAATATCTTCAACTTGATGAGGAGAACAATTGGGGACAAACAAGGGTGTCCTATCTCCAACCCTTTATAACATCTACATTGACAAGTTGGTGGAGCTTCTTTGACTACATACTCATATACCTTCACTACTATTTTTAATATAAATGATTGATTGAGTGTAAAGTATTTTCCAAAAGACCCCTGATATTCTTGAGGCATTCAAACTTTAGATTCATTTTTCAACTTATATCTATCTAATAACAGTAAAAAACCACATTCTTGCTAATTATAAAAAAATAATTACCAATAATCTTATTTTCATATATTACATACAGTAAGATCAAATAATTACAAATCTATCTCACCCAATAAGAAATGAGCACAAATAAAAAAGAAAGGGTTCTTCATAGTCTCACATAATATGAGTAGTATTCTAATCACAAAGAATTAGAAACAATCTCTAAGTGAAGAACACGACCATTCTAATCCTTAGTGTAAGAATGGCTTTCCATACCATGTCAAATTGTGGGTTATAAATGACATTAAACAACCTTTAGATATGTGTGATCTTGATGTCTATCAAAAGTTTCACTAAAACCAAGGAAAACACTAGATTTTTTCATCTTGATCTTGATGTTAGTTGAATGCTTTTCTTTTCTGGGCTACTTGTAGAGAAGATCCCTTTTCTAGAAACTAGTATTTGTGTTATGTTTTCAAGATTTGATTAAGAACATTATTGTCACAATAGTCCTCCTTTTGTGCTTCCTATTGGATTTAAGTCATAATTGCCTTGCATACTTTCCTTTCTCTCACACTCATGCTTACTATAACTAGGTAATGAGAATCAAGTAGTATATCCTTTACTTAGTATGTGTCTAGTTTTAACTAAGTGTCATTTGAAAACCATGGCCTACACTTATAGAAAAAGTAAATGTTGTTGTAGGTTCAAGAATTACACCATTTAAACAAAAAAAATCATACCAAGTTGCAGAATGTAGGTGGCATTCGAGGGAGGTCAGATTCCCCACAAACTTCTATATAACTACTAGTCTTTGTAATGTTCACAGCATAATAGTTTGCATTAGCCATGGCTTTCAAATAGCCAAGATAATTAGAAGCTTTTATGCTTAGATCTGTTTGATATGAGAACAAAGATTCTCATTCTGAAGCTAGTTTCATGCCTTCACTGTTGGGTGCCAGATGAGTTTTCTTTTCATACTTCTCTTTCTGTTTTTAGCTCTTTGTTGGATGCCTTCACTATTACATGAAGGTGTTATTGCCAATATACTTGTTGATGATATTGTTCTTCTCTCTCATTCTACCAAAGGGTTGCAACATTACTTTATTTTTCACTCATGTCTTCATTGGTACTTTAGAGTTGTACATGCCATCATCGATCTCTTTTGCCAACCCCTACCTTCAAACCACATTCTTGTCATTTTTTATTACCCCTCTCAACCTACCACCCTTGGCATTATGAATACCATTAATAACTACATTAATTTTTAGCCTTGTTTTTTATGTAGAGGCAAGAGGAGTATTTGCAAAACTTACAGATAAATATATGATTAGGACCCAAACCCCACACTCCTAAGGTGATTCAAGTGCATCTAATGCCTCTAAGAGGCTCAAAAAATTTCCTCCACTAAGCCAAGTGGATCCTCTACCTCTACACAAATTAAAATATTCCAAACAACATGTTTCTAAGGTTCATAAGACATCAAAACTCCATTTTTCAAGATAACTCAAATGCTAGTCTTCAACTAGGCCTAGGCTCCTACTAGCCTTGCAAACACTATGTTAGGCGATTATCTCCCCAAAGTTGAAAATCACTAGACAAAAAATCACATATCAGAATACCCTTTTCAGCTAAAAATAACATATCTAAAACTTAGGTACTGTTACTTTGGACTAACAATCTCAAAAACTCATTGTCCTCTATACCCGGTAGGGTAATTAGGCCACATTTGAGAAGGAAGTACTTTAAAAACACATCTCTAGAAATAATCCTTTCATACAGCCTTTGGTTATGATCCAAAACCAAGGATTTTCTAGGTTGTATGGTTAGGTAAGGCTTCTATATGCCCTAACCCCAAAACCCTCACTAATTCACCCTTAAACCTAGGGATTGCTCAAAAAATCATCCAAACACACTTCCAGAATCAAATGAAGGTTGATTCACCATGTCCCCAACATACTCTTACTATTTCAAACATAAAAATAGCCCCTCCTTAAGGCTGATCTATTACTGCTATAACTATGGCACAAAAACCATGCATTTTCAATCAATCTTTTCCGGTGTACACCAAACTTTCACTCCTTCCTATCATTAAAGGGTTAGGAATGTATGATACAAGTTAGGGATGATCCAATCCATAGGAAACACAGTCTTACATCTATGGTTGGATCATTATGTCAAAGGAAACCAACAAAACAGTAAATAAAAGATTGCAGACTTAGGAATGTACAGTACAATGTGTGATTCTAGTTTTATTGACCCTTCAACAGATTACAAACATGTAAGGATGCATAGAAACTACCCTCACTTCATTACAAAACCAATAGAAAAACTACTTTAGTGCAAAGAAAGCATATAAACCACATATTTGCAGGAAAATAAAAGAGTTTTATTGCTATTGAGTTGTAGTTCGTACAATTTGTACTTTCTTGTGCTCTCCTCTCTTGTACAAATGCCTCTCAAGGCTTTAAGTATGCCTCCAACAAGTGCCCTAGCTGATCCATATAGTTATATGTCATTAAAAATGATTAACAAGCCACTTTTGTCATTTCACAAAAAAATGACACTAGTCGTTAAAGTTTAAATATTTGAATTAAAGTCTCTTATTAAACAACCTATACTGACTTCTACCCAAAGATAATGACTCTTAAAGGATAAAAATGCTTCATTCAAGAGGTATAAACACTCTTAAGTCCCTTCCCAATCCTATAACCCTGAAATCCCATATTTGGTCCTATGGTCCTATTAGGCCCATCAGGATAATTAATCATTACATTAGGATCATTACAATGAAATGCCATAATTGGCTTTAGGACATCAAAATTGAGTCTATTAGACCCATACACCTCCTTTTCATGCTTCCATGGTGTCCTCCAAGTTGTCTTCATGTCAGGGGCTCCTGCACCAGTTGTGCCCCTTCAAATTCTTAATGGCCAAAGATATTTTTTGTAGATAGATCATCCACTTCACATGCCACACGTTTTCCAATTTACTTTGTGTGTAGTAATTAAAGTGGCCGATGATCAATTGAATGGTAGTCTCGTTGTTAAGAATATAGTGGAACCATTGTTTGATGACTTGTATGAGGGTGCAAGGCTCCTTTTCATAAGTTGAATAGTGCCACAAGGTATCATTAATAGAGTTTGAGTGATGGGAAATAGGTTGGCCATGGTAAATTAGCATGATGCCTAGTACATAATCAAATGCATCAATCTAAATATAAAATAATTTTGCAATATTCACTAGAGTAAATGCTACCACAAAGTACAGGTGTTGTTTGAGGCCATTAAAGGCATGTTTTTTGTGGAGTCCATAGTAATGTTGCCTTTCTGCATATAACCTTGTTGAGTGATCAAGGAACATGTGAAAATCCAAGGACTAACCTTTTATAGAAGTTCTAAAGTTTGAGAAAGCTATGCAATTATTTGAGTTTGCATGGGTATGCTAGTATCATGTCACCTTGATTTTTTCAAGATCAACTTGAATGGGAGAGTGGTTGATAATGTAACTAAATTTGCATGGTACCAAAATTTCATTTATTGAAACTGGTTTGCAACTTGTGTTGGCATAGCATATGTGGTACATGTGCAATGTGTAACATATGTTCTTCCAATATTGTATGACATATGCTAGTATTTAATCACCTTGATTTTGTCTGGATCAACATGAATGCAAGTGTGGTTGATTATGTAACCAAGGTGTTAATTTTGTGTGGTGCCAAAATGCATTTATCAAGGTTAGCTTGCAACTTGTGTTGATGTATTGTATTTAGTACTTGTGCAACATGTAGCATGTATTCTTTTAAGATCTTGTTAAAGATTAGGATTGCATCCATGTAGACAATGATAACATTTTTTATCAAGCACAAGTGTCACAAGAGCATTAGAATCTGTCAAAAGGCATAGCCATCCATTCATAGAGTCCTCACATTTTGAATATAGTTTTCCAAAAAAAAATTATTGGATCGAAACTTGATGATATGTTGATTTGGTTTAGTGTGCCTAGAGATGACCCAAGTGATTTTTGATGTGTAGATAGAGATACATGTTCTTCATTGAGATCTTGTTGAGACGTAAGAGTCAATATAGAGTCACCATATGTCATCTTTCTTGGGTGCAAGCATAATCAAACTACCACAAGGATGAACTTGACTTGATAGTTCTTGAATTTAATAAATTTTGGACTTTGTGTTGATTTTGTTCTCCTAAAATGATGTGTTAAAGATATATTTGGAATAAGAGATTTGAGAATCAAGTCAATTTTGTATTGTATAAAGTAGTGCATAGGAAGTCTTATCGATAAAATATCAATGTGGCCTCATGTGGGATTCCAAATGGCATTGAAATTCATCCTAGTATTCTTGAAATTGAGCTACTTGGGTCCATCTAGTAGGACATGCTAAAAGGGAACCAACAAGTACCATTGTAATTGGCATGCGTATTATTTTATTTTTTAAAAATAAATCACCATCAAAATTTTGACATTGTCCCAACTTTGCACCGACGACAAGACCGTTTGACAAACAACATCCTCATCGGTGCATAGTTCCTGGTAGGCATTGGACTTGTGACGCCAATTGAAGAAAAATCCGATGAAGATGTTGTATGTCCGATGACACTTTATTGTCAGACACTCATCGTAATCATCATTGCTGAAAGTTCCTTGTAGGCATTAGAATTCTGACGTGCATTTGACAAGGATTCTTTACACCCGATGACATTCTTTGGCCGGATGAGTGAACATGGCCGTCATCGGAAGAGTTCAGGATGTCATCGGACTTCCGACGCTAGACGACACTATTGGAATTACCAACGATGAATTTTCAACGGCTTCATTTGTCGGTAGTCCGATGAAAAATAGTCAAAATTTCGACGATAGGCCATTGAAAATCAACCCCAAATGTACTAGTGATAGCATTCAAATACCCTAGACTAGTGTTTACAAATTTATGTTAATACTTTTAGTGCATCAATTGAAATGTGTCATTATTGATTTCTCCTATGTTCTAGGATGGGAGAAGACGTGCGAGAGATGAAAAATGATAAATGAATGCTAATGAATGTCTTTAAATATTAGCACATAGCATCCCATTTTATAGAATATGTTTAATTAGTCAAATCAAAGTAGGAAAATAAAGGGGGCTAGTTAGCCATATTTAAATTTAAAATTTTGAAAAGGTTTAGATAAAGTCTACAAATGTGGGGTTAATCCCATGAATAGAAAAATGACCTTGTATAGGCAAATGATCAAATATGGGTGGGTGAAAATTGTATTCAGATAGGTGAATAAAGATGTGTAATAAATATATGAATAAGAATGTATATTAGAGTATGCATTCATGAGGATACTATAGGGGTAAATGTGTGGGAATGTGTGTTATAGGGATGGGTTAAGGTAAGGGGGATGAGCTCAAATTTACACAAGGTTGCACCATTTATTAATATGTGCATGTATTGAGATATTCCTCCAATATGACACAAAACTAAGTGAGAAACAACATGGCTATGCAAATTTCACCATTATAATTCTCTCCTTTTCTGAGGGGCATGCAAATCTTAGAATGATCAAATATCTCAAAGTATGTATCACTCACAAACATGCATATAAAATATTTTTTTAGACATGAATTCATATGAAAGGGGATATATATAAATTAGTGGACTCAACAAGGTGTCACTGTGTAAGTGTTTTCCTTTTTACGCTCTCTCCTTAAGAAATTGTAAAACAAAAGAATAAAACATAATGAGTAGCTTATGTCTCACAAGTGAAAGTTATTATTGTGGCTTACACAACATTCCTTGGTTCTTCTTGAACTAGAGAATCTCTCTTTGAATTAAAATTGTTCACTATTTTTATTGTGTTATACTGATGAAAGGCTACTCCACCCAACACACACACATAGAACAATAATAGAGATTAACTAGAAAAATACAATAAAGAAAATAACCAAGTTCAATTACTTTCATGAAAATAAATTATAGTGCTTATAAATTACAAGCTAGAACCACATAGGCTTTCTTATTACAAAAAATATAATTCTATCAACAAAAATATACAAGTCAAAGCCACAATCTGCATTATTGAGAAATGTCCTTTACAACCCTTGTTTGCCTTCTTTATCATAGAAGGTATATAACTACCCAGGAATTTTCAAGAAAGTGTAGCTCCCATTTTGGGCACCAAAAGTCTTGTTGGAATAAGGTTTTGTAGACATTTCATAATGTTTATAATGCTTTATTTACTATTATGTGTGTGGTGCACCTAGGGAGGCCTAGATGGACACGCATCACTAGGAATTAGCATTCTTGGGGCCACGTTGTGTCTTGTACTATAATATTGGGAATATATTTGATGTGGGTCTCGCATTGGAAATATGTATTTATTATAATATTGGGGAAATATTAATAAAGTGAAAAGTTAGTACCTAATATTTAATTTGGGTCAATGGTTTTGTGAACTCATTATTCTAAGTCACCTGGTTTTACTTTACCACTTGGTTGTATTTGTGTGAGCTTAATTATGTATAAGCAAGAACATGTTTAGTGTTTAAGATTGGTTGGTTGGGTGGTTTTTCATAATTTAATCTTTTTTAGGAGTGTATATGTGAAGCATGGAATTGGATGTGTGGATCCATGTTTGGACACAAGGAAGATGCATTGAAGGGCTTGATGTTTCTAAAGTATTGATTGTAACTTTGTAAGTGTTTTGTATTGCTTTATTGCTGAATACAATGATGGAGTATATATACTTTTGGAGACTAGATTTTTCCCTCTTAAGGGTTTTCCCAAGTAATATCTTGTGTTATCTTGTGGCTTGTCTATTTGATCTATGCATAATGGTTATTTTGTAAGCTTTTATGAATGCTTGTCTTGCATGGGTTATGTAGTAAATGGATTAAATGAATGGGCATTGAAGCATTATTTTCTAACAAATCCAACCATCCATCTTCTCACTCAATAAAATATCTTATTATAATTTCAAATTTTGGATTTTGATAGAACAATTTATGGGAGCATAACTTTTAATCTAATCGTTGGATCTTCAATAATTTTTTTTCATTGTAAAAATCATGAAAAGATCTATGAAACCAAATTATGCTTCAATAATTATATATCATTATAAATATCATGAAGATATCTATGACATCAAATTGTGCTAAATATTTTTTTCCTCTATACTACTCTTATGACATTGCTACTAGCATCACAATCCACCTAAAATGACTTATTAAAAATTTGGAAGTGACAAAATAGATTTCTCTATGAATTTATTCTTCAACATATCAAAGCTCTTCACTACTCCTATAGTCCAGTTAAACTCTTTTTAGTCCCCTCTCATGTTTCGATTAGGGTTGCATGGCTATAACAAATATTATTAGTACTCTTTGTAAAAACTAGCCAAACCATAAAAATATCTCACCTCAGCAACACTCCTTGGGGTATGCCTAATGCAGGAATATCCAATAGAACCCTAAAACATCCTACCACATCAATAAATATCTCTTGAGATTGGAATGGGGACAACATGAGAAGGCTACTACAACATACCAAGGTGATAGCAGTCGGGGACTTATTGTCCGAAATTTATCTTCACCAAGATGTCAAGCAACCAAAAATCAAACCTATGAGAGATAGTTGTATAACTCTTTTGTACCTTGTTGAGCTTGTAAAAAATGTCACATAGTGGATATGGGTCAAGGTGACCCCTAGATGGATCTGTACTCCTCTGCATTGAGTTTTGATGTTTCTTCATCCTCCTTGAACCAACACACATATTTTCCTTGAAATTGGGCTTGGAACCTAGCTAAGACCGACACATATCACTCCTAATTCTTGGAGTTAATATATAATCATTCTCCTAGTCCATTGAAAAATAAACTTAGTAATTATGGAATTAAGTGTTGGGGAGTGAAACTTTGAAGTATTAATATTACACAAGCACTTGTAGTGGAATACCAAATAATCATGTGAAAATATTGAATGAATAATCTAACCATATTAAAGTTGATCAAACTTGGGGCACCTCATTATCTTTTACCCTTGACTATATACCAAGCCACATTAATACCCTTATGTTTCCATTTGTTATACACTGTTGCAATTCTCTTTGTTATTAGAAAGATGCAATTCCAAAACATTGCAAAAGTTCTTGATGTTGGAAAAAAATGTATTTCTTAAAAGTTCCTATCAAGCCTCATCATCTCTAATAATTTTGAAACTATAGTACTAGTATACAAGAATCTAAAATTGACATTTTTTTCCCACATCAGATAAAATAAAAGAGTTCCACTTTATTTGTAACCTATGCAACTAATCTCCTAAACAAGTTATTTAATGATATATTGATAATTTGAGTTAAAAATAATAAAGATGACACATTTAAAATTAACCATATATTCAATACCTTCTACAATCTTAGAATTTTACTTCTTATAGGAACACATTTCCTTTCATCTTATAGCTACTCAACTACCCTTTTCATATAATTAACATACTTTGTCTATGCTTGTTTTATATAGATATTTAGTGAAATAGTTGTAGCTATGACATGTAACAAAGATCATTGCCAATTATTCCTCTATTGGTATAATTGAATTGTTTCAAAGAATCCATTTTGACATAGACAAGGCTACAGTTATATGACACTTCCTTCAACTTGCTCTCTCCATATAATTGGTATCAACAAAGTTTCACCCTACCTAAGCTATCAAATTAGCTACCTGTTGAAACATAAAAACACTCATGGGCTTGTGGATTGTTCGTAGGTTGGAGTGAATCTCGAAAGTAGGTTGGTTCCTATGGATTCTCACCTAAAACTAATTGACTTTCTAGGAAAAGTAAAAAATAATAACATAAAATGGAACCTATAGTCCTATGGTGATGCACCAAATACATTAAGATCAGTACTACTATTTTATGACACAAATTTGTTCAATAACCAACTTAGTTTTACACAACTCAAACATTTTCATAAATCAATGCATCAATATTTTGCAAGGAGGTTTAAGTTCTCAATGGTTTTGAAGGAAAACAAAATTTTTTACAACTAAGTCACTATTTTGTAACCATCACACAACTTACAACCTGCAAAGAGTGTGTGTCTCTGATAAACTTATAAGGCATTGAGAGGGGGAGTGAATTAGTGCAAGCAAAAACAATATGAATTTGATCACCAACTTAAACAACTCAGAACTTAACAAACATAAGAGGAATATCACCACATAAGTTAATGCCCAATAAAAGAAATTCCACATAACATAAGAGATTTATACATGGAAACCCAAAAGGGAAAAACCATGGTGGGAGTTAATACCCACAAGATTCACTATCTGTAGAATAGAAATCTTGACCAGTTAAGGTCTTACAAATATGCCCTGTTAGGAGTAGACCTAGTTAGGAGTCACCTAGTTAAGGGGTTTAAATGATGAACCCTATTAGGAGCTTTGACTTGTTAGTATCAACCTCGCAAGAGGATTTAACACTTCGATATAGAGCTATCCTATTAGGGGATTTACAAGTTAAGGCCTATCAGGAACTACCCGGTTAGGGGATTTTACTGTTGCAAATTGTTAGGAAAACAATAGTTCAAATGATCTTCATATAACACCTATGTGTGTGATAAGATCCACTTCTGATCCTCAAAACTTCAACAACACATCAATATAGAGCTTCACTAATCACTACATAATCAACTTTGCCTTATTCACCTTCAATCTCATCAACATATGTATGTCTATCTCATAACTCATCACACTTTTTATGGACATCAACTTAGTCAGCTACAACCTTGGAACAATTTCCTAGGTTCAATTAATCTAGACAAACTAACATTAGATGCCAAACTTATGTCGGCCATCGACATAACAAACTAAAAATAAAACAAAACCTATGTTGGTTTACCGATCTAAGTAACTGTATCACTACCGGTTAAGTGTTCATTATAATACTTGCTTTGTACATTAAATCTCACTTGTCCGGTTGAATCTGCCAATGTGTTCATGAACATAGCTCCAAATACCTGTATCCATCACTCCTATAAGATGACATCATTAAACTCTTCATCAATCACCTGTACCGGTTGCATGAATGCAACTCTATTTTTGTTTACCTGTTAAGAACCTATTTGTCGGTTCACTGGTAAACTATCTTTTGTACCGGTTATACCTTACCAGTTGACTTCCAAGACTTAGATGACTACAAAAACATTGTTGCCATAAATGATAACACAAAACTTAGTCATCAAACATGAATATCAATCTCTTCATCACATTCACCATTCAATCATTTACTGTTGGCATATGTGCAGAGTATGATGAGATGATGATATTATATGTTGTCATTGATGTCAATATGCAGAAGAGTGAACTGGTATATTGAAATAAGCAACTGGCAAGAGAACCGGTATGATGTTGTGGACCGGTATATGTGAAAAAGTGAAGCGGTATGTTTGTCCAAGTGAACCGGTATGTTGGAATGTGAACCGATATATGGAATGTTTTGTATCAAGGTTTCATATGGTATGACTACCAGTTGGTAGTCTTAGCTTCAGGGTTTTCAGTTGAAGTGTTCCAAGCCTGTGTGATTCAACCGATGAAATTGTGTGATGAGTTAGCATTGTAATGAAGAACAGATTGTGTTGCCATGTCAGCCTTGTGCGCATGAAGGATCTTGCATGAAGGAGATAAATCCTATCTACCTCGGGAATGTGTGTAGTCTCTGTAAACGGTGGAGAACGTGTGATGGGTTATCAACCTCTAAGAAGTGGTGAAGAATGAATGATGGAGAATGTATTGAGATCTGTTCAAGACTATTGTAATCAATGCAATATGTTCAACAGTTAGGATTGAACCGACTGAATTGCTTAACCTAAATGTTTAGGGTTTAGGATTTATGCTACCGACCTATCTGTTCCCTATAAGGTTGATGTTGTTTTAGATGTTGAGGTTGTTGGCAAATGTTGTGTGTATCTAAGTACAAAGATACGTCATTCTTGCCAGACCAGATAAGAGGCTAGATACCTGTAGAGTGTGATTGCAGAAGGAAGGAACTAAAGCGGATCTGCATTGGCATTGAAGTGTTGTTACCATATCATTGTAATACTTGACCTCTAACCACTTCAACAGTTGGAAAATCCCTTAACAGGGTATCTTTAACCAGCTTGCTATAAATCCTTTAATAGGGTGACTCAAAATCATTAAGTTCTTGAAATCCTCTAACAAGGTAACCTTTAACAGGATTTAACCCTTAACTGGGTATTTTAGCCATTCCTTAACTGGGTGATCCCTAGTAGGATCGGTTCCTAATAGAACCTATTGTAACGTCTTTAATCAGACTAGGCTCCTAACATAGTGGCCTTCAAAAGGGTTCAAAGAACAACTTGTGGGTATTTATCCCCACCATGGTTTTTCCCAGTTGGGTTTCCATGTGAAAAAATATGTGTGTTATGTGTGATGCTTTTCATGTGATGCTTTTTTATTTTCTGTCAAGCGGTAAAGCATGTTGAACTAATAAGTCTTTACATTTCTATTGATGTATCAGTTGTGTATGCATATGGGTGAAGTGGAAATAAGATGTTAGATTGTGTGGAAAGTTAAGAGTTACCGGTTTATGTCTTTCACATTCTTACTATGTTTAACCGGTAGTAATCTGGTTTAGACCGATGTTATTGCTTGCCAGTCAAGTGCAGTGTTTTTAGTCAAACCGGTTTAAGGAAAAGTGTTTTTGTCTATACTAATTCACCCCCCCCCCTCTTAGTACCAGTTTGGTACTAACTGCTCATCATTGATTCACCAATTGGTATCAGAGCATCTTCCAGGTCCTCTGTGTTGTAAGCTCAACTACTTGAGGTAAAGATCTTACTCTAATGATGAAAAGGGAAGGTCCAAAGTTCAACAGAGATAACTTTAAAATATGGAAGGACAAAATGAAGATATACATTAGAAGCATGGGTGATCAACACTAGAGCTATGTTGAGAATGGTTATGTTATCCCTACTGGTACTCTCACCGATGATCAGAAGAGAGAGATTTAGGAGAATGGGCAAGTCATGGAAGCCCTAATCAACAGTTTATCTGACATTGAGTTTATTGATGTTTAGGATAAGGAGAATCCCAAAGAAGTATGGGATGCCCTTGAGAATATCTATGGCAGTGAGGAGCATGTGAAACAAGCTAAGGAAGAAAGCCTTAGGGGAAATTTTTAAGACATGCAGATGGTTGAAGGAGAGACCATTCAACAATATGGAATAAGAATCAAAACTGTTGTTGGAGATATCAAAAGTGCAGGTGTAAAATGGAAGATTTCACTGTTGTTAGCAAAGTTTTGAGATCTTTATTACCGATCTATGCAATAAGGGTTGCTGCTATTCAGGAGTTGAGGTCTGAAGACAAGACAAAGGTATCCTTGGACTCCATCATTGCAAAGTTAACAACTTATGAGCTAAATAATTATGATGGCAGTATTCAAAAGACTGAATCAACCTTCAGAGCATCTGCTGCACCATCTAGAAAAGGCAAATAAGCTAGTACCAGTGGTGAACCAAGACAAAGTAGAGAAATGGATGATGAAGAGATCCTGATGGAATTTGAAGCTCTTCTTGCCAAGAGACTTCCCAAGAGAACCTGTAAATACAGAGGTAAGCTTCCTTTGAAATGCTTTTCTTGTAACTGGATAGGACACATTGCTGTAAACTACCCTAATGGTGATAACAAGGACAAACTGGAGAGGTTCAAGAAGTTCAAAGGAGGAAACCAGAGAAACTATTTTGTAGCAGTTGATGAAGGTGTCACTGATGAGGAATTAGAAGATGAAGAAAGTGAAGATATTGTGTTTGTAGCAGTCAAGGAAGATGTGTCGGATAAGAAGGTTCTTGTCTCCTGCTTTGATAATTCCAATGAGTGGATTATTGACAGTGGCTATCCTCACCATATGACTGGTGACTGGAGTAAGATTTTATCTCTGGAAGAGTATGATGGTGGTGTGGTTCATTTTGGTAATGATGCACCATGTATGGTAAAAGGCAGAGGGTCCATCTCTCTGAATGGAAAAAGCAGTGTTGACAATGTGTATTGGGTAGAAAGTCTCAGACACAACCTTTTGAGTGTTGCCCAACTGAATGATAATGGAATCACTCTGGAATTCAGTGATGGAGTGTGTAAAATAAAAGGTAAGAGTGGTGAACTGTTGGCCACCAATATGCAGACCAAAGGTAACCTATTTCAACTGAATGCTAATGTCAGTATATGTCTAATGGCTAAGTTTGATGATAGCTAGATATGGCATAAGAGACTCTGCCATGTAAACTTTGATAATATTGTGAAGGCTAGTAAGATCAAGGCAGTTAGAGGATTGCCTATGCTGAGCAAACCGGAAAATCCTTTGTGCAGAGAGTGTCAATTGGGGAAAATGTCTTCCTCAACCTTCAAAGGTAAATATTTCACTGCAGATAATTTACTTGATCTTGTGCATACTGATTTGTGTGGTCCTATGAAAACTAGGAGTGTGTAGGGAGATATGTATTTTATGATTCTTACCGATGATTTATCAAGAATGATGTGGGTCACATTCTTCAAGGAAAAATTTGAAGCTTTTGGAAAGTTCAAAGCCTTCAGAGCACTAGTTGAAAAAGAAAGTAGTAAGAGGATTAAGTGCTTAAGAATTGATCAAGGAGGAGAATTCACTTATGGTGAATTCAACAAATACTGCAAAGAGAATGGCATCAAGAGCCAACTATCTACCCTCAGACTCCATAGTAGAATGGCCTAGCAGAGAGGAACAACTAGATTGTGGTTGAAGAAGCTAGAACTATGTTGATCCAAGGGAAGGTTGCTCACACCTTTTGGAGAGAAGCGATGAGCACTGCAGTTTATACAATGAGCTAGGTACTCATCAAAAAGGGTAAGGATAAAACACCTTATGAGAATTGGACAGGTAAGACACCAGTGGTAAGCTACTTTAGAGTGTTTGGTAGCAAATGTTATATCAAGAGGAGTGAACATCCGAGCAAGTTTGATGCTAAATGTGATGAGGGAATATTCCTAGGGTATTCCACAAAGAGAAAAGCTCTCAAATGTTTCAACAATAGCACTCAGAGAATTTTTGAAAGCATCAATGTTAGAGTTGATGAAACCTCTGAGAAATTTGAGGAAATCGACAGTGAGCAAGTAGGAGATGAACTAGTAGTAACCTTCTGGGAATTGGTTGCAAAACATCCTAGCACCAGTAACACTGCTCCCACTAGTAGATGCTGATGCTGATGAAGATGAGGATGAAGAAGAAAAGAAAGAGGAAACAACTAATATCATTCCTAGGTATTTAAAGCTGAATCATGATCCAAAGTAGATCATAGGAGACAAGGATGCAAGAAATCTTACAAGAAGAAAGGTAAGAGAAAACTCTTGCATGATCTCTGAATTTGAGCCTAAAACATTCAAAGAGGCACATAAAGATGAAGATTGGATCAAGGCAATGGAAGAGGAACTTGACCAGATAGAAAAAAATGGTACATGGTCTTTGGTACCCAGACCTGAGCATAAAAATGTCATAGGCACCAAATGGGTTTTCAAAAATAAACTAAATGAAGATGGCACTATGGTAAGAAATAAAGCCAGACTGGTGTGCAAAGGATATGCTCAAGAAGAAGTAGAAGACTATGGAGAAACCTTTGCTCTAGTAGCCATATTGGAAGGAGTTCGTATGCTTCTTGCATATGCAGCATTCAAGGGATTCAAAGTATATCAAATGGATGTAAAATCTACATTCCTAAATGGAATACTAGAAGAGGAGGTATATATGGAGCAACCAGATGGGTTTGCCCTATTAGAAGATAGTGACATGGTGTGTAGGCTACATAAAGCCTTTTATGGACTAAAGCAGGCACCTAGAGCATGGTATGAATGCTTGCACTCCCATCTTGTGAAGATTGGATTCGAGAGAACAAGTGAGGATAGTAATATCTACCTAAAGTCAGAAGGAGATCAGATTCTAATCTGTGAGGTATTTGTTGATGACATAATTTTTGGAGGAGATGACAAGATGAGTCATGATTTTGTAGATGAGATGAAAAAGGAATTTGAGATGTCACTTATAGGGGAGATTAAGTTCTTCATTGGACTATAGATTCAACAAATGAAAGATGGAATCTTTATTACTCAGTCCAAGTATGTCAAAGAGGTGCTGAAGACTTTTGGCATGAAAGACAGCAAACCAGTTGGCACAATGATGGTGACCGGTTGTAAACTATCAAAGGAGGATGACTTAGTGTTGGTAAATGAGAAAGAATACCAATCAATGATTGGTAAATTGCACTATGTAGTACATAGAAGACCGGACATTTCACATGCAGTGGGCATTACTAGACAGTTCCAGAAAGCCAGAGAATCCCACTTGGTAGCAGTCAAGTGGATTCTGAGATATCTAAAGGGAACTATTGACTATGGATTATGGTATCCATACAGTAATGATTTCAACCTGAAAGTGTTTACAGATGCTGACTAGGCTAGTAATGTGGACGACCGGAAGAGCACAAATGGTGGTGCATTCTTTCTTGGTGGTAGACTAGTCTCATGGATGAGTAAGAAGCAGAGCTATATCTCTCAGTCTACAACAGAAGCAAAGTATGTTGCAGCATTTATGAACTATACCCAGACAATTTGGATGAAGCATGTATTAAATGGCTTCAAAGTTCCTGTATCAGAATCGGTAAGTATATTTTGTGACAACACAAGTGTGATTAACATCTCCAAGAATCCGGTTTTACATGCTAGAACCAAGCACTTCGAGCTCAAGTATCATTTCTTGAGGGAGAAGGTTCAGAACAAAGAAGTTGTACTAGAACATGTTTCTAGTAAGGAGTAGTTAGAAAACATATTCACCAAGCCTCTATTGAAGGCTATGTTTACCTATTTGAGAGGCGAATTAGGGGTGCTACCCCTTCAAGAGGTGAACTAAAGGTGTGTGCTCAACATCAGTCAGGTCTTACATTGATATATCTTTTTTAGGATTGGTGTGTTGAAGGATGCTACTCCTTAGGGAGAGCAACATAGTAGAACATAGATTTTTATGCCTCCACTTTGGCATTGTTGTTAAAGGAGGAGAAGATGTGAAGCAGAGAAGATATCTGTAGTATTAAGGGAGAAGATGTGAAGCAGAGAGATATCTTTGTATATTGCCATCAATGCCAAAGGGGGAGATTATTGGCATATGTGCAGAGTATGATGACATGATGATATTGTATGTTGTCATTGATGTCAATATGCTGAAGAGTGAACTGGTATATTGAAATAAGCAACTAGCAAGAGAACCGGTACGATGTTGTGAATCGATATATGTGAAAAAGTGAAGCAGTATGTTTGTCCAAGTGAACCGGTATGTTGGAATGTGAACCAGTATATGGAATGTTTTGTATCAATGTTTCATATGGTATGACTACCGGTTGGTAGTCTTAGCTTTAGGGTTTTTAGTTGAAGTGTTCCAAGCTTGTATGATTCAACTGATGACATCATGTGATGAGTTAGCATTGTAATGAAGAACAAATTGTGTTGCCACATCAGCCTTGTGCGCGTGAAGGATCTTGCATGAAGGAGATTGATCCTATCTACTTTAGGAATGTGCGTAGTCTCTATAAATGGTGGAGAATGCGTGATGGGTTATTAGCCTCCAAGAAGTGGTGGAGAACAAACGATGGAGAACATGTTGAGATCTGTTCAAGACTATTGTAATCAATGCAATATGTTCAATGGTTAGGATTGAACTGACTTAATTGCTTAACCTAAATGTTTAGGGTTTAGGGTTTATGCCACCAACCTATCTGTTCCCTATAAGGGTGATGTTATTTTAGATGTTGAGGTTGTTGGCAAATGTTGTGTGTGTATCTAAGTGTAGAGATACATGATTCTTTCCAAACCAGATAAGAGAATAGATACCTGTAGAGTGTGATCATATAAGGAAGAAACTAAAGCGGATCTGCATTGGCATTGAAGTGTTGTTACCAGATCATTGTAATACCTGTTGACCTCGAACCACTTCAATAGTTGGAAAATCCCTTAACAGGACAGCTTTAACCGGCTTGCTATAAATCCTTTAACAGGGTGACTCAAAATCATTGAGTTCTTGAAATCCTCTAACAAGGTAACTTTTAAAAGGGTTTAACCCTTAACCGGGTATTTTAGCCATCCCTTAACTGGGTGATCCCCAGCAGGATCAGTTCCTAACAAAACCTATTATAAAGTCTTTAACCAGACTAGGCTCCTAACAAAGAAGACTTCAAAAGGGTTCAAAGAATAGCTTGTGGGTATTCATCCCCACCGTGGTTTTTCCTAGTTGGGTTTCCACGTGAAAAAATATGTGTGTTATGTATGATGCTTTTCATGTGATGCATTATTAATTTTTTGTCAAGTGATAAAGCATGTTGAACTAGTAAGCCTTTACATTTCTGTTGATGTATCACTTGTGTATGCATATGGGTGAAGTTGAAATAAGATGTTAGATTGTGTGGAAAGTTAAGAGTTACCGGTTTATGTCTTTCAAATTCTTACTGTGTTTAACCGGTAGTAATCCGGTTTAGACTGGTGTTATTGCTTGCCAGTCAAGTGCAGTGTTTTCAGTCAAACCAGTTTAAGGAAAAGTGTTTTTGTCTGTACTGATTCACCCCCCCTCTCTTAGTACCGGTTTGGTACTAATTGTTCATCATTGATTCATCATTTACCAGTTTAGTCAAATGCCAACATTCTCCCGCTTTGGAATTGATGGAAACACTTAGGAAAAAACTTTGTCAACTAAGTGTGCAAAACAAAAATTGATTTCATGACATATGCTCCCCCTTAGCAATTGCATGTTATTACAAAAATGTGACTCTCTACTAATTCTCCCTTTACTTTTACATTCCAAATTTTGAGTGACTCTTCAACTAGTACTCCCCCTTTGACAACAATGCCAAACAAAGAAGTAAAAACATGAAAGATAAATACATGTTATTGTAGCTACGAAATCGGAAATCATCAAAGTAAATCAATATTAGTCATAGCTCAATCACAAAAGCTCAAATGCAATGATCAATCCTAATTACATCCAATAGAGACATGAAAGAAAACATTCAAGATTAAAAACTAAGCAAACCAAATGCAGATCTGAATATCTCCATCATGTGGCTCCATTGTCCTTCTTTCTCCTTCAAATAGCTTTGTTGTGGATCTCACCTACAAGTGCATACACATGAGATGAAAGCAAGTAGACAAGATAGAAGCGCAAGAATACTCGAAGCGTGATTGATTCGAGGATCGATTCGAAAAGTGATTAGCTGGGATTGAAGAAATTCATCCAATTTATAGATAAATTGGAGAAAAGATCAAATTAGCATGAAGAGATTCAAATGGAAATTGCAAATCAAAAATGTTAATTATGACAAATTATGACAAATTTGCACTTTCTATGCAAAATTGATTGATTGATAATTCATGACAAAATTATGACAGCTTTCTATGTCAAAATTGATTGATTGTCAATTATGACAAATTATGACAAATTGAAATGTCATTCGCATGAAATTAGGAGAAAATAGGAGGAAATTGAATTAGAAATTAGGAAAATTAGAAAATTGGAAAATAGGAATTTAGTGAATTAATTAATAATTTTTCATTTATTAATTAATTCACAAAGAGGGAATTAGAAAATGAGGAAATTAGGAATTTAGTGAATTAATTAATAATTTTTCATTTATTAATTAATTCACAAAGAGGGAATTTAGAAATTGATGAAAACTTAGGAAATTAGGAGAAATTAGGTAAATCAATTAATAATTTGTCATTTATTAATTAATTCACAAAAAGAGGAATAATTAGTTAGCCAATTAAATTAAACATTTAATTGTGACACAAAGACCTAGGATAAATAAATAAATTATTTAACCTAGAGGGAGAAATGACAAACAGGGTTAAATGAATAAAATCATGAAACCCTAAAAGATGAATTAGAGATGCAAGGATGACAATTAGGTCTTAACAAAGGATAATTGATATCGATTCGATTTGATCATGATTTTGAATTGATAAATGACCAATGCTGACAAATGATTTGATTAATAAATGCGCCAATTGGTGAGGAACAATGACTAATTGATCCAAATTGACACAATTGAGAAAGACGACGATCGATGACAAATCGATCGCAAAATGACAAAATTGACAAGAAGACAAGGATCGATGACAAAATAGATCACAAGACGACAAGATTGATGAAAAATTGATCAAAAGACAAGAATCAATGACAAATCGATCGCATGATGATAAGATTGAAAATGACAACGATCAATGACAAATCGATCGCATGATGACAGGATTGATAAGAGGATAAAATCCTGATTAGGATTGACGATGTCCAAAATGATGACAAATGAATACTCACATAGATGCGACAGGATAAGATTGACTGAAGTCATGACAAATATTGTTATCAACAAGACCAAATTTGAAAGCGAGAAAAATGAGGAATGCAGAAGAAGGACTCGATGCTCGCAAATGATAAAGACCATGTGCGTGACATAGGAGAAATGTTAATGGGATGCAAAAACTCTAAAATGAGACAATGCGCCAATGTTAAAGTATGACTCTGCAAGCATTGACCATTTTTAGGTGTCTACAGTTATATCAAAAATTGCATCAAAAATTGCATAGCATATATATACATGTAGAAGTTCAAAATGTTTTTATAATGCAATTTCAGAAAAAAAGCATCACTAAAATGTGATTTCAACTATGTCATATCATTATGCCAGGTCGAAAAAATAGTGTCAATTATCTCCACATGTGTCCTCATCTGCCCAGTACACTCCTCCATGGCATGTATGGTACTCATCTTTGGTGTTGCAAGGATAGATTCAGATTCTTTATAAGCAATCTACAAGATTTCCACCTTCGGCATTAGTTGTGTATGTAATTCCTATAGTTATCTGATCCTCTTAACTTGTTCATTTTCATAAGCTTTCTTCTTATGTTGAAATTCAACTATCATTTTTCCAAATTTGATAGCAGAGCCATTGAGGGGCTTGAATGACTCACTAAAATGGTAAACAAACCCTAAAAAATTCAATAAGGAAAACCCATTTGACTGCTTTTTTAGGGTTTTGTGCTGATTTGAAGAAGAAGAAGGAGGAAGCAGATTGCATTTTTAGGGTTTTTCTTATTGAATTTTTATGGTACTAATGCTAACCCTAGCTTGTTTTTTGTCTTCTTGAGAGATTTTTTTATAGCCTAACCAGTTTTTTTGCAGAACGTTTATAGAAGAACATGTCTGTCACACAAAAACAATATGACTACTGATTCGTTGTTTTTGCAGGTTGCCTAAGGAGATTCAAGTGAATATTGTGTATTCTTTAATTTCATTTTTAGGCACTTAAATTGATATATGATTAATGAACAAATCTGCCTTTTGTGTTTTAAGAAAAATCTAAGAGGTAGGAGAGTATACTCTTGTTTGCACAGACAAACAGAAATCTAGGCCCTCGAAGCTTTTTCTAAGTTTGAGATTTGTGTATTGTTAGTAGGCCTGTAATAGTGGGAAAAATTAATCACCATGTGAGAATGACCCAAGTGAGTACAATTGGACCTAAGCATTCCAACTCACTATAATAAATAGGCCTCTGGTGATTAAAGTCTCAGAGGACGGGATTATTTGAGTCTTCTCTTCGAGATCTCTCATATCAGGCATTTTGTAGGGCCTCTTGGTCTCAATCACGTTTACGTGACTACAAATTTTTTCGGTACCTATCGATCTATAGGCCTCAATCATGCTTGCGTGACTTCAAGGGGTAATTTTGAATGAAATTCCTTACTAATAACTATAAGATAGAGGTTACCTGATTCACCTCCAAAAGGGGGATAATCTTTGTGCAAGAGAGATAGTAACTCTCCCAAGATACTTGCCATTTCATGCCCCCATTAGTGATGAATACTAAGAGGGTGGTGAATTAGTATACCAAAAAATACTGAACTCAAACACTTAAACAATTTAGCAGTTAACCGGTATAACAGATTTACTAACAAGCCAATTAAGACAAATGCAAACCAAACAACAAATAAAGCATTCACCCACAAGAGCACAATCACCATAACACACGAGATTTTGACATGGGAACCCAAATGGGAAAAACCATGGTGAGATAAAACTCACAAGTAACTATCTGCAAAATAGTAACTAGATCGGTTAAGGTCATACAATGTTCTTCACCAGAACAGATCCTGTTAGGAATCTAGATCTCTGTTAGGAGATAAGTCTTGTTAAAAACTACCTTGTGAGAGGATTTCAGATCCATAGTTGTGAACCACCTTGCTAGAGGATTTACAAAGGCTTTGCCAGGCCTACCTAGTTAAGGGTTTCATACTTGTCAAAGATATGACTAATCAACAAGTGAGTGAACTAGATACTAGCACAGTATGCTTGGTTAGATCCTTGATAGCTCATTGTTAATGCACATTTAGCATTACTTCATTCTTCAGTATCTCCACACTCTATTTCTTTACATAGACCTAATCTTCTCTTCTATGATCGCACATATAGAAACCTCATGCACTTCTAAAACCCTAGACATGATGTCCTTATAAAGGAATCTGATTTCATTTCGGTCCAATAGGATTACATTGCAAGTTCCTAGGTTCAGTGCATCTGGACACATTTGGTAACATGACACAAAATCATCACCAAAGTGTTGGTGGATGATAACTCATCACAAAAATATCGGTTGGTAACTCATCACAGAGTAATACCGGTTCATACAATTTACCAATTACTAGTTTGTCAAAATGAAGACTGGGAAAAATGATAACTGCCGCTTTATTCCTTTGCTCTGTTTGAGATCCTTGAACCGCTTGAGGTCTTCATACCACTTGAGATCGGTAAACACTTTCTACAAAACACCGATAGTCTAAAGACTATAATACATAATACTAGTTGGAACAAATACTGGTTGAGCATAGCTCATACATGCAAAAAGTGATCTCAAAACAAGTGTGTGTCCATCAATGACAATCACAACATCATCAAAATGCCAACAATTAGTGTTTGGAGTTGGCTAATACGGTATTAAGAATCCATTGTGTGAGACTCAGTGGTCAACTACTGAGATCTTTACCTCAAGCTGTTAGGCTTAGACCTTAGAGGACCTGGTATGCTCTGATACCAATTGATGGTATAATGAAAGAATAAGTATCCGGTCAACTACTGAGAGGGGGGGTGAATCTGTAGATAGAAAAACTGATATAGACTTCACCAATCTCAAAAAATAATCTCTCAAACTAAACTTAGAACTAACAATGTAATAATCTCTGTCAAGATAAAAACTCATAAGATAAATCGGTTGTCTATTACAACGAATTAATTGTAAAAAATTTCTTCATTTCTCAATGCTTCCAGTTATCATGACTTATCAAAATAGTTAAGTAAATCAACCATGAAAACATAACCACAAAAACATTCACCACTTGACATAAATATTTTTGACGTGGAAACCCAAATAGGTAAAAACCACGGTGAGATGAGACTCACAAGATAGCTAGTTGAACTCTTCTGAAGTTTGGCCTATTTAGGAGCCTAGCCTATTAAAGCTTTACAAAAAGTCCTGTTAAGAACTTATCCTGTTAGGAATCACTCGGTTAAGAGATTGACTACAAATGCCTTGTTAGAAGCAATACCATGTAAGGAGTAACCTCGGTAGAGGATTTGAAAATCCAATCCAATGGACCACCTTGTTAGAGGATTTGAATAGCACCAAGCTTGTTAAGGCTTACCCAGTTAGGGGATTTCAATTATGTTGTAATTGTTAGAAAACAAAATGAGTTTGCTGATCTATCTGAATAGCACTACACTTGCTTGATCCGATCCATTTCATGCTCCTATTTGCCTTTACTCAAACTGCAAATACATCATCCATTTCGGTAACCACACACTCAAATGGTCTGTGTCTATCTCTTTGCCAACTCATTCAACTAAAAAAATTCATCAACCTTATAAATAAATCAATCAGGTTAGTAACAAAACAAAAATCTAATTCTCATCAAGATTACAAACAAATTGGTTCAAGTATGACCGTTGGATTACATAGAAATCTTTGCACATCAATCAAGAAAACCTTGATCTCTCCTTGATCACCACTTCATCAAACTTAGAAACTCATTATGTGCTTTGCATTAGATACAATACATTTGCTTATTCCCTAGATAAAAACCATTAGAACAACTCGCCAAAATCTCTTTGAATTGTCTTCATACAATAATCATGCATGTCATAATCATTACCGCACATCATCAGATCATAAACCAATATAACCAATTCACCAAACTTAATTGGTTAGGGTTTATCAAAAAACAACAGGTAGGGTTTACCGATTACATCAATAGATAAGGTTTACATCGATTACTGGTTCACTCTACAAATTCTTCCTACCAGTTACAGTAACAATATTACAACAATATCAATAATATCATTACTGGTTAATTGACATCAATGACAACATAACATATCATTAATGCAATCTTCATGCAAATGCCAACAATCTCTTCATTTGACATTAATGGCAATACAAATATCAATACCACTGGTTTTTGCATGATTGTGAATAGGAATCCTAGTTTACATTACCAAGTATTCACATGCTCTCTATGTCTTCAGCTTGTCGCTGGTTCTCCTTCCCATAATCATATAATTCTTCTACCCCTTTGACAACAATGCCAAATTGAAAGTAAAACTTGTAATGTCAAATTTCACTGTGCATCATCAACAATCTTCAACTTGATGCTCCCCCTATGGAATACATCAACTACTACACCAATCCTTATGTAAAATTTTGCAAGTAGCTTCGGGGTTGATGTAATCTACATCATACTTAACTGACTTCATGAAGAGGGACAACCCCTAATTGACTTCTAAGATACTCAAAAGTAGTCTTAGGCAGAGGTTTAGTAAAAATATCTACAAGTTACTCTTTGGTAGAAACATGCTCTAAGATCACATCTTTACTTTGAACTTTTTCCCTCAAGAAATTATACTTTAATTCAATATGCTTGGTTCATGTGTGCAAAATAGGGTTCTTGGAAATATTTATGGCACTTGTATTATCACATAAAATCTTTATAGGTTTTGAAATATTCATCTTAAAACCTTCCAAAATGTGCCTCATACATATAGCTTGTGTATAATTCATGTAAGCTACAACATACTCAGCTTCAACAGTAGATTGTGAAGTACAACTCTTCTTCTTACTACTCCATGAAACAAGTCTTCCTCCAAGAAAAAATGCTCCACCGGTTGTGCTTTCCCAGTCATCAACATTTCCTATCCAATCTGCATCTATGTACACCTTCAAGTCAAAATTTCCTCCATATGGATACCATGACCCATAATCAATAGTACCTTTCAAGTATCTAAAAATTCTCTTGGTTTCTTATTAGATGTATTTCCTTAGGATTCTTCTGGAATATAGAAACTATGCCAATTGCATGAGCTATGTTCGGTTTGCTGTGAACAACATAGTGCAATTTTCCAGTCATTGACTTGTATTTATTCTCATCAACAGATTTGGACTATCTTCCTTAGACAACTTACAACCTATAACCATAGGTGTTCCAACTGGTTTATAGTCACTCATGCCAAATATCTTCAAGACCTCTTTCACATACTTAGACTATGTGATGAAAATACCATTCTTCATTTGCTGTATTTGCAAGCCTATGCAATTTTTTATTTCCCCCACTAAAGACATTTCAAACTCATTTTTCATTTCATCTGCAAAACTATTGCTCATGTCATCATTACCTCCAAATATTATTGTTGTCACTCAAATTGCATCCGTAGTGCACAAGTTGAAAGCTCAAGCAACTTGGTGACACATGGGATAATTCTCAGGCCTGTGGGTTGCCTATAGTGAGAACTAACCTCCAGATGAAGGGCTAGTTCCTTGTGAATAACTCTAAATCTTTACTGAGAAAAGGGGTAGAAAAACTAAAAATGAAAATAGAATGACTTGCGAATGATAAACCAAGGTGAAGCATCAATAAGATATCTCAAAATGATAGAGATACACTCCCCAAAACACCAATTTGCACAAATAGACTTCTGGTTCATAACACATAAATATTTCATGCAAAGGATTTAAACTTCAAGAAATTGAATGGAGAGAGAAACTTTCACAGTCAACCAAATGAACCAATTTATCACAATGCACAACTTGTGACTTATATATGAGACAAAAAATTTAAAGGTTATTTAAACAATAACACAATAAACTAGCTCTCAATCATGAATAAGAAAATGGACTGTAAAGACATAAGGCATAAGTTGATGATTTTTATTTAGAATTTTGTCATAAAACTGCATATGAGCTACAAGAATGTATCCTCTGCTAAAACTAGCAAGAGAATCATCAAGAACTAGTGAAGAAAGATAAAACTTTTTCACTTTATACAAAAACCTTCCAAAAGGTAGAGGAAAGATAACTCCAGAATGACTAAAGATGAACTCCCACTAAAAAATATCTCCTCTGCAAACTGATCCTCTCGTAAAAATAAAAAAAGCCACCAAAAAGGCTCAAAATCATTAGAAAAACTCATGCGATTCAGTTCAAACTCTTAATCAACTAAAAGTTGACCCATATGGCGCTCAAAATCATTCCTTATCACCTCAAGATAATGAGAAAGACTCATGCAAACTTTCTCTGAGCTTAATAATCACCTACATTAACTGGATGACTTCTTATTTTGCATGGATCCCTGGACACTACCTTGCCTGCCACCACTTTTGGCTTCTGACTGTAACTAGCATTGCTTTTCTTTATCAGGTCATTAGGTTAGCACTCAAACACTTATTTTGATGGCTAATGATATGCTCCATTTCACCTGCTTTTCTATCGGGCTGGCCACGTGTCACATCCTGGTTGGTTTTGGGGTTCCTACCCTGCCATCTTAGCATGGCCTGGACTCACTGCCAGAATGAAGCTCTTCCATCTGATCAACCTTAATCTGCATTCTTTATTTCTTCCTCTGAATTGCTTCCTTAGCGGGCCCAACTACTTGGTCGCCAAGTCGCGACAAATAAACACCACACATCTTCATCATGCGGTATAGAGACTGTTGCTAGATCTTCAGGAACCTGCTTGCTTTTTACCTCTATTGGTTTTCTTTTATCATTCTGGGCCATAGGAACAAGTGCTGCTAATAAACTTTTAAGCATTTTGAACCATTTTGAAGTTCAAGTTCCACTGAACTTTGAAGCATTTTGAATGGTTGAACCATTTTTGAAGTGTTGAACCACTGAACTTTGAAGCATTTTGAACCATTGAACCATTTTGAAGTTTAAGTTCCACTGAACTTTGGCATCCGCTCATCTATAGATTTTTTGCCACATGTCAACCTCTGATTGGTTCGCAGGTCCAATTTTTCTGCCATCTGGATCATCATCTGGACTGGACCCACCTTGTTGCCAAGTCGCGACGATAACCTGGTGTGCAGCTTTTCATAGTGACATAGCGACCACCATCAGATCTGTGCAATCACCATTGATCTTTCTTCAACTTGCTTTCTCTTTAAACTCTTCCCACCAACCGGTCACAAAATTTAGGATGCCTTGAGATGCGTGCGCGGGGTCCACTAGGTCATGAGCTGCCTCTTCTTTCTAGAAGCCCATAATATTTGACACTATAGTTATATGTGACCTTGGTTTTAAATACAAAAATGCTTCTCCTCGAGACCAATATGGGATAAATGTTCTTCCTTCCTGGCGACTGAAAACACTTGGAAGTTCTCTAGCCTTTTAAAACCTTCTTTGGAGCCCAAGTAAAAACTTTACACAGGCCAATTGTATTTGCTCTGAGCTTCTTTTGGCCTTTCATCAGCAATGGAGCATAAATATCTCTGTGGTCTATAAAATGCTGAGCTCAACCCTCATGGGAGCTACATTTTAACCCACATGCTGTCTTATTTTCCTGTATCTACACATGAAGCAAACAAGTCAAACAAAAATAGTGCATTTCTCCCTGGTTCATGATTTGATCTTTTCAAAAATAGTGCATTTCTCCTTGGTTCATGATTTTATCTTTTCAAAATGAATGAATGCAAGGCTTCATTAGGGCACTAAATTTGGTAACATTTTTGGCAACTTCTACGGAGTGTTTGCCTACTAAACACTATAGACTAGTCACGTCTTATCCATTGGGCTTATGGAGTCATTTCAACCCTCTCTCCAAATGGAAATTCTTGGAAATTCAGCCGCTCTGCAGCATGACAGCAAAATAAAACAGGAAAACTAGAAAAAAAAACAAAACAAGTGGTGCTACCTAAAATAGAAACCACAAAACTGTGCATGAGCACTTATTGAAAAATAGAACAACAAAAACAAAATGTGTATCGACACTTATTGGCTTAAATGAAATCTCAAAGACAAGCTTTGAGATGAATCTCATTAACTGGGATTGCAAGGGTCTCACCATTCAACTTTGAAAGATGAAAAGCATTATGTTGCTTTTTCTCAGTAATGATGTATGGGCCATCCCATATGGCATCAAATTTAGTATGCTTTCTAGGCTTACTCTTTAATTCATCCTATTTCAAAACCAAATCTACCTCATTGAAAACTCTCAGAGCTGCCTTTCTGTCGAAAGTCCTCTTCATTTGAGCTTGATGATTTTCAATAGTCAACAATGCTTGCTTTCTTACCTCCTCCAACTCTATTAGTTATGCAAACCTAGCCTGCATGGGTTCTTCTTGCAACATTTCTAGCTCTCTAATCAGAGTTAGTGTAGGCATTTCAACTGAAATTGGGAGTCTAGCCTCTTTACTATAAACAGGGACATAGGGAGATATACCTATAGCTCTCTTAGGGGTGATCCTATCAGCCCACAATGCATGTTTCAACTGAGTGTGCCAAGTTCTCTGATTATCTTCTATTGTCCTCTTGATTATCCTAATCAAGTTCTTATTAGTAGACTCATCTTGTCCATTACCCTGAGGGTAATAATTAAACGAAGTACTCAAAAATATGTTGTTCAGGACAGCCCAATCAGTAATCTTAAATCCTACAAAATTGTCTGAAATAATAGAATCAGGGATACCAAACCTTGCTACTAAGTCTTGATAAAAGTTTAGGACTGCACTTTTATTTGCCTCCTTCAAGGGTACAACTTTAGTCCACTTGGTAAAGTAATCAATGGCTCTCAAGATCCATTTATGCCCAAAACTTGAAGGTGGATTGATGACTCCAATAAAATCAAGACCCCACTTCATGAATGGTTGTTCAATTTGAACAGGTTGCAGGGGTGACGCTGCCATCTTCTGTTTGCCTGCAAATATTGCAAAATTCTTACATTTCCTTACCCAAGCATAGGCATCTTTATGCAAATTAGGCCAAAAATATCGTACCCTCATGACCTTTAATGTTGTAGTTCATGGTGCAAAGTGATCACCACCTGGTCCATTATGGACTTCCTCTAATATTCTCTCAGTTTGATTTGAATCTATGCATCTTAAGAATACTCCATTAAAATCTTTTCTAAACAAAATTCCATCCAAAATGATATAAGGGATAGCTTGAAGTCTATAGTATCTTCATTTAGCATTGTTTAGGCCTTTAGGACACTCACCAGTCTGAAGATAATTCATCATTTCTTGCACCCAACTTGTAGGAGGTGTTGTTACAACAATTGGCACATTATCTTCATGAACTAGGACAACTTCTTCACTTTCTTGTTTGGTGTTTTCAGTGTGACTAGTGAGTTATTCACATAATCCCTTACCTCTAATTATCTTTGTTACCTTTTGTAGACACCTAAAAATGGTCAACGCTTGCAGAGTCATACTTTAACATTTGCGCATTGCCTCATTTTAGGTTTTTGTGTTGCATTACCATTTCTCCTATGTCATGCACTTGGTTTTTATCATTTGCGAGCATCGAGTCATTCTTCTACATTCTTCATTTTGTCTCGCTTTCAAATTTGGTCTTGTCGACAACACTATCCAATCATGATTTTGATCGATTTAATCCTATCGCATCAATGTGTGTGCTAATTTCTTATCATTTTGGACATCATCAATCCTAATTAGGGTTTTGTCCTCTTATCGATTTGTCATTAATCTTTATCATTTTCAATCTTGTCATTTTACGATCGATTTGTCATCGGTCGTTGTCATGTTCGATCTTGTCATTTTGCGATCAATTCGTCATTGATCGTGGTCAGTTTCAATCTTGTCATCTTGCAATCTATTTTGTCATCAATCCTTGTCCTCTTGTCAATTTTGTCATTTTGCGATCATTTCACTATCGATCATTGTCTGTCTCAATTATGTCAATTTGGATCAATTTGTCATTGTTCCTCGTCAATTGGTGCATTTATCAATCAAATCATTTGTCACATTGGTCCTTTGTTAAATCCAAAATCAAATCGAATTGAGTCAATTATCTTTCATCAAGACCTAATTCATCTTCTAGGGTTTCGTGATTTAATCATTTAACCTTGTGTGTGTCATTTCTTCCTTTAGGATTAATAAATTGTTTATTTATCCTAAGTCTTCTCATTACAATTAAATGTTCATTTAATTGGCTAATTATTCCTCTTTGTGAATTAATTAATAAATGACAAATTATTAATTAATTTACCTAATTCCTAATTTCATCATTTCTAATTCTTAATTTCCTAATTTCTAATTTTCATTATTTCCGAATTCCTAATTTCCACCTATTTTCTAATTTCCTAATCGCAATTTCCACCTAATTAACTTGTCTCTAGTTCTCCCTATTTTTGTGCTTCGTGCGTCATACTCTTGACATAGCAAGATGTCATAAGGTTCTAGTTCTCTAAGCTTTGCATTGGCAATATGTCATAATTCATGACATAGAAGGTGTCATAACCTTCTTATTTTCACTAAATTTTGCCATTTTAAAATTAATTGCTTCTAATATCCATTTCATGCTAATTTGTTCATCTCTCCAATTCTTCTATAAATTGGATGATCTTCATCAATCAAGGCTAATTGGTAATTGGTAATTGGTAATTGATAATCAGGCTATCAAATCTAAGCTTCTAGTACTCTTGATCAAAAACCCCGTCTACTTGCTTTCAATTGTGTGTGCACTTGTAGTTGAGATCCACAACCATTTGAAGAGGAAAGAAGAACAATGGAGCCACATGGAAGGAGCATTCAAATCGTCATCTGGTTTGCACAATCATTAGTTTTGTATGCTTTGTTTTCATGTCTCTATTGAATGTGTCTTAGGATAGATTCATTGCAATTAATGCACTTGTGATTGATTATTATGTTTATCTTTGTCTTGTGATGATTTCCTATTTCCTAAGCTACATTAATTGGTGAACCTGACGTGAAAAACTAACCTTCTAACCTCTTTATGGTGTTTTGAGTGCTCTCAAGTTGATTTGCAGGCCAAAAAAACCAAAAATAGGGTCGTGCAAGGTTTTCTGGAGACTTCTGTGCCTGTGTGAAGCAACTTGTGCCTGTGTTATGCATTTTGCGCTTGCGTAGGTGACATTCTGTGCTTGTGTCATGGGTTTTGCGCCTATGTCATGAGTTCTGCACCTGTGTAAAGTCCAGAACAGAGGTAAAAAAATGCAGTGTTTACTTGAAATTTGTTGTGTTTTTGCATTCTATTTTCCGTGCTTTGGATTTTGGTACTAATTATCTGTGCAGAATCTTAGTATACGCATGGAAAAGACAATAAATCAAACTACTAAATGCTTTGTGCAGATTCGAAAGTCAAAGAATAAGCGTATTAAACTTCTAACTTGGGTTTTTGCAGGTTGCCTTGGAGAAACAATCAAACTTTGTGTTTGCATTTAATTTTTAGGCACCTAGTGATTTCTAAATAGGTTGGAATGAACATTTGTTTGCTTTGATTGTTGAGTATGACATTGGAGTAGGAGAGTATGCTCTCATCCTTCTTAGGGTGATCGGAAATCCAGATCTTTGATACCATGCTTGTATTGTTGATTGTGTGTCACCTTTAGAGGGCCTGCCTTCCCGACCACTTCGCTTTTGCAAGCAAGTGATAATCGTGAGAAGGGAATGACCCAAAGTGAGTACGGCTAGAATTCCTTGGCATTCTAACTCACTATAAACAAATACCTGATGAGCGAAAGCTTTGAAGGAAGTGTTATGTGGGAATTGCAGTTACTTGGGAAGTGATGACCCTTGGACTCTTTCTCATATCAACATCTAAGTAGGGCCTCTTGGTCTAAATCGTGCTTGTGCGACTACATTTGTTTGGTATCTTGATGGGCTTAATGTCTCAATCACGCTTGCATGACATCAAGGAGTAATTCTTAACAGAAATCCTTACTAAACACCTTGTTATTAGAGGCCAAAAACCCTTCTAGTTGCTTGAGAAGGACAAATTCGGATACTTGGAAGAGATACTAAGTTCCCCATGGGGAGATTTCCATGGGGACTAATGCTTGGCTGCCCTGAGAAGTGAGTGCCGTGGAGGGGAGCCCGTGGGGTCAAGCATCTATGTATTCTCCTTGAATCTCATAATGAGTCTACCTCTCAAGTACCTAATGTCTTTGCCTACCATAAGAAATGTGAAAATGAGCATGATTGTCTTGAGTCTAAGTTACAATATCTTGTATTCTTTGCTTGTCAAAAGTTGAATTGCATCCCATTTCAAAAAGCAAGGCAAATTGATCCAACATAAGATTAAACACAAGAGACATTCATCCAACAAAAAGTTCAACAAGGTTCAAAACACACCTTCAAACATGATGATCAAACATTGTTCTAAATCTTGTCTTAACATTCATGTCACTTACATTTAAGTTCATCCTAGGTTGCATTTTGCAAAGTCATTGTCAAGTACCAAGGTTAGGTTTCACCTAGGTCATACTCCTTTTCATATCAATAAGGGTCATCCATTTGCATGTGTCCTCTTCATAAGAGTAATATCATTTCATAATTCAACCTTAGGTTTCATCTTAGGTTGACATTGTCATACATTTGCATTTGCATCCTTGTCCACATAACATTAGGTTACATTTGCATACCCTAGGTCTCTTCATTAAGCTTAGGTCATTGTCACATCATAGTAAGGTCACTTGCATAGTAATTATCCCTTTGCATATAGTGTCAAAGCTAGGTTTTGTCATACTTGAGTAATCCAAATCTTTGTTAAACCCTAAGTCATTGTTAAGAAGTCTAGACCTTATCAAATCTTTTGTCCTTTTGTCATCAATATCATTTGGTCAAACCTAGCTTAGTATCCAAGCATATAGGGGAGACTTTGTCATTTGTCCTTTTGTCACTTACGTCCTTTTGTCCTTTAAGGTCTAGATATCATTCCAATTTCCTAAGGGTCCCTCTCTTAGATTCGCATTTCAAAAGTTTGTCAAAATCTTCGAAAATAACCAAAAACATAGATTGCATTTTCACCTATTTAGTTTGCATTTAGTTGCATATCATACATTATCCTTGAAAAATTCCAAAAACATTGCATTTGCATAAGTGACATGCCTGTTGAGACAAGGTCAAAATCTAAAAAGATGGGCGAACCAATGTATCAACCCATGGATGACATAGCAAATTCGCAGTTTCAAACCAGTCAAACAGTACAAATTGAAGGTTCCTCAAACACATCTCTACCACCATATGGAACGGTTCAACTTGGGCCACCTCCATTATATGAACCAGTATTTGTACCTATGAAACCAGGACATGGGAGTGTTCCACCAACTCCAAGAGGAAGTGCGCCTTTCAATTTCAATCAACCACACCTGCAACATGACATTCAAAATCAAACATTATATGAAGAACCAACCCTCTCACAAGGATTTGGTTCAGATCAAGGCTTTCACCAAGAAACGAATCCAAATGTCCAGCCAAATTCTTCATCTGATTCCGATACTTTTGACGATGTTGACATGTTCCTTCAAGATCCGAAGATAATAAAAAAGATGGATAAGTTCTTGAACAAAGTCTTTAAGATGTTTCCACAAAATTATCTTAACATGATGAGTAATGTGACATCTTCAAGTGACCAAATCAATGTGCAAGAACAACAAGGTGGTGAGTTGTTAAGTTTTTCCCTGCATCCAAATGAAGAAGGTGCACAACAAGCAACTCAACCTACCTTGATGAGTAAACGTGCTTCAAAGGCATTGACAGTGACTATTCCCCAAAAGTCACCATTTGAAACGATAAATAATCCACTATTCAACACAACACCTGTGACGCAAGATCAAATGAAGAGCACACAAGTATTCATAGCTGTCCCTCAACAAGAAGTGGTTCCTTACATGCATAAAGTGGGATCAAAATCTAAGATGCAGGAAAGCTTCACAACTGGAATGCCTAATGTCACCAATGTCCAAAATAATTCCACGATGCAACAAAGTTCTTATGTTCCGTTAAGTTCAATATCTTTGCCGAATACTATTGCGACAAATCCTTCAATAATGGCAACACAAAGAGCTACAGATAGTGGTTTGCACCAACAACAATTGTTGCAACAATTGAGCAATATACAAAAGATACAATCGAATGTGCAAACAAGCAATGTGCAACAACAACAATTTCATGTTCGACAACAAATAGCAGCGCCTTCGGCACCATTACAAGTTAATGCAAACTTGCAACCATCACAATGGATTGGACAAACAACACAACAAGTTAATGCAAGTGCTATACCCCATCCTAAGGAGAAGCAACAAAAAGTGCCTAAACAAAGTTTTTTACAAATGATGGGATATACACCACGACGACAATTGGCACAAAGTCAACAAGTTCCGATCTGTCAGCCTCAACACCAACATGTGCCACAATATGTGCCAAGACAAGCAAGCCATCCTACTTTACAACCACAATTGGCGCCTGTGCAATATCAACAACCTACTCAATTGCAATATCAACCTAGGCTCCAAGAAGCACAACAACAAGATCAATATCAAGGCATAGCACAACCACAGCAACAAGTGATGTATCAAGAACGTTATATGCCAGAAACACCACAAACGGCCATTCCAGAGTATCAACAACCGATCGGAAATGCGATATATCGACAAAGGATACCAACTGGGATTAATGATGGACCTCTAAATTCTGATACAATTGCACAACAACTTGAGAAGTTGCAACGAAAAGTTGACGCATTAGAAACTAAAGGAACAAAGAAGTTGTATACAGATCAAGATTTATGTCCTAATCCATTTGACAAGAGTGTATACATGCCTCCATTCCCTAAGCATTTTGAGGCACCTAATTTTGAGAAATATAAAGGGAATGGCAATCCAAAAGATCACATTCGAGCATTTTTTGCAGCATGTACTGAGGTAAGCTATGAAGAGACGTATTTAATGTGCTTATTTGCATGAAGTCTCACGGGACAAGCTATGGATTGGTATTCACATTTGCCAGGAAATATAAAGACTTGGTCTGAATTGGATCAAAAGTTTTTATCTCATTTTGCGTTCAACATCGACAGTGATGTGACCATGTTAGATTTATGCAACACCAAGCAAAAGCAAGGTGAATCATTAGTGACTTTCTTGCAACGATGGCGAAGCTTGTATAGTCATTCTTCTCTTGATATACCCGAAGAACAACAAGTGAATTTTTTTATCCAGAATTTGGTCCCAGAAATGATGTATGAGCTAAAGTTGAAAAGTCCCAGTACTATAGAGAAACTTATTAAGAAGGGAATGAGCATTGAAACAACTCTGGTAGCTAAAGGAATTATCAAGCTCAATAAAGACAATGACAATACCAATTATTCAGGGAACAAAAACAGATTTTGGTATAAGAACAAGAATGTCACTAATGATGGTGTTGTTGATGTGAGAGCGGTGAATGCAAATCAACCCCCATTCACAATCAAGAAATTGAGTGTTCCTAACATGTCAACTATGGAACAAAATCAAGCACCAATGAGCAATGTTACTCAACAGTCACAATATCAACAAAATGTTCAATAGCCGCAATATCAACAACATGCTCAACAATAGCATACTCAACAATATAATCAACAACAAGGCCAACAACAAAATCAACAACGCAAACCCTTCCGATCGTGGGATGGGCCCCCTCGACAGTTTACGCCATTAGGAGAGCCTATCGAATCAGTAATGAAGCAATTAATACAAGCAAAATTTATCAAGCTACCAGATATTAAGGCAGAACCAGCGGTAAAGCCGCATTTGTGGAATGATAATGCATACTATGAGTATCATCGGTCCAAAGGACATAAAACTGCTTCATGTTTCCAATTGAAACATATGATTCAATATTTATTAGAGAAAGGAGTAATTGAGGTAGATCCACCCCATCCGACCTCCAACACTGATCATACCATTTTTAAAACTCCTTTGCTTGATCATGACAAGGGTAAAGCGTCTTCTTCCACCTCTGCTCAAACGGCCAATTATGCAAATGCCGGTTATCACAATGTTATTAATTGTTTTCATGCATCAAATGAGTATGTATCCACCTTGAGAATAAAAGGACAAGATCCTTCTTGTGCTGTCACCACTCGTCGATCCAAAATAGTCTTGAAAGGAGCTCCTGTAGCTCCTCCCAAACCAACTCCTGCAAGTCAGTATAATCTTTTGGATCATCTAGGAAAAACACCTACACAAATATCCATTCTAGAGTCGTTGAAAATGTCTCCCATGCATCGTGCAGTCCTGGATAAAGCCTTAGTTGAGTCCATTGTTCCAACAGATATTGATGTTGACCAGTTTCAAGCCCGGATTGGACATTTAGCCGTTTCCCAAAATGTCGCATTTTCTGACAATGATATCTCACCCGACAAGCTCCCTCACAATGATCCTTTACACCTTGAAGTCTTTGTTCATAACTGCAAAATCTGACGAGTCTTGGTAGATGGTGGAGCAGGTCTTAATATTTGTACTTTGAGAGTGGTTATTGGCCTTGGGTATTCAGAAAATGACATTGATGCTTCTAAAAGAATAACAATCAAAGCATATGATGATGCTGAGCGCCCATCCAAAGGGATAATTACATTGCCTATCAGAGTTGGTCCAGTGACAGAAAACACTTTCCTGCAAGTCCTTGACCTTGATCTCCCTTATAATATGATCCTTGGCCATCCATGGATTCATGCAATGAAAGCAGTTCTATCCACCTATCATCAATGTCTAAAATATCCTTACAATGGAACTGAGATAACAATTCCTGGAGATCCTAATCCATTTCAATTTTGTGCTACTCTAAAGGATACCCCTCAGCGGTAGGTCCCAGTCAACAGAGAGGCCAAATCACATAGCTATGTGGATCCCAATCAATTGTTAGAGGCTGTCAAAGGTAAATTGAAGATACAAGACCAAGGGTGTGGAGAATATTCAATGGATCAGACATTCCTCATTAGGAATTTGCCAATATCTCCAAAATCATATGGCAAACTGCATTTATTGCAAAAGGAACCTAAGGTCATTATTCAATATCAGCCTCCTACTACATTTACAAGATGGGGAGAACTTGACAAGGAAACTATAGATGATGATGTCATAGATTGGATTTATAAAGATCCAATTGAGACCCCACCTGTCAGATTGCCAGTGGAACGATATGGCAAAGGATTTACTATGCTGTAGAAGAAAGGATATGATGGCTGTAGTGGCTTAGGCCTGAACAACAATGGAAGGCTAGAACCTGTCATACCCAAGAGGCGACCCCCAACTTTAGGGTTAGGTTTTGTACCGTTATGAATTGGATCCACATCTACCAAAATGTCCATGTGTTGAAAAGGGCATGATTCTGACGATGAAATAACACCTGAGGATACCCGACCTGAGACTGATTCTAATGAATGGGAGTGGAGTTCTTTTTCTTCTAGCTCCTATGCCCTTGACAATATCTTCATTGACCCTGATAATTTGCCTATGGAAGACAAACATGAAATAACCCCTCTTCCTAAAACATGTCCTCATGCTTGGATAGAGTCATTTTGGGATCCAAGCTCCGAATCCGATACAAGTAGTTCAGATAGTGACACCATAGATGTTCACATTTTTACCATATCAGCCCTCTCTATCCTTACAATCGATGATGACATGCCCCTCATTTATCCCCAACTTATCCAACATGACCAATAAGAACCGCTCAGATTGGACTGTTTTCAAAATGATGAAGCAATTGCAGAATTCCTGGGACTAGGGGAAGGCATGCCACAAGGCGATCATAAGGCAGGCTTTGCTATCGACCTAGATTCCACAACATATTTTGGGGAGTCAACTCCCTCTTCCAGTCATAAAAAAGAAAAAGAAAAAGAAAAAAATCAAAAGAATAGATCTTTGAGTGAAAACCGTAAGGCACTCTCTGATCATACAAAAGTAAAAATAAAAGACGTACCTGTGGGTGACAACCTTTCTGAGGCGCCCAAAGGTGGAAGAGTGGACGTACCCCTATCAATTCAGGATAAATCAACACTGCTTGTGGAGATGACTGAGGAAATCAATATGGGTACACTTGACAACCCTAAGGTCATTCATTTTGCTGTTTCTCTATCAAAACAAGAAAAGATAGATTTTGTCAATTTCTTTCTAGAGAAGAAGATCAGCTTTGCATGGTCCTATGTAGATATGCCTGACCTTGATCCAGAATTGGTTCTTCATCATTTGCCATTAAAAGCGGATGCCAAGCCTGTCAAACAGAAACTTAGAAAGATGCATCCTCAGGTGGCTCTTCTGGTCAAAGTGGAATTAAAAAAATTGCTAGATGTGGGCTTCATCAGACCCATTGATTATGCAGACTGGATTTCAAATTTAGTGCCAGTTAGCAAAGTAACTAGGGGCATCAAAATCTGCACAGATTTTAGGGATCTCAATAAAGCATGCCCTAAAGATGATTTTCCATTGCCAAACATAGACATCATAGTGGACATGACGGCTGGATATGAGATGCTTTCATTAATGGATGGTTTCTCCAGCTATAACCAAATTCACATTGCTCCTGAAGATCAACATAAGACCCCATTCACCTGTGCTTGGGGCACCTATTGCTGGAATGTGATGCCCTTCGGTCTCAAAAATGCAGGTGCAACATATCAAAGAGCAATGACAACAATTTTTCATGATTTCATGCATACTTTGATGGAGGATTATGTTGATGACTTGTTATGTAAATCTATTACCAGAGATAGTCATCTAGCCATCTTGGGCCCAATCTTTGATAGAATGGAGACCTACAAACTCAGGCTCAATCCAAAAAAGTGTGTCTTTGGTGTTACAGCTGGCAAATTACTAGGATACATTGTTTCTCACCGAGGCATTGAGGTTGATCCTGCTAAAGTCAAAGCAATAATGGATATGCCTCCACCTTCAAATCTCCGGCAATTAAGAAGTCTGCAAGGAAAGCTCCAGTCAATTCGTCGCTTCATAGCTCAGTTGGCGGACAAATGTCATCCATTCCAACATCTACTGCACAAAGGTGTCGCTTTTTAATGGACTGAGCAATGTCAATCAGCCTTTCAAGATCTCAAAGACTATTTGCTATCACTGCCTATTCTAATGCCTCCTATAGAAGGAAAGCCCTTTTTATTGTACATCTCTGCAACTGAAACAGCATTAGGAGTTCTCTTGGCTCAACCAGATGAGAATGGCAAAGAAAGAGCTATTTACTATATCAGTCAGACACTGGTTGGTTATGAATTAAATTATTCAACTATTGAGAGGGCATGCTTAGCCATGGTATTTGCAACACAAAAGCTCCGACATTATATGCTAAGCCACCAAACATTGTTGGTTGCAAAAATTGATCCCTTAAAATATTTGCTTAGCCGAGCAGCTTTGACAGGTCACCTAGCCAAATGGGTCATGATTCTCAGTGAATTTGACATTGAGTATATGAAGCGAAAGGCCATAAAAGGACAAGTCATAGCAGATCAACTTGTAGAGGCTCCTCTTTCTGATGATCATCCCATGTTGACTGATTTTCCAGATGAATCCGTCTTTGCTTTCACATCATCTACTGAATGGAAGTTATACTTTGATGGGTCCCATACCAAGTTCGGGTCCGGAGCAGGCATCTTGTTTGTCACCCCTCAAGGTGATGCTATTCCAAAGTCTTACAGAATAACTTTCTTCTGCACCAATAACATTGCAGAGTATGAAGCACTGGTTACAGGACTCCGAGTAGCAGTCCACTGGAATGTCAAGCATTTGCAAGTCTATGGGGATTCTCAATTAGTCATCCGACAAGTGAATGATGACTATGAAACAAAAGATGAAAAGCTTATTCCCTATAAGCACATGGTAGATTTCTTCAAGACAAAATTCATAGCTATCCATTTTAGTCAAGTGCCAAGAATGCAAAACAAGTCGGCAGATGCAATGGCTACAATCACTTCCATGTTGAATATGCCTCATAATATGGACAAGTGTGAATTCTTGGTCGAACAATTGCTGGTCCCCTCTTTTGATATTCTGACAGCTGATGTGATGTGCGTTCTTGTTGGTCCCAACTCCCCATGGTACAATGACGTATATCAATATTTGAAGTCCCAGACCTTACCAGCTAACCTTTTTGCGAACCAACGTTGAGCCTTTATCCGACAGACAGCCAAGTATGTCATCATTGCTGACACCCTTTACCACTGTTTCTTTGACCATACCCTCCTCAGGTGTTTGGATTCTGACGAAGCACAAATGGCTTTACACAAGGTTCACGATGGTATATGTGGGGGCCATTTCAATGGTCTTAGCTTAGCCAAAAAGTTAATTTGTGCTGGGTATTACTGGCCTACTTTGGAAAAAGATGTTCATGATTTTGTTAAAAAGTGTTACAAGTGCCAGATCCATGGAAATTATATTCATGCACCAGCCCAAGAGCTTCATTCTGTCATATCTCCATGGCCCTTTTCTCAGTGGGGATTGGATCTTATCCGCAAGATTCACCCAACATCTGCAAATGGACACAAGTTCATTATTACAGCTACAGAATATTTTACCAAATGGATCGAGGCTATCCCCATGACTTATATCACTGGTGTCCAAATTTCAAAGTTCTTGCTGAACTATATCATATGTAGATATGGGGTACCCCTTGCCATAGTCACAAATAATGGTCGACCTTTTAAGAATAAAGATATCAAAGAACTCTGTGACAAGTTTCATATTCAACATCATTTTTCCAGTCCATATTATCCACAAGGTAATGGGCAAGCTAAAGCATCAAATAAAACCATTATCAAGATCCTGAAGAAAGTTGTCAATGACGCTGGTCGAGATTGGCACGTATAGTTAAATCCAGCACTATGGGCCTATCGCACTTCTATCCGCACACCTACTGGCGCAACACCTTATTCCTTGGTGTATGGTGCAAAAGCCATTTTACCTTTGGAAGTTGAGATTCCTTCCTTGCGGGTTTCCTTGCAACACCTGATTGATGATGAGACACACAGAGTCTCTCGGCTGCATCAGCTTGAGATGTTAGATGAAAAGCGTCAGACAGCTCTGACACATTTGCAAGCATATCAAAATCGTCTCCGTCGCTCTTATAATAAGAAAGTCAAAGGGTGACACTTCGAAGTGGGAGACCTGGTTTTAAAGGCAAATCCCAAGAATGCACAATCTACTGACATCATCAAAGGCAAGTTTGAACCTAATTGGGTTGGGCCTTTCATAGTAACTGCAGCCTATGGCTCGAGGGCATATCAGCTTGCCACTCTAGAAGGTGAACCTCTATCTAATCCTATCAATAGCATGCATCTTCGCAAGTACTGGGCATAATTCTCTATTAGTACTTATTCAAATATGATCCTGAAAAAATACAAAAAAATGAAAAAAATGAAAAATACAAAAAAATGAAAAAATGAAAAATACAAAAAAATGAAAAAAGAGAAAAAAAGAAACAAGAGCAAAAAAAAAAGTAAAGAGAAAAAAATGATTCGCCCTCTAGTGAAAACCTGGCAAACAGGCGCTTTGGGCAAGTACCATGGTGAAAACCTGGCAATCAGGCACCATGAGTAATGAGATCATTGCTCCGCCATCTATCATGACTTTTAGCTATACTTTCTCTCAGCTGGTTTATCATGCCTATCTTTGTCTCGACCCAATGTTCAGTTCCAGGCCTGTTATTGGTCAAAATCACTGTCTTGCCTACTCCAGTTTCTTGGCCATATGTTTTGGTCCCAGGTCTATGTGTCTTTCAGCTGCGCATTGGGTGCCTTCCCCTTGCCATGATCAATCACTGGAAATTTTGAATCCAATAATGTCCTGAAATAATCCTAAAAAATTGAAAAATGTCCTGGAAAAAAAATCTCAAAAAAATTGAAAAATGTCCTGAAAAAAAAATCTCAAAAAAAAAATTGAAAAATGTCCCGAAGAAAGATCATAAAAATTGAAAAAAGTCCTGAAAACAATATCTAAAAATTGAAAAAATGAAAATCCATAAAAATCATAAAAAGTCCTGAAAAAATGAACACAAAAACATTTCAAAACATTAAATCCAAAAAACAAGCATTTTGCAATAAAGGATCCCCTTTGTGCATAAGACAAATCACTGACCATTCATCCAAATCACATGCTGTGCTTTAATGAAATCATGCTTTAACCAGATGAACTTTTTCAATCAAAACCAAACATTCAAACTGATCTGAATTGTCATATCAATCGAATATCAGTATCAAAATCATTTTCCTTGTTCCTATTATCATGGGTCTTATGCAGGGTGTGGTATACTCGAAACCAGACTGTGTCCTGTCTTAGACGGGGTACCACATTCCCTAAAACTAGACAGCATGATCATCCTATCATCACTTTCAACTTTTGACAATGAAGATCAAGATGTTTGTTTGATTTGTTGGAATTTGTGCATCTTATCTTTTTATTGATTTATCTTTGGCTTCGGTCATGTTCCTATGTTGCTCGACGATGTCACTGAGTGATTTAGAGTGATCGGGATGGCTCATGGTCTTTTTCTTTTTTGATTGTGATTGTCGTTTGTCGGTGATGTGTTTGTCTTTTGCAAAAAGGGTTTCATTTCAGCTCTAGCCTTCAATGCCATGATGCTACGCATCCATTTTGCTACATAAAAATAAAGGTTCTCACCTACAAAGTGCATTACTGAAAGCAAGTTTTTCTTCGTCTCTAACTCTTCCCTGTCTCATTTCTTCTTACTAACATTTCTTCCGTCAGTCCGGATAGTCAATTTGGTCTAGTGCTCTGATATCCAAACACATATGCTGCATCCTGCATCCATTTGGTTAGTACATTTGCATCACATATTACATCAAGCATTTTATCCACTTCATTTCATAAATACAGCAAAAATACATAAAAATACATCCATACATGTTCATAAACAATACATAAGTCATCCATACATAGAAAAATAACTACAAATCATAACACATTGCATCCCATCATATCGATGCATTTCATATCACATATCATAATAATATCGAAGTACAAAATCGGACTGTCTGTCCTAAGTATGGCCCCCAGGCTGACTACAACATGTCAAACTACATAATGTCCACTATCTGTCATAAGGAGCACATGCCTCTATCACTAGGTGCTCCCTCTATCCTCCTCATCCCTACCATGTCTCATGGATGATGTCCCTCTTGGTCCTGGCTGTGGTGGTCTCATAGGTCCACTCACCCCCATGCTGCTCAATGACCTCCGAGAGCGTGACCTGCTCTCTGTCCTCGATCGTGCCCGATATGAAGGTGCTCTCAGCTCCGGTGGAACTGCACTCTCATATAGTGTCCTCCAATACAGTCTCTCCTCTCCGGTCTCTACCAGCATCTGTGCCATCTCCCGTGCACTGGCATCTCGAATCGACCCAATATACTCAGTGACTCTCTGTTCCTCTCGTTGTGCCTGAGCCATCACTGCATCTTGAGCCACTGTGAGTCTAGCTATCTCCACTCTAAACTGATCATGCTCTCTCTCTAAAGTCTCAATGTGATCCTGCTGACTCTCTATGGTAGCCCTGAATATCTCCATCTCCTTTGTCCTAGCTGTCCCTGGCTCTATGGGTATGTCCTGTAATGCCTCATGCTCGCCTGAATCTGGCTCATCCTCCTGCTCCTCATCCCCGCCGTCCTCATCTCTATCCTCATCCCCTCCATCATCCTCATCCCCGTCCTCATCCTCCTCATCCTCATCATCTCCCTCCTCCTCTCCTATGAGTGGGAAGTCCTCCTGTCGCCTCGGTACTGGAATATCCGGATCAGTCAAAGGCACTGGCCGTCATCATGCAAACCATCTATCATACTCATCTGTCATCCCAGCGTCTGCCACATCTGACCTCCAATCCCACTGTCTCTACTGTAGCTCTGCAAAGTTGGCATATGCTATGTGTGGTTGAATCATACTCCCCCACTGACTCGTCTCTCTGTGAGATCGGGCAAAGCATGCAGTCCTCCTAGGTACGTCCTGCATCTCTCCAAACTATCGTCTAACTCTCTCTGGTAGGTACATCTCAATCACTCTCTGGCGATTCACTGGTCACCCAATCAGGTATCTCTCTTGTCTACAATAGGGTAGCTCATCACTATCATCTGACCATCCCGGACAATCACAATATGGCCTCCATATGAACTCTCTCAGTCTATCTAGCTCATGTCGCCAGTATAATATGTATCCAAATGGACCCTGTCTCAGTGCTCCACCATAGCAATACACATATGGTCAGTGTGGTACAACCTGTCTCTCTGTAATCGGTCGACATATGGCTATGTGCTCAAATGCCCATACCTGAAGCAATGTGACTCCACAGCTCAAAGTCTGCACTCCCTGATACGCTATCTGATGTAGCTAAAAATATAGCATAGCAAGCACACATGGTCCCCACGCATACACCATCCCCTCTGTCGCCATCCGCTCTATCACTCTTCCCCATCCAATAGGGAATCCATGTCCTCATCTGTCTCCTACCAGTAGACATGCTATCACCACGACTATCACCACGTATCGTCGATCATACTCTGATGCCATAGTCTCCCAGCCAATCTCCCTCTCGACGATATCCAACTCATCTATGTCGCACTCAAACAATCTGCACAATGCCTCTCTCCCTATCCCTGGGTCATACTCTATCATCTCTCCATGAATCAGAATGTGGAGGATACGCCATACATCCTCCAGTGTCACCGTCGCCTCTCCGGTCGCCAGATGGAATGAGGAGGTCTCTGAATGCCATCGCTCTGCCAATGCGGTAAGCAGTCCTGTGTTTGCCCTAATCTTGGGCATGAATGTGACATAGTATATCCCCAGTCCTGCTAAGGTATCTCTCTCTGTGCTCCTGAGTCTATGTCGTAGCATGAAGCAATCCGGTCGGTTCTCCCGTGTGATCAATGGATATTGTCGACTCTGCATCACAATTGGGGCAAATTTTGTCAGTTTTAGGGTTTTCTCCTATGGGTTGCATTTCCTCATTTTCATGTCCACATCAGGGTGTTTTTCATCTATTCTGACCTATCCTACCCTTATCCCCCCTTTTCGGATCATTCGCACGTCGTTTTGGACCAAAATTGAGTTCCCAGTGCACAACTGCGCCTGTGTCCAGGAACCTGTGCCTATGTCAGGTAACCTACGCCTGTGTCTCCCTACACAAGTGCAGAAGACCCTACACAAGCGCAAGATTCACCCTACACAAGTGCAGGAGTCAGTTTCTATCTCCCCTGTGGGCCCCGCAATGTCCTGCAAGCAATCAAAAGTCATGACATTGAAAACATGGGTTTTTGAGATCCATACCGCGGCTCCTACGTCGTCCGATCATCTGAATGTGCGTACACATTCTCCAAGGTGATCCACCATTGGAATGTTCGCCATCTCTTTGCAAGTGTTCTTGTCCAGAGCAACAAATCCTCCTCCTTGGCTAGTGCAAATGAGCAATTTTCACTCTCTTGGTCTCATTTATATCTCTTTGTCATTGCATAGATGGACGTGCATCTTCTCCATGTTATATTGGTCACGGTCTTTTGCATCTTCAATTGCTTGTCCTTCATGCATTCGATCTCCGATTGTCCGTCCGTTCGATCCTATCATTTTTATCGATCAATTGGCCTCTTTTTTGCATGTTTCTGGCCAATTCCTCGAGGGGGCATGCATATGTCATTGTTATTGTCTGGGGCATTTTCATATGTCATTGTCAGTGTCCGGGGCATTTTCATTAAGTTCTTTGAAACAATGCTTAAAATCGCATTGTCTCAAAGAGGGGCAAAATGTAGACACCTAAAAATGGTCAACGCTTGCGGAGTCATACTTTAACATTTGCGCATTGCCTCATTTTAGGTTTTTGTGTTGCATTACCATTTCTCCTATGTCATGCACTTGGTTTTTATCATTTGCAAGCATCGAGTCATTCTTCTACATTCTTCATTCTGTCTCGCTTTCAAATTTGGTCTTGTCGACAACACTATCCAATCATGATTTTGATCGATTTTATCCTATCGCATCAATGTGCGTGCTAATTTCTTATCATTTTGGACACCGTCAATCCTAATTAGGGTTTTGTCCTCTTATCAATTTGTCATTAATCTTTATCATTTTCAATCTTGTCATTTTACGATCGATTTGTCATCGGTCGTTGTCATGTTCGATCTTGTCATTTTGCGATCAATTCGTCATTGATCGTGGTCAGTTTCAATCTTGTCATCTTGCAATCTATTTTGTCATCAATCCTTGTCCTCTTGTCAATTTTGTCATTTTGTGATCATTTCGCTATCGATCATTGTCTGTCTCAATTATGTCAATTTGGATCAATTTGTCATTGTTCCTCGTCAATTGGCGCATTTATCAATCAAATCATTTGTCACATTGGTCCTTTGTTAAATCCAAAATCAAATCGAATTGAGTCAATTATCTTTCATCAAGACCTAATTCATCTTCTAGGGTTTCGTGATTTAATCATTTAACCTTGTGTGTGTCATTTCTTCCTTTAGGATTAATAAATTGTTTATTTATCCTAAGTCTTCTCATTACAATTAAATGTTCATTTAATTGGCTAATTATTCCTCTTTGTGAATTAATTAATAAATGACAAATTATTAATTAATTTACCTAATTCCTAATTTCATCATTTCTAATTCTTAATTTCCTAATTTCTAATTTTGATTATTTCCTAATTCCTAATTTCCACCTATTTTCTAATTTCCTAATCGCAATTTCCACCTAATTAACTTGTCTCTAGTTCTCCCTATTTTTGTGCTTCGTGCGTCATACTCTTGACATAGAAAGATGTCATAAGGTTCTAGTTCTCTAAGCTTTGCATTGGCAATATGTCATAATTCATGACATAGAAGGTGTCATAACCTTCTTATTTTCACTAAATTTTTCCATTTTAAAATTAATTGCTTCTAATATCCATTTCATGCTAATTTGTTCATCTCTCCAATTCTTCTATAAATTGGATGATCTTCATCAATCAAGGCTAATTGGTAATTGGTAATTGGTAATTGATAATCAGGCTATCAAATCTAAGCTTCTAGTACTCTTGATCAAAAACCCCATCTACTTGCTTTCAATTGTGTGTGCACTTGTAGTTGATATCCACAACCGTTTGAAGAGGAAAGAAGAACAATGGAGCCGCATGGAAGTAGCATTCAAATCGTCATCTGGTTTGCACAATCATTAGTTTTGTATGCTTTGTTTTCATGTCTCTATTGAATGTGTCTTAGGATATATTCATTGCAATGAATGCACTTGTGATTGATTATTATGTTTATCTTTGTCTTGTGATGATTTCCTAAGCTACACCTTTATATTGACATCATACTCTGTCACTTTCATGATCCAACCAGCTCTTTTGTCGTTAAGATCTTTATTCAACAAAAAATCTTTTATACTAGGATGAGCAACCATTAGGTGAATTTTGTTATTTTAAAGCATGTGTTTAAATTTCTTTAGACTTGTAATGACCGCTAATGCATGTTTCTCAACAAAAGAATAATTTTGTTCGTACCCTTCTAGGCCTTGGCTGAAGAATGCTATTGGCTATTCCAATCCCTCATCATTCCGTTGAATCAACATAGCTGAAATAGTATCAAAAGTACCAAAGGCATATAATATAAAATCCTTTGCAAAGTCTGGATTAATCAAAGTAGGTGTTGATGCTATGATAGTCTTAATTTCTTCAAAATTATTCTTAGCCTCTTTGGACCAGCTGAAAGTAACATTTTTCTTAAGCATGCTATTCAATAGCTTCAAAAGAAATGCTATATTAGGGATGAATCTCCTTACAAAATTGATTTTGCCTATAAATCTTTGAAGGCCTTTCTTATGTGTAGGTAAAGCCAAAGCTAAAATAGCACTTACCCTCTCTGGATCTACGATTATTCCATGTTTGGAGACAATATAGCCAAACAACTTAACCTCGTGTATGGCAAAAATGCACTTTTTGGGATTTAAAGATATTCCATATTCTCTACACCTTTCAAAAATCTGCCTTAAGTGAGAAAAGTGCTCTTCCACATGCTTTGAAAAAATGGTTACGTCATCAAGATAAACCAAAACAAATTTATTTATAAGACCTTGGAAGGCCATAGCCATTGCCCTCTAAAAGGTTGCTCCTGCATTAGACAAACCAGAAGGCATTTTCCTATATGCCATTGTTCCCCATTTTGTAGTAAAGGCAGTTTTAAATTGGTCATCCTCTTTTACTAGAATCTGATTATAACCAGAATAACCATCAAGTAGTGAAAATCTATCTGAACCTGAAACTATTTGTAAGATTTGCTCCATTGAGGGCAATGGGTAATGATCTTTTAGAGAAGCACTATTAAGATTTTTAAAGTCTACACAAAGTCTAAGCTCACCATTCTTCTTTCTTATGGGAACCAAATTTGAAACCCAAGATGTATGCTTTATAGGAAAGATGATATTACCTTGGATCAGTTTGTTTAGTTCTGTCTTCATGAGATGCTTGAGCTTTGGATTAAGGGGCCTTTGCTTTTGTCTCACAGGCTTGGCATCAACTTCCAACTCTATGGTGTGTTGGGCTAGTGCGGGGTTAAATACCTTCAAATCTTCATACTGTCATGCAAATACATCATTGAACTCTTGACAAAGCAAAACAAATGCATGTTTCTCATCAGTTGTACATACATTTCCAAGCTTTAATAACTTATCTCTGAAGATCTCAATAGGTTTGTAGTGCTCCTCTTTAACTAAAATGCTGCCCTTTTCCTTTCTAACTTGATCATCAGTGTTAAAGATTGAAACAAGGGTTACTAATCCCTTTGGCAGCTTATTAGTTTTCAATTGAAGAATCTGATTTCCATATTGCTTTACAAACTTATGCTGATTACCAGCTGCAAATTCAACCTCTTCAATAAGAAAATTAATAATTTGTTCATCTGAATCAAAGACTTGCCAATTGACACTATTATCTAGAATTGAAGGCCTAACAACCACTTTGACATATTGTTGTCTTTCAATATTGCTTACCTCATCTGGTATGTCAAATTGAGCACCCAAGGTAGTCAACTTATCTGCTTCCTTATTCTAATTTCTATTCACTGACAACAAATTGAAAGCATCAAATTCTTCAATTAAGTCCCATAACCTATGCTTATACATTTTAAGGACATCATTTTTAGTCACATTGACACCTCTTACTTGATTTACCACTAGCTCACTGTCCCCAAATACTTGCAAACACTTTACCTTTCTTTTTCTAGCCCATTCCAATCCATGTGCAAGTGACTCATATTCAGCTGTATTATTAGTATAGCTAAAAGAAAATCTAAAGGCTGAAAAGTATTTCTTACCTTCAGGAGATATTAACATAACACCACCACCTGAACCAACCTTTCTCCTCAAGCCATCAAAATAGAGTTGCCACAATTCATTGTTTTGTTGTTCACCCTGCTGATTGGACAATTGATTGTCATCCTTTTCAAGATTAGAGACAGCGACACCTTCTTCATGGATCATGTAGACACCTATCTCTAGTTCTTCCATATGCTTGAATGGATCTTCCTCATCATTCTCTACTTCCCATTCATCTAATACTACATCAGGTATCCCTTCTATTGGAGTGTTCGGATCTGGGATATCAGGTTGTTCATTATATTCTTGTATAGACAAATTTGCATTAATAGCACTTGGGATATATGGTTCTATATGTTCATTAGCTAACAATTCTAATTTTATGGTCACTTTGGTACCATATCTTGTTCTAAAAAATATGTGTGACCAATCAGAAGACAAATACCCACCCAACTTGGCTGTGAAATCTCTCGACAAACACAAAGCAAAGTAAGGTGGAAGATCTATGATGCAGACATCTTGTGGGATTGAGAAGTTTGGGCATGCATGCAATATGAGATCCAATTTTTTAATCACACCTACTATGTTTACTGTTGTCCCATCTAACTGGACTACCCCTTTCGAAAGAGGCTCATATGTCAAACCCAACTTATCAACTATCTTCTTTGGCATGACAGAACTACTTGCACTTGAATCAATCATACAATTATGCACTAGGTGCTGACCTATGATTAAAGTCAGATAAAAAGGAGTGGGTTTAACCTTTTGAGTTTGTTGTTCACCCTTCTTTTCTTGAGGGGCATTGGAAGCTCTTGTGACAAAGAGATGTTAGACAAGACTACTTTGGGTTGCTCATTAGGAAGCTCTTGTGACAAAGAGATGTTAGACAAGGCATTTTTAAGCAAATCTTTTTGCCCTGGTAGAGCTAAGGAATCCCACATTGAGACACTGACATGTGTCTTTTTTAATTGATCCAAAACATTAAATGAGATTGTACTAACCTTCTGCTGCCCTCTTTTAAAAATGACATCCTCTTGAACTTTTGCTGTTGGTAATTGACCTCTTGGTTGATCCTTGTTGACCACTAGTTTCCCTTTTGGTAGGATTTGTATATTTCGAGTGGGTTGAGGTCCAAGTGGTGCTTGTCAGTTTGTAGAAGCATGATTGATGTCTTTATCATCTTGCTATCCTATATCAATGGCTCTCTTTTTGGACTATGTATTGGTTGCAATAGAAGTGTAGGATTGATTCTGATCTTGTGGCTGATTTACTCCACAAAATTCTTCACCTTGCCAATTGACCAAGGTAACATACGGGCCTTGTTCAGAATGAGAAACTTGTTGATCATGAGTTCCATGAGTACTATCTTCTGAGACAACAATGTTATTTTGAACCATGAGTGCTTGATAGAGCATACCATTTGAACAAGTGGTCTAATTTCAAGGTTGTTTGCAAGGATAACACCAATCATAATTCGATGTCATATTGTTTTGAGCTGGGATGATATCTCTGGATGTGTTGGTAGTGTTGGGATTGTAAGGTATATTGGATCTTTGGTTATAATTTCTCCTTTGACCCTAAGGGTCAGCTTGATAAAGAGGCTTGTTCTACTGATTATTCTGATAAGGGGCTTGATAAGGCTTGGTGTTTTGGTAAACTTGCTTCTCAATATTGGTCATTTTGTTACCAAATCCTTGGAACATGGTTTTCATTTCATTTTTAAACTCCTGAAACTCTTGATTCGGGAGTGTGACAGTATTTGCTTGGGCTACAACTTGATAATTCAGTGTTGGTAAAGGTGGGACAATGACTAGAGGAGGCTCTAAAAGAGGTGCAATAGGGTTTATTTCTAGAAATATGGGCATTGGGGGCCTAGGGGCTATTTTACCAACCTGAATTAGGCAGTTTTATGCCCTAATAGCAACATCAAATGCATTTGGTAGAGTATATGCTCCCATAGACTAAATCATGACTGAAATGTCACTATTAAGGGCTCTAAGATAAGATAGAAATACATGAGTAGAGTAGGCCTTACCGTGACAGGGATTATGCTTCAAGTCTTTTGGAAACAAAAATTGAAGTCGATCATTTGCTCTTGAGGGGATCTCTTTATGGTACTCAGCTATTCTAATAGTGACAAATGGTCAGATTTGTCCACAAACTATGAATTTAATCTATCACCCAGCTGATCTCAGGTATCAATTGAGTTTACAGGTAGTCCTCTGAACCAGTGAAGCGCTTTCCCTTTAAATGAGGCAGCCAAGAGTCTGATTGTAACATTCTCTTGTGTGATATGATGTACACCACACAACAAAGCTACATCCCTTATATGTTCTATGGAAGTGGTATGATCTTCTCTTATGAAAAAAGGTAGGCTTTTCAATGCTGCTACAAGAATAGCATCATAATGAGTAAGATTCAAAGGGTTGCCTTGATTGAAAGGCACAAAAGGCTGAGCTCTTGGTAGAGCCCTTGGAATAATAGGTGGATTTACTTGTGAACTCCAGGTAATAGGTGGTTGAATTAGAGTAGTTGAAAAAAGAGGATTTATGCGGGTGGCAAAATTAGGCTGAGAATTAGGTAAAGGAGAAGAATTAGACAGGAGATCAGAATCTAAAGTTTCCTGAAAAACTTCAACTAAAGAACTTTCTGGAAACTCAACTACTGAATTTGTTGGTTTCTCTATCTTTTTCGTTGTCCTTGACCTTGTCTGCGATGGTGGTAGCTCAATATGCTCAACCGCATCCTCATTCTATCTGGTTTGATACTTTCTCATATGCTATAAATGTCACTGGATCTGCATAGAAACCAAGAAAATGAGTAACCGGGTATAAAAATTCTTGCCTCTAAAAGATGGAATTGCTGCTCCTCACACCAAAAGCAACAAGATTGAATATTTGTTGAACTGAGATAGTTCAAAAGTGTCCCACTGGGCGTGCCAAAAATTGTTGTCACTCAAATTTCACCCGTAGTGGACAAGCTAAAAGCTCAAGCAACTTGGTGACACATGGGATAATTCTCAGGCCTATGGGTTGCCTGTAGTAAGAACTAACCTCCAGATGAAGGGCTAGTTCCCTATGAACAACTCTAAATCTTTACTGAGAAAAGGGGTAGAAAAACTAAAAATGAAAATAGAATGACTTGTGAATGCTAAACTAAGGTGAAGCATCAATAAGATATCTCAAAATGACAAAGATACACTCCCAAAAACACCAATCTACACAAATAGACTTCTGGTACATAACACATAAATATTTCATGCAAAGGATTTAAACTTCAAGAAATTGAAAGGAAAGAGAAACTTTCACAATCAACCAAATGAACCAATTTATCACAATGCACAACCTGTGACTTATAAATGAGACAAAGAATTTAAAGGTTATTTAAACAATAACACAATAAACTAGCTCTCAATCATGAATAAGAAAATGGATTGTAAAGACATAAGGCATAAGCTGATGATTTTTATTTAGAATATTGTCATAAAACTGTATATGAGCTACAAGAAAGTATCCTCTGCTAAAACTAGCAAGAGAATCATCAAGAACTAGTGAAGAAAGATAAAAAAAATCACTTTATATAAAAACCTTCCAAAAGGTAGAGGAAAGATAACTCCAGAATGATTGAAGATGAACTCCCACTGAAAAATATCTCCTCTGCAAACTGATCCTCTCGTAGAAATTAAAAAAGCCACCAAAAAGGCTCAAAATCATTAGAAAAACTCATGCAATTCAGTTCAAACTCTTAGTCAACTAAAAGTTGACCCATATGGTGCTCAAAATCATTCCTTATCACCTCAATATAATGAGAAAGACTCATGCAAACTTTCTCTGAGCTTAATAATCGCCTGCATTAACTAGATGACTTCTTCTTATTTCGCATGGATCCTTGGACGCTACCTTGCCTAGCACCACTTTCGGCTTCTAGCTATAACTAGCATTGCTTTTCTTAATCGGGTCATCGGGTTAGCACTCAAACACTTATTCCAATGGCTAATGATACGCTCCATTTCACCTGCATTTCTATCGGGTCGGCCACGTGTCAAATCCTGGTTGGTTCTGAGGTTCCTGCCCTGTCATCTTAGCATGGCCTGGACTCACTACCGGAATGAAGCTCTTCCGTTTGATCAACCTTAATCTGTATTCTTTATTTCTTCCTCTGAATTGCTTCCTTAGCGGGCCCCACTACTTGGTCACCAAGTCATGACAAATAAACACCGCACATCTTCATCATACGGTATAGAGACCACTGCTAGATCTTCAGGAACCTGCTTGCTTTTTACCTCTGCTAGTTTTCTTTTATCATCCTGGACCCACGGGAACGAGCAAGGATAATGAACTTTGAAGCATTTTGAACCATCTTGAAGTTCAAGTTCCACTGAACTTTGAAGCATTTTAAACTGTTGAACAATTTTTGAAGCATTGAACCACTAAACTTTGAAGCATTTTGAACCATTGAACCATTTTGAAGTTCAAGTTCCACTAAAATTTGACATCTGCTCATCTATAGATTTTTTTCCATGTGTCAACCTCTGATTGGTTTGCAGGTCCACTTTTTCTGCCATCTAGACCGTCATCCAGACTGGATCCACCTTGTCGCCAAGTCACGACGATAACCTGGTGTGCAGCTTTTCATAGCGACATAGCGACCACAGTTAGATCTGTGCGATCATCGTTGATCTTTCTTTAGCTTGCTCACTCTTTAACCTCTTCCTGCCAGTCGATCACAAAATTTAGGATGCCTTGAGATGCGCACACACGGCGTCCACCAGGTCACGAGCTGCCTCTTCTTGCCAAAAGCCCGTAAGATTTGACACTATAGTTATATGTGAGCTTGGCTTTAAATACAAAAATGCTCCTCCCCGCGACCAATGTGGGATAAATGTTCTTCCTGCCTGGCGACTGAAAACACTTGGAAGTTCTCTAGCCTTTTAAAACCCTCTTTGGCACCCAAGTAAAAAATTTACACAGACCGATTGCATTTTCTTTGAGCTTCTTTTGGCCTTTCATTAGCAATGGAGCATAAATATCTCTATGGTCTACAACATGCTGAGCTCAACCCTCGTGGGAGCCACATTTTAATCCACATGCTATCTTACTTTCTTGTATCTACACATGAAGCAAACAAGCTAAACAAAAATAGTGCATTTCTTCCTGGTTCATGATTTGATCTTTTCAAAAATAGTGCATTTCTCCCTAGTTCATGATTTGATCTTTTCAAAATGAATGAATGCAAGGCTTCATTAGGGTACTAAATTTGGCATGTGCAAAATTTGGTAACAATGATATCATCAATAAATACTTCAATGACTAGTATTTTATCTCCTTTAGATTTGAGATATAGGTTACTATCATCACTGGTTCTCAAAAAGCCTATCTTCATGAGATGTGTATGAAGCCTTTCATACCATTCTCTCAATGCCTTCTTTAATCCATATAAATATTTATGCAATCTGCATACCATATCTTTATTATCAGTCAAAGCATAACCATCTGGTTGCTTAATGTATACTTCTTCTAATATCCCATTCAAAAATGTTGACTTAACATCCATCTGGTATACCTTGAATTTCTTGTGTGCAACAAATGCAAGTAAAGTTCTTACACCTTCCAATCTTTCCATTGGTGCAAAAGTCTCACCATAATCTTCTCCTTCCTATTGTGCATAACCTTTGAAAACCAACCTAGCTTTATTGTGAACTACAACACCATCTTCATTCAACTTGTTCCTGAAAACCTACTTAGTCCCTATCATATTTTTATTTACCGATCGGGGTACTAGGGTCCATGTGTTGTTCTTCTCAATTTGATCTAATTCCTCATCTATAGTTTTAACCCAATGATCATCACCAAATTCCTCCTTGGCAGTTCTTGGCTCAATAGTGGAGATCATGCAAGAATTCTCTCTTATTCTTCTTCTAGTTAGTACTCTAGCATCCTTATCCCCAATAGTTTGTTCAGGATTGTGATTTAGTCTCACATATCTTGGAATAACATGATCATTATCTTTAGGTTCAACTTCTTCATTATCATCATCTTCTTCTAAATTTATTTGTTCTGGTTGAACTGGTACATCAGTATTTGTTTTGCTGATTTCAAATTTAACAGTTTTTGGTTCTAAAAACAAAATGCAAGGATCTTCATCCTTTTTCTTGGAATTGGTTTCCTCTGAGACCTTAGGAAATTCATCCACTTGAACATCAGAACTCTCAACAATTCTCTTTGTCCAGTTGTTAAAACACTTATAGGCCTTACTCTTGGTGGAATAGCCAAGAAATATACCTTCATCACTTTTAGCCTCAAATTTTCTAATATAATCACCTCTCTTAATAGAACATTTCATTCCAAATATTCTGAAATAACTAACATCAGGTGATCTACCATACTAATATTCATAAGGAGTCTTGTCCTTACCTCTCTTTACTAGAATTTGGTGCATAGTGTAGACTGTTGTGCTGACAGCTTCTCTCTAGAAAGTTTTCACTACACCTCCTTGTATCACCATCATCCTAGCAGCTTCAACAACTGACTGGTTGTTTCTCTCTGCAATACCATTCTGTTGTGGTGTCCTTGGTGCAGAAAGTTGCCACTTGATACCATTTCCTTCACAATACCTAGTGAACTTCTCAAAAGTAAATTCACCACCCTAATCTATCCTCAGACACTTTATCTTCTTACCACTCTCTTTCTCAGCTAAGGCTCTGAATGCCTTGAACTTACCAAAAGCTTCAGCCTCATCCTTGAGAAATCATCAATGAAGATCATAAAATATCTGTCACCTTGAATATTTTTTCTTCTTATTGGTCCACAAAGATCTGTATGAACCAAATCTAACAAATGTTCTATTGAAAAAGATTTGCTCTTGAAATTTGAGGATGTCATCTTTCCCAACTGACATTCTTTACATAGAGCATTAACTGGTTTGTCTAACTAAGGAAAACCTCTCACTGTCTTGGACCTACTCACTTTAACAATGTTATCAGAGTTTATATGACAAAATCTCCTCTAGAAAAACCAACTATCATCTATGTTTGCAAGTAAACAGTTGCTGACTTTAGGATTAAGGTGAAACAAGTCACCTTTAGTTTGCTTTCCAGTTGCAATCAGTTCACCTTTATTGTCATATATTTTACACATACCATTTTTAAACTCTAATGGGTATCCTTTGTCATTGAGTTGTGCCACACTCAAAAGATTGTGCTTGAAACCTTCAACCCAGTAGATATCATCTGCACTTCTCTTTCCATTAAGAGAAATAGTTCCCTTACCTTTAACCATGCAGGGTGAGTCATTACCAAATCTTAAAACTCCACCATGAAATTCCTTCAAAGAAAGAAATTTTCTCCAATCACTGGCCATGTGATGTGAACAACCACTATCAATGATCCAATCATTAGAGTTATCCGTCCTGGATACTAATGCCTTCTGGTCTGACATCTCTTCTTTAATGGCTACAAACACAATGTCTTCATTAGCATCACCATTAGATTCCTCATCAATGATACCACCATCAACAACAATAAGACAATCTCTTTTGCCTTTACCCTTGTACTTCTTTAATTTCTCTCATTTGTGCTCATTATCACCATTAGGACAGTTAGCAACAATGTGTCCAATCTTGTTGCATGAAAAACATTTCAAAGGTAATTTGCCTCTATATTTACCTGTACCTCTAGGCAACTGCTTGGCCAACAATGCTTCAAACTCAACTAAACTATCTTCATCCTCAGCTTCTCTGCTGGATTTGGATTCATAACTATGACTGGCATCTCTACTTTTTCTCACAGATGGGTTAGAAACATAAGCTCTAAATGCAAAAAGATTTTTGTACACTACCATCATAACCATTTAATTCAAAAGTAGTAAGCTTTCCAATGATGGACTCAAGAGTTACCTTAGTTTTTTCAATGGACTTTAGCTCCTGAATAGCTGCAACTCGAATAGCATAGACCGGTATCAGGGTTCTCAGTACCTTACTAATCATTGTGGAATCTTCCACTTTATCTCCTGCACTCTTAATTTCACCAACTATCTCTTTTATCCTTTGACCATACTGCTGGATATTCGCACCTTCATTCATCTGCATGTCATCAAATTTTCCTCTTAGACTCTCTTCTTTAGCAATCTTAATATGTTCATCACTACTATAAATCTCTTCAAGTTTTTCACATACCTCATATGCAGTTTCAAGACCATGAACACCTACATACTCTACATCAGACAAAGAACTAATAATAGCCTCCAATGCTTGATTATTTTCTTGTTGCTCTTTCTTCTGATCATCAGTCAACATCCCAGTAGGTGCAACATACTTAGTATCGACATGTTCTTAATACTCACTTCCCAAACTCTTGATATAAATTTTCATTCTGTCACTCCATATCCTATAGTTCTCTCTATTAAACTTTGGACCTTCCTTCTTCATTATGATCTACAAGATATTTACCTCAAGTTATTAGGCTTAGACCTTAGAGGACTTGATATGCTCTGATACCAATTGATGATATGATGAAAGAATAAGTTTTTGGTCAACTATTGAGAGGGGGGGTGAATTAGTAGATAGAAAAACTGATACAAACTTCACCAATCATAAAAAAATCTCTCACAGTAAACTTAGAACTAACAATGTAATAATCTCTATCAAGATAAAAACTCATAAGTTAAACTAGTTGTCTGTTACAACAAATTAATAGTAAACAACTTCTTCATTTCTCAATGCTTCCGATTATCATGACTTATCAAAATAGTTAAGTAGTTAAGTAAATAAACCATGAAAAATAACCACAAAAACATTCACCACTTGACACAAATATTTTTGACGTGGAAACCCAAATAGGTAAAAACCATAGTGATATGGGACTCACAAGATAACTATCTGAACTCTTCTAAAGTTCACCCTATTAGGAGCCTAGCCTATTAAATCTTTACAAAAAGTCTTGTTAAGAACTGATCCTGTTAGGAATCACCCGGTTAATGGATTGACTAAAAATGCCTTGTTAGAAGCAATACCATGTAAGGAGTAACCTCGGTAGAGGATTTGAAAATACAATCTAATGGACCACCTTGTTAGAGGATTTGAATAGCACCAAGCTTGTTAGAGCTTACCTGGTTAGGGGATTTCAATTTTGTTGTAATTGTTAGAAAACAACAGGAGTTTTTTGATCTGTCTGAATAACACTACACTTGCTTGATCAGATCCATTTCATGCTCCTATCTACCTTTACTGAAACTACAAATACATCATCCAGGTTGGCAACCACACACTCAATTGATCTATGTCTATCTCTTCGCCAACTCATTCAACTAAACAACTTCGTCGACCTTATAAACAAATCAATCAGGTTGGTAACACAGCAAAAACCTAATTCTTATCGAGATTACAAACAAATTCAGTTCAAGTATGACTGTTGGATTACATAGCAATCTCTGCACATCAATCAAGAAAACCTTGATCTCTCCTTGATCACCACTTCATAAAACTTAGAAACTCATCATGCGCTTTGCATTAGATGCAATACATTTGCTCATTCCCTAGAAAAAAACCGTTACAACAACTTGCCAAAATCTCTTTGAATTGTCTTCTTACAATAATCATGCGTGTCATAATCATTACCGCTCATCATCAGATCATAAACCAATATAACCAATTCACCAAACTTGATCGGTTAGGGTTTATCAAAAAACAACAAGTAGGGTTTACTAGTTACATCAATAGATAAGGTTTACACCAGTTACCAGCTCACTCCGCAAGTTCTTCCTATCGGTTATAGTAAGAATATTACAATAATATCAATAATATCATTACCAGTTAATTGACATCAATGACAACATAACATATCATTAATGAAATCTTCATGCAAATGCCAAAAATATACCTATTATCGTAAGACTCTGAATTGGTCCTGTCATTTCGTCATCTAGTCATGTCAAAATTGTTGCCTGGTCTTGCTAAATTATCATCTGGTCCTATCAAAGTTGTCGTCTAGTCCTGTCATAATTGTCGTCCTGGTCCTCAGATTTGTCGTTCTGGTCCTAGAGAATTGTCATCTAACCTTCGAAACACTGTCGTACGAGTAAAAAAAATCCTCATTAGATTATCGTCTGGAGAGCACTGAACTATCATGCGAGTATAGGAAGTAACTCGTACGAGAAACTGTCTATGTCGTATGGGACCTGTTAGATTGTCGGCTGGGTTTGAATACTCTACCATACGAATTTTTGATTTTGTTAGTCCAGAAACTTGTTTGTTTGCACACTTTTCCAGAACTGTCATACTTGCCTAATCATTCTATAGTGAGCATAAATCTGGTCATCATAATCCTGAGCATAAACAATCTTGATAGTGTACCCCTACTAGTGTATTGCATGATTTTGTCTACTAAAGCTAAAGTAAAGGACGAGGGCCCATCACATCACATCAATAAGTAATGAATAGAATTCAATTCCATCACCTATTGGCCCCCTACCTTTATATTGGCGAGGGAAAGGAAAGTAAATCATCTTTTAGCTAGTTCAATCAACTACTTGTCAAACTAAACCAAACTAAGTTACTTAGATCATGTCTTATACAAGATAGATCGTTCCTGAAAATAGACCGAGTCTTAGTCACTTCTCTCAAATCACTACATCAAATGAACAAATAGCTTCAATTTGATCTTGACATCTGCATCACTTTTAGCTCTTGGTCACATTAGTTATAAATGCCTACTCAAACCAGAAGTTCTCATAAGAAAGCTACCAAAGGTAAAGGATAGTCCTTTTCATTAAAAACTAATCCATTCTTTGTAGAAGAACCCATATCTGACAAACCTTCGTCATCAAAGATACCAATTTTTTATCAACCCTTATCTTCCACCATGTCTAGAGACAGGTAAGAAAGAGAAGCTACTAAACACAATACTTATGACAATATCAGTACCCATGCTAATGATAGTTATTCCTGATCTAGTGAGTCTGAAGCTTCTGAACCTACAAAAATTGTTATAAATAGTTGTCAAAATGATAAATATTTCCAAAAAATGATGAAAATCATCATGGTTAGAGAAAAAGAAGAGCATTTTCTAAAGCTACAAAAACAAGGCACTAAACTTCTTACTGATTATAACATTGAAAACCTTATCACTAAAGAGGAAGAGACATCATTAGCATTGGTAAACAAACAATTACAAGTGTTACAGACTGAAATCAAAGAAATGAAAAGCAAGGATAAATCAACTATGCAATATTCTTTAGACACGATCTGCCCATTCCCATTTGATAAAAACCTTCATATCCTTCCATTTCCTTCAAGAGTGGAGATTCCCAAGTTTGACAAATATGCATCTGGTAATGCAGATCCTCAAGACCATGTCAGAGAACTTTGTCCTTTATGTATGGAGTTCATGCACAAACAAACATATCCCATGCGCTTTTTCCCAATAAGTTTAGGAGGACAAGCTATGAAATGATTTTCAATCCTACCTATGGGAATCAAATCTTTTCAAGAATTAATCAAATTGTTTCTCCAACAATACTCCTATAACATTCATCATCCAGTCACTATGATCAAGCTTTGCAATACCAAACAAAAAATAGGGGAACCTTTGTTGGCCATTTGGTGGAATTGATTATGTGTTGCGTTGATGTTTTGTTATTGATGCCAACACTAGTTGTTTGGATGCTTTATCGACACCCTTCTGGTCCTGGTAGGTTGAGTGTTTTCTGGTTGATTTGGATCCGGCATGATCCAGTATGCTCTGGTATAGTTTGGTTATGGAATTGGCTTGTCATATTCAGTAAGTTGGTTTTGGTCTGGTGATCGAATGCTATCGTGTTTTCTTAGAAGCTTAGTTTCTAGTTCCGACGAGGGTTTCACCGGATGAAATTTTGATGAAGATCTTTGATAAATTGCATAAGTGGTATTGGTATAGTTTCTAGTGGAGTTTTAGGATGTTGATGGTGATCATGTTCGAGACTTGGTGGATGGATATTATTGTTTTAGCGTGTGGACCTATATTGGGTCCCGGTTGATCTAGGTAATGGACCGACTTTAATGTAACATGTGGATTAGACCTCTCAATGTGTTTCTAGGATATCTTATGTGTTGGATATTATTTGTTTGGTCTAAGGCCAACATGGTTTGTATTTGTGTAATTGGTTTACTATCTATTGGCCAACCTAATTGTTTATGGTTGAGGGTTTGTATATATAGATGTAAGATCTCATTATAGATCATCATGGTTATGAAAAAGGTCATGGTCAAGGAATGTAATGTGTGAATAATGTAATATCATTTAGAAAGGGGATTTGGTCAATCATTGGAGATCAAATTGGGTTTATGTAAGAGGATTTAGTCCTCCGGTATTGAGCTTAATTGGAACTATACTCAGGCATAGGAGATGCTATCTTTTGCAGTTCAACGCTTCTCTGGATTGTAGTCTAGATTTCTATGTTGTCAATGAGGCTCCTTTTTTGATGAGAAGTGCACTCTAGGTTGTTGGCTTTCCTACAAGTGTAGGCCCCTCAATTGTAATTCACATACTTACTGCATAAGTATTATCTAACTATGGGTAGGCTTCCCACTATGGTTTTTCGCTTTACCAGGTTTTCCGCATATAAATCTCGGTGTCATGTGGATGGTATTTATTTTGTGATTATTGTTTATGCTTAATTGGTTTAACTACTATTCTGGTATTAATGTTTTGGGTTTCTGGTATTAAAGTTTTAATTGTTAATGGTTCTGGTAATCTGTGACAACTGATTCACCCTCCCCCCCCTCTCAGTTGTCTTTTGGTTATTTGAACTATCTAACAATTGGCATCAGAGCTTTGGTCCTCTCTACAAAAAGATTAACCACTTGAGGAAGATCCTATGGTGACTTACAGTTCAAGTTCATCCAGTTCATTTGGAGCTATCTTTCGAAGGGATATTCCAAGGCTTGATGGAACAAATTACACAGTATGGAAGATTTAGATGGAGACTCATCTGAGATGTCTTGGCAAGGATATTTGGGAGATCACATAGAATGGTGTCACACCTTATAATCTGGGATCTGGCAATCCTCTTCTAGGAAACCTGGATAAGGAGCTTGATAATTATTTTAGAGCAAGAGAAGCCCTCTTGTGTGAGCTTTCTGATTAGCAAATAATGGGATTAACCGACAAATCATCTGGAAAGGCTATATGGGATAAGTTGGAGACTCTTAATGAAGGTGACCCAATAGTGAATATTGCTAAACTTGATGGTTAGCAGGTGAGATATGAAAACCTGAAGATGGAAGAAGATGAAAGGATTAGTGCATTTATGGAAAGGGTCAATGAGATTGTTATGGGAATTCAATGTTGTGGTGGAACCCTAAGCGAAGATGAAATTATTTCTAAAGTTCTGAGAGCCCTACCATCGACTTACAAAATGAAGGCTTCTGCTATTAATGAGTGGAGAAATATGGCTAATACATCTGTCAACAAAGATACCTTGGTTGAAAAGCTATCTACTTTTGAGCTTGAAGAATTTGAACTTTTTGAAGCTATGAAGAATGAAACTTATTTTCATGCATCTACATCTGCAACTGGTAAGAAATATTGGAAATATTTATATGCAAAGAAATTAGAAGATATGAAGAGAGAAGATGATGAGTTTGAGAAACTTGGAGCACTATTTGCTACAAGAGTACCTAAAGGACTGATAGGAAGTAAGTATGAAGGAAAAGCACCTTTTAAATGTTTTGCATATAATAAGATTGATCATTTTGCATCTAGATGTCCTGAAAGGAATTCAAGATTTGAAGAAAGAGTTAGAAGATCATTTAAGCCTAACCTTGGATATCAGAAAAAGTATAAGTACACAAAAAATAGAGATAAATCATGCTACATAGTGGATGAGGAAGGCAATACTGATTCTGCTGATGAATCGGTAGAAGACTCTGCTACTGGTTTTGACAATGGGAAGGAATGGGTGTTCTTGGCTATCAAGGAAGATAATCCGACACTGGAAGAGAATGTTCTTGAAGAGAAGGCACTTGCTGCTAAAATTCAAGACAAGGATGAATGGGTAATTGACAGTGATTTTTCACATCATATGACTAGAGATAAAGGGGAGTTTTTGTCTTTGCAAGAATTTGATGGTGGTCTAGTTAGATTTGGAGATGACAAAGCATGTTTGATCAATGGAAAAGGAACTATATCATTGGATGGTAAGAACAATATTGACAATGTTTATGATGTTGAAGGTTTAAGGCATAATCTTTTAAGTGTAGGACAATTGGTGGATAAGGGATTTCAATTACAGTTCAAGGATGGAAAATCCAAAATCATTAACAGATATGGTTTGGAGATTGCAACCTGTACACAGACAAAAGGTAATATATTTCATTTGAACTTCAGTGAGAAGAAATGTTTGATTACACGGATTAATGAAAGTTGGCTATGGCATAAAAGGTTGTGTCATGTGAATTTTTATTACATTGTAAATATTAGTTCAACTAAGGCAGTTAGGGACATACCTAAGATTATGAAGCCCTATAATCCGGTATGTAAAGAATGTCAAATGGGTAAACAAGTCAGAACTTCTTTTACGAGTATACAAGATAAATCAAATGATGTTCTTGATCTTATTCATACTGATTTGTGTGGCCCTGCTAGAGTTAAAAGTTTTTAAGGTGATAGATATTTCATGGTAATCATTGATGATTATTCTAGAATGATGTAGGTTACTTTTCTAAAGGAAAAATCTGAAGCATTTGAAAAGTTTAAAATCTTTAAGGCTAAAGTAGAAACTAAGACATGATTGAAGATTAAATGTTTGAGGTTAGATCATGGTGGAGAATTCACATTTGGTGAGTTTAATAAATTTTGTGAGAAGCATGGTATAAGAAGACAATATTTTGCTCCCAGACACCTCAGCAAAATGGAGTTGTGGAAAGGAAGAACAAAACTATATTGAATGCTACTAGAACAATGATGATGGAAGCTAGTCTACCTCATATCTATTGGAGAGAAGGAGTGAGAACAACGGTTTATATATTCAACTGAGTATATATCAAAGGAGAAGTCAGTAAGACACCTTATGAATTATGGTTTGGCAATACACCTACAATTAAGTATTTTAGAATATTTGGTAGTAAATGTTATATCTGGAGAGATGATATCATTGGAAAATTTGATCCTAGATGTGATGAAGGCATATTTCCTGGTTATTCTAATGAAAATAAAGCATATAGATATTATAACAAGAGATTGCGGAGAATTGTGGAGAGTGCTAATGTCAAAGTAGATGAGCTGAACATAAGTCAAATCAGAGTTTATGAGAAGGAACCGATAGTGGAAATGATTATATCTGAACCGGTAGCACCTTTATCGGAACAAAATGTTGAACCAGTTACTCCGACAGTAACAGAGTATTATATAGTAACTGGAGAACAAGGAAGAGGAACAATGAGTCAGAGGACTCCTAGGTATGTGAGATTGAATCATTCAAAATATCAGATCATTGGGGATAAGAACAATGGAGTGATTACAAGAAGAAGACTAGCAACTAATGAGGTATGTTTAATTTCACAAGTTGAACCGATATCAATAATTGAGGCATGTAAAGATGAATATTGGTTGAAATCTATGGAAGAAGAATTATATCAGGTTGAGAAAAATAACACATGGACTTTGGTTCCCTGGCCTGAAAATAGGAATGTTGTTGGAACTAAATAGATTTCTAGGAATAAATTGAATGAGGATGGTCAAGTTATAAGAAATAAGGCTAGATTGGTTTGTAAAGGATATTCTTAGAAGGAAGGAATTGATTATGGAGAGACTTTTGCACCTGTAGCTAGGATTGAAGTTGTAAGATTATTTCTTGCCTATGCTACTTATAAAAACTACAAGCTTTATATGGATTGAAACAAGAACCTATAGCTTCGTATGCAAGGTTGGATAAATATCTTTTGAAGCTTAGTTTTACTAAGGGTAGTGCTGACAGTAATATATATTATAAAATCACTGATGATGATATACTGATTATTGAAGTATTTGTTGATGACATTATTTTTGGAGGTGAAGATAAGTTATGCATAGAATTTTCTAAGATATGTAGAAAGAATTTGAGATCTCTATGATTGGAGAGATGAAATTTTTCTTAGGTTTGCATATTAATCAGACTGACAAAGGTATTTTCATCTATCAAACTAAGTATGCTAAGGAATTGTTTAAGAAATTTGATATGGGAGATTCTAAACTGGTAAGTACTCCTATGGTTACAAGTGATAAATTGACAAGAAAAGATTTTGCACCAATAAATCCTACAAGATACAAATCTATGATTAGAGATCTTCTTTATTTGACTCAGACTAGGACTGACATTATGAATGTTGTTTGTATTGTTTCAATATTTCAAAGTTATCCTAGAGAAAATCATGAGGTGGCGATGAAAAGGATTTTTAGATACTTTCAAGGTACATCAGAATATGGTTTGTGGTACCCTAAGGATGATAACTTTACTTTATGTGCATATACAGATGTTGATTGAGCTGGATATGTTGATGATCGGAAAAGTAATTCTGGTGGAGATTTCTTTCTTGGAAAGAAGTTGGTTTCATGGATCAACAAGAAACAATCATGTACTTCTTTATCTACTGTTGAAGCTGAGTAAGTTGTTGCCGCTACTAACTGTACACAGGTTTTATGGATGAAGAAAATGTTGAAGGATATAAAGGTGGATTGTGATGCACCATTAGTTATTCACTGTAATAACTTTGTTGCTATTGATATATCAAAGAATTCGGTATTTCATTCTAAGAAAAAGCACATATCTATCAAGTATAACTTTTTAAAAGAAAAGGTGGAAGCAAATAAAGTCAGATTGGTTTATGTGAACACTAAAGAATAGATTGCACATATTTTCACTAAACCTTTACCTAAGGAATCATTTGAGTACCTGAGAGATAGATTGGGAGTTTCTGCCCCTCCATTAGAGACTTGATTGATGCGGTTTGGCATTGGTACAATATGCATTATCAAAGATAATATTCATTATTTCACTGATGTGGGGATGCTACTGCTCAGGGAGAGTAGTCAGCTTTGTGATTCAGTGGTTTATGTTTTTGCTTTGATATTTTTGTCAGATTTTTGGAATTGATGTCAAAGGGGGAGTGATATTGATGTGAAAAAGGAAGTGAAAAAGAAAAGGAAAAATGGAGAAATTCAGAGCTTTATAGAGATATTATTCACAGGGGGAGTTTGGTCTTTATTTCAGAGCTATATGTGGGAGATTGTTGGTTGTCTTCCATTGGGGGAGACTTGTTTGGCATTTCTTGGTACTTAGATGTTTTTCACATCTAGTGTTGCCATTAATGCAAAAGGGGGAGATTGTTGGCCATTTGGTGGAATTGATTATGTGTTGCATTTATGTTTTATCATTGATGCCAACACTATTTGTTTGGATTATTTTCCGGCACCCTTCTGGTCCTGGTAGGTTGAGTGGTTTCTGGTTGTTTTGTATCCGGCATGATCCTGTATGCTCTGATATAGTTAGGCTATGGAATTGGATTGTTCATGATACTCATGTTCATATTCAGTATGTTGGTTTTGGTCTGGTGATCGAATGCTATCATGTTTACTTAGAAGCTTGGTTTCTGGTTTCGACGAGGGTTTCATTGGTAGAGATTTTGATGAAGATCTTTGATGAATTGCATAAGTGGTGTTGGTGCAACTTCTGGTGGAGTTTTAGGATGTTGATGGTGATCATGTTCGTGACTTGGCATATGGAGATCATTTCTTTGGCATGTGGTCCTATAATGGGTCCTAATTGATCTAGGTTATGGACCGGATTTAATGTAACGTGTGGATTGGACCTCTTGATGTGTTTCCCAGATGTCTTATGTGTTGGATATTATTTAGTTGGTCTAAGGCCGACATGGTTTGTAATTATGTAATTGGTTTAATATCTGGTGGCCGACCTAATTGTTTATGGTCGAGGGTTTGTATATATAGATGTAAGATCTCATTATAGATCATCATGGTTATGAAAAAGGTCATGGTCAAGGAATTTAATGTGCGAATAATGTAATATCATTCAGGCAGAGGATTTGGTTGACCATTAGAGATTAAATTGGGTTTATGTAAGAGGATTTAATCCTTCGGTATTGAGCTTAACCAGAACTATACTCAGGCATAGGAGAAGCTATATTTTGTAGTTCAACACTTCTCTGGATTGTAGTCCGGATTTCTATGTAGTCAGTGAGGCTCCTTTTGTGATGAGCAGTACACTCTAGGCTGTTGGACTTCCTGCAAGTGCAGTCTCCTCAATTGTAATTCACATATTTACTGCAGAAGTATTTGTGAGATTTTGGCAAGATCAAGGGCACAATGAAAAGTATAAAAATAGAGACAAAAGAATGACAAGAACAAATTGTATTCTCATCAATATGAAAATGATCAAATGGATTCACCAATACAATGAATATAGGCCTGCTTATATAGGCAAGGCCATATGGAAGTACGAGAACACAATCATGACACGTGGCTCAATGAGAAACAAGGGTAGGTAAGAAATACTAGGGGTAGGTAGTGTTGTTCACCAAAAGTGATAACCCAAGTATACCTGCAAATCTATCTATGAGATAGCCAATCTCAATCAATGAAACACCTCAGGGCTTGGACAACATGACAAGGATATGAATCCTTCTACTCTTTAGGCTCTGCAAAACCTAGGCGGGTATACCTTTGATGCTTAGAATTAAACCTATTACACACCTATGATAGCATCAACATAAACAAATAGATCTCACCAGGGCTCCAAAACAAGTAGTTTATTGCAGATGGGCTAGATCTACACATAAAACTCAACTATGCTTGAGCATGAGATAGATGAAACATTTCAAAACATAACATAAACTAAAGGTATTCTGATTGGATTTTAAATTGGTTTGAGAACCCCTTTAATTGCAAGATCAGTGCCTTATCCAAGGGCAACAGAGTCATACATCAAACTATAAATGAAAGCTTTGATTGCAAATCCATCTTCATTATTAAATATTGACGCATTAATGCCTTGCATAAATGCATTACTAAGATCATTCACAAAATCATCAAATCTTGAAACTATATTCCATTTTTTATGATTTATTACAGAATTTAAATCCTTCCTTGAAGAATCCCTGCAAACAATCATAACTATCTCCTTGAGATAACAAATTTCATCCTCCTTGAGGATCTGATTTGATAAAATGGAAATACAAATCTAGAGACAATCCTGTGTGAATTTATGTATGCCTTACATAAACAAGAACCTACAACTAAGAACACCTATAGCAAGAATTGAACTCCATTACTGAAGGAAAAGCCCTACCCTATACAATCTTCAAGAATACTCAAAATTGGAAGCCATGAAAACTAGAGCCATTCTCATAGAATTATGGAACCCTTACAACTGAGAAGAATTGGGGGTAAAAAGAGGAGGGAAGAAAATCAAATCTACAACTGAAAATATCAAATATCTTCTCTCTAACTAAATTTTACTCCCGACCAAACTTCTTCCAAAATATCCACATTTGTCAAAATTAACCTCATAATCGGATTCCTCACTCCGAGAGCTTTCTGACGATATATAACACTTTATATTTCGGCAAAAATTTAGACCCTGGGCGAATTAATCTCCATTTGTGCTCAATCATTTAAATTTTTTGAATTTTAATATAGTCAGAACTATATCATTTATTCATTTTAAATTTGATTTTTGCCTCCATTTGGTCCTGACGCTTTTGCCACGTGGTGGCCTCCGATTGGTCGATGGGGTTGACCGGACGCCACCTGGGACGACACCTCATCACTGCCACATCATCTGCTTTGTCACTGCCACTTGGCCACCACATGTACACCACCTCAGTGCCACGTCATCACCACTGGATTGCCACTTATGTGCCAACCGTGTGCCACGTCACTGCCACCTCACCGGGACCCGCCTGCTGGACATCTGACTGTACCCGCAGCTCGGCTTTCGCAACTTCACAGGGTGTAACTCACGTGCATCTTCCTTTCGCGAAATAGCATGAGCCGTTGATCTCTCTCGAACTTGCTCACTCGTTAACCCAGCCTTCCTCTACAAAATTTTGCCGGTCTGCCTCGATAAGTGTGCCTATGTGGGATCCACCTGTCACTGCCCAGTCACCTCCTCCGTCGCCTCAGGATGCATGCTCGTGCGTGGGCCCACCTTGGGCACCCATAGGCACCATCCGTCAAAAGCCTTTATGGCTTAGACATATTACTATTGTGTGGATTAGCATATAAACATTAAAAAGAACTACTTCCCAGCCAATGTGGGACAAAATACCTTTCCCAGAAATGCATTATCTGAAGGTTTTTTAATGGCGCCTTTGTTTTCCTTTCACATCTCATGTCATTGCATCATAGAGGAGCACACCACGTTGCCTGCTACTATAGCTGCTACCAAAGGGAGAGCATATGAGGAGCTTGCTAGGAAGGTTTAAATCTGCTATTGAAAACTTCATGCACAAAAATCCCAGGAAAACAAAACTCTCTTAGACCTCATGTGATCTGCCTTGCTCCAAACCCAATGGTGTTTGCTGGGAGAGTTCTAAGCCATGATTTTTATTCCAATCACCTCACATGCAACAAGGAAGACTGGCATAAGGCATGAATAAAAACCACAATGAAGGTAAGTAATCCCAATCGCATTGCATTTGTTTGATTTTTGCAGTCTCCTTCTTTAATCTCCACGTGAAGCATTGGAGTTTGAGGAAAAACGTGGGGGAGTTTATCTTTAGGCATCACATCATAGCATTTTCTCCATGCTTTAACTGCAGCCCCCTTGCATACCACATCTAGCTTGGAGATCCTCTGCAGCTCCTTCGAACACCACATCCAGTAGGAAGATGCTTTGGGAGGGCACGTGAGGAGTGGTTTCTTATTGGCACACTTGCCTTGCTAATCTGCTGTAGTTTCAACAATTGCTGGTAACTCCAACCATTTCAAATACCACGCTACCTTGTTGGAAGGATATGGGGGCACGTGAGGAGAAAGAAGAAGCTTTGGGACACCCACGCCACATTGCATTTTGATTTTAGCTTTTAATGGTTTTCTGTTAGCATTTGTTTATAATTTCATATGCCTTTCAGTACCTTGACCACGTAGGGGGAGAATGGACCTGCCCAAACATTTGTTTTAAAACTTTTTTAAAATCCTCCTCCACCATACCACGTATAGCAAGGAGAATGGGAAGACCACATGGAGCTCTTGGTTTTGATCTACCATTGCATTTTAATGGAAATATTCATGTAAATACTCTCCTCAATCTAGCACACTCAAATTTAATCCATAATATAAGAGAGTATTTCATGCTTGCACTTGCACTGTGCTTCAATAAACTTTGGTTCTGAAACGTTTCTCTAATTTCCTTCAAACCTCTCCGATAGAGATTTTGCATACTTGTATATATTTGTCCCTGGGAGATTGCATACCATTACATTCACTGAAAGAAGTCAAAGAATTTGAATAATGATGTTGGTGATGCGAAGGCCAAGGCATGGGAAAATGCATTGCCATGAAACAAGAATAGTTCACCACAAAAAAAAGAATGCATAAGCATGAGCCAGGTCGGGCCCCAAAGTGGGTCTAACTAAATTTTTTTTTTGATTTCATGCAACTAGCCCCTGGAATGCCTCATGGACCTCAAACATACCTCTGGAAATGATCGGCCTCGCTTTCAGATCATTAATCCACATTTTACAACCTTCAGGCAATTACGCCACAATTTTTGCATTTAATCGCGAAGACATAATTTTCAAACCTGTCAAAACACCTTTCTGGAGCTCACCATCTGACAGACGTGTACTCTGATATACAAGGATGAATTCTACCAAACGGTTTCTCAAGATGAGTCTCGAGTGAAGAGATATTAATTTCTGAAAATGCCTAACTGGCTTTGTGGACACTGCGGACCTGATGAAGTCAATGTCCTGGCAACACATGACGCCTTTCTCGAAAATATCAAACGACCTCCATGGGTCCTCAAATTCGGAACATAGGTACCTTAAAGTACATATTAAATCTTAAAATCCTCAGTTCGAACACCAGACTGACAGGATGCAAATGGTGCACTCACCAAAACAACTACATTAACTAATATAACACTGGAGTGCAGATAACTGAATTTGATGGCAAAATGAGCTCTTTTGAAAACCGATCAAACGGATTGGTAGAGGCTTGAAATTTGAAATGTAGCTCATCATTTATACTGACATCAGCCTAGAACAAACATTATGGCATGATGCTTACTGAGGCAACTTTTACACTTATGCAAAACAGGGCTCCGACTAGCTGTCGAAACAGGGACTAGTCAAACCACACAAACTGCAAACGGATTTGGCTTTGAAAACTGAGCAAATGGATTCATGAAGACCTGAAATTTTGTAGGCTGACTCACATTAATGCATACAATTGAATCCATTTTTGAATTTTTCCATGATGATCAACAGGGCAAAAGATATAATCGCTCAAACTAGGCTACTCAATAAAATCTGCATTTGTGCCTAAAATGCACTTTCAGCTCACCCCTCAAACTGGGTACCTCATAAACTTATCCAAATTGAATTATAAAAGTTGTACATCACTTCATAGGACAAATAAAAGGTGTGGGACATGAATCCCGATCCTTACCCTCTAAAAATCAACTGGCTCCATTTTACCCCCTTGCTAACTAGGCCATTCAAACTGACTCATTTAGGTACTTTTCTGACATGCAGAGCAAAATTTTGAAAAGGGCCTCTAAACTTTACTCAATTTTAATTAGTCCCTACAGTGGCTCTGACTGGAGATGGTTGATTGCAAGATCAACACAAGAATCCATATATCTTTGGTTAAGCAGACCACCCAAAAACGGATCATTCTTCCCTTCATTCTTCTCTTCTCATCTCATTTCAAGAACAGGGCTTCCTTATTCTACCCAAATAGTAGGGCACTTTATTGAAAACCACACAACTGAAGCAAAACGACTGTACAAGATATACAAACAAACTCACAACTGATTATAAGTTGCTCAAACAATCATCAGTATTTACCTCTGTCAAAAATCTGATTTTCATCTCTTGGTATTATGACCTAAACAAAGGCATCTTCCAGTAACAATTGAACATAGCTTTTACAATTTGCCTCTTTTGTCCCATTATTGAAACAACTAGTGTGCATACCTTTGGTCTGATTTTGAACTTTGTAATCACACATTACTTCAACACAAGTAAAACCATGAGGCAACTCACCATAAGGGCTTTCCCACAAGATACCATACACTTCACTATCCCAATCAATTCTATCCTTTGCAAGGGCATCATCATGCTGAACTTGAAAAATAAAACACTGATTTTCAACATTGCAATTCCTATCAACACATGTCTTATTATCATTTAAATTCATAGAATGAGGGGCATTACTAATCAATTGATGCAAACAAGGAACATGAACATTACAATCCGGATGTGATATTTCACTTTGCAGATCACACCTCATACTATCCTTGCTTATCAAACTGAAAACCTCTGCATTCTCAACATCCCATTCATGGAAAAGAATGCATACCTCCGGCTGAAGCAAATCCTTAGCTAACTCTTTCTCTTTCAGGCTTACATCCACCTAAAACACTTTCATTTGTGGTCTTAAGTAATCACCACATAACCCATGCCTCTTACTTTCATCATGAAATAATTTTTTACAACCCATGCTATTGTTGTTCAGAGTTTCATCAGTATTATGGACTGGTTCATCATCTATAACATCTGGCTGATCAGTTATTTCTTCATACAAAGGGTTAGAAACAAAATGAAGAATCCCCTTATGAACATTATGACACTGAAGTGGCTGGTCCATATCTCTATCAGCATTGAATAAAGCATTAGTAAAATTGCTAAAGACACCATCCATTCGATCATCATAATCATCTTCATCAAGCAAAGAAGAAATTGACACTTGGCTGGAACAATGCTCAGTGTTCCATGTTTCACATTCATAAGATTTTATCCTATGACCATCATTCTGAAAATCAAGATAGTCATACTTATCTTGCCATGACTGATCTTCTTCACCAATAGAATACTCGTCATCAACCAAAGAAAGAAAATGAACATGACTACAATTTACTTCATTAGATGGGTTTTCAACATGTTCACTAAAATCTTCTGTCATAAAACCATTTGTTAGATCAGCATGTTCATCAAGTATACAAACATTCAATTCACAGTCCTTTTCCGAAGAATTCTCTTCACTATATTGCAAAAGGTCTTCATCAACAGCTCAAAGGCTCTCCAACATTTGAACCTTCTTATCCACAACCTCAAGAGCTTTCTTAAGTTCTACAATCTTTTGGACTTGCATTGCACTTTGCTGTTCCATGTGAGATTCCGTAAATTTTTGTCCATCCATGTGTGCTATATCTTCATCGCAATCATGTGTACCATTACAATTTTTTGAATTAACATTGTGCATATCTTTCAAAAAAGAAAGATTATCAACATGATTATAAGAAGTGAAGTCTCAAGTGAAATTTGAAAAAAACATTTACTTCATCCTCGACACAATTGACATCATCAATGTTTAAAAGAGGATCAGCTATTGTTCGCACCAAACAATTCTGATTTTCATCATATTGCACACTTTCACTTGCACAAACAACAACACTTAGTAATCCCTCTGTATTTGGTATTTCAACATCAAATACATCAGCAACATGTAAAGATTGATGGTCATCACCATCATTATTTTCACCAATATTATCCTGGAGAGATGCATGATTCACTTGGTAATTAGCAGCCACATAATCAACATAACCAACATACAAATCAAATGGTACATATCCCTTGTATATATCAATCTCCGTATCAATATTTTCACAACAATTCCCACTGATCATTCCATCACTACTGCAAGAGACAACCAGCATTAACAACAAAGGTTCTTGACTCTCATTTAACTCTGAAACACATGCATCAACAAAACCATTCAGAACTGCAGAGCTTGATGCACCTAGGCATGGAATGATTTTCTCAGCTTCATATGGTATTCCACCATTGAAGGCATTTTGATAAGAAACTATAGTAGACATAGATCTCTTGGCTATCCTGAATTTCAAATTGTTTTCAATGTCCCAAGTTGTGTTAAAAGCTTCATACAAAGTCTTAGGTTCTTTGTTTCTCAACAAGAAGCTCATCTTTTCATCAAATGCACTCATATAAACATCCAGACATACTTTATCATCAAGTTTATACTTTCTGGAAATTTTGGACAAAGCTTGTGAAAATTTGATATTAAACATTGGTACCAATTCATCTTCCCTGATTTGTATACAGGTGAATTTTTTCAGCAAGTCAGAATCACTCACCTTCTCATTGAATTGATCCATGAAATCTGAAACCAATTCTTCCCATGAGGTAATAGAATTCACTGGCAAAAAAGAGAACCAATCTCTTGCATCCTCTTTTAATGACTGAATAAACAATTTCATGCATACATCTTCCTGACAAATTTCGAATTCTCCTATCAAATCTGAAAATCTTTTAACATGTTGACATGCTGATTCTGATTTCTTCCCACTAAATATGGGCAAATATTTTCTAATTTCTGTGGGTATGGGATTTGGGTAACCCAGAATATCTCTGAAATTTAGAGTAGCATAATGGTTCATGATGAAACTTCTCCTATTATACGGTTGTTCTGGTTTACTAGGCATGGCTCTATGTGGAAATACACAAGGTTGAAAATCTTTACTATTCATTTTCCTTCTTACTCCCACAAAATGATTATACAATCTTGGATAAAGAATGAAACACTTCAAGCACAAATCCTTATACTGAAACTATTCATAACATTGCTTGACACAGAACTTTTCCAAATTTGCATACTACGGAGGATAACATACACTGAATATTTTAGCAGCATAGATATGCAAATCAATTTTGAGATTCTCTCTTTCCCTCTAAACTAGTGTTGTTCACTATATGGGAAAATGACATTACACATTCAAACTTTCAGAAGAGATCTCTTGCATTTGAAACCTCTGAAAAATACCTAGAGATTTGCAGCTGTAAGACTTGTAGATCTGGAGATTTACTTCACACTTTAGCATTGTCTTTTACATCAAAGTCGCCACCTCTTGCACAGAGGATATTTTGAACAACAGAACGCCACTCAACACTTTCTTAATTCTCTTTTTCTCTTTCAATCTTGCTGCAACCAATTCTCTTCTAGGCTATTTAACACTGGTATGAACAACAGAGTCGCCACCCAATAAGGAATTGGGGAAAAAAATTGCATACAGCTGAAAGAACTTCTTGCAACTTTCAACCATGCATTCATTGTTACTCCTTCATAAAAGATGATATGAAACACATATCATTCTACAGATCCAGAACAAGGAGCATTTTCTTCACCATAAAACCAATTTACACTTTGTGCATACACAATGGACAGACTGGCTGGATATGAAATGACAGGACTAGGAACACATTCAACCTCTAACCATATCAATCAAGCATTTATATCCATTTACTCCCCAGCAGAGTCACCATTTTTGTTGTTCACCAAAAGTGATAACCCAAGTATACCTACAAATCTATCTATGAGATAGCCAATCTCAATCAATGAAAAACCTCAGGGCTTGGACAACATGACAAGGATATGAATCCTTCTACTCTTCAGGCTCTGCAAAACCTAGGCGGTTATACCTTTGATGCTTAGAATTAAAACTATTACACACCTATGACAACATCAACATAAACAGATAGATCTCACCAGGGCTCCAAAACAAGTAGTTTATTGCAGATGGGCTAGATCTACACATACAACTCAACTATGCTTGAGCATGAGATAGATGAAACATTTCAAAACATAACATAAACTAAAGGTATTCTGATTTTATTTTTAATTGGTTTGAGAACCCCTTTAATTGCAAGATCAGTGCCTTATCCAAGGGCAACAGAGTCATACATCAAACTATAAATGAAAGCTTTGATTGCAAATCCATCTTCATTATTAAATATTCATGCATTAATGCCTTGCATAAATGCATTACTAAGATCATTCACAAAATTATCCGATCTTGAAACTATATTCCATTTTTTATGATTTATTACAGAATTTAAATCCTTCCTTGAAGAATCCCTGCAAAAAATCATAACTATCTCCTTGAGATAACAAATTTCATCCTCCTTGAGGATCTGATTTGATAAAATGGAAATACAAATCTAGAGACAATCCTGTGTGAATTTATGTATGCCTTACATACACAAGAACCTGCAACTAAGAACACCTATAGCAAGAATTGAACTCCATTACTGAAGGAAAAGCCCTGCCCTGTACAATCTTCAAGAATACTCAAAATTGGAAGCCATGAAAACTGGAGCCATTCTCACAGAATTTTGGAACCCTTACAACTGAGAAGAATTGGGAATAAAAAGAGGAGGGAAGAAAATCAAATCTGCAACTGAAAATATCAAATATCTTCTCTCTAACTGAATTTTACTCCCAACCAAACTACTTCCAAAATATCCCACATTTTTCAAAATTAACCTCATAATTGGATTCCTCACTCTGAGAGCTTTTCGGCGATATATAACACTTTATATTTCGGCCAAAATTTAGACCCTGGGCGAATTAATCTCCATTTGTGCTCAATCATTTAAATTTTTTGAATTTTAATATAGTCAGAACTATATCATTTATTCATTTTAAATTTGATTTTTGCCTCCATTTGGTCCTAACGCTTTTGCCATGTGGCAGCCTCCGATTGGTTGATGGGGTTGATCGGACGCCACATGGGACGACACCTCATCACTGCCACATCATCTGCCTTGTCATTACCACTTGGCTGCCACGTGTACACCACCTTAGCGCCACGTCATCACCACTGGACTGCCACCTGTGTACCAACCGTGTGCCACGTCACTGCCACCTCATCAGGACCCACTTGCTGGACATCTGACTGTACCCATCACTTGCCTTTCGCAACTTCGCAGGGTGTAACTCGTGTGCATCTTCCTTTCGCGAAATAGCACGAGCCTTTGATCTCTCTCAAACTTTCTCACTCGTTAACCCGGCCTTCCTCTGCAAAATTTTGCTTGTCTCCCTCAAGAAGCGTGCCTGCATGGGATCCACCTGTCACTGCCCAGTCACCTCCTCCATTGCCTCGTGATGCGTGCTCATGCGTGGGACCACCTTGGGCGCCCATAGGCACCATCCGTCAAAAGCCTTTATGGCGTAGACATATTACTATTGTGTGGATTAGCATATAAACATTAAAAAGAACTACTTCCCAGCCAATGTGGGACATAACACCTTTCCCAGAAATGCATTATCTTAAGGTTTTTTAATGGTGCCTTTGTTTTCCTTTCACATCTCATGTCATTGCATCACAGAGGACCACACCACATTGCCTGCTGCTGTAGCTGCTACCAAAGGGAGAGCATATGAGGAGCTTGCTGGGAAGGTTTAAATCTGCTGTTGAAAACTTCATGCACAAAAATCCCAGGAAAACAAAACTCTCTTAGACCTCACATGATCTGCCTTGCTCCAAACCCAATGGTGTTTGCTGGGAGAGTTCTAAGCCATGATTTTTATTCCAATCACCTCACATGCAACAAGGAAGACTGGCGTAAGACATGAATAAAAACCACAATGAAGGTAAGTAGTCCCAATTGCATTGCATTTGTTTGATTTTTGTAGTCTCCTTCTTTAATCTCCACATGAAGCATTGGAGTTTGAGGAAAAAAGTGGGCGAGTTTATCTTTAGGCATCACACCACAGCATTTTCTCCATGCTTTAACTGCAGCCCCCTTGCATACCACATCTAGCTTGGAGATCCTCTGCAGCTCCTTCGAACACCACATCCAGCAGGAAGATGCTTTGGGAGGGCACGTGAGGAGTGGTTTCTTATTGGCACACTTGCCTTGCTAATCTGCTGTAGTTTCAACGATTGCTAGTAACTCCAACCATTTCAAATACCACACTGCCTTGTTGGAAGGATATGGGGGCATGTGAGGAGAAGGAAGAAGGTTTGGGACACCCACGCCACATTGCATTTTGATTTTAGCTTTTAATGGTTTGCTATTAGCATTTGTTTATAATTTCATATGCCTTTCAGTACCTTGACCACGTAGGGGGAGAATGGACCTGCCAAAACACTTGTTTTAAAACTTTTTTAAAATCCTCCTCCACCATACCACGTATAGCAAGGAGAATGGGAAGACCACATGGAGCTCTTGGTTTTGATCTACCATTGCATTTTAATGGAAATCTTCATGTAAATACTCTCCTTAATCTAGCACACTCAAATTTAATCCATAATATAGGAGAGTATTTCATGCTTGCACTTGCACTGTGCTTCAATAAACTTTGGTTCTGAAACATTTCTCTAATTTCTTCAAACCTCTCCGATAGAGATTTTGCATACTTGTATATATCTGTCCTTGGGAGATTGCATACCATTAAATTCTCTGAAATAAGTCGAAGCATTTGAATAATGATGTTGGTGATGCGAAGGCCAAGGCATGGGAAAATGCATTGCCATGAAACAAGAATAGTTCGCCACAAAAAAAATAATGCATAAGCATGAGCCAGGTCGGACCCCAAAGTGGGTCCGACTAAATTTTTTTTTCGATTTCATGCAACTAACCCCTGGAATGCTTCATGGACCTCAAACATACCTCTGGAAATGATCGGCCTCGCTTTCAGATCATTAATCCGCATTTTACAACCTTCAGGCAATTACGGCACAATTTTCGCATTTAATCGCGAAGACGTAATTTTCAAACCTGTCAAAACACCTTTCTGGAGCTCGCCATCTGACAGGCGTGTACTCTGATATACAAGGATGACTTGTACCAAATAATTTATCAAGATGAGTCTCAAGCGAAAAGATATTAATTTCCGAAAATGCCTAACTGGCTTTGTGGACACTGCGGACCTGATGAAGTCAATGTCCTGGCAACACATGACGCCTTTCTCGAAAATATCAAATGACCTCCGTGGGTCCTCAAATTAGGAAAATAGGTACCTTAAAGTACATATTAAATCTTTGAATCCTCAGTTCGATCACCAAACTGACAGGATGCAAATGGTGCACTCACCAAAACAGCTACATTAATTGATATAACACTAGAGTGCAGATAACTGAATTTGATGGCAAAATGAGCTCTTTTGAAAACCGATCAAACGGATTGGTAGAGGCTTGAAATTTGAAACGTAGCTCATCATTTATACTGACATCATCCTGGAACAAACATTATGGCATGATGCTTACTGAGGCAGCTTTTACACTTATGCGAAACAGGGACTAGTCAAACCACACAAACTGCAAATGGATTTGGCTTTGAAAACTGAGCAAATGGATTCGTCAAGACCTGAAATTTTGCAAGCTGACTCAAATTAATGCATAAAATTTAATCCATTTTGAATTTCTCCTTGATGATCAACAGGGAAAAAGATATAATCACTCAAACTAGGCTACTCAATAAAATCTGCATTTGTGCCTAAAATGCACTTTCAGCTCACCCCTCAAACTGGGTACCTCATAAACTTATCCAAATTGAATTTTGAAAGTTTCACATCACTTCATAGGCCAAATGAAAGGTGTGGGACATGAATCCTGATCCTTACCCTCTGAAAATCAACTGGCTCCATTTTACCCCCTTGCTAACTAGGCCATTCAAACTGACTCATTTAGGTACTTTTCTGACATGCAGAGCAAAATTTTGAAAAGGGCCTCTAAACTTTACTCAATTTTAATTAGTCCCAAAAGGTTGGAGAAATAATATAATATTCCACAAGAGGTGGATGACCCACTGAATGTGGAGTGTAACAGCAAAATAAGACCACAAAAGGTGGAATTTCTCCTACAAGCTCTATCCCTATGTGCACACTTCCCTAAGTGTCTCAAATCTAAACTACGAAGAAATGCATTATCCTAAGTTAACTTAAGTAAAGTGTAATAATATCCATAATGAATATATATTTACACCAACACCCCCCCTTAAGTGCAACTTAGGGGAATGAAGACTCAAGTCAACAATACAAGATGGTCCCGACGACTAGGCCATGATAGGTACCCATGTACAAAATGCAAATGCAAGAAAAACTATGCAATGCAATCTCTCACAAATAGAGAAAGGAGAAAACCCAGTGGGAAAAAACTCCCCCCCAAAAGAGAGATGAAAGTACAAAAGACTCTCAAAGAAGATGGACAAAACCTCAAAGAGGAAAAAGTCCCCCCCATAAGAGAGGAAGGAGAAGTCAGCTGACCCCCCCCTAATGACACATCCCACACCCCCAAGAGAGCTCGCAATTGCTGGAACTTACTCTCGGTGAAAGGTTTGGTGAATATGTCTACAACCTGCTCTGCTGTAGGACAATATTGCAAATCAATGACTTGCTACTAAATTGGCTCTTGAATATAGTGCATATGGATCTTGATGTGTTTGGTCCGCTGATGCTGGACCGGGTTCTTCAAGATTGCAATAGCACTCTGATTGTCGCAATGTAGAACTGTCGGTCATGGAGTGGTGAACCCAAACTTTGTGAGAATCTACTGGAGCCAAATGATCTCAGTCGCTACGTTAACAACACCTCGGTACTCAACCTCAGTCGAAGAGAGAGCAATAGCATGTTGCTTCTTGCTTTGCCAAAAAATGGGGCCTGAACCAAGTTGAAAACTGTAACTGGAAGTAGACTTATGATCATCAAGATCGCCAACCCAATTAGAGTATGTGTAAGCAACTAAGAGAAGTCCTGTGCCTGCTGCATAGTGAATCCCATAGTGATGTGTACCCTGGATGTAATGAAGGATGCATTTGGCGGATTTCCAATGAAGCTCATGTGGTTCCTGCATGAAGCGGGAAACCATGCCAACTGCAAATGAAATATTAGGGCGTTTATGGGTCAAGTAGATGAGACTACGCACAAGCTGATGATACAAAGTGGCATCAACTGGTGGAGAAGAACACTGAGCCTCAAGCTTGACTCCAGAAAGAAAGGGAGTTGGTGCAGGCTTACAATCAGCCATATGAAAGCATGCAAGTAGATCAAGAGCATACTTGGGTTGTGATAGTGTAATCTCAGAAGGTGATTGTGAAATCTCTATCCTGAGAAAGTAGTGCAAAAGACCCAAGTCAGTCATAGCAAATCTGTCATGCAAAGCAGATTTGACCCTGTTGGATGCGGTACTCCCTGTAATGATCAAATCATCAACATAGAGCACAAGTATCAAGTGAGAGTCATCCTATCATAAAATATAGACATTCGGATCAGAATAACACCTTGTGAACCCTGCTGAGAGAAGAAAGGAATCCATCTTGGCATACCAAGCCCTGGGGGCCTGCTTAAGGCCATAGAGAGATTTCCTTAGTCTGCAAACCAAGGAAGTATCCTAGATGAAACCCTGCGGCTGCTCCATATAAATCTCCTCATCAAGGTCACCATGAAGAAAAACACTCTTCACATCCATCTAATGTACAACCCAACAATGAGCTGCAGCAATAGCAAGTGTCAAGTGAATGGAGTTCATCTTGGCTACGGGTGCAAAGGTCTCAGTATAGTCAACACTTGCTACCTGGGAGAAACCTTTCGCAACAAGTTGAGCCTTGTACTTATCCACACTACCATCCACTGCAAACTTGGTCCGATAGATCCACTTACATCGAAACATCTTTCTCCCCTTAGGGAGATGGACTAAATCCCATGTGTGGTTCCTCATCAAGGAACTATACTCTTCCTCCATAGCTTGGTCCCACTCAGGAACCCCTAATGCTTCCCAAAATGTCTGTGGATCGAAAGCAGTAGCAATGAATGCATGTGGAAGATCCTGATGTTGTGATCGAGTTCTCCATGTATTTGAAGGATCCCCAACAAGAGAACCCACGGACTCAAGTGTCTGTCAAGCCCAATGAGGTCTAGGTGGAGGTGGAGAATGGGGCTACTCAACTGCAAGTGGACCCTGTGGAGGTGTAACCCTGTGAGTTGGAGTTGAAGGAGTCTCATCATCTAAATCACTAGCATCACTATCCACAATGGAGGAAGGTGGAGGAGGTAGAGAGGCTAAGCTAGGAGAGCTTTCCTCAAAGTGAACACTCCTCTCAATGAACACCTCATGTGTCTCAGGATCCATCAATCTATATGCCTTAACACCCTTAGGATATCCAACAAATATGCAAGGTCGACTCTATGGTTCCAATGCCTTGCATTTCTGCGGAGGTATGCGAGCCCATGCTGGACACCCAAAGACTCTGAAATGTCTCACAATCAGTTTCCTACCAGCCCAAGCCTCAAAAGGAGTAATACCTTGCAAAGCTTTGTGAGGAACCTGATTCTGGATGTGTGTGGCACAACTGATAGCCTCTGCCCAAAAGGCGGGATCAAGAGAACGTGCATGTATCATACAACTAGCCATTTCTTTGAGAGTTCTATTCTTGTGTTTTGCAACTCCATTCTATTGTGGAGTGTATGCGATAGAATACTGAAGATCAATCCCCTCAAATGTACAAAAATCCTCAAGTCTTTTATTCACATATTCCCTTCCATTATCTGTGCAAAGAATCTTCACCACTTTCCTAGATTGCTTCTCCACACAAGTCTTGAAGTCCTGAAATTTGTCAAATACTTCACTCTTATGAATAAGAAAGTAGACCCAAGTGAAGCGGGAGTAGTCATCAATGAAGGTGAGGACATAGCGGGCCTTACTAAATGAAGGTGCTGGAAATGGACCTGCTACATCACTGTGAACAAGTTGAAGAACTTCCAAAGCTCTCCAAGCTTTCCCTTTATCAAAATTTTCTTCAGGATGCTTTCCCATGGAACAACTTGAACATACACCCTCTGAAAAACTATTTTGAGGTAGACCTGTGACCATGTCTTTAGTGCTAAGCTGCTGAAGATAGTGGTAGTTGAGGTGACCAAACCGCTCATGCCATAGCTTACTTTCTGAATTTGAATGAGTAAGCAAGGCCCTAGAAGGTGAACTTGGCACAAAGTGGGAGAATGAATAAAGCCTTGAGTTGTCATTGACTTGTCCCACTGCTACCAAGGCATCATCATCAAGTTCCTTTACCACAACTGAATCTGGTGTAAACTCAACCTTTTTCCCATTCCCATAGTGAGTGATTTGGTAGATAGAGAGAAGGTTGGTAGACAAGTTAGGAACATAGAGAACATTCTCAAATGTTCCATCATCCATGTCAACTGAACCTTTCCCTTCAACCTCTACTTGTGTATCATCACCTATGTAAATGTGAGGTACCTTAGATGGCTCCAATGAAGAAAACTGCTCCTTTATAGAACCCATGTGATATGAGGCACCTGAGTCAAGTATCCACTGCTGTGAAGAACTTGTTGTAGCCACAAATGCTTGCCCTTTTCCCTTAGACTGTGAGGAAGAGGAAGGAGATGAATCCTTCTTTGTGTAGGCGGATGGCAAGTTGATGTTATTTTTCTTAAGAAGATTAGTTAACTCATCAACTTGCTTTGCGTGGCATCGATGCTCATCATGACCATACTTCTTGCAATATGCACAAGTTGGCTTATCCTTATTAGGTGGTGTCCCCTTCTTTGAAGAGGATGAAAAATCTCCTTGTGATGGAGAGGATGATTGTCCTTTTTCCTATTGTGGCTATGACTTAGATTGCTTCTTCTTCTTGTTGGAATCTTTGCCTTGACTTCCTTGATTCCCTTGATTAGCCACCAAAGCCTTGGACTTTGAAGACTTGAGAAACCCCATGTTCAACAACTTAGATTGTTCCAATATCAACATTTCTGTGAAAGCATCAAATGAAGGCATAACATAGGAACTCCCCACTGTCAAATGATGAGTTTGGAAGCTAGACACAAATGCTGCATATTTTGGTGCAAGCTTGTCCAACAAGTTGAATATCAACTGAGCATCCTTTTTGTCAATTCCACAATCCTTAAGCTTTGCTCTTAGCTCATTTGCTTTGGTGACAATCTTGGATTGTATCAAAACTCTTGGGATCCAAGTTGGTGAGCTCATTGTCAATCTTATAACCTCTAATTTCATCAACTTGACCATACAATTTCTAAAACATATCCCAAGCATCTTTGATTGTAGTACACTTTTCAATATGAAAGATGAGGTCATTTGATACATACTTGCGCAAAGTTCCAAGAGCCATGCAATTCTTAGTGAGCCATTCTAATTGAGCATTAGGATCAGCCTTAGGATTAGGTGGTGTTTCTATTGTTCCATCTATGTAATGCGTGAGACCTTTTTCCATTAATTTGCTCCATACTTTAATTTTCCATGATGCATAATTATGTGGAGTCAAAGGTGGAAATTTATGAGGACTCATTGCAACAAAAATGAAAGAGCACAAGGAAAGAGAGGCACAATCACACAAGACACCCCCCCAAATTCACTCAATCAAAGAACCCCCCCAAAAGTGATGATTTGGCACTTTATACTTAGTGCATGTACAATGGGCCACTTGCAAAAAATGGCAAAGTGGACTTCTGATTTCAATTTTACAAATGCCTCAATAAGGCCAAAAGAGACTCAAACTAATAATGCAAGAGATCTAAACTAAGATCCAAGCAATTTACAAGTACCAAATAGGCCAAATAAGACCAATATCTGAAAGTACAATTTCTACTTAAAATCTCTGAAATTTGATCATAGATTATGAAAGTAGATGAAAAACCATGCACTTTCAAAAAAAATGACACTTGAAAAAGAGGTTGTATGAACTCAAATGAGGCCTTTGAAATTACAGAATTGAGGATTAGACAGGTACAGCTTAGAGAATCTGAAAATTTTGAAAGCCCTGTGCACCAAAACCAGAAAATAACCACACCACTGCGAAGAGCACGAAAAATTAGCCCAAATCAAAAAAAATTGCACCAAAAAAGGAGCAAAATTAAGCAAGTTATGGGCCTCCAAAGTTGACCCAAAAATCCAAACTGCTCAAAGGAGAGGGATCTAAAAATTTCCAAAGAAAATGCTGACTGGGCGTTGACTGGGTGCTGTTGACTAGACGCTGACTGTGTGCTACTGACTGGGCAGAAGGTACGGATCTTAAAAATAATTTTCAAATTTTTTTTTTTTTCAAAAAAAAATTTCAAACTGGAAAATAATTTTTAGAAAAAAAATAATTTTTTTTTTTTTGAAAAAAATCCAAAAATTCCGTACCATACTGCCCAAATTGGGCAGAAAATTTCCTCCACATCCAAAAATTGATTTTCACCAAAATAGGTCGAATTTATACTCGATTTTTATGGAAACGACCTCTTGGATGTAATGGTGAGGTTGAAAATGCTCCAAAATGCCTCCAAAAAATGCAGTTCCTCAAATCCAAAAATAGAAACCTTCCACGATGTCTCCAAAAACCAATCAATGAAGCCCCAATAGCTCTGATACCATGTCATATTTTGCCAAGATCAAGAGCACAATGAAAAGTATAAAAATAGAGACAAAAGAATGACAAGAACAAACTATATTCTCATCAATATGAAAATGATCAACTGGATTCACCAATATAATGAATATAGGCCTACTTATATAGGCAAGGCCATATGGATGTATGAGCACACAATCATGACATGTGGCTCAATGAGAAACAAGGGTAGGTAAGAAATACTAGGGGTAGGTAGGAGAAATAATATAATATTCCACAAGAGGTGGATGACCCACCGAATGTGGAGTGTAACAGCAAAATAAGACCACAAAAGGTGGAATTTCTCCTACAAGCTCTATCCCTATGTGCACACTTCCCTAAGTGTCTCAAATCCAAACTACAAAGAAATGCATTATCCTAAGTTAACTTAAGTAAAGTGTAATAATATCCATAATGAATATTTATTTACACCAACATTATTAGCTAACTGTGGGTAGGATTCCCACTGTGGTTTATCCCTTTATCAAGTTTTCCACGTATAAATATTGGTGTCATGTGGATGGTATTTATTCTGTGATTATTGTTTATGCTTAATTTGTTTAACTACTATTCTGGTATTAAGGTTTTGGGTTTTCAGTATTAAATTTTTATTTGCTAATGGTTCCGATAATCTGTGACAACTGATTCACCCCCTCCCCCCCCCTCTCAGTTGTCTTCTGGTTATTTGAACTCTCTAACAACCTTTTCTCACTTTTCTTCAATGTTGGAGAAACATGTTCTCTAGATATTCATAGCCTATTCCAGATTCTAAGAAGATGAACATTTTTGTCAATAACCTGATCCCTAAATTGAAATATAATATCCAAATGCAACTGTACCCTTCATTCAACAAAATGGTAGATAGTGCCCTCAGAATGGAAGATGTTCTTATAAAGAAAGGAGATATATCACTTGGAAAAGAAACACAACGATATTCTAGTTCCAAAGAGAAGAATAAATAGTGGAAATACGACAAAGGTAACAACAAAAATGTTGTTAATGATGGAGTGGTGGACACTATTAAACCAAATTCAAAACCCACAATATTTAATCTGGCTAGCAACACACAAGCCCTCAAAGAAGCTAAAACTGTGGCGGAAAACCCTCCTAAGAAATTAAAAGAGTGGTTTAAAGAGAAGCCTTGGCTTTCAAAGCCTAAACGCAATTTCACTCCTTTGGAAGAATCATATGAATTAGCTCTTAAGACTCTATTCTCAAACGAACTAGTCACATTGCCAAACAACTCTAGACCATATGATCAAGAAGTTAAACCCAAATGGTGGAGGGAAATCGAGTAGAGTGGATATCATTGAAACAAGGGTCCTACAAGAAACAACTGCATGAAACTCAAACATGAGATTCAAGACCTCATTGATGCTGGAAAAATTGTTAGACTTTACAAGGAGTCCATTATATTTAGGATCACATGACTAATGTTAATCACAAAGATTTTTAAGATCCTTTACCTACTTATGAACAAGGTGATTCCTCAAAATCCAAGGGAGGTGCCAAAGTCGATTACACCTATGCCAATAATGACAATGTGATCAACATGATTGAGTCTTCCCAATCTGAGTATTGCAATATGATCATAGTCAAAGATAAACAACATAAAACGCAAACTGCAAATGTTGTAACCCATGCTCAAAAGAAGGTTACTCTCAAAGGAGCTAGTTCCTCAACTCCTAATCAAACAACACCAAACCTACTGACTTTTTCAAATAAACAACTAGATACGATCATGGCTAAATCTAAATAATTGGCTTCATCATCCTCTCCTGGTTATAGCATTATCGAACAATTAAAATGAACCACCACTCAAATCTCCATTTTTGAACTGCTTAAGATCTCTTCTGCTCATAGAGAGATCCTGGACAAAGCTTTTCTTACTACTAATGTCCCCAAATATTTAGATATAGATCAGTTTCAATTTATGGTGGGTCACTTGACTTCGCCTCATTATCTCACCTTCTTTGAAGAAGATGACAATTCACTGAATCACCCACATACCTAGCCACTACACATCAAAGCTATTATCCATAAACACCAAGTCAAACATGTTTTGATAGATGGAGGCACTAGGTTGAATATTTGTACCTACAATTTATTGACACAGTTCTGAACATGTCATTGATCCAGCAAAGAAAATAACAATCAAAGCTTATGATGAAGAAGAAAGAACCTCTAAAGGTCTGGTACTATTACTGATCAAGGTAGGACCTGTGGAAAGAGATGTTATTTTTTAGGTGCTTGACCTTCCTCTTTCATACAACATCTTGTTGGGTAGGCCATGGGTTCATGAAATGCAAGCAGTACCATCTACCTATCATCAGTGCTTAAAATTTCCTTATAATGAAGTTGAAGTCAGTATTCTTGTTGATACAAGTTACACCTGTAGTGCATTGAAACAGTGTACCAATACCTTTGTTCCTCATAATAGAGAAACCTCTATAGCTGAAAGTTCAAAAACTTTTATGAAAGAGAAAACATTGAAAATAACAGGTACTGGCATGGATGGATACAAGATAGAACCTTTACTTTCACTAATGTCTCTTCCTCCATCACCAAGATAGTCTAGAAAACCATCTGAGGCTATGAAGCCACAAAATTCAACTCCAAATGTCATTTATGATGGTATTTTTGTACATTCCTCTACTTCCCTTGTAGATAAAATAGAAGAGGAAGTTGTTCTCAAATGGATTTTCAAAGAAGAAAGTGAAAACAAAGAAGTGCAAGACTATGAGATTTACCCTAAACAATATGGTCCAGGCTATAAGATGATTCAATGTATGGGATATTCAAGTACCTGTCCTCTAGGCAAGCATTGAGAAGGAATTATTGAACCTATTCAGCTACAAACTAAGTCTATAAATGATAAATATGGACTTGGATACCATTTAAAGGATTCATCGAACCAGAAACATACTTCTCATCAACATTCTAAGTGGGGGAAAAAGATACTACATCAAACATCACAGGAAGTAAATACTTAGCAAACTTAGGAAGAGTATAAAAAAGAACAAGAAGAACTGGCAATCAAGAGAGAAGAAGCAGCTTGTAATCAAGTTCCAATTGTATCAGTGGTGACACTAAAAGGAGTATAAATCCCAGAAAATATGAGAGAGGAGATGGAAGGGACTAAAGAATTGTTTGCACCATTGAGCATTCTGGTTACATATATAGGAATAATGCAATTAGATGATTTAGAAACTGACTCGAATGAGTATGAATGGAGTCCAGAGCCTTTATCACATGCATCTACTGAATAAACTCCTGAAGAACCTAGTGATATCATAGATGAAGCACAAGAGATAGTGCGCTTAAAACTGCAAAAGGAAATAGAGGAAATCAGACTAAAAAGACAAGAAGACTATGAACAACAACTGAAAGAAGAAAGAGCACAAAAAAATTCTTCACCTACCATATCTCTCTCTAATGAGATAGAGAAAATCAGGTATGGGACTACAAATGAATATTTGGAGGCTACAAAAGTAGGGTCGGTCATTAGTCCAGAGGAAGCTGAATGGAAAAGATGACAGAGGCTAACAGAGTCATCAAGGTTATGTCAACAGGTATGTAAACTACAAGTGATCATTGAACTGAATCATGAAGGAACTTGCAGCATCAAAGATACAGATATTGATACTATACATGCTTTCACTAAGCCACTTGAAGAAGAGTCAGAGCTTTCATCTTCTGACTTTGATCACTTTGAAATAAGATCTATTTATGACATTACCTATTCGACACCAAACTATGACTACTTCGTCATGAATGTCAAAAATCTATCTTCTGAACTTGTTACTATCAAACCATGATATGTAGTCTAGTTCAAAGTAGAGGATGGTGCTAGTGGTAGGTCATTTGGGTTAGGCTCCCTAAATACTAATGTAAACTTTGATAATCGTGTTCTAACTCTTCCTGGTCTCGAGATGCTTACGCAAGGTAGTCTTTTATAACTTGACTTGTCGATCTGAGGTTGTGATGACAATACCATGAATTCCCTTAAACCTATTAAATCTTTATTCCCAATACATCTTGAGCTTATTGATTATACTCTCCAAGATCAACCTTTGAAAATACCTACCTTTTCCAATGACTATACATTAGACGGTTATCTTAATGCAGTTGAATAAATGGACTCTTCCACTAGTAAAAAAAGTGAGAACATGACAACAAAAAATGTCAATTATCTTAGTCGCAAAAATTAAAAAAAGAAAAATAAGAGATCTGGTGATGAAAAATACACTGTGGCGTTGTCAGAATCAAAAATAGTAAAAATAAAGGATGTATCTAACGGTGAAAACCTCTTTGAGGTGCCTGAAGGTGAGATACTTGACATTTTGCATGATCACTTTCAAGAGCGATCATCAATTCTAATTGAACCTACACAGCCAATAAACATTGGAACAAAAGAAGCTTAGCACACCATACATGTAGCTCAATCCTTGTCAGTCGAAGAACTGAAAGAATTTGTTGATTTCTTCATGAAAAAGAAGATCAATTTTGCATGGACATATGTTGATATGTCAGGTTTGGATCCTGACCTCATAATACATCATCTTTCAATCACTCCCAAAGTTAAACATATTAAGAAAAAACTCCAAAAAATGCATCCTCATGTTACATTACTTGTTAAGGTAGAGCTAGAAAAATTACTAAAAGATGGCTTCATCAGAGAAATTGATTATGTTGAGTGTATATCTAATATTGTATCTGTTTTCAAACCTGACAAATTAATATGTGTTTGCATACATTTCAAATATTTAAACAAAGCTTGTCCAAAAGATGATTTTCCACTACCCAATATAGACATGACAGTGGACATGACCACTGCTTATGAAATGTACTCTTTAATCGATGGTTTTTCTGGATACAATTAGATCAAAATTGCACCTGAGGATCAAGAGAAAACAACATTCACCTATGCATGGGGAACCTTTTGCTGGAATGTAATGCCCTTCATCTTAAAGAATGTAGAAACTGCTTATCAAAGAGCTGTAAAAATAATTTTTCATGACATAATGCACAAAAACATGGAGGACTATGTTGATGATACTCTAGTTAAATCTATGAAAAGATCAACACATCTCTCAGAACTAGGTCCACTATTAGACAGGGTGGAAAATTTCAAACTCAGATTAAATCCCAAGAAATGTACATTTGGGGTCACATCTGGTAAGCTCCTAGGAATTGAAGTGGATCTAGAAAAAGCTAAAGCTATAATGTAAATGCCACCTCCAAAGAATGTCAGTCAAATGAGAAGTTTACAAGGGCAACTCCAATCAATAGGATGTTTCATCTCTCAGCTAGCAGATAAGGCTCAACCATTAACAAAGGCATTACAAAAAGGAGATACATAGAGCTGGGATGAAGATTGTGAACATCACCTAAAGAAAATCAAGGAATATCTTTCTAGTCCACCTATATTGATGCCACCAATTCAAGGCAAGCCCTTGATTCTCTACATACCAGCTACCGATACATCACTAGGGGGACTTTTGGCACAACAGGATGAGAACAAAAGAGAAAGAGCTATATACTATATCACCAAGACCTTAGTGTCCTATGAAATGAACTATACTATCATAGAGAAAGCTTGTTTGGCATTGGTCTTTGAATCATAGAAATTAAGACACTACATGCTAGCACATTCTATCAAACTGGTGGCTAAGATTGATCCACTCAAATACCTTCTAAGAAAAGAAACACTTATAGGAAGATTGGCTAAATGGGTCATAGTTCTTACAAAATTTGATATTGAATATATAGAACTCAAAGCTATTAAAGGACAGGTCATTGCAGATCAACTTATTGATACTCTGCTTGAAGACAATCAACCTTTACACAAATTTTTTGGATGAATCTATCATGCACCTTACTCAGTGATCCTGGAAAATGTTCTTTGATGGGTCTTTCACTCAACAAGGTTCTAGTGCTGGAATAATTTTTATCACTCCTTAGAGATATTCAATCTCAAAGGCGTACAAGATTCTCTTTCCTTGTACCAACAATATTGCAAAATATGAAGCCTTGGTAAATGGAATCAAGCTAGCTATCGAATGGAAAGTTTTTGAGTTATACATTTATGGAGACTCTTAGCTGATTATCAATCAAATCAATGATATATATCAAACTCGGGATGAAAAATTGATGCCCTATAAAAGAATGGTTGATGACCTCAAGAAATACTTTACCTTTGTATCATTTCAGCAGTTTCCTAGATCAGCAAACAGAGCAACAAATGCTATGGCTACATTGGCATCTATACCATAGCTACAAGAATATGAGTTCTGCTATGAATTCCTTGTGGAAGAGTTACATTATCTTGCTTATGATTCCCCTCAGTCCCAGATGGTTTATTCTATCATTGGACATGACTCATCTCACTATAGTCATATCTACTCTTACTTGCATGACCAAATTATCCCTGCTAATCTTACCCATAATAAGAAAAGAAACCTAATTCAAAATGCTTCATGGTATGTCATCACTAATGATCTATATAGGTGAGGTTCAGATAATACTTTGCTTAGGTGTCTAGAAACTTAAGAGTCCCAACACGTGTTATCTGAAGTCCATGAAGGTATTTGTGGATATCATTCAAACGGTCTTACTCTGGCTCAAAAATTGCTAAGGGTTGGCTACTACTAGCCAGATATGGAAAAAGATGCTATAAAATTTGCTAAAACTTGTTAGAAGTGTCAGGTACATGGAAATCTCATACATGCTCCAACAAGGGATCTAATACCTTTTATCACACATTGGCATTTTTAACAATGGGCGTTTGAACTCATTGGCCAAATATATCATGGACATCTAATGGACACAAGTTTATCATAACTACCATTGAGTACTTCAATAAGTGGGTTGAAGCGGTTCCACTAATCAAAGCAACCGGTAAACAAGTAGCTTTGTTCATCCTTAGCTATATCATCTGCAGCTATGGAATACCTTCTTCAATTGTGACTAACAATGGAGGGCAGTTCAAAAACAAAGATCTAGATGAGCTCTATGCAAAGTTCAAAATCAAACAGCATTGGTCATCCATATACTACCCTCAAGGTAATGGACAAGCTAAATCATCTAACAAAAATATGTTGACTATCTTGCACAGAATGGTAAATAAATCTAGAAAGGGTTGGCATTTATAGCTCAATCCTACACTATGGGATTATAGAACAAGTATCAGAACACCTATTGGGGATACACCTTTTTCTTTGGTGTATGTATCCAAAGCAGTCTTGCCTGTTGAGGTGTAAATACATTCTTTGAGAGTTTCTTTGCAAGGTCTTGTTACTGATGAAGACTACAGAATATCTAAATTGCAAGAACTTGAGTTGTTGGATGAATGTTGGCAAGTGGTATTTGATCATCTAAGAGCACACCAAAAGAGAATGTCTAAAGGTTATAACAAGAAAGTTTGACCAAGAGAATTTTAGGTTGGTGACCTTGTTTTGAGAGAGAATCCTAAAAATCAACAGTTTTGAGACAACAAAGGGAAGTTTGAACCCAATTGGCTAGGTCCATACATTGTTACTGCAGTCTTTGGATCTGGTGCTTATCAACTTTCAACATCAGAAGGAGAAAAGCTCTGTGAACCAATCAACACCATTCACTTGAAGAAATTATTCACTTAGTATTCTCTGCTCCAACAACCTGTACAGCTAAAAAGTCTTTAAAAAAATTAACAAAATAAAAAATTTAAAAATTAAAAAAAAAGTCCAAAAAAAAGGAAAGGATCCTTGCCAAGCAGGTGAAAACTTGGTAAACAATCGCCTCTTGTACTCAAGCACTCCATCTATCAACGCAAATTTGGCATTTCCTATTTTTATTCCCGCTTTCTTGCATCTTTGCTTTCGTTTGTACATATCTTTTAGCCACTTTTGTGACATCCTAGTGTTGGCATTATGGATGAATTGATTATGTGTTGCATTGATGTTTTGTCATTGATGTCAACACTAGCTGTTATGGTTGGTTATCGACAGACAAGTTTTGGTTACCAGTAGAAGATCTAGTGTTACCGACAGAAGAGACTATCTGTTGGACACTTCCGGTATGATCGGATCAGTAAAGATGCTCGATGAGAATGTTTTGGTTAGTTGGTATTGGCTTGGTAATTGGATGCTATCATACACTCTGGTAAACCCTACCGACATTGGTTTAAGGCTTTACCGATAGAGCTTTCATTCAGGAATTATGACAGGATGCATAATTAGTGTTGGTGCAGCTTCTTCATGGATTTTAGGATGCTGAAGATGTTCTTTGATCATGCTTCAACTTCTTGAAGACATTGCTTTAGCATGGTGGACCCAGAATAGGTTTGGTACCTATCTAGGTTATGGACCAGTATCATGCTAACGTGTACTGTACATGTTATCGGGATGATTCAAGATAATTTATGAATTTCTTATTATTGTTTTGGTCTTAAGACGACATGTCATATCATTGTAAATGGAATTCTGTAATGGTCTTATTGTAATATCTTTAGGTGGCTGACCTAATCAGTTTAGGCCTTAGGGTTTGTATAAATAAGAGCTAGAAACTCTTTGTAAACTATAATGGTTATTGAAAAGGTCATGGTTAAGGAATGTAATGTGCAAATATTGTAATATCATTCAGGCAGAGGAGTTGATCGATCATTGGTGATCGAATTGGATTTAGAAGAGGATTTAGTCCTCTGGTACTAAGCTTAACCGGGACTATAATCAGGCATGGTAGATGTTATTTCTAGCAGTTCACTCTATTGGATTGTTGTCCATTTATCTTGAGATGGTTGTAGCCTCTCTATAGTCAGTGAGACTCTTTTATAATGAGTAGTACGCTCTAGGCAGTGTGCCTTCCTGCAAGTGCAGGCCCCTCTTGTAACACATACTTTCTACAGAAGTATCATCTGACTATGGGTAGGCTTCCCACCATGGTTTTTCCCTTCCACGTACAAATCATGGTGTTATGTGGTATGGTCTCTTTGAATTGATTATTTGGTTAATTGTTAAGTTGTAATATTTATCGAAATTTGTTCCTACTGGCATCTATATGTGCTTTACCGGTACTTGATTTGTTTAAGGTTGTATTATGGATTAAAAGTTACAATCTGTTAACAACTCATTCACCTCCCCTATCATTTGTTCACTGGTTATCCTAACACATGGTTCTTTTGGAACCCTCATGGCTTGAAACCAATCAAAGTCCTAGTCTTAGGGTAATCGACTGATCAATCAAAATGTCCTAAGTAGTATTAACCAAGTCATCATGTTTTTGGTAGTACCAGGTCATCCAATCCAAGTTAGTCACCTGTCTCCTATCTAGTACAAAGTTTTATCACTTAGTAAACAAGTAAAACAAGACTATTGAAAAAAAATCATTAATCTGTTTGAGATATGATTGAAATTTTCTTTGTGCGCTATCTTTTACATTGGTTTTCGATTATTATTATTCCCTCTAAGTAACTTGAGGATGTCTATCTTAACTAAGAGGAGGAAGGATTGGGGGCATAATACTTTTCTTTGTTTTCTACTTGTAGAAATGATTCCCATGATCTTGAAACATCTAATCAACTGGGTGTTTGTGATAAGTGCCTTCACATCAAGGTGAAATCACCACACATACCTCGACTCTGCTTATTTGTATGCTACAGGGAGGTTGGAGTCATTTCTTTGTCTGTTTTGAGGAAATTTGTTTAATGTGCAATCCAGGGGCATGCATAATTTGTCCAAGGATATGAATGATAAAAGGGTCATTGCAGATAAGATAATTAATATTGCATATGGAAAGGAAGGAACTCTATTTTGTCTGCTCTGTTTTTAAAAGGCTCAATGAAGATAATTAAGCATACCAAATCCAGTGAGTAAGTTTAAGTTGCATTCATTCTAAAATTTCATCATTTCAAGTGATTTCGGCATGATAACAATGATCTCTTTATCTTATGAATGAGAGTCTGAAGCAATCATCATTTCTCAGCTAAGTGGTAACCCTTTTTCATCATAGTTTTTATGATCAAGTACTTGTGTATTGAGATGTTAGTTGCATACATGAGCATCTTATATAGTGTAGACACCTAAAAATGTCTCATTGATCATGTACTAATTATTCCTCTAATTGATTAAATAATTCTTTAATTATTTAATTAAGTTAATTAATCTTATTCTTCTAGTTTCATATTTCCTCATTATCTTACTAATTATTCCATTTCCAATTTTGTGTACATTTAATCATTTTAACCATTTTTTTAATGTTAATTAAATATTTATTATTTAATGAATTCTGATTAATTTTAATTAATTATGATTATTAATCCCTCAATTTAAATAATCTTTATTATTTAAATAAATTCCATTTTCAATTTCTATCTCTAATCATTTAATCATTAACCCTTTTCTAAATATTAATTAAATATTATTAGTTAATTAATTATGATTTTAATCCTTTAATTTGAATAATCTTTATTATTTAATAAAATTTAATTTCTAAATAATTAAATTGTTTCTTTAATTTATTTAATTAGTTAATTAATTCTTCTAATTCAAGTTCCAAATCCCCAAATGCTAATTTCATTTAATTAATTATTTTAATTTCATTTTCTTCTAATTTCATTTAATTAATTCTTTTAATCTCATATTCCTCTAAATTCATTTAAATTCATAATTCTTCTAATTTCTTTAAGTTCCAAATGCATGTGCATGATTTCAAAAATCAAATTGAAAATCAAAGTCAATTTCTAAATATACTCAAATAGCAAAACTAAATTTAAAATAAATTCAATATTTGAATTAAATTCTCATGTAAAGACTAAATTGAAAATCTAAGTCAAAGTTCAAGCACATGCTAAATTATTTAATTCAATCAATTAATTAATTAAATCAATTATCTCTTCAATCTCTATTTTTATCTTTTAGTTAGCTTTTTCTAAATAAATCTCTCAATCAACTTTCAATCAGTTAACTATCTCCTTAATATTTCCTCCAATAATCCTTTTTCATCCTTCAATCAGTTGATTCATTTAATCTATTCAATCTATTTTGTTCCACCTCCAATTCAATAGTTCAACTATCAATCAGCATGTGACCTCACATGAGTTCCACCTCTTGATCAATCTGTTCTATCTTTCATTCAATTCTCATCCAATTTCTATAAATTGAGCATTCAACCTCCATTTTCAACAATCATGAACTTTGAATCTTTGTGTCATTTGTAGGTTGCTAGCGTGATATTTGAGAGCCACCATACCACAAAGAGGAGAAGAGAAATGGAAGCTATACACACTATTGGAATAGGGGGGGCTTGATTGATTTTAATTATATTCTTGTTTCTTGCTTTTGTGTTATTTCATTGTTTTGTTTGTTTGAATTTTGATTAGGATAGGGATTCATGATTTTCCCTTTCATTCCTAGTTTACTTTACATTAAATGAATTTATACATGTGACATATAGATCCATAGATTTTATTATATACTTATTTGCATTCATATTATTGCATGAAAAATAAACATTTGCATTACTAGTTACTCATTTTCATCATTTATTTGCATATGAAAAGAAAGAAATAAAAACAACATCCATATTCATCTCAATTACATATATCCATACTGAAAAGACATGTATACATGTAGAATAAAGTATGTAAAAATATATCTCATAATCAATCAACACAAGTACGATGAAATCAAATTAAGAGCTTGTATATCTCATCATAATCTCAGTGTCTAGCAATACAAATGATACCAATTGTTAAATACAATGTCTCATTGGAGCAAGAATCGTATAAGCTACAAAAATGGGGTATATAACAAAATCTAGGAGATATAACAAAACTATCTCTCTTCCTCTCCCTTATCATCGAGTGGAGGACATGGTGCCTGCTAACCGACATCCTCTGTGGGTGCCCTAGCTCCCTCAGATCAAGCCATATACTAAGAATACGGTACAACTTGTTGTGATAATGGGATCGCTACACTATAAGCTGCATGACTTATCTGATGCATAATCTCTCGCTGAAGGTCATCTCGCTCTGCTCTGATCTTAGCAAGTTATCAGTCTCGCTCTTCCATCTACATTTGTGCTACTCTCAACTATGACTACAAACCTGTCACCCTCACCCTCAAAGATCGTAATACATCTGGAACTGCCTGCTCTTTCCCTATCTCCCCCTCTCCACCTCCCTACTTATCCCTCCACTGCCTAACATGCTTAGGAGCCACTCTCTCCTCCTCACCTCCAACCTCAGCTACCCTAGAATCGCCAGCCTCAAACCCAACAACTCCTAAGGATCTACCCTCCCCTCTCTGTCGTTGTCGACCTTTGGTTAGTACTCTGCTTCTACTAGCACCAGGATCACCTCTTGTCTATCTCAGTACATCTACTCTTCATCCCTGTACCTAACCCGATACCTGTTCCTATGCTAGTGCATCCTCCTCAACCTCCTCTATAATGTCATGCCCAAAATTTAGGGCAAAAATGAAACAATTTTTTTTTTAAAAACATACTAAATTAATTAACAAGTTCACTCTCACGACAAGTGTTAATGAAATTTCCATTACTAAATTCGAGCTAATTCTGATACGAACTAAGCATCGATAAATTGTTTAATTTTAATTGCGGAAAACTAACCGTTTTAATTTTATCTCCAAGAGATACTCAGTCATTAAGTTTATTAAATTAATCAAGCTAAAGGAAATAGGAGAGAAAAATTAATTTAATCTCCAATATGACTATATAGTCTAATCAACCTTTTTAAATTTCTCTTTATTATTTATTCCAAATAAAAACTAGGGTTATATAAATATATAATATATATATATATATATATATATATATATATATATATATATATATATTTGTATATACATATATATATATATATATATTTATAATTTAATTACTTACCCAAAATTCTGATCAAAATTCATATATCTACATATATATATACCCATATATATATATGGGTACATATATATATATTTATATTTTGCATAAATGACAAATATTTTAATTCTAAATTCAAAAACCATTATAATTTCCTAAATATTATTTTCATATTTTTCCCCAACCCTAATTAGGGTTCTAATTTCTTATATATATATTATCTAAACTAAATAACATATTTATTTTTATTTTTTAAAACTAATTTGCCCTAGCCCCATTCGGGCTAGGGTTTAACCCATATTTTTTTAACAGTCCAAAATTCTTATTGGGCTGAAGACCCCGAAGTCGGTCGCGTTTTATTTTGTTGCAGGCAGCGGAGGAAAGGGAGGCGGGTTGGCTGCGCGCCACTGTGTGAGCGCACAGTGGGCGTCGTGGCACCACTGTGTGCCCACACAGTGGCGGCCGTGGCCGTCCATTGTGTGCCCACATAGTGGGAGCCGAAAGCGGCTCCACTGTGTGTGCACACAGTGGGCGCCGCGCGGCCGTCCACTGTGTGTACACACAGAGGAGTCTGCGAGGACCCAAAACATATTTTTTTTTTTAATTTTTTTTTTTAAATATAATATATAAAATATATATATATATATATATATATAAATATTTATATTCACATAACTTTTATAATCATAGTTAAAAGATGAAATTTATTCCAATATAAATTTATATATATATATTTTTTTAAAGAGAATTATCATGCAAAATTTTAAACTAAAATAATTAAAGGAAAAAGCATTAAGTTAAATCATATATATATATATATATATATAATTAATAAGCTTTTAAATCAATGCTAACTAAAATACAATTTAGAATACTATTCAAAGATACATTATACTTTTGCTAGAAATAAAGAAATTCATTGATTTTTTTTCTTCTAATAAATTATTCACATAAAACAACTTTTCCCATTTAAAATACTTAAAATCTTTCAGCATAAATAAACTTCTATTTTGCCTCAAGTAAAAATATAGGTAAGATCTAAATGAAAACAATTCTTTTATTTCTTTCCAAAATACAAGAAGCTTTTGCATGCAACACAAATTAACTTTTCTTTTTCAAATAAACCAGAAGTAGAAATAACAAGCTTTTCTTTTTTAAAACATCTCTAAGATATTCTACCAATTTACAGAATGTTTTCTCCGAATAGTCACAACAATAAAACTTCAAGTCTACTTTCACAAAATACAACTTTCCTCTCTTTTCTATGAATGAGGCATATTTCTATAACAACTTTAAACAAACATCTGCAACTGAATTCAAGTATCTTCAATAACAATCTTCTGTATCTCTTTCATGGTTCCTATTCTCTTTCCTCTGATTTTCCTGCATAATAGAAAACACAAATATGACCACGGAGTGCTCACCTCCCAGCCTAGGCTAACTGGTAGCCACCCCCAAGCTCGGAGAACCAATTCCTAGACGGGTAACAAATAGGCAAACACATAGAAAGCATTGCATACAGATTCTTTTCAGACACATTCCCAACTTGGCTTTCACAGCACCACACTTTGGTGATGAACATTTTCAATGGGTGGTAGTGGACCAAATACCCTGAGGAGAACTGCAAGTATGAGATAAACAAGAAGCCACCTCATGGCACAATAAAAATATCAAGAATCTCAACCCCTTATTCCTTATGCCCCCCAAAGGCATTCTAGCCTTATATCCCTCCTTATGACCCCCATTGCACAAACAAGCCATGCAACAAGGGTCACACAAAGATCCCTTGTGATCGCTCTCAAAAGAGAGTCTCTCACTCAAGGGCTGTCACTGCTACCACCCTCAAGATCCTCTTCTCTCCCAAGAGTAAGAGATCTTGAGAAAACTCCCAAAACACAACTTTTTCATAAAGCAAAAATACCAAGAGATTTTCAAACATAAACTTTCAAGAACACAGATTTCTTATACAACAACTTCTAGACATAGACAAGAAGAAGACATTACAAATAATAATTGAAACCAACCTTAATCTGCCCAAAGGTTATTATGATATCTGATGAAGAGCTGCCCAATCCACAAATCTTTTTCCTTCTACCCTTATTCAATTTCTCTATTCCATAACATTCCTTCTACCCTGCTATTTCCAAAAATATTCCTTAAGAAGCTCACTCTCTGAGTTCTCACAGGATTCTAAAAAAAAACAAAAAGAAGAAAGAAAGCAAAAATGCAAAAAGACTCTCATTCCAAAAGGAAAAAATCTTGATTAGATTAAACTTCAATTTTCAATTTTCGCTCAACTCAGAAAAGCCAATTTTTAAAGCGTTAAAAAGATCATTATAAAGTAGAAACTTGCCTAAAATTACCCCTAACCCCTAGGTATACCTTATGGGCTTTAGGAAACCCTATTAAACTACCCCTAGGTGTTCATTTAACTCATTTTAAACCCCTCTAAAGTTTATTTTTGGGTCAAACATAAGTTGACCACTCCAAATATTATATTCCCAAAGTATTTATGACAACACATTAATTTATTTAAGAAAACTATAATTAAACACTTTCCCACCAAGAGACAAAATAAAACATTTAAATTTAAATACACACGTGTCAAGTGACACAAATAAAACATTTTTACAAAAATAAAACATGAGATTGTCTCTCGTGGTTTTTTACACATTAAATTTAATTAACACTTAACAATCATGCAGCATATACTGTTACGAATAAAATACAACACAAACGGGGTGTTGTCTCTCCAAATAGACAAACCCTGGCTTTACGAACATACATAAGTCTAGGTTTGATTCTCCGTAATTTTCCATGGTCACATGGTAAATTTCCTGCGCATCTCAATTTACACATTAGTACTTCCAAATATCCATATATAATATAATTCAATAATATAACAATACACATCATTACTTGCATACAATTTTCATCTGCACAGATTGAATACATCTTTTGTCAAACAATTTCACATAAGCAATTTTCATCCCAATTCACATAAACTAAACATACATCATAGTTCTATATTCAGAGTAGAGTCCTGCAAATTCAATAACGACATCTATCATTGCAATATCATTCTATCTAATAATCATGTAGTGTTCTATCTCATAAAGCATGTAAGTAAATCATCAAATCATAGAAATGTTATCCAAATCCTGAAATCATATAAGTTCTAAGTCTCAAAATGCATCAAAATAAAGTATCCATAATAGTCTAAAATATAAAATCCACTGAATGTCAGACTAAGTCGAGGTGAGGCCTCACATCCTCCCCCTCTAGGCATGAACTTCCTCCTGGAGTTCATCAAAGAGGTGAGGGTACTCTAATCTCATACGTGCTGCATCCTCCCATGAAGCCGTAACCTCATCATAACAATCCCACTGGACCCTAACCTGGTCCAGCTCTTGACCTCGAAGGGCCAATGTCCGGCGTGCCAAAATGTGAATGGGCTCCAAAGCTAGCTGCCCGTCCGACTCCACCTGCAAGGCATCCCAATCTAAAAGGTGAGACTCATCATAGATATATTTTCTCAAAACTGAAACATGAAACACATCGTGGATGCGTGACAGACTAGGTGGCAAAGCTAAACGGTAGGCAACTAGGCCTATCCTCTCCAAAATCTCAAAAGGTCCTACAAAGCGAGGTGCGAGCTTAGAACCCTTTCCGTAACGGATTGGACTCTTATGCGGTTGCACTCTCAAGAAAACTCTGTCTCCAACCAAGTAACTATGATCTATCCTCTTTGCATCGGCATAATTCTTTTGTCTATCCTGAGCCTCTCTGAGACGCTGCCTAATCAAATCCACCTGCTGTTCCATATCCTGAACTAACTCAGGACCAATAGCAACTCTATCCTCTATGCGATCCCAACTCAAAGGTGTCCTGCAAGGCCTGCCGTATAATGCCTGGTAGGGTGGCATTCCCAAGGAAGTGTGATGCCCATTGTTATAGGCAAACTCCACTAAGGGAAGATACTCCTCCCACCGGGTCTGATGATCCATGATGTACATATGAAGCATATCCTCTAACACCTGATTGACCCTCTCTGTCTGACCATCTGTCTCCGGGTGATAGGCTGTACTGAAATTGAGCTTAGTGCCCATAGCTGCCTGTAATGACTTCCAAAAGGTAGAAGTGAAAAGAGAATCCCTGTCACAAAATTATCTTGCGGGGTACGCCATGAAGCCTAACAATGTCTCGCAAGAACACCTGTGCTACTGCTGGAGCTATGAATGTAGTACGAACTGGTGAAAAGTGAGCTACTTTGGTCAACTTGTCAACTGTCACCAAGATAGCATCGTGGCGACAAGAAGACATAGGGAGACCAATGATGAAATCCATGGATATAGTATCCCACTTCCACTCTGGTATAGCATGAGACTGAAGCAATCCACCTGGATGGCAGTGCTCCGCCTTTACCCTCTGACACTCGAGACACCGAGCTACTATCTCAGCAATGAGCTGCCGCATTCCCGGCCAATGATACAACTACCTCAAGTCTGCATGCAACTTCTTAACCCTGGGATGCGCTGCATAAGGAGCTCTATGAGCTTCCGTGACAATGAACTCTCGCAACCCTCCGGAGAAAGTTACATAAATGCGCCCTCTGTGGCGTAACAGTCCATCAGACTCCAAAGAATAATCCACATATTTCCCTTCTAGAGTAACCTGAGAACGTAATACCTGACAAACCTCTGCATACCATCCATCCTCTGACAAGTGCTGAAGTATACGGTCTCTCAAGTCTGTGCCCATGGATATGGTGTAAACCTCATGACGTCTCCTACTTAAGGCATCTGCAACCACATTTTCCTTTCCTTTGATGTAGTGAACGTCAAAATCATATTCGCACAAGAACTCCATCCATCTCCTCTGACGTGCATTAAGGTTCGGCTGAGTGAAGATGTACTGAAGACTCTGATGATCTGAATGCAACTCAAAGTGGTGTCCTAAAAGGAAGTGTCTCCACCTCACAAGTGCATGCACTACTGCTGCAAGCTCAAGGTCGTGAGTGGGATAATTAAGTTCATGAGTCTTAAGTTTCCTAGACTCGAAAGCTATGGCCCTACCATCTTGCATAAGAACTGCCCCTAAACCCTCTAGGGAAGCATCTATACAAACCATAAAATCAGCTGAAGGATCTGGTACAACAAGGATAGGAGCGCTAGTAAGTGCCTTCTTGAGTTCCTGAAAGGCCTTCTCACACTTCTCTGTCCACTCAAATTTCTTCCCTTTACGCTGAAGAGAAGTAATAGGGTGTGCGACTCTGGAGAAACCTTTGACAAAACGTCGGTAATATCCTGCTAAACCCATGAAACTCCAGACCTCTGTCACACTGGTAGGCACTGGCCAATCCATAATAGCCCTAATCTTTGATGGGTCAACTGAGATCCCATCACTGGAAATAACGTGTCCAAGGTACTTGACCTCAGATCGAAAGAAAGCACACTTCGATAGGCTGCCAAACAACTGGTTATCCCGCAAACACTGCAATACCTGTTTCAGGTGCTCCTCATTCTCCTTCTCATTCCGAGAATATATCAGTATATCATTGAGGAACACAATAACAAAATGGTCCAAAAAGGTACAGAACACCCCATTCATGAGGCTCATACAAACTGCCGGGGCATTCGTAAGTCCAAAGGGGACTACAGTAAACTCATAGTGACCATATCTAGTGCGAAATGCGGTCTTGTGGATATCACTTTCCACTATCCTCAAGTGATGGTATCCTAACTTCAGATCTATTTTGGAAAAGACTTTGACACCCTGAAGCTAATCAAATAAATCATCAATTCTGGGCAAAGGATATCGGTTCTTGATGGTTACTTTATTTAGCTGCCGATAATCCATACACAATCATAGAGATCCATCCTTCTTCTTAATGAAGATGACTGGTGCACCCCACGGGGATACGCTAGGACGGATATGACCCTTCTCAAGAAGTTCCTCAAGCTGGATTTTAAGTTCATTAAGCTCATTTGTGGTCATTCTACAAGGTGCTCTGGAAACTGGCTCGGCTCCTAGTACTAGGTCTATATGAAAGTCAATCTCTCTACGGGGAGGCATTCCCGGTAACTCTGAAGGAAATACATCTGCATATCCCTTAAGGATAGGATGGTCATCCAGCGATGTTTCTTTTTCCTCCTCTTCCTCTCTGTCACTGATAGTGATAGCAAAAAGCTGACATCCCTTCTGCATGCTCCGCTTAAGCTGCATTGCGGAGATCATACGAAGAGACACGGGCCTCTGAATCCTGGTGATAACTATGGGCGAACCATGATCATCCTCACACTCGATCCTTTTCAGGCGGCAATCCATCTTGGCTCTATGGGCATAAAGCTAATCCATGCCAAGTACGATTCCATAAGATCCAAGTGGAGTCACTCTAAGGTCTACTAAAGTGGTGGTCTTGCCAATCTGCAGCTGACATGCCCTAACCTCTGATTCCACTGACACTCTAGCCCCTGAAGCTAATTCCACTTCCCAACTGACATCCTGCCTAGTTGCCACTAGCCCGCAATGCTCCACAACCGATGGAGATATAAAGGAGTCAGTAGCTCCTGAATCAAACAAAATAGATACATTGGTACCTTTGATTATACCTAAAGATTCGATAACCGTGGCCTGATGATCAGCCTGGCGGTTGTCAACCACTGTGAATACTCTATGGGACCTGCCCATATCACCAACTGTCAGCTCTGAAGCGGCCATCCGCTGACTCTCTGCTACCTGTCCCTGAGGGCAATCCCTCGCCAAATGCCCCATGGCTCCACATGTAAAGCAAGCACCCCATGCCTGGAACTGGGCACCCTGAGGCCTAGAAAATGCCTGACCTCCTATCCTACTGGATCTGTTGTACCCACCCCTGGAGGACTGCTGAGTCCCCATCGGCTATGTGTACTTCCCTTGTGCTCTCTGATCACGTTTTTGTCCCTGAGTCTGCCACTGTTTGGGCTTAAAGCCCTGCTGATACTGTGGAGGCTTCTGTTTCTGGTTTTGTGGTGTCTGTTGTGGAGGAGGGGGCTTGGAGAACCCCTGAGAATTTTGGTTGTTCCCTTTCCAATGTGGTTTTTGGAATCCATAAGTCTGAGGTGCGGGATTTCAGTTCTGATATCGATCCCTATTGTCCTGTGGTCTAACCTGAATTTCCTCAGCAATCAGTGCCTTCTCTACAGCTACCCAAAGGCTCTCTGGAGCGGACATCCTAACAGGCCCGGCTATACCGGCATTCAATCCCCTAATGAAGCGGTTTACAAGAAGTTTCTCATCCTTTAGATAATCTACATATGGCAACAACTCAAAGAATTTACTCTCATACTGGGTTACTGACAAGCCTTTTTGTTGGAGATCATGAAATTCGTCTATACGACGCTGCCTGAAGTGCTCTGATAGGTACCTCTCACAGAACCTCTCTGTGAATATCTCCCAAGTGAGTGTATCAAGAACTAATCCGCATTTGTACTCTTCCTGTCTCCACCAGGTGGAGGCTGTCCCTCTCAGAAGATGAACTGCAACACGTGCTTTCAAGTTGCTCTCATAAGAACGCAATGCAAAGCACCTCTCAAGACTCAGAAGCCATGCCTCGGCCTCTACTCCATCTATAGAACCTCTGAAGGATGGTGGTTGAAGGCGCATGACCTCCCTGATGAGATCCCCTGGATCTCGACGAGCTCTCTCAAAAAACACTGGTTCCACCGCAGGAGGTGGTCCTGGCATATGCACTGACTTTGGCTCATTACCACCCTGACTCTCTACAGGAATCGGAGCTGGGCTCCTGCTTCATTCTCTATCAACAGATCTATGACTCCCAGAGTCATGACTCCTAACTTGAGGGTTCTCTGCTGGGATCCTTTCCTGAACAATGCTAATAAGATTCTGAATGGCTGCTAAAATGTCACGGTTAGGTTCATTTGGCTGTTCGGGAGGTGCTTCTGGGTTCTCCTCTAGAACTGATGCCTCCCTCTCTACCTCATCGCATGCTATATGCACACGTCTAGGACCCCGTCCGCGCTTGCGAGCTTGTCGCATCAACGGAGGCATCCTAAGAGGAAATAAGACAAAACAATTAATTTATTTCTTTTATAATTAAATTCAATTAAATTCAAAATTCCATTTAACAAAATAATTTAAAATATTCTAAGGCGAAACGTAAGTGAGTAAGGCTCCTAGTGTGGAAACCTTGCTCTGATACCAAAATGTCATGCCCAAAATTTAGGGCAAAAACGGAACAAATTTTTTTTTTAAAACATACTAAATTAATTAACAAGTTCAGTCTCACGACAAGCGTTAATGAAATTTCCATTATTAAATTCAAGCTAATTCTGATACGAACTAAGCATCGATAAATTGTTTAATTTTAATTGCAGAAAACTAACCGTTTTAATTTTATCTCCAAGAGATACTCAGTCATTAAGTTTATTAAATTAATCAAGCTAAAGGAAATAGGAGAGAAAAATTAATTTAATCTCCAATATGACTATATAGTCTAATCAACCTTTTTAAATTTCTCTTTCTTATTTATTCCAAATAAAAACCAGGGTTATATAAATATATAATATATATATATATATTTGTATATACATATATATATATATATTTATAATTTAATTACTTACCCAAAATTCTGATCAAAATTCATATATCTACATATATATATACCCATATATAGATGGGTACATATATATATATATATATTTTGCATAAATGACAAATATTTTAATTCTAAATTCAAAAACCATTATAATTTCCTAAATATTATTTTCATATTTTTCCCCAACCCTAATTAGGGTTCTAATTTCTTATATATATATTATCTAAACTAAATAACATATTTATTTTTATTTTTTAAAACTAATTTGCCCTAGCCCCATTCGGGCTAGGGTTTAACCCATATTTTTTTAACAGTCCAAAATTCTTACCGGGTCGAAGACCCCAAAGTTGGTCGCGTTTTATTTTGTTGTAGGCAGCGGAGGAAAGGGAGACGGGTTGGCCGCGCACCACTGTGTGAGCGCACAGTGGGCACCGCGGCACCACTGTGTGCCCACACAGTGGGTGCCGCTAGCGGCTCCCCACTGTGTGGCCACACAGTGGTGGCCATGGTCGTCCACTGTGTGCCCACACAGTGGGAGCCGAAAGCGGCTCCACTGTGTGTGCACACAGTGGGCGCCGCGCGGCCATCCACTGTGCGTACACACAGTGGAGTCCGCGAGGACCCAAAACATATTTTTTTAAAATTTTTTTTAAAAATATATATATATATATATATATATTTATATTCACATAACTTTTATAATCATAGTTAAAAGATGAAATTTATTCCAATATAAATTTATATATATATATTTTTTTAAAGAGAATTTTCATGCAAAATTTTAAACTAAAATAATTAAAGGAAAAAGCATTAAGTTAAATCATATATATATATATATATATATATATATATATATATATATAAATAATTAATAAGCTTTTAAATCAATGCTAACTAAAATACAATTTAGAATACTATTCAAAGATACATTATACTTTTGCTGGAAATAAAGAAATTCATTGATTTTTTTTCTTCTAATAAATTATTCACATAAAACAACTTTTTCCATTTAAAATACTTAAAATCTTTCAGCATAAATAAACTTCTATTTTGCCTCAAGTAAAAATATAGGTAAGATCTAAATGAAAACAATTCTTTTATTTCTTTCCAAAATACAAGAAGCTTTTGCATGCAACACAAATTAACTTTTCTTTTTCAAATAAACCAGAAGTAGAAATAACAAGCTTTTCTTTTTTAAAACATCTCTAAGATATTCTACCAATTTACAGAATGTTTTCTCTGAATAGTCACAACAATAAAACTTCAAGTCTACTTTCACAAAATACAACTTGCCTCTCTTTTCTATGAATGAGGCATATTTCTATAACAACTTTAAACAAACATCTGCAACTGAATTCAAGTATCTTCAATAACAATCTTCTGTATCTCTTTCATGGTTCTATTCTCTTTCCTTTGATTTTCCTGCATAATAGAAAACACAAATATGACCACGGAGTGCTCACCTCCCAGCCTAGGCTAACTGGTAGCCACCCCCGAGCTCAGAGAACCAATTCCTAGATGGGTAACAAACAGGCAAACACATAGAAAGCATTGCATACAGATTCTTTTCAGACACATTCCCAACTTGGCTTTCACAGCACCACACTTTGGTGATGAACATTTTCAATGGGTGGTAGTGGACCAAATACCCTGAGGAGAACTGCAAGTATGAGATAAACAAGAAGCCACCTCATGGCACAATAAAAATATCAAGAATCTCAACCCCTTATTCCTTATGCGCCCCAAAGGCATTCTAGCTTTATATCCCTCCTTATGACCCCCATTGCACAAACAGGCCATGCAACAAGGGTCACACAAAGATCCCTTGTGATCGCTCTCAAAAGAGAGTCTCTCACTCTAGGGCTGTCACTGCTACCACCCTCAAGATCCTCTTCTCTCCCAAGAGTAAGAGATCTTGAGAAAACTCCCAAAACACAACTTTTGCATAAAGCAAAAATACCGAGAGATTTTCAAACATAAACTTTCAAGAACACAGATTTCTTATACAACAACTTCTAGACATAGACAAGAAGAAGACATTACAAATAATAATTGAAACCAACCTTAATCTGCCCAAAGGTTATTATGATATCTGATGAAGAGCTGCCCAATCCACAAATCTTTTTCCTTCTACCCTTATTCAATTTCTCTATTCCGTAACATTATTTTCTTTCCAAATTTTCTTCTGTCTCCAAAAATGGAGAGTGGGTGATTACCCTGCTATTTCCAAAAATCTTCCTTAAGAAGCTCACTCTCTGAGTTCTCACAGGATTCTAAAAAAAAATAAAAAGAAGAAAGAAAGCAAAAATGCAAAAAGACTCTCCATCCAAAAGGAAAAAATCTTGATTAGATTAAACTTCAATTTTCAATTTTCGCTCAACTCAGAAAAGCCAATTTTTAAAGCGTTAAAAAGATCATTATAAAGTAGAAACTTGCCTAAAATTACCCCTAACCCCTAGGTATACCTTATGGGCTTTAGGAAACCCTATTAAACTACCCCTAGGTGTTCATTTAACTCATTTTAAACCCCTCTGAAGTTTATTTTCGGGTCAAACATAAGTTGACCACTCCAAATATTATATTCCCAAAGTATTTATGACAACACATTAATTTATTTAAGAAAACTATAATTAAACACTTTCCCACCAAGAGACAAAATAAAACATTTAAATTTAAATACACACGTGTCAAGTGACACAAATAAAACATTTTTACAAAAATAAAACATGAGATTGTCTCTCGTGGTTTTTTACACATTAAATTTAATTAACACTTAACACTCATGCAGCATATACTGTTACGAATAAAATACAACACAAACGGGGTGTTGTCTCTCCAAATAGACAAACCCTGGCTTTACGAACATACATAAGTCTAGGTTTGATTCTCCATAATTTTCCATGGTCACATGGTAAATTTCCTGCGCATCTCAATTTACACATTAGTACTTCCAAATATCCATATATAATATAATTCAATAATATAACAATACACATCATTACTTGCATACAATTTTCATCTGCACAGATTGAATACATCTTTTGTCAAACAATTTCACATAAGCAATTTTCATCCCAATTCACATAAACTAAACATACATCATAGTTATATATTCAGAGTAGAGTCCTGCAAATTCAATAACGACATCTATCATTGCAATATCATTCTATCTAATAATCATGTAGTGTTCTATCTCATAAAGCATGTAAGTAAATCATCAAATCATAGAAATGTTATCCAAATCCTGAAATCATATAAGTTCTAAGTCTCAAAATGCATCAAAATAAAGTATCCATAATAGTCTAAAATATAAAATCCACTGAATGTCAGACTGAGTCGAGGTGAGGCCTCACATATAAGAGGCACATGCTCTCCAAGATCTGTAAACTGAGGGAATGGATGTCTCTGAAACCAATCTCTATACTTGGGCAATACCCCTACATCTGCCACATCCTCCAGGTAATCCCATCTCTACAGTTATAAACCCACCTGTATATGGTAAAAATGGATAACAATAATGTTGAAAGACTAAATGAATTCAACCACAAAACCCTAGCCTAACAACAACAAAGATCCACCATAACATATGAAGATTACCTAAGACAATGCAAATCAAATGAGATCACAAAGATTATACCATCACATGTCCAATAGGGTTTGGATCTCCATTCTTCCTCCATTGATCTTGCTTGATATATTTTCTATTAGATTTTATGTGCACAAGAGCTCAACAAAGAGTGAAAATGTGGTTGCAAGTGGGATCGCATATGAAAGTTCAAAGCCGTAGTATAGTTGAATAATCATTGGGTGTTGATAATGAAGGAAGCATCTCCTTATATAGAAGACACTATAAGAAATGGAGGGATAAAATTGAGAGGTGTAAAAGATAAATGGTCGGCTATGATTAGAGAGTAGGTAGAGAAAATAAGAAAATAATGAAAGGGTAGGTAGTGTAGGAATTAAGAGATAAATGACATGTGTCATAGGTGAAAAAGGCTAATGAATTAATTAAATAAATAAAGATTTATTTAATTAATAGAAGAAGTGGGATAATTAAATAAATAAAAGTATTTATTTAATTTGGGAAAAGGATAATTTAAATAAATAAAGATTTATTTAATTAATAAAAGAATTATGCTAAAATAATTAAATAAATAAAATATTTATTTAATTAGATAGGACAATTTTAGGTGTCTACATTTTGCCCCTCTTTGAGACAATGCAACTTGTTGTGTTTTTTCAAAGAAGATAGTATGAACTAATACAAAGTTGCTCCAAGATGGGAATGATATGCCCCCTCAAGAGATTGGATGAAAATGTCTGGAAAGATCACAAACAATCTCTCGATAAGAAAGAAAGGCTAGAATGGACTAACCGGATAGGATAAAGTGACAGAGTCACGGGATAAAGAAGACTGACTGAGGAAACGAGGACTAGGGCTAAGGCTAGGGTAGTCTATAAAATAGACCACGAGGGGAATACATCCTCATTGTTATCCACAAATCCAAGAGATCAGAGTGCAGAAAGAGAATAGAGCAGCAGTCAACAGCGATGGCATTGGTGCATAGATTTGATCACGTTTGCCGATATCAGACTCCAGTAGATGCAGGAGAGTCGGTGAGTACCACAAAACCTCCTTGTACTTTGTCACAATAAATGTTGTCATTAATGCATGTTAGGTAGCGCAATAAATGAATTTTAGAATATGTCAAACAAGGTCAAAAAATGTCGAGGTGCGTCTGTGTTGGTGCCAGGTGTGTCTAGGTTAGCTAGGCGCGTCTGTGTTTGTGCCAGGCGCGTCTGTGTAGGAAAAGGCATCTATGTCAAATGCGAGCACGTCTGCATTGTGCAGACACGTTTGTGCAATGTGGGTACATCTGTGTAGAGCAAGCGCGTCTGAGCAGAGCAGAGGCACGTCTGTGTATTTCAGGCACGTCTGTGCAGAGCAGGCACGTTTATACAGTATGTAAACGTGCTTATGTCATGAAGGTGCGTTTATATCTTCAAGGCCAAATCGACAGTTCTGTGATGAACATACGCTATCAATTGGATAAGCTACTGAGAAGATACACTCAAGCAGGTCCTCTAGGGAAGAATAGAATCTCAGATAGGGCTAGGATTGACAATTCTGTGATAGAACATACATTGCCAATTAGGAAACTACTCAAGAGGATACACTCAAGAAGAGGCCTTAGGATAGGATAGATCGAGGCACTTTGTGATGAATAGGGAGTACCAAGATAGATTACTTTGTGATGAACAAGGAGTATTAATATGAGCAGCACTTTGTGATGAACAGGGAGTGCAAATATGAGTAGCACTTTGTGATGAATAGGGAGTGCAACAAAAACATGTAGTACTTTGTGATGAACAGTGAGTACCACTAGGATAAAAAGCAGCATTTTGTGATGAACAGGGAATTCCACTAGGATAGAAGCAACACTTTGTGATGAACAGTGAGTATCACTAGGATAAACTATCATAAGCGCTTAGGATAAAAAGCAGCATTTTGTGATGAACAGTGAATGCCATTATGAATGACAGAGCTGATTTGTTTGACTGTAGGAGTACCTACCTATGCTGGAGTAACATGAGAGATTCCCATCGACTCATAGTTTACGACTAGAGCTAACATTTGAGGACAAAGTAGCGATTGAGGTTATGGTCTTGTGACATATTCTGTATGTGCCTGAGTTTTGGGTGAACATGGGGTTGCTAACTGTGTTAGCTGAGAGATGGCACTCAGAGACTTGTAGTTTCCATTTGTCGATGGGTGAGATGACAGTCACCTTAGAGGATGTATACAGGATACTGAGGATATCAATCGATGGGGAGTTGATTCCCTATGATCAAGACGAAGACAGGGATGCCCTGAGATGAGTGTTTCAAGATCCAGGATTGGAGATGAGGGCAGGACATGTGGCTTGGGATACCATGACACGGACATGATTGGCACTACCATCAGTACTGGCAAGAGTGATCAGTGGGTTTCTATGTTAGAATAGGGTGACACGAGGGTTGGCTGCAGTTTGGGGGAGCACTTTGGAGACATTGGTGACATAGCATACCGGATATGCCTGGGGACCGTTCGTGCTAGCACATTTGTACTATGAGCTTCATCAGTTTGTATACCATGGATCCATAGGATTGGGCTGTAGAGTGACATTATTACAAGTATGGGCTTATGAGCATCTGTCGGTGACCCAATCGATACATTTTAGAGGCAGGGGCCATGGGCACAATTTTGTGCATTTATATGTTATGATTACATCTCAGCCATGGATCGGGAGATTGGAGTACTGGCGTCGGGTCATTGATGAGATCAACACTATGGTATGGAGACCATACTGAGAGTGTGAGGAGTGGGAGGATGACACAATGGAGTTGTCGTACATCTTCAGGAGCAGGTATCTGATTGGGCGGGCGCCCTATGTACTGGAGAGGCAGTTGGTGGATAGGGTTGGTAGGTAGTTTGGTAGGATTCAACGGATGCCATGGGGTTCTGAGATGTATGCTTGGACAGTGAGGGATCAAGCATGCTTCAGGCTATTATTTTCATATAATCAGGTAGTGATGCAACTGGTGGAGATGACTCCCTTGCCGTGGGATATGTGGCCAAAGATAGAGGATGTAGGGATGGATGCAGAGTATACTATATATTGGGCTGAGCATCCATTTCCTCGACTGACAGATCCAGGGGAGTAGATAGATGGAGATGGTGGGGGGATGAGGATGATGATGGAGATGGTGGGGGTAGAGACCGATGGAGGAGGCAGAGTGTGATAGGAGAGAGGAGAGTGGCTCCATGAAGAGAGGGTGGAGAAGAGAGACAGGCTCATGTGGTGAGAGGCAGAGGTGGATTGCCTTTACAGGTGCCAACAACACAAGGTCTGAGATAGGTACAGGGATGAGGACAGGGGCAGCCATAGGAGCAGCCACAGGTACATGGGCATGAGTAGGTATAGAGGCATGAGAAACCATAGGTATAGGGGGGAGAAGGAGGATGAGCTATTGGAGTTGAGGGAGATCTGCTAGGGACATGCAGATGAGATCTAGGATCTGGAGAGGGAGATGACCAGACTCAGAAGATAGCTAAGGGACATGGAGTGGGAGAGAGATCAGGCTATCCAACATTATACCGAGGCTGAGACAACACTAAGGGTAGGGAGGCAGGCACCAGAGGACACAAGAGTTGGTTATGCTTATGTTATGCGAGCCAGGGAGGATATAGGCTACTACAGAGACCTATACTATGGATTTGTGCCACCAGAGCAGCGGGCTAGGAGCTTTCGTAGACCATCACGGACAATGACGACCACTGGAGGGAGGGACAGGAGACAAGCATCCATCAGTGGGGTTATGGGTCCTCCACCACCAATAGATAGAGGGGATAGGAGAGAAGATCCTAGGGCGGGTCCTTCTAGGGCTCAGACTCCGTCGAGGCCAGTGGCTCCGAGGGAGGGAGTTCATCATAGCCTTAGAGGGCTCCCTATGTATCAGTTTTGTACCATTTTGTATGATGACACCTTCAGGTGATTATAGCCATATGGTTTTAACATCATTATATCATGACACTTATGATTATATATATATGAGATTCATCCTTGTGGCAGCTATATGCATGTGTACCTATGTGATGCTTTTATATGTTTCATGATGTATGTTTCTATGTGATGGTTATGAAATGGATGCAAATATGTACATAATGAAATGCAATATTTTGATTTTTTATATTTTTTATATGTTATGCATGATACAAATGTGAATGTATGAAATGCAGATGAATATGATAATGCAATTAACTATTTACATGATGAAAATGTAAAATGTGCTAACATGTGTTGTGTGCAGGATGTGATGCAATTGTGATATCTATATGTATGTATGAAATGCTTAATATGTGATAATCCAGGCACAACTACATGAAATGCAAATGTTTTTGGTGTGTCATTATACTCAGTCATGTGATAGCAGGCTACATGGACTCAGGAAGGACGATGGAGGTCAATTAAGAAAGGGGGATGGAAGATAGAAGATATGAAAGTGAAAGAGCTTCTTGTGTGTTATCATCATTGAGCTTTATTATGGCAAGTAGGTTATGACAATCCAGGCATAAGTTTGACCCAGAAAGTCATTGGACCTATTTGCATGGAGATAAGACAGTCACAAACAAGGAATGCCCTCGTTCATACTAGACTCATAGTGTTCTCATATCCTTGGACAAGTCATAGCATGACTAAGAGACAATCCACAGACAACAAAGAGAAAAAGGTGACGATACCCCATCCTCGCCTTTCTAGTCAAAGACATCTTGGAGATAGAATCTCTAGTCAGAGACATCCTAGAAAAGCTAAAAGACATGTCACCAAAAGATAAAATCAAAATAAAACCAAGACTCGACACCAACATCCACTATAGTTCTCAAGTTTAGTGTCTCTTGTCACTTGTATAAGTCTATTTGATTATGGTCACAATGTTTACTTTCACAAAAGGATAGATAACACTGAACCATAATGTTGTCTGAGTCTATTAAAAGATTTGATTTGTTGAAGCCTATTGTTGTTGTTGTGTCTCATTCGAAACTGACTGAATCCATGAAATTGATACTTTATTGCAGAGAAGACAAAACTTTATTGCGGATTGGTGATGCAAATGTTGCTTTATTGCGGATTATGCACGGATAGAATGAAGAAAACTGGAAGAAACTATACTCCTTGAAACATGTTATGCTCTTAGTTCCACACCCATCACTAGACATAGGATTTGCCTTAGCCACAGATAGGAGCTCGTTTATTATGGATGGAAAGGGTGAAAAGGAGGGATTATTAGGAATGACTAACCAATCTTAGGTAGATCAATAACAAGCCATGATGGGAATGGGTAAGTTTATTATGGATGTACAGGCTGTGAGTGTGTGCAAAGTGAAAGGATGAAATGGAATCCTGAAGGAGGGAGGAGCAATGTCTCTACACATGGCGTCAGTGACCCGATTTTCACCATGGTACTTTCCTAGGGTGCCACCAAAGTGGTTTTCACCGTTGGACAAAAATGTTTTTCTGTTTTTCCATTTTTTTTGAATTTTTGAATGTTTTTTAATTTTTTTTAATTTTTTCTTTGTATTTTTAAATTTTTTTGATTTTTTGTATTTTTAAATTAGGATACTCTAAAGATCTATGTGTAAAACCTTCGAAGGTGCATGTTGTTGATAGGATCCTCCAAAGGTTCACCCTCTATGGTTGAGAGCTGATATGCACCAGATCCATATGCTACTGTGATGATGTAAGGACCAAGCTAGCTTGGTTCGAACTTGCCCTTCTTCTCTCCGTCCAGTTGATTTTTAGGGTTTTCTTTGAGAGCTAAGTCACCTACCTCAAATGAGTGAGGCTTGACTTTATGATTGTAACTACAACGTTCCTTGACTGAATGATGTGTAGCTCGAGTGACTGTATTCCTTGATAAAGGAACTGAGATAGAATTACTAGTGTGTGGACTACACAGGCCCATATGCGTGTCACCTGAAGAAGTTTGGGCATCCCTGATAACAAAGTCCTTCAAGGAATATTCATTATAGGTCCATGATGTATTACCATAAGGGAAAGGATGTGTGGAACAATTGGATGAGTTATGAAGGCTTATGATTTTGAAAAGAAGTGAAAGTAGGATAGCATGATGGAGACTTAAGATCAACTAGTATGTTTTTTGACTTAAAATTGTAGAAATTTTGCCCCCAGTTATCTTGATATTAGGGGAGATCAACTCTTGTTCTTTTTGCTTCATAGGATTTTTATCCTTGAATTTGATTTTTGCAGAGTCCAATAGCTTTTGATTTTGATTTGAACTAAAGGCCTTTTCTTTATTTTTGACTTTTAGATTTTTCTTTTCAAGGCTTGATTTTTGATCCCCAATGAGTAAGGGCTTTTATAATTCTTGTTGATCCAAGTCTGGAAGTGGAGTGGAAATGGAATGAGTGGATGAAATGGTAAAGCTATGTGAGCTCTCAAGAGGGCTGGAAATACACTCAATAGATTCTTTGTTGGAGCCACTCTTAGGACTATTGATATCAAGAGTTGCTTGCACCACTAGAGGAGATTTGTATTCAGACTTAGTAGCCACAACACTAGGTGGTTCACAACCAATTAGTTGGCATTGCAAATTTTTCGTAGATTGTTCTCGTCGACTGAATAGCTTAGGAGATAGTGGGAGTTGATCAACATGAAATACATACTCACCACATCCCAGGTCTTTAATCTTGAACTTTTCTTTGAGCTCTGTTTGTTTGGATGTAGAAGCATTTAATTTTTCTAGATCCACATATGCTGATGAAGGAATAGACTCTCGATTGACTGGAATTGTTATTTCTGATCTAGGTCACAGATTGTTGCAATATATGAATGGATTTGGGTCAGCTTTGATGGTCACTTCAACTCCATTGTGTGGATACTTGATACATCGATGATATGTAGATGGTACTATGCTCATCTCATGAATCCATGGATGTCCTAGCAATATGTTGTATGTGAGATCCAGATCTAGGACTTGACAAACCACATCCTTTGTAACTAGCCCAAATTTGAGAGGCAAGGTGAATGTGCCTTTGGATGAACGCTCTTCATCATCATATGCTTTGATGGTAATTTTGTTTGTAGAATTCACAGCTTTATCATAATATCCCAATTGTTTAATAGTGCTCAATGTACAAATGTTTAGACCTGCTCCTCCATCTATCAGGACTCATTTTATTTGATGTTTGTGTAGGAAGGCTTCAATGTGTAAAGGTGCATTATGTGGATGACTTACGAAGGCGTCATTGGCTTTTGTGAATGTAAGGGAGTGTGGAATAGAAAGGTATCCCACCATGGCTTGAAACTGGTCCACGTTCAAATCAGTAGGGATAGAAGTGTCTCTCAAGATTTTTTCAAGAATGGCTTTATGTGTGGGGGATATGCATAAGAGCTCAAGGATGGAGATAAGCGTGGGTGTCTTCCCCAACTGTTCTACAAGGTCATACTTAGGCTTAGTTGATGAGGAAGCAGTGTTTTTAGCTGGAGAACCTTGCAAGGTGAATTTACCTCAATGAGTTGTAACATTACATTTAGAGGTAGGTTTGAAAGAAGATCCAATTCCTTTCAGGATGATCTTGGGTCTCTGGGTAGAATTCTCAGGTGTTTTGTTCTTGATGATAATGGTAGAGACATAATTGTCCATCAAAATGTGATTGATAGTTGAATCATAGTTATAGGATGCTCTAGTATAGTTGGTCTGGTCATTTGTGGCTTTAGCTTTTCGCTTGTCATGTTTTGGGAATGGTTCCTTAAACATTTCATGTTCTTGATTGGATGAGTGTCCCTCGATCTCAATGTCACCTCTATCAATAAGATTTTGTATGATGTTCTTTAGTTGATAGCAATTTCTTGTTTTATGTCCTTTTCTCTTATGAAATTCACAATACTCATCATCATTCCACCAATTTGGTTTGACCTTTGGCTCATATGGAGGCATATCTAGAATTGTGATTATCTTGTTTGCCACTAGCTTTTTGGAAACTGATTCTAGTGGTTCTCCTAATGGAGTGTACTTCCTTCGTGACTTGGAAGTTGTTTGAGTATTCACCTGATTGTTTGTAGAGCTTGATCCAGAAAAAATGATTTTAGGTCGCATTGTATTGGCATCCACAACACCATCATTGATTGTGTTCTTGTTTTTATTCCAAAATCTTGGCTTGTCTTTTCCTTTAAAGTCCTCTTTGTTTTCTTTGAATATTTTGATGATGCCTTGCTCAATTAGGACCTTCTCTGTCACTAAGCCTTTCTCAATGACGTCCTTGAAGGTGAACAAACAAGCTTTTCTTAGATCATAACCAATGTCTTTGTTGACATTTTGGGTGAACATCTCTACCATTTGTTTTGTGGAATTTCACAAGAGCATCTGCTGGCAAGATTTCTCCATCTTTGTAAAAATGATGAAAAATATTCTCCATCCTTTTGCTTGGTATTGCACAAGGTAGTGACTGATATGTCTGTCTCTATGTTGTATGAGAAATGTTGGATAAATGCCTCTGCTAAGTCACCCCATGACTTAATTTCAGGTGGAAGTTGGGAGAACCATTCCATAGCTTGATGTCCTAAGCTTTGTGGGAATAATCTCATTAAATATGTCTCTTCTACTGCTACATCAATGCAAGACGTGAAAAATTGTCTTATATGTGCCTTAGGATCCCCTTTTCCTGTATACTTATCAAACTTAGGTGTCACAAAGTATGTAAGAAATGGAGGCATTGGAGTTCTTTTGTCAAATGGATAGGGACATATGTCTCTCATTTTTTGGTGTATTTATGTCCTCCATTTTCTTTTGTAAGTCCTTGATTTGCTGTTCCAAATTATTCTTAGGTGGAGATCGACTTCTTGGACCATACCCCATGCCTGAACCACCAGGTGGAGGAGGAGCATGTTGCATATATGGATGATATTGATCATACACATGTTCATATGGAGGAGGTCTATAATGATGCTGCATATATGGACCACTTGGTATAGAGTCATGATGAGGAGCAGAGTATCTACTTTGTCCTTGTATACCATACTCTATAGGCATGTCATGAGTTTTTTCTAGTGTGTTGCCCCCAAATTTGACACGGGGTTTCCTTGTGTCCAAATTTTGATCATGCCTTTGGATATCCAATTGCTTTGGTGGTAGGTCCTTCGCATTGGCATGTGATTGAGTATATTTTTCTGCATAAGACTTCCATAATGGTCAGTGAAGGTGAGTATCATATGCTTGACCATGTGTGTATGGGACCTCAGGTTTTTGGAACAAAGATAATGGTGATTCAGGCACAAGATGTGGTCCTCTATTGCCTCCACTATTAGGCCTCCTTTGATCCATGTTGAGGTGAGGTTGTTGCAAAGGTTGATTTTCCATTATTTGAGACATGTCAAAATCATGAGGAATCTTGGCTCCACTTTGTGGCATCACTTGTAAGAAGTATTGTCTATCTCTCCTCATTATTTCCTCAACCAATATATTGAAATGGGGATCCATAATGGTGTCTTCCACTTCTACTAAATGTATAGAAATGTTGTCCATATTGTCATTGTGTGTATCATTGTTGTTTGTAGTGTCCATGTTCTCAACATTTGGAATGTTTCTATAGGCATCCATGTCAGGTAATGTGGTATGATCAGAATTGAAGAAGATATCATTGTCATACTCATAGGCACTCATGTTTGCAGACTCTTGAGCCTCTTTAGCTTCTCTCCTAGATTTTTGGGAATGAGTTTCAACCATGAACTAGGTCTTGACCAAGATGTGTGAAACTAGATGAAAATAGAAAAGAGTATGGAAGACCAAGAGTTGGATGGAATGTAAATGAATCTGAGGTGTACTTGCAATGTCCCAAGTGTAAGACCAAGTATGTATGTAGTAGAGTAGGTGTGAATTCCAAAGAGATGATAGTTTCTTTTGATGAGGTAAGTTGACCTTGACTCTACGTAAGACCAAATGAGACCCAAAGGTGATAGACCTTGATGAGGGACCACTTAGCAAGATGTTGTTGTATGTAATGTGTTGACAAAGTATGATGAGGACAAGAAAGTGACCTTTTGACTCAAGTTTAGATAAATGTGAATGTAATGTAAGGTGTAAATCAATGATGGACTATGTGAGACCCAAAGATAGGTTGAATTCTAGATGAAAACCTAGAGAGATAACCTAGGAAGCTCAATAAGTCTGAAACTGACTGTTCTTGTTTGCTAGACTGTAAAAGTTTTTCAATTTTGAAAACAGACATGCATGTATACTTCACAGACGTGGTTTCCTAACACAGACATGGTTCTGTCAGACACAGACGCAGTTCTGTCAGACACAGACGTGTTTCTGAGATTTTGTAAATGCAACGTTGTTCAAAAGACACAGACGCATTTTTGGCCTTCACAGACGCATTTAGATGACACAAACGTGGTTCTGTCCAACACAGACGCATTTCTGAAAATTTTGTGCAATTTTTCCAATGTGTGAAGTTGCTTGTTGTGACCAAATCTGAATGTTTGACTATTTTTCGTGACAAGAGGACACAATGTTGATGAGGACTCAATGTTTGCAAGTGTTTAAACTCAAAATGACTCAAAGAAAAGTGTGTTGTTTGATATAAAATTGTTTTGCATACACTTGAAGACACAAAAGACACAATGTTTTGATGTTTGGCCTTGAATGTTTGAATGCTTAAAATAAGTCAAGCACAATTCTTATGGCTGGCTAGGACAATAGTTGTTGATTCCCACATGAGGCTATGCAATTCAGAGTGGATACTTAGATGCTTGACCCCACTGGCTCCACCCTTGGCACTCACTTCTCAGGGCAGCCAAGCATCAGTCCCCATGAAAACTCCTCATGGCAAACTTTTTATCTCTACTAAGAACCATATGTGTGTGGGCCGCTCCAGAGGTCCGACCTCCTACCCCAACAACTAGAAGGATTTTGGCTTCTAAAACAAAAAGGTGCTAGTAAGGGCATCCGCTCATGTGGCCATACATGTGGCACTTTCAGGTCTACAAATACAGAAGGCTCCCAGCCAGTAGGGGTTATGCCCTACAATTGATCAAATAAATTTGATCAAACGAGTTTATGGGGAGACATAGTGTCGGTATGAACTAATTAGCACACGCTATCCATAGTTTTCACCATGAATACAATTGTTTATAGTGGTTCAAAAGAGGTGGGTTTTCCTTGCTACCACTTGGGTCCTTCTCTCCTCACTAGTAGTCCTAATGACCACATGGGGAGACAGGCCCTCTAAAGATTAAACAAAAAGAGCCTATTTCTCAAGACACAAAAGACACTTGTTCAATTTTAGTGCACCAATTGAAGTGTTTGCTAGTCTATAAAAACAAGGCACACAATAAAGATCAAAAACCCTTGCCAAGGTCCTACAACAAAGATCTATTAGTAGTCTGAATTGTTTCAAATGATCACCCCTTCCTACAAGCATACAAGTTAGGTAAATTTTAGATCCAAAAGACTTTGTGAAATAGGGGCCTTCAACAAAATGATTTTGCTTTCAAGGCAAACTGCACTAATTTTGTTAGCTAGATCTAAAGATGTTAGCTCAATATAAACCAGATCTAAAATCCGAATGATGAAAAACCAAATCAAAGAAACCAAAATGAAACAACTGCACACAAACGCAGTTATCAGAAACACAAATGCTATATAAATTCCCAGACGTGGTTAGATCTTACACAGACGTGATTCCTGAACACAGACGTGGTTCCCGAACACAAACGCATATGAAGACTTCACGGATGCGACTAGGGAACATAGACATGCCACCTGGAATCTGCAAAAAAATAAAATACTGTCGATGGTGTAGACACAATTCCAGATGTCACATACGTGATAGAAAATCAAAAACGCAATCCGAAAGTATGCAGACACAAAAATATCAAAATGTTGTCGGAAATGTCAGATCTGCAACTTCAAAAACACAAAATCTACAACAAAAGATGTTAAATGCAAAAGGGACAAGAGTCCCACCGGTCGTGCCAAAATGTATATGGTGAAAATGGATATTGAGAGACTAAATGAATTCAACCACAAAACCGTAGCCTAACAACAACAAAGATCCACCATAACATATGAAGATTACCTAAGACAATGCAAATCAAATGAAAGCACAAAGATTATACCATCACATGTCCAATAGGGTTTGGATCTCCATTCTTCCTATCTCCATTGATCTTGCTTGATATATTTTCTTTGAGAATTTATGTGCACAAGAGCTCAACAAAGAACGGAAATGTGGTTGCAAGTGGAGTCGCATATGAAAGTTCAAAGGCGTAGTGTAGTCGAATAATCATCAGGTGTTGATAATGAAGGAAGCATCTCCTTATATAGAAGACACTATAAGAAATGGAGGGATAAGATTGAGAGGTGTAAAAGATAAATGGTCGGCTATGATTAGAGGGTAGGTAGAGAAAACAAGAAAATAATGAAAGGGTAGGTAGTGTAGGAATTAAGAGATAAATGACATGTGTCATAGGTGGAAAAGGCTAATGAATTAATTAAATAAATAAAGATTTATTTAATTAATAGAAGAAGTGGGATAATTAAATAAATAAAAGTATTTATTTAATTTGGGAAAAGGGTAATTTAAATAAATAAATGTATATATTTAAATGAGAAATAAGGCTAGAAGAGGATAAATGAATTAATTAAATAAATAAAGATTTATTTAATTAATAGAAGAATTATGCTAAAATAATTAAATAAATAAAATATTTATTTAATTAGATAGGACAATTTTAGGTGTCTACACCACCAACTCCTACATGCTCAATGCATATGACAGTCTCGGTGCCCATCCTCGTCTCTCCTCCTCCCCATATCTAGCATACATTGTAAACTCATGGGATATACTCTGTTGTCTCCCATACTGTCTCAAAACCCTAGATACTACAAATCACTCAATAATAGAAGACAATTTGTCACTCAGAGGTTGAGTCATAAACATATCTTTCCACTATGCCCTCCAATTGTCCCACAGCTCTAGACCCCTATATGGTCTCCACACCATAACGCTCTAGTCATCTAACTGCCTCCTCCAATAATCAGTCTTTCCCAGGTGGGGCTGTGTAACATAACCTAAGTAACAACATACAATAGGGTGGTGTGCCTCTCTAGAATCATCTACAATAGGTCTGCACACTGGGATATGCTTCCATGCCCATATCTACAAAACTAAGACACCTATTTCCATGCTCTTCCCCTCACGATAGACAATTTCACGCATCTCATGGTACATATGGGCAAGTAAGCATGAACCTCACCCTAATCTAACTGCATGAGTCAGCAATATCTCTAGCATTTTGCCCCAACCACATAAAAACCCCTGTTGTCCTCTGTCAGGCATCACAAAAGAACCAATCATGCCAGACAAAATGCAAGCAAGAGGGTACTCTGCACCATACCTTCTCATCAAATCGTCCCAAGTGATATCACGATCAAGGATAGTCTCATCATGGAATATACATCTAAGAGACAAAATAACTGGTCATGGAGTAGAATCATGATCTACTTTATCTCCAACAAATGGAATCCTCAATATCCTGTAAATATCCTTCAGAGTGATCATCATCTCTCCCACCGGAAAATGAAATGTGTTATGCTTAGAATGGAAACACTCAACTAATGCGGTCAACATACCGTGATTCACATGGATATCGGGCATCTGTAACAAATATCTAAATCCACACAACCTTATGTGACCTCTCTATGCATTCGATAAATCATGCACTAATCTCATCATCGACGGAAAGTTACACCAAAACTGAATATCAAGCAATTGAATCTGCAAAATCGAACACACAAATCATCAGTGCATGATGAAATTTGTGCTAAGAATGTGATAAACATGATAAAGAACACAAATTTACAACATTCAAAATCAAAAATTGCTCTTTAGACCTTCAAATATACTCATTGTTTTTCATACGAGTTACCACAGACAAGCAGCAACTCGTATGAGAAAACACATCAACCCACATGAGAAAACACTCTCATATGATAAACAATATCATGTTGCATGATTAAATGGTCTCTTAAAACATTTCCGTACGAAACAAGGGTAAACACCAGATCGCAAACCCTACATGCCCATATGATAAAACAAAAAATTCCAAGAACTCGTACGATAAAACGTATAACACCAAATGAAAAAATGACTCAACACGACTTCAACTAAATTTCACAATGAAAAATTCAAAAAATTAGAAACTCAAAAAGTTTAAGATCGATTACATACTGTTGGGACATACTTCCATAGTTGATTATGTCATCTCTGGTGCTTGAATCGATGCTCTTGAATCAAAATCGCCATTTTTCTTTGCAGGAGGTTTTTCAAAATTTAAACTTTGAGAGGTGAAAATGAATTGACAATGACACATTGAACCCCTTATATAGACCAAAACCTAATTTTTAAACTTGCTCCGATGGACACAGAATTTGTACCCTTCACTAAATCGACTGTCCTTAGTCCATTTCTGGGATCAAAATCAAAATATGACGTCAAATTTCTAGTCAAAATTTCACAACATTGACCACTTGGTATTTTCGTCTTCCGATCACTTTTCCAATCATTTTGTGCTCAATTCAATTCTGATTTTAAATCTTCAACATCAATCTTTGTGCTCAAATTATCATTGCTAAATCTTTTTATCTTTTCAAAATTGCCTAAAATCATTGTACCCTCGCTATCTATGTGTGTGAAAAGTGGACCTGTATCTGTCTCTGTACCTGAATACACAACACTTCAAATAAGTCATTAGATGCATGGTTAATAAATCAATAATCAATAATGAATAATAAACCATTGCAAAGTGATCTATTGCCTTCTGGTAGATGCGAGTTTAGTCTTTCTCTTAGATGTTTATATGCAATACCACTGACTAGATGACACCTAAACAAAGGATTTAATCTATATGAGCATGAATTTGAACTAAATGAATGCACGATTAAGCTAGATAAATGCAAGATATGCAAGATTAATGAATATTAGACTAACATGATTAAGCTATGAATGAATATTTAAGCTAAATGATTTAACAAACATGCAATAATTAATATGCAATATCTCAATGCAAATTCTTAATGAACCTAGAGAAAAAACAACATAATAACAATATATTCTCTAGGATCCCTAAATGAGAGATGAGAGCCTAAATTTATAGAAAATTCAGAAAGAAACCAATGACTGAGATCAATTAGCAATGAGCGGTCAAGATTTTCCAAGAGGAAGCACAATCTAGGTGAATTGATGTGATTGGGTTTTTTTCTCGGTTTTAAAGGAAATTGAACTAAATTAAGATAAAATCAGAAAAAAATGGTTTATTCTCTATTTCATTCAATTTTAATATTTAAATGTTTTAATTGCTTTCTTTGAGATTATTGATCAATTTTTAATTTGTTTTTCAAGATTATCTCCAATTGATTTCTTTTCTCAATTTTTAATTCTTTTTTTTTGGTCAATTAATTCCTTTTTTGATGATTTAATGGCAAATTGATTATTTAATTAAATATGCTAGGATATTCAATAAAACAAATAGGATAATTGTTAAAAATGATTTACTTGGAATGATCAATTAATTAAATAAATATTTAATTAATATTGGCTGATTCATTTGCCATGTGACATTGGTGATTTTAGAAATTAATTATCTACTCAAGATTAAATTTAATTGCCTTTCGTTAGGACCTTGGTGACGATGTTGAGATTAGGGGCTTATGGTTTAGATGATGATTTTTAGGGTATTACATTTGCCCCTCTTTGAATTAATGTGCGAATAGAGCATTGTTTCAAATAATAGTTGATGTCTAGGAGATACCAATTCTGAACTTGATTGATAATGAACTAGATGAAGAGTGAGGTATTTAGTTTGATTTGAAGCAATGAAACTGAACAGAGTTGATTAAAGTGAAACTGATCCCGAACTTGATTGAACTAGGACCGATGAAGAGAGAAGATACCGAACTTGAACTTGATGGGTCAAGAAGTGGATCTTACTGATCTAGAACTTGATTGAACTAGACATAGTGAGTGGAGAGAAAACTGATCATGAACTTGATGGATCAAGATACGATGAGCGAAGATAAACTATCCAGCTTGATTTGATGCGATGAAACTCAACACCTACTTGGATTGAGTGTGTGATCAAAGATACTCTTTAAACCCTTGATTTAGTTTAAACAAATAATCAGCTTGATGAATAGCGATAAAACTGATTAACGTTAAGAGACTTATTTAGATGAAGACAATATCAGCTTGATTTGATGCGACGAAACCGATATGCCCCTAGAGATTGATTTGATTCAGATGATAGAGAAATCTCAACTTGATATGAAGCGATGAAGTTGAGATGCCCCTAGTGATAAGGTCTTGTTTGATATTATATAAAGATTAGCTACTCAACTTGTAATGAAGATTTTCTTGACTTTGAGGATGATGTCATGAGTATGCCCCCTCAAGAGCAAAATCGAAAGATAGCGAGGGTTGCACAATGATTTCAAGCAATTTTTTGAGTGATGATAAGTTATTTGAGCACAAAGATTAATGTTAAAGATTAAAATCAGAGTTAATGTGAGAATTAAATTGAGATTTAGCATTGATTAATGAGAAATTGAACGCAAATTCATGAAAAGAATGAGCAGTTGATGAAAGTGCTAAGTGATCTTAGTTGTGCAAAATTGACTAGGAAGATGATCTCAGATTTCAATTTTGATCCCGAAAATGGATCAGGACGGGCAAATTAGCATAGGGTACAGTTTTCACATCCATCGGAGCAAGTTGAAAAATTAGGGGTTTAGCTATATAAGGGGTCCATGTGTCATTTTCAAGTCATTTTCACCTCTTCAAGTTTGAAATTTTAAAAGCCCTCTGCAAAGAAAAATGGCCATTCCAATCTAGGAGCACCATTTTGAGTGCCAAAGATGACATAATCGACCACAAAACTATGACCCGATGATAAGTGATCGATCTTAAGCCTGTTTGAATTCTTAAATTTTGAATTTTGATTGATTTTTTTTTGCATTTTTGAGCCATGTAAAGTCACGTGCCATGGTTTATCATGCGGGATAAGACCATTTCTCATATGATAAACTGTCACTTTAATGTGTTATCGTATGGGCATGTAGGGTTTGTCATTCAGTGTTGTCCCATGTCTTGTATGAACTTGTTCTTGAGTCCCCACTTTGTCATGCGATGTATAATGTTTTTTCGTATTGTGATAGTTTTTCATGCAATGTATAATCTTGAGTCGTACGAAATTCTGCCCTTCTATGAAAACTCGTATGAAAAACAATAGGCATGTTTTAGGGTCAAAATATCAAACTTTGATTTTGCATTTTGTATTTTTGGCTTCGCAAGCATGTTTAGCATTAGCGCAATTTGGATCACATGTTGATAGTGTTTATGGTTGATTTTGCAGATTCGGTTGCTAGATATCTTGTTTTAATGTGTGTATCTACCTACGATGAGATTAGTTCACATTTTATGAAATGCAGATAGGGCGCAGATTGATTTGTGCGGTTTTGGACACCTTTTGTAGATGCTAGATATTTGTGGAAATCACAGGATGTTGACTGCATTAGCAGAGCGGTTTCATTTAGAGCAAAACACTTTCCATTTACCTATAGGAGAGATGACTATCACACATGAGGATGTTTACCAGATTCTCAAGATTTCATTTGTTGGTGACAAGGTCGATTATGATTCTGCTCAGCAGCCTAGTATTTTAGCTTTGAGATGTATATTTCATGATGATACTATCCTTAAGCAGTCCATTACATGGGATGTTATGATGGCTAGGTATAGTGAGTAGTTTTTGCTAGCATGCGTGTTAGTAGGTATCATTGGTTGTTTTGTTATGCCAAACAAGGGACAACAGGGTTTTTTGTGTGGCTGGGATAGGATGCTCGAGAGACTATTGACTCATCTTGAGAGATTAGGGTGGGGATCTTGTTTGTTAGCCCATATGTATCATGAGATGCATGAGGTTGCATATAGGGATGGGAAGAGTATGGAAACATGAGTCTTAGTTTTGTAGCTATGGGCATTGGAGCACATCCCAATATACAGACTGATAGTAGATGATGCTAGAGAGCCTCACTAGCCTATTGTATATTTTTATTCAGGTTATGTCACTTAGCCCCATCTGGGCAAGACAAATTACTAGAGGAGACAACTCAATATTTGATCATGGTAGTATGGAGACCGTATAGGGGTCTGGAGCTATGGGATGACTAGAGAGGGCAAAGGAAGGATTTTCCATTGCAGTTTCAACTACTTTGAGTGCTTGTGTGCCGCTACCCAAGTTAAATATTGTGGGTTTTGATTTTTCTTTAACAGCGTCTACCACTCCATCATTAACAATGTTTTTGTTGCTATCTTTGTCGTATTTCTAGTATTTTTTCTTTTCTTTAGAACTAGAACCTTGTGATGTTTCTTTCCATAGTGATACATCTCCTTTCTTTATGATCACATCTTCCATTCTGAGGGCACTATCTACCATTTTGTTGAATGAAGAGTACACTTGCATTTGGATACTATATTTCAATTTAGGGATCAGGTTATTGATGAAGATATCCATCTTCTAAGAATCTGGAATAGGCCGTGAATATCTAGAGAACATCTTTCTCCAACGTTGAAGAAAGGTAAGAAAAGGTTCTCCTATTTTCTAGGGTTATGAGGTAGTATGGCAGAGCACAAGGATATCTTAGGAGTATACAATCTATGCCCGATATGGAGATGAGGAGAGACATTGATGGGCTCCGAGGTTATCCTATGCATTGAGCATGCATGAGCTAGTCGGTTTACAGTAACAGCGATGGGATTATTTGGAGGATGTTGTACATGTGGGGGTATTGCCCCAGTATAGGGATTGGTTCCAAAGATCCATTTCCTAGATTCACATATCCTACAGAGCATGTGCCTCTCATAGAGGAGGTCGAGGATGAGGCCCCAGCACAGGCACAAGTACCAAGTTAGGTACAGGGACGAGGACAAGTGCAGGGTCATAGAGCAGATGCACCTAGGCGAGCAGGAGGTGATCCTGGGGCTAGTAGCAGTAGGATACCAGTCGGAGTGAGACAATGGTGGAGAGGGGAGGGTGGGTTTCTAGGGGTTGTTGGGGTTGAGGTTGTTGGTGCTAGGATAGAAGAGGGTGGAGGGGAGGAGGAGAGAGCGGATCCTAGGTAAGTGAGACAACAGAGAGATGAGAAGGGAGGCGGAGAGGGAGGCAGAGAGCCTATGAGAGAGCAAGGTGTAGCAGATGCAACACGGTCTCTGGGGGATAGATTGGCAAGTTTGCCATCATAGTTACTAGTGGCACAAACGCAGCTTGTAGAACGAGACCGATAACTTGCTGAGGTTAGAGTAGAGAAAGATACTCTCCAGTGAGAGGTTTTGCATCAGACGAGTCGAGCAACCTATTATGTTGTCGTGTATAGTGTAGCAGTCCCAATGGCACAACATGTTGTTCCATATTCATAGTATATGGCTCGATCCTGAGGGAGCTAGGGCACCCAAATAGGACGTCGGTCAGTAGGAACCACCTCCTCCACCTGGCGATGAGGGAGAGGCAGAGAGATATATTTGTTATATCTCCTAGATTTTTTTATGTGTACCCTTTTTTTGTAGCCTTGTTCGATTCTTTCTTCGATGAGACATTGTATATGATAGTGGATATCATTTTTACTCTGAGACATTGAGATTATGATGATATATATGAGCTCTTGGTTTGATTTCATCGTACTTATGTTGATTGATTATGAGATGTCTTTCTAGATGCTTTATTCTATATGTATGCATATTATTTCAGTATGGATGTATGTAATGTATGTAATATGGATGTTTATTTTTGTTTCTTTTTCATATACAAATAAATGATGAAAATGAGTAACTAGTAATGCAAATGTTTATTTTTTCTTCATGCAATAATATGAATGCAAATAAGTAATAATGAAATGTATGGATCTATATAAGATGCTTATGTATGCAGCTAACATCTCAATACACAAGTACTCAATCAAAGAAATGATGATGAAAAAGAGACCACTTAGCTAAGAAAAGATGATGCTTCAAACTCTCACTCATAAGATAAAGAGGTCATTGTTATTATGCCGAAATCACTCAAAATACATAAAATTTTAGAATGAATGCAACCTAAACCTAGTCACTGGATTTGGAATGCTTAATTTTCATCACTGAGCATTTACAAACAGAGCAAGCAAAATAGAGTTCCTTCCTTTATATATGCAATATTTATTATCTTGTCCGCAATGACCCTTTTTTTTTTGCTCATATCCTTGGACAGACTACTCATGCATCTGGATTGCACATTAAATAAATTCCCTCAATAGACAAAGAAATGACTCCAACCTCCTTGTAGCATACATATAAGCAGAGTCGAGGTATGTGTGGCAATTTCACCTTGATGTTAAGGCACTTATCACAGACACCCAGCTAATTATATGTTTCCAGATCATTGGATTCATTCCTACAAGAAGAAAACAAAGAAAAGTATTATGCACCCAATCCTTGCTCCTCTTGGTCAAGATAGACTTCCTGCAGTGATTGGTTTCAAGCCATGAGGGTTCCAAAAGAACCAGGATGTCACAAAAGAGACTAAAAGATATGTACAAGCGAAAGCTAAGATGCAACACTTCAGTACAGAAGATAAGATGAACATTGATAAAATCTAAAAGCCATACTAATCTATGTCATTGTTTTGATTTGTGTGATCATTGATAGGAATTTCTGGTTTCAAAGAGTAAGTACCCCGTATAAGACTGATATGTTTGGTTTCAATGTACCCTTCCTTGTATAAGACATGTTGATGTTTTATAGAGTTTGATAGATAGATTAACAAGACATGCGATAAGTGTGATTGTAGACTTTGAGAGTTTGTCTATGGTTGGTTTGGTTTGAAGGATAGTCTATGGTTTCTTGCTTTTATTTTTAAGTTTTTTTGATTTGGAGATTTTTTATTTTTAGGATTTTTTTAAAGATATTTTAGAATTTTTGGGATTTTTTTTAGGACATTTTATAATTTTTAGGATTTTTTCAGCTATGCCCCCAGTATGCAGACCTATATGGCAGGATGATCTACAGAATGCATGTGGAGACAATGAATTTTTTATATGATCTATGTTAATGCAATATGCATGATGAAGATGCATTTCCTATTTGAACAAGGATGACCGTGTTTGTTTAGCATTTTGTAATACACCAATTGAATTGGAGGTACAAAACATTTCATAGATAAGCGATCAATCAATCCTTAAGGTCCCTTGGAACATCCAAACTAACACACTTAGTGACTAGGATTTACAAATGGAGACACAGAAAACTTCCCCATAGATTCTTGAAACTTTGATCTTCTTTTGCCCATGTGAGTGTAAATGAGTTAAATTCCTACTCTTGTGTTCACTAAAGATCCTTAGCATCCTATATGACTAGCTACATCAATTATTCTAACTTCAAAAGCATCCCAAATAGAGCCTTGCTGCCAACAAGCTTTTAGAGCTCCGATGAGGTTATAGATTGTAATTTCTCAAATATTGCTCCATTGCCAACAAGCGTCCATAGCCCTAATGGAGATACTCACATGTTCCCATAGTAAAGCTTTTAGTCATACTTGTATGCATGATATTTCAATTATATATCATCTCTTTTGCCTTGAGATGAATATTTGGCATAGCACTTTTTCTCTTTTTTTTTTTTTTCTTGCCTTGACTTGTAAGTAATGAAACCTACTTGGGTGTGACAATTACAATGGTGCTAAAGTAGAATGTTAGATTTTTCACTAGTCATATGATCAACTAGGTGTCTAGAATGAATTAGAGATTTTATTAATGTGTTTGAGATAAAGCAATTGATAGATTTTGGGTTAACAAGTCTCAAATAGTGAAATCACTACCCAACCATAAAGAGTCATCACATGGTGATGTTGAAAATGAATGACCTTAGGACCTCAACGACTTCATGTCCAAATATCTAAGAAAGGAGATGACCCTTGTTTGTCTTGAATGCAAACAAATGATAAATTTAGATGGTTGCCTTGTTTGATTGATGTTGCTATATGCAAATACAAAAATTTTGTGAATGCGATGCATTAAAAAAAGAAACTATATGTGATGCAGTGCTTTTAAAAAAATGATATGCAATGCAAAAAGAAAAATCAAAACTAACCTAGCCCTTAGATATAGTATAGTTTAAGGTGCATGTTGTTCATAGGGTCAAGGATTTTTGTGCAGGTAGTTCACTGGTCCAGCATAAAGATGTCTTTCCAAGAAGGACTCAGCTAAGTGTACATGTCCAGCATCTCCAATGTTGATTTCCTTAGTTTTCAAATTTGGTGATGAAACTAGGGTAAAGTCTTATGCAAAGGATTAGATAAGGGGTATGGAAGGATGAAAAAGAGGTGTTGGATAATGGATCATATATTGAAAGTTTGGTGGATGAGTGAATGGAAACATTTGTGGGATCACCATTGGCACACATCTTGAGGGATGGTGGATTGATGGAGGGAAAGTGGATCTCAAATTTTGATATTTGGATGGAGGAACAACTAGGGATTTTGGGCCATAAGGATCCAAAATGGATGAAGGAGGTGATGGAGAAATAGATTTGGAAGGTTTGGATGGAGGAACAACAATCTTGGCTGTTGTTTTGGATTTTTCTTTAGATTGTTGTGCTTCAAGGAGATGCTTAGGGATCCACATGGTTTTTGATTTTTCATGCTTTTGTAGTTTCTTGGAATGCATTGCTTCTACAAGTTCCTTAGGAACCCATATAGCTTTTGATTTTGCTTCATTTTTCTCAGTGAGCCTTTGTGTCCTTCTAGATGGATGGAAGGTATGTGAATATGTACACCTTTGTTGATTCTGCACAAGGGATGGAGGAATATAGGGCCCTAAAATGGATGGAAGGGATGAAGGGGAAGGCATGTATTTGGATTTTGGTTTCATAGGGATACCACCATCTTGAGGAATGTCACTGAGGCCATGACCCTTAATATTTATTTAACATGGAGGGGTTCTTACTTGTGAAGGTCTACCCCTTTGCATTTATAAATGTTTTTACTTGTAGGATTATGAGAGAGCTTTGTAGGCATGATGGATCCTTGAGGTGAACATGGAGGAATATGACAAGGAGATGAAAGTAAAATTTTATCTTGACATGGAAGAGGAACATTGGATGGAGTAGGAAGGGTGTTTGACTCTTCATTTTGAATAGGATCATTTGAAAAGGTGGAAGAGGCATCATCGTCTTGCTTAGGAAGGATTATTTTCTCTTGAGATGGAAGGGGATCATCTTGGAAGAAATGGAAAGGTATAATGGGATCATCATGGAATTCTAGGGAGGTAAGATCCTTTTCAACCATTGGATGGGATGGCCCTTGAGATAGCCCTTGAGGGTCAACATGAAAAGTTTCATCATTAGGTTCATTATTTGAGGGATATAATATGGATTGTTGTTGAGAAGCCTTAGGAGATGGAGGCATCATGGAAGAGATGGAGGCTACATGTAGGCCATTGCTATACACAGGTTCATAATTTTGATCATGCTTGGTAATGACATTTGGTTTCTCCTTAGGTGAACTTTTTATGATCTTCAATCTCAATAACACCATCATCAAGGAGGTGTTGAATTTTATGTTTTAATTTCATGCATATTGAAGTATTATGTTTATTATGCCTATGATATTCACAATAATTACTCAAAATTTCACATCCCCATGTGGTCTTTTTAGGAAATATGATAAGATTGTTCTTAAGAAGCTCTTCCAAAGACGACTAGTCAATAGATTGCCCCAAAGGTGTAATTTGTCTATCCAAGGGATATGTGTCTTTTTGTCTTAGTGAAGATGGCACATGATCTTGTATGAGATTTGGATTTTGATTTTCAATTACTTTTTGTTCCACCTTATGTAATTGTTTTAGCATTTCTTGAAGTCTAGTGTTCTTGATATCGTGAAATTTTATCTCAAGAGGTGTCATTAAATCTTTTTGTTGAATGTCATATATTTCTCTCTTGAGATCTTAAATTTGTTGGGCCAAGGTAGCCATGGACTTCTTCTTCTTGTCATGATTTTTAAAAGAGCTTATGGTTTGAATAGGCATTTATGACCGATGGGACCAAGAGCTAGATGTGATGCAGAAGTCAAGATCAAATTGAAGCTAGTTGTTCGTTTGACGTAGTGATTTGAGAGAAGTGACTAAGACTCATTCTAGTTTCGGGAATGATCTATCTTGTATAAGACATTATCTAAGTAACTTAGTTTGATTTGAGAGAAGTGACTAAGACTCAGTCTGGTTTCAAGAACGATCTATCCTATATAAGATGTGATCTAAGTAACCTAGTTTGATTTGAGAGAAGTGACTAAGAGTAAGTCTAGTTTATGAAACAAACTATCCTATATAAGACGTGATCTAAGTAACTTAAGTTTGATAAATAGTTGATTGAACTAGCTAAAAGATGATCGACAAAATCATGCAACACAATCACATGGGTACACTATCAAGATTGTTTATGCGCAGAATTATGATGACCAGTTTTATGCTCGCTATAGACTGATTAGGCAATTAGACTGATTCGACAAGTATGGCAGTTCTGGAAAAGTGTGTAGATAAACAAGTTTCTGGACTGACAAAATCAGGAATTCGTACAATAGAGTTTTATGACCCAGATGATAATTTAATAGCTCCCAGATGATACAAACAATTTCTCATACAAGTTGTTGCCTAAACTTGCATGACAGTTTAATGATCTCCAGATGACAATTTGATGATTATGATGATTATTAATATGACAATATGCTAAAGGCCAGATGACAATTTTATAGTAATAGAATGACAATTTTGTATACTTGAATGACAATTATTTTAGGACCAAATGATAAACTGACAGGACCAATTGAGACTCATAAGACAATAGGTATATAGCTAGACAATAATTAAGTAGACTAGTACAACAAAGGACTAGACAGAGACGAGATTCTAACACAGACAGAGTTTTGATGACTGACAGAGACCAATTTTTGATAAGGACAGAGTTTTTGATGATTGACAAAGACCAATTTTTGGACACGGACAGAGTTTTGATCACTGAGTTGTTGATGTTGTTGATTTGTTTTCTCTAGTTTTAGTATTTCAGTGTTAGTTTCAGTTTTGGGGATGAAAACACAAAAAACATGCAAGATATATATAATGACTTTAATCATAGTAGGATAACCCTACGGAAGTTGTCTTAGAGAAGAAAACCTTTGCTTGTTGACTTAGGTACACACCCAATAGCTAATCAGAATATGGCCACTGAGTCTCGGGCAATGGATTCTCAACACCGTATAAAGATAATGGGGGCATGATATGGCAAGTGTCTTGGGAGAGTTACTATCTCTCTTGCACAAAGATTATCCCCCTTTCAGAGGTGAATTGGGTAGATTCTATCTTATGGTTCTTAGTGAGGAATTTTGTTCAAAATTACCACTTGAAGTCATGCAAGCATGATTGAGGCCTATAGCCCGACAAGGTACCAAAACAAGTTGTAGTCATGTAAACATGATTGAGACCACAAGGCCCTACAAAATGCTTGATATGAGAGATCTCAAAGAGAAAACTCAAATAATCCTATCCTCTAAGACTTTAATCACCAGAGGCCTATTTATTATAGTGAGTTGGAATTATTAGGTCCATCTATACTCACTTGGGTTGTTCTCATAGGGTGATTACCTTTTCCCACTGTGACAGGCCCACTAAAGGTATACATATCTCAAAATTTAGAAAAAGCTTCGAGGGTCTAGATTTCTGATTGTCTATGAAAGGCAAGAGAATACTCTCCTACCTCTCTGATTTTTATGAAAACACAAAAGATAGATTTGTTCTTTTAACCAAATAGCAATTTAAGTGCTGAAAAAATTGAACTTTAAAGAATACACGAAGTTTGGCTGATTTTATTTAGGCAACCTACAAAACCAATGCATCATTAGTCATGTTGTTTTTGATTCTTTGATAAGCATATGTTTGATTGATAGATTCTCTATCAAGCGTTCTACAAGAAAATTAGTTAGACTATAAAAATCTCAGGCAAACAAAAGACAGACCAGGGTTAGCGTCAGTGTTAGCAAAATCTAAATTCAATTTATGAAAAACCCTGGAAAGTATACTATTTTTTAAAATATAAAGCAAAAATTTGTACGATAGATTATACCTTTTCGCACGAGTATTCTCACAGGTGCGAATGATAAAACACAGAGTCAAATAATCAGAGTAGAAACTTGTACGAGCTCCTTTTCTAATTCACATGATAAAACGCAAGTCTTGACAGAATGTCATATGATGAAGGACTTATACTCATACGATATTTTGTAGAGGTTGTATGGACGAGACCTGGAAAATTAAAAAAAGTGATTTTGAGGCCAAAGGATTGAATTCTGAGCCCCACGGTGGGTGCCAAAAATGTGTGTGTGAATAGTGGACCTGTATCTATATCTGTACCTAAATACACACCACTTCAATTAAGTTATTAGATGCATGGTTAGTAAATCAATAATCAATAATGATCAATAAACCACTGCAAAGTGCCCTATTGTCTTCTAGTAGATGTCAGTTTAGTCTTGCTCTCAGATGTTTATATGCAATGCCAATGACTAGATGACACCTAAATGAAGGATTTAATCTATATGAGCATGAATTTGAACTAAATGAACGCACGATTAAGCTAGATAAATGAAAGATTAATGAATATTAGAATAACATGATTAAGCTATGAATGGATATTTAAGCTAAATGATTTAACAAACATGCAATAATTAATATGCAATATCTCAATGAAAATTCTTAATGAATCTAGAGCAAAAACAACATAATAACAATATATTCTCTAGGATCCCTGAATGAGAGATGAGAGGCTGAATTTATAGAAAATTCAAAAAGAAACCAACAGCTGAGATCAATTAGCAATGAGCGGTCAAGATTTTCCAAGAGGAAGCACAATCCAGGTGAATTGATGTGATTGGCTTCTTTTCTCAGTTTTAAAGGAAAATGAACTAAAATTAAGATAAAATAAATTAAAAAACTGATTTATCCTCTATTTCATTCAATTTTAATATTTAAATGTTTTAATTGGTTTCTTTGAGATTATTTATCAATTTTTAATTTGTTTTTCAAGATTATCTCCAATTGATTTCTTTTCTCAAATTTTTATTCTTTTTTTTTTTGTTAATTAATTCATTTTTTGATGATTTAATGGCAAATTGATTTATTTAATTAAATATGCTAGGATATTCAATAAAACAAATAGGATAATTGTTAAAAATGATTTACTTGGAATGATCAATTAATTAAATAAACATTTAATTAATATTGGTTGATTGTTTTGCCATGTGACATTGGTGATTTTAGAAATTAATTGTGTGCTCAAGATTAAATTTAATTGCCTTTGGTTAGGACCTTGGTAACATTGTCAAGATTAGGGGCTTATGGTTTAGATGACCATTTTTAGGGTATTACAGTATCTTTCAATTTCGCTCCTGAGGGGGCATACTCATGGCATCTTTTAAGTGATTATCATTATTCAAAAGTCAAGAAATTTTTCAAATCTTCATCTAAAGTCGAGCAGAAATATTTTCAATCAAAGAAAATCAACTAAACCTTGTTACTAGGGACATCTTAACTAATGCATGTCATATTAAGTTCATATTTTTCAATGTCAAATAAAGAAATATCTAGGGGTATAACAATTTTTGTCCTTATCTAATCAATCTTCAAATCGATGTTCAGTTTCATCACATCAAATCAAGTTAGACATTCTCTCTTTCTAATCGATTCTTGGTCAATCAAGTTCAGAATCAGTTTTATCTCTCACTTAGTCGATTCTTGTTCAATCAAGTTCGGAATCGATTTTATCACTTTTCTCAGTCGATTCTTGTTCAATCAAGTTTAGAATCAACTTCTCTCACTTCTCTCAATCTAGTTCAATCAAGTTCTAGATTGATGCTCGTTTCTTGATCCATCAATTCAAGAACAATATCTCACTCTTTATCAGTCCTTGTGCAATCAAGTTCAGGATCGGTATCGCTTTAATCAATCTATTCAGTTTCATCACTTCAAATCAAGTTGAACATCTCACTCTTCATCGGTTTGTGATCCATCAAGTTCAGAACTGATTTCTATTTGATATCAACTATTCTTTGAACTAACGTGCTGCTCGCACATTAATTCAAAGAGGGGAAATGTAATACCCTAAAAATGGTCACCTAAACAATGGGCCCCTAATCTCGACAACATCACTGAGGTCCTAACCAAAAGGCAATTAAATCAACCTTGAGCACCTAATTAATTAATTCTTCAATCATTCATGTTACATGGCAAATAAATCACTCTATATTAATTAAATATTTGTTTAATTAATTAAATCATTCCAAGTAAATCATTTTGATCAATTATCCTATTTATTTAATTAAATATCCTAGCATGTTTAATTAATAAATAAATTTCCCATTTAATTTACAAAAAAAAGGAATTAATTTAAAGAACAAGAGGAATTAATTTACAAAAAGAGATTAATCACAAAAAGAGGAATTAATCTACAAAAGAAAGAGTTAAATTGAAAATAAAAGAAAAGAAGTAAATTGAGAGCAGAAATCAAACTTAAGATATTTCATTTTCTAAAATTGAGATAACTTGAGAAATCAAAAAAGCAATTAAATTGAATTAATCATTTTCTCTAAAAATAAAACTCTAAAGCTTTTCTTGAGGAAAGAGGTCCAGTTACATTAAAAAGGCTTTTTCTAAATAAAAATCTTGAGCTAATTTTATCTCATGTGCATGGAATCACCTATCTTTATCTCAAGTGCATGGAATCAACTAAATTTTATCTCCAATGCAAACTCAAACTTATGATCTAAATGCATTCAATCAAGTTATATTTGGAATCTATCTCAAGATTAACTTAATCTGATCTCTCAATTATTTCAATCAACCTCGATTGTACTTTTTCTTGAGGAATCTCAACTTCTCATTGTTAATCGATCTTGATTGTTGGTCTCTCTTTTGGGTCTCTATATATTCAGCCTTCATCTCTCATTCAAGACACCCTGGAGATTTATTGTTATTGTGCAGTTTTTTCTCTAGAGTCATTGAAGATATTGTGATTTGAGATTATTGCATCTTAGTTTAGTTTTTTGCATACTTATTTTAATCATTATTTCTTGCATTCATCTAGCTTAATCTTCATTCATCTAGCTTAATATTCAATCATCTAGCTTAATCTTGCATATCTAGCTTATCTTGCATACATTTAGCTTATTCTTGTGCTCATACAGATTAAATCCTTCATCTTGGTGTAGTCTAGTCATTGGTATTGCTTAGACAAATCTGAGAGCAAGTATATACTGGCATCTTTTAGAATGCAATAGGTTGATTTATTTTTGACTAAGGGAAAACAGGTTTTGATGGGCCCCTGAAACCCATTACAACAAGAGATCAAAAGATATCCATTAAAACACTACAAAAAGAAAGAGACAACAAACATATAAAAGACAGTTGACCAACAAACAAAAGTCTAGCAATAGAAAGACAACAAACAACAAACATGAATGACAGAGAAAAAGTCAACACTAGGTAAGTTCTTAAGCAGCTCAGCAACTTCCAGCTCTATTTGCTTCATGTCCGCTTGATTTCTTCAATCTCCCTACTTTGGCTTTTCTTTTTTCTAGTGCTCGCATGAGTTTTTCTACCATGACTAGTCTCCTTATCTTTGGGGGTGTCTTCCTTCACCTCAGTGATGTCTGCAGAGGCCTTATCCTCTTGGTAACTATCAAGCTTATTGATAAGAACTTTCATACATGCAGAGGCAGCCTTTAAGATCTTATGACTCCACTCCCCAATCTTTTTGAGCCTGTTATCAACCCCTTCCAGCCTTTTTTCAGTAGCCCCAACTCCGTTCTCTAGGATTTGTAAGCTATTACATTGATCATGAATGATATCCTTGACATTATTGATTTCTTTGGTAAGTTCACTTAAACAATCAAGGAGGGAGTAAATTTACCAGTGTCAATAGCCTCTAAAGTCTCAATTTGGTTGGCTTCCTAGGTTTGCTTGGCTTTTATGCTTGTAATTTCCTTCTGAACCCAGAGGAAAACCTTGTTGAATCTATCTGTGTCATTTTTGATGCAAAGGTCAATATCTAGATGGGAGCCTTCCTTGGAGTTGTCTCCTGCGGGATCCAAATTCACCTCCAGACCCACCTCCCTCACATATACACTCTTATCTTCCTTCATGGCAGTTTCCTCCTTAGCCAGACCCTCATCCTTAGAACCAGCCGAGAAGGGCGAATGGTTCTTAGCTCCCACATTCTCATTATTCAAAGTTTTCCTTTTATGCTTCTGGTTAGAGAGGATTTGGACCTACTCACTGTTAGCCTCCATATCATCATCAGTCTCATCTTCCTCCTCATACTAGCTATCATCATCCTCCCCTTCTACTTCCTTTTGGCCAACCCTTTACTCTGGTTCTCTTGCCCTATTTTTCTTCTTCTCTTCCTCGACCCAATGATTTGGGGGTCATCCTCAACATCAATTTCTATGTCATAACCTTCACCATCACCATCATCTTAGTCTTTTGATTCCTCTTCCAACTCATAAACCTCTGCAATGTTCAGATGGATGATTTTATTCTTTATGTGACTGTACAAAATCACCATGAGACCCTCATGCATAGCAAGATTGGTTTTGGGGTTGGAGATAGCGTCCTTTATCCCATCATTTAGGGCATGGAAGAAATAATATGGGATGAAAATTTTCTCTTTATACTGAAAATGGTTGAGAATAACAAAATGATAGCTATAAACCCTAGTAAATCTCCAATCTAATGTGATAAATTCCATAATAGCAAACAAGACCCATCACCAAATCAACTTAATTACCTTTGGTGAGTAGTAAGTATGGATTCCCTTCACCAGTCTGTCTTTCTCCTCTTGATCCTTAGGGAATTTCTTCACTGCAACATCAAACAACTTCCTATCCATATAGAACTTGATGTCATCCATCGGTAGACCCGTAGCCTCAACGATCATGGTTTCATTCACCTTGTCCTTCCTACTACCAATGGTCAAAGTGCCTTTATTCCATCCCTTTTTGAAATCCTTGTAATTTTTGGTTGTTTCTCTTGCATTCTCTCCACAAAATCAGTCGTCTTAGATTCTTGCAGCACAGCCCAGACCTGAGGACGGTCTCACCATTTATCAATTTTGGTTGCCTCTGTTCTCTTGTGATTTCCACCCATTTTGCTATCAATTTCTATCAACTGTGATTTCCTGCAAATACTACTCTTTGCTATGGACATTCTGATTAGCAGGGGAGAAAACACTAGAAGCCAATGGATATTTCTAATGCTTCTGCTCGATAAGGAAAAAATCACACACAAAGCATGTGAGGTGATCCAACAATTATTAATGTACCTCCTTCTTGGCTGCATACAAAATCGATTCCTGCTGCCATGACCTCCCATATCATCTCGGGAAATGATTTCAAATCTGGCCTTTCTTACCATGGTATCTTTCATAAATTAATATGTCACATGCCACTCGAGGGATCTCCCCCTCACTATTCTAGAACTTGATTTGCTCGCTCCGTACTGCCTCATTGGTGGCCCAGTTAGCACTCACGTTGGCCTCTCTATAATCATGAGAAATGTAGCACTGATCGAATCCCTCAAGCATCTCCCTGGCTAAATTAATGATATTTTAAATCATCCATGAGGGTTGGTGTTTACTAAGGAGGTAATTCATAATGTTTTTAGAATCCCCCTCCAACCATAACAATTTGACACCTAGATTATGTTCTAATTTGATAGCTTAGAGGGTGCCCATAGATTCAACCAGATGATTAGTCTGATTCCCCAAGGGAAAGGCCATCACCCTAATACAAAATCCAACACCATTCTAGATAACTCCACCATAGCCAGCTAGCCCTAGGTTCCCTTTAGCAGCCCCATTGAAGTTAGCCTTAACCATTCATTAGGGGAAAATACCAGCTGCACATACTTCTTTTGATTTGGTTGGTGTTGGTGTCCATGTAGGTTGGGATGTTCCAACTCTTGAGAACATCAAAGTCCTCCTTACTATTGTAGTAATACTCTCCCCTAGCCATCATGTTCTCAACAAAATTATAATTTATCTTGGCCCAAACCACCTCAAAGGGGTTAATATCATTCCTGAAGATTATGGTATTCCTCTCTTTCCAGACACCCCAAAGGATATGTGGAAAGGAAAACTTCCATAAATTTATAATGGTCGGATTGTTTGTAATGCAGTACCAACTCCTAAAATAGTCTTGAATCTCCTTTGGGAACACCCAATTCAAACCCCAATGTTGAAAAAACATAGTCCAGATAGGTTGGATATAAGGACAGTGTATAAAAATGTGGTTCACAGATTCCTCATCATTGAGACAAAGATAGCATCTGTTGGGGATGCTGAAACCCCTCTTTCTCAAGTTATATGTGGTTAGTATCTTATTTTGCAAAAGAATTTAAAAAAATATTAATTTTAGGAGTCAATCCTGTATGCCAGGCCTTAGCCCAATAGGGGCTAGGGTCTTAAGACTAAGCCAACAAAAGGATAGTAGAAGACACAGAATAAATCCCTGAAGAGGCAATAGTCCACATCAAGTGGTCCTCCCTTATAGAATTTAAAATTGCATGGTTGATCACTAAGTTTACCTGCTTTAGGTTGGGATCAACAGAGCTGAGGTCCATCCACTTTTTATCTCTCTAGTAGTCAGCAAATTGAACACCGAACTTCTCCTTGCATGTCTGGATGATCATCTCAGAAACACAATTATTGAGAGAAACTCCTCTAATCCAAGCATCATCCTAGAAATCCACCTTCTCGCCATTACCTATGGCCCAAAATTTTCCTAAAATAACAATACCTTTATCATGGATAACACTGTTCCAAATTGTAGAGCCACTCAATATTTGATCAGAGGCAAGGAAATCTTCCATGGTAGGGACCACACGTAAGTACTTAGCCTTCCAAATATCATTCCACTCACCATTTCCCTGATAAATTCTCTAGATTTTTTTAGCTAGAAGGGTCTTGTTCAGGGTTCTAATATTTGTTAAACCCATACCCCCCACCTTTTTGCGTTTACAGACATTTTCCCAGTAAATGAGGGCAACTCTCTTCTTCTCCTCAACCCTGGACCAAAGGAAACCTTTCTGAATTTTCTCAATAGCATCTGCAAATTTTCCAAGAATTTTGAATAGGCTTAAAGCATAAACCGGAAGACTCTAGAGAGAAGATTTTAAAAGATGGATTTTACTAGCTTGACTAAGAAGGGTACCTTTCCAACCTGCCAGCTTCCTACAGAATCTATCAAGAAGATTGTTCCAAAACAACTCTGTAGGTTTCATGCCCAAAGGAAGACCCATGTAAATAGATGGGGGCTTTCCAATTTGGCAACCAAGGATCTGGGCCATCCTAAGTTGTCTCTCCTCCAGGGTGTTGAAGAAGAAAATAGAGCTTTCATTCCAATTAATCATTTGACCCAAATAAGAACTATAAGTTTTGAGAAGGTTCTTCATAGTGGAAGCTTCTTTAATTGATGAAGTGTCCATTAAGATGGTGTCATCAACAAATTGCTGGTGGGTACAGGCTTTGAAACCAGAAGAGGGAGAGATTCCCAACATAATCCCTTGAGAAACAAATTTTCTAATAAATCTACCCAAACACTCAGCCAGAATAATGAAAAGAATAGGGGAGATAGGATTCCCCTGCTTGATGCCACTAGAAGTTTTAAAGAAGGGGGAAGGAACACCATTCACAATGATAGAAAAAGGAGTCAAGATAAGTTGGTCAATCAAATGAATAAACCTATCACCAAAGAAAAAAGCACCAAGCACCTTACCCAAGAAGCCCCAGTCCACATGATCATAGGTTTTAGACAAGTCCAACTTCATCAAGAAGCCTTGTTTCTTCGATTCCACCAACAATTGTATGTTTTCATGAATAGTAATGATAGAGTCAAGGATTTGTCTACCAGGAATGAAGCCAATCTATTGGGTCAATATTATAGATGGGAGAATCATTAGCAGTCTATCAGCAACCACCTTCGAGATAATTTTATAGAAATAATTACATAACCTTATCAGATGGAACTTATCCATAGAATCAGCCCCAGGACATTTAGGAATCAGAACCAAAAAGTAGCATTGAGTTCCTTTAAGATACTCCTAGCCCCAAAAAATTCTTGCACACCTTTAACCACATCACATTTGAGAATGTTCCAAAAGGCCTAAAAGAAGAATAGCGAGAACCCATCTGAACCTAGGACTTTATTGCCATCAAAGGAGAAAATCACTTTCTTAACTTCCTCCTCAGAGGGGATGGCCACCATAGCCTTGTTCTGAACATCATTAATGATGGAAGGAATGGTCTCTAAGAGGGCCCTCTAAGAATGATTATCCAGACCACAATCCACTGAGAGAAGAGATTTGAAAAAATTCCTGGCTTCATTCCCAATCTCATCGTCCTTCCTAGTTTCAATTCCACCAATTCTCAACTTTGAGATCCTATTTGCAATCATATGTTTCATAGCAGTCATATGGAAGAACCTAGTATTTATGTTCCCAGCTTTAAGCAAAAGAGATCTGGACCATTGTTTCCAAAATTCTTCTTCTCTTATGATAATCTTATGATACTTAACAAGTACTTCATTTTCCTCCCTGATAGACAATTCATTATATCCACTGTTTTGGATTTTCTCTTGTATTTCTTTAAGCTCAAGCTGGGTTTTGGGCTTGGCAGCAAAAAGATCCCCAAAAACTTCCTTGTTCCATTTCTTTATATTATCTTTCATGTACCTTAATTTTTTTGCCATTATATACATCACAGTACCTTTGACATCAATAGATTGCCACTTCTCAATGACCTTCTAAAGGTTAGGATGGTTCAACCACATCCTTTCAAATATAAACGGGAATTTTATTTTAACACTTATATTCTCAGCAATAAAAACCATAAGAAAGTGGTCAGAACCAATCCTAGAAATTGTCGATAAGGAGTACAGATAATGGTTAAACCAATCATTAAAAATAAGGGCCCTATCAAGTCTGACTTGAATAAGATCTTCCCCCGCCCTATGGTTGGTCTAGCTAAAATTGGCCCCTTGGAGATCAATATCATGTAGACCCTGGTTATTGATAAAGTTTAAAAGATCCATTCTACTATCTAACTGAGAAGTGACACCTCCAAACTTCTCTTTGTCGTGTAGAGGGGCGTTGAAGTCCCCCATGACCATCCACATTTCATCCTTAAAAAGAGACTGAATGGCCTGTAGCTTCTTCCAAAATTTACCTCTACCTAGTCTATTATTAGGGGTGTAAATATTAGTCAAGAGCCATGAGGTACCATCCCCTAAATGATGAAACCTAACAAAGGCCAAATTGCTATCTTGCTTAATAGGCACCCCAGTAACACGCCTTAGATTCCAGAAAATGGCAATGCCCCAGAAGGACCATCTGAGCTACCTCCTAAAACTCCCCCATCCTTAAAAAGTTTAATCTTCTCAACTTTCTCTTTAGTCATTTTAGTTTCTTGGATAAGAACAATGTCTGGTTTATGCTCTCTAACTAAATTTCTAAGAACATCCTGTTTATATAGACTATTCAATCCACGTATATTCTATGAAACAATTTTTATTTTCTTATTAGGGAACATACCTCATGGATGGTCATTTGAGTACCATCCACTATATTGTTGCTTGCCTCTTGATCTCTGATCTAGCTTGCTTTTTTTTCTTCCAGGAGGAGAGGGGTTAAAACCCATATCGTCGTTAGTCTGGTTTCTTGTCTTGACTAGAGTAGCCTGAGGGGTGGATTTTGGCCCCTTTTTTCCCACTTTCTTTTGTTCCGCTACTTTGTTAATCTATGTATCTTCCTCTTGGATGTTCTGGGTGATTGCCTTCTGCTTGACATCATCAACCTCAGTCCACTTAGCACTCATATTAAGTAGTGAGGTTGTTGGTGACTGTTGGAAGGTAGATTTCATCATAACCACCAATTGTTGTGATTCTGACAACGCGATCCCTCCAAGGATCAAAAACCTTTGGGCTTTGTCATAGTCAGGTCTAGGGCCATCTATGTTAGTTTTTTCCATAATGCAATTCGAATCTGCTTCTTCCTTGGTCTATAACACCACCTGTATTTTTCCATCTTCTAGATTATCACTTCATTGTTCCTCCTGATTGGTGTCTTATCATTCTCTCTCATCTTTGCCTGTTTGATCCTCTTTCCCTTCTTCAAGCATCTAGTTTTCTGGGTTTTCCACATTAATGTTCCTTTGTTGCTCAGAGGTGTCAGGGATGATGATACTCTAGGCTTCTTCTACCATTTTCTTCTTTTCAGCAATCTCGGGTTGCTTAGCATGTTTTTTTGCTCTCCATTGCATTGTCTTGTCTTTCTTCTCTTTCTCTTTGACGGCCTATAGAGGGCATTTTCTAGCCGTATGCCCTAATTTTTTGCAGTGAAAATATGAAAAAGGGACACTTTCATATTCCATAGGTTGGTTCCATTTCCCCAATCTAGAGTTAATCTCGATAGATAAGGGCATAATTGTGCCTTGCATACTTCCCACACAAATCCTAGAAAAGGTGTCTTCTTCTAGTTGTTGTGATAGGATCCATATATTAAAGTTCCCCAAAGGAGCTCACAATTCCTTTCAAGACATATTCAACCCAAAACTCCAGGGGAAGGCCCAACAATCTGACCCAAATAGGAGCTTGTACAAAAATGATTCATTTAGGTCCATCTTAGGTGACTACTTTTGCAAAGCAAGCATTGATTTTTCAATCAACCAAGGACCATCACAAATCACCCTCGACATTTCTTCCTTACATGAAAAGGTCATCAACATTGCACCTTTGGACATAGCAGTGATCTCCACTTGACCTTTAAGCACCCATTTATGTTTTGCAAATGCCCTAACAAAATCAATATTTTGCCTTAGGTCCAGAAAATTTCCAACCAGAGTCATTGTCATAAGGTGAATATTGTGCTCAATCACTGGGTCTAGAAATTCAATTGTAAATCTACCCTTTTCTGGTTCTGAGATATTACAAACTAGAAGGAGCGAAAACTTTCCACTTGGTTTGACACCAAATAGAGAAGTCCACGATCAACCGTTGTCCCTTTGAATAGGTCCCTACCTTGGGCCATCCCCAATGCATGATTCTCCATTCCCCCCATCAGGATCAAGAGGCTTGTCACTAGCTTGTGGGTCCCTATCCGTTGGGTTCTTTCCATTCAGTTTAGAGGAATCAAGGCAGTCTTAGGATTCATCCTTTCCACCCTCCCACTGGTTCACCTATCCATTGCAGGGTTTCCCACCCTATCCTAAGTTCAAATTCAAAGTCTCTCCCTTCTCCCGCTCCCGCATCTCTCCCTACTCAAGGTATATTTTAGATGTAATGTTAGGTTGATTTGTTATGGTTTTCATATTCATGATTATATCTATCTAACCATGCATGCAATGGATTAATTGAAGGGTTGTTTCTTACAACTTGCATACTTTATCCACTTTTCACATACACACTCAACACTGACATAAGTTGCATCCTCAAATGATTTCATCAGTTCTTCAACATCATTAACAAGTTGACCAAGATTTTCAATAGGAGTAACAAAATTATCAGTATCAGTCTCTGGTAGGAGGCTTGATAAAATCTCAACAACATTATTTATTGTTTCTGCCTCCTTTTGTTGTTCTTTCATCCTCTTCTTCTTAGCCTGGGATTTCATGGCAGTTGCAATCTCCATCAACTTATTTGAGCTTAAATTGTCCATGTCTAGGGGTCCTTTGATTCTTATAGCATCATCATCATCATCGTCATCAACAATTTTCTTTTTAGAATCAAGTGACAAAGGTGTAACTTTAGGTTTAGTCTTCTCTGCATCTTCAGTTTTCTCCTCTTCCTTTTCCTTTTATTTTTCATATGTCTTCTTCTCTACATCTTCAGACTTGTCTTTTGTCACTTTCTCTTTCTTTTCACTTTCCTTATCCTTTTTCAGTTTCTTGTACCGGTGGGAGATGTGTATCAACAGTTTGAGTTACTACAGGTGGCTCCCCATCCTTATTTTCTTCTTCATCTTTCTTTTCTTCATGTCCCTATTCTTGTTCATGTTGCTCAAACATTTCATCATCATGTACATTTACATTATCAATAACATCAACATCATCATTATTACCGATATCGTCATCATTAGGGATATTCATAGGTTAAGTTTGTGTGCTCACCGCTTGATCATCCAACACAATTTCATTAGGCTTAAAATCAATTATTTTGACACCTTTAGGAAGATCTTCAGCCTCAAACCTTTCCAGTTCATCTTCCTTAACTTCTTCCTCTTCATCTGGAATCAAACCTAGTACCTTCTTCAAAATTTGTTTAGTCTCCTCATGGACTGATTGGGTCTTGTCAATTAACAGTCTTGTCAACCTTTTCTTTGACCTAAAAGATGACTTTGCCTTAGTAAAAATTTCATCTAGCTCTTCCTTAGTAGCTTTAGGTTGCAATTTTTTCAAAAAATATTCAATAATTCTTTGTCTTGTCTTGTGGTTGTCTACCATATAGCATCAATTATATTATACAATGAATTTGGAATTTTCTCTTGCAATTCAATTAGGGAATTGTTGTATTTATTCATCATGTAAACAACTACATCCTCAATCTACCTTTGTTCATCTTCACTAAACTTATCATAGAGTTTCTTCACATCAGTCAATACACCATACTCTTTAATGTTTATTATTAAATTTTAAAGAGGTGTGAGCTTGATTACTAGTTTCTTTGGAGATTTCACAGTTTGAGTACCAACACCCTTTGGCCTTTTCCGCCTACTCTTAGGGATTTCTTTTCTCCTTCGGACTCAATCTCTTCTTCATCAACATCTACCAATTTATGTTCTTGAGTTCCTCACATCGGCAATGACATCTTCTTCCCCAACCAAGACCTATTTCAGCATTCTCACCCCATGACCCCTTCATGTTTGAGCCCTGAAATAGCCTTGGGACCCTATCCGGGCACCAAGATAGTGCAAGATAGGAGCGTGGTGCCCTCGTCCCTATTTGACAAGGGCGTGGCACCCCTATCCCACCCTCTTAGGGTGGCCCCAAGATAGGTCTGCCCGGCCCCATCTACAGTTCGGGATCCTAAATCTCCCCAATATTGACCTTTTATGAGATGAGTTAATCTTCAAGAGGCATGTATAAAAGGGAGTTGGTTTTCTCATTTGCATAAGGAGAGAGAATTAGAGGCAAAATTCAAGCGAAGTTGATCATAAGAAAGCATAGGTGAAGATATACATCATCAGTCATTCAAGAATTCAAGTCTTCTTCAATCATCCATTGGAGCAACATTACAACATTCATTTGTAAGCATGTGTCTGTGTTAGGGTTTTGTCATGTTACATGCTATTTCATACAACACATGTGATTACATTCAATAAGTAAAGAAATCATCATCAACAAGCTGCAGATCTACAAGGTACACATTTTCATTGTTTACATTCAAGCATTTGCAATTACTTTCTTTTAAGGTTGATTCCTCAACCAAGGTTTGACTAAGGAAAACCCCTATCCACAATCCCTCTTCCCCTCTTTTCTGTGTGTAGGTTGCAGGTGCGCAACTATAATTGCAGGTTTGGGCTTGATTTGCAGAGATGGAAGAACCCTTTTCATTTTGCGGATTTTGTGGAGGACCATGTACACTCCCGCCATGGTCCCGATGACTTTTCTCCAAATTTATAGGGCAGATCCGTATAATCCTAATTAGCTTAGATCCAAAGTTACAGCACGGTCCCGAACTAGTAGCTCTTCATTTCACTCATTTTTTCTCTCTTTTCCACATAGTTAACAAGTCAACTTTCTCGTTTACAAAAGAGGGTAAATCACACTTCAACCCTTGCAATACACTTGGAATTCACATCCTTGTTTTCCTTGGATTTGGATCTAATGGATTCAAGCCCCTCTTTTGAATGTAAATTTCTCCCATGTGAAAATCATCCTAGTGGCTTCCTTTCTCTCTCCTAGGTGGGGAGTCACTAAGATCCAATTTTCCACTTTACATTTTGGTGACCCCAATGTCTTACACATTAATTCTTATTTTTCATTATTAGATCTGATTAATTGCAATTTGGATTTTAAATTTTCATTTCCAAGTTTGATCTATTTGCAAATTTCAGAGGTTAATTGCATAAAAAACCCTAATTTTTCATTTTGAGAAAATTAAGCTTGTGAAGTGTAAAATTTTAATTACTTGTTTCAGATCTGATTTCTATTTCAAAATTGTAATTCAAATCGGTCTCTTTATTCTGAAAATTCAGTGGTGAAATCATAAAACCCTAATTTTAAAGATCTTTCTATTTTTGACCTTTGACTACAAATTTGACCAATCTAGACATCTCCAAATCAACTGGTTTTTTGGATTCCACAATAATATCATAAAACCTATCATCCTTGAAAATTTTGAAAAATGTTGGTCAGACCGTGTGCACTTTCACCACGGTCCTCGGCTTTTTTCCTAAAATTTTAGGAGATGGAATTGACTGTGTTTTTTTGCTTGAATCTAGAAATTTAGCGTACTTTATCAATTTTAACACCCTCTAAGGTCGAACACAAATTCAAATTCAAATTTCAAATTTGCAGTTCAAACTCCATTTTTCCTCCTTTATTAAATTTTCTATGCATGTATGGGGTAAACATTATTATGGTTAAATGACATATGAGTTTCTTGTTTGATCATAAGTGCATATGGAGTTCTTATCTTATTTTGCTAATTCAATTTTGAATTACATTAAATATGTTCATGATGTTCCCTTGCATGCATATGATGATAGTTTAGTTCTCCCTTTCATTCATATTTATGATTTACCTTCTCCCAAAATTGATCTCATTAATGAGGGTACATTGGTGCAAAACGGGAATATGGACACTTCTTTCAAAGATCTCACTCCTAATAATGAATCTTTGGAGAATAATGTTCCTTCTTCTCCTAAAAAGTACCTCCCTCATAAGAATGATTTGATGCAAGAGGATGATATTATGACTACTTATCCTAGTGATACCATACCTTCTTTACATGATCTTCCCTCTAAAGATGAAGCATTAATTACATATGATAGTCCTTTTTCTAATGAGTGTCTTGAACATAAATATACCTTAGAACAAGAGGATGCTATTATTTCTCATTATAATTATCTTTCTCCAAAAAATTAATATTCTGACAAAAATCAAATCAATTCCATTAATGTTCCTAGGAAACCAAGAATTCTTCCTGATTATCATGTTGTACCTTACACATATACTAATGAGGTAGTTGATGAGAACATAAGTGAAGCATCATATGCTTTCTTAGTTCCTACAATCCTCTCTTCAATTCACTCAAATACACCATCTCCTACCAAAGAAGTTCCTAAATAAGAACTCTTAGAGGATGATTAGGGGTCCTTAGATTTCACTCTTACCTTTTCTAGCAAGTCTAAGATGCCTGAATTTCACATTCCACATTTTTCTATTAACAAAAATCTTGAAATTGATTTGGCCTCTTTAAAATTCAATCCCCTAGTATTGAACCTTCTTTTGAACATACACATGGATTCAATGGATAAATGCTTCAAGAGTGAAAGTCATAAGAAATCACACTTTCCTTTCTCCACATATTCTTCTCCATTGTCTTGTAAATCCATGCCTTCTCATTCTAATTTTGAGTTACAACAAGAAAGTGTGTTGACAAATATTTTAAATTCCAACTTAATATTTCCTCTTTGTCCTAAACAAAGAAGAAAACATAAACAACATTCTCAAAATTCTTCTTTTTGTAAATATCATCAAACCCAAGGCCATTGTACTAATGTGAGTCAAGCTTTGAAAACACAAATACAACATTGCATTGATTTAAGCATTTTAAAAATAACATCTGACAATGAATGGCCTATTCATCATGATCATTTAAAATAACATTCAAGTTCCTATTATGTTGCTCCTCACTATGTGACATAGTTAGCCTACTTATTGGGGGCTCTTTGTCATTCATGGTGGTACAATTTCAGGTGAAATCATACTTAGTGAGAAACATAATAGTCTATTTATTTTTTCCTCTATGCTTGAGAGGCAAGAATTTTTATTTTTTTTTCCTCTTTCTAAGGTTTCACTGTTTTCTTCATGGGGTACATTATTCATAAACTTGATGTCCTTTCTGGTATGGAGTGTTCCTTCATGCAAGCGCATGTATGTTCCGTGAGTGGGATCTTCTCCTTGATTGAAATGGTATGTCTAATATGAATAATCTCTATTTGGAGATCCTTTGTAAACCTTCTTCTTCTTTCTCTCTTTGACAATTACCTCTTATATTTCATTATTCATAAACTTGATGTCATTTCTTGCATGAATTTCTCCTTCATGCAAGTGCATGTTTGTTCTGTGCTTAGGATCTTTTCCTTGCTTGAAACCATACGTCTATTATAAATAATCTCTATTTAGAGAACCTTTGTGAACCTTTTTCTTCTTTCTCTCTTTGAAAATTACCTCTTCTATTGTGTTATTCATAACTTGATGTCCTTTCTTGAATGGTGTTATCTGTCATGCGAGCGCATGTTTGTTCCTTGGTTAGGATGTATTCCTTGCTTGAAACAGTATGTATTTTATGAGAAATATCTCTCTATAAGTTGTGTAATTTATCTTATTGTCCTACACTTGGGGGAAAGGATCTCTCTCCCTCTCTCTTTCTCTAAGGATCCACCTTTCCCTATTGTGTAGATGTTGTGATTTTTATTAATTGATGTTATTCCTTGTATGAAATTGTTGGTTGTTTGATCAAGGATTCTCTCTTATACAAGAGGTGTAAGTCCTTGATTACAACCTCTTTTCCACTTAGTAATGTACATCTATAATAAATTCACCCATCCCTCATGGGGCTAAATGTGAGTCATCCTTCATCAAGAATCCTCTTCACTTAGCAATAGGAGGAAGGATTGCATTCTTGTTCTCTTCTACACTTCATTCTAGAAGATGTTATATTTGTCTAAGACAACTCCTCTTGGGGGTAGATTTCTTTTGAACAAAGATCTCTTCTCCTCCAAGGATCATCTTTACACTTACAACAAGATATCTCTTTTCAACTATCTTATCCTTGCTTGAAGAGTATTTCTCTCTTGCTTGGATTTATGACATTGTTGCATAATGGATATCTTCTTTGTGATGAAGGTAGGTATCCTTGTTCTTATTTCCTTAATATATCAACATTAGTCTATGTTGACATCTTAAGGGGGGGGCATCCACACTGCTCCTTTGTACTATACTTCTCTCATGCATTGTACGGTGGGACATTCTTGGAACCAGAGGGAAGCCTCTTAGAGAAATATGTCATCACTTATCTTGTATAGTGGGACATTCTTGGAACTAGAGGGAACCCTCTTAGAGCAAGATGTCATCACTTTTATTTTGTACAATGGGTCATTCTTAGAACCAAAGCTCTGACTCTTAGAGCGAGATGATGCCACTTTTTGTAGGGTGATTATTCTCAGAGCCATATCAGAGACTCTTAAAGTGAGATATCACACCTTTCTTAACACATGTATTATACATTTTATACAGGTTGTATCATACTCGGGCATAGACTCTTATGAGGCTCTTAGAACCTCACTTGCACACACGTGCGCTTGAGGTTGAGTGGAACTAATGTTGTGCCCACTCTCCTCCCTTACATGGATCACCTAAATAGGCTATGGGGGATAGATTTCCATGTCCTTCTCTCCATTGATCACCTACTTCTAGGGGCGAGATGTCCATGGTTTCTCTCTTGATCGCCTTTCTTCTCATGGATCACCAAAGTGTGTATTCATGTCCTATCTCTTCTTCCTCTCATGAACCCATATTTTTTCTATTGATGGTTCATGGATGATGTCAACTCTGGTCTTTGATGTGATTTCTTGTGTTTATGTGATGACATTGGTCTTTGTGTCTTGATTAGTTGTTGAGATATCTGAGTATCAAGGTCTCTTTGGCTAGTTGGTTTTTCATCGTGTGTCTTGTCTTGTCATGTGTCTTTTGCGCTTTATTTTTATTTTGTACATCTTGTTCCATTTTTGTGTGCTCTTGCATATGTTTGAGTGAGTTAAGATCCTAAGATTGGGGGCTTGTTTCCTCAAGATTAGTGACATCATATACTCCTTGTGATCTTGCTCTACATCTCTCATCTTCATCTCTCTCTTTCTTCTACTTTACCAACAGTAGTGGCGTAAGCCATACTCCCACTAAAGTGGGGGCTAAATGTAGTGTCATAAAATTGTGGGTCTTGAAATTTTAACCATATTTTAGGTCCTCACCTCAATGATAACACCTTCTTCCCCAACCAAGGCCTATTTTTGCATTCTCACCCCTTGACCCCTTCATGTTTGACCCCTAAGATAGCCTCAGGACCTTGTTCAGGACCCAAGATAGGGCAAGATAGGGGCATTGTGCCCCTATCCCACCCTCTTAGGGTGACCCCAAAATATCCCCCCCCAGCCCCATCTGCACTTTGGGATCCTAAATCTCCCCGATGTCAGCCTTTTATGAGATGAGTTAATCTTCAAGAGGCATGTATAAAAGGGATTTGGTTTTCTCAATTGCATAAGGAGGAAGAATGAGAGGCAAAATTAAAACAAAGTTGATCATAAGAAAGCATAGGCAAAGATATACATCATCAAGAATTCAAGTATTCAAGTCTTCTTCATTCATCCATTGGAGCAACCTTACAACATTAATTTGCAAGCATGTGTATGTGTTAGGGTTTTGTCATGTTACAGGCCATTTCATACAACACTTGTGATTACATTCAAGAAGCAAAGAAATCATCATCAACAAGTTGCAGATCTACAAGGTATACATTTCCATTGTTTACATTCAAGAATTTTCAATTACTTTCTTTCAAGGTTGATTCCTCAACTAGGGTTTGACTAAGGAAAACCCCTATCTACAACCCATCTTCCCTTGTTTTTTGTGTGTAGCTTTAATTGTAGGTTTGGGATTCATTTGTAGAGACAGAAGAACCCTTTTCATTTCGCGGATTTTGTGGAGGACCATGTACACTCCCGCCTCGGTCCAGACGAATTTTCTCCAAATTTATAGGGCAGATCCGTATCAACCTAATTAGCTCAGATACAAAGTTACAGCGTGATCTCGAACTGGTAGCTCTTCTTTTCAATCTTTTTCTCTCTCTTTTCCACATACTCAACAAGTCAACTTTCTCATTTACAAAAGAGGGTAAATCACACTTCAACCCTTGCAATCCACTTGGAATTCACATCCTTGTTTCCCTTGGATTTGGATCTAGTAGATTCAAGCCCCTCTTTTGAATGTAAATTTCTCCCAAGTGAAAATCATCCTAGTGGCTTCCTTTCTCTCTCCTAGGTGGGGAATCACTAGGATCCAATTTTCCACTTTACACTGGTCTGTTAAGTTCTAAATGCACTTGAAGGGATTTCTCCTTGTAATTGCCAAAATGTTTTGTTGTTGTATCTATCAATTGGGCAACAAAATGATCAGCATGTGCAATTAGAATATCCTTGTCAACTTCATATCCCATGGGCATAACCCATGTAGTCTGGGTCACAACTACCTCCATCATGCAAGTATGTGTATCAACCATAAAGAAAATTATGTTTTCATACTAGTTGACAACCTCTATTGGTATCCTTTCCCTTGAATATATTTTCTTCTAAAAATCTTTAAAATATCCTCATGCAATCTTGTCAAAACCATTACCCAATATTCTTATGTTATTGTTCAATTGTACCAATGCTGGAGTGTCATCTATCCATTGGATATCACCAATACCGGGGAAATAATTCTGAAAGTAAAAGAATAGACCAAGAATTAGTTGTCCAAACTTAAACCTTAACCTCTTATCCTTCTTGATGGATTCTAGGTTCAGCATCAGTTAACTTCTCAATGCCTCTGACAAGTCATAATCAACATCCTCTTTTATCGTCTGGTGAGCAGTGTGGATAGCAGCAACAGGGATGATGTTCATCCTGCTAGAGTAATAGATCCAGTAATTGATAACCATTGAGGCATATTTCATTGTCGGATCATTGATATTATTCACCGTCATTGCTCTTCCATCCCATTTAGATCTTATTAAAAATTTTACATCATTCTTAGGAATGGATCTGAGTACAGGAACCTCACCGGTGGTACAAAATTTGGTGACTATATGAATAACTTTCTTATAAATCTTATGTGGTCAGTCGAGCCACATAAACTGGTCATGAATTCAGCTAAGCACATATCTCACAAGTTCATCATCAAAATTATTAATAAAATTCAAGGCATGGTGAAACCCTTTCTTGGTAACCCTTTTGAATTGTTCCTTTATCACTTCGTTCTTATCACATTATGCTTTATACTGATAAAAAATAACAGCAAGACCAAGATCCTCCAGTTTGCAATGATAAAATGATCTAACATCTTCAACATGTAAGACACCATAAGGAACTCCGAATAGGGCTCCGGCAAGATCAATTGCCTCATACTTAAATGGGTGTCTCTTAAATTCAAGATGAGGTCTATAAGTAGCATCAACTATATCTGGGGTGTCCATCTTCAATGATTCAGAAAGATAAGAAGATAACAAGATTTCTAGATAAATAACTTTTACCGCCTTTGCACTAGGGTTCCAAACACCAACAAAGCTTTCTCACTGATTATCGATTGAAAATCACACCAGATCACTTAAATCTTTGTCAATGTTGCAAACACAAACTCTTCTATGCTCTATTCACTCTCTGTGTGTTCACAAGAATACAATGTGACAAAAAATATTCAAAAAGTTCATTTTTTTTGCCCATTATCTACTACATTAAATGTCATTACCGGTAAAACCCTAAAATAGTTGGTAGCACACTACCAGTTCTCATAACACATCAAACCTACCAGTTTGATCACAAAATCACTTAACAATATCATAATACATCAAAGTATGAAGATTTAACATACCTCATGTTCCTTCAGGGGGTTTTGAAATAGATCTAACATTAAACTCCCCCTAATCTTTTTAACATATTAGTTTGTCGGTGAAGGGTTCTCCACACTAGGTGAAGAAATAGGATCTTCATATGATTTCTCTTTGATTTTCTCATCATCCTTCTTTTTCTAGATTCTATTCATTTCAGCTCTAGTCTCCTCCACATCAACTTTCATCTTCCCTTTCTGGTCAGCAAATTGATTTACCAATTGGTTCACCTTAGCTCTACAAAATTTTGCAATATGACCTAGTTTATGAAAATGATAACAAGCCATACCAGATGCTCTCCAAGGTCCAGCATTGCTTCTACCTATCCTTCTTATGTAGTTCATAGCTACATGACCATAGTTATGATAGATTGTGCAAACCAATTCATCCTCTTTTCCATCTCATAAGGGCTAGACCAGTTAGCTTGGGGTCTTTTCCAATTTATACTTCTCTGGTCATTAAAATTTCTTTGCCAACCACCACCAGACCTTTGACTCATGTGAGGTGTAGGATTGTTTGCTCCATGCTTGCACTCAACAGCTCTATGCCCATGCATGTTGCAAGTGTAACAATAACCATTAAAGGTTCTAGGCTTATATCCTTGATATGTATTAGGTTTATAACCATTAGATCTTCTTCTACAAACATTAGGAGTATGTCCTAGTTTATGACATTTGAAACAAACAGGCTTATAGGATTTCTTACTAGTGGGTTTCTAAACCTTAGGTGCAGATTTACCTTTATGCATGTTATCATTTGTGCCACAAGGTTCACCTTTCTCAAATGTATTATAACCCAATCCAATTGTATCATCGTTCATCCTTTGAGATTGGATATGTTCATCAAGCATGGTAGAACTTTTATTAAACTTAGCATGATTCTCATTAGCATCAACAAGTTTTTGAGTAAGGTCTTCATTCCTTTTCATAAGAGTCTCTCTAAGATACATTGCCATATCTAGTTCTTCCTTTATCTCTTCTTTTTCTTCTTTTTACTCATTCCAATGTGCATATAGAGTGCCATTTTCCTAATTTATCTTGAAGATCTCATGTTCTTTCTCTTTGATCTTGTCTTATGTTTTCCTCCTTGATTCAAGTTCCTGACTCATCTGGATGGTTAGGGATTCTAGCTCTCTCCTCAAGTTAGTCTTCTCATCATTTAGTTTCTCCACCTCATCAACCAATGCACCTATTTTTTCTTCATCATAATAACTTCTCTCAAAAACCTCCAATAGTTGTTCAGTTTTCTCTCTTCTCTTAGCAAGTGAAGCTTTATACTTGCCTCTCAATGTTTCTAGGGATCCCTCAGTTTCTGCAAGTTTATTAGACATCTCTCTATAACTCATATCCCCCATGTATACCTTAGGAATCCATCTCAAGCGGTTAAGCCTCAAAGAAGGTTGGCTCGGATACCAATTGATAAACTTATAAGGCACTAAGAGGGGGGGGGTGAATCAGTGCAAGCAAAATCAATATGAATCTGATCACCAACTTAAACAACTCAAAACTTAACAAACATAAGAGGAATATCACCACATAATCTAATGCCCAATAAAACAAATTCCATATAACACAAGATATTTATACATGGAAATCAAAAAGGGAAAAACCATGGTGGGAGCTAATACCCACAAGATTCACTATCTGCATAATAGAAATCTTGACTAGTTAAGGTCTTACAAATATGCGCTATTAGGAGAAGACCTAGTTAGGAGTCACCCAGTTAAGGGATTTAAATCATGAGCCCTATTAGGAGCTTTGACCTATTAGGATCAACCTCGTAAGAGGATTTAACATGCTGATATAGAGCTACCCTGTTAGGGGATTTACAAGTTAAGGCCTGTCAGGACCTACCCGATTAGGGGATTATACTATTGCAAATTGTTAGGAAAACAATAGTTCAAATGATCTTCATATAACACCTCTATGTCTGATAAGATCTGCTTCTTATCCTTAAAACTTCAACAACACATCAATATAGAGCTTCACTAATCACCGCATAATCAACTTCGCCTTATTCACCTTCAATCTCATCAACATGTGCATGTCTATCTCATAACTCATCACACTTTTTATAGACATTAACTTAGTCATCTATAACCTTGGAATAATTTCCTAGATTCAATGAATCTAGACAAACTAACATTGCACATTGAACTTATGTCGGCCACTAACATAACAAAATAAAAATAAAACAAAAACTGTGTCGCTTTATCGGTTTAAGTGACTGTATCACTACCAGTTAAGTGTTCATCAGAATACTTGCTTTGTACATCAAATCTCGCTTGTCCGGTTGAATCTGCCAATGCAGTCATAAATATAGCTCCAAATACCTGTCTCCATCACTCCAATAAGATCACATCATTCAAATCTTCATCAATCACCTGTAAGGGTTGCATCAATGTAACTTTGTGTTGTTTACTAGTTAAGAACCTATTTGTCAATTCATTGGTAAATTGTCTTCTGTACCAGTTATACCTTACCGGTTGGATTCCAAGACTTAGATGACTACAAAAAAATTGTTGCCATCAATGACAACACAAGACTTAGTCAACAAACATGAATCTCAATCTCTTCATCACATTGACCAATCAATCATTTACCGATTCAGTCAAATGCCAACAATTTCTTCTACCTAAAGGTATTGAAATATTCATCAATCATTAAATAACACAAAATGATACAACCATAAGGAAAGTAAAAATACTAATATTTTATGACTTAAAGGTGTATTTACAGTAGTAGAATATTTATAACGACTTCTTAAGAAAACTATTAATTTTACAATATTATGGCATTTTAGAAATGACTTACAATGAATGATCAACTTACAAATAACTCTAAATAGATTTACAATGATAGATGAAAAAATAAAGAACTTAAAATGCACTAGTAAGAGAAATCTTATAATTCTTTGGAGGCATTTTTGGCATCACTTTAAGTTCCTTTTGGGTATAGATGCATTCAAATATCAGTTTCAAGGCTTAATGACTCAGCTTCAAGAAGTTTGAAGGGTCTTTATTGCCCAAAATTAGTTTCATCCAACCCAAGACACTTAGGAGGCTTGTTAAAGTATTTTAGGATATCGTTGATTAGTTGGATGAGGTGGAGACATCATGGAGAGCATCTAGGGTAGATGAGTGAGTTGTTCAAGTGATGGAGTATATTTAGGGAAGCATTTTTTACCATTTTCAAGGAAATTCCAAGCATCTAGGAGTTGTTTGAGTAAATTCATCAATACATGGGTCAATGTAGAAGGCTTTAATGCATCTTTCCACCATTTTGGAGCATTTTGAGGATCTTGAAAAGAGGGACACATCAACTAGACACCCAAAAGTTTTTTGACCAAGTAAATGGATAAACAATTATCCTCTTTTTTTTTTAGTTAGCAATTTGTTGAACTTTAAAAGGATGGCAATAGGCCTCTTTAGAGTTTAGTTCTTGCTCTCTTTTTCTTAATATTGTAGCTAATCTCAAGCTCTTTGAAGAAAAACATAGTATTGTAACTCAAAAATCAATCAATTTATGACTAAAACAACATATGCAAACAACTATTTTGTTAACAATGGAGAGGAGCGGAGGCGGAGAGGAGAACGGGAATGGTTGGGGCAAAAATTCAAAATTTTTGGGTGGGAGAAGTGGATCAGCAGCAGGATAGCTTGTAGCAGGTGGCTCAGGGAGCCCTTTAGAGGGGGAGAGTTCAGATGGTAAGGAACCCGATGCCCATTTGGATTCAGGGGACCCAGGTGGGGGACACAGATCACGCAGGGAGCAAATTGAAGCAGACAAGGTGAACGGTCTGGTTCAAAATTCAAACTTGTTGGGTGGCAAACCTGAAGCAGTATCAGGACAACAGGTGACAAGCGGTCCAGGTAGCCCTGTGGAGGGAAAAGAATCTAATGGAAAGGATCTCGAGGCCCCTTTGAATTTGGGGGACCTAGATGGGGGCCCCAAATCGAGCGGACTCATTGGTAAATGGTCCTCTCTATTTGGCATCAAACCCAAAGGTAAGTCATCCTTGCCTCTGGTTAAAAATAAATCGAATATTTCTTAGGGAAAGTCTGCCATTTCCATTTCGGATCAAATTATAGATCAAAATATTGCTCGGATGGAAAGTACCTTGATAGGTAAATTCTTTGGGGTGAGACCTAACATTGAGGTTGTTCGTGGATTTGTCAAGAGAAAATGGAATTTTAAAGGACAAGTTGATGTGGTTGCTATGAATAAAGGTTGTCTCTCCTTTTCTTTTTCATGTGAGGAAGATCATAGACAAATCCTTTGCAATGGAACCTGGTCAATAGGTAAATATCTAATGTATATCCAGAAATGGTACCCTAATGCGGGTCTGGATGATAAGTTTGTGGTCCAAGTGTCGGTCTGGATAAAGCTACCTGGGCTTCCTATGGAATGTTGGGAGGAAGATGTGTTTGTTGGGATAGCCAACGCTTTTGGGGAGCTTCTTTCCATTGACCCGGTCATGACATCCAGAAGAAGACTCATTTATGCTAGAATCGGTGTAGGGGTTGGGCCTTAGATGGATATGCCAGAGGAAATAGAGATAGATTCAAAACTTGGCAAATGGATGCAGAATATTGTTTATGAATCAATCTATTTTGCTTGTTTTCACTATAAGAGAGTTGGGCACTGGGCTAATAAATGCCCAAGCAATGTTGCCAAAACTCAAATCCAAACTAAAGTTTGGAAAAAGGTGGAAAAGAACCCAAATACCAACATAGAAAAATCTTTGAAAGCTTCTCCTTCTGATGGTTCAGATTAGGAGAAACAGTCCCAGGTTGGAAGAATCAAGGAGGTATTAGCCAAGGAATCAGGAAATGAAACGAAGAAAGGAGAGCAAGATAAGATCTACCGGTAGGAAAATGAGCAAGAGAAAAGTGGAAGGGATTCTAATGATGGAGAAAGGAATTCACAAGACAACAATCAAAATAATCAAAAGGATATGATAGAACGAAACTTAGCTCAAAGTGAAAAATGGGATAGTAGTCAGATGGATAAGGGAGATAGTCAATCCAAAGACAATAAGGAAGAGGGAGACAATTTTAACTCAGAAGGAATTTCTTTTGGGTCAGAAAGTGGAGCAAGTTGGATCCAAGATGCTCAACTTGATAATATCCTTTAGCAAGGGCTCTCAGAGATATCTTTAGCCTCTCCAGCCTAGCTCAAGTTGACTCTCCCAGAGCAAAATGAACCAAGATGGGGAAATGAAGAAGATATAAAAAAGGCTATGGGAAAGAGTGGGACAAAGCGGGAGGAGGAAGAAGTAATGGAGGATAAAAGAAAGAACAAGAACAAAAATAAAAATAATAATAGCAATAACAATAACACCACCACCAGAAATACCAGAAGAAGACTAGGGGATGTGGGGGTTCAACATACATCACCTGGAAGATATTAAAATGCAAAGAAGAGGACCATGGAAACCACCAAGAATTTGGCAGACGGTACTCAAAGAACCATCTTTGAGGTAGGTATTTCTAAAAAATCATGAAGATTATCTCTTGGAATATTCAAGGATTGCACAATCCTCACAAACATGATTTAATAAAAAGTATGATTAGAGACAAAAATCCAGATTTTTTTTAATTCAGGAAACCAAAATGCCTAAGGATAAGGTTGAATGTTTGAAAATGTTTAGTAATGGTGGAGTCAGTGGTGGTAGTTCAGAAGGGGCATCTTGGGGTATTTCTACTTTCTAGAATAAAAATAATGTTAAAGGAGAAGTGTTGATTCAAGATAACAACTTGGCTTGCATAAGATTTAAGCATTTGAAAGAGGGAACTTCATGGGTCTTGACTAATGTGTATGCCCTTAACACCAAAACTGGTAGAAGTGATTTCTGGAAAAGCTTATCCTCGCTTAGACATAAGTTTGTTGAAGATAGTTGGATTATTATGGGGGATTTCAATACCCCTTTGAGGGAAAATGAGAAAAAGGGAGGGAGTCAAACCAATTTGGACGACAGATTGGATTTGATGGAGTTCATCATTAATCATGCTCTCCATTATCTAGATTTGCAAGGGGTTAAATATACCTGGACCAATAGAAGGAGTGGTGAAGACTTAATTCAAGTCAGACTCGATGGAGCTTTAATATCTCTGGATTGGTTTAATTCTCATTTTTGTTCTTTATTTGCTCATATTAGGGTTGGGTCGGATCATTATCCTATATCCTTTACGGTTGATGCCAAGAAGGGAAGAAGACATTTCCCTTATAGATTTGAGAGAATGTGAACAAAACACCTGAACCTGGAAAGAAAAATCAAGGAATGGTGGCAGGTTAGAATTGAAGGAAATGCTATGTATAAGGTGGTCAAAAAGTTGAAGTTTGTGAAAGATAATGTTAAAATATGGAATAAGGAGTCCTTTGGGAACATTTTTGTTTCCAAAGCTACCATTCTCTTAGATCTTAAAGATATCAAGGATGAGATTCAGAATAATGGCTACATCAAGGTCTCTAGAGAGGTTGAAGATGAGATTCTCATGAAATATCATGATATTATAGCTAAAGAAAAAACATTTTGGAAACATAGGTCAAGAAATATTTGGTTGAAGGGGATAGAAACACCAAATACTTTCATATGTCCACTTTGAAACACAAGGCCATCAATAGGATATCTCAGCTTAAATTAAATGGTAGAACTTGTTGGGACTCATAAAATTTGAGTCAATTTGAGAGGCCCATTTCAAAATTTTGCTATTGCACTTTCAAATGACCACCTAATCTCATTCAGATGGCCTAGTTTGAAGAAGGGTAAAATGGAGCTAGTTAATTATCAAAGGCTAAGGCTTGGGAAATGTGTCTTATACCTTTTATTTGGACTATGAAGCATTTTACAACTTTCAGATTTCAGTTTGGATCAGTTTATCGAGTACCCATTTCAAGGGGTGAGCTGAAAGTGCATCATAGGTGCAAATTCAGATTTTATCAAGTGGCCTACTTTGGGCACTTATAAATTTTGCCCAGTTGATCATCATGTTGAAATTCAAAGTGCATTGAATTTTATGCATATAAGTGTGCTTCCATGCAAAATTTCAAGTCCCAATGAATCCATTTGCTCAGTTTGTAAAGCCCAATCCATTTGCAATTTGTGTTGTTTGCATAAGTCCCTGTTTTAACAGCTAGTCAGAGCACTACTTTGCACATGTGTAAAAAATGCCTAGTTGAGTGTTATATTAGAATATTTATTCCAAGGTACTACTGGTATGAAAGACTAGCTATGTTTCCAGTTTGAAGCCCCTGCCAATCCGTTTGACCAGTTTTCCAAGATGATTTCTTGAGCCACTTTATTCAGTTTTTTGCATTTTCATTGCTACATCTTTTTAAGTGGCTATTTTCAAGAGCTCACCATTTGTACCCTGTTAGCTTCCCGATTAAGCTGAGAATTCCAAGGTCTTAGCTATACTTCAAGGTACCTAGAGTGCTGACACAGCCATTTGGTCAGTTTTGACCGTTAATATTTCTTTACCCGAGATTCATCTTGAGAAATGGTTTGGTAGAGTGAATGCCAGTATATTGGACAACACACCTATCAGTTTGTGAAGTCCAAAAAGGTGTTTTGACCAGTTTTAAAATTGCATCTTTGGGTTTAAATGCAAAAAATGTGGTGCAAGCGCCTGAAAATTGCAAAACTCAGTTTAATGATTAGAAAACTGTGTTGATCAACTCCAAAGGCATGTTCAAGGTGTCTAAGGCATTTCATAGGTCAGTTGCATGAAAACAAAAATTTTCTTAGTCAGGCCCACTTTGGGGCCCGATCTAGCTCATACCAGTGTTGATTTCATGGCAAAATGGTCTTAATTCATAGTAGTGCATATCAATACCAGCTCGAATGCACATTGGCAACTTGGTTTATTGAGAGATCATTTCATTTCATTCTTGTGACTTGTTAAAGATTAGAGGAATATTTCTTCACCAGTGGGTCAGTGAGAGGTGACTTCATTTGACTTGTTACATATTAACCAATGGACATATATTTGAAACGTTGCTAAATCTTTTTTAGAGTGAAGATTTAAAATTCTTGATGCATGTCATCAAGTGCAAAAAGTGAAAAGCATGTCCAAGGCCAAAGACAATTTCCAGCAATGCCCCCTATGGATGATGAGGATGAGCTTGCTGGTAAACATCGATATATGGGTTTTGTTGAAAGCCTTGTTCATAACAATATTCACCAATACAAAATAGACTATGGCCTTAGAAAACTTTAAAATTGCAGATGGCGTGAGTGTTAAAGGAGTTTTAGTAAATGCATTGGCTAGTGTAAGGTAAGCTCCTCCCTCTATGTGGTGTTTGACTGAGCCATTTTAGAAACCCTCCAACAAATGTGATTGGCATATTAAATGCAAATTCAAGTCGTTGCCAGCATCTTTCCCTTGTGTGGTATGGAGTGGCCATTTTAAAAAAACTTTTGCCAATGCCATTGGCAGGTGTGAGCCAAATAGTCCCATCCCATGTGGCATGTTTAAAAGGCTTTAGAAACTATCAGAAAATGCTAGGTGTGAAGCCCAGCATTCTCTTGTGCAGTGGCTGGTATGTGGCGTAGGTTTTAACCTCCAAACAGGTGTATTGTAAAGCAATCTCCATGCGTAGAAAAGGGAAAGGTGTGGCCCTTAGAAATCTTCAGTCAAATATAATTGGCATGCAGAGCCTCCTTCCTTCTCCCATGCATGTTGTTGAAAAGCCCAAAGAAAATTTCATGTGAATACACTTGGCAGTAAAACATCCAACGAAGTGTGATTTGCAGGCATTAAACCAAATTCAATAGGAAACAAATGAAGTCTTAGAACAAATGAAAGTGGTAAATGTGAAAGGGCATTTAAACTCAAAGCAAATGTAAATGGTAGGTGTAAAACCTATATCAACTCCTCCCTGTCGTGGGTGTGGCGTGAAGGTTTGAGGAAATATTTTTAAAAAATGCACATGGGCAGGATCCCAACCAAACCCCCCTTTTCGCGTGTTTCCCCAGCTCTTAATGCCCATAGTCCTCTACGTGGCGTTAAAAATACAATAGACATTGTAAATCAAATGTAGTTGGAAGGTGTAGAGTAAATCCATGACTAGAGCCATCATCTCCTATGTGGTATGGTGGAATGGCGAAGAAAATTTCCAAGAAAATGCAGTTTCAGGTATAAAGCCATTATCCCACATTGTTTGTGCATAGGAAATATTTGATATTTAAATGCAAAAGAACATGTATCTATAATGTCTAAAGCATAAAGGCTTTTGACAGAAGTGCTAGCTGGCAACCAGGTGGATCCCATGCATGCACAATTTTCGAGGCACCCAGGTTTTGCAATAAGAAGGCTAATTAAAGATCAAGTAGGTTGAGGAAGATCAGACGGTGATCGTGGAGTTGCTATGTGAAGATGCACGCCAGTTAATCATCGTGAACTAGTGACAAAGCACGTGCAAAAAAGGCAGATTAAAGATCGAGCATCTTGAGAGGATGATCGAATGACTGCCATTGATTCTGCTATGTGAAGGTGCACGAAAGTTATCCTTCGTGAACTAGCAACTGATGAGCTGGCAAGTCTGGGTGGCAGGTTAGCTGGCAGGTCCCGATCAGGTGGCAGATGAGGTGTCATCCCAGTGGACCTACGAGTGAATCACAGAGTGCCATGTGGTAGTGCACAAAGGGTAAAATGGGTAAAAATTAAAGTTAATTGATATAGTTCAGACTATAGTGAGAAATTCAAAAATTTAAATTACTGGTTGTGCAGAGGTGCATCCGAGATTAATTCACTGGAGGGGTTTATTTTGCCCAAATGTCAACAGATTATATGTCATTGGAAAGCTCTCAAAATGAGGAATTTTCTTTTGCAATCAATTTCAATAAATATTAGATATTTTGAGAGTAGTTTCCGTGGGCATGTTGCAAGGAAAATTTTCAATTGGGGAAAGAGGACACTTGGCAATTTCTGATGAAATCTGATCTTTTTCCCTCTTCTTCATATTCTCATTTCTTCTCATTTGTAAGGGTTCCCAGTTTTTGGAATTTTTCTCCAAGGGAGAAATCCAAAATTGTAGGTTCCAGCCTTATGCATTTAATTTTCTTGGTTGTAACTATTGATGTTTCCATTCTCATGTCATTGAATAGATGGATTTAGCTATAAATTTCTAGTTGTAGGTCACATATATGTAAGGCATATATGCAATTCCATTGGATTGTCTTCAGGCATTCTTCAATTTCAATAAATCTAGTCTTCAAGGGAGTTTGGGTTTATCCTCCTAAGTGAGAGTGTAATTCTTGTTCTTAGGCATCCTTTACAGAAGGGATTTAAATTATATGAGCAAAAATTGTGAATCTAAATTACTATTTAGATATGTATGATCCTTTTATTGAGTTTAGAATGTATTAATGTTAGGCATTAATGAAGGGACATCTTTTCAATGAGTTTGATGTGCAACTTGGATTTCATTTATGGTTATTTGTATAGACTCTATGCCTAGATTGAGGCACTGATCTATTACAGCCAGAGGTTATTTGTAGCATTTAAAAATCAAATCATAATATCTTTTCTTTCTATTTTGTGGTAATGTCCCACCTATCTCAAGCTCATATGTAGTTGAGAGTCAATGTGAATGTAGCTAGTTTATAGTACTATCCTTATTGTTGAGCTATGTCTGATATTTCTGCTTTAATGGTAATTTTGTGTGTGATTTTTAGACTATATTTGAAGTGCATCATAGGTAAACCCGCCTAGGCCTTGCAAAGCCTGAAGAGAAGAAGGATTAAATATCCTTGTTAAGTTGGTCCAGTTTGTCTTTTGAAATCATAGTTGAGGTTAGCTACCTTTCAAAATTTGGTTGTCGATTATATTGGTTGCTGATTATGTTGTTCCAAATAAAAAGGAACCAACAAAACTATTGAAGATGAAGATTCTATGAGCAAGACAACCATGGATTTCTTCTCCAACCTCTTGACTAAGGATCAGAACCTGAACCTTTAGGCTCAAAAGGACCTTATGGACTGTATCCCCTCTATCTTGGATGTTGGTCAAAATTTCTATCTTACTACTATACCATCTAATGATGAGATTCTGAAAGTTGTCAACTCTTTTGCAGGTAATAAGGCCCCGGGCTTGGATGGTTTCCCTATGTTCTTTTTTCAAATGTATTGGCATATTGTTGGAAGTGATGTATCTAGTGCTGTGAAAGAATTATTTGGTGCGAGGAGAATTTTGAAAGAACTGAATGGTACTTTCATTGCTCTTATTCCCAAAAAGATGGGTGCTGATACTATAGATATTTTTAGACCTATCAGCCTATGCAATTCTTGTACAAGATCATCTCAAAGGTTTTGATCTCTAGAATCTTGACTCTGCTCCCCTCTATCATTTCTCCGTAGCAAAGTGGCTTTGTCCCTAGGAGACAGATTTTGGATTCGATAATCATGGTCCATGAAAACATTCACTCTCTCTCTAGTGCTAAAAAAGAAGGCTTCCTTTTGAAGCTTGAATTATCTAAGGCATATGATAGAGTTGATTGGGGCTTTATGATGAATGTTCTCTCTGCTTTTGGTTTCTGCTCTAGAAGTATTAGTCTTATTATGCAATTGGTTTCCTCTGCTTCTTTTTTTGTTTTGATCAATAGATCTCCTTCCCCCTTTTTCAAATCCTCAAGGGGTCTCAGACAAGGGGATCCTCTATCCCCTATTCTTTTCATTATCATGGTGGAATGTTTGGGAAGATTTATTGGTAAACTTGTTGATAAGGGAGAATTTTGTGGGCTGAAACCTTCATCGGCGAACCAAGCTTGCTCCCATCAAAAATTTGTGGATGACTCTATTATTATGGGGAACTCTTCAGTGAAAGATTATAGGAGCTTAAAGAAAGCTTTGGACAGATATGGGATAGCTACTGGTCAATTGATAAATTGGTCTAAAAGTTTTGTCTATTTTATAAACACTCCGAAAAGAAGACAGATAAAGATTAGTAACATTTTGGGATGCCAATTGGGGAATCTTCCTGCTTCCTATCTTGGGCTCCCTTTATGTCAATTTCCTCCTTATACTTTCTGGGGTGCCCTTGTGGATAAATTTCATAAGAAGTTAGCTGGATGGAAAGGCTCTTTGCTTAGCCAAGATGGTAAGGTCCAGCTTTTGAAAGCTACTCTTTAGACTATTCCTCTTTATGCCATCAGTCTTTTTAGAATCCCTGCCAAGTTTGCAGAGGCTATTGAAAAAATTCAAAGAACTTTTTTGTGGATAGGGGTTGAAGAAAAGAAGAGAATGAATCTGATTGCATGGGATAAGGTTTGTAAACCTATAAGAAAGGGAGTACTAGGCCTTAGAAGAATCAGAGACATGAATGAGTTTATCATGGCTAAGCAGATATGGAGAGGTTATAACATTGAGGGAGAATGGAAATTGATATGGGATAATAAGTATAAAAGACAGTTCCCTACCCTTCAAATTTTCCTCAATGCTGAAGATATCCCGATTGGTTCTAACATATGGAAAAATGTTACAAGAACTAGAGATCTAATTGCTAAAGGTGTGAAATGGAAGGTTGGGAAGGGTAATCTCATTAAATTCTAGGAAGACACTTGGTTGTTTGACTCCCCATTAAGCGATAGTCCTGATTGGGGCAATTTTTATGATCAGTGTAAGGAAAAATATGGTACTATGGTGGGTGAGTACTGGAATGTTTGACAGTGGAAGGAATTATCCTCAGTTGATCATTCCCTTGATAATCTGAACAAAATTATGAATTCTATGGTGGTGGTGGATGATGATGACCAAATAATCTGGAAACTTACTACAAATGGTAAAATTTTTGTCGCCTCTCTCTATAATCAACAGTTCTCTAATTTGGAGAGCCCTTGTTGGGCTAAGGCTCAGATAAAAGGCCTTATTCTCAAAATTAATATTTTTTTCTGGACTATCCTTCAAAATAAAATTTTGACTATTGATAATCTCAAAACTAGAGGATTATGTATGCCTAGTGTTTGTCATCTTTGTATGCAGAATGAGGAAACCATTAATCACTTTTTTTTCCACTGTCCCTTCTCTTCTGACATCTGGGCTAGATGTCTGGATAACTTCAATATCAGTTGGGTCTTTCTGGAATCTGTCTAAGATGTTTTTAATTCCTGGCATCACCCTTCAAGGAATAAGTCTATAATTCTGTTACGGAGATTGGTTTTACCTCATATTTGCTGGGGAATATGGAAAGAGAGAAATGAAAGAGTGTTCAAAGATAAGGCTACAAAAGCTCAAATAATTTCTGCGAAAATCAAACAACATATGGTGGAGAATATCTTCATCACGGGTGGAATAGCCAACTCCAAAGATCAGGATGATCATATCATTTTCAAGAATTGGAGATTAAAGGGAAGTGACATCTTTTAGGCCAACCCTAGAGAAGATGTGAAATGGGAAAGCCCTCCTCATGGATGGATGAAAATTAACTTCGATGGCGCTTCCAAGGGTAACCCTGGCAATGCGGAGTGTGGTGTGGTTTTAAGGGATGAATGGGGAAAATGCAAAACCATTAAATGTATTCCTATTGGCAGTCAAACTAATCATGTTGCTGAGGCCATTGCTGCTTATCATGGGCTGGTTCTAGCTAAGGAAGCCAATTGTACCATAGTTTGGTGTGAAGGTGACTCTTTGAACATTATAAATTGTTTGATTAATGTTTTCCTGCCCTCTTGGTCTATACACAATGCCATCAAAGTTGTGAAGGAAATTAGTGAAACCTTTGATATATGTTTTTTTACACATGTTTACAGGGAAGCCAACACGTGTACTGACTGGGTTGCCAACCTGGCTTTCTGTTTTGAGAAAATTATTACCATTTATGGTGAGAGCAATCTTACGTGTGAGGCAAAATCCTTGTTTGAACTGGACCGTATCCAGATGAAGCAATGTGGCATCCTTAATCATAATTCTTAATGTATTTTCCCCTTTTTTCAGTGATTGATCTCAGCGGTGTTGGTGATTATTTATTTAATAGTCATATCATATTAACAGGGCACGGATTCTGGGTTGTTTTTCAGAACAATAACAGATACCCGAGAGGAAATATTAGAGCTAAGATCAAGAATTCTAGTGATTTTGAGGGAAATATGGGAGGGAACAAAAAGAGGTTTGAACTAGCTTCTTGCTCGGACTAGAAGAAAAACAAAGAGGTATGGGAGATTCTTCAAGAGGGAGGCTTAAGTGTTTTCATGGAGAGGCTCTACGACAAAGACCCTACAGTTACCAAGCATTTCATAAAGAATTGGAAGAATGGTAAGGTTCTGGTTGGCACCCAGATGATGACGGTGGATGAAGATATCATTGCTAAAGCCACAGGGATGGTTAAAGATGGTATTAAGTTTTATAGAGATCGAAGTGTTTCTGATAAGGTGGCGGATAGATTTCCTGTCACGAATGGTGAAAAAATGAAATTAGTGAAGGTGGATAACTCCTACCACTCCCCTAAGTGTATTTGTAGGCCATGGAGGTTTGTGTTGTTTGCTACCATCAGCTACATCACTCTGGATAGAAGATTCACAAGGGATTACGAGCACCATTTCGTGCTGCTTAACCACTTCCACCATGGTAAAAAGGTAAACCTGCCTTATTATTTAGCTTGTTCTATGGATTATACCATTAAAGAAACATAGAAATACCATCAAGGTGGCCATGCTCTTCATCAAGGTTTTATGGTTTTAGTTTACAAATTGTTGAAAGGGAAATCCATTAAGAAACTCATTAGAGGTAAAAATACCAGAGATGATGACACAGAAAGTGAGTATAGTGGTTTCAACCTCGACTTTGATACTGAAGGTGAGTCTGAGGATCTCAGCAAAAAGGGGAAGACTAAGGGGAAAAGAAAGAGGACTGTTGTTGATTTTGACCTCTCAGACTCTAAGGATGAGTCCTTTGATGAGAAATTCATCAAAAGCAAGAAAGAAAAGGGAATGGGAAAACAAACCCAGAGGAACAAGAATACCCATAGGGGGACTAACAAGGTAAAAAGGCAGATATTGATTGCTTCTGATGAGGATGCAAAGGAGGATAAAAATGACAATATGAAGGGTAAGGAGGAGGATGAGATTTTGGATGTGGATCGTGGTGAGGACATGAGTACTCAAGGATTGCAGAATGAGGGCCAAGAGAATAAAATGGGAAATCCTAGCAATTGTCATGGGGATAATGATAGCATTAAGGGATTTTGTGAAACTATCAACAAAATTGTGAAAGATATCAACAACTTGAAGAATGATATTAATGTTATAAAAAATGCTACAATAGGCAAGAAGCCTCTTTCTGAAAATGTTATAGAATTAGTGGTTGCAATCAATAATGCTGAAGCTATTGAGGCCATGGTCAGTAAAATTCTTGAAACAGAAAAGAAGGTTAAGGAAATGGAAGGGAATAGAGAGGCGAACGGGCTGGAAACTACCATGAACAACTTGGTCAATAGAGTCGACAAGATGGAATTAACTATGAAGAGGATTGCTGAACAAAATTTCTAGTTTCTTAAGGCCTCTATGGATAATATGAATATTTTGATCAATAGATTTGATCACATTAAAGGCAAGGAGGGTGACAAGGACTAGATGGAGAAAAAGGGTCATGAGAAGAGAACTAGGGCCAACACCAGGAAACAGGGTGATATCAAGGGATGAGATCTAGATGAATTGAAGAACTCTGCAGACAACATGAAGTAGATGGTGGTTTATGCAAAAGCTATTATGAAAAATATTTAGTTGTCTTTGTCTTTGTCTTTGTGTTGTCCTTTTTCTATCCTTTAGTTGTCTTTGTGTGGATTTTTGTGTTTTGAGTTCCCTTTTCATTTTGGTTGGGAAGTATTTTTTGTTTGGGTGATCAGGCACGGTTTTCTTCTGCTTTAATGCTTTATCTTTCTCCTAATTTGTATTCAGGTTCGGGTTCCTTTCAAAAACCTATTTTTACTTAATCAAAACATATGCAAACACTTTGTTTAAGAAAATGCCAATTATATAAAAGTATATATCATTGTAAGGTCATCTCTTATCAATTAAAGTTCAATTACTTGCTTGCAAAAAATCTTTTCTTCATGTATTGTTATAGTTGATACTTAGTTTATGCATGGAGGCTTCACTTAGTGAACTTGGGTTATAGCACGTGTGTTCATGGCATACTAAAGAATCCCCCTATTTTCAAAAAATATTGCTCTAAACTCTTTTTTTGTCACCCCCTCCCAATACATAGGCTAGATTAAAATCCCCCCTATTTTTGCTAATTATTGTATTTTTTCATGGCCCAAATTAAAAAACCCCCTATTTTCACCGATAGGCAATATATTGTACCCTCATTTTTGGGATATTAAACCCCCCAATATGAATGCATGTGATATAATATTGCCTAGTCAGTGAAGCCCCCATGAGTTTATGTGATTCTTTACAAAATTCACAAACATATGTTTCATTTGCAACATCTTAGAATAGCAAGACACGTGTATTAATATAGGTTGTTAGTTGTGAAGTGTAGAAAATTAATTCTTGTAAATATTCAAAACTCTTGTTTCCTTTTGAGGACTATACTAAATCAAACCCTTCTTTTAAAATAAGATATGAATGTATACAATGCTCTAGTTATGCAGAATCTTTGAATAGTTGAAACTTGTGTGTCAAAATAGTGTAGGTCTTAGCAACAATCTAGTGCATCACTATTATAGTTATAGATTTATCTTTAAAGTGGTGAGAGGTCATTTTAGAGTTTTATCCTCCTTTTCCATCAGAAGTCAGTAGTTTAGAGTAGGTTTAGGTGAGCATCATTATGAACCATCCTTCTTTGGAGGTCCAACTCCATTACAAGTTGCCCACAACCTAGAGGTGTTCCCATGTGTCAATAGGTAGCTAAGTTAATAGCTTAGATAGGGTGAAAAGTTTGATGATAATAATAATGATGTGAGAGAGATTAGTAATGGACTAGACTAACATTTTATGATCATAATTGACACATGAAAAATGTGCAATGTTACTTAGCCTACCATTTACTTGAAATTTTTTAAATCTTGTTTTATGAATCATTTTTTAAACTCCATATAAAGCATGTAAATGCTCTCATAGATTCTGGAACATGGTTTCATGCTTGTAAGTTGCATCTATTCAAAATATTTAAACCCTTTTAAAAAGATTTATTTTATCTATACCTACAAATTGATATCTCCTCTACTATGCATTAATGAACATCAATGTCCTAATAGAAATCTCCTAACCATTATGATGCTTAGTACAAAAAGGAACAAGAAGGAAGGTTACTGGTAAATAACTCAAAAATCGTATGAAATCAAAAATTACTCCTGCAACCTACATTTACTTTGACTTTTTCCAACACCCTTCATAAAAAATTCATTTTTTGTATATCTACAGTCATGGAATCTCAGATAAGGGCATTTCATCCAAAAACACTTTGTAATGTCTTTGTGGGAATTCAAGATTTATAATGACATTTAGACTTCTCCCTACATGTGTTTGTATGGCCAAAGTCTACATATTACTTTTGGACTTTATTTTTCTTCATTTAATTCACATGTGGGGGAGTAATAAGGGGTGTATACTTAAGTGAGGTTTACCCATCAGGTTTTCTTTTGGGGTGTTTTGTAAAATAGATCCCACATGTTATGTTTTAACATTCTACATTTTGTCGATTGTTATAACTAGATATACAAATAATGGAAGCTTCAAATAAGTTAATATGATGACCTTTCATTCATAATAAATAAAATTGAACCCACAAACTATTAATTGAATTTTTGGAAAATAAATTAATATTATGAGCATTCATCTAACTTGATCACTAATAGAAAACCAACAAATCTCTTTGTAGTGTAATGTTAATCTAGTAGTTATTTGATGACAAGAGAATCGTTTCAATCACAAGATTAACATATAATATAATCTATTGGCTAATTAAATACAAATAAAAAATGAATTTCAAAATTCTCAAAATAATCTCATCTCAACCAAAGAAATTATTCATTTTAAAAGTATATAAGATTTCCACAAATATGGAAGAACGAAATAAGTAAAACTCCTAAACCGGTTTAGGAATGTACGGTTGTAATTTAAAATTTTGCATTTAAAAAAGATTATGATGCCAATAATAAGGAATATATAAATAATTTTTATCCTTAATTCAACTCAACTTCATTATGACTCATTTTCTTATTTTTCCAAGTAGGATGATACCTATAAATATAATTACCATCCATTAGTGTGACCATTAAATTTAAAAAATTCATCTTGAAGGGAGAATTGTGGTAAGAAGAACAAACATGATGATAATTAGACAAGGCAACCTAAATCAATTTAATGATATTACTCAACCCTAATTTATGTATCCCATCTACAACTTGTATAGTAACTCTTCTTCTAATGTAAAACAGTCATTGAGTCATTCCTCGCTATTACTACATTGTTTGAAATAGCTCAACCTATTTGATCCACTAGAATAAAAAACTAAAATATTAAAATATATGAATTAAGTCTTCTCTGTACGAGTGTGTACAAGATCAAAGGGATCCGAAAAGTGGCAATGTGAAAAAAAAATGTGTTTTTCCTTTGCCCAAAAACATGAAATCCCACTTTGAATTTTTAATTGGGTTGGAAGAAAGTACATGCTGCCATGGTAAAAGCCAAAGATAAATGGATATCCATTCCTAACAGATATCCATTGCAGCAAACATTTTTTTTAAAAATAAACAAAAAATATAATACATTATATAACATAAATAATATGAAACTAATATACTATTAATATTACATATGCCATATTTAAGATATTATATATTATAATATATTTTATACAATATATTATATGTTTTTTATATCAGAAGCAACAAAACAAGGGTGTTGGCCTTTACACTAATAGCCCATAAGTAGCATTAACAACTGACAACACACTTAGAACATTTCAAAAAAACATGTTTGTAGTGTCCTAAAATTGCGACACTTGCAATTTCGACTGCATTTCGGTCTTCACGATGGTGACGCAACACGGAACCTGAATGGAGACCCCGAAACTTGTCCACGACACTAAAAACTGCATTTTCAAGCACCCTGGCCTGAACCTCCTTTGCACCCTACTGTCCCGGGAGGTGGGACCAGAGTGCCCAGCGCCCTGGTCCCTCAGGACCAGGGCGCCCAGCGCCCTAGTCCCCCAGGACCATGGCGCCCAGCGCCCTGGTCCCTGGCCCTATTTTGGGCCCGGTCTCCTATGGGACTTCGGGTCTTTTTGTTTGCAAATTGGAAATAATATTTCCTGGTCGGCCTAAGGTCGGAAAAATCAGTCTTTTAACCCTAATTGGCAAGTATATAAACTACATTTTCTTCTCCCATTTGGGTAAGGAGGTCATATATGTATAAGCATGGAAACTATACTCAAGCATTCAAGCATTCAAGCATTCCTTCAAGCAATTGATCATTCCAAGTCTCCATTCAAGGCTAAGTGTTGCATTCAAGACAAGGATTCAACCATTGAAGAGGAGATCACTTACAACATACTACTACAACATACATACAACATCTATACCTTCACACATAAGGATACAAACATCCTTACAACAAGGTATTAGTACTTGTTTTACATTACAGACATTTACATTTACAGCATTGCTCATTTCTTGGTTAATTCCAAAACCGGGGTTTGACCTAAAGGCAAACCCCTAATCCCTAACCCCCCAATCGTCTTCGCTTTTCTGTGTGTAGGTTGCAGGTACGCGGCTGAAATTGAAGATCTAGAATCCTTGTGCAGAGACGAACAGATCCCCCTTCATTTCATGGATTTTTCGGAGGACCGTGGCGCTCAGGCGCCATCGTCTCGGCAACTTTCGCTCAAATTTGCAGGACAACGCTGTATCGACATTTTATTGCTAATTCCAGGTCCGCAGCTTCATACTATATTCCTATCTCAGTTTATAAGCGAATCTTTCTCACTTTCTATGCATTCCTAGCTTAATTCTTCTATGCACATTCTTTACAAAAGAGGGTAGCCTTGCTGTCATAACCCTTGAAACTCATTTAGCATCCAATCTTGCATTGCGTGGGATTGGATCTTGTGGGTTTCAACCCCTCTTTTGAATGTAAAGTCTCCCAAGTGAAAACCATCAACCCTAGCAACCTCCCTTCTCTCTCCTTGGAGTTGGAAGAGGGGAGAGCAACTAGGGTTCGATCGCGATTTTCCGCTTTACATTTTGGTGAACCCGACGTGAACATCCTTTCTGATTATTCATGGTTAGATCTGAAAATTGGATTCCTTGATTACATTTCCATGTTTGATCTTTTGCAAATTTTAGAGGTTGATTGCATAAAAACCCTAAATTTTCTTTTTAGTAATTAAGCTTGTGAAATGTCTAAATGTTAATGCTTGTTTCAGATCTATCCTTCTATTACAAATTATCAATTCATATCTATGCTTTAATTTTGAAAATTAAGTGGTTAAGTGTCAAAACCCTAATTTTTAAAACCCTCTTGATTCAACCTTTGTCCGACAATTTCACTGATCAAAACATCTCCAAATCAGCTGTAACTTTGGATTCCGCAATAAAATCACAATATCTTTCATCCCTGAAAATTTGGAAAAAAGTTGCAAGGACCATGTGCACTCTGAGCACCATCGTCCCCGACATTTTTTCCGAAATTTCAGGAGCTAGATCTTACTGTATTTTCCTACTAAAATCCAGAATTTTGGCTGATTTTATCAATTATAACACTTTCAAAATTAAAATCAAAGTTGGTCTAGGGATTGCTTGGATTAACACTTCTAATCATTCAAAAATCATTGAAATTGAAATTTTGTGTCAAAATTGTGTTCTTACTGTCCTAAATCTGAAAAGTGTGTTTGCATTCATTAAAAATTTCAGTGCTTTATTCAAATTCTTACAATTTGTGACTTTTGAAATTAAGTGCTTAATTACAACAACTTTAATTTCCGCTTTCAAAATTGAATTTTGCGTGAAATTGATTCAATTTTCAAATTTCAAAACTTGCATTGCTTTCGGTATTCCCTCTAAAATCATAAAATTCAAAATTTCAGTTTCCCTCTCTTTTTCAAAATTCAAATTTTGCATTTTTCGACAATCTTGGTAGGGTTCAATTTTGAGATTGCAACTTTAATTTGGCCTATCTACAGATCGTAAAATCACTGAAATTTTTTCAGATTAGCTCTAAAATCATCATAACTTTCATCCCTGCAAATTTTGAAAAAAGTTGTCGGGACCGTGTGCACTCCGAAGCGCCACGGTCCCTGACATTTTTTCTGAAATTTCGGGAGATTGTCCTGATTGTATTTAACAGCTTAAATCCAGAAGATTGGCTGATTTTACTGAAAATTGCTACCTCTAAAATTCAAAATTTTCTCTCCCTCTCTAGTGCATGAGTTTTACAACAATAAGCCCTACTTACACTATTCCCGTTAGATGAAGCCGTAGAATTAAGTCTTTCCGAGGTTTAATTACCAAGGAGATGGAACCTAATTTGAATAGCCTTTTTAACGAGGACATGGGTAATTCCTCTAATCCTCCTAATGATGAAGAAGCTCTCCATGAGGTTTCTGAAGAACAACTTTCAAAATTGGATAACCAATTTGACGATTTTTGACAATGGATGTCTCAAGAATACCCCGATAGTCAAGCTCTTCCTTTAATTGAGGGTCTAAAACGTATGCTTCAAAGTGATAAGAATGGAATTGATATTTTGCATGGTATTGCACACATTGTGGATTCGAATGTGATGCCTATGAAGAGTTGTGCTGAAAATTTGGGTTATACACAACCTCCTACTCAAGTCAATCATTCTATTCCTTTGATGACTTCTATTGCTAGCATACCTACCTTTACATCAAACATAATGGCTACTTCTACACAAGACATTCCTCCTGTGATCACCAGTCATGGGGGCAATCCTTCTTCTTCAATTAACCCTCTTCCTTCATTTAATCTGACTTCTTCATTCATTCCTTCAATGAGTGTCCCTATTATATCTCCACAAATGAACATGACGCAAGGGGGAAATTCATTTAACCATTCCATTCCTCCTTGTAGTGTTCCTCTTGTCCAATCATCTCCTATGACTAATTATCATAGAGTCCCACCACCTTACTCTTTACCTTCTTTCAATAGCATAACACCTCCATCTCAATCTAACACATCTAATATGAACTCTTCGACTGAAGCGACCATTAACAATCTTGCACAAACTGTCTCTTCTTTACAACAACAAATTGCCTCTATGAATCAATCTAAGTTTAGTGTGCCCACATTTGATGTTGCGAGCCCACTTTCTCTTGACCTTGTTCGAGCTATCCCTCCTAAACATGTTGAAATCCCGCATTTGGAGCTTTATAATGGTAAAGGTGATCCTCTAACACATGTTAAGACTTTTCAAACAATATGTACTGATTTTGCTTATGACCAAAGGTTGCTTGCAAAACTGTTCACTAGAACATTAAGAGACAAAGCCCTACAATGGTATTGCTCATTGCCTTCTTATTCTATTACTTCTTTCGAACAACTTGCAAATGCTTTCATTCAACAATTTCAAAACAATATAAGTCCTAAAGTTACTTTGATTGATTTAATGCATTGTAAACAAGGTGTTAAAGAGAAAGTGACTGATTTCATTGGTAGATATAAGCATTTGTATGCTCAAATTTCTTTTCCAGTGCCTGACAACGATATTCAAAGAATCTTTATTTCTAATTTACAAAAATATATTCGAGACAAACTTATGTTTTCTGAGTTTACTTCTTTCCAATAGTTGTGTGCAACTCTTCACAATTATCAACTGACTATGAGTCAAATGGAACAATCACATCCTATGGCTCCGAGTGATAAGGGTGATAGCAGTCAACAACCATTTGGGAAGTTTAAACCAAACAGAGATTCCATCAAATTCAATGAAAACATCATCAACAACAATGTGAATGCAGCATCAGGTGTGCCTCCTATTTCTAAATTTTTCAAGAAAGAAAGAAAGTATACTCCTTTGAATGAATCATTGCATAGTATTATGAATAAGTTATTGGAACAAAATGTGCTTACTCTTCCTCCTATAAGGAAAATTGATCCTGCAAAGATTACTTCACCTTATTTTGATAACAAATCTTTTTGTCAATTTCATCGTCAGCCTGGGCATGATATTGAAAAATGTTTTTCTTTAAAGGGTAAAATTCAAGATTTGATTGATAATAATACTATTTCTGTTTCTGGAGTGAATGATAAAGGCAATACATCTGTAGCTCCTCCTAATCAAAATCTTCAGATTTTCATTGATCCATTACCTTCTCATACCTCTAATGCAATTGACACTAATGATTCCTCTCTTTCATCTGATGGTCTTGTGTCTATGACTCTGAATGTGATTAACTTTGTAGAGCAGCAAGAAAACCCTAAAGAACCTTCCATCACATTTGATTCCAGTGAAACCATTAGGGCACCTAATGGTCCTTTATACATAGTTGCAAAAGTTAAGAATACACCTTGTCATGGAGTGCTTATTGATCCTTCGTGCATGGTTAATGTTATTACTGAAGAATTTCTTTTTACTTTGCAATTGAATCAAGTGATATATGACAAAACATATGTGATTGTGAAACTATTTGATGCATTTTCTTCTCCTGCAATTGGTTCTATTACATTGCCTATTGAGTTCCATAACAAATCCCTTGATATGAACTTTGCTATTATTCCATCTTCCGAATAATTTTGTGTGAAGCTTGGCTATCCTTGGCTATCTTCCATGAAAGCTATTGCTTCTTCTATTCACAAGTGTTTGAAATTTCCCCATAATGGTGAAGTTGTTACTGTCAATCATAGTCTCTTTAAACCAGCTGAAAGAACTTCTAGTGTTCCTATTGATTACTTTTGGCCTAAACAATTCCAATCTCTTCCTCCGCGAAGTGATCATCTTTTCAAATCTTATCAAAAATGGAAAACAGATATGATCCTATCTTTAAGTGAACCTAGAACACCCAAACTTGATATTCCTATCATTCTTGAGAAGGAAGTTCTTCCTTTGAAAGATAAAACTAATGTCTTTCCTCAAGAAGATTCCCAACCCGTTCCCATGGATGTGATTATGTCTATGCCTAATAAACCTTCTAAGAGTAGACCTATACCTCCTCGTCATGATGGACTTGGTCTTCTTCCTAAACCAAATATTCCTCCTTTATATGGAGTAGTTCCTCCTCCTTCCTCTTATGGAGAGAAGAGACCTTCCTCTTCTCCTATTATCCAGCCTAAGAGACCACAACCTAAACACCCAAGTGATAAGGATGAGAACATTCCTCCTCCTCAATCTTCTCAACTTCCTACTAAGACTAGACGAAATCGTTTTGCACGTGAACGTCGACGAAAGCGTCATCTTAGAGCTCAAGCAGCTGCTTCTCAAACTTTGCAATCTCCAAAAACACCTTCAACAAGCATTATTCCATTTTCTCCAAAATCTCCAAAACATAAGATGCATGATGGTCTTGATCCTGTGTGAATTAAAGACCCTATTTTTATAAATCTTGATGATGCTATAGATGAAAATGTTATTCATGATGAAAATGTTACTCCTCTTGCTTCTGATAGTGAATATGAAATTGTTGATATTGATAACCATTTATCTAATGAATTTTCTAAAGCACTTATCCTAGCTCCTAGACAAGAACAACGTGGCTTGGAACATGAACATAGCCCTTGTTTGGATCTTGTGATAGCTCCATCTGCTGTGTTGAATGTTCCTCCTCTAGCGTGTTCCCTGCCTTCCCGAAACATTGGTCAGCAAGATTGGGGGGTAGATGACGTGCTAGACTAGTTACATTAGCATAGCAGATTCTTTCCTCCTCTCTTGTGTTACTTCTTCTATACGTTATTCTCATTCTTCTATTTGTTGTCCTTGGTGTTGTCTACTTGAGGATGATGCAAAGCATTGAGATCTCTTTTGGTCTCTCTCATGTTGACTCAAAAGACACATGTGTTCCCTTCTTCTAGGTGACCTTCCTTGATTGGGGAATGAAGAACAATTATGCATACATACATATGATATATATACATGAATTATCATACAGCATACTGACCCCGAGGAAAGCAAAGTCACCTCGTGCTTTGTGTTTTGTGTCTATTATCCTTGGTTTTATCTCACACTTGGGGGCTAAATCCTTGCGATAACGTGCTCCTTTCCTTTCTCATTTCTTATGTGTATCACTATGTTAAAACAATCACCCCCGTTGAGGCCTATGCGATCGCTTTAACCTAGGGGGGCATACACCTTGTCTATCCCTTCAAGATACATGAAAATTTCTTGGAGAACTCAGCTTTGCCTTGAAAATTTTTGGTATTTCTCTTGCATGACTCATAGTGAGGGAACCTTACTACTGACAGTCATGGTTCTCCCTCGTGATCTTCCCTTTGACTTTGTCAATCGAAGTCGTAAGATCCTTAGTCCACTGGGGGCTTGGTGTGTCTTGCCTCCTTGACGTGGTGAAAGTCTTTCAATATTTTTTCCTTGTACTTTACCGGAAGTATGAGCATACATACTCCCACTAAAGTGGGGGCTAAATGTAGCATCCTAAAATTGTGACACTTGCAATTTCGACTGCATTTCGGTCTTCACGATGGCGACGTAACATGGAACCTGAATGGAGACCCCGAAACTTGTCCATGACACTAAAAACTGCATTTTCAAGCACCCTGGCCTGAACCTCCTTTGCACCCTGCTGTCCCGGGAGGTGGGACCAGAGCGCCTAGCGCCCTGGTCCCTCAGGACCAGGGCGCCCAGCGCCCTGGTTCCCCAGGACCATGGCGCCCAGCGCCCTAGTCCCTGGCCCTATTTTGGGCCCGGTCTCCTATGGGACTTCGGGTCTTTTTGTTTGCAAATTGGAAATAATATTTCCTGGTCGGCCTAAGGTCGGAAAAATCAGTCTTTTAACCCTAATTGGCAAGTATATAAACTACATTTTCTTCTCCCATTTGGGTAAGGAGGTCATATGTGTATAAGCGTGGAAACTATACTCAAGCATTCAAGCATTCAAGCATTCCTTCAAGCAATTGATCATTTCAAGTCCCCATTCAAGGCTAAGTGTTGCATTCAAGACAAGGATTCAACCATTGAAGAAGAGATCACTTACAACATACTACTACAACATACATACAACATCTATACCTTCGCACATAAGGATACAAACATCCTTACAACAAGGTATTAGTACTTGTTTTACATTACAGACATTTACATTTATAGCATTGCTCATTTCTTGGTTAATTCCAAAACCGGGGTTTGACCTAAAGGCAAACCCCTAATCCCTAACCCCCCAATCATCTTCGCTTTTCTGTGTGTAGGTTGCAGGTATGCGGCTGAAATTGAAGATCTGGAATCCTTGTGCAGAGACGAACAGATCCCCCTTCATTTCGCGGATTTTTCGGAGGACCGTGGCGCTCGGGCGCCATCGTCCCAGCAACTTTTGCTCAAATTTGCAAGACAGCGCCGTATCGACATTTTACTGCTAATTCCACGTCCGCAGCTTCATATTGTATTCCTATCTCAGTTTATAAGTGAATCTTTCTCACTTTCTATGCATTCCTAGCTTAATTCTTCTATGCACATTCTTTACAAAAGAGGGTAGCCTTGCTGTCATAACCCTTGAAACTCATTTAGCATCCAATCTTGCATTGCGTGGAATTGGATCTTGTGGGTTTCAACCCCTCTTTTGAATGTAAAGTCTCCCAAGTGAAAACCATCAACCCTAGCAACCTCCCTTCTCTCTCCTTGGAGTTGGAAGAGGGGAGAGCAACTAGGGTTCGATCGCGATTTTCCGCTTTACAATGTTAAAAGTATTATCAAGATACTTATAGTGATAAAAAATATTAGAAAAATATAATTAAAGACCTAAGACACTAAAACCAACCAATCAATGGCTACTTGAGCACATTGCTCCAATATTCAGTGAGAAACTTAAAGCGTTCAAGTTATATATTCCCTCTTTTTAAGCATCTTTACCAAGAACTTTCTTTTGCATCACGCAGAATGAGGTGGTCAAGCTATGCATCATATGCAAGATGAACTTGGAGACACTAACCATCTTCTACTCCATTTCCATTAATTCAGGCCTCCAAGTCCTCAACGGTAGGACTCCTACAATCAGCACAATTACGCATACTCCCCCCTTGGAGAGCCTCCTCTTCCTTTAGCATAGACTCCTAAGTCAAGTCCACACATTCATATTTACCATTATCATTGTACACTGAACTATCACTAGTGGACTTGGTCAAACTCTCATCCTTCCTCATGTTAGCCATAACATCTTCCTCATCTTTAGCAGCATCTTCATCATTGGTACCATCCTCCTCCTCTGATTCCTCATCATAGTCAACCAATTTTTTCCATTCATTTTTTCCAACCATATGCCCATCCAGCCTATAAGAGTATCTATGATTGGAACTCCCACTTTTGCTATCATTTTCACACACCTCCACCTCTGCATCATTGACAACCTCCTGGATGTTGGCATTGAGTTGTCATTGATGTCAACTGGTATTGTAGGCAGGTTACTGGTAGAGGTATGTCATCTGGTATAAAGAAGAGTGAACCGATATGGTGAAAGACAAATAAGGTATTGAGAAGATTAGCATGAAGGCTTGTAAATTGGTATGGTGGAAGACAAGTAGTTATTGAGACTATCAGTGACTTCACCAACATGAGGTGAGATGCATGTGTGTTTTAGCATATTGTGTGATAACCGGTAGAGCATAAACTGCTCTGGAGGTTGGCTGCATGTTTATGATCAAGAGGCAGAATGTTAATGCGATCACAAACCACTGAAGGTGAAGATGTGCTACCGATGTAGTGTGAACTACTGCTCAATAGGAGGAGAAGGTATCATTAGTAATAGCTTATATTGATATAAGTTTGATGAATGGTCAAGTCTAAACCAATCTTGTATTAGTGAGCTGAGTGTATGACTGTTGTGATGCCATGTGGAGCTGAGGTGGCACACATGCAGAGGTTGGTGAAGTTTCCATCGACATGGTTGTTGAAACAGCTAGTCGACATTAATGAAACAACCACAAATCACGGGATGATAATAGATTTATGTGGCTCGAGGAAGAAAGAATGACAAAGAAAGATTAGGGAGTAGTTGGCACTTGGATTGAAGCAAAGAAATCAAATTGTAAGATGACCTCGAGAAGGAAATAGCTGGACTGTAAATGAGTCGAAAATTTTCAAGGCAGAAAATCATGGATGAGATTGCTATCTTTAATAAATATGCATTGGATAATGGAAAATGCATATAGATGCATTCCTCAAGTACAAGTGATTGATCCAAGGAAGATTGGATCAGATCTCATGGAGATTTTGTCGGGTGAAGGAAACCCTAACCACCCTAAGTTTGAATTGATTCTTGGCAGGAAAGCTCAAGTTTAAATATGATGACTTGAGACTGTGATTGTTGTTGTTGTAGAGTGAAGGGAAGTGTGAAATCATTGTCTAAGACTCAGAGAGATAAACACTTGAAGTGTTTATGAGTGAAGACTAGATCGATAAGGAGAAGTAGGATAACATGGTGTAAGGAACAAACTAGTGGAAAGAGTATAGAACACAAAGGTGACAAGCTAGCAAAAGTAGTACCTGACAAAGAGTGATCAAGTGTGAGTTGAGGAGAAAAGACATTGTGAGAGGGGACTTAGAAAAGTTATCAGAAAAGCCAAGTTGTAGAGTGGGTGGAGAGAATATAGACCAGTAAGGTTGAAACCGACAGAGAAAAATATTGTAAAGTTGCAAAACTTCATTTGCAATAGTGATTTCATTTGTATAACTGAGTTTTATATTGTTTTCACTAAGTTGGAGCTTAGTGCAGGGGTTGTAGCTCCTTTAGGTTGTAGCCTATAAATTATATAGGGGTTGGTGCTCCTTTGAGTTGGTTCTCACAAATTAGGGTTGGTGCTCCTTGGGTTGGTGCCATAAATATTGTAATCAAAGATTTATTGTGAGGCTGGATTGGAGCAAAAGATCTCCAATAGCTATTCTCTCTGAGGTTTTTCCCATTTTGGGTTTTCCTCATATACATTTGGTGCTGTGTGATGCATTCTTGTGCATGTGTTATGTTAATGTTTTAGCAAGTCCTTTCCCACAGCTTGTTTGCATTGATTGAGCTACCGGTATCTTCTTGTTGAGGAAAAAGTGTTTAAATCACTTTCACCCCCCTCTTAGTGATCCATTGTGTCCAACTATTGGTATCAAAGCCTAGGTACCTTGTTTTGTCAAAAGTGTTCTCTAGCTTGGGTAGATCCTATCAAGTGTTCACAATGGAAAGAAATGTATCTACCCCCTCAAAAGCTCCTATGTTTGATGGTGTCAACTATGCCTTTTGGAGTAGAAAAATGGAAACCTATTTGTCCTCTCTAGGTTGTGATGTATGAATGTCGGTTGTGAATGGCTATACAGTCCCTAATAATCCCCCAAATGATCCAGATGTTAAGGGGGAATATGAGAACAATGTTAAAGCTAAAAATGCCAAACTTAGTGGTGTTGGCATTTCCACAAAGATTGCATTAATGATATGTTATGTTGTCATTGATGTTAATTAACCAGTAATGATATTGTTGATATTGTTGTAATATTTTTATTGTAACCGGTAGGAAGAATTAGTGAGGAGAACTAATAACCAGTGTAAACCTTATCTATTGATGCAACTAGTAAACCCTACCTGTTGTTTTTGATAAACTTTAACCGATTAAGTTTGGTGAATTGGTTATATTGGTTTATGATCTGATGATAAGAGGTAATGATTATGACATGCATGATTATTATATGAAGACAATTCCTAGAGATTTTGGCGAGTTGTTGTAATGGTTTTTGTCAGGGAATGAGCAAATATATTGCATCTAATGCAAAGCGCCTGATGAGTTTCTAAGTTTGATGAAGCAGTGATCAAGGAGTGATCAAAGTTTTCTTGATTGATGTCCAGAGATTGCTATGTAATCCAGCAGTCATACTTGAATTTATTTTTCTATTATCTCGATGAGAATTAGATTTTTGTTGTGTTACCAACTTGATTGATTTGTTTATAAGGTCGATGAAGTTGTTTAGTTTAATGAGTTGGCAAAGAGATAGACATAGATCAGTTGAGTGTGTGGTTGTCAAACCGGATGATGTATCTGCAGTTTTAGTAAAGGTAGAGTGGAGCATGAAATAGATCTGATCAAGAAAGTGTAGTGATATTCAGATAGATCAGCAAACTCATGTTGTTTTCTAACAATTACAACAGAATTTAAATCCCCTAACCGGGTAAGCTCTAACAAGCTTTGTGATATTCAAATCCTCTAACAAGGTAGTCCATTAGATTGGATTTTCAAATCCTCTACCGAGGTTACTCCTTATAGGGTATTGCTTCTAACAAGGCATTTATAGTCAATCCCTTAACTGAGTGATTCCTAACAGGACCAGTTCTTAATAGGACCTTTTGTGAATATTTAACAGGCTAGGCTCCTAATAGGGAAAACTTCAGAAGAGTTAAAATAGTTATCTTGTGAGTCTCATCTCACAGTAGTTTTTACCTATTTGGGTTTCCACATCAAAAATATGTCTGTCAAGTGATGAATGTTTTTGTGGTTATGTTTTCATGGTTGATTTACTTAACTACTTAATTATTCTAATAAGTTATGATAACCGAAAGCATTGAGAAATGAGGAAGTTGTTTACTATTAATTTGTTGTAATAGACAACCAGTTTATCTTATGAGTTTTTATCTTGACAGAGATTATTACATTGTTAGTTCTAAGTTTACTTTGAGAGATTGATTTTTGAGATTGGTGAAGTCCGTATTAGTTTTTCTATCTACTGATTGACCCCCCCCCCTCTTAGTAGTTGACCAGATACTTATTCTTTCATCATACCATCAATTGGTATCAGAGCATTTCAAGTCCTCTAAGGCCTAATCCTAACAGCTTGAGGTAAATATCTACATATCATGATGAAGAAGGAAGGTCTGAAGTTTAATAGAGAGAACTACAGGATATGGAGTGACAGAATGAAAATTTATATCAAGAGTTTGGGAAGCCAGTATTGGGAACATGTCGATACTAAGTATGTTGCACCTACTGGGATATTAACTGATGATCAAAAGAAAGAGCAACAAGAAAATCATCAAGCATTAGAGGCTATTATCAGTTCTTTGTCTGATGCAAAGTATGTAGATGTTCATGGTCTTGAAAATGCATATGAGGTATGGAAAAAACTTGAAGAGATTTATAGAAGTGATGAACATGTTATGATTGTTAAAGAAGAGAGTCTAACAGGAAAGTTTGATGACATGCGAATGGTTGAAGGTGAGAATATCCAATAGTATGGTCAAAGGATAAAAGAGATAGTCGGTGAAATTAAGAGTGTAGGAGGTAAAGTGAAACATTCCATAGTGATTAGTAAGGTACTGAGAACCCTACTACCGGTCTATGCTATTCGAGCTGCATTTATTCAAGAGTTGAAGTCCATTAACAAAACTAAGGTAATTCTTGACTCCATCATTGGCAAGCTTACTGCTTTTGAATTAAATGGTTATGATGGTAGTGTATAGAAATCTGAGTTTGCATTTAGAGCTTTTGTTTCTAACCCATCTGTGAGGAAAAGTAGAGATGCCAGTCACAGTTATGAATCCAGATCCAGTAGAGAAGATGATGATGAAGACAGTTTAGTTGAGCTTGAAGCATTTTTGGCCAAGTGGTTGCCTAGAGGTACAGGTAAATATAGAGATAACTCTAATGGTTGGATCATTTATAATGGTTGTTCACATCACATGACTAGTGATCAGAGAAAATTTATTTCTCTAAAGGAACTTGATGGTGGATTTGTAAGATTTGGTAATGACTCACCCTGCATAGTTAAATGGAAAGAAACTATTTCTCTTAATGGAAAGAGTAGTGCAGATGATGTCTACTGGGTTGAAGGTTTAAAGCACAATCTTTTGAGCGTGACACAACTCAATGACAAAGGATACCCATTGGAATTTAAAAATGATATGTGCAAAATCTATGACAATCAAGGTGAACTAATTGCTACCGGGAAGAAAACTAAAGGTAACTTGTTTCATCTTAATCCTAAAGTAAGCAACTATTTAATTGCAAAGATAGATGATAGTTGACTTTGGCATAGGAGATTTTGTCATATAAACTTTGATAACATTGTTAAAGTGAATAAGTCCAAGACAGTGAGAGGTTTTCCTCAGTCAGCACAGTTTTCTACACTATAAATCGGATTCTGGTAAAGAGAGGTAATGACAAGACCCCTTATGAATATTGGTATGGTAGATCACCTGATGTTAGTTATTTCAAAGTATTTGGAAGAAAAAGTTTTATTAAGAGAGGTGATTATTTTAGAAAATTTGAGGCTAAAAGTGATGAAGGTATATTTCTTGTCTATTCCACCAAGAGTAAGGCCTACAAGTGTTTTAACAACCGGACATAGAGAATTATTGAGAGTGCTGATGTTCAAGTGGATGAATTTCCTGAAGTCTTAGAGGAAACCAGTTCAGAGAAAAAGGATGAAGATCCTTGCATTTTGTTTTTGGAACCAAAAACTATTAAATCTGAAACCGGTAAATCAAATACTGATGTACCAGTTCAACTAGAATAGATAAATTTAGAAGAAGGTGATGATAATGAAGAAGTTGAACCTGAAGATAATGATCATGTTAGTCCAAGATATGTGAGATTGAATCGCAATCCTGAACAGATTATTGGGGATAAGGATGCTGGAGTACTAACCAGAAGAAGAATCAGAGAGAATTCTTGCATGATCTCCACTATTGAACCAAGAACTACTAAGGAAGCATTTGGTGATGATCATTGGGTTAAAGTTGTAGTGTCCACCCTTGACTTGACTTGTTTTGACTAGAGTTGAATTTTAATTCATGCATGATAAACATTATTGGGAATAGGTTATTTTAGATGATTTATATGATGTTGATACTATCATTATTGATCATGTGATTTATTAGACACTATATATTTATTATGTGATATATTATCGAAAGACTATATTGATCACATGATTTGATAAGCATAAGTGTTGATGGATTTTACATGCCTTACTATAATAATGAATTATACTAATCATGTACTTAATGATATTTTTATGTACTAACCATATTTAATGATTATCTATGATGAGTTAAGCTTATGGTGTGTTTGATTGTTGTATGACTGTCTTTGGGATAGAGACAATGCTACATCACTAATTGCGAGTGGGATGTGTCGTTGTGATTATCTAACCCTTGTCTATTATAATATACATATTCATATGTCGTATCATTGCTTTGTGGATGCAAGATTTGCAAGTACCAAACACCGACTCCACCTGGCTCCACAGGTCTGAGTGTGTCTTCAAATCCTAATGGTATGTGGTTCGGAGTTGGCACAAGTTCCCCTCACATACTCTAGGTCTAAGTTGTTCACTATGAGTCATCAGTGTCTTGGCGCAAGTCGCCATGTCAGTTAGTAAGCTTGGTTTCTTCTGTGTTGGGAGTATGTTAGTATTGGTTGGTTAATCCTATTATGTTGAGATTGATTATTTGATTATTGATGTGAGATTAAATAGTTAATAATATTTATTTTTTATTATTTTGATTAATAGCGATTTGCTTATTTGATTATCTCATGTTTAATTTAATTTATTAAATTCTTGCCCTTTTGGGTATTTAATTATTTGATATTTAAATATTTATTTATTTTAATGATGAATTAATATTTATTGTATAGCTTATGTTGTAGTTTTGTATTTATTTGTGATTTGACCTTTTGTTGGTATTTAATTATTTGTTTATTTATTTAATCGCCTATGGTTTAATATTTATTTGGTATTTAATGTTTATCTGGTTCTTTAATTCATTTATGAGCCTTTGGTTTATTTAATTTGATTATACATTTGATTTATTTAATTGTGGCTCATGTTTTATTTATTAGTTTGACTTTTATATTAAGTGGGTTGTATAAATACACTTAAAAATAAAATAATAAAGCATTCCCACCTAATTGTAAAAGCATGATTTATATTTATCTTACCTACCCTCTTCTCTTATTGGCTAAATTTGAAAAGGGAGGTAAAATTATATTATATGGTGGGGTTGGTAAAATATATTATAAATTGGAATATTTTGATTGATTTTTGTGGAAGCTAGGTGTAGTACCCCTACCCTAGTTAGCTTTGTAAAACTGGTTTGACCTTGGTTAACTTTTTATGTGGCAATCTTGAATGGTTGAATTACCATGAGGTAATGTTGTAGTCAGATATTATGATTATTGTGCATATCTGTTAATGTGTTTTCGCATCGATTCTTATGTAAGTTTAAATTGTCCTCCTGATTCTTGTTATTAATCTTGGGCTAACATCTTCATTATATATATATATATATATATATATATATGCTTGTGTGACTCTTGGTTGCAGGAGATTGTAGGTACAGTATTGCCTAGGTGCGAGGTTCATCTTCACCTGGATTCGCAGGGTTGAGTATACCTCATTCATCCTTAGAATTTGGGTTAGATGGTCGTAAAACCCTTAGTTTACCGTAGTCATGCTCAAGTAAGCGTCATCTGTGATCTGTCAGTTTCCCTTTTTATTTGGGTTTGCGAGTTGGGTAATTGGTTGGCTTACTTGGTTTGCGTGCTTGGCGTGTGGTAAATGGAGTATTTAACCCTAAGTATTTATTTTGATTTACTGTGTTCATTTACGCATTAGTAATTGAGGAATTAAAATAAATAGGTTTCTTTTATGTGATTAATCATTAATTAAAAAGATCGCTCTATTTATGTTGGTAGCGAGTTTAATTTAATGGTTAATTTTAAATAACGAATTTATTCAGTTTATGCATTTTAAAAAGGAAAGATTTAAATTTATTCGAAATAGAAATAATTTAATCTCTTTTGTTTTTTGAAATAGAAAGATTAATTTTAATTATTTAAGAAAATCAATTTTGATTAGAAAAGTGAGTTTTATTCATATTTATTTTATATAGTGTGTAAGATTGATTTTGAGAATTTAATTTAATTAAAAATATTTTACCCTCATTAGTATTGTGAAATGCAACTATTAGCTTTGTTAATTAAAAATTAAATGAGGGAGAAAATCATTTATTTTAATTAACTAAATTTATAATCTCAATGCATAAACAATTCAACTATGAGATAATTCCATTAATTAATTAATTAAATTAAGTTGCAAGCTGCATGATATAGAAATATATTTTTATTTAAATTTTAGTGGAAAAATAAATTAGATTAATTATATTTATTGTTCCTAGAATTTTAAATAAATAAATAAAAGAATAAATTAAAAAAAAAATGAATAAAAGAATTAATTGGAATTAAAGTATTGTTTTAATTCTTTATTTAGAAAATTAATTAATTTGCATGAGAAAAAAAAAGAAAGAATAATGATTTTTTATTATTGCATGTTAGCTTATCTTTTGTTATAAAATTAGAAAATAAAATAAAATTACTTTTATTCTAAATTTAGGTTTTTGAGAAAAAGCTATTGAACCTAGAATTTTAGTTTAACTAGGGAATAGATCTTTATTTTAGACACAGGAAATAGGTAAAGAATTTAGGTGAAGAAATTTATTGGAAGCTTATTGAAAAGATTGAGGCTCTTCTACAGATTTCTTCCAGGAAAGCTATACCAGGTTGGATGACTTCTTTGATTGTGGGTTTTTAGAAAATATTTCTATTTTTCTCTTAATGATGTGTGTGTAAATTATTTGTCAGTTTCAAAACCCTCTTCTAGTTAAATCAGGTTTTGAATTAAAATCCTTACCTCATGTTAATTTTCTAGTGTATGGGAGTAATTTAATTTTGAGAACATTGGGAAAATTATTATGAAAAAAATTATTCTCTCTGGTTTGATTTGTTCTGATAGTCCTTTAAATAAATCTCTGTGATTTCTTTAGAAATAAATTTAATTGTGAATTAAATTTATGGGATTATCTAATTTAAAAAAAAAATGTAATTGAAATAAAGTTCCGTGAATGAATTTTATTGAATAGGAAAAGTTTATTTCTATGTAAATTTTGTTAAGTGGTTTTTATGGATTTGGAAATTATTTTCATTAATTAAAAACAATATATATATAAAAAAAAATTAAATAAAAAAATAAAATAAATATATATATATATATATAAACCATGGTAGCGGCTACCTACGATAGCATCCGCTACTGGCGGCTAGCGGTAGTACATAGTACTACCGACAGTAGCACGGGATACCGTGCTTGGGCCAACATGTTAACGTTTTTTGTTGTATTATTATTTATTTAAACCTGTGCGTACTGTGACGTACTATTTCGGGTTACGTGCCCAAGGGTTTGGTAAACAAAATAATTTGTGTGTAAATTTGTGTTAATTTGTATGATGTGTATATAAATAGATATGTATATATATATATATGAATGTATATATATATATATACATACATACATACATATATATATATACATACATACATACATATATATATATATATATATGTATTTATATATATAATTATATATTAGATGTGTTTTCTTTATGGTGGTTATTATATTATTTTAACTATTATTTAAATACTGGTTATGAGTTGATATATATATTTGTAATATAATTATAAGTATATTATATATATATATACGATGTATATATATAGGTATTCATACAATTATATTATAGTTATAAAATCAGTTTATAGTTTGAATGTTTCAGAAAAGCTTATAATTTTTATAATTGATAATTATGTTAAAATACATTAGGAGAATTATTTCTATGTGATCTTATTTAACTTATTGGACAAATGACAAATTGATTTCTTTGTATTAAATAGTGGTACTTTCTTATTGTCTGAAAAATATTTGATTGCAAGTTATTTATGCTTTTGGCTGTTTTAAGAAAAGATTGCTTGTATTAGGATCTTGTGTAAATGGTGTTTGTAGTCAAGCTTAATTTCATTGCAATTCTGGTTGAGTTGTCATTGTGTCCTATGTTGATATTTTTGTTTGGACCCTGTCGTTTGGATGATTTGGGGTACCTGTTTATGTCTTCGGTTTCTAGTTTAGTTGTTGCCTTGTGATGGCATTTTAACTAGTCTTGTCCTTTATGCGGGTGTCGAGTGTTGATTTGTGGTTGACCATAGCGAGCCAAGTCTCTAGTTAGAGTACTGTCGGGCAGTGGACCTTGTATTAGCTTTTAATATGTTCAGTTGGATCTGTTTCTTTGTAGGGATCATTATGTAATTATTGACCAATTTGGTCGGTTGTTTATTGGTATGATTCACCTCAATGGAACAAATGTAAATGATGTGGAACTTATGTACCCTAAACTTATTTAATATCAGAGGAGTCTTGCAGTTGAGCAGACCCGGAGATGTAGCCCTCTAGGGTTGAACTCCGAGATCATTTTGGTGTTATGTGTTGCTTTTGTTCTTATGTTTCATGTTTTAGTGTTAGCATGTATGGATGGCATTTTGATAGAATGTGTAAGTGGTTTAGATGAAATTAATTGTAAATGCATGTATGCAGTCAGTCATCTTTTAAATGCAATAAATTGGATCATGAAAGAATGTAGATTAGAATAATGAAATATATTTAGTTATTGTTAAGAAAATTAAGTATGCATGGAAAGATCTCGTTAGTTTATGATGAAATTCAAGTGTGTTATTAAATTAATGCATGACTCAAATTTTAATGAAAAGTATGAACGAAAGGTATGAATAAACCTTAATGGATGAACTTTATCTTGTGATCTATATTTTGTCTTAATGAAAGAAATTATCCTTGTTTAAGAATTATCTTGTTATTAAGATAATCAACTTAATTGGATTTATTTGTGTAAGTTAAGTTAAATGTGTAATTACGTAATCTTGTTGGTAAACTCTTTAGTACTTTGATATTTTATTGTATCTTTATGTTGTCTAATTTTAAAAAAATAAATTATTGCACTCCATTCATGTGTCTTAGCTTTATCCCTTCAGGGTTTCCTGGCGGGGCATTACACTAGGGTTTTTGGTTATTGCTTGGCTTTTTATTTTCTTTCCCGTGAATTTTTTGGGGTTGGCTTCTTCTTTTGCAAAAATATTCTCTGCAAGAGTTTCCTTTGGGTTTTGGCTTGGATTGCTGTTGGAGTTTCATGGTTTGGCTTTTGGATTTGGTTGGAACTCTACCTCAACTTTCATCCATCACTCAGGGTGCAGGTTGGATTCCTTGTCTTTTGTTTACTTTCAGCCTTAAAATTTCTCTATGTATGCTTCGTGTCTGAAACTATCTTTCGGGAGCTGGGGATGAAATATTTGGTTTATTGTTATTTTCAGATTTATATATGGTGGAGAAAACTTTATATTATATGGGTGTTTGTATAGTTGTATTGGAGGAATATTTGGTCTCCTGTATGTTGTTGTTCACAACATTGAAAAGTCTGGATTCATGGCTGCTTGTAGTGAGATCCTGTATCATTGCCTGGATCATGTGATTGGTGTTTTGTTTGGTGTAGTATTGGTTATATCTATTGTTGGTATAGTTACATGTGAATTTCAAACTCAAAAGAAGTCTCTATGGGTGAGTTCTGGGTCTCCCAACTATGGATATGTTATTTTGGAATTTCTCCCTCTACATTTTATTAAACTTTATTCTATTTATTTCTTCTTACTTGTTGGTTCTGGGCGACTCTAGGTATATGTTTTTCAAAGCCTTATGTTTCAAATTTAATTTTTTTATCTCTACCAAAAGTTCTATGTTCTTTTATGCAAAAGCCCAGACTCTGCATATGCGTTGTCTTTTGTTACATTTGTGTTGTCCTTTCATTCATTTTAGTTGTCCTTTCATTCATTTGCATTGTCCTTTCATGTATTTGTGATGTCTGTTATTGTATTTTCATTGTCCTTCGGTGTATATGCATTGTCTTTTGGGCAAAAGTGTTGTCTTTGACTGCACAAGTGCTAAACTATTAAACACAAGTGCTAACCTGTAATGAAAAAGCACTAAACTTCAATGCGAAAGCGTTGTTCTGCCTGTTTTGGTGTTTTTCACTATTTCCCCTATAGGATTTGGATTTTCGAGTTTTGTTTCATTCCAGAGGCTTTTTAGGATTTTTGTAGACAATTCCAGCTACTTTTATTTATCAGTTTAATGCAATTTTTTGTTTTATATGCTAAAAACATTCTTGGCTTATTGTTGAAGATTTGAATCTTTTCTTATTTTGAGATGTTGCAATGGAAAGATGGTATTGTTGTGGAGACAACAAGATGTTATTGTTGTGGAGACATCAAGATGATATTGTGGTGAAGACAATAGAATTGATATGTTTTATTGATGGAATATTTCTTATATGATATGGATTTCCACTTTGAGGCTTGTTTTGCATTGTAATGGATTTAAGCCCTTTGCACTCTTTAGCTATGGTTTTTCTTGTATGTTTATGTGTTGTTGGGCTGCATGATAAAGTTATGGATCTCTTTTTAGAATTTGAATTGGAGCCTCTTTTCTATTGTTGATTTTGGAGAATGGTAGGGGGAGTGGGCTTCCATGTGATGACCGAAGTCATGAGAGATAGGCTTGCATGAGGATTCCTAGTAAGGATGCATGAAGTCTAGACTGTCAAGGCACATGGGGGTTTTCCTTTATTTTAAACAAGTGATAACATTAATAATGAATTAATTGGAATGGGCAATTAGATCTCATTTAAACAAGATAATTAATAGTTTGAGCCTCATGGTTGATTCCTAGGGAGGATGTTTTAGGATAAGCATGAGAAGGTCGTGAAGACGATAAGTCAAATCTCCCTTGATTCTCTCCTGGGTAGAAATGGCTCCACATGTCTATCGAGGTTATGCCGTGAATTGTTGTGTATTGGCAATATTACGGGTGAGGATAGCATGTGATGACACTTCGCTCCTACATGTGTCCTTTGCTTGAGATGTATTTATGCCTTGATGATTTGTGCACCTCTGGAGTTTTCTATATGTGCTATCTTGTGATTGATTCTTTCTTTCGTGTCCATGTATTATTTAGTCTCTTTGGTTTAAGTGTCAGCCTAGATGTAGAGTGTGTGTTGGGACCTTGTGTCATCTCCTAGCACGGGGGGTGGTTCCTTTGGTTCCACATGGTTGGGTGGTTGGTGCTTTTAAACCATTGGGATGTTCCTATCTTTGAATTCTTCTTGTGTGGATGAGGATGCTTCTTCACATAGTTCATGGATAATAATTGCAACAAGAATGAAAATGATGATGTGATTTATGTAATGAAATTCTTATGGAATTGTTGTAAAACAAATCATGCTTATGAGAAATGACTATGTTGTTCTAGTTGTAGTGATAATTTTGGTTATGGTATATGGTTGTAATGATGAACCTTGAGTTGTATTGTAACACATTTATATTAAATGAAATGGATGCATGAGATGTGGATAAGTATTGTGGTTTGGAATTAAATGATGCATTTTGTATTTTTTATAAGCCATGTTGAAAGGAAATAGTATAAATGTTATTATAATGGTATTAGACTTAAATGATGTCTGTAACTAATCCATTAAGTGGAAGAAATATTACGCCTTGGTAGGATGTATGAGTATGAGTAATATTGGAAGATATCTTAGGACATGTTTATGAGTTGTGATTAAAGAATTCAAAATTATAGTATCATACTTCGTAGACAATGATCTAGTGGTTGGATTGAAATCTTATAATGCTTGGGATGTAGTTGAATGTTCCTTATGAAAATATTGTATGGATGTTCTTAATGAATGAATTACTAATCTTATGAATGGAAATTACTAGAAGTGTATGGGTAGACGGTAAAATGAATGCTTGTCTTTTAGGAAAGAATTCGATTATACTATATGTTATGGTTTAAGACTATATCTCCATTTGGTGGATGCTATTAGTTGTTATGGAATTAGGATATTGTTTCTTAGTTTGTATTGAGATGAATTTGTGTAGTTACTTAATTTGTAATAAGATGATTGTTGGTTAATTGATATAGTGTAAGAGATTTTAGGAGTATTAAATGAGCTATGGGTTAAATGTTTAGGAGGACTTTGTGATTATTACCTTATTTACTTTAGGAATCATGATGAAGTAATAAGCATGCTAGGAGCATAGAATCATAAATGATTATGTGGAAGTTAATCGTAAATGGAAATTGTGTTAATGTAATATAAGGGTTAATCTTGGTATGTGTATGGTGATGTTTATAGTCAGACGTTGGTTAATGGTAATAGGAACATTTGGACTTGGTGTATAAAATGAACCTAAGAGAAAAAGGGAATTAGTTATGCATTGAAAGATAGAATCTCATATTAAATGAAAGATTAAGTAGGTTGTATATCATGAGTGTTGGGTATTGCACTGATGCACCTATGTGTGTATAATGATTAAGATTATGAGGTATTGATCTAGAAGAAAGTAAATGCTTATTGCTTATGTAGGTAGATTAAGTAATGGCATTGAGATACCCTAGGGAGTTAGTAGTAATGATTTGGTGTATTCTGCTTGCATAATTGTTTTAATAGCTTGAGTGAATTGTTCTATGTTCATAATACTTAAATGTTGTTGTGTGCTCGTTGCATTGCTTAAGTGATGTTATGTGTTGTATTGTAAAAAAGTAAATTAGCGTGTATTTAGCTATATTTCTCTGAGGTATTTTGGCGGGCATTACATTTGGTATCAAAGCCCATGTTGCAACGCTGGGATCTCTAGTTAAGGATGTTGCTATTAGTCTTGTGAATGTGCCTTGATGTTCCTTTAATTAAGTGACTCTTTGAGATTTGTGTTAGAAGAAGTGTTATTGGAATTTTTGGAATCTTAGATATCTATGCCTTGTGTTTCTCTCTAATTCCTTTTAGGAATCATAAATTTAAGTAAAATGTGTATTTATTCCTTATGCATGTCTCCAGAATAAGACAAGTGTCTATATGTTCTTACTTGCTTCGTAAATTTCTAGTGCTTACTTGAATGATTAGGGTTGCTCTCCTTATACATAATTAATTATGTTGCAGAACAAGAAAATAATGTGTGTATCCCCTTAACTTAAGCTATGTCCATAAAATTAGTCTGTTATGTTGATCTTCTTATGAATAGAAGGATCAAGTGTTTGTATTATGCATTTAGAAATAATTTAGTATAGATCATGATGTGAAAATCGAAGAAATTGTATGTGGTGCATAATAAAAGTAGTTGGAATGCCCTTTTCCTTATTTTAATCTCCTATGTGAAATGTAAGGAAGTTAGTTGGTAATGTAATGATTACCCCATATCAATTATAGAACAGGAGATAGCTGGTTTTGAGGAGAAACTTGAGAAATTAGAGAAGGAGAAGGAAAGAATAAAACACAAGGCTAAGGAACTCAAATGCACACTTGGTCTAAAACTAGACATCCTCATCTCTTTGAGAAAAGAGATTTTTAAGGCTCTTGTTCCAGGACTTAAGACACCAAAAGAGAAAATGTACATACTCACCGGTACCATCCAAAGGACAGAAGAAGCATTGAAGGATAGTGAGAGGTTCACCGACAGCTTGAATTTTGTATTAGCAGATATATATCAGATTGTAACCCACCAGTTACAAGGATCCCGACAAGAACTACACTCAATTGACATTAATTGACAACCTTTGTCATTGATGCCAAAGGGGGAGTAGTAGAATGAGAAAAATGATTGATAGAAGAGATCATCTGCTCAGGGGGAGCACACAATTTTGGAGCACACAGTTTTGGCAGTTTTTTTGGACAACACATTTTGGATACAATTTTGACTTTTTCTCATGAGTGTTACCATCAATGCCAAAGGGGGAGATTGTTGGAAAATGCACACTCCAATGAGAAATTGTAGGTGATTGAAGGTATTTTCATTGATGGCAACCTTACAATCCTATGGCACCGGCAGGCACCGACACTGGCACTAGCAGCGGCAAAGATGATTACCGACACCCCAGCCGACAAGATTTTATTTTGTATTTAATTGTAAAATATTTTTGTAAGCCGACAAGGCGAATTGTAATAGGACTCATATAAGTATGATATCTTGTAAGATCATTTAGGTAAGGTATGTATGGAATGTAATAGGTAGATGCAAATATTAAGGAAGATTGTGGAATAAGGTTTATGGAAGTTGTATGAGCTTAAACCAGTACTGAACCTGGCATAGCAGATGCTGAACTGAAGTAGTACATGATATTGGATTTGCATAATCCATGTTTGTAAGTCAGTGAGAATTCCCTTTTTGTAATTAAGTAGTGAGCTTTAGGCAGTTGGCCTTCCTGCATGTGCAGGCCCCTATTGTAAGTAATATTCATTTATTGGCCAGTGAGTGAATATTTTGGGTCACAAATCCCACCGAGGTTTTTCCCACCCCGGGTTTCCTTGTTAAAAATATTGTGTTATGGTGTGCTTTCTATGTTGTGGTTATTGATCTTATTTACTGCATTATTTCTGGTTTACCAGTACACTATTTTGGAATGCAATTTGTTTAATAAGTTTAGAAAAACTATTAACCGACAAGATACTGATTCACCCCCCACACCCCACCCCCCCCCCCCCTCAGTATCTTTGGGAATCCTAACAATGTGTGAATTATATGTAATAAAATATTGTTTTAGGAAATCATAGCTATGAAAGGATTTGAAATTTCTAGTCACACTTGTGGAAGTTGAAATTACATATCTTTAAAAGTGGTAGTTGTTGTTGGCATGACTAGGTAATTCAAACTGAGTTTGCATAAATTTGTGTGTATTGATTTGTGTTGGAATATCCCTTTCTTCCTATTCTCTCTTTGGGGTAAAAGATTCAAATACTTGGGGTTTATTGATACTAAGTAGAAGGATTGGATAATGGTTTATGAATATGACTCGTATGCGTTAAAGGGAAGATTAGGTAAAATTAATTTGCATTGAAAACTAAAATTTAGGTATTGCATTCATGATCCTTGTTCTTTAGAGGGAAGAATTGATTAAATAGAATATCCCATCATTTAAATAGGAAATGTATCGCGAAAATAAAGGGAGATAAATATGTTTATTGAAGCAAGGATTGGTGTATTGCATATGTAGAAATCGAAAGGATACCATTGTGTCTTTATTTGGTCTAGCAAGATAAAAGTTTTAGCTTTGTGTAGGAATTATGCGGCATTGAATAAATAGTTCTCTTAACTAGATGGATAAATTAAGAAAGGTTACTATATAATTGCCTTATTTAATTTTAAGAAGTGCTTCCTTAGCAAATTCTAATGAGATAAAATGATGATTAGTTATATGAAATTGTGTGGGGATTCTAAATGTCAATTTGTCTTGAAAAGTAAAAAATACATAGTCTATGAATGATAGTAATCAAGTAATAATAGGAAGTGAGTTTAAATATAATGATGCATGTATTATTGGAATTTAAGTGGCATTGATGAAAACAAAACTAAGTTCTAAAAGTGGGACTAAGATATTCTTAACTTAGATAACTAGAAGTATGTCGTAATATTAAAATTGGTAAGAGTAAAAATTGATATTAAACTTTGGCTTTTGTAATGAGACCTATTTTTCTTGTTTAAATATATGATTGAATAAATTGTTTAAAGGCCTTATGAAGGACTTTCTAATATTCTATAGGTTATTAGTTGTGCATTAATGGAAATGATGCATGTTATAGTGTACTATCAAGTGATTAATAGAAGCTCTAACCTTTGTTTCTGTTATAACTTGGTGAATATGATCATGGTATAGATAAGATATCTTGAACATTAATCATGGTATGAGTATGTTCTTGTGAATGTGTGAGTGCGCAATTGCTTTATCTCTTCCTACCTATGTCAACTTTCATAAAGGATAATTACCTAGATTTTCGAAAATATTGAATTGCTTTAAAAATAATGAAAAGAATACAAACATATGGATAAAATAAAAGTCTTAAATATATGTCATGCACTCTCTAACACATTCAAGGCATTTCACCCTTAGATGTTGTGTAGCGGTTACTCCCTTTGGTGTGACTAATGTTGGTCACCTCGTGATGTGGGTTGGATGAGTCATTTATTTTGCCTTGAGTTAATTTATGATTTATGTGATGTGTCGTTAGGATTAATGTGTATTTTTTAGATTTCTTTACTTTTGGATGACCATTGAGTTCTTATTTCTTTTATTTTTCCCTTGTGGTGGCACTTGTCACATTTTAATTTCTTGATTGATTTTGCCAGCAACTTTTCTTCTCTTTTAATTTAATGAATTGATTTGAGGATATTTCCTTTGACCTCTTTTTTTGTTGTCTATGGTGGCCATTCTGAGTGTCGATGTATTGTGGGCCCAAATCTTGAGCCAGTGTTGTCTCTATCATGATCATTTTGAACCTCTGATAGTGTGTACGAGGGAGGACATCGCGGAAAAGTGCACTAGAATAAGAAAACAATTAGATAATATTGTTATTAGTTGAGTAAATGAAAGGTGTTAATAAGATGAAATTTATTGGTAACTTTATAAAGTTTATAGTAGATAGAAGTTCCTTGGAATTGTGAAGTCTGAAATTTATGGAATAGTTAAATAAAAGAAATTGTTGATTTCTTGCCTTCAAAATCTTTGTGTACACATAATGGATTAAGGATGCCCTTTGAATGATTTGATTGGATAATAATTCCAGCTAATGTTTGTATAAAGTGTAGCGCAATGTAAGCATGGTGGAAATTAGGATATTTGAATGCCATGAAATTTGTTCTTTAATTAAATGGGTTATATATGATTGATTATCATGTGATTTCTCAAATATATTTAACTTGAGGAAGCTTATTTCTGAGAAATTTTTCCTCATTTAGGCTTATGACATGATTTTTTCAATAATATAATAGGTGCATATATGTAAGATATTGTGTAAATGTATATATCTCTCTCTCTTTTTGCATGCAACTAGATGTTGAAGGAGTGTTACTATGAATATTGGAGTGAAATATAGTGATTTCTTCTTATTGATGCTTAACTCAGTTACTAAAGTTACAATTTTGTATTTCAAGTGTGGTTTAAAAGAAGTTCCCTTGTAAATATTTTAACAATTTAGTGTGCATATCGTAATTAATAGCAATTGGTGCTTCATTTATCTCTTGTGTAACGTGTTTATTTCAAATAATTGAAGCATAAGGAGGAAATTTAGTTGTCATTATCTTTCTTGGAGTTAGAAAATATTATAATATGTTTGTGTTGAAAGGAAGTTTTTGATTTATGTGTGCTAGTTGTCACCCTAACTCTTACGACTTCTAGGAGTAAGTCAAGTCTAAGGGGGGGAGGATGTAGTGTCCACCCTTGACTTGACTTGTTTTTACTAGAGTTGACTTTTAATTCATCCATGATAAACATTATTGGGCATAGGTTATTGCAGATGATTTATATGATGTTGATATTATCATTATTGATCGTGTGATTTATTAGACACTATATATTTATTATGTGATATATTATCGAAAGACTATATTGATCATGTGATTTGATGAGTATAAGTGTTGATGGATTTTACATGCCTTAGTATAATCATGAATTATACTAATCATGCACTTGATGATGTTTTTATGTACTGGCCATATTTAATGATTATCTATGATGAGTTAAGCTTATGGTGTGTTTGAATGTTGTATGACTGTCTTCAGGATAGAGACAATGCCACATCACTCATTGTGAGCACAATGTGTAATTGTGATTCTCTAACCCTTGTCTGTTATAATATATATGCATATATCGTATCGTTGCTTTGTGGATGCAGGATTTGTAGGTACCAGACATCGACTCCACTTGGCTCCACAGGTTTGAGCATGTCTTCAAATCCAAATGGTATGTGGTTTGGCATTGGCACAAGTTCCCCTCACATACTCTAGGTCTAAGTTGTTCACTGTGAGTCGTCAGTGTCTTGGCGCAAGTCACCATGTCAGTTAGTAAGCTTGGTTTCTTTTGTGTTGGGAGTATGTTAGTATTGGTTTGTTAATCCTATTATGTCGAGATTGATTATTTGATTATTGATGTGAGATTAAATAGTTAATAATGTTTATTTTAATTATTTTGATTAATAGCGATTTGCTTATTTGATTATCTAATGTTTAAATTAATTTATTGGATTCTTGCCCTTTTGGGTACTTAATTATTTGATATTTAAATATTTATTTATTTTAATGATGATTTAATATTTATTGTTTAGCTTATGTTGTGGTTTTGTATTTATTTGTGATTTGACCTTTTATTGGTATTTAATTGTTTGTTTATTTATTTAATCACCTATGGTTTAATATTTATTTGGTATTTAATGTTTATCTGGTTCTTTAATTCATTTATGAGTCTTTGGTTTATTTAATTTAATTTCCCCATTTGATTTATTATAGTGCCCCTACCCTAGTCAGCTTTGTAAAACCGGTTTGACCTTTGTTGACTTTTTATGTGGCATTCTTGAATGGTTGATTTACCGTGATGTAATGTTGTAGTCAGATATTGTGATTACTGTGCGTACCTATTAATGTGCTTTCGCATCGATTCTTATGTAAGTTTAATTGTTCTCCCGATTCTTGTTATTAATCTCGAGCCAACAATTTAATTAAATATATATATATATATATATATATATATATATATGTATGTATGCTTGTGTGACTCATTGTTGCAGGAGATTGCAGGAACAGTACCGCCTAGGTGCGAGGTTCGTCTTCACCTGGATTCGCAGGGTTGAGTATACCTCTTTTGCCCTTAGAATTTGGGTTAGGTGGTCATAAAACCCTCATTTTACCCTAGTCATGCTCAAGTGAGCGTCACCTGTGGTCCGTCAGTTTCCTTTTTCGTTTGGGTTTGCGGGTCATGTATTTGATTGTCTTTCTTGGGTTGCGTGCCTTGCGTGTGCTAAAAAAATTTGAGTATTTTATCCTAAGTATTTAATTTGATTTAATGTATTCATTTATGCATTAGTAATTAAGGAATTTAAAATGAATAGGTTTCTTTTATGTGATTAATCATTAATTAAAAAGAGCGCTCTATTTATGTTGTAGCAAGTTTAATTTAATGGTTAATTTAAAATCATGAATTTATTTAGTTTATGCATTTTGAAAAGGGAAGATTTAAAGTTATTCGAAATAGAAATAATTTAATCCCTTTTTGCTTTTTGAAATAGAAAGGTTAATTTGAATTATTTAAGAAAATCAATTTTTATTGAAAAGCAAGTTTATTTTATATATATATTTGATATAGTGTGAAAGATTGATTTTGGGAATTTAATTTAATTAAAAATATTTTACCCTCATTAATATTGTGAAATATAAATGTTAGCTTTGTTAATATTGAGAAAATTAAAATGAAATGAAAGAGAAGCATTTCAAATTTTAATTAGAAAAGGAAGTTAGATTATTTGAATAGTTGAAAAGAATGATTTTTCATTTTTTTATTTAAAAGTTGTTTAAATTCGAAAATAGGAGATTAGGTCAAATTTTATTCCATTTAACCTAGGTTGGAAAATATTTTTGGGGTGGTTGATTTTTTTTTGGAAAAAAATATTTTTGGATGGAGAAAATTGGGGATTTTGGAGGAAAGGGGGGTCTTCTTGAGTTGCAGGTTGGGCTCTCCATCGGATCTTGCCAGGAATGTGAAGAGAGGTAGGATTCTTATTTTGTTTTGTTGTTGAATGAAAAAAAAGAAAAGAAAATGAAAATAAAATTCCTGGTTGTTTTCCTTTGAAGAAATTTCTTGATTGAAATGGGGTTGGGTTTTGAATCTGTGCATTTTAGTTTAGAGTTTAGAAATTTGGTGGATTCATTGTTTAAGAAATGATCTTCTTTATGCCCAAAATTTATAATTTATTTGATAAAATTTTGACTATTTTAGGCCTGGTTATTTTGGAAAAATTTAATCATTGTTTATCCATGGACATTCTGGAAACTGTTTGAAGTCTCTATTTGAGACTGTGAATATTAAATCGAACTAAGGTTTGTCCTTTTTTTGCAAATCTATTATTAAATGTATAATAAAATATTAAAAAAATGAAATTTGCACATAAAATTTTAAAGGTGGATTTTAGGGTTGCAGGGTCGAGGAGCTGAGGCTCAACCCGTGCCCCCTACTGGTCGGAGAGCTCTACGACCACATGGCAGCCGCAGAGACCTATGACCCCATGGTGGTCGCAAAAGTCTGCGACCCCATGCCTGCCGCAGAAGCCTGCGTCCACCATGGTGGCCGCAGAGTCTCGTGCCCACAACGTGGAGGCTGCGGCTTCGCATCCACCATGGTGGCTGCAACCTTTGCGGCTAGGGCACAACCTCCACTTCCATGGAGGGAGGTGGGCCCCTCGGTTAGCTTATTTTATTTTATCTTTATTTATTAAAAAAAAATACTATAGCCTTTTTACGATGTGGGATTATATATAAAGTTTGTTTTTATATTTTATTAAAAGTTTTTAAATAGCATGTTTAAAATATTAATTATTAATTAGTATGTATGGTATTAATTGGGAATTAATATGCACACATATATATATATATTAATTAATACTTAAATTGTAATGTTATTATTAATTATTAATTAGTATATATTTTATTAATGGTGTTAATTAATATTTAATTGCTATTTTTCCTATATGTATGCAAGGAGGTATCAATTTATGTGGGGAAATGATCATCGACTTTATTTCTTTTAAAATTTGTATTTCCATTTTTGGAAAGTCTATATGTGTGTTGCAAGAGATGAGATTTGATTATCGTCTTTGATAAAAAATGGAAATGATGTTTTATTTGAAAATGCATATCATATTTTTAGTTGATCAATGTTTATTTAACTATATTCTTGTGATTTTTGTTTGGAAATTCATAATAACGTAATTATGTTATTGTATGATGTTAATGAACTATAGTGAGTTAGTAAACCATAAATATCATGTTTTAGACAAAGTAAACAGATAGGAAACAACTTAGATCTAGTAGAAAACTGGGTCGACTGTAACGTTTAAACAATATGGAAGTAGATTGTCATTTCCGATTTATGCATTTGCATGTTTAATTTATTGTGGTCACATTTGCTTAAGAAATGGCAAGTGTGTGATTTTGAATTGTTGGACCATGTCATATGGATTGAATTGGGGTACCTGATCTTGCCCTCAGTCTCAAGTTTGACTGTTGTTTGTGATGGTGTTATAACTAGTCTTTTCCTTTACACGGGTGTCGAGTGTTGATTTGTGGTTGACCATAGTTGGTCAGGTCTCTAGTTAGAGTACCGTTAGGCAATGGACATTTGCATTTGATTTTAATATGATCAATTGGATCCTTTTCTAGGTCGGGATCATTTATGTATTTATTGACTGATGTGGTCGTTTGTATATTGGTTATGTTCACCTCGATGGCAGGATTGTAAATAATGTGAACCTTATGTATCCTTAACTTATTTAAATGATCAGAGGGGTCTTGCAGTTGAGCAGACTCGGAGATGTAGCCCTTTAGGGGTGAACTCCGATATCAATTTGGTGTCATGTGATGCTTTTGTTCTTATGTTTCATGTTTAGTGTTAGCATGAATGGATGACATTTTGATAGAATATATAAGTGGATTAGATGAAATTAATCGTAAATGCATGTATGCAATTGTCTTAATTAAATGTAGGAATGTGGATCATGAAAGGATGTAGATTTGAATAATAGAATGTACTTGATTTCAGTTATTGATAATACAATTAAGTATGCATGGAAAGAACTCACTAGGTTATGATGAAATTAAAACATGTAATGAAATTAGATGCATGGTATATGGTTAAGGAAAAGTTTGAACGAAATGATTGGATAACCATTGTTGGATGAAATCATCATATTACCTAAATCGTAATTCAAATGGATGAACTCATTTAGTTATTTACATTTTAACCTTGATAAATGAACTCCATCATAATAGCTATATTATAACTAAAATGGATGAACTCATTTAGTTATTTACATTTTAATCGTAATAAATGAACTTCATCATATTAGCTTTATTTTAACTATAATGGATGTACTCATCAAGTCATCTATATTTTTAACCCTAATGGACAAACTTTATTATGTTATTTACATTTTAACCTTAATATGTGAACTTTGTCTTATTAGCTATATTTTAACTATAATGGATGAACTCATCATGTTATCTAATTTTAACTCTAATGGATAAACTTCATTAAGTTACCTATATTTTAACTCTAATGGATGAGCCTCCACATGTTATCTATGTTTTAACTTTAATGGGTAAAATTCCTCATGTTAGCCTCATCTTCAACCTTAATGGATGAACTCATTCTATTATCTATAATTTTTAATTTACTAAACAAATTATATCCATGTTTTAAGTAATAACATGTATTTAAGATAACCTACTTAATTGGATCAGATGTCAAGAGTTGAGATAGGTGTTAGGTTACGTAATCATGTTGGGAAACTCCTTAGGTTTGTTTAGTCTTCCGTTGTGTTATCTAAGCTTTAGATAACTCATTGTATCACTTTGTAGTGTCTTATTATTAAAAAAAATATATATTTGCACTCCATTTGAGTGTTTTTAGTGTTATCCCTTCAAGGTTTCATGGCGGGGCATTACATTTGGTATCAGAGCCCACATTGCAACACTGGGATCTCTAGTTTCGCTTGTGCCCTTAGTTGGTGTGAGGAGTATTGACCTTATGTTGTATGCTTGTCCTCCTTATTGTTTTAGTGTGATTGAGCAGACCTTAACTGGTGTGTAATGCGTGTGTTCACACCTTGTTTTCACCTTCTTGATATGGGTGCTTTGGAATGATTATATGTGCTTTTTCTGCTTATTGAGGTCTTGGTCTATGATTTCTCTTATTCTGAAAGAGATTCTTATGTACCTTCCTTTTGATTCATTGTACTCTTTTGAATAATCCATTTGGGTTGGTTAGTGTTGTCTTGAATCTAAAGTATGAAATGTGCTTGTTTATGGTTATGATCGAGCTTAGTGTTGTTCACTTGAAGGACTAGTGTGGTAGATATTGAATGCTTATTATGTAGTAAATTGAATGATTGTGACCCTTCCTCTCTCTCTCTCTAGAAATTAAAATGTTTTTGATATGTGTAATTGTCTTTTATTTGAGTTTTCTTTTGCGAGAGAAGGTCGTGACTTCTTGAACCCTTGTGTGAGCCTTATAACACTTATGTGTTTTTAGATTATAAAAGGGCTTCAGATGAAAGTTCATATTGGTTATTGAGAAAAATTGTATGTTCACATTAAAAAATTCTCCATGTGTTTCGTAGGAGTAACATAATTAAATTCTATCTTAAGTAAGGTGCATTAATATGTGAATAGTTGAACTATGTGAAACTGCTTTGTTTGTAAAAGAAGTACCTAAAAGAGAACATGTTATAGTAGCTTCAAGAGTGTATTAATGTGTTCCACGAAAGATTGTTTTATGTGCTTCTTTAAACCGGTTTGATTGAGGATCTATTTTAGCAATGCTCCATTGAAATTGCTTTTGGATATATGTAGTTTCCTTATTATGTTTAGAAAGTACGGATGAAAAGATTGTTTGATGTGTATGCATAAATGTGTATTATTTAGTTGATAGCTCCTCGCTTATCTTCTTACTGTACCTTGAATTTTCAATGATAGGTTGCAGATTTTTTATATGTTTTGTTTGAACTAAGAATAGTGAGTGTTCTTAAGAGGTCTTGTATTATCGATAAGCTTACCTGTTTTGATATCTGTTGTTTGGACAACTAGAACATTTTGTGCAACCATAATAATTGGAAATGTCATGTTAGGTTATTTGGCATCCTCCTAAAATGGTAGTGAAATGAAAACCGTGCAATTAAAATGATAGACATAGTGATAAATTTTAGTATATAGTGTGATCTTCTTAATCTTGTGCCTTTGCAAGAAATAGTTTGATTATCAAACTCTCTTTCCCTTTTCTTTGCCTAAATCATAAGATTTTTAGAAATGCTACTAAGAATGCATTGATTTAAGAGGATTTTTTTTTTTATATAACACATGTGAAATTGTATGTTTGCTTTTGGGCTTCTTATGTAAAATTGAAAGTCTTAAGCTTCAGAAAGGAAATTGCATAGTTAGTAATGGGAATTTGAATGCTTAGTGGAATTAGAAAAAGATATAGGAATGATGTTATTTCCTTATGTAATGGTGAATTGTTAAGAATTTCGGTACTTGTACCTAGAATAAACATGATTCAGTTGTTCATGTGGAAAGCATAATTAAAACCTTTCTTGAGTAGATGATAGCATATTGAAAAGTACCCCCCATAAACTAGTAATGGTGATATTCCTTGTGTATTGTAAGAAATCCATGCTTGTTATGTGTACCCATGGGATGGTGAAGTAATAAACCATGGAGGATATGTTTACTTATGAGTATGGGAAACCATACTGTTTATGTGATGTTGCTTATTTGTTTCCTTACTGAGTGCCAATGGGCTGTTGATAAGTCAATATGTGAAGTGGTAGTATTAGAAGTCACCATTCCTTGAATAGTATGGAACGACGTACGAGTAATGTCAACACGAAGCGACTTTAGCTTCTCTATTTCGAGGAAAAATATAGTTATATAATGAAACTATATTATAGGTGTACTCAATACTTTCCCTTATAATGAACCGATTCATAAGGTTCATGTGTGACAGCCTATTCCTATCCTTTATTTGAGCATATTGATGTCAGTTCTTGAGCAGAATGATGGGTTTTATTGGAGGATCTTTTTCCTTGTCTTCATGAAAGGTAATTTATTTTTCACATGAGCTGCCAATTGACTAGTGTTGGTAGACTTATGGGTAGACCTTAGCCATGTATACCTCTGGCTTATGGCGAGTATCCTAAGAGGTACGTCGCTATGCGGGGTGTGACTTGTGTGTTCCCTTTTTCGTGAGGTACACTACCATGCAGGATACGTCCATTACGTGCTCTTTCCACTTGTAATATTGCCATGTCATGCTGAGACACGATGCAAGATGTAGTAGACATTTCCATGCAGCCTACCAATAGGGTTTAGGGTAGAGCCATGCCGCATGACGACATGATGCAGGATGATGTTGAGGTACACACTACCATGCCATGTGGATGTGTGACTAGGCCACACCACATGATGAGCTACTACGATAGCTAGATGACTGTTCCTTCCTTCCTCATTGATGGCTAGATGCTAGTCACATAGTGATGTTATGTGCACTTATGATATTTTTTTATTTATTTCCTTGTGGGCAAGCAATTTATTTATTTTGACCTTGAAGGTTTAGCCATGATCTTGCGATCTTTTGCATACTTGATTTGATGTTGTAATTATGGAATTATTTTCTTGCCTTATTGTTGGAATTGACGATTATTATCTTTATTCTTCTATACTTTGGTGGCCAAACTGGTTTATCCTTGTTATTTTTGTATGTTGGTCTTGTGTTGAAATGTGAATTCCTCTCCAAGAACGTAGGAGACGGTCTTGGTTGAGTGTATACGAGGAAGTAGACGTAAGGAACCTTGAGGATGGGGGTATGTGAGGTTGTGAGATAGCTAGGATCCACTACCTACCTATGAGTGGTGACTATCTCTTGGAGGCTAAACACCTTACACAACAAGGGATGTTCATGAGGGTCTTGTATGGAAGGTAGCACCGCTATGGTGTGCCCTAGCACCATCAAGCCCTTGAGTGAGATGTTGGATATTTATGATCATGTTATTTGTTCTGCAATTAGGCATAGAGATGTTGATCATGCATGTTATCTTTGATCGAGCATTAGACATGCTCGCATGTGGCCTTTTGAGTTGTGCATTCTAGTTATGTGGATGGATATTATGTGTAATCATGGATTAAATGGTGTTAACTTGTCACTATGTTATGGGACATAGTCAATGGAAATGTTCTTATATGCCTATAAAGTGTAAACAATTGAGTTATTTACGTTGCTCTTATTTATTGAAAGTTAACTTGGTTGTAGAAATTGATATTTGAAGCTAGTTCTATGCGATAAAATTTTGTAAAAAGATGAATTGGTAAAAGAAATTGATCATGATGACATGTTTTCTTGTCCTGCTTGGTAGAATGAGTATGGTAATTGTTGTTTACCTCTTTTAATGCTTTAATTTGGTGTAATGAAAGGAAGAAAATTCTTGTTTTTCTCCTATGATTGTGGATAATCTTTAGAATATTTTAAGAGGCATATGGTTTTAGATGTAGCTTGCCAATGGATAATGACATTCGTAGAGGATTTAGCAATAATATTTCAATTGTTTGTGAAAAGATTCATATGTGCAAATTGATAATTGTTAATTGAGTTTCAGGGCTAATATGTGCTGCATGAGTTCTACTTAGCCTTACGACTTTCAGGAGTAAGTCAGAGCCTAGGGGAGAATGTAGTGCCCCTACCCTAATCAGCTTTATAAAATCAATTTGACCTTGGTTGACTTTTTATGTGGCATTCCTGAATGGTTGATTTACTGTGATGTAATGTTGTAGTCAGATATTGTGATTACTGTGTGTACCTGTTAATGTGATTTCACATCAATTCTTATGTAAGTTTAATTGTTCTCCTGATTCTTGTTATTAATCTCGAGCTAACACTTTCATTAAATATATATATATATATATATATATATATATATATATATATGCTTGTGTGACTCATGGTTGCAGAAGATTGCATGAACAGTACCGCCTAGGTGCAAGGTTCGTCTTCACCTGGATTCGCAGGGTTGAGTATACCTCTTTCGCCCTTAGAATTTGGGTTAGGTGGTTGTAAAACCCTCATTTTACACTAGTCATACTCAAGTGAGTGTCACCTGTGGTCCATCAGTTTCCTTTTTCGTTTGGGTTTGTGGGTCGTGTATTTGGTTGACTTTCTTGGGTTGCATGCCTTGCGTGTGGTAAAAAAAATTAAGTATTTTATCCTAAGTATTTAATTTGATTTAATTTGTTCATTTACGCATTAGTAATTAAGGAATTTAAAATGAATAGGTTTCTTTTATGTGATTAATCATTAATTAAAAAGAGCGCTCTATTTATATTGTAGCAAGTTTAATTTAATGGTTAATTTAAAATTGTGAATTTATTTAGTTTATGCATTTTGAAAAGGGAAGATTTAAAGTTATTCGAAATAGAAATAATTTAATCCCTTTTTGCTTTTTGAAATAGAAAGGTTAATTTTAATTATTTAAGAAAATCATTTTTTATTAGAAAAGCAAGTTTATTTTATATATATATATTTGATATAGTGTGAAAGATTGATTTTGGGAATTTAATTTAATTAAAAATATTTTACCCTCACTAATATTGTGAAATATAAATGTTAGCTTTGTTAATATTGAGAAAATTAAAATTAAATGAGAGAGAAGCATTTTAAATTTTAATTAGAAAATCAAGTTAGATTATTTGAATAGTTGAAAAGAATGATTTTTCATTTTTTTATTTAAAAAGTGTTTAAATTCGAAAATAGGAGATTAGGTCAAATTTTATTCCATTTAACCTAGGTTGGAAAATATTTTTGGGGTGGTTGATTTTTTTTGGGGAAAAAAAAAATTTTGGATGGAGAAATTGGGGATTTTGGAGGAAAGGGAGGTCTTCTTGAGTTGCAGGTTGGGCTCTCCATCAAATCTTGCCAGGAATGCGAAGAGAGGTAGGATTCTTGTTTTGTTTTCTTGTTGAATGAAAAAAAAGAAATGAAAATGAAAATAAAATTCCTGGTTGTTTTCCTTTGAAGAAATTTCTTGATTGAAATGGGGTTGGGTTTTGAATCTATGCATTTTAGTTTAAAGTTTAGAAATTTGGTGGATTCATTGTTTAAGAAATGATCTTTATGCCTGAAATTTATAATTTATTTGATGAAATTTTGACTATTTTAGACTTGGTAATTCTAGAAAAATTTAATCATTGTTTATCCATGGACATTCTATAAACTGTTTGAAGTCTCTGTTTGAGACTGTGAATATTAAATCAAACTAGGGTTTGTCCTATGTTTGTAAATCTATTATTAAATATATAATAAAATATTAAAAAAATGAAATTTGCACATAAAATTTTAAAGGCGGGTTTTAGGGTTGCAGGGCTGAGGAGCTAAGGCTCAACCCGTGCCCCCTACTCTCCGCAGAGCTCTACAACCCCATGTCGGTCGCAAAATCCTGTGACCCCATGGCGGCCGCAGAGACCTACGACCCCATGGCGGCCACAGAGGTCTACGTCCACCATGGTGGAGGCAGGGTCCCACGCCCACAACATGGAGGCCACAGGTCTGCGTCCACCATGGCGGTTGCAGCCTTCATGGCTAGGGCACAACCTCCACTCTTGTGGAGGGAGGTGGACCCCTCAGTTAGCTTATTTTATTTTATTTTTATTTTAAAAAAATAAATAAATAAATACCATCGCCTTTTTACGATGTGGGATTATATATAAAGTATTTTTTATATTTTATTAAAAATTTTAAAATAGCATGTTTTAAATATTAATTATTAATTAGTTTGTATGGTATTAATTGGGAATTAATATGCATATATATATATATATATATATTAATTAATACTTAATTTGTAATGTTATTATTAATTATTAATTAGTATATATTTTATTAATGGTGGATTAATATATATATATATATATATATATATTAGTTAATATTTAATTGCTATTTTTCCTATATGTATGCAAGGAGGTATAAATTTATGTGGGGAAATGATCATCGAGTTTATTTCTTTTGAAATTTGTATTTCCATTTTTGGAAAGTCTATATGTGTGTTGCAAGAGATGAGATTTGATTATCGTGTTTGATCAAAAATGGAAATGATGTTTTATTTGAAAATGCATATCGTATTTCTAGTTGATCAATGTTTATTTAATTATATTCTTGTGATTTTTGTTTGGAAATTTATAATAACGTAATTATGTTATTGTATGATGTTAATGAACTATAGTGAGTTAGTAAACCATAAATATCATGTTTTAGACAAAGTAGACAGATAGAAAACAACTTAGATATAATAGAAAACTAGGTTGACTCTAACGTTTAAACAATATGGAAGTAGATTGTCATTTCCGATTTATGCATTTGCATATTTAATTTTCTGTGGTCACATTTGCTTAAGAAATGGCAAGTGTATGATTTTGAATTGTTGGACCATGTCGTATGGATTGAACTGGGGTACCTGCTTTTGCCCTCGGTCTCGAGTTTGACTGTTGTTTGTGATGGTGTTATAACTAGTCTTGTCCTTTACGTGGATGTCGAGTGTTGATTTGTGGTTGACCATAGTTGGTCAGGTCTCTAGTTAGAGTACCATTAGGCAATGGACCTTTGTATTTGCTTTAAATATGATCAATTGGATCCTTTTCTATGTAGGGATCATTTATGTATTTATTGACCGATGTGGTTGTTTGTATATTGGTTATGTTCGCCTTGATGGCAGGATTGTAAATAATGTGAACCTTATGTATCCTTAACTTATTTAAATGATTAGAGGGGTCTTGCAGTTGAGTAGACCCAGAGATGTAGCCCTTTAGGGGTGAACTCCGATATCAATTTGGTGTCATGTGATGCTTTTGTTCTTATGTTTCATGTTTAGTGTTAGCATGAATGGATGACATTTTGATAGAATATATAAGTGGATTAGATGAAATTAATCGTAAATGCATGTATGCAATTGTCTTAATTAAATGTAGGAATGTGGATCATGAAAGGATGTAGATTTGAATAATAGAATGTACTTGATTTCAGTTATTGATAATACAATTAAGTATGCATGGAAAGAACTCACTAGGTTATGATGAAATTAAAACATGTAATGAAATTAGATGCATGGTATATGGTTAAGGAAAAGTTTGAACGAAATGATTGGATAACCATTGTTGGATGAAATCATCATATTACCTAAATTGTAATTCAAATGGATGAACTCATTTAGTTATTTACATTTTAACCTTGATAAATGAACTCCATCATAATAGCTATATTATAACTAAAATGGATGAACTCATTTAGTTATTTACATTTTAATCGTAATAAATGAACTTCATCATATTAGCTTTATTTTAACTATAATGGATGTACTCATCAAGTCATCTATATTTTTAACCCTAATGGACAAACTTTATTATGTTATTTACATTTTAACCTTAATATGTGAACTTTGTCTTATTAGCTATATTTTAACTATAATGGATGAACTCATCATGTTATCTAATTTTAACTCTAATGGATAAACTTCATTAAGTTACCTATATTTTAACTCTAATGGATGAACCTCCACATGCTATCTATGTTTTAACTTCATCTTCAACCTTAATGGATGAATGCGTCCTATTATCTATAATTTTTAATTAACTGAATAAATTATATCTATGTTTTAAGTAATAACATGTATTTAAGATAACCTGCTTAATTGGATCAGATGTCGTGAGTTGAGATAGGTGTTAGGTTATGTAATCACGTTGGGAAACTCCTTAGGTTTGTTTAGTCTTCCGCTGTGTTATTGAAGCTTTAGATAACTCATTGTACCACTTTGTAGTGCCTTATTATTCAAAAAAATATATATTTGCACTCCATTTGAGTATTTTTAGCTTTATCCCTACGGGGTTTCCTGGCGGGGCATTACATTTATTTAATTGTGGCTCATATTTTATTTATTAATTTGAATTTTATATTAAGTGGGTTGTATAAATACACTTAAAAATAAAATAATAAAACATTCCCACCTAATTGTAAAAGCATGATTTATATTTATCTCACCTACCCTCTTCTCTTATTGGTTGAATATGAAAAGGGAGGTAAAATTATATTATATGGTGGGGTTGGTAAAATATATTATAAATTGGAATATTTTGATTGGTTGTTGTGGAGGCTAGGGTTTTTGGTTATTGTTTGGATTTTTATTTTCTTTCCCATGAAGTTTTTGGGGATGGCTTCTTCTTTTTCAAAAATATTATCTGCAAGAGTTTCCTTTGGGTTTTGGCTTGGATCGTTGCTGGAGTTTTGTGGTTTGGCTTTTGGATTTGGTTGGAGCTCTACCTCAACTTTCATCCATCACTCAGGGTGCAGGTTGGGTTCCTTGTCTTTTGTTTACTTTTAGCCTTAAAATTTCTCTGTGTATGCTCTGTGTCTAAAACTATCTTCCGGGAGCTGGGGATGAAATATTTGGTTTATTGTAGTTTTTAGATTTATATATAGTGGAGAAAACTTTATATTATATGGGTGTTTGCATAGTTGTATTGGAGGAATATTTGATCTCTTGTATGTTGTTGTTCACGGTATTGAAAAGTATGGATTTATGGATGCTTGTAGTGAGATCTTGTATCATTGCATGGATCATGTGATTGGTGTTTTGCTTGGTGTAATATTGGTTGTATATGTTGTTGGTAGAGTCACCTATGAATTTCAGACTCAAAAGAAGTCTCTGTGGGTGATTTCTGGGTCTCCCAGCTATGGATTTGTTGTTTTGGAATTTCTCCCTTTATATTTTATTAAACTTTATTCTATTTATTTCTTCTTACTTGTTGGTTCTGGATGACTCTAGGTATATGTTTTTTGAAGCCTTATGTTTCAAGTTTAATTTTTTTATCTCTGTCAAAAGTTATGTGTTCTTTTATGCAAAAGCACTAACTCTGCATATGTGTTGTCTTTTGTTGCATTTGCGTTGTCCTTTCATTCATTTCTATTGTCCTTTCATTCATTTGTGTTGTCCTTTCATGCATTTGCATTGTCTGTTATTGCATTTGCGCTATCCTTTGGTGTATATGTGTTGTCTTTTGGGCAAAAGCATTGTCTTTGACTACACAAGCGCTAAACTTTTAAACACGGGCACTAACCTGTAATTCAAAAGTGCTAAACTTCAATGCGAAAGAGTTGATCTACCTGTTTTGGTGTTTTTCATTGTTTCCCCAATGAGATTTGGTTTTTTGAGTTTCATTTCATTCCAGAGGCTTTTTGGGATTTTTGTAGACAATTTCCAGCTACTGTTATTTATCAGTTTGATGTGATTGTTTGTTTTATATGCTGAAAACATTCTTGGCTTATTGTTGAAGATTTGAATCTTTTCTTATATTGAGATGTTGCAATGGAAAGATGGTATTGATGTGGAGACAACAAGATGTTATTGTTGTGGAGACAACAAGATGACATTATTGTGAAGACAACAAAATTGATATGTTTTATTAAAGGGATATTTCTTATATGATATGGATTTCCACTTTGAGGCTCATTTTGTATTGTAATGGATTTAAGCCCTTTGCACTCTTTAGCTATGGTTTTTCTTGTATGTTTTATGCGTTGTTGGGTTGCATGATGAAGTTATGGATCTCTTTCTGGAAATTTAATTAGATCTTCTTTTCTATTGTTCTTTTTGGAGCATGGTAGGGGGAGTGGACTTCCATGTGATGACCAGAGTCATGAGAGATAGGCTTGCATGAGGATTCCTAGTAAGGATGCATGAAGTCTAGACTATTAGGGAACATGGGGGTTTTCCTTTGTTTTAAACAAGTGATAACATTAATAATGAATTAATTGGAATGGGTAATTAGATCTCATTTAAACAAGATAATTAATAGTTTGAGCCTCATAGTTGATTCCTAGGGAGGATGTTTTAGGATAAGCATGAGAAGGCCATGAACATAGTAAGTCAAATATCCCTTGATTCTCTCATGGGTGAAAATGGATCCACATGTCTATCGGGGTTATGTCATGAAGAGTTGTGTATTGGCAATATTATGGGGGAGGTAGCATGTGATGACACTCTGTACCTACATGTGTCCTTTTCTTGTGATGTATTTATGCCTTGATGATTTGTGCGCCTCTGGAGTTTTCTATATGTGTTATCTTGTGATTGGTTCTTTCTTGAGTGTCCTTGTATTGTTTAGTCTCTTTGGTTTAAGTGTCATCCTAGATGTAGCATTTGTGTTGGGACCTTGTGTCATCTCCTAGCATGGGGGGTGGTTCCTTTGGTTCCACATGGTCGGGTGGTTGGTGCTTTTAAACCATTGGGATGTTCCTATCTTCGGATTCTTCTTGTGTGGATGAGGATGCTTCTTCACATAGTTCATGGATAATAATTGCAGCAAGAATGTAAATGATGATGTGATTTATGTAATGAAATTCTTATGTATTGGTTGTAAAACAAATCATGCTTATGAGAAATGAGTATGTTTTTCTAGTTGTAGTGATAATTTTGGTTATGGTATACGATTGTAATGATGAACCTTGAGTTGTATTGTAACACATTTATATTAAATGAAATGGATGCATGAGATGTGGATAAATATTGTGGTTTGGAATTAAATGATGCATTTTTTATTTTTGATAAGCCATGTTAAAAGGAAATAGTATAAATGTTATTATAATGGTATTAGACTTAAATGATGTCTTTAACTAATGCATTAAGTGGAAGAAATGTTATGCCTTGGTAGGATGTATGAGTATGAGTAATATTGGAAGATATCTTAGGACATGTTTATGAGTTATGATTAAAGAATTCAAAATTATAGTATTATACTTCATAGACAGTGATCTAGTGGTTGGATTGAAATCTTATAATGCTTGGGATGTAGTTGAATGTTCCTTATGAAAATATTGTATGGATGTTCTTAATGAATGAATTACTAGTCTTATGAATGGAAATTACTAGAAGTTTATGGGTAGACGGTAAAATGAATGCTTGTCTTTTAGGAAAGAATTCAATTATACTATATGTTATGGTTTAAGACTATATCTCCATTTGGTGGATGCTATTAGTTGTTATGGAATTAGGATATTGCTTCTTAGTTTGTATTGAGATGAATTCGTGTAGTTACTTAATTTGTAATAAGATGATTGTTGGTTAATTGATATAGTGTAAGAGATTTTAGGAGTATTAAATGAGCTATGGGTTAAATGTTTAGGAAGACTTTGTGATTATTGCCTTATGTACTTTAGGAATCATGATGAAGTAATAAGTATGCTAGGAGCATAGAATCATAAATGATTATGTGGAAGTTAATCATAAATGGAAATTGTGTTAATGTAATATAAGGGTTAATCTTGGTATGTGTATGGTGATGTTTATAGTCGGAGGTTGGTTAATGGTAATAGGAACATTTTGACTTGGTGTATAAAATGAACCTAAGAGAAAAAGGGAAGTAGTTATGCATTGAAAGATAGAATCTCATATTAAATGAAAGATTAAGTAGGCTGCATATCATGAGTGTTAGGTATTTCTATGATGCACATATGTGTGTATAATGATTAAGATTATGAGGTATTGATCTGGAGGAAATTAAATGCTTATTGCTTATGTAGGTAGATTAAGTAATGGCGTTGAGATACCCTAGGGAGTTAGTAGTAATGATTTAGTGTATTCCGCTTGCATAATTGTTTGAATAGCTTGAGTGAATTATTCTATGTTCATAACACTTAAATGTTGTTGTGTGCTCGTTGCATTGCTTAAGTGATGTTATGTGTTGTATTGTAAAAAAATTAAATTAGCGTGTATTTAGCTATATTTCTCTGGGGTATTTTGGCAGGCATTATAAAAGCTATGGAGGAGGAATTAGATCAAATTGAGAAGAACAACACATGGACCCTAGTACCCTGACCGGTAAATAAAAATGTGATAGTGACTAAGTGGGTTTTCAGGAACAAGTTGAATGAAGATGTTGTTGTAGTTCACAACAAAGCTAAGTTGGTTTGTAAAGGTTATGTATAAGAGGAAGGAGAATATTATGGTGAGATTTTTGCACTAGTGGAAAGACTGGAAGGTTGTCAGAACTTTACTTGCATTCGCAGCACACAATAAATTCAAGGTATACCAGATGGATGTTAAGTCAGCATTTTTGAATGGGATACCAGAAGAAGAAGTATACATTGAGTAGCCAGATGGTTATGCTCTGACTGATAAGAAAGAAACGATATGCAGATTGCATAAAGCTTTATATGGATTAAAGTAGGCACCAAGAGCATGGTATGAAAGGCTTCATACACATCTGATGAAGATAGGCTTTCTGAGAACTAGTGATGATAGTAACATATATCTCAAATCTGAAGGAGATAACATACTAGTCAGCGAAGTATTTGTTGATGATATCATATTTGGAGGTAATGATGATATGAGAAAAAATTTTGTAGATGAAATGAAAAATGAGTTTGAAATGTCTTTAGTGGGGGAAATAAAAAATTTCATAGGCTTGCAAATACAACAAATGAAGAATGGTATTTTCATCACATAGTCTAAGTATGTGAAAGAGGTCTTGAAGATATTTGGCATGAGTGACTGTAAACTAGTTGGAACACCTATGGTTATAGGTTGAAAGTTGTCTAAGGAAGGTGAGTCCAAATCTATTGATGAGAAGGAATACAGGTCAATGATAGGAAAATTGAACTATGTTGTTCACAGCAGACCGAATATAGCTCATGTAGCTGGCATAGTTGCTAGATTCTAAAAGAACCCCAAGGAAACACATCTGATAACAACCAAGAGAATTTTTAGATACTTTAAAGGTACTGTTGATTATGGGTTATGGTATCCATATGGAGGAAATTTTGACTTGAAGGTGTACACAGATGTAGATTGGGCAGGAAATGTTGATGACCGGAAAAGCACAACTGGTGGAGCATTTTTTCTTGGAGGAAGACTTGTTTCATGGATTAGTAAGAAGCTGAGTTGTACTTCACAATCTATTGTTGAAGCTGAGTATGTTGCAGCTTACATGAATTTACACAGGCTATATGGATGAGGCACATTTTGGAAGGTTTTAAGATGAAGATTTCAAAACCTATAAAGATTTTATGTGATAATACAAGTGTCATAAATATTTCCAAGAACCCTGTTTTGCGTGCACAAACCAAGCATATTGAATTGAAGTATCATTTCTTGAGGGAAAAAGTTCAGAGTAATGATGTGATCTTAGAACATGTTTCTACCAAGGAGCATCTAGCAGATATTTTTACTAAACCTCTACCTAAGACTACTTTTGAGTATCTTAGAAGTCAATTAGGGGTTGTCCCTCTTCATGAAGTCAGTTAAGTATGATGTAGATTACATCAATCCCTGAGCTACTTGCAAAATTTTACAGAAGGATTCGTGTAGAAGTGGATTTAATCCACAAGGTGAGCATCAAGTTGCAGTTTGTTGATGATGCATAGTGAAATTCTACATTACATGTTTTAATTTCAATTTGGTATTGTTGTCAAAGGGGGAGAAGAATTATGTGATTATGGGAAGGAGAACCAGCGACAAGCTGAAGACATAGAGAGCATGTGAATACTTGGTAATATAAACCAGGATTCCCATTCACAATCATGCAGCAATCAATGGTATTGATATTTTTATTGTCATCAATGCTAAAGGGGGAGATTGTTGGCATTTGCATGAAGATTGCATTAATGATATGTTATGTTGTCATTGATGTCAATTAACTGGTAATGATATTGTTGTAATATTGTTATTGTAACCGGTAGGAAGAATTTGTGAGGAGAACAGGTAACCAGTGTAAACCTTATCTATTGATGTAACCAGTAAACCCTACCTATTATTTTTTATAAACTCAAACCGATTAAGTTTGGTGAATTGGTTATATTGGTTTATGATCTGATGATGAGTGGTAATGATTATGACATGCATGATTATTGTATGAAGACAAATCCAAGAGATTTTGGTGGGTTGTTGTAACGGTTTTTGTCTAGGGAATGAGAAAATGTATTGCATCTAATGCAAAGTGCCTAATGAGTTTCTAAGTTCTATGAAGCGATGATCAAGGAGTGATCAAGGTTTTCTTGATTAATGTGCAGAGATTGCTATGTGATCCAATAGTCATACTTGAACCAATTTGTTTGTAATCTCGATGAGAATTAGGTTTTTGTTGTGTTATAGACCTGATTTATTTGTTTATAAGGTTGATGAAGTTGGTTAGTTGAATGAGTTGGCAAAGAGATAGAGCCAGATCAGTTGAGTGTGTGGTTGTTGAACCGAATGATGTATCTAGAGTTTGAGTAAAGGCAGATAGGAGAATGAAACGAATCTGAGCAAGCAAGTGTAGTGTTATTCAGACAGATCAAAAAAATCCTATTGTTTTCTAACAATTACAGCAGAATTGAAATCCCTTAATTGGGTAAGCTCTAACAAGCTTGGTGCTATTCAAATCCTCGAACAAGGTGGTCCATTAGATTGGATTTTCAAATCCTCTACTAAGGTCACTCCTTACAGGGTATTGCTTCTAACTGATAGTTCTTATACTAAATGTTTAGTACAGATGCCAAGCTAACAAGATGAGAGGGGGGGGTGAATCATACAAACTTAATCTTCCATAAAAACAACAGATTCAACCTCGGTAACATATACTTCAATAATATAACCAAAACTGCTAAACATGCAAACTCATAAGAATATAAACATCACAACACTCATAACACTAGATTTAACGTGAAACCCAAATAGGGAAAAACCACTATGGGATTTTGGACCCACTAAGAAATATACTATTCTAGAGTATGCTCGGTTAAAAGCAAATCCTGTTAAAGATTACAAGCACATTGCTAGATGTGACCCGGTTAAGGGATTTCCCTCAAATTTGTTAGGATCTTCACCTTGTTAGAAGTGACCTTGTCAAAGGATTTCAAACACTCAATCAGAATGTCACCTTGCTAGAGGGTTTTACAAATAAGACTGTTAAGTCCACTCGGTTAAGAGATTTTCTGTCACTTTACAAAATAACAGTAATAAAAATCTATCTACAACTTCACATCTAAAATGCTAAAGAAGATTCTTATTTGCTCAATATAATTTAGACATAGGACTTATCTTGTCCTTCTGCTGGGCTCTATACTCTGTTATCAAAACAGGTCTTCAAGCTTCAATGCTCGGTAATCACTATGTAGCATCTTTGTGCTTACACTAGCCCGCATACATTGTTTATCAACAGTTCCTTATTTATAAACAATTTGCCAACCGCTTAATCTCCTTGATCAAATTTCCCATGATCAATCATAGCCATCATATCTTCAAACTTGACCAGGTTCAATGTATTCTTTGATCTGAAAACATTTTACCCCACCTTGGAACTTGCATACATTTCTTGGAACTTGTGCTAGGGTATTGCGGTTCAATCTGCACTGTAGATCTTCCCGCCGATTTTCCTTTTCCATAGATTCTTTAACAACCTTCATGCACATTGTAACAATCATTTAATCATAACCAACTCATCAGCTTCATTCATTAAATAATGCTTTTATCATTTAATGCATTCTATTATTACTCGGTAAATACTAAACTTCACTCGGTAGACATTCTACCTTCATTAACCGATAGAAATAACCTTAGGGTTTACTGACTAGGTTCTTTGCTCGGTAACATAGTATAGTATTAACCTTACAAACAATAGCATATGTAGGATATCAAAAAACAATCTAAATATCATGATCTCATCATTGTCTAACTCAATAATAGTTGCCCATTGAATAACTTATTCCTCCCCTTATTCATCACATTCTTTCTATGTCTTTTACCAACATCTTAACTCTCTTCAAAACATACTTATTAAGATATGGCAACATCATATTGAATCAGAAAATCAATTTCTTGACATCAATGACAAAATAATAATATTAAGACAGTAAACATCCTTAATCAGTTATATCCATAATCATCAACAACCTTCTCAATATCCTTATTGAAATGCCAACAATCTCTCATTGTAATTGGAATGCCAACAATCTCCCTTTGTTTGTTATAATGCCAACAATCTCCCCCTTTGGCATTGATGGCAAAACCAATTGATTTGACTTGATTGATTCAGATTCAGATTGCTATGAGATTCTAAAATGCTCTCCTCCTGTCATCAGATTTCTCCCCCATACATTAGTCTTCTTCCCTTTTCTTCAGTCTTCTCCCCCTTTGACAACAATGCCAAAAAGTAAAGAACTAAAATCCTTGTTGTTATGTGTCAACTCAGTCACGATCAGAGCATTTTGTCTTCAATTCTTGTTCCCTGTATTGTTTCCTGCACACCTTTAGAAGACATCCTAAAGTGTGTAAATCAGCATCAACTCCTAAAAGATATTATGTAGAGTCATCGAATTGATGCTTTCACCGAACTCAGTCAGTGAATAGAAGATAGGGGTAGGACCCCTAACTTACTTCTAAGATACTCAAAAGTGTCCCTTGGTAGTGGATTGGTGAAGATATTTGCTATTTGTTCCTTTGTGCTAACATACTCCAACACCACTTTCTTCTCTTGAACTTCTTCTCTAAGATAATGATATTTGATAGAGATGTGCTTTGTCTTAGAGTGCATAACAGGTGTCTTTGAAATGTTAATGGCACTAGTATTGTCACGGAATATAGTTACTAGCTCGGTAACTTTATCATTTATACCTTCCAACAATTGTTTGATCCATGCTATATTGGTACAATTCAATGCTGCAGCAACATATTCAGCTTCTGTTGTTGACTATAAAGCACATCCTTGTTTCTTGCTGAGCCAACTCACTAGTCTTTCTCCTAAAAAGAAAGCTCCTCCACTTGTGCTTTTCCTATCATCAATGTTGTCTGCCCAATCAACATCAGTATAAACTTTTAAATCAAAAACATTTCCTTTCTGATATACTAAGCCATAATCTTCAGTGCCTTTCAGGTATCTGAAAATTCTCTTGATTGTTGTCATGTGTGTTTCCTTGGGATCTGCAAAAAAGCTTGCAACTATACCTACTGCATATGCTATATCTAGCCTGTTGTGAACAACATATTGCAGCTTTCCAATCATGGATCGGTAAAGTGTCTCATCAACAGATGCAGATTCATCATTCTTTGATAATTTACATTTGGTAGTCATAGGAGTACTTACTAGTTTTGAATCCTCCATTCCAAATTTCTTCAAGATTTCCTTTATGTACTTGGATTGAGTAATGAAACTCTCATCTTTCATTTGCAGTATTTGTAAACCTATAAAATTCTTTATCTCAGTGATTAATGACATCTCAAATTCTTTCCTCATTTCATTTCCACAAAAGATAATATCATCAACAAATATGGTTGAGATCAGTATTCCATTTTCATCATTCTTCATGTACATATTGTTGTTTTCACTTGTCATTATAAAACCAATCTTGATTAAATAAGAGTGCAATCTTTCATACCATGCTCTAGGTGCTTGTTTCAGACCATATAAAGCTTTGTTCAATTTACATACCTGATCTTTATTCTTGTCTTCAACAAATCCTTCAGGTTGTTCAATAAAACTTCTTCTTCTAATATACCATTCAGAAATACATATGCCAACAATGTTCTTACTCCTTCAAGTCTTGCCACAAGTGCAAAAGTCTCACCATAATCAATTCCTTCTTCTTGGGCATAACCTTTGCAAACTAGTCTTGCTTTATTTCTAATGACCTCACCTTTTTCATTCAGCTTGTTTTTGAAAATCCACTTTGTACCGATTACATTTTTGTCCTTCGGTCTTGGGACCAATGTCCATGTGTCATTCTTCTTGATTTGATCAATCTCTTCTGTCATAGCATTTATCCAATCTTCACTGTTAAATGCCTCTTTCACTATTCTCGGTTCAAATTCAGATATCAGACATGTGTTCTGTCTCAGTTTGTTCCTTGTCATCATTGGATCATCTTTATCTCCTATAATTTGACTTTCTGCATGATGTCTTCTGACATATTTGGCTAATACAAGCTTGGTAGTCTTTGTATGATCTTCTTCATCACTCGGTAACTAGATATTCTCTTTATTTCCTTCAGCAGACTTCTCGGTAGGACTTCTCGGTTGAACATAAACAAATTCTTCATAATCTTCTGGTTCTTTGGAATTTCCTTCATCATTTCTTTCTATAAATTCATCAATTTTCACATTTGCACTTTCTACTATTTTGTTAGATGATTTGATCAGACATTTAAATGCTTTACTTCTAGAAGAATAACCAAGAAATGTTCCTTCTTCACTTTTATGATCAAACTTTCCATTTCTATCATCTTTGTGTACGTAGCATCTACTTCCAAAGATTTTGAAGTAACTTACATTAGGTTTCTTGTCATACCAGATTTCATATGGTGTCTTCAAAGTTCCTTTCTTCAGTTGTACTTCGTTCAAGGTGTAAGCTGTTGTGCTTATTACTTCTCTCCAAAATGTTTGTGGCACTTTCTTTTCAATCATCAGGGTTCTGGCACAATCCACAATAGATCCGTTTCTTCTCTTAGCTATCCCATTTTGTTGTGGAGTTCTTGGTGCAGAGACTTGTCTTTTTATAACATGATCATTGCAGAATAAGTTAAATTCATCAGAAGTGAACTCTCCTCCTCTATCTGATCTAAGACATTTCAGTTGTCTTCCTGTTTCATTTTCAACTCTTTCCTTGTACCATTTCAACATAACTAACATCATCCTTGAATAATCATCCACAAATAATATGAAATATTTATCACCATAATAACTCTGAACTTTCATAGGACCACAAAGATCAGTATGCACAAGATCTAAAATTCCCTTAGAAGTGTAGGACTTACTTGTAAAGCTTGATCTTGTCATCTTACCCATCTGGCATCCTCGATACATAGCATTCTTAGGTTTTTCAAGACTTGGTAAACCTCTTACTCGGTGCTTCTTACTTATTTTGATCAGATTATCAAAATTTACATGACAAAACCTTTTATGCCATAACAGGGTATCATCAATCTTTTCATATAGACACTTATTCTGAGTTGAGTCAAGGTGAAATGTGTTACCTTTTGTTTGTGTCCCGATAGCAGCTAACTTTCCAAGCTTGTCATGAACTTTGATAATTCCTTTCTGAAATTCTATTCGATATCCTATATTGTTTAGCTGTGCTACACTCAACAAATTGTATTTCAATCCTTCAACCCAATAAACATCATTACATTTAGCATTATCAAGAAGTGTTATGGATCCTTTACCTTTTACCGGACATGGTGCATCATTACCAAATCTTACATAACCTCCATCATAATCTTCTAACATAACAAACTTGTCTTTATCACTTGTCATGTGATATGAGCATCCACTATCTATGATCTAAGAGACATTAGTATTTATGTGAGATATTTGGGCTTTTTCTTCATACCTTTCTTCATCTGATCCATCTTTGATAGCCACATAAACTACTTCCTCGATATCAATTTCATCAGATTTATCATCATTAGATTCCTCATCGGCTATTAGGCATGACTTTTTATCTCTTCTTTTGAAGTCTCGGTGTCCTCTGTAATGATTATTTTTATGTCTGTCATCTCGGTAATCTCTCTTTTCAGTAGAATCTTTGTCAGGACAGTTAGAAGCCATATGTCCTATCTTATCACAATTGAAACATTTCAAAGGTAGTTTTCCTTTATACTTACCTTTGCCTCTCGGTAACCTTCTGGCTAATAGTGCTTCAAACTCTTCTTGCTTTCTGATTTCCTCATACAATTTGTGTACTTATTCCATTTTCTTATGAAATATTTCACTTGCTCCACTGTGATTCCCTTCATAATACTTATACTTTCTATCATTGTAATCATCAGATTCATCAAGATGAAAAGAACTAAATGCAGATTCAACTTTATTTACCGATGACCCACTATTATCAAAGTTACTTAACTCAAATGCATGTAGCTTACCAATAGTAGCATCTAAAGAAATTGGCATATTGGGTACAAACCTCAATTCATTGATTGTAGAGACTCAGATTGCATAAGTTGGTAGAAGGGTTCTCAATAAATTACTTTGACATCCTTTTCTTCAATGGTTCCTCCTACTCCTTTGATTTGATTGACAATCTCCTTTAACCTTGTACTGTACTGGGTTATGTTCTGACCTTCATTCATCCTTATAGATTCCAGTTGTCCTCTTAAACTATCCACTTTTTCTCTTTGAACATGTTCATCACCACCATACACAGATATCAGCTTGTCCCACATTGCCTTGGCATCATTGCAACCTTCTAGATCATTAAACTCTGAGTCAGTCAATGTAGATGTTATTTCAATCATTTCTTGGATATATTCTTGCTTTTCCTTTATCTCTTCCATTGTTAATGGATAGGTGCTAGGTGTGACGAAATCATTCTCCAAATAATATACAACATATTCTCCAACTCTTGATAGGTGCAGCTTCATCCTTTTCTGCCATGTAGAGAAACTTGACTTGTTCAGCTTCGGTGCATCCTTCTTGTACATCTTTGGATCTTTTCCTCAAGTACCTTTAAACTTTTTCTTCCAAAGTTCAAAGCTCTGATACCAATTGATAGTTCTGATACTAAATGTTTAGTACAAATGCCAAGCTAACAAGATGAGAGGGGGGGGGGGGTGAATCATACAAACTTAATCTTCCATAAAAATAATAGATTCAACCTCGGTAACATATACTTCAATAATATAACCAAAACTGCTAAACATGCAAACTCATAAGAATATAAACATCACAACACTCATAACACCAGATTTAATGTGGAAACCCAAATAGGGAAAAGCCACTATGGGATTTCGGACCCACTAAGAAATATACTCTTCTAGAGTATGCTCGGTTAAAAGCAAATCTTGTTAAAGATTACAAACACATTGCTAGATGTGACCCGGTTAAGGGATTTCCCTCAGATCTATTAGGATCTTCACCTTGTTAGAGGTGACCTTGTTAAAGGATTTCAAACACTCAATTAGAATGTCACCTTGCTAGAGGGTTTTACAAATAAGACTATTAAGTCCACTCGGTTAAGAGATTTTCTATCACTTTACAAAATAACAGTAATAAAAATCTATCTGCAACTTCACATCTAAAATGCTAAAGTAGATTCTTATTTGCTCAATGCAATTTAATCATAGGACTTATCTTGTCCTTTTGCTAGGCTCTATACTCTGTTATCAAAATAGGACTTCAAGCTTCAGTGCTCAGTAATCACTATGTAGCATCCCTATGCTTACACTAGCCCGCATGCATTGTTTATCAACAGTTCCTTATTTATAAACAATTTGCCAACCGCTTAATCTCCTTGATCACATTTCCCATGATCAATCATAGCCATCAGATCTTCAAAATTGACTAGGTTCAATGTATTCTTTGATCTGAAAATGTTTTACCCCGCCTTGGAACTTACATACATTTCTTGGAACTTGTGCTAGGGTATTGCAGTTCAATCTGCACTGTAGATCTTCCTGTCAATTTTCCTTTGCCATAGATTCTTTAGCAACCTTCATGCATGTTGTAACAATCATTTAATCATAACCAGCTCATCAACTTCCTTCATTAAATAATGCTTTTAATCATTTAATGCATTCTGTTAATACTCGGTTGCAACTCGCTAAATACTAAACTTCACTCAATAGACATTCTTCCTTCATTAACCAATAGCGATAACCTTAGGGTTTACCGACTAGGTTCCTTAGGGTTTACCGACTAGGTTCTTTGCTCAGTAACATAGTATAGTATTAACCTTACAAACAATAGCATATGTAGGATAACAAAAAAGAATCTAAACATCATGATCTCATCATTGTCTAACTCGATAATAGTTGCCCATTGAATAACTTATTCCTCCCCTTATTCATCACATTCATTCTGTGTCTTTTACTGACATCTTAACTCTCTTCAAAACATACTTCTTAAGATATGGCAACATCATACTAAATCAGAAAATCATTTTCTTGACATCAATGACAAAATAATAATATTAAGATAGTAAACATCCTTAATCAGTTATATCCATAATCATCAACAACCTTCTCAATATCCTTATTGAAATGCCAACAATCTCTCATTGTAATTGGAATGCCAACAATCTCCCTTTGTCTGTTATAATGCCAACACTAACAAGGCATTTGTAGTCAATCCCTTAACTGGGCGATTTCTAACAGGATCAGTTCTTAATCAGACTTTTTGTAAAGCTTTAATAGGCTAGGCTCCTAATAGGGACTTCAAAAGAGTTAATATAGTTATCTTGTGAGTCTCATCCTACTGTGGTTTTTACCTATTTGGGTTTCCACGTCAAAAATATTTGTGTCAAGTGGTGAATTTTTTTGTGGTTATGTTTTCATGGCTGATTTACTTAACTACTTAACTATTTTGATAAGTCATGATAACTGAAAGAATTGAGAAATGAAGAAGTTGTTTACTGTTAATTTGTTGTAATAGACAATCAGTTTATCTTATGAGTTTTTATCTTGACAGAGATTATTACATTGTTAATTTTAAGTTTACTTTGAGAGATTAATTTTTGAGATTTGTGAAGTTTGTATCAGTTTTTCTATCTACTGATTCACCCCCCCCCCTCTCAGTAGTTGACTGGATACTTATTCTTTCATCATACCATCAAGTGGGTTGTCTGATAATGAGTTTATTAAAAAATTTCACTGCTCCTCTGTCAAGGAAACTTGGGATAAGTTGCAAAAGATATTTGAAGGTGATGCTAAAGTGAAGGAAGACAAATTGTAGACATTTAGAGCATAGCTTGAGGGTTTGAAGATGAGTGATGAAGAGAAGATTGTTGACTATCTCCACAGGGTTGATGAAACAACAAACACCATTATATGGATTGGAGAAGAAATAAAAGATGAGGTGGTGGTGAAGAATGTACTTAGATCTCTTACATCTAAGTATGACACAAAGGTCTCAGCAATAGAAGAAGAAAAAGATCTAAAGTCTTTACAATGGATGAGTTGTATGCCTCCCTAATAGCTTATGCGATGAGGACTAGCGGCATTGATGTTGTAAAGAAAGAAGGTGCACTCAAAACATCAAGAAAGGGAAAAGAAGAATATGTTCATGATGCGAACTAGTGAAGATTCTGATGACATCATGGCAAAATTTGTCAGAAGACTCAAGACAGGTTCAAGAAAATACAAAGGCAAGTTTCCTTTGAAATTTTTCAACTATGGGAAGATTGGACATTTTGCTCCTAAATATCCTTATGGTTATAAGAATGAAGATTATCAATCAAGTGGTAATAGATCATATGGTAAGGAAAGGAAGAAGAATGTCTACCGACATGGTAGAAGAGGCTACCAAAAGTAGAGGATTCTTTACACACATGAAAATGATACCACAGTTGAGGAAAGTGATTCAGATGATTGTTGCAATAGAGATGAAGTCAAAGAAAACCTTTTCATGCTCAAGAGGTTCTAGTACCTGGAGATAGAGAATTGGAAGAGCAAGAAAGAGAAGTAGATCTTGAAGAAAAACTCATTAGTGTCTTAGATGAGCTAAAGAAAACAAGAAGAGACTTAAAGAAGGTAAAAAGGGTTGCAGTTGAAGAACAAGAATTTCTAGAGAAATCTCTTGAAGAGTCCAAGAGAACAATTGCAGATCTAAAACTCTAGTTGGAAGAGGCCAAGAGGATGTGTGAAGTCACTAGTACCGGTCTGAGTGAAAAGGAAAAGGAACACAAGAATCTGGGAGTAGAAATTGTAAAACTCCGGAAAGACTTAGAGAAATGTCTGGAAGAAATAAAAGTGAGAAGCAAATTTGAAGGCAACACTGAAGCCTTGGACAGGATGTTGAGAAAATAGAAGAAATCTAAAGATATCGGTGGCTTAGGTTTTCAAGAAGGTCAAATCTCAAACAACAAAGACACATCTAATAATGAGATACTATTCACTTCTTCAAATGAAGGTGAAGGGAAGAAGACATTCATAGTAAACAAGGATACTGACAAGAAGACATATGCAGATGCTGGTAGAAACCGCCACACAAACCGGTATACTCAATCAATGAATCAAAGACCATACTCAATGTACCAACATGCAAAAGAAATGCTTTTGTTGATCATGAAGGACTCACAAGAGTTAGCAGGATGAAAGGAAGACCCTTAGTGAGGCAGCTGTTTGCAGGTTCAAGACAACCTAATCGGTATGTTCCAAATTTTCATGGTTTTTATCACCGGTGTAATAAGTTTGGTCATAGAATGGCAGATTATAGGAAAATGAATGTCAACCCTAGTTTTGAGAGTAGAAACTCATTTGCTACATTAAAAAGTACAAATGTCACATGTTATAATTGCAATGAGTTTGGTCACAAGATTTATGAATGTAGGAGTAATATGCAAATGTCCTACAAGAATGCTTTGAGTACATCTTACAGTGCTAATGTGAAATGTTATAAGTGTCAAAATTTTGGTCACATAGCAAGGTATTATCATCTGAGAATTCACAAGCAAAATAAAATTGTACCAGATGAGAAATTGGAAACAAAACCAAAACACAAAGTGACAGAAGAGGAAAAGAAAGAAGAGAAACTGGTTTGGGTAGAGAAGGAGAAAAACAAGACAAAGTCCAGTCTAATTGTGTAGACTGCTCTACATGCTGAAAGGAGGAATTTATGGGTAGTTGATAGTGGTTGCTCAAATCACATGACCGAAGGTAAGAAAAAGCTCATCAAGCTTGACGATTGGAATGGTGGTTCAGTCTGGTTTGGTGACAACTCCTCCATCAAGAACAAAGGTCAGGGTACACTGAATATCGATGGCAAGATTAAGGCTCATGATGTGTACTATGTAGAAGGACTTAAGCATAAATTTCTGAGTGTAAGTTAGATGTGTGACAAAGGGTACAAGTTCTCATTTGACTCTACTAGTTGCCAGATAAGAAAGCAGCATACCAGTCAGGTGGTAGCAAAAGGAAAGAGAACAAATGGTAATGTCTACAATCTAAAGGAATGCTATGAGTCCCAATGCATGATGGGATAGGTTGATGAAAGCAGGTTGTGGCACTGAAGATTAGGCCATGTGAATTTTGATAATCTGGTTAAGATAAGCAAGAACCTGTATGTGAGAAGCATACCTCAGATCATAAAACCGGCAAGCACATTCTATGATGAATGTGTCAAAGGTAAGAAACAAAAGGTTAGCTTTAAAACAAAAGAATATAACACCTCAAGACCTTTGGAGTTGATACATACAGACTTATGTGGGCCAACAAGGACAAGATCATTGTCTGGAGAAAGGTATTTCATGTTGTTCATAGATGATTACTCAAGAATGACTTGGGTAACCTTCTTGCATGATAAGTCACAAGCATTTGAGAGATTCAAGATTTTCAGGAAGATGGTAGAAAATGAAAGTGGACACCAGTTAAAATGCTTAAGATCATACTAGGGTGGATAATTTTCTTCCAATGAATTTGTTGACTACTGTGAGAAACATGGAATCTAAAGACAATATTCAGCTGCAAGGACACCTCAACAAAATGGGGTGGTAGAGAGAAAAAATAGGACAGTGAAGGAGATGGCTAGGATTATGTTGAATGAGGCCAACATATCAGATATGTACTGGAAGGAAGCAATTCATACTATAGTATACACATTAAACCAAGTATAGTTAAGAGTGAATAGTAGAATGACTCCTCATGAGTTATGGTATGAAAGGAAACCATCACTCAAGCACTTCAAAGTGTTTGGAAGTAAGTGTTTCAATAAGAGAGATGATGATGAACTAGGAATTTTTGATTCCCAGAGTGATGAAGGAATCTTCTTGGGATACTCAACCAATAGTAAAGCCTACAAATTCTACAACAAGAGATTGAGAAGGTTGGTTGAGAGTGTAAATGCAAGAATAGATGAAGACTCACATAGAGGAAAATTTGCACCAGCACCTTACATTGATGAATCAGATATTGAATATGAAGAACAATCTGATAATGGACCAGTAGAAGATGCACCAAACAAGATCCCCAACCCGTATGTGCAGAAGAATCATCCGAAAGAATGGATCATAGGAAATAGGAATGAAGGTGTGTAGACCAGAAGGAGATTAGCTCGAGAAGATGAGTAGGTAATTTTTTGTCTCATGACTGAATTAGAGCCCAAAAGTTTTGATGATGCTTACAAAAGTGAGAAGTGGGTAGATGCCATGGATGAAGAATTGAGACAAATCAAGAAAAAATGAGAAAATTCAGACTTGGGAACTTGTTCCTAGACAAGCAGACAAGAATGTCATGGGTACCAAATGGGTCTACCATAACAAGATGAATGAAGAAGGTAAGATAGTTCACCATAAAGCAAGGTTAGTTTGCAAAGGGTATGCTCAAGTTGAAGGTATTGATTTTGAATAAACCTTTGCACCTGTTGCTAGATTAGAATCAATAAGAATGATTTTAGGCTTCTCAGCATATAAGGTATATAAAGTGTATCAGATAGATGTAAAATCTGCTTTTCTCAATGGTAATATTGAAGAAGAGGTGTATATGGAACAACCAGAAGGGTACCTATTGCATGAAGATGAAATTTTTGAATGTCAATTGAAGAAAGCCTTTATGGTTTGAAGCAATCTCCCAGAGCATGGTATTCCCAGTTAGATAAATATTTGAAGGGGAAAGGATTCCAGAAAGGGAATACAGACAAAAACTTGTATGTCAAGGTAAATGGAGATCACATGATTATAGTTGTTGTATATGTGGATGATATTATCTTTGGTGGAGACAAGGACATCATGTGTAAAGAATTTGTAGACCAGATAAAATAGAATTTGAGATGTCCATGTTGGGTGAGTTGTCCTATTTTCTTGGTTTACAAATCTCACAGTAGGAGAAAGGAATTTTTATCTCCCAAAACAAGTATGCTAAAGACATGTTGAAGAAATTTCAAATGGAGGATGACAAATCGGTAAGTACTCCCATGGTAACTAGTTGTAAGTTGAGAAAACTAGATGATTCCCTAGAAGTTGAGCAAACATTCTACAGGTCTATGATTGGTAGTCTGTTATATCTAATAGCATCTAGACCCGATATTGTACAAGTTGTTCGTATGGTAGCAAGATTCCAAGCTGCTCCTAAACAGTCTCACCTAAATGCAGTCAGAAGAATCTTCAAGTATCTGTAAGGAACTATCAGCTATGGTCTATAGTATCCAAAGAACGAAGTCTTCTCTTTGCAGGCTTATACTGATGCAAATTGGGAAGGAAGTATTGATGACCATAAAAGTACAAGTGGAGGTGATTTCTACTTAGGAGACTAGTTAGTATCATGGCACAGTAAGAAGAAAGATTCAGGGTTATTTTCTATTGCTAAGATAGAGTATATAGCAGCTGCTACATGTTGTTCACAAGTTTTATGGATGAATCAGACACTAAAAGAAATACAGGTGGAGATACTATAACCTATTCCAATCCGATGTGATAACTCAAGTGCAATCAACATCTCCAAGAATCCAGTAATACACTCAAGAACAAAACACCTTGCAATCAAGTATCACTTCTTGAGGGAGAAGGTAGCAGGCAAGGAGGTCATAGTAGAATATGTTCCAACTGGCAAGCAGATTGCTGACATATTTACCAAGCCACTTCCTTTGGGCCCATTTGAGTATTTGAGAAGAAATATGAGAGTTTTCCCACCATCTGGTAGCACTTAAATGTATAGGAGATTGCATGATTCAGGGGGAGTCAACCATTGTCACTATCTTATTACTCTTGAATCATGAAGCATTGACATAGGGGGGAGTGTGTCTTAATTGGATGCAGTTAAGGGAGAGATTATTGGTGTCAGACTAAGGTTCCCTTTGCCATTTTTTTCAAAGGGGAGAGAAACTGGAAAAGACAATGTTGACATCAATACCAAGAACTTTCTTCTACATCACACAGAATGAGGTGGTCAAGATATGCATCATATTCAAGATGAACTTGGAGACACTAACCATCTTCTACTCTATTTCCATCACTTCAGACCTCCAAGTCCTAAATGGTAGTACTCATGCAATCAACACAATGACCCATACTCCCCCCTTGGTGAGCCTCCTCTTCCTTTAGCATAGACACCTAAGTCAAGTCCACACATTCATTTTTATCATTATCATTGTACACTGAACTATCACTAGTGGACTTGGTCAAACTCTCATCCTTCCTCATGTTAGCCACAAAATCTTCCTCATCCTTAGCAGCATCTTCATCATTAGTATCATCCTCCTCTGATTCCTCGTCATAGTCAACCAATTTTTTCCATTCAGTTTTTCAAATCATATTCCCATCCAGCCTATAAGAGTGTCTATGATTTGCAACAGTGATTTAATTTGTATAATTGAGTTTTATATTGATTTCACTAAGTTGGAGCTTAATGCAGGGTTTGGTGCTCCTTTGAGTTGGTGCTCATAAATCAAGGGTCGGTTCTCCTTGGGTTGGTTCCATAAATATTGTAATCAGAGAATTATTGTGAGGCTGGATTGGAGCAGAAGATCTCCAGCAGCTATTCACACTGAGGATTTTCCCACATTGGGTTTTCCTCGTATACATCTAGTGTTGTGTGATGCATTCTTGTGCATGTGTGATGTTAATATTTTAGCAAGTCCTTTCCCACACCTTGTTTACACTAATTGAGCTACACGCTAGAACCCAAACTACTTTATATACTATTGGTATCTTCTTGTTGAGGAAAAAGTGTTTAAATCACTAATTCACCCCCTCTCAGTGATCCATTATTTCCAACACTGGATCATTATTTTGGGTTTTTTAGCCAAAGGGGGAGGTCTTTGGGGTTTCCTTTTCTTGTCTATAACAGAGGTGGTAACCACCTATTTGATAATACATAGACCTTTAGCTACCATGTCATGGGTTGGGGTAAGAGGGGAGTTCATATGAGATAGGGTTTTGATAACAATTGGGATTTGTAGGCATTTCTTTTCACTAGAGCCCGGGGAATCAAGAATAGTAGTGTAGATGGAGAAAAAAATATATCTAAAATCTTATGGGACAAGATATAGATTTATTTCAAAATCCTCAATAGAGTACCTACAAACCAAACACACATGCAAAGCTGAAAATAATCAAAAAACTCACATGCATTTCAAATGAAGCCTCACTCCATTGCACCTCTATCTTCAAGATCTTGCAATGGAGATTTGTGCTCTCATATTTCTTTCAACACTAAGTGTACGAAGCTATGAAGAATAAGGATTTCAAGAAAAGTAAGATGCAAGAATGCACTAGGGATATCAAAAGATGCAAATGACAAATGCAAGATACCATATGGGTGCTCATAATGCTAAGGTACCAGATTTGAATACAAAGTCTTGGATTCCAAAATGTGAGAGGGGCTCTGCTTTTTATAAGCATTCTCCTGGTGAATCCATGTTGTAGGATAAATGTGGGATAATAGATCAATTGTGAAAATGTAAATGTTTATCCCATATTGATTAGGTGGATGTAATAGATGGATATGAAGAATGATGAATAAGGGATGAAGTGGATTTAAGAGGGGTTTAAGAATAAAATGGATTTAAGAGAATAATGGAATTTAGGTTATTAAATGGATAAATAATAGAATATATATTAATTTAATGGATTAAATGAGATAATGGAAAAATGGATATACTATTAGAATAATGGATATTTTTATAATGAAAAAGGGATAATATTATGGATTCACCTAATTAATAGAAAAATTGAGATGTGTTGGAGAAGATAATTTTTACATGTCTACAAGTAGTGTTGCAAGGTGTGTGCCCTTGGTCTCCTTGTGTTGTGCAACACAATGCTTAGGTTTGTGACATGACTTAACCACCTCTTGTGGATTCTATAACTCTAGTGTTTATATCAGAAATTAACAAGTCGATCTTTTGGTTCAATGGCAACCATACTTGTAACAAGTGGTATTAGAACCTAGGTCACATGTTTAAACCCATTCTCTTGTGTTGGGGGGATTGTTACAAGGTGTGCACCCTTGGTCTCCTTGTGTTGTGTAGCAAAGCTCTTGGGTTTGTGACATGTCTTAATCGGTTCCTATGGGTTCTATAAGTCTAGTGGTTGCATCAGGCATTAACAGGTCAATCTTTTGGTGCAATGGCAATCGTACTTCTAACAAGTAGCAATTGAGGAAGAATCAAAGCAAGGGGATTTTGTAACTACCAGTTGTTTAGGAGGAAAGAGGGATAGATGTAAATTATAGAGTCTAAAGATCAAGCCTTGGTGGATAGGGATGAGCTTTCGGCCTTGAGTTTTGGCTATCTCAATAGCATCATGAACCGATTTTTCCAGATAATTTAATAGAAAAATAAAAACAAGAGAAAATCATGATTTTGAAAATAGTTAACCAAGGGTAGGTGATAATAGTAATAAACTTTGTACCTACCCTCTAAAGTAAATAATTTCATTATCATAAGGCAAACCCAATTCCATGGGTTCAGTAGGTCGGCTCTAAAAAATTCTTCATGATGTTTAATAGGCTCCTAATTCTCCTTGAAGAATTGGGATAGACTTTCATTATCAATCACCCAACTCTATTTTTTTCCATTTTATCCCTTTGGTGGAGAGGCATGTTTCCTTCACTATGACCTCACTAATCTCAAATGAAACACCCCCCACCTTAACCCTCCTATCAACCCACAACTTGACGAACTAGACAAACAAGTTCTCATCATATTCATTTATGCTTTCAATAAACTATGCCACCCCACCCTCACTACAAATATTCCACGTTGTGGAATTCCTTTTGAATTCAAAATGAGTGTTAGGATCAATTATTACCTTGACCCCATCCATGATGAAAACCATCACAAATAACACAATAGCAAAGAGAACCCAAACTAGTAACAACCCTATCTTTTCCTAACAATCTTTAAAAAGTCGGTAAAAAAAAAGATTCAAGGCTTTGGCTTTGATTGATAAGGTTAAATGCATGCCAATGGGTATTATATATTTTTGGCATCCACATTAAATGTCAAGCATTCCAACCCTCACTCATAGTACCCACCATAAGATTACACAAGGTTTCCCATGCATGAAAAATAGCACCACATAAAGCTTTCTTTAAAAACTTATTATTCTTGCTCTTATGTATGTGTAGCATCATAAATTGTACACCCTTAATTGGGTGGTACAATTCCACGCTTAGGTTATCACCCACCTTAGTATGTTTGCATCTCGCATTTCTAATTTTGTTTAAGCATTTAATTAATTAATTAAATAAAATCTAAAGTCTTCTTTTATCCCTCTACACATCATAAAATTGGGCCCTTTAGCCTAAGTGTGCCTCTTTTTATTTTATTCTTTCAACTAATTAATTCATCAAAAGCCCTAATTATGTCCTATTTCGACCTTCAAGGCCCAATTTTGCATATCTAGACACCTTGAATCATCACATCCTTCTGGAATTGACTTTAGAATCACAATATCTTTCTTCCCAAAAAATTAGAAAAAAGTTGGTCGGACCAAGAGGCTGCCTCTTGGTCCCCAATTTTTCTCCCCAAATTTTGGGAGCATGTTTTGGTGGTATTTTAATGTTTAAGGCCAAATAATTGTGAGATTATATTGATTCCAAGTCGGCCTATGATCAAAAAAAAAATTAAGTTTTCATACATATAGCCTTTTCTTTCCTCATTTGAAGGATCCATCTATAAGAAATTGAAGGAGCCTCTTATGAAGTGAAAGTGCAGGTTATGTGAAGTCTTCAATCAACAAATCAAGCAAGTCTACATCAGCTATTTTAATCAACAATTGAAGATTTGGATATATTGAAGAATAATAAGGAGATCGTTGACTATTGATTGGCTTGTACCTTTCCCTTAGGGTTTGGTATGATTTCATGTTATTTTCAGCTCTATGTGAATTTCATAACATTCATTTTCAGATTTACATTCATTCTTTAGATCCATTATTGCATTTGTGATTTTAAGTATTTACATTTAGGTTCACACTCATTTAGGGTTTACTCTCCAAAGCATAGGGTAGAACTCTAGATTTCCTTTCTTATTTATTTAGGGTCTTGCACACACATTTTCAATACATTATCAGCTATTTGTGAAGGTGTAAATCACCAAAATAAGGGGTTTGACTAAGACAAAACCTCATATAGCCACCTAGACACCATTTTTTAAGTTGCAGGTGCAGGTACAGAAATTCAACAGATGCACAACATTCGGAACCAATAGATAACACAGGTGCACACTCAGTCTCAGAAGAAGACCTCAGTTTTTTGAGACCAGGGTGTGGTGGCCTGGTCCTCTAATTTTTTTCATCTTCCTATGGTAGTTCCACAGTGTAGAGTTTCAGGATCTAGATTTCATAAGTATAGAAAGGTGTAGTATCAGTGACCAAGGCGTGGTGCCTTGGTCCTACACAGTAAGTATCAAATTTCAGTGATAGGTGCACATCTATATTCCGCTAACTACTTTGTAATTAGTATCTCAGTTTTAGATCTGCAAATTTAAGTGTTTTTTAGTTTACATTCGTATCTTTGTTTATCTCCTAGCATAGTTGATCATTTCATTGCATTTTTTACATCTTCTCTTCATAGCAGCAAAACAGTAGAAACCCTAAAGATATTCCTTGACTCTCTCTTGCAAGAAGTAGTCAAAGTGAGCCATCTCCTTAGGTTCTTTCGTATTCCAATATGTGGAGGAAAGTGGGGTTAGGTCCTCAACTACCCGATCCCATTTTCATCCTACACAATATCATATCAATGTGAAGGGTGTGTGAAAATTGATAATATCTTGTCATCATAAAATGGCCCTCGAATATGGCCCTATGGGCATACCATGCACGAATAGGCCACCTCATCACATCAACCCCTTGAACCATCTTATTGTAATGGGGGGCCCATCCCTTCTTCCACCTATGCATCATCTCAGAAGCCTTCACCCTCCAACGACATGCCTTCTATAATGGGGACCCCACCCTTGCTTCCACTTAGGCCTATTATACCATGAGCAGGGCATCCACATCAATTTGGAAACCTTCACCCTCCTAATGATATGCCTACTATAAGGAGGGCCCCACCCTTTCTACCATAGAGACTTGTTGTACCCTATGCAAGGAATCCAAATCAGCTCAACTCCCATCACCCCTCATGGTATGATAGGAAATATCACTGTCATTTCTATTTATCAAAAAATTCAAATCCATCTCCCACCTTAAAAAATTGAAATTTATTTCATTGCCTCCAAAACTATATTCCAAAATTATCAAGCAAATAAGGGATGTGAGAAGCCAAACCCATCATTTTTCATCATCGTATGTTTGATTTGGATCTACTCTCCTCCACAAGGATTCTTTGGACATTAATGGGTAGGAAATCCCTCATTCTCCAACATTTGAGGTATCTAATTCCTAGACCCAAAGCGGCCATGGCATCTACTACTTTGTTTCCTTACCTATATGTGTGCCTTAATCAAAAGTTTTGAGCTCTAGGAGAAGTTTGTGAATATCACTAATTGTCCGTTCAATAGTCCATCACATCATATTGAGACCTTTGATATTATCCACAATAATCTTGGAATCCCCCTTGATTTCAAGAATCCCAATTGAGAGGGCAATCTGTAACTCCTATTATAGAGTCATACCCTCAACCTAATTACTAGTGCCCTCAACAAGCCTACATATATGTGCGGCTACCAAGGCCCCAATACTAAACTGTATCACTCCTCCAATAGAAGCCAATTCTTGCTCGGTTGCCCTATCAAATTTGAGTTTGTGTCATCCAAACTAAGGGGGATGCCACCTAGTATTCAACCTTTTCATCCTAATTAAGTTGTCAAATATGGCATAGGAGTTAGGAAGGTTCCAATTCTTGGCCATTATATCATCAAAAAATGAGGGGGGTAGGAGGGTCAAGCCATCTAGAAACCAATATGTTATCCATTAGGAGTCTGGTAAAGCTGAGAGAAACACCTCCTCCATAATTTTCTTCTCTTCCCTAAAGATCCTATTATTCCTTTCCTTCCAGATACTGTAGCGCAGGTGCAAAAAAATTTTCCTTCCTACTTCTCCAACCAAAGGGTGTTGAAATAGGTTGGTCCAATCAAGGGTGAGGTTTGGGAGAGCTTTATTCATAGGCCAATACATTTGTAGCTTATGCAAAACCTGACCCCACATATTATGGGAAAACTACCAGTGTAATAGGATGTGGGTGTTGGATTCTTCCTCTTGCTTGCAAAGGATACATCTATTCGGGAGTTGAAATCCACATTTGATAAGGTTATCTTGAGTTAGGATTTTATTATGTTGTAGCAGCCTAAAATTGCATGTCTATACAATTTTGATCGCATTTGGGTCCTTACCTTAGCGTTTGCACCCCTAGGCCTGGCTGGGACCTGATTCTACTCATATAACTCAAGTATGACTACATTTTTTATTTTTACACCAACTACACACCTTGTCCTAGCCATAAATTGGGGTAAGACCACAACTCCATGCCCTATTGCTAATTAGGACCAGGACACCATGCTTTGGTCCTCCCTAATTGGGCCCCTTTTAAAACCCTTTGTGATATTTCAAATTTGAGCGGGAATCCTAGCTCCTTGTCAGCTCATGACAAAAAGTTAGTAAGTTTTTTGGTAGTCAAGTATAAAAGGAATCTTTCTCCTCTCATTTGGGAATAACAAGGGCATAATATACACACACACAAACATTCATTCAATCAATTGAGAAAGTAATCAGTCTTCCTTCAAGCCTTGGAGCAGCAACAAAGTCAAGATTCAAGCATTGAAGTGGACATTCACATCATGTTTTATCAAAGACTTCATGAAACCCTAATCCCATGTGGAGACAAACAAAACTTCACAAAGAGGTATATCATTTGGTTTTCAGTCATTATTCAACATCTCCCTCAAAAGGAGAATCTTCATTTACAACAATTCAATTATTTGTTATCTTTATTTAATGGTTCATTCCAAAACTGAGGTTTGACTTAGGGAAGCCCCTATTCCTAACCTATTTCTCTTTCTTTTGGTGTGCATAAAATAGGTATGGAGCTATGATCTTCATAATCAGCATGATTTGTAGAGACGAATCAACCCCTTTTGATGTGCGAGAATTTTGGAGAACCAAAGTGAATTACACTCCGGTCCAAGCATTTTTGGATTTTTTTTGAGGGACATGTTTGAATCTGTTTATATTTCTTAGATCCAGGTGTGTATCTTAGTTCTACATTTGTAGCTCACTATTTTTGTGGTTTTACGTTTATTTTCAGCACTTTACACTAATTTCAACAATTCAACTCAAAAAAGAGGGTAAACAAATCCACCCCTTGAATCGAATCAGTATTTGTAGTCCTTATCTTTACTGGTTTGTGGCTAAATCTATTGGATTAAACCCTCTTTTGAATGTAATGGTCCCTAAGTCACAAAATTAGCGGTTTTCATCATTTTTTGGGTGGAAACCCTAATTTTTCACCCATGACATTTTGGTGAACCCAACTCCTTACACCTTTATCTCTGGTTAATTTTCTCAATTCTGAGTGTTTATACAATTTAAATTTTAAATTTTCACTTACAAGTTTAATTTCCAATCAAATTTCAAAAATTAAGGGGTTAATTTCAAAACCCTAATTTTTAAATTTAAAATTGAGCTTGTGGGTTATTTAAATTTTGGATTAATTATTTCATTTCTGATTGTTTATATTGGTTCAAATTATATATTCCAATCTTAGATCCAATTTCAAATTAATTTTAAAAATTACGAGGTTTTTTTCATAAAACTCTAATTTTTAAATTTAAATTTACTTGTGGATTGCATGCTCTTTATGAATTTATCTTTTTAAAATCACAAATCAATTTTCTTAATTAATTGAATAATCATTTTTCAAAAAATATTGCATTGTTTAATTATTTCAAATTTCAAATCTCCAATTTCTCTCCTTTGTGCATGATTTTTACTACTATTAGTCTAACCTATAATATCCATGTGAGAAGAAGTTGTAGAATTAAGGCTTCCCAAGGTTTACTTACCGAGGAGATGGAGCCTAATTTGGATAACTTGTTCCATGAGGATGTAGGTGGTTCTTCCAATCCTACAAATGACCCCATTTATCCTCATTCTTACCTTAATACTCATGATATGGATGAATCACTAACTAGGGTTTTCATTGACAATTTGATGAACATTGACAATCAATTTGAAAATCTTCACTAGTGGATGAGTCAACAATACACAAAAAGTGAAGCCCTACCATTTATTGAAGGATTAAAAATAATGATTCAAAGTGATAAACTTGGTGTTGATGTGTTGCGTCGTATTGCTCATATTGTGGATACTAATATTATTCCTATGAATAATTGTGTTGAAGTCCTTGGTTATACACAACCTCCTAGTCAAGTTAATCATTTCATTCCTATGACTACTCCTATGGCTATTGTTGACACCTTTACATCTAACATCATGGCTACCTCTACACAAAATGTAATACATACACATGTTAATCAAGGGGGAAACTCCTCTAATCATAATTCCTTCATCCCTCCTCCTATGAGTCTTCCATTTGCTACCAAATCATCTCCCATACTTACCTATCATAGTGTTGGCACTATAAATATGTGTGGCATTGATGTTTTGTCATTGATGTCAACACTAGCTATTACCGATAGACAGATTTACACTGGCTAATATGGATGGTTATCGACAGACAGGTTACCGGTATAAGATCTAGTGTTACTGGCAGAAGAGATTATTTGGTTGGCACTTCCGGCATGTTTGGATCAATAAAATATATTAGATTTCATGTGTTATATGCTCCATAAGAATTTTTTGGTCAGTTGGTATTGGCTTGGTAATTGGATGTTATCATACACTCTGGTAAACCCTTACCAGAGTGTATGATAACATCCAATTACCAAGCCAATACCAACTAACCAAAAAATTCTTATGGAGCATTACCAGCACTGGTTTAAGGCTTTACCGGTAGAGATTTCAATGAGGAATTATGATAGGATGCATAATTGGTGTTGGTGCATCTTCTTCAAGGATTTTAGAATGTTGAAGATGTTTGTGCTTCAATTGCTTGAAGACATTGCTTTCGCGTGGTGGACCTAGAATAGGCTCGGTACCTATCTAGGTTATAGACTGATATCATGTTAGCATGTACTCAACATGTTACCTTGATGATTCGAGATTTTTTATGGATTTGTTATTATTGTTTTGGTCTTAAGCCAACATGACATATCATTGTAATAAGGAATTGTGTCATGATCTTAATGTAATATATTTAGGTGGCCGACCTAATTGGTTTAGGCTTAGGGTTTGTATAAATAAGAAGAAAAACTCTTTGTAATGTATCATGGTTATTGGAAAGGTCATGGTCAAGGAATGTAATGTGTGAATATTGTAATATCGTTCAGGCAGAGGAGTTGATCGATCATTGGTGATCGGATTGGTTTTAAAAGAGGATTTAGTCCTCCGACATTGAGCTTAACCAAGACTATAATCAGGCATAGTAGATGTTATTTCCAGCAATTCACTCTATTGGATTGTTGTCCATTTATCTTGAGAAGGTTGTAGCCTCTCTATAGTCAATGAGAGTCTTTTGTAATGAGCAGTACACTCTAGGCAGTGTGCCTTCTTGCAAGTTCAGGCCCCTCATTGTAACACATACTTTATGCAGAAGTATCATCTGACTATGGGTAGGTTTACCATCATGGTTTTTCCCTTTCCGGGTTTTCCATGTACAAATCATGGTGTTATGTGGTATGGTTTCTTTGCATTGATTATCTAGTTAATTGTTAAGTTGTATTGTTTACCGGTATTTGTTTCTACTCGCAATTGTTTGTGCTTTACCGATACTTGATTTGTTTAAGGTTGTATTGTGGATTAAAAGTTATAATTTGTTAACAAATGATTCACCCCCCCCCCTTCTCAGTTGTTCACTAGTTATCCTAACAATTGGTATCAGAGATTTGGTCCTCTTTTGCAGAAGCTTAACTACTTGAGGTAGATCCTATGACAGCTAACACACCTTGGGAGATCACTGAGAAAGGATACACACCCTATTTTTAGAAGAGAAATCCCTAAGCTTGATGGAACAAATTATGGGATATGGAAAATACAAATGGAGACTCATCTTAGATGTCTTGGAAAAGATATTTGGGAGATCACTGAGAAAGGATACACACCTTATGATCCGGCATCCAAAAATCCTTCTCCTGCAGACCTGGACAAGAATATTGATAATGATTGCAGAGCTAGAGAAGCCCTCTTGTGTGCATTTACTGATCAATAGATCATGGAATTGACTGACAAATCATTGGCTAAGGTTATATGGGACAAATTTCAAACTCTGAATGAAGGTGACCCTACTGTCAAAATTGCTAAACTTGATGGTTACCAAGTAAGGTATGAAAACTTGAAAATGGAAGAAAATGAAAGAATTGTTGTGTTTATGGAAAGAGTAAATGAGATTGTTATGGGAATTCAATGTTGTGGAGGATTTCTAATTGAAGATGAAATAGTTTCCAAAGTCTTGAGAGCCCTTCCACTGGCTTACAAAATGAAGGCAACTACAATTAATGAGTTAAGAAAATTGGCAAACACTTCAGTCAACATAGACATTCTGATTGGGAAACTATCTGCTTTTGAGCTTGAAGAATTTGGATCTTCTGGAGTTGTAAATTCTAAACCTACTTTTCATGCATCATCATCAACATCTACTAGAAAAAGTGATTGGAGAGCTCTATATGCAAAATAATTGGAAGACATGAGGAAAGAAGATGAAGAGCTTGAGCAACTTGAAGCCTCATTTGCTAGAAGAGTACCTAAAGGTCTAACTAGAAGTAAGTATGAAAGAAAAACCCCTTTTAAATGTTTTGCATTTAATAAGATTGGTCATTTTGCATCTAGATGTCCTGAAAGGAATGCAAGGTTTGAGGAAAGAGTTAAGAAAACTTTAAAGCCTAACCCAAACAAATATAGATTCAAGAAAAATACATTGCTACATAGCAGATGAGGAAGGAGTAACTAATTACTCTGGAGATGAACTGGCAGAAGACTCAACTAGTGGATCTGGAAATGGAAAGGAATGGGTGTTCTATGCTTTGAAGGAAGATGAACCAGAACCGGCTATCAAAAATGAAGAGAAGACCCTGGTAGCAAAAGTTGAAGATAAGGATGAATAGGTAATTGATAGTGGATGCTCATAGCATATGACTGGAGATAAAAGGAAATTTCTATCCCTACAAGAATACAATGGTGGCCAAGTCAGATTTGGAGATGACAAGGCATGTATGATAAAAGGTAGAGGTATTATTTCTTTGGATGACAAGTATAACACTAATAATGTCTATTATGTAGAAGGTTTAAGGCATAATCTTTTGAGTGTTGGTCAATTAGATGATAAGGGTTTTCAACTTCAGTTTAAAGATAGAAAATGCAAAATCATTAACAAAACTGGTTTGGAAATTGAAACCGGTATTCAAATAGGAAGTAACATCTTTCACTTGAACACTGGTAATAAGACATGTTTGATTGGTCATATTGATGAGAGTTGGCTATGGCATAAGAGGTTGTGTCATGTTAATTTTGATTGTATTGTTAAGATCAGTTCAACTAAGGCAGATAGAGATATACCTAAGATTATGAAGCCTCACAATCCAGTATGTAAGGAATGTCAATTGGGTAAGAAATTCATAAGTTCTTTTAAGAGTATACATGATAAATCTAATGATGTACTTGATCTGATTCATGCTAACTTATGTGGTCCAGCAAGGACTAGAAGCTTTCAAGGTGATAGGTATTTCATGCTGATTATTGATGACTATTCTAGAATGATGTGGGTGACTTTCTAAGGAGAAGTCTGAAGCTTTTGAGAAATTCAAGATCTTTAAAGTGAAGGTTGAAATAGAAACTGGATTGAAAATCAAATGTCTAAGATCAAATCATGGCGATGAGTTCACTTCTCATGAATTTAACAGTTATTGTGAGACAAAGGGAATCAGGAGACAACTATCTACACCTAGAACTCCTTAACAAAATGGAGTAGTTGAAAGAAAGAACAGAACCATTTTGGATGCAGCTATATCTATGATGATGGAAGCCAAATTGCCTCATATCCACTGGAGAGAAGCAGTGAGTACATCAGTCTACACATTCAACAGAGTTCACATTAAAAGTGAAACCGGTAAGACCCCTTATGAATTATGGTTTGGACATACACCTACTATTAAGTATTTCAGAATTTTTGGAAGTAAATGTTATATCAAAAGAGATGATTCAATTGGAAATTTTGATCCTAGATGTGATGAAGGGATATTTCTTGGTTATTCAATTCAGAGCAAAGCATATAGATGTTATAACAAAAGATTGCAGAAAATTGTGGAAAGTGCTAATTTGAAAGTGGATGAATAGTACATAAATCATTTTATATCATATGACAGGGAACCGGCAGTGAAAATGATCATAATTGAATCAACAATTCCTCAACCGGTATAGGAAGTTGAAACAATTACACCGGCATAATCATGAATTCAACTGCGACTGACGATCAAAGTGGTGAGCCTAAAGTTCAAAAGACTCCAAGGTATGTAAGATTAAATCATTCTGAAGATCAAATTATTGGAGATAGGGACAAGGGATTGATGAAAAGAAGAAAACTGGCAAATACAGAGGTATGTCTTATTTCTCAAGTTGAACCGGCAACTGTTATTGAATCTTATAAGAATAAACATTGGTTAAAGGCTATGGAAGATGAATTAGATCAGATAGAAAAGAATGAAACTTGGTCTTTAGTTTCCCAGCCTAAAAATAAGAATGTTATTGGAACTAATTGGGTTTTTAGAAATAAAATGAATGAGGATGGTCAAGTTATAAGGAACAAGGCTAGATTAGTTTGTAAAGGATATTCTCAACTGGAGGGAATTGCTTATGGTGAGACATTTGCACTTGTAGGTAGAATTGAAGTTGTTAGACCATTTCTTGCCTATGCAGCTTATAAGAACTATAAGGTTTATCAAATGGATGTCAAATGTGCATTCTTGAATGGTGAGCTTGAGGAAGAAGTTTAAATTGAGCAACCTAATGGATTTACACTAACAAATGACAAAGACATGGTTTGCAAATTGAAGAAAGTTTTATATGGTTTGAAACAGGCTAGCTTGGTATGCAAGGTTGGATAAATATCTTTTGAAGCTTGGTTTTACTAAAGGGAGTGTTGATAGTAATCTATATTATAAGATCAGTGATAATGATATTCTGATTATTGAAGTTTTTGTTGAAGATATCATTTTTGGAGGAGAAAAAAAATTGTGCATGGAATTTGCTAACAACATGAAAAATGAATTTGAAATGTCCATGATTGGTGAGATTAAATTTTTCTTAGGTTTGCAGATTACTCAAACTAACAAAGGCATTTTTATCTGTCAAACTAAGTAGCTGAGGGAATTGTTAAAAAATTTTGGTATGGAGAATTCCAAACTGGTAAGTATTTGGAAGGTTACAAGTGAGAAATTATCTATCAAGGATACTTCTTCACCGATAAATCCGATAAGGTATAAGTCTATGATTGGTGGTATGTTATATCTAACTTAGACTAGACCGGATATTATGAATGCAGTAAGTATTGTTTCAAGATATCAAAGTAATCCTAAAGAAAATAATGAATGCACAGTAAAGAGGATATTTCGGTATTTACAAGGAACAACAGAATATGGTTTATGGTATTCTAGAAATGATGATTTCACTTTATGTGCATATACTGACTTAGATTGGGCAGGTGATACTGATTATAGGAAAAACACTTCTGGTGGAGCTTTCTTTCTTGGAAAGAAATTGGTTTCATGGATAATAAAAAAATAGTCATGCATTTCTTTATCTACTATAGAAGCTGAGTATGTTGCCACAGCAACTAATTGCACTCAAGTTTTGTGGATGAAGCAAATGTTGAAGGATATCAGGGTAAATTGTAGTGAATTGGTAGTTATCTACTATGATAACTCTGCAACTATTGACATGTCCAAGAATTTGGTATTTCACTCTAAGACTAAGCATATTTCAATAAAGTATAAATTTCTAAAGGACAAGGTAGAAGCAAAGGAAGTCAAATTGGTTTATGTGAACACTAAAGAATAGATTGCGGACATATTCACTAAACCGTTGTCTAAGGAATCATTTGAATACTTGAGAGATAGGTTAGGGGTTTCTACCCCTCTGGCAGAGACTTGATTGATGAAGTTTGTCATCAGTCTAGTATGAATTATTAGAAACATTATCCATTCTGGCACTAATAAATGGTGCTACTACTCGGGAGGAGTAGTCAGCTTTGAGATTCAGAGGTTTATATTATTGCTTTGATATTTTTGTCAGTTTTATGGCATTGATGTCAAAGGGGGAGAGATATTGATGTGAAAATAAAAAGAAAAGTTGTATACATTGGGGAGAGAGATTTGTTTAGAGCCTTACAGAGATATCATTCACTAGGGTAGAGCTATTGATTGTTGGTTGTCTTCCACAAGGGGAGACTTGTTTGGCATTTCTCGGTACTTAGATGTTTTTCACATCTAGTGTTGCCATCAATGCCAAAGGGGGAGATTATTGGCACTACGGATATGTGTCACATTGATATTTTTTCATTGATGTCAACACTAGCTGTTACCGGTAGACAGATTTACACTAGTTGATATGGATGGTTACCGGTAGACAGGCTACCAGTATAAGATCTAGTGTTACTAACAGAAGAGATTATCTGGTTGGCACTTCTGATATGTTTGGATTAGTGAAGTATATTGGATTTCATGTGTTATATGCTCCATAAGCATGTTTTGGTTAGTTGGTATTGTCTTGGTAATTGGATGTTATCATACACTCTGGTAAACCCTTACCGACACTGGTTTAAGGCTTTACCGATAGAGCTTTCAATGAGGAATTATCACAAGATGCACAATTGGTATTGGTGCAGCTTCTTCAAGAATTTCAGGATGTTGAAGATGTTCATTGATCATGCTTCAATTGCTTGAAGACATTGCTTTGGCATGCTGGACCCGGAATAGGTTCAGTACCTATCTAGGTTATGAACTGGTATCATGCTAGCGTGTACTCTACCCATTATCTTGATAATTTGAGATTTTTTATGGATTTGTTATTATTTTTTTGGTCTTAAGATGACACAGCATATCATTGTAATAAGGAATTATGTAATGATCTTAATGTTATATATTTAGGTGGCCGACCTAATTGGTTTAGGCCTTAGGGTTTGTATAAATAAGAAGAAAAACTCTTTGTAATGTATCATGGTTATTGGAAAGGTCATGGTCAAGGAATGTAATGTGCAAATATTGTAATATCATTTAGGTAGAGGAGTTGATTGATCATTGGTGATGGGATTGGTTTCAGAAGAGGATTTAGTCCTTCGGTATTGAGCTTAACCGGGATTGTAATCAGGCATAGTAGATACTATTTCCAACAGTTCACTCTATTGTATTGTTGTCCATTTATCTTGAGAAGGTTGTAGCCTCTCTATAGTCAATGAGACTCTTTTGTAATGAGCAGTACGCTCTAGGCAGTGTGCCTTCCTGCAAGTGCAGGCCCCTTATTGTAACACATACTTTCTGCAGAAGTATCATCTAATTATGGGTAGGTTTCCCACCGTGGTTTTTCCCTTTCTGAGTTTTCCACATACAAATCATGGTGTTATGTGGTATGGTTGCTTTGCATTGATTATCTGGTTAATTGTTAAGTTGTATTGTTTACCGGTATTTATTTCTACCGGCATTTGTTTGTGCTTTACCAGTACTTGATTTGTTTAAGCTTGTATTGTGGATTAAAAGTTATAATCTGTTAACAACTGATTCACCCCCCCCCTCTCATTTGTTCACCAGTTATCCTAACATAGTGTCCCACCTCCTTATTCTCAAGATCCTCCTTCATTCAAAACTATTTCCCCTCCATCTCAATCCAATGTCCAATTTCAATTTGTCTACCGAAGCTACCATCAATAATCTAGACCAAATAGTGTCTTCCTTACAACAACTAATAGCTTCTATGAGTCAATCTAAGTATAATGTGCCCACATTTGATGTACAGATCCCATTATCCAATGACATTATTCATGTTGTCCCTCCTAAACATGTGGAAGTCCCTTGATTGGAACTTTATAATGGAAAAGGTGATCCCTTGACTCATGTTAAAACCTTTTAAACTTTGTGTAGTGACTTTTCTCGTGACCAAAGACTTTTAGCTAAATTGTTTACTATAACACTTAGGGGTAAAGATTTGCAATGGTATTGTCCTTTGACTCCTTATTCTATTGCTTCATTTCAACAATTGGATAATACTTTCATTCCATAATTTCATGATAATATTGGTCCTAAGATTACTTTGACTGATTTGATGCATTGTAAGCAAGGTATTAAAGAAAAGGGGACTGATTTTATTGGTTAATATAAACATATGTATTCACAAATTTATTTTCCTATGCCTGATCAAGATATTCAAAGAATTTTCATATCTAATTGCAAAAATACATTACAAATAAAGTTCTCTTTTCTGAGTTTACTTCTTTTACTCAGTTGTGCGTAGTACTTCACAATTATCACCTTATTGTGAGTCAATTGAAATAATCATATTCAATGGCTCTGAATGATAAAATTTAAATTTCTCAACAACATTTTGTGAAGTTCAAACTGAATAAGGAATTAATCATGTTCAATGACAACAACATCACTCAAGTAGCAGCTGCAACAACAGGTGTGCCTCCTTTGTCCAAATACTTTGGAAAAGAATTCACTCCTCTTAATGAATCTTTGCATAGTATTATGACACAATTATTACAATGGAATGTGTTGAAGCTTTCCCCTCTTAAACCACTTGATCCATAAAATACCTCCTCACCTTACTTTGATTCCAAAGCTTTTTGCCAATATCATCATCAACCTGGTCATGACACTAAAAAGTGTTATTCCTTAAAGAGTAAGGTTCAAGACTTGATTGATAATAACACAATATTTGTCCCTAGTGTGAATGATAAAGGAAATAAATTTTTCACTCCTCCTAATCAAAATTTTCAAATTTTCACTAATCCTTTACCTTCCCATTCCACTAATGTGATTGAGATTGATCATCTTGCTTTCTCTCCTGATGACCTTGGCCTTGAGTCTAATAATGTGGTGAACCTTATTGATAAAACTAAACCTATTAATGACTTATGCATTACATTTGATCCTAGTGAGACTATAAAAGAATCTTATGGCCCATTATATATCATTGCGAGAATCAAAGACATACCCTCACAAGGGATGCTCATAGATCCAACTTGTATGGTTAATGTGATAATTGAAGAATTTCTTTATACATTACAATTTCATCAAGTGACATGATAAATTTGATGTGGTGATTAAAATATTTGATGGCTTCTCTTGTCTTGCTATTGGTTTTATTACATTTCCTATTGAGGTTGGCATTGAGTGCTTAGAAGTTGTCTTTGCTATCATTCCTACATACGATCAATTTCATGTGATGCTGGGACATCCTTAGCTCTCTTCCATGAAAATTATTCTTACTATTGTTCATAAGTGTTTTAAATTTCCTCATGATGATAAAATCATAGCACGTATCAACCTACGCTGAGGAATGAAGATGTTTGGCTTGACAATTTTTGGTCCAAATAATTCTAGCCTCTTCAGCCTAGAAGAGATGTTCTCTTTAAATCCTATCAAAAATGGGAAAATGACATGATTTATCCTTTAGTAAACCTATAAATCCAACACTTATTATTCCTCCTAGAAATGATCATATTCTTTTGTTGGCCATTTGGAGGAATTGATTATGTGTTGCATTGATATTTTGTCATTGATGTCAACACTAGTTGTTTGGATGCTTTACCAACACCCTTCTGGTCCCGGTAGGTTAAGTAGTTCCTAATTGGTTTGGATCTAGCATGATATGGTATGATTTTGTTATGGAATTGGCTTATTCATGATACTCACATTCATATTTAGTTAGTTGGTTTTGGTGTGGTAATCGAATGCTATCCTATTTTCTTGGAAGCTTGGCTTGTGGTTCCGACGAGGGTTTCACCGGCAGGGCTTTTATTGAAGATCTTTGATGATATGCATAAGTAGTGTTGGTGCAGCTTCTCGTGGAGATTTAGGATGTTGTTGGTGATCACATTTGAGACTTGGCAGATGGAGATCATTGCTTTAGTGTGTGGACCTATATTGGGTCTTGGTTGATCTAGGTTATGGAGCAGCTTAATGTAACATGTGGATTGGACCTCTTGATGTGTTGGATATTATTTGTTTGGTCTAAGGCCGACATGTTTTATAATTATGTAATTGATTTATTGTCTAGTGGTCAACCTGATTATTTATGGTCGAGGGTTTGTATATATGATGTAAGATCTTATTGTAGATCATTAGGATATAGGAAAGGGATATGGATGTGTAATGTGTGAATAATGTAATATCATTCAGGCAGAGGATTTGGTTGATTATTGGAGTTTGAATTGGGTTTATGTAAGAGGATTTAATCCTCTGGTATTGAGCTTAATCAGAACTATACTCAGGCATAGGAGATGCTATCTTTGCAGTTCATTCCTTCTTTCGGATTGTAGTCTAGATTTCTATGTAGTCAGTGAGACTCCATTTTTTATGAGCAATGCACTATAGGTTGTTGGCCTTCCTGCAAGTGCAAGCCCCTCAATTTTAATTCACATACTTACTGTAGAAGTATTATCTAACTATGGGTAGGCTTCCCACTACGCTTTTTCTCTTTACCAAGTTTTCCACATATAAATCTTGGTGCCATGTGGATGGTATTTATTCTTTGATTATTATTTATGCTTAATTGGTTTAACTATTATTTTGGTATTTGGTTTAAGCATTCTGATATTAATGTTTTGGGTTTTGGTATTGAAGTTTTAATTGCTAAATGTTTTGGTAGTTTGTGACAACTAATCCACACCCCCTCTCTCAGTTGTCTTCTAGTTATTTGAACTGTCTAACATCCTTCTCCTAAGGATACTCTCCCTCTTCCTCCTATGAATAAACCTATTCTTCCACCTAAGGAAAAAAATATTATTCATCCTAAGGATAGACCTATTCCTCCTCCTCATGATTGACCTGGTCTCCTTCCTACACCTTCTATTCCTCCTTTAATGGTGCAACTCTTCCTCTTACATCTTACAAAGGGAAATGCCCTACATCCCCTATTGTTCAACCTAAGAGACCTTCTCTTATGCATCCTTCCTTAAAATAAGAAAATAAGTCTATACCTATTGAATCGAAACCTTCACAACCTTCAGCTAAAACTAAACAAAACCATTGTGCGAGAGAACAATGATGAAGACATCTGCTAGGGATCGTGAACTTTATTCTCAAATAATTTCTTCTCTAAAGACACCAACTGTTGACATAATAATATTTTCTCAACCTTCTCCTAACCAAGAGGTTCAGCCTAAATCTCTGAGACATAAAATGATTAAAACAAATGATGGTTCAAGTTCTATTCCTATTAGAGCTCCTCTTTTTGTTAGTCTTGATGATGAAATAGAAGAAAATGTTGTTCATGATGAAAATGTTGATAATTCAAATGATGAATATGAATTTTTATGTTGACAATGATTTATCTAAACAATTTTCAACATAATTAATCCTAGCTCCTAGTAATAAACAAAGTGACTAATCATTAGAGAATGGTCCTTGTTTGGAACTTGTGATAGCTCCATCTACTATGCTTGAAGTGGTTCCTCTTGTGTGTTTTCCACATTCCCAAAATGATGTTTAGCAAGATGGGAAGGAAAATGATTTGCATGATTAGCTCCATTCATGCCCTATATTCTCTATCTCTTTCCTCTCTTGTTTGCTTGTTATCTTTTTTTGTTTGTCTCTCAATTATTCTATTTGTTGTCCCTAGTGTTGTCTACTTGATGATGATGCAAAGCATTAAGATCTCTTTTTGTCTCTCCCATGTTAACTCAAAAGACACATGTGCCCTTCTTCCATGATGGTTTCTCTTTCTTTGTAGGATGAGGGTAATTCTATGCATATATATATGATATACAATATTTATCATAAAAAGCATACTAACCCTGTTGTTCACCAAAAGTGATAACCCAAGAACACCTGCAATTGATCTATGAAGTAGCCAATTCAATCTATGAAGAACCTCAGGGCTTGGACAACATGACAAGGATATGAATCCTTCTACTCTTCAGGCTCTGCAAAATCTAGGTGGATATACCTTTGATGCTTAGAATTAAACCTATTACACAACTATGACAGCATCAACATAAACAGATAGATCTCACTAGGGCTCTAAAACAAGTAGTTTATTGCAGATGGGCTATATCTACACATAAAACTCAACTATGCTTGAGCATGAGATAGATGAAACATTTCTAAAGATATTCTGATTGGATTTTAAATTGGTTTGAGAACCCCCTTAATTGCAAGATCAATGCCTTATCCAAGGGCAACATAATCACAAATCAAACTATAGGTGAAAACTTATACTACATATTCATCTTAATTCTCAAGTATTCTTGCATTTAATGCCTTGCATAAATGCATTACTCAGCTCATCCACAGAAAATATCAGATCCAGAAACATAATCCCATTATTCATGATTTATTATAGAATTTAAATTCTTCCTTGAAGAATCCCTGCAAACAATCACAACTACCTCCTTGAGATAACAAATCTCAGCCTCCTTGAGGATCTGATTTGAATATAATGAAAATACAAATCTAGAGACAAATTCTGTGTGAATTTGTGCATGCCTTACATACACAAGAACCTGCAACTAAGGACACCTATAGCAAAGAATTGAACTCTATTACTGAAAGGAAAGCCTTGCTCTGTACAATCTTCAAGAATACTCAAAATTGGAAGCCATGAAAAAATGGAGCCATTCTCCAAATTTCTGGAACCCTTACAAAATGAGAAGAATTGGGAATAAGAAGGAGAAGGAAGAAAATCAAATTTCCAACTGAAATTGCCAAGTGTCTCCTCTCTAACTGAATTTCATTCCCATCAAAACTGCTCCCAAAACATCTGATCTTTGTCAAAATTGGCTACATAATTGGATCTTCACACTGAGAGCTTTCCAAAAACATATAATACTTCATATTTTGGCCAAAAATACAGCCCTGGGCGAATTAATCCTTCAAATGTGCACAATCATTTAAATTTTTGAATTTTCTCTATAGTTGAAACTATATCATTAACTGATTTTAAATTTGATTTTTGCTCCCTTTTGGCCCTGGCACTTTGCCACATGGCGGGACCTAATTGGCTAATGGGGTTGACTGGATGCCACCTGGGATGACACCTCATCACCGCCATGTCATCCGCTTTGTCACTGCCACTTGACTGCCACGTGTATGCCACCTCAGCGCCATGTCATCGCCACCTAGGCACCACCTCTGCACCACATCATCACCACCGAGATGGAACCTACCTATTGGACCTCTAACTATACCTGCCACATCATCGCCACCTGGACTTCGCCATTTTGCATTTTGCCTTTCGCCATTTCATGGCCTCTAAAGTTCATGCATCTTCAATCTCCGAAATCGTGCAGACCGTCGAATCAACCCGAACTTGCTCGACCTTTACCACTACTGCATTTTCGCCAAACCATTTCGCCATTTTACAGGGCTTAACTCACATGCATCTCCGGCTTGTGAATCAATGCACTTCGTCAGATCATCTCGGACCTGCTCACCGGTTAAGCCAAGCCTTCTCTGCAAAATTCGCATGTTTGCCTCGAGAAGCATGCCCACGTGGGGTCCACCTGGTTGCCACTTGGTTGCCACCTCTAGTTGCCTTGGGATTCGCACCCATGCATGGGCCCGCCTTGGGCACCCAAATGGATTTGACATATTATATTAGTGTGTTCTTGCATATAAATATCAAAATACATGCTCGCCCAGCCAATTTGGGATTAAGGCTTATGCCTGGAAATGCATTTGTGAAAGCCTTTTTTTTTTGAGTTTAATGGCTGCCAGTGCATTTTGTTGGAGTTTAAACACCTTGCTTCCTTCCAAATGCAGAGAGACTGCTGCCAAGGTCAAATTTGTATTTGGCATATGCATTAATTTGTTTTCAAACTTCTTTCCTCATCCACCACGTTAGGGAGGAGGCTGCCCTGTGCATTTGATTAACTTCAAAGCTATTCTTTTATCATGCCACCCAGGAGCTAAATTGGTGTTTGCTGAGTTTATACGCTGCCCACAAAAGCACGTAGAGGAGAAGATTCACATGGCATGTGGAGTTTAGGATGCTGGCAAGGGTGAAGACACCTGCTACATTGCATTTGCTGAGAAGTCTCTGTAGATTTCCAGATTTCCTCTCCATTCCACACCATCCATGCAGGGACTTCCACTCTATTAATTGCATTTCTTAAAGTTTTTACAAAAGAAAACCACATTGGGCAATGGAGGAAGCACTAGTTGCTGGCATTTTCATTTGAAACTTTCATTCTTTTCCATATAGACTACCACCCAGGGCAGGGGCTGCATTGGTGTTAGCTTGGTATTTGTATAAAGTTTGCAGCCTTTTGCCAAACACCACATGAGCATTTGCCTTGCTCTTGACTACTGCCCCTTTCTTTAACTTCATGCCCAGCACCTTCTGTCGCCCCTTCTCCATCACCACATGAGCATGGGAGGATGCTAGCTATTGCATTTGTATATTTTATTTCCTTTTCAACATGCTTTGCACCACTTGAAAATCCACACACAGCAAAGGGGGAAATTGGCAAAGTTGTGGAATTTGGCTCTTGCCAGCCATTGCATAAGTTTTTTTTTTTAAAAAAGCTTGGAACCTCTGATATGCCATTGTAGAAAATTCAACCTTGAATAAGCCAATATCATTAATCACTTTCTCGGTTATGTCTAGAGGTTGAAATGTCATGAAATGAAAACATTCTGTCACAAAATTAATGTGCGAGTATGAGCCAGGTCGGGCCCCAAAGTGGGTCAGACTAAAAAAAAATTTGTTTTCATATAGCTGGCCTCTAAAATACCTCAGGAACCTTAGACATACCTCTGGAATTGATCGGCATCATTTTCGGATCATCAAACTAAGTTTTACAACTTTCAGACAATTACGCCACATTTTTGCATTTAATTGCGAAGATGTAATTTTCAAAGTGGTCAAAACACATTTTTGGACCTAGCCATCTGACAGGCGTGTATACAAGGATGAACTCTACCAAATGGTTTTTCAAGACGAGTCCCGAGTGAAGAGATATTAATTTCCGAAAATGCCCAACTGGCTTTGTCGACACTGCGGACCTGATGAAGTCAATGTTCTAGCAACACATGATGCCTTTCTTAAAAATATCAAATGACCTTCGTAGACCCTTAAATTTGAAACATAGGTTCCTTGAAGTACATGTTAAATCTTTGAATTCTCAGTTCGATCACAAGACTGACAGGATGCAAATGGTGCGCTCATGAAAATGGCTACATTAACTGATAAAGCACTGAAAGTACGGATAACTGAAAACGATGGCTAAATGAACCCTTTTGAAAACCGATCAAACGGATTGGAAGAGGTTTGAAATTTGAAACGTAGCTCATCATTTATACCAACATTAGCCCAAAATAAACATTCTAGCATAATACTTATTGAGGAAACTTTTACACTTATGCGAAATAGGTCACCGACTAGGCACTGAAACAGGGACTTGTCAAAACATTCAAACTGCAAACAGTTCGAGTTTGGTAAACTGAGCAAATGGATTCATGAAGACTTGAAATTTTGCAAGATAACTCACATTTATGCATATAATTGAATCTATTTTGAATTTTTTCATGACAATCAATAGGGCAAAATTTATAATCGCTCAAAGTAGGCTACTCAATAAAATCCGCATTTGTGCCTAAAATGCACCTTCAGCTCACCCCTCGAAATGGGTACTTGGTACACTTATCCAAACTAAATTCTGAAAGTTGCACATCACTGAATAGGCCAAATGAGAGGTGTACAACATGTTTCCCAAGCCTTACCCCATGAAAATCAACTGGATCCATTTTACCCCATTTCTAACTGGGCATTCCAACTGACTCATTCAGGTACTTTTCTGACATGCAAAGCAAAATTTTGAATCGGGCCTCCAAACTTTGACTCAATTTTGATGAGTCCCAACAAACCCTAGAGTTAAGAGAAACCACTTCATGTTTTTTGTCTTGTGATCATTATCCTTTTGTTTGTCCTTTCTTGGGGGCATATTATTGTGATAATGTGCTTGTCCTTTCGGGTGTATCCTACCTTAAAGAAATTTCTCCTGATAAGGCATACACAATCACTTTAATGTGGGGGCATACACTCCACTCAATGACCTCTCTCTTTTGAATATCTTAATACTTCAGTTACTTAACAAACTTAGTCTTTTGCTTTGTAATTTTGGTATTTTTCTTTTCATGACTCATAGTAAAGGAAACTTACTAGTTTGTAGTCATGATTCTCTTTGTCTCTTTCTCTTTCTCTCATTATGTCTCTTTTATCTTGTCATCGAAGTTGTAAGATCCTAAAGTCCACTGGGGGCTTGGTGTATCTTTCCTTCTTGGTGACTTGGTGAATCATTTTCAATGCAAACCCTTGTACTTTATCGAGAGTATGATTGAATTCATACTCTTGTTAAACTGGGGGCTAAATGTAGCATCCTAAAATTTCACCCCTATACAATTTTGACCACATTTGGGTCCCTACCTTAGTTTTTTCACTCCTAGGCCTGACTAGGACCTGATTCTGTCCATACCACTCAAGTATGACTACATTTTTTTATTTTTGCACCAACTAGGCACCTTGTCCTAGCCCTAAATTGGGGTAGGACCATAGCACCAATGCCCTGGTCCTAAACCAGGGTGACACACTTTGGTCCTCCCTGATTGGGCCCCTTCTAAAACCCTTTTTGATATTTCAAATTTAAGCGATAATCCCAGCTTTGTGTCGTCCCATGACAAAAAATTAGCAAGTTTTTCAATGGGCAAGTATAAAAGGAAGATTTCCCCTCTCATTTGGGAATAAAAACGGCATAATATACACACACACACAAGCATTCATTCAAGCATTCATGCAATTGAGAAAGTAATATGTCTTCCTTCAATCCTTGGAGAAGAAACAAAGTCAAGATTCAAGATTTGAAGTGGACAATCACATCCTATTTTGTCAAAGACTTCATGAAACCCTAATTCTATGTGGAGACAAACAAAACTTCACAAAGAGGTATATCAATTAGTTTTTAGTCATTATTCGGTATCTCCCTAAAAAAGAGAATATTCATTTATAAAAATTCAATTATTTGTTATCTCTATTTCATGGTTAATTCCAAAACTAAGGTTTGACTTAGGCAAGCCCCTATTCCCAACCACTTTCCCTTTCTTTCTATGTACAAGAAAAAGGTATGAAGTTGCGATCTTCAGATTCATCATTATTTGCAAAGAGGAATCAACCCCTTTTGGTGTGCAAAAGTTTTGGAGGACCAAGGCGAATTTCACTCTGGCCCTGGCATTTTGGCAGCTTTTTTCAGGGGACACATCCAAATCTACTTATATTTCTCAAATCTAGGTGTGTGTCTCAATCTTGCATCTGCAGCTCACTATTTCCATGTTTTTACCTTCATTTCCAGCACTTTACCCTAATTTCAGCAATTCAACTCACAAAAGAGGGTAAACAAATATACCCCTTGAATCCAATCAATATTTGAAGTCCTTATCTTTGTTGGTTTGTGACTAAATCTATTTGATTCAACCCTTTTTTGAATGTAATGGTCACTAAGTCAAAAAATTAATAGTTTTCAGCCTTTTAAGGGTGGAAATCCTAATTTTTCACCCATTACATATGCATCATCATCCACTAGAATAAGCTGATTTTTGGGAGGAGTTGGGGGTTCTATAATTTCCACCAAAGTCTCATAGATGTACCCTCCTTTAATATCATATTGTAATCTGATTTAGCCGAGAAGTTTCCTATCTGATTTTTGGTCTAGACAAACATGTCATCCCTTGTGAAAAGTGGAATTCTAATTTGCTTGATTATTTTTTGCATCAAGGAAGCCAACTATAATAAATGTGGAGCATTTTATTATGTCTCTCCATGATCTACGAGTTGACATGTAGTTTGTAACTAGAGATCCAAAGAAGGCTTGGGCCCTTTCCCAAATATTTTTGAAGTCAAGGGGTACAACAAGAGGTATATCCCCAACCCATTTGTCCTCCCAAAAGAAAGTGGTCAACCCATCTCAGAGTTTCCACTTTACACCCATTAAGATCAAACCTCTACTTTTAAGGATATTATTCTAGATTCTAGAGCCACTTGGGAGTCCAAAGGTGGAGAGAGCTCTATAAAAAAAATTAAAATTAGATACTTAGCCCTCACAGTACTAATCTAATTATTTTTATGCAGTGAGAGATTCCATACCATTTTGGACAATAGGGCCCTGTTGAGTAGGATAATTCTCCTTAAATATGGTCCTCCAAACTTCTTAGGGAAGCACACCATGTCCTAGTTAACCAAGTCCATTCTTTCCTTTTCCTCAATCTCGGTCTACAAGAAGTTTCTTTAAATTTTTTCAAGTTTATCAAATTTTGTTTAGAGACTTTAAAGAGGGAAAGGAAGTAGACTAGGATACCCTGTAGGAAAAATGCTAAGAGTTATAATTTCTCAACATTGCTTAATAAATTCCCTTCCCATTCCACTAGCTTCCTTTAGAATCTTTCCAATAAATAATTCTAGAAAGAAGGGGTCACTTCTTTGATAGTCAGGCATAGGCCCAGGTGGACCCCCATGAGGATTGCTTTTTAATAGCCTATTTTTATTTATTTTCCTTCATAGCCCATCCCCTATGTTAAATTAGATGTTTATCTTATTATACTTAATGTGTTTTCTCTAAGGCTTTAGCATATTGATTAAAAAAATATTTCCATCTTCTAGCTTCAAAAACTAAGGCTATGCCAAATGAGATAGTGTTGTACATAGGAATCATGGAAAACATCAAATCTATCAATTAGGTAACCACAAACCCTAATAAGCTAAGAAATGATCCTAATACACTCAATAGAAGCATGAAGACAAGATTCAAAAAAATTAAATGCAAACCATAATGTTGAATCTCCTCAATGTGACTCCATTGTTGTTCTTTCTCCTCCAAATTATGTTGGTGCTACAAAATTCAAAAGATTAGCAAGCAAGGTGAATGCAAGAGATGGATTCGAAAGCGACAGCATGAGGGTACTTGAATTGTGGTTTGCCATGATTAAGAAAAGAGTGTTCAATTTATAGACAAATTGATGAGGATTAAAAAAGGGCAACAAAATAATTAATCAGCATGATTTATGAAAAATTGATTGACAATAATTTCATGACAAGTTGCTATGTGAAAATATGACAAATTGAGATAAATTTGTGCTCATCAATTATGACATGATTGAGAGGGAAAATAGCCCTTTATTTTATGACAAATTGAGAGCAATAATTTCTCATAAATTATTACATGATTGAGAGACAAAATAGCCTCAAATTATATGACATGATTGAGCACAAAAATAGGGGCTAATTAGGAGGAGAAATTAGTGGGAAAATTAGGAGGGAAGAATTAGTGGAATTTGAAATTCTAAAAATTAGAAAATTAGGTGGAAAAGAGGAATTAGGAATTAGGAAATTGAAAATTAAAAATTAGGCGAAATTAATTAATAAATATTTATTCATTAATTGATTCACAAAGAGGACATAATTAGCCAATTAAATGAATATTTAATTATGACAAGAGGACCTAGGATAAACAAAATAATTTATTTAACCTAGAAGGAAAAGTTAATAGGATTAAATGATTAAATCATAAAACCCTAGGAGATGAAATAGATATGAAAGGACAACAATTAGGTCATGACAAAATCAAAGCCAAGAAAGATAAAGATTTTAATCAAAAGGACAAAATGACTAGAAATCAACATTGATTAACTGATGAAGATCAACGATGAAATGATAAGGATTGAAGAAAAGACCAAAAAAATTGACAAAGATTTGATGATTTATTGAGACCAATGACAAATCTATCAAAGATTGATAAAAGGTCGACTTAATGAAGGTTGAATGACATGATGTCGAGATTGATGAAGACCGATGACGAATCGATCATAAATTGACAAGAGATTGATAACTCAAGGATATAAGATGATCCAAATGATGAGAGTTGATCTAAGATTGATTGAAATTGATAAAGACCAAGGAAAAAACCCTAATTCGGCATCAGGAAGGGTTGACGATGCCCAATTGACAATGATAAAGATTGAGGACAAAACCCTAATTTGACATTGATTAGGATTGACGATGTCCAATTGACAAGATTGGATTGACAATGATAAATATTGAGGAAAAAACCCTAATTCGACATCTATTAGGATTGACGATGTCCAATTGACAAGACAAAATGATTGATAACAACCAAAGATTAAAAGTCATGATGATGTTGACAAGACTTAATTGAAAATGTGAGAAATGCAATCAAAAGAGGAAGAAAGCACAAAAGAATGGCAAAATATCAATAAATGATAAAGATCAAGTGCATGACATAGAATAAATGTTAATTGATGTGAAAACCCTAAAATAAGGTCACGCACACATGTTAGAGTATGGCGCCACAAGCGTTGACCATTTTTAGATGCCTACATTTTTCCCCTCTTTGAGACAATGCGATTTTGAGCATTGTTTCAAAGAACAATCAAGAAATATGCCCCAGACAACAATAAGGATACATGTATGCCCCCTCGAGGAATTGGTCAGAAAAATATAGAAAAGAGGCAATTGATTGACAATGATGATAGAAAGCCAGTGGTGAAAATGGAACGCAAATCAGAGATCGGATGCAAATGATAGAAGTGTTATAAAAGACATTGCTAGAATATGGAAATCACTCCAATGGCGTACCACCTTGGGGAATGTGCATGTAGCTACAAATGACTAGATGGTAGAAGAGGATGGGGAAGGGCCTAAAAAACCCATGTTTTAATTTTGGTCAATTGCATGCACTTTTATGACATTTCAAGGGGTGTTTCGAGATAGGGACATGACAATTTTGCATGTGTGAGTTGGAGTCGTGCTTGTGTGAGATGTATTTGTGCTTGTGTGTTATGCACAAGAGTAGGTTCATGATGCACAAGCATGGGTTGAAGCTACACAAGCTCACAAGTGCCTAAAGATATGTTTCGAGCGAGTCATGCTTGCCGATGAAGCCAATGGGGTCCTAGGGAAAAGGGGACCTAAAGGGGATTAAATAAGACATGAATGCACCCAATTTGCACATAAAAAAAGGAAATGCAGACCGTAGGAGGAAACCCTAAAAACTGACAAAATGATGCCCTATTGTTGGATAGATACGTCAGACCATGGACCATGGATAAGAGGAGCTCCATCCTCAAGACAAGAAAAACATGATGAGGATAGAGGGAGCACATAGTGATAGGGACATAGTCGCTCAATATGATTTAGACATCCTTGGATTTGTATTCAGCCTGCTGGCCATACCAAACTCAGATAGTCTTGTTTTGTATTCCGACACTTTTGATATATATGATATGCAACTATGTTATGACGTGAATTTATTGTCTATATGATGTCATGTATGGATGCTTTATGTATATTTCATGTGATGCAATGAATGAATAATGCACTTTTTTTTGTATTTTTTTCTTTTATATGATATGAAATGAATGATGTTATGCAAAATGCTTTATTTTTTGTGATTTTTTGATGCAATAAATGATTATGATATGAAAATGTACTAACAAATGAATGTCAGATGCAAATATTTTTGGTGAATTATAGTACTAGACCAAACCGACTGACAGGACTGATGGAAGAAATGTTAGTAAGAGGAAATTAGACGGAGAAGAGTTAGTGATGAATAAAATCTTGCTTTCACAAAAGCACACATGTAGGTGAGAACCTTTATTTTGATATAGCAAAATGGAAGTGGTGCACCATGGCGGTAATGCAATCCCTTTGCATAAAATAGACATATTCTAGACAAAGAATGAGTCAAAACATCCTAAGACATTGTGTACCCTAGAATGCTACGAAACACTCTGCAAACATGTTGTCTTCGATTTCAACATGGCCAAAATCATGAGGCAACTCTATGAAATTGGTCTGTTTCATACCTTATGGTCTCCGGGAGAGCTTAATCGACTTGGTCGGTTAGTTCATTTCAATCTTTGCTTTTCATTTTTATTGTTTTTCTTGTTTCTTAAGTTTGCAGTTTTACCTGCAGTTTGGACTTTAAAGTCCGAACTGCAGTGTTCTTTTGGCCAAATACACTTTGGACTTTAAAGTCCGGTGTGTATTTGCTGGTCTTTGTGCCTTCAGTTCGAACTTTAAAGTCCGAACTACATGTGGTCTTTGCCTACATTTTAGACTTTAAAGTCTGAAATGCAGGTGGTCTTTGCCTACAGTTCGGACTTTAAAGTCCGAATTGCAGATGGTCGTTGCCTGCAGTTCGAACTTTAAAGTCCAAACTATGACTGCGTGTTGTTTTAATGATGCATTTATTGATAATTAGGGTTGGTTAAAATGCTTTATAAAGTTATTTTTTGCATTTTAATTTTTTTTTTGATCTGTATCGCGTGCCCCCTCCTCCGTTTTCTTCCATCGCGACTCGGATTCTCTTCTCCGTGGCTCGATCGGATCGCTCCTTGGATTTTTTGATCATCATAGCGGAAGAGGTGGGGTTTTTGTTTTCAGGTTTTTATTTGTTCTTGTTTGCTTGTTTTCATTTTTTTTTCCTTTTCTTTTTGTTGGTGTTTGCCTTTTTCGGATTTCGATTCGGAGGACAATTGGATTTTGAAGTCTGATTGCCTTCTTTGTTTCAGAGAACAATCGAATTTCAAAACCCGATTGTCCTCCAAATCCCCCTGTCTAAAGCTACATACTAGACTTTAAAGTCCAGTGTGCAGCTAAAGATTTGTCCTTCAGCATATCGGATTTTAAAGTCCGATATGCAGCCTATTAACCTCCGCACATCGGACTTTAAAATCTAATATATGGAGGGTTATAGGTTGACATGTTGGGTTTTAAGACCTGACATGTCAACCAGTTATCCTTCCCCTTAGAAGCACATCGGACTTTAAAGTCTGATGTGCCTCTAATATTTTCTAGATCGCAAGTCCGATGTGCTTGTTTTTCCTGCACACTAGACTTTATGTGCTGATGTTTTTCCCAAGTCTGCACATCAGACTTTAAAGTTTGGTGTGTAGGTTGTTTTTTCCAGATTGCACATCGGATTTTAAAGTTTGATGTGTTGTTAACATGTCTCAAGTTTGCACGTTGGACTTTAAACTCCGATGTGCAAATTTCTGTTTGTAAAGAAGCAGATCAGACTTTTTTCCCCAACCTGCTATTTTTGGCAGTTTTACTCCTAAGCCTATTTTGAGTCCCATTTTTTGATCCATTTGAGAAAAATTGATTTTGACTATGATGAAATGTTAATCATCAATGTTGAATGTAGTCATTGTGCATGAATGTCAAAGCTCTCTCACAACAAGCCCGAGTCTTCCTCAGCACAACCTTCTCCAAGTAAAGCATCATCAAAAAAGATGAAATACAAGTACGATAGGTACTTGAATCTATACCCAGAAAGTTCAGTGGACTCAAATATTAAGGAGATGAGGGACACCAAAATTGGGCATGTTGACATGCAAGATTTTGTTGATCGGGTTCAAAAGGCTCCTGCACGTCTAACCAGTTTAATCAAATCTGAGCTGCATAAGTATGCATCTTTCCCAGTTGCGGCTCATGATCCTGAATTTGTACTGGCATTAGCCGATCACTTTGATCCATGAACAAGGCAAGTGAAAGATGAAGACTAGAATGTCATCATGACTCTGGACAGTGTATTCTTCAATAGTGTTTTTAAAGGTTCATTAGTTGAAGAAGTAGCTGATATTTCTCAAGAGAGTGCTCAAGAGTACTATGAGAAACACAAGGATAAATGCAAAAAAGTGATCAATACTATTTATCTCTCTACTGCAAGAACTTGCCTCACCTCACGATGGCTCAAGTCTTTCCATAGGAGTGATTTTAATGAAGAATATAATGACATGGTTACTATGTTATCCAGAGTGAGAGGATTAAAAGACTCTCATTATTTCCAAAGCTGGATGACTTACTACATAAATATAATCAGAAAGGGGGCTGCAATAATTGATTGGGGAGAATAGATCAGTGATGCGCTTTGTACCCAATTGAAAGAGGTTAAGGTAACACTGAAGTTCTATATGACCTCATACCTAGTTTATGTAGTTGTTTCAATGAGGCAATACCCAGGCTTGTCAACCAAGGGTGACAGAAGAGTGGTGCCTGTTTGGGAGTACTATGACCAGCTAACTATCAAAAATCAAGGTAATCATTACAGGAGGGTTAATGATGCCTTCTTTGTTGTATGGAAGTGCATTTTTGATAAAGGCCTGCAGAAGAGAAGAATATCAGAGGCCACTTATAGCAGGGTGTCTCATTTTGGGTGCGTATTTCTACAGTTTCCCACATTCACCTATATCCAAATTGGATGTTTCTCAGGTGAGCCCTTCATTCTTCCAAGGTTCCCTTTAGAAAAAATCATCCTTATGGAGCTATGCAAAAAACTAATTAATATGCATGAGAAACAATCACAAGCACATAAGATTGGGCTGAAATTCCCAGAGTTGATTGGCAGGTATTCAGTGTTGACCAACCCCAAGGCCAAAAATATGGAGGAGGAGATGCAGTGGAATACCATGAGAAGGTTCAAGGCCCAAACCGATTTTGATTTTCGGGGTATAAAGAGCAAGCTCAAAAGGACTTACACTCATGTTTACAGGTTTGAAGATGTTTGGGTGGATTGTCAGAGTGAGGAGGATATAAGAAGGATGGATTTCAGTCGCCTTACTCTAGAACAAATTGAAAATCTGGATCTAGCTAAAATCCCAATGACTATGGAAGTCACAAATGACATAGTGGACCCTGTTTATTATGAGAAGAAGATTGCAAACTCCCCACTTCCACTTATGCAATGGTCCAAGAAGGAAAGCAAGTCCATTACACAGAGGATCTCTCCCATCTTAGCAAACACCAATGCTTGGTTGCTAAAAAATAATCTCAGGATGAAACAACTTCCCACTAGTTCGGGAGATGATGGCAATAGTGATGGTCCATCGGGCAAGACAGCAACGGCCAAAACAAGAACAAAGAGCAAGGCAGACTCACAAGCACTATCCTCAGCTCCTGTGATACAATTGAAAGGTAAAGGGCCCAAAATCAAATTTATAGTTAAAGGGTCGAAGAAGGGTGAATCATCATTCACACCACAGGAAGCAGTGACGAAGGATTTAGAACAACCGCCTACTAGTGAAGCTGGAAAGGGAAAAGAGGTCGAGGAAGGTGAAATTCCTCAATAAGAGGAGGTACAGGCAGAAGAAATATCATGCATAGCTGAAGTTGACGCCCTGATTACCTCACAGGTAATCGTCCATTCTGTTGACTCGGACTTTGACTCTGACCAAGAGGACGAATATTCTCATGAGGATGGAGATCTAAATATTGGCATGACGCAATCAGAGACCGTTGGTCTTTTTTTTACAATAATCAACTTCTCTAATTTAGATGATATCCCTTCATCTACTTTTGAGTCTACCATGATGGATTTTAATGAAACCTTACAAGATGCACTTGCAGAACAGGTTTCGGTAGATTTACCCGCCACTACTACCACCATCACAACAATTCCTCCATTGGTAAGTGCTGAAGTTACACTCATAGCACCCTTGACTCTCCCACCTATAATTGAAGAGATAGTAGCAACAAATGTTCCACTAAATGCTTCAATATCAGCACCATCAGTAACACTCACAACTGCTCCAAGTTCCAGTCAACCTGCCCCTGAATCTTCGACTCCAAGTCAGAAAGGAGCTACTACTCCATCATCCAATCCAGAACTGGCCCCTTGGATGGAAGTAGTGACCCCTAAGAGGAAAAAATAGGTAATATCTCTTGATGAATTTGACTTTGAACTTTTAGTTCCTCCAAAGCCTAAGGGAACAAAAAAGCCAAAGATAGTATCTCGGGTGGTTGTAGACCCAGCTTCCAAGAGGAAATACGTTGAAGTTATGGTGCCATCGTCAGACAAAGACAAAGGCAACATACAATCAGAAGATTATACCATGTAGGTTGTAGAGCTCGAGGTGGAAACACATGAGAGTGTGAAATTAGATTCTCAAATAGCCCTTAATTCTTTATTGAGAAGATTGGATCAAGAGAGGGATGAGAAAAATGTCTTGAAGCAAAAGTGTGAACAACTGACCATAGTCCTTTTAAAGGTAACAAAATCTTCTCAAGAGGTTGAACCTATAGGATCATCAATATACACCGAAGCTCTCAAAAAGATTGAATAGGTAGGAGCTAAAGGTCGGGTCATGGATGAATGGATCTCGCGGCTAAGGTCGGAAGGCTCTCATCTTCTGAGCTCAACAGTGGAACTATTGTCTGATTATGAAGTGATCCAGAGTCGGATGCAAAGACTCAAAACCTCTTTATCATAGGAAATTGAGGAAGTTGTGAAAAGCACTACCTTGTGGAGCAAAATGGATGATTTCAGGATAGATGTCCTAGTTGAGAACAAGGTAATTCCTACAAGGGAGAAGTACATTCATATCTTGTTGTTATTGTCTCATAAACAAGAGATAATGAAGTTAATGATTGTAGAGCTGGACCAAGAGAAGAAAGAAGGTGATGACGAGGTTGACCTTATTTTTTCTAAAGTTGGTGATCTCCCTTGCTATTTATATGATAGTGATCAAAATCTCGTCACTGCTGAAGTCGTCACACAGGAAGCCCTTTCCTTGATGGACCAATGCACGGGACAAGATTTCTCACTTGATATCTTTGATAAACTATTAGAAATTCAAGTTAGCTTTGAAGTCCTCGCATCCATGTTGAAGGATGGTAAAAAGAAATAGGTGAAGATTCAAGATGCAATGTCCCGCATCCAAATCATCACAAGTTCTACCTTGATGTCGAACGAAGCAAAGGTCAAAGCCATCCTTGCTAAATTCGAATCTTTCTAGAAATCCAATGAAGAAGAGAATCAAGAATGAAGTACCCTCTTTTGGCACTCTTTCTTCATGCAGCCGCACTGATAGATGTTGTAAATTTTTGTGCAGCCGCACGTTTTCTTTATGTAGTAGTTGTAGTAAAATGGGACTGTGCAGTTGAACAAGTCAACTGGCCCACCTTTTTCTCAACTTCTTTTCCTATATAAGGAGGACCTTTTTGTAAATATTTTTATCTTTTTCATGCTTAGCAAAACTCTGCTGGATTTTTATCCCAATCAAGAATTTGGGCTTTTGTGGTTAAAATTCAATCAAATAAATAAAGAAAATAGTTTTGTTGATTGCAAACTTTGTGTTGTATCAAGAAAGTTGTTTATATTATTTAATGTTCTTATGTCCATTGAATACATATTATCTTTACTTTTTGATCTTTAAGATATTGCTACGTGGTTAAAGGGCTCTCAAATATTGCCAATAGACTTTCTGCTCTTAGCATACTTGAGAAATCTGTTGATAAATTAAGTGACTTGTAGTAAGCTTTGTATTGCTATGGTTATTTGTAGTTTAATGGATTAGAAATCTATACTTGAAGACTTTGAGCTTTAAGATAAGTTTCTAATTGTTTAATTTGTAACAATCAGTGTGAATTAGTGTTACCATAAAGGGGACTTTGTGCTACTTAAAAGTAACTCTTTGTGTAGTTTGTTAGATTAATAGTTATTTTCTTTAAGTATCTGAAGAGGTAGAGAAATTGTAACTAGGTGAAGGGAGAATACATAAACTCTGAAAAAAGAGAGTTATATGCCAACACCAACCCACAAATTTAATTTCTTATTAATTAGAGGAGAAATTTCATAGGGAACCTTCCCTTGATGAGAGGAGAGATTAATTTCTTAGCATAGCGTTGTGTGAATTTTATGTTTTGTCATTAGTACGCTGGTGACAAAATATTCACCCAACAAAACAAAAAACAAAAAACAAAAATGACCATGAACCATCTTGGCCACTCTAAATCACTTAGTAACATCATCGAGTGACATAGGAACATGACCAAAGATAAATCAAAGAAACATAAGACTCTCAAATTAAAAAAACTCAAACAAACATTCTGATCTTCATTATCAAAAGTTTATAATGTTGTCTAGTTTCGGGAATGCAGTACCTCGTCTAAGATAGGATAGGGTCTAGTTTTAAGTATACCACACCCTGTATAAGATCCATGATCATGGTTGACAAGGACCAATGATAATGTTGATACTATATTGATTGATGCGACAATAGAATCAGTTTGAATGCTTGGTTTGATGAATAGTTCATCTATTAAAGAGTGGTTTTGTTTAAGCGCAATGTTTAATGTGTTTCTATTTGACGTCTGCTCAAATGTTTGTCTATGTACAAAAAGGATAGTTTATTGGTGAAATGAAATAAAAGCAATTATTTTTGGATTTTTGTGTTATCCAATTTTTTAGGGTTTTTGAATTTTTTTGATTTTTTGTGTTTTTTCAGGACATTTTACAATTTTTTGATTTATTTCAAGACATTTTGCAATTTTTTTTATTTTTTTCAGGACTTTATTTTCTTTTTAGGGATTTTTTCAAGACTTTATTTGATTTTTAGGGATTTTTCATGGATTTTTCTCCCAGTGTCTAGCAAAGCAAGGAATATAAGCTTGCTGAAATGTTGGTTGATAGAGGGAATACAAAGGCAATTTGGTATGGAAAAGGTAGAGTGAATTCACTTCCCAAGGGTTACCATGCAATGGGATGAGGGACTGAATATGACAATGTTAAGCAATGGCATGGACTGAGGGACATGTTGTGAGGTTTTTGAAACCATATTTTGCATTTTACATCCTTATGTCAGATCAAGACCAAGGGACAGAAAAAAGAGAATGGACGATGAAAAGATATGGACAGGATAACTTGATAAAAAATGGATAAGGGACATGGACTGAACATTGCGATAGGCTAAGGGATAGTGATAGAAGGTTGCAATAAGCCAAGGAATATGGATGAAAGGTTGTAATAAGCCAATGGAATATGGATGAAAAAATTTAATAAGCCAATGGATAAAGGACCAAAAGTTGCGATAGACTGAAAGCTGCAAATAGGAAGCATGATGCTTGTGAAGATCCTCAGCCTTGTTAAGATCAAAGGTGGAAAACGGAGTATGAACATGAGGGATGATAGGATAATGGAGGGTTATAGGATATGACAAGGGTAAGATAGGATAATGAAGGCCAATAGGATATGATAGGATAGTATAAATGAAACCTGCCTAAATATGGTATGGAATAAGTTCATGGATTATGCATGATGCTTGTTTGCCAAGCTTTCATCATGGTACTTTCCCAAGGTGCATGTTTGCCAGGTTTTCACTAGAGGACAAATTATTTTTCTTTTCTTTTTTTTTCATTTTTTTTTTTTTTGACATTTTGACTTTTGAAAAGAAAATGGACACATGATAGAGGATGGAAGGAGGACTCGAGCATATTTTTGTTTGGATAGTAGCCTTGAAAAATGGACCATGACTATTAAATGCATGCTCAAAGACATTGACGAGATCATGACATGGAAATGAGATGGAACTAACGATTTAGGCCAAGGATTGGATAGGATGGATGAAACGATGGAATAGAGGTGTTGGATAATGGATAGGGTATTGGAAGAACTAGGATTGAGGGGATGGAAATGTTGGAAAGATCAACATTGACAAATGCCTTGAGGGGTGGTGGACTGATGGAGGGGAAGTGGATCTTAGGTTTTGAGATTTCGATGGAGGAAAGGCTAGGGATTTTGGGAAATAAGGACCCAAAACAAATGAAGGAGGTGATAGAGGAATAGATTCTGGAGGTTTTGATAGAGAAATAGAAATTTTGGATGCTAATCTAGATTTTTGTTTAGAATATTATGCTTCAAGGAGCTGCTTAGAGATCCACATGTATTTATTTTTCATTCTTTTGTGGTTCCTTGGAATGCATTGCTTGCACAACAGATTTAGGAACCCATATAGATTTTGAATTTTCTTTCTATTGCTCAATGGGCCTTTGTGGCCATTTGGACATTTAATTTTATTTTTGGATCCTGACATGTCAATTAGATTGGACATGTTGATCCTTAAATACATGTGGATTTTTGGACATGACTTTTATGATTGGCATCCAAATTTCTTGGAGAGGGAAAGGAATGCATGGATGGATAGGAATTATATGAAGGTCTTTTAGATGGATGGAATGTTCTCAAAGATGTATTCCTTTTTTGACCTTGAATAGGAGACGAAGGCATATAAGGACCTAAAATGGATGGAAGGGATGAAGAGGAAGGTGCATGTTTGGATTTTGGAGGAATTAGAATTTAGCAGGGGCACCAATGTCTTGAGGAATGTCACTAAAGCTATGACCATTAAGATTTTCTTTAATATTGAGGGGTTCTTTCTTGTGAAGGTCCATCCCTTTACCTTTATCAATATTTTGACTCGTAGGAGACTCTTTTCTTTGGGAAGAAGATGCGAGTCTATTATGAGGTGGACATGATATGGCATAATGATCAGATCAAAGGAACCCATTGTGCATGTAGGGGGTTCATGAACATCTTGTGCCAAAATTTTAGAATCATGAGGGGGATTGGGATCACTAGGAGGATCAATATCATGAGGGGGACTAGGATCAATGATAGGCTCTTCATGAGATGGAATGGGAGGAATGACAGGTTCTTCGCGGGAGATGGAATCTTGTGGGGGATTTAAAGGGATAATAGGGTCTTGTGGTGGACATGGTTCTAGAAGGATACTTTGATCTTGAAAAGGAGGATCATTGGATTCATCTGTAAAGGTGCTCTTCTCTTGACTTTCAATGGAATTATCGGAAAGAATGGAGGGGATATTTTGACCTTGCTTAGGAAGTGAAATGTCAATGGGATTTTACAGGATATTTTGTTCATGAAATGGAAGGGGATCATTTGGGATAGGATGGACTAGAATATTTTGATCTTGCTCAAGGGGTGGAATGTCCATGGGACTTAAAAGGGCATTTTTGTCATGGAATGGAAGAGGATCATTTGGGATAGGATGGACTAGGATATCTTGATCTTGATCCATTTTAGGACTCATTTATTTGTGCTCTAAATTATTCTCTTGAAATGGGGTTGGACTTTGGATATACATGGGGGATTTTGGCAAGTAATCAATGCTTTGACATGAGGGAAATGGACTTTGAATGGGGTTCTCTAAAATAGGTTTGATATGAAATGAAGCGCATGGTGGTATTGGGTCTAGCAATTCTAAAGTTTGGAAAGGACTTGCATAGTGAATTGGACTATGTTGGCAATCAATTATGGAAAACCCTTAGGGAATAACATCCTTAGGTGTAGAATTTGGTCGGGATGATATGGAAGGGTCTTGTGAATTTTCAAGAGGTGTAGGAATAGACATCACTGGATATTTAATTTTCTTATGAGGGGATGAGTCATTGCTAGACATAGGTATATGATTTTTATCTTTCTCAGAATGAACGCTTAAGATTTTCTTTAAGAGTTGTATAAAAGAGGTACCTTTCTTTGGAGACACATTTGAATCCTTGCGAGGTTTTGACATGATTAGGTTTGGATTTTGGATTTTTCTAAAAGGGATTTGGTTTTGATTTGGTGTGATGTTTTGATTTTTGACTTGGTTGATTTGGTTTGACATTTTTGAAATTTGGTTTTGGTTGAATGGGATTTGATTTGGGACTTGGATGAATCGATCTATCATGTTTGAAATTTGTCTTGGTGTGAGTTGCAACTTTTGTTTTTGAATTTCTTGTTGTAATTGTTGATATTGATTTGTTGACTAAGTTGGATGTTGATACTTGATATTTGGTTGAACCAATTGTTAATATTGTGTGTTTGGTTGGAAATATTGTTGAAATTTCACCATTGGTTGTGTTGGTTGGATTTGTTGGACCATGTGTAAGTTCGACTGGTAGGAAAGATAGACTACTTTTGAAGGTTGAGTCTCATAAGAATATGAAGGTTGGTATGACTCAAATTCCAATTCTGATTTTGATTCTGAGTTTGAGTCTAGTTCTCTTATCTTTGGTGGTATTTGATTTTCTCTCATCATTTTCTCTAACCAAATTGCATGTGGGCTAGGATCAGTCTTGTTTGAACTAAGATTTTCATGTTTCAGATACAAACTTGAGGTTTGGTTTTGAATTATTGTTTGATTTGAGGGTGAGCTTGGTTGAGCACTACCAACTCTTGGTTGCATTGGTACGAAGATTGGTTCAAAATTTGGTGGTGGTCCCAATTAAATGATTCCATACTCTAGTAGCATGTTTGTATTTGGACCAACATTTGTATTGAAGTTTGGTTGTACAATATTGTCGTGTTGTTGTGTTGGATAGAATTGTGATTCTCTCAACTGGTTATCATCCATTGGAAAAGACATCACTTGATATGTTGATTCTTGTGATTTCTTGTACTCAGACCTTGTTTCAATAGGCATGCCACTATGTAATGTAATATTTTTGGGATTTTTATTTTAAGATTGATAAATAAAACTAATGCAACCTAAAAGGATGACAATGTAATGTATATTTTTGTATTTATTGGAAGGACAATGAAATGCAACTAAGTGCGACTTAAATGATTGACAATGTGTTACTGCATCATTTATTCCTCGTGATAAGAGTGAGCCATCCTTTAAGATTTTCAGTTGGAGTCCTAATCTTTCTTGTGATACCTCGGTTCAAGTCCTTAGTATGTCTGTAAATCCTTTTTCAATCATAAAAGTCAAGTTTAGATAATTGGTTGAACTCTGTGGACACGTTGAACCATTTTGAACTGGGTTCAACAGGTTCATTTAGGTTTCATAGGTTCCTAGGTGTTTAGGGAGGTTTTTCATACTAATATTTCCTCTAAGTGTCTTGCAGCGGCTCTCTAAAGTTTCTTGTTTGGTGATATGTTACTTTATTTCTCTCTGGGTTTTGAACGCATTAAACTAAGTTCAAGAGGTTCAAACATGTTCAACATGTTCAATATAGCACAAGTGGTTAGCAGCTTGATATTATTTGTTTTCTCAGCAAAATTCTCCTTGAGAGCGGTGTACATCTTGAACTACTTGAACGCCCATGAAGTCTGTTCAGGATGTTCATATGTGTTCGAAGTTGGTGGGTCCCATGGGTTTTAATGATTTGATGGTGCATTCATTGCCAATATGAGGAGGCAGAACCATGTCTTAAGTGATGTCAATCCTTGGTTTTTTGAAGTAAGTAATCATTTCCGGAACTGGTGGTTACTTCAAAAATGCTGCCATGCATTCAATGCATGCATGCGATGTCTAATCTAGAAATTCAACACACTTGGACTGAAAATTGGAATTATTGCATTCAATGTTTCTATATCATTGCCTTCACTAATAAGGTATGAAGGATTGATTTTGCTCCGCATTTGTTTCTCGCTGCTGTGTCTTTGTTTTTCCTGGATAGGAGTCTTGTTTGCTGCTAGCCATCGTCCGATTGTTCAACTGTGAAGGTGAGTCTTTTTCTTGTCCTCTCCAGTGGTTTTTGCTTGCATTTTCTCTCTTACAGAAAGTTATTCTGTAACCGATTTAGGCTTATTGTTTAAAATTATGAAGTCCACACTACATTTGTTTGGGAACATTTTTAGCCTGGCATCCACTGAGCCCATAGTTAGTGATACTGACCTAAAAGGGGAGAACCTTGAGGTGTTGAAAGAGAGGGTGTTCAAGGGATTTGACAAATCTTTTAGTGTGGAGATTTTGAGTAGCGGTCTCGTAGAAGCCGCAGCTTTTCCCCCAGCCATTCCTTGCCCAAAATTGATTCGGGAATGTATTGCTAGATACGACCCAATGTCTGAAACCATTAGGAGAGACAATGGTGAAACCCTTCTTGCCATAAATCATGAAGTAATTTCCTCAGTCTTCAAGATACTTGATTACTAGTTCTCCAACTTTTCTCCTGCTCAATCAATCACCGAGTTCAATGCAGACAGAACTGGGCACCGTAACAATGTAGCAAAATTCTGGTTGAAGGTTCCTCAAAGAGGTGGTTCCAGGTTACCCAAGAAAACTAAAAAGAATCACATGTTGCCTCACATTCATGACATAATGCTTTTGTTGCACCAAGCCAGAGGATCTGTTGAAGCTTATAGCTTCAATGAATGGATTTATTGCTACATGCAGCTGGTTTTAGAAGGGAAGCAATATTTGGATTGGGCTGAATTGATTGCTGATTAAATGAGAGAACAACTGAGTTTGGCTAATTAGTTCAAACAGCACTTCTTTATGTCTTCATATCTCCTATATTGTTTGGCTTGTGTTAAGGACATGGTTGGAATACCAAAACAGCTCACTGAGGAGGATGTTCCCGTATATGAGTTCTATCCCATGCTGCAGAAGGATAAAGCTTTACAGGATTTTAGAAGGGTGCACAATGCTTTTCTGGGTGATTTGTGTCATGAATTGAAGAATATGAAAGCCAAAAGAATCTCTGAAGATGCACAGACTTTGATAAAGAGGTTTGGTAGTTTTTATATCTAGTTTCCACGCTTCTGTTACATACGGGTAGGCGGCTTTGAAGAGGAGCCCTTCAAGCTCCCCCACTTCTATTAAGATTGCTTTGTTCTAGTGGAGATATGCAGGCAACTAACCTCTGTAATAAAAAAGGCACAGCCCAGGGACAAATGGGAAGGTCATTGTCCAATCCAATTGGGCGTGTTGTCTTGCAGTTCAATGTCTGACACTTTGAGTATAGGAGCAGACCTCAGAAATTTCAATTTTTCCCTATATCCTAAAAGGAAAGGTTTTGATAATAAGGGATTTTCCCAAAGTCTTGGACTAATGCCATACCTTCCTATGCCACAGTTAGAGGATTTCTGGGAAGATTGTACAGATGAACTTGAAGTATTCAAAAGGGGAAACATGAGATTGGTGTTAGAACAAGTTGTTTCATTGTAGATAAAGTTAGATACTAAGTGGCTCGAAGAGGATCATCTAGAGCTATTCGAACCAGGGTACTTAGCCCGTGCAGAAGTTGAAATGCCTCCAATTAACTAGGATGAGGAAGAACAAGATGATATACAATTAAGGACCAAAGGAGTTTTGGAAAGAACCGCAGCTTGGGTGGCCAATAAGAAAGCAATGAAATCAGGAGTTAAGACTAATTCTATGAGAAGTAATAAGGATCGTCTACCTTCACCAAAGTGTCTTTCTAACAATGCTTCTATGCCTGTTCGTGCAGGTAAGGATAAAAAGTCGCCCCAGCTTAGACATAGGTCTAATTCAACTTTGGGTTTTTGTACTCCTCGGCATACTCAGTCCCGAAGTGTCGCTCAAAGAAAGATGGATCAGGCAAAGGATGCAGGGGTGAAAGATACCATTCTTGATGCCCAGATATTTGAAATTGAAGACTTGGACGACAATGTTGCTAGTGCCCTAGATTCTCATACAGTGACTATGGCTATGATGCCACCTTCCAAGATGATCAAAGGAACCACTGGTTCCAGTGCAACTCCTAAGTGGTTGACCACCTCAGTGAACAAAAAATGGAGTTTTCTTCTCGTGACTATTCCGATTCAGGAAATGGTCGTTAAATACACAGAGAAGAATCCAAAGCTGAAAAGGTTCAAGACTGCTGCTCGCCTAGACAATGATGAGGGAACTGGAAAATGGGTTGCTGAAATCGCCTCGTATAAACCCAAGGATGAAAATAAGGAGGCTAGCCCCGATGATTTTGAGATCACAAAGGTGGAATTGGGAAACATGAGTAGAGACACAGACAATCATTTCTTCTAGGTATCAGCAAAGAAAATGCTCACTAGGTTGGAGAAGGATGGGCGAGAAAGGAGAGAACTCAAGCGACACATAAACATTCTGGCCCAGTTCATCGATAGTATTGGTTTCCTTGGGGCACTCCCAATATCTCATGCTACAGAGAACTTTGACCCGACTTCACCGAAAAATAAAAAGATAATGAACCAAGTTCAACGGGCCAAGAGTATTGCTGAAGCTGTGGAGAAATGGATTGAAGGAATAATCAAGGATGATGAGAAGTAAATGACTGACTCCTAGAGGCTATGCGATGAAATACAGGGCCTTATTGCTGATGTTCAAAATCAACTTGTGTCATGGGAGAAGGAGGAGCACAAATGGTAGAATGTCTTGCCTTTGTTTGCCAAAATAGAAGAATATGGAGTTACCAGGTTTTTTACAGAATACTCAATCAAGCTGGTGGCAGATGAATGTCAGCTTTTTGTGCTGAAGAAAACCATAATGTGGTGAGTGATTACCTTCAAGTCTATGATCACTGATGCAAAGACCTCTATTTACGAACTCCAGGATCTCTAGTGCAGCATAGTTAATGATAACAAGGTGGTTAACCCTTACCATGACTGGCAGTTGGGAATTTGTGGGCTGAGCACACAGGATGCAATCAGGTCTTTCCGGGTGAACATGGAGAAGATCAAGGCCAAGGGTAATTTCACTCTGGAAGATGTAACTAGGGTGGCTAGGATTGAGTCTATGACTTTCATTGGAAACGATCAATTGCCGAAACATTCTGAAAAGATGGTGAAGCACCAGTGGAATAAGGAGGCGGTGAAGGCGAAGCTAACGCGATGAAAGTTCCAAACCAATCCATTGTTCAAGAACTTACAACCACTCATGATGCTCACGAAAGTAGAGAGGATGATGATGATGGAAAAGTGGCATAATGCACTGATTTAGGCTTGGCTTCATTTATTCTTGTAATTTCTCATGGTTATGCAAAGACTTTGGGACATCTATCCCAAAATACTTCTTGTTGGTTTCATAACTATTTACGGGGGAGGTTGAGTTTCCAAGGAGAGCTCCCCTATTATAAAACTATAAATTAAGTAAAAATAGATAGTATATGGGTTAGATTTGGTGACCAATTTTTGGTTTTTCCCTCTGTTTTATGTGTTTTATGTTTTAAAGAAGGAGGAATCAGACTACTAAATCTGGAATGGAAATAGTTTATGCATGTATTTTCGTGCCTTTCTTGCATAAGAATATATATATAGAATGATCATACTGTTCTTGGGAGAAGGAAAATCTGTGTGTTTTGAATTTCACATATTTCTAGAATGAAGTAGGCAGCCTTACATGCTTTCGGGTTAAAAGCTACTATTCAAAATTAAATAGTTTAAAGCATTCCTTGAAAAACTAAGATAGGGAGTTGTATCTATAAAAAATTCAGAGGGAAGTGATTTATACAACACTTACCCAACTGTTTAGTGAAACACTTGTCCTTAAAATAAGGCGACAGAGTTCAAAATTGAATCATTTTTTTAAAAAAAGGATAAATCTTTTCACTAACATATTTTTGGCGACTCTGCTAAGGAGTTAAACAAAGAGAAAACTAAACATTCAGTAGACTGGTATGCCATAGACATAACAAAACTGAGCCTATAATCGGCAAAATTTCACAGGGTTCATTTTGTCAAAGACACAGTTCTATAATTCAGGAAAACCATTGAGATTGAGATTTTCTTGAAAGAGCTTAGGATCCCTAAGGGTGATAACATTGGATTCTCATCCATATAACAGAGTGCAAAGGAGAGAAGGAAAAGTTGATAATTGTTTTGAAGAATTGCAAGGGTTGTCATTCACCAAGAACTTTACTCCCAAAAGAAAAGCTAAGAGCTGACCTTCCTCTCCTGTCAGGGTTACTCCTATACCTTCTTCTTCAAACCCTTGGCAAGTGCTAACACTTACTGGAGTTCAAGCACCTCCCCATGTAACCATTTATCCTCTGTTCATTATGGCCCAACCATGGGGTGCTACTATTGGACCTCTTGCTCTCGCAGCTCATAATCCACTTCCAAAAGGGGCGAGGGATGTTTTACCTAAATATAATGGAGACAGAAAAAGTCTCGGTTGAAGAGCACTTGAATTATTTTAATGTGGCTACTAGAATTCTGGCAGTCCAATATGAAGATGTGGCCATTAGGATTTTTGCCCAAACTCTCACTGAGGGGGCAGCAGATTGGTTCAGCCATCTGCGAGCAGGATCCATAACTGACTGGCAAATGATGAAAACCGCTTTTGAGAAAAGGTTCAAAAGTGCTGATGATGAACACTTGCTACTAGCTCAACTCACACAAATGAAAAAGGAAATTCATGATCCAATGAGGGACTATGTAGCTAGGTATAATAAGATTATCCACAAAATTCCTCAAGCCAAAAGATCAACTGCGGATAATCAACAATGTTTCTTCATAAATTCCATGCCACCTAATGTGGGTTTTCACCTTAGAAGAAGTAGGTCGGCTGATCTGGAGATTGCACAAAATGAAACCATACAGCTTGAAGATGATTTGATAACAGCCAGAAAATGGAGGAAAGATGTACAAACCCCTCAGGGTCAACCTCAGGCATCTACCTCTTCTATTAACCTAGTTGTTCTGCGGCTTGTCAATGATATGATTGCTCTGAAGAGGCAGATACCCAAGCTCAGAAGTTCTGATCCATAGCCTTATCAGGATATAAGTAGAAAAAATCCAAATCAATATAACTATGGATGACCATTGCAATTACCTGTTGTTCCACAAAGATTACAAATAGAGGCACCTCCTGACAAAGGTGTCATGTGTTCATTCCATCTTACCATAGATCATGATCGGGGTTCTTGTCTTGATATGATAAGACATGTTCAGATGCAAAACACAAAAGATGAATTAGGTGAGTTCACTGAAGCAGAAAAAATTCAAGAGGTACCTAGTGACTCTGGAACATACCACCTCGAATATGAGTTAGATTTGGAAAAAGATAGTAACATTTTGGCGACCCTTGAAGGTCCTACATGTGCGATTCTAACAAGGAATCAACGAACTTCCCAGGCTTCTTCTTTTGTGAATCCTTCTGGAAGCAATTTCAAAGGTAAAGATCTCCCAAGTAATAGCCTTTCAAAGATCCTTGAAGTTAGGATTTTGCAAAGGAATCATGAAGAAAACAATAGCCCTTCCTCTTCCTCCTCCTTTGACATCATTAAGTTCCGTAAAGCTTCTAATGTTCAACTTCATATGAGGCCCTACCCCAACTCATTCTGACATTTCTATTATTTTCATATTGAGACTATTATGGATGCTTTATTTTATGCTTTATGGATTTAGAACTTATATGATACCATGATTTGGATCACATTGACGTATATTGATGCTTCATTTTATGCTTATGAATATGAAACTTTATATGTTGCTAGAATAGAATTACTTTGAAATGATGTATGCAATTATTGGATTTGCAGGACTTCATTTTGATGATAGAAATAGGATGCTTATAATATGAATGGATCAATTTTGAAAATTATGATAATTGCTTATGTGGAATCAAATTGGAATATATGAGATATTGATTTATTATTGTCAATTGTATGAGTGTTTTATGTGTAATGGAATTCATGTGTTTAATAATATATTTGTGATTATTTGGAATTACTAATGTGTTAATTGAGATGCGCAGGAAAATTATTCATGTGACCATGGAGAACCAAACCTAGACCTATATACATTTGTTAAGCCAGAGGTTGTCTATTTGGAGAGACAACACCCTGTTTGTATTGTATTTTATTTGTGAAAGTAAATGATGCATGTGTGTTAAATTTATTTTATTAAATTGTGTAATCCTACAAGAGACAAATTCCATGTGTGATTTTTATATTGTATTTTATTGTGTCACTTGACACATGTGTTGATTAGTGCCATTGATTTTGACTTGTCTCTTGGAGGGAGTTTTGTTTCTACCAAAGCCATTCAAACATATGAGTGTGGTCCCAAATTTGCCTTGGGTAGGGAATCTTGGGAGTGGTCAACTCAGGTTTGACCCGTAGGTTAACTTTAGTTGGGTTTCTAAGGGGTCAAATGGACTCCTAGGATCAGTTTTAGGGCTTTTCCAAAGGTCCAAAGGGTATACCTATGGGTTAGGGGTATTTTTAAACATGTGACTACTCCCATGTGACTGTTTAGTCACCTCAAAAAGTGGTTTTCCCAAGGTGAGCGAAAATTCAACTTAGAAGGTTCCTCCTAGGATAGACAACCTTCCCTTTTGGTGTCAGACTCTCTTCCCCATCCTCTCTTACCTTTTCCCTTTCCAGTTTTAGCAACATGTAAGAGGTTGGGAAGAACAACCAATGGGAACTCTCACTTTACCCAAAGGGTTGGGAAGAGTGAGAGAGGCCTTCTTAGGCAAGGATTAGGGACTTAGTGAGTAATCACCCACTCTCCATTGTTGGAGATTATGCAATTTTTGAAAGAATAGTTGTAGGATAGAATTTTTGGTGAAGTGTTGGTGAAGAGTTTGTGTGGATTTGGGCTGCTCATCCCCAACTAAATATATCAAACCTTTTAGTAGATTAAGGTTGTTTCTTACTTCTTTTGTTTATGTTGTATATGTTTGTTTGGAAAAATGCTTGTATGGAAAAAGATGTGTATATGTATTTTGCTTTGTAGAAGAAAGATGTAATTTTCCTTCCTTTGTTTCTTTTTATGTTTTCTTGTATTGGGAGTGTCCAAGGCCTTCTACTCTTGGGAGAGTAGGATGGTCTTGAGGTGGAAGAAGTATGACAGTCTTGGGTGAGAGGCTCTCCTTATGGAGAGTGATCTCAAGGGTGTTCTTTGTGACCCTTGCTGCATAGCCTTGTGTATGCATTTGGGGATCATAAGGGGAGACGATATGGCTTATATGCCTTTGGGGGGCATAAGGGTGTGGAGATGTATTTTGTTGTATTTTGGTTGCCATGAGGTGGCTTGAGTTGTTCCATGCTTGCAGTCTCCCCAATGGTATTTGGTCCACTTCCACTTGTGGAAAAATCATCACAAGTTGTGGTGAAAGTGTAGCTTGGGTTGGGAAAATGTATGTTGAGTGTTTGCCCCTTTGTTTGTTGTGGTTGTTTGTTTGTGACCCATCTAGTGCTTGGTTCTCCAAGCTCAGGGGTGACTTCTAGTAAGCCTAGGCTAGGAGGTGAGCACTCCATGGTCTAGCCTTTTATTCTATTTGCAGGTTGCTTGGGATGGGAAGGAAAAGAAGAAGAAATTAGTTGCTGGTTTTTACTTATGTTGCAGAAGAGATTCAAAAAAAAGTTGTATTTATTATTGTAGTCTTGTAAAGAAAAAAGCAAATGATGTATTTATTTTCCAAGAGTAAAGAAATGCTTGTATTTTTATTTATAGTTCTCATTCAATGGAAAGGAGAATTCTAGTAGGGTTTTCAAACCCATTCGTAATGATATTTACATTGTATTTTAATATGCTTAAAGAAATGCATTAAAATAATTGGTTATTTTTGCAAAAAAAAAAAGGGAAAATGAAGTGTATGAGCTTGTATTAAGTCCTCCATTTACAAAAAGAAAAGATAAATTTGTCTGCATTCATGTTGCTTTTAATGTAGAGTTCATTTATCGCCTTATGTAAGTAAACTTATGAAAAATGGGAATAGCATACACATAGGCTTTGATGTTAAATACCACTATAAATTTAATGAATAGGTTTTAATATATTTTACTTTAAGTTGTTCTTTTAAATGTTTCCTAGACTAATAAAGTTGTTGTTATAGTTTATTACTTTCTGTCATTTAATTTATTGTAGGAAAATGAAACTAATTAGTGATACATTTCTAAAGTTAGCATCTTAGTTGTGCAAAAAAATAATATATGAAATAAAGCTTGTTGCTGGTGTGTATTTTGAATATTAGTTTACAGAATGCTTATATCAAAAAGAGAGCAGAATATAAAACTCAAATTTTTCAGCCTATTAGAAATGAATATTTCACCATTATCATGTTGTAAATGATATTATTAATTTTCTACATGTATAAAAGATTTAATAAAAAAAGAGAATTTGCTTAAAGTGTGTTAATGTAAAAATATATACCCATATATAAGAAAGAAAACAGATGTATAAATGCATGGTTTTATATATATATATATATATATAAGTTGCTTTTATTTAAAAAATATATATATATCAAAAAAAAATTTAAACAAAAAATTGCTAGGGCAGTAGTGCTTTACCCTCCCTCGGCCCTGCGGGAATGCACGTAGGCAAGGAGAGGGAAGTGCCCCCCGCGCTATGGGCGGTGACCCCCAGCGATGGGCGCAGCCGCCTCTGTGGGTCGCAACCCACAGTCAGGGAAGCTTCGACTCCCCCCTATGCGGCACCCTACAGTGGCGACGCAGCCTGTCTGCGGGCCGCGTACCGTAGCAGCGGCCTTGACCGCCTCTATGGGCCACGACACACAGGCACGGTTGTGGCCATCCTTGCAGGGAGCCCCCATGAGTAGCCACCCCATCTCCCTGCTCCCCTCTCCCCTTCTTTCGTTGTCTGCTCGGTCCTCCTCCCTGCGAAAACTCCTCCGCCCAACGTGAACTCCATGGCTGCCGACCCTCATACCTGCACACACACAAAAAAAAAAAAACACGCACACTCACACAAGCCCTAACCCAATTTTCGGGTTAGGGCAAAATACAAATAGATAAAAAAAGAAATATGTGTGGGTTAGAATTTAGGGAAAAAATTAGGGTTAGCATAGAGGCCCTTAGACTTTTTAAAAAGAAAAGAAAAAAAAATATAGAAATAAAAAAAGGGGGGAATACCCATTCAAATTTTGAATAGGGTTTTCCCCATCCAACTTAATAATATATGTTAGTCTTTTGTTTTAATATAGAACTTTTCATCTTTCATATATATAAATATATATGCTAGGTATACATTTACCTATAGTTATATATATTTATATATGCATATTTGTATCTATATATATATGACAAATAATATCTAATTTTTAGAATAATAGATTTAAGTACATATTTTTATTTGATGCCTTAAATTTAAATTCTTTGGAGATTGACCTTTAGGGAGTTATAGTGATTTATTTGTAAGTCAAGATGTCCCCTTTAATTTGAAATTATTAGGCACATTTTAATTAATGGTAATTTGGCTTAATAAGTTTATTTAATCTAAGAGCTAGGGAAAATTAATTTAGACCCTCGGCAATTAAAGGACTATTTGAGATTTAAAATATTTCTTATCAAATAATTTAGAGATTTTTGTTAAGTGAGTTCAATTATTTATTAATTGGGAGATAAAAATAATTCTTTTGGAGAATTATTATCCCGCTTTTAACTTAGATCATTTTTTCGCCTAATCGATTTAGTTGTTAGATTTACTCAAACATAGTTAAAACTAAACTTGTTTTGCATTATTTTAGTAAGTTAGTTGTACTAGGTTAAGTATTTTTTTAAAAAAATTATTCCTTTTGTGCCCAAAAGTTTGGGCATGACACTTCCTACTACTGAGTATTTGAAACTGAATCCAAAAGAACTAGATAAACTGGTCAAATATGTTAAGGGAGATTCTTCTTCAGAGTCCTTGGTACACAGATGTGTGGAGAATAGTGATTTAACTGTTGTTGAGAAATCTTCATCTGTCTCATGCTCATTAGCTAACTTGGCTGATCCCTGTGCTTTTCATGATGCTAAAAATGGGCTTGAAGTTGAAATTCCGAAACCTGAACCTTTCTACATATCCCTTCTCTTGAATGGTCAGAAGCTTAGCAATTGCATAATAGATTCAGGAGCATCAGACAACATAATTCCTTCACCTGTGGCTAAGTCTCTAGGTTTGACCTTCACGAAAACATTTGAGAGATGCTTTTCGATGGATGGGAAATAGGTTCCTCTTATTAGATAGGTAAAAGACGTCCAGGCAGTGCTAGCAGCATGCCCTAATAAAAGAGTAAGATTAACTATCCCGGTTGCTGATATTCTCGCAAGTTACGGAATGCTTTTGAGTAGAACTTTTTGCAAGGATCTCGGAGGTGAAATCAAAATGGACTGGTCTGAAGCCATTATTCCCCTTGGAAAACAAAGAATCAAGCTTCAACCTGAGCCTAAAAATAAGTACACTATTTTTCCTTCAGACAACCCCAAAGCCCAGATTTTGTTTCAAGAATGTGAGTTTGGAAATTATCTCATTCTTGCACCTGGCAAAAGGGAACCAAAAGAAGCTGTTGACAAACTTGGCGGGTTGTGGAAGATGGAATTTGATGGAAGCTACACCAAATCCGGCTCTGGAGCATGGGTAGTTTTGTTGTCACCCACTGGTAATATTTTCCCTTTTTCTTTCAAGTTGGATTTTAAGAATACTAATAATACTGCAGAGTATGAGGCATTATTATTAGGATTAAATGAGGCCAGATGTAAAGGTATCAAATTGCTCAAAATTAAAGGTGATGTAGAGTTGATTGTCAGACAGGTGAGAAATGTTTATACAGTTAAGAATGACAGATTGAGACATTATAGAAATAGGGTTTGGGATGAGCTAGAATTTTTTGATGCTTTCTCGATTGAAGCCATTCCGAGGGAACAAAATAGTAGGGCAAATTCGTTGGCCGTTTCAGCTTCAATTTTATTACCGCATCCAGACTTTAAGGATAATTCATATAGGATTGAAATGGTTTATAGGCCTAGTGTCCCTAATAATGTAAATCATTGGCAAGTGTTTCATGCGGATGCACAAATCAAAGATTTCCTAGAATGTGTTCAGTCATTCTCCCAATCATATTTTGAAGGTTCTAAAAATGTCTGGAAGGAGTTTAGTCCAAACCTAGATGTTGATCCTACAAATAGTTTTATTCAGCTCAAAGGCAACAAAATTCTGAAGGGGCTAGTGACTCTGGAGAGGTTTTTCACCAGAGATGATGCATTCATAGGAAAGGAAGTTCCCAAGGATGACGGGAAAGGAAGTTGAGAGAAAATAAATTTGGGTGATGAGTCCAACCCAAAAGAGGTAACAATTGGCAAGTGTTGTTCTACGGAGGAGAAGCGAGCACTTGGCACACTGCTAAAAAAATACATTGATGTCTTCGCTTGGTCCTATGATGACCTGAAGGAGTTTAGAGAGGGGCATTTTCAGCATCAGATTCCATTGAAGCTAGGCATCTCTCCTTTAAGGAAAAAATTAAGGAATTTCAACCCCATAATGGCGGATGCAATTTTTAAAGAGGTTAATAAAATGCTTAAGGCCAGAATCATATATCCAATTCATCATTCTACCAAGGTAGCCAACATTGTGCCCATAAGGAAGAAGAATGGGGAGATTCGTATTTGTGTTGATTTTCGTAACCTGAATCAAGCAAGTCTGAAGGACAACTACGCTTTACCCAATATGGACCACATTCTGCAGACGGTATTTGGGTCTGAGATGATGTCAATGTTAGACGGTTTTTCTGGTTACAATCAGATTAGTGTTGCAGAGCATGAATAGCACAAGATGACATTCATCACTCCAGGGAAACATTCGCATGTAACCGTATGCCTTTTGGTTTAATAAATGTCGGAGCCACCTTTCAAAGAGCTATGGATTCCTCTTTTAAGGATTTTCAAGATAGAATTATTGTTGTTTACCTGGATGATCTCACGGTATTTTTGAAAGAAAGGAAGAACCATCTTAGGGATCTGAGTGCAGTTCTGCAGTGTTGTCGAGAGCACAGAATCTTCCTGAACCCAAAGAAATCAGTTTTTTGTGTCACGGAGGGCAAATTGCTTAATGCAATTCAACGTCTCAGTTTACCTTCCAACTAGACTAGAGTAAGGTCATTCTTTGGTCAAGTGAATTTCTTAAGGAGATTCATTCCAGAGTTTGTAGAAATCACAAAACACATCATCAGCCTGTTAAGCAAACAACATCCTTTCAAATGGACTGAAGAGGCCAAAGAAGCTTTCGAAAAAATCAAGGGTTCAGTTGCAAATGTGCCTACTCTCATTAGCCTGGATTTCACAAAGGACTTCATTTTGTATTGTTATGTGTCAGAGCATACGATGTCTAGAATACTTTTATAGTTGAATGAATCTGGGATCGAAGCACCTATAGCGTTCATGAGTATCCCGCTCAAGAAGCATGAGCTTAAGTACTCACTCTTGGAGAAACACACCTATGCCATAGTTAAAGCTGTGAAACAGTTTCAGTACTATATTCTGCACTCCCACTCTTTGGTTTTTGTCCCAGATTCTGCAGTGAAAAGCATCTTAACTCAGTAAGAGGTTGGACTAAATAAGAGAGCAACTTGGGTAACAAAAATTCAAGAATATGATTTAGATATTCGCCCTACGAAGACAGTCAAAGGACAAGGCTTATGCAGGTTGATAGCAGAAAATGAGGTGAAAACAGAAGCCGAATTACCATTAACTCTTTTTGTTGGATTGCAGGATACCTGGTTCTCTGATGTGGCCTATTATTTGACTTATGGTAGCTGCCCAAGTCATTTGTCAGCAAAAGAACAAAGGAATCTTAAGTTAAACGCTGCTAAGTATGTTATTTGGCTGGATGTTTTGTACAAAAAAGGTTTAGATGGAACATACTTAAGGTGTGTAGATAAACCTCAACAGCAAAAACTCCTAGAGATCTACCATGGTGAAGCCTATGGGGGACACTTCTCATCGTCTGTTCCTGCTTTCAAAATTATAAGGAATTGTTTTTATTGGCTAGGCATGTTTAGGGATGCATATATTTATGTTAAAGAGTGTGAGAAATGCCAACTCTTTTCTGGGAAGCCACATTTGGCGGCCCTACCTTTAAGGCTTGTGGTAGTGGATGAACCTTTCAAGTAGTGGGGCATTGATTTCATAGGACCAATAAACCCTCATTCCAGTGCTGGTCATATGTACATTTTGACAGCAACGAACTACTTTACCAAGTGGGTAGAAGCCATTCCCACCAAAAAGGCAAACTCAGAGGTTGTGTGTAGTTTTCTCAAGGATTACATCCTAGTTCATTTTGGGGTTCCCCAAAATATTGTTGCAGATAACACATCGTATTTCTCTTCTAAGGAGTTAACTATGTTTTTCTATGAGCATCAAATTACCCTCTCGCATTCCTCTGATTACTTTCCACAGGGTAATGGACTAGCAGAGTCCAACAACAAGAACCTGATAGTCATCATGAAAAAGTTGGTTGACGAAAATTCTCAAAATTGGCATAAGAAGGTATATGAGGCTTTGTGGGCAAATAGGACCATGCCCAAGAGGGCCATTGGAATGGCACCTTTTGAGCTTGTGTATGGGATCGAAGCAAAACTTTCTTTACCTTTGGAATTATCGGCAGCCAAGCTGCAGACAGTAGTGGAAGATTCTTTCTTTTAGAATGCTTTGGAGAAAAGAATTATGTACCTGACGAAGTTGGAAGAGGAGAGGGAGTTTTTGGTGGATCGAATCTTGGAGCATCAGAGCCGAGTGAAGAGGATTTGTGACATGAGAGCTCGGCCAAGAGGTTTCCTAATAGGAGATGAGGTGCTATTATGGGATAAAAGGAAAGAGCCAAAGGGTGCTCACGGCAAGTTTGATTTGTTGTGGAAAGGTCCTTTCAAGATCTGTGAAGTGGTGGGACAAAATTCTTTCAGACTCAGCTACGCCGATGGAATGATTATGCCCTATACCTACAACGGGCAAGATCGCAAGCTCTACAAATTGTAAGTTTTGTGATCGAGAGTTTTTTATATAGTAGCTTAGGTGTTCTTAGTTGTGAGTCACCTTATCCTTTCCCCTTTTTGTTTTTAGTCATGTGAAACCAAAGTTTGAGAGTTCTTTGTATTTTCCTTTGTAAAATACAATCCCCAGTCAGAGCCAATGTTACTGAATCATTTATTCCTCATAATAAGAGTGAGTCATCCTTTAAGATTTTCAGTTGGAGTCCTAATCTTTCTTGTGATACCTCGGTTCAAGTCCTTAGTACATTTGTAAATCCTTTTTCAATCATAAAAGTCAAGTTTAAATAATTGGTTGAACTCTGTGAACACGTTGAACCATTTTGAACCGGGTTCAATAGGTTCATTTAGGTTCCATAGGTTCCTAGGTGTTCAGGGAGGTTTTTCATACTAATATTTTCTCTAAGTGTCTTACAGTGGCTCTCTAAAAGTTTCTTGTTCGGTGATATGTTACTTTATTTCTCTCTAGGTTTGAACTCATTGAACTAAGTTCAAGAGGTTCAAACATGTTCAACATGTTCAATATAGCACAAGTGGTTAGCAGTTTGATATTATTTGTTTTCTCAGCAAAATTCTCCTTGAGCGTGGCGTACATCTTGAACTACTTGAATGCCCATGAAGTCTGTTTAGGATGTTCATATGTCCTCGAAGTTGATGGGTCCCGTGGGTTTTAATGATTTGATGGTGCATTCATTGCCAATATGAGGAGGCAGAACCATCTCTTAAGTGATGTCAATCCTTGGTTTTTTGAAGTAATCATTTCGGGAATTGGTGGTTACTTCAAAAATGTCGCCATGCATTCAATGCATGCGTGCGATGTCTAATCCACAAATTCAACACACTCGGACTGAAAATTGGAATTATTGCATTCAATGTTTCTATATCATTGCCTTCACTAATAAGGTATGAAGGATTGATTTTGCTCTGCATTTGTTCCTCGTTGTTGTGTCTTTGTTTTTCCTAGATAGGAGTCTTGTTTTCTACTAGTCGTCGTCTGGTTGTTCAACTGTGATGGTGAGTCTTTTTCTTGTCCTCTGCAGTGGTTTTTGCTTGTATTTTCTCTCTTACAGAAAGTTTTTCCATAACCGATTTAGGCTTATTGTTTAAAATTATGAAGTCCACACTACATTTGTTTGGGAACATTTTTAGCCTGGCATCCACTGAGCCCATAGTTAGTGATATTGACCTAAAAGGGGAGAACCTTGAGGTGTTGAAAGAGAGGGTGTTCAAGGGAATTGACAAGTCTTTTGGTGTGGAGGTTTTGAGTAGCAGTCTCGTAGAAGCTGCAGTATTTCCCCCAGCCATTCCTTGCCCAAAATTGATTCGAGAATGTATTGCTAGATACGACCCAGTGTCTGAAACCATTAGGAGAGACAATGGTGAAACCCTTCTTGCCATAAATCATGAAGTAATTTCCTCAGTCTTCAAGATACTTGATTACAAGTTATCCAACTTTTCTCCTGCTCAATCAATCACCGAGTTCAACGCAGATAGAACTGGGCACCATAACAATGTAGCAAAATTCTGGTTGAAGGTTCCTCAAAGAGGTGGTTCCAAGTTACCCAGGAATCCTAATAAGAATCACATGTTGCCTCACATTCATGATGTAATGCTTTTGTTGCACCGAGCCAGAGGATCCACTGAATCTTATAGCTTGGACAACTCGATTTATTGCTACATGCAGCTAGTTTTAGAAGGGAAGCAATATTTGGATTGGGTTGAATTGATTGTTGATTCAATGAGAGAACAATTGGGTTTGGCTAAATAGTTCAAACAACACTTCTTTATGTCTTTATATCTCCTGTATTGTTTGGCTTGTGTAAAGGAGTTGGTTGGAATACCGAAACAGCTCACTGAGGAGGATGTTCTCGTATATGAGTTCTATCCCATGCTGTAGAAGGATATAGCTTTACAGGATTTCAAAAGGGTGCACAATGCTTTTCTGGGTGATTTATGTCATGAATTGAAGAATATGAAAGCCAAAAGAATCTCTGAAGATGCACAGACTTTGATAAAGAGGTTTGGTAGTTTTTATATCCAGTTTCCACACTTCTATTACATACGGGTAGGTGGCTTTGAAGAGGAGCCCTTCAAGCTCCCCCACTTCTATTTAGATTGCTTTGTTCTAGCGGAGATATGCAGGCAACTAACCTCTGTAATCAAAAAGGCACAGCCCAAGGACAAATGGGAAGATCATTTTCCCATCCAATTGGGCGTGTTGTCGTGCAGTTCAATGTCTGATGCTTTGAGTATAGGAGAAAACCTCAGGAATTTCAATTTGTCCCTGTATCCTGAAAGGAAAGGTTTTGATAATAAGGGATTTTCCCAAAGTCTTGGACTAATGCCATACCTTCCCATGACATAGTTAGAGGATTTCTGGGAAGATTGTACAAATGAACTTGAAGTATTCAAAAGGGGAAACATGAGATTGGTGTTAGAACAAATTGTTTCATTGCAAATAAAGTTGGATACTAAGGGGCTCGAAGAGGATCATCTAGAGCTATTCAAACCAAGGTACTTAGCCCGTGTAGAAGTCGAAATGCCTCCAATTAACTAGGATGAGGAAGAATAAGATGATATACAATTAAAGAGAAAAGGAGTTCTAGAAAGGACCGCGGCTTGGGTGGCCAATAAGAAAGCAATGAAATCAGGCGTTAAGACTAACTCTATAAGAAGTAATAAGGATCCTCTACCTTCACTAAAGCATCTTTCTAACAATGCTTCTATGCCTGTTCGTGCAAGTAAGGATAACAAGTCACCCTAGATTAGACATAGGTCTCATTCAACTTTGGATTTTTGTACTCCTCGGCATACTCGGTCCCGAAGTGCCGCTCAAAGAAAGATGGATGAGGAAAAGGATGCAGGGGTGAAAGATACCATTCTCAATGCCCAGATATTTGAAATTGAAGACTTGGATGGCGATGTTGCTAGTGCCCTGGATTCTCATACGGTGACTGTGGCTATGATGCCACCTTCCAAGATGATCGAAGGAACCACTAGTTCCAGTGCAACTTCTAAGTGGTTTACCACCTCGGTGAACAAAGAATAGAGTTTTCTTCCCATGACTATTCCGATTCAGGAAATGGTCGTTAAATACACAGAGAAGAATCCAAAGCCGAAAAGGTTCAAGACTGCTGCTTGCCTAGACAATGATGAGGGAACTGGAAAATGGGTTGCTGAAATCACCTCGTATAAACCCAAGGATGAATTTAAGGAGGCTAGCCTCGATGATTTCAAGATCACAAAGGTGGAATTGGGAAACATGAGTAGAGACACAGACAATCATTTCTTCTAGGTATCGGCAAAGAAAATGCTCACTAGGTTGGAGAAGGATGGGCGAGAAAAGAGACAACTCAAGTGACACATAAACATTCTGGCCTAGTTCATCGATAGTATTGGTTGCCTTGGGGCACTCCCAATATCTCATGCTACAGAGAACTTCGACTCGACTTCGTTGGAAAATAAAAATCTAATGAACCAAGTTCAACGGGCCAAGAGTATTGTTGATGCTATGGAGAAATGGATTGAGGGAATAATCAAGGACGGCGAGAAGTACATCACCGACTCCCGGAGGTTATGTGATGAAATACAGGGCCTTATTGCCAAAGTTCAAAATCAACTTGTGTCATGGGAGAAGGAGGAGCACAAATGGCAAAATGTCTTGCCTTTGTTTGCCAAAATAGAAGACTATGGAGTTACCAGATTTTTGACAAAACACTCAATCAAGTTGGTGGCGGATGAATGTCAGCTTTTTGTACTGAAGAAAACCATAATGTGGTGAGTGCTTACCTTCAAGTTTGTGATCACCAATGCAAATTCCTCTATTTATGAACTCCAAGATCTCTAGTGCAGCATAGTTAATGATAACAAGGTGGTTAACCCTGACCATGACTAGCAGTTGGGAATTTGTGGGCTGAGCACACAGGATGCAATCAGGTCTTTTCGGGTGAACATGGAGAAGATCAAGGCCAAGGGTAATTTCACTCCGGAAGATATAACCAGGGTGGCTAGGATTGAGTCTATGACTTTCATTGGAAATGATCAACTGCTGAAACATTCTGAAAAGATGGTGAAGCATCGATGGAATAAGGAGGCGGCGAAGGCGAAGCTCAACGCGATGAAAGTTTTGAACCAATCCATTGTTCAAGAACTTACAACCGCTCATGACGCCCATGAAAGTGGAGAGGATGATGATGATGGAAAAGTGACATAATGCATTAATTTAGGCCCGGCTTCCTTTATTCTTGTAATTTCTCATGGTTATGCAAAGACTTCGGGACATCTGTCCCAAAATACTTCTTGTTGGTTTCATAATTGTTTACGGGGGAGGTCGAGTTTTCAGGGAGACCTCCCCTATTTTAAAACTATAAATTAAGGAAAAATAGATAGTATAGGGGTTAGATTTGGTGACCAATTTTTGGTTTTTCCCTGTGTTTTATCTGTTTTCTATTTTGAAGAAGGAGGAATCAGACAGCTAAATCTAGAATGGAAACAGTTTATGCATGTATTTTCGTGCCTTTGTTGCATAAGAATATATATATAGAATGATCATACTATTCTTGGGAGAAGGAAAATCTGTGTGTTTTGAATCTGTGTAGATACATGTCTTTGTATATGTTTATCTAATCAAATAACAGTAAGGATCTTTCCATTACAGAAAATTATTACTTTTCTGATATTCCTTCCTTTGAGTGTTTGTTTACTTCTAGAGAAGATTCATGTTTGAGGATGGATTTAGTTTCTTAAATCTGTTCATTCAGATGGTGTACTGAACTTTGTTTCAGTTGCTATCATCTCATATATTGAAAAGATAAGAAAGATTTCTTTCTTCTTTTTAGGTAACATGTGTGAAATATCAGCCTCTCATCCAAGAATGAAGTAGGCAACCTTACATGCTTTCGGGTTAAAAGCTACTATTCAAAATTAAATAGTTTAAAGCTTCCTTGAAAAACTGAGATAGGGAGCTGTACCTATGAAAAATTTAGAGGGAAGTGATTTATACAACACTTACCCAACTGTTTAGTGAAACACTTGTCCTTAAAATAAGGCGACAGAGTTCAAAATTGAATCATTTTTAAAAAAGGACAAATCTATTCACTAACACAATGCAACTTATGTCTTTGGTCTTTTTAATTTTTGGAATAATGATATGCAAATAAGTGAAACTTTGGGATATGACAATGCAATCTAGGGAAAGAATGCAACCTATATTTTTGTGGTTTTTTAAGGTTTGGACAAACTTTTTAAATGCAACCCTAAAGACGTGACCTTGGGAAATTGTAATGAAACCAAGACCTTAATTGGACAAGAGGACCAAATGACAATAGGACAAATGACAATGTCACACCTATACGCTTGGATACTAAGCTAAGGTTTGACAAAATGATGTTGACAACAGGACAAATTTTGGAAAAGGTCAAGACTCCCTAACAACAACTTAGGGATTAATCTAGAGATTTGAATTTTCAAGTTTGGGAAATCGTAATTTTGGAACTATTATGCAAAATGATAATGACGATTGGCAAGGACCTAGGGTATGGGCCCAAGATATGATATGAATATGACCAAAGAAGATGAAATGAAATGACCTAAGGGTATGAAATGACTCAAGGCTATTATGTAATGATATGAGCTTAAGGTATGAATAAAAATATTGACAAAACTTGGAATATGATATGACTTAAAGTTTTGGACTATGCAATGGTATGATCTAATGCAAGAAAGGGGTATGCAAGGAAATCATATGACATAAGTGAAGATCTAAATTTGGGATGACAATGATAATGCAAGATTGCAACCTAAGTGAAAACCTAGCTTAGGTATGACAATGCAATGAAGACCTAGGGAAATGATTTTTAAACCTGTGCAAAATGAGGTTGCTTGCAATGAAATGGAATAAAATGAAGGAGGATGACAATGTTTACCAAGACCTAAGTTAGACTATGCAAAAACTAGCCCTAAGTCACATGAATTTTGAAACAAGGGTACCCAATCTTTTGACAATCCATGTGTTGATAAAATATTTGCCAATTGTTGGATGAATACTTTTAAACTTTTTGGACCAAGGTTGACTTTGTTTGAATCTTGTTTGGACAATTGTTTTGATTTGATGATCAAAGTTGATTATCACTGCTTTTGAAAAATTATTTTTGCCAATGTTTGTAAGGTTGATTATGTCCTTTGTTTATAATTCACTTTTAACAAGCATGGAAAATAAGATGTTTGTTTGACTTTGACAAAAGACTTTCATGCACATTCAATGATAAAATCCTATGGTTGGAAAGGACAATACTTTTTGAATCCCCTTACCTAAAATACCTCATTCAACTTGATAGTTACAAGCTTGGTATCACTGGATCCCCTCCATGGCACTCACTTCTACAGGCATACCAAGAGGCATCACTTCCCAAGAATTTACTATCTCTAATTGAAGGTCACATGAGGGGTTTCTTTGACATGCGTGTATCACAATGCCTGAGTCAACAAGTAGAAGGTTTTTGTTCTCTAAGCACAAAGGTTTTTAGTCAGGGCATATGTTCGGGTGGGCATAGATCCAGTAAATTTAATTGTCGATATGCCATTCCACCACCCATTGCTTGCGACTTTCATCACAAACACATTTGATTATAGTGGCTCAAAAGATCTTGGTTTAGCCCATTGCCACTGAGGGTCGTTCCCTCTCACCAATGCCTATGCTAAGTGCCAAGCGAATCAGGAGGCAGTCCCACTTTTTAGGGTAAAAACATACACACGAAACAAAATAAGACATTGCAAACATGGTGTTCATTAACCTTTAGGAAATCAAAGTGTGCAACTACACTAAAAATCGCAGACACTCAGTTTTGATTAAATTTTTTGGTCCCATCCTGCAACAAACACATTAGTAGTTTGTGAATAAAGATTTGTCAAACATTTTGCCAAAGTGCTACACAGATCATCAATAATACAGAAAACCAAAATGCATGAAACAAAAAGCAATCATCATATTTTGCAAGTAAAATTGACTAGTTATACCTTAGGTTCTTCCCTTCCACGAGCACAATTTCAAGGCACAGACACAGAATCAGGCACACAGGTGTAGGATCAGAGCACACAAGCACAGAATCAGGGCACATAGGTGCAAAATCAGGGAATAGAAGTGCAGAAGTGCAATACACCTGCATAACAGCAAAATTTGTTCAGACAGAGGGTAAATTTTGCAAAATTAAAGCCATATCATGGATGAAAACCCCAATTTTTGATGAAAATTGCCCTTAATGTACTCTAAAACCTACTAAGATGGCAGAATTTTGTCCAAATATCAAAGACCCATGATGGATCTATGCCCAAAATAGCTAATGCATAATGAAAACCCTAAATTGTGCAAGCTTAAAATGCTCAAAACTGAAATGCAAAACTTATGATCTTAAAACACTAGCGACTAGAGTGTGAGCATTTGTTGTTCCTTAACCATCATAATTAGGCTATGTGAGTTCATTTTAGCCCTATTTAGACTAATTTCACTTGAAATTAAAATAAAATGAGTATATTGGAGTTCATTTTAGTGCCCAAATCAAAAAGTGTGAAGTTCTTTTTAACCCAATTGCATGAAATTAAAAATGTGAGGCTTGTTGTTCATTAACCAACCTAATTAGAACTATGTGGATTCATTTTAAGCCATAATTTATCAAAATTGAAACCTAATTTGAGATCAAAATCCTTCAATGATGTCGATACAATAAAAAAATTTAGCCTTTTAACCCAATGTTAGTATTTTGGATGTGTTGCATTGGTTTTGTCATTGATGTCCACACTTGTTAACACTTATCAACACTTATCAGCACTTGGAGATTCTTGACTATGTTCACCAAATGTTCAGTGATTTATGCACAGTCACCGATATCTAGTTCACCAGTAGGTTATATTGTTCACTGGCACTTGGAATGACTTGGAGACTACTTGGTTATGTTGAAGACATTATTTGATCACTTGGTTTTGGTGATTTGGTTATTGATTTATTCGGGTTTGCATATTTGTTGTTACCAGCAAATAAGTCCAGGTTATGCACCGGTAAGCATATCTATTCTAGATCAGTACGACACATTATGAAGATGATTTATTATTATCATAAATGCATTGAGCCGACATGATGCATCGCATAATGATTTATTTGTAAATGATTTTATTGTAATATCTATAGTGAGCTAACCTATTCAATTGGTCTTAGGTTATGGTATAAATATAAGAGCTCATTTGTGAGATTGATATGCAATTGAGAAAAAGGATTGTAATAAGGTATATGCAAAAATAAGCAAAGCTATACACCCAGACATCATTTGAAGATTGAAGGAAGGTATTTGAAGAAGGCATATCAGAGCTAAACCAGTATTGAATCTAGCATATGGAGATGCTATTTTGTGCAGTACATTATCATTGAATTTAACTATCCAATTGTAGTCAGTGTGACTCCCATTTTATGATTGAGCAGTGAGCTCTATGCAGCTGGCCTTTCTGCATGTGCGGACTCCATATTGTAAACACATACTATCTGCAGTAGCATCATTTGATTGTGGGTAAGGCTTCCCACTGTGGTTTTACCCCTTACAAGTTTTCCACATACAAACATTTGTGTTATGTGTTGTGGATGTTATTGTCTTTATGTTTCATGCATTAATCTTTACCGGTATTGCAATTAACTGCTAAAATTGTCAACCGGCATAAAGTTTGGTTTACCGACATTAAGCATTAAGTTTTGTTTAAGTTAATTTTGTTTGAATTTATTGGACAAATTATTCACCCCCCCCCCCTCCTTTTATTTGTCTTAGGAACCTAACAATTGGTATCAGAGCCTAGTCCTCTTTTTACAGAAGTTTAATAGCTTGAGGAGATCGAATGTCTTCTAACTATTTCAGGAAGGACAGTCTGAAACTTGATGGAACAAACTATGGCATATGGAAGATCAGGATGGAGACACATTTGAATTGCATTGGAAAGGAAATATGGGATGTTACAAAGAATGGTTATACTGCTCCTACTTAAGGTCAACCTAATCCACCAAACTTGGCTAAAGATGAGGAAAATGATTGCAAAGCAAGAGAAGCACTTTTGAGCGCATTGTCAGATCAACAAATCATGGGATTATCAGATAGATCTACTGCTAAATCTATATGGGACAAATTGGAAACATTGAATGAAGGAGATTCCACAGTTAAAATTACAAAACTTGAATGCTTCCGGGTCAGCTATGAAAATCTAAAAATGGAAGAAGATGAAAGGATTTCTGCTTTTATGGAAAGAGTAAATGAAATTGTTTTAGGTATACAATATTGTGGAGGAACCTTAAGTGAAGATGAGATTGTTCATAAGTTTTAAGAGCTTTGCCACCGACATATAAAATGAAAGTTACTACTATAAATGAATTAAGAACAATGCCTAATGCATCAGTATCTAAAGACACTTTGGTTGGAAAACTTTCATCTTTTGAACTTGAGGAATTTGGTCCTATTGCTACTATAAAGATAGATCTAGCTTTTAAGGCATCATCATCATCTGTAGCATCATCATCATCATCATTTGATAAATCTGATTAGAAAGCCTTTTATGCAAGAGAACTTGAAGAAATCAGAAAGGAGAATGAAGAACTGGAAGAGCTTGAAGCACTATTTGCAAGAAAAATGCCTAAGGGTCCAGTTGGAAGTAAGTATGAAGGTAAAGCACCATTTAAATGTTTTGACTGCAATAAAATTGGTCATATGGCTTCTAGGTGTCCTGATAGACATGCAAGATTGAAAGAAGAAGCTAAAAGAACATATAAGCCTAACCCTGATTATCAAATATACAAATTCAAGAAGAATAGAGACAAATCTTGTTATTATGATGATGAAGGAGTTACTAATGACTCTGATGAGGAACTGCAGACAATGGATGGGCTTTTGTTGCTATAACAAAAGATCAACTGGCACCTACTGTTCAACTAGTAGAGCAGGCCCTGGCAGCTAAAATTGAAGATAAGGATGAATGGATCATTGATTCGGGATGTTCACATCATATGACTGGTGATAAGAGTAAATTCTTAACCTTTCAGGAATACAATGGAGGTCTAGTGAGATTTGGAGATGATAAAGTTTGTTCGATCAAAGGAAAAGGCACTATATCTATTGATGGTAAGCACAATACTGATAATCTTTACCATGTAGAAGGTTGGAAGTATAATCTTTTGAGTGTTGGTCAACTAGTTGAAAAGGGATTTCAGTTACAATTCAACACTGGTAAATGCAAAATCTTAAATAGAACTGGTTTGGAAATTGCAACCGGTAATCAGACTAGAGGTAATATCTTTCATTTGAATAACAATGAGAAAGCATGTTTGATTGCACATATTGATGAAAGTTGGTTATGGCATAAGAGACTTTGTCATGTAAACTTTGACTGCATTGTGAAAATCAGTACAACTAAGGCGGTAAGAGATTTACCTAAGATTGTTAAACCTCACAATCCGGTATGTAAGGAATGTCAATTTGGAAAGAAAGTTAGAGCATCTTTTAAGAGTATACTAGATAAATCCAATAATGCTCTTGATTTAATTCATACTTATTTATGTGGTACATCTTGAACTAGAAGTATACAAGGAGATAGATATTTTATGCTAATCATTGATGACTATTCTAGAATGTGTTGGGTTACTTTTCTCAGGGAGAAATCTGAAGCATTTGGTAAATTTAAACTATTCAAGGTGATGGTAGAGAATGAAACTGGTAAGAAAATAAAATATTTGAGATCAGATCAAGGAGGTGAATTCACATCTAAGGAATTTAATACATTCTATGAAGTGAATGGGATAAGAAGACAGTTATCAGCATCCCGGACACCCCAGCAGAATGGAGTTGTACAAAGGAAGAATAGAACTATTTTGAATGTAGCTAGAAGCATGATATTATAAGAAAATCTACCTCATATGTATTGGAGAGAAGTAGTGAATACAATAGTTTATACATTCAACAGAGTTCACATCAAAGATGAACCCGGTAAGACCCCTCATGAACTATGGTTTGGAAATACTCCTACTCTTAAATATTTTAGAATATTTGGAAGTAAATGCTATATTAGAAGAGATGAGTATATTGGAAAATTTGATCCTAGAAGTGATGAAGGAATATTTCTTGGTTATTCATCTAAAAGCAAGGCATATAGATGTTTTAACAAAAGATTGCAGAAATTGTTGAAAACTTGCAAATGTGAAGAATGATGAACAGTTTAGAGGCAATTCAAGGTCAATGGACTCTAAACCGACAATAGAGATAATCACAAATGAACCTACTATCAGTACACCAGTACAAAATGTTGATCCAGTTACACTGGCATCATCTAAGGATTCAACAGTCACTGAAGAACAACAGCAAGTAAAAACACCCAGGTATGTAAGATTGAATGACTCTGAAAGTCAGATAATTGGAAATAAATATCAAGGAGTTATGACTAGAGGAAGATTGGCAAATGAAGAGATATGTCTTATTTCTCAAATTGAACCTACATCAATTAATGAGGCATGTGAAGATAAATATTGGATTAAAGCTATGGAAGATGAATTGGAACAAATTGAAAGGAATAACACTTGGTCATTAGTTCGTTGGCCTAAAGACAAAAATGTAATTGGAACTAAATGGGTTTTCAGAAATAAACTTAATGAAGATGGAAAAGTAATCGGAAACAAAGCAAGATTAGTATGTAAGGGATATTCATAGAAAGAAGGAATTGATTACAATGAAACCTTTGCACCGGTAGCTAGAATTGAGGCAGTCAGACTATTATTGGCTTTTGCAGCTCACAAGAACTATAAAGTATATCAATGGATGTTAAATATGCATTTTTTAATGGAGATCTTGAAGAAGAAGTTTATATTGAAAAACTTGATGGATTTTCTTTGACAGATGATAAAGATATCATTTACAGGTTAAGGAAAGCTTTATTTGCATTAAAACAAGCTCCTAGAGCTTGGTATGCTAGATTGGACAAATATCTTTTAAAGCTTGGATAAACTAAAGGTAATTTTGATAGCAATCTATATTACAAAGTGACTAATGATGACATCTTGGTTATTGAAGTTTTTGTTGATGATATAATCTTTGGAGGAGAAGATGGATTGTGTAAAGACTTTTCTAATAAAATGCAGCAAGAATTTGAAATGTCTATGATTGGAGAGATTAAATTCTTTTTAGGATTGCAGATTTTGTAGACTAATAAAGGTATATTCTTATGTCAATCTAAGTACTTAAAAGAATTACTAAAGAAATTTGGCATGGAGAACTCTAAACCGGTAAGCACACCTATGACAACAATTGATAAATTATCTTTGAAGGATGAATCAACACCTGTTAATCTGACTAGATACAAGTCTATGATAAGAGGTTTACTGTATTTGACACAAACAAGACCTGATATTATGAATGCAGTATGTATTGTTTCAAGATTTCAGAGTAATCCTAAAGAAAAACATGAATCAGCAGTGAAAAGGATTTTTTGGTACCTACAAGGCACTACAAATCTTGGCTTATGGTATCCTAGAGATGAAAACTTTGATTTATGTGCATACATAGATGCTAATTGGGCAGGAGATGTAGATGACAGAAAAAGCACCACCGACAGAGCATTTTTTCTTAGTAGCAGATTAATTTCATGGTTGAGCAAGATACAAAGTTGTATATCACTATCAACTGTAGAATCAGAATATGTTGCAACAACAACTAATTGTACATAGGTATTATGGATCAAGCAAATGTTGAAGGACATAAAGGTAAAATGCAAGGAACCTATAACTATTTACTGTAATAATATGGCAGCAATTGATATATCTAAGAATCTAGTATTTCACTCTAAGACTAAACATGTTTCTATCAAATTCAATTTTCTAAAAGAGAATGTTGAAGCAAAAGAAGTGAAATTGGTTTATGTGAATACTAAAGAGCAGATTGCATATATTTTCACTAAGCCTTTGCCTAAGGAGACTTTTGAATATCTCAGAGAGCAACTTGGAGTTCTACCCTCACTAGTAGAGACTTAGACAGTTGATGTTTGTCATCAACCAGCAGAAATTAACAGAGAAAATTTATTTTGGCTTTGATGAGGAGAGCTACTTCTCAGCGGGAGTAGTTGGATAAATTGGTTAATTGGTATTTTGTAATAAGTTCTATCAACAATTTGTATTTGGTTTTGTATTGCTTTGGCATTTGATATCAAAGGGGGAGATATATTATGGAAAAACACATTATCCTTTGGGGAGAGATTATTCCTAGGGGCGAGACATTATGTATTTTGATTTCTGGTTAATGATCTCTTTGGGAGATTGTTGGTTTTTGGTTTTTGGTTTTTGGCATTTCTATTTTGGAACTTTGATGGTTTTTCCATCTTGTGTTGCCATCAATGCCAAAGGGGGAGATTGCTGGTATTTTGGATGTGTTGCATTGGTTTGGTCATTGATGTCAACACTTGTTAACACTTGTCAACACTTATTAGCACTTGGAGATTCTTGACTATGTTCACCGGCATGTTTAGTGATTTATGCACAGTCACCGGTATCTAGTTTACCGGCAGGTTATATTGTTCACCAGTACTTGGAATGACTTGGGGACTACTTGGTTATGTCAAAGACATTATTTGATCACTTGGTTTTGGAGATTTGGCTATTGATTTATTCAGGTTTGCATATTTGTTGTTACCGTCAAATAAGTCTAGGTTATGCACTGACAAGCATATCTATTCCAGATTAGCATGACATGTTATGAAGATGATTTATTATTATTATAAATGCATTGAGCTGACATGATGCATCGCATAATTATTTTATTGTTATATCTATAGTGAGCCGACCTATTCAATTGGACTTAGGTTATGGTATAAATATAAGATCCCATTTGTGAGATTGATATGCAATTGAGAAAAAGGATTGTAATAAGGTATATGCAAAAATAAGCAGAGCTATACATGCAAACATCATTTGAAGATTGAAGGAAGCTATTTGAAGAAGGCATATCAGAGCTAAACTGGTACTGAATCCAACATATGAAGATGCTATTTTGTGCAGCACATTATCATTGGATTTAACCATCCAATTGTAGTCAGTGTGACTCCCATTTTGTGATTGAGCAATGATCTCTAGGCAGCTAGCCTTTCTGCATGTGCAGACTCCATATTGTACACACATACCATCTACAGTAGTATCATTTTATTGTGGGTAAGGCTTCCCACCATGGTTTTTTCCCTTACAGGTTTTCCACGTACAAACATCTGTGTTATGTGTTGTGGATGTTATTGTCTTTCTGTTTCATGCATTAATCTTTACCGGTACTACAATTAACTACTAAAACTATCAACCGGCATAAAGTTTGGTTTACCAACATTAAGCATTAAGTTTTGGTTAAGTTAATTTTGTTTGAATTTATTGGACAACTGATTCACCCCCCCCCCTCTCAGTTGTCTTCGAGACCTAACACCCAAAATCCTATTTTCTGCACAGGCACAGTTTTGGGCCACACAAGCATAGAACCACCTTGCACAGGCGCATAAGTATCCTACATAGGTGTAGACATAGTCTGCACAGGTGCATAAATATCCTACATAGGCACATAAGACCTGAAACTTCTTAGAAAGGGTTCTTTTCCTGAAATTCAACCTGCAAAAACACTCAAGAAGGATCAAATTTAGTTAGTTCATGTCGGGTTCACCAAAAAATGTACATAAGAATCATGGAAAACATCAAATCCATCAATTAGGTAGCCACAAACCTTAATAGGCTAAGAAATTATCCTAATACACTCAATAGAAGCATGAAGACAAGATTCAAAACAAATTAAATGCAAACCTTGATGTTGAATCTCCTCCATTTGATTCTATTGTTATTCTTTCTCCTCCAAATTATGTTGGTGTCACCTACAAATGAAAAAGATTAGCAACCAAGGTGGTTGCAAGTGATGGATTGGAAAGCGACATCATGAGGGTACTTGAATTGTGGTTCACCATTATTGAGAAAAGAGAGCTCAATTTATAGACAAGTTGATGAGGATTCAAAAAGGGCAACAAAATAATTAATTGGCATGATTCATGACAAATTGATTGACAATAATTTCATGACAAGTTCCTATGTGAAAATATGACAAATTGAGATAAATTTGTGCTCATTAATTATGACATGGTTGAAAGGGAAAACAACCCTTTGATTTATGACAAATTAAGAGCAATAATTTCTCAACAATTATTACATGATTGAGAGACAAAATAGCCTCAAATTATATGACATTATTGAGCACAAAAAGAGGGCTTATTAGGAGGAGAAATTAGTGGGAAAAATTAGGAGGGAAGAATTAGTGGATTTTGAAATTCAAAAAATTGGAAAAATAGGTGGAAAAGAGGAGTTAGGAATTAGGAAATTGAAAATTAGAAATTAGGTGAAATTAATTAATAAATATTCATTCATTAATTAGTTCACAAAGAGGACATAATTATCCAATTAAATGAATATTTAATTGCGACAAGAGGACCTAGGATAAACAAAATAATTTATTTAACCTAGAAGGAAAAGTTAATAGGATTAAATGATTAAATCATGTAACCCTAGGAGATTAAATAGAAATGAAAGGACAACAATTAGTTCATGACAAAATCGAAGAAAAGAAAGATAAATATTTCAATCAAAAGGACAAAATGACAAGAAATCGACATTTATTAACTGATGAAGATCAACGACAAAATGATAAGGAATGACATTTTAAGGACCAAATTGATTGATGACAAAAGACAAAGGATCAATGACTAATAAATCCAAAATTGACAAAGATTTGATGATTGATTGAGACTGGTGATAAATCGATCAAATATTGATAAAATTTTGACTTGATGAAGGTCGAATGACATGATGTCGATATTGACAAAGACCGATGACGAATCGATCACAAATTGACAAGAGATTGATAACTCAAGGATATAAGATGATCCAAATGATGAGAGTTGATCAAAGATTGATTGAAATTGATAAAGACCAAGGACAAAACCCTAATTCGGCATTGATAAGGGTTGACGATGCCCAATTGACAAGATCATATTGACAATGATAAAGATTGAGGACAAAATCCTAATTTGACATCAATTACGATTAACGATGCTGTCATGCCCAAAATTTAGGGCAAAAACGGAACAAATTTTTTTTTTTTTTTTAAAAGATACTGATTTAATTAACAAGCACACTCTTGCGACAAGCGTTAACGAAAATTCCATTAATAAATTCGAGCTCATTCTGAAACGAACGAAGCATCGACAATCGGTTATATTCTAATCGCGGAATAACCTACTAGTTTAAATTTTATCTCCAAAAGATATTTAATTAATAGTTTTATTAAATTATTCATATCAAAAGTATTAGGAGAGATATTTTAATTTATCCTCCAATATGACTTTATAGTCTTTTTAATTCTTTTAAATTTCTCTTTACAATTTAACCAAAGTTAAAATCAGGATTAAATAAATATATACATATATACCTAATTGATTATGCATATATTTATATATTTAAAATTTTATTACTTATACAAAAATGCTCAAATTCATACATTTATGTACATATATATAATTTCCATATGTATTTATGGAAACATATATATATGTATATTTACTAAACTGGTAAATATTTTAATAATTATTTTAATTAACTGCCCTAACCTCCACTCGGTTAGGGTTTTAAACCCTTTATATTATTATATTTTTTTTTTTAAAACTGTTAAACTTCATGGCCGGGCCGAAGCCCTTGGCGACCATGAATTCCATTAACATTTTAATGCAGGTCACGGGGGAGAAAAAAAAAAGAGATCCGGCCGCGTGCGCGCCACTGTGTGAGCGCACAGTGGGCGCCGCTGGCGGCTCCACTGTGTGCCCACACAGTGGGCGCCGCTGGCGGCACCACTGTGTGGCCACACAGTGGCGGCCACGGCCGTCCACTGTGTGCCCACACAGTGGAAGCCGCAAGCGGCTCCACTGTGCGTGCACACAGTGGGCGCCGCGCGGACGTCCACTGTGCGTACGCACAGAGGAGCCCGCGGGGACCCCTAAACTTCGTTTTAGATTTTTTTTTAAAAATTAAATTTTTTTTTTAAAATAAAATACATACTATTATTTATATGTATATATATATATATAAATATATATATATTTATATATATATATATATATATATTTATAAATAACTTAAATAAGCATAGTAAAAAATAAAAGGATGAAATTTATTTCAATATAAATTTATATAAGGTTTTTTTTTTGAAGAGAATTTTACATACAAAATTCTAAACTAATATAATAAAGAAAAAAGATAACATTAAGTTTAATAAAAAAAAAATAGAAATATATATTTATATATATATATATATATATATATATAAATTCATTTATAAAGCTAGCTTTTAAATCAATGTTAACAAAAATACAATTCAAGGTATTTTATAAAGCTACATTATACTTTTTCTGGAGATAAAGAAATCCATTTATATATTCTTTTTTTAAAATAGAATATTCACTTAAAACAACTTTTTTTTTTTATAAAAAATATACATAGAAATCTTTCAACAACAATAATCTTTTATTTGCCACAAGTGAAATATAATTAAAGTCAAAATGAAAAACAAATCTTTTATTTCTTTCCATAATACAAGAAGTTTTTTGCATGCAACACAATTTAAACCCCTTTTTTTTATAAACCAGAAGTAGAAATAACAAGCTTTTCTTCTTTTTATACATCTCTAAAATATTCTACCAAATTTACAGAATGATTTCTCTGAACAGTCACAACATTAAGATTTCAAGTCTACTATTACAAATTTCAACTTGCTTATCCTTTCTCTTGAATTTGAGGCATTCATTTACAACAACTTTAAACATACATCTGCAACTGAATTCAAATATCTTCAAATACAATCTTCTGAATATCTTTTCATGAATCCTATCCTCTTTCTTCTGAATTTCCTGCATAATAGAAAACACAAAATTGACCACGGAGTGCTCACCTCCCAGCCTAGGCTAACTGGTAGCCACCCCCGAGCTCGGAGAACCAATTCCTAGACGGGTAACAAACAGGCAAACACAAAGAAACCCAAAACATACAAATATTCCAGACACATTCCCAACCTGGCTTTCACAGCACCACACTCTGGTGGTGAACATTTTCAAAGGGTGGTAGTGGACCAAATACCCTGAGGAGAATCTGCAAGTATGTAATAACAAGAAAGCCACCTCATGGCACAAATAAAATATCAAATCTCAACCCCATAATCCTTATGCCCCCCAAAGGCATTCTAGCCTTATAACCCTCCTTATGACCCCCATTGCACAAACAGGCCATGCAGCAAGGGTCACACAAAGATCCCTTGTGATCGCTCTCTAAAGAGAGTCTCTCACTCAAGGGCTGTCACTGCTACCACCCTCAAGATCCTCTTCTCTCCCAAGAGAAAGAGAGATCTTGAGAAAACTCCCAAAACACATTCATTCATAAAACAAAACCAAAAGATTTTCAAACATTCGTTTTCAAGAATACAGATTTTCTTATTCAACAACTTTCAGAAATAAACAAAAACAAGTCATTAAAAGTAAAAATGAAACCAACCTTAATCTGCCCAAAGGTTATAATGATATCTGAAGAAGAGCTGCCCAATCCACAATCCTTTATTTTCCTTAATCAATTTCTTTATCCCATTATTTTTCTTCCAAATTTTTCTTCTGTCTCCAAAAATGGAGAGTGGGTGATTAACCAGCTATTCCCAAAAATCCTCCTTAAGAAGCTCACTCACTGAGTTCTCACAGGATTCTAAGAAAAATCAACAAAAAAGAAGAAAGCAAAAATGCAAAAAAAGACTTTTCTTCCAAGAGGGAAAATCTGGATTTGATTTTCCTTCAATTTTCAATTTTCGCTCAACTCAAAAAAGCCAATTTTTAAAGCGTTAAAAAGATCATAATAAAGTAGAAACTTGCCTAAAATTACCCCTAACCCCTAGGTATACCTTATGGGCTTCAGGAAACCCTAATAAACTACCCCTAGGTGTACATTTAACCCATTTTAAACCCCTCTGGAGTTTATTTTCGGGTCAAACATAAGTTGACCACACCAAATATTATATTCTCAAAATATCTTTTTGACAACACATTATTTTATTTAAAATTAATAATAATTAACACTTTCCCATCAAGAGACAAGATAAAATATTAAAATTTAAATCCTCACATGTGTCAAGTGACACTAATAAAATACTTTTACAAAAATAAACATGAAATTGTCTCTTGAGGTTTTTACACAATAAATTTAAATAACACATAACACACATGCAGCATATACTGATACGAATAAAATACAACACAAACGGGGTGTTGTCTCTCCAAATAGACAAACCCTGGCTTTACGAACATACATAAGTCTAGGTTTGATTCTCCGTAATTTTCCATGGTCACATGGTAAATTTCCTGCGCATCTCAATTTACACATTAGTACTCCCAAATATTCATATAAAATATAATTCAATAATATAACAATGCACATCATTACTTGCATACAATTTTCATCTGCACAGATTGAATACATCTTTTGTCAAGCAAATTCACATAAACAATTTTCATCCCAATTCACATAAACTAAACATACATCATAGTTCTATATTCAAAGTAAAGTCCTGCAAATTCATTAACGACATCTATCATTGCAATATCATTCTATCTAATAATCATGTAGTGTTCTATCACATAAAGCATGTAAGTAAAACATCAATTCATAGCAATGTTATCCAATATCCTGAAATCATATAATTTCTAAGTCTCAAAATGCATCAAAACAAAGTATCCATAGTAGTCTAAAATATAAAATCCACTGAATGTCAAACTGAGTCGAGGTGAGGCCTCACATCCTCCCCCTCTAGGCATGAACTTCCTCCTGGAGTTCATCAAAGAGGTGAGGGTACTCTGATCTCATACGTGCTGCGTCCTCCCATGAAGCCGTAACCTCATCATAACAATCCCACTGGACCCTAACCTGGTCCAGCTCTCGACCTCGAAGGGCCAATGTCCGGCGTGCCAAAATGCGAATGGGCTCCAAAGCTAGCTGCCCGTCCGACTCCACCTGCAAGGCATCCCAATCTAAAATATGAGACTCATCATAGATATATTTTCTCAAAACTAAAACATGAAACACATCGTGGATGCGTGACAGGCTAGGTGGCAAAGCTAAACGGTAGGCAACTGGGCCTATCCTCTCCAGAATCTCAAAAGGTCCTACAAAGCGAGGTGCGAGCTTAGAACCCTTTCCGTAACGGATCGGACTCTTATGCGGTCGCACTCTCAAGAAAACTCTGTCACCAACCAAGTAACTACGGTCAATCCTTTTTGCATCGGCATACTTCTTCTGTCTATCCTGAGCCTCTCTGAGACGCTGCCTAATCAAATCCACTTGCTGTTCCATATCTCGAACTAACTCAGGACCAATAGCAACTCTATCCTCTATGCGATCCCAACTCAAAGGCGTCCTGCAAGGCCTGCCGTATAATGCCTGGTAGGGTGGCATTCCCAAAGAAGTGTGATGCCCATTGTTATAGGCAAACTCCACTAAGGGAAGATACTCCTCCCACCGGGTCTGATGATCCATGACGTACATACGAAGCATATCCTCTAACACCTGATTGACTCTCTCTGTCTGACCATCTGTCTCCGGGTGATAAGCTGTATTGAAATTGAGCTTTGTGCCCATAGCTGTCTGTAATGACTTCCAAAAGGTAGAAGTGAAAAGAGAATCCCTGTCAGAAATAATCTTGCGGGGTACGCCATGTAGTCTAACAATGTCTCGCAAGAACACCTGTGCTACTGCTGGAGCTGTGAATGTAGTACGAACTGGTGAAAAGTGAGCTACTTTGGTCAGCTTGTCAACTGTCACCAAGATAGCATCATGGCGACGAGAAGACATAGGGAGACCAATGATGAAATCCATGGATATAGTATCCCACTTCCACTCTGGTATAGCATGAGACTGAAGCAACCCACCTGGATGGCGGTGCTCTGCCTTTACCCTCTGACACTCGAGACACCGAGCTACTATCTCAGCAATGAGCTGCCGCATTCCCGGCCAATGATACAACTGCCTCAAGTCTGCATGCAACTTCTTAACCCCGGGATGCGCTGCATAAGGAGCTCTATGAGCTTCCGAGACAATGAACTCTCGCAACCCTCCGGAGGAAGGTACATAAATGTGCCCTCTGTGGCGTAATAGTCCATCGGACTCCAAAGAATAATCCACATATTTCCCCTCTAGTGTGACCGGAGAACGTAACACCTGACAAACCTCTGCATACCATCCATCCTCTGACAAATGCCGAAGTATGCGGTCCCTCAAGTCTGTGCCCATGGATATGGTGTAAACCTCATGACGTCTCCTACTCAAGGCATCTGCAACTACATTTTCCTTTCCCTTGATGTAGTGAACGTCAAAATCATATTCGCACAAAAACTCCATCCATCTCCTCTGACGTGCATTAAGGTTCGGCTGAGTGAAGATATACTGAAGACTCTGGTGATCTGAATGCAACTCAAAGTGATGTCCTAAAAGGAAGTGTCTCCACCTCACAAGTGCATGCACTACTGCCGCGAGCTCAAGGTCGTGAGTGGGATAATTAAGTTCATGAGTCTTAAGTTTCCTAGACTCGAAAGCTATGGCCCTACCACCTTGCATAAGAACTGCCCCTAAACCCTCTAAGGAAGCATCGGTACAAACCATGAAATCAGCTGAAGGATCTGGTACAACAAGGATAGGAGCGCTAGTAAGTGCCTTCTTGAGTTCCTGAAAGGCCTTCTCGCACTTCTCTGTCCACTCAAATTTCTTCCCTTTACGCTGAAGAGAGGTAATAGGGTGTGCGACTCTGGAGAAACCTTCGACAAAACGTTGGTAATATCCTGCTAAACCCATAAAACTCCTGACCTCTGTCACACTGGTAGGCGCTGGCCAATCCATAATAGCCCTAATCTTTAATGGGTCCACTGAGATCCCATCGCCAGAAATAACATGTCCAAGGTACCTGACCTCAGATCGAAAGAAAGCACACTTCGATAGGCTGCCAAACAACTGGTTATCTCGCAAACACTGCAATACCTGTTTCAGGTGCTCCTCATGCTCCTTCTCATTCCGAGAATATATCAATATATCATCGAGGAACACAATAACAAAACGATCCAGAAAGGTACGGAACACCCCATTCATGAGACTCATAAAAACTGCTGGGGCATTCGTAAGTCCAAAGGGGACTACGGTGAACTCATAGTGACCATATCTAGTGCGAAATGCGGTCTTGTGGATATCACTTTCCACTATTCTCAACTGATGGTATCCTGACTTCAGATCTATTTTGGAAAAGACTTTGGCACCCTGAAGCTGGTCAAATAAATCATCAATTCTAGGCAAAGGATATCGGTTCTTGATGGTTACTTTATTTAGCTGCCGATAATCCATACACAATCGGAGAGATCCATCCTTCTTCTTAACGAAGATAACTGGTGCACCCCACGGGGATACGCTAGGACGGATATGACCCTTCTCAAGAAGTTCCTCAAGCTGAATTTTAAGTTCATTAAGCTCATTTGTGGTCATTCTATAAGGTGCTCTGGAAACTGGCTCGGCTCCTGGTACTAAGTCTATATGAAAATCAATCTCTCTGCGGGGAGGCATTCCCGGTAACTCTGAAGGAAATACATCTGAATATCCCTGAAGGATAGGATGGTCATCGAGCGATGTTTCTTTTTCCTCCTCTTCTCCTCTGTCACTGATAGTGATAGCGAAAAGCTGACATCCCTTCCGCATGCTCCGCTTGAGCTGCATTGCGGAGATCATACGAAGAGACACTGGCCTCTGAATCCCGGTGATAACTATGGGCGAACCATGATCATCCTCACACTCGATCTTTTTCAGGCGGCAATCCATCTTGGCTCTGTGGGCATAAAGCCAATCCATGCCAAGTACGATTCCGTAAGATCCAAGTGGAGTCACTCTAAGGTCTACTACAGTGGTGGTCTTGCCAATCTGCAACTGACATGCCCTAACCTCGGATTCCACTGACACTCTAGCCCCTGAAGCTAATTCCACTTCCCAACTGACACCCTGCCTAGTTGCCACTAGCCCGCAACGCTCCACAACCAATGGAGATATAAAGGAGTCAGTAGCTCCTGAATCAAACAAAATAGATACATTGTTACCTCTGATTATACCTGAAGATTCGATAACCGTGGCTTGATGATCGGCCTGGCGGTTGTCAACCGCTGCAAATACTCTATGGGACCTGCCCATATCACCAACTGTCGGCTCTGAAGCGGCCATCCGCTGACTCCCTGCTACCTGTCCCTGAGGGCAATCCCTCGCCAAGTGCCCCATGGCTCCACAAGTAAAGCAAGCACCCCGTGCCTGGAACTGGGCACCCTGAGGCCTAGAAAATCCCTGACCTCCTGTCCTACTGGATCCGCTGTACCCACCCCTGGAGGACTGCTGAGTCCCCGCCGGCTGTGTGTACTGCCCCTGTGCTCTCTGATCACGTTTCTGTCCCTGAGTCTGCCATTGCTTGGGCTTGGAGCCCTGCGGATACTGTGGAGGCTTCTGCCTCTGGTTCTGTGGTGTCTGTTGTGGAGGAGGGGGTTTGGAGAACCCCTGAGAATTTCGGTTGTTCCCCTTCCAATGTGGTTTCTGAAATCCATAAGTCTGAGGTGCGGGATTTCGGTTCTGATACCGATCCCTATTATCCTGAGGTCTAACCTGAATTTCCTCGGCAATCAGTGCCTTCTCTACAGCAACCCGAAGGCTCTCTGGAGCGGACATCCTAACAGGCCCGGCTATACCGGCATTCAATCCCCTAATGAAGCGGTTTACAAGAAGTTTCTCATCCTTTAGATAATCTACATATGGCAACAACTCAAAGAATTTACTCTCATACTGGGTTACTGACAAGCCTTTTTGTTGGAGATCATGAAATTCGTCTATACGACGCTGCCTGAAGTGCTCTGATAGGTACCTCTCACGGAACCTCTCGGTGAATATCTCCCAAGTGAGTGTATCAGGTACTAATCCGCATTTGTACTCTTCCTGTCTCCACCAGGTGGAGGCTGTCCCTCTCAGAAGATGAACTGCAACACGTGCTTTCAGGTTGCTCTCATAAGAACGCAACGCAAAGCACCTCTCAAGACTCAGAAGCCATGCCTCGGCCTCTACTCCATCTGTAGAACCTCCGAAGGATGGTGGTTGGAGGCGCATGACCTCCCTGATGAGATCCCCTGGATCTCGACGACCTCTCTCAAAATAGACTGGCTCCACCGCAGGAGGTGGTCCTGGCATATGCACTGACTCTGGCTCATTACCACCCTGGCTCTCTACAGGAATCAGAGTCGGGCTCCTGCTTCATTCTCTATCAATAGATCTATGACTCCCAGAGTCATGACTCCTAACCGGAGGGTTCTCTGCAGGAATCCTTTCCTGAACAATGCCAATGAGATTCTGAATGGCTGCTAGAAGGTCACGGTTAGGTTCATTTGGCTGTTCGGGAGGTGCTCCTAGGTTCTCCTCTGGAACCGATGCCTCCCTCTCTTCCTCATCGCGAGCTAGGCGCTCACGTCTAGAACCCCGTCCGCGCTTGCGAGCTTGTCGCGTCAACGGAGGCATCCTAAGAGGAAAATAATACAAAACAATTAATTTATTTCTTTTAGAATTAAATTTATTTAAATGCAAAATTCCTTTTAACAAAATAAATTTTTTTTTTTAATTATTCTAAGGCGAAACGTAAGTGAGTAAGGCTCCTAGTGTGGAAACCCTGCTCTGATACCAAAATGTCATGCCCAAAATTTAGGGCAAAAAAAGAACAAATTTTTTTTTTTTTTTTAAAAGATACTGATTTAATTAACAAGCACACTCTTGCGACAAGCGTTAACGAAAATTCCATTAATAAATTCGAGCTCATTCTGAAACGAACGAAGCATCGACAATCGGTTATATTCTAATCGCGGAATAACCTACTGGTTTAAATTTTATCTCCAAAAGATATTTAATTAATAGTTTTATTAAATTATTCATATCAAAAGTATTAGGAGAGATATTTTAATTTATCCTCCAATATGACTTTATAGTCTTTTTAATTCTTTTAAATTTATCTTTACAATTTAACCAAAGTTAAAATCAGGATTAAATAAATATATACATATATACCTAATTGATTATGCATATATTTATATATTTAAAATTTTATTACTTATACAAAAATGCTCAAATTCATACATTTATGTACATATATATAATTTCCATATGTATTTATGGAAACATATATATATGTATATTTACTAAACTGGTAAATATTTTAATAATTATTTTAATTAACTGCCCTAACCTCCACTCGGTTAGGGTTTTAAACCCTTTATATTATTATATTTTTTTTTTTAAAACTGTTAAACTTCATGGCCGGGCCGAAGCCCTTGGCGACCATGAATTCCATTAACATTTTAATGCAGGTCACGGGGGAGAAAAAAAAAAGAGATCCGGCCGCGTGCGCGCCACTGTGTGAGCGCACAGTGGGCGCCGCGGCTCCACTGTGTGCCCACACAGTGGGCACCACACAGTGGCGGCCGCGGCCATCCACTGTGTGCCCACACAGTGGAAGCCGCAAGCGGCTCCACTGTGCGTGCACACAGTGGGCGCCGCGCGGACGTCCACTGTGCGTACGCACAGAGGAGCCTGCGGGGACCCCTAAACTTCGTTTTAGATTTTTTTTTAAAAATTAATTTTTTTTTTTAAAATAAAATACATACTATTATTTATATGTATATATATATATATATATATAAATATATATATATTTATATATATATATATATATATATTTATAAATAACTTAAATAAGCATAGTAAAAAATAAAAGGATGAAATTTATTTCAATATAAATTTATATAAGGTTTTTTTTTTGAAGAGAATTTTACATACAAAATTCTAAACTAATATAATAAAGAAAAAAGATAACATTAAGTTTAATAAAAAAAAAATAGAAATATATATTTATATATATATATATATATATATATAAATTCATTTATAAAGCTAGCTTTTAAATCAATGTTAACAAAAATACAATTCAAGGTATTTTATAAAGCTACATTATACTTTTTCTGGAGATAAAGAAATCCATTTATATATTCTTTTTTTAAAATAGAATATTCACTTAAAACAACTTTTTTTTTTTATAAAAAATATACATAGAAATCTTTCAACAACAATAATCTTTTATTTGCCACAAGTGAAATATAATTAAAGTCAAAATGAAAAACAAATCTTTTATTTCTTTCCATAATACAAGAAGCTTTTTGCATGCAACACAATTTAAACCCCTTTTTTTTATAAACCAGAAGTAGAAATAACAAGCTTTTCTTCTTTTTATACATCTCTAAAATATTCTACCAAATTTACAGAATGATTTCTCTGAACAGTCACAACATTAAGATTTCAAGTCTACTATTACAAATTTCAACTTGCTTATCCTTTCTCTTGAATTTGAGGCATTCATTTACAACAACTTTAAACATACATCTGCAACTGAATTCAAATATCTTCAAATACAATCTTCTGAATATCTTTTCATGAATCCTATCCTCTTTCTTCTGAATTTCCTGCATAATAGAAAACACAAAATTGACCACGGAGTGCTCACCTCCCAGCCTAGGCTAACTGGTAGCCACCCCCGAGCTCGGAGAACCAATTCCTAGACGGGTAACAAACAGGCAAACACAAAGAAACCCAAAACATACAAATATTCCAGACACATTCCCAACCTGGCTTTCACAGCACCACACTCTGGTGGTGAACATTTTCAAAGGGTGGTAGTGGACCAAATACCCTGAGGAGAATCTGCAAGTATGTAATAACAAGAAAGCCACCTCATGGCACAAATAAAATATCAAATCTCAACCCCATAATCCTTATGCCCCCCAAAGGCATTCTAGCCTTATAACCCTCCTTATGACCCCCATTGCACAAACAGGCCATGCAGCAAGGGTCACACAAAGATCCCTTGTGATCGCTCTCTAAAGAGAGTCTCTCACTCAAGGGCTGTCACTGCTACCACCCTCAAGATCCTCTTCTCTCCCAAGAGAAAGAGAGATCTTGAGAAAACTCCCAAAACACATTCATTCATAAAACAAAACCAAAAGATTTTCAAACATTCGTTTTCAAGAATACAGATTTTCTTATTCAACAACTTTCAGAAATAAACAAAAACAAGTCATTAAAAGTAAAAATGAAACCAACCTTAATCTGCCCAAAGGTTATAATGATATCTGAAGAAGAGCTGCCCAATCCACAATCCTTTATTTTCCTTAATCAATTTCTTTATCCCATTATTTTTCTTCCAAATTTTTCTTCTGTCTCCAAAAATGGAGAGTGGGTGATTAACCAGCTATTCCCAAAAATCCTCCTTAAGAAGCTCACTCACTGAGTTCTCATAGGATTCTAAGAAAAATCAACAAAAAAGAAGAAAGCAAAAATGCAAAAAAAGACTTTTCTTCCAAGAGGGAAAATCTGGATTTGATTTTCCTTCAATTTTCAATTTTCGCTCAACTCAAAAAAGCCAATTTTTAAAGCGTTAAAAAGATCATAATAAAGTAGAAACTTGCCTAAAATTACCCCTAACCCCTAGGTATACCTTATGGGCTTCAGGAAACCCTAATAAACTACCCCTAGGTGTACATTTAACCCATTTTAAACCCCTCTGGAGTTTATTTTCGGGTCAAACATAAGTTGACCACACCAAATATTATATTCTCAAAATATCTTTTTGACAACACATTATTTTATTTAAAATTAATAATAATTAACACTTTCCCATCAAGAGACAAGATAAAATATTAAAATTTAAATCCTCACATGTGTCAAGTGACACTAATAAAATACTTTTACAAAAATAAACATGAAATTGTCTCTTGAGGTTTTTACACAATAAATTTAAATAACACATAACACACATGCAGCATATACTGATACGAATAAAATACAACACAAACGGGGTGTTGTCTCTCCAAATAGACAAACCCTGGCTTTACGAACATACATAAGTCTAGGTTTGATTCTCCGTAATTTTCCATGGTCACATGGTAAATTTCCTGCGCATCTCAATTTACACATTAGTACTCCCAAATATTCATATAAAATATAATTCAATAATATAACAATGCACATCATTACTTGCATACAATTTTCATCTGCACAGATTGAATACATCTTTTGTCAAGCAAATTCACATAAACAATTTTCATCCCAATTCACATAAACTAAACATACATCATAGTTCTATATTCAAAGTAAAGTCCTGCAAATTCATTAACGACATCTATCATTGCAATATCATTCTATCTAATAATCATGTAGTGTTCTATCACATAAAGCATGTAAGTAAAACATCAATTCATAGCAATGTTATCCAATATCCTGAAATCATATAATTTCTAAGTCTCAAAATGCATCAAAACAAAGTATCCATAGTAGTCTAAAATATAAAATCCACTGAATGTCAAACTGAGTCGAGGTGAGGCCTCACAGATGCCCAACTGACAAGATTGAATTGACAATGATAAAATTGAGGACAAAACCCTAATTTGACATCAATTACGATTGATGATGTCAAATTTATAAGACAAAATGATTGATAACGACCAATGATTTAAAGTCATGATGATATCAACAAGACCTAATTGAAAATGCAAGAAAAACAATCAAAAGAGGAAGAAAGCACAGTGTCATGCTTGTGAAGTGTGATACCTACAGCTACAACACAAACACTCAATAGATCATTACAAGCATGGCTAGCAAATAATAAGCAAATAAGAATGAACAATGACAAAGTGACCTATTGCCTCCTAAGAGATGCGAGTATGGATTTGCTTTCAGATCTGGATAAGCAATCCCAGTGACTTGACTACACCTAGATGGAGGATTTTAAATGATAATGATATGCAAAGATGAGATTGATTATGATAAATTGATCCAAGAGACTAATTAAGATAATGATATGCATAATTAAGCTATGATGATGATACAATTAAGGTAGAAAAGAGATTGATTAAGCTACATGATTCAACAATTATGCTAGAAAATGATCAAATTAAGCTAATGCAATTGCCTATAACAATGATGCTCAAATGATATGTCTATAGTAGCAATGCCTAAATTGATAATTAGATGGGATCCTTATTGCTCCAAAATGGGGGATATTTATAGGATTTCCAAGGCTAGGGGTGAGGTGACAAGAATCAATGGTCAAGATTGAGTCTGAAGATCTCAAGGGTGAAATTGGAGGAAGTTGGAGAAGAGGTTGGAGGAAGGGACACTTGTCATCTCTATGGTGACAAGTGTCAAGGAGCTTTTCTCATAAAAGGGCAAGTGTCCAAGAGAGGAGACATGTGGCCAAAGTTCCATGTGTCTCAAGAAGAAAATATCCACACCATAGGAGGTTAGGATAAGAAGGTTAGAATGTGCAAGATAGGATAGGGTTAGTTAAGCCCAAGGTTAGGTGGAATGGGTTAGGTTAGAGGGACAGTTAGGTTAGGTGGTTAGAAGTTAAGAAGCATGTGGGTAATTTAAATTTAAAAATTCAAATAATAGGAAAAGACTAATTAATTCTCAACAACTCATAAATTGATTTGTTTTAATTAATTAGAGGATTAGAAGAATTGATTGAAATGGGGGGAAGATTAATTAATTTGAATTAATTAATCAAAGGGGGCCATTGAAATGAACCTATTAAATAAATCCTTAGATTTATTAATAAGTAGATGAAAGGGAGAATTTAATCAAATTGCCTAATGAATTCAATTAAATTGGGAAGGGGGATTAATTAAATAATTGCTTATTTAATTAATCATCTTCAGACCATTTTTAGGTGTATACATTTTGCCCCTATTTGAAGCGAGGTGTGATGACACATTGATTCAAAGAATAATATCATTTTGATGGTGATATTGGTTTGATAAGATGTCCTGGCTATTGATTGATAAATTGTGATACGATGATGCCCCCTCCGGAGATCAATTGAGATAATTGACCTTTGGAGTTTTTTGGATCTTTGCAAAATTGATGTCCTGATTAGAAATGATTTGATGTCTGCAACTCTGGTTGATGAAAGTGTGAGTTCTACGATCACGGTGTTATGGTTTTTGATTATTGATAAAGCTTGATTTATTAGATTGATAAGATCAAGATTCAGTCTGGTTTCAAGAATGACACCTCCTGTATAAGACAAATATGATCAAAGCGCCTGGTTTCAGGAACGATATATCCTATATAAGACTTGATTAGAATGTATAGTTCTAGGAAAGATACATCCTATATAAGATATGATAGAATAGATTTAGATGTGATCGATTGATAGAATTGATAAGGTTGATTCGATAAAGAATTGACAGTTTGTTGATATCAAGTTGCAGGAAGATTTAGATATGCTGATGTTGGTTTTGTTGAGAGTGTAGCATAACATTTTTGTTGGGCTGACAATAACTAGAGAGAGATGGTCATCAATCTGATTGTGTATACACTTGTGTGTTACTTCTTATCAGATTGCCATTAGTTTTATGTCAAAGTTATACTATATACTCTAGTCGGTTAACACTACCGAATCATGCAGTCGGTATACACAGAGAAGTCGGTATGCACACTCTAGTTGGTTACAAAAGAAAACAGTCACAGAACGCATTATATGCCGAGTTGTCTACCAAGTATCTTTTCATGTCTACCGAGCAGCAAATATGACACACCTAGTTGATATACACCGAGTGAAACATGTTACCAGATTCATTGAACCTGGACATGCATATGACAACGTGTTACAAGATCGAGGCACATCAAACCGTTATCACATTGGAAATTGCACTAGAAGATTGTGTATGATTATGAGGTCATCTAACCAATGAAATATTTTGCATGATTATTCATTCAATAAATCGTGTTTATAAGATCGAAGCAATGAATTGGATCACCATCTTAAGAAATCTATTTATACAGCATGAGATAAGGGTGTATGTATGAATGTAAGAAGACTGTTACAGAGACAAAGAGGTCACCGAGAAGGTTTTTAGAGAACAGTCGAAGAACAAAGTAAATAGAAGGGTTTACCAAGTTACTATATGGATTACCAAGGTATGTTATAAGCAAGGTAATCTATTTTGAGCACATAGAATCTGCTATAACATTTTAGATGTAAAATTGTAGATATTTGTAATGATTTTATTGTAATATTGTGAAGTTGAAAGAGAAACCTTTAATAGGGTAAAAGACTCTAATCAAGTCTATAAATTGTAAAGCCTCTAACCAGGTGCAACATTTAGATTAAGTGTTGTAAAATCCTTTAGCAAGGTAGATCTAATAGATCTTGTTACTCCTAATAGGGTAAGCTATCAGAAATAGCTAAACATGTAGCTCTAACCGAGCACTCTTTATTATTGCAGTAGTGAAGTTGTGGGTACCATCCCCAGCGTAGTTTATCTCTCTAACCAAGAGTTTCTGCGTAACCAAAATATGTGTTATGGAGTGAATCATGTATGATTGTTATCTATTTGTTTTAGCTTTATTTTATGTTACTACACTATTCAATTTATGCATAACAGTAAAGATATTGTTCAAGAAAAGTTTTGGAGTACTGATTCACCCCTCCCCTCTCAGTACATTAGCTTTCCATATTGGGCCTAACAATTGGTATCAGAGCTTGAATCTTGGAAAAAGGTTTAACTACGTAAAGAGAAAGATCTTATCAATGGAAGGCTATAAACAATCTTGGAGGATTGTGTATCTGCAAGAAGAGTTGGATCATGCTAATCAAGTGATTGCAGACATGCAGAGGCAAATACAAAAATCTCTAAAAGTGAGAAGAAGATAATCTAATGATTTGCAGTACTCTCAAGAGTTAGTGGAACAAATTGAGACATCATCTGAGAATAGTATATCTGAAGAAACTAAAGAAATGATTGGAGTATTGAAAGAAAACAACAAAGCACTGGCTGATCAACTAAAAGCAATGAAAAGAGAACATGAACATTTCAGCACACAGATGACTGAAAATCTTGATGCATTCAAAACAGTTGAGGATAAAGCAAGAGATCTAGAAAGAGAGAAACAACAACTTGAAGTCTTAGTATCTGATAAGAATGATGAAATCACAAGGTTAACTGGAATTCAACAAAACCTATCAGATCAACTAGGTTATGCACATCATGAAGCAATTATGAAGAATGATGAGAATCAAGCTTTGAGACTTGAAATATCAAAGTTGACCGATGAGCTTAAATCCATAGAAACACTGAAGAAGAGTTATGAAGCATCAAAGATGTTGGATGAGCAACTAAATACAAGAAGACCCAATAGAGATGTAGGACTCGGTTACAAAGGAAAAGACACTACCGAAAAAGGAATTCATACTACCGAGAGAGGAGAATCATCAAAGCAAGCTGGAAACAAGAATAAAATCAAAAGAAAGAAGCCTATTTGCAACTACTATGCAAATCAAGGTCACACTGCCAACAGATGCCAAATCAGAAAAGGTAAGCAACCGAATGTCACTAAGTCCATTGGTTATTGTTACAATTGCAATAAATATGGTCACACATCTAATCAATGTACGACAAAGTCTGTTAACAATTATCAGAAGGCAAAATTCAAAGGGTTTTGTAAAAACTGCAATAGATATGGGCATATTACAGAGAAGTGCTAGATTAAGCAAAAGAACTATATGTGGTATGCACACCGAGCAAATGCTAGAGGTTACCGAACTCACACAGATCCTTACCGACAGTATTTTGTAGTACCATGGGATTACAATACAAGGATATGGTGTGAATATTGTGGTAGATATGGACATATAAGTGCCAACTGTTTTATAAGGTTTGGAATGAACAACAAAAGATCATGGATAAATCCTGGTATGGCATGTTTTCATTGTCACAAAGTTGGACACTTGGCTGGAGATTGCAGAGATCAACCTAGAAAAGACACTGAGGAAATAAAAGAAAAATTAAAGATGATTTGGATAAAGAAGGAAGTTGTGTCAAATGAAGAAAGCACCTTACCTACCGAGTTAGGTGCACCTATTACAAATTAATCGGTAAAGGTATGAAGGGACTGCATTCTCTAAAGGTTAAAATCATAACAGTTCCTATTCTATTATGTACTAAATTCAAAATCTGCATAGTTAAGATGTATTATTAAGTTTAAAATTCTATCAAAGTCTTTTGAAGCACTTTACAGGAAACCTGTCAAGTCAGTGTATACAGGAAGCCTGTCAAGTCGGTAAATGAAGGAAGCTTGGTTACTCGGTTAAAACAAAAAAGAGAGAGTAAATTGGTTAAAGAGGAACTGAGTGCATTTAATGTTTTTGACCTAACCCACACGGAGCTCGATAAAGTATTTTGTGCACTTAAAAGAATTTTTGCGATCATTTACACTTACCAAGTTTTCAAGAGAGCAGAGCAAGCGATTCCAAGGTGATCAAAACCTCATTCAAAGAAAATCCAAGGTATTTACATCAATCTCATTGCACTATTAAGCTAGTTTACCCATCTTATCTAGTTGCCATTATCTACTAAGTATAAAGCGTCTGTTGTTTGAAATCCTGAAACCTTAAGGACTCTTTACTAGTTTTTAACTGAAATCTTAAATGGTGCCCAAGATCCAAGATCCCATAGTTGTCAAGAATGTAGAGACGCTCTCACTAAAATACTCTTTGACTCCCAAAGTCACTTCCGAACTAGATGACAAAACCACCTTTTCACTCATCCTGGACAGAGTATTGTTAGTCGAAGATGTAAGATTCTTCACCAAATGTCGTGTTGAAGAAATCGGTCATGTTGAAATCAGAGACACATATGATGAATTGTGCACCAATGGTAAAATGGATAGCAAGTATGAGCATATTAAGATCAAGGGATTAACTAAAGCCCTAACATATCACCATGTGTTCAAACCCCAGTGGGTCAAGTTTTTTCTGAGCAGAGTTCATGATGATTTCATGTGGCTAGAAGAGCAACCATTTAAAATCACCAAGGAAATCATTCATGTGACCACCGGTTGTCCTATCTATGATCATGCCCAAGCCTAGAAGATGATATCACAGAAGGAATTGATCAGTTTAACGGAAGTAGAATTTGATTACAGAGGACTGAAACTGAACAATGTCACTGATGTAGAACTTAAGTTTGCTATTAGAGTAATTGGTTACTGTTTCTTCCTATCGGCAAGGGAAAACAGTGTACCCTGTGCAGCAGTTGACTTAGCTTATAAAATAGTGAAAAAGGGAATGAAAGTTGACTTATGTGAAGTGTTATTGAAGAACCTGTTTGAGAATCTGAACACAATAAGGAAGCCAAAGAAGAACAACTCGGGAAATACTCTAAAGTTTTGTTCACTTCTTGTATGCATGTTTTTCTAGTATGAAAAATTCTTTCCATTAGTCGGTAAAGTTGTTTGGGAGCTACACTGACCAATCACCCATCAGATTAATGACTTCATTAAGAAGTTAGGAGATAATTTCAATGATAACATGGATAATTACTTCAATAAATTTCAAGAGAAAATGCATAACAGATACCGAATTCCACCCCAGCTAGTGGAGAAATATAAAGGTGACATATGATTTGAGGTAGAAACTGATTACTGTTATGTGAATGTTGTGGAACCGAGAACTCAATCTTTGCCACCGATGGGTTACGAGATTGATTTTGACATCACACAATAGCAAATTGATGCATTTCTTACATTACCAAGGCATACTACCGAGCTAAGATATGGAACCTATGAAGAAGTAAAGGAAAAGGTAAAAATGAGCATTGTAGTACCCAAAGCTACAAGAAAAGCAACAAAGATGATTAAGGCATTTTCAAAGAAAGTCGGAGAAGATTCTTCCTCCACACCTATCAAAGGCACTCTTGCCATCACAGAAGAGGAATTTGAAGCTCAAGAGGCAGCTATAACACTAAGCACTGAATTTCCTAAGGGTAAAGTGTTAAAAGGGAAGAAACTGGACACTTCAAAGGCCCTATCGACTCCTCCTCCAACAAAGAGACCTAACACAAGAGCATCTGGAGCATCATCGAGTAAGAAATAAAAGAGTGTTATTATTCCCAAGGTAACAAAGACATACAAGAAATCTACTCGGAGACTCATTCTGGCAAAAGAGTCTAGTGATACCGAATCAGAAGATGCAAACAAATTCCAGATTGTCAAGAGCAAGAAGGTAAATATACATAGTGTTGAAAACTTCTGTGCTAATCTAAAAGAATATGGAGGATTTGGTCCATTTAGATATGTCAAGTATGAAACTAGAAATAATGATGAGAAGAGACAAATTGAAGAAGCTGTCATCTGCACACTTCTAAAGTTTCGGTTAGCTCCATTGGAACTAGTTAAGTCACTTCCAAATGAACTTTACTTGCATATTGATAATAGGTGGAAGTATGCAATGGACTCAGAAAAACAAATTAGAGAAATAATTATAGTCCATCTCTTTCTTGATATGTCAGTAGCCGAAATAAAGGAACAATTGACAACCTACAATTCAAAGTTTCTTGTCAAACAAAGAGCCTTAAAACTGATGAATGGGCTATATATTGATGTAGAAATTGAGACAAAAGCAAAGTGGAAGGAAATCTTCAAAATCAAGGATGTCAGTGAACAAACTATAGTTGAAATCGTTGATGTCACCAAGCATGATCTTGATGTCACTGAGCAAGGTCCTGATGCTACCGAACAAGACCCTACAGACACCATTCAAAAAGATAAAGATGTCATGGATACAGAAGCACCTGAGTAGGAAATGATAGAAGGCACTACATATGAAAAACTTGTATCTAGTGAATCCATTTTATAGTAAGTTTAGCCTTATCCCCCGGTCAATCAACCTGTCTCTACCGAAACTCCTCAGGGTACAGCACAAGGCACCGAAGGTCACAAGTCTATAGCAGGAGAAGCTACTACTCAAGAACAGACCTCACAAGCACCTTCGAGTACTGAAAATGTTGCAGCTGAGACACCCAGTACCGAGACACCAAAAGACCAAAGTGTTGCCTCTACTGAGAAACCTACCAAGGGTTAGCAAGCCTCCCAAGCTATTGTCTTGGTTCAACCGGCCAAAGGTAAAGAGAAGAAGGTGAAAAAGCATAGTTTCAAAGTTGATTTGTCTAAACCAATAGTGTTGCCCAATGTAGATATATCAAAATTAAAGGGGCAAGCACTCATTGATTTTGGTGAACTGTGCAAAGCAAAGCCCGAACAAGAAAAATAGATGGCCATACAAAAGAAGAATAAAGTACTTCAAAAGGTGAAGACACTGCTATCAGATATGATACCTACAGCTAAAGTGTCAACTGATGCAGCCATCCGTATTCAACTAGATGAACTCCTTAATCAAATAGAAACATCTAGAGTTGATGCATCTGAGTATTTGAGAAAGCTAAAAGACAAGGAGCTCACTGGAAAAATGATAGAAGAGGTATAGAAAGCTTTAGCTATTGGCAAAGTAAATCTTGTCAAATTTGTTGCTGAGATGACTCCTCAACTCAAGCACATTCATTATTTATTTCAGGAACTCTGTACATTTTCTTCATTCATTAAAGACATTAAGAATAAAATAGAGACAATTGAGAAAGAGATCACCGATCTCTCAAGCAAGTTGACCACAGAGCCAAATTCAATTCAGAATTTTTACACAAGGTTACAACAACTCATGGCTCAACAATTGGACTTAAGAAATGAAGAACACAAGATCCAGATGGACATAATGACACTTTAGACATTATTCCTTTCTCATCTTTCATTAGTCCAAGAACAGATCAACCAAGCCACATACTTGTCTACTACACAAGAGGGAAGCACTCTTGATGGCTTAATATCACTTTTGGTGGATATTCAAGCGCAAAATTCTTTAATGGATAGTGTAAATGATGCACTCTTTGTCGCTCTCACCGACACCCGAAACAAGTACAAATCTATTTTTTATCAGTTACCACCCCCAGATGGAAATTAAGTTTTTGATGTTTGTCAAAAAGGGGGAGTGATAGTATATTTGTGGAGTAATATGATAGTCTTGCGAGAGTGATACATTATATTTGGGGAATGATACAGCTTTGATATAGTATTCAGAGTATTGTATACAGGGGGAGTATAGCGAGCAAAGTAAGCAGAGTATCCAAGAGAAATGAACCAAGCAGTATACAGAACATTAAGCAAAGCACACAAAAGAGATCACCAAGCATGCAAAATCAGAGTTATGTACAGTATATTGATAAGGGGAGTATATCTGAATATACTATTTCATTGACTATTGTATATACTATCAGTATAGTCATTTTGCAAAGTATATAGATTATTGAGTTATAACTTTGAAGGTAGTTTTTGTCAAACATCTCAACTAATGTCAAAAGGGGAGATTGTTACTACTTATCAGATTGCCATTAGTTTTATGTCAAAGTTATACTATATACTCTAGTCAGTTAACACTACTGAATCATGCAGTTAGTATACACAGAGAAGTCGGTATGCACAGTCTAGTCGGTTACAGAAGAAAACAGTCACAGAATGCAGTATACACTGAGCTATCTATGGAGTATCTTTTCATGTCTACAGAGCAGCAAAGATGACACACCGAGTTGATATACACAGAGTGAAATGTGTTACCAGATTCATTGAACCTGGACATGCAAATGAAAACGTGTTACAAGATCACGGCACATCTAACCATTATCACATTGGAAATTGCACTAGAAGATTGTGTATGATTACGAGGTCATCTAACCAATGAAATATTTTGCATGATTATTCATTCAATAAATCGTGTTTGTAAGATCGAAGCAATGAATTGGATCACCATCTTAGGAGATCTATTTATATAGCATGATTTAAGGGTATATGTATGAATGTAAGAAGACTGTTACAGAGATAGAGAGGTCACTAAGAAGGTTTTTAGAGAACAGTCAAAGAACAGAGTACACAGAAGGGTTTGCCAAGTTACTAAATGGGTTACCGAGGTATGCTATAAGCAAGGTAATCTATTATGAGCACATAGAATCTGCTATAACATTTCAGATGTAAAGTTGCATATATTTGTAATGATTTTATTATAATATTATGAAGTTGAAAGAGAAACCTTTAATAGGGTAAAAGACTCTAATCAAGTCTATAAATTGTAAAGCCTCTAACCAGGTGCAGCATTTAGATTAAGTGTTGTAAAATCCTTTAGCAAGGTAGATCTAACATATCTTGTTACTCCTAACAGGGTAAGCTATCATAAATAGCTAAACATGTAGCTCTAACCGAGAACTCTTTATTATTGCAGTAGTGAAGTTGTGGGTGCCATCCCCAGCGCAGTTTTTCTCTCTAACCAAGAGTTTCTGTGTAACCAGAATATATTTGTTATGGAGTGAATCATGTATGATTGTTATCTATTTGTTTTAGCTTTATTTTATGTTACTGCACTATTCAGTTTATGCATAATAGTAAAGATATTGTTCAAGAAAAGTTTTGGAGTACTGATTCACCCCTCCCCTATCAGTACATTAGCTTTCCATATTGGGCCTAACAATTGGTATCAGAGCTTGAATCTTGGAAAAAGGTTTAATTGCCTAAAGAGAAAGATCTTATCAGTTGAAGGCTATAAACAATCTTGGAGGATTGTGTATCTGTAAGAAGAGCTAGATCATTTTAATCAAGTGATTGCAGACATGCAGAGGCAAATGCAAAAATCTCTGAAAGTGAGAAGAAGATTATCTGATGATTTGCAGGACTCTCAAGAGTTAGTGGAACAAATTGAGACACCATCTGAGAGTAGTATATCTGAAGAAACTAAAGAAATGATTGGAGTATTGAAAGAAAACAACAAAGCACTGACTGGTCAACTAAAAGCAATGAAAAGAGAACATGAACATTTCAGCACACAGATGACTAAAAATTTTAATGCATTGAGAACAATTGAGGATAAAGCAAGAGATCTAGAAAGAGAGAAACAACAACTTGAAGTCTTAGTATCTGATAAGAATGATGAAATCACAAGGTTAACTGGAATTCAACAAAACCTATCAGATCAACTAGGTTATTCACATCATGAAGCAATTCTGAAGAATGATGAGAATCAAGCATTGAGACTTGAAATATCAAAGTTGACCGATGAGCTTAAATCCATAGAAACACTGAAGAAGAGTTATGAAGCATCAAAGATGTTGGATGAGCAACTAAATACAAGAAGACCCAACAGAGATGCTGGACTCGGTTACAAAGGAAAAGACTCTACCGAAAAAGGCATTCATACTACCGAGAGAGGAGAATCATCAAAGCAAGCTGGAAATAGGAATAACATCAAAAGAAAGAAGCCTATTTGCAACTACTGTGGAAATCAAGGTCACACTGCCAACAGATGCCAAATTAGAAAAGGTAAGCAACCGAATGTCACTAAGTCCAATGGTTATTGTTACAATTGCAATAAATATGGTCACACATCTAATCAATGTAGGACAAATTCTGTTAACAATTATCAGAAGGCAAAATTCAAAGGGTTTTGTAAAAACTGCAATAGATATGGGCATATTACCGAGAAGTGATGGATTAAGCAAAAGAACTATATGTGGTATGCACACCAAGCAAATGCTAGAGGTTGCCGAACTCACACAAATCCTTACCAATAGTATTCTGCAGTACCATGGGATTACAATACAAGGATATGGTGTGAATATTGTGGGAGATATGGACATATAAGTGCCAACTATTTTATAAGGTTTGGAATGAACAACAGAAGATCATGGAGAAATCCTGGTATGGCATGTTTTCATTGTCACAAAGATGGACACTTGGTTGGAGATTGTAGAGATCAACCTAGAAAAGACACTGAGGAAATAAAAGAAAAATTAAAGATGATTTGGAAAAAGAAGGAAGTTGTGTCAAATGAAGAAATCACCTTACCTACCGAGTTAGGTGCACCTATTCCAAATTAATCGGTAAAGGTATGAAGGGACTGCATTCTCTGAAGGTTAAAATCATAACAGTTCCTATTCTATTATGTACTAAATTTAAAATCTGCATAGTTAAGATGTATTATTAAGTTTGAAATTCTATCAAAGTCTTTTGAAGCACTTTACAGGAAACCTGTCAAGTCGGTCTATACAGGAAGCCTGTCAAGTCGGTAAATGAAGGAAGCTTGGTTACTCAGTTAAAACAAAAAAGAGAGTAAATCTGTTAAAGAGGAACTGAGTGCATTTAATGTTTTTGACCTAACCCGCATGGAGCCCGATAAAGTATTTTGTGTACTTAAAAGCATTTTCACAGTCATTTACACTTACCAAGTTTTCAAGAGAGTAGAGAAAGCGATTCCAAGGCAATCAAAACCTCATTCAAAGAAAATCCAAGGTATTTACATCAATCTCATCACACTGTTAAGCTAGTTTACCCATCTTATCTAGTTGCCATTATCTGCTAAGTATAAAGTGGTTGTCGTTCGAAATCCTAAAACCTTAAGGACTCTTTACTAGTTTTTACCTGAAATCTTAAATGGCGACCAAGATCCAAGATCCCATAGTTGTCAAGAATGTAGAGAAGCCCTCACTGAAATACTCTTTGACTCCCAAAGTCACTTCTGAACTGGATGACAAAACCGCCTTTTCACTCATCCCAGACAGAGTATTGTTAGTCAAAGATGTGAGATTCTTCACCAAATATCATGTTGAAGAACTCGGTCATGTTGAAATCAGAGACACATATGATGAATTGTGCACCAATGGTAAAATGGATAGCAAGTATGAGCATATTAAGATCAAGGGATTAACTAAAGCCCTAACCTATCCCCATGTGTTCAAACCCCAGTGGGTCAAGTTTGTTCTGAGCAGAGTTCATGATGATTTCATGTGGCTAGAAGAGCAACCATTTAAAATCACCAAGTAAATCATTCGTTTGATCACCGGTTATCCTATCTATGATCATGCCCGAGCCCAGAAGATGATATCATAGAAGGAATTGATCAGTTTAATCGGAGTAGAATCTGATTACAGAGGACTAAAACTGAACAATGTCACTGATGCAGAACTTAAGTTTGCTATTAGAATAATTGGTTACTGTTTCTTCCAATCGGCAAGGGAAAATAGTGTACCCTATGCGGCAGATCACTTAGCTTATTAAATTGTGAAAAAGGGAATAAAATTTGACTTATGTGAAGTGTTATTAAAGAACCTGTTTGAGAATCTAAACATAATAAGGAAGCTGAAGAAGAACAACTCGGCAAACACTCTAAAGTTTTTTTCACTTCTTGTATGCATGTTTTTCTAGTTTGAAAAATTCTTTCCATCAGTTGGTAAAGTTGTTTGGGATCTACACCGACCAGTCACCCATCAGATTAATGACTTCATTAAGAAGTTAGGAGATAATTTCAATGATATCATGGATGATTACTTCAATAAATTTCAAGATAAAATGCATAACAGATACCGAATTCCACCCCAGCTAGTGGAGAAATATAAAGGTGATGTTATGTGAATGTTGTGGAACCGAGATCTCAATCTTTGCCACCAATGGGTTACGAGATTGACTTTGACATCACACAATAGCAAATTGATGTATTTCTTACATTACCAAGGCATACTACCAAGCTAAGATATGGAACCTATGAAGAAGTAAAGGAAAAGGTAAAAATGAGCATTGTAGTACCCAAAGCTACAAGAAAAGCAACAAAGATGATTAAGGCATTGTCAAAGAAATTCGGAGAAGATTCTTCCTCCACACCTGTCAAAGGCACTCTTGCCATCACTGAAGAGGAATCTAAAGCTCAAGAGGCAACTATAACACTAAGCACCGAATTGCCTAAGGGTAAAGTGTTAAAAGGGAAGAAACTGGACACTTCAAAGGCCCTACCAACTCCTCCTCCAACAAAGAAACCTAACACAAGAGCATCTGGAACATCACTGAGTAAGAAACAAAAGAGTGTTATTGTTCCCAAGGTAACAAAGACATACAAGAAATCTACTCGAAGACTCATTTTGGAAAAAGAGTCTAGTGATACCGAATCAGAAGATGCAAACAAATTCCAGATTGTCAAGAGCAAGAAGGTAAATATACATAGTGTTGAAAACTTCTGTGCTAATCTGAAAGAATATGGAGGATTTGGTTCATTTAGATATGTCAAGTATGAAACTAGAAATAATGATGAGAAGAGACAAATTGAAGAAGCTGTCATCTGCACACTTCTAAAGTTTCGGTTAGCTCCATTGGAACTAGTTAAGTCACTTCCAAATGAACTTTACTTGCATATTGATAATAGGTGGAAGTATACAATAGACTCAGAGAAAAATTAGAGAAAGAAGTCTAGTCCATCTCTTTCCTGATATGTCAGTAGCTAAAATAAAGGAACATCTAACAACCTACAATTCAAAGTTTCTTGTCAAACAGAGAGCCTTAAAACTGTTGAATGGGCTATATATTGACGTAGAAAATGAGACAAAAGCAAAGTGGCAGGAAATCTTCAAAATCAAGGATGTCGGTGAACAAACTACAGTTGAAATCATTGATGCCACTGAGCATGATCCTGATGTCACTGATTAAGGTCCTGATGCTACTGAACAAGACCCTGTGGACACAATTCAAAAAGATGAAGATGGCATGGATACAGAAGCACCAGAGCAGGAAATGATAGAAGGCACTACATATGCAAAACTTGTATCTAGTGAATCCATTTTAGAACAAGTTCAACCTTATCCCCCGATCAATCATACTATCTCTACCGAAACTCCTCAGGATACAACACAAGGCACCGAAGGTCACAAGTCTACAAGAGGAGAAGATACTACTCAAGAACAGACCTCACAAGCACCTTCGAGCACTGAAAATGTTGTAGCTGAGACACCCAGTACCGAAACACCAAAAGACCAAAGTGTTGCCTCTACTGAGCAACCTACCAAGGGTCAGCAAGCCTCCCAAGCTATTGTCTTGGTCCAACCGGCCAAAGGTAAAGAGAAGAATGTGAAAAAGCATAGTTTCAAAGTTGATTTGTCTAAACCAATAGTTTTGCCCAATGTGGATATATCAAAATTAAAGGGTCAAGCACTCATTGATTATGGTGAACTGTGCAAAGCAAAGGCTGAATAATAAAAACAGATGGCCATACAAAAGAAGAATAAAGTACTTTAGAAGGTGAAGACACTGCTATCAGATATGCTACCTACAACTATAGTGTCAACCAATGCAGCCATCCATATTCAACTGGATGAACTCCTTAATCAAATAGAAACATCCGGAGTTGATGCATCTGAGTATTTGAGCAAGCTAAAAGACAAGGAGTTCACTGCAAAAATGATAGAAGAGGTACAAAAAGCTCTAGCTATTGGCAAATTCAAACTTGTCAAATTTATTGTTGAGTTGACTCCTCAACTCAATCACATTCATTATTTATTTTAGGAACTCTGTACATTTTCTTCATTCATTAAAGACATTAAGATTAAAATAGAGACAATTGAAAAAGAGATCACCGATCTCTCAAGCAAGTTGACCACAGAGCCAAATTCAATTCAGAATTTTTACATAAGGTTGCAACAGCTCATGGCTCAACAATTGGACTTAAGAAATGAAGAACACAAGATCCTGATGGACATAATGACACTTCAGACATTATTCCTTCCTCATCTTTCATCAGTCCAAGAATAGATCAACCGAGCCACATACTTGTCTACTACACAAGACAGAAGCACTCTTGATGGCTTAATATCACTTTTGGCTGATATTCAAGCACAAAATTCTTTAATGGATAGTGTAAAGGATGCACTCTCTGTCGCTCTCACCAATGCCCAGAACAAGCACAAATCTATTTTTGATCAGTTACCACCCTCAGATGGAAATTAAGTTTTTGATGTTTGTCAAAAAGGGGAAGTAATACTATATTTGTGGAGTAATGTGATAGTCTTGTGAGAGTGATACAATATATTTGGGGAATGATACTGTTTTGATATAGTATTCAGAGTATAGTATACAGGGGGAGTATACCAAGCAAAGTAATTAGAGTATCCAAGAGCAATGAACCGAACAGTATATAGAACATTAAGCAAAGCACACAGAAGAGATCCCCAAGCATGCAAAATCAGAGTTATGTACAGTATATTGACAAGGGGAGTATATATGAATATACTATTTAATTGACTATTGTATATACTGTCAGTATAGTCATTTTGCAAAGTATATAGATTTTTGAGTTATAACTTTGAAAGTAGTTTTTGTCAAACATCTCAACTAATGTAAAAAGGGGAGATTGTTACTACTTATCAAATTGCCATTAGTTTTATGTCAAAGTTATACTATATACTCTAATTGGTTAACACTACCGAATCATGCAGTCGGTATACATAGAGAAGTCGGTTACAGAAGAAAATAGTCACGGAACGCAGTATACACCGAGCTGTCTACCGAGTATCTTTTCATGTCTACCGAGCAACAAAGATGACACACTGAGTTGATATACACCAAGTGAAACATGTTACCAGATTCATTGAACCTAGACATGCATATGAAAATGTGTTACAAGATCGAGGCACATCTAACCGTTATCACATTGGAAATTGCACTAGAAGATTGTGTATGATTACGAGGTCATCTAACAAATGAAATATTTTGCATGATTATTCATTCAATAAATCGTGTTTGTAAGATCGAAGCAATGAATTGGATCACCATCTTAACAGATCCATTTATATAGCATGAGTTAAGGGTGTATGTATGAATGTAAGAAGACTTTTATAGAGACACAGAGGTCACTGAGAAGTTTTTCAGAGAACAGTCGAAGAATAGAGTGAATAGAAGGGTTTACCGAGTTACTATATGGGTTACCGAGGTATGCTATAAGCAAGGTAATCTATTCTAAGCACATAGAATCTACTATAACATTTTAGATGTAAAGTTACAAATACTAGTATGGTAGGCCCATAGAGCAGGGTTCAATTGAATATGCCAATCTCTTCCAGCATTATTCACTGTCTTTTTGAGGATTTTCAGAAGAGTTTTGTTTGATGCATTTGCTTACCCATTCCCTTGTGGATAGTAGGGTGTGGAAAATTTGTGTTGGATCTTGAATTTCTCACATAGTTCTTGCACATTGTGATTCTTGAATGGTCGCCCATTATCAGTGATAATGGTCATGGGTATTCTATAGCAACAAATGACATAGTTCAAGATAAATGCAGCAATTTTTTTTCTTGTGATATTTGTGAGAGGTACTGCCTCAATCCATTTTGTGAAATATTTTGTAGCGACAAGGATGAATTTGTGACCATTAGATGAAGAATGATTTATCTTTCCTACTAGATCAAGACCCCATTGACAGAAAGGCCAAGATGTTTCCAAAGCATGAAGTTCTTGTGCTGATGCATGAATCAAATTCCCATGGATTTGACATTGTTTGCATGTTCTAACTATTTGAAAATAATCTCGTTCCATAGTTGGCCAATAATATCCTAAGCGTATGTGTTTTTTTGAAAGGGTAAGACCACTTGAATGAGTGCCACAAATGTCATTATGGACTTCATGTAAGGCCTTCTCAGATTCTTCTTGTTTGAGACATCTTAAAAGAGTATCATCTAGACTTTGTTTAAACAAGGTATCCACGACGAGAGTATAATGGGAGGATTGGCGAATAAAGTTTCTCTTTTGATTTTTCGATAAGTCGGGAGGGAGGATATTATATTTTAGGTATGTGTAAGTTTGACCATAATGGGAGGAATTATGCCCAATGAGGTGACAGATAGTTTGGGAATCAGGACAATTATAAGCAGGGTAAAACAACTCTTCCACCAGGAATTCATAACGTTGTTGATTTTCTGGTGTTTGAAGGAGAGACTCAAGTGTAGCCATGGCATCTGCTGCTTTGTTGTCATTCTTTGAATTTGCTGAAAATTTAATTCTACAAATTATTTCTTGATATCATCAACCATATTTTTATAAGGGATTAACTTTCTGCCCTTTGTTTGATAATCATCATTGATTTGATTAATGACAAGCTGAGAGTCTCCAAAGACTTTAAGCTGTGTAATGTTCCATTCTATAGCCATTTTGATGCTTGTAACCAAAGCTTCAAATTTTGTTGTATTGTTGGTGCATGGAAAGCTTAATTTGTATGCTTTTGGAAGTGTATGACCTTGTGGTGTGATGAATAGAATACCTGCTCCTGATCCATGTTGTGTATATAAACCATCAAAGTATAATTGTCATTTTTTTGTTGTGACTGTTAGGATATCAGCATTGGGAAACTCAATATGAAAAGGGTGATTATCTTGAAGTGGTGCCTTGGCTAGTTGGTTTGCAATGACTTGTCCCTTTATAGCTTTTTTGTCTACGTACTCAATATCAAAATCACTCAGGATCATGATCCATTTTGCTAGTCGTCCTATTAATGTTGCCTTGCTGAGTAAATACTTTAATGGATCAATTTTAGCTATCAATTTGATGGAGTGAGATAGTAGATAGTGTCTTAATTTTTGAGAAGAAAATACTACCGCTAAGCATGCTTTTTCTATTGGTGAATGGTTGATCTCGTATCCCACTAATGTTTTGGTGATGTAGTAGATGGCTCATTCTTTTTCTTCACTATCCTTTTGTGCAAGCAAGACTCCTAAAGATACTTCAGTGGTCAATACATAGAGTAATAATGGCTTTCCTAGAATTGGCGACATTAGGATAAGTGGTTGCATGAGATATGCCTTGATCTTGTTTAATGCGTCCTCACATTGACGATCCCACTTGAAATGAACATTTTTGTGTAATAGATGAGTAAATGGTTGACATTTATCTACCAGTTGAGAAACAAATATTTTGATTGACTGGAGTCTTCCTTGGAGTGATCTAATTTGATTTATATTCTTGGGAGATGTTATCTCAATGATTGCTTTGACCTTAGCTAGATCTACTTCTATACCTCTAGCTGAAACAATGTATCCCAATAGCTTGCCTGAAGTGACACCAAAGGTACAATTCTTAGGATTGAGTCTTAGCTTATACTGTTCTAACCTGTCAAAGATCTTTTTGAGTATTCCTATATGGTCTTCTCTGTTGTATGATTTTGTCAAGATGTCATCCACATAATCTTCCATGAATGTATGCATCATGTCATGGAATATCGTTGTCATAGCTCTCTGATATGTAGCACCTGCGTTCTCTAGTCCAAAAGGCATGATGTTCCAGTAGAAAGTACCCCACGGGCATGTGAAAGTTGTCTTTTCTTGATCTTTAGGTGCTATTTTAATCTAATTGTATCCAGAGAAACCATCCATTAGAGAAAACATGGAGTGTCTAGCAGTTAAATCTACAATGATGTCAATGTTAGGCAAAGGAAAGTCATCCTTTGGACATGCATTATTAAGATCTTTGAAGTCTTTGCATATTTTGATTCTTTTATCTAGTTTTGAAATAGGAACGATGTTGGATACCCATTGAGGATATGCTATAGGTCTGATGAATCCTACATCCAATAATTTCTTTAGTTCTGCTTTGACTAGGAGACCAATATGTGGATGCATTTTCCTTAATTTTTGTTTAACTGGTTTGGCTCCTAGATTGACATTTAAGTGATGCATAATAAGCTTTGGATCTAACCCTAGCATGTCTACATATGACCAAGTGAAATTGATTTGCCTTCGTTTGAATAATTCCATTTATTGTTGCATTTCTTCTTCTGACAGAGAAGTTGTTGGATGTAGGATCTTTGGTTTCTCTGTTGTCCCAATGTTAACTGCCTCTGTTGGTTCGATCAAAATGGATGACCTTTCTTGATAATGTTCTGGTAAAGTGTAAAATCTCCCATCTTCTGACACCTCGAGGATGTTTTCACAATTAGATGTGTCCTTTCTTTTTACTTTTTCTTGATCTAATGTTGCCAAGAAATGGTTTTCAACATTAGCCCTCATATTGTTTTCTTTATTTTCCCTTTTGCAACTAGGAGATTTGGCACCAACTTAACTGGAAGATGTGTTGCTGAAATTCTTGGTGAGAGTTGTTGCGGGTTTGATTGCATTAAGATATACAGATATGGCATGGTCATTCGGAAAGGTATCAATGGTAGTATGTCCTTCATTTTCCCAATCAATAAATTCGGGGTCGATTAGAGGTAGGGGGTCATTAGGTTGAGATGTTTCAAGAGTATTAAGGGTCATGATGGATGTATTAAAGTTTTCAATATGTATGTCAATGTCTAGAATGGTACTCTTATCAGAATGACCTCGCATAAGGAGCTCCTAATCGTCCTCGATTAAGTCCAAGTTAGTCGAATGTGATTCTAATTCAAGTGAACTAGTTCCTAATGTTTGCCCTGCATATGTGTGAACTACATCGACTCCTACATCTTCTTCAAAGCCATTTTCTTTAGTTGATTCTTCAGAGTGATAGGAATCCCATTCCCATTCATTACAATCTATCTCACTTGCATCTTGCAATCTACAGATTTGTTCATATAATGTTTGATTTGTTTCTTCAGATTTTCTTGTTATATCTTTTCTTCTTTCATATTCAACCTCTTCGAGACTGAGATTGAGTTTTTTCAACCTTGCTATGAGCTCTCCTTGATTAGTACCAGGTTTATGCTTGTTTTGATTGATATTTAAGGCTGCTTGGGAGGTGCTTTTAGTTTATTTTTCTTATTGATTTGAAGCTTGCTTCTTTTCCCATTTCATATTTGCTTGTGCTTGTTGCTTATTTGATGTTTCTTCTCTTTCAATTGCCAGTTGTTCTTGTTTGTTTTCATATTCTTCTTGTTGTTGGCTAAAAGATGTGTCTTCTAGTAAAGTAACTTGTCCATACCCTAAGACTATTTTGTTTGTATCTTGTTGAGTATGAGGTTAGATAGGTTCTGATATACCTTCTTTTCTTTTCCCTATAGGACATGTTCCAGTGTATCCCATTTTTCTAAGAATTTTGAATCCTTTTCCATACTTTTCTATAGGTATGCAGAAATTGTTGATCTTTTGTTGGACTTCTTCATCCTTGTATAGCCATTGTAGTACATCTTTGTCTTTTGTTTCCTCTGATAAGGTCCTAGCACTAACAAATGCTCCATCAAATATTGGAAGATATTTTACAATTTGTTGTTGTTTAGAGTTTGATGGTTTTCCAAAGGATCTAGGAGAAAGTGGTAATTGTGATATTGAATATTCTCCATTCCCTCGATCTCTTAGCTGCATTTGTTTTTCCATACTTGACAAAATTGAGGCAAATGATTTTTATTTAGATTGTGTGTTTGAATATGATGCCTCCCTATTATGAGGAACAATGACTTCTTGAGCTGGTTTGAGATTACTACAATATTGAAATGGATTTGAATTTGCTGAGATCGTGATTTCCTGCCCATTTTAGGGAAACTTTAAGCACTGATGATATGTTGATGGCACAACTTGTATGTCATGTATACAGGGTCTTCCCAAGAGTATGTTGTATGATAAGTCCAAGTCTAGAACTTGGCATGTTGTGTCTTTTTGTAAAGGTCCCACTCTGATTAGTAACATCACAATTTCTTTAGAGGAACGCTCTTCTTCTTCATAGGCTTTTATGGTGATCTTTTTCCGGGGATCAACTACATCTTCTGAATAATCTAAAGAGAGACTAGACTCAAAGAGAAAATGTTTAAGCCTGGTCCTCCATCTATTAGGAAACGTTTAACTCACATCTTATGGATGATGACTTTGATATGCAAGGGAGCGTTATGGGGATTGTAGACACCTAGAAATGTCTCATTGATCATGTACTAATTATTCGTCTAATTGATTAAATAATTCTTTAATTATTTAATTAAGTTAATTAATCTAATTTCTTCTAATTTCATATTTCCTCATCATCTTACTAATTATTCTATCATCATTTTATCATTTTAATCATTTTCTAATATTAATTAAATATTTATTATTTAATTCCCCAATTTAAATAATCTTTATTATTTAAATAAATTTCATTCTCAATTTCTATCTCTAATCATCTAATCATTCAACCCTTTTCTAAATATTAATTAAATATTTATTATTTAATTAATTGTGATTTAATCATTTAATTTAAATAATCTTTATTATTTAATTAAAATTTATTTCTACATAATTAAATAGTTTCTTTAAATTCTTTAATTAACTAATTAATTCTTCTAATTGCTTCCAAATTCAATTACATGTGCATGATTTCAAAAATCAAATTGGAAATCAAAGTCAAGTTCTAAATATATTCACATACTAAATTGAATTTAAATAAATTTAATTATTTGAATAAATTTCATGCAAAGATTAAATTGAAAATCTAAGTTAAAGTACAAGCACATGCTAAATTAATTAATTAAATCAATTAATTAATTAAATCATTTATCTCTCCTGTCTCTATTTCCATCTTCTAGTTCTCTTTGTCATCCTCTTTATTTCTTCCAATCATTCTTTTTCTTCTTTCGTTAGCTTTTTCTCAATCAGTTAACTCAATTAATCTATTCAATCTATTATGTTTCACCTCCAAGTCAGTAGTTCAACTATCAATCAGCATGTGAGCTCACCTGAGTTCCACCTCTTGATCAATTTGTTCCACCTTTCAATCAATCTAATCCAAAAATCTATAAATTGAGCATTCAATCCTCACAATTCCTCTAGATCATGAACTTCAAATCTTTCTATCAATTGTAGGTTGCCAGTGCAATATCTGAGAGCCATCATACCACAGAGAGAAGAAGAAGAATGGAAGGCATGATTCATAATAGGGAGTTTCATATTGCTTAATTTAATTCCATTTTGCATCTATTTCATTGGTTTTATGTTTGAATTGCTTAGATAGCTAAGGAATTTGTGATCATCCTTATTTCCTATTTAGTAATGGTGTATTTGAGCATGCTACATTTTGGTGAACCTGACGTGAACAACGGCTAATTAACCTTCTCTTTTTTCTATGTTGTTTTTGCAGATCGTATGGATTTTTTCCTTTTTTGCAGATTTTGCACAGATTTCAAGACAGACCTCTTCTTCACGCATTTGCGGTTACATCATCATGCAATCACATATATAGATCTACGTAATCAATCAGATAGGGTTACACATTCGTGAAGAACCCATCACGCAATTGATCTAATACTGTTATGCATTCATTTTGGATTGTTTTGTTCTGATAATTTTATCTTCATTCCTTTTCTGTTCTTTGATCTGTTTAATTCTACATGAAATTGAGTAAATCTGAAAATAGATTATTTTTATTGCATGTTTTGGTTTTAACAGTTTATGGCACGTAAGGTACAATTCAGGATTTCAGGTGCCAGAAGGACAAAGGAACAAAGAAGGCAGGCCAAATGCTATCAAAGGGTTCTCCAAGCAGAAAAGTAGATACAACATTGGGAAGATCAACCAACCTTTGATAGATATAGCAACTTAGTTCTCTCATATCAAGTTAAATATGATCTAATTAACATTGAATGGATGATGAGAGATTTAGCTAGGGCCTCACAATTGGTTTTGTGGGTTTCTGATTGGGTTTAGTTTCATTTTTTATTTTTTTGTGTTATTTGTCTATCTGTCACGCAATCATCATGTTCTGATTACGCATTTGATCTATTAGTGTCATGCATTCGATCTATCAGGATTATGTGTTCAATCTATTATTTTCATGCATTAGCTTTGTCAAGGTCACAAAATCGTGCAGGTATTGTCACGCATTCATTTCTGTCAATTTTTTATTCTCTATTTTCTATTGATTTGATTTTACTGCTAATCATCTATTGCAGCCTATGGAAAATTTATAGAAAGAATCGAATTAGTATTAGATCAATTGCACTCATAATCTCACACTTCAACTTTTGGTGCTTAAAATCAACAATGGTTAAAATGGACATGCATGCACAATCTCACACTTCAGCTTTTGGTGCTTAAAATTAATATTGGTTAAAATTGGCATGCATGTATAACACTTCGATTTGGTGCTTAAAATCAACAATAGTTAAAATTGACATACATGCCTTCATATTTCAATTTGGTGTTTAAAATGGACATGCACATGCATATTCAACACCTCAATTTGGGATATAAAATAAATGTGTATCAGGCTGCATTAGATGAAATCACATTTGGTTTTCTTAACATAAATAATTTTTATCGTGTTTGGGGTGGACCTACTATTGCATTAACTAACTTTCCACTCGCCTTTGGGTCATGGGAGAAAGGAAGGAGGTGACAATGACACCCAATTTTATTTTATTCCACATAGTGAGGGGTATCTTTGACTAGGGGTTTCATCACCCCATAGAGGTACTTTGAATTGGGATGCGTTGGGGATATCATCTCTCCCAGAATACTCTCGAGCGATTTTTTCAAGCCGCTATATAAATATACTGGTCAGGTGGCTAGAGTGTTGAGTGAATTTGATGTATGTGGGGGCCTTCCCTACACCAATAATCTCAACTAAAGTCTTAAGTGGCTTGCTTTGAGAATCCATCTTTGGATTGGGACCCCTTGAAACCCTACAATAAGAACCAACTTAGTAGCCCAAAACCCTACATTCAGTGATTTCAGGAGTGCGGATTGTACCCCATAGATACCCTTCATGTACCTTACACTATGATATAGGAAGCCCTTGGATTTTATATCTTTGGATCTTCGGGGTAAGAGAGACTAGCATGCCCGAGAAATGTGTGTTGTGGAGTGGAGCCAGTGCTGCCAGACTCTCTAGCTGTTCATTTTGTATCGGTATTTTGTAAGGGCCTCATTGAATGGTGTCCACTTTCCAGCCTAAGATTATATTCTGTGCTTTTTTATGTATCATTGTATCAGACCAATATTGAGTCAGTCCTTTGGACTATTTCAAACCCTATCCTACATATCTCTGAATTCTTTGAGATTGTTTAAAAAACCAGTTCAGTCATCTATATCTACCTCCAAACAATTATTCTCAAACTTGGAAAAACCACAAAACTTGTCCTACACACAGAATTACCAAAAAGGAAGTCCATTTTGAAACATCAGACAGTCCAGCAAACTCAAAATTTTACACACTTGTGACCATAGGAAGTCCTTGCATAGTCCTCATTTACATCCTTACTATCATCCTTAGTCTTTGCATAGTCCTCATTTATGTCCTTACTATCGTCCTTAGTCTTTGCATAGTCCACATTTATGTCCTTACTATTGTCCTTATTCTTTGCATAGTCCTCATTTACATCCTTACTATCATCCTTCATCTTTGCATAGTCCTCATTTACATCCTTACTATCATCCTTAGTCCTTGCATAGTCCTCATTAACATCCACATTATCATCCTCCTATACGTCATCATCTACATTTCATATATGTTTGTCTTAGTTTGTCATCATTGACATAATAATCCTACAAAGTCAAAGCATGCATCTTAATGGGTCTCCCTGGTGATGGTTTTCTCCCCTTCGAGCAACCTAATCTAGTGCCAAACGGTGGTCAATGAGAAATCATTGAAGGTCTAGCTAACTTGGCATGGGACTCAAGGAGAAACGCAACCCGGTATACAGGAGTCAAGTACAAGATAAATATCAAGTATAAATTGCTCGTAGGATTGATAGAGAAATTCTTGCAGAACGTCTAAGAGAAGACATGGAAAAAATTGCATACAGAAATCCTAAAATACTCAAAAAGTCTCGCGTCAAAATCCCCAATAGAGAGTCTAGTCTAGTTTTTCATGCACCATACCTACATCTAGAGTCTAGAATTAGTTGTCGTCTTGCATAAAACCACCCTCATATAATAGTCTTAAATGCTTGTCACAAGGTCACAAAAGGCAAAAGGTATAATGGACCCAAACAACGACCAATTTGTACATATCAACTAGTCAACAATTAGGTTCTCAGGAAATGTCTACATGAAATGAATTACAACTGCATTTAACAAAATAATAAATTGAGTCAGCTCAACAAGATCCACATGTCCTTATGATCTTATATGCACTTATACATAGTGATAGGGACAAATGTCTCTCGTTGTTATTACAAAATGGGGTGAAACTACCTGAAGATTTTGATGTCAGGAAGATCTTACCACTAGGAAAAACTTTAGGTCAAGATAACAGGCAAACACCACCTATAACACAAATGCAAGCAACGACATCCAGTTTTTCTCAAAATGTACCCATCCAAACAAATGTCAATACAAATGCAAACTTTCAAACAAGTGCATCATCCTCAGTGATAAATGTTAGTATACCAACACAAAACATACCGATAATATCAAGTGTCTTAGCACCTATTCAAACATAGGCAACAAGTGCAACCCAACCTCTAGTTTCCTATTCTATAGGATCGACATATAGTCACCAAAATGTGAATATAGGTCTTACCAATACAACAAGTACAATTCAACCAAGCATGGGTTCACATATCACTTATTTCATGGTACCTCATGGAATGTACAACATACAAAATTATAATCATGGTACCTTCCAACAACCTCCTAAATATGCAACCACGAATCCTTTTGTGGGACATACACAGACACAAGGTGTACCTTTAATCCAAAATATATTCTAACACAACAATTACATAATTTGCAACAACAAATAATGACCATGCAGACCGGTAACGATAAAAAGAGCTACACAATGCAGGACTTGCGTCCTTATCCTTTTGGTCATAGTTATACATGTTGTCTTTCCCACCACATTTTGAAATGCCTAAATTTGATAGATATCAAGGGAAGGGTGATCCTAGAGACCACATCAAAGAGTTTTTAATGACATGTATAGAGGTTGCAACAGAAGATACTTACTTAATGAGACTATTTCATAAAAGTCTAGGGGGCACAGCCTTAGAGTGGTTTTCACATTTACCACCAACCATCACATCATGGGGAGAATTAGTTGAATATTTTATTGCAAACTTCTTGCATAAAATTTAAACCATAGTTACTTTGATGGACTTGTGTGCTTCTAAACAATATGAGAATGAAACATTTGCATCCTTCATACAATGATGGAGGGCTCTTTATAGGAGGTGCAAGACAATTATCCTAGAAACAGAGCAAGTGGCTATGTTCACAGAAAACTTGATTCCCAAGATTAAATATCTGATACAAATGCAATGTTTAACCACATTCAAACACATCATGGAAAAAGCTCTAAAATGTGAGAAGGGACGAGTGGAACAAGGTCTTATTAAGTATGGCAACACCAACAACAATGACAAATCCAAGTTTTAGTCGAAAAATAAAAATGTGACCAATGATGGTATTGTAGATGCCAGAACAGTAAACAATACTCAATTGGTTTTATCTTTGGGAACAAGTCAATCATCAAATCCATGTATGGATAATAACCTTACTTCAACAAATGTAAATGCTACACAAAACATGAACACATGATACCCCAGGGTAAATGCTCCAAGAAGAAATTAAACACCTCTAGGAGAACCTATTTAGTCAGTGCTCAAAAAGTTGATACAGACAAACATGATCACTTTACTGGAAATAAAAGTATATGAACCAGGTCCTTTCAAACCCACATGGTGGAACGATAATGATTTCTATGATTATCATCAAACTAAAGGTCACAAAAAAGCGAGTTGCTACAAATTGAAAAACTTGGTCCAAGATATGATAGACCAAGGTGATATCACAATTGATACTGATAAAACCTCAGCAAATACAAATCATGCAATCTTTAAAGATCCATTTGTTAAGCATGAAAAAGGGAAAGATACCACATCAGGTACTCAAGACAATATAGCCAACTACACAAAGGTCTCATACAACTACACTATTCATGTCATTAGCTCAAGAGATATAGTAAACCATGAGTCACAAGAAACACTTGATCAAGATGAGAAATATCTAGATACTCACACAGATGATAACCAAATTTGCATGTTATCAGAGGCACCAAAATATGATGATGATAGAAACCTTTGTCTTAGAGTTTGGGGGTATGATGAACCATCTCAGTCAAGATGGTTTGAAGATGAACTCATAGAACAAATCATGGATGTCAAACATACACATAAAGACTATGAAGAGGGATTTAACATAAACCTTGATAACATAGCTGTTAGGATTGATGATAGTCCCAAAGATACTGAGAGGGGGGGTGAATCAGTATCTAACTGGTTAAGAAAATATTTGGCCTTATTAAATATTTTGCATTCCAAAACAATGTACTGGTAAACAAGAATTAATGCAGTAAATATGAACAATAAAGACAACATAGAAAGCACACCATAACACAAGATGTTTAACGAGGAAACCCAGTGTGGGAAAAACCTTGGTGGGATTTGTGACCCACAATATTCACTCACTGGCCAATGAATGGATATTACTTACAAGAGAAGCCTGCACATGCAGGAAGGCCAACTGCCTAGAGCTCACTGCTCAATTACAAAAGGAAGTCACACTGACTTACAAAATGGATTATGAAAATCCAATATAATGTACTACTACAAAAAGAATCTGCTATGCCAGGTTCAGTACCGGTTTAAGCTCATACAATAACCATAAACCCTTCTACAAAGTCTTCCTCAATATTTGCTCTACATATCCATCATATCTATCCTCTATGTTGTATCACCCAAAATGATCTACAAGATCTCATACTTATATATGAGTCTAATTACAACATGCCATGTCGACTTACAAAAAGATATTACAAGTAAATACAAAATACAATAATCAAAATCATGTTGGCTAGGATGTCGGTAAACATTATTGTCATTGTCGGTGAACTATCTACCGGTGTAGAGTCTGTCGATGTCAATGCCATAAGATTGCAAGCTTTCCATCAATGACAACACCTTCAATCACCTTTCACTACCATTAGAGTGTGCAATGCCAACAATCTCCCCCTTTGGCATTGATGGTAACACTCATGAGAAAAATTCAAAATTGTATCCAAAAATTGAAGTCCAAAAATCTTACCAAAATTGTGTGCTCCCCCTGAGCAGATGATCTCTTCTACAAGTATTTTTCTTAGTTCTACTACTCCCCCTTTGACATCAATGACAAAGGTTGTCAAAATGTCAATGAGTGCAGTGCTCAGCTAGAACCTTGTAACCGATTGGTTGCAATCTGGAATAGGTCTGCTAATACCAAATTCAGGCTCTGAGTGAACCTGTTGTTGTCCTTTAATGCTACCTCTATTCTTTGAATGGTACCGGTGAGGTGATAAATTTTCTCTTCCAGTGTCTTATGTCCATGAATAAGTGCCTCTGATATCTCTTTCCTCAATGAGATGACGTTATCCAATTTAGGACTGAGTCTACATTTAAGATCTTTTGCCTTGCCTTTTATTCTTTCCTTCTCTTTCTCCAATTTTTCAAGTTTCTCGTCAAATCCAGCAATTTCTTGCTCAATAATTGATATTGGTTCAAATGAGCCAATGATATTGTCAGCTATATCATCAATTTCTTTTTGCACTTTGCTGATTTCCTTGTCGATATCCACTATCAAAAGATTAGTCGTACAGGTGTCTTTGTACAATTCTTTGAACTCTGTAATTGTTTTGTTCAGTGCCGGTAAGAGGGTATCAATATGTTCCATGCACTTCTTTATTGTCTCTCCAAAGAATTTCTCTTTTTCCTTGTCCATTTTCTCCTTAAATGTCTCTTCATTTATTTGGTCCACAATCAGTATATTGTCGGTGATGTATTTAGACAATGTGTCTAACTGACTCAAAGAATCCTTATTATCTACATTACACTTGGGTGCAATCAATTTAAGAATAGGAATGGTATCATCTATAGCCTTATATGTCAATACATTACAATCTGTTATTTTCTTGATAGAATCCAAAAGCACTTCAGTCACATTTGTTGGTCTGAATTCTATCATAGAAGTGCCAGATGACTATCCAACTACCTTAACAATTTCCATAGGAAATTCTGGAATGTCAAGGATTTCCACAAAACCTAGGGTCTCTATATTCTTATGTTCGGGTTTCACAATTCCATTTTCATCATAGATAACATTCTTATACATTTTCATGATTTTCTCTTAACCTAATTCCTCAATGTGGCAATGTATGTAAATTTTTGGGTCTTCTGCATATGCAACTCCTTTAGGGATTTTTGAAAATGCCCCTAGGGTATCATCCTGCTTCGCTACTTCGGGGATAATCTTGAAAATGGGCCTAGAGAGTTTAATTACTTCTATAATAGTAGGGTTTGCAATGAATTCTGGAGCAGAGGAGGAAGCCATTGATAAATACCTTAATCTACCTAATAGGGTTGGATGCTTGAAAGAAATTGCTTCACTTCTCACTTTGGATTCCTTCGCTCAGGTTTTTTGTGCTCTTTAAAAGTTTGAATGCTTGATGAATGAAAAAGAGGGAAAACATTGATTTATAATGTCTTTTCCTTCTATAACCATAATAAATGCTTGTCGGTTAAGTGAAACTTAACATATCTGCCGGTAAAGAAGAAGTTCATCTTCTCACCATCAATCGAGGGTAAACTTGCATGATTTTCAATTTGCTGCAATACCCCCCAGGATTACTTTTTAGTTGAATGTGGAATCTCTAGCTAGTGGAGTGATACTCTATTCTACCGGTGAAGGAATAGTCTCATCAACATTCTGATCTCTCTTTCTAATTCATTGTTTTGAAAATTCTTTCTTTACCTCATCTACCTTCTCTTTTCCTTTCAAACTAGATCCTTTGTTATTTGTCGGTGATGCCTTACTTCTACAAAATTTTGCAATATGTCCAATCTTGTTACAAGCATAACAAGTCACATTGTTTTTTTTTTAATAGCCTTTCCATATCCTATGTCGGTTTGTGTTCTACATTGATTAGATAAGTGTCCAAATCTTCCACAAACATAACATCTTACATTCATTTTGCAATTTTTTGAATTATGACCAATTTAGTTGCATTTGGAACATTGACCGGTGGGTGCATTAGTCTTCTGATAGCTTCTAGATCTACACTAATTTTCTCTATTACCATACTTGTTACAGTTAAAGCATTTCCCATTAAATTTGTAGGCATTTGGTTGTCTTACCAGTTTGTTGTGATCATGATTGTTTGCAGTACCAGAGCTTTCACCAAATTCAAATCCAAGTCCATTAGTGTCTCCATTAGGTTTCTGACTTTTCAGCATATCATCAAGTTCTTCTGAACTTTTCTTGAATTTCTCTTTATGTTGATTTGCAGTAGCCAACTCATTTTCCAAAAATTCCTTCTGTCTCATAAGTTCAATTTTATCATATTCCATGTGAATTAGATCTGTCTTTAACATATCATTTTCATGAATGAGTCTTAGATTTTTAGTTCCAGCATCATTAAGTCTCCTAGTCAAGTCATCTTCATTCTTCTTTTTGTCTTCAGTGTCTTTACAAAACCTCATAGTTATATCTTGCATCTCATTCCTCAAGGTCATATTTTCTTTCCTCATCTTGCTTACAAGATCATTAAGAGTTTCATTTTCATCATCATCATTTTGTATCTTCTCATGAAGTTCTCTTCTTTTGTTTCTAGCAATAGTAAGATTCTCCTTAAGTCCTTGAATGAATTCCTATGTAGTCCTTAGATCATCTTAAAGTTTGATATTCTTCAACTTTTCTGTATCAAAGTCTGCAAGAACTGTTTTTAATTGCTTTCTCAAGTTTTCCATCTGTACCAGAGTTAGAATCTTCCTCAAGTTGTTAGGCTTTTGAAAATAGAGGACCAGGCTCTGTTACCAATTATTAGGATTGATGATAGTCCCAAAGATACTGAGAGGGGGGGTGAATCAGTATCTAACCGGTTAAGAAAATATTTGACCTTATTAAATATTTTGCATTCCAAAACAATGTACTAGTAAACAAGAATTAATGCAGTAAATATGAACAATAAAGACAACATAGAAAGCACACCATAACACAAGATGTTTAATGAGGAAACCCGGTGTGGGAAAAAACTTGGTGGGATTTGTGACCCACAATATTCACTCACTGGCCAATGAATGGATATTACTTACAAGAGAAGCCTGCACATGCAGGAAGGCCAACTGCCTAGAGCTCACTGCTCAATTACAAAAGGAAGTCACACTGACTTACAAAATGGATTATGAAAATCCAATATAATGTACTGCTACAAAAAGCATCTGCTATGCCAGGTTCAGTACCGGTTTAAGCTCATACAATAACCATAAACCCTTCTACAAAGTCTGCCTTAATATTCACTCTACATATCCATCATATCTATCCTCTATGTTGTATCACCCAAAATGATCTACAAGATCTCATACTTATATATGAGTCTAATTACAACATGCTATGTCACCTTACAAAAAGATATTACAATTAAATACAAAATACAATAATCAAAATCCTGTCGGCTAGGATGTCGGTAAACATTATTGTCATTGTTGGTGAACTATCTGCTGGTGTGGACTCTGTCGGTGCTGGTGCCTGTCGGTGCCATAAGATTGCAAGGTTGCCATCAATGACAACACCTTCAATCACCTTTCACTACCATTAGAGTGTGCAATGCCAACAAAAGCATATGATACCGATAATACTTGTAAGTCATATGATACAGTGGCTACAATCACCATAACTCCCAGAGACAGAGACTATGTAGTAGTTACTCGCAAATCAAAGGTAACTCTACAAGGAATACCACAAAATCATCCACCAGCAGTAGGGACCTACAATTTTGTTGAGAAACTTAATAAAACTCTGACATAGATATCATTGTTCAAACTTTTGCATATTTCACCCACTCATAGAACTATCCTAGACAAAGCACTTCAAGATTCGATACTGGACAAAGATATAGATGAAAATACCTTCCAGTCCATGGTAGGAAATTTGACACAAGGCACTCGTATTGCATTCATAGAACAAGACATTCCTAGTGATAGAATGATCCATAATGACCCGCTACATCTAGAAGCTTACATACATAAGAGAAGAATCAGAAGAGTACTCGTAGATGGAGGAGCTGGTCTCAACATTTGTACTTTAAAACTGGTTAAGGTGCTAGGATATTCTGAACTTCACATTGACTCATCCAAGAGGATAAACATCAAGGCATATGATGATGAAGAACGTTAATCAAAAGGCATTGTAACATTACCCGTACAAGTGGGACCTATAACAATAGAGGTCACTTTTCAAGTCTTGGATAGAGAACTAGGATATAACATGTTATTGGGCCACCCATGGATCCACACCATGCAAGCAATACCATCCACATTTCATCAGTGTCAAATTCCCATATAATGGTATTGAAATCACCATAAAGAGTGATCCAAATCCCTTCCAATGTTGCAATTACTTGAAAGAAAGTGTGGAAAATTAGGTACCTATTAATCAAGCATCACCTCTCACTACACAATTGGAGGCATTAATGATCATAGAAACAAAAAAGGACATGCCTACAACATCCTCCTTACAAATATAAGATATGGGTTGTGGAGTGTATTCTATTGCAAATACTTCAAGTGGGAAACAATTGTCTCTATCTCCTAATTATTTTGGGAAACCTCAAAATACAGTACAAAGACAAGACAAAGGAAAATAAATTGTCAGATACATAGACTCATGCTCTTTCATTAGATGGGGTGACTTCCAAGAATAATCCTTGAACGAAGATGTTAACCATTGGATATATAGAGAAGAGGATCATATGACAATACCTAGAATACCCATAGATCAATATCGAAATGGATTCAAAATGCTCCAGAGACATGGATATGATGGTATCATAGGCCTGGGGTTATAGAAACAGGGAAGGCTAGAGCCTATTGTTCCTAATGATAATCCAGGGAATCAAGGATTGGGGTATAAGCATGTACAACATTGTGAGGCCCTACCTCGACCCATCCTAGCATTTCAGTGATTTTCATGTTGGAACTATTATGGATGCTTTATTTTTATGCATTATGGATATAGAACTTTATATGATCCCAGGAATTTGATAACATTGATATATTGATGCTTCATTTCTATGCATTGTGGATGTAGAATTTTATATGATTCTAGAATAGGATAACATTGAGATGGTGTATGTCATTATTTGATTTGCAAGACTTTATTATGATGCTAGAAATATGATGCATATCTTATGAATGGATTAAATTTATGAGGATTATGATTATTGCTTATATAGATTTGCTTTGTTATATGGTAGATTGATTTGTATGATGTCAATTGTATGCAGAGTGATTGATTTGTATTCTTATTTATGTGTTCAGTATTATATGAGGCTATTGGGAAGTACTAATGTGTAATTCAGATGCACAGGAAAATTATCCATGTGACCATGGAAACATTATGAAAAATCAAGCCTAGGCCTATGTACATTCGTAAAACTAGGGGTTTTCTATTTCGAGAGACAACACCCCATATGTATCGTATTTTATTCATAAACATAAATGTTGGCATGTGTGTTAAATTGTAATTATTTATTTGTGTAAATCCCACAAGAGACAATTGCCATGTGTGTATTAGTGATGTGGAATTCTTTTGCAGTATCACTTGACACATATGTTGTATGTTGTGTTAGAATTGTCATGTCACCTTTTGAGAGATGTATTTTTATTTAAATTATATATCTCCAAATTATCTTTGAAGGTTCCAAGAAATCTAGGATAGTGAGCCAGTAGGAGGGTCAACTTAGAGTTGACCCGTAGGTAAACTTTAGGTGGACTTTCAAAGGGTTAAACCAACTCTTAGAGTCAGTTTTGGAGCATTTTTATTGGGCCTCATGGGGTACCTATGGGTGAAGGCCAAATATGGCCATGTGTCCACCCCCTAAGACCTGTTTAACCTCCTCAAAAAGTGGATTTCCCAAGATGGCCTAATTTCATCTTTAGGAGTGCCATCCTTGGTTAGAGAACCTTCTTGGTATGTGTCAATCCTCTTCCCCATTTCATTCCTCTTCTTGAGGTGCCTTGGTTAGGGAATGTGTAAGACCTAGGGAAGACCAGCCAATAGGAGCCTCTCACTCTATCCAAGAAGTTGGAAAGAGTGGAAGTAGCCTTCTTAGGCAAGAGATTGAGACTTAGAGAGTTAATCACCCACTCTCCATCTTTGGAGATGAGATCTTGCAGTTTTGAAAACCAGTTTTAGAATGGAATTTTTGGCTAAGTGTTGAAGAAAAGAAGTGTGGAATTGGGCTGCTCTTCTCCAAGCTATCCCTAGTAAACCCTTGGCAGATTCAAGGTTGGTTCATTTTCTTTCTTTGCATGTTGACAATTTGTTTTTAAGAGATTGCTTGAATGTAGATGTTCTTTCCCTTGTATTTTATTTGTGAAAATTTTTATGTGACTCTTCTCCCATTTTTTTTATGCATTTTCTTGTGTTTTGGGAGTATCCAAGGTCATCTTACCCTTGGGAGGGCAAAATGGTCTTGGGGGTGGAAGGTGTTTGACATGCTTAGAGTGAGAGGCTCTCTTCAAGAGAGTGATCTCAAGGGTTTGTTTATGTGACCCTTGCTGCATAGTTTTGTTTATGCATTTGGGGGTCACAAGGGGAGAAAGTATGGCATGTATGCCTTGGGGGTCATAAGGATGTTGGGTTAAGATGGACCTATGTTGTGTTCTTGGTTGCCATGAGTTGGTTGTGATCTACTATCTTGTCATTCTCCTCAAGGTACTTGGTCTACTTCCACCCATGTAAACAGCACATTATGTGATGAAGTTCAGCCTTGGGATGGGAATGTGTTTGTTGACTTTTTCCCATGCTTGTCTGTGTTTGCTTGAGTGTAACCCATCTAGGTCTTGGTTCTCCAAGCTCAGGGGTGGCTTCTAGTAAGCCTAGGCTAGGAGGTGAGTACTTCATGGTCACAACCTTAAGTTTTTGTAATGCAGGTTGCTTGGAAAAGAAGAAAAATGAAAGCTAGGAGTTGTTGATTTTATTTTAGTTCTAGAAAGAAAAAGAATGTAATTTTGTATTTTGTTGTAAAGAAAAGAAGGGAAAGGAAAAAGTTTTTCCACTGTAAATATATTGTAAATGAATTAGAAATTGTATTATAGACTAAGTCTTAAGTTGTACTTTATTGATGTATGGATCATTTAAATTATTTAAAAAAAGAGTGCACTTGATTAATTATGTTTTGTATAAGGTGCAAAGGAAAAGAAATGTATTATGTTGTTCAAATATTATTGCAGAAAAGAATGAGATGTTTTATCCTGTTTTAAAATATTAATGTATTTTTTTTTATCTTGATGTTGATACTCATGGATCTTTAGAAATATTAGTTGCAGCTGTCTATAAGAATTAATTCTGCTACTTTTTTTACCCATTCTAAAATCGCATGTTAAGTAGAAAGCCATTAACTAGAAAGGTTAATTTGCAAATGTTTTTAAAAAAAAGAGAGAAAAATAGTCATTTTTGCTTAAGTATAAATCTGGAAAATGCATGCTAGTAGGAAACTAAAAGAAAATTTTTAAATTTAATTCTGTCATTGTTACCTATTATGTAGAAATAGTAAAGTAACTTATGTTGTATGTAGATAAACTGTCATATCTTTACATTCTACAAAATCTGAAAATAGATATAGATTATGCCCTAAGTGAATATTATTAAAATATTTATTCCTATTTCTATTAATAGATAACAGTTTGCTAAACTATTGTAACCCAGATTCTTACCCTATATATATATATATATAATTACATGTTGCATCTAAATCAAAACATATGCTTTTAAAAAAAAGCAGGTAGTAAACTGGAAATCTAGGGAAAAAGAATTTTACATTAGTATTCTTGTTATTTGAAGAATTTATTGAGGGGCCAAACCACTGTGTTAATACATAGTGGATGGTAAAAGGGGATGAACCACTGTGTTTACACGTAGTGGACGGCGCGGGAGGGTGCCACCACTGTGGGTAAACACAGTGGTCAGCACGAGCTGCACTGTGTTTACACACAGTGGACGGCACGGGCCGCCACTGTGGTTACACACAGTGGTCGACATGGGACTGCCACTGTGGGTAACCACAGTGGACGGCTCACGGTCGCCACTGTGGGTGCCCATAGTGGGCGGCACCGGCCACCGCTATGGGTATCCACAGTGGCGCCCGGAGATCCTCCCCGCCCTACGAGCTCAGACCCCCTTCACACTCCCTCCTTTGGCCGCCATCATAGTCTTGGTCACCGCCTCCACCAAATGCCCTACAACACACACACACAAAAAAAAACCCTAGCAAAACAAAAACAAAGAGAGAGAAAGAATTTTAGTTGATAAAAATATGCAACCCTAACCCAATTTCAGGTTAGGGTTAGCATTTAAATAATAAAAGTAAATTAGATATGCAACCCTAGCCCATATTTGGGTTAGGGTTAGCAAATAAAAAAAAAAGAGAATTGTTAGCTTTGTTTTTAAAATAAAATATAGAAGAGGAATAACTGAACCCTAATTAGGGTTCACAATTAAATATTAAATAAAATAAAAAGGCGGGGAGGAATTCTTTTAAAAATTTGAAAAAGAATCCCCTCTCATTTAATATTGCTAATGTGAAATTAATTTTAAAACTTCTAATTTTGGACCATGGAGAAGATTAATTTTAATATAGACTTTTATCAAGGCATAATTAAACTATGGGACTATTTTTTTATATAGAATTATTATCGCAATTATTGTCATGATTTTATTAATCAAGGATTATTAATGAGGATATTTTATAGATAATTTTCATATTAAATTAAATGCGGATGCTAGGTTAAATTTAATTTGGGAAAATTTATTAATGAAAATTATTAATTATTTTATGCAAATTTTAGCCTATGAGGTCAATATTGGCCAAATTATTTAATAGTCGAAAATTTGAAGGTTTTGAGGATTTAAAATTGAGTTTAATATAAAATATATTTATTTGGCAAATATCATTATTGAATTGTTAACCTTATTGGTTATATTTAAAAAGTGAATTTGCATGCGCCCAATTAATTAATTTTGATTTAAGATAACTTTAGCATTATTTTTATTGGCCTGGAACAATTTTAATACAATCGAGATATTTAAATATCTCTCGACTTTAATTAGCAAAAATTTAATTAGGTTGATTAAATTAACTAATTAAATTGTGATGACCCTATTAGGGAATAATTAGTCTTCATTAATTATTGTCGCGTTATTGATTGAGTTGATTATTCCAACTTTAGTAAACAATTCTATTTACATCTTAGATAAGACAAAACTTAAATGATTTCATTTTAAATGTAGATTATTTTGTGAGTTTATGTTGTCAAAAAAAAATTTGTTGTTCCATTTTTTGCCCAAAAGTTTGGGCATGACACACATATCACATAATCAAGACAGCATACCCTTGATATACTAAATCAACCAATGAAACTGTCAGACTACATACCACAAAGGGATTTTTTCACACAGGTGCTTCCATCTTCATCTCAAACAAGTAATCAAGTACCTGCATTGCCTAGTGTGGAATCAGATGGAGAAGACATGACACAACTCCTGCAAGAACCTAGCACTAAGTCCCAAAATGATACAGTTGTCAACACAATAGCACAAGCTAATATTGCAATAGATGTAGGCTTACCACTAGAAGATGAATCTAATCCATGGTTATTATCAATACTTCTACCATGGGAAATCTCTCAAGCTCAACCTAATGAATCAGATGAAGAAATATTGCAAAGGCTTATACCAGACTTAAGAAGGGTAACTACTGTCCAAAGAAGACCAGTGAATCTATAATAGAATCAGTGGCAGGAACAAGAAGAAATAAGTAATGATAGCTCAGATGATGAAACATACATTGAAAGTGAGACAAAATCTCATGATTATGAGTTCTTATCACTCCATGATTCTATCCCACCAACAAGTGTCATACTAAGGTATCAAATAAAGCCTATACAAGATGAAAATACACAAAGTCATTCAAACAATCAAGTCTTCATGTTATCAGAATCTACTATAGAAGGGAGTAATGATTTACCCCTTGCACATTCACACTTGATTGATTGGGGGCAAGAAGGAAAACCAACTCTAGATTAGTTTGAAAATGACAAAGCAATTGTAGAATTCCTCAGAGTCAGAGAGGGATTTCCACAAGGTGATCACAAAGCAGGGTTTTTTGTAGACCTAGATAGAACAACATACTTTGGAGAAGAAATTACCTTGATAACAAAAGCTAAAGATCAAACCACCCATGATGGCAAGAGAGAGTTGGGTAACCTCCCTATCGATTGAGAAAGTTTAGCATTGCTTATAAAATAAACTGAAGAAGTAAACATAGCAGAAGGAGAGATTGTGCATAACATCCACCTGGCAAAATCACTAAGCAAAGAAGAAAAAGATAGATTCATTCATTTTTTTAAGAAATGACCTATCAATTTTTCTTGGTCCTATGTAGATATTCTAGGCTTAGACCCTAAATTAGTGTTGCATCATTTACCTTTGATACCAGGAGTTAAACCTTACAAGCAAAAATTGAGAAAAATACATCCAAGTATTGTATTACTAGTTAAAATAGAACTACAAAAGTTGTTGGGCATAGGTTTCATTCGACCTATTGACTATGTAGAATGGATATCCAACCTAGTACATGTGACTAAGCCCATAGGAGGCATAATAATCTGCACGGATTTTTGGAATCTAAATAAAGCTTGTCCTAAGGATGAATTCCCGCTACCCAATATCGATATGATAGTTGACTTAACAGCTGGAAATGAAATGCTATCCTTAATGGATGGTTTTTCAAGATATAACCAGATTAAAATTGTACCAGAAGATCAACATAAAATGGCCTTTACATGCCCATGGGGAACATATTGCTGGAATGTGATGCCATTTGGTCTCAAAAGCATCGGAGCAACATACCAAAGAGCCATAGCAATGTTGTTTCATGACATGATCCACAATATAATGGAAGATTATGTGGATAAATTATTGGCTAAATCACAGACAAGATAAGGTCACCTTACAGTCCTTGCACAGATATTTGATCAGTTGGAGCAGTATAATGTTAGACTAAACCCAAAGAATTGTGTGTTTGGCGTAACAGCAGGTAAACTATTAGGGTTTATTGTGTCCGACAGAGGAATTGAAGTAGACCCTTCTAAGGTCAAGGAAATTGTTGATATGCAACCTCCATCAACACTTAAACAACTAAGAGGGTTACAAGGAAGATTGCAATCCGTAAGAAGATTCATAGCACAATTGGCAGATAAGTGTCACCCCTTCCAGCATTTACTCAAGAAAGGAGTTACTTTTAAATGGATAAAACAATGCCAAGAAGCTTTCCAAGCTCTGAAAGATTATCTTCTAAACACACCAGTGTTAGTATCACCTACTCTAGGAAAACCTTTGATGCTATATGTATCAGCAACAAACTCAGCTCTAGGAGCTCTGTTGGCACGACATGATGAACAAGGAAAAGAAAGAGCCATTTATTTTATAAGTAGGACTCTAATCGGCTATGAGCTTAATTATACTCCTATAGAGAGAGAATGCTTAACAGTAATCTTCGCATCCCAAAAGCTCAGAAACTACATGCTAAGTCATAAGGTACAACTCATTGCACACTTTGACCCACTCAAGTACCTATTGAGCAGAGCAACATTGACCGGGCAGTTGGCTAAGTGGGTCATGATCCTGAGTGAGTTTGATATGGAATACATAGACAGAAAGGCCATCAAAGGATAAATTATAGTAGATTAATTAGTTGAGGCTCCTTTATAGGACAGTCACCCGTTATTGATATGTTTTCCCGATGAATCAGTGTTTACATTGACTACATCTATAATGTGGAAATTATATTTTGATGGGTCATATACAAGTCATGGATTTGGAGCAGGGATTCTTTTCGTCATCCCTCAAGGGGATTCTATACATAATTCATTTAGGATCAATTTCCAATGCACAAACAATATAGTTGAATATGAAGCTCTCATCATAGGGCTTTGTACAGTTGTACAGTGGAGAATAAAATAATTAAAGGTCTATGGTGATTTGCAATTGATTGTAAACTAGGTCAATGATGATTACAACACAAAGGATGACAAACTCATGCCTTACAAGAAGATGCTAGAAGATTACAAGGAGCACTTCATCAAAATTACCTTCAAATAGATCCCAAGGATACAAAACAAGGCAGCAGATGCCATGGCTATCATAGGATCTCTTCTGAATATGCCTGCTAACGAAACTTAGTTTGAGTTTATCATAGAACAGTTGGTGCTACTGGCATATGAGACTCCCTCAACAAAAAATGTATGTGCAATTGTGGGTCCAGAATCCCCTTGGTACAATGAAATATATACATATTTACATACTCAGTACATGTCACCGAATTTGTCCAAAAATCAAAAGAAGACCCTTATTTGTCAGGCATCTAGATACACCATTATAGATGATACATTGTATAGAAAGGGCTTCGATGGAACTCTTCTCCAATATCTTGATAAAAATGAAGTGCAACTTGCTTTAAATGAAGTCCATGATGGAATTTGTGGTGCGCACCATAGTGGTCCACCATTGTCAAAGAAATTCTTGAGAACAGGTTATTACAAGCCAACTATGGAAAAGGACGCTTATAAATATGTATAGAAATGTAAGAAATGCCAAATGCATGGAGACCTCATTCATGCACCAGCACAAGATCTTCAACCCATTATGTCACCGTGGCCATTTTCATAATGGGGATTAGATCTAGTGGGTAAAATCAACCCTACTTCTTCCAATGTGCACACGTTCATCTTAACAGCCACTGAGTACTTTACAAAATAGGTTGAGTAAATTCCTCTTACATACACCACTGGAAAACAAATAGAAAATTTCATGCTCAACTACATTATATGTAGATACGGGATTCCAATATGCTTCATGATAGATAATGGATGTCCATTTAAAAACCAAGAAGTGAAAGAGTTGTGTGAAAAAATTTACATACAATTGAGATTTTCCACGCTATATTATCTGCAAAGCAATGGACAAGAAGAGGCAACAAATAAAACAATATTGAAAATTCTCAAGAAAGTTGTCACTAACACAGGATGGGACTGGAATCTCTAGTTAAATCCCACTCTTTGGGCTTACAGAATAGGAGTATGCACCCCTACAGGAGCAACACCATATTCCTTGGTCTATGGTACAGAAGCAATACTCCCCATTTAAATAGAAATGCCATCTCTAAGAGTCTCTTTACAGAACATCATATCAGACGAAGACTACCGGGTAGCAAGGTTACAAGAGCTAGAAACGCTTGATGAAAAAAGACAAACAGCGCTCAATCATCTACAAGGGTATCAAAACAGACTGAGATGAAGTTATAATAAATGAGTCTGCCCATGAACTTTTGAAGTGGGAGATCTAGTTCTTAAAGAGAATCAAAGGAACCTAGCAGAACAAGAAAAGCCAGGGAAATTTGAACCTAACTAGCTAGGTCCTTTCATCATAACAAGGGTTATAGGCAATGGAGCATATGATTTGGCTACCATGGAGGGAGATCCACTCTCTGACCCTATGAATAGCATGCACCTTAAATGATATTATACCTAAGGGTTGAGAAGTTTAGGTTTTATTTTTTGCATTGTATATCATATTATTCGAAGCACTGCATTGCATATAGTTTCTTTCCAAGCACAACATATTCAGAAGTCGCATTCTCAAAAAAAATTGTATTTTCATATAGCAGCATTAATAAAACAAGACAACTGTCAAGTTTATCATCTGTTTGCATCTAAGAGAAGCAAAGGTCATCTCCTTTCTTAGATATTCAGACATGAAGTCTTTAAGATCCTAAGGTCATTCATTTTCAACATCAACCTATGATGACGCTTTACTTATGGTTGGGTAGTGATTTCACTATTTGAGACTTGTTAAGCCAAAATCTATCAATTTCTATATCTCAAAACATATTAAGAAGATCTCTAATTCATTCTAGACACCTAGTTGATCATATGACTAGTGAAAAATCTAAAATTCTACTTCAGCGCCACTATAATTGTCACACCCAAGTAGGTTTCATTACTTACAAGTCTAGGCAAGAAAATAAAAAGAAAAAAGAGCTATGCCGAATTAATTTCAAGGCAAAAGAGCAATGATATATAACTAAAATATCACGCATGCAAGTGTGACAAAAATCTTGACTATGGGAACATACAAATAACTCCATCAGGGCTATGAACGCCTACTAGCAATGGAGCAATATTTGAGAAATTACAGTCTATAACCTTGTCGGAGCTCTCAAGGCTTGCTGGCAGCAAGGCTCTATTCAGGATGCTTTTGAAGTTAGGATAATCCATGTAGCTAGTCATATAGGATGCTAACGATATTTACTGAACACAAGAGTAGGAATTAACTCATCTGCACACACATGGGAAAAAGAAGATCAAAGTTTCAAGAATCAATGGGAAAGTTTTCCGCATCTCCATTTGTAAATCCTAGTCACTAAGTGTGTTGAGTTGAATGTTCCAAAGGACCTTAGGGATCGATTGATCGCTTATCTATGAAACATTTTGCACCTCCATTTCAATTAGTGTATTACAAAGGCTAAACAAACATAGTCAACGTTGTTCGAATAGGAAATGCATCTTCATCATGCATATTGCATTAACATAGGTCATGTGAAAAATTCATTGTCTCCACATGCATTCTACAGATCATCATGTCATGCAGGTCTCCACATTGGGGGCATAGCTAAAAAAATCCAAAAAATCAGATAAAGTCCTAAAAAAAATCCTAAAAATCATATAAAGTCCTGAAAAAAATCCTAAAAATCATATAAAGTCCTGAAAAAATTCTAAAAATCAGATAAAGTCCTGAAAAAATCCTAAAAATCATATAAAGTCCTTCAAAAATATCAAAAAACATTGAAAACCTCACAATCCAAAAACATTGGAAAACTCAAAATCCAAAAACACAAAAAAACTCAAAATCTAAAAACATTGAAAAACTCAAAATCCAAAAACATTGAAAAACCAAAAACATCCATATAAAGTCCTAAATAAATACCACAAACATTCAAATACAATCCTTGAAAATATCCAAACAAAAACATTCAAATACGATCCTAAAAAAAAAAATCATCCAAAAACATTCAAATATCAATTCACATAATCCAAAAACATCGAAAAAGCTCTTGGAAAAGAACTAAAAATAAAAAATCAACCAAAAAACTTGCAATAAAATGTCTTGTGAGAAACAAATACCCTAGCAGATATCCAGCAAACACTTCGCATGAAGTCAACAAAGGATACGACTATCCAGTCAAACATCTACAATCAACTGATCAAACTTTCTTATCAATCATATCATATCCATATCAAAGTGATCATTATATTGTCTTAAACAGAAGAGGATACACTCGAAATCAGACAGGTCAGTCTTAAATGGGGTCTGCAACTTTATGAGATCAAACATTATCAACTATCAATGCAAGCAACTGAGAACGAAGGCACAAGGTCAGTATAGCTACTAAATTTTGTCCAGGTTAGTCTTTATCTTTTATTATTTGGTGATAGATTATGTTCCTATGCTTCTCAAGGATGTCCACAAGTGACTAGAGGAGCCATAATGGGCATTATCTTTTTCTTTGTTTGTTGTTTGTGGTGTGAACTAATGAAGTTCTAGGGAAATTTCTCTAGTGGGTGTCCATGATAGGAGCATTCATCTATTGGATGCCACACATACCTTGACCCCTAGTGTAATTCCCAGAATGGAGGGTTCACTCCTTGTCTACTATGTGTTTGTTTCTACAATGAGATATCTTGCATCTTGGTTTCTTATACCCTGATGTGCTAAGCTTCATTGTTCAATAATAAGGCTCAGTGATGAATATATGTTGCACAATAAAATATGTGACACAGGTTCATGATTCTTTCAATTTCATTCTCATCTCATGTGTTTTTTGATAGTTTGTTGATTTCTCATCTTCTCTCTTTCTAACATTCTTTCTTTCATCAATCTCTTCTCTCAATCATCTTACTAACATTTCTTCACAGTGCATCTGAGTTAAAAATTTGTTCTAGCATTATCATACAAAAACAAAAATAAATACGTGCATTCATAAAGATTTCATTGCATTAATATAGATTCCATTGCATTCATATGGATTCCATTGCATTCATAAACATCAGTTAATATGCATTCATACACATTAGCATCATTGATACATACATATAAAAACCATTGCATTCATGAATCATATAGAATCAAATAGATATACATCATATAGCTCATAGCATCATATAAGCATACATTGAAAATAAAACATAAATAGATCATTGCCAAAACCTGCATATCATATATATATAACTCAAAAATTATAATGTGTATGAATACAATAAATAAATCCCAAAGGCTCAGATAACATGATAAAAAATGTCTCAACCAACACTGCCTCTGTTAGCAAGTGGATCCTGTCCACTAGGTCCTGTCCCGGGATGCCGAGGTGGTCCCATAACACCACCACTGCTAGTGCATCGATAAGTAGATCAAATCGTTCTCCTCCCCATGAAGGAACTATAACTAGGCTCTCTCTGACCCTTAGGGATAGCTCTCTCATAAGCTTGTCGATAATAAATAGCCTCCTGTGCAGCAACAAAATATCTATCTGCCTAGTTGTGTGCCTCTGTCACTGGTCCGAATAGTTGATCATATGTATCCATGGTGATCTGAACTATCCTGATTGCCTCATCTCTCTCCCTCTAGAGACAATCCCTCTCAGCCTCTAAAACACCATAGTCTGCATGGTGGACCTCTCGCTCGATATCTCATCTAGTGACCTCCTCCTCCAAACTCTGAATCCGTTTTGTAAGAATCTGTGGATCGACCTCATTTCCCACCTATCCTCTCCCACCCTCTTTAGTAGAAATGTCCTCTAGCTCTGGCATATCATCATCATCATCATCTCCATCCTTGCTGCTCGATGAATCTAAAGAATCATCACTATCCCCATTGCTGATAGACTCGGTGTCTCTACCAATGTCTACATCCTCATCTCCACCTCCCTCATCTCCTATCTCATCCTCTCACTTTTCTCCTCCATCTCCCTTAGCTCCTCCCTCAGCTCCACCTTCCTCTCCTCCTTTGACTCTCTCCCCCAACTCTAGCCTCAATCTTGACCTAGGATGGCAAATCTATTGTGCTATAATCGGAACAACAAGATTAGTAAGTGGAATCAGCCTGTGTCTAGCAAACCATGCATCATACTCTAGCATAGTCCCTGGATCCGTTGCACCTCTACCCCAACCCCATAGTAACGGTTGAAGAGCATCAAACTTAGCAGAAGCAAAAAGCGGCTATATGCACACCCCCCAATCAGATACCTCTGAGCAAAGTAAGCAGTAACAACTGGTGGCACCTCTACCTCTCCAAACTGTCTCAATACCTGAACTGGGAGATACATCTCTATAATCCACTGCATCTCAAAAGTCCTACCGATTAGATACCTCTGATGTCGATAGAAAGGCAAGTGTACTATGTCATCTGCCCAACCGAGGCAATCTAAGTATGGTCTCCAAATAAAATGCTACAGTATGTCAAACTAATGTCTCCAATACAAGGTGTTACTTGAACCCATGTGTCTGATAGCTGCTATGTACCTAAAAGCATAAGGCTCATCAGGCTACAAATAAACATGATTAATAGGTCTTGAAATAGAAATATGCTCCCATGCCCAAGTCTGGAGTAGTGTCACACCACAACTGATAGACCAATACCCAAGATATACAATCCCATGCATCTGATACTACAACATGGCAAGAAGACACGGACCCCACACATATACTCATCGATGAACAATCATATCATGGAGCACTCTACCCCATCCCACTGGAAATCCATGACCTCATCTGTCAGGTATCAACAAACTACCAACAACACTGTATAGTATGATACTCATGTCATCATAATCTAACTGGGACCAAGGGATGTCATATCGACCACTGATCTACAAGTCCTCTATCTCACACTCAAAAAGTGCACACAATCTAGCAATACCATCATCATGGTCATACACAACTCTGTCACCATGAATCAGAATACCCAGTATACGCCATACATCTTCTAAGGTAATGGATGCCTCCCCAATCGGAAGATAGAAAGAACATGTCTCGGAATGCCATCGCTCTATCAACGTTGTAATCATGGCCCTGTTGACTGTCACCTCTGGCAAGTGTAAAACATAGTACAAACCAAGCTATCGAATATGCTCAATCTCCTCATCAAGTAAATCAGCACAATGATCAAGTCCACGGGGTTTGCTCTGTTGGTATTATAGCACTCCAATATTCTCCTACAAAGAGAAATAGTTCAAAATATCAGATATCGGATTACAAAAACAAAAATTTCTCAAACACATGACAAAAAACATTCACATACAATGAATGTGTGACATTTAATACTAATGTGGTACAATTATGGCTTATGTGAAACATTTATAGCGCATGCATAATATTAAACACTATTGCGGTATGAAATGAGCTAATGTGTAACGTTAATGGCCAATGCATAGCGTTAACAGTGTTTGCGTAACATTAAGCATGAATGCGTAAAAACCAACAGGCGATTGCGTGATGCAAGGGAAAAATTGAACATTGGAAAAAAAATTTAAAACAGGCAAAAAATCAAGAAAAAATTAGAAAAATGCCATGCCACCAGTCCTAGGAGGTCTCTAATATGAATGTACTTGGTTAGACAGGTGCAATCGAGCTCTATAACCAGCCATGATGATCAAATCCTCGAAAGAAAGCACAAGATTTGCAGAGAAAACAAAGAACTTACCAAATTGCAAATGAGAAAATGAAAACCTAAAATATCTATTTATAGCTCAAAATTAGGGTTTTTTGACACCTCGATGCCCGTGGTCCCCGCTAGCTAAAAAACAACTTGTAGCCTGCTCAAACGATCTTGAAATTGCCCTAAACTTCACACGATTGCTTATTACACCGATATCGAAAACATGGTCTCAATTTTTGAATTCTTCAACCACCTTTTCCGAGGGAGCATATTTACACTATACAGTGGTACCAAGGCATACTAAGGCAGAATTTTTCATTTTCTTTGAAACAATGTCATTTCGACTTTTTCTCAAAGAGGGTCAAATGTAGACACCTAAAAATCTCTCATTGATCATGTACTAATTATTCCTCTAATTGATTAAATAATTATTTAATTATTTAATTAAGTTAATTAATCTAATTTCATATTTCCTCATCATCTTACTAATTATTCTATCATCATTTGATCATTTTCATCATTTTCTAATATTAATTCAATGTTTATTATTTAATTCCCTAATTTAAATAATCTTTATTATTTAAATAAATTTCATTCTCAATTTCTATCTCTAATCATCTAATCATTCAACCCTTTTCTAAATATTAATTAATTATTTATTACTTAATTAATTGTGATTTAATCTTTAATTTAAATAATCTTTATTATTTAATTAAAATCCATTTCTACATAATTAAATAGTTTTTTTTAATTATTTAATTAACTAATTAATTCTTCTAATTGCTTCCAAATTCAATTACATGTGCATGATTTCAAAAATCAAATTGAAAATCAAAGTCAAGTTCTAAATATATTCAAATACTAAATTGAATTAAGTAAATTCAAGTATTTGAATAAATTTCATGCAAAGATTAAATTGAAAATCTAAGTTAAAGTGCAAGCACATGCTAAATTAATTAATTAAATCATTTATCTCTCCAGTCTCTATTTCCATCTTCTAGTTCTCTTTGTCATCCTCTTTATTTCTTCCAATCATTCTTTTTCTTCTTTCAGTTAGCTTTTTCTCAATCAGTTGACTCAATTAATCTATTCAATCTATTATGTTTCACCTACAAGTCAGCAATTCAACTATCAATCAACATGTGAGCTCACCTGAGTTCCACCTCTTAATCAATTTGTTCCACCTTTCAATCAATCTCATCCAAAAATCTATAAATTGAGCATTCAATCCTCACAATTCCCCTAGATTACGAACTTCAAATCTTTGTGTCAATTGCAAGTTGTCAGTGCAATATCTAAGAGCTATCATACCACAGAGAGAAGAAGAACAATGGAAGCCATGATGCATAATAAGGAGTTTCATATTGCTTAATTTAATTCCATTTTGCATCTATTTCATTGGTTTTATGTTTGAATCGCTTAGATAGTTAAGGAATTCGTGATCGTCCTTATTTCCTATTTAGTAATGGTGTATTTGAGCATGTTATAGGGATGTTGCAAGGACATGTTGTCTTCTTCAGTGAATGATAAGCAGTGAGGGGTTGTGAGGTGTCCCACCATGGTTTGGAATTGGTCTATATCCAGATCTTTAGACACTACTGTATCTACTAATGCTCTTTCTAGAATTTCTTTGTGTGCAGGTGAAAGCTTTAAAAGTTCCAAGATGGATATTTGGGCAGGTGTTTTCTGTAATTGATCCAGTAGATTGTATTGTTTGGTAGTGGATGATGTGTTTGTTGTAGTGCCCGGCAAAACAACTTTAGCTTTGCTTCTTGTGATGGCATGAGCAGGTTCTTGATTTTTCTTTTCTTTAACTATAATCACATTTACCACATTATTATATGTATGAGCGTAGTTTACCTTCACTTTACCCTTACCATTATTTGTTGTTGATGATTCACCCTTCTCATAGTTTGGAAGCGGAGTTTTAAAAGTTGTATGAGATTCATATGTTGTATGTACATCCACAGTTATTACTCCATTATCAATCAAATCTTGGATGACATGTTTCAACCGCTGACAATTATATGTGTGATGTCCCTTGTTTCGATGGAAATCACAATAATGGCTATCATTCCACCAAGGTGATTTTACTTGAGGTTCGTAGTTCCTTTCTTCTGGTAAAGTAATCAATTTGTTTGTGAGAAGTGTCTTTAGTGCTGACCCAAGGGGCTCACTAATGTTTGTAAATTGCCTTCGAAAGAAATTTTTGATAGTTGCTTTTTGGTGATTGTTTTTTTGTTGAGTCGTTGCTGAGTGATGGGATGAATTAAAAACTGGTTGTTTTGGTTTCACATTGTTGTTATCCACTATTCCATCATTGACGACATTACGATTTCTATTCCAAAACTTTGGCTTATCATTGTGGTTGTTGTTAGTGTTGTTGGGAGGACGAACTCCTTCTTTGTATATTTTCAACTCACCCTTCTTTATCATGGCTTCCTCCATTCTGATTCCATTATCAATCATCTTTCTGAAACTTTGATTTCCTTGCATTTTTAGATGATAACCCATTTGGTCATTTAGGTTGTCGATGAATATGTCCATTTTTTCATACTCTGGCACTGTACAAGGGTATCGTGAAGCTAACTGTCTCCATCTTTGTAAAAATATCATGAAAAGTTCTCCACTCTTTTGTTTGGCATTACATAGGTCTAGCATTGTTACTTCATCTTGTATGTTGTAAGAGTATTGTGAAACAAACTTATCCACCAATTTTGAGAATGGTCTGATTCCAGGTGGAAGTTTGGAGAACCATTCCATAGCTAGTCCAGCTAAGGTTTTCATAAATAATCTCATCAAGTAGGTATCCTCATGTGCAAACTCCATACTCATTGTGCAAAATTTTCGTATATGATCTTGAGGGTCAGTGCTTCCATCATATTTTTCATATCTAGGATTTTCACAACCTATAAGAAATGGTATCATGTTTAGATTTATGTCGAATGGATAAGGACAAATTTCTTGAAGTGAGTATCTTCTAACATTTCCTCTCTACATATCTTGAATTTGTGTTTGCAGTGTTTGTATTTGTTGTGTGAGAGTTACGATAGTATTATCCACATGATTTTTTCTTGCATAACCATTATTTTTCATTCTAGGAGGATCTTGGTCTCTTCTTGTATCATCTCTACCCCTTCTTGTATCTTCATTGGATTGAAAGTTATTTAGAATTTCTACATCATCTCTTTTGGGAACGTAAGTTTCCTCATTACTTCCTAATGTTAGCAAGAATTGGTGCTACACTCCCCCAAGATTTTGATGTGAACAAATTGACACAAAAATGTTTATTTCAAGTGGGACCATCAATGTGAGGAGGCATTCAACAAGATCAAGGTATATCTCATGCAACCACCTATTCTAATGTCGCCAATTCTAGGAAAGCCATTTTCTAGCATAATTGTTGAATCATGTAGCTTAATCAATCTCTTTTCTAGCTTAATTGCATCATCATCATAGCTTAATCATGGATATCATTAGCTTAATTAGTCTTTTGGATCAATTTATCATAATTAATCTCATCTTTACATATCATTATCATTTCAAATCCTCCATCTAGGTGTAGTCAAGTCATTGGGATTGCTTATCCAGATCTGAGACAAAATCCATACTCGCATCTCTTAGGAGGTGATAGGTCACTTTGTCATGGTTCATCCTTATTTTCTTATTATTTTCTAACCATTCTTGTAATGATCTATTGAGTGTTTGTGTTGCAGCTGCAGGTATCACACTTCATAGGCATGACATTTTGGGTGCCAAAATGTCGTGCCTGTAAAGTGTGATACCTGTAGCTGCAACACAAACACTCAATAGATCATTACAAGAATGGTTAGAAAATAATAAGCAAATAAGGATGAACCATGACAAAGCGACCTATTGCCTCCTAAGAGATGCGAGTATGGATTTGCTCTCAGATATGGATAAGCAATCCCAGTGACTTGACTACACCTAGATGAAGGATTTGAAATGATAATGATATGCAAAGATGATATTGATTATGCTAAATTGATCCAAGAGACTAATTAAGCTAATTATATGCATAATTAAGCTATGATGAAGATGCAATTAAGCTAGAAAAGAGATTGATTAAGCTACATGAGTCAACAATTATGCTAGAAAATGATCAAATTAAGCTAATGCAATTGCCTATAACAATGATGCTCAAATGATATGCCTATAGTAACGATGCCTAAATTGATAATGAGATGGGATCCTTATTTCTCCAAAATGGGGGATATTTATAGAATTTCCAAGGCTAGGAGTGAGGTGGTAGAAATCAACAGTCAAGATTGAGTCTGAAGATATCAAGGGTGAAATTGGAAGAATGTTGGAGAAGAGGTTGGAGGAAGGAACACTTGTCATCTCTATGGTGACAAGTGTCAAGGAGCTTTTCTCATAAAAGGTAAAGTTTCCAAGAGAGAATACATGTGGCCAAAGTTTCATGTGTCTCAAGAAGAAAATATCCACACAATAGGTGGTTAGGATGAGGTTAGAATGTGCAAGATAGGATAGGGTTAGTTAAACCCAAGGTTAGGTTGAATAGGTTAGGTTGAATTGGTTAGGTTAGAGGGATGGTTAGGTTGGGTTATTGGAAGTTAGCAGGCACGTGGGTAATTTTAATTTAAAAATTCAAATAATAGGAAAAGACTAATTAATTCTCAACAACTCATAAATTTATTTGTTTTAATTAATTACAGGATTAGAAGAATTGATTGAAATGTGGGGAAGATTCATTAATTTGAATTAATTAATCAAAAGGGACCATTGAAATGAACCTATTAAATAAATCCTTAGATTTATTAATAAGTAGATGAAAGGGAGAATTTAATCAAACTTCCTAATGAATTCAATTAATTAGGAAGGGGGATTAATCAAATAATTGCTTATTTAATTAATTATCTTCAGACCATTTTTAGGTGTATACACACAGAAGAATGATAAATGTTGACAAATGATAAAGATCAAGTGCACGATATAGAATAAATATTAATTTATGTGAAAACCCTAAAATAAGGTCATGCGGACATGTTAGATTATGGGGCCGCAATCATTGACCATTTTTAGACGCCTACAATTGTCATCAATAAATTGTTTCAAAATAGGGGGTGGGGTAGTACAAGCCACTTTAAGACCTTCTAGATTGCCATTTTCCATCTTATTCAGGAATTTCCTCCCAAAAATTCATCCAACATTTTGAAAAGGTAAGGGGACTAAGGATTCCCTTGCCTTAGATCTTCTTTAGCACCAAAGAATCCCATAGGGGCTCCATTGACCATGACAAAGAATTTGACTGTGGTAACACATTCCTTGATTAGACATATAAGACAATCTTTGAATCCCATCTTCTTTAGGATTTTAAAAAGAAAATCCTATTTGACTCTATCATAATCCTTCAAAATGTCAATCTTTAGGACCATTCCAGTTAGGTGGCATATGTCCATTGAATGTATGAAACCACGTGTTGAAATTGTAGCATCAAGGATTTATCTTCTTAGAACAAATCCTTTTTATCTCCTATTAATAATCCTATCAATCATTGGTTCAATTCTATTGACCAAGAATTTAGAAAAGAACTTATAGACCATGTTACACAAACCAATAGGTCTAAAATTTGAAAGTTGCAAAGGGTCAAGCACTTTAGGAATCATAGCAATATAGGAATTATTCAATGTTTTAAGTATGAAAGAAGGCCTTAGTTTCCATTGCTATACCATACCTCACAATATCCCAAAATTATTGGAAGAAGTTGGGTGAAAGCCACTCGATCCTAGTGATTTAAATACAACCATTGAGAAGGTAGTAGTCTTGACCTCCTCCTTAGTAACAGGTGTCATACTTTGAGATTGTCAACCTGATACAAGGTCATATGCAATATATTTTAATAGTAGATCATCTAGGGTGGGGTTAAAATTAGTTCCTCTATCTTTGTACGCATTACAAAAGTACTTTAAAGCTATATCACTCAAGTAGAGGTAATTAGTAATAGTGTGATTGAACTCATCTAATAGAGATCGCATGGTTTTCATCTTCCTATGTTTGAGCGCAGATCTGTGGAAGAAGGTAGAATTCATGACACCTTCTATTAGCCACTAGACTTGGGACCTAGGCTTCTAGTGAATTTCCTCACTTTTCAATTTATCTTTCCATTTTCCTCTTAAAGCTTCCTCCTTATGTTAAGTCTTAGATCGATCACCATTAGTAATTTGCATCTGCATTGTTGTTAATTTGGTATGTATCTCCTTCTTCTTTGTAAATATATCTCCAAAGGTGAATTTATTCCAACCTTTGACTTTGTTTCTTATAACATTCAATATTTGACACTCCTTGTACATAGAAATTCCCTAGATAGGGGTATTCCACTATCTTTGGATACATTTTCAATCTTGGTGTGAAGCCCACATTATTTCATAGAGGAAAGGGGTCCCCTTGAAATTTTGTCCACCCAATCTAGAAGTACAGGTTTGTGATCTTAGCCCATTCTATGAATAGTCTTGAAGGTGGAGATATAGCCTAAATCCAAGTTGGAGGAGACCTAGAATGTATCCATATTAACTTGAATTAGGTTGTCTCATTTTCTATGGTTGGACTAGGTGAATAGCTGATCTAGTAGTTCAATGTCAAGAAGACCCAATTTATTAATAAATTCATCCAAGTATAACATACTATCAGAGTAGTCCACCAACCCTCCCAAATTCTCTTAAGGGAAAAGAGGGTTGTTAAAAATATATTACAACCATCCAATGGTCCATAAAAACAACCAAAATTTGAGAAAAGATATCTTCCCAAAGAACATTCCAACCAAAACAAGTGTTGGGAGCATAAATATTCACCAAACACCAAGGCTCCTAAGGAGAAGCAAGCTTTATAGTCAAACTCTTAACAAAACTAGAGAAGAGGTTTCCCCTTAGATTTATAGGGTCCCACATAGTGACAACACCACCTGAGGCAATAGTAGCATCAATAATGAAGAAGTAAGAACCCACCAAAATATAGTCACCAATGTTTTAAAAAATACAAGTAGTCATTTTAACTTCTCGAAGTAACAAAATATAAATTTTATTCTCAAGGAGGCAATTCCTTAGAGTGTATTGCTTTTGAAGGATATTAATACCCCTCATGTTCGAAGTGAGAAACTTTATTTTCAAACTTTTGAGGTAGATTTTAGGGTTCATTATCTTCCATTGGCAATCTTCCTTACAACTTTCTTTAATCTTGTTTTCCTCTGGGATGGGAAGCCAATCTTAGTTTCCACCCCAATGTCAATATTTTTATTTATCATTTTCTTTTTTGGATTTTCCACCCCTCCTTATTAGGTTGAGCACATGGGTGTCACCTAGAGATATTTGGCTACTACATGTGGCACATAGTGAAAAACAGGCCTTCTTGATGGTCGAGGAAGAAACCAGGGGCATTAGAGAGAGCACATGAGAAGGGGTATGAGGTTTTAGTAAGAGCACACAATACCCTAGTATACTAGGGTTGGACAAGATTGGGATTTCTCCCTCTTCAAGGAGAATCTCACTGACGGGAGTCTCCAAGACACTACCCTCTAGAGGTTTAACAGCTTTGGTTGGGGCCTCCATAAATCTAAGAATCCCCTCAGTAAGAGGGTAGTCTTTGCCAATTTCCTTCCCCTGAGGTTTATTTACAGTCTGGGGCTCTTCCCCCTAGGGAGAAATATTGGCTTCCTAATTAGCTTCCCTCATAGAAGAAACACATTTATTTAAGTTTTGGGAGATTTTTAGGAGGGGCTTTACATTTAGGATTCAAAAGTCCAAACTTGGAACAATTCTAACTAACCACCATAACATTTTCATATACTATAGCTTGGGTCTAACTTCCTAACTTGGATTGCAAAGATGTTAAAATAGGGAGATTTTCTTTAATATCCATTCACATAGAATCATGCAAAACTAACATAGATTTAGTCATAGTCACCCTATCAGTGGCAACAAAGTGACTAAAGGTGTTACCAATTCATTTGAATATTTACTCATCTATTCAAGTGGGAGACCTGAGAGTCACACCTACACTAAAGATATTTTATTTAGCTTATTAGTAGTATTAAATCTGATTTTTCATCTATAAAGTAACAAATACTGTTTACCATAGGACCATGGTCCTAGAGTGAGAATCGCAATGAGGTCCAACTTAGCCGTAAACTTAAAAGGAAGAGATCGCCTGGCATGGCGCTGACAGTCATGCTTCCCTTTGACTTCCATTTTGTAGCAACCCAGTTATGAACCATGTCAATGGGTAGGGAAGAAGGAGAGAAACTTTCCCACTAGAGTAAAGTTCAAGGATGAAACAATACGATTAGAGTCAGAGAACACAATACTGGTTCCTTCATTTTTTTGAAAGTAATTTGGGTTTACATCAAGGATTTTATGCCCTATTTCACCACCAAGGATCACATTTTTCCACTTCTTGGGTTTTGGGCTTCCATTTAGAAGTGCATGCTTTGGATTCTAATTCTCTAAAGGGTGACTATCATTATTATTTTTCTTGGGTTGACCATCAACTTGGGTGGCACTTTCAAGTCCAACCTTTTTAGATGTCATGGAGACATTTGGAGAATCCACAGAAACCCTTGTAGGAACCGCAAAAACATTTGTACTAGGGCCCTCAGAACATGACATGAGAGTGTTATTGGGATTGACAAGAGTGATGGGAGGAGGAGGGACAACCCCCCTTGAAAAAGGTACCATGTGTAGGATAGACCTAGGGAAATTCGAGTGGTATAAGGTGTTGGATATTTGGGGAGATTGTTTGTCATGCCCAAACTTTTGGGCAAAAATGCAACAATAATTTTTTTTTAAAACAACATAAAAATACTAATTACTCTACGATAAGGATGAGATAAACAAGTTTTTCTAAGCTAAAGGTTAACTCATGCATTAAAAGAATGGGTTCCTAAGATTAATTTAATTAACTCAACCATTAATTGTTTTCATCTTTAACATTGAAATATTTCCCTAAGGAGTCATCACAACTTTATTAATTAATAAATTAATTTACCTAACTAAATTCTCCAATTATTGATCAAGAGATTTTAATTACCTCAAATAGTATTTAATTGCTTTGGGACTAATTAAAATAATGTTAACACTTATTTTAATGAATTTAGAATAATTAATTGAGCAAATGCAAATAATGCTTTTAAATTCAACTAATAAAGTTAACCAAAACAAATATATTAATTGCCTAATAATTCATTTCACATTAAAGTCAAATTTAATCCCCTATAAATATTAAATATTAAATATTTAATATTTAATATTTGGCCAATATTGACCCTATAGTTTAAAATGAATATTTTACTTTTAATAGTTTCCAATATTAAGATTTTCAAAAAGAAAATATAAAATTACATATAAAGAAAAATTACCCCTATATCAATAATAGAAATAACTTGCTAACAACCATTTCAAAATTTGAAATGGCATTCCCTCCCCTTTTTAATATTATTATCTTTTTACAACCCTAACTAGGGTTTGTTTATTTCTATAACTAAACATTGTTTATTTTTATCAATGTCTAACCCTAACCCGAAATTGGGTTAGGGCTTCTTGGTTTCTAACATATCTTCTTTTTTTGTTGGGTTTGTGAGTGCGTGCAGGTGCTGGCAGCCATGGCAGCCAAGCTAAAATGAAGCAACAATTTCATATTATTGTTTGACGGGTTGAAGAGTCTTCACGAGGTTCGCAGTTTTGAGTGCAGGGGGGTGTGAGTGTCGGCCCCTGTGGGTGTCACCCCACAGGATGGCTGAGGTCGTGCATGTGCATCACGGCCCACAGTGGCGGTCAAGATCATCATTGTGAATCATGGCCCACAGTGCAATCGTAGTCGCTTATGGGTCGCAGCCCACACAGTGTTGTCGCGGTCGCCTGTGGGTCGCGACCCACAATGGCGGTCGAGCCCGCTGCTGTGAGTCGCGGACCACAATGTGGTCGCAGTCACCTATGGGTTGTGGTTGAAGCCACCCCTGTGGGTCACAGCCCATAATGCGGTCGGAGCCACTCTGTGGGTACGCACCCACAATGTCGCTTGGCACTGGGACCATCTTGACCCCAAACTTGCAGGGATTAAATTTTTTTTTGTTTATTTTTTTTTTATAAATTAAATTTTTTTATATATATAATATATTTATATTAATGTATAATTATATATATATATATTATTATATATTATTATATAAATATAAATGATAGTGAAATACAACATGCTCAAATACTAGATAAACCCGAATGTTTAGTAAAATGTATTTCTTTTATTTCCAGCTTATTAATATTTTATTAAATATATGTTTATTTATATCTAATAGCAACATAGATGATTGATTTATTTTTCTTAAAAGAAAACTAGCAGCTTAGTTTAGATGTAGACATTAGACATTATCATATATATATATATATATATATGAGGATATATATATGATTAAATCTACATTCCAATTACTTAGAGCATGTTATTTTTCAATAAAATAGAATGGATTATATTTTCTTTTCTTCCATTAACATGAAGTTCTTTTTTTTTTTGAAATAACAATACCTCGATTAATATATTTTCCACTACATATACATTTTCAGAATAATAAATTTAGTAGAAAAAATAAATTTAGCAGAAATGATTTTATTTATAGCTACAACTAAGCCTTTCTAAAATCCATATGTTCAATAAACGACAAGATGTAATGCAAGATTAAAACCAACTCTAATCTATCTATCATTCTTTCTTTTGTTTAAACTATAGACAGAAATAAATATTTCTTTTCTTTTTCTTAGAGAATGACATAAAAAGCAAAGGAAACAACTTGAAATCTATATCTATTTTTCCTCTTTCCCTTATCAACATGCATTTCTTTTTCAATAGCTAATAAGGCAGAAATAAAATTACATTCCTATTTCATTTCAAGTAACAAATGTCTATAAGCAAATATCTCAAACTCTTCTTTTATTTTATTTCTTGGAATGAAACTATTCAAACAAATATGCTTATTACATCATGATTTCTTTCACTAAAAATAGGGATATTACAAGGTCAAGCCTCTCATTTCTACCAAATGAGGGCTTGCCAAATACATTTATTTTCTTGCAACTAAAAACATTAAAAATATAGGATCATGCCATAGCTTCCCTTCCAATATTTATTCCCAAGCAAACCTGCAATAAAAGTTTGTAGGTTGTGACCATAGAGGCTCACCTCCCAACCTAGGCTTACAAGAAGCCACCCCCAAGCTAGGAGAACCAAGGCTAAATGGGCTACACACAAGCATAAACACACAAGAAAGAAGAACTCACAACACAAGCACTCCAACCCCAAGGATAAAAAAAGTCACTTAAGTGACTATTTCTTGTGGGGTGAAGGTGGGACCAAGTACCTACAGGAGAAATCTGCAAGTACAAAAACAAAATGCCTTTGCAAGGATACTAAGTAGATTATCCATCAGTTCAAACTTGACCCAACAATACCCTTATGTCCCCCATGGCATACAAGCCAAAATCTCTCCTTATGACCCCCAATTGAATAAACATAAAACACTATGCAACAAGGGTCCCATAACCCTTGTATATCACTGTCTTCCAAAGAGAGTCTTAGGCTGTCAAACAACCCTTCACCCCAAGGCTACACTACCCTCCCAAGCATGAGCATCGCCTTGAAACACCCAAAACAATAAACATGATACAAGCAATGTAAAATAAACACAAGAAGAACTCAAACATCTTCCATGACTACAAAGAAACAACTAAAGAAAACACATACAATCTTTCATATACAATGCAAAACATAAAAGGAAGTATTTCAACCAACCTTAAAACCTGCAAATGGAATAAATAGAATTTGTAGGAGAGTTGCCCAATCCACTAATCTTTTCTTTCTCAAGACTTAGCCAAATACTTCCATACCAAAAATTCAAACTTCTCAAGATTCTATGTCTCCAAAAAAATGGAGAGTGGGTGATCAAAATTTTCCCTCTCAAACCATTCCCTAAGAAGACACTCCTCACTCTTTCCAATATTCTTGGGAAGGGTGAGGGATTTTCATAGGTTGGTCTTCCCAACACCTTACAAGCTCTCTAAACAAGGCAACCCAAAAAGGTAAAAGCAAATGGGGAAGAGCAATATCATTCATTAGGAAGGTTGTCTAACCTAGGTAAGATCCTCAAAAGTTGAAATTTGGCCTTCTTGAAAAACTCAACTTTTGAGGTGACTAGACAGTCACCAGAGAGTGGACACATGGCTAAAATTGGCCTTCACCCATAGGTATAAAATATGGCCCATTAAAAAATCCCCTAATCTAACCTTAGGAGTTAGTTTAACCCTCTAGAAACTCACCCAAAGTTTACCTACGGGTCAACCTTGAGTTTACCTTTCTAATGGCTCCCTATCCAAGACTTTCGTGGGACCATACTAGGATATTTCAAAAATGCATTGGTAAAAAGCATTCCTTCCAAGGGACATATCACTGCCAACTCACTTTACAACACATGTGTCAAGTGACACCACAAAATTACACATCACTTAAATACACATGGCAATGTCCCTTTGTTGGAATTAATAAATTTAACAATTTCAAATTAAACACACATCCAAGCATAAACATTTACAAATAAAACACATTTACACACAAGGTGTTGTCTCTCCAAATAGACAACCCTTAGCTTCACAAACACACATAGGTTTAGGCTTGACTCTTCAAATAGTTTACATGGTCACATGGATCATTTTTCTTGCACATCTCACTTTGCAGATTAGTAAATCCAAAAATCACATATGATATTATTATATGAAAAGAATACAATTCAGACATTTGCACACAATTTCAATTATAATAATAAAGTTTCCAATTATTCAATAAAATCCACATAAAATAATCTACTAAATGGCATCATCATAATCATCACAAAATTTAATCATTTATAAAGCATGCATCCATAATTTCTACCATCAAAATAAAGTACTGCAAATCAAAGATAAATGACATACACCATATCAATTTTATCCAATCACTAGATCATATATAATTTATGTCTATAATACATCAAAATAAAGTATCAATAATAAGTCCAACATGAAAATAACTGAAATGTTATGATGGCTCAGGGTAGGGCCTCACACCCTCCCCCTCTAGGCATGAACTTCCTCCTGGAGTTCATCAAAAATATTGGGGCACTAAGATCTCATATGTGTTGCATCCTCCCATGATGTCATAGCCTCATCATAACAATCCCACTAGACCCTAACCTGGTTTAGCTCTCGACCTTGAAGATCCAGCGTCCGGTGAGCCAAAATGTGAATGGGCTCCAAAGCTAGCTGCCCATCTGACTCCACCTACAAAGCATCACAATCTAGAATATGAGACTCATCATAAATATATTTCCTCAGAACTGATACATGAAACACATTGTGGATGTGTGATAGGCTAGGTGGCAGAGCTAGATGATATGGAACCAGTCCTATCCTCTCAAGGATCTCAAATGGTCCAACAAAGCTAGGTGCGAGCTTAGAACCCTTTCCATAATGGATTGGACTCTTATGTAGTCGCACTCTCAAGAAAACTATGTCCCCAACCATGAAGCTATGATCTATCCTCTTCACATCTGCATAATTATTATGTCTATCTTGTGCCTCTTTAAGGTGATGTCTAATCAAATCCACCTACTGCTCCATATCATGAACTATCTCAGGACCAATAGCTACTCTATCCTCAATGCGGTCCCAACTCAAAGGTGTCCTGCAAGGTCTATTGTACAAAGCCTAAAAAGGTGGCATCCCCAAGGAAGTGTGATGCCCATTATTATAGGAAAACTCAACCAAAGGAAGGTACTCTTCCCATCTGGTCTAATGATCCATGACATACATATGGAGCAAGTCTTCTAATGCCTGGTTTACCCTCTCTATATGTCCATCCATTTCTGGATGATAGGTTGTACTAAAGTTGAGTCTGGTACCCATTGCTACCTGTAACACCTTCCAAAAGTAAGAAATGAAGAGGGAATCTTTGTCTGAGATAATATTGCATGGAACACAAGGAAGTCTGACAATATCCCGCAAGAATACCTATGCCACTGCTGGTGCTATGAAGGTAGTCCAAACTGGTGAGAAGTGGGCCACTTTGGTCAACTTGTCAATTGTCACCATGATGGCATCATGACGACATGATGACATAGGAAGACCAATGACAAAATCCATCAATATAGTATCCCACTTCCACTCTGGTATTGCATGAGACTGGAGCAACCCACCTAGATGGCAGTGCTCTACCTTGACTCTCTAGCACTCAAGGCATCAGGCTACTAGTACAGCAATGAATTGTCGCATACCTAGCCAATGATATAACTGTCTCAAATTTACATGCATCTTCTTAACTCCGGGATGTGCTGCATAAGGAGCTTTATGAGCCTCCATCACAATGAAATCACGCAATCCTCTGGAAGAAGGTACATAGATGCACCCTTTATGGTGTAGTATTCCATTGGACTCTAATGAATAGTCTGCATACTTCCCTTCCAGGGTCTCCTAAGATCGCACTACCTGACATACCTCTAAATATCACTCATCCTCTGGTAGCTGCTACAATATATGACCCCTCAAATCTATGTCTATAGACATAGAGCATATCTCATGACGTCTACTACTTAAGGCATCTGCAACTACATTCTCTTTCCCCTTGATGTAGTGGACATGAAAATCATACTCACATAAAAACTCCATCCACCTTCTCTGACGAGCATTAAGATTAGGCTGAGTTAATATGTACTGCAAGCTCTGATGATCTAAATGGAGCTCAAAATGATGACCCAAAAGAAAATGTCTCCACCTCACAAGTGCATGGACCACTGTTGCAAGATCAAGGTCATGAGTAGGGTAGTTAAGCTCATGAGTCTTAATTTTCCTAGACTCGTATGCTATAACTCAACCCTCTTGCATAAGGACTGCTCCTAAACCATCCAAGGAAGCATTTGTACATACCATGAAGTCGGCCGAGGGATCTGGCACAACAAGAATAGGTGCACTAGTGAGTGCCCTTTTGAGTTCCTGAAAGGCCCTCTCACACTTTTTTGTCCACTCAAATTTATTTCCCTTTTGCTGAAGAGCAATGTAATAGGATGTGCAATCCTAGAGAACCCCTCAACAAAGCATCTGTAGTACCCTGCTAGACCCATGAAACTCCTTACTTCTATCACACTAGTTGGCACTGGCCAATCCATAATAGCTCTGATCTTTGATGGGTCAAATGAGATCCCATTACTAGTAATAACATGTCCTAGATATCTAACCTCTGATCTAAAGAATGCATACTTCGATAGACTGCCATACAATTGATCATCTCTCAAGCACTGTAATACCTGCCTCAAGTGCTCCTCATGCTCCTTCTCATTCTGAGAATATATCAATATGTCATTGAGGAACACAATCACAAATCGATCAAGGAAAGTGTGGAATACCCCATTCATGAGACTCATGAATACATATGGAGCATTTGTGAGACCAAATGGAACCATGGTGAACTCATAATGGCCATACCTGGTATGAAAAGCGGTCTTGTGGATATCACTCTCAACTATCCTCAACTAATGGTACCCTGACTTCAGATCTATCTTAGAAAATACTGTGGCACCCTGAAGCTGATCAAATAAGTTATCAATCCTAGGCAAAGGATATCGGTTCTTGATGGTCACTTTGTTCAACTTCTTGTAATCCATACATAACTGAAGGGATCCATCCTTCTTCTCCATGAAGATGACTAGTGCGCCCCAAGGGGAGATGCTAGGATGAATGTGACCCTTCTCTAAGAGTTCCTCAAGCTGCATATTGAGCTCATTAAGCTCATTAGTGGTCATCCGATATGGTGCTCTTGAAACTGGCTCAACTCCTGGTACAAGATCTATGTGAAAATCAATCTCTGCTAGGTGGCATACCAGGTAACTTGAAAGGAAACACATCTGCAAATTCCTCAAGGATATGATGATCGTCTAGGGAAGGATCCTTCTCATCCTCTTCCTCTCTATCACTGATGGTGATGGCAAATAATTGGCATCCCTTTTGCATGCTCCACTTAAGTTACATAGCGAAAATCATACAAAGTGATACGAGTCTTTGAATCCCTGATATTACTATGGAGGTACCCTGATCGTCCACACACTTAATCTTTTTCTAGCGACAATCCATCTTGGCTCTATGGGAGTATAGCCAATCCATGCCAAGAACAATGCCATAAGATCCTAGGGGTGTGACTCGAAGGTCTACTAAGGTGGTTGTATTCCCAATCTGAAGCTGACAATCCGTAACCACTGATTCAACAAACACTCTAGCCCCTGAAGCCAACTTCACTTCCCAACTAACATCTTACCTAGTTGCCACTAGCTTGCAATGCTCCACAACCAATGGAGATATAAAATAATCTATAGCTCCTGAATCAAACAAGATAGAAACACTGATACCTCTTATCATAACTGCAGTCTCTATGATTGTGGCCTAATGTTTTGTCTAGCGGTTGTCAACCACTGTGAAGACTCTCTGGTACTTACCCATGTCCCCAACTGTAGACTCTGAATCTGCCATCCACTAACTACCTACCATCTAGCCCTATGGACACTCTCTCACCATGTGTCCCATAGCCCCACAAGTGAAACAAGCACCATGTGTCTAAAACTAAACACCTTGAGGCCTAAAGTATCCATGTTCTCCTGTCTTGCTTGATCCACTGAAACCGCCCCTGGAGGACTGTTGAGTCCATGTCAGAGGTGTGTATGGAACCTATGGTCGTTGAACGCGCCTAGGACCCTATGTATGCTACTGCTTGGGCTCAAAGCCATGCTGATCCTGTCGAGGCCTTTTCCTCTAATTCTATTGTGGCTGCTACGAAGGAGGGGATTTGAAGGACCCTGATGAATGTTTGTGATTACCCTTCCAGTGGGGTTTCTGAAACCCAAAAAACTGAGGTATAGGGTTTTGGTTTTGATGTCAATCCCACATGTCCTAAGATCTACCCTGAGTCTCTTCTAATATCAAGGCCTTCTCCACGGAAACCCAAAGGCTTCTTGGAGATGCCATCCTAACTGGTCCTTCTATATCGGCATTCAAACCTCTAATAAACTAGTTGATGAGTAGCTTCTTATCCTTCAAGTAGTCAAGATAGGGTAAGAGCTAAAATAACTTGCTCTCGTACTGGGACACTAAGAGACCCTTCTATTGAAAGTCATGAAACTCATCAATCATGTGCTGCCTAAAGTGCTCTGATAGGTATCTATCTCTGAATCTCTCTGTAAAGATGTCCCAAGTGACGGTATCCGCAACTATGTCATTCATGTACTCCTCCTGCCTCCACCATGTGCAAGTCGTCCCTCTCAAAAGGTGAATAGCAATTTGTGCCTTCAAATTGCTCTCATAGGGACGCAATCCGAAGCACCTCTCTAGACTCAATAGCCAAGCCTCAGCCTCTACCCCATCAGTAGATCCTGCAAATGATGGTGGCTGAAGACGTAAAATCTCTCTGATCTGATCCCTGGGATCACAATGTGCTCTCTCAAAAATCACTGGTGCCACAACTAGAGGTTCCTCAGGTAGATGGACCGACTCAAGCTCATGCTCAGCCTGGGCCTCTATATGGTTAAGAGGTGGACTCCTACTCCTCTCCCTAGCTACAGATCTATGACTCTTGGAAGTTTGGTGCTCTTCCTGATGATCTAGTACTAGGAGTCTATCCTAAACTATTCCTATCAAGTTCTGAAGTGCAACCAAAATGTCTTAGTTAGGGTCAATCAGTTGTTCGGGAGGAGCTTCCTAATCTCCGTCTAGGACCAGCTCATCCTGCACAACATCTTTGTGTTCCATGCGAGCATGTCTAGGACCCCTACCGCACCTACGAGCTTGTCACATATTCAACGGCATCCTTATTGATAAATAAAATAAAATAAAGCAAATAAATAATTAAATAATAATTTTCAAAAAAAATAATATTTAAAGCGAAACGTAATGGAGAAAGGTTCCCAGTGTTGGAAACCTTGCTCTGATACCAAAATGTCATGCCCAAACTTTTGGGCAAAAACGCAACAACAAATTTTTTTTAAAACAACATAAAAATACTAATTACTCTATGATAAGGATGAGATAAATAAGTTTGTCTAAGCTAAAGGTTAGCTCATGCATTAAAAGAATGGGTTCCTAAGGTTAATTTAATTAACTCAACCATTATATCATTTTCATCTTTAACATTGAAATAATTTCCCTAAGGAGTCATCACAACTTTATTAATTAATAAATTAATTTACCCAATTAAATTATCCAATTATTAATCAAGAGATTTTAATTACCTCAAATAGTATTTAATTGCTCTAGGACTAATTAAAATAATGTTAACACTTATTTTAACGAATTTAGAATAATTAATTGAGCAAATGCAAATAATGCTTTTAAATTCAACTAATAAAGTTAACCAAAATAAATATATTAATTGCCAAATAATTCATTTCACATTAAAGTCAAATTTAGTCCCCTATAAATATTAAATATCAAATATTTAATATTCGGCCAATATTGAACCTATAGTTTAAAATGAACATTTTACTTTTAATAGTTTCCAATATTAAGATTTTCAAAAAGAAATTTAACTCACACACACCTGTGTGTGTGTGTGTGTGTATTAGCATATATATATACTTATATTTAATTACCAAAAAAAAATATAAAATTACATATAAAGCAAAATTACCCCTATATCAATAATAGATATAACTTGCTAACAATTAACTAAATGGGATTCTCCCATTTCAAAATTTGAAATGGCATTCCCTCCCTTTTTTAATATTATTATCTTTTTACAACCCTAACTAGGGTTTGTTTATTTCTATAACTAAACATTATTTATTTTTATCAATATCTAACCCTAACCCGAAATTGGGTGAGGGCTTCTTTGTTTCTAACATATCTTTTTTTTAAGGGGGGGGTTTGTGAGTGTGTGCAGATGCTAGCAGTCATGGCGTCCAAGCAAAAATGAAGCAAAGATTTCATATTATTGTTTGACGGGTCAGTCTTCACGGGGTTCGTAGTTTTGAGTGCAGGGGGGGTGTGAGTGTCGGCCCCTATGGGTGTCATGCCACAGGACGACTGAGGCCGTGCCAGTGGGTCGCGGCCCACAATGTAGTTGTGGACGCCTATGGGTCGTGGCACACACAGTGTGGCCGCAATCGCCTGTGGGTCGCGGCCCACAGTGGCGGCTGAGGCCACCGCTATGAGTCGCAGCCCACAGTGCAGTTGCGGTTGCCTGTGGGTCACGACCCACAGTGGCGGTTGAAGCCACCCCTATGGGTCGCAGCCCATAGTGCAGTCGGAGCTGCTCTGTGGGTATGCACTCATAGTGCCACTTGGCACCGGGACCATCTCGACCCCAAACTTGCAGGGGTTAAATTTTTTTTGTTTATTTTTTTTTTTTAAATTAAATTTTTTTTATATAAAATATATTTATATTAATGTATAATATATATATACATGTATATATCTATATATATAAATATATATGTTATTATATATTATTATATTAATTTAAATGATAGTGAAATACAACATGCTCAAATACTAGATAAACCTGAATGTTTAGTAAAATGTATTTCTTTTATTTCCAGCTTATTAATATTTCATTAAATATATATTTATTTATATCTAATAGCAGCATAGATGATTGATTTATTTTTCTTAAAAGAAAAACAACATCTTAGTTTAGATGTAGACATTAGACATTATATATATATATATATATATATATATATATATATATATATATATATATATATATATATATATATATATGATTAAATCTGCATTTCCATTACTTAGAGCAGGTTATTTTTCAATAAAATAGAATGGATTATATTTTATTTTCTTCCATTAACATGAAGTTCTTTTTTTATTTGAAATAACAATACCTAGATTAATATATTTTCCACTACATATGCATTTCTAGAATAATAAATTTAGCAGAAAAATAAATTTAGCAAAAATGATTTTATTTACAACTGCAACTAAACCTTTCTAAAATCCATATGTTCAATAAACAGCAAGATGTAATGCAAGATTAAAACCAACTTTAAGATGTCTATCAATCTTTCTTTTTTCTAAACTATAGACAGAAATAAATATTTCTTTTTTTTTCTTAGAGAATGACATAAAAAGCAAAGGAAACAACTTGAAATCTACATCTATTTTTCCTCTTTCTCTTATCAAAAGGCATTTCTTTTTCAATAGCTAATAAGGCAGAAATTAAATTTCATTCCTATTTTATTTCAAGTAACAAATGTCTATAAGGAAATATGTCAAATTCTTCTTTTATTTTATTTCTTGAAATGAAACTATTAAAACAAATATGTTGATTACATCATGATTTCTTTCACTAAAAATAGGGAGATTACAAGGTCAAGCCTCTCATTTCTACCAAATGAGGGCTTGCCAAATACATTTATTTTCTTCCAACTAAATACATTAAAAATATAGGATCATGCCATAGCTTCCCTTCCAATCTTTATTCTCAATCAAACCTGCAATAAAAGTTTGTAGGTTATGACCATGGAGGCTCACCTCCCAACCTAGGCTTACAAGAAGCCACCCCCGAGCTAGGAGAACCAAGGCTAAACGAGTTACACACAAACATAAACACATAAGAAAGAAGAACTCACAACACAAACACTCTCAACCCAAGGATTAACAAAGTCATTTAAGTGACTATTTCTTGTGGGGTGAAGGTGGGACCAAGTACCTAGAGGAGAAATATGCAAGTAGGAAAACAAAATGCTTTTGCAAGGCTACCAAGTAGATTATCCACGAGTTCAAACTTGACCCAACAATACCCTTATGTCCCCCATGGAATACAAGACAAAATCTCCCCTTATGACCCCCACTTTCATAAACATAAAACACTATGCAGCAAGGGTCCCATAACCCTTGTATATCACTATCTTCCAAAGAGAGTCTCTACACTCTTACACTCTCAAACATCCCTTCACCCCAAGGCTACACTACCCTCCCAAGGGCGACCATGGCTTTGAAACACCCAAAACAATAAACATGATACAAGCAATGTAAAAGAAACACAAGAAGAACTCAAACATCTTCCATGAATACAAAGAAACAACTAAAGAAAATACATGCAATCTTTCATATACAATGCAAAACATAAAAAGAAGTATTTCAACCAACCTTAAAACCTGCTAATGGAATGAATAGAAGTTGTAGGAAAGCTGCCCAATTCACTAATCTTTTCCTTCTCAAGACTTAGCCAAAAACTTCCATACCAAAATTCCAAACTTCTCAAGATTCTATGTCCCCAAAAGAAATGGAGAGTGGCTGATCAAAATTTTCCCTCTCAAACCATTCCCTAAGAAGATACTCCTCACTCTTTCCAATTCTCTTGGGAAGGGTGAGGGATTTTCATAGGTTGGTCTTCCCAACACCTTACAAGCTCTCTAAACAAGGCAACCCAAAAAGGTAAAATCAAATGGGAAAGAGCAATATCATTCATTAGGAAGGTTGTCTAACCTAGGTAAGATCCTCAAAAATTGAAATTTCGGCCATCTCGAAAAACTCAACTTTTGAGGTGACTAGACAATCACCAGGGAGTGGACACATGGCTAAAATTGGCCTTCACACATAGGTATACCATATGGCCCATTAAAAAATCCCCTAACCTAACCTTAGGAGTTAGTCTAACCCTCTAGAAACTCACCCAAAGTTTACCTATGGGTCAACCTTGAGTTTACCTTTCTAATGGCTCCCTATCCAAGACTTTCTTGGGACCATACTAGGATATTTCAAAAATGCATTGGTAAAACAAATTCCTTCCAAGGGACATGTCACTACCAACTCAGTTTACAACACATGTGTCAAGTAACACCACAAAATTATACATCACTTAAATACACATGGCAATGTCCGTTTGTTGGAATTAATAAATTTAACAATTTCAAATCAAACACACATCCAAGCATAAACATTTACAAATAAAACACATTTACACATAAGGTGTTGTCTCTCCAAACAGACAACCCTTGGCTTCACAAATGCACATAGATTTAGGCTTGATTCTCCGAATAGTTTCCATGGTCACATGGATTAGTTTTCCTGCACATCTCACTTTGCACATTAGTAATTCTAAAAATCACATATGATATTATCATATGAAAAGAATACAATTCCAACATTTGCACATAATTTCAATTATAATAATCAAGTTTCCAATTATCCAATAAAATCCACATAAAATAATCTACTATATGGCATCATCATAATCATCATGAAATTTAATTATTTATAAGGCATGCATCCATAATTTCTAGTATCAAAATAAAGTACTGCAAATCAAAGATAAATGACATACACCATATCAAGGTTATCCAATCACTGGATCATATAGAATCTAAGTCCATAATGCATCAAAATAAAGTATCAATAATAGGTCCAACATGAATATAACTGAAATGCTATGATGGCTAGAGGTAGGACCTCACATTGTTGTATATTATTGGTAATATGCTGAAAATATGTGCTTGAGAGATATTTGAGGATGTTTGAGAGATGTGTTGTCATTGACGTCAACATATTTATGTTTGTGACAGTGATGCAATGAAGTTCAGTGAGTTGGTTTGTTTAGCATATTAATAATTAGAGTTTTTAGAATAAAGGGTTTTTAGAGGGATATATTTTGTTGAATTAGTTCAATTTGTAGAGGTCCACATGAAGACTTGAGTGAGTTATGAGTATCTATGTTGTGGCCAGTTTTTCACTTCTTTAGTGGTGTCAGTGCTTAGTATTTTGATCCGTATTGCTCTACATTGTAATATCTTGATCTATGGATTTGGATTTATGTTTGGGATGTTGATAGGTGTCCTCAATTAAAGTGGTTCATGATTTGGAGGTTTGCAAGTTATTTTTCTAGGTTGACAGTCACCTTGAGGTCTAGTATAGTGATAATGATGATTCTAGTAATTAGAGTTGGTGCAAATGTTTCTGTGGTAAATCATGATGCTTGTGGATGTTTCTAGATCATGTGCCTTTTGTGTTGATGGTTAACATTGATCTTTGAGCTTTTAATTAATGATTTTTGTTGGTATGTTTGTGTTATTAGTTTCTTGGCCGACTAGATGATTTTAGCGTGTTGCAGATGATCAAGGCATAATACTTGGAGGTGTAGTGTGTTCGAGGTGGTTGATTTAGGTCCATTCTATGTCTTAGATGACATTGTCTTGCTCTGTATGTGATATTGTAGCGTGTGTGGTTATATTTACTATAATTAGGTAGTGATTGTTGAGCCAACCTTGATGATCTTCACAAGATTGATGTCACATATAAATAAATGTAATGTCTTAGTAATTGAATATGTGTATGAATGATAATTAGAATGCATATGAGAAAATAATGTATACATCTTTCAGAGGTAGATAAGAAGTGTGTGAAGAATAAAGTTGTTATGTACTTAACCAAAATTGTAACCAAGCATTAAGGAGATTCTATTTTTCAGTTCATGATCTTCCAGATGTGATGTGAATTTGTTTGTAAGATAGTGAGTCTTTCCTAGGTTGTAGCCCTTGTTGTTTTTTTAGTAGTGAGATCTAGGTAGTGTGTCTGAATGCATATGTATTCCTAATTGTAATATTTCAAACACTTCTAACAGAGTATCATCATATTGTGGGTAGGATCCCACCGTGGTTTTTCCCTTTACTGAGTTTTCCACGTCAAAAATCTTGGTGTTATGTGTGTTCTTGATGTGTTGTTGATTTATAATTTCATGCTTAATTATTTTATCTAAGAATAAGTTTAATTTATATGTTTTTTGAGACAACTGATTCACTCCCCTCTTAGTTTTCTACTTAGAATCAGATCTATTTTATCACAAGGTCCATATGGTTTGTCACCTTCCATTTCTTCCCCACGTCTTATATAGCATCCAAACATTGATGTTGATCCTCAATCTTAAAGTAAATATTTTTATCTATAGTACAATTCTTGAATACTTGCTAAAGTAAGTACTCATCCAACCATGCATACGAGGCCTAAGGACTTTCTCGAGACTATACAAATCCTTTTTGAGTATACACAACATGTTTGGATCTTTTGATAATTGAAAACCATTAGGTTTCTCTATGTAAACTTCTTCCTCTAGATCAAATTCAAGAAAGTAGACTTGACATCCATCCGATACACCTTGAAATTATTGTGTGCTACAAAGGAAGGAAACAAGAAAAATTTTGATTACCTCCATCCTTTCCACCAAAGAAATGTCTCCTTAAAATCAATCCCTTCTACTTGCAAATAACCCTTACAAACTAGTCTTTATTTATTTCTTGTTACTTCTCCTTGATCATTTAGCTTGTTCTAAAACACCCACCTTGTTCCTATGATATTCTTATCTATAGGTATAGGGAATAATTCATGTGTTTCACTCTTCTTGATATAATCCAACTCTTCTTACATTTCTTTAACCCATCCTTCATCTTTGTTAGCATTGATAAAGGTCTTGGGTTCCACCTCAGGAAGGAGACAGAGGTTCACTTGATCGCCTTCTTTTGCAAATATTCTTCTAGTTTTTACACCTTCATTCTTATCACCAATGATTTGATATTTTGAATGGTTCTTATATATATAATTTTCTGGAGTATTAGGGAGCTTTTTCGATTCCTTTTTCTTTTCTCATTTCTCTTCATCTTCCTCTCCTTCTACACTGGCAGGTTTTTCTAATCCACAATCTTCAAGTTCTTGTTCCAACTGACTCTAATATTCATCCACCCTAAAACTTTTGATTTAAATCATCCTCTTAAATCTCTTATTGTAGCATATATATTTCTTTCTCCTTGTAGAGTAACCAAGAAAGATCCCTACATCACTTATTGAGTCATACTTTTCAAGGTCTTCTTAGTCTCTTTTAATGTAACATTTTCTGCCAAAAATTTAAAATACTTAACTATTAGACATCTTCCATGTCGTCAAAGGTATTAGATTATTGATCCTTACCTACACCGTATTAAGAATATAGACTGAAGTGCCTATTCATAGTATCCATCAGGCAAATTAGCATCTTTCAACATTGTTCTAGCCATCTCTTTAACTATCTTGTCTTTCCTTTCAACAGCCCCATTCTATTGAGAGGTCCTTGTAGTAGAAAGATGTCTCATAATTTCATGATCTTCACAAAAAAATTCAAACTCATTTGAAGTAAACTCACCTCCTCTATTAGACCTTAAAAATTTGTTCTTAGCATCTATCTCATTTTCTACTATAGATTTGAAAGCTTTAAAATTGTCTAGGGCTTCTGATTTTTCTCTCAAAAATTTAACCCATGTCATTCTAGAGTAAGCATTAATAAGAAACATAAATTACCTTTCACCATTGAGTCCTTGAGTCTTGGTTGGTCCACCTAGGTCAATATGTGTCAGCTAGACAGAGATTTTGTAGTAGAGTATTCCTTGTTCTTGAACTTGGTCTTTTTTATGCTTTCCCATTTTACATTCCTTGCATAAGTGGTTTTTAGGCCTAATGACCTTTGGTATATCTCTTACCACATGTATAGAGATGATATTTACCATGTTTTAAAATTTGACGTGACCCATCCTCTTGTGCCATAGCCAACATTCACTAGATTGTACCAATAGACAACATTCTACTTTAGCTTTGTTCAGATGATAAATGTTTCCATTAGTTTGTGTTCCCTTTGAAATTATCTTTCATAAGCTACCTTTTCTAATTTCATTATATTTTTCATTAAATGTGAGATTATATCCTTTGCTACACATCTGACTAACACTAATAATATCATTTTTTAACCCTTTAACATAAAGTGTTGAATATTCGAAATACTCAGAGGTGAGCGGTGAATTAGTATTCCTTTGAACTTATTAAAACTTCTAACTAACCAATCACATAACAAAATTTAAATGCAGCAAAGGAAATTAACACAAAACATATAACACTAGATTTATACGTGGAAAACCCAACATAGGAAAAACCACATAGAGGATGAACTCTCAAGTATAGTGTAATATGTAATCATTTACATGGTACAAGGCTAGCTCACTGCCTATGAGGGGCTCATTGCCTGGAGGGATCATTGCCCAAATACAAACAAGATCACTACTGGATAATAGGTTTATAGTCAGAATACAAAATTGAACTGCTAGAATTGCATCTGACAAATGCATGAGACATAGTTTCTTTGAAGTACACAAAAAACTTTTACATCCACTGTACATATACCACCTAAACAAAAATAACATTCACAAAATTGTCGCATATACAATATGTACACATTAGTGGTTTTTCAACTACTATTGCTATATCTTGCAAAATTACTGATTATATATATCCAAATCAAGATCTCTGATAAGTTGTCTCAATCGAAGAAGGTATGAAAACAATATACACATGCTACTACAAAATAGCTTCATACGATGTCGATTATGCTCTTGATTCCAAAACACCATGTAGAATCCCTGAAGAATCTCACTTGGACTCTTTGAAGAATCTCTACATAGATATTTTCATGTTTTTGTGAGTCTGTGTGTACATACATGTATATAGCATTTTTGGCTTAAATTTTTGGGTTCTCATATTCTACCTTTGCCATTGATGTCAAAGGGAGAGAATAGATGATTGCAAAATGTTGATCTTAGGGGGAGATCTTTGATTCTTTGATTCTTTGGGATTCGGTGATTAGATTTTTGGTTGTAGTGTATTGTATTTTGGTTTTGGTCCAACACTTAGTCATTGTTCACTAAGTGTTATCATCAATGCCAAAGGGGGAGATTGTGTTGGCCATTTGGTGGAATTGATTATGTGTTGCATTCATGTTTTGTCATTGATGCCAACACTAGATGTTTGGATGTTTTATCGGCACCCTTCTAGTCTCGGTAGGCTGAGTGATTTCTGGTTGATTTGGATCTAGCATGATCTGGTATGCTCTGGCATAGTTTGGTTGTGGAATTGGCTTAATCATGATACTCATGTTCATATTCAATAAGTTGGTTTTGGTCTGGTGATTGGATGCTATCCTGTTTGCTTAGAAGCTTGGTTTCTGGTTCCAATGAGGGTTTCACTGATAGAGCTTTTGATGAATATCTTTGATGAATTGCATAAATGGTGTTGGTGCAGCTTCTGGTGGAGTTTTAGGATGCTGATGGTGATCATGTTTGAGACTTGGCAAATGGAGATCATTGTTGTAGCGTGTGGACCTATACTAGGTTTTAGTTGATCTAGGTTATGGATCGGCTTTAATGTAGCATGTGGATTGGACATCTCGATGTGTTTTCAGGATGTCTTATGTGTTCAATATTATTTGTTTGGTCTAAGGCTGACATGGTTTGTAATTATGTAATTGGTTTACTATATGGTGGTCGATCTAATTTTTTATGGTCGAGGATTTGTATATATAGATGTAAGATCTCATTGTAGATCATCATGGTTATGTTAAAGGTCATGGTCAAAGAATGTAATGTGTGAATAATGTAATATCATTCAGGCAGAGGATTTGGTTGATTATTGGATATCGATATGTAAGAGGATTTAGTCATCCGGTATTGAGCTTACCCGGAACTGTACTCAGGCATAGGAGATGCTATCTTTTGCAGTTCAACACTTCTCCGAATTGTAGTTTGGATTTCTATGTAGTTAGTGAGGCTCCTTTTGTGTGATGAGAAGTGTGCTCTAGGTTGTTGGCCTTCCTGCAAGTGTAGGCCCCTCAATTGTAATTCACATACTTACTACAGCAGTATTATTTGACTATGGGTAGGCTTCCCACCATGGTTTTTCCCTTTATTGGGTTTTTCACATATAAATCTTGGTGTCATGTGGATGGTATTTATTCTGTGATTATTTTTTATGCGTAAATTGGTTTAACTTCTATTTTGATATTAATGTTTTGGGTTTTGGTATTAAAGTTTTAATTGCTAATAGTTCTGGTAATCTGTGACAACTGATTCACCCCCCCCCCCCCCTCTCAGTTGTCTTCCGGTTATTTGAACTGTCTAACAGATTGTTGGTAAGAGACATTGCATGTATGTTGAGATGTTGTCATTGATGGCAACACATATCAGATTTGGCATCCACGGTTCATGTTTTTATCATTCTAAAAGATTGATCAAGTATTGGTGAGGTTCGGGTAGTAGAACAGTGTATCCAATAGAGTGTACAATGTTTTGGTTAGGGAATTATTTTGGTCAAGTATTTTTCTTTGTGGATCTGGGAGATGTATTGTGGATATGCAATTTACCTTATTCTTGGTTTGTGGCCTCTGCTGTTAAGTTTTGTGTTGGTTGGTAAGATCTGATAGATTGGTTTTTGGTAAAGACAATGGTTATCAATGGTAACGTGTGGAAATACATTATGAAAATCTTGCGGATCAATTTTGGTGAGTGTTTATGTGTTTGAGGTTGATGAGATGATATGTGGAAATCATGTGGAGATTTTATTTTGGTTTGCAAGATTGTTTTGGATTGGATTGAACCAACTTGTGTACATGTTTCATCTTTTGCGGCGTGTTCTTGAAGCCGACATGGTGGTGACCTAAATTGGTGATGTGAATATATAAGGGAGGTTTATTGATCATTTTGGAGATCAATGAGTGTGTGTGAATCATGTATGAGTGATTATGTGTAGTTTCATGTGTGTATGATGAATATTTGAGCTCTGTTATGATGTAGAATATAAAAAACAAAGCAATTCTACAGAGTTAAGTAAGATATAGTATTTTGTGCTTAACCGAAACTATTCTAGGCATTTGAAGATGTTATTTCACAGTTCATTTTCATGTATGTTACCTTTGTAACTCTTTTGTAAGGCAGTGTGCCTTCCAAGGTTGCAGCCCTATTTGTAATTTGAGCAGTGAGCTCTAGGCAGTGTGCATGAATGCATGTGCATTCCTATGTAACATTTACACATACTTTTAATAGAGTATCATTTTATTGTGGGTAAGATCATGTTTCAAGGGTAAAATCAGACACAATTAATTAGATATATAAGACCGAATCACAAACTCTAGTCTAATTAAAACCAACACCTCAATGACAATGGAATACTTCAAATCAATTGAATATCAAAAATAACATAATGAGACTTCCTCAATTGATCTAAATAAGCTTTCATTGCTCTTCTCCAAATTGTGTGATAGGTGGCTCTCATGTGTTGCACTAGGATTCTTGCACATGATAGACACAATTATTTCAAATATCGTGATACTAGATTGAAATTGAGAAATAAGCCTTGCTTTTATACAATTTTGGGTGAGATGGGGTTAGATTTGGAACTAAAGTGTTGATTGATAGATAACTGATTTTGATTAATCAATTAAGTGGATTGATTGATTTGTTAGCTTATTTGAATGATTTGTTAATAAGATTGATTGGATATTTGACTCAATTGATTGACTAGTGGACTGAATTTATTAGGGAGATGACTGATTTGATTTATTAGTCAGAAAAGGTGATTGACAGTGAAAAGGGGAGATCGGAGAGTTAACTGATTTGATGAATCAATCACAATTTTCAACATGTGATGTAGGACTTTGAATTGAAATTCATTTTCATTTTGATTTGAATTTGAATTTTGATTTTCGAATGTTGAAATGCACATGAGATTTATTTGAATTGGATGAAATTTAAATTTCAGGAAATTCAAATTTGGGAATTTGGAGGAATAAGTAATTATTTAAATAATTTGGAGGAATAAGTTAATTATTTAAATAATTTAAATGAAATTATTTAATCATTAAAAATGGGATTAATTAAATAATAAGGATCATTAAAAATGGGATTAATTAAATAATAAGGATTATTTAATTTAGGGAATTAATTGTAATTAATTAAATAATTTATATTTGAGAGAGGGTTAAATGATCAATTGATTACAAGATAGAAATTGAATGATTAGTAATGTGAAAGGTGATGATTGAGTTAGTTCAAAAGAATAATTAGTTTAATTAAATAATTAAAGAATTACTTAATTAATAAGACGAATAATTAGTGTGCGATTAATGAGACATTTTTTAGGTGTCTACATTTGCCCCTCTTTGAGACAATGCCGAAATGACATTGTTTCAAAGAAAACCAAAAATTGCCCTAGTATGCCCCAGTGACACTTTTTAGGGTGTAAATATGCCCCCTCGAGAAAAGTGGTCAAAAAATTGTGGAATTAAGACCTTTTTCTGATACAATGCTAGTGAGCAATAGTGTCAGGTTTCATGCGCTTTCGAGTCTGTTTGACTAGTCTACAAGTGTTTTGAAGTTCAAGGGGTCCATGGCCATTAGAGTGGTAAAAACCCTAATTTTGAGCTATAAATAGTGATTTACCCCTTTCATTTGCTCATTTGCATTCTTTGAGTTCATAGAGTTCTTATTTGATTTTCTAGCTTTCTTGTGCGTTTGTGAGCATCATGGTGGGTCACAAAGCATGATTTCATTTGTAAGATCAAGTTAGATCATACCAAAGACCACCGAAATTGGAGGCATGGTACGTATTTCAAAAAAAATGCTCATTTTTACCTATTTTTTGTCCAATTTTCTAAATATCCTCAGAGCAAAATTTATTAAGTGATGTGCATTTGACTGTCGATTTTACCGTATTCGTTGTTAATGATTCGCATTTGTTATTGTTAATGCGCATTTGATTAAATGAGATGCATTTGATTCTATTGTTGCCCATTTGAGTTTAATGCTACACATTCAATGTAAATGATGTGCATTAGGTCTTAATAATTCACAATTGCATTAAGTAATTCACATTCGTTGGTTTTGCTCAATTTTTAAATTTGTATGATTTGCAACTTATCGTGCAGATAATTTATCTGACTTTTTTCTCATTTTTGATTTACAGGAGAACTTGATTGTACTAGTTTGTAGATAGATGAGGCCTGATGGTCTCGACCACCGAGATGAGTTCCTTGCAGAGGATATTGCTTTGATCTGACATGTTAGATTATATCCGATTTTGCACTTGTCTGAGGTTATGGCCAATAGGGCCATGATCATAGCGTTGGTTGAGTGTTGGCATTCAAAGACTTGTTCATTCCATTTACCCACTGGTGAGGCATCGATTACCATGAAGGATGTTTAGCATATTTTTCACATTCTGATCCATGGAGATAGAGTTGTATACGCACGCAGACTAGGTATTACTGGATTATGTGATCTATTCGAGTGCACTAAGCATGATTTGCATATGAGAGGCCATCATGAGATATCGTGGGAGCATATGGACTATGATGATCTCACTGTAGCTCTGAGCAGTATCGTAGCAGTTCCTTTGATACCTGATACGAGGACTCATGGATTTCTAATTGGATGGGGTCATGTGATCCATGACATGATTGTTCACAAGTGCATATTTTCTTGGGGTTTGTGTCTTCTTGCGACCTTATATTATAAGATGCACGACATTGTATATCTTAGGTAGAGATCTATTAGATGTGGCATTACTTTTCTCGAGTTCTAGGCTTGGGAGCATATAGCTATCTTTTGGCCAGCTATTCATGTAGATCTTGAGGGTGAGTAGCCTTATGCATATAGGTACACTCCAAGGATTAGACTTAGGGGTTTGGGGAACACCTTGTACTATAGGCATCAGCTTGACATTCTTTACTACTTCACTTTGCCACCATATTTGGATTGCCTCGATTGGGCAAATGATGCTTAGCACTTACCATTTTATCGTCAATAGAGGTATCTTATTGGTCAGGCTTTGGATACCTAGCGGATCATTGATATACATCTTCCAGGATGTACTTCGATAGTTTGGAGAGGTACAAGGTATACCAGATGTGATTGCATATTTTTCTCATGTGACGCGTAAGATCAATAATTGGAGAGCTTGCATTTAGCCTCATATTATTGTAGCCAAGTTTGATTTCCTTCATGTAGTGCAATGGGGTTGGGCAGAAAGGTTAGCTGATCCAGGGACCACTCCTCAATACGACGGTTGGTGGGCACCATGCAGACCTATGCCTTTGACAGATCCTATAGTTCCTATCTTGTTGCAGCAGATTCAGCACCATAGGCCATGAGGAGGGAGAGGAGGAGGACGGGATGGAGGAGGAAGACAGGTTGCAGCTATTGCGACCTCAACCAAGGAGGAGTAGGTAGACATCAGTGGAGCCACTGAGTCTAGTGGTTCGGATTACAGTGATGATAACAATGATTCTACTTCAGGATCATCCAGTAGTCAAGGGGATGATTATGATTAGGGTGGACAAGACATTGATATGGCCTATCTCAGGGATGATACTATTGTGGAGGGAGGTAGAGATGGAGGATAGGGTAGAGATGGTGATGATGATCTGCAGGTGCTGAGAGCATGGATCCAAAGTTTAGAGGATGTGGTGGTGAGGTTGAGGCAGAACAAGAGTGATGATAGGGATTTGTTTCACATGGATTATGCAACCTTAGAGAGAGAGAGAGATCAGATCATTGTAGAGAGGGATCATCTCTAGAGAGAGCAAGATGAGGCTGTACAAAGGGTGCAGTTGTGCATTGACTATTATCAGAGATATTTTGTTGCTTGCACAGATGCATGTCAGATGGTCGATGGGTTATTCCATGTTTGATACGAGACAATATATTGGCATCATCACTATAAGGCATTTTTCCCTGAGGGTCAGAGTGTTCCTAGATATCGAGCCTCTCGATCTCAAAGAAGATCATGGTCATAGAGTCAAAACATGAGCAGTGCTGGAGTGATGAGTCCACCTCAAGCACCATCAGGACATCCTGGGGCAGGATCTAGTAGGCAGGACCCTCCTAGTGATTAGGGCAGTGTTGGTTGACACTTATTGACGATGTTATTTGTGCCATTGGGATTTTATTGTATATTCTAACATATTATCATTTTTTAGATATATATGATATGTAGTTTTGGCAGTAGTTTATATGCTTTATATTCTATTGATGATGCATTGTTTTATTATGATTTTATGATGCAGTCTATATGATCTATATGATTTGTATGATTTTACTTATGTTATCTATATGATCTGTGATTTTATGATGCATGATTCTATGTGATGCATTTCTATGTGTATGGTATGATCATCTTATATGTTGTTTATGATGCATGAATGTATACTAAAATGAGTGCAATCTTATGTGATTATATGACAATGCAAATGTAATTAAAGTGTCCTAAATTAATATACTTTTAAATGGTAATGAATCTAAATTATATTTGATGCAATCGCTAAATGAATATGTATGTGACTGACTTTGATTTCAATGAATGAATGCAACTATATAAAGGTGGTTCAATGATAACACACTTAGAATGAACTAATATTATAATGCAAATAAATGATTTTAAGTAATAATGCAACTGAATGATTTTAAGTAATAATGTAACTAAAATGAATATATTTTATGACAATATGTCAAACAGTTGTTTGTTTTGCCACTTGACTAAGCAGAAGTGTTAGTAAATGAAAGATTAGATACAGATGATATTAAATGAAATGAAAGAATAATCAAGTCAATCCATGAAAAAGATACTTAAATGAAGAATGATCTTGATTGATACAATCAACATGATGAGATTTAGAAAAATGAAATTATATGATTGATGATTAATTATCCTTTGTGTCTTTATTCATAGTGCAACACATATTCATCACTAAGCCTTATTATGTAACAATGAAATTGCATACGTCAGGGTATAAGGAATCAAGATGTAAAGATATATCATTGAAAGAACAAACACATAGAAGACAAGGAGTGAACCCTCCATTCTGGGAATGATGCTATGAGTCGAGGTATGTGTGGCATTCAGATATTGAATGTACTTATCACAAACACCCATAACACCATTTCCCCAGAACTTCATTGGTTCACACCACAAACAACAAACAAAGAAAAAAAAGGGTCACGCCCATCATAGGTCCTCTAGTCACTTTTGGACATCCTTGAGTAGCATAGAAACATGATCTTCACCAATTTATAAAAGATAATAACCAAATTAGACAAAACTCAATAGCTATATTGATTGTGCCTTTGCTTTGATTATTTGATGTGATGGTTGATAATGTTTGATCTTAGAAAGTTTGGACCTCGTTTAAGACTGGCTTGTCTGGTTTCGAGTGTATCCATCTTTGTTTAAGACAAGATAATGATCACTTGATATGAATATTGATATGATTGATAAGATAGTTTGATCAGTTGACTGCAGATTTTGTTAAGATAGTTTTATCCTTTGCGAACTTCGTGTAAAGTGTTTGTTGGATATCTTCTAGGGCGTTTAATTCTTGCGAGACATTTTATTATAAGTTTTTGATTTTTTTGGATTTAATGGATCAATTTTTAATGTTTTTGCTTGATTTTTTCAAGATCGTATTTACATGTTTTGGTTTTGATGTTTTCTGATGTTTAAGTTTTTTGTGTTTTCTGAATGTTTTTGGTACTTTTTCAGGCTCGTATTGAATGTTTTTTATATTTTCTATTTTTTTATGTTTTTGGATTTTTGTTTGCTTTTCATTTGTTTGGATGCTTTTTTTAGGACCTGTTTTTTTATTTTAGGATTTTTTCAAGACATTATCTAATTTTTAGGATTTTTTTAGGACGTTTTTTAATTTTTAGGATTTTGTTTTAGCTATGCCCCTAATATGCAAATCTATTATGACATGATGATCTGTAGAATACATATGGAGAAAATGAAATTTTGGCATGACCTAAGTTAATGCAGCATGCAAGATGAAGATGTATTTCCTATTAAAACAAGGATGATTGCATGTGTCTTTCATTATAAAATGCACTAATTGAAATAAAGGTGCAAAACATTTCAGGGATAGGAGTTCAATCCATTCTCAAAAGACCTTAGACCATCCAATTTAACACACTATGTAACCAATATTTACAAATGGAGACGTAGAAACTTCCCCACCTATTCTTGAGACTTTAATCTTCTTTTGCCCACGTGTGTGCAATTGAATTTATTTCAACTCTTATAACCATTAGAGACCCTTAGAATCCCATGTGACTAGCTACATGAATTATTTTGACTTCAAAAGCATCCTGGATAGAGCCCCGCTGCCAGTCATATGTCTATAGCCCTGATGAGGTTATACATTGTAATCTCTCAAATATTGCACCATTGCTAACTGGCGTCTATAGCCCTGATGGAGTTACTCGCATGTTCCCATAGTCAAGCTTTTATCGCACATGTATGCATGATATTTTAGTTATATATCATAACTCTTTTGTCTTGATATTTTGATATGCATTTTGGCATAGCCCTTTTTTCTTTTATTTTCTTTCCTTGACCTATAACTAATGAAACCTACTTGGGTATGATGATTATAGCGATGCTAAAGCAGAATATTAGATTTTTCACTAGCCACATGACCAACTAGGTATTTGTAATGACTTAGAGCATTTGATTAATGGGTGAGATATAGCAGTTGATAGATTTTGGGTAATAAGGCTCAATAGTGAAACTTCTACTCAACCATGGATAAATCTTAATCACAAGGAAATGTTAAAGGTGAATGACCTAAGACTTCCTAAAACTTCATGTACCAATATCTATGAAATGAGACCACCTTCTCTCCTTTTAGTGCCGACAGGTGAAATGACTCAGACAATGGCCTATGTTTGATTGATGCAACTATTTGCGGAAGCAGAGACAATATGCTATGAAGATTACAAATGTGATGCATTTAGGAGATAAAATATATGAGATGCAATGTTTTAAAGAAAATGATATGCAAGCATAAAAAGTAAAGACTAAATTAACCCAACCCTTAGATGTAATATCTTTTAAAGTGCATGTTGTTCATAGGATTTAGGACTGGATCTCCCTCCATTATTGTTATATTATAAGAGTCATTTCAAACTACTTTGGTTATTACAAAAGGACCTAACAAGTTAGGATCAAATTTTCCTAGTTTTCACGTTCTGCTAGGTTCATTTGGTTCTCCTTAAGGATGATATCCCCTACTTCAAAGCAACATGGTCTTACTCTTTTGTTATAGCTTTGTCTCATTTTGTCTTGTTATCCTTGTACATGATTTAGAATGCTTCATCATTTTTCATCCAATAGTTCAAGTTCTTGCAAGCATGTGACTTTGTATTCTTCTTCTGATATGATGTGTTTCAGAGAGACTCTTAGAAATGGAAACTCTACCTCAATAGGAAAAATGGCTTCTGAACCATATACCAAAGAGTATGGTGTTGCACCAGTGGTTGTGCGTACACCAATTTGATAGGCCCAAAGTGCTAGATTCAATTGAAGATGCCAGTCTCATCCGGATTCGTTGACAAGTTTCTTTAAAATTTTCAATATAGTTTTGTTTTTTGCCTCAGCTTGACCATAGATTTAGGGATAGTACAAGATTGCAAAGCATTGCTAGATATGGAACTTCTCACAAAGTTCAATGACCTCTTGGTTTTTAAAGGGATGTTCATTATCTGTCACAATACACATCAGGATTCCATATTTATAGATAATATAATTCATGATGAATTTTGTTATTTGTTTATCAGTAGTGTAGGTCATAGGGATTGTCTTGACCCATTTTGTAAAATATTCAGTGGAAGTAATAATAAAATTATGTCCATTAGAGGAGGTAGGGTTGATTTTCTCTACTAGATCAAGTCCCCACTAAGAGAATAGCCACGGTGATGTGATGGGTTGAAGGTCTTGTGCAGGTGCATGAATTAGATCTTCGTGTATTTGGCATTGTCTAAATTTTTTAACATACTTGTAAGAATCTTTTTCCATTGTTGGCCAGTAGTACCCTGTTCTCAATAGTTTCTTGGCTAGAGCTGGGCCAGTGACATGGGTGTCACATATTCCATCATGAACTTATTTTAGTACTTGTTGTGCTTCTTCAGAATTGAGACATCTAAGCAAGATGGTATCCAAGCTTCTTATGTACAATGTGTTTGCAATAAGTTTGTATCTAGATGCCTGATGTATGAGGTTCTTTCTCTGATTGGATGAAAGGTCTAGAGGCATATATTGATCATGTAGATATGAGTAGACTTCTTAATACAAAGGGGATTCAGGTCCCACTATAACACAAACATATTCTAAAGAAGGTATTTCATATGAAGGTACCATCAACTACTCTACTATGAACTCAAATTGAGTTCCATTATTTGTCATATCAAGGAGAGATCCTATAGTTGACATTACATCAGTGGCTTTGTTCTGTACTCTGGGGATTTTCTCAAAAGTGATGTTGAAGAAATGTTTCTTAAGTTCTTCTACCAACTATTTGTAGGGTGTGAGTTTTTCATCCTCAGTGTCATCATCATCATTCACTTGGTTTATGATAAGTTGAGAATCGCTATAGACTTGTAGTTATTTGATCTTCCATTGTACAACAGTCTGAAGGCCTATTACTAGTGCTTCATATTCATCTATGTTATTAGTAAATGGGAAGCCTATTCTAAATGACTTGGGAATAGAACTACCTTGAGGGGTGATAAATAGGATTCTCGCTCCTGCTCCATGGTTGGTATGTGATCCATCAAAGTATAGTTTCCAAGTGCTAGATGTTGTGATTGTGAAGACAAATTCATCTGGAAAGTCTATTAGCATTAGATGGTGGTCTTGCATTTGAGCTTCTGTCGGCTGATCTACAATTATCTGCCCTTTAATGGCCTTCCTACCAACATACTCAATATTGAACTTGCTTAGGATCATCAGCCATTTATCTAACCTTTTGGTTAATGCATCTCTACTTAATAGATACTTGAGTGGATCAAACTTTGCAATGAGATAGATTTTACGACTGATCATATAGTGTTTGAGCTTCTAGGAAGAAAAAATTACTATTAAGCATGCATGCTCAATAGGAGTGTAATTCATTTCATATCCTACAAGGGTTCTACTAATGTAATAGATTTCTCTTACTTTTCTTTGATCAATATGTTGTGCTAAGAGAGCACCCAAAGTGAAGTTTGTGGGAGATATATACAACAATAGTGGTTTCCCATGGATTGGTGGCACTAACACTAGTGTTGTAAGTAGATAATCTTTTAAAGCTTGAAATGCCTCCTGGAATTATTCTGACCATTTTAATGTTACACCTTTCTTTGAAAGGTGTTGGAAAGGGTGGCACGTATCTGCCAATTGTGCTATGAAGTGTCTTATAGATTGTAGTCTCTCATGCAGACTTCTCAATTGTTTAAGTGTTGTTAATGCTAGCATTTCTAAGATGGCTTTCACCTTTGCAAGATCTACTTCAATGCCTTTGTTTGACACAATAAATCCTAATATATTTCCAGCTGAAACACCTAATACACACTTTTTAGGATTAAGCCTTGCTTTGTACTATTCTAATCTATCAAAGATTTTGGCTAGAACTTCCAGGTGATCTTCTTTGGTTTGTGATTTGGCTAAGACATCGTCAACATAATCCTCCATGATATCATGTATCATGCCATGGAACAATGTTATCATAGCTCATTGATATGTTGTACCTGCGTTCTTTAAACCAAAAAGCATGGTGTTCCAAAAGTATGTTCCCCAAGGACATGTGAATGTTGTCTTTGTTTGGTCTTCTGGTGCAATCCTGATTTGATTATAACCAGAGAAACCATCCATGAATGAAAGCATTTTGTTTCTTGTTGTAAGATCTTTGAAGCCAATGCATATTTTGATGCCCCTAGTGTGCTTGGTTACTGGCACTAGGTTGGAGATCCAGTCTACATAGTCTATGGGTCTTATGAAACCCACATCTAATAATTTTTGCAGTTCAATTTTGACTAGTAGGGATATTTGTGGATGCATCTTTCTTAACTTTGCTTCTAGGGCTTTGTTCCTGATAATAGTGGTAGATTGTGTAAAACCAATTCAAGATCTAGTCCTAGCATATCGGTATAAGACCATGCAAATTTGATAGGCCTTTTCTTGAAAAATTGAATAAATTTCTCTTTTGCCAAAGGATTTAGGGATTTTCCCAGGTGAATTTTATGTACATTCTTGGCATCTCCTATGTTGATCTCTTTGGTTTCTTCCATTAGGAGTGTCAATTTCTATTGATCTATTAGAAGATCATCGAATCTACCTCTGGTCATATTTTTTGTTTCTTCTGAGTCATCTGGATTGGAGGAAGAGTTTGTCTCTCCAAAATATGTTGTTCTATCCAGATCTATGGTGAATCCTTCCTTGTGGACATCAAATGGGAATTCATCTCTGGCACCCAAGAACTCTTCTATAGCCTCGTTGTTCTCAAAGCAATCTAGCTTTGGTTGCTCTTCTTGCCCCTAGTCTATTAAATATGGGTATATAAGGCAAAGATCTCTTTCATCATCAAGATTTGGGCTTGTTGTTATCATGCACACTTGATTATCAAATTGGCTTGTGAAGGAATTTGGGTCTATTCATATATCTTTGTAAACAATGCAATCATCTATAGGTGGCAGATGATTATAATATCTATCCACATCTCATGTGTTATTGCTACAGAGAGATGGAAACTCATAGTCATGTGAGTTAGTGATTGTCTCTACATAGGTGTATATATTTGATATGTCATCATCTGGTTCATCATTAATTGGAGTTAGAGAGAACTCTGTAGTATTGATAATGCGTGGAACATTCTCATAACTTGATGATCCAGCTTTATTTATTGATATGTTTCTCATTGTGTGGATGACTAACTCTGGCCTTGTTACTGTGACATTTGTTGATGCTATGTTAGTATCTATTGATGCACTATCAGATGAGGATGAGGCCAACCAGGCGTTGATCTCATTTGGTGGTCTTATGCATATGCATGAAGAAGTGGTCTATGTATTTCTTTCATTGGCAAGTGTTATGTCTATTGGCAACAACAATGAAGGAAAACTGGGGGTGAATCAATTTTTACCTGATTAAACAATTTAAGCACAATCTCATATCAGATAAAATGCAGCAAGAATAAAGAGAAACACAATAACAGAAACACACATAAAACCAATATTTTGATGTGGAAAACTCAGTTAAGGGAAAATCCATGATGGTAACCTACTCACAATAAGATAATACTCTACACTAGTATGTGTAAATAATACAATGGGGAATGCACATGCATTCAAGAACACTACCTAGAGCTCATTGCTTAGAATATGATAACCCAGAAGGCTTCAACCCTCGGGGAAGGTTCACTACCTTACAATAACATTCAGACTACAATCTAGTTAAGATGAACTGAAAGAATAGCATCTCCTAATGCTTGATGACAATTCTGGTTAAGCTCATTTGTCTACTTTGCAACAATATTTTCTCAACACACCACATCAAAATATGAACTTTCTTATTCACACATACACCATTCTCTAATGATGTAGACACTATCACCCATACCCAAATTACATGAATATAATGCCTATTTATACAAATCATCAACCTTGACTACACGGTCGGCCAAACCCTCAAGACCTTATGATAAAATTACATCACATGATACATAAATAAACCACCGGACCAATACAATATCATAAACAACATATCATGGACCCAAATCAAATCCTCGAACATGCAAAACCACCAAAAATCTTGCCAAGATCCACCACAACATACTACATCACCAAATATACCACTTAACACGAAGAATATCACTGGACCCATAAGATCTTCAATAACATGCACAATGATCAATGTGGACCACCAAAATAAATAAGACACGGTCATGAAACACCAACAAGCACATTAAAAACATCCGCAATAGCTGTACCAACACCACTTAATCAAATCTTCATTGATCAACATGCTAACACTCAAGAACACTTAATAGCAGCAATTCAGATAAGAAATATAACTTGCAGAGCACCAAATCATGAACCATCTAAAATGAAGATACACATGAACATTCCAAATCCGCAATACAAGATCAAATCATACTGGAGTGCAACATATCAAATACCAAACATTGCCAACCATTGAACAGAAAAACCAAAACCTCAATTCGAATCAAATGATATAACCAATTAAACTTTCCAATCACTGAAGCCAATAAAGAATGAAGTATCGCTAGTTGATTCGGTATCAGCATCCCAACCAGATCAACTCTCTATAATCACCACAGCAACAAAGCACAAGAATATGTTGACATCAATGACAACAACGTATCCTAGCAGCAACAATATCCAACAATCTCCCCCTTTGGAATTGATGGCAACATATGAACATGAAAAACAATCAATGCAAGGGAATAAATCAACACCAACAGTTTCCAACATATTCCCCCTAAAATCATGCACACAAAGCTTCAAAGAAAAGGCAATTTTTTAATGCTTCTCTCCCCTTTTGACAGCATTGCCAAAGACAAAATACAAATAATTATTCTCTTCCTCTAACAAGGACAATCTTTCTCCCTTAGGATAGACTCATAAATCTAAACATTTGAACCACTTATTGACTACCCCTATTGAGTATCAACATCAACTCATCAATTTGGATAAGAGGATAAGGCTCTAAATTCCATTGAATTGTTGCATCTAATGTATCTAGTTCCTAGCAGGAGGGGCAAAGACCCCTAACTTGTCTCTCAAATATACAAATGTATTTGCAGGCAAAGGCTTAGTAAAAATATTTGCAATCTGATCATTTTTAGATACACACTCCAATCTGACTTCTTCATCACTAACTTTCTCCCTCAATAAATGATACTTAATTGATATATGCTTTGTTTTAGAATGCAGTACTCGATTCTTGGAAATATTGATAGCACTTGAATTATTATAATATATAACAGTAGGATCATCATTCACAACTCTAATATCCTTGAACATCTACTTCATCAAAACTACCTAGGTACAGTTGTTGGCAGTAGCAATGTATTCAGTTTCAAGGTAGATAGAGATATAGCATTGTGTTTCTTACTAGACCGTGAAACCAACTTCTTTACTAGAAATAAAGCTTCGCTGGTAGTTCTCTTCCGGTCATCAACATCACCTACCCAATTAGCATCAGTATAAGAACATAATATCAAATCATCATTCTTCAGATACCATAAACCATAGTCAATTGTCCCCTTCAAATATTGGAAAATCATCACAGCAATAAAATGACTCTCTTTAGGATCAACTTGAAATCTTTCACAAAGACAGACAACATGCATAATGTCTATCCTATTCTAAGTAAAGTATAACAGTCCACCAATCATAGATCTATACAAGGTCTGATTGACTTTATGAGATTCATCATGCTTGGGCAACTTGCATCTAGTCACCATAGAAGTTCCAATGGGTTTGGAATCATCTAACCCAATCTTCTTCAACAATTTCTTCACATACTTAGATTGAGAAACAAAAATGCCTTTATCAATTTGTGTAATCTGCAATCCTAAGAATAATTTCATCTCACCTATCATAGACATCTCAAATTCCTTTTGTGCATATCATCAGCAAACTTCATACTCAAATCATCATCTCCTCCAAAAATAATGTCAACAACAAAGACTTCAACAATCAAAATTTTATCTTTATCATCCTTGAAGTAAAAATTACTATCAGCAGTCCCTTTATAGAATCCCGACTTCATCAAATACTTGTCCAATCTAGCATACCAAGCTCTAGGTGATTTCTTTAGTCCATAGAGTACTTTCTTAAATTTTAATACTTTGTCTCCTTCATCTGACAATGAAAACCCATATGGTTTCTCAATGTAGACTTCCTCTTCCAAATCACCATTCAAAAATGCTGACTTGGTATCCATCTAATAAACCTTGAAATTATTGTAAGCAACATATGCAAGCAGCAATCTAATAGCTTCAACTCTAGCTACCTAAGAAAAATTCTCCCCATAATCAATTCCTTCCATCTTTGAACATCACTTACATACCAACCTTTATTTGTTTCTAACCACTTCACCGGCTTCATTCAGTTTATTCTAGAACACCCATTTAGTGCCAATCACATTCTTGTCTTTGGGTCTCAGAACAAGCTCCCAAGTGTTATTCTTCTAAATCTGATTCAACTCTTCTTCCATAGCTTTTATTCAATTCTATTCTTTACATGCTTCCACAACATCTTTAGGCTCAGTCTTGGAAATCAAACATATCTCTTTAGAAGCAATCCTTCTTCGAGTCACTACCCCTTTATTTTTATCACCAATAATCTAATTTTCTAAATGATTCAATCTTGCATACCTTAGAGCCTTTTGATTGTTCTGATTCTCAAGTTCTCAAACTTCTTCATCGGCACCTACAATATTCAGATAGTCTCTGCTAGAGCATTCTATTTTAATATTCCATTCTGTACAGACTTTGAAATAACATCTTGATCATCAAACTCATATCTACATGCTCTGATCTCCTTTCCATGATGTTCATCAACCTTCACATTTTTACTCTCTACTATCTTCTTCAACCTCTTTTTGTAACACCAGTAGTCTTTTCTCTTAGTAGAATAACCCAAGAAGATTACTTCATCACATATTGCATCAAACTTCCCTATATCCTCATCTCTCTTGATATAACATTTACTTCCAAAAAATTTTAAATATCTAACTATAGGATCATGACCAAACCATAACTCATAAGGAGTCTTACCAGAATCAGCTTTTACATGCACCTGGTTGAATGTATAAATAACAGTGCTCACAACTTCTCTCTAAAAGGTCTGTGCAATATTTTCTTCAATCAACATAGTCCTAGTAACATCCAAAATGACTATGTTCTTCCTTTCAACAACTCCATTATGTTGAGGGGTTCTAGGAGCTAACAACAGTTTCTAATTCCATTCCTCTTATAGAATGTATCAAACTCACAAGATTTAAATTCTCCTCCTTTGTCTTATCTCAGGCACTTCAGCTTCAATCTTGTCTCTATCTCCACCTCAGCTTTGAATATCTTGAATTTCTCCAGTGCTTTTGATTTCTCCCTTAGAAAGGTAACCCACATAATCCTAGAATAATCATCAATTAGAAATATGAAATATATGTCACCCTGCATGTTTCTCACTCTTGTAGGGCCACATAAGTCAATATGCACAAGATCTAACAATCCATTAGATGAATACAACTTACTCTTAAATGTAGTTCTTGTTAGCTTTCCCAACTGACACTCTTTAGATACTGGATTAGATGGCTTCACAATATTAGGCAAATCTTTAATAGCTTGAGTAGACCTTATCCTTATCATGCAGTCAAAATTAACATGGCACATCCTTCTATGTCACAACCAACTTTCATCTATCTGAGCAATCAAACAACTTTTCTCACCAGTGTTCAAATGAAAGATATTATCTTTAGTCTTAGTCCATGTTGCAATCTCTATACTGGGGGCATTTATAATCTTTCACTTACCATTCTTGAATTGTAAATCATATCCCTTGTCAACCATCTATCCAACACTCAAAATATTATGCTTCAACATACAAGACATCATCAGTATTATGCTTACCATCAAAATAAATTGAACCTCTACCACGGATCACACAAGCTTTATCATCTCCAAATCTCACTATACCACCATCATACTTCTCCATATTCACAAATTTTCTTTTATCACCTATCATATGATGTGAACAACTGTTCTCAATTACCCATTCATCTTTCTCTTCAATCTTATCAGTCAAAGCTTTCTCATCAACAATGCAGCTTGTAGGATTCACTGGTACTAGATCATCTTCCTTGATAGCAATAAATACAAACTCATCTTCTGAATTCCCATTCTCAGACTCTTCATCTGTCACACCTTCATCAGTAGCATAATAACCTCTCTTCCTATTTTTGAACTTCTTATTAGGCTTATAGGTCTTATCATACTTATCATGCTTCTCATATCTACCATGCTTATCAGATCTATCATAATTATCATGAGTATCATACCTAGACATTATTTCAAGACACCTAGAAGCAAAATGTCATATCTTATTGCAAGAGAAACATTTCAAAGGCAACTTTCCATCATACTTACTGGCTCCCTTAGGAAATCTTCTAGCAATAAGAGCTTCAAGCTCATCCAAATCTCTTTCTTGATCTTTCATTTCTCTCTTTTCTCTTTCATATCTTGAAACCCAATGTGAACTCTCTCTCAGATCATACTTCTGCTTCGTGGATATAGAGGCTTTGAATGCAGTCTTAGATTTTCCATGTGATTCTCCAAACTCACTCAATTCAAAAGTAGCAAGCTTACCAACCAACATGTCCCTTGTCGTAGTAGTCACACTTCGGATCTCATCAATAGCAACTACTTTAGGCTTGTAATCAGAAGACAAATATCTCACCACTTTAGCAACAATCTCAACTTCTTCAAGAGTTCCATTGACACATCTGATACCTTGGACAAGTTCATTCACCTTAGCCATAAAAGTAGATATGATCTCATTTTCTCCCATCTTAGATTTCTCATACTTTCCTTTCAAACTCTATAGCTTATAAACTATGACATGTTTATCTCCTTCATACAAGGTTTCTAACTTCTCCCAAATCTCACGTGCAGTCTGAAAACCCATCACATTAGTCATCTCTAAATTAATTAGGGCACTCAGCAGTGCTTCCTTATCTCTTATATTATGTTCAATATTCTTGATCTCAGCAATAGTAATCAGTCCATTCTGAGGAACATTATAAGTATTCTCTATAATCTTCCAATACTCTTCTCCAAGGCATTTCAAGTGAACATCCATTTGGTCCTTCCATACAATGTAATATTTCTGGTCAAATCTTGGACTCTCCTTCTTGAACACATAGGTTGCCATCCCAAATCTCCTCAAGTGGTCAAGCTTTTTCTGGAGGATCTAGCTCTGATACCAATTGTTGGCAACAACAATGAAGGAAAACTGAGAGGGGGGGGTGAATCAATTTTCACTGAATTAAAAAATTTAAGCACAATCTCAAATCAAATCAACTATGACAAGAATAAAGAGAAACACCATAACAACAACACACATAACACCAAGATTTTGAAGTGGAAAACTCGGTTAAGGGAAAAACCAAGGTGAGAACGTACCCCTAATAAGATAATACTCTATAGTACTATGTGTAAATAATATAATGGGGAATGCACATGCATTTAGACACACTACCTAGAGCTCACTTCTCATAATATGATAACCTGAAAGGCTCCAACCCTCAGGGAAGGTTCATTACCTTACAATAAAATTTGGACTACAATCTGGTTAAGATGAACTAAAAGAATAGCATCTCCTAATGCTTGATGACAGTTCTGGTTAAGCTCATTTTCTTCTCAACTCACCACATCGAAAGATGAACTCACTTATTTGCACATACAACACTCTTTGATAATGCAAACACTATCACCCATACCCAAATTGCATGAATATAACACCTATTTATACAAATCATCAACCTTGACTACAAGGTCAGCCAAACCCTCAAGACCTTATTACAAAATTACATCACACGATACATAAATAAACCATCAAACCAGTACAATGTCATAAACAACATATCATGAACCCAAATCAAATCCTTGAACATGCAACACCACCAAAAATCACGCCAAGATCCACCGCAACATGCTACATCACTGAAAATACCACATAACACAAAGAATATCACCTGACCCATAAGATCTTCAATAATGCATACAATAATCAATATGAACCACCAAAAAAAATAGGACATGATCAGGAAACACCAACAAGCATATTAGAAACACCTACAATAGATGCACCAATACCACTTAATCAAATCTTCATCGATCAACATGCTAACACTCAAGAACACTTAACAACAGCAATTCGGATAAGAAAGATAAATTATGGAGAACCGAATCAAAAATCATCTTAAATGAAGAAACACATGAACATCCCAAACACTCTCCCAAATCCACAACACAAGATCAGATCATACCGGAGCACAACGGATCAAATACCAAATGTTGCCAACCACTGAACAAAAAAATAAACCTCAATCTGAATCAAATGATATAACCAATTAAACTTTTGGATCACTAAAGCTAATAAAAAATAAATTATCTCTATTTGATTCAACATCAACATCCCAACCAGATCAACTCTTTGTAATCACCGGAGCACCAAATCACAGGAATATGTTGACATCAATGACAACAACATATCCTAGTAGCAACAATATCCAACAATCTATGTCTATGTTATTGCATTGGCATGTGAAGATGGTGGACATATAGCTGTTAACAAATTTCCCAGTGTAACATTGTCAAGAATTTTGATTGTGTTGGTTGATTGTTGTGGTATTTCTTGTGGCATGTTCATAATTACTGGAGTAGCTGATTTTTTAGACCTTTTTTCTATGTGGTTGTATCCCAAACCTTGGTATTTTGGGTTGTCTATGGATAAGATGGGTTCCATGATGCCTTGAGAATTTGGTCCCAATCTTGTTTTTCCATCATAGCCTTGTCTTTGTAGCATTATGAATCCATTCCCATATAGGTCTAAGGGAATTTTGATAACATGGTAATCTTTTTCACCCTTGTATATCCAAGCATCCATGTCTTCCTCTAGGGATTCATCTTGTATATCTCCCCATCTAATGAATGAGAAAGAGTATGAATATCTAATAATATTTTTTTCTTGTCTTGCTTTGTGAGAGTAGATGAGGGTCTCCCAAAAGTTCTAAGAGATAGAGATAATGGTCTGGTTGATGATGGTCCAGTAATAGAATATTCTCCACACCCCTCATCCTTGATTTGCAATGGAGGTGCAGTAGGTATGTATGGTGCATAATTCTAGGCATCTGATAGTGCTATAGATCCCAACTATGGAATGATTGTGGATTCTTGATTGATTAGGACTTGGTTGTCTATACTTTCTCTCAAATAGTTGCAGTGCTAAAAAGGATCTGGTTCTCCATGTACTATTATTTCAATTCCATTGAATGGAAAATTGATGCATTTATGGAATGTGGAGGGTACGCCCTGCATGGCATGTATCCATGGATAACCCAATAGCATATTATATCCCAGTTCCTTGTCTAATACTTGGAAAGTAACATTGGTAGTGGCAAGTCCAACTTGTACTAGCAATGTGACTATCGCTTTTGAAGGATGTTCCTCATCATCATATGCCTTTATGTTGATCATCTTTGTAGGGTCTATGTGAAACTAAGAATATCCTAGTGCTTGAAGCAATTTGATGGTGCATATGTTCAACCCTTCTCCTCCATCAATCAACACTCTTCTGATCCTTTTCTAATGAATGTATGCTAATAGATGTAAAGGATCATTGTGCATGATTCTATTTGTGGGGGCATCTTGTTATGTGAAAGCAACCCAAGATGAAGCAGCTATGTTTCCCACCATTGCTTGAAATGTAGTCTCATCTATATCACTTGAGACAACTAAAACTTGGAGTGCCTTGTCTAAGATTTTCCTATGACTTGGTGATATACAGAGCAACTCAAAAAGAGAGATTTTTGTTGGAGTCTTCTTTAATTGATCAACAATATTGAAGTTGCTTGTTTGAGGAGGTGTATGAGAAGGTACTCCTTATAGTGTAACCTTTGATCTGCAGATCACAATGACACAATATTTGTTCCTAGGATTAACATTGATAATGGTCACTATTATATCTCCTTCACTGAGTGTATTAATGGTGTAGTCATAATAAACTTTGTGTAGTTGGTCATGTTATCTTGCATTCTTGAACCAAAAGCTTGACCTTGATTGTGCTTAACAAAACAATCTTTGTAAATGATGTGGGTTTGATTTGTAGATCCTTTAATGGCATCCATTGTGACATGCCCTTGGTCTATTATATCTTGAATGAGGTTCTTTATCTTATAACAGCTAGATGTCTTATGGCCTTTTGCTCGATGATACTCACAAAAGTCATTGTCATTCCACCATGCTAGTTTGAATGGATCTGGTTCATATTGCCACACCTCAAGAAATGTTATTACATTGGTTTGCACAAGCTTCTTCAATGCAGAGTCAATTGACTCTCCCAAGGGTGTAAAATTACTTTTTGGTGCATTATTCTTTGGAGGTTTGAAGCTATTGGATTGTACTGTATTTGTGTTGGTAGATGTTGCATTGTTAACTTGTGAGTGATTCAAATTTGGTGAAGGAGAACTTCTTGGTCCTTGTAGTGATATTGTTGGTTGAACTCTATTTACCATATGAGCATCTACCACTCCATCATTTGTCACATTCTTATTCTTGGACCAAAATTTAGGCTTATCTGCACTCGCTATGTTGGATGTATCGTTGTCTTTGCTATTTTTAAGGATGCCTTGTTCTAGCAATCCTTTCTCACATTTTAATCCTTTTTTGGTGATCTCTTTAAAGGTACTCAAACATTGCATTTGTAAAGGATATTTCACTAGAGGTATGAGGTTTTCACTAAAAATATACACTTGTTATATTTCTAGTATGTGGATTAGATACTGGCGGTATAGAGATCTCCATCTTTGTAAAAATGTAGCAAAGGTATCAGTTCCCTTTTGCTTTGTAGAGGAAAAGTCTATAAGAGTTACTGGGTTGTCAATATTGTGAGAGAAGTTTGTAATGAACAACTCTGCCAACTCTCCCCATGAGGTAATCATTGGTGGTAGATGTGAAAACCACTCTAGTGCAAACCCTCCAAGACTCTTGGGAAAAAGTCATAAAAGGTATGTATCTTCATGGGCTACTTCAATTCATGATGTAAAGAACTCTCTGATGTGATCTCTTAGATCACCATTTCCCCTATACTTGTCAAAATTTGGTGTTTCCAAATGAGGAGGTGATGTACGAGCATCCCCGGTTCTTGGCAATCTTGCATCAACCAAAAAACATTTCCTTTCCAGTTTGTTTTCTATATTGCAGTTTCAACATTTCTTTCTATATTTTTATTTCATTGGCTCACCGGATCTTGTGGAGCTAGATTTTTCTTGAAGAAAGTATCATCTTCCTTATTCCTAAACCACAGAGCATTTGGATCATTTTCTGACAAGTTATCGATTCCAAATTTTGAGACATTTTTCTGGCACCAGAACCGCTTGGACCTATTTGCATTGGTGAATCCACCAAATCCTCTCTGTATCTTGCAAAGCCCAATTCATTGATTTCGATGTTCCTTGGAATGTGGCCAACCTTCCCTTTGATCCACACTTCATCCTTTGGATTTTTTGGAGGAATCTCTTTGGCGGAGGCCAACCTATTGGTTTTACATGTTTGATCTTGTTCTTTGGTATTTGATCCCTTTTGGATGACTAGATCCCCTTGGACCATATAAATCACTGGAATCAAGCATCATAATTTAGTTATATAGAACCTAGAAGATAGATCTTAATATTTAGAGGTCCAGAGTTGACCAATTATGTAATTGAGCATGTATGTAGCAGGCCAGTGAGATGAATCCTGTAATTTGGATGTTACCAATTATCTGTAATCAGTTTTCATGATCTAATTCATTCAGTTTTGCATTGTCTCCATCATATCCTCTTGTTTCCATTGTGTTTACTCTCGTTGCCTGGTCCAGATTGATCTCTTTGAGGTCCCTCCTAACCAATGACTACACCAAGTGGTATCAGAGCAATATTTCATTTCGGAGATTGTGTTCTCCTGTGAATCTTGTTGTGGGGTGGTGGATTGTGGATCTAACCTATAGCTATAGAGGACTAGCGTAAAGATGGCGCAAAGAGGAAATAGGATTGGTGGAGCAAATAGGAATGTAGACCCTGTTGTGATAGAAATGTTGCAAGGAATTGCAGCCCGGTTGGAAGTCATTGAGATAGCCCAGAGAAGAGGCCTACCTATTGAAGATGTGAGTGAAGATGAAGAAGAAGAAGCACTGACAGGAATAAGTAGAAAATCCACTGGTGATTTATCCAAATGAAGAGAGGTTCTTGACAGTTTTGAGTAGAGAAAACACTAAACCACATTTTACCCCACCAGATTATGATGGAAAGTTGGATTTAGATGAATTAATAGATTGGATCTTGAAGATGGAGAAGTATTTTGAGTTTGAGAACACCACAGAAGAAAGGAAGGTAAAGTATGCTTGTACCCGGTTGAAAGGTCATGCATCTCTTTGGTGGGAACATTTGTAGGTTGATAGAAAGAGAAGAGGCAAAGAGAAGATTGAATCATGTGAGTGAATGGTTTCTAAGTTGAAATCAAAGTTTATGCCAGGTGATTATCAAGTAAATCTATCCTGGAAGTTGCAGAACATGAAGCAGAAGGAATCCAATCTGAAGGAGTATATCGAAGCATTCTACAAGTTTAATATCAGATTCAGACATGTCGATGATGAGGTTGAATAGGTTGTATTTGAATGGATTGTGGATGTCTATACAGGATGAACTCAGTTTGATCAAGTTGCAGAGTGTTGAAGAAGCTTAACAGTATGCCTTGAAAGCTTAAGAGAACTTGAACAAAATACATGAGCTAAGATAGAGAGGTAGAGGTGGAATAGTTTTGGAAGGAATATTTCAAGGAGGAAGAGGAACCTATACAGATTAGAACAAGGACAAGGAAGCAAGAAAAGATGGCAGTTCATACCAGAAGGATGACAAAAAATTCTACCGGAGGAGAGAACAAGATGGCTACCAGAATGAGGGCTTTGGAAAAGAAGACAAAAGACAAGAAAAGAGAGTATTTAAAGGAACTTATTTTAAGTGCAAAGGAGAAGGATATCGTGCTTTCAAATGTAAGAAGACGAGAACATTGGGAGAATAGTGTTGGTAGAAGAAATTCCCACTGGATCAGCTAACAAACTGGAAGATGGATAACCGTTGATGATGAGGAGAGCTTTGTCTCATATTGGGGTAGATGAAGAGCCCTTGTAGAGGCAAAATTTGTTCAAGACCAAGTGTAAGGTATTCGGTAAGTGTTGCAAAGTTGTTATTGATAGTGGAAATTTAGAAGTTGACAGAGTATGAAGACATCATTTCAGATAGCGTTCCTGATGGATTACCACCTATGAGAAGTATTAGTAATTGCATGGACCTGATCCCCAAAGCAAGTTTTCCTAACAAAGTTACACACTGGATGACACTGATAGAGAATGAAGAGTTGAATAGGCAAGTGCAAGAGTTGTTGAAGAAAGGTTTGATAAGAGAAAGTTTGAGCCCTTGTGTAGTACTAGCAATGTTAGCACCTAAGAAGAATGGATAATGGAGGATGTGTACTGATTCCAGAGAAATAAACAAGATTACAGTGAAGTGCCGGTTTTCTTTACCTAGGATGGATGGCATAATGGACTATTTGAGTGGAGCCAAATACTACATAAAGATAGACTTGAAGAGTCGAAGAAGGAGATGAGTGGAAGACAACATTTAGGATAAATGAAGGATTGTTAGAAATGGTTGGTGATGCCTTTTGGGTTGACTAATGCACCTAGTAATTTCATGAGGTTGATGAATGAGTTATTGAAGAAATTTTTGGGTAAGTTTATTATTTTATATTTGGATGACATTCATATTTTTAGTAAGACAAAAGAGGAGCATTTGTTGCATTTAAGACAAGTCTTACAGTGGTTGAGAGAAGAGAATTTTTTATAAATCTTAAGAAGTGTACTTTCATGAAGGAAGAGTTAGTCTATTTGGGGTTTGTGATATTTGTGGATGGATTGAAGATGGAACCTAAGAAAGTAAAAGAAATTGTTGAATAGCCTACACTGGAGATCATTGGAGAGGTAAGATTGTTTCATGGACTGGCGAGTTTCTACCGGATATCCATTAGACATTTTAGTTCAGTTTGTAGCCCTATGACTGAGAAAATGAGAGGAGATAGGAAAGAATTCAAGTGGATCACCGGAGAAAATAAAAGTTTTGAATTGTTGAAGCAGAAGGTCACTAAGCAGCCTCTATTAGCTTTACTAGATTTCAATAAATTATTTCAAGTGGAAATGCAATTGGAGCCGTGTTGAGTCAAGAAGGGAGAACGATAGCTTATTTCAGTGAGAAGTTGAATGATGCATGTTACAAAATTTTTATCACACCTAAATTTGGTGACCTATTATAGGTCTTGGATATTGCAAATAAAAGGTACACAAAATTCTTCCAAAACTTTCATTATCTTTATAAGTAAATATGTATTCCATACAAGTATCTTATTTCCACTATGCAATGTTTGAATCAAGAAAGATATACATGAATAAAACATCTACATGCAATACATTTTTATTTATAAAGAACAAACTGTTTACAAGATCCCAGACAAGTTGTGGAAGTAGCTGAGAAAAGATCACATTGATCATAGAAATGCAAACACAAAATAAATAGAAGAATGTAAGAAGAAGGGAAAGAAAGAACCCATCATTGCCTAGATAGGTTGATGAGTTCTAAAGAAAGGTCTTTTGATCAACTTCATTGATTAGATCACCTCGTTGTCCACTCCATGAGATGACCTGAAACGGAGAGATAAATAGTTTTGTTAGAGCTTTGGGTTATTCCTTTCACTACTACATATGCTATGCTACTCCTAGTGTGCCTACACTAATATATCAGATTCATAACAGAAGAAATAGTGCAGAAAAGATGCCATGAGATATCAGTGAGAACCATGTTTTGATCTAACTTGTTTGCTTCATATGCAGATACAAGTTTTTATTCCATATCCATCATGTATGTGGATTAAAATGGGCTCCTAAAGGGGTTGAGCTCAGCACAGGGTGGCACTAATTAGCTACTAAACATGGGACACAATCGTATTCATGGTCCCATATATTGGCATTCAATGACACGTAAAAACTGCCATTCAATGTCAACACATACAAAAATGGATAAAATGGTATCCCATGATCAATAGAAGACTAAAAGCCATCATATGAGAAGAGGCAAGTATACAATGCCCAAAACATAAATCATCAAAGAACTGCTACAATATATGTTGCTATAGTTTTATAAGTGCAATCATAAATGGTGATAAAGTGCAGATCTGGTGAAAATACAGTTTGGGTAAAGTAGTCAAAAGTATCCTTTCGTGAGCATCACATCTTATAAAAAGAGCAGTCACAACCCTAAAACACTCCATTAGTTGATGCATATTTAGAGAAGACACACAAAACATCATACAATGCATCCAACTCTAGAGATTAGTGCCATCAAGAGCATTAAAACTAAATCCATGCATGAAAGGCATAAGTAGTTCATATGTCAAAGATAGTGGGAAGGCAGACTCAAAGTAACAGTGAGTATAACTTTAACACATAAGCATAGTATAGACCTCCAAAATCAGCCAAAGGAAGATGTCAATGTGTTTTAGGGCAGCATTTTAAAAATCAAATCAGAGGTTCTTAAGCCTATAGGACAAAGAAAAAGCATCAAAAGATTGTTCTAACAGTGAGAATTAGCAAACCCCTTGTCAAGACATAGCTATAGCCAACCAAGCTTAGTTTCAAAGCATAGTAGATAGAGAGATCAAAGGATCGAGAGCAGTAGCAATGTCTAATGCAAAGAAGACAATGCACATACCCAAAACAAATCAACTTCAAGAGATTTTGAATAGTCTCTAACAAGACCATTAACAAACCTTAGTCAAAAGAAATCATGATACCAACAACACTGAGAAGATAGTCATCCATGGAAAAGAAGCATATGATAGTGTAGAGTACTATGATAGAATCCATAGGTGAAAGACAATCTATTGATTGATAAGGAGTTTCAGTAGTCAAGACAAAGAGATTGCAGTTTCAAAGACAAGGGAATGATTTCAATATTGAATGCTAATGTTTTGATTGAATAGTCTTCTCACCTTGAGAGAACAACAATACAAGGAGATGAATATTATACAACTAATATAGAGCTAAAAAGCATAAGAACAACAATTGATGACTCTTCTCAAAAAAACCTACAAGAACGACATTTTCAATAGTATTCACCAATTCACAGTCTGTGTGAAGATGGTGAAGGTATTCATATTGTTGATCACACAAAACATATCTCAATACCATAGAAACAATAGGCATGACATGGTATAGTCACAACTTACTGAAGAGAATCATGAGGCCAATGCACAAAGTGTAGAATATATAGATCATCTCTAATAGCAGTCATCACAACAATACCACAGAGGATCTACAATGAACCATAATGAATATAACAGCACTGCCAGCCTAGTGTCTAGAATAATCTATAGCAAGACAAATTAAAGAGCAGCTACTAGATATACAAAAGAAGAGACAACCCATCAATTTAAAATAAGCTATAGGTTAGATAAAATCATAATCAACAAAGACAAGATGACCAAAGAGTGCACACAGTCATAAGAAGAGGGTAGAGATATTTTGGAGCTTCAAGAAAGATAGACAGTAAAGTGCTATCTACAACCATACAGACAAGATACATGTTAAAAGGATATATAAGAAAATATACAAACATTATTTCAGTCACAAAGAGCATTTGCCTGTAGAAGGAAATATACTAGAACAAGTTGTATGAATGTAGTCTTTATACTACTTGCAGTCCATAAACCAATAAAATATGGTCACAACATTATCAAGATAGTTCCAGAAATATGAGTTTATAAATAGCAAATGATACTCATGATAATACTAATATAAATCTTGGTGATACACAGAATATGGGAAGCTAAGTGAGACAATGCAAAGGATCAGGCATAAAGACTTTTCAAGACCCCACAATGAATAATAGCAGAAAACACAAGATGTGTCATCCATTAGCATATCACGGCTTGACAACAAATATAATATTCATTTGCCCAAAATAAAGAGCCATCATGGTACCCAGAAAGCAGCCAAAGGTATATGAATACAAACTCAGAATGTATAGCAGCAAAAAATAATAGGGCAAAGTACACAATGGTAGTCATGGACAGACACAGCTAGAAAGACAAAGAATAATGGAAGATTATTCACTATGATAAGCATATACAGTCACAGGATAGTGATAGTAGTTTTACAACAAGATGGAAGATAGTAAATTTAAAAATCATTGTTACAAAATAGTCCACTAGATAAACATGTATGACCTCATTATTATTGCTACAAAGTATAAAGGACGGCATGATAGGATCTCAGACTTGTTGAAGATTAAAGATAGTATTAGTACCCATGTCTAAATCATTCACATAGAGAACACCACTACAAAAGACAGTTAAGGACCCTGATACACTTATATGCAGCATTCATATCAAACACAGTCTTATGTTTCAATGAAGAAAGCTATGTAGGCTACAGTGATGTGTATTCACCATCAAAGGCCTAAGGTAAGGAGCAGTATGTATCAAAGTGACAATCCAAGAATAGTAATTTTGGGCAAAGATAAAATCGGACATAATAAGATAGAATACAGTCTTTAGTAGCAGACCTTTGACAAAATAGGGTACATATAAAGCTCTGTGTCATGAATGTTTAGGCTCAAGAACTCCATGATAGTACTATTCACCATGGCACATAACACAAGGACTCAATATGCAATACTAAGGACAATAAACAATAGCCTCAACGTGTAACCTTCTACCAAAGAATAGTGTGATAGACTTATAAAGCACTAAGAGGGGGGTGAATCAGTGATAGCAAAAACAATACCAGTTTAAACACAGACCGATAAAAATAGTTAACCAGTTTACTTAAAACTATGCATGCAATCCAAAGTGATATAAAAGAATCCACAACAAGTAAAACATCCACCATAACACAAGTGTTTATATGTGGAAAACCCAACTAGGAAAAACCACAGTGATGGGACTCACAATTTAACTATCTGCAGTAATAGGTAACTAATCAATTAAGGTCTACAAAGTGCTCTGCTAGGAGTGAATCCTATTAAAGATCCCAAAGCCCTATTAGGAGATATACCTGATTAAAGGTAGTACCCTATTAAGAGTAACCTCAGTAGAGGATTTCAAACCCAAACTAATGGATCACATAGTTAGAGGATTTGTACAATGGATTGTTAGAGCTTACCTAGTTAGGGGATTTAACTATTGTAGCCATAAGAAAACAACAGGTGGTATGATCTAGAAATAGAACATCTTGCTTGTATATATCCTCTTCTGCTCACTCAGTACTGCACCACCGACATACTTTGCAACCCCTTCAATAAATTGCATTAGCTCATCACTTGTATCTCGCATCATAAAAAGAATTCATCACAATGTCATTTTATAGACAGTAGATTTCATGTCGGCTCAGGAACCTCATCACAATTTCCTAGGTTCAGTGTATCTAGACAATCTTACATAACACATCACAAATTACCACCAAATCTATCAGTTAGGGACAGCTCATCACAATCGATGGTAACTCATCACACAATCAATGAAACTGGTTGGAACAGTGATATCGGTTGAGAGTTAACCTATTCCAACTCATAGACTGATTGTCCTCCATTTGTGTCTTTGTTGATCTTCGTAGTATCTCCAAATTGGTGTAAGTGAAAATTACCAAAATAAATTGTCATTCCTACATATACTAGTTAGACACCTTCAAACCGGTTGGACTTCTCTATACAAATGATACCGGTTTGTAATAGTAAGACTTAGTAGTACTACCGGTTTGTCTTAACTAAGATGACTATCACAATGTGAACATATGTGTGTGTGTATATATGTGCCATCAATGACAACACATAAAGTTATCCATTACAAAAATCATCATCAAGCCAACAATATCCCCCTTTGGCATTGATGGCAACAATTAAAAAAATTTGCAGCTTAACAACTAAGTGTGCTTACAAAAATTGTACATACATTTTCTACTCCCCCTTAATAGTAAATACAAAATTTTCACAACACATACATATTTCTACTCTCCCTTTGACAACAATGCCAAATTGAAAAGTAAAATACATATATATTATATCAAAAATTGCATCAAAAAACTACATATACATAAATATAAGAGTTTTTCAAGGAGTGTTCACTACAATTTTTAAGAAAATGTCACTAAAAGTAATCTTCATCTGATTAAAATCATTATCCCATGTTTCCAATAATGTTTTAGTGATCTCAATAGATGTCATAACTTGTGCAACAAATTCTTCCATTGCATCCATTGTGCTCATCTCTGGGGTCACCAAAACCACTTCTGAATCCTTGTATGCCCTTTGTAAGATGTCCACTTTTGGAAACAATTGGTTCTTTAGTTCTTTCAAGGATCTTAGTTGCTTAGCCTATTCAAATTCATAAACATCTAACTGATGTTCCAAAGCATCAACTGATTTGCCAAAATCTAAGGCTGAATCCTATAAAGGTATGTAAGCATTATATATCCTCTCCAATTATTTTTCTGTCTCTTCTCACCTCTTCTTCAAATCATAATAGAAAAATGAAATGTTAGATGTATAGGCCAAAATCCTTCCTCCAATTTCAACAGCAATTCCCAAAATATCTTTATTTACAAATAAAGCAATCTTCCCTTTATCAATATTTGTCAATAATTGCTCTCCCCTCTTCTTTCTGTAATTCTTTTCAGCTAAGGTATGGGATGATTCTTCAAGTGCTTTCAGTTGGTTTGTAGCATTAGCAACCAACTGTCCAAGCTTGCTGATAGGGGTAGACAAATTACTAGTGTTAGTCTCTGGTAGGAGACTTGATAGAATGTCAACATCAGTTTGTATAGATTCTGCTTCTTTTCTCTACTCTTTTAACCTTTTCTTTTGATCTTGGGATTGCATCAATATAGAAATCTCCATTAGTTCATATGCACTCATATTATCTACATCTATAGGTCCTTTAATGCTTATTGAGTCATCCTCATCATCAATTTGCTGCTTCACCTTTTCTTTTTCCTTTTCATCTTTTTTCTTTGCTATCTTCTCCTTTGTTTTCTCTTTCTCTTCATCCTTTTTTTCTAGTCTCCTCTTCAACCTCTTTCTTCATTTTCTCTTTCTCTACCTTTGTTTGTTTCAAATGTGTAGTTGTAGTAACCGGTGGCAGTTGATTTTCAACATGGTGTTCTTTTTTTGGTGGTGGTTGAATATCCACACTTGGTTCATTGATCGATGCTTCATTTGCTTCCTATGTATCAGTAATGGCTAGTTGTTGTACAGTTTCCTTAATTGGTTCAATGATATTATTAGTTGTATCAATAGTGTCTTAGACTCTTCAACATCTAGCTCTGGTGGAGCTCCAGTCTCTGTTTGGTCAGGTTTATTTTTATGAGACTTCAATTGCTCATTCATCCTTTGAATGTCTTTAGCTATCTAGTGAGTATCATATTCAACAGGTTGAATCTTTCGATCTAATAACTTCAGTCTTCTTGTCTTAGCATGAAACTTTCCTTTGAACGTAGCAAATAATTCAAATAATTCATCTCTAGGTAACTCAGGAAAATATTGAATGAAGACTCTATCAATAATTTCTTGATCCTGTTATATAGCCATTTTCCATTTATTTTCAATAATATAATACAAAGAATTAGAAATGTCCTTTTCAATATATTGAGGCAACAGAGTGTATTGACACAGATGGTTGATTACCTCTTGAACAATTTGTTGTTTTTGTCCTTCATCAAATGAATCAAAATACTTTTTCACATTATCAAACTGTTTCCTCCCTAGTTTTTTTAATGTCCTCTCAAAATCACTCATTGTTTTGTATGATGTAACATTGATAGGAGTACTTTTCTTTGAAATGTCTCCTACTGGTTTGGATTTCTTACGAGTCAATTTCATCTTCTTTGGTTCCTCCTCAATGTCAGTATCCTCAGATTCTGCTTGAAGAATGAGATTTCTACCTCTCTTCTTTGTTGCAGTCTGCTTCTTTGCATATACTTTGGGTACCAGTTCCTTTTTGACTTGAATAGTTCTTGTCACCCTTGTATCATTGGTCACTGAAGCTGCTTGCTCAATTTTCTTCTTTTTCTCTTTGACACTACTGGGTTGAGTAGGTGCATTCCTTTCTTGGTAAGTTCCTAGTCTTGTCTTCTTTTTATCCTTAGGAGATGCCAAAAGGTTGTTGGCATAACCAATTAGTAAGTCATAGTTGATTTCATAACTCATTTCTTCCATCTCTTCTTCCTTGGGTTCAATGGCCTCCATAAGGAAACAGTCAGTGGTTATAGTTAAACAGATGTCTTTTTCAAAGTGTTTCACCACTTCATCAGGTAGCCTTAACCTCGTGCTCATCTTCTTTTGAAACTCATTAAAATATTTGTTCATGGCAACAGGAAATGTGTTCTTCACAACCTTAATGCTACTTTTGATTTGAGTTGCAACCGATATGTCCTTTGACCATTGAATGTCACCAATTCTAGGTATGAAATTCTAAAAATAGAGGAACAAACCAATTAGCAGTTGACCATATTTGAACTTTTGACTATTGTCATTCTTGATTGATTTTAAGTTTAGCATCAATTGGCTTCTCATTGCCTCGCATAAGTCATAATCTGCATTCTCTACTATCTTCATGTAGGTTGCATGCACAGCAGCAGTTGGCACATTGTTCATCCTACTGGAATGAAATATTCGATAACCAATGACCATAGTTGCAAATCTGACTATTGGATCTACAATATTATTGACTGATATAGCATGACCATCAGTGGTGGTCTGAGTCAGTGCAATCACAGTCTCTTTTGAAATTGTCATTAGTTTTGGTACTTCACCAGTTTTCTAGAAACCAGTCACTGCATGAATTGCTTCCTTCATGATCATGTGTGACCTATCAAGATACATATTATCTCCATGAACATGACTAAGGATAATCCTAACATGCTCTTCCTCAAAATCTTTAAGAAAATATGTCGCATTGTGAAAACCCTTTTCATAAACCCTAATGTATTTGGGTTTGATTTTCCCGCTCTTATCAAACAAAGATTTGAATTGTGAATAGATTGACAGTGATCTTAGATCCTCAATTTTACACTCTATATAAGTGGGATAAATCACCTTTGATCATAACACCATCAGTAACTTGAGACAATGCATTATATGATTCTATTTTATCTGATTCCATAGACTCCATAGCTTCAGCAGTAATCATAAGTCTCTCTACTGGTGTAGATGATGATGCCATTCTAGATAATCTTGATTTGAGAGAGATTAAAAAAAGAATACCTTATTCAATTAGCACTGGCAGGGTTTTCGGTTGATCTCTTGAATGTGCACCCGTTTCGCCTTTTCTTATCTTTGAATCCGATTCAACTTTTGATCAGCAGCACAAATTTGTTCACAATCAACTAACAATTCTTTGTTTCTCTCTACAGGTGCTCAGAAACTTCTTCTTTGAATGCAATTAGGGTAAAAGTAACTTGTTAAAACATTCTTTTATAATCTTACCCACTGCATTAATTGCACAACTGATAGGGTAACAAATCCTAATATACCGCTTAACAAAATCACCTATACTTATAGGTATATAACTGATTGGTGATCCTTAGAAAACCGCTAAGTAATAATATCAAAAATTCTCATAATACAACTCACAATGCAAAACTCTCTTACCATACACTCTTCAAGGGGTTTGGAAGTATATTTACCACTATGCTCCCCTTAGGCTTGTTGAAAGGCTCAATTCTCCGGTGCAGGATTCTCCACACTAGGTGAAGGGTTAGATTCTTCTGTTGGCTTGTCCTCACTTTTATTCTTCCAGATTTTATTCATCTCTGGTCTAGTTTCTTCAACATTGACCTTCTGATTACCTTTTTGATCTTCAGAGTGGTTGACCGGTTTGTTCTTCCAAGTTCTACATAAATTTGTCATGTGTTTCGGTTTGTGACAATGATAGCAAGCTATCCCAGATGCTTTCCAAGGTCCTACATTACCTCTTATAGTTCTCCTTATGCAATTCATAGCCACATGTCCATAATTATTTCAAATTGTGAAAATCACATTTGTTACATTTTCCATTTCATCTAGACTGAATCGGTTGACATAGGGTTTTTTCTAGTTCATGTTTCTCTGGTTGTCATAGGTCCTTCGCCAGTCATCGATAGGTCTTGGATTCATGTGAGGTGTTGGATTATTTGCTCCATATTTGCATTCAATTGATTTATGTCCATACATGTTGCATGTGTAACAATGACCTTCAAATCTTCTAGACACATACCTAGCATTAGCATTATAGCTTGTGTTCTCATTAGATCTGCTTCTACACACATTAGCAATATGTCTAGGTTTGTGATAGATAAAACAAATAGGTTTGAAAGCTTTCTTACTGGTAGGCTTCTTAGCCTTATGAGAAGTTTTACCTTTGTGCATGTTGCTCTTGGTACTGGAAGATTCTCCTTTCTTAGATGTATTGAATCTTAGTCTAGATGTGTCACCTTTCATCCTCTAAGATTGGATCTACTCATCCAGCATAAAAGAACTCTTATTGAATTTTTTAAGCTTCTCATTAGCCTCAGTAATCTCTTTGGTAAGATCTTCATTATGCTTTGTCAGAGTCTCTCTTAGAGACATTGCCATTTCAAGATCTAACTATAATGTCTCTTTCTCTTCCTTCTCCTCATGCTAATGTTCATGCAAAGTTGCATTCTCCTACTTGATCTTGGAAATCTCATGATCTCTCTCTTTGATTAGGTCTTCAGTTTCCCTCCTTGCTTCAAGTTCTTGGCTCATACGGATTGTTAGGGCTTCAAGTTCTCTCCTAAGATTTAGATTTTCACCATTCAGTTTTTCCACTTCTTCAACCAGAGCATCAATCTTGGCCTCATCTAAAGAACTATGGTTAGAGATCTCCAATAGTTTCTCAATCAGCTCTCTCCTTTTAACTTGCAAAGCTTTAAATCTGCCTCTCAGGGTTTCAAGCTCTTCCTTAGTGGCATCAAGCACTCTATCCATTTCTCTATAACTCATATCCCCCATAATGGCTTTAGGGTTTCCTTCCAAGTGATTAAGCCTTAAGGAAGTTAGGCTCTGATACCAATTGATAGACTTATAAAGCACTTAGAGTGGGGGTGAATCAGTGATAGCAAAAACAATACCACTTTAAACACAGACCGATAAAAATAGTTAACCAATTTACTTAAAACTATGCATGCAATCCAAAGTGATATAAAAGCATCCACAACAAGTAAAACATTCACCATAACACAAGTGTTTATATGTGGAAAACCTAACTCGGAAAAACCACGGTGAGATGGGACAAGTTAACTATCTACAGTAATAGGTAACTGATCGGTTAAGGTCTACAAAGTGCTCTGCTAGGAACGAATCCTGTTAAAGATGCCAAAGCCATGTTAGAAGCTATACCCGGTTAAAGGTAGCACCCTGTTAGGAGTAACCTTAGTAGAGGATTTCAAACCCAAACTAATGGATCACCTGGTTAGAGGATTTGTACAATGAATCTTGTTAGAGCTTACATGGTTAAAGGATTTAACTATTGTAGTTATAAGAAAACAACAGGTGTTATGATCTAGAAATAACACATCTTGCTTGTATAGATCCTCTTCTGCTCACTCAATAATACATCATTGACATTCTTTGCAACTCCTTCAATAATTTGCATCAACTCATCACTTGTATCTTGCATCATAAAAATAGTTCATCACAATGTCATTTTATAGATATTAGATTTCATGTCGGCTCAGGAACCTCATAACAATTTCCTAGGTTTAGTGTATCTGGAAAATCTTACATAACACATCACAGATTACCAACAAATTTGTTGATTAGGGATATCTCATCACGACTGGTGATAAATCATCACACAATCAATGAAACCAATTGGAACACCGATACCGATTGAGAGTTAACCTCTTCTAACTCATAGATCTATTGTCCTCCATTTTCCTCTTTGTTGATCTCCACAGTATCTCCAAACTGGTGTAAGTGAAAATGACCAAAACCAGTTTTCATTCCTTCATATACCAGTTAGACACCTTTAAACCAGTTGGACTTCTCTATACAAATGATACTATTTTGCAATACTAAGACTTAGGAGTAGTACCAATTTGTCTTAACTAAGATGACTATGACAATGTGAACATATGTGTGTGTATATATGTACCATCAATGACAACACATAAAGTCATCCATTACAAAAATCATCATCAAGCCAACTTAGTGACCATAGCTATAAATTAGACCACATGAAAGAGATATGATAAGGAGCGGTCATGTATGATACCATTGTCATAGGGTATAAGAATCTCACAATGATTTCAACAATGAGAATGCAGTCAACACACAGTATAAGTGGTGAATAAATATAAGTTGTAGCTTTCATCCAACCACAATATACATGAATGCATGAGTAAGTTTCCTTGTCAGAGTGGTTATAACACAATTCATATATCAACCATTGTAACAATGGAAATTTAAAAGTCTTATGCTCCAGTAAAAGAATAGATTCATATCCATATTTCATGATAGTAATGAATGATGAGTGAAGCATATGGTAGAAATAGCCTGCAATAATAGACAGAACAGTGTTATGCAATAATAGCATCATCAAGGACGATCAATGATTTAGCTACAAGATAAATCTACAAAGAGCCTAAAAGAACCAATGACAAACCTTCCATAAGATCATAGTAATCCACACAGTGAAATGACAACACCAATGAATATATAACAATCACAAGGTCAAGGTCTTGAAATACTCTGAGATCAATGCAAACAAAGTGCAGTCCTAAGAGTTTCAAAAGGACAACTTGTCTAAAGTTATGACAGTCATGTACATAGAGTAGACTGTCATCAAGAGTTATTACAGCATTTTGATAGTATTGAAGGCATGTAATGACCTTGGTTGCTAAAGGGGACTATGACAGTGGCAACAAAGAACAGCAAGAAGAAGATTGGTAAGGATCATGAGCATAAAGAGGTTTAAAGATATGCCTACAATTTACAGAAAACACTCATGACCAAAGTAACAGTCATCATAACAGCAGACTGTCATAACAACCCAGTGTGGATCACTGAACAATAAAAATTCTTAGAACAACCCTTGTCTTAGAGAAACACCAATGAGTATCAAAGATAATAAAAAGATCTTACTAAAAGTATACCCTCACAAACATGAGAATAGGAATAATCATTTTGAAAATATTCTCAGGTTTATCATAAGGTTAACTTTGTCAATAGACATATTGGACAGAAAATGGATGCTTCAGCCACAACCTACAATGAATAATAAAACTCTAATAGTGCTAACAATATGCAATCATAAAAAGAAAAATATACAATGAAAGAGTTGAAACCTTTAGAGCATAAAATACAAGTATATTTACAGTCATAACAAAGAAAGCACATAGAGTCAAAACAATAATGATCAGTTACAGTGGCAAGCCCTTCTAAGTCTAGGCACAACACATACTCAGAATCATGGAGACAGTAAGCTTTAGCGTTATGCTAAGAAGATAAAGTTGCAGAGGAGCATTTTTCTGTCTTCAACAAATCTGCATCAAGAAAGTGAATGCATGAAAGAGATTTTCCACAAAAAAACCCTAAATATAGGCAGGTTTTTCTTCTAAGAATAGCATAATAAAGAGATATAGTGCTTTTTCATAAAAATCCTAAAGAATATGCATGCAAAATATGGTGCACACAAGAAAAGCACAATGATATGCAGCTGTAGTCTGAGTGCATGAAGATAAAGCATAATGAGGGTTTTGCAGTAAAGCCCTAAATACATGCATCCTTCAGAGTGAAAGTATACATTCTTTTCCATAGAAGGATAAACAACAACAAAAGAGTGGGAAAAATAGAACATATTGATGCCAATTATCCAAAATTGAGGAAGTCCAAGTCCAAGTGCAAACCTCAAGCACCAGATCAAACTCAGAGTAGCATAGTGGCCACAGGCAGAGAAAACTTCCCTAAGAAAATGATTGCATAATATTATTGTTCGGGTTTATTCTTTTGTGCATGCCCTAGTTTGAGAATATTATGGGCTTTGTTTTATTTCTTTTATAAAAGTTGTTGTCTTTGTATTATAATAGTGGTTGAGTTATTTTAACTCCCACTAGATCATTTTGTCCAAGTCTTTTCAAGTCGTGGGGGCTTTAAACCCTTATTTTATTTAATGCATTTATTATTATATATTTAATTACTAATAATGGTATTAAAATAAAAGAAATTAAAACACAAAATACCATATTTAATAATTAAATATAATAATTATTTATTAATTGATTTGTTTATATAAATAAAAGCACAGTCAAAATAAGATTATTTAAATTCAATGCTTCTATTTATCTAAATAAAATAATTAATTTAATAAATACATTGGGAGATGCTTTTTTATCTGAGGCTATATTTGGTTGTGCTCAACATGCAAATCTCAGAGGTGGAAGTGCTTTTTGGGAAGCTATTTTTAGGAATTCAGTGAGTCATGCAGAGGGAGAGGAATTTTCTTTTCAATGGACATATTTTTGGCAGTAGATTGGCAGTTCTATTTTTAGCGCAGGGGTTCTTTTTCATGCAGTATTAGTGGCAGACCTTTTTTGAGCATTAGTGCTTATTTTTGACATATTTTACATGAGTGTTTTTTAGCTTTTTTGGGGAAATTTGCCCAAGGCCTTTTCTCATGCATTTTTTTCTATTAGGGTTTTTGAAGAAGAATCTTCTATATATTATTTTCTCATTCTTCTTTTTTCCCTCTAGTTCTTTCTTTTTGCTTACACATATAGCAAAAAGCATTGTATCTCAGCACTTAGCAGTTTTTCAGTTATTGTAATAGAGTTATATTTTCATTCAGTTTTTCAATACAGAGTTATTTTCTTGTCAGTATTTCTTGCTTTTTCATTGTCAGGTGAGCATTTTGATAGAGTTATTGTGATTTTTCCAATCCTTTGCTCCGTTGTTCTTTTAGTTTGCATAAGTAGGATAATTTCACAGTGATTCAGGTTGTGGGTTGTGTTCACTTGTTTTTTCAGCTCCTTGCATGTTGTGAAAATTCACTTTTCCTACATGTAGAAGTTGGATAGCTTCAAACCTTTTCATAATTTTTTTATGAATTGGGTGGTATAATTGATTTATGAAGTGTTTCATTCAATATTATAGTTGTTATAGTTTTAGTGCAGTAGTTTAAAACTTCATAATTTTGGTGTATCACCTCCATTAGGATAGGTTTTTCATTACATACAAGCTTTTTACCCTTTTCTCACAAGAAGTTACTTGTAGGAGATCCATCAAGACATGAAGTCGGCCTAGTATTCATAGATTCACCTTCAATTTGAGAAACCCACAGGCTTGAAGGTGTTTCCATGTTTCACAAGATTTCTTGGTTCCACACTTAGCATCACAGGTGCAATCCTCCATGACAACAATGCCAGGAGGAGATATTCATTATATGATCAGGAATTTCATGCCATAGTTAAAGCCTTGAAGAAGTGGAGACATTACCTGTTGCATAAGGAATTTGTGTTGTATACCAATCATCAAGCCATACAACATTTGAACAAACAGAGTAAGTTGAATTAGGGACATACGAGATGGGTAGAATTTTTGTAGAGTTACACCTTTGTGTTGAAACATAGGAGTGGGCAGTCAAATAAAGTTGTTGATGCATTAAGTTGAAGAAGGAATTTTTTGGTAGAGATGAGAGTGACAATATTGGGATTTGAGGAGTTGAAGACCTTGTATGATGATAACCTGGATTTTATAGAACCTTGGAAATCATGTAGAGAACTAGTTATGGTGGATAGAAGTTAGTGGTTGGATTATTTCATTCAAGATGGGATGTTATTCAGAGGAGTTCAGTTGTGTATACCTAAGAGTTCTATGAGGGAGAATTTGATAAAGGAGAAATGTACTGGGGGATTAGTTGGACACTTTGGTGTTGATAAAATAGTAGCAATGGTAAATGAACGTTAATTTTGGCCTCAAATTCATAAGGATGTTAGGAAATTTGTGCAGAGTTGTAGAGTTTGTCAAGTTGCAAAAGGTAGTAGTTAGAATGTGGGATTGTATAAACCTTTGACAGTGCCAGAGAGACCTTGGGAGGATATAAGCATGGATTACATACGTGGATTGCCTAAAACATAAAGAGGGCATGATTTATATTTGTAGTGGTGGATAGATTCTCAAAGATGGCTAATTTTATACCTTGTAAGAAGACATCAGATGCAATACATGTAGCTGACTTATTCTTCAAGGAGGTAGTGAGATTGCATGGATTAAATAAGAGCATAGTTTCAGACGGGGATACTAAATTTGTTGGTTATTTTTGGAGAACATTAAAGAAGAAAATGAAGACAGATTTGAAATTTAATTCTACTTTTCATCCATAGATTGATGGACAGATAGAGGTGGTAAACATGAGCTTGAGAAATTTTTTGAGATGCTTAGTTGGAGAGAAAACCGAAAAGTGGGATTTTGATTCTTGCACAAGCATAGTTTTCTTACAATAATTCAGTGAACGGGAGTACCAAAAGAACACCTTTTGAGATTCTCACTGGAACACACCCTAAAAGTATATCAAAATTGAGAGACATCAATGAAGACAAGAGGAGTGTAGAAATAGAAGAGTTTGCAGATCATATGAAGGAGTTACATATTCAGGTTAAACAACATTTGGAGGATATGAACAAGTATAAGGAGAAAGCAGATGAGAAGCAAAGACATATGGAATTTGAAGTTGGCGATGAAGTGATCGTGTATCTGAGAAAAGAAATATTTCCAGTTGGAACCTATAACAGATTGTAGATGGGAAAGTTTAGACCTTGCAAGATCTTGAGGAAGTTCAGTTCTGAAAATGCATATGAAGTGGAGTTACTGGAAAGTTAGAGTATTTCACCTATATTCAATATTGCAGATCTACATCACTATCATGAATCAGAATTCAATGAAAACAATATTGCAGACTTGGAGAAAAAGCTTCCCTGGAAGGAACTAGACCAAATTGAAGACATTTTGGACACAAGGATTGGGTGTAGTACCTGGAGTAGATAGTAAATAGAGTATCTTGTGAAATGGAAGGACAGACCAATTAAATACTAATATTGAATTTCTCAGGTAGAGGTGGACCGCCTTGGTTTTCCTCTGACCCCAGCAAAGTGAGAGACTCACTTTTTCAACAACCCCAGATGTCTAATGCAGGAGCATCCCTGGTTCTTGGCAATACTGCATCAACCAAAAAACATTTCCTTTCCAATTTGTTTTCTATTTTGCAGTTTCAACATTTCTTTTTGTATTTTTCTTGCATTGACTCACCAAATCTTATGGAGCTAGATTTTGCTTGAAGACATGATCATCTTCCTTACTCCTAAACCACAAAGCATTTGGGTCATTTTCTGACAAGTTATCGATTCCAGATTCTGAGACAGTTTTTTGGCACCAAAACCGCTTGGACCTATTTGCATTGGTGAATCCACCGGATCCTTTCCGTAGCTTGCAGAGCCCAGTTCGTTGATTTTGATGTTCCTTGGCATGTGGCCAACCTTCCCTTTGATCTGCACTTCATCCTTTGGATTTTCTTGAGGAATCTCTTTGGTGGAGGTCAACCTGTTGGTTTTACATGATTGATCTTATTCTTCGGCATTTGATCCCTTTTGGCCAATCGGATCCCCTTAGATTTTGTAAATCAATGAAATCAAGCATCATAATTTAGTCATATAGAACATAGAAGATAGATCTTAATATTTAGAGGTCTAGAGTTGACCAATTCTATAATTGAGCATGCATGTAGCAAGTTAGTGAATCGAATCTTACAATCTGGATGTTACCGGTTATCTATAATTACTTTTCATGATCTAATTCATTTAGTTATATATTATCTCCATCATATCCTCTTGTTTATATAATATTTATTGTTGATTCCCATTTCGGATTGATCTCTTTGAGGTCCCTCCTAACCGGTGACTACACCAGAAGGAAAGGGTGGCATGTATAATGACCTATCAAAAGGATAAGGTCCGAGATCTTCCATAGTGTAATTATTTTCTCTTTACTCAACTACATTGTCACCATTTTCCTTTGTAGATTCTATACTTTCTAAGCCAAAACCTTTGTTTGTGTCAAGGATACATTGGACGTGTATGTATTAGACACATATGGTGAAGTAGTTGTATAGACAGGTATCATTGAAGATATTGTTTGATTGTGGAATTGTGAGTTGAAACCTCCACTAGGCATTGTAAAGTAGGAAAATTATGATCTTGTATTGGATTGAGTGGACCCAAAGGGTTGGTCGATCCTTGTTGTGTCCCTTGACCACTAAGAGTAGATCCTATAGATACTGTCGTTATCACTTGTGAAGTATTTTCCAATTGTGAACTGACAATGGGTGTTGTTTGGAATGTAGTAGATGTGGTTCCTAACATTTGTTTTGAATCCATGGTAGCCTGTATTGCATTTGATTATGTTGACATAGTTGGACCAACACTTTTCATTGAATTTGTTGTTGTTGTTGTCATTTGAGTTTTATTAAGGTTCAGAGTTACCCCAGGCGGCAAGATTGCATAAATGTCAACATTCAGGGGTAACTTTGCTCCATTTTGGATCAAAAGAGAGAAGTACATATCTCTATTGTTATTGATGAGAGTGTTAAGGACTATTAGTACTTGTAAGTCTTGTTGAGCAACCTCAATCTCTTCTTGTGTTAATCCAGATTGTAACTCCTCAATTGTGAGTAGTTGATTTGTGTTTGTAGGTAACATAGCACCCCCTCTTGATTGTGAATTTGAGTTTGTAGGTGGGTTCATATTCCAAGTAAGATTGTAATAGGAGTCACTACTTGGATCCATTTGGTGTTTTGTCTTTTGAGATCACATTAATGGCATGAATTTAACTTCAAAGTGATCTTGACTCTATATGATCCACCTAAAAGGAGTGTGAAGGACTTGGACAACTAATATGCAGGACTTTGATCTATTGACTATGGAATTACGTATGCAAACTTAAACTACTATGAGGACTCTCTACTACTGAGGAAATTGTTCTTTGATGGTAAGTCTGTAAAGTTGTCGAACAATTTCTTGTTCTCTTTGTCTCTTGATTTCTTGTTCATCTTTCCTTTGAATTCGAATTGATTTACAAATTTCGTTATCTAAGACAACTTCAATCTCTTCATACTATGGGAGGTCTATTCTTAGTTCCCAACCAAGATTGTCTAAAACATCAATTATTTTCAATTGATCATTATCTGGTCCAAGGTTTCATTGCTCAAATGGAAATTCTCCATCCCCTCGTATCTCCATCCAAATAAAATTCTCTTAATACTTCTAAGGGTGATAGACTACGATTGATGCAGGTTCAAACAATACAAGAATTATGATGATGGACTTCATTGCAACCTATTTAAGTGTGCAAGACTGATTCTATCCTAGGAGGGATGTAAATGATGGCTTTGCAAAAAATATTTGGATGTGAATAGTTGACCTTACTTCCTAAGTATGTGGTGAGGACTTGAGAAAAATGAAGACATAAGAAGTGACTATTCATGGATTAAATGCATGGGACATAAGATCACAAAAGGTAGCATATTCTTCATTTCTCTGAATGTGGCAATTTTGTTTGAGTTGTTGATGTTGATACTTGATATTGCAATGTTTTCTCTTGAGGTTCTCAAAGTATATTTGTGGTTGAAAGATTCTTGACAAGAATTGATTGTTTTTTATTTTGTTTTGGCTATGTTGTGAATGTTTGATTTTTTAAAAGTGTTGCATAAGACACAATAGCAAAGTAAGAAAACAATGGGATATAACCCAAAGAGAGTATTGTTTAAAGGATCTTTTCAAATCCTACTGATTGTTGGGGTCTTTTCAAACCTTGTTTGTTTTCGATGAATTTTGGTCATACGATCATAAAACAATCAGACTCTTGATCTAGGGTCAAATGATCACAAATAATTCCACAACCCATATCTTGATACTCCATTAGCTCAAACAACCCTATCACACCCTAGGGAGCACCAACTTTTTGCCTTTGTCTGGAAGTTGAACCAAAGAGAATTGCTCCTCAATCGGCTCATTTTCCTGGGAGATATATGGTGAGTGTCTTGGGGATGGATTCTTCTCCACCCTTGCATTGTGATATTATAAGTGTCTAGTTACTGAGTCAGCTTGGCCACCAATTCCTAAAGTTTCTAATGAGGGTTTTGTTTGAGTGGTCACAATCAATAGCATTTTCCACTCTATTAAAGGAGGTCTTTTTAGTTTGCAGAGTTTACACTCTACAAATTTTAGCGTTCCATATAGACATTGAGGTGGCATGATGTCATCGTGACAGCATATAACACTCATCTCTTGTGACTTTCATCACAAATGCATTTATTTATAGTAGCTTGGATTACTTGGCCTTAGTCGTTGCCACTTAGGTTGTTCTCCTCTCACCGACCTTATGGGATTCTTAGGAGGGCAGGCCTGCTAAGGGTTATATCCTATTATAAAATTGATAGAAAGCATAAATGGTGAGTCTGGATTTTTTATCACCCAATTAAGGAGAGAGCATATGTCTATCTCCTTCAAGACACAAAAGATAGATTGTTTTTTTATCCTTTCATTGCAATTTTTTCTAAAATCTATTTAGAGATGTTGCTCCAACAAGCATGATAATCATTTTAATCCACAAAGAAATGATGAATATCTTGAAATGAAGTAGATTTATTTTGTTCTTTTTAAATAACACCAAAGGAAGTGTGAGTTAAACTAGGTCCAGTTGTACCTGCAAAACCCATGAAAGCATTAATTTGTATTGTGGGATAACAAGCCCAAGTTTTTCCTTCAGTTATAGAATTTGCCTCACTGTCTATTAAAATAGAACATTAAAAGACCAAAATTTGATAAAATGACAAAACAAAGAGGTCATAATTATATCCAACGAATGTGAACCACTTTCTGATCAAATGCAAATTTTTGTGTCATCAAATGTGAATTACTATCTAATCAAATGTGCATAAACATCTGAGTGAATGTGCATTTCTATGTTATCAAATGCAATGTAGAAGATAGAGTTTGGAAAAAGTGCAGAAAACATAATCCAAAAAGATAACAAGAACCTACAAGATAATGATTAGCTCAAAATGACCTAGTTAAACACATAAAGAAAAGATAGAAAATAGTAGTTTCTTTTTAAAAGACATGGGTTTCATCCATTATCATATTGCCCATGACCTCGATGTCATTAAATATGCCAAATTTTTCCAGGTATTTGTGCACAATATGATAGTATCAAGATAAGGCAACCAATTTTCAAGATCTTGAAATCTTTTCTTTGCTCTTATCCTTCGTCGATAAGCTCTATGTTGTCTTCTATCATCGGTTATATTCCTGGCATCTGAAATCTTGAATCTTACCTTCCCTACCATGGGGTTAGACATATTTTATGCAAAAAAAAAAAAAATTCTAGAATTAAAAAACAATGATGGCTCAGAATCTCAACTAAATGAGAGACGAAAGCGAGAAAAGAAATTTAGCATGTCATTAAGTCCTATGAATACGAATAATCGTGTAGGCAAATGTGAACTTATGTGTGGACAATTGTGAATTGCTTCCAAAAAACTGAAGGCTACCTTTGAGTTTCTTAGGGGTAAACTAGGGGATAGACCCCTACATCAAAAGAACTAAAGTGATGGAGATCCATCAATCCTATGGATTTCATGTTTATTTTCACTAAGGATTGAAGAAGGTACAAGCTACTTCTTTGGGAAACGAGTCTGATGTAAAATTCTGATTTAATGCTTTGTTATAGTTTTTCTTATTTATGTAGTAGAGATGATGAAAGAGGTAGCAGTAGAATTAAAGACAAGTGATGCATTTACATCTTTGGCATTGTTGTCAAAGGGGGAGAAGAAATGAATAGAAATCAGATATGGTAGACATGTGAGAAGTTGAAGATCAGATTGAGTGAAGCATTGGTTTAGGGGGAGATGACAAAAGAAGAACTGATAGAGATGTGATATCAACAAGTAAGATGATGATGATGATGGTATTCTGATTGTATATCTGATTAGTGTTGCCATCAATGCCAGAGGGGGATATTGTTGGAATTTGGCATAACTGATGTAGATCAGGTCCTGCAGTTGAAGTTGGATGATTGCACCGTAAAAGGATAGAAGTCTATGTGTGATGAAAATATTGAGATTCTATGAATAGATGACATGATCAGTTATTTGTGTTGTTATTGGTGGCAACTGATGTTCCTGATGTTTTGTTTTATCATCTAAGTGATTTGGTTTACCACAAGATAGGGTTTACCAGCAGTGAGCCAAAGTCTTTGAAATAAGACTTTAACCGATAAAGATGAATTGTTTTGATTGGATCAGTTGATTGGCGATGATTGGTCATTTGCGGTTTGGATGGTGAACTTGTATCATGGAAAGGTGTATGTCACCAAAACTGAAACTTGTGATGATTATCGAAAGGCGTGTTTCAAATTTATGATGAATTTTTGCTAAGGTTTTTGTAGGGTTTAAGGACAGGTGAAGAAATCATCAAACCGGTAATGATTTCTATTATGACAGTGATTGACAGTGAGTCTACTTAAAGTTGGTAACATGGCACAAGCCATGTGAAAGATTTAGAAGGTTTTTTAGCATAATTTAAGGAAGATTTTCTTGGGAATCAGCGAAATGCTTTGGAGAGTGTTTTGTGGATACAAATCAGATTTCAGTGATGAGTTGTGATCAATCAATGATTGATATTGCATTGTAAGTTGTTGTTATGATCTACATAGCGATCTACGATGATCTTTTGTGATCTTATTGTAAATTAATGATGTAATTATGTTTAGTGGTTGACCTAGTTGAGATGACTATTTAGGTTGACACAATTGATGTTTATTGTGTCGGTGGTCTTAGAGAATGTGTTAAGTCATCCAAGTGAAGTGTGAAATTTTCCTGAGAGTCACAGAGTGTTGTGTATAACTATATCTGATCAAGCAATTCGAGAAGTGCAAGTAAACAACTCATTTTCTTACTATTGTTCCCTAACAATTGCAGCAAGTTAAATCCCTTGACCGGGTAGGTTCTAACAGGCCTTAAACATTTAAGTCCCCTAGAAGGGTAGCTCTCAAAAGAGTGTTAAATCCTCTCATGATGTTGATCTTAATATATCATCAACCTCATAATCGATTTGCAAGGAAAATCCCCTAACTGGGTGACTCCTAATAGGGTCTTCTCTTAATCGGGCATATTGTAAGCTTCTAACAAGGCTAAGCTCCTAAGAGGGTGTACTTCAAAAGAGTACAAATATTTGTGGGTTCCAACTCCCACCGTGGTTTTTTCCCTATTTGGGTTTCCACATCAAAAACATATGATGTTCATGTGTGGAATATTTTTCATGTGATGTTCTTGTTTATATTTAATTTCATGCATTATTTATGAGACACTGGTTATGAAGTTTTATCAGAAGTTTATTAGAGGTTACCGGTACTGATAAGAAGTTATTTGAAAAACTATTTGATCTTATTGATAAGGTTAATGAGTTGGTAATTGATCAAGTTTATATGATTACTTTGGTGGTGAAAGTATTGGTAAATGATTTGATTAATGTGTTAAGCAAATCTAATAGAGGTTATTAGATCTGATTACAGAAGTTGAGATATTTGTTAAATAGTTTCAAATCTGAGATAAGCTGAAATAAGTTTGTTTTTGAGTTAAAGTTTGAATCGGTATTAATACCAATTCACCCCCCCCCCCCCTCTCAGTACTAACTGGATCCTCATAGGATTAACAATTGGTATCAGAGCTTAATCCTTTGTGTGCAAAAAGCCTAACCGCTTGAGAAGAAGATTCTGAGGAATTCAAGATGATTAAGAAACAAGGTCCCAAGTTCAACAAGGATAACTACAAGATCTGGAAAGATAGAATGAAGATCTACATCAAAGGTCTTGGTGCACAATATTGGAAGCAAGTTGAAACAACATTTGCACCTATTGCTAGATTAGAAGGTGTAAGGATGTTATTGGCCTTTTCTGCATATAAGGGATTCAAAGTCTACCAAATGGATGTCAAGTGAGCCTTTTTGAATGGGATTATAGAAGAAGAAGTATGCATTGAATAGTCAAATGGATTTTCATTGACCGATGATAAAGACATGGTATTTAAATTGCACAAAGCTTTGTATGTTCTTAAGCAGGCACCAAGAGCATGGTATGAGAGATTACATGCACATTTGATCAAGATTGGATTCCATTGTACCAGTGAGCATAACAATATTTATTTGAAGACTGATGGAGACAAGATGTTGATAGCAGAAGTGTTTGTTGATGACATAATTTTTGGTGGCAATGATGATATGTGTATGGAATTTATTGATATAATGAAAAAGGAATTTAAAATTCTCTAATTGGTGAAATTAAGTTCTTTATTGGCTTACAGGTTCAACAACTGGATGGTGGTATCTTTATCTGTGAGACCAAGTATATCAAAGAGGTGTTAAAGACTTTTGGCATGGAAGACTACAAACCAGTAGGGCCACCAATGGTGATTGGTTGCAAGTTGTTAAAGGATTCAATAGATTTTGATGAACTTATAAGGCACTAAGAGGGGAGGTGAATCAGTGATAGTAAAAATAATACAAAATTGAATATCAATTTCACCAACTTAAAAGTCAATAGATGTGTAAGAAATAACAAAATGTATGTAATCACCACACAAAGCATAAATCACATGACACAAGAGTATATACATGGAAAACCCAAATGGGAAAAACCATAGTGGGAGTTAGTACCCACAAGATCCACTATATGCAGTATAGAGATCTGACCGGTTAAGGTCTACAACACCCGGATAGGGGCACACCCTGTTAAAAGTGTCTAAGCCCGGTTAAGAACTATATAATAAGGCCTGTGAGGACCAACCCTACTCAGGAGCTAGCCAAGTTACTGGGAATTGCAAACACAAGTTAATGTGTCACCTGGTTAGAGGATTTAATTATCAGAACTGTTAGGATCTGACTACACCCTATTAGGAGTGACCTTGTAAGAGAATTTTCTTGCTACAACTATTAGGAAGACAACAAGTACAAATGATCTCAATATAACACCTTATGTGTCTGATAAGATCCACTTCAAAACATTACAACATCACAAAGACTTCATTTCTCAACTTCTCTGATCTTCGCACTATCAAAAATACACAATTCCCTCATCACATATCACACTATCAAGCTCATGTATATATATATATATATATATATATATATATATATATATATATATTCTCATACCTCATCACACAATTAAAAATATCATAAGGTCGGCTTTGAACCTTATCACAATTCCCTAGGTTCAATGCATCTAGACAATCTTTCATTGTATGCTTTAGTTATGTCGACCTCCGACATAACAAATCCAATTTTGTGTCGCGTTACCGATCTAAGTGATTTTCATCACTACCGGTTAAGTCTTCATCAACTAATTTGTTATGTCAAACAAATCGCGTTCACCTGATCGATTCAGCACGTGCGGTCACAAACATATCTTCATCTGATAGTCTTCAATGTTGTTGCAAAACCACATCACCTCAATCTTCATGATTTTCATGTATCTGTTGTCGGAATGTAACATTGTTTGTTATTTACCGGTTGAAGTCCTAATTACCAGTTCTGATAAAAGTTGTCTCTGCTTTATCGGTTGTCTAGCCAATTGAACTGTAGGACTTAGATGACTTAAAGATACATAGTTGCCATCAATGACAACATACATAATAGTCATCATACATAAATCTAATCACTATGTACAACAGACATATATTGGTTGCATCAAGCAAACAAACATTATTGGTATAGTACAAATGATCAAATACCAACATTCTGGTAGTGTTAGAAAGCAGTTGATTGTTGCTCTTGAAGATCTTGATCATGCACATGATGAGAACCGGCAAGTGCAATTAAATCTCAAAGATGATGAAGAATATATTGAAACATTGAAGGATCAGTTGAAAAAATCAAGGGAAAAGAGAAAGGAACTTGTTGGTCAGCTTAAGAAGAAAGAAAGTCAAAGCATTGATGAAGAAGTCTTGAAGGAAAAGACAGCAGAATGTTATAGACTAGCTAAAGCTAATACATTCCAGAAGAATGAAATGGAAGATATTGTGATGAGATTGACAAAATAGATAGAAGAAAGGAAGAAAAATGAAGAAAAGCTTGCTCAGTCCCTGAAAGACAAATCTGAAGAATGTTTCAGACTTGAGAGTGAGAGTGGATAACTGAAGCTAGACCTACAAGATGCTAGACAACATGAGGAAGATCATTATTATTAGATGTGATCTTGATGTTACAAATGAATATAAGGAGAAGTTTCATATCAGTTCAACAAAGCTTGATGAAATGCTTTCCAATCAAAAGAATCCTAATGATACTCAAGGTCTTGTTTATGAGAAAGGTGAAAGATCCAAATCAGCATAGCAGAAGAACAACTCAAGAAAGCCTCTGTTAAGACAGCCTAATCCTCATAAATTCAAAGGAAACTATTTTGATTGCAATAAATTTGGTCATGTCTAATGAATGCAGAAATAGGATGATAAATAATGATCCATCTTTTACTGGTCAATGTTTCGAATGCAACAAATATGGTCATAAGGAAAATGTATGCAGAACTGTGATGAATAACTTTCAAAATAGGAGAAATGTCACATGTTATGCATGTGGTATGTCTGGATATGTTTCTAATCAATGCAGAACAAGAAGAAATTAGATGAATTTCAAACCTATGCAAGGAAATGTTGTTTTCTATGCTTGCAACAAATTTGGTCACATTGCTAAGTATTGCAAAAATGGAAATGTAAATAGGACAAGTTCAGAAGACAAGAATAAGAATTCAAAGCATGATGAGAAGGGTAAAGAAAATTTTGAATAGATCAGAGATCAAATGAAGAAGGAATGATTTAAGAAGACTAATTCATAGGCAGGAAGTGGGTCCGCACTTGATTCTGGTGCTGGAACTACATCTAGTAAATGAACCTAGGCATCCGGCCTTGGCAGAGTTATAATGCAAATCTTTCAAACCTCTTGTTTGAGATTTGTGCATGTTTACAGTAGGTTGCAAAAGTGTTTATGATGATTGCAAATGTTTGTGGTGGATCTTTGGAAGAATTGAGCCTATTTGAAGATCTGAAGAAGAATTTCTGATAGATGCAGAACATCTAGAAGAATTAGGTCAGAGTGCATTTATTGCAATGAAACGTTAGCTTTGTAGTGAATAAAAGGTAACTATTCCTCTTCATTTTCACCTTGCAATTAAAGAGAAGAATTTTAGAGAGATCAACAAAGAAGGTGATCAGGCAAAATTAAATGCCATTGATTTCTAAAGCGATTTGGTGAGAAAACCCTAATCTGGTACCAAAGGTATTTATCAGTGAAAACCCTCTTTAGGTTGAAGTTTGAAATTTGAATCTGAAAGAATGGCTACATCTGGTACTGATGAATACTAAGAGGGGGGGATGAATTAGTATGCCAAAAATCTCTGGACTAAAACACTTACGCATTCTAAAGATAAACTAGTAAAGCAGTCTAACAATCAAACCGGTTACCACACATGCAAACCAAAATGCAAATAAAGCATTCGCCCACAAAACCAATACAACCATAACACAAGATATTTGACGTGGAAACCCAACTGAGAAAAACCACAGTGAGATGGAACTCACAAGTCACTATCTGCAGAATAGAAACCAGACCAGTTAAGGTCAGACCGGTTAAGGTCTTACAATGTTCTTCACCAAAATAGATCATGTTAGGAATCTCGATCTCTGTTAAGAGATAAGTCTGATTAAAGACTACCTTGTTAGAGGATTTTAGATTCACATGTGTGAACCACCTTGTTAGAGGATTTTACAAAGGCTTTGAGGCCTACCCGATTAAGGGCTATAGACTTGTCAAAGATGTGAGTAATCAACAAGTGTTTGATCTATCGGATAGCACAAACTGCTTGGTTAGATCCAGTATTGCTCACAGTTAATGCATTCCAGCATTACTTCAATCTTCTCTATCTCTCTCATAGTTACAACTTGATCTTCTCAGATAAGATCATTCTCAACTTCCACCTTAAACCCTAGCTCGCCTTTAACCCTTTCAACAACAACTTAAAACCCTAGACATGATGTTCTTTTAAAGGAATTTGATTTCATGTCGGTCCAATAGGATTACATTACAATTTCCTAGGTTCAATGCATCTAGACGTACTCAGTAACATGACACAAAAAGCACCGTCAATGTGTCGGCACCATCAAACAATCGGTGGATTGGTAACTCATCACAAAATGTCGGTTGGTAACTCATCACAGAGTATTACCAGTTCATACAAAATACCGGTTGTCGATTTGACAAAAATGAAGATTGGTAAGAATGTGTTGTGCCGCTTTGCTCCCTCATGCTGCTTGGGATCTACAAACCACTTGGGGTCGACATGTCGCTTTAGACCAGGAAACACATTCTGCAAAATCACCACTAGTCTAAAGACTAGAATACAACATACCAATTCGAACAAATACCGGTTGAGCACAAGCTCATACACATAAAGGGGATATCAATACAAGTGTGTGTCCATCAATGACAATCACAACATAAACAAAAAAATGCCAACAGGTACCACCACTCCTCTGGTTGTAAATATCACTAAGTGTGCTCGTCCCAACTTTAAAAATCATCCATTCATTTTAGTGGAAAATGACCCATTTTCATGTGTGCCCTATGGAGTCCTACATAATGAAGACATAAGGGTTTATACACATTGTCTGATTGAAGAATTGGGAAGCTCTCATATGCTGAATCTATATAATAATAATAGGTTATCTATTCAAATCTCTATGTTGAAACCTTAATTTCAAGGATTGGAAAGAAAGGGTTTTGTTCAATTTGTGAAGTTTCTAATGGCGTATGAACTAGATGGGATTCGGTACATCCTCAATCATGTTCATGATGAATTCATGTGGTTGGGTAAGTTGCATTAGATCACTAAAGGTGTGATTCAAGCAATAATAGGGTTGTGTGCATCCGGTCAATTGCCATCTCTAAAAAAATGTAAAGAATGACATTGCAACCAATGTAACTGAGTCAAAGTTTGATAAACAAGCAATGACAATTGATGACATCCTTGAGGATGACATCCGGTTTGCATCCATGATGATAGGGTATAACATCTACTACTCCAGTCAAATGAAATTTGTCTCTGGTACTGCAATATATGTTACATATGATATGTTAAGGGAGAATAATAAATATGATCTTTGCAAGTTGCTCCGGACTAAGCTTATCAAGAACTTGAAGAAAATCAAAGAGAACAAAAAGCACCCCTTCAAGTATGGTACTCTACTTCTATGCATATTCTTCTATTTCAAGAATGAGATTTCGGGAGTTGGTCCTATGCAATGGGCATTTGATAGGCCAGTGGGAGTGCAGATCTAGGAATATCTATACAGCTACAATGACTCTAAAGTCCAGATCACGAATCTATGGGGTTATTTCAAGAACTTTTAGGAGGAGATACATGAGAGGGAGAGAATCCTGAAGTCCATTGTGAAGAAATATGTAGACACTATCTACTTCATGGTTGACACCGACCAATGCTTAAAGGAAGCGGTGGAGCCCCGAACTTCATGGATTCTACGAATGGGCTATGAGGTTGATGAACATATTTTGGAACTATATGCACAACATTTGCTAAGTCAACCGGTGGACCCCAATGAAGAAAGGTTTGGAACCTACAAGGAGAAGAGCCTAAAACTACATCAGTATTTCAGAAAACCAATCATTCAAAAGAAAGTTTGGAAAGAGGTTAAATCCTTTGCAGAAAGTATAGGGGTAACCAATGAAGTTGTCAAAAAAGATAGAGAGGAGAATATCCTTTCTGAGGAGAAACTGTAAAGAAAGAAGCCAGTCCAGAAGAACCTAAGCCAAAGGCAAGAAAAACTAGAAATGTTGCTCCTTCCTTCGGTACTGCTAAGCCCACAGGCAAGCCCAAATCCTCAGTTAAGCCACCTGGTGGTGTGTAGAAGAATAAATCAGTCATATTTGTGGTGGATGATGATGAAAAAACTAAATTAGATGAGGCAGTTAAAGAGGTGAAGGGTAAAAATCCAAAATCAACTAATATTATGAAGTAGAAGCCTTCCAGTAGAACAAGATCCAGCAAGAGACTGAAATCTGAAATTGATGAGGCATTGAAACAAGGTAATTACACTATTATACCTTCTATCTCATTAGATCAAACTGTGAAATTAGTTGTTAAGAATGGTAATTTGAAACCACTATATGAGTGGTATGAAAAATTTGATGAAAATGGAAAGACGACATTAGAGGAAGCAACAATAGAATACATGAATGTATATAGTAAATCTTTGATTGAGTTGATGTCTTTGATTCCTAAAAGGTTGTATAACATTTTGGATATAAGAAGACAGAAAACCAAAGCGGATGAAGAAAAGATAAGAGAGTATGTATTGGTTAATTTATGTTCAGTGATAACCAAGGCAGAAATTGATAGAATCCTTCAGTTAACCAAGGATAAGTTTTGAAGCAAGACCAGAGCAAACAAAATCATTTTAGGAAAGACTGATGAGGTAGTAAATGAAATAGAGAAAAAAAATTACAAAATTTTTGCTAGAAAATCAATGTGAAGTTTATCCGACAAAGAAAGAAGATGACACTCATCCAAAAACTGAGCAAACCAAGGTGGATATACCTTCCATTATGGAAGTGCAATCAATTGAATAGGCAGTTGGTGGTACTTCTGGTCCAAAAGTTCAATCAATAGAGCATGTAGAAGTCAATATTCCGAAAGAAGGTAGAGCAGAGAATGATGTAGGTGTGGGTAAAGTTGTCATAACAGATAAGGTTGAGATCCCTCTGACACCTGAAAAGGAAGAAGTTGCAAAAGAAAATGTGGAGAAGATAGAGGTCAAGGTTGAAGCTAGAACTGAAGCAAGAGACACTACAAAGACTGTGAAAGGTAAGCAAGTCATTGATGACCCAAAATTTATACAAGGACCAATCAACCTAGCTTCCTTGTCTCCCATACAAAAGCTTGAGTTGGAATCTTTTGCTCAAGATAAAGCTAGTGAAGATGTTTTAAAATATCACACTGAAGATAGTTTGTTTGTAATGCCTACTAAAAATACCCTAGATAATCTACGCTACTCTAACTTCTAATGGAGTAATTTTTATTTTTATTTTTAAACACTAATGTTATACTTAATGTTGTCCTGCAACATGAATAAGCATTCATAAATTTAATTTCAACCTAATCTTAACATCATAACATGTCATCTATCTACTAAGTCCATTATGCAAGCGGAACCAACATAACATAATCACATCCATCTCTCTAGGGCACATTAGCATCATTACTTAATTTCAGCAATAACCTCTATTACTAAACATAATTACTACACTACCAATACCACACATATACACATGCATTCTACTTACTTATCCACTCCTATAGTGCAACTACATGATTAATAATTCACTCTACATCTATCAGCAATTCCCTAATCAACGGTATGCAAGCATAATGTTTCTCTTTCCTAACTATGCAAGTATGCATAACACCTTACTCTAACTTCAATGATGCATTCTTGACTACATGATTTCAATATGCAAGATTAAACCCCTTAAATCTAATATTCATTTTAATCCCCAAATCCAAATATTCTTAGCCCCTTATCCATTCATTATCCATATGAGCATAATGCAACTATCATCATTAATCACTACTAAGTACATAACATGGAATGCATTATTTCCTACCATATGCATGATTCATATGAGTTCCTAAGTTTAGAATGACTATTTCCTTCCATGCTACCTATATGCACAAGACAAAGTCTAAGTGCCATCCTTAAACCTTTATCTTTTATGTAATAAACACTTTCTACAAGACAAAACGACTATGGAAATAACATTTCTTTATCTATGATAAGAATCTATGCAACCATTCTAACTAGGAAATCATCGAATAGTATCATTTGTTAGCCTTAATGCATATTTAACCATATTCCATTCAAATTTGATTTCACTAATCTAACGTTCATGATTTCACAATGTATCCATCGTTTAAACACATATCATTTCTCTTGTCGCTTTTACTATCAATCTCATGAAGTAAGTTTATTTCATTCATAAGGCATAACATAATAGATTCTATTATAAGGCAACATTTAATTTTCATTATAAATATAAACCACATATATATTACATCTCAATTCATTACATAACAATGTCATAATATAAATACATCATTTGCCTAAGTCAAAGGCATAGTCAAAATTACAATGTTAATTACAACTGCATAATCTATACAACCTGAGTACTACTCATGTAGTACAAATCATTCCTACACTAGTACCTAGCAATTACATCTTATGATCCATAAATTACAATTACATAAATCTTCTACCATATCATCCAATTCCATCATGAACAAGATCCAAAATGCACACACGAAGATGAACACCAACAAGAAGGAAAAACCCCAATGGTTAAAAGTACCAACCACCCGACCAATGTGGAACCTATAAGGAACCACCCCCCATGCTAGGAGATGACGTAAGGTCCCAACACACACTCTACATCTAGGATGACACTCAAGACCAGACGGACTAACATCAATAAGGACTCTCACATACATGAATCAAACATCATCACATACAAAATCAATAAGAAACTCCCAGAGGCTATCAAGACAAAATGGAATAAATGCAAATACAAATCTCAAAGGGACACATGTAGGAGGGGAGTGTCATCACATTCTATCCTCATAACAATAATAATAAGGCACTAGCCTGATGGTCATGTGGAGCCATCTCAACCTATGAGAGACCAAGGGAGATTATCTTACCGTCTTCATGACCTTCTCATGCTTATCCTAAAACATCCTCCCTAGGACTAAGCCATGAGGTACATATCAATTTATTATCTTATTAATTAACTAGATACCCATCCCTTGTTCATTATTTAGTTATCACTTGTTTAAATGCAAGGTAAAATCCCATGTTCCCAAGTGGTCTAGACTCCATGCATCCTTACAAGGAACCTCATGAAATCCCATCTCTCATAACCTTGGTCATCACAAGGAAGCCCACTCTCTCAACATGGACCCATACAAAAACATCACAAGAGGCTCTAGAAAACCAAGTAGGAAAATCTAAAACAGCATCAAAACAAGCAGCCCCAATCTCTCATTCAACCATACATACATGAAGGCTACAACATCAAAGGACAAAACAAGAGCCTCTTGGAAAATCAAAGCATGAAAACAAGTCATCACAAGGTTGTCAATCTACTGCCATGGGAAATAAAACCTCAATAAGGTCTCCACACTTGCTAACATTAACAACAACTTAATATATTCATCTCTCATGATAAATCAACATCATGAGGAGTGTACAAAAGACCCACATATCATGCTTATGAAGTAATAATGCAAAGAAGCCAAGAAATAATATCAAATCTGAATAGGAAACAATTTGAAAACATTGTAGATCCAAAAATACAACCTCTGGTACAAATATATCAGAAAACCAAAGCACAAAATAGGCCAATATGACTGAAAATAAGCAGTGCCTTCATCATGCTGGCCCACACTATAACTCATAGGCTTCATGCCTATAGATAGTTGAATCATTACGAACATTTGAAATATACATTACTCAGCCAACATTCACCTATACATACAAGATATGGCATCATCACATACTCACACACTTAGCATTACAACATCACAATAACTTGACTAAAATTCACATTCAAATAGAGACCAATACTTACGACTGGTTGGGTTACACATACAGCAGGTTGAACACAGATAAATTCACACTGATAGTGTGAAGTCCCACACACTGGACCATCGCAGTCATTACACAGACCCAACAGGGAGTCAATCTGAGCTATGTGTATGTGCATAAACACGGGGTTGGAAAGGTTTTAGTGCACCAACCACCATTTTGTCGCACAGTGAACAGAAGAATTGAATAGCAATGAAAGGGGTCGTGTGTGCGTCAACTGAGTCATGTGAATGCACAAATATAGTGCCAGCAAGGTTGTGGCGCTCAAAACTCCTTATGTCGCATGGTGACAAAAAAACATAGGGCATGGGAGGATAAAATCAACACCCAGCTCAGTGGTCCAACAATGACAAACAGGGGGGCGCGGTGCAAACAGAGGGGGAGGTTGCGCGGAGGTAACTAGGTGCAGTGCCTTCAACGCAAAGTAGGCAATCTATTGCATATCAACAGAAAAAGGGCTTACGACGTGGGAATGAAGGTTGATGCCCATCCTAAACACCTGAACATGCAAGTAGAGGGGACACAGATGCAACAGGTGCAACATATTTCATCCGCAACACTTAAATAAGACAAGACCGCGACTATAGGATTCTGGAAATTAAAACACAAAACCATAGACTTGACAAAATGCATACACACATAGCCAGTAGGGTCGCCCAGGCATAGGTAAAACATAGAACCGAATGAAATAACAAATAGTAGCATAAAACATCAGATTTTAACAATGCTGAGATTCTCATAAGACTATTCCAAAGCCCAGAATACACACAAAATGCATATAATTTCAAAACAACAGCAGCTAGAGTATAAAATGACTTAACCAAATTAAATTAGAAGAACTATTGCTACACCAGGAACCCACACATTCACATTGAAAACACAAAGGGGAAAAAGTACTATCGTGAATGGTATACCTCAGATTAAATACATACAGCCTCAACATTATTCAATATGCACAGTAAAATAGACCCTATTCCCCCAATATTATCATTTACAAACAATATATTATGCAATAAAATTTGCATTATAATCAAATACAAGCACGAAGAAAACACGCATAAATCTCAATCACAACTAGGGTTTTCAGACTCAACTTGGAACCTGTGTAAAGGAATCTAAAAATTGGCAAAGAGCTCCAAAAATTCCACAGCAACTTAACTCCACACCAAAGCTCCTCCAAAGCCAAAAGAAAAGTTGTAGACCAAAATTTTCAAAAGAAGGAAAAGAGAGAAAGAAGAAGAAAAATCTTCCCGGCAACAAAATAAAAAGCCCGACAAAAACATCCAAAACCCTAACCTCCAATTGGGCCAATGAGATTATTTCATTTTGAATTATATCTCATCCCCAACTTTATAATGTATTTTATATATCTCTCTCTCCGTTGAATTTCATTTAGATTTTAAAAATCAAAGAGAGGGAATAATAATATTGCACACAAATATAATATATCAACACCTTAATATAAGGATGGGGAAATAATTTATTATTTAATCTCCTAATTTTTATTCCACAAATATTTTAGTTAATTATAATGAAGAGATAGACTTAATTAAATAATCAATCTCACAAAACCAAATTAATTAGAGATTAAATTAAAACATTAAATAAATTAAATAAACAATAAATAAGAAATAAACACAATCAATAAATTAAACTATAAACATTAAATATTTAAATAAAATCTTAAACCACCTTAAATAATAAATATCAAATAGATCCAAATCGACATAAAGTAATAAATATTAATCGCCAAATGACTAATTAAAATATCATTAAATCTTGATAAATTAAAATAAGCATTACAACTATAAAATCACCAATTAATATTAAATAATCAATCCAACATTAATAATCAAATAATCACAATTGATTAAAGTAAATAATCATACTAACATTAATAGCCAAATAAATAAACAACCACATCATACCACATACTCACAGACCAAGGCGACCAAGCTGACATGGCGAATCATGCCATTACTGACAACATGCACAAAGCGACAACTTAGACCTAGAGTGTATATAGGGAACTGACGTCATCTTCAAAACCATATTTTTATCATTGGGAAAGAAGAAACTGTCACACCTGTACAGCTAGGGAAGCTCGCACCTGGAGATCTAGGAGGAATAAGTGTCTTGGTACCTACAAGTCCTACAACCACAACAATGATACATAGGCATATACATATAACAAACAAGTGGAAGAATATCGCAATGACACATCTCGTTCGCAATGAGTGATGTGAAGTTAATTCTCCACGAATACGGTCAGACAATGATGGAGCAATAAACATATACCTCATGAAGCACCTCATCATAATAAATCAAAGATTAGGGTTAGTACGTCTAATCACATCAATGCACAATCAATATAATCCATCATCATAACAAGGTATATAAATCTATCGACACATGAACATATATGAAGGATCCAACAAATCATGGGGTCAAGAAAATAATGTCATCATCCATATAATCATCAAATAACATGAATCTACATAATGTTTAGCATCGTAATAGTCAACTGAAACATATAAGAAGTCATAATCATCATCCATGGCATCAACAAGTCTAAGTATGTCCATCATGCATGAAATGAAATTCTAGATATGTCTATCAAAATAAAATGCAAGTCCAATCAAGGGCGGACACTACATTGTTGATGAACATGACAACTGATACTTTGGAGAAGTTAATGCCCTCATTCCAAAAAGATACATTTGATACCCCATTTGGGCAATTAAAAAGTCTAATTGATAATGTTGTTTCCCAATTTGAATCTTTTGAAAAGTCTGCAAAGGAAAAAGTCAAAAATGAATTTGATGCTAGAAGGATCCACACCTTGAAGAAAATGATCTCAAAAGACATAGCCACATTAAGTAGTTGTGTGAAAAGCATGTAGGATGCAATGACCATAGGTAAAAACTTGTATAAATCATGCTTATCCCTAAACAAGTTCACTATGGATATTGAGAAGAAGTCTCAGGAGTACAAGGATCGGTTGGAAAGCTTATCTCAGTCAATTTATCCTTTGTCAAATTCATTGAGCCATCATGAAAATCAGGTAATTTCACTTCTTGAGAAAAATTCAAAATCTGAGCTATGATTGGGAAAGGTTAATTGGTAGAGTTAGAGAACTTAGGAGTCATATTGTCCCTAAGTTGGATATAATGTTAAATTCTCTTCAAAAAGCTCATAATGCTCTCAAGGAAGATGATCCAAATGATCTCAAGTCAACAAAATCCCATTCTTATCTTTTTTAGTGGGTTTATAAAAAAATTTGAGAAATTGCAAAAGGGTTGGGATAGTCACTTGTGTTATCACTGTTTTGAGCTTGGGTGATTTTGTTCCATAGTTGGCTAAGCTCTGCAAAGTTGTGCTTAGCATTTCATGTTGCTTCTGAGTTTTTGGGTCAAAAAGGTTTTAGGGTTTTTGAAATTTAACCCTTCCTATGTTCTGAAAGCCCTTGCATTCTATTTTTGTGTTACCTTTTTCCACTTAACTGGAAGGGTCGGTCCATCGTGAAGGCCCCCCTGCTTTACAACTTTCCTTAGGTGGGTCTCTGTTAATTTTTAATTATTTGCGCCCTTTTCCTAAGTTTTGAGTTCTTTTTCAGACCCCATAAAAACCATGCAAGTTCAAAGTTGATCCGGTGGTGCACGTGGATTCGCAGCCTAAAGTAGCCTGAGGTTAACCTTTCGCGAAGTAGAGAAAAGGTGGTGGGATTTGGTAATATGGTCACAAAAGAGCTAACAAATGATCACCTTTTTGAGGATCTAATGGTTCGTGTTGATTCATGAGGAAAACTTTTCGGGGTTTTATGCTTCATGAAATGGCAAAAAGTTGGCGGGCCCCAGAAGGTAAGCAGACCCTGTAATTAAAGACCGATCAACTCAAGGTTGATCGGGTGGTTTACGTGAATTGGCGAAGGAAAGATGTGCAAGGTTTACCTTTCGCAAAGTGGCAAAAAGGTAATGAGCCCAGCTTAAGGGTGACATGGCAAGTAAAGAGGATGCATCTCAAAGTAGATCTGACAGTCCGCATTGTTTTGCTGGGGGAAGTAACATGAAGTTTAGCTTTCGCGAAATAGCGAACTGAGCTGGCGGGTACATGGCCGGTGATGTGGCAACATAGTTGGATGTTCAGCTAAGTAAAAAGGGAGACTCGTCAACTAAACATGCGGCTCCTAAGGATGGTGTAGGGCCCTCTTTGATTGAGCGGTGATGGAGTTGAAACCCATGGTAAAATAGAACACTTGGCAGTCCAGATATGGAGCCCGATGGAATTCTTGAGCCAATAAAGGATTGACACTTAAGAATTATCTACCCATGCTAAATAAGGTAGATGGATTTCGTGCAAAGGGCCCACTTCAAAGGAACAAAGGTGTTAAAGGTTGCACATCTTCAGAGGGATCCAATGATGGGCATTGTTGCATAGCCCGAAGATGCAGGGTCTTTAAACTTCACGAAGCAGCAAAAACCATTAGCGGTAATAACTTCCATGCGGTTAGTGAAAAGGTAAGTGGTCACCATGTAGAGTAAAGGTCGAGCAGATGGTGGAAGATCTAACGGCAGGCATTGTTTCACATGGAAGAGATACGTAAGGTTTATGCTCCACGAAACAGTGAAAGGAAGGTAGGGCCCATTTCTAACCAAAATGACTGGGTAAAGTAAAAGACGTGCAGGTCTTTCCGGATCCGATGAATGTCGTTGCTTCACAATGAAAAGATACAAGGATTTTAAGCTTCACGAAGCAGCGAAAGGTGAAACACTTAGAGAATGTAATGATCTGTTGGAGCCATTTTTTGAATTCGGTTGCGAATTCAATTCTGAGTTGATTGTCGAAGCATGCGGTTTTAAATGCTTGAATTCATTGCTTTGTTGTCATATTAAGCTTCACATCAATTGGACGTTGGCATCATTTCAAAGAGTTCTGCAGAGGAGTTGGTGCACAGAGCGAATTTCTTCAAACAACTAGTGAGTTTTTGCATGTTGCTTGACTGTTGCTACTTGAATTGGGATCATTGCTTGTTCGTTTTCTCAGAGGTCAGTCAAAATTTTAATCAATATAATTGTGATTCCGGGATGGCACCAAGAAGGGATTTCACAGGGAAGGTGAATTATCCAGATAGAAACATATGTGATGATTTCTTGGAACAACTGACCAAGTCCACAAATGTCGCAGCCAAAATTAAAGAATTGGTACCTAAAGCACCTCGTCTGAGAATTTGAGACGGTTTGTATGACAAAGGCAACTAGTTGAGGGATCTAGAGATAGGGATATCAAGTCTAGGACTTTTTAAGGTGGGTTTTCGTCAAATATATGCCTGCACTCCGATGAACAGTGTATGGGAATTAGAAGTGGGAAAGCTCATAGTCCCTAGGGTTTTCATGGATGTAGACTTGTTAACCCAGATTGCACACAATTATGACCCTGTGGCTAAGTGTATCAGGAATTTGAATGGAAGAGCCTTAATTGAAATCAATGATGATGAATTTAGGAAGGTGTTTAAGCTCGGTGAGGTATCAAATTACTTAGAGCCTATCAATTTTGAAACATTGGCCCAAGTCTACAATGTGCAGAGAGATCACCTTAGGAGTGGTCCTTTGAAGGATTTTTTTATCAAAATAGGAGGACTAACTGTTGTAGGCCCTAGTACCATTGAACCCTTCTCTCTGAATTTGTTTACCCTGAGGGCTAAAGGGATGTATTGGTCACTTTGTCAGATTTTTGGGGAAGATGCTGAAACCACTATGCCAACCCATTATATGCTAATGATAGCACAGATTCTGAACCCCTCTCTCGTAGTAACATTTGTGTAGACACCTAAAAATGGTCAACGCTTGCGAGGTCATACTTTAACATTTGCGCATTGCCTCATTTTAGGTTTTTGTGTCGCATTAACATTTCTCCTATGTCACGCACTTGGTCTTTATCATTTGCGAACATCGAGTCATTCTTCTACATTCTTCAATCATCTCGTCCTCAAATTTGGTCTTGTCGACAACATTATCCAGTCATGATTTTGATCGAACTTATCTTGTTGCATCAATGTGCATGCTAATTTGTCATCATTTTTGGACATCGTCAATCCTAATTAGGGTTTTGTCCTCTTTTCAATCTTATCATCTGGTGATCGGTTTATCAATCTTGTCGTTTCGCGATCGATTTGTCATCAATCGTTGTCATGTTCAATTTTGTCATTTAACGATCAATTTGTCATCGATCGTGGTCATTTTCAATCTTGTCATTTTGCAATCTATTTGTCATCGATTCTTGTCCTCTTGTCGATCTTGTCATTTTGCGATCATTTCGCTATCATTTTGCGATCATTTCGCATGTTTCCGGCCAATTCCTCGAGGGGGCATGCATATGTCATTATTGTTGTCTGGGGCATTTTTATTATTGTTCTTTGAAACAACGCTCAGAATCGCATTGTCTCAAAGAGGGGCAAAATGAAGACACCTAAAAATGGTCAACGCTTGCGAGGTCATACTTTAACATTTACGCATTGCCTCATTTTAGGTTTTTGCGTCGCATTAACATTTCTCCTATGTCACGCACTTGGTCTTTATCATTTGCAAACATCGAGTCATTCTTCTACATTCTTCAATAATCTCATCTTCGAATTTGGTCTTGTTGACAACATTATCCAATCATGATTTTGATCGAGCTTATCTTGTTGCATCAATCTTATCATCAATCTTATCATTTTGGACATCGTCAATCTTAATTAGGGTTTTGTCCTCTTTTCAGTCTTGTCATCACGCGATCGATTTTTCATCAATCGTTGTCATGTTCAATCTTGTCATTTTGCGATCGATTTGTCATCGATCGTGGTCATTTTCAATCTTGTCATCTTGCAATCCATTTTGTTGCCGATCCTTGTCCTCTTGTCGATCTTTTCATTTTGCGATCATTTCGCTATCAATCATTGTCTATCTCAATTATGTCAATTTGGATCAATTTATCATTGTTCCTCGTCAATTGGCTCATTTACCAATCAAATCATTTTGTCGCATTGGTCATTTATCAATTCAAAATCATGATATTAATTATCTTCAATCAAGACCTAATTGTCATTTTCGCATTTCTAATTCGTCTTCTAGGGTTTTATGATTTAGTCATTTAACCTAATTTGCCATTTCTTCCTCTAGGATTACTAAATTATTTATTAATCCTAAGTATTCTTATTACAATTAAATATTTATTTAATTGGCTAATTATTCCTCTTTGTGAATTGATTAATAAATGAAAAATTATTAATTAATTCACTAATTCCTAAATTCTAATTTCTATCAATTTCTAATTCCTAATTTGTCATCAATTTCAATTTCCTAATTTTTCAAATTTCTAATTCCTTTTCCCTCCTAATTCATCTCCTAATTCTATGGGAGTGACATTTCAATTTGTCATGAAATTGTCATAATTGATAATCAATTAATTTTGACATGAAATGTGTCATAATTTGTCATCAATTATCAATCAATTAAATTGTGCATGGAAAGTGCATAATTTGTCATAATTGACATATTGATTTGCAATTTCCATTTGAATTGCATCATGCCAATCTTGTCATTTATCCAATTCTTCTATAAATTGGATAATTTTCTTCAATCAATCCCTTCATGAATCCCGAATTTTTGTCAAACTACCGAACTTACGTTTCTAGTACTCTTGAGCTTTTTGCTTTCAATTGTGTGAGCACTTGTAGGTGATATCCACAAACCCATTGAAGAGGAAAGAACAACAATGGAGCCGCATGGAAGGAGTATTCAATTCTACATCTGGTTCGCATAATTTTACTTTTGAATGCTTTGTTTTCATACCTCTATTGAATGTGCTTAGAATTAGGTTCATTTCAATGAGTGTTCTTTTGATTAAGTTATCATGTCTTGTGTTTTGATTGATCTACTTGTTTTGATGATTCCTAATTTCTACACTACATTAACTGGTGAACCCGACGTGAATACTAACCTTCTAACCATCTTACTGTGTTTTGGAGTGCTTCTAAGTTGATTTGCAGGTCAAAAACTCAAAAACAGAACCGTGCAGTGCATTCTGGACACTTCTGCGCTTGTGTGAAGCATTCTGCGCCTGTGTTGAAACATCTTGCGCCTGTGTTGAAACATTCTGTGCTTGTGTTAGACATCCTGCACTTGTGTCCTGACTTATGCGCCTGTGTAAAGTCCAGATCAGAGGTGAAAAATGCAGTTTTTACTTGAAGTCTTTGATGTTTTTGCATTCTGTTTTCTATGCTTTGGATTTTGGTACTGATTATTTGTGTAGGATCTTGGTATACACATGAAAAAGACTAAAAATCAAACTACTAACATGTGTTATGCAGATTTGATGGTCAAAGACAACAAATCAAACATCTAACTAGGGTTTTGCAGGTTGCCTTGGAGAAACAACCAAATTGTGTGTTTGAGTTTTTTTATTAGGCACTTAGTGATTTACAAATAGGTGGAAATGAACCTTTGTTTGCTTTGTTTGTTAAGTATGACATTGGAGTAGGAGAGTATGCTCTCATCCTTCATAGGGTGATCAGAAATCCAGATCTTCGATACCATGCTTGTGTTGTTGATTGTTTGTCTCCATTAGAGGGCCTGCCTTCCCGACCACTTTGCTTTAGCAAGCGAGTGATAATCGTGAGAAGGGGATGACCCAAAGTGAGTACGGCTAGAATTCCTTGGCATTATAACTCACTATAAAAAAATACCTGATGAGGGAAAGCTTTGAAGGAAGTGTTACGTGGGAATTGCAGTTACTTGGGAAGTGATGACCCTTGAACTCTTTCTCATATCAACATCTAAGTAGGGCCTCTTGGTCTAAATCATGCTTGCGCGACTACATTTGTTTGGTATCTTGATGGGCTTAATGTCTCAATCATGCCTGCATGACATCAAGGAGTAATGCTTAACAGAAATCCTTACTAAATACCTTATTTTTAGAGGCCAAAAACCCTTCTAGTTGCTTGAGAAGGACAAATTCGGATACTTGGAAGAGATACTAAGTTTGCCATGGGGAGATTCCATGGGGACTGATGCTTGGCTGCCCTGAGAAGTGAGTGTCGTGGAGGGGAGCCCGTGGGGTCAAGCATCTATGTATTCTCCTTGAATCCCATAATGAGCCTACCTCTCAAGTACCTAATGTCTTTGCCTACCCTAAGGAATGTGGAAATGAGCATGATTGTCTTGAGTCTAAGTTGTAACATCTTGTATTCTTTGATTGTCAAAAGTTGAATTGCATCTCATTTCAAAAGCAAAACACATTAATCAAAACAAGATTAAGCACAAAAGATATTCATCCAACAAAAATTCAACAAGATTCAAAGATCACTTTCAAGCATGGTTATCCAACATTGTTCAAAAACTTGTCTCAACTCTTATGTCACTTACATTTAGGTTCATCCTAGGTTGCATTTTTCAAAGTCATTATCAAGTATCAAGGTTAAGTTTCACCTAAGTCATACTTCTTTTGCATACCAATAAGAGTCATCCATTTGCATATGTCCTCTTGCATAAGAGTAATATCATTTCATAATTAAACCTTAGGTTTCATCTTAGGTTGACATTGTCATACATTTGCATTTGCATATCCCAAGTCTCTTCATTAAGCCTAAGTCATTGTCATATCATATTAAGATCATTTGCATATTAATTGTCCTTTTGCATATAGTGTCAAACCTAGGTCTTGTCATACTTGAGCAATTCAAATCTTTGATAAACCCTAAGTCATTGTTAAGAAGTCTAGACCTTATCAAGTCTTTTGTCCTTTTTGTCATCAATATCATTTCATCAAACCTAGCTTAGTATCCAATCATATAGGGGAGAAATTGTCATCTTGTCCTTTGTCAATTAAGTCCTTTTGTCCTTTGAGGTCTAGACATCATTTCAATTTCCTAAAGGTCCATCTCTTAGATTTGCATTTCAAAAGTTTGTCAAAATCTTCAAAAACAACCAAAAACATAGATTGCATTTTCATCTATTTAGTTTGCATTTAGTTACATATCATATATTGTCTTTGAAAAATTCCAAAAAAAAATTGCATTTACTTAAGTGACATGCCTGTTGAGACAAGATCAAGATCTAAGAAGATGAGTGACCCAATGTATCAATCCATGGATAACATAGTAAATTCGCAGTTTCAAACTAGTCAAACAGTGCAAATTGAAAGTTCATCAAACACATCACTACCACCATATGGAATGGTTCAACTTGGACCACCTCCATTATATGAACCAGTGTTTGTACCTATGAAACTAGGACATGGGAGTGTTCCACCAACTCCAAGAGGAAATGCACCTTTTAATTGGGATCAACCAAATTTGCAACATGACATTCGAACTCAAACATTGTATGAAGACCAAACTCTTTCACAAGGATTCGGTTCAAACTAAGGCATTCAGCAAGAAACAAATCCAAATATTTTACCAGATTCTTCATCAAATTTTGATGTCTCTGATGATGTTGTTATGTTCCTTAAGGATCCAAAGTTGACAAAAAAGATGGATAAATTCTTGAATAAGGTCTTTAAGAGGTTCCCACAAAAATATCTTGACATGATGAGTAATGTGACCTCCTCAAGTAAGCAAATTAATGTGCAAAAACAACAAGGCGGTGAGTTGTTAAGTTTCTCTCCGCATCCAAATGATGAACATGTGCAACAAGAAACCCAACCCACCTTGATGAGTAAACGTGCTTCAAAGGCATTGACAGTGACTATTCCTCAAAAGTCCACATTCAAAATGATAAACAATCCATTGTTTAATGCAACACCTTTAACACCAGATCAAATGAAGGCCACACAAATGTTGATGACAGGTGTCCCTCAACAAGAAGTGATTCCTCGAATACCAAAAAGTGGACCCAAATCTAAGATGCAAGAAAGCTTTACGATTGGAATGTTTGATCTTACAAATGTTCAAATTGCCTTTCCTTCATGCCAAAGCATTAATTTCTTGTTAGAATCCCCCATGCATATCCAAAGTCCAACCTCATGTCAAGAGGATAACTTAGCGTGCGAGGAAATGAGTCCTAAAGAAAATCAAGATCAAGATCCTGAAACCTTATCATCCCATCAAATTGTTGACCAGGACCCCATCTTCCCGCACATTCATAATGATCCTCCTATCACTATCCATTCTATCCAAGAGAACAACACCTTTTCAAGTCCTATTGACACTCCATTCTCCGAGAAAGATCAAGATATCTTAGTCCATCCAATCCCAAATGATCCCCTTCCATTTCACAAACACAATGTCCTTTCAAATCCCATTGACATTCCACTTTCTAAGAAAGATCAAGATATCCCTTACATCCTTTCCAATGATCTTCCTCCTTGTCAAGATCAAATCATTCCTTCAGATCCTCCACAAGATCCACTTGTTCCTCCATCTCCTTGTCCTAATCCCGCATATCCACTCCAAGAGGGCATTTCTTTTGATGATCCCATTATTTCTCCCATTCCATCTCTTGAAGAGCCTGTCATTGAACCATGTCCACTACATGATCCTAATCCCCCTCATGATTCTAACGTGTCAGTGCAAGATGTTCATGAAACCTTGACATGCATAATGGGTTCTTCCACTTTGGTGCAATCTGATCCACTTCAAGATCTCATTATTTCTCTTATATCATATCCACCTCATAATGGACTCGCGTCTTCTTCCCAAAGAAAAAAGTATCCTACAAGTCAAGATATTCATAAAGGCAAAGGAGTAGACCTTCATAAGCAAGAATCTCTCCATATCAAAGAGTATACTAATGGTCATGGCTACAGAGCTCACACTCAAGGTGTTGGTATCCCTTCAAAGTCAAAATCCAAATGTCTACCTTCCCCATCATCGCTTCCATCCATTCTAGGTCCCTATATCCCTCCATCTCCTATGCAACATCAACAAAGGCACACATCTTGGAGAACCTTCCATCCATCCCACATGCCTCCATATCATTCCCATCCACACCGACATTCATTCCCTCTTCCAAGCAATTTGGATGCCAAGTATAAAAGTCATCAGTCTAGCAATCCACATGTATTCAAGGATCAACATGTCCAATATAATCGACATGTCAAAACAAAGAACAATATGATCTATAAAGAAAAAGAAATATTCAAAAGGCCACAAAGGCCCACTGAGCAAAATAAAGCAAAGTCCAAATATATATGGGTTCCTAAATCCCTTGTGCAAGCAATGCACTCCAAGGAACCACAAAAGCATGAAAAATCAAAAACCATGTGGATCCCTAAGCAGCTTCTTGAAGCACAAAAGCCTAAAGAAACATCAAAATTGGCATCCAAAGTTGCTATTCCTCCATCCAACCTTCTCAAATTTGTTCCTCCATCACCTTCTTCATCCATTTTGGGCCCTTATGTCCAAAAAACCCAAGCTATTCCTCCATCCAAATCTCACAATCTGAGATCCATCTTCCCTCCATCAGTTCATCACCCCTCAAGGTGTGTGCCAATGTCGATCTTGCCAACATTTCCGTCCACTCAAGCCCAATTATTCCAATACCCTATCCATTATCCAATGCATATCTTCCATCCTTCGATCCCTTCGATCCAATCCTTTGCATAAATCCTTGCCTTAGTTTCATCTCATTTTCCATGTCCTTATCCTACCAACGTCTTTGAGCATACTTTTAAAAGGTCATGGTCCATTTATCTCAAGGCTACTATCCAAACAAAAAGACACTTGAGTCCTTCTTCCATCCCCTATCATTTATCCATCTTCTAGTGAAAAAGTCAAAAAAAAAAAAAAAAATTGAAAGAAAAGACAAAAAAAAGAAAGAAAAAAGTAAAGCACAAATAATTCGTCCACTAGTGAAAACCTGGCAAACAGGCGCTTTGGGCAAGTACCGTGATGAAAACCTGGCAAACAGGCGTCATGCGTAATTTATGAACTTCTTGCACAATCACACTTGGGGGCAGTTTTCCTCCTTCATATCCTATTGCCCTTCATTATCCTATCATACCATGTCATTACCCTTCCTTGTCCTATCATCCCTCATGTTCATTTTCCCTTTCCACCTATTGATCTTGACAAGGCTGAGGATCTTCATGAGCATCATGCATCTTGTTTGCAGCTTTCAGTCTATCATAGCTTTTGGTCATTTATCCATTTGCTTATTACAACTTTTCATCCATATTCCCTGTCTTATTGCAACTTTCTACCACTATCCCTTAGCTAATCCCAACCTTCAGTCCATGTCCCTTATCCATTCTTGGTCTTGCTTATCCTATCCATATCTTATCACTATCCATACACTCTTTTTCATTCCCTGAATTTGATCTAACATAAGGACGCAAAATTTACACATGGTTTCAAAAACCTCTTGATATGTCCCTCATGCCATATCACTGCTTTACATTGTCATATCTAGTCTCTTGTCTCATCACGCCATAGCCCTTGAAAATTGCATCCGCATTGTCTCCATAATAAAAGGCCTTTGTCTTCCATCTATCCACCATCATTTCAGCAAGCCTATTTATTCACCTGTCATATTCCTTTCCTTGCTAGACACTGGGGGCAAAATCTCAAAAACATTTAAAAAATGTCCTGAAAAAATTCATAAAAATTGAAAAATGTCCTTAAAAAATTCATAAAAATCAAAAAAAATGTCCTGAAAAAAGTCTTAAAAATTGAAAAAATGTCCTGAAATAAGATAATAAAAATTCAAATAATGTCCTGAAATAATCCAAAAAAAAATCACATAAAGTCCTGAAAAAAATAAACAACAAAAAAATTGTAAAACTCCAAATCCAAAAAAACAAACATTTTGCAATAACATTATTCCTTTTGTGCATAAGACAAATCGCTGAGTATACATCCAACGACTCGCAATCAAACACTATGATTTAATGAAATCATGCTTTAACCAAATGAACTTTTTCAATCCAAATCAAACATTCAACTTGATCAAAATTGTCATATCACTCGAATATTAGCATCAAAGTTCATTCGTCCTTGTCACATTATCATGGGTCTTATACAGGGTATGGTATACTCGAAACCAGACTGTGTCCTATCTTAGATGGGATACCGCATTTCCTAAAACCAGACAGCATGATCGTCCTATCAGCACTTTCAACTTTTGACAATGAAGATCCAGATGTTTGTTTGATTTATTGGAAATTGTGCATCTTATCTTTTTATTGATTTATCTTCGATCATGTTCCTATGTCGCTCGATGATGTCACTGAGTGATTTAGAGTGACCGGGATGGCTCATGATCCCTTTCTTTTTTGTTGTGATTGTCGTTTGTCTGTGATGTGTCTGTCTTTCGCAAAAAGGGTTGCATTTCAGCTCTGGCCTTCAATGCCATGATGCTACGCATCCATTTTGCTAAATAAAAATAAAGGTTCTCACCTACAAAGTGCATTACTGAAAGCAAGTTTTTCTTCATCTCTAACTATCCTCTGTCTAATTTCTTCTTACTAACATTTCTTCCATCAGTCTTGGTAGTCCGTTTGATCCTATCATGTTCTATCATTCTTATCGATCAATTGGCCTCTTTTCTGCATGTTTCCGGCCAATTCCTCGAGGGGGTATGCATATATCATTATTATTGTCCAGGGAATTTTCATTACTGTTCTTTGAAACAACGCTTAAAATCACATTGTCTCAAAGAGGGGCAAAATGTAGACACCTAAAAATGGTCAACGCTTGCGAGGTCATACTTTAACATTTGCGCATTGCCTCATTTTAGGTTTTTACGTCGCATTAACATTTCTCCTATGTCACGCACTTGGTCTTTATCATTTGCGAACATCGAGTCATTCTTCTACATTCTTCAATCATCTCGTCCTCAAATTTGGTCTTGTCAACAACATTATCCAGTCATCATTTTGATCGAACTTATCTTGTTGCATCAATGTGCGTGCTAATTTGTCATCATTTTTGGACATCGTCAATCCTAATTAGGGTTTTGTCCTCTTTTCAATCTTATCATCTGGTGATCGGTTTATCAATCTTGTCATTTCGCGATCGATTTGTCATCAATTGTTGTCATGTTCAATTTTGTCATTTAATGATTGATTTGTCATCGATCGTGGTCATTTTCAATCTTGTCGTTTTGCAATCCATTTTGTTGCCGATCCTTGTCCTCTTGTCGATCTTGTCATATTGCGATCATTTCGCTATCAATCGTTGTATGTCTCAATTATGTCAATTTGGATCAATTTGTCATTGTTCCTTGTCAATTGGCTCATTTACCAATCAAATCATTTTGTCGTATTGGTCATTTATCAATTCAAAATCATGATATTAATTATCTTCAATCAAGACCTAATTGTCATTTTCACATTTCTAATTCGTCTTCTAGGGTTTTATGATTTAGTCATTTAACCTAATTTGCCATTTCTTCCTCTAGGATTACTAAATTATTTATTAATCCTAAGTCTTCTTATTACAATTAAATATTTATTTAATTGGCTAATTATTCCTCTTTGTGAATTGATTAATAAATGAAAAATTATTAATTAATTCACTAATTCCTAAATTCTAATTTCTATCAATTTCTAATTCCTAATTTGTCATCAATTTCAATTTCCTAATTTTTCAAATTTCTAATTCCTTTTCCCTCCTAATTCATCTCCTAATTCTATGGGAGTGACATTTCAATTTGTCATGAAATTGTCATAATTGATAATCAATCAATTTTGACATGAAATGTGTCATAATTTGTCATCAATTATCAATCAATTAAATTGTGCATGGAAAGTGCATAATTTTTCATAATTGACATATTGATTTGCAACTTCCATTTGAATTGCATCATGCCAATCTTGTCATTTATCCAATTCTTCTATAAATTGGATAATTGTCTTCAATCAATCCCTTCATGAATCCCGAATTTCTGTCAAACTACCGAACTTACGTTTCTAGTACTCTTGAGCTTTTTGCTTTCAATTGTGTGAGCACTTGTAGGTGAGATCCACAAACCCATTGAAGAGGAAAGAACAACAATGGAGCCGCATGGAAGGAGTATTCAATTCTACATCTGGTTTGCATAATTTTACTTTTGAATGCTTTTTTTTCATACCTCTATTGAATGTGCTTAGAATTAGGTTCATTTCAATGAGTGTTCTTTTGATTAAGTTATCATGTCTTGTGTTTTGATTGATCTACTTGTTTTGATGATTCCTAATTCCGATGCTACAATTTGATTATGCACTTTATCTCACTGATGCAATCCATGTAGGACTGATAGGGTTAAAAATTGGTAAGGTAGATAGACCTTTTGGATGGTACTCCCTTCTCATGCATATGTTTTTATTTAAAGGTGTTAATTACTTTGCTAGTGAAATGGATCTAGTTAAGGAAAAGGATGGTAAAGAGATGCCTGTACAATTGTGGAGCACTATTTTATCCTAGGATAGAGAGGATGCCAGCTACCTAAAGTTTGATAGATGCTTTGCATCTAAGATTGGGATTCTCTTATGCTCAGAGAACCCTAGGATCCCCAAAGCTCTTTTAGAATTCCTTAGGCCTAAGGAATTTGCTAAAGGTATCAAGATTGTGCACAATTGGGGTGACATATACTTATACCCTGTCTCTACAGTTTTCAAAGTTTATAGTTTTAGAGGCACTCCATATTTATTTCCCTATCAAGTCCCATTGAAGATAGGAATTGTAGAGGTCCTAAGGCAAATTGGGGGTGTGGAAGAGGCAGAGCTAACAAATAGGGGAAAAGGGACCATTTTCCCAACTGTCACCGTGGCTCATCAATTTGTAATCACCAAGGGTGGTTGGAAATACTTTGATGACTTCTTTCAACCCTATACCTTGTCTACTATAGTATCCAGGTTTGTTGACCCTGAGGATTTTTTCAATGGCATGTTTAGGAAGAGAGCAGTATATAAAGGTAGGCCACACCAATTCCATTTCCCTAAGGATCTGATTAGAAATGAATTCAACTTGGATGAGCAGGAATTGAGGAAAGAAAAGTGGGTGGCATACAAAAAGGCTCTTGATTTTATTCATCAATTTGATAGTAGTTATGACCCTCTTTCTAGCTTTAATCCCTTTGAGGAAAAGATTAAATTCTTAATTCTTTCTTTTGAAGACCTAGTGCAAACTTTGAAGGAAAAGAGGGAAGCTATAATAAGAGATAATCCTGACAAGGCTAGGTTGGTGCTAAGTAAGCATGTCTTTGCTAAGGCCATCCCTCTAGGTAATTATGTAATGCATAAGAAGCCAAAATATAGTGTGTTGATGCCAGTAATAGGAGATCCCTCTACTTCAAGAGGGAAGAGAGCAATAGAAGATGTCATTGACATCCAAGACTCCCCTAAGAGGCAAAGGGTGGGGAAAAAAATGCAAATAGGTGAACCTTTGTATTCTCCATCCCAATCCCCTATCCATATAGGAGATGAATAGGTAGTGGCCGAACAATTATTGCAGTTAGGGAGTCTCGAGGAGATTGCCTACACATATGAGGAAACATAAGAAGGGATGCCAGAAGAGCCACCAAGTGTTGAGATGAACTTAACTGTAGATGACTTCAAAGGAAAAGAGTTAGACCTTGTTGTCAAGCAAGCCAGTGAGGAGTTCCTGGCTGATAGTAATTTTATCACAATAGGGGCATTCATGCAATTTGTTTGGAAGCAAAACAAAGAGAAATTCAAGGCAAGGTGTGAGAATAGGAAGAGTGTGCAGCCTCACAAAGATGCAAATTCAGTAGAGGAGGAGCTGAAACAAGAAATGATGGCAGAATTGTTAGTGAACAGATTTGTTTTTCTATTTTTTGAATTGATTCAAAGCTCTATTACCCTCTTTGAAAAACAAAAGTTCAACTACACAGTTGGGTAAGTGTGACATGCATCACTTCCCTCTAAATTTTAGATAGGTACAGCTCCCTCTATTAGTTATTCAGGGAATAATCTAACTAAATAAACTGATATGCTTTTAACCTGAAAGCATGTAAGGCTGCCTACTTCATTCTTAGATGAGAGGTCGGGTAATATGTAAATATTTCAGAATAACTTTCTACAAGATGCTTCACCTCAAAAATCAGAAGTAATATAAGCAAAGTTCAATAACACTGATTTCAGCACTTCATAAAATAAACAAGAGAAGGAAAGTCTCTTTTCACCTAAATATCTTTCTAAACAACACAGAAAGAAGCCCCAGATAAATAATAGTATTCACCATCAGAAAAATGATTACAGACAATTTGATTGGATTAATATTTGCAAAGAAACATTACTCCATGGATTCAAACTCAAATATTTGAAACCTCAAAATGCACATGATCTTTATATGTATATTCCATGCAACAAAGACACAAAGATACACACATAAGTTCCTTCTGATTTCAAATTCTGGAAAAACTGATCACTTCCTTTAGACAAAACAAAATTTTCTAAAAACTCTAAGTCTATTGTTTTTCCCTTTTCCCTTTCTTTTGCATATTTATCCTTTTTTTTCTCTCGGTGAGACACTTTCGGTTCCAAAAACTGAAACCTAGCATATCATATGCTGACAACTAGATATAATAACTGCTTCACTCTTTCATCTCTTTCATATTTGATGTGTATTATTTAAACACTTTCTTGGATTCAATATAATATTTATCATAATGTTTTAATCTGAAAATATTATAACTTAAAAAATATAAGTTTTATGAATTAATTATGGGCCCCATCATTGCAAATATAAGTTGTGCCTTGTTAATATTTGAAGACAAGAAACTCGGTTGTTGTTGATCACCTTTAACAAACTTGCACTCAGTCAATCATATCTTTTGAAGAATACATAATTTAGCTAATCGCTCCAGTGGAACCATGCACAACCTGCCTGTGCACAACATATCCAAAAATGAGAAAACTCCAACAGTGGAATGAAAATATATGCTCCCCAAGACATGATGGTTGTTCTGTCACAAAAACAATCAGGAAATGTTCTTTGTTCTAGACTTGTATTATGTTAAGTGTATCTTGCAGACCAGATTGAATTTCCACAATTCCTATGGTGAGAACTTATTAAAATAGGTTTCATAAAACATATCTTAAATCCAGCATGATCCAATAATTGAAGTGAGAGATATGCCCTCTGCATAGAGACTGATTTTGCTATCTTGGAAAATTTGTAATTACAGGTTGCATTGAAAATTATAAACATTCTTCGTGCTAACTCTTGCACAATCCTCTAGGAAAAATAATCAATTGCTGCCTAAATAAATGGTGAATCAATATCCCTCTTCCAAAATTTTGTTGGTTGACCAAATTTGTCCTCTGATTGCATCTCTTAAACATAAAAAATGACTTGATATTGTTTGCAGTGCAAGAGCTATGTGTGTCTTGGCAACTCCTTGATTTTATTGATCTGTACAAGCAAACTGAAAAAAAAAATTATTGGTATGATCAGCAGCATAACAATACGGGCCCAATCTGAATTCTTTATAATATCACCACATCCCATGGTTGAAAAATGTGACAGCTATGAAGAAGAAGGCATGATAAAATGTTAAACATCTGTGTGAGCCATAATTGTTCTCTTTCTTGATATTAAGTGGGTGGCTTTATTTGCAACTAAGTGTCTTGCTATTCATCCAAATAAAAGTCTCTTTCCTATTCAAACTCGATTTTCTTAATAATATTTACAACTAACAGTGCTGGTGGTATATGATAAACCCTGTGCTCCAAACTCTTTGACTTAGGGAACTGCTCGAGAACTGCTTGAACTTTTGGAACCTGTTGAACTACTTTCAACCATTTTGAACTCGATTGAACTTTTGAACTTGATTGAACTGAATGAACCTGATTGAACTGCTTCAAGGGGGTTCAATTATTTAGATAGTTTTAAAGACGTTCTTTTTCACTTAACTGGATTTTAACACAGAACTTTAAAGGGAAAAAGTCTATGGAGACATGATACACAACTAGAGGGGGCCGACTTAAAAATTTTCAATTGGGTGGACCACAAGTGGGCCAACAAGAATTTAAAGCCATCACTCCTAAAGCAGGAAGCAAAATGGTGTCAAACGTTGGTGTTCTAATCCTCCCTGAATGGGATATAGCAGATGCTTTGGTACTTGAAGTAATCAGAAAAGAAACCAAGCCTATGGAAGGAGTGAGATTCAACAAGGATAATGTTGATTTGGTCATGTGGTCCTTAAAGAGGGATGAGAGTAGAAGAAGGAAGGACACCTCAGAATCCACTTTCCTAGGAGGTATGATAGTGAAGAGAGTCCAGGATACAGGGGTGGTGGAAGCTGCTAGCACAGTTCTAGAAACTACAAAGTTCAGTGTGGCAGTGCCTAAGAAAGAAGCAAAGGAGAGAGCTGATCTCCAAGTGAAACTAGAAACAATTCTAAACACTTATAATGAAGCCAAAAAGGAGGTAGCCAACAGGGATAGTATTATTGCTAGACTACAGAGTCAATTGGCAGGACAATACCAAGGAGGTGAATCCTCTACTCTGATGATTGCATCTTCTCCAGCAAGACCTCCACCCACCAGTCCTATTGTTGAATTTCCCCCTTCTCCCATGACCTCTAGTTTTCAACCAGCTGAGACTATTCAACATGAATTGGAAAATTTAAATCAAGCTCAAGCCCTATTTGCAAATAAATATGAAGAAAACGTAAAGGCCACAATTTTGAGTTTTCCTGATACAATAGAAGCCCCCTTTCTGCACACTAACATGAAGAGAATTTTTGATATTTTGAGTGAGTTGAATGAATACAAGACTACTTTGGAGCCAATTTTAGAGAAGTGGATTTAGAACTTATGTGTGCATCTTATGATGAGGCAAGATCTGATGCCACTATTAAATCCACAAGTGAGCTAGAAAAAAGCATGACCAAGCTATCAAAAGGAAGAGCTGGTGTAGAGAGAAAAACCAATTTGTACAGGAAGAAATATACTGAGCATAAATTTGAATTGTTTCCTGGGGGTTTTGTTAGTCCAGATCAATTGAAGGAAAAACAAGTATGGCTTGATGAGTTAGGAGCTAACTTATCTCTAAGGGTGAATAAAAGCATCATTATAGATGACACATCTTCGTTTCTCAAGATAGTTGAGGAAATAGAAAAGATAAAATCACATTACGGTTTCTTGGAATCAGAGGTTAAGAAAGTGAGAAATTCTTGGAAAAGGTTAGTTAAGTTGAAATAAAATATTGTTAGCTTCTCATGGCCTGTTGATGATGTGTTCCAAGAGTGGACCAAAAGTATGCGGTGCAAGAAGAGGAAGTCCCAGAATAGTTAGAAGATGTTTCAGTGGAGCAACAAACTGAAAAGGCCGCTGGGATTGAAAGTGACGTGTAGCTTCTTGTTGAAAGAAATTGCAATTGTAACAAACTATTTTTAGGAATGTCTGAAGCTTGTATGCATCCATATTGTTATAAATGGATACCAGGACTTAAGAAAAGGATCATCACAAGAATTTATAAAGAAACTTTGTTGAAATATATCTAGGTTTTTTCTAGTTCTCTCAGAGATTACTGTGAATTATGTAACATTTTTAAGAATGAATATGAATATACAGATCAAAGTTTCAGGCCTAAATATTCTTTGTCTTCTCGTGTACATTCATTAGTTTGCTAGTTTCATTTGGATAATTTAGGGTTGTTCAAATGAGCATGGATTGTAAGGCAATCGTATAGACATATTTCGGGCTTTTTCTCTTCAGGAGAGGGATTAAATGTGCATGAAATATTTATGTCAGTAGATCAACTGTTTGTTGCTTTGAATCTGATGAACTGTTTGTTGCTTTGAATCTGATGAACTATTTTAGTTAAATGGGATAGGACCTTTTTATATGTTAGGCATGTATGGGGTTCATGAAAGTTGATATGATGAAATGTATGAGAATATTCAGTTTTGAAAACTTTTGCTTGATTTAGGTGACTCTGTGGCCTGGATAAGGCACTGATACTTGTTATGGAATTCTTTCTATTTTTCTTGAGGATCAATACTAAAAATGAACACAATTTTTTCTTTTAATGTTTCAGTTCCATTGAGGTGAAGAAATCCATAGGTTTTTAGCATTGGTTTACTGTGGATCTCAATTTAAAAGTGTGAAAGTTTTCACAAGGGGTATACCCACCTAAGCTTTGGATAAGTTTGAAGTGTAGAAGGTTTTGTTGAGAACCTTGTTATATGTTATTCTGGAATTCTATTTTCTTGGTGCCCTCTTCATATGCAAATAGAGTTATCAAATATTCTTACAGGGAGGAAAGGAGAGAATCAGAATTTGAGACTAACAAAAGTGGTGACTCTGTTGGGGAGAGTCATAGGGTGTATCTATGTTACAGATTGGTGCTTGTATTAACTCAGAAGTTTATTTGAATCTCTGTGTGTTTGTGGCAGATTGTGTTATCTTTCATTTGTGCCATTTCTCTCTCTCTGTAAATCTTCCCGTTAGCTAAATCTGTGCAAGTGATTTGTCAAAACTTGTTTTCTTATTTTCCCATATTTCTTGTGGGTGGCAACTCTGACAAGTATAACCAGTGTTGTTGAATAAGTATAATTCTTTTAAGAGAAACAAGTACAATGCAGAGAAGAAGAAAAACCAGGTCATTTATGAGGAAGCATCCTCAAGAGACATTGCAATAGGGATTACCTGAACAGACACGGAGAAGCCAGAAAAGATCAGTTGCACATGAGCCATCTAGTGTAGCATGGGTACAAAAGAGCATTCATACGGGTAAGTTATTTGATAGACCCATATATGCAACTTCAAATTATTCCTCCCATGAATCTGAGCAGGACATTTTGGGTTTCCATTCTAGTTTGTTTGGTAATGTTGAGGATGTCACAGTTTTGAACCAAAAGATTTCTCACACTAGTATCTCAGGGAAGGATAGGTATAGCTCTAATATCAAGATGGATTCTATACCTAGAACAGTAGATGGAAATATTAGTTTAATTGATATCAACAAAGTCAATGTGTTAGATTCTGAAGAAATGTTCCTTGATGAAGATAAGGTGTCCCAAGAAATTGAAGCCCTCAATAGAAGAGTCCATCACTTAATCTCCCTAAGGGCACAAAAGGAAGCAACTAAAGAAAAGGAAGTGAAAGCTAAATTGATTGAGAGGTATAGGCTTTTAAGATAGATTGTTGATCTTGAATTATTCACCTGAGAAGAAGCTAAGAGTGAGGATGAAGGACCAGTCATCAGAGAAAATCTAGTTGCCAAAATTAACCCTGCATATAAATCTATTGTACAACCAAGCAGGGAGGTTCTTAGTGACCCACAACCTGTTAAGAATGTTGTTTACAAATGAAAAAAAAATATATGGAAGATGGGTCTAGATCTAAGACTATAGTAGAAGTTTCTCACATGTTGTCTACACATGAGAAAGAAATAGAAAGAATGAGAAAGGAAAAAGAAGACCTACAAAGAGAATTAGAGAAAGCTGAATTAGAAGCAGCCAATCAAGAGGTTAAACAGAAAATTAATTATCTAAAGGCTCCTCCTATAATGTTTCCTTCAACAGACTTAAGTAAACCTCTACCTCAACCTATTTCACTCCCTCCAGTAAAGATTCAGTCAGCTTTACCTGTAAGCATTCCTCCAGCTAATCAAGTCCCTGTTACTAATCAAGGTAGCCAAATCCCTCTAACTCATTGTTCCAATGTGAGAATGAATATGGGTAACAACTCTAATGCTAATCCATTCTAGAGAAGACCCATTAACTTGGAATTATATAGACAGCTCTTTTTTTATGGAATCCCAGGGTATCCTAACCATGTTCCTATTGAATTAAGAGATAGGCTTCATAAATTTGTTGGTAATAATGCAATTAGTGCAGAAGAGAATCTAAAATCATTCGATGGCCTGATAAATGATTATAAAATTATAGATGAAGATGTCATCATGAAACTATTTGTACAATCTTTGGTAGATGATGCAAGGGATTGGTATAGAGGTCTGCCTGCGAATAGAATTGGTTCTTGGGAGGATTTTAAGAATTTCTTCCAGGAACAATATGGTGCTAAAACAAATGTGAGCATCATTCTCAATGAGTTAAATAATATTAGAAAGTCTGATAATGAGATTGTCATAGATTTCAATGCTAGATTTCAGAAAGCAATGCATAGGCTTTACCAAGTAATGAGGCTAGATGATAATATGTGTCTGAACACTTATTATAATGCTTTTGATTCAAAAATGGCTTACATCTTGAGGGATAAAAACCCACACAGTCTGAGAGATTCTTTTAGGATTGTCATTAATATGGAGAGTAATAGGAAAGCATCTGGAAAAGTAGGGAGGAGAACTGATGGAAGGTTGTGGTATGAATCAAAATAGCGGCCAAATAAAATTGCCAAGGAGGATGACAAAATAGAGAAGTTAATGACTTTCACGAAAGATCTTACTGCTAAGGTAAGTAAAAATAAAAAACCTCATTATAATTGGCAAGATAGACCTCCTAGATTGCATGACATGCCTTACAACACTACTTGGAAGGATGGAAAACCTCAAAATGATAAGCCAAAAAATACTCAAAGCCAAGATACCCTAGATCCTTTGAAAGGAGGAAATGTTCATAACATGGAAAATACTCCCTGGTGCATGGCTTGTGATGGACCACATTCTCCTCATCAATGTGTTGTAGCTCAAGCCCTTGAAGAATCTATGAGAAAAGAGGGTGAGCTTGATATTAACATGTTTGAAACAGTTATTGAAAGTGATGATGAGTCCTCACAAAGTAAATCTAGTGAGTGTGATGTGCTAAACAATAATAAGTGTTACCAAGGACAGTTGACACTTGATTGGCATCCTACTTTGAATGTGGTAACCATTGAAGATGAAGAAGTTCATCTCCGAAGACCTAGTGATGAAGAAGTAAGAAATCTTACTAAGGCTGCCATAGCCAAAGCCAAGCATAATTACAACTTGAGAAGTAGTAAAAAGGATGGAGATCAGGGTGAACCTGGTTCAATATTCATAAAAGAAATATCTCAGAAGAAGACAACAAGTAATGGCACCTTGCCTCAACACGGTCAAGCCAAGAATGACCAATCTAAAGATGTAGCCAAGAGTGTGGATAATAATGCTACTGGTGATATACAAGGGACTGCTACAGTGAAGAAGGTGAGTTAGCCTAAGGCAGAGAAAGCTAAAATTAATACTGAGTTAATTAATAATTCCACTTTTGATATGACTCAAGCTCTGACCCAAATGAAGGTTACAGTTCCATTAGTAGAATTACTGAAAATAAAAGAACATGGAGAAGCTTCTCTATCTTTATTTTCTAAAATATCTGATACTAGTATAGCTTTGCCTTCAGGTGCAATGAATGTGAAAAGGATCATGAGTTGTAAACTCCAGAAGTATATGTGGGAACAACTATTACACAAGAGCCTTCATAGGTTGATCCTTTCTATGTAACTTTGTTGGTGAATAATAGACTGATTAGGAATTGCATGATAGATTCTGGTGCTACTGCAAATGTGATGCCATATGGTGTCATGAAGGAATTGGGACTGTCAGTAAGTACTATGAATGGAAAGTGTTATGCTATGGATAACAGAGAAGTGCTTGTAATAGGTACAATGAAAGATGTGGAGGTAAAAATAGTAGCATTTTCTGAAGCAACATATAAGATGGATGTCATAGTAACTGATAGAAAACCTCATTATGGCATGCTACTATCCACACAATGGGTTGCAATAGTAGGTGGAAATGTTCAGTTGGATCTGTCATATGCTACAATCCCAATCAATGGAAGTCAAGTTAAACTGTATAGAGAACCACGTGCCCCTAGGGTAATTGAGAAAATAGACCCTAGTATGTTAAACTACATGATTGATGTAGATCTTGATAATTTTAGAATGCAACCAATTTTACCTCAATTAAAAAATATTGATTCTATTGTGACTGAATTAGAATCTCAACAACAATGTTTATGGCACGTGTACTTTGATGGAGCTTGTTCTAAAGAAGGATCTGGAGCAGGAGTTCTTTTTGTGTCTCCATCAGGTATAACTTTCAAATACTCTTTTTTGCTAGCCTTCCAGTGTACAAATAACACTGCTGAATATGAAGCCTTGTTATTGGGGCTTGAAAATGCTAAAAGACATGGAATTCAATTGTTAAGAGTGTTTGGGGATTCAGAGTTGGTTGTCTCTCAGGTAAGGTCTAAGTATGCATTTAAGAATGATCATCTGAAAAGGTATAAACATGTTGTTTGGGATGTGATTGAACATTTTTGTGCTTTCTCTATTAACTGGATAGAAAGATCAAAGAACATCATCGCTGATTTCTTAGAAAATGTTGCATTTAAGAATGATGATGTAACACTAACAGGTGTATCCACAGTTGAGATAAAAGCTAGGCCTGCTATTCCTGATAATGTATACAATTGGCAAGTGTTTGCAGATGATGAAGACATTCTCATATTCATACAATGCATTGATGACTATGATGGACAAAATTTTGATTGCAATGCATTGGTAGAAGTGGTGGAAGATAGAGAAACAGTGTTTGGAAATGACATGGTTCAGTTGGAAACTAATGAAATACCCAAAGGATTAGTAGAATTGGAAGGTATGTTCAGTCACAATGACAGTCATTTGCATCAGCAGTCTGTTGGAACCCTAAAATTTGCAATTTTTAGAATTCTAAATTCCAAGACAAGGAGCAAGAAAAATTCTAAATATATATATATATATATATTGAATAGGTACAAGTAATATATTTTATATTTGTTGCACAATATGAAACCATAACATAAACACAATAATGGGCATAAAAAATGGAGTGTGAAGCACCAAAGGGGGTATTTACATCATTTAAAGACCATTTATCCATTATATACCCATAAAATAGCCTTAAAATACCTCTAATATGCCTAAACAACTTGTAAAGTGACAATTAATTACGTAAACTAAGGCAATTTCGGGATTTGGAATTATTTTTATTTAAAAGGGGGGTGTCTTTTCACCCAAAGGGGTATGAAAACCATTCAAACACATATATATGTGTGATGTAAAATGTAAAAAAAAGAAGAGAATAGAGAGATACAAGAGGTGGAGGCAATTTTGTACTTTTAAACTTTTTATCAGAAATAACCAGTTGCATTTTCTTTCTCATATGTGTTGAGAGTTAACATATTTTTAGAAGGCAGTTGCTTGTGATATTATCTAAAGGAGATAAGGTTATTTGTGTTCTTCCAATGAAATTTTGTGTTTCATATTGTAGATTTGGATAAAAAAAGATTTACTTGTGAATTGTAATTGTTCCATGTATTTATTCCTTGGATGGTCTCTTAAAGTTAGGGTTAAACTCATTCAAGCGGTTTACAATATAAACATCAAAATAGAGCTCATAAGAAACAGCAACTGACAGACTTACCAAAAGGGGTGGGTTTAAAAATTGTCTCATAAGTTTACACAATGAGTCCTGAAGAAATATAAGACTCTATAGCCCAAATAAGAGGAAAGGCACTGGTCATTTGTAAACAAACCCTTTAACCATACCAATTACCCTTTACTTTTAAGCATTAGGATTAGTAGAGTAGGTAAGTAGGTAATTTAGCCAAAGTGTAACATATATACTTTTACAAGATACATAGATCAATACACACATCTAAAATCAATCTGTTTAAGAAACTTATGCCTTTCTGAGACTAGGAGATATTAATAGGATTAAGAGCGAAAGAACGACAGCCTATAAGTCTTCGGTGTACGAACTATAATGGAACACAAATCTTGATCAATTGTTTCCCTGCATGTGTGTTGTGGATTATTTCATTTTCTTTTGGCAATCGTCTGTGATATTGTCTGATAAAGATAAGGTTAATCATGTTCTTAAGATCAAATCTATGCTTTATGTTATAATGTTGCAACAAAAGTTTTGCTTGCGGATTGTAATTGTTCCTTGCAAAGCTTAATTGACTGGTCCCTTAAGGGTAGGGTTAAATTCACTCAATCAGCATATAATACAAGCATTCATTTGGTTTTAACAGAAATAGTAACTGACAGGTTCATAAGGGATGAATTAAAAACTGTCTCGCAGATTCGCACCATAAGTCCTGAAGAAAATTGTAATGACTCTGCAACCCAATTAACGAAGAAGGCACTGGCTAAATTACAAATTACCCTCATCATTTCTTCATTTTGACAGCTATAGAAGTAATTAAGAAACATAAAGCAAACAATTATCATAACAACAATCTTGAACTCATCTGCTATATCTCCATTCAAGGAACTCATGCCATTTCAAGATCAGGAGATATCAGATTGGGATAACATATCTGCTATAAAAAGCACTGTTTATTGGAGACATTCAGTGAATAGGTATACCCGCCTAGGTCCTGCAGAGCCTAAAGTGAGAGAGTAAGCAACCAAACAGGTTCACTCTACATGTTGGCCAAGTCCATTGGAGGGTTTGACCATAGGGACTGGCATTTCCTTAGAACCTATCCAATCTGTTGATTTGAGACCCAACACAGTCCACCACCAAATTAGATGAATTGGAGGAAGTGAACTTGGGGACAGAATCATCCCCTAAGTTGGTCTACATTGGAAAGAAATTGTCTCCTCACATCAGAATTAACCTTATTAATTTATTGAAGAAATATAAGCATGTTTTTTCTTGGTCTTATGAGGACTTGAAGGCGTACAGGCAAGATCTTTTTCAACATGAAGTCCCTTTTCTTTCAGATGCTAAGCCTTTTCGACAAAAATAAAGACCTATTAACCCCCTTTTGGAAATTAAAATGCAAGAAGACTTAACCAAGTTGAGGGAAGGGGGGATCATGAAGCCTATAAGGCATTCATCATGGGTGTCTAATTTGGTCCTAGTTAGAAAGAAGAATGGGGACATAAGGCTCTGTGTTGATTTTAGGAACTTAAATGTTGCTTCTTTAAAAGATAATTACTCTTCTTCTAATATGGAAGCAATGTTGTAGAGAGTAACTGGCTGTGACCTGATGTCTATGATGGATGGGTTCTCAGGATATAACTAGGTGTTAGTGAAGGAATCTGAACAGTTCAAGACTGCTTTTACCACCCCTTGGGGAACATATGTATATGTAAGAATGCCTTTCCATTTAAAAAATGTTGGAGCTACTTTCCAGAGAGAAATGGATGTAGCTTTCAAGGAATTCATTAACATTATCATGGTTGTGTACCAAGACAACTTAACATGTTTCTCCAAAAGGGTGGATGACCACTGTGGGCACTTGGAAAAAGTTTTCAATAAAGCTCTGGAATTTGGTGTCTCCTTAAATCCAAAAAAGTGTCATTTTGTTGTCACTGAAGGAAAGTTTCTTGGGCATATTATCTCCAAGGAAGGGGTTACAATAGACCCTGAAAGAATTGAAGCTATAAACAATGTACTTGAGCCAAAAAGTGTCAAAGGTATCCAGTCTTTCTTGGGAAAGGTAAATTTTGTTAGAAGGTTCATTGCTAATTTTGCAGAGATAGTTAAGCTCGTTGTTAGATTGCTTAAGAAAGATACAAAGTTCTACTGGGATGAAGAAGCTTCAAAGGATTTTGGTGAAATTAAAAGGGCTATCCAAGAGGCACCAATGTTGAAGTCCCCTGATTACAATAAGCCCTTTTCTCTATTTTCTTTTGCTTCTTATCATACAGTGGTTGCAGTTCTTCTACAAAAGGATAATGAAGGACATGAACACCCTATAGCCTTTTATAGTAAATCTCTACAAGCTGCAAAGCTAAAATATGAAATCGTGGAGAAACAAGCATATGCTTTGGTTAAGGCTATAAAAGCTTTTAGGCCATATCTAGTGAATGCACAAGTAACTACTTATGTCCCACATGCAGCTGTCAAGGACATTCTATCTCAGTCTGAGGTCACTAGTAAAAGGTGCAGATGGATAACTTGAATTCAAGAGTTTGATTTAGAGATTAAAATTACTAAATTGGTAAGAGGTTTAGGTCTTGCTAAGCTAATGGCTGAATCAAACCTTCTTGATGTTGAGGTGAATAATGTTGAAATTAAGAATATCCTAGTCACAAGTATTGAGACATAGCCCTGGTACTCAGAGATAGTACATTTTTTAAGGGATGCAACATATTCAAAAGGAATGACTCACAACTAGAGAAGCACATTGAGACTAAAATCTCAAAAGTATGTCCTTATTCAAGGTGACCTATACTGGCGAAATAGAGATGGGGCGTTGTTGATGTGTTTAGACAAATCTCAGGCTAAAAGGGTACTAACTGAAATGCATGATGGAGTGTGTGGAGGTCACTACTCTACCAAGACTATAGCTAGTAAGATAGTTCAGGTTGGATACTATTGGCCTACTTTGTTCAAAGATGCCCATGAACATGTTCGAAGATGTGACCCATGCCAAAAAATTTCTTCCAAATTGAAATGTGAGGGAGCCTTGCCCCTCAACCCGGTTACAGTGGAAGCCCCTTTTGTCCAATGGGGCATTGACTTTATTGGGGAAATAATTGAGAAATCAGGAAGAGGTCACATGTGGATCATGGTGCCCACTGATTACTTCACTAAGTGGATTGAGGCTATACCTACTAGATGAGCCACTAGTAAAGTTGTTATTGATTTCTTGATGGATAATGTTATAACTAGATTTGGTTTTCCTGTGAAACTGGTAATGGATAATGCCATAAGTTTCAGATCATAGGAGTTCACAGAATTTTGCACCAGTCATGGAATAATTATGTCTTATTCTTCACCATATCATCCTTAGGGTAATGGGCAAGTTGAATCCAGCAATAAGAGCCTTTTGAATATTATTAAGAAAATCCTTGAGGAGAACAAAAGGTCTTGGGACTAGAAATTGAAATTGGCCCTATGGGCAGACAGGGTTACTATCAAGAAAGCAATTGGTATGTCACCTTTTGAATTGGTTTATGGCATGCAATCTAGGGTGGCAATCAACAATCTTCTTCCTGTGTACAAGTTCTTGCAAGCTGAGGATATGGAGTTATTTGAACCTATGGAAGATAGAATGATTCAAATGGTGGAAATGGAGGAAATCAGGACTCTGGCCCATAAAAGGAATTTGAAGATCCAGTTGCAATCCAAGTATTTGTTTGATAAAAGAACCACACTGAGGAAGTTTAAAATTGGTGACATGGTTCTTCAATGGAATTCAAGAGGGAAAGATAAAGGAAAACATAAGAAATTTGAGTCGTTATGGATAGGCCCTTATGTTGTTTGTGATCTGAATGGAAAAGATTCATATTTTTTGCAGACAATGAATAGCGAGGTACAAGAATTTCCAGTGCATGGACAATTCCTGAAGCATTACTTCTCTTAAGTCCATGCACGATAGGTTTTAGTCTATATATAATTAGGTTTGCTTCTGTTGGTTGCTTTTAGGCTTGTTTTTGGTCTGTTCTACAGAGTTTTCTGTATTCTTGTGTTGATCTTGCAATCAACCATCCCCAATAAGAGCCATTGTTATCACTATTTTGAGTTTGGGTGATTTTGTTCCATAGTTGGCTAAGGTCTGCAGAGTTGTGCTTAGCATTTCATGTTGCTTCTAAGTTTCTGGGTTAAAAAGGGTTTAGGGTTTTTGAAATTTAACCTTCCTATGTTCTGAAAGCCCTTGCGTTCTATTTTTGTGTTACCTTTTTCCACTTAACCAGAAGGGTCGGTCCATCGTGAAGCCCCTCCCCCCCCCTTTACAACTTTCCTTAGGCGGGTCTCTATTAATTTTTAATTATTTGCGCCCTTTTCCTAAGTTTTGAGTTCTTTGTCAGGCCCCATAAAAACCATGCAAGTTTGAAGCTGATCTAGTAGTGCGCGTGGATTCGCAACCTAAAGTAGCCCAAGGTTTACCTTTCATGAAGTAGCAAAGAGGTGGCGGGACTGGGTAATATGGTCACAAAAGAGCTAACAAACGATCACCTTTCTGAGGATCTAATGGTTCGGGTTGATTCGCGAGGAAAAGCTATTGGGATTTTATGCTTCGTGAAATGGCAAAAAGTTAGCGGGCCCTAGAAGGTAAGCAAACCCTGTGGTTAAAGACCGACAAACTCAAGGTTGATCAGGTGGTTTGCATGAATTTGCGAAGGAAAGATGTACGAGGTTTACCTTTCGTGAAGTGGCAAAAAGTTAATGGGCCCGACTTAAGGGTGACATGGCAAGTAAAGAGGGTGCATCTCAAAGTAGATTTGACGGTCCGCGTTATTTTGCTAGGCGAAGTAACATGAAGTTCACAAAACAGCGAAATGAGCTGGCGGGTACATGGTCAGTGATGTGGCAACACAGTTGGACATTCAGCTAGGGAAAAAGGGAGACTCGTCAGCTAAACACATGGCTCCTAAGGATGGTGTAGGGCCCTCTTTGATTGAGCAGCGATGGTGTTGAAACCCATGGTAAAATAGAATACGTGGCAGTCCAGATATGGAGCTTGATGGAATTCTTGAGCAAATAAAGGATTGACATGTAAGAATTATCTACCCGCGCTAAATAAGGCAGATGGATTCTGTGCGGAGGGTCGACTTCAAAGGAACAAAGGTGTTAAAGGTTGCACATCTTGAGAGGGATCCAACGATGGGCGTTGTTTCACAGCCTGAAGATGCAGGGTCTTTAAACTTCGCGAAGTAGCAAAAACCATCAGCGGTAATAACTTCCATGCAGTTAGTGAAAAGGTAAGTGGTCACCGTGTAGAGTAAAGGTCGAGCAGATGGTGGAAGATCTAACAGCAGGCGTTGTTTTGCATGGAAGAGATACGTAAGGTTTATGCTCCGCAAAATAGCGAAAGGAAGGTAGGGCCCATTTCTTAACAAAATGACCAGGTAAAGTAAAAGACGTATAGGTCTTTCAGGATACGATGAATGTCATTGCTTCGCAATGAAAAGATGCAAGGATTTTAAGCTTTGTGAAGCAGCAAAAGGCGAAACACTTAGAGAATGTTATGATCCATTGGAGCCATTTTTTGAATTCGGCTACAAATTCAATTCTGAGTTGATTGCCGAAGCATGCAATTTTAAATGCTTCAATTCATTGCTCTATTTTCATATTAAGCTTCACATCAATTGGACATTGGCATCATTTCAAAGAGTTTTGCAGAGGAGTTGGTGCACAGAGCGAATTTCTTCAAAAAACCCATGAGTTTCTACATGCTACTTGACTATTACTACTTGAATTGGGATCATTGCATGTTCATTTTCTCAGAGGTTGGTCAAAATTTTAACTAATATAATTGTGATTCCAGGATGGAACCAAGAAGGGATTTCACAAGGAAGGTCAATTATCAAGATAGAAACATATGTGATGATTTCTTGGAACAACTAACCAAGTCCACAAATGTCGCAGCCAAAATTAAAGAATTGGTACCTAAAGCACCCCGTCTGAGAATTTGAGACGGTTTGTATGACAAAGGCAACTAGTTGAGGGATCTAGAGATAGGGATATCAAGTCTAGGACTTTTTAAGGTGGGTTTTCGTCAAATATATGCCTGCACTCCGATGAACAGTGTATGGGAATTAGAAGTGGGAAAGCTCATAGTCCCTAGGGTTTTCATGGATGTAGACTTGTTAACCCAGATTGCACACAATTATATCCCTGTGGCTAAGTGTATCAGGAATTTGAATGGAAGAGCCTTAATTGAAATCAACGATGATGAATTTAGGAAGGTGTTTAAGCTCGGTGAGGTATCAAATTACTTAGAGCCTATCAATTTTGAAACATTGGCCCAAGTCTACAATGTGCAGAGAGATCACCTTAGGAGTGGTCCTTTGAAGGATTTTTTTATCAAAATAGGAGGACTAACTGTTGTAGGCCCTAGTACCATTGAACCCTTCTCTCTGAATTTGTTTACCCTGAGGGCTAAAGGGATGTATTGGTCACTTTGTCAGATTTTTGGGGAAGATGCTGAAACCACTATGCCAACCCATTATATGCTAATGATAGCACAGATTCTGAACCCCTCTCTGGTAGTAACATTTGATTATGCACTTTATCTCACTGATGCAATCCATGTAGGACTGATAGGGTTAAAAATTGGTAAGGTAGATAGACCTTTTGGATGGTACTCCCTTCTCATGCATATGTTTTTATTTAAAGGTGTTGATTACTTTGCTAGTGAAATGGATCTAGTTAAGGAAAAGGATGGTAAAGAGATGCCTGTACAATTGTGGAGCATGATTTTATCCTAGGATAGAGAGGATGCCAGCTACCTAAAGTTTGATAGATGCTTTGCATCTAAGATTGGGATTCTCTTATGCTCAGAGAACCCTAGGATCCCCAAAGCTCTTTTAGAATTCCTTAGGCCTAAGGAATTTGCTAAAGGTATCAAGATTGTGCACAATTGGGGTGACATATACTTATACCCTGTCTCTACAGTTTTCAAAGTTTATAGTTTTAGAGGCACTCCATATTTATTTCCCTATCAAGTCCCATTGAAGATAGGAATTGCAGAGGTCCTAAGGCAAATTGGGGGTGTGCAAGAGGCAGAGCTAACAAATAGGGGAAAAGGGACCATTTTCCCAACTGTCACCTTGGCTTATCAATTTGTAATCACCAAGGGTGGTTTAAAATACTGTAATGACTTCTTTCAACCATATAGGTTGTCTACTATAGTATCCAGGTTTGCTGACCCTAAGGATTTTTTCAATGGCATGTTCAGGAAGAGAGCAGTATGTAAAGGTAGGCCACACCAATTACATTTTCCTAAGGATCTAATTAGAAATGAATTCAACTTGGATGAGTAGGAAATGAGGAAAGAAAAGTGGGCAGCATACAAAAAGTCTCTTGATTTTATTCATCAATTTGATAGTAGTTATGACCCTCTTTCTAGCTTTAATCCCTTTGAGGAAAAGATTAAATTCTTAATTCTTTATTTTGAAGACCTATTGCAAACTTTGAAGGAAAAGAGGGAAGCTATAATAAGAGATAATCCTGACAAGGCTAGGTTGGTGCTAAGTAACCCTGCCTTTGCTAAGGCCATCCCTCCAGGTAATTTTGTAATGCATAAGAAGCCAAAATATAGTGTGTTGATGCCAGTAACAAGTGAGCCCTCTACTTCAAGAGGGAAGAGAGCAATAGAAGATGTCATTGACATCCAAGACTCCCCTAAGAGGCAAAGGGTGGGGAAACAAATGCAAATAGGTGAACCTTTGTATTCTCCATCCCAATCCCCTATCCATATAGGTGATGAACAGGCAGTGGCCGAACAATTGTTGCAGTTAGGGAGTCTTGGGGAGATTGCCTACACATTTGAAGAAACACAAGAAAGGATGCCAGAAGAGGCACTAAGTGCTGAGATGAACTTAACTGTAGATCAAGGCAAAGATTTAGACCTTGTTGTCAAGTAAGCCAGTGAGGAGTTCCTAGTTGATAGTAACTTTGTCAAAACAGGGGCCTTCATGCAATTTGTTTGGAAGCAAAACATAGAGCAATTTGAGGCAAGGTGTGGAAAGAGGAAGAGTGGGAAGCCTCACAAAGATGCAACTTCAGTAGAGGAGGAGGTGAAACAAGAAATAATGGCAGAAATTAAAGCCATCACTCCTAAAGCAGGAAGGGAAATGGTGTCAAAGGTTGGTTTTCTAATCCTCCCTGAATGGGATATAGCAGATGCTTTGGTACTTAAAGCAGTCAGAAAAGAAACCAAGCCTATGGAAGGAGTGATATTCAACAAGGATAATGTTGCTTTGGTCATGTGGTCCATAAATAGGGATGAGAGTAGAAGAAGGAAGGACACCTCAGAATCTAGTTTCCTAGGAGGTATGATAGTGAAGAGAGTCCAGGATACAGGGGTGGTGGAAGCTGCCAGCACAGTTCTAGAAACTGCAAAGTTTAGTGTGGCAGTGGCTGAGAAAGAAGCAAAGGAGAGAGTTGATCTCTGAGTGAAACTAGAAACAATTCTAAAGGCTTATAATGAAGCCAAAAAGGAGGTAGCCAACAAGGATAGTATTTTTGCTATACTACATAGTCAATTGTTAGGACAACACCAAGGAGGTGAATCCTTTACTCTGATGATTTCATCTTCTCCAGTAAGACCTCCACCATCCAGTCCTATTGTTGAATTTCCCCCTTCTCCCATGACCTCTGGTTTTCAACCAGCTGAGACTATTCAACATGAATTGGAAAAGTTAAAACAGGCTCAAGCCCTATTTGCAAATAAATATGAAGAAAAGGTAAAGGCCACAATTTTGAGTTTTGCTGATACAATAGAAGCCCCCATTGTGCACACTAACATGAAGAGAATTTTGGATATTTTGAGTGAGTTGAATGAAGACAAGGCTACTTTGGAGCCAATTTTAGAGAAGTAGATGCCTAGGGAAGTGGATTTAGAACTTATGTGTGCATCTTATGCTGAGGTGAGATCTGATGCCACTATTAAATCCATGAGTGAGCTAGCAAAAAGCATGACCAAGCTATCAAAAGGAAGAGCTAGTGTAGTGAGAAAAGCCAATTTTTATAGGAAGGAATCTACTGAGCATAAATTTGAATTGTTTCCTGGGGGTTTTGTTAGTCCAAATCAATTGAAGGAAAAACAAGTATGGCTTGATGATTTAGGAGCTAACTTGTCTTTAAGGATGAATAAAATCATCAATATAGATGACACATCTTCATTTATCAAGACAGTTGAGGAAATAGAAAAGATAAAATCACATTACGGTTTCTTGGAATCAGAGGTTAAGAAAGTGAGAAATTCTTGGAAAAGGTTAGTTAAGTTGAAAGAAAAGATTGTTAGCTTCTCATGGCTTGTTGATGACGTGTTTTAAGAGTGGACCAAAAAGTATGCGGTGCAAGAAGAGGAAGTCCCAGAACAGTTAGAAGATGCTATAGTGGAGCAACAAACTGAAAAGGTTGTTGGGATTAAAAGTGATGTGTAGCTTCTTGTTGAAATAAATTGCATCCATATTGTTATAAATGGATACCAGGACTTAAGAAAAGGATCATCACAAGAATTTGTAAAGAAACTCTGTTGAAATATATCTAGGTTTTTTCTAGTTCTCTTAGAGATTACTATGAATTATGTAACATTTTTAAGAATGAATATGAATATACAGATTGAAGTTTCAGGCCTAAATCTTCTTTGTCTTCTAGTGTGCATTCATTAGTTTGCTGGTTTCATTTGGATAATTTAGGGTTGTTCAAATGAGCATGGATTGTAAGGCAATCTTATAGACATATTTTGGGCTTTTTCTCTTCAAGAGGGGGATTAAATGTGCATGAAATATTTATGTTAGTAGATCAACTATTTGTTGCTTTGAATCTGATGAACTATTTTAGTTAAATGGGACAGGATCTTTGTATATTTTAGGCATGTATGGGGTTCATGAAAGCCGATATGATGAAATGTATGAGAATGTTCAGTTTTGAAAACTTTTGCTTGATTTAGGTGACTCTGTGGCCTGGATAAGGCACTGATACTTGTTATGGAATTCTTTCTATTTTTCTTGAGGATCAATACTAAAAATGAACACAAGTTTTTCTTTTAATGTTTCAATTCCATTGAGGTGATGAAATCCATAGGTTTTTAGCATTGGTTTACTGTGGATCTCAATTTAAAAGTGTGAAAGTTTTCACAAGGGGTATACCCACCTGAGCTTTGGATAAGTTCAAAGTGTAGAAGGTTTTGTAGAGAACCTTTTTATATGTTATTCTGGAATTCTATTTTCTTGGTGCCCTCTTCATATGCAAACAGAGTTATCAAATATTCTTACAGGGAGGAAAGGAGAGAATCAGAATTTGAGACTAACAACTTGGACTCTCTGAAGGAACTCTATGTGGATATTTTCAAGTTTTTGTGAGTCTATGTGTACATACATGTATATAGCATTTTTGTATTAAATTTTTGTGTTCCCATATTCTACCTTTTCCATTAATGTCAAAGAGGGAGAATAGATGAGTGAAAAATGTTGATCTTAGGGGGAGATATTTGATTCTTTGATTCTTTGGGATTTAGTGATTAGATTTTTGGTTGCAATGTATTGTATTTTGGTTTTTGTCCAACTATTTTCTTGGTGCCCTCTTCATATGCAAACAGAGTTATCAAATATTCTTACAGGGAGGAAAGGAGAGAATCAGAATTTGAGACTAACAACTTGGACTCTCTGAAGAAACTCTATGTGGATATTTTCAAGTTTTTGTGAGTCTATGTGTACATACATGTATATAGCATTTTTGTATTAAATTTTTGTGTTCCCATATTCTACCTTTTCCATTAATGTCAAAGAGGGAGAATAGATGAGTGAAAAATGTTGATCTTAGGGGGAGATCTTTGATTCTTTGATTCTTTGGGATTTAGTGATTAGATTTTTGGTTGCAATGTATTGTATTTTGGTTTTTGTCCAACACTTAGTCATTTTTCACTAAGTGTTGTCGTCAATACCAAAGGGGGAGATTGTTGGCAAGAGACACTATATGTATGTTGAGATGTTGTTATTGATAGAAACTCATATCAGATTTGGCATCCACAGTTCATGTTTTCATCATTTTGGAAGGTTCATCAAGTATTCGTGAGGTCTGGTGAGTAGAACAGTGTATCCGGTAGAGTGTACAATGTTTTGGTTGGCAGATTATTTTGGTTAAGTATTTTTCTTTGCAGATCTGGGAGATGTATTATGGATATGCAATTTACCTTATTCTAGGTTTGTGGCCTCTGGTGTTCAGTTTTGTGTTGGTTGGTAAGATCCGGTAGATTGGTTTTTGGTAAAGACAGTGGTTATAAGTGGTAACATGTGGAAATACATTATGTGGATGTTGTGTATCAATTTTGGTGAGTGTTTATGTGTTTGAGGTTGATGAGCCAACATGTGGAAAGCATGTGGACATTTTTTTTTGGTTCGTATGGTTGTTTTGGATAGGATTGAGCCGAATTGTGTGCATGTTTCATCTTTTGTGACGTGTTCTTGAAACCGACATGGTGGTGACCTTAACTAGTGATGTGGATATACTTCTTTGATGGATTTCATGGGTCATCTTGGACACTCCCCTGCCTAGACTCCTTTTCTTCAAATTGCTTGGAATATTGGCCCTTCTTTTATTCTTTGGCATATTTGATTGGAAAGAAGTAGAAGGATTTTTCAAGACAAGAACATTATGAGTCGTAAATTTTGGATGCATGTTATTAGTGGACTATAAGAGACACTTTTATCTAGGTGTGATTTGTGTATAAGTGTGGATCTAGGTTCTTGGCTATTATCCAGTGGTTGGGGTTGGAGGAATGTAGGTCTCAAAATTCTCCTTCTAGTGTGGCTCGACATGGTAGGAGAAAGATTATGTAGGATGGATGTTGGAGACCACCTTCTTCTAAGGATTTGAAGGTAAATACTGATGGTTCCTCTAGAGTAAATCCAAGCATGCTAGGATTGGGGGAGTTGGAAGAGATTCTTTTGGGGTTGTTCAGTTCTTCTTTTCTATGTATATAAAGGCCATCATTCTAACAAATTTATGGAAGCCCTAGCTATCCTTTGTTGTAGAGCCCCTCCCCAATCAAGCTCTGGTTAACTTAGTTGACCATGGTTGACCATATTAATAAATATAATAATTCAATAGGATGAGCTATGTTAGATGGATAATTTAGTGAGAAAAGTAATTGAACCATGTTTTGGAATCATTTTACCTTGTGGTGCACACTTTGATGTGTTATGGGTCTAGATCCTATTTGATCCACTGATTTGATAATCTTGATATGACATGTGGCAGCTATCTCAAAAATTGCAGTACTTCTTTTGATATTAGAAAACATGGATGCATGACGTATTAATGACTGATTTTCATGAGGATTATGATTATGCCATGTAGTAGATTATTTTTGGGTGTCATAAGATAACTGGAAACTGATTATGATGATTGAGATTGTATGCAATGTTTGATTTGTATTCTTTGCATATGATGATATTATATGTGATTTTTGGAATTACTAATGTGCAAGTGAGATGTGCAGGAAAATTATTCCATGTGACCATGAAAGCTATTCGAAGAATCAAGCCTAGGCCTATGTGTGATTGTGAAGCCAGGGGTTGTCTATTTGGAGAGACAACCCCTTGTTTGTAAATGTGTTTTAATTTGTAAATGTTATGCTTGGATGTGTGTTTAATTTAGAAATTGTTTAATTTGTAAATTCCAAAAAAAGGGACATTTGCCATGTGTGTTTTGGTGATGTGTAATTCTTTTTGTAGTGTCACTTGACACATGTGTTGTAGGATGAGTTGGCATTGACATGTCTCTTTTGAGGAAATTTATTTTACCAATGCATATATTTTCAATAATCCTAAAATGGTCCCAAGAATGTCTTGGTTAGGGTGCCATAAGTAAGGTCAACTCAGGGTTGACCCGTAGGTAAACTTTGGGTGGGCTTTCAAGGGGTTAAACCAACTCCTAGGGTCAAGTTAGGGGCATTTTTAGTGGGCCATATGATGTACCTATGGATGAAGGTCAAATTTAGCCATGTGTCCACTCCCTAGGGCCTATTTAACCTCCCCAAAAATTGGGTTTCCCAAGTTGGCCGAATTTCATCTTTAGAAGAGTCTTCCTATGTTAGATAACCCTCCTCATGAGTGGCATTGCTCTTCCCCATTCCTTTTACCCTTTTTGAGGTGTCTTGGCTAGAGAGTTTGTAAGGTATTGGGAAGACCAACCAATGAACATCCTTCACCCTTCCCAGGTGGGTTGTAAAGAGGGAGGAGTGTCTTCATAGGGAATAGCTTGGGAGGGAGAAGTTTGATCACCACTCTCCATTTTGGAGACTTAGAATTTTTTTGAGGAATTTTTGTAAGTTTTTGGGAAGATTTTGGCTAAGTTTTGAAGGAAAAAAGTTGTGGATTTGGGCAGCTCTCCTACAAATTTATTTCACCCTTTTTGGCAGATTTAGGTTTGGTTGAACTCCTATCTCATGTATGTTGATGTTATGGAAAAGATTGTTGTTGCATTGTTTTTCTTGTTGTTTCTCCTTGTTGTTGTTTTTATATGTGTAGGAAGGTGTTGAGTCCTTCCATATGTGATTTTGGTTAAGTTTCTATGTAAATTTTTTTGGGAGTTTTCAAGGCCAAACTCACCCTTGGGAGGGTAGAGTGGCCTTGGGGTGAAGGGTTGCTTGACAGCCTTTGAGTGAGAGGCTTTCTTTGGAAGAGAGTGAATCTCAAGGGATTTTGTGACCCTTGTTGCATAGTATTATGTTTATGCAATAGGGATCTGTTAGTAAACAGATTTGTCACTTCAAAATATTCTACTATGTGCCTAATGGAAGAGTGACAAAAAGTTCCCAACAGTTGGATAGACCATTCGTTGAAACACGATCTTCCTCTGCATTTGAGAGGGGCAGCTCCCTCGTATGATAGGGGTATTTGTATTTTCATGTATATTTAACTTTGAAAAGAAAATGAACAATACCTATGAATGTAGTTTAAGAAAATCTACGCAACAAACATACGATTGTCATTTAGATTACATTGGCTTTTAGACATATCACTATCAACTCTAGACTATGCATGAGAGGAGAGTGAAATAGAACATTAAGTTTGCATAACGCCTATATATATCAGAGATACCAATGAAATCTATAAGGTTACATGATCATTGTCTTCATGAAACTGGGAAAGTAATTTGCAAGCTTGTTATTTCAATATCACACGATAATCGCATAACATCAAGAAAATGAACACTTAACAATCATAGGAGCACTCCCAATCTGCCTTGCATTCAAAAATGATGAAATAATACAGTTCAAAAAATTTAGTTGTCCCAAAATCATAAAATCCAAAAAGTCCTTCTTCCATCTATCTTTCTAATATTTATAGCCTCTGAAAATAACTACCTCATAACCAACTTTGATCCTGAGTTAAAAACTAACTCATTTCTGCGCGAATTACAATGAGTTAATAACTAGCATATTTATGCGCAGAAAAAGTCAACCTATTAACCTTGAATCTATGAGATAGAAAATTACAACTTATACAATGAAACCAGAAATAAACTCAAGACTAACCAGGCATCACATAACAAAATAAAATATACAAAGATGTGAACATGGCGTTACTTTTCAATATCCCGAAAAGCATGCTAGCTGATTATTTATTTCTATTTAATTGGTGTTTTGGCCTTGAATGGCTTGTATGCTTTGAGCGTGTCCACCATGAACTTGTACCTGGGAATGATCACATTATCCATTTTTAGTTTAGTAGTTGCTTGGTTATCCTGAATGTTAACCAAATCCTGATAATATGAAGGCATATCACAAGCATCTAAAGCAACTGAAACAACACTGAGACTTTTCATTCTATTTGCATCTGACACCTGTGCAACTACTAATTCAGTATTAATTATGTCATGAAACTTTCTTAAGAGTAGTTGATTGTCCATTTGCTAGAACTACTCATTTACTGATACATCACCAATGATATTCATTGTATCTTCTCTTATCTTCATCTTTGTTTGTTCACAAGCTATCAAGAGTTTTTGATACTCATCCAAGCATTGTTTAATATTCTCCAATTTCCAACTTATACTTTTGGACCATGTATTGGATTGATTTTCTTCTTTATGAGAGAAGGCCTTCTCGGCAATGAGTACAGTCGTATTTGCTTTTTCTATCTTCTGGAATTCCTTCAAAGTATCTTGCCAAGACATTTCTTGTTCTTTAGCATTCTTCAATTCTGCTGCAATCTCTTGTTCCTATGCATCCAACTTTATGTGAACATCCTTGGCCTTCTCAACAAAATCTTGTGTTTCAGACTTCATTTGATTAATCCACTCTTCTAACATCCTACTCTATTTCTTGCATTTGTGTATATCGTCCATCACCTTCTTCTCAATAATTTCTCCGGTATGCACTAATGTTGAAGTTGAGGCCGACTCCAATTGTGTATCTGAAGAATCCATAATAGATTTGATGTGGGATGAAAGAACTTGAATTTGTTGCTTTAGTTGATCCTTTGTTTCCTTATCCTTATTTGCTTTGTCAACGAGAATAGCTGCTGAAATTTGAAAATTATGGACAGCTCCCTCGTGAGTTTTAGGACCTAGATCCACCCATGTCATGTTAAAATTTGCCTCACTAGCTTCACTTACATCTTTTTCAACAATGGGCTAAGCTACTTCAACAAAAAAATTTCCCGATGATGGATTAATTCCCAATATGGATGCAACTTTGGTTTTCTTGAGTTTGGTTGTCCTATGAAGTACATTTGCAACTACATCAAAACTAGGAGTTACCAGCTGAACATTCCTCTTCTTATTCTGCAAAATTTGTTGTAACCAAAATGATGAAGATGATAGGAACGATTCTTGATTGCTCACATATGCAAAGGTTAAAGATGTTAAATTATTTGGGAAAAACGGAGATTGGATTTCAGCATCATTCATTTCAGCTTCTTCATGAATAACAAAATCACCATGTTGAGAAGATGAAATAATGATAGATGGTGAGGCAGAAATAATTTGCTCACTTTCAATATTGGGAGGGTGTTGAGGTGAAACACTTTCCAACTCCTTTTCAAGCTCCTGGACAAGATTCATTATTTTTCCTTTTATCTTCGATCTCATTTTCTTAATGACAGTACTAACTTCACATGCCTTGGCAAGATCCTTCCCTTCTTTTGGATCTTCTCCATCATCACCTCCTTTGGAAATATTTTGGTGTGGACCCATCCCTGGGTTAGATCTTTGTGAATTAGCTGGAATGGAAGAACTTCCCTGTGCTCCATTTCTATCCTTTGAGGAATTAGCTTTATTTGAAGGTCTAGTTGCAGTAGACTCAATCCTCTTACTTTTAACCCATTCAAGGGTCCTTCGAACCACATAAGCTGATCTTTCTTGAATACTTCTTATTTCTGAAATTGACCAATTGATGGGTTGAAGTGGAAGAAGTTGAATCCTTTCAAAGTAAAAATTGTCAATCAAATCAGATTCATTATCTTCAATGCCATTCACATTTATTTCAATTCTATAGTCAATTATCTGTTTGATAGAAAATCTCATCCAATCCCTTTTCCACACTTCAAAACCATCTTCGCAATCTTGCCAAAAATATTCTATATCAGGAAAGTGTTCAAATCAAGCACCGAGCTCTAACTCTCCTACAACATATCCTTTGCTATCAAAGGGAAATCTCATTTCATAAGGATACAAGTGAATCTTTGCTATATACCTCTTGATACTTTGAGTATCTGAATATCTCTCATGGCTATAATAACCAAGTCCAATAGGAAAACAAATGATACCCTTTCTTTTATTCTGGCAAATTTCGTTGACTTGTGCAATCTGTCGGCATACCTCAATGAGGATCAACTTATCTTCAACATACCTTGGAAGCATGAGAGGGAAGCCATCATAACCTCCTATCTGAATGTATGTGAACTTTGAAAACTGTATAAAATAACTACCATATTTCTGAATCAATGTTGCTGCTTCTAAGGATATTCTGAGTCCAATATTTCCCTGTAGCTCTCTTACTGTCAACATAGTGAAAGCATCATTAATCCTCCTGAAGTGATGATAAATTTCCTCCAACTGCAATTGTGGATGATAATTGTAAATCTAGGTCGCATCATCATAAATTCCTTCAGCATTCAATCCTGGCCATTTCTTCCTCCCAGCAATGGCATAGAAGAGGTACAATGTCATGTAGAAGTTATGATTGTCCTTTAGTTTGAGTAACTGATCGCAAAGATTATCACTAATAATCTCAGCCTAATTAATAAATTGTATGCCCTCACATGTGATATTAATGAACAAGAACATCCACCCCTCCAAGTCATTTGAGTCTTCATTTCCTGTGACCCGACTCAAGAAAATAACCATATTAGCGATATCTTCCATCAGTAGAGACCTGTGAATTATTTTAGGAAGCTGTGTTTTTCCTTTCCTTGGTTTTGCTAACCACTTCCTAGCTATGTTATTCAAACACTGGGTTTCATTATTGATAAAATAATTTTCTGCATATTCCCTGTTTACCTCCGTGAATTGATCTCTGAAAGGTAACCTGAAAGTTATAGCAATGGAGACTGGATCAAGTTTAGCGATCACGTTACCTTCTGCTATCCTAATTTCTTTCATATCTAAATTAAATGCTTTCATACATTCTAGAACTAATTCCAAACATTCCACTGATGTGGGGTATCCTGCTGCGTGAGCTAATCCACTGTCTAATAACCTTTGGGTTGTTAAAGTCTTATCTTCCCTTTCCATTAATTTCCAGAAATCTGCAAGACTCACATTTCCTAACTTGGTATCCCCAATATCTGAAAGTGAACATTTGAGAATGTGAGCATAATCGGGACTATGAAACTTGTATTTCATTATGACAAATAAAATAATGCACGTTCAGCACTATTTTAATGAATATTCACAACTTTGTCAAAACAGTTCATGTACTTTGTCTATGCTTCATGAATTATACTCCACAGTGCCCATAATGCTATGTAGAATAGTTCACATGCCAACACGATGCTCCCATTCTCTACAAACATATGGTTTTGTCTTTTACAACGATTAAAGATTATTAAAATTTTCATATAATCTACTAATCAGCTGAAATGACAACGGATGATAAAATCCCTTTATCCTCTGTGCTTTAATGAATACCTTGACTAGTTAGACGACTGCTTCTATGTTGGCTTGCGAACAAAAAGATTACAATTTAAGGAATATAATGTATAATTTTATCATACATTTTTAGTTGCAAATTCCTTCCTCTCATTCTCTATGGATTTTTGCTCTAAACCATATGACATTTCTTCAAGTCATTCGGTCAAACAATCCACATGCCATGAAAAGGCTTTCTTCATCACATATGCACTTTTTCTGCAGTATCAACATGGCGTTGGATGACACCAGCCGGTGAGGAGAATGGAGGTTTCTTTCAAAGTTAATTGGGCATTAATTCTGCAGTCCTTGCACACCGTGATGAGGTGACATCTCCTTGAGGCATTTTGTCAAACAATTTACAAGATGTCTATGCCTCACGTTCTGCACGCAAGTCTACCAAAGTAGTTACAACTACAACGGCTAGCAAAACTATTCTAGCCTTTACGCTTTGATGAGTGCCTAAGATAATTCAATGCATATCCTATGATCATTTTAGTTGGTGCATAACGCGCAATCATGAATTCCATGAGGTGACACTTGTCTGTCAGTATTAATTACAAATACACTTCTTCTGCGATGTATGGCTTGCTTACACTTACCATATTCTCCAATCATATGCATTAAACCTTATTAATTGCAACCTCTGATGTAATTCAATGTAGTTCATCTATCTTTATCCAACAAGGAAAAGGTGTTGTGTGACGGATGTGAGGTTGAATTCATCAAACCAATTTCTACAAATCTTCACTGTGTGCAAACAATTCATGCGCCTTGACTACACCTCTCACACTTTTGCATTCATATCCACAATTCATGGCATGTATGTGCTTCCATTCTACAATTATGTTTTCCAATGCTTGCCTTGATGGATGCCCATATTGATGTTTCAAGGATCTCATTTGTTCAAATTGGGATGATGCAGCCAAAGGTTGTAGAAGATTTCATTAACTTTCCCAACTGCAATCACTTGGAAATTTCCAAAATCTAGTGACATACATTATGTATGTATTATGCCATTATTGCAGCCGCGAGATGAAAACCTCTTTCTTTTCATTACATCTACTAAAAATTCATAACCTGGAGTTTGAATCTCTTCTTCCCTCTTCTTTTTATGAAATTTTATTGAAGAGGTTAAGAATGCTCTAGAATGGAGCATTTCTAACCTTCTTAACAAAAAGTGGGCCCACAAGATTAGGAAATGAGGTTAGAAATGCTCCGTTTTGGATCATTCCTAACATTTATTTTTTCTTTGTGAGAGGTTAGAAATATGGGTTAAGAATGCTCCAAAATGGAGCATTTCTAACCATTTTTGCAAAGGTTAGGATTATGGGTTAGAAATGCTTGAAAATGGAGCATCTTTAACCATTTTTTTTTAAAACATTATGACCTTGACTCATCGACCATGGAGAAGAATAAAGAAGATATGAAAATGACATTCTAGACAACTTTTTCCCTCAAATGGCCACAATATTAAATTATTTATTTGAAAAATAATTTAAATATTTTAAATTTAATGCACAGGTTTGAGAAAAATGATCATATCTTCCAAACGGTAGGGAGTTAGGTCCTGAAATTTGAAACATGTGTCAATGGTAGGGAAATAGGTCCACACAATTATTTGCACCTCATTATGAATCCTAGGATGAGATATTTTAATCATTTTGAGGCAACAGACACAAAAATTGAAAGTTTAAAATATGACAAAGTATGAACTGGGTTCAAGTGAAAGTTGGCCATGTGATATAAAATGACGCTTAGATCCTGACTGTCAACTGATTTCTCTCAATTTGTGGTAATTTTCAAAATTCTTCCATTTTTCATATTTTGACTAGTAATGATCTTGGACAACACGCTCATTTCTTATACATAAACACCCATTGGATCTTCATTCAACATTGAGATCAATTTGAGATTCAAATTTTAGGTATGCCAAATATGGGGGCAACAGGGTCATAAGGGGAGTTGTTGGCTTGTATGCCTTGGGGGTCATAAGGAATTATAGGGACAAGTTTGGAACTTGTGGATGTATTATATTTGTAGCCTTGTTATGGCATTATGTTCTCTATTTGCAGAATTCTCCTCGAGGTACTTAGTCCACCTTCACCCCACTTGAAAAATTCACATAAGTGACATTGTTTAATCCTTGGGTTGGGAGTGTCTTTGTTGTTATGAGTTTCTACATGTATGTGTTTGAATGTGGGTTTCCTGTCTAGCCTTGATTCTCCTAGCTCAAGGGTGGCTTCTAGTAAGCCTAGGTTGGGAGGTGAGCCTCCATGGTCACAACCTTCAAGTTTTATTGCAGGTTTTGCTTGAGAAAAGATTGGAGAAAAAGCTTTGGAATGATCCTATTATTGTATTTAGTTGCAGAAAAGAAAAAGAATTCCTATTGTATTTAGTTGCAGAAAAGAAAAAGATTTCCTATTGTATTTTAGTTGCAAAAAAAAAGAGAGTTTTCTTATTGTATTTAAACTGCAGAAAAGAAAATGTATTATTTGACTATGTTTTATCATGAAACAAGAGGTATTCTTTTTATTAGTTTTGACCTTGCAAAGAAAGAATAACATTTGAGTTATTTCCTTGTAATTATTCATTGCAAAAAAAAAAAGAGAAATGGAAGGAAATTTGTTTTTTGTTTTTTTTATTTGTTAATAAGGTGTGTGCATATTGGAAATGGAAAGGAAATAAATAAAATGATATAGTGTAGTTATTAGTAAAAGAGAATAAATATTTATATCTATCTATTGTTCAAAATACAAAATAATGTAGCTAAATATTTAAGAGTGTATGTAGCATTGCATCATATCATGTTGCCTATGGATTGAATGATTTTTTTGAATTTATTAGTTACAGTTGTAAATAAATTAATTTCTGCTAATTTATCTATTTTGTCAATGCAGTAAATAAATCTAGTTATAGTTATTTAATTCAAATGTTAACTATATGTCATTTGAAAAAAGGGGGGATAAATTTACTCTAATCTGTTATTGTAGAATAACCTGTTTAAATGCTTTGAAAGAAACAAACTTAATCAAAAAAAAATATGTGGTTTCTCCTTAGTTAAATGATTAATATATATGTTGTTTAAAAAAAAGAAAAAATACTATATATATATATATATATATATATATATATATAGTATTCCTTTTTTTTACATTTTATAATCTGAAAAGAAATAGATTGCAAAAATTATATTCTGGTTCATACTGAAATCATGCATGTCTACACAGATTATATGTGTGTGTGTGTGTGTGTATTTCATCTTTTATCTATTAAAAAAAAATGAGCTCAAACCCCCCGGAGCCGAAGCCCTTGCGAGCTACCGTTGGGCGGCTTGGACCCCTCTGTGGGCCGAGACACACAGGGGCGCCCGTGGCGCCACTACGGACCGCGACCTGCAGGGGCAGTCTCGGTCGCCACTGCGTGCCGAGACCCATAGCCGCGCCCGCGGCGCCACTACAAGCCATGTCCCACAGGGACGCTGCGACCCCCAGTGGTGGCCTCGGCCGCCACTACAGGTGATCGTCACCGCCACATAATTATGTCACCGCCTCCCTCCTCCATTAAACCTGCGGGCCTTTGCGGAAGGTAATTCTCTCCTTCGCCTCCTTTAAACCTACACACACACACACACCATGGGCAAAACAAAAGAAAAATATGAAATGATGGAATAAGAAACCCTAACCCATTTTCGGGTTAGGGTTAGCACTTTAAAAAAGAAAAAAAAAAGAGAAAAGTTAAACAAGCAACCCTAACCTGATTTCGAGTTAGGGTTTGCTTAATAATAAGGAAATGAAAAAAAATTAGGTTTAGCATTTAAAAAAGAAAAAAAAGAGAGAAAAGTTAAACAAGCAACCCTAACCCAATTTCGGGTTAGGGTTTGCTTAATTATAAGGAAATGAAAAAAAAAATTAGGGTTAGTATTTGGAAAGAATAAAAAGAATAGGTTAAGTTATAAGAATAGATCAACCCTAGTTAGGGTTTGTAGTGAAATAATATTAAAATGAAATGAGGGGGAATTCATTTTAAAATTAAAATTAAAAAAAAAAAAAAAATTCCCCCCCATTTAATTTCTAAAATAAGTTAATGGACTTGATCTTGTGAACTTATTTAACCCAAGTGGAACCTAATATAATTTAGTTATTATAATAACGTTTGGCACTTCAATTTTATTTGCTCAATTAATTAATATTAATGCGTTGAAATCATGTTAATATTGAATTAATAGATTTAAGAATTAATTAAGTTAGAAATGATGAGATTATAATATCAATTATTGGGGAAACTTGACATTTGATAAATAATTATTGATTCAAGAATTTGTATTAATTTCAATTTGGTAGAATTTGGGCCATTTAATATTATAAAATGTAATTAAAATTGAAGGGGTTTTTGCGTGAATTTATTTAATATCTAAAAGGATATTTCCCTTATAAAATTAATTTATTTTGTTTGATAATAGGAGTTATCATAATGGTTACGTAAGTAAAATCTAACCCTATCGCATAGGAGTTAAAATTGAAACCTAAGACTTCTAGTTAAATTTTAATTGATCATTCACTTTAGAAACCCATTTTAATATCAATTAAGATTTCGTTTAGTACAACTTGTTAAGTTGTCACATCTAATTAAGCATAGGACGCAAGTAATTTAGTGATCAAAAAAAAATTGTTGTTGTGTTTTTTTTGCCCAGAAGTTTGGGCATGACATTTGTGTATGGAGAAATGTTGTGCCCTAGGATGGCAAAAGATCATTTGTGAGTCTGATTGATAGGTTGTAGTTAACATGCTGAATAAGTGAGAGACAAAGGGAAAGAATTGGCAATTAGTTGTGATGGTTAGCTAGATCGCCAAGCTAAGTAGTTTCTTTGAGTCCATTACCTTCTTCCACATACCTCAAGAATGGAATATGCTTGTAGATTTTTTGGCTAAATTGGCTTTAGAATAGATGGGAACGTGGAATGCTAGGGATTGGAGGCACTTGTCTTTAGAGTTTTCTCATTTCTTGGTGGACCTTATTATGGAGGATATGATAAATTTTTGGGGGGTCATTAGAGAAATTTGACTGTTGTCTTGGTTTGGTTGGCAGGTTATTTTTGCCTTCTAGTCTTGGTTTCTTTATATTGTTATTTGTTGATTGAATTAATTTTTTACCCCTTTTCAATAAAAAAATAGTGAAAGAAAAAAGTTGCAAAACATTGAGAAAAAAAGTGGAGACAAGTAATTCAATTGAAGAGTTAGTAAAACAAGTGGAAAAAAATTATGAATAATCAAACAAGGATCTAGTGATAAAATCTGCATTAGTATGAAAAACAAGAATCATAGAGGAAACTAATATGGAGAAATGATAGTACATGAAATCAACAAGCCAGACACTATAGGGCTACATGAAATCAAATGACTAATTACAACAATCGATGGTGTCATATAATTAATGGCTACTAAATAAATAAAAGGAGGACTTACTATGATAAGGAATAGAATCAATGGATGCAACAAAATATGGCTTGGGGATGCGATCTAGGACTATCAAGAAAAATCCATGATTTAAGGATCAATTATGGATAGCTAGATATTGGTTATAGGATCGTATTTTGAATAACTCAAAATATTAATACTATATAGTTCCTTCTCATGTTTTAGGGGTGCATGTCAAGGAGGGATGAAATATTTGTCAAATGAGCCAAAAAAAATAAAGCACAAATGAAATAGCATTTGAAAGGAATTGTAAGAAAATAATGACATGTTTGAAGAGATCAAAATTAATGTACATATATAGGAAAGAGTGAAATCAAATTTCCAATTTTGGAGGGAAAACTAGGTAAAGTAGGTAGACCTACCTACTACCAACCTCTCTAACTAACTAGCCAAATAATCAATGGTTAGCCTATAGTAATAGTAAAATATGTGACATAAATGATAGTAAAATAAATATCTTACACCAACACCCCACCTTAAGAAAAACTTAGGTAGGAAGGAAGAATTGGGTCCCAACAAAAAGGCTTGATAAGGTACCCAAGTACAATACACCTGACAAAGAAGAGGAAAAAAACCTAGTGGAAAGAAATTCCCCATTAAAATGAGGAAAAAGGAAGAGAATTATAAATCCCCCAAAAGAGGATGATGTTTTTGAAGTAAATCACACCCTAAGAAGAACTTCTAAATAGATGAGCTTGCTCTCAATTAAGGGTTTGTTGTTTAGATACCAACAACCTGGTATGGTAGAAGATTAATTCAATGATTTTATTGTGAAATTGATCCTTTATTAAATAAATATGAATCTCAATATTTTTGGTTTTTTGATGCTAGATTAGATTCTTGCATATTTGAATAGCACTTTAATTTTCACAATAGATGATTCTAGGCTATCTAAAGGTAATTCTGAGCTTAATAAGAATACCTTGAAGCCAAATAGCCTCAATATATACATTAAAAGATACTCAATTCTCAACCTCCGTGGAAGATAAATCAATAACATGTTGCTTTTTGCTAGACCAGTTGATAGAGTTAGAACCAAGTGAGAAACTATAATTTGAAGTGGACTTGCAACTCTATGAATAACCAACCCACCTTGAATTTGTATAGCTGGCCAGATCAAACTCTATGTCAATTTTCTATTGAATCCAAAATTTGATAGTTCCTTGAAGATAATGAATTATCCTCTTAGTTACTTTCCAAGGTAGTTCACGAGGCTCTTGCATAAACCTCCAAACCATGTTAATCATATATGAAATGTTGAGCCTCGTGAGTCAAATAAATGAGTCAAATATATAAAAAGTTAATCACATATGAAAGTTGGTGATACAAGGTAGCATTAATAAATGGTAAAGAATAGTTAGCATCAATCTTGACTCCAAAAAGAAAGGGAGTCAGAGATGGCTTGTAATCAACCATGTAAAATCGAGTAAGAAAATTAGTAGTATTTTTGGGCTAACCAAGAGTGGTCCAAAATCAAACTACGAAATCTTAATGCCAGGGAAGTAATGCAATAATCTCAAGTCAGGTATATTAAATCTCTATTTGACTTGATAGATTTAAAAATAGTCAAAGGGCTCCTATTAATCAAAATATCATCAACATACAATGCCAATATCAACAACAAATCCTATGGAATGAAGTCCAAAATATTGATTTTTATGACACCAAGTGAAACTATAAGCAAGAAGGAAAGAATTTGATTTAGCATACCAATCCCTAGAGGATTTTTTTAGGCCCTAAATAAGTTTTCTAAGTCTACATAGTAAGGATTATTCTTGAAAAATACTTGGTGGTTTCTCCATTTAGATCTCCTCCTTAAGGTATTCTATGAATAAAAGTACTCTTCACATCCATCTAATGCACATCTCGACCATATGTTGTGATTATAACAAATGTGAGCTGAATAGAAGTCATTGTACTAATGGGGGAAAAGGTATTTATGTATTTAATGCCAACAACATGAGAAATAACCTTTGCAACCAATCATCCCTTATCAACTAACTCATTTGTTGTAAACTTGGTTTGATAAACCCACTTACATCAACCCATATTCCTTACCTTAGAAAGTGAAGTCAAACCCCAAGTGTGGTTCCAAAGAAAATACTATTATTCATCCTCCACAACTCTATACTAATCAAACATGCCTAAAGCCTCTCAAAAACTCTATGGATCAAAATAAGAGGCAATAAAATCATGTGGCCCACTCTAATAACCTGAATATGTATGTCTACCATATGTTGGATCCACTACCCAAGTACCTACACTATCTCATGTTTGACTAACCTAAAGAGGTTGAGAAGTAGGTGAATTAAATTTTGAAATATCATACTCCAAAGCATGTTGTGAATAGGAGGAAGAAGGCTCCTCATCACTATCCTCACTATAAAACATAGAATAAGAAGATTATATTGTAGGAACTAGTGGTCTATGGTCAAATTCATCGAGAGAATCATCAGAATCAAGTGAAGCAACAATGATGGGAGAAATGTCAAATGTGGGTTGAGTAGGACCCTCCTCAAACTTAAAACTTCTCTCAATGAAAAATTAATGTGTGGTGGTGTGGAAATATGATATCTTTTGACATTGTTTGGATAAGATACAAAAATGCAAGGTTTAGATTGAGGATCCATAACCTTGCAATGTTGCTAAGGTATTTGTGCCATAGCTGGAGACCCAAAAATTCTAAAGCATTGAAATAAATGGTTTTTACCTATCAAAACTTCAAAAAGAGTTGTACCCTTTAATTCTTAATTAGGAACCCTATTTTACATGCAACACGAATAATTTTTTCTTTATCCTAGTACTATGGTGGGAGTCCCTTGGAGTGTACCATACAATTAGCCATCTCTTTCAAGGAATAGTTCTTAAGTTCTACAAAACCATTTTTTCAAGGAGTATAGGGAACAATATGTTGCATATATATCCCTTTTTTTGTGTAAATCTCTTCAAACTTAATGTTGACATATTCCCCTTCATTATCAATATGAAGAATTTTGATGACATTTTGTGATTGCTTCTCAGCCAATGTCCTAAAATATTGAAACCTATCAAAGACTTCATATTTTTGTCTAATAAAGTAGACCCATGTATATTTAGAAAATTCAGCTATAAAGGTGAGAACATATATTTCCCTAGTAAAATATGGATGTGGAAATGTCCCAACTACATCATTGTGTACTAGCTCTAATGTTTATGTTGATCTCCATGTCTTCCCTTTTTTGAAATTCTCTTTAGGATGCTTACCAAGAACACAAACCTCAAAAATAACTTTGGATAAATTCACCTTAAGAAACTCTATGGGTTCAAAAACAAGGTACAAGGTTACAATGATAACTTAAAAATTATATGTTTGCAAATCTGAAAGTAAAGATTAACTCTTCAAATGTGTGATTTGCACAATAAAAAAAATAAGAAAGAACTACAACAATGTTAACACTAGATTTATGTGGAGAAACACCTAAGGGAAAAAATCCACCAGAGAAAGAGAGGCAAGTAAATTATTAATCCAAGAAGATTATGCAACAATATACTTCTCTTGAAACCTTGGTAGACTTTGACAACACTTGAAAATTTGCACCTCAAAAGGCTGAACAAAAACTTCATGAAGACCCTCTTGAAGCCACAGGCATTTTAAAGAAAAATGAGTCCTTCATGTGATATGAAGCTCATAAGAAAAATCCAATGACTCCACCTAGAAACCATCATCATATATCCCAAAATAGTCACTCCTAGATGCTCTTACAACTATGATAAGTCATCTAATCTACATGGTTGCATAGGGACCAAAATCCAAATATTTTGTCATGGATGCTATCATGTAATCTTATGACATCTATCTTAACTATCATGGATGCTCTTACAACATCTTACATGTATCAAAAAAACCCAAAATGGAAGCTTCAAAAGGGGATGCATAGGAATCTTATCCTTTTCTAAAGTTAAAATAGTGAAAGTAACTTCATATTTACTAAAGCAATTTCATATTTTATGGGTAAATTACAAATAACAATAGGGAAATAAATGATACAAGGATTTACCAAGTTGATGAGACCTAGCCTGCAATTATGACCATGTCTTACTGACTTAGTTGCTCAAGATAACTGTCGTGTCTGTGAAGTGTGTACATGTTATACCTGTAGCTACAACACAAAACACTCAATAAATCATTCAAGAATGGTTATAAAATTAATCAACGAAAGATAAAACCATAGCTAATCGATCTATTGCCTCCTAGTAAATGTGAGCATGAATTTTTCTCTCAGATTTGGTTATGCAAATTCTAGTGACTTGACTACACTTAAATGGAGGATTTAAATGATGAAAATGCATAAGCTAGAAATGATAGCATGATTAAGCTACATGATTTCATGATTATTCTAGAAAATAAGCTAGAATGAAGATGCAATAAAGCTAAAATTGAACATGATAACAATGCTAAGAATGATTTGCAAAGATTACATATGCCTATAATAATAATGCTTAAATGCAAATGAGATGGGATGAATGTGATCCTTTGAGCTCTAAAATGAGGTCTATTTATAAGATTTTCCAAGGCTAGGGGTGATGTGGCATGAATCAATGGTTGAGATTTGATCTGAAGATATCAATGGTTAAATTGGAGGAGGTTGGCAAAGAGGTTGAATTAAAGGGGACATCTGTCATCTCTATGGTGACAAGTGTCAAGAGGCTTCTAGAAGAGGTTGGATGAAAGGGAACACTTAGCGACAAGTGTCACAAAGCTTTGCTTATGAGAGGGCAAAGTGTTCAAGGAAAGGGGACATGGTGGTTAGGATGTGCAAGCTAGGATGGGGTTAGGCAAACTCGGGGTTAGATGGAATGGGTTAGGTTTAGGAGTGGTTAGGTTAGGTGGTTAGAAGTTAGGAGAATTTGAATTTAAAAATTCAAGTAATAAGAAAAGGCTAATTAATCTCAACAACTCATGAATTTGATTTGTTTTAATTAATTAAATGATTAGAAGAAATGAATTTGGTGATGAATTTGATGGGGGGAATTAATTAATTTAAATTAATTAATTAAAGGGGATTATTTGAAAATGAACTTATTAAATAAATCCTTAGATTTATTTATAAGTAGATGAAAGGGGAAATTAAATCAAATTTCCAATGAATTCAATTAAATTAGGAAGGGGGATTAATTAAATAATTGCTTATTTAATTAATTATCTTTTGACCATTTTTAGGTGTATACATTTTGCCCCTCTTTGAAGTGAGGTGTGATGACTCGTTGATTCAAAAAATAATCTCATTTTGATGCTAATATCAGTTTGATAGGATGCCCCAGCTCTTGATTGCTAAATTCTGGTATGATGATGCCCCCTCGGGAGATCAATTGAGATTTGCGAGATTGATGTCCCAATTAGAATTGATTTGATTTCTGCAATGTTGATTGATGAAAATGTGAGTTCTTTGATTAGCTTGATTGATTAGATTGATAAGATTGATAAATCTTGATTGATTAGATTGATAAGATCAAGATTCACTCTAGTTTCAGGAATAACACCTCCTGTATAAGACAAAGATGATCAAAGCGTCTGGTTTCAGGAAGGATTCATCCTGTATAAGACATGATCAAAATGTTTGGTTTCAAGAAGGATACGTCCTATATAAGACATGAATCAGATCATCTAGTTTCAGGAAGGATACATCCTATATAAGACATGATAGAGTCGATTGGGTTTGATAATGTTGATTAAATAAAGAACTGACTATTTGTTGACATTAAGTTGCAGAAATATTTGGATATGTTGATTATTGATTATGTTGAGAGAGATAGCATAAGATTTTTGCTAGGTCGACAATATCTGAAGAGATATGAGTCATTATTCTGATTGCATATACACTTGTGATGATACTGTGATGATTCATGCGATAGATTTAACCTTGGATAAAAGGAACATGTGGGATCCCATGCAAGAATGAAATGCAACCTAAAATGCAAATGAAAATGCAAAGCTACGACTGGACCAGTCACTAGATTATTTCTTTTTGTCATCATTGAGATTTTTGAAATGTGGGAAGTGAGTGCAAACATTGATGGTATAATTAAACCATGATGACCTGAGCACTTCTTTCCTGAATTTTGATATGGCAAGTTAACACAAGCATCGAGGTATAATGTAATGCCCCGCCAGGAAACCCCGAAGGGATAAGCTAAAATAACAAGAATAGAGAGCAATAATTTTTTTTTTTTAAAGTTACAACACATAAGATGCAACGAGATATCAAAGATTCAGATTACATAGCGGAAGACATTAACAACAATCTCCTAAAGAGTTTCCCAACGAGATTACTTAAATTTCACGATTCACTAACTCACACAATTAATCCAATAGTTGAATAACTTAATGACGAAATAATTCATAAGCAGGATAATTCCTTTCAAGAGAGGGAAATGTAATTCACAAGCGAAGATTCATCATTTAAGATCCATTCATAAACTTCATTCAATCTTTTCATTTAGAATTACAAACCATACATTTAACATTCTAATACACTAGGATTTCATCATAACATAAGAGATCTTTCCAAGCATCTTAAATTCCTTAACAACAACTGAGTATAATTCATTACTCTAAGTTACATTCATTCATAATCCAATTCATTGCATTTAAAAGGACGATTTCACACATGCATTACGATAAACCGCATCTCAACCAATTATGCATTCGATCCACATGGCATTCAAGATAGACTGAAAATAAGCATTAATAGTTAATTCCAATTATCCACTTAACCATTCTAACATAAATTAATCATACATGACAAAGCTGAATAAAGGAAACATAAGAGAATACACCACATAACACCATAATGATCTCGGAGTTCACCCCTAAAGGGCTACATCTCCGGGTCTGCTCAACTGCAAGACCCCCTCGGATAAATAATAAGGTTAAGAGTACAAGAGGTTACACTATACAATCCAGCCATCAAGGCGATACATAAGCAATATACAACGACCACAACGGTCAATAATACATAAACGATCCTTACAAAGAACAGGATCCAGTTGAACATAATCAAAGCTAATAACATAAGAGTCCATGAGGGCATCCATAAAACTGAACCATCACCACCCAAGGTCTAACATGAAACCGACACTCACAAGGGCGGAGACAAAGGACGACTCACAAGGGTACTCAAAACAGGACAAAACGACAAAACACTAGCGAACGTAGGGACAAGTGTCATCACACAACCTGGTATGGATACCATGGCAAGTCTTCATAGGTCCCGGCCCATACACTGGTAACCCTGGCAACCTAATCCGAACTTCCGGCCCATCCAAGCCTCATGTGGACCCACACATCCTCTCGTGAAGACAAGGAAGATGGTTTGCCATTTCAGGCCTTCTCACAGCATGCCGAATCTATGATAGCATTCGTCCCATGTGTGAGGCACAATTATCTTAGTTAGAGATTATTTTCTAATCTACTTAGGTTATCACTTATTAGACTCACTTTCAACGGGTTATCCAGCAGCCACTTTGGGCGCGGCCCCCAATCGAAAGCCACTTTCCCATACGACACTAGACTAACTCAGACGAACTCAAACCACGGAATACACATGGTAAGACGAACGGAGTTCAAGAAGATACAAACATCAGGTCAAACATGACTCAAGGGTAATCACTTACTGACGGCACTCTAACTAGAGACCTGACAACTAAGGTTAACCACGAATCATTATTCGACTCACACAAAGAGGATATGACCAATTATGACAACATCACAATACAACAGTCAACTCAAAAATCGAGGACTAAAACAGGAACACCAAATCATCCATACGACAGGGTCCTTTTAAACAAAGCAAAACATGTCATTTCATAAATTAAAGCGGATACAGAAATTAAACTCGCACGGCAATAATCCGAAAGGACAATATTCCTCAAATTGATTTAATCATTAAACGACGATCAAGTTTTCTACAAGATCCAATCAGATTACAGTTATCCATCTCATCAAGGGTTAAGTTGTTCTTGGGTTTCTAACTCCTAAGGTTCAAGCATTGAACAGGCAATTTAAGCCATAAAGAGTTTCAACCAATTCATATTATTAAATCTCAGACAACCGTTAACCAACTCAAATAAGGTATTTAATCTCCCAATCAAAACGTCATTACATACCGGTCTAAAATCAGTCTCTACAGATTCATAATTTCAATTCCAGTTACATAATACGGATTACGGAATTAAAGATAAAGAAATTCAGTTGTAGATACTCATTTCCAACGCACATGATATAAACTTATTAATCTAAGAATGGACCCAAGCATAGCCAAATAACATTTGACGATGAAATTATCAATGTTAGAACTCAATTAGACGAGGTGCACAAATCATGAAATGAACTTGAATGACTAATTCACCTATAACTTCCATTATATACTCAATCAGAATCAAGTTATCATTTATCGTGATATGTCCTTTAATCATAATTCAGAACAAATAAAAACTTAACATTAAAAATTAACTTCATTGACATGATACTAAAATCATATGTATTTTTTTTTTATACCAAGCCAAATACAATGAAACAACCATTTTATTTTATTTTTTTAAACCATGTTTGAAACAACTAAAAACGCACTTTAAATAAAACGATGCTTCTTTGTTTATAAAGAAAAACATGATCAACACAGTGAAAACGCGGCGGCCGTGCCCTAACCCTAGCCGAGGGAGAGGGCGGCGGCGCTCACGGCGGTGCCACTCCACACAGCCAGGCGGCGGCGGCGGCGCCCTGCGGTGCCCGCAGGTCCGCGGCGCCCTGCGGCCACCGCGGCCCTGCGGCCACCGCAGTGTGCCGCGGCCCGGGACAACGCACCAGCGAAGGGTTTGACGAAAACCACGGGAAACGAGCGGAACAAAGGGGTGCGAGCGGTGGAGAGGGGAGGGAGCGGGTGGAGCTCCGCTCCCCGCCTCCCATCCCCAAAACACAGGGTTGCGCTAAACATAACGCCCAGCTCGGCTTTGAGCATAAATTTCGCTCATAAAAAAAAACCACAGTCCGAAACAATAACAAAGACGCCCAGCTATGATTCGAACCACAAAGCACAGGGGGGGGGGTAAAACAATAATATATTCTTTTTTTAAAAAAAAAAAACAAAAACACACACACAGTCCGAAAATTACCACCAACGCCCAGCACAGGTAATTTCATAAAAAAAAATTTCCAATTCAATATAATTTCGAATTCAACATACAAGAATTCCATCTTTTCCTTTCAACACAGCAAACCCCATAATAATAAAACACAGTCCAATCAAGAGATTAACACTATGATTCTTCAATAACAAAACCAATTCTTTCAACCAGAATTTCTTTTGGCAACAAGAAAATGATTCGGACTCCTACCTTTATTCGCAATCCTGGCGAGATCGGCTGAAGAATCCCAATCTCAGCTGCCAAGCCTCCAATTTTCCATCTCCAATCCAAAACTTCCCAAAAAATGTCCATCCTCTCCAATTTCCCCAAATTGGGTAATATGGAAGAGTTGACTCCCAATTTCTATTTTTGGAATTTAAAACTTTATTTACAATTAATTCCTCAAAATTTTATCCTTTTCTACTAGCAACAATATAACTTGCTTTATCAATTCAAAATTCGATTTTCTCAATTAATCAAATTTAGCCGTTCAAATTTAATAATCCAACAGAACACAATCAATCTATTGCGATAATAAAAACAAACTTTCTTTTTCGACAGCATATATAAATAATGCATTTAATATTCAAAATCAGACATTAATTCAAATTTACTCCCAATTTAAAACAGGCAATTCATTAACAACGAAAGTCGCATAACGAATTCTCAATCAATTTAATCCATTAATCTTCAATGCACAAACGCATATATTTAATCAAGAAATTACTAAGGACTAATTCATCAATTAACCAGACACACCAGGCACGCAAACCGAGAAGGTCAACCAAACAGATGACTCGCAAACCCAAACCAACAGGGATTACCGACGACGACTGGCGATGCTCACTAGAGCACGACGAAGGTCAACTAGGGTCTCACGACCACCTAATCCGACTCTAGGGATTAACAAGGGTACACTCAAACCTGCAAAACCAGGTGACGACGAACCTCGCACTCATGCGACTTCGTACCTGGAATCTCCTGCAACAAAAGATCATACATGCATACATTTATAAAATCTAATGAAAGCGTTAGTCCGATACTAAAATCACGAAATAGGTACACTGAATAACCTGCATACAACTAGTGAGAAAACCACATCAATAGCTATGCATAAAATCAGCATCTGATTATAATCATAATATCACGATAAACTGATCAAGATTAAACCAAGGTTAGAGATCGATTACGGTAGGGGTACTACATATAATTGAATCGAGATGACCTAAGTGTTGCTTGCGTAAAATAGGCAGTATTAATCATTTCAATACGCAAATCGAAAATGCCTTCAATGATACTCTGATGATCATGTCCCGAGACAAATTTGCACATATTAATGATTAATTTTTAGACAGTAGACAAGAAAAATATCATGTTTCTTCCTTGTTCCTCTAGTCAAAGACATCCTGGAGTCACTCAGAAATCATGATAGCGAAAATCAATATAGAAAAGTTAAACAATCATGTTAAAATCATTATCCAAAACTATATCATCCATGCATTTAGGTTGTCTTTGTGATAGTTTGATGGTTGATAATTTGATCTTGTGTTCACTGTTAGATGTGTCTCAGTTTTTGTTTGATAAGAGTTGTCTAACTATTTATTCTACCTGTTTGATTAAGCTCAGAATTGATCTGAAGTTTTGCCTGCAGCTAAGTGCAGGATTTTACCCCAAGCCTAGAAACAAATTCGTTATGGCATACCCAATGATCCAAACCATGGTGAGAGAGCAGCCGCGATGCCTGCATATGTACAAAGGCTTTATGATGGATATGAACAGTGCTGATGGAAAATGAATGCAAGCGGAAAGATAGATGAACTAATAGATGGAAGAGATAGCGGACAGATAGCGCCTATTTGCCAGGTTTTCACCATCTATTTTTATTGCACTTTTTCATATATTTGATTTTTTTTAGGGGGGGGATTTTCTGCTTTTTCACTTTTTTTGTTTTTTTTTCTGAATTTTCATTGTTTTTGATTTTTTTGCTTTTCAAACATAGAATTTCCTCAAGTGCATGCTATTGATGGGTTCCTCAAGTTGATCTCCATCTTGTGTTGATAGTTGATATTCTTTTGATCCAAATACTATTGTGATCACAAATGGACCTAACCAGTTTGGTTCAAATTTGCCTTTCTTTTCTCGATCTGCCTGATTTCTTGGATTTTCTTTTAGCACTAGTTCTCCAACTTGAAAAATGTGTGGTTTGACCCTGTGATTATAACTTCAGCACATTCTTTGCTGATATACATTTAGATGATCAAAGGTATTTTGTCTTCTTTCATGGATCAGTTCTAACTCTTGTAATCTAGATATTCTTTGTTCTTCATCTGGGATGAGACCTTTTAATGATACACGTAGAGAGGGTATCTCTACTTCGATTGGCAATATTGCTTCTGATCCGTATACAAGAGAGAAAGGTGTGGCACCTATTGGTGTGAGGATACTGGTATGGTAGGCCCATAGAGCAGGGTTCAGTTGAATGTGCCAATCTCTTCCAGCATCATTTATTGTATTTTTGAGGATTTTCAGAATAGTTTTGTTAGATGCTTCTGCCTGTCCATTTCCTTGTAGATAATATGGTGTGGAGAATTTGTGCTGGATTTTAAACTTCTCACATAGCTCTTGTACATCTTGATTCTTGAATGGTCGCCCATTATCAGTGATAATGATTATTGGTATTCCATAGTGACATATGATGTAGTTCAAGATAAATTTTGCAATTTGTTTTCCTATGATGTTTGTGAGAGGTACAGCTTCAATCCATTTTGTAAAATATTATGTAGCTATTAGGATGAATTTGTGACCATTAGATGAAGAAGGATTTATCTTTCCTACTAGATCAAGACCCCATTGACAAAAAGGCCAAGATGTTGTCAAAGCATGAAGTTCTTGTGCTGGTGCATGAATCAAATTCCCATGGATCTGACATTGTTTGCATGTTCTAGCTATCTGAAAAGAATCTCGTTCCATAGTTGGCCAATAATAGCCCAAGTGTATGATTTTTTTCGAAAGGGTAAGACCACTTGAATGAGTGCCACAAATGACATTATGGACTTCATGTAAGGCCTTCTCATATTCTTCTTGTTCAAGACATCTTACCTCGTTTAAACAAGATATCCGCAACAAGAGTAAAATGGGAGGATTGGTGAATAAAGTTTCTCTTTTGGTTCTTCGATAAATTGGGAGGTAGGGTATTATCTTTCAGGTATGTGTAAGTTTGGCCATAGCAGGAGGAAATGTGTCCAATAAGTTGACAGATGGTTTGGGAATCAGGACAATTATGAGCAAGATAAAACAACTCTTCCACTAGGAATTCATAACGTTGTTGATTATCCTGTGTCTGAAGGAGAGAAGCAAGTGTAGCCATAGCATCTGCTACTTTGTTGTCATTTCTTGGAATCTGTTCAAAAGTTATTTCTACAAAGTATTTCTTGATATCATCAACCATCTTTTTATAAGGCATTATCTTTTCATCCTTTGTTTGATAGTCATCATTAATTTGATTGATAACGAGCTAAGATTCTCCAAAGACTTGAAGTTGTGTAATGTCCCATTCTATAGCCATTTTGATACTTGTAACCAAAGCTTCATATTTTGCAGTGTTGTTGGTGCATGGAAAGCTTAATTTGTATGTTTTTGGGATTGTATGACCTTGTGGTGTGATTAATAGAATACCTACTCCTGATCTGTGTTGTGTTCCATTATTGAAGCTTTCTCCTGGACTGATATTTGGGTGATGTATTGTAATATATGGATCAAACCCTGGAATGTCTATATATGACTAGGTAAAATTGATTTGCCATCCTTTGAAGGATTCCAAATATTTATGTCTTGTTGGTTTTGATAGAGATATTGTTGGATGTAGATCAGTTGTATCAATGATAATTGCCTCTACTGGCTCTATTAGGATAGATAACTTCTCTTGATAAACTTCAGGTAAGGTGTCAAATCTCCCATCCTCTGGTGCCTCGAGGAGGTTTTCACCATCAGATACGTCCTTTATTTTTACTTTTTCATGGTCTAGTGTTGCCACTAAATGGTTTTCAACATTAGACCTGATATTGTTTTCTTGATTTTCACTTTTGCGACTAGGAGATTTGGCACCCCCATGAATCAAAGATACGTTAGTAAAATCCCTGGTGAAAGTTGTTGTGGGTTTGATTTCATTCAGATATAAGGATATGGCATGGTCCTTAGAAAAGGTATCAATAGCAGTAGGTTCTTCATTTTCCCAGTCCATAGGTTCAGGATAGATTAACGGTAAAGGATCTTCAGGTTGAGATGTTTCAAAGATATTAGGGGTCATGATAGAGACGACAGAGCTTTTGATATGTATGTCGATGCCTAGAATGGTACTCTCGTTAGAATGACCTTGCATAAAAAACTCTTGATCATCCTTGGTTAAGTCCATGTTAATTGAATGTGATTATGATTCAAGTAGGCTAGTTTCTAGCGTGTGTTCCGCATATGCATGAACTACATCGACTTCTACATCTTCATCTTCCCTTTCAATTTCAAGTTGCTCTTGTTTGTTTTTCCATGATAGCAAATATTCTCCATTCCCTTGATCTTTTAGCTGCATTTGTTTTTCCATGTTTGACAAAATTGATGCAAATGATTGTTCCTTGGATTGTGTGCTTGAAACTGCTACCTCTTTGTTATGTGAAATAATGACCTCTTGAGCTGATTTCAAATTATTAGAACACTGCAATGGATTTGAGTTTGTTGATATTGTGATTTCATGTCCATTGTATGGAAATTTTAAGCACTGATGACATGTTGATGTAATAGCTTATATGTCATGTATCCATGGTCTCCCCAAGAGTATGTTGTATGGTAGGTCCACGTCCTGAACTTAGCATGTCATGTCTTTTTGCAAACGTCCTACTCTGAGGGGTAATACCACAATTCCTTTTAGAGTAATGTTATTCTTCACCATATGCTTTGATTTTTATCCTTTTCTTGGGATCAACTGCATCTTCTAAATATCCTAGAGGATGAACAAGACTCAAAGAGTAAATGTTCAACCCAACCCCCCATCTATTAGGACTCGTTTAACAAGCGTTTCATGAATGAGGACTTCAATTTGCAATGAAGCGTTATGGGGATGCTGCAATGAATTATTGCTTGGATATGAAGGAGATGAGCTTTGAATAGGATCCTTTGAAATAGGTTTGATGGCAATTATGGATATCCCTTCGAGAACTTCATCTTTGGATGTATTCTTTGGTGATGATGTTATGGAAGATTCTTGCAAGCTTTCAGGAGGTGTAGGAATAGATGCCTTTGGAGAGTCAATTTGCTTATAGGGGGATGAACCATTGTTAGATATGGGCATGGGATTTTGATCTTCCTCAGCCAAATCCTTTAGAGATCTCTTTAAAAGTTGCATAAAAGAGCCACCTTTCTTCGGAGATGTATTTGAATCCTTGTGAGGTTTTAACATAGTTGGATTTTGAATTTGAACTTGTTTGATTTCTCTAATATGTTGGCTTGTTATGTGTATTTTGCTTTGGTATGTCATGTTGATATGATTTTTAGCTATTTCAAATGAATCTATTTCTATTTCAGGGGTTTGATTGTCCAAAAGTTGTTTTGGTAAGTGATCAATTGCCAATGTAAATGTCATATAGCAATATGACATGAAAAGATGATTCAAGTGTTTAAAGGTTTGCCAGTTTTTCAATCTTTGGTTTTGGAGTGCAATGGTGATGATTTGATAAGAACCAAGTCCAGTAGGAACGATATATCCTACAATGTGGGACAAAGTTATCTTGACCAAACATTTTAGTTTTGTGATAGAGGATGATAGATCCTAATGAGAAACTATGTTTGAGTGATCAGTTTATCAAAGAGGGTGATAATGCACTTTGAGATGTTTAGATCTTGAACTTGTTGAGGGTGAGCACTTTGAAAATCTTAAGGTGTTTATCTTCTAGAGTCTGATTTTGATGGATGATAACTTGACCAAGCAAACCAAGAAGACAATTTAAGCATAGAATGACAGATAACAAATGTTTATGATTACTGCAAATTGATCAAGCAGAATGATAGACCTGCAAAAGCCATGCAAAGTTGCAGTTCTGGACTGATAAAAATAGAGACTCGTACGAAAATACTTCATGAACCATACGATAAAAGATACAAGACTAGACAACAAATCAAAAATTTCCTTTGAAAAAGTAGAGACTTGTACGACAAAACTTTATGAACCATACAACAAAATAGATTCCTCATATGATAAATCACTTGACTCGTACGACAGAGAATAGGACAATGAAAAATATGTTTATATTTGCCGAATTTGATTACTGAATTTTGGTGTTTTGCTTATGTTTTCCAGTTTTAGATGTCTGATTTTTCAATTTAGGGATGAATACACAACAAACACATGATGTGATAAGTGACTCCAAGCATGCTAAACCCTAAAGAAATTGGCAGAGGAGAGAAACCCTTTGCTTGCTGACTTAGGTACACACCCAATAGCTAATCAGAATATGTTCGTTGAGCATCACGCAATGGATTCTCAATACCATATTATCCTACTCCAAACACTAATGGGGGCATGATATGGAAAGTGTCTTGGGAGAGTTACTATCTCCCTTGCACAAATATTATCATCCTTTCGGAGGTGAATCGTGTAGCTTCTATTTTAACTAGAACTAGTAAGGGATCCATTCGACGCATCGAGGTATAAACTCAATTAAGAGGTCTCCCAGCCTTGAAAACCAAGGTTTGATATACCCGAAGGTATAGAGGAGAGTTATTCCCGAACACTGTCATTGACTTGATTTTCATCAAATCACATTTATTTTATAGTGGGTTGGATTACTTAGCGCTAGTCATTCCCACTTAGGTCGTTCCCCTCACACCGACCGTAATGGATTTAAGAGTTTTTAAGCTCCTCGGGAGGGAGGCCTGCTAAAGATATGCACTAATAAAAGTAGAAGATGAGTCTAGCTTTCTAATCACCTAAGAAAGGCGAGAGCATACTCGTCTATCATCAAAATCACATAAGACATGATAGTTCATTTCCTTTAGCAAAATTGAAGTGTGCCTAGAAAACTTTAAGGAATACACAAAGTTTAGTTGAATTCATAGGCAACCTACAAAATAAATCCATTAGTAGTCACGATTGTGTATTGAATTTGGTCTTTGACAAGCGTATCTACGAAAACATCCTGCAAAACTTGTTAGGCTGCCAAAAATCTCACAAACAAGTCAGGATTAGCATTAATAAATGATCAAATTCAACATGAAAATCCTAAAAATCACAATCTGTTTGAAGACACAGATGCAAAGAATCATACGGCATTATTTATGAGATAAAATGACACAGATTTAAATTTCAGACATAAGCCAAAATAGACTCGTATGACATAGAATTTACCAACCAGAAATTCATATGACATGAATTTAGCTTTCATACGACAAGGCAAATGAACTCGTACGACACAGGATTCACTTCATACGAGTCAGGAATTTACCAACCATAAATTTGTATGACACAGAATTAGGTCTTGTCCCAGCCTAAAAGGAAGTTCGTACGAGTTGGAAAATCAACTCATACAACATTCTGAATTAGATCCGGTAGGAAAGAAGTTTTGTTGAATATTGAGAGGCCAAAAATGATGATTCTAGCCCCACGTTGGGTGCCAAAATGTCGTGCATGTGAAGTGTGTACCTATTATACCTGCAGCTACAACACAAAACACTCAATAAATAATTACAAGCAATGGTTAGAAAATTAATCAACGAAAGATAAAACTGTAGCTTCCTAAAATTGTGACACTTGCAATTTCGACTGCATTTGGGTCTTCACGATGGCGGCGCAACGTTGAACCTGAATGGAGACCCCGAAACCTGTTTACGACACCAAAAACTGCATTTTTCTGCACCCTGGCCTGATCCCTCCTTGCACCCTGCTGTCCCGAGAGGTGGGACCATGGCGCCCAGCGCCCTGGTCCCTGGCCCTATTTTGGGCCCGGTCTCTAGTGGGCATCGGGTCTTTAAGTTTGCAAATTGGAAAATAATGTTTCCTGGTCAGCCTAAGGTTGGGAAAATCAGTCTATCAGCCCTAATTGACAAGTATATAAACTACATTTCCCCTCCCATTTGGGGAGGTAAGAAAGAGGAAGAAAATAAGCAAGAGCAAGATGTGGAAGTGATATTCAAGCATTCAAACATTCAAGCATTCAAGCATTCCTTCAAGCAATTGAGCATTCTAAGTCTCCATTCAAGGCTAAGTGTTGCATTCAAGACAAGGATTCAACCATTGAAGAGGAGATCACTTACAACATACAACATACATTACACCTTCGCATGTAAGAATACAAACATTCTTACAACAAGGTACGCGGCTGTAATTGAAGATCTGGAATCCTTGTGCAGAGACGAACAGATCCCCCTTCGTTTCGCGGATTTTTCGGAGGACCGTGTGCACGTCGGGCGCCATCGTCCCGTCAACTTTTGCTCAAATTTGCAGAAAAGCACCGTCTCGACATTTTACTACTAATTCCAGGTCCGTAGCTTCATCCCATATCCCTATCTCTGTTTATAAGCGAATCTTTCCTACTTTACATGCATTCCTAGTTCAATCTTTCTATCTACATTCTTTACAAAAGAGGGTATCCTTGATGTCACAACCCTTGAAACTCATTTAGAATCCAATCTTGCATTACGTGGGATTGGATCTTGTGGGTTTCAACCCCTCTTTTGAATGTAAAGTCTCTCCTAAGTGAAAACCATCAACCCTAGTGACTCCCCCTTCTCTCTCCTTGGAGTTGGGGAGGGGAGAACAACTAGGGTTCAATTTTTCCGCTTTACATTTTGGTGAACCCAACGTGAACATCCTCATTCTGATTATTCATGGTTGGATCTGAAAATTTTGCTTTCCTAATTATATTTCCATGTTTGATCTTTTGCAAATTTTAGAGGCTAATTGCATAAAAACCCTAAAATTTTCTTTTTAGTAATTAAACTTGTGAAATGTTTAATTGTTAATGCTTGTTTCAGATTTACCCTTCTATTGCAAATTGTCAATTCATATTTGTGCTTTAATTCTGAAAATTAAGTGGTTAAATGTCAAAACCTTAATTTTTAAAACCCTCTTGATTCAACCTTTGACTGATAATTTCACTAATCAAAACACCTCCAAATCGGCTGTAACTTTGGATTCCGCAATAAAATCACAATATCTTTCATCCCTGAAAATTTGGAAAAAAGTTGCGAGGACTGTGTGCACCCCGAGCGCCCTCGTCCCCGACATTTTTTCTGAAATTTCGGGAGCTAGATCTTACTGTATTTTTCTACTAAAATCTAGAATTTTGGCTGATTTTATCAATTTTAACACTTTCAAAATTAAAGTCAAAGTGGGTCTAGTGATTGCTTGGATAAAGGCTTCTAATCATTCAAAAATTGTTGAAATTGAAATTCATATCAAAATTGTGTTTCTTACAGTCCTAAATCTGAAAAGTGTGTTGGCATTCATTCGAAATTTCAGTGTTTTATTCAAATTTTTGCAGTTTGTGACTTTTGAAATTAAGTGTTTAATTGCAACAACCTTGATTTCCACTTTCAAATTTGAATTTTGCATGAAATCGGGTCAACTTTTAAATTTCAAAACTTGCATTGCTTTTAGTATTCCCTCTAAAATCATAAAATTCAAAATTTCAGTTTCCCCCTCTTTTTCAAAATTCAAATTTTGCATTTTTCAACAATCTTGGTAGGGTTCAATTTTGAGATTGCAACTTTAATTTGGCCTATCTACAGATCATAAAATCACTCAATTTTTTCAGATTAGCTTTAAAATCATCATAACTTTCATCCCTGAAAATTTTGAAAAAAGTTGCGAGGACCGTGTGCACTCCGTTCGCCACGGTCCCTGACATTTTTTTCGAAATTTCGGGAGATTGTCCTGATTGCATTTAACAGCTTAAATCTAGGAGATTGGCTGATTTTATTGAAGTTTGGTACCTCTAAAATTCAAAATCTTCTCTCTCTCTTTAGTGCATGAGTTTTACAACAATAAGTCCTACTTACACTATTCCCGTTAGACGAAGCCTTAGAATTAAGTCTTTCCAAGGTTTAATTACCAAGGAGATGGAACCTAATTTGAATGGCCTTTTTAACGAGGACATGGGTAATTCCTCTAATCCTCTTAATGATGAAGAAGCTCTCCATGAGGTTTCTGTAGAACAACTTTCGAAATTGGATAACCAATTTGATGATTTTTGACAATGGATGTCTCAAGAATACCCCGATAGTCAAGCTCTTTCATTAATTGAGGGTCTAAAACGTATGGTTCAAAGTGATAAGAATGGAATTGATATTTTGCGTGGTATTGCACACATTGTGGATTCGAATGTGATGCCTATGAAAATTTGTGCCAAAACCTTAGGTTATACACAACCTCCTACTCAAGTTAATCATTCTATTCCTTTGACAACTCCTATTGCTATTATACCTACTTTTACATCAAACATAATGACTACTTCAATACAAGACATTCCACCTATGATCACCAGTCATGGGGGCAATCCTTCTTCTTCAATCAACCCTCTTCCTTCATTCAATCTAACTTCTTCATTCATTCCTTCAATGAGTGTTCCTATTACATCTCCACAAATAAACATGACACAAGGGGGCAATTCATTTAACCCTTCCATTCCTCCTTGTAGTGTTCCTCCTTTCCAATCATCTCCTATGACTAACTATCATAGTGTCCCACCACCTTACTCAATACCTTCTTTCAATAACATAACACCTCCATCACAATCTAACACGTCTAATATGAACTCTTCGACTGAAGCAACCATTAACAATCTTGCACAAACTGTCTCTTCTTTACAGCAACAAATTGCCTCTATGAATCAATCTAAGTTTAGTGTGCCCACATTTGATGTTGCGAGCCCACTTTCTCTTGACATTGTTCGAGCTATCCCCCCTAAACATGTTGAAATTCCGCATTTGGAGCTTTATAATGGTAAGGGTGATCCTCTAACACATGTTAAGACCTTTCAAACAATATGTACCGATTTTGCTTATGACGAAAGGTTGCTTGCAAAATTGTTTACTAGAACATTAAGAGATAAAGCCCTACAATGGTATTGCTTGTTGCCTTCCTATTCTATTACTTCTTTCGAACAACTTGCAAATGCTTTTATTCAACAATTTCAAAACAATATAAGTCCTAAAGTTACTTTGATTGATTTAATGCATTGTAAACAAGGTGTTAAAGAAAAAGTGACTGATTTCATTGGTAGATATAAGCATTTGTATGCTCAAATTTCTTTTCCAGTACCTGACAATGATATTCAAAGAATCTTTATTTCTAATTTACAAAAAGATATTAGAGAAAAACTTCTGTTTTCTGAGTTTACTTCTTTCCAACAGTTGTGCGCAACTCTTCACAATTATCAAATGACTGTGAGTCAAATGGAACAAGCAAATCCTATGGCTCCGAGTGATAAGGGTGATAGTAGTCAACAACCATTTGGGAAGTTTAAACCGAACAGAGAGTCCATTAAATTCAATGAAAACATCATCAACAACAATGTGAATGCAGCATCAGGTGTACCTCCTATTTCTAAGTTTTTCAAGAAAGAAAGAAAGTTTACTCCTTTGAATGAATCATTGCATAGTATTATGAATAAGTTATTAGAACAAAATGTGCTTACTCTTCCTCCTATAAAGCAAATAGATCCTGCAAAGATTAACTCACCCTATTTTGATAACAAATCTTTTTGTCAATTTCATCGTCATCCTAGGCATGATACTAAAAAATGTTTTGCTTTAAAGGGTAAAATTCAAGATTTGATTGATAATAATACTATCTCTATTTCTGGTGTGAATGATAAAGGCAACACATCTGTAGCTCCTCCTAACCAAAATCTTCAGATTTTTACTAATCCATTACCTTCTCATACCTCTAATGCGATTGATACTAATGATTCCTCTGTCTCACCTGATGATCTTGTGTCTATGACTCTGAATGTGATTAACTTTGTAGAGCAGCAGAAAATCCCTAAAGAACCTTCCATCACCTTTGATTCTAGTGAAACTATCAGGGCACCTGATCGTCATTTATATATAGTTGCAAAAGTCAAGAATACACCTTGTCGTGGAGTGCTTATTGATCCTTCTTGTAAGGTTAATATCATTACTAAAGAATTTCTTTTTACTTTGCAATTGAATCAAGTGATCTATGATGAAACAAATGTGGTTGTGAAACTATTTGATGCATTTTCTTCTCCTGCAATTGGTTCTATTACATTACCTATTGAGGTCCATAACAAATCCCTTGATGTGGACTTTGCTATTATTCCATCGTCTGAACAATTTCGTGTGAAGCTAGGCTATCCTTGGCTATCTTCCATGAAAGCTATTGCTTCTCCTATTCACAAGTGTTTGAAATTTCCCCATAATGGTGAAGTTGTTACTGTCAATCATAGTCTCTTTAAACCAGCTGAAATAACTTCTAGCGTTCCTATTGATTATTTTTGGCCTAAAAAATTCCAATCTCTTCCACCGCGGAGTGATCATCTTTTCAAATCTTATCAAAAGTGGAAGAAAGATATGATCCTATCTCTAAGTGAACCTAGAACACCCAAACTTGACATTCCTATCGTTCTTGAGAAGGAAGTTCTTCCTTTGAAAGATAAAACTAATGTCTTTCCTCAAGAAGATTCCCAACCCATTCCTATGAATGTGACTATGCCTATATCTAATAAACTTCCTAAAAGTAGACCTATACCTCCCCATCATGATGGACTTGGTCTCCTTCCTAAACCAAATATTCCTCCCTTATATGGAGCAGTTCCTCCTCCTTCCTCTTATGGAGAGAAGAGACCTTCCTCTTCTCCTATTGTTAAACCTAAGAGACCACAACCTAAACACCCAAGTGATAAAGATGAGAACATTCCTCCTCCTCAACTTCCTACTAAGACTAGACAAAATCATTCTGCATGTGAATGCCAACGAAAGCGTCGTCTTAGAGCTCAGGCAGCTGCTTCTCAAACTTTGCATTCCCCAAAAACACCTTCAGCCAGTATTATTCCATTTTCTCCTCAGCCAACAATTGAGCCGAAATCTCCTAAACATAGGATGCATGATGGTCTTGATCCTGTGCGAGTTAAAGATCCTATTTTTATAAATGTTGATGATGATATAGATGAAAATGTTATTCATGATAAAAATGTTACTCCTGTTCATTATGATAGTGAATATGAATATGTTGATGTTGATAACCATTTATCTAACGAATTTTCTAAAGCACTTATCCTAGCTCCTAGACAAGAACACCGTGGCTTGGGATATGAACATAGCCCTTGTTTGGATCTTGTGATAGCTCCATCTACTGTGTTGGATGTTCCTCCTCTAACGTGTTTCCTACCTTCCCGAAATATTGATCAGCAAGATCGGGGGGTGGATGACATGCTAGACTAGTTTCATTAGCATAGCAGACTCTCTCCTCCTCTCTTGATCTCTTTTGTTACTTCTTCTATGTGTTATTCTCATTCTTCTATCTGTTGTCCTTAGTGTTGTCTACTTGAGGACGATGCAAAACATTGAGATCTCTTTTGGTCTCTCTCATGTTGACTCAAAAGACACATGTGTTCCCTTCTTCTAGGTGACCTTCCTTGATTGGGGAATGAAGAACAATTATGCATACATACATATGATATACATGAATTATCATACAGCATACTGACCCCGAGGAAAGCGAAGTCACCTTGTGCTTTGTGTTTTGTGTCTATTATCCTTGGGCTTATCTCACACTTGGGGGCTAAATCCTTGTGATAACGTGCTCCTTTCTCATTTCTTATATGTATCACTACCTTAAAGCAATCACCCCCAGTGAGGCATGTGCGATCGCTTTAACGTAGGGGGGCATACATCCCATCCATATCTTTTCAAGATACTTGAAAATTTCTTGACAAATTTAGCTTTGCCTTGAAAATTGTTGATATCTTTCTTGCATGACTCATAGTGAGGGAACCTTACTACTGACAGTCATGGTTCTCCCTCGTGATCTTCCCTTTTACTTTGTCAATTGAAGTCATAAGATCCTTAATCCACTGGGGGCTTGGTGTATCTTGCCTCCTTGACGTGGTGAAAGTTTTTCAATGTTGTTTCCTTGTACTTTACCAGAAGTATGAGCGTACGCTTATACTCCCACTAAAGTGGAGGCTAAATGTACCATCCTAAAATTGTGACACTTGCAATTTCGACTGCATTTGGGTCTTCACGATGGTGGCACAACGTTGAACCTGAATGGAGACCCCGAAACCTGTTTACGACACCAAAAACTGCATTTTTCTGCACCCTGGCCTGATCCCTCCTTGCACCCTATTGTCCTAGGAGGTGGGACCATGGCGCCCAGCACCCTGGTCCTTCAGGACTAGGGCGCCCAGCACCCTGGTCCCCCAGGACCATGGCACCCAGCGCCCTGGTACCTGGCCCTATTTTGGGCCCGGTCTCTAGTGGGCATCGGGTCTTTAAGTTTGCAAATTGGAAAATAATGTTTCCCGGTCGGCCTAAGGTCGGGAAAATTAGTCTATCAGCCCTAATTGACAAGTATATAAACTACATTTCCCCTCCCATTTGGGGAGGTAAGAAAGAGGAAGAAAATAAGCAAGAGCAAGATGTGGAAGCGATATTCAAGCATTCAAACATTCAAGCATTCAAGCATTCCTTCAAGCAATTGAGCATTCTAAGTCTCCATTCAAGGCTAAGTGTTGCATTCAAGACAAGGATTCAACCATTGAAGAGGAGATCACTTACAACATACAACATACAACATACAACATACATTACACCTTCGCATGTAAGAATACAAACATTCTTACAACAAGGTACGCGGCTGTAATTGAAGATCTGGAATCCTTGTGCAGAGATGAACAGATCCCCCTTCGTTTCGCGGATTTTTCGAAGGACCTTGTGCACGTCGGGCGCCATCGTCCCGTCAACTTTCGTTCAAATTTGCAGAACAGCACCGTCTCGACATTTTACTGCTAATTCCAGGTCCGCAGCTTCATCCCATATCCCTATCTCTGTTTATAAGTGAATCTTTCCTACTTTACGTGCATTCCTAGTTCAATCTTTCTATCTACATTCTTTACAAAAGAGGGTATCCTTGATGTCACAACCCTTGAAACTCATTTAGAATCCAATCTTGCATTACGTGGGATTGGATCTTGTGGGTTTCAACCCCTCTTTTGAATGTAAAGTCTCTCCTAAGTGAAAACCATCAACCCTAGTGACTCCCCCTTCTCTCTCCTTGGAGTTGGGGAGGGGAGAACAACCAGGGTTCAATTTTTCCACTTTACAAAAACCATAGCTAATTGATCTATTGCCTCTTATTAAATGCAAGTATGAATTTCGCTCTCAGATCTGATTATGCAAATTCCAGTGACTTGACTACACTTAAATGGAGGATATAAATGATGAAGATGCATAAGCAAGAAATGATAGCATGATTAAGCTACATGATTTCATGATTATTCTAGAAAATAAGCTAGAATGAAGATGCAATTAAGCTAAAATTGAACATGATAACAATGCTAAGAATGATTTGTTAAGATTGCATATGCTTATAATAACAATGCTTAAATGCAAATGAGATGGGATGAATGTGATCCTTTGAGCTCCACAATGAGGTCTATTTATAGGATTTTCCAAGGATAGGGGTGATGTGGCATGAATCAATGGTCGAGATTTGATCTGAAGATATCAATGGTTAAATTGGAGGAGGTTGGCAAAGAGGTTGAATTAAAGGGGACATATGTCATCTCTATGGTGACAAGTGTCAAGAGGCTTCTAGAAGAGGTTGGATGAAAGGGAACACTTAGTGACAAGTGTCACAAAGATTTTCTTATGAGAGGGAAAAGTTTTCAAGGAAAGGGGACATGGTGGTTAGGATGTGCAAGCTAGGATGGGGTTAGGCAAACCCGGGGTTAGATGGAATGGGTTAGGTTTAGGAGTGGTTAGGTTAGGTGGTTAGAAGCTAGGAGAATTTGAATTTAAAAATTCAAATAATAAGAAAAGGCTAATTAATCGCAACTACTCATGAATTTGATTTGTTTTAATTAATTAAATGATTAGAAGAAATGAATTTGATGATGAATTTGATGGGGAGAATTAATCAATTTGAATTAATTAATTAATGGGGATTATTTGAAAATGAACTTATTAAATAAATCCTTAAATTTATTAATAAGTAGATGAAAGGGGAAATTTAATCAAATTGCCAAGGAATTCAATTAAATTAGGAAGGGGGATTCATTAAATAATTTCTTATTTAATTAATTATCTTCAGACCATTTTTAGGTGTATACAATAACTATAGTCAAGATGTCCAAATTGTTCATGCTATAATTTGAGAATCTAATTATAATGAGTAAGCAATGTTATGGTATAAATGTTTGATGTAAAATGTGAAAGGTTTATAACCTGGAATGGTGATCTTCATTGCCCACTGCTACTAAATCATTGTTGTGTAACTCTTTGATCTCAATTGTATTTGGATGAAAAATTAGCCTACATGGCTTCCCCTATGTGAGCAATCTAATACATTAATAGGAGACTAATTGAAAGTGAATGGATACCCAAAATATTAATGAAATTTCCTCCTTCAATTTCAAAAAACCCTCTTGCTACAATTGAAGTTAGACTATCTGATAGGGAGGTAGGCCAAGGGGGTTGCCCAATTAGGCTTGTATTTTTGCTAAGTGATAGGTTGCTAGTTTCAAGGTGTAGACACCAAAATCAAAGTGCAAAAATTTTATAGGTGACCTAGAAACTCTCCTTGATCCACCTCCCTAAGTCAAACACTCCCTGGTTGCTCAAGGGCTTCAACTCCATTGTTTTAGGCTTTGTAGTCTAGCATCTTACTCCCTCTTTTGGAATTCATTCCCTCTATCCCTGACCTATTATCTGACTGCACAAGGTCTCCTCTTGATGAATTACAAGTTTGTGTCAAGTTCTACCCCCATGGGTGTCTTTGGTCTTCTATGGTTTGGAGCGTAGTAATCCTTCACAAGTGCTACAAACTGACTTATGGAGTCTATCTCACCAAATGTGTTAAATGCATGCAAGATTAACTTGTTTCAACTTGATTTGATGGGTTTTATGCTTTACAACCTTCCTTTGTGTACCTAATTTGACAAAAAAACCATATTTTAGGCCTAAAACGGGCTACAAGGAATTAGCCCCCTTTTTGGGGTTTTGTGTTCATCCTGCTCCAACGATGGACTTCCCGAAAAAAATAACCTTATAGTCTGATACCCTTTTGGAATTTCTTGAGGATTTTCTAAGTTTTAGCGTCCATTAGGCCTCCTCCATGACTGTCCCAAAAATGGGTGCAAAAAGAAGGGTTTGCTAGGGTTTTGGTGGCAAGAATCAACTTACAAACTAGAAACCTTCAATGTGAATCATTCAACCTTAGTTCTACCATGCCACATACTAATTAGGCCAAAAAAAAGTAGTTTTACACCTTCAAAGGTTAGAGAACAATATTTTACAAAAGATGCTCATAAGGAGTGCAACATTTACAACTTTTTCCTTTCTTGCTTTCCACAAACATATCATTGCATGAGTACCAATTACATTCAAAACATGTAAACATGTCTAACATTAGTGACAAAGGAGAACCACATTAGCCCTACACAAAAAGGCATTAGGCAATTACAAACCAATGAAACATTCAATGTCAAAACTTGTTATCGCTGCACTTTTCCTCTTTCACTGCATTTTCACTTCAACCTGCATTTACCACTGTCAAAACTCCTTTTTCAAAGGTCTGTCTGATGCCTTTGATCAATGCTCTATCTTTGAATGTTTGTTGACCTTCATACCTGCTATTTGGAAAAGGAAGATTGCATAATCAACTCACTAAGATGCAAAAATCAGTCACAATTGATTGTTATAGCCAGCTGGGCGTTACAACTTTGCCTAAAAGATCATTAACTGATCTCGGCAAACTCAAAACCCATGGGCAGGGTCAAAGACCACTCCTTGTTCTTGTTTGCAAACAAATAAAAGGAGATACAAGGTTTTACAAGCACCAATATATGGTGGAGAGTAAGCAAATAAGTGGAAACCAACACCAAAACAGTGACTCACTATTTTTTACACAATTTTCACAAACTGAAAAGTGCAACCATCTTTATCATGGCTCAGAAAGCCTCTATTCTTTCACATACAACTTGAACATCAAAACAGGTCTGTCCACCTGATGAATGCATTTTCTATAGAAGAGAAAAGCATCAAACTTCTTCAAAGACCCTAGCCAAATGGCACACTTGCCTAGGGCTCCATGGCCACAAAACTTCTTGCACCTACATTTTTGAAATAAAAACATGTATTAACATATCTTACAAGTTGACCAACTGGTTCTTGGGAAGCCATGAACATTTAGAGCTTCAAGAAGCCAAGTTGGTCAAGCATCCTTGCCAAATTCCTAGACAAGGCAGTGAAACTGTCAAAACCAATTAATTTTACTAAGAACTCAAAACTTAATGAAATTTGATGCCAGCAAAGGGAAAAGTTTCAAGAAACATAAGAGAACTTGAAAATGTAAGAACAGTACGGCCAAGTACAGTAGGTGTACGGACTGCTGCTCACATGGAGTTAAAGCTTAGAGGAAAACAAGATAAAAACTAGTGCAAACTTTCAAAATGCTTCATATCTCCACAAAATCAACCCTTACAATGGTTAAAGCAGGAGAATAAATACCTCTACAAGTCATTTATCCTCCTGTACAGACAGGTACATGTCCAAGAGCACTCAAATTTAACATTTTCATGTCTAAAATGACAACTTTTAATGCCTAGATGATGCAAGGTTGACCTCAAAGACTACCAATCACCTAAGAACACTAATCACACCTAAAAATCAAACAAAAAGCATGTCTACAAACTTTTCAAAACAAAAACACATTGAAAACTCACTTTTCCCAACATTTTGCCAGGCAACTCCAAACTAGCAACTTTGAGCAAAAAGATGAAAATAGGAAACATGACCACATAATGAGTTCAAAACTCGTCCAAACAACTTAGAACAACTCAAAAACATCTTAGACAAACTCTCCAACTCAAGAATAATAAAAATCAAACCTGCTATCAAACCTATGATGAAATGAAACTAGGTGCTCCTGCACCATACTCCCCCGGTGATAAAGAAGTCATGTGACTCCTTTGGGCAGAAAAGAGAGAGGAATACCAGCCTTGTGGAAGTCACTTTTAGGTATCCAAGTGGCTTCAGAGGTTGTTTGATCCTTCCACTTGATCAAATGTTCAAAGTAGTCATGTTGTCTAGTCTTCTTGATGATTCTGGAATCAAGTACCTGTTCAGGAATGGGAAAAGAAGAAGAGGGGAGAGATAGGTCAGAAAGGGAATGTGAAATGTTTGAAGCTCTTTGAGTCTCTTCTAGAGGCTACCCCTTGAAAGGTACCAAATCTGCAACATTAAAGATAGGAGACAAGGAAACATCAGCAGGTAAATCAATCTTATAAGCATTAGGACCATACTTAGCCAAAATCCTACAAGGCCCTATTCTTCTCATCTGTAACTTGGTAGGAACTCCCTTTTGCAATCTATATTTTTTGAGATGCACCATCACAAAATCTCCAACTGAGAATTGGACATCCCTCTTTGAAGCATCCACCCTTGCCTTGACTCTTGTTGTGGTGTCCTGCAAAGACTACTTAACCTATTCATGGATCTCTTTCAGAGACTGTGCCATATCCTCTGTTGTCCCACTAACATGTTGCAAGTTAGTCACATCATGTAACTCAAAAACACCTTTTGGATGCATACCATAAACAATCTAAAATGGACTCTTACCAGTGGATCTGTTTACACTATCATTATAGGCAAATTCTGCCTGTGGAATGAGCTGATCCCAGCTTTGTCCATACTCCTTGGTGAGACATCTGAGTAGATTACCCAATGTTCTATTCACCTCTTCTATTTGGCCATCTGTCTGTGGATGATAAGCTAAGCCAAAAGACAAGTTAGTACCCAATTTCTTCCATAAAGTCTTCCAAAAATGACCCAAAAACTTAACATCTCTATCTAACACAATGCTAGATGGCAAACCATGTATCCTGACAACATCTTTAAAGAAAAGGAAAGCAATATGACTAGCATAATTAGTAGTTTTGCAAGGTATAAAGTGAGCCATTTTTCTAAATCTATCAACAACCACAAAAATATTGTCATACCCTGCTTTTGTCTTTGGTAAACCTACAACAAAATCCATGTTGATGCACTCCCATGGCCTAGAAGGAATGGGAAGTGGCTGATATAAACTAGCATTAGTGCTATTACCTTTGGCCTTCTAACATACCATACACTACTCAACATACCTTCTGACATCTCTCTGCATCTTTGGCCAGTAATAGAAGTGTTGAACCAACTCTAAGGTCTTATTGAGACCAAAATGGCCACTCAAATACTCATTGTGTTTCTCTTGGATAAGGTTTTCTCTCATGGAACCTTTAGGAACACACAGTTGTCCTCCCCTGAATAACAAACCATTCTGCAATGTATAGTCAGCATACTCACTATGGAAATGATTCTCAAAAGTGTGACAAACTTTATAAGCAGCAGCAAAATCATCATCATTAGGATACAAATCTTGAAAGCAATCAATACCAATACTCTTAACTTGAATCTCCTGAATAGTCAACAGTCTCCTACTCAAAGCATCAGCTACTTTGTTACATTGGCCTTTCTTGTGCTTAAGAGTAAAGGTCTATGCTTGTAGGTATTCTACCCATTTCACATGCCTATGGTTGAGTTTATCCTGAGAATTCAAAAAACTGACTGCCTGGTCATCTATATACACAACAAACTCTTTAGGAAGCAAGTAATGCCTCCACTTCCTTAGTGCCTGCGCCAATGCATATAACTCTAAATCATAGGATGAGTAATTTTTCTTTGCATCATTCAATTTCTCACTAAAGAAAGCAACTGGTCTATTATCCTGACTCAAGACTGCACCTACTGCAAGATGACTGGCATCACATTCTATAGTAAAGAGCTTATCAAAACTAGGAAGGATTAACACTGGCTGTGTAGCAACTCTAGTTTTGAGTAACTCAAACCCCTTATTGGCTGCTTTTGTCCATTGAAACTTAACCTTATGACCACCCTTTATTGTATCTAATATGGGTGCACAAATTTCACTGAACCCTCCGATAAACTTTCTGTAAAACTGGGCTAGACCATGAAAACTCCTAACTGCACTGGCTGATTGTGGGGTTGGCCAACTTGTTATGGCTGCAACTTTAGATTGATCCATCTTAAGATCTCCACTAGACACGACAAAACTAATATAGACTAGCACTTGCTTCATAAAATCACATTTCTCAAGATTTATGGTTAACTGCTCATCAGATAATCTTTGCAAAACAATGGCTAAGTGTTTCAAATGCTCCTCTTTAGTCTTACTAAAAATGAGAATATCATCTAAGTAGACTACCACAAACTTACCAAGAAAATCCTGCAATACTTGATTCATTAACCTCATAAAGGTACTGGGAGCATTAGAGAGTCCAAAAGGCATAACCAACCATTCATAAACACCCTCATTTGTTTTGAAAGCAGTTTTCCACTCATCACCCTCTTTTATTCTTTTCCTGATGGTAACCACTCTTTAAGTCTATTTTTGTGAAATACCTTGCACCCCCTAAACAATCCATCAAATCTTCTATCTTGGGAATAGGGAATCTGTACCTTATTGTGATTTTGTTTATGGCTCTGGAGTCTGTGCATACTCTCCATGTTCCCCCTTTCTTAGGTGCTAACATTGTAGGTACGGCACAAGGACTTATACTCTTTCTTATTAATCCTTGATCCAACAACTCTTGAATTTGCTTAGCTACCTCTTTGTTCTGTTCAGGAGTCATCTTATAGGCTGCTTTGTTTGGCAAAGAAGCTCCTGGTATAAAGTCAATCTGATGACTAATGGCTCTAGGAGGAGGTAATGTTGTTGGTTGTCTATCACTGATGATGTCCTTAAAGTTATCAAGAATTTGCTACACTTCCTGTGGGATTTCAACTTGTTTTTCTTTCTTCTCCTCCTTAGGTTTCACTACAAGTGCATAACCAATCCCATCTCCCTCTTTCATGGTTTGGATGAACTCTCTTTCATTGACTAATAACACTTTAGGTGCCTGTGGTTTGTTGTTCTCTGTCTCTTCACAAAGGCACTGTATTTTGTAGACAATGTAATTCTTTTGAAAGGAATATGTGTTTTTGTCACCATCATGGTGTGCCTTTCTGTCAAATTGCCAAGTTCTACCCAATCGTAGATGGCAAGCATCCATAGGAAGGATGTCACATAGTATCCTATCCTTATATTCACCTATGTTGAAGTCTATCCATGCTTGTTCATTAACTAGGACATGTTGCCCCTTGTTTAACCAGGTTACCTTGTAGGGTTCATTGTACCTCATTCTAGGTAGGTTCAATTTGCTAACTGCCTCCTCTGAGATAACGTTATCTATGGAACCTGAATCTATAACCACCTTACATACCTTGCCCAAGATTTTGCACTTGATCCTGAACAATGCTCTTCTCTGAGACACTTCACACTTGTGAGGTTCTTGCATCAATACTCTCCTCATCATTAGACTCTCACCATCTTTGGGTGCTAGGTTCATTGCTAGAGTTCTTGTACTACTTCCTTCCTCCTAAACATAGTTCACTCTCTTTTCACCTCCATGGGAAGAACTAGGCTGTTCTGGATGCCTATAAGTAGGAATTTCTGACAGTTATAGCATTTCATGGTGGAGAAGTAAGACCCTCTACCTGGTCCACTAGATCTACCCCTTCCTGGGTTGCTTGATCCCCTACCCCTATAGTTGGGCTTGCTCTGAGAATCCCTACTTTGCTCTATAAGTTTAGATTCTCCCTGGGACCTTTGATCTATGTGTCTTCCCCCAAAACTACCTCTATGGCCTCTACCATCTCTGCATCTTCCTCTACCTCTATTATGCTGCTCTTGCTTCTTCCTACTCCTTTCCTCTACCTTAAGTGCAAGTTGATAGCACTTCTGGACTGTTGTAGGACATAACAAACTTAATTCTTCCTGAATGTTCCATCTCAAGCCATTAGATACCAAGCAACCTTGACATTTTCATCCTCTTGGATCTTTGACCTAAGGCATAGCTTCTGAAACTCCTTGATGTAGCTACTGACATCTAACTCTTTTTGCCTAAGGTTTTGCCTTTTCCTATGAAGTTGTATTTCATAGTCCTTAGGAATGTAAGTCTCTCTGATCTTGGACAACATTCCCTTCCAAGTTGCTATGGGCTTTTTGCCCTCTTTCTCACGTTCATCCTGAATGAACTTCCACCATGTTAAGGTAGCTCCTCTCAACCTGGACTTAGCCACCTTCACTTTTTGGGCCTCTATCACACCATCACATTCAAAATGGTTCTCAAGACCCTCAATCCACTCCATGACCACTTCTGGGTCCATTTTACCACTGAATAGTGGGACTCCTTCTAGTGTTCTCCCACTCATAGCCTTCAAGGCTTTCAAAAAGGATTCATTCTCTATCACAGGGTCTGGTAGAGGGATTTCATCCTCTATAGCTAATAGCTTACCCCTGTCTTCTGTTCCATCTATCTTATTGATGGCTTCATCTGCCTTCACTTCCACTTCTCCCAATTTTTTCTCTAGGAGGTCTAGCTTCACTCTGAGTAACCTATTTTCTTCTTCCTGATCTTCCATTTTCCTGGCTAACTCTGCATTTGTCACCATGGTTGCCAAATTGCTACTTCTTCCCAAGTGTAACTGTGCTCTAATACCACTATGATAGGGAGGTAGGGCAAGGGGGATGCCCAATTAGGCTTGTATTTTGCTAAGTGATAGGTTGCTAGTTTCAAGGTGTAGACACCAAAATCAAAGTGCAAAAAATTTATAGGCGACCTAGCAACTCTCCTTGATCCACCTCCCTAAGTTAAACACTCCCTGGTTGCTCAAGGGCTTCAACTCCATTGTTTTAGGCTTTGTAGTCTAACATCTTACTTCCTCTTTTGGAATTCATTCCCTCTATCCCTAACCTATTATCTGACTGCACAAGGTCTCCTCTTGATGAATTACAAGTTTGTGTCAAGTTCTACCCCCATGGGTGTCTTTGGTCTTCTATGGTTTGGAGCGTAGTAATCCTTCACAAGTGCTACAAACTGACTTATGGAGTGTATCTCACCAAATGTGTTAAATTCATGCAAGATTAACTTGTTTCAACTTTATTTGATGGGTTTTATGCTTTACAACCTTCCTTTGTGTACCTAATTTGACAAAAAAAACATATTTTAGGCCTAAAACGAGCTACAAGGAATTAGCCCCCTTTTTGGGGTTTTGTGTTCATCCTGCTCCAATGATGGACTTCCCAAAAAAAATTACCTTATAGTGTGATACCCTTTTGGAAGTTCTTGAGGATTTTCTAAGTTTTAGGGTCCATTAGGCCTCCTCCATGACTGTCCCAAAAATGGGTGCAAAAAGAAGGGTTTGCTAGGGTTTTGGTGGCAAGAATCAACTTACAAGCTAGAAATCTTCAATGTATCATGCAACCTTAGTTCTACCATGCCACATAATAATTAGGCCAAAACAAAGTAGTTTTACACCTTCAAAGGTTAGAGAACAAGATTTTACAAAAGATGCTCATAAGGAGTGTGCAACATTTACAACTTTTTCCTTTCTTGCTTTCCACAAACATATCATTGCATGAGTACCAATTACATTAAAAACATGTAAATATGTCTAACATTAGTGACAAAGGAGAACCACATTAGCCCTACACAAAAAGGCATTAGGCAATTACAAACCAATGAAACATTCACTGTCAAAACTTGTTATCACTGCACTTTTCCTCTTTCACTGCATTTTCACTTCAACCTACATTTACCACTATCAAAACTCCTTTTTCAAAGGTTTGTCTAATGCCTTTTCTCAATGCTTTGTCTTTGAATGTTTTTTGACCTTCATACCTGCTATTTGGAAAAGGAAGATTGCATAATCAACACATTAAAATGCAAAAATCAGTCACAATTGACTGTTATAGCCAGTTGGGTGTTACAACTTTGCCTAAAAGATCATTAACTGATCTTGGCAAACTCAAAACCCATGGGTAGGGTCAAAGACCACTCCTTGTTCTTGTTTGCAAATAAATAAAAGGAGATACAAGGTTTTACAAGCACCAATATATGGTGGAGAGTAAGCAAATAAGTGGAAACCGACACCAAAACAATGAGTCACTATTTTTTACACAATTTTCACAAACTGAAAAGTGCAACCATCTTTATCATGGCTTAGAAAGCCTCTTTGCTTTCACATACAACTTGAACATCAAAATAGGTCTGTCCACCTGATGAATGCATTTGCTATAGAAGAGAAAAGCATCAAACTTCTTCAAAGAACCTAGCTAAATGGCACACTTGCCTAGGGCTCCATGGCCACAAAACTTCTTGCACCTGCATTTTTTAAATAAAAACATGTATTAACATATCTTACAAGTTGACCAACTGGTTCTTGGGAAGCCATGAACATTTAGGGCTTCAAGAAGCCAAGTTGGTCAAGCATCCTTGCCAAATTCCTAGACAAGGCAGTGAAACTGTCAAAACCAATTAATTTTGCTAAGAACTCAAAACTTAATGAAATTTGATGCCACCAAAGGGAAAATTTTCAGGAAACATAAGAGAACTTGAAAATGTAAAAAAAGTACGGCCAAGTATAGCAGGTGTATGAACTGTTGCTCACATGGAGTTAAAGCTTAGAGGAAAACAAGATAAAAACTAGTGCAAACTTTCAAAATGCTTAATATCTCCACAAAATCAACCCTTACAATGGTTAAAGAAAAAGAATAAATACCTCTACAAGTTAGTTATCCTCCTGTATAGATTGGTACATGTCCAAGAGCACTCAAATTTGACATTTTCATGTCTAAAATGATAACTTTTAATGCCTAGATGATGCAAGGTTGACCTCAAAGACTACCAATCACCTAAGAACACTACTCACACCTAAAAACCAAACACAAAGCATGTCTAAAAACTTTTCAAAACAAAAACACATTGAAAACTCACTTTTCCCAGCATTTTGCCAAGCAACTCCAAACTGGCAACTTTGAGCAAAAAGATGAAAACAGGAAACATGACCACATAATGAGTTCAAAACTCATCCAAACAACTTAGAGCAACTCAAAAACATCTTAGACAAACTCTCCAACTCAAGACTAATAAAAATCAAACCTGCTATCAAACCTATGATGAAATGAAACTAGGTGCTCCTGCACCACTATCATCACCCAAGGTGATAGTAGACATGCTAGAGGGCTCTAAGTAAGAGAATTCAACCTATGAATAACCCATGTGGTATAAAGAATTCAAGTCAACAACCCAAGATGGAGATGATGTGATAGAAGTAGCAACCAAGGCCCTGGCATTTGGATTCTCCTTATCATTTTCCTTAGTTTAATCTTGATTTGAGAAGGAGGGTTTCATGTACTCAAGAATCCCTATATTTTGCTTTTGAAGAAGATGAGAAATTTAATCAATTTGTCTCTTCATGCACTTGTTCTCTTCATGTCAAAACCTCTTACAATAAGAACACATAACTCTTAGTTTTACCTTGAGATAAAATGTTTTGTATTAGATTTGGATGATTGAGATTTTGTTTCTTTCTTACTCTCTTTGTCCTTTCATTGTGATTTCTTCTTCCCTTGGTTTGAAGTTTAATATTTCCCATACCTTGCAACAAGGGCTTGAGATTTTAGATACTTCAATGTGTTGATATTTTCAAGATCATCAAGAAGAATCCAAACTTCCACAAACTATGAGCACAAAAAGCCTAATAAATGTTATCAAAGAGTTGAGTGGAATGTACAATGTAGGCTTGCATATATAGGTAAGCTAGTGAGGTGAGAAAGTAGGAGATTGACTAACTACCCCTCCATATGTGGGACACTTATGAGCACAATTGACAAAATGTGTGAGAAAGTGGTAAAATTACATGCAATAGGTGTCTCACTAAGTGAATAAAAATGTCACAACCACATCAGGTGAGGTAAAATACTAAAAGTCCCTAAGTGGATAATTAAACAATGTAATAGGAATATCTATATGTATGTTGCAGGATAACTAGTTTGATAAAGTCACTATTTACACTAATCCTCTCCTTTAAGTGCAACTTAGGGATTAATGTATGCGATGATGATTATGGGTCCTAGCTATTAGCCATGTTAGGTACCCATGTAAAAATTTGTTATAAAACAGAGTACATGAAAAAACCTAGTGGGAACAACACTCATATCCAAAAGAGAACATTTGCTACAATGTGAATGTATAAGTGAATAAGATGAGTGATAGAAATACTAATCAAGACCCCCAAGGACTACTTATATGAACCAATACAATGAATGTTCCCCCCTAAGAAAGAAACTAGAGACTATACAACCCCCTCCCTAATTTGATGTGTGTAGTGTCGGTAGATGCTTGAGTTTGGATGCTAAAGATGATACACACTCGTTGAGTAGCACCACAAATATGTGCAAGATGAATTTCCATATTGTATATGTATGAAGTAATATGAATTTATCTAAATTTGGCATAGGATTCAAAGATTGAAAATCATCATACTGGTTTCCACACCTGTAGTGTTGAAAACTAGTATGCATATTCTTCTATAAGTGACACAATTAGAAACAACATAATGAGATCACTATGCATGTCAAATGACTATATTATTCATCTCCATATAATATATAGTGATAAAATCACAATGCATGATATATGACCATCATTCATATCCATATAGTGCTCAAGATGGTACAAAAGTGCTCAAAGGCACAACTTAAGACAACCTCTCAAGAGGAATGCAAGTAAAGAAGATGTAAAAGTGTTAATGACATGACTAATAGAAGTTCTCAGAGGCACAACTCAAGAAATCCCCTTTGATTCAATTTATTAGGTGATCCCTCAATTTTTAGCACTTTATAACTTAGTGTTTCTTACAATGTAACAAGGCTCATTGTGTAGAGAATGTCAAAACATTAAATTCTTGGAAAAAATGGTGCTCAATTTTGAGCTATCGATCAAAAGTTATTAACCAAAATATTTCCCAAAAAAAAATGCCTAAGATGATCTCAAACCTAGGCTTCCAACTACTCATTGGTATCAACATGAAATCAACCTTTACAATGACTATCCTCACATGAAAAAATACCCTTCCATTTAAAAATTATGATAAAAAAGAAAAATTTCTTCACTTGAAAATGACTTTAAAGCCTTGGTTAAATAAATAAACACCAGCATATTAACAAAAAGAGACCTTTATCTATCAAATGATAGCATAAAGTGTTGAACACACCTTAGGACCAAGAGTGGGGGTTGAATTAGTTTGGATCTAATATTTAAACTTTACTACTTAATCCACAAACTCTTTAACCTTATTCTTATAAGCAACAATGAAGGACATAACAATGAAACACCATGCACAAGATAACACCAGATTTATTTGGAAAATCCAAATAGGGAAAAACCATGATGAGAGTCAACTCACAATATATGAAATCATTACAATATAGTTTTAGGCTCACTACAAAGGAAGCATACTACTCCTTGAAAAACTTGTAGGCTAAAGTGCACAACCTTAGGAAAATATATAAAGCTTGCAGTCTAAAAATCACTTCTCCATAGCAAGTTATAATTATTATATGAATTAAAAACAAATAACCCTTCAACAATATTGTCTCTGACAATCACCAAACATGAAGTTATCCTTGAATCTTTGTCTCAAGTGATAAACTCCACAATAGTCACCACACACTAACTTTGTCACAACTGAATTTTGTAAATGATATAATCATGTAGGTGCAACACACTCCTTTTTCACACACACACTCTTACTCACATTCAACATCAATTTTATCTTCTATATACATAGTCTTCTTTATTTCAAACATCAATTAGGTCAACCAAAATAGAGGAAAAGCATAGGTCCTATCAAAACAGTCACCAAAGCATAATTGTGGTGAAAATGGTCCTATCTTGAGATAGATAGGACCAAAAACATCTTGAAAGTTCTTTCCAAGTAGGTAGGAACAATTCACACACCATCAATCATCCTCCAAAGGTAGACAACAAGGTACACTAAACAACATGCCACAAATCAATCCAAAACATATCTTCTAGATGAATAACTCCAATCTGTATCCCCACATGCCACTGTAGGACCCAAAATTGATGCATCACAAAGTTCTTAGCAAGTGGAGAAATCCAAGGATTTACCGCATGCTAAGGAACAACAAAAAATGATCAAACCTAAGCAATTACATTGAAATACATATTTCAATTACCATGTATCATCAGACAAACCTTCTAGTATTATCCAGAGCACACCAAGATGTTCCATGAACATACAACAACATTGTCAAATCTTTCTTTCACTTATTCATAACAAGATCATACTAGCACAACATAACTAATACTAAATACTTAATTTTAGAGAACCAGTCAAACACAAAATAGAATATATTTACTTGTTTAATACAACATTGTCTGATAATTGAGTCGAGACATGATATAAATGTTGTAAACATGTCCTCTAATTTGCAGCAGTAGAAACACTAATGCAAAGAAATGTGAAGAATTTCCTAGACCATTTCTTATAGAGAACCAAACTAGTAGCCAACAACAATTACTAACCTGACCAGTTGCAACACCAAGGACTTGAAAATATAGGAGTGCAATGTCCACATAGCATAAACATTATATCCAATTCCACAAGACCATATCTACAAATGTAAAAGAATGCAATGCATTCTTCTAAGCACACATAAATACATACTTCTTATACTAAATTACTGCATCAGTATTCCAAGGACTGAACTATCCCAAAATAATATTTTCTCATTTAGTACATCATCTTCATTATATTTTCATGCATCTAATCATCGTGTTGATATTTGAACATCAACATACCCTTACTAGCATCAATATAACCAATACTCTCAGTGCAATCAACTCAGTGCAAACATCAAACACCAAGGAGGTGGAAATCCCCAATTTTATTTTTTTGGTTGGTCATAGGTATATTTTATTATTAAAAGAACTATAAATACATAATCATTTCAAGATTTTGCAAAACACCTGAACCATATAGGCAGACATCCATCAGAACCACCACACCAGACACTAAACACACAATCAAAACCAAAAGCGAACAAAATTACTAAACCCTGCCATTAAACCGGAGAATGCACCACTGACAAGTTTCCTTGATTCAAAAAGAGCCAACCTTTTTGCATGTTGAAGGGCTATAACATCATTACAAAAAATTATCACCTCGAACCTACAAACAAACTTCAGACACCCACCACTACCTGAAGACTCGGACTACTAAAATCATTACAAAATTATGCATCAAATTTACAAGTATATCAATATTTTAATATATACATTTTGACTGAGTTTTAAAATGGGCCAACATTGTAAAATGTAATTTAATAAAAAAAAAAAAAACCCATCCAACCTAGGGCTAGGGCACACTGTGAATTAGGTCGCTCAAACCTCAAACACCAAGGAGGTGGAAATCCCCAATTTTATTTTTTTGGTTGGTCATAGGTATATTTTATTATTAAAAGAACTATAAATACATAATCATTTCAAGATTTTGCAAAACACCTGAACCATATAGGCAGACATCCATCAGAACCACCACACCAGACACTAAACACACAATCAAAACCAAAAGCGAACAAAATTACTAAACCCTGCCATTAAACCGGACAATGCACCACTGACTAGTTTCCTTGATTCAAAAAGAGCCAACCTTTTTGCATGTTGAAGGGCTATAACATCATTACAAAAAATTATCACCTCGAACCTACAAACAAACTTTAGACACCCACCACTACCTGAAGACTCGGACTACTAAAATCATTACAAAATTATGCATCAAATTTACAAGTATATCAATATTTTAATATATACATTTTGACTGAGTTTTAAAATGGGCCAACATTGTAAAATGTAATTTAATAAAAATAAAAAAAAACCCATCCAACCTAGGGCTAGGGCACACTGTGAATTAGGTCGCTCAAACCCTAGCCTACATTGTTCATTTCTACTCTTTTCATCGTAACTCTAGCCAACGCCATCGGTCATTTTTTTACTTCACCCTCTTCCCTCCCACCGTCTTCCTCTTACCCTTCACCTTCAAATTATTCATTGTAGGTCCAGAGGTTCCAATACCACAAGACTCCATCTCCCTTTCCTTCAATTAAAGCTTGAGTGAAACCCAACCTATTGTCGCTTCCACTCAGTGCTCATCACGGTCTACCCCAAAAGCCCATCAAATAAAAGGCACCATCTCCCTCAATTCATGAATGCCATCAATGTCAAGATCCTCTTATACGTCAAACCTTGCTCCAGGCATGGTCATATTGAGTAATTCCATCAATTTGCACAACCAGTCATCCTCAACGCACCCCCTCAACACCTACACCAAAACATCCTTCTTCTCACCCAACACCAAACCCCAGGACATCACTATTGTGACTACATCCACATTCGTATGATACTTGTGCATGGTCTTCAGAATACACTCATCTAGAAGGGTCTCCATAATCTGATCAAACACAACATCTCCAAACTTGAAAAGGCATTTAAGCCGTTTTGCAATAAGATCACCTATGAATGAGGTGTAAAGAGTGAAAGTAGCTTCCATCCTTGTCAGTGCCTTGACAATCATCACTTCTTGACACAACCAAAAATGGGCCCAAACATTTATAAATAATGCTCCATCACCATCACAACATTCTTAGTCATGCCAAATAATAATGGCAATTAAATTCCAATCTGTACACCTCTACCCTAGTCATCCTCTGATAGATCTCTAAAATCCTCCACATGAGTTTCAGCCACTTCACCAAATGATGTTTCCCACTTGGAAAGTACATCTGCCACTTCATTTCCTTCCCTTCGCACATGAGAAATACAATAAATTCTTTTTTTTTTTTAATTATTTATAATACTAAAAATGAATTTATTTTAGTGTCGGGCTTGGGCTTCTCCTTTAATTATTGCATTGGTAATTATTTGGGAATCACCCTCTAGATGTAGGTTTTGAATTCCCAATTTGATCCCCCGTCAGATGAACAATATAGCCTCTTTAGCCTCTACCTCATTATTCGTTCCCTTCAGTAATTTTTGAGCTCCAATCACCAAACTGTTCCCCAGCCAATCTCTGACTACAAAACCTACCCCTGAGACACCAGGGTTTCCTTTTGATGCTTCGTCAAAGTTTGCTTTTGTACCATCCTTGTTAAGGTGCCTCCCATTTCACTTTACATCTCAGGATCCCAATCAGGTTAATCCAACGAAGCCCATGAATGTTTCGGTGGACATCCACAAATTATTTGCAACCAATATCCATCTATTCCTCTCATTAAACTATTCATACCAATTAAGTAAAACATGACAATAACATATAGACAATAGCCCTAACAAACAATAGGCAATGTTGTCTCATCATCTCATCCTCAATAATCTACTCATTCAGTCATACATATACTCATGTTAATTACATCACTATTGCCAACAAACACTTCCTCAACAACTTCAATAATCATTATTTTCCAATGCACTAATCAAGAATTAGTCATCTCTATACCACTGCATATCTAATAGGATAAATGTAGGCATCATATAAGAACAATATTCATCAACTCTCTCCATAAAGAAGCATCCAAATATCAGTACTACTAGCCATGTCACCAAAGTATGTTGGATATCAACACCAAGGTGTAATACCCTAAAAATGGTCATCTAAACCATGAGCCCCTAATCTCGACAATGTCACCAAGGTCCTAACCAAAGGCAATTAAATAAATCTTGAGCACACAATCAATTTCTAAAATCATCAATGTCACATGGCAAAATTAATCAACCAATATTAATTAAATATTTATCTAATTAATTGATCGTTCCAAGTAAATCATTTTTAAACAATTGTCCTTTATTTTATTGAATATCCTAGCATATTTAAATAAATAAATCAATTTGTCATTAAATCATCAAAAAAAGAATTAATTGACAAAAAGAATTTAAAATTGAGAAAAGAAATCAGTTGGAGATAATCTTGAAAAACAAATTAAAAATCGATAAAAAAATCTCAAATAAAGCAAATAAAACAATTAAATATTAAAATTGAATGAAATAGAGAATAAATCAGTTTTTTCTGATTTTATCTTAATTTTAGTTTAATTTCCTTTAAATTTGAGAAAAGCATCCAATCACATCAATTCACCTGGATTGTGCTTCCTCTTGGAAAATCTTGACCGCTCATCATCATTTGATCTCAGCCATTGGTTTCTTTCTGAATTTTCTATAAATTCAGGCTCTCATCTCTCATTCAAAAGATCTTGGAGAATATATTGTTATTATGTTGTTTTTTGCTCTAGGCTCATTGAGAATTTGCATTGAGATATTGCATATTAGTTATTTCATATTGCTTAAATCATCTAGCTTAAATATTCATATATTACTTAAATCATGTTAGATTAATCTTGCATTTATCTAGCTTACATCTTGCATCCATTTAGCTCATATTCATGCTCATATAGATTTAAAAATCCTTCATTTAGGTGTTGTCTAGTCACTAGATAGCTTAGCAATTTGAGAGCAATCTAAACTCGCATCTACTAGAAGGAAATGGGTCGCTTTGTAATGGTTTATTATTCATTGATTATTGATTTACTAATCATGCATCTAATAACTTAATTGAAGTGTTGTGTATTTCAGATACAGATACAGGTTCACTTTTCACACAATAAAATATTAAAATTCAATGAAATAGAGAATAAATCAGTTTTTGTTGATTTTATCTTAATTTTAGTTCAATTTTCTTTAAAACTGAGAAAAGCATCCAATCACATCAATTCACCTGGATTGTGCTTCCTCTTGGAAAATCTTGACCGCTCATCATCATTTGATCTTAGTCATTGGTTTCTTTCTGAATTTTCTATAAATTCAAGCTCTCATCTCTCATTCAAAAGATCCTGGAGAATATATTGTTATTATGTTGTTTTTGCTCTAGATTCATTGAGATATTGCAAATTAGTTATTTCATATTGCTTAAATCATCTAGCTTAAATATTCATATATTGCTTAAATCATGTTAGATTAATCTTGCATTTATCTAGCTTACATCTTGCATCTATTTAGCTCATATTCATTCTCATATAGATTAAAAAATTCTTCGTTTAGGTGTTGTCTAGTCACTGGATAGCTTAGCAATATGAGAGCAATCTAAACTCGCATCTACTAGAAGGCAATGGGTTGCTTTGTAATGGTTTATTATTCATTGATTTATGATTTACTAACCATGCATCTAATAACTTAACTGAAGTGTTGTGTATTTCAGATACAGATACAGGTTCACTTTTCACACAGACATTTTTGGCGCCCACCGTGGGGCACAGAATTCAATACTTCGGCCTCAAAATCACTTTTTTTTAATCCTACAGGTCTCACCCGTACAGTCGCTGTTAAATATTGTATGAGTGTTATTACTGCATCGTACAACATTCTGTCAAGGTCTCTGTTTTATCGTATGAATCAGAAAAGGGGCTCGTACAAATTTCTGCTTTGAATATCTGATTCTTTATTTTGTCGTTCAGCTTTGTGGGAATAGTCATACGAGTAACTGCTTTTTCATTTGCTTCTATGTTTACTCGTTCAGTTCTGTGAGAATTCTCGTATGGTCAGGTGAGAATACTCGTACGCATTACTGTTCTGTCATATGAAAAACAAAGAGTTTTTTTTAGGAGTTTGCTTGAAATTAGGCTTGTGGAAGGTCAATATATATATGGAATATAACATTTAAGCATAAGTGACATTTCCTCTTCTCTTTTCTCTTTCTTATACTTTAAGTTATAGTCCATATATATTGTCAAGATGTTTGAGAGGGGTTTCGAACCTCCAGGAGTTATAATGCAAAATCTAGTTTTTGGAGGATCTTCCAAATTTCAGACAATCAAATTTCAAGACATTTCAGCATTAGGAGTGAAAAATTTGTAACCACGATTTGAAATTAGGCTTGTGTAAGCCCACCAAGAGATTTGATATTTCACTAAATTTTTCTTCTTGCAGGTTTCTAACAATTTCTTGCAGGTTGGAGGAGTTAGATTAGGTTTTTTTTTTGAAAAACAAATTACTTTTCAGGGTTTTTGTTGAATTAAATTTTGATGATACTGACGCTAACCCTGAATGGTCTTCTGTCTGCCTGAGATTTTCACAGCCTAGCCAATTTCTTCCAGAACACTTTTCAAATAATTTATCTCGATCACACATACGCATGTCAAAGAATAAAAACAACATGACTACTGATGCATTGTTTTTGCAGGTTGCCTAAAGAAAATTGACCAAACATCGTGTATTCTTTAAATTCATTTTTAGGCACTTAAATTGCTATCTAGTTAATGAACAAAATATGTCTTTTGTGTTTTTAGAAAAATCTAAGAGGTAGGAGAGTATGCTCTTGTCTTTTACAGACAATTAGAAATCTAGACCCTTGACGCTTTTTCTAAAATTGAGATTTGTGTACCTTTAGCGGGCCTGTCACAGTGGCAAAAAGTAATCACCCTGTGAGAATGACCCAAGTGAGTACAGTTGGACCTGAGCATTCCAACTCACTATAATAAATAGGCCTCTGATGATTAAAGTCTCATAAGATGGGATTATTTGAGTTTTCTCTTTGAGATCTCTCATATTGAGCATTTTTGTGGGGCCTCGCAGTCTCAATCACGTTTACGTGACTACAGCTTGTTTCGGTACCTTGTCGGGCTATAGGCCTCAATCATGCTTGCGTGACTTCAAGGGGTAATTACAAATGGAATTCTTGACTAAGAACTATAAGATTAGAAGCTACCTATTTCACCTCCGAAAGGTTGATAATCTTTGTGCAAAAGAGATAGTAACTCTCCCAAGACACTTCCCATATCATGCCCCCATTAGCATTTGGAGTCGGCTAATACGGTGTTGAGAATCCATTATGTGAGACTCAGCGGTCATATTCTGATTAGCTATTGGGTGTGTACCTATGTCAGCAAGAAAAGGTTTTCTTCTCTAAGCCAACTTCCATAGGGTTAGCGTGCTTTGCTTGGAATTATTGAACATCTTGCGTGTTTTCTGTGTTTTATCTCTGAAACTGAAACTAAAACACTAAAAATAGAGAAAACAATACCAAATAACTTAGTGATAAACTTTGTCAATGTCAAAAACTAGTCCTTGTCGGTCATTGAAAATCAATCCTATATCAAAAATTGGTCCTCGTCAGTCGCAAAAACTCTGTCTGTCAGAATTCCATCTTTGTCCAATCCTCTGTCGTACGAGCCTACTGAAATGTCATCTTGTTACATACCTACTATCGTATGAGATTTCATTAATCCTCACAGTTTGTCGTCTGGCTTTACAAACTCTATCGTACGAGTCTCAGAAATAGTCATCTATCCTTTTAAACTTTGTCATACAAAAATACGTAACATTCAACATATTATCATCTGGAGTCAGCCCAACTGTCATACGAAATCAGGCAGCCACTCGTACGAAATACTATCTTTCTCATCTGTAAATAGCTAAACTGTCATCTGGGTCTGCGAACTCTGTCATACAAATTCTTGTTCTTGTCAATCACAATAGTCAAACCTACTCAAATCAGTCTATAACGAGCATAAAACTAGACATCGTAATTATGAGCGTAAACAATCTTGATAGTGTACCCTTGTCGTTGCGTTGCATGATTTTGTCAGTTACCTCTTAGCTAGCTCAATCAGCCTAATCCAATCAACCAAACTATTGTCCAAAATTCACTCTCAAGTATCACTTAGGCTACTTAGCCTCGACTCAAAATCAAAGTCAGTGTATCTCACCCGCATAAGTTTGAACATCAACCTCTAGCCTCACCAAACGACTAGCTTTGATCTCACCTTGACATCTGTAACACCTCTCGCTATCAGCTGTAAATGGCTACCTTAGCTCCAATTCCCATGGCTATCTTGGCTCAAATGAATCAAGATATCAAGAAAGAAATATATGACATGAAAATCCAACAAAATAAATCAATGACTCCATTTGAGAAACAAATGCATGATATCAAGAGTGAGAAACTTCAAGGAATGCTAAAACGATTATATGATTTGACAATCAAAAACCAACAAATAATTAGCAATCAAAAGCCAAATCTCAAACAAACTCACAAGACACCTTCACCAAGACATAAAGACATTTCCTCCAAATATCCTCTAGATAGACAGTTTACACCTTTGGGGCAATCTATTGAGTCGACTTTGAAAGAGCTTCTTAAGAATAATCTTATCATATTACCTAAAAAGACTACATGGGGATGTGAATTTTTAAGTAAGTATTGTGCATATCATAGACAAAATGAACATAAGACTTCGAAGTGCATGGAATTAAAACATAAGATTCAAGATCTCATTGATAATGGTGTCATTGAAATTGAATATCTTAATGACTCACCTAAAGAAAAAGAAGGAACTACTTCTAAGCATTATCAAAATTATGACCTATGTCTACCAAGGCTCCATATGTAGCCTCCATCCCTTCCATGATGCCTTCATCTCCTAAAAATTCTCAGCAACAATACATACCATCTCCTTCAAACAATGAAACTTCTAATGTTTACCTTCAATGGCTATCTCCTATGGAAATCCAAGTTAATCCCAATATCGATACAAGTTCCTCACAAGATTTAAAAATCCCAAATCCTATGCCATCATGCACTCCAATTCCAAACGTACCCACTTTAGAGAGTCCCACTCAAAATGCTTCCCCATCATGCCAAAATATGGAGACCTTCCAATAATCCCCTACGCATATCAAAAACACTACCCCTTCCTTAGAAGTGACTCCATGTCAAGAGGATAATCTGAAAAATGAAGAAACAAGTCCTATCATAAATCAAGATCAAGGTATTAAAACTCTCCAATCCCATCCAATGGTTGAAAAAGATCCTACCTCCTTAGAATCCCATGATGATCCCCTTATACCTTTCCATTTCTTCCAAGATGAACCCCTTCCATCTAAAGATAAAACCATCCTTCCATATCCCATTCCTAATCCACTTCCTAAGAAAGATCATGATGCCTCTTCCACCTTTTCAAATGATCCTATTCAAAATGAAGAGTCAAACACCCTTCCTACTCTATCCAATGGTCCTCTTCCATGTCAAGATCAAAGTATCCCTTTGTCTCCTTGTCATAATCCTCCATTTTCACCTCAAGGATCCATCATGCCTACAAATCAGCTTTGCGATCCTATCATTCCTTACATTCAACCTCCATCTCATAATGGACTCACGCCTTCTTTCCAAAGAAAAGTGTATCCTACAAGTCAAAATATTTATAAAGGAAAAGGGGTAGATCTCCACAAGCAAGAACCCCTCCATATTAAAGAAAATGTTAAAGGTCATGGCCTCAGGGACATTTCTCAAGATGTTGGTATCTCTCATAAATCCTACATTTCTTCAGTTAAATCCAAATATACGCTTTCCCCATCATCGCTTCCATCCATTCTAGGTCCCTATATTCCTCCATCCCTTATGCGGGATCAACAAAGGCACACGTCTTCGAGTACCTTCCATCCATCTAAAATACCTCCATATCATTCCTATCCATTCATACATTATTTTCCTTCTCCAAGCAATTTGGATGTTGTTTTCCCCGTAGGGTGTTAGGTTAAGACATTGCATAAATGACAGACGTACACAAAATATATGGAACTCACAAGTGTTTTATTGATTCATGGTAATCTAGTACATACAATGATAGCAATATGTTCGACTACAATAGCATGTCCAAAGACTGGAAATAGATACAATATAAAGGAGTTTGGTCAGTTACCCAGTACCAACTGCTGACAACCGACGGGTTAACTGTTGATGCTAACACAATTTACCTTAATGCTTAATTACCCGGCAAAATCATCCCCCCAAAAAAGAAACGTCATCTCTGGATGATAGACAACCAAAATGGGAATCATGTACAAGCAAAACTGAAACCCCAAAACAACAAATTACTGGGATTGGGGTAGAGATGGCATCCCTAATGGTCTCGTGGCTAAGGAAGAGGCCAACTGCTCCTGGAGCCGCAACACCTACTCTATGTGGTGGTGAAGATCCCTCTTAGCCACTAGCTGGTGCTCTCGAGACCGCTGCACTCTGAATATGACCTCCATCAGCTCGGTATGCTTCTTATCCAGCTCTGCCCTCATACTACTCAGACTGGCCTCCAACAAAGCCCTATTTGCCACCTATGTGGTTGACACTATTGCTAACTCGGTGCAGACATGAGCCAACTCCTCCTCCATACTCCCTGTCCAGGCTCTCTACTGAGCCAACTCCAAATCTAGTGTCTCCCTAGTGATATATGCCTCCTGTTGAGCATGACGATGTGCCAAATGACTATCCCGTATGGCCTACTCGATCCTCCTGAGTAGGCTCTACACCTGACTCTCTCCAGTATGTCTAGGGTGTTGCCACTCCTCCAACATCACAGGAAGATCCATGCAAGGCCTTCCTCTATCAACAAAGCATCGCTGAAATGCCTCAGCAACTCCTCCGATAGCAAATGCCAGGAGACCCTCCAACGCTGGCTGCCCTAGGGTCCCTTCCTCCATCAAGGCCAAAAGTCTGCATGCCTCACTCTCTACTACTGCCAAAAACTGATTCAAGGCAGTGGGCTCATTCTCTGTAGAACCAGGCATCAAAATGTCTACCTATGGCACCGTATCCTCCGCACCACCCATGTGCTAGAGTAGGTCTGTAGGTTTCCCCTGTGCAAGCATCTCATGAGGAGAGTCACTTCCCTCTAAATCAACCACTTCCTGACGCTAAGGTGTGGCAGGTGGGGGTCCTACTGGGGCTCTCGGTGGTGTTGAGTATTGCTCCAACCATGAGTCTGTATCATCTCCCTCAACATCACCCATGTCTAACCTGATCTCTCCACCTCCACCCTCCATCAGCTCTACCATTGGCTCTGTCCGAATAAGGGTCGTGTCCCTTGGTTGAACTACATTGCTACTAGGGACCTATGAAATCTGCCCGAGGGAGGGACGAGGATGCAGCTGGCCAAACCCCAGCACAGGGATTGCTAATATGGCTCCCATTGTCACTCCTGCTGTTGGTAATGGTGTCACGGTCCCATCTGTAGTCAACACAATGGGTGCATATACTAGCCCCCCTATCTGAACACCTGTAGGTCGAACTAGTCTTCCTCCTGGTAGTCCCCGCGTCCCCTTCAGTATTTGGCCAAGGGAAACCATACCACCTGCACCTTCTTCTGTACCCAACTCTGGATACGGTACCTCCATGTGTGAGAGGCAAAATCTGGTATCACCACCCGAACATCGAGAAGATGTCTCCTCCGACTCCACTCCTGAACTACTCTTGATGGCCGAATCTGACTCACTAGCAGAGACTACCTAAATTTGGGGCTTCCGCTTCCTACTGGATGGTGCATCCCCTGTGTGTGTATCCAAATGAGTCTAGTAAAAAATGGAGGGCGCGGTAGGGTCAATGTTGTCTCGCGGCTGCCACCCTCGCCTTTCTTCTGGCACCTATATACCGACTACATCAAGGAATAACCCAATGGCATGGTGGGGCATATAGAATGCCTTGTGCTTTAGTGTGAGGAACTCATGAATGCGGTCTGACAGCACAGTAGCCCAGTTGTACACTGTCCCATTTCGGAGCCCGTTCATCAATGCAATCATCGGCACGGTTGTGTCGGAGGCCCTACTCGCTCCTATGAGACGTCTCTTCATCAAGTCGAGCAAGCACTGCCATGCACCAGGTACTATGTAAGATTTTTTCAGTCCTTGCCCCTTGGGTGTCGTAATCCTGTCCCACTCTGCTCTGGTCAGGTTATCCCGACATATTTGCTATAGCAGCTGATTTTTCCTCTCGGCAAACATCTTCATCACATGCTTTTCCACCTTCTTCCCTTCGTTAGGAATGCAAAAAACCCTGGCAAAGTCATCTAAAGCAAAAGACACGGTGACGTCTGTGTGTTGGTACTTGAATGAGGAGGTGCACAACTCATCATTGTATGATTTTATCATCATGCACAGGCAAGGCTCAAAATCCCGAATGGTGAATATCGGCATCTGAATGGCCCAATTTGTGCCCTTCCTAACTGTGTTTTCACCAAAATGTCATCTGGGGACTGTGCCTCCAACCACCATTGCCTGCACACATTGTCGTTCAACCCCTCAAAAGTGATTGTGTCCGCTATGACTTTCGGCTGCCTTTCTTTCTTGCCTGTATCCAGTACAACAATCTCCTTTTTATCCATAGGACAGTCTATAGACGGTTTCCTGGTTGTCTTCTCTAAATACTCTAGTCTCCTCCTCCAATCCAATTTTTTCAACTGCCTAGCGCTAGACGCCATCAAATGATTTTTTATTTTTATTTTTATTTTTTTATTTTTCTATCAAACTTATATCTTTCCTCTCCTGGGCACCTTCACATGTTCTTTCTTTCGATTGTGATCTCTTATTCCCCTTGTCTCAATGGTACTTGCTGCAATCCCCTTGCGTCCATACAACTTGGCCCTATGTGCCTTGTATGCTTTGACTTTTAGTCTGCTTCCGTGGTCCGTACGGCCAGTATTTTACTTCTCAAAAAATTTGTTTTCCTTTGGCACCCCTGAATCCGTACGGACTTTTTCTTGACTCTAGCAACCCCTTGGTTCATACGGAATTTGTCACGCCAAATCCAGTTACTGACGAAGGTCGTACGGATTTTGCGTGTGAATTCTGTACAGAATTTCGGTTCTCCACTTTCTATAGAGATTTTTGGCACTGTCACCAAAAAATTTCGTATGGTCTTGTTCCTCTCCTTGCCACTTTAATTTCATGTGAACTTTTCCCTTCACTATTTTTTATTTCCGTACGAAAGGTTTGTCTCCCCTTCATACCAGACTCCATATGGAATTCGCTTTTCCTTGATACGTATGGGCCTCTGCCTATAAAACGTAAGGATTCTTTCCTTTGTTGGCACTCCTTCCCATACTCTAATTTCCATACGAATTTTTCTTCTGAGATCCATGGAGTGTTATTTATTGACCGTATGGTATTTCCTTTACTTGTGGAATCTGTATGGATCTCTGTCTTTCAGTTTCATACGGACTTACTATGAACTAGTCCCCCTTAATTCTTCGGCACTTAAAAAAAACCCTTAAAAACATTTTTAAAATTTTTCCAACTTGTAAAATTTCCTTTTTTTTTTTTTTTTTTGCTCGCCACTTACAAATTTCCCTTCATTTTCACAAAAATAATAAAGACAAGTTCCTGCAAAAAATAATGAAAACGGTGTGCGCCATGAAATTTTGTGTGGTTCTAAAGGTTGTAAATTGGCGTTGGCAATGAGGGGCGCTGCCCCTTGACTCTGTTGGGGTGTTGGCATCAAACCTCTGTTTGATTTGGTAGGTACACTACAAGTTGGGCGGTTTTTTTTTGGTTTTTTTTTAATAATTTATTGTTTCTTACTTGTGTCGCTAGCTGGGTCCTTCTCACTCATGGTACACCTTCAATTTAGAGCCATTCACTATGTCCTGCACCTCCTGCCCGTCCAGTGTCCACAGCTTGATCGCCCCATTTGCGCCAACCTCACAAACTTTGAAAGGGCCCAACCACTTTACCTTGAATTTTTTGGGCTTGATCTCGTTGCGCCCATTAAACTTTAATACAAGTTGCCCTAGGGTAAACTGCATTCTTCGCAAATGCTTGTCATGCCAACTCTTCCACCTTTGTTTTGTCATCTCTATTGCCCACTAAGCCATCATCTGTCGCTCATCCAATTTGTTCAAAGCGTACAGTCTCTCTCTCAGGCTTTCCATGTCGCCAAGTCGATTATCGATGGCGATTCAGAGACTCGGCACCATGAATTCAACTAGCACCACGACTTCTTGTCCATACATTAGCTAGAAGGGAGTCTATCCTGTAGTTACCTTATAAGTAGTTCGGTATGCCCAAAGTACCAACGGTAGGCGCTCCTCCCAATCATCCTTCTCCACTCTGCAAGACTTATAAATCACCGACACAATTATTTTATTGGTCGCCTCGGCCTGCCCATTCGCCCGTGGATAGTAGGGGCTTGATAAGGAGTGGAAGATTTTGAACTCCATTGTTAGCAACCAGATTATATGATTTACAAAATATCCTCCTCTGTCACTCGTCAGTTGGATTGGAATCCCATACCGTGTAATGATTTGTTCATAGATAAATTTTGTTGTATTGATCGCCGAGTTGTCCAGCAAAGCTCGTGCCTCGACCCACTTGGTCAAGTATTATGTTGCCACTATAATGTATCTGCACCATCGGGCTCTACTTGGTTTTAATGGTTTGATGAAATCCAATCCCCATCTCTCAAATAGTTCCTTGGTATTCAATGGGTTGAGGGGCATAAAATCCCTCTTCAATGGTCATCCGACCCGTTGGCATGTATCACAGCTCGTCACCCACTCTCTAGCATCATTATGTAGTGTTGGCCACCATAGTCCTACCAACAGAACTTTCCTAGCTATGGTGTTGGGCCCCATGTGTCCACCTGCAGGCCCTTCATGTGCTTCCCTAAGGACACCCTGAATTTCCTCTTCCAGGACGCATCGTCGTAGGACTTGGTCGAGTCCCATTTTGTACAAGAGGCCATTAATGAGTTGGAATGTTCTGCTCCTCAGTACCAGTTTCCTTCTTTCTCCTGGTGGCATCTCCCTCGAAAATCGTGATGTCGACAAGTATTCCCCCACGCTTGTGTACCATGCGGGGAGAACGGTGATGCGAAATAAGTGAGCGTCTGGAAAATCTTCATTCACTCCTTCAGCTGATTCTCCTGACTGGATTCTCAATAGCTGGTCAACTATCACATGGCTCTTCCCGCGTCTTACAATAATGTTGAATGTAAACTCCTGAAGCAGTAGCAGCCATCGGCTGATTCATCCTTGTATAATTGGCTTGTTTACCAAGTACATCAATGCTTGGTGGTCCACATAAAATGTGAACGAGGTGGCCCGTAAGTAATGTCAAAATTTTTGGACGGAGTACACCATCCCAAGGGCTTCCCTCTCTGTGGTGCTATAATTTTTCTCTGCCTTCGACAGGAGTCTTCTTGCAAAGTAGACCAGGTGATCTAGCTCGTGATCGCCAACCTACGCCACTGTGGCCCCTATGGCGAAATTGGATGCATCAACGTGTACGTGGAACTCTTTGTCCTAGTCAGGATATGTCAGGATTGGCGCACCCACCAACTGTGACTTCAGTTCTTGGAAGGCCTCTTCCCGAGCCGTCCCCCATGCGTATTGTTCACCTCTCCTCGTCAACTTGTTCAGAGGGCAGGATACTTGAGCAAAATTTTTGATAAACCGCCTATAATACCCTATGTGTCCTAGGAAGGATTTGATTCCCGTGACATATGTCGGTGCCTCCATTTCCACTATCACCTAAATCTTGTCTGGGTCAATCTTGAGTCTAGCCTTACACACTATGTGTCCTAACAGCTTCCCTTGAGGCACCATGAATCTGCATTTTGGGGGATTGAGTGCTAGGCGGGTATGCCTGCATCTCTCCATGCATTCGCCAAGTGTGGCCAGATGTGCATCCTGGTTACTGTAGATGGACTAGTCATTAAGGAATGCCCTAAAGTTCCCTACTGACATCTTGTCAAATATGTGAAGGATTATCCATTGGAATGTCGTTGGCGCGTTGCATAACCCGAATGACATTCGATTATACGCGTACATGCCATCTTCCACTACGAAGGTTGTTTTTAATTTGTCCTCTTTGGCAATGGATATCTGGTTATACCCAAAAAATCCATCCATAAATGAATAAATTTCATGACCAGCCACTTCCTCCAAGATGTTATCCGTAAATGGTATTGGAAACAAGTCCTTTATGGTGACTACGTGAAGGCATCTGAAATCCACGTAGATTCGGATCTGGTTTGCCTCCTTTTTAAGGGATATCACTATGGGCGATACCCACTCGCTGGTCTGCATTTTGAAAATAATCCCGGCTTTGAGCATACACTTGATTCATCATTCACTCTCGTAGCATAGTTTTTATTCATTCTATACGACCTCTTCCGTACAGGTACAGCCCCAGGTACGAGTGAAATTTGGTGTATGCACAGTTTTGGTGGCACCCCTTTGAGGTCCTTGTACGTCCAAGCGAATACATCCTTGTATTCCATGAATATTTTAAACAAGGTGGCTTTCAGGACTGGATTCCAGTCGTCGCCAACCAAGATGTTCCTTGGCTATGCTTTTGTGCCGAGGTTTGTAGGTTTTACAGACTCTTCGTACCAGATTGGTTTCGTCATGTCAAACCTATGTGCTAGTGTCTTGTTGACAGGAGCATCCCCTTCCATGTATTCCCCGTACGTTGGCGGAAATTCATTTTCATCCGGCTCCTCATCAACCTCCAACATGTTGCACCCATACAACAACTCATAGTCTTCCATTTGCCTATGGAAGAGCCCATTAAGGGAATCGGTCTCATCTTCCGAACATCCTTGGATTCCCGGGACGCCTTCCTCATCCAGTTCCCTTCCATACTTTCCTTCGTCAACTCCGCCCTCACCATCTGATTCTGATTTTGACACAAGTTCTTCACTCACGAGTTGTGTTTTCAGGTCGATAATAATTTTTTTCCCGGCTTTCTCCATGGATAGCGTGTTACGCTTCCAGTTGTGATTTGCTCTGGCCGCCACCAACCACCCTCTGCCAAGAATGGTGTCGTATCCTTTCTTGGCGAGCAGAATCACCACGAAGTCAAGGACAAATGGTTGTGTCCTGATGGTCACTTGTTGCACCATGAGCGTTCCAAGAGGTTTGATACCATGTTGATCCACTCCCAGTAAGTTGAAGGTTGACGACCATAGTGTCAGCTTGCCAAGCTTCTTCTAGGTTTCTTCTGGAAGCACATTCGCTCCCGACCCGCCATCGACAATGGTGTCAATCAAAATGGTGCCAAGTATTCACATTTCTACCACTGTTGGGTGCCGACCACTGTATAGTGTCAGCACCAAATGGTCTGTTGGTGTTCTGCCAGGAACATCCGTATTTTGGGTCACCCGACTCTGTGGGGTTACTTGCACCATACGTAGGAGTGTCGTACGTAATTGCGGCATTGTTTCTAGGAGGTCCTTCATCTTCATAGGTACTTCAATCTGTAGCATTTGATTCGGGATATTTTCCTCAACCTTAGAGCAGGAAGTACTTGTCGCTTCCTGAGTGCTCCCTTGTGCCAACATCTCCTTCACCACTTCAGCCTTCACCTCCAGCGCCCACTACTTCTCTGTGCAGGGGTCCGGGTATGTGGCCTTCTTTGCTTGTGACCATGTGATTGCCAATACCCATTCCTCCGTTTTGTCAATGTTGAGCAGGTTCACTCCCAACTTTGGGCAAGTTCCATCATTGTGGTCTCCAGGCCCACACCATTTTCATAGTTTTTGTGGGGTTTCTTCTGAGGTGCATTCTCTGGCAAAGTGGCCCCATTGATTGCAGGCTCAACACTGGATCATTGGTCATCCCTTCGCATCATATTGGATCTGACCCCTATTATTATTGTTATTATTAGTCTTCCCCCCTCGCTGGTTGTTCCGGTATCCACCAGATGATGCATTATTGTTGGCGGTTTGCGAAGTTCTGGCGGTCGGCCGCTCTTGCATGAAGACAACTTGTTGGCTCCTAGTTTTCATATTGTAAGGACATTCCTTTGTCAAATGTTCGACAATCTGACAAATGTCACAGAAAGCCTTCTTGGGGCAGGACCCCTTGGTGTGTCCGTCACTCCTATAGTCCGTACACCACACGTCATTTTCTTCAATCTTACTTGTACTCCCCTTCATGGCTTTGAATTCTTTCAGCATTCGTTCCATGTCCTTTTGGAGCGCATGCACCTTTTTGCTCGATTCGCCACCGCTGTTGCTTTCCCCATCAGAGTCTTCATCATCGTCAGATGAGTATTTATTACTTTTCTTCTTCTTTGATGTTTTGTGTTCGCTCTCGAGGTCCATCGCCCTATTATAGGCATCGTCATATGACGTCGGGGGTACAATTTTCATCTTCTTCCATAGGGAGGATTTCAACCCTTCAATGAACCATCGTTTCTTCAACCCATCTGTGGGTTGGCTTTCCATTTTACCCAGTAGTTCTTTCAGCCTCTGACTGTATGCCTGTACTGTCTCCTTGGGACCTTGTTTGGTATTGTATATCTCAGCTACGATTTCATTGTCATCACGGAGCAACCGAAACTCCTCCTTGAATTCCTTTTGTAGATTGGCCCATATGGCCACTTTTTTGCTTGTCGACATCGGAGTACCAATCTATGGCAACTACGCGTAATGTGGTTGGGAACTATCGTACCCACTCATCTTGGTCTGTCACTCTGTTGGCGGACCAAATAGTTTCACATGTACGGCAGTGTCGTACGAGGTCTTCCTTGTCGTCCCCTGTGAACTTTGGCAATTTCTATTTACTTGCCATCCCACCACTGGGTCTTGCTCCTCTGATGCCCTGTGTGCTTGTACCTGGTGATCCTCCACCTCCGCCTCTTGCACAAAACCCTCCACTCCTGGGTCCTTCGGAGAAGGTTGGTGACCCCAAACTGAACAAATTGCCTCCCGTATGATACCCTTGTGTTCCCTCGGCACCTTCGGTCGTCTCCCTCTAGTTGGCTGTCTCCCTCTGGTTGTCCTCTAAAATGGACAAGTTCTTTAGTAGGTCTCTAGTAGTGTCAACTAGGTTTAGATTTCCCCTTGTTTGTTCCACCAACTCTTCACGATTTCTTATCCTATGGTGGTATTCTGGCGAACTGTAGAGTTCTCCTTCGGCACCCTCCGTGACTTCTTCTAGGTTCCCTTCAGACAACCCTACAACAGTGTAGAGTGTAATTCTCTCTGTCTATCTCTGCCTCCGCAACCTTCGTGACACCTCCTGGGTTCCCTTCGAGCGACCCCTCGGTCGGTCATCCATCGACAAGCTGCCTTAGCCTACGCCTTTGTTCTATCTGTTGTTTGAGATTCAACGCTCTTTGTGCTACTTCCCATTCGTCACTTTGTATCTTTTTATTTTTGTCTTTATTTAGTATATTGAGCATAAATCACTTCCATACACAGCAAGCACATACCATGTACACAACCAAAAAAAACTTTTATTACTTCATCCCTCATACATAATGTATGTCACTAACATACTCATTACAATGGGGGTGTTCTTATTTATTCTCATTGACCATCAGAGTTCATGTATTGCGCTCCTCTTCTTGGCGCTCCCTAAATTCTCGTAGAATTTGTTGTCGTCGGTTCTCTCAGAAGATGTCTTCCCTTTGGTTTTGGAGAGCCAAAAATCCTTGTGCCAAAAGGTTAGGCAGTTGGCTCATCAACTGATTCACAGCGGGGCTTACTCCGAGCGAACTCCACACAACATCTTCTAGGACATCTTCGGCGGTGGCTTCCCTCCGTACATGTGTTTTGATTGTCGCCTGTAGGATGCAGGAGAAATCCTTCGTGAGTGTCTTTTCCCCCTCAAATAATTTGTCAGGTTCTCTGTTAGGGTCACTCGTTCCTTCTGGTAAAGTTTGTCCCATTATACGTGTGCCATGTAGTACGTCCTTTTCCTATTGCTCCCAGGTTTTTACTTAGGCAACAGTGCCAAATGTTTTCCTCGTAGGGTGTCAGGTTAAGACATTGCATAAATGATAGAAGTACATAGAATATATGGAACTCATAAGTGTTATATTGATTCATGGTAAGCCAGTACATACAATGATAGCAATATGTTCGACTATAATAGCATGTCCAAAGACTGGAAATAGATACAATATAAAGGAGTCTGGTCAGTTACCGGGTACCAACTACCGACAACCGATGGGCTAACTGTCGAAGCTAACACAGTTTACCTTAATGCTTAATTATCCGACAACAGATGCCAAGCATAAAAGTCATAAGTCAAGCAATCCACATGTATTCAAGGATCAACATGTCCCATCTAATTGACATGTCAAAACAAAGAAAAAGAAAAATATAAAACGCCACAAAGGCCCACATTGAAAGAAGAAAAGTCAAAATTTATATGGGTTCCTAAGGCACTTGTACAAGCAATGCGCTCTAAGGAACTACAAAAGCATAAAAAATCAAAAACCATTTGGATCCCTAAGCGGCTGCTTGAAGCACAACAGTCTAAAGAAAAATCAAATTGGCATCCAAAATTATTGTTCGTCCATCCAAACCTTTCGATTTTATTCCTCCATCACCTCCTTCATCCATTTGGGGTTCTTATGCCCCAAAATTTGTAACCTTTCCTCCATCCAAATCTCAAAATTTGAGATTCGCTTCTCCTCCATATGTCCACCATCCCTCAAGGCATGTGACAATGTTGATCTTTCCAGCATTTCCATCTATCCATACACAATTCTTCCAATATCCCATCCATTATCCAACACCTCTTTTTCACCCTTCCATCCCTCTTTTCCAATCCTTTGCATAAATCCTTGCCCTAGTTTCATTTCATTATCATGCCAACATCTTTGAGCATACCTTCATAGCCATGGTCTATTGCAACTCACATTCTAAGGGTACAATCCAAAGTAGCGAGACGTTGGGGTCCTTCTTCCATCCCCTATCATGCCTCCATTATCTTCCAAAAGAAAAAAAAATGATGAAAAAGTGAAAGAAAAAAAATCTGACAAAAAAAAGTAAAGAGAAATAAATTCGTCCTTGTGTGAAAACCACTTCATGTGGCGCCTTGGGCAAGTACCATGATGAAAACCTGGAAAACAGGCTTCATGCGTAATCCATTATCCTTTTGCACTTTACACTAGGGGCAAGTTCCATCCATGTACACCCATCTATTATCCTTCTTCCTCCATTATCCTTCATCCTCTATTATCCCTCATTTGCTCTATCTACGTTCATATCCCTTTTCCACCTTTGATCTTGACAAGGTTAAGGATCTTTGCAGGCTTCATGTGTCCTATCTATTACACTTGATCTAGACCCTTTAGCTCCTCTCTACTTCTCACTTACATCCTTCATTACTCCCTTTTGATCTTGCTTATCATATCTGCGTCCTATCCAAATCTATCCCTTGATCTTGATCAACACTATGGACAAAATGCAAAAACATGCTTTCCACAAACCTCTTGACATGGCCACTTCTTTGGACCATATGGCTTTGTTACGCTATATCCTTGCTTTACATCGCTAAAATCCTTGCTTTACATTGCTAAAATCCTTGCTTTACATTGCTATATCTAGACCCTGTGCTTGGATTAATATTGTCAGATAGTCCTTGAAAGCGTCCACCATCATTTTCTTATCCATTCATGTACTCAAAATCCCTTTTGCCTTGCTAGACACTAGGGGCAAACATTAAAAAATCATAAAAATCATAAAAAGCCCTGAACAAAATCCTAAAAATCATAAAATGTCCTGAACAAACTCCTAAAAATCATAAAATGTCCTAAACAAAATCCTAAAAATAAAAAAAAACTCACTAAATAAAAAAAAAACTAACAAAATCAAAGCAAGAAAGAATAGACAATCCTTCAAACTAAATCAACATCAGACAAACTCTCAAGATCTGCAATCACACTTATCGCATGTCTTGTTAATCAATCTATCAAACTCTATCAAACATCAACATGTCTTATACAGGGAAGGGTACACTCAAAACCAAACAGATCGGTCTTATACGGGGTACTTACTCTTTGAAACCAGACATTCCTATCAATGATCACACAAATCAAAACATTGAGATAGATCAATATGGCTACTGGATTTTGTCCAGGTTGGTCTTATCTCTTGTACTAAAATGATGCATCTTTGTTTTAGCTTGTACATAACTTTTAGTCACTTTTGTGACATCTTGGTTCATTGGAACCCTCGTGGCTTGAAATTGCTCAATGTCCTAGTCTTAGGTTAGTCAACATAACACATTACATGTCCTAAGCAGTATCAACCAAGTCAACTTTACGTCAGTGAAACTTGGTCATCCACTCCAAGTTAGTCACCTGTCTCCTGACTACTTAAGAGTTTTATCACCGAGTACACAAGCAAAACAAGACTACTGAAAACAATCACTAAACAGTTTGAGCTATGCATGAAATTTTCTTTGTGTGTCTTTTATATTGGTTTTCGATTATTATCCCTCTGAGTAACTTGAGGAAGTCTATCTTGACTAAGAGGAGCAAGGATTGGGGGCATAATATTTTCATTGTTTTCTGCTTGTAGGAATGATTCTGATGATCTGGAAACATCTAATAAGCTAGGTGTCTATGATAAGAGCCTTCACATCAAGGTGAAATCGCCACACATACCTTGACTCCACTTATTTGTATACTACAGGGAGGTTCACATCATTTCTTTGACTGTTTTGAGGGAATTTATTTATCATGCTATCTGGGTCCCTGCGAAATTTTTCCAAGGATATGAATGAAAAAAGGGTCATTGCGGACAAGATAATTAATATTGCACATGATAAGAAAGGAACTCTAATATTCCTGCTATGTTTTTTAACGTTCAGTGATGAAACTTAAGCATTTCAAATCCAATGACTAGGTTTAGGTTGCATCTCATCTTGCATTTCATTCTGCATTTTGTGAATTTAGAGTAATTTCGGTATTGGTAACAATGCTCTCTGAATTTGAAGTTAGTTGGGTTATGAACAAGAGTATCAAGGATACTATCTGGCAATGGAATTTCCCCACTAAATGCCAGCTTATCAAGAACCTTTGGTCCTTGACCTTCCCCATGATTTGCTGGGGCATTTGGAAAGAAATAAATAACAAAATATTTAGGGAAGCTAAGTGTAACTCTCAGGTGGTTTTTGAAAAAAATTGCAGGGCCATAAAAGAGAACATCAATATTCCTCACAAGAACAATAAGCAATGGTTTGTTACTGATATGAATGATATGGAAAAAGATATCCTCACTGAATGGAACCTAATACATAAAGTCTACAAATCTGACAATAAGAATAGGAGAGATAATATCATTTGGTGCTTTCCTAATCATGATTGGATAAAGGTGAATTTCGATGGGGCGGCTAAGGGCAACCCTGGGAAGTCTGGTGGTGGAGGAGTTATCATAAATGCTCAAGGAGTCTACATTGTAGCTTTTGCTTCTCCTTTTGGGGTCCAAAATAATCATGTGGTCGAAGCTCTGGCCATGCTAAAAAGCCTCCAACTTGCTCAGGGATTCAAATTCAAAAAAATCTGGCTCAAAGGGGACTCCTTAAACCTCATCCAAACCCTCAAAGGTACAAGCTTTGTTTCTTGGAATATTACTAACTTAGTTAAAAGTGCTAAATATTTGTTAAATAACTATGTTAGTATTAGCATAACTCATACTCTAAGAGAAGGCAATAAGGTAGCGGATCTCTTAGCTAATGAAGGGGTCAATCTAGAGAATGATGTTAAATATATTGGAGAAACTCATTGTAAAAGGGAGGTTAAAGAGAAATTATATTTTGATCATATCAATGGGTCAAGTTAATATCATGATTATATTTTGGGGAATGAATTCCAAAGACAGATTTTGGGGGCGGATTAACTGCCAATTAATGAGTTCTTTTTGGCATCATTTCCATGATCATATGCGTGAGGAAGATTATAATCATAATTGTTGGGTTTGTGTGGCCATAAACATAAGTTTCAAAATAGAAAAAGAGTCTTTGTTCAGTAACTCTAGAATTTACAAGCATTTGGGGTTTCATCTGTGGACTGTGAATTATAGTTGCTGGTACTTCTACCTGGAGCTCAAAATTTGTGGTAATCTAAACAGGAATGAACCCCCAGGATGCGAAAATTGGAAGAATGAACGAAAAGTCTGGAGAAGACTTCATAGATATGGCTTTATTGACTATATGGAAAAGCTTCACGAAAGTAGAAATTCTGTTTCTCACGATTTTTCTAGAGGCTGGAGTAACAACAGAGTTACCTTGTTCGGGGAGATATGGCAAATTGATGAGAACCTGGTCGCAGAGGTCACAGGTCTGCAAACGGAGGGCACCAAATTTTATAGAGATCAGAAGTATGCAGCTGAAGCGTTCAAAATCTTCTTGAAATCAGAGGATGAGAAGGGCAAGCTTGTGAAGAAAGACAACATTTCCTATTACATTCCCCAGTAGGTAAAGCCCTTTTGGTAAAAAATTTTAAGGGTTTTAATGGAGTATTTAACTGTTGACAGTAGATTTACAAAAATTTATAACTATCACTTTGCTATTTTGAACCACTTCTGTCATGGGGCCAAAATATCCCTGCCTTTTTATTTAGCATCCTCTCTGAATGAGAGTCTTGCTGACCACGCTAAAAATCCTAACTCTTACCCTATAGCCCATCAGGGGCTTATATTGCTCATTTATGAACATCTGAAGGACAAGGCTAGGGCGACCAAAGATGAACCTCTGATCATGAATGCACATATCTTTGAGAGTGGCAAAGATTCAAATTCAGATGAGGAACAACCTACTACCCACAAAAAAAGGAGAGATGACACAGATAATGTGGATACGGAGGTGCACTGTGATGTGCAGGAGGAAAAGGGTAAGGATTTTGAAACTGATATGGAGTATGAAAAGGATGAGAACATTGGTGAAGAGGATGAAGGGGGTAACTCTGAAAACCCTCACTCTAACCCTATGGGCTCAGACAGCATGAATGTTGCTCTGAATTCTAAGGAGGATGACAATCCTAACTCTGTGGGCACTGAACAGGGTAGGGATTCTACGAACACCATCTTGAATACCACCCATAACTATACTCTAGAGTCCTTCAACTTCCAGAAATGGGTTGTCAACAACATTACTAGCATGCAAAGTAAACAGAGGGAGTTGGCAAACAAGATTAATAAGTTGATTAAGGACTTTGGGAAAAAGAATGATGAGACGAAAACCAGTGAAGCGAAAGAGGAAATCGAGATGGAGGATTGGCTGGAAAAAGATTTGATCAAAGGGGATTTGAAACACCTAGAGGATGTTATAAGAACCTTGAAAGAATGGGTTGAAGAAGATAAAGACAACATCAACTCCCGGGTTGCCCATACCAAGAAGGCTCTAAAAAACTTCATGAACCATAGTCTCCAGGTCCTCAAAGTCTCATCACAGAACATGAATGCTTTGGTGGATCATCTGGAAAGGAAAAATCAGGAAAAGAATCTAGTTGTCATTGATGATATTCCAACTTCCAGCACTACCCACCAGACTCCCAGGCACAGAACAAGGCAGAAAACTACTGGGATGGAGATCAATACGAAAGATACCCATCTCAGAGAGGAAAACAACGACCTGAGGGAAGCGGCCAAGGCGATGATGCTCTTGGTTCAAAATGCTGAGGAATCTATTAAAGTTTTCAATTAATTTGTAATGTTGGGTTTGGAGCCAACTTCTTGTTGGCTTCTTACTGTCTTTTTCTTAGCTGTTGGTTTTTGTGCTGGTGTTTTGCAGATGTTTTGTTTCATTTCTTTAATGCTTATCTTTCGAATTGTAATTGGGTTTCGGGTCCCTTAAAACCTATTTTTACTTAATAAAAAACAATGCTCTCTTTATCTTCTGAATCAGAGTTGGAAGCTTTGTCATTTCTCAGCTAAGTGGTCTCTTTTTCATCATCATTTCTCTGATCGAGTACTTGTGTACTGAGATGTTAGCTCTATACATGAGCATCTTATATAGATCCATACATTTTATTTTATACTTATTTGCATTCATATTATTGCATGGAAAAAAATAATATTTGCATTACTAGTTACTCATTCTCCTCATTTGCATCATCATTTATTTGCATGCAAAATAAACAAAAATAAACATCCATATTATATCCATGGCATACATCCATACTAGAAAGATATGCATACATATAGAATAAAGTATATAGAACAACATCTCACAATCAATCAACACAAGTACGATGAAATCAAATCAAGAGCTCGTAAATCGGCTGTCCTGAGCCCATTTTCGGGATTGAAATCAAAATCTGACGTTAATTCTCTCGTCAAAATTTCACGATGTTGACCACTTAGTGCTTTCATCAGCTGCTCATTCTCTTCTTCAATTTTTGTTCAATTTCTCGTTAATCAATGCTAAATCTCAATTTAATTCTCATATTAACTCTAATTTTAATCTTCAACATTAATCTTTGTGCTCAAATAACTTATAATCGCTCAAAAAAATTGCTTAAAATCACTGCACATCCCTCGCCATGTTTTGATTTCGCTCCTGAGGGGGCATACTCATGACCTCAAAGTTGAGAATTTCTTTCAAAAGTCTTTGTTACAAGTCGAGCAGCTAAGCTTCATCAAATCAATCTCTAGGGGCATATCAGTTTCATCGCTTCAAATCAAGCTGATATTTGTCTTTATTTGAATCAATCTCTTAACGTTAATCTATTTCATCGCTTTTCATGAAGCTGATTATTCATTTAAACTCAATCAAAAGTTTAAAGAGTATCTTTGGTCACATGCTCAATCTAAGCAGGTGTTCAGTTTCATCGCATCGAATCAAGTTGGATAGTTTATCTTCTCTCATCATGTCTTGATCAATCAAGTTCAAGATCGGTTTTATCTTCGCTCACTGTGTCTAGTTCAATCAAGTTCTAGATCAGTAAGATCTGCTTCTTGATCAATCAAGTTCAAGTTTGGTATCTTTGCTCTCTATCATTCCTAGTTTAATCAAGTTTAGAATCAGTAATGCTTTAATCAACTCTATTTAGTTTCATCGCTTCAAATCAAGCTAAACACCTCACTCTTCATCTAGTTCATGATCAATCAAGTTCAGAACTAGTATCTCCTAGACATCAAATTTTCTTTGAACCAACATGTTGCTCGCACATTAATTCAAAGAGGGGCAAATTTAATACCCTAAAAATGGTCATCTAAACCATGAGCCCCTAATCTTGACAACGTCACCAAGGTCCTAACCAAAGGCAATTAAATAAATATTGAGCACACAATTTATTTATAAAATCATCAATGTCACATGGCAAAATTAATCAACCAATATTAATTAAATATTATTTAATTAATTTATCATTCTAAGTAAATCATTTTAAAACAATTATCCTTTATTTTATTGAATATCCTAGCATATTTAATTAAATAAATCAATTTGCCATTAAATCATCCAAAAAGGAATTAATTGACAAAAAGATTTAAAATTGAGAAAAGAAATCAATTGGAGATAATCTTGAAAAACAAATTAAAATTTGATAAAAAAAAATCTCAAAGAAAGCAAATAAAACAATTAAATATTAAAATTGAATGAAATAGAGAATAAATCAGTTTTTTCTGATTTTATCTTAATTTTAGTTCAATTTCCTTTAAAACTAAGAAATGCATCGAATCACATCAATTCACTTGGATTGTGCATCCTCTTGGAAAATTTTGACCGCTCATCATCATTTGATTTTAGTCGTTGGTTTCTTTCTAAATTTTCTATAAATTCAAGCTCTCATCTCTCACTCAAAAGATCTTGGAGAATATATTGTTATTATGTTGTTTTTGCTCTAGGTTCATTGAGAATTTGCATTGTGATATTGCATATTAGTTATTTCATATTGCTTAAATCATCTAGCTTAAATATTCATATATTGCTTAAATAATATTAGATTAATCTTGCATTTATCTAGCTTACATCTTGCATCCATTTAGCTCATATTCATGCTCATATAGATTTAAAAATCCTTCGTTTAGGTGTTGTCTAGTCACTGGATAGGTTAGCAATCTGAGAGCAATCTAAACTCACATCTACTAGAAGGCAATTGGTTGCTTTGTAATGGTTTATTATTCATTGATTATTGATTTAATAATCATGCATCTAATGACTTAATTAAAGTGTTGTGTATTTCAGATACAGATACAGGTTCACTTTTCACACACACACAAGGTGGTGGAAATCAAACATAAATCATTTCCTTAACACATTCTTGAGATCCTTCACAATCTACAATAGAAGATATCAGACACACTTTGTGTTATCCATAGTATTCCTCTAACAATTTCTTATTCAGCTACACCAAGTGACAACACTCAACCAAGAGTATCCACAACAAGTAAGGAGACAAACACCATAGAGAACCGACAACTAATCTCAGAGTAGACACCATAAAATTTCATCATTATTGTAGCATGCAAGCCAACAAGCAGCTAGCCATAATTACCATATCAACAAGGACACCTTAACATATATCACCAGTCAAGAATGACATCATCAATGACACCTCAATATCTGTCATCAATGACACATCAACATCTATAACCAACAAAGGACCCTGCATATAACATATATTGTTAGACATTAGGTTGACATCAATGACAACATATATTACCAACAAAAGGATGCCAAGTTTAATAAAAGATGAGGCAACAATTTACTTCTTATTGTTAACAAAAAGAGTACAAGTAATATGTAACCACTATGTTTGGTGCCATGTGTGTTTAAATGGATTTTGACTAAGTATATTGCACTAGGACCATGAAAATTTTCTTGTCTTTGGATAATGTGATGGGCACCTATGATGCAAATGATAAGGCATGTGTGAGGGAGTGATTTGATGACACAATGATGTAAAAAAAATATTTTTTTCATCATATGCCTCTATTATAAAATAATCTAACCAACAAATTATTGGATGCTAGATATTGTTGACCAATTCTATTACAACACAGGGGCACCAAATGTGATGAGGCCTTTGCTAACTATGGAGGCATGGAAACTAGCAAGTTACTCAAATATTTTAATCACTTACTACATGGAGACTTTGTTGGATAAAGTTGTGGAAGTTGGAATTATTGTATAAATGGATGAGGTCTTCTAATATTGATGTTGGGTGTAGCTTGATTGAAAAAACTTGTAGAAATACAAGTTTGACAGAACATAATGATGTTATTTTGGTTGAAATCCCACATTAGAGCTCTTATGAGATCATTAGAATGGTTATCTGCTATTGTGACTACTCAAATATCTCAAAAATGCCTTCCAAGATACTAAACCAACCTCCAACAATAAAATTCCCTCAAAAATTTGGTGTTTGATCACCTTTACATAGGCATAACAAACATTTTTTGTTGTTCTTCAAGGAAGCACACCATATAAATATTCAACTTGAAATAGATAAACTTATTTCAATAAAAAAGGTATGATTCACACAACCTACTCACACACCATACCCACAAAATTGGAACTACAATCAATTACGAATACATTCCTCTTCACAAACCTCAACCTCCATGCAAGTATGCATAATCAATTTTCTTCTCACAAAGCTAGCAAGACACTCAAACAAAGGTCCAATTACTAACAATAAACCAAATTGAATGTAATCAAAAAATGGTTGTATGAGGAACTCTTGACTAAGATAGGTGTATATTTGGGAATGATTTTGCTAGCATGGCTCTAATACCATGTTGGTATTTTCAAGATCAACAAGAAACCAAACTTCCACAAACTATGAGCACACAAAGCCAAATGACTAATATCACAGAGTTAAGTAGAATTTTCAATGAAAGCTTGCATATATGGGCAAGCTAGTGAGGTAAGAAGGTTGAGATAATGACTAACTGACCACCCTTCATACATGGGAAACTTGTTAGCACAATTGACAAGTTTGTGAGCAAGTGGAAAATGTACATTCCATAGATGTATCATTAAGTGAGTACACATGTCTCAACCACATGAGATGAGGAAAAAGAATAAAGTCATCTAAATGGGGACTTAAGCAATAAGAATGGAACTATCTATATGTATGTTATAAGCTAACTAGTTTGACAAAGTCACTATTTACACCCACATTCAAATCATCTTATGTTTCTCTGCAGTTAGGTTGGAAATAAAGTCATATAAGGAAGACATTTTCCAAGCGGTTCCCACAACACTCTTGATGGAGTATAAAGTTAAAATAAACATTGAGTAAGTAGGACCTAGTTTAGAGAGGATAAAGAGAGCTAGTTGATCATCATTTTTGTCTATTCCACATTACTCAAGTTGCAAACTTAGTGATTTGAATTTAGTGAAGAAATATTCTAATTTAATAAAAGAAATGGGATTCAAACTAATGAGTTCATTCTCCAATTCATTTCCTCTCATCTCAAATTTCTTCTCAAAAAAATTGTATAGAGTATCCCAAAATTCATTAGAAGTATTTGAAGCTTCTACATGAAGAGAAGTGCTAGAGACACATTTAGACGCAAGTCGTCAATAGCTTGATCACATTTATTGAACCATTTTTATTTCACATTGTCAATAACATGCTCTTTTTCTATCCCCATTATAACTCTATGTAATCCATTTTTCTTTATTTATATTACAATATTATCTTTCAATTCATGGTAGTTAAATAGAGTTAGAAGATGAAAATTTAAAGCCATGCTTTAGTTTATTTGCTGCAAAAAAAAAAGAAATATAGAAGAGAAAGTGAAGAAGTGCACATAACAAGGAACACACCCCTTGAATCACAATGGAAACCCCCCAAAAAAAATTTTTTATAAGATTAGTGTAGAATAGACTCTAATAGACTATGCTGGAAAAATTAACTAATTTCAATCAAATGGCACTCAAATTAAAATTTCCAAATGAAAGTTATGTTGATTTCAAGTTTTCTGAATTTTCCTTAAATTGCATTACAAAAAAAAAAAATTCCTTTTAAAATTCACAATTTACACATGAAGTGTTTTCTTTCAATTTGTGAGAGGAAAGTGTAAGGATTGGGATGGATTTTAAGCCTTAGGTTAGAAAGAACCAAGGGCTAAAAATCCATATGACCGGAGGCTTAAGTGACAAAAATAATGACCTGTAATAATAGTAAAATGTGTGGCATAAATGATAGTAAATCAATATTTTGCACCAACTATGTTGTGCACCTAGGGATATGATATTATAATATATTTAGGTAGATGAAGATACACACGTGACACATATCCCTTTAGTTAGTTATATTAGGTCATGTTGAAAAACATGTATTTAATTATATTAGGAGATGAGTAGGCCTTTGTTAAGATTAACCCTCTATCATATAGTTAGGAGGTCTATATAATGGATGTGGTTATCATTATAAGATATATGCACAAAGTATGATATTGTATTCTTGATCTCTTAGAGATATATCATAAGTGGTTTCTTCCATAAGGAGTATGGTATAGTGTTACTCTACCTCAAGAGTTTACTCTATTTGTACATTTGGCCCACAAACATCTCTTATGTTGTGTGAGATCTATCTTTTGCATTATATTACTTTACTATTATATGTTTAGATCTTATCTTTAAACCTAATCATGCATAATTGAAATGATAAGATACAGTCTAGGATTTATATAATACAATTTAAATATAGGTGCTATAGAATTAGTGTACAATGGTAAGTGCTAAATTTAATTTCAAGGGGTGTATGATGTGGAGGGTTATATGTTATATAATCACACTTAGTAGGGATGCCATCCACTTTATTCTTATTTTGATCAAATTCCTTCAATATTACAGCCAAGGTATAGAAGTGGTACAAGGAACATGGGAAATGTTGGATAGGATATAATGAGGGTATGTTATAAATGGTGAAGTCATATTAGTACAATAAGAGGGTAGACTACAAGGAAAATTGGTCATGGGATGAGGATGAGAGGTGTGGAAAACACACTTATAGGGGATGAGAATAGTAGGTATATGGAATGGACAAGACTTAAGTGGATGGAAAAGTGGTGGCAATACTAGAGAGATGAATATTGGTGTGAAATAGATCTTTTACCTAGCTACTTTCATCAACTAGATCCTAATCACACCTATTACTTAAGCTTACATATTGTACACATAGGATAGTTATCTCTTTATGTCTCAAATTATAATATTAAGACATATGTCATAATCTTATGCAATCCTATGATCACCTTGGCCTGTGTAACCAAAGGATTCCATTTTTAATCTCGATTTGTTTAAATCTATCATTTGCATCCTTTAAAAGAATAGCATATTCTCTCATACTTGATCTCTCATGCATTTTCATAGAAGTTACTAGATCTTGGGTACCACAATCTGTAGCCAAAACTTGTAAATATTACAATAAATATAGGGTGTTAGACTACAAGATAATATGAACAAAAGAAGCTAAGGAAGTGGTAATGGTAAAATGATTAGAACATGAAAAAGGATGGATGGATAAACCATGAAAGTGTCACTGCCATGAATAATATTTATGTCATAGGAAGAACCTACTGATTTATCATGTAAAATGATTATAGTTGATTAGGGAGGAGATTCAAATAAGCACATTAATAAATGACTCTCTCATCTGAGATGGATCTTGCTTAGTCATATATGAATCATGATCATAATCTTCTCCATGTCTCTCATTAATAGGGGTAGAAATATCAATTCTTATGTGAACATTAGGTGAAACATTATTTTTAATAGATGAAGCCATTTGAGGATTCAAGTGACAACTTATCTTTGAGGGAATGTAAGGATGAGAATGAGGTATTTACATGCAAAACTCCTAATCATAGAATAAAAATGATATAGAGGATGCAATCCTTGCTAGAAATTTAAAATAATGAGAAAGCATCTAGACTTGAAAATAACTAAAAAAAGCTACCCTAGAAGCAAAAATAATGGTGATTGAACTAAGATCATAGAGTGGAAAGTAGATTGCATTAAGACACAAAGAAGAGGATTCAAATCCTAATCAAACATGAAAATAAGATGTAAACAAAGACATCAAATCTAAAATCCTAATGAAAGGACAAACCCAAAGGCAAACATTGTTGGATATTGTTGTTTCTAGGATATGTTGTTGTCATTGATGTCAACATATTCCTATATTTGGGTGTTCTGGTGATTGCAGAGAGTTGATCTGGTTGGTTTATCTGTTTGATACACTAAATCAAGTATGTTGATTCAAGTATGTGTTGGTTTCATGATGCTATGTGGTGATCTGATTGAGTTATGGATTTTGGTATGAGGATTGGTTTTTCAGTGTTCAATATTGTAGTGTGTGGTGTTTGATCCACGTTGTACTCCAGAATGATTATATCTTGAGTTGCGGATTTTATAGAATGTTTGAGATGTTCATGTGTATCTACAACTTATATTGTTCGTGATTTGGTGCTCTGCAAGTTATCTTTATAGTCCCCATTGCAACTGTTTGAGTGTTCTTGAGTATCACCATGTTGATCGATGAAGATTTGATTAAGTGGTGGTGGTGCAACTATTGTGGATGGTTCTAACATGCTTTTTGGTGTTTCCTAATCATGTCCTATTTGTTTTGTTGGTTCGCATTCATCATTGTGTGCGTTATTGAGGATCTTATGGGTCCGGAGATATTCTTCATGTTATGAGACATTTTGGGTGGTGTAATGTATTGCAGATGATCTTGGAAAAAATTTTGGCGGTTTTGCATGATCAAGGATTTGATTTGGGTCCATTCTATGTCGAGAATGACATTGTATTGGTCTGGTGGTTGATCTATGTATCGTGTGATGTAATTTTGTAATTAGATCTTAAGGGTTGAGTTGACCTTGTAGTCAAGGTTGATGATTTGTATAAATGGGTGTTATATTCATTTAATTTGTAGATCAGTGATTATTAGAGAGCGTGTCTGCATTATCAGAGAGTGGTGTATGTGTGAATAATTGAATTTATCTTTCGGTATGAAGTGTTGAGAAAAGACTGTTGCAAAGTAGACAAATGTGCTTAACTAGAACTGTCATCGGGCATTTGAAGATGACATTCTTTCAGTTCATGTAAACTAGATTGTTGTCTGAATATTATTGTAAGGTAGTGAACCTTCCCTGAGGGTTGTAGCCTTCTGGGTTATCATATTTTGAGCAGTGAGCTCTAGGCAGTGTGCCTGAATGCATGTGTATTCCCCATTGTAATATTTACACATACTACTGCAGAGTATCATCTTATTGTGGGTAGGTTCCCGCTGTGATTTTTCCCTTAACTAGGTTTTCCATGTCAAAATCTTGGTGTTATGTGTGTTGTTGTTATTGTGCTCATCTTTGTTCTTGCTGAAATTGATCAAATTTGAAGTTGTGCTTAAATTGTTTAACCTGGTGAAAACTGATTCACCCCCCCCTCTCAGTTTTCCTTCATTGTTGTTGCCAACAATTAGTATCAAAGCTACATCCTCTAAAAGAAGCTTGACCACTTGAGGAGATCTGGGGTGACAACCTATATTTTCAAGAAAGAGAGTCTGAGATTTGATGAAAGTAGTTGCACTATATGGAAGGACTAGATGGAGTGTCACTTGAACTGTTGTGGTGATGACTATTGGAAGATTACAAAGAATACCTATAATGTTCCTTAGAATGGTTCGGTTACTGCAAGTAAGATCAAGGATGTTGAACATAACATAAGAGCTAAAGAAGCATTGCTAAGTGCCCTGACAAATTCAAAGGTGATTAGTGTGATGGGACTGCAAACTGCACATGAGATCTACGAAAAGTTAGAGACCTTGTATGAAGGAGATAAACATGTCAAAGTTGCTAAATTATAGAGTTTGCAAGGAAAGTATGAGATGTTGAAGATGGGAGAAGATAAGAACATATCATCCTTTATGGCTAAAGTGAATGAACTTGTCATGAACATCGGATGTGTTGGTGGAACTCTTGAAGAAGATGAGATTGTTGCTAAATTACTAAGATCATTGACTCCTTACAAATCTAAAGTTGTTGCTATTGACGAGATCTGGACTGTGACCATTGTGATAAGAGACATGTTGGTTGGTAAGCTTGTTGCATTTGAGTTGAGTGAATTTGGAGAATCATATGATAAATTTGAGATTGCATTTAAAGCCTCTAAATCCAGGAGGGAGAAGTATGATCCAAGGAAAGAGTTCATATAGGGTTTCCAGTTATGAAAGAGAAATGAGAGAGATGGAGGAACAAGAAAGAGAGTTGGACAAGTTGGAAGCACTTATTTCTTGGAGACTACTACAAGTGTGGTTGTCGTTGCACCAAAAGATTGACCTATTAATGCCCGATACAACCACTAGACTTATAGAATCTATAGGAGGTGGTTAAGCCATGTCACAAACCCGAGCGTCGTGCTCCACAGCACAAGGAGACCAAGGGGGCACACCTTGAAACAATCCCCCCCCCAAACACAAGCGAGGGGTTTGAACCTGTGATAAAGCTCGGATACCAATTGTTAGACAGTTCAGATAATCGAAAGACAACTGAGAGGGGGGGGGTGAATCAGTTGTCACAAATTACCAGAAGCATTAGCAATTTAAACTTTGATACCGAAACCCAAAACAATAATACCGAAATAGCAATTAATCTAATTAAACATAAACAATAAACACAAAATAAAATCCATACACACAATACTAAGATTTGTACGTGGAAAACCCAATAAAGGGAAAAACCACAGTGGGAAGCTTACCCACAGTCAGATAATACTTCTGCAGTAAGTATGTGAATTACAATGAAGGGGCCTGCACTTGCAGGAATGCCAATGGCCTAGAGCACACTGCTCATCACAAAAGGAGCCTCGTTGACTACATATAAATCCAGACAATCAATTCAGAGAAGTGTTGAACTGCAAAAGATAGAATCTCCTATGCCAGAGTACAATTCCGGTTAAGCTCAATACCGAAGGACTAAATCCTCTTACATAAACGCAATTCAATCTCCAATGATAGACCAACTCCTCTGCCTGAATGATATTACATTATTCACACATTACATTCCTTGACCATGACCTCTTACATTAACCATGATAATTTACAATGAGATCTTACATCTATTTATACAAACCCTCAACCATAAACAATCAAGTTGGCCACTAGACAATAAACCAATTACATAATTACAAACCATGTTGGCCTTAGACCAAACAAATAGTATCAACACATAAGACATCCCGAAAATACATCAATAGGTCCTATCCATACATTACATTAAAGTTGGTCCATAACCTAAATCAACCAAGACCGTGTATAGGTCCACACGCTTCAACAATGATCTCCAACTACCAAGTCTCGAACATGATCACCAATAGAATCCTGAAACTCCATCAGAAGCTGCACCAACACCACTTATGCAATTCTTCAAAGATCTCCATCAAAATCTCTATCAGTGAAACCCTCGCCGAAACCAGAAACCAATCTTCTAAGCAAGTAGGATAACATCCAATCACCAAACCAAAACCAACTGACCAAATATAAGTATTAGTATCATGAACAAGCTAATTCCATCACTAGATTATACTAGAGCCTACCGAATCATGTCGGATCCAAGTTAACCAGAAACTACTCAACCTACCAGGACCAGAAGGGTGCCGGTAAAGCATCCAAACAACTAGTGTTGACATCAATGACAAAACATCAATGCAACACATAATCAATTCCACCAAATGGCCAATAGAGACTACGTAAGGGAGCTGGTAAGTATGATGGAAAGTTTCCTTTGTGGTGTAGGAGCACCCTTCCAAGCTCTCCCTCCTTTTTGTTTTGTTGGTACTATGCTTCTTATGAAGCCATTGTATATAAAATAATGAGCCATGTCCTCATAGGTCCTAGTTAGGGTCCTAGAGGAGATCTTAGGGGTCATTAGTCAAGATTGTGATTTTTCTTGAAAATGGAGGGTATGTGTGTCTTTGTGGTGTTTAGGGGTCCTTCATAACATGGTGCTATCCTTAGGTTGGCCCAATGTGGGTTAGGAGTCATGAAAAGCAACATTGGGAAAGTTGCTCAAAAGCTGCAAAAGTTGCATGACAACTTTTAAAAGTTGTCAAGCAACTTTTCCACCAGGAGGCCAAAATCCTTAGTTTGGCATGGACAACCCTAATATGGGCACATAGACCGAGGCAAAGGTGGTATAAGTATTTGCAAACCCTAAATGCATGGGTTGGATGTTAGAGATTGTACGACCCAAGCAAGAAGAGCTTGACTTTGATTGTTTGATGGTTACCAGTCAAATTGAATGAAGTTACCGGGCAAGTAAATGGATTGAACTACATGCAAAACTATGTGAAATGTCTTCTATGGTGTAAATACTTTAATTGTGAGTGATTAGTTTAGGTTTTTGTTTACCAATTGAGTGTGTTTGTAAATAGTTTGCAATTTGCAGTCTCACTGTCCAGTTTTGGACTGGTTGTGCAAATGAAGTCATAACTCCATTCCCCATTGTGGAAACACCATGAAACCATGGGGAATGGAATTGAAGACCCTGTACTATAGTCCCATGCAAGTAGGGCCCTTAAAAATGTAGGAAGGCCAAGTAAAGACCCACTCCTGGGTGAGACTGGATAGTGCCCAGTTAGGAGAGGTCAAATTGCAGAGGTCTTGGAGAGCAAGGTTGGTTAGTGGAGAGTGCACCCTTTGGAGGAAGTGCAGAGGAGTGAGTGAAGCATCATTGGTGTGAAGGAGGAGCCTCCACCAATCCAAACAAGGTGGCTAAAACTCAAAACACTCACCGTGACCCAGGCATACCCTAAAAACCCTCACAAAAACCCTTGAAAACCTTAAAATCCACCTAGGACAGTGTACAGACACTTGGAGGCCTAAAACATAGAAAATCCTTGAGTCCTTTTTGGGAGATTGGGTTGTTTGTGCATCTTTTGAGAGAGGGAGCCCTAAAAGACTGGTTAGGAGGCCTAATTGGTCCTAATCCTTGTAGCCCTATTTGAAGGCAAAAACACAAAATAGTGAAATTGGTAAGGGGTTGAAGGCTTGAAACCTCTTGGGGGCTCATGAATGGGTGAAAAGACCATGAAATAGACCTGATACAACCTTGCTAAGTCCTTGGAAGGTGTGGAACAAGCCTAGCCCTTATTAGCCATAGTAAGGGGTTTTGAGTCTCATGAGTAGGTGAGACCTTAGGAGCAGTATTGCAACTCATTGGTGGGTGGATTGGGCATGGTTAGGGGATTCCTCAAGCAAAGGGAAGTCCTAGAGACCCTAGGGTGTGTAGAGAACACCAAGTGATCCAAGGAAAGGATCCAAGAGCATAGACTAGGCTAGTCTATCCCTAACCCCATCCCATCAGATTGGTATCAGAGCAAGTAAAAGACTTGTTGGACTGTGTATGTCTCTATATACTGGTGAATCAGTAGGGGAGAGTAGAATGGTCACTAATGCAGAGCTGGCTAGAGAGGTGGAAGAGCAGAAGGAGAAAAATAGACTCCTTGAAGAAGCTGTGAGTGAGATGAGGGATAAACTGTAGGAAGTGGTGGATCAGAGGACACAAGGACCTTGGGATGAAGACACCAAGGGTAAAGGCAAGAAAACTATAGACATAGATGATATTATCCCTGAACCAGATCCCTTGTTCAATGAAGAATCATTTGTAAAGGCTATTAAGGCATTGAACACCAAAGCTTTTGAAGGATTGCCACATTTCAGTGGAAGAATGGACATAGACACTGTTATGGAATGGATTGAGGGCATGGAAAACCACTTTGAGTGTGAGGGAGTGACAAAGGCTCAAAAGGTTAAAGTTGCCAAATCAAGATTAAGGGGAGCAACTTTGACAAGGTGGAAGTACTTGCAAGAAGAAAGAGTTAGTATGAGGAAGCTACCTATTGCAAATTGGAAAGTTATGGTGGGTAAGATCAAGGAGTAATACTTACCAGAGGATTATGAAGTCCAACTTCATAAGAAGAGACAGGGATTGAAGCAAAAAGATCTTGATGTAACCTCCTACAATGAAGAATTTCAAAAGCTATGTCTTAGATCTAAAGTTCAAGAAGATGAATCCATTAAGGTGGCTAGGTATCTAAGCGGCCTAAAGTGGAACATTCAAGAGGAGATAAGCCTATGGACTCCTACTACTGTCCAGAAGTGTCATCTGCTTACTGCCAAGGTAGAAGAGAGGAACAAAAGGAAAGGAGACTCCAATAACAGGGGTAGAGGCAGAGGTAGAGATCAAGTGAATCACCGAGGTGGTTATCAAAGCAAGACAAATGAGCAAAGGAACCAAGGAGAAGCCAAGTTGACTGAACACGGTAGTGAAACCAATCTTAGAGGAGGACATTCTAGAGGAAGAGGTGCACAAGGTGGTCCAAGTAGGGGTAGAGGTACCGACAGAGGTAACTCCTACTTTGCAACTATGAAGTGTTACAATTGTGGTCAATTGGGACACTCGGCATATAGATGCCCTGACAAGCCTACATCATCAAACAGTGGAAAGAGGGTTGCTTATGCACATGAAGACTCTTCAAGCAGCAAGACACCTGAGGTGGACCATATTGAGTCAGAGATTGGAGAAAAGTTGATGTTCAATAGGGTCTTGATAAGACAGCCAGTCGAGAATGAACCTAAGCATAGGAGATCATTGTTTAGAGTGAGATGCAAGATTCTCGGTAAAGTTTGCAAGGTGATAGTTGATTTAGGCTCAACTAACAATATCATATCAGAAGAGGCAGTTAGGAAGCTGAAACTCACAAGGATACCCCACACTAACCCATACAAGGTAACATGGTTGAATCATGAACAAAGTGTGCTAGTCAATGAACAAACTTGGGTAGAGTTTTCTATTGGAGGATACAAGGATAAGATCCTTTGTGATGTGTTACCTATGGATGCATGTCACTTATTGCTGGGAAGACCCTGACAATTTGATAGGAAGGTGATCTATGATGGAGAGAACTCCATTTCCTTTAAGAAGGACAGCAAGACCTTCAAGATTCAGTCTTTGACAGAGAATGAAGAGGGAACTTCAAGAACACCTAGTGTTTTATTGGCTACCGGTAAAGAGTTCTTAAACTTGCTACATGAGGAAGAGATAGTGAAGTGTGCCATCTTTGTGAAACCAAAGGAGGAAGCAGACAAGTTGCAAGCAGAAGTACCCAAGGAGGTAAAGCAAATGTTGCAAGAGCATAAGGATATAGTGAGTGATGGAACACCTGCAACACTCCCACCTAGAAGGTCTATAAGCCATCAAATAGACTTTGTTCCTGGTGCATCCTTACTTAACAGGGCTGCATATAAGCTCACACTTGATCAGAACAAGGAGGTAGCAAGGCAAGTGCAGGAGTTATTGGAACAAGGACTGATTAAGAAGAGCATCAACCCATGTGCAGTCCCGGTAGTGCTAGCATCAAAGAAGGGAGGTAAGTGGAGACTTTGCACTAACTCAAGAGAAATCAATAGGATCACCATAAGGTATAGGTTTCCTATTCCTAGAATAGAGGATCTAATGGACTATTTAGGAGGGGCAATGTATTTTACCAAGCTAGACCTTAAGAGTGGTTATCACCAGATAAGAATTAAGGAGGGTGATGAGTGGAAGACTGCTTTCAAGACCATAGAGGGATTGTATGAATGGCTTATGATGCCATTTGGACTCACCAATGCTCCAAGCACCTTCATGAGGTTGATGAATGAGGTGTTGAAGGATTTCATAGGCAGATTTGTGGTGGTGTACCTATATGACATTCTCATCTATAGCAGAACCAAAGAAGAGCACCTTGAGCATTTGAGGTTAGTCTTAGAGAGGTTGCATGAGGAGAAGCTATCCATCAACCTAGAGAAGTGTGACTTCTTGAAGCAAGAGTTGGTTTACTTAGGATTTGTGGTGTCTAAAGGAACCTTGAAGATGGATCCAAGCAAAGTGGAGGCAATCTTGAATTGGCCTGCACCTAAAACAGGGACTGAAGTTAGAAGTTTCCATGGATTAGGCCAATTCTATAGGAAGTTTGTGAGGAATTTTAGTGGTATATGTGCACCAGTCCTTGACACCATTAAAGGAGGTCTTAAAACTAAGTTTAAATGGATTGAGTAGGCTAACAAAACATTTCAATTGTTGAAGCAAGAAGTAGCCACAAAACCTATCCTTCTCCTACCTATGTTTGATAAGCTATTCACTTTGGAGTGTGATGCAAGTGGAATTGCAGTAGGTGGTGTATTGAGTCAAGAGGGAAGACCTGTGGCATTTTTTAGTGAGAAGATGAATGAAGCAAAGAAGAAGTACTCAGCCTATGACCTAGAGTTGTATGCATTAGTGCAGTCTCTAAAGAAATGGAGGCATTACCTACTCCAAAAAGAATTTGTAGTGTTCATAGACAATCAGGAATTGAGTTACATCAACACTCAAGAGAAGCTTAGCAATAGACATCTGAAATGGATGGAATATCTCCAATCCTTCACCTTCACCATCAAGCATAAGAAGGGGCAACTTAACAAGGTGGCAGATGCCTTAAGCAGGAAGTTGTTGACAGTTCAAGAGTTACAGTTGCAGAGCATAGGAATAGAAGGTTTCAAAGACCTCTATGAAGGAGATGAAGACTTCTCATCAACTTACAAGGTTTGCAAAGAGTTTGAGAACCATTTCCATGGTGAGTATGCAGATTACACTCTCAAAAATGGTCTCTTGTTCAAGGGTAACTAGTTGTGTGTACCTAGAGGATCCATGAGGGAGAACCTCATCCAAGAAAAACATAATGGCAGTTTAAGTGGACACTTTGGAGTCAACAAAACCTTGGATTTAGTACAGAGGTACTACTATTGGCCAAAGTTGCCAAGAGATGTAAAGAGATATGTAGAGCAATGTGGTGTACGCCAAAGAGCAAAAGGAGGATCAAGCAATGATGGTCTCTATCAACCATTATCGGTCCCTAACAGACCTTGGGAATGTATAAGCATGAAATTTGTAGTAGGACTTCCCAAGACTAAAATAGGTATGAACAACATCTATGTGGTAGTAGATAGATTCTCCAAGATGAGTCATTTCATTCCATGTAAGACTACACATGATGCTAGCTATGTTGCACATCTCTTCTTCAAAGAGATTGTTAGGATTCATGGACTCCCTTTAAGCATTGTTTCAGACAGGGACAACAAGTTCATGGGTCATTTTTGGCAAACATTATGGAGGAGACTAGGAACTAACTTGTCATTTAGCTCAGCTTACCATCCACAAACAGATGGTCAAAATGAAGTCATCAATAAAGTGTTAGGCAACTTATTGAGGTGTCTAACTAAGGAGTATGGTTAGACATGGGACCTAATCATTCATCAAGCAGAGTATGCATATAATGACAGTGTGAATAGGACCACTGGTAGAAGTCCTTTTGAGGTTGTATATGGCAGACATCTAAGGGGAGTATGTGAGTTAAGAGACCTTGGTACTTTGGAGATTAAGAGTGGGCAAGAAGAGGACTTCACTCAAACCATCAAGGAAGTCCAAGAACAGGTTAAGAAGGCCATCCTTGAATCCACTCAAAAACTGAAAGCCAAAGTGGATGAGAAAATGAGGGAAGTTCAGTTCAAGGTGGGTGACTATGTGATGGTCCATTTGAGCAAAGCTAGGATGCAAAGTGGTAAGCCTACCAAACTGTAGATGAAGAGAGTAGGACCTTGTGAAATTCTGGCAAAATATGGTGAGAATTCTTATAAGGTTGATTTACCTTCAGACTTAGCCATTTCACCAGTCTTCAATGTTGTTGATCTGGTAATGTATAAGGGAGAGATAGCAGGGCAGATTGAGAACCAAGCCAAGGTACTACAAGACCTAGATGTGAATACATTACCTCAAGTGAAGAAGCCTAAAGCAGAGGAGATTTTGGAGTCAAGAGTGAAGAAGTCTACCAGATACCAAGTCTACATGGAGCACTTAGTGAAATGGGTAGATCAACCAGTATCTGAAGCTACATGGGTGGACGAGAGCAAGTTCAAGAAGCTTGGCATAGACCCGGCTCTCATTTCTTCTTCTTTTTCTTAGTTGTGTGCAGAGGGGGAGTATGGTGTAGGAGCACCCTTCCAAGCTCTCCCTCCTTTTTGTTTTGTTGGTACTATGCTTCTTATGAAGCCATTGTATATAAAATAATGAGCCATGTGCTCATAGGTCCTAGTTAGGGTCCTAGAGGAGATCTTAGGGGTCATTAGTCAAGATTGTTATTTTTCTTGAAAATGGAGGGTATGTGTGTCTTTGTGGTGTTTAGGGGTCCTTCATAACATGGTGGTGTCCTTAGGTTGGACCAATGTGGGTTAGGAGTCATGAAAAGCAACATTGGGAAAGTTGCTCAAAAGTTGCATGACAACTTTTAAAAGTTGTCAAGCAACTTTTCCACCAGGAGGCCAAAATCCTTAGTTTGGAATGGACAACCCTAATATGGGCACATAGATCAAGGAAAAGGTGGTATAAGTATTTTCAAACCCTAAATGCATGGGTTGGATGTTAGAGATTGTACGGCCCAAGAAAGAAGAGCTTGACTGTGACTGTTTGTTGGTTACCAGTTAGATTGAATGAATTTACTGGGCAAGTAAATGGATTGAACTGCGTGCAAAACTATGTAAAATGTCTTCTATGGTGTAAATAATTTCATTGTGAGTGATTAGTTTAGGTTTTTGTTTACCGGTTGAGTGTGTTTGTAAATAGTTTGTAATTTGCAGTCTCACTGTCCAGTTTTGGACTGGTTGTGCAAATGAAGTCATAACTCCATTCCCCATTGTGGAAACACCTGAAACCATGGGGAATGGAAGTGAAGACCTTGTACTATAGTCCCATGCAAGCAGGGCCCTTAAAAATGCAGGAAGGCCAAGCAAAGACCCACTCCTAGGCGAGACTGGATAGTGCCCGGTTAGGAGAGGTCAAATTGCAGAGGTCTTGGAGAGCAAGGTTGGTTAGTGGAGAGTGCACCCTTTGGAGGAAGTGCAGAGGAGTGAGTGAAGCATCATTAGTGTGAAGGAGGATCCTCCACCAATCCAAACAAGGTGGCTAAAACTCAAAACAATCACTGTGACCTAGGCAGACCCTAAAAACCCTCACAAAAACCCTTGAAAACCTTAAAATCCACCTAGGACAGTGTACGGATACTTGGAGGCCTAAAACCTAGAAAATCCTTGAGTCCTTGCTAAATGAATGGCAGTCCTTTTTGGGAGATTCGGTTGTTTGTGCATCACTTGAGAGAGGGAGCCCTAAAAGACCGGTTAGGAGGCCTAATTGGTCCTAATCCTTGTAGCCCTATTTGAAGGCAAAAACACAAAATAGTGAAATCGGTAAGGGGTTGAAGGCTTGAAACCTCTTGGGGGCTCATGAATGGGTGAAAAGACCATGAAATAGACCTGATACAACCTTGCTAAGACCTTGGAAGGTGTGGAACAAGCCTAGCCCTTATTAGCCATAGTAAGGGTTTTTGAGTCTCATGAGTAAGTGAGACCTTAGGAGCAGTTTTGCAACTCATTGGTGGGTGGATTGGGCATGGTCAAGGGATTCCTCAAGAAAAGGGAAGTCCTAGAGACCCTAGGGTGTGTAGAGAACACCAAGTGATCCAAGGAAAGAATCCAAGAGCATAGACTAGGCTAGTCTATCCCTAACCCCATCCCATCACTTTGAAATATTTCTCTTGTAATAATATATGATATTTTTCTTCTAGGTGTCCTGAAAGAATGTCAAAGTATGATAGGAATGATAAGCATGATAAATTTGATAAGCATGATAGATATGAGAAGCAAGACAGATATGATAAGCCCTATAAGCCTAACCAAAAGTTTAGATATCAGAAAAAAATGTTATTATCCTCCTGGCGAAGGTTTGATAGATGAAGAATCTAAGAATGGGAATTCAAAAGATGAATTTGTATTTATTGCTATCAAGGAAGATAATCTAGTACCAGTGAATTCTACAAGCTGCATTGTTGAGGAGAAAGCTTTGGCTGCTAAGATTGAAGAGAGAGATGAATGGGTAATTGACAACGGTTGTTCACATCATATGATAGGTGATAAAAGCAAATTTCTGAATATGGAGAGGTATGATGGGGGCATGGTGAGATTTGGAGATGATCTAAAGCTTTTGTAATTCATGGTAGAGGTTCTATTTCTCTTGATGGTAATCATAATACTGATGATGTCTTATATGTTGAAGGTTTGAAGCATAGTATTTTGAGTATTGGACAGATGGTTAATAAGGGATATGATCTATCATTCAAGAATCGTAAATGCAAGATTTTGAATGCCTTTGGTATAAATATTGCATTGGGAACTAAGACTAAAGGTAATATCTTTCATTTGAATGCTGGTGAAAAAAGTTGTTTGATTGCCTAGATAGATGAAAGTTGGTTGTGGCATAAAATGATGTGTCATGTTAATTTTGACTGCATGACAAGGATAAGTTCTACTCAAGCTATTAAAAAGAATGTCAATTGGGAAAGCAAACAAGGATTTTATTCAAAAGTAAGTTCTATACATCCAATGGATTGTTAGATCTTGTGCATATTGATTTGTGTGGTCCTACAAGAGTGAGAAGCATGCAGGGTGACATGTATTTCATGTTGTTGATTGATGACTACTCTAAAATGATGTGGGCTACCTTTCTAAGGGAGAAATAAGAAAGGCATTAGAGAAATAAAATATATTCAAAACTAAGGTGGAGACATAGACAAGATTGAAGCTAAAATGTTTGAGATCTAACAGAGGAGGAGAATTTACATCCGATGAGTTTGATTCATTTTGTGATAAGAATGGAATTAGAAGACAATTATCTACTCCTAGAACCCCTCAGCAGAATGAAGTTGTTGAGAGGAAGAACATAACTATTTTGGATATTGCTAGGACTATGTTGATTGAAGGAAATGTTCTGCAGACCTTTGGAAAGAATATCTTAGCACTGTTGTATACACATTCAACCAAGTGCATATAAAAAGTGATTTCGGTAAGACTCCTTGTGAGTTATGGTTTGGTCACATTCCTACAGTTAGATATTCTAAATTTTTTGGAAGCAAATGTTATATCAAAAGAGAGGAGGATATAGGAAAGTTTGATGCCAGATGTGATGAAGGAATCTTCTTGGGATATTCTACTAAGATCAAGAACTACCAGTGTTACAATAAGAGGCTGAGAAAGATAGTGGAAAGTGCAAATCTTAAGGTTGATGAATGCCTTGAGAAGCAGATCAGAGAAAGTGGATATGAGTTTGATGATCAAGATGTTATTTCAAAGCAAGTACACACTGAGACCCTAAACTAGAATGATCCGATAGAGACAGTTATAAAGATATTGTTGCTATCGGTGAAGAAGTTCAAGAACCAGTGAATCAGAATAATCAAAAGACTCTGAGGTATGTAAGATTAAATAATTCAGAAAATCAGATTATTGGTGATAAAAATAGAGGTGTGATGACTAGGAGAAGGATTGTTGATGAAGAAATATGTTTGATTTCCAAGATTGAGCCTAAAGATGTTCTGATTAATATGAAAAATAGGTTTTAAGGACCCGAAACCTTTAACATAGGAGCATAAGATAGTTCATCAAAAAGCATCCAGACTAGCATTGAAACAACTTACAAAAAGACTGGCAAAAAGGCCAGTAAACCGAACAGACAACTAAAGAAAGGAACAACAAAGCAGAAAAACTAGAGATAAGACAAATGACAAACAACAACTATAAAGACTTAAGAAGATCAACCGCCTTATTGACTAGCTGGTCATAGTTTGCCGCAACAACTTTGAGTTCTTCCATATCCTTGTTTGGCTTCTTCTCCTTCTTTTTGCCTCTGGTCCTTGTTCTAGGTCCTTGCACTTCTCCCATACCTTCAATGTCAGGTACTAGCTCCAAATAATCCTTCTCATTCTCCAGTTTGCTGATGAGAATTTTGGTATTATCAGTTGAGGCCTTCAGAATGCTATAGCTTTGTTCAGCAATGCTTTTGAGGCATTTTTCAATTTTGTTGAATTTGTTGTCAGTTTCCGCCATTCTTTGGTCCATAGTATTGTCATTGGTTTTTATCTCTGTCAGGACCTTCTCAATTTGCTTGAACCTAGGGTTGAAGGAATCTCTGATCTCTTCGACTTTGGCAACAATTTTACTCAAATCCTCAACATATTTCGCCATTGATTTGCCTTCACCAATACTGATTGTCTCCAGAATTTGGACCCTATGGCTGAGCTTCTTATTATCCTCCACATCTTTCTTGCAACTATTAATTAACCAATCGATGGTGTCCACAAACCCTTTCAAACCCTCAGTGGGAGGATTTGAAGGGGGGGTTTTCTCACTAGGATTGTCCTGTTCATTTTTGGGGACATCGCTAGTAGTGATATTATTGACATTTCCACCAACCCTCTGATCAAAACCTTCCCCTATGATCTCCTCCTCCAATTTTTGGTCGACATCAGGATCCTTTCTCTGCACTTTATCCTCCAGTTCCATATCACAATCATCCCACCTCTTCTGTTTGTTCCTTATCTGAATGAAAGGTTTGGTTTTCTTTTTCTGAGGAGGCTGGGGTTTGTCCTCCTCAGAATCCTCAGAAACCTCCGAGGAGGAGGAGGAGGAGCGGATCTGGAAAACCTTTTCTTTAGTTTTTTTCTTACCCTTAGAAGAGGAGGGCTTGGTACTCACCTGTTTTCTTTTCTTACCACTTTCAACTTCAGAATTTTCCAGACTCTCCTTAGACTCACTCATCGAATCACTTTCAGACTCCTCACCCATAGAAAAACTAGAATTCGACCCTTCCTCCTCAGACTCAGAGATAGAAGGCTGGGGACGAGCAATTTGGTTAGCTTTTAAATGGTCATAAATTAACACCATAAGACCTTGATGCATGGTTGTATCACCCTTAGGGTTCTCTCTATGGGCTTTAATGGTAGCATTCATTGAACACAACAAGAAATATGGAATATTAACTTTTTCATCATACCTGAAATGGTTAAGCAATACAAAATGATAGCCATACACTTTTGTGAATCTACCATCCAAGGTAATGTAACATATAATAGCAAACAAAACCTCCCTCCATGGCTTAACAAATGCCCTAGGCGGGTAGCAGGTTTTACTTAACTTTACCAGATGCTTCTTCTCCTTTGTCATTTTGGGGTATCACTCAATTGCCTCCTTGCTCAATTTTCTATCTCTATAGTAATTGCTTGCTTCCCTACGAAGACCCGTGACCTGACCGATGAGGTCTTCATCAATGGAGATTGTTTGATCTCCCATCTTCAAGGTGCCCTTCCTCCAGTTTTTGCAGAAAAAGCTAGTGATTGTGGCGTCCCTCCCATGGAGCCTCTCCATAAACTTCGTAAACCCATCCTTCTGCAAGATGTTCCAAATTACCTCCTTTTGTTTCCACTCCTTACAGTTGTTGGGTTCATAGCGGCATCTATTTCCTCCCATTTTTTCGCTTTTCAAAATAGAAGGCTGAGAGTTGCAGAAAGCTATAGGAAAGAAATTTCTCAAAGCGACCACATATACCCAGAAAGCGTGGGAAAAGGTGGCTTTTGTCTTGTAATAAATGATACTGACATAATGATAATTACTCATAGTCTTCCTATTAATCCATTTAATCATTATTTTGTCCATTTATGATCTTTGGGGTACTGTTATATCGATCCATGTAAATGATTGATCTAACGTCATTGAGGAGACCCTCTTCACCCTTCTAGGTAACCATATTGTTGTGATTGACCGCCACGTTGGCTGCCCAGTCAGCTGGACCATTAGCTTCATGATAAATGTGGGAAATAAAACATTTATTGAAGGTGTTGATGAGATCTCTAGTAACCTTTATTATGTTGTTGATAGTCCATGAAGGCTTAGAAGTTACTTTTAGGCACTTGATGATGTTACTAGAGTCTCCCTCAATCCATAGATAGGAACAGTTCCATCTTTTAGCCAAGAGAATGCCTTGGAGAGCAACCATAGCTTCTGCCATGTGATTAGTTTGGCAACCTATAGGAACAACAATCATTTGCTTACAACTGCCATTTTCATCTCTGAGAATTGCACCACATCTCGCTGGCCCAGGATTGCCTTTGGCAGCTCCGTCAAAGTTGATTTTGAGCCAACCATGAGGGGGAGAGTGCCATCTGGCTTCTTGTCTCTTGTTTTGTTTAGGATTAGTACTAACAACACTCTTCAGATTCCAGGAGTTGAAAATGTGAGTTTCCATGGGGTTGGCAGAATTGCATGGATCCCCAATGATCCTAATGTTCTCCATAATAGCCCTTTGAATTTTCTAGAAAACAACGGCCTCGGTGAGAGAAGTGTCCCTGAATATGCGGTTGTTCCTTTCTTTCCAGATCCCCCACAGGATGTGAGGGAGTGATAGCTACCACAAAGATCTCAAAGTGGGGTTAGACCAATGATAACTCCAAGAATGGAACAAATCTCAGATAGAGTTAGGAAACACCCGTTCCATACAAAAATTCTTAAGAAATCTATCCCAAATTGAAACAGTGAAGGAACAGTGGATAGCCAAATGATCCATAGACTCTTCCTCCTCAAGACATAAAGCACACCTATTTGGGAAGAAAAAACCTCTAACCTTTAGATTGTCTAAGGTCAAAATTTTATTTTGAAGAATTGAGCCTAAAGATGTTGTTGAAGCTTGTAAAGATGAGAATTGGATGAAAGCTATGGAAGAAGAGTTGAATCAGATTGAGAAGAACAATACATGGGAACTTGTTCCGAGACCTAAAGATAAGAATGTGATTGGTACAAAATGGGTGTTCTAAAATAAATTGAATGAAACTGGTGAAGTGGTTAGAAACAAAGCAAGATTGGTATGTAAGGGTTATTCATAGATTGAAGGAATTGATTATGAGGATACTTTTTCTCTGGTAGCTAGAATTGAAGCTATTAGATTACTTCTTGCATATGCTGCTTATAAGAATTTCAAGGTATATCAGATGGATGTGAAGTCAACCTTTTTGAATGGTGATTTGGAAGAGGAAGTCTACATTGAGCAACTAGATGGATTTTCATTATCAGTTGAAGGAGACATGGTATGTAGATTGAAGAAAGCATTGCATGGACTTTAACAAGCCCTAGAGCTTGGTATGCTAGATTGGATAGGTATTTGATGAAGTTGGGATTCTATAAAGGTACTGTTGATAGTAATTTATACTTTAAGGTTGATAATGATAACATATTGATTGTTGAAGTTTTTGTTGATGACATTATTTTTGGAGGAGATGATGGTTTGAGTAAGAAATTTGCTGATGATATGCAAAAAGAGTTTGGGATGTCTATGATAGGTGAGATGAAATTATTCTTAGGATTGCAAATTACATAGACTGATAAAGGCATTTTCATTTCTCAATCTAAGTATGTGAAGGAATTGTTGAAAAGTTTGGGTTAGCTAACTCCAAACCTGTTGGAACTCCTATGGTGACTGGATGCAAATTGTCTAAGCATGATGAATCTCAAAAAATTAATCAGACCTTGTATAGATCTATGGTTGGTGCTGTTATACTTGACTCAGACTAGACCAAATATTATGCATGCTATTTGTCTTTGTGCATGATTTTAAGTTGATCCTAATGAAAGTCATGTTACTGTTGTGAAAAGGATTTTTAGATACTTGAAGGGGACAATTTACTATGGTTTGTGGTATCCAAAGAATGATGATTTCATGTTATGTGCTTATACTGATGCTGATTGGGCAGGTGATGTTGATGATTGAAAGAGCACTATCAGTGGAGCATTCTTTTGGGGAAGAAGTTGGTTTCTTGGGCAAGTAAGAAGCAAGATACTCTTTCTCTATCTACTGCAGAAGCTAGATACATTGTTGCTTCTAGAAACCATACTAAGGTGGCTTGGATGAAGCAGATGTTGAAGGAAATTAGAGTTATTTATGATGAGCCTACTATTATATAATGTGACAATTCTAGTGCTATTAATATTTTCAAGAATTCGGTATTGCATTCTAAAACAAAGCATATATCAATTAAGTATCATTTCTTTAGGGAGAAAGTCAGTGATGAAGAAGTCAAATTGGAATATGTATCTACAAAGGATCAAATTGCAGATATCTTTACTAAGCCTTTGCCTACATATACATTTGTATATTTGAGAGATAAGTTAGGGGTTTCTGCCCCTCTTGATGAGAACTAGATGCATTGAGATGCATCAATTCGGTGGACTTCATAGTCTTACCTTCTTATCCAGATTGATGAGTGGGTGCTGCTACTCAGATGGAGTAGTCAGTGTGTGATGTTCAAATTTGTGAGTTTGTTCTAAGGGGGAGAGAATAATGATCTGTATGCATCTTTGACATTGTTGTCAAAGGGGGAGAGAAGCATGTGAAAAACAACCTTATCTTGGAAGCTTTGTGTGCATGATCTTAGGGGGAGATTATTGGAGATTGCTGGTGTTGATTTCTTTATTTGCATTGATTATTTTTCACATCCATATGTTGCCATTAATGCCAAAGGGGGAGATTGTTGGATATTGTTGTTGCTAGGATATGTTGTTGTCATTGATGTCAACATATTCTTGTATTTTGGTGTTCTGGTGATTGTAGAGAGTTGATCCGGTTGGTTTATCTGTTTGATACACTAAATCAAGTATGTGTTGGTTTAATGATGCTATGTGGTGATATGATAGAGTTATGGATTCTGGTATGAGGATTGGTTTTTCAGTGTTCAATGTTGTAGTGTTCTAGTGTTTGATCCACGTCATTCTCCGGAATGATTATATCTTGAGTTGCGTATTTGGGAGAGTGTTTGAGATGTTCATGTGTATCTACAACTCAGATGGTTCATGATTTGGTGCTCCACAAGTTATCTTTCTAGTCCCAGTTACAGCTGTTTGAGTGTTCTTGAGTATCAACATGTTGATCGATGAAGATTTGATTAAGTTGCGTTGGTGCAACTATTGTGGATGGTTCTAACGTGCTTGTTGGTGTTTCCTAATCATGTCCTATTTGTTTTGCTGGTCCGTGTTGATCATTATGGGCGTTATTGAGGATCTTATGGGTCCGGTGATGTTCTTCGTGTTATGCGACATTTTTAGTGGTGTAATGTATTATAGATGATCTTGGCAAAATTTCTGGTGGTGTTGCGTGTTCGAGGATTTGATTTGGGTCCATGCTATGTCGACAATGGCATTGTATTGGTCCGGTGGTTGATCTATGTATCGTGTGATGTAATTTTGTAATTAGGTCTTAAGGGTTGAGCCGACCTTGTAGTCAAGGTTGATGATTTGTATAAATGGGTGTTACATTCATGTCATTTGTAGATCGGTGGTTATTAGAGGGTGTGTCTGCATTATCAGAGAGTGGTGCATGTGCGAATAATTGAATTCATCATTCGATATGAAGTGTTGAGCAAAGACTGTTGCATAGTAGACAAATGTGCTTAACCGAAACTGTCATCAGGCATTTGGAGATGCTATTCTTTCAGTTCATGTAAACTGGATTGTTGTCCGAATGTTATTGTAAGGTAGTGAACCTTCCTTGAGGGTTGTAGCCTTCTAGGTTATCATATTTTGAGCAGTGAGTTCTAGGCAGTGTGCCTGAATGCATGCGCATTCCCCATTGTAATATTTACACATACTACTACAGAGTATCATCTTATTATGGGTAGGTTCCCACTGTGGTTTTTCCCTTGACTGGGTTTTTCATGTCAAAATCTTGGTGTTATGTATGTTGTTGTTATTGTGATCATCTTTGTTCTTGTTGCAGTTGATCAGATTTGAAGTTGTGCTTAAATTGTTTAATCCGGTGAAAACTGATTCATCCCCCCTCTTAGTTTTCCTTCATTGTTGTTGCCAACAAACACCAGGGTTGTAAGAAAGTTGAATTCACAAAAAATACAAGGGAAAATCTAGACTACTGACATAGATTATCATAGGGATAATTAAATCATAATAAGTAATTCTAATACTTAGCTTTAAGTCAAATGATGAGAATACGTTGTGATACATGTTAGAGATTATTTTGCTATGACATGGAATTTTATGGTTCACTCAAATAAAGATCTTCAAATTCAAAATTTGGTTGTGTTTTGCTCTAGTTCATCTATGTGTGAGAAATTGATCTCCACATGTGGATTTTATTTGATGAGCATTTGAATTATACCATGTGAATATGAACACCACAATCTTTCTCACCTTGATTTATGATATTTGGGTTTATTGAAAGGATTTAGAAACACTTTTGAGAATTTGCTGAAATATAAGGGTCACGTTCTTCTCCAATACACCCCTAGTTTGATAAGCTTTATGGCTCTATCTAAAAGATTGAAGGCAAAAAATAAACATGCAAGCGACTTACGATGGTATGTGATGCATTTCTTTGATAAAGTTACTAAATAACTCTTATCCGTTTTTACAAGTAAGATTCTACATGCGCTCAATAGATATCTAGGTTCTTTAAAAAATCAATGAATGCATGTCTTTAAAATAACTATCTAAAGTACCAATTGACACAATGTGCATTTAGGTTAACTCATAACAACTACTAAGGGAGAAGTTGGAGGGATTAAATTTAGATTTTAAAAATTTAATATTTAAATCCACAACCACATAAATAATCCAAGTCAAACCTGTAACTACAAATCTAATCCAAAATCATAAAAAGGAATCAAAAGATTGAGATCAATCTCTAAAAATAAGTGATGATAATGAACTGAATTAAAATTTTTAACATTAAATCCACCACCACATAAATAATCCAAGTCAAATCTGCAAATACAAATCTTATCTAAAATAATAAAAAAGAATCAAAAAATTAATATCAATCTTCAAATATAAGTGATGAAAATAATTCGAAATTAAAGTTTAACATTTAAATTCACAACCACATAAATAATCCAAATCAAATATGTCACTACAAATATAATGCAAAATGATAAAAATGAATCAAAAGATTGTAGAAATAAGTGATAATAATTAACTGAATTGACAGAAGAATATGCCAATTGCCTTTGGAGACTTTAATAATCTAAATGGGCCCAAAACACTATGGAAAGGGCATCCGCATGCAACTTACATTATTAATATTGTAATAATTAAAGATCAAATACACACTTTTTTAAATTGAAAAAAAGGAAGGCAAAGAGCCGAGCCCCGTATAGTATCGCCGATCAGAAGCTGAGTAAGAATTTTGGGTGGCAGAGAAGGTTGATTCGAGGCAAGAGTTGGTCGTATGTGGTGGAATGGCCGAAGAGCATGGAAATAAGAATTGAGAAAAGCAGAGGAGAATAGAGGAGGGTTTGAAGCGGAGCAAATATAATGGAAGGCAAGGCGAAGGTTGTGGTTATTCTGGGCGCCACGGGAGCTGGCAAGTCTCGTCTTGCCATTGATTTAGCACATCATTTTCCGGCCGAGATCGTGAATGCTGACTCGATGCAAGTAAGTATTTTCTATTCTATTCATTTCAATTCTCTTCTTGTCATAGTCTCTCATTGTCTGTATAATTTATCAGTCTCAAATGCCATCCTCGCAGGTTTATCAAGGTCTGGATGTGTTGACCAACAAAGTACCAGACCACGAAAGGAAAGGTGGGCTTTTATATTGGATTCATCAATTAATTACTTCACCCTTCTTCTCCCTTGAAATCCACACCATTGTCATTAAATATGTGTTGAGGTGTTTTTTCGTTACCATCTTATAGGTAGTGGTGTGCACGTTCCTTTAAGATTCCAGTTGGAATGTGTGTAGCTGCTTCTAGATTTAAAAAAAAAACTGATCTTTTTCTAAATTGATTTATCCTTTAGTCATCTGCGTCACTTTGTAGCAGAATCGGTACCTTTGTCAATTTCCTAGTAGCAATGAAAGATTGACCATGGTCACTGCTTTAACACAGAGCAAAGTTAATTTTTATTCTCAAGTTCCTGGAATGTTTTCTTGTGTTATCTTTAAGTACCGTGTGCGATAAACACTACGGTTCCCACTTAGATATGAAGATGGAATATTTTCTGGCTCAAACTGTAGAAGAAGCCTCGGAAAGGAGTTACAAGTTAGATCAATTTAACAGAATGGACAAATTAGCATGTAAAGTATCTTTATAGCAGCCTTTCTTTGAGTTTCAGGGACAGGCGGACGGGTTGTGGGGATGGCAATTTTTCTTTTTCCAGATTTTGGGGATGCAGGGGAACCACTGTTGAATTAAAATATAAAAAAATAGTATTTGAATTTTAAGCTACTAATTAAACCCGAAAACGATTGAGACAAGCTAAATTAAGCTGAAATTTTAAAAAACATAAATATTTAAATAATTCTCCTTAAAAATATAAATATGAGCCCATACAATATCTGCCGGAAACGGATTCTAAATTTTTAACTTGGCTGGTGTAAGCTTGTCTATTCTTGTAGACACATTGAAGACATTTTTTAACAGAAAATTAAGTTTGCATGGTTCAATGTATTTTCTCTGGAAAGAATAGGACGAGGATCTTTTCTTGTGGGAAGCCTCTCATGCTTTAGCAGTTTAACATATGATAAGGATCTCTTCTTGTGGGAAGCTTCTCATGCTTTAGCAGTTTAACATTGACTTATCATCCATTTTGAAGAAGGCTCATAGTCGGCATTTGAATAACCTTTGACCACCCCCAATAAGATGAGATCACAAGTTTGGTTTCCATTCGACAGTTCCCTAAATTTCGTTAATCGCTTCATGTTTTAATATTCATTCCTTGCTTCTAACTATTGATGCACTCCTGTTTACATTCTTGCTTTTGTGTAGCAAAATGGATGTCAGATAGTTGATGTTTATCATTTTGGTTCATTTGGAGTTTGTGATAGGAATGAATCTTCCCAGTTCTTGTGTAAATTTATTGGAATCACATGTAATAAATTTCAACAGGTGAGTGCTATCTGTCTTGCTTTACTAAATTTGGAAGTCTAACGAGATTCCTCACTTCCCTCTCTACTCCACTTGAAAAGTTTTGATCTCAGTCACAAAACGTTCTTAGGAAGTCTTCCACTCTTTCTTTTGCTTTTTAAGAGGTGCAAGTGTAGGGGTCTCCTTGGCACCCCCAAGATGTTAGAAAGTTACCAATTTTAGGAAAAAATACAGGGACTTCCCAATCTCATTAAAAAAGGGGATCAGGGGGAGGGGTTTGGGAGGATGTCTTGTCCCTGTTCCTAGAATGGCCCGGCTGTTCAGGATGCGTGTTTTGGCCCTGTTGATGCATCCACAGGAAATAGTGATCTAGAGTTACTTTGTTCTGTTAAAATAGAACTGGGTGAGTGAAAATTACTTATGCCAGTTGGATATCTCACATGCAAATTCAAATAAGGGAATATTGGAAGAATAACTTAAATAGTGACTAGTCCCTTAATTCTCACTGCACAAATTCTGTTTCTGAAGTGATTTGTTCAGATGGTTTATAAGGACCAGAATCTGTGGTCAAGCCAGAATCTATATTTCACTTTGAAGTCTTGTAGCCTGAGTTAGTAACATGGCCTTGTACGCAACACCCTTACACCTGGGGAATTGGTTTGACCTAAAGCATAAGACCAAGAATTACCAATCCTCTCTTGTGCACCTAAAGTTTTTTGTATGTTCCACTAGCATAGCCCATGAAGGCTTGGTCCTGTTAGTGTGCCTCACAGTGTCGTTTGTAGCTGGGGTGAAGTAGCAAGGTAGTCGCAGGGGAAACCTTTAACGTTCTCAAGAAATCTTTCTTCATTAGTTTATGTACTATTATACAGGATGTTTTGCTTAGCTATTTTCTGTCAGGACTTTTCCTTCACACATCTTATTATTATCTTTCTTTGGCATCCAAATAATCAGTCTTATTTCTCTCGAAAATTAGAAATATGAGATTTAATATTGAAAGGTAAAGAGTGATAGATTTTGGTGCTGTTTTTTTCTGGTTACGATTGCATATTTATTCAAGAATTATATCAGGCCTCAAAGTTTAGATTTACTTAAATGTTAAATTAAGAGTAGTAAAAATTAAGATTAGATCAAATTTATTATGATGAAGTTTCAACGTTCAGTTTATAGCAGATTTGGTTTATGCTTCTTGTTTCATAGCCTTTTTTGTGGCCTTGTGCATAGGCATTAACATTAATGGAGAAGTTATTCTAAAACTATTGTCGATTTGACATTGGATTCCTTTAGTGTAGACAAAAACAAACTAAAGGATTTCTTCACATTGTATACAAAGTGATTACAACTTAGAGCCTTAGAGATTGAAGGTTGGTTAGACATGGATGATTAATGCTTAAAATTAAACTCATACATACCAAAACGTCTCAATACAAATCAAAATGAGGAATCTACATCTCATGTTGAGGGGCATAAAGAAGTCAGCACCTGATCTCATGGCTTATTTTCTCTCACTACCAAAATTGCTTTAGTAGTATCATCTGTAGTGTTTAGTAAATTTGGTCATGATAGAAAGGGCTTTGTTGAATAGTCAAAGATTGTTGCATTGCATGTTAGTGTGGCAAATGTTTGAACTAAATTAAGGGCTCTACTAAATCCAATAAGGAAAGGTAGAAGGTTTCTTTACCTGTACTCTCAAAGGTATCAAGGAATGCATTGAGTTAGTAGCAAGCAGTTAATATGTATAGATGATCATTGAAGCAATAAAATAAATTTAAGACATTGTGCAAGGCGATAAACATGATGCTTTGACAAGATGTATTGCAATAAAATAAGGAATAATGTAAATTAGGCAACATGTAGATCAACATAAACGAGAAAGATGTTAGAGGTGGTCACAATAAAGATGCTTTTGGAGAATGTGTTGCGTTAATATATCCCTCTTTGAGTAGAGCTTCTATGCTGCAAGATTCAATGGCTTATGTTCAAACTCTAGAAGGGGAGATGTAGCCTCATGTGTCAGGTGAGTTCTTCTTCCTATGACCCTAATATTTGTTTGCAGCAAATCCTTAACTCCATGTGTATAATTCGTATCCTATTGAGTTTGATTAGGGTAGAGTTCTCTTTTTTCTCTTGGAAAGCATCTAGAGAGACAATGTTAGGTCTAGTGTAATTCTCAAGTGCGGAGATGATTCGGTTGTTTGTTTCCAGATATAGCCTATTTTTGGAGTAAAGTATAAATAGGGGTATCGAGTCTAATGTCAAATTTAAACAATGCCAAGGTCATTGGCCATGGTTTTTGAACTCATCTTTGTCCAAGTGATAAAACGATACAATTGTGCTTCACTATCTATGGCTGGTGACATCAGGCAAAGATGGACAATGATACACAAGTGGCCTAAAAGGTCCAGGAGGTTATATTAATAAAACAAACATTTAGGTATAAGTCTACATCTTATATATTGACATTTACTATTCTTAATTTTTGAGTTCGTTATATAAATATAATATTTAGAATGTGTGCAAGTAGTTTGAAATCTCCTTGATTTATAACAAAGGAAATAGTTCTGGAGGAGCTCTTCAGACTTAGACTAATAAGCCAAATTTCAGGATTCTAGCATTTCAGAGTTCAGGTTGACATTATATTTATAGGTTTCTATGCATTAGATGTAAGATTGAGGGAATCTAAGGCATTCTAAGGACACTTAAATCATGATAATACTCATTGTAGCTCTAACTAAGCCCACTCAATCCCCTGATATATTAATGATACATGCAAAGCATTGATAAGGCCCTTGCAAAAGAAATATTGCTAGAGCATTTTTAGAGTGTCTATGTTCATGCCCCTGCCAAACTAGGGTTAGCAGCCCTTAATAAAAACAGATCCAAGCCTTTATTAATAATAAACGCACATGATAGTAATAGCAATTCAAAGGGGCCGCCCTTATAATTAAGTCTAGGCAATAAAATTAATAGCAATTTAAAGGGGGCTGACAAAGATTAGGAATTAGCAAGGGGCTGACTGAGATTCATTAATGATTATTAGTGGCCAGCAATTAAAGAAGAAGAGTGGGGACTCCTCAAAGAGGCAGCAATTTTTAAGAGGTGCGTCTCTCTCAAAAATAAAGATATAAGAGGGAAGAACATTACATTGGAAGGGCTTAAGATCAAAAATCAATTGAGAATCATCTACAGGAAACGAAGCAATTCTGATCATAACATCTCAGAGCAGACATTCAGGATGACACTTAGCAATAAAGGAATCCAAAAGGTTTGGAAAATAATTTATTATTTTCAAAAGGCAGCAATGAAGGGTGGTGACTTTATTCTTGTGAAAGGTGGTCACTCTTTTTCACCAATAAAATATAAAAGAGAGATTATTCCAAGGATTCAATCATCACCCCATCAATTCAGCATGTCAGAAATTCAGAATCATTATTTGTGTTTGTATTCTGATTATAACAAGCATGGTCCAGAGTTCTTTGTAGTCGGTAGGTTTGAATTTAAACTGGCTGTAGTGAACAATCTTATGAGTTTCTCCGACTGTTATGCAGAATAAATTAAAGTCTTACAGAGAAAATATGTAGTTAATTTCTATCATGATTGGGTTTTTCTCAAAAATTTTATGGCATGCTTGATGTTTAGGTTTTCATGTACTTTCATGTCGGATTTAACAATTTTGGTATATGTCATTAATACAAAAAGGTTGTTATAGAAAATCTCGTGTAAATGCCGATGTGCTACTTCATAATTATTTGCTATTGTTTTTTCCAATTAGCTAGTCTAGAGGGCAGTTTACCTTTGAACTTAAGTTTTCTTATGGTCAATTTTGATCTGGTGGTTCTTTTAAAAGACGTTTTTGGTTTGTTTCCAATTTTGTTTTGGTTCTTGACAATCTAACTAATAAGACAATTATGATTTCTAGGAGTACCTCATCATCTTCTAGGCACAGTTAATCCAAACGAGGAGTTCACATCTAAGCACTTCCGTGACAGGGCTATCCAGGTAAGTCTCTTACTGTGATTTGAAAGTAAGTAATATAATCTTTGTTCATGCACAGGCTTTGTTTTACAATCATGGACAATAAATAGCTAACCAATATGTTTTCCTTTGATTCAATCCTTTCTTTTTTCATTTAATGTAGAAAAAACAAATACAAACTTAAGAAGTTTATTTCAGCATTTTCTGAATTACACTGTATCTATAAGTTAACATACGATATTCATTTTATTCTGTATCATTCCATCACTTTATAATGGTTAATCTTTGAAAGAAAAGATTTGAATGTGGGACTCATAAATCCAGTTTGTTTTTTACCAGATTATTGACTCGATAATTTCTCGCAAGCGTTTGCCTATCATTGTTGGGGGAACAAACTACTACATACAGGTAAATCACCTGCTGCAACATAAATTCGAATGAAAAATTAATGTTAAATGTGTTGTTCTCAAAGGAAATATATGTATTTTCTTTTTCAACTAACTGCACTGACTCTACAAATAAGAGTTCAATATGACATGTGAACCAATCAATTTATCAAACAACAATACCTGGAAGATATGCAATTTGAGCTCTAGTTGATGATTTGTATTTCAATCTGTTACAGATCTGGAATTCAGCCATGGTGCTATCATTTAATGATATGAGAACTGTTAATGCAAATTCGTCTTTTGCTGTGTCTATTTAATTGTTATAGTGCAATGTACCAGTGAGCTTTATGTAAAGTCATAACTATAGAGTATAAACATAATAGCAACCCATCCCAATTTGTAGTCTACAATGAACATAATGCAATTATATGTTGTTCTGCAACCAGGACTAACTAGATTTTCAATTATGTATTTACAACCAAGAAATCCCAAATTCTCAAGCCCATATGAGTTATAGCCATGGGAGATAAAACCTTTAGAATCAAGGAACTCTTAATGTGCAGCGCAAGTTTTTGTGGATTAGTTAGGTGTAGTATTTTATTGCACCTCGTCTATTAAGTTTACTTGAGCAATATGTTTCGTTCTAGAATGGCTAATAAGGACATTTGTCATTCCTTGATTGCACCTCTTTCATTAAGCTTATAAAATATTACACCTTTCTTATTAAGTTTGCTTAGGTAATACATTTCATTCCTAGGTAGCTAAGGAGGACATGCGTCATTCCTTGGTTGCACTTATTTAATTGAGTTTATTTAGATAATATGTTTATTCTTAGTTGGCTAAATAGGACATATTCCATTACTTCATTGAAGCCTATTACTTTCACAGTCAAACTGTTACTTCGTTTCACTTTTGTCTCATCATTCCTTGATTGAAGGTAATTACAGTCTTCAGGTAACACCTTTACCCAATTAGATGCCACTACTGTCTCTACTTGCTGAGTTAGCTCCTCTCTTCTACGAATTAATTTAAGTCATTTTGGACACTTGTCATTATGATTCATCCATCCAAGAGGCTATAATTTTTTTTTATAAAAATTAGACAAGAAGAATGGTCCAAATACTAGGCGGTTCAAAGGAGGATTTTGATTTATAAGCTAGTAAGGAACAATATCTTAGAACAGGAAAATGGAAAACAAAAAGGTAAACTAAATACAATTCTGATGTGCAAAAGACACCTGGAAGATATGCCATTTCTATTCCAAACGAAAAAGGAAAAATATTTATAAAGGGATAAGATGTGAATCTGTAGATTCGTTGCCACCTATACATGATGTACAATATTGGTATTTGTACACAATAGCATAGCTAGATTGACAGCTAGGCTCCGAGGAGGCGATGACAAGTGTGTAAAACATGGCTGTGTGGCATATGTGGATGGGATGATGCCAAATGTCAAACCCATATGATATCATGTCTCCTGGCACAAACGCTGCTAGGCGATGTGCGCATATGTGGTGTAGATGTCTCCATGAGTTGCACACATATGAGTTGCCTAGAGTGTTGCTCAAAGTTGTGCTAACATTGTGATGTGTGTGTTGCATGGTGCTGAGTGCCTTAATGAAATCAATGAAGCTGATATGTGGGGCTGTGCTTTGATGAAAGGTCACGAGAATGCCAATTTCCATTAATTTGGGTTTTCAATTTTAGCTTCAGTATAGAAAATCTGGTATTAGTTAGTTTGACTACCAAATGTCTTGGATAAAGTTTTTAGGGTTAGTTCTAAAATCCTACTTGGCAGGAGAGCCAATTTGGCTAATAGGCTAGTCATGTATCTCATAAATTTGTTTTTCTCATTAAGGTTTCTTCTACTGGGAAATATATATTTGCAGGTATTTTGTTCTGGGTGAATGATAGAGCAAATTTATGCTCTTTAGACCGATTGGATGTTCTAAGAAGTTTTGTCTTTTGGTTTGTCCAAATTAGACAACTAGAGGCCAAGCTAGCAAAGAGTGAAGGTTGCAGGTTATTTGCAATTTTTGCAGATAACGTTTTTTAGAGACATGCTAGAGTGAAATTGAGTTTGCCATTATGTCCAAACAGCCAAAATATAAGAATTGTATATCTCATCCTAATTGGAAACTTCTCCCCAAGGCAACAATTTTCTTACTAGTTTAGGCCATATGGATTATGTGCAGTTCGAGGTAAAAGGATACCGTGCATAATCCTCAAGGTGGGTATGTGTAGGTATTGGATTTTTGTTTTTTGAAAAAGCTACGCTTTTATGATTTTTTTTGAAAAACACTTGAAGCACTTTAATAAAGTGCATGGAGCACTTTACTTTTTCAAGGTACATTAGAATGCTGGCTTATTAAGTTCTGCATAGCCTAGTACTATGTAAAACTTGTATGTTGCACAGTACCTTTATAGACCATGCCTAGTAATGTCCTCATACTTTGTACCTTGATATTTGACCATGCATTGCCTACAATGTTAGTTGTTACATAGTTGCCTGGTGGCATGCCATTTGGATCCATGCTATTTGAAACGCAAACACTGAGTTGCTTGCAATGTGGGTCCATGTTAGTTACTGCATTGTAATGCTGCTTTTCTCCCAGATTTAATTAAGTATTTGCAGCGGATTTAAATATGATTAGTATTAGAGTATATAATTCACAAGATGTGATACTAATAAAATAGGTGTGAATGACCATATAAAAATACTTGTGATAATTTTCTAATAATTCCAAAGTAATTAGTTAATGCAGAAAATTGAATAACACAATGATATATTTCAATTAAATTAACATCATGATCATAGTTTCAAATATCTTTTAAATTAATGGATTTCAATACTTATCTCAATTAGGTAGACTTAAATGGTATGGACCCTCATAGCTATGGCATAGTTTGGAGAACCTATGTAAAAACATAGAATGTGTATACATGCACCATGCAAAAGCATCAAAGCCTTTGCCAGGACAATCCCAAGTGTACTCTGTACCCTAAGTTGGACACACTTTGCGTGCCCCCTTCTGCAAGTGCCCATAGCTCACCAAACCACCTTCTTCTTCTTCTTGGGTGATCTCCATGCCCCCTTTCAAGTCTCACATAAATTCTTTATATAACATTTTAAGGGGTGGTTTCCAAACCATCACACCTTTTCACAAGAGTTTCGTCTTTATAATTATTCCTCTCCCTTTTTTGAGGGATTTTATAAGTATTCTTTATTAATCTCTTTTTTAACCAAAGGATCATAAGTCCCTCCTCCAGTGTTCGGTTGTTGATCCCATAGCCTAGTAATAAGAACAGCAGTAATTGATACCCAGCTTTTGTTGAGGAGAAATTGGGTGGAGACAATTCGCTACCCGGTTCGACGTTGTTCATAACTAGAAACCTCCCGGGGGGGCCGCAGGTTTGCCATCCCTGCATTTTGCTTGCTGAGAATGGAGAAAGCCAACCTGGCCTCTCTCCTGAGATGAAGGTGTAAAAATCCCCCTAAGCGAAATATTCAAAGAGAGAATTCTATTGGGGAAAATGTCACATAACAATTGGGCGCCTAGACGATGCCTTGCCACCTATTGATGTTAGAATGAAGTCATGCTTCCACCATCAACTCTTGGGGGGGTGGTTGCCAATAAGACTTGCCTTTGCATTTTGACACCCAAACTTTAGAGATATTGTTCTCACTTTTTTGGACTTTGGTTAGGGACAAATTTATTTTGATGGGCCATTTTTCCAATGGCTATGTAGTGATGATATTTGTTTGGATTTGTTCCCCCAATTTTCAGAATGCAGGTCTATCAAATTCTTGCGAGCAATTCCTGTTCATGTAACTTATAGAGGTCTGTTTCGCTAATATAGATTCCTTTTTTAATGTCATCTTTTAAAACTGTGTAATGTTTTGCATGCTTCTCATTGATAAGTTTTGTTTGTTTTTATTCTAATTTAGTTTAGTGAATTTAGTTCTTGGTACTTTTCTTGTAGCTAAAAGAACTTTTGATGTAAAAGTTGCAAACTGATATTAAAGGGCACCATGTATGAATGATTTGATACAAGCTTGTGGAGATCCATTAGAACCTCCATCTACTTGTTATGACTTCCTTGTTGACTTTTCTTCACTTGAATTTGCAAATACTATTACATATATTTCTTCTTTTGCTTCTACAGAAGACATGGCTTCCCGAAATTCTTTTGACAATTCCCTTAGCAAGTTCATAATCGTCTATGATGATTCACTTCATTGGGATAAATACTTACCAAACATCTCACATCTGTTTGTAGAATCTCATCTTTGGGATCTTGATGACACAATTAAGGACATTGTTCTCTTTTATAACAGCTCTTCTGTAGTTTCATCATTTTTAGTGGATGTATAAAGCTACACATTTACTCTCTTGTTCACTCCTTTATTTTTACGTGCCTTCATGATGACACATCCCACAATTGTACCTAAGCCTATTGATCAGGTCTAGTCATATTTTAGCATAGGCATGGAGAAATATGAAGATTTTTCATAGATCTTTATCTTGCCACCTTTCATTCCACCTTTGTGAATTCAATGGATATACAACACAAGGGTCCTTTCTTCTAAATGGGAGATGTGTTGTTTGATGCAATGGGACGTACTTCAACACTTGTTACGAGACTATTTGCTTCAACATTCTTCATCTCCTACAACATGGGAAGTTTTTCTTGGCGGGGCTACCACTATCTTTCGTTGGAAGGATTTTTTGTATATAGGTACCTAACTTGGCACTACTTGCTGAGATCCATCCTTTCACTCCATAAGTTGCACTTAATGGGGGTGTTTCTCTTTTATTAAGTTTAAATAGGTGTTGTGTTTCATTCCTAGGTAGCTACAAGGACGTGCCATTCCTTGATTGAAGTTAGTTAGGTGCCAACTTTCTTGATTGAAGTTAGTTAGGTGCCAACTTTGCACTTAAGGGGGGTGTCAGCTCATTTTAAGTTTAAATAGCTAATATGTTTCATTTATATGTAGCTAACAAAGATGTGCAATTCCTTGAATGAAGTCAATTCGGTACCAAATTTGCCTCATCGTTCCTTGGTCGAAGGCGATTAGGTGCCATGCTTGTCTCACTAGGTGACACTATTGCCTCTTTGTTGAGTTAGCTTTTTTTCTTTTTTTCTTTGTCAAGTTAGCTCAATTCCTCTTGGACACTTGATATTGTGGTTCATCCATCCAAGAGGTTATAAATAGTTGTATTTTAATTTGATTAGAAAAAGATATGTCAGTGAAAATTCCAATTTCTATCGATCCATGTTTTCAGTATCAATTTTATTATGGAAATCCTCGGAGTAATAGTTTGATTGCCAAAGGTCTTGGGTAGATATTGTAGGGCTAGTTCTAAAATCTTACAAGTTAGAGATGGGAGATGGAGTCTTCCTTTCAATCTTAGCGTTGATGCAAATGAAGAAGAAGAAGAAGAAGAAGAAGAAGAAGAAGAAGACAATTTTAACATCCATGAGGCTAAGGATAGCCAATGGGACAGCCTGTCCAATCAAAATTGACTTTTATAGATTAGTTCTTTGCCTATGCAAGTTGATGATGAGTGCTCCCAACTTCTCAATATACTCTTCACTGAATAAATTATACCATGAACTAGCAGTTAAGGTATTAATAAACTTATCCCTACTGTCTTTGAGGACATCACACTCTAAGATAAAATGGTTTTCAGTTTCCACTTTCCCAGAGGTGCAAAAAGTGCAAACTCTTTCTTCCCAAGCCTCTTTTGGCCTTTTCCACCTCTCGGTCTCACAACGAAGTTGATGAGAGTTAGTTCTAAGCTAAGCAATAGGAATTTTAGCTCTCCATGAGATATTAAACCCTAGGTTAACCTTTTGAAGATGATCACACGTGGAATTGAACTCATTGATATGGTATTGTTTCTTTCTTCCTAGCCCAATACCCCAAATTCTCTTGTAGAACTTATCCGTAACGAAGGCCTTTATCTCTTTGTTATTTGTGGGGCACATATTTAAATAATTGTTCCATTTACTCATCCATTTGATGTTTTGCTGCATCCAAATCTTCTTCCTTTTGCAGAATATGTCATTAAAGACAACCTTAAGCCATCTACCTTCTTCCATTTGCTCGATTCTTTTAAAATAGCTAATGAGGCACACCATAGCAATTGCTTCAATAGGGGCAGCTCCTGTTTCACTTAACATGATATCATAGGGAACTGTACTTTTAATTTTGAACTTGCTTGTGATTAAACGTTTTTGAATTCTCTCAATTTGCTACCATTGTGGGACTGAGGTACTGCTGGTCCATATTTCACACCCATAGAGGACAACTGGCAACACTAAAAGCCTGAAAAGAGTTTGGATGGTTTTCCAATCCCATAGCTTTGCCTCTTTGCATTTATTTTGAAGAGCATTAAATGCTTTCCAACCTCCTAAAGTTTTTTATCTTCCTACAACCTTCCCAACTTAGATCTTTGTTAAAGTCAATTCCAAGATATTTGTAATCTGTAATCTCTTCAGGAATGCTGCCTTCAAAGTAAAATTTATGCTGATTTTGTTTTCTTTTATTGGAGAAAACCATGACTTTCGTCTTGTTGATGCTAACTTGCTTTCCCACAATGCTGCAAAAATGCTCAAGAGAAAATAAATGCTCTTGCAAACCAAGGGCAGATTTAGCAATCAAAATGAGATCATCCATATAAAGGAGCAGCTTTTCACAAATTCACCCAGCTGAATACCCTCACCATTTTGTATGTTTAACCACTCTTCAAGCTTGTCAATATATAATCCAAACAAGGTAAGAGGTAGAGGGCACCCTTGTTTGACCCCAATATCACACCTAAAGCTATTTGAAATGCTAGTTGAAGTTCTGATTTTGACTTTAACTTCCTCATATAGCCTATGAATAGCTGCTTTGAGATGCATAGGAATCCCAAGTTCTTCCATTCTGTGCTAAAGCTTATCCCTAGGGACTATGTCAAAAGCCTTTTTGAAATCGACAAAGCAATAAAAGACCTCTTCCTTTGTCTCCCAAACTTTTTCAATGATGCGTCTCAAAGTAATACCATGGTCAACTGTGGAATGTTTAGGTCTGAAACTAGCTTGACCTTTTGCACGTTTATGATTTTCTTCCGCCCATTTGCTGATTCTATTTTCTATCATGCTGCCAAATAATTTTGCAAACAAAGGATCAATCATTATCGTCCTATAATTGGAGGGGTTATTGACATCACCACTTTTAAAAAGAGGTATAGCTAGACTAGTTGTCCAATCTTTAGGGAACCTGTGGTGAATGATGTTGTTGAAGACTATCATAATGTGAGGTGCTTCATGCCCCACTTGAGATACTCTGCTTGAAGCTCAACCGGTTCTTTAGCTTTACCGACACCTAATTACTTAATACCCATCTCGATCTCTTGCACGATGAAAAGATTTTTAGTAATGTTGACTAAGGGTGGGGGGTCCACCTCAATATCTTTCTCATAAAGCTGCCTTGCATAATCAAACCATTGAGTAGCTGTGATATTATTTTCAGTTTGTTTCTTTCTTGGCTGGAGTTCTTTCTAGAATAACTTGGGGTTATTTTTGCCAAGAAAAAATAGCTCTTCTCTCCATGTGATCATAAAATCAATTTTCTTTCTTTTCTTTAAAATTTGCTTGTAAGCTTTGATGTTTATCTCCTCTTTATTTGACTCTCTTCAAAATTCTCCTAGCCATTTTGCATTCCTCATCAAACCATGCATTAACTGGAAAACAATTTGTCTCAGATTTTTTTTTTGTTCTTTTGCACTTTGTAAGCGTCTCATGGGTCAGATTTGTTAACTCATGAATATTGAGACCATGAAATGAAAATTTCCCCTCCTAAAAAAGCCTCTCAAGCGTAGCCTTGAAGATGCTACCATTTTCTTGAGTCAAAATAATTCTGCCCTTTGAATGCGGTTGTTGAGAGCATTGAGTTTTCGCCTCATTGTTTCTTTTCTGCCCACAAAAGACTTAATTAAATCGGCCAGTGATCTGATTTTAGATCCCATAGATGCTCACCAATCATAACTTCCTCAATTTTCTTGCATAAGTTATACAAGCAAATTGCGTAGTCAACTACACTTGTCCCATTGGAAGTGTTGCAAGTGAAACTACCTGACTTTGCCCATCAAATCAAACCATTGCAAATGATTAAATCAAAAGTGCCACAAAGAGTAAGCAATTCCTCCCGAAACTGGTTGCATCCTTTGGTTTCTTTTGAAACTCTTTCACATTGGTGCTTTCCCTCTTCTGTGAGCCAAATAGGATTACAATCTGTTTTATAGTTGAGTATGCTAGCTTATTCACTTGTTGTTCTAGCATTGAAATCCCCCACAAGGATAACATCACCATGCCGAGATAACACATTAATGTCCTTTTTAATGCTACAAAGGGGTCTTTGTGGTCTAGACCATACTTCTTATAGGTTTTGGAGGCTTGTGGAGCAAAATAACATGCTGCAATCCTAATAAGACTACTATTTTCTGAGATTTTGAACCATAGAAATTGCTTATTAGAATCCTCTTTTTCAAGTTGAATGAAACGGTCTTCTTTTTCTATCACTAACACATTATACCCCTGTGACCTTTGCCATTTCCCGTTGCCTTGTTCCACACTGCCATTTTCATATACCCTTCAAACATGGGATTCTTACATCTTTCATACTCATGTTTCTATGAGACAAATAATGTGTCTTCCTTTTGCAATAGGCCCTAACCTAGGCTCATGCTTACAAGGATAATCTCTACAATTCCAACTAACTAAACTTAAGGAAGCCTGGGTAGAACTTGATTGCTATTTATCTTGGCATACAAGACTCAAAATCGAGTCTTCATCCCTATGTGACTGTATGGACCTTGCTACATTGTTTCCAACTAAATTTGCTGCCACTTCTTTGTTGCTCACTTGCTGCTCTTCCTTAGAATGGGGACCAAAATAAGCAATAACAGCTTTGCTTTTGAACGACCATGCTCTTTTACCCTCATCTCTTGCTGCTCTAACCTTTGCCACTTCAATCCTTCTCTCCTCTTGCTGCCTAGTAGTTCAATTTTCATCTAAGAAAAAACGAGAACCCCTCAAGAGCTGTTTCTTGCTTAACAAATTTTGCTTGTCACGAACACTTGATAAGATTATTTTTATGGGCCTATTTTTCTCGTCATATAACTTACCAATCCTCCATGCTTGGTAGATTTGACCCTGCCAAAGCAACTTGTCCCTTAAGAATTCTCTTGCAAGATCGAGAGTGTGTTTGTTTTTCACATAGTCTCTCACTCCTTTAATAATTACATTTGCTACTCTATCTTGCCTTTCCTTGAACTCTGTACCTTGTGTTCCCCTCCACAATGCTCATAGACGTCTTGCTGATGTTGGCCCAAGTCTTGGTAACTTTTGAGAAACTTATTTTATCTTCTGCATTTTCTGTCTCTCCAAGCATGCTTGGTGCAGTGATTCCTCCACAACATGAGATGCTTTAGCATTTAACGCATCTTTATTTGTTGCTGAATCTTTCAAAACTCGCCATTCATCTTTCATGCTTTGCCACTCAAACTTCCCAACTGTAAGTGCTTCTTCAAAACTCGCCATTCATCTTTCATCTTTTAAGACTTTATTATTGTCTGCTAGGGAGTTATTTGTTGCTGTCAAAATATGCATTTTAAGCTCTCTTTCTTGTTCTTTTAACCTCCAAAACCTCCAACCTCTTCTTGGCATTCATCAATTCTTGCACATATAAGTAGGGCTATAAATGGCAAAATCTTCAGAGTTTCTGCTGCCTGAAGTCATCAATAAAATTTCAAGCAAACATATTAACATTAAGGTACAAGTATCATGTGATTATAGGATGATTTTTTGGAAATTGAGGCTATAGGGTGCCTAAACGTGGTGGTCTCAAATATGATAACTAATATATATGATGATTAGAATTTTTTTTTAAAATTTTGATCATAATTTGGAAAAAGGGAGTTATATATAAGAAGAATGAGATGGTACATAGTGAGGGGAGCACACTTGGTCTGAAATATGGTTTATAATTTATTTGATGATTAGAATTTTCTGTTAATAAATTTGATCATAATTTTGAGAAAGGGAGTTATATATATGAAGAATGAGATGATACATAGTGAAGGGAGCACTTAGAGCTTTCTTTTTATTTTCCCGTCTCGGGGAAGTGACAAAGGTCTTTGTGCCTTCATGGAAACTTTGGTTCCCTTTATGTCCCAAAAATCCTACAAAAAAGTCTCATTCCTGTATTTGCTGTTATTTATTTCCAATTGCTATTACTTTTCTGTGAAGAGAAAAGAGTATAGCTTTTCTTGAAAGAAGAAGAAAGACTGCTGTCCCATCCATATTAGATTAGTTTAGTTTGTAGATAGGAGGAGCTTTCCCTAAATTAGGAGAGTATCATACTCACACACTGTGGCTGAAACCACAATTTTGCACATCCCCTAGGTGTACAAAATTTTCAACCAACAGTAATGTCCCCTATTTTGGGAGGACCTTGGATCTTGCCCTAAATTTACAAATCTAATTGAAATAAGGAATGTAATATAGTAATCAACATAAACCTTGATTTAGATCCTGCAACCATGTTAGATAATATTTGAAAAATAATTCATAAGACCAATTATTTCTATTTAGGGTTAGGGATCCTAATTGACAATTATAAGCATCTACATAATAATTATCTTATTCTATCTAGATAAATCGCACAATAACCATCTAGGGTTCCATTCCTATAATTAATCATATTTAGAGTTTTGAGAGGAAATCCACAAATGGTGCCTAGTTACTATTCAACTCAATTAAGCCCAAGAACGCGCAATGCCTTACCAAGACAACTTGCCCCTTGGCCTAGAAGCGGTAGGACCATCCTGTGATGATTCCATCCCTTGGGGTGGGCTACTTAATTTGAGGGAACCCATGTTATAGAGGTGTAGTGTTGTAAATTGTAACCCTGTACAACTTACACCTTTTTGTGCCCTTGCCTTAGTGTGACCCATTTTTAGCTCTCATCCGAGCCGATTTTCGGCCTCTTGCCTCGAAATTGATGTCATCTATTCATGTGGTGGTCCGAGCCTTTGTCTTGGGATGTGTGCACCTTGTTTTGGGTGGACAAGGGCACTTGGGATGCCCTTGTTCTAGACAAAGATCCCTGGGGCACCCTTGTCCCCCGAAAATGGGCCCAAATCTGAATATCCCAGTGCACCCTTCCTGCCAGTCATCTCCCAATCACTATGCCTCAATTTTGACTGTTGGAGGTCAGCGTAATAGGGGAAATACCTGAGGTCAGCGTAATAGGGGAAATACCTTGAGAACCCTTTATAAGAGCATTCTTCCAATTCATTTTGACATCCACATCCATCACAAGCATTCGTTATCAAGAACTATCATCATCAAGCATTCATTGAGCATCAAGGGGACATTTCATCCCACCATATCTTCAAATATACTTCAAGATCTAGTGATCATGGAGTAGCAAATTACTTCAATCTTCATGCAAGGATGTGTTTATGATTAGGTCATTCATGTCTTCTCATGTCATGTCATGTCATGTTATTGCATCAACACTTGTGATCACATTCAAAGAGTGTTGCATCATTAACCTACAATCATCTATAGCAGATTTGAGTTATAAGATTCAACATTTACTTCAATATTTCAATTCATTTCAAGGGTTAATTCCAAACCTAGAGTTTGACTTAGGCAAACCCCTATTCTCAACATCTTTTTCTCTTTTGCAAGTGCAAGTTACAGGTTCAGGAGCTATAAATCTGGAATTAGGCAGAGTAGACAAAGACAAATAGATCCAGCTTTTGTAGGTGCGAAAAGCGCAAGACATGGTCATTTCACACCTCTATATCGAACAAATTTACAACAAAACTTCTAGGGTAGATTTTGAGTAGCATTATGTTTCTAGATAGGTTAATTTCATTTGCATCTAATATTTTGAGGACAGGGTTGCTCGGAGCATCATTGTCTTGCTTTCTCGGGTGTAAATTCTAGTCACATGTTCCGTTCATCTTCCTCACTCTAGATTATTGTTTACAGTTTCATATCAAATTTGGAACAGCTGGTTTTTGTTAATTCATATCAATTTTCCAACTTTAGCCCTAGATCTAGCATTCACTTTACATCTTTTCAGTATCGATTTTAACTCCAATAAAGGGACCACCTGAAATAAACTAACATTCATCCCTTGGGAGTTAATCCATTAATTTCGCTTCCCTTTAATGTAATCGTTGCATGAAATAGGTTCATTCTTTGTTTACAATAGCTAAACTTGTGAATCCCTATTTCAGCATATTACAAGAGGAAGATTGTTCAGCCCAATTAAGCCCAAGAGTGCGCAACGCCTAACCAAGACAACTCACCCCTTGACCCACAAATGGTAGGAACATCCTGTGATGATTCCATCCCTTGGGGTGGAGTACTTTATTTGGGGGAACCTATGTCTACCACCTCTCCCTAACATATATCCTTCCATTCCCGTATAATTGCTTCTAGGGATAGATTAAGAAGTATACCAAGTTTATTAACACCTAGTAAGAAATAATAAAAGATCATAGATGCATTAGATAACATTTATCCACATTGCAAATATTAAGCATGCATATCAAACATACACTCTTGCATACCACAAGTGAACAAGAAAGCTACTGCCTGCAATAAATGATAATTTCTGATCTGATCTATGTGCCCAATTGCTGATATATTAGGACTTGATCTGCTCTTTATGAGCACCGATGCTTATTGTATTGCTTTCCTTGATCCCTTGTCCCCATCGTGGTCTTCTGCATTTTATATCTTAATGTCTCTATGAAGAGAGATGTCCCTTGGGAAGTTGCTGCTCTTTAGGAAATGGATATGCCTCTTCAGAACCAATTGCTGCCATTTGTTTATTCACTTAATCACATCTTTAAATGATACTTGTATAGCTGGTGTATAATTAAACTGGTTATTGCTGCTGTTGTATTGGTTGCCTTCTAAGATAATAGGATCGCTGCTACTTATCCCTAATGGCTGCTATTAGCATAATAAGAATAGTTGCTCCTTCTAAGATATAATTGCTGTCTAATATGTTGTTTCTATTAATCACTGTCCCCCAAGTGCTTATTTCGGCTAATTTCCTTCCTCGTTCAATCGTTGTTTGATTGCTCAGTCTTGTGATCTTTGGCTTAGTATAGAAAATCGTGAAGTCTTACAGTTAAGACTATTTTTAGGGCATCTATATATTCCTTATGGCAGGGGCATGACATGAGAGGTAGCACAAGCCAAAAGAGGGTCTGTAACTCAACCACCCATGGGTGGGAAACAGTGACACATGCAGCTGATGTATTTTGCTGTGTCCTCATATTAACCACTCTTAATAAGCTAAGAAAGATTAAATAATGTGTAGAAAAAATAAATACCCCATAACATAAGGAAAATAGAAAACCTGTGCTAACACCCCCTTTTAAGCGTCACTTAGGTCGGTGAAATGATGGGTGTTGACAAATGAAGCCATGTTAGGTACCCATGTACATAGAGATCTCCCTCAAAAGAAGAAGCCCCCCAGAAGAGGAATAGCTCCCCTAAATAGTGAGATAACTCCCTCCCCTCCCAAAGTAGAGAGAGAAAGGAAATGAAGGACTAAGAAGCCCCTCTTGAAGTAGAGACTTGTCACACCCCAAGCAAAGCTTGCAAATGAAGGAACTTTCTTTCAGTGAAGGGTTTGGTGAAGATGTTTGTAGTATGCTCTGATGTAGAACAATACTTAAGATCAATGACGCCTTCTTGAGTTAGCTCCCACATGTAGTGCATATGTATCTCGATGTGTTTCATCCTCTGGTGATGCACTGGATTTCTTGAGATCTGTATAGCATTTTGATTATCACAAAAGATGATGGTAGGCTTCTTGAATGGAATAGCGAACTTCGTGAGAATATGCTAAAGCCAAATAGCCTAACTGGTGGCATTAATTGCCCTTGATACTCAACTGTTGTTGATGGAAGAGAAATTGCAGATTGCTTCTTGCTTGATCAACAGAGTGGACTAGATCAAAGTGAGAAGCAATACCTTAAAGTGAGAATCACTTGCCCAATTTGAATCTGTGTGGCTTACCAAGTCAATGTCCATGCTTGTTACATACCGAATTCCATAATTATGAGTACCTTGAGTTTAGTGCATACTTGTGTTGTCCAAGGAAGATACCTGAAGATGATTGAGTGATCTCAATCCCCAAGAAGTAATTCAATTGACCCAAGTCTAACATCAAATATCTATTATATAGAGCAGTTTTCACTACTTTGATGGTGGATGAGTGACTCCTTGTGATCACCAAGTCATCAACATAGAGAATAAAAAGTGTCATCTTGCTGTAGAATGTATACATTCGGATCAAAATTGCATCGAGTGAAACTAATTGTTAGAAGGATGAGTCTATCTTGGCATACCAAGCTCGAGGAGCTTGTTTCTGATCATAGGGAGACTTTTGAAGTCAACACAGAAGTGAGGGATCCAAAACAAACCCCTTTGGCTATTCCACATAGGTTTTCTCTTGAAGGTCACCATGAAGAAAGACACTCTTTACATCCATTTGATGAACTTCCCAACGATTGGCTATAGCTATAGCAAGGACAAGTCGGATGGAATTAATCTTAGCAACTCATGCAAAAGTCTTAGAGTACTCAATCCCAGGATCCTGGGATAATCCTCTTGCTACCAAGCAAGCCTTATGCTTATCGATCGACCCATCTGCTCCAAATTTTGTTCTATAGATCCACTTGCATCGAACAAGTTTTCTTCCCTTAGGAAGAGGGACTAAATTGTATTATCCCCTTCCCAACTATTCGACAGGATTAACCATTATCCTAGCCAGTCGAGTTCTTGAGGCTAATGGGTAAGAGAATAGGGAACTCTGGAGGCAATCTACCTGGTTTTCGGCGTAATTCTATATTTTATGTGGTCTAGGACTTTTTTTTAAAAACATAAGGTCTTAAGTGAAAATTAAAATATTTTCACTTATGTTATTTAAATATAATAATGTTGTCATTTGAGGGAGTAATGTCCCCTCTTCCTAGTCAATATCAGTATTCAAGATCAGTCTATTAACAAGTCCTTGTAGATTGTGAAGAGCACTCAAGTATATTGAGAGGGGGGGTGGTGAATTAGTAATTTAAAGAATTTTTACTCCTTAAAATTTGATTGAGTATGATACTACATAAAATTTATTCAATACATATGCAAGTTAAGAACACCAAGACACAAAATTTACATGGAAACCCTAATGGGAAAAACCATGGCAATAAATGCTTATATATGTATATATAACTCCTTTTACATATTAATATAATATTATCTATATTGTTCATCTTAGTTGTCATCTTAAGTTCTTTTTATTTAGAGTCTTAGAGTTAGTCAGATAGTCTCTATTTTTAGCGTTAGTTGTAACTCCAGTTAATTATTGTTTCTTTTTTGAAACATTGTCTAGTAAGCTCTATTTAAAGAGCCATCGTCTCCTTTGTTAATATATTGATTATCGAATTATCTGAACATGGTATCAGAGCGGGGGCCGGTCTGGGTCTGGGTCTGACTCCCTCACGAGGGCCCAGGATTTTGGGAGGATTTTTTTTCATAATTTTTTTTATTGATTTTTTTTTTGAAAAAGATCGTTGGTGGTTTGTGGGCTTTTCTGAAGCTTCAATTCACAATTTGTTTTTCAATTAGTGGGTTTTCTTCTAAGAAAATCGCAGGCAAATATGCACGTTCGTGGTTTTCTTCTTTTGCATTCGGTGTTTTTGAGGGTCTTTTCTAAGTTATTTTCATGAAATCAAGGGTCGTGTTCTTCTATCTCCGCTTTTGCTCGTGACGGGAGTTCGTTTTCTATGATATGAGGACTGTATTTCTAACTGCGTTTCTTTTGTTTGGCTTTTTCTCTGCGTGACTTCTATTACCTGTGAGTCTGTGACGTGTTTTCTTTCCGTCGGTTTTTTTTTCTCTGAGACGTCTTTATGGTGACGGTTTTCTTCTAAAATTGCTGCAATTTTCGTGTTTTATGGGCATCGTTTTTCTTGCACAATCTTTGGTTTTATGGGCTTTGTTTTTTTGCCTTTGCTCTACACAACGTTTGGGTTTTGTCGCGCGACGACTTTTGTGATCGGGGTTTGGTTCATGTTTTTCCACTAGTGTTTTGATTGTGTTTTCCTTCTGCGTTTTCGGGTCTGTCCTTCCTGGTCTGCGTGATATTTTCTGCTTAGATTTTTTTTTGCTACCTCTACTAGGGTTTTATAATTTTTCCCACAAAAAAATATTTTGGGTTTATATCTGGGTTTTATAATTTTTTCCTCAAACTATTTTAGGTTAAAATTTTTTCCTAATAAATTATTGGTGGGTTTTTCAATTGTCCTAAAAAATTGCGTGTTCTCTATTGGAGGGTTTTTATCGTTTTTTCCCCAAAAAACGATGATCTGTAACTTCAGTTTTTTAGGGTTTGACGATTTTTTCCACAAAAATCGTGGTTTCTTGCAGTCTGTTTTGGGTCGCACCTAGAGTTGTTGGGGCGAACATCTGCAAAAGTTTTTGCGGTTTTTGACAAAATTGTGTTTGTTGCTCTTTGGACGATTTGTCGATTTTTCCTCAAAATCATGGTTTCAATGTTTTTCGGCTCAATAATTCATTGGTGACGGTTTCATAATTTGCGTGTGAGGGCTACATCAGGTTGGACGAATTCTGGTACTCTTGGTCATTAACTTTCTGCAGATTCAGGGAGGGTCTCAACAACAGGCTCAGTAGAGTGTTTTGAAAAAAAGGGGTAGCCTTCTTTGCATTTGTGATAAAAAAACCTATAATGTCTTCTGTAATGTGGTGAGTTTGATGACCATTAAGGGAGGGTATTAATATAATATTATATCTATAATGGTCATCTTAGTTGTCATCTTAAGTTCTTTTTATTTAGAGTCTTAGAGTTAGTTAGGTAGTCTTTATTTTTTGGGTTACTTGTAACTCCAGTTAACGATTGTTTTTTTTGAGAAACATTGTCTTGTAAGCTCTATTTAAGGAGCCATCGTCTCCTTTGTTAATACATTGATTATCGAATTATTTGAACTTTACAATGTTTGTAGGCACCAACCTACTAGAGACACCAACCCCTAATTTTGTTTGTGAGCACCAACTCACTGGAAGCACCAACTCCCACTTCTGAAATGAGGCACCAACTTCACAAGGTTGAAGCACCAACTTCAACCAAAAATTCTGCAATAATGATGATCATACAACTGCCACAATCTGATCACTATATCCTCTTGAAGTCTGCTACAAACTCCTTAAACTCTTCTCCTCAACTCTGAAATAATATCCTCATAAATAGCCCTTTCTAAATCTGGTGTGTATATCGATTTGATTGACTTCACACACTACACAACACACTTCTCCTTTTAGATCTGCATGTATTCCTTATCAAATCTGCATATATCTCTTCAGATATTCTGCACTTATACCTCATACATGAACTGCATATATTCTTGAATACAAGTCTGAAACACTCTTCATAATTTTGCCCCTCTTCCTTTATATCTGCTTGTAACTCAAAAAATAAATCTTTACTAGCATTCAAAACAGACCTTCACTATGCATTTATATCATCTTCAAATGAGATGTCTCTATGAACAAATGTGTCCTTTCAGAATAAACACAACTCTTAAATATATCATACCTTTTCATAACAATTAAATATTACCATTCTTTTTATAGACTTTAATCTCTTTAATGAATTCGCAGCCTTCTTAATAATTATAAACATTGCCTTTTATTTGTCTTATATGAATTGCACCACTCATACATTTGAATCGCTGCTTTGTATTAAACTTTTTCTTTTTCACATGCTACGATTTGTCTTATTTAAGACATTTTTGTCTTATGTAGGGAGTTCTTGTCTTATACATATTAATTGCTGCCTTTGGAGATTCTAAATGAATCGCTGCCTCTTTTGTAATTACTTCTCTTTTGTCTTATCTGCAATTCGTCTCTTATGACCTTATTACTTATTATGTCTTGTATTAAATCATTGCTCCTTAAACATTAACTACTGCATTTTTAATGTTAATTTCTGTATGTTATAAATGCATCTTTGCTTTATACTCACTGCTTTTTTTCTTAATCACCACACACCATATGAGGCTCTGTAACTCACTCATAAACCATTGATCTGTAACTAACTCATAAACTCACTCACTCATAATGAAGATCTGTCATGTTGTCAACTGTATACATGGATTGTTGTATAAAGACCAACATAAATTACTGCATCTCATGACACTGATGACTTGTTCAATATGTGTGACATCAATGACAACCTTCTAATAGAGTGATAGGAGGAATAGAGGACACTGGATTTGGTGATAATTCTTCTGTTTCAGATTGAATTCTAGAGTAAACTTGGTGGAATAAGTTAATAGTTACATTATCACCAAGTAACCAGTTTTAAACTACATTAAAATCAAGCAAAACACCTCCTGAAAGTGACTTAAGCCTAGAGAGATAGTGAAGTGCCTCCTTGGTAGATGCCTTTGAGGAGAGAGAAAGTTAATAATGAAAAAACTTATAAAAAAAGCAATTGAGTGAGATATCACAAGAATTAAATAATCCCAAGGTTTAATAGGGTATTAGTGAATATTAATGAAAAGGCAAATTCAAAAGATCGTTAAGTGAATGCCCCTTGGAGGAGAGTGGAAAATCCATGTGAAAATAAAGTTTTATGAAATACATTAGTGGGTTTATTAAACATTACATAAACTCAAAAATAAAACATAAAGTGGGCACATGATGGGAACCCTAATTAGGGCGTAGCATTTAGAGGATTGTAAATGGGCAACTTGGAAACCAAAAGAGACCTGTTATTTTTGCTATTTTACCTTGCCTCCTTAGAGGAGCTTGCTGGATCAGGCTTGAGGAGCTTGTCAAGATGGAAACCTTCACAAGTAATTGCACTTGCAGTTGTGAAAGAGCAACCCAAAGTGTGCAAGGGAATTCCATTTGCAAGAATTTCATTTGGGCTTCATAGAAAACAGTTGGAAGATCATGTAACATGCAGAAATTTGAAAGAAAATTAAGTTCAAATAATCTAACCGTTGCAAAAAGAGCCGTTAACAAGCATAGCAAAAAGGATATATATATTTTTTTTATTTAAACAGGAAAACGAATAACGATAACCGAATGATTAAGCGCATAAACTAAAAATTAAGCATACATGCAATATTTAAGAACTAATTAACTTGCATGAAAAGAAAGAGAGAAAAGGGTTTAGAGAGTACTTTTAAACTGATGCTAAATTCTGAACTTCAAACTTTGTTATGACACTGGTGAGGAGGGAAAGTATCATTAGGGCGCTTTTCCGCCCAACCACGGACTATCTAGTCCCCCGTGCCATATCCTTCTAGATTGGCCCGGCCCTTCGCAAGAAGGTAAAGGAATACGAGAACTCAATACCATCTGAGACTTGGTGTTAGGACCTACGCACTTAGTCGGTCATACACTAAGGGTAACTCCCTACTAGTATGACGCTCTGACTAAGGTTGTATCCGGTGCTAAAGATCAGACTAGTGCATGCATTACGCAGCACCACCTTGGCCAAGGTTTTACACTGTAAGCACTAGTCTTCGCGCTGTCAATGATCTCACCCTTCTCGGCAATAAGTCTAGGTTCTAGGAGTTCAACTGAGCTCAAGAGGGTAATCTCAAAAGGATAGAGAGTGTTGGACACTGCTGTTCGGATTGATCCATTTAAGAAAATCTAAGGAAGCTCAATGAGGCATCGACAGTCTTCTAAACACGAGACCTTGCAGGTTTTCAAATCTAAAACCAAAGGATGCTGCTGGCATGACTGTATTCAGCAGGTTACAAAATTTAAGGGTTCGAAAAACATTTATTACACTCACACCGGTATGAAGTGTTATATCTCCATGCTTACATACACATAAACCCATGCATATGCACGTATCTACACAGATTGTATTTATTTGTAAGTATGTATAAAACACTACATCTACCCTTATTGCTTGGTCTGAAAGAAAACAATGATACGAACTGGCAGCCCCAATTTTTTTTATACTGATATAAAATGGACTGCTCCTTTTTAGAGACTTATACATTAACCCATTTAAAAAAAAAAAAAACAGTAAGGGGTTAAATACATTCAATCATTAATTTCAAAAACCACCTATTATATCTATACATGCACATGCATATATATCTTAAGAATGCTGATATACATGTGTGTACATATATAAATATAAATCTGTACAAATCTGGTGTAAGACAGCAAACAGAAAACGATTTACATAAGTTCAGATTTTCTACCCAACTTTCTTACGAGGATAACACAGAATTTTTCACAATCTTCTCTACTTTTCATGATACAGAAAAAAAACAGGATAAGACACATTCCCTCCCTCATTTATTTTGTGAAATAGTCAAGCCCCTTTTACCCGAATCAGTAGGCAGATTCAGAATTCTTTTGCTTGCTTTAAAACCAGATTGAAGAGGTAGAAGAGAATTTTCCAGAAGTACAACACATATTTACATATATATATATATATATATATATATATATGTACAATTCATATTTATACATCTCATACTTCTTCTCACGGAGATAACACAAAATATAATATACCCCGAAATATGTTTACCCTCTCCTTACATTTCAGAACAAAGTTAACACTGAATTTAATAGCAGGATAATGGTAATGAAATACGTATATCTACTTTCCAATTTCAATCTCCAATCAGCCTTAGCAGAATACACAGCATTACATTAGACTGGTTATTTCCTACTAAAAACTGAACAGAAACTAATATACATAGTAAAAGTGCAGAAGGGTTTTCAACCCATCTAAAATGCCATGAAATTCTCTTAAATACCCAGCCACTTACGTACGACTAAATTATCTATGAATTCCTTCCATTATACTTTGAAAATCAAGAAAATAACAGCAAAGATAAGTTAATATCGCAGGTCTAAGAAGGCAACGTGACCTGGTGGATTATGAAGTTCTGAAACCAATTTTCCACGCTGAAACCACAAGCTGGAAAACGGAAATGCCCAGCCGAAACCCTTGTTTCCTTTCGTTCCAGTAGAAAAATATGCCGTAGATAACAATAACCATCCTTTTTCCTCTCTTATCCTTTGGTTTTTATAACCCACGCTGTCCAAAACCCACGCCCTAATACCAGGCGGATTTCCCAAAACTCCCAAGGAGTCACGCAGGGCATGCTTCCATTCCCGTGGCTGCCTTTCGTTTTCATCCCAAACCAAAAAGGATGCAAAAATATCTTTCCATCATCATATATAATGGTGCGTGAAGTCCTTAATTTATTTCCTTTGTTTCTTTCTTTGCCCGACAACTCCAAACGAAAGATGGTGATATAATAAGTTTATTTTACTATAACCTTTTTGCTCTTATTACATTCCAACCAGCCCGATAAACTATAAGGCTTGCTCTATTAAATAGAAATTATATGATGGTTAACTTTAATAAGATCTAAAAGTTTTATTTAAGTCTTATTTCTTTCAACACTATGAAAGAAAATAATTTCATCTATTTAACCATTGATATTGCCAATTAAAGTTGGTCAATAAAATAATTTATTTAATTAAAATAAAACATGCCAGGCAATTTTTAATTAAATTTAATTATACATATTTATTTATATTTATATATATGCAACCTATACTTCCTACGAATATCTGACTGCGATAGTGCGTATACGATCAAGTATACGCGCTACCCTACCCAGGTACTTGTATAAGACATGTCAGTTACGTATATATACATATACTTAAACATATATATTAAAAGGTAATATTAGTCCAGTCAACTTAATTAATAACGACGAAATGATTTATTAATAGAATAATTAACAATTATTTCAGGAAACGACAACCTCAGATTCTATGCTTTGACCTACCGGTTAACTGATACACAGGCTAATCAAAGTCTGACAAGATCCACCTAGGTTTACCTGGCTTAGGCTAGGGTTTTCAAACGACATTGAGTTCTTGCATTCTTTCACCTCCCGACCTGATGATACTTTCCCTCCTTTTGGAGAGGACGACGGTCCCCTGCATACACTTGGCCCATGGAAATTGGTTAGGTCAAATCTTGTCTAGTTCTAACAATTTATAAACTATGATAAAAGTGAAACATGATATCATATTGCTAACTGAAATTCCTCAATTTACTAAATTAAGTTACATCAATTTTGCATAGAAAACATAATTATCATTATTCACACATGCATAATAATTTGAACAAATCCATCATTTAAAGCATAAAACTAGGCACATCATACATCATACAAGTATATCAAAATGCACTAGGGTTAACATGTATCAGGACGAAAATACTGCATAAAATCACTAGGGCACAAGTGGGATGTAACAGATCATTTTGCTGGTTAAAATCTGAGTGTGTTGCTTGCTAGGCAGGCCGATCCCTTTTTGGCTTGGTTGAAGTGAAAAGAGACATTCTTGTGTATTTTCAGTTTGGGGTTGGTAAGAATATTTATTTCCAGCTGTTTTAGATGAGTCTTCTTCACATTTGGAAGCACTTGAAGCATCTCAAGGACCAATTTTTGAGTGAGCAGCCTGTGTGAGTGGCGGCCCCCCTTTTGGCTTGTTTGGAGAGGAAAGGAGACATTGACTTGCATTTCAGTATTAGGGTCATTGAATATGATCACTACCAGCAGATTTGTGTTTTTTAACACTAGTTTAGAAGAGTTTGGAAGCATTTTGATATAAATTTCTGAGTGAGCTTCTTGCTTGTTAGGCTACCCCTTAAAAGACTTGTTGGAAGTGTAAGGAAAACATCTATCACCTATTTCAGAGTTCGGCCTGCAATCACAAGTTAATATTTGCAGTTTTGGTTACTTTAATAGCAGATTTTAAGTGTTTTTGGTGCATTTTGAAGAGAATATCCCGAGTGAGCAGCTAGCTTGGTTGGCTGCACCATTCTTGATATTTGGGGCTGTAGAAATCTGTTTGAAGCTGAGGTTCAGTTGCAATCTTCAATAAAATCAGAAGTTGAGCACTTTCACTAAAGATTTCAGTGGGTTTGAAGACTTATCAACAGCATATCAGTACTTAGACCAGGCCGTACCAGTCATCAGGAGCAGTCCATACATTGAAGGAAAATCCAAGGGTTAGACGTCTTGAGTTGGGAGTCTATTTGTGCAACTTGAAGCATTAAACTCCCTTGCTGGTTGGAGTCCCTTGAAGGTGGAAGGACTTGATATATTGCTGTAGCAATCTAGTTTTCTGAGTATCCTTCTTGGCTGCCTACTTCAAATCAGATTTGGAAACTTCTTCCTAATAAGTCCAAATCCAAGATTCAAGGACAAACAAATCGGGTGTAATGCCCCGCCAGGAAACCCCGAACAAAAAGGGATTACCGACGACGACAGACGATGCTCATTTGAGCACGACTAAGGTCAACTAGGGTCTTACGACCACCTAATCCAACTCTAAGGATTAAAGAGGTACACTCAAACCTGCAAATCCAGGGGAAGACGAACCTCGCACTCATGCGGCGGTGTACCTGAAATCTCCTGCAACCAAGAGTCATACATGCATACATATATAAAATTTAATGAAAGCGTTAGCCCGATATTAATACCACGAAGTAGGAACACTAAACAACTTGCATACAACTAGTGTGAAAACCACATCAACAGCTATGCATTAAATCAAACATCTGACTATACCATTATATTAAGATAAACTAACCAAGATTAAACTGAGATTAGAAATTGATTAGGGTAGGGGTACTACATTCTCCCCCCCTAGGTTCCGACTTACTCCTGGAAGTCGTAAGGCTAGATGGAGAACATGTCGTACGCATTAGCCCTGAAACTCATTCAACAAAGATCAAATTGCACATAGAAATCTTTCCATAAATAAATGAAATATTACTGCTAAATCCTTTACAAACGCCACTACTCATTGGCAAGATACATCTAAATCCATACATTCCTTAAAATATTCTAGGAATTATCCACAATCATAGCAGAGAAACAAGAACTTTCTCTCTTTCATTACACCAAAATAAAGCATTACAAGGAGGTAAACAACAATTACCATAATCATCTACCAAACATGACAAGAAAACATGCCATCAAGATCAATTTCTGTTACCAATACATCTTTATCATAACATTTTATTGAATAGAACTAGCTTAAAAATCAATTTCTACAACCAAATTAACTTTCATGAAATAAGGGCAACATAAATAACTCAATTGTTTACACTTGCCAAGCATAAGAAAACCTTTCCAAAGACTATGTCCCATAACATAGTGACAAGATAACACAATTTACTCCATGTTGCAAATAATAACCATCCACATAACTGGAATACATAATTCAAAAGGCCACATGTGAGCATGTCTAATGCTCGGTCAAAGGTAACATGCATGATCAACATCTCTATGCCTGATCTCAGAACACAACATGATCATAAATATCCAATATCTCACTCAAGGGCTCGATGGTGCTAGGCACACCATAGCGGTGCTACCTTCCATACAAGACCTTTGTGAATACCCCTTGTTGAGCAAGGTGGTTAGCCGCCAAGAGATAGTCACCACACATAGGTAGGTAGTGGGTCCTAGCTGCAACACAGCCTCACATACCCCCATCCTCAAGGTTCCCTACATCTACTTCCTCGCACACACTCTACCAATTCCGTATCATACGTCCTTGGAGAGGAATTTCACATTTCAACACAAGACCAGCATACGAAAACAATAAGGATAAACCAGTTCAGCCACCAAAGTACAGACGAATAAAGGTAATAAATCATCAATTCCAACAATAAGGTAAGAAAATAATCCGAAATTTCAACACCAAATCAAAAGTACAAAAGATCACAAGATCGTGGCTAAACCTTCAAAATCAAAGTAAAATAAATTGCTGATCCCCAAAGAAATATAAATAATATCACAACTGCACATAACATCACTATGTGACTAGCATCTAGCCACCAACGAGGAAGGAAGGAACAACTGACTAGCCATTGCAGTAGCTCATCATGTGGTGCGACATAGTCACACTACCCACATGGCATGGCGGTGTGCACCTCGACATCACCCCGCATCACGTCGTCACGCGGCATGGCAATACCCCAGGTGGAGAAAACACGCAATGGGCGTATCCCGCATGGTAGTGTACCTCACGGAAAAAGCACGCGCAGGTCACATCCCGCATAGCGACGTATCTAGAAGGATACTCGCCGTGAGTCAGAGGTATACATGACTAGGGTCCACCCACATGCCCACCAACACATACTAACTGGCAGCACATGTGAATAACCCTACCTTTCATGAAGACAAGGCAAAGGATCCTCCAAATTACACCATCACTACACACAAGAATCACCATCCATATGCTCAAATAAAGGAGAGGAATAGGCTGTCACATATAAACCTATAAATAGATTCATCAAAAAGGGAAAGTATTGAGTACACCTTTGATACAGTTTAATAGTACAACTATATCATTCCTCGAAGTAGAGAAGCTAAAGTCGCTTCGCGCCGACATTACTCGTACGCCAATCCATACTATTCAAGGAATGGTTACTTCGAATACTACCCCTTAACATACTGAGTTACCCACAACCCAAGGTTTGGTACTCAGTAGGGAAACAATTAAGCAACATCACATAAACAGTATGGTTTCCCATACTCATAAGCAACATATCCTCCATGGTTGATTACTTCACCAATCCATGGGCACATATAATAAGTACCGGTTTCTTACAATACACACGAAAACACCAGTACTGGTTTAGTCACATTCACGGGGAGTACTTTTCAGTACGCTAACATCTATACAAGGAAGATTTTAATTATGCTTTCTCTATAAATAACTGAATCAAGTTTACTCTAGATACAAGTATTGAAATTATTAACAATTCACATTTACATAAGGAAATAACATCATTCCTATATCTTTCTCAACTTTCACTAAGCATCCGCAACTAAATTACTAGCTAAGCAAATTCTTTTCTCAAAGAGGACTTTCATCTTTCAATATGAAGCCAAAATGCAACAGCACAATTTCACATGTTTTATAAACATTCTATTTAAATCAATGCATTCTTTAATACCATTTTTTTTAAAAAAACTTATGATTAGGCAAAGAGAAGGGAAAGAGAGTTTGATAACCAAACTATTTCCTACAAAGACACAAGATCAAACAAGACCACACTATAATATAAAATTTCTCACTATAAGCCTATCATTTTAATTACACGGTTTTCATTTCGCTACCGTTAAGAAGGATGACAATCAGCTTAACAAAACACTTCCAATAGTTATGGTTGCAACAGGAGGTTCTAGTTTTCCAAACAAAGCAGAGATCAAGACAGGCAATCTTTTCGATAATACCAGACCTCTTGAGAACACTCTCTTATACTTAATACAAAACAGACACATGCCATAATTTGCAACCTATTATTAAAATCAAATTACGATAAAAAGGTAAGCGAGGAGCTATTACCCAAATAAAACATATTAATGCATGCACATCAAACAAGCTTTTCATTCGCACTTTCTAAACATAATAAGACAATTACATATATTCAAAAGCGAGTTCAATGGAGCATTTGCTAAAATAGATCCTCAATCAAACTGGTTTAATGAAACACATAAAACAATCTTTCGGGGAACACATTAATACTTTCTCAAAGCTACAATAACATGCTCCTTTTAATACTTCTTCTACAAACCAAGCAGTTCACATAATTCAACTATTCGCATAGCAATGCACCTTACTAAGGTAGAATTTAATCATGCTACTCCTACAACATACACATGGAGAATTCTTTAAACGTACACATACAGTTTTCTCCCAATAACCAAAATAAATTTTAAAACTCATAGCCCTTTTATTATCTAAACACATAAGCATCATAGGGTTCACACAAGGGTTCAAGAAGTCACAGCTTTTCTCTCACAAACAAGAAAACTCAAATCAGAGATAATTACACATATCCTAATCATTTTAATTTCCAGAAAGAGAGAGAGGAATGGAGATACTCATTTAATTTTCTACAAAATAAGCATTCAATATTTGCCATACTAGTCCTTCAAGTGGACAACACTAAGCTAGATCATAATCTTAAACAATCACAATATGCACTTTCAGATTCAAGACAAGCACGAACCAACCCAAATGGATTAGTCTAAAGAGTACAACACTCAAAAAGGGAGGTACATACGACTCTCTTTCAAAATAAGAGTAATCGTAGACCCAGACATCAATAAGCAAACAATGCACATATAAACACTCGAATACCAACATCAAGAAGGTGAGAACAAGGTGTGAACACACACGCGTTACACACAAGTTCAGGTCTGCTCAATCACTCACATGCAAAAGGAGGACAAGCATACACATAAGGTCGATACACCTCACACCAATAGAGGGCACACGCGACACCAGAGATCCCAGTGTTTGCAACATGTGCTCTGATACCAAATGTAATGTCCCGCCAGGAAACCCCGAACAAAAAGGGATTACCGACGACGACAGACGATGCTCATTTGAGCACGACTAAGGTCAACAAGGGTCTTACGACCACCTAATCCAACTCTAAGGATTAAAGAGGTACACTCAAACCTGCAAATCCAGGTGAAGACGAACCTCGCACTCATGCGGCGGTGTACCTGAAATCTCTTGCAACCAAGAGTCATACATGCATACATATATAAAATTTAATGAAAGCGTTAGCCCGATATTAATACCACGAAGTAGGAACACTAAACAACTTGCATACAACTAGTGTGAAAACCACATCAACAGCTATGCATTAAATCAAACATCTGACTATACCATTATATTAAGATAAACTAACCAAGATTAAACCGAGATTAGAAATTGATTAGGGCAGGGGTACTACATCGGGTATGCCAAAATAATTTATTAGGTCTTTGATGTACTAAGTTGCATTCCTTTAAGGGATTTTGTAATCATTCAGACCTATAGCTAATCTAAAAACTACCATTTCGGGTTACAAATTCATTGTTTATTATCAGTATTAGCTGTATGCAATATTTACTTTGTTTCCTATTGTTCAATCAAAACATTGCAAAAAACTTAAAAACACACTCTTCTGCATTGCTGTCTAGTTCTAGAACACCACAAACAAAGAAAACATAGTATTTTTAATCTAAAATAAACAAACAGGTTGCAGTTACAGTGTTCCACCTGGGGTGGGACATTACAGAGTGTCCCATCAAAATAAAGTTGTTTTAAAAGGGGGACTCCTAGGAGTGGGCGCCCAACCTAGGGAGATATAAGGTGCTTTTAATAAATAAAAAATACGGAGCCTAAAGTTGGCGTCCAACCTGGGGATATATAATGACTTTATAAAAAATAAAATAAAATGCCTTTTCCTTCATTTTGGGCATGGGAATTAGTGTTGAAGGTGGCGCCCTTTTTGAATGAAGCCTTTGTTCATTCTTTCAAGTATTTTGTGTCTGGAGTTTGGCTGTGGCTTCTTTGGAGGCTTTCTTTTGGGTTGGTGAGGACAAAATCCCTTGTTGATAACATCTATTGTGTTGAAATATACAATCTAGGAGATTTGAGGTGTTTATCATACAGGCAACACATAGGCTTATCAGAAGAATTGAATCTTTCAATAACAGGGCTGTTGCAGATTTGTCAAAGCTGTTTGGACATATTTAAAATGGTTTGATCAAATAAATTTGTGGTGGTTAGGGGTTGCTTACATCTTTCCATCGTTTCATTGGCAATTGGCACTGAAAGTTGAAGGCGTGGCGCTCAAGTCTAGGAATTTGCAGGTCTGACTTCATTATAGTAGTGGGTACACGTCATCAACTTTTTCTGGGTATGTTTGATTTAGATATGTAGGGGTATTTAACAATTTGGGTCGCTGTTGTATTGGAGAAAAAACATTATTTTGATCAACATCTAAATTTGGAATTTTCTACTATTATTTTGCATGATATTTACATTGTTTCACAATATGTATTTGCTGCAATTCATTATTGCTTCATGCCGATTCAACAACAAAACAACACAAAAAAGCAAATCCCTTCTCCATCTTCTGTCTAGTCTGAAAGATCACACAAAAAATTGTTATAGTATTTTTAAATAAAAAGAACAATAGGGCAGCATATTACATAAATCCCGTATGTGATTTCTTTCCAAGGAATTGAACTCCTTTGCATTGCAGCATCCCACTCTGGAATACCTAAAGCTTCTCAAAAAGATTGTGGATTAGAAGCTATAGGAATAAAGAGATGTGGAGCCTTTTGAAATAGTGACCTTGTTCTTCTAGTATTTGATGGATCACCAACTCATAGTAGTCACCTTTTGATTCCAATGTTTGACGAGCCCACAAGGCGCTGTAGTTGGAATGTTTGGAGGAGAATCATCAACCTCTGAATGATGACTAGGAGAGGAATATGAATCCTTATTATCAGTAGCGCCATTTGAAGTGGAGAAAGAAGACTCCTCATCAAAATTAGGAGGATTAAAATCCTTTGAAAAACTATCACCATGATGCAGTGTCTTCGATGGGATGCTACATGGAGAAGCAGTAAGAGAAGAACTAGAAGATCTCTCCTCCAAACAAACACTCCTTTTGATGAATAACTCACGAGTGGTGGGATGGAGAAGCCTATAAACTTTGACATCATTTGGATACCCAATAAGTATGCAAGGCATGCTTTGTGGATCCATAGCCTTCTGTTTCTCACGCTAGAATATGAGCCCATGTATGAGAACCAAAAACTCTAAAGTGCTTAGCTGTGGGTTTTTGACCAGTCCAAGCTTGAAAAGGAGTTACCCACTTTACAACTTTGTGAGGAACTCGGTTCTAGGTGTAACACGCACAGTTGATGGCCTCTACCCAGTACTGAGGTGCCAAAGGTTTAGAGTGAATCATACAATTTGCCATCTCCTTCAAAGATTTGTTCTTGTGTTCTGTGACACTATATTGAACTATGTGCTGCACGTTGATACCTTGCACAAAACTATTCAAATTGTTTGTTAACATATAAACCCCCATTATCTGTACATAGAATCTTGAGGAACTTCCAAGATTATTTCTTTGCAATAGCTTTGAAATCTAGAAAATTCTCAAAGACTTTAGACTTCTGTTTGACAAAGTAAACCCATGTGTATCTGAAATATGTAATAATTATGTGTTCATATTGCTTCCAAAGTAATGAAAATCTCTTTGAATAAATTAGAAAATTGTGTTATATATATATGGGTTTTTTTTTTGAGAATGCATATCGTGCCGTGTCCATACTAGGGCTCTTGTAAAATGGCCATATTTGTATCTGATACCTTATTTGTATTCGTACATCTTGTAAAATTGCCATATTTATTATCGATACCGTATTTTTATCCATATGCATATCCATATCCATGCAACTTTGGTTTTCCCTTTGAGGTCAGCCATATGAGCAAATGCCCTTTTGGCGGTAAGAAAGAAACAAGTTGCATCCAAAATTCAATGATCTCAAGAAGATTATGCATAAGTTTGGAATGTGCATAATCGGGAACTTTTTCAAGATATATCCTTAAAAAAATGATTGGGGATATACTTGTAGTTGAAACAAAGCTTCTAGAATTGTATGATGAAGGAATAAATATCACAAGACTTGATGTCATTATTGATCAATTATTAAAGATTGAAGAAGCTATGAGGCATTGTCATTTTGGAGTATATTGTCAATTATAAGGACACTTCTTGGGAGGATGAGATTTCTTTTGTAAACTTTAGGTGCAAAGTGTTGAGGGCAACATGTTTTATGAGGGGAGGGTAAGTTACACATAGTTTTTCTTTTTCCATCACATCTAATGCAATGTTATATTGTTGCCAACATATGTTACACATTCCTTTGGCTAGCTGATTGTAAATTCTAGAATTGCTAATTTAAACGTAGATGGTTTGATCAGAACTATGGTGATGGCCCAGCCTAGTGTCAGCTATAAATAGGGGCTAGCTAGTTCGTTTAAGTTTATGGTATTATCTCTTCATTTTTATATTTTTAATTTTAAAGGTTTCACATTCTCCTTTTATACTTCTGTCCCTTTTTTTGTTCTGCACGGTCATATATCAGACATGCTCTATCATGCATTACTGTTTGCATATTGGATTAAACTACTGCTGTTATTCTGGATTTATTACACTACCCAATTGAATTTCTATTATTTTTTGGACAATTTATCACTTTTTACAATCTAGTATTTCTGCTACAGTTGTATTAATGTGGGATAGAGCCGGGGGGGGGAGACTTAAGGAACCATTTATTCTCTTACTAATATCAGGAGCAAAAAATGAGAAGAGAAGCCAGTTCATCAGTTGGAATTATGTAATATTTATTCTATTCAGTCATTATATCCTAGGCTTTGGAAAAGTTTCTATGCAAAAACAAGTTTCGGATGTGTACAAAGGGATTCAAAAGGTATACCTGGTGTAAGTCCTTAATAATCTGTATCCTTTTGGAAAGGTGTGCCCTCTTGGTAGGTCTGAGCACTACAAACTCACCGACTTGTGGAATTTAAGTGTGAAGTCATTTTGTTTTACATTCATGGCAGTTACATGTAGAGGGAGTTTGAGTTTTGTTTCTTCAACATACAATTGTTCTCTTTTTGAGGTTTTTTTGATAAGTGTTTTCTTCATCTTTGATATTTTCCCCTCCCAATGATATAATTTATACTCTGTTGAGAAGATGTTTCCATTTTCCCTTAAATAATTATAAGGTAATAAATATTTGTGACAATATTTTGGAAACTAGGCTCTTGTTAGCAAGTACTTGGTAGATGATGTGATTGATGCTGGAGACGAGGATCTCAAAATATCTGAAGGACCTTTCGATAGTTGTGGATACACAGGTAACATGTGCATCTCAAACCAGTGAGAACTGATGATTACATTATGATTCAAGAAGGTTGATGATCATTTTAGAACTACATTTGTACGCTTTGAGAAGATACTATGAGATATCTGATTGTTTATCTGGAAATGTTTGTAGGAAGGGGTGATAACCAAAATAAAGGATGCAGTCGTGTTGTTTGTAATGAAAGTAATCCATTCGATCGACTTAAAGTGATTGATCCTGTTGCAGCAAATAGACTTCATCCTAATGATATCAGAAAGGTAAGAATTTTATATTTTTCATTTCCCACTATCTTTCTTTATGTAGCTGATGTTAAAGAATTAGAAAACACAATAAGTAAAAGCTTTCCCTTTTTTCCTTGCCCTGATGAAGTTCCTCTCAACTCTTTTTAGCAATTGAAATATTAAGTAGTTTTGTTGTTATACATGAAGAGGAGTACCCATTGCAGGTTCAACATTGTTGAAAAAATATTATGATGGTTTAGTTGAAACTAAAACCTTTTCCTTTCTTTCCTATTTTCCTAATGTACAAGAAGAGAACCAAAAGACTCACCAATGAAATCTACTTCAGAATATTATAATTGCTAAAGCTAAAATCATGTCAAGACCTTACAGAAATTAGTCCACAATATCTTGTTACTTTACTCCTAAGGTCTTTGGTACTTACTACTAGATGAAATTTAAGATGTACATCTATGTTCCAAACCACAACAAAATTTTTTCATGTTACAAAAGGTAAAAAAATAATATTTTGCAACCATATTAACTTGATATGTTGTTAGATAGATACATGCGTTTTTTTTGATTTGTTCTACTTATTGTAGTTGTGGTTGGCAGTGCCAAATATTTAACATTTTTCATGAGATAACCCATGGGGTCATCCTTGGAAACAAGATAAATTGGGTTAGAAATATATGGAGTACAAATTATGATAATGTAAAATATATCAAGATTGTATTAAAGCATAGTGAATGCACAATTGGTTACATTTGAGAGTGAAGGTCTAGAGAGACAAACCATAGTGGGTTTTTTGTTTGTAAGTAACCAGAGCTTCCATTGTGTAGTTTTATTTAGATATATTTTTTTTGGCATTTTCCACCATTCAGAGTATATTAAATAATCAAGGAATGAGAACCACACCATAGTAGATACATTCTAAGTAAGTAATGAGATCTAGTGTAATTTTATTTAGATTTTTTTATTCTTTTGTCTTTCTTCACCATTTGGAGTATTTAGTACTCAAGGATTGACTTTTGCGGTGCAGTCCCTAGGGTAATGTGTTAGCATCATTGATATTTTTGGCATAACATTGCTTAGAGGTACTTGTGTGCTTTGTTAGTTCCTTGCCTTGTGATTATCGACAATGAGTGAAAGGTCAGTGAGAAATGACTACTCTTGGAAAGTAGTAATATAAGTGAGTAATAAATACCCCATGTAATGATTAATCCCACAAATAAAAACATGTCAATATTACTACATTAGCTAGCATGCCTAGTATCCATGGGCTTGAGGAATTCCTTCCTCAAAAATGTCCTAAACAAAGCAAGTGATATGTGATGAGTGCAAATAAACATCCGTGCGTCTAGCTTCGGACATCACCTTCTTCACTCAATCTATTTTCCCAATGTCTTTCAATGTGTTTTTCAACACATGAACACAACATGGGGTCCAAACATTGTGCTTGTAAGCACCCTCCATCATCAATCCAACTAATTTGCATGCATGTGCCGAATCAATCACTACTTGTACAACATTAGAGGGTCCAACCTCTTCTATGACATCCTTCAAAATTTGAAATTGGAAGCTTGCATGCTTCCTCTTCCTTGAATAATCAATAGCTGAAAGAAAATAAGAGCCTATTGTACATGTGACAATGCCATTTATGAGTGGCTGATATCTAATATCGGTCCACCCATCCATAATGATAGAGCAACCATCCCTTATCCAAACTTGTAAACCGATTCCTTATAGAGAAATCAATCAACCCTAGGAACCATAGCAGCAAAAATATTTGGGGGAAAAAATTGTCAAACCAAAGGTATAAGATTTTAAAAAAAGATTTAAATGGGAAAAAATGGGGAAGAAATTGGATCTTAAAAAAGGTGGGAAAATGTAGAAAAGGGGATAAAAATATAATGTTTTTGGAATTTAAAGGCATTTCAATAGTATAGAGATACATAGGGAAAATAAATTAAGAGACTAGCCCATGAATGTTGAATAGAGATTTTCTGTTGTTTTTGTTCGTATCACTAGTTACACCGTGTTGCACAATGCATGCTTCATAGTGCTTAAATAATAACTAGATGCTAACAATTTTCAAAGTTTCAATTACAATCTAGTTTGCACAATTTAGATGTAGGTAGATGAAATCCATCCATCACTTGTGTTTGGTAATGGATATTGGAACAAATCAGTCAAAATAATTATGTTAATAGGATCATATGAATAATAGATCCAAATTGGAAAAGTGCACCAACCATTCACTTAAGTAGAAGGTAGGTGATGAGGAGCACAAAGTTAAATCTGATTATTGAAATTTTTTATTTTTCATTTATTTAATATGAGGAGAAGTTGAGTGACTTATTAGATAAAATATAAGTGTTACAAAATAATAGAAATAAATATAATTGGAAAGCTAAGCATTATTAATTGTTAAAAGTATTGTGATTGGTTATCTATTGTAGTACATAGATTAAAAATGTAAATACATTACCAAGAAAGAGATGCATAGCTATAATAACAATGTAGTTGTCAAAACTGCCACTTGTAACTAAATATTGTTTTATTTTGTTAGTATAATTGGTATTAATTGGGTTGTTCCTGAGAGGGTGGTAGTTGCCAACAGTTGGCAGTCTTTACCAACCGCCAGGCATTATATATACTTTTGTTAAAAAGAGTAATAATTGTAGTGACACCTAATGCAAGGTTGTTAAAAAAAGAGCCAGCTAAAGAAATGCAAAATAGCACGAAGAGGTGCTATTACTGCAACAAGGCAGTTGAAGAAAAATTCTTGTGTGAAGAACTAAATCACTGTTAAGAAAAAGGTAGCAGTAAGTATGTTGCTATTGTTAACCGAACAGATATTGCAGGTAAGTACAATCAGATATGTGTGAATAGTGGATATGGCTAAGGTTGGTGATTTTTTTATCTCTTACCAAGGCCGATGATGAGAAGATCTATATTGTAAATGATTCAGCAGGGATTGTTATGGGAAATAATAGCATGTTGGATAATGTTATGATGGCTATCATGTTTTTAATCTGAGTGCTAACCTTCTATCCACATTCCAAATCACTCAACAAGGGAAAAATATGACTTTTGGCCTGTTTGATTTGCTGTGAAATATATTAGCAAATAAATTTTAGGTGGTGGTTGGCATCAACACCTAAAATTTGATGTGTGCTAAAGTTTTTATATGATTTTCCTTGTTTGGAGAATGTTCAGTGTGGACGATGGCATTAAGCTGTGGTAGTTAAGACAGATGAGGTGAATTGCCTATATGGCATAAGAAATTGGGGGATGCAAGTGTTAGAGCCACACAATTGATTGGCTGTTTGAATATGGTCCATGGTTGAGTTCTTGGATCAAGGTTGTATGAGATGGTTGTGTTCTCTAGAAGTATCAATGCAAAAGGTTTGAGAAGAGTAAGGCATGGTGTGTGAAGTGACATCTAGAGTTGGCTCATTCTGATTAGTGCTTTATGAACCATTATCTATATCAAGAGCTAGGCATATCTTAACATTCATTAATGACCTTTCAAGGAGGCTAAGTTCTTTTATTAATGTATTTAAAAATCAAGTGCCTTGGAGAAATTTGGTAAATGCAAAACATTGTTTGAGAACCAATTTATGCATCATCTCAAATTTTTGATACTAGATTAAATAGAGACTATGAATTGTGCTTTGGAGGATTTCTTTTGAAGGCAAGGTGTTGTACATGTTGGCAATTGACACTCATCCGGTTTAGTTGTGTTGTCACTGATGGCAACACATATCATTTTGGGTTGGACACTTAATCGGTACTCACCGGTATTCATGATTCGACAACCGACATTTAGGGAAACTGACAAACTAGGAACCGGTACATGAGGCCAACATAGGAAATTGATCCGGCAGGTCTACACGGTAGCAATCAGCAGCATTGGTCATGAAGTTTAATTTATTTATTTTTGTGTAGGCCAACATGTAAATAAATTGTAATATCATTGTAAGCCGACATAAGGCATTTATGTTTATGTTTGGGAAGGGTATTTAAGTTAGTTTGTTTAGGATATTTTGGATATGATGATATTGAGAGATATACATATGATGCGAGATATAGTGCGAAGAATATTGATCGACTGTATGCGAATATAATATTTTGTAGTCGGTCTTGGTTATTGGTTTTAAGGTTTGGGATGTGTTGACGTGTATTTTGTACACAACCAAACACATAATAAAATACCCAAATGGTACCTTATCCTCTCTTGAGTAAAGTCTCTGAATGCTGAAGATATCGCGAAAAGGATCAATCAGGGTGACTTCAAGATTCTTTGTTGTAGGATCTCTATGTGTGGATAAGCACCAGTGGTCGTTGTGAATGCTGTTTCTTCAAGGGGCCTTACGTATTCTCGATCTGCAGGAACAGGATTTTCCAAAATGCTAACAGGTTCTCAAAAAATAGCAAAAGATAGGGTTTCAAGAGATGGATACTAATCTAATCCTAAGAATGACTCAATGTAGGCTAGACTTGGTAAGATTCTACCAATTTCAGTATTGCCAAGGAATTACAACTCTACTGGAATTGATGCGATCTTCTAAGGTGGTTAGTGATTTTCAAATCATCAAGAATTATAGATACTACCATAAATAACGATTGAAGGTTCAAGCAATCTTAATATCTCCAGTTGATCACGCAAGGCATCCTTACAATCAGTAAGAAGCTAGTGGTTTGGAATGTGAATCTCACCAAAGATCAAGCACAACACTTAGTCCTTCAAACTTAAATACTACTTCGACTGAGAATGATTCAAGAAAGTAAGCAACCATGAAGATAGCCACAAGAATTGCAATAAAACACCATAACTTCAATATTTTATTGATCTCAAAGCCAAAATAGACAACAATTGTTCGAAATTCTTTCTTCACTACTCAATCTTGCTACAAAATAACCTTCTTCTCTCCAAAGCTCTAACTATTATCTATCTCCCTAATATCTAATCTGATCTAATTTCTAATTTTTAAAATGCAAATGAGTGAGGGTATATATAGCATCCTCAATTACAATGAACGGCCCAGATCGAAAGAAGATCAATGGCTGAGATTCTGACACCTAAACCCTAATTAGGGTTTTTTACAAAAAGTTCCCTTTTTAGATGAACATTATTAAATGCATAGCCAAATATTTAATTGGCACAAAAGTCGAGGAAACATAGACCAATGATAATTAAGATGCCACATCATTCTATAACAACCTTTCTTCCAGAACCTTGTTCCCTTTCCAATGCTCTTTCTTAGCATATGCAACGAATCTGGACACAATTCCTTCAACTTCAACAATGGGAATCTCAGGAAGATTCTTCATTCGTTCCTCCAAGTGGATAACCTGATCAAAGGCAGTGAGAAGAGCCGCTTCCCATCCAGGTTCGAGTTCTTTGATCTTCTCAATCAGGAGCATAGTAGTGAACATTAGATCCCGTTGCTCATCTGTGATGACATTCTCATCTTTGCAAAAGATGACCTTGACTCTCTCTTCCAACTCTTGGAGGTCCACATCCGTCTCAACTTCGATCCGCCTGCCAAGAATGGTACACAACACTTCAAACACCTTATCCTGAATTGGATGGATGACGCCTTCAACTTGATTGCATTTGGTGCTGATGTCTTCGAAAAGAACCTCTTTCATCTAGAGTAGAGTTGACCACTGAAGTAGGTTATGAGCTCCTCCATCCATTATCTTTTCTTTTGCTAGGATCTTCCTTGGTGTTTGCCTGATTACTTGCAGAACAGGAATGATAACATCTCTAGTGTGAGCGAAAGCGGCTACAGTTATCATTAGATTGTGGATGATCTCAAGGACCTGGATAGCTCGGTGGATTGTCTTCATCATTCTTGTTGTAAATTCAACAGCTATCGTGTGGGATTTGTCAATCCAAGAGCTCATAAGCCGAACCAAGCTCTTGACTCTTTCTGCCTCGCCAACTGATTCAAGGGGAAGTGCTTGCACAAGAGATACAATTGGATCTTGATGTCTTAGGGCTGATTGAGATGACTAAAGTAGCCTCTCCAAGCACCGACCTTTCTCTCAAGCTTCCTATTCTTTTCCATTTCTTCTTTAAGTTTGCCCTTAAGTGCTTCAAATGAATCGGTTGCCTCATCCATTGCCTGTTCAGTAGTGAGTGGACCAAGCTCAAATGTTTCTACTTCATACTCATCTGCAAGAATTTCACCTTCATACTTGTCCACTACTGGTGTAGCTATCTGCAATTTCCTGGATCCTGTCTCATCTCTGATCACCTTGGACATCTTGGTGGCCTTCTTCTTCTCCGTTACCTCTTGAGAATTTCCTATAAGGCTCTCTAAGTCAATCACATCCTCTTCTTCTTCAATCACAATCACCCTTGTCAGTCTCTCCTTCAACCAATCTGGAATGGTGGATCTTGTCTCTCTCACTAGTATTTCTTTAGGTAGTGGTTCATCTTCTCGGAGAGGAGATGTCGCTTCATCATCATTTCCCTGATCCTCTTGTAGCTCATCAATTTGTAGAGGTTGACTTGATGAATGTTGAGGTGTTTGTCCCTTCTCTGGCTTATCATTCTGTACCATGGAGTCCATAGATTCATCAATCTCAGGTACCATCTTCTCTTGACCTTCAGCTTGACTTGCCTTCTTTCCATGTCGAGAAGATGTGCCTAATGGGTGATCTCGATTGGCCTCTTGCTTCTTCTTGGAGGATTCTCTTTTCTCAGGTCTTTCTTTCCTCTTCGCGCCTCTAGGATGAGAATTGTCTTCACTTACGCTTGCTCCTCCTTCTTCTGGTCTTTCCTCTAAAGTAAAAGTCATTGGTACATTCTGCTCTCTTAACTTCTGATGTTGTACATCCACCCATCTGCGAGTACATGACAAAACTGGAGCCATCAAAGCTCTCAAGTCCAAAATCTCAGGCTCGCTCCAATCTATTTTCACTCTGTTATCTTCTTTGTCATAGGATGACTAGAGATGTCTGCCATTGTCTTGAGCTTGATCGGCTACTCTGTAAACTTTGCATTTCCTGATGAAATCTAAGGGTAATCTGGAATGCATCTTTCTTTTCACTTCTAAATCACTTGAGAGATTCATCTAAAAGTCTTCCACCTGAAACTCATGTCCATACTTCCTAGCAACTGTCTCCTCCATATAACCATAAGGATCAAAATTCTCCCGTGGGGCAAAGAAGGTGAATGAATACAAGGCTAATTCCTTCTCTGCATCCTCTGAAGCTTGAGTATTAGGACATACCTCAATTGAATTCCCCAATATGATAGGTACGGGAATTCCATTTCCATGCTTGTGTCTGGATACCTTTGCACAAGCTACCAACTGCCTGGTTACCTCAAGTAGCATTATCCTGTCCGTCGGATACCTAGGCAACATGTAGGGAGGTGAAGGACACCCCTGAACTCTGATATATGTAAACTTTTGAAACTGGATGAACCATGCACCATACCTCTTCACAAGCTCTTGTGCATCCAAAGATAGTCGATTGTGAATCCCGCCTTGCAATATCCTAGTGATGTTCATCGTGAAGGTATCATTGACTAACTTGTAGTCACTTCCAGGTGGATGATGCAAATGAACATAAGAGTCACAAACTCTCACTTCTCCGGGTCCTCTTTCGATCACTCCTCTGTGAGGTAGCCCTGCATACTCAAAACTCCTGATCAAGGCATACATGACATATGAGCTCATGTGGAACGACTTGGTAGGCCTCAGTCTTCTCAACTGCACATCCAGGCTATTGCTAATAATTCTGGCCCAATGAATCGTTCCTTTCCCTTGGACAATCACTTGAATGAAGTAGAACATCCATTTCTCAAAGTAGAAGGCTTGGGGAGCCCCGGTAACTCGATTGAGCAAAGTTATCAAATCTCTGTACTCTTCCTGGAAATCAATCCTATGCGGTGTATTAGGAATCTTGTTCAGGCGAGGACGACTTTTGAGCAACCAATTCTTGTTGATGAGATTTAGGCAAGTGTCGGGATCATCTTCATACATTGACCTGGCTCCTTCTAGGCTTTTGTAAATCATATCATTATGCTCTGGAAGATGAAGAGCTTCGCTTATAGCCTCCTCTGAAAGGTAAGCTAAAGTGTTTCCTTCCTTGGATACGATCGATCTTGATTGTGAGTCATAATGGCGGGCACACTTGATCATCAGCTCATGACACTGGACTGCTGGGGGGAAACCGGCCGCCTTGATGATGCCACTTTCAATTATCCTCTTCGCAATAGGTGATGGCTTGCCAATGTAGGGGACCTCTCAAAACTTCTTCACACTGAAGTTTCCCAAGTTGGTATCTCCGATATTACTCCATTTGGACACGATCCTGGTCTCCAATTCTTCGTTCTTCTGATCTTCCTTCATGAGAGCCGGGTGACTAGTAGATGCTCCCGCCTTTGGAGTCGCCATCTTGACACCTACACAACATTTCACAATTAGTAATATATCTTGAAGCATAGAAATATAGAGTAGAAAGGAAGATTTAAGATTTTAATTAGGAAACTTCATGATAAATCTTGAGTTATCATTTCCTAATTAACTATGCCAAACTTAGAATTTTCAAAACAAAAGTTCAAAATTCAAATCTTCAACAATGATGTCAAGATGATTTCGCCATACCTCCTCTTGAGTATTAAACTCTAAGAAATGATGCAAAAATAGGTGAATTTCGCTAAGCAAAATGTAGATCAAAGCTCTCCCTTGGATAAAATGCGCCTCCTTTAGCCTTCACAAGAATCAACTCCACTTCCTTCTAGTCTCCAACACTTGAAATAAATTCGCTCCAAGCAAACCAGATTTCGCACCTTCAATTAGCCTTCCAAATTCGCACTTGAAGCAATGATTGAATGATTTGAATTGTGAAAAAACACCTCCAATATATAGAGCGCTCACCCCTTTGCTCCCTCTAGGCCGACTTGGCAAAAAGAGGTTAAAAAATAAATAAAATCCCAAAAAAGGGGGGCCGACTTGGCAAAATAAATGAAAATAAGGCCTTAAGCGCTTTATATTTAATTTTAATTTAATAAAAATTAATTTTAAATGCCTCCAAGATAGAAGTTCGATTTTTTTAAGGCTTAAAATTAATTTATTAAATGCCAAAATATCTTTTATTTAATGCCAATTTTAATTTTTTCAAATGCCTCAAAATTAGCAATTTTGGCGATCTAATGCAATTTGGAGAATATTAATTTTTAAAACAAGGCTTAATGAAACTTCCTGAGGATTTCGCCCTGGACCCTCTCTGAGGGCTAGGAGCGATTTTTCATTTCTTGCTCAAATTTAGCACTTTTCTACCTCCAAAATTTCTTCAAGACATTTCAACTAGGTCCTTTCACTGAATTGCAAACTTAGCTCAATCCAATTTTGGAGAAAAGGCGTGATTTTGAAGTTTCTCGCCGTGGGCCCTATTTGAGGGTCCGTAGTGATTTTTGCAATTTAGGCTCGATTCTTCATCATTTTTCATTAAAACTTCATTCATCATTTGGCAATGCCTTCCCTTAATCCACTCCAACCAAATTCGCTTTGTTGTTGTAAGTTAAAACGAGGATTTTCAACAATATCGCTATGGGCCCTCTCTGAGGGTCCGTAGCAATTTTTCGCTGTGGGCCTTCACTGAGGGTCAGGAGCGATTTTTCATTTTTTGACCAAAATCATCAAGTTTTAAATGCAAAACAATATTCATCCTGCTCTTGGAGGTCTTTTCTCCTTGTCCAAACCTTGCCTTAGCACCATTTTGAAGAAAACATACATTTTTTGAAAATCTCGCTGTGGGCCCTCAGTGAGGGTCCGGAGAGATTTTTTGGTTCTAGGCAAATTCCTTCATCTTTTAATCTTCAAATCACCTCCAAGGCATAACACATCACGTTCTCCTCCTGTCCAAGCAAGATTTTATCTCAATTCTTCAAACCAAGGAGAGAAAACTGGAAAATCGCTATGGGCCCTCTCTGAGGGTCCGTAGCGATTTTTGTAATTGCCTTCAAAATATTGATTCTCAACGATTTCTTTTCACTTCAAGGCTTTTCAAACATCGTTTCTAACCCATGCCTAACCTTAGCTTTCCTCAAACTTGGATGAAAACTTCCCATTTTAGGTTTCTCGCTGTGGGCCCTCTCTGAGGGTCCGGAGCGATTTCTCGCTGTGGGCCTTCAGTGAGGGTCAGGAGTGATTTTTTCATTTTGGGTTGATTTCCCTTTGTGTTGATCCTCCAAATTATATTCAACGGATAGACCATGCCTTCCTCCATCCCCTCCAATCATGAAATCATTTTGATCCTGCAAGAATAATGCATATTTGAAAATCTCGCTGTGGACCCTCTCTGAGGGTCCGTCGCGATTTTTGCTACCTGGACCAAAATGCTTCACTTTTTGTCTAAAAATCACTTTGCCAAGGAAGATATCATCTTGTTCTTTGTTATGAATAAAAATTCATGTCCAAGAATTGTCCAAAAATGTGCACACAAAGAAAATCGTTGTGGGCCCTCTTTGAGGGTCCGTAGCGATTTTTCCTTTCTTGGGCAAAACTCCTTGAATTCATCATTTTTGATCAAGTCTGGATACTTGATTATGTTCATTCTATCCTTCATCATGCTCTTGACCTCTCAAATCGACCAAATAAAGCTTGCAATGACCCTTATAAGATTTCTCGCTGTGGGCCCTCTCTGAGGGTCCGTAGCGATTTTTCTGTTTTCAACAAGGTCCTACATCATTTCTAGCCAAAACTTCCTCAGGTGGGTGGAGAAGGTCATTTATTTTCCATTTATGATCAAAACTTGGTCTCTTTTCATTGCAAAATGAAGGAAATCAAAATCTCGCTGTGGGCCCTCTCTGAGGGTCCGTAGCGATTTTTTCCTTAGTTTCCAAAATTCACCATCTTTCACGTCTCCAAACCGTCCAAAGCATCAAATCACGTTGAATCATCCTTCCAGGAGGCCCTGCACAAAGTAATTTAGAAAAGTCAGTGACAAATATGACTTAAACAACATTTTCGCCCTGGGCCCTCTCTGAGGGTCAAGAGTGATTTTACCCTTTTAGGCCAAACTGCTTCAAATTTAAGTCTCAAACTGCTTCACAGGAAAAGTTAGGTCATTTTCAAGGTCAAGAACCAGTTAGCAAGCCCATCAAAAACAAGAAATTGCTCAGGATAAATTTCGCCCTGGGCTCTGTCTGAGGGTCAAGAGCGATTTGTCTGTTTCAGGCATCATCTTGCTTCAAAAATTTGATCAAAACTCACCTAGGCAAGAACACACAATTTCACCTTCAAAAATGCTAACACTTAGTCAAGATTGGATTTTACCCTAAAAACCCTTATTAGACCTGACCTAAGACCTATTTGACTCCCCTGAAAGGCTTACCTTACTTCAATCGTCTCAATTCTTCGGTTCCAAAATTCGACTGGACTCAGCTTGAATAACATCCAAAAGAAACTCCTAAGGTTTAGCCCTAGTCCAGACAGACAACTCACTCACTCAAAACCCTAAAAGCAGAGAGAAGAACAAGCAAAACAAAAGCGAAAAAGAGGGGGTCCCCATTCTAATGGGGCGATGTGTGAAATGGTCACAACAGGATGCAGAGCAAGTTACCGGTAAAGGAGGACACAGTGGAAACCAGTACAGTCAGTGCTTGAACCAGAACTCATCCAGCATAGCAGATGCATTCTCTGAGTTCAGAATTTTGTTTGTAAACCAGGATTTGGTGTTTGTAGTCAGTGAGGCTCCTTTTGTGATGAGTAGTGTGCTCTAGGTTGTTGGCCTTCCTGCATGTGCAGGCCCCTATTGCAATATTTATTCATTTGGCCAATGGATAGATATTGTGGGTCACCAATCCCACCGTGGTTTTTCCTCGAGGTTTTCCACGTATAAATCTCTGTGTTATGGTGTATATTCTTGTGGTGGCATTATTTATACTTACTGTTATATTTTTTTATGGTTACCGGTTACTAAAACAATTTGTTAATAAGGTTAAAACTTATCTTACCGGCAGAACACTGATTCTCCCCCCCGCCCCTCTCAGTGTTTTTGGGTTCCAACAATTTGTATCAGAGCTTGGTGCCTTGGAGTAAGTCTAACAGCTTAAGGAAGATACTGAATCCGGAATCCATGGAGATGAGTTTGGAGAAACAACTTGAAGTAGCTTGTGAAGACTATGATGTTGAAAGGATGAAAATTTTTAAATTGCAAGATGACTTAAACTTTGCAAAGGAATTCATTCTTATCGTATAGGAGAGGCTGTCATTTGCTAAACCTAGAAGAAAGAAACTTTTACAAAACAGGATGATGAAGAGAATTATGCCCTTAAAGAACAATGTCAGAATCTGAGTCAGGAGAATACTGCCATGAAGAATGAAATGCAAGCCCTAACTATGAGGATGTCCAAGGATATTGAAGACCGGAAAAAGAATGGAGAAAATCTTGGTAGATCCCTGAAAGACAGATTTGAGGAATGCATTAGGCTGGCACATGAGAATGACATGTTGAGAATTGAACTGGTGCAATCCCAGAATAATGAGCTGGAGTTGGAAAGATTGATAACAATCCGAAGAGGAGATCTGGATACTCCAAATGAATACAGAGACAAGTTCAAGGACAGTTCTGCAAAGCTCGATGAATTACTGAAGGATCAAAGGCGCAAGGGAGACACTAGAGGTCTTGCATTTGAGCAAGGAGAAAGCTCCGGTACTACAAATGAAGTTGAAACAACCGACCAGAAGGAGAATCCACCTGTCAACCAGAAATCACCAGTAAGGCAACCCAATGCACATAAATTCAATGGTAGATGTTTTGTTTGCAATAAATTTGGTCATATGGCAAGACATTGTAGAATTAGAGCAAATTAGGATAATAATGCAGTTCTTAGTCAGTGTTCAAATTGTAAGAAGTATGGTCATAGGATGGAAGATTGTAGAGCGAATGTGAGATGTCATGCATGTGGAAAGTTTGGACATATGACTAATCAATGCAGGTCAAGGAATGATCAAGGATACAGTAAGGCAATTCAGAAAAATAATGTCACTTGCTATGCATGCAACAAAATAGGACATATTGCTAAATTTTGCAGAAGCAAGAACAATCCGGTAGGAAATGATGAAAAAAGAAAACAGAAAGTTGATGATATCTGGAAGGAGCATGAGAGGAAGTGGGTTAGGAAATCTGAAGATCAACCGACAGAGACAATCAACCTGGTTACTCAGCTGGCAGAGCAGAATGTTCCTGCACCGACAGAAAACTCATCCGGTAACCAAGGCATTAGCCTTAGGGGGAGGCAAATTAATGATAAATCTTGCATTACCCCTGGTAGCGGTCTGAAAGCTTGTTTCAGATCTTGGAGAAGTCAATCTGAAGGTTTCTCGACACTAAGGTCATGAATTTTGAATCCGGTATGATAGACCGACGTGCATTTACGTCAATGAGAAATTAGGGTTTGGTAGAATAAAAGAGAAATGTTGGTTCATTTATGATCACACAACATTCAGTGTGAAGTAGAGCGAGTTTAAGGCGATCCAAGGCAATCAAAAGCATTTGCAAGCAAATTCCAGTGCATTTGATGCGGATTTTCAAGAACTTTCACTGGCGAAGGTTGTGAGGTATTTTATCAGTTTCCAGACTATCTTTTGTTTGAAATGGCTTCTGTATCTACTCCCGCTCCAGTAGGTGTGGCTACCCTTGTTGTTGACATCAAGGATCGTCCACGTTTGATTTTCACGCAATGCCCTCAAATTGCGAAGGTTGATTATTCAGTCGACGCATTTTCTAGGGTTCCAGGCGGAGTTCTGTATGTTGAAGATGTTCGTGCATATATCCACTGCACTTTGGAGGATTTAGGTTCAGCTGAGATCAAAACAATGTACATGACAAATCTGCTAGATAGGAGGGGATTGATGAAACCGGAATTTCAAATTATGAAGGATCAGGGTTTCACAGACATTTTGGAGATACCTGAATTTGAAGATGAAATGATCCAGTATGTATTGAGCCGTGTCCACGGGTAATTCATATTGTTGGACCGACCTTACAAAATCACCAAGGAGGCTATTCGTGCAATCACCGGTTTGCCCTAAACTGGTTAGATTCTCGGAAGGAAGAAAATACCTAACAATGAGGTTGCGAAGTTAACTGGTGCCACTTTGACAAACGGTCAATGAGGATAAGCACTATCAAAGACAAAGCTGTTCAATTTGTGAGCATGATCATCGGTTACAAGGTAACCTAATCAAACCGATTGAACTCTGTTTCCAGTTCATGCATTTATTGTGCTCATCAGATGGTCAAAGGAAATGATAGGTATGATCTCTGTCAATGGATGTGTGAAGAACTAATTTTAAACCTAGGGAAGATTAAGGGTAAAAAGAAAGGTGTTTTCCAGTATGGCAATCTTGTTGTTTGCTTGATGCTTTTCTTTTTGAATGAGTTACCAGGATCCCAATAAAACTCAATGGGCATTTGATATGCCTGTAGGAAAGCAAATAAAGAATGCTATAAGAGGTTTAAGACAAGACAAGGAGAGAGACTCCATTCTATGGGGTTAATTCAAATCATTTCAGAAGGCTATGACGAAAAGAGAGAGTGCCTAAACATATTGTTGATAAGTACTCTACAAAAATCTGCTTTATGGTTAAGAAGGATGAAACATTGATGGAAGTAGTACAACCACGAAAGATCTGGATCACTGAGATGGGTTATGAGGTTGATGCTGAGATCTTGGACTTATATGCCAAGACTCTTATTGATGCCCCGATTGATGAAACTGAGAAAACGTTTGGGACAACAAAGTAAAAGGAATCCGAAGTTCAAATAGGTTTCAGTTAGAAGAAGAGGGAAGGAAAAATCAAGAGGGTTGGGGAAGCTGTGGAGAAGATGTCCTCTGAAATCAAGCAGATCATTGGATTGGCAGAAGGGTAATCTCCGGTATCAGTTCAAACTCCACCGGTAGCAACAACTGGCAAGGGTATACTGAAGAGGAAGAAACCGGAAACTTATATTGCCCCTGTTGAATCCGGTTCTGATATTGATGTTGTGCCTCCAAAGATTCCCCAGACATACATCAGGTTATAGAGGAAGATGCCCGTGGAAGGAAAGGTACAGAAAGTGAAGGTCACTTCTCCGGCAGCCCCTAAGAAAATTTTGAAGGAGAGGAAACCAACAGAGAAGAGGAAACCGGTTAAAGAATCTACTTCTATTCCCAACAAGAAGAAGAAATCAGAATTAGATATAGCTCTCAAATCCGGTAAGAGTATTGAGGTCACTCCTCCTCTCTCAGTTGCTGAATTGATAGATCAGATAACTAAAGATGGAATTTTGAGTAATATCCAACATTATTATGAACATATGGATGATAAGGATCAAATGGAGATTGAGGAAGCAATAAGCTAGATGCTAGGAGATTATCTGCAGTTGAAGAGGATAAAAATATAAAGTTGTAGGAGTTATTAACAATTTGTGGTGTTATAACTGATTATGAGTTGCAATAGTGTCTTGAATATGCTAATAGAACAATTTTTCGAAGCAGACACCGACATGTGAGTCTCATGGTAGGTAGAGTAAATGAAATAGTTAAGGAGACCCACGAGGCATGGGTAAAATTCTTTGTAGACAAACCAGATTTCTTTACTGCATCGGTATTTTGGCCTACGTCTAGTATTGAAGGCATATATGTTGATGGTAAGGGAAAAGGTATATTGGGTATGGATTCACCGGTTTTGTGACAGTAACTAACATAGGATATTCCTCCGACAGTATCACCTGTACATAATGTAGAGAAACCGATAGATAACTTTGAAGCTGTGCATGATAAGCAGGATACACCGGAACAAAACATTCCAGATGTAGAGAATATTGATGTGGATACAGATAATAAACAAGTTGAGGATGTTGAACCTCCGACAACAAATGTACATACTGAAGAGGCTAAGGTTGAGATGGTTACTGCACCAAGTGTCGAAGCCACCGATGCTAGTCAGCAGGTTGGAGAGTCCAGTCATTCATTGTTGGCACTTGGCTCATTCGGTCAAGTTGATTTTGGGCAGAAGAACATTGAGTAACTGAGCAGTTTTGAATTAATGTTTGTTGCAGCTCAGAAGTTGAGAAAAGAAGGATCAGAAGACAAGCAGGTCATTGAGTAGGCCATTCTGATTTTGCAGCAACTGGTTCCTGGATACTCTAGTCCGGTACCTAGCCCCTCTAGTAAGCTTAAGAGTTTGACTGAACATATTGCAAAAGAGTTTCAAACTCTTCAATAGATATCAAACCAACAATTGATAGAGAGATACAATGCGGCTAGGAAGGTCACCTGTGACAATATGATCATATCAGACAAGGTCAAGATGACAGGGCAACTTACAAAGATTGATGAGGCTCTTAATCAGTGCAGTTGTATATATAGGTCTTGTACTAACACCGACAAACTTATAGCTGACTTGGAGGTGAAAACAAAAGCGGCAAAGGCCCGGTTGGAACATCTGGCTAACAATTTTGATGGTACTCAGTCATTGACCAGTGCCATTGATGGTCAAATTTTGGTTACAGAATTTGAGATATCAGCTTTGGAGAATGATGTGGATAGATTAATCCGGCAAGCTAGGGAATTGAGAGGATTGGTAAGCCCCCGATTGAACACTTTATTACTTCATAAGTGGGAAAGTCTAGAATTGATGAATAAACCTACATCGACGGATCTAACAAAAGAATTACATGCATACTTTCTTAATGGGTTTGTAACTATTTTGGGAACTTTGAAAACTGGTTGGGATACTTAGGATTTTTGAAGGGTGCTTACCCAGATATATTCAAGTACATGTAGATCCGGTAAACACATTTTGATTTAATTCTTTCATTCTTTTGCCCCGCCTTTGTCATTGATGTCAAAGGGGGAGTGGTTGTTGTGAAAAATGTCAAGGGACATAAGAAGTAATGTATTGCTCAGGGGGAGCAGGGTCAGTTTTGGTCATCAGTTTTTTTGAGGAACCGGGACAACACTTCAGCAATCCAAAGGGGGAGATTGTTGGCAATTGACACTCATCCAGTTTAGCTGTGTTGTCACTGATGGCAACACATATCATTTTGGGTTGGACACTTAATCGGTACTCACCGATTTTCTTGATTCGACAACCGACATTCAGGGAAACCGGCAAACTACGAACTGGTACATGAGATTGACATTGGAAATTGACTCGGCAGGTCTACACGGTAGCAATCAGCGACATCGGTCACGAAGTTTAATGTATTTATTTTTGTCTAGGCCGACATGTAAATAAATTGTAATATCATTGTAAGCCGACATAAGGCATTTATGTTTATGTTTGGCAAGGGTATTTAAGTCAGTTCGGTTAAGATATTTTGGATATGATGATATTGAGAGATATACATATTATGCGAGATATAGTGCGAAGAATATTGATCGACTGTATGCGAATATAATATTTTGTAGTCGGTCTTGGTTATTGGTTTTAAGGTTTGGGATGCAGAGCAAGTTACCCATAAAGGAGGACACAGTGGAAACCGATACAGTCAGTGCTTGAACTTGAACTCATCCAACATAGTAGATGCATTCTCTGAGTTCAGAATTTTGTTTGTAAACTAGTATTTGGTGTTTGTAGTCAGTGAGGCTCCTTTTGTGATGAGTAGTGTGCTCTAGGTTGTTGGCCTTCCTGCATGTGCAGGCCCCTATTGTAATATTTATTCATTTGGCCAATGGATAGATATTGTGGGTCACCAATCCCATCGTGGTTTTTCCTCCTTGAGGTTTTCCACGTATAAATCTCTATGTTATGTTCTTGTGGTGGCATTATTTATACTTGCTGTTATATTCTTTTATGGTTACGGGTTACTGAGACACTTTGTTAATAAGGTTAAAACTTATCTTACTAGCAGAACACTAATTCACTCCCCCCCCTCTCAGTGTTCTTGGATTCCAACGGTACGATAGTGAATTGCATTATATACTCTCCTGTAGAGTGGTGTGGCCTCGAGGGAGGTGAATTTTGGTAGAGATGGCAAGGTGTGTACTGGAAACCAAAGGTAGGCATTAGACTTTGGTTTGAGGCTATTTCTTGTAATAATAATATTTTCAATAAATTTAGAGGGGTTTGACATGAGATGTGAAGTTTTCAGTAGTGTTGCATGGACTGATATTCAGGATGTGAAACTGAAGAAGCTAGATCTTAGGTCATAAGTTTATGATGCTAGGCCACTATTGTCATTTTATGACACCCTTGGTCCATCAGTGAGAACCGATCAAAGATATGTTCCATGGACCAGCGCTGCCCCAGTTTGATCCAAGAGAAGACGATGGAATCATAAAGTATGAAGTGTTGTCTTGTCGGAAGTTCCTTTCCCAAGCCTTCTCTTCCTCTCTCTTTCCTAGAACTCCGTAACCTCGAGGTTCCGAAGTTCCCTTCCTTGGTCTCTTGTTCTCTTGCACCGGATCTTCGGAACCTCGAGGTTCCCAAGTTGCCAAGTCTTGCCAATTTCGGTGAGCCAGGTCTCCGAAGTTCCCCCAACTACGATGACCCAGGTCTCCGAAGTTCCCCAAACTTCGGTGACCCTGGTCTTTGAAGTTCCCAAGCCTTCTCTTCCTCTCTCTTTCCCAGAACTCTGGAACCCCACGGTTACGAAGTTCCCTTCCTGGTCTCTTGTTATATTACCCCGGAACTCCAGAACCCCCTTCTCAGGGTTGCCTTTTGTGGGTATGGCTAGGTTGCTTGCATGTACAGAAGTCAAGTGCATGCACTTCCCTGCACTCCTAGACTGACATACAGGGGTCATGATCACCCTTGTAACCATTTTTCTATTTAAAGGCTGTTAAGCCTCATTGTAAAGGGTTCTCTCCCTGCTGCCTTGAGCTTTCCTATGCTCTTTCTCTTCTCTTGAAGATTTGTAATTATTTTTGCATTTCTGCAACTGTAAGTTTGGCCTTTGGCCTTTGAATGAATTGAAATTACATTCTTACCTTCCTTCAACTTATGCATGTTGTGTACTTCATCATATGTGTATGTTTTGTGGCTCTTCTCTACATATATGCCTTGTTAACTTGTTTTTTCTGAGAGTGACTTGTGGGAATGCTTCTCCCCTCTTGACTCTTAGCAAATTCTAACCTCCATACATGCGTTTGGGTCACTCATACAACTGAAGTTTGTGCATCTCTTGGGTATTTTGAGTTGATTCCTTGTGCCATTTTGGGTGGGGAGAGGAACAATCTCTTATCTTGGTGCATTACCTCCTTTCATTTTAAGCATTTCTCTCTTCCGTTTTCCTCTGTAAGCTGTTAGGGTAGTTTAGAAGTAATATTTGAGGTTTTGAGATGGTTCAATACCTGCACTTGGATTGAGAAGGAAGCCGGCCTTCTCCGGAGATTCAACCCCCTTGCGCAAGGTCCCACACTACGGGGTTGTTTGCATGTTTCACAAGGTTGCTGAGTTGATAGCTCAACAAGGGTGTGAGCTTTTGTGATAACAGTTTTTTACATGCTCGGTGGGACTTTGTTCGACATACATGCTAAGGATTCAGTGTTAATTGTTAGTGTTTCAGCCTTTAGAGGGAGTCATCTCTCAAGCACTTGGCGACTCTGCTCAACAGGTCCAGTTCTTGTTCATACAAAGTTCCTAACTCTGGGACCTCGGAACCCCCAAGTTCCCAAGTCACCAACTTTGGAACTCCAGAACCCCGGAACCCCCAGGTTCCTAAGTGCCTGAGTCCTCAACTCCGGAACCCCGAGGTTCCGAAGTCATGCAGTCCCAAGCCCAAGCCAACTGAAGATTCGGTGTGTTCTACAGTTCATCAAGCCTTTGGAGGCAACATCTTTCAAGCACTTGGCGACTCTGCAATCATTTGGTGGATCTGTGGTATGTTATCAGTCTCTGGTTGAGAGGGTCCGTCTACTCTCTTTAAGCATTTTGTTAAACAAGCCGCATCTCTTTCAAATGCTTTAATATGAGTTCATATCATGGGTGTAACTTCTATTCACCCCCATTCTATGAGAATGTCAACCATTTTTCCCTTCCTTACCAACAAGACCGAACTAGGACTACTCCTAGTTTCAACCCAAACAACTTCACTTCAACAGCAGGTGGGTACTTTCCTAATGCTTGCCACCCACCCACCCCTGCTCAACCTTCTTGGCAGCCCAACCAGCCCCAAGATGACGAAAAAAGGCAAATTGCAGAAATCAAAAGTGTGTTGCTTGATTTCACCAAGCAGCTAGAGGAGTTGAAGAGACAACAGGAGTGGGATTTACAACATGATCAACTTGCTTATCAGGCTCAACTTCAACAACAACAGATGGGATCCCAAAGACAACATAGGGAGTTCCTTGCAAGGCAGCTTGCCTCTGCTAGGAAGAAAGAAATTGAGCAACTAGCAACCATAGAGATGCGGCTTATACAGGAGGAGGTTTTTGCCCCTAGGGTTCCTAAGTTTGAAATCCCAAGCTTCAGGCAGGGGAGACCTCGCAAGCCTTCAACTAACACCCCTAGTTTTAAAATTCCAAGTTTCAAGGGAGCTCTAGGTGTTGTTATACATGAGCCTTCTCCTCAGTGCCTTTTGCAAAACACCCCACCACCTAGGTCCTTTCCTAATATGCTATCTCCCTTTTTAAGGGCGGGCCTGTTGTATGGAGGACGGATGGTTCCCATCCTCATCATGACGAAGGGGTTCAATCAGCCATTGGTGAGTCTTCATATGCTCTAAAGGAAGAGGAATTGGCAATGCTGCAGGAGGATATTGAGAACAATCAGTTGCAACAACAAATCATTGAACATGAGGAGTGTGAAGGTAAAGAAGAGGACACTGTCCTCTCATTTGACAATCTTCCTTTCTTTATTGATCATGAGGAGAAAGATATGTCTACACCTCCCCCGATGGTAGCTCTGAAGCAACAGGCTAGTCTTGAGGAGGGCACAAGGGGTAATGTTTTTACTATAGATTTCATGGCGGATGGATCGTGCCATGAACCTGAGGTTGTTGCATTTTGTTGCCAGGAGGAGGAAACAAAAACAAAGAGACAATCTAAAGATTTTAGTTCTTCTTTTAAGGTGTCTCATAAACCTGAGATTTGTGCTGATGAGTTGGATATCAACACGTGATTATGATGTATGTTGGTTCTCCCCTATCCCTGAAAGTGATGATATTGAATATGAGGTCTTCATTCAAGGTGAAGATGTTTCTTCTGGCATTAGGAATGATGTGCCTGAGCTTGAATGTTTCACTTGGGACCAACATGCCAAGTTTGATGACGTTGAGCAACAACATGTTGGTCATGTTGACAGTCTTTTGGTTGCTCAACTTGATAGTATACCCGAGCTTCAAAGTTTCCAATTTTATGTGTCTAAAGAGCCCCCTTGTGCAGGCCAAGACAGAGATATGGTCTACTTTTCATCACCATGTGACTTCGAGGCCTTTTCCTTTGGTTTCGACTCATGCCAAGAGGTCGGCTATTGTGAAAAATATGATGGCCCCTTGTATAATAGAGATGCCTTCTCTTTTGCAAGGAGTAGTTCTTTTGATGCTAGCCGACTCCTAAAAAACTCCCCCCTTGCTACTATGTGTATGCTTCATGCATCCCTGGATGTCTCAAGTGGCTATTTTCTATGACTTCCCTACGGTGGCAAGGTGAATAGCAAAGTGTTCTTTCACCACATGAGTAGTATGTGTGATCTAATGCATGCATACAAGAGATTTCAACCATTACAGCTAGATGGCGAATGTAACAATGGTACGAAGGGGATCAACTCCTTCAAAAGGTTCCTCTTTGACAGAGGCAAAAGCATCAGTTGCCTCTTATTGTAACAATGTAAATATTAGTTAGGTTTCTTGTTTTCCAAGAAGCGCAAGAGCACAGGCTGTTCCCCTTCAGAATGGCTGATCTTGATCCTTTGCAGGTTACAGAGGAGAGAGTTTTCTTTTTTCTTGTAGTTGTGACTCTGCGCCCAATGGATTAAAAAGGCTATTGATCTATATGCTTAGCAGGCAAGCATCCCGCAAAGGTCGCCAAAAATGTTGTCATTTTATGACACCCTTGGTCCATCAATGAGAACCGATCAGAGATATGTTCCATGGACCAGCGCTGCCCCAGTTTGATCCAAGAGAAGACGATGGAATCATAAAGTATGAAGTGTTGTCTTGTCGGAAGTTCCTTTCCCAAGCCTTCTCTTCCTCTCTCTTTCCCGGAACTCCATAACCTCGAGAACTCCGTAACCCCGAGGTTCCGAAGTTCCCTTCCTTGGTCTCTTGTTCTCTTGTACCGAAACTCCGGGACCCCGAGGTTCCCAAGTTGCTAAGTCTTGCCAACTTCGGTGACCTAGGTCTCCGAAGTTCCCCCAACTACGGCGACCCAGGTCTCCGAAGTTCCCAAGCCTTCTCTTCGTCTCTCTTTCCCGGAACTCCGGAACCTCAAGGTTACGAAGTTCCCTTCCTTGGTCTCTTGTTCTATTACCCCGAAACTCCGGAACCCCCACGCTCCCAAGTTCCTTATTCCTCAACCTCGGAACTCCGGAACCCCCAGATTCCCAAGTTCCTAAGTCTTCAACCCCAGAACTCCGGAACCCCCAGGTTCTCAAGTTCCTAAGTCTTCAACCTCGGAACTCCGGAACCCCCAGGTTCCCAAGTTCCTAAGTCTTCAACCCCGGAACTCCGGAACCCTCAGGTTCCCAAATTCCTTGTTCTTCTACCCCGAAACTCCAGAACCCCCAGGTTCCCAAGTTCCTAATTCCTCAACCCCGGAACTTCGGAACCCCCTGGTTCCCAAGTTCCTAAGTCTTCTACCCCGGAACTCCGGAACCCCCAGGTTCCCAAGTTCCTAAGTCTTCCCAACTTTGGTGACCTAGGTCTCCGAAGTTCCCCCAACTTCGGTGACCCAGGTCTCCAAAGTCTTCCAAACTACATCCGACTTGCAACACTTCCGGATAGCGTGATCGACACTCAAAGCTTTAAATGCTCCGACAACTTTGGTGACTTATGCACCTTCTTTTGTGGAGCCACAGGGGTGAATTTAATGTTTTTGGTAGGATTTCCACCAAGGGAGGTACAGGGCCATGCTTGTTGCAGTGACTTATGTCATGTCTGCATACTCTGACTTTGAAAGGTCAGTCAATCCACCCTTCTCAGGGTTGCCTCTTGTGGGTATGGCTAGGTTGCTTGCATGTACAAAAGTCAAGTGCATGCACTTCCCTACACTCCCAGACTGATATATAGGGGTCATGATCACCCTTGTAACCATTTTTCTATATAAAGGCTGCTAAGCCTCATTGTAAAGGGTTCTCTCCTTGCTGCCTTGAGCTTTCCTATGCTCTTTCTCTTCTCTTGAAGATTTGTAATTATTTTTGCATTTCTGCAACTGTAAGTTTGGCCTTTGGCCTTTGAATGAATTGAAATTACATTCTTGCCTTCCTTCAACTTATGCATGTTGTGTATGTTTCCTTACCTTCATCATAAGTGTATGTTTTGTGGCTCTTCTCTACATATATGCTGTGTTAACTTGTTTTTTCTGAGTGTGACTTGTGGGAATCCTTCTCCCCTCTTGACTCTTAGCAAATTCTAACCTCCATACACGCGTTTGGGTCACTCATACAAGTGAAGTTTGTGCATCTCTTGGGTATTTTAGTTGATTCCTTGTGCCATTTCGGGTGGGGAGAAGAACAATCTCTTATGTTGGTGCATCACCTCCTTTCATTTTAAGCATTTCTCTCTTCCCTTTTCCTTTGTAAGCTATTAGGGTAGTTTAGATGTAAGATTTGAGGTGTTGAGTTGTTTCAATACTTGCACTTGGATTGAGAAGGAAGACAGCCTTCTCCTGAGATTCAACCCCCTTGCACAAGGTCCCACACTTCGGGGTTGTTTCCTTGTTTCACAAGGTTGCTAAGTTGATAGCTCAGCAAGGGTGCGAGCTTTTGTGATAAGAGCCACTACAAGGAGACTAAGGTGTATGGACTATAGGATTCCCAACCAAGTAGGTGGTAATCATTTGGAGGTATGTTATTGTTGATGGAGTAAAATGCAATTGTTTTAAGGACTCCTTGAATATTTTGCAGATTTTTGATGTGTCCGATGATGAGGCTCATATATTAGATATTGAGGCCCATTAACTATGATTATGCTAGATGAGGCTGCTTCTAGAGATGAGGAGTTACCTTTTGTGCATGATGTATTTGATGATGTGGTATTCCTTCTTGTTGTGGTGTGTATAAATTTTGAGATTTTGGTTGAGGATGACCTTGCACATGACGATGATGGTTTTGGAGAGGCTGGCTGTCCCAAGTGGGAAACTAAAATCCTTGAGAGGCTGGGGATGATAGAGAATTTAGTGTACTATATAGAGGACATAGTAATAAATGAGCTAATTTTGATTAGGGTGATGAGCACTTTTAGGAGGCCAAAGTTTGAGCTGTTTGGGATGCTGATATGGTGGGATTTCAACTACTTGTGAACAGTAAGATTTGGGAGTTTTGTACCCTTTTTGAAGGGGAAGATGTAGAACATTGTCAAATGCAAGTAAAATTGCGAAACCAATTTCACTTTGGATGGCTTTTTAAGTGCTATAAGGAAAGATTAGTGCCATAGGGATGCTTTGAAAAGAAGGATATTGATCAGTGAGAGACTCATGATCTACTTTCCAAAATAGAATTGATTCATAATGTTCTTTCTCCAAGTAGCTAGATTTGAATGTGAGCTGCACTAGATGGATGTGAGACTTGATATATCACTTTGAATGTGAGGTGCACTAGATGGATGGGAGACTTGATATATCACTTTGAATGTGAGGCGCACTAGATGGATGGGAGACTTGATATATCACTTTATTGGTTGAAGTAGGCTCTCAAGCATGGTAGGTGAAGATTGATAAGTTCCTTTTGGTGCACATGGTCTATAGGTATATGCAAAAGCCAAAGCAAGGCCATTAGAAAATGGCTTAGCAAATACTGAGGTTAATTGAGGATTTTTTATGTTTGGGGGGTCATGTACCCTAATTGGCAAGTGTTGTGGGTATCCAACTATTAACTTCTAGCTATGTTTTCTGCCGGATGAAGTTCTATCACATTTTATTGCCTGAAGTAGAAATTGATTGCAATATCCACTTCTATGGCAAAGCATAGAGGAGTGGTCAAATGTGGCATAAGAGGTGTTTTGTTTTCGGGGTTATCACAACAGTTTGGTCTTCAACGTGAGACATCAGCCATACTTAGAGTGACGGTCAGGATGCTATTTTGTTTTCTAACAATCTAGAAGAGCTTGCTAGGAGTAAACATGTAGATGTTCATAAACATTATATTGTATGTTGCATTTGAGATGGGATACTGCATCTTTAATTTTTGCAGGCTGATGATAAGATTGCAGACATCTTCATAAATCCATTTGTTGAGGCTAAGTTGAGCAGAACAGGAAGCTCTTATTTGATGGGCATTCTCTGTCTCTGCATTGGTACTCCCAAAGTGATTAATTATAGTATTATTGGCTGCTTTAGCATGTGTCTGAACACTAAGACTTGAGGATTTTGGTTCCCTGCCCAAGTAGTCATCTGTTTCTATTGATTTGAGGGGCCTTATGCCCACTTGACTATTTGTAAGTGTAATAGTTTGAGGGTTACACTTTATACATTAACCCTGTTTGTATATATATTTTTTTGGCTATTCTCACTTTTTGGTTTTCACTGTGTCTAGGGTCCTTTTTTCCATAATCCTTTGTTATTATAACTACTGTACATTCCAGGTCCTTTGATCTTTTTTTGGTCATTTGTGGACTTTAATATATTTTCGTAATTTCTTTCTTTTTTTCTTTCTTTGAGAGTTATATTAGGGGAGATAGCAAGTAAATCTCACCTTCCTTAATTTCTCACAGCCGACATAGCTACACACATTAAATGTATTTGAAATGGAGATTTTTCTGGATTTCTATTGGCTTGAGGGGGAAAAAGCTTTGATTCTTTACTCAAAGTGTGCCCTCACACACACCAGCATCCTAAAATTTAAGGCTTGGTAGTCCGTGCATCATATTTTGTAACATAGGTAATGCAGTTTGGTGCAGGTGGCATTATGTGTTAACAACATTCAAATTTCTTGTGACATGGTTGAATTAATTTGTCAAGTAGTGCATCATGTGTCACAACTCACAATACTTCCTATCAATCTGCATAAACCTTCTCCTTCCATCCTCAAGTGCTTGTCAAACTCCACCTTACAATTTGATTTTGAAGATCTCTGATCCTACTTGATAGCATGTCTATGATCAGTGTATCTACTCCATCTGGATCCATAATATCATTGCCCACGAACGCTTTCATGCCTACGTTTCTTTCATCTTTGGAATGTGTTAAGATCTTTTGTTCATGGTTTAAATGTCTTCTAGCACCAAGATCATGGTATTCCGGTTCCTTCTTCCCTTCCTTCTCTTCCCTTACTCCCAACCACCACCTCCTCCCTCACCAGTCTCCTCATGCATGGTTTGAAGAAATTTCATGGAGGTTGCATTGGATTTTAATGCATGTATGTTGTATATATTTTAGAAGCAAGTTTTACATTATTTTTGGTCCACCTGCAGATAAATCGGTACCTTGACATCTATGAAGAAAAAGGGACTCCTCCGAGTAAAATTTTCCAGGGAGAGAAATCTGAGGTATGTGTTTTTAGTGACTCTTGGAGGGATATCCGATAAAAGTGTTATAAACTAAAAAACGATTTGTACTGCAATTCTTCAATAAAATACAGAAACATGGACCTTGTGATTTAAATCAAGAAGTTAGTCACAATGTCATTGACCCCATTGAAAGCCATCTTTTCAGCCAGTGTACAGTGAGAGTGTTAACTGAGATTTTACCACGTTTTATGCATGTTGCTAATCTGCTCATATTCCGTTGTTGAGTGTCAAAGCCAAAGTTTGGCATTATGTACTTGGAAGCTGTGTACAAGCAGAACTTTTTGGCTTCTCTTTTATTGTTTTTCTGCTACATTAATAAGTTCTGTTGATTAAAACAATATGATAGAAACTAAAACCTAATTTGATATTCTGTTGTCAAAATCTCAGACTAGCAAAAACATCTTTCTTCATGTTTTGAAGCATAATGCGTCAAAGAAGTCCTAAAATCAATTGAAGAGAAAAGCCAATATTAAAGCAGAAATCTGAAATTCAGAAGTACATATTGTTCGAATAATTTTATAAAAATCAGATGTATTGATATTGAAAATGATTAAAGGACAAGTTTTAGTTGTAACTTTGTGGGTGATTATGAGTTATTCAATGTTCTAGAATTATGAGAATGGAAGTCATATGAAGTAATTAAATATCTTTCCAAGACAGTGATTTAAAACCTGGCGTGTACTTGCAAGTTCTGCAGGGCAAGTATTCATGATTCTAATTGGCTGTAGAAACTTGCAAGTTTCTTGCTGGATCTTTCTTGGACCCATAAGCCTGACAAAAATCCTATTGCTATAGAAACAGGCTAAAACCCTTTTCTTTAGTTTTTGTCATTTTAACTGTCAGCAATTTTGATCTCAGTGACATGAAAGGAATGTCAAGAGATCGGAAGGATCCATTGACAATTGGATTGTGATTTGACAGGTATTTTCTTTGGCTTTTTTATTTTTTGTTTTTCTTTTTCGAAACTGTGCTTCTTGCTTTCCTTTTTCTTTTTTAAATGTCTAAACTCCAGATTCTTTATAGTGTGCAATGTAAGGCAAAAAGGACCTTGCATGAAAGCATGGTGCAATTGGGGGCACACTGAACTACAATTATGTGAGTTTAGTATGAGAGAAGGTATCAATTGCCCAAAATACCAATTTGCTTAAATTGCTGGTGAAGATGTCAAGTTGTGCAGCCAAGTGCAGAAAGAAGTGCTATTAGAAAGAAATCAGAAAGGAATAGGACATCGAAAGCTATTGCATTAGTGATAAATTCCATCATCCTTGATTAATATAGGTGAAAAGAGGCAATGATGAATAGACATTAGATATGTCTTTTGGGATGCAGCCTGTCATTCCATTTGCAAGATATATAAAGGCATTCAATCTCACTTCAGCAATCATCAATTTTGGAAACCTGTTTATCTCTTATCCTGGATTGGATCTGCTCTTGTGAGCATTGGCCTGCTTGGCTAAAAGGGTTACAAGTGCATTTCTTTATATCTGAGACATCACCATTGATTGCAAGGGACAATAGCATAGATCAGACACAGCATCAGCATTGTTGTTGCAAGTTAATATATTTAAATCAGACACAGCAACTATATCGCTATAGGCGATAATACATATCAAGACATTGCATAATTTAAGAGTTCTTATCAGAAACAGCAACGTAATGTCCCCTAACGGGACCTGTTGACGTGTTTTTTATGACAGCGTTGAACACAGAATAAAGTTGCCTAACGGTCACTTCACTCTCTCTTGATCAAAGTGCGATTGAATGCTAAGATTGCAAGAAGTTCAAACAATCGACTCCAAGGTTCCTTCAATGCGTGGACGTGACTCAGTTGGCTGATGTGATTGCTGGTAATCCAAGGGGCCTTATGTTTGCATCATTCTTTCACTTCTTTGTTGTGGTTGGAACTCCATCATCGGATATGACAATTTTGCGATGCTGCTGCTTCGAACAGACTAAAATGAACTGTAAGTAAAAGGGAAAGGGTTTAGAAGGATCTAAATCTAGTCCTAAGGGCAGTGATAACAATGAATAGTGTTTTGGTGGACAAATTCCAAATAAACCAAGCTCTGCTTTGCCAAGATCAACTACAACTCCGCAAGAACTGGTGCAATCTTCTGAGGATGTTGGAGGATTTTCATATTGAGAAAAGTGCATTTGAATACCCAACACGACGCAATCCAAACGACTATTCACAATTGAACTTAGCAAAAATTTTGGGGTTCATGCTAACTTTACACTGCAACTTACAATCAGCAGTTGCAAAAAGCATGAACCATGGAAATTCATCAGACACCATTACATTCTCCATTGAAATCAAAGCACTTTACTATTTCTACTCTAAGTGAGGAAGGTGAAACCATGCAGGATTTGAAAAAATAATTTAAGTGGACACCATCAGAGAACAATGTTTCATTGTTATTATCTCAAAACTTATCGTAACAATTTCATACAAGGCTCTCTCCTTTTACAAATGAGGGGGGTCACCCCTTTATATGGGTTTCAAGCCCTGGCTACACGCAAAACCCTAATTAGGATTTTCCTTAAAAGATTCTCCACTCAAGATGCAACAAGGTGGGAATCAACATTTAACACCCATTAAGCCCATATACAATTAATTCAAAAGTACCCAAAATAGCATCCATCGCGCATTAAATGCACCACCTCTTTCAAATTCGCCCAACATGCGTTGAATATTCATCCATGCAAAAATCACCCCATCATGTCTTAAATGCTCCATCATCTCCTGAACGTGACGGTTGCATGCAGAAGGAATCTGCCATAAATTCAACATGCAATGACCGGGTCGCCATTTGGTCAAATATTCCGGTAATGAATGCGCCACTCTATTGCCACGTGTTCAATAGATCCTCACCATGCAAGTGGACCCCATCGTCGTATATCCGCTCCTGCACATGTAGAAATGGAGAGGTAAAATGTGATTCAGGAAGAATTTTTTCTTGAAGTCTTCAATTTCCTTGCTTGGAGAAGGTTTTCCATCAATTTTCACCATCTCCTATTTTTTAGGAATTTTGCACAAATTAGGGTTTCAAGTCCAGGAGGAAGAGAATTCTCCTACGAATCCAAATCTGTAAGTTTTTTTGAAATTTGGATGTGATTTGATGCCCGAGAATGGATTTTTCAAATTTTTCCCTAGGGGGGAAATTTCTTGTTCAGTTCATCCCTGATTCCTTCCTTGCCTTAGAAAATTTATCCTCAATTCATCCTTGGGTGTGATTTCTTGTTGTGAAGGAATTCTCCTTTGGAAAGAAATTTGTTCCTTACCCTTAGGAAGGAAATTCTTCATGCCTTAGCCAATTTTCATGATTTCCAAGAACTATGTCCTGAAGGAAGAAATTTCAAACACTTAGTCAACTTTTCACCTTTCGTGGAATTCTGTCCCGAAGGACGGAATTTCCGACAACCAATTTTTTCACTTTCTTGGAATTTCTTCTTCTTGGGTGCAATTCTTCCCTGAGGAAGGAATTTTTTGTGCTCTTTTGAATTCATCACGTTCGCATGGAACCTTTTGACCAATACCACATTTCCTATTTTTTAGGAATTTTCCTAGAATTTAGGACCTAGGTTCAGGAGAGAGAATTATATCACGAGTCCAAATCTGCAAAACTTTCCGGATTCCAATAAGATTTGGTGTCTAAAAATGGAAACTTCAAAAAATTTCCTGAGGGGATTTCCGCTTTTCCATTCCTCCTTGACCCTTGGATTTTCCATACCTTAGAAGATTTTCTGAATTTTCAATACTAGGAGTGGATTTTTCATTGCAGAGGGAATTTCATTAATTTTGTGAATTCTCCATGACTTCTTCATTTTGGCGCCTGTCCTTGGCAGGGGCGGAATTTTGCATTGGTGGAGGATTCAATGAATTTGTGAATCCTCCATGCCTTCTTGATTTTGGCGCCCAGCTATGGAGTAGGGCGGAATTTTCCACTGGTGGAGGATTCAGTGAATTTGTAAATCCTCCTTGCCTCCTTGATTTTGGCGCCTGTCCTTCATCTTGGGCGGAATTTTCCACTGGTGGAGGATTCAATGAATTGTGAATCCTCCATGCCTCCTTGATTTTGGCGCCTGTCCTTGGCCTGGGGCAGAATTTTGCATTGGTGGAGGATTCAATGAATTTGCGAATCCTCCATGCCTTCTTCATTTTGGTGCCTGTCCTTGGCCTGGGGCAGAATTTTGCATTGGTGGAGGATTCAATGAATTTGTGAATCCTCCATGCCTTTTTCATTTTGGTGCCTGTCCTTGGCCTGGGGCAAAATTTTGCATTGGTGGAGGATTCAATGAATTTGTGAATCCTCCATGCCTTCTTCATTTTGGCCCCTGTCCTTGGTCTAGGGCAAAATTTTGCATTGGTGGAGGATTCAATGAATTTGTGAATCCTCCATGCCTCCTTGATTTTGGCACTTGTCCGAATGGTCCTATTAGAACAAAATTTCCAAACCTTTTCAGTGTCAGTGTTAGACCCCTAGACAGGATACAAGAATGACTTACTATAAATAGAAACTTACTAAAAATAGAAATTACTAAAAATAGTGAGTTTGATTTTTGGCAAAATGAATACATTTTGGGACTCTGTAAATCCTTAAAAAATAGGAATTTTCTAAAAATAGAAAATTGTTCCGTTTTCACTCAAATTTTACTAGGAGGTTCCTCGAAGGGTCCAGATTCCATTTGTATGTTCAGTTTTTCCAAAACCCTAACAAAAACCCCTAAAATCTAGGACAAAAGGCAAAAACCCCCAAAAAGGACAAAACAGGCTCTAGACTTAACTAGATTTGCTCAAACGAAAAACATACTTGATCAAAATGACCCCCAAACACTCGCAAACTGAGGGAACTGATGAGATTGCCGCGAAAAGACCCAACAACAAAAAAACCAAAAGACCGAGAGGGCCCAAAAAGTAGGGGGTCCCCATTTGCAATGGGGGTGATGTGTGAAAACATCACAATAGGACCCTCTAATATTCTGTCCTAGAATCACAATTTTAGTACATAGAGAGAACAATAGAAGGACACTAATGTCAACTAAAGCTTGGTCTGGAACCTGCACAACAAATTAGACAACATTTCTATTATGTCATGACAAAACATAAATTCGTCTTTCTTAGTATATTGCAAAGTGTATGTGAAGGATTCAACAACCCTTTCTTTCCCCACACTTGTCCTCATATGAAGCTTTAGGAGAATCACACAAGGTGCCTCGAGTCTATCCCTCTCCAACAACCCCAAGAGCACCAAGGACCTCGTCAACTTGGCCTCTTGGCCCACACTTGGGGTTGGCGTACCTGCTGGAGCCTAGTGCTCTTGTTTCCTTGTATTCTCTTTCCATAATTGGATGGTGAGATTGAAAGGTATTACAGACTCCATCATATAATTTACTTAATCATCATATGAGCAGTTAGTGATGAGACATATTTACTCTGTCTCACATATTGCAATCTATATTAATATTACTATAAAATTCTGCATAAGAACAATATCAGACGTCATATATTAAACATACATATTAAGAACATCCCCATGCATACCACCAAGAACAAGGATGTTATTGCCTGTAACTTAATAACAATTTTGATCTGATCTAATTGATGGTGATGTCACTAGAGGCTTTTGATTCCTTTCCTTTATATCTCTCAATGTGAGGGAGAGGTCACACCTCTTCATCATGTATGCCCTTTGGCAAGAGACACACCTGTTGACGTGTTTTTTATGACTACGTTGAACACATAATAAAGTTGCCTAATAGTCACTTCGCTCTCTCTTGATCAAAGTGCGATTGTCTGCTAAGATTGCAGGAAGATCAGACAATCGACTCCAAGGTTCCTTTATGCTACAGACGTGACTCAGTTGGCTTATGTGATTGCTGGTAATCCAAGGGGCCTTACGTTTGCATCGTTCTTTCACTTCTTTGCTGTGGCTGGAACTCCATCATCGGATATGGCAATTCTGCGATGCTGCTGCTTCAAACGGACTAAAATGAACTGAAAGTTAAAGGGAAAGGGTTTAGAAGGATCTAAATCTACTCCTAAGGGCAGTGATAACAATGAATAGTGCTTTGGTGGACAAATTCCAAATAAACCAAGCTCTGCTTCGCCAAGATCAACTACAACTCCGCAAGAACCGGTGCAATCTTTTGGGGATGCTATAGGATTTTCCAATCGAGAAAGTACATATGAATACCCAAAAATAGCGCAATCCAAACGACTATCCACATTCGAACTTAGCACAAATTTAGAGGGCTCAGACTAACTTTACACTGCAACTTACAATCAACAAGATGCAAAAAGTATGAACCATGGAAATTCATCAGACACCATTACATTCTCCATTGAAATCAAAGCACTTTACTATTTCTAATCTAAGTGAGGAAGGTGAAACCATGCAAGTTTTGAAAAAATAACTTAAGTGGACACCATCAGAGAACAATGTTTCACTATTATTTTCTCAAAAACTTATCGCAACAATTTCATGCAAAGCTCCCCCTCCTCTACAAATGAGGGGGGTCACCCCTTTATATAGGCTTCAAGCCCTGGCTACATGCAAAACCCTAATTAGGGGTTGCTCAAAAGATTCTCCACTCAAGATGCAACAAGGTGGGAATCTCCAATAAATACCCCATAAAGCCCATATACAATTAATTACAATCCTGCCAGAAATGGCACCCATTGCGCATTAATTAACCATTACATTCAAAAAGTGCCCACTATGCAATGAATGTACCTTCATGCAAAAATTGCCCATGATGCCATAAATTCTCCATCATCTCCTGAACGTGACGGCTGCATGCAGGCATGTAGAAGGAATTTGCCATAATGCCATAAATGTGACGGCTGCATGCAAAGAGCTGCTTCATTAATTCAACGTGCGTTGACTGGGCTGCCACTTGGCGAAAAAACCTTGGAGAGAGAAAACTTCAGGAGAGAAAAATCTGATCCTTGAAGTTTCTCTAACTTTCCTTGTTTTGGAGGAGATTTTTTTTATGATTTTCCACCATCTCCTATTTTTTAGGAACTTTCCTAAAATTTAGGACTCGGGTCCAGGAGAGAGAGACTTCTCTCATGATTCCAAATCTGTAAAACTTTTGAAATTTGGATGTGATTTGGTGTCTAAAAATAGGATTTTTCAAAATTATTCCCGAGGGGATTTTCTGCATTTCCATTCCTCCTTGACCCTCGAAATCCTCCTTTGCCTTGGAAATTTCCATCCCAGACTTTCAAACTTAGGCGTGGAACGTGGAATTTAGCTTGGTGAAGGAATTTCATTATTTCCATGCCTTAGAAGATTTTCAACTTCCTAACTGGGCCTGGAATTTTGACTTTGATAGAGGAAATTCATCCTTTCCATGTCCTTCCTTGATACCTGGATTTTTGCGTGCCTCAGACAAATTTTTTAGTTTTCCAACTTAGGCGTGGAATTCACTCTTCATGGTGGAATTCATCATTTCATCCTTGATTTTTTTTTTTTTTGACTTAGCCATTTCAACATCCTTTCCTTGGCCAAGGCATTGATCCCTCCATTCCTTGGAATCTTGAATTTTCTCCATCTTCCATGCCTTGTGTGTTTTGGCACCTTAATGAACCCTTGGGCGCAAATTCTCCATGGAGGAGGAATTCACGAGTTTGAGCATTCTTCCATGCCTTCATGGATTTGGCGCCCCATCCTGTGCTTGGGCGCTATTTTGCTTGGGTCATGGATTTTCATTGTTCTTTCATTTTCCTTCATCTCTCTTGTTTGGCGCCTTGATCATGGCTTGGGCACAATTTCACCTGAGGAAGGAATTCACAACTTTTCCTTCCCTCCTTGACCTCTTTACTTCAGCGCCTTGCCTAAGTGTTGGGCGGAATTTTGCACTGGAGGAGGAATTTTGTCAATTTGTGAATCCTCCATGAGACATCCATTTTGGCGCCTGTCCTTGGCCTGGGGCAGAATTTTGCTGTGGAGGAGGAATTCATCAATTTGTGAATCCTCCATGAGACCTCTGTTTTGGCGCCCTACTGAGTGCTTGGGCGGATTTTGGCCATGAAGGAGGAAATTGATGTTTTCTACCAATTCACGACATGTATATATATGAAATATAACATTTAAGTATAAGTGGTTATATTTCATATATATTGTCAGGATGTTTGAGAGTGGTTTCAGGTCCCTAGGAATCATAATGCAAATTCTGGATTTTGGAAGATCTTTCAAATTTTTAGACAGTCAAATTTGAGGCCATTTTCGGACGAGGATGACATTGGTGGATTGATGTGAATTTCCAGACTTGGATGATTTTGCACGCTTTCCTCTTCTGGAATAGGAGTTCCAAACTTAACCATTTTTTTGATCCAACTTGTCTGCCTTTCGACTCTTCCAGATTTAGAAATGATCTTCATGAATGTTCTTCAACGTCTTCAGGGATGAACTTGCCAAAATAGATTTTCCCAAATAGTAAGTGTTTCAAAATGTCAAGGTTTGGGCAAAATAGGTCAGAAAAGCACTTACTAAAAATAGAAACTTACTAAAAATAGAAATTATTAAAAATAGTAAGTTTGATTTTTGGCAAAATTAGACCAATCTGAGAGGTAGTGAAACTTACTAAAAATAGTAAGTGCTCAGAATTCGCTCAAATTTTACTGGGAGGTTCCTTGAAGGGTCCTGATTATAGTTCTAAGTTCAGTTTTTCCAAAACCCTAACAGAAACCCCTAAAATCTAGGACTAAAGGCAGAAACCCTAAAATTGACGAAATGAGTCCTAGACTTAACCAAATTTGCTCAAACGAAAAGCAGACTTAATCAATATGACCCCCAAACACTTGTAAAGCAGAGAGACTGACGAGACTACTGTGAAAAAGACCCAAAAAGCAAAGCCAAAAGACTGGAAGGGCCTAAAAAGTAGGGGGTCTCCATTTGCAATGGGGCGATGTGTGAAAACGTCACAACAACACTCATTCACCATTAGCACCCTTTGAAAGACTGCAACTCTTTATTATTTCTGCCCTTTGAAAGGGACACAACCTTTCACAATCAGATCTGCACTTCTTATTTAAATCGGATCTGCACTTTTGATTCCCAAATTATCCCCCCTCAAATGTGGTTCTCTTCTCCTTTTTATATCTCATGTTTGAGGGAGTCACAACTTTTCATTTTATGTCTTTTGACCATTCATTAACTTAATTAAATTTAAATTATATTTAATCATATTCTTTAATATTTGAATTTAATTTTTAACATTCTAATTTTATTATTAGTATTTATCATTAAATTCTATTTCAAAGTGGGAACATTACAAGCAATCAATATTGCTACAAGCAATATTACCATATATTTCATTGCATAAATCACATCGACCTATTAGGAAATGCACCTATCTCTTATTGCAGATTGGAATATCATAAATTGGCATAATCCATAAGATCACAACAAATACAACATTATCAATATAGGTGAAAGGGAAAATTTATTGGCTTATCATTCACTTAGCATATTCCTAATTGTATAAATCAGAGATAGCAAGTGGCATTGATAATTGTCATTTTATATATATTTGTCTTATATTATCAACTACATAAGTTCATAGCAAAATCAGACATTGTAATTTTAAGGAGTTCAAGTATTTGTCCCATAATTCCTAATCATTTTTAAAATGATTATTTTGGAAAAAATTAAAAAACCTCAATACAATTTTTGAGGAGAAAATCGAAAAAACCTAGACACAGAGAACAGGTTCTCAAAAAGCATCTATTTTTGTTGACAAAAAAGCTAGCAAATAACTAAAATGCATGACCACGATTTTTGGGAAAAAATTGAGCAAAACCCTTTTACAAAATCACGACTTTTGTGGAAATAATCGTACAAAACCCATAGAAGATAGAAAGAAACGTGCTGAAAAGGACCCATAAACCCTAGGTCATAGTAGATAAAGGCCAAAAAATAGTAACTTATTTGCAGACAATGAAATCCGCCACAAACCCTAGGCAGAGTCACGAAACAGGTCTCTTCGAGGCAGAAAACTCTAATATGCAAGTTGAAACATAGTACCCACAACTTGAAATAATTTTTTGCAAACCCTAGCTGTGGGAACAAAACACAACAAACCCACAAAATTACCCATGATCGGTAGAAAAATCGCCACGATTCGTTGCATAGGAAAAATGAAAACCATCGCAATTTTTTTTCATGCGGCATCGTTGGTGGGAAATAAACCTGGCGAATTGCAGAAACACTTCTGTCGCACATGAAAACAAAACAAAAATTGTGTAGAAAACTTTTCTATTTCGCATTGCGCACAGGAAAACACGGGAAAACCTGTCGGGATTCTTAGTCCCATCGTGGAAAAAGGAGCCGATGCAGAAAAAAAAATACACACGCAAAAACGTGGCAAAGACACAAAACACGCGCGGGCTGAGCAACAAATAAACACACAGGAGAAAATACACACGCATAGGTTCTGAGAAAAAAAACGACCCTTCAAAATAGCACGTGGGAGAAAAACGACGAACTTCAACAACAAAAACAGGTTGAAAAGCCCTCAATTATGCTCCTCAGAGACCCTCCATGAAAATTTATTCGATTTGTTTGAAAAAAATTGAACTAAAAAGTTCAAAAAAAATTTCAAAAATAAAATAAAATTAAGGATTGGACTACAAATTTTTTAAAAATTCGCCAAACCTTAAAAACCCCATCGACCTACTTTGATACCATGAAATGGTAATTGCATATTTGTTATTTACAAAGGAGACAAAGGACTCCTTAAATAGAGAATACAAGACGATCTTTCCATTAGGGAAACGATCGTTAATAGAAACACTAACTAAAGATTAAAAATGACTGTTATCACAAAAGCTCGCACCCTTGCTGAACTATCAACTCAGCAACCTTGTGAAACATGGAAACGACCCCGAAGTGTGGGACCTTGCGCAAGGGGGTTGAGTCTCTGGAGAAGGCCGACTTCCTTCTCAATCCAATGCAGGTGTTGAATCAACTCAACACTTCAAAACTTACTCCTAAGCCTATACTAAAAACTTGCATAGGTAAAAGGAAGAGAGAATTGCTTGAAATAAAAGGAGGTGATGCACTAAGAAGAGATTGTTTCTCTCCCTACCGAAATGGCACAAGGAACCAACTAAAAAACCCAAGAGATGCACAACTTCAATTGCATAAGTGACCCAAACGCATGTATGGAGGTTAGAATTTGCTAAGTGTCAAGAGGGGAGAAGGATTCCCACAAGTCACACTCAGAAAACAAGTTAACACATCATGTATGGAGAGGAAAGCCACAAGACATACACCTATAATGAAGGTAAGAAAAACATACACAACATACATAGGTTAGAAGGAGGCAAGAATGGTGATTTTCAATTAATATTAAGGCTAAAAGACAATCTTTAAGAGAAGAGAAGAGCATAAGAAAACTCAAGCCAGCAGGGAGAGATCCCTTTACAATGAGGCTTAACAACCTTTATATAGAAAAATGGTTACAAGGGTGATCATGACCCCTGCATGTCAGTCTGGAAGTGCATGCACTTGACTTGTACATGCAAGCAACCTAGCCATACCCACAAGGGGCAATTCTGAGAAGGTGGACTGACTAACCTTTCAAAGTCAGACATGACATAAGTCACCAAGTATGGCCCCGTACCTCCCTGATGGAAATCCTGCCAAAAACATTTAATGCACCCTTGTGGCTCCACAAAAGAAAGTGCACAATTCACCAAAACTGTTGGAGCATTAAAAGCCTTGAGTGTCAATCATTCCATCCGGAAGTATCGCCAGTCGAAAGGAAGTCTAGAGACTTCGGAAGCTCGGACTCTTGAAGTGGGGAAGACAGGGGAAGGAGCAAGGAACTTCAGAACTTCAGAACCTTGGGGTTCCGAAGAAACTGGAGAGAAGCTGAGGGAAGGTTCCAAAGTTCCGGAGAAGGAAAGAAAGCGGCTAAGGCAAAGAACTTCGGAACCTCGAGGTTCCGGAGTTCCGTGGAAGAAAAAAGGGGGCCTAGGAACTTCCGACAAGGCAACACTTCAAACCATGATTGCTTTTTTCCTTGATCAACTGGCACAGCGCTGGTCCATGGAACATATCTCTGATTGGTTCTCACTAATGGACCAAGGGTGTCATAAAATGACAACAATGACCATTATAGAAACATTACAATATTATCTTAATATGGGCATGTATATTGGATAGTTGTGCTTGATTATTGTTGAGATTTGGACTTTGTGTGTAGACAATATAGGTGATTTTTGAATAGGACTTTGACTCTTTGAAAATAAACTCCACCAAAACTCAACAAAAAACTTAGCATTAAAAGTAAATTTAAGAAATGTTTTCAAGTTTTCTAATATTTATTTATTTTTCGTAATTTTTCTAGTTTGTTTGAAAAATTGGGTGAGTACACACTAAGTTTCCTTGCATTATGAGGTGTTGAAATTGCCTTGCATTATGACTTGAGACTGCCTCACTTTCAAAGTTTTATATTATCATTTAAGTTTTACTTAATCTTTTTTTTTTTTTGATGAAATTAAAGTCAGCCTGAAGACTGGTATAATCTTGGTCATATGGGGAGTTTTTCTAGAAAGGCAGTGTTTTAAAAATGTGATATTGGAGATATTTCTGCTGCCACATTGCGATGTCTTGATGCTTCATGAATTGCTTCCTTACATACTCACAGATGATATACATGTGTCCAAGTATTTTTGAATGGTGGTCACATGCTAACACGCTTATGCCTCTTCCACAAATATAACATGACTGCTTGGATGAGGATTATATGTTGACATCATGCTTATATGAATATAGGATTAAAATATTCCCTGGTCACTGTATTGCAAAAATTGCATTCCATTTAAAAACCCAGGTTTTAAAACTTCTGTAGCAAATGTTGGGGATTCTAGGGTTGGTCTATGTCAAGGTGCACTGTGATTCAGCTGACCTCTGATCATGAACCAATCAGTGAACTTCAAAATGTAAAGAAGGGTGGATTTGTGAAAAATTTACCAGGAGACATGCCTGGAATTAATGGTCAACTTGCTGTAGCTCATGCATTTGTTGATAGAAGCCAAAAACATGAATGCTCAAAACTAGATATGATAAAGAGGAATTTAGATACAACCACTGAATTTCTCATCTTGGCTAAGTGATGGATTGTGGAAGTCAACTTGAAGACTCAAAAAGGATAGGTTGGCATCTCCTATTCGTTGAGAACAAAAATGATGCCCTGCTTATCCTTGGGAGGAATTTGCAAGTGATAGCTGTTCAGATGACCAAAATGTCTGAGAATTCCTCCTTTTGAGAACTACACTAATCCTTTGAGATCTTTCAATCATCAGTTTTGTTGATATCTTTCCTTATGTTGGATGACGAAGAAGTATTAGGTATAACTCCATTGTGTGACTGAGAATATGTACAGTTGTAAAAGCATTGCCAAATGCTTACCCTTCCAGGTAGACTGCCTCAATGAACTGAATGGCTCCCAATCTTGTTCATGCATCCATGTTTTTGAGGAAGTTTAAAGAGCAGATATTGTTTCAATGATTGGCCCATGGGAAGTTGTATGAAAATCTTTTGTATATTGTATTCTTGAGGCATATTTTAGTCTTGAGAACAGAGCTTGCGGAAGTTCTAGGGAATATATATTGATCATACTTGAAGGGTTCACTGTAATCGTCAATTATAGACTTAATTGCCAATTTGAATGACAATGTGCAGCATGTGTAAATAAAAATGAATGCTGGCAGCTTATCTTAACATGTGTATGCGTGTGGGTTTGTGGCAAGTCTTCAAATTTGTGTCCCGAAGTTGCTTGGGACAAAAATGCGGTACTCTGATTGATTCCACAGGGTATCTGATTCTGATTCTAAACCCAAAATGTACTGTACCCAATTTCAAGTACTCACAAGACAATTGGGTAACATAGTTTGTATCTAGTTATCATCTCCATTATTCCACATATAATATTCTTTTGTATTGAAAGGGCATTTCAGGCATATTCAGTCACCTTGGTAAGCTAGATATGGTGAATTCAACTAGTTGTATTATATACAAGAAAAAAGGCAATCTTGATCTTGAAGTTGTCCTACTCCTGATTGGGTGTCGAAGGTCACTGTTTCTCTTTCACTCCGGCTCCATTTTACATTAGAAGTTAGTGTACCACTAGTAACTTGTGGTGCCCTCCCAACTGGTATAGAGAGATAAATTATCCATCTGGATGATTCTCTCTACTGCCATTCCCCACCTGTCTATACTGACAGAAAAACTTGAATGTCTTTTTTTCAAACAGAGTAAAAAGACAATGCCCCACTATTTAGTTGTTACGTAGCATACATGAAGGGATTAAAAACTCACCAAAGAAGAAGAGTAAATTGTATCATGTCTTTTATGACTTGATGAGGGGGGAATCATAGAAGTTATGAAGTGGCTCAATAGAAGGATTTGTGTTTAGGAGGAGATGCTAGGAAAAAAATATTGATGTTTTTCAGTTTTTGAAAGCATACAATAATACAAAAAAAGCTTGATTTCCCTCTGGTGGAAATAGTTTTTATTAATGTTGTGCTAAATGCAAATAAACGTTGTACAATGGTCCAGACTTTTGGTACAAAACTGTCTTTATTGTGTATTTTCTATTGAAATGGAATATTTGTTCTTATTAGCATTACTATCTATAACTCCCATAATGATCTGCATGTAAATATTTTTGCATCATCTGCTTCATATTGTTGTCTTCTTCCAGGTGAATGTCAGCAAGCAGAGGATATGTGTGTTTAGTGATGGAGCCATTTATTTTGTGATTTCTTGTGGCAGGGCAGAATTGGGGTAGAGAAGCTTCTTTTAGATATGATTGCTGCTTCTTGTGGGTGGATGCTTCATTGCCTGTACTGGACAAATATGTTGAACAAAGAGTAGATGCTATGGTTGAGGACGGTTTACTAAAAGAAGTTTCTGGGTTTTATGATCCTAAGGCTGATTATACACGTGGCTTGCGGCAAGCCATTGGTGTACGGGAATTCGAGAGTTTCTTTACTGTTTCCCCACCGGATAGTAAGTTAGTTGTTTTAGGCAGTGAGGAGCCTACAAATTGCAGACCAAATGCAGATAGTGTGAATGTTAATGTTGAAACAAAAACTGTGGCAACTACAGAGAAAACTGGTGACTGTCATGAAATAGCAGAAGTAAATAAGAATCGCCACAAGATCCTCTTAGATGTCGCTATTAAAAGGATGAAAGCAAATACTTGCAGACTTGTCCGCCAACAAGTACGTTTCTGTTACAATCTCTTTGTTTTCTTGGTTATATTGACTTATAAGGGAATCAAATCTTGTGGAACCAGAAATCAATGATGAAAATTAGATTAGATGGTATAAGTATTAAATAGTAAAGTCTACTCTTCTTCTGGAAGGAAATGTTTCCAAAATGGATACTTGCTATTTTTTTGAAAATTGTCTTTTGTCTTTGCTTGCAGAAACGACGGCTCAATCGGCTGAGGACATTCTATGGGTGGAAGTTGCATCAACTTGATGTAACAAAAGTTCTAGAAACCACTGGGTGTATGACTATCTTCCCTTGGGGCTTATATAGTTGACATTGCTTTGGTTTTGAATATGTTTATAATACAAGCAATTTCTTCTTCCAGATGAATAACATATTTTTCTTGCGTATTTTCAGTACTATCTTGTAATTGCATCTGTGAAGTTGTAGCAAGAGTTGTTTGTTTTTTTATTAAGAGAACTTTAGAACACTTGATATTTGGGATCTGTACTTAGTTGTATCTGTTAAAACATCTGTGTTGTGTTTGTTGTATCTTATGATGCTAACAACTAATCACTCATTTACTTGGTGAATTTGCTTCCATTTTAAGATTTTCCTCTCGAGTTTTTTAAAGTGAGGTTATTTTAGCACAAAACTCATTAGCCCTAGATCATATAATTTTGTGAAACATTCCTGAATGAGTCTGCTATTAATAATAATAAGTACTTTATCTGCTCTAGATCTGTCCTTTGGGGTACATTTTTTTGCTCTTTAAAGGGAACATGTGGTTGTAATTTCTCGTGAAACATTCCTTTGACTCCTTTTAAGACTAGGCCAATTTTGAAGCAATTCACAACGTGGCTCATACACAATGTCTTATTGAATTTGTTTTAGAAGAATTACCTGAGGAGGCAATTCTTGATCTTGTATATTTGTTAGTACAAGATCTTTGAGAACATCAAAAGATTGCCAAGAATTTAAACAAATCTTGTTGACAAATGTTATATATATGTTTCAGTAAGTATCAGGATATATCAAGCAGTTTCTACATCTATACAAATTCAGCTGCCTACTTTTAAGCAGGAAGTTGATTTAGTACTCTGGTTCTTGACTAAAAGTTTTAAAATTGGAAACTTAGTTGCATAGGTCTCAAGCCTGATACTCATCAACAACATAGCTGCTATTCTGACATGTAAAGAATATTAGTTTGCATCTGCAAATCATTATATCATTTTGCATATAATGGATAGTGACTGAGAAGTTTCTATATCTTTAAAATTGACTGAGAAACTGTTCAATAGTATAGTCGTCAATTTAACAAGGTGTTTGGAAAAGTCAAACTTTTATGAGATCCTTAAGGTTTTGTTATGGGATATAATCAAACTTTAAATAAGAAATGGATCTCTTGACCATCAATTCTCATCAACAAGCCTTTTTGTTAGCCTAATAGATTGAAGGCAGCCGATAACTATAATGTTCTCTAAATTTTTTCCATGTGTGGAACAAGTTACAAACATTTTCTACTAGTCTCAGTTCCTTCTTTTAAGCTATATTATATTTATAACCCAACGTCAGATGGCAAGCTTCCTAGCTGTGAATATCCTAAATAATAAGGTGACTCTAATGAGGAATACTTGAAGTGAAAAGGTGTGAAATCTCAAAAAGAACTGAGAAAAAGATTAAAAGGACCATTTAGTAGTCAGAAATCCAATGTTTGGAACCTACATTTGGTCTTTCTAACCACAGAAAAATCATTCACAAGGATGTCCTTCTCACAAAACTACCAAAATCAAGGATTTGTTTTGTTAGTAGAAGGGACAGCATGTTGATTTGGCCTCCCAAGAAGAAATCATATCTCTAGAGTTCTCCACAAGAGCTTATTACCATCCTTGGACCTTACCCTATAGATCAGAGCAAATGGATAGCTAATAAGGGTTGAAAAAATACACCACTTTCTCAATAAACTCTGAATACAGATTGTAAATGCATACCTTTGAATAATTTTGATCTTCTGTTTATTACAAAAATTAAAGACAGAATGATATAATGTCCCCTCTTTCCTAGTGGTCATTCAGGAGACAAAGATTCGCCTGTTACCCATCTCCGTAGGTGAATTCAGTGGATAGGAGATGTTTGGCTAGCAAAGGGGATTCATACTTAGCCAACTTTGGCTTTGGACAACTTATTTTATAAGCACTTTATGTTATTTTATTTCCTAAGTCACTTTTTTTTCTATAAATAGACATAATTATAAAGTGACTTTTATTAAATTGAAAATTAAGCTTCAATATTGAAACATAAAGTGACCCCCCTTTTGCATGCCTAGCTAGGCAAGCTGTGTTTTAATTTAAAGTAGGCCCATTTATTAATGAAATATAAACCTCATATTGGACACCTAAGTGAGGGAATATTCCTTTGGAATATGGCATGGAAAACCCTAAGTTGGGCGTTAGAAGTTTGGAAAGCATAAAAGAGGTTGTACGGCAATCTTTTGGCATTCACGATTATTATTTCTCAACTTCTTTTTGGAATTGAGCTCTGAAAATGCATACCAGCAGCAGATCAGTCTTGGGAAACAAAAACTTCTCAGAGGTGGATGAGTTTGGACGCAACTATAAATGAAGAATTCCTCCAAAATTCTTGTTTGTGCTTCAAAATCAGATCTATAGCAGCATTATCAGATTGCTGACAGCGAATTGATCAGGGTTCAGAGGCTATAGAAGGCTGCCATATCCTTTTCCAGCTCCCACTTGGCTTTTTAGGGCAGGCCGTACACCTTGGAGGCACCTGGGGTATCAAATAAATAAATAAGCAATAGTTAGGGTTTGAAATTGGTAGGAAATCCATTGTTAGCAGTAGCAATCAGCAAATAAATCATTTCTTCAAGCTTAATACAACATAGGTGGATGATATGAGCAAATCAGTGAGGAAATTTGGCTAAATTCAGTGATCTTGCTTGGGAGCCTCAAGGAATCAGTAGCAGATTTGTCAATTCTTGCAATAATTGTTTCTGATAATTATAGTTAATGCAAATAAACCTCATTGGAGGCATTGGTTTACCTTGGACGCCATTGTATTGCAGTTTATCAATAAAACACTTTATTCCAAGCTAGGTGTGGGACCCCTGGTATGCTATTTGCCTTTCTTTGGAATAAATCTTTCGAAATTGCAATTGTAGTTTGCTGTAATAAAAATCAGAATTCTGATTTCCTAATCAGTCAATTATTTCATAATAGAAAAGGTCCAAAAATGTGTCATTGTTGTGTTTATTTCTTTTCCAAGCATTGTATTACCATTTGGCACCAGAAAACTCAAAATACAAACCAAACCAAACACTCCCTTCGTTGGTCAAAGAAAATTCAGACGATTAAACAAACCCAAAAATCAGAAAAATCAGTTTAGTTTTCAATATTAATATTATATTTTCCTAAGTTAGTTATTAATGCCCAATCGTGTAATATATTGTATTTTAGAAACTTTCTATTTTGTAAATCTTTGTAATCTATTTATTGAGCGTTCTTGCTCATTGTTAATACAACAATCAATTTTTTACCAATTACATTTCCATAATATGGTATCAGAGCCTAGATAATTTTTGAGATTTTTAACTATTCTAAAAAATCTTTGAAAGGAATTTTTTAGAAAAAATTCAAAAGTTTTTAGAAATCTTTTTGGGCAATTTTGCAGAGTCGTTTTTTGTTATTTTTCAATTCCTTGCTTAGCGTCGAGGGTTTGCTGCACCCGACATGTCACCATTTCTCTCTGCACACGATTTTATAACAAAGATTTTTTTTTATCCGTCGCGATTTTCTTACTGCGCAAATTTTATTTTCGACGGATCTTTGTTTTGCGCGCGACGAAGTTTTCCGTCTTTTTTTCCGTGCATATTTTTTGTGTTCTTTCTTCGGCGACGGGAATTTTCTTTCAGTGGCTCTGTGTTTCGTGGCAGCTCTGCATTTTCACAACCCTGTGCTTGCCGCGACTTCCCACGCAACCCTCAGACGCGATTTTTCATGATATTTTGCCAATAATTTTCTGATAGTGTGGGCATACCCTCGACGGGAATATTTTCTTCTGATTGCCACGACCTGCATTTTTAGTTTCGACCAAGGGTTCTTTAACCCTTCCAATTTCTCAAATTGAAAAAAACAACCTGCGATTTGTGTATTTCGGCTAGGGTTTCGAAAATCCTCAGTTTTTTGCTGAAATTATTTTTCAACCACAAATTACTTCAGGATTTTTCTAGAACTCTACTGGGTCGTTCGTTTTTTCTTGGTGCATTGTTTTCCGTCCCTCGATTTTTGAGCCCTCGGATCTGCATTTTGATTTCAGATTCCTTGTGGGTTTTTTGAAAGCTAATATGGTTGTCGTCAAATTTTTTTGGGTCATCCGATTTTTTTTCTCGAAATTTGTGCTAGTCGTACTTTGAATTTTTTTGTCTTTACTTGATTCTGCATTTTTTAGATTCACACCTTTTCATATTTTCTCGATTTCAGTGCATTGGGAAACGTGCAAGATGGCGTCATTGACTAACTTGATGTTGGAAGGCAGTTAGAGATTCAACGACAAAAATTATAACACCTGTAAGCAGCGCATGCTAACTATTTTCAATTATCGCCGCCTAGATGATCTGGTTTTGGGAAAAGAATCTTGTCCTTCTGCAACCAAAGCGGATCAAGAAAAATTTGATGACCGCAATAGGGAAGCTGTTATGCTTCTCAAGCTCTCTGTCACAGTTGACCAGTTACCTCAGATTCTTTCTGGCAAATTAGCCTTAGAAATTTGGAAGCATCTGAAGGAGTTGCATGAGGCATCCGACAAAAGCTGAGCGTTCTTTTTGAAGAATCAGTTGTTCTCCATCATGATGGATGAACGCATGTCCTTATAGGAGCATCTCATGAATATTAAGAACATTTGAGATCAACTGGAAGCTATTGGTTGGAAAATGGAGGAAGAGGATATGGTAGTAATAACTCTGAAAAGTCTACCTAAATCCTACGAGCACTTCATAGAGACTCTTAACATTACGTCTACAAATGTTGATTTGAAATTTCCAGAGTTGTGCACCAAACTTCTGCAGCAAGATCGTTGGAAACAACAGTTTGGTAGCAGTGCCACTTCGTCCTCCTCAGAGCAAGCATTTGCAGCTAAATCCTTTCACAAGGATAAAAGGCAAATCTCAGCCATCTCAATCCTCTCAGCAAAAGGGCTCTAGTCAGTCGCAGGAAGGTTCGAAGAAGAAGAAGGTTCAATGCAATTATTGTCACAAATATGGTCATATGATTAAGGATTGTCACAATCGGATAGCTTCCGAACAACGAAAGCAAGGAGGGTCTCAGCCTAAAGCCAATGTTGCCGAGCACACAGAGAAGAAAGAGTCTACCTTTTACACCTTCATGGCTAAAAGACCTGCAGACCATGTGAAATCTTCTGCTTGGTATATTGTTTCTGGTGCTTCTCGGCATTTCACTCACAAGTGTGATTGGTTTACAAAATTCTCTCCCTATACTGATTCAGTTATTTTTGGAGGAGGTGAAGAGTGTACCGTTGTCCGCAAGGGCAACGTTCAGATACAGTCTGGTGGGAGGAATCTCATATTCCTCAATGTGTACTACGTTCTTGGCATGGAACCGAACCTTCTATCTGTGAGTTAGATTATGCGGCATTCTCCTTAGCTTGATGTCATCTTCGGTGCACATAAGTGTTCGATTGTTGATCGTGCGACACGCACTACTGTTGCTGTTGGTATTGAGGATCATGGTCTTTACAGACTTGTGGATATAGGTGATTCTCTTGAGCATGCCTTTGTAGCAAAATCCTCCTCTATCACCCGTCTTTGGCATCAGCGATATGGTCACCTGAACATTCATTACCTTGCTCAGCTTATTCGGGAAGATTTAGTACATGGCCTACTTGAAATTCAAACTCAGAATCAGCGAGTTTGTGATGCTTGTTAGGTTGGGAGGCAACACAAGACACCGTTCAAGGATGGTGAGTCATGTCGAGCATCTAAGGTACTACAGTTGTTCCACGTTGATGTATGTGGTCCAATGAATGCTCCTTCTGTTACTGGGTGCAGGTATTCCTTACTTTTTGTTGATGATTTCAGTCATAAGATGTGGGTGTATTTTCTTAAACAGAAATCATATGTGTTTCGTGTATTTCAGAAATTCAATACAGTTGGAGAAGGGATCTTTCAAATGATTACCGAGATATTCAATATTAACTAAAGAGTGAAAGTGTGCTTAAATAAGAGTTACAAACTATTTATTCGATAAGGTTAAGATCAACAACTAAGGAAAATAGATGACAACTAAAAGAATATTCCTAAAGTCTATCCTAACAACTTAATTGACCATTATAACTAAATATTACAATATTATTTTAATACTATTTCTTAATGGTCATTTTGTTAACTATACAAAGCTTATCCCAAAATTTTACAAATTTTCTAGGACTCAAGGACTTGGTAATAATGTTTAAAGTCCAGTCCTAAATTAGAATGTACTGCAACATCATTGATCCATCTCCTACAAGTTGTTGTATGAAATGACAATGACTCTCCACATGTCTGGTATGCTTGTGGAAGATTGGATTCTTGGCAAGATTTAGGACCCCTTGGCTGTCACAATACAAGGGTGAAGGCCCTGTCTGAGACATTTGCATGTCTAAAAGCATCCTACGAAGCCATACTGTCTCACATGTTGGTTTGATTGTTCCCCGATACTTTGCTTTTGTCAAAGATAGAACCACTACCTGCTGCTTCTTATTGGTCCATGTGATTGCATCCGTACCAAGACTAAAAACATACCTAGAAATGGATTTCTCATCATCAATAGAACCTACCCATTTTGAATCTGTGAACCCAACCTATCATGCCCCGTCTTTTATTGACCCTTAACTGTTTCAACACATAAATCAAAGAGACATCAATGACCAAAAAATTGTCTCATTTATGAGACTTCACAATTTTATGACAACCTAGCTCGAACCACAGCAATGCAAAGGATCAATTGGCTATAGAGGATGATAATGTTCATGGTTGAGGAATATAACTCTCTTGTGAATCGCTTCCTCTCCAAGATAACAACAAGAACACAATTTGTGAAAATGACTAGTTAACTGCATAAAAGATATTATTATGTCATGTCCCCTTTCTAGAGTGGACATCGGAGACGGAGGAGTTGGCCTATCATTGGAGTCTCGTAGGCTAGCAGAGGTTGATTGGGACTCATTCAGTGCATATAGTGATTGGATTTTGGCTTTACAGGCAGTTTGGAGCCAGTTTGGAGCAGTTCCTAGATTTTAGGGGGTATCCCTAAATTTTAGGAGGTCGTAACAGTTGCCAGTCGTGAGGTTATTCATGACCTTTTAGATGGTTTCAGTTTCAAAGAGATTGGGCTTGTTTCCTAAATTTTAGGAACATCCCTAGATTTTAGGGATGAGACTACCAGTGAATCCTTGATTTCCGACTTCAGTCACAGACAGGTGACAGGATGATTTTAGGGTTTGTAATGTCAGTTGGGCATTTTGTGGCTATTTGGGTTATATTTTTAATATTTCCTAAGTTAGCGTTTAATAATTAAATAAGGCTAAGTTGTTAGCCATTTTGGAGTAATAAGGGGATTTTTGGTCTCATCTGGATGCGCATCCTATTGTGTGATAGCTCGTTGGAAAGATCTTGAAATTCTTTAAATCTTTCTCTTTGGTCTCAGGGCAATTCAGTGAGCGGATTTCTGTCTATGGGGAAAAAGGTCATTTTCTAGTAACATGACCACTTTAAAATAAGAAATTATAACATTTCCACTAGACCACGCCACTTGGAGACAATTAGGGTTCGATTTGCAATTGAGAGGGGTTATAAGGGGATAGGAGCTTCATTCTATGATTATCTTTTACACATTTTACATCTTGGATTTGAGATTTGGCTCTGGAAGAGCTTTTCAGCATCTGGGACGCCAACCCCAATGCCTTGCCTGTTTGGGACGTAGCCCCCAATACAGTGGTTTGGATTTGTTTGCAGCTATTAGCATCTTGGAGATTGTACGGCATTCTTTCTGGAGGTTCAGCAATTCTGACAGAGTTCAGCGTGGGGTTTGGGGTTTCTAACCAGTTGGGTGTACTTGGCAACCATACGGCTGTACCTGGCAGCCACTTTCCTTCCCACGTGCAGCACTTGGAGGGCTGGAATCTTGCCACAACTTCATTCCTAGTTATGTTACTCTTTCAGCATCCAGGTTGGAATTATTCCTGATTGTAATCTTCCTGAAATTATTGGAAATCTTCATCTGGTCAAATATTTGATTTTATATTCAGAAATCTGCCTTGAATCGAATTTGTTTTGGCTGTATATGAACTTCATTTTCAGTACTTTGTTCATGTACTTGTACTTCATTATTTACTTGTTGAAAAATCATCAAAATACAAAAAGAATTCAACCCTTCTGCAACTTCTGTCTATTTCTGAAAGAAAATATTAATAAGCAGGAAAAATCAATTTAAATAAATAAAAATTACAGCAGATTGGTAAAAGAGATCCATCAGGGATCTTTCAGTGGTATCTAACATGACCTTTTTCCCCATAGACAGAAATCCGCTCACTGAATTGCCCTGAGACCAAAGAGAAAGATTTAAAGAATTTCAAGATCTTTCCAACGAGCTATCACACAATAGGATGCGCATCCAGATGAGACCAAAAATCCCCTTATTACTCCAAAATGGCTAACAACTTAGCCTTATTTAATTATTAAACGCTAACTTAGGAAATATTAAAAATATAACCCAAATAGCCACAAAATGCCCAACTGACATTACAAACCCTAAAATCATCCTGTCACCTGTCTGTGACTGAAGTCGGAAATCAAGGATTCACTGGTAGTCTCATCCCTAAAATCTAGGGATGTTCCTAAAATTTAGGAAACAAGCCCAATCTCTTTGAAACTGAAACCATCTAAAAGGTCATGAATAACCTCACGACTGGCAACTGTTACGACCTCCTAAAATTTAGGGATACCCCCTAAAATCTAGGAACTGCTCCAAACTGGCTCCAAACTGCCTGTAAAGCCAAAATCCAATCACTATATGCACTGAATGAGTCCCAATCAACCTCTGCTAGCCTACGAGACTCCAATGATAGGCCAACTCCTCCGTCTCCGATGTCCACTCTAGAAAGGGGACATGACATATTACTAGGTGGGTTGGTTAATTAAGTTGATGCTAAAGGTAAGCATTTTAATTATGAAAGGACCAGCGGTTAAGCAATGAAGAGTCACGTCTCCCTTCAACAGTTGCAACTGTAGGAAAGGGCATAACTTCTCACCATCGATGGAGACATATAAAGAGACTTATGTGCTTGCAACGATATGTGAAGATGCCGTTTCAGAACTGACTATGAAAACATGCAAGATTTGGTGTTTTTTCTGATTGATAGCTTGTTCCTTATGCAACCAATTATGTGCCTTCGGCAATTGCTCTTAAAGAGCGATCCAATTGGATAAATAAGTAAGATTGAAAAAACTCCCACCCCTTGCAAATGTTTGTGATTGTCATCTTATACGCTGGGAATAGGTGGCATAGGAGACACATCTTTTTCCTTTTCCTCTTTGCTGCCCTTAATGTCTTTTATCGTGCCTTTTCAACTATAACCAAATTGGTTATATGCATAACTAATATCAGTTACTCCTAAATGCATCTTTCATTAAATGGAGATTAGTTAAGAAGGTGCTTTATTATTAATTTGGTGCTGCCATGATTATCGATATGCTTGGAATGATTAGCTTCCTTGACAAATCGAAGGACATTGGGTATTCTATATTCCGATAATCTGAGGTTGTCCTTACTCAATGAATCCAATTATTATGCTAATCGAATATCTGCTCTTCTCATTAATGCTGATCATCACCTTGAATGGGATTGATATGCTGATTGTATCTTAAGGAGTTGATCTCAATGCTTGACTTCATGTCTATAGCTGATCTGTTCCAACTCTTTTCCAATTGTCATTCTATCTTTCAGGGATGATAGTTGGTCCTCATGTTGCCCATCATCACTTTTTGAAAGGTGATCAACATTTATGACTCTTATTGTATTTAGGTCTTGAATGGGGACATTACACAGTAGCAATATTTATATAGAATTAGTCAATGTGAGATGTATGCACTTGAAGAAGTGGTCCAATCTGTTTGTTGCATCTTGTGGGAAGAGGATAGAGGTGTAACCCAGCAGTAACGAGGGGCTCACAAGTGGTCATAAGAACCCTTGGAGTCAAGGAACCAGCTACACTCTCTATGCCAGACTCACAAGATGATGTGTGTATGGGTAATGGGGTTGAAGGGAAAGCAACATGGGCTGCCAAGTCCAGCAAGGAGGTTAGAAGAAATCATTCCTTGGGCTTGGTTGACAACGGACCCCCACAATCCCCTCTCATGTCTCATATACCAACTTCTATCTATTTTTGCATTAGAATGGATTAGGTCTAATTATAATTGAACATGTATGTAGGTGTTTGCTTTTACTTTTGGGTGCAGGTTGTCCTTCCAAAACTACACTCATCCAATATAAGGTATGTGTCAAACCTTAATCCCACTTATATCATTCATGATTTTCTTGATTAAGAAACAATCATATTGTAGTATTGAAGTAATGATTTGTTTCAAATAAGCAGAATAGTAATTGTCTCCTAATTAATTAATTTAAATCATAAATGTATTGAAACAGATTTATTAAATAAACAGGCCTATACCTAGTAGGGACATTACAAAATTAGGGCAAATTTAGGGCATTCCCAAGTAGGGGACATTACACAACCAGCCTAGAATATTTGCTTCTGCTATACAGAATGTCAAAGTCAAGTTTCTTCTTTCACATATCTCAACACCCTCTTCATTGCAACCCAATGTTTTGCCTTGGTTGCTATCATGAATCTGAAAATGTAACTCATAGCATAGCTCAAGTCAGCTCTAGTGGTTGTAAGATAGATAAGGTTTCCCAATAGTTGCTTGAATGCTTACTCATTGATCACCTTTGAGTTTGATTTGGTTGAAATCTTCAGCTCTTTCTCCATAGGTGTAGATGAGGTTTTGCAATTTGTCATTCTAAACTTGTCTAGCAAACTCCTTGGATATTTATACTAAGAAATGAAAATATCGTCACTTGTCTTCCAAACCTCTACACCTAGGCAATAATGTAGGAAGCCTAAGTCTATTGTGTCAAAAATATTGTTCAAATTCCGTTTGATTTTTTCAATCAAACGTGCCTCACTACCTATTATGATTAAATCATTCACATAAATGACCAGAAGGATGATATCATTGCCTACACTTTTGACGTACAAGTTAGGATTTGGAAGACTTATTTGAAACCCATGTTCATCCAAATATCTGTTAATCTTTATGTAGCATGCCCTGGGTGCCTTCTTCAAGCCATAAAGAGTCTTCGTCAGTTTGCATACTTGATACTCCTTTCCTGCCACTTGAATTCCCTAAGGTTGAGTCATGTACACTTCTTCCTCCAAGTTTCCATTGAGTAAGGCACTGTTCATGTCCATTTGATGGACTTTTCATCCAAACTATGTTGCTATGACCAGAATGAATTGGATGGTGCTCATCTTTGTTGGAGCAAAGGTCTCCTCATAATCAATACCTTCTCTCTGCGAGAAACCTTTAGCCACCAATTGTGCTTTGTATTTGTCGAGTGTACCATCAGATTTGTGCTTCACTTTGTACACATATTTTCAGCCAATGGGTTTCTTCCCTGTGGAATATCTGAAAGTCTTATTCTTCATAAGACTTTGATGTTCAACTTCCATAACCTTTTCCCATTTTGGTTTACTTTTTGCTGTTGCAAAATCCTAAGGTTCATAATCACTATGAATGTTATCTATAAGAGCAAAGTTAATTGTGTTCAACTTGCTTGTAATATCCCCAACAATTTTTTTTTGATTTTTCAAGAAGATTACAAACACAACCACACCCGTTAGGGTTAGAATAAGGAATCCAAAACCAGCTAGAAGGAACCCTACACCTTTTGTTCACCGAGAGCCCAAGCTGGGAGGGTGAGAGCATATGCTAACAGGGGATCGTTAGATACAATTTTAGGTAAATGCTTATTACAATATTGGGCAGCAAGCCAACCCCTTCCACTTTCCAGCGGGTAGAACAAAGAACTTGGCAGTAAACCAGCCAAATAAACAAGAACACACTCAAGCACATATCACTCTACAGCGATATTTTAGCGGGAGGACTTATTACTAAACAAAATCAACTCAACCGCTTATGCAGCGGGAGGACAATACAAACATAAATCACTCAACCGCTTATGCAGCGGGAGGATTGAATACAAACTGAATTACAAACTCTGAAGGCGGCCAAGCCTACCTCTTCCACTTGTGCAGTGAGAATTACAATGAGTACTTCAAATACAATAGAGGTTAGTACTACTAACCAACAATTACAATGAAGAGAATAATGAAGTATTAAATATCACAATACTGAAATTCTGAGAAAAAACAAGCTAAAACACAATTAACCAAATCTGATATAAAATACCAGCAGACTCCAGCACTGGACCAGCAACACTGAAAGACTCACAACTCCCCCAAAACAGCTCCGAATTGCTCACAAACACAGGCAAATGAAAGGTATAACCAAGACGCTCAAGATAGAATCACAAATCAGCACCAAAATCACCTCCAACAAGAGGCACACAACCCAAGGCAGCTCCAGGAAACTACGACCAGCGACAGTAGTACGATTTGCTACTAAAAATCAGATTACACACCAAAATCAACGCCAAGGTAGAAGAATAATCGCCTTCCTCATACACTTCCAATGAGCTAATACCCAGAATGATTGATTGCATAGGCAGGGAGATACAATCAAATCTTCGCTTCAGCCACACCAAAATTCAGCAACATTGAAAACCACACCACACTCTGAAAACCACACCACACACTGAAAATCTGAAATTTCACATTGAAAACTTCACCAACAATCCAACACTCAGCTAGGTACTATGTCTCAAGTATGAAACTGGCTAAACTAGGGAGCCACAACTTCGAAGCTCAAGTTCACTCACCATTTCGGCAACATAACAATATGATTTCTTCAAGATGTTCAAATGAGGCGCCCAACCTTGTATTTATAGATTTGAATCTCAAATTTCCATGAATTGGCGCCCAAAATTCATTTGAAATTCACTTCATTTCATCTTCATGTCCCCTTCCAACATGGCGTCCACTTTCCTAGGTAAGCCTAGGCACACTTTTCCCAAGGTCCATGTTGGTGTTGGAAATAAGCCACACCCGGACTGACGATGGACTGGTTCAAGAGGGGCCAGTAGCTCAGTGGTAGAGCACTCTAGTAGCATATGGAAGGTCCTAGGTTCGAGTCCTAGCTGGTCCATGTCTCAACATGGTATCTGAGCCAGGTCGAGGCTAGGAGCCCCAAGTACATGAGAGGTGTGGCTTAGGGGGGGTGTTGGTGTTGGAAATAAGCCACACCCGGACCGACGATGGATTGGTCCAAGAGGGGCCAGTAGCTCAATGGTAGAGCACTCCAGTAGCGTATGGAAAGTCCTAGGTTCGAGTCCTAGCTGGTCCATGTCTCAACAGTCCACATTTGCAACAATGGAATATTAAATACATAAAACATATTCAATTTGGACACCCTTTTCTGACTTGAGAAATAAAACATAACTTAGGATAAATGATATTATATTTCCTTTCCTAAGTTGTTCCTCCAGAATAAATCAGTGAAATAATTAAACATTAAACTTTAGAATAAAGTAATAATACTTAATTAACAATTAAAAATCAATCACTGATTGCTGCCAAATCAACCATGTGAACGGAAGTGCAAAAAACTCTAATTTGAACTGGATTGGAGCTCTGCTCAAGACTATCAAAATTAGCACTGCTTAAACTGACACTTACTAAAAATAGTAATTTAATGAAAACATCTCCGAAAGACATGCTCGGAACACCTAGAAAACCCTCAAAATCCAGTCAGCTGCCACCAACTTACTAAAAATAGTAAGTTCAGAAATCACTCCAGAACAAAATGCATGTTAAACCACTGTGAAGTTCTCGAAAAACCCAGAAGGAATCCCTAGTTCTTTCTGCCAAATTCCAACTAGAATATCCTTGAAAACTGTGAAGAATCCTCCTAGAAAATAGGAAACCCTAATTCCTCATTCCAATCAGCCTACGGGTCTCCGGAATAGGCCAATGGACCACTGGTTACTCTTTACTGAGAAGGGGACATTACATTGCTCTTGCCTCCAGATGATCTTTCTTCAATCATTTCATCATCTTGAACATCATCAACAAATTTTTCCCACCAATTAGGTTTCTTTGTAGAAATCCCACCATCCAAATTAGTGTGGTGATCATGACTTGGAGTTCTTGGTACAATATCATCTAGATGCTGATCTAGGTTCTCCTAAAGAAAATGTTTTGGTACATGTACTTATACATGCTTGGGAGATTCCACATGTTCAAAATCATTGGAGTCCCAACTTCAAGTGTAGCTAATGGAAGTTGGACATCTAAATCTTAAGCCTTTAGAGGTTGATCTCTAGAACTCTTGATGTTAGAAAAGAGATGAAAAGACCCAACTTCTTCATCAATCACCACATCCTTGTTGAATGTCAAGTGGTCAGTGCCCACATCATCTAGCATGTCGGCTTTATGATAGTCATTGTACTTGGTAAGCATTAACTTTTGACTCTTGGAGTCTAGTTTGGTTCTCTTGGCATTCAAAATCTAGACATATGTAGTAGAACCAAAAAACTTAAGATGGCCCACTCTTGGTTTCCTCCTAGACTATGTTTCCTCTAGGGTCTTGTCCTTCATTGCCTATGTCAGAGAACTGTTGATAAGGTACACTGTAGTGTAACTCCAACATGCAGCGGGCCATCTCCTTAGTTGTATGGTTCCGCTCAACTATGTCATTCTGCTAAGGGGGTATAGGGTGTTGTGAATTAACGTATGATACCATGTCTAGCACAAGAGTCTGTGAATTTGTTTGAACAAAATTCACCCCCATTATTAGATCTTAGAGATTATTGAACAATTTGACTCTTTTTGTACTAATGGCTTAAACTTCTAAAATTCTTTAAACACTTTTGCTTTTGATTTTAAGAAAATACATAGATTTTCCTATTGTAATCATCTACAAATAAGAGAAAATACTTGCAACTAGTGTCTAATGTCATATTCATTGGTCCACATAGATCTGCATGAACCAGCTGAAAAGCCTTGTGTGTTCTTGAAGGGTATCCTTTTGAAAACAGAGATCTACTCTGCTTCCTTGCCTGGAAAGCTTTGCAAGCACCTTGTATCTATTGCTGGATCTTAGGTAAACTTTCAACCATATTCTCTAAAGCCAAATGAGAGAGATAAGAAAGATTGAGAATTTGAGATGCCCATATGTTGATGCCAAAGAGTGTTGATAGCAGATGAACTCTTTGTAGCCAATGCATGCTCTTGAATCTCTCCAATGTCAACAAGCTGATACAAACCATGATCTTCTATGCCAAGTGCAATGTTTTTTTGGACTCCTTGTCAATAATATGGCACTTGTGCTGAAAATGATGCCCAACTTGGGATTGTGGCACAATATTTAACTCATTAGAGCAAATTGAGCTTCATGCTCGAAATAAAGCATATATTGAGGAAAATAAGAGATTTTCTTCTAGAATTCATCTGGACATTGCCTTTGCTAACAATTGCATACTCCTCACCATCATCGAAGATCACTGCATCTGAGCAAGCCATATACTTAGTGAACAAATCCTTTTGTGTGTAAAATGTCTAGACGATCGAGAATTGATGTACCATGTAGAAGACTTGGAGTGATCTTCTTGTCGTTTGGCCATAAAAGTGTATGAGGGTGACTCCTGCTCAAAATGATCTGTGATAGGAGCCTTAGGTGTAGGCCCTCCCTGTTTGGATTTTCGAATAGCCAACCTCTTTTTGCGACACTTCTTCATGTGACCAAGTTCACGACAGTAATGACATGTGATAGTCTCTAGATTTTTCGAAGTATCTTCTTTTTGTCCTTGACGTTTCTTCTAAGGTCAATTGCCTTTGCCCTTGTCCTTGGCTGCAAAGACTTCTTCTACACTTGGTGAATCACTTCTGCTACCAAACTGTTTCTTCCATCTATCGCATTGCAAAAGTTTATTGCACAAATCATCAAATTGCTGGTCAACATTGGTAGACGTGACGTTGAGTGTTTCTATGAAATGCTCATAGGTTTGTGGTAATGTTTTTCAGTGTATAACCAATTTTACTTTACTTTCCTGGTCAAACATTGGACTAAAGCAGTTATTGTTCGGCCTAATGGTGCAGATTATAGAGGAAAATATTGTCAATGCCACAAAATCCTTTCTCAAAAAAAATGTTTTGGTCAAATTGAAGTTCTTGGTCAGCACAACAATAAACAAGGTCAGGGGTCAAAATAGTGAGTGAATGCACTAGTCAACACCTTAGATCCTTCCTGATGTCTTCTTTAGCTGCCTCATCTTAGCAGTGTTGGTGTTGGAAATAATCAGTGTTCCACAGGCGTTGGGGACGGGGGGATGCATTTCCGGGACGGGGAGACCAAGGGCCTAAGTTTGGGGATGGCGGCGGCGGGGTGGTGGTGCTGATATAGTTATACATATACATATAGTACTTGAAAAACTAGTTTTGAAAAGATGTATGACAGTATTACAGTATAAGAATTACATTTTCAAATGAGACTATAGGAAATTTGAAATACTAAATTTAAATACCAATTACCAAGATTTCTAAGTTGTGTTGTTATATGGAGCCTAATCAGACTCGGAGGTTAGATTTTTCCTACTTCTATCGGCGCATTTTCCCCCTATATTTTTCAACGGGGGTTTGGGGGCAACGCCCCGTGAGACCAAAAATACTTTTATTATTTTCTAAAGGCGTCGGGTGTTATTTTTCTATTGGCCCACGTCCAATTAGAGTTACCCCTTAACCCCCCCAAAACTTAAAAAGTCACTTTTTTAGTTTTTTTTTTTAATTTTAATTTTAAACATTGCATATAAGTGGGGGCGACGGGAGACGTCTGGGCGTCTCCCCTCCCCGTCCCTTGAGAGACGTCTGCACGTCTCTCGAAGGACAGGGAGACGCCCAAACGTCTCCCAAGGAGACATGGAGGCGTCTCCATGTCTCTCTGGGAGACGCGGAGACGTCTCCCCGTCTCCGGTGGCGCTTGGGTGGCGGTGGCGGGATGGCAAGGGACGTCGCGTCCTCGTCCCCCTGTCCCGGAGACGTCCCCATCTCGGAGACACGGCCAAAAAGGGGGGGAGACATGTCCCCGTGGAACACTTGAAATAAGCCACACCCGGACCGACAATGGACTGGTCCAAGAGGGGCCAGTAGCTCAGTGGTAGAGCACTCCAGCAGCGTATGGAAGGTCCTAGGTTCGAGTCCTAGCTGGTCCATGTCTCAACATGGTATCAGAGCCAGGTTCAGGCTAGGAGCCCCAAGCACACGAGAGGTGTGGCTTAAGGGGGGGTGTTGGTGTTGGAAATAAGCCACACCTGGACCGACGATGGACTGGTCCAAGAGGGGCCAGTAGCTCAGTGGTAGAGCACTCCAGCAGCGTATGGAAGGTCCTAGGTTCGAGTCCTAGCTGGTCCATGCCTCAACAAGCAGTATAGTCTATCCCTGAATTTCTAATTCATAACATTCGACCATTACAACCTATAGAATTCAGTTATTTTTTCTTTTGCATTCATAACCATATATTAAAACTCTCATTCACTTGCAGAGAATATTGTGGAGTTATAAAAACTGTACTGACTTAGCCCTTTTCAGAAGACGAAATCCAAGAATCACTGGAAACAGTTTCTTTTCAAGCAAAATGCATTTCTAAATGAATATTTGAATAGCAGTTGAGCATGCATATATGAGGAGCTAGGGACAATTTCCTTTTAAAGAAAAGCATTGATAATGACTAATGAGTATTCTATCGTTTGGAATTTTGAACCAGACTTTTTGGGCTCATTTAATGTTAAATATTAAAGATTTACTCAGTAATTCTTACATTTCTGTTTTCATTGTGAGTGAGCTTTCCGATGGTTCTTGTTCTTTCTGGTCATTGGCATCTTTTCTGTTCTCATAAGCTCGGTTTTATTTTGTAGGTCATGTCTCTTTTAGATTAAAAAAAAAACCTTAAATCAATTTTTGTCTGTATTTCATCTTTATCTACAAATGTTTGTCAACAATCTTATCTTGCTCCCAGACGACTCATCGAAAAAAGGGTTGTTTCTTGTGGGTTGTTTCTTGTGACAATTCCTGGAATGTTATTGAGATCTTTGTAATATGCAGGGCCATATTTGGGTTAAAGAGTAGCGTGATTAATTAGGGTCTGATGTAAATAAATTATAGGTATCCAGTACATTGCATATTCCTTTTTTATTTTTGTCTATTTCTAGTTAAGATTGTAAATTATTTTTCGTTAATTTTACAGCTGAATCACTTGAGTTTTGGAAAACAATGGTGGTTGATACTAGCATAAATTTGGTGAAAACCTTTTTATTTGAAAATGCAAATGCCTCAAAAGAAAAAGAAAAAGATGCTGTCAGAGTTGATTCTACATATACAGATGAAGTCCGAGATTTATGGACACAATATGTCTGCGAGGTTAGTTTTGATTTTTTGCTTGTCACATTTTTTTAAAGACTAGTTCAGAGCACGTTGTACAGGTCTGAGTTGCTTTTATGGGTTAATTTGTATTCTCACAGTATTGTGATCGTGTTCTTCGGGGAGCACACGAATGGAAGCAACATAATCTTGGCCGTGCACATCGGAGACAAGTTCTTCGACTTAAAAAAAAACTTTCAGAGAAAAATGTGCAGGCTTGATAAGTCAAATGGAGGTCATGATGGACTTTCTATGGGCTTGTGTACTGTTTGCAAAGTGCCGAGAGATTATTTAATGGCTGATGATAAAAGAGAAAATTTCAGAGGATTTCTCTTTGGTTTGATTTCTGATTATGGCAAAATTTGAACTAGTTTAGTTATGCTTATATTAGTTCAAGGGATTCTCAGAGCAAATAATGGGATTGATGATATGTTTAGTCATGGAACTCGAATGATATAATTTAAAAAGTGAAGCGCCATCCAGTGCTTTTGTAGTTGAGGTTATTAAATTTGCAAGTTGATATAAGACGGCAAATACAATTGAATATCCAGGGGAAACCTTTTTTTTTTTGCTCTAATGAATTTGAAAGTTGCCTTTCAATTTGACTGTCAAATTACCTTTTCTAAAATTCTTAACCTGGTATGTCAATTGAAAGCAATGACTTAATTATCCAAGATATTATGAGTTCTTACTTTTTACTCTCTGATTAGAATGTACTATATAGTGGTTGTGTCTATTGCAGTCCCAAGTTTTATTATTAAAAAATCTTATTTAGAGTTTCCTAGAGAGTTTTTCACTTATGCGGACTGAATAGTTAATATCCTATGTAAAGCGGCATGGCGAAAATTTTTCAGAGGACTTCTCATTGGTCTGAGTTCCCATTTTTGAGAATTTTAAACAAAGATCAGATAAGCTTTTCTGAGAGGTGGAAACTTAGAGCTAATGGTGGGATTTATACCATATTTGTTCTTGAAATTATTTTGATTACTTTTTAAAATTTAGTAGTCAGCTTGTGCATTGTGACTAGAAATAATGTGATACTTCAGACTAATAAAATATTAATAAACTAACTATATTGAGGTGACAGCCTCTAGATATATTTGGAAACACAAGTGTGGTCACGAAAAATCATGAAAAATATTAGATGGTTGTAGCATTTTGTGTTTCAGAAGAAGATTCTTGTGTAATGATGGTGGTTACCTATGTTCTCGTTGCTTAGTCTATAGTTGGTTCCATGTGCTTCGATATGATGATTTTGTCATTCCTTGACCTTTGTCCAAAACATCGTACGTGCTCCTTGTGTTCTTCTTAGATAGTGTTCTTGCATGATTGAAACGAGGACCAATCTAGAATATTATGGTACAAATACCATGCAAAAACAAGCATAGTAATATTCCTTCACACAATGCAAAAAAATACAATATGGTGTATACGAACTACTTTCATTATAAATGAAGTGTTTTATGTGTTTCCTATTCATTGGAAGTGTGAAGAAGTGCGTACACACACACATGTATTGAGAGGTGGGGTGAATCAGTATAAGACCAATTTTTACAATTTCTAACTTTAACAATCATAAAACAATAATGAAATCATTCACACAAGTAAGATCTAAAAATTTAGAACACAATATGTACACAATTTAAGTGGAAACCCTTGCCAGAAAAAACCAGAGCAAAATATTGGTTATATAAAAAACTTCTTACAATCTTCGTAGGCACCAACCCATAGGAAACACCAATCCCCTCCACTAAGTGCCAACTCAACAAAAGATACCAATTTTTTCTGATGAGAGACATCAACCTCCCAATCTTGCATAATAGAAGGCACCAACCTTTGAAATGCATAGTAGTAATAAAATCTGTGCATCTATTCTAGATCACCTTCAACCACCTCTCACAACTTCAATAAAATCTACCTTAAAACCTTGCTTTCAAATCTGCTACATCTCCACTTATATCTGCAATATGATCTTCAATAATTGCTCTCAAATCTAAAATATATCCTCACTATATTTGTTCCAAAAATGTCTGATTTTTTCTCATAAATCTGCTCTTTTTATGCTGTCTAAAAGTAGGAAAGAAATTTAATGAATTGTTTTTATAATTATCCTCAAAATTCTTCCATTTATACCACTTCAAGCAACACTTCAATCAAAGGTTGCATCCCCTTAATTAGGTTGGCCCGAACAAATATATTTTTATTTTCTTAGGTTGGCCAAGGCAAATATATGTATATTTTTATTGATTTGTTTTCCTTCCACCAAGTAAGCACTAGGCTCTAGGGAGGTCGTCCCTTCTAGAGGTGGGGTACAAAAATTTATTAAAAATATTTTAATCACCTTACCAAGGGTGGCTGAAAGAGGGGGTGTTATGCAATGGTTGCCCTTTTACATCAATGACAAAGATTATTTGGGGCTAACAAAATAAGATAATGAATAGCTTCCCCTTAAACACATGCTTCTCTTGAAGAACCTAGTGAATGGATGGGAGTGACATCGCTCCCAATTTCTTCCTTAGGCACTCAAAAATCACTTTTGAAAGAGGCTTTGTGAAAATATTTGCAATCTAATTTTTGGTAGCAACATCCTCCAACTTTACTTGTTGATCACGTACATGCTCTCTCAAAAAGTAAAATATGTAATCGGAATATGCTTCGTCTTGGAGTGCATAACTAGATTCTTTAAGATGTTAATAGCACTCGTATTGTCATAAAATATGGAGATAAAAATCTTGAATTCAATCTTAGTAAATTTCAATGTTTGTTTCATCCATGGAACATGTGTGCAACAAGTTGTTTTTGCAATGCATTTTGTCTTTGTTGTAGATAAAGAAATAGAACGTTCGTTTCTTAACCAAGATACAAAATTGTTACCAAGGATGCTCATCCACTTGTGCTTTTTTTTCATCAACATTGCTTGCCCAATCAACATCCGCATATGTTGTAAGAGTGAAATCTTCACCACAATCCAAAATCCATAGTCCATTTCAAATATTTCAATATTTATATGACTACATTGACATGGGTTTCCTTCGGAACTGCCTAAAACCATGCCATCAAGCCAACTATTTTCATAATATCGAGCCTTGTAGTTATTAGATATAGTAAACTTCTAATCTTTTCTCTATATGTAGTTTGATTTGTTGCAGCAGATTCGTCATCTTTGATCAGTTTACAACCAGTAATCATAGTTCTTGGTGGATTACAATCTTCCATCTTGAACTTCTTTTAACTTCTCTTTAACATACATGGTTTGAGAAATAAAGATCCCTTTGTTTGATTGAGAGATTCAAAAACTAAGAAAGAAAAGTAACCCACCAAGCATTGACATCTCAAATGTCTTCTACATGTTAGAGGCAAAGACTTTGTACATTTCCTCATGGTCTCCTCCAAAAATGATACCACCCACATAGATGACAACAATCAACAAATGATCTCCTTCATTCTTGATATACAAATTGGTATCCATAACTCCTCTTTTGAAGACTTTCTCTTGAAGATACCTATCTACCCCTGAGTACAATGCCCTTGGGGCTTGCTTTAGCTTTCTTTAGCCTATAGACATAGTCTTCATTCTCTAATAGAACAAACCCTTCAAATCGTTCAATGTACACTCTGTCTTCTAGATTTCCATTTAGGAAGGATGATTTTACATCCATATGATATACTTTGGAGTTCTTAAAGATGACAAGGGCTAAGAACATCCTTATGGTTTCCATACGAGCAACATGAGAAAATGTTTCTTCGAAGTCAACTCCTTCAACTTGAGTGTATCCCTTGCATACCAATCTTGCCTTATTTCTTACAACTTGGCCATCCTTGTTTATTTTATTTATGAAAAACCCACTTAGTGCCAATAACATTATTGTCCTTAGGTCTTGGAAAAAGTTCCCAAGTTTCATTTTTTTTCGATTCAATCTAATTCCTCTTCCATAGTCTTGATTTGGTGCTTGTCTTCACTTGCTTATGAAAAGTTCTTTGGTTCAACTTTGGAAAAAAAACATAGGTTTACATGTTCCATTGTATAGGCAAGTCTTCTTATACTAGATGTTTTTTTTGAACAAATCTAGATGATGTCTTGGGTGATACCTTTCGAGTCCTTGGATTTCTTTGTCAACTTCTCCAATTTTAGTTTCTTCCTTTCTTTCTCTTCTTCACATCTTTCTTCTTTTTGATAATCAATTTCGTGTACTATCTCATTTGGATGTCTTCGCCAACTTTCACATTTGCACTTTCAACTACTTTGTGCAACCTTTTGTTATAGCATAATTTGTAAGCAGTACCCTTGTGGAATATCCAAGCAAAATAATTTCATTGCTGTTAGAATCAAAATTTTCCAAATCTTCATCATATTTTCTTATATAACACTTGATTCCAAAAACTTTGAAGTACTTTATTCATATTGTTTTAAGGTTTAAATTTTCAAAAATTGACAACCCCTACAATTTTTTGCTTAAAATTCGTAGTTTTCTTCTCCAAGGCACGTTTCATGAGGTTCAACACTCATTTTTGTTTGTCTAATTGTTAGTGGGTGTTTTTGCCATCTTAGTCTAGGTTTTGTCGATTTTTGTTTTCTTTTTCCTTCCTTTTTGAGCAATTTCAGGTTTTGGCACAGTCACTTCAAGTATGGACATTTGGAGGTCATTACAAGTAAAAGAACCTTTACTTGTAATTAGGTTTCTAGAACCCGATTACAAGTTAACTCATTTTTATAAAGTTTCCACTTGAAATCGGGTTCTAGAAACTCAATTACAAGTGTGTTTTGGCCTAGCAAATTAAAAAGGCGTCTTTCCTCACTTGTAGTTAGGCTTATGAAACCCGATTACAAGTCCTTTTTTTGAAATGGGTGTATTTACCTTTACTCATATCAGCGCTCCTAAAACCCAATTTGTTCTCCCTCTTATGCAAACCTGCATTTTTGGGGTGAAGTTTCATTAATGGTGAAATGGTTGCATTGTAGAACGAGTAACCTTTCAAATCATCTATTTGAGTCTTTGGATAGATCTTTAAACATTCACTTAGCTCCTTGAAGTCATGTTTGTGTTTTGGGCGATTCTTCTAGCATTCTTGTTTGTTTTCTAGGTATTTCTCTTCTCAACCTTTGCATTTCTTTCTTTTGGGGTTGTTTTGTTTTAATCTTTGTTCATTGTGAATGCACCTTTGTTGCATTTTTGCCTCCGCGTGTTTTTGAGTCCTTTGTGTGTTGGGGTTTCCTAAAACCCAACCATGCGTTTGCTCTTCCCTCTTGTTAAACCTTTGAGTTTAATTTGCACTTGAGGTCTATGTTGTTCTATCGCCAAGTGTGATTGAAGGATCATTTTCCCTGCAAGTATACTTTTCCTATCATCTTCTCTCATAAGTTCGCAAGCTTCCATCCTTGCATTTCATTATGTGCTTACTTGCAATAGGGTCTTCAAGATCCGATTGCAAGCCATACTATATTAGCGATTGGGCTTGTTTAATCGCAATCGGGTCTTGAAACCTCGATTGCAAGCTCATATTTATCATGCGATTGCAATTATTTTGCACTTGCAATCAGGTCTTCAAGACTCGATTGTAAGCTTATACCAAATAATGCAAGCTTGCTTACTTGCAATTAGGTATTCAAGACCCGATTGCAAGTGCAAGTGTCAATGTTCCTCCCTAAGTTGCGTTGACCATTTCCACTTTTCCAAGGTCGCTGCATTTCACTTGCATTCTACGTCCTGAGATCCAAATTTTTGTCCTTTGTCTCTATATGTGTCCTTTTCATAATACATCATTCAAGCTTGTTCACTCATTTTCCCTTTCCCATGATAAATACCATGATAGGTTAAGAGTTGGGCATTGTTTTCCAAGCTCTTTCATTTGAAGAAGGTGTCATGGCTTCTCCAATAGCCTTTGATGATGTCTTAACTCTTTGGGGTTTTCATTGTAGTGTTACGTATTCTTACTCAATGACGGAAGAACCAACATCTCCTTCAAATAAGAAGATGAAGTACACATATGACAAGTATCAGAATGAGATTTCTCCTTCTGAAGTGGGCTCTCCTACTGATGAAAAAAAAGATACGAAGATTGGGCATGTTCCTAGCTCAATGTCAATTTGGGATAACTTTCGACTTAGATCTAGGATAGTTGAAGATTTCTTATCATCTATCTTAACACCATATATCTTATGTTTTCCTTTATCGAGATCTAATTTAGGAATTTGAATACTTGGCTGACTAAGATCTACTAACCACTGGTTATTCATATTACTCTTAGTCTTTTGCTTTGTGATATTTTCTGATTTCTTATCTAAAATCTCTTAAAACAGGGCCCTCAACACTAGGCTTATCATTTTCCTGAACCAAGGCTTTGAGTGTTGCTAATTGTCTTATCAAACCATCTCTCTCTATTGTAGCTCTAATAAATTCAAATTCCTTTTCCTTTTATCTTTTACTTCTCAAACCTATATGTTCTTGAAGTTCTCTTCTCAATATGTCTATGTCTCCAAAGCCTTCTTCTGGATCTGGTAGAGTTATCTCAGATCTAGAAGTATCATCTAAATCAATCAAGTTCACAGTATCTTGTTCTCGTATTGACTCATAACCACGAGAAAAATTTGTTGTGAGACTTGGAGGAGGAGGTACACCAATAGTATTTTCGCTTTGGTGACTTCTACATCTAGTCCCACCTCTTGTCTTTTCTGAATACTGAAATTGAGTACATTCTTTTTTATGTGGTTGCATTTCTTCTTGAATAGGTGTATCAAATAAGGAATTGAAAAATCCTAAACTATCTGATTCAGAACTTGTAGAAATGATGCATGAACCTTAGGAACAAGATTTAACTGTGACTTACTTGCATTTTTGTGCTTAGGCTTCCATGATGAGGGAGCAACACTTGTATCTGCATTTCTTCTCGTTCCTTGTCTCTGTGGAGCTCCACGAAGCTCTTCCAATTTCTCTTCAGGATGCAACCTCATGTAACCTCTGGTGTTCTTCGCTTTACTCATAGTAGCAGAGTCCTTCAAAGATTCGTTAGAATTATTCAGAAATATACGCACTAGCGTAGAAACTTCAGAGTCGCCACCCAAATTGCTTTGGGATATTAAATAATATACTGCGTGATAATCTTTGACAGAAATTTGTGAGCCTTGTTCACAAACCAGGATATCTTTCTCACGAAAACGTAAAACACCTTTTTCACAGGAAAACATGAACCAAAAACACAAAACCGCGGGCTGAACCGTCAAATCACAGAGATACTATGGAAACCTCTACTATATTTTAAACAAAACCCTTTTAACCAGAGACTCTTTACAGTTCATATCCCCAATAGAGTCGCCATTTTTTGTTGGTGCCCAAAAACCGGTTTACACTCACACATAGCAGAGACCAAGTTGTTTTCTTCTAAAATATCTATGGACAACCACTTCCAACTGTTAATATTATTCAGACTTGGACCAACAATAACAAGGATACAAGATCCTTCTGCACTTTAGGCTCTGCAAAACCAGGGAGGGTTATCCCCTCGCCAATTTGTGATTTCTACGCCACACTCACAAATTATACATAAAACAAAGCAGATAATCTCATATAAAGACTCAATAGAAAGGGAGAATGCTCAGGGATGACAAATTCCTCAGCGATCTTCAACTAGTTTGGAGCATGAGATGATTAAAACACATGACAACATTCATGTAAATGAAAATATTATGATATTCAATAGGTTATAGCAAATAAGTGGTGATTTTGAAATAGAAAATCAACACAAAGGCCTTCACTTAGCTATGATCAGTGCCTTATTCCATTGGGTACATGAATTCATACGACATAAAATGCATTTCGACAAAATTTATCTCACAACATTTAAACCTAAGAAAATATTGCCTTGCAATACATCATACTCACAACTCCAACCTAGAACTACTTATCAAAATCCTTGCAAATATCCCTACCACTCTACAATTTTACTCAAGCATTTAATTGGCCCCTTAGACAAAAGCATGAACAAAAAATGCATACACCACAAGAGTGCAATGAATGATAAAATCCTTGATAATATGCATTCAAAACATGATAGAACAATACAATGTAGAGAAATGGGTTTGAATTATATTTCTATTGAATAATTCGACTGTCTCTGTAAGATTACAATTCATACACAACTCTTTCAAGAACCTACATAATAACTGACATAAGACTCTCTCTATTTTGCTCTGCAAAATAACCTTTTACAACTTTTTTTTTTCACCTAAAATTTGCTATTGGGAACAAAAATTCGGAACACTCAAGGGACCAAAAAAATCCGAACCTCGACTCATAGCCCTAAATTCCCTTTTATAAAAAATAAGGGAGCAAACAAGCTTCAGGCTAGAGGAGATACCTGTCATCTCAAAATGATTACAGACAACTGCATTTAGTTACACAAATATTCATCCTTGATTTTGCTTACGCAGGATCAAAGTATGCAACTGCCTTCTTTAAAACTCATGATGAATATTACCACTATTTCTGTTATATAGGTTGAAAAACATCTGTCACTAAAAGACAAAAATAATATACTGTTTACAACCTTTATTCATCATCCAGATACATACTACTCCACACACTATAGTTTTCATCAGATGGCCAATCAAAACTCGTGACTTCATCAGCTTTTGCCCTGTATGGAATATATTTAACGACTACTTTGTTCGGCTCTCTTTCAAAAGTTTCAAAAAATGATCCTGTAGCAATTATTTTATCCATGCTATCCTCAGCCATATCCACATTTGGCCTTTCACATATCAACTCTACCTGGGTACTGATGACTCTTTCTGACTCTTCCTTCCAAGATTGTAAAGGCTTGACTGTCCCTTCTTCATCTTCAATATCTGGTAAAAGAGTTTGTTTCAATTCACTTAAACTTTTCATCAATTCCCTTATCTTTCTTTCTATATTCTTTGGCAAAATTTGGGCTTCCTGCATTGATTTTACCAACAAATATGTTGGTTGGAGTGCATGTGGTCTCTAGGCATGATACTTAGAGGCCATAGACATTATTCTGAGCTCATTACCTCTTTGCAACCATTTTGTAAACAGAGGAATTGCCACTTCTTTATCATCATCAAATTTTTGAATAACATTAAATAACAAAGAATATAAGGCATGGATACTACTGAGCCTACTATAAAATTTCTCATTCAAATTAGTTAGCATTGAACTAACTATATCCTTTTGCTGCCCGACTGATTGATCTTCTGATTCTTTCAACTTATTTTCTAATGTATCAAAAGCCACTGCATCTGCTATGTCCTATTCTGGTAAGATCAAGACTCCAGTCTGACTTATAATCTTCCTCCCTTCATCAACAATGATTTCCTTAAATTCTTCCATCATCTCATTCTTTACTTCTTCTTGGTTCTCTTGATTCGATCTATCTGGCCATTGGGCCTTTTTCTCAGTAATTATTCCTTTGTACTCCTAAATCTTCATCTTCCATACTAGTTGCAGAAAGGCTGAGCTCCTCACAAAAGTATCATCTTCAAGGAACTTATCACACACCTCCTTTCTTGCATCTTTAAAAGCTTTACCCTGGATATCCAAAGGAGTGAGATCCTATTCTGGATTAGGAGGCAAAGGAGGAACATTGAGCTGCATTTTTGCACTTGTTGCTATGAACATATCTTCCTCCATTTGTTCTTCATCTTGCCTTACAGGTGAAATGGATACATGTCATGGCAAATGGCTTCTGTCCGAGTCTTCAAGATCAATGATCTTGATTCCTTGAAAAGGCTTGATTTGTATTTTAGGGGAAGGCTCGACACTCATCACCTTTTAACCCTTTCTCCTTATTAACCTTCCACTATCATTACTACTCTCCTCTTCATCACTCGTTTCTTCTCTTGCTCTTTTCTGAGAATATCCATGAATAGGTCTCCTTCCTACCATGCCACTTGCTCTTTGAGACAAAGGAGGTTGCGAGCTTGACTGTTGTCAGCCATGAACTTCTTCAAGTTTGGCTATCTTCTCCTTTAAAAACAATTTTAATTCATTAAAATTATTCATAACAAAGTAGACCTTGGCACAAAATAGGGAAAAATCCTTCAATGGATCATATTTTGGATCTATCTTTTGGATTGCAGCCCACATTTTTCTGAAGATTATCGACTTTTCTTTCCTCCATTCTCGAGTCATGAAATGAAATTCATTTATGATTATATCTTCAGGAAAGTTATGCTCATGGGGCAACATACTTCCTTTTATTCTTGTTTTGAAAATATTGTAGAATGCCTTAGGATCAATGTGTCTAGCTCTACTCACCCCCAAATGATATGGAGCAAATAATTTATGAAAATATTCTTATCCTCCCTTCAAAATTACAAAATAAGGGATGATAGTGTAATCTGGGAAAATTGTTCCTTTACCCCTTCCTTTTAAATCCTTGTCTTTTATGGATCCTACTTGCCACATTACCTCAACAAAACCCATTTTTAGAGGAATATTGAAAGGCAATACATGTGGCTGTCTGGAGAAACCATAGAATCTGATAACAGTACTTCCATGATAAGGGATAAAATCCCCCCAATTATGCTCAATCCTGACAAGTGGTAACCTCTCTTTGGGTCTTACAAAATCATGTAATTCTTTGGGAATTATTGGCGGATTTACTATGAACCTTTGCCTCAACTTAGAAGCAAAACTGTTATCAAATCTTACAAAGATGGTCTCCTGTCTATCCCAAGACATATATGTGCTCCAAAGCTGCACTCGAATTTCCTGGTTATCAATTGTCCTTTTGAGGTTCACGGTACCCTCAAAGAAATTTGCATTCCTAAATAGGAACATATACATGAGTAAGGAATACCAGTAGAATTTAGCACTAACTACTCCATTCTTAATATCATGTAGCCCCTCATGAATCTTTTCTTCAAGGTAAGGGGAAAAGATGAAAACCACTACATAATCTGGATGCTGAATTTGCATGGCCATGTACATAAAATCAGGTGGTAATTGGATTTAAACCCAATATATGACATATAGAGAAGAAAGTAGCCTAAAAGTAGGGAGAAAAAGCACCAATTGGGAATGGCTCCTCTGAGCTAGGGTCGATATGGTATGTTGTACTCCCTGCTCTAGCCAAATGCATTGGAAGGAAACTATTTCTAATGAATTCCCTCATCTTATTGTACTCTGCCTTTGGCTCATTCAAATCTATCTACACCAGGCTTGTAGATGGTTCATACAGGTCAAAAACCTCTTGGAATTCTCCCCTTCTAATAGTCAATAAAATATCTCCTTCATTTCCCCTAATAACCCTCGAGACAAGGTCATATCTATTTGCAACATGATAGGACCTAAAATTGTGTCTTGCTGATTTTATTTTGCCCTTGGTCAAGGTATCAGGGTTTAGGTCTATGGGGGGTTGTGTCTTTTATGATTAAAAAGTGGGTTGAAAGTATGTTTTCGGCCCTAGTATATTTTGATGTTACCTTTTTCTCACTTAAGGCTGAGGGTTCTACTTTCGTTCGCGGGGCCATTTTCATTCTCTAGGAAAAATATTGGTTAACCAGTTCGTAATGTATGCTTTTCCTAAGTCACCTGTTTGAAATTCCCTATAACTGGTCCCCTTTTAAAATATTTATGCCTGCGATTGCTTTTTCCTAAGTCCAGCAAGTACTAAATACCTAGACTGTCTGTTAAAGAAAGGATAGATCCAATAGCTAGCACTTCCCCGAAATCAGAGATGTGAGGATTTTAATGACCACGGTATCACGAGATGATGCCTCATGTTATCAATGAAACCAACAAGGTTAGTAGCACAATCGATCAAAAGCTTTGTAATACTGGTTTGCAGACAGCAAAGGTGGGTCAAAAAATATTATCATCAATTTGCACGTGCTCATAATGAACGAGGATGTTTTATCCTGAGGTAAAAGGTGCTCGAATTTTAAGTCCTGTAGGAGTTGATGGGTAGTATGCAAAGAGGTAAATATTGAACAGATCAGACGGTCCTCGTATTCCCAAAATGGAAGTTGTGAGGTGGTTACAGACTGCGGCATTGCGGGATGATGCCATGTGTCTCAAATTGGCCAGAAAGACCTACAATGGGGCAGTTGATGAAATTTGACAAAAAGAGGAGGTGTTGCTGATGTGTCATGATTTTGTGGGACCACTGATATAGATGAAAGAGTAGGTGATGAGTCAACAAGGAGATGATCATTGGATTGGCCAATTAGAAAGACGATCGATGACTAGTTTTTAAATTTCTTAATTACAAAGCTAGGAGCTGTTGTTTCGCTTGTGCAAATATTAATGATGGACAAGACATTGGCGTCCTTTCCTGGACAAATAATTAAAATAATCTTAAAGATCTTTCATTCACACAAGATTTCATAGCAATTCTAAAGAATTTCCTGCTGCTAAAGGAGACTAAAGCGACCCTCTGTGACACATAATTGTCATTTCTAGTGAAAATCAAAAGCAATAAGTCTATCTGAGCTCTCCATGTGTTCTTGAAATGAATTGATATTGCAAACTGTGAAAGATTGCAAAGAGAAGATTCAATTTGTTCTAGGGTTAAGATATTAGACAGAAAATAGTGAAATATGTTTGAGTTACTCTAGAAATTTTAAAATCTTGTGATAAGTCCTAGACTAGAAGATTTAGTAGAAATCCCTAGTTGTAGAAAATGCCTCCCGCACGAAAGCATTTAGGGGAGGTGGATTATATGAAAAGGAATATTTATGATGATTTCTTGGACAAATTAAAGACTTCTACAAATGATAAACAACACGGGCAGAGGTATGTGGATGGAAAAACCCTAGGGGAAGGGTTGAATGACAAAGCATTCCATTTGGCAGATGCTAATATACTGGCAACTGGGTTAGAAATTTTTAAATGATGGTATGGACAAAGGAAATTAAATTCCCCATTAACTAGTCCTTGGTAGTATGATTTGGGCAAGTTGGTAGCACCGGGTGTTTTTATGGATGTCGATTTGTTTAAGGCTGTTGCAAACAGATATGACCCAGTTTCAAGGGTCATCAGAGCAAATGATGGTGAGATTATATTAACCATCAGATGGGATGAATTTCAAGAGATTTTTGACTTATATGAGCCATCCCCTAGCCTGGTACCAATAGATTTAAATGAACATAAAGAAGAATATTACAAAATGAAGGAATTCATTAGAAACTGTTTCCTTCCAATGCACTTAGCTAGAGCAGGAACTACAACATATCATATCGGCCCTAGTTTAGAGGAGCCATTCCCAATTGGTGGTTTTTCTCCCTATTTCTAGGCTACTTTCTTCTCTTTTTGCCAAGTATTGGGTTTTAGTCCCATTACAGTAATGCCACTTGATTTCATGTACATGGCTATGCAGATACAACATCCAGATTTTACAATAGTTTTTGACTTTGCCCCTTATCTTGAGGAAAAGATTCATGAGGGGTTATTAGACATTAAGAATCAGGTGGCTGTGGTAAAATTATCTTGGTATTCTTTACTCATGCATATATTCCTTTCAAGGAATGCATATTATTTTGAGGGTACCATGAACCTCAGAAAGACAATAGATAATCAGGAGATTCTAGTACAACTCTGGAGCACAGATATGTCATGGGATAGACAAGAGGCTAGTTATATAAGATTTGATAATAATTATTCCTTTAGATTAAGACAAATTTTGACAGTGAATCCACCAAGGATTCCTAAAGAATTACATGATTTTTTGAGACCCAAGGAAAGGACGCATCTTCCTAGAATTGAGCATAATTGGGGATACTTTATCCCATACTTTGTAAGTATTGTGATTAGAATTTATGGTTTTTATGGACAACCTCATGTGTTGCCTTTCAATGTTCCTCTGAGAATGGGTTTTGTTGAGGTAATGTGGCAAATTGGATGTATCTAGGATAAAGAATTGAAAATACAGGAAAGGGGTCACTTTTCCCGGATTACACCATTATCCCTTACTTTGTGATTATAAAGGGAGGGTATAAGCATTTTGACAAATTATTTGCTCCATATCATTTGGGGGTAAGTATAGCTAGAAACAATGATCTTGAATGTTTTTTCATAATTTTTAGAAATAGATAAAAGAATCTCTGTTGCCCCATGTGTATAATTTTCCTGAGGATTTAATCAGGGCTGAATTTGACCACACAATGTAGAAATAGAGAAAGGAGAAGTGGATAATTTTTAGAAAATTATGGGGTACTATTCAGAAGATGGATCCAAAATATGATCCATTAAAGGAATTTTCTCCATTCTATACCAAGATTGAATTTGTTATGAATTTTTTTGATGAGTTAACTAAAGTTTTAAGGGAGAAGCTAGCTAGACTTGAAGAAGTTCATGGCTGACAACAACTAAGATCACAACCTCTTGTATCCCAGAGAGAAAGTGGTGTGGTAGCAGAAAGGCCTGTTCAAGAGTCTCCTCACAAAAGAGTTAGAGAATAAATAAGTGAGGAAGAGGATAGTAGCAATGATAGTGGAAGATTGATAAGGAGAAAGGGTAAGAAAATCATGAGTTCAGAGCCTAGTTGGGGATGAGCTGCCCAATCCACACAAACTTTTCTCCAATCTTCCCCCAAAATTCTATCCTACATCTAATTTTCAAAGCAAAAGCATAATCTCCAAAAATGGAGAGTGGGTGATTACTCACTAAGTCTCCAATTCTTGCCTAAGAAGGCCTCTCACATACTCCCCAACCCCTTGGGTGAGGTGAGAGTTCCCATTGGTTGCTCTTCCCAAACTCTTACACATTCCTAAAACTGGAAAAGGAAAAGGTGAGAGAAGATGGGGAAGAGAGTTTGACATCAAAAGGGAAGGTTGTCTATCCTAGGAGGAACTTTCTAAGTTGAATATTCGTTCACCTTGAAAAAACCACTTTTTGAAGTGACTAAACAGTCACATGGGAGTAGTCACATGTTTCAAAATACCCCTAACCCATAGGTATACCCTTTGGACCTTTGGAAAAGCCTTAAAACTGACCCTAGGAGTCCATTTAACCCCTTAGAAACCCAACTGAAGTTTACCTACGGGTCAACCTGAGTTGACCACTCCCAAGACTCCCTACCCAAGGCAAATTTGGGACCACACTCATGTTTTTTTGAATGGCTTTGGTAGAAACAAAACTCCCTCCAAGAGACAAGTCAAAATCAATGACACTAATCAACACATGTGTCAAGTGACACAATAAAAATACAATATAAAAATCACACATGGAATTTGTCTCTTGTAGGATTACACATATACATAAAAATTAATTTTAACACTCAAGCATCATACACTTCACAAATAAAATACATTACGAACGGGGTGTTGTCTCTCCAAATAGGCAACCCCTGGCTTAACAAACGTACATTGGTCTAGGTTTGGTTCTCCATATAAATTCCATGGTCACATGGATAATTTTCCTGCGCATCTTAATTAACACATAACTAATTCCAAATAATCACAATTATACATAATTAAATACATGGATTTCATTGCACATCAAACACTCATACATTGTCAACAATAATTCAATATCTCATTCAATTAAATTCGATTTCACATAAGCGATTAACATAATTCACAAAATTGAACCATTCATAAAATAAGCATCATTTTTCTATCTTCAAAATAAAGTCCTGCAATTCCAATCATGACATTCATCATTTCAAAATAATTCTATTCTAACAACATATAAAGTTTCATAATCATCATGCATAGAATAAAGCATCAATATATGTCAATGTGATCCAATCATGAAATCATATAGGTTCTAAATCCATGAAGCATAAAATAAAGCATCCATAATAGTCTCAATATGCAAATAACTAAAAATGTCAAACTGAGTCGGGGTAGGGCCTCACACCTCTTTATAATCAAACTTCCCCTCAAGTTGGGGTTTAAATCACTGACGTTAGGATTCCTAGGTCCTTCCTCTAATTCCCATATAGCCAAGTTGCATAATCATCTACAAAGTCTGATCCTCTTAATGCTAACCCTGCTTCTTCCTCCTTTGATTTCCTAATGGCATCAAATGCCACTACATATGCTATATCCCACTCTAGTAGTATCAAGACTCCAGCCTAACTTATAATTTTCCTACCCTCATTAGCAGTGATTTCCTTGAACTCTTCATTCATTTCACTTTTTACTTCCTCTTGGATTTCTTGGTCTAATCTTTCTGGCCTTTGGGCCTTCCTCAGGAATTCTTCCTTTGTATTCTTCAACCTTTGTTTTCCATACTAACTGCAAAAAGGTTGGGCTTTTTAAAAATGTGTCATCCTCAAGGAAGCTATCATGTGCCTCTTTTCTTGCATCTTTGAAGGCTTTACCCTAAATATCCAAGGGAGTAAGATCCAACTCCAAATTAGGAGGCAATACAGGAATACCCATTTGCATTTCTGCACTTGTTGCAATAAATTTACCTCCCTACACTTGAACTTCATCTTGTCTTACCGGTGAAAAGGATACAGCTGATGGTGAAGGGATTCTATAAAAATATTCAAGATCAATGATCCTGACTCCTTGAAGAGGTTTAGTTGTTATCTTGGGGAAATTTAACATACCTTTTGGCAAAATAAGGTTGGTTTTATTTTCCTCTTATTTATGTTGTTTATGTTAGTTTATGTTGTTTTGTTGAAGGAAAGAAATGCTTGTGAAAAAAAAAGTGTTTATGTAAATTGTTGTTGGAGAAAAGAATGTGCAGTTTTCATTTCTATGTTTTGTTTATGTGTTCTTGTTTTTTTTGGGAGTGTCCAAGATCTCCTACTCTTGGGGGAGTAGGATGGTCTTGGGGTGGAAGAAGTATGATAGCCTTGGGTGAGAGGCTCTCCTCATGGAGAGTGATCTCAAGGGTGTCCTTTGTGGCCCTTGCTGCATAGTCTTGTGTATGCATTTGGGGGTCATAAGGGGAGAAAATGTGGCCTTGAGCCTTTGGGGGACATAAGGCATGAGGAGGTATCTTTTGTTGTATTTTGTATTGCCATGAGGTGGCTTGAATTGTAATTTCTTTTGGCTTGCAATCTCCCCAATGGTACTTGGTCCACTTCCACCCATGGAATGAACATCACAAAGTGTGGTGAAGTGTAGCTTGGGATGGGAAGATGTATGTTGAGTGTTTTCTTTTATTTGTTGTGGAGTTTGCTTGTATGTAACCCGTCTAGTGCTTGGTTCTCCAAGCTCGGGGGTGGCTTCTAGTAAGCCTAGGCTGGGAGGTGAGCTCTCCATGGTCAAGTTGTGATTCTATTGCAGGTTGCTTTGGATGGGAAAGGAAAGAATAAAGAGCCTAGTTGTTGTTTTTGTGTTGCATAAAAGTTTGAAGGAAAATATGTATTCACTATTAGCTTGAAAAAAAAGTGTTTTGTTGTATTTATTTTATAAAAAAAAAAGAAGTGCATATAATGTATTCAAATTACCATGGAAAGAAAATATGGTTGTTTTATTTTCAAACCCATTTGTATTTCAAATATACTTTGTATTTACACTTGCTAAAGAAATGTAAATATTTCTCCTACTTGGCTAGTTTTGCTAAAAAAGAAGAGGAAATGAATTAGCTTGTATTTAAATCTCCAAAAAGAATGTTGTTGCATTTATGTTTATTTGGCAAATGAAAATTTATTTCTGTTTTCTACATGTTCATTTAGCTATGTTAATGCTGCTGCAAATAAATAAAAACAGTCATTTATTTTCCCATTTAATGCAGAAAATGAAACTTATTATAGTAGTCTATTTCTTTTCAAAAAGATTAGCATTTAGTCTTAGTTTATTTGCCTACAAAAAAATAAAATATTTTCCACATTATTAAATCTGCAAAACACATTAGGAAATCCTTGCATGCATTTTAGAGATACACAAAATAATAATAAATTCAAAAAGAAAGCCTATATGGGTTATAGATAAAAAAAAAAAAGAAGGGTAGCAAAATATATATATATATATATATATATATATATATATATATATATATATTTTAGTTCTTTAAATGTTATTCTGATAAATCTGTTTATAAACAAAAAAAAAAAATAGTGATGTACTTAAAGATTTAATAACACAAATATAAAAAAAAAAGAAACCTAATAAGCTTGTTAAATAATCCATTCAAATATATATATATATATATATATATATATATATATATATATATATATATATATATATATATATATATATATAATTTATTCTTGAGAAATCTGTATATTTCGAAATAAAACTATTTGTAAAAAAAAAAAAAACTGCATATTTCAAAATAAGCTATTTTCTTACCTTTATATATATAAGTGGTTTAATTTCTTTAATTATTTGGAATCATATAGTAAATTGTAAAACTAAGAAATGTTTTTTTTAAATTGTTGATAAATGTAGAAGCATTTTAATAAAGTATAAAAAAAAAGGGATTTTATACTCTTGGGAGGGTAAATTTTAGGGGATTAAATTGACCATGTTGGCCCCCTCTATTCTGAAAATTATTGGACTTTTTTTTAATTAATGAATAATTGATTTAATAAATTTATTTAATCAAGGAGTTAGGGTGAGTAAATTTTAGACCCCAAGTAGTTAGGGAACTATAGGAAATTATTATTTTCCTCCATCAATTTTAGAAAATATATATTTAGTTTGAGATTAATTGCTAAGGGAGTTTAATTATTTATTAAAGGAAGATTAGCGATAACTCTCTTGGAGAGATATTAGCTTGTTCATGACTTAGATTAATTATCGCTTGATTAATTCAATTGATGTTTTACGCAAAATATAGTTAAGACCAAACTAGTTTGCATTAATTTAATGAAGGTAGTCGTACTAAGTTAAGTATTTAAAAAAAAAAATTATTCCGTTTGTGCCCAAAAGTTTGGGCATGATAAGAGGGTAGCTGACACATCAAGTGTAGAGGCTACAAAATTGAATGTTGATGTTGCTAAACTGGCACATCAAAGTGCGAAAAAGGAAGCTTCAGAGAGGGCTGAGCTAATGAAGAATTTTGACAAGCTTTTTAATGATTATAATGCATCTCATAAAAGATGTGTGGAGTTGCAAATGAGAGTGCAACTCCTAGAGAAAGGACAAATAAAGGTTTCATATCCTACACTTGAAGGGCCGTCTGAGCCATCAACATCTAGGTCGCCACCTATGATCCAAAAAGAAGTATCTCAATTAAATATAAGTACTAATATCCCTGTCATGATGTTAGTCCCATATGATGATGATGATGATGATGAGCCTGATGCTACAAGATCAACTGAACCAAATGAGTCTCAGCTCCTGGAGAAAATCGTTGAATTAGAGAATAAGTTTAAAGAATCAAAGAAACAATCAGCGAAGGAGTAGAAGAATATAGTTAGCTGTGTGCTAATTGTAGACACCTAAAATTAATATTTGATTAATTTAAGCCTATCAACATAATTAATTAATTTAATTGTGTTATCCTTATTCCTCTTAGAATCAATTAAATCTAATTTAATTAATCCTGTCACTATTGTCCAATAATCAATTTATCAAATAAATTAATTATTCCCCTATTCTTCTAAAGTCCCCTCCAATAATTATTTCCTCTAAATCCACTCAGTTAATTAATTTTAATTAATTAACCTAGTCATGTGATTCCTACAAATCACTTTTCCTAATCCCATTAGACTAATTGATCCTTCTAGAATCTCTCATAATGATGCTTATCATTATCCCTCAATTTTTTAATTCCCACTCATGTCACATCAACATTGAGACTCTCAAAGAAATTCAAATATTTTTGAATCCATCAATGCATCCTTATTTTGGAATTTTTAATTCCTCATATTTGAAATTCAAATTTCTCCCCCCTTTTTCCAAGGAATTTTATATTCCTGTTTATTTTCCCAAGGCACCCTTGATCCATGCCTTCTATCTCAAATAAATCTCAACCCTTCATGATCAAATCAATCTTGGCCCTCCATTGGCCTCCTCCAATCTATAAATTGGAGTATATTATCCTCACAAATCATCCACTTCTCATGCATTGTCATGCTTCTCTTTTCTCCTCTCTCTTCATAATCCTCTATCAAATCCATCCATCCATAATCTTTCAATCCAAATCCAATCCATCAATCTATCTTGTTGAACACAAAGGAGACCAATCCACATCCAAATCAAGCAAGCAACACATCAAGTGGAGCATCAAGGGCACATCCTCATCATCCACTTCATCAAGCTCAATCCGAGGGAGAGGTAAAATAGAAAAGGTATAAAATGATCTTTTGATGTTTTATGGTTCTCATGCTCATTTCATTGTGTTTTTGGATCATTTAACCTTTCATTCCATTTTTTCCCCTCTTCACTAACTCATTTAAATGAGAGAATTAAATGTAGGTTGAGCAATATTCATGCCTTATATTCTTTACTTTTTGATGCTATTCAAAAGTTTAATGATGATAAAGTTGCAATTCCCCTATTTACAAAGTGGTTACAAAGGGGAAATGAGCTTAGAATGATGTCTATGGCTTCTAAATTTCACACTGAGAAGCCACATGCACTCCAGTCAACATATTTCTTGGTAAAATCAATGCAAGAATCCCAAATTCAACTAGAAAATATAGAAAGAAAGATAAGGGAGTTGATGAACAGTTTTAGTGAATTAGAACAAACTCTTTTGCTATATATTGAAGATAGAGAGGGGAGAGTTAAGGCTTTGCGGTCTTGGAAGGAAGAGGCAGAGAGAGTCATCAACACCAAGGTAGAAATGATTTGTGATGGGTTAAATATGGATATGCTAGAAGATAGTATGGATAAGATAATTGCTACAGGGTTATTTTTTGAAACTTTTGAAAGAGAGGAAAACCAAGTAGTCGTTAAGTATATTCCATAAATGGAAAAATAAGATGAAGTAATAAATTTCAATTGGCCATCTGATGAAGACTATAGCATGTGGAGTGACATGTATTTAAATGATGAATAAAAAGTTGTAAACCATTTGCAGAACTATTTTTGTTTTCTAGTGACAAATATTTTGCAGCTCGTAAGACAAGGTGGGGGTAATTTTCATCTTGAGTTTTGAAGAAAGTGGCTGGAAATTTTGATCTAGTATAAGAAAGTTTGAGGATGATTGTTTTGTATAACAGAACATGGTTATGCATAGTCATTCTTAGATGATAGGTGTCTCCTTTGGCCTGAAGCTTGTTTGCTCCCTTGTTTTTTATAAAAGGGAATTCAAGGCTATGAGACGGGGGTTCAGAAATTTTGGTCCCTTATGTGTTCCGAATTTCTATTTCCAAATAGCAAAGTCTAGGTGAAACAAATGGATTGTAAGAGGTCATTTTACAGAGCAAAAAATATATAGAAAAGATTCTTGTGTCTATGATTTTTGCAAGTTCTTGAAGGAGTTATGTATGGAATGTATTCTTATAGAGACAACGGAATTAATGAATGAATATATGATTCAAACCCATTTCTCTCCAATGTATTGTTCTATCATGTTTTGAAAGTGTATTATAAAGGGTTTTATCATTCATTGCACTATTGTTGTGTATGTAACCTTTTGTTCATGCTTTGGTCTAATAGGTCAATTAAATTTGCAGAGTGATAGGGGTCTTTACAGGGGTTTTGATAAGTAGTTTTGGGCGGGGATTACAAATATGATATATTGTAAAGAAATATAATCTTTGATTTTATGTTAGATAAATTATGTTAGAAGTACAGTCTAATGCAATATGAATTCACGTACCTAATGGAGTAAGGCACTGATCATAGTTAAGTGAATTCCTGGGTCTTTATTTACCATTCGAAATCACCACTGGTTGTCTATAACTAGTTGAAAATCAGAATACTTTCATTTTATATGAACATTATCATATGCATTAGTCATCTCATGCTCCAAACGGGTTGAGGATCATTGAGGAATTTTCCATTCTTGAGAATTCTCCCTTATTGTTGATTCATTATATGAGATTATCTTCTTTATTTCATGCATGATTTGTGAGTGTGGTGTAAAAACATAGAAAAGCATGGGGATCACCCTCCCTAGTTTTGCAGAGCCTAAAGCGTAGAAGGATCTAGCATCCTTGTCATTATTGGTCCAAGTTTGAAGAATACTAAATAGTTGGAAGTGGCTTTCCATAGATATTATCAGGAGAAAACAATTTGGTCTTTGCCTTTGAGTCAGTGTAAACCCATTTTTAGGCACCAACACAACAACTCTGAGTAGGTCAATGTCCATGAAGACACCTAACACTACTAACTTACCCAAATCATAATGCAAGGGACTGGATAATGTTGAATGAAAGTTCCTCTATCTATACCATAGTTTGAACATTTCTAGTCCAGTCATTGGTACACTAACATCTGCCAAGAGGAATGCTTGATCAGTTAACCCTTCCCCCAGGGTTTTTCCACTCACAAATCTCTGCTCTTGCTGTCTATCATTTGTCGAGGGCTTCAATTGGTCCAATAAATCATCATATATATTTCATATCATATAATCAATTTGTCCTAAATTTTTTCGTGAGGGAGCCATCTTTTGAAACTAGGGTTTTCCACTATAACTTCAAATTGAGGAAGAAAAGACTAGGGCTAACATGAGATTTAAATTAAAACAATAATTTAAACAAATTTCACTCTTCTTTGTTTAGCTCTTAACCCTAAAACAATTGAAATTATTTTCTTACAATTCCATGCATAATTTATAACATCAATTCATTTCAAGAACAGATGAAGGACCTCAGACAAACTTACTGTTTCGATTTCACCAGAGAGATGGCAATTCTGTGTTGCAAAGAGTCATTTCAACCTTCTTCAACAACATGAATATCTTCTAGATCGCTATGAAATCCTTTACGAGTGAAGAAAAAATTTTAAAAGTACTTTTATTACTTCCTGGAATGAAATGCAAATGTCTCATCTGCCATTACTACTCATGCGCGTGAAACAACGACTCTTAACTTGCATTAGAAAATTTTAAAACTTCACTGTCGGTCATCCTCCAAGTTGGCAAATCTTACGGACCAAACCATTCAATCTGACATTTAATATCCAATGTGGCAAGTGGGTCCATCCTTAACATGACATGGCACATCCAACTCATTTCCTATTTCACCACCTTTAGTGACCCCACCATCGGCTTTTCTTGGCTCACCTTGGACACATGGCATCATCTCGTGATGTCGCGGTCCATAATCTCCATGCATCTTTTGATCCTAGGACCATAGAAACCATCAGGTCTGCTCTTTGTTTACCTTCTATCTGCACCGGTCACTTGACAAAGGCTGCTAACTCCTGATCATTTCTTAGACCACAATTAAAACATTACCTCTTGATATAAGCACGTGCAAAAAAATTCATTTCTAGTCACTCGGGTTTTAACTACTGGGAACCAGTAACATCAAAAATTTTGAAAAGTCAAATTGTGAGCTCGCCTTTCTCTGCCAAGCATATGTGGCATCATATCATGATGCCACGGTCTTTATCATCCTTTCACTTTTGACCATGAGGAAAAGAGGATCGTTTGATCTGTCCTGTCTTTAGTAACCGACCAAAATATTTAAGAATTTTAGACTTAGGAAAATTATGGGCGTGGGTACAAATATTAAAAGGAGATCGACTATAGGGAAAACTTTACGTGACTTAAAAAAATCATTTCATACACCGGTCTAACACAACTTAACACTTAGGAAATAAAATGGCCCCGCCAACGGAATACAACCCTCGGCCTTAAGTAAGAAAAAGGTAACAACAAAATATATAAAGGCCCAAAGATTTTGTTTTATACCAAAACTTAACCAGAAAGTCACAACCCCTAAAACTCGAAACCCTGAAAACTTGAGAGAGGGCATAATGAAACAAGAATGACCAAAATTTTGCAAGACATAATTTTAGGTCCTATCAAAACCATTGATAAAATCTTTAAGGTTCTTGTTGGTTCAATGTACACAAATATTACCCTTGAGAGTGCTCTTGATCATTATAACTTGAAAAAGATAGTTTGTATAAGGCATATCAACTCCAAATGGCTTAAGACTCCCAAGACTTCTTTGTCTTGATGGACCAAGTTCACTGCTTTGACTTCATTAAAGAAAAGAGTGACATGATCACACTCTTGAGCTGAATAATGAGATTGAAGTAATCTAATGTGTTTGAGGTCTGGATGCACAAATACATTATGGTCATGAAAAAAGCTCAGTCGCATATTTTATGGGGCAAAGTGATCAGTGATAACCTGTGTGAGCACCTTTCCCAAGTTTTAACCACTCTCACTTTATACATGAACTCCTACCTCATATATATAGAAGCGTCACTCAAACAGTTTCTAGGTCTTTCTACCAAAGGTGACAGGTTGTTGGCTCCAGCATGGAAATACTATGATCAACTCACCTTGAGACCTAGCTGGGCTCACTATAAGAGGGTGAAGGATGTCTTCTTTGGTCACTTAATGATTTTGTTTGATAAGGTACTTAAGACCAAGAGAGTGTTTAAAGCAGCCTGAAAGAAGGTTAATGGATATAGATGCCCGTTCCTTCAATTCCCGACTTTCACTTACGTGAGAGTTGGCTGTTTTGAAGGCCATCCATACATGCTTCCAAGATATCGTACTGATAAGATTATCCTAATGGAGTTGGCTAGACAGTTGATGATAGTTCATGTAATCCAATTAACTCAACATAAGTCAAGGATCAATATATCCTCATATAATCCACTTCAGATTGGCATATACTCCTTTACCACTTTAGCAAGAGCTAAGGCGACAGAGACAAAGCTTAGGGAAATCAAGTTGAAGAAGTTCAAGGAAAGGAAAGATTTTTATTATCGAGTGATGAAAGATAAAAGAAAGTGGGATTTTACTCATGTTCATCACCTTGAGGATATTTGGGTTGATCTTTGTACAAAGGAAGACATGAAGAAGATGGACTATAGAAGGCTTACCTTCGAGAAAATTGTAGATCTGAATTTAACCAAGATTCCACAAGGCAAGGTAGTTGACAGGAAAATACTTACTTTGAAGTATACAAAGCAAAGGGTTGCAGAGGCTCATCTTCCATTTGTACAATGGTCGTAGAAGGAATATACCTCAATCTTTGATAGATTTTTGTTTATCCTTGCCAAGAACAATGCTTGGTTGGAAAGCAATAATGTTAAAACTGTAAAGATTAAAGTTGGATCAAAGGATGATTGAAGGAGACCTGTTGGATGTAAGTCTGAAGTATTAAAATAAAAGAGGGTGCTTCTTCTTCTGGTATGAGAATCAAGCTAAGTTTCAATAGAGCTTTGGTTATTCCTCAAAAAGAGGTGTTGTTGAAAGGAAAAGAGAAGCCTCAAGTGGAAATTCAAGTCATTTACCCTAAGAATGAACAACAGGAGGAGGGTGCTTCAAAATCTCCTACTACTTTGAAGTCAGACTCTTCATAGGGTCATTCCCCAATTATCTTTTGATGTCCCTATGTCTCTAATAGACATACATGTTGATTCTTTCTCTATGGTTCATGTTGATCCTATTGTACCGAGTGTTTCCTTTTGCATTATTGTTTCATCATCGACAACATAGATACCTATGGATGCCTCACATGACAACTTCAAGAATATTTTGAGGCAAATACTTCATATCCTATTCTATTGAGTGTGTTACTTCCTAAGATTGATACCTCTTCTATAAACTATGATAAGTTCATGTCTAAAGCTAGTCATGACATCTCATTCGAGCAAACATTTGTTACTGTTTAGGCCGAGGCCTCCCTTAGAATGACAATTGAAGTAAAGACTGAGTCTCTTTCTACACAAAATACAATTGTTGTTATTGAGACAAGCTCATTATATTTACCCCCATGGTTGAGCTCAATCACTCCTAAGATAAAAAAAACATGAGATTTCTCTTAATGTGTTTGAATTTAAGTGGCTTAGAAAATCCAAACCAAAGGCTGCCAAGAAAGCTAAAATAGTTTCACAAGTGGTTGTGGATAGTAACAAGAAGAAGTATGTAGAGGTCGCAGGACCTCTTATTGATGAACCACAAGGGGAAATGCAACTATCTGACTGCAGGATCACAAGAGTGGAACTAGGTGTTTTTCTCAAAAATGAGAAAACCCAAGTTCACCTACAATTTACCTATGAAGTAGCCAATTTCAATCAATGAAATACTTCAGGGCTTGGGACAACATAACAAGGATAAAAATCCTTCTACTCTTCAAGCTCTGCAAAGCCTAGGTGGGTGTATCTTTGATGCATAAATTAGACCAATGACACACAAGACAACATCAACAGAAGCATATTTTGCTGTCCTTTCTGTTTACTGGCCTTTTTGCTAGTCGTTTTGTAAGCAGTTTTTAATGGTTTGGATACTCTATGATGATACTTCTTAATCTCCTATGTTAAAGGTTTTGGGTCCTAAAAACCTATTTTTCTTATTGATTAGAACATCAACAGAAGCAGATAGATCTCATTAAAGGTTGAAAAACAAGGAGGGTACTGTAGATAGGCTAAATCTACATTGACAACTCGACAGGTTTGAACATGAGATAAGTGGAACAATTCCACAAAATAGAAAAGAAAGATATTATGATTTTGATTTTAAAAATGTTGATGCAAGTAACCTCTAGCTGTAACAAATCAGTGCCTCAATCTAGGCATAGAGTCCATACAAATAACCACAAATGAAATCCAAGAAAAAAATTAGATCTACTAAAAGATATCCCTGTATTAATGCCTGACATTAATACATTCTAAACTCAAACAAAGGATCATACATATCCAAACATTAATTCAGAATTCATAATTTCTGCTCATTGAATTTAAATCCTTTCTGTAAAGGATACCTAAGAACAAGAATTACACTCTCCCGTGGGAGGATAAACCCAAACTCCCTTGAAGACTGGATATATTGAAATTGAAAAGATGCCCGAAGATAATCCAATGGAACTGCATACATGCCTTACATATATGCAACCTGCAACCAAGAATTTATAGCTAAAAGTATCTATTCAATAACAGAAGAATGAGAACATCAACAATTACAACCTAGAAAATTAAAATGCACTAGACTGGAACCCCTTTTGGAAATCTCCCTTTGAGAATTTCTCAAAAATTGGAACCCTTACAAATGAGAAGAATTGAGAATAAGAAGGAAGAGAAGAATTCTAGATTCCATCTATTAGTGACAAGTGTCCCACTCCTTCTAAAATATTCTTTCCATCACTCTCATGGAAACCATTTTTGAAATATTTGACAAGTTTTAAAACTGATAGCAAAAACAAACTTGTGTTTTTATGAGATTTCTAATGGTATATAATACTTGCTATTTGGGCAAAAAATAACCCACCAACCATCAATATCTCTCTGCACAATAGTCATTTAAATTTCTACATTTTTACACTATAGTCTGAAACTATATCATTTAACTTTGACTTTTCCTTCTACGCCCTGCCATGTGTCACCTCTGGGTTGGTTGCGAGTCCCTCTATTTTCCACCTATCCTGCCACCTGAGCATGGCCGGACCCACCTTAGGTCTTGTGTCTTCTTTGTTGCTGATCCGCAATGGATAACTGGCAAGCAGTTTCCCATTGCATTATAGCGACCACCGTTGGTCTTCATCTATCCTGCTCGGTTGCTAAACCATTAACCTTCAAAGAAGGCCCACCATTCAGTCACTCGTCAACAGACCCCTGGCCACGTGTCACCTTTGGATTGGTCCGCACATCTGGCTAGCCACCATGTGACTTGCCACTCGTCTGCCACTTCATCTTCCACTAGATCACCACCTTACCTGGGCCCGCCTTGTCGCCAAGTCATGATGATTAACCGATGAGGTATTTCTCGTCGTGGTATAACGACAGTCATTGGATCTTCTCAAACTTGCTCGATCTTTAACTTGCCCCTTTTCTGCAGTGATTTGTCGTTGATCTGCGATGAGTTTAGGTTGTGCATCTTACAATCGCGGATCAACGATCACCGTTGGATCATGTGTGATCACCATTTGATCTGCCCAATTTGTTCGACCTTTAGCTTCTTCTTAGCTGCTCCCTTCTACCGCGTGTCACCACATGTCACCTATGGATTGGCTCCGAAGTCCCTGTCCTGCAACCTTAGCACGACCAGACTCACCGCTGAAATGAAGCTCTTCTTTGTCATTGGGTCACAAGGGATATGCCAACGAGCGGTTTCCCATTGCGACCTAGCAACCACCATTGGATCTTCTTCGGATCTACTTGCTTGCGAGGTCTCTAGTTTTTTGGGTGTTAGCATTTTATGCTAGTGAGATGGAGACTATTAATGAAATTGCTTTGGTCGTGAGGTCTCGAGTTTGTTTTTGCTACTCACCCCTTGTGCCAGGACCGCCATGTGTCAGCCTCTGGTTCCCCTTTGGATTCAACTGGGTGCCACCTTAACCACCACATCACCTTATGTCGGACCTTCTACTTGGTTGCCATGTTGTGATGGTTAACATTTTAGGCACCTCACAACCGCAGTACAACGACAACCATTGATAGTCCCAAAATTTTACTTGGGTGCCACTTGTCCGCCACCTATCCCAAAATTTGGACACCTTGAGATGCGTGCACACGCGAGGTCCACTGGGCCACGAGCCACCTCTTGCCAAAAGCCCTTGTCTTTTGGACACATAACATGCATAAGATATTGTTTATAAATATTAAAGTTTTCCGCCCAACAACAAATGTGGGATAATGCATTTGGGTATTCCCTTATCACAGTTTCTACATTTTGCATGGATGTCAACCAGGCATTTGAAACTACAACATCTGACAAAACCCTCTATCATATGCTGGGATCAATTCTAATTTTGATGCAAGAAATATCCTCTGGCAACCATAAGACTGATATTTGTAGGAACGCTATAAAGATGCTGCCACCTGCCTTAACCACTTGCATTAACCGTCAACACATGATAGATTAAACTTAACTGCCAGAACTACTGCCGGCTTGTTGCTGATTCACAAGGACTAACCTTCAAGCACTTTCCCATCGTGGTATAGCGACAACCATTAGATCATTTAGAAACTATTTGATCTTTAAATTCCTTCAGTACTTAGCTGCCCTTACTTAACCGTCTGGCTTAACTGTCTGCCTGAACTGCTGCTAGTGGTTTGTCGCTGGGTCGCGATGAATAAAGTTCTTGCAAATTTCAATTGCGGTATAGCAACAACCGCTAGATCAAAAGAGACTCACCCAACTTTTAAGGACCCCGAAAGATACAAAGGAAAAGACTTAGGACTTAGGAAAAATTTGCAAAATATTTCAAAATTATTCAAAACCCACCCAAGCCTAGACTTAAAAGGGCCCCATTTCAATGATGCGGTGTCCCTTCCACTTAAGTGGAAAAAGTAATGGGAAAATAGAAGTGACATGGAGATAATGTGACACAAAGGTTTATTTTTTTAAAATGGTTTTGAAATGCCAAAAACCCTAAACCCTTAGAACCATAAACTTGCAGACAAAGGTCAAATTTCTGAATTTTGACAGACTTTCAAGGATAAAGGGAAGACATCGACATTATCCAAAACATTGATAACACTAGGAAAGGAGACACAACCTGGAATGATGCATGATGCTTAGGACTCTATAGCTTCATTATCTCAGAGTTATGATGAGATTTTAGCAAAGAATGATGAGATCAAAGAAGAAAATGCACAACTCATCGTAGTGATCCAAAAGATCACTAAATCTTTAGAAATGGTTGATCCCTTGACTTCCTCCACTTCTAAGGACTCCATTAAATAGGTTTAGTGACTTGCATAAAAGGTTAAAGTTATTGATTCTTGGGAAAATCACCTGGTAGATAATATTACTCAAGTGGTGAAGAAATCCTTACAGGTGTTGAGCAATGTGAGAGCAACAAAAATAATGTTAAACCAAACCTCTGAAGATTTTAAGAAAATTTTGGAATCCATTGAAAAAGATTTAAATGTTTGGCATGAAATGGATCAAGTAAAGTTGGAAACTCGTGCAACAACACCGTGATACCAAATAGAGAAAGGTAGATTGAATTTGAAGAACTTATGATCAATAAATAATTAGTTTTCAAGGGCCTGATTAAAGATATAGAACCTGCTCTAGAAATGAGTACTGAATTGGGGTAGGATATTATCTCCAATTTTGAGAAAATATCCTGCAAGATGGTAAGTCAAGATGAAGAGTTGCTTACTAAAAATGTGATACTCTTTGAGTTGGTGTCAAGTCTTACATCAGGAGCTTGAATCTGAATAGTTTATAGTGGCTTCAATCAATAGGTTTGTGAACTGCCAAGTTTTCCTTGAAAAGATGCAGATTGTCCTTGAAGAACATAGAGTAGCAACAGTAAGTTATTTTGATGTTATCATCAAAATAGTTGTTGTTGCAAGAAATATAGTAGATCCAAATCTTGATGACTTGTAGAAATAAATTAGCAAAATCCAAGCTTTCATGACCAAGAATAGAGAAGAACAAGAAGTGTCTCTAGACACTTGAATTATGTCATTGTTTCCTTGTTGAATATTTTTCCCTTTTGAAAAATTACATGTAATATCAAAACTTGTAATTACAAGTAGTCATATTACTTGTATTCTTGTAACTTGTAATTGCATGTGAGCAAAATACAAGTCCAAAGATAGTAGGACTGTAATTTGGAATAAGTCATACTTAGTTGTAAAATAAGTCTTAGTTGGATTTCTCCCACTTTTTTCTCTTAGACGCTCTCCTATATATTAGAGGGTGCTCTATTTAATTTTTCTTTTTGGCAAGCAATAAAACTTTGCAGATATTTACAGTCATAAAAACTGTGTTTTATAATTGTAAATTGGATTCTCAAGCAATATAAAGAGGATGTTTGTGTTTTAGACTCTGCGTTGAAGCTTTGTTCATATATTCATTGTGTTCTTATGTCACAATGATATATTTTTCTACATATACTTGAGATTTTAGTTAGGTTATTGGAAAGAGATTTGATCTAATTTGTTGTAGACTTTGTGACATGGATATTCAGGATTAAATTTGCATAGTTAAATGTAGTTTGGAGTGCATCTAATTGATAAACTTTGAGCTATTGTATGTTGTTTATTATTATCATGCTAATCATTTTGGAAGGTAGATAGGACAGTAGAAAAGTGAGGACTTTGAGTTTTGCTTCTATATTACCATCTCGGGGAAGTGACAAAAGACTTTGCGCTTTCATGGAAACTTTGCTTCATTTTATATAAGAATCTTTGTAGTTGTTGAAATTTATTAAATGTTGTATTTGTTACTGCATTTATAGTTTCGTTTCTGAAACGGAAAAAAATATCATCTTTTTAAAAAAAAAGGGAAAAAGATGTTGTCCCACCCAAGTTAGATTAGTGTTTATATGTTTTAATTAAATTTGTAATAGTAGGACAAGGGGAGCCTTCCCATATAATTAGGAGAGTTTTTAACTCACATGTTGTGGCTGAAACAATAATTTTGCATGTGTTCCTAGGTATACAAAATTTTCAACCAACAATTTTTGGTGACTCTGCTAGGGCCACTAACACATTCAATAGTCTCATGCTTTCGTTTGAAGTCTAGTGTCTTATTATTTAAAAAGTTTCTTCTCTTGGTATTTTTCCTAGTTCTTTATGCTGGAGGAAATTCACCATTACGTTCGCCACAAGAAGGGGGAAGGTTTTCAAGAAGTTGCATCAAGTTTGTTTGAGCAAGCTAAGTTTGACCCTTTCATTTTCGTATCTCCTATTTCACAAACCACCAATTTCCCACCATCCAAGAAGAAACAACCTATCAAACTATAATTCCTTCTAGCCATGTCATTCCAACAATGATGGTTTCTTCTACTACAGGTTCTTGGGGGGTAGCTTCTGGCCCTTTGAACTTAACTCCACCTCTTCATCTTTGTCTTCTATGGTGATGGAAAGCAACCTCCTGATGAGCATATTAAGGCTTTTTATATGGCCTATGGAGTTCTTGGAGTAGAGCATTAAGATGTTGCAATACATTTGTTTGTGAAAACTCTGCAAGGCATTGCAGCTGATTGGTTTTACAACCTTTCCTCAAGTTCCATCACTTCTTCGAACACATTCAAAGACAAATTTGAAAAACGTTTCAATCCCGTTGAGGATGAATATTTTTTGTTAGCTCAAATAACACAAATGAGAAAGGATACACATAAAGGCATGCATGAATTCATTGCTAGTTTAATAAGTTGGCAAATAGAATTCCCACTGCTTTGTAACTTACTTGAGAATCTCAAATGGCTTTTCATCAATACACAAATTCATGAAGTCATTTTTTTGCTGAAAAGAGCTATCCCAACAAATCTGGTGGCTTCTCAAACTACGACAACATAAATTGAAGATGATTTGATCCTAGCTAGAAAAATAAGGAAATATCCTAATCGATCTAAAGGGAATTATTTTTTAGAAGCATCTATCTTAGGCTCTATTGATCCAATGGTGCATAAATTAGCACATGAACTTCTTTCTTTGAAGAAGCAAACTTCCCAAGGTTCTTTTGTTGCCCCTTACAAGAATATTCCTTGAAGAAAGTATCCCAATCTTGCTATTACTTATGCTGCTAAGAACCAATCCAAATTGCCTCCCTCTCATGAGAGGCTTGCACTTGAGCCACCTCTGCAGAACACAAGTGTGGTATATTATGAGACAGATTAGAATGAATCTTCATTACCTAATTATTACATAGAATATATCGCTGCTCTCTACTAAGAAGAAGAGGTTGTTGGCATTGTGTTGTCATTGATGTCAATCGGTACTATATGGTAATTGGTATGGGAGTTTGAAGTGTATTGTTATCCTTGATGTCAACTAGTATTGTAGGTCACCAGTACACAAGTCAGTGCTGGCTTGTGTTGATGATAAGTATTGAAGATCGGTATGGTATGATGCTTGGCAAAGTAATTTTTTGGCATTGAGATGTTGCCAACCAGTAAGCATGTTCTCGACAAGTTAGTAAGGTAGACAAAGGGGATGTCTACTGGATTATGTGTAGGAGATGTATCTGCTCACACAAGGAGGTCATATTTGTGCAACACTAGAAGCAGAAATGCATAATATGATGAAATCTGATTCTCTCATATGATTGGCCCACATGAGACAAAGATTCACTTCTACTGGTAATGGTAATTACTTGGCTTATCTCTTAACATGCATGGAATGCATTATGACTCTTTGGGATAAGACATAGTAAGCTAAGGCAGGTAATTGGATGCATAGGCCAGATGAGTAATATAGAAGATGAGGAAGCCCCCTAAGGTTGAGATCAGAGATGTGCACCAAATCAGCATGTAAAGACATGATGTGCTACCGGGGTAGAGAAGGAAGAGTTAAAATGGTGAGTTTGCCTCCTTGGCAAATCAGTTGAGAAGAGAACCAATCAAATGAAGATGAGGCTCTGCAGTTGCACACATGGAGTGACTGGTATGTAGATGGAAAGTGGTGTTGCCACAGATGCATAATGGTTGGAGATGGATGGGATGAAGATATCATGCACACTACCGGTATGAAGGAAGAAACATGCCAATTGGTAAACAAGGAGGATACCGACATATTGGTGAAGAGGGAAAAGAGACAAAATTGAAGTGCTCTCAGTTTGATGAAGATGCACATCTTGTGTCATCTAAGATTGTTGTTAAGGACCGACATGATTGATGACTGGGCTGACATGATCCACTAACACAAGGAAGGTGAAGGTATGAAGGTTAACCAGCAAGGCAAGATATATCGATAGGGTTAGAGAACCGGTAAGCAAAGAGGGACTGGTAGTATGAAGCATACACCGGTTGTATAAAATTGGTCGGCGACCATGTTGGATCGACAATATGAGCTAAGGTGGATGTTGACAAAGGTGCCACGTGGAGTCGAGGTAGCATAAATGCATGAAGTAGTAGATGGAGTGTACATTGACAAGGTTATTGTAAAGTTGGTCAACATTAAATGAAGATCCCGTAAATCATGGGATGTGTTGCAGAGGCATGCGGATCGAGGAAGGTTGAACCGAGGTGATAGAAGGGAGGCATCGATTGATGCAGAATGTCTAGGTGTAGAACGAGGTTGGTGATGCAATCTGTGGAACCATTTATGGTGATTGACCAAGTTCCTTTCCGACAGACTATCTATGTTTGCTAAACTTAGCAAACGTGTTTTAGAAACACGAAATTAGTAGAGCTTGATTGATTTGTTGCAGGTGGTCGATCTTTGGAAGGAGATCTGATTGGATTTAGTTTGCCTTGAGGTCAATTAAGAAACCCTAACCACCTGAAGTTTGAACTAGTTTTTGGTGGGAATACTTGCTTATAAAGATACAAGTCAAAATCAATGGTAGGTGGGAGTTGGAGGATGCTTCTAGAAGGTGTGATGCTAGTTGAAAGAAAAGAGATGATCTAACTATGAGAGTTAAGCAACTAAGCATTTGGATGTGCATGGGTTAGAAGGCTTAGCAAGGGTCTAACCGGTAAAGGTCTAAGATACAAGTAAGCTATAAGAAGTACATTAGTCAAGACAACCAGTAGTGTTAGAACCAACAGGAAAGAAGTAGCAACATGAAAAGAGCGGCAACTGCTGGCAAGGATTGAGTAGGGTTTAACCGATACTATGGAAGTAAATGGTAACTAGATAGAAAGGCAAAAAAATGGTAGAGCTTGAATTGGTAAGGGAGCAGCAGTGAGTAGAGGTGAGAAGAGGAAGTGAGTGAGAAGAGAGTAGACAAGGAAGAGGCAAAATAGAAGAAAAGTTAGAAAAGGTGAGAAGAGAACCGACAAAGAGTAGAGTAGAGGTGGACTGGTGAAGAGACATATCTATGAGGTTACAAAATTCATTTGTAAGCAGATTATGATCATTGTATTGATTTTATCTTTTGTATCTCACTGAGTTGGAACTTAGTGTAGGGGTTGTATCTCCTTGGGTTGGTGCCCTAAACATTGTAATCAGATTCCCATTGTGAGGCTAGATTGGAGCAATAGTCTCCAACAACTTTTCTCACCGAGGTTTTTCCCACCTTAGTTTTTCCTCGTATATATTGGTGTCATGTGATGTGCCTTTGTGTGATTTCATTGTGAAGTCTTGCATTACCTCACCAATAGGTTTACTTGAGTTTTCTTATCTAACCGGTAGTCACTCTTAGGATCAAAAGTTTTGGAAACCACTGATTCACCCCCCTCTTAGTGGTACATTGTGTCTAATAGAGGCAGCTAGTGAATCTACCACAAGGTATATGCACTATGATGATTCAACAACAACTGAAGGAATTCATAGTCAAGAATATGTTGTAATGACACATTTCTAGATGTGGTTAGCTCAACAAGAGCAAGTAGCCAAGGCAATGGTTGATTCTCAACAATTTGTTACTATTACCAAAAGGGGAACACCTTTGCCTACCCTTCCTAATAAGGAAACAAAAAACCAATTAAGTTTTAAAGACACTCCTAATATTTATTATAATGATCTAAATCCCAGTGCATCTAACCCCAAGCCTTATGCTGAAAGTATCCCTTCTTCCCTAGTTGGCTCTTTTCAGGATTTTGATATCATTGATCATGCTAGGAAGACTAAAATTTAGATGTTCACGGTAGAGTACCTTCAAGATAATCTAGACCAATTTGATAGATTGGACAAGTTTTTTAAAGACAAGGATACTCATCCCATTGCTGAAAATACCCCTGTTGTTCTAGAGTTCAAGAATCTACCCAATAAATTGGTAACCATTCCATCATTAGTGCGAATAAAGATAGAACCTTTTATATTTCTCTATTGATAAAGGTTTTAAATTAACTATGTTTTAGATCATGGTGCTTCTGATAATGTTATGCCAACCAAAGTGGCTAAGGAAAATGACAGATAAAATCTATATTCTTAGCAAGTTCCTTTGATTGGACAAATTAAGGATTCACAATTTGCATTCGCAACTTTCCTTGACAAGAAAATAAAAATGATTGTCCTAGTTGTAGATGTTCTCGCTTCTTATGGAATGTTACTAGGTCATAAGTTGTGTAAATATGTAGGAGGTGAACTCAACATGGACATGACTGAAGCAAGAATGCCTGTTAAGGGTGTTGTGCAAAAATAGGTACCAAAAAGGGAAACTAAGTACATGGCGGTCAATTCAAATGATCCCCATGCCCAAATTATTTTTGAATCCATAGGATTCAGGAATTATTATCTACATATTGATGAAGTTTCATAGTTTTCTGAAGATTGGCCATCTGATGGTTTATATTCTTCACTGCTCTCAAATAGTGAGAAGTTTGCTGATGCTAATGAAGATCAAGCATTGAAAGTTGGTTCTAGTGAATCTTTTGTCATAGTTGAAGAAGCTCAATATTCTACTATGGTGGAAGAAGATTTAAGCCCTCCATAAAGTTCAAAAGGAGCAAGAATAAATAGTTCTAATGATGTTTGGACCTTAGGGTTTGATGGAAGTTGTGCCACCAATGGGTCGTGGGCAGGCGTTGTTCTTATTTCTCCAAAAGGAGAAGTCTTTCCTTACTCTTTTAAATTGCAGTTTTCCAACACCAACAACATGATTGAATATGAATCTTTGTTGTTGGCTATGGATGTTGCTCATAAAAGAGGCATCAAGAACCTCCATGCACAAGGTGATACAGAGTGAGTGGTTTGTCAGATAAGAAATGTATATTAGACAAGGAATGATATGTTGGCAATTGATACTCATCTGGATTTTAGTTGTTGTCATTGATGGAAACACACTTCAGGGGAGATCCAACAATCAAGGTAACTGAAATTCATATCATCGACATCAGGGAACCGATAGGCATGTAACCGGAAAAGTTAGAACCAACATTCTAAGGACCACATAAGATATTGATCTGACAAACGTGGAAGTGGCAACAATCATATAGTTTTATGTTTATATTTTTTCTGGGTCGGCATATCTCATATCTTTTGTTATATGATTGTAAGCTGACATAAGGCATTTATGTTTATACATGTAAATGGGTATATAAGTCAGTTCGGTTAGGTTATTTTGGATAGACAAAGATGCGATAGGTTATGTGATGTTATGCAAGCGAGATCTTGATCGACAGGAAGCAAATGTAAACATCTGTAGTTAGTCTTGGGTATTTTTCTAGAGGATTGGAGAGAGATCTAAGTTACCAGTAAGGAAGGTTATAGTATAAACTGGTATAGACAATACTTAAATTGGAACTCATCCAACATGTCAGATGCACATTCAGAGTTCAGATTTTGTTTGTAATTGAGTATTTCATATCCGTAGTCAATGAGGATCCTTTGTGATGAGTAGTGTGCCTTCTTGCATGTGTAGGCCCCTCTTGTAATATTTATTCAGTTGGCTAGTGGATATATATTATGGGTCACCAATCCTAGTGTGGTTTTTCCTCTTTGAAGTTTTCCATGTATAAATCTTTGTGTTATGTTGTTGATTCTTGCAGTTGCATCTCTATTACTTGTCATTACTTTCTTTTATGCATACTAGTTAAAAAGTGGATTTGTTAATAAGGTTAAAAATACTCTAACCGTTAGAACACTGATTCACCCCCCCTCTCAGTATTCTTGGATCCCAACATGATAGACTTAAGCACTACTGCAACCTTGTGTGAGATAATATTGAAAGTTTTTATGCTTTCAGCATCTCAGTAGCACCCAGGGAATATAACCATAGAGCTGATTCTCTTGCAGTTTCAACCACTCTTTTAATTCCACACCAATATTTTGGTCAAGACATGTATGTCATTGAGTTTATCTGCAGATTGAGTGTGCTTGTTAATTGGGATCATTGGCAAATTTTTCAATGATGACAAATAAATTATAAATTTTCTTCAAACTAGGAATAATTTCAATAATTTGTATTTTGAGAGTAGTAATTCCTCTTCCTTTGAGTCAATATCAGATGCAACATCTAAGCCTCATAAATAAATTTTGCAGTTGAAGGGAAATAAAATCCCTAAAGTTCTGGTTTCACTTTAAAATTGTTTGACAAGCATGATCACTATATAAAAAAGAAACAAGTGAATCCAAAATCTTCTATGGGATATGATAGGTACAATATTGGATCAAAAGAGGATCTTAAGTTTGTAAATATTGGAAACAATTGCACTCTTGAAGAGAAGGACCCATTTATTCAACTCTTATGCCTATACATTAATGTAGTAATATACTCATATGAAGATCACAAGTCTTTTTATCCTAAGGAGGTGTAACATGACAATGTTCCTCTCAAAGATGGTGCAATACCCTTTTGGTAGAAGCAACGACAATATGATCCCAAAATTGCAGGTACCATTCTATCTAAAATTCAAAAAATGCTGAATGCTTGGATTATTTTTCCTATTCACCATTCAACATGGGTATCAAATATAGTTTTAGTCTGTAAAGAGAATGGATAAATTTGTATATGTGTGGACTTTAGAAATCTCAATTAGCTGTCACTAAAGGATAATTATCCTTTACCAAAAATGGATCAAGTGTTGCAGATAGTGACACGATCTCAAATGATGTCTATGGTGGATGGATTTTCAGGCTATAATTAGATTGAGGTAAGTGAATCAGATCGACACAACATTTCATTTACTACTCCATGGGGTACATTTTCATATCGCAAGATTCCCTTTGGATTAATAAATGCAGGTGCTATCTTCCATAGAGCTATGGACTTAGCCTTCCACGATATCCTTGATAGGTATATTGTTGTATACTTAGATGATCTCATTGTTTTCTCTAAAGATCATGAGAGTCATCTCTTTTATCTACAAAATGTGTTGAAAAGGTGTTGCAAGCATGGTATTTCACTTAGACCTAAGAAATCAGTCTTTGGGGTGACAAAAGGAAAACTCCTTGGACACATTGTGTCTACAGAAGGGATACAAATTGATCCTGAAAGAGTTAAATCCATTCAGAATCTTCCTTTGCCTACTAGCAAGATTATTATTATGATAAGCTTCTGGATTCAACTGCGTGTATTTTTTTTGCATCAATGTTTCAGATCAAAATCCATGATCAGGATGAGAGTGTCAACAACTTTCTCTCATCTTGATGATGGATGATGGATTTTGATCCAAAACGTTGATGCAAACAAAATAGACGCAGTTGAATCCAGAATCAACAACTTTCTCTCATCTTGATGATGGATCATGGAGTTTGATCCAAAAAGTTGATGCAAAAAAAATACACGCAATTGAATCCAAAATCTTATCATAATATTCATCATGAATTGTGGAAATTTAATATCATTGAGCAAGATTTTTATTCATTCTTTCTTTCTAAAGGTCAATTTTCTACAAGATTTATTCTTGATTTTGCTGAGAAAACTCATCATATCGTTGATATGATGAAATGTAAAACTAGTTTCTATTGGAGTCTAGATGGAAAGGTCATCTTTAGCGAAATCAAGGAGGTAATAGCCCATGCACCTATGTTGGTCTATCCAGACTATTCAAAGGATTTCATCATGTATAGTTACACCTCCAAGCATACCATGCCTACCATTTTAATGTAAAAAAATACAGAGGGGATTGAATCTCCAATTGACTTAATGACATGTCCATTGAAGTCTCATGAAATCAAATATTCCCTAATGGAAAAGAATGCTTATGCTATTGTCAAGGTAGTAAAGAATTTCAGATTCTATATTTTAAATTCCCATACCTTGGTTCTAGTTCCTGATACAACAATCAAGTCCATTCCAACTCAACAGGATTTTGGTACAAAGAGATGCAATTGGATTGCTAAATTCCAAGAATATGATTTGGAGATCAAGCCTACAAGCTTGTTCATGGGAAATGACTTTGTCAATTCATCACTGAGAACAACCAAGAGGGACAAGAATAAGACATTTCAGAAGATCTTCCCAGAGTATTGTTCGCTAGTACAACTGATGAATAATATTCAAACATAGCCTATTTTCTGACTTATGGTGAATGTCCAGTCCATTTATCATTCAAAGAAAAGAGGAATATAAAGCTCAAAGATGGAAACTTTGTTCTTTGAGATAGTGGTTTCTATAAATGAGCTATTGATGGTACATTCCCACACTATATTGATAAGGCACAACAAGTCAGATTATTAGAAACTTTTTATAATTTGGCATGTGGTGGACATTTCTCTGCACTAGTTACTACTCACAAGATTCTCAGAGAAAATTATTATTGGCCAACACTCTTCCAAGATGCTTGCAAATGGGTAAGTGTGTATGGTGTCAACAATTTGTAGGTAAGCAAAAGATTGCAGTGTTGCCTCTAAATCCAGTTGTGATTGAAGAACCTTTCAGGCAATAGGGAATTGATTTCATTGGATTCATCAACCCTACTTTAATTGCAAGTCACACTTATGTTCTTATAGTGACTAACTAATTCACCAAATAGGTGAAGGCAATTATGGTAAATCATGCCACTTCAGAGGTGGTATGCAAATTTCTTAAGGATAATATAATTTCCAGGTTTGACATTCCACATAAAATTGTGTCAGATAATGCATTTTCCTTTTCTTCTTATGAGGTAGCCTAGTATTGTTATGATTATGCTATTATCTTGGCTCATTCTTTTGATTATTATCTACAAGGTAATGGTCAGGAAGAATCAAGCAATAAGAATCTGGTTACCATCATACGTAAGCTTGTGGAAGGAAATCAGAGATCTTGGCACAAGGCCCTATATGATGCTTTATGGGCAGATATAACCACACCCAAAAGAGCTATTGGTATGTCACCATTTCAACTAGTCTATGGGATGAATACATAAAAACATATTACTTTGGAGTTTCCTACTTTAAAGTTACCTAAGGCAACTCAAGATGAGACATTTCAAAATGCCTTAGAAAATATAATAATGTTTCCTTCTCAGTTAGAGAAACAAAAAACACAAGTGGTAGACTAGATTACTAAACATCAAAAGCAAGTTAAGGTTCTCTTTGATAAAAAGGAAAAGCAAAGAGAATTTCAAGTTGGTGATCGTGTTCAACTTTGGGACAAACAGAGAGAGCCCAAAGGTATGCATGAAAAATTTGATACTCTTTGGTGTGAACCTTTCACCATGTGAGGCCCTACCCCGACGGATCCTGGTATTTTAGTGATTTTTATGTTGGAACTATTATGGATGCTTTATTTTTATGCATTATGGATATAGAGCTTTAAATGACCACAGGATGGGATAACATTGATATATTGATGCTTCATTTCTATGCATTATGGATATAGAATTTTATATGATTCTAGGATAGGATAACATTGAGATGGTGTATGTCATTTATTTGATTTGCAGGACTTTATTATGATTCTAGAAATATGATGCATATCTTATGAATGGATTAAATTTATGAGGATTATGATAAATTGCTTATGTGAATTTCTTTGTTATATGGTAAATTGATTTGTATGATGTCAATTGTATGTAGAGTGATTGATTTGTATTCTTATTTATGTGTTTAATATTATATGAGGCTATTTGGGAAATACTAATGTGTAAATGAGATGTGCAGGAAAATTATCCATGTGACCATGGAAACATTATGGAGAATCAAGCCTAGACCTATGTACGTTCGTAAAACCAGAGGTTGTCCATTTGGAGAGACAACACCTCGTATGTATCATATTTTATTCATAAACGTAAATGTTTGCATGTGTGTTAAATTGTATTTATTAATTTGTTTAATTTATAAATTTCAAAAGGGACAATTGCCATTTGTGTATTTGTGATGTGGAATTCTTTTTGTAGTGTCACTTGACACATGTATTGTATGTTGAGTTGGCATTGTCATGCCTCTTTTTGAGGAATTCATTTTACCAATGTTATATTTCTAAATTTTCCTTGAAGGTCCCAAGTAAACCTAGGATAGTGAGCCATTAGGAGGGTCAACTCAGAGTTGACCCGTAGGTAAACTTTGGGTGGACTTTCAAAGGGTTAAACCAACTCCTAGAGTCAGTTTTGGAGCATTTTTAGTGGGCCATATGGTGTACCTATGGATGAAGGCCAAATTTGGCCATGTGTCCACTCCCTAGGACTTGTTTAACCTCCCCAAAAAGTGAATTTCCAAAGATGACCGAATTTCATCTTTAGGAGAGCCATCCTTGGTTAGATAACCTTCTTGGTATGTGTCATTCCTTTTCTCCATTCCATTCCCCTATTTGAGGTGCCTTGGTTAGGGAGTGTGTAAGACTTTGGGAAGACCAACCAATGTGAGCTCTCACTCTACCCAAAAGGTTAGGAAAGAGTGAGAGAAGTCTTCTTAGGTAAGGGATTGAGACTTAGGAAGTTAATCACCCACTCTCCATCTTTGGAGACTAGATCTTGTAGTTTTGAAAACAAGTTTAGGATAGAATTTTTGGCTAAGTGTTGAAGAAAATAAGTGTGGATTTGGGCTGCTCTTCTCCAAACTATCCCTTGTAAACCCTTTGGCAGATTCAATGTTGGTTCAATCTCTTACTTGTATGTTGAAACTTTGTTTTTGAAAGATTTCTTGAATGTAGTTGTTTTCTTCCCTTGTGTTTTATTTGTGAATATATATATATATATATATATATATATATATATATATATATATATATATATATATATATATATATATATATATATATATATATATATATATATATATATATATATATATATATATATATATATATATATATGATCTCTCTTTTATCTTTGGTATGCATTTACTTGTGTTTTGGGAGTATCCAAGGCCATCTTACTCTTGGGAGGGTAGAATGGTCTTGGGGGTGGAAGGTTGTTTGACAGCCTTAGAGTGAGAGACTCTCTTTAAGAGAGTGATCTCAAAGGTTTGTTTATGTGACCCTTGCTGCATAGTTTTGTTTATGCATTTGGGGGTCATAAGGGGATATATTATGGCATGTATGCCTTCGGGGTCATAAGGATGTTGGGTCAAGATGGACTTGTGATGTGTTCTTGGTTGCCATGAGATGGCTTGTGATCTACTATCTTACAGTTCTCCTCAAGGTACTTGGTCCACTTCCACTCATATAAAAAATCAAATTATGTGATGATGTTTAGCCTTGGGATGGGAATGTGCATGTTTTGAGTTTTCCTTGCTTGTTTGTGTATTGTTTGAGTGTAACCCATCTAGGTCTTGGTCCTCCAAGCTCATGGGTGGCTTCTAGTAAACCTAGGTTGGAAGGTGAGCCCTCCATGGTCACAACTCTAAGATTTTGTATTACAAGTTGCTTTGGGAAGGGATTAAAGGAAAAGCTTTGGAATTGTTCCTATTGTGGTATCTTAGTTGCAAAAATGAAAGAGAAGAGTTTTTTGCTGTATTATTTTTGAAAAGGAAATGTATTTATTTATTTATGTCCTCATTTATTAGGAATGAGAGGCTAGTTAGGTATTTCACCCATTTGTAAAGTTGACATATTGTATTCAAAGTATTCTTATAAGAAATGCATTCTTTTGTTAAGTTGATATTGCAAAATATGGTTAAATGGATATTAGAGGAATAATAGTTCTGCATTTTTAATATTTTTAAGTGTTTTCTATACTATATTAATGTTGTTGTAATTTATTTATCTCTGTCAGTTATTCAAAAAAAAATGTAGAAAATATAGTGGAAATTAATGAAACAGTAAGGCATGAATGTCAGTAAGAGAAAAGTAATAATTTAGTTCTATTTATTTATTTCCTAATGCAAAATATGGTTAAATAGATATTGGGGGAAATAATAGTTTTGCATTTTTTTGATGTTCCTAAGTGCTTTCTAGACTATAATCATGCTGCTGGAATTTAGTTATCTCTTTCATTCATTTCAAAAAAAAAATGCAGAAAAATAAAAGTAGATATATTAATGTTTTCCTATAGTTAACTATATGGCATTAAAAATGAAAAGAAATGCAATAATTTTAATATGTTAGTTTTAGAAAATCTGCTTTTATGTGATTAGAAAATATGGATTTAAATAGAGAGAAGAGATCTAAATATTTCAATAGATTTAAACAAAAAACAAACAATAGTTAGTCTAATATACTTTGTTAAAAAAAAATTGTATCAAGATGTGTTTTTATATTAAATGGAGCAATGCACATTAACACTACACAAAAAAAAAAAGGGGTTAGTTCCACCTCCTATCATTTTTATCAGTCCAAATATGCATATACATGAAAGGGGTTCATACATTTTATTGTAGAAAATGAAATATACATCTATTGAATGTTGCTGGTTTTTCTTTATCTGTTAGTCAATATTTTACATTTTTCTTTTATTGCTGCATATTAAAAAAAAAATAGATCAGATATATATATATACCTAAATATATATATAATTTTAAATTTAACTAAATAAAAAAAACAAAAAACAAAAAACAAAAAATAAATTTTTGAAAACAAAAAATTTTGCAACCCCTACTCAAGGGTACCTTGGAGCTGAGGCTCCTGCGAGCCCCTGGGTGGTATAGGCCCTCTATGGCCTGCGACGAGGCGCCTCTATGGACCAAGACCCAGAGAGGCACCGCTGCAGGCCACGACCCATAGAGGCAGCCGTGGTCGCTTCCCGTAGGGACGCCGTGGCTTCATTGCGGCCGTGACCCGCAGTGGCACCCACGACGCCACTGCGGGTGACCCCACTATCATCCATGACCCCTCCAAACCATGCCACCACTATAAAATAAACGCTGCTACTGTAGATAGAACCCTCCCATGACCTCTCTCAAAAGCCCTCCACCATGGAAAATATAAGACCCTTGCATAACACATTAAACCCTAACCCAGTTCGGGTTAGGGTAGATAAGAAGTTTAAAAAAAAAATAGTTTGGTAATGTTATTTTATAGCATATAGTTAGGGTTTCCCAGGGGATTATTTTATATGTTAGGTTTAAGTTTTAAACTTTGGGGGTGAAAACCCCTTTCGAAGATGAAATGGGTAACCCCACATTTATTTGGGTTTTATTTGGTATAGTTGATTTATTTTTATGACATCATATATATATATATATATATATATATATATATATATATATATATATATATATGGATGTGTAAGTATAAATTTAGATTAGTTTTTCTAATAATATATATTATATATATGCTATATTTAAACATATAGGTATATAAAAATACATATATAAGAGGTTTAAGTTGAAATCTATTTGGTTTTGTTTTTATTAATAAATATTAATAAATACTTAATTAATAATTAAACCTTAGGGGTCTATTTATTTGGCCAACATTAATTAAAGTTTATAGGGCAAATTTTATTAAAGATTAACTTAACCTTTTAGTCAAATTTGAGACATTATATTTATTGGTCAACTGATTATTAAATTTTAAAATAATCTAAATGTTAGAATTAATTTAATTAATTCCTAGAGCAATTAAAAGATTATTTGAGATTAATAATGTCTCTTGTCAATTTAGTTAGAGATTGTTGTTTAAATTAATTTATTAATAAATAAAATAATAATGATTCTCTTGGAGAGTTATTTTCCGCATTGAGTTTAATTTCGCATGCTTGATTAAGTTAATTAGATTAACTTTAGTAAACAACTCTTTAATATTCCAGAGTTAAATCATAGTTAAGACAAGACTTAATTATTGTAGTTTTATTTTAGCTTAATTAGTTTTTATAAGGTTGTTTAAAAAAAAATTAAAAAAAAAAATTATTCCGTTTTTGCCCAAAATTTTAGGCATGACATTTTGGTATTAGAGCGAGGTTTCCAACACTAGGAACCTTTCTCCATTACGTTCCGCTTTAATTATTTAACTAATTAAATTTTTCTCCAAAATTATTTATTTATTTTATTCTATTTTATTTTCTCATAAGGATGTCTTCGACTACGCGACAAGCTCGCAAGCACGGTAGGGATCCTAGGCGTGCACGTATGGAACACAAAGATGTTGATAGGGAGGAACCGGTTCCGGAAGGGAACCCAGAGGATCCTCCCAAATGACCGATTGACCCAAGCTGAGACATCTTATTAGTGCTTCAGAACCTGATTGGGATAGTATAGGATAGGCTTCCAGCAGTTGACCATCATGCAAAAAACCAGAACTCAGGGAGCCATAGATCAGCAGTTAGGGAATGGAGTAGGAGTCCACTTCCTAATCCCTTAGAGGGCCAGGCTGAGCATGAGCCTGAGTCTGTTCATCTACCCAGACCACCTCCAGTAGCAGTGCTTGTATATTTTGAGAGAGCACGTCGTGATCCAGGGGATCTGATCAGAGAGGTTTTGCACCTCCAGCCACCATCTTTTGGGGGATCTACCGATGGGGTAGAAGCTGAGGCTTGGCTTTTGAGCCTAGATTGATGCTTTGCATTGCGTTCCTATGAAAGTAATCTGAAGGCACGAGTAGCAGTTCACCTTTTGAGAGGAACGACATCCACATGGTGGAGACAGGAGGAATACAAGTGTGGCCTAGTTGCAGACACCCTCACACGAGAGATCTTTACAGAGAGGTTCAGGGAGAGATACATGTTAGAGCACTTCAGACAGAGTAGGATAGATGAGTTCCACGATCTCTAGAAGAAGGGTCTCTTAGTGACCCAGTATGAGAGTAAGCTCACTGAGCTCCTACCATATGTGGATTACCTGAAGGACGAGAAGCTTCTTATCAACCGTTTTATCAGGGGACTGAATGCCGGGATAGCAGGACCAATGAGGATGGCTACTCTAGGAAGCCTTCTGTTTGCCATGGAGAAGGCCTTGATAGCAGAGGAAATTCATGTCAGGCCTCAAGACATGAGGGATCGGTTTTAGAACCGAAACCCTGCACCCCAGTCTTTTGGATTTCAGAAACCCCACTGGAAAGGCAACCGCAAGAATACATCGGGGTCCTTTAAACCCCCTCCTCCATAGCAGCCACAAGAGAATCAGAGGTAGAGGCCCCCTCAGGGAAAACAGGGCTTTAAGCTCAAGAAGTGGCATTCACAGGGTCTTAGGCCCGACCAGAGAGCATAGGGTACTTACACACCTCCGGCACGGACTCAGCAGTCCTCCTGGGGTGGGTATAGTGGTTCGAGCAAGACACGTAGATAGTCTTTCTCTAGGCCTCAGGGCGTATAGTTTCAGGCACACGGTGCTTGTTTCACATGTGGAGCCATGGGGCACATGGCGAGAGAGTGTCCATAGGGTCAGATGGTAGGTAGTCAGAGGATGACAGCATCAGAGCCTACGGTTGGGGATATGGACAAGTTCCATAGAGTCTTCGTAGTGGTTGACAACTGCCAGGGAGAACACCAGGCCACAGTTATTGAGGTTGCAGGTATGACCAGTGGTATCAGTGTTTCTACATTGTTTGACTCAAGAGATACTAACTCCTTTATATCTCCATTAGTTGTGGAGCATTGCGAGCTAGTGGAAATTAGGAAAGGTGTCAGTTGGGAAGTGGAGTTAGCTTCAAGGGCTAGAGTGTCAGTGGATTCAGAGGTTAGGGGATGTCAGCTCTAGATTGGTAATACCACCACCTTAGTAGACCTTAGAGTTACACCACTTGGATCTTATGGCATTGTACTTGGCATGGATTGGATTTACCCCCATAGAGCCAAGATGGATTGTTGCCAGAGAAAGATCAAGTGTGAGGATGATCATGGTTCTCCCATAGTAATCACTGGGATTCAGAGGCTCATGCCTCTTCGTATGATTTATGCTATGCAGCTTAAGCGGAGGATGCGAAAGGGATGCCAATTGTTTGCTATCACCATCAGTGATAGAGAAGAAGAAAATGATAAGGAGCCTTCCCTAGACGATCATCCCATCCTTGAGGAGTTTGCAGATGTGTTTCTATTCGAGCTACCTGGTATGCCACCTAGTAGAGAGATTGACTTCCACATAGATCTTGTACTAGGAGCCGAGCCAATTTCAAGAGCATGTTATAGGATGACCACAAATGAGCTTAATGAGCTCAAGATATAGGTTGAGGAACTCTTAGAGAAGGGTCACATTCATCTTAGCATCTCCCCTTGGGGCGCACCAGTCATCTTCATGAAGAAGGACGGGTCCCTTCGGTTATGCATGTATTACAGGCAGCTGAACAAAGTGACCATCAAGAACTGTTATCCCTTGCCTAGGATCGATGATTTGTTTGATCAACTTCAAGGAGCTAAAGTGTTTTCCAAAATAGATCTGAAGTTAGGGTACCATCAGTTGAGGATTGTGGAGAGTGATATCCACAAGACCACGTTTCGGACCAGATATGGCCACTATGAGTTCACCATGGTCCCATTTGGTCTTATGAATACTCCAGTTATATTCATGAGTCTCATGAATAGGGTATTTCTCACTTTCCTTGACCGGTTTGTTATTGTGTTCCTCAATGACATATTGATATATTCTTAGAATGAGGAGCATGAGGAGCATTTGAGACAGGTTTTGCAGTGTTTGAGGGACAACCAGTTGTACGAAAGTTTGTCGAAGTGTACTTTCTTTAGGTCAGAGGTCAAGTACCTTGGGCATGTTATATCTAGTGATGGGATCTTAGTTGACCCATCAAAGATCAGAGCTATTATGGATTGGCTAGTGCCAACCAGTTTGACAGAGGTCCTGAGCTTCATGGGTCTAGCAGGGTACTAAAGACGCTTTGTTGAGGGATTTTCGTGAGTTGCACATCCCATTAAATCCCATCAATGAAAGGGAAACAAATTCGAGTGGACATAAAGGTGTGAGAGGGCTTTTCAGGATCTAAAAAGGGCACTCACTAGTGCACCTATTCTTATTGTGCCAGACCCCACGACTGATTTCATGGTATGCACAAATGCGTCTTTGGATGGATTAGGAGTAATCCTTGTATGCGGGAAAAGTGGGCTGATAAAACTTAATATGTGAAAATATTGGTAAATACTAGTCCACACACACACAGAGGACTTCTTGGTGCAAGCTATGGAGTAACAAAGTATTACTCAGCTTTCCAAGGTGGATCCCATGGTTCTCTATCTCACAATGTCCCTCAAACCAATGTTTTTGCTCTCAGATTACTGAGCAAAATGGTATAGGGATGGAAAATGCAAGAACGAGGGATGCTTTGATAGATTTTAGAATGAAATGCATCCTAAGCCATGCATGATTTTAGAATGCAATAAACTAGATGATAAGATGACAAGGTTAGTATGAGTACTATCCTAACATGATATATTTAGTCTATGATTGAGCTAAATGATAAAGAAAGTATTCTAAACATGCATATTTAGACTAATTTCTATTCCAAAGAGAGGCTAAAATGATGAACATAAAAATGATATGAAAGCTTGAATGTATTTGAGCATAAGTGTGATACTACAAATTTGAGGGATGATTCTTGAAAATGGAGGAATGAGAGCTCTATTTATAGCAAGAATAGGGCAATGGATGGTCAAGATCGAATGGTTTAATCAAGGGTTGAGTTTGAAAGTTGGGGATCCATGTTTGCAATTTGCACCAATGGAATGGTGACAAGTGTCAACATAGGGTTGGGTTGAGAGAAGGGGTTGGAGGCATTAAATGCTTGAGAAGACCTCATGGTTATCTAGAAGGTAAGGGTCAAGCTTAAATTAAGATTACCCAATGGATTAAGAGTTAATCCAAGGACAAACCTTTGTGCAAATGATTAAGAGATAATCATGGTCAAAGCATTAAAGGCCTGATGAGACCCTTGGGTTGGGTGAAGGTTGAGTTAAAACAAATGTTTTAACCATGTAAGAGGGTTTGAGTTAACCATTAATGGTTATTGGAGACTTTGGGGGATTAAGTGGTTGAAAGTTGGAAGCCTTTAATGGTTATCAAAGACTTTGAGGAATTAAGTGGTTGAAGACTTGAAGCCTTTAATGGTTATCAAAGACTTTGAGGTTTTGAGAAGTGACTTCCCTTTGCTTAGGGATGTGACAAAGTTTAGAAGATGGGTTAGGATAATTAGAAGCTATTAGAAGATTCTAGAAGGGATTAGAAAAGGGTTTGGGATTTTGCAAGTGGATGGAGGGATAATAGGATTTAATTGAAATAAAGTAATTTAATTCAATTTGGTTGCAATTTGGGGAAATTGAATAAATTAGATTTATTCAATTTAGGATAACTATTTAATTAAATTTGAATTTAATTAAAAGTGGATAGGGGGGGTTTAATTGAATAAAATGATTTATTCATTAGATGGGTATAGTGAATTTTATCTAAATAAATTGAGTAATTTACTTAAGAAAATAGAAGAATGTGGATAATTTAATTAAATTGGATTTAATCAAATAGAGAAATGAACATAAAATATTCATTTAGGAATATGGTCATTTTTATACGTCTACATTTTGCCCCTCTTTGAAGTGACGTGTGTGCACATGTTATTTCAAAGAAAATGATATGTTTTTGTGATTTATGATCAAATGCAATTTTTGTGTCGCTCTTATGATTTGCAAGTCGTGCCCCGGATTTGATTTGATGTGTGATGCCCCAGATTCGATATTTTGATGGTGATACCGGATTTGATTTGATGTATGATGAGTTGCGTACCTTGTTTCAAGTTCAATGTGTGAATCCTGATTTGTGTTACAAGCTGATATGGGTTGGAAACATGAGTTGTGTTACAAGCTGATATGGGTGGGAAACTTGAGTTGTTTTACAAGTTTATGTGATTGTGGAGATTTGAGTTGTGTTACAAGTTTTGATATGGTTTTTGATAACTTGAGTTGTTTTACAAGTTGATATGAAATGATAGGATTTTGAACTTGATGTAGATGAGCAAATTGTTTCATGTTGTTGATGTGAGTTTGATTTTGATATCTTTGTTTTGATGTGGAAACTGATATTGGATTTGATGTTGAGATTTGATATGATAATGCCCCCTCGGGAGATCGTTCATGCACACAAAGCATGAATGATCTCTCGAAAGAAGAAGAATGTTGTTTGAAAGATAGAAGAGTAGATAGTGATGGCATGCATGGGTTTGATAAGATTGATTAGATTGATTGGATTGAGATTAAGATTGATTTCAGGTATGACACCTCCTGTATAAGACATGGATGATCAAGCGTCTAGTTTCAGGAATGATATCGCCTGTATAAGACATGGATGATTGAGCATCTGGTTTCAAGAATGATACTGCCTGTATAAGACATGGATGATCAAGCATATAATTTCAAGAATGATACTGCCTGTATAAGACATGGATGATCGAGTGTCTGGTTTCAGGAACGATATATCCTGTATAAGACCGATCAAAACGCCTGGTTTTAGGAACAATATATCCTGTATAAGAGCTGATCAAAACATTTGGTTTCAGGAACAATATATCCTGTATAAGAGCTGATCAAAACATTTGGTTGCAGGAAAGATACATCCTATATAAGACATGATAGAAGATAGTTTGGAAGAATGATGAAGATAGTTTAGAAGAATAATAGAAGATAGTTTAGAAGAATGATAGAAGATAGGTTGGAAGAATGATGAAGATAGTTTGGAAGAATGATGAAGATAGTTTAGAAGAATGATAGAAGATAGGTTGGAAGAATGATGAAGATAGTTTAGAAGAATGATGAAGATATGAAAGTGAAGAAAGATTCCATGATGGTGCGATAGATATGCATGCGAGGGATGCAATGATGAGTGATGAATGATATTTTGAAAATGAGATGTATGATATGATATGCAACTAATTGTAAAATGATATGCAACTAATTGTAAAATGATATGTAGCTATGTGTAAAGTGATATGCAACTATGTTTTTGGTAGCATCCTCATTCTGCATTTGCCATCCGATATAGCCATTTGTTTGCTTTCTTTGTAGATATCATCATTGAGCATTGATTTGTTTAGGATATGTTGAAAATTTATACAAGCATAATGGTATAATTGAACCAGAATGACCTGAGAAAAATTTACATGATATTTAATTTTGCAAGATAGCACAAGCGTCAATGTATAATTGAACCAGGATGACCTGAGTGCGTATTGCGTAATCATACAAGAGTTGACCTTTGTCCCATACAAATTCAAAATGTCCTCAGAGATATGCCGCTTGATTTCTTCATAGGACAAATTTGCATGGTAAAAGACTTCACTCACAGATAGAAGACAAATAAAACATCACATTCCTTCCTTGCTTCTCTAGTCGTAAGACATCCTTGAGTCACTTAGGAGATATGATAAGCAAAAATTAACAACCATAAGTAAGCATGCATGCTATTGGAAATGTATTCTTGTCAATTAAAACATCTTGCAAATAGATCTTTGTTTAGTTGAAATTAGTTCAAGTCTATGATGTTTAGCCTTCTCGTATTGTCGTTTGGTATTTGTTGGTTGTTTTGATCCTTGTTGTCTTGCTACGTTTTTGGTCTGATGTTGAAAGTCTTGAAGGCAAAATGCCCCTAGCGAGGTCAGGATTTTGCCCCTTGTTGTTGATACTAATTTGATATAGATATGTACACTGATCACCTAGCCATGGTGGGATATTATTTGGATAATTGTTTCAGATAAACCAAGGACAGTGACTACACTAAGTATGTCCAAGATTGATAAGCATTTGTGAATTTTTGGTGATGCCTCAGATGGATGGATATGATATGTACAATATGATTTGTGAAACATGTATTTCCATCAATTGATAAAGATTTGGTTGATGATTGATAAGAATGTCTGGTTTCATTGTTATGATTTGGTTGATGATTGATAAGAATGTCTGGTTTCAAAGAGTGAGTACCCCGTATAAGACCGATCTGTCTGGTTTCGAGTGTACCTATCCTTGTATAAGACATGTTTGATGTTGATGTTGATTTCAAGTAATGAATTGATTAACAAGACATGTGATAAGTTTGATTGTAGACTTTGAGGGTGTTCTTGTTGTTGATCTGATTTGATGGATGGTCCATGTGTTCATGCTTTGATTTTTTTTTTTTTTAGTTTGTGGATATTTTGATGTTTTTTAGTTTTTGGATATTTTGAGTTTTTTGAGTTTTTGGATTAGAAGAAAGATGTATTTGGTTGCCCCAATGTATATCAAGACAAGGAATGGATGAAAGGATGATTGAACCATTGAGGTGGAAATAGATTTGTTGTCCATAGTTTTGATCAAGATCAAGGATGAAAAAGGTGATATGGATAGAGATAGGATATAGATAGCACTGGATGATGGAAGCAATGAATAGATAGGATAGATAGATATGAATTAGAGTGAAGCAAGATTGTAGAAAGAATTGGATGATAGAAGAAATGAATAGATAGGATAAGGGATATGGATTAGAGTGAAGCAAGATTGTAGAAAGAATTGGATGATAGAAGATATGAATAGATAGGATAAGGGATATGGATTAGAGGATATGGGAGATATGGTAGGAAGAATAGAGTGGATGAACTTTGCCCCCAAGCATAGAGGTTTCCATTTGCAAAAAGGTGATATGTAAGATTGTCATAGTATTTAGCACCATCTGAATAAGTGTTTCCGAACTTTTCAAAGATAGAGACCCAACCCACACTTAGAACCTCTGGAAATTTCAACTGAACATTTCTAGCAACTAGGAAGCAGACTCAAAAGGGAATAAGAATCCCAAACTGGATCAAGGTACTTAGTCTTTGATTACCCATGTGTGTGCAAGTGGGTTCATTTTGGCTCATATGATCATTGTAATCTTCAGAATCCAACATGGCTAGCTACATGAGTTACCTTGACTTCAAAAGCATCCTGGATAGAGCCTCGCTGCCAGCGAGCGTCCATAGCCCCGACGAGGTTATCGCTGTAATCTCACAAATATTGCTCCATTGCTAGCCAGACATCCATAGCCCCGATGGAGTTACTTGCATGTTCCCATAGCCAATTATTTTGATATTGGATTTCATTGCATTTTCCTTTTCTTGATATTCATTTTCTTGCTCATGCTTTTGATACTTCTCTTTTTTTTTTTTTTTTTTTCTCTTTATTTTTCTTGCATTGGCTTGTAAGTGATGAAACTTACATGGGTCTGATAATTACAGTGGTGCTGAAGCAAGATTTTAGATTTTTCACTAGCCATGTCTTCAATTTAAGAGATCACAATGATTTAGAGAAATCGATTAAGTGTATGAGATATAGTAATCAAAAGATGTCAGTACCAAGATACGATAAGTGGTTCTTTTCTGGATTGAGTGTGTATCCTAACCAAAAGAAAATGTTAAAGAGGAACAACCTCGGATTCTAAAGCATTTCATGAATAGATATCTAGGAAAAGGACTGGACATTAGATTCGAGCATGGGCAAGTATGTGACAAAATGACACAAATTCCTATTGTTGGGACTAATTAAAACTGAGTCAAGTTTATAGGCCCATTTCAAAAATTTGCCCGACATTTCCGAATGATTAAAATGAGTCAGTTTGAATGGCCTAGTTAGCAAGGCGGTAAAATGGAGCCAGTTGATTTTCAGAGGGTAAGGCTCGGGATTCATGTCCCACACCTTTCATTTGGCCTATTTAGTGATGTGCAACTTTCAGAATTCATTTTGGATAAGTTTATGAGGTACCCATGTTGAGGGGTGAGCTGGAAGTGCATTTTAGGCACAAATGCAGATTTTATGGAGTAGCCTTCTTTGAGCGATTACATCTTTTGCCTTGTTAATCGTCATGAAAAAATTCAAAATGGATTCAATTGTATGCATTAATGTGAGTCACCCTGCAAAATTTTAGGTCTTGACGAATCCATTTGCTTAGTTTTCAAAACCGAATCCGTTTGCAGTTTGTGTGTTTTGGCAAGTCTCTGTTTCGACAGCTAGTCGGAGCCTTGTTTTGCACAATTGTAAAAATTTCCTCAGTAAGAATCATGCCAAAGTGTTTCTTCCAGGTTGATGTCAGTATAAATGGTGAGCTACGTTTCAAATTTCAAGTCCTTATGAATCCGTTTGCTCAGTTTTCAAAGCTCAATCCGTTTGTAGTTTGTGATGTTTGCACAAGTGTAAAAATGTCCCGGTGAGCGTCATGTTAGAATGTTTGTTCTGGGCTAATGTTGGTATAAATGGTGAGCTACATTTCAAATTTCAAGCTTTTATCAATCCGTTTGATCGGTTTTCAAAAGGACTCATTTTGCCATCAAATTCAGTTATCCGCACTTCCAGTGTTAGATCAGTTAATGTAGCCGTTTTGGTGAGTGCGTCGTTTGCATCCTGTCAGTCGGGTGATCGAACTGAGAATTCAAAGATTTAATATGTACTTAAAGGTACCTATGTTCCGAATTTGAGAGCCTACGGAGGTCGTTTGATGTTTTTGAGAAAGGTATCATGTGTTGCCAGAACATTGACTTCATCAGGTCCGCAGTGTCGACAAAGCCAGTTGGCCATTTTTGGAAATTAATATCTCTTCGCTCGGGACTCGTCTTGAGAAACCGTTTGGTAGATGTCATCCTTGTATATCAAAGTACATGCCTGTCAGATGGCGAGCTCCAAAAAGGTGTTTTGATAGGTTTGAAAATTACGTCTTCGCGATTAAATGCGAAAATTGTGGCGTAATTGCCTGGAAGTTGTAAATTTCAGTCTGATGATCCGAAAACAATGCCGATCGATTCCGGAGGTATGTTTGAGGTCCATGAAGCATTCCAGGGGTTAGTTGCATGAAAACAAAAATTTTTTTTAGTCAGACCCACTTTGGGGCCCGACTTGGCTCATGCCTGTGCTGTATTATTTTATTGGCGACTTTGTTTATTGAGGAATTTTAGAATATTTAAATGTGGATTGTGATGCAATTGGCATGTGAGTGCAAAGTAAATGGGATGTGTTTTGAGAAGGTTTTTTTTTTGAAACATTCAGCCAAATGTGTTTTGGCGACTGGTGTAGTGTTTAAAAGAGGAAATGAACTCCCAGCAAGTGCATATTGGCAGCCAATGTTCTTCTTGGTGTAGTGGTGAATGAAGAAGCAATTAAGAAATTCAAAGCAAATGCACAGACAGTGTTGAAACCAAGTGTGTGTGCTTCGAAGGGGTTACAAGAGATAATGATGTTGAGCAACATATAAGCCAAAATGAAGATCAATAGGTTTTCAACTTGGTAATGTGCCAGAGCTTCAAATTTTTCAATCTGATTTGCTGGAAGAAGATCTTTGTGCAAATCAATGATGTGATCTGGCATAGTTGTCATTGCAATGGGAAATAAAAGCTTTCAAGCAAAGTGCAAGCAGCATTCAAATGTTTCAAGCAAATAAAACCCCAACATTCTCCCCCACGTGACTGGTGAAAGAGGGAATTTTAAAATCAAATGGAAACTTCTGCAGTCTCCCCTCCCTCACCTGGTGTTTGGGAAGCAAAAAAAAACCCAGCAGCAAATTAAACTTTAAACAAATGTCCAGCAACCAGATGTATAACGTGGGAAAGATGTTGAAGTTCCAGCCAAATACATTGGCAACTCCTCCCTGTTTATGGCACGTGGTAGCTGGAGAAAGGCATTTGTAATGCAAAGTTCTGGTTGCAGTAGCAATATCCTCCATTATGTGCTTTCCCTCTGGTTGCACCAGCAACAATGGTAGAAACCATCAGTAAATGCATCATGGCTGGTGTAAAGCCATCTTCCCAAAATCCATGTGATGGGTGAGTTGTTGAAGCAAAATGTAATTTTGAAGAAGTTTACACAACAAATGAAATCAGTTCCTCCCTGCTGGACATGATTGTTGGAGGGCATTGAAATGTTATTTTTTTTAAATAAAGGCAATTGGCTGGTATGAAGCCATACCCCCCTTGCTACCATGGTGAAACAAACAATGTGCAGCAGGCTTCGCGTGGTATGAGGAAGAAGCAAACATAAAAACTTGCAAGAAAGGGAAAAATGCCATTGAAAACCAAGAAAACCTTCAAAATGCAGTCCCAGGCTTAATGTTTTAATCCCACATTGGCTGGGAAGTGGGATATTTTAATGTTTATATGTTAATTCACACAATACCAATATGTCTAAGCCATAAAGGTTTTTGACAAATGGTGCCTATGGGCGCCCAAGGCGGGCCCATGTGCGAGCATACTTCCCGGGGCGACGGAGTTAGGTGAGTTGACGAAGACCAAGTGGACCCCTCGCAGGCACGCTTCTCGAGGCAGATAGGCAAAATTTTGCAGAGGAAGGTCGGGTTAACGAGTGAGTAGGTTCGAGATGGATCAACGGTGCACGCTATTTCGCGAAGGGAAGATGCACGTAGTTTAAACCCCGCGAAATAGCGAAAGTGAACGAGAGCCGTCCACGTGGCGCACAGGTGGCAGTCTAGTGGCGATGACATGGTGCTGAGGTGGTGTACACGTGGCGGCCAAGTGACGGATGAGTAAGCAAACATGTGGCGGTGATGAGGTGTCATCCCAGGTGGCACCCAGTGGACCCCATCGACCAATCGGAGGCCGCCACGTGGCAAGGCATCAGAGCACAAATGGAGGCAAAAATCAAAATTAAAATGAATAAATGATATAGTTTAAACTATAGAGAAATTCGAAAAATTTAAATGATGGGTCCATGTTGAGGATTAATTCGCCCAGGGCTCAATTTTTTGCCAAAGTATAAAATGTTATATGTTTTCGGAAAGCTCTCAGAGTGAGGAATCTGATTATGAGGTTAATTTTGACAAATGTGGGATATTTTGGAAGCAGTTTCCATGGGAACAAAATTCAGTTAGAGGGGAGACACTTGACAATTTTCAGTTGTAGATTTGTTTTTCTTCCCTTCTCTTTTTAATCCCCATTCTTCTCAGTTGTAAGGGTTCCAGAAATTTGGAAAATGCTCCAGATTTGATGGCTTCCACTTTCTGAATATCATGACCCAGATTTGTGAATGCTTCTGTTTGGTTTCAGGGTACAGAGATTGCTTTGCATTGTTGTAAATGTGATTTTAGTTGCAGGTCTTGCTTGTGTCAGGCATGAGTAAATTCCTCATAGTACTATCTCTAAGTATGCATTTCATTATCATAAATTGAATCCTCAAGGAGGATGAAGATTTGTCAATTTTAAGGAAATTGTGTGACTGTTTATAGGTATCCTTCAAGGAAGGTTTTAAATTCTGTAGTCAGTCATGAATGATGAAATGTGTATCCAGATCTGATAAATTTGTGAATGAATCAAATAGTGCATTAATATAAGGTATTGGTGCATGAATATTTTGTTTAAGGAGAATAAGCTTGCATCTATGATTCATATTTGTAGTTGTGTCTGTGACTCTGTTGCCCAATAAAAAAGGCACTGGTCTTGCGAGTTTGGGGATGTTTTCAGATATATATTTTAAATGACAAATCTAATTTCCCTTCATGTTTAGGGGTGTTTGTGTTCCATTCTTTCCAAGCTCTGTTTCATCCTATTGTTTGTACAGATCTAGCCAATTTGTAATGTTTCTTAACCTGTTGAGCTTGTGAAATGATTTATTTTCTTAGCGTTGATGCAGTTATGTGTCCGTAATTGTTGTATTTAATGCATCAAAAGGGTGTCCCCCCCTAGGTCTAGCAGAACCTGAAGTGCAGGAGGATCATTAGGATCTTATGTTATGTTTTCCAAGCCCTGAGGTGTTTCATTGATTGAGATTGGCTATCTCATAGATAGATTTACAGGTATCTTGGGTTATCACTTTTGGTGAACAACACCTATTTCACAGATGAAAGATTTATGCAAAGGATTGAATGAAAATGATGGAAGGATAGAAAAGAGGTGTTGGATAATAGATAGAATGTTTGAAGATTTGTGCAAGGATAGATAGAAATGTTTTCAGGATGAGTGTTGGTACTTGAGAAGTGATGAAGAGATGGAGGAAAATTGAATTTTGGGGACAGAAAGACCCAAAATAGATAGAGAAAATGATAGAAGAATATATTTGGGAAGATGTTTAGATAGAGGGTTGAAAGAATTTCAAAGATGTGCTCCTCATTGATCTTTCTTATGGATCATTTGAGGTGATGGATTTGTGGATGGAGGGAGGTAAGGACCCAAGATGGATGAAAGGGATGGAGAGTTTTATTGTGGAATGAAAGGACCTAAGATAGATTTAGAAGAAGAAGAGTTTGACTTTGGATTGAAAGGACCTAAGATAGATTTGGAGGAAGAAGAGTTTGTCTTTGGAATGAAAGGACCTAAGATAGATTTGGAGGATGAAGAGATTCCTTGATCTGGATCATGACTTGGAGTAGGATCAGTTGAGTTTGTGATTTTCTCTTGATTTTGAATTAGAATAGTGGAGGAGATGGAAGGGATATCATGATTTTATGGATGTTGAATGGGACTCTGCTCTTGAGATGAAAGAGGGTCATCATGGATGGAATACCAAAATTTTAGGGGATCATCATAAGATTCTTGACAGGTGGGATCTTGATCAAAAATGGGATTAGATTGGAGAGCCATGATATCGTGATCTTGATTTAGGCTAGGACTCATTTCCTTTGACTGAGTTTCCTTTTTCTCGGTTTGATGATGAATGGTCATATGAATGATCAAAGTTGATGTTTTTGATAGGTTGATGTAGAGAAATTTACTCCTTTTGGTAAGGGTCTTAGGACAAGGTTGTCTCTTCTTTAACTTAGTTTTGTGATGAAGACTTGTTCGTCTCAAAATATGAGGAGTGGTCATACACAAATGATCAATGGTTTCCTTCGATGTTTGGATTGAGATACTTCGTTTGGAAACTTAAGTCTACTTTTATCAAATGAAGGTTTAGATGCCCCCTCACGACAAAATGTGTCAAATGATATGGATAAAGTCTCCCGATATAGAAACTTGATTTGACAACTTAAGGTTTAAACTTGGTATGTTGTTTGATAGAATCCTTTAGATGATGGACCTTTTGATCAAGGTGATGATAATACCTGATTTTGATAGGATAAAGCCTTATCTTTAGCTAGTTTTGGATTTGACAACTTTTGTTCTAAGACCGACTTGTTTGATTTGGAAATGATTTCTCTGGTGTTTTGATTTGATTAAAAGTAGACTTTTGACAGTATGCTCTTGTCTTTAAGGGTTCTTTGTCAAATGTGCTGGATTTGTTTTGGATATAACGTTTGATGTGATGAAGGAATACCCAATGAGATTTGAATAGTTGACGATTGATGTATAAGAACTTGTTTCTTTTGATGAATTTGGAAAAACTAGGTTGTTGTTTCTTCAACGTGATGTTACGATAAATGTTCTTTCTTCTCAGAATATGAGGATTAGTCATGCATGAGTGATCAATGGTTTCCTTTGATTGGTTTGGATTCAGTTGATCTTGTTTGAAAAATTTCAAATCTTACTTTATCAGAGTGAAGGTTTAGATGCCCCTTCACGACAAAGTGTGTCAATTGATATGGATAGAAGCTTCCCGCTATGGAAACTTGATTTGACAATTTGAAAATTTTAAACAAGTGGTGTTTGTGAGATAAAATCCGTAAGATGGTAAAGGATTCTATTGATACTAATGATGAGGTTTCCGCATTATGATAAGAGAGACATCTTTTATTGTGCGATTCGTTTAGGATTTTACAACCTTTGTTTTGACACAAATTAGCTCAAGAACTAGTCTTAACAGTTTGTTTTTGCTATTCTTGTTTGATGAAGATGATGCTGATGAAAAAAAGTTTCTGAAAATGTTTCTAAAAATTTTAAAAATTCCTCCCAGTTTTGCCCTCTATTTTTCTGTTTTGATCATGCGCTAAGCCAGAAACTAGATTCGCTAAAAAAAAATTCTCAACGTGCTAGAGAAAAGACTCCACGCGCTACACTGCCCCCTGATACGCGCTAACTGGTTTATTTTTCTTTTGTCTTGGTTCAAAAAGGTCACGCACCAATATGGGCCACCAATGCGCTAACTGTTAAACCATACGCGCTAAAGTTTGGCTTCCACGCGCTAAGATGATGCTTCAATGCGCTAAACTGTTTTCAAAACGCGCTACTTGAAACTACTAGAATTGGATTTCTATGAAGCGCTAATGTTAAGACTTAATGCGCTAAGGTGAAGGTTTAAGGTGCTAAAAGATGGTCCCCATGCGCTAAGAAGTTGCTCTCACGCGCTAAACTGCTCTGATATATTTTGACTTGGTTGAATTTCTGTGATTTTTAGAATTTTTTTTTTTAACACTTGTGATTTTGATGGATGATTTCTTTTTGGATACTCAAGCTTACTATGTCGAATAGATAAATTCTTGATCACTTGGTTTGATATTCCCCTAATCTTGTTGGATGAAAGTCTTTCCTAAAGATAGTTGAAATGTTGATAACCATCTCAAAAGATGTTTTGTTAGATATGGAAATCTTCTCCACTTTATGATTCTTCCTTGTTTGAATTGACTTTTGAGTTTGATTGTTGGATACTTTGCAAGATATTTTAACATTTGTGACAAGAATACATAGCACACATGAAGACAATGATCATCCTAATGCTAAACATTGAGTGTATATTCTTTTGAGGATGTGTTCAAATCTCCGATGTTATCACTAGTTTGATCTACAACAAAAGACACATCAGATAGACTCTTTATTCAAAGGTCATTGACAATATCATAGCCCACTAGTCTCGATACTCTGTCAGCTCAAACAGCTTTGTCACCCCTAGAGGGCGCCCATTTTTTTGCGTTTTGCCAGAAATTAACTCAAAGTGAATTGCTTCACAATTGAGTAGTTATCTTGGGAGATATATGGTGAGTAATCTTGGGGGCGGATTCTTCCCCACCCTTGCACTATGATATTGCCAATGTTTGGCAACTGACTCGGTTCAAGGTTTCTATTTCTAAGGTTCGTAATCAGGCTTCCTGTTCGGCCGTCAGTGATAAACTCCCTCAGGAGGCTTCCCAACCTTTAGAACAAAGGCTTTACGTATCGCAAGGATACTGGGGGAAGGCTAATCGCTACGCATAACCGTTGAAAGGGATTTTCGTCACCCTCCACTTTTGATTATAGTGGGTTGGAACACTTGGCATCAAAGCCGTTTCCCATTTAGGTCGTTCCCTTCACACCGGCCATAAAATGGCTTTAAGAGTTTTTCAACCCCTCGGGAAGGCAGGCCTGCTAAAGGATGTAAATGCTTGAAGTACATAAAGCTTAAGAGTGGTTTGACTTTTTGGTCACCTAGTTATGGGGAGAGCATATACCTTCCACTTTCGAGACAAGGCAATCAAGTTGTTCTTTTTAGCCTTCAAGACAATGATTTTCTAACTTCTATTTGGAGATGTTGCTCCAATAAGCATGATGTTCTTTTTAACCTTTTATAGCAAAGTGTGTATTTCCAAAACTTTTGTAAAACAAGCCTGGTCAACAAAAGTAAATCGTGATTTTTGGTCAACAAAATTAAAGTCGATAGGGGAAAGTTTTCCCTCTTTGCTTTGCACAAAATGAAGATGAGGTTCTTTTACTTTGCAAAATGAAGTGAATCCTTTTAAACACCAAAGGATGGTGAGGTTCTTTTAAAAACTTTTGGCAAAGTAAAGATTGTTGGTTCTTTTTACAACTTCCAAAATGAAGTGTTTTTCCTCTAATCTTGCAAGAAAGCAAATATGAAGTTTGTTGTTCTTTTTACCTTGCAATAAAGAAAAGATGAAATTTTATTTTAAAACACCAAAAAGGAAGGCATGAAGTTCATTTTATGCATCCAAATGAAATGATAAGGTTTATTTTAATTTTTGCAAAAAGGAGAGTGAGTTCTTTTTAACCAACTTTTGTTGAAAGAAAGTAAAAAAAGAAACTTAAAGCCTCTAAACTTGCTCCTTCCCCTGCACAAAAAATATTAGAACCTGCACACAGTCAGTGATCAAATGTTAGTGTGGGCTTACACAAGCCTAAATTCTGATCTTGGTTACAAATTTTACAATCCTGATCTTGAAATGCCCTGAAATTTGACTAAGTCTAAAATTTGGAAGATCTTCCAAAAACTAGATTTTGCATTATAACTCCTAGAGGTCTGAAACCCCTCTCAAACATCTTGACAATATATATGAAATATAACTTAAAGTATAAGAAAGAGAAAAGAGAAGAGGAAATGTCACTTATACTTAAATGTTATATTCCATATATATTATGCCTCCCACAAGCCTAATTTTTGACTCTGTCATAAATTTTTGGCTCTGCCAACTCTATGCGCTAAGAAATGATGTCTATACGCTAAGAAAAAACACCTACGCGCTATTATGTGCACCCAATGTGCTAAGCTATTTTTTCGATGCGCTATTCTATTTTTCTCCCACGTCGAGACCTACAGGAAAGTATTAGTGGAAGTCATGCGCTAAAGAAAGGACTTCACGTGCTAGAGTATAGACCCCACGTGCTAAACAATAAGCAGGATGCGCTAGATTGTTAACCGAATGCGCTACTCTATTTTTCTCTCGCGTTGATACCTATAGGAAAAGATTAGTGGAAGTCATGAGCTAAAGAAAGGACTTCACGCGCTAGAGTATAGACCCCACGCGCTAAACAGTAAGCGAGATGTGCTAGACTATTAACCGGATGCGCCAGGGAATGTTTCCCACGCGTTGATTCATGTTTCCCGCGGACCTGCAAAAGTGGTTAAATTCAAAAACTGATTTGATATATGGGGTCTAGCCCCACAGTGGGCACCAGAAATGTATGCGGGAAAAGTGGGCTGATAAAACTTAATATGTGAAAATATTGCTAAATACTAGTCCACACACACACACAGGACTTCTTGGTACAAGCTATGGAGTAACAAAGTATTACTCAGCTTCCCAAGGTGGATCCCATGGTTCTCTATCTCACAATGTCCCTCAAACCAATGTTTTTGCTCTCAAATTATTGAGCAAAATGGTTTAGGGATGGCAAATGAAAGAGCGAGGGATGCTTTGATAGATTTTAGAATGAAATGCATCCTAAGCTATGCATGATTTTAGAATGCAATCAACTAGATGATAAGATGACAAGGTTAGTATGAGTACTATCCTAACATGATATATTTAGTCTATGATTGAGCTAAATGATAAAGAAAGTATTCTAAACATACATATTTAGACTAATTTCTATTCTAAAGAGAGGCTAAAATGATAAACATAAAAATGATATGAAAGCTTGAATGTATTTGAGCATAAGTGTGATACTACAAATTTGAGGGATGATTCTTGAAAATGGAGGAATGAAAGCTCTATTTATAGCAAGAATAGGGCAATGGATGGTCAAGATTGAATGGTTTAATCAAGGGTTGAGTTTGAAAGTTGGGGATCCATGTTTGCAATTTGCACCAATGGAATGGTGACAAGTGTCAACATAGGGTTGGGTTGAGAGAAGGGGTTGGAGGCATTAAATGCCTGAGAAGACCTCATGGTTATCTAGAAGGTAAGGGTCAAACTTAAATTAAGATTACCCAATGGATTAAGAGTTAATCCAAGGATAAACCTTTGTGCAAATGATTAAGAGATAATCATGGTCAAAGCATTAAAGGCCTGATGAGACCCTTGGGTTGTGTTGGGACTGAATAAAATTGAGTCAAATTTTAGAGACCCATTTCAAAATTTTGCTCTACATGTCAGAAAAGCACCTAAACGAGTCAGTTTGAATGACCTAGTTAGCAAGGGGGTAAAATGGAGCTAGTTGATTTTTAGAGGGTAAGGCTCGGGATTCATGTACTACGCCTTTCATTTGGCCTATTTAGTGTGTTGCAACTTTCAGAATTCAGTTTGGAGAAATTTATCAAGTACCCGTTTTGAGGGGTGAGCTGAAAGTGCATTCTAGGCACAAGTGCAAATTTTATTAAGTAGCTTACTTTGAGCGATTATATCTTTTGCCCTGTTGATTGTCATGAAGAAATTCAAAGTGGATTCAATTCTATGCATAAATGTGAGTCAGCATTTCAAATTTCAAGTCCTTATGAATCCGTTTGCTCAGTTTTCAAAGCTCAATCCATTTGTAGTTTGTGATGTTTGCACAAGTGTAAAAATGTCCTGGTAAGCGTCATGTCAGAATGTTTGTTCCGGGCTAATGTTGGTATAAATGGTGAGCTACATTTCAAATTTCAAGGCTCTACCAATCCGTTTGATCGGTTTTCAAAAGAGCTCATTTTGCCATCAAATTCAGTTATCCGCACTTCTAGTGTTAGATCAGTTAATGTAGCCGTTTTGGTGAGCACGCCATTTGCATCCTGTTAGTCGAGTGATCAAACTGAGAATTCAAAGATTTAATATGTACTTAAAGGTACCTATGTTCTGAATTTGAGGGCCTACGGAGGCCGTTTGATATTTTTGAGAAAGGCATCATGTGTTGCCAGAACATTGACTTCATCAGGTCCGCAGTGTCGACAAAGCCAGTTGGCCATTTTCGGAAATTAATATCTCTTCACTCGAGATTCGTCTTGAGAAACCATTTGGTAGATGTCATCCTTGTATATCAAAGTACACGCCTGCTAGATGGCGAGCTCCAGAAAGGTGTTTTGACCACATTGAAAATTACGTCTTCGCGATTAAATGCGAAAATTGTGGCGTAATTGCCTGAAAGTTAAAAAATGCAATTTTATGATCCGAAAATGGTGTCGATCGATTCCAGAGGTATGTTTGAGGTCTGTGAAGATATTCCAGAGGCCAGTAGCTTGAAAATGAATTTTTTTTTAGTCGGACCCACTTTGGGGCCCGACCTGGCTCATGCCTGTGCTTTAATTTTAATGGTGAAATGTTCTTTTCTCCTGGCAATATATGTGTATCTATATTGGATCAATTTGAATTCACTAGTCAGACAGTGAGAGAGAAGAGAAACTCCAATACCAAATGCAAATTGGTATGTGGAAAATTGAAAGGTTTTCAAATTAAATAGAGCTGGCATGTTTTGATGCAAATGCACTTGGCAGCCGTGGAGTGGAGTATGGTAAAGTTTTCTTTTTAAAAAACTTCAATAACATTCATATTGGCAAGTGTGTGGCAATGAATAATTTTTTTCTAACATTCAAAGCAAATGTAAACAGCAAATGGAATTGATGTAATTCCCCCTCACTCCACATGATGTTTAACCAGCAGCCTCTTTGAATTTAAAACTCAGAAATTTCCAACCGAATGCCCAACCAATTCTCCTTCACGTGGCTGTGGCTGAGCAAAGACATTGAAGTTTGGGCAAATGACAGTAGCAGGAGAGACATGGGCAATGGTTATTAATTTTGAACTTTCAGCAATGTAATTGACAGCCATTAAATCAAACTTAGTAGCCAATAAATGATGTTTTCTTGGGCTACGTTGAGGATGAAGTGTAGTGTTGTGAAAGGCAATGAAAACAGCAAGTCCTCCCCCCTCTCACATAACATTAACAGCAGACAATATAAAGCATTAACTAAGTGCATTAGCAGCTCATCCTCTGCATGGTTTTGGGGAGCATAATGAAACCTCCAACAGCAAGGGCAAATAAAAACGTGAATCATCCTCTGCATGGTGGTTTTTTAAAAGGAAGCCATTTAAATTTTAAAACAAATACAAATGGCATGAGACAATAGCAGCAATCAAAACCAATAATGCAAAATGTAATAGAAACCCCTTATGTGTCGCTGTTTGGAGGCCATTTTTTAACATGTAGCAAGTGCATGTGGAGGTGTAAAGCCAATGTCCGTGACTTTGCCAACATTTTCCCTCCCTCACGTGCTGTTTGAAGACCAACATTTTCGATCAAATCTGGAAATCGCCATTAAAACTCAAGAAAAGAGCTCAAAAAATGCAGCTACAGGAAGATGCATATATCCCACATTGGCTGGGAAGTGGGATATTTTAATGTTTATAAGCAAATCCTTACTATACTATAATGTCTAAGCCATAAAGGCTTTTGACACAAGGTGTCCATGGGCGCCCAAGGCGGGCCCATGCGTGAGCATGCTTCCTGAGGTGACAGAGGAGTTGACTGGACGAAGACCAAGTGGACCCCATGCAGGCATGCTTCCCAAGGCAAACAGGCGAAATTTTGCAGACGAAGGCCGGGTTAACGAGCGAGCAAGTTCAAGAGAGATCAACGGTGCGCGCTATTTCGCGAAGGGAAGATGCATGTCGTTTAAACCCCGCGAAATAGCGAAAGTGAACGAGAGCCGTCCACGTGTCGTGATAGGTGGCAGTCCAACAGGCGGGTCCCAGTGAGGTGGCACACAGGTGGCAGTCCAGTGGCGATGACGTGGCGGCCAAGTGGCAGTGACGAAGCAGATGAAGTGGCGATGATGAGGTGTCATCCCAGGTGGCGTCCGGTCAACCTCATCGACCAATCAGAGGCCGCCACGTGGCAAGGCGTCAGAGCACAAATGGAGGCAAAAATCAAATTTAAAATGATTAAATGATATAGTTTAAACTATAGAGAAATTCGAAAAATTTAAATGATGGGTCCATGTTGATGATTAATTCGCCTAGGGCTCAATTTTTTGCCAAAGTATAAAGTGTTATATGTTTTCGGAAAGCTCTCGGAGTGAGGAATCTGATTATGAAGTTAATTTTGACAAATGTGGGATATTTTAGAAGCAGTTTCCACGGGAACAAAATTCAGTTAAAGAGGAGACACTTGGCAATTCAGTTGCAGATTTGATTTTCTTCTCTCATCTTTTTATTCCGAATTCTTCTCAGTTGTAAGGGTTCCAGAATTCTGTGAGGAAGTGCTCCAGTTTTCATGGCTTCCATTTTCTAAAATTCTTGACCCAAACTTGTAAAGTTCTATGGATCTATTCAGGGTATAGAGCCTACATTGCAGGATGACAGATTGTTTTCTAGTTGCAGGTCTTACTTGTGTCAGGCATGAGTAAATTTCCCATGATATTGTCTCTGTGATATGTTTTTTCATTATTATGAATTCAATCCTCAAGGAGGATGAAATTTGTCATCTCAAGGAGATTGTGTGACTGTTGTAGGTATCCTTCAAGGAAGGTTTTAAATTCTATAGTCAGTCATAAATGATGAAATGTATTTCCAGATCTGATAAATTTGTGAATGAATTAAATAGTGCATTAATATCAGGTATTGGTGCATGAATATCTTGTTTAAGGAAAACAAATTTGCATCTATGATTCATATTTGTAGTTCTGTCTGTGACTCTGTTGCCCAATGAACAAGGCACTGGTCTTGCAAGTTTGGGGGATGGTTTCAGATCAACATTTTAAAAGACAAATCTATTTCCCTTTATGTTTAGGGGTGTGTGTTCCATTCTTTCCAAGCTCTGTTTCATCCTATTGTTTGTACAGATCTAGCCAATCTGTAATGTTTCCTAACCTGTTGAGCTTGTGAAATGATCTATCTGCTTAATGTTGATATAGTTATGTGTTTGTAATTGTTGTATTTAGTGCATCAAAAGGGTGTCCCCCCCTAGGTCTAGCAGAACCTGAAGTGCAGGAGGACCAATTAGGGTCCTATGTTATGTTGTCCAAGCCCTAATGTGTTTTGTAGACTGAAATTGGCCATTTCATAGAAAGATTTGCAGGTGTTCTTGGGTTATCACTTTTGGTGAACAACAGGTTGGGTGAAGGTTGAGTTAAAACAAATGTTTTAACCATGTAAGAGGGTTTGAGTTAACCATTAATGGTTATTGGAGACTTTGAGGGATTAAGTGGTTGAAAGTTGGAAGCCTTTAATGGTTATCAAAGACTTTGAGGTTTTGAGAAGTGACTTCCCTTTGCTTAGGGATGTGACAAAGTTTAGAAGATGGGTTAGGATAATTAGAAGCGATTAGAAGATTCTAGAAGGGATTAGAAAAGGGTTTGAGATTTTGCAAGTGGATGGAGGGATAATAGGATTTAATTGAAATAAAGTAATTTAATTCAATTTGGTTGCAATTTGGGGAAATTGAATAAATTAGATTTATTCAATTTAGGATAACTATTTAATTAAATTTGAATTTAATTAAAAGTGGATAGGGGGGGTTTAATTGAATAAAATGATTTATTCATTAGATGGGTATAGTGAATTTTATCTAAATAAATTGAGTAATTTACTTAATAAAATAGAAGAATGTGGATAATTTAATTAAATTGGATTTAATCAAATAGAGAAATGAACATAAAATATTCATTTAGGAATATGGTCATTTTTATACGTCTACAGTCCTTATGCAGGAGGGTTGAGTTATAGCTTATGGGTCTAGGAAGCTTAAGAATCACGAGCTTAACTACCCTACACATGACCTTGAGCTTGCAGAAGTAGTGCATGCACTTGTGAGGTGGAGACACTTCCTTTTGGGTCATCATTTTGAGCTTCATTCATATCATCAGATCTTGCAATACATCTTCACCCAACCTAATCTTAATGCCCATCAAAGGGGATGGATGGAGTTTCTATGTGAGTATGATTTTGATGTCTACTACATCAAGGGGAAAGAGAACATAGTTGCAGATGCCTTGAGTAGGAGACATCATGAGGTATACTCCATATCTATGAGCATAGATTTGAGAGATTGTATATTGCAGCAGTTGCCAGAGGATGGATGGTATCTAGAGGTTTGTCAGGTGATTCGATCATAGGAGACCCTAGAGGGGAAGTTTGTTGATTATTCCTTAGAGTCCAATGGACTATTATGCCATAGAGGGCGCATCTATGTACCTTCTCCCCGGGGATTGTGAGAGTTCATTGTCATGGAGGCTCATAGAGCTCCTTATGCAGCACATCCCAGGGTTAAGAAGATGCATGTAGAATTGAGACAGTTATATCATTGGCCAGGTATGTGACAACTTATTGCTGAGTTAGTAGCCCGATGTCTTGAGTGTCAGAGAGTCAAGGCAGAGCACCACCATCCTGGTGGGTTGCTCCAGTCCCATGCTATACCAGAATGGAAGTGGGATACTATATCCATGGATTTCATCATTGGTCTTCCCATGTCATCTCATTGCCATGATGCCATCTTGGTGATAGTTGACAAGTTGACCAAAGTGGCCCACTTCTCACCAGTTCAGACTACCTTCATAGTACCAACAATGGCACAGGTGTTCTTGCGAGACATTGTTAGACTTCATGGCATTCCACACAAGATTATTTCTGATAGGGACTCCCTCTTAACTTCTTCCTTTTGGAAGGCGTTATAGGCAGCCATGGGTACCAGACTCAACTTCAGTACAACCTATCATCCGGAAATGGATGGACAGATAGAGAGGGTAAATCAGGTGTTAGAGGATCTGCTCCACATGTACATCATGGATCATTAGACTAGATGGGAGGAGTACCTTCCTTTAGTAGAGTTTGCCTATAATAATGGACATCACACTTCTTTGGGGATGCCACCATTTCAGGCTTTGTATGACAGACCTTGCCAGACACCTTTGAGTTGGGACTGTATTGAGGATAGAGTGGCCATAGGTCCTGAGATGGTTTGTGATATGGAGCAGCAGGTGATTTTGATTAGACAACACCTTAGAGAGGCATAGGATAGGTAGAAGAAGTAAGCAGATGCAAAGAGGATAGACCAAAGCTTCATGGTTGGGGACAAAGTTTTCCTAAGAGTGCGACCACATAAGAGTCCAATCCATTATGGAAAGGGTTCTAAGCTCGCACCTCGCTTTGTTGGACCATTTGAGATCCTTGAGAGGATAGGACCAGTTGCTTATCACCTAGCTTTGCCACCTAGCCTATCACGTATCCACGATGTGTTTCATGTATCAGTTTTTTGGAAGTATATTTATGATGAGTCTCATATTTTAGATTGGGATGCCTTGTAGGTGGAGTCGGATGGGCAGCTAGCTTTGGATCCCATTCGCATTTTGGCTCACTGAACATTGGCCCTTTGAGGTCGAGAGCTAGACCAGGTTAGGGTCCAGTGGGATTGCTATGATGAGGTTACAAATTCATGGGAGGACGCAGCATGTATGAGATCACAATACCCCCATCTTTTTGATGAACTCCAGGAGGAAGTTCATGCCTAGAGGGGGAGGGTGTGAGGCCCTACCCCGACCCATCCTAGCATTTCAATGATTTTCATGTTGGAACTATTATGGATGCTTTTTTTTTATGCATTATGGATATAGAACTTTAAATGACCCCAGGATGGGATAACATTGATATATTGATGCTTCATTTCTATGCATTATGGATATAGAATTTTATATGATTCTAAGATAGGATAACATTAAGATGGTGTATGTCATTTATTTGATTTGCGGGACTTTATTATGATGCTAGAAATATGATGCATTTCTTATGAATGGATTAAATTTATGAGGATTATGATAAATTGCTTATGTGGATTGCTTTGTTATATGGTAAATTGATTTGTATGATGTCAATTGTATGTAGAGTGATTGATTTGTATTCTTATTTATGTGTTTAATATTATATGAGGCTATTTGGGAATTACTAATGTGTAATTGAGATGCATAGGAAAATTATCAATGTGACCATAGAAACATTATGGAGAATCAAGCCTAGACCTATGTATGTTCGTAAAACCAGGGGTTGTCTATTTGGAGACACAACACCTCGTATGTATCGTATTTTATTCATAAATGCAAATGTTGCATGTGTGTTAAATTGTATTTATTAATTTGTTTAATTTATAAATTTCAATAGGGACAATTGCCATGTGTGTATTTGTGATGTGGAATTCTTTTTGTAGTGTCACTTGACACATGTATTGTATGTTGAGTTGGCATTGTCATGCCTCTTTTTGAGGAATTCATTTTACCAATGTTATATTTCTAAATTTTCCTTGAAGGCCCCAAGTAAACCTAGGATAGTGAGCTATTAGGAGGGTCAACTCAGAGTTGACTTGTAGGTAAACTTTGGGTGGACTTTCAAAGGGTTAAACCAACTCCTAGAGTCAGTTTTGGAGCAGTTTTAGTGGGCCATATGGTGTACCTATGGATGAAGGCCGAATTGGGCCATGTGTCCACTCCCTAGGACTTGTTTGACCTTCCCAAAAAGTGAATTTCTCAAGATGGCCTAATTTCATCTTTAGAAGAGCCATCATTGGTTAGATAACCTTCTTGGTATGTGTCATTCTTTTGCCCCATTCCATTCCCCTTTTTGAGGTATCTTGGTTAGGGAGTGTGTAAGACTTTGGGAAGACCAACCAATGTGAGCTTTCACTCTACCCAAGAGGTTTGGAAAGAGTGAGAGAAGCTTTCTTAGGCAAGGGATTGAGACTTAGGAAGTTAATCACCCACTCTCCATCTTTGGAGACTAGATCTTGCAGTTTTGAAAACAAGTTTAGGATATAATTTTTGGCTAAGTGTTGAAGAAAAGAACTGTGGATTTGGGCTACTCTTCTCCAAACTATCCCTTGTAAACCCTTTGGCAGATTCAAGGTTGGTTCAATCTCTTACTTTTATGTTGAAACTTTTTTTTTGAAAGATTGCTTGAATGTAGTTGTTTTCTTCCCTTGTGTTTTATTTGTGAAAATATATATATGTGATCTTTCTCTTATTTTTGGTATGCATTTACTTATGTTTTGGGAGTATCCAAGGCCATCTTACCCTTGGGAGGGTAGAATGGTCTTGGGGGTGGAAAGTTTTTTGACAACCTTAGAGTGAGAGGCTCTCTTTAAGAGAGTGATCTCAAGGGTTTTGTTTATGTGACCCTTGCTGCATAGTTTTGTTTATGCATTTGGGGGTCATAAGGGGATATATTATGGCATGTATGCCTTGGGGGTCATAAGGATGTTGGGTCAAGATGGACTTGTGATGTATTCTTGGTTTCCATGAGATGGCTTGTGATCTACTATCTTGCAGTTCTCCTCAAGGTACTTGGTCCACTTCCACCCATATAAAAAAATCACATTATGTGATGATGTTTAGCCTTGGGATGGGAATGTGCATGTTTTGAGTTTTCCTTGCTTGTTTGTGTATTATTTGAGTGTAACCCGTCTAGGTCTTGGTTCTGCAAACTCAGGGGTGGCTTCTAGTAAGCCTAGGTTGGGAGGTGAGCCTTGCATGGTCACAACTCTAAGATTTTGTATTGGAGGTTGCTTTGGGAAGGGATTAGAGGAAAAGCTAGCTTTGGAATTGTTCCTATTGTGGTATTTTAGTTGCAGAAATGAAAGAGAAGAGTTTTCTGTTGTATTATTTTTGAAAAGGAAATATATTTATTTATTTACGTCCTCATTTATTAGAAATGAAAGGCTAGTTGGGTATTTCACCCATTTGTAAAGTTGACATATTGTATTCAAAGTATTCTTATAAGAAATGCATTCTTTTGTTAAGTTGATATTGCAAAATATGGTTAAATGGATATTAGAGGAATAATAGTTCTAGATTTTTAATATTTCTAAGTGTTTTCTAGACTATATTAATACTGCTGTAATTTATTTATCTCTGTCAGTTATTCAAAAGAAAAATGCAGAAAATATAATGGAAATTAGTGAAACAGTAAGGCATGAATGTTAGTAAGAGAAAAGTAATTATTTAGTTCTATTTATTTATTTCCTAATGCAAAATATGGTTAAATAGATATTAGGTGAAATAATAGTTTTGCATTTTTTTTAATGGTCCTAAGTGCTTTCTAGACTATAATCATGCTGCTGTAATTTAGTTATCTCTGTCATTCATTTCAAAAAAAAAAATGCAGAAAAATAAAAGTAGATATATTAATCTTTTCCTATAGTTTACTATATGACATTAAAAATGAAAAGAAATGCAGTTATTTAAATGTGTTAGTTCTAGAAAATCTGCTTTTATGTGATTAGAAAATATGGATTTAAATAAAGAGGAGAGATCTAAATATTTCAATAGATTTAAACAAAAAAAAAACAATAGTTAGTCTAAATACTTTGTTAAAAAAAAATTGTATCAAGATGTGTTTTTATATTAAATAGAGCAATGCACATTAACATTACACAAAAAAAAAGGGGTTAGTTCCACCTCCTATCTTTTTTATCAGTCCAAATATGCATATACATGAAAGGGGTTCATACATTTTATTGTAGAAAATGAAATATACATCTATTGAATGTTGCTGGTTTTTCTTTATCTGTCAGTCAATATTTTACATTTTTCTTTTATTGCTGCATATTAAAAAAAAAAAGAACAGATATATATATATATATATATATATATATATAATTTTAAATTTAACTAAAGAAAAAAAATTTTAAAAACAAAATTTTTTGCAACCCCTTCCTGAGGGTACCCCGGAGCCGAGGCTCCCACAGGCTCCCGGGCGGTGCAGGCTCTGTGGGCCAAGGCGTCGCTGTGGGCCGAGACCCTTAGAGGCACCGTTGTGGGTTGCGTCCCGCAGGGACACCGTGGAGTCACTGCGGGCCGCGACTCGTAGTGGTGCCCACGGCGCCGCTTCGGGTGGCCCTGCTATCATTCGTGGCACCTCCAAACCACAGTGCCACTACAAAATAAATGCTGCCTCTATAGATAGAACCGTCTCGCGGCCTCTCTCAAAATCCCTCCGCCATGAAAAATATCAGACCCCTGCATAACACATTAAACCCTAACCCAGTTTGGGTTAGGGTAGATTAGAAGTTTAAAAAAAAATAGTTTGGTAATGTTATTTTATAACATATAGTTAGGGTTTCATGAGGGATTATTTTATATGTTAGGTTTAAGTTTTAAACTTTGGGGGGGGGGGGAAACCCCTTTCGAAGATGAAAGGGGTAACCCCACATTTATTTGGATTTTATTTGGTATAGTTGATTTATTTTTATGACATCATATATATATATATATACATATATATATATACATGTATATGTATATATGTATGTATGTGTATGTAGATATATATATATATATATATATATATATATATATATATATATATATATATATATATACATACATATATACATATATATATATATATATATATATATATCTACATACACATACATACATATATACATATACATATATGTATACATATATATATATATATATACATATGTATACATATATGTATATGTATATATGTATGTATGTGTATGTATATATATATGTATGTATATATATATACATACACATACATACATATATACATATACATATATGTATACATATGTATATATGTATATATATATATATATGTGGATGTGTAAGTATAAATTTAGATTAGTTTTTCTAATTATATATATATATATATATATATATATATATATAAGAGGTTTAAGTTGAAATCTATTTGGTTTTGTTTTTATTAATAAATATTAATAAATGCTTAATTAATAATTAGATCTCAGGGGTCTATTTATTTGGCCAACATTTATTAAAGTTTATAGGGCAAATTTTATTAAAGATTAACTTAACCTTTTAATCAAATTTGAGACATTATATTTATTGCTCAACTCATTATTAAATTTTAAAATAATCTAAATGTTATAATTAATTTAATTAATTCCTAGAGCAATTAAAAGAGTATTTGAGATTAATAATATCTCTTGTCAATTTAGTTAGAGATTGTTGTTTAAATTAATTTATTAATAAAGAAAATAATAATGATTCTTTCGGAGAGTTATTTTCCGCATTGAGTTTAATTTCGCATGCTTGATTAAGTTAATTAGATTAACTTTAGTAAAAAACTCTTTTATATTCCAGAGTTAAATCATAGTTAAGACAAGACTTAATTATTGCAGTTTTATTTTAGCTTAATTAGTTTTTATTAGGTTGTTTAAAAAAAAAAAAAAAATTATTCTGTTTTTGCCCAAAAGTTTGGGCATGACACACCATTCATTAGATTATTCGTGAAAATATATTTCTATTGGCATATCAAGATGAAAATCCATTTGCATTGCCCTACAAAGTAAAACATCTGAAGCATTATTTTGAAGAAGTTGTAGATAAGCTTTGTACATAAAAGTCCAAGTCTTTGAGTCTTTTTTTTCATTTTTCTTTAAGTTTTCTTTTCCTGTTTTCTTGTTTTCTTTTGTTCACATGATGCCCAATGGCCGAAATAAGGCACTTAGAGATCTGTCTTCTATTCCTCTCATCCTTCTAAAAGGCAAGTGACAAAAATTCCCTAGTCAAAGCCAACTATTGTCTTAATTTTTGAATTTTCAAAAATTGACAACCCCTACAAATTTTTGTTTAAAATTCATAGTTTTCTTCTCTAAGGTACGTTTTACGAGGTTCACAACTCATTTTTATTTGTGTCTAATTAGTGCATTTTTTTTTCTATCTTAGTCTAGGTTTTGGTCAGTTTTTTGTTTTCTTTTTCCTTCTTTTTTGAGAAATTTCGGGTTTTGACAGTCACTTCAAGTAGGGACATTTGCAGGTCATTACAAGTAAAAGAACCTTTACTTGTAATTAATTTTCTAGAGCTTGATTACAAGTTAACCCATTTTTATAAAGTTTCCACTTGAAACCGGGTTCTAGAAACTTGATTACAAGAGTGTTTTGGCCTAGCAAAATAAAAGACATCTTTCCTCACTTGTTATCGGGCTAATGAAACCCCATTACATGTCCTTTTTTTGAAATAGATGTATTTACCTTTACTTGTATCGGCGCTCCTAAAACCCGATTTGTTCTCCCTCTTATGCAAACCTGCATTTTTTGGGTGGAGTTTTATTAATGGTGTGGTGGTTGCATTGTAGGAGGAGTGTCCTTTCAAATCATCTATATGTCTTTGGATAGATCTCTAAAGCTTCACTTAGCTCCTTGAATTCATGTTTGTTTTTTGGGCGATTCTTCCAACATTCTTGTCTCCTTCCCAGGTATGGCTCTTTTTAGCATTTGCATTTATTTCTTCTGGGGTTGTTTTGTTTTAATCTTTATCCATTGTGAATGCGCCTTTATCATTTTTTTGGCTCTGCATTTTTTTGAGTGCTCTGTGTGATGGGGTTTCCTAAAACCCAACCATGCATTTTCTTTTCCCTCTTGTCAAACCTTCGAGTTTCATTTTCACTTGAGGTGTATGTTGTTCTATCACCAAGTGTGATTGAAGGATCATTTTCCTTGCAAGTATACTTTTACTATCATCTTCTCTCATAAGTTTGCAAGCCACAATCCTTGCATTTAATTATGTGCTTACTTGCAATCGGGTCTTCAAGACCCGATTGCAAGCCATACTGTATTAGCAATTGAGCTTGTTTACTTGCAATTGGGTCTTGAAACCTCGATTTCAAGCTCATATTTATCATGCAATTTCAATTATTTTGCACTTACAATCATGTCTTCAAGACCCGATTGCAAGCTTATAAAAAATCATACAAGCTTGCTTCAAGACCCAATTGCAAGTTCAAGTGTCAAGGTTCCTCCCTAACTTGTGTTGATCATTTTTTCTTTTCCAAGGGCATTGCATTTCACTTGCAATCCACCTCCTAAGATCCAATTTTTTTCCCTTTGTCTCCATACACATCCTTTTGATAATACATCATTTAAGCTTCTCCACTCATTTTCCCTTTCCCATGATAAATATCATGATAGGTCAAGTGTTGGGAATTATTTTCCAAGCTCTTTCATTTGAGGAAGGTGTCATGGCTTCACCAATAGCCTTTGATGATGCCTTAACTCTTTCGGGTTTTCATCATAGAGTTATTGCTCAATGAAAAAATAACCAACATCTCCTTCAAACAAGAAGATGAAGTACAAATATGACAAGTACTAGAATGAGATTTCTCCTTCTCATGTGAGCTCTCTTTTTGATGAAATCAAAGATATGGAGATTGGGCATGTTGATATGTTTGAGTTCCTTGAGAGAGAAAAAGGGTCGCCAAATCATAGCATGCAGTTTCTTTTGAATAGTCATATTCACTTGGTTTCCACTTTCCCAATGGCTTCCTTGGAACCAAAATTTGTCCTTTCTTGTGCTACTCATTTTGACAAGGGATCTAGAATGATCAAGAATGATGATGGAAATATTGTTATCAGATTGGATGCATAAATCATCGATAAAATATTTAAGGTTCCCGTTTCTCCAATGTATGTATATATCACCATGAGGAGTGCTCTTGATCATTCTAACCAGAAAAAGATAAATTGCATAAGGCATATCAACTCTGAATAGCTTAAGACTCCCGATACCCATTTGTCTCGATGGTCCAAGTTGTATAGCTCTGAGTTCATTGAAGAAATAAGTGACATGATCACACTCCTAATTAGAATAATGGGATTGAAGAAATCTAATGTGTTTGAGTTCTAGATGTACAATACATTGTGGTCTTGAGAAAAGATTAGTCACATATTTTCTGTGGTGAAGTGATCAGTGATAACCTGTGTGAGAAACTTTCACAAGTTCCAACCACTCTTACTTTCTACATGAACTCCTACCTAGTATATTTAGTAGTGTTACTAAGACAATTTCTAGGTCTTTCTACCAAAGGTGACATGCCATTGGTTCTAGTATGGAAATACTATGATCAACTCACCTTGAGACATAGTAGGATTCACTACAGGAGGGTACATGATGCCTTCTTTTCTCACTTCATGTGTTTGTTGGATAAGACACTTAAGAACAAGAGATTATCTAAAGCAACATGGAAGAAGGTGAATGTGTATAGATGTCTATTCCTTCAATTCCTAACTTTCACTTACATGAGAGTTGGCTATTTTGAAGGCCATCCATACATGCTTCCAAGATATCCTACTGACAAGATTATCTTGATGGAGTTGGCTGAACAACTGATGATAGTTCATGCAATCCAATTAGCCCAACATAACTCACGGATCAATATACCATATAATCCACTTCAAATGGGTAGATACTCCTTGACCACTTCAGCAAGAGCCAAGGTGATTGAGACAGAGCTTCAAGAAATCAAGTTGAAGAAGTTCAAGACAAGGAAAGATTTTGATTATTCAGGGATGAAAGATAAAATCAAGAGGGATTTTGCTCATGTTCATTGCCTTGAGGATATTTGGGTTGATCTTTGTATAGAGGAAACCATCAAGATGATGGAATATAGTAGGGTTACCTTGGAACAAATTGTAGGTTTGAATCTAACCAAGATTCCAAAAGGCATGGTAGATGATGGAAAAGTACTTGGTCCAAACTGTATAGAACAAAGGGTTGCAAACACTCTTCTTCCATTTGTACAATGATCAAAGAAGGAATGTACCTTAATCTTTGATAGATTTTAGTCTATCCTTGCCAACACTAATGCTTGGTTGAAAAACAATATTGTTAAAACTATAAAGATTAAAGTTGGAACAGAGGATGATTCAATGAGACCTGTTGGATGTAAGTTTGGAGTAAGTTTCAAGACCAAAGAGGTTGCTTCTTCTTCTTGTACCAAAATCAAGCTAAGAGTCTGTAGAGATTTGGTTATTCCTCCAAAAGAGGTGCCATTTGAAAGGAAAATAGAAGCCTCAAGTGCAAATTTAGGTCATTGGACTTGAGGATGAACAACAAGAGGAGGATGCTCCAAAATCTCCTACTAATTTGTACTCAGATTATCCTCATACGACCATTCCCCAATTATCTTTGGATGTCCCTATGTCTTCAGTAGAAAAAAATGTTGATTCTTTATTTATGGTTCATGTTGATCTTGTTGTATCGAGTGTATCCTTTTGCACTGTTGTTTCATCATTAGTAGTAGAGATACCTATGGATGCCTCACATGACAACTTGGAGAATGTTTTTGATGTAAATCCTTAATATGCTATTCTATAGAGTATGCCACTTCCTAAGATTGATACCTCTTCTATAAGCTTTGATAAGTTGATGTTTGAAGCTGGTCATGACATGTCATCCAAGCAAACACTTGTTTCTATTCAGATTGAGGCCTCCCTTAGTTTGACAACTAAAGTAAATATTGAGTCTGTTTATACACAAACTACACTTGCTATTACTGAGACACGCTCATTAGATCTACCCCCATGGTTTTGCTCAATCACTCCTAAGAGGAAAAGGTAGGAGATTTCTCCTGATGTGTTTGACTTTTAGAAGCTTATAAAATCTAAGACAAAGGCCACCAAGAAAGATAAAACAATTTCATGAGTGATTGTGGATAGTAACAAGATGAAGTATGTAGAGGTGGTGGAACCTCTTATTGATAAACCACAAGGAGAAATGTAGCTATCTGATTATAGGTTCACGAGAGTGGAATTAGGAAAAAAGATACATGCTGGAATGATGCATGATGCTTAGGACTCTATAGCTTCATTAGTTCAGAGTTATGATGAGCTTTTAGAAAAGAAGGATAAGCTAAAAGAAGAAAATGCACAACTCATTGCACTGATCCAAAAAATCCCTAAATCTCCAGAAAAGGTTGATCCCTTGATTTCCTCCACTTTTGAGGAATCCATCAGATAGATTGAGAGAGTTGTGCAAAAGACTAAAGATATTGATTCTTGGGTAGACCAACTAGTATATCAAAGTAATCAAGTGGTGAAGAAAGCCTTACAGGTCCTGAGCAATGTGAGAGCAACAAAAATAAAATTAAACCAGGATTCTAAAGCTTCTAAGAAAAGTCTAGAATTTATTGAAAAAGATTTAAAAGTTTGGCATGAAATGGATCAAGTAAAGTTGGAAACCCTATCGACACAAGGGTCATGCAGAGTAATAGCACTTTTGTCACTTACAAAAGAGAAAACATGGAGTATATGCCACACAATTTTAGAGTCAACATCTCTATAGAAGAATGGGAACATCTGTTCACAAACCATATCTCAGATGACCAACTTGGGCATGTTTTAGTCACTCATAGTTATCAGGTTTGAAAGAGAATCGAATGTTTAATTGGGGAAGAAATTTTGTTTTCGCAAGCAAGGAGGCTCATATTTCCCTCACATTTGGTTTCAATCTTCCTCTTGAATGCTCTAGATATGTTACAATATCTTTCATTGTTGGAGATCATTGACAGTAAAGTTGTTAAGGAGGTTTTCCTGCCTGATAATAAATTCCGTCTTGCAGTCTAGAAGTATGACCTCTGGGAGGCTTCTTATTACTGCTAACACATGCTTTTCTACAAATGAATATCTAGTCTCATAATCATGCAAGATTTGACTAAAGAAAGCAATTGGCTATTCTAAACCTTCATCATTTTGCTGACACAACATTGCAGAAATAGTATCCTCACTCCCAAAAGCATATAGAATAAAATCTTTCTTAAAATCAAGATTAATGAGAGTAGGGGCTATTGCAATTGCTTCTTTAATTTCTTCAAAACTGCTTTTACCTTCCTTAGTCCACTGAAAAGGAAAATTTTTCTTAAGCATGGCTGTAAGTGGCTGCATCAATGCTGCAATAGTAGGACTAAATATTCTAATAAAGTTTATCCTACCTATGAAACTCTGGAGTCCCTTTTTATGTGCTAGTAATGGCAATGCAAGTATGGCTGTGATCCTCCCAGGATCTACTGAAATTCCATGTTTTGAAACAATATATCCCAACAACTTGCCTTCATGAACAACAAATATGGTCTTCTTGGGATTTAATGAAACTCCAAATTCCCTGCATCTTTCAAATACCTGTCTGAGATGGTCAAGATGTTTATTAGCCTTTTTAGAAAAAATAGTTACATCATCTAGGTAAACCAAAATAAACTTGTTGATGAGGCCTTGAAATACCATATCCATTGCACGCTGAAATGTTGCCCTTGCATTGGTCAGTCCAAATGATATTTTATTATAAGCCATTCTACCCCACTTGGTGGTAAATGTTGTTTTGTACTGGTGGTCTTCTTTGACCAGAATTTGGTTATATCCTGAATAACCATCAAGTAATGAGAATCTCTCTGAACCTAAGACAACTTGCAAAATTCACTCCATTAAGGGCAGCGGGTAATGATGTTTCAGGGATGCTCTATTTAAGTCTCTAAAATCAACACATAGTCTAAGTTCACCATTCTTCTTCCTAACGGGAACTAGATTGGACACCCAAGATGTGTGCTTGATTGGAAATATGATATTTCCTTCAATCAACTTATTTAACTCAGTCCTCATAAGATGTTCTAATTTTGGATTAAGAGGCCTTTGTTTTTGCCTTATTGGTTTTGTATTATCTACCAACTCTATAGTATGCTGAGCTAAATGAGCATCAAATCCTTTCAAATCTTCATACCTCCATGCAAATATGTCATTAAATTCTTGACAAAGTTTCACAAAAGCATGTTTTTCTTCAGGGTTACATACCTTGCCAATTTTAAGTAATTTGTCCTTGAATATTTCAACAGGTTCATAATATTCTTCCTTCACAAACATGCTGCCTTTATCCTTTCTTACTTGATCATCTATATTAAAAATAGATTCAAGGGTTACCAAACCCTTGGGCAGCTTGTTAGTTTTCAATTGGAGAAACTGATTTTGATATTGCTCATTGAACTTACGTTGATTTTCAACAGAAAATTCAGCTTCATCAATTAGAAAATTAGTAATCTACTCATCTGAGTCAAAAACTTACCAATTAATAGTGTTATCTGGAAATGAGGGCCTTACTGCAACTTTGACATACTATTGTCTATCAATATTTCCTAGCTCATCTGGTATGTTAAATTGAGCTCCTAATACAACAAGCCTATCTGCTTCTTTATTTTGACTTCTAGGAATGGACATCATATTAAATGCATCAAAATTTTCAATTAAATCCCAAATTCTATGCTTGTATATTTTTAAAACATCATTTTTGGTGATATGGATATTCCTTACTTGGTTTACAACTAGTTCACTATCACCAAAAGCTTGTAAACATTTAACTTTTCTTTACCTAACCCATTCTAAGCCATGTGCAAGTGATTCATACTCAGCTGTATTGTTTGTACAACTAAATGAAAATCTGAAAGCAGTGTAGTATCTCATACCTTCGGGTGAAACTAGCATAACACCACCTCTGGAACAATTCTTACATCTTGAACCATCAAAATAAAGCTGCCAAATTTGATTTTGCTATTGTTCTGACTGCTCGTCAGGTGGAATTTCCTCTTTTTCAAGCTTAGGAATAATAAAATCCTCCTCATGAATCATATAAACACTAAGACCAATTTCATCCATGCTGATGAAAGGATCTTCTACAATATTTTAGGCTGCCCACTCATCCAAATTCACATCAGGTATGCACTGAATAGGTGTATCTGGATCCTGGATAAGTGGTAACTCCTCATGGTCTCTGATGACAAGATCTGCATTTATAGGATTGGGGGTATATGGTTCTAAGTTCTAAGTGGCTTGAGGTTCTGACTTAATGGTAACCTTAGTACCATACCAGGTTCTAAAAAACAAATGTGACCAATCAGCAGAAATGTATCCTCCTAATTTTGCTATGAAATCTCTAGATAGGGAAATACAAAAATATGGAGGCAAGTCAGCTATGTACATGTCCTGAGGTATTACAAAATTAGGACAAGCATGCAAGGTCAATCCAAGATCTTTGACCAATCCAACTAACTTAACTGTTGTTCCATCTAACTGTACAACTCCTCTAGAAACAGGCTCATAATTTAGACCAAGTTTATCTACAAGGTCTTTGGGCATAATTGAACTACTGGCTCCCGAGTCTATCAAGCAATTGTGGACTAGATGGTTGCCAATTATCAATGTTACAAAAAATGGAGGAGGCTTTGGTGTTTGATTTGGTTGATTGTTTTTAACTAGGATATCATTAGCTAATGCAACTCTAGGCTGATCTTTTTGAGGCTCATTAGTTAAGGAAAGACTATCCAATTTGTCTCTTAGCAATTCTTTTTGTCCAGGAATTTGCAATGCATCTATCATTGTCATGGAAACAATGTTCTTTGCCATAGATTCAACAATATTAAATGGAACCCCACCAACCTTCTGCCTTCTACTGTTCTTTAGGTGTTGTAGGGTGTCCTCTTGGTAAAATCTGCACATTTTGGATAGGTGGAGGTGTACTAATAGCTTGTTGACTTGTAGAAGCTTGTTGTTTCCCTTTATCTAGTTGTTGTTTGGACTTATTTTGCTGATGTCCATTACTTACAACTTGCTATTGATGATTTGCATCTTGCTGTCCAATGTCAATAGCATGCTTTTTAAACCTTGTATTAGCCGCAACAGGTGAAAAAGGTATATTTTTGTGCTTGTGAATGATTAACTCCACAAAATTCCTCACCTTGCCAATTCATCATAGCTACCTCAGGACCTTCTAGTTCTTCATTTGTACCTACATCCTGATAAGAAAAGTTATTTTGTACCATCAAGGCTTGTGATTGAGCATTCATTGCATTTTGACATGATGCTTGACTATGAGGTTGTTGGAAAGGAGAACACCAGTCTTGTGCCATATTGTTCTGAGCAGGAACAATTTCTTTAGGATTTCTAATAGTATTCTGATTGTACTGCTGGTTTTGTCTATTATTGTAGTTCCTCCTTTGATTCTGAGTATCAACTTGGTAGTTAGGCCTATTGGATTGATAAGGAGATTGATATGGGGCTTGATACCTTTGATTTTGGATTTGATTTTTCTTGAGGTTCACCAATTCATTGCCAAAATTTTGCATAGTCTGCTGGATTTGTTGTGTTGCTTCAACATTCTTTATAAACATTTCTTGTAGCATATGTATTTGCTTTGATGGGTCTACTACAACACTATTTTGAGCATAATTTTGGAAACCTAGTGCTGGTACAACAAGTATTGCAGCTAAAGGGGGTACTTGTAAAGGCATTGATGGTTGTATATAAGGAAAAATAGGCATAGGAGGCCTAGGGGTAAATTTACTAGCTTGTATAAGGCTATTTTATGCTCTAATAAATATATCATAAGCTATTGGTAATGTAACCCCACCCATAGATTGAATCATAACAACATTATCTCTATTTAAAGCTCTCAAATAATACAAAAATACATGCTCAGGAGAAGGTTTTACCATTGTAGGGATTCTATTCCAAGTTTGCTCAAAATGGTAATTGAAATGAGTCATCTGCTCTTGTGGTGCCCTCTTGATAGTGGTCATCTGCTCAACCAAAGATAGGTGATCTGATTTATCTACAAATTGTGTTGTTAGCTTATCACCCAAATCATCCCAATCAGTAACTAAATTAATTTGAAAACCTCAGAACCATTGAAGGGATTTGCCTTTGAATGATGCTACCAGTAGCCTGAGTGCCACATTCTCTTGGGTTATATGGTGAACCGCACATAGAGATGCTATATCTCTTATATGCTTAATGGGTGTGACATGGTCTTCACTAGTGAAATTAGGAAGACTTTTAAGGGTTTCTCCTAGTATTGGATCATGTTGGGTCAAATTTAAAGGGCTGCCTCCATTGAAGGGTACAAAAGCATGTGCTTTTGGTACGACCATTGTAAATACTGGAGGATTTACTGGTGGATTCTGGGTAATAGATGATTGAATTGGAGTAGTTACAAAAAGAGGATTTATGCGGCTGGCAAAATTAGGTTGAGGATTAGGTAGAGGAGAAGAATTAGATAGAAGATTAGAATCTGAAGTTTCTTGAAAAACTTCAAGTAATGAACTTTCTAGAAGCTCAACTGCTGAATTTGTTTCTTTCTCTATCTCTGTCATTTTCCTTGACCTTCTCTGTGATGGTGGTAGCTCAATATGCTCAACCAGATCCTCACTCTGTCTAGTTTTAGACTTTCTCATATGCTGTTAAGACTTGTTCTGCACATAGAACTAGAAAAATAGAGTTGCTAGGTACTTAGAAAAAATAACCTCAATAGGCTGAATTACTGCTGTCAATACCAAAACAACAACAAAAAATGGATTTCCTTTGAGTTGTGATAGCTCAAACATGTCCCACCGGGCGTGCCAAAAACTATTGTCACTGAGGATTGCACCCGTGATGCTATGTTTGAAAACAAGCAATCTTGTGAAACATGGAAACACCTTCGAGCCTGTGGGTTGCTCAAAGTGAAGGTGAATCTCTGGAGATTAGGCCGACTTCCTATTTGGTGAATCTCTCATAAATACTTGATAAGAAAAGGGATAGAAAGGGATAGAAGGCTTGTGTGTAATAAAAATCTATTCTAAAAAAGCTGATGCACCAAATATCTTATCTAAGATCTACAACATGCTTAACTCACAAAAATCTTCTAGCAAATAACTCTAAATGTCACAACTCAATTGAACATGTAGATGCATAAATATTTTCTAGAAAGGTATGAATTTAATGCATGTGTGAAGGAAAACAACAGGTTTTCACAACTTTAAGAAATTAAAATTGACTAACACAAACTAGAACCTACAACTAAGATGTATTTTCTTGCACCACAAATTGACTAAATGACACAAATGAGAGGATAAAAATCATAGGAAATCATCAAATCATTCATTCAACACTAGACAAGAAATACCAAGAAGGTGATTTGCTGATATATCACTGAAAATAAAGGAGTCTGCTATTACAAAACTCAAATACTGCTGAGCTACAATGCTTTTTGCAAAAATGTTTATGCAAAAAGAAAGAACTAGAGGGAAAAAAGGAGGAAGAGAATATATAAAAATTCTGATGAATCCCCTTCAAAAACCCTAAAAACACTGCATGAGAAAAGCCTTGGGCAAATCTACTCACAAAAATGGCATAAAAACTCATGCATAATACTATAAAATGACAATCTTTATTGCTCAAAAGGATTGCCACTAATTCTGCATGAAGAGAAAATCTCTTTACTGCATATGGAGCTGCCAGTCCTACCTAACAAAGTTTCACTGAAAAAGAAGAACCCTTTGTTTGAAAATCTGCATGTCTAAGTGCGAAAAATAGCTATCCCCATGTGAAATCTGCATGATGAAATGAACCAAGACTATATTAAAAGAAATCCCATTAAAAATATCAAATGTATTCACTGGCAACTGCTCTTCATGCTAAAACTTCTAGTATAAGTGGTTGAAAACAATGATCTCTTTGTTTCGTGAGCTTTCCAATGGTATGCAACACTTGTATTTTGGACAATCGATTAGTATCTGTATTAATCTTTCATGCAGAAATTTAACTCTTCGCTTGACGGGCTTTGCACCGTGCAGATGACTAGTTCTCTCGACCTTTGAAATCAAATCCATCGGGTCAATGACAAGTTAGTTGAGCAGCTATCCTGATCATCTGATCCTCTTTGATCTCTATCCGCACTCTATCGCGTGGCACTTTCTGATTGACTCTGAGGTCTTCTCTCCTTTTAGCTCAACATGGTCTCACTAACCATTGGAACAACTAACTTATTGCTTGTCGCCAACTCCAGATAGATATCCATCGAGCAAATTTAAGCCACGACATAGTGACTACCATTGGATCCATCAGGAACTGCTCGCTTTTTACCTTTTTTAGGCACTAACCATCTTCTTTAACCACCTGGATTAACCATCAAATTTTCTCTTTAACCACCAGAACTACTAGTGGCTTGTCGCCATGTCATGGTGATTAATGCTCAGACACTTTTCTATTGTGGTATAGTGACAACCATTGGATCTTTTTAGAGTTGCTCGACCTTTAAAACCCCATCTGAGTTGCTCTTTGAAAAAATGAACCCACTTAGTCACTTGACCCTTACCATGTGCTACATTAAGATTTGTTCGTGGATCCACCTGGGATTCACTTAAAATTTTCAACACTTTGGAGCAGACCCACCACTTCCTACGTTCACTTCTTCATCCTGGGCCCATAGAAAAAATGATTTTAAAATATTTGAACCACTTTCAAGTATTGAACCACTGAACTATTGAACCTTTGAACTATTTTCAACCATTGAACCTATGAACCATTTTCAACCATTGAACCTATTTGAAGTTCAAGTTCAAGGTTGATTTAGACATCCGCTCATCTATAGATTTTTTGTCACATGTCAGCCTCTGATTGGTTTGTGGGTCCACTTTGTCTGCCATCTGGACTGGACCCACCTTGATGCCAAGTCGCATCGATCACTGAGTGAGCAAATTTTGCTCGCAGCTTAGCAACCACTGTCAGATCTGTGTGATCACTGCTGGATGTGATCAATCTATTCAATCTTTAACCTCAACCTACCTTGGTTCTTCATTCACTCTTAGCCCACCTAGACGACCACCTAGATGACCACATCATCGGTTGCCAAGTCGCAGGGAATAACTATCGAGCACCTTCATCATGCGGTATAGTGACGATAATTGATCTACCGTCAAACTACTCGATCTTTAATCTCTTGCTGCTCACCTTTCCTTTGCCTTTTCCACATGTGCTTAGTCACCAAGTCATTATGATAACTGGCGAGCTTCTTTCTATAGTGATATAGAAATGGCCCTTAGATCCTTCAGATTACCATTGATCTTTCCTAAACTTGCTCAACCTTAATCTCTTGTTGATCTTCTCTCTTGAGATGCGTGTTAACATGTGTCACCCCCTGATTGGTTCTGGAGATCTGCCTAGGCACCACATGTCTACCACGTCATCAGTTGCCACATGTCTTTCTCTGTCAGATCTCTTCTTTCGGTGAATCATTTACTAGTCTCATCGAACCTAAGGTTTCATCAATATTATTATGTCGATGAAACTGAGCCTTCAGTGAAACTCTTTCAGGACTCATCGCGGCCAAGATCTACTCGATGTTGATGGAAATGAGCTTTCGATGAAATTTTTTTGTCACTGATCATGGCCAAGATCTGCTTGATGTCACCCATTGTGCCATGTCACCAGCCACTGGACTGCCACCTATCCTTGGTCTTATACTCTCTGTCCTACCATGTCATCAGTTGCCAAGTCACATGAGATATCCAATGATCATCTTTTCATTGCGACATAGCCACAACCATTGATGTACCCGCATCACCATTGATCTTGTACAACTTGCTTTCTCTTTAGTCTCTTCCCGCTATCTGGTCATAAAATTAGGACACATTGAGATGCGTGCACATGCGGGGTCCATTGGGCGATGAGGCACCTCATGTCAAAAGCTTTCAAGCTTTGACACTTTAGTTACATGTGATCTGAGCTTTAAATGCTATACACTCCATCTACACTGCCAATGTGGGATAATTATTCTTCATGCCCCGGCTTTTCCATTGGGTCATCGGGATGATATGAAATGGTTCATTCTGATGGCCAGTACAACCTTTAGCGCTCCACACCTTTCTATCGAATCTTCAGAATGACTTGGAACCTACTATTGCGATAGCCGATATAACTTTTCGCGCTGTGCTTGCTCATCGGGGTACATCTTGCTGATCGAGGTAGGTCTTTCTGATAGGGAAAAATTCAAAAGCATTACTTTTTTGGAGTCGCAATCAGGCTTGATAAGCCACGCCTTTCTTGAAAAGGAGCATAAAGTCTTTGTGATCTATAGAATGTTGAGCTCAACCCTCGTGGGAGCCCATTTTAACCCACATGCTTCATTTTTTTTTCCTGTATCTACACATGAAGAAAGCAAGTTAGAAAAAGATGTACTTTTGATTTCTTGCTCATGATTTGGGCCTTTTTTCAATATGAATGAATGCAAGGACTCATTAGGGAACCAAATTTGGCATGTGCAAAATTTTGGTAACATTTACATCCCCTAGAATGAAATATGAAGGTGTGCCCTTGGTCACACAACTTACTCATACTTCAGAGATTATGCTTCAATCTTTAAAATATAGGACATCCTTAGTTTTAGTTCTTCCTTTATCTAGACTAAGTGTGCCTTTACCTTTTATGTTTATTTTAGCATTGTCCCCAAATTTTACCGTTCATTCATTCACTTTCTTTAAAGAGAATTTTGCTTTTATCACCAATCATGTGGCTTGAACAACCACTATGAGCATAACATTGGTCTTTTTCATCTTATGCTTGTAGTGCAACTTGTAGAAGTATTGATCTTTCCTTAATTTCTTGCCCCTTTTCCCAAACCTTGTTTGATTCATCCATTTTCTTTTTGCAAATATCCTACTTATTTTGTCTTGGAGGCTCAACAAATGTACTTTTACAAAACATTGCTATGTGCCCAAAATTGTTACACTTATAACATATGATGTTATAATCCATAAGAGGGGTAAATGAATTATAGTTCCTCTTCAGGAATTTAAAATAATTCCTTGTGAAAACTCAAGAATTTACTACCTTATGCCCAAACTGATTACTTGAAACCTGGTTGTTCATGGTGGGTGTCTTAGAGAGAATGACCATTTGTAGGTTTTCTTGTTTACCTTTGGAGGTGAATTATTTCTTTTGTGGGACTTTGTACTCATTTTCATTTTTCTCCTTCTTGGACTCTTCCTGAGAGTCTTAGTATACCTTTTTGGCTTTGCTACATCCATTTTTTTGGTAGATACACTACAATAGAACTTGCACCATCCTTTGTCTTGTTTTGATTTTTATCAAATCTAAGATTGGTTTTGATGAATGGTGATCTTTGCGCATTGATAAGATCATCCAATATTTCAATAATTTTATCAAACTTATGCATTGTTTTAGCTATTCTTTTGTCTTTTCCAATTCATCCCTCAAGAAAATTATTCCAAGTTCTACCTCCTCACAAGATGATTCCCTTGCTTTTAGTTGATCTCATAAGACTTCTTCAATTCACTTAGCCTCCTCAATTTGTGTTTTTAGATCCATAATTTCCCTCTCTTCTTCATTGTCTTCTTGTTAAGATATTTTGCCTTTTGTAAAAATACATGATTTAGAAAATCTTTTTCACAAACAAGAGAGGATTTTTTGTGAAGTGTTAGGCATGAAAGGAGAATAATAGGAAAGACAAAAATAATATTGACTATTATTTAGTGACAAGAAGAGGAAAAGGTTAAGGTTTTTTTTTATCAAAATCATCCAGTCATGTTGCAACTACCAGTTTAGGTTTTTCGTATTTCTTGGTATGGAAGAGTTCTCAATTTTTGGCATAGGAATAACTCCTTTTCCACCATGAGCTGCACCCATATTATAGAAGATTAATGACCCATGTGATAGGAATGAAGCATTGGTATGGCATGTTGTAGAGAACGTGAACACCATGTTGCGAGAAAAGAGAAGGCATGGTGTTGCATGGAGATGAGAATATTTCAAGGGTTTGTGACACTTTAGCTCCACATGCCTGAGTACTCCATTTCATGTTACCTGTTATGTTGTAGTATTTAGTCTTTGGGTTTTGATTTTGAAACACTATGAGAGACTTGAACTATGTAAAGAAGATCTAAACCTCTCATTCCTTTTAGCTTGTCAAATATTGTGCAAAGGAGTAATAGGATTTTAACTTGTATAATATTCTAAATGGTTTTAAGAAAAAAAGAATCGGGTGATAGATGCTAGATCTACCTCATACATACCTTCATTAGTAAATCTTTTTATTTTTATGATGGTTAATGGTTGCCAAAGTGGAGCAGAAGAAGCCCACAATGAAGACTGGTGGTGATCAACAAGTATAGAAGTGATAGTTAAAGGTGATTGTTAATGATGCTAAAATTATGATGGTTCATAAAGGTAAAGAAAAATAAAAGACAACAATATAGGAAAAGAAGCGTGACAGTTTGAGGAGAACCCTAGAGTGGCTAGTAGTCAAGATACTTAATGCACATTTGTGAAGTGCATTGTTGAACTCATGATGGCAGTTTCAAATTAGGGCATTACTAGTTAAAAGGTTTGCCATCGCATTTCATATGAATATCATAATTAAAAAGGGATAGTATTAGTATTATTGAGAGGACTTGGGACAAAACACTTGATGGCCCAGTAGTTCATTGAAATGATGATAGTGGCAATGTAGGTGTTGAATCCTACAACATAGAAAACAACAAACACATGACAATGAAAAAATGACAATCCACTAATAAATTGAAAAGGAGCAGATATGAAGCATAGAAACATACCAAGTAAAAAAGGCATTAAAAAAGGAATATAGTCCATCATGTTATTTCACAATTAGACCATCAAGACACAATTTTAGTTCAAGCTAGAGGATTGACAGTCTACAAATCTTTTGGAAGACAATCCATCATGTAAGATATAGTCTTATTGAAGATAGGACAGTCTTGAATGAGAAACCCAAAGAATCTAATAAACATGCAAAGGGAAATTGAGAACTCTAAAATAATCATATGAGTTTGATAGTGCAAGAAATGATCCTAAAATTTTGATGCCATATTCACTTTTGATGCAGACTAGTGAAGGTTATGAGGATGGTTGACTTAGAATGAAGAGAACTAAATGAATTGAAAAGTATGAAAGTTCTATCTGACATGCATTTTTTACAATCAAGTGGGGGTGTCACATAGTAAATACATTACAATTTAAGTTTCCAATAAATGTAGTGCGAGCCAAAACTTAGAAGATGGTGTGCCTTTCATTGTACAAAGGAAGAAAGTTCTGGGTTCATAGGTCAACTCCCATGCAAATAGAGTCGTCTAAGCCTATAAATTAGTCAATGATTTGCAAATTGTAAAGCCTAATTTATCAAAAGATCTTCTCATTGGTCATGAAACTGTAGGGGGTTTGGATATGATGATTAAGGAAACTAATAAGAAAATGATATGAAAGAAGCTACATAATGTAGAAAGGATAGTTGTGAGCATGGTTAGAAAAATAATGGTCCAAAACATTTAAGGCAGTGATAGAAATGTATGACAACCATCAAGACACTCAATAAATAGCTTAAAGACTGTAATCGTTTGAAGATGACAGTCCCCATGCATGACAGTGAAGGAAATGGTCAAATGACAGTGGCATAAGATAAGATCTTCAAGAGCAATAGGTCACAATTTGTGGAAATTTGGATATGCAAAAGTCTCAAAGAGTTGGAAGACACAAGGCAAGAATAGGCAGTCTTGAAGGGAAAGTGAGTCTAATTAAGTGTGATAGTCTCAAATAGTTACAAAATATTTTAAGAGCAGGCTTTAGTGTTTCAAAGGAGGATCAAGACAATGGAAATCCATGAAGAGGGTCATAGGGTCAATCTTGGAGTGATAGTCATTGTAAAAGAAGTCCTTTTCAACCACTAAAACATTTACAAAAAGGATATCATAGAAATGTCTTCAATTTGCTAAAGGGCAAAGACATGAAGATCAATATAAATGACCCTCCTTGAATGAGAACACAGTCATAAAGAAGACACCAAAATAATATTAGGCTGTTGTCGTGGGAAAAAAATGAAGGCTGAAATTATAATGGACAATCTGCTACAGTGAGAATCAAAGATAGTGTTAACAGTCAAGCACATGGGTGAACAAGAAAAATATGCAAAGGTTAAACACATTCAATATTAAGGTGAGTATAGGAGATAGATGGTATGCTAGCAAGGCCTTCCAAGTCACCATGTTATTGCTAAATGTTGATGTTGATGGTCAAAACAAGCTACCAATCGTAAATGTCAGTATTGATGAGTATAAAATACACTTGAAAGACATAAGTTTCAAGTCTACATGACAATGATTGAACATGCATAAAATGTAGACAGTGACAACTAAAATCATTAAATATGGTAAGCAGGTTATGCTAGAACAATGAAGAGTGACAAATGGACATGAAAGGTATTCTAAATAGATCCTGTTGGCACCTTCATATTTTGCAAAAATATGAAGTGTCTATGATGAAAAAGTTAATTGTAGAACTCCGATACACCCTTGCAATTTCTTTCTGAGTTGCCTACTTTGAGGGTGAAATAATTGATGTCCTTTGATTGTCATGAAAAACCACTTTGGGATCATATTCACCTGACATAATTAAGTGTGCACATTCATTTTTCAGATTCCCAGAATCAGATTTGATTAGATTTTGAAAATCACCAAGTTTAGGGATTATGCGAAGATTTGTTGTTTGCACATTGATTGTGTTGGCATAATTGATGAAGATGATGATGAGATGAGAATATGACCGATAAAGTTGATATGATAAGGTATATGATGTCAAGGGGATATTGTTAGCTTGATGATGATGATATAATTGTAATAGGATGTTTTTATTTGTGTTGTCATTGATGGAAACCATGTTTATTTAGTCATCTAGGTCATCTAGACTAACCGATATAGCCTAACCGGTAGTGGAATTAGTTAGACAACAAATCTACTAAGTTTTTGTCAATCGATAAACAAGAACAAAGAGATGATCAAGTGATTGGTATGGACGATTGGAGAAGATTTAGGTGTTGCGGTTCAGAATATATGTTCATAACATTGGCATGATTCTGTGACTGGAATCACATCAAGTTTGGTGAACCGGAAAGCACATTTATAGTTGATTGTTAAGAACTCTATGAAGAAGAATGAATACCAGTATCAGATCTTTAACCAATAATGGTTTAAGGTTTGTCGGTGGATCTTATCATGATCATAACTTAGTGATGACATGTCATAATCAGTGTGTAATGATAAGAAGGTATTTGAGCACATACAAGGATCAATTTTTTTTTGGGAAACAACACAGTGCTTAGAAGAATGAAACAAGGGTTTGATTGCTTATAAATCGATGTGTGGTGATCATTCAATGATAGAAATCATCTAGAAATTTGTTGTAATGATTTGTAATGTATTTTGGCAGAGTGTTTTGCCACACAAAATGTAAATTCATTGTATCTTGTTGATGTGATTAGAAATGTATCTGCCCTAACTGAAAAGTGTATTTAGGGCTAGTTGGAGAAGAGAGTTTGTGTCAGTAGTTTGAGAAGAAGGTATTGTTGAACTAGTTTGAAGTGTCTGCATGTGTGTAGCAGAGCTGTGTTGAAATGGATCTATACTAGCAAGGAAGGAAGTGCTATAATCAGATCATTTTTTATGTTGTTCCCTAACAGTTACAATAGTTTGAAATCCATTAACCAGGTAGATCCCAATAGGTGTTATATTGTAAATCCATTCACCGGGTGGCTCATTAACTTGAGTTTGAAATCCTCTAACAAGGTTACTCTTAACAGGGTTGAGGCAAAATCCCTTGACCGGGTGACTCCTAATAGGGTCTTCTCTTAACCAGGCATATTGTAAGCTCTTAACTTGGCTAGGCCTTTAACCGAGGGCATTCCAAAAGAGTGTAAAAATATATCGTGGGTGATAATTCCCACCGTGGTTTTCCCAGTTGGGTTTCCATGTCAAAAATCTCTGTGTTCATATGGTGGATGAATTATTGATTTGTCCATTTGATATCTTTACTTTGTTTGCATGTTGATGAACACTTGAGTGAATGGTTTGTTAAATCATCTTAAGAAGACTATTTGAGTAGTTATCAATACAAATTTGTGAAGTGTTGCAGATTCATTTTATTACTAATTCTGCCCCCCCTCTCAGTAATAACCAAATCCTCATAATAACAATTGGTATCAGAGAACTAGGTCCTCTTTGTGTAGAAGCTTAACTTCTTGAGGTAAAGATCGAAGATGATGAAGAAGGAGGGTCCTAAGTTCACAAAAGGATAACGACAAAATCAGGAGCAACATAATGAAGATCTACATTAAAGGTATGGGGTCACAGTTCTTGGAGCATGTGGTTAATCAATACACACCTCCTACTAGTACTCTGACTATAGATCAACTCAAGGAGAAACACAAGAATATTCAAGCATTGGAAGCCATTGTAAGAACTCTTTCTAATTCTGAGTATATTGATGTTTATGGTTTAGAAACCGCTTATGAAGTTTGGGAAAAGTTGAAGTTGATTTATGGTGGAGATGAGCATGTGCAAAAAGCTAAAGAAGAAAGCCTAAGAGGTAAGTTTGATGACATGTGGATGATGGAAGGTGAGAACATCACCCAATACAGACAAAGAATAGAAGAAGTAGCTGGAGGAATGAAAAGTGTTGGTGGAACCATAGTAGAAGACATAGTGGTAAGTAAAATTCTTAGAACCTTATTGCCTTCTTATGTTATTAGAGTATCTGCTATCCAAGAATTAAGGTCAGTCAACAAAGATAAAGTTACAGTTGATTCATTGATAGGAAAGCTTACTTCTTTTGAATTGAATAGCTTTGACAATAGTGTACCTAAAGTAGAATTTTCTTTCAAAGTATCAGTATCTAATGCAATGGTAAGAAAATAAAAGGATGTCTATCATAACCATGAATATAGGTCAAATCATCATGGCTGTGGTAATGAAGGAGTGGATGATGAACATAACTTGATGGAAATTGAGGCTTTATTGGCAAAGAAACTTCCTAGAGGCAGCGATAAGTACAAAGGCAAGCTTCCTCTTACCTATTTCTCATGTAACAAAAAGGGACTTATTGCTGCTAATTGTCCTAACAGTGATCAGAAGGAAAAATTTAGAAAGTTTAAGGGAAAAGGTAAGAAAAAAAGTTATGCTGCAGTAGATGAAGGTGTCATCGATGAGGAATCAAAGGATGAAGATAATGAGGAAATTGTTTTTGTAGCTGTTAAGGAAGATCTCTCTGACAAGAAAACTTTAGTGTCCCTTATTGACAACAGTGATGAGTGGGTTATTGATAGTGGTTTCTCACACCACATGATTGGTAACAAGAACAAGTTCATCTCACTTGAAGAATTTGATGGTGGAGTAGTGAGATTTGGCAAAAATACACCATGCTTGGTAAAAGGTAAAGGTTCATTTTTTTTAAATGGAAAAAGTAACGTTGATGATGTATATTGGGTGGAAGGATTGAAGCATAACTTGTTTGATGATATGATGAATCAATAATGATCTGATCAAATACTGAGAGGGGGGGGGGGGGGTGAATCAGTAGATAGAAAACAAACTAAACTTTCACCAAACTTAATCCCAACTTATAAAAAACTTATTAGACTAAATGGTTTAGACTCTGTATCTAAAATTGCAACTGCACTGTCAAGTTTACTAGTTGACTAAAATATCAATATAACAGTGTAATCAGATTTGAAACTTAGATACCTTTTATCCAAAACATCAATACACTTTACTAACATTAGTAATAGCTCATTTCAGATCACTTCCAGTCATCTAAACATGTCTTAGTGGTTTTACCAGTTAAACAAATTAATCATATAAAAAACATACACAAAATCATTCACCACTTGACACAATGATTTTTGACATGGAAACCCAAATGGGAAAAACCACGGTGGGGATGAATACCCACAAGTATTCTAAACTCTTATTAATTTCGCCCCATTAGGAGCCAAGCCTTGTTAGAAGCTTTACAAAAATGTCCTGTTAAGAACAAATTTTGTTAAGGACCACCCAGTTAAGGGATTAACTACAATACCTTGTTAAGAGCAATACCCTTTTAGGAGTAACCTCGATAGAGAATTTTGAATCCAAGCTAATGGATCACCTGGTTAGAGGATTTAGATAGCACCAAGCCTGTTAAAGCTTACCCAGTTAGGGGATTTAACTATTGTAATTGTTAGAGAACAACAAGGTCTTGCTGATCTGGTAATAGCACTACTCTGCTTAATCCAATCCTTTTATGCTCCTATCTACCTTCACACATTCTACAGATAATCCTACTGGTTTGGCAACAATCAGACTACCACACAACCAAAATTGCCAACACTATTACAAAACAACTCATCGACCTTATAAGCAATACAATAGGTCGATAACACATCACAAAACCTAAGATCTCATAGAGATTACAAACATATCGGTTCAAACATGACCATTGGATTACATAGTAATCATCTACACATAGGTCTATACAACCTCGATTTCTCTTGGATCACCACACATTGGATCTTGTAACTCATCATGCGTTATTCAGTTCATGCTATGCATTTTCTCATTCCTAAGATAAAACAATTATCTCTACGTGTGCAAACGACTTTGAAAATTATCATGTGCATCATGCATATGTGGCATAATCATCTCCGATCAGCATTCAATCATAAATCAACATAACCGATTCTCCAAGCTCCATTGGTTAGGGTTTGACATATCAATAGGTTAGGGTTACCAGTTGATCACTCTTCTTGAAATACCAATATCGGTTTCCTTCACTCCTCAACTACCAGTTACATTATTGCATCACTACTAGTTACAATTGACACCAATAACAACACTTATACTTCATCAATGCAATCTTCATGTAATGCCAACAATCTCCCCCTTTGGCATTGATGGCAATACAAATATCAATACCACCTAATTGTGATAATTGAGAGTAATGCACATACATAGGTATAGGAATCTTGGTTTACATTTTTTCACCACATACTCTCCTTTAGCTAATGCACATACATAGTTAAAGAAATGTTGGTTTACATTTTTCCATCACATACTCTCCTTTAGCTGTATCTCCATGTCTTTAATCATTTAGTTCTTCTCCCCCTTTGACAACAATGCCAAAGTGAAAGTAAAACATGCAGTATCATACTTCACTATTCTGCAACTAGCTACTCCCCCTGTGGAGTAGCTCCTCTCAACACCAATCCTTCTACAAGATTTTCAATAAGCTTCAGGTTTGATGTCTTCCACATCTGCTCAATGAACTTCATGTAGGGGTACAACCCCTAGCTTACCTCTAATATACTTAAATGTTGCCATAGGTAGAGGTTTAGTAAAGATATCTGCAAGCTGTTGTTTAGAAGAAACATGCTCCAGTGACTTATCTTTACTCTGCACTTTCTCTCTCAAGAAATGATACTTTAACTCAATATGCTTGGTTCTAGCATGCAACACCAGGTTCCTTGAAATGTTTATTGCACTGGTGTTATCACAGAAAATCCTTACTGGTTCTGTAATCTTCAACATAAAACCTTCCAGAATATGTTTCATCCAGATTGCACGAGTGTAATTCATGTATGTTGCAACATATTCAGCTTCAATAGTTGATTATGATATGAAACTTTGCTTCTTGCTGCTCCAAGATACTAGCCTTCCTTGAAGAAAGAAAGCTCCTCCGGTTGTACTCTTCCTATCATCAACATTTTCTGCCTAGTTTGCATCTGTATAAACTTTCAAATCAAAGTCTCCAGCATATGGATACCATAATCCATAATCAATTGTACCTTTCAAATATCTGAATATCCTTTTAGTTGCTACCATGTGTGTCTCCTTAGGACTTTTCTGAAATCTGGCAACTAATCCAATTGCATGAGAAATATCTGGTCTACTGTGAACAATGTAATGTAGTTTCCCTATCACTAACCTATACTCCTTTTCATCAGCTGATGCAAAATAATCCCCCTTAGACAATTTACAACCTATAACCATTGGTGTCCCAAATGGTTTACAGTCTTCCATTCCAGAAATCTTCAATACCTCTTTCACATATTTGGACTGTGTGATAAAAATACCATTCTTCATTCTTTATCTCTCCTGCCAGAGACATTTCAAATTCACTTTTCATCTCATTAGAAAAGTCATCACACATGTCATCATTGCCTCCAAAAATAATATCATCCACAAATACCTCACTAACCAGTATCTTATCTCCTTCAATCTTGAGATATATATTGTTGTCTTCACTGGTTCTCTGAAAACCTATCTTCACCAAGGGAGAATGTAGTCTTTCATACCATTCTATTGGTGCTTTCTTTAGTCCATATAGTGCCTTGTGCAGTTTGCACACCATATCCTTTGCTTCAATCAAAGCATAACCATTTGGCTATTGAATGTATACTTCCTCTTCCAATATTTCATTTAGAAATGTCAACTGCACATCCATCTAATATACTTTGAATCCTCTATATTCTGCAAATTCAAGTAGAGTCCTAACACCTTCCAATCTAGCAACTAGTGCAAATTTCTCACCATAGTCTTCACCTTCTTCTTGTGCATAGCCTTTGCATACCAGTCTGGCTTTATTTTTGACTCCCACTCCATCTTCATTCAGTTTCTTCCTGAACACCCATTTTGTTTCTATTAGATTTTTGTTCACTGATCTGGGTACCAATGACCAAGTATTGTAATTCTTAATTTGGTCAACTTCTTCTTCCATAGCCTTGGTTCAGTGATCATCTCCAAAAGCTTCATTTGCTATTCTAGGCTCAATGGTGAAGATCATACAAGAATTCTCTCTTATTCTTCTTCTGGTTAACACATCAACATCTTTATCTCCAATAATCTGATCAGGATTATGATTGAGTCTAACTTATTTTGGAATATCATGATCATGGTCTTCAAGTTCTTCTTCTTTTTCACTTTCTTCATCCTCTGCAGAATCTACCTATTCCGGTTGAATTGGTGTTGCACTATTCATTCCACCAACTTCTGGTTTCACTGGTTCCGGTTCCAAAATCATAATGTAAGTTTCATCTTCCTCCTTCTCCCTACTGATTTCTCTTGAATCTTCAAGAAAATCATCCACTGGGACATTAGCACTTTCAATGATCTTCTTTGTTCGATTGTTGTAACATCTATAGGCTTTTCTCTTGGTGGAGTAACCAAGAAATATTCCTTCATCACTCTTAGCATCAAACTTACCAACCTAGTCACATCTCTTGATAAAACATCTATTACCAAAAATCTTAAAGTAACTGATGTATATGGTGAAAATGGATAACAATAATAACAATATTGAAAGGCTAAATGAATTCAACCACAAAACCCTAGCCTAACAACAACAAAGATCCACCATAACATATGAAGATTACTTAAGACAATGCAAATCACATGAAATCACAAAGATTATACCATCACATTCCCAATAGGGTTTTGATCTCCATTCTTCCTATCTCCATTGATCTTGCTTGATATATTTGCTCTCAGATTTTATGTGCACAAGAGCTCAACAAAGAACGAAATGTGGTTGCAAGTAGGATCGTAGTGTAGTCAAAATGATCATTAGGGCATTAAGTCATTAGGTCATTAGGGTTTGATAATGAAGGAAGCATCTTCTTAAATAGAAGACACTATATGAAATGGAGGGATAAGATTGAGAGGTGTAAAAGGAGGTCGGCTATGATTAGAGGGTAGGTAGAAGAAATAGTAAAATAATGAAAGAGGTAGGTAGTGTATGAATTAAGAGATGAATGACATGTGTCATAGGTAGAAAAGACTAATGAATTAATTAAATACATAAAGATTTATTTAATTAATAGAAGAAGTGGGATCAATTAAATAAATAAGATATTTATTTAATTTAGGAAAATGATAATTTAAATAAATAAATGTATTTATTTAAATGAGAAATAAGGCTAGAAGAGGATAAATGAATTAATTAAATAAATAAAGATTTATTTAATTAATAGAAGAATTAAGCTTAGATAATTAAATAAATAAAATATTTATTTAATTAGACTGGACAATTTTAGGTGTCTACATTTTGCCCCTCTTTGAGACAATGCGGCTTGTCGCGTTGTTTCAAAGAAGATAAGATGAACTGATACCGAGTTGCCCCAGGATGGGAATGATATGCCCCCTCGAGAGATTGGATGAAAATGTTTGAAAGGATTGCAGACAATCTCTTGATAAGAAAGAGAGGCTAGAATGGACTGACTGGATAAAGTGACAAAGTCACGGGATAATGAAGACTGACTCGGAAAATGAAGGCTAAGGCTAGGGTAGGCTATAAGATAGACCACGGGGGAAAATACATCCTCATTGTCATCTACACCTTCATGAGATCAAAGTGCAGAGCGAGAAAAGAGCAGGAGCAGTTAGCAGTGATGGCTTTCGTGCATAGATTCGATCGTGTTCGCCGATTTCAGAGGCCAGCAGAGGCAGGAGAGCCGGTAAGTACCACCAAACCTCCTTGTACTGTGACGCATTTACTTTTGTCATTAATGCATGTCAAATAGGGCAATAAATGCGCTTAGAAGTAGAGTTGAAAAATGTCAAAAACCGTCTAATTGCGTCTACGTCGGTGCCAGGCACGTTTATGTCCGCCAGGCGCATCTGTGTCGGTGCCAGGCACGTCTGTGTCTGGAACCGCGTCTGCGTCGAATGCGGGCGCGTCTACGATGTGTAGGGGCGTTTGCGTAGTCTAGTTGCATTTATGCCCGACATAGGCATGTTTGTGTTATACAGGCACGTCTGTGTTGTGCAGGTGCATCTCTGCAGTCTGTAGGCGCGTTTATGTAATGTAAGCATGTTTGCGTTGAAAAATGCAAGTTTTGGTCTTCTAGGTCAAATCGGCAGTTCTGTGATGAACATATGCTGTCGATTGGATAAGCTGCTGAGAGGATACACTCAAGCAGGTCCTCTAGGGAAGACTAGAATAGATCAAGGCACTTTGTGATGAACAGTGAGTACCAAGATAGAGTACTTTGTGATGAACAAGGAGTACCCAAAGTATGAGCAGCACTTTGTGATGAACAGGGAGTGCAAATGTGAGTAACACTTTGTGATGAACAGGGAGTGTCACACATGTAGTACTTTGTGATGAACAGGGAGTACTACTAGGATAGAAGCAACACTTTGTGATGAACAGTGAGTGTCACTAGGATAGATAGCCATATGCATTTAGATAAAAAGTAGCATTTTGTGATAAACAGTGAATGCCACTATAACTGACATGATTGATTTGCTTGACTGCAGGAGTATTTGCTGATGCTGGAGTCACGGGAGAGATTCCCATCGACACAGAGGTTGTGACCGGAGTTGTCATTCGAGGACCGAGCTGCCATCGAGGAGATGGGCTTGAGACATGTACTATATGTGCCTAAGTTTTGGGCAAACATGGGTTTGCTGACTGCGCTAGTTGAGAGATGGCACTCCGAGACGTGCACGTTCCATTTGCCTATGGGTGAGATGACAGTCACCCTGGAGGATGTATACAGGATTCTGCGGGTGCCGATCGATGGAGAACTGATCCCATACGATCGAGATGGTGATAGAGAGGCCCTGAGACGAGTATTCCAGGACCCTGGATTAGAGATGAGGGCAAGACATGTGGCATGGGATACCATGACAGCCACAGGGTTAACATTGCCGATAGTGATCGGAGGAGCTATCAGTGGGTTCCTGTGTCCAGACAGGGTGACACGGGGGTTGGCTGTGGGCTGGGGGGGAGCACTGGAGACGCTGATGACACAACATACCATATATTCCTGGGGACCATGTGTGCTGGCACACTTGTATTATAAGCTGCATCAGTTTGTTTATCATGGGTCAGTGGGATTGGGCTATGGAGTTACATTGCTGCAGGTATGGGCTTATGAGCATCTGCCGGTTACTCGACCAATACACTTCAGGGGCAGAGGTCATGGGTGCAGCTTCGTGCATTTATATGATATGATCACTTCACAGCCACAGATTGGCAGGCTAGAGTACTGGCGACGAGTGATTAATGACATTGATGAGGTCATATGGCGACCTTATCTGGGCTGCGAGCAGTGGGAGGATGATGCAGTTGAGCTACCGTACACCTTTCGAAGTAGGTACTTGATTGGGCAGATGCCCTATGTGCTAGAGAGGTAGCTGGTAGATAGGATTGGCCGACAGTTTGGCCGGATTCAGAGGATGCCGCGGGGCTCAGGCATGTATGCCCATACCGTGAGAGATCAGGCACAGTTTGGGTCGTTGCTGTCGTATGATCAGGCAGTGACATAGCTGGTGGAGATGATACCTCTACCTTGGGACATGTGGCCAGAGATCGAGGATGCTGGCATGTATGCCGAGTATACAGCCTATTGGGCAAAGCATCCATTCCCACGGTTGACAGATCCAGGAGAGGCACTGGAGGGAGGTGGTGGGGGAGATGATGATGATGGTGGAGGTGATGGGGGTCGAGGCCAACGAAGGAGGAGGGGAGTAGTTAGAGAGAGGAGGGTTGCACCTCGGAGGGAGGGTGATGAGGAGAGACTGGCTCGGGTGGTGAGGGGTCACAGTGGATTGCCGCTACAGGTACCAGCAGCACAGGGTCCCAGACAGGTACAGGCATAGGGACAGGGATAGAGACAGGGACCAGTACAGGTACCAGTACAGGTATAGGTACAGGGACAGGGGGAGCCATAGGCAGAGGCAGAGGCAGAGGGGGTTGACCCAGTGGAGGTTAAGCTACTGGATCTGAGGGAGATCTACCAGGGACGGGCAGATGAGATTCAGGAGCTGGAGAGGGAGAGGGATCGGCTCAGGACGAGGCTCAGAGATACTGAGCGGGAGAGAAATCAGGCGATCCAGCGCTATACAAAGGCTGAGACAGCACTGAGGGCAGGGAGACAGGTGGTGGAGGACACAGGGGTAGGATATGCATATGTCCTGTGGGTAGGAGAGGAGATAGGCTATTGGAGGGACCTCTACTATGGTGCAGTGCCAACAGATCAGCGGACGAGGAACTTCCATAGACAGTCGCGTATAGTGACAGCTACGGGGGGGAGTTAGAGGAGACATGCATCGAGTGGTGGGGTCATGGGTCCTCCACCACCACTAGATAGAGGGGACAGGCAGGATGATCCTGGGGCAGGTCCTTCAGGGGCTCAGATTCCACCGAGGCTAGCGGCTCCGAGGGAGGGAGTTCATCATAGCCATAGAGGGCTCCCATTGTATCAGTTTTGTACCATTTTTTTGTATGATGATGTAGACACCTGCGGGTGCTTTTGTAGCCATATGTATCTTTGACATATTGTATCATGACACTTTTGATTATATATATGAGATGATTCATTTTTGCGGTAGCTATATGCATGTGTACCTATGTGATGAGATGTTTAATGATGTATGAAATGCCATATTTTTGTTCTTTTATGTTGTATATGCATGATGCAAATTTGAATGTATGGAATGTAAATGAATATAATAATGCAAATGTAAATTGTGTTAACAAGTGTTGTGTGCAGGATGTGATGTAGTTGTGATATCTATATGTATGTATAAAATGCTTATATGTGGTAATGCAGGTTCAACTACATGAAATGCAAATGTTTTTGGTGTGTCATTATGCTCAGTCATGTGATAGCAGGCTACGCGGACTTGAGAAGGATGATGGAAGTCAATCAAGAAAGGGGGGATGAAAGACAGAAGATATGAAAGTGAAAGAGCTTCTTGTGCGTTATCATCATTGAGCTTTATTATGGCAAAATAGGTTATGACAATCGAGGCATATGTTCGACCCAGAAAGTCATTGTACCTGTTTGCATGGAGATAAGATAGTCACAAACAAGGAATGTCCTAGTTCACACTAGACTCACAGTGTCCTCATATCCTTGGACAAGTCATAGCATTACTAAGAGACAATCCACAGACAACAAATACAAATAGGTGACGATACCCCATCCTCGCCTTTCTAGTCAAAGACATCCTGGAGATAGAATCTCTAGTCAAAGACATCCTGGAAAAAGCTAAAAGACATGTCACCAGAAAGATAAAATCAAAAGAAAACCAAGACTCGACACCAACATCCACTGTAGTCCTCAAATTTAGTGTCTCTTGTCACTTGTATAAGTCTTATTTGATTGTGGTCACAATGTTTACTTTCACAGAAAGGATAGATAGCACTGAACCATAATATTGTCTGAGTCTGTTGAAAGATTTGATTTGTTGAAGCCCATTGTTGCTGCTGTGTCTCATCTGAAACTGACTGAATCCATGAAGCTGATACTTTATTGTAGAGAAGATAAAACTTTATTGCGGACTGTGATGTAGATGCTGCTTTATTGTGGATTATGCGCGGATAGATTGAAGGAAGCTGGAAGAAACTGTACTCCTTGAAACATGTGATGTTCTCAGTTCCACACCCATTACTAGACATAGGATTTGCCTTAGCCACAGATAGGATCTGGTTTATTATGGATGGAAAGGGAGATTTATTATGAATGGCTAACCAATCTTGGGTAGATCAATAACAAGCCATGATGGAAATGGGTAAGTTTATTATGGATGAATAGGTTGTGAGTGTGTGCAAAGTGAAATGATGAAAGAGAATCCTGAAGGAGGGAGGAGAAATGTCTCTACGCATGGCGCTGGTGACCCAGTTTTCACCATGGTACTTGCCCAGGGTGCCACCGAAGTGGTTTTCACCGTTGGACGAAATTATTTCTCTTTACTTTTTTTGATTTTTTCAATGTTTTTTGTGTCACAAGGCGCCTGTTTGCCAGGTTTTCACCAAGTAACGATTTTTTTATTTTTATAATTTTTTGTATTTTTGAAATTTTTGATTTTTTTGTCTTTTTGAATTAGGATATTCCGAAGAGCTATGTGTAGAACCTGCGAAGGTGCATGCTATTGATAGGATCCTCCAAAGGTTCACCTTCTATAGTTGAGAGCTGATATGCCCCAGAGCCATATACTGCTGTGATGATGTAAGGACCAAGCCAGTTTGGTTCAAACTTGCTCTTCTTCTCTTTGTCTTGCTGATTCTTGGGGTTTTCTCAGAGAACCAAGTCACCTACCTCAAATGTGTGAGGCTTGACTTTGTGATTGTAGCTGCGACTCATTCGTTGTTGGTAAGCCTTGAGATGATTAAAAGCAGTTTGTCTCCATTCATCTAGCAGTTCCAGTTCTTGTAAGCGAGAGACTCTGTAATCTTCATTAGTGATGATGTTTTGCAAAGAGACCCGTAAAGAGGGTAACTTGACCTCAATAGGCAAGATGGCTTCAGCACCATAGACAAGTGAATAGGGTGTAGCTCCTGTAGGTGTGCGAACACTTGTGCGATAGGCCCAAAGTGCAGGATTGAGTTGGATATGCCAATTATGACCAGCATCGTTGACTATCTTCTTCAGGATTTTAAGGATTGTTTTGTTAGACACCTCAGCTTGGCCATTGCCTTGGGGGTAATATGGTGTGGAGAAACGATGAGAGATATGGAAGTGGTCACAGAATTCACAAACATCCTGATTTTTGAAGGGACACCCGTTATCAGTGATAATGGAAACAGGAATACCGTATCGGCAAATGATATAGTTGAGGATGAATGTAGCAATTTGTTTTCCAGTAAATTGTGTGAGAGGCATGACTTCAATCCATTTCATGAAATACTCTGTGGCTGTGATAATGAATTTATGACCATTGGAAGAAGGAGGGTGAATCTTGCCTATGAGATCGAGTCCCCATTGACAAAAGGGCCAAGGAGATGCAAGCGGTTGAAGTTCTTGTGCTGGTGCATGTATAAGATCTCCATGAATTTGACATTGCTTACATTTCTTGACAAACTAGTATGAGTCTTTTTCCATATTGGGCCAGTAATATCCAGTCCTAATGAGTTTCTTGGCCAAGGTAGGACCACTAGCATGTGGACCACATATCCCTTCATGCACTTCACATAACGCAATCTGAGCTTCGTCGCTTTCTAGACATCTAAGAAGAGTGCCATCTAGACCTCGCTGGTATAGGATATCAGCTAAAATGACATATCGAGAGGATTGGCGAATGAAGGTGCGGCGTTGGTTATTTGATAGATCAGGAGGTAGGATATTGTCGCGAAGGTATGTGAAGATGGAACCATATAACTGGGATTCAGGACCAACAACACATATCATTTCAGTAGGAGTGATCTCATATGATGGAACCAAAAGGTTATCCACCAAGAACTCATAGCGGGTCTCATTTGGAGGTAAATCGATCAATGAAGCAATTGTAGCCATGGCATCTACGACGCGATTCTGCTTTCTTGGTATCTGCTCAAAATCTATCCTTGTGAAGTATTGTTTCAGATCATCCACCATTTGTTTATAAGGCATTAGCTTCTCATCTTTTGTTGGGTAATCACCAGTTGCTTGACGGATAACAAGTTGGGAATCCCCAAAAACACGAAGTTCTTGGATCTTCCATTGAACTGCAATTCGTAATCCTGTTGTTAATGCCTCATATTTCGCTATATTGTTAGTGCAAGGAAATGATAAGCGGTATGATTTTGGTATAGAATCTCCTTGAGGAGTTATAAAGAGGTTGCCAGCTCTTGCCCCATGCTGTGTGTATGAGCCGTTAAAGTACAGTTGCCATGGCTTTGCATGTGATATTGTTAAAATGGATTCATCTAGAAATTCTGAATTTAGAGGAACATCATCAATCATGGGGGCATCTGCTAACTGATCTGCGATGGCTTGTCCTTTTATTGCTTTTCTGTCCACATACTTGATGTCGAATTCACTCAGGATCATTACCCATTTGGCCAGTCGCCCAGTAAGTGTTGCTTTATTGAGAAGGTATTTTAATGGATCAATTCTTGCAACCAACTTAATCTTATGAGTGAGCATGTAATGTCATAATTTCTGTGAAGCAAAGACCACGGCGAGACATGCACACTTGATTGGTGTGTAGTTTAGCTCATATCCCACCAACGTGCGACTAATATAGTATACGGCCTTTTCCTTGCTCCCAACAATTTGTTGTGCTAAGAGTGCTCCCAGTGCTGTTGGAGTAGCTGATATGTATAGTAGCAAAGGTTGATCAGGAATTGGTGGCATCAGAATAGGAAGATTCAAGAGATAATCCTTGAGCATCTGGAAAGCCTGTTGACAATTATCATCCCATTTGAATTTGATATTTTTATGTAGCAGGTGTTGAAAAGGATTACACTTATCTGCAAGTTGTGCTGTGAATCTTCGTATAGACTGGAGTCTCCCTTGTAAGGATCAAAGTTGACTGATATTTCTGGGTGGTGGCATGTCCAAGATAGCCTTGACCTTTGCTGGATCGGCTTCAATTCCTCTTTTGGATACAATGAATCCTAGGAGCTTCCCCGAGGTTACTCCAAAGACACATTTCTTAGGGTTTAATCTTACTTTGTATTTTTCCAACCGATCAAAGGCAACTTAGAGTATGTCCAAATGTGTATTTCTGTCTATTGATTTGACCAAGAGGTCGTCAACATAATCTTCCACTGTTACATGCATGAGATCATGAAAGATAGTAGTCATGGCTCTTTGATATGTAGCACCTGCATTCTTTAACCCAAAAGGCATGACATTCCAACAGAAAGTTCCCCACGGACAAGTAAATGATGTTTTGTGTTGATCCTCGGGCACGATCCTTATTTGATTATAACCAGAGAATCCATCCATCAATGATAGCATTTCATGACCTGCTGTGAGATCAACAATCAAGTCAATATTTGGTAATGGGAAGTCATCCTTTGGACAAGCTTTGTTGATGTCTCTGAAATCTGTGCAAATTCTGATGCTGGGATCTCGTTTACTAACAGGTACCAAGTTGGAGATCCATTCAGGATAATTAATTGGGCGTATGAATCCGACATCGATTAATTTCTCAAGTTCTGCTTTGACTAGTAATGCCACTTGTGGATGCATTTTTCTTAATTTCTGTTTTACTGGTTTTGCCCCCGATTTGACTGTCAGATGATGCATTACCAAATCCGGATCCAATCCAGGCATATCCACGTATGACCAGGTGAAGTTGATTTGTCACTTTTTGAAGAAACTTATGAATTTTGACCTTTTAGCCTCTGTCAATGATTGAGCTAGGAATACGTTGTGTGGAACCTCTTCTGTACCAATGTTTGTTTTGATAGTCTCCTCTACCAACATGGATGATTTTTCCTCATATGATGATGGGAGAATGTCGAGCCTTCCATCTTCGGGCACCTCAGAGAGGTTTTCACCTTCAGATACGTCCTTTCTTTTTACTTTTTTTGGGGTCAGATAGCGCCACAGTGTGGTTTTTGCCATAAGACCCTTGATTTGTTCTTATTTTCACATTTTTGCGAATGGAAGGTCCGACACCCTCACCAAAATATGCCACGCTATTGAGTTCTATGGTGTATCCCGCTTTATGGTCTCCAGGGGGAAGATCATCTCATATGCCTAGATAGTCAATAAAAGCTTCATCATTTTGGAATGTATCCAACTGTGCAGGTCCTTCATGATCCCAGTCAATGAGTTAGTGGTGAACAAGGGGAAGGCCGTTAATGTCTTTGAAGTTAGCGGGGCTAAGAGTGAGAATGTGATTATATTCGGGTATGTCAAGGTAATTATCGAGGTCATCGATGGCACTCTCCTCATCAGTCTCGATCGCGAATGAATCCAAATTATCATCACTAGTAGTGCATTCCGGAACAGGTGTTCTCATCCTATGTGATTTCAACCTAGAACCTTGAGACAAGGACTGTGTAGACTCCTCATGGGTTGTTTCTTGACCAACTTTGAATTTGTTATAAAACTCTTCCTCTTCTGTAGGTTCATCTAGCTCTCTGAATGTCTCGGTGAGCTCGTAGTCATTGGAAGACTTATCGGAACCCCATTCCCATTCGTTGGAATCTGTGGAATAGCAATTCTCTTGTTGAATTTTGGCAGCTTTGATTTGTAAGGCTTCTTCTATCCTTTGGGTGTGGACCTTGGAAGTTAAGAAACCAAGTCCTTTTGAGCATTCCTTCTTGAAAGTCAATTCAGGTTGTAAAGGTTCAATGATGCCTTCCTTTCGTAACCCCAGAGGGCTTTTTCCATCATACTCAAATTTTTGTAGAATTTTGAAGCCTTTGCCATATTTCTCACATGGAAGATTGATGTGGTCTTGTGTTTCCTCTTCATTATCTTTGAAAAGGATTTGGTATAAATCTTCCTCTTCTAGTTCACCCCATCTTTGAAAGGTAGTGGGATCCCATTTGAGCTTCATGATGGAGATTTGCTTGTTAGGATGTGGTCTTCCATATTCTTTTGGGGAACTCATGACTTGTCGTAAGTACATGGTCTGATTGAAAGTATATTTCCCCATGCCTTTGTCCTGAAACGTGCCTTTAAGCTCACCTTTTTTGGATGTCGAAGGTTTTAATGACTCAGGATCAATATATGCCGATGAAGGAACAACTTCCCGATTACTAGGAATGATGGTCTCAGTCTTTGATTTCAGGTTATTGCAATATATGAATGGATTAGGATCGCCATTAACTATTACTTCCACTCCATTATGAGGAAATTTAATGCATTGGTGATATGTGGATGGGACTGCCCTCATTTCATGGATCCAAGGATGTCCTAACAATATGTTATAAGTGAGATTTAAATCCAGGACTTGACAGACCACATCCTTTGTAACTCGCCCAACTGTGAGAGGTAAGATGACTGTACCCTTGGATGAACGTTCTTCATCATCATATGCCTTAATGGTGATCTTGTTTGTAGAATTTATAGCTTTATCAGAATATCGCAATTGTGTGATAGTGCTTAATGTGCAAATGTTTAGACCAACTCCTCCATCTATCAGGACTCGTTTGATTCTATGTTTGTGTATGAAGGCTTCAATGTGTAATGGTGCATTATGTGGCTGACTTACGGAGGCGTCATCAGCTTCTGTGAATGTAAGTGAATGTGGAATGGAAAGATATCCCACCATGGCTTGAAACTGGTCCATGTTCAAATTAGTAGGAACAACAGTATCTCTCAAGATTTTGTCAAGAATAGCTTTATGAGCGGGAGATATGCGTAATAGCTCAAGGATCAAAATGAGTGTGGGTGTCTTCCCTAACTATTCTACAAGGTCATACTCAGGTTTGGTTGATGAGGAAGTGGTGTTTTTAGCTGGAGCACCTTGCAAAGTGATCTTACCTCGACGGGTTGTAACATGACATTCAGAGGTAGGTTCGGAAGAAGATCCAACACCTTTTAGGACAATCTTGGGTCTCTGAGTAGAATTCTCAGATGCTTTGTCCTTGATGATAATAGTAGAGATGTAATTGTCCATCGAGATGTTATTGATAGTTGAATCATAGTTGTAAGGTGCTCTAGTATAGTTGGCTTGGTCATCGGTGGCTTTAGCTTTTCCCTTGTCATGTTTTGGGAATGGTTCCTTAAACATCTCATGTTCTTGATTGGATGAATGTCCCTCAATCTCAATATCACCTCTATCAATGAGATCTTGTATGATGTTCTTCAATCGATGACAATTTCCTGTCTTATGACCCTTGCTCTTATGAAATTCACAATACTCATCATCATTCCACCAATTTGGTTTAACCTTTGGTTCATATGGAGGAAAATCTGGAATAGTGATTACCTTGTTTGCCACAAGCTTCTTAAAAACTGACTCAAGTGGTTCTCCCAATGGAGTGTACTTCCTTCGTGATCTCGAAGTTGTTTGAGTATTCACTTGATTGTTTGTAGAACTTGATCCTGAAAAGATGAATTTGGGTCGCACTGTGTTGGCATCAACAACACCATCATTGACTGTGTTCTTTTTTTTATTCCAAAATCTTGGCTTGTCTTTTCCTTTAAAGTCATCTTTGTTTTCCTTGAATATCTTAATGACTCCTTGTTCAATTAGGACCTTTTCTATTGCTAAGCCTTTTTCAATGACATCCTTGAAAGTGGACAAACAAGCTTTCCTTAGATCATAGCCAATGTCTTTGTTAACATTTTGTGTGAACATTTCTACCATTTGTTTTTGTGGAATTTCACAAGAGCATCTGCTGGCTAGATTTCTCCATCTTTGTAAAAATGATGCAAAAGATTCTCCTTCTTTTTGCTTAGTATTGCACAAAGTAGTGACTGATATGTTTGTCTCTATGTTGTAGGAGAAATGTTGAATAAATGCCTCTGCTAAGTCACCCCATGACTTAATTCCTGGTGGAAGTTGGGAGAACCATTCCATAGCTTGATCACATAAGATTTGTGGGAATAATCTCATCAAATATGTCTCTTCTGCTGCTACCTCAATGCAAGCTGTGAAAAATTGTCTTATGTGTGCCTTAGGATCCCCTCTTCCTCTATACTTATCAAATTTAGGCATCACAAAATGTGTAGGAAATGGAGGCATTGGAATGTTCTTGTCGAATGGATAGGGACATATGTCTCTCATTGTGTATGTTGGCTTCGGTGTATTTATGTCCTCCATTTTCTTTTGTAAGTCCCTAATTTGTTGCTCCAAATTGCTCTTAGGTGGAGATCGACTTCTTGGACCATACCCCATGTTTGAGGCACCCATTGGAGGAGGTGCATGTTGCATGTATGGATGATATTGATCATACACATGTTCATATGGAGGAGGTCTATAATGATGCTGCATATACGGAGCACTTGGTATAGATTCATGTTGAGGAACACCATATTTATTTTGTGCATGTATACCATACTCTACAGGCATGTCATGTTCTATTGTATTGCCCCCAAATTTGACATGGGGTTTCCTTGTGTCTAAATTTTGAGCATGCCTTGGAATATCCCATTGCTTTGGTGGTTGATCCTTAGCATTGATATGTGATTGAGCATATTTTTCTCCATAAGACTTCCATAATGGTCTACGAAGGTGAGTATCATATGTTTGACCATGTGTATGTGGGACCTCTGGTTTTTGAAGCAAAGCTGATGGTGATTCAGGTACCATGTGTGGTCCTCTATTTCCTCCACTATTAGGTCTCCTTTGATCCATGTTGGAGTGAGGTTGTTGCAAAGGTCTATGTTCCATTATTTGAGACATGTCAAAATCATGAGGTATCTTGGCTCCACTTTGTGCCATCATGTGTAAGAAGTATTTTCTATCTCTCCTCATTATTTCCTCAACCAATCGATTGAAATGGGGATTCATAATGGATTCTTCCACATCTGCTGAATGTACTGAAAAGTTGTCCACATTGTCATTTTGTGTAGCATTGTTGTTTATAGTGTCCATGTTCTCAACATTTGGATTGTTTCTATAGGTATCCATGTCAGGTAATGTAGTATGATCAGAATTGAAAAAGATATCATTGTCATACTCATAAGAACTCATGTTTGCGGACTCTTGAGCCTCTTTAGTTTCTCTCCTAGATTTTTGAAGACGAGTTTCAACCATGAACTAGGTATTGACCAAGATGTGAGAGATTAGATGAAAAATGGAAAGAGTCTAGAAGACCAAGAGTTGGATGGAATGTAAATGAATCTGAAGTGTACTTGCAATGTCCAAAGTGTAAGACCAAGTATGTATGTAGTAGAGTAGGTGTGACTTCCAAAGAGAGGATAGTTTCTCTTGATGAGGTAAGCTGACCTTGACTCTAAGTAAAACCAAATGAGACCCAAAGGTAAGAAACCTTGATGAGGGACCACTTAGCAAAGTGTTGTTGTATGTAGTATGTTGACAAAGTATGATGAGGACAAGCAAGTGACCTTTTGACTCAAGTTTAGACAAATGTGAATGTAATGTGAGATGTAAAGCAATGATGGACTTTGTGAGACCCAAGGACAGGTTGAATGCTAAATGAAACCTTAGAGAGATGACCTAGGAAGCTCAAGATTTTCAAAACTGACTGTGTTTGCTTGCTGGACTATAACAGTTTTTCAATTCTGGACACAGACGCGACTGTATACTTCACAGACGCAGTTTCCTGACATAGACGGTACTCTGTTTAACACAGATGCACTTCTGAGATTTTCTTGTTTATGTTTGCTGGACTGTAAATTTTTTTGTAATTTTGAACACAGATGCACCTGTATACTTCACAGACGCGGTTACCCGACATAGACGTGTTTCTATTCAACACAGACGCTATTATAAACACAGACGCTATTCTGCCCTTCACAGACGTGCCTAGACAACACAGACGCAGTTAAAACAGACACAGATGCGTTTCTGTAAAATTTGTGCAATTTTTTCCAATCTGTGAAGTCATTTTGTTGTGACCAAATCTGACTGTTTGACTATTTTTCGTGATAAGAGGACACAATGTTGATGAGGACTCAATGTTTGCAAGTGTTTAGACTAACAATGACTCCAAGAAAAGTGTGTTGTTTGATGTAAAATTGTTTTGCATACACTTGAAGACACAAAAGACACAATGTTTTTGCTGTTTGGTCTTGAATGTTTTGAATGTTTAACATAAGTCAAGCACAATTCTTATGGCTGGCCAAGACAATAGTTGTTGATCCCACATGGGGTTTTACCCCCGAGGCTATGCTATTCAGAGTGGATACTTAGATGCTTGACCTCACTGGCTCCACCCTCGGCACTCACTTCTCGGGTCAGCCAAGCATCAGTCCCCATGAAAACTCCCCATGGTGAACTTTGTATCTCTACTAAGAACCGTATGTGTGTGGGCCGCTACCAGAGGTCCGACCTCCTACCCCAACAACTAGAAGGATTTGGGCCTCTAAAACAAAAAGGTGCTAGTAAGGGCATCCGCTCATGTGGCCATACATGCAGCACTTTTAGCTCTATAAATATAGAAGGCTCCCAGCCGGTAGGGGTTATGCCCTACAACTGATCAAATAAATTTGATCAAACAGGTTTATGGGGAGACATAGTGTCGGTATGAACTAATCAGCACACGTTATTAAATGAATTAGAGGGTAGGTAGAAGAAATAGTAAAATAATGAAAGAGGTAGGTAGTGTATGAATTAAGAGATAAATGACATGTGTCATAGGTAGAAAAGGCTAATGAATTAATTAAATAAATAAAGATTTATTTAATTAATAGAAGAAGTGGGATCAATTAAATAAATAAGATATTTATTTAATTTAGGAAAATGATAATTTAAATAAATAAATGTATTTATTTAAATGAGAAATAAGGCTAGAAGAGGATAAATGAATTAATTAAATAAATAAAGATTTATTTAATTAATAGAAGAATTAAGCTTAGATAATTAAATAAATAAAATATTTATTTAATTAGACTGGACAATTTTAGGTGTCTACAACTGATATTAGGTGATCTACCATACTAGTATTCATAAGGAGTTTTATCCTTACCTCTTTTAACTAGTATCTGGTTCATAGTATAGATAGCTGTGCTGACAACTTCTCTCCAGAATGTCTTAGCAACACCTCCTTGTATTAGCATAGTTCTATCAACTTCAACAACTGACTGGTTGTTCCTCTCTGCAATACCATTTTTCTATGGTGTCCTAGGTGCATAAAGCTACCTCTTAATTCCATTGTCTTCACAATATCTAGTGAATTCCTTTGAAGTAAATTCACCACCTTGATTAGTTCTTAAGAACTTAAGATTTCTTCCACTTTCTTTTTCAACCAAGGCTCTGGATGCCTTAAAATTTCTAAAGGCTTCTATTTTGTCCATCAAGGATGTGACCCACATTATTCACGAGCACTCATCAGTGAAGATCATAAAATACTGGTCACCTTGAATACTCCTAGTCCTTATTGGTCCACAAAGGCTTGTATGAACCAAATCTAGCAAATGTATGACTGAGAAAGATTTTCCTTTGAAAGTTGAGGATGTCATCTTTCCCAATTGACATTCCTTACATAGAGCATTCACTGGTTTGTCCAACTATGGCAATCCTCTTACCAATTTGGACTTGATAACTTTTACAATATTATCAAAATTTACATGACAAAATCTCTGATGCCAAAGCCAACTATCATCTAATTTTGCAATTAAGCAACTATTGACTTTAGAATTTAGGTGAAACAAGTTACCTTTTTTCTGTTTGTTGATTGCAATCAGTTCACCTTTACTTCCATAGATTTTGCACATCCCATTCTTGAATTCCAGTGGATAACCTCTGTCATTGAGTTGACCAAGACTCAAAAGATTGTGTTTCAATCCTTCAACCAAGTAGACATCCTTTGCACTACTCTTTCCATTCAAAGAGATGGTTCCCTTTCCTTTTACCATACATGGTGAATCATTTCCAAATCTGACAACACCTCCATCAAATTCCTTCAAAGTAAGAAACTTACTCCGATTACTAGTCATGTGGTGTGAACAACCACTGTCTATAATACAATCATCAGAACTATCCATGCAAGAGAAAATGCCTTCTGATCTGATGTCTCTTCTTTAATAGCAACAAAGACAATGTCCTTATTTTCATCTTCTTCAGACTCCTCATCTGTGATTCCTCCATCCACTGCAATGAGGCTGTATTTTTTACCTTTTCCTTTGTACTTCTTATACTTCTCACACTTTTGCTCATTGTCTCCATTTGGACAGTTAGCTACAATATGTCCAATCTGGTTACATGCAAAACACTTCAAAGGTAATTTACCTCTATACTTACAAGTACCTTAGGGTAATCGCTTGGCCAACAATGCTTCAAGCTCAATCAAACTATCTTCTTCATCAACCTCTTTGCTAGATTTGGACTCATGACTATAACTAGCTTCTCTACTTTTCCTTACTGGTGGGTTAGAAATTTAAGCTCTACATGCAGATTCAAATTTTTGAACACTTCCATCATAACCATTTAATTCAAAATCGGTTAATTTACCAATCGTGGAGTCAAGAGTTACCTTTGATTTATCAATAGACTTGAGTTCAAGAATGGCTGCAACTCAGATAGAGTAGACTAGTATAAGGGTTCTCAACACCTTGATAACCATTGTGGTATCCTCCACTATACCACCAACACTTTTTATCTCACCGACTATCTCCATGATCCTCTAACCATACCGTTGAATATTCTCACCTTTAGCCATCCACATGTCATCAAATTTACCTCTTAGACTCTCTACTTTGGCAATCTTCATGTGCTCATAACCGCTATAGACATCTTCAAGTTTCTTCCACACTTCAAAAGAAGTCTCCAATCCATGGACATCAACATACTCTAAATTAGACAAGGAATTGATAATGGCCTCCAATGCTTGGTTATTCTCGTGTTTCTCCTTCTTTTGATCATATGACAAGATCCCACTAGGAAAGTTATATTAGTAACAACATGTTCCCAATATTGACTTCCTAAGATGTTGATATAGATTTTCATCCTATCACTCTAGATTCTATAGTTTTCCCTATTGAATTTTGGACCTTATTTATTCATCATGTTCTCCTAGATCTTTACCTCAAGCTATTAGCCTTAAACACAAGAGGACCTGAATAGCTCTGATACCAATTGATGATATGATGAATCAATAATGATCTGGTCAACTAATAAGAAGGGGGGGTGAATCAGTAGATATAAAATAAACTAAACTTTCACAAAACTTAATCCCAACTCATAAACAGCTTCTTAGACTAACCGGTTGAGACTCTGTATCTAAAAAATGCATTTGCACCGTCAAGTTGACCGACTGACTAAAATATCAATATAACAGTGTAATCAGATATGAAGCTTAGATACCTTTTATCCAAAACATCAGTACACTTTACTAACATTAGTAATATCTCATTTCAGATCACTTATGGTCATCTAAACATGTCTTAGTGGTTTTACCAGTTAAACATATTAACCATATAAAAAACATACACAAAATCTTTCACCACTTGACACAATGATTTTTGATGTGGAAACCCAAATGGGAAAAACCATGGCGGGGATGAATACCCACAAGTATTTTGAACTCTTCTAAAGTTTGCCCTGTTAGGAGCCAAGCCTTGTTAGAAGCTTTACAAAAATGTCCTATTAAGAACAAATATGGTTAAGGACCACCCGGTTAAGGGATTGACTACAATACCCTGTTAAGAGAAATGCCTTGTTAGGAGTAACCTCGATAGAGGATTTCAAATCCAAGCTAATGGATCACTTGGTTAGAGGACTTAGATAGCACCAAGCCTATTAAAGCTTACCTGGTTAGGGGATTTAATTGTTGTAATTGTTAGACAACAATAAGGTCTTGTTGATCTGGTAATAGCACTGCTCTGCCTGATCAGATCCTTTTGTGCTCCTATGTGCCTTCACACATTCTACAGATGCTCCTACTAGTTCGGCAACAATTAGACTACCACACAACCAAAATTTCCAACACTATTATAAAACAACTCATTGACCTTATAAGCAATACAATAGGTCGGTAACACATCACAAAACCTAATATCTCATATAGATTACAAATATATCAGTTCAAACATGACTGTTGGATTACATAGTAATCATCTGCACATAGGTCTATACAACCTCGACTGCTCCTGGATCACCACACATTGGATCCTGTAACTCATCATGCTTTATTAAGTTCATGCTATGCATTTTCTCATTCCCAAGATAAAACAATTATCTCTATGCACCAAAACCACTTTGAAACTTATCATGTGCATCATGCATACGTGGCATAATTATCTCCGATCCATTCAATCATAGATCAACATAACCAGTTCTCCAAGCTCCATTGGTTAGGGTTGGACATATCAATAGGTTAGGGTTACCAGTTGATCACTCTGCTTGAAATACCAATACCGGTTTCCTTCACTGCTTAGCTACCAGTTGTATTACTACATCACTACCGGTTACAATTGATACCAATGACAACACTTATACTTGATCAATGCAATCTTCATGTAAGGCCATCATTGTTGAGTGTTGGTTAGCTAATTGATAAAGGTTATCATCTTAAGTTCAAGAATGGAGTGTGCAAGATTTTAGGAAGCAAAGGAGAACTGATTGCTACCAGTAAACAAACAAAAGGTAACTTATTTCATTTGAACACTAATGTTAACAGGTGTTTGGTTGCAAAAGTTGAGGAAAATTGGATATGGTATAGAAGATTTTGTCATGTAAATTTTGATAATTTGGTTAAGGTTAGCAAGTCAAGTATGGTTAGAGGTATGCCACGACTAGTCAAACTAGACAATGTGATTTGTAAGAAGTGTCAATTGGGTAAGGTGACTGCTTCCTATTTCAAAATCATATCATTCTCTTCTAAAAATATTTTAGATCTGGTGCACACTGATTTATGTTGTCCTATGAGGACTAGGAGTTTTCTTAGTGATAAATATTTTATGATATTTACTTATGATCATTCAAGAATGATGTGGGTTACATTTTTGAAGGAGAAGTCTGATGCTTTCAACAAATTTAAGGCATTCAAAGCTTTAGTGGAGAACGAAACCAGTAAGAACCTAAAGTGTCTGAGATTTGACCGGGGTGGAGATTTCACATCACCTGAATTTGTAAAATACCATGATGAGAATGGAATCAAGAGAGAACTATCTTCACCAAGGAAACCACAAAAAATGGGATTGCAGAAATGAGGAACTAGACCATAGTTGAAGCAGCAATAACAATGTTGATACAAGGGGATGTACCTAAATGTTTTGGAGAGAAGCAGTCATCACTGCATTATACACAATGAACCGGATATTGATCAAGAAAGGTAGTGATAAAACTCCCTATGAATTATGGTATGGTCATACTCCTAATGTTAGTTATTTCAAAGTCTTTGGTAGAAGGTGTTACATAAAGAGAGATGAGTATACCAGAAAGTTTGATCCTAAAACTAATGAAGGAACTTTCCTTGGTTACTCAACTAAGAGCAAAGCATTCAAGTGCTTTAACAAAAGAACCAAGAAGATTGTGGAAAGTGTTAATGTGAAAGTTGATGAGTATTTTGACAAATCTGATGATGCCAGGAAGTCTAATGTAGTAGATGAACAAAAGCTAGTGATCATTGAACTAAAATTTCAAAATGAGGCTGAGCAAAATAGTGCGGAGGATGCTTCTCAACTGGTGGAAGAAGAAGAAGAAGAGGCTTCCACACTGGAATAGGCTTTACCTAGATATTTAAGGTTGAATCACTCTACAGATTAGATAATTTGAGACATGAATGTTGGAGTACAAACAAGAAGAAATATCAGAGAAAGTGCTTGTCTGATTTCCACAATTGAACCTAAGACAATGAGGGAAGCTCTCAAGAATGATGATTGGATAAAGGATATGAATGAGGATCTTGATCAAATAGAGAATAACAACACTTGGTCACTTGTCCCTAGACCAGCTGATGAAAATGTGATTGGTACTAAGTGGGTTTTTACGAACAAATTGAATGAAGATGGTGAAGTGGTTAGAAACAAGGCTAGACTAATTTGCAAAGGATATGCACAAGAAGAAGGTGCGAATTATGGAGAAATCTTTGCACCGGTTTCTATACTTGAAGGAGTAAGAATTCTACTTGCATTCGCTGCATTCAAAGGATTAAAGGTATACCAAATGGATGTTAAGTCTGCATTTTTGAATGAAATTCTAGATGAAGAGTTTTACATTGAACAACTAGATGGGTTTGCATTGACTGAAGACAAAGACATGGTGTCCAAACTTCATAAAGCTTTATATGGATTAAAGCAAGCTACAAGGGCATGGTATGAGAGACTTCATTCACACCTAATTAAGATTGGGTTTAAAAGAACCAGTGAGGACAACAACATTTACTTGAAGATAGAAGGAGACAAGTTATTGATTGCATAAGTGTGTAGATGATATCATATTTGGAGGAGATGATGACATGAGTTTAACTTTTAAAGAAGAAATGAAAAAGGAATTTGAAATGTCTTTGATAGGTGAAATCAAAATTTTCATTGGTTTGTAGGTCCAACAAATGAAAGGAAGAATCTTTATCATCCAGTCCAAATATGTGAAGGAGGTATTGGAAACCTTTGGAATGGAAGATGTTGGCATTTTGATGATGTTTAGATGTGATTGTCATTGATGGACACACACTTATTTATTATATGTGTTATTCTCTACTGGTACTATGTGATGTATTGTTCAAACCGATATTGTATGTCATTGTATGCATAGTCTTTGTTTGTTCAAGATTATTGGTGTTTGCAGAAGGAACTTACCAGTCAAAGCATGATCGAGGACCTCAAGCAGTATGAGGACTTCAAGCGGTACAAGGACCCCAAGCGTAAGACAATCCTTTTAGGATCGGAACACTATGTTCCAGTTTACCAGTCTTGGTTTGTAAATTGGTAATCGGTATACTGTGTTTTGTTAACTAACAAACTTGTAAAGTGTGATGAGTTATCATCCACCGACACTGATGTGGTGATTCTATGTCGTGTTACAAATTGTGTTTAGATGCACTGTACCTAGGAAATTGTATTCTAATCTCATTGGACCAACATGAAATTAGATTCCTATATGAGGACATCATGTCTACTATTTTGTGTGTGTGAAGGGTTGCATAAGGAGATTAGGTTTTCACAAGAAGGTATCTCGTGACAAAGATTGTACGTGTGAAAGATAGAAGACTGAAGTAATGCCGCAATGCATTAACAAAGAGAAATCAAGGATCTAACTAAGAATTTTGTGCTACTTTGTAGATCAATTACTTGTTGATTACTAATCTCTTTGACAAGTCAAAAACCCTTAACTAGGTAGGCTTAGTCAAGCCTGTTTCAAATCCTCTAACAAGGTGGTTCACAATTGTGGATCTGAAATCCTTTAACAAGGTAGTCTTTAACATGAATTATCTCCTAATAGAGATCAAGATTCCTAACATGATCTATTCTGGTGAAGAACATTGTAAGGCCTTAACCGGTCTGACCTTAGCCAGTCTGGTTGCTATTCTGTAGATAGTAGACTTGTGAGTTTTACTCACCGTGGTTTTTCCCATTTAGGTTTCCACGTCAAAATATCTTGTGTTATGGTGGTTGTGTTATTGTGGGTGAATGCTTTATTTTCCATTTGGATTTTCTGTGTATTAACCAATTTACTGTTTAAAAGGCTATACCAGTCTGCAGTAAAATTGCTTAAGTGTTTGGTAAAGTTTTTGGGTATACTAATTCACCCCCCCTCTTAGTATTCATCAATTGGTATCAGAGCCAACCTTTCTTTAAGTTTAACCACTTGAAAGGAGATATGGGGGAATACAGCATGGGGGAACTCACTCACCATCTAGCTAAATCTGAGAGAGCCTATGATGAACTTAAGGTCAAGTATAAAGCCTCTTTATCCAAAAGAAGAGAACTTGCTGAGAAAATGCTGGAAATTACTGAAAACAACTCTTCTGATGAAGCAGACATGGATGCCCTAGTCGAAGAAGTGGAGAAACTAAATGACTCCAAGACCAACCTAAGGAGGGAGCTAGGAGTACTCACCATTAGGATGAGTCAGGAACTAGAAAACTGAAGAAAAGATGAGGATCTAGTGAAGGATAAGGAGCACGAGATCTTTAAGTTGAAACAAGAAATTGGTACCATTACCACTTATCTGCAAGAGGGTAAGGAACAAAAAGAATAAATACAAGTAGAACTCAATGCAACCATTTATTAGAATGAAACCCTAATGAAGACCAATGAAGCTCTTTCCAAAGAACTTGCTAAGACAAAGGAGATACTTACAAAGTTCAACCGGACTGCTGCAAAGTTGGACCAAAAGCTAGAATCAATGAAGCCATCAAAGGATACCACTAGAATTGGTTTCTCTACATGTGAGGAAGGTGAATCCTTTGGAACCAAGATTGATGCACGAAAAGAGCAACCAATATCTAAGAACAACAACAAAAACAAAGCTAAGTCAAAGTTCAAACCTGTATGATTTAAATATCATAAGGATGGACATACTACCAATGTATGTAGGACAAAGACATAATAATTCCCCTTACATGCAAAATAATGTGTATGACCACAAGGCAAGAACTGGTAGATTTAGTGGTCATTGTTATGCATGCAACAAGTTTGGGCATATATATTTTGAGTGTAGAATAGTTATGAACAACCCTAGAGGTTATGCACCTAGATCAAAAGGAGTTGTCCAAGAACCTCTTACGAACGGGAACCCAAACCGGTATAGAACCTATGACTACAGGTCAAATGGTTGGAAAGAAACCTATGTGATCTGTCGTGGTAGTGTTCACACTACTGCAACATGTAGGAAAAAGAATGGAAAGGTGAACACCAGACCATGGAGAGAACTTGGTATGGTATGATATCATTGTAAAAAAATTAGGACATCTTGCCAGAGCATGCAGACTGAGAAAGAATCCATCAGAAGACAAACCGCTCAACCCAGAAGGTAAAGGAAAGGTCGATGTTGAAACCTTTCAGGTTGATATGGATAAAGTTTGGAAAAATAAATCTGAAGAGAAGCTACAAGATGCATCAGTTTCTGCACCTAGTGTGGAGACCCCTAAATCGACGAATTGAGCTTCGAAAATCTTAAGGGGGAACATATCGGTAACAATGTTTTGAACCCCCAGAATATATTGGTAAATTTCTTTTATTGATATTAGTTACCTGTCGACCAAGAGAAGAAATGCAGTGGTAAAAGGTAAAATTAGGGTTTGTACCCTAACGGTGATGCATTTATTATGGTAGGTAAGAGCATGTATAAAAGCAATTCTTGTAGTCATTTTTACTTACCTATTTTTGAAGAAGCATTTTTCTAACTTGAGCAGAGCAACAAAAGCGATTAATCTTGCATTAGAAGAAGTCCATAAAGAAATCTTGTGTAAGACTCAACAATTATTTCAAGTTATCCAGAGTTGAGGTCAGAGTGGTAAAGAAAGCTCTTGGAGAAGTGTGTTGTGCTCAACGTCGATGATCCCTAGTTCAGAGTGAAAAAGTATTTTTCGTTGAATCACTCTTATCATTCGGAATTATTTAGACATGGCTTCTACATCCAAAGTCTCTTCTAGTTCTTTCGCACCTAGGGAGTCATCTGAATCTCTTAGGAAGAAGGTGAAATACAATGCCCTATCTCAAATTCCCACCATAGTCATTGTTGAAGGGGATGTTTCTGGTTACATTGATTGCAAACTAGAAGACCTAGGGTCTCTAGTGATTCACTCCTAGTTGATTTTGTTATGTGGAAAAGATAAGAAGATTAAACCAAAATACAATGTGATCAAGAAGAGGAAACTCCACAATGTAGTATATTTTCTCGAGGAATTAATAGAAGATCACATAAGAATTATTCTTAGTAGGGTTCATGGTGACAAGATGTATCTTGAGCAAACCCATGATATCACATCGGAGGAAATCCATGCCATGACTAGTTTCTGCATATTGGAGAAGTCCTTGTTCTTTGTAAGATCACAAAAGCCAAAGTGATAGAGCTCACTAGTTCTGTGAGCGACAAGCGAGCAATGACTGTCAACACCATTGAAGATGACTTGGTGAAGTATGCATGCATGGTGATCGGATATAGAGTATTCTATGGCAGCAGAATGAATTCTATTCCTACAGCTGTGGTGCATGCCGCTTATCGAATGATCAAGGAAGATGGAGAGTGTGACTTGTGTACCTGCATGCAAAAACAACTCATGGAGAATTTGAAATCCATTAAAGAGGACAAGACTCTAAGGTTCAAATTCAGTCAACTGCTTGTTAGATTGTTTTTCTACTTTCAAGGGTATTTTTGGGAGTTGGTGATGTTCAATGGTAAAGTGACCTACCAGTTACAAGACAAATCAAGGAGAGTCTGCAATCAGTGGGATCTACTTATCTGGAGACTCTGAATAGGTATTTTAATGAGTTCAGATTGAGGATGAACCAGAGAACAAAGCTATCAGGTGACCTAGTAAAGAAGTATGAAGATGATATCTATTTCATGATCAAAGTGGATCATTGCATAATGGAAGTGGTTGAGCCAAGAAAAGAGGAAGTTGAGCCTATGGGCTATGAAGTGGTGAACGATATTCTCACTGGGTATGCCTCTACCCTACTCACTTCACTGCTTGATCCAAAGAAGAAGAGGACCGATACCTACTCTGAGAGGGTTAATCCTACTAAAGTACTGAAGAAGAAGAAGAGGAAAGTTGTGCCATCGGCATCGAAACTAGTGACATCTACTACCAGTCCTAAAGTGACCAATAGGTCACCGGCCAAGAAGAAACCGGAGGCTATTCCACCAAAGGTATTTGAAAGGAAGAAGAGAACCAAGAATGAAGTACAAGATTCAGTAGACACTGAATCAGAAGATGAAATAAAGAAGGTGAGGCAATTGAGTAAGAAGACCAAGCTAACCGGTAATGTACTTGCAACCTCTGGACCAGTAAATATACATGTTGCTTATTACAAGCCTATGACACATTATCAAAGGATTATAAAGAATGTTAGAAAGAAAATTCTTGATGATCTAAAATATTATTTTGATGATCTCAACGATACTAAAAAGAAGGAGATAGAGTAAGAACTCATCAAGTATTTATGTGATAATGATCGGTCTCCAATTGATATCAAACCTATTGTTTCTAATTCTTTGTATAATTCTTTGGATAATAAATGGCACTTTGTCATTGAAAAGGAGCAAACAATTAGGGAGAATATTTTTGCTCAATATTTTCTAGATGCCTCTAATTATTTGAGATTCTTGATTGGTACAAAGGCACCTTCTTTATGAGAAGGAGAAGACTTCACTTACTTGGAGGTAAAGTCTCTGAAGTAGAAAAAGACACTCATCTGCGAGCTCAAGAAGCTGTAAAGATACACAAGGTATCCAAAGAAAATCTATAGGCTGAGCAAGTGTCTGCCCAATCTAAACCGGATGAAACCTTCAATGACCAGGGAGAAAGAGTAATTGAGCACAATGACCCTATTGATGTGGATGCATTAGATGCTAAAGGAACTAAACCAAAGGTAGATGAGAAGGAGAAGGAGAAAGTTGATAAGGAGAAAGCTAAAAAGGAGAAAGAGGAGAAGGAAAAGGTGGAGAAAGAGAAAGTGGAAAAAAAAAGAGTAGAGAAAGAGAAACTGGAAAAAGAAAGAGCAGAGAAAGAGAAAGTGGAGAAAGAAAAGGGAGAAAAGGAGAAGGAGAAAGAGGAGAAAGAAAAAGCAGAGAAGGGGAAATTGGAGAAGGAGAAAGAGGAAAAGGAGAAAGCAGAAAAGGAGAACAAGGAAAAAGAGGAGAAAGAAAAGGCCGACAAGGAGGCTAAGGAGAAAGAAGAGTAGGAGAAGAAGAGACAATAGGAGATCAAAGAAAAGGAAGGTGAACAGACTCCCAAGGCAACCAAAGATCAAGTTCAAGCCAAACAGGTTGATCCCACCAGTCACAGTGAATTGACTCTTGCCTATCTCACCAAATCAGTAGATGAAAATGAGCTCCTGAGAAGTATTCAACTTGCTCAAGAAAGATTAGAGGAACTAAGAAGGAAGAAATAAAAAGATGTTATTCAACTTGTTGTTGACACTCTTTCAACCTTAGTCACCGATACTGATCTTTTCGGTACCAATTCTTCACTGGCCCAGTTTAAGTTTTTATGCACAATAGTGGGTGATCAAGTACACTCACTGGAAGATGCTACCTAGGCTGCTACATAGAAAAATCATGAAAAGGAACTAAAAGTTGCTATGGTGAAGCAATTTAATGAAGACAGAGCCAAGATGATCCATCAGAGAGATGATATCAGTTTGGCAATGGCTGAAGGATAGAAAATTTTGAGCAAAATTTGCTAGTCCGATCTATTATGTGATGATGCTCTAAAGAAGAAGGGTCAACTTCAATCGGAGTTAAAGCAGTATATAGCAAACTTCAAAGTGCCATATGATTCCTTCACAGTGTATGGGCAGATTGTACAAACTCACCGGGAATAGATTGACAAGATTGATTCAAAGATCGGCAAGCGGTCTCAAGATTTGTAGAAACTTCAGTTGCTTTTGTTACCTAAGTTGTAGATTCTTCAGAAGTGCTTTCTGAACATGGGCGCCATTATTGTCACTTAAGAATTGAGCACCATTGATTCCATGGAGGAGTTAGTGTTCCAGATGAAGACTCAAAGTGAAATTGCTGCCTCACTCCTAGATACGTGGTCTACAGACATGAAGGAAATTCTGAAAAAAACTTTAAATTCATTTTTGAAAAGTTTTACTCATTATTGTCATAAACATATACTCTGTTTTCATGTTATGCAATATGATTTTGGCAAAGGGAATAGTGTATATGCATAGGGGGAGTAATTTGATTATGGTATCATTTTTGTTTTGTAAGGACTTAGATGTCAAATTTTCCTAAGTGTTTCCATCAATGCCAAAGGGGAGATTGTTGGCATTTTGATGATGTTTAGTTCTGAATGTCATTGATGGACACACACTTATTATCAACCGGTCTTTGTTTGTTGAAGACTATCGATGTTTGCAGAAGGATCTTACCGGTCAAAGCATGACCGAAGACCTCAAGCAGTACGAGGACCCCAAGCGGCAGCCAATATTTTTAGGATAGGAACACTATGTTCCAGTTTACCAGTCTTTGTTTGTAAACCGGTAATTGGTATATTGTGTTTTGTTAATTGACAAACTTGTAAAGTGTGATGAGTTATCATCCACCGACACCGATGTGGTGATTTTGTGCCATGTTACAAATTGTCTAGATTCACTGTACCTAGGAAATTGTAGTCTACTCTCATTGGACCAACATGAAATCAAATTCCTATATGAGGACATCATGTCTAGGGTTTTGTGTGTGTGAAGGGTTGTGTAAGGAGATTAGGTTTTTACAAGAAGGTATCTTGTGATAGAGATTGTATGTGTGAAAGATAGAAGACTGAAGTAATGCTGCAATGCATTAATAAAGAGCAATCAAGAATCTAACTAAGAATTTTGTGCTACTTTGTAGATCACTTACTTTTTGATTACTAATCTCTTTGACAAATCAGAAACCCTTAACTGAGTAGGCTCAGTCAAACCTGTTCCAAATCCTCTACCAAGGTGGTTCATAGTTATGGATCTAAAATCCTTTGACAAGGTAGTGTTTAAGAGGACTTATCTCCTAACAGAGATCAGGATTTCTAACAGGATCTGTTCTGGTGAAGAACATTGTAAGGCCTTAATCGGTCTGGTTGCTATTCTGCAGATAGTAGACTTGTGAGTTTTACTCACCGTGGTTTTTCCCATTTAGGTTTCCACGTCAAAATATATTATGTTTTGGTGATTGTGTTATTGTGGGTGAATGCTTTATTTTCTATTTGGCTTGTCTATGTATTAACCAGTTTACTATTTAAAAGGCTATACCGGTCTGCAGTAAAATTTATTAAGTGTTTGGCAAAGTTTTTGGGTATACTAATTCACCCCCCCCTCTTAGTATTCATCAGATTGTAGTGTGTTGTGGATGTTAGATGCATAATTGTCAGAGGTGTTTCATATTTGAGGTGGTGATTTAGGTCCATGCTATGTCTTAGTCGACATTGTTTTGGTCTACATGTGATATTGTAGCGTGTATGGTTATATTTTTATATTTAGGTGATATTTGTTGAGATAACCTTGATCATATTGATTCAAGGTTGATGTCATGTATAAAAAAATTTAATATCTTTCTAATTAAGAAATCTTGTATTGCATGCTAGAACAAAGCACATTGAATTGAAGTATCATTATCTGAGAGAAAGAGTGCATGAAAAGAAAGTTAGGATGGATCATGTGTCAAGAAAGGAACAGTTGGCTGAAATCTTCACTAAGCAATTGCCTAAAGAAACCTTTGAGTATCCTAGAGGCAAGATAGGGGTTATACCCCTACATAAGGTCAACTAAGATGTTGTTGCAACATCAATCCAGTGAACTAATTGAAGATCTTTCACTGTGGATTGTAGATTAACCAAGGAAGTTGATTCAGATCCAGTGGATGAAACCGAGTATAGATCAATGATTGGTAAACTACACTATATTCTTCATAGAAGACCAGACATTGCTTATGCAGTTGGTATAGTGTCTAGATATCTAAAAAGTCCTAAAGAGACTCATATGGTGGCAACAACGAGAATTGTCAGATATCTTAAAGGAACTATTGATTATGGATTATGTTATCCATACAAAGGAAAATTCACTTTGAAGGTTCTCACAAATGCTAATTCGACAGGTAATGTAGATGACCGAAAGAGCACAACCGATGGTGCATTCTTTCTAGGAGGAAGACTAGTATCCTGGACTAGTAAGAAACAAAGTTGCATTTCTTAGTCTACAACAGAAGTAGGTATGTGGCTACATCTATGAAGTTTACGCAAGAAATATGGATGAGACATGTATTAGAAGGATTAAAGGAGAATATGACACAATCAGTAGTCATATATTGTGATAATACAAGTGCAATAAGCATTTCAAAAAATATTGTATTGCATGCTAGAACAAAGCATATTGAATTGAAGTATCATTATCTGAGAGAAAGAGTGCAGGAAAAGAAAGTTAGGATGGATCATGTGTCAAGAAAGGAGTGGTTGGCTAAAATCTTCACTAAGCCATTGCCTAAAGCAACCTTTGAGTATCTTAGAGGCAAGCTAGGGGTTATACCTCTACATAAGGTCAGCTAAGATGCTGTGCAACATCAATCTAGTGAACTAATTGAAGATCTTTCACTATAGATTGATGAGAAAAGGGCTACTTTTCAGGGGGAGTAGTAGAAGATGAATTTGACACTTTGCACCTTTGGCATTGTTGTCAAAGGGGGAGAAGAAAAGTAAAGGGAGAGAAGAGAAATGCAGAGAAAAAATAGAAGAATAGGCTGATGAAGGGAGAAGAATAGGTGAAACAAAATAGAAGAAAAAAAGAATAGTACAACAATTATAACAGTTAGAGTTCCAGTTTTGCATAGTGAGCTTTTGGTGTTGCCATCAATGCCAAAGGGGGATGTTGTTGGCATAACTAATGGAGATGATGATGAGATGAGAAGATGACTGATAAAGTTGATATGATCAGGTTTATGATGTCAAGGGGAGATTGTTGGCTTGATGATGATGATATAATTATAATAGGATGTTTTTATTTGTGTTGTCATTTATGGAAACCATGTTTGTTTAGTCATCTAGGTCATCTAGACCAACCGATATAGCCTAACCGGTAGTGGAATTAGTTAGACAACAAAATGGCTAAGTTGTTGTCAACCAATAAACATGAACAAAGTGATGATCAAGTGACTGGTACAGACGTTTGGAGAAGATTCAGGTGTTGAGGTTTAGGATATATGTTCATAACATTGGCATGAGTGTGATTGAAATCACATCAAGTTTGGTGAATCAGAAAACTGATTGAAATCACATCAAGTTTGGTGAATCAGAAAACACATTTATAGTTGACTGTTATGAAATCTGTGAAGAAGAATGAATACTAGTATCAGATCTTTAATCAGTAATGATTTAAGGTTTGGTAGTGGATCTTATGATGATCATAACTTAGTGATGATGTGTCGCAATCCCTGTGTAATGATAAGAAGGTATTTGAGCACGCACAAGGATCTGATTTCTTGGGAAACATCAAAGTGCTTAGAAGAATGAAACAAGGGTTTGATTGCTCATCAAATCGATGTGCGATGATCATTCAACAATGAAAATCATCTAGAAATTTGTTGTAATGATTTGTAATGTATTTTGGCGGAGTGTTTTGCTGCACAAAATGTAAACTCATTGTATCTTGTTGATGTAATTAGGGTTTGTAGCCGCCCTAACTAAAAAGTGTATTTAGGGATAGTTGGAGAATAGATTTTGTGTTGGTAGTTTGAGAAGAAGGTATTGCTCAACTAGTTTGAAGTGTCTGCATGTGTGTAGTGGACTTGTGCTTAAATGGATCTGTACTAGCAAGCAAGGAAGTATTGTATCAGATCATTTGCCCTATTTTCCCCTAACAATTGCATCAGTTTGAAATCCCTTAACCAGGTAGATCCTAACATGTCTTATATGGTAAATCCCTTCACTGGGTGGCTCATTAACTTGATTTTTAAATCCTCTAACAAGGTTACTCTTAATAGGGTAGAGCTCCTAATAGGGTTGAGGCAAAATACCTTGACCGAGTGACTCCTAACAGGGTCTGCTCTTAATCGAGCATGTTGTAAGATCTTAATTGGGCTAGGCCTTTAACCAAGTGCATTCCAAAAGAGTGCAAACACATATTGTGGGTGCTAATTCCCATCATGGTTTTCCCAGTTGGGTTTCCACGTCAAATATCTCTGTGCTCATATGATGGATGCATTGTTGATTTGTGCATTTGATATATGTACTTCGTTTGTATGTTGATGAACACTTGAGTGAATGGTTTTTTAAATCATCTTAAGAATATTGTTTGAGTAGTTACCGGTATAGTTTTGTGAAGTGTTGCAGATTTTTTATATTACTGATTCACCCCCCCTCTCAGTATTAATTGTATCCTCATAATAACAGACTGATCAACTCAAGTAGTCCACTGTGGAGATTAATATTTCAAATCTGGATGATTGTCATGTTAAATGAATTGGTTCCCATGATTATCCTCATGTTCCTATACTCCTTTGTTTAGTTGCAGAGTCTTAAAGTAAAGTAATATTTTTACCTAGCCAAAAGTAAATAGAATTTATTGAAATTTTTTGTCTGCATGTTCTAGAAAATTTTAGAAGGGTCATCTTTGACCATAAATATTTTGTAGTATAAGTGGAGTTAGGAAAATACATTTGGTGCACATTATCATTGTAATTTAATGAAATTGCCCACCTAATGAAAAATTCTCAAAGTCAGGTTTGCTATTTTTTTAAGGCACATGGTTAGCAGGGTTCAGGAGGATTCTAACGTGTACAGTTTTTGAAATTACCCATGTGACCTACTTTGAGTAGAAAAATATTGCACCTCTGGTCACTTAATTCAAATCCCTTTGGTAATCTAATTTTCTTATCATTAGTTAGCATGCGTGTCCAAACTCATGGTCTCATAATAAGGTCTGATCAGTTTTCTAGGGTGATTCAATATGCAATAGAGAGATTCTGACCCTAGAAAAAGTTTAAAACCTAAAAATTATAAGAGCAACCCAGTTCATGATATAGCCTCAAATTATTCCAATTTCATTTTCATGGCTTTAGGATGCACAATTTTCAGAGAATGAAATTACTCCAAAAAGGCTAAAACAAGATTTATCGCTGGATCGTTGGAGCTATCTCATCATTGGGTCATTGGTGATGCTTTATCATTAGGTCGCTAGAGTGTTTTTGGAGCTCTACAAATCATATAAGCTCCATATATATTGTTTGGTCTTTGGAGCTATCTTGTCATTGGATTGTTGGAGGGTTTTGGGAGCTCCAACAATCATATAAGCTCCATACATATTGCTAGGTCATCATTGCTATCTTTTCGTTGGGTTATTGGAGATGATTCATTGTTGGGTCGCTGGAGGGTTTTGGGAGCTCCAAAGATCATATAAGATCCATACATATCATTGGATCACTGAAGCCCCCTCATCATTGGATCATTGGAGCTAGCAAAAGATAAAGAGTAGCAATTGAAATATTATCATTAAATGGAAAATAATTTCATGAGAAAGCCAAATGAAGGTTTTTTGTGTATAAGTGGGTAGTTGAATAGTTCTTGTTTGTAATTGAATGTGAATGTTTTGAAGCTTGTTGCTCCTTCATTTTCTATAAGAATAGAATCAAGACCATATGCTAGAATTTAGAATTTTGGTTTTGGGTTAGGGCATATTTTGTGTCCAAACTTTTGTTACATTAATGAAGAAATTGCAATAAATTCTGTGTTCAAATAATGGTTTCAAATGTTTGTTGAATTTAATGGATAAATACCATTGAACCGTCTTCAAATTTTATTTCTCCCTATCATATGAATCTAAATATCGAGGAAATATTGGCTTTCCATTGCACTCTTATGCTTCTATGTAATCTATTTAGTGGGTTTTTTGAAGGAGAAATTAAATTCTATTAGATAGATTGTTGTGGTTTGGAGGAAAGAATAAGGGTTAGTAAGTAGGGTTATGTGGTTGATTTATTTGCATGTTTATGTAAGGCATAAACAATTCAGTGCCAAGCAATTTGAATTATAGACATTGGATGAACACATCAATTTTGAAGTTGACTCTATTGTCCTAGATCAAGGCATCGATCAAATTTTGGTCCAAAACAATTAATTAATCAATCTATGTTTTTATTTGTATTTCACTTCATGCTGGTGTAGAATACAAAACAAGGGAGATATCAAGTTGATGTCAGAGTCAAATAGCCCCTAGAATTATGTGTGATGTTTTTATTTGTTATATTACTATTGTTGAGCATTGCAAGGTAATTGAATAGTGAGACAATTGGTTCACCTGACAAGATTTTGTAAATCCTGAAGAGTAGGGGATATTAACCATTTTAGTTAAATCCTATTCATTGGCCAAGTCCATCATTGAACTTGAGGGTAAGCACACCAAGATGGTGAACACAAAGGGGGATATAAGTGGCCAATTTTATTTTTTTTGTTTTGTTCTGAAATCAGCTAAACCTAAACTTGGAGGAGCAATTTGAGACTCGTCCACTCAAAATTTTCAGATACTCAAGATAAAATTTTTTAGTACTCTAAATCTAGTTTCCAAAGTACTAAGTTTTTCAAAATTGGATAAGATTAAGGGGGTCAAATCTTTCACGCACACAAAAGTGATCCTATTTTTTTTCATCAAAACATAACATAGTGTTTGACGTGCACATCAAAATTTATACTTTCATTTAGTATTTTGAAAAACCCTTTGGTAGAAAGACAACTAAGAGTGAGCACTAGAAGTTGTGTATTTTTTTGTAATTTTTTGTTGAGTATTTTGTAAATGATTTTTTGAAGTGGATGCATCCTGAAAATCATGTACTTGTTCGTGTGTCACATAACTTGCACAAAAATAATTAAAAATTCAAATTTTTTTTTTTTAAAGTGTAACGAATGAAGTGTAGAACAATAATATATAATTTGTTTCAAATTTGGACAAGTAGTTCAAAAGATATTATAAAAATGGTACACATCTATCTTTGAGAACTCTGGAGACATTGGTAAAAAAAATTAAAAATTAATATGTTAATGTTGTTCAAATTTAAAATAGATTATATGCTTAGAAAGCCTAGAAAACATGTGAAATTATGGTGGCAATTTTACTAATACCCACTCGATAACGTGTAAACATGATGATGAGGAAGTTGAGAAATTATATTTGAATAAGAAAACACATAAAAAGGAGGCAAATGAAACCCCCAAGCCTCAACCTATAAGCAAAAACCAAGAAGGAAAACTAAGAGGGCAGGGAGGGGGGTGAACCAATTTTCACTGGATTGAAATAATTTAAGAACAATCTCTAATCTAAACAACAACAACAACAATGAAGATAAGAACAATGATATCACAACACATAACACCAATATTTTGATGTGGAAAGCCCGGTTAAGGAAAAAACCACGATGGGAACCTACCCATAATAAGATGATACTTTGCAGTAGTATGTGTAAATATTACAATGGGGAATGCACATGCATTCAAGCACACTGCCTAGAGCTCACTGCTCAAAATAAGAAGACCTAGAAGGCTACAACCCTTAGGGAAGGCTCACTACCTTACAATAATGATCAGACTACAATCCAGATTACATGAGTTGCAAAATTAGCATCTCCTTATGCTTGATGATAGTTCTAGTTAAGCACATACATTTGCCCTGCAATAATTTCTACTCAATACACCACACTGAATGATAAATTTTCTTATGCACCACATACACTGCTCCCTGATAATGCAAAGACAACACTGATACCCAAATTACATGACTATACCACCTAGTTATATGATTCATCAACTTTGTCTACAAGGTCGACTAAAACCTCAAATCTCAATTACTAAATTACATCTCATGATACATATGAGAAATCCTAAAGAGACTCATATGATTATGGATTATGGTATCCATACAAAGGAAACTTCTCTTTGAAGGTGTTCATAGATGCTGATTAGGCATGTAATATTGATGAACGAAAGAGCACAACTGGTGGTGCATTCTTTCTAAGAGAAAGACTAGTATCTTGGACTAGTGAGAAACAAAGTTGCATTTCTCAGTCTACAACAAAAACAGAGTATGTGGCTGCATCTATGAAATGTACTCAAGAAATATGGATGAGACATGTATTGGAAGAATTCAAGGAGACTATGATAGAACCGATGGTCATATATTGTGATAATACAAGTGCAATAAGTATTTCAAAAAATCCTGTATTGCATGCTAGAAAAAAGCATATTGAACTGAAGTATAATTTTCTGAGAGAAAGAGTGTAGGAAAAGAAAGTCAGGATGGATCATGTGTCAAGCAAGGAACAATTGGCTGATATTTTCACTAAGCCATTGCCTAAAGAGACCTTTGAATATCTCAGAGGCAAGATAGGGGTTAAACTGTACAAAAGGTCAACTAAGATTCTATTGCATCATCAATCCACTAGACTAATTGAATATCTATCACTGTGGATTGATTTGAAGAGGGCTACTCCTTAAGGGGAGCAACAGAGATGAAGAAAACACTAGCAATAGAAGATGAATTTGACACTTTGCACCTTTGGCATTGTTGTCAAAGGGGGAGAAGAAAATTGATAGGGGGAGAAGTAATGCAAAGAGGGAGAAGAAAAGTAAATGAGGAGTAGGAAGAGAAGAATTGATGAAGGGAGACGAACAAGTACAATAGTCATAACAGTTAGTGTTCCAGTTTTTCATGATGCAATTTTGGTGAGTTTTTCGTATTTCTATTCTAGTGTTGTCATCAGTGCCAAAGGGGGAGATTGTTGGCATAACTAATGAAGATAATGATGAGGATATTGTTGGCATATGGAGATGTTGATAAGATGAAGATGAGTGATAAAGTTGATGGAGATTATTGGCTAGATGATGATGATACAGTTGTAAGCTGTTTGATGACTTTATTTGTGTTGTCATTGATGACAACCATGTTTTCTTAGTCATCTAAGTCATCTAGACCTATCAGTATAGCCTAACTGGTAGAGGAATGTGTTAGACAACAAAACTACTAAGTGTGTGTGTGAAAAAGTGAAATAAGTCTGATAGCTGCAAGACACAACACTTCAATTAGGTCATTACATGTATGGTTAGATAGATATACGCATGAATATGAAAACCATAACCAATCAACTAATTGCCTTCTTAAAGATGCAAGTATAAGATTGCTCTCAGATTTGTATAAGCAATACCAGTGACTAGACTACACCAAGCCGAAGGATTTAATCTATATGAGTATGAGATTAAACTAAATGGCTGCAAGATGGATGAAAGATTCAAGCAATATGAGTTCAAGCAATATGGATTCAAGCAATCATGAATTCAAGCAATATGGATTCAAGCAATATGGATAAACTAAATATGGAAAAAGCTAAACTATCTATGAAATGTACTCAAGAAATATGGATGAGACATGTATTGGAAGAATTCAAGGAGACTATGACAGAATTGATGGTCATATATTGTGATAATACAAGTGTATTAAGTATTTCAAAAAATCCTGTATTGCATGCTAGAAAAAAGCATATTGAACTGATGTATAATTTTTTGAGAGAAAGAGTGCAGGAAAAGAAAGTCAGGATGGATCATGTGTCAAGCAAGGAACAATTGGCTGATATTTTCACTAAGCCATTGCCTAAAGAGACCTTTGAATATCTCAGAGGCAAGCTAGGGTTTAAACTGTACCAAAGGTCAACTAAGATGCTATTGCATTATCAATCCACTGGACTAATTGAATATCTTTCACTGTGGATTGATTTGAAGAGGGCTACTCCTCAAGGGGAGCAGCAGAGATGAAAAAAACACTAGCAACAGAAGATGAATTTGACACTTTGTACCTTTGGCATTGTTGTCAAAGGGGGAGAAGAAAATTGGTAGGGGGAGAAGTAATGCAAAGAGGGAGAAGAAAAGTAAATGAGGAGAAGAACAATGAAGAGTAGGAAGAGAAGAATTGATGAAGGGAGACGAACAAGTACAATAGTCATAACAGTGTAGAGTCCTAAAATTGCGACACTTGCAATTTCGACTGCATTTTGGTCTTCACGATGGCGACGCAACACGCAACCTGAATGGAGACCCTGAAACTTGCTCACGACACTGAAAACTGCATTTTTCAAGCACCCTGGCCTGAACCTCCTTGCACCCTGCTGTCCCGGGAGGTGGGACCAGAGCGCCCAGCGCCCTGGTCCCTCAGGACCAGGGCGCCCAGCGCCCTGGTCCCTGGGTCCTATTTTGGGCCCGGTCTCCTAAAGGGGCTCGGGTCTTTTTGTTTGCAATTTGGAAATTAACTTTCCCTGGTCAGCCTAAGGTCGGGAAAATCAGTCTATCAGCCCTAAATGACAAGTATATAAACTACATTATCCTCTCCCATTTGGGTAAGAAGGTCACATGTGTACAAAGCGTGGAAACTATACTCAAGCATTCAAGCATTCCTTCAAGCAATTGATCATTTCAAGTCTCCATTCAAGGCTAAGTGTTGCATTCAAGTCAAGGATTCAACCATTGAAGAGGAGATCACATACTACATATTACATGCTACATACAACATACAACATACAACATACAACATACAACATCTAAACCTTCGCACATAAGGATACAAACATCCTTAGAACAAGGTATTAGTACTTGTTTCACATACATTTACATTTACAGCTCTTGCTCATTTCTTGGTTAATTCCAAAATTGGGGTTTGACCTAAAGGCAAACCCCTAATCCCTAACCCCCCAATCATCTTCGCTTTTCTGTGTGTAGGTTGCAGGTATGTAGCTGAAATTGAAGATCTGGAATCCTTGTGCAGAGACGAACAGATCCCCCTTCGTTTCGCGGATTTTTCGGAGGACCGTGGCACCGGGCGCCATCGTCCCGACAACTTTTGCTCAAATTTGCAGGACAGCACCGTATCGACATTTTACTGCTAATTCCAGGTCCGCAGCTTCATCCTATAATCCGAACTCAGTTTATAAGCAAATCTTTGTCATTTTCTATGCATGCTTAGTTTAATTCTTCTATCAACATTCTTTACAAAAGAGGGTAGCCTTGCTGTCTTAACCCTTGAAACACATTTAGCATCCAATCTTGCATTGCGTGGGATTGGATCTAGTGGGTTTCAACCCCTCTTTTGAATGTAAAGTCTTTCCCCTAAGTGAAAACCATCAAATCCTAGCGAACCTCCCTTCTCTCTCCTCGGAGTTGGAAGAGGGGAGAACAACTAGGGTTCGATCACGATTTTCCGCTTTACAAACAGTTAGTGTTCCAGTTTTTCATGATGCAATTTTGGTGAGCTTTAGGTATTTCTATTCTAGTGTTGCCATCAGTGCCAAAGGGGGAGATTGTTGGCATAACTGATGAAGATAATGATGAGGATATTGTTGGCATATGGAGATGTTGATAAGATGAAGATGAGTGATAAAGTTGATGGAGATTGTTGCCTAGATGATGATGATATAGTTGTAAGTTGTTTGATGACTTTATTTGTGTTGTCATTGATGACAACCATGTTTTCTAAGTCATCTAAGTCATCTAGACTTATCGGTATATCCTAACTGGTAGAGGAATGTGTTAGACAACAAAACTACTAAGTGTATGTGAAAAAGTAAAATAAGTCTGATAGCTGCAAGACACAACACTTCAATTAGGTCATTACATGTATGGTTAGACAGATATAAGCATGAATATGAAAACCATAACAAATTGACTAATTTCCTTCTAAAAGATGCGAGCATAAGATTGCTCTCAGATTTGTATAAGCAATACCAGTGACTAGACTACATGAAGATGAAGGATTTAATCTATATGAGTATGAGATTAAACTAAATAGCTGCAAGATGGATGAAAGATTCAAGCAATATGAGTTCAAGCAATATGGATTCAAACAATCATGAATTCAAGCAATATGGATAAACTAAATATGGAAAAAGCTAAACTATCTATGAAATATATTCAAGAAATATTGATGAGACATGTATTGGAAGAATTCAAGGAGACTATGACAGAACCGATGGTCATATATTGTGATAATACAAGTGCAATAAGTATTTCAAAAAATCCTGTATTGCATGGTAGAACAAAGCTTATTGAACTGAAGTATAAATTTTTGAGAGAAAGAGTGCAGGAAAAGAGTCAGGATGGATCATGTGTCAAGCAAGGAACAATTGGCTGATATTTTCACTAAGCCATTGCCTAAAGAGACCTTTGAATATCTTAGAGGCAAGCTAGGGTTTAAACTATAAAAAAGGTCAACTAAGATGCTATTGCATCATCAATCCATTGGACTAATTGAATATCTTTCACTGTGGATTGATTTGGAGAGGGTTACTCCTCAAGGGGAGCAACATAGATGAAAAAAACACTAGCAATAGAAGATGAATTTGACACTTTGTACCTTTGGCATTGTTGTCAAAGGGGGAGAATAAAATTGGTAGGGGGAGAAGTAATGCAAAGAGGGAGAAGAAAACTAAATGAGGAGAAGAACAATGAAGAGTAGGAAGAGAAGAATTGATGAAGGGAGACAAACAAGTACAATAGTCATAACAGTTAGTGTTCCAGTTTTTCATGATGCAATTTTGGTGAGCTTTTGGTATTTCTATTCTGGTGTTGTGATCAGTGCCAAAGGGGGAGATTGTTGGCATAACTAAAGAAGATAATGATGAGGATATTGTTGGCATATGGAGATGTTGATAAGATGAAGATGCGCGATAAAGTTGATGGAGATTGTTGGCTAGATGATGATGATACAATTGTAAGTTGTTTGATGACTTTATTTGTGTTGTCATTGATGACAACCATGTTTTCTTAGTCATCTAAGTCATCTAGACCTATTAGTATAGCCTAACTGGTAGAGGAATGTGTTAGACAACAAAACTACTAAGTGTGTGTGTGAAAAAGTGAAATAAGTTTGATAGCTGCAAGACACAACACTTCAATTAGGTCATTACATGTATGGTTAGATAGATATACACATGAATATGAAAACCATAACCAATCAACTAATTGCCTTCTTAAAGATGCGAGTATAAGATTGCTCTCAGATTTGTATAAGCAATACCAGTGACTAGACTACATGAAGATGAAGGATTTAATCTATATGAGTATGAGATTAAACTAAATAGCTGCAAGATGGATGAAAGATTCAAGCAATATGAGTTCAAGCAATATGGATTCAAGCAATCATGAATTCAAGCAATATGGATTCAAGCAATATGGATACACTAAATATGGAAAAAGCTAAACTATCTATGAAATGTACTCAAGAAATATGGATGAGACATGTATTGGAAGAATTCAAGGAGACTATGACAGAACTGATGGTCATATATTGTGATAATACAAGTGTATTAAGTATTTCAAAAAATCCTGTATTGCATGCTAGAAAAAAGCATATTGAACTGATGTATAATTTTTTGAGAGAAAGAGTGCAGGAAAAGAAAGTCAGGATGGATCATGTGTTAAGTAAGGAACAATTGGCTGATATTTTCACTAAGCCATTGCCTAAAGAGACCTTTGAATATCTCAGAGGCAAGCTAGGTTTTAAACTGTACAAAAGGTCAACTAAGATGCTATTGCATTATCAATCCACTAGACTAATTGAATATCTTTCACTGTGGATTGATTTGAAGAGGGCTACTCCTCAAGGGGAGCAGCAGAGATGAAAAAAACACTAGCAACAGAAGATGAATTTGACACTTTGTACCTTTGGCATTGTTGTCAAAGGGGGAGAAGTAATGCAAAGAGGGAGAAGAAAAGTAAATGAGGAGAAGAACAATGAAGAGTAGGAAGAGAAGAATTGATGAAGGGAGACGAACAAGTACAATAGTCATAACAGTTAGTGTTCCAGTTTTTCATGATGCAATTTTGGTGAGCTTTTGGTATTTCTATTCTAGTGTTGCCATCGGTGCCAAAGGGGGAGATTGATGGCATAACTGATGAAGATAATGATGAGGATATTGTTGGCATATGGAGATGTTGATAAGATGAAGATGAGTGATAAAGTTGATGGAGATTGTTAGCTAGATGATGATGATACAATTACAAGTTGTTTGATGATTTTATTTGTGTTGTCATTGATGACAACCATGTTTTCTTAGTCATCTAAGTCATCTAGACCTATCAGTATAGCCTAACTGGTAGAGGAATGTGTTAGACAACAAAACTACTAAGTGTGTGTGTGAAAAAGTGAAATAAGTCTGATAGCTGCAAGACACAACACTTCAATTAAGTCATTACATATATGGTTAGACATATATAAGCATGAATATGAAAACCATAACAAATCGACTAATTGCCTTTTAAAAAATGTGAGCATAAGATTGCTCTCAAATTTGTATAAGCAATACCAGTGACTAGACTACACCAAGATGAAGGATTTAATCTATATGAGTATGAGATTAAACTAAATGGATGCAAGATGGATGAAAGATTCAAGCAATATGAGTTCAAATAATATGGATTCAAACAATCATGAATTCAAGCAATATGGATTCAAGCAATGTGGATAAACTAAATATGGAAAAAGCTAAACTAAGATGCAATAATCTCAAAAAGAAAGCACAATATATTCAATGACTCCAAAGTGAAAAGTATATAATAACAAATCTCCGGGATTATTTGAATGAGAGCTAAAGGCTGAATTTATAGAGAATCACAAGAGAGATCAAGAAAAAATACAATTTCGGATTAATTGAAATAATTGAGAAATCAGATTCAGTTAACCTTGAGATAGATTCCAATTATAATTTAATTGAAATGCATTCAGATTAGAAGTTTGAGTTTGCATTAGAAATAAGAATTAATTAATTCCATGCATTTATGATAAAAATAGGTAATTCTTTGATTTATTCAAGAAAAGAGTCTTTTCAATGCAACTGAACTTGTTTTTCTCAAAAGCTTTGAGTTCCAATTTTAGAGAATGATTAAATTCTTTTTAATTGCTTTTTCTGATTTCAAGTTAATCTCAATTTAGAAAAAGAAATAATATCTCAAGTTTGATTTCTCTCAATTCAATTCTTTTATTTTATTTTCAATTTAACTCTTGCTTTGTGATTAATTCCTCTTTTGTAATAAATTAATTCCTTTTTTATGATTAATGGCAAATTTATTAATTAATTAAATATGCTAGGATATTTAATAAATTGAATAGGATAATTGATCAAAATGATTTTCTTGGAATGATTTAATTAATTAATCAAATATTTAATTAATATAGAATAATTCACTTGCCATGTGACATTTGATGATTAAAGAATTAATAATGTGCTGAAGATTGATTTAATTGCCTTTGGTTAGGACCTTGGTGATGTTGTCAAGATTAGGGGCCCATGGTTTAGATGACCATTTTTTTGGTATTACACTAAGTTGTTGTAAACTGATAAACAAGAATGTAGCAATGATCAATAGACTGCTACAAATGATTAGTGAAGAGCTAGGTGTTGTGGTTTGGAACATATGTTTATGACACTGGCATGAGTGTGTGATTGAAACCACATCAACAGATTTAGTGTATTGAGTGAGTTATGATTGATTGTCATGAACTCTGTGAAGAAGAATGTATACCGGTTACAAATCTTTAATCGGTAACGATTTAAGGTTTTGCGGTGGATCTTATCATGTTCATAACTTAGTGATGACGTGTCATAATTTATGTGTAATGATAAGATTGTGTTTGAGTGCATACAAGGATTAGATTTCTTGAAAAACAACAAAGTGCTTAGTAGAATGTGACAAGGGTTTGATTGCTTATCAAATTGACGTGCGGTGATCATTCAATAGTCGAAATTGCCTAGAAATTTGTTGTAATGATCTGTAATGTAAATTTATTGTATTTTTGGATGTAGTTAGGGTTATTTAGCCAACCTAACTAAAAAGTGTATTTAGGGCTAGTTGGAGAAGATATTTTTTGTCAGTGATTTAAGAAGAAGGTGTTGCGAACCAGATTGTAGTGTCTGCATGTGTGTAGTAGAGTTGTGCTGAAAAGGATCTGTACTAGCAAGAAAGGAAGTGTTGTGATTAGATCATTTTCCCTATTGTTCCCTAACATTTACAACAGTTTTGACTAGGATAGACTAGTTTTGACACGGACAAAGTTTTTGATCATTGAGTTTGTTTCTTGTTTTCTCCAGTTTTAGTTTTAGGGATGAAAAAATAGAAAACACATAATATGAATAATAACTCCAATCACAACATGCAAACCCTATGGAAATTGGTGAGAGAAGAAAACCTTTGCTTGTAGACTTAGGTACACACCCAATAGCTAATCAGAATATGGCCGCTGAGTCTCACGCAATGGATTCTCAATGCCATATTAGTTGACTCCAAATGCTAACGAGGGCACGAAATGACAAGTATCTTGGGAGAGTTACTATCTCTCTTACACAAATATTATCCCCCCTTTCGAAAGTGAACTGGGTAGCTTCTAATTTTAATTGGAACTAGTAAGGGATCCATTCAGCGTGTCGAGGTATAAACTCAATTAAGAGGTCTCCTAGCCTTGAAAACCAAGGTTTAATATACCCGAGGGTACAGAGGAGAGCTATTCTCGAGCATTGTCATTGTCTTGATTTTCATCAAATCATGTTTAGTTTATAGTGGGTTGGATTACTTGGTGTTTAGCCATACCCACTTGGGTTGATCCCCTCTCACTGTCCATAATGGCTATAGAGTTATTATCTCCTTGGGAGGGCAGGCCCGCTAAAGATATACAAATCTCAAACTTGAAGAAAACGCCTCAAGGGTTTGTGGATTTCTGATTGTCTATACAGACAAGAGCATACTCTCCTATCTCTCAAAATTTTCTTAAAACACAAAATACAGATTTGTTCTTTAACCAGATAGCAAGTTAGGTGCCTAAAAAAAATGAATTTAATGAATACACAATGTTTTCTCAAATCTCCTCAGGCAACCTGCAAAGACAACAAATCAGTAGTCATATTATCTTTGTGTGATAAGCATAGTCTTCGACAAGCGTTCTCCAAAACTGATTAGGCTATGAAAATTCTTTAGATAAACAGATAACCAACCAGGATCAGTATCCGTGTAATCAAAATTGAATAGAAAACCTGAAGAATGAAACTTGCTTTTTAACCAAAACAATATAGAATCGTATGACAATTCTCACCTAGCCGTATGATAAACCATACCAGATCGTATGACACCTGTAATTTTTCATTTTGGCATATAGGAAATTTCGTACGATATTACGCAGAAACTATATGGAAAAAAATCCAAAAAAGTCAAAAATCTGAAAAAAAAATAAAAATAAGAAGTTAGTCTTGGAGGCCGAAAAAAAAGTAGTCTTCAGCCCCACGGTGAGTGCCATAAATGTGTGTGTGAAAAAGTGAAATAAGTCTGATAGCTACAAGACACAACACTTCAATTAAGTCATTACATGTATGGTTAGACATATATAAGCATGAATATGAAAACCATAACAAATCGACTAATTGCCTTTTAAAAAATGTGAGCATAAGATTGCTCTCAAATTTGTATAAGCAATACCAGTGACTAGACTACACCAAGATGAAGGATTTAATCTATATGAGTATGAGATTAAACTAAATGGATGCAAGATGGATGAAAGATTCAAGCAATATGAGTTCAAATAATATGGATTCAAACAATCATGAATTCAAGCAATATGGATTCAAGCAATGTGGATAAACTAAATATGGAAAAAGCTAAACTAAGATGCAATAATCTCAAAAAGAAAGCACAATATATTCAATGACTCCAAATTGAAAATTATATAATAACAAATCTCCGGGATTATTTGAATGAGAGATAAAGGCTGAATTTATAGAGAATCACAAGAGAGATCAAGAAAAAATACAATTTCGGATTAATTGAAATAATTGAGAAATTAGATTCAGTTAACCTTGAGATAGATTCCAATTATAATTTAATTGAAATGCATTCAGATTAGAAGTTTGAGTTTGCATTAGAAATAAGAATTAATTAATTCCATGCATTTATGATAAAAATAGGCAATTCTTTGATTTATTCAAGAAAAGAGTCTTTTCAATGCAACTGAACTTGTTTTTCTCAAAAGCTTCGAGTTCCAATTTTAGAGAATGATTAAATTCTTTTTAATTGCTTTTTCTGATTTCAAGTTAATCTTAATTTAGAAAAAGAAATAATATCTCAAGTTTGATTTCTCTCAATTCAATTCTTTTATTTTATTTTCAATTTAACTCTTGCTTTGTGATTAATTCCTCTTTTGTAATAAATTAATTCCTTTTTTATGATTAATGGCAAATTTATTAATTAATTAAATATGCTAGGATATTTAATAAATTGAATAGGATAATTGATCAAAATGATTTTCTTGGAATGATTTAATTAATTAATCAAATATTTAATTAATATAGAATAATTCACTTGCCATGTGACATTTGATGATTAAAGAATTAATAATGTGCTGAAGATTGATTTAATTGCCTTTGGTTAGGACCTTGGTGATGTTGTCAAGATTAGGGGCCCATGGTTTAGATGACCATTTTTTTGGTATTACACTAAGTTGTTGTAAACTAATAAACAAGAATGTAGCAATGATCAATAGACTGCTACAAATGATTAGTGAAGAGCTAGGTGTTGTGGTTTGGAACATATGTTTATGACACTGGCATGAGTGTGTGATTGAAACCACATCAACAGATTTAGTGTATTGAGTGAGTTATGATTGATTGTCATGAACTCTGTGAAGAAGAATGTATACCAGTTACAGATCTTTAATCGGTAACGATTTAAGGTTTTGCGGTGGATCTTATCATGTTCATAACTTAGTGATGAGGTGTCATAATTTATGTGTAATGATAAGATTGTGTTTGAGTGCATACAAGGATCAGATTTCTTGAAAAACAACAAAGTTCTTAGTAGAATAGTTGATGTCTAGGAGATACCAGTTCTGAACTTGATTAATCATGAACCAGATGAAGAGCGAGGTGTTTCACTTGATTTGAAGTGATGAAGTTGAATAGAGTTTGATTAAAGCGATACCGATCTTGAATTTAATTGAACTAGGAAGGATACAGAGAAAAGATACCAAACTTGAACTTGATTGATCAAGAAGCGGATCTTACTGATCTAGAACTTGATTGAACTAGACACAGTGAGTGAAGATAAAATCAATCTTGAACTTGATGGATCAAGATAAGATGAGCGAAGATAAACTGTCCAGCTTGATTTGATGTGATGAAACTGAACACCTGCTTAGATTGAGCGTGTGATCAAAGATACTCTTTAAACTTGTGATTGAGTTTAAATGAATAATCAGCTTGATGAAAAGTGATTAAACTGATTAACATTAAGAGATTGATTCGGATGAAGACGAATATCAACTTGATTTGAAGCGATGAAACTGATATGACCCTAGCGATTGATTTGATTCAGATGATAGAGAGATCTCAACTTGATATGAAGTGATGAAGCTAAGATGCCCCTTAACAATAAGAATTTGTTTGATTTTCTTTAGTTGAAAAATATTTTTGCTTGACTTTGAATATTTGAGGTTATAAGGTCATGAGTATGCCCCCTCAGGAGCGAAATCGAAAGATAGCGAGGGTACACAATTTTAGACAATTGTTGGTGATGATAATGAATTGAGCACAAATGATTCAGAGGAATTTTTGAAAATTTGGTGATGATTAATGAGAAATTGAGTGCAAAGTTGATTTGTAAAATAAAATTGAGATCCAATATTGATTCATTAGAAAATGAGTGCAATTTGAAGAAAGATTGAGCTTTTGATGAAAAGCGCTAAGTGGTTCAAATTTTGGAAATTGACTAGCAAAATGATCTTGGATTTCAATTTTGAACCCGAAAATGGAATCAGAATGGGCAAATTAACTAAGGGTACAATTTTCATGTCCATCAGAGCAAGTTGAAAAATTAGGGTTTTGGCTATATATGGGGTAAAAGTGTCATTTTCAATTCATTTTAACCCTCCAAGTTTGAAAATTCAAAAAAACCTTCTGTGAAGAAAAATGGTGGTTCCCACATAAGAGCATCAATTTGAGCACCAAAGATGACATAACTAACCATGGAACTATGAGCCATCAGTAACTGATCGATCTTAAACCTTGTAATCATTTCATTTTTGAATTTTTTTGTTGAATTTTTTAATTTTTAGGCATGTTGAAGTCAGACTTTATCATTTTTTTGTGTGAGACAACATCCTGTCTCGTATGACAAACTAATTTAATCTTTTATCATTTAAAGTCATTAGTTTTGTCATCCCAATTATACCCTTCTATCATACGAGAACCTTCAAAAGAGCCCATTTTGTCATGTTGCAACTAGTCTTGTGTCGTATCAGCTTCTTTTGTCATCCTAGGCCTATTCTTGACTCGTACGAGTTGCTATCTCTATGATGTTTTGTCATTTGAAAAATAGTAAGCCTTTTTGAAGGTGCAAACTTGATATTTTGATTTTGCAATTGATGTAGATGGATTTTCATGATGTTTTGCTTCTCTTATAGGCTAATTTGAAATGTTTCCTGATGTGATGTTGTTTGATTTTTGTAGGTTTGATTGTCCCATGTGTTGTTTAGATGTGTATATCTACCGACCATGACATTAGTTCATCAGTTATCTAATGTTGACCGGGCTCATATAGATTTGTGTGGATTGACTCATCTTCTCAAATTGCCTGATATCCGCGTGAATCACAGTATGCTCACTGCATTAGTTGAGAGGTTCTATTCAGAGCATAATACATTTCATTTACCAGTTGGGGAGATGATGATCACTCCTGAGGACATATACAAGATTCTCCGTATCCCTTTTGCTGGGGTAAGGTAGATTATGATGCAGCACAACATCCTAAGCTACTAGCTGTGAGACAGGTATTTAGGGATGTAGACATTCTGACATGTTCTATCAGTTGGGATGTGATGATGACTAGGTACAATGAGAAATTTCCACTGGCTTGCATCTTGGCAAGTTTCATCGACTGCTTTCTTATGCTGGACAGGGGATGATAGGGGTTTTTATGTGGATGGGGTAGGATGTTGGATAGACTTGTGGAGCACCCCCAGAGATTAGGATGGGGTTCATGTATATTGGCACACATGTATCATGAGATGCATGAGACTATATATGGGGATGGGAAGAGTATGGTTGCAGGAGTTTTGATACTACAGATATGGGCTTGGGAGAACCTCCTAGTATGCAGATCGATTGTGGATGATGCCAGAGATCCAGAATAGCCTATTATTTATCGATATTGTGGATACATTACACAACCCCATCTGGGCAAGATAGATTATTGGAGATGACAGTTGGACGACTTGATAGTCATGACATGGAGATCGTACAGGGGTGTGGAGCCTTGGGATGATTGGAGAGATGTGCGCAGGGACCTATTCATGACCTAGCCTCTCATAGGTAGACCACAGACAATTATTGAGCACTTTATTGTATCTAAGGTGATGAGGTAGTATGGTAGACCTCAAGGGATCTTGCAGGAGTTTACTGCATATGCCCATTATGCAGATGAGGAGAGGTGGGGATGAGCGCCAAGGCTATCATACACCCTAGGCATGTAGGAGCTAACTGGGTTACATCGACTGAGATGGGATTACATGGATGATATTGCAGATGCAGGGGTATTGCCCCAGTATAGGGATTGGTTTCAGTAGCACCCTTTCCTAAGATTTACTGATCCAGCAAAGCAGGAACCTCTAATAGAGGAGGTTGAGGATGATGCCCCCACATAGGGACCAAGAGCCCAAGCTCCAAGGCAGACAGGTGGTGATCCTAGCACTAGTAGTAGTAGGGTGCCATTTGGTGGTAGGCAACATCAGAGAGGAGAGGGTGGATCCCTAGGGGCTGTTGGCATGAGACTGGGTGGAGCTAGGGTGAAGGAGGGTGGAGGAGAGGAGGAGAGAGTAGCTCCCAGACAGGTGAGATAGAGGAGAGATGAGCAGGGGGGAGCTGGAGGTGGAGATGGAGGAGGTGATGGTGGCAGAGATGGAGGTGGAGAGCCTACAAGGGATCAGGGGGCTGACACAGTGCAGCCGATGAAAGCACACCTAGCGGGTTTACAGTTACAACTGACATTTGCGCAGACTCAACTAGTGGAACGAGACTGATAGCTAGCAGAGCTTAGGGCTGATCATGATTGTAAGATAGTAGAGATGAGGGCAGAGACATACGCTTTGTGGAAGGAGGTTCTTCATCAAATGAGTTGGGCAACCTATTATGTTGCGGCTTATAGCATAGCAGTTCCATTAGCGAAGTAGGTTGTACCTTATTCTCATTATATGGCTTGATCTGAGGGAGCTTAGGCACCTAGGTAGGATCCGGGTTAGCAGGCTCCACCTCCTCCACCACTTGGTGATGAGGGAGAGGCAAAGAGCTATACTTTTTTGTGTAGCTCTTATATTTTTTTGTAGACACCCATTTTTTGTAGCCCTTATGATTCTTGCTCTGATGGGAGTTTATATATGTCAGTTGACATTATTTTGTACACTGAGACTTTATCATTATATATACAAGATCTTGATTTGACATCATTGCACTTGTGTCAATCAATTTATGAGATGTCTTTCTATATGTATGCATATCTTTTCAGTATGGATGTATGTAATGCAAATGAATATGGATGCTTGTTTTTGTTTCTGTTCATATGCAAATAAAATGAATGAAAATGAGTATCTAGTAATGCAATTTTTTAATTTTTCTATGCAATAAGATGAATGTAAATGAATGTATGAATCTATATAAGATGCTTATGTATGCAGCTAACATCTCAATACACAAGTACTCGATCAGAGAAGTGATGAAAAAGAAAGACCACTTACCTAAGAAATGATGATGCTTCCAACTCTCATTTAGAAGATAAAGAGATCAATACTATACCGAAATCACTCTAAATTCACAAAATACAAAATGAAATGCAAAATGAGATGCAACCTAAACCTATTCATTGGATTTGAAATGCTTAAGTTTCATCACTGAGCATTAACAAACATAGCAGGCAGATTAGAGTTCCTTTCTTTTCATATGCAATATTAATTATCTTGTCCACAATGACCCTTTTTTCTTTCATATCCTTGGGCAGATTTCGCAGGGACCTAGATTGCATGATAAAGAAATTCCCTCAAAATAGACAAAGAAATGATGTGAACCTCCCTGTAGCATACAAATAAGCGGAGTCGAGGTATGTGTGGCGATTTCACCTTGATGTGAAGGCTCTTATCACATACACCCAGGTGATTAGATGTTTCCAGATCATCGGAATCATTCCTACAAGTGAAAAACAAAGAAAATATTATGCCCCCAATCCTTGGTCCTCTTAGTCAAGATAGCCTTCCTTGAGTTACTCAGAGGGATAATAATCAAAAACCAATATAAAAGACAACACACAAAGAAAATTTTCATGCATAGCTCAAACTGTTTAGTGATTGTTTTCAGTTATGTTGTTTTGCTTGTGTACTCAGTGATAAAAATCTTCAGTAGTCAGGAGACAGGTGACTGACTTGGAGTGGACAACCAGGTTTCACTGATGTAATTTTGAATTGGTTGATACTTCTTAGGACATGTAATGTGCTTTGTCGATTAACCTAAGACTAGGACATTAATCGGTTTCAAGCCATGAAGCTTCTAAAAGAACCAGGATGTCACAAAAGCGACTAAAATATATGTACAAGTGAAAGAAAAGATGCATGAAAGTGGGAATGCTAACTTTGCATTGATAGATGGAGTGTTTGAGTACAAGAGGTGCCTGTTTGCCAGGTTTTCACCTGCTTGGCAAAGATTCCTTTTTATTTTTTTCAGAATTTTTTTTTAGAACTTTTTATGATTTTTATAATTTTTTTTCAAGAAATTTTTTCAGCTGTATAGGTTGCTGGAGCAGAGAATTATAAGTAAATAATTTCTTCAAATGGATGGTGTTAATCAGTTCATGGAGCTATTCTCCTTCTGATGTTGAGAGCTGATAGACACCAGAGCCAAATACTACAGTAATGATGTAGGGACCCAACCAGTTGGGTTCAAACTTCCCTTTGTTGTCTCAAAACTATTGATTTTTAGGATTTTCTCTCAGAACTAGATCACCAACCTGAAATTCTTGTTGTCAAACCTTCTTGTTATATCCTCTAGACATTCTCTTTTGATACACTCTCAGATTATCAAATGCCACTTGCTGACATTCATCCAACAACTCGAGCTCTTGCAATCCAACTATTCTATAGTCTTCATCAGTAACAAGACCTTGCAAAGAAAATCTTAGAGATGTTATTTCCTCTTCAATAGGTAATACTGCTTCGAACCCATACACCAAAGAAAAAGGTGTAGCTACAGTAGGTGTTCTGATACTTGTTCTGTAAGCCCCTAATGCAGGATTGAGCTGCAAATGCCAATCCTTCCCAGTTGTGTTCACTATTTTGTGTAAGATAGTCAGTAGGTTTTTGTTAGATGCCTCAGCTTGTCCATTACCTTGAGGGTAATATATGGATGACCAGTGTTATTTAATTTTGAATTTCTCACAGAGCTCATCTAGATCTTTATTCTTGAATTGTCCTCCATTGTTAGTCATGATGGATGAAGGTATCCTATACCTGCAGATGATATGGTTTAGGATGAACAGAGCTACTTGTTTACCAGTTGCTTTGATGAGCAGAACCGCTTCTACCCACTTAGTGAAATACTCAGTGACAATTATGATAAACTTGTGTCCTTTGGATGATGCAAGATATATTTGACCAATGAGATCAAACACCCATTGCTGAAAAGGTCAATGTGTAATGAAGGGTATGAAATCCCTTGCTGGAGCATGTATGAGATTTCCATGTAGCTGAAACTTCTCACAAGTTTTAGAAAAATTTATAGCATCCTTCTCCATGTCTGGCCAGTAGTATCCATCCCTTAGTAGTTTCCAAGCTAAAGTAAGACCATTTGAATGAGATCCACAAATACCTTCATGGACTTATGATAATGCACGTTTAGACTCTTCAGTTTCTGAACACCTAAGCAATGTACTGTCCAAACCTCACCTAAACAAATCATTAGCAATGATGATGTACCATGAAGTGTTTCAGGTTAGGTTCCTTTTCTCATTACGGGTAATATTATTTGGGATAATTTGGTCACACAGATAAGAGTTAATATGGCTATAGCGAGATGAGTCATGTCCAATAATAGAACAGTCTATCTGGGACTCTAGAGAATCCTAGGTAGGGCAATGTAACTCTTTCACTAGGAATTCAAAGAAAAAATTACTCTTGTAATTCTAGTATAGATGCCAAGGTGGCCATAGAATCTGCTGCTCTATTTGCTAATCTAGGAATCGGCTGGAATGATACAAAAGTAAAATACTTCTTGAGATCATCAACCATTCTCTTCTAAGGCATTAGTTTCTCATCTCGAGTCTGATATGTGTCTAACCCAACTATAATGATAATAATAATACCTCTAATTGAAATCTCAATCCGAAGTTTGGACATTCATATGGTAGAGTTTACTATTTTCATGGCTGGTGTTCATTTAGTTATCAATCCAGGAGCGTAAAACTTGAAATGGGTCTACAATATATATGCACTAAGCTCCTTAAATGATTATTCTGCATTACTGCAATAACTAACATTATGCAGAAAGGAAAGGCAGGAATGGAAATCATAAAAGACTACATGAAATCTTCACAAAACACTGCTAGAATGATCTAATGAAAATAACAAAAATCACACCGTTCTGTCTTGGCTGTAGGAATAGTCAGCGGATCTATTTCGAGTGGCTGCAGGAATGAACTTCTACTACAGCTAAGTAAAAACTAACTTCAATGATCATAAACACAAGATCACTCACCAAGTGGGCCCCCTTGGATGAGTGATATCAAACTTCTAGCAAAATACTTTTAACAGATTAGAACAACATATTCTTTATTCATTTCTTCCTGAAAATGATTACATATTCTAAAAGAGAAAATTCATAATGCTTGTCAAAACTCTGCTCAATTCCTTTCCATCTTGTCTAACTCTAAGAAAGAAGGAAGAGCTTATTATAAAGAAAAGATCAACTACAATGGACAACTCAAATTACGCCCGGAAGAAGAGGTGGATTATTGTTAGATGAAGGAGATAACTGAGAGCTTGGCTGCAGGAACCGTGGATCCTGAAACCAAACCACAGTCTTTGCACACCAAAGCGATATTTTGAGAATTCAATATGCACTAGAGTTAAACTCCCATGGTGAAGTACAACTACTCTGATTATGCCATACATTGCGCTTGCTCAAATCCCCTTCAATTTGATCTCCAGTTATCTGAACGTGATTCTCCAATCCTTAGGTGCAAAAGAAAATCATCCACCGCAGCATCAATTATTATCTGCACTGAAACAAAAACAACATACAAGGAAATGCATATGTATCTTACTCAATTAATACATTCATTAACTCACATATGACATTATCCTAAATAATCTGCATATCACAGGGACAAATTATTTGGCTACAGGAATAAATTGGCATGGCTGTAGGAATTAACTGACAAAGTTCAAACATGATTTCATAAGTTCAGATTTAAAACATGGATTACATATAGTCAATTCACAATACTTTACTATCATAATGCAACCCAAAAGATGCCAAAAACCTAAGATTCATGATAAAAAACATGTCAAAGCATCAACTTATCAATATGTATCATTTATTTGATTGATGATTAGCTGAGAATCTCCATAGATGTGTAATTCCAAAACCTTCCATTTGATAGCTAGCTTGATCCTGTTTACCAAAGCTTCATACTCTGCAATGTTGTTTGTACAAGGGAAGAGAATCTTATAACCCTTTGAGATTGAATACTTTTGAGGAGTAATAAAAAGTATTCCAGCATCGGAACTATTTTGAGTGAAAGACCCATCAAAGAACATCTTCCATGATTGTTGAGTAACATGCATTATTGATTCATCTGGAAATTCTATATGCAACAGTTGAGTGTCTTCAAGTGGAGCATTAGCAAGTTGATATACAATTACCTATCCTTTGATGTCTTTGCATTCCACATATTCAATATCAAACTCTGTAAGGACCATGACCCATTTAGCCAATCTTCTTGTAAGTGTTGCTTTGTTGAGAAGATATTTGAGCGGATCAATCTGAGCTACTAGCTTGAAGGAATGCGCTAACATGTAGTGTCTCAATTTTTGTGATGCAAAGGCTAATGCCAAGCATGCTTTTTCTATTATAGTGTAGTTCATTTCATAAAACACCAATGTTTTGTTGATGTAATATATAGCTCTCTCTTTTTTTATTTTCATCTTGTTGCACCAGAAGTGCCCCCAATGATGAATCAGTAGCTGATATGTATAAGATCAATGATTTACCCTAAATTGTTGGCATCAATATTGGTGGATTGGATAGGTACTCTTTGATTTCCTAAAGGTGTTGTTCACATTCTTGATCCTAGTTGTAAATTACTCCTTTCCTCAATACTTTTTTGAGAGGCTAAGTTTTGTCTACCAGCTGAGAAATAAAGTGTCCGATTGATTGGAGACGTTCCTATAAACTTCTCATTTGACTAATGTTCTTCGGAGGTGACATTTCCATTATAGCTTGGACCTTCTCAGGATCAACCTCGATTCCCTTCTTTGAAATAGTGTAGCCAAGTAGTTTACCAGATGTCACTCTGAATGCACACTTTTTTGGATTTAGCCGGAGTTTGAATTTTTCCATTCTATCTAGTATATGGCCTAGCTCTTGAATATGCATGGATCTCTTCAAAGTATTTACTAAAGTGTCATCAACATAATCTTTCATATTCTTATGCATCATATCATGAAAGATAGTAGTTATTTCTCTTTGGTAAGTTGCTCCTACATTTTTTAGCCCAAATGGCATGACATTCCAGCAAGAGGTTCCCCATGAATAGGTAAAAGCTATCTTTTCTTGATCCCCAGGAGCTATTTTGATCTGATTATAGCCAGAGAATCCATCCATTAGTGAGTGCATCTCATACCCAGCAGTCATATCAACTATCATAACAATGTTTGGCAATGGAAAGTCATCCTTCAGACAAGCTTTGTTGAGATCTCTGAAGTCTGTGCAAACCCTAATAGATTTGTCTGCCTTTGACACAAGTACTATGTTTGAAATCCATTCCGCATAGTCTATAGCTCTGATAAATCTAGCTTTTAGCAATTTTTCTAGCTCAGGCTTGACTAGCAGTGCCACGTGAGGGTGCATCTTATAGAGTTTTTGCTTGACTAGTTTAACTCCTCATGTGATAGAAAGATGGTAAATGATAAGATCAAGATCTAGGCCTGGCATAGTAGAGTACGTCCATGCAAAATTTATCTTCTTTTATGAAAAGAGATGAGTGAAATATTTCAACTCTTTTGCTGATAGTGATTGAACTATATGAATGATGTGTGGTGTCTCTTGACTCCCAATGTTCACTGGCTGAGTTGGCTCGATCAATATAGAAGACCTCTCCTAGAAATGACTTGGCAGTATATCAAGTATCTCACCTTTAGGCACCTTAGAGAAGTTTTCACCCTTAGGTACGTCCCTTATTTTCTCTTTTTTAGATTCTGACACTGCCACAATGTGGTTTTTGCCATCAGATCTTTTATTTTTATTTTTCTGATTTTTGCGACTAAGATACTTGATATCTATTTCAGTCATGTTTTCTCTCTATTCGCTGGTGGAAGAGTAAATGGGTTCAACTGCATTGAGGTAATAAGTTAGCGTATAGTCATTGGCAAAAGTAGGTACATTCATGGGTTGGTCTTGTAGACTACAGTCAATTAATTCAGCATGTACCAAGGATAGAGTGTGGACAGGTTCAAGGGAGTTCACAGTATTGTCATCATGACTGCAAATCAAAAATTCGAGTTTTAGAAGACTACCTTGCATAAATGTCTTGAGACCGGGAAGAGTTGGAACATGATTATTAAAGTGCACATTTATATTTAGTTGACCTAATCCAATAGACCTACTTATATCATTGTTCTCTAAGCCAAACCGGACTTCATATCATGGTTTGATAGTAACAATATTAGTAGATAGATTCTCATCATTTACATCAGAGGATTTCAAGTTTGATGGTGAGTAGATATTGTCATAAGTAGGACTATTGTCAGAGTCATCAGAGTCATCGTATGAAGTTTCCATGTCTTCTTCAAGTTGTTGAGTTAATATATGTATGGTATCAACACCTACATCTTTAATGCTACAAGTTCCTTCAAGATTTGTCTCATTTATCATTTGTATCTGACATACCTATTGACACAACCTTGATGGATCTATGACTCTCTGTCATCTACTCCATTCAGCTTCCTTTGGACTAATGAATGGTTCTTCTTTTGTGGCTTCCAATTCTTCTTGTGTAGTCCCATACCTGATTTGTTCTATCTTTTTAGAGGGGTATATAATAGATGAAAAATTTTCTGGTATTCTTCCTTCTTTCAACCCTTGTTCATAGTCTTGTTGTCTTTTTAGTCTGATTTCCTATATCTCCTTTTCTAGATTTAAGAGCATCAACTCTTGAGTGTCATCTATGATATCACCAGACTCTTCTGGAGTTTCTATAATGGATGTATCAAAGATGTGGTCTAAACCCCATTCATACTCGTTTGAGTCAGTCTTTGAATCATCTACTTGTTGCCTACCAATGTATGTGACTCGAACTTTCAGGGGTGCAAACAATTCTCTAATTCTTTCTACTTCATCTCTCATATCTTCTAGAACTTCAACTCCTTGCATTGTTGTAGCTGACACCATTAGAACTTGAGTACTGACTATTTCTTCTCTTTTGATTGGTAGTTCCTCTTTTTCTTTTCCACACTCTGCTTCATTTTGTTGAGCGTCGACTTCCTGTGATGTTGAAGGCGATATCCTTTTCTTCCACTTAGACTTAGAAGCATGTTTTTGGTCTGATGTCTTTTTTGGATTGTATCCCAGTCTAGCCTTATCATTTGCAGATTTTGTTTGCAACTGAATCGGTTCAATAATACCCTCTTGATGTTTTCCCAGGGGACTAGTACCTAAATATCCTATGCGTTGGATCATTTTGTAGCCGAGACCATACTGGGTTGGGGAAATCTCACAATGTTGTACTTCCTCATTTTGACTATCTTCCTTGAAAAGCCACTTAAGAACAACATCCTCTTCTATTTCATCTGCCAGGGAAGTATAAGACTATACAAAAAGAACATCATATATGATATTTAGAGTTAAAGTCTGCGATTTCATAGCCTTTGATGGTTTGCCCAACTATTTTGGTGATGGAGGAAGAGAGACTAATGAAAGTACTGGTTCTATCTTGTAGCCATCCATGCCAATATTTGTAATCTTCAATTTCTTTTCTAAGTCCTTCATTAGAGCTCCTGGATTTTCATTTGTAGAGGCTTCCCTATTATGAGGCACAAAGGTATCAACACCTTTTGTCAATGCATTACAGGGGAGATTTGTATCAGCAGGGATACCGACTTCAACTCCATTATAAGGAAATTTTAAGCATTGATGGTATGTAGATGGAATTTCCTTCATTTCATGAATCCACAACTTGCCCAGTAAGATATTGTATGACAGAGGAAGATCAAGTACCTAAAAATTGACATCTCTTTCTACAAGTCCCACCCTGATTGGTAATGATACCAGACCTTTAAAGGTCCTTTCTTCTTTATCATAGGCTTTAATTGTTATTTTCTTGGCCGACTCAATGACATTTTCTAAAAATCCTAGTTGTGTAAGCAGACTGTAAGTACATATATTCAACCTCGCGCCTCCATCTATCAAAACACATTTAACTCTATGTTTATGGATCATGGCTTCAATATGCAATGGCTGGTTATGTGGATGACTTAGCAAGTTGTCATCTTCTTTAGAGAAGGTTAGATAGTGAGGTTAAGTCAGATGACCCACCATAGACTGAAACTGATCAATATCTAAATCTTTTGGAACATTAGTGGTTAGCAAGGCCTTGTCCAAGATCTCTTTATGAGCAGAAGATATTTTAAGCAATTCAAAGATGGAGATTTGAGCATTTGTCCTCTTCAGTTGGTCAACAATGCTATATCTAGAGGATGTTGATGAAGTTAGCTATTTAAATTTATCAAATGTTAATTCTTTTTGTTTGTTTGACGAGGTTGGTAGGTTTGATAGTGTTTGAGCCAAAGTTGAAGAACTAGCTCCTTGGAGAGTTACTTTCTTTTGAGAATGGGTCATAGTATTTGCATGTCATGATTCATGTTGTTTGTCTTTGATTATAATCACATTGCAATATTTAGGTTGGGAAGACTCAATCATGTTTTTGATTAAGGAATATTGGGTTTTAAGGGACCCAAAACTCACTTACATAATGAGAAGAAAAGCATGAAAGAAACTAGAGAGAATAGGACATAGAAAGGAAAGCTGCAAAAGATCATCAGAGAAAACAATAGCTAAGGAAAAAGACAACAAAAAGCCAGTGAGAGACTGGCAACCAGAGACCAATATTACATTTCAGATAAAAACTTTATAGACTCTTCCACGTCCTTAACCAACATCATCATAGCCTTGGAAACTTCTCTTAGGTTTTTGTTGTCTTTCTTTTGATGGGTGTCTTTAGTCTTCATCTCCAGATCGCTGGTAGTCTACCTTGTTCTTAATCTGGAAGGTTGAGGAGAAGAGCTGGTGGTCGACACATCGTCAATGATCACCATCTCTTTGTTCTGGTGGTTCTTCTCCAGACAATCAACTAGGGCATTCATATTTTGAGACAATACCTTCAAAACATCAAGGCTATGTTTCATAAATTTCTTCAAGGCCTTCTCGGTTTTAGTAATCCAGTTGATAATAATTTCATTATCAACCTCTCCCTTGTATTTTATGGTTCTGATCACATCTTCAAGATGCTTCAAGTCCCCCTTAATCATTTCTTTTTCTGGCGAATCCTACATTTCTATTTCGTCATCTGCCTCACTGGTGTCCACCTCCGCATCCTCTTTACCTGTTTTATCCTTAATCAAATTCTGAATCTTATAATCCAAATCTCTCTGATTATTCTGAATATTGGAGATATTTTCAATTACCCATTTTTGGAAATTGAAAAGTTCCAGAGTGCTATTTCTGGCAGCGTTCAAAATGGAATCTGTCATTTCCATACCTTGAACAGAACTCACAAACCTAGGGTTAGCTTCCTCCGTACTATGTTGAGCTTCATTCCTGCTATCTGAGACAATAGGGTTTGAGTCTAGCTCTTCAACATGCTCTTTTCTCTGCACCTTCTCCTCCTCTCCCCCAACCTTTTTCTTTTCACTCTCCATTTCATGATCAACTGCCTTCCCCTATTCCTCCTCTAAACTAGCATTCACATTCGTATCATCTTTATCTCCATCTCCAACCCTCCCTTTCTTATGAAGAGGAATGCTAGATGAATGTTCATCAGACTCGGTATCATCATGACTATCTGAAATGTGGGCATTTGCCACCAAAGGATCTTCCCTATTAACCCTAGCTTTATTCTTTAAATAATCATAAATAAGAAAAATGAGACCTTGGTGAGCTATGGGATAGGATTTGGGTTTTTTTGCATGGTCGGCCAAGGTTTCTTTTAGGGAAGAAGCTAAATAAAAAGGTAGAGAGATCTTGAAACCATGGCGAAAATGGTTTAGAATAGCAAAATGATAATTATAAACCTTCATAAACCTACCATCAACTATTAAGTATTCCATTACAACCCTTAACATCTTCTGCCATAAGGATTTTACCTAATGAGGGAGAAAGTAAGATACACTTTTCTTCTTGGTGAGCTGAACCCTCTCTTCATCACTTTTAGTGAAGTTCTTGAAGGCTTCCGCCAAGAACTTTAGGTCTCTATAAAATTTGGTACCTTGCTTTTGTAAACTTGTAACCTCTGCCACTAACTCTTCATCCAACTTCTAAGTCTTCCTGAACAGAGTGACTTTGTTGTTGCTCCATCCCTTGGCAAAACCATGAGACATCGACTTCTTACTACCATGCAATTTTTCCATGTAGTCTGTGAAACCATGTCTGTACAGCCTCCACCAAATTTTCCATTCACTTTTCCAATTATCACAGTTAGAGGGCTCATTTTTATTAAGATTGCCTCCCATCTTGTAATTCAGGTCAAAGCCTTCAATAGAGCACAAGATACTCAAATACTAAAAATCGGGACTTAAGCTCAGACTCTAGAAAATACTGGGCTCGAAAAATAGGGTAATTTCCTTGTTTTTGAAAAGGTCTTTAATAACATTCACAATGAACCAACACTTAAAGTGATTAGCCCCGTCACACCAGTTATCATAATCACAATGCCTAAAAACTATCATCAGCTGACACTTCACATAACTCCAATACCTGTCTTTGATATCCGGACCCAGGAAAATAATGATAAACTTAACTTGTACCATGGACTCGATCAAGTAATAATTGCACCCGAACATCCTTCTTATAAGAGACTTCTCTGATATATTTAGTGTCCTCCTCTAAATAAACCCCCTCATTAGCTAATAAGTCAACAACCTTGTTACCTTCCCTTAGAGTATGGGAAATGAAAACACTATCATAGACATCTAATAATTTTTTGGCACTCTCAATGATATTGTAAATGTTCCAAGAGGGGGAACTAGTGCCTTTGATAGCCTAAATAGTATTGAGAGAGTCCCCTTCTAGCCATATTTTTTTAAAGTTAAAACTCTGAGCAAGCTAGAGGCTTTTAACATTGCTTGAGCTTCAACAACATGATTGTTTTGAAATCCAAAGGGAGAAGCGATTGCAGCAATACAAACACCATGAGTATTTCCGATGACTCCTCCCCCTCCCGACTTCCCAGGATTGCCTTTGGCTGCACCATCAAAATTTACCTGAACCCAATCATGAAAGGGAAATCTCCAAACAACATTTTCTCTCCTACTCTTAATGTCAGATTTGCAAATCTTGTGAATCAAATTCCATTCAGTGAGGATACTTTTCTCATCATCATTCATATTAAGATAACTCCACTACTTCTTGTTCTTATGAAGAGTGTTTATGTTTCCTTTAATTTCCCTACAGATCTTTTCAAAAACCACCCGAGACATACACTTAGCCTCCCTAAAAATTCTATTATTTCTCTCCTTCCAGATGTACCAGCAGGTCATAGGAAGGACAAAGGACCAGAGGGTCTTGATGAGAGGGAATTTGGTGGGGAAGATCCATTGCCAAATGACTTCCTTGAGACTGTTATGCATAACCCATTCAACTTTCCATTGCATCCAAAATTTACTCCAGATTTCCTAGGTAATGGAGAAATGGATAAACAAATGATCCACATATTCTGCCTCTTTCTGACATAACTCACACCTGTTAGGAAACATGAAACCTCTACGAGCCAAGTTATCAATGGTGAGAATCTTGTTGTGAGCTGCAAGCCAAAAAAACAAGTTAACTTTAGGAATAAGGAATCTATTCTAGATTTTAGTCCATATTGGGTTGCTGACTTGAGTAATAGTTTTTTTATAAGCAAAGGCAATAGTGAAGTTACCCCTGGGATTTCTCTTCCAAAGAAACACATCATCAGAGTCTTTACTAATAGAAAAGGACAACAAATCCTACTGGAGCAACGAAAAACCAACATAAATAGCATCAAGCCTCACCCATTTATTCTCCTTCTAGTAATTACAAACCATAGACCCATACTTTCTTTTGCAATCATCAATGAATTGGCTGCAATCTTGATTAAAGAGAGGTTCATCTTTAATCCAAATATCCTCCCAGAACCTGATTTTGTCACCTTTGTCAAGGACCCATCCAGCTCTGGCTTTAGCAACTTTAATTGACTTGATTATACTATTCCATATAAAAGATCCAACAAGGATATCTTCAGAGTAGAGAAGAGAATGAAGTGGCTGGTTTTGAATATATTAATCAAACCACACCTGACTCCAATCTTTCTTAATGCCATAAGCCCTCCATATCTATTTAGCAAGTAGGGCTTTGTTAAAAGTTTTAAGAACTTTAATACCTAAACCCCCCTTGCACTTAGGATTACAAACTTTGTCCTAGGAAACCAAGGCTATCCTTTTCTTGTCTTCTACCCCTAACCAAAGAAATCTTTTCTGAATCCTCTCTAAACCTTCAACAAATTTAGTCGATATACTAAATGATCTAAGAGCATAGACAGGAAGATTCTGAAGAGTAGCTTCAAGAAGTTGAAGCTTACTAGCTTGAGATAGCATAGATCCTTTCCATTCTACCAATTTATTGTTGAGTTTATCAATTAACAAGTTTCAGAAGGAGTTTGGGGGAGCCAAACCCAGAGGGATACCCAAATAAGTAGAGGGGAGCATCTCCACCTTACAATCGATGATTTTAGCAATTCGCTGCTGCCTCATAATAGGGGTATTTATGAAATAAATAGAAGACTTCTCCCAATTGACTTGTTGACCAGTAGCCAAAGAATAAGAGCTAAGAGCACCTTTGAAAGTAGTTGCCTCACCAACAGAAGAATATCCCATTAAAATTGTGTCATCAACAAATTGTTGGTGAGTACAGGACACAACAGCAGAGGAGGGTTATAATCCTTTGATGGTTTTATTCACTTTCAATTTTTGAATCATTCTGCTCATACTCTCTGCCAAGATTGTAAAAAGAATAGGAGAAATAGGGTCTCCTTTCCTTAGTCCCCTAGAAGATTTAAAAAATCTAGATGGAGACCCATTAATAAGAATAGAAAAGTTTGGAGTAGATATCAATTCTCTTGCGACTTTAATTACCTTCTCATCAAATCCAAAGGCCTCCATAACCCTGAAAAGAACCTGCCATTCCACTCTATCATAGGCTTTTGCAAGATCCAATTTTATCAAGAACCCTTCTTTGTTAGCAGCATTAAGAGAATGGATATTCTCATGCACAAGAATAATAGAATCCAAAATTTGCCTACCAAAGACAAAACCTTTTTGATCCTCAGAGATGACAAAGGGGAGAACAACCAATAGTCTGGAAGTCATGACTTTAGAAATGATCTTGTAAAAGGAATTAAAAAGACTTATTGGCCTAAAATTTCCCATAGAGTCAGCCCCAACCACCTTAGGAATTAGAGCAATAAAAGTAGAATTGATTTCCTTAAGGATTCTTCTAGACCCAAAGAATTCTTTGACAGCATTAACCATATCTTTCCCAATAATATGCCAATATTCCTAAAAGAAAAACATGGGAAAACCATCCGGGCCTGGAGCCTTATCCCCTTGAAAAGAAAAAAATAGCTTTTTTAATTTCATCAGCAATAGGGATAGCAGATAATGTCTTATTCTGGTGAGGTTCAATAATCTTGGGAATGTTATCAACCAGGTCTTGTTGCTTAGCCATGTCAATATCCTTACTACCAGTGAGAAGGTTAGAGAAGAACCTAACAACTTCATCCCTAATGTCATCATCTTTAAGAAATATTTTGTGATCAACAATTAATCTAGATATTCTATTGGCAGCTTTATGTTTCATAGAAGTCATGTGAAAGAATTTAGTGTTTCTATCCCTAGCTTCCAACCAAATAGCCCTAGATCTCTGTCTCCAGTAGATTTCTTCCCTAGATATAGTGTTGCGAAGTTTGGCTAAAATCTCATCTTCCTTAGCCTTGGGAAACTTATTATAACCATATTTCTGAATAGAGTTTTGAATCTGCTCTAATTCCTCCTTCAACATTTTTTTTGATTAAAAAATATCTCCAAAAACCTTCTTATTCCAGATCTTGATGTTATCTTTGATAAATCTTAGTTTTTTAGCAACTTTGTACATGGTAGATTCATCCACATTAATATTCCACCAATTGGCAATGGAATTTTCCAAAGAGGGGTGTGAAATCCACATTTTCTCAAACTGGAAAGGAAAGCATCGATTTCTCTTAATAGACTCAACAACAAAAGAAATGGGATAATGATCCGAACCAATTCTGTTAATAACAGACAAATAACATCTATGCTTAAGGATCCAGTCATGAGTGATAAGGGATCTATCAAGCCTTACCTAAATGAGGTCTCCTCCATCCCTTCAATTAGACCAAGTGTAGGAAGCTCCAACAAGATCAACATCAATCAAGGCATTGCAATTGATGAAGTCCATTAGGTCAGTCCTGCTATCTAGTTGAGCTTGAGTTCCTCCAAATTTGTCATTTCCTTGCAATGGGGTATTGAAATCTCCCATCAACAGCCAGCTATCCTGAGAGAAAAACCCTCTTTTCTACTGGATTTTGTCCCAAAATTTACTCCTAGCAGCTTTAGAATTTGGGGCATAAATGCTGGTAACCACCCATTCCTTTCTTTCAAAAATACTTTCTACTTTCATAGAGATAATATTACCATCTTCATCAATCAGATCTCCATCAATAGTCTTTTTGTTCCAAAATATAGCCACCCCACCTGATGCCCCATTCGAGCTACTACCACAAACTCCTCCCTATTTGAAGAATTTTAAACTTTCAACTTTTTCCTTACTCATTTTGGTTTCCTGAACCAGGATGATATCCGGCTTCTGATATCTAATAAGATTCCGTAAAACATCCTGTTTATGGAGACCATTTAGGCCTTGAATGTTCCAGGATATTACCTTCATTTGGAAACTTGGGAGTAGGACTCCTGAATGGTTCACTTCCTTCCATCAACTATGTTTTATTTTCTCTCCTGGTCCCTGTGCCACTTCATGGTTTTACGTCCCTACAGAGATTTGGGAAGACCAATATCCACCTTAGATTTGGTCCTAGTTTTAACCCAATTGGAGCAGCTTATTTTCTTATTTTTCTATTTTCCCATCCCTTTTATCTATTCTTCATCTTCATCTTTATGAGTATATTGCTTATTATTCCATGGTTCTCCAACTCTCTAAGAGGAGGTGGGTGACTTAGTTTCAGCACTCTGAAATAGAGAGTTAAGGTTGACTTGAGGCGATCCAAAATTGTTCTTTTTTTCAACAATAACTTCTGGACCTTCAAAGTCCTTTGGACAAGCTTTATTACTTTTCATTTCTAAAACTTGTAGGACCTCATATTGGGATTCATTAATGCCTTCAATCTCACCCTCTTCAAGAATTTCTTCTATGGTTACATTCTCTTCCTCCCGAGTCTGTAAAACTTCAAAACCATTGACTGTTTTGATCTCAAATCTATTATCTTCAATCTTTTTATCTTCCTTCTGAAGAGTAGCCTTGAAAGGGCTAGCTTTCCTATCATCTTTTGTTATATCTTTTTTGTTGCTAGGAAGTCCACTTCCTCCTTCTACTCTACTGTCCTCCTTTTTGTTAGTCTTCTCTTTCCATATCTGTTTAACATGATTGTTAGGCTTCTGAAAATTTTTGGGGTTATTTGGGCAGGCCTTAGCCCAATGTCCTACTTTCTTACAAGAGAAGCACACAAAGGGGAGGGACTCAAACTCTATGGTTTGTTCCCACATCCCAAGTTTGGAGTTTATTTCAATAGAGTTGGGAAGATCCTTATTCTGAGAAATATTGATGCAAATCATTGCATACACCAATCTCTTTCATGCTACAGTCATAGGATCTATAGCTACAAGCTCCCCAAAGGAGTTGGCAATACCTGAGAAAACATCCTCCAACTAGAATTCAAGTGAAAAACCAGGCAGCCTCACCCAGACCAGAGCAGATTAAAAAAAAGAGTCATTGAGTTCCATATTTGGAGACCATTTCCTTAAGGATAATGAAGATTTTGCAAACATCCATGGTCCTCCACTCAAGGTCATTTCAAAATCTTCCCCACAAGAGAAGGAGAAAACAAAAAAACCCCTTGATAGGGTAGAAAAATCAACCTATCATTTCAGCCTCCATTTTTTCTTAACAAAAGACCTAACATCCTCAATATTGGGTCTTGGTCCAACAAATTTTCCCACTAGAGAGAAAGCCATTAGAGATATACTATGATCTATAACCACATTTGGTATTGCAATAGCAAATTTGCCTATTTTTCCAGTCAGAAATGTCTTCCATAGAGGGGAAGGATGATTTACCAATGGGTTTGTTTGCAAAAAGATGGTTCCAGGGTTTGAGAGCCTTCACCTCTGTCATCTTTTCCAAGTCAGCTTTAAAGATCTTGGGACCTGATTTTGAAGAATCTTCACTATTTTTATGGTCAAGAGGAGGGTCCTAATGTTGTGGGTCCCCATCCTGTCAACCATCCTCATCATCCACCATAGATCCCACCGGTTGTCCTTGAGCTATAGAGGCATCAGAACTAGAGGAACCAGCCTCGCTATTCCATCCATTCACAAAATTTAAATTTCCCTCTAGCTGCGCTATTCCCTCCATGATGTTACCAACGTATGTTGAGACTGAGACTGTTATTGGGAAGACTCAATCATGTTGATGACGTTGTCATTGCTTTTATAAGCATAATTTACTTTGGCACCTCCTTTTGTTTTTGAGGAATCACCTCATTTGTAAATAGGTAAAGGATCTTTAAATGCTTTGTGATCAGCATTTATCGGGTGATTCCCGACAACAATTTTACTAGCGTCTATGAGATCTTGAATTGCATGCTTGAGCTTCATGCAGTTGTTTGTGTTATGACCTTTATTCCAATGGTAGTCACAGTATTCTTTTTCTCTCCACCATTTTGGTTTGAATTCTAGATCATATGGCCTATAATTATCTGGTAACGTTATTAGGTTGTTTGCCAATAAAGTTTTGAAAGCAGATTCGTATGATTCTTCCAGAGGAGTGAATTCACATCTAGGTTTTGAAAGCCATAGTTTCTCTTTAAACCACTCTTCTACTTTCTTCGGAGGATTTTTTTCTACGGTTTCAACTGCTTTGAGTGCTTGCGTGCCACTAGCCAAGTTAAATATCGTGGGATTTGAGTTGGTTTTAATAGTGTCTACTACCTCGTCATTAACAACATTCTTGTTGTTGTCTTTTCCATACTTCCAATACTTGTTCTTCTCTTTAGAGCTAGATCCTAGTTGTGTTTCTTTCCAAGGTGAGATATCTCCTTTCTTTATAAGCACATCTTCCATTTGGATAGAATTATCTACTATTTTGTTAAATGATGGGTGCACTTGCATTTGGATACTATATTTCAATTCAGGGATCAAATTGTTGACGAATATATCCATTTTCTTAGAATCTGGAATAGGCCTTGAATATCTAGAGAACATCTTTATCCAATGTTGGAGGAAAGTGAGAAAAGGCTCCCCTGTTTTCTATTTGGTATTGCAAAGTTTGATCATAGTAATAGGGTGTCAAATGTTATAGGAGTATTGTTGTAAAAATAGTTGGATTAATTCTTCAAGAGTTTTTATTCCCTTAGGTAGACTTGAGAACCATTCCATAGCTTGCCCTCCCAAACTCCTCGGGAAAAGACGCATGAGATATGTTTGGTCGTGCATAAAATCCATGCATAAAGAACAAAATTATTTGATATGGTCTTGGGGATCTAAGTTACCATCATATTTGTGAAATTTTGGGATCTCAACTTGTGAAGGAAATGGAGGCATGTATAGGCTTTTGTCAAATGGAAATGGGCATATTGTCTCCAGAGAATATTGTTTTGGGGATTTATCCTTATTTTTCAGTTCTGCGATCTCAGTCTGTAAGGCTTGTAATTGTCTATGTACGATTATTATAGGTGATTCTTCCTTTTTAGTGATGAGAGTTTGAATGTCATATCCAGTAGGAAGTTTAGCACCTTGTTTTGCTAGCTCTAGAAAATAGTCTTCTTTTGCTCTAGCCCTTTATCATTTTTTGGAAATCTTTATCCTTTTGACATCTATGAATATCTTTTTTTGGTGGTTTAGAGGCTTTAGATTTACTTGATGAGGAATCATTGTCGGTATCATGAATACTGAGGTTGTCTTCATCATTTTGTTCTATTCTAGGTATAGTGGGAGATAAAGGTTCATCATAAACTGGTATCTTTGATGATGAAGGTTTATTAGTAAGAGAATCCTCTTCATAAAATGGATTATCTTTATATGAAAAGGATTTCCCTTTGCCTTTATCATCTTTCTTATGAGAACTTCTGGTTTGAATAGGCATTTTTATTGATTGGTGTGACCTAAAGCTATTTGTGATGCAGAAGTCAAGATCAAATTTAGAGCTAGTTGTTCAGTTAACATATTGATTGAGAGAAGAAACTAAGATTTAGTCTGGTTTCAGGAAAGATCTATCATGTGTAAGACATTTATCTAAGTTGATTCGAGAGAAGTGACTAAGACTTAGTCTCATTTCAGGAACGATCTATCCTATATAAGATGTTATCTAAGTGACTTAAGTTTGATAAGTAGTTGATTGAACTAGCTGAAAGATGATCGAAAAAATCATGCAACACAAATAGAAGAGGTACACTGTTTTGATCTTTTTATGCTCAGGATGATGAAAACAAGTTTATTCTCACTGTAGACTATTTTAGGCAGGTTTGATTGTTCTGGACTAGCAAAATCAGAGATTCATATGATAGGTTTTACAGGACCAGATGATAGTTTGCCAGCTTTAGGATGATGACAATAGTGTTTCATACGATTTTCTACCTAGGACCGTACGATAGATGGGTATGTCTGAAATGACAAACTGATCAATGCAATATTTTATGGTATGACAGAGGATCCAAGGTGAAATGACAATTCCTTAAATAGGATGACAAATAATCAGGATTCGTACGACATAGAATGTAGGCTCAAACAACAGACTGCTAGGATTGATGGAATATTATACGACATAGAATATGAAACATGATGATAAATCAGAAGACTCATATGACTATTTACTGGACAGAGGCAAAATTCTAAGTTTTCAATGACTGAGTATGACCAGATTTGAGATGGATTGAGTTTTGATCACTGACTAACAATGACCAATTTAGAGGTGGAATAAGTTTTTGACAGCTAAGGTAGATTGGTTTGTGACACAGATGGAGTTTCGACTAGGATAGACTAGTTTTGGATAGAGTTTTGACTAGGATAGACCAGTTTTGGACAGAGTTTTGACTAGGATAGACTAGTTTTGACATGGACAAAGTTTTTGATCATTGAGTTTGTTTCTTGTTTTCTCCAGTTTTAGTTTTAGGGATGAAAAAATAGAAAACACATAATATGAATAATAACTCCAATCACAACATGCAAACCCTATGGAAATTGGTGAGAGAAGAAAACCTTTGCTTGTAGACTTAGGTACACACCCAATAGCTAATCAGAATATGGCCGCTGAGTCTCACGCAATGGATTCTCAATGCCATATTAGTTGACTCCAAATGCTAACGAGGGCACGAAATGACAAGTATCTTGGGAGAGTTACTATCTCTCTTACACAAATATTATCCCCCCTTTCGAAAGTGAACTGGGTAGCTTCTAATTTTAATTGGAACTAGTAAGGGATCCATTCAGCGCGTCGAGGTATAAACTCAATTAAGAGGTCTCCCAGCCTTGAAAACCAAGGTTTAATATACCCGAGGGTATAGAGGAGAGCTATTCTCGAGCATTGTCATTGTCTTGATTTTCATCAAATCATGTTTAGTTTATAGTGGGTTGGATTACTTGGTGTTTAGCCATACCCACTTGGGTTGATCCCCTCTCACTGTCCATAATGGCTATAGAGTTATTATCTCCTTGGGAGGGTAGGCCCGCTAAAGATATACAAATCTCAAACTTGAAGAAAATGCCTCAAGGGTTTTTGGATTTCTGATTGTCTATACAGACAAGAGCATACTCTCCTATCTCTCAAAATTTTCTTAAAACACAAAATACAGATTTGTTCTTTAACCAGATAGCAAGTTAGGTGCCTAAAAAAAATGAATTTAATGAATACACAATGTTTGCTCAAATCTCCTCAGGCAACCTGCAAAGACAACAAATCAATAGTCATATTATCTTTGTGTGATAAGCATAGTCTTCGACAAGCGTTCTCCAAAACTGATTAGGCTATGAAAATTCTTTAGATAAACAGATAACCAACCAGGGTCAGTATCCGTGTAATCAAAATTGAATAGAAAACCTGAAGAATGAAACTTGCTTTTTAACCAAAACAATACAGAATCGTATGACAATTCTCACCTAGCCATATGATAAACCATACCAGATCGTATGACACTTGTAATTTTTCATTTTGGCATATAGGAAATTTCGTACGATATTACGCAGAAACTATATGGAAAAAAATCCAAAAAAGTCAAAAATCTGAAAAAAAAATAAAAATAAGAAGTTAGTCTTGGAGGCCGAAAAAAAAGTAGTCTTCAGCCCCACGGTGAGTGCCATAAATGTGTGTGTGAAAAAGTGAAATAAGTCTGATAGCTACAAGACACAACACTTCAATTAAGTCATTACATGTATGGTTAGACATATATAAGCATGAATATGAAAACCATAACAAATCGACTAATTGCCTTTTAAAAAATGTGAGCATAAGATTGCTCTCAAATTTGTATAAGCAATACCAGTGACTAGACTACACCAAGATGAAGGATTTAATCTATATGAGTATGAGATTAAACTAAATGGATGCAAGATGGATGAAAGATTCAAGCAATATGAGTTCAAATAGTATGGATTCAAACAATCATGAATTCAAGCAATATGGATTCAAGCAATGTGGATAAACTAAATATGGAAAAAGCTAAACTAAGATGCAATAATCTCAAAAAGAAAGCACAATATATTCAATGACTCCAAAGTGAAAAGTATATAATAACAAATCTTCGGGATTATTTGAATGAGAGCTAAAGGCTGAATTTATAGAGAATCACAAGAGAGATCAAGAAAAAATACAATTTCGGATTAATTGAAATAATTGAGAAATCAGATTCAGTTAACCTTGAGATAGATTCCAATTATAATTTAATTGAAATGCATTCAGATTAGAAGTTTGAGTTTGCATTAGAAATAAGAATTAATTAATTCCATGCATTTATGATAAAAATAGGTAATTCTTTGATTTATTCAAGAAAAGAGTCTTTTCAATGCAACTGAACTTGTTTTTCTCAAAAGCTTTGAGTTCCAATTTTAGAGAATGATTAAATTCTTTTTAATTGCTTTTTCTGATTTCAAGTTAATCTCAATTTAGAAAAAGAAATAATATCTCAAGTTTGATTTCTCTCAATTCAATTCTTTTATTTTATTTTCAATTTAACTCTTGCTTTGTGATTAATTCCTCTTTTGTAATAAATTAATTCCTTTTTTATGATTAATGGCAAATTTATTAATTAATTAAATATGCTAGGATATTTAATAAATTGAATAGGATAATTGATCAAAATGATTTTCTTGGAATGATTTAATTAATTAATCAAATATTTAATTAATATAGAATAATTCACTTGCCATGTGACATTTGATGATTAAAGAATTAATAATGTGCTGAAGATTGATTTAATTGCCTTTGGTTAGGACCTTGGTGATGTTGTCAAGATTAGGGGCCCATGGTTTAGATGACCATTTTTTTGGTATTACACTAAGTTGTTGTAAACTGATAAACAAGAATGTAGCAATGATCAATAGACTGCTACAAATGATTAGTGAAGAGCTAGGTGTTGTGGTTTGGAACATATGTTTATGACACTGGCATGAGTGTGTGATTGAAACCACATCAACAGATTTAGTGTATTGAGTGAGTTATGATTGATTGTCATGAACTCTGTGAAGAAGAATGTATACCGGTTACAAATCTTTAATCGGTAACGATTTAAGGTTTTGCGGTGGATCTTATCATGTTCATAACTTAGTGATGACGTGTCATAATTTATGTGTAATGATAAGATTGTGTTTGAGTGCATACAAGGATTAGATTTCTTGAAAAACAACAAAGTGCTTAGTAGAATGTGACAAGGGTTTGATTGCTTATCAAATTGACGTGCGGTGATCATTCAATAGTCGAAATTGCCTAGAAATTTGTTGTAATGATCTGTAATGTAAATTTATTGTATTTTTGGATGTAGTTAGGGTTATTTAGCCAACCTAACTAAAAAGTGTATTTAGGGCTAGTTGGAGAAGATATTTTTTGTCAGTGATTTAAGAAGAAGGTGTTGCGAACCAGATTGTAGTGTCTGCATGTGTGTAGTAGAGTTGTGCTGAAAAGGATCTGTACTAGCAAGAAAGGAAGTGTTGTGATTAGATCATTTTCCCTATTGTTCCCTAACATTTACAACAGTCTGAAATCCCTTAACCGGGTAGATCCTAACATGTCTTATATTGTAAATCCCTTCATCGGGTGGCTCATTAACTTGAGTTTAAAATCCTCTAACAAGGTTACTCCTAATAGGGTAGAGCTCCTAATAGGGTTAAGGTGAAATCCCTTGACCAGGTGACTCCTAACATGGTCTTCTCTTAATCGGGCATATTGTAAGCTCCTAATTGGGCTAGACCTTTAATTAGATGCATTATGAAAGAGTGCAAATATTTTTTGGGTGCTAATTGCCACCGTAGTTTTTCCCAGTTGGGTTTCCACATGAAAAATCTATGTGTTCATATGGTGGTTGCATTGTTGATTTGTGCATTTGATATCTTTACATTGTTTGCATAATGTTGAACACTTGAATGAATAGTTTGGTAAATTAGTTTAGCAGATTGTTTGAGTAGTTACCGATATAGTTTTTTTAAGTATTGCAAAATTGTTTTACTGCTGATTCACCCCCCCTTTTCAGTAGTAGCCAGATCCTCATAATAACAAGAATATCATCTCCAAATGCTTGATTATAATTTTGGTTAAGCACAATTATTTTCTCTACAACACCAATCTCTTCTCAATCACAATGCCGAAGGATGAATCACTTGATCACACATACACCACTTGCTGATAATATAGACACAACCATGATACCAAATTTACATGACTATATCACCTATTTATACAATTCATCAACCTTGACAACAAGGTCGGCTAAACCCTCAACTCATAATTATAAAATTACATCATGTGATACAAAGATCGACCACCAGACCAATATAATGATATACATTGTTGGAAATTGAAACACAATTGGTTGGTTTCATATGTTTTCATTGATGGCAACATGGTATCTTATTCCGGCTTCATGTTTTGGTTTAGTTGTGTACCAGTAGGCACTTCACAGACACTATACTGACACCGACACTGATAGGATAGAAGGATTCTTTGGTTACCGACAATGCAGGTCGACATGGTTTAGAATATGGTTATCGGTATTGGAGGTCGACATCTCTTGGATCTGGCATAGGCAATTATTTTTAATATTCATGCATTTATGTTATCTAGCCGAAATGTAATTTGTGTTAGGATTTGAGAACACTGAGAGGGGGTGGGGTGAAATAGTGTTCTGTCGAAATGAACAATTTTTAACTTTCTAAACCATGCATGTATGTACCAGTAAACAAATAAGCATATAACAAGAATCAAATAAACCATCCACATAAATGAACACCATAACACACAAAATTTTATACGTGGAAAACCTCAATGAGGAAAAACCACAGTGGGATTTGTGACCCACAATATCAGTTCACTAACCATATGAAAAGATATTACATATAATAGGGGCTTGCACATGTAGGAAGGCACACTACCTAGAGCATACTGCTCATCACTAAAGAGACTCACTGACTACAAGCTTTCTACCAAATTAAATTACTGAAAATGAACTCAGGAGTGCATCTACTATACCAGATAGAGTCCCAGTCCTGGTTCTGCTCTGTACTGGTTCACAAACTTGAACTATTACTAGTATTACTTCTCATCCAAGAATGCTTTCCAAGATATTTGTAGATCATTTCATGATATAATTTTTGCATACAAAAATGATCTCCATACATATATTTCACATCTCACAGTTCTGCTATACCTATATATGTCTTGTTAGGACCCAGGAGGCAACTAAGAGGGGCAGTGAATTAGTTGACTATGAATTTCAACCCAAATACAATTTAATCAAACCTGATACATTATACCGGTAAACCAAACTTAATGTCGATTGACATATTAGCAGTTAATATTAATACCGGTGAAACTTAATGCATGAAACAGAAAGAGAAACAACATCCACAACACATTACACAAATATTTGTATGTGGAAACCCTGTAAGGGGGAAAACCACAGTGGGAAACCTTACCCACAATCAGATGATACTACTGTAGATAGTATGTGTATACAAATGGGGTTTTCGCTTACAGAAAGGCCAACCGCCTAGAGCTCACTGCTTAATCACAAAATAGGAGTCACACTGACTACAACTGGATGGTTAAATCCAATGATAATGTACTATTCAGAGTAGCATCTTCAATGCTGGATTCAATACCGGTTAAGCTCTGATAATCACCTTCAAACCTTCCTTGAACCTTCTCTATGGGCTACTCATATGATCTTCAATATTCGCACATACCATGTTATAACCTTACATACCATATACCATCACATATCCATTATACAAGTTTACTATCTCATCAATTGAGATCTTACATATATACCAAAACCTAAGACCAAATGTGTAGGTCAGCTTACTAAGAATATTACAATTAAATCAATTATAAATAAGTCAAGATGCAATGCATAATGTCAGCTCAATACATTTACAATAATATCCAATCAATAAATCATCTCTATAACGTGTTGTGCTGATCTGGAATAGATAATGCATACCGGTCCATAACCTAGACCAATTTGCCGGTAACAACAAATATTTGAACCAAAAAGCAAAATCCAAGTATCCAAACCATGTCTTCGACATAACCAAGTGATCTCTAGATGATAACAAGTCATCCTCAGTGCCGGTGAACAATATATCGATGACTGTGAATAAGTCACTAAACTTGTTGGTGAACACAATGTGCCTGTTCAACATAACCAAAGATCTCCAGAAGGATAAGTGTTGAAATCAATGAAAAACTAATGCAACACATCCATAATACCAACAATCTCCCCCTTTGGCATTGATGGCAACACAAGATGGAAAAACATCTAAGTGCCAAAAAAAGAATGCCAAAAACCAAAAGCCAACAATCTCTAGAATATACTAGAAATCAAAACCAAATTGTAGAGAGTACATATCTCTCCCCCAATGAATAATATCTCCCCCTAGGATAATGTTTCCTAAATACAAAGTTTTTCCATAGATATCTCTCCCCCTTTGACATCAAATGCCCAAGCAATACAATTATTAGAACATACAACCAACTCATATAACCAATTACAATAACCAATTGTTATAACCAACTACTCCCCTTGTGAAGTATCTCTCCTCCATCAAAGCCGGAAAAAGGTTTCTCTGTTAATTTCTGTCAATTCGATGCCATTCTCCAACTATCTAAGTCTCTATCGGTGAGGGTATTACCCCAATCTTCTCTCTGAGATATTCAAAAGTTTCCTTAGGCAAAAGCTTAGTAAAGATATCTGCAATATGTTCTTTATTATTCACATAAACCAATCTCACTTCTTTTTCTTTAACATTCTCTTTTAGAAAATTATATTTGATAGAAACATGTTTAGCCTTAGAGTGAAATACCAGATTCTTTGATATATCAATTAGTGCTCAATTATCACAATAAATGATTATAGGTTCTTTGCATTTTACCTTTATGTCCTTCAACATTTTCTTAATCCATAATACCTGAGTACAATTAGTTGTTGCTGCAACATATTCTGATTCTGTTATTGATAATGATATACAACTCTATTTCTTGCTCAACCATGAAATCAATCTACTACCAAGAAAGAATGCTCCGCCAGTGGTTCTCTTTCTGTCATATACATCTCCTACCCAATTTGCATCGGTGTATGCACATAAATCAAAATTTTCATCTTTAGGATACCATAAACCAAGATTTGTTGTGCCTTGTAGATACCGAAAAATCTTTTTTACTGTTGATTCATGATTTTCTTTAGGATTACTCTAAAATCTTGAAACAATACATATTGCATTCATTATATCAAGTCTTGTTTGTGTCAAATACAGTAAACCTCCAATCATAGATTTGTATCTTGTCGGATTAACAGGAGCCGAATCATCCTTCAATGCCAATTTATCAATTGTAGTAATAGGAGTACTTACCGGTTTAAAGTTTTCCATACCAAATTTCTTCAATAGTTCCTTCAAGTATTTTCTTTGACATATGAATATACCTTTATCAGTATGTGAAATATGCAATCCTAAAATAATTTTATCTCCCCAATCATAGACATTTCAAATTCTTCCTGCATTTTTCTAGCAAAGTCTTCACACAATCCATCTTCTCCTCAAAAAATGATATCATCAACAAAAAAATCAATAACCAAGATGTCATCATTAGTTACTTTAAAATATAAGTTGCTGTCAACATTACCTTTAGTGTAACCAAGCTTCAAAAGATATTTGTCCAATCTAGCATACCAAGCTCTAGGAGCTTGCTTCAATCCATACAACGCTTTCCTTAATCTGCAGACAATATCTTCATTATTTGCCAGTGAAAATCCTTCAGGTTGTTCAATGTAAACTTCCTCTTCTAGACCACCATTTAGAAATGCATATTTTACATCTATTTGATATACCTTGTAGTTATTATGTGCTGCAAATGCAAGAAATAACCTGACTGCCTCAATTCTAGCTACTGGTGCAAAGGTTTCATTGTAATCAATTCCTTCTTTATGTGAATATCCTTTACACACTAATCTTGATTTGTTCCTGATTACCTTACCATCTTCATTAAGTTTATTTCTAAATCCCCTCTTAGTTCCAATTACATTTTTGTCTTTAGGTCGGGGAACTAATGTCCATGTATTATTCTGTTACATTTGTTCTAGTTCATCTTCCATAGCTTTTATCCAAAATTTATCTTCACATGCCTCAATAACATATGCTGGTTCAATTTAAGAAATTAGACACACGTCTTCATTTTCTAGTCTTCCTCTTGTCATAACACCTTGATACTTATTCCCAATTATCTGACTTTCAAAGTGATTTAGTCTTACATACTTGGGTGTGTTCACTTGCTGATGTTCTTCAGTCACTGTGGAAATCTCTGATGATGCCGATGTGACTAGATCCACATTCTATACCGGTGCACTCTGTATTGGTTCATTTATGATCATGTCAACTACTGGTTCATAATCTATAGACCTTGAATTTCCTCTAAATTGTTCATCTATCTTCACATTAGCACTCTCAATGATTTTCTGCAATCTTTTATTAAAACATCTATATGCCTTGCTCTTAGATGAATAACCAAGAAATATTCCTTCATCACTTCTAGGATCAAATTTACCAACATACTCATCTCTCCTAATATAACATTTTCTTCCAAATATTCTGAAATATTTAAGAGTAGTATTACCAAACCATAGTTCATAAGGGGTCTTACTGGTTTCACCTTTGATGTGAACTGTGTTGAAAGTGTAAACGACTGTATTCACTGCTTCTCTCCAGTACACATGAGGTAGATTCACTTCCAATATCATGCTTCTAGCTACATCTAGAATAGTTCCCTGCTCACTGTGGACAGCCCACAGTGAACGACATGACCGCTACTGTGGTGGCCGCAAGGGGTTTTCCTTCCCCCATAACCTTTGCCTCCCCTAAAACGCACCGCCAATACCTTCGCTCAGCCCTGCATGTTCCACCATCCACCTACCAACACAAATAACAAAAAAAAAAGAAACAAAGATAAAAATAATAATAATAAACCCTAGCCTGGGTAGGGCTAGGGTAAGCATGAGGAATAGAGAGCCTTTGAAATGTAGGTCATTTTAATAATATTTATATATTATTCTGTTAGGGTTTTACATGGATGATTTTAAATATGGAAACATATATCTATATATATATATATATATATATATATAGAGAGAGAGAGAGAGAGAGAGAGAGAGAGAGAGAGAGAGAGAGAGAGAGAGAGAGATTTCATTTAGTGTTTATAGAATAAAGAGAAGGGTTTTAGTATCTACTTAATTTATTTTTAGATAAGATGTTGAAACATTTATATTTAGGAAATAAATAATGTTGCTATATATATGTGTTTGAATAAAAAGGAGATATATAGATTTAATACATGAATGTATAAATTCGTCTATAATGTAATTGTAAATTACATAGTTAAAATATGATTGTATAAATTGTCTATAATGTTAGGATAAATATTTTATTATGTGTTTATATTTTACATATGTTTCAAAATAAACATATGGGTATATCTAACAAAAGAAAAGTTGTTTTAAAATTAGATTATTATTGTAGTTAATAATTGAGGAAATTTATTCCGTTGGTAGTTATTTGACTATAGGGAATAAATTCAGACCAACTTAATATAGGTTTTAGAGATTAAACCTTATAGCACGGTTTTCGTTATGGGTTTAAACGACCCTTTAGTCGATTTAGTATAAACTACATTTTAATTATGTTAAAATAAAATATAGACTTTCATAAACTAAGTGCTAGGATTAATTTAATTAGTTCCTAAAAGCGATTAATGGTTTTCTGTTGGAGATTAATTATATCTTCGTCAATTATTTTAGAGAAGTTGATTAAATCAACCCATTGACTCAATTTGATGAGATAATAAAATAAATTCTGTTAGTGTTCCAATCTAAATTAAATTATTAAGAAAAGGAGTATTAACAGGATGATGGGAACTTGATACTTATTAAATATTGACGTCGAACCAAGTAAATTTCTTAATGTCTATTTAGTAGAAATGGTTCTAATTAAGTACTAAGAAGCGCAACGGAAATAAAAAGGGGGGGGGGGGGCTCTTGAGTGAATTTAATATTAATAAAATTTATCCATTCCGCTTGACAATAGTAGTTATTGTAATATATAATATCAATTAGGAATTTGTTGGGAACAATTTGTTAAGATGTATCAACTCATTAAGCAATGGTTACTTGTAACTTTAGTGTTTTAAAAAAAAATTTGTTGGTTTTGTTTTGCCCTAAATTTTGGGCATGACAATAAGGGGTCTTACTAGTTTCACCTTTGATGTGAACTCCGTTGAAAGTGTAAATGACTATATTCATTGCTTCTCTCCAGTACACATGAGGTAGATACACATCCAATATCATGCTTCTAGCTGCATCCAAAATAGTTCAGTTCTTCCTTTCCACAATTCCATTCTGCTAAGGTGTCTGAGGTGTTGATAGTTGTCTTTTGGTCCCATTCACTTCACAGAATGTATTAAAATCCTTAGATGTAAATTCACGTCCTCGATCTGATCTCAAACATTTGATTTTCTTACCAGTTTCATTCTCTACCATTGCTTTGAATAACTTGAATTTTCCAAAAGCTTTTGATTTCTCCCTGAGAAAAGTAACCCAACACATTCTAGAATAATCATCAATAATTAGCATAAAGCATCTATCTCAGAAATACAAGTTAGTATGAATTAAATCAAGAACATTATTCAATTTCTCAGAAATACTCTTAAAAGTTGTTCTAACTTGCTTTCCCATTTGACATTCCTTACATACTGGGTTATGAGGTTTCACAATCTTAGGTAAATCCCTTACTGCCTTAGTTGAATTGATCTTTACAATGTAATCAAAATTAACATGACAAAGTCTCTTATGCCATAACCAACTTTCATCAATATGTGCAATCAAGCATGTCTTTTCACTATTATTCAAATGAAAGATATTACCTCTAGTCTGATTACCGGTTGCAATCTCCAAACCAGTTCTATTCATGATTTTGCATTTACCATTCTTGAACTACAACTGAAATCCCTTTTCAACTAATTGACCAACACTCAAAAGATTATGCTTCAAACCTTCAACATAATAAATGTTGTCAGTATTGTGCTTACCATCAAAAGATATAGTGCCTTTTCCTTTGATCAAATAAGATTTATCGTCGCCAAATCTTACTAGACCTCCATTGTATTCTTGAAAAGATAAGAATTTAGTTATATCACCAGTCATATGATGTGAACATTCAGAATCTATAATCCATTCATCCTTTTCTTCAATTTTAGCTGCTAGGGCCTGCTCTACCGATGGAACAATAGGTTCCAGTTGATCTTCTTTTATCGCAACAAAATCCCATCCATTGTCTATTGGTTCTTCATTAGAATCATCAGTAACTCCTTCATCAACATAGTAACATAATTTATCTCTGTTCTTCTTAAATCTGTATCTCTGATATTCAGGGTTAGGCTTATATGTTCTTTTAGCTTCTTCTCTGAATCTTGCATGTCTATCAGGACATCTAGATGCCAAATGAAAAACTTTATTGTAGTTAAAAAATTTAAATGGTGCGTTACCTTCATACTTACTTCCAATAGGACCTTTAGGCATTTTCCTTGCAAATAGTGCTTCAAGTTCTTCTGGTTCTTCATTTTCCCTACTGATATCTTCAAGTTCTTTTGCATAAAGTGCTTTCCATTCAGATTTGTCAGATGATGATGATGATGCTTTGAAGGATAAATCTATCTTAATTGTAGCAACAAGATCAAATTCCTCAAGCTCAAATGCTAAAAGTTTTCCAACCAAGGTATCTCTAGATACTGATGTATTAGGCATTGTTATCAACTCACTAATAGCAGTTACTTTCATTTTGTATGCTGGTGGAAAACCTCTTAAAACTTTAGAAACAATTTTATCTTCACTTAAGGATCCTCCACAACATTGTATTCTCAAAACAATTTCATTAACCCTTTCCATAAAAGTAAAAATTCTTTCATCTTCTTCCATTTTCAGATTTTTGTACCTGACCCAAAAGCATTCTAGTTTTGCAATTTTAACAATGGTATATCCTTCATTCAACGTCTCCAATTTATCCCAAATAGATTTAGCAGTAGATCGATATGATAATCCCATGATTTACTGATCTGACAATGTGCTCAAAAGTGCTTCTCCTGCTTTGCAATCATTCTCTTGACCCTTACCCAATGTTGGTGGATTAGGTTGATTCAGTGTAGGACCAACATAACCATTCTTTGTAACATCCCATATGTCTCTTCCAATGAAATCATTCTCTTGAAAAAGTTTTTTTCCATAGAATCTCCTCAACCTATTAGACTTCTGCAAAAAGAGGACTAGGCTCCAATACCAATTGTTAGGACCTGAGAGGCAACTGAGAGGGGGGGGGGGTAAATCAGTTGACTATGAATTTCAAACCAAATACAACTTAATCAAACTTGATACATTATACCGGTAAACCAAACTTAATGCTAGTTGATAGATTGGTAGTTAATATTAATACCAGTGAAACTTAATGCATGAAATAGAAAGAGAAACAACATCCACAACACATAACACAAAGATTTGTACGTGGAAACCTTGTAAGGGGAAAAACCATGGTTAGAAACCTTACCCACAATCAGATGATACTACTGTAGATAGTTGTCGGTATTTTGGATATGTTGATATGGTTTTATCATTGATGTCAATACTTGTCAACACTTGTCAACCTTATCAGCACTTGGAGATCTTTGGTTATGTTCACCGACAAGTCAGTGACTTATGCACAGTCACTGGTATTTGGTTCACCTACACTTGGAATGACTTGGAGACTACTTGGTTATGTTGAAGACATTATTTGATCACTTGGTTTTTGCTATTTGGTTATTGGTCTATTTGGGTTTGCATATTTGTTGTTATCAGCAAATAGGTCCAGGTTATGCACCAACAAGCATATCTATTCCAGATCAGCACGACATATTATAGAGATGATTTATTATTATTGTAAATGCATTGAGCCAACATGATGCTTCACTTATTGATTCATTTGTAATTGATTTTATTGTAATATTCTTAGTGAGCCAACCTATTCAATTGGTCTTAGGTTATGATATAAATGTAAGATCTCATTTGTGAGATTGATATTTGATAAGGAAAAGGATTGTAATAGGATATATGCAAAAATAAGCAGAGCTATACACGCAGAAATCATTTGAAGGTTGAAGGAAGATTTTTATGAAGATAATTAGAATTAAACCGGTATTGAATCTAGCATATGAAGATGCTATTTTATGCAGTACATTATCATTGGATTTAACCATCCAATTGTAGTCAGTGTGACTCCCATTTTGTGATTGAGCAGTAAGCTCTAGGTAGCTGGCCTTTCTCCATGTGCAGACTCCATATTGTACACACATACTATCTGCAGTAGTATCATTTGATTGTGGGTAAGGCTTCCCACGGTGGTTTTTCTCCTTACAGGGTTTGCACATACAAATATTTGTGTTATGTGTTGTGAATGTTATTGTCTTTCTGTTTCATGCATTAATCTTTACCGGTACTGCAATTAACTGATAAAACTGTCTACCAGCATAAAGTTTGGTTTACCGACATTAAGCATTAAGTTTTGGATAAGTTAATTTTGGTTGAATATATTGGACAACTGATTCACCCCCCTTCTCTCAGTTGTCTCTCAGACCTAACAATTGGTATTAGAGCATAGTCCTCTTTTTGTAAAAGTTTAACAGCTTGAGGAGATCCAATGTCTTCTAACTATTTCAAGAAGGATAGTCCAAAACTTGATGGAACTAACTATGGCATATGGAAGATCAAGATGGAGACACATTTGAATTGCATTGGAAAGGACATATGAGATGTTACAAATACTGGTTATATTGCTGCTACTCAAGGTCAACCTAATCCACCTAACTTGGCTAAAGATGAGGAAAATGATTGCAAAGCAAGAGAAGCACTTTTGAGTGCATTATCAGATCAACAAGTCATGAGATTATCAGATAGATCTACTGCTAAAGCTATTTGGGACAAATTGGAAACATTGAATGAAGGAGATTCCACAGTCAAAATTGCAAAACTTGAATGCTTCTGGGTCAGGTATGAAAATCTGAAAATAGAAGAAGATGAAAGAATTTCTGCTTTTATGGAAAGAGTAAATAAAATTGTTCTGGGTATACGATGTTGTGGAGGAACCTTAAGTGAAGATGAGATTATTTCTAAAGTTTTAATAGCAATGCCACCGACATATAAAATGAAAGTTACTGCTATAAATGAATTAAGAACAATGCCTAATGCATCATTATCAAGAGACACCTTGGTTGGAAAACTTTCTGCTTTTGAACTAGAGGAAGTCCTGTTGCTACTATTAAGACAGATCTAGCTTTCGAAGAATCATCATCATCTAAGAAATATGATTGGAAAGCCTTTTACGCAAGAGAACTTGAAGAAATTAGGAAGGAGAATGAAGAACTGGAAGAGCTTGAAGCACCATTTGCATGAAAAATGCGTAAAGGTCCAGTTGGAAGTAAGTATGAAGGTAAAGCACCATTTAAATGTTTTAACTGTAATAAGATTGGTCATATCACTTCTAGATGTCCTGATAGACATGCAAGACTAAGAGAAGAAGCTAAAAGAACATACAAGCCTAACCCTAATTATCAGAGATACAACTTTAAAAAGAATATAGACAAATCTTGTTATTATGCTGATGAAGGAGTTACTGATGATTCTGATGAGGAACTGACAGACAATGGATGGGCTTTTGTTGCTATAACAGAAGATCAACTGACACCTACTGTTCAACCAGTAGAGCAGGCCCTAGCAGCTAAAGTTGAAGATAAGGATGAATGGATTATTGATTCAGGATTCTCACATCACATGACTGGTGATAAGAGTAAATTCTCAATCTTTCAGGATTACAATGGAGGTCTAGTGAGAATTGGAGATGACAAAGCTTGTACGATCAAAGGAAAAGGAACTATATCTTTTGATGGTAAGCACAATACTGATAATGCTTACTATGTATAAGGTTTGAAGCATAATCTTTTGAGTGTTGGTCAATTAGTTGAGAAAGGATTTCAATTACAATTCAAGAATGGTAAATGCAAAATCTTAAACAGAACTGGTTTGGAAATTGCAACCGGTAATCAAGCTAGAGGCAATATCTTTCAATTAAACAACAATGAGAAAGCATGTTTGATTGCACATATTGATGAAAGTTGGTTATGGCATAAGAGACTTTGTCATGTAAATTTTGATTGCATTGTGAAAATCAGTACAACTAAGGTAGTAAGAGATTTACCTAAGATTGTTAAACCTCACAATCCGGTATGTAAGGAATGTCAATTTGGAAAGCAAGTTAGAGCAACTTTCAAGAGTATTCCAGAGATATCTAACAATGTTCTTGATTTAATTCATACTAATTTATGTGGTCCACAAGAACTAGAAGTATATAAGGAGATAGGTATTCTATGCTAATCATTGATGACTATTCTAGAATGTGTTGGGTTACTTTTCTCAGGGAGAAATCTGAAGCATTTGGGAAATTCAAACTATTCAAGGTGATGGTAGAGAATGAAACCGGCAAGAAAATAAAATGTTTAAGATCAGATCAAGGAGGTGAGTTCACATCTAAGGAATTTAATACATTCAGTGAAGTGAATGGGACCAGAAGACAATTATCAGCACCCCGGACACCCCAGCAGAATGGAGTTGTTGAAAGGAAAAACAAAACTATCTTGGATGCAACTAGAAGTATGATATCAAAAGAAAATCTACCTCATATATACTGGAGACAAGCGGTGAATACAACATTTTATATATTCAACAGAGTTTACATCAAAGGTGAAACTGGTAAGACCCCTCATAAACTATGGTTTGGAAATACTCCTACTCTTAAATATTTTAGAATATTTGGAAGTAAATGCTATATTAGAAGAGATGATTATATTGGCAAATTTTATCCTAGAAGTGATGAAGGAATATTTCTTGGTTATTCATCTAAGAGAAAGGCATATAGATGTTTTAACAAGAGATTGCAGAAAATTGTTTAGAGTGCAAATGTGAAGATTGATGAACAATTTAGAGGAAATTCAAGGTACATGGACTCTAAACTGGAAATAAAGATAATCACAAATGAACCTACTATGAGTACACTGATACAGAATGTTGATCCAATTACACTGCATCATCTAAGGATTCAACAGTTATTGAAGAACATAAGCAAGTAAAAACACCCCGGTATGTAAGATTAAATCACTCTGAAGATCAGATAATTGGAAATAAATTTCAAGGAGTTATGACTAGAGGAAGATTGGCAAATGAAGAGGTATGTCTTATTTCTCAAATTGAACCTACATCAATTAATGAGGCATGTGAAGATAAATATTGAATTAAATCTATGAAAGATGAATTGGAACAAATTGAAAGAAATAATACTTGGTCATTAGTTCCCCAGCCTAAAGACAAAAATGTAATTGGAACTAAATAGGTTTTTAGAAATAAAATTAATGAAGATGGCAAGGTAATTAGAAACAAAGCAAGATTAGTGTGTAAGGGATATTCACAGAAAGAAGGAATTGATTACAATAAAACCTTTGCACCGGTAGCTATAATTGAGGCAGTCAGACTTTTATTGGCTTTTGCAACACACAAGAACTATAAAGTATATCAAATGGATGTTAAATGTGCATTTTTGAATGGAGATCTTGAAGAAGAAGTTTATATTGAACAACCCGATGGATTTTCTTTGACAGTTAACAAAGATATGGTTTGCAAGTTAAGGAAAGCTTTATATGGACTAAAACAAGCTCCTAGAGCTTGGTATGCTAGATCGGACAAATATCTTTTGAAGCTTGGATACACTAAAGGTAACACTGACAACAATCTATACTACAAAGTGACTAATGATGACATCTTGGTTATTGAAGTTTTTGTTGATGATATAATCATTGGAGGAGAAGATGGATTATAAAAAGACTTTTCTAACAAAATGCAACAAGAATTTGAAATATCTATGATTGGAGAGATAAAATTATTTTTAGGATTGTCGATTTCATAGACTGATAAAGGTATATTCCTATGTCAATCTAAGTACTTTAAGGAATTACTAAAAAAATTTGGTATGGAAGACTCTAAACCGGTAAGCACACCTATGACTACAACTGATAAACTATCTTTGAAGGATGAATCAACACCTATTAATCTAACTAGATACAAGTCTATGATAGGAGGTTCACTGTATTTGACACAAACAAGACCTGATGTTATGAACATAGTATGTATTGTTTCAATATTTTAGAGTAATCCTAAAGAAACTCATAAATCAACAGTGAAAAGGATTTTCTGGTACCTACAAGACACTACAAATCTTATGGTATCCTAGAGATAAAATTTTTGATTTATATGCATACACAGATGCTAATTGGGTAGGAGATGTAGATGACAGAAAAAGAACCACTGGCAGAGCATTTTTTCTTGGTAGCGGACTAATTTCATGGTTGAGAAAGAAACAGAGTTGTACATCACTATCAATAGCAGAATCAGAATATGTTGCAGCAACAACAAATTGTACATAGGTATTATGGATCAAACAAATGTTGAAGGAAATAAAGGTAAAATGCAAGGAACCTGTAACTATTTACTATGATAATATGGCAGCAATTGATATATTAAAGAACCCAGTATTTCATTCAAAGACTAAACTTGTTTCTATCAAATTCAATTTTCTAAAAGAGAATGTTGAAGCAAGAGAAGTGAAACTGGTTTATGTGAATACTAAAGAGCAGATTGCAGATATTTTTACTAAGCCTTTCCCTAAGGAGACTTTTGAATATCTTAGAGAGTAGCTTGGATTTCTACCCCCATCGGTAGACACTCAGATAGTTGATGTTTTTCATCAACCGATAGAATTAACAGAGAAATATTTTATTTCGGCTTTGATGAGGAGAGCTACTTCTCAGGGGGAGTAATTGGTATTTTATATTTGGTTTTGTATTGCTTTGGCATTTGATGTCAAAGGGGGAGAGATATTATGGAAAAACATTTTTGGGAGAGATATCTTTTGGGAGAAATCATTCCTAGGGGAGAGAAATTATGTATTTTGATTTCTGGTTAATGATCTCTTTGGGAGATTGTTGGTTTTTGGTTTTTGGCATTTTTGTTTTGGCACTTTGATGGTTTTTACATCTTGTGTTGCCATCAATGATAAAGGAGGAGATTGTTGGTATTTTGGAAATGTTGATATGGTTTTATCATTGATGTCAACACTTTTCAACCTTATCAGCACTTGGAGATCTTTGGTTATGTTCACCGACAAGTTAGTGACTTATGCATAGTCACCGATATTTGGTTCACCGACAGGTTATATTGTTCACCAGAACTTGGAATGACTTGGAGAATTCTTGGTTATGTCGAAGACATTATTTGATCACTTGGTTTTGGCAATTTGGCTATTGGTCTATTCGGGTTTGCATATTTGTTGTTACTAGCAAATAGGTCCAGGTATGCACTGACAAGCATATCTATTCTAGATCAGCACATCACGTTATAGAGATGATTTGTTATCAATGTAAATGCATTGAGCCGAAATGATGCATCGCTTATTTACTCATTTGTAATTGATTTTATTGTAATATTTTTAGTGAGCCAACCTATTCAATTGGTCTTAGGTTACGGTATAAATGTAAGATCTCATTTGTGAGATTGATATGCGATAAGGAAAAGGATTGTAATAAGATATACACAAAAATAAGTAGAGCTATACATGCAGACATCATTTGAAGATTGAAGGAAGGTTTTTATGAAGACAATCAGAACTAAACCAGTACTGAATCCAGCATATGAAGATGCTATTTTATGCAGTACATTATCATTAGATTTAACCATCCAATTGTAGTCAGTTTGACTCCCATTTTGTGATTGAGCAGTGAGCTCTAGGCAGCTGGCCTTTGTGCATGTGTAGACTCCATATTATACACACATACTATCTGCAATAGTATCATTTGATTGTGGGTAAGGCTTCCCACCATGGTTTTTCCCCTTAAAGGGTTTCCATGTACAAATATTTGTGTTATGTGATGTGGATGTTATTGTCTTTCTGTTCATGCATTAATCTTTACCGGTACTACAATTAACTGATTAAACTATCTACCGACATAAAGTTTGTTTTACCGGCATTAAGCATTAAGTTTTGGTTAAGTTAATTTTGGTTGAATTTATTAGACAACTGATTCACCCCCCCTCTCAGTTGTCTCCAGGACCTAACAATAGTATGTGTATACAAATGGGGTCTGCACATGCAGAAAGGCCAACCACCTAGAGCTCACTGCTCAATCACAAAATAGGAGTCAGACTGACTAAAATTGGATGGTTAAATCCAATGATAATGTACTACTCAGAGTAGCATCTTCAATGCTGGATTCAATACCGGTTAAGCTCTTATAGTCACCTTCAAACCTTCCTTGAACCTTCTCTATGGTATGCTCATATGATCTTCAATATTCACACATACCATGTTATAACCTTACATACCATATACCATCACATATCCATTATACATGTCTACTATCTCATCAATTGAGACCTTAGATTATACCAAAACCTAAGACCAAATGTGTAGGTTGGCTTACTAAGAATATTACAATTAAATCAATTATAAATAAGTCAAGATGTGATGCATCATGTCAGCTCAATAAATTTACAACAATATCCAATCAATAAATCATCTCCATAACATGTCATTCTGATCTAGAATAGATAATGCATACCGGTCCATAACCTAGACCAATTTGCTGGTAACAACAAATATGTCAACCCGATTAGACCAATAACCAAAACACCAAAACCAAGTATCCAAACCATGTCTTTGACATAACCAAGTGATCTTCAGATGATAACAAGTCATCCTCAGTGCCGGTGAACAATATAACCTGCCGATGAACAATATACCGATGACTGTGCATAAGTCATTGAACTTGTCGGTGAACACAATGTGACTGTTCAACATTACCAAAGATCTCCAGAAGGATAAGTGTTGAAATCAATGACAAAACTAATGCAAGACATCCATAATACCAACATGTCTATCATCTATTCCATCACAATACCATCATATTAATTTGACCTAGTAGACTGACTTATATACCTATTACATGATATGCCTTATGTTGGCTTACAATGCATTTATAAAAGATATTCAATGTCGGCCTCGACAATAATTACAAAATGATTTACTAGATAAATCTTCCTTGATGTCGGCTTCCTTGAAGTATTGATGCCGGTGTCAGTGCCAGTATAGGCCTGAATGCTTCCAATGCCAGTATCTACTGGTATATGCCTCCTAGTGCCATTTTGTGACTTCCATCAAATCTTGTTGCCATCAATGACAACAAAATGAATCCAATGAGTGTCAATTACCAACAATATCCCCCTTTGGCATTTATGGTAACACTCATGTGAAAAATGGATTCCCTGTCGGTGTGCTCCCCTTGAGAAATACACTCCATTTACTCCATCTAACAATATTTTCTTTGATATTTTTCATGTATGTACATACTCCCCCTTTGACATTAATACCAAAGACCAGTGACAGAATAAAATAATGAAAGAATACTATTAGTGTCATTCAAGCTTAGTCATCTTTAGGATTTCTGGGTATGCCTTTTGTAGCAACTGAAGATACGTGTCCCAACCTGATTTGAAAGTATCAGATACTGATACAAGTCCACTGAGTAAGTGAGAAAGTGATTGCTTCTCCTAGGTATCTACTGGTGTGGGTTCACTAGCATATCCATGCATTCTTTCTTGTGAACACCCAATGAATCAAGTCTAGGGCTTACCAATCCTCTTAAATTTCTTACTCTCCTTATTATTTTATCTTCTTCTTTCTCAAAAGCAAAAACCTGTTTCTCCAAGGATAAAATTTGTCCATCAATAGATGTAATTAGTGCAGTCAGTCCATCAAAAGAGTTAGCAATATTAGCCATTTTGTCATATAAATCTTTCAATCTGCTATCTACATTAGCGGTAAGATTTCCTAAATTACAACATACTTTGTAGATATTAGTACATTATTTTAAACAAATTTCAATGGGAATAAGCTTGTCTTCTATTTTCTTCTTCCCAGTTTCTATGAGCTGATCAAAAGCTGCTCTTTTTGCTATAGAGAAACTATCCAAAGCCCGTCGGTCTACAATCTATCTCAAAGATTGAAAATTATTATATATGTGCTCTATTAAAGTCTTGAGCTTACCGGAAGGGCTTGCTCCATCCTCAATCTGACAGTCGGACATTATTTTGTGTAGTACAAAGACCAATTGATCAATTAACCCTTTGTGCATAGTTCCTTACTTTAGCAATTTCTGAGTGGCCATCATCATTAATTCTATTGGACTTAACTCAGACACTGATTTCTTCTCAACTTGAGAAGTGTCAATTGCCAAAACTCTTACCGAGGAATCAATTTTACCTGTCGGTATGGACTCAGTTGATTTTACCTTGTCCATCTCAACCTCTATTGCACTGGTGGCTTCGCCACTTGGTGTAGTATCAGTTACTATCAGTGGAGTATCATCCATAGTGCTTGTAGTGCCATGTACATTCTCTTACTCAGAATTGTTTTGTGCTGGTACATACTGTACACTCTCTATAACTGCCGATTGTGGTTGTGCCAAAACTAGAGTTGAACTGCCCAAAATACCCTTTCCTTTTGATTTGTCAGGAATGATGGGGGGTGTTGCCTTTACAAATTCTTCTTGTGATGTGCGAAAGTCTAGGTTTTTCAGAAAGAATTTTTTCCATCCCTTACTTGTCTCATTTATCACCTCATTTACTCTTCCCATCATAAGGCTTATGTGTCAGTTTTTACTGCTGAAAAATTGTCCTATTAGCAGTATCTATACATCTTTTCATCTCTTCATTATTTATAGTACCACATTGTTCCAAAAGTGCAACTTCCTTGATTTCCCTATCCCTTATGCTAGCATCAAGTCTTCTAGCCTCGATTTTATTATAAATGGATAAAGGTATCTCCTTCAAAATTTCAACTAAGGCTTTCTTGTAGATGTCTATATATAGTAAAATAGCCTCTTCTAACTCATTTTGCTCATTTTATTCAAAATATTTATAATACTTTGATATATTCTCTAATATTCCATCTTTTGTAACTTCATCAATAATTTCAACACATGTCATTGTTGTCTTACCAGTTCCAGTATCATCACCCTTCTGCTTTTTGCTTGTGGTTGCCAGTGTGACTAGTTTCCTCTTTTGCATAGGCTTCCTTATCGATGGCAGAGGTGCAGTAGGCTGAGCTGCCTTTCTGACAAGTCTCCTCCTAGGTTCTACCTTTTGTTGCTCTACCAATGGTTTTACCACATTCTTCCTTTGTACTCTTTTGAAAGCCAGAGGCTCATTATCCTCAGGATCAAAATCAGAAGTGATAGGGGAAATGCAAACTTCTAGCTTTTTCACTTCTTTAGTAGCAACCTCTGTTGGTTTGACTATTGGTTTTGATTTGGAGCCCACTTGAGTGTCTATCTTATGCATCACATCTTGTACATATGCATACATATTTTCTATTTTCTCTTCTCTTCCTGTTAAAGCTGGTTTTCACTTCAAAATCCTTCTCTCTTGTTGTACCAAAGTGTTTTGTCCTATCATCTAATGGGGCATCTAACAACATCTTTTCATAAAGTTCAAAGATACTATCATCTACCTCATATCCAAGCTCAGTAACCCAGATTTTCCTAGGTTCAATTGCTTCCATGAGAGTTTCATTAGTTTTCACCATGAAACATATGTCAATGGAATACTTCTCCACAATATTCTTTGAAATTCTCTCCCTTTTCCTCATGTTTTCTTGAAAAGTCTTAAAATACCCCCAAAGTTTCTCATCTCTATTAGTACCAAGACTGGTGATAGCTGTCTTGATTTGCATACCTACCGGTATGTCATGAGCCGATTGCTTATTTCCTAAACTAGGTAGCTCATTCAAGAAGCAAAGAATTAAAAAAACAATCAAGTTTTCATATCTAAAGGTGCCTTTCTTTGTTCCTTTGATCTTAGTAAGGTTTAGCATCAATTCACTCCTCATCCATTCACATAACTCATACTTCACATTATTCCTTAGCATCTGATATGCGGCATGAATGCATGAACTTTCAATAGAATTCAATTGGTTGGATTGAGCTACCTTATATCCTATGATCATGCTTGCAAATTTTATGTCTTTGTCGGTGATTGTGCTTATCCTCATTAATTTTCTATCGGATGCAGCACCAGTGAGTTTTTCGACCTCTGTGTTGGAAATTTTCTTGCCAGGTTCTTGTCCAACCCTGGGTAAACTAGTGATAGCCTAAATTGCCTCCTTCGTGATCATGTAGGGTCTGTCTAACCAAATGAATTCATTGTGAACCTTGCTCAGAATGTATCTGATAACTTCATCCTTGAATTCTGATATGTACAGAATACCGGTTAATCTTATGTGAGATTTTGCCAAGATCTAGAGCTCAATGAAAAATACAATGGAGAGACAAAATATTGATAGGAATAAACTATATTCTATCAAGATGAAAATACTGATCAACTGGATCATCAATCATTACATACAATGAATATGAGCCTGCTTATATAGGAAAGGCTATATGGATATGTGAGCACATAAACATGACATGTGGCTCAATAAGAAACAAGGGTAGGTAGGAAATAGGTGTGGGTAGGTAGGAGAAACAATAAAATATTCCACATGAGGTGGATCACCCACTGAATGTGGAGTGTAACAACAAGATAAGTCCACAAAAGGTGGAAATTCTCCTACACACACTATCCCAATGTGACACAAACACCCAAGTGTCTCATACCCAAACTACTATGAAATGCATTTCCTAAGTAAACTTAAGTAAGGTGTAATAATATCCAAGATGAATAATTATTTACACCAACACCCCCCCTTAAGTGCAACTTAGGGGAATGCACTAAAGTATACAATGCAACCAAGCAATGCAAGATGGGTCCCAACTACTAGGCCATGTTAGGTACCTAGGTACAAATGCATGCAAACCAATGCAATGAAATCTCTCACAAAGCGGGGAAAGAGAGAAAAACCCAATGGGAAAAAACCCTCCCCCAAAAGAGAGATGATAACTAGATACAAAGAATTCTCATAGAAGTATGTGAAGGACAAAACCCCATGCGAGGAAAAAGTCCCCCCCATATGAGAGAAGAAGAAGAGAGACTAGGAAGGCCTCCCTCAATGTGGAATCTGCACCAATGATAGAAGCTCGATGATGAATGAAGAAAATTCTCCATGAACGTCAAACCACGTTCCTCCCCTTAGGAAGAAAAAAACCCAAAGGTGTATCCATGAAGTCTCCCCAACCATGAAGGGAAGATGAAGCAAAATTACATGATGAAAGGAATCTCTAAAAACTGCTCAAGTCTCACCATGTCAATGCTGAAAGTTACCCCCTCCAAAGGTGGTAAACTGCTCCACACTATTGAAAAAGGAACTCCAAGATCTAGTGGAAAAGAATGTAGAACAATATCCAAAGACTCATATGTCTCCTCAAAAGATAAAGAGACCTCCTCCAACTTCTGGACAAAAGTATCCACAATCATGTCAACCTCTAAAGATTGATCATGTAGAGAATGCACTAGAGGGTCAGAGTGATCACTCACAACAATCAAAGAAGGATCATCTTCATCAAAGAGAAGATGAATGTCATCAATGATGTCTCCCAAATCTGCAATGTAGGACTCCACAAACAAACCTATAATTTCTGTCAATTAGGCATCCCAATCAATTGAAGCTAGAAGACATGGAATATCCTGTTGCACTAAATCACAAGAAGGCAAAACTATCACACTAGCTGCATCATCAGGTGCAATAGGTGGTGGGATATCAAGAGAAGGAGATGAAATGCAAGGCTCAAGAACGGGGTCACAAGTGAGAATCCCCAAGTTCAAATGCCCAAAGTTCTCCTCAAAATCTGAATCATCAACATAGGAAGAATCAACCTCATCAATAGGACCAAAATCTGAAAAAGAGTACAATTGAGATGCATGATCAACCACTCCAGCCACAATGATAGCTCCACTCTCCAAGTCTCTAATAATAACTGAATCAAGTGTAAACTCTATAGTTTTCCTAGTTTCCCCATGTGTGATTTGATAGATGGAAAGAAGATTATTTGTCAAGTGGGGTACACACAACACACCATTGAAGGAGTTATCCCCAATGGCAATAGATCCTTTCCCAATCACATCCATGTATGTATGATTGCCCATCAAAATTTTCAGCATGTGGCAAGGCTCAAATGTAGAAAACATAGACTGTGAAGATGCCATATGATGAGAAGCCCCTGAATCTAGAAGCCATCTCCCTGAATCAAGACTTGTAGTAGCACAAAGAGCTTGTCCCTTTCCTTTATCTATCCCAAAAGAGTGATCCTTTCCTTTATCCTTGGAAGAATAAGTCGATATAGACATTCTAGATGGTAGGTTGATTGTATTCTTCCCAAGAAGATTCTTCAACTCATCAATATCCTTCTTATAACAATGATGTTCATCATGTCCTGACTTCTTGCAATATCCACAAAAAAAATTGTCCTTATATGATTTCCTCTTAGGTGAGAATGGTGTATCACCTTTTTGTGGAGAGGAAGATTGTGTCCATTTTGTTGTGGTTTTGACTTAGGTTGCTTTTGATTCTTGCCTTTTCCTTGATTACTTTGATTCCCTTTGTTAGCCACCAAAGCTTGTGACTTTGAAGATTTGAGAATCCCCATCGTGGTCAACTTAGATTGCTCAAGTATCAACCTCTCCATGAATGAATCAAATGAGAGAGAAGTGTATGAGGAACCTTGAGCTAACCTATGGGTGTGAAAGCTAGATATAAAGGCTGCATACTCTAAAGGAAGCTTGTCCAACAAGTTATAAACCAATTGAACATCCTTTTTGTCAATTCCACAATCCTTTAGCTTTGCTCTTAGCTCAGTTGCTTTTGTGACATAATCTTGGATTGTATCAAAATCGTTGGGATCCAAAGTTGTGAGTTCACTATCAAGCTTGTAGCCCTTAATCTCATCAACTTGACCATACAATTTCTTAAAAATATCCTAAGCCTCTTTAATTGTTGTACACTTATCAATGTAAAAAATGAGGTCATCTGATACATACTTTCTAAGAGTTCCAAATGCCATAGCATTCTTAGTAAGCCATTCAAGTTTAGCATTAGGATCAACCTTAGGATCAGGTGGTGTTGTTATAGTTTCATTTACATAATGAATGAGTCCTTTTTCCATTAGTTTACTCCATGCCTTAATCTTCCATGATGCATAATTATGAGGAGTTAAAAGTGGAAATTTAGGAGAACCCATAGCATCAAAATGGAAAAAACACAAGATAGAGAGAGGCACAATCACACAAGACACCTCCCCAAAATACTCAATCAAGAACCCCCCCCCCCCCCCCAAATGGTGATTTGACACTTTATACATAGTGCGAATACAATGGGACACTTGCAAAACAAGGCAAAGTGGGATTTTGACTTCAATTTACAACTTCTCAAAATGAGATCTAAGAGACTTCAACAAATACTGCTAGTGATCTAAACTGAGATCCAAGCAAAATGAAAATACCAAATATGCCAAGAATGACCAAATACTGAAAGTATAATTTTCACTTAAAATAATTGCAAAAAAATGGCATATTAGGAAAGTAGACAAAAAAATATGCACTTTAAAAAAAACGACACCTGAAAAGGAGGTCGTATGACCCCAAAAGAAGCCTCTGAAGTTGCAAAATCAGGGATTAGATAGGTACAATCATGAAGATCTGCAATTTCTGAAAAATACATCTATCAAAATTAGAAAATTATTCCACCATTGCAAAGAGAACAAAATTCTATCCCATTTCAAAACAAATTACACCAAAAAAGGAGCAAAAATGAGCAAGATATGGCCTTCCAAAGTTGAATTGCAAAACTGAAAAGCTCAATGAAGAGGGGGTAAAAAATTTTCAAAATACTGTTGATATGGCATTGACATCACTAAATGATGGCCTTAAATTTGATGCATGTCTTCCCATCAAAATGTTTTTGCCTCCTTGCTCATTTGATGTCCGTACAGTACGGACTGGGTGATGTCACGATCTAATTGGGCGTACGGTTGACTGCATGGTAGAGGCTGATGTACCGTACTGATGTTGACTGTGGGCCAGTGGCCACCAGCCACATGGTAGACGTGGGTTTAAAGTCTACCAGTGAGTTGAGGGAGGTTGGGGTGGGTCTGACGGGGTGGAGAGCTGTCGGCAACAGGGAGTAAGTTATCGTGGAGCCCGATAGGCGGTGGGAGCAGGAGGTGGATGCGCAGTGGACAGTGGGGGCTCTCGGTCTAAGTAGGTGTTGGGTCTGCAGTAGTGGCGGCCAGGGGGCTGGGAGTCTAGCGGGAGTCTATTGGAGTAGAGGAGGCACCGGGCTGGAGGGCGGTAGAGAACCGACGGAGGATGACACAAGAGCAGGTGCCGGGAGGTTTCGGCCGGTGTGGTAGTGATGTCCGGTGGTTAGCAGGGGTTGGGCCGGACAAGAGTTCTGGGTGCCAGGAAGGAAACTACCAGCGGATGGCAGCATGACATCGGAGCATTGCGGGAGACCCAAGCACGACAGCGGACGACGATAGTGGCAGACTTCTGCAGGCCTTGCGAAAATTTAAATACACAGTACGATGCAGATCATGGGGGGGTGGGGGGTCTGCGGAGCTCCCCAAAATTATTTTTTAATTTTTTTTTCAATTTTTTTTCGGAAAATACTAAAAAAATTTCAAAATTCGTACAATAATAGCCAAAATGGGCAAAAAAATATTTCTCACCAAAATAGGCCGACTTTATAGCCAAAATTCATACAAACGGCCTCCCGGACTGAACCGTGATGTCCAAATCGCTGTATGATGCCCCCAAAAAATGAAGATCCCCAAATCCAAAAATTGAAGCCTTCAAAATGTCTCCAAAAAACTAATCAATGAAGCCTTATAGGCTCTGATACCATGTGATATTTTTCCAAAATCTAGAGCTCAATGAAAATACAATGGAGAGACAAAATATTGATAAGAATAAACTGTATTCTATCAAGATGAAAATATTGATCAACTGGATCATCAATCGTTATGTAGTACCCTTCTTCGTTTAAACTTATTAGACTCATATTTTATTATTTTTTACTTTCAGTGGATACATTACTATGAGGTGTTATTCAGACTTTTATGACATTATTTCATTCTTTATCTGGATATGAGATGCATAATTTATTTGCAGTATTTAGTACTTGTGATTTATGGCATTTTATGGATTATTGCTATGTACTGACACTTTATTTTATCTATGCAATGTGAAAATATATGTTGCATGTTTGTGAGTGTATTGGATGCAAGGGGACAACTTTCCTTCACTCACTCCGGTGATTCTCCTTCATCGATGTGCATGCTGTGTTTTCTATATTTTATATATGCATGTGTGGTTTGGTGATGCAGGATATTGTAGGTACAAGTACCAGGTAGGTACGGGGTATTATCTCCACCTGGCTTCACAGGTCTGAGCATGTCTTATATTTGTCCGATGGAAGTGGAGGAGGTAGTAGTTGACCCTATTTTACCAAGTTACACTCTTGTGAGTGTCATCAGTTGGTCATCCTGTCAGTTTGTTCGGCCTTCGTATTTTGTTGTTTGACCTTTTTATGAGTCTTTGCTTGGGGATTGCTCAGTTTGTGTGTTTAGTGGATTTAATTAATTAATTAAATTTATGGAGTTATCTCATAGTTGGTATTTTTGAATTATGTATTTTATGCATTGAGATTATAAATTTAATTAATTAACAGAAGTTATTAAATTAAGTTGCAAGTTGCATTATATTAGAAATATATCTTATTTAAATTTTAGTGAAAAATAAATTAGATTAATTTCATTTATTGTTTCCTAGAATTTTAAATAAATAAATGAATAAAAGAATAAATTAGAATTAAAGTATTGCTTTATTTTCTTTGTTTAGAAAATTAATTAATTTGCACGAGAAAAGAAAAGAAAAAAATGATTTTTGCTTATTGCATGTTAATTTATCCCTTTGTTAGGAATTAGAAAAGAAAATAAAATTGCTTTTTATTACTAAAAAATATTAAATATTAGGTTTTTGGGAAAAATATGCATAACCTAAAATTTTAGGTTAAAAAGAATAGATCTTTCTCTTTTTGGACACAAGAAGGAGGTAGAGATTTTGGGAAGAAAATTATTTTTGAAGCAATATTTTGTTGAAGAAGAAATTATCAGAGGATTGCTAGAAGAGGGATTGGCTTGGATAACCGGTACAAGGCTGAGTTCTTCTACGTGAATCTTCCAGGAAAGCTATACAGGTTGGGTGGCCTCATCTATTTGTTTTTTAAGAAAATATTTTATTTCTTCCCTCTTTCTGAATGATGTGTGTTAAAAATATTTGTCAAATCCAAAACCCTCTCTGGTTATTTCATGTTTTTTTGGCTAAAATTCATTCCTGAAATTAATTTTAGTTTATGGAAAGAAGTTATTTCCTGAGTGTTTGTAGATTAAATTTTGTGAGGATTTTGGAAAAGTTATTCTGGCAAATTTTGCCAAGATGTTTTACGGAGAATGAAAATTGCAAGTTTTGGGAGAAATGGGTTTTGCCAGAGAAAACGTCCTATGGATTGGTATTGGTTTTGATATTTTTCTATGGTTGTTCTATCAATATTTGTACATCTCTATGTAATTATTTAGTTACTTTGGTAATGAATTTAATTTTAATTAAATTTATTGGGTTATTAAAAGTTATGGGGAAATAGTTTTATTTTATCATTTTGGAGAAAATCTGTATTAATTAGATTCCCTGGAAATAAATTTTATTGGAAATAAAATTTAATATTTTTAGGTTATTGAAATTTAATGTTTTTTAGGTTATTGAAGTTTAAAAAAAAAAAAGAAAAAAAAAATATATAAAAAATTTGGTAGGTAGCATGAGGCTTAGATGGAGCTAGAGGTTCGGGAGAGGTTACCAGGATAACATAGGATGGGGGTTGGGACCTATGGAGACCTACCAGAGTAACCACCTTAAGCCATGTGATGACACTCTCTCCTTAGAGTCACTAGTGTTTGTGAGTTGAGTCACATGGATGTTTGCGGAGTCATGTAGTTTTGTCGTACTTGTCTTATTTTGCTTCCTTAAGGGTCTTCTACTATCTCCTAGCACGGTGGGGTGGTTCCATTTCGGAATCACATGGTCGGGTGGTAGTGCCACTTCCCATCGGATGTTCTAGATTGTATCTTCGAACGAGGAAAGGCTTCCCTGGTGTTTCTTGGTTCATGGTTCATGTACTAGCTCTTGTTCATGATCATTGTTCAGTTGAGACCTTGTGGTCATTGTATCAAAATTTTATGTAACCTTGATATTGTAACTTTTGGATTTCGTGGTATTTTTTGGAAGCCATGTATTTATAGATTTTGTAATATTATATCAGTGGAATGTATGTTAATTCAGTTGCTTTAATCTTTTGTATAAATGATCTATGGAAAAATAAATGCATTGGGATACTTAGATTCTTTCATTATGGAATTTAGATGTATGTGTAGGTTTATTCTCAAGCATTTAATTTACCTAATTAAAATGGACAATTGCATTAACCATGGTGTTAATATAATCTATAAATTAATCTTCGTTGGTAACCCTTAGGAAATCATGTGTTAGAATTTCGTTGTGTTATTAAACGTGCAATTGTTATATTTCACCCTTTAGTTGCCTAGTTGTGTTGTTTTCCTTTAGGGTTCCTGGTGGGGCATTACACATTACATACAATGAATATGAGTCTACTTATATAGGCAAGGCTATATGGATATGTGAGCACACAAACATGACATGTGGCTCAATAAGAAACAAGGGTAGGTAGAAAATAGGTGTGGGTAGGTAGGAGGAACAGTAAAATATTCCACATGAGGTGGATCACCCACTGAATGTGGAGTGTAACAATAAGATAAGTCTACAAAAGGTGGAAATTCTCCTACACACACTATCCCAATGTGACACAAACGCCCAAGTGTCTCATACCCAAACTACTATGAAATGCATTTCCTAAGCAAACTTAAGTAAGGTGTAATAATATCCAAGATGAATAATTATTTACACCAACACCCTAGATCCTCAACTGCTTTGAATTCTGGTTTGATCGTTTCTGTGTCTCCCAGTATCATGGATTGATACATGCTTTTGATGTCTTCAGTGCCCAAATCCTCAAGAGTGCAGTGAATGTATGCCCTCACATCTTCAACATACATTACTCTGTCAGAAACCCTAGGAAATGCTCCTACAGAGTCTTCCTTCTTGGAAATTTTAGGAACCTCCATAAAGACTGGCCTTAACCTATCCTTGACTTCGACAACAATGGGATTTGCAATAAAAGTAGGTGTTGATGATCTAGATGCCATGTCAAAAAATACTTGAAAGTGAATGCTGGTGGATGATTTGAGTGCTTCAGATAATTTCTCAAAATCCTCTCTCAATGCTTTTCTCACTCTTAATTTGCCTTTACTTCGCTCTAAATGCTCGGTGAGTGAAACTGAATTCACTTACCCTCTTTTAACAATGAATAAAACCTTAATATTTTGTAATAAATGCTTCACCAACAACCCTACAGATATCGGTTTCATAGTTATGTGTTAGGGTAACCTTCATCGATGATGAACACATTTCTCCAGATCTCTTTCTAGATCCCCTTAGATCTCTTCCAGGGTAATATGCAAAATTTATCAGTGACTTTGCCAATCCCTAAGGCTTATGCCTCAGTTACTGGTGGAACTTCCTATCGATGGAGTAATACCCTGTTCTACCGGTGGATTTGCCGGTAGAGATCCATCTCCACTTTGTTCTTTATATTTTCTAACCCATCTCTTGGTGTGATCTTGTTGTATTTCATCTACCTTTTTCTTTCCTTTCTCATTATTAATCGGTTGAGTCTTGCTTTTGTAATACTTAGCAATGTGACCTATTTTGTTGCATTTTTGCATGTAACATTTCTCTTCTGAATTTCTTTGACATATCCGGTATTTTTATTTCTCGACCTACAATGATTAGCAAAATGTCCAAAATTTCCACATGCATGACATTTAACATTCATTCTACAATCTTCTGATCTATGACCATATTTCTTGCAGTTTGTGCATTGACCGAGAACAAAATTGTAGTTTTGATTTGCCTTATTTCTACATTGTTTAGCCATATGCCCAAATTTATTGCAAAAAAAACATCTACCATTGAATTTATAAGTATTAGATTGCCTTACTAGTTTCCTCTATTTTGATGAGTTCTACATACCGGTTGTCTGATCTTCATTAGCAGTACCAGAGATTTCACCTTGTACAAATCCAAGTCCTCTAGAGTCATTAATTTGTCTTTGTCTTTTTAATAAGTCATCCAACTGTGTAACATTGATCCTAAACTTATCTTTATACTCACTTGCAATAGTTAGATCATTTCTCAGAGTAGTTACGTGTCTTTCAAGTTCTTGTTCATTGTTCTAGGAGTGCCAAAAGTCCTCAACAAATTATTCTCATGAGTCAATCTTCCACATTCATCAAAATTGTTCTTCTGAGATAAAACAAGATTATCTTCCTTCTTCTTTCTATCCTCAATATCTTTTGATAATCTCATGGTCAGATCTTGCATTTTATTCTTCATGAGCATGTTTTCTTGACTTAGTTTCTAACATTGTGTAGTACCCCTTCTTGATCGGACTTATTAGACTGATTTCATGTTGCAGTTTACTATTCAGTTGACACTTTATTGCTCGACATTTTGCAGACGTATTTGATATTATTTTCTGTTTATCTGGATATTAGATGCATGAGTTATTTTCAGTATTTCAGTATTGGTGATTTCTAGTATTTCATGGATTATTGCTTTGTACTGACATCTTACTTTATCTAGGCGATGTGTCATATATATGTTGCATGTTTTCTATTGTATTGGATGCAAGGGGATGATTTTCTTTCACTCATTTTGATGAGATAGGGAACGTCGTGATTCTCTTTCATCGGTGTGCGTGCTATGTATTCTATATTTATATGCATGCATGTGTGATTCGATGATGCAGGATATTGCAGGTACAAGTACTGGGTAGGTATGGGGTATTGTCTCCACCTGGCTTCACAGGTTTGAGCGTGCCTTATATGTCCGATGGGAGTGGAGGAGATAGCTGTTGACCCTAGTCCTTACCTCAGTCTATTCTTGTGAGTGACGTCAGTCGGTTGTCCATCCCTTTTGTTCGAATTTCAAGTCTTCTTGCTTTTCTTCTATTTGTGTGCCATAGTGGTTCGGTTATTTATTTAAAGTTTAAGTTGTCATTCTTTGTTGGTTTGAGTGATTTATTCTTTATTATGCCTTTATGTCTTGAACCAAGCTTAATTGATTAGTTTATTAGATTTTAACCTATAGTTATTTATTTTGGAAAAGTAATCATGTTTAGATCCAACGGAAGAAGTAGAATAAATAGAGTTAATTGCTTTTAATATATACAGATAAAGCTAACTCATTGTTTTCCTTTTTAGTTGAAAAGTTGATTTAAATGCTATATATGAGAAATATAATTTTCAAAAAAAGGGAATTCTCATTTATTTTAGAGGAATATAAAAAAGAAAAAAAAGTCAATTGTTTTATTTTAATGGTTTTAAATAGAAAAATATTGCAACCTAGAAAATTAGGTTAAAACATTGTTTTACTATTTTATCTTGGAGAGATTTTTGGGGAAAGGATATGCTTGTTTGGAGGAGAAAAAGAAATTCTAGAAAAATTTCTTGAAAGGTGGATTTGGGTCTTGAACTAGCTGGGAATTCTGCTGAAGCATACAACTCCTTCTTGGGAACTCTAGAGGTTGGTTGAATCCTTGTTTATTTTTAACAAAAATCCTTGCTTTCTTCCAATTCTCTGTTTATTGTTTAAAGCTTGGTTTATGAGTTTTGGGTGTTGAGTCTTTGCTTGCCATGGGATTGTTGAAGAAGAATTCTATCAAATTTGTTATCAAAATTCAAACTCAAACTCTCTCCAAGTAGTTTCATAATTTAATTATGCTCTTCATTTTTGCTTGTGCAAGAAATTCATGGCTTTTGCTGTTTGTAATTGGAAATATCGTTTTTGGGTTTTAGTAGTGTTATGCTGGCAAAATTTTGCCAAGCATTTATAAAATAGTTCTTCCTGGTAATTTTCAGTTTAAAAATAATGATTATGAGTTAATTTCTCTTGTCCATGCTTGTTTGGAGCAAAGAAAAACCAATTGGGGATTAGAGATTAAGCTTATTCCCATGTAATTTAATTTTAAGAATGAACTGGGCTGATTTGGGTGAAGTTTTCTTGCCTCTGTTTTGTCTCAGATGTTTATTGCTGGCAAAATTGCTATTACCAGTGATTTTTATAATTTATCTATCTGTTTAAATGTTTTAAAAAAAAAGGGAGGTTATTGGCTGGGGAAATTATTTGTTATTTTTTTTTACAGAGATTTTCATCTCTTATTTCTGTTTGTTTTATCCTTTTGTCTCAGACGTGTTTATAAAAAAAAACAGAATTTAAATTTATTAAAACAAAAAAAAATTATAGTTTGGGATTGGGGGCGGTGGTGGGGAGCTGGGCTCAACCCAGCCCACGCACCCCCTCTCCCTGCAGCTAACACTACCTTCCCCCAGCTTGGGGTTAGCAGCACTTGCTGCCGTGGGAGCTTTGGGCCCCACGTGATTTGTTCATGATTTTTTTTTAATATTTTTTTTTAGTTTAAAAAAAAAAAAATATAATATTGCTAGCTGTTAAAATATAATCAATAAAGTTATCTTTTTTAATATTAAATAATAATATATTGTTATTTAAACAATAATAATAATATGTTATTATTTAATATTAAATAATAATATTAAGTTAATTGTTAGATTATAATGATATTAAGGTTAATTAACAATTCTTCGATTTAGTGATTAGAATTATTTGCCTTGCATTTTAAAAATAAATAAAATGATATGGAGGTTAGTATTAACGTTTGGAATAAAGGAGAAATTGGGTTAAATTTAATATTAATGTTCGTTATCCAAGTATTGTAATATAATCTTATGATGATTGTATTCGACGAATAGGTGTTATATTGGAATTACTTTATATTAGCTTATATATATTTGTTTAATTTGATTTAAATGTTGACTTGGTTATAGTCGATTTGAGTAAATTGTAATTTTATCATCATCAACTGGTTGGGGGTTTAAAATTGTAAATGTGGTTCCAATTCAACCTTTTTAGACATGTGACTTCATCATTTCTTTATGTTAAATAGATGCGATGTCTTTATTTCCAGAAATCCTTATTGCGAGCATTTTATGCTGTTGACTGTTTAAAGAAAGATTGCTTGTGTAGGATCTTGTGTTTCAATATTTGCAGTCTAGTTGTTTAAATGTCATTGCATTATGGTTAAGATGGTCATTATGTCGTTGATGTTTACCCCTTGGTCAGGTGTCGATGTTTAAACCTTGAGGATGTGAGCCATTATGTGTTATGTCCCTAATGGTCAACCCTAGGTTTGTGACTGTGAGTCTTTCACCTATGTTATGTCTGGATTATTTATGGTTGTCAGCCCCACCATAGAGTTCTGATAGATAGTCTTATCCAGTTAGGGTCCTAGTAGAGAGAGTGGCTTTCGGGCGGGGGCCGCACCTGAAGTGGATGGCAGGATAACCCCTCGAAAGTCAATTATTAAGTGATAACCTAATAAATTGATTAGGGGGTGGGTAGTTATTAATTTAATTAAGATAATGTACCCCGCACACGGTTGAGTGCTTGTATAGGCTCAAGGTGTTTGGGAAGGCCTGGAATGGCAAACCTACCACCTTGTCCTCACAAAAGGATGGTAGGGTCCGCATGATGCTTAGATGGAGCCGGGGGTTCGGGAGAGGTTACCAGGATAACCCAAGATGGGGGCCGGGACCTATGGAGACCTACCTAGGGTAACCGTCTTAAGCCATGTGATGACACTCTCTCTTTAGGGTCGCTAGTGTTTTGTGAGTTGAGTCACTTGTGTACTGCGGAGTCATGTGTACTATTGTACTTTTCTTGCTTGCTTGAGGGTCTTCTGCTATCTCCTAGCATGGTGGGGTGGTTCCATTATGGGATCACACGGTGGGGTGGTAGTGCCACTTCCCATCGGATATCTTGATTCCTACCTTCATGCAAGGATTGGCTTCGCCGGTGTATCTTGGTTCTTGCTTTGTGTAGCAACTCATGTTTTGATATTGTACTTTTGAGGCCCATTTGGTCATTGTATCAGCAACTTGTAACCTTCGTACTTTATTGTTCTATGGAAGCCATGTAATTTATGGAATGTTGTAATTTAAGTTCATGGGATATATGTTGTTTCAATTATCTTTCTTATTATGTATAAATGAATCATTGGAAGTATATATGTTGTAATTCTTTAAACCTATCCTTTGGAGATCAATTTATGAATTTGAGTTATTTAATCATTATTGACTTTCCCTATTTTAGATGGATAATTGGATTAATATTGTGATGTAGTTTTAATTAGAAGTAATTTTCGTTGGTAACCCTTTAGGATGTAAATGATAGTCTTCCGCTTATGTTTTATTGTGCAAGTTATGATTAATTCATTTAATCTTTAAAAAAAAAAAATTATTGCTCCTTTTAGTTGCCTTGTTGTGTTGCTATCCTTTAGGGTTCCTAGCGGGGCGTTACATTTGGTATCAGAGCTCATGTTTCAACACTGGGTACTCTGGGATTGTAGTGAGCCCATTCAGCTTGGCCTTGTGTGTAGATCTTAGTGTTTGGATTTCCCCTGCCTTATCCTTGTCATTGATCTGAACCGTTTTCTCTTTTGCAGTTTTGGTCATGGTTAGGAAAGCTAAGGGAGTTGGCCATGTTGGTGGCCGCAATAGAGGTAGAGGTGGGGGACGGGGCCGAGGTTCAGACCGCCATAGTGCTTCACCACCACCCGCTCATGTGAGTGTGGAGCAGGATTAGTCAGTGCATCAGGAATTACCGCATGTAGAAGAGCAGGTTCTCGAAAGGGAAGAGCTGAGGCAGATGTTTCAGGAAGTTCTAACTAGGCTAGGCCCCAGGCCTGAAGGTGAGCAGCCCATCCATGCTCAGGTTGGGGAGTCACATCAGCATGTTTTAGAGGAGAGAGAGAGAGAGGTCTCCTAGGAGGAGAGAGGTTCCAGTCGGCCATGATTCAGCTCCCTCGAGTCACATCAAGGATCTTTTGAGGACCAACCCTCCTTTCTTTGATGGTCAAGGCACAGGTCTCGAGGCAGAGACTTGGTTGATTAGTTTGGATAGGTGTTTCGCTATGTTCCCATATAGTAGCAACACCCGAGCGAGATGTGCGATCATGCGCCCCAATGATTTTGCTTCTATATGGTGGAAGTTAGAGGAGGAGAAAATTGGTCTGAGTATCAACACTGTTTCTTGGGAGACTTTCTTAGAGAGATTCAGAGCACGGTTTCTCTCACCGCAGTGGAGACAGACTCGGGCAGATGAGTTCTATGCATTGCAGCAGCTTGGTATGTCAGTTGACCAGTTCGAGCATAGATTCTATGAGCTGAAATAGTATGCCGGGATTGGCAATGATGAGACTATGCTCGTACAACATTTCTTGAGAGGTCTTAACGACTGCATTAGTGGAGGGGTTAGAGTCTTTGAGCCAGTTTCAGTGGAGGCAGCGGCGGTGAAAGCCAGGTTGGTTGAGCAGAACCTCATCCGTGCACATGGTGGACAGACAGGAGTTCAGATAGGGAGTGTTCCCTTCAGTGGGAACAGAGCTCGTGGGAATCAGTCCCAGTCAGCGGCACCATTCAGGACTCCTCAGGCACCCGCTAAGGGTGAACAGTAGCAGTAGCCGCAACAGCAACCGCAGCAGTAGAAATCGAAACAGTCTCAGGGCTAGCAAGGTGGCAACCCTCATCATAGAAGGAATAGGAACTGGCGGAGGAGCAAACAGGGTTTTCCAGGACAGTCTTCTCAGAGTGCATCTCAGGCCCCTAGCAGGGGAAGCTTTTAGCAGTCTAGTGGGCCGACTGGAGGTAGAGGACCAGGTAGAGGAGCTTGCTACTCTTGTGGGTAGTATGGTCATATAGCCGCACAGTGTCCTCAGCATGTCCACCAGATAGGGAATCAGAGGCCAGCTGCATCAGAGCCTACAGTAGGGGATGCTGGTAGGTCCCACAGAGTGTTTGCAGCGGTTGATAACCGCCAGGCTGAGCATCAGGGGACAGTTATTGAGGCCACAGGTGTGTTGTGTGATATCCCTATCTCAGTGCTTTTTGACTCCGGTGCATCGGATTCTTTTATTTCTTCGTCCATTGTGGAGCGGTGTGGACTCACGTCTGCTAAGCAGGTGGATAGGTGGCAGGTAGAGTTGGCTACCGGGGTGCGCGTGTTCGTAGATACCTTTGTTCCTAGCTGTGAGTTGGATCTAGGTCCCTTTGTGACTTCTGTTGACCTTTGAGTCATTCCTTTGGGATCCTATGGAGTGGTGTTGGGGATGGATTGGTTAGCATCTCATAGTGCTCATGTGGACTATCGTCAGAAGACAGTAGAGTGTTTAGATGACCATGGCAGGAAAGTGGGGATCGTTGGAGTTCAAAGATCGATATCCTTATGTATGATTTCTGCTATGCAACTTAAGCGGTGTATGCGTTGAGGATGTCAGCTTTTAGCAGTAACTCTTGAGGATATGGATGAGGGAGAGAGTTGAGAAATTGCTCTTGATAGGCACCCTATTCTTCAAGAGTTTTCTGATGTGTTTCCGTTGGAGATTCCTGGTATGCCTCCGAAGCGAGACATAGATTTCCGCATTGACTTGGTTCCTGGTGCAGAACCTATTTCGAGAGCTCCATATCGGATGACTACTCAGGAGTTGAGTGAGTTGAAGTTGTAGATGGAGGAATTGTTGACCAAGGGATTCATTCGTCCTAGTGTCTCTCCTTGGGGTGCGCCTGTTATCTTCGTAAAGAAGAAAGATGGTTCTCTTCAGTTATGCATTGATTACCGACAGCTAAATAAGGTAACCATCCGGAATCGATATCCATTGCCTCGTATTGATGATCTTTTCAATCAGGTGAAGGGAGCCATGGTGTTCTCTAAAATTGATTTGAAATCTGGGTACCATTAGCTGCGCATTCAGGATGCAGACATTCATAAGACAGCGTTTCGCACTCGTTATGGTCACTACGAGTTCACAGTAGTACCATTTGGGTTGACAAACGCGCCTTCAGTTTTCATGTGCCTCATGAATGGGGTTTTCCGTGCATACCTGGATCATTTTGTTCTTGTGTTCTTGGATGATATATTGATTTATTCTAGATCTATGGAAGAGCATGAGGGTCACCTGCGTCAAGTTTTGCAGTGTTTGAGGGAGAATCAGCTTTATGCCAATTTGGCGAAGTGTGATTTCTTCCAAACTGAGGTGAACTATCTTAGGTCATGTGGTTTTAGGAGAAGGCGTATCTGTGGATCCTTCAAAGATCCAAGCCATAGTGGATTGGCCAGCGCCGACCAATGTTTCAGAGGTTCGGAGCTTTATGGGCTTGGTCGGATATTACCGTCGCTTTGTTAAGGATTTTTCCCATATAGGTCACCCGATTACTTCTCTTCAGAGGAAAGGGAAGAAGTTTGTTTGGTCAGAGTAGTGTGAGTCAGTGTTTCATTCCTTGAAGGAGCTCCTTGTCAGTGCTCCGATTTTGGCAGTCCCTGATCCATCCAGAGAGTTTATGGTATGCACAGATGCCTCTTTAGAAGGTATAGGTGCGGTGCTTATGCAGGATGGACGTGTGGTAGCCTATGAGTCTCGCAAAATCAAGGACCACGAGTTGAACTATCCAGTTCATGATTTGGAGTTGGCAGTTGTAGTACATGCGTTGGTTAGGTGGCGTCACTTTCTGTTAGGGCATCGGTTTGAGATGCATAGTGATCACCGCAGTTTGCAATATATCTTCACGCAGCCGAACTTGAATGCTCGACAGCGAAGGTGGATGGAATTCCTCTGCGAGTATGATTTTGAGGTTCGATATATTCAGGGAAAAGAGAATGTAGTGGCTGATGCCTTGAGTCGTAGGCGGTATGAAGTTTCAGCATTGTCCCTTGGAGTGGACTTGAGACGGAGAATTCTTGGAGTTCTTCCTCAGGACTCTTGGTATCAGGATGTTAGAGTCGTGTTGGAGTCCGGAAGGCCCTTAGAGGGTAGATTTGCTGGGTATAGTCTTGAGGCGGATGGCCTTCTATGTCATCTTGGCCGGATCTACGTACCTCCTTTGGAGGGTCTTCGCACTTTGATCATGACTGAGGCCCATCGTGCACCTTATTCGGCACATCCAGGTGTCAAGAAGATGCATGCAGATCTTAGTCAGATTTATCATTGGGCTAGTATGAAACGTGACATTGCCGATTTTGTGTCGAAGTGTTTGGAATGTTAGCGAGTGAAGGCGGAGCATCAGCACCCGGTAGGGCTTTTACAGCCTAATTTAGTACCGGATTGGAAATGGGACATCATTTCCATGGATTTCATTGTTGGGTTGCCTGTTTCTTCACGTCGTCATGATGCCATCATGGTCATTGTTGACAGGTTGATGAAGGTTGCTCATTTTGTTCCTATCCGAGCTTCCTATACAGCAGCAGTGGTGGCTCGTGTCTTCTTGGAAGATGTGGTGAGATTGCATGGGATTCCAAGGCGGATAATCTCTGATAGAGATCCAGTCTTTACCTCAGCATTGTGGACCTCACTTCAGCATGCTTTGGGAACTCAGTTGAACTTCAGTTCAGCTTATCACCCAGAGACAGATGGTCAGACTGAGCGTGTGAATTAGGTTTTAGAGGACATGCTTCGCATGTATGTTATGGACCAGCAGTCACGTTGGGAGGATTATATTTATCTTGTGGAGTTTGCTTATAACAATGGATATCATAGCTCCATAGGTATGTCTCCCTTTCAGGAATTGCATGGTCGTCCTTGCCGTACTCCGTTGAGTTGGGATCGGTTAGAGGACAGGGTGCTTATAGGCCCAGATATCCTTCGAGAGATGGAGCAGCAGGTAGAGCGGATTCGTGAGCATTTGGTAGCTGCATAGGATAGGCAGAAGAAGTATGCAGATGCTCACAGGGTAGATCATCAATTTTCTGTTGGCGACCGTGTTTTCTTGAGAGTGCGTCCACGAAAGAGTCCGATCCGTTATGGAAAGGGTTCTAAGTTGGCGCCTCATTTTGTTGGCCCATTTGAGATCCTTGAGAGGATAGGACCTGTTGCCTACCGTCTTGCCTTGCCACCGAGTCTATCCCGCATCCACGATGTCTTTCATGTTTCAGTTCTTTGACCTTATCACCCAGATGTGACTCATGTGCTTGATTGGAACGCTTTGCAGGTCGAGGACGGGCAGCTTTCCATGGATCCCGTGCGCATTCTTCAGTGTCGGGATTTGACCCTCAGGGGTCGCACCATTGACCAGGTAAGGGTCCTATGGGACCCAAATGATGAGACCTCGGCGACATGGGAGGATGCAGCGAAGATGAGAGAGCTCTATTCTTATCTGTTTTAGGCTTCCAGGAGTAAGCCTAGTTTTGTGGGGGAGAATGTAGTACCCCTTCTTGATCGGACTTATTAGACTGATTTCATGTTGCAGTTTACTATTCAGTTGACACTTTATTGCTCGACATTTTGCAGACGTATTTGATATTATTTCCTGTTTATCTGGATATTAGATGCATGAGTTATTTTCAGTATTTCAGTATTGGTGATTTCTAGTATTTCATGGATTATTGCTTTGTACTGACATCTTACTTTATCTAGGCGATGTGTCATATATATGTTGCGTGTTTGCTATTGTATTGGATGCAAGGGGACGATTTTCCTTCACTCATTTCGATGAGAAAGGGAACGTCACGATTCTCCTTCATCAGTGTGCGTGTCGTGTATTCTATATTTATATTCATGCATGTGTGATTCGATGATGCAGGATATTGCAGGTACAAGTACTGGGTAGGTACGGGGTATCGTCTCCACCTGGATTCACAGGTCTGAGCGTGCCTTATATGTCCGATGGGAGTGGAGGAGATAGTTGTTGACCCTAGTCCTTACCTCAGTCTATTCTTGTGAGTGTCGTCAGTCGGTTGTCCATCCCTTTTGTTCGAATTTTGAGTCTTCTTGCTTTTCCTCGATTTGCATGCCATAGTGGTTCGGTTATTTATTTAAAGTTTAAGTTGTCATTCTTTGTTGGTTTGAGCGATTTATTCTTTATTATGCCTTTATGTCCTGAACCAAGCTTAATTGATTAGTTTATTAGATTTTAACCTATAGTTGTTTATTTTGGAAAAGTAATCATGTTTAGATCCAACGAAAGAAGTAGAATAAATAGAGTTAATTGCTTTTAATATATACAAATAAAGCTAACTCATTGTTTTCCTTTTTAGTTGAAAAGTTGATTTAATTGCTATATATGAGAAATGTAATTTTCGAAAAAAGGGAATTCTCATTTATTTTAGAGGAATATGAAAAAGAAAAAAAAGTCAATTGTTTTATTTTAATGGTTTTAAATAGAAAAATATTGCAACCTAAAAAATTAGGTTAAAACATTGTTTTACTATTTTACCTTGGAGAGATTTTTGGGGAAAGGATATGCTTGTTTGGAGGAGAAAAAGAAATTCTGGAAAAATTTCTTGAAAGGTGGATTTGGGTCTTGAACTAGCTGGGAATTCTGCTGAAGCATACAACTCCTTCTTGGGAACTCTAGAGGTTGGTTGAATCCTTGTTTATTTTTAACAAAAATCCTTGCTTTCTTCCAATTCTCTGTTTATTGTTTAAAGCTTGGTTTATGAGTTTTGGGTGTTGAGTCTTTGCTTGCCATGGGATTGTTGAAGAAGAATTCTATCAAATTTGTTATCAAAATTCAAACTCAAACTCTCTCCAAGTAGTTTCATAATTTAATTATGCTCTTCATTTTTGCTTGTGCAAGAAATTCATGGCTTTTGCTGTTTGTAATTGGAAATATTGTTTTTGGGTTTTAGTAGTGTTATGCTGGCAAAATTTTGCCAAGCATTTATAAAATAGTTCTTCCTGGTAATTTTCAGTTTAAAAATAATGATTATGAGTTAATTTCTCTTGTCCATGCTTGTTTGGAGCAAAGAAAAACCAATTGGGGATTAGAGATTAAGCTTATTCCCATGTAATTTAATTTTAAGAATGAACTGGGCTGATTTGGGTGAAGTTTTCTTGCCTCTGTTTTGTCTCAGATGTTTATTGCTGGCAAAATTGCTATTACCAGTGATTTTTATAATTTATCTATCTGTTTAAATGTTTAAAAAAAAAAGGGAGGTTATTGGCTGGGGAAATTATTTGTTATTTTTTTTTTTACAGAGATTTTCATCTCTTATTTCTGTTTGTTTTATCCTTTTGTCTCATACGTGTTTATAAAAAAAAACAGAATTTAAATTTATTAAAACCAAAAAAAAATTATAGTTTGGGATTGGGGGCAGTGGCGGGGAGTTGGGCTCAACCCAGCCCACGCACCCCCTCTCCCTGCAGCTAACACTACCTTCCCCCAGCTTGGGGTTAGCAGCACTTGCTGCCATGGGAGCTTTGGGCCCCACGTGATTTGTTCATGATTTTTTTTAATATTTTTTTTTAGTTTAAAAAAAAAAATATATAATATTGCTAGCTGTTAAAATATAATCAATAAAGTTATCTTTTTTAATATTAAATAATAATATATTGTTATTTAAACAATAATAATAATATGTTATTATTTAATATTAAATAATAATATTAAGTTAATTGTTAGATTATAATGATATTAAGGTTAATTAACAATTCTTCGATTTAGTGATTAGAATTATTTGCCTTGCATTTTGAAAATAAATAAAATGATATGGAGGTTAGTATTAACGTTTGGAATAAAGGAGAAATTGGGTTAAATTTAATATTAATGTTCGTTATCCAAGTATTGTAATATAATCTTATGATGATTGTATTCGACGAATAGGTGTTATATTGGAATTACTTTATATTAGCTTATATATATTTGTTTAATTTGATTTAAATGTTGACTTGGTTATAGTCGATTTGAGTAAATTGTAATTTTATCATCATCAACTGGTTGGGGGTTTAAAATTGTAAATGTGGTTCCAATTCAACCTTTTTAGACATGTGACTTCATCATTTCTTTATGTTAAATAGATGTGATGTCTTTATTTCCAGAAATCCTTATTGCGAGCATTTTATGCTGTTGACTGTTTAAAGAAAGATTGCTTGTGTAGGATCTTGTGTTTCAATATTTGCAGTCTAGTTGTTTAAATGTCATTGCATTATGGTTAAGATGGTCATTATGTCGTTGATGTTTACCCCTTGGTCAGGTGTCGATGTTTAAACCTTGAGGATGTGAGCCATTATGTGTTATGTCCCTAATGGTCAACCCTAGGTTTGTGACTGTGAGTCCTTCACCTGTGTTATGTCTGGATTATTTATGGTTGTCAGCCCCACCATAGAGTTCTCATAGATAGTCTTATCCAGTTAGGGTCCTAGTAGAGAGAGTGGCTTTCGGGCGGGGGCCGCACCCGGTGTGGATGGCAGGATAACCCCTCGAAAGTCAACTATTAAGTGATAACCTAATAAATTGATTAGGGGGTGGGTAGTTATTAATTTAATTAAGATAATGTACCCCGCACACGGTTGAGTGCTTGTATAGGCTCAAGGTGTTTGGGAAGGCCTGGAATGGCAAACCTACCACCTTGGCCTCACAAAAGGATGGTAGGGTCCGCATGATGCTTAGATGGAGCCAGGGGTTTGGGAGAGGTTACCAGGATAACCCAAGATGGGGGCCGGGACCTATGGAGACCTACCTAGGGTAACCGTCTTAAGCCATGTGATGACACTCTCTCTTTAGAGTCGCTAGTGTTTTGTGAGTTGAGTCACTTGTGTACTACGGAGTCATGTGTACTGTTGTACTTTTCTTGCTTGCTTGAGGGTCTTCTGCTATCTCCTAGCACGATGGGGTGGTTCCATTATGGGATCACATGGTCGGGTGGTAGTGCCACTTCCCATCGGATATCTTGATTCCTACCTTCATGCGAGGATTGGCTTCGCCGGTGTATCTTGGTTCTTGCTTCGTGTAGCAACTCATGTTTTGATATTGTACTTTTGAGGCTCGTGTGGTCATTGTATCAGCAACTTGTAACCTTCATACTTTATTGTTCTATGGAAGCCATTTAATTTATGGAATGTTGTAATTTAAGTTCATGGGATATATGTTGTTTCAATTATCTTTCTTATTATGTATAAATGAATCATTGGAAGTATATATGTTGTAATTCTTTAAACCTATCCTTTGGAGATCAATTTATGAATTTGAGTTATTTAATCGTTATTGACTTTCCCTATTTTAGATGGATAATTGGATTAATATTGTGATGTAGTTTTAATTAGAAGTAATCTTCGTTGGTAACCCTTTAGGATGTAAATGATAGTCTTCCGCTTATGTTTTATTGTGCAAGTTATGATTAATTCATTTAATCTTTAAAAAAAAAAAATTATTGCTCCTTTTAGTTGCCTTGTTGTGTTGCTATCCTTTAGGGTTCCTGGCGGGGCATTGCACATTGTTCCTTAAGAGCATTCTTCTCCTCATCATCCGATTGTTGCAGAAGTTCTTTTCTCTTACCTTGAGTAGATGATAACCTTTCTTGCCTGATAAGAATGAATTCATTTGTAGAATTCCATTCTTCTTGCAATTTCAAGTTCTTCAACCTTTCAACATCATAATCCTCAAGATCCATGTCTAGTTGCTTCTCCATATCCATGTTCAAAGATTCTAGTTTCAGGATCTTCCTCAAGCTATTAAACTTCTTCCGAGGTACCTATTATCACTGATTAAAAATGGGTTTTTCTTTTCCCATAATTGGCTATGATTTTTTTGAAATCTTGAGTAAGGCGCATTTTCAATTGCTTCAGCTCTGTGTTAGGTTTTAAGGGTTTAGGTTTTTTTTATTTTAAATCGCCTAATGTCTGATAAAAAACCCTCTGGTTTCTATTCTTTCATTACTTTATCCACTTAAGTAATGGGTCATGGGATCGTAGGAAGTGTTCCCCCTTGTTTTCTTTGCCTAGGCGGTCATGTGAATTAATCGCAAAAAAATATGCCTTATATGTATCCCTCCTAAAGTTGTCAGGCCCAGTAAGTAGTGTGCATCTCGCAGATGGATCTACGACTTTCGCTATTTCGCTAGGTGAAGTTGCGCGTGGTTTAAAGCCAGTAAAGTTGCGAAAATGACATGGCATGCCAACTGGGCAGTCTAGCTGGTCAATAAAGCGAGTAGAATAGCGGCGCGTGACATAAGCTACAATAGTCAGCAAGTCAGGATTAAAGGTTAAAGGGAGGGTCCCAGAGGTGAGTCAGATCACAGGATGGGAGATGACCTGGCAGATACAGGTGTCAAGAATTAATCAGAGCCCATTTCTTTCTCTTAGCAAATGAAAAAATGACATGCTAGCTCTGAAGGTGACTGGACGCCAAGTGTTCAAAGTTGAGTCAGAGCGCCCACCCCTCTTAGAGTCTATTTAGATGGTTAAGCACCGAGCAACTAGAAAATGATCTGACGGCTTGCACTATTTCGCAAGGGTAAGATGCTCGTTCTTTATACCCTGTGAAAAAGTGAAAGTAAACGAGGACTGTCCATGTGTCATGATAGATGGTAACATGTCCATGGACACGTGGTCTTAGAAGAAGCCATGGGCTCACCAAGGTGGAACTGGTGGTATAAAAGAAAGACACATGGCCGATGTTGATTTGAATGCAAAAAGTCTTTCAAAGCCAGTAGTCGAGTGCCACGTGGTAGCACGTAGTCAACAAAGAAGCGGGACCCAGTGCAGAGCCAAGGTTGTTAGTGTAATGGCTGATCAACTCTCATTTGATTAGACGGTCCGTGTTATTTCGCGAAGGTGAAGTGATCCCATTTTAATTCTTGCGAAATGGCGAAAAGGTTTTTCGTTCTTAAAGGCAAAGAGAACATGAAGTGTAAAAGACGATCAAGTGTGGTCTGATCTAACGGCTGGTGCTATTTCGTGCTTGTAAGATGCCTGAAGGATATGCTCAGTGAAATGGCGAAAGTAAAGGAGATTCATTTTGATGCCAGGCTAAACGGTGACGTGTACATGAGCACGTGGCTTCCACCGAGATTGAAGGTGCCAGGGTGGAACCAACAGTTTTAAAAGGAGGTATAACATGCGGCTGACTCAGATTTAAACTTAATAAGTCTCCCGAGGCAAATGGTTAGGTGCCATGTGGTATCTGGTAACTAGAAGAGGAGTAGAGCAAGTACATCAGTATAAGAGTCTTCACTTAAAGGAAAATCAAGTGTGGTTTGATCCAACGGTTGGCACTATTTCACAGCCTAAAGTTGAGTGCAAATTTAGCTATGCAAAATAGTGAAAACCCGTTAGCTGTTAGGTGAAGGCGCAGTTAGTGAAAAAGCTAACTATCCAGGTAAAGGTTAAAGGAGGTGCAGTTCGGGTCCCATCCAACGCCCAGTGTGGTTTTGCGAAGGTAAAGTGCTCACTAGATAACACTTGCGAAATGGCCAAATGAAATAAGGCTCAGTGAAAAGGGTAGAAGTATTAAGCTAGTGTAAAGGCCGATCAACTCTCATTTGATCGGACGACCGGCGTTATTTCGTGAAGTAAAGTTGCCAAGAAATTAAGTCTTGTGAAATAGCGAAAAGAAAAATTGCATGGGCGTTGTGACTCATTGGAGCGAAAACTTTGAATTCTTTCATGAATTCAATTCTGAAAGGACGACCAAGCATGTGGAATCAATGTCGGAGTTAAGAGCCCAGCCGCCATATATGATCTCATATCAATTGAATTGAGATATCATTCTGAAGAACACTTGTAAACAAGCAGTTGCAGAGCAGACTTCTTCAATTGTAGAGTTAATTTCTTTGAGTACAAATAGGTTTCTCTATACTCTTGTTCAGCCATCATTTTTTAAATTGTGTATGTTCAACTGAGGTTTTAATTTGTCATAGAACAATTGAAGGATATTGTTGAATCACTTGCTTAATTTTCTAAAAGAGATGGCACCTAAAAGAGAGTTCTCAAGAAAAATCAATTATCACGAGAGGGAAATTTGTGATGATTTCCTTGAACAATTGACGTTGTCAACTAATGTGGCTTCCAAAATGAAAGAATCGGTGCCAAGAGCTTCTCGCCTGAAAATAGGAGAGGGTTTATATGATAAAGGGAATTGGTTAAGAGACCCTCAAGTAGGGATGTATGGGTTAGGATTATTCAAGGTTGGGTTCAGTATGAGAAATTCTCCAGCCCCTCAGAACAGTATATGGGAATTGGATGTTGGAAAGTTGGTGGTTCTAGGGGTTTTCTTTGATGCAAATCTTCTGACTTAGATTGCACATAGCTATGACCTAACTTCAAGAAGTGTAAAGGATATCAGTGGGAAGACCCTCATTGAAATTAAAAATGAGGAATTCAGGAATGCCTTTGGGTTAAGTGAATACACTAATTTTCTGGAGCCTATTGATTTTAAATCATTAGCTCAGGTGTATAATGTGCAAAGAAATCACCTAAGAAATGGGCCTCTCAAAGAATTCTTTTTGAAGATAGGTGGGTTGACTGTTGTGGGACCTAATACTGAAGAGCCCTTCTCTCTAAATTTGTTTACCCTTAGGGCTAAAGGATTATAATGGTCACTTTGCCAAATCCTAGGGGAAGATGCTGAAGTGAGTATGCCCACTCATTACATGTTGATGGTTGCTCAGATTTTGAATCCTTCAGTGGCAATAACTTTTGATTATGCTTCTTTTATAATTGATGCTATCCATAATGGATTGATAGGGATCATGAACGGGAAAGTAGATAGGCCCTTCAGGTGGTACTCCCTTCTTATGCATTTGTTTTTATTCAAGGGTGGTGACTATTTTGCAAGCGAGATGGACCTTGTAAAAGAAAAGGATGGGGAAAAGATGCCAGTGCAATTATGGAGCACTGTTCTGTCATGGGATAGAGAGGATGCAAGCTTCCTAAGGTTTGATAAATATTTTGCATCAAAAATCAGGACCCTTATCTATTTGGAAAACCCAAGAGTCCCTAAGGTGCTTTTGGAATTCATTAGGCCACAAGAGTTTGCAGAGGACATAAAAATTGTCCACAATTGGGGTGATATCTACCTATACCCTGTTTCAACAGTTTTCAAAATATATGGTTTCACAGGTACCCCATTTTTGTTACCTTATCAGGTCCCTCTTAAAGTGGGAATTGCAGAGATACTCAGGCAGATTGGTGCTGTGCAAGAGGTAGAATTGACAGGTAGAGGCAAAGGGACAATTTTCCCTACAATTACCATGGCACACCAATTTGTAATAACTAAAGGAGGCTGGAAATGTTTTGGAGATTTTCTCCAGCCATATCATTTATCAACTGCATTCTCTCGGTGTGCTGACCCCGAAGATTTCTTCAATGGTATGTTTAGGAAGAGGGCTGTATGCAAGGCCAAACCCCATCAATTTCAGTTCCCTGAGGACCTCATCAGGAATGAATTTGATTTGGATGAACAAGAGCTGAGAAAGGAAAAGTGGATAGCCTATAAGAAGGCCTTAGACTTGGTGCATCAACTTGACATAAGCTATGACCCTTTGTCTAGCTTTCACCCCTTTGCAAAGAAGATGAAGTTTTTAATTCTTAGTTTTGAGGAGGTGATGCAAACACTAAAAGAAAAGAGGGAGGTTGTAATCAAGAATAACCCTGAGAAAGAAAGATTGATTTTGAATAGGTCTGTATCTGCTAGGCTGATCCCTCTGGGTAATTATATGTTACATAAGAGGTCTAATTATAGTGTACTTATGCCTGCTTCAGGGGAGCCCTCTGCCTCTAAAAGTAAAAGGAAGATACATGATGTCATTGATATCCCTAGTAGCCCAAAGAAACAAAGAGTGGGAAAAGAGGTACAACCTGAAGAACCTATGTACTCCCCATCTCAATCACCTATCCATATAGGAGATGAACAGGCAGTAGCTGAGCAATTATTGCAGTTAGGTAGTCTAGGGGAAATTGCCTACACCTATGATGAAGTAGAGGAAGGAATGCCAGAAGAGCCCTTAGCTGCTAAAATGAATATCACCAATAGTGAATTCAAAGGCCAAGAATGGGACCCTGAGATCAAGCGAGCTAGTGAAGATTTCTTACCTAATGAAAAGTTCATCACATCAGAAGCATTCATGAAATTTGTGTGGAAGCAGAGCATTGATAAATACAATGCAAGGTGTGAGAAAAAGAAGGGTGAGTAGCCTCATAAAGACCCAACTACAGTTGAGGAAGAAATAAAGCAAGAAATGGTTGAAGAATTTAAGACCATCACTCCTCAGCAAGGAAGAGACATGGTGGGGAAGGCTGGGTTACTTATTCTCCCTGAATGGGATATAGCAGATGCTCTAGTCCTGGAACCAGTAAGAAAGGAGACTAAACCTATGGAGGGAGTCAATTTCAGTAAAGACAATGCTGCATTAGTTATGTGGTCTCTAAAAAGAGATGAAAATAAGAAGAAAAAGGACACCTCAATGTCAAGTTACCTTGGGGGGATGATGGTAAAGAGGGTGCAGACTACTGGGGTAGTGGAAATTGCTAGCACTGTACTAGAAACTGCAAAATTTAGTGTTGCAGTGGCAGAAAGGGAAGCTAAGGAAAAGGCAGATCTCCAGGTTAAATTGGAGACAATTTTGAAAGCTTACACTAATGCTCAAGAAGAGGTAAGGAACATAGATAGCATCATTGCTAAATAGCAGAAGCAACTAGCAGGACAACATCATCATGGTGAATCCTCAACACTGATGATTTCCTCTTCTCCTGCCAAACCTCCACCTACCAGTCCTATTATTGAGTTCCCACCATCTCCAGCACCTTCTAGCTCCCAGATGATTGAGATTATTCCTCAAGAGTTAGAGAATCTAAAACAGGCCCAAGCTATGTATGCAAAGAAGTATGAGGATAGAGTGAAGGCCACTATCACTAGTTTTGTAGATACCGTGAATGCCTCATTGCTATACAATAATGTAAGTAAAATTTTGGATATATGGAATGAGCTCAGGGGAGACAAGGCCATATTGACACCTATTTTTGACAAATGGAGGCCTAGGGAGCAAGATTTAGAGTTTATGTGTGTATCTTGTGATGAAGCAAGAGCCAATCCTATCATTAGATCCACTTCTGACATCACTAAAGATTTAGTATAGTTAGCAGTAGGGGTGGATAATGTTGATAGGAAAGTTAATTTGTGCAAAAAGGAATATGCTAATCAAGTTTTTGAGTTTCGCCCAAGAGTTTTTGCTAGCTTGGATCAATTGAAGGACAAACAAATGTGGCTTAAGGAGATAGAAGCCAAACTATCAGCAAGAATTAAGGGAATTATTGATCTAGATGATGCTTCTTTCTTTGTTGTAACAATACAGGAGATAGAGAAAATTAAGGCACATTATAGTTTTCTCAATTCAGAAGTCAACAAAATGAGAAACTCTTGGACAAGGTTGACTAAGGCTATGGCTAAAGTGATTAATTTCTCATGGCTGACAGATGATGTGTATGATGAGTGGAAAAAAAAATATGCCACCCATGATCAGGAACAGTTGGGGAGCACCCCTGAAAAGGTAGAAGAGGTTACAACCAAACAGCCTGTTGAAGAAGCTGCAGAGGCCGAAAAGAACTTGTAACTATTTTTGTGATAGGCTTGTAATTTCTTTGTTTTGAAAGAAATGATTGTAACAAACTCTCCTCGAAAAGTCCAAAGCTTTGTGCATCCATGTTGTTATAAATGGATACCAGGACTAGAGGAAAAGGGATCGCAAAAGAATTGTAAGAAAACACTGTAGAAATTTATCTCAGCTTGTCTGAGTCTAATGGGGAATATTCAACAACTTCTTGTAATATTTTTCTGAATATAATATCAATATACAGACCATCGGTTTTGAGTAAATCTTTGTGTCATCTTCCAAGTGTGTTTACGATTTGTTTACTGTTTTCATTCTGAATAATCCAAGGTTATTTTGTTTGAATGGGGTAGCAAGGCTATTTTCAGTAGATGTGCTCACTGGCTTTTCTCTTTAGGAGGGAAATTAAAGATGCGGGGATCACTCATACCAGTAAATTCTTTGGGAGAAACTTTGAATCTTGATGATCATAGTTTAATTTGGGATGCATAAATTCTTATAAGTGTTAGGCATGTATAAGGATTAATAGAAACCAAGCTAATGGGATGCGTAAAGATATTTTGTTTGAGGAGTATTATCTGAGTTTTAGATGACTCTATGACCTTGGATAAGGCACTGGTATTGATTGAAATTGTTTATTGCATGTTTTGTTGATCGAAATACTGAATTTGAGTATAATTTTCATTCCTTTGTTTCAGTTAGTTTCAAGGTGAATAGATCCACTGGTTTTCTAGAATGGTTTGCTGTGGATTTATCTTTTGAAAGTGTGAATTCGGTTCACAAAGGTATACCCACCTGGACTCTGAATAAGTCCAAAGTGTAGAAGGTTGAATCAAACCTTGTCATATGTTGTCCTAAGAGTTTCCTTCCCCTTAACATCCCTCTTGCGCAGAGTTTGATCATCTTATTATAAGGATGTTGAAGTGAGTCAGATTTTGAAGACAATAGTACCAGGCTCTGATACCAATTGTTGGGATTTGAGAACACTAAGAGGGGGGTGAATCAATATTCTACTGGAATGAACAACTTTTAACTTTCTAAACCATGCATGTATGTATCGGTAGACAAATAAGCATATAACAAGAAGCAAATAAACCATCCACATAAATGAACACCATAACACTTAGAATTTTATACATGGAAAACCTCAATGAGGAAAAACCATGATGGGATTTGTGACCCACAATATCAGTTCACTGGCCATATGAAATGATATTATATATAATAGGGGCCTGCACTTGCAAGAAGGCACACTTCCTAGAGCACATTGCTCATCACTAAAGAGCCTCACTGACTACAAGCTTTTTGCCAAAGTAAATTACTGAAAATGAACTCAGGAGTGTATCTGCTATGCTAGATAGAGTTCTGGTTCTTGTTCTGCTTTGTACTAGTTCACAAACTTGAACTATTACCGGTATTACTTCTCCTGCAAGAATGCTTTCCAAGCTATATGTAGATCATTGCATGATATAATGTTTGCATACAAAAATGATCTCCATACATATATTTCGCATCTCACAGTTCTGCTATACCTATATATGTCTATCATCTATTCCATCAGAATACCATCAGATTAAATTGACCTAGTAGACTGAATTATATAACTATTACATGATATACCTTATGTTAGCTTACAATGAATTTACAAAAGATATTCAATGTTGGCGTCGACAATAATTACAAAATGATTTACTAAATAAATCTTCCTTGATGTCAACTTCCTTGAAGTGTTGATGCCGGTGCCAGTGCTAGTGTACACCTGAATGCTTCCAATGCTGGTATCTGTCAGTATATGCCTCCTAGTGCTATTTTGTGACTTCCATCAGATCTTGTTGCCATCAATGACAACAAAATGAATCCAATGAGTGTCAATTGCCAACAATTTTATATTGTAATTATCTTTGTAAGACGACATAAGGCATGATAAGTTGTATAGGGTATATAGATCAGTTGGATTAGATCATTTTGTGATAGGAGATTATGGATATGAGAATGTGATATAATGTGAAATATATCAAAGAGATTACGTATGTGAGCATATTTATGCAAGGGTTATTTTGGTAAAGGGTTTAGGGTTTCAGACCAGAACTGACAAAGCTAAAACCAGAACTATATTCTAGCATAGAAGATGCTATCTTAGCAGTTAAACACTTCTCTGGATTATATTCTAGATTTATATGTAGTCAGTGAGGCTCCATTTGTGATTGAGTAGTGTTCTCTAGGCTATAAGTCTTCCTACAAGTGCAAGCCCCTTATATTTTGTAATCTCTTCATATGGCCAGTGGATTGATATTGTGGGTCACAAATCCCACCGTAGTTTTTCCTCTTTGAGGTTTTCCACGTATAATTTTGTGTTAGGATTCTCATTTATGTGATTGGCTTATTGGTGTTTTTAGTTCTTTCAATTTTGTATGTACCGATATACCAGTTGGTGTATGCATGTTTTAACATGGCTAAATTTGATCATTCCGGTATAACACTGATTCACCCCCCCTGATGCAGAGCATCATGAAAAACATCAATAAAATAACCATTATCAAATATTCTCCATAGATATCAATCCATAATGATTTTAGATCCATATATTATGCATTAAATCTGAATCATTTAAACCCTTCATCTATTCATTTCTTGCAAATGAAAACCAAGAATTTTCCCAAACTATGAAATTTACTCTATTCTGGTCATGAAATTATAGTCATGAAAAGTCATTAATAATTCTTAAAATATTAATCACTAGGACAATCTCTCTAGTAAAATTCTATAGATTCTAGTTATAAAACATCCCTTCAAGTTATAGAAAGATCCAACAGTTAAATCCAAAGTTATGATGATTTTTCCAAAACTAGTCGCCATGAATCAGGGTTTTGAGTAGTTCCAAACGGTTTTCACCAAAACACTCATAACTTTCTCAAAACTAAATGAAATCAACTCAAACCAGAATCAATGGAAATATGATTCAATATACTACACTATAATTATATAAATACACTTGTTTTCAGGCTGTACATGGTTGTACCAGGCATGGAAACAAGAGGAAAAACTTTCAAGACCACAAAACAAGAGATTGAAAACAATGAAAATATGATACCAAAATGTTTCCAATGCTTTTCAATTCATTCTCCAATTTTTACACACTCTTATGAATGACCATTACAGAGGTTTTATATTCTTCTCATCTTCACATGGAAGTTACAACTACCCAACTTCCTCTTATGACCATACAACTTCCCATTTTGGTCTTTTTACAACTTTTACAACTTTTGACTCAAATGACTTTAAACCTTCAAAAGAACCTTCAAAATATATTAGGATGGAATAATAATGTATTTTTGTCACCATTTTACTCCTCAAAGGTTATTTTATACAAGTTTTACCAAATGACTAATTCAAGACCTTATTAGGACAACTTGGACAACTCATTACAATGCGTTCTTTTAGCCTTACATATTTATTCATATTGACTCAAATGACATTACAAATGAAAATGCAATTGAATATACTTATGAATTGATTTTTATCCTCTTATAGACTCCTTTTGTGCCTTTGTGTTAGGTTCTCCTACACCACCCCCTCTCAGTGTTATTGGATTCCAACAATTGGTATCAGAGCCTTATGCCTCAGAGGAAGTTTAACAACTTGAAGATCCTGAATCCAGAATCCATGGATATGGGTTTGGAGAAGCAACTTGAGATGGCACTTGAATATTATGATGTTGAAAGGTTGAAGAACTTAAAGCTACAAGATGAATTGAATTCTGCTAAGGAATTCATTCTTGTCCTACAAGAGAGGCTATCATTTGTTCAAGCTAGGAGGAAGAAACTTTTGCAAAGTCAGGATGATGAAGAAAAAGATGCACTTAAGGAAAAATGTTAGAAATTGAGTCAGGAGAACATGGTTATGATCAATGAAATGCAAGTTATAACTATGAGAAAGTGTAAGGATATTGAGGACCGAAATAAAAAAGAAGAAAATCTAGTTGTATCCTTGAAGAACAAATTTGAAGAATGTGGTAGGTTGGTTCATGAGAATGATATGTTGAGAGCTGATTTAGTACAATCCCAGATTAATGAACAAGATCTTGAGAAACAAATAATAATTTTGAGAGAAGATTTAACTACTGCAAGTGAGTATAAATAAAATTTCAAGATTAGCTCAACACAGGCTAGATGAGTTATTGAAGAGACAAAGGCAGATTGCAGATTCTAGTGGACTTGGATTTGAGCAAGGACAGAGTTTCGGTACTTCTAATGAAGATCAAAAGAATAAAGCACCGGTAAGGAAATTTAATTCTTATAAATTTAATGGTAGATGTTTTGTTCATAATAGATTTGGTCACATGGCTAGACAATGTAGAAAAAGAGCAAATCAAAACCTTGATTCTGCTCTCGGTAAATGTTCTAAATGCAATAAGTATGGTCATAAGATATAAGATTGTAGAATGAATGTTAAATGCTATGCATATGGAGAGTTTGGACATATGGCTAATCAGTACAGGTCAAGCAATTATATTGGTTTTAGAAAAGAAATTCAAAGGAACAATGTTACATGTTATGCATGTAATGAGGTTGGACATATTGCTAAATTTTGTATAAGCATAAATCCACTGGTTGGTAATGGAGGATCAAATGAGAAAGGGAAAGAGAAGGTTAGTGAAATATGGAAAGATCATACTCAAAGATGGGTTAGGAAGATTTAAGAACAATCATTAGATGGAAATGCACCAATCACTTATCTGGCAGAAGAGGTTGCTGCTGCACCAACATGTAGCTCATCCGGTAACTGAGGCAGATGCCTTAGGGGTAGGCAAAATTCATGAAGATGTTGCATATGCCCCAGGAAGAGGTTCTAGAAGATGTTCCAAACATTGGAGATGCTTATCTGGCATGGATATGTTCTATTCAAGATTTGGTATCTTTCACCGACATTAATTTATGTCAATGAAAGATTAAGGTTTTTCTCAGAGGTTAAAAGGTCAAACTCACTTCATTATTGATCACCTTGCATTTAGAGATATTTTAGAGTGATTAAGAGTGACTAAGAGAAATAAAAGGCATTTCAGAGCAATCGGATTTCTTCTTGAGCGATTTCACCGATGACTGGAAGAATTTGTTAAGGATTTTCATCGAAAGTGATCAACAAGTATTTATCTTTAAACATGGAAGCGAGATCATCATCTATTCCTATCTTTGTTGCAAACCCGACTGTAGTAGAGGTCAAGGACCACCCTAGGCCAATTTTCAAGTGATATTCGCATGTGGCTACCCTGGAAGATTTAGTTGGAGCATTTTCTCATGTTCTGGAGGGAGTTGTCTATGTTGAAAATGTTAGGGCATACATACACTATCACATTGAGGACTTGGGAACATCTAAAATAAAGGGAATGTACACGAGTGAGTTGATTGGAGAATTTAGAAAGTTGAAACTAGCATAAAAGCACATTGAATACTTAGGGTTACTGACATTCTGGACATCCCAGAATTTGAATATGAGATAATTAGGTATGTTTTAAGCAGAGTACATGGGGATTTTATCTGGTTGGATAGACCTTACAAGATCACCAAGGAAGTCATCAGGGCAATCATTGGTTTACCATCCATTAGGCAACATCCCGATAAGAAGGTTTCAAATGATTTTGTGAAAAAAATCACTAGTGCAAAATCTGATAGGAGATCTATGAGAATAAGCACTATTATAGACACAAACATCAGATTCAATAGCATGATCATCAAGTATAAGGTAACTCAGTCAAATCGACTGAATTCTATTTACAGTTCCTGCATTTTCGTTACATACAAAATGATGAGAGAAAATGTGAAATTGGATCTATGCAGTTGGATGTTAGATGAGTTATTAATAAACCTAGGAAAGATTAAGGGAGAAAATAAGGGAAACTTCTGGTATGGCAACTTAATAGTCTTCTTAATGTTGTTTTTAATGAATGATACACCCAGTTTTGGTAAAAGGCAATGGGCATTTGACATACCGGTAGGGAGACAATTGAAATAGTCAATTGCTACTTTAGGCAGCTAGAGAGATGATAAAATATGGGGATATTTCAAAGGTTTTAGAAATCTATGAAGTCTAGGGAAAGGGTTCCTAAGAATATTGTTAAAAAATATTCAACTGACATATGCTTCATGGGGAAGAAGGATGAAACACTTATGCAAGCAGTTAAGCCCCAAAATATTTAGATTGAGGAAATGGGCTATGAAGTGGATGCACAGATTCTTGAGGCTTATGCAAAAATGTTGATTGATGCACCTATTGATGAGGTAGAGAAGCCCTGTGGTACTGCGAAACAAAAATCACAAGAGGTTGAAATAGAGTTCAACCAGAAGAAGAGAGAAAATCAGGAAGGAAAGGCTAGAAAATTTGTTGAGAAGGTCTCATAGGATATTAAAGAATTAAGTGATGTTGTCTCGGAGAAAGGCAAGAAGAGGAAGAATCCAAAAGTACACATTGAGCCTGTTACAACAGAGTCCAAATCTGAGGATGACACACCCTTGGCATTCAAGAGGATTGTAAGGAAGAAAACATAGGAAACAAAGATAGAAGCTAAAAATCAATCGGTTAGGAAGGTTACATTCAAAATACCGACATGAAAGAAAGCACCAAACGAAACACCTTCAGTTGCATCCGGTACTGCAAAGAGGAAGAAGAAGAATGACATTAATACATCTATTGAATTTGGTAATGTACCACCTAAAACTTGTGTAGGGTTAGTAGATGAAATCACTAAGGATGGCATGTTAAAGAATGTACAGTTTTACTATGATTGTTTAGAGGATGATGAACAAAAAGAGAGGTAGAGGAAGCAGTAATATTGTATTTGGATATTTATAAGAAATCCTTAATAGAAATTGAAAATCAAATACCGATAAAGTTATATAATATGTTAGATGCTAGAAGACTGTCAGCAATGCAAGCAGATAAGCATATCAAAATTCAAGAGTTATTATCTGTTTGTGTTACTATTTCTCTAGAGGAAATGGAAAGGACATTTGAGGTGGCGGATAGAAAAGTCTTTAATAGAAAACATAGAATAACTATTCTGATTCTAGGAATTGTAAATGAAATAATAAAGGAGACCCAAAAGGCATGGGTTAAGTTCTTTGGAGAGAACATAGGATTCTTTACTTCACTAGAATCAAAGATAGACACTGTAGACACCCCAATTGAAGGAAAAGGGAAGGGGATTATGGGTACTTCACCCTCAATTTTGAAGAACATTAAGATAGTGGAAATCAAGTCCCCGATAAATACAAATGTACAGACAAATGTTGAGATACCAACTAATATAGAGAATGAAAAAGTTAATGATGTACATGATACTTGTTTTGAGCATAATAGTCCTCTAGGTACAAATGTATAGGTTGAGGCTACATTCCTATAGAGGAACCAACAATTATGGAGACTTCACCAAGTGGCGAAGCCACTAGTGCAAGTGAGGAAGCTATAAAAGATAAATCATCAGAGGAGAAGAAAGGGGAATCTGACAAGGAACCGGTAGTAGGTCCATCATTGTTGTCAATTGACACCTTGCAGGTGGAAAAGAAAAACATAAACTAGATAACTCCTATTGAACTCATGGTGATGGAAACACAAAAAATAATGAAGGAGGGATCTACAGATAAAGGGATTATTGATCAGTCAATCACTTTTTGACATAGACTAGTCCCAGAGTGGAAGATTGACAATGAAGCGAGCCCATCCAAGAATATTAAGACAATTATTGAGAATATTTCAAAGGATTTTCAATCCTTATAGTATATTTCAAACCGACAAGCACTGGAGAGGTTCACTCAGGCTAAGAGAGCTGCATTTGATCAGGTGATTGAATCTGAGAAGAAGATGATTGATGAAAAACTGAAACTGATAGAAAATTGGTTGAAGTAGTGTACAAATATTTATAGGGTATGTTGTAACACTGATATAATTACAGTTAATGTGGATAAGAAGATAAAAGAATTTCAGGAGAAAATTGCAAATATAGCTAATTCTTTTGATGGATTGGCTTCATTAACTACATCCATTGATGGTCAAATTTTGATTTTAGAAGCCCAAATTTATGTTCTTGAGAAGGAAAGAGAAAAAATTATAAGAAGAGCCAGAAGTATGAGAGGCTTGCTTAGTCCCCAATTGGATTCACTTAGTGTACATAAGAAAGAATGTATGAATATGGTGGGAAAGCCCACACCGTCAGAGGTAAATGAGAAAGAATCATTTGAACATATATTAAGTGGACTTGTATCTATTTTTGACACTTTCAAAACTAGTTGGGATACTTAGCTTGAGCTATTGGAGAAGGCCTATCCAATTTTTTTTTAATTTGTAAGCTTCGATAAGATATTTTTGGTATATTCATTGTACAGGTTTTTTGGATCTTTGACATTCTTTTTAGATATTTTTATGGCATTGATGTCAAAGGGAGAGTAATATAGATGTGAAAAAGAATAGAAGGAGTTGTATATATTAGGGGGAGATATGGAGATATGGAGATGTGAAGTATTTTTCATTAATGAATATACTGCTCAGGGGGAGCAGGCAGGATGGAACCGACAGATGAAACCTTGATAATTTTTCACATGAGTGTTGCCATCAATGCCAAAGGGGGAGGTTATTGGAAATTGACACTCAATTGGTTGGTTTCACTATGTTGTCATTGATGGAAACATGGTATCTTATTCCGGCTTCATGTTTTGGTTCAGTTGTGTACCGGTAGGCACTCATAGACACTACACCGGTACTGAAATTGATAGGATAGAAGGATTTCTTTGGTTACTGACAATGTAGGCTGACATGGTTTAGAATATGGTTATCGATATTAGAGGCTGACATCTCTTGGATTCGACATCAGAAATTGTTTTTAATATTCTTGCATTTATGTTATCTAGTCGACATGTCATTTGATACTGTAATTATCTTTGTAAGTGGACATAAGGCATGATAAGTTATATAGGGTATATAGGTCAGTTGGATTAGATGCTATCTTAGCAGTTCAACACTTCTCTGGATTGTAGTCTAGATTTATATGTAGTCAATGAGGCTCCATTTGTGATTGAGCAGTGTGGTCTAGGTTGTAAGCCTTCCTACAAGTGTAGGTCCCTTATATTTTTGTAATATCTCTTCATATGGCTAGTGGATTGATATTGTGTGTCACAAATCCCACCTTGGTTTTTCCTCTTTGAGGTTTTCGATGTATAATTTTGTGTGTTATGATTCTCATTTATGTGATTGGCTTATTGGTTGCTTTACTTCTTTCAATTCTATATGTACTAGTATACCAATTGGTGCATGCATGTTTTAATGAGGTTAAAATTGATCATTTTGGTATAAAACTAATTCACCCCCCTCTCAGTGCTATTGGATTCCAACATACATGACATAACATGGACCTAAATCAAATCTCCAAACATGCAACACCACCGGAAATCACACCAATATCAACTGCATAACACAAAGAACATCACCGGTTTAGCAAAATCACCAAGAACTTGCACAATGATCAATGTAGATCATCAAAACAAATAGGAAAAACCATCAAGCATGTTAGAATCATCAACAATAGCTGCACCAACACCACTTATCAAATCTTCATCGATCAACATAAAAAATCGAGAACACTCAACCAACAACAATTGTCATGAAGAAAATATAACTTGCAGGGCACCCAATCATGAACCATCTGAAATGAAGATACATAAAACCATCTGAAACAATATCCCAAAATCTTAGATCAACATCTGATCACACTATAATATACTAAAGGAAATACTGAACTCTACAAAGCACTGATCAGATAAACAAATTGCAAAACTAGATCATCTGATATGATCAATTAAGCTTCTCAGATCACCAACACTAGTACAAAAGAATATAATGATACTAGAAACACTCCATAAACCATACCATAAGCACAAGAAACCAATCTACAATCACCAGAGTGGGAATATGTTGACATCAATGACAACAACATATCCTAGTAGCAACAATGTCCAACACTATTTGGTGCCCATACTTCACTAGTTGACTTCCTTACATCTTGCATAGGAGATTAAAATAAAGAGAAGGGCATTATTTAATTACTGTTTTCTTAAATATAGATGCATCACACACAAGCTCTTCAATTTCACATCATGGTCTATAAAAAATTATTCTCATATGCATAATATGAACACTACACCTTACTATTCATAAGAAAAGCAATGTAACCAACTAATCTTATAAACATAGCATTAGTTAAGAGAATAAACACAATCTTTTCTCATTCTAAAACATACTCATTATATATATAGGGAACAACCTTTAACATCCAGGCAAGCACTAGAAATTACAAGGCAATCATGACCGCATAGAATCATATAGACATATCTCTTATCTAGAAAACAAGCATAAGAATGAATACACATATTGCATACAATTCTAATTTATAGAAGAGATTAGGGAGAAACACAAAGCATAGACATCTAAGGTCTCCAGGGTTCCGATGACCCTTTTCCATCTCAAATCTCAAGGGATAACTTAAGTCAAAAGAACATTTTAGCACACTACACATCACTAAGAGCACCAACCTTAACCAGAGATCCCAATGTTTGCAACACAGGCTCTGATACTAGATGTAATGCCCACCAAAATACACTAGAGAAAATAAAGCAAACTAGCATACTAATCAAGATAATTTTTTTTAGTAACATCTAATGCAACACATAACATCATATATGCAATATAAATTAACATCAATTAACTCATAATCATTATAAACTTGAACATGTCACATTAACTAATTACACAAGCAGAATAAACATATCATAATATTCACTATCATCTCCCTATGGTTACTCTATGTCATTACTTACTCTACTAACATAGGAAATAGCAATCTAACCATTTTCGTTATGACTCTTAACATCCTTAATTATTATTCATGCACCTATGCAATACACTTAGTATTTCTTACTCATTAACTATGCACATGCAACTCAATTATTTCTATCCTTCATGGTATGCAACCTACATACTCATTTGACTAATATGATATGCCACTCTTTTCAATACAAGACCAATCCCTTTTCCTTATGTTCATTTTATGCACCAAGTCCAAATCTGCCTAAAGTCCTTAATTATTTTCTATTAACATGATCTGTACTCTCCTATAATGATAATGCATAAACATAATTTCCTTTCTTATCCAATACTTCCATATCTACTCATGATTTCATAACTCTAGAATGATCTTTTTGCTTTACATGATTCCTAAGTGCATAATGCAAAATTCATAAAGTCCTTCTTAAACCAATCATCTAAAATGCTATACATGGTCCCTTGTTTCTTTCTAACACAACCATATATGTGTTAGATACTTGATTAGTCTCAAAGACATTGAGAGGGGGGGTGAATCAGTGTCTAACCGGTAAACAAAAGATTTAAACTTGTTTACAACTTTATAACCTAAATTAATATACCGGTAAGGAAATAATAATGCAGTAAAGAAAAATAAAAGTATAACCATCAATGCACACCATAACACAAATATTTTTGGCGAGGAAACTCGATAGGGGAAAAACCTTGGTGGGATTTGTGACCCACAATATTTACTCACTAGCCAATATGAATAAATATTACTTATACAATAGGGGCCTACACATGCAAGAGGGCCAACAACCTAGAGCTCATTGCTCAACAACAAAATGGAGTGCCACCGACTACAATTGGATGGTTAAATCCAATGACAATGTACTGCTCAAAATAGCATCTAAAATACTAGATTCAGTACCAGTTTAAGGTATGTCAGATACCTCTACCATAAACCTTGCTTCGCTCTGCTCTACTCTTATTCACTCACAAAATAATTTCATCATAATGCATATATAGTTATTCTCTCTTATATACTGCTTAAATTCATTTCCTAATTACATATCCTTTCTTACATTACAAAAGACTTACAAGATCTCATACATATATGAGTCTTTACAATACATCATGTCAGCTATAAAATATAATTACAATACAAAACAATATTATTTCCATGTCGGCTTAGAGTGTCGATGTGATCTACTATCGGTGTAGACTAGATGCTGGTGTGAATAACCTTGTAGTGCTTGTCGGTGCCGGTAGATGATGTATGTTTCCGTTGTAACCTATGAACCATACTACCAATTGGTTGCCATCAATGAAAACATCAACTATTCTCATCTAAGTGTATAATGCCAACAATATCCCCCTTTGGCATTCATGGCAACACTCATGAGAAAAAATCCAAAAATTGATATCCAAAAATTGAGTGTGCTCCCCCTGAGAAAATGATCTCCTTCTATACTTTTTTATCATACACCACTACTCCCCCTTTGACATCAATGACAAAGGATGCAAAAAGAATCAAAAGAATTCAAAATTTACCTAGATACTTGTAATTGGTTATGTACAATCTGAAAAATATCTGCCAAAACCAAGTTAAGACTCTGCAAAAACTTAGTACTATAAGAAATTATGGTCTCTGTCCATCGGATCATCTCGATCAGATAATGCATTTGTTGCTCTGGTGATCTATTTCCTTGAATAGATGCTTTAGACAACTCATTCCAATGTGTTAGTAAGCTGTCCAATCTACGAACAAGTTTTTTCTTCAACTCCCGAGTTTTCATTCTTAGCCTTGCTTTCTCCCTTTCCAATTTCTCAATCATCTCTTCATAGATTGCCATTTCTTGATCCAAACTTGAAGTAGGTTCTAAAGAACCTATCATATTATCAGCTATATCAACAATTTATTTTTGTGTTTTTCTTATTTCCTTATCAATATCTTCTATTAAATGGTGAGGCTTACACGCTTCCCCGTATAACTCTTTGTATTCTAGAATGGTAGAATTTAGTGTTGGTAACAAAGAATCAATTTGTCTTGTACAATCTTTAATTGTCCTATCAAAGAATTCATCTTTCTCCTTATTCACCCTTTCCTTAATGGCTTCTTCATTTATTTTATCCATAGTTTGAATGTTAGAAGCAATGAATTTGGACAATGTGTCCAATTTACCTAAAGATCCATCAATATGATCAACTTTACATGCCGGTGCAATCATTTGCAAAATTGGTAAAGTATCATCAATGACCTTAAATGCTAAGGCATTGCATTCTGTGATCTTCTTTATTGAATTTAAAAGTACATCTGTAACATTCTTTTGTCTATAATCCATAGTGGAGGTGCTAGACGGAGTGCTAGGTTCTACAGTTGGTTTCTTATCTTCTTCAGATGTCTGCACATTAACCTTAACCACTTCTGCTATCTTGCTTCCATCATTGACCTCTTCTTTATTCACCATTTCTTCCTTATTCTCACTTTTGTTTTCAACCTTATTTTCATCCTTATTATCTACCTTTCTAACTTTCGGTTTAGATATACTCTGTTCATGCTTTTGCTTCTGCTTCTACTGATATCTCAATATTGAGCTGAGTATCATCAGGGATGGTTTTTGTTTTCTTAACTTTAGCTGATTCCTTATCCATGACAATGTTAAAGTCCCAAGTGTCCACATTCATAGTAAAAAGAATGTCTGACTTTGGATCTATGTCATCTTTTGCCATTTCCTCTACCTTCTCTTCAGGTTGACTATCAGTTTGTGCCAGTGGAGGAAGGTTATCCTTGATCATGATATCAAGTACACTTCCAATTTTCCTTTTACCTTTATCTTTCTGATATACTTTGGTAAATGATATATCCATTTTCTATCTATCTTTCTCTTCTTTCTTCTCTCTCTCAATGAAAAATATATGCCCCTTATCCACTATTTCATCTGCTATTTCTTTAACTCTATCAGCCATAAGACTAACTTGCTGGTGACCACTCACAAAATTTTTTCTATTGGCTTCAGATATTAGGTCATCAATTTCCTTCTTGGAATTAACAAGATGCACAAGTAATAGAGCTTCTACCTTTAGATTCTTGTCAAGCTCCATGACAAACATTCTCTTAGCCTCTAATCTTAAGTATAAATCATTTGGCAAAACACCTATGACCTCTATGAGAAATTTCTTGTATATATCTAGGTATAAAATAATAGTTTCTTCTATGGTTTTCTTATCTAAATCATTGAAAGAATGATAAAATTTATTTACATTACTAAGGTTACCATCTTGGGTGATTTCATTGATCAACTCTTCTGGTGTAAGAGTATCAGGTGCCTTAGGTTCAGGTTTCTTCTTTGGAGTCACTTTCTTCTTCAGACCACTAGGCTCTCTTATAGCCTGTTGTTTCTTTCTCTATGTCCTTGACTTCTTGGGAGATGGAGAAGGTGCCAGTGAGGGTTTTCTTTTCTTCTTGTCCACTCTCTTGAATTCAGCTTCCTGATCAGTGTTAGAATCAGATGAAGTAGTCACAAGGGAAATGTGAGCTACCAGATTCTACTCTAATTTACTTTCTTTCACACTAGCAACAATACCAACAAGATTCATCAATCCTTCTTTAACATCCTTTACCAACTTAGAAGCATATTTCATTAGTTTCTATATCTTCTTCCTCTACTTCATCATAGCAACACCACTTTTAATAGTTTTAGCATTACCAAATATCTCCTTTGTTGGTTCCGATGGAGCATCTAGGAGTATTTTAGCATATGAATCTAAGATGTGTGAATCCACCTCATATCCCATCTATGTAATCTAGATAGTTATGGGTCTAACTGCATCCATCCAAATTTCATCTCTTTTCACTATAAAGCATATCTGTTTATCATATTTATCCACAATGCTTTGGGGAATCCTTTCCCTTTGTCTCATTTTAACTTGGAAATTATTGAAATAGTCTTTCACCAACTCATCACCATCAGATCCCATACTGGAAATTTCCCCCTTTATCTATTTTCCAATAGAAATATCATAGGCAAAATACTTATGTCCTATACCAGTAATCTCTTTTGAAAAGTAAAGCATTAAACACACAACCAGACTTCCAAATTTAAAAATTCCTTTCTTATCACCTTTGATTTTGTGCAAATTCTCTAACAATTTATCCTTTAACCATTCACAGATGTCAATTTTAGCATTGTTTAATATCATATCATGAGCACTATGAATGCAAGAACTAGATACAAAATTCAGCCTATTAGTATGAGCAACTTTATATCCAATGACCATACTTGCAAATTTAACATTGTTATCTTTTATATCATTGACCCTAAGTGATCTATTGTCAAATGTAGTGCCGGTTAATCTCATAACCTCTTTGTTAGGGATTTTCTTCTTCTTGTCAGGCCTAGTTCTGATGGATGGTAAATAATTAATAGCCCTTATAGCTTCCTTAGTAATCTTAAAAACTGAGCCCAACCACATAAATTCACCATGAACCCTGCTAAGAACATAGCGGATGGTTGCATCTGAGAATTACGGCATATGGAGGATATCAATGAAACCTAAATCCTCAACTACCTTGTGTTCCGGTTTTACTACCCCATTCTTGTCAATGATAACATTCATGTACATGTTCTTCAAATCTTCAAACCCTAAACTTTCAATATTACAATGTATGTATGCCCTAGGGTCTTGAACAAACGCAGCTCCCTTAGGGATTCTAGAAAATGCACCAATGGAATCATCCAGTTTTGCTATCTTAGGAATGATTTTGAAAATGGGTCTAGGTCATTTTATGTTCTCCACAATGGTAGGGTTTGCTACAAATTCAAGAACGGAGGATGAAGAAGCCATTGTGAAAGATAAATACCTTTTAACTCAGAAATCCTTGAATGCTCTAAAAGACCTTTGCTTCTTTGCCTTTAGAATGCCTTTGCTCAATTTCACTCTCTTTGAATGCTTGGATGCTTGGTGAGTTGAAATGAGAAGTTATAGTGCCTTTATAACCAAAAATTAACTTACAACTGCAATAAATTTTTCGCCGATGAAGTGAAAACTCCACATATCTACCGGTAAAGAAGAATTATGACTTCTTACCACCAACCAAGGGTAAATGCATGATTTTCAATTTGTTGCCTTACCCCTAAGGATTATTCCTTAGTTAGATGAAGAATCTCTTGCTGGTGCATGATTGCTTTGTTTTGTCGGTGCAGTGATAGATTCATCATTCCTCTGATCTCTTTGCCTAATCCATTGTTTAGAAAATTCTTGCTTGATTTGAGTCACCTTTTCTTTGCCTTTGTCATTAGATCCTTTAATGTTTACTAGTATAGTCTTACTTCTATAAAATTTTGCAATATGCCCAATCTTGTTACATGCATAACAAGTTATATTGTTTCTTTGAATAGCTTTTTCATAACCTTGACCGGTTTGAGTTCTGCATTGATTAGGTAAATGTCCAAATCTACCACAAACATAGCATTTCACATTCATTCTGTAATTGTCTGAGTTATGACCATTTTTGTTGCATTTGGAACATTGACCGGTGGGTAAATTTGTATTCTAATTATTCCTAAATCTATACTGATTTGCTCTATGACCAAATTTGTTGCAATTAAAACATTTCCCATTGAATATATAAAAATTAGGTTGCCTTACCGGTTTGCTACGATCATGATTGTTTGCAGTCCCAGAACTTTTTCCATGTTCAACTCTAAGTCCAACTGTTTCTCCATCAGGTTTCTAACTTTTCAGCATATCATCAAGATTATCTGAACTCTTCTTGAATTTGTCTTTGTATTCATTTGCAATGACCAACTCTCTTCTAAAGTGCTAACTTGTCTCTTAAGTTCCTCTTTGTCATGTTGCATGTAAATCAAATTTGTTTTAAGCATATCATTTTCATAACTAAGCCTTAGAGATTCATCTGATCTTTCATTAAGTCTTCTGGCCAAATCTTCTTCATTCCTCTTTCTATATTTAATATCCTTGCATAATCTCATGGTTAAATCTTGCATCTCACTCTTCATGTTACTGTTCTCTTGTCTTAATTTCTCTACAATATCTCTGAGAGTTTCCTTTTCTTCATCATCTTGATTTTGCAATTGCACATGTAATTATTTTCTCTTATTATTTTCTATAACCAGGTTATCTTGAAGTGCTTTTATGAATTCCCAAGCAGTTCTGAGTTCATCTTCTAGTTTGATATTCTTCAATTTTTCTGCATCAAAATCTTCAAGAGCTCCTTCCAACTATTGTCTCAAACTTTCCATCGGTACTAGTTTCAAAATCTTCCTCAAGTTGTTAGGCTTCTACAAATAGAGGACTAGGCCCTGATACCAATTGTTAGATACTTGATGAGTCCCAAAGAAACTGAGAGGGGGGTGGTAAATCAGTGTCTAACCAGTAAACAAAAGATTTAAACTTGTTTGCAACTTTATAACCCAAATCAATATACTAGTAAGAAAATAATAATGTAGTAAAGAAAAACAAAAGTATAACCATCAATGCACACCATAACATAGATATTTTTGGCGAGGGGAAAAACCTCGGTGGGATTTGTGACCCACAATATTTAATCGCTGACCAATATGAATAAATATTACTTATACAATAGGGGTCTACACATGTAGGAAGGCCAGTAGCCTAGAGCTCACTGCTCAACAACAAAATGGAGTCCCACTGACTACAATTGGATGGTTAAATCCAATGACAATGTACTGCTCAAAATAGCATCTACAATGCTGGATTCAGTACCAGTTTAAGCTCTGTCAGATACCTCTTCCATAAACCTTGCTCCACTCTTCTCTTCTCTTATTCACTCATAAAATGATTACATCATAATGCATATATAGTTATTCTCTCTCATATACTGCTTACATTCATTTCCTTATTACATATCCTTTCTTACATTACAAATGACTTACAAGATCTCATACATATATGAGTCTTTACAATACATCATGTTGGCTATACAATATAATTATAATACAAAACAATATTATTTCCATGTTGGCTTAGAGTTCTGGTGTGATCTACTATTGGTGTAGACTGGATGCCAGTTTGAATAATCTTGTAGTGCCTATTAGTGCTGATAGATGATGTTTGATGCCGGTGTAACTTATGAGACATATTACTAGTTGGTTGCCATCAATGAAAACATCAACTATTCTCATCTGAGTGTATAATGCCAATAATATGTAAATGTCATTATCACATACACAATATCAGTTATCAACTACAAGTCCTATACTACAACAATCCTACTTACATAGGTTCTTCCCCATTATAATCTACAACCAATCTAATAATCATAACATACATGTAATGATGAACACATACAATAGATACAATTATATTATTTCCATTAACTAAGAAATATTCAAATACTTTGTGATGCACCCATGTCTTATTCTACTACTAGAGTCGTAACCTCATTCCTCATTAACTAAAATAATCTAGATCATTTCCTTCAGGTTAACTATGTTAGCAGTAGCCAAGAAGGAAGACTGAGAGGGGGCAAATTAGTCTTCACTGGAATAACAAACATAATCATAAAACACATGTCTGATAAATTGCAGTATTAATAGAGATAAGAAAATTGAAAGCACAACACACAACACCAAGATTTTGACGTGGAAAACCTGATTAAGGGAAAAATCACGGTGGGAACCTACCCACAATAAGATGATACTCTACAGTGGTATGTGAAAATATCACAATGGGGAATGCACATGCATTTAGGCACACTCCATAGATCTCACTACTCAAAAGATAATGGCCCGAAAGGCTACATCCCTTAGGGAAGTCTCACTAACTTATAATAAGATTTAGACTACAATCTGAAACAAATGAACTAAAAGAATAGCATCTCCAAATGTCTAATTACAGTTTCGGTTAAGCACATATGTGTGCTATGTAACCCTAATCTCTCCTTAAACTCAACATTGAAGGATAAATCTCTTCTTCACATATAAACCTCTCTTTGATAATGCAGACATAACATCAACACCTAAATTACATGAATATATCACCTATATATACAATTCATCAACCTTGATAACAAGGTCAGCTAAACCCTCAATCCTCAATTACAAAATTACATCACACGATAAAAAGATTGACCACCAGACTAATATAATGATTTACATAGCATAGCATGGTCCTAAATCAAATTCCCAAACATGCAACACCACCAGAAATCACACGAAGATCAACAAAAACTCTCTACACCACTAGGAAAACCACATAACACGAAAATCATTGCCGGTTGATAGAAACCACCAAAAAATCACACAACAATCAATGTAGATCACCAAAACAAATAGGAAACAACTAGAAAACACCAGCAAGCACGTTATAATCATCTAGAATAGCTACACCAACACCAGTTATCAAATCTTCATTGGTCAACATCAAAACGCTAAAAAACACAACCAATCAACAATTGTTACAAAGAAAGATAACCTGCGGAGAACCAAATCCTGATCCATCTGGAATGAAGATACAAAAGACCATCCAAAACAATATCTCAAAAAATCAGCACAATATCTAATCACACTGAAATATACCGGAGGAAATACCAAGCTCTGCAAAACAGTGATCAACAAACCAACCTTACAAACTAGATCATAAGATCTTCCCAATTTGCAATCATCAAAGCAATACACAAGAATATGTTGACATCAATCACAACAACATATCATAGAAGCAACAATGACCAACAATATCAAACAATCTCCCCCTTTGGCATTGATGATAACATATAAATGTGAAAAATAATCAATGCAAAGAAAGAAGATATCTCAAACAAACTCCCCAAGATTAGGACATATAAAGAATTTTTTCACATAATTTGTCTCCCCCTTTGACAACAATGCCAAATATCTCAAAAAAAAAAACCAAAATTACTCCCCCTATGAAACATGAATCTCTCTCCCCAAAACACAGACTACTCTAGAAAAGGAGCAACACCAACACACCAATCAGGATAAAAAGATAAGACTATGAAGTCCACCGAATTGATGCAACTCAATGCATCTAGTTCTCATCAGGAGGAGTAGATACCCCTAACTTTTCTCTCAAATAGAAAAATGTATTTGGAGGCAAAGTCTTAGTGAAAATATCAGCTATTTGTTCCTTAGTAGATACATATTCCAGCTTCACCTTCTCTTCACTGACTTGTTCTCTCAAGTAATGATATTTGATTGACACATGCTTAGCCTTTGAATGTTGCATCAGATTATTTGACATGTTAATAGCATTGGAATTATCTTATTATATAACACTAGGCTCATCATAAATAACTCTGATATCCTTCAATATTTGTTTCATCCAGACTACCTAAGTGCAACTCCTAGCAATAGCAATGTACTCAACTTCAGTAGTAGATAAGGACAAGGAATCTTGTCTCTTACTAGTCCATGAAATTAACTTCTTATCCAAAAATAATGCTCCACTGGTAGTGCTTTTCTGGTCATCAACATCACCAACCCAAAATGAATCAGTGTAGGCACATAGCATGAAATCATCATTCCTCGGATACCATAGACCATAATCTATAGTTCTCTTCAAGTATCTGAATATCCTCTTCACGACAGTGACATGGTTTTCTTTCGGATTAGCTTGGTATCTAGTAGCCATGCACACAACATGCATAATGTTTGATTTAGTCTGAATAAGATATAATAGTCCACCAACCATAGATCTATATAAACTCTGATTAGCTTTCAAAGATTCATCATTCTTAGTCAATTTACAACTAGTCATCATAGGAGTTCCAACTAGTTTGGAGTCATCTAACCCAAACTTCTTCAGTAGTTCCTTCACATACTTAGTTTGAGATATGAATATACCTTTTCCAGTTTGTGAAATCTGCAAACCTAAGAATAATTTCATCTCACCAATCACAAACATCTCAAATTCTTTCTGCATATCACCAACAAACTTCATACTCAAGTCATCATCACCTCCAAAGATAATGTCATCAACAAAGACTTCAACAATCATGATGTTATCATTTTCTATCTTAAGGTATAGATTATTATCTGCAACACCTTTAGTAAATCCCAATTTTAACAAATATTTATCTAGTCTAGCATACTAGGCTCTAGGGGCTTGTTTCAATCCATAAAGAACTTTCTTCAGGCTACATACCATGTCTCCATCATCTGACAATCAAATCCATTAGGTTGCTCAATGTAAACTTCTTCCTCAAGATCACCATTCAAAAAGAAAGATTTGACATCCATTTGATATACCTTGAAATCTTTATAAGTAGCATAAGCAAGCAACAATCTAACAACTTCAAGTTTGGCAACTAGAGCAAAAGTATCCTCATAATCAATTCCTTCTTTCTAAGAATATCCTTTGCAAACCAGTCTAGCTTTATTCCTGACAACTTTACCGAATTCATTCAATTTGTCCCTGAATACCCATTTAGTGCCAATAACACTTATCCTTATGTCAAGGCACAAGCTCCCTAGTATTATTCTTTTCAATTTGATCTAGTTCTTTTTCTATAGCTCTCATACAATTTTCATCTTTACAAGATTCAACAACATCTTTAGGTTCAACTTTAGAAATCAAGCATACATCTTCAACAAATAACCTTCTTCTATTCATTACACCTTTGTTCTTATCACCTATAATCTAATTTTCAAAATGATTCAGTCTTACATACCTTGGAGTCTTCTAATTGTTTTGATTATAAGGTTCCTGCACTTCTTCACCAATAGCAACAATATCCATATTAACTGTCTCTACTAGATCATTTTGCTTAGGCTCTTCAGTCTGAATAGGAGCTAAAACAATATGTTGTCCATCATCGTAACCACATGCTCTAATTTCTTTCCCAAGGTTCCCATCCACCTTTACATTTGCACTCTCCACTATATTTCTCTATGTCTTGTTGTAGCACCGGTAGGCTTTTCTCTTTGTATAATAGACCAAGAATATTTCTTCATTACTTATAGCATCAAACTTTCCTATATCCTCATCTCCCTTGATATAAAATTTGCTACCAAATACTCTGAAATATCTCAGAGTAGGAACATGGCCAAACCATAACTAATAAGGGGTCTTACTCGTATTACCTTTGATGTGAAATCTGTTGAATGTGTAAACAAAAGTGCTAATAGCTTCTTTCTAGTACATCTTTGGAACATTCCCTTCAATCAACATAGTCCTTGCAACATCCAAAATAGTTTTGTTCCTCCTCTCAACAACTCCAATCTGCTGAGGGGTTCTAGGAGAAGATAATTGTCTTCTAATCCCATGCTTCTCATAGAATGAATTGAACTCATCAGAACAAAATTCTCCACCTCTATCAGATCTTAGACACTTCACCTTCAATCCAGACTCAGTCTCAACCTTTTCTTTGAATATCTTGAATTTGTCCAATGCTTCTAATTTCTCCTTCAAAATGACAACCCACATCACCCTAGAATAATCATTAATTAGCAACATAAAATATCTATCACCTTGCACACTTTTAACATTTGTAGGTCCACATAGGTTAGTATTGCACAAGATCTAGCAATCCATCTTATCTATACTATTTTCTTCTGATAGAAATACTTGTTTTCTTACCCAACTAGCATTCCTTACATACCAGATTAGCAAGCTTAACAATCTTAGGCAGATCTCTAAAATCTTGTGTAGAACTGATCTTGATCATTGAATCAAAATTCACATGACACATTCTCCTATGCCACAACCAACTCTCATCAATCTGAGCAATCGAACAACTTTTCTCACCAAAATTCAAATGTTACCTTCAATCTTAGTTCCAAATGTAATCTATATACCTGAGGCATTTAAGATCTTCCATTTTACATCATTGAATTGTAGATCATAACCTTTATCAACCATCTGTCCAACACTCAAAAGATTATTCTTCAAACCTTCAACATACAAGAGATCATTAGTGTTATGCTTACCATCAAAAGAAATAGAACCTCTCCCACAAATCACACAAGCTTTGTCATCTCCAAATCTAACTATTCTACCATCATATATTTCCATACTCATAAATTTTCTTTTGTCACCAATCATATAATGTGAAGAACCACTATCAATTACCCATTAATCTTTCTCTTCAACTTTAGTAGCTAAATATTTGTCCTCAATAGTACAACTAGTGGAATCAATAGGTACATGTCCATGTTCCTTAATGGAAAGGAATACAACTTCATGTCCTTTTGATTCTGTTGGCATTTCAATAAGGATATTGAGAAGGTTGTTGGAGATTATTGATATAACTGAAGAAGGATGATTACTGTCTTAATAATATTATTTTGTCATTGATGTCAAGAAAATGTTTTTCTGATTCAGTATGATGTTGCCATATCTTGAGAAGTATGTTTTATGAGTATCAAGAGGGTGGTAAGTGACACAGAAATAATGTGATAATGAAGGGGAATAATAAGTTATTCAATGGGAAACTATTACCGAGTTAGACAATGATGAGATCATGCTATTTTGATTGTTTTGATATCCTACATATGTTATTGATTACAAGTTTAATACTTTATTATGTTACCGAGCAAAGAACCTAGTCGGTAAACCCTAAGGTTATTGATATCGATTAAAGAAGGAAGAATGTCTACCGAGTGAAGTTCAGTATTTACCAAGTAACAACTGAGTTATAATAGATCACATTTGATGAATAAAAGTGTTATTTAATGAAGGATGCTGATGAGCTAGAAATGAATAAATGATTGGTATGTCACGCAAGAATTTTGTTGAGGATCGACGACATGGAAAATCAAGAGGAAGATCTATAGCACAGATTGAACCGCAATAACCTATCAAAAGTTCCAAGGAAGGAATGCAAGTTCCAAGGCGAGGTAAAATGTTTTTTAGATCGAAGGATACATTGAACCTAGTCAAGTTTGAAGATCTGATGGCTAAGATTGATCATGAGAAATGTGATCAAGGAGAGTAAGTGGTTAGAAATTGTTTATAAATAAGGAATTGTTGATGAACAATGTATGTGGGAAAATGTATGCACAATGATGCTATAGTAATGTTTATCGAGCATAGAAGCTTGAAGATCTGATTGAAGAACAGATTGAGAAGCCCAGCAAGCCCAACAAGGGACAAGAAAAGTCTTATGACAAGATTGTTTTGAGCAAATAGAATATGCTTTAGCATTGTAGATGTGAAGTTGCAGATATATTTTATTACTATTATTTATTTTGTAAGTGACAGGAAATCTCTTAACCAAGTGGAATTAACAGTCTTATTTGTAAACCCTCTAGCAAGGTTACATTCTAAATGAGTGTTTGAAATCCTTTGACAAGGTCACTTCTAACAAAGTGCAAGACTCTAACAAGTCTGAGGGAAATCCCTTAACCGGGTCAAATCTAGCAATGTGTTTGTAATCTTTAACAGGATTAGCTTTTAACCGAGCATACTCTAGAAGGGTATATTTCTTAGTGGGTCCAAAATCCCACAGTGGTTTTTCCCTATTTGGGTTTCCATGTTAAATCTGGTGTTAAATGTGTTATGATGTTTTAAGTGTATCTATTCATGAGTATTGAATGATTTATAGTCATAGTTGCATATTAGTAAAGGCTACCGAGGTTGAATCTGTTGAATATATTGAAGACTAAGTTTTTATGATTCACCCCCCCGTCTCATCTTAACTAACAATTGGTATCAGAGCTTTGGACTCCGGAAGAAAATTTTAAAGGTACTTGAGGCAAGATCCGAAGATGTATAAAAGGGATGCACCAAAGTTGAAAAAGTCAAGTTTCTCCACATGGCAGAAAAGGATGAAGCTGCATTTATTAGGAATTGGAGAATATGCAACATATTATCTAGAGAATGATTACATAGCACCCAACACCAGCATGATGACAATGGAAGAGATAAAGGCAAAGAAAGAACATATTCAAGCTATGAATGAAATAACATCTGCATTAATTGATTTAGAGTTTAATGACCTAGAAGGTTGCAATGATGCCAAAGCGATGTGGACCAAGCTTATATCTGTGTATAGTGGTGATGAACATGTTCAAAGAGCAAAAGTAGACAATCTAAGAGGTGAACTTGAATCCATGAGAATGAATGAAGGTGAGAATATAACCCAATACAGTACAAGGTTAAAGGAAACCGTCAATCAAATCAAAGGAGCAGGAGGAACTATTGAAGAAAAGGATGTAACAAGTAAGTTGCTTAGAACACTTCTACCTGCTTATGCCATTCAAGTCTCTACAATAAATGAATTAAGGTCTGTGCCAAACATGCTAGTCTCTTTGGATGCTACTATAGCGAAGCTACATGCATTTGAGTTAAGTAATTTTGATAACAGTGGGTCCTTGATAAATAAAGTTGAATCTACATTCATTTCTTTTCATATTGGTGAATGTGATGATTACAATGATAGAATGTATAAGTATACTGAAGGAAATCACAGTGGAGCAAGTGAAAGATTTTGCAAAAACATGGAGGAGGTACACAAACTATATGAAGAAATCAAAAAGCAAGAAGAGTTTGAAGCATTATTAGCCAAAAGGTTACTGAGAGGCAAAGGTAAGTATAAAGGAAAGTTACCTTTAAAATGTTTTAACTGTGATAGAATAGGACATATGGCTTCTAATTGTCCTGACAAAGAATCTAGTGAAAAGAGAGAATACCAAGATGACAGACAGAAAGACAACCAATATAGAGGACACCGAGACTTTAGAAGGAAAGATAGAAAGACATACCTAGTAGCTGATGAGGAATCCAATGATGATAAATCTGATGGGACTGATACAGAGGAAGTTGTTTATGTGGCTATCAAAGATGGATCAGATGAAGAAAGGTATGAATAAAAATCCCTAATATCTCACATAAATAAAAATGATTCTTGGATCATAGATAGTGGATGCTCACATCACATGATAGGTGATAAACACAAGTTTGTTAAATTAGAAGACTATGATGGAGGATATGTAAGATTTGGTAATGCTGCACCATGTCCGGTGAAAGGTAAAGGATCTATAACACTTCTTGACAATGCTAAATGTGATGATGTTATTGGGTTGAAGGTTTGAAATACAATTTGTTGAGTGTAGCACAACTAAACAATACAAGATACCAAATAGAATTTCAGAAGGGATGTGTCAAAGTTCATGACAAACATGGAAAACTGGCTGCTACCAGGACACAAACAAAAGGTAATACATTTCATCTTGACTCAACTCAGAACAATTGTATGTATGCTAAAATAGAAGATACCTGGTTATGGAATAAAAGGTTTTGTCATGTAAATTTTGATAACCTGATCAAAATAAGTAAGAAGCACCAAGTAAGAGGTCTACCGAGCCTGAAAAAACTAGAGAATGCAATATGTCGAGGATGCCAGATGGGTAAGATGACAAGGTCAAGCTTTACAAGTAAGTCCTACAATTCTAAAGGAATTTTAGATCTAGTGCACACTGATCTTTGTGGTCCCATGAAAGTTCAAAGTTATTATGGTGATAAATATTTCATATTATTTGTGGATGATTACTCAAGAATGATGTCAGTTATGTTTTTAAAAGAAAAATCAGAAGCCTTTCAAATGTTCAAATGGTACAAGGCAAGAGTTGAAAAAGAAACAGGAAGACAGTTGAAATGTCTAAGATCTGATAGAGGAGGAGAATTCATTTATGATGAATTTAACCTATTTTACAATGATCATGGTATAAAGAGACAAGTGTCTGCACCGAGAACACCTCAGCAAAATGGGATAGCTTAAAGAAGAAATAGATCAATTGTAGATTGTGCCAGAACCTTGATGATAGAAAAGAGGGTACCTCAAACATTCTGGAGAGAAGCAATCAACACTGTAGTTTACACCCTGAACCGAGTACAACTGAAGAAAGGAACTTTGAAGACACCATATGAAATTTGGTATGATAAGAAACCCAATGTAAGTTATTTTAAAATATTTGGAAGTAGATGTTATGTTCACAAAGATGACAGAAATGGAAAGTTTGATCTGAAAAGTGGGGAAGGAACATTTCTTGGCTATTCTTCTAGAAGTAAAGTATTTAAATGTCTGATCAAATCATCTAACAAAATAGTAGAAAGTGCAAATGTCAAAATTGATGAATTTGCAAAAAGAAATGATGAAGGAAATTACAAAGAACCAGAAAATTATGAAGAATTTGTTTATGTTCAATCGAGAAATCCTACTGAGAAAGTTGATGAAGAAAATACTTAGTTACCGAGTGATGAAGAAGATAAAACAGAGCATACTGAGCCCATATTAGCCAAGTATGTCAAAAGAAATCATGCATCAAGTTAGATTATAGGAGATAAGGATCATCCAATGATGACAAGGAACAAACTGAGACAAAACACATGTCTGATATCTGAATTTGAATCGAGGATAGTAAAAGAGGCATTTAGTAATGAAGATTGGATAAATGCCATGATAGAAGAGATTGATCAAATCAAGGAGAATGAAACATGGACATTGGTCCCAAGACTGAAGGACAAAAATGTAATCGGTACAAAGTGGATTTTCAAAAACAAGCTAAATGAAAAAGGAGAGGTCATTCAGAATAAAGCAAGACTAGTTTGCAAAGGATATACTCAAGAAGAAGGAATTGATTATGGTGAGACTTTTGCACCTATGGCAAGACTTGAAGGAGTGAGAACATTTTTGGCATATGCTACTTACAAAAATTTCAAGGTATATCAAATGGATGTTAAATCTGCATTTTTGAATGGTATACTAGAAGAAGAAGTTTACATTGAACAACCTGAAGGATTTATTGAAGACAAGAATAAAGACTAGGTATGTAAGCTGAACAAAGCATTATATGGTTTAAAGAAAGAACCTAGAGCATGGTATGAAAGAATGCACTCTTATTTGATCAAGATTGGATTTACGAGGACAAGCAAAAACAACATGTATATGAAAAATGATGAAAACAATGGTATACTACTTTCAACCATATTTGTTGATGATATTATTTTTTATGGAAATGACTCCTTATGCAAGAACTTTGGAAATGAAATGTGCAAAGAATTTGAGATGTCATTAATCGGTGAAATAAAGTATTTTATAGGTTTACAGATACTTCAAATGAAAAATGAGATTTTCATTACTCAATCCAAGTATATACAAGAAATCTTGAAGAAATTTGGAATATAGGATTCTAAACCTGTAAGTACTCCTATGACTACCAATTGTAAACTATCAAAGAGTGATGAATCTGCATCTATTGATGAGACACTTTACTGATCTATGATTGGAAAGTTGCAATATGTGGTTCACAGCAGTCCGGATATAGCACATGCAGTAGGTATAGTTGCAAGATTTTCTGCAGATCCCAAAGAAACTCATTTGACAGCAATCAAGAGAATTTTCAGATACCTGAGAGGCACTAAAGATTATGGCTTAGTGTATCAAAAGAGAAATTTTTTTGACTTAAAAGTCTATATGATGCTGATTGGGCAGGAAACATTGATGACAGGAAAAGCACAAGCCATGGAGCTTTCTTTTTGGGAGATACACTAGTAAGTTGGCTTAGCAAGAAATAAGGATGCATTTCACAGTCAACAACGGAAGCTGAATGTGTCGCTACAACATTGAATTGTACCAATATAGCATGGATCAAACAACTATTGGAAGGTATGAATGAGAAAGTTACCGAGCTAGCAACTATATTCTATGATAATACTAGTGCCATTAACATTTCAAAGAATCTTGTAATTCACTCTAAGACAAAGCATATCTCTATAAAGTATCATTATCTCAAAGAAGAAGTTCAAGAGAAGAAAGTTGTGCTAGAATATATCAGTTCAAAGGAACAAATAGTAGATATTTTCACAAAGCCATTGCCAAGGGACACTTTTGAGTATCTTAGAAGTCAGTTAGGGGTCCTACCCCTATCTAGCACTCACTGATAGAGTTCGGTGAAAGCATCAATTCTATGAATCTAAAGGATAACTATTTATGAGTTGATGCTGCTTTACACTTTAGGAGGTCGCCTAAATTTGTACAAGAAAAAGTGATTGAAGACATAGATGCTCTGACCGTGAATGAGACTGCAAGGAAATTACCTCACAAAGGAAGAAATCATGAATTAGTTTTTCTTTTTGGCATTGTTGTCAAAGGGGGAGAAGAATAAATGGAGAAGACTAAATGGAGAAGACTAAATGGAGTAGACTAAATGAAGAAGCTAGGAGAAGACTAATGATAGGGGGAGAAGACTTCAGGAGAAGGTTTAAATAGCTCAAGGATAACAAGAGAAGTCTAAACAGCAATCTGAATCCGAATCAGTTGGTATTGCCATTTAAATTTGGTATTGCCATCAATGCCAAAGGGGGAGATTGTTGGCATTACAATAGAAATAAGATTGTTGGCATTTCAATAAGGATATTGAGAAGGTTGTTGGAGATTATTGATATAACTGAAGAAGGATGATTACTGTCTTAATAATATTATTTTGTCATTGATGTCAAGAAATTGATTTTCTGATTCAGTACGATGTTGCCATATCTTGAGAAGTATGTTTTGATGAGTATTAAGAGGTCGGTAAGTGACACAGAAAGAATGTGATAATGAAGGGGAATAATAAGTTATTCAATGGGCAACTATTACTGAGTTAGACAATGATGAGATCATGTTGTTTTGATTGTTTTGATATCCTACATATGTTGTTGATTACAAGTTTAATATTGTACTATGTCATCAAGCAAAGAACCTAGTCGGTAAACCCTAAGGTTATCGATATCGGTTAAAGAAGGAAGAATGTCTACTGAGTGAAGTTTAGTATTTACCGAGTAACAATTGAGTTATAATAGATCACATTGGATGAATAAAAGTATTATTTAATGAAGGATGTTGATGAGCTAGAGATGAATAAATGATTGGTATGTCACGCAAGAAGTTTGTTGAGGATCAACGACATGGAAAATCAAGAGGAAGATCTACAGCACAGATTGAACCACAATAACCTAGCACAATTTCCAAGGATTGAATGCAAGTTCCAAGGTGAGGTAAAACATTTTTCAGATTGAAGGATACATTGAACCTAGTCAAGTTTGAAGATCTGATGGCTAAGATTGATGATGGGAAATGTGATCAAGGAGATTAAGCGGTTAGAAATTGTTTATAAATAAGGAATTGTTGATGAATAATGTATGCAGGCAAATGTATGCACAATGATGCTATAGTAATGTTTACCGAGCATAGAAGCTTGAAGATCTGATTGAAGAACAGATTGAGAAGCCCAGCAAGCCCAATAAGGGACAAGAAAAGTCTTATGACAAGATTGTTTTGAGCAAATAGAATTTGCTTTAGCATTTCAGATGTGAAGTTGCAGATATATTTTATTACTATTATTTATTTTGTAAGTGACAGGAAATCTCTTAACCGAGTGGACTTAACAGTCTTATTTGTAAACCCTCTAGCAAGGTAACATTCTAAATGAGTGTTTGAAATCCTTTGACAAGGTCACTTCTAACAAAGTGCAAGACTCTAACAAGTTCGAGGGAAATCCCTTAACCGGGTCACATCTAGCAATGTGTTTGTAATCTTTAACAGGATTAGCTTTTAATCGAGCATACTCTAGAAGGGTATATTTCTTAGTGGGTCCGAAATCCCACAGTGGTTTTTCCCTATTTGGGTTTCCACGTTAAATCTGGTGTTAAATGTGTTATGATGTTTTAAGTGTATCTGTTCATGAGTATTGAATGATTTACAGTCATAGTTGCATATCAGTAAAGGCTACCGAGGTTGAATCTATTGAATATATTGAAGATTAAGTTTTTATGATTCACCCCCCCTTTCATCTTAACTAACAGATTCTTCATTTGTAATACCTTCATCAGCAACATAGTAATAGTTGTTTTGATTCCTATACTTCCGGTTAGGCTTATAGGGCTTATCATACTTCTCATTCTTTTCATATCTATCTATCTTATCATGCTTATAAAATTTATCATTCCTGACATATTTAGCCATTCTCTTCGGCCATCTAGAATAAAAATGTCCTATCTTATTACAAGAGAAACATTTCAAAGTGAACTTTCCATCATACTTACCTGCACCTTTAGACAATCTCTAGATAATTAGTGCTTCAAGCTCATCCATCTCTCTCTCATATCCAGATATTCTCCACTCATTGGGATCATATTTCTTCATGCAAGAGCATCCCAATTCACAACAATATTGCATCAGCCCAAAATATTTTCCTTTCTATTTTGTTTGCAGTTTTAGTTTTCCTTTTTGTGTGTCCTGGTTTTGGCTCACCAGATCCTATGGAGTTGGATTCTACTTGAAGACTTGACCATATTTCTTTCTTTTAGACTACATCTCATTTGGATCACTTACATGAAAGATATCACTACCGGTTTCCATGACAGTTTCTTGTTACCAATTATTCCTTTGTTACCAGTTGTCTGAGACCTATTATGGTGATCTACTAGAACCCTTTCCAAAGCTTTTAGAGCATTGGGCATTGATATTGATGTTCCTTGGCATGTGGCCAACCATTTCCCATGATCTACATTTCATCGTTTTGATTTTTGCAGAGGAATCTCTTGGTGGAGGCCGACCTTGTTCATTTTTAATGTTAGGTCTTGTTTTTTGGGTTTTGATCCCTTTTGGGCCAATTGGATCCTTTGGATCAATATATATGTTTGTAATCATGCTTTAGAATATAATCAATTAGGATCAATCAGAGTATCAGATAGATAGACTATGCCTAAAAGATAGATCTTTCGATTCAAGGTCCCGGTTGTGACCTATTCTATCAGGCATGTGTGTCGGCATGTTGTAACCTGGTTGTTACCAGTTGGATGTAATCAAATTTCATGCAATAAAACTATCTATTTTTCATTGCCTCCATCATATCTATGTGTTTCCATTGTGTTTACTCTTTTTGACCGGTTCGAATTGAGCCCATTCAGGTTCCTCCTCACTGGTAACTATTTCAAGCGGTATCACAACGAAGTTTCATTCCGGAGGTTGTGTGTACTAATTTTTTTTTTAAGGGTGGCTGATTGCTGATCTGACTTGCAATTGCATAGGACTGGCATGAATCGATGGTACGAAGAGGAACTAAGAATGGTGGAGTGTGTGGGAATGAAAAACCTGCTATGATGGAGATATTCTGAGGAATAGTAGCTTGATTAGAAGCCATGGAGATAACCTAGAGAAGAGGCCAACATGCTAAATATATAAGTGAAGATGAAGGAGAAGAAGCCTCGATGGAACAAGTAAACCTACCGGCAGTTGATCCGGATGAAGAAAGGTTTTTAAGGGTTTTGAGTAGGGTGAACACTAAACCTTATTTTACCCCACCAGAATATGATGGGAAGTTAGATTTGGATGAATTGATGGATTTCATCTCAGAGATGGAGAATTATTCTGATTTTGAAAACACTGTAAAAGAGAGGAAGGTGAAATATGCCTGTACCCGATTGAAAGGTCACACATTTCTTTGGTGGGAACATTTGCAAGTTGATAGACAAAGAAGAGGTAAATAAAAGATTAAGACATGGGATCAGATGATTGCTAAGTTGAAATCAAAGTTTGTTTCGATAAATTATCAGGTGGATCTATTTTGGAAGTTGCAAAATATAAGACAAAAGGAATCTAGTGTGAAGGGGTAGACCAAAGCATTTTACAAATTGAGCATCAGATCCGGCCATGTTGATGATGAAGTTGAACAAATTGCAAGATATTTGAACGAATTGTGGATGTCTATTCAAGATGAACTCAGTATGATCAAATTGGAGAGTGTTGAAGAGGCTTACCAGTATGCACTATAGGATGAAGAGAAATTGAATAAAAGACATGAGTAGAGACAAAGTGGTAGAGGTGGAAGGTTTACCGGAGGAAGAATTCAAGGAGGAAGAAGATATATCGAAGGAAGAGGAACCAGTATGGATCAGAGTAGGGACAAGGAAGTGAGCAAAGAAGGTAATTCATACCGAAAGGATGATAGAAATTTCTACTGGAGGAGGGAAGAAGATGGTTACCAAAATGAGAACTTTGGAAGACAAGACAAGAGGACATTTAGAGATACTTTCTTTAGTGTGGAGGAGAAGGACACTATGCATTCGAATGTAAGAAATAGAGGCTACTAGAAGAGCAGTAGCGGTGGAAGAATACCCCATCAGATCAAACAATAAATCAAAAGATGGAAAACTATTGATGATGAGGAGAGCTTTGTGTTATACCAGAGGAGATGAAGAACCCTTGCAGAGGAAGAATCTATTCAAGAAAAGATGTAAGGTATCCAGTAAGTGTTGTAAAGTTGTTCTTGATAGTGGTAGTTCAAATAATCTTGTTTCAAAAGAGATAGTGAATAAGTTGAAAATGGAGAGGTTGAAACATCCTAATCCTTATCAGATAGAATGGATTCAGGATGAACATAAGTTGTTAGTAAGTGAATAGTGTTTGGTAAAATTGAAAATTGGGAATTATCATGATGAAGTTTTGTGTGATATTATGCCTATGGATATTTGTCATCTTTTGTTGGGAAGACCTTGGCAGCTTGATAGACAGACAATACATGATGGGAGGAAGAATACATATACTATTATGGCTAATGGGATGAAGAAAAACTTGTTACCTTTGGAGGAACCTTTGAATAATGAAGCACTAATACATTTAGCCTAAAATTCTGATGGAGGTTTCTGACAAAGAAGTATATTGTGATCAAACTTGATTTTTTTTGAAAAAATGCTCGATTTCGTCGGAATTCCGATGATAATGCAACATTTGGTTTCAACGGAGAAGGAATTGGCAATGACATTTGGTTTTTTTTATAAAAAGTGCCCACGCTCGTCGAAATTCTAACGACCGCGTGCATTACTTAAAAAAAAAAAAAAAGACCAAGTCATTTCATAAATCCCGCCTCTCATTCATCCCGCACCCTTTGTAGCGAACCTGTGGGTTTAATCATGGTGGGGAAGATCATTGGTGTGACAAACATGGCCATAGTGGGGAACGGGGGCATGAAGTACTTGGCAGCCTTTTGTTCTTTCAATATCAGGTGAGTTCCCCCTTAATCTCAGGGCTATTTGTTCAGTTTCGAGATGGCTTTGCTTAGGCAAATTGATCAGTGTTATTTTGAAGTCCTGTCTGGAAGACATCCTGCAATAGCATGAGCCCGAATAAGATTATCATGAGCATAAAGTGCCAAGGGTTGGCACATAACCAGTGAGGACAACTGCAAGGGAGCCCAAAATGGGTTGTGTAAATGGCAACACCCGGGCCTCCGTCAACAACAATAAGAGCTACGGACATAGGAAGAAGTTCACCCACAAAAAAAGCTACAGATGGAGGAAGAAGTTCACCTATAATAAGAGCTTCCCCTATGCTATATATCCGACGTCACTGCCATGTCAGGCTAGAAGTGGCAATGGAGTATGATTCAGTGGAAGTGGAGGCGGACACTAGCCGACATTGATCAATCAGTCACTGGTAATGGGAGACATTATTTTAAATGGTATGAAAAATTTCCAACTATGGCTAGATAATTTTGTATTTTCCTCATTGATCTTGCTTTGGTTTTTAGGAAGCCATTGGAGTGAAGTTGATTGCGTCTTCTGGTGTTAGATAATTTGTATTTTCCTCATTGTAGGGAAGATAGGTTGTGTACTTCATATTTTAATGCTTATCTTGAAGGAGATCGGATGTGTGGTGGACATTTATTTCAAATTATTATTGTCCTGTATTGTGTTTATGTTAAAATGTGTATTTGCAGGTGCATGTAATGATGCAAACTTTCAATAGTAGATGTTGTTGTGGACAAATATTTTACATATGTTTATTGTTCTATTCCAGTTTATATGAGAATTATGTAATTGTTAAAAAATTCCCATAAATAACAAAAAGATATTTTGAAAAGTTTATTAAATATTTAATGATGTTGGAAGTGTTATTGGGTTTTTGGTTTAGAGGTGAATGAGTCTATTTGGGATCAAGTATTTTGACAAGGCTAAGAGCAAGGCCCTAATATCAAAATAGTTCAAAATAGAGGAAGCTTGGATCACAACTCTAAGTGATTTGGCAAAATGATTAACCCTCAATTCTAGGCTCTTGATAGGTTTTTATCCTAAGACTTGTGCTCCAATATCAAGAAGATAAATGAATTTTATGGTTCTTTTCCTTTAGCATTGAGTATTCACCATTCCCATCATTATGTTCCACAAAATGACATCTCTTTGAGGCATTCTATCAAACAGCTCACCCGCTTTGCAGATGCTTCCACATTTTGCAAACATATATACCACACTATCAAATCTCTATCCATCTTCTCTAGCTTCAACCACAGCTATTCACGTAAGCGTCCCTTCCCGGTCGAGTGAATGAGTGCCTACCTAAAGGCACTCCCAAGGTATCTTAGTTTGCGTTGTCTCGAGGCATATTAGGGGATCACAATGGGGATCACAATAGGGAACATGCAGGTAGGGGCCATCCCCTGATGAACATGAAGGAGGGAGGTGGACATAGTTCCCTATGGGTTTAATCATTGCAGGATGTAGGAATGGTTTAATCGCTACAGGAAAAAGGTAGGGTATAATCAACAAATTCATTGTTATACATATTCAAATATTTAGATTCAAATTTTATTATATATTTATCAGATTAATTGGCAATAGCAGATATGGTGAGAGGTTTCTGTAATATGATATGATCAATTTAAAAGAATAATTTCTTACAAGACCTAAACCGTTGAAAAATCCTACAATCATGTATTATTTAAACACTGCATTTTAAATAATGAACAATATAGTTAGCCTGAAACATATTAACACTACTTTCCATATTTAAAATATATCCTAATTTAGGGGATGGATGACCTAAATCTACGTGATCAAGTGCCATTATGTAAAATATATCCTAATTATGGATGCTGGTATATATGGTAGTGATAGAAAATCCCTGCTGTAGAACCATGAGAGAAATGTGTAGTGATCAAGTGCTATTTTTTCTCGGTGTTTTGGAGGGGATCATAAGTGTACCGTTAGGAAGGTGGTATAAAATGGAAGCTAAGAGGTATAAGGTTATGAGGTGTGGGTTAGGATAAGATAGGGAGGTAAGTGATGAAGGATTTAATGGTAAAAGAGTAAGTTAGGATATGTTAGGGGTTTGGAAGGTAGGAAAGTGAATGGGGGGAGATAAAAGGATGTGAAGGATGGAATGGGGTTAGGTAGGTGAAGTAAAAGTAAGTGTGTATGAGGTTAAGGGGTAGGATATGATGTAGGAAAGTGGAGGAGGTTAAGATAGGGGATATGAAAGGTAGATGGAAGGTAATAATGATAGGAAGTGAGGTAAAGGTTATGAGGTGTGGGTTAGAAAATAGGGTGTAGGAAATGGAAGGAAGGGTCATATCACTTTGAGAGTTTTCACCAAGATGAGTAGCCCGAGTATGGACCTCAAATCTTACAAGCCATGAGGATCCACTTGTAGTAGAGGAGCATATACTTGCATCTTGGGAGCTTATTAGGAGTTCTCCTTGAATTTGGGAAATACATATAGAGGAGATAGAATATTGATCAATACACATTACCTAGCCTCATCATGCATAAATACAAGAGGTATAGACTATAGCAAGCACATATCATGAGCCAAAGGATCATATTCGAGAGTTGCTTCAACTCTAATCCTCTACATTTTTAAGATCCACAAATGGGGTTGAGGATAAGTCTTGTTTACTAATTAGCTTGGACTTATGCTTTGGGTTGCATCTATATGTGAGCAACCTAAAGGCATAATTTTCAATGCAATTTTTGAGAGGACTTTCTTCCACCTTATGGTATTGGGAGGATAAAATGCACCAACTCACATTGGAAACCCTCTCCAGATACCATTTTGGAGTGCTTCAAAGTGTGTTCTATTTCAAAAAAAATTTGACAGAGATGCATAGATGAGTTTCACAATTTACATAATAAGGTTTCACAGTGGCTCAACATGAGAGTTAGTTTTTGGAGTTCTTGTAGTTTGTAGATTACATTCAAGACAAGTTACTTGTCAATTATTTCATTAGGGGTGGAAAGCCCAAAATTTTAGTTTTCCTACACATGGCCAATCCAAATGACTTTAGGGTTGCTATGGCAAAGTCTCTAATGGAAAAGGAGGTACATGGGAGGACACAAGAGGCATGAGAGAAGTTTGTAACCTTGATTAAGGGACTAAAGTGTCCATAGGCCTCCCCATCCTTCAAAGGATAATTTAGACTTACTATATGATTTACAAAGAAAAACCCAATAGTATCAATATTAAGGACATAGGTCTACTAGAGCATAGTAGGGGCTATAGGGTAGTCACATTTGACCATCATAGACACAAGGATATTTTAGGTATGAGAGACTATAAGGCTATCAAGCTAGGCCTTCTATGACTCAACAACCTTTTAGGGGAGAATCTAGTGTTTTTAGTAATTAGGATCTTCTAATTATGGTGGGGCCTAGCCAACATAGGGTTATATGAGAGGCACATGTTATGTATATGTTAGTATTATACAGAGAGTGCCCACAAGGTTTTAGAGTAGGTGGACACCATGCTAGGATGTCAAAGTAGATAGTTTATATGTGGGTCTTTACCCTCCCAACCACTCAACATATACCACCATGGGTCTTTACCCTCCCAAACACACAAAGGTCAAAGGAAGATTCACTGCTTCAACACTCACCTTTTTTGACAGTCTCAAGCACTTAGGATAGTCAGTCCTTTCATGGTCATTCTTCTTCACACAACACTCTCTAACATTAATTATGATGATAGTGTATCTCCTTAAACCTTCCACCAACACCTAGCTCAATACCAAACTCTTTCCCAATCTCGCTAATGGACTAATTAACTCAATTCACTGTGAAATTGTGATGGTCAATGCAAGGTTTAGGACAATAGTAATTAGGATCTTCTAATTATTGTGGGGCCTAGCCAACATAGGGTCATATGAGACAAGAGTAAGTTCAATAGTGATTTCTCCTCTACAACCTTTGCCTGTCTGTGCAAAAATGAGAGCTTGACAACATTCTTTCGCTTTTAGCTAGCTAAATTTTTCAAGAATTTTATCTCTAGATTTAATATTTATTTTTTTGCATGAATCTATTAATTTTGAGATAACAGATCTTGCCTTCATGAATTGATCCTAGTTTATCCCTTTAACCCTGATTAATTTATTTAGAGTGTTTAGTTCCATTTTAATCCTTTCTTTTACAATTAAATATTATTAAAAAATTGTATTATTGTCCCAAATTTTGTGGATATTTAGGAGACACAAATAAAATATAAATGTAATCATTCCATATTTTTGTAGGAGATATTGGAATGAGACTAATAGGAAGAGTAGTAAACATGAGTCACAATGAGCACTTTAGAATAAATCGAAACATTATAAGGAAGAGTAGCTTGGAAAAATAGAAGTGTAATTTATTTTCCAATATGCAAGATTATTACTTGGGAAAGAATCTTGAAAGAGGATTGAAAAGATTCTTTGAGCTAACATTGTCTCACTTATCCAAAATTATGAGGAAGGATTCATTAATGAAATGGTCATTAACAAGATGGAGAGAATAATAATTAGGAAGAGATAGATTTCACATGCTACTAGGTGACTAGATTGGAGAGAAACTAGAGGCAAATCATTTAGCTTGGCCATGAAACAAAGTCTTAGAATAGATGCCAACCTTGGTGAATGGAATGAAAATCCCAAACAATTAATGAGTGGTGAGACAAGTAGAGTCATCTATAAATTTTGTTTTGAATAAAATAAAGAAAAAATGGGACTAAAACCAAGGGAAATGCACATGGAAAGGATATGATGAAAATCAAAATAAATAGTTTGAAGATAATATTAGTTACCTAAAGGATATTCCACTTGATTATTTGGTATATCATAACTATTTTGACAAATTTTGAAACCATTAGAGGTACCTTTTGCTTTTGTAGATGAGGCATTCATTCATGTTGAAGTTGTGATAGCTTATTTGCCTCTTTATAGATAACAAATTATCCATACGAATTATCATATATACTTGTAACCTCCATCCCAAACCACCTATTTCACTCTTCTTCGTTTGTGTACCTCTTTTATTCTTCCATTACCTCTTCGCTTACCTAAATTCAATCCAAAACATAGTGTATATAGCATCAAAAAAGTTCCATATTTGATTAATATTATCCACAACATATCGAAAAGACAAATACCACACTTACTGTGTCATCAACCAAAAATAATTTACTTACATATTCAAAGAGTTCAATAATGGAGAAACATCCATGTGGTGCTCTACACATGTCCTTGAAGGTTCAAGAAATACTTATCCTCTATTGGTCCAAACTTTAAATCACTTTCCATGCATGAAAATAATTGCAACCATACACAATTTCCCACCCAATAGATTCTCTCAAACTAGTTTACTATCTTAACATAGGGTCAAGGAAAAGTGGGCCAAAATAGAAATCCAAGTGTCTTAAAAGCTTTCAAGACCATAGTGGTGAGGATTGAATTTCTTTCTTTAGTGGTATCTTTCTCTAGATTAATTAGTTGGGGATTCTATTAGGACCTTTTCCTAATTAAAAAAAAAATATAAAGATTACATCCCTAAATATTGCATTCATAATAGAATAAATATCTACAATATTGAGACTAAATTCATAATAGATTTATAGTGATGAATAAATAAATATTTAAGATTATCAAAAAATTGATGTTTTCTTTCTCCCAACCGTCATTGGATATTGGGTGATCTTTGAGGCATTATGTCAAATAGTCCATGTGCCTTATCTAAGCTTACATATTTTGCATGCATGTGTACCTGGGCAGTTGCACTACAACATCTATACTCACTAATCACATTTGGTTGGAAGTTTCTAAATCCATTTCAAACACATCATGTGCATATCCTACAATCATAGCATTCCATTAGATCGCGTTTCTTTGATGCATCTCACTAAACAGTACATGCGCTTTCATGCCTATACTTCCACATTTTCCAAACATGTCAAACAGAGAATTTCCAACCGTAAGCATCTGATATTAATTGCCCTTACCTTCTGCTTTGATGGAAGCCCATACTTTGTTCCAAAGCTCCCATTTTGGCACAGGTAGAGAGTATGTTGGCAAATAAAACTGATCGAAATGGAAATCTATTTGTTGCATTGACTACATTGTGAGGACACTTATGTATTTCATCGACAACATAAAGCAGGAAAGGACATGAGAATATCTCCTAAGGGAGGTATTCTATGACAGCTGCGAGGTAGATGAGAGTTTCTTATGCCATTTTCTTTGTTCTATGTAATCAAACGTGAGAACACTATTTGAATTCAAATGCTAATGTTGATTGTCTTTTTAACAGAAACAGACGGGAAGGGACGTCAAGGGAAGGAATGGGCCCATGACACACCTAAGGAGTCAAATCTTAGTGTGTGTTGTTTAAGGTTGCCCCCTTAAGACATCATAATTGATTGGCTCTTCACTCCTAAGACCTTCAAAAGTCTTTAATGGCTTCATTGAGTCTTTTTGTCTTCCAAATGCACCTACACGAACTTGAATTCTCCTTCAATGCTTGATTACCTATTCACTTGGAATTGAATTGATTTTATAACTAAGAGATCACTTGAATTGTAGGTAGACCCCTTCAAATGATAGGGTAGGCTTCCTTTTATACCTTATATATGTCTTGAAAGCATTTTATCTTGATGGCTTTAAATTAAAGTACTTTCTCTTCTATTTGGTATTGGTGGAGTAGAGGTTGCATTGCATCATCCCAGGATAAATATTTCCACAGATACAACACAAGTTAAATGTATCCCAGGTCGATGCAAAGCAACCTCTACTCTAGAGATCACCAAAAAATAGAGAAAGAACTTTAATTTAATGCCATCAGGATAAAAGTCTTTATTCAAGACAGATAAATGGTATGCAACTAGATCTATTTGGAATGCATTACCCAAACACCGCAATCGATCAGTCACCTTTGAAAAGAAAGTGGTATGATGAAATATTTAGACATAAAATAGATGAAATGCACTCCATACTATTGCTGCACAATATTTTGGTCGATGATATTTTTAAAATAGTAAAGGAAGGTGTATGGAACAACCAAATTCTGATCATTATAAACAATGAATATTTTAAGATCCTTTTATGATATGTAAGTTGAGAATATTTTATGAAAGGTCCCTAAATGAATACACTTTAAACTGATTTTAATATACCTTGAAGTGTGCAATATGGAAGGTTTGTATTCTTAATCTCTTGCCCATTTCTTAATTTAAAAGATGATATCTTTATTAAATATCTTTATTAACTTGATTTCTCCTTCAATTCTTGATGAATGCTTGATTGCATGTCACTTGGAATTGAATTGATTTTATAATTAAGAGATCACTTGAATTGTAGGTAAACCCCTTCAAATGACAAGGTAGGCTTCCTTTTATACCTAATATATGTCTTGAAAGCATTTTATCATGATGACTTTAAATTAAAGTACTTTCTCTTCTATCTGGTATTGGTGGAGCAGAGGTTGCATTGCATCATCCTAGGATACATATTTCTATAGATGCAACACAAGTTAAATGTATCCTAGGTCGATGCAAAGCAACCTCTACTCCAGAGATCACCAAAAAATAGAGAAAGAACTTTAATTTAATGCCATCAGGATAAAAGTCTTTAATCAAGATAGATAAATGGTATGCAACTGGATCTATTTGGAATGTATTACCCAAACACCGCAATCGATCAGTTACCTTTGAAAAGAAAGTGGTATGATGAAATATTTAGACATAAAATAGATGAAATGCACTCCATACCACTGCTGCACAATATTTTGGTCGATGATATTTTTAAAATAGTAAAGGAAGGTGTATGGAACAACCAAATTCTGATCATTATAAACAATGAATATTTTAAGATCCTTTTATGATATGTAAGTTGAGAATATTTTATGAAAGGTCCCTAAATGAATACACTTTAAACTTATTTTAATATACCTTGAAGTGTGCAATATGGAAGGTTTGTATTCTTAATCTCCTACCCATTTCTTAATTTAAAAGATGATATCTTTATTAACTTGATTTCTCCTTCAATTCTTGATGAATGCTTGATTGCATGTTCACTTGGAATTGAATTGATTTTATAATTAAGAGATCACTTGAATTGTAGGTAAACCCCTTCAAATGACAGGGTAGGCTTCCTTTTATACCTAATATATGTCTTGAAAGCATTTTATCGTGATGGCTCTATATTAAAGTACTTTCTCTTCTATCTGGTATTGGTGGAGCAGAGGTTGCATTGTATCATCCTAGGATACATATTTCCATAGATACAACACAAGTTAAATGTATCCCAGGTCAATGCAAAGCAACCTCTACTCCATAGATCACCAAAAAATAGAGAAAGAACTTTAATTTAATGCCATCAGGATAAAATTCTTTAATCAAGATAGATAAAATTTGAGTTTGATTGTCATCATTTACTTTGCCAAATTCTTCACACGTAACTCCTGAATCAATTTCCTACTCACAAGAATTTTATTATGTCTCAAATATAGGGAAACAAAAGGCTTCAAAAAGAAAACTTGAACATGCAACTAAATCCATTGACTAACCAGAAGAACAAAATTAAGAAATGGTTTAATCATCTTAGAGATGTTGTAGACTTGCAACTCACCAGCTAAGTTTTTGCGGGTAAGAATTTTTTTTGTTTTGGTTATGGTTGTGGTGTTTATAGGGAGACATTTACAAATTTATATCTATTTTCACTATTTAACGGTTTATGGGCTTGTAATGGTAATTTAATGTTCTTTCATATTTTTGTATATATTCTTTATAATAGCCTATTATATTGATTTGTTCTAATATGCATAATGGTGTGGGTCAGACGACTTTGCCATTGGTGCATGAAAGAATTGAACGAGTTCTACTTTTAAAAATTACATGAAACATTTTTAATTTATTTGATTCAGTGTTATTTGCAAAAAATGATTATCAATGATGTTTCCTTTCTCCAAGAATTGTCAAGGATCTTTCCATCAGATAATATGTAACATCGAATGACTAAATCTTTTCATTACAAATGCTTATTTTATTTAATTATTATCTGAGTGTGAATTAAAATTTATATCTGTACGGAAGTAGAACATACAAGTTGAAGAGTCATGTGCAAGCAAATTTCCTAAAAGAAAGAAAGCGGGCATTATCTTGAATGACATGGAAACAAGCTCATCAGCTGCCTAGAAGAGAGCAATTGGCGAATGGAAGAGGAAAGTGTTTAAGGGTGGTAAATAGATGGATAGTATGCAATACAAACAAACAATGTCTGGAGTGTCTGATGTGACATCTCTAATTTATGTCCAGAGGGACTAACTAGTTTTGGAGTTCCTATGAAACCTATTGGGCCATGCTTGGAGGAAATCATTGTGTTCATGCAAGGAGCACCTTTTTTCTATTATGAGAATGTTACTTTTGCACCGAGGGATATTTGGAAGTCAATATCCAAAAATTTCTATAGTGTGGAACTAGAGTTGGTAGACTCGAAGTAATTTTCAGCTTTTAGAAGACCAAGAGGTTATGTACACAATCTCCCAATAGAAGGGCAATTTCAAGCATTACCTCTCCCCCCCATGACTATTTAGGAAGCACTTCCTCAGACAAAGGACTATTGGCCTCCATGGGATCAAAGAAAAAAATTAAAGCATAGACTTTAGATGATGTGGTGGTGTCCTTTGTGAAGAACTCTGCACTATAATTGAAAATTCACAAGGGAAACTGCAAGATAGTGAAGAGAAATACAATCTTGAAAAGTGGGAAGAATGGATCTTGGTTTGGGTGGGGCCAAGTCAGGTGGCTCCTCTAGAGGTTGATGAGATAGAAATCATATTAGGATTTGAAAAAGATCACACTCTTGGAACTTCGTGTGCGAGTGATCGATTGCGGTGTTTGGTCAATGCATTCCAAATAGATATAGTTGCATGCTATCAGGATAAAAGTCTTTAATCAAGACATTACCCATTTGAAATGCAATTGTATCTATTTGGAATGCATTACCCAAACACCGCAATTGATCACTCGCACATGAAGTTCCACGAGTGTGATCTTTTTCAAATCCTAATATGATTTCTATCTCGTCAACCTCTAGAGGAGCCACCTGACTTGGCCCCACCCAAACCAAGATCCATTCTTCCCACTTTTCAAGATTGTATTTCTCTTCACTATCTTGTAGTTTCCCTTGTGAATTTTTAATTATAGTGTAGAGTTCTTCATGAAGGACACCACCACATCATCTAGAGTCTATGCTTCAATTTTTTTCTTTGACCCCATGGAGGCCAATAGTCCTTTGTCTGAGGAAGTGCTTCCTGAATAGTCATTGGTGGGAGAGGTAATTCTTGAAATTGCTCTTCTATTGGGAGATTGTGTACATAACCTCTTGGTCTTCTGAAAGCTGACAATTATACTTTGAGTTTGCCAACTCTTGTTCCACACTATAGAAATTTTTGGATATTGACTTCCAAATATCCTTCGGTGCAAAACCATCATTCTCATAATAGAAAAAAGGTGCTCCTTGCATGAACACATTGATTTCCTCAAAAGCGTGGCCCAATAGGTTTCATAGGAACTCCAAAACCAGTTAGTTCCTCCAGATATAAATTAGAGACGTCACATCAAACACTCCAAACATTGTTTGTTTGCATTGCATACTCTCTATCTATTTATCACCCTTTAATGCTTTCCTCTTCTTTTCTCCAATTGCTCTCTTCTAGGCAGCTGATGAGCTTGTTTCTATGTCATTCAAGATAATGCTTGCTTGCTTTCTTTTAGGAAATTTTCTTACACATGACTCTAAAGCTTGTATGTTCTACTCCCTTATAGATATAAATTTTAATTCACGCTCAGATAATAATTAAATTAAATAACCATTTGTAAAGAAAAAATTTAGTCATTCAATGTTACATATTATTTGACGGAAAGATCCTAGACAATTCTTGGAGAAAGGAAACATCATTGATAATAATTTTTTGCAAATAACACTGAATCAAATAAATTAAAATGTTTAATGCAATTTTTAAAATTAGAACTCGTTCAATGCTTTCATTCACCGACGGCAAAGTCGTTTGACCCACATCATCTCTCGCCATCAGAATTCTGACGACAACTAATGGAATGTCCGATGAGGATGCTGTATATCCGATGTCACTACCATGTCAGACGGTTGTCAAAAATTCCATTGGAAATTTCGATGATAAGTTTTCGACGGTAAAGTTTGTCGGAAGACCGACGTTTGGTCATCGCAAATCTGACAATTAGCCGTCGGAAATTAGGCCCAAATGTACCCGTGAAGTGTGTACAAATACCAGCATCTGTTTAGTAGATGGAAGGAAATTTATGGATGGACTGAGACAAGAGAATGTGTGTTTTTCATTAATTCCTAAGAATATTGGGAGACTGGAACTGAAAGAAGAGCACCTGGAGAAGAGATAAGAGATTTGCCGACAAAATATGAGGACTTCATTTCAGATAATGTACCTGATGGATTGCCACCTATTAGAAGTATTAGTCATTGCATGGACTTGATTCCCAGAGCTAGTTTGCCTAACAAAGCTGCACACATGTTGACACCGATAGAGAACGAAGAACTGAATAGACAAGTGCAAGAGCTATTGAAGAAAGGTTTGATCAGGGAGAGTTTGAGCCCTTGTGCAGTACCAATAGTATTAGCACCTAAGAATAATGGAGAATGGAGGATGTGTACTGATTCAAGAGCAATAAACAAGATCACAGTGAAATACCAATTTCCTTTTCCCAGGATAGATGACATAATGAAATGTTTGAGTGGAACAAAATACTTTACAAAGATAGATTTGAAGAGTGGTTATCATTAGTTTAGGATTAGAGAAGGTGATGAGTGGAAGACATCATTTAAGACACATGAAGGACTATATGAATGATTGATGATGCCTTTTGGATTGACTAATGCACCTAGTACTTTCATGAGGATGATGAATGAGGTATTGAAGAAATTCTTGGGTAAGTTTATTATTGTGTATTTGGATGACATTGTTATTTTTTAGTAAAACAAAAGAGGAGCATTTGTTGCAGTTAAGACAAGTTTTGCAGAGGTTGAGAGAAGAAAAGTTGCTAATCAATATCAAGAAGTGTACTTTCATGAAGGACAAGTTAATTTATTTAGGATTTGTGATATCTGAGGATGGTTTTAAGATGGACCCTAAGAAAGTGAAAGCCATTGTTGAGTGGCCTACACCGGAAGGCATTGGGGAGGTAAGATCATTTCATGGGTTGGCTAGTTTTTTATCAGAAATTTCAATTCACTTTGTAACCCTATGACTAGGACCATGAGAGGAGATAAGAGGGAATTTGAGTGGACCACTGGAGCAAACAAAAGTTTTGAATTGTTGAAGCAGAAAGTGATTGAGCAACCTGTGTTAGCTTTACCTGATTTCAATAAAGTATTTGAAGTGGATTATGATGCATATGGAACAACAATAGGAGGAGTTTTGAGTCAAGAAGGGAGAGCATTAGCCTATTTCAATGCGAAATTGAATGATTTCTGGAAGAGATATTCAATATATGATCAGGAATTTTATGCTATAATTCAAGCCTTGAAAAAATGGAGACACTACTTATTTCCTAAGGATTTTGTATTGTGTATAGATCATCAAGCTTTGCAGTATTTGAACAATCAGAGTAAGTTGAATTAGAGACATATGAGATGGGTAGAATTCTTGCAAAGTTACACCTTTTTGTTGAAGCATAAAAGTGGAAAATCTAACAAAGTTGTTGATGCATTGAGTAGGAGAAGACATTTGCTGACAGAGATGAGAGTGAAAATATTAGGTTTTAAAGATTTGAATAACTTGTATGATGAAGACCCAGATTTTGCAGAACCTTGGAAAGCATGCAGATAACTAGTTATGGTTGATAGGAGCAAATGGTTGGATTATTTCATTTAGGATGGGATGTTATTCAAGGGAGTTCAGTTTGCATACCTAAGAGTTCCATGAGAGAGAACATGATAAAAGAGAAACATAGTGGAGGTTTAGCTGGACATTTTGGCATTGACAAAAGAATTTCATTGGTGAATGAGAAGTACTTTTGGCCCCAGATTCATAAGGATGTTAAGAGATATGTGCAAAGTTGTAGAGTTTATTAAGTTGCAAAAGGTAGTAGTCAGAATGTGGGATTGTAGAAACCTTTGATAGTACCGGTAAGACCTTGGGAGGATATAAGAATGGATTTTGTACTTGTATTGCCTAAGACACCAAGAGGGAATGATTCTATATTTGTGGTAGTGGATAGATTTTTGAAGATGGATCATTTCATACCTTGTAAGAAGACATCAGATGCATTGCATGTAGCAGACCTATTTTCCAAGGAAGTGGTGAGATTACATGGATTACCTAAGAGCATAGTTTCAAATAGAGACACTAAGTTTGTTGGCTATTTTTGGAGAACACTTTGGAAGAAGATGAAGATAGATTTGAAGTTTAGTTCTACTTTTCATCCACAAACTGATGGATAGATAGAAGTTGTTAACTAGAGTTTGGGAAACTTGTTGAGATGTTTAGTGGGAGATAAAACTGAAAGTTGGGATTTGATCCTTGCACAAGCAGCGTTTGCCTACAACAATTTAGTGAATAGAAGTACTAGAAAAACACCTTTTGAGATTGTTACCGGAGTGCATCCTAGAGGAATATTAGAATTGAGAGACATTAGTAGTGAAAACTGGAAGAGTTCAGAAGCTGACGATTTTGTAGATCACATGACAATATTGCATATTCAGGTTAAAAAACATTTGGAAGACATGAACAACAAATATAAGGAGAAGGCAGATGAGAAGAGGAGACATAAGGAATTTGAAGTTGGCGATGAAGTGATGGTATATTTGAGAAAAGAGAGATTCCCGGTTGGAACTTATAATAAGTTGGAGATGAAGAAGTTTGGACCCTGTAAGATTTTGAGGAAGTTCAATTCTGGAAAAGCATATGAAGTGGAGCTACCAGATAGTCTAAGTATTTCACCTATAGTGTTCCTCCTCAGTTTATCATTTGATCTATATGTCGATAACACTTATTTAGACATAATGATGATACTCTGATGATTTCTTATGACTCTATTCATATAATAGATGCTATTTTATGATATTTAGACTATGATCGTAACTCTATTTACATTGCAGATACTCATTATGATGTTAGGTGTTATTGGATAATATGATATTCTGATGACTTATGTGGATATATGCTATTTTGGTTTCTATGGATGATGGTACTATCTCTATTGATCATGTGATTTGATGAAAATAGGTGTTGATGGCTCTTAAATGTGTTCATATGCTTGATATATTTTACATACCTTATTATATTGATGAATTATAGTAATCATGCACTTGATGATGTTTTGATGTACTAACCATATTTAATGATTATCTATGATGAGTTGATCTTATGGTGTGTTTGATTATTGTATGGTGTAGGAGTACCCTTCAAAGGGATCCCACCATTTTATTTTGATTTTGTTCTTTCTTCTTAATGAAGCCATTGTATATAAAATAAGGGCCTTGTGCTCATTGGTCCTAGTTAGGGTCCTAGTTGAGGTCCTAGGGTCATAAGTCAAAGTTGAGTTTTTTTTGAAAATTGAGGGTATGTGCTCCTTTGTGGTGTTTAGGGTCCTTCTTATCATGGAGGTGTCCTTAGGATAGCCCAATGTGGGCCTAGGAGTTAAGAAAAGCAACATTGAGAAAGTTGCTCAAAAGTTGCATGACAACTTTTCAAAGTTGTCAAGCAACTTTTCCACCTAGTGGTCAAAATCTTTAGTTTAGCATGGACAACCCTAATATGGGCACACAAAAAAATGAAAGGGTAGTATAAGTAGTTACAAACCCTAAGAGAAGGGGTTGGATGTTAGTTGTTGTACGGCCCAAGAAAAGTGACTTGACTGTGACTGCAATTTTGTTGCCAGTCGCCACAAATGGAGTAAGACAAGATCATTAATGGATTGATTTTTGAGTAAAACTATGTTGAGTATATTGTATGGTGAATTTAATTTCATTGTGAAAATTTAGATTAATCTTTGTTTTGCAGGTTGTGTGTGTTTGTAAATATTTTGAAAACTTTCTTCTCACTGTCCAGTTTTGGACTGTTTTGAGAGAATGGGATGTTAACTCCTTTCCCCATTGTGAAATCACCTTGAAACCATGGGGAATAGGAGCACAACCCCTAGAAAATACTTAAAAGTAAGTAGGGCCCTTGAAGATATAGGGAGGCCATCTAAAGACCCATTCCTAGGTGAGACTGGACAGTGCCCGACTAGGAAGGGTTAAGTTGCAGAGGTCTTGGAGAGCAAGGAAGGATAGAGGAGGAGGAACCCTTTGGAGGATTTGTAGAGGGGTGAGTGGAGTACCATTGGTGTGAAGGAGGAGCTTCCACCAATATAGAAAAGGTAGAAAGAACATCAAACCTACACTGTGACCCTGGTAGGACTAAAAACCCTCTTTAAAACCCTTAAAAACCTTAAAATCCACCTAGGGCAGTGTATAGACACTTGGAGGCCCAAAAATAGAAAAATCCTAGAGCCCTTGCCAAATCAATAGTAGGTCTTTTGGGAAGTTTCACAAGCATGTGCATCATTTGCAAGAGGGAGCCCTAAAAGTCCGGATAGAAGGCCTAATTGGTCACAATCCTTGTAGCCCTATTTTGTAGGTAAAATACAAAATAGTGAAATCGGTAAGGAGTTAGAAGTTGAAAACCTCTTGGGGGCACATGAATGCATGGATAACCATGTCCAAGACCTGTCCTATCCTTTCTAGGACCTAAGAAGGCATGGAACAAGCCAAACCCTTATTAACCTAAGTAAGGGTTCTTTGAGTCTCATGAGTAGGTGAGACGTTAGGAGAGAAAACTCAATTGTTGGTGGGTGGATTGGGCAAGGTCAGGGGAGTCCACAAGTAGAGGAAGTCTTAGAGACCCTAGGATGTGGTTAGAACACCTGGTGATCCAAGCAAAGGATCCAAGAGCATAGACTAGGCTAGTCTATCGCAAACCACATCCCATCAGATTGGTATTAGAGCGAGTTAAAGATTTGGTGGACTATGCATGTCTCTATATACTGGTGAATGAGTAGGGGAGAGTAGAATGGTCACTAATGCAGAGCTGGCTAGGGAGGTAGAAGAGCAAAAGGAGAAGAATAAACTCCTTGAAGAAGCTATGAGCGAGATAAGGGACAAACTGTAGGAAGTGGTGGATCAGAGGACAGAAGGACCTTGGGGTGAAGACACCAAGGATAAAGGCAAGAAAACCATTGACATAGATGACATTATACCTAAACTAGATCCCTTGTTCAATGAAGAACCTTTTGTAAAGGCTATTAAGGCTTTGAACACCAAAGCTTTTGAAGGATTTCCACATTTCAGTGGAAGGATGGACATTGATACTGTCATGGAATGGATTGAGGGTATGGAGAACCACTTTGAGTGTGAAGGAGTGACAGAGGCTCAAAAGGTTAAGGTTGCCAAATCAAGACTAAGGGGAGCAGCTTTGACATGGTGGAAGTATCTGCAAGAAGAGAGAGTTAGCATGGGGAAGCTACCTATTACCAATTGGAAGGCCATGGTGAGTAAGATCAAGGAGAACTACGTACTAGAGGATTATGAGATCCAACTTCATAAGAAGAGACAAGGATTGAAGCAAAAAGAACTTGACGTGACCTCCTACACCAAAGAATTTCAAAAGCTTTGTCTTAGATCCAAAGTCCAAGAAGATGAATCTATCAAGGTGGCTAGGTATCTAAGTGGCCTAAAGTGGAACATTCAAGAGGAGATAAGCCTATGGACTCCTACCACTATCCAAAAATGTCATCAGCTTGCTGCCAAGGTGGAAGAGAGGAATAAAAGGAAAGGAGACTCTAATAACAGGGGTAGAGGCAGAGGTAGAGATAAAATGAATCACCGAGGTGGTTACCAAAGCAAGGAAAATGAACAAAGGAACCAAGGAGAAGCCAAGTTGACTGAGCATAGTAGTGAAGCCAATCTCAGAGGGGGCCATTCTAGAGGAAGAGGTGCACAAGGTGGTCCAAGTAGGGGTAGAGGTACCGACAGGGGTAACTCCTACTTTGCAACTATGAAATGTTACAATTGTGGTCAATTGGGACACCCGGCCTATAGATGCCCTGACAAGCCTACATCATCAAACAGTGGAAAGATGGTTTCTTATGCACATGAAGACACATCAAGTAGCAAGACACCTGAGGGGACCATATTGAATTAGAGGTTGGAGAAAATCTAATGTTCAATAGGGTCTTGATAAGACAACCAGTTAAGAATGAACCTAAGAATAGGAGAGCATTGTTTAGGGTGAGATGCAAGATCCTTGGTAAAGTTTGCAAGGTGATAGTTGATTCAGGGTCAACTGATAACATAATATCAGAGGAGGCAACCAAGAAGTTGAAACTCACAAGGATACCCCACACTAACCCTTATAAGGTGACATAGTTTAATCAAGAGCAGAGTGTGCTAGTAAATGAACAAACTTGGGTAGAGTTCTCTATTGGAGGATACAAGGATAAGATCCTTTGTGATGTGTTACCCATGGATGCCTGTCACCTATTACTAGGTAGACCCTAGCAATTTGATAGGAAGGTGACCTATGATGGAGAGGAGAACTCCATTTCCTTCAAGAAGGACAACAAAACCTTTAAGATTCAGTCTTTGACAAAGAATGAAGAGGGAACCTCAAGAACACCTAGTGTCTTATTGGCTACTGGTAAAGAGTTCTTACACTTGCTACATGAGGAGGAAATAGTAAGGTGTGCCATATTTGTGAAGCCAAAGGAGGAGGAAGACAAGTTGCAGGCAGAGGTACCCAAGGAGGTGAAGCAAATGTTGCAAGAGTATAAGGACATAGTGAGTGATGGAGCACCTGCAACACTCCCACCAAGAAGGTCTATAAGCCATCAAATAGACTTTGTTCTCAGTGCATCCCTACCTAATAAAGTTGCATATAAGCTCACACCTAACCAAAACAAGGAGGTAGCAAGGCAAGTGCAAGAGTTATTGGAACAACGACTGATCAAGAAGAGCATCAGCCCATGTGTAGTCCCGGTAGTGCTAGCATCAAAGAAGGGAGGCAAGTGGAGGCTTTGCACTGATTCAAGGACAATCAATAGGATCACCATAAGGTATAGGTTTCCTATTCCTAGAATAGAGGATTTGATGGACTATTTAGGAGGTGCTATGTATTTCACTAAATTGGACCTTAAAAGTGGTTATCACCAGATTAGAATCAAGGAGGGAGATGAGTGGAAGACTACTTTCAAGACCACAGAAGGGTTGTATGAATGGCTTGTGATGCCATTTGGATTCACCAATGCCCCAAGCACCTTCATGAGGTTGATGAATGAGGTGTTAAAGGAATTCCTAGGCAGGTTTGTGGTGGTGTACCTAGATGACATTCTCATCTATAGCAGAACCAAAGAGGAGAACCTTGAGCATTTGAGGTTAGTCTTAGAGAGGTTGCATGAAGAGAAGTTATCAATCAACCTAGAGAAGTGTGACTTCTTGAAGCAAGAGCTGGTCTACTTGGGATTTGTGGTGTCTAAGGGAACCTTGAAGATGGATCCAAGCAAAGTGGAGGCAATCTTGAATTGGCCTGCCCCTAGAACAGGGACTGAAGTTAGGAGTTTCCATGGTTTAGCCCAATTCTATAGAAAGTTTGTGAGGAACTTCAGTGGCATATGTGCACTAGTCCTTGATACTATAAAGGGAGGCCTTAAAACTAAGTTCAAAGGGACTGAGTAGGCTGATAAAGCATTCCAATTATTGAAGCAAGAAGTAGCCATAAAACCCATCCTACTCTTACCTACTTTTGACAAGATATTTACATTGGAGTGTGATGCAAGTGGAATTGCAGTAGGGGGTGTATTGAGTCGAGAGGGAAGACCTATGGAATTTTTTAGTGAGAAGCTCAATGAAGCAAAGAAGAAGTACTCAGCCTATGACTTAGAGTTGTATGCATTAGTTCAGTCTCTCAAAAAATGGAGGCATTACGTACTCCCAAAGGAATTTGTGGTGTTCACAGACAACCAGGCTTTGAGTTACATTAACACTCAAGAGAAGCTTAGAAATAGATATTTGAAATGGATGGAATACCTCCAATCCTTCACCTTCACCATCAAGCATAAAAAGGGGAAACTCAACAAGGTGGCAAATGCTTTAAGCAAGAAGTTGTTGACAGTTCAAGAGTTATAGTTGCAGAGCATAGGAATAGAAGGTTTCAAGGACCTCTATGAAGGAGATGAAGACTTCTCATCAGCTTACAAGGTTTGCAAGGAGTTTGAGAACCATTTCCATGGTGAGTATGTAGATTACACTCTCCAAAATGGTCTCTTTTTCAAAGGTAATCAGTTATGTGTGCCTAAAGGATCCATGAGAGAAAACCTCATCCAAGAAAAACACAATGGCTATTTAAGTGGACACTTTAGGGTCAACAAAACCTTGGATCTAGTACAGAGGTACTACCATTGGCCCAAGTTTCCAAGAGATGTGAAAATGTATGTGGAGCAATGTGGTGTATGTCAAAGAGAAAAAGGAGGATCAAGTAATGTAGGTCTCTATCAACCATTACCGGTCCCTAATAGGCCTTGGGGATGTATAAGCATGGACTTTGTAGTAGGAGTCCCCAAGACAAAGATAGGTGTGGATAGCATCTATGTGGTAGTAGATATATTTTCCAAGATGAGCCATTTCATTCCATGTAGGACTACACATGATGCTAGCTATATTGCACATCTTTTCTTTAAGGAGATTGTGAGGATTCATGGACTCCCATTAAGCATTGTTTCAGATAGGGACAACAAGTTCATGGGCCATTTTTGGCAAACATTATGGAGGAGACTAGGAACTAATCTCTCATTTATCTCAGCTTACCATCCATAAACTGATGGTCAAGCGAAAGTCATTAATAGGGTGTTAGGCAATTTGTTGAGGTGTTTAACTAAGGAGTATGGGCAGACATGGGATCTAATCATTTCACAAGTAGAGTATGCATATAATGACATTGTGAATAAGACCATTGGAAAGAGTCCTTTTGAGGTTGTCTAAAGTAGACATCCAAGGGGAGTGTGTGAACTTAGGGAACTTGGTTCCATGGAGATGAAGAGTGGCCAAGTAGAGGACTTCACTCAAACCATCAAAGAGATCCAAGAGCAGGTCAAGAAAGCCATCCTTGAATCCACTCAAAAAATAAAGGCCAAAATGGATGAGAAAAGGAGAGAGGTTTAGTTCAAGGTGGGTGACTATGTGATGGTCCATCTGAGCAAGGCTAGAATGCAAAGTGGTTAGCCTACTAAACTGCAAATGAAGAGGGTAGGACCTTGTAAAATTCTGTCAAAATATGGTGAGAATGCCTATAAGGTGGATCTTCCTTCAGACTTAGCCATTTGACCAGTCTTCAATGTTGTTGATCTGATAATGTATAAGGGAGAGATAACAGGGTAGACTGAGAACCAAGCCAAGGTATTACAGGACATGGATATGAATGCCTTACCTCAAGTGAAGTAGCCTATAGTAGAAGAGATCTTGGAGTCAAGGGTCAAGAAGTCTACTAGACACCAGGCCTACATGGAGCACTTGGTAAAGTGGGCAGATCAACCTGTGTTTGAAGCTACTTGGGTTGAAGAAAGCAAGTTCAAGAAGCTAGGCATTGATCTAGCTCTTCTCACTCCCCTAGTTCCTTAGTTTATTGCAGAGGGGGAGTATGGTCCAAGAGCACCCTTCAAAGGGCTCCCACCATTTTATTTTGATTGTGTTCTTGCTTCTTAATTAAGCCATTGTATATAAAATAAGGGCCATGTGCTCATTGGTCCTAGTTAGGGTCCTAGTTGAGGTCCTAGGGTCATAAGTCAAAGTTGAGTTTTTCTTGAAAAATGAGGGTATGTGTTCCTTTGTGGTGTTTAGGGTCCTTCTTAGCATGGAGGTGTCCTTAGGATAGCCCAATGTGGGCCTAGGAGTTAAGAAAAGCAACATTGAGAAAGTTGCTCAAAAATTGCATGAGTTAAGAAAAGCAACATTGAGAAAGTTGCTCAAAAGTTGCATGACAACTTTTCAAAGTTGTCAAGCAACTTTTCCACCTAGTGGTCAAAATATTTAGTTTAGCATGGAAAACCCTAATATGGGCACATAGACTGAGGAAAGGGTAGTATAAGTAGTTTCAAACCCTAATAGAAGGGGTTGGATGTCAGTTGTTGTATGGCCCAAGAAAAGTGACTTGACTATGACTGCAATTTTGTTGCCAGTCGGCACAAATGGAGTAAGACAAGATCATTAATGGATTGATTTTCGAGTAAAACTATGTTGAGTGTCTTGTATGGTGCATTTAATTTCATTGTGAGCATTTAGATTAGGTTTTTTTTTGTAGGTTGTGTGTGTTTGTAAATATTTTGAAAACTTGCTTCTCACTATCCAGTTTTGGACTATTTTGAGAGAATGGGATGTTAACTCCTTTCCCCATTGTGGAATTACCATGAAACCATGGGGAATAGGAACACAGCCCCTATACAATACTTCAAAGAAAGAAAGGCTCTTGAAGATGCAGGGAGGCCATCTAAAGACCCATTCCTAGGCGAGACTGTATAGTGCTTGGCTAGGAAGGGTTTAGTTGCAAAGGTCTTTGAGAGCAAGGAAGGATAGAGGAGGAGGCACCCTTTGGAGGAGTTGTAGAGGGGTGAGTGGAGTACCATTGGTATGAAGGAGGAGCTTCCACCAATCTAGACAAGGTAGCAAGAACATCAAACCTACACTGTGACCCTGACAGGCCTAAAAACCCTCTTTAAAACCCTTAAAAACCTTAAAATCCACCTAGGGCAGTGTACGGACACTTGGAGGCCCAAAACTAGAAAAATCCTTGATCCCTTGCCAAACGAATAGTAGGTCTTTTGGGAAGTTTCACAAGCATGTGCATCATTTGCAAGAGGGAGCCCTAAAAGTCCTGATAGGAGGCCTAATTGGTCACAATCCTTGTAGCCCTATTTTGTAGGTAAAAGACAAAATAGTGAAATCGGTAAGGAGTTAGAAGTTGAAAACCTCTTGGGGGCACATGAATGCATGGATAACCATATCCAAGACCTGTCCTATCCTTTCTAGGACCTAAGAAGGTGTGTAACAAGCCAAACCCTTATTATCCTAAGTAAGGGTTCTTTGAGTCTGATGAGTAGGTGAGACCTTAGGAGAGAAAACTCAATTGTTGGTGGGTGGATTGGGAAAGGTTAGGAGATTCCACAAGAAGTCCTAGACACCCTAGGGTGTGGTTAGAACACCTAGTGATCCAAGGAAAGGATCTAAGAGCATAGACTAGACTAGTCTATCTTAAACCCCATCCCATCATTGTATGACTGTCTTCGGGATAGAGATGATGTCACATCGCTCATTCTAAGTGGGATGTGCCATTGTGATTCTCTAACCCTGGTCTATTATAATATATATGCATATGTTGTATCATTTCTTTGTGGATGCAAGATTTGGAGGTACTAGACACCGACTCCACTTGGCTCAACAGGTCTGAGTGTGTCTTTAAATCCTAATGGCATGTGGTTTGGAGTTGACACAAGTTCCCCTCACATAATCTAGGTCTAAGTTGTTCACTGTGAGTCATCAAAATCTTGGCGTAAGTCACCATGTCAGTTAGTAAGCTTGGTTTCTTCTATGTTGGGAGTATGCTAGTATTGGATGGTTAATTCTATTATGTTGAGACTGATTATTTGATTATTTATGCAATATTAAATAGTTAATAATGTTTATTTTAATTATTTTGATTAATAGCGATTTGATTATTTGACTATCTAATGTTTAATTTAATTTATTGGATTAATGGTCTTTTTGGGTATTTCATCACTCAATATTTAATGTTTATTCATTTTAATGATGATTTAATATTTATTGCTAAGCTTATGTTGGGGTTTTATATTTATTTGATATTTGTGATTTGACCTTTATTGGTATTTAATTGTTTATTTATTTATTTAATCATCTATGGTTTAATATTTATTTGGTATTTAATGATAATTCAATGATGAATGGATAGTACCAAACCGGTACTGAGGGGGGGGTGAATTAGTACAGGCAAAAACATAATCCTAAACTAGTTTGCCAGCAGACACTGCGCTTTGGCAGACAAATAGTAACACCGGTCTTAAATAGAGTATAACCTGCAAAACCCAGAATAACTGAGAGAAGCATAAACCGGTTGACACTTATCTTTTCGTACAATCTAATACTTCATTCCATTTCACCCTAGTGCATGAAAAGGTAATCTATCATCAAAGATATATATAAACAACTAGATCAACATGATTTACCTTCAGACACAAATCACTTAAACCATCACATGAATAACACCACACATGACACATAGATTTTTCACGTGGAAACCCAACTGGGAAAAACCATGGTGGGGATGAATACCCACAAGCTATTTTTGAACTCTTTACAAGTTCACTCTGTTAGGAGCCTTGTCTGGTTAAAGAATGATACAATAGGTTCTATTAGGAATCGATCCTATTAGGGATCACCCGATTAAGGGATGGCTAGAATACCCTGTTGAGGGTTAAACCCTATTAAAAGTTACCTTGTTAGAGGATTTCAGGAGCTCAATGGTTTTGAGTCACCCTGTTAAAGGATTTATAGTAAGCCGGTTAAAGCAACCCTGTTAAGGGATTTCCCAACTGTTGAAGTGGTTAGAGATCAATAGGTATTACAATGATCTGGTACTAACAATCAATGCCAATGCAGATCTGCTTTAGCTCCTCTTCACCTTTTGTACTTACACTCTGTAGGTATCACTTCTCTCTTCTGGTCTAGCAAGAATCATGTATCTCTTCACTTGGATACTCACACACAACTTTTTCCAACAACCTTAGAAAGAAACACAACATTGACCTTATAGGAAACAGATAGGTCAGTAGCATAAACCCTAAACCCTAAACCTGTTAGGTTAAGCAATTCAAATGGTTCAATCCTGACTATTGAGCACATTACATTAAATGCAATAGTCTTGAACCAATCTCAAGATGTTCTCCATCGTTCGTTTTCCACTGATTTCATGGCGGCTGATAACCCATCACGTGTTATCACCATTTATAGACTTCACACATTCCTGAGGTAGATAGGGACAATCTCCTTCATGCAAGATCCTTCACACGCACAAGGCTAATGTGGCAACATGATTTGTTCTTCGTTACAATGCTAACTCATCACACAAAGTCACCAATTGAGTCACACAGGCTTGAAGTACTTTGACCGAAAACTCTGAAGTTGAGACTATGAACCGGTAGTCATACAAAGTTTCTATGTACCGGTTCCCATAACCACATGTCAGTTCACCTTGAACAAACACACTGCATCACTTTGGCACATATACCAGTTTGAAATGCTATACCGGTTCTCTCTTCTTCAGCATATTGACATCAATGACAACATACACTATCATCATGTCCTCATACCGGTTTACATAATGCCAACAATCTCCTCCTTTGGCATTAATGGCAATATACAAAGATATCTCTCCACTTCACATCCTCTCCCCCAATTTCTATAGATATCTTCTCTTCTTCACTTCTTCTCCCCCTTTGACAACAATGCCAAAGTGGAGGCACAAGATTCCTTGTTCCATTATGTTGCTCCCCCTAAGGAGTAGCATCCTTCAACACATCAATCCTAAAGAAAAATTTGACTATGCAATACTTGATTGATGTGGAGCATATACCTTTAGTTTACCTCTTGGAGGGGGAACACCCCTAATTCACCTCTTAAGTATATAAATGTAGCTTTTGGGAGAGGCTTGGTGAATATGTCTGCTAACTGCTCCTTACTGGAAACATGTTCTAGTGCAATCTGTTTGTTCTGAATCTTTTTCCTTAAGAAATGATACTTAAGCTCAAAGTGCTTGGTTCTAGAATGTAAAACTAGATTCTTGGAGATGTTAGTGGCACTAGTATTGTCACAAAATATACTTATTGGTTCAGATACAGGAACTTTGAAGCCATTTAATACATGCTTCATCCAAACTGTCTGAGTGTAGTTCATGAAAGCGGCAACATACTCTGCTTTCACTATAGACTGAGAGATACAACTCTACTTCTTAATCATCCATGAGACCAGTCTACCACCAAGAAAGAATGTACCACTGGTTGTGCTCTTTCGGTTGTCCACATTACCTGCCCAATCAACATCTGTGAATAACTTTAGGTTGAAATCCTTGCTATATAGATACCACAATCCATAATCAATAGTTCCCTTCAGATACCTAAGAATCCGCTTGACTGCAACCAAGTGGGATTCTCTTGGAATTTTTTGGAACCTTGCAGTAAGGCCAACTACATGTGCAATATCTAGTCTGTGATACACTACATAATGCAACTTACTAGTCATTGATTGATATTCCTTCTCATCAACCAATGCTGAGTCATCCTCTTTGGATAGTTTACAACTAGTCACCATCGGTGAACCAACCAGTTTGCTATCTTCCATGCCAAAGGTCTTCAACACCTCTTTGACATACTTGGACCGAGTGATAAAGATTCCATCTTTCATCTACTGAATCTGCAGTCCAATGAAGAACTTAATCTCTCCTATGAGTGACATCTCAAACTCTTTCTTCATCTCATCTACAAACTCATGACTCATCTTGTCATCTCCACCAAAGATAATGTCATCAACAAATAACTCACAGATTAGGATCTGATCTCCTTCAGACTTCAAGTAGATATTGCTATCTTTGCTTGTTCTCTTAAATCCAATCTTCACAAGATGGGAGTGCAGGCGTTCATACCATGCTCTAGGTGCCTGCTTTAGACGATATAAGGCTTTATGTAGCCTACACACCATGTCACTATCTTCAGATAGGGCAAACCCATCTGGTTGCTCTATATACACCTCCTCTTCAAGTACAACATTTAGGAATGTAGATTTTACATCCATTTGATATACTTTGAATCCTTTAAAAGCTGCATATGCAATAAGCATATGAACTCCTTCCAATCTGGCTATAGGAGCAAAGGTTTCTCCATAGTCTTCTCCTTCTTCTTGAGCATATCCTTTACACACCAGTCTGGCTTTGTTTCTAATCTCTATGCCATCCTCATTTAGCTTATTTCTGAAAACCCATTTGGTACCAATGACATTTTTATGCTCTGATCTAGGTACCAAAGATCATGTACCATTTCACTCTATCTGGTCAAGTTCCTCTTCCATTGCCTTGAACCAGTCTTCATCTTTATGTGTCTCTTTGAATGATTTAGGCTCAATTTCAAAGATCATACATGAGTTTTCTCCGACCTTTCTTCTTGTAAGGATTCCTGCATCCTTATCTCCTATGATCTTCTTAGGATCATGATTCATCTTGACATATCAAGGAATGGTCTTGATAGATTCCTCTTGCTTTTCTTCTTCATCCTCATCTCCATTAGTATCAATATCTACATCTACCAGTGTAGGAACATTGTTACTGGTACTTGGTTGACTGGCAACCGATTCCTAGAAGGTTACAATTGGTTCATTTACCACTTGCTTACTGTCGGTTTCCTCAGTTTTCTCAGAGGTTTCATTGGATTGAAACAAGCACCAAGGGCATGGTATGAATAGTTACACTCTCATCTTGTGAAGATAGGATTTCAGAGAAAAAGTGAGGACAACAATATCTACCTGAAATCTGAAGGTGATCGGATTCTAATCTGTGAAGTGTTTGTAGATAATATAATCTTTGGAGGAGATGATGAAATGAGCCACGCATTTGCAGATGAAATAAACAAAGAGTTTGATATGTCTCTGATTGGAGAGATAAAGTTCTTCATTGGTCTACAGATTCAGTAGATGAAAGAGGGTATCTTTATTACCCATTCCAAGTATGTCAAAGAGGTATTGAAGATCTTTGGTATGGAGGAGAGAAAACTAGTTGGTACACTGATGGTGATCAGGTGCAAATTGACTAAGGAAGATGATTCATCATTGGTGAATGAGAAGGAGTACCGGTCAATGATCTGTAAGCTGCATTATATGGTACACAACAAACCAGATATTGCTCATGTAGTGGGTATTGTGGCCCATTTTCAGAAATGTCCAAGAGAATCCCACTTGGTAGTAGTCAAGAGAATTCTTAGATACCTGAAAGGGACAGTTGATTATGGATTGTGGTATCCATACAATGGTGATTTTAATCTCAAAGTATCTACCAATGCATATTGGCTAGGTAATATGGATGACCGAAAGAGCACAACCGGTGGAGCGTTCTTTCTTGGTGGAAAACTAGTCTCATGGACGAGTAAGAAGAAGAGCTATATTTCCCAGTCTACAGCTGAAGCAACGTATGTGGAAGCATTTATGAACTACACTCAAGCAATCTAGATGAAACATGTATTGGATGGTTTAAAAGTACCTATATCTGAACCGATGAGTATATTTTGTGACAACACAAGTGCAATAAATATTTCCAAGAATCTGGTATTGCATGCTAGAACTAAGCACATTGAGCTCAAGTATCACTTCTTGAGAGAGAAGGTTCAAAATAAAGAGGTTGTATTATAACATGTTTCCAGTAAGGAATATCTAGCAGACATATTCACTAAGCCCTTACCGAAAACTACATTTACCTATTTGAGAGGTGAATTAGGGGTTTTTCCCCTTCATGAAGTAAATTAAAAATTTGTGCTCCACATCAGTCAGGTACTACAGTGTCAAATCTTTCAGGATTGATGTGTTGAAGGATGCTACTCCATAGGGGGAGCAGCATAGTGGAGAATGGAAGCTTGTGCCTCTACTTTGGCATTGCTGTCAAAGGGGGAGAAGATATCTGAAGTGATGAAGATATATGATATGGGAGAAGATATATGTTATAGTTGCACTAGTCTATGTTGTTTATAGTTGAAATGCTACACTGAGTATTACCATCAATGCCAAAGGGGGAGACTGTTGGCATATGATAAATCAGTATGATAATAATGTTTGTTGTGATTGATGTCAATAAGTGTAGGTGAACCGGTATGAAGATTGGAAGAAGTTGTTATTGATGTTCAAGTAGGAGAATTGGTATGAAGGGATGAAGTGGATCGGTGATAGGGTTTCACTAAGTGTGACTATCAGTTGGTAGTCTTAGCTCTAGGGTTTCCGGTTTGGCAATCTAGCTTGTGCAATGCAACTGATGACATTATGGGATGAGTTAGCTAAGAGATAAGGATGAGATCAAGATGCCACATTAGTTTTGTGCACGTGAAGGATTTCCTTGAGGATCTTGCATGTGAAGATCGATTGCATTAAATGTCTACCTTGGGAATGTACATTATTCTTAGTGGTATGTGAAGAGAGAATGATGGGTTACTGATTTCCATATGCGATAAATAATGGATGATGCAGAATGACTTGTGATCTGTTTGCAATTGTTTTATTCTATGCAAAGTGTTTGAATAGTCAGGATTGGACCACTTGTAATTGTAAACCTAAAATGTTTAGGGTTTAGGGTTTATGCTACCAACCCAATTGTTGTCTATAAGGTCGATGATGTTTGTTATTGTTTGTTTTGGAAAATATTGTGTTTGTATCCGAGTGGTGAGATACTTGGTAGAATAGTGAGTGGAAAACTCCAGAGTGTGATTGCAGAGTAGAGGAGCTAAAAAGGATCTGCCTTAGCATGTAGTGTTGTTATCAAATTAGAGCTTTACCTATTGTCTTCTAACCATTTCAACAGTAGGAAAATCCCTTTACCGGGTAGCTTTAACAGGCTTATTGCAAATCCTCTAACCAAGTGACTCAATATCATTGAGTTCTTCAAATCCTCTAGCGAGGTAACCTTTATAGTGTTTCAACCTTTAATAGGGTATATAGCCATCCCTTAACTTGGTGATCTTTAATAGGATCAGTTCCTAACAAAACCTTATTGTAAAGTCTTTAACCAGACTAGGCTCCTAACAGAGCGAGCTTCAAAAGAGTTTAAAAACAAGCTTGTGTGTATTCATCCCCACCACGGTTTTTCCCATTTGGGTTTCCACGTGAAAAATCTATGCATCATGAGTTGTGCATTTTTCATGTGATGATTGAGTAGTCTTTGTTTAGGAGAATATGCATGCAAAGCTAATGGTTATGGTATTACTGATACATCACATGCATGAGTATATTGGTGAAGTAGTTATCAAGTGTTGAATGTTATTTGAAGTATTCAGTTTTACTATTTTAGCTATCTGAAGTATTACTGTGTTTAACCGGTATTGCCATGGTTACGTTCAGTGATGAAGACAACTGGTTAGCATTGTTTTAACTTGATAAGTTGTTGAGAAGTTTTTGTGTGTACTAATTCACCCCCCCTCTTAGTACCAATTAGGGTATTTGTTGTTCATCATTATTTATCAAACATATGGCCCATTAAAAATACTCCTAACCTAACCTTAGGAGTTAGTTTAACCGTCTAGAAACTCACCCAAAGTTTCCCTATGGGTCAACCTTGAGTTGACCTTTCTAATGGCTCCCTATCCAAGACTTTCTTGTGAGCATACTAGGATATTTGAAAAAAAACATTGGTAAAACAAATTCCTTCCAAGGGACATGTCATTGCCAACTCACTTTACAACACATGTGTCAAGTGACACCACAAAATTACACATTACTTAAATACACATGGCAATGTCCCTTTTTGGAATTAATAAATTGAACAATTTTAAATTAAACACACATCCAAGCATAAACATTTACATATTAAAACACATTTATACACGAGGTATTGTCTCTCCAAATAGACAACCCTTGGCTTCACAAATGCACATAGGTTTAGGCTTGATTCTCCAAATAGTTTCCATGGTCACATGGATCAGTTTTCCTGCACATCTCACTTTGCACATTAGTGATTCCAAAAACCATATATAATATTATCATATGAAAAGAATACAATTCAAACATTTGCACACAATTTCAATTATAATAATCAAGTTTCCAATTATCCAATAAAATACACATAAAATAACCTACTAAATGGCATCATCATAATCATCATGAAATTTAATCATTTATAAAGCATGCATCCATAATTTCTAGCATCAAAATAAAGTACTGAAAAATCAGAGATAAATGGCATACACCATATCAATGTTATGTAATCACTGGATCATATAGAATATATGTCCATAATGCATCAAAATAAAGTATCAATAATAAGTCTAACATGAAAATGACTGAAATGCTATGATGGCTTGGGGTAGGGCCTCACACCGTCCCCCTCTAGGCATGAACTTCCTCCTAGAGTTCATTAAAATAATGGGGGTACTGAGATCTCATCCATGATGCATCCTCCCATGATGTCGTAACCTCGTCATAAGAATTCCACTAGACCCTATCCTGGTCCAGCTCTTGACCTCGAAGATCCAGCATCCGGTGAGCCAAAATGTGAATGGGATCCAAAGCTAGCTACTCATCTGAATCCACCTGCAAGGCATCCCAATCCAAAATATGAGACTCATCATAAATATATTTCCTTAGAACTAATACTTGAAACACATCGTGGATGCATGATAGGCTAGGTGGCAAAGCTAGATGATATGCAACTGGCCCTATCCTCTCTAGGATCTCAAATGGTCCAACAAAGCTAGGTGCAAGCTTAGAACCCTTTCCATAATGGATTGGACTCTTATGCAGTCGCACTCACAAGAAAAATTTGTCCCCAACCATGAAGCTATGATCTATCCTCTTCGTACTGCATACTTCTATCTATCTTGTGCCTCTCTAAGGCATTGTCTAATCAAATCCACCTACTACTCCATATCAAAAACTATCTCAGGACCAATAGCTACTCTATCCTCAATGCGGTCCCAACTCAAAGGTGTTCTGCAAGGTCTTCCGTACAAAAGCTGAAAAGGTGGTATCCCCAAGGAAGTGTGATGCCCATTATTATAGGCAAACTTAACCAAAGGAAGGTACTCTTCCCGTCTGGTTTGATGATCCATGATGTACATATAGAGCATGTCATCTAACACCTCATTTTCCCTCTCTATCTGTCCATCTATTTTCAGATGATAGGTTGTGCTAAAGTTGAGTCTGGTACCCATTGCTTCATCCAACGCCTTCCAAAAGGAAGAAGTGAAGAGGGAATCTTTGTTTGAGATAATCTTGCATGGAACACCATGAACTCTAACAATATCCCACAAGAATACCTGTACCACTACTAGTGCTATGAAGAAAGTTTAAACTAGTGAGAAGTGGGCCACTTTGGTCAACTTGTCAACTGTCACCATGATGGCATCATGACGACCCGATGACATAGGAAGACCAATGGAAAATTCCATCGATATAGTATCCCACTTCCACTTTGGTATCACATGAGACTAGAGAAACCCACCTGGATGGCGGTGCTCTACCTTGACTCTCTCGCACTCAAGGCATTAGGCTACTAGTATAGCAATGAATTGCCACATACCTGGCTAATGATATAACTGTCTCAAATCTCCATGCATCTTCTTAACTCCGAGATGTACTGCATAAGGAGATCTATGAGCCTCCATCACAATGAAATCATGCAATCCTCTGGAAGAAGGTACATAGATGCGCCCTCTATGTCACAGTAGTCCATTAGACTCTAATGAATAGTCTGCATACTTCCCTTCCAGGGTTTCCTGAGATCACACTACCTGACATACCTCTAAATACCACTCATCCTCTTGCAACTGCTACAATATACGATCTCTCAAATCTATGTCGATAGACATAGTGCATATATCATGATGTCTCCTACTCAAAGCATCTGTAACTACATTTTCTTTCCCCTTGATGTAGTGAACATCAAAATAATACTCACATAAGAACTCTATCCATCTTCTCTGATGAGCATTAAGATTAGGCTGAGTGAAAATGTACTGCAAGCTCTCATGATTTGAATGAAGCTCAAAAGGATGACACAAAAGAAAATGTCTCCACCTCACAAGTGCTTGGACCACTACTGCAAGCTCAAGGTCATGAGTCTTAAGTTTCCTAGACTCATACGCTATAACTCGACCCTCATGCATAAAGAATGCTCCTAAACAATCCAAGGAAGCATCTATGCATACCATAAAATCGGTCGAGGGATCTGGCATAACAAGAATAGGTGCACTACTGAGTTCCCTTTTGATTTCCTGAAAGGCCCTCTCACACCTTTTTGTCCACTCGAATTTATTTTCCTTTTTCTAAAGAGATGTAATAGGATGTGCAATCCTAGAGAATCCCTCAACGAAGTGTCTGTAGTACCCTTCTAGACCCATGAAAATCTGGACTTCTGTCACACTAGCTAGCATTGGTCAATCCATAATAGCTCTAATCTTTGATGGGTAAATTGAGATCCCATCATTGGATATAACATATGTTGGGTCCCAGAGACAACTGAGAGTGGGGGGCGGGGGGGTGAATCAATTGTCTAATAAATTCAAACCAAAACAACTTAACCAACTTAATGCTTAATACCAGTAAACCAGTTAAGTATGCCAGTAGACAGTGTTAATAGTTAATTGCTATATTGGTAAAGATTAATGCATGGAACATAAACATAAAGTTATCCACAACACATAACACCAATATTTGTACGTGGAAACCCTGTAAGGGGAAAAACCACGGTGGGAAACCTTACCCACAATCAAATGATACTACTACATATAGTAAGTGTACATAAATGGGGTCTGCACATGCAGAAAGGCAAAAATCCTAGAGCTTGCTACTCAATCACAAAATGGGAGTCACACTGACTACAGTTGGATAGTTAAATCCAATAAGAATGTACTGCACAAAATCACATCTTCATATGCTGGATTCAGTACCGGTGTAATATTGATATGCTTCTACAAAAACCTAGCTTCACCTTCAAATGATGTCTTCATGTATAGCTCTACTTAATCTTGCATATACCTTCTCACAATTCTTTTTCGCATTCCCACATTCGATCTTACAAATAAGATCTTACATTTATACCATAACCTAAGACCAGTTTTAGTAGGTTGACTCTACAAGATATTACAATAAAGACTTTTACAAATAATATATTATCTGATGCAATAACTGATTAAACATGTTGGCTTAATTCATTTACAACAATAATAAATCATCTCCATAGCGTGCCATGCTGATCTGGAAAAGATAAGCCTGTCGGTGTAACCCTAGGTAACCTAGGACCTATTTGTCGGTAAAAGAAAATATGCAAATATGAATATACCAATGATTAATTCTTCAAAACAAAGTGTCCACATGATGTCTTCGACATTACCAAGTGTCTTCCATATCATTCCAAGTGTCGGTGATCATTATATCCTGCCGGTGAACTATATACCAGTAACTGTGCAATAGATACTTGCTTGCCGGTGAATGTTGTTGGATCTTCAAAGTGCTAGTGTTTTAGTAGGTGTTGACATCAATGACAAAACCATACCAAAATACCAATAATCTCCCCCTTTGGCATTGATGGCAACACAAGATGGAAAAACCATCAAAGTGCCAAAACAAAAATGCCAAATACCAAAAACCAACAATCTCTCCAAAAAGATCATAACCGGAATATAGAGAATAATAGTCTCTCTTATACAACAATCTCTCCCCCTGGGAGCAACATGTGTTATCCAAAGATTTTCAATACCAAACTCTCCTTAAAAGATAATGTGTTTTTCCATAGATATCTCTCCCCCTTTGACATCAAATGCCAAAGTTAAAAAAATCAAGTTCATATACAAAATACCAATCAATTCAATATACCAACTACTCCCCCTGAGAAGTAGCTTCCTCATCAAAGATCGGAGTAAAAGATTTGTCTTTTAATTCTGCCGGTTGATGACAATCATCAACTATCTAAGTCTCTATCGGTGGTGGTATGACTCCAAGCTGATCTCTGAGATATTCAAAAGTCTCCTTAGGCAAAGGTTTTGTGAAAATATCTACAAGCTATTCTTTAGTATTCACATAAACCAATTTTATCTCCTTTTCTTCAACTTTTTCCCTTAGAAAATTCAGTTTGATAGAAACATGTTTTGTTTTAGAATGTAATACCAGATACTTAGATATATCAATCACTGCAGTGTTATCACAATATATGGTAATAGGTTCCTTGCATTTTACCTTTATGTCTTTCAACACTTGCTTAAGCCATAGTACCTGTGTATTGTTAGTTGCTGCTGCAACATATTCCAATTTTGCTGTTGATAAAGATGTACAACTCTGTTTCTTACTCAACCAAGAAACTAATCTCTTTCCAAGAAAGAATGCTCCACCGGTGGTGCTTTTTCTATCATCATTTCCTGCCCAATTCGCATCTGTGTATGCACAAAGATCAAAATTTTCATCTCTAGGATACCATAATCCAAGATTTGTAGTGCCTTGTAAGTACTGAAAAATCCTTTTTACTGCTGATTCATGATTTTCTCTAGGATTACTTTGAAATCTAGAAACAATACATACTGCATTCATAATATCAGGTCTGGTTTGTGTCAAATACAGTAAACCTCCTATCATAGATTTGTATCTAGTTGGATTAACAGGTGTAGATTCATCCCTTTGAGATAATTTGTCATTTGTAGTCATAGGTGTGCTTACTGGTTTAGAGTTCTCCATCCCAAATTTCCTTAGTAATTATTTCAAGTTCTCCAATCATAGACATTTCAAATTCTTGTTGCATTTTAATAGAAAATTCTTTACATAATCCATCTTCTCCTCCAAAGATTATATCATCAATGAATACTTCTATAATCAAGATGTCATCATTAGTCATTTTGTAATATAAATTGTTGTCTGCATTTCCTTTAGTAAAACCAATCTTTAAAAGATACTTATCCAACTTTGCATACCAAGCTCTGGGGGCTTTCTTCAATCCATATAGAGCTTTTCATTACCTGCAAACCATATCATTATCATCTGTCAAAGAAAATCCATCAGGTTGTTCAGTATAGACTTCCTCTTCAAGATCTCCATTCAAGAATGCACATTTAATATCCATTTGATAAACTTTTTAGTTCTTGTGAGCTGCAAAGGCCAAGAATAATCTGACTACCTCAATTCTAGCTACCGGTGCAAAGGTTTCATTATAATCCACTCCTTCTTTCTGAGAATATCCCTTACACACTAGTCTTGCTTTATTTTTGACAACCTTACCATCTTCATTAAGTTTGTTTCTAAATACCCATTTGGTTCCAATTACATTTTTATCTTTAGGCCGAGGAACTAATGTCCAAGTATTATTTTTCTTAATTTGTTCTAATTCTTCTTCCATAGCTTTAATCCAAAATTTATCTTCACATGCCTCATTAACAGATGATGGCTCAATTTGAGAAATAAGACATACCTCTTCATTTGCCAATCTTCCTCTTGTCATAACTCCTTTAAATTTGTTTCCAATTATCTGATCTTCAGAATGATTCAATTTTACATATTGGGGTGTCTTAGTTTGCTATTGTTCTTCAATTACTGTGGAATCCTCTGATGGTGTCGGGGTAACTGGATCTTCATTCTGTACTGGTGGATTTAGTGTAGGTTCATTTGTAACAATTTTTGTTGCCGGTTTAGAGTCTGTATACCTTGAAGTTCCTCTGAATTGTTCATCATTCTTTACATTTGTACTCTCAACAATTTTCTGCAAACCCTTATTAAAACATCTATATGCCTTGCTCTTAGATGAATAACAAAGAAATATTCCTTCATCATTTCTAGGATCAAATTTGCCAATATACTCATCTCTTCTAATATAACATTTACTTCCAAAAATTCTGAAATACTTAAGAGTAGGAGTATTACCAAACCATAGTTCATGAGGGGTCTTACCGGTTTCACCTTTTATGTGAACTTTGTTGAATGTATAGACCGCTGTGTTGACTGCTTCTCTCCAATATACATGTGGTAAATTTTCTTCAGCTAACATACTTCTTGCTGCATCCAAGATAGTTATGTTTTTCTTTTCAACAACTCCATTCTGCTGTGGTGTCTGAGGTACTGATAGCTATCTTCTAATTCCATTCACTTCATAGAATGTATTAAAGTCCTTAGATGTGAATTCTCCTCCTTGATCTGATCTTAAACATTTGATTTTCTTATCGGTTTCATTTTCAACCATTGCTTTGAATAGGTTGAACTTTCCAAGTGCTTCTGATTTTTCTCTGAGAAAAGTAACCCAGCACATTCTAGAATAATCATCAATAATTAGCATGAAATATCTATCACCTTTTAAGCTTTTAGTTCTAGCTGGACCACATAAATCAGTGTGAATCAAATCAAGAGCATTATTGGATTTTTCTGGAATACTTTTGAAACTAGCTCCAACTTGTTTTCCAAATTGACATTCCTTACATATTGTATTATGAGGTTTCACGATTTTAGGTAGATCTCTAACTGCCTTAGAAGTACTGATCTTTACCATGCAATCAAAGTTTACATGATAGAGTCTCTTATGCCATAACCAACTTTCATCAATATGTGCAATCAAGCATGCCTTTTCACTGTTATTCAAATGAAAGATATTAACTCTAGTCTAATTACTAGTTGCAATTTCCAAACTAGTTCTATTCATGATTTTGCATTTTCCTTTCTTAAATTGTAACTGAAATCCTTTCTCAACCAATTGACCAACACTTAAAAGATTATGCTTTAATCCTTCAACAAAGTAGACATTGTTAGTGTTATGCTTACCATCAAGAGATATTGTACCCTTACCTTTGATTGAACAAGCTTTGTCATCTCCAAATCTTACTAAACCTCCATTGTATTCTTGAAAGTTCAAGAATTTACCTTTGTCTCCTATCATATGATGTGAGCATCCTAAGTCAATGATCCATTCATCCTTTACTTCAACTTTAGCTGTTAGGGCTTGTTCTACTGATTGAGCAATAGGTGCTAGTTGATCTTCTGTTATAGCAACAAAAACCCATCCATTGTCTGCTGGATCCTCATCAGAATCATCAGTCACACCTTCGTCAGCAATGTAACAAGATTTGTCTTTGTTCTTCTTAAATCTGTATCTCTGATATTCAAGATTAGGCTTGTATATTCTTCTAGCTTCTTCTCTTAGTCTAGCATGTCTATCAGGGCATCTCGAAGCCATATGACCAATCTTATTGTAGTTAAAACATTTAAAGGGTGCTTTACCTTCATACTTACTTCCAACTGGACCTTTTGGCATTTTCCTTGCAAATAGTGCTTCAAGTTCTTCAAGTTCTTCATTCTCCTTCCTAGTTTCTTCAAGTTCTCTTGCATAAAAGGCTTTCCAATCTAATTTTTCAAATGATGGAGCAGATGATCTTGATGCTCTAAAGGCCAAATCTGTCTTTATAGTAGTAACAGGACCAAATTCCTCAATTTCAAAAGATAAAATTTTTCCAATCAATGTATCCCTAGTTATTGATGTATTAGGCATTGTTCTCAACTCATTTATAGTAGTAACCTTCATTTTATATGCCAGTGGCAATCCTCTTAAGATTTTTGAAACAATTTCTTCCTTACTCAAGGTTCCTCCACAATATTTAATACCCTAAACAATTTCATTTACTCTTTCCATAAAAGCAAAAATCCTTTCATCTTCTTCCATTTTCAGATGGTCATACCTGACTTGGTAGCTTTCAAGTTTTGCAATCTTGACTATGGAATGTCCTTCATTCAATGTTTCCAAATGATCCCAAATAGCTTTAGTAGTAGACCTATCTGATAATCCCATAATTTGTTGATCTGATAAAGCGCTCAAAAGTGTTTCTCTTGCTTTGCAATCATTCTCCTCATCTTTAGCTAAGGTAGTTGGAGTGGTCTGACCAGCTACAGTAGTAGTATAGCCATTTTTTGTAACTTCCCAGATGTCTTTACCAATGCAATTCAGATGTGTCTCCATCTTGATCTTCCATATCCCATAGTTGCTTCCATCAAGTTTAGGACTGTCCTTCCTGAAATAATTAGTAGTCATTGGATCTCCTCAAGTTGTCAAACTTCTACAAAAGAGGACTAGGCTCTGATACCAATTGTTAGGTCCCGGAGACAACTGAGAGGGGGGGGTGAATCAGTTGTCTAATAAATTTAAACCAAAACAACTTAACCAACTTAATGCTTAATACCGGTAAACCAGTTAAGTATGTCGGTAGACAATGTTAACAGTTAATTGCTATACCGGTAAAGATTAATGCATGAAACATAAACATAAAGTTATCCACAACACAACACCAATATTTGTATGTGGAAACCCTGTAAGAGGAAAAACCATGGTGGGAAACCTTACCCACAATCAAATGATACTACTGCAGATAGTAAGTGTACATAAATGGGGTCTGCACATGCAGAAAGGCCAACAACCTAGAGCTCACTACTCAATCACAAAATGGGAGTCACACTGACTATAGTTGGATAGTTAAATCTAATAAGAATGTACTACACAAAATAGCATCTTCATATGCTGGATTCAGTATCGGTGTAATGCTGATATGCTTCTACAAAAACCTAGCTTCACCTTCAAATGATGTCTTTGTGTATAGCTCTACTTAATCTTGCATATACATTCTCACAATTCTTTTTTCGCATTTCTACATTCGATCTTGCAAATAAGATCTTATATTTATACCATAACCTAAGACCAATTTTAGTAGGTCAGCTCTAAAAGATATTACAATAAAGACTTTTACAAATAATATAATAGCCGATGCAATAATCAATTAAACATGTTAGCTTAATGCATTTACAACAATAATAATTCATCTCCATAGCATGTCATGCTGATCTAGAAAAGATAAGCCTGCCAGTGTAACCCTAGGTAACCTTGGACCTATTTGCTAGTAAAAGAAAATATGCAAATATGAATATACCAATGATTAATTCTTCAAAAAAAAGTGTCCACACGATGTCTTCGACATTACCAAGTGTCTTCCATATCATTCCAAGTGTCGGTGATCATTATATCCTGCCGGTGAACTATATACCAGTAACTGTGCAATAGATACTTGCTTGCTGGTGAATGCTGCTGGATCTCCAAAGTGCTAGTGTTTTAGTAGATGTTGACATCAATGACAAAACCATACCAAAATACCAACAAAATGTCCATGATATCTGACCTCTGATCTAAAGAATGCGCACTTTGACAAACTTCCATACAACTGATTGTCTCTCAAGCACCGCAATACCTGCCTCAAGTTCCCCTCGTTCTCCTTCTCATTCTGAGAATATATCAATATGTCATCGAGGAACACAATCACAAATTGGTCAAGGAAAGCATAGAATATCCTATTCATGAGACTCATGAATACAATTGGAGCATTTGTGAGACCAAATAGAACCACGATGAACTTATAGTGGCCATACCTAGTACGAAAGGCAGTCTCATGGATATCACTCTCTACTATCCTCAACTGATGGTACCTTGACTTCAGATCTATCTTAGAAAATACTTTGGCACCCTCAATCTGATCAAATAAGTCGTCGATCCTTGGCAAAGGGCATCGGTTCTTGATGGTCACTTTGTTTGACTATCTATAATCCATAGATAACCGGAGGGATTTGTCCTTCTTCTTCACAAAGATGACTGGTGAGCCCCAAGGGGAGACACTAGGATGAATGTGAAATTTCTCTAAGAGTTCCTCAAGCTGCATCTTGAACTCATTAAGCTCATTAGTGGTCATCCTATATGGTGCTCTCAAAATTGGCTCAACTCCTGGTACAAGATCTATGTGAAAATCAATCTCTCTTCTAGGTGGCATACCAGGTAGCTCGGAAGGAAATACATCTGTAAATTCCTCAAGGATAGGATGATCATCTAGTGATGGTTCATTCTCATCCTCTTCCTCTCTATCACTGATGGTGATGGCAAATAACTGGCATCCCTTTCACATGTTCCACTTAAGCTACATAGCAGAAATCATACGAAGTGATACAGGTCTCTGAATCCATAAAATTACTATGGAGGTACCTTGATCGTCCACACACTTGATCTTTTTCTAGTGACAATCCATCTTGGCTCTATGGGCATATATCCAATCCATGCCAAGAACAATGCCATAAGATCCTAGAGGTGTGACTCAAAGGTCTACTAAGGTGGTTGTATTCCCAATCTAAAGCTGGCAATCCCTAACCATTGATTCAACAGACACTCTAGCTCTTGAAGCCAACTCCACTTCCCAACTAACACCTTGCCTAGATGCCACTAGCTCACAATGCTCTGCAAACAGTGAAGATATAAAATAATCTGTAGCTCTTGAATCAAACAAGATAGAAAAATTGCCACCTCTAATCATACCTGTGGCCTCTATGACTATGGCTTGATTTTTTACGTGGCGGTTGTCAACCACTATGCAGACTTTATGGAACTTACCCTTATCCCCAATTGTAGGCTTTGAACCTACCATCTGTTGACTGCCTATCATCTGACCTTGTGGACACTCTCTCACCATGTGTCCCATGGCCCCACAAGTGAAACAAGCACCATGTGTCTGAAACTAAACACCTTGTGGCCTAGAGTATCCTTGTCCTCCTATCCTTCTCGATCCACTAAAACTACCCCTCAAGGACTGTTGAGTCCATGCTGAAGGTGTGTATGGACCCTGTGGTCGTTGATTGCGTCGAGGACCCTGTGTATGCCACTACTTTGGCTTAAAGCCTTGCTGACCCTGTGGAGGCCTTTGCCTCTAATTCTATTGTGTCTGCTAAGAAGGAGGGGGTTTAAAGGACCCCGATGATTGCTTATGGTTACCCTTCCAGTGGGGTTTTTGAAAGCAAAAGGATTGAGGTATAGGGTTTCAATTCTGCTACCAATCCCACGTGTTTTGAGGTCTACCCTTAATCTCCTCCAATATCAAGGCCTTCTCCATGGCAACCCAAAGGCTTCTTGAAGTTACCATCCTAACTGGTCTTGCTATACTGGTATTCAATCCTTTGATAAACCGGTTGACGAGTAGCTTCTCATCCTTCAGGTAGTCAACGTAGGCTAAGAGCTCGAAGAACTTTCTCTCATACTGGGACACTGAGAGACCCTTCTGCTGAAGGTCATGAAACTCATCAATCCTGTGCTTCCTAAAGTGCTCTGATAGGTATTTGTCTCTGAATCACTTTGTAAAGATGTCCCAAGTGATGGTGTCCATAACTATGTCATTCTTATACTCCTCCTGCCTCCACCATGTGGAAGTCATCCCTCTCAAAAGGTGAATAGAAATCCGTGCCTTCAAATTTCTCTAATAGGGACGCAATCCAAAGCACGTCTCCAAACTCAATCACCAAGCCTCAACCTCTACCCCATCGACAGATCCTGCAAATGATGGTGGCTTAAGACATAAAATCTCTCTGATCTGATCCTCGAGATCACGGGGTGCTCTCTCAAAAATTATTGGTGCCACAACTGGGGGTGCCTCAGGTAGATGGATTGACTCAGGCTCATTCTTAGCCTAGGCCTCTATATGGTTAGGAGGTGGACTCCTACTCCACGCCCTAGCTGCAGATCTATGACTCTCAGAAATCTGGTGCTTTGCCTGATGATCTACTACTAGGAGTCTATCCTAAACTATTCCTATCAGTTTCTCAAGTGCAACCAAAATGTCTCGATTAGGGTCAATCAGCTGTTTGGGAGGAGCTTCATGATCCCTGTCTAGGACTGACTCATCATGCACAACATCTTCGCATGCCATGAGAGGACGTCGAGGACCCCTACCACACCTACGAGCTTGTGAAGTAATCAACGACATCCATAATGATCAATAAAATAAAATAAAGTAAATAAATAAATGAATAATAATTTTTAAAGAAAATAATATTTAAAGTGAAATGTAATGGAGAAAGGTTCCTAGTGTTGGAAACCTTTCTCTGATACCAAAATGTCATGCCCAAACTTTTGGGCAAAACGCATTAAATTTTTTTTTAAACAACATAAAAATATTAAATGCTCTATGATAAAGATGAGATAAATAAGTTTATCTAAGCTAAAGGTTAACTCAAGCATTTAAAGAAGGGGTTCCTAAAGTTAATTTAATTAACATTACAAATATAATGTTAATATTTAAATTAGACTAATTATACTCCAAAACGGTCATCACAACTTAATTTATTAACTTAGTTAATTTACCCCAATTAAATTCTCCAATTATTAATCAAGAGATTTTAATTATCTCAAATAGTATTTAATTGCTCTAGGACTAATTAAAATAATGTTAACACTTATTTTAATAAATTTAGAACAATTAATTGAGCAAATGCAAATAATGCCTTTACATTCGACCAATAAAGTTAACCAAAATAAATATAATAATTTCCTAATAATTCACTCCACATTAATGTCAAATTTAATCCCCCTTAAATATTAAATATTGAATATTTAATATTCGACCAATATTTACCACTAAAATTAAACATTTTACCTTTAATAACATCCATTATTAAAATTTACAAAAGAAATTTAACTTAAACATCAATATATATATATATATATATATAATTACCTATTATAAAGATTTTATTTAAAAAATAATAACCCCAAAACAATTGTAGAAATAACTTTTCTAACAATGAACAAATCACAAATGGGGTTGCCCATTTCAAATTTGAAAAGGTTTCTCCCCCTTTATTATTCTTTTATTATTGATATCTTTTGACAACCCTAACTAGGGTTTGTTTATTTTTATATCTAAACCCTATTCTTATTTTTATCAATAACTAACCCTAACCCGAAATTGGGTTAGGGCTTCTTTGTTTCTAACATATGTTTTTCTTGATTGAAATGTGTGTGTGTGTAGGTGTGGCGACCATGGCAACCGAAGCAAGGAAGCAACGATTTACATTTACTTGATTGTCGACTGAGGTATTCATGGGGTCAAGCAGGTTTAAAGGCGATTGTTGTGGGTGCTACCCATAGGACAGCCAAGGCTGTGCTTGTGGGTCACGACCTACAGTGTGACCGCGGTCGACATTGTGGGTCATAGCCCACAGTGGCGGCCGAAGCTGCTCGGCCCGAAACCCTTGCATGCTCTTTTTTTTGTTGTTTTTTATTTTTTTTTGATAAGATTCAAATGTTTTAAAATATATAATATATAGATTAATGTTTATAATATATATATGTGTTATTATATATATTATTATTTTATATATATATATATTTGACAGAAAAATTCATCAAGATTAAAATATTGAATAACCAGAATACTAAGGTAAAATGTATTTCTTTTATTTCCAGCTTATTAATATTTTATTAAATATATATTTTTTTATATAATAGCAGCATACATGTTCATCTATTTTTCTTATAAGAATACAACAATTTGGTTTCAAATTTAAAATATTAGGCATTTACTTAAATAATATATATATATATATATATATATATATATATATATATATATATATATATATATACATACTAAGGATATATATACACATATATTTATATGGTTAAATCTGCATTTCCATAGCTTAGAGCGGGATATTTCATTAAAACATAATAGAATAAATTTTATTTTCTTTCAATAACATATAGTTTTCTTTTGATTTAAAATAACAATACCTAGATTAATCTATTTTCCACTACACATGCATTTTCATAATAGTAAAAAAAATAGCATAAATGGTTTCATTTACAGCTGCAACTAACATTTTCTAAAATCCATTTAATCAATAAAGAACAAGATGCAATGCAAGATTGAAACCAACTCAAAGATGTCTATTAATTTTTGTGTTTAAACCATAGATAGAAATAAATGTTTCTTTCCTTTTATAAATAACTACACTACTAACATTTAACTATTTTAATTTCTTTTTCAATAGCTAATAAGGTAGAAATAAATTTCATTCCTATTTTATTTCAAGTAACAAATGCCTATAAGGAAATATCTCAAATTCTTATTTTATTTTATTTCTTGAAATGAAACTATTCAACAAATATGCTTATTACATCATGATTTCTTTCACTAAAATAGGGAGATTACAAGGTCAAGCCTCTCATTTCTACCAAATGAGGGCTTTCCAAATATATTTTTTTTTTTGTAAATAAATACATTAAAAATATAGGATCATGCCATATCTCCCCTTCCAATCTTTATTCCCAAGAAAACCTGCAATAAAAGTTTGTAGGTTGTGACCATGGAGGCTCACCTCCCAACCTAGGTTTACATGAAGCCACCCCCGAGCTAAGAGAACCAAGGCTAAATGGGTTACACACAAGCTATAAGAACTCACAACACAATCACTTCCAACCCAAGGATAAACAAAGTCACTTAAGTGACTATTTATTGTGGGGTGAAGGTGGACCAAGTACCTAGAGGATAAATCTGCAAGTAGGAGAACATAATGCCTTTGTAAGGCTACCACATAGAATATCCACAAGTTTAAAACTTGACCCAATGATACCCTTATGTCCCCCATGGAATACAAGCCCAAATCTCCTCTTATGACCCCCATTGCATAAACATAAAACTCTATGCAACAAGGCTCTCATAACCCTTGTGTATCACTCTCTTCTAGAAGAGAGTCTCTACTCTCTTAGGCTGTCAAGTAGCCCTTCACCCCAAGGCTACTCTACCCTCCCAAGGGTGAGTATGGCCTTGAAACTTCCAAAAAAATAAACATGATACAAGCAAAAGAGACACAAGAATAACTCAAACATCTTCCATGAATACAAAGAAACAACTAAAGAAAACACATAAAACAATTCATATACCATGCAAAACATAAAAGGAAGTATTACAACCAACCTTAAAACCTGCAAATGGGATGAATAGAAGTTGTAGGAGAGCTACCCAATCCACTAATCTTTTCTTTCTCAAGACTTAGCCAAAAACTTCCATACCAAAATTCCAAACTTATCAATATTCTATGTCTCCAAAAATGGAGAGTGGGTGATCAAAGTTCTTCCTCTCAAGCCATTCGCTAAGAAGACACTCCTCACTCTTTCCAATCCTCTTGGGAAGGATGAGGGATTTTCATAGGTTGGTCTTCCCAACACCTTACAAGCTCTCTATACAAGGCATCCTAAAAAGGTAAAATAAAATGGGTAAGAGAAAATATCACTCATTAGGAAGGTTGTCTAACCTAGGTAAGATCCTCAAAAGTTGAAATTCGGCCATCTTGAAAAACTCAACTTTTGAGGTGACTAGACAGTCACTAGGGAGTGGATAGATGGCTAGAATTTGCCTTCACCCATAGGTATAACATATAGCCCATTAAAAATGCTCCTAACCTAACCTTAGGAGTTAGTTTAACCCTCTAGAAACTCACCCAAAGTTTACCTACGGGTCAACTTTGAGTTGAACTTTCTAATGGCTCCTTATCCAACACTTTCTTGGGACCATACTAGGATATTTGAAAAAAGGCATTGGTAAAACAAATTCCTTCCAATGGACATGTCATTGCCAACTCACTTTACAACACGTGTCAAGGGACACCACAAAATTACACATTACTTAAATGCACATGACATTGTCCCTTCTTGGAATTAATAAATTTAACAATTTCAAATTAAACACACATCCAAGTATAAACATTTACAAATTAAAACACATTTATACACGAGGTGTTGTCTCTCCAAATAGACAACCCTTGGCTTCACAAATGTACATAGGTTTAGGCTTTATTCTCTGAATAGTTTCCATGGTCACATGGATCAGTTTTCCTGCACATCTCACTTTGCACATTAGTAATTTCAAAAATCACATATAATATAATCATATGAAAAGAATACAATTCAGACATTTGAACACGATCTGAATTATAGTAATCAAGTTTCCAATTATCCAATAAAATCCACATAAAATATTCTACTAAATTGCATCATCATAATCATCATGAAATATAATCATTTATAAAACATGCATCCATAATTTCTAGCATCAAAATAAAGTAATACAAATTAGAGATAAATGATATACACCATATCAATGTTATCCAATCACTGGATCATATAGAATCTATGTCCATAATGCATCAAAAAAAAGTATCAATAACAAGTCCAACATGAAAATGACTTAAATGCTATAACGGCTCGGGGTAGAGCCTCACAGATTTAAAGTTACCCTTAAAATGTTTTTCTAATTATAAGATAGGCTATTTTTCTTCTAGATGTTCGGAGAGAATTGCTAAGTATGATGGACATGATAAGTTTGATAGAAATGATAGATATGAGAAACATGAAAAATATGATAAGCCTTATAAGCCTAACCAAAAATTTAGGAACTAAAAGAACTGTTATTATGTTGCAGATGAAGGTGTTACTAATGAAGAATCAAAAGGAGATGAAGTTGTGTTTATTGCCATTAAGGAAGATAGACCTGTGCCTATTGATTCCACTAGTTTTTCTATTGAGGAAAAATCTTTGGCTACTACGATAGAAGACAAAGGTGAATGGGTGATTGATAGTGGTTGTTCACATCATAGGACCGGTGACAAAATAAAAATTGTAAGAATGGAAAGGTATGATGGTGGAATAGTTAGATTTGGTGATGACAAAGCCTATGTAATCTATGGGAGAGGTTCTTTTTCTTTTGATGGTAATTATAACACTGATGATGTCTTGTATGTTGAAGGTTTGAAGCATAATATTTTGAATTTTGGACAGATGGTTGATAAAGGCTATGATCTACAATTCAAAGATGGTAATGCAAGATCTTGAATACCTCTGGTATAGAGTTTGCATCTGGAAATAAGAATTAAGGTAACATTTTCCATTTTAATGTTGGTGTGAAAAGTTGTTTGATTGCTAAGATAGATGAGAGTTGGTTGTGGCATAGAATAATGTGTCATGTAAACTTTGATTCATTGATCAAGATCAGCTCTACACAAGTTGTTAAGGATTTGCCTAAGATTGTTAAACATGTTAATGTGGTATGTAAGGAATGTCAGTTGGATAAGAAAACAAGGATTTCTTTCAAGAGTAAATGGTACACATCAGATGGATTGTTGGATCTTCTGCATACTGACCTGTGTGGACCTAGAAATGTTAGAAGTGTCCAGGGTGATAGATAATTTATGTTGCTAATTGATGATTATTCCAAAATAATGTGGGTTGTCTTTTTGAAGGAGAAATTAGAAGCATTTGATAAATTCAAGATATTCAAAGTTGAAGTTGAAATTGAGTTCGGATTGAAGTAGAAGTGTCTGAGATCCAATAGAGGTGGATATTTTTGTTCTGGTGAGTTCAATTCTTTATGTGTTGCATGGAATCAGAAGACAACTATCTACTCCTAGGACCCCACAACAGAATGAGATTGTTGAAAGGAAGAACCATACTATTTTAGATGCTACAAGAACCATGTTGATTGAAGGAAATGTTCTAAAGATTTACTGGAGAGAATCTATTAGTAATGCAGTCTATACATTCAATAGAGTTCATATCAAAGGTGAGACTCCTTATGAGCTTTGGTTTGGTCATGTTCCTACTTTGAAAAATTTCTCAGTTTTTGGTAGCAAATGTTATATCAAGAGAGATGAGGATATTAGAAAATTTGATGCTATAAGTGATGAAGGTATCTTTTTGGGATATTATATAAATAGAAAAGACTACAAGTGCTATAACAAGAGACTAAGAGAGATAGTTGAGAGTGCAAGTGTGAAGGTGGATGAAAACCTTGGGAAGGAAATCAGAGCTTATGATGGTCAACATATTGTTTTAGCTCTTATTCAGCCCAAAGAGCCTAAGAAAAATAATTTGGTACAAATAGAGACTATTGTTGCTTCTGATGAATATGTTCAGGATCCTAAGTCTGAGAATCAGAACAATCTGAAGACTCTGAGGTATGTAAGATTGAATCACTCTAAGAATAAAATTATTGGTGATAAGAATAAAGGAGTAATGACTTGAAGGAAGTTAGCTGTAGAAGAAATATGCTTTATTTCTAAGGTTGAACCTAAGGATGTTGTTGAAGCCTGTAAACATGACAAATGGATTAGAGCCATGGAAGAAGAGTTAGATCAGATTGAAAAGAACAATACTTGGGAACTTGTTCCTAGACCTAAGGATAAAAATGTCATTGGTACTAAATGGGTTTTTAGGAACAAAAAGTAGTCATAAATAAAGCCTGACTAATCTACAAAGGATATTTACAACAAGAAGGGATTGTTTATGAAGAAACTTTTGCTCTGGTTGCTAGAATTGAAGTTATTAGATTGTTGCTAGCTTATGATTCTTATAAAGATTTCAAGGTATATAAACTCGATGTCAAATCTACATTTTTGAATGGTGATATAGAAGAAGAAGTTTACATTGAACAACCTGATGGGTTTTCCCTATCAGATGATGGAGACATGGTATGTCAGCTGAAGAAAGAACTTCATGGATTGAAACAAGCTCCTAGAGGTTGTTATGCTAGATTAGATACATACTTGCGAAAATTGGAATGTGTCAAAGGTGCTTCTAATAGTAATCTTGTAGGGCCCCTCCCCGATCAAGCTCTGGTTAACTTAGTTGACCAAGGTTGACCATATTAATAAATGCAAAAATTCAATAGGATGAGCTATGTTAGATGGATAGATTAACGAGAAAAGTAATTAAACCAGGTTATGAAGAATTTTAAATTGTGGTGCACATTTTGATGTGTTATGGATTTAGATCCTATAGGATCTGCTAATTTGATAATATTGTTATGATGTATGCCAACTATATCTAAATTCACAGGACTTTACTATGATGTTAGAAATTATGATGCATGCCTTATGGATGGTTGGAATTCAAGGGGATTATGATAATTGCTTTGTATGGATTGCATTGTTTTATGGTATATTGATTTATATGATGTCCATTGTATGCAAAGTGATTGATTTGTATTCTTATTTATGTGGTTAATATTATATGAGGTTATTGGAAAGTACTAATGTGTAATTGAGATGCACAGGAAAATTATCCATGTGACCATGGGAGTATTATGGAGAATCAAGCCTAGGCCTATGTACATTCGTAAAACTAGGGGTTGTCTATTTGGAGAGACAACATCCCATACGTATCGTATTTTATTTGTAAACATAAATGACTGCATGTGTGTTAAATTGTAATTATCTATGTGTAGAATCTATAAGAGACAATTGCCATGTGTGTATCAGTGATGTGGAATTCTTTTGTGGTGTCACTTGACACATATGTTATATGTTGTGTTGGCATTGACATGTCACCTTTTTGAAAGATTTATTTTTGTTTAATTGATATATTTCCAAGTTATCCTTAAAGGTTCCAAGAGATCTAGGATAGTGAGTCATTAGGAGGGTCAACTCAGAGTTAACCCATAGGTAAACTTTAGGTGGACTTTCAAAGGGTTAACTAAACTCCTAGAGTCAGTTTTGGAGCATTTTTATTGGGCCTCATGGGGTAGCTATAGGTGAAGGCCAAATTTGGCTTTGTGTCCTTCCCCTAGGACTTGTTTAACCTCCCAAAAAATTGGGTTTTCCTAGATGGCTGAATTTCATCTTTAGGAGTGTCATCCTTGGGTAGATAACCTTCTTGGTATGTGTCATTCCTCTTCCCCATTACATTCCTCTTCTTGAGGTGCCTTGGTTAGGGAGTGTGTAAGACCTAGGGAAGACCAACCAATGGGAGCCTCTCACTATTGGTATTTTGGTATGGTTTTGTCATTGATGTCAACACCTACTAAAACACTAGCACTTTGGAGATCCAACAACATTCACTGGGAAGCAAGTAACTATTGCACAGTTACTGGTATCTGGTACATTGGCAAGATATAATGATCACCGACACTTGGAATGGCATGGAAGACACATGGTTATGTCGAAGACATCATTTGGACATCTTGTCTTGGATTTTTTGGTATATTCACAGTTGCATATTTGTTGTTACCGGCAAATAGGTCTAGGGTTACACTGACAGGTTTATCTTTTTCAGATCAACATGGCACGCTATGGAGATGATTAATTATTGTTGTAAATGCATTAAGCCGACATGTTCAATCAGTTATTGCATCAGATATTACATTGTTTGTAAAATGTTTTTATTGTAATATCTTGTAGAGTAGACCTACTAAAATTGGTCTTAGGTTATGGTATAAATGTAAGATCTTATTTGTAAGATCAAATGTGGAATGCGAAAAAGGATTGTGTGAAGGTATATGTGAGATTAAGCACAGCTATACATGCAGACATCATTTGAAGGTGAAGCTAGGTTTTTGTGAAAGCATATCAGCATTACACCGGTACTGAATCTAGCATATGAAGATGCTATTTTGTGCAGTACATTCTTATTGGATTTAACCATCCAACTATAGTTAGTGTGACTCCCATTTTGTGATTGAGCAGTGAGCTCTAGGCTATTGGCCTTTCTGCATGTGCAGACCCCATTTATGTACACTTACTATCTATAGTAGTATCATCTGATTGTGGGTAAGGTTTCCCACCGTGGTTTTTCCCCTTATAGGGTTTCCACGTACAAATATTGGTGTTATGTGTTGTGGATGACTTTGTGTTTATGTTTCATGCACTAATCCTTACTGGTATAGTAATTAACTGTTAAAATTGTCTACCGACATATTGAACTAGTTTACTGGTATTAAGCATTAAGTTGGTTAAATTGTTTTTGGGTTAAATTTATTTGACAACTGATTCACCCCCCCCCTCTTAGTTGTCTCTGGGACCTAACAATTGGTATCAGAGCTTAGTCCTCTTTTGAAAAAGTTTAACAGCTTCAGGAGATCTAGTGTCTACTAATTATTTCAGGAAGGATAGTCCTAAACTTGATGGAACCAACTATGGGATATGGAAGATTAGAATGGAGACACGTCTAAATTGCATTGGAAAAGACATCTGGGATGTTACAAAGAATGGTTATACTACTTTTGTACAAGGTTACCCTAGTCCAACTAACTTGACAAAAGATGAGGAAAATGATTGCAAAGCAAGAGAAGCACTTTTGAGCGCATTATCAGATCAACAAATCATGGGACTATCAGATAGGTCTACTGCTAAAGCTATTTGGGATCATTTGGAAACACTGAAGGAAGGAGATTCCACAGTCAAAATTGCAAAACTTGAAAGCTTCCGAGTCAGGTATGAACATCTGAAAATGGAAGAAGATGAAGGGATTTATGCTTTTATGGAAAGAGTAAATGAAATTGTTTTGGTTATTAAATGTTGTGGAGGAACCTTAAGTGAGGATGAAATTATTTCAAAAGTTTTAAGAGGATTGCCACCGGTATATAAAATGAAAGTCACAACTATAAATGAGTTAAGAACAATGCCTAATACATCAGTTACAAGGGATACATTGATTGGGAAACTTTCAGCTTTTGAAATTGAAGAATTTGGTCCTATTGCTACTATAAAAACAGATTTGGCCTTTAAAGCATCAACATCATCTGCTCCATCATTTGAAAAATCTAATTGGAAAACCTTTTATGCAAGAGAACTTGAAGAAAGTAGGAAAGAAAATGAAGAACTTGAAGAACTTGAAGCACTATTTGCAAGGAAAATGCCTAAAGGTCCAATTGGAAGTAAGTATGAAGGTAAAGCACCCTTTAAATGTTTTAATTGCAATAAGATTGGTCATATGGCTTCAAGATGCCCTGATAGACATGCTAGACTAAGAGAAGAAGCTAGAAGAACATACAAACCTAACTCAGAATATCAGAGATACAAATTTAAGAAGAATAAAGACAAATCTTAATACATTGCTGATGAAGGTGTGATTGATGATTCTGATGACGATCCGACAGACAATGGATGGGGTTTTGTTGCTATAATAGAAGATCAATCAGCACCTACTGCTCAACCGGTAGTAGAGGTCCTGATAGCTAAAGTTGAAGTAAAGGATGAATGGATCATTGACTCAGGATGCTCACATCATATGACAAGAGACAAAGGTAAATTCTTGAACTTTCAAGAATACAATGGAGGCTTAGTGATATTTGGAGATGACAAAGCTTGTTCAATCAAAGGTAAGGGTACAATATCTCTTGATGGTAAACATAACACTAACAATGTCTACTATGTTGAAGGATTAAAGCATAATCTTTTGAGTGTTGGTCAATTAGTTGAGAAAGGATTTCAGTTACAATTTAAAAATGGAAAATGCAAAATCATGAATAGAACTGGTTTGGAAATTGCAATCGGTAATCAGACTAGAGGTAATATCTTTCATTTGAATAACAATGAAAAGACATGCTTAATTGCACATATAGATGAAAGTTGGTTATGGCATAAGAGACTCTGTCATGTAAACTTTGATTGCACGATAAAGATCAGTACTACTAAGGTAGTTAGAGATTTACCTAAAATTGTCAAACCTCAGAATACAGTAGGTAAGGAATGTCAATTTGGAAAACAAGTTAGAGCTAGTTTCAAAAGTATTCTAGAAAAATCAAATAATGCTCTTGATTTGATTCACATTGATTTATGTAGTCCAACTAGAACTAAAAGCTTACAAGGTGATAGATATTTCATGCTAATCATTGATGACTATTCTAGAATGTGTTGGGTTACTTTTCTCAGAGAAAAATCAGAAGCACTTGGAAAGTTCAAACTATTCAAAGCAATGGTAGAAAATGAAACCGGTAAGAAAATCAAATGTTTAAGATCAGATCAAGGAGGTGAATTTACATCTAATGAATTTAATACATTCTGTGAAGTGAATGGAATCAGAGGACAACTATTAGCACCTCAGACACTACAGTAGAATGGAGTTGTTGAAAGGAAAAATAGAACTATCTTGGATGTAGCAAGAAGTATGTTATCAGAAGAAAACCTACCACATGTATATTGGAGAGAAGCAGTCAGTACAATGGTCTATACATTTAACAAAGTTCACATCAAAGGTGAAACTGGTAAGACCCCTCATGAACTATGGTTTGGTAATACTCCTACTCTTAAGTATTTCAGAATTTTTGGAAGTAAATGTTATATCAGAAGAGATGAGTATATTGGAAAATTTGATCCTAGAAGTGATGAAGGAATATTTCTTGGTTATTCATCTAAGAGCAAGGCATATAGATGTTTTAACAAGAGATTGCAGAAAATTGTTGAAAGTACAAATGTAAAAATTGATGAACAATTTAGAGGAACTTCAAGGTATATAGACTCTGAACCGGCAACACAAATTTTGACAAATGAACCTACTCTGAATCCATCGGTACAGAATGAAGATCCAGTTACCCCGGTATCATCTGAGGATTCCATGGTAATTAAGGAACAACCACAAACCAAGACACCCCGGTATGTAAGACTGAATCATTCTGAAGATTAGATAATTGGAAACAAGTTTAAAGGAGTTATGACAACAGGAAGATTGGCAAATGAAGAGGTATGTCTTATTTCTCAAATTGAACCATCATCTTTTAATGAGGTATGTGAAGATAAATTTTGGATTAAAGCTATGGAAGAAGAATTAGAACAAATTGAGAAAAACAACACTTGGACATTAGTTCCCTGACCTAAAGATAAAAATGTAATTGGAACCAAATGGGTATTTAGAAACAAACTTAATGAAGATGGTAAGGTTGTCAGAAATAAAGTAAGACTAGTGTGTAAGGGATATTCTCAGAAGGAAGGAATTAATTATAATGAAACCTTTGCACCGGTAGCTAGAATTGAGGCAATCAGATTATTTTTGGCTTTTGCAGCACACAAGAACTACAAAGTTTATCAAATGGATATTAAATGTGCATTTTTGAATGGAGATCTTGAAGAGGAAGTATACATTGAACATCCTGATGGATTTTCTTTGACAGATGACAATGATATGGTTTGCAGGTTAAAAAAAGCTCTGTATGGACTAAAACAAGCTCCAAGAGCTTGGTATGCAAGATTGGTTTTACTAAAGGAAATGCAGACAACAATTTATATTATAAATTAACTAATGATGACATCTTGATTATAGAAGTATTTTTTGATGATATAATCTTTGGAGAAGAAGATGGATTATGTAAGGAATTCTCTATTAAAATGCAACAAGAATTTGAAATGTCTATGATTGGAGAAATACTATTCTTTTTAGGATTTCAGATTTCACAGACTGATAAAGGTATATTCTTGAGTCAATCCAGATACTTAAAAGAGTTACTAAAAAAATTTGGGATGGAGAACTCTAAACCAGTAAGCACACCTATGACAACAAATGACAACTTATCACAAAGGGATGAATCTACACCTATTAATCCAACTAGATACAAATCTATGATAGGAGGTTTACTATATTTGACACAAACTAGACCTGATATTATGAATGCAGTATGTATTGTTTCAAGATTTCAAAGTAATCCTAGAGAAAATAATGAATTAGCAGTAAAAAGGATTTTCCGGTACTTACAAGGCACTATAAATCTTGGATTATGGTATCCTAGAGATGAAAACTTTGAATTATGTGTATACACAAATGCAAATAAGGCAAGAGATGTGGATGATAAAAAAAGCACCACCGATGGAGCATTCATTCTTGGAAACAGACTAGTTTCTTAGTTGAGTAAGAAACAAAGTTGTACATCTTTATCAACAACAGAATCGGAATATGTTGCAGTAGCAACTAACTGTACACAAGTACTATGGTTTAAGCAAATGTTGAAAGATATAAAGGTAAAATGCAAGGAACCTATTACTATCTATTGTGATAACACTGCAACAATTGATATATCTAAGAATCCGGTATTACATTCTAAAACGAAACATGTTTCTATCAAACTGAATTTTCTAAGGGAAAATGTTGAAGCAAAGGAGATAAAACTTGTTTATGTGAATACTAAAGAGCAGATTGCAGATATTTTCACTAAACCTTTGCCTAAGGAGACTTTTGAATATCTCAAACATCAGCTTGGAGTCATACCACCACCGGTAGAGACTTAGACAGTTGATGATTGTCATCAACCGACATAATTAATAAAGAAATCTTTTATTTTGGTCTTTGATGGAAAGCTACTTCTCAGGGGGAGTAGTTGGTATATTGAATTGATTGGTATTTTATATATGAACTTAGTTTTATTGTAACTCTGGCATTTGATGTCAAAGTGGGAGAGATATCTATGGAAAAACACATTATCATTTAGGGAGAGATTGGTATGGAAAAACTTTAAAAAAATTCAAGGAAAACACATGTTGCTCCCAAGGGGAGAGATTGTTGTTTAGGAGAGATTATTACTCTCTGTATCTGTATTTTGATTTCTGGTTATGATCTTTTTGGAGATTGTTGGTTTTTGGTATTTGGCATTTCTATTTTGGCACTTTGATGGTTTTTCCATCTTGTGTTGCCATCAATGCCAAAGGGGGAGATTGTTGGTATTTTGGTATGGTTTTGTCATTGATGTCAACACCTACTAAAACACTAGCACTTTGGAGATCCAACAACATTCATTGGCAAGCAAGTAACTATTGCACAGTTACTAGTATCTAGTACACTGGCAAGATATAATGATCACCGACACTTGGAATGGAATCGAAGACACATGGTTATGTCGAAGACATCGTTTGGACATCTTGTCTTGGAGTTTTTGGTATATTCATAGTTGCATATTTGCTGTTACTGACAAATAGGTCTAGGGTTACACCGGTAGGTTTATCTTTTCTAGATCAACATGGCATGCTATGGAGATGATTAATTATTGTTGTAAATGCATCAAGCCAACATGTTCAATTGGTTATTGCATCAGATATTATATTTTTTGTAAAATGTTTTTATTGTAATATCTTGTAGAGCTGACCTACTAAAATTGGTCTTAGGTTATGGTATAAATGTAAGATCTTATTTGTAAGATGAAATGTGGAATGCGAAAAAGGATTTTGTGAAGGTATATATGAGATTAAGTAGAGCTATACATGCAAACATCATTTGAAGGTGAAGCTAGGTTTTTGTGAAAGCATGTCAACATTACACCGGTATTGAATCCATCATATGAAGATGCCATTTTGTGTAGTACATTCTTATTGGATTTAACCATCCAACTGTAGTCAGTGTGACTCCCATTTTTTGATTGAGCGGTGAGCTCTAGGCTGTTGGCCTTTCTGCATGTGCAGACCCCATTTATGTACACTTACTATCTGCAGTAGTATCATCTGATTGTGGGTAAGGTTTCCCATCATGTTTTTCCCTTTACAGGGTTTCCACGTACAAATATTGGTGTTATGTGTTGTGGATGACTTTGTGTTTATGTTTCATGCACTAATCCTTACCGGTATAGTAATTAACTATTAAAATTGTCTACCGGCATATTGAACTAGTTTACCAGTATTAAGCATTAAGTTGGTTAAATTGTTTTTGGTTTAAATTTATTTGACAACTGATTCACCCCCCCCCCTCTTAGTTGTCTCTGAGACCTAACACTCACTCTATCCAAGAGGTTGGAAATAGTGGGAGAAGCCTTCTTAGGCAAGAGATTGAGACTTAGTGAGTTAATCACCCACTCTCCACCTTTGGGGATGAGATCTTGCAGTTTTGAAACTAGTTAGAAGAGAATATTGGCTAAGTGTTGCAGAAAAGAATGGAGGAATTGGGTTGCTCTTCTCCAAGCTATCTCTAGTGAACCCTTGGGCAGATTCAAGGTTGGGTCATTTCTTACTTCGCATGTTGAAAATCTAATTTTAAAAGATTGCTTGAATGTAGATGTTCTTTCCCTTGTATTTTATTTGTGAAAATGTTTATGTGATTCTTCTCCCATTTTGTTATGCATTTTTTGTGTTTTGGGAGTATCCAAGGCCATCTTACCCTTGGGAGGGCAAAATGGTCTTGGGGGTGGAAGGTGTTTGACAACCTTGAGTGAGAGGCTTTCTTCAAGAGAGTGATCTCAAGGGTTTGTATTGTGACTCTTGCTGCATAGTTTTGTTTATGCATTTGGGGGTCATAAGGGGAGAAATTATGGCATGTATGCCTTGGGGGTCATAAGGATGTGGTGTCAAGATGGACTTGTGATGTGTTCTTGGTTGCCATTGTTAGGAATCCCATAGATACTGAGAGGGGGGGTGAATCAATATCTAACCGATAATTAGAATTTCTTAACTTAAAACATGCAGAACATATTATAATAGAGTACCGGTATGCAAGAAATAATGCAATAAATAGAATCAAGAACATCCACATGAAAAGAACACCAAAACACAAGGATTTATTGAGGAAACCCGATGTGGGAAAAAGCTCGGTGGGATTTGTGACCCACAATATTCACTCACTGGCCAATAAGAGAATATTACTTACAATAGAGGTCTGCACATGTAGGAAGGCCAACTACCTAGAGCTCACTGCTCAATGGGAAGTCTTACTAACTTACAATGTGGATTATACAAATCCAATATCTTGTACTACTTTGCAATAGCATCTATAATGCCAGATCCAATACTGGTTGCTGCTCTGCTTCTTACATAAACCTTTTAGCCTATATTTCGTATAATAGCTCTGCCTTATAATTTTTCCTTTTTCTTCACTTACAAAATGTCTACAATGAGCTCTTTTATATATAAGAGTCATTTTACAATTTGCCAAGTCGGCTTACAAATTTTTTACAATAATAAACAAAATATAATATAACAAAATCATGTTGGCCTCTGTGCCAGTGCCGGTGTCCTGAGTGTGATCTGTTGATGCCAGTGCACTATCTTGTCAATGTAATGCCTTACCGATGCCATAGGATTGTAAGGTTGCCATCAATGACAAAACCTTTGTCATGCCCACTTTTAGGGCACGAACGGAAATTTTTTTTTTTTAAAATACTTAACTAATTATCAACTTTCTTAATTAATATAATGCAACTTAAATTAATTATCCATCTAAGTACGATTAACTTAAATAAAGTGATGCAACTTGTTGGGTCTTAACTATGTCTCAATGTAACCAAACAACTAATTTGAATGAGTCAAAATAACCTATGTTGAAAACGAGCCTTTATCTCCCCAATTAGAGATTATTAATCTTCTATTAAATGGTTAAATTCTCAATTAAGAAAATTTTAACTAAATATAAGATTTCTAGAATAAGGTAAAAACTTACTATAGTTCATCCACCCTGTGGTCAAATGTTGACTCATCCTAACGCTTAGGTTGATTAAATTTGTTAAATTAAATAATCGTTAGTTTTAAACCAGCCCATTAATTCTCAGAATAGAGGGGCCAACATAGAGGTATTTATCCTCTAAAATTTTACCCCCCCCAAAATATAAACTCTCTCTCTCTCCTTTATTTACTTAATTATTTACTTTATTGAATTGCACTTACATTTATCATTATTTTAAGAGAAAACCCTACTTATAAAATTTCTTCAACGATCTTTAATATTATAAAAGGGAATTAGCATTACTTAATTTTAAAATCAAATATGAGTCCAATTTAATAGAATAGTTAAACCCCTCTTCGAATTAAATTTTCTCTTAAAAATAAAACCCTTCTATAAAATCTCTTCTACCTATGCCCAACATTGTAAAACTTATTTTAACCAAATTTAATTCTTTTAAATGTCATTTTAGGTCTACTTATATATATATATATGTTTTATGTAATCATTTATATACTTAGTCATAAACCTCTTATATGGGAGTGTTTTTGACTTATAATCCCAAAGAAAAACTCACATGTTTATTTAATTTGGGCGTGTGTTGCCCTAACCCAAAAGCTAGGGTTAGGGTGAACACGTTAGAGCCAACCCTATTATTTTTTTAGAGTGAATGAAGCCCAAGTTTTTTTTTTTTTTGTGCTGGTGTGTACAGGGGAGACGGCGGCCGCGGGAGGGAAGGCGATGTGTGTGGGAGCCGAGCGACGTTACCAACCCGGGCGCCGTTTGTTTTTGTATTGCTTGGCGTAGAAACCATGGCGGGGGAGCAGGGTTACCAGCCACGCGGGGCGGAGCGGAGGGGGAGTGAGAGCGGGGTTGCCGCCGGCAGCGGGCAGCGCCGCTCAGCCTGCGGCCTCCGCAGAACCTGGACGGCGCCGCCCACGGGACTGCGGACCCCGCAGACCGTGGACGTCGCCGCCCAGGGGCTGCGGGTTCCGTAGCCTGGGGGCGCCGCCGCCCAAGGCCGCGGCCCTCGCGAACACTGTGTTTTTTGATGGTTGCTTTGCTGTTTTCATAAAACATATTTTGTGGGAAAAACGTTGTATGATGTTATTTTTGTTTTATAACATTTTTTTTTATATATATATATATATATATATATAAATATAAATATATATATATATATGTAAAATTTAGTATGGCAAATTACATAGGGGTTTTTTTTCATTTCACATGAACTGCAGATTTTAAAAGAAATCTGTGTATATATATATATTTATATATATATATATATATATATATATATAATAAGAATATATATATATATATATATATATATTTATATATATTTATTTATACTTGGATTGGAGGACTTGGCATTATATCAGTCCTGTTTTTTTTTGTAGTAAAACCAGATCTGCCAATATATCATTTTTTTTTTCTTTTACATATTCTTTAATGTTTAAATTTGTAAAAATATATATATATATCCTTGCATATGGTTAATTTATAACTCAAGAAGGCATAATTTTCTGTAAAACTAACAAGGCAATCTATCAGCACATATCAATGTGATCCTTTAAATATCAAATAAATCTAAAACTAGGTGCTTTTTTTTTTAAAGGAAAAATTAGACTACTACTACTAGGATTCCATTTTCTGCTAATAATGGAAAATAAATTACTGTTTCTAACTAAATATACAGCAGCATATTCAACTTAAAGAAAATGGAGTAACCTCTAATCTTTAAATTTCAGTTCACTAAAAAGGGCATACATTTCTTTTTTTTTTGCAAAACATTAAGAGTCTAGATGCAAACTAACATTTTCATTTTCTTTTGCAAAACTACAAGTAGGAAAAATATATGTATTCATTGACAAATGTAAATACAAGCTAGATATGGATAGAAAATAAACATGAGCTCAAATGGGGTGAAATCCCAACAATGTCTTCTTCTCTACATAATGTCTGGAAAATAATACAACTTTTTTTTTGAAAGAGAATACTACAATGCTCACTTTTTTCATTCTTTACACAAACTATTACATTGAATCTATCCCTTTTTGAACACATTTCTGCAACACAACAGCAACATAATCCTTTAATCCTTCCTCTTCCCATTCCCATGCAACCTGCAATAAAACACATTTTTGACCATGGGAAGCTCACCTCCCAGCCTAGGCTTACTAGAAGCCACCCCCGAGCTTGGAGAACCAAGCACTAGACGGGCTACAAACATGCAAACTCTACACAAACATAGGAAATCACTTACATTCAAATTTCCCCTTCCCAAGCTTCACATTCACCACTTTCATGGTGACTCTTCCATGGGTGGAAGTGGACCATGTACCAATGGGGAGAATGCATGCCAAAAGAACATTACTACATTAGCCACCTCATGGCAACACAAATGCAACCCAAACATTTCACAAACCTTATGCCCCCCCAAAAAGGCTCAAGGCCATATATGCTCCCCTTATGACCCCCAAATGCATACACAAGGCTATGCATCAAGGGTCACCAAGGACTCCCTTGAGAACACTCTCCATAAGGAGAGCCTCTCACCCATGGCTGTCAAACTCCTTCCACCCCAAGATCTTCCTACCCTCCCAAGGATAGGAGATCTTGGACACTCCCAAAAAAAAACAACAAGAAACACAACAAACACATAGAAAGGAAAAACTATACATTTTACTTCAACACAAAAACTTCTTAGAACACAATCTTTCAAGCAACTCTTTTCTTGTTACAAAACAACATAAACTATCATTTTCAACATAATAAGAGAAAGAAGAGAGTAACCAACCTAATTCTGCCAAAAGGTTTGCTAACTTTAGTTGGGGATGAGCTGCCCAATTTCCACTATCTTTTCTCCCAAAGTTCCACTAAAAATGCCAACTCCTACTAACTTTTCAAACAAGCAAAATCTCCCAGAAAGGAGAGTGGGTGATTACTCACTAAGTTTGCAAAATCTTGCCTAAGAAGGCCTCTCACACACTTCCCAACCCCTTGGGTGAGGTGTGAGTTCCCATTGGTTGCCCTTCCCAAACTCTTACACACTACCAAAATTGGAAAGGGAAAAGGTGGAAGAAGATGGGGAAGAGAGTTTGACTCCTAAAGGGAAGGTTCTCTATCCTAGGGAGAACTTTCTAAGTTCAATTTTCGTGCATCTTGGAATTATCACTTTTTGAAGTGACTTCATAGTCACATGGGAGAAGCCACATGTTGCAAAACACCCCTAACCCATAGGTATACCCTTAGGACCTTTGGAAAAGCCTAAAAACTTACCCTAGGAGTCCATTAAACCCTTTGGAAACTCCCCTGAAGTTTACCTACGGGTCAAGCATGAGTTGACCACTCCCATGACTCCCTACCCAAGACAAATTTGATACCACACTCATGTTTTTGAATGGCTTTGGTAGAAACAAAACTCCCTCCAAGAGACAAGTCAACTCAATGACACTTAATCAGCACATGTGTCAAGTGACACAACAAAAATAAAATATAAAAATCACACATGGAAAATTGGTCTCTTGAAGGATTACACAATTACATATAAATTAAATTTTACATTCAAGCATTATACACATCACAAATAAAATACATTACAAGGGGCGGGGTGTTGTCTCTCCAAATAGGCAACTCCCGGCTTAACAAACGCACATTGGTCTAGGCTTGATTTCTCCATAAATTCCATGGTCACATGGATAAATTTCCTGCGCATCTCAATTAACACATTAGTAACTCCAAATAATCACAATTATTCATATTCAAATACATGGATTCCATTGCAATTCAAACACTCATACATTAGGAAACAATAATTCAATATCTCATTTGTTTTCACATTCAATTTCACATAAACACTCAATAAAATTTCCCAAGATTGAACCATTCATAAATAAGCATCATTTTCTTTCGTCAAAATAAAATCCTGCAAATTTCCAATAATGACATTCACCATCATAATATAATTCTATTCTAGAAATCATATCTAAAGTTTCATAATCATCATGCACGAAATAAAACATCAACAAGTGTCAGTGTGATCCAAATCATGAGATCATATAAGTTCTAAGTCCATAATGCATAAAGTAAAACAACCATAATAGTCTCAATAGGCAAATAACTGAAAATGTCAAACTGAATCGGGGTAGGGCCTCACAACCTTCAATCACCTACAATGTCTCATTGGAGTGTGCATATGCCAACAATCTCCCCCTTTGACATTGATGGCAACACTCATGAGAAATTTCAAAAGTGTATCCAAAAATTATCCAAAAAATGTGAAGTCCAAAAATGTTACCAAAAATGTGTGTGCTCCCCCTAAGCATGTGATTCTTGTGATGTTGAATTTTCTTATCCCACTACTCCCCCTTTGGCATCAATGACAAAGGTTGTCAAGATGTCAGTAGAGTTTGTGGTTTCAACCTTGTAACTGGGTAGTTACAATTTGAAATAGATCCCCCAAAATCAAGTTTATACTCTCCATAAACTTTTTACTATCTCTTATTGTTGTCTCTGTTCTCTTAACTATACCGGTGAGATGCTGCAAGTGCTCTGCTGGTGTTTTCTATCCTTGAATTAGTGCCTCAGATACTTCCTTCCGTAGTGATGCTAGATAGTCCAATCTTGGACTCAATTTAATCTTAGATGCTTTGCCTTATTCACTATTCTTTCTTTCTCTCTTTCCAATTTAAGTAAATCTTCTTCAAAATTTGTTATCTTCTCCTCAAAAACTGATAGTGTATCTGGTGAGTTAACAAAATTATCTGCAAGTTTATTGATCTCATCATGTACCTTGCTCATCTTCTTGTCTATATCTATAGTCAAAAATTTTGTCTTACAAGTGTCTTTGTATAGAGTTTTGTACTCTTTTAATAAATTACACAATTCCGGTAGAAGTGTGTCAAAATCACTGTTACATTTCTTTATTTGCTCATCAAAGAATTTCTGCTTTTCAATTTCTACTTTATCTTTCAATTTCTCTTCCTTTATTTTCTCAATGTTTTCTGTGATATATTTACATAAGGTATCAAGTTGCCCTAAAGAATCTTTATTGTCTATATTACAATTAGGAGCAATTACCTTCAAAATTGGTATGGTGTCATCAATTGCCTTATAAGCTTGTGAGCTGCAATCTATTATCTTTTTAATTGAGTCTAATCGTACCTCAGTCACATTAGTTGATTTGTAGCCTGATGATGAACCAACATTCTGAATACCATCAGTGGAAGTAACCAAGCTTGTATTGACCTTTGGTAGGTCTGTTTGTGTCTGCATTTCCTTAAGCAATGGTTTTTCTATTTCTCCAGTTGCCGGTGGCACTATTTCCTTATGAACCTGTTCCTGTTTCTGTTCATGTTGCTATTCCAGAGCCTTTTGCTCTATTTGTTTCTCTATTTGTTGCATTGTCTCAGTCTGGGTCTGAGTCTCTACCTTTTTCTCTTTGTCTTCTATCGGTCTCTTTTGTGTGTTATCAGTTAGCTCAGCTATCGGAGGCTCACTAGCCATGTCAGTCTTATCAGCTGTATCTTTGTCTACCGCAATATTGATCTTTTGAGTATCAACATCTATAGTATATAAGACTTCAGGATTAGGATTACCATCCTCTACATCCATACTTTTAGCTGTCGGTTGATCTTCTGTAGCTGTTGTTTTTACTGGTGGAGTAATCAAAGGAGGTGGGGGTAAGTTGTCTTTAACCTTGATGCTAGGTGGTCCACCAACTTTACCTTTACCCTTGTCTCTTTCTTTCTGATAAAATTTTATAGGTTTGGGGTTCCTATATTCTTCTTGTTTTTCTTTTTCCACAAGGAAAATGTCCCATGCATTTTTTGTCTCCTCAGTCACCTCATTAACTCTTCCAACCATTAAAGCAATGTGCTGGTGTGTAGTAGAAAATACTGACAGATTGGCTTGAGCAATTAAGTCATCAATTTCTTTGGGTGAATTCACTAGATATACAGCAAGTAGCTTTTCAATCTTTATTTTCTTATCCAGTTCTATTACTGCTTGTCTTCTTGCTTCCAGTCTCTTAAATAGTTAATCTGGAATTTCATTTACTACTTCCATAAAAAATTTCTTATACATATCCATATGCAATATAACACTGTTTTCAACTTGTTCTTTTCATCAACTGTTAGAGTGTCATATATTTTCTCTATATTTTTCAGTTTCCCTTCCTCTGTTATTTCATTCAATAGTATGTCAAGAGGGCCCAAGTCCTTATTTATCCTCTTCTTCTTTTTGGGTGTCAGTTTCTTCTTCTTTGGTGTAGCCTTTCTTACTGGAGATCTCACTATTTGTTGTTTCTGTCTTGTCCTCCTGGGTGAGGGTGTGGTTGCCATTGAGGGATCTCTTTTCCTTACAACTCTCTTGAAATTTGTAGGCATGTCACTTTATGAAGAAGAACCTACCAATGATAGGTGAGTTTCAAGTTGTGCAGTTGCTAACTCATCCTTTGTTATACCGGTTTTCTTTAACACATCTTCTTTAATGGCCTTTGCTTGTCTAGAACCTTTTCTTACAACTACCTCAACCTTTTTCACTCTTTTCTTTGATTGTATTTGGCTTTCAATAGTTTCTGCACTACCAAATATTTCTTCCTTAGGTTCTCTGGGGGCTTCCAGAAGTGCTTTAGCATAAGTTTCAATTATATGATCATCTATTTCGTAGCCCATCTCTGTTACCCAAAAAGTCCTGGGGATGTCTGCTTCCATCCAGATCTCATCTTTCTTGATTACAAAACATATTTCATCCTTAGATTTGTCAACAATCTTTTGTGATAACCTGATTCTTTTCTTCATTTTGACTTTTAGTGCTTGAAATAAATTATGAATATTGTTTTCCTTATCTTCTCCCATATTATTGAATAGTTTGGTTAACTATTTTCCTACTGGTATATCATATCCAAGTTCTTTGTAGCCTATATCGGGAACCTGCTTGGTTATATGTAGCATCGGACATACTAGTAGATTTCCAAACCTGAAAGTTCCTTTCTTGTCCTTCTTAATCTTTCCAAGGTTGTCAATTAATTCATCCTTTAACCGCTCACATACATCAATCTTTGCATTATCAATGACCATATCATAAGCACTCTTAATGCATAAACTTGAAACTAAATTAAGTCTATTTGCATGAGTAGCTTTATACCCTAATATCATGCTGATAAATCTCATATTAATGTCTATTACATCATTTACTCTTAGGGACCTTTTATCGAATGTGGCACCAGATAGGTTTGTAACTAGGTCATTGGATACCTTCTTAGTTTTGTCTGATCTTTTACCGGTGGTCAGTAACCCTATGATAGATTTCATAGCTTCCTTAGTGATTTTGTGGATTGCATCTAGCCAGAAAAATTCACCATGTACCCTGCTTAAGACTATCCTAATCACATCCTTGGGGAATTTAGGAATGCTAAGGATTTCTATAAATCCTAGGGTCTCAATGATCTTGTGTTCATCTTTGACATTGTCAGATTCATCACATCACATTTTTAAACATGGTTTAAATCTCTTCATCTCCTAATTCCTCAATGTTGCAATGGATGTAAATTCTGGGGTCTTCAGCATAAACAACTCTCTTAGGAATTTGGGAAAAAGCGCCCAAGGTATCATCTTTCTTTGCTACCTCGAGAACTAATTGAAATATGGGCCTAGGTATTTTTATCACTTCAACAATAGTAGGGTTTGCTATATATTCAATTGCAGAGGTGGATGCCATGATAAAATACCTTTTACTGCCTTTAGGATGGATGATTGCTTGAAGTGTTCTTGCCTCTTGCTCGAAAATGCCTTAGCTCGGAATCTTCGCACTCTTCATAGGTTTGAAATCTCGGTGAAATGAAATGGAGCCAAAACCTCAAATTTATAGTATCTTTTTTCCATCTACCACATTAAATGCATGTCAGTTAAGTATTCACTTAATGTTGTGTGTCCATAACAAGTAATTTCCAACTTCTTATCTCTAGCCAAGGGAATAATGGCACATGTGTCATTAGATTGCCAAACCCTCAAGGAAACTTTCTTCAATTTGATGAAGAACTTCCTGCCAGTGGAGCATTGCTTTGTCCTGTCGATGAAGCATCAATCTATCCTACTGGTGAAGCATTGATTGGTTCTACCGATGGAGGAGTATTCCCAATATTTAGATCAGCTTTTCTAATCTATTGTTTTGAGAATTCTTGCTTAACCTCTTCAACTTTTTCTTTGCCTTTCAAGCTAGAACTTTTGTTGTCTACTAGTGATCCTTCTACAGAATTTTTCAATATGCCCAATCTTGTTACATGCATAACAAGTTACATTATTCTTCTGAATAGCTTTCTCATAACTTATGCCGGTTTGTGTTCTACACTGATTAGATAAATGTCCAAATCTTCCACAAACATAACATCTCACATTCATTCTACAATTTTCAGAGTTGTGACTAGCTTTGTTACATTTTGAACATTGACTAGTGGGTGTGTTGATATTATGGTAATTTCTAGATCTACATTCATTTGCTCTATGACCATACTTATTATAGTTAAAGCATTTTCCATTGAATTTATAAGCATTAGGTTGTCTTACCGATTTGCTATGATCTTGAGTATTTGCAATACCAGAGCTTTCACCAACTTCAAAGCCAATTCCATAAGTGTCACCTTTAGGTTTTTGATTCTTCAGTAAGGTGCCAAGTTCCTTTGAGCTTTTCTTGAATTTTTCTTTATGTTGATTTGCAGTTTCTAGTTCTCTTTCTAAGACCTCTTTCTGTCTCATTAGCTCATTTGAGTCATTCTAAGTATCCATTAGATCTGTCTTCAACATGTCATTTTCATAGCTAAGTCTTGTGTTCTCATTTGCTGCATCACTTAGTCTTCTGGTCGATTCTTCTTCATTCTTCTTCCTATCCTCAATCTCTTTACAAAATCTCATAGTCATATCTTGCATCTCATTCTTTGTTGTCATGTTCTCTTGTTTCAACTTGCTTATCTGATCATTAAGTGATTCCTTTTCATCATTCTCATTTTGCAACTTTTCACAAAGTTATCTTCTCTTATTTCTTGCAACAGTAAGATTCTCTTGAAGTGCCTGAATGATATCCTGAGTTGCCCTTAAATCATCTTCTAGTTTGATATTTTTCAATTTCTCTGCATCATAGTCTGAAAGAGCTCCTCCAATTGCTTCATCAGATTTTCCATCTTTACCGATGTTAAGATCTTCCTCAAGCTATTAGGCTTCTGAAGATAAAGGACCAAGCTCTAATACCAATTGTTAGGAATCCCACAGATACTGAGAGGGGGGGGTGAATCAGTATCTAACTGGTAATTAGAATTTCTTAACTTAAAACATACAGAACATATTATAATAGAGTATCGGTATGCAAGAAATAATGCAATAAACATAATAAAGAACATCCACATGAAAAGCACACCATAACATAAGGATTTAACGAGGAAACCCGGTGTGGGAAAAACCTTGGTGGGATTTGTGACCCACAATATTCACTCACTAGCCAATAAGAGAATATTACTTACAATAGGGGCCTGCACATGTAGGAAGGCCAACTGCCTAGAGCTCACTGCTCAATGGGAAGTCTCACTGACTTACAATATGGATTATACAAATCCAATATCTTGTACTACTTTACAATAGCATCTATAATGCTAGATCCAGTTCAGGTTGTTGCTCTGCTTCTTACATAAACCTTTTAGCCTATATTTCGCATAATAGCTCTGCCTTATAATTTTTCCTTTTTCTTCACTTACAAAATGTCTACAATGATCTCTTTTATATATAAGAGTCATTTTACAATTTGCCAAGTAGGCTTACAAATTTTTTACAATAATAAACAAAATATAATATAACAAAATCCTATTGACCTCTGTGCCGGTATACTTCCTTTCTTTGTGCCGGTGTGGGTGTCCTGAGTGTGATCTGTTGATGTCGGTGCACTATCTTGTTGGTGTAATGCCTTGCCGGTGCCATAGGATTGTAAGGTTGCCATCAGGGACAAAACCTTCAATCACCTACAATGTCTCATTGGAGTGTGCATATGCCAACAGCCATGAGATGACTTGTGAACTACTATCTTGTTGGACTTATGTTGTGTTCTTGGTTGCCATGAGTTGGCTGGTTATCTACTATCTTGTAGTTCTCCTCAAGGTACTTGGTCGACTTCCACCCATGTAAACATCACATTATGTGATGAAGTTTAGCCTTGGGATGGGAATGTATTTGTTGTGAGCTTTTCCTTGCTTGTTTTTGTATTGATTGAGTGTAACCCATCTAAGTCTTGGTTCTCCAAGCTCAAGGGTGGCTTCTAGTAAGCCTAGGCTAGGAGGTGAGCATCCCATGGTCACAACCTTAGGTTTTGAATGCAGGTTGCTTGGAAAAGAAAGCTAGGAGTTGCAGATTTTACTTTAGTTGCAGAAACAAAAAGAATGTAATAGTATTTTGTTGAAAAGAAAAGAAGGGAAAGGAAGGAGTTTTTCTGTTGTAATGATATTATAATGATTTAGAAATCTATAATATTGACTATGCCTTAAGATATATTTTATTGATGTACGGATCATTTAAAATGAATAAAAGAAAGAAAGAATGCATTTGGTTAACTCTATTTTGTATAAATTGCAAAGGAAAGGAAATGTATTATGTTGTTTTTTATTTAGATCTGTCATTTATCTGAAAACTGCATTTTATTTAAATCTATCATTTAACTAAATTCTGTCATCTTTTTATCTCTGTAATTATATAAAGAAAAAAAAAGAAATACAGAAAGAGAAACGAGAATGTTTTAAGTGATTTTCCTGTAATACTTAAATGTTGTTGTTTATTGTCATTTTTCTACTTAAAACAAAAAAAGCAAAAAGCTAAAGTAGAAAAATGTAAATTTATTTTCCCCTATAGATATCTAATTGAAGTTAAAAAGAAAAGCAATGCTGCTATAGTCATATTTATTACTGTCACTTTTATTTCTTGTTTAAACATTGCAGAAACTAATCTAGGAATAAAAATCTAAAAGTTAGTTCTAGTATTATCTGTTTTAAGGCAAATTAGAAAAGAAAATGAAAATACATATTTAGCCTTAGACAATGAGAACAAAATATCTTCACTATGCTAAGTTATTTTGAAAAGAAAATGGTTAGTTTAAATATTTGATATTAGGAATAAATTGAGGTTATGAATCAATATGTTCTTGTTAAATTAAATCATTCAAAAAAAAGCTATATCTATTTAAATGATGTATATATTATATGTTGTCCTTATTTTGTTATTCTTGCATGTAAAAAAAAAAAAGATCAAAAATCTAACTCAAGAAATATATGTGTATATACATATATATATATATATTTACATTTAGTATATTTAAAAAAAAGAAGAGAGAATTCTTTCCTTAGAGGCCGAACCACTGTGTTAACACATAGTGGACGACACATGGGCCAGACCACTATGTTTACACACAGTGGACGACACGAGAAGGTGCCGCCACTATGGGTAAACACAGTGGACGACACGCGCCGCCACTGTGTTTACACACAGTGGACGGCGCAGGCCACCACTGTGGTTAACCACAGTGGTTGGCACAGGGCTGCCACTATGGGTAACCACAGTGGATGGCTCATGGCCACCATTGTGGGTAATCACAATGGCATTCGAGGAGCCCCCTGCATTGCGAACCCGGACCTCCGTCCCTCCTTTTCCGTCGCTCTACCTCCATTCGGGCGTTGTCTCCATTTCGGCCATCGCCTTCATGGCCACCGAACCCTGCATCAAACACAACATATACACACACTGAAAAAAAAAAATATAATAAACCCTACCCCATTTCAGGTTAGGGTAAAAGCAAAAAAAAAAAAAAGGAGAAAAGAATATATATATATATATATATATATATATATATATATATATATATATATATATATATAAGAGGTTAAGTTGAAAACCTATTTTATTTTATTTTATTAATAAATATTAATGAACGCTTAAGTAATAATTAGTCCCCTTTCACTTTTGACTCAAATAGATGGGGGGGGATTAATTTCATATAGTTCTAATATCAATATTTATTAAATTTGGGGAGTGATTAATTTATAGAGGAATAATGTACTCTTTGGAGTAAATGTGTTAAAGGAGTTTATTGATTGGTTTTCATAAAATTTAAAGATCAAATTTAAAATCTAGAGGTAATTTAAATGTTGAGTATTAAATATTTAATACCTAATGATTGGATGTTTAATATATAATGCAATATGATTTAAGTTATATACTTTTTAGAAATTTTAATGATATTTATGGAAGAATTTAAATTAGGTTATTAAATGTTTAATTTAAGGGGATATTGTAGGAGGAATAATATATATATATATATATATATATATATATATATATATATATATATATTTCTAAAATAAGTCAATGAGCTTGATCTTGCGAAATTATTTATCCCAAGCGAAACTTCCTATTTGATAATTTAAATATTATAATAACGTTTGGCACTTTAAATTTATTTGCTCTAATAATTAATATTAATGCATTGAAATCATGTTAATATTGAATTAATAGATTTAAGAATTAATTAAGTTATAAATGAAGAGGGTACAATACCAATGTATTGGGGAATGCTTCATATACCTCTACCTAGATGAATAATTATCGAATCAAGTAATTTATATTAATGTCTAAGTAGTAGAAGTTGATCTAATTAAGTATTATAATTCACAACTAAAATTGAAAGGACATTTGAGTGAATTTATTATTTTCCTTTTTAAATTAATTTGATCCGCTTAATAATAGGAGTTTTTGTAATTGTTACGTAAGTAATAATCTAATTTTAATGTCTAGGAGTTTTATCGAAACCTAAGGCCTCTAGTTAATTTTTTATTTTGTCGTCTCTTTAGAAAACCATTTTAATATCAATTAAGGTTTCATTGGAACAACTTGTTAAGTTGTAACAACCAATTAAGCATAGGATGCATGTATTTAATTGTTCAAAAAAAAATTTGTAGTTGTGTTTTTGGCCTGAAAAGGTTTGGGTGTGACATTTTGGTATCAGAGCCCTAGGTTCATACACTGGTGAACATGGGCTACATTCATAACCTAGTTTATCCGAACTATGGCTTTGAAGAATAACAACTAGGTGGAAACTTGCGAAATAACAAAGTGAAACATAAGTGAAAATTCTTTTAAACCAACAAACCAACATATATCAATTCAAGGGGTTCCAAGGGTCACTAAAAGCCTGAAAATTTGAAACTTATTAGTCATAATGCTAATGACATAATAAGACCCCAAAGGCTACGAAATTTTTAAATTTTTTGTTTATATGAAAATATATTTGGGTTTTTAATAACGGAAACTAGATCCTTAGTGCTTATGAGGTTACTATTCAATTAGAACTTAAACACACTAATTGCCCTAATCAAATCAAGTATGAGTTAATTCTTCAATAAAATACCTCTGATGGTAACTAAGAGAATGCCATCCGTCGAGGGATGTTAATGCCATAACAAGTCAAGCAAGCTAGTTAGACATGAGATGAAGGCACAATAAATAAGACCAAGATAGTTCAAGTTAACTTTTTAAGCTATGTGAAATTATGGTGGTTCGAGAACTGGGGCCGTTGTTTGAGGCACCAATGAAGAAGAGTTAATAGGTACTCTTGCGAATATCAGAAAGAAATGTTAACCTATCCTAATGAATAGGTACCTTAAGCATGTGGTCATGCTGGGTTGCTTATTAAGGACATTTGTTAGACGATTTGCATAGCAATGCAGAAAAGCTAGTGTTGGATAACCCTGAAGATAAGGACTAATATGATGAATGGCAATCTCCTTGATAAGTGAACCCTAGTAAAACTATAGATGGATCGCATAAGAAGAAAGGAGACATGAACTTCTCGAGTTAAAAACATGTAATTTCAATAAACCCTAAGTTCATCTATGGTTATAATTGGGGAGACAAGCAAGTAAAGCCTCAACTAGTTCCTTTATGAGAAGATAATCTTGGAGAAATTAAATAATGGCAAAGTGAGTAGAGACGATTTGGGAATCGTACAAAAAAATACCTATTGAAGTGCAAGGGGTGTAAAAGTATTAGAATCTTATAATCTAGAAATGATTAACTTATATCCATTCAAAACCTAAGGAGAAGGGTGCAACTCAAACATGACTAGTAGCTAGATACAAGACAGTATGAAACACAATTTAACTACTTGGCACAGCTGAAGTAGGTTTGTAAATTATGGCACTCAAGTGAGAAAGTATGCAAAAACATTAAGTATGGATGAAGCAACATGCAGATGGAAAGGGGCTTAGGGAAAGATAGTATAGCAGTATTATAATACCAAAGTTTTAATGAAAATTAGTTGGCAGTATATAATTTTTTATGAGAACAATGATAAGGAGCCGAATTATGTGGTTAGCTAAGGGAAAACTTAGAAATTATGGGAGTCTTAAGATGTTGGTAACTATTGAACACCATTAAAATGTTGGTAACTATTGGACACCTTAAATATTACGCCGTAATTGGGTAACAGGATATTATGATGATAAGGTGGTTTATGTAGATTCAAGGAAATCATAAGTTGTGATGTGTCAAAATTGGCTAGTAAGTAAATATAAATAAGTAATATGGAAAGAGATAACCACTTTTTACCAAATTATAAATTAATAAGGTGGGTGTTGGTCACATCTCGAGTGCACACCCCCTTGAATTCATAAGTTGCATAAGTGAAGTAGGAGAGAATAAGTCAACTCTCCACATGGTCATGAAATGCATGGGTAGGAATTAGTTGTCAACCGCTATTGATTTTACTTGACAATTATTCCACCCCAAATGGTTCTTAACCACAAGTGCTAGTAATTTGGCAGCAAGCTCCTACTTAACGAAGTCAAGTGAATATTAGAGGTGAAAATACAAGGAGCTAGCATAAAGTGCTAAGAAAACAAATGATGTCCCTAGTAAAATTATATGATTACATTTTACAAACCCTAAGTGGTTCTAAGTATACAAGGGACAATTTTGTACCGAATTAGCAACCGCGTGTGTAAGTAAGACATGAAAGTGTTGGTACATGAGTTACAACGCAACATTGAACCAAGGTTTAACATATTAAGATATTTAATGGAAGTCTAAGAAGAATGGACGGAGAATGGTTAAGTTAGTGCAATCACCTGCTAGAATATAATTATGGAGGTTAATGACTCCAAGTAGATAATAGATTATATCAGAAGGTGTTTCTTGTGATAGCAGTAACATGAAGGTTAAAATGGAACATGATCTTTAAAACAATTACAATCTTTTGTGTATAAGATATTTCATAAATAATAAAGAAATATAGATAATCTAAGAACCTTAAGAGTCTGATAATCACTTCCTAACACACTCAGGATGTGTGATCTTGGATGATGTGTTGCGGTTACTTCCTATAGCATGGCTAATATGGCCATCTTATTTCGAGTTTTGATTCGACAATGTTTTCAACTTCCTTTGAATAGTATATTGTGACCTAGGGGCTAGTAATTTCATTTATATATATATTTTTTATTATAAAAGGACCACTAAATTTATGTTTCTTTTATTGGAGCTATGGCACTTGCCATGTTGCTAGTTTTAACATCTTTCAATTGCTGGAATTTTTCTTCTTTTGATTGGACTTGGCAAAAGTAACGTTTATTTTGATCTTTTTAAAAGTGTCAAGTGGTCATTTTGTTGGTTGTTATAACTATCCCTAGTGATGTGATTTGTGTAATGTCTATCATGTTCGTTGAACCACTGCTAGTGTGTCAAGGGAGAATACTGCAAGGAGTGAAATTAGGCACAAATAATTAACAAAGAATGTTATATCAAATTAAGATGAAGGAAGGAATATCCTCCTAAATAAAATTAATTGTGAGTAATTTGAAAGAGAAAATTCATAACAAAAAAATGTGTGATCTAGACCTAATGAATTGTGAAAGTAATGATAATTGCAGATTGGTAAATTTGGCATGTGTATGGAGATGATTGTGTGGATGATATCTAAAATAAAGTATTATTAATTTTCATCACTCCCTTAGAATGGGATTGTTATGTACCTTAGTTTTTGCGATTTGTGAATAACGTACCTTTTGAAACTTAAACCTTGGTGCCTAGAAATATTAACATTGTAAGCCCTAGTGGTAGAAAACTACCCTATATAGGGGTGGATTTGAAGAACTTAAACTTGATTATCCCTTGTTGCCTTTTGATGTGGGAAGAAATCATGCACCTAGCATGGTTTAACAAATATTTTATTAACACCCTAATGAGGCACCTTGATGTAGAATAAGTAGATTCATTTTGGTTTAAGTGTGATGTTAAATTTCTTAAGTAACATGCATGGACGAAAATTGCAGAGGGATAAACATATTTTAAAATGAATCCTAAGCAAAGTATGACTCCTAGAAGTTTAATAAGTAAAGTATTATGTGTAACCTTATTTTTTTTGGGAATTGATGTGCATTAACGATATGATTTTGAGGGTGCATTAATGTGAATTGTTGAAAGATAGAATTTTGTAAACACCTACCAAAGATGCAAGTGAAATATAATAAAAATGACAAGTAAGTACCTTATGGAGGAAATAAGCTATTATGAAAGAAGGATGATTTTAGTATTGCCTCTTTCTAAGTAGCCAAGAGAAGAGTTAGAGTAACCTAGTGAAATTGTGGGAAATGATACGTCCCTATTTTGTATCCTAGTCATGTGACTTCTAGGAGTAAGTCAAACCCTAGGGGGGGAGGATGTAGGGCCCCTCCCCAATCAATCTCTGGTTAACTTAGTTGACAAAGGTTGACTGTATTAATAAATGCAAAAATTCAATAGGATGATCTATGTTAGATGGATAGATTAGCGAGAAAAGTAATTAAACTAGGTTATGAAGCATTTTACCGTGTGGTGCACCTTTTGATGTGTTATGGATTTAGATCCTATAGGATCCGCTAATTTGATAATATTATTATGATGTATGCCAACTATATCTAAATTTGCAAGAATTTATTATGATGTTAGAAATTATGATGCATGCCTTATGAATGGTTGGAATTTAAGTGGATTATGATAATTTCTTTATATGGATCACATTGTTTTATGGTAAATTAATTTATATGATGTCCATTGTATGCAAATTTATTGATTTGTATTCTTATTTATGTGGTTAATATCATATGAGGCTATTGGAAAGTACTAATGTGTAATTGAGATGCATAGGAAAATTATCCATGTGACCATGGAAACATTATGGAGGATCAAGCCTAGGCCTATGTACGTTCGTAAAACTAGTTGTTGTCTATTTGGAGAGACAACATCCCATATGTATCATATTTTATTTGTAAACGTAAATGACTACATGTGTGTTAAATTGTAATTATTTATGTATAAATTCTACAACAGACAATTGTCGTGTGTGTATCAGTGATGTGGAATTATTTTGTGGTGTCACTTGACACATATGTTGTATGTTGTGTTGGCATTGGCATGTCACCTTTTTGAGAGGTTTTTTTTTGTTTAACTGATATATTTCCAAATTATCCTTGACGGTTCCAAGAGATCTAGGATAGTGAGCCATTAGGAGGGTCAACTTAGAGTTGACCCATAGGTAAACTTTAGGTGGACTTTCAAAGGGTTAAACCAACTCCTAGAGTCGGTTTTGGAACATTTTTATTGGGCCTCATGGGGTACCTATGGGTGAAGGCCAAATTTGGCCATGTGTCCTTCCCCTAGGACTTGTTTAACCTCCCAAAAATGTGGGTTTTCCTAGATGGCCGAATTTCATCTTTAGGAGTGCCATCCTTGGGTAGATAACCTTCTTGGTATGTGTCTTTCCTCTTCCCCATTACATTCCTCTTCTTGAGGTGCCTTGGTTAGGGAGTGTGTAAGAAATTGGGAAGACCAACCAATGGGAGCCTCTCACTCTATCCAAGAGGTTGGAAAAAGTGAGAGAAGCCTTCTTAGGCAAGAGATTGAGACTTAGTGAGTTAATCACCCACTCTCCACCTTTGGAGATGAGATCTTGCAGTTTTGAAACTAGTTAGAAGAGAATTTTGGCTAAGTGTTGTAGAAAAGAATGGAGGAATTGGGCTACTCTTCTTGAAGCTATCCCTAGTGAACCCTTAGGCAGATTCAAGGTTGGGTCATTTCTTACTTCGCATGTTGAAAATATTCTTTTAAAAGATTGCGTGAATGTAGATGTTCTTTCCCTTGTATTTTATTTGTGAAATTTTTTATGTGATTCTTCCCCCATTCTGTTATGCATTTTCTGTGTTTTGGGAGTATCCAAGGCCATCTTACCCTTGGGAGGGCAAAATGGTCTTGGGGGTGGAAGGTGTTTGACAGCCTTGAGTGAGAGGCTCTCTTCAAGAGAGTGATCTCAAGGGTTTGTATTCTGACCCTTGCTGCATAGTTTTGTTTATGCATTTGGGGGTCATAAGGGGAGAAATTATGGCATGTATGCCTTGGAGGTTATAAGGATGTGGGGTCAAGATGGACTTGTGATGTGTTCTTGGTTGCCATGAGATGGCTTGTGAACTACTATCTTGCTGGACTTATGTTGTGTTCTTGGTTGCCATGAGTTGGCTGGTGATCTACTATCTTGCAGTTCTCTTCAAGGTACTTGGTCCACTTCCACCCATGTAAACATCACATTATGTGATGAAGTTCAGCCTTGGGATGGGAATGTGTTTGCTGTGAACTTTTCCTTGCTTGTTTTTGTATTGATTGAGTGTAACTTATCTAGGTCTTGGTTCTCCAAGATCGGGGGTGGCTTCTAGTAAGCCTAGGCTGGGAGGTGAGCACCCCGTGGTCACAGCCTTAAGTTTTGAATGTAGGTTGCTTGGAAAAGAAAGCTAGGAGTTGCAGATTTTACTTTAGTTGCAGAAACAAAAAGAATGTAATATTATTTTATTGAAAAGAAAAGAAGGGAAAGAAAGGATTTTTTCAATTGTAATGATATTATAATGATTTAGAAATCTACAATATTGACTCTGCCTTAAGATGTATTTTATTGATGTATGGATCATTTAAAATGAATTAAAAAAAAAATGCATTTGGTTAGCTCTGTTTTGTATAAATTGCAAAGGAAAGGAAATGTATTCAGCTGATGTCTTTTATTTAGATCTGTCATTTATCTGAAAACTGCATTTTATTTAAATCTGCCATTTAACTAAATTCTGTCATCTTTTTATCTCTGAAATTATTTAAAGAAAAAAAAAAGAAATACAGAAAGAGAAATGAGAATGTTTTAAGTGATTTTCCTGTAATATTTAAATGTTGTTGTTTACTATCATTTTTCTACTTAAAACAAAAAAGTAGAAAGCTAAAGTAGAACAATGTAAATTTACTTTTCCCTATCGATATCTAATTAAAGTTAAAAAGAAAAGCAATGCTGCTACAGTCATATTTATTACTGTCACTTTTATTTCCTGTTTAAACATTGCAAAAACTAATCTAGGAAAAATAATCTAAAAGTTAGTTATGGTATTATCTATTTTAAGGCAGTTTAGAAAAGAAAATGAAAATACGTATTTAGCCTTAGACAATGAGAACAAACTATCTTCACTATGCTAAGTTATTTTGAAAAGAAAATGGTTAGTTTAAATATCTGATTTTAGGAATAAATTGAGGTTATGAATCAATATGTTCTTGTTAAATTAAATCATTCAAAAAAAAAAAGCTATATCTATTTAAATGATGTATATAGTATATGTTGTCCTTATTCTGTTATTCCTGCATGTTAAAAAAAAAAAAGAGATAAAAAATCTAACTCAGGAAATATATGTGTATATATATTTATATATATATATAAATATATGTGTATATATATTTATATATATATATAAATATATGTGTATATATATTTATATATATATATATATAAATATATATGTACACGGGCTGGACCACTATGTTTACACATAGTGGACGGCGTGGGAAGGTGCCACCACTGTGGGTAAATGGAGTGGACGACACGGGCCGCCACTGTGTTTACACACAGTGGATGGCACAGGCCGCCACTGTGTTTACACACAGTGGATGGCACGGGCCGCCACTGTGATTAACCACAGTGGTCAGCACGGGGCTACCACTATGGTTAATGATGTACGGATCATTTAAAATGAATTAAAAAAAACTGCATTTGGTTAGCTCTATTTTGTATAAATTGCAAAGGAAAGGAAATTTATTCAGCTGATGTCTTTTATTTAGATCTGTCATTTATCTGAAAACTGCATTTTATTTAAATCTGTGTCGTCCACTTCGTTTACACACAGTGTCATCCATGGAGTGGACGACACGGGCCGCCACTGTGTTTACACACAGTGGATGGCATGGGCCGCCACTGTGATTAACCACAGTGGTCAGCATGGGGCCGCCACTGTGGGTAACCATAGTGGATGGCTCACGGCCACCACTATGGGTAATCACAGTGGCATCCGGGGAGCCCCCCGCACTGTGAGCCCAGACCTCCGTCCCTCATTTTTGGTCGCTCTGCCTCAATTCGACCGATGTGTCCATTTCAGCTGCCACCTTCATGGCCACCGAACCCTGTATCAAACACAACATACACACACACTCAAAAAAAAAATATAATAAACCCTAACCCCATTTCGGGTTAGGGTAAAAGCAAAAAAAAAAGAAAAGGAGAAAAGAATTCTAGATGCTAAAAATGCAACCCTAACCCAATTTTGGGTTAGGGTTAGCATTTAAATAACTAAGATATATTAGTAATGCAACCCTAGCCCATATTCAGGTTAGGGTTTGCATATAAAAATAAGAGAGGGAATTTGAATTATAGTTTTTAAATTATAACTTTTAATTTAGGGTTTACTTATAAGTTGCAATATAATATTTAATGGGTATAGTTGGTTCACATTATTTAAGAAATATATATGTATAAATAGGTATAAATCTAGATTTGTTTAACCTATTGTTTATATATATATATATATATATATATATATATATATATATATATATATATATATATATATATATATATATATATGCTATATTTATACATATAGGTATATATATATAAGAGGTTAAGTTGAAAACCTGTTTAATTTTATTTTATTAATAAATATTAATGAACGCTTAAGTAATATTTAGACCCCTTTCACTTTTGACTGAAATAGATTGGGGGGGATTAATTTAATATAGTTCTAATGTCAATATTTTTTAAATTTGGGGAGTGATTAATTTATAGAGGAATAATGTACTCTTTGGAGTAAATGTATTAAAGGACTTTATTGATTGGTTTTCATAAAATTTAAAGATCAAATTTAAAATCTAGAGGTAATTTAAATCTTGAGTATTTATATTTAATACCTAATGATTGGAAGATTAATATATAATGCAATATGATTTAGGTTATATAAATACTTTTTAGAAATTTTAATGATATTTATGGAAGAATTTGAATTAGGTTATTAAATGTTTAATTTAAGGGGATGTTGTAGGAGGAATATATATATATATATATATTTCTAAAATAAGTCAATGAGCTTGATCTTGCAAAATTATTTATCCCAAGCGAAACTTCCTATTTGATAATTTGAATATTATAATAACGTTTGGCACTTTAAATTTATTTGCTCTAATAATTAATATTAATGCATTGAAATCATGCTAATATTGAATTAATATATTTAAGAATTAATTAAGTTATAAATGAAGAGGGTACAATACCAATGTTTTGGGGAATGCTTGATATACCTCTACCTAGATGAATAATTATCGAATCAAGTAATTTATATTAATGTCTAAGTAGTAGAAGTTGATCTAATTAAGTATTATAATTCACAACTGAAATTGAAAGGACATTTGAGTGAATTTATTATTGTCCTTTTTAAATTAATTTGATCCGCTTGATAATAGGAGTTTTATCGAAACCTAAGGCCTCTAGTTAAATTTTTATTTCGTCGTCTCTTTAGAAACCCATTTTAATATCAATTAAGGTTTCGTTGGAACAACTTGTTAAGTTGTAACAACCAATTAAGCATAGGATGCATGTATTTAAGTGTTGAAATTTTTTTTTGTAGTTGTGTTTTTTGCCCAAAAAGGTTTGGGCATGACAAATATGTACTTTAAGATTGAAAATGATAACATTTTGATCATTGAAGTCTTTGTTGATGACATTAGTTTTGGTGTTGATGATGATATGAATATGAAATTTGTTGGTGATATGCAAAAATAATTTGAGATGTCTATGATTGGTGAGATAAATTTTTTCTTAGGTTTGCAGATTGCACAGACAAGAAAAGGTATCTTTATATCTCAAACTAAGTATGTGAAGGAACTATTGAAGAAGTTTGGATTATATGATTCCAAAGCAATTAGAACTCCTATAGTGATTGGTTGTAAATTTTCTAAAAATGATGAATCTCTTAAAAATCAAAGTTTGTACAGATCTATGGTTGATGGACTATTATATCTCACTTAGACTAGGCCTGCCATTATGCATGTTGTTTGTATGACATCTAGATATCAAGTTGATATGAAGGAAAGTCATGTCTTTGTTGTTAAAAAAATATTCAGATATATAAAAGGAATTGAAGATTATGGTTTATGTTATCCAAAGAATGACGATTTCATGTTGTGTGCTTACACTGATGGAGATTAGGCAGGTGATGTTGATGACCGGAAGAGTACTACCGGTGGAGCATTACTTCGAGGTAAGAGGTTGGTTTCATGGGCCAACAAGAAACAAGATTCAGTATATTTATTTACTGCTGAATCTAAGTACATTGTTGTTGCTAGTAATTGCACTTAGATAGTTTGGATGAAGTAAATGTTGAAAGATATCAGAGTTATTAATGATGAGCCTACTGTTATTTATTGTGATAATTCCAGTGCTATATATTGGCATTATATATTTAGATGAGAATGGTTGATGTTGTCATTGATGGAAACCAACTGGTAACATGGTTCAAAGGTTATAGTGGCAATATACTTCACTTACCGATACCGATAGTCAATACAAGGTTCATTCACATCAGCAGCAGATTATACCGGTAGTCCAAGCCGACTTGGAAATAATATTGCTTATACGAAATGTATTGTAATGTAATATTATTTGTATGACCAACATGATGTATTGTAAAGACTCATATATGTATGAGATCTTGTACGTCATTTTGTAAGTAAGGAATATGATATGAGATGATATGTAAGGAAGCGGTAATATGTGATAGGTTATGATAGCAAATAATTGTATATGCAATTTGATGTATTTATCTTGAGAGAGAATAAGATAAGAGCAGAGCGAAGTAAGGTTTTGGTAGAGGTATCAGACAAAGCTTAAACCGGTATTGAATCCAGCATTGCATATGTTATTTTGAAGTAGTAGATTGTTATTGGATTTAACCATCCAATTATAGTTAGTGGGACTCCATTTTGTCATTGACCAGTGAGCTCTAGGTAGTTGGACTTCCTGCATGTGCATGCCCCTATTATACTAAGTAATATTTATTCATATTGGCCAGTGAGTAAATATTATGGGTCACAAATCCCACTGAGGTTTTTCCCTTACCGGATTTCCTCGCCAAAAATATTTGTGTTATGGTGTGCATTGATGCTTATTCTTTTATTTCTCTTTACTGCATTATTATTTGTTTACCGGTATATTAGTTTGGGTTGTAAAGTTGCAAATAAGTTTAAATATTTCATCCACCGGTTAGACACTGATTCATCCCCCCCCCCTCTCAGTGTCTTTGGGACTAACCAAATATCTAACAATTGGTATCAGAGCTTGGTCCTCTATTTGTAGAAGCCTAACAACTTGAGGAAGATTCTGAAACTAGTACCGATGGAAAGTTTGAGACAATAGTTGGAAGGACCTCTTGAAGATTTTGATGTAGAAAAATTGAAAAATATCAAACTGGAAGATGAACTTAGAACTGCTCGAGAACTCATCAAAGCACTTCAAGAAAACCTGGTCATAGCAAAGAATAAGAGAAAAGAATTACATGTGCAACTGCAAAACCAAGATGATGAAGAAAAGGAAACTCTCAAAGATATTGCACAGAAACTAAGACAACAGAACAGTAACATGAGGAATGAGATGCAAGACTTAACCATGAGAATATGTAAGGATATTGAAGATAGAAAGAGAAATGAGGAAGATTTGGCCAGAAGACTTAATGAAAGATCAGATGAATCTCTAAGGCTTAGTTATGAAAATGATATGCTTAAAAAAAATTTGATTCACATGCAACATGACAAAGAAGAACTTATGAGACAAGTTAGTACTTTGGAAAGTGAGTTGGTCACTGCAAATGGATACAAAGACAAATTCAAGAAGAGTTCAGACAAGCTTGATGATATGCTGAAAAGTCAAAAACCTGATGGAGAAACAATTGGACTTGGATTTGAACATGGAGAGAGTTCTAGAACTACAAACAATCATTATCACAACAAATTGGTAAGGCAACCTAATTATTATAAATTCAATGGCAAATGCTTTAATTGCAACAAATTTGGTCATTGAGCAAATCAGTGCAGATTTAGAAATAATCTGAATACAAACTTATCCACCGGTCAATGTTCCAAATGTAATAAAATTAGTCATAACTCAGACAATTGTAGAATGAATGTGAAATACTATGTTTGTGGTAGATTTGGACATCTATCTAATCAATACAGTAATCAAACCAGTCAAGGTTATGGAAAAGCTATTCAAAGAAACAATGTAACCTGCTATGCATGCAACAAGATTGGGTATATTGCAAAATTTTGTAGAAGCAAGAGTGTACTAACAAATAACAAAGGATCTAATGATGAAGGCAAAGAAAAAGTGAATGAAATAAAGCAAGAATTCACTAAACAATGGATCAGGAAGAGAGATCAGAGGAATGATAATTCTGTCTCTGCACCGACAGAATAGAGCAATCCTGCACCGGCAAAAGATTCTTCATCTAACTAGGGAATAATTCATAGGGGTAAGGAAACTAATTGAAGATCATGCATTTACACTCAGTTGGTGGTAAGAAGTCACATTTCTTCTTTACCAGCACATATGGTGAGTATTCACTTCACCGATGAAGCATTTATTGCGGTTGTAAGTTAACTTTTTGGTTATAAAGCACTTGAATTTCTCATTTTGACTCACCAAGCATTCAAGCATTCAAAGAGCATAGAGTTGAGCACCAACATTCAAGAAGCAAAGCAACAAAGATTCTCAGGGCATCCAAGGTTTTTAGTTAAAAGGTATTTATCTTACGACATGGCTTCTTCATCTTCTGTTCTCGAATTCATTGCAAATGCTACCATTGTGGAAAACATCAAGAGACCTAGACCTATCTTCAAAATCATCCCTAAGATAAAAAAGTTAGATGACTCCATTGGTGCATTTTCAAAAATCCTGAAGGGATTTGTGTTTGTTGAAGACCCTAGGGAATACATTCATTGTAACATTGAAAATTTAGGGTCTGGGGATTTAAGGAACATGTTCATGAATGTTATTACTGACAACCAAGGTATAGTCAAATGAGAACACAAGATTGTTGAAGATTTAGGATTCACTGCCATCCTTCACATGCCTGAATTTTCAGATGAGATTGTCCTTTATGTTCTTAGCAGAGTTCACGGAGAATTTTTGTGGTTAGACTCAATTTTCAAAATAACTAAGGAAGCAATTAAGGTTGTTACCGATTTACCTTCTACTGACACTAGGCCTGGTAAGAAAAAGAAAATTCCAAACAAAGAGGTTATGAACTTAACCAATGCTACATTTGACAATAGATCACTTAGGGTAAGTGATATAACTGACAACAATGTTAAATATGCTAGTATGGTTATTGGATACAAAGTTTCTCATACAAATAGGTTGAATTTTGTATCAAGTTTATGCATTCATAGTGCCTATGAGATGATTATGAATAATGATAAAATTGACATCTATGAATGGCTGAAAGATGAACTGTTATAAAATTTGAGCAAGATCAAAGGTGACAAGAAGGGAACTTTCAAGTTTGGGAATTTGATTGTGTGCTTAATGCTATATTTCTCAAAGGAGATTCCTGGTATTGGACACAAAGACTTTGCCTATGATATTTTTGTTGGAAAAAAGATAAAGGAGGCAATTACTGGCATGGGCTCAAATGGTGACAAACTGGTAAAAGAGTACTTCAAAGTTTTTCAAGCAAAAGTGAGGAAAAGGGAAAGGATTCCCCAAAGAATTGTTGACAAATATGACAAACATATATTCTTTGTGATTAAAAGAGATGAAGTATGGATGGAGGTAGTTAGACCTAGAATTGTCTGGATAATAGAGATGGGTTATGAAGTGGACTCACACATCTTGGAATCTTATGCCAATATACTCCTAGATGCTCCATCGGAATCAACATAAAAGATATTTGGTAATACTAAAACTATAGAGAGTGATGTTACTATGTTGAAGCAGAGGAAGAAAAGAGAAAAATAAATAAAAGATGCTTCGAAGTTTGTAGAAGTTGTTAAGAAGGGATTGCTGAAACTTGATCCGGTGAAAGGTGTTGCTGAACAAGAAAGAAAATTAGAACAATAACTGGTAGCACATATTTTCCTATGGATACCTCATTTGATTTTGATAGTGATAGGGTTGCTGAATTTAAAAGGGTGGACAGAAAGAAAAGAAAACCCTCACCAACACCTGCTCCATCATCGAAGAAATCAAGAACACTTAGGAAGAAACAATAGGTTTTGAGAGATCCTAGTGGTCAAAAGAAGAAAGTCACACCAAAGAAGCAACGGGAACAAAAGAAACCTAATACTCTTTCACTAGAAGAGCTGATAAATGAAATAACTCAGGAAGGAAATCTTAGTAATGTTAGTAAGCTTTATCATTCTTTTAAGGATTCAAATAAGGATACTATTGAGGAAAGTATAGTTTTTCATCTGGATATATATAAGAAGGTTCTTATTGAGGTAATAGATGTTCTTCCTAATGATCTATACTTGAGACTTGAAGCAAAGACAATGCCCATTATGGATTTAGATAAGAAACTAAAGGTTGATGCACTGTTAGTCGTTCATCCTGTTAATTCTAAGCAATAAATAGATGATTTAATATCTGAAGCTAATAGGACTATTTTTTTTTATTGGTCATCGACAAGTTAGTCTTATGGCCGTTAGAGTAAAAGAGATTGCAGATGAAACAAATGATAAGTGGGATATATTCTTTGTTGAAAAGGAGAAGAGGGAAGAGAAAGATAGACAAAAAGTTGATAAGCCCTTTACTAAAGTATATTAGAAAACAAACAAGGGTAAGAGTAAGGTTGGTAATGTACCTGACATCACAGTTCAGGACAACTTACCTCCACTGGCATAGGACACCCCAACGACAGTATCAGAGGCACCATCTGAAATGGAAAATGAGCTTGAAAAGAAGTCAGAGGAAGTGTAAGAAGATAACATTGATCCCGAGTCAAACATTCTATTCATAATGAATGTTGACACTCAGGATATCAATATAGTAATGGATAAGGAAACTATAGAGGGAAAGAAAACTGAAGCTATAAATGTTGAGAAACCTAAATCACCAGTCAAGACTATTGACACTTAGTAGAATATTGAGATACTGGAAGAAACATAAAAAGAACAAGAATAGAAACAATTAGAACCGACAATAAATAAGAATGAGGACAAGAGTGAATATAAGGAAGAGAAAGTGGATAAAGAAGAGGTTAAGTTAACTGAACGGGTGTCTGGAGAAGAGAAGAAAGTTATTATAGAACCTATCACTTCTTCTACTGTGGATTTAAGACCGACAAATGTCACTAATGTATTACTAGATTCCATAAAGAAGATAATAGACTGCAATGCCTTAGCATTTAAGGCTATTGATGATTCCTTACCAATTTTGCACATGATTGCATCGATGTGCAAGGTTGATTACATTGTTGGGTCTATAGGTAAATTGGACACATTGTCCAAATTCATTTCTTCTAACATTCAGTCTATAGATAAGATAAATAAAGAAAATATTCAGAAAAGAGTTAACAAGGAGAAGGATGATTTCTTTGACAAAACAATAAAGGATTGTACAAGATTGATTGATTCATTTTTACCGACATTGAATTCCACCATTCTAGAATACAAAGAATTATATAGGGAAGCATGTAAACCTCACCATCTAATAGAAGATATTGATGAGAAAATAAGGAAAACACAAAAAGAGATTGATGACATTGCTGACAACATCATTGGTTCTTCAAAACTCACATCAGTTTTGGATCAGGAGATGACTATTTATGAAGAAAAGATTAAGAAATTGGAAAGAGAGAAAGAAAGGTTGAAGATGAAAACCTGAGAGTTAAAGAACAAACTTGGTCCTAGATTGGATAATTTGTTAACACACCGGAATGAGCTAACCAAGGCAACTATTCAAGGGGATAGATCACCGAAGCAACAAATGAATTATCTCATTGGGATGATCCGACAGCCAGAGACAATAATTTCTAATAGCACAAAGTTTTTGCAAAGTCTTAATTTGGTTTTGGCAGAAATTTTTCAGATTGTACATAACCGACTACAAGTTTCTAGGTAAAATTTTGAATTTTTGATACTTTTGACATCCTTTGTCATTGATTTCAAAGGAGGAGTGGTGTAATGAGAAAAATATACAGAAGGAGACCACTTGCTCAAGGGGAGCACTCTCAGTTTTTAGACTTTGAATTTTGGATATCAGTTTTGATTTTTTTCATGAGTGTTGCCATCAATGCCAAAGGGGGAAATTGTTGGCATTATACACTCAGATGAGAATGGTTGATATTTTTAATTGATGGCAACCAATTGGTAACAAGGTTCAAAGGTTATACCGGCAACAGACTTCACCTACCAGCACTGGTAGTCACTACAAGGTTTATTCACACTGGCATCTAGTTACACCGACAACAGATTATATCGACAGTCCAAGCCGACTTGGAAATAATATTGTTAATGCGAAATGTATTGTAATGTAATATTAATTATATGGCTGATGTGATGTATTGTAAGGACTCATTTATGTATGAGATCTTGTAGGCCATTTTGTAAGTAAGGAATATGATATGAGATTATATGTAAGGAAGCAGTAATATGTGATAGGTTATGATAGCGAATAATTGTATATGCATTTTGATGTATTTATCTTGAGAGAGAATAAGAGCAGAGCAGAGTGAAGCAAGTTTTTGGTAGAGGTATCAGACAGAGCTTAAACTGGTACTAAATCCAGCATTGCAGATGCTATTTTCAAGCAATACATTGTTATTGGATTTAACCATCCAATTGTAGTCAGTGGGACTCCATTTTGTTGTTGAGCAGTGAGCTCTACATAGTTGGCCTTCATGTGCAGGCCCCTATTTTACTAAGTAATATTTATTAATATTGGCCAGTGAGTAAATATTGTCACAAATTCCACCAAGGTTTTTCTCTTACTGGGTTTCCTTGCCAAAAATATTTGTGTTATGGTGTGCATTGATGCTTATTCTTTTGTTTCTCTTTATTGCATTATTATTTGTTTACCGTTATATTATTTTGGGTTGTAAATTTGCAAATAAGTTTAAATCTTTCATCGACCGGTTAGACACTTATTCACTCCCCCCCCCTCTCAGTGTCTGTGGGACTAACCAAATATCTAACAATATAAACATGTCTAAGAATCTGGTGCAACATTCAAAGACAAGATATATCAATCAAATATAATTACTTGAGAGAGCAAGTCAGTGAACAAAAGGTGAATCTAGAATATGTATCTACAAAGGAACAAATTACTAATATTTTCACCAATCCCTTACTTGTAGATATATTTGTTTATCTGAGAGATAAGCTAGGGGTCTCCACCCCTCCTACTGAGAACTAGATGCATTGAGTTTCATCATTCTGGTGGAATTTAGAGCCTTATTCTTTTATCTGGATTGATGAGTTAGTGTTGCTCCTCTGCTAGAGTAGTTTGTTTATTTGGTTGTGTCCCAGGGGGAGAAAAATTTATGATTCTATCTTGAGATAGAGGGATTTATGGTTTTATGTTTTTGTGAGAGAGATTCTGTTTTGGGAGATTGATTTTATATTTTGGTGATCTTTGGAATTTTTGTCAAAGGGGGAGAGATATCATGTGAAAAAACTACTTTAACTATCTTGATCTTAGGGGGATTTTGCTGGTGATATCTTATTTCTTTGCATTGATTATTTTTCACATTCACATGTTGCCATCAATGCCAAAGGGGGAGATTGTTGGATTATTGGGAAGTTTGTTGGATTTTATTGTTCATTTTTGTTTCTAGGATATGTTGTTCTCATTGATGTCAATATATTCTTGTGAATTATTCCAGTGAGTTTAGAGAAGGTTTTTGGTCCAGTTTTGTAGTTTGGTCTTGTTGATCACTGTTTTGCAAAATCCGATATTCTGTCCGGTATATTCTGGTATGACCATATCTTGTGCTGAGATTTTGGATTATTGTTTGGGATGATTTTGCATATCTTCACTTTATATGGTTCATTATTTGGCTCTCCACAAGTTATCTTTCCTCATGACAGTTGTTGATTGGTTGTGTTCTTGAGCCTTGAGATGTTGATCGATAAAGATTTGAAAAGTGGTGTTGGTACAACTATTCTAGATGATTCTAACATGCTTGATGGTGATCCGCATTGATTGTTGTGTGATTTTTTGGTTATTTCTATCAATTGGTGTTAATTTGTGTTATGCAGTATTTTTGGTGGTGTAGCATGTTTTGGTTGATCTTAGCGAGATTTCTGGTGAATGCAATCATTTGAGAAATTGAATAAGGTCCATTCTATATAAATTAAATCATAATATTGGTCTGGTGGTTGATCTTTGAATCATGTAATGTAATTTTTCTAATTATTAGTTGAGGGTTGAGGGTTTAGCCGACCTTGTTAATAAGGTTGATGATTTGTATGTATAGATGAGATGCTTATGTAATTTTGGTGTCAGTATTTAGTCTACATTATCAGAGAGAGGTAAATGTGTGAACAAAGGATATATCATCCAGTGAAGTGTTCATGTGGTGAGTTTGGTGTTGCAGGGCAAACAAATGTGCTTAACCGGAATTGTCATCAAGCATTTGTAAATGCTATTATTACAATTCATTCCTTCTTGATTTTAATTCAAATCATATTGTACATTAGTGAGACTTTCTTGAGGGTTGTAGCCTTCTGGGCATTTATCTTTTGAGGAGTGAGCTCTAGGCAGTGTGCTCGAATGCATGTGCATTCCCCATTGTAATATTTTCACATACTATTGCAGATTATCATCTTATTATGGGTAGGTTCTCACTGTGATTTTTCCTTAACTGGTTTTTCCATGTCAAAATCTTGGTGTTGTGTGTTGTGATGTTAATTTGCTTATCTGTTATTTTTATGACTTATCAGTTTATGTTTTGGAAGTTCAATTTGTTTTAAGATCCGGTGAATACCTGATTCATCCTCCCCCCTCTCAGTATTCCTTCTTGATTGTTGCTAACACAAGAAACCAATCTGCAGTCATTAGAGTAGGAATATGTTGATATCAATAACAACAACATATCCTAGCAACAACAATGTCCAACATTATTTGGTGCCCATACTTCACTAGTTGAATTCCTTACATCTTACATAGGAGATTAAAATAAAGAGAAGGACATTATTACACTACCATTTTCTTAAATATAAATGCATCACACACAAGGTCTTCAATTTCACATCATGGTCTATACTAAATTATTCTCACATGTTGAGTTTTTGAATGTTATACCAAATTCTTTGACATATTATTATTGGAAATAACATAGTATATAATAGTAGGCTCATCATAGATAACTTTGATATCCTTCAAAATTTTCATCATCCAAACTACTTGAGTCCAGCTACCACCAACAACAATGTACTCAACTTGAGCAGTAGATAAGGACACTAAATCTTGTTTCTTACTAGCCCATTAAACCAATTTCTTACCCAAAAAGAAAACACCACCGGATATACTCTTTAGGTCATCAACATCACCAACCCAATCAGCATTAGTGTAAGAACATAACATGAAATCATCATTCCTTAGATACCACAAACCATTATCCATAGTTCCCTTCAAGTATCTAAATATTCTCTCTTTCGACTCAGCTTGATATCTATTAGTGATGCACACAACATGCATAATTTCTATCCTAGTTTGAGTAAGATATAGCAGTCCACCAACCATAAACTTGTACAAACTTTGATTATCTTTTGGAGAATCATCATTCTTAGATAATTTGCAACCAGTCACCATAGGAGTTCCAACCAATTTGGAGTCATCTAACCATAAATTCTTCAGCAAATCCTTCACATATTTATTTTAAGATATAAATATACCTTTTCCAGTTTGTGAAATTTGCAAACCTAAGAAAAATTTCATCTCACCTATCATAGGCATCTCAAATTTCTTCTGCATATCACCAACAAACTTCATGCTCAAGTCGTCATCACCTCTAAAGATAATATCATCAACAAAGACTTCAACAATTGGTATGTTATCGTTTTCAATCTTAAAGTATAGATTATTATCAACAGTCCCTTTATTAAATCCCACTCCACCATCTGATAATGAAAATACATTAGGTTTCTCAATGTAGATTTCTTCCTCAAGATCACCATTCAAAAAGGTATATTTGACATCCATCTGATATACCTTGAAATCTTTATAAGCATCATATGTAAGCAACAGTCTAACAACTTCAAGTCTGGCCATTGGAGAAAAAGTCTCCTTATAATCAATTCCTTCTTTTTGTGAATGTCTTTTGCATACCAGTCTTCTTTATTTCTGACAATTTCACCAGCTTCATTCAATTTATTCCTGAATACCCATTTAGTACCAATCACATTCTTATCTTTAGGTCTAGGCACAAGCTCCCATGTGTTACTTCGATCTAAGTCTTCTTGCATAACTCTCATCCAATTTTCATCTTTGCAAGTTTTAACATCTTCAGGTTCAACTTTAGAATTCAAACATACCTCTGTAGCAGCTAACCTTCTTCTAGTCATCACACCTTTATTTTTATCACCAATAATTTGACTTTCTGAATGATTCAATCTTACATACCTTGGAGTCTTTTGATTGTTTTCATTTTCAGGTTCCTGCACCTCTCCACCTGCAACAACAACATGTGGATTAACAGTTTTTGCCAGATTATTCTTCTTTGATTCTTTGGTTTGAATAGGATTCAGAACAACATGTTGAGCATCATCATATCCACAAGCTCTTATCTCTTTCCCAAGGTTCTCATCCACCTTCGCATTTGCACTTTCCACTATCTTTCTTAGTCTCTTATTGTAGCACCAGTAGGCTTTTCTCTTTGTTGAATATCCCAAGAAAATTCCTTCATCACTTCTTTCATCAAACTTTCATATGTCCTCATCTCTCTTGATATAACATTTGCTACCAAATAATTTGAAATATCTCACAGTAGGAACATGACCAAACCATAACTTATAAGGAGCCTTACCGGTATCACCTTTGATATGAACTTGGTTGAATGTGTAAACAATAGTGCTAATAGATTCTCTCCAATAGATCTTCAAAATATTTCCTTCAAACAACATAGTCCTTGTAGCATCCAAAAAAGTCATGTTCTTTCTTTCAACAACTCCATTCCGCTGAGGGGTTCTAGGAGTGGATGATTGTCTTGTAATCTCATTCTTCTCATAGAATGAATCGAATTCACCAGAACAAAATTCTCCACCTCTATCAGATCTCAAATATTTCACTTTCAATCCTGGCTTAGTCTCAACCTTTGCTTTGAATATCTTGAATTTGTCTAATGCTTCATATTTTTCCTTAAAATAGATAACCCACATCATCTTGGAATAATCATCAATTAGCAACATAAAATATTTTTCTCCCTACACACTTCTAATATTTGTAGGTCCACACAGGTGAGTATGCACAAGATCTAGCAATCCATTAGATGTATATTGCTTTCTCTCGAAACAAATTCTTGTTTGCTTACCCAATTGACATTCCTTGCATACCAAAATAGCAGGTTTAACAATCTTAGGCAGATCTCTAACAAGATGAATAGAACTAACCTTAATCATAGAATCAAAATTAACATGAAACATTCTCCTATGCCACAACCAACTTTTATCAATCAGAGTAATCAAATAACTTTTGTCACAAGCATTCAATTGAAAAATATTACCTTTAGTCTTACTTCTAGATGCAATATTTATATCAGAGGCATTTAGGATTTTGTATTTGGTATTATTGAATTGTAAATCATAACCTTATCAACCATCTATCCAGCACTCAAAAGATTATGATTTAAACCTTTAACATACAAGGCATCATTAGTATTATTCTTACCATCAACAAAAATAGAACCTCTATGGTGGAGCACATAGGGTTTGTCATTTCCAAATCTCACTATTCCACCATCATACCTTTCCATACTCACAAAGTTGCTTTTATCACTGGTCATATGATGTGAACAACCACTATCTATTACCCATTCATCTTTTTCTTCAACTTTAGCAACTAAGGCTTTCTTCTCAATAATGCATCTAGTGGGATCAACATGTACTGGTCCATCTTCCTTAATGGCAAGATACACAACTTCATCTCCTTCTGATTCTTCATATGTAACACCTTCATCAACAACATAATAGCAGTTCTTTTGATTCCTATACTTCCAATTAAACTTGTAAGGCTTATCATACTTCTCATGCTTCTCATATCTATCATTTTTGTCATGCTTATCAAAATTTATCATGCCTATCATACTTAGCCATTCTCTATGGGAACCTAGAAGAAAAATGTCCTACCTTATTGCAAGAAAAACATTTGAAAATAAAATTTCCATCATACTTACTAGCTCCCTTAGGCAATCTCTGAGAAATCAATGCTTCAAGATCATCCAGTTCTCTTTCTTTCTCTTCCATCTCTCTCCTTTCTCTTGCATATCTGGATATTTTGCATTCTTCGGGTTAATACTTCTGTTTACTGGATACAAATGCTCTAAATGTTGTATTAGACTTTCCATGTGATTCCACAAATTCACTCAGCTCAAATGTAACAATCTTTCCAACCAACATACCTCTTACCATAGTAGTCACACTCTGGATCTCATCTATAACATCTACCTTATGTTTGTAAGCAGGAGGAAAATATCTCATCACCTTAGGAACAATTTCATCTTCTTCAAGGGTTCCAATGACACTTCTGATACCTAGAACAAGGTCATTCACCTTAGCCATAAAGGTGTGTATGTTCTTATCTTCTCACATCTTCAACATCTCATATTTTCCTTTCAAACTCTACAACTTAGAAACTTTCTCTTGTTTATCTCCTTCATATAGAGTTTCAAGATTCTCCCAGATATCATGTGTGGTCTGAAGTCCCATTACATCTGTCATCTCTGAATCATCTAGGGTGATCAATAATTCTTCCTTCACTCTAATGTTATGTTCATCTTCCTTGATCTCATCAACAGTAACTGATCCATTTGGAGTAGTAGGATAGGGATTCTTTGTAATCTTTCAGTAATCTTAAACAAGATATCTGAAGTGCACTTCCATCTAGTTCTTCCATATAGCATCGTTACTACCATCAAATCTCAGACTCTCCTTCTTAAAGATAACACCTCTAGTTCCAGTTGCCATCTTGAATCTCCTCAAGTGGTTAAGCTTATGAAGGATATAAATCTGATACCATTTGTTAGAAGCAACAATGGAGGAAAACAGAGAGGGGGTGGGGTGAATTAGTTTTTGCTAGATTTACAAATAGATCTGACAAACTTTAGCAATAAAAAAGTTAAGCAAATTGATAACACAACACTAAGATTTTGACATGGAAAACTCGGTTAAGGGAAAAACCACAGTGGGACCCTACCCACAATAAGATGATACTCTGCAGTAGTATGTGAATATATTACAATAGGGAATGCACATGCACTCAAGCACAACGAGACAATTGTTTACTCTACAACACCAATCTCTGCTCAATCACAATGTCATAGGCTAAATCACTTGATCAAACATACACCATACTCTAATAATGCATACATAACCACGATACCTAATTTACATGATTATATCACCTATTTATACAATTCGTCAACCTTGACAACAAGGTTGGCTAAACCCTCAACTCATAATTACAAAATTACATCACATGATACAAAGATTGACCATCAGACCAATATAATGATATAAATGACATAAAATAGACCTAATTCAGGTCTTGAAACATACAACACCACCGAAAATCATGCCAAGATCAATTGCAACACGCCACACCATCAGGAAAACCACATAACATGATGAACATCACCAGTTCAACAAGAACACCAAAAACTTGCACAATGATCAATGTAGATCATCAAAAGAAATAGGACATAACTAGGAAACACAAGTAAACACATTAGAATCATCAGCAACAATTACGCCAACACCACTTATCAAATCTTCATTGATCAACATTTAAAACTCAAGAACACTCAACCAACAACAACTATCATGAAGAAAAGATAACTTTCAGAGCACCAAATCATGAACTATCTAAACTGAAGATAAACAAGACCATCCCAAACAATATCCGAAAATCTTAGCTCTTGAGTTGATCACATCAGAATATATCAGAGGAAATACTAAACTCTACAAAGCACTGATCCGATAAACAAACTGCGCAACCAGATCATATGATATGATCAATTAAGCTTCCCAGATCACCAAAACCAGTAGAAAAGAATATAATAATACTAGATATATTCCATACATCAAACCATGAACCCAATAAACCAATTTGTAGTCACCGGAGCAGGAATATGTTGACATCAATGACAACAACATATCCTAGCAGCAACAATGTCCAACAAATATATAAGTAGATTCTTTATATTTTCTTCTTTTACTATCTCATCAATAACCTTATTTAATGACATTGGGGGCACAATAGTATAATTACCTTTTATATTGCTTGATTTGAGAGCTTCATCAAGCTCAGACTTTTGCTTCTTCCCAGATTTTTCTTTACAGGATGGCTCATCTTCATCTCTTGACTTCTTTGTCTGTTGTGCTCCATTGGATTGTGGCTTCTCCACTACTCTTGCATACGTAGCTATCATCTTTACTTCTCTTATCTCTTCATCAGATTTAGTTTCTTCCACTATAACTACATATGTTCTTGTTGGATTCTCTTTCTTCCTCTTCTTTGCTCCAATGGTTGATGTTATTTGTGACTTGGGTGGAGGAACAAACTTCTGTACACCAGAGGTAGGTGTAGACTTACTCTATCTTAGCTTGGTCTTATTGGGATAAGTGGAGACCAATTTAGTCTTGGACTTCAACATGTCTTCCTCCTTCAATATGTTTTTCTTTCTAGCCCTTTACACAACTTCTTTGGTTATTCCCATCTTCTCTACAAGTTGTTCAACTTCCTTTATGACTTTTCTCTTCCTTGTCGGTTATGTAAATTTCATGTACAAGTCAAGATCCTTCTCTTTGTATGTATTGAACCTTTCTTCTTTCTCATCTACTGACAAAATCAACAAGTGTTGAGCATATGCATCAAGTGTATTTGCATCCACCTCATACTCCATGGGCATGATCCAAATAGTCCTTGGTTTGATTGCTTCCATATGACATTGATCCTTGCTAACCATGAAGCATACAATGCTCTTATATTTCTCTACAATCTATTTTGGGATCCTCTCTCTGCTTTGTATCATGAATTGAAATGATTTAAAGTAACTCCACAAAGAATATTTTTGAGCTACTATGTCCCCCAATCCTTGTAAATCTTCCTTTATTTGGACTACCACTAGTTTATCATAAGCTTAATGAACCTTTCCAATACTGAGGATCTCATTTAAGAAATAAAGAGCTAAACAAATAATTAGAGAACCAAATTTGAAAATATTCTTCTTGTCCTATTTTATCTTCTTTATGTTGCTCATTAATTCACTAAGAAGCATTCCACACAAGTCATATTTCTTGTCCTCTTTGAGTGTCTGATAGGCTGCATAAATTACAGTACCAGATACTAAATTTTGTCTATTGGACTAGTAGACGTTGTATCCTATGACCATTGAGGCAAATCTCACATCAAATTCAACAATATCGCTAATAGTCATAGACTGGTTGTCATGCTTGGATTTGGTTACCTCCATTACAATAGTATTCTTTGCATGCCTAAGTCCAAGGATATCACCAGTAGCATTAAAACAAATAACTACTTGAATGGATTTCTTCATGATTTTGTGAGGTCTATCCAACCATATTAATTCATCATGGATTCGGCTTAGAACATATCTCACCCATTCAAGCTCATCAAACACTAGGAAATGAACAAACTGAATAAAACCCTTATCCTGCAATGACTTGAAATTAGGTTTTAGATTCCCAAAGTAGTTCATCATGTGCTTATTATTAAGTGACAACATATTTGCATTACCCAATTCCTCAATGTTGCAATGAATGTATGTCATGACATCTTTATTATGCAACACACCATAACTTACAGAGGAAAATGCTTCATTCAAATAATCTTCAACTGACTAAAATGGGTGTTTCTTAAACTTGGGCCTTGCTCTCTTAGTGATTTCAACAACAAGAGGAGTTGCAATGCCAAAATATGGTGTCATTTTGGAAAGTATGGTATGAAAAAATAGCTCATAAATAGGTGAGCTCACAATGTTGGTTCCCACTTTTTCGTACATCCTGATTTTTGCTGAAATCATACATTTTTTAGAAAATATAATGATTTAAGCTTTAAGAGGTCCCATTTGAAGTAATTAATTGAAGAGAGTTAGATCAAAATTTCTTGAATAGAACCTCTGTACTTATAAATCATATTTGCAATGGAGTCTCCTTTGCATCTATCAAATGTTGATTAAAAAACCAATTTTACATTAGCTTTTGGGGGATCAAATGAATTTATTTATAAGTTTTGTTTTTCTAAGTATTTAGCCCTTATTATAAGCTTTCCAAATACTATAATAATTAATATATTTGATTTCATTAATATATTTTTATTTTATTTCTTATGAATGCAAGGTTTTCACCGAACATGAACTTCTTCGTTCAATGCTTATGGAAAAATAGTAAACGTCACCCAAAAAATTCTGAAAAATATTTATGCACTAGGTTTTGAAGTCCTCTTTCCAACAAAAAAAAAAAGATTTTCATTACATATACAAAAAGTTATGTAATATCAAATGGAGATATGTCAAAATTATAGTTAACTCGACTTCAAATCTTAACAAAATATTAAAATTAAAGATAATGTTACAAAACCAAATGCAAACACTAGATATGGATGTTAGAAAACCAAATTAGAAAGAATCATATTCATATCTATTATAGAAAAAAAGTTATGCTATACAGAGTGAGTACCACTCTTTCAAAATGTTGGTTTTTGAAAAAAATTAGTTTTCAAGGGAGATAGAAAAATGGAAGCCAATTTATTCCAAAAATTATCAAAAAAATAGTTTTAGAATATACATACAAAATGACACAAAACACTAGTTCACGTCATCTACAAATTCCTTATGGTTTAGAAGTAATAGGTGTCTGAATCTGAAGTTTTTTCTGAAAATGAATATTGCAGTGTCAAAGTTGGCAAAAAAAGTGTAACCCACTATTGTGGGTTCACCCAAATGGATAAATACCTTTAAATCTCAACTAGATGCAAGAAGTCACCATATGATCTCTCTTAAGCTTTGATTTTGTTACAAGATCTCTTTCTCTTCACTGCTCTACTCTCTCTCTTCATTCGCATTATGAAGAATGAATAGAAGAATGCCTTTTTATCTTCTGAAAACCTAACTTTTAGTTGTAATAAATGCATAACCCTAAATTCTCTCTAGATACCCTATTTTTCTTGAATTCATTCACCAGAATCTCAAATTGCCATGAAATCTACTAGGTATAAACTGCACAACTAATCTAGATCTTCTGCAACCTTCTGCAACCAGTTATAGATCTTCGAGAGGGGGTTTTAAGGATCTGCATGATAAGATTTCCTCCTAAAGGCAAAATGCCTTAGTTACATGTAGTGTCATAAAATTGTGACCCTAGCAATTTATGTTTGCATTAGGGTCCTCATGCATCCGAACTTGAAACCTCTAGCCCGTTCGGAGATCAAAGAGTGGTCAACTTGCAAAATTAGCTTCTTCCTTGCCCTCTGCATCACCTTGACTGCATTCTGCTCTGGGGTAAGGGGTAGGACATGGGCGTGACACCATTGTTCCCCCCTTAGATAGGGGTGTGGTACCCTTGTCCTCCCAGGAAAGGGGCATGGCACCCTTTTCCTCCTAAGATAGGGGCATGGTGCCCCTATCCCTACCCTATTTTTTAGGGCATGACACTAGAATTTCTTGTGGGTTGTGCCTCAGGTGGGAAACCTCCCCGATGTTGGCCCATGATGAAATTCAAATCCTCTAAACATGTATTTAAGGGGCATTCATCCTCTCATTTGAAAAATTTGAAGTTGGATAAGATTGGAGTATGCACAAGCAATCAAGCATTCAAGAGCATTCAAGCATTCAAGTATTCTCAAGTCTCCCTTTAAGGCTAGGTGTTGCATTCAAGTCAAGGATCCAACCATTGAAGAGGAGATTGATTTCAACATACAATTCCACACAAGCATTTCTATCAACATTTCTACTACAACCTCCCTTGAGGTGATTTACAATTCAGTCTTTTATTTACATCTACTTGCAAGTACTTTCTTTCATTACTTGGTTAATTCCAAAACTGGGGTTTGACCTAAAGGCAAACCCCCAATCCCAACACATTTCCCATTCTTTTCTGTGTGTAGGTTGCAGGTGTGCATCTGTACTTTTGGATTTGGGGTTCGTTTGCAGAGGTAGAAGAACCCTTTTTGTTTCATGGATTTTTCAGAGGACCGTTTACATTCTCGCCACTATCCGAACAACTTTTCATCAAATTTGCAAGGAGACTTCATCTCAACATTTTACTATTGGAAACCAGTAACACTGAGAGGGGGGTGGGGTGAATCAGTGTTATTCCAAAATAGTAGATTTTAGCCTTAACAAAACATTCATACACTAACTAGTATACCAATATAAACAAAATTGAAAGAAGTAAAGAAACCAATAAGCCAAACACATAAATGAGAGTCATAACACACATATTTATACATGGAAAACCTCAATGAGGATAAACCACTGTGGTTTTTTTGACCCACAATATCAATCCTCTAGCCATATGAAGAGATATTACAATATATGATGGGCTTGCACTTGTAGGAAGGATTACAGCCTAGAGCACACTACTCAATCACAATAGGAGCCTCATTGACTACATAACATTCTAGACAACAATCCGGAGAATTGTGAACTGCTAAGATAGCATCTTCTATGCCAAAATACAATTCTGGTTTAAGCTCTCCTTGTTTTGGTTGAAACCCTAAACCTCTTTACTGGAATAACCCTTACAATAAATTCCTCACATACATAGTCTCTCTGATATTTTTTTGCAGTATATCACATTTACATATCCATTACATTACATCCCTATCATATCAAAATGATCTAATCAATCTTCCCTATATACCCTATACAAATTTATGCTTTATGTTGGCTTACAAAGATATTTACAATATCAGATTGCATGTCGGCCATATAACATAAATGAATAAACATTAAAACAAATTTCCGATGTTGGATCCAAGATAGGTCGACCTCCAATACTGATAACCTTTTCTATACCATGTCAGTGTGCATTGTCGGTGACCAAAGAAATCCTTTTGTCCTGTCGGTGCAGGTGTCGGTGCCAATGTAGAATTTGTGAAGTGCTTGTTGGTACACCATATGAAGCTGGAACCCAAAATCATGTTGCCATCAATTAAAATATAGTGAAACCAACCAATAGAGTTTCAATTTCCAAGAATATCTCTCTTTGGCATTGATGGCAACACTTATGTGAAAAAGTGGTCATGGTTTCATCTACTGGTTTCATCCTGCTCTACTCCCCCTGAGCTGAATATGCAAAATACTCCATATTTCCAAAATTCTAAAAAACTCTATGACTCCCTCTAATGTATTCAACCCTTTGTCCTTTTTTACATCTATACTACTCCCCCTTTGAAATCAATGCCCAAAAAGAAGAATGTCAAAGATTAAGTACTGTACACTGAATACCTCCAAAAATGTCTTACCAGAGCTTGACCAGTTTCAAGATTTCTGATAAGATTTCTTTAGTATTTCCACATAAGTATCTCAGCTAGCTTTGAATGTTCTAGAGATAGATACAAGTCCACTCAATAAATATGCAAAATATTCTTTCTCATTTACCTATTCTAGTGTAGGCTTTGCCAACATATCCATGCATTCTCTCTTATGTACATAGAGTGAATCCAATCTTGGATTCACTAAACCTCTCAGACTTCTAGATCTCCAAATTATTTTATCTCTTTCCTTTTCAAGAGAATAAATTTGGTTCTCCAAAGTCAAAATTTGTCCATGAATTGATGTTGTTAGTGAGATTAATCCATCAAAAGAGTTAGCAATACTATCAATTTCTCCTGTATCTCTTTTATCTTTTTATCTACCTTTTTTGTAATTATCTTAGTATTGCAACATACCCTGTATATATTAGTACATTGTTTCAAAGAATTTTCAATCAAAATTAGCTTCTCTTCAATCTTTTTCTTCTCTGTCTTAATAATTTGATCAAAAGCAACTCTCTTAGCCTGAGTGAATATTTCAAGTGCTTTCCTATTAGAGATCTATTGTAAGGATTGAAAGTCTTTTGATATGTGCTTAGGTATTACCTTAAGCTTGCCGAAAGGGATCGCTTCATTTTTAATCTTACATTCTGGGACCAATTTATGGATAAAAGTGATTGACTGATCTATAATACCCTTGTCTGTGGTCCCTTCCTTCATCATTTTCTGAGCAACCATCATCATTAGTTCTATGGGACTCATCTTTGTGATGGTTTTCTTTTCAAGTAGAGAAGTGTCAATTATCAATAATGTTGTGCCAACAACTGGTTCCCTATCATATTCCCCTATTTTCTCCTCTAATGTTTTATCCTTTATTACCTCCTCACTTGCATCGGTGGCTTCACCACTTGGTGCAGTCTGTACAACTATCGGTTCCTCTCTAGGAACAATATCCTCCATGTGGACATTAGTATGTGGAGGAAAATTGTCCTCAATGTTAGTATCATGTACAGTGGTCTTAGTATTAACTGGTGTTTCAATATTTGTCTGTACATTTGTGTTTCTCGGTGGCTCAATTTCCACTATCTAGATATTTTTCAAAACTGAGGGTGGAGTACCCATGATCCCTTTTCCTTTCCCTTCAACCGAAGAATCTATAATATCCATCTTTGTCTCTGGTGAAGTAAAGAATCCTCTGTGTTCTCCCAAAAATTTAATCCATGCCTTTTGAGTTTCCTATATTATTTCATTCACTCTTCCTAGCATCAGACTAGTTATCTTGTGTTTTCTATTGAAAATATCTCTATCTCTCACGTCAATTGTCTTAATTATTTCATCTGGAGTTATACTAACAGAGATAGCTAATAGTTCTTGCATTTTAATGTTCTTATCCTCTTGCATAGTAGATAATATTATAGCATCTAACATGTTATATAACTCAGTCAGTTTTTTATTTTCTATCTCTATTAAGGCTTTCTTGTAAATATCCAAATACAATAGAATTGCTTCCTCTACTTCTCTCTACTCATCATCCTCTAAGTTTTCATAATAAAATTTAACATTCTTCACCATGCCATCTTTTGTAATTTCATCTACAATCTCTGCACAAGTTTTGGGTGTAACCTTACTAGAATCAGTGTCATCCTTCTTCTTCCTGTAATACCCTAAAATTGGTCATCTAAACCATGGGCCCCTAATCTCGACAACATCACCAAGGTCCTAACCAAAGGCAATTAAATCAACTTTCAGTAGATTAATTAATTCTTTAATCATTGAATGTCACATGGAAAATCAATTACTCAATATTAATTAAATATCTATTTAATTAATTGAATCATTCCAAGAATATCATTTGAATCAATTATTCTATTTAATTTATTAAATATCCTAGCATATTTAATTAATTAATAAATTTGCCATTTAATCATGCAAAAAAGGAATTAATTTATTACAAAAGAGGAATTAATCACAAAGCAAGAGTTAAATTGAAAATAGATTAAAAGAATTGAGAGAGAAATCAAACTTGAGATATTATTTCTTCTTCTAAATTAGAACTTGAAATCCAAAGAAAACAATTAATTGAAATATCAATTGCTATTCTCTAAAATTAGAACTCATAGCTTTTGAGAAAAAAGAAGTTCAGTTGCATTAAAAGACTCTTTTCTTGAATAAATCAAAGAATTATCTATTTTTATCACAAGTGTATGGAATTAATTAAATCTTATTCCTAATGCAACTTGAACTTCTTATTTAAATGCATTTCAATTAAACTATAATTGGAATCTATCTCAAAGTTGACTGAACTTGATTTCTCAATTATTTTCAATTAATCCTAAATTAAGCTTTTTCTTGATCTCTCTTGTAATTTTCTATAAATTTAGCCTTCAGCTCTCATTCAAATCACCCCAGAGATATTTGAGAAACACCTTGGAGATTATTATTATGCTGATTTTGCTCTGGAGTCATTGAAGATCTTGTGCTTTTTTTTAGATTTATTGCATCCATATTTAGTTTATTCCATTATTGCTTGAATCCATCATTTCTTGAATTATTCATCCATCTTGCATCCATTTTTCTTATTTATCATTATCATATAGATTAAATCCTTCATCTTGGTGTAGTCTAGTCACTGGTATTGCTTATAAAAATTTGAGAGCAATCTTATACTCATATATTTTAGAAGGCAATTAGTCACTTTGTTATGGTTTATTATTTATTGATTATTGATTTACTAACCATACATGTAATGACTTAATTGAAGTGTTGTGCCTGCAACTATCAGACTCTTTTCACTTTTTCACACACACATTTCTGGCGCCCACCATGGGGTAGAAGACTACATCTGTTCGGCCTCCAAGACTGACTTTTTTATTTTTGTTATTTTTCAGATTTTTTACTTTTCGGTTTTTTGTCCGTACAATCTCTATGTAATATCGTACGACATTTCTCACAGGCCAAAATGATAAACTACAGGTGTCGTACAAATTGGAATCATGTATCGTATGATCTGGTAAATATTGTCGTACGGTTTTGTATTTTTCCAGGTTAAAAAGAGAAAAAAAAAAAGAAAATTTCATGCCTCTAGTTTTCTGTTTAAATTGATTATACTGACGACTGACCCTAGTTGTTTATCTGTCTATCTTAGAATTTTTCACAGCCTAATCAGTTTTTGCAGAATGCTTGTCGAAGAATATGCTTGTCGCACAAAAACAATATGACTTCTGATTCATTGTCTTTGTAAGTTGCTTGAGAAGAATCGACCAAACATCGTGTATTCTTTAAATTCATTTTTAGGCATCTAAATTGCTATCTAGTTAAAGAACAAATCTGTATTTTGTGTTTTAAGTAAATTCTAAGAGGTAGGAGAGAATGCTCTTATCTTTTTAGACAATCAGAAATCCAGACCCTTGAGGCATTTTCTTTGTTTGAGATTTGTACATCTTTAGTAGGCCTGCCCTCCCGAGGAGCTTAAAAACTCTTAAAGTCGTTATGGCCGGTGTGAGGGGAATAACCTAAGTGGGAATGGCTAAATGCCAAGTACTTCAACCCAATATAAAATAAACATGATTTGATGAAAATCAAGTCAATGACAGTTCTCGGGAACAGCTCTCCTCAGTACCTTCGAGTATATTGAACCTTAGTTTTCAAGGCTAGGAGACCTCTTAATTGAGTTTATACCTCGATGCACCAAATAGACCCCTTACTAGATCCAATTAAAATTAGAAGCTACCTGGTTCACCTCCAAAAGGGGGGATAATCTTTGTGCACGAGACATAGTAACTCTCCCAAGATACTTGTCATTTTGTGCCCCCATTAGCATTTGTAGTTGGATAATATGACATTGAGAATCCATTGCGCGAGACTCAGTGGCTAGTATTCTGATTAGCTATTGGGTGTGTACCTGAGTCTACAAGCAAAGGTTTTCTTCTCTCACCAAATTTCGTAGGGTTTGCATGTTGTGATTGGAGTAACTATTCATATTACATGTTTTCTATGTTTTCATCCCTGAAACTGAAACTGAAATACCAAAAACTGGAGAAAACAAGAAACAACTCAATGATCAAAAACTTTGTCCATGTCAGAACTAGTCTATCCTAGTAAAAAATCATTCCATCTCAAAATTGGTCATACTCGATTGTCATACTCAACTATTGAAAACTCAAAATTTAGTCTCTATCCTATGAACAATCGTATGAATCTGATCATTTATCATCCTTCTTTATATCACGTGTCATACAAGTTTGATTATTTATCATCTAAGCCTCAATACTATGTCATACGAATCCTAAAAGTTTGTCATCTAATGCTAAATCTTATGTCGTATGATAAAAAATTGCACTGAATAGTCTGTCATCCTAGACATACCCATCTGTTGTACGATACTAGTTAGCAACTCGTATGAAACACTGTTGTTGTCATCCAGAAGCTATTGAATTATCATCCAGCTCATTAAAACTTGTTGTACGAATCTCTAATTTTGTCAGAACAGAACAATCAAACTTGCCTAAAACAAATCTACAACGAGCATAATACTAGTTATCATCATCCTAAGTATAAATAGATCAAGATAGTCTACCTCTGCCATTTGTGTTGCACGATTTGGTCAATCATCTTTTAGCTAGTTCAATCAACTACATATCAAACCTAAGACACTTAGACAACATCTTATACAGGATAGATCTTTCATGAAACTAGACTGAGTCTTAGTTACTTCTCTCGGATCAACTTAGATAAACGTCTTATACAGGATAGATCATTCCTAAAACCAGACTAAATCTTAGTTGCTTCTCTCAAACAATACGTTAACTGAACAAGTAGCTCTGAATTTGATTTTGACTTTTTCATCATAAATAGTTTTAGGTCACACCAATCAATAAAAATGCCTACTTAAACTAGGAGTTCTCATAAGAAAGATGCCAAAGGCAAAGGGCAACCCTTTTCATTTAAAGATAATCCATTTTATGAAGAGGATCCCCTAACTGATAAAAATTCATCATCAGAGAGACTAGAGTATGATCAACAATTATCTCCCACTATACATGAGACAAAACACAATGACAAAGACAACCTTAGTATTCATGGAACTGATAATGATTCCTCATCAAGTGAAGCTGAAGATTCTGAACCTCCCAAAAAAGATATTCATAAATGTCAAAAGGATAAGGATTTCCAAAAAATGATGAAGGCTATCATGGCTAGAGAAAAAGAAGACTATTTTATAGAACTAGCAAAACAAGGCACCAAACTTCCCACTGGATATGATGTTCAGACTCTCGTCACTAAAAAGGAAGAATCACCTATAATGATGGTCCATAGACAAATACTAGCTTTATGGACTGATCTCATAGAACTCAAAAACAAGGATAAGTCCCCAAAACAATATTCTTTGGAGACAATATGCCCATTTCCATTTGACAAAAATCTATACATGCCTCCATTCCCTTCAAGAGTTGAGATTCCAAAATTTGACAAATATGATGGTACTTCAGATCCTCAAGATCATGTCAGAGAATTTTGCATTTCTTGCATGGAGTTCATGCACAATCAAACATATCTCATCCACCTTTTTCCGAGGAGTTTGGGAGGACAAACTATGAAATGGTTCTCAAGTCTACCTAAGGGGATAAAAACTTTTGAAGAACTAATCCAACTATTTTTACAACAATACTCCTACAACATTCGACATCCTATGACTATGATTGAGCTTTGCAATACTAAATAGAAAATAGGGGAGCCTTTTCTTACTTTCCTCCAACATTGGAGAAAGATGTTCTCTAGGTATTCATGACCTATCCCAGATTCTGAGAAAATGGATATATTTGTCAACAACTTGGTCCTAGAATCAAAATATAGTATCCAAATGTAAGTGCACCCATCATTTAACAAAATGGTAGATAGTGCTATCCGAATGGAAGATGTGCTTATAAAGAAAGGAGATATCACACCTTGGAAAGAAACACAACCAAGTTCTAGCTCTAAAGAGAAGAACAAGTATTGGAAGCATGGAAAAGACAACAATAAGAACGTTGTTAATGATCGAGTAGTAGACATTGTTAAAACCAACTCAAAGCCCATGATATTCAACTTGGCTAGTGGCACACAAGCACTCAAAGCAGCTGAAACCATAGCAGAAAATCCTCTGAAGAAAGAAAAAGAGTGGTTCAAAGAGAAACCTTGGCTTTCGAAACCTAGATGTGAATTCACTCCTCTGGAAGAATCATACGAATCTGCTTTCAAAACTCTATTGGCAAACAACCTGATAACGTTACCATATAATTCTAGGCCATATGATCCAGAAGTTAAACCAAAATGGTGGAGGGAAAATGAATACTATGAATACCATAGGAATAAAGGTCATAACACAAACAACTACATGAAGCTCAAGCATGAGATCCAAGATCTCATAGACGCTGGTAAAATTGTTGTCGGGAATCACCCGACAAATGATGATTATAAAGCTTTTAAGGACCCCTTACCTATTTATGAACAAGGTGATTCCTCAAATACCAAAGGAGGTGCCAAAGTAAATTATACTTATACTAGAAATGACAACGTCATCAACATGATTGAGCCTTCCCAATCTGAATATTGCAATGTGATCATAATCCAAGATAAACAAAATGAATCATGATATGCAAAGGCTATGACCCATTCTCAAAAGAAAGTAACTCTCCAAGGAGATAGTTCTTCAACTTCTTCTCCAACAATGTCAAACCGACTAGCCTCATCAAACAAACAAAAAGAATCAACATTTGATAAATTTAAAAGGCTAACTTCATCATCATCCTCTGGATATAGCATTGTTGAATAGTTGAAAAAGACAAATTCTCAAATTTCCATCTTTGAATTACTAAAAATCTCTTTTGCTCACAAAGAGATCTTGGACAATGCGTTGCTCACCACTAATGTTCCAGAAGATTTAGACATTAATTGGTTTCAATCCATGGTGGGTCATCTGACTTCACCTCACTATCTGACCTTCTCTGAAGAAGATGACAACTAGCTAAATCATCCACATAACTAGCCATTGAACATTAAAGCCATGATCCATAAACACAAAGTCAAACATGTTTTAATAGATGGAGACACGGGGTTGAATATCTATACTTACAGTCTGCTTACACAACTAGGATTTTCTGAAAATGTCATTGATCCGAGCAAGAAAATAACAATTAAAGCCTATGATGAAGAGGAAAGGACCTCTAAAGGTCTGGTAAAATTACCAATCAGGGTGGGACCTGTAGAAAGAGATGTCATTTTCCAGGTACTTGATTTTTCTCTGTCATACAATATCTTACTAGGCAGGCCATGGATTCATGAAATGAAGGTAGTTCCATCTATGTACCATCAATGCTTAAAATTTCCTTATAACGGAGTTGAGGTCAGTATTCCTGCTGATACAAATGTCCCCTATAATGCATTGAAAAAAGGTGTTGATACCTTTGTGCCTCATAATAGGGTAGCCTCTACAAATGAAAATCCAGAAACACTGATGAAAGACATAGAAAAGAAATTGAAGATTATAAATACCGCCATGGATGGCTAAAAGATAGAACTGGTACTTTCATTAGTTTCTCTTCCTCCATCACTGAAACAGTTGGGCAAACAATCTAAGGATATGAAAACACAGACTTCAACTCCGAATATCATATATGATGGTCTTTTTGTACAATCTTCTACTTCCCTCGCAGATGAAATAGAAGAAGATATTGTTCTCAAATGGCTTTTTAAGGAAGATAGTGAAAACAAAGAAGTACAACATTGTGAGATTTCCTCAACACAATATGGTCCAAGCTATAAAATGATTCAACGCATGGGATATTTAGGTATGGGTCCCCTGGGAAAACATCAAGAGGGTATTATTGAACCAATTTAGCTGCAAACAAAATCAACAAATGATAAGGCTGGACTGGGGTACAATCCAAAAAAAACATCAGACCAAAAACATGCTTCTAAGTCTGAGTGGTAGAAAAGGATATCGCCTTCAACATTACAGGATACAAACACTCAACAAACTCAAGCAAAGTGTGTAAAAGAAAAAGAGGAATCGACAATCAAGAAAGAAAAAATAGTCAGCACTCAAGATTCGATGGTGTCAGCTACAACAATATAAGGAGTTGAGGTCCCAGAGGATATAAGAGACGAAATAGAAAGAATCAAAGAATTGTTTGCACCACTGAAAGTTCCCATCACGTACACTGTTAGGTAGCAAGTAGAAGATTCAGAGACTGACTCAAATGAATATGAATGGGGTCTAGATCACCTCTCAGAAATATCCACTACAAAAACTCCACAAGAGACTAGCAGTATCACAGATGATACTCAAGAGTTGATGTGCATAAAACTAGAAAAGGAGATATAGGAAATCAGACTAAGAAGACAAGTAGACTATGAACAAGGGCTGGAGGAAGGAAGAATACCAGAAAGTTTTTCATCTATTATATACCCCTCTAGTAAAACAAAACAAATTAGGTATGGGATTACATAAGAAGAATTGGAAGCTATAGAAGCAGAACTGGTCATCAGTCTAGAGGAAGCTGAATGGAGTAGACGATAGGGAATCATAGAAACATCAAGATTATATCAATAGGCATGTCAGATAGAAAATGATAAATGAGCTAGATCTTAAAGGAACTTGCATCATTAAAGATGTTGGTGTTGATACCATAAATATACTCACTAAATCACTTGAAGAAGACTCAAAAACTTCATCTGATGACTCTGATGACTCTGACAACAGTCCTATTCTTGACAATATCTACTCAACATCCAACACTGAATCATCTGATGTAAATGATGAAAATCTGTCTACTGATCTTATTGTTGTTGAACCACGATACGAAGTCCAGTCTGGTGTAGAGAACAATGCTACAAGTATGTCTATTGGATCAGGTCAACTAAATATTAACATGCACTTTAATAATCATGTTATGACTCTTCCTGGTCTCGAGACATTTACGCAAGGTATCTTTCTAGAAATCAACTTTTTGATCCACAGTTGTGATGACAATACTATGAACTCCCTCGAACCTATCCAAAATCTATCCTTAGTACATCCAAAACTAATTAATTGTACTTTACAAGACCAGCCCATGAATATACCTACTTTTGCCAATGATTATATGTTAGCCTATTATCTCAATGCAGTTGAACATATGGACTCTTCCATTAGTGAACAGAGTGAAAACATGACTGAAACAGATATCAAGTATCTTAGTCGCAAAAATCAGAAAAATAAAAATAAAAGATCTAATGGCGAAAACCACATTGTGGTGGTATCAGAATCTAAAAAGAGAAAATAAAGGACGTACCTAAAGGTGAAAACCTCTCTGAGTTTCCAGAAGGTGAGATACTTGATATACTGCCAAGTCACTTCTAGGAAAGGTCTTCTATATTGATCGATCCAACTCAGCCAGTGAACATTAGAAGTCAAGCAACACCACACATTATTCATGTAGCTCAATCACTATCAGCAGAAGAATTGAAAGATTTCACTCATCTCTTTTCAGAAAAGAAGATCAATTTTGCATGGACATACTTTGATATGCCAGGCCTGGATCCTGATCTTATCATGCATCATCTTTCTATCATACCAGGAGTTAAACTAATCAAACAAAAACTCTGTAAGATGCACCCTCATGTGGCACTACTAGTAAAAGTTGAGCTAGCAAAACTACTAAAAGATGGATTTATCAGATCTTTAGACTATGTAGAATGGATTTCAGACTTAGTACCTATGTCAAAGGCAGACAAATCTATTAGGGTTTGCATAAACTTTAGAGATCTCAACAAAGCTTGTTCGAAGGATGACTTTCCATTACCAAACATTGATATGATAGTCGATATGACTGTTGGGTATGAGATGTACTCACTAATGGATGGATTCTTTGGCTATAATAAAATCAAAATAGCCCTTGGAGATCAAGAAAAGATAGCTTTCACCTGTGCATGGGGAACCTTTTGCTAGAATGTCATGCCATTTGGGCTGAAGAACGCAGGAGCAACTTATCAAAGAGTAGTAACTACTATCTTTCATGACATGATGCATAAGAATATAGAAGATTATGTTGATGACACTTTAGTAAATACTATGAAGAGATCCATGCATATTCAAGAGCTAGGCCCTATACTAGATAGAATGGAAAAATTCAAACTCTGGCTAAATCCAAATAAGTGTGCATTCAAAGTGACATCTGGTAAACTACTTGGCTACATTATTTCAAATAAGGTAATCGAGGTTGATCTTGAGAAGGTCCAAGCTATAATGGAAATGTCACCTCTGAAGAACATCAATCAAATGAGAAGTTTATAGGGACGTCTCCAATCAATCAGATGCTTCATTTCTCAGCTGGCAGACAAAGCTTAACCTTTTACAAAAGTATTAAGGAAAGGAGTAATATACAACAGGGATCAAGAATGTGAATAGTGTAATGCCCTAAAAATGGTCATCTAAACCATGAGCCCCTAATCTCGACAACATCACCAAGGTCCTAACCAAAGGCAATTAAATAAATCTTAAGCACACAATTAATTCTAAAATCATCAATGTCACATGGCAAAATTAATCAATCAATATTAATTAAATATTTATTTAATTAATTGATCATTTCAAGTAAATCATATTAAAAAATTATCTTATTTATTTTAATTAAATATATTTTGCATATTTAATTAAATAAATCAATTTGCCATCAAATCTTCAAAAAAGGAAACAAATCAAGAAAGAGGAATTGGAAATTATGAGCACAAATCTTTAAAAATGGAAATAAATCAAAAAAGGAATTAATTGACCAAAAAAGAATTAAAAATTTGAGAAAAGAAATCAATTGGAGATAATCTTGAAAAACAAATTAAAAATTGATGAATAATCTCAAAGAAGGCAATTAAAACAATTAAATATTAAAATTGAATGAAATAGAGAATAAATCAGTTTTTCTTGATTTTATCTTAATTTTAGTTCAATTTCCTTTAAAACTGAGAAAAGAATCCAATCACATCAATTCACCTGGATTGTGCTTCCTCTTGGAAAATCTTGAATGCTCATCATCATTTGATCTCAGCCTTTGGTTTCTTTCGGAATTTTCTATAAATTCAAGCTCTCATCTCTCATTTAAGGAGGCTGGAGAATATATTGTTATTATGCTGATTTTGCTCAAGATTCATTGAGAATATTGCATATTAATTAAATCATTTAGCTTAATATTGCAAAAATCATGTTAGATTAATCTTGCATCCATCTAGCATTAATATCATGCTCATATAGATTAAATCCTTCGTCTTGGTGTAGTCTAGTCACTGGATTGCTTATACAAATCTGAGAGCAATCTTATACTCGCATATTTTAGAAGGCAATGGGTTGATTTGTTATGGTTTTCATATTCGTGCTTATATTTGTCTAACCATGCATGTAATGACTTAATTGAAGTGTTGTGTATTGCAGATACAGATACAGGTCCACTTTTCACACACATTTCTAGTGTCCACCATGGGGCAGAAGACTACATTTTTCGGCCTCCAAAGACTGACTTTTTATTTTTGTTATTTTTTAGGTTTTTTCACTTTTCAGATTTTTGGCTATATAGCCTCTATGTAATCTCATATGACATTTCCCATAGGCTGAAATGACAAACTATAGGTGTCGTGTGAGTAGAAATCCTATGTCGTGCGAGTAGAAATCCTCTGTCATACGAGCATAAATCCTCTGTCATACGAGTAACTAATTTGTCATTTTTTTCTATTTTTACTCATTCGATTCGGTGAGAATTATCATATGGTCAGGTGAGAATACTCATACGAGTTACTATTTTGTCGTATGAAAAACAAAGAGTTTTTTGTTTAGGATTTTGCTTGAAATAAGGCTTGTGGCAAGTCAATATATATGAAATATAACATTTAAGTATAAGTGATATTTCCTCTTCTCTTCTCTCTTTCTTATACTTTAAGTTATATTCCATATATATTGTCAGGATGTTTGAGAGGGGTTTCGAATCTCCAGGAGTTATAATGCAAAATCTAGTTTTTGGAGGATCTTCCAAATTTCAGACTTAGTCAAACTTCAGAGCATTTCAGCATTAGGGGTGAAAAATTTGTAACCAAGATTTGAAATTAGGCTTGTGTAAGCCCACCAATAGATTTGATATTTCACAAACTTTTTCTTCTTGCAGGTTTCTAACAATTTCTTGCAAGTTGGAGGAGTTAGATTAGGATTTTTTTGAAAAACAAATTACTTTTTTAGGGTTTTATTTGAATTAAATTTTGATGATACTGACGCTAACCCTGAATTGTCTTCTGTCTGCCTGATATTTTCACAACCTAACTAGTTTCTTGCAGGATGCTTGTCAAATAATTTATCAATCAAATATATGCCTGTCAAAGAATGAAAACAACATGACTACTGATACGTTATTTTTTTGCAGGTTGCCTAAAGAGAATCAACCAAACAATGTGTATTCTTTAAATTCATTTTTTTTAGGCAACTAACTTTCTATTTGGTTAATGAACAAATCTCTCTTTTGTGTTTTCAGAAAAATCTGAGAGGTAGGAGAGTATGCTCTTGTCTTTTATAGACAATCAGAAATCTAAACCCTCGAGGTTTTTTTCTAAGTTTTGAGATTTGTGTACCTTTAGCAGGCCTGTCACAGTGGGAAAAAGTAATCACCTTGTGAGAATGACCCAAGTGAGTACAGCTGGACCTGAGCATTCCAACTCACTATAATAAATAGGCCTCTGGTGATTAAAGTCTCATAGGATGAGATTATTTGAGTTTTCTCTTTGAGATCTCTCATATCGATCATTTTGTAGGGCCTCGCGGTCTCAATCATGTTTACGTGACTACAACTTGTTTTGGTACCTTGTCGGGCTATAGGCCTCAATCATGCTTGTGTGACTTCAAGGGGTAATTTCAAATGGAATTCCTAACTAAGAACTATAAGATAGAAGCTACCCAATTCACCTCCTAAAGGTTGATAATCTTTGTACAAGAGAGATAGTAACTCTCCCAAGACACTTGCCATATTGTGCCCCCATTAGCATTTGGAGTCAGCTAATATGACATTGAGAATCCATTGCATGAGACTTAGCAGCCATATTCTAATTAGCTATTAGGTGTTTACCTAAGTCAGCAAGAAAAGGTTTTCTTCTCTAAGCCAACTTCCATAGGGTTAGCATGATGTGATTGGAGTTACTATTCATACTGTGTGTTTTCATCCCTGAAACTAAAACTGAAATACTAAAACTGGAGAAAATAAATCAACAAACTTAGTGATCAAAACTCTATCCATTTCACAAACTAGTCTATCCTGGTCAAAAAATTAGTCCATTTCAGAATTGGTCATACTCAGTTGTCATACTTAGCCATTAAAAAACTTAGAATTTTTGTCTCTGTCTTGTTAACAGTCATACAAGTCTGACCATTTGTCATCCTACACCATATCCTATGTCATATGAGTCTTCTAATTTGTCATCCGAGCTTAATCCTCTGTCGTACGAGACCCAGTAGTCTATCATTTAAAGCTAAATCCCGTGTCGTACAAGACAAAACTATATTGAATCTTTTGTCATTCGGGACATGCCCATTTGTCATACGGTACTAGGCAGCAACTCGTATGAAACAGAACTGTTGTCATCCTAAAACTGTTATATTGTCGTATGGTCTCAGAAATTTTGTTGTATGAGTCTCTGATTTTGCCAGTCCAGAACAGTCAAACCTGTCCAAAACAGTCTATAACGAGCCTAAAACTGGTTATCATTCTCCTGAGCATAAACAACCTCGATAGTGTACCTCTGTCGTTGCATTGCACGATTTTGTTGATCATCTTTAAGCTAGTTCAAACAAACATCTTATCAAACCTAAGTTAACTTAGATAACATCTTACACAGGATAGATCATTCTTGAAACCAGACTAGATCTTAGTTACTTCACTCAATCACTACGTTAAACGAACTAGCTACAATTTGATCATGACTTCTACAACACATTTAGCTCTCGGTCCTGTCGGTTGTAAATGTCTGTTCAAACCAAAAGCTCTTCTAATTTTTTTTTATAAAAGTAAGAATCTCATGGATACCTTAGCTCCAATTCCCATGGCTACCTTTGCTCAAATATTTCAAGATATCAAGAAAGAAATATATGACATGGAAATCCAACAAAATAAATCAATGACTCCATTTGAAAAACAAATGCATGATATCAAGAGTGAGAAACTTCAAGGAATGCTAAAACAATTATATGATTTGACAATCAAATACCAACAAATAATTGACAATCAAAGACCAAATCTCAAACAAGCTCACAAGACACTTTCACCAAGACATAAAGACATTTCCTCCAAATATTCCCTAGATAGACAGTTTACACCTTTGAGGCAATCTATTGAGTCAGCTTTGGAAGAGCTTCTTAAGAACAATCTTATCATATTGCCTAAAAAAACCACATGGGGATGGGAATTTTTGGGTAAGTATTGTGCATATCATAGACAAAATGAACATAAGACTTCGCATTGCATAGAATTAAAACATAAGATTCAAGATCTCATTGATAATGGTGTCATTGAAATTGAAGATCCTAATGACTCACCAAAAGAAAAAGAAGGAACTACTTCTAAGAAGGATCAAAATCATGAACCTATGTCTAGAAAGGCTCCATATGTAGCCTCTATCCCTTCCATGATGTCTTCATCTCCTTCAAAAAATGAAACTTCTCATGTTTACTTTCAAGGGCTATCTCCTATGGAAATCCAAGTTAATCGCAATACTAATACAAGTTCCTCTAAAGATTTAAAAATCCTAGATCCTATGCCATCATACACTTCAATTCCAAACATACCCACTCCAGAGAGTCCCACTCAAAATGCTTCCCCATCATGCCAAAATATGGAGATCTTCCAAGAATCCCCTATGCCTATGCAAAATCCTATCCCTTCCTTCGAAGCGACTCCATGTCAAGAGGATAACCTAAAAAAATGAAGAAACAAGTCCTATCATAAATGAAGATCAAGACACCAAAACTCCTCAATCCCATCTAATGATTGAAAAGGATCCTACCTCCCTAAAATCCCATGATGATCCCCTTATACCTTTCCATTTCTTCCAAGATGACCCCCTTCCATCTCAAGAGAAAACCATCCTTCCAAATCCCATTCCTACTTTACTTCCTAAGCAAGATCATGATGCCTCTTCCACCTTTTCAAACAATCCTATTGAAAATAAAAATTGAAACACCCTTCCTACTCTATCCAATGGTCCTCTTCCATGTCAAGATCAAAGTATCCCTTCATCTCCTTGTCATAATCCTCCATGTTCAACTCAAGGATCCATCATGCCTACAAATCCATCTCAGGATCCTATCATTCCCTACATTCCACCTCCATCTCATAATGGACTCGCACCTTCTTTCCAAAGCAAAGTGTATCCTACAAGTCAAAATATTTATAAAGGCAAAGGGGTAGATCTCCACAAGCAAGAACCCCTCTATATTAAAGAAAATGTTAAAGGTCATGGCCTCAGGGAAATTTCTCAAGATGTTGGTATCTCTCATAAATCCTACATTTCTCCAGTTAAATCCAAATACATGTCTTCTCCTTCACTGCTTCCATCCATTCTAGGTCCCTATATCCCTCCATCCCTTATAAAGGATCAACAAAGGCACACGTCTTCGAGTACCTTCCATCCATCCAAAATACCTCCATATCATTCCTATCTATTCATGCATCTCCCTCCAAGCAATTTGGCTGCCAAGCATAAAAGTCATAAGTCAAGCAATCCACATGATTCAAGGATCAACATGTCCCATCTAATCGACATGTCAAAACAAAGAAAAATACAAAATTCCACAAAGGCCCATAAAGAAAGAAGAAGATTCAAAAGTTATGTGGGTTCCTAAGGCACTTGTACAAGCAATGCACTCTAAGGAACTACAAAAGCATGAAAAATCAAAAAATATGTGGATCCCTAAGCAGTTGCTTGAAGAACAAAAGTCTCAAGAAAAATCAAGATAAAAAAGTGAAAATTTTTTTTTTAAAAAAAAGGTAAAGAGAAATAATTTCATCCATGAGTGAAAACCACTTCTTGGGGTGCCTTGGGCAAGTACCATGATTAAAACCAGGCAAACAGGCATCATGCGTAATCCATTATCCTTTTTCACTTTACACTGGGGGCAAGTTCCATCCATGAACATCCATCTATTATCCTTCTTCCTCTATTATCCTTCATCCTCCATTATCTCTCATTCGCTCTATCTACATTCATATCCCTTTTCCACCTTTGATCTTGACAAGGTTAAGGATCCTTGTAGGCTTCAGTTTCCTATCTATTGCACTTGATCTAGACCCTTTAGCTCCTCTCCATGGCTCGCTTACATCCTTAATTACTCCCTTTTGATCTTGCTTATCATATCTCCCTCCTATTCAAATCTATCCCTTGATCTTGATCAACATGGACAAAATGCAAAAAACATGCTTTCCACAAACCTCTTGACATGACCACTTCTTTGGACCATATGGCTTCATTATGCTTTATCCTTGCTTTACATTGCTAAAATCCTTGGTTTACATTGCTATATTTGGACCTTGTTCTTGGATTAACATTGTGAGATAGTCCTTGAAAGCATCCACCATCATTCGCTTATCCATTCATGTACTCAAAATCCCTTTTGCCTTGATAGATGCTAGGAGCAAACATCAAAATCCTAAAAATCAGAAAAAGTCCTGAAAAAATCCTAAAAATCAGAAAAAGTCCTGAAGAAATTCAAAAAAAGAAAAAAAAAGAAAAAAAAAGAAAAAAGAAAATAAAAATGAATCTCTGCCAAGTAGGTAAAAACCTAGTAAATAGGCGCCTCTTGTACTCAAGCGTTCCATCTATCAATACAACATTGGCATTCCCACTTTCCTACATATTTGCTTTTGCTTGTACATAACTTTCAGTCACTTTTGTGACATCTTGGTTCGTTGGAACCCTCATGGCTTGAAACTAATCAATGTCCTAGTCTTAGGTAATCAACAGAGCATATTACATGTCCTAAGCATTATCAACCAAGTCAACCTTATGTCAGTGAAACCTGGTTGTCCCTTCTGAGTCAGTTACCTATCTTTTGACTACTAAAGAGTTTTATCACTGAGTTAACAAGCAAAACAACATAACAGAAAACAATCACTAAAAATTTTGAGCTATGAATGAAAATTTTCTTTGTGTGCTGTCTTTTATATTGGTTTTCGATTATTATCCCTCTGAGTAACTTGAGGAAGTCTATCTTGACTAAGAGGAGCAAGGATTGGGGGCATAATAACTTCTTTGTTTTCTGCTTGAAGGAATGATCCCAATGATCTGGAAACATCTAAATTAGCTGGGTGTCTGTGATAAGAGCCTTCACATCAAGGTGAAATCACCTCACATACCTCAACTCCGCTTATTTGAATGCTACAGGGAGGTTCCCATCATTTCTTTGTTTGTTTTGAGGGAATTTCTTTCTCATGCAATCCAGGTCCCTGCAAAATCTATCCAAGGATATGAATGAAAAAAAGGGTCATTACGGACAACATAATTAATATTACACATGAAAAGAACGGAACTCTAATCTTCCTGCTATGTTTGTAAAACGCTCAATGATGAAAATTAAGCTTTTCAAATCCAGTGACTAGGATTAGGTTGCATTTCATTCTGCATCTCATTTTGCATTTTGTGAATTTAGAGTGATTTCGGTATGATAACAATAATCTCTTTATCTTCTAAATGAGAGTTTGAAGCTTCATCATTTCTCAACTAAGTGGTCTCTTTTTCATCATCGTTTCTCCGATCGAGTACTTGTGTATTGAGATGTTAGTTGCATACATAAGAATTTTATATAGATTCATACACTTATTTGCATTCATATTATTGCGTGAAGAAAAATAAACATTTGCATTACTAGTTACTCATTCTCCTCATTTATTTGCATAAAAAGAAACAAAAATAAACACCCATATTCCATTTCCATTCATTCATCTATACTGAAAAGAAATGCATACATATAGAACAACATCTCATAATCCATCAACACAAGTACGATGAAATCAAATCATGAGCTTGTAAATCGGTTGTCCTGAGTCCATTTTCGGGATCTAAATCAAAATTTGATGTCAACTCTCTCATCAAAATTTCACAAAATTTCGACCACTTATTGCTTTTCATCAAAAGCTCATTCTCTCTTCTAATTGCGCTCAATTTCTAATGAATCAACGCTGAATTTGAATTTAATTTCTACAAATCAACTTTGCGCTCAATTTCTTATCAATCAATGCAAAATTTTCAGAAATTCCTCTAAATCAATTTATGCTCAAAACAACTTATCATCACTAAATAATTTTCCTATCATCATGTACCCTCGCTATTTTTTGATTTTGCTCCCAAGGGGGCATACTCGTGACCTTATGACCTCACATTCTTCAATGTCGAGAAAATTTTCAAATCTTCATCGAAGGTCAAGCAAAAAATATTTTTCAACTAAAGAAAATCAATCAAATTCTTATCGCTAGGGGCATCTCAACTTCATCACTTTATATCAAGTTGAGATCTCTCGACCATCTGAATCGAATCAATCGCTAGGGGCATATTAGTTTCATCGCTTCAAATCAAGCTGATATTTGTCTTCATCTAAATCAATCTCTTAACATTAATCAATTTCATCACTTTTCATCAAGCTGATTATTCATTTAAACTCAATCAAGGGTTTAAAGAGTATCTTCGATCACACTCAATCTAAGCAGATGTTCAGTTCCGTCACTTTGGATCAAGCTGGATAGTTTATCTTCGCTCATCATGTCTTGATCAATCAAGTTCAAGATCAATTTTTATCATCACTCACTGTGTTTAGATCAATCAAGCTCTAGATCAGAAAGATCCGCTTCTTGATCAATCAAGTTCAAGTTCGATATTTGTTTTCTATCATTCCTAAGTTCAATCAAGTTCGAGATCGGTATCACTTTAATCAGACTTCATTTAGCTTTGTCTCTTTGGATCAAGCAAGATAGTTTATCTTCGCTCATTGTATCTTGATTAATCAAGTTCAAGATCGATTTTTATCATCACTCGTTGTGTCTAGATCAATCAAGTTCTAGATCAGTAAGATCCGCTTCTTGATCAATCAAGTTCAAGTTCGGTATCTTTTGTTTTCTATCGTTCCTAAGTTCAATCAAGTTTGGGAATGGTATCACTTTAATCAAACTCCTTTCAGCTTCATCGCTTCAAAACAAGCTAAACACCTCGCTTTTCATCTAGTTCGCGATCAATCAAGTTTAGAACTGGTATCTCCTAGACATCAAATTTTCTTTGAACCAACACACTGCTCGCACATTAATTCAAAGAGGGGCAAATGTAATACCCTAAAAATGGTCATCTAAACCATGAGCCCCTAATCTCAACAACATCACCAAGGTCCTAACCAAAGGCAATTAAATAAATCTTGAGCACACACAATTATTTCTAAAATCATCAATGTCACATGGCAAAATTAATCAATCAATATTAATTAAATATTTATTTAACTAATTGATCATTTCAAGTAAATCATTTTAAAAAATTATCTTATTTATTTTAATTAAATATGTTTTGCATATTTAATTAAATAAATCAATTTGCCATCAAATCTTCAAAAAAGGAAACAAATCAAGAAAGAGGAATTGGAAATTATGAGCACAAATCTTCAAAAATGGAAATAAATCAAAAAATGAATTAATTGACCAAAAAAGAATTAAAAATTTGAGAAAAGAAATCAATTGGAGATAATCTTGAAAAACAAATTAAAAATTGATGAATAATCTCAAAGAAAGCAATTAAAACAATTAAATATTAAAATTGAATGAAATAGAGAATAAATCACTTTTTCTTGATTTTATTTTAATTTTAGTTCAATTTCTTTTAAAACTGAGAAAATCATCCAATCACATCAATTCACCTGGATTGTGCTTCCTCTTGGAAAATCTTGACCGCTCATCATCATTTGATCTCAGCCTTTGGTTTCTTTTTGAATTTTCTATAAATTCAAGCTCTCATCTCTCATTCAAGGAGGCTGGAGAATATATTGTTATTATGCTGATTTTGCTCTAGATTCATTGAGATTATTGCATATTAATTATTTCATATTGATTAAATCATTTAGCTTATATTGCAAAAATCATGTTAGATTAATCTTGCATCCATCTAGCATTAATATCATGCTCATATAGATTAAATCCTTCGTCCTGGTGTAGTCTAGTCACTGGATTGCTTATACAAATCTGAGAGCAATCTTATACTTGCATCTTTTAGAAGGCAATGGGTCGATTTGTTATGGTTTTCATATTCATGCTTATATCTGTCTAACCATGCATGTAATGACTTAATTGAAGTGTTGTGTATTGTAGATACATATATAGGTCCACTTTTCACACACATAAATAGCACCTTTAGTAGATCAAAGAGTACCTGTCAAATCCACCAATTCAAGGAAAACCATTGATCTAATACATATCAGCCATTGATTCATCATTGGGGGCACTTCTGGCACAACAAGATGAAAATAAAAAAGAGAGCTATATATTACATCAGTAGAACATTGGTGTCTTATGAAATGAACTACACTATAATAGAAAAAGCATGCTTGGCATTAGTCTTTGGATCACAAAAATTGAGACATTATGTGTTGGCACATTCCATCAAGCTAGTAGCTAATATTGATCCACTCAAGTATCTTCTTGAGAAAGCAACACTCACTAGAAGATTGGCAAAATGGGTCATGGTTCTTACAGAGTTTGATATTGAATATGTGGAATGCAAAGCCATCAAAGGATAGGTAATTGTAGATCAACTCACTGAAGCTCCACTTGAAGACACTCAACCGTTGCATATAGAGTTTCCAGATGAATCAATAATGCACCTTACTCAACAATCCTGGAAGATGTTCTTTGATGGATCTTTCACCCAAAATGGTTTCAGTGCTAGAATACTATTTATCACTCCTCAGAAATATTCAATCCCAAAGGCTTACAAGATTCTATTCCCTTGCACAAACAATATTGCAGAGTATGAAGCTTTGGTAAACAAGATCAAGCTAGCTATTGAATGGAAGGTTCTGGAGTTACATATCTATTGAGGTTCTCAACTAATTATCAATGAAATCAATGATACACATCAGACTCGAGATGAGAAACTGATGCCTTATAAGAGAATGGTTGATGATCTCAAGAAGTATTTTACTTTTGTATCATTCCAGCAGATTCCCAGATCAGCAAACAGAGTAGTAGATGCTATGGCCACCTTGGCATCTATACCTGAGTTATAGGACTCTAATTTTCACTTTGAATTCCTAGTGGAAGAATTACATTACCCTACCTATGATTCTCCTCAGTCCCAGATAGTATGTTCTATTATTGGACATGACTCATCTCGATATAACCACATTTACTCTTATCTGTGTGACCAAATTATGCCAGAAAATCTTGCCCGTAATAAGAAAAGGAACTTAACCTGAAACGCTTCACGGTATGTCATCATAGCTAGAAATTTGTTTAGACAAAGTTTGGATGGTACATTACTTAAGTGTTTAGAAACTGAAGATTCTAAAAGTGCATTATCAGAATTCCATGAAGGTATTTGTGGATCTCATTTGAATGGTCTTACTTTAGCTTGAAAACTACTAAGGGATAGCTACTACTAGCCAGACATGGAGAAGGGCACTATAAAGTTTTCTAAAAATTGTGAAAAATGTCAGCTACATGGAAATCTCATACATGCTCCAGCAAGGGATCTCATACCCTTCATCACACATTGGCCTTTCCAACAATGGGCCTTTGATCTCATTGGTCAGATGTATCTTGCATTATCCAACAGACACAAGTTTATTATAACTGCCACTGAGTACTTCACTAAGTGGGTAGAAGCGGTTCTGCTCATCAAAGCAACCATTAAACAAGTAGCTCTATTCATTCTAAATCAAATCATTTGCAGGTATGTGATACCTTTGTCCATCGTGACTGACAATGGAGGACAATTCAAGAATAAAGATCTGGATGAACTCTATGAGAAATTTAAAATTAAATAACACTGGTCATCTATATTACCCTCAAGGTAATGGACAAGTTGAGGCATCTAACAAAAACCCATTGACAATCTTACATAGAATAGTAAACAAATCTTGGAAAGATTGGCATCTGCAGCTCAATCCTGCATTATGGGCTTACAAAACAAGTATCAGAACACCTACTAGGGCTACACCTTTTTCTTTGGTGTATGGGTCTGAAGCAGCATTACCTATTGAAGTAGAAATACCATCTCTAAGAGTTTCTTTGCAAGGTCTTGTTACTGATGAAAACTATAGGATATCTAGATTGCAAGAACTCAAATTGCTAGATGAACGTCGACAAGTGGCGTTTGATCATCTCAGAGTGTATCAAAAGAGAATGTCCAGAGGATATAACAATAAGGTTCGACAAAGAGAATTTTAGGTTGGTGACCTAGTTCTGAGAGAAAATCCAAAAAATCAACAGTTTCGAGACAACAAAGGGAAGTTTGAACCCAAATGGTTGGGTCCCTACATCGTTACTGCAATATTTGGCTCTAATGCCTATCATCTCTCAACATCAGAAGGAGAACAACTCTGTGAACTGATTAACACCATCCATTTGAAAAAAATCTTCACTTAGCATTCTCTACTCTAGCAATCTGTACAACTGAAAAATGTCTTGAAAAAAATCATAAAAATCATAAAAAGCCCTAAAAAAAAAAGAGAAAATGAAAAAAAATGCCCTTGTGAAAACCTGGTAAATAGGCACCTTGGTAAAAAAAAAAATGATGAATCTCTGCCAAGTAGGTAAAAACCTAGTGAACAGGCACCTCTTGTACTCAACGCTCCATCTATCAACGCAACATTGACATTTCCCGCTTTCATGCATCTTTATTATCTCTTGTACATATATTTTGGTCACCTTTGTGACATTCTGGTTCATTGGAATCCTCATGGATTGAAACCAACGAACCAAGATGTCCTAAGCAGTATCAACCAAGTCATCTTTCCATCAGTGAAACTTGGTCTTCCACTCCGAGTCAGTCACCTGTCTCCTAACTACCAAAGAGTTTTATCACTGAGTACACAAGCAAAACAACAAAATTGAAAACATTTACTAAACAGTTTGAGCTATGAATGAAAATTTTCTTTGTATGTTGTCTTTTATATTGATTTTTGATTATTATCCCTCTGAGTAACTCGAGGAAGTCTATCTTGACTAAGAGGAGCAAGGATTGGGGGCATAATATTTTCTTTATTTTCTGCTTGTAGGAATGATTCCGATGATCTGGAAACATCTAATAAGATGGGTGTCTGTGATAAGAGCCTTCACATCAAGGTGAAATCGCCACACATACCTCGACTCCGCTTACTTGAATACTACAGGGAGGTTCCCATCATTTCTTTGTCTGTTTTGAGCAAATTTCTTTATCATGCAATCCGGGTCCCTGCGAAATTTGTCCAAGGATATGAACGAAAAAAGGGTCATTGTGGACAAGATAATTAATATTGCACATGAAAAGAAAGGAACTCTAATCTGCCTATTATGTTTGCTATGCTCAGTAATGAAACTTAAGGATTTTAAATCTAGTGACTAGGTTTAGGTTGCATTTCATTTTGTATTTTGTGAATTTAGAGTGATTTCGGTATGGTAATAATCTCTTTATATTCTGAATGAGAGTTGGATGCATCATCATTTCCTAGCTAAGTAGTCTCTTTTTCATCATTTCTATGATCAAGTACTTGTGTATTGAGATGTTAGCTGCATACATAAGAATCTTATATAGATTCATACATCTCATTATCACTCATTTGCATTCATCTTATTGCATAAAAAGAAAGAAAAAAATATATATTTGCTTTACTTATTACTCATTTTCATCATTTATTTGCATATGAAAAGAAACAAAAAACAAACATTCATATTCATCTGCATTACATACATCCATGCTAAATAAGAAATGCATACATATAGAATAAAGCATATAGATATCATCTCAAAAATGGATCAACACAAGTACAATAAAGTCAAATCAGATCTCATATATATATATTGTATAAAGTCTCAGAGTACAAAATGATGTCAACTGACATCTACAAACTACCATCGGAGTAGGAATCGTATAGACTACAAAAAAATGGGTGTGTCTACAAAAATCTCAGAGCTACAAAAAGAATATCTAGCTCTTGGCCTCTCCCTCATCGCCTGGTGAAGGAGGTGGAGCTTGCTGACCAGGATCCTGACAAGGTGCTCGTGCTCCCTCTGACCATGCCATGTACTGTGAGTAGGGTACAACCTATTGCGCTACACGAACAACTACATTGTAAGCTGCAATGTAATAAGCTCCTCTACTCATCTGATGGAGAACCTCTTGTTGAAGAGTGTCTCACTCTACCCTCATTGTTGCAACCTGATGATCGCACTCTGCCCTCATCATCATGACCTGACGATCACGCTCTACTCTGAGCTCCACAAGATGATGATCTCGCTCAACCCTAAGCTCTACTAGTTGCTGGTCTCGCTCCGCTAGCTGAGTCTGTTCCACTGTCAGCTATGACTGCAAACCCACTAGGCATGCTCTCATCGACCACGCTGCATTGACCCCTTGCTCTCTCACAGGCTCTCCACCTCCATCTCCTTCCCCATCTCCTCCACCATCTCCACCTCCAGCTCTACCCTGCTCCTCCTATCTCTGACTCACCTATCTCGGAGCTACTCGCTCCTCCTCACCTCCACCCTTAGGTACCCTTTCTCTACTCAGTCACACACCTACTGCTCCAAGGGATCCACCCTCACCCCTTTGTTGTCTACCTTCAACTAGAAAGCTGCTGCTGCTAGCACCAGGATTGCCACCTATCCACCTTAGAGCCTTGGCTCTTTGTCCCTATCCCTGTGTGAGGGCATCATCCTCAATCTCCTTAATACAAGGTGCTTGCTCTACTGGATCAGTGAATCTAGGGAAAGGGTGCTACTAGAACCAATCCCTGTACTGGGGCAATACCCCCACATCTGCAATGTCATCCATGTAATCCCACCGGAGTCACTATAATCTAGTCAACTCCTGCATACCCAAGGCATAAGATAACCTCGATGCCCATCCCCGCCTCTCCTCATTAGCATATCATGTGTATGCAGTGAACTTGTGTGAGATCCCCTGAGGTCTACCATACTACCTCATCACTCGAGAAACTATGAATCGCTCAACCACAGTCTGTGATCTTCCAATGAGTGGGCGAGTAACAAATAGATCTCTCCAAAAAATCCTCCAATCATCCCACAGCTCTAAACCCCTATAATGTCTCCATATAATGGCTATCAAATCATCTAGCTGTTGTCTCCAAAAATTTGTCTTGCCCAGATGGGGCTTAGTAACATAACCTAAAAATCTATATACAAAGGGTTGACCAAGATCTCTGTCGTCATCTACAATCGGCCTGCATACTAGGAGGTGCTCCCAAGCCCATACTTGTAAGATCAAAACTTTGGCAGCCATGCTCTTCCCCTCCCTATAAACAATCTCATGCATCTCACGATACATGTGTGCTAATATACAAGAACCCTAGCCTAATCTCTGAGGGGTCTCAACAAGCCTATCCATCATCCTACCCCATCCACACAAAATCCCCTATTGTCCCCTATCCGGCATAAGAAAACAACTGATAAACTCTGCCAAGACACAAGCAAGTGGAAAATCCTCTCTGTACCTACTCATCATCACATCCCAACTGATAGAACGTGTCAAAATATCTGGATCCCTGAAAACATTTCTGACAGCCTCTAATCCAGGAAGTTGTGTTGCATCATAATCCACCTTACCCCGAGCAAAAGGGATACGAAGAATCCTGTAAACATCCTCGAAAGTAATGGTCATTTACCCAACTAGAAAATGGAATGTGTTATGCTCATAATGGAATCTCTCTACAAGCGCAGTCAGCATTCCGTGATTCACACAGATATCTGGTAAATCAAGAAGGTGGGTCAATCCGCACAAATCAATATGTTCCCAGTCAACCTCTGACAACTGACGCACTAATGTCATCATTGGTAGATATACACATCTGAAAAGAACATGAGGCAATCGAACCTACAAAATCAAACAATGAAGCATCAGGAAATATTTCAAATGAGCTCATAAGAGAAGTAAAACATCATGCAAATCCAACTACCCCAATTGCAAAATCAAAATTTCAAGTTTACACCTTAAAAAGTGCTCACTATTTTCCAAATGATAAAACACAGAAGGATAGAAACTCGTACGAGTCAGGAATGGGCTTCGTACGACTAAAGACTCCCATAGATACAAGACTATACCTAGGATGACAAAAGGGGCTATTTTGAATATTGTCATATGATACAAGGGCAGCCCCCGAATGACAAAACTAGTAGGCTTAAATGACAAAACAAACTTCATTAGCTTGTCGTACGAGATAGGATCCTATCTCACATGACAAAACGAGAATGGACAACTTTAAACATGCTAAAAATTGAAAAATTCAACAAAAAAATTCAAAAATGAAATGAATAAAAGGCTTAAGATCGATCACTTACTGCTGGCTCATAGTCCTGAGGTCAATTATGTAGTCTTTGTCACTTGAATCGATGCTCGCAAGTGGGAACCACCATTTTTATTCATAGAAGGCTTTTTGAATTTTCAAACTTGGAGGGTTAAAATGATTTGAAAATGACACTTTTACCCCATATATACCCAAATCCCTAATTTTTCAACTTGCTCTGATGGAAATGAAAATTGTACCCTTAGCTAATTTTCTCATTCTAATTCCATTTTCGAGATTGAAATCGAAATACAAGATCATTTTCCTAGTCAATTTCACAATTTGGACCACTTAGCATTTTTCATTAAAAGTTCATTCTTTCTTCAAATTGCGCCCAATTTCTCATGAATCAATGCTGAATCTCAACTCAATTTCTCATCAATCAATGCCGAATCTACAAAAATTCCTCTCATTCAATTTGTGCTCAAATAATTATCATCACCAAAATTTTCCTAATCATCATGTACCCTAGCTATCTTTCGATTTTGCTCCCGAGGGGGCATACTCATGACCTCATGATCTTGCATCTTCAAAGTAAAGAAATTTTTTAAATCTTTATCAAAAGTCAAGCAAAAATATTTTTCAACTAAAGAAAATCAAATTCTTATTGCTAGGGGCATCTCAACTTCATCGCTTCATATTAAGTTGAGATCTCTTGATCATCTGAATTGAATCAATCACTAGGGGCATATCAGTTTCATCGCTTCAAATCAAACTGACATTTGTCTTCATTTGAATTAGTCTCTTAATGTTAATCAGTTTCATCGCTTTTATCAAGCTAAATATTCATTTAAACTCAATCAAGGGTTTAAAGAGTATCTTCGATCACACGCTCAATCTAAGTAGGTGTTCAGTTTCATCACATCAAATCAAGCTGGACAGTTTATCTTCGCTCCTCGTGTCTTGATCCATCAAGTTCAAGATCAATTTTATCTTTGCTCATTGTGTCTAGATCAATCAAATTGTAGATTAGTAAGATCCGCTTCTTGATCAATCAAGTTCAAGTTTGGTATCTTTTCTCTTTATCATTCCTAGTTCAATCAAGTTCGAGATCGATATCACTTTAATCAACTCTGTTCATCTTCATCACTTCAAATCAAGCTAAACACCTCACTTTTCATCTGGTTTGTGATCAATCAAGTTCAAAACTGGCATCTCCTAGACATCAACTATTCTTTGAACCAACACGCTACTTGCACATTAATTCAAAGAGGGGAAAATGTAATACCCTAAAATTGGTCATCTAAATTGTTGTTCTCAAAATTTGATTCCCCTTAAAAACCCTTATAATAAAATGATAAACTCTATCTGCAGAAGAGAGATCAAAGAGAAGGAAACTTCAGAGCAACATATGACAAGGTTTTACAACCTTCTACACTTTGAACTTATCCAAATTTCAGGCAGGTATACCTTATGTGAATTGACTTCACACTTTTAAAAGACAGATCCACAATAAACCAGGCTAAAAACCAATGAATCCTATTGCCTCAAAACTAATTGAAACAAAGAAAGAAAGCTTATAATCATGTTCAGTATTGACCTACAAGATATGTAAAAGATAACCACAATTGATACCAGTGCCTTATCTAGGCCACAGAGTCATCTAAAGTTTAAACAGTACTCCCACAATCAAATATCTCCACACATCCCATCACCTCGGCTTCTATAAAACCCCACATATTCTTGACATGCATAAGAGTTTGTCCTTATGAAACTAGACCACATTCATCAAATTCAAAATCTCCCACAAGGAATTCACTAATAGAAATGCTTCATGCATATTTAATTTCCCTCCTGGAGAGAAAAGCTAAGAAATGCCTCTATTAAGACTGCCTTACAATACAATCCTCAAATGAATAACCCTAGATTACTCATATTTGAAAACAATAAATATTTGCAAGTAGACCAGAAGACAACACAAAATTTAGGCTCGAAAGTTGATAGTCTATATATTGATATTAATTTTGAGAAAATATTACAAAACTTAGAGTATTCTCCATAAGACTAGAAAATCCCAGATATATTTCTATAGAGTTTTCTTACAAATTCTTGAGATCACTTTTTTTAGTCCTGGTATCCATTTATAACATCATGGATGCATACAAGTTTCAGACCTTTCAAAAGAAAGTTTGTTACAAACAACAACCTTTTCCAAGAAGCAGTTATAGGCCCTTTTCAGCATTTGCGGCTTCTTCTGCTTGTTGTTCTGTTGCACCCTCTTGTAACTGCTCCCAAGCATCTTCTTTCTATCCCATGTAATTATCTTTCCACTCCTAATACACATCATCACTAGGCCAAGTAAAACTAGCAACCTTTTGTTTCATATCTTCTAGCCACTTCCAAGTGAATCGCACATGCCCAATCTTTGTTTCTATGAAACCATAATGAGATTTCACTTTTTCAATTTCCTCAATTGTTTGGACAAACAAGGATGTGTCATCAGTACTAATAATCTGATTGATCCTTAGGGACAAATTGTGGTCCACCTCCTTTAACCAAGTCTTTTCTTCCTTTAGCTGAACAGGACCAATGAAACCTCCCAGAAATATTTCAAATTTATGATCTAAATATTCTTTTCTATAAAGTTGGGCTTTTCTTTTTATACCTGTTCCTTCCACTAAAAGAATATTCATCTCTTTTGTAAACTCACATGTGGACCTAATATTTTCATTCTCTTCTGTATCTGCATGGGAAGAACACATGAGCTCTAACTCCTTACCTCTAGGCATCCACTTATTCAGGATTGGTTCCAAAGAGGCTTCTTCTTCTCTGAATTTGATCAAAATCTCAAGAATCCTCTTCATATTTATGTATACATTGGAGGTTTTGACTGAGTCAGCAAACTTCAAAATGGTGGCTTTCACCTTCTCCTCATATTTGTTTGCATACAAGGCTTGAGCTTGTTTCAACTTTTCCAACTCATGTTGGACATTTTCAAGTAATTGGGAACTAGAAGGCATAGGAGAAGGGGGGTATTCAATGATGGGACTAGTAGGAGGGGGCCTTGCTAGGGAGGAGGCTATCATGAGTATAGAAGACTCACCTATATGATGTTGACCTGCCAATTGACTCTGGAGTCTAGCAATTATGCTGTCTCTATTGGCTATTCCTTCTTTAGCATCTGTAGATGTCTAAAAATGGTCAATGCTTGTGGAGTCATATTTTAACATCTGCGCATTGCCTTATTTTTAGGGTTTTTGCATTGCATTAACATTTCTTCTATGTTGCGCACTTGGTCTTTATCATTTGTGAGCATCGAGTCCTTCTTCTACATTCCTCATTTTTCTCGCTTTCAAATTTGGTCTTGTTGATAACAATCTTCAGTCATGATTTTGGTCAATCTTATCCTATCTCATCAATGTGCATGCTCATTTGTCATATTTTGGACATCATCAATTCGATTTCATTTTGGACATCGTCAATCTGAATCGATGATAGAATTAGGGTTTTGTCCTCTTGTCAATCTTGTCATCTTGCGATCGATTCATCATCGATCCTTGTCCTTGTCAATCTTGTCATCTTGCGATCGATTCATCATCGATCCTTGTCCTCTTGTCAATCTTGTCATTTTGTGATCGATTTGTCATCGATCCTTGTCCTTTTCAATCATGTCAATTTCGATCAATTAGTCATTGTTCCTCATCAATTGGCGCCTATCAATTTGTCAATCAATCTCAATCATTTATTAGCATTGGTCCTTTGTCAGTCTGAATCATGATCAAATCGACTCTACATCAATTATCTTTTGTCAAGACCTAATCATCATCCTTGCATTTCTAATTCATCTTCTAGGGTTTTATGATTTATTCATTTAATCTTGTTTGTCATTTTCCCTCTAGGTTAAATAATTTATTTATTTATCCTAAGTCTTCTTGTCACAATTAAATATTTATTTAATTGGCTAATTAATTCCCCCTCTTTTTGTGAATTAATTAATGAATGAAATATTATTAATTAATTCACCTAATTTACTAATTTCTCCTAATGCTTAATTTCTATTTCTCCTATTTTCTTCAATTTTTCTAATATTTCCTCTAAATTCATTCCCTAATTTTCTCCTATGTTTATGCTTCCATTTGTTGCAATCATGGAGGCTATTTTCTCTCTTCCCTAATTCCATGGGAATGACATAGCAATCTTGTCAATTTTGTCATGATTTGTCAATCAATCAATTTTGCATAGAAATCTTGTCAATTTTGTCATAATTTGTCAATCAATCAATATTGCATGTCAATCTTGTCATAATTTGTCATATTTGTCATCCTTGATTTGAAATTTCCTTTCAAATCTTTTCATACTAATCTTGTCATCTCTCCAATTTGTCTATAAATTGGATGAGTTTCTTCAATCAAGAGATGGATCAAACTAATCACATTTTCAGAGAATCAATCATGCTTCTAGTATCCTTACGCTGCCATTTCATCTTGTCAATCTTGCTTTCATACTATGCCATTGCATTTGTAAGTGAGATCCACAAACAAAGTAATTTGAAGGAGAAAGAAGGACAATGGAGAATTATGGAGGAGATATTCACGTTTGTAATGGTTTACATTTGGTTTGAATGTCTTATTTTCAATATCTCTATTGAATGTTTTTAGGATTTCTTATCATTGCAATCTAGTTTTTGTGATTGAGCTAGTCTAATTTCTATTTGCCTTGATGAATTTCCAAATTCCTAACTACAGCATCATTGTAAGCTTTTAAAACAATCTCCAACTTCAATTGGAGATTAGCCTTTTCTTGTGCCTCTCTCTCTACAACTGCCACATTAAACTTTATTGTCTCTAGTACTATGCCAACAACTTCTACTACCCTTGTGTCTTGGACTCTTTTAACAATCATGCCTCCAAGGTAGCTTGACCCTGGGGTATCCCTTTCCTTTCTATTTTCATCTCTTTTTAGAGACCACATGACTAGGGCAGCATTATCCTTGCTAAAGGTCACTCCTTCCATTGGCTTTGTCACCTTCCTTACTGCATCAAGGATCAATGCATCAGCTATATCCCATTTAGGGAGAATCAACACACTAGCTTTATCTAGCATCTCTTTTCCTTTCTCAGGAGTGATTGCTTTGAACTTCTCTATCATTTCTTGCTTAACCTCTTCCTCCACTTGGGCTCCATCCTTGAGAGGATATTCACTTACCTTTTGCTCACATCTAATCTTGAATTGATCAATATTTTGCTTCCATAAAAACTGCATAAAAGCTCCTGATGTGACGAAATTACTATCAACTAGGAATTCTTCACTAGCTTTCTTAACAGTAGGGTCCAATTATTGGCCCTTTAACTCACCATTAGTCAAATCCATTTCAGATGTAGGTGGCTCTTCAGGCATCCCCTCTTGGGTCTCCTCATAGGTGTAGGCAATCTCACCGAGACTCCCTAGCTGCAATAATTGTTCAGCCACAACTTGTTCATCTCCAATGTGGATAGGAGACTGAGATGTAGAATATTGAGGCTCATCAGTTTCAATTTCCTTTCCCACTTTTTGCCTCTTAGGGAAATCCTGAATGTCAATGAAATCTTCAATTTTCCTCTTCCCTTTTGAAGTGGAAGGCTCACTTGTCACCGACATCATCACAGTGTACTTTGACCTATTGTGCATTACATAGTCACCAGGTGGGATATCTCTAGCAAAGGCAGGCTTAGCCAATACCATCTTAGCCTTATTAGGATCATTTTGCATTATGGCCTCCCTCTTTTCTTTTAAAGTCTACATGAGGTCTTCAGAATAAAGAATTAGGAACTTTATTTTCTCCTCAAATGGGTTGAAGCTAGAGAGAGGATCATAACTAGTGTCAAATTGATGTATAAAATCAAGGGCTTTCTTATATGCAGCCCACTTCTCCTTCCTCAATTCCTACTCATCTAGGATGAACTCATTTCTAATCAAATCTTCTAGGAACTGAAATTGATGTGGCCTACCTTTGCACACTGCTCTTTTTTTGAACATGCCATTTAAAAAAATCCTCGGGATCTGCACATCTTGACACTACAGTAGACAACCTATATGGCTTGAAGAATTATTCAAAAAATTTCCATCCACCCTTAGTGATCACAAAATGGTGAGCCATGGTAATAGTTGGGAAAACAGTCCCTTTACCCCTGTTAGTTAGCTCAGCCTCCTGCACTCCTCCAGTCTGTCTCAAGACTTCTGCAATCCCTATCTTGAATGGGACCTGATAAGGCAGTAAATAGGGGGTGCCTCTAAACCCAAACACTCTAAAAACAATAGACATAGGGTACAAATATATATCTCCCCAATTGTGAACAATCTTGATATCCTCGACAAATTCCTTTGGTCTGAGAAACTCCAAAAGGGCCTTAGGAATTCTAGGGTTTTCTTTGCATAGAAGAATCCCAATTTTAGATGCAAAGCATCTATCAAAATTTTGATAACTTGCATCCCCTCTATCCTAAGATAGAATAGTACTCCACAATTGTACTGGCATCTCCTCTTTATCCTTTATCTTAATTAGGTCCATTTCCTTTGCAAAGTAATCAGCACCTTTGAACAAGAACATGTGCATTAACATGGAATACCATCCAAATGGCCTATCCACCTTACCATTCTTGATTCCCAATAGCCCTTTATGAACTGCATCAGTAAGGTATGAGGCATAATCAAATGTTACCGCTGGAGAGGGGTTTAGAATTTGTGAAATCATTAACATATAATGGGTTGGCATATTCTTTTCAACATCCTCTCCAAAGATCGGGCATAATGCCCAATATATACCCTTAGCTCTTAGAGTAAATAAGTTGAGAGAATGGTTCCATTGTGCTAGGACCTACAGCTATTAACCCACCTATCTTTACAAAGAATTCTTTCAATGGGCCATTTCTAAGATGATCCCTTTGAGCATTGTACACCAGGGCTAGCGACTCAAAGTCAATAGGCTCTAACAAATTAGAGGACTCACTGAGTTTAAAAAATTTCCTGAATTCATCTTCGTTTATCTCAATAAAGACTGATCCCTTTATGTTCCTGATACATCTTGCCACAGGGTCATAATTCTGTGCAATCAGGGCTAACAGATCTACATCCATAAAAACACCTGGGACCACAAGCTTTCCTACATCTTGTTCCCATATGCCATTCAAAGGAGCTGGGGAATTCCTCTGCCCAAAATCGACTTTGAATAGTCCGAAGCCTCACAATCCTATTTCAGGGTCCCTCAACCAATTACCGTTATCATAAAGGCCATCTCCAATTTTTAGATGAGGGTTCTTGGGTACTAGCTCTTTGGCTTTAGCCCCAACATTGGTGGACATGGTTAATTGTTCTAAAAAATCATCATAGATATTTCGGTCCTAGTAATTTACCTTCCCTGTTAATTCTCTTCTGGGTGTCATTCTGGTCAAACAATTATACCACTAGAAGCTAGCATAGACCTCCAATGAAGTAATTCACACAATAGTATTTGAGAACCAACCAGGAGTTATCAAGAAAAGCACAAAAAACTTGATTATTTGCCTGAAGAAAAATGCCTTGCAACAATTCGCTCTACAACAATTCACTCTGCAACAAACTTTGATGAAGAAATACTTAGCAATCAAGTTGATGCAGACTCAAAAGGACAAGTTGGCATTTAAGTTTTAGAAATTAACTCCGCATGCTTTGGCTTTCTTTTTAGAATTGAATTTGCCAAATTGAATTCAAAACTAGCTCCAATGGGTCATAATTTCTCTAAGTCTGTCCTCTGTTTCTCGCTATTTTGTAGAACATAAAACCTATGCTCTTTTCTTTTGCAAAACAATGTTGGCCATTGGATCACGAGAACTTACATTGCTTTTATCTCCATTGATCTCTTTGCTTTAGTGGCGGGCCCTACCTCCTTTTCACCACTTTGCGGACTTTAACAGTCGTGCACTTTTCTTTCATGAGGCCGCGCCAAGCGTTAGATGAAACTCAAACCACTCAGCCTTTAACTCCAACCGGGACCGTCAATATTTTTAACTAACCGCGCCTCATCTTGATAGCTAACGGTTTTCACCATTTTGCTGAGGTTAATCTATGGGCATCTTTAGGCCACGAAACAATGAGAAGCATTGGATCAATCTTGAGATGAATGCCTTTTAAGTGGGCCCTTTACCTGGGAATTACTTACCCCACTTGTTCTCCACTTGAAAAACACCACATGGCAATCGGTCATTAGCCCTGGAAACTACTCTGGGTTCCACCTTTAATCTGCCACGTGTTATCTTTATTATTCCCACATAACTATCAGTTACACCTAGGCGGGCCCTCAACCACCTTTTAAAACCACGTGTCACTTGACACATCACTATAAAGCTCTACAAAAAGCGGTAGCTATTATGCCATGTCACGTCTCCATGTAATTTCCACTTGTCTTTCGCGACTTCATGAATATTATTCTTCATTCGGCTTGCAGCCACAAAACCATGAGAACCGTTAGATCAAAACAAACCTGATCTGCTTTTAGCTTCATGCCTTGCTTATCCTTTGGGCCCACTAGCCTTTTCGCCACTTCGCGAAGGTTAACCTGCTAGCATCTTATCTTCACAATTTCACGCGAGCCGTTAGATCAAAACAACTTGCTCCCTTTTTACTCCTTTCTATGGCAACCATGCTCGAGCCCACTATAGACTACCAACTAAGTGCCTCATCACTGCTCTGTCACCTTTAGTGGGACCCACCACCTTTTTGCTATTTTGCTGAAGGTAGAACTCGTGCATCTCCCAACCATGAATCAACGTGAGCCGTTGATCTCTTTCCAACCCGATCATTCTTTAACCCAAAGAAGATGGCTTGTCTCGGGGACCCACCAAAACCTTTTGCCATTTCACGAAGGTTAAAACACGTTCAGCTTGATCTCACGAAACCGCGCCATCCGTCTGATCAGAAGAAACTTGATCAGTGTTTAGCTTCAGTCCAAACCTATATGTCAGGTCCACTTTTTCCTTTTGCTACTTCGCGGAAGCTAACTTTTGAGCACTTTTCTTTCACGAGGCCGCGCCAAGCGTTAGATCAACAGAAAGTTGCATGATGCTTATAAAGCTCGATGACCATTAGAAAAGGCAGATTAAAAGCGAACAAAAATTAAATATTTAAAAGGGACCACCTAGGTAAATGACAAGGGGGGAACACTTTTATGATAAATGGACCCATCACTTAAGTGAATAAAGTAGCACAGAATAAGAAGCAAAAAGAGTTTTTATCAGACATTAAAGTGATTAAAACCTAAACCCTAAACCCCTTTGGACTTAAAACAATTTTGAAGCAACAAGGGCAATATCAGACTCAAAATTTTAAAAAACTTAGCCAATTATGGATTGGGAACATCCATTTTTAAAATAGTGATAACATAAACCATGGGCCCCTAATCTCGACAACATCACCAAGGTCCTAACCAGAGGCAATTAAATCAACTTTGAGCACATTAATTAATTTTTTAATCATCAAATGTCACATGGAAAATCAATTACTCAATATTATTAAATATCTATTTAATTAATTGAATCATTCCAAGAATAACATTTTAATCAATTATCCTATTTAATTTATTAAATATACTAGCATATTTAATTAATTAATAAATTTGTCATTTAATCATGCAAAAAAGGAATTAATTTATTACAAAAGAGGAATTAATCACAAAGCAAGAGTTAAATTGAAAATAGAATAAAAGAATTTAGAGAGAAATCAAACTTGAGATATTATTTCTTCTTCTAAGTTTAGAACTTGAAATCGAAAGAAAATAATTAATTAAATTATTAATTGCTATTCTCTAAAATTAGAACTCACAGCTTTTGAGAAAAAGAAGTTCAGTTGCATTAAAAGACTCTTTTCTTGAATAAATCAAAGAATTATCTATTTTTATCACAAGTGTATGGAATTAATTAAATCTTATTTCTAATGCAACTTGAACTTCTTATTTAAATGCATTTCAATTAAACTATAATTGGAATCTATCTCAAAGTTGACTGAACTTGATTTCTCAATTATTTTCAATTAATCCTAAATTGAGCTTTTTCTTGATCTCTCTTGTAATTCTCTATAAATTCAGCCTTCACCTCTCATTCAAATCACCCCAGAGATATTTGAGAAACATCTTGGTGAATATTATTATGCTAATTTTGCTTTGGAGTCATTGAAGATATTGTGCTTTTTTTAGATTTATTGCAGCCATATTTAGTTTATTCCATTATTGCTTGAATCCATCATTGTTTGAATTATTCATCCATCTTGCATCCATTTTGCTTGTTTATCATTATCATATAGATTAAATCCTTCATCTTGGTGTAGTCTAGTCACTGGTATTGCTTATAAAAATCTAAGAGAAATCTTATACTCGCATCTTTAAGAAGGTAATTAGTCATTTTGTTATGGTTTATTATTTATTGATTATTGATTTACTAACCATACATGTAATGACTTATTTGAAGTGTTGTTCCTATAGCTATCAGACTCTTTTCACTTTTTCACACACACACTTCATCTTGACAATACCAGATGTAGTTGTGGGTGTATCTTTAGGTGCTTTCTTTTGTGTCGGTACCTTGATTGTGACTTTTATAACCGATTTCTTCCTTGCTTCTACCTTAGGTTCTTCTGATTTCTTCCTAACAACCCTCTTGAAGGCTAATGGTGTGTCATCCTCTGATTCAGGATCTATAGCTATAGGCTCAATATGAACTACCAGATCCTTCCTCTTTCTCCCTTTCTCCAAGATAGCATCAATAAGTGCCTTTATGTCATTTGAGACCTCCTGTACAAATTTTCTTTCTTTTCCTTCTTGTTTTTCCCTTCTCTCTAGTTGAACTCTATTTCAACCTCTAGAGTCTTTTGTTGTGTAATTCCATAGGGCTTGTCCACCTCATCAATTTCGACATCAATCAAAAATTTTGCATAGCCATCAAGGATTAATGCATCTACCTCATAGCCCATTTCCTCTATCCAAATATTTTGGGGCTTGACTGCCTCCATGAGAGTCACATCCTTCTTAACCATGAAACATATGTCGGTAGATTATTTCTCTACTATATACATAGGTATTCTTATCCTAGACCTCATAGATTTTTGAAAAGCCTTAAAATAACCCCATATCTTATCATCTCTTTGACTTCATAATGCAGCAACTGATTGTTTTAACTGTCTTCCTACCAGAATGTCAAAATCCCATTGCTTCCTACCAGAACCAGGCGTATCATTCAAAAATTATAGCATCAAGAAGACTAACAAATTTGCATACCAAAAGGTGCCCTTCTTCTCACCTTTAATCTTTCCTAAATTGATCAATAACTCTTCAAGTATCCAACTGCAAAGATCTAACTTTATATTTTCTTTCATCATCTTATATGTAGCCAAAATACATGAATTGGAAACAGAACTCAGTTGGTTTGACTGAGTTGCCTTGTATCCTATAACCATGTTGCCAAACTTGATGTTAGTGTTGGTGATAGTGCTCATTTTCATCGATCTCTTGTAAGATGTGGCGTCGATGATCTTCCTCATGAAGTTGTTTGACACTTTCTTATCCGAATGTTTCCCTACCGATGGAAAACCTGTAATTGCCCGGATGGCTTCCTTAGTGATTTTATAAGGTCTATCCAGCCATATGAATTCTCCATGTACTCTGCTCAATACATATATAATAATTTCATCCTCAAACTCTAGAATATCCAGAATTTCTATAAACCCTAGATCTTCAATGTGTTGATATGCCAGTTTAATCTTGCCATATTCTCCCATTAGCTCACTCATATATATTCCCTTGATCTCTGAAGTTCCTAAGTCCTCTATATGATAGTGAATGTATATCCTAACATATTCTACATACACCACTCCCTCTGGAACATCAGAAAACACTCCAACTAAATCTTCCTTGGTAGCCACATGTGGATACCTCTTGAAAATTGGCTTGGGGTGGTCCTTAATCTCCACTACAGTTGGATTTGCAATAAAAATAGGAACAAAAGATGATCCCATTTCCATGTTTCAATAAAAAATACCTTTAGATCGCTCTCGGTGAAAACCTTCAACAAGTTCTTCCAAACATTGGTGAAATTGCTCAAGAAGAAATATGATTGCATTTTAATAGCCTTTGATAGCACTTAGTCACTCTAAATCACTCCGAAGTCGCTCTAAATGCAGGGTGATTAACAATGAAGTGTATTCGACCTTTTATCCTTCGACAAAAAATGCTAATCTTTTATTGACATAAATGACTGCCAATGAAAGATATTGGATCCCACTCAGAATATATCCATGCCGGATAATCCTTTCCAATATCTGGAATATCTTCTAGAACCTCTTCTCGGGGCATATGCATCATCTTCATGAATTTTGCCTACCCCTAAGGCATCTGCTTTAGTTATCGGATGAGCTCACTATTGGTGCAGGAGAAGCCTATTATGTCGGATAGGTAACTGAGACATTCCCATCTGATGATTGTTCTTTTTTCTTCCTCACCCATCTCTGAGTATGATCATGTCGGATTTCACTAACCTTCTCTTTTCCTTTTTCATTTGATCCTCCATTACTAACGAGTGGATTTCTACTTTTGCAAAACTTAGCAATATGTCCAATTTCATTGCATGCATAATATGCAACATTGTTCTTCTGAATTGCTTTGCTAAAACTGGCGAAATTGTTTGACTTGCACTAATTAGCCATATGTCCAAATTTTCCACAAGCATAGTATTTTACATTCATTCTGCAATCTTCTATCTTATGACCAATTTTATTACATTTAGAACATTTACCAGGAGAAAAATCAGGGTTCTGATTTGCTATGTTTCTACATTACCTAGTCATGTGACCAAATTTATTGCAAACAAAACATGTATCATCGAATTTATAAGCATTGAATTGTCTTATCGATGCCTTATAGTTTTTATCTTTATTAGTAGTACCAGAACTTTGTCCTTTCTCAAATCCACGTCCACTGGAATCTCTAATATGCCTCTGTCTCTTCAGTAACTCATCAAGCTATTTTGAGTTGATCTTGAATTTTTCTTTATACTCACTTGCAACAGTTAAATCACCTCTTAGTATTGTCATTTGTCTCTCAAACTCTTGCTCATTACTTTGGGATTGTACCAAACCAGTTCTCAACATATCATTTTCATGAACCAACCTACTATTGGCATATGGACACTCTAATGAGACATTGTGTGTGATTGAAGGTTTTGTCATTGATGGCAACCTTGCAATCCTCTGGCACTGGCAAGCCATTATACCGATAAAACATTACACAGGCAACCTTGCAATCCTATTGCACCGGCAAGACATTATACCGGCAAAATATTATTCAAGCAAGACAGTGCACTGGCATAGAAGATGTACACCGATACAAAAGAGAACATGTATACCGGCACAGAGGCCGACAGGATTTTTGATATGTAATATTTTGTTTATTATTGTAACCCGACTTGGCAAATTGTAAAATGACTCTTGTATATAAAAGAGATCATTGTAGACATTTGTAACATATGGATAGGAAGTATAAAGAAAATTATAAGGCAGACCTAATGTGCTAACTGTAGGTCAAGGGTATATGTAAAGAACAGAGCAAGAACCGGTACTGAATCTAGCATTGAAGATGCTATTGTAAAGCAAAACAGAATATTGGATCTATGTAAATCCTCATTGTAAGTCAGTGTAACTTCTTATTGAACAGTGTGCTCTAGGCAGTTGGCCTTCCTGCATGTGCAGGCCCCTATTGTAATTAATATTCTCTTATTGGCCAGTAAGTGAATATTGTGGGTCACAAATCCCACCAAGGTTTTTCCCACACCGGGTTTCCTCGTTAAACATCTTGTGTTATGGTGTTCTTTTCATTCTGTTATTTACATTTATTCTTGCATACCGGTATACTGTTACTTTATGCTCTGCATGTTCTATTTCAAGAAAATCTCATTACCAGTTAGATTTTGATTCACCCCCCCCTCTTAGTATCTGTGGGAACCCTAACAATTGGTATCAGAGCTTGGTCCCCTATTTTCAGAAGCCTAACAGCTTGAGGAAGATCTTGACACCGGTAAAGATGGAAAATCTGATGAAGCAACTTGAAGGAGCTCTTACTAACTATGATGTAGAGAAGTTGAAAAATATCAAATTAGAAGATGATTTAAAAGCAGCTCAGGACATTATTCAGGCACTTCAAGAAAATTTTACTGTTACAAGAAATAAGAGAAGAGACCTTTGTGAAAAATTGCAAAATGAGAATGATGAAAAGGAATCACTAAATGATATGATAAGCAAATTGAAAAGAGAGATCATGACAACAAAAAATGAAATGCAAGATATGACTATGAGATTTTGCAAAGAGATTGAGGATAGAAAGAAGAATGAAGAAGAATTGACCAGAAGACTAAGTGATGCAGAAAATGAGAACACAAGACTTAGCTATGAAAATGACATGTTGAAGACAGATCTGATGCATACTCAGAATGACTCAAATGAACTAATGAGACAAAAAGAAATCTTGGAAAGGGAATTGGAAACTGCAAATCAACACAAAGAAAAAATCAAGAAAAGCTCAGAAGAACTTGGTACCTTATTGAAGAATCAAAAGCCCAAAGGTGACACTTCTGGAATTGTATTTGAAGTTGGAGAAAGCTTCGGTACTGCAAATACCCAGGATCACAACAAACCGGTAAGACCTAATACTTACAAATTCAATGGAAAATGCTTTAACTGTAATAAATATGGTCATAGGGAAAATGAATGTAGATCTAGGAATTATCAGAACATCAATCCTCCCACCGGTCAATGCTCCAAATGCAACAAAATTGGTCATAACTATAAAAATTGCAGAATGAATGTAAGATGTTATGTTTGTGGAAGATTTGGTCATTTATCAAATAAATGCAGAACACAAACCGGCATAGGTTATGGGGAAGCTATTCAGAAAAATAATGTAACTTGTTATGCATATAACAAGATTGGTCATATTGCTAAATTTTGTAGAAGTAAAGGTACACCGGTAGACAACAAAAGTACTAGTTTGAAAGGTAAAGAAAAGGTTGAAGAGGTTAAGCAAGAATTCTCAAAGCAATGGATTAGAAAAGGTGATCTAAATATTGGGGATACTCCTCCACTGGTAGAACCAACAAATGCTCCACCAGCAGGACAATATGATGCTCCACCGGCAGGATAAAGCAATGCTCCATCGGTAGGATGTTCATCAAATTGAAGAAAATTATCTTTAGGGTTTGGCAATCTAATGATACATGTGCTATTATTCCCTCGGTTAGAGAAAAGAAGTTGAAAATCATTCATTATCGGCAAATAAAGTTAAGCTAATACATTACCGACAAGCAATTAATGTGGTAGGTAGCAGAAAAGACTTTATAAAATAAGGTTTTTGGCTCCATTTCATTTCACCGTGAATTCAAAATTTCAGAGAGCATGAAGATTTTCGAGCAAAGAGGTAAAGCACTTCAGCAATCAATCCATCCAAAGGCAGAAAAAGGTATTTATCATCATGGCATCCTCCCCTGCACCTAAATTCATAGCAAACCCTATAGTAGTCGAAGTTATAAAATGATCTAGGCCCGTGTTTCAGCTAGTTCCCGAGGTAGCTAAGAAAGATGACAACACAGGTGCTTTTTCAAAAATTCCAAAAGGTGTTGTTTATACATAAGACCCTAGAATGTATATTCATTGCAACATAGAGGAATTAGGTGATGAAGAAATTAAAAACATGTATAAGTCTGTCATATGTGACAATTCCAGAAATGTGAAACCTGAGCATAAAATTGTTGAAACCCTAGGATTCATTGAAATCCTCTGCATTCCTGAATTTCCCAAGGAAGTGGTTAGGATAGTTCTGAGCAGGGTACATGGTTCATTCTTTTGGCTTGACTCAATGCATAAAATTACAAAGGAAGCTGTGAAAGCAGTAACAGGGTTACCTTCCACTAGTAACAGACCTGACAAAACCAAGAAGGTCTCCAATGACTTAGTAACAAACTTAACTAGTGCAACATCCGACAAGAGATCATTGAGGGTTAATGATGTGACCGATACAAATGTTAGATTTGTTAGCATGATTTTAGGTTACAAAGCAACTCATGCTAATAGGCTTAACTCAGTTTCCAGTTTATGCATAAAGAGTGCTTATGACATGGTTAAGGACAATGTAAAAATTGATATCTGTGAATGGTTAAAGGATGAGTTAATTGACAATTTAGCAAAAATCAAGAAGGATAAGAAAGGAACCTTTAGATTTGGAAATTTACTTGTATGCTTAATGCTACATATAACCAAATAGGCTCCCGGTATAGGCAACAAGGATTTTGGATTTGACATACTGGTAGGAAAACAATTATCTGACTTATTCAACAACATTGGTGAAAACAGAGAAAAGAATATCAATGAGTATTTTCAAGCACTAAAGGTCAGAATGAATAAGAGAATTAGACTATCACAGGAAATTGTCAACAAATACAAGGATGATATATGTTTTGTAATAAAAAAGGATGAGATCTGGATGGAAGCAGTCATCCCAAGGACAATCTGGGTAACAGAGATGGGTTATGAAACAGATGAGCACATAGTGGAAACTTATGCCAAAGCACTTCTGGAAGCCCCCAATGAACCAAAGGAAGAAGTATTTGGTAGTGCTGAGACCATAGAAAGTCAAATTCAATCTAAGAAGAGAGTGAAAAAGGTTGAGGCATTTGTGAGAAAAGGAACCAGACAAGCAAAAGCCATAAAGGAAGATGTATTAAGAAAACCGGCATAACTGAAGATGAGTTGGCAGCCCAACAACCTGAAACTCATCTATCACTAGTATGTACTTCCTTAGAAGGAGATATGCCAGCAACTTTCAAAAGAGTTGTCAGAAAAAGATACCCCTCACTGGCAACCACTCCTTCACCTAGAAGGACATGACAAAAGCAACAGGCCGTAAGATCTCCGGTCAAGAAAGTCACACCTAAGAAGAAGCTGACCCCCAAAAAGAAGAAGAAGACAAACACTGACTTGGCCCCTCTTGACATATTACTGAATGAGATCACAGAGGAAGGTAAATTGAAAAACATAGGGAAAAACTATGACAACCTATGAGATGATGAGAAAGGACAAGTTGAGGAGAGTGTTATATTACACATGGACATGTATAAAAAGTTTTTGTTGCAAGTCTTAAATGAAATTCCTGATGAACTATATAAAAGACTTGAGAGCAGAAGGCAAGGAATAATTGAATTGGATAAGAAAATTAAAATAGAAAAACTACTTGCAGTATACCCAATTAACTCACCTAAGGAAATTGATGATCTGATAGCTCAGGCCAACCGGATAGTTTTTTACACTACACACCGGCAAATTTCACTAATGGCAGGTAGAGTTATAGAAGTTTCAAAGGAAATAGAAAATGGTTGGGATAAATTCTTGGTTGAAAAAGAAAAACAAGAAGAATATAGGAATCCCAAGCCCATTCTGGTATATCAGAAGGACAAAGGGAAAGGTAAAGTTGGTGGACCACCAAGTATTAAGATTAGAGACAACTTACCCCCACCTCCTTTAAATACTCCACCAGTAAAAACAACAACTATAGAAGATCAACCAGTAGCTAAGAGTATGGATACAGAGGATAATAATCCTAATCCTGAAGTCCTATATACTATGAATGTTGATACTCAGAAGATCAACATAGTGGTAGATAAGGATACACCAGATAAATTAGGAAAGACAGAGCAACCGGTAGTAGACATAGAGAAAAAGATGGAATCTGGAACACAAACAGAGAAACCATCAGAGCTAAAGGCTCCATAACAGATGCCACAGGTAAGAATGAAGCAGGAAAACCAGTGCTTAAAGAAATGCAGACACAAACAAACCTACCAGAGGTCAATACTATCATGGACACTTCCACCAGTACTCAGTTTGTTGGGTCACCATCAAACGTGACTGAGGTATTACTTGAATCTATCAAGAAAATAATTGATTATAGCTCACAAGCTTATAAAGAAATAGATGATTCAATTCCATTTTTGAAATCAATAGCTCCTAATTGTAATATAGACAATAAAGATTCTTTAGGCCAGTTGGATACACTTTGTAAATATATTTCTGGAAATTTTGAGCAAACAAAGGTAGAATCTGTAAAGGAAATTGTAGAAAAAGAGAAACAAAAATTCTTTGAGGAAGGAATAAAGAAGTGTAACAGGGAATTTGACACACTTCTACCAGAACTGTGCAATTTATTGAAAGAGTACAAAACTCTATACAAGGACACCTGTAAGATAAAAATTTTGACCATAGATGTAGACAAAAAGATGAGCAAGGTACAAGAAGAGATCAATAAACTTGCAGATAATATTGTTAACTCACCTGATACATTATCAATTTTTGAGGAAAAAATAACAAATTTTGAGGAAGAATTTCTCAAATTAGAAAGAGAGAAAGAGAAAATAATAAACAAGGAAAAATTCTTGAGATCTAAACTAAGTCCAAGATTGGACTATTTAGCATCTCTGCAGAAGGAAATCTCAGAGGCACTAACACAGGGAAGCAAAGCACCGGCAGAGCACTTGTAGCATCTCACTGGTACAGTATACAGAACTGAGACAACAATAAAAGATAGTAAGAAGTTTATGGATGGTATAAACTTAATTTTGGGAGATATTCTTCAGATAATAACTACCCAACTACAAGGTTAAGGTTATGGATTGGTACAACTACAAAATATACTAACCTTTGTCATTGATGCCAAAGGGGGAGTAGTAGGATGAGGAAATTCAAAACACAAGGATCACATGCTTAGGAGGAGCTCTCACATTTTTGGTAAACTTTTTTGGTCTACACATTTTTTGGATATCTTTTGAAATTTCTCATGAGTGTTGCCATCAATGCCAAAGGGGGAGATTGTTGGCATATGGACACTCCAATGAGACATTGTGTGTGATTGAAGGTTTTGTCATTGATGGCAACCTTGCAATCCTATGGCACCAGCAAGATATTATACCAGTAAAACATTACATAGGCAACCTTGCAATCCTATGGCACCGGCAAGACATTATACTAGTAAAACATTATTCAAGCAAGACAGTGCACTGACATTAGCAAGATCACTCTACACCGGCACCGGCACAAAAGATGTACACCGGCACAGAAGAGAACATGTATACTAGCACATAGGATTTTTGATATGTAATATTTTGTTTATTATTGTAACCCGACTTGGCAAATTGTAAAATGACTCTTGTATATAAAAGAGATCATTGTAGACATTTGTAACATATGGATAGGAAGTATAAAGAAAATAATAAGGTAGACCTAATGTGCAAATTGTAGGTCAAGGGTATATGTAAAGAATAGAGCAAGAACCGGTACTGAATCTGGCATTGAAGATGCTACTGTAAAGCAGTACAAAATATTGGATCTATGTAAATCCTCATTGTAAGTCAGTGTGACTTCTTATTGAGCAGTGTGCTCTAGGTAGTTGGCCTTCCTGCATGTGCAGGCCCCTATTGTAAGTAATATTCTCTTATTGGCTAGTAAGTGCATATTGTGGGTTACAAATCCCACCAAGGTTTTTCCCACACCCGGTTTCCTCATTAAACATCTTGTGTTATGGTGTTCATTATGTGGATGTTCTTGATTCTGTTATTTACATTAACTCTTGCATACCGGTATATTGTTACTTTATGTTCTGCATGTTCTATTTCAAGAAAATCTCATTACCGGTCAGATACTGATTAACCCCCCCCTCTCAATATCTGTGGGAACCCTAACACCTACCACATTATTCAAATTTGTTCTCCAGGGATACAACAAGATTTTCTTCCTTTTTCTTTTTGTCCTCAATTTCCTTAGACATCCTCATAGTTATAGCTTGCATTTCATTCTTCATAACCATGTTCTCCTGACTCAGTTTTTGACATTGTTTCTTAAGTGCATTTTTCTCTTCTTCATCTTGATTTTGCAAAATTTCGTTCCTCCTAGCTTGAATAGACAATAGCATCTCTTGTGGGACAAGAATGAATTCCTTAGCAGAATTCAACTCATCTTATACCTTTAAGTTCTTCAATCTTTTAGCTATTCAAGTGCCATCTCAAGCTTCTTCTCTAAAACTATATTTAATGATTTCGGTTTTAGAATCTTCCTCAATCTATTAAACTTCATCCAGGCACAAGGCTTTGATATCAATTGTTGGAAACCAATAACACTGAGAGGGGGGTTGAATTAGTATTATACCAGAATAGTAGATTTTAGCCTTAACAAAACATTCATACACCAACCAGTATACCGATATAAACAGAATTGAAAGAACTAAAGCAACCAATAAGCCAAACACATAAATGAGAACCATAACACACAAATTTATATGTGGTGAACCTCAATGAGGAAAAACCATGTTGGGATTTGTGACCCACAATATCAATCCACTGGCCATATGAAGAGATATTACAATATATGATGGGCCTACACTTGTAGGAAGGCTTACAACCTAGAGCACACTGCTGAATCACAATAGGAGCCTCACTGACTACATAAAATTCTAGACAACAATCTAGAGAAATGTGAACTGCTAAGATAGCACCTTCTATGCTAGAATATAGTTCCGGTTTAAGCTCTATTTGTTCCGATCGAAACCCTAAACCCCTTAACCGAAATAAACCTTACATTAAATTCCTCACATAGATAGTCTCTCAGATATATTTCACATCATATCACATTTACATATCCATTACATTACATCCCTATCATATCAAAATGATCTAATCAATCTGCCCTATATACCCTATACAAATTTATGCCTTATGTCGGCTAACAAAGATATATACAATATCAGATTACATGTCATCCATATAACATAAATGAATAAACATTAAAAAAAAATTCTGATGCCCGATCCAAGATAGCCTCCAATATTGATAACCTTTTCTATACCATGTCGGCCTGCATTGTTAGTGACCAAAGAAATCCTTTTGTCCTGTCGGTGCTAGTATTGATGCTAGTGTAGAATTTGTGAAGTGCCTATCGTTACACCATATGAAGCTGGAACCCAAAATCATGTTTCCATCAATGACAACATAGTGAAACCAACCAATAGAGTGTCAATTGCCAACATTTACTGCCAAATCCAGGTGCACAACTTTATCCCATATTCCAATATCAAGTTATAATCGATTCTTTGTCACTTTTGCACTACATAATTTAATGAGTTCCTTTCCAAATCAAACAAAGGAAGAAGGGATCATCCTAACATTCTTAATTCATTCAGAATTCAATCTATCATCTTTGTATGGAGATTAAATCTAATGAATTATCCCTTATCTTCCTAATGTAATGGTGAAAAGTGCTTGAAGGATAATCAATAGTGAAACTCTCATCTCTGTTGAGGGAAAGGGGTATTTTTCCTCTTGATCTATCACTCATCATTTTCCTACCATTACATTTTGGTGAACCGAACATCTTTCATTCTTTCCTTTGAACGATATTATATAGTTTTCATTTACAAGTTTCAAATTTCTGCATTGTTAAATCATTAGAAACTGTAGTTTTTAAATTTAAAATTGAACTTGTGATTTGTAAAAAATTGCTTGTGGTTATCTTAGATTTGATTAATTTGTTTGTCAAATTCAATTTCCTCATTGTCTTGTTTAATTTGAATTTAAAATTTAGAAAATTAAGAGGTTAACTATTAAAACCCTAATTTTCAAAAATCATATTGAACTTGTGCAAAAATTGGATTTCCATTTAATTTTCAGATTTCTGATTGTTCTCGGATTTGTTTTCAATTCTACTATACAAATTATCAATTTCCCCCCTTTTTCCAAAAATTCAAAATTCAAAATTAAGTGGTTAGGTCATCAAACCCTAATTTTTAAAATTAATTGGATTTTGTGTGAATTTCAAATCAATTTAAGTTACATTAATATTTATAAACATTTATAAGGTGTCTCTATCCATTAGGTTTGACCCTTTTCAAAATTACAATTCAATTCCTCTTTTTTTTTCAAAACCCTAATAGGGTCCTATTTTCACCTTTGTGCCTTCATTTCACCCATCTAGAGATCATAAAATTCGCTAGTTTTTTGGGATCAACTTTAAAATCATCATAATATCCATCCCTGAAAGATTCAAAAAAATTTGGTCGGACAATGTGTGTTCCCGCCATGGTCCTCGACTTTTTTCTTGAAATTTTAGGAGACTGTTATGACTGTATTTAATAGCCTAAATCCAGAAGATTGGCTGATTTTATCAATTTTTGAACCCTCTAGAATCATAAATAACTTCAAAATTCAACATTGCAACTTTCAAAAAAAAAAATTTAATTAAGAGGTTAATTATAGTCTGCCCTGATTTTAAAAATTCTAATTTTAAAATTAAATGGTATTCCCTTGGCCCTAATTTTCAAATTCCAATTTCCTTTCATTTTTGGAAATTGTTTCATCCTCTTCTTCCAACAAAGTTCTAATTGTATAATCATTATTTTCTTAAATTTTGTACTACTCAAATTTGTAAGATTTGTTCTACAATTCAAAATTCAAATTTTCCCTCTAGTGCATGATTTTTACCACTATTAGTCCTATCTATCTTGTCCTCTTTAGACAAAGCATTAGAATTAAGGCTTGCCAAGGTTTAATTAGCGAGGAGATGGAGCCAAATTTGGGTGACTTTTTTAATGAGGATCATGCTAATTCTTCTCATCCTAATCATGTGCCTATTCACCCCATTGATGGATCCCATGATGATGAAGAATCTTTAACTAGGGTTGCTTTAGATCAACTATCTACATTGGATAATCAATTTGATAGCTTTCAACAATGGATGTCCCAAGAATACCCTAATAGTGAAGCTCTTCAATTAATTGAAGGTCTTCAGTGCATGATTCAAAGTGATAAGAATGGAATTGATATATTGCATGGCATTGCACATTATGTTGATTCTAATGTCATGCCTATCGAGAGTTGTGCTGAAACCCTAGGTTACTCACAACCTTCAACACAAGTCAATTCCTCTATTCCTTTGACTAATCCTATGATTGGTATTCCTAATTTCACATCTAACATCATGGCTACTTCAACTCAAACTATCATTCCTACAACCATAGGTCATGGGGGAAGTACCTCTTCATTTAATCCTCCATCGATACCTATGTCTTCCATGAGTGTTCCTATTATTCCTCAACCAATTAGTGTGATAGAAGGGGATAATTCCTTCAACAACTTTATTCCTTTGTGAAGCATCCCTTTTCCTACCCAATGATCACCAATGCCTACTTATCATAATGTCCCACCACCTTATTCTCAGTCCATTCCTTCGTTCAACATCACACCACCTTCTCAATCACCTATGTCTAACATGAATTCTTCTACCGAAATGACAATTAACAATCTTGCTGAAATGGTGTCTTCCTTACAACAACAAATTGCTTCTATGAGTCAATCCAAGTTTAGTGTTCCCACCTTTGATGTTGTGAGCCCACTTTCTCTTGATATCTTTAAAGTCATGCCACCTAAACATGTTGATATCTCTCAATTGGAACTCTATAATGGAAAAGGCAATCCTCTTATGCATGTCAAAATATTTCCCTTATGTACTGATTTTTCTTATGATCAACGATTGCTTGCAAAAATATTTACAAGAACACTAAGAGATAAGGCCTTACAATGGTATTACTCTTTTCCTTCTTATTCTATCACTTCCTTTCAACAATGAGCAAACACTTTCATCCAACAATTCCAAAACAACATTGGTCCTAAAATCACTTTGGCTGATTTAATGTATTGTAAACAAGGTGTTGAAGAAAAAGTGACCGATTTTATTGGTAGATATAAGCATTTGTGTGCTCAAACTTCTTTTCATGTTCTTGATAATGATATTCAAAGAATTTTCATTCCTAATTTACAAAAAGATATCAAGGAAAAGTTTCTTTTGTCTGAGTTTACTTCCTTTCCACAGTTGTGAGAAACACTCCACAATTATCAACTGGTTGTGAGTCAAAATGGAGCAATCCACTCCTATGGCTCTGAGTGATAAAGGAGAGAGTGTTCAACAACTATTTGTAGAGTTCAAACCACCAAAAAGATTCTTCAAGTTCAATGATCCAATCAATAACAACCATTTGAATGATAAAGGGAATAAATTAGTTGATCCGCCTAATCAAAATCTGAAGATTTTCACCGATCCCTTGCCATCTCATACTAATGGTATGATGAAAGAATAAGTATCCGGTCAACTACTGAGAGGGGGGGTGAATCAGTAGATAGAAAAACTAATACCAAAATCACCAATCAATCTCTCCAAGTAAACTTACAACTAACAATGAATTAAACTTTATCAAGATAAAAACTCATAAGATAAACCGGTTGTTTGTTACCACAATTTAACAGTAAACAACTTCTTCATAATGCTTCTAGTTATCATGACTTATCATAATAATTAAGTAGTTAAGTAAATAAACCATGAAAACATAACCACAAAAACATTCACCACTTGACACAAATATTTTTGATGTGGAAACCCAAATAGGTAAAAACCACAGTGAGATGAGACTCACAAGATAATATCTGAACTCTTCTGAAGTTCTCCCTATTAGGAGCCTAGCCTATTAAAGCTTTACAAAAAGTCTTGTTAAGAACTCATCCTGTTAGGAATCACTTGGTTAAGGGATTGACTATAAATGTCTTGTTAAAAGCAATACCCTATAAGGAGTAACCTCAGTAGAGGATTTGAAAATCCAATCTAATGGAATACCTTGTTAGAAGATTTGAATAGCACCAAGCTTGTTAGAGTTTACCCGGTTAGGGGATTTAAATTCTATTGTAATTATTAGAAAACAACAAGAGTTTATTGATCTTTCTGAATAGCACTACACTTGCTTGATCAGATCCATTTCATGCTCTGATTTGCCTTTACTCAAACTATAGATACATTATCCAGTTAGGCAACCACACACTCAATTGAACTATGTCTATCTCTTTGTCAACTCTTCTCTACTCTCTAAACTAAACAACTTCATCAACCTTAAATTCAAATCAATTAGGTTAGTAACACAACAACAACCTAATTCTCATTGATATTACAAACAAATTCGGTTAAAGTATGACCATTGGATTAAATAGCAATCTCAGCACATTAATCAAGAAAACCTTGATCTCTCCTTGACCACCACTTCATCAAACTTCGAAACTCATGACACGCTTTGATTTAGATGCAATACATTTGCTCATTCCCTAGACAAAAAATGTTACAACAACTTGCCAAAATCACTTGGAATTGTCTTCATATAATAATCATGGTTGTCCTCATCATTACCTCTCATCATCATATCAAAAACCAATATAACCAATAAACTTGATCGGTTAGTGTTATCAAAAACAATAGGTAGGGTTTACCAGCTACATCAATAGATAGGGTTTACACCTTTACATTAGTTATAGGTTCTCACAAATTCTTCCTACTGGTTACTGTTACAAAAATTTTGCACATGCCAAATTTGGTGCCTTAATGAAGCCTTGCATTCATTCATTCAAAAAAGATCAAATCATGAACCAGGAAGAAATGCCCTATTTTTTCTAACTTGTTTGCTTCATGTGCAGATATAGGAAAGTAAAAGAGCATGTGGGTTAAAGTGTGGCTCCCACGAGGGTTGAGCTCAACATGCTATAGACCATAGAGATATTTATGCTCCATTGCAGATGAAATAGCATGGCCTATTAAAACCTTCAAGAAAATTCATGTCGGCAAGTGTATCGCCGAATCCCCTGCATAGCTGATGAAATGCCAAAATAAGCTTAGAGAAAATGTAATCAACTTGTGTAAAGTTTTTACTTGTGCACCAAAGAGGGTTTTTAAAAGTCCTTAGAGTTTCCAAGTAGTTTCAGTCACCAGGTAGGAGGACCTTTTATCCCACATTGGCCATGCAGAGGGAGTTTATCACAATTAAATATAAGGTCACATATAACTATAGTGTCAAAGCTTACGTGCTTTTGGCAAGAAGAGGCAGCTCGTGGCCTGGTGCAACCCATGCCTGTGTATCTCAAGGCATCCTATTTTTGTAACCAGCTGGTGAGAGGACACTAAAGAGCAAGCAAGTTGAAGAAATATCAATGGTGATCACAGAGATCTAACGGCTGTCGCTATGTCGTGATGGTTAGATGCTCGCCAGATATCACCGTGACTTGGCAACTGATGACGTAGAAGAATAGAGAGTATAAGACAAAATACAAGTGGCATATAGGTGGTGGTCTAGTGGCTGGTGACATGACACAGATGGGTGACATCGAGTAGATCTTGGCAATGATGAGTCCTAAAAAAGTTTCACCAAAGGCTCAATTTCATTGACATAATAATATCGATGAAACTGTAGGTTCGATGAGACTCGTAACCAGCTCACCGAAGGAATACTTTGGCCAAAAGAATGAGATCTAATAGAACAGGATGCGTGGTAGGCCCGACAGACAGGTGGTTCCCAGGTGGATCTCATGAGCTAATCAGAGGGTGACACATGTTGACATGCGACACAAGAGAGAAGATAAACCGGGGTTAAAGGTGGAGCAAATTAAGAGAAGATCAATGGTAGTTCAAAAGATCTAAGGGCTATCTCTATATCACTATAGAAAGTTGCTCGCTAATTATCTCATGCGACTTGGTGACTGATGATGTGGTTGTCTAGGTGGGCTCATAGCAAATAAGAAAGTGGCACATGGTAGAGAGAAGATGAAGAACCAAGGCAGACCAAGAGTAAAGATCAAACAGATTGATCACATCCAATGGTGATCGCACAGATCCGATGGTGGTCGCTAAGCCGCAAGGAAAAGTTGCTCGCTGAGTTATCGATGCGACTTGGCGACAAGGTGGGTCCAGTATAGATGGTGGTCCACGTGGCAGACAAAGTGGACCCTCGAACAAATCAGAGGTCGACACATGGAAAAAGTCTACAAACGAGTAGATGTCTATATTTTTAAGTCAACTTTGAACTTGAACTTTGAACCGGTTCAAATTGGTTCAACGCTTCAAAATGGTTCAATGGTTCAATGGTTCAAAGTACATTATCGTCGCTCATTCCCATGGGCCCATGATGAAGAAAGAAAATAAGAAGAGACAAAAGCAAAGGGTGGGGCCCGCTAGAAAGTAAACGAAAAGTTAATGCAAGCGGCCATGGTTCATGCAGGTGATCCAGTGTTTGGCAATAAAAATTGCATGGTGGACTCAGACTCAGAACTGGTTGTTTGAATGGTTAAAAGCCCGCCCAGCAAGGAGATAATTTCTACATGAAAAATTAATGCAGATGCTTATTGATTATCTGAATATCAAAGTGTTACATACTGTTGGAAAGCTCGCAAAATAGGAAGATCATTTTCACAATCCTTTTTTAACAGAAGTTTCAACACGGAGAGCAGTTGCCAGAGAATGCATAAGATTTTTCTCAGTGGGATTTATTTTTAATATAGCCATAGTTCAATTCATCATGCAAATTTCACATGGGGATAACTATTTTTCGCATTTAGATATGTATATTTTTAAATAGGTGGATCAGTGGTAGTCCTTTTGAGCAGTAAATATTATTATTTTACAGTATTGTGCATGAGTTTTTTTGCCATTTTTGGGTTAGATTCGCCCAAGGATTTTCTCATGCAATCATTTTAGGGTTTTGAAGGGGATTCATCATGATTTCTATATATTCCTTCTCTCCTTTTTTTCCTCTGGTTCTTTCTTTTTGCTTACGCACACAGCAAAAAGCATTGTATCTCAGCACTTATTTTCAGTTTTCAGCATTGTAATAGAGATTATTTTCAGTTTGCAATAGAGAGTTTCAGTTTCCTTGTCAATTATTTCTTATTTTTCCATTCTCAGATGAATGATTTGACAAATTTATTGTGATTTAGTTTTGAATCTTTTTCTTTGTCTCATTTATGCTTTGCAGAAATAGGAAGATTTCATAGTAAATTCAAGTTATGGGTTGTGTTCATTTGGTTTCTAGTTCTTTGCATGTTGTAAAAACTCACTTTTCCTACATGCAAAAGTTGGATAACTTTGAGCCTTCACATGAAATGTTTATGAATTTCATGATCTTATTTGATTCATGAGATAATTTTTGGGTCTTGTTGTAGCTGGTTATAGTTTTAGGACAAAAAGTAGAACTGCATCATTTTGGTGTATCACATCCATTAGGATAGGTTTTTCATTACATGCAAGACTTTTACCCTTTTTCCCACAAGAAGTTAGTGTAGGAGATCCATCAGAATAGGAAGTCAGCCTGATCTCTAGAGATTCACCTTCACTTTGATCAACCCACAGGTTTGAAGGTGTTTCCATGTTTCATAGGATTCCTTGTTTTTGAACTTACCATAACAAGTGCAATCCTCAGTGACAATAGTTTTTGGCACGCTCAGTGTGACCTCTTTGGATTGTTTTAATCTGAATATTTTCCACACACTTCTGATTTTTGGTGTGAAAATTAGAAAATCCATCCTTTGGAGGCAAGATCTATTCACACTTGATGACTCCGAGTTATAAATCTACTAGTTTCAGTAGTCTAAGCACTGGTATGATTCAAAACAATTCTGAATTTTTAGTTTCTAGCTCTTTATATGAATAAAGATGTCTAATTTCTAGGGACAGTATAATTGCCCACCTCTGTATTATGAGAATTCTATCCAAAATGCTTCTTATCAGCAATACCTAAATAGCCATACTGTTGGTTTTAACCCAAATAGCCATATTGCGGCTAATAACCAACAAGTTTATCCTTCTTACCACCCACCCACCACAACTTAGTTTGAATGGCAATCTAACCCAGCGTATAATCAGCCTTAGGGAAGTTTTATTGATGCAAATTAGTATGCTTAAGATCTTAGACAGATCAAGGATATGGCAGAAAAGCATTTCAAAGACCTACAATCCATCAATAGTATATTGCAAGCCTATGTTCTGCATATCGATGAGACTAACAAGAATTTAGATCAGCAGCAAGATGAGTGGACTCATCAATCCTACCTTCATGAGCAAGAAGAGTTAGATTTGCAAGCTCAATTTTATGAGTAGAAATTGAAGGAACAAGGTAAGAAGTTTGCAAATCAGTTGGCAGTCCAAAAGAGGTAATATGATGAGAAGCTCACCAAGTTAGAGGTACAATCAATACCTCCTCTTTCATTGCAAGATTTATGCTTAAACAAGAAGAAGTCCTAGCTAGTATTTTTCCAAACCCTTTCTTTGGTAAGGAAATCCCTTCATTTAACACCATGTGTTTTATGCTGAATGAGCCCACATATGAGAAAATTCAGCCTACAATTGCTCAAGAGCATCCTTGTGAAGGAAGTTCACAAGTTTATTTGATTGATCATGTTGAATCTCAAGAGTTTTGTTATGATAGGAAAGACACATTAAAGTATCAAGATGATAATATCAAAGAGGATTGATGCAGAGCATCATGAAAAACCAACCAAGAACCCCAAATCAACCATGGAGTCCCAATCCTAGGGTGCTCAATGACCCAAAATAATCAGCAATCTGCAAACTTGATATGTTTGAGGCATCTAAAAAGATTAATATCAACCAACCAATCCAATATCAAATCTTTTATATCATTTCTAACCCTTTAATCATTAATCAAGACCCAAACAATGCATTATGTTGTCCGAGTTAATGACAGTCTGATAGACCCTCGCTCTGTTATTACTAAATTTCCAACCTAGAAATATTCTATAGATATCTTCTGTGAGGTTGTATAAAACTAGGTTTCTAAAACCATATCCAAAATTGAGAACAATCTAATGGTGGATTTATGAGTAATGGTCTCTGCACCGAAACCGTTTTGACTGTTAAAGAAAAAACAAGAAATTTGCATTCCCAGTCCGCCTAGGGCATCAAATATCTCATAAAATAACTAACCAATCACATTGAAACTGAATTAATTTGAAATATAATTAAACTCTATATAAAAAACCAAAGTTAAAATAATTTCCAATGGTGCATTCAAAAGATTTTAGTGAAACTCTCCACAAACCCCAATTTGGAGGGTTTTTTGACAGTTTTCACCAAATCTTGCATAACTTGCTTCAAAATGATTGAAATTAAATGAAACCAAAGGGAAAACAAATTTAACTCATTCCATTACCATATACAATACATTTTCAATGGATTCAAATGATTTTTCATAAAGAAAAATGTGAATGATCAGACTGCAATACCCAAAAAACAATGTGGAGTGTGTAAAAACTTCAAATGTTATTCATTTCCTTCCTCCAATCACACACACCCCCATTGGATTCGACCAAATTATGGTTTTTATAACCTCCACACATCAATATGGAATTTACAACTTCCCAAGAACAATTACATCATTGGTTTGCAACTTTATAATGCAATTTGTGCTTGACAACATTTTTGACACAATTGACAATTTTGACATTTTGATAAACATGACCCCTAATCTTTGCCTGTGCACTTCAAATACATTTAGATGGACTCAAACCAACCTTTTACATCCTCTTTACCCTTCCATGAATTTTTTATACAAATTTTACTTCCTAGACCCAATTAGGACTCAAATACACATCTTGAGCAAATGTCTTACAATGCTTCACAAAATGACTCAAAATACATTAAAATGACCATATAAACTCAAATATGAGTGAAATGATTCATGGCATGATCTTTAACCTCCTGGTGTACATTTGGGTTAGGTGCTTCTACACCATACTACTGACCTTGAAAGCTTTCCAATTCCCTTGGAAACAACCTGCAAGAAAATTTTGTGTCTTGGACTGAAACTTTGTCTTTGTCTTCATCTTTATCTCTACCTCTTCCTTTCATCATTCTCTCATTATCCTCATGCTGTTGCTACCAACTTCAAAAAGGTAATCATCCTCTCAAATACTCTCATCCATGGAGTATCCAATGGCTACAACTCAAGGTGTTCCTTAGGCATCCACCTCTCCTACTGCACACACACAAACTCATACTTCCTTTACCTCACCTAGGAGTATCTTTTTCCTCTCTCCCTAGTCTTTTGGCAACCACAACTAGGTTCTTCCCTAACCTGTTCCAACACCTTCTTTATAGTTAGATGGATTAACACCTGCAACCAAACACAATATAAACAACTTTCCTAGCCCAGATCTTTTGATGGGCTCTGATACCAATTTGATGCAGAGCATCATGAAAAACCAACCAAGAACCCCAAATCAACCATGGAGTCCCAATCCTAGGGTGCTCAATGACCCAAAATAATCATCAATCTAAAAAATTGATATGTTTGAGGCATCTAAAAATATTACTATCAAGCAACCAATCCAATATCAAATCTTTCATATCATTTATAAGCCTTTAGTCATTAATCAAGACCCAAACAATGCATTATGATGTCCTAGTTAATGATAGTCTGATAGACCCTCACTCTGTTATTAATAACTTTCCAACCTGAAAAATATTTTGACAATCTCTTTGGTGAGGTTGTAGAAAAATAAGTTTTAAAACCATATCCAAAATGGATAACAATCCAATGGTGGAGTAACAAGTTATGGTCTCTGCACCAAGACCGTTTTGACTGTTATAGAAAAAATAAGAAATTTGCATTCCCAGTCTGCCTAGGGCATCAAATATCTCATAAAATACTTAACCAATCACATTGAAACTGAATTAATTTGAAAGATAATTCAACCCTATATCAAAATCCAAAGTTACAATAATTTCCAATGGTGCATTCAAAATATTTTAGTGAAACTCTCCACAAATCCCAATTTGGAGGGTTTTTTGACAGTTTTCACCAAATCTTGCATAACTTGCTTCAAAATGATTGAAATTAAATGAAACCAAAGGTAAAACAAAGTTGACTCATGCCATTATCATATAAAATACATTTCCAATGGATACAAATGATTTTTCATAAAGAGAAACATGAATGATGATACTGCGATACCCAAAAAATAATGTGGAGTGTGTAAAAACTTCAAATGTTATTCATTTCCTTCCTCCAATCACACACACCCCCATTGGATTCGACCAAATGATGATTTTTATACCCTCCACACATCCACATACCATTGGAAAGCTCACAAAATAGGAAGATCATTTTCACAATCATTTTTTAACAGAAGTTTCAACACGGAGAGCAGTTGCAAGAGAATGCATAAGATTTTTCTTAGTGGGATTTCTTTTTAATATAGTCACAGTTCAATTCATCATGCAACTTTCACATGGGGATAGCTATTTTTTGCATTTAGGTATGCAAATTTTTAAATAGGAGGATCATTGGTAGTCCTTTTGAGCAGTAAAGATTATTATTTTACAGTATTGTGCATGAGTTTTTTTGCCATTTTGGGGGTAGATTCATCCAAGGCTTTTCTCATGTAGTCATTTTAGGGTTTTGAAGGGGATTCATCATGATTTCTATATATTCCTTCTCTCCTTTTTTTCCTCTGGTTCTTTCTTTTTGCTTACACATAAAGCAAAAAGCATTGTATCTCAGCACTTTTTTTCAGTTTTCAGTATTGTAATAGAGATTATTTTTAGTTTGCAATAGAGAGTTTCAATTTCCTTGTCAATTATTTCTTATTTTTCCATTGTCAGATGAATGATTTGACAAAGTTATTGTGATTTATTTCTGTATCCTTTTCTTTGTCTCATTTATGCTTTGCAGAAATAGGAAGATTTCATAGTAAATTCAGGTTGTGGGTTGTGTTCATTTGGTTTCTAGTTCTTTGCATGTTGTGAAAAGTCACTTTTCCTATATGCAGAAGTTGGATAACTTTGAGCCTTCACATGAAATGTTTATGAATTTCATGATCTTATTTAGTTTGTGAGATAATTTTTAGGTCTTGTTGCAGTTGTTTATAGTTTTAGGACAACAAGTAGAACTGCATTATTTTGGTGTATCACCTCCATTAGGATAGGTTTTTCATTATATGCAAAACTTTTACCCTTTTTCAACAAGAAGTTGGTGTAGGAGATCCATTAGAATAGGAATTTGACCTAATCTCTAGAGATTTATGTTCACTTTGAGCAACCCACAGGCTCGAAGGTGTTTCCGTGTTTCACAAGATTGCTTGTTTTCGAACTTAGCATCACAGGTGCAATCTTCAGTGACAACAATTTTTGGTACGCCTGGTGGGACCTCTTTAGATTGTTTTAATCCAAAGATTTTCCATACACTTCTGATTTTTGGTGTGAAAATTAGAAAATCCAACCTTTGGAGGCAAGATCTATCCACACCTAGTAACTCTGAGTTATAAATCTACTAGTTTTAGTAGTCTAAGTGCTGGTATGATTCAAAACAATTCTAAATTTTAGTTTCTAGCTCTTTATATGAATAAAGATGTCTAATTTCCAGGGACAGTATAATTACCTAGCTTTGTATTATGAGAATTCTATCCAAAATGCTTCTTATCAACAATACCCAAATAGCCATATTGCGGCTAATAACCAGCAATTTATCCTTCTTAGCACCCACCCACCACAACTCAGTTTGCATGGCAATCTAACCCATCCTATAATCAGCCTCAGGGAAGTTGTATTGATGCAAATTAGTATGCTTTAGAGCTTAGACAGATCAAGGATATGGCGGAAAAGCATTTCAAAGACCTACAATCCATCAATAGTATATTGTAAGGCTTTGTTGTGCATATCGATGAGACTAACAAGAATTTAGATCAACAACAAGATGAGTGGGCTCATCAAGCCTATCTTTGTGAGCATGAAGAGTTAGATTTGCAAGCTCAATTTTATAAGTAGAAATTGAAGGAACAAGGTAAGAAGTTTGCAAGTTAGTTGGTAGTCAAAAAGAGGCAATATGATGAGAAGCTCACCAAGTTAGAGGTACAATCAATACCTCCTCTTTCATTGCAAGATTTTGTACTTAAACAATAAGAAGGCCTAGCTCGTATTTTACTAAACCCTTTCTTTGGTAAGGAAATCCCTTCGTTTAATACCATGTGTTTTATGCTTAATGAGCCCACATATGAGAAAATTCAGCCTAAAATTGCTCAAGAGCATCCTTGTGAAGAAACTTCACAAGTTTATTTGATTGATCATGTTGAATCTCAAGAGTGTTGTTATGACAGGCAAGACACACTAAAGCAGGAAGATGATAATATCAAAGAGGATGAACTGGTTTATCAAATTTATCTTTGTGAGCAAGAGATGGAGGACCAAAAAAGGCAGCATGAAGAGCAACTTGCAAAGGTGATGGCAACAAAAAATGAGCAAATGAAGGCTTTATCAGTTCAATTTTAGAAAGATCAGATTCTTCTAATGCCTGGTTTTGGCCAAGCACCTCCAGTAATAGTAGCTTCTCCTACCAAAGAAAAGGTAACACATGTAGATAATGTTCAATATGAAATGCAAAAAAGATGGTTTGAAGAAGAGCTTCAACAATAGATCACTACAAAGGAGATGCAGATGAGGTTATTATCTGCCAATCAAGAGACTTCCAAGATCAAAATACCAAGTTTCAATTATAGTGAGTCTTCTAAATCTCCTAATTTTAAAATTTCTATTTTTAGGAGTCCTCAATCATTTCAATAACCTATTATTGAACAAGTGCATCCCTATAAAAAGATCATTCAAGAAGATCCCATCCCGAATCAACCTATTAAAGAAGAGCCTCACAGATTTGTGTTCCCAAATTTTAGACAACCTCTTTTAGTTCAAGAGCCTCAACAATTCATTCCTGGAGAACCCATTGATATCTTGGTTCCTCAATATATTCAAGTTGAAGATCAAGAAAAAGAGGTACTTAGTGAAAATAAATTAGACCTCTCACCTATTAAGATGCATGCTTGCGATATTCAAGATGATAGGTTAGATCTATTACAACAAAAATAAAAGGTTATAAATGAAGAACTATAGGTTCAAAATCCAGAAAAGGTTGATAATTGCGAAGTTCTAACTAATTTGTTTGATGAGCTGCCACTTTTTGTGAAAGATGAGGAAAATGAACTTCCTATTGTAGCCATACCAACTTCACCACAAAAAGAAGAGGTTCAAAACATTGTTGTTTTGATTGCACAAGAGAGCTGCAATAAGATATCAAACAATCCTCTTCCTCAATAGATTGAAAACAATAATGAAGAGGACTCTTTCTGGGATGATTTAGAGGAAAAAAAAAGCAGCATTGTTGAGCAAGTTCAGGAGGTTGATCTGGATGCAAATTTGGTTCAGGCAGAGCAATGAAATTAGCAAGACACCGATTTCCAAGATATGAGTGCTGAAAACAATCAGCAAATTACAACAAACAATACTCAGCATAGTGAAATTGACCAAGAAGTGAGTATTTTCTCAAACATCATTGAAGATGTTTGTTCTAATCTTGCTGATAACTTGCTACCTTTGGAAAAAAAAAAAATTGATCAGCATACTCAAGTGGAGGAAATAGTTATGGTTCAAGATATAGTTAACCAAGAAGAAACCAACAAGGGGAGCCCAAGCTTTGTTCATGTAAGGGGTTGTCCTATAAGATATCATTCCATATTGGAGACCAAAAAGACAATACAAGATGAGCTTATGCCAAAAAATGAAGCTTCAGTAAAAGGTTATCATCTTACTTATAACCTCACAAATAGTAGTATATATGAGCAAACAAAAGAGGTAGGCCACATTATTTTCATACTTACAATAGTCTTACAACATTATGTGAGGGACCTCTTCGTACTATATTTCTTCTCAGTTGTTCATAAGATTTTGAAACATCCTAAGCTGGGAAGGAAAAGATGTTATTTCTCAAAACCAGTGAATGGTTTTGTATAACCAGGTTTCACACTTAGTTAGGGTAGGATAGAGTAGTTTTCCAGTTTGAGTTCATTTTTTAGGTTTGTTTTTTCAAGAAGTGTAGTTTACACAGCCTACGGGCTTAGTTGTATGCAGAGCCTTTGTAGTTTCCTTTGAAGTTTTATTTAGAATGTTGAGATGCAATTCCAAATTTTGAGGAAGCAAAATTGACTCAATCCCCAATGGATATGCTAGGCTACTGGATTCTATTGTTTAGCAGGAAAACACCCCTGAGAGGTTGCCAAAAATGTTACCAAAATTTTGCACATGCCAAATTTGGTGCCTTAATGAAGCCTTGCATTCATTCTGCAAAGATCAAATCATGAACTAGGAAGAAATGCACTATTTTTTCTAACTTGTTTGCTTCATGTGGAGATACAAGAAAGTAAGACAACATGTGAGTTAAAATGTAGCTCCCATGAGGGTTGAGCTCAGCATGTTGTAGACCACCAAGATATTTATGCTCCATTGCAGATGAAATAGCATGGCCTATTAAAACCTTCAAGCAAATTCATGTTGGCAAGTGTATTGCCGAATCCCCTGCATAGCTCATGAAAGGCCAAAAGAAGCTCAGAGCAAATGCAATTGGCCTATGTAAAGTTTTTACTTGTGTGCCAAAAAGGGTTTTTAAAAGTCCTTAGAGTTTCCAAGCGGTTTCAGCCTCTAGGCAGGAGGACTTTTTATCCCACATTGGTCATGTAGAGAGAGTTTAACAAATTTTAATATAAGATCACATATAACTATAGTGTCAAATCTTATGGGCTTTTGGAAAGAAGAGGAAACTCGTGGCCTAGTGGACCCCATGCACACACATCTCAAGGCATCCTATTTTTGTAACCGACTGGCGAGAGGACACTAAAGAGAGAGCAAGTTGAATAAATATCAACGGTGGTCATAGAGATCTAACGACTATCGCTTTGTCATGATGGTTAGATGGTCATTGGATATCACCTTGACTTGGTGACTAATGGCATGGCAGAATAGAGAGTATAAGACCAAAGACAGGTGGCATACAGGTGGTGGTCCAGTGGCTGGTGACACGGCATGAATGGGTGACATCAAGCAGATCTTGGCTGCGATGAGTCCTAAAAAAGTTTCACCGAGGGCTCAGTTTCATCGACATAATAATATCGATGAAACTGTAGGTTTGAGGAGACTGGTAAGCAACTCGCCAAAGGAATACTTTGGCCAAAAGAATGAGATCCGACAGAGCAAGATGCATGGTAGGCCTGGCAGACAAGTGGTTCCCAGGGGGATCTCATGAGCCAATCAGAGGGTGACACATGTTGACCTGCAGCACAAGAGAGAAGATCAACTAGGGTTAAAGGTGGAGAAAATTAAGAGAAGATCAACGTTATTCTAAAATATATTAGGACTATCATAAAGTGGATCCTCCAGAAAATTAGAGACCGACACATGGCAAAATTCTACAGATGAGCAGATGTCTATATTTTTAAGTCAACTTTGAACTTGAACTTTGAACCGGTTCAAATTGGTTCAATGCTTCAAAATGGTTCAATGATTCAAAGTTCATTGGTTCAACACTTCAAAATGGTTCAATGGTTCAAAGTACATTATCATCGCTCATTCCCATGGGCCCAGGATGAAGAAAGAAAACAAGTAGAGATAAAAGCAAATGGTGGGGCCCGCTAGAAAGTAAATGAAAAGTTAATGCAAGCGGCCATGGTTCATGTAGGAGATCTAGTGGCTGGCAATAAAAATTGCATGGTGGACTCAAAACTGATTGTTTGAATGGTGAAAAGCCCGCCAAGCAAGGAAATAATTTCTACATGAAAGATTAATGCAAATTCTTACTGATTATCAGAATATCCAAGTTTTACATACCATTGGAAAGCTCGCAAAATAGGAAGATCATTTCCACAATCATTTTTTAATAGAAGTTTCAACACGAAGAGTAGTTGCCAGAGAATGCATAAAATTTTTCTCAGTGGGATTTCTTTTTAATATAGTCACAGTTCAATTCATCATGCAACTTTTGCATGGGGATAACTATTCTACGCATTTAGATATGTAGATTTTTAAATAGGAGTATCAGTGGTAGTCCTTTTGAGCAGTAAAGATTATTATTTTACAATATTGTCGATGATTTTTTTTGCCATTTTTGGGGTAGATTCGCCCAAGGCTTTTCTCATGCGGTCATTTTAGGATTTTGAAAGGGATTCATCATGATTTCTATATATTCATTCTCTCCTTTTTTTCCTCTGGTTCTTTCTTTTTTCTTACACATACAACAAAAAGCATTGTATCTCAACACTTTTTTTCAGTTTTCAGCTTTGTAATAGAGATTATTTTCAATTTCCTTGTCAATTATTTCTTATTTTTTCATTGTCAGATGAATGATTTGACAAATTTATTGTGATTTATTTTTGAATCCTTTTCTTTGTCTCATTTATGCTTTGTAGAAATAGGAAGATTTCATAGTAAATTCAGGTTGTGGGTTGTGTTCATTTGGTTTCTAGTTCTTTGCATGTTGTGAAAAGTCACTTTTCCTACATGCAAAAGTTGGATAACTTCGAGCCTTCACATGAAATTTTTATGAATTTCATGATCTTTTTTGATTCATGAGATAATTTTTGGGTCTTATTGCAGCTGGTTATAGTTTGAGGACAACAAGTAGAACTGCATCACTTTGGTGTATCACCTCCATTAAGATAGGTTTTTCATTACATGCAAGACTTATACCCTTTTCCCATAGGAAGTTAGTGTAGGAGATCCATTAGAATAGGAATTTGACTTGATCTCTAGAGATTCACTTTCACTTTGCACAACCCACAAGCTTGAAGGTGTTTCCATGTTTCACAGGATTGCTTGTTTTCGAACTTAGCATCATGGGTGCAATCCTCGATGGCAATAGTTACAGTAATAATATTACAACAATATCAATGATATTATTACCGGTTCAATTGACATCAATGACAACATAACATATCATTAATTCAATCTTCATGCAAATTCCAACAATCTCCCCTTTGTCATTGATGGCAATCCAAATATCAATACCATTGATTGCTATGGGATTTTGAATAGGAATCCTAGTTTACATTACCAAGTATTCACATGGTCTCTCTGTCTTCAGCCTGTCGCTAGTTTTATTTCCCGTAATCACATAATTCTTGTCCCCCTTTGACAACAATTCCAAATTGAAAGTAAAACATGTAATGTCAAATTTTCATTGTGCATCGACAACATACTGGAACTTGATGCTCCTCCTGTGTAATACATCCACTTCTACACCAATCCTTGAAAAATTCTACAAGTAGCTCTGAGACTGATGTAATCTACCTCATTCTTAACTGACTCCATGAAGAGGGACAACCCCTAACTAACTTCTAAGATACTCAAATGTAGTCTTAGGTAGAGATTTAGTAAAAATATCTGCAAGCTGCTCCTTGGTAGAAACATGCTCTAAGATCACATCTTTACTCTAAACTTTTTCCCTCAAGAAATGATACTTCAAATCAATATATTTGGTTCATGTGTGTGAAATAGGGTTCTTGGAAATATGTATGGCACTTGTATTATCACATAAAATCTTTATAGGTTCTGAAATCTTCATCTTAAAACCTTCCAAAATGTGCCTCATCCAAATAGCATGTCTGTGGTTCATGTAAGTTGCAACATACTCAGCTTCAATAGTAGATTGTGAAGTACAACTTTGCTTCTTACTACTCCATGAAACAAGCCTTCCTCCAAGAAAAAATGCTCCACCGGTTGTGCTTTTATGGTCATCAACATTTCCTGCCCAATCTGCATCTATGTACACCTTCAATTCAAAATTTCCACCATATAGATACCATAACCCATTATCAACAATACCTTTCAAGTATCCAACAATTCTTTGAGCTATGTCTGGTCTGCTATGAACAACATAGTGCAATTTACCAATCATTGATCTGTATTCCCATCTCATCAATAGATTTGGACTCATCTTCCTTGGAAAACATAGAACCTATAACTATAGGTGTGGCAACTAGTTTACAGTCACTCATGCCAAATGTCTTCAAGAATTCCTTCACATACTTAGACTGTGTAATGAAAATACCATTCTTCATTTGTTGTATTTGCAAGCCTATGAAATTTTTATTTCCCCCACTAAAGATATTTCAAATTCATTTTTCATTTCATCTACAAAACTGTTGCTCATGTCAACATTACCTCCAAATATGATATCATCAACAAATACTTCGGTGACTAGTATTTGAACTCCTTTAGATTTGAGATAAATGTTACTATCATCACTCATTCTTAGAAAGCCTATCTTCATCAAATGTGTATGAAGCCTTTCATACTATGCTCTCAATGCCTTCTTTAATCCATATAAAGCTTTATGCAATCTGCATACCATATCTTTCTTATCCGTCAAAGCATAACTATCTGGTTGCTCAATGTATACTTCTTCTTCAAGTATCCCATTCAAAAACACTAACTTAACATCCATCTGGTATACCTTGAATTTCTTGTGTGCAGAAAATGCAAGTAAAGTTCTGACACCTTCCACTCTTGCCACTGGTGCAAAAGTTTCCCCATAGTCTTCTCCTTCCTCTTGTGCATAACCTTTGCATACCAACCTAACTTTGCTGCAAAGCACAACACCATGTTCATTCAACTTGTTCCTGAAAACCCACTTAGTCACTATCACATTTTTTATTTACTGGTCAAGGTACTAGGGTCAATGTGTTGTTCTTCTCAATTTGATATAATTCCTCCTCCATAGCTTTAACCCAATGATCATCACCAAATGCCTCCTTAGCAGTTATTGGTTCAATAGTGGAGATCATGCAAGAATTCTCTCTAATTCTTCTTCTGGTTAGAACTCCAACATCCTCATCCCCAATAATCTCTTCAAGATTGTGATTCAATCTCACATATCTTGGAATAATATGATCATTATCCTTAGGTTCAATTTATTCATTATCATCATCTTCTTCTAAATTTATCTATTTCGATTGGATTGATACATCAATATTTGCTTTGTCGGTTTCAGATTTAACAGTTTCTAGTTCCAAAATAAAAATACAAGGATCTTCATCCTTTTTCTCTGAACTGGTTCCTTTTGAGACTTTAGGAAACTCATCCACTCGAACATTAGCACTCTAAACAATTCTTTGTGTCCGGTTGTTAAAACACTTGTAGGCCTTACTCTTGGTGGAATATCCAAGAAATATACCTTCATCACTTCTAGCCTCAAATTTTCAAAATATAATCACCTCTCTTAATAAAACATTTGCTTCTAAATATTCTAAAATAACTAATATCAGGTGATCTACCATGCCAATATTCATAAGAAGTTTTTTCCCTACCTCTCTTTACCAGAATTTGGTTTCTTGTGTAGACAATTGTGCTGACAGCTTCTCTCTAGAAAGTTTTTGCTATGCCTCCTTGTATCAATATCATCCTAGCAGTTTCAACAACTGACCAGTTGTTTCTCTCTATGATACCATTCTGTTGTGGTGTCCTTGGTTCAGAAAGTTTCCGCTTGATACCATTTTCTTCACATTACCTAGTGAATTCCTTAGAAGTAAATTCACCTCCTTGATCTATCCTCGGACACTATCTTCTTACCACTCTCTTTCTCAGCTAAGGCTCTAAATTCCTTGAACTTGCCAAAAGCTTTAGTCATATCCTTCAATAATGTGACTGACATCATCCTTGAGCAATCATTAGTGAAGATCATAAGATATTTGTCACCTTGAATACTTTTTGTTCTTATTGGTCCACAAAGATCTGTATGAACCAAATCTAACAAATGGTCTGCTGAAAAATATTTTCTTTTGAAAGTTGAGGATGTCATCTTTCCCAATTGACATTCTTTGCACAAAGAATTAATCGGTTTGTCTAATTGAGGTAGACCTCTCAATGTCTTGGACTTACTCACTTTAACAATGTTATCAAAGTTTAAATGACAAAATATCCTATGTCAAAGACAACTATCATCTATCTTTGCAATTAAATAGTTATTGACTTTATGATTAAGATGAAATAAGTTACCTTTAGTTTTCTTTCCAATTTCAATTAGTTCACCTTTATTGTCATAGATTTTGCACATACCATTTTAAAATTCCAATGGGTATCCTTTGTCATTGAGTTGTGCCACACTCAAAGATTGTGCTTTAAACCTTCAACCCAATAGACATCATTTGTACTTCTCTTTCCATTAAGAGAAATAGTTCCCTTACCTTTAACCATGCAGGGTGAGTCATTACCAAATCTTACAACTCCGCCATCAAATTACTTTAGAGAAACAAATTTGCTCCGATCACCAGTCATGTGATGTGAACAACCACTATCAATGATCCAATCATCAGAGTTATCCATCCTAGATACTAATGCCTTTTGGTCTGGCATCTCTTCTTTAATGGCTACAAACATGATGTCTTTATTAGAATCACCATTAGATTCCTCATCGGTGATACCACCATCAACAACAGTAAGACAATCTCTTTTGCCTTTACCCTTGTACTTCTTGAATTTCTCTTGCTTGTGCTCATTATCACCATTAGGATAATTAGCAGCAATGTGTCCAATATTGTTGCAAGCAAAACATTTCAAAGGTAATTTGCCTCTATATTTACTTGTACCTCTAGGCAACTGCTTAGCCAACAATGCTTCAAGATCAACTAGACTATCTTCATCATCAGCTTCTCTATTAGATCTGGATTCATAACTGTGACTGGCATCTCTACTTTTTCTCATAGATGGGTTAGAAATAGAAGCCCTAAATGCAGACTTAGAATTTTGTACACTACCATCATAACCATTTAATTCAAAAGCAGTAAGCTTGCCAATGATGGAGTCAAGAGTTACCTTAGTTTTGTTAATGAACTTTAGCTCCTGAATAGCTGCGACTCAAATAGCATAGACCAGTAGCATGGCTCTTAGTACCTTACTGATCACTATGGAATCTTCCACTTTACCTCCTGTACTGTTGATTTCACCGACTATCTCTTTTATCCTTTGACCATACTATTGGATATTCTCACCTTCAGCCATCTGCATGTCATCAAATTTTCCTCTTAGACCCTCCTCTTTAGCAATCTTAACATGTTCATCACCGATATAAATATCTTCAAGTTTTTTCCATACCTCATATGCAGTTTCAAGACCATGAAAATCTACATATTCTGCATCAGACAAAGAACTGATAATAGCTTCCAATGCTTGATAATTTTCCTGTTTCTCTTTCTTTTGATTATCAGTCAACATCCCAGTAGGTGCAATATACTTTGTATCTATATGATCCCAATACTAGCTTCCCAGACTCTTGATATAAATTTTTATTTTGTCACTCCATATCCTATAGTTCTCTCTATTAAACTTTGGACCTTCCTTCTTCATCATGATCTAGCATATCTTTACCTCAAGTTTTTAGGCTTAGACCTTAGAGGACCTATAATTCTCTAATACCAATTGATGGTATGATGAAATAATATGTATCCGGTCAACTACTGAGAGGGGGGGGGGGTGAATCAGTAGATAGAAAAACTGATACAAACTTCACCAATCAATATCTCAAAGTAAACTTAGAACTAAAAATGAAATAAACTTTGTCAAGATAAAAAAATCATAAGATAAACTTGTTACCTGTTATCACAATTTAATAGTAAACAACTTCTTCATAATGCTTCCGGTTATTATGACTTATCAGAATAGTCTAGTTAAGTAATCAACCATGAAAACATTCACCACTTGACACAAATATTTTTGATGTGGAAACCCAAATAGGTAAAAATCGCAATGAGATGAGACTCACAAGATAATATCTGAACTCTTCTGAAGTTCGCCTTGTTAGGTGTCATGCCCAAAATTTAGGGCAAGAATGCGATAAATTTTTTTTTAAATAACAACTAAATAACAATAAGTTCGCTAACACAAAATGCACTAACCAGTTTTGGTCTTAACTATGTTTAAAATGAACTTTATCTACTAACTTAAATAATGAAAATAATTTAAGATTAAGTACGGATTAAAATGGACTAGCTTTATTGTCGCTCAATCTATTTAATTTATAATTAAATATCAACTTCATTAATATTCAGTTCATAAACATTCAATCTATTTAAATTTAAAACAAATATTAACTTCATTAATATTTATTTCATGAACACCTAAATCTATTTAAATAAAAAAAAAAATATTAATTACATTATTATTTAGTTCCTAAAACTTCTCAATCTAATTAAATTTAAAATAAATATTAACTTCACTAATATTTAAACAACTCAACTGATTTAAATTTAAAGTCAAATATTACTTCATTATTATATGATTTCATCACATCTCAATCTTTCAAAATTTAAAATTAAATAACTCAGTCCTATATATATATATATAAATAATATTATATATATATAATAATAATATATATTATACCTAAAAGGGTTTACCCATGCAAACCCTAACCCTTATTTATTCTATAAAATAAGCCCCTTATTTTATTTTAATATTATTAAACATATTTCACCCTAGCCCTAACCGGCTAGGGTTTTCTTTATTTCTGTTATGCAGGGCCGAAAGAAAAAGGTCGGCAGCCATGGCGGAGGGTGGGGTTGCTGCCTTTCAAAGGGCACATGATACACAGGGGGGGAGAAGGAGGCGACGGTGTTTCCCCATGGGCACCGCTCACTGTGGGTTACCACAGTGGCGGCGACCACTGTGGTCGCCCACAGTGGTCGGAGCCATGCCATCCCACTGTGTTAAACACAGTGGGTCCGACCGATACCAAGGTCTCTTTTCTTTTTATTATTTTTTTTTGTGTGTTTTATTCAAAACAAAATATAATTTGTTATATATATATATATATTTTAAAATATAATTATATATTTATATATATATATAAATATATATATTTATATATATATATATACACATATATATTTCATTATATATATATATATATATGTATATATATATATAAATAAATATATTCATAGCATTTTTATATACATGCAGGCATAAATACCTTATTTTTATTTTGTTGACCATTATTCTGATTTTAGATAGAAAAATATAAATAGATTAATACTTTCCTAATTCATTCACAGCAAGGGTATTTTTTTTTTCTTTTAAAACCAAAATACTTTATTGCTAAAACATAGATGTACTAAATTAACCTTAGATTTATCTTCTGCATAAAGAAACTGACTGAATTAAATTAATTTTATATAGCAAATTTAACAAGTTAAAATTTCACATTTACTAGATGAAATATCTATTTAGATACTAACTTTCTGAAATAAATGAAAGAATAATTTTCCAGGAAATCAATAATTTTAATAGCAACTTAACAAATCCACAATATACTAAATTGAAACTATAGAAATAGAAAAGTAATACTTTAGATTTTATTTCTGCAACTAATTATGAAATATTATTTTCTGCAACTTTCATTATCTAGAATCTATAAACTTAGATCATGTAACTTGGAAGACTAAACTGCAATATTCACATTTCAAGCAACATGCATACAATCATCAAATCCTTTCTTCATTCCCTGGATTTATTTCACTAGTATATAGGGGTAAAATGAATTCAGTTGCTTTTCCTTTTTTTTTTTTATAAATATAGGCACAATAATCATTAAAATTCAGAATACAACACTTTAGAAAACTGAATCCAGATTCATTCTTTTCTGCTTTTACAATATAACAACTAAACTATTACATTTCTAGGAATTCCTTCAAAAGACACTATAGCCATTATACAAATAGGTCACTCAAATGAGGACATTTTAACTCAGAATAATACATATTTCCAAAAGAATTCTACAACAAATAATTTCATCAAACTTTCCACTTGTCCTAATCCCTTGCTTCCAACAACCTGCAAATAAGATCAAGGATATGACCATGGAGAGCTCACCTCCCAGCCTAGGCTAATTGGTAGCCACCCCCGAGCTCGGAGGACCAAGCCCTAGATGGGAAACAAACATGCAAACACAAAAGACAGAATGCACACAAATACAAACACACTCCCATCCCAGCTACACTGCACCACACTTTGGTGATGACCTTTTTAAGGGTGGTAGTGGACCAATACCCTGAGGAGAACTACAAGTATGGAAAACATGTAGCCACCTCATGGCACAACAAATACATCAAGAATTGCAACCCCTTATTCCTTATGCCCCTCAAGGCATTCTAGCCTTATTTCCCTCCTTATGACCCCCATTGCACAAACAGGCCATGCAGCAAGGGTCACACAAAAATCCCTTGTTATTGCTCTCATAATGAGAGTCTCTCACTCGAGGGTTGTCACTGCTACCACCCACAAGATCCTCCTCTCTCCCAAGAGTAAGAGGTCTTGAAGACTCCCAAAAACACATACAAAACATAATACAAAAGACCAAATGAAATCCTCAAAAAGGACATACAAGGAAACAGATTTCTTACACCAACATACTTTCAAACACATGCAAAAAGAAGTCATTTTAAGAAGAATGTAACCAACCTTAATCTGCCCAAAGGTAGGTTAGTATTGTTGAGGATGAGCTGCCCAATTCCACGGATCTTCTCCTCCTACCCTTAGCCAAAATTCACTATTCCAAATCTATTCTATTCCTTTCAAAATTTCTCTTGTCTCCAAAAATGGAGAGTGGGTGATTACCCTCAAATTTTCAAATTCTTGCTTAAGAAGCTCATTGTGAGAGTTCTCACAAGTTTCTAAAAACTAAAGAGGAAGGTAAGATAGAATGGGAAAGGGAACTCTCATTCCAAAAGGAAAGTTTACAACTAGGTTCAATCTTCTAATTTCAATTTTCACACAACTCAGAAAATTCAATTTTTTAGGGTGTCTAAAAGGTCACTTAGGAGTAGAAACTTGCCTAAAATTACCCCTAAACCTTAGGTATACCCTATGGCCTTTAGGAAACCTTATTAAACTACCCCTAGGTGTTCATTTAACCCATTTTAAACCCCTCTGAAGTTTATTTTCGGGTCAAACCTATGTTGACCACCCCAAAGATTCTTTACTCAAGGTATTTATGACATCACATTACATTAATTGAAAAAGCTATAGTTGAACACTTTCCCACCAAGAGACAAAAATAAAAATCTAAATTGAAATCCACACATGTGTCAAGTGACACAAAGAAAACACTTTTACAATATAATACATGAAATCGTCTCTTGTGGATTTTACAAAAATCAATTAAATAACACTTAACACACATGCATCATATACTGTTACGAATAAAATACAACACAAATGGGGTGTTGTCTCTCCAAATAGACAAACCCTAGCTTACGAACATACATAGGTCTAGGTTTGGTTCTCCGTAATATTTCCATGGTCACATGGATAACTTCTTGCGCATGTCAATTTACACATTAGTACTTTCAAATATCCACATATAATATAATTCAAAGGAATACTAATACACATCATCACTGGCATATAATTTACATCTGAACAAATTAAATACATCCTTTATCCAAGCAATTTTCACATAAGCAATTCATCCTAATTCTCATAAACTTAAACATACATCATAGTTCTATTATCATAGTAAAGTCCTGCAAATTCAATAAAGACATTTATCACTAAAATTTCATCTTATTCAAAAATCATGTAGTGTTCTATCTCATAAAGCATATAAATAAATCATCAATATATAGCAATGTTATCCAAATCCTGAAATCATATAAGTTATAAATCCCAAAATGCATCAAAATAAAGTATCTGTAATAGTCTCAATATAAAAACCACTGAAACGTCAGACTGAGTTGAGGTGAGGCCTCACACCCTCCCCCTCTAGGCATGTACTTCCTCCTGGAGTTCATCAAAGAGGTGGTGGTACTCTGATCTCATACGTGCTGCGTCCTCCCATGAAGCCATAACCTCATCATAGCAATCCCACTGGACCCTAACCTACTCCAGCTCTCGATCTCGAAGGGCCAATGTCCGACATGTCAAAATGTGAATGGGATCGAAAGCTAGCTGCCCATCCGACTCCACCTGCAAGGCATCCCAATCTAAAATATTAGACTCATCATAGATATATTTCCTCAAAATGGATACATGAAACACATCGTGGATGCGTGACAGGCTAGGTGGCAATACTAAACGGTAGGCAATTGGGCCTATCCTCTCAAGAATCTCAAAAGGTCCTACAAAGCGAGGTGTGAGCTTAGAACCCTTTCCGTAATGGATTGGACTCTTATGTGGTCGCACTCTCAAGAAGACTCTATCTCCAACCAAGTAGCTATGATCTATGCTCTTTGCATCCGCATATTTCTTCTATCTATCCTGAGCCTCTCTAAGACACTACCTAATCAAATTCACCTATTGTTCCATATCCCAAACTATCTCAAGACCAATAGCAACTCTGTCCTCTATGCAATCCCAACTCAAAGGCGTCCTGCAAGGCCTTCTGTATAATGCCTGATAGGGTGGCATCCCCAAAGAAGTGTGATGCCCATTGTTATAGGAAAACTCCACTAAGGGAAGATACTCCTCCCACCGGGTCTAATGATCCATGAAGTACATGCAAAGCATATCCTCTAACACCAGATTGACCCTCTCTGTCTGACCATCTATTTCTGGGTGATAGGCTATACTGAAATTGAGCTTAGTGCCCATAGCTGCCTGTAATGACTTCCAAAATGAAGAAGTGAAAAGAGGATCCCTGTCAGAAATAATCTTGTAGGGCATGCCATGAAGTCTGACAATGTCTCATAAGAACACCTATGCTACTGCTCAAGCTGTGAATGTAGTACGGATTGGTGAAAAGTGGGCCACTTTGGTCAACTTGTCAACTATCACCAAGATAGCATCATGGCGACGAGAAGACATAGGAAGACCAATGATGAAATCCATGGATATAGTATCCCACTTCCACTCTGGTATAGCATGAGACTGGAGCAACCCACCTAGATGGAGGTGCTCCTCCTTTACTCTCTGACACTCGAGGCATCGATCTACTATCTCAGCAATGAGCTGCCACATTCCTGGCCAATGATATAACTGCCTCAAGTCAGCATGCAACTTTTTAACTCTAGGATGCGCTGCATAAGGAGCTCTATGAGTGTTTGTGACAATGAACTCTCACAATTCCCTGGAGGAAGGTACATAAATGCACCCTCTGTGGCATAACAATCCATCGGACTCCAAAGAATAATCCACATATTTCCCCTCTAGAGTAACCTGAGATCGTATTACCTGACCAACCTCTACATACCATCCATCCTCTGGCAAGTGCTATAGTATACGGTCTCTCAAATCCGTGCCCATAGATATGGTGTAAACCTCATGACGTCTCCTACTCAAAGAATTTGCAACTACATTTTCCTTTCCTTTGATGTAGTGAACGTCAAAATCATATTCGCACAAGAACTCCATCCATCTCCTCTGACGTGCATTAAGGTTCGGCTAAGTGAAAATGTACTGAAGACTCTGATGATCTAAATGTAGCTCAAAGTGATGACCTAAAAGGAAGTTTCTCCACCTCACAAGTGCATGCACTACTGCTGTGAGCTCAAGGTCATGAGTGGGATAATTAAGTTCATGAGTCTTAAGTTTCCTAGACTCGAAAGCTATGGCCCTACCATCCTGCATAAGAATTGCTCCTAAACCCTCTAGTGAAGCATCTGTACAAACCATGAAGTCAGCTGTGGGATCTAGTACAACAAGGATAGGAGCACTAGTAAGTGCCTTCTTGAGTTCTTGGAAGGCCTTCTCACACTTCTCTATCCACTCAAATTTCTTCCCTTTACACTGAAGAGAAGTAATAGGATGTGCGACTCTAGAGAATCCCTCGACAAAATGTCGGTAATACCCTACTAAGCCCATGAAACTCCAAACCTCTGTCACACTAGTTGGTGTTGGCCAATCCATAATAGCCCTAATCTTTGATGGGTCAATTGAGATCCCATCACCAGAAATAATGTGCCCAAGGTACTTGACCTCTAATCAAAAGAAAGCACACTTTGACAAACTGCCAAACAACTGGTTATCTCGCAAACACTGCAATACCTGTTTCAGGTGCTCCTCATGCTCCTTCTCATTCTGAGAATATATTAGTATATCATCGAGAAACACAATAACAAAATGGTCCATAAATGTACGGAATACCCCATTCATGAGGCTCATAAAAATTGTTGGGGCATTCGTAAGTCTGAATGGAACTACGGCGAGCTCATAGTGACCATATCTAGTGCGAAATGCGGTCTTGTGGATATCACTCTCCACTATTCTTAGCTAATGGTATCCTGACTTCAGATCTATTTTGGAAAAGACTTTGGCACCCTGAAGCTGGTTGAATAAATCATCAATTCTGGGCAAAGGATATTGGTTCTTGATGGTTACTTTATTTAGCTACCGATAATCCATACATAATCGGAGAGATCCGTCTTTCTTCTTAACAAAGATGACTGGTGCACCCCAAGGGGATATGCTAGGATGAATATGACCCTTCTCAAGGAGTTCCTCAAGCTGTATTTTGAGTTCATTAAGGTCATTTGTGGTCATCCTATAAGGTGCTCTGGAAACTGGCTTGGCTCCTGGTACTAGGTCTATATGAAAATCAATCTCTCTACGGGGCGGCATTCCTGGTAACTCTGAAGGAAATACATCTAAATATCCCTTAAGGATAGGATGGTCATCAAGCAATGTTTATTTTTCTTCCTCTTCTCCTCTGTCACTGATAGTGATAGCAAAAAGTTGACATCCCTTTCGCATGCTCTGCTTAAGCTGCATTGCGGAGATCATACGAAGAGACACGGGCCTCTGAATCTTGGTGATAACTATGGGTGAACCATGATCATCCTCACACTGGATCTTTTTTAGGCGGCAATCCATCTTGGCTCTATGGGCATAAAGCCAATCCATGCCAAGTACTATACCATAAGATCCAAGTGGTGTCACTCTAAGGTCTACTAAAGTGGTGGTCTTGCCAATCTACAGTTGACATGCCCTAACCTCTGATTCCACTGACACTCTAGCCCCTGAAGCTAATTCCACTTCCCAACTGACACCTTGTCTAGTTGCCACTAGCCCGCAATGCTCCACAACCAATGGAGATATAAAGGAGTCAGTAGCTCCTAAATCAAACAAAATAGATACATTGTTACCTTTGATCATACCTACAGACTCGATGACCGTGGCCTGATGCTCAGCCTAGTGGTTGTCCACTGCTGCAAATACTCTATGGGACCTGCCCATATCACCAACTATCGGCTCTGAAGTGGCCATCTACTGATTCCCTACCATCTGACCCTAAGGGCAATCCCTCACCATATGCCCCATGGCTCCACATGTAAATCAAGCACCCCGTGCCTGAAACTGGGCGCCCTGAGGCCTAGAGAAAGCCTGACCTCCTATCCTACTGGATCCGCTATACCCACCCCTAGAGGACTGCTAAGTCCTCTCTGGAGGTGTGTACTGCACCTATGCTCTCTGATCATGTCTCTATCCTTGAGTCTGCCACTGCTTGGGCTTGGAGCCCTGCTGATACTGTGGAGGCTTCTGCCTCTAGTTCTGTGGTGTCTATTGTAGAGGAGGGGGTTTGGAGAACCCCTGAGAATTTTGGTTGTTTCCTTTCCAATGTGGTTTCTGGAATCCATAAGTCTGAGGTGTGGAATTTCGGTTCTAAAACCATTCCCTATTGTCCTGTGGTCTAACCTAAATTTCCTCGGCTATCAATGCTTTCTCCATGGCAACCCGAAGGCTCTATGGAGTGGACATCCTAACTGGCCCGACTATACCGACATTTAACCCTCTAATGAAGCGGTTTACAAGAAGTTTCTCGTCCTTTAGATAATCTACATAAGGCAACAACTCAAAGAATTTGCTCTCATATTGGGTTACTGATAAGCCTTTTTGTTGGAGATCGTGAAATTCGTCTATACAATGCTATCTGAAGTGTTCTAATAGGTACCTCTCATGGAACCTCTCTATGAATATCTCCCAAGTGAGAGTATCAGGAACTAATCCGCATTTGTACTCTTCCTATCTACACCAAGTGGAGGCTGACCCTCTCAACAAATGGACTGTGACATGTGCTTTTAGGTTGCTCTCGTAAGAATGCAATGCAAAGAACCTCTCAAAACTCAAAAGCCATGCCTCAGCCTCTACCCTGTCAGTAGAACCTCCAAAAGACAGTGACTGGAGGTGCATGACCTCCTTGATAAGATCCCTTAGATCCTAACGAGCTCTCTCAAAATAAACTAGTTCCACCACTGGAGGTGGTCCTGGCATTTGCATAGACTCTGGCTCATTTCCACCCTGACTCTCTATAGGAATAGGAGCTAGGCTCCTGCTTCATTCTCTATCAACTGATCTGACTCCTAGAGTCCTAATTTCTAACCTAAGGGTTCTCTACTGGAATCCTTTCCTGAACTATGCCAATAAGATTCTGTATTGCTTCTAAGAGGTTTCGATTAGGTTCATTTGGTTGTTCGGGAGGAGCACTTGGGTTCTCTTCTAGAACCGATGCCTCCCTCACTACCTCTTCGCATGCTATACGCACACGTCTAGGACCCTGTCCGCGCTTGCGCGCTTGTCGCATTGTCGGAGGCATCCTAAGAGGAAAATAAAGTAAAATAAATAATTAATTTCTTTAGAATAATATTAATTCAATTAAATTTAAATGTCTTATAGAATCAATTTAACAAAAATAATTTAAATAATCTAAGGCGAAACGTAAGTGGAGTAAGGTTTCTAGTGTGGAAACCTTGCTTTGATACCAAAATGTCATGCCCAAAATTTAGGGCAAGAACGGGATAAATTTTTTTTTTTAAATAACAATAAGTTCGCTAACACAAAATGCACTAACTAGTTTTGGTCTTAACTATGTTTAAAATGAACTTTATCTACTAGCTTAAATAATGAAAATAATTTAAGATTAAGTACGGATTAAAATGGACTAGCTTTATTGTCGCTCAATCTATTTAATTTATAATTAAATATCAACTTCATTAATATTCAGTTCATAAACATTCAATCTATTTAAATTTAAAGCAAATATTAACTTCATTAATATTTATTTCATGAACACCTAAATCTATTTAAATTTAAAGTCAAATATTACTTCATTATTAAATGATTTCATAACATCTCAATCTTTCGAAATTTAAAATTAAATAACTCAGTCTCATTCATATATATATATATATATATATATATATAATATTATATATATATATATAATATATATTATACCTAAAAGGGTTTACCCATGCAAACCCTAACCCTTATTTATTCTATAAAATAAGCCCCTTATTTTATTTTAATATTATTAAACATATTTCACCATAGCCCTAACCGGCTAGGGTTTTCTTTATTTCTGTTATGCAGGGCCGAAAGAAAAAGGTCGACGGCCATGGCAGAGGGCGGGGTTGCTACCTTTCAAAGGGCGCACGATACACAGGGGGGGAGAAGGAGGCGGCGGTGTGTCCCCGTGGGCGCCGCTCACTATGGGTTACCACAGTGGCGGCGACCACTGTGGTCGCCCATAGTGTCGACCTTAGGGCCGTCCACTGTGGGAGGCTACAGTGGTGCCGACCACTGTGGTCGCCCACAGTGGTCAGAGCCGTGTCGTCCCACTGTGTTAAACATAGTGGGTCTGGCCGATACCAAGGTCTCTTTTTTTTTTATTATTATTTTTTTGTGTTTTATTTAAAACAAAATATTATTTGTTATATATTTTAAAAATATATATATAATTATATATATTTATTTATATATACACATATATATATTTCGTTATATATTTATATATTTATGTATATATATATGTAAATATATATATATATATATATAAATATATATATAAATATATATATAAATATATATATATATATATATATATATATATATATATTTTCATAGCATTTTTATATACATGTAGGCATAAATACCTTATTTTTATTTTGTTGACCATTATTTTGATTTTAGATAGAAAAATATAAATGGATTAATACTTTCCTAGTTCATTCACAGCAAGGGTATTTTTTTTTTCTTTTAAAACCAAAATACTTTGTTGCTAAAACATAGATGTACTAAATTAACCTTAGATTTATCTTCTGCATAAAGTAACTGACTGAATTAAATTAATTTTATACAGCAAATTTAACAAGTTAAAATTTTACATTTACTAGATGAAATATCTATTTAGAAATTAACTTCCTGAAATAAATGAAAGAATAATTTTCCAAGAAATCAATTATTTTAATAGCAACTTAACAAATCCACAATATACTAAATTAAAACTATAGAAATAGAAAAGTAATAATTTAGATTTTATTTCTGCAATTAATTATGAAATATTATTTTCTGCAACTTTCATTATCTAGAATCCATAAACTTAGATCATGTAACTTGGAAGACTAAACTACAATATTCACATTTCAAGCAACATGCATACAATCATCAAATCCTTTCTTCATTCCCTGGATTTATTTCACAAGTATATAGGGGTAAAATGAATTCAGTTGCTTTTCCATTTTTATTTATTTTTAAATATAGGCACAATAATCATTAAAATTCAAAATACAACACTTTAGAAAACTGAATCCAGATTCATTCTTTTCTGCTTTTACAATATAGCAACTAAACTATTACATTTCTAGGAATTTCTTTAAAAGACACTATAGCCATTATACAAATAGGTCACTCAAATGAGGACATTTAAACTTGAAATAATACATATTTCCAAAAGGATTCTACAACAAATAATTTCATCAAACTTTCCACTTGTCCTAATCCCTTGCTTCCAACAACCTGCAAATAAGATCAAGGATATGACCATGGAGAGCTCACCTCCTAGCCTAGGCTAACTGGTAGCCACCCCCGAGCTTGGAGAACAAAGCTCTAGATGGGAAACAAACATGCAAACACAAAAGACAGAATGCACACAAATACAAACACACTCCCATCCCGGCTACACTGCACCACACTTTGGTGATGACCTTTTTAAGGGTGGTAGTGGACCAATACCCTGAGGAGAAATGCAAGTATGGAAAACATGTAGCCACCTCATGGCACAACAAATACATCAAGAATTGCAACCCCTTATTCCCTGTGCCCCCAAAGGCATTCTAGCCTTATTTCCCTCCTTATGACCCCCATTGCACAAACAGGCCATGCAGCAAGGGTCACACAAAAATCCCTTGTGATCGCTCTCATAACGAGAGTCTGCCCAAAGGTAGGTTAGTATTGTTGAGGATGAGTTGCCCAATTCCATGGATCTTCTCCTCCTACCCTTAGCCAAAATTTACTGTTCCAAATCTATTCTATTCCTTTCAAAATGTCTCTTGTCTCCAAAAATGGAGAGTGGGTGATTACCCTCAAATTTTCAAATTCTTGCTTAAGAAGCTCATTGTGAGAGTTCTCACAAGTTTCTAAAAACTAAAGAGGGAGGTAAGATATAATGGGAAAGGGAACTCTCATTCCAAAAGGAAAGTTTACAACTAGGTTCAATCTTCTAATTTCAATTTTCGCACAACTCAGAAAATTCAATTTTTTAGGGTGTCTAAAAGGTCACTTAGGAATAGAAACTTGCCTAAAATTACCCCTAACCCTTAGGTATACCCTATGGGCTTTAGGAAACCTTATTAAACTACCCCTAGGTGTTCATTTAACCCATTTTAAACCCCTCTGAAGTTTATTTTCGGGTCAAACCTATGTTGACCACCCCAAAGATTCTTTACCCAAGGTATTTATGACATCACATTACATTAATTGAAAAAGCTATAGTTGAACACTTTCCCACCAAGAGACAAAAATAAAAATCTAAACTGAAATCCACACATGTGTCAAGTGACACAAAGAAAACACTTTTACAATATAATACATGAAATCGTCTCTTGTGGATTTTACACAAATCAATTAAATAACACTTAACACACATGCATCATATATTGTTACGAATAAAATACAACACAAACAAGGTGTTGTTTCTCCAAATAGACAAACCTTAGCTTACGAACATACATAGGTCTAGGTTTGGTTCTCCGTAATATTTCCATGGTCACATGGATAACTTCCTGCGCATCTCAATTTACACATTAGTACTTTCAAATATCCACATATAATATAATTCAAAGGAATAATAATACGCATCATCACTTGCATATAATTTACATCTGAACAAATTAAATACATCCTTTATCCAAGCAATTTTCACATAAGCAATTCATCCTAATTCTCATAAACTTAAACATACATCATAATTCTATTATCATAGTAAAGTCCTGCAAATTCAATAAAGACATTTATCACCGCAATTTCATCTTATTCAAAAATCATGTAGTGTTCTATTTCATAAAGCATATAAATAAATCATTAATATATAGCAATGTTATCCAAATCCTGAAATCATATAGTTCTAAATCCCAAAATGCATCAAAATAAAGTATCCGTAATAGTCTCAATATAAAAACCACTGAAACGTCAGACTAAGTCGAGGTGAGGCCTCACACCCTCCCCCTCTAGGCATGAACTTCCTCTTGGAGTTCATCAAAGAGGTGGGGGTACTCTGATCTATTAGGGTTCCCACATATACTGAGAGGGGGGGGGGTGAATCAGTATCTGACCGGTAATGAAATTTTCTTAAAACTGAATATGCAGAATATAAAGTAACAATATATCGGTATGCAAGAATTAATGCAAATAACAGAATCAAAAGCATCCACATAAAAAGAACACCATAACACAAGATGTTTAACGAGGAAACCCGGTGTGGGAAAAACCTCGGTGGGATTTGTGACCCACAATATTCACTTACTGGCCAATAAGAGAATATTACTTACAATAGGGGCCTGCACATGTAGGAAGGCCAACTGCCTAGAGTTCACTGCTCAATAAGAAGTCACACTGACTTACAATGAGGATTTACACAAATCCAATATTATGTACTGCTTTACAATAGCATCTTCAGTGCTTGATTCAGTACCGGTTCTTGCTTTGTTCTTTACATATACCCTTGACCTACAATTCGCACATTAGGTCTGCCTTAAAATTTATTTATTGCTTTCTATCTATATCCTACAAATGCCTATAATGATCTCTTTTATATACAAGAGTCATTTTACAATTTGCCAAGTCAGATTACAATGATAAACAAAATATTACATATAAAAAATCTTGTCAGCCTCTATGCCGGTATACATATTTCCTTCTGTACCGGTGTACATCTTCTGTGCCGGTGCCGGTGTAGATTGATTTTGTTGATGCCAGAGCACTGTTTTGTTTGAGTAATGCTTTGTCGGTATAATGTCTTGTTGGTGCCATAGGATTGCAAGGTTGCCTGAGTAATGCTTTGCTAGTGCCATATGATTGTAAGGTTGCCATCAATGACAAAACCTTCAATCACACACAATGTCTCATTGGAGTGTCCATATGCCAACAATCTCCCCCTTTGGCATTGATGGCAACACTCATGAGAAATTTCAAAAAGATATCCAAAAATGTGAGAGCTCCCCCTGAGCATGTGATCCCTGTGTTTTGAATTTTCTCATCTACTAATCCCCCTTTGGCATCAATGACAAAGGTTAGTAGAATTTGTAGTTGTACTAATTCATAACCTCAACCTTGTAGTTGGGTAGTTATTATCTGAAGAATATCTCCCAAAATTAAGTTTATGCCATCCATAAACTTCTTGCTCTCCTTTATTGCTATCTCAGTTCTGTATACTATACTGGTGAGATGCTGCAAGTGCTCTGCCGGTGTTTTGCTACCCTGTGTTAGTGCCTCTGAGATTTCCTTATGCAGAGATGCTAAATAGTCCAATCTTGGACTTAGTTTAGATCTCAAAAATTTTGCCTTGTTTATTATTTTCTCTTTTTCTCTTTCTAATTTGAGCAATTCTTCCTCAAAATTTTTTATCTTTTCCTCAAAAACTGATAATGTATCGGGTGAGTTAACAAAATTATTAGCAAGTTTATTGATCTCTTCCTGTACCTTGCTCATCTTTTTGTCTACATCCGTGGTCAAAAATTTTATCTTACAGGTGTCTTTGTACAGAGTTTTGTACTCTTTCAATAAATTGCACAGTTCCGGTAGAAGTGTGTCAAATTCCTTGTTACACTTCTTTATTCCTTCCTCAAAGAATTTCTATTTCTCTTTTTCTACACTTTCCTTTACAATTTCTACCTTTGTTTGCTCAAAATTTCCAGAAATATATTTACAAAGTGTATCCAACTGGCCTAAAGAATCTTTGTTGGCTATATTACAATTGGGAGCTATTGATTTCAAAACTGGAATTGAATCATCTATCACTTTATATGCTTGTGAGCTATAATTAGTTGTTTTCTTGATAGATTCAAGCAATACCTCTGTTACATTTGATGGTGACCTAATAAACTAAGTGCCGGTTGAAGTGACCATGCTGGTATTGACCTCTAGTAGGTCTGTTTGTGTCTCCATCTCTTTAAGCACAGTTTTTCCTGCATCATTTCTTACCGGTGGGATCTGTTCTGGAGCCTTTAACTCTATCGGTTGCTCTGTTTGTGTTCCAGATTCCATCTTTTTCTCTGAATCTGCTACCGGTTGCTCTGTTTGTGTTCTAGATTCCATCTTTTTCTCTGAATCTGCTACCGGTTGCTCTTTGTTTCCTATTGTCGGTTGCTCTTTGTTATCGGATTTATCTATGGTATCCTTATCTACCACTATGTTGATTTTTTGAGTATCAACATTCACAGTATATAGGACTTTAGGATTAGGATTATTATCCTCTGTGTCCATGCTCTCAGCTGCCGGTTGATCTTCTGCAGTTGTTGTTTTTACCAGTGGAGTATTTAAAGGAGGTGGGGGTAAGTTGTCTCTAATCTTGATACTTGGTGGTCCACCAACTTTACCTTTCCCTTTGTCCTTTTGATATACCAGAATGGGCTTGGGATTCCTATATTCTTCTTGTTTTTCTTTTTCAACCAAGAATGTATCCCAACCATCTTTTGTTTTATTTCAAACTTCAATAACTCTACCTGCCATTAGTGATATTTGCCGGTGTGTAGTGGAAAAAATTGTCTAGTTGGCCAGAGCTATCAAATCATCAATTTCCTTAGGTGAGTTGACCGGGTATACTGCAAGTAATTTTTCTATTTTAATTTTCTTATCCAACTCAACTATTCCTTGCCTTTTGGCCTCAAGTCTTTTATATAATTCATTAGGAATTTCATTTAGGACTTGCATCAAAAACTTTTTATACATGTCCATGTGTAATATAACACTTTCCTCGACTTGTCCTTTCTCATCATCTGATAGGGTGTCATAGATTTTCCCTATGTTTTTCAATTTACCTTCCTCTGTGATCTCATTCAGTAATATGTCAAAAGGGGCCAAGTCAGTGTTTGTCTTGTTCTTCTTTTTAGGGGTCAGCTTTTTCTTAGGTGTGGCTTTCTTGACTGGAGACCTCACAGCTTGTTGCTTCTATCTTGTCCTTCTAGGTGAAGGAGTGGATACCGGTGAGGGGTCTCTTTTCCTAACAACTCTTTTGAAATTTGCTGGCATATCTCCTTCTGAGGAGGTATCTACCGGTGATAGATGAGTTTCGGGCTGTTGGGCTGCCAACTCTTCTTTTGTTATGCTAGTTTTCTTTAATACATCGTCTTTTATGGCTTTTTCTTGCCTGGTTCCTTTCCTCACAGATGCCTCAACTTTCTTTACTCTCTTTTTAGATTGAATTTGACTTTCGATGGTCTCAGCACTACCAAATACTTCTTCCTTTGGTTCATTGGGGGCTTCTAGAAGTGCTTTGGCATAAGTTTCCACTATGTGGTCATTTGTTTCATACCCCATCTCTGTAACCCAGGTTGTTCTTGGGATGATTGCTTCCATCCAAATCTCATCCTTTTTGATTACAAAGCATATATCATCCTTGTATTTGTTGATAATTTCTTGTGATAGTTTGATTCTTTTATTCATTCTGAGCTTTAGTGCTTGAAAATACTCATTGATATTCTTTTCTTTATTTTCACCCATGTTGTTGAATAAGTCAGACAATTGTCTTCTTACTGGTATGTCGAATCCAAAATCCTTATAGCCTATACCGGGAGCCTGTTTGGTTATATGTAACATTAAGCATACAAGCAAATTTCCAAATCTAAAGGTTCCTTTCTTATCCTTCTTGATTTTTGCCAAATTGTCAATTAACTCATCTTTTAACCATTCACAAATATCAATTTTTACATTGTCCTTAACCATGTCATAAGCACTTTTTATGCATAAACTGGAAATAGAGTTAAGCCTATTTGCATGAGTTGCTTTGTAACCTAGAATCATGCTAATGAATCTCACATTTGTATTGGTCACATCATTAACCCTCAATGATCTTTTGTCGGATGTTGCATCAGTTAATTTCATTACTAGGTCATTGGAGACCTTCTTGGTTTTGTCGGGTCTGGTACCGGTGGAAGGTAACCTTGTTACTGCTTTCACAACTACCTTTTTAATTTTATGCACTGAGTCAAGCCAAAATAATGAGCCATGTACCCTGCTAAGAACTATCCTAACCACTTCCTTGGGAAATTCAGGAATGCAGAGGATTTTAGTGAATTCTAGGGTTTCAACAATTTTATGTTCAGGTTTCACATTTCCGGCATTGTCACATATAATAGATTTATACATGTTTTTGATTTCTTCATCACCTAATTCCTCTATGTTGCAATGAATATACATTGTAGGGTCTTCTGCATAAACAACACCCTTTGGAATTTGGGAAAAAGCACCTGTGTTGTCATCTTTCTTAGCTACCTCGAGAACTAGCTGAAACACAGGCCTAGGTCATTTTATAACCTCGACAACTGTAGGGTTTGCTATGAATTCAGGTGCAGAGGAGGATGCCATGATGATAAATACCTTTTTCTACCTTTGGATGGATTGATTTCTAAAGTGCTTTGCCTCTTTGCTCAGAAATCTTCGTGCTCTCTGAAAGTTTGAATTCACAGTGAAATGAAATGGAGCCAAAAACCTTATTTTATAAAGTCTTTTCTGCTACCTACCACATTAATTATTTGTTGGCAATGTATTAACTCAACTTTATTTGCCAGTAATGAAGGATTTTCAACTTCTTTTCTCTAACCGAGGGAATAATAGCACATGTGTCATTAAATTGCCAAACCTTCAAGATAATTTTCTTCAATTTGATGAAGAACATCCTGCCGATGGAGCATTGCTCTGTCCTGCTAGTGGAGCATCATATTGTCCTGCCAGTGAAGCATTTGTTGGTTCTACTGGTGGAGGAGTAACCCCAATATTTAGATCACCTTTTCTAATCCATTGTTTTGAAAATTCTTGCTTAACCTCTTCAACCTTTTCCTTAGCTTTCAAGCTAGTACTTTTGTTATCTACCGGTGTACCTTTACTTCTACAGAATTTAGCAATATGACCAATCTTGTTACATGCATAACAAGTTACATTATTTTTCTGAATAGCTTTCCCATAATCTATGCCGATTTGTGTTCTACATTTATTTGATAAATGACCAAATCTTCCACAAACATAACATCTTACATTCATTCTGCGATTTTAAGAGTTATGACCAATTTTGTTGCATTTGGTGCATTGACCGGTGGGAGGATTGATGTTCTGATAATTCCTAGATCTACATTCATTTTCCTTATGACCATATTTATTACAGTTAAAGCATTTTCCATTGAATTTGTAAGTATTAGAGGGTCTTACCGGTTTGCTTTGATCCTGGGTATTTGCAGTACTGGAGCTTTCTCCAACTTCAAATCCAACTCCAGAAATTTCACCTTTGGGTTTTTGAGTCTTCAATAAGGTACCAAGTTCTTCTGAGCTTTTCTTGAATTTTTCTTTGTGTTGATTTGTAGTTTCCAATTCCCTTTCCAAGATCTCTTTTTGTCTCATTAGTTCATTCGAGTCATTTTGAGTATGCATTAGATCTGTCTTCAACATGTCATTTTCATAGCTAAGTCTTGTGTTCTCATTTGCTACATCACTTAGTCTTCTGGTCAACTCTTCTTCATTCTTCTTTTTGTCCTCAATCTCTTTGCAGAATCTCATATTTATATCCCGCATTTCATTTTTTGTTGTCATGATCTCTTGTTTCAATTTGCTTATCATATCATTTAGTGATTCCTTTTCATCATTTTCATTTTGCAATTTTTCACAAAGTTCTCTTCTCTTGTTTCTTGTAATAGTAAGATTTTCTTGAAGTGCCTGAATAATGTCCTGAGCTGCTTTTAAATCATCTTCTAATTTGATATTTTTCAACTTCTCTGCATCATAGTCAGTATAAGAGCTCCTTCAAGTTGCTTCATCAGATTTTCCATCATTACTGGTGTCAAGATCTTCCTCAAGCTGTTAGGCTTCTGAAAATAGAGGACCAAACTCTGATACCAATTGTTAGGGTTCCCATAGATACTGAGAGGGGAGGGTGAATCAGTATCTGACCGGTAATGAAATTTTCTTAAAACTAAATATGCAAAATATAAAGTAACAGTATACCAGTATGCAAGAATCAATGCAAATAACAGAATCAAAAGCATCCACATGAAAAGAACACCATAACACAAGATGTTTAATGAGGAAACCCGATGTGGGAAAAACCTCGGTGGGATTTGTGACCCACAATATTCACTTACTAGCCAATAAGAGAATATTACTTACAATAGGGGCCTACACATGCAAGAAGGCCAACTGCCTAGAGCTCACTGCTCAATAAGAAGTCACACTGACTTACAATGAGGATTTACACAAATCCAATATTCTGTACTGCTTTACAATAGCATCTTCAATGCTTGATTCAGTACCGGTTCTTGCTTTGTTCTTTACATATACCCTTGACCTACAATTCACACATTAGGTCTGCCTTAAAATTTATTTATTGCTTTCTATCCATATCCTACAAATGCCTACAATGATCTCTTTTATATACAAGAGTCATTTTACAATTTGCCAAGTCGGCTTACAATGATAAACAAAATATTACATATCAAAAATCCTGTCGGCCTCTGTGCTGGTATACATATTTCCTTCTGTGCTAGTGTACATCTTCTGTGCCGGTGCCAGTGTAGATTGATTTTGTTGATGCCAGAGCACTATTTTCTTCGAGTAATGCTTTGCCGGTATAATGTCTTGCTGGTGCCATAGGATTGCAAGGTTGCCTGAGTAATGCTTTGCCGATGCCATAGGATTGCAAGGTTGCCATCAATGACAAAACCTTCAATCACACACAATGTCTCATTAGAGTGTCCATATGCCAACATGATCTCATACGTGTTGCGTCCTCCCATGAAGCCGTAACCTCATCATAGCAATCCCACTAGACACTAACCTGGTCCAGCTCTCGACCTCAAAGGGCCAGCATCTGGCATACCAAAATGCGAATGGGCTCCAAAGCTAGCTGCCCGTCCGAGTCCACCTACAAGGCATCCCAATCTAAAATATGAGACTCATCATAGATATATTTCCTCAAAACTGATACATGAAACACATCGTTGATGCATGAAAGGCTACGTGGCAATGCTAAATGGTAGGCAACTGGGCCTATCCTCTCAAGAATCTCAAAAGGTCCTACAAAGCGAGGTGTGAGCTTAGAACCCTTTCCATAATGGATTGGACTCTTATGCGGTCGCACTCTCAAGAAGACTCTATCTCCAACCAAGTAGCTATGATCTATCCTCTTTGCATCCGCATATTTCTTCTGTCTATCCTGAGCCTCTCTAAGATGCTGCCTAATCAAATCCACCTACTGTTCCATATCCTGAGCTATCTCAGGACCAATAGCAACTTTGTCCTCTATGCGATCCCAACTCAAAGGCGTCCTGCAAGGCCTGTCGTATAATGCTCGATAGGGTGGCATCCCCAAAGAAGTGTGATGCCCATTGTTATAGGCAAACTCCACTAAGGGAAGATACTCCTCCCACTGGGTCTGATGATCCATGACGTACATGTGAAGCATATCCTCTAACACGTAATTGACCCTCTCTGTCTGACCATCTGTTTCCAGGTGATAGGCTATACTGAAATTGAGCTTAGTGCCCATAGCTGCCTATAATGACTTCCAAAAGGAAGAAGTGAAAAGAGAATCCCTATCAAAAATAATCTTGTGGGGCATGCCATGAAGTCTAAAAATGTCTCATAAGAACACCCGTGCTACTGCTAGAGCTGTGAATGTAGTACAGACTGGTGAAAAGTGGGCCACTTTGGTCAACTTGTCAACTGTCACCAAGATAGCATCATTACCACTCATCATCAGATAATAAACCAATATAAACAATAAACTTGATCGGTTAGGGTTTATCAAAAATAACAGGTAGGGTTTACCAGTTACAGTAACAATATTACAACAATATCAACAATATCATTACCGATTCAATTGACATTAATGACAAAATAACATATCATTAATTCAATCTTCATGCAAATGCCAACACATACCTCTAACATTATTGAGATTGTGCCCAATTCTCTCACTTCTGAAACATTCATCTGTATGGCTCCAAATTTGGTTAATATGGTAGAAACACAAGATACACCTAAGGATCCTTTTATTACATTTGACCCTAGTGAGACCATTAGAGCACTTGATAGTCCTTTATACATAGTTGCAAAGGTTAAGGATATCCCTTGCCGTGGTGCCTTGATTGATCCTTCTTGCATGGTTAATTTCATAACAAAAGAGTATCTTTTCACTTTATGATTTCATAAACCATTCTATGATGCTTCCAATATGGTTGTGAAGTTATTCGATGGTTTCTCTTGTCCTACCATTGGCTCTATCACCCTTCCTATTGAAATTCATAGTAAATCCATGAATGTTGATTTTGTTATCATACCTTCTTCTGAGAAATTTTGTGTGAAGTTGGGCTATCCTTGACTATCTTTTATGAAGGGTATTGCTTCTCCAATCCACAAGTGTCTTAAATTTCCTCATAATGGTGAAATAATAACCATGAACCATAGCTTATTTTGTCCATTTGAAATAAACCTCGATGTTCCTATTGATCTCATTTGGTCTAAACAATTTTAATCTCTTCCATCAAGGAGCGATGATATTTTTCAATCTTATAAAAATGGAAGAATGATATGATCTTATCCTTAAGTCAACCTATATCGCCAACACTTGACATTCCTATTATTCTTCAAGATGAGGTTCTTCCCCTCTCGGATAGATCTAATCTTCCTCCTAAGAAAAATTGTCCACCTACTCCTATGGATGTGACTTTACCTTCTATTAAGGAGAACACCAATATTCTTCCTAAGGTTGGACATATCCCTCCTCCCCATGATGGACTTTGTCTCCTCCTTACCCCTAATATTCCTCCTTTCTATGGTGTAGTTCCACATCCTTCCTCTTATCGAGAGAAGAGGCTTGCCTCTCCTATTATTCAACCAAAAATACCTCACCCTAGCCTTCCACTAAAAGGATAAATCCATTCCTACTTCTTCAAATGTTCCTCATCCTTCTCAACTTTCAACTAAGACTCAACAAAATCATCGTGTGAGAGAACTCCAATGAAGATGTTGTGTTTGATCTCATGAAGCTATCCCTCAAAATACTCAATCTTCTCAGACTCCAATAGTTTATATGATTCCCTTTTCTCCTAGGAAATATATACAACCAACATCTCCAAATCATAAGTTCCATAAAACATGTGATGGTTTTACTCCTATTCATGTTCTTGCTCCACTTGCTTTAAACTTTGATGAAGAAATTGTTGAAAATATTCAGGACTAACCAAGTTACTGAGAGGGGAGGGGTGAATTAGTAACACTTAAACTTTTTAACTCATTTCTGCACTTGTATATATTAAACCATTCATTCATTTAATCTACTGTATGCATGAAAGTATAATCATTCATAACACTTAACACAAAGATTTGGTGACCCAGAAACCTTTCAAATAGAAAGTAAAACTGGGGTGGGGATGGTACCCACAAAACTTTGGTACTGCAGTAAAAGTTGGCCGATTAAGGCTTACAATGATCACTTCTGATGATCTGCCCTGTTAGAAGCAAATTTGGACTGCTAGGTCCACCTTGTTAGAGGATTTACAAACATACAATGAAGTATGCACTCGGTTAAGAGATTTACAAAAGACTGTTATGTCTACCCGGTAAAAGGATTTACAAACTGATTCAACTGTTAGGATGAAACAGTAGATCTTGACTTACAACTTTATTGCTGATAAGATCCTTTGAGTATTGATCTCCTTCTGAGATAGATATGTCGATTCTGCTCCTTTACTGACTCTGCGAAAATGTTCTGGTCTGCTGCCTTAATGCAGTTTCTGCTCTGCTCTTTCTAATTTAGCATATTCATACATCTTACATACATTTTCACATTTTTCGGATTACAGATGGTATAATACATCACATATATATACCGTCCATAATTACATTTACATTTCATAAAGTCGGCCTCATACAAATTAATAACATAAACTCATTCTTAAGTCGGCCTTACATAGGTGAACAAAATATTACTGAGTCGGTAGATACTCGGTTCCTCAAGCTGGCTCGGTGATCTTCTGATACACGGTGTCCACTACAGTACTCGGCATCGTCATGCTCTCGGTAAGAGTAGAAGCTCGGTCCATACTAGTCCCGAAGTGTAGCTTGGAACTCGGTAGCTGCGGTGACTCGGTAGATATAGTGTCACTTGGTAACCACTGGTAACTCGGTAAGAACTGACTTCTCGGTTACTGCTGTTTGTCTCATATGCTCGGTAATAGTCTTACTACTCGGTATGAACTGTTTAATCGGTAAGCTTTGCCGAATGCTCGGTATAGGCTGTGGACTGAATGATGAGCTCGGTAAGCATTCAAAATCGAATAAGTGTTTTCGCTAAGTGTTATTCACTAATGACAAATATATCATTATTCCAACAATCTCCCCCTTTGGCATTAGTGACAAAAACACTTATGAGACAAAAATGAATCTGTCATGCTGACTTGATTCTTCAAAATTGATACCAATTGTAGATTGCTGTATATACCTGTATATCTCACTGTACATAACTCCCCCATAGAATATACACATGATTCTATACTTATCTCTATACCAATTGTTATTTACATTCTCCCCTTGTCTCTAATAATATGTTCCATATTCTCCCCCTTTTTGACAATAATGCCAAAGAATAGATAACTCAAATAGAGATATTAAAGCATGAGATAAAATCTGAGTGTACCTGTTTGATATGAGCCAAGGTATTATCCCAATTTCCTTGCAAAATTGTGCAAATAGACAATGCAACTTGAACTTTGGCTGATAGTTCAATTACATGCTCTGCAACTAAAAAACTGTTATCATGGATCAATGTTTTAGAATGTGTAATGTGTTTCTGCATTGTATCCATGTTAGGGAGGATCATATTCTGAATATCTAACAATGTAGACCGGATCCTTGCATCTTCCCTAAGCAATTCTGATTGCTTATCTGATAGGACTCTGATTTTTGAATGGTGAGTTGATCTTGAGCTGGGGTCAAGCTGCAACTGTTGTGCACTTGCTTTCAGATCATCATCAACTTTCTTCAGTTGATCTCTGATTCCTTTTGTGAACTCGGTGACATCACATAACTTTGCAAAGAATGAAGTTACATTATTAAAAGAATTTTCTAACTTGGCCAAACTAGTGGTCAATTCAACTTGTTTTATTGCTATCTGCTGAGCAATGTGCTCAAGCACCTTGTTATCAAATTTCTTCTCGGTTCGTTCTATCAGTTTCTCTTCTCTTGATGAGTCCTCATTGAATCTATTCACAGCCTCTTCGAGTTGTAGCAAAATGTGTTGAGAGGGATCAACTTTTATGCCTAAGGCATCTGTAAGAATGGTCTTTGCACCATTTATGATGTTGAATTCCCTGTCTCTCTCACTTCTTAATTGTTTTTGTTTTGCTTTCTGTTCTAACATCTGGCTGATCAATCTCATTTCATCAATTGATGCAGTATTGAGGTCTATTTGTGGTATGACAATCTCTTTATCCAGATCTATATCTTCCTCTATAGCCTTGCCGGTAAGCAGAAGTTTTAAAGGTGTCTTTTGTATTACTTCTGTGCTTACTACCTTATCTTTTGATGTAGATATAATGGTTGATAAGGTTGGACTAGCTGTTATAACTGGAATAGGAGGACTCATGGATGTACCGACTATTTCCAAAATTGATGTACATGCAGGAGTGCTGATAGGTGCAAAAGAATGTGTCAAAACTGGAGAGGTTGCAAAACTTACTATACATGCTGCAGGAGAAGTTGTGATCTCGGTGACTGAAGAAATCACTTGTTGCTCGGTAGAAGCAACACTCTGCATCCCGGTAGATAATGACATGCTCTGCAGCTCGGTGGATGAGGTAACTATTGGAGTCTGGAGCTGAGAGGTGATTGGCAAGGATTGAGCAATAGATGTAGCTACTGTGCTCACAATCCTGTTGGCTGAAGGTGATGATGCAATGCCTTTCTGCGGTGAGTGAGGAAGAGATGCAATGACTTTTGCTGCTACCTGTTCAAAATCATCTTCTTCATCACCTATTATCACCGTGTCACCTTCTTCTTCTTCACTTATGATTACCGTGTCTCCTTCTTCCTCGGCTGCTTCTTCTTCTTCCTTCTCCTCTTCATCCTCTTCATCCTCTTCTTTTTCACCCTCAGTTGTTACCGTGGGGTCAGATGGCATTGGTAGATTATATATCCTTTTCCACACAATTGTGGCATTATTTACTATTGCTTCTATCTTCTTGGAGAGAACTAAGAAGGTATGAAACCTAAGTGTCATTTGGTGTTCATTCTTCTTTAATGCCTCTTTAACTTCTTTGTATGTCAGGTTTGGTAACAACTGTTTTAAGGTTTGTGTATAAATGTCTTTGACAGTTTGCACTGCTGAAGTCCATCTTGGTCTAATCCTGTCTAGAAGCTCATTTGGAATTTGAGGACTGATATCATCTGGGGTATATTTCCATTTACCCATTTTGTTCAGTAAAAGCTCCTCGATCTGCATCTTTTCTGCATCTGATCTGTTTTCATACCTCAGTGCCTTGAAGTTAGACATGCCAGATCCTTGTTCCAACTGCTTCAATTTTTGTTCGAAGGTAGGAGGGGGTCTCCTGAATAGAATTTCACTTTCTTTTTGCCCTTTTCTGGTTTTCCTTGTGAACACTGCAGTTTTAGGTTTGGGCTTTGTGATTACTACTTTGCCTTTCTTCTTTGATGTTTCTGTTTCCTCCTCTGATTCCTCTTCTGTTTCTTCTGTTTTAGCTGCCTTTCTCTTGGTACTGGTGGTGGCCTTTGGAAGCTTGTTTTCAAGCTCAATTCTGGCTTTAGCCTCGTCATAAGTGCCAAATGCAGGGGTGTTGGGAATGGCTGGTTCATTTATCAGGGCTTCTATTATAACCCTTGCTTCATCTATGTTAATTTCATAGGGTAATGGTTTTACCCATGCCACTTGGGGTATGGCTGCCTGGATGTAAACTTTATCACAGTCTACCATGAAGCATATATCATCCTTGTAATCTTTTACCAACTTAGGAGGAATCCTGAACCTGTTGTTCATTTTGTCCTTAAATTCTTCAAAATAATTATCCATTACTGTCTCAAAATTCTGACCTATTTCTGCTATAAACTCATTTATCTGATACAAAATTGGAGTATCCTTCCTCCATACTACCGTGCCTTTAGAAGGGAAAAAGTTTTTTACATAGAAAAATATACAAATCAACAAAGAACCAAATTTGCATGGATTATTCTTTGATGTCCTTATACTGTCCATGTTCTTGTTGAATTGTGTTAGTAAAACCTCTGCTAGGTCAAAATCCATGTTCTTCTTTACTACCTTGTAGGCAAGGTCTACCGCCTCACATGCCACACTATTTAGCCTACTGGAACTATACAGCTTATATGCAATGATAATAATACCAAACTTAAGTTCAACATCAGATACATTGTTAATTTTCATTCCTCTGCCATCCCACTCGGCTTGAGTTAACTCCTGCAGTTCGTCCCGATCTAGGGTTTTGGTGGATTTGCTTTGTCTGACATCGGTAATCCTGTGATTCTATGAATCATCTTCTTTGTTATTAAGATAGGTTGATCTAACCAAAGTTGCCCATCATGTACACGGCTCAATACATACCTAATCCATTTTACTTGAAAGTTTCTTGGTAGGTGTGGGATATGGGTCAAGCCTTTGATTTCCAAATGTCTATGCACGGGTTTCAGGGTTTTGTCAACACATAGGTGATCTAGGGCATTGTCCATTTCCAAAGTCCCTAACTCCTGAATAGTGCATTTGAAATGAGTACGAATTTCATTGATGAGAAGTACCTTGGAAGGAATTCTGGACTGTGCTCCACTTGGGTCGAGTGATTCTGTGATCGCTGGAACGAGTTTGAAGTTCGGCGCTGTCCATTTAACTCCTTTCACTAACATATTGGAAGTCTTCTTCGCCTTGCTCCTGCTGGTTGTGCTAGTAGAAGTCATTGCTAAATAACCTGAGTTCCTTTTAGATTCTTCGCTGCAAATTCGTCTTAAATCTCCTTAAGCACTTTGAAAACCTAAGCTCTTCGAATGCTGAATAACGCGGTGAAGAATGAAGTTGATTTTGCCCTTTTTATTAAAATTCTGTCATTAATGCTTGATAAGTGGGTAGGTGAGATGACTTTATGACTTTAGCGATTGCTCGGTAAGACTGACCTAACTCGGTGTTCTTATTTCTGACCTAACTCGGTAAGGTCTGCAGTTTTACCATGCTCGGTAACATTCATCTCGGTAAGTGACTTTTCTGTATGTATCGGAAATACTGATTTCATCGATTATGCTTTTGTATTTTGGAACTGCTTATGGTAAGTTTTTGAAGATGCAGTTCCTTATCTTCTTTAATGGATCTAATTTGTAATGGTGGGGTCACCCAATTCTTGAGTGACAGGACCATTGCTTGAATTATCCTGCTCGGTAGGTTTAGGAACCCACTGCTGTCTCATCTGTTTCCGAATGTTGTCAGCTTTAGCTTTCTTTTCATCTTCAATCTTCTTTGTGTTCATGTAGTTCTTGGCTATATGACCGAGTTCAGTGCATGTATAACATCTTATGGTTGTATCTTTCTTCCTTAGATGATGCCTTGTACAATTCAACCCAATGTGTCCATATTCTCCACAATAATGACATCTGCACCAGGTATTGTAATCCCAACCAAATATTGCTTTGACAATTTGTTCTGCTGGAGTGAATATCTTTGTTCTACATTCTGATGCTTTGTGACCTTGTTTCTTACATTTGTGACATTTGCCTTCAAATTTTGGTTTCTCCTTGCATTCACTAGCCTTGTGACCATGCTGATTACAGTTGTAGCATTTGCCTTTGAATCTTGTCTTTCCATTGCTCCAACATTTGTTTGATGTGTGACCTATCTTACCACAGTAATTGCATGTAGGTCTTTGATTTCTTTGGCTACCTTGCTCGGAAGATTTACCTTCTTCATTGTAACCAAGACCAACTTTACCCTTTTGTTTGTGAAGATTTTGCTCATTTAATTGATCCAAGTCTGTTTGAGTTTTCATCATCCTTTCATTTGCTTGCTTTTGAATATCTAGCTCATTTTTCAAACTTTCATTCTGTTCTTTGAGAATTCTGATCTCTTCATTTGCATTGGAGAGTTGCTCGGTGAGATCTTCATGCTGTACAATTTCATTGCTTCTTCCTTCTATTTCATTTTGCATTTTATTCCTTTGTTCCAGGATTTCACAAAATCTTGCAGACTGAATTTCCTGTTCTCTTCTTAGCATCCTTACTTCTTTTTGCAGTAATCCATTCTTTTCTAGGAGTTCTTTGATTGCATTGTTTGCTTCATCTAATTCATTTGAACTACTTGTAGGAAAGAGATCTTCAATTTTTGTTTCAACATACTCATGATCATTTATTTCTTTTGCTAGTTCCTTCCTTCTTTTTAGGGATTGGGAAAGATGTTCTCTTGCTTCTTTGAGTTGACCAATGGCCATTTCCAGATCTAGCTTTTCATTCTCAATAGCTTTGTCAAGTCTGAATATCTCCATTGTCTTGACCTTTTCTCAAGCTGTCAAACTTTTACTCTGAGAACCACAATGCTCTGATACCAATTGTTGAAAATATTCAGGACTAACCAAGTTACTAAGAGGGGAGGGGTGAATCAGTAACACTTAAACTTTTTAACTCATTTCTGCACTTGTATATATTAAACCATTCATTCATTTAATCTACTGTATGCATGAAAGTATAATCATTCATAACACTTAACACAAAGATTTGGTGACCCAGAAACCTTTCAAATAGAAAGTAAAACTGGGGTGGGGATGGTACCCACAAAACTTTGGTACTGCAGTAAAAGTTGGCCGATTAAGGCTTACAATGATCACTTCTGATGATCTGCCCTGTTAGAAGCAAATTTGGACTGCTAGGTCCACCTTGTTAGAGGATTTACAAACATACAATGAAGTATGCACTCGGTTAAGAGATTTACAAAAGACTGTTATGTCTACCCGGTAAAAGGATTTACAAACTGATTCAACTGTTAGGGTGAAAATGTTATTCATAATGGAAATATGACTCCTAATGCTTATGATAGTGAGTATGAGTATGTTGATGTGGACAAACATTTATCAGATGAGTTTTCACAAACTTTAATCATATCTCCTAGAATTGAACAAAGTGACTTACAACATGAACATAGTCCTTGTTTGGATCTTGTGATAGCTCCATATGTTGTGCTAGATATCGCTCCTCTGGCCTATTGCTCACTTTCTCAAAATAGTGATCAGTAAGATCAGGAGGCAGATGTCATGCTAGATTAGCAATATTAGCACTGCAAATCTTTCTCTCCTTATCTTTCTCTTTTGTGACCATTCTTTTATATGTATGTTTGTTCTTCTATTTTGTTCCCTGAATCTCTACTTGGTGATGATGCAAAGAATTGAGATCTTTTCTTGATCTCTTTCATGTTGACTCAAAAGATCCTCTCTTCCCTTTATTCTAAGGTAGTTTCCTTCTTTGGGGGATGAAGATTATTATATGCATATACATACATGAAATACATGAGTTATCATATAGCATACTGACCCCGAGGAAAGCGACACTACCTCGTATTTTGTGTTCATTATCCTTGGATTTATTCCTTGATTGGGGGATAGATCTTTTTGATAACACAATCCCTCTCTTCTCTTTTTTTTGGATGTATCCTACCTTAAAGCATTTTCTCCTGACAAGGCATGTGTAATCACTTTAAGGTGGGGGCATACACTTTGCTCATACTTTCCTTCTTGTGATAATTAGAATTATTTAGTGAACTTTTTTTTTCTTTGTAATATTTTTCTCCTTGCTTTCATGACTCACAGTGAAGGGAACTTTGCTACTTGCAGTCATGGTTCTCCCCTTCACAATCTTCCCTTTTAATTTTTCAATCAAAGTTGTAAGATCCTAAGTCCACTAGGGGCTTGGTGCATCTTGCCTCCTTGACGTGGTGAAAGTCTTTCAATCCTATTTCCTTGTACTTTACCAATAGTATTGGCATACACTTATACTCTTGCTAAAGTGGTGGATAAATGTGGTGTCATAAAATTGTGACCCTAGCAATTTATGACTACATTAGGGTCCTCATGCATGCAAACTCAAATCCTCTAGCTTGATCGGAGACTGGAGAGTGCTCAACTTGTAAAAATAACTTATTCCTTGGCCTTTGCATCACCCTGACTACATTATATCATGGGGAAAGGGGTAGGACAAGGGTATGGATCCACTATCCCCCCTTGGATAGGGGCATGGTGCCCTTGTCCTCCCCAGACAGGGGCATGGTACCCCTGTCCCTACCCTATTTTTAGGGCATGACCCTTCTTATAACATGTCTTGTAGGTTGTGCCTCAAGCAAGAAACCTCCCCGATGTTGGCCTGTGATGATATTCAAATTCTTCGAACATGTATTTAAGGGGAATTCATCCTCTTATTTTCATAATTCGAATTTAGATAAGATTGGAGTATGCACAAGCAATCAAGCATTCAAACATTCTTCTCCAGCATTGAGCATCCTCAAGTCTCCCTTCAAGGCCAGGTGTTGAATTCAAGTCAAGGATCCAACCATTGAAGAGGAGATTGATTTCAACATATAGTTCCACACAAGAATTTCTATCAACATTGCTACTACAACCTCCCTTGAGGTGATTTACAATTCAGTATTTCAATTACATCTACTTGCAAGTACTTTCTTTCATTACTTGGTTAATTCCAAAACTGGGGTTTGACCTAAAGGCAAATCTCCAATCCCAACACATTTCCCTCTCTTTTCTATGTGTAGGTTGTAGGTGCGCATTTGTACTTTCAGATTTGGGCTTCATTTGCAGAGGTGGAAAAACCCTTTTCATTTCGCGGATTTTTCGGAGGACCATGTACATTCCTACCATGGTCTTGACAACTTTTCATCAAATTTACAGGGCAACTTCGTCTCAACATTTTACTCCCAAATCTAGGTGCACAACTTCATCCCATATTCCTTGTTGGCATTTCAATAAGGATATTGAGAAGGTTGTTGATGATTATGGATATAACTGATTAAGGATGATTACTGTCTTAATATTATTATTTTGTCATTAATGTCAAGAAATTGACTTTCTAATTCAGTATGATGTTGCGATATCTTGAGAAGTATGATTTGATGAGTATAAAGATGTCGGTAAAAGACACAGAAAGAATATGATAAATAAGGGGAGAAATAAGTTATTCAATGGGAAACTATTACCGAGTTAGACAATGATGAGATCATGATGTTTAGATTGTTTTGATATCATACATATGTTATTGATTATAAGGTTAATACTTGTAAAGCGGAAAAATAGAACCCTAGTTGTTCTCCCCTCCCCAACTCCAAGGAGAGAGAAGGGAGATTCACTAGGGTTGATGGTTTTCACTTAGGAGGGACTTTACATTCAAAAGAGGGGTTGAAACCCACAAGATCCAATCCCACGCAATGCAAGATTGGATTCTATATGTGTTTCAAGGGTTGTGATAGCAAGGATACCCTCTTTTGTAAAGAATGTGGATAGAATGATTGAACTAAGAATGCATGTAGAAGCGAGAAAGATTCACTTATAAATAGAGATAGGGATATGATATGAAGCTGCGGACCTGGAATTAGCAGTAAAATGTCGGGACGGTGCTGTTCTGCAATTTTGAGTGAAAGTTGACGGGACGATGGCGCCTGGCATGCACACGGTCCTTCGAAAAATCTGCGAAACGAAGGGGGATCTATTCGTCTCTACATAAGGATTCCAGATCTTCAATTTCAGCTGCGTACCTACAAACTACACATAGAAAAGTGAAGACGATTGGGGGGTTAGGGATTAGGGGTTTTCCCTTAGGTCAAACCCCAGTTTTGGAATTAACCAAGAAATGAGAAATGCTGTAAATGTAATGTAAAACAAGTACTAATACCTTGTTGTAAGGATGTTTGTATCCTTATATGCGAAGGTATAGATGTTGTTGTATGTTGTATTTTGTATGTTGTAGTATGTGATCTCCTCTTCAATGGTTGAATCCTTGTCTTGAATGCAACACTTAGCCTTGAATGGAGACTTAGAATGCTCAATTGCTTGAAGGAATGCTTGAATGCTTGAATGCTTGAATGTTTGAATAGAGTTTCCACGTCTTGTACACATATGTCCTTTCTTCTTTTTTCATCCACCCCAAAATGGGAGAGGAAAATGTAGTTTATATACTTGTCAATTAGGGCTGATAGACTGATTTTTCCAACCTTGGGCCGACCAGGAAGTGTTATTTTCCAATTTGCAAACTTAAAGACCCGAAGCCCCATAGGAGACCGGGCCCAAAATAGGGCCAGGGACCAGGGCACTGGGCGCCATGGTCCCACCTCCCAGGACAGTAGGGTGCAAGGAGGGATCAGGCAGGGTGCTGGAAAAATGCAGTTTTTGATGTCATGGACAAGTTTCAGGGTCTCCATTCAGGTTCCATGTTGCATTGCCATCGTGAAGACCCAAATGCGGTTGAAATTGCAAGTGTCACAATTTTAGGACACTGCATTTAGCCCCCACTTTAGCGGGAGTATAAGCGTACGCTCATACTTCTGGTAAAGTACAAGGAAACAACATTGAAAAACTTTCACCACGTCAAGGAGGCAAGATACACCAAGCCCCCAGTGGACTAAGGATCTTACGACTTCGATTGACAAAGTAAAAGGGAATATCATGAGGGAGAACCATGACTATCAGTAGTAAGGTTCCCTCACTATGAGTCATGCAAGAAAGACATCAAAAATTTTCAAGGCAAAGCTAAATTTGTCAAGAAATTTTTAAGTATCTTGAAAAGATATGAACGGGATGTATGCCCCCCTACGTTAAAGTGATCGCACATGCCTCACTGGGGGTGATTTCTTTAAGGTAGTGATACATATAAGAAATGAGAAAGGAGCACGTTATCACAAGGATTTAGCCCCCAAGTGTGAGATAAGCCCAAGGATAATAGACACAAAACACAAAGCACAAGGTGACTTCGCTTTCCTCGGGGTCAGTATGCTGTATGATAATTCATGTATATCATATGTATGTATGCATAATTGTTCTTCATTCCCCAATCAAGGAAGGTCACCAGAAGAAGGGAACACATGTGTTCTTTGAGTCAACATGACAGAGACCAAAAGAGATCTTAATGTTTTGCATCGTCCTCAAGTAGACAACACTAAGGAAAACAAATAGAAGAATGAGAATAACATATAGAAGAAGTAACAAAAGAGAGGAGGAGAGAATCTGCTATGCTAATGAACTAGTCTAGCACATCATCTACCCCCCGATCTTGCTGATCAACGTTTCGGGAAGGCAGGGAACATGCTAGAGGAGGAACATTCAACACAGCAGATGGAGATATCACAAGATCCAAACAAGGGCTATGTTCATGTTCCAAGCCACGTTGTTCTTGTCTAGGAGCTAGGATAAGTGCTTTAGAAAATTCATTAGATAAATGGTTATCAATATCAACAAGTTCATATTCACTATCAGAAGCAAGAGAAGTAACATTTTCATCATGAATAACATTTTCATCATGAATAACATTTTCATCTATATCATCATCAAGATTTATAAAAATAGGATCTTTAACTCGCACAGGATCAAGACCATCATGCATCTTATGTTTAGGAGATTTTGGCTCAATTTCCGGCTGAGGAGAAAATGGAATAATGCTTGTTGAAGGTGTTTTTGGGGATTGCAAAGTTTGAGCTCTAAGACGACGCTTTCGCCGGCGTTCACGTGCAGAATGATTTTGTCTAGTCTTAGTAGGAAGTTGAGAAGATTGAGGAGGAGGAATGTTCTCATCCTTATCACTTGGGTGTTTAGGTTGTGGTCTCTTAGGCTAAACAATAGGAGAAGAGGAAGGTCTCTTCTCTCCATAAGAGGAAGGAGGAGGAACTGCTCCATATAAGGGAGGAATACTCGGTTTAGGAAGAAGACCAAGTCCATCATGACGAGGAGGGATAGGTCTACTTTTAGGAAGTTTATTAGATATAGGCATAGTCACATCCATAGGGATGGGTTGGGAATCTTCTTGAGGAAAGACATTAGTTTTATCTTTCAAAGGAAGAACTTCCTTCTCAAGAATGATAGGAATGTCAAGTTTGGGTGTTCTAGGTTCACTTAGAGATAGAATCATATCTTTTTTCCACCTTTGATAAGATTTGAAAAGATGATCACTTCGCGGAGGAAGGGATTGAAATTGTTTAGGCCAAAAATAATCAATAGGAATGCTAGAAGTTCTTTCAGCTGGTTTAAAGAGACTATGATTGACAGTAACAACTTCACCATTATGGGGAAATTTCAAACACTTGTGAATAGGAGAAGCAATAGCTTTCATGGAAGATAGCCAAGGATAGCCTAGCTTCACACGAAATTGTTCGGATGATGGAATAATAGCAAAGTCCACCTCAAGGGATTTGTTATGGACCTCAATAGGTAATGTAATAGAACCAATTGTAGGAGAAGAAAATGCATCAAATAGTTTCACAACCACATTTGTTTCATCATAGATCACTTGATTCAATTGCAAAGTAAAAAGAAATTCTTCAGTAATGACATTAACCATGCAAGAAGGATCAATAAGCACTCCATGGCAAGGTGTATTTTTGACTTTTGCAACTATATATAAAGGACCATCAGGTGCCCTAATAGTTTCGCTAGAATCAAAGGTGATGGAAAGTTCTTTAGGGATTTTCTGCTGCTCCACAAAGTTAATCACATTCGGAGTCATGGACACAAGATCATCAGGTGAGACAAAGGAATCATTAGTATCAATCACATTAGAGGTATGAGAAGGTAATGGATCAGTAAAAATCTGAAGATTTTGGTTAGGAGGAGCTACAGATGTGTTGCCTTTATCATTCACTCCAGAAACAAAGATAGTATTATTATCAATCAAATCTTGAATTTTACCCTTTAAAGCAAAACATTTTTCAGTATCATGCCCAGGATGATGATGAAATTGACAAAAAGATTTGTTATCAAAATAGGGTGAATTAATCTTTGCAGGATCTATTTGCCTTATAGGAGGAAGAGTAAGCACATTTTGTTCCAATAACTTATTCATAAAACTATGCAATGATTCATTCAAAGGAGTAAACTTTCTTTCTTTCTTGAAAAACTTAGAAATAGGAGGCACACCTGATGTTGCATTCACATTGTTGTTGATGATGTGTTCATTGAATTTAATGGACTCTCTGTTCGGTTTAAACTTCCCAAATGGTTGTTGACTACTATCACCCTTATCACTCGGAGCCATAGGATGTGATTGTTCCATTTGACTCACAGTCAGTTGATAATTGTGAAGAGTTGCGCACAACTGTTGGAAAGAAGTAAACTCAGAAAATAGGAGTTTGTCTCGAATATCTTTTTGTAAATTAGAAATAAAGATTCTTTGAATATCATTGTCAGGCACTGGAAAAGAAATTTGAGCATACAAATGCTTATATCTACCAATGAAATCAGTCACTTTTTCTTTAACACCTTGTTTACAATGCATTAAATCAATCAAAGTAACTTTAGGACTTATATTGTTTTGAAATTGTTGAATGAAAGCATTTGCAAGTTGTTTGAAAGAAGAAATAGAATAGGAAGGCAATGAGCAATACCATTGTAGGGCTTTGTCTCTTAATGTTCTAGTAAACAGTTTTGCAAGCAACCTTTGGTCATAAGCAAAATCAGTACATATTGTTTGAAAGGTCTTAACATGTGTTAGAGGATCACCCTTACCATTATAAAGATCCAAATGCGGAATTTCAACATGTTTAGGGGGGATAGCTCGAACAATGTCAAGAGAAAGTGGGCTCGCAACATCAAATGTGGGCACACTAAACTTAGATTGATTCATAGAGGCAATTTGTTGCTGTAAAGAAGAGACAGTTTGTGCAAGATTGTTAATGGTCGCTTCAGTCGAAGAGTTCATATTAGATGTGTTAGATTGTGATGGAGGTGTTATGTTATTGAAAGAAGGTAGAGAGTAAGGTGGTGGGACACTATGATAGTTAGTCATAGGAGATGATTAGACAGGAGGAACACTACAAGGAGGAATGGAAAACGAATTGCCCCCTTGTGTCATGTTCATTTGTGGTGATATAATAGGAACACTTATTGAAGGAATGAATGAAGAAGTCAGATTGAATGAAGGAAGAGGGTTGATTGAAGAAGAGGGATTGCCCCCATGACTAGTGATCATAGGAGGAATGTCTTGTATTGAAGTAGTCATTATGTTTGATGTAAGAGTAGGTATACTAGCAATGGAAGTCGTCAAAGGAATAGAATGATTGTCTTGAGTAGGAGGTTGTGTATAACCTAAGGTTTCGGCACAACTTTTCATAGGCATCACATTCGAATCCACAATGTGTGCAATACCATGCAAAATATCAATTCCATTCTTATCACTTTGAAGCATATGTTTTAGTCCCTCAATTAAAGGAAGAGCTTGACTATCAGGGTATTCTTGAGACATCCATTATCGAAAATCATCAAATTGGTTATCCAATTTTGAAAGTTGTTCTACAGAAACCTCATGGAGAGCTTCTTCATCATTAAGAGGATTAGAGGAATTACCCATGTCCTCGTTAAAAAGGCCATTCAAATTAGGTTCCATCTCCTCAGTAATTAAACCTTGGAAGGACTTAATTCTAAGGCTTCGTCTAACGGGAATAGTGTAAGTAGGACTTATTGTTGTAAAACTCATGCACTAAAGAAAGAGAGAAGATTTTGAATTTTAGAGGTAGCAAATTTCAGTAAAATCAACCAATCTTCTAGATTTAAGCTGTTAAATACAATCAGGACAATCTCCCGAAATTTCGGAAAAAATGTCTGGGATCGTGGTGCTAGGGGTGCACACGGTCCTCGCAACTTTTTTCGAAATTTGCAGGGATGAAAGTTATGATGATTTTATAGCTAACCTGAAAAAATTGAGTGATTTTATGATCTGTAGATAGGCCAAATTAAAGTTGCAATCTCAAAATTGAACCCTACCAAGATTGTCGAAAAATGCAAAATTTGAATTTTGAAAAAGAGAGGGAAACTGAAATTTTGAATTTTATGATTTTAGAGGGAATACCAAAAGCAATGCGAGTTTTGAAATTTGAAAATTGACTCAATTTCACGCAAAATTGAATTTTGAAAGCGGAAATCAAAGTTGTTGTAATTAAGCACTTAATTTCAAAAGTCACAAACTGCAAAAATTTGAATAAAGCACTGAAATTTCGAATGAATGCTAACACACTTTTCAGATTTAGGACTGTAAGAAACACAATTTTGACATGAATTTCAGTTTCAACAATTTTTGAATGATTAGAAGCCTTAATCCAAGCAATCGCTAGACCAACTTTGACTTTAATTTTGAAGGTGTTAAAATTGATAAAATCAGCCAAAATTCTGGATTTTAGCAGAAAAATATAGTAAGATCTAGCTCCCGAAATTTCAGAAAAAATGTCGGGGACGATGGCGCTCGGAGTGCACACGGTCCTCGCAACTTTTTTCCAAATTTTCAGGGATGAAATATATTATGATTTTATTGCGGAATCCAAAGTTACAGCTGATTTGGAGATGTTTTGATCAGTGAAATTGTCGGACAAAGGTTGAATCAAGAGGGTTTCAAAAATTAGGGTTTTGACACTTAACCACTTAATTTTCAAAATTAAAGCACAAATATGAATTGATAATTTGTAATAGAAGGGCAGATCTGAAACAAGCATTAACAATTAAACATTTCACAAGTTTAATTACTTAAAAAGAAAATTTAGGGTTTTTATGCAATTAACCTCTGAAATTTTGCAAAAGATCAAACATGGAAATGTAATTAGGAAAGCAAAATTTTCAGATCTAACCATGAATAATTAGAATGAGGATGTTCACGTCGGGTTCACCAAAATGTAAAGCGGAAAAATCGAACCCTAGTTGTTCTCCCCTCCCCAACTCCAAGGAGAGAGAAGGGAGATTCACTAGGATTGATGGTTTTCACTTAGGAGGGACTTTACATTCAAAAGAGGGGTTGAAACCCACAAGATCCAATCCCACGCAATGCAAGATTGGATTCTATATGCGTTTCAAGGGTTGTGATAGCAAGGATACCCTCTTTTGTAAAGAATGTGGATAGAATGATTGAACTAAGAATGCATGTAGAAGCGAGAAAGATTCACTTATAAATAGAGATAGGGATATGATATGAAGCTGCGGACCTGGAATTAGCAGTAAAATGTCGGGACGGTGCTGTTCTGCAATTTTGAGTGAAAGTTGACGGGACGATGGCGCCCGACATGCACATGGTCCTCCGAAAAATCCACAAAAAGAAGGGGGATCTGTTCATCTCTGCACAAGGATTCCAGATCTTCAATTTCAGCCGCGTACCTGCAACCTACACACAGAAAAGCGAAGACAATTGGGGGGTTAGGGATTAGGGGTTTGCCCTTAGCTCAAACCCCGGTTTTGGAATTAACCAAGAAATGAGAAATGTTGTAAATGTAATGTAAAACAAGTACTAATACCTTGTTGTAAGGATGTTTGTATCCTTATATGCGAAGGTATAGATGTTGTTGTATGTTGTATGTTGTAGTATGTGATCTCCTCTTCAATGGTTGAATCCTTGTCTTGAATGCAACACTTGGCCTTGAATGGAGACTTAGAATGCTCAATTGCTTGAAGGAATGCTTGAATGCTTGAATGCTTGAATGTTTGAATAGAGTTTCCACGTCTTGTACACATATGTCCTTTCTTCTTTTTTCATCCACCCCAAAATGGGAGAGGAAAATGTAGTTTATATACTTGTCAATTAGGGCTGATAGACTGATTTTTCTAACCTTGGGCCGACCAGGAAGTGTTATTTTCCAATTTGCAAACTTAAAGACCCGAAGCCCCATAGGAGACCGGGCCCAAAATAGGGCCAGGGACCAGGGCACTGGGCACCATGGTCCTGGGGGACCAGGGCACTAGGCGCCCTGGTCCTGAAGGACCAGGGCACTAGGCACTCTGGTCCCACCTCCCGGGACAGCAAGGTGCAAGGAGGGATCAGGCAGGTGCTGGAAAAATGCAGTTTTTGATGTCATGGACAAGTTTCAAGGTCTCCATTCAGGTTCCGTGTTGCATCGCCATCGTGAAGACCCAAAAGCGGTCAAAATTGCAAGTGTCATAATTTTAGGACGCTACAATACTATACTATGTTACCGAGCAAAGAACCTAGTCGGTAAACCCTAAGGTTATCGCTATCGGTTAATGAAGGTGAAATGTCTACCGAGTGAAGTTTAATATTTACTTAGTTGCAACCAAGTAATAATAGAATGCATTGAATGAATAAAAGCATTATTTAATGAAGGAAGCTGATGAGCTGGCTATGATTAAATGATTGGTATGTCATGAATGAAGTTTGTTAAAGAATCTATGGCAAAGGCAAATTGGCAGGAAGATCTACAACTCAGATTGAACCGCAATACCCTAGCACAAGTTCCAAGAAATGTATGCAAGTTCCAAGGCAGGGTAACACATTTTTAGATCGGTGAATGCATTGAACCTGGACAAAGTTTGAAGATTTGGTGGCTATGATTGATCATGGGAAATGTGATCAAGGAGATTAAGCGGTTAGCTATTGTTTATAAATAAGGAACTGTTGATAAACAATGTATGCGGGGAAGTGTATGCACAGGGATGCTACATAGTGATTACTGAGCACTGAAGCTTGAAGACTTGTTTTGAATAATAGAGTATAGAGCCTAGCAGATGGACAAGATTAGTTCTATGTCTATATTGTATTGAGCAAATAAGAATCTTCTTTAGCATTTTAGATGTGAAGTTGCAGATAGATTTTTATTACTGTTATTTTGTGAAGTGACAAAAAATCTCTTAACCGAGTGGACTTAACAATCTTATTTGTAAAAACCTCTAGCAAGGTGACATTCTGATTGAGTGTTTTGAAATCCTTTAACAAGGTCACTTCTAACAAGGTGAAGATCCTAACAGATTTGAGGGAAATCCCTTAACTGGATCACATCTAGCAATGTGTTTGTAATCTTTAACAGGATTTTCTTTTAACCGAGCATACTCTAGAAGAGTATATTTCTTAGTGGGTCTGAAATCCCATAGTGGTTTTTCCCTATTTGGGTTTCCACGTTAAATCTGGTGTTATGAGTGTTATGATGTTTATATGCTTGTGAGTTTACATGTTTAGCAGTTTTGGTTATATTACTAAAGTAAAGGTTACCGAGGTTGAATTTGATGTTTTTATGGAAGATTAAGTTTGTATGATTAACCCCCCCCCCCGCCCCCCCCCCCCCCCCCCCTTCTCATCTTATTATCTTGGCATCTATACTTACATTAAGTATCAAAACTATCAATTGGTATCAGAGCTTTGGACTGTGGAAAAAAAAGTTTAAAGGTACTTGAGGCAAAGATCCAAAGATGTATAAGAGGGATACAATAAATCTGAACAAGTCAAGTTTCTCTATATGGCAGAAAAGGATGAAGCTGCACCTATCAGGAGTTAAAGAATATGTTGTATATTATCTAGAGAATGATTTCATCACACCGAGCACCTATCCATTGACAATGGAAGAGATAAAGGCAAAGCAAGAACATATCCAAGCAATGATTGAAATAACATTTGCATTGACCGACTCAGAGTTTAATGATCTAGAAGGCTGCAATGATGCAAAGGCTATGTGGGACAAGCTCATATCATTGTATGGAGGAGATGAACATGTTCAAAGAGCAAAAGTGGATAGTCTAAGAGGGAAACTTGAATCTATGAGGATGAATGAAGGTGAGAACATAACCCAGTACAGTACAAGACTAAAGGAGACTGTCAATCAAATCAAAGGAGCAGGTGGAACCATTGAAGAAAAGGACATAACAAGTAAGCTGTTAAGAACCCTTCTACCAGCTTATGCAATCTGAGTCTCTGCAATCAATGAGTTGAGGTCTGTACCAAATATGCCAGTTTCTTTAGATGCTACTACTGGTAAGCTACATGCATTTGAGTTAAGTAATTTTGATAATAGTGGGTGTTCGGTAAATAAAGTTGAATCTGCATTTAGTTCTTTTCATCTTGATGAATCTAATGATTACAATGAAAGAAAGTATAAGTACTCTAAAGGAGATCACAGTGGAGCAAGTGAAATATTTCGCAAGAACATGGAGGAAGTACACAAACTATATGAGGAAATCGGAAAGCAAGAAGAGTTTGAAGCACTATTAGCCAGAAGGTTACCGAGAGGCAAAGGTAAGTATAAAGGAAAACTACCTTTGAAATGTTTCAATTGTGATAAGATAGGACATATGGCTTCTAACTGTCCTGACAAAGATTCTACTGAAAAGAGAGATTATCGAGATGACTGACAGAAAGATAATCATTACAGAGGACACCGAGACTTCAGAAGAAGAAAGACATGCTTAATAGCCGATGATGAATCCAATGATGATAAATCAGATGAAATTGATACAAAGGAAGTAGTTTATGTGGCTATCAAAGATGGATCAGATGAAGAAAGGTATGAAAAAAAAGCCCTAATATCTCACATAAATACTAATGACTCTTGGATCATAGATAGTGGATGCTCACATCACATGACAGGTGATAAACACAAGTTTGCTATGTTAGAAGACAATGATGGAGGCTATGTAAGATTTGGTAATGATGCACCATGTCTAGTAAAAGGTAAATGATCCATAACACTTCTTGACAATGCAAAGTGCAATGATGTTTACTGGGTTGAAGGTTTGAAATACAATTTGTTGAGTGTAGCATAGCTAAACAATACATGATACAGAATAGAATTTCAGAAAGGAATTGTCAAAGTTTATGACAAGCATGGAAAGTTAGCTGCTACCAGGCCACAAACAAAAGGTAATAAATTTCACCTTGACTCAACTCGGAATAAATGTCTATATACAAAGATAGATGATACCTGGTTATGACATAAAATGTTTTGTCATGTAAATTTTGATAATCTGATCAAAATAAGCAAGAAGCACCGAGTAAGAGGTCTACCAAGTCTTGAAAAACTTGAGAATCCTATGTGTCGAGGATGCCAGATGGGTAAAATGACAAGATCAAGCTTTACAAGTAAGTCTTACACTTCTAAGGGAATTTTAGATCTTGTGCACACTGATCTTTGTGGTCCTATGAAAGTTCAAAGTTATTATGGTGATAAATATTTCATATTATTTGTGGATGATTACTCAAGGATGATGTCAGTTATGTTTTTAAAAGAAAAATCATAAGCTTTTCAAATGTTTAAATGGTATAAGGCAAGAGTTGAAAATGAAACAGGAAGACAACTGAAATGTCTTAGATCAGATAGAGGAGGAGAGTTCACATCTGATGAGTTCAACATATTTTGCAATGATGATGGTATTAAAAGACAAGTCTCTGCACCGAGAACTCCACAACAAAATGGAATAGCTAAGAGAAGAAACAGATCTATTGTAGATTGTGCCAGAACCCTGATGATTGAAATGAAAGTGCCACAAACATTTTGGAGAGAGGCAATAAGCACAGTAGTTTACACCCTAAACCGAGTACAACTGAAAAAAGGAACTTTGAAGACATCATATGAAATCTGGTATGACAAGAAACCTAATGTAAGTTATTTTAAAATCTTTGGAAGTAGATGCTATGTACACAAAGATGATAGAAACGGCAAGTTTGATCAGAAAAGTGAAGAAGGAACATTTCTTGGTTATTCTTCTAGAAGTAAAGCATTTAAATGTCTGATCAAATCATCTAACAAAATAGTAGAAAGTGCAAATGTGAAAATTAATGAATTTGCAGAAAGAAATGATGAAGGAAACTTCAAAGAACCAAAAGATTATGATGAATTTGTCTGTGTTCAACCAACAAGTCTTACCGAGAGAACTGTTGAAGAAAATGAAGACAATATCCAGTTACCGAGTGATGAAGATCATACAGAGCATACGGAGCCTGTATTAGCCAAGTATGTCAGAAGACATCATGCATCAAGTTAGATTATAGGAGATAAGGATGATCTAGTGATGACAAGGAACAAACTAAGACAAAACACATGTCTGATATCTGAATTTGAACTGAGAATAGTGAAAGAGGTATTTAACAGTGAAGATTGGATGAATACTATGATAGAAGAGATTGATCAAATCAAGAAGAATGACACATGGACATTGATCCCAAGATCGAAGGACAAAAATGTAATCAGTACAAAGTGAATTTTCATAAACAAGTTGAATGAAAAAGGAGAGGTCATTCGCAATAAAGCTAGACTAGTTTGCAAAGGTTGTGCTCAAGAAGAAGGAATTGATTATGGTGAAACTTTTGCACCTGTGGCTAGACTTGAAGGAGTAAGAACATTGTTGGCATATGTTGCTTACAAGAATTTCAAGGTATATCAAATCGATGTCAAATCTACATTTCTGAATGGTATATTAGAAGAAGAAGTTTTTATTGAACAACTTGAAGGATTTGTTGAAAACAAGAATGAAGATCAGGTATGTAAATTGAACAAAGCTTTATATGGTTTGAAACTAGCACCTAGAGCATGGTATGAAAGATTGCACTCTTATTTAATCAAGATTGGTTTTATAAGAACAAATGAAAACAACAATATGTACATGAAGAATGATGAAAATGGAATACTGATCTCAGCCATATTTGTTGATGATATTATCTTTTGTGGAAATGACTCTCTATGTAAGAACTTTGGAAATGAAATGAGCAAAGAATTTGAGATAAAGTATTTTATAGGTTTACAAATACTGCAAATGAAAAATGAGATTTTCATTACTCAATCCAAATACATAAAGGAAATCTTGAAGAAATTTGGAATGGAGGATTCAAAACCAGTAAGTACTCCTATGACTACCAATTGCAAATTATCAAAGAATGATGAATCTACATCTATTGATGAGACACTTTACCAATCCATGATTGGAAAGTTACAATATGTTGTTCACAGTAGACTAGACATAGCACATGTAGTAGGTATAGTTGCAAGATTCTCTGCAGATCCTAAGGAAACACACATGACAACTATCAAGAGAATTTTTAGATACTTGAAAGGCACTAAGGATTATGGCTTAGTATATCAGAAAGGAAATGACTTTGATTTAAAAGTTTATACTGATGTTGATTGGGCAGGCAACATTGATGATAGGAAAAGCACAAGTGGAGGAGATTTCTTTTTAGGAGAAACACTAGTGAGTTGGCTTAGCAAGAAAAAAGGATGTGTTTCACAGTCAACAACAGAAGTTGAATACGTTGCTGCAACATTGAATTGTACCAACATAGCATGGATCAAACAACTATTGGAAGGTATAAATGAGAAAGTTACTGAGCCAGTAACTATATTCTGTGACAATACTAGTGCCATTAACATTTCAAAGAATCTTGTTATGCACTCTATGACAAAGCACATCTCTATCAAATATCATTATCTTAGAGAAGAAGCTCAAGAGAAGAAAGTGGTGTTGGCGTATGTTAGTACAAAGGAACAAATAATAGATATCTTCACCAAGCCACTACCAAGGGACACTTTTGAGTAACTTAGAAGTAAGTTAGGGGTCCTACCCCTATCTTCTACTCACTGACCAAGTTCGATGAAGGCATCAATTTGATGACTCTACATAATATCTTTAGGAGTTGATGTTGATTTACACACTTTAGGAGGTTATCTAAAGGTCTATAGGAAAAAAATACAGGGAACAGGAATTGAAGACAAAATGCTCTGACCGAGACTAAGTTGATACATAACAACAGGAATTCACTTCATACAAGAAGAAATTATGTTTTAGTTCTTCACTTTTTGGCATTGTTGTCAAAGGGGGAGAAGACTGAAGAAAAGCAAGACTGAAGAGAAAAGAAGAGAAGACTAATGTATGGGGGAGAATTCTGATGACAGAAGGAGAGCATTTCAGCATTTCAGAATCTCAAAGCAATTTGAATCAATTAGGTCAAATCAATTGGTTTTGCCATCAATGCCAAAGGGGGAGATTGTTGGCATTTCAATAAGGATATTGAGAAGGTTGTTGATGATTATGGATATAACTGATTAAGGATGATTACTATCTTAATATTATTATTTTGTCATTGATGTCAAGAAATTGATTTTCTTATTTAGTATGATGTTGCCATATCTTGAGAAGTATGATTTGATGAGTATAAAGATGTTGGTAAAAGACATAGAAAGAATATGATGAATAAGGGGAGAAATAAGTTATTCAATGGGCAACTATTACTGAGTTAGACAAGGATGAGATCATGATGTTTAGATTGTTTTGATATCATACATATGTTATTTAGTGTAAGGTTAATACTATACTATGTTACTGAGCAAAGAACCTAGTTGGTAAACCCTAAGGTTATCGCTATCGGTTAATGAAGGTGAAATGTCTACCGAGTGAAGTTTAGTATTTACCAAGTTGCAGCTGAGTAATAACAGAATGCATTGAATGAATAAAAGCATTATTTAATGAAGGAAGCTGATGAGCTAGCCATGATTAAATGATTGGTATGCCGTGAATGAAGTTTGTTAAAGAATCTATGGCAAAGGAAAATCAACAGGAAGATCTACAACTCAGATTGAACTACAATACCCTAGCACAAGTTCCAAGAAATGTATGCAAGTTCCAAGGCAGGGTAACACATTTTCAGATCGGTGAATACATTGAACCTAGACAAAGTTCTAAAATCTGATGGCTATGATTGATCATGGGAAATGTGATCAAGGAGATTAAGCAGTTAGCTATTGTTTATAAATAAGGAACTGTTGATAAACAATGTATGCGGGCAAGTGTATGCACAGGGATGCTACATAGTGATTACCAAGCACTGAAGCTTGAAGACTTGTTTTGAATAACAGAGTATAGATCCCAGTAGATGGACAAGATTAGTTCTATGTCTATATTGTATTGAGCAAATAAGAATCCGCTTTAGCATTTTAGATGTGAAGTTGTAGATAGATTTTTATTACTGTTATTTTGTGAAGTGACAGAAAATCTCTTAACGGAGTGGACTTAACAGTCTTATTTGTAAAACCCTCTAGCAAGGTGACATTCTGATTGAGTGTTTTGAAATCCTTTAACAAGGTCACTTCTAACAAGGTGAAGATCCTAACAGATCGAAGGGAAATCCCTTAACCAGGTCACATCTAGCAATGTGTTTGTAATCTTTAATAGGATTTACTTTTAACTGAGCATACTCTAGAAGACTATATTTCTTAGTGGGTCCGAAATCCCACAGTGGTTTTTCCCTATTTGGGTTTCCACGTTAAATTTGGTTTTATGAGTGTTATGATGTTTATATGCTTGTGAGTTTACATGTTTAGCAGTTTTGGTTATATTACTAAAGTAAAGGTTACCGAGGTTGAATTTGATGTTTTTATGGAAGATTAAGTTTGTATGATTCACCCCCCCTCCTCTCATCTTATTAGCTTGGCATTTGTACTTACATTAAGTATCAGAACTATCAATTCCGATATCAAGTTATAATCTATTCTTTGTCACTTTTGCACTACATAATCTAATCAATTCCTTTCTAAATCAACAAAGGAATAAGGGATCATCCTAACATTCTTAATTCATTCATAATTCAATCTATCATATTTGTTTAGAGATTGAATCCAGTGAATTATCCCTTATCTTTCTAATATAATGGTGAAAAGAACTTGAAGGATAATCAATAGTGAAAATCTCATCTCTTTTTGAGGGAAAGAGTTAGTTTTCCTCTTTATCTATCACTCATCATTTTTGCACCATGACATTACTGGATGAGGTTCCAACATCGGATTTAGGTATGGATCCATTATGCACATTTGAATCTTCCTTCTTAACCTACATCTTGTTATGTTGATATCTGATCTCTTCCACTTTAGCTTTTCCTTTTCCATCTCATTTATTCTTGTTTACAGAACCATTGTTGCTCATGTTCTTGCTTCTATAATATTTTACAATGTGACCGAATTTATTGCATGCATATCAAACAACATTTCTCTACATAGGCCTAAAATTCATCTTCTTTGGTCTCATTGTATATTGGTTAGCAATGCGTCCAAATATTCCATAGGCATAACATCTCTTTTTTATGAAAATTGTTCACCATTCTGCACATTTGAATTATGACCGAATTTGTTGCATTTGAAACATTGACTGGTAAAGGTAGAACCATTATTCATCATCCTATTATTCCTCTTATTTTTGCATTTACTTGCCATATGACTGAATTTACCACAAACAGAACATTTACCATTGAATTTATAGGCATCAGGCTATCTAACCAAAGGTTTCTTGTTCTTTTGATGATTTCTTTGTCTAGAACCAGAGGATTCACCTTTCTCATAGCCAAGTCCTCACATGTCTTTCCCATGTATTTTACTTTCCAACATATCATCTAGCTTGACTGAGATAGCTTTGAATTTTTCTTTGTACTCATTAGCAACATAAATCTCATCTCTTAAAATTGCGATTTGTCTTTCAAGTTCTTGTCCATCATTATTGTATTGCACTAATTCAAGTTGCAACTGATCATTCTCATAGTTTAACTTGCAACATTCATTTGATCTATCCTTTAATGACTAAGTCATATTTTCTTCATTCTTCTTCATATCTTCAATCTCCTTTATCAGCTTCATCATAATGGATTGCATCTCATTCTTCAGGATTGCATTCTCTCTAGCAAGCTTCTCACATTCATCTATCTTGTCTTGTAGGACTTAATTGTCAATGCTTTGTTCTTCTTTCTCCTTCAGTTTATCCATCAGTTCCTTTCTCTTCTCTCTTGATGTGCTGACTTGTTCCTTTAGAGATTCAATGAAATTTTTTAGTTTCTTATATATTTCTCCTCAGGCTATTCTTCTCTTTCATAGATGCATCAAGATCTTCAAGTGCCATAGTAAGTTGCTTCTGCAAATCAGATTTCATTGATTCAATCTTTTAGATCTTCCTTAAGTTGTTAGGCTTCTTTCGATGAACTAAGATTTGATACCAATTGTTAGAATCAATGAACATTGAGAGGGGTAGGTGTGAATCAATTTTTTACAATCTACAAACTTATTAAGTTGATTCTTAAACCACCAGATGCATAAAATGAAAGCAAAGTATAGAAATATAAAGCAATCAAACACACAACCATAACACCAAGATTTTTACGTGGATACCTAGAAAGGGAAAAACCACGGTGGGATTTGAACCCACAATATTATTATATGCCAGAAGTATGATAATATTACATAAGGGGAATGCACTTTCATTCAAGCACACTGCCTAAATCTCACTAATCAAAACCAAAAGGGCTACAACTCGGAGGAAGGATCGCTGCCTTACAAGAAATTAAAAATCATTCCATAATGAATGAACTATAGTATAGCATCTATGTATTCCAAAAAGTAGTTTCAGATTGGCTCTAATTAAATTTTGCAATTGTTCTATCTCTCTGCTCTTTTTTCCTACTTTATCATACACCAGAGCACCTAGACCTTCAATAACATTCACCAACCATTACAAATTCACTCATATAGACTTCTCATATACTTCCCATATCATAAAATGCTCAAATGAATTAGTCTTATATATCTACACCAACAAAATAAATATTTTTCCATGTTGGCTTCCAAAAATCACATAACACACAACATGAAATGTGTAACCTTATGTCGACTCAATCTGTTCACAAATCCATATGTGGACCCAAATAGAATAATAACAAGCTTCATACAAGTCATCTCAAACTCCTCGAACATGAAACCAATCAATGAAATCAACCCAACAATTCCACAACACATAATACATAAGAATATCTTTGTTCTAACTGAATTACCAGATATCGAACCTTTAATCTTGCTCATTAATCAACACCGGATATCAGGATCACAAGATAAGCTACCTCGAACCTCAAATAATCTGCTTTTATCACCACAACTAAAATTACACCACCAAAATCAAGATGTGCACAATGATGTCATTCTCTATCGATTACTGTGTTCCACCTTCCAGATTTATGCCTTATGAACAATATGACTTCTAGTAAATCAAATCTATGTACACCGGATATTTTTTTAAAACTAATTTACTATCAATGACAACTCCTAAGCATCTCTCATGCAACAATCTTCACTGGAACAATGTCTCTTGCCAACATATTTGTCTTCTCCAAAGGACAAGACATAGTCTTCTTCAAATATTATACCACATTTGTTGCTTCCTCTTCTATCTATTTGATTAAATTCTTTTCATGCCCACTCCTTACACAAGGAGGACACATATTAACACAAAATCATAATCATACTCAAGCTCACCCTTACTAAATAAAAAATAGTTACAACATTAACATATGATCCAATATCCTCTATATGAGAGAGGATCGACCGAACTAAGGAATCACATTAAGGAGTGAGATCTCAACCCTGATTGCCCATCAACATGTACCTATGCACTCACTATTGATATTAGTAATTTATCCATTGGATATATATGAAATGACAATATGAACTTGAAATATAATAAACATAAATTACAATACATCTAAGGATTAATAATTAAATCACATCAATAATCATCACACCATCTTGACCATAAGGAATTGCATCACAAATCATCATTATCAGAAGTAACTTAATGATATCTTCCACACATCTCTTAAACATCTTGAGTAATCATTATAGAATCATCACCATAATAGAGAATCAAGGTCAAGCATAAGGAAATATATTGTAACCTTTCTCAATAAATTGACAATAATATTTGATATACAATATAAATATCAACAGTAATTTCTAACATAATTACAAACACTAAACATCATATCACATAGGTTGTGAATGAAACAAAGTAGGACATAGACATAAATCACATCAGCATCAACTCATTTAACTAGAATATTCAACATCAAAAAATAGCATAACTTTAACACAACTACTCCATACATAAGCATCTTAATATTCAAGATCTCAGTATACAAACCCCAATGAATCTTACAACATCATATGTATGGTAGGACTATACGTAAACTTTGAAATATGATCTCTGATAGAACACAATAAAACATGAACACATAAAAGAGCATGGAGCTAAGTTATTAGGGTCACAATAGGGTTGGTATCACATCCTCCCCCACTTAGCTCCAACTTCCTCCTAGAATTTGTTGTAATTATAAAGTATATAATATTTATTTGTTGGCAATTTGGAGGAATTGATTATGTGTTGCATTAATGTTTATCATTGATGTCAACACTAGCTTATTTGGTTGTCTACCAGATTCTAGTTGAGTGGTTGGACTTGGATGGTGATCAGGAGATTTGTTTATGGTATATTCCAATTGGTAGAATTGCTTTGGTTCGGTCATTGATGTGGTTTAGATGGTTGTCATATTCAATTGGTTTGGGATATGGTGATTCGGAAGATATCATATATTCTAGTAATCCTTTTGGTTAGTAGTAAGGGTTTAAACGACAGAGCTTTGTTGAATATCTTTTGATGAATTTGATAAGTGGTGTTGGTACCACTTATAGAAGGATTTCAGGATGTTGATGGTTATTGTGTTCATGTTCCAGTTAATCGGTGGTGTTTACATTTAGCACCAAACCTATTCTATGTTATTATGCTAGGTTATGGACCGGTTTATGTAACATGTTAGAGGATACTCCCAATGTGTTACTGGTTGGATTTATTATTTGGTTAATGTTGTTTCAATCTCAGGATGACTTGATTTATCATTGGTTTGTGGGTTTATGTAATGGATTTATTGTACCATCTTTTAGGTGGCCGACCTAATTGTTTATGTCCTAGGTTGGTATAAATATGATGTAAGATCTCTTTATAGATCGTGGTATGGGATTAGGGTTTATCTATGTGTGAATAAAGTTGTAATCATATGCAGAAGGTTTTGTTGATCATAGGTGATCAAATTGGGTTTGTAAGAGGTTTAAGACCTTCGATATTGAGCTTAACTGGAACTGTACTCAAGCATAGGAGATACTATTCTTGCAATTCATTCATATTTCCAGATTGTAATTTGGATTTATTTTGTAGTCAGTGAGGCTCCTTTGTGATGAGTAGTGTGCTCTAGGATGTTGGCCTTCCTACATATGCAGGCCCCTTATTGTAATCACATACTTAGTGTAGAAGTATTATATAATTGTGGGTAGGCTTCCCACTGTGGTTTTTCCCTTTATAGGGTTTTTCACATACAAATATTGGTATTATGTCTTGTGGATGCATGGTATTTGGTTTATGGTTTATTTTTGTGCTTAATTGATATATCTTCTATTCTTTTATTTGGTTTATACATTTTGGTAAAAGGTTTTGTGTGCTTAAAGTTTCATAATATGTTAACAACGAATTCACCCCCCCTCTTAGTTGTTCACCAATTATCCTAACAAATGGTATCAGAGCTTGGTCCTCTCAGCAAAAGCTTAATCACTTGAGGAAGATCCTATGGTGAGTAATAATTCAACTTCAATTGCTTACTCGAAGGACAACCCTTGGCTTGAAGGAACAAGTTACAAAGTATGGAATCTTCAGATGGAGAGTAATTTGAGATGTCTTATCAAGGAGATTTGGGAGATCACTAAGAAAGGCTATATACCTTATGATCTGGCATCTAGCAATCCTCCTTTTGCAAACTTGGATAAGAACATTGAAAATGACTGTAGAGCTAGAGAAGCCCTCTTGAGCGCCCTTTCAGATCAGTAAATAAAGGGATTAATAGACAAATCATCTGCAAAGGCTATATGGGATAAGCTAGAGACTTTGAATGAAGGTGACCCTACTATTAAAATTGATGAACTTGTGGTGTAGGAGAACCATTCCAAGATCTTCCTCCTTTTTTTTGTGGCTTTTATGCTTCTTTTGAAGCCATTGTACATGTAATAAGGGCCATGAGCTCATTTGTTCTTCACTAGGTCCTAGTTTTAGGTCCTTAGTGTTTTTGTTGTGATTTCTTGTGCAAGAGAGGTTGAGTGTGCCTTAGATGTGTTTTAGGCCTTATTGGCATGTTGATGTCCTTAGGATAGCCCAAAATAGGCCTAGGAGTCATCCAAAGCAACAATGGCAAAGTTGCTCAAAAGATGCAAAAGTTGCATGACAACTTTTAAAAGTTGTCAAGCAACTTTTCCACCCAATAGGTAGAAGACCCTTATTGAGCATGGAGAGCCCTAATTTTGGCACACTAACCAAGGTAAAGGTGGTATAAGTAATTGAAAACCCTAATTAAATGGGTTGGATGTCAGACTTTGTACGACCAAGTAAGAAAAGTTTGACTGTGACTGTTTGTTGGTTACCAGTCAGTTTGAAAGAGGCTACCGAGCAAGTTAATGGATTGATTTGCATGAAAATTTCTGCAGAATGTTTTCTATGGTGTAAATACCTTAATTGTGAGCAATTAGATTAGGTTTTTATTTGCCATTTGAGTGTGTTTGTAAATAGTTTTTAAATTGCATTGTCACTATCCAGTTTTGGACTGGTTTGTGTAAATGGATGCATAACTCCATTCCCCATTATGGAACCACCATGAAACCATGGGGAATTAGAGTGTAGACTTTTTATTATAGCCCAATGCAAGAAGGGCCCTTGAAAATGTAGGGAGGCCATACAAAGACCCAATCCTAGGCGAGACTGAACAGTGCCTAGCTAGGAAAGGTCAAGTTGCAGAGGTCTTGGAGAGCAAGGTTGGTCTGAGGAGAGTGCACCCTTTGGAGGAGGCATAAAGGAGTGTGGGAAGAACCACTGGTGTGAAAGAGAATTCACCACCAATCCAGACAAGGTGGCTAAAACATAGAACATTCACTGTGACCCAGGTAGACCAGAAAAACCCTCACAAAACCCTTAAAAACCTCAAAATTCGCCCTAAGCACTATACGGCCACTTGGAGGCCCAAAAACAAAGAAATCCTTGAGCCCTTTCCAAATGAATGGCAGTCCATTTTGGGAGTTTGGGTAGTTTGTGCATCATTTGTGAGAGGAAGCCCTAAAAGTCTGGGTTATGAGGCCTAATTGGTCCTAATCCTTGTAGCCCTATTTTGGAGGCAAAACCCAAAATAGTGAAATTGGTAAGGGGTTGAAAGCTTGAAACCTCTTGGGGGAACATGAATGGGTGGAAAGACCATTAATTAGACTTGATAAACCTTGCTAAGACCTTGGAAGGTGTGGAACAAGCCTAGCCCTTATTAGCCATAGTAAGGGGTTTTGAGTCTCATGAGTAGGTGAGACCTTAGGAGAAGCATTGCAACTCATTGGTTGGTGGAATTGGGCAAGGTCAGGGGATTCCTCAAGAAAAGGAAGTCCTAGAGACCCTAGGGTGTGTAGAGAACACCAGGTGATCCAAGGAAAGGATCCAAGAGCATAGACTAGGCTAGTCTATCCCTAACCCCATCCCATCAACTTGATGGTTACCAGGTAAGGTATAAGAGCCTGAAAAATGGAGGAAGATGAAAGGATTACAACTTTTATGGAAAGAGTGAATGAAATTCTCTTGTTAATTCAATGTTGTGGTGGATCTTTGAGTGAAGATGAAATCATTTCTAAAGTATTAAGAGCATTACCATCTTCTTACAAGATGAAGGCTACTCCAATTAATGAGATAAGAACTATGTCTAAAACTTTTGTTAATAGGGATACTGTTGGCAATATGATGGAATTGACTATGTGTTACATTGTTGTTTTTTCATTGATGTTTTTGATGAATTAAAAATAGATTTTAAGGGATCCAAAACCCAGTTACATATGAAAGATATTCAGGAAAGAAACAAAACACAATGGCTGCAAAAAACCAGCAAAAAGACCAGCAATAGAGGAAAGGACAGTAAGAGGCCAGCAAGAAATTGGCCCCAAGTCCAACATAAACATAAATTTAGAAATTCTTCATGGTTTCTTCTGCATCCTGCACCAAAAGCATCCTTGCCTTGGTCGCTTCCCTCAAGTCGGTATTTTCCTGAGCAATCTGGCTTTCTTTCATCTTCATATCGTTCTCCGTCGTAGTCTGCCTAGTTCTGCGCCTAGGGGTCTGGTGGCTTAGGCTAGAAGTAGGAGCATCTTCAATAACTACCAGGTTCTTCTCCTAGTTTTTCTTTTCTAGATGATTCACCAGCACATTCATGTTTTGGGAGGAGACTTTAAGAACCTGGAGGCTATGGTCCATAAGGCTTTTCAAGGCTTTTTTGTTTCTAGCCATCCGGGCACTGACATTGTTCTTATCCTCCTCCACCTGTTCCTTAATTATTTTGATGACGTCCTCCAGATGTTTCAGGTCACCTTTTATCAAATCTTTCTCTAGCCAGTCTTCCATTTCCATTTCCTCCTCCGCTTCACTATTCTCCGTTTCCTCGTACTGCTTCCCAGAGTCGGACATGTTGATCAACTTGTTGATCTTAACTTCCAGCTCCCTTTGTTTACCCTACATGTTGGTAATATTTTCCACCACCCACTTCTAAAAATTGAAGAATTCAAGGGTGCAATTGTGGGCGGTATCCAGAATGGTGTCCATAGAACCCTTGCTCTGTTTTGTCTCCTCCACATTAGGGTTTTCACCTTCCTTAGGCTTTAGAGCCTCTTTCTCAATTTCTGAGCCTTCAGGGTTAGGTTGATGATTCTCAAAATTGCCCCCTTCCTCTCCTTCCCCATAATTCTCCTGCTTGTTAATCTCCATTTCAGAAATATTTTCCTTATTCTTTCCCTCTTCTTCCTCACAAAGCACATCCTTTTCTTCCTGCACAATTTCAACCTTCCTTTTTTTATGGGTAGGGGTGTTGGTCTCCCAAGTCAAAAAAAAATCAATGCATTTCTCAGAAATCTGAGCATTGATGATTAAAGGGTCATCCTTGGTGGCCCTAGCCTTATCCTTCATATATTCATAAATCAGCAAAATGAGTCCCTGGTGTGCTAGAGGGCAGGAGCTGGGTTTTTTAATATGGTCAGCCAGGCTCTCGTTTAGAGAAGAGGCTAAATAGAAGGGCAAAGATATTTTAGCCCCATGGCGGAAGTGGTTCAGGATGGCGAAATGATAATTGTAAATTTTTGTAAACCTACCATCCACAGTTAAATATTCCATTAAAGCTCTAAGAACTTTTTGCCAGAAAGGTTTTACCTGTTGAGGGGTGAAGTAAGATATCTTGTCCTTCTGGAATTGTCCTTCTTTTCCAGGTTGCCCTTCTCATCCTCCGTCTTAGGGAAATTTTTGAAGGCCTTAGCAGTGTACTTTCTATCCCTATAGAATTTTGTCCCCTCCATCTTGAGTCACGTGACCTCTGAGATCAAACTTTCATCGATTTGCCAGATTACCCCAAATAGGATAGCCCTATTATTGCTCTAGCTTTTAGCGAACCCGTGAGACATAGAGTTTCTACTACCATGGAGATTCTCCATATAATCAGTGAAACCGTGTCTGTGGAGCCTTCTCCACACCTTTCTTTCGCTCTTCCAGTGCTCACAACCTGAAGGTTTATTCCTGTTAAGGTTGCCTCCCATTCTACTTTCTAGGTAACAATATCCTCTGTTTTAACTCTCGGCCTGCGGGTAAAAATTTGAGTTTTTGGTCTCCCCTTGTAAAGAGTCTCTCATTTTTTTCATTGATGTTAACACTAGTTGTTATGGTTGTTTACCAACTTCCAATAGAAGGATTGGATTGGGAAGATTATCAGTTGATTTTCACCGGTATGATCTGGATGATGGAATTAGTTTTTATGGATGGTTCATATGCTTCTGATGTATGTTTCAATCAATTGGTATTGACTTGATGATCAAATGCTATTTGATGTTCTAGTAAGCCTGCTTTATAGGTCCAGTAAGGATTTCACTAAAAGAGCTTTATTGAAGATCTTTGATGTAATGCATAAGTGGTGTTTGTATAGCTTCTAGAAGGGATTTAGGATGTTGATGGTTATTGTGTTCATGCCTCAACTGATTGGTGTCATTTCTATGGCATGTGTGGATCTAATTTAGGTTTGGTGCTATCTAGGTTATGGACCGATTTTCATGTAACATATTGGTGGATCCTTTTGATGCACTTCTGGGATGTTTTGTTGATTGGATGTTGTTTGTTTGGCCTTAGGATGACATGTGTTATGATTTTATTTTAGGATCATGGAATGGATCTATTGAATTATCATTTGGGTGGCCAACCTAATTGGTTAGGTCTCGGGTTGGTACAAAGTGATGTAAGATCTCATTGTAGATCATATGTATGAATGGGCAAAGAGACAATAATGTAATAATCATTTGTGCAAAGCATTTGGTCAATCATAGGTGATTGAGTTGGGTCTATGCTAGAGGTTTTAAACCTCTGGTATTGAGCTTAATCAGAATTGTAGTCTAACATGTTTGATGCTATAACCAACAGTTCTTCTTTCTGGATTGTTGTCCAAATATTTTGAGGTGGTTGACATCTTTGTAGTTAGTGAGACTCCATTGCGATGAGAAGTGCGCTCTAGGTAGTGTGTCTTCCTGCATGTGCAAGCCCCTTATTGTAATATTTATTCATCTAATCAATGGATAGATATTGTGGGTCTCCAATCCCACCATGGTTTTTTGTCCTTGAGGTTTTCCACATATAAATCTATGGTGTTATGGTGTTCATATTTGTGGTTTCACTATTGCTTATTGATATATGCTTTTATGTTTACCGGTTGTTGAGTTGTTGTATTAATAAGGTTAAATTTATCCATTCTAGTAGAACACTAATTCAAACCCCCCCCCCTCTCAGTGTTCTTTTATTCCAATAGATACTTTGGTTGGAAAGCTATCTAGTTTTGAGCTTGAAGAATTCGGTCCTAAAGGAGCTACAAAGACAAATTCTGCATTCAAGGCATCTACATAATCAACTAGCAAGATTGATTGGAAAGTATTATATGTGAAGGAACTAGAGGATATAATAAGAAGCCCTAATTTCTAGAAGAGTACCTAAAGGTCCGACAGGAAGTAAGTATGAAGGAAAATCACCTTTCAAATATTTTGCATGTAATAAGATAGGTCATTTTGCATCTAGATGTCCTGAGAGGAATTAAATATTTGAGGAAAAATATAGAAGATATTTTAGGCCTAAACACGCATATCAGAACAAGCATAAGTATAGGAGGAAAAAAGATAAATCATGCTACTATGCTAATGAGGAAGGTGCAACTGATGATTTTGATGACGAACCATTAAAAGATTCAGCTAGTGGATCTAACAATGGAAAGAAATGGGTATTCTTGGCTATCAAGGAAGATACTCTAGAACTTGTCATTCATAATGAAGAGAAGGCCCTTGTTGCTAAAGTTGAAGACAAGGTTGAATGGGTAATAGATAGTGGATATTCACATCATATGACCAGAGATAAAAGGAAGTTTCTATCTTTACAAGAATTATATGGTGGTCTTGTTAGATTTGGAGATGACAAAGCATGCATGATCAGAGGAAGAGGAGCTATATCATTGGATGGTAGGCATAACATTGATAATGTTTATTAGGTTGAAGGTTTAAGGCATAATATTTTGAGTGTAGGTCAATTGGTGGATAAGGGATTTCAATTATAGTTCAAGGATGGAAAATGTAAAATCATTAACAGATCTGGTTTGGAGATTGCAATTGGTACTCAAACTAAAGGTAAAATCTTTCACTTTAACTCTGGTGAGAGACATGTTTGATTGCACATATTGATAAGAGTTGACTATGGAATAAGAGGTTGTGTCACGTGAATTTTGATTGCATTATAAAGATCACTTCAACTAAGGTAGTTCAAGATATACCTAAGATTGTGAAGCCTCATAATCCAGTATGTAAGGAATGTCAAATGCGAAAGAAAGTCAGAACTTCTTTTGAGAGTATTCAATATAAATCTAATGATGTTCTTGATCTTATTCATATTGTTTTGTGTGGTCTTGCTAGAGTAAGAATGTTTCAGGGTGATAGATATTTCATGCTAATTATTGATGACTACTCTAGAATGATGTGGGTTACTTTTCTAAGGGATAAATCTGAAGCCTTTGAAAATTTCAAGATCTTTAAAGCTATGGTTGAGATAAAGACAAGATTGAAGATCAAATGCTTAAGATCCAATCAGGGTGGTGAATTCACATCTGGTGAATTTAATAGTTATTGTGAGAAACATTGGATAAGAAGATAGTTGTCTGCAACCCAGACACCTCAACAAAATGATGTTGTGGAAAGAAAGAATAAAACTATCTTGGATGTGGCTAGATCCATGATGATGGAAACTAATATGCCTCATATCTATTGGAGAGAATCTATGTGCATGGTTGTTTACACATTCAACAAAGTTCATATCAAAGGAGACACCGGTAAGACACCTTATGAGTTATGGTTTGGTCATACACCTACAGTTAAGTATTTTAGAATCTTTGGTAGTAAATGATATATCAAAAGACATTATTCCATTGGAAAGTTTGATCCTAGATGTGATTAAGGAACATTTATTGGTTATTCTAATCAAAGCAAAGCATATAGATGTTATAACAAAAGATTACAGAAAATTATAGAGAGTGTTAATATCAAGGTGGATGAGAAGAATAGAGGTCAAATCAAAACTTATGAGAGAGAACTGGAAGTGGAAATTGTTATGACTAAATTGATAGCACCTGTACCAGAACAAAATGTTGAACTAGTTACTCCAGCAGTATCAAAAAATTCAACAGTAATTGAAGATCAGAGCAAGGAATCAGATAGTCAGAAGACTCCTCGGTATGTAAGGTTGAATCATTTAGAAGATCAAATCATTGGAGACAAGAGAAAAGGATTAATGAGAAGAAGCAGGTTGGTAGCTCAAGAGGTATGTTTAATTTCTCAAATTGAACCATCAGTGGATGAAGCATGTAAGGATGAATGTTGGATAAAAGCTATGGAAGAGGAATTGGATCAGATAGAAAAGAACAACACATGGAATTTAGTTCTTTGACCTAAAAATAAGAATGTTATTGGAACTAAATGGGTTTTTAGGAATAAATTGAATGAATGTGGACAAGTTGTGAGGAAGAAGGCTAGATTGGTTTGTAAAGGATATTCTCAAAAGGAAGGAATTGATTGAGATGAAACTTTTGCTTCGGTAGCTAGGATTAAAGATGTGAGATTATTTCTTTCTTATGCTTATAAGAACTAAAAGGTTTATTAGATGGATGTTAAGTGTGCATTTCTGAATGGAGATCTTGAAGAGGGAGTTTATATTGAACAACTTAATGGTTTTTCACTTTCATATGACAAAAACATAGTTTGCAGGTTAAGAAAAGCTTTATATGGTTTGAAGAAAGCACCTAGAGCTTGATATGCTAGATTGGACAAATATCTTTTGAATCTTAGTTTCACTAAAGGTAATGCTAATAGTAACCTATATTATAATATTAGTGATGATGATATATTGACTATTGAGGTCTTTGTTGATGATATCTTTTTTGGTGGTGAGGATAAGTTATGTATGGAGTTCTATGATAATATGAAGAATGAATTTGAGATGTCTATGATTTGAGAAATGAGATTTTTATTAGGTTTGCAGATTACTTAGACTGATAAAGGTATTTTCATCTGTCAAACTAAGTATGCTAGAGATTTGTTGAAGAAATTTGGTAAGGAAAATTCTAAACCATTTGGTACCCCTATGGTTACTAGTGAGAAATTGACAAAGAAAGATGAATCAACTCATGTAAATACTTCAAGGTATAAATCTATGATTGGTGGTCCGTTATATTTGACATATACTAGACCAGATACAATGAATATTGTTTGTATTGTATCAAGATATCAGAGTGATCCTAGAGAGAATCATGAGAGTGTAGTGAAAATGATTTTCGGATATTTGCAGAGAACAATTGAATATAGTTTGTGGTATCCTAAAAATGATGACTTTACACTATGTGCATATACATATGTAGATTGGGATGTAGATGTTGACAACCAGAAAAGCACATCAGGTCGAGCTTTCATTCTTGGAAAGAAACTTGTTTCATGGATCAACGAGAAACAATCATGTACTTCTTTATCTATTGTTGAAGCTGAGTATGTTGTTGCTACTACTAACTATACACAAGTTCTATGGATGAAGCAAATGTTGAAGGATATAAGGGTAAATTGTAATGAACTAATAGTTATTCACTATGATAACTCTACTACTATTGGCATATCAAAGAATCTGGTATTTCATTCTAAGACAAAGCATATATCAATTAAGTATAACTTTTTGAAGGAGAAGATGGAAGAAAATCAAGTCAGATTGGTTTATGTGAACACTAAAGAGAAGATTGCAGATATATTCACTAAACCTTTTCCTAAGGAATCATTCGAGTATTTTAGAGATAGATTGGGGGTCTCTACCCCTTTAGTAAAGACTTGAGTAATGTTGATTGGAATCAGTCCGGTATGAATATATTATAATTATTATTCATTTCAGATTGATGAGATGGTGCTACTACTCAAGGGGAGTAGTCAGATGCATGGTTCAGAGGTTTTATGATTTTTCTTTGATGTTTCTGTTATATTTCTGGCATTGATGTCAAAGGGGGAGAGGTATTCATGTGAAAAATAGAGCTTAATAGAGATATCAGCCATAGGGAGATTTTGGTCTTTGGTTCATAACTTCATTGTTATACCAACTTAGGGAGATTGTTGGGCATCTTCCATTGGGGGAGACTTGTTTGGCATTTTTTTTGAACTTGGATGTTTTTCACATCTACTGTTGCCATCAATGCCAAAGGGGGAGATTGTTGGCAATTTGGAGGAATTGATTATGTGTTGCATTGATGTTTGTCATTGATGTCAACACTAGCATATTTGGCTGTCTATTGGATTCCAGTAGAGTGGTTGGGCTTTGATGATGATTAGGAGATTTGTCTCCAGTATATTTATATTGGTGGAATTGGTTTGGTTCAGTCATTCATGTGGTTCAGATGCTTGCCAAATTTAGTTGGTTTGGGATATGGTGATTTGAAAGCTATCATATGTTCTAGTAAGCCTTTTGGTTACCGGTAAGGGTTTTATTGGAAGAGCTTTGTTGAAGATCTTTTGATGAATTCAATAAGTGGTGTTGGTGTGACTTCTAGAAGGATTTTAGGATGCTGATAGTTATCGTGTTCATGTTACAGTTGATCAGTGGTGTTTACATTTAGCACTAGACATATTCTATGTTATTCTAATAGGTTATGGACCGGTTTATGTAACGTGTTGGAAGATGCTCTTGATGCATTACTAGTTGGATTTATTATTTGGTTAATATTGTTTCGGTCTTAGGTCAACTTGGTTTATCATTGGTTTGCAAGTTTATGTAATGGATTTATTGTATCATATTTTAGGTGGTCGACCTAATTGTTTAGGTCTCGGGTTGGTATAAATATAATGTAAGATCTCTTTGTAGATCATGGTATGGGATTAGAGATTATCTGTGTACGATTAAAGTTGTAATCATATGCAGAAGGTTTGACTGATCATAGGTGATCTAATTGGGTTTGTAAGAGGATTAAGACCTCTGGTATTGAGCTTAACCATAATTGTACTTAGGCGTAGGAGATGTAATTCCTACAATTCATTCTTATTTCTAGATTGTAGTCTAGATTTATTTTGTAGTCAATGAGGCTCCTTTGTGATGAGCAGTGCAATCTAGGCTATTGGCCTTCTTGCATGTGCAGACCCCTTATTTTAATCACATACTTACTGCAGAAGTATTATCTCACTATGGGTAGGCTTCCCACCATGGTTTTTTCCCTTTATCGGGTTTTCCACATACAAATCTTGGTGTTATATATTATGGATGAAAGGTATTTGGTTTATGGTTTATGTCTATGCTTAATTGATATATCTACCATTTTTATATTTGGTTTATGCATTCTGGTAAAAGGTTTTGTGTGCTTAAAGTTTCATAATCTATTAAGAACTTATTCATGCCCCTATCTTAGTTGTTCACCAATTATCCTAACATTATTAACCCAACATTAACATAACAATATAAATAGTTCATTCATTAACAAAGTATCAACCATAGAACATAACCTCATCCATCAAGTTTAAGTCTATGCTAGTATCATTGATATTATAGAGTTAAGGCATCCATGCCACCATCAAGGCTATGCACCCTATTCTCCCTCATAATAAAATTACATCTACAAGACTAGAAGCATACTCATTTTTCTTTTCTTTCAAAAGGAAAACTATCTAAATTCTAATCTTCTTGTGTTAACACCACCAATCCCCAATTTCTTACTCAAGGCGACAAGTCAACCCTACTTGTATTTACTAGACTCGTGAATTATATATTATTATCAAAACTTATCCCTTATAGTTGATCACTAGATACCATTTATTAATCAAATGAGGGTAATTATATCCTCAAACAACAATGCATAGGTTAATATCATAAGTAGGCAAGGCCGACTTAGACCCTCACTTAGAATTACTTGATCACATTGATTCCTTTGCATTGTTACTCCCCCATACAAACTTGAAGGAGATCCCTTTATTTCTGATACAACTCACCTATCACATCACTTAAAATCTACCACCAATGTGTAAAATGAAAAGGTATCAATCAACAATGCCTCAAAATTAGGAATCATAAACCACAATTGCAATAAATATTCATAAACAAAGAATAAAAATTCAATGTCAATGAGGTAAAGAAACAAATTCATTCAATCAATACAAAAGATAGGATCCTTGAGGAAAAATACCCTACTCAAAGTGTATGGCAATTGTCCAAATTGCAAACTTTTAAAGAACTACCGGTAGTGTAAAAAGTAAATTAGATAAAATAGAAAAAAATTAAACTACAAAAATTTCATACAAATAAAATAACTATGCAACTTCTCTTAAGCCACCAAAGGGGAGTGTTGGCATTGTGTTGTCATTGGTGTCAACTAGTATAGGATGTTACCGGTATCATTGACATTGATGTCAACTAGTGAACAAGAGGTTGTTGGCATTAGAATTTGATGTCAATCGGAATAGAAGATGGACCGGTATGGGAGGAGAGTTGATGTGTTATCATTAGTGACAACCAAGTGACCATCTTCATGCAAAAGGTAGAATCGGTGTGTACCGTTATGCTAGAGGTGCAGTAAAGTGACCACTCTGTAAAAGGGTTGTTGATGTGGTGTTGAATACAACCGAAATGAAGAGATTACATGATGGGAATTGATTGTGTTGAAGTGGTATAATGATATTTGGTTTACTTCAACACTGCAGGAGAAGTATGAGCAGACCACTGGATTTCTAGTGTAAGGTTAACTAGCAAGACTCCCATTTGTTGAAGAAGCTATCATAGGCTAGGTGATAGGTTAACAGAATATGTTGCCTCTAAGTGCAGGTTGACTTATGGAAAATCACAGGGACATATATCAAGCTGGAGATACATCTACATAATGACAACTATGTCATTTTTGTGCAATATCAGATGCAAAAGGCAGGTGAGTGAATGGACGGACCTGATGATCAAGTGAAATATGAGAATGCTTCCAAAGAGTGTGATCATAAATACACACCAAATAAGCAAGTGAAAAAAATGTGTGCTACCAAGATAGTGAAGGAAGAATGAGGAGTTGAGATGCTATGTTTGTCATCTTGAAAAAATAGTTGAGAGGAGAACCGGTTTGATGAAGAAGGATGCTAATGAGTCTGCAGGAATATACATGGTGATACTAGGATGCTAAAGGAAGGTTGATGTAGAATAGTTGGAGTGTGATGACTTGGTGTCATCAATGTGTCTCTCGGGAAATAAGAAAAGTATGTTGTCCACTAGCAGATACATCTACCGGAATCTACATTGGTGATAGTTGACATATTATGTCAACCAGTGAAACATCATAGAAGAGATAAGGAAGATAAAGCTCTCACCTGATAAAGACAAGTGCAACAAACTGAAATATAAGGAGAGTTGTCGGACTAGCTATGGTACCAGCAAGTCAACATATTTACAGAGGTGTTTCATCGACAGAGCAGTGAAGTCCAGACATAAGGGTTACACCAGTAGGTTAGAAAAGGTGATGGCGGGAAGGATAACCGATAATGTGGTTAGTGTTGGTAGGGTTAGTGGTAAATATGTGATGCCACGTGGAGTTGAGGTGGTAAATATGTAGAGCTTGGTGATGTATGGTGTCAAAGAGGTAGTTATAATTGGTCGACATTAAATATTGATTGTGAAAATCATGGAGGAGTTGTAGAGTTTGCAGCTCAATGAAAGATGAATGACAAAGGAAGATCAGGGATTTGTTGGTGCCATGATCGATGTCTCATAGCTGACTGCAGATTGACCTCAAGAAGGAAACAGTGGATCATAAATGTGCCGACTGATTTCAAGGCTAAAGAACAGGGTTAGATTTGCTATTTTTAGCAAATATGCATTGGATGATGGAAAATGCATACAAATGCATTCCTCCAATGTAGGTGATCGATCCAAGGTAGATTGGATTGGATCTGATGAAGATTTGATCAGTGGAAGAAACCCTAACCGACTGAAGTTTGAATTGGTTTTTGGCAAGAAAACCTGTTTATATATATGAAAGCCAAAATCAATGAGGGGTGCTGGTTGAATGATGTTGCATGGGAAGACTATGCTGGACAGAGTGTTCGTATACCTCTGTGAGTAATGAAATCAGCCCGAGTCAGCTTGGAAAAGATCTTAAGTGTCTGAGTATTAGAAGGAGAACTGATAAGAGGGTTTAACTGGTAAGGTCAAGGCTACTGGTGAGAAGGCGGTAGAGAGTGAATGCAAGTTGAATGAAAAATAGAGGAATTTAGTCAAGCAAGAAGAAATGATAGAGAAATGGTAGTGACAGATAGTTGTGGACAAGATATAGGTAAACCAAAAGAGAAGAGGAAGTATGTTGAGTGAAAAATGAACCAGTAAGCAACAACAATGTGAGGAAGAGAGAAGAAAGTGATAGAGGAGATCCAACAAGATAGTGACTGAGTTGTTGAAGATTCAGTCAGAGTGAGAAGAGAACTGGTAAGGTAGAGGAGACACCTTACCGGCAGGAAGGATTGTATTAAGAGGTTACAAGATTCACTTGTAACTAGATTACTACCTTTGTATTTGAATATAATGTATTTTGTTTGCATAGTTGTAGCTCAGTGTAGGGGTTGTAGCTTCTTTGGGTTGGTGCCCATAAAATAGTATGGGTTGTAGCTCCTTTGGGTTGTGGCCCATAAATCAAGTAGGGGTTGGTGATCCTTGGTTTGTTTCCCTAAATCAGGGGTTTGTTTTCCTTGGGTTAGTGCCCTAAACATTGTAATTGAGTTTCATTGTGAGGTTGGATTCGAGCGGTAGACTCCAGTAGCAATGCTCACTAGAGTTTTTCCCATCTTGGGTTTTCCTCGTACATACTAGTGTTATGTGATGTCTCTTTGTGTGTGATTTCTCTTATGATTAGTCTCCCCACTAACTAATATATATGCATTGTGTTAGATCCCATAAGCGGTACAAATACATAAGTTGGTTAAAGAGAAAAACCTAAGAACCACTGATTCACCCCCTCTTAGTGGTGCATTTTGTCTAACAATTGGTATTAGATCATAGGTGCCTTGTTTGTCAAGCTTTCTCTTGCTTGGGTAGATCATTTCTAGGACACAATGGTTAAGTGTGAGTTAATCCCTACTCCTATGTTTAATGGATCTAACTATGCTATTTGGAGTTGCAGAATAGAAGTCTACATGTCCTCCCTAGGGTATGAAGTCTGGATGTCTATTGTAAGTGGTCTCCCTAGACATGTCAGTCCTCCCAGTAGTTATGGAGAAGAAATAAGATCTAAGTGCAATGATGAAGCCATGAAGGCCATATTAAGTGGACTAACCGATGGTGTTTCTTCACAAGTAGATAAATGTAGATCAGCAAAGAGCCTATGGAACAGATTGAAAAAGCTCTCTGGAAATGAGCCTACAAATGCAGGATTAGTTTGTGAAATCAAGAAGAAAAATGCAGCTAACACATGTGTAGGTGTTGATGGCAGATCTATTTTCAACAACAATGGTGAAGAGGCAATTCATCTCCTCATGGCCCATGAGACAAATAGTGAGAAACACACATCAAAAGGGTATAATGCTGATATATCCCACTATTATGATGTGTTTGGTAGAGATGATGATGATGGTGAAGAAGATGCAAAATTCAACATTGAATGTGAACTAGTAAGTTCACTGGAAGAGCTGTAAAATGTTAGAAATGAATTTAAAAACTACAAAAGATTAGTTCATGAGGATTGCAGCTAATTGAGAACCTTTCTTGAAGAATCAAACCAAAAGGTAAGTTTATTGACCACTGAACTAAAAGAGGCAAAAAGGTTGAATGATGATTTGAAATCAGTCTTGGACACCAAGGAAAGTGAAATGGAGAATCTGAGGAAAGAATACAAGTTGTTCAAGAATGCTGCTATTGTGGAACAAAACCGGTTGGTCAATAGTCTTCAAGAATAGAGTTACCCCTTGCTAATTTGAAAACACAAGTGGTTGATGCTAAGAATGTGAATGTGGAATCTAGATTAGATCTGGATACTAGCAGGTATAGGTACAAAGTGTTAGAGCAAGAGGTGGAGACTAAAGGAAAGGAGTGTCATATTCCTAAGGATGAAGTTGCAAATCTCACATTAGAGCTTGATAAGTGCCAAGATGAGCTTAAATTGAGAAAAAAATATGATGGTGGCACTGAAGCCTTGGATAGGATGTTAAGCCAATAAAAACACTCCAAGGATGGCGGGGGATTAGGATGTGGTACTGGTGAATGCTCCACAAGCAAGAATATCCCCCAAAAGGACATTCAGTTTGTCTCCTCAAGTGGAAATGGCAAGTGACAAACCTTCACAGTCAGAGATGCTCCAAGGAAGAAAATAGATCTAACCACAAGCGATGAGGACATGAGGCTAAGGATGAAGATCGATGTTGCAGGAAGAAATAATGCAGATCCCAAAGGAAAGGGAAATATAGGAGAAGAATGATTCACTAGAAGCAAGAACATGAGAAGGTAGCCTAGAAGACCTCCTACCAGAAGAAGATAAGGAGATGCTACTGTCCACACATCAAGCCATGTGTGGAAGAAGAAGGGATCAGATAGAAGACCTACAATGAATGGTCACCCAGGACTCACTCCCAGAGAAGAAGATATGGAGATGCCAAACCAGTAAGATCACCTCATGTTTGGTAGAATAAATTTGTAAGTAATAAGCCTCCTTTATATGGTTATTGTTTTGCATGTAAAGATTATGGACATAGGGTAGAAGAATGTAAAATGAAGTCTAGGAATAGATAGAGTGTTCTTCCTAGGTATAATAAATTAGGTAGCTATAGATTTCATGCATATAAGTAGAATGTTTCACAGAGTAGAAACATGCATGATTCCCTTCCTGGTTATGCTAACAAGAATCCATGTGTTGATCCTAAAAATGTAAACATTATGTGTTATAACTGCAATGGATTAGGTCATACAAGTTATGAATGTAGGAAGAAGAATATGCATTCCTATGGTGACCAATGGATCAATCATGCTCAGTGTGAGAGCAGTTATAGGGGATATGAGTGGCATAGATCTACTAGGAATAAGAGGAGAAATGTTTTTGCACAATCAAGGAATTCAAGCAAACCAGTAACCAGCCAAAATGGCATGATCAAAAAAGGAAGAGAAAACTGGTATGTTAGAAGGTTCCCCAATCATGAGATTGGCATGGATTTTGCATGCTACTATAGTACTATCTGCAAAGAGAGGACCAATGAGGAGAAGAAGGTCATCCATGTTGCCAAGACTACAGATGTGGAAAGGAAAGAAATCAAGCAGACATGGAGGAAGAAGCCAAAAGATAAGAGCATGGATTGGCATTGTTCTTTCAATGCACAAGTGATATCTCCTATGGCTCAAAGGAGATGCAGGACTCAAGGGGAGTTACATATTGACTATATAATTCACCCCTTACTTGAAAGTGGAAAAGGAGATGAACAAGCTACTACCGATAAGAGGAAGAAAATAAGATGGCGGTGTGTGTGTAATTACTACCTTGACTACACATGGAAGATGGTTTATTGCTACAGGTGAAGTGAATGGTAGCAGAGGTAAGTGGAATTAGGAGATAAAGGTAAAGAGGAAAGTGTCTCGATAGAGATAAAAGACCGGTATGTGTAGCATGTTACCGACACAGATGTTGACCAATGTTGTAGGTTATGTAAGTCAATGAGTTGAAGGATCATTGCAGCAACTCTGGTAGTTTGGATGGATGAGGTTATGTCTCAAATGTTATTGGAAAGAATCTGAATGACATGGGTTGGTCTAGTAAGATGATCTTATGAGCATACATATTTATGGGTCAACCAGCTGGATATGTGACTTTCAGTTGGCATTATGGTCATGATGGTAGATGTTACAAGTATAGGTGTGTGTACCATCTTAGGATCTAGTAGATGAAAATTAAAGACCAAATATTTGTGTTTCAGGGGGAGTTCAAGGCCATACTTAAGATTAATATCAGATATACTAAACATAGAAACTGATCAAGTAGATGCTTGATAATACTGGAAAAGAAATTGCTCATGTGACTATGGGTCATCAATTGAAAGTAAGAGAAGTCTGGAAAACCGGTAGGACCACATGCACAAGAGAAGAAATCCATTCCTCAACTAGTTTTGAGTAGAGAGAGACTGGCGTATGTTGTTAATGGTTGTTTGGTACCTGATCTTTCCATCCCAAACTGTTGATGATTGAGATGATGTTGTGCATAATCATCCAAGGAGGAGATGCACCCAGTAAAAAGGGGGAGAAATATTTATGTCAGTGCTCGGTAGATACAAGGAGGAATGTTATCCTAACAGTGCCCTTTTCCATTGTTGTCAAAGGGGGAGAAAGATATTGTAGCATATCAGATACTACATGTATTGACATCAATGCCAAAGGGGGAGATTGTTGGCATTGTGTTGTCATTGATGTCAATCGGTATAGGATGTTACCGGTATCACTGGCATTGATGTCAACTAGTGAACAAGAGGCTGTTGGCATTAGAATTTGATGTCAATCATAATAGAAGATGGACAGGTATGGGAGAAGAGTTGATGTATTATCATTAGTGACAACCAAGTGACCATCTTCATGCAGAAGGTAGAACTAGTGCGTATCAGTATGCTAGAGGTGCAATAAAGTGACCACTCTGTAAAAGGGTTGTTGATATGGTGTTGAATACAACAAGAATTAAGAGATTACATGATGGGCATTGATTGTGTTAAAGTGGTGGAATTCTATTTGGTTCACTTCAACATCGGAGGAGAAGTATGAGCAGGCCACCAGATTGCTAGTGTAAGGTTAACTAGCAGGAATCCCACTGGTTGAAGAAGATGTCATAGGCTAGGTGATAGGTTAATAGAGTATGTTACCTCTAAGTGCAGGTTGACTTATGAAAAATCATCAGGACATATGTCAAGATGGAGATACATCTACATAATGATAGTTATGTCATATTTGTGCAATATTGAATGCAAAAGGCAGGTGAGTGAATGAATAGATTGGATGATCAAGAAAAAGATGACAATGTTTCCAGAGAGTGTGATAAAAAATACACACTAGATAAACAAGTGAAAACAAGGTGTGATACTGGGATAGTGAAGGAAGAATAAGGAGTTGAGATGGTGTGTTTATCATCTAACAAACCAGTTGAGAGGAGAACCGGTTTGGTGAAGAAGGATGCTAGTGAGTCTGTAGGAATATACATGGTGATACTGGGATGCTAAAGGAAGGTTGATGCATAATAGTTGGAGTGTGATGACTTGGTGTCATCAATGTGTCTCTTTGGCAAGAAGGAAAGTATGTTATCCACCGACAAACAAATCTATCAGAATATACATTGGTGATAGTTGACATATTATGTCAATTGATGAAACACTAGAGAATAGATAAGGAGGATAAGGCTCTCACCTGATAAAGAAAAGTGCAGAAAATTGAAAGATAAGGAGAGTTGTCGAAGTAGCTATGGTGCTGACAAGTAAAAATATTTACAAAGGTGTTTCATCGATAGAGAAGTGAAGTGAAAACATAAGGGTTACACTGATAGGTTAGAAAAGGTGATGGTAGGAAGGATAACCGGCAAGGTGGCTAGTGTTGATAGGGTTAGTGAACTGGTATGGGTGTACTGGTTATGTGTGTGGTCGGTGACTAAGCTGAATCGATAGAGTAGTGTGATGAGGTGGATATCGATTGTGATGCCACATGGAGCTGAGGTGGTGAATATGCAGAGGTCGGTGATGTCAGGTGTCAAAGAGGAAGTTGTGATTGATTGATATTAAATATTGATTGTGACAATCACAAAGTTGCAGAGTTTGCAGCTTGATCTAAGATGAACGACAAAGAAAGATCAAGGATCTATTGGCACCATGATTGATGTCTGATATCTGACTACAAATTGACCTCAAGAAGGAAACAACTGGATCATAAATGTGTCGACTGATTTCAAGGCCAAAGAACAAGGTTAGATTTGCTATTTTTAGCAAATATGCAATGGATGATGGAAAATGTTTATAGATGCATTCCTCCAATGCATGTGATTGATCCAAGGAGATTGGATTGGATCTGATGAAGATTTGATCGGTGGAAGAAATCATAATTGACTAAAGTTTGAATTGGTTTTTGGCAGGAAAACCTATTTATATATATGAAAGCCAAAATCAATGAGGGGTGCTGGTTGAATGATGATGCATGGGAAGACTATGCTGGATAGAGTGTTGGTATACCTCTGTAAGTAATGAAATCAGTCTAAGTCTTCTTGGCAAAGATCTTAAGTGTCTGAGTATTAGAGGGAGAACTAGTAAGAGGGTTTAACAGGTAAGGTCAAGGCTACTGGTGAGAAGGTGATAAGGAGTGAATGCAAGTTGAATGAAAAAATAGAGGAATCCAATCAAGCAAGAAGAAATGATAGAGAACTGATAGTGACAAATAGTTGTGGACAAGATAGAGGTAAACCAAAAGAGAAGAGATAATATGCTGAGTGAAAAAGAAATCGGTAAGCAATAGGAGTGTGAGGAAGAGAGAAGAAAGTGATAGAGGAGATCAAGCAAGATAGTGACTGAGTTGTTGAAGGTTCAGTCAGAGTGAGCAGAGAACTGGTAAGGCAGAGGATACACCTTACCAATAGGAAGGAATGTATTGAGAGGTTACAATATTCACTTGTAACTAGATTACTACCTTTGTATTTGAATATAATGTATTGTGTTCATTGAGTTGTAGCTCGGTGTAGGGGTTGTACCTCCTTTGGGTTGGTGCCTATAAACTAGTAGGGGTTGTAGCTCCTTTGTGTTGTAGCCCGTAAATCAAGAAAAGGTTGGTTCTCCTTGGGTTGGTTCCCTAAATCGAGGGTTGTTGCTCCTTGGGTTGGTGCCCTAAATATTGTAACAGAGTTTCATTATGATGCTGGATTGGAGTAGTAGACTCCAACAACATTTCTCACCGAGGTTTTTCCCATCTTGGGTTTTCCTCGTACATGCTAGTATTATGTGATGTCCCTTTGTGTGTGATTTCTCTTGTGATTAGTCTCCCCATGAACTGATATATCTACATTATGTAATAACCGATATACACACATAAGTTGGTTAAAGAGAAAAAGTTGAAAACCAATGATTCACCCCCCTCTCATTGGTGCATTGTGTCTAGCAGGGAGAACAAGAATATATGGGTTTCACCATACATTCTCTTAACCCAAACTACCCTTCTCACATAACCTCCTTATAAATATCTCATTCCATTTATTTTTAGGATTCTGCATCTACCATATGACCACAAGGACTAATTTTGTAACTTAAAGGATAATTGGTACAAGAAACCACCCAAAACATGAGATAAACATAATCCCCATTCCTAAAACAAGGTTCAGGAGCCATAATCATATAGGATACTTAAATTGTGCTCCAATTTTCTAGGTTTCAACCTCTTAGGACCCATCTATCTTAACCACAACACATATGGTAACAACCCTAACTATGGTTATCACATCAACATACTTTAAATTTGTCTTTTTTAAGATGAAAAGTGCATTAACATGGAAATTAATAATATTTTCTATTTATCCCAAGCTAAGAGAACAACAAATTAGTGCTAACTATTCTTTCATCCAAATAAACAACTAAATTTGGCACAATAGTTATGTTATATGTGAATAAAATATTTGAATGTTTTTTTTTTTGAATAAAAGTGGCAAGCCACTAATATATATAAATATTAATAAGAAAACTAATTCGGGATCTCAATAGGGAAAGAACCATGAAGAAAACCCTATATCCTTTCTCAGATACAATGAAGAGGAAGGAAGGAGGCTATGAGAAGAAGCCACTTGATCTGAAGAGATAAATAGGGTCTACCAATAGAATGAGTCTCTTAGGGGCCAAAAAGAGAGTAACTAGTTGGGACGAGACCGAAGGAAACCAAAAATAATGAAACCCCTTAATCGGTTACCGTGGCGACTGAGGAGCGTGAATCTGATTGTTTGAGCACTGATGAGCTATGCCAACTAGTTTCCCATTATGTTGTACCAGTGCTTTGATACCAGTATGATGTCCTTATGACCAGTTCATAAAAAGAGGAGCCTCCAATACCGGTGCTAGTTGATAAGCAAAGCAGATGACTCCTCTACCAGTTTGGTTGCCATTAGATTTTCCATCTAACAAAAAAAGAGCATATTCTGGGTAGTAAAAAGCAAAACCAGAATGACTTTACTCGTTCATGGTGGTGTCTTCCTAGGGATGAATTACAGGGGCATCGAAAATGGGCAAAAAGGAAGTAGTCCATCCTGTGACTTCATTCTGTGCCGGTACTTTGAGGTCCGAAACCCTATCTGTAGTTTGACCCATTTCCATGGGTTGCAATGTTTGCAAACAAGGGTCAACATTTTCTATTTCCAGGATTTCCATTAGAGCCCCAACTTTAATTTTGACTCTGTGTACAATGTGGTCATCCAATTGTCTACCGAATTGATGCAAGTCATTCTTCACATGACAAAAATTTTGCCGTTCTAGGGCATGCTTTATTCGGTCATAGAGTACCATGTAAGCATGGCTAGATTGAATAAAATGACGTGGAAAGAGGCCCCCAAGGAGAGCCGACCCCTGTCATAGATTATATTTTTCTAGGGCTTCATGGAATGGGGTTGAGGGAAGCACATCTTGTCTTTCCTGCCAGTATTCCTTTTGAACCCGTTGTAAAAAATTCTAAAATTAATAAAAAAATTTAGTGGCTTGGCCACTTTTATTAAAAAACAAAATGATTAGTTCAATAAGTTTTTGGATTTAAGGTGACAATTTCATTTACTTACTATCAACACTAAGGGTTTGGTGTCATAAATAAATCAATTAACACACATTGATCCCCTTATTATCCTTCATGCTTATCACAAGGGATATCCTAATTCACCTAAATAAAAAAAACTTCACTAGTTTAATAGGATAACCACTAAAGATTTTTTTTTATAAGGATTGATTTCTTTAACCTTATTGTACAACACCTTTCTTAAGTTACTACTGCATTAAATAAGCATCTCTTGTCTATTTTATTAATTATAGATAATAAAATCAAGAAATATTAATATTTCTATGAGGGGAGAAATACAACCCTAATGGTTTATTACTCTAATATTTATGCCTATCTTTAATAAAGGTTCTATATCACAACCCAAACATGATTTGGTTGATAGAGATACCTTCACACAATATAATTTCAATACAATGTGAAATATACACATTTTGACTTGGGTAATTGTAGGATTTTCTATATATCAACCTTGAGGAGATGTGTGCATATCCCCACATCTTAAAAAAATTAAATGAAACAATATTACTAAATCAATATAGTAAGTTATAACTATTACTACTAATCTTAATGATACCTAAAATTCAAGACCAGTATCATAGGTCTGATTATATCTTGTGTCATATCAAGTTTTCTTTCCTTTAAAAGTATAACAATAGTTTGTTGTGAGGGTATGTTCATATTAATGAGAAAGTACTAGATGAGCTATAGTCAAAGAAATAACTTTTTCTTTTAATGAAGAATCTATATACAATGGTCATAGACCAAGTTGCCAATAATATTGTTATACTATTTACAAAAAAACTACTAAATCAAATACCACATCTTTTCATCTTGAGATGGTCAAATTTAACTCAAGGTAATATAAATACATATATCTTGATTAATTGAACTATCCATAACATCAAACTTGGATAATGTTGGTGATGATACTATTGGGATGAGTTGGCATCTATATTCTCTCATGGGTTCCTTTGCACAAATGTAACTTACACTTTGTTTTATACCAACATGAGTTTAAGAATAGTTTTCTTTTTATGGTTCAAGATGAAAAGGTTTATAAAAGGCCATATTGATCATATAAGGTTCTCTAAGAAATATCAAACAAAATAAATGTACCATGTCATGTTAATTATATCAAGCACTTAGAGTACACCCTCAGATGTCTAGACTTTGAACCTTAAAGAAAAGGCTTTAATAAACAACATATGACATGCTAAATGTACATATGGATTTATATCAACTCCATTTCAAGAGGATAAACTAGTAGGAGAGCTTCTAAGGCTCCCTACAATTTCCACATAAGTGGCACACTCGACACCACAACATGTACTAGAACTACAAGATCCTTAGAGGAAAAAAAACTCATGTCGAGCCACTTTTATAAAGGACTAGCTACACCCAAACTACAACTATTCTCAATTTAAGAATGTGAGGATTCATCGATATTCATACACTTATAACTTAGGATAGGAGTTTTGATACAAGATTTCATATTTTAACTAAGGGATGTTATATTATGAGTACCCCAAGATCTCTTCAGGGATTACTACATTGATATTTAACCTTCTAGGTTTTAGTAATGAATATCTTAACTTACAATGATCACTTTACATATTCTTAAGGAACTCCCTAAGAAAAATGAGTCACTCGATCTACCTTGGGTGACAATGCACTCAACTAGATTTACATTTCTATAGGAGATCACCAACTAAGTTACAAGGTGCCAACTATCCACTTTAAAATTTCAATATAGAATACTTAGTTATTAATAGTCTACATAAATATTAATGAATAATAGGTTGAAAACCAAATATTATATAAAATGTCTCGGCTCCAGGAAATAGCTAGTGGATCATCTTAAGTTAAATAGAGTTTGTGTTCTTAATTAATAGTTTAATAAAACATTTAACAAAATAATGTATAATCCAACAACATTCTTACGATTGTTACAAAAGAATTTAGCAAGAGGTAGGCCTAGCTAGCATAGTGTTGAAACCTTTCTTTGATACCTAATGTCATGCCCACTCCTTACACAAGGATGACATATATCAACATTATAGCACAATTATACTCAATCTCATCCTTAAGAAATAAAACATAGCTAAAACATTAACATATGATCAAATCTCCTACATATGAGAGAGGATCGATTGCATTGAGGAATCACTTTAAGGAGTGAGAGCTCAATCTTGATTGCCCATTTGCATGTATCTGCACACTTTCCATCGACATCAGTAATGTATCCATGAGATATATAAGAAATTTCAATATACAATTGAAATATAATAAACATCATTTGCACTAAATCTAAGGATTAATAATTATATCACATCACTAATTATTGGAGTTGGGGAAAAATCAACTCTATAGCTCCCAAAGATCACTTGCATGCAAACCTGTCACAAAAGGAGAGAAGCAAAAAAGCTATGGAGGTCAGAATTCAGAGATCTAGAAAAGAGGAGTCATATTGATTGTTTAACAAGAATGAAATTTAATAATTACTGTTGTTATGAAAATACAAAGAGAGAATCCTTATAAGAGGATACTCAAAACCCTAAAGAATTATAAGATTCCTAAGTTTAGCTTAAGCATGTAGTATAATAGACTAATAATTAAATAAATAAATATTAGCTAATAAAGATAACTCTAACACCCCCCCTTAAGATGAACTTAGGGAGTAGCTAAAAAACAACTAAGGACTAAAAAAGCATGTAAAAAATGCAGGAAAGCAACAATGGGTCCCGACAACTAGGCTTGATGAGGTACCCAAGTACAATAAAATCTCTATAAAATGGAGAAAAAGGAGAGAACCCACTAAGAAGCCTCCAAACAAGAGTATTCCAAAAGATAGGAACAAAAAGAAGAGAATCAAGAACACCACTAAAGCATGAAATAGCTACAAACACTGTCGAAGAGTAACTACTGATCTGAAGAACCTCCACTGAAATAAAACATGACCAAGTAGAGAAGACTATAATCTACATGAGTGCCCTCAAATGACACTACTCGAATCAAATGGAAAACAAAGGAAAACAAATGAACTCAAAGATATAGATGGCATGAAACACCAAATCCTAAAGAGCTGATCAATCAAACCAAGGAAGCATTAGAACAACAGGACAAACCTCCCCATAATGCTGAAAAGGGAGAGGGATAGGTACACTGAAAATAATGGCCAACAAGAGCTGCATGATGAAGAACCAGGAACATCAAAGGTGCAGAGATAAGTACATAGTGTCATGGAAGGAACACTCACTTGACACATATCATGAGGCCAACGTGGAAGGAACACTCACGTGACAAAGGTATATGGAAAACAAAGGCAAATATCAACCCCCCATGGCACTTTATAATGTAGTGCATGTACAAGAAGGCACAAGATGTGCAAGATCCCAAGTATACGATGCATAGTGACACTTTATCTCAGTGTGTTTTCATAAATAAAATGCTACAATGATCAGAAGAGATAGAAGATTAGAAATAGAAAGAACAACCAAAGACGAGACATCCTACTCAAAGAAAGAGATCCCAGGACCTAAAACATCCAAGATATTCACTAGAGTGCTGAAAAGAAAAAAACTGAATAAAATATACCTAGAGCAGAATCTGAAAATAAAACTCATATAAATGGAAATAACACAGAACAAGCTTTCCAAAGATATATAGTTTTCAAAAACTAGAGTTCGGATGCTCAAGTTATGTCTCTTGGAGTGCAAAAAGGAACCTCTGGCTTTGATATCAAAAAATGCCATCAAAAAAGAAAAATAAAAAATTCAAACCTTTAGATCTAGATAGAGCTTGGAAAGAAAACTAATATTATTAGAGCTCCAGATCTGCATGCCTTTGTTCTCTTCATGAGATTTTTTGGGCCTTGTTCTTCAGATTTATGTTTTTTGGGGTTTGTGGAGTTGCTTTTTTCCATTTCCGGGGGTAGCTGATATTAGCTAATAAAAGATAGCTCTAACACTAATAATCACATCATCTTAAGCATATGGAATTGCATCATTGTCAAAAGTAATTGAATAATATTTTCCACACATATCTTAAACATATTGAGTAATCATTATAGCATCACCACCATAATAGAGATTCAAGGTCAATCATATGGAAATAGATTGCAACCTCTCATCAATAAATTGACAATCATCTATGACATACAATATAAATGTCAACATTAATTTTTAACATAATTACAGACACTGAACATCATATCCCATAGATTGTGAATGAAGTAGAGTGGCACATAGACATAAATCGCATCATTCTCAACTTAACTAACTAGAATCTTCAACATCACAATATAGAATAACTTTAACACAACTACTCCATACTTAAGCATCTTAATGTTAAAGAACTCACTATACAAAACTTGATCAATATTACAACATCATATCTATGGTAGGACTGTAAGTACACTTTAAAATATGATTACTCCAATAGAACATAATAAAATGTGAACGCATAAAATAACATGGAACTAAGTTATTAGGGTCACGATAGGGGTAGCATCACACCACTAGTAGTCATCTAGATGCTCATCCATGATGAGGTTTATGAAGGAACACAAATGAACCACTAAGAGGGGGAGTGAATTAGTGTTAATAAAAACTCAAACTTTCTAAAAGATAAAATCTCTACTAACAGAGGCCAAACAACTATAAGAAAAGATATTAAAATAATTTGTACACACACAAATATAGAAGGCAAACCCATAACACAGGATATACGAGGAGACCCCATGATGGGGAAAAACCTTGGAAATAAATGCTCCTAGAGCTTACTACTCTAATCCATCCTCACAAGTAAAATTTTGATTACACTTTTATGGGAACCAACCCAGAGGAGCACCAAGCCCTGATCTGAGCACCCACTCAAATGATTATAAAAAAGAATGATTACAACTACAATTTGAACACCTTTTTATAGATGATTTTCTCTAACTTAGTTTTTTTTTTATGCCTAAGAATGGTTCAACCCTTCTCTGCTCACATGCTTGGTTCTCTACTCTTTGGTCTCTGCTAAAAACCACTATCCTGTTATTTTTGTCCTCTTCTTGTCTCTACACCTAGCTAATTGATTTTGCAATGTACATTTCTCCTTCTCTGATTCACTCTGCGTGTATAACCTTTTGGGTTCTCTACACCTTGTTTTTCTTCTCTTAACCTCTATTTTCTTCTCTCTCTACTCTTAGGTCTCTGCACTATATTTTGATGTCTTCGTCCTCTATTCTCTCTCTTGATTTTTCTCAAAGTTGATTACTTCCTATATTTTTCGATACCCTTTTTGCTACCTTATGGACTTCACATTTTTATTTTATACACACTTTGTACAACATACACATCTCTACTTTTTTTTACTACACACACTTCGACACACTCATCAAACTCCTTTTCATCATCCCTTTCTTTGTTGCTAGCTAACTTTCATGCCAAGGGTTAAAAAAAAAGGCTAATGTGATGTCTAGGTAGATTTGATATTCTACATCTTCTCTACAAATTGATTGGCCACCATTATTAATTGTATCATGTCCTACTTCAAACACTCTCTACATTCAGATTATTATATTTAGTAATCTTCACCTCCCCACTTCTTTGATGTCTTATTGATTAGAAGTTTTCTGATCTTCTCATGGCTGAGATATCTGATTGACTAAAGATATTAAAAAATTCTTGAGCCGCTCAATTGATCATTTACATATCCTCTGAGCATAAGAATTTAATGCAACCACCTTCCTTAATTGTTTCTTCCTTCGGTGATCAAATTTGATCAAACAAGAAACAATCATTTCCTATTAGTGATATTTGATTTGTCTTGTATACGACACGTCCTCAACATCTCCCATTGAGTCATTGGGTCAAACGTCCATATGGGCCACTTTCAGTTTGACTTTCATTTGTGTGGTGGAGAAAATGTTGGGTATACCACAATATTTTTCTAAAGCCTTATCGCATGCCCATCTATCCACAAATAAAATGGTCGAGGTAGGGTCCACATATTTCTTTCTTACCAGACAATTATCGCTAATTTGGTCAAAGTGGGGTCTACCCTCCTAATTAATGGCTATCATTGCACCTCACATTCCTTAGTTCTAAAACCGCCCAATTGGTTGATCAACCTTATTTTAGACATCAAGTCTCCCTTATATCTAAAAGATCCCTACCCTTTTCTTTATTGATCTATTGCCATTTTATGAAAGTGTAGCTCATTTAGTGCTTATTATTATCAAGTATCATTCCACCTGATCTTCGATCCCTGATAGTGTTGTGTCAATGGGCCCCTCACAAGTCTCATATTGACCGATCGCACTCTAGTGATCTTTTTGCACACATGTTCAATTGTTCCATGGTTCTTAAAGAGTGTGATAGCTCAAGCTTGATGCTTTGATGATAACAACCCCATGATCGACAACTTGTGCGGTGATGTCAACACATTACCAATTTGTAATAATTTCAAAAAATCTCCAGTGGTTCTAGAAAAGACATCTCTTGCAAATGTGTGAAGACCATGGTGATAAAAATGTGTTATCTACAATTATTTTTGCCATCCATCTTTGGTCAATATAAACATGTTGACCTATAAAACAACAACTACCCTCTATTCTTTGTTTGCACATGTGGTGATAAACACAATGTATAGTCGTCATGGAAAAGCTCCCATGCATTAATGTCAGTGCCTAAATCAAAACTTCTCTCCTTGCATCCTAAACTTGAATCAACTCTACATCTATATATTTTGACATCAATAACAAATCAATGCCAACAATCTCCCCCTTTGGCATTTATGTCAACATTTCTCAATTTCTCCCCCTCAACAACAATGGCAAAGGGTAGGGAAAACAAATACCAACCTCACATCATCTCTCTTTCTCAGCTAGAAACACTCCCCCTATGACAAATACAATGTACATATGGTTGTAGTCACAACAGTTTTATCACATACACTTTTTCTTTGCCTATGCATGTGCAATGCCTGTTATCATTTTGCTGACCCTGTTAAGAAACAATGACTATCTCCCCCTAAGAACCATATTACTACACAAGTTCAAGGATGGATAATGTGAAGCTATGAGCTCCCCTTGAATGACAAGCCTCTATATTCAGTCAAGTGTTGAAAGAGAGAGGGACAACCCCCAACTATAGTCTTAGATTTTCAAAAGAATCCTTAGGAACAGGTTTTGTAAAAAATATCAGCCACTTGCTCACAAGTACTTACATATTCAACCTTGACTTCCTTTTCAGCTACTCTCTCCCTCAATAAATGATACTTAATTATTATATTCTTTGATCTTAAGTTCATGATGGGGTTCTTGGAGATGTTGATTGTACTTTAATTGTCACATTTTATGGAGATTGGATTTGCATACTCAACTTGGATGTCCTTGAGTGTTTACTTCATCTAGAGAACTTTTGATCAACATGTAGTAGCAGCTTTGTACTTTTCTTTGGTAGTGGATAAAGAGAAAGACTCTTATTTCTCATTATGCCATGAGACTATTTTATCACCAAGGAAGAAAGCTCCACCACTAGTGCTTTTCTTGTCATCCACACAACTTTCCCAATCTGCATCTATGTAGGCTTGCAAAGTAAAGTCATCATTCTTTGGATACCACAAACCATAATCAAGTGTACTTTGTAGATATTTGAATATCCTTCTTATATAATTTACATGTGATTGCTTTGGGGCAACTTGAAATCTAGCTACCATAGACACTACTTGTACAATGTCTAGCCTAGATGTAGTTAGATACAATAAACTCCCAATCATTGACTTAAACATTGTCTGATCAACTTTAGGTGACTCATAATTTTTGCTTAACTTACATCAAGTCACCATGGGAGTACTAACACGCTTGCAATCTTCCATTTGAAAAAAATTCAACACATCTTTTGTATACTTGGTTTAAGAGATGAATATGTTGCAAGGTATGCACCCTTGGTCTCCTTGTGCTATATAACGCAATGCTCAGGTTTGTGACATGGATTAGCCACCTCCAATGGATTTTATAAGTTAAGTGTTTGTATCAGAAATTAATAGTTCAATATTTTGGTACAACGATAACCACATGTGTAACAAGTGGTATCAGAGCTTGGTCATAGGTTTAAACCCCTCACTTGTATTAGGGGGCAGATTGTTGTAAGGTGTGCACCCTTGGTCTCCTTGTGTTGTGAAATGCACTACTCAGGTTTGTGATATGGCTTAACTGCCTCCTCTGGATTCTATAAGTCTTGTGGTTGTATCAGGAATTAATAGGTTGATCTTTTGGTGCAACAACAACCGCACATGTAATAAAAAATACCTTTATTTAGCTATGATATTTGCAGTCCAAGGAAGTAGGACAACTCTCCTAGAATTGACATCTTGAATTTTGATTGCATTTGATCAACAAATTCCTTGCACAAATTGTCTTTATTTCTAGCAAAGATAATATCATCTATATAAACAACAACTATAATCATGAGATTACCTTATGTTTTAATATATAGGTTATTGTCAGAACATCCCTTTTTGAAACCTTACTGATGTAAATATTTGTCCAGCCTAGAGTACCATACTCTAGGTGTCTGCTTCAACCCATACAATTCTTTTCTTAATTTGTATACAAAGCCTTCATTCTCATGCAATTGAAATACTTCAAGCTACTCAATGTAAACCTCTTCCTCAAGATTTCCATTTGGAAATGTAGACTTTGTTGGACATTGTTGCTGCTAGGATATGTTGTTGTCATCGATGTCAACATATTCCTTCTCTGGTGATCATTGATTAGTTTATTGTGATCATGGTTTGGTATATGGATTATTTCTAGTATCATTATATTCTTCTGTATTGGTTTTGATGATATAGGAAGCTTAATTGATCATATCAGATGATCTCATTTTGCAGTTTCTTTCTCTGATTGGTGCTTTGTAGAGTTCAGTATTTCCTCTAGTATATTTCGGTGTGAACAAATCTTGAGTTGAGATTTTGAGATATTGTTTGGGATGGTCTTGTGTATCTTTAGTTTAGATGGTTTGTGATTTTATGCTCTGCAAGTTATCTTTTCTCCATAACAGTTGCTACTGTTTGTGTATTCTTGAGGTTCATATGTTGATCAATGAAGATTTGATAAGTGGTGTTGGTGCAACTATTGTTAATGACTCTAATGTGCCTATTGGTGTTTCATAAGTATGTCCTATTTTTTTTGATGATCCACATTGATTGTTATGTGAGCTCTTAATGATTTTGTTGAATCGGTGATGTTCTTCATGTTATGTGGTTTTTCTGGTGGTGTAGTGTGTTGTGGTTGATCTTGGCATTATTACCGGTGGTGATGAGTCTTTGGGAATTTGGTTTGGAACCAAGTTATGTCATGTATATCATTATATTGGTCCAGTAGTTGATCTTTGTATCATGTGATGTAATTTTGTAAATGTGAGTTGAGGGTTTAGCTGACCTTGTTGTCAAGGTTGATGAATTGTATAAATAGGTGATATTGTCATGTAGTTTAGGTATCGAGGTTGTGTCTACATTTTTAGAGAGTGGTGTATGTGCGAACAAGTGATTCATATTTTGACATTGTGATTGAGAAGAGATTGGTGTCATAGAGAAGACAATTGTGCTTAACTGGAACTGTCATCAAGCATTTGGAGATGTTATTATTGCAATTCATTTCTTCTAGATTGTAGTCTGAATCTCATTGTAAGTCAGTGTTCTGGTTCATTATATTTTGAGCAATGATCTCTAGGAAATGTGATTGAATGCATTTGCATTCCCCATTGTAATATTCACACATACTAATGCAAAGTATTATCTTATTATGGGTAGGTTCCCACCGTGGTTTTTCCCTTAACCAAGTTTTTCATGTCAAAATCTTTGTGTTGTGTGTTGTGCTATCATTTTTATTATATTTTTTATTGTTGTAGTTTATTAGATCTATATTTGTGATTAAGTTTGTTGATCCGATGAAAACTGATTCACCCCCCCTCTCAGTTTTCCTTCATTGTTGTTGCCTACAATTGGTATCAAAGCTAGATCATCTAGAAGAATCTTAACCACTTGGGGAGATCCTAGATGTCAACTGGAACTAGAGGTGTTATCTTTAAGAAGGAGAGTCTGAGATTTGATTGAAGCTACTATGCTATATGGAAGAACCGGATGGAAGTGCACTTGAGATGTCTTAGAGAAGATTACTGGAAGATTACAAAGAATGCCTATTCTACTCTGAATGGATCGGTTATTGCTGATGAGATCAAGTAAGTTGAACATAATATTAGAATGAAGGAAGCATTGTTGAGTGCCCTGACTGATTTAGAGATGACATATGTAATGGGACTTTAGACCGCACATGAGATTTGGGAGAAACTTGAAACCCTATATGAAAGAGATAAACAAGTTAAATTTGATAAGTTGTAGAGTTTGAAAGGAAAATATGAGATGTTGAAGATGGGAGAAGATGAGAATATAAATACCTCTATGGCTAAGGTGAATGATCTTATCCTAGGTATCAGATGTGTTGGTGGAACCCTTGAAGAAGATGAAATTGTTATTAAGGTGTTGAGATCTTTGCCTCTTGCCTATAAACATAAGGTAGCTTCTATTGATGAGATTTGAAGTGTGACTATAGTGACAAGAGATATGTTGGTTGGAAAGATTTCTACATTTAAGTTGAGCGAATTTGGTGAATCACATGGAAAGTCTGAGATAGCATTTAGAGAATTTGTATCCAAAAAATAGAAGTATGATCCTAAAAAATGTAGAATATCCAGATATGAAAGAGAAAGGAGAGAGATAGAAGAGAAAGAAAGAGAAATGGATGAGCTTTAAGCATTGATTGTCTGAAGATTTTTTAAAGGAGCCGGTAAGTATGATGGAAAATTGCCCTTGAAATGTTTCTCTTGCAATAAGGTAGGACATTTTTCTTCTAGGTGCATGGAGAGAATGGATAAATATGATAGGCATGATAAATTTGATAAGCATGATAGAAATGGTGGATATGAGAAGCATGAGAAGTATGACAAGACTTACAGGTCTAACTGGAAGTATAAGAATCACAAGAATTGGATTCCACTAGCTACACTATTGAGGAGAAAGCTATGGATAGAAAAGTTGAAGAAAAAGATGAATGGGTGATTGACAGTAGTTGTTCACATCACATGACCAATGATAAAAGAAAATTTATGAGTATAGAAAGGTATGATGTTGGAATAGTGAGATTTGGAGATGACAAATCCTATGTGTTCCATGGTAGAGGTTCTATTTCCTTTGATGGTAAGCATAATACTAATGATATTCTATATGTTGAAGGTTTAAAGAATAATCTTTTGAATGTTGGACAGATGGTTGACAAAGGTTATTTTTTACAATTCAAGAATGGTAAATGCAAGATCCTAAATGCCTCTGGTATAGAGATTGCATCTATAACTAAGACTTAAGGTAATATTTTTCATTTGAATGCTAGTGAGAAAATTTGTTTGATTCCTCAGATTGATGAAATTTGGTTCCTGCATAGGATAATGTGCCATGTTAACTTTGATTCAATGATTAAGATTAGTTCTACACAATATGTTAGAGATATGCCTAAGATTATTAAACTTGTTAATCCAGTATGTAAGGAATGTCAATTGGGTAAGCAAACAAGATTTTCTTTCAAGATTAAGCGGTATACATCTGATGGATTGCTAGATCTTGTGCATAATGACCTATGTAGACCTACAAATATTAGAAGTGTGAAGGGAGAAATATTTTTTATGTTGCTAATTGATGATTATTCCAGGATGATGTAGGTTGTCTTTTTGAAGAAGAAATCTGAAGAATTAGAAAAATTCAAGATATTCAAAGCAAAGGTTGAGACTGAGTTCAAATTGAAGGTGAAATGTTTAAGATCTGACAGGGGAGGAGAATTTTGTTCTAGTGAGTTTGATTCATTTTGTGAGAAGTGTGGGATTAGATGATAATTATCTGCTCCTAGAACCCCTCAGCAGAATGCAGTGGTTGAAAGGAAGAACAAGACTATCTTGGATGCTACAAGGACTATACTAATTGAAGGGAATGCTTCAAAGATCTATTGGAGATAAGTTGCTAGCACTGTTGTTTACACATTCAATCGATTTGATATTAAAGGTGATACTGGTAAGACTCCTTATGAGCTATGGTTTGGTCATGTTCCTACTGTGAGATATTTCAGAGTATTTGGTAGCAAATGTTATATCAGGAGAGATGATGACATAGGAAAGTTTGATGCAAGAAGTGATGAAGGAATTTTCTTGGGATATTCAACAAAGAGAAAAGCCTGTTGGTGCTACAATAAGAGATTGAGAAAGATAGTGGAAAGTGCAAATGTGAAGGTAGATGAGAACCTTGGAAAAGAAATCAGAGCTTGCAAATATGATGATGGTCAACACATTGTTCTGAATCCTATTTAGATTGAAGAATTGAAGTAGAATGATCTGGTAGAGACAGTTAATCTAGATGTTGCTGCTGCTGGTGGAGAGGTACAGGAATCTAAAAATTAGAATAATGAGAAGACTCCAAGGTATGTAAGATAGAATCATTCATAAAATCAAATTATTGGTGATAAAAATAAAGGGGTGATGACTAGAAGAAGGCTAGCTGCTGAAGAGGTATGGTTGATTTCTAAAGTTGAACCTAAATATGTTGTTGAGGCTTGACAAGATGAAAAATGGATAAGGGATATAGGAGAAGAATTAGATCAGATTGAAAAGAATAACACATGGGAGCTTGTACCTAGACCTAAAGATAAGAATGTGATTGGTACTAAATGGATATTCAGGAATAAATTGAATGAAGCTGGTGAAGTTGTCAAAAAAAAAACAAGACTTGGATGCAAAGGATATTCATAGAAAGAAGCACTAGTAGAAATATGACCAATAAATGACTATGTGACCAAAAATTTTAGTCACGACACCAAATTTTAGTAATTTTTTACAAGAAAGTTATGAATGACTAAATAAATGACTAATTTGGTCATCAGGTGAGATCACACAAATAAAAATGACTAAATAAATGACTAATTTGATAGATGATAGATAAATTCTAAATAAATGATTAAATAAATGACTAAATAAGTGACTAGATAATTGTCTGGCTCTTCTCTTAAAGAAAATAGGTACTTGTGGAAATGATATAAAAATAAATCCTAATATTTTTGTTTGTAAATTATTTATTATTTAAATATTATTTTTATTTATAGATAATAACTTATATTATAACATAAAAAATAAAAAATAACATATTATAACATATTATTTTCATAAAAAATAACTTATATTATAATATAATTATACCTAAGCTTGTTTTAATATTATTGTATATTTTTAACTAGTTTTTAAGAATTGTTTTATCTCTTATCTATTATATACATACCTAACCTAATTTATTACATAATAGATCTTAATTTATTAATTATTAATTCTAAAATAGTTAATACTACAATCTAAAGTTTCAAATGATAATCCTAAAATTCTTTATCTTATAACCTAAAATAATATGTTTTGTCCCTATTGTTGGATACTTTTACATTGATCTTTCTTCACTTTTAACCCTATCAAAGATGTCTCTATTATCTGTTAATTCTTTAAGTTAAAATTGGATCATAATTAGTCTTGGTTGTAATTGCTAGGTCGTACCTATAATAAAGAAGTCTCCTCATCTCTATGGCAGGAATAGAACTTTGGTTTCAAATTTGTAGATGGAAAAGCCTTTGTTGGTGAATGAGTGTACATGAAGTGCAAAATCTTTTCAAACCCTTTCCATGGCTACAAGGTTTTTATTTTAAATTATAAAAACTCTCTCTAAATCTAAATCACTCAATTAAACATTATTTTCCCTTTTAGTTTCCTCTCTAGATGCATAGACATATTTTTAAAATTAAATATCATTTTTAGTAAGGTCTTTCTCTATCCTAATCCTAATAATAATGATTTTAAAATTATAATAATTAATAAGAATTAAGATTAGGATTTTAAAAATTAATAATTATAATCTTAATCTTGATTAATAATTATTTATCTAAAATATTTAAAATAATTATTAACTAGCATTATAGTTATATTATAATTGATGAAAATATTTATAATTATTGTATAATTATTTTAAAGTTTAAAATAATAATTAATATGTTCTAACTTGAAAATTATATAATTATAAAATTAAAATAATCTATATAACTCCAATATAAATAATTTAGCTAGGAAAATTGTCACAAAATAACCTAGAGAGAAATGAAAACAAAATAAACAAAAATTTTAAACCACCAAATGAAAAATAAAATTCATTTCACTGTTTTTGGAGGGAATCAATTTTCAAGATGAAAATCTCTTTCGGTGTAGCATAAAAGTCCACAGGTCTAAAGTTTTATTAATCCCCGCCTTATAAGGTAGGAGACTAATGTTTTCAAGTGCCATCAATTGCAATTAATTAATTGTAGGCAATTTTATGAAACCATATAAACTATAGTTTGGAGTTAACCTTTTATCACAAAGATTTTTAAATTAATTTTTCCATTATTTTCAGCTTTTTGTGATTGGCAACGAACATTTTTCCTAGGGTATTTTTTAAATTAAATTTAGAAAAAATAAAAAACACTCACAAATGAGGAAGAAAAATTAAAGAATATTTTATTAAGGTTTATATAACAAGTGTAGGTAAACCAACAATATTGTCTCTTAATATTTACATTAATAAGAATGCTCTGTCATTCGTACTGCCTTAATATTTACAATAATAAGAATGAACTGGCATTCTTAAAACTTGTACGTGCCTTGTTTGTGCTGCTACATTTTCAAGATTTTTCTACTAGCACATTTTCGAGGGTTTGTTCAAGGTTTTGGAGCATTTTGGATTTTACTTTAAGTGAGTGTTGCCTGCTCCCTACAACTCTTCATCAATGCAAAGAAGAAATTTATTCTCTACTATTTTTGGAAGGTAAATATCTATTAAACTTATGGGGTTGTGTATTTATATTTGTTTTGTTGTTGAATATTTTTCCCTATGCTTTATTTTGGAAGGGCACCCATATTAAACAATTGTTTTTTTGGTTCTCTGGTCTAAATGTCATGTTGTATGTAGTTTTTGTAGCAAATAATGCCCTTTTTGCAATTTTTTCCCTTTGCCAGGAGGAACATTTTATCTTGTATGTTGAATTTAATTCAAGATGATGGGTGCATTATTATATAGGTTATAGTAAGTGTACAGTGGAATGTCTTTGCAGAAATTGATCGTAATTAATGATTTCATCAAGCATAACAACTTTTCCCCTAAGCTAAAATGAATGCAAACCAAGGAAAGAATCACAAAATATCTGAAAGTTTTTTATATTTTTTATAAGCATTATACTAATATACAGATTCTTTAAAAGAGAATAAATTGTTATAACTTACTTAAGATTAGCATTCCTACTATCAAAAACTAAATTTAAATCCTGCAAATATTTCATCATTTTGCTAACCTTTTCTCCTCTAAGATGTACATGAAAACCTTTGAAGTCTTAGAAAATTTTTACAAATCTCAATCGTTATACGTATGGCCATCATTCACAACACATATTTCAAGAAAATAAAATGTTAAGAAAAGATGAAAAATGGTAGGCATTCTAAAAATAATAACAATACTTTTTCATCTTTGTAGAAATTTGAAAAAATATTATCCACTAAGTCGTGATAGTAGTGCAACACCCACAATTTTCAGAAATGTTGTGGTAAACCATTGTAAATCTACAAACATGGGTTGTTACCCTGTTTTAAAATATGATAAGATAGGGTAATATTTAGAAGCCTATGAATGTGCTTGTTTTGAACATGTTTGTGGTGAAGGGAGCATAGTTAGCAAAAATCCATACCCATTCAACTTAGCTATGGCTACCAGTAGACTAACACCATCTAGCAAGGACATGAATGTAGTCATGTTTCTAATTCTTAGAAGCCTTTGAATTTTCCTTTAAAAAAATTTGTGTGGAATCTACTGAATTCTCACTATTAATATGCTTTATTTCTCTAGCAGAATAGAAAATTTCAAAATATTCTATAGATTTGTCTCTCCTCATCCAAATATAATGATATTTATGCTACAAGTGCTAATTACTCTAAAGAATTCTCTATCTTCAATTGCCTTGATAGATATGTTTGTAACATGTGGAGGTAAACAAGGTATCTAAACTATTTGACAAAACACCTCAAAGAAATATGGTCTAATTGGGCTAGAATAGTTGTAGGACATACACAAAAATCTTTGACATCATACGATTTGAACAAGAAAATTATTGCACAAAACTCATTAAAAAAATCTAGAACTAAATTTTTAGCCACAAAAGTACCTTGAAGATTCTTGGCGTATGGTGTTGTAAGTCTCAAACTTAAGGACTCTAGTGTGTCATCAATATCTAAATCAAACACCAATGAAATGAAAATTAGCTTGAGAAAAAAGGGCATATTAGACATAGAATCAAATTAACTATTGATTTGGAAAAATTAAGAAAGGACATTTGTTAGGTGTTATATTTGTAACTGACCTTCTAGTGCTAGACTTATATGTAGATGTGACAACATAGACAAGGCACATGATCTTGTAGACAAAATGCCTCAACAAAATATTCAGCTTAGTTTCGTCTTGAAAACTCGTCAATTAGGGAAAACTAAAATGAAAAGTGTGGAAGCATATTAGACAAACCACCTAAAACCCCAGCAACACTTGCCCTCGCCATGTCATTGCATGATGTCCAACTGCGTGCAAATATAAAAAGCCCAAAAATTGAAAGATAAAAAAATGTATTTTGGAGAATGAATTATTTTCCAAAGATAATGAATAATGTTCGTCATATTCCCCTACAACTCTATTTATGTCAAGAACTTCCATAACTATTACAACTGTAGTAATCTTATAGCAACATGCCAACAACCTTCTATATAGCTTATGATAGTTGACTCTTAGCTCCACTCTTTTATTCTCCGCATCATCTTACGTGCTAATTTAAAAAATTAAAAAAACCTAGTAGGAATCCTAATTTTCCTTGAAATTAACCCTACTAGGACTATTATTGGGTTCTAACGAAAAAATAACTTTAGACATTAAAGTTCATAAACAATATTTAAGAACCATGTAGATATGAATTGCATTTCGCTATAAGGAAATCTACCAAAACAAAGCCATTTGCTTAGAATCAAAGTCTTTAAAAGTCATAAAAAATAAGGTTTTAACTATAATAAAATGCACATATTTATAAAATTTTCTAGCGAAGAAGTAGCTTTTGGATCTTTTCCAAAGTGATGGTGGAGATGATTCAGGTATTGAAAAATGTTCAAACATTTCAAACACTATTATATAAATATTTTAAAATATATGATTGATGAATTTCCATTAATAAATGCAGGATGAAGCTCTTCTTATCCATTGAATACTTTAGTTAAAATGGGACATTGAAATTCTTAGTTAAACTATCAGCTTTTGTTTTAGATCTAGTGGTTTTTTTATTATTATTACTTTCAAAAAAATCTCTATAGAAAGTATGCAAACATTATTTTTCCATGTCAAAATTAATTCACATACATGTATAGATATGGAAAATTTAATAAAAAATTAAGAGCAATGGTAAACTATAATAGTTTTGTGCTTTTTGAGAAAACCCCTAATTTTGTTGTTTGAGATACTCACATAATAAAAAAATGGTATGATGGTTATGCCACTATATGATAGTACAATCAAATAAAACAAAATTTAAGAAAACTTACTGTAGATGTGTTTCTTATTTTCTTTCTCAATGTATAAGGTATTTGAGGTTGAGGCATCCATTCTTAACGATATGATAGAATGTTTGTTTACAAACTCAAATATATTATGAATAGAAAGAAACTGTTGCACCTTTACTTTAATGTTTCCCTGTTTCTTTTGTAGGTGCTTTCTCTTAACAACCTGGATTTTGATGAGATTAACACAATTTGCATAAAAGATTAGATCTTACAAATAAATGTGAGTTTAAGAGGTTTTCTTATGAAGGTTTTTTTTTTTTTTTGCTCATTTTTGGTTCGCATCACATTGATCACAATTACATGGATTTTCTTCTATTATGGAATTTCCCATTCCATCGCATATATTTTTCTCTAAATAGTATGGTATCTATGATCATAGTAACATGTTACCATAACGCTATTCTTGAATGGTTATATAGTTGTGCTAGTCTAGGTTATATACCTAATAAACAATGCATTTGATATCTTAGAAATCCTAGCATGATACAAATTCCATAAGCACATTTCCCATATAATCCTTGTACACATGTTTCTGAATATGTATTTTCTAGTCTCTCATTTAAAGTTATCAATGGTTTTACTATTTGTGGATGCTGTATGTGGGAAAGCGGGTCGATAGAATTCAATATGTGAAAATATTCCAAAAGACTTGTCCACACACACACACAGGACTTATTGGTGCAAGCTATGGAGTAATGAAGTATTACTTAGCTTCCCAAGGTTGGTCCCATGGTTCTCTATCTTACAATGTCCCTCAAACCAATGTTTTTGCTCTCAGATCACTGAGCAAAATGGTTTAGGGATGGCAAATGTAAGAATGAGGGATGCTTTGATAGATTTTAGAATGAAATGCATCCTAAGCTATGCATGATTCTAGAAATGCAATAAACTAGATTATAAGATAACAAGGTTAGTATGAATACTATCCTAACATGATATATTTAGTCTATGATTGAGCTTAAATGATAAAGAAAATATTGTAAAAATGCATATTTAGACCAATTCCTGATTTCAAAGAGGCTAAAATGATGAGCATAAAAATGATATATGAAAGCTTGAATGTATTTGAGCATAAGTATGATACTGCAAATTTGAAGTATATTCAAAATGGAGGAATGAGAGCTCTATTTATAGCAAAAACAGGGCAATGGATGGTCAGGATTGAAAGAGTTGATCAAGGGTTGAGTTTGAAAGTTGGGGATCCATGTTTGTAATTGGCACCAATGAAATGGTGACAAGTGTCAACATAGGGTTGGGTTGAGAGAAGGGGTTGGAGGCATTAAATGCCTGAGAAGACCTAATGGTTATCTAGAAGGTAAGAGTCAAGTCTAAATTAAGATTACCCATTGGATTAAGAGTTAATCCAAGGATAAACCCTTGTGCAAATGATTAAGAGATAATCATGGTCAAAGCATTAAATGCTTGATGAGACCCTTGGGTTGGATGAAGGTTGAGTTAAAAGAAATTCTTTAACCATGTAAGAGGGTTTGAGTTAACTATTAATGGTTATGAAGACTTTGGGGATTTAAGTGGTTGAAGACTTGAAGCCTTTAATGGTTATCAAAGACTTTGAGGAATTTGAGAAGTGACCTCCCCTTGCTTAGGGATGTGACAAAGTTTAGATATGGGTTAGGCTAATTAGAAGCGATTAGAAGAGTCTAGAAGGGATTAGAAAGGGGTTTAGGAAGGCAAGTGGGAGATGTAGGATTTTGCAAGTGGATGGAGGGATAATAGGATTTAATTGAATTTAATGAATTTTATTCAATTTGGTTGTAATTAAATAAATTAGATTTATTTAATTTAGGATAACTATTTAATTAAATTTGAATTTAATTAAAAGTGGATAGGGGGGATTTAATTGAATAAAATGATTTATTCATTAAATGGGTATAGTGAATTTAATTTAAATAAATTGAGTAATTTACTTAATTAAATAGAAGAATGCGGGTAATTTAATTAAATTGGATTTAATTAAATAGAGAAATGAACATAAAATATTCATTTAGGAATATGGTCATTTTTATACGTCTACATTTTGCCCCTCTTTGAAGTGACATGTGTGCAGATGTTATTTCAAAGAAAATGATGCTTTATCATGATTTATGATTAAATGCAATTTTTGTGTCGCTCTTTTGATTTGCAAGTCGTGCCCTAGATTTGATTTGATGTGTGATGCCCCAGATTCGATATTTTGATGGTGATACCCCAGATTCAATATTTTGATGGTGATGCCCCTTCGGGAGATGAATCAATTTTTTTGAAATTTTTTGATTTGATTTGATGAGTTGCGTATGATGTGTAGGATTTTGTCTATGTGAAAGGTGGGTAAATTGATTCATCTCCTGATAAGTTACAAGTTTTAGGGTATAAGGGAGACTGCGACCATATTACAAGTCCGTTTGGCTAACCCTAATTTCATTTTCCTCCTATAAAAGGGGAAAATAGCTTTGATTTGATTCATTTGTGCCTTGTTGACTTTGGAGAAAGAGAATTTGGTCTGAAGAGAAAATGCTTATTCCTTATTCCAGACACCGTTTCAAGCACGTTCGGAGGTACCAAAGACCTGCAGCGTATGGACCACCAGTAAGTCAACATTTTTGACCCTCTTTTGATTTTTGATTTGGTTGTTTTTAGTCATTTTTTTATTTTTAAAACTCGGTTGTAGCGTTTTAGCGCGTCAAAGTCATAGATTAGCGCATACGAAGTTTTAAGTAGCGCATCAAGTCTATTTGAGGGATGCATCTGAAATAAAATAGGCTAGCACATAGGAAATATAGGTTAGCGCATAGACACAGAATAGTGCATGGCGATAGTCGGGTAGCGCGTTAGGTCAGTAGGTTAGTGCGTAGGGTTAACCTAGTGCATAGGGGTCACAGGGGTTCGCATGGGTAAGAGGGTTTAGTGCGTAGGGCTAACCTAGCGCATAGGGTCAAACAGGTAATGCCCAGGAGGTATAGATTAGTGTGTGGGTAGGGTTTAGTGCATAGGGTAGATTAGGTGGCGCATGGGGGGAAAAGGTTAGCGTGTAGAGGTAGTCTAGCGCATAGGGTAAATAGATTAGCGCATAGGAAAAACAGCTTAGTGCGTGGGAAAAGTTTAGCGCAGCGGGAGTCTATTTTAGTGCATCTCAAAAAAAATTTGCAAGATGAGGTGTTTTGTAAATTTGTTGTGTCTGTTGTCATGATTTTGTGGATTTGTTCAATATGAGTGTTGATATAACTTGTTTTGATGTGCAATATTTCAAGTTATGTATTGATATCAATGTGGTGTTTTGATCAAAATATGATTTATTTGCGTACCCTGTTTCAAGTTCAATGTGTGAAGCCTGATTTGTGTTATAAGCTGGTATGGGTTGGAAACTTGAGTTGTATTACAAGCTGATATGGGTGGGAAACTTGAGTTGTTTTACAAGTTTATGTGATTGTCGAGACTTGAGTTGTGTTATAAGTTTTGATATGGTTTTTGATAACTTGAGTTGTTTTACAAGTTGATATGAAATGATAGGATTTTGAACTTGATGTAGATGAGCAAATTGTTGCATGTTGTTGATGTGAGTTTGATTTTGATATCTTTTTTTTGATGTGGAAATTGATATTGGATTTGTTTTGCCTGTTGATAGGAGCGATTAGGTGTGGTGTAGTCGCAGGAGAGATTTCTGAGACCGTGGACATTGATACCGTGGTTGTCTCAGGCCGATCTTGACATCATTGAGAGATGTGGGTTGACCTCCCTTTTGGATATGCCTCAGTTCACTGTGAACCGAGGGCTACTAACAACACTTGTAGAGAGGTGGCATAGCGACACAAACACCTTCCATTTTGCTACTGGAGAGATGACAGTCACACCAGAGGACTGTTATAGGATCCTATGGATTCTTGTAGTAGGTGCACTACTACCGTATGAGCAGTCGGAGGAGGGTGGGACAGAGACACTGTGCCATATCTTCCATGATGAGACAGTTTGTGGCTATGAGATCCCGTGGTAGGATTTTTTGGACCTGGATTATGCGCCACTGCCATCTGTACTAGCAGGGTTTATTGGTGGATTCCTTTGTCCTGATCGCAAGTCAAAGGGATTCTCTGTGGGATGGGGGTTGGTATTGGAGGAGATGGTCACACAGGGGCAAAGATTTTCAAGGGGATCAGCTATGTTGGCCCATCTATATAGGGGCTTGAATGAGGTGGTATACCTCGGTTATGTCAGTTTGTCAGCTAGCGTGACATTGTTACAGGAATGGTGCTAGGAGCACATTCCAGCGGCGAGGCCACTAGCAGATAGGGACAGGCCCGTGGGACGTGCATATGCATATGGATACAGGGGTCTAGTTGTTCAGTGTAAGCTAGGTAAACTAGAGCATTGGAGGAGAGTGCTTGATGATATAGATACGGTCACTTGGCGACCATATACAGGATGCGAGGTGTGGGCAGAGGATGGGCTGGAGATGCCCTTTGTTTTTATGACCAGATACCTGATTGAGAGGACCTCGTTTGTGATAGAGAGGTTTGTGGTGACCCAAGTTTTGAGGCAGTTTGGGTGCCAGCAGGGTATTCCACAGGGAGCATGCCTATATGCACAGCGGCAGCAGGATGTAGGTGATTGGGGTCCGACCATTGATAGCGCAGTGGCGGTGGAGGAGTTTGTCGGGTTGGCAGGGCAGATATGGGATTATGCCCCAGAGATTCAAGATGTGGGCATGACTGATGAGTTTGCTAGATTATTTGCTGTGTGGGCGGTGGCCAGGATATCTGATCCTGAGGAGATGAGGCCAGATTTTGATTCTGATGAGGAGGAGGGAGAGGGAGATGATGATGATGATGGAGAGGAGATGGAGGAGATGCATGAGGGAGAGGAGCCAGAGGGAGGCGGGGAGGTAGATCTAGGAGAGGAGATAGGGGTGTGGAGAGAGCGGTGAGACAGGGGGAGAGGTGGATTGGCTATTGGAGCTGGTGGAGAGGGGAGAGTGGGGGAGGTGCTAGTTGCAGTGGGGGGTGTTGATGAGGTGAGGCATCCAACACAGAGGAGGAGGACGGATGTGCTCCCCCCTCCAGCACCAAGGACAAGCAGGGTTGGAGGGGTTGCCCCTGCACAGGTACCACTACGGGTTCGAGTCCCTACACATGTTGAGGATGCGCAGATCCGGACCCTACAGGTGACTGTACAACAACTGCAGGCATAGATTTTGACATATCAGTGACAGATTTCTCAGTTGACCACTGAGCGGGACACCAAGATAGAGTGGAAGAGGTGGTATCCAGCATGTAGAGAGCAGCTGCGGGTGGTCTGACAAGAGACACCCTGAGAGAGCTAGCACTGAGAGCTCAGGAGGCAGAGTACTATCGGCGACACTATGAGGCTGTGGTACCCAGGGACCGGCGAGTACAGAGCTTTGCATAGTCGAGATCTAGTCGATCTCGAGATATTGGGTCATAATTTGAGAGTCGAGGTGTGACAGGGCCACTGAGATAGGACCCTCCTGGGGATCCAAGGGCAGGTGCATCTGGAGCTAGACCATCTCCGTCAGGGGATAGTCATACTTGAGAGACGTGGTCTCTGTTGTATTTTTTATCATTGTTATTCTTTGTACTGGACACAGGGTTGATACATTTTGTACCTTTTGATCATTTTTGAGATATATATATATATATATATATATATATATATATATATATATATATATATATATATATATATATATGGCACCATTTTCTTTGATCATGTGGTATGTTTATATGGATGCATGTTATGTCAGTTATTTCTTTATGATGATGCAATACTTTAAATATATGATATAATGTATGATGCAGGATGTATGTTTTTATATGCTGTGAGATGTATTTTGAAAATGAGATGTATGATTTGATATGCAACTAAATGTAAAAGGATATGCAAACATGTTAAATGATATGCAACTAATTGTAAAATGATATGCAACTATGTTGTAAAATGATATGCAACTGTGTTAAAATGATATGCAATTATGTTTAAAATGATATGCAACTATGTTTTTGGTAGCATCCTCATTTGGTATTTGCCATCCGATATAGCCATTTGTTTTCTTTCTTTGTAGATATCATCATTGAGCATTGATTTGTTTTAGGAAATGTTGAAATTTTATACAAGCATAATGGTATAATTGAACCATAATGACCTGAGAAAAATTTACATGATATTTGATTTTGCAAGATAGCACAAGCGTCAAGGTATAATTGAACCAGGATGACCTGAGTGCATATTGCATGAACAGACAAGATTGAATCATTTGTATGCGTGAAGTGGAATCAGGCCTTCAGTGATATTTGATGTATCACATCTCGAGGCAAGTATTCACACAGTACAAGTGATCGCCTCCCAGACAGAAGACTAAAAAAAATATTGGAAGCTCCTCATGATCTCTAGCTTTGAAGCATTTAGTGAGACAAGGAAGAGAATCCAATAAGTCAAAAAGTTCAAAATGCAAAACTAGTTAAGATTTTTATGTGATAATGCAACACTACTTCAGAAAATCATCCATCCTTGGTATTTCTGGTGAATTGTTTTGTTTTGTTTTGTGATGAAGCGTAGTTTTGGTTGTTGGATGTCATGTTTTTGAGCTTTGCAAATAGCCTTGATGTCTTGAATGTTTGCAATATTGAGATGATTTGAACGCCCCTAGGTGAGTGTCCTCTTGATGTGAATATGTACAGTGATTTCGAAGCCATGGTGGATTGTGGTAAGAGTATATATATGGATAAATAGGATAGTGACTATGCTAAGTATGTCCTGAATGGATATTTGCTAAGTGTCGGGCAATGGCCGATAGTGTTTTAAATGGACAAATAGTATGGAGATAGATAGAGGAGCCATTCTTTCACAAGAGCGCCTGTTTACCAGGTTTTCACCATTTGTTTTTATTGTACTTTATGTTTTTGCCTTTTCTGGATTTTTTTATTTTTTTGCTTATTTTGGCTTTTTCCGTGCACTAGGATACTTAAGTGTAGTATTTCTTCAGATGGATGTTGTTAGTTGGTTCGTCGAGCACATCTCCTTCTGAAGTTGTTAGCTGATAGGCACCTGATCCATAGACTGATATGATGACATAGGGACCCAACTAGTTAGGTTCAAATTTCCCTTTCTTTTCCCGATCTTGCTGATTTCTTGTATTTTCTTTGAGGACTAGGTCACCAACTTTGAAGTTGCGGGGAATGACCTTGTGATTGTAGCTCCTGCACATGCATTGCTGATATGCTTTGAGATGAGTATAAGCATGCTGACATCTTTCATCTAAGAGTTCAAGTTCTTGCAGTCGGTTAACTTGATACTCTTCATCTGGGATTAAGCCTTTCAAAGAGACTTTGAGAGATGGGATTTCTACCTCCAGGGGTAAAATGGCTTCTGATCCATATACCAATGAGTATGGTGTTGCTCTTGTAGGTGTGCAAATGGTAGTTCTATATGCCCAAAGTGCTAGATTGAGTTGTACGTGCCAATCTTTGCCTACATCATTTACTGTTTTCTTGAGGATTTTCAGTATTGTCTTGTTAGACGCTTCCACTTGACCATTTCCCTGTGGGTAGTATGGTGTAGAGAACCTATGTTGGATTTTGAATTTTTCACATAGTTCTTGGACATCTTGATTTTTGAAAGGCTGTCCATTATCTGTGATGATTGAACTTGGAATACCATATCTGTAGATCAGATAATTGAGGATAAAAGAGGCAATTTGTTTCCCTATCATTGTGGTCATGGGAACTTCTTCTATCCATTTGGTAAAGTATTATGTTGTTGTGATAATGAACTTGTGTCCATTTGAAGATGAAGGATGAATTTTTCCTACTAAGTCTAGTCCCCACTGACAAAAGGGCCAGGATGTTGTAAATGGCTGCAGTCCCTGTGCTGGGGCATGTATGAGATTACCATGGATCTGGCATTTAGGACATTTCTTAGCGAAGTGATATGAGTCTTTCTCCATTGTAGGCCAGTAGTATCCCATCCTTAGAAGCTTTTTAGCAAGAGTAGTGCCACTTGAATGTGTGCCACAAATACCTTCGTGAAGCTCGTGTAAAGCAGAATCAGAATCATTATGATCAAGGCAACAAAGAAGAGTACCATCTAGACCTCGACGATACAAAGTATCATAAGTAAGGGTGTAACGGGCAGCTTGTCAGATAAAGTTACATTTTTTGTTACGGGATTGGTCAATTGGTAAGATATTGTGTTTGAGGTAGTCATATATCGGTCCATATAACGGAGAATTTGAACCAGTCAAGGCATAGATAACCTGGGATTCAAAGTGGTCATAGGCTGGGGAGAATAGTTGCCCTACCAGGAACTCGTAATGACTCTGTTGTTCTGGGATTTGTAGTAATGAAGAGATAGTAGCCATTGCATCGGCTACTTTGTTGTTCAATCTCAGTATTTGCTCAAAGGTGATGTGTACAAAATATTGTTTGAAGTCATCCACCATTCGTTTGTAGGGTAGTAGCTTGTCATCTTTTGTCTGATAGTTGTTGTTGATTTGATGGATGACCAGTTGCGAGTCTCCATAGACCTTTAACTCTGTGATTTTCCATTCTATGGCCATTTTGATGCCTATAACCAATGCCTCATATTCATCCACATTATTTGTGCATGGAAACATAAGCCTATATGATCTTGGTATAGTGTGTCCTTCAGGAGTGATGAACAGAATGCCAGCACCTGAACCATGTTGCGTATAGGATCTGTCAAAATATAGGGTCCATTTTCTGGTAGAAAGAGCAAGAACGTCCCTATCTGGAAATTCAATCTCCATGGTGTGTTTGCCTAGTAGCGATGCTTCAGCCAACTGATCTGCAATTGCTTGTCCTTTGATTGCTCATCTTTCTGTGTATTGGATGTCAAATTCACTGAGAATCATGACCCATTTAGCCAATCGGCCTATAAGAGCTGCTTTACTGAGTAGATATTTGAGAGGATCAATTTTTGCAACTAGCTTAATGGTGTGTGCTAGCATATAATGTCAAAACTTCTGAGATGCGAAGACCACTATTAGGCAAGCCTTTTCAATGAATGTATAGTTGAGTTCATAGCCATTCAATGTCCTACTGATGTAATATATGGCGCGTTCCTTCCCTTGTTGATCTTCTTGTGCCAATAGTGCCCCCAATGATATATCTGTTGTTGAGATATATAGGATAAGAGGCTTTCCTACGACTGGTGGTACTAGAACTGGTGGATTCATTAGGTACTATTTGATTTGGTAAAAAGATTCTACACACTTGGTCTCCCATTTGAATGGAACATTTTTGTGTAGTAAATGGTTAAATGGCAGACTTTTATTTGCTAGTTGAGCGATGAATCACCTGATTGATTGAAGTTGTCCCTGTAGAGATCTGAGTTGACTGATATTTTTTGGTGGTGGCATGTCCATAATGGCTTGTACCTTTGCTGGATCTACTTCAATACCTTTAGCTAAGACAATGTAGCCTAGTAACTTGCCTGATGTAACCCTAAAGACACACTTCTTAGGGTTGAGCCTGACTTGGAATTTCTCCAATCAATCAAAGATTTTTGTTAGGATGCTGAGATGTTCTACCCTGGTGAAGGATTTAGCGAGTAAATCATCCACATAGTCTTCCATAAATGTATGCATCATGTCATGGAATATTGTGTTCATTGCTCTTTGACAAGTGGCTCCTGCATTCTTTAAGCCAAAAGGCATAACATTCCAATAGTACGTTCCCCAAGGACAGGTGAACGCGGTTTTATCTTGATCTTCTGGGGCTATTTTGATTTGATTATAGCCTGAGAAACCGTCCATGAGTTATAGCATTGCATGGCCTGCTATGAGATCCACAATTATGTCGATACTGGGCAGAGGAAAGTTGTCCTTTGGACAAGCTTTGTTGATGTCTCTGAAGTCAGTGCATATTCTGATACTACCATCTGGTTTTGATACTGGAACGATGTTGGAAATCCATTTTGCATAGTCAATGGGTTGGATGAATCCGACATCTAATAATTTCTTTAGTTCAGTTTTGACCATGAGTGCCACCTGTGGATTCATTTTTCGTAGCTTTTGCTTGACTGGTTTAACTCCTGAAGAGATGGACAAGTGATGCATGATTAAGTGTGGATCCACTCCAGGCATATTAGCATATGACCAAGCAAAGTTAATTTGCTGTTCTTTAAAGAAAATGATGAATGCTAATCTTTCTTCCCCTGTTAGAGATTCTGCAAGGTGTAGGTTTCTGACTGCTTCCATGGTACCAATGTTGATTGATTGATTGGGCTCAATCAATATGGGTGATCGCTCATGAAAGTGCTCAGGAAGAGTGTCAAGTCTCCCATCATTAGGTGTCTTAAAAAGGTTTTCACCCTCAGATGCATCCTTTATTTTCACTTTTTTGTAATCTAGAGTTGCCATTGACTGGTTTTCAGCATCAGATCCTTTATTTGGTTCATTTTTGCGACTGAGAGACTTGGCACTCCCTGGTTTACAGACATCATTACTTTGTTCACTGGTAGAGCCTGTTTCCGGATTTACGGTACATAGGTAATGGATAATAGACTCATCATCTGGAAAAATTGGTAGATCAAAGATTTCAGGTTCATCCCAGTCGATGAGGTAAAGAAAGACAAGCAGTAAGGAATCATTAGGTGGATCAAGTTTGGCTACTGTGAGTGTTAGGATAGAGTTTTCATCGTGATTGTTCTTGGTTTTAAAGAAGTCCAGGATTTCGTTGAGGTATTCAATGGTATTATCTTCTAAATAGACTTGTTCATAATGTTTCTGCTTGCTTTCTGTGGTGTCATAGATATTCTGCAGTCCAAATTCAAGAGGTCGATCTTTTGCGCTATGTTCTTCTTGAGAAAGAGATATATAATCAGTATCATTAGGGATATCTGTAGTAGTATTGGAGTAGGTACCCCATTCATATTCATTGGAATTAGTCTCCGAGGCATCATCCTAGATTCTATCAGTGCTGTAAACTGGTATGTTGTATGGTGAAAACAAATCTTTGACAATAGATACCATTTTGATAGTTTTTGTTGATTCTGTGTCAGATCTGTCTTCTATTTTCTGTATTTGTTCATAGATTGTGCATCTTTGGGGAGAAACAAAAGTATCCGGAGATAATATTATTTGTTCCTGAGATATTGGTGTTTGAATATGAGCTACTGCTACAGATATGGCCCTTTTGTGTTTTAGAAGCTTTTCCTAATGTAACTTCTGATCTTGACATTCCCGTGCCTTGTGGATTGTTTCTACTGATTCAAAGAGTGCTTCCTACCAGGATTCTTCTTTGTACTTCATCTTTATTTTCCATTGAGGTTTGGTAGTTAGGTGGGGTGGCCTTTTTAATAGGAAGGTGAGCTCACAACCCAAGCCTACTTTGTTTCTATTGGGTTGTGAAGGAAGATTTATAGGTTTAGTGACTCCTTCCTTGCATTTCCCAATAGGTCCTTTACCATCATATCCCATTTGCTACATGATTAAGTATCCTTTTCCATATAGGTGTGTAGGTAGAAAAATGTCCAGAGCAGCTACTCTATTATCTTCTTTCTCATCTTTGTATAACCAGCTAAGAATATCCTTGTCTTCTAATTCATGTGCCAGAGTGCCCAGTTGGATGAAGGTACCATCAAATTTGGTGATGGGCTGAGTGACCAGATGTGTTGATGTAGTAGGCAATCCATGAGATCTAGGTGATGTTGGAAATTTGGCCAAACATAAAGGCTCCAAAGAGTATTCTCCTATACCTTGGTCTTTGATTTGCATTTTCTATTTGAAGTCTCCCCATAAGGAGTTGGATTTTGCTGTTTGTTGATTTGATGTTGAAGATTGCTACTTTTCTCTATTATGAGGAACCAAACTGTCTTGGGCTGCCCCCATTGCATTGCAATGTTGAAATGGATTGTGATCAGCAGATATGGAGACTTCTTGTCTGTCATAAGGAAATTTGACACACTGGTGATATGTGGAAGGTACTGCTTGTATTTCATGTATTCAGGGTCATCCTAACAAAATATTGTAGGTGAGATCAATATCTAAGACCTGACATATAGTAGCATTTTGCACTGGTCCTACTTGAATGGGTAATATCACAGTTCCTTTAGAGGACCTTTCCTCATCATCATATGCCTTTATGGTAATCTTCTTGCAAGGATCAATAGATTCTTCTGAGAAGCCTAATGCACGGATAAGCTTTAAAGTACATATATTAAGTCCGGCTCCTCCACCTAGTAGGACTCTTTTTACTCAGTGTTTGCAAACAATGACTTTGATATGGAGAGGAGTATTATGCGGATAGCTTAAGGAAGCATTGTCATGTTCTAAGAAGGTGAGGTTATGAGGTCCAGTCATATGGGCAATCATGGCTTGAAATCTGTCTGTATCCAAATTTTGAGGTACATTGGTTTCCAATAGCACTTGTTCTAATATGTCTTTGTGCTTTGGTGATAGTTTCAGCAATTCTAGTATAGATATCTATGCTGGAGTTTTACGGAGTTGGCTAACCAAGTCATATTGGATTTTTGATGTGGTAGTCATAGGTGCAGTATGTCCTTTCAAGACATATTTCTGAGTTTGGGTTGTTACATTGACAGATTCATGATCAAGCTTATCGCGGATGGTGATGACATTTACTCGATGATCTTCAGTTGATATGTGATTTATGGTGTTGTTGTAGATATGGTTGATACGAGCTCCGCGTGTATCGTTCGAGGTTGAAGCTCCATCTTTGTAATTTGGAAGAGGATTTTTAAAGGCTCCATGATCACCATTTGTTTTGAGACCATCTATTGTTAAGTCACCTCGATCAATCATATCTTGCACCACGTGTTTTAACCTCATGCAATCGTTCATCTGATGACCCTTGTTGCGATGGTAATCACAATAGTGTGAATCATTCCACCAAGGTGGTTTGATTTGGGGTTCATAGTTGCTGATTGGAGGCAAAGAAAGAATCTTGTGTGCCAAAAGCTCCCTGAATGTTGATTCTAGTGATTGCCCCAGTGGTGTGAAGATACGCTTTTGGAAATTGTTTGTGTTGTTGCGTGAATTGTTGCTAGGTCCTGGATTCATGTTTTTGCTTTGAGTATCATTGGTGTTGTTTGTGTTGAGTTGTCCTTGATCAATGCTTGGTGAATATGTGTGAGCATTTGGATTAGCAGTTTTAGGATTTTTTGTGTTTTGAGGATTTCTGGATAATGCAAGCACTGGTTGCTTTGATTTGGGATCATATGATTCATTGTTGCCTTCGTTTTTGTTTCGAGTCCAAAATTGAGATTTGTCAAGGTTGGTATTGTTGTGGTTGTTGTAGTTTGATGAGTTTGTTCCTTCCTTGTAGAATTTGAGTGTTCCCTTTTTGACACATGCTTCCTCTACTTGAATGCCATTCTCAATTGATTTAGTGAAAGATGGTATGCATTGAAGTTTTAGTCTATAACTCATTTCACTATTCAAGTTATCGATGAAGATTTCCATTTTCTCCTTCTTAGGAATATCTCGAGGATGTCTGGATACCATACATCGCCAGCGTTGAAGGAATATCATGAATGTTTCATTGTTCTTTTGTTTGGTGTTGCAAACATCTAGCATGGTTATGGCATGTTGGATGTTGTAGGAATATTGGGTTATGAATTTGTTAACCAATTCATTAAATGATCTGACAGGTGGTGTAATTTTGGATAACCATTCCATGGTTTTCCCTCCCAAGCTTCTTGGGAATAACCTCATCAAATAGGTGTCATCATGAGCAAATTCAAGGCTCATTGTGCAAAATTCTCTAACATGATCTCGGGGATCACTTTTCCCATCATATTTATCAAATTTGGGAATGTCTGAGTTTGGAGGAAAAGGCACCATGTTTAATCTTCTATCAAATGGATAAGGACAGATTTCATTTAAAGAGTACCGCACTATTGTTCCTTGTTGCATATCCTATATTTACCTTTGCAACATTTGCATTTGTTGAGTAAGGGCAGCCAAAGGTATGTTGTCTTTTCGAGGGAAAAGTTCTTCCCTTGTATTTGTTCTCAGCTAAAAAGGTGTGGTAAATGGTATATTTTGCTCTGGTGTTTCTAGTTCGGGTATACGCATTTCTGGTATGCGTTGTTCTGGAATGTGTTGCTCAGGTATGTGTTGTTCAAAGTTATGAGTTTCTTCTTCTCTTTGTTGTTCTTGATATGCATATTGTCGAGATCTAGTTTTAAAGATGTTTGAGTCTAAATCTTCGGGAAGTTTAACGCCTTTACTTGTAAGCATGAGCAGATATTTTTCTTTGTCATTTTCCATGAGCCTTTCTACAAGCTTTTGAAATGAGGGGTTTTCCTGACATTCCTGAAGAAGTGCTTCAGTAATTTCAGGTTCTTCTAAGGGTGGAACTTCAAAATGATTTGACAATCTTTGATTCATACTAGACTCAGCGTGTGTCTCGCTTTGTCTGTTTCTTTGAGAGCGAGTAATAGGCATTTTAGTAGAAACTCTCAGTGATGAAAGGGACAAAAGCCTCATTGTAATGTTGCCCGAGGGTGGGTGGTTTTGGTCGAGATATGTTATAAGTGATACACTCATCGGGCAAGAATGCTGGATTGATTTTTCCGCTGCGGTTTATGGTTTGATTAAAAGTAGACTTTTGATAGTAGGCTCTTATCTTCAAGGGTTCCTTGTCAAATTAATTGGATTTGTTTTGGATATAATGTTTGACGTGATGAAGGAATACCCGATGAGATTTGAAGAGTTGACAATTGATGTATAAGAACTTGTTTCTCTTGAGGAATTTGGAAAAACTAGGTTGTTGTTTCTTTAACGTGATGTTATGGTAAAGGTTCTTTCTTCTCAGAATATGAGGATTAGTCATGCATGAGTGATCAATGGTTTCCTTTGATTTGTTTGGATTTGGTCAATCTTGTTTGAGAAATTTCAAATTTTACTTTATCAAAGTGAAGGTTTAGATGCCCCTTTAGGACAAAGTGTGTCAAATGATATGGATAAAAGCCTCCCAATATGGAAACTTGATTTGACAACTTGAAAATTTCCAACAAGTGTTTTTGTGAGATAAAATCCGTAAGATGGTAAAGGATTATATTGATACTAATGATGAGGTTTCCAGATTATGATAAGATAGACATGTTTTATCGTGCGATTTGTTTAGGATTTTACAACGTTTGTTTTGACTCAAATTAGCTCAAGAAATAGTCTTAATGGTTTGTTGTCGCTACTCTTTTTGATGAAAAATGATGTTTGATGGAGAAGGCTTCTGAAAATGTTTTTGAAATTTTTAAAATTCCTCACTGTTTTGCCCTCTATTTTTGTGTTTTGGATCACGCACTAAAATAGAGACTATATGCACTACAAAATTTACCCCACACGTGCTAGGCTGCCCCCAGACACGCGCTAAAGTTTTGAATGGTCAAATTTATTTTCTATTTGTTTTGAAAAATCTATGCGCTACCCTAGGCTTGCAACGCGCTAACCTGTGAACCTGATGCGCTAATGTTTAGCCTCTACGCGCTAAGCTAATGCGTCCACGCACTAGACTGTTTCTTTGATGCGCTAAATTATTTGACACTATTTTTTGCTTTGAGATGAAACACTACTGTTTGGAACCGACGCGCTAATTTGATGTTTTGATGCTCTAACTAAAAGTCTACATGCGCTAAGAAGTTGCTCTTATGCGCTAACCTGCCCTGATGTTTCTTTTGGTTGATTTTTTCAAATTTTGAACTTTTGTTGTGAAATTTTTAAGTTTGATGGATGATTTTCTGAAGTACTAAATGCAAGCACGGCACAAAAAGTACAATCATTTTGCCTAATCTAACAAAAAGTGTATGTTCTGTGAGGATGTGTTCAAATCCCCAATGTTTTAACAGGTTTTGATACGAATAATACACTTCAGAAAGACTCTTTAGTCAAGGGTCATAAATAACATCATAGCCCACTAGTCTCGATACTTCGTTAGCTCAAACAACCGTGTCACCTCCTAGAGGGCGCCCATTTTTTTGCCTTTTGCCAGAAATTAACCCAAAGTGAATTGCTTCACAATTGAGTAGTTATCTTGGGAGATATATGGTGAGTAATCTTGGGGGCAGATTCTTCCCCACCCTTGCACTATGATGTTATAAATGTCTGGTTACTGACTCAGTTCAAAGCTTCTATTTCTATGGTTTGTAATCAGACTTCCCGTTCGACCGTCAGTGATAAACTCCCTCAGGAGGTTTCCCAACCTTTAGAACAAAGACTTTACGTATCTCAAGGATACTGGGGGAAGGCTAATCGCTGCGCGCAACCATTGAAAAAGACTTTCATCACTTTCCACGTTTGATTATAGTGGGTTGGAATTTTTGGTGTCAAATTCGTTCCTCACTTAGGTCATTCCCTTCACACCGACCATAAACGGCTTTAAGAGTTGATTTCAACTCCTCGGGAAGGTAGGCCTGCTAAAGGTTTTATTGCTCGAAGTAAAGAAAGCTTTTAAGAGTGGTCTGGATTTTTTATCACCCAATTAAGGGGAGAGCATATTCCTTCCACTTTCGAGACAAGGCAATCAAGTTGTTCGTTTTAGCCTTTAAGACAATGATTTGCTAACTTCTATTTGGAGATGTTGCTCCAACAAGCATGATGTTCTTTTTAACCCTTCATAGCGATGATTTTCTAATCTACAAAAATAATTTGATCAACAAAGCAAAATTTTGATCTTTGGTGGTCAACAAAAGAAATCGATAAAAGAAAATTTCCAGCTCTACCTGCAAGAAATTGTCAGAGTCCTGCAAAATTCCAATCAAATAGTTAGAAAAATTTGGATTTTGGTGGACTTCTACAAGTCTAAGTTTAATTTTGGTTACAATTTTAATTTTTGCCTTTTGTTTGTGATGCGCTACAGAAATAACTGTATGCTCTACAATATAACCTAGATGCGCTAAAATTATGTCTAAATGCGTTACACTATTTTTTGGATGCGCTACTCTGTGCGTCGGAAGCGCTGCTCTATTTTTCTCCTGCGCTGAGACCTATAGGAAAAGTAATGATTTGATGCGCTAAAAGATGGACTTCACGCACTAGATGATGGACTCCACACACTAGATAGTGAAGTGGATGCGCTATTTAATAGACCCGACGTGCCAAACAATTTTTCAAATGCACTACTCTATTTTTCTTCCACGCTGAGACTTACAGGAAAAGATTAGTGAAGGTCATTCGCTAAAGAAAGGACTTCACGCACTAGAGTATAGACCCCATGCGCTAAATAGTAAGCGGGACGTGCTAGACTGTTAACCAGATGTGCTAGGGAATGTTTCCCACACACTGATTCCTATTTCCCGTGGACCTGCAAAAGTGGTTAATTTTAAAAACCAATTTGATATATGGGGTTGAGCCCCACGGTGGGTGCCAGAAATGTATACGAGAAAAGCGGGTCAATAGAATTCAATATGTGAAAATATTCCAAAAGACTTGTCCACACACACACACAAGACTTCTTGGTGCAAGCTATGGAGTAATGAAGTATTACTCAGCTTCCCAAGGTTGGTCCCATGGTTCTCTATCTTACAATGTCCCTCAAACCAATGCTTTTGCTCTCAGATCACTGAGCAAAATGGTTTAGGGATGGCAAACGTAAGAACGAGGGATGCTTTGATAGATTTTAGAATGAAATGCATCCTAAGCTATGCATGATTCTAGAAATGCAATAAATTAGATTATAAGATAACAAGGTTAGTATGAATACTATCCTAACATGATATATTTAGTCTATGATTGAGCTTAAATGATAAAGAAAATATTGTAAACATGCATATTTAGACTAATTCCTGATTTCAAAGAGGCTAAAATGATGAGCATAAAAATGATATATGAAAGCTTAAATGTATTTGAGCATAAGTATGATACTACAAATTTGAAGTATATTGAAAATGGAGGAATGAGAGCTCTATTTATAGAAAAAACAGGGCAATGGATGGTCAGGATTGAAAGAGTTGATCAAGGGTTGAGTTTGAAAGTTGGGGATCCATGTTTGTAATTGGCACCAATGAAATGGTGACAAGTGTCAACATAGGGTTGGGTTGAGAGAAGGGGTTGGAGGCATTAAATGCCTAAGAAGACCTCATGGTTATCTAGAAGGTAAGGGTCAAGTCTAAATTAAGATTACCCATTGGATTAAGAGTTAATCCAAGGATAAACCCTTGTGCAAATGATTAAGAGATAATCATGGTCAAAGCATTAAATGCTTGATGAGACCCTTGGGTTGGATGAAGGTTGAGTTAAAAGAAATTCTTTAACCATGTAAGAGGGTTTGAGTTAACCATTAATGGTTATGAAGACTTTGGGGATTTAAGTGGTTGAAGACTTGAAGCCTTTAATGGTTATCAAAGACTTTGAGGAATTTGAGAAGTGACCTCCCCTTGATGTGACAAAGTTTAGAAGATGGGTTAGGCTAATTAGAAGTGATTAGAAGAGTCTAGAAGGGATTAGAAAGGGGTTTAGGAAGGCAAGTGGGAGATGTAGGATTTTGCAAGTGGATGGAGGGATAATAGGATTTAATTGAATTTAATGAATTTCATTCAATTTGGTTGTAATTAAATAAATTAGATTTATTTAATTTAGGATAACTATTTAATTAAATTTGAATTTAATTAAAAGTGGATAGGGGGGATTTAATTGAATAAAATGATTTATTCATTAAATGGATATAGTGAATTTAATTTAAATAAATTGAGTAATTTACTTAATTATAGAGGAATGCGGGTAATTTAATTAAATTAGATTTAATTAAATAGAGAAATGAATATAAAATATTCATTTAGGAATATGGTCATTTTTATACGTCTATAGATGCAATTTAGATTGTAGGTCTAAAACCCATTAAGTTTATCATAACCAATCAAACACGGAGTGATAAAACTAAGAAACATAGGCTTATCCAATTTAACTGATTCATAATACTAAATTAATACCAACAAAACTGAACATGATTACATACTTCTAATAGGCCTTCAATCATATTTGAATATATAATAAAGATTAAATATAAATGAAGTAAAAGAGATAAAATATAGAATATGTTGGCTTCATCCACACCCCGTTATCTACACTAGTGCATATTTTTTACCAAGAGAAAACAACAGACTGTTCCTGCATATGCTAAACCTATAGCTAAAATATCCATTAAGATCAATGGCATTGGCTAGGGGTAGCTCAACAGTTTAAAGATCTAAAACCCATGATAAGCCCATGTTGGTCGATAAAAAGTCCAACGTCAATAAAGATAACTTTGATGCTTAGTAGAAGTGGAAGCCACTAAGTGTGGTAGGAGCAGGAACACATCAAGGACTTTTGAAAATGCAAAGTTTTAATTCATCTGTCAATTTTTTTCTCCATTAATCATTAATGAGAGTTTGTGCATGGGGTCTTCTTATTAAATTTTATGCATAAGTTTTTGTGAAGGTTGTGGTGATTAGAAGTGGCACTTGTTACTGCAACATCTTTATCAACATGTAAATTTTACTTCAAGTTAAATGCCTAGAATTACATAATCCACAAATTTCAATCCGAACTTTTAAAAACTTTAAATATGTCTCAATTATAGCAATATTTGATTAAGATAGATTATAAGAAATATTACTAATTGCAAGGGATATTTTAGAGTATCAAATCTACCTTGTAACATAAAATAATATGCATAGTGTCTCTACCAAATGCAAGAAGCATGCCACAACAGTATGGAGTTTGAGTTGATTTATGTGACAGATTGTTTGTAGAATCAATGTTAGACATTTGTCTTGCATCTTTGTATCTTTATAGAGTTTAATTTTTCAAATGGACTTGATACAGCCTGTTTAATTTTTTAGACTCTATATAGATGGAAAGAGGTTCACATCTAAAAATTTAGATAGCATCAACATGTTGACCAGAGAGAAGGTATAATCATTTAATATAAATATGTAAATGGAATTGTCATTCCCTTACTCCTTCAGTTTAATTTAAATTTATTTGAGTTTTAGTTCTTCTTGCAAGTTGCAATGCATGCACTGTCCTAGAATATATACAAAAGAGTGGGTAGAAGCTTGAAAACTTGTAGAAAGTTGTTCATGATAAGGTGGTGTAATTTTTTGTCATCTTTGGCATGTTGGTGGGAAGGAGAGCTTCCCATACATGTAAAAAATTATTGCTATTTAATAGTGAAATGGTTTACACATTGTAATATTTGTTGTTCAATACTAGATCTTTCTAGAATTTACTATTTATTAAATTCTCATCAATATTCTATTTGATCAGTTGTCTTTTGATCTCTTGAGCCTAATATCATTTTTGCTTAAGAGAATACTTTTTATGTTTTTATTTCCCTTAAAATCAAATATTTTTGACACTACAACCATTCCACACCTAATCATTAGGTTGCTACTCTCGCACATCTAAAATAGATACACAAGTTATCTTTAACAATATTTTTTTGTGCATAATTATTGGCAGTCAGTAGCATTGCAAATCATGTGGAGGGCACAAAGATTGATAACATGGAAAAACAACATATGATGGCAAATTGACTAAAGAATGTAAACCTGGATAATATTGTTGTTCTTCTCAATGCTACTACCAATAGAGTTCTCTTCACATCATTATTAGGTGTGTAACAAAACAAAGCTCTTGTCTTAGTCTAAATGAAGTTAAGATTTTGTTGTGCCCTACAATATAATATATTCACAAAGTTCTATATTATTTATTTATTATCATTCCTTATTCAGAGAATAGAATTGGATATTTTGTTATTCAAAAAAAGTGCATTATTCCACTAAACCTTTTTATTAATATTTTTTATTTTTTACACAGAATTCAAAGAGAATATCGGAGGAAAGATGTCATGCCCAAACTTTTGGGCAAAAACGAAATTATTTTTTTTTTTTAAACATGTCCTTATAAAATGCTAAGTTTGCTAAAAAAATGCAGTATCAAGTCTTGTCTTAACTACGCTTGAATTCTTCTTCAACTAAAGTTAATTTAAACAACTATATCAAGTAAGCGGGGTAATCTAAATTGCATGCAGAAAATTAACTCTCCAAAGAATTTATTATTATCTCATCAATCAATAAATAATAAATTTATTTAAGCAAAAATCTCTAAATTAATTGACAAGAGATATTATTAATCTCAATTAATCTTTTTAATCATTGTAGGAATTAATTAAATTAACTCTAGCAATTGGATTTTTAAATCTCATGATTTATTTTAACAATAATTATAATGATGCTAAAATTTGACTAAAGGGCTAAATAAATCCATAATAAAAATTTCCCTATAAAGTTTAATCTTGACAAGCCTAAAATTTAGGTGGACTACAATAATCCCCCTATAGCCAAATATCTTACAAGGGAAATTGTTAAAATTTCTTAAAATATAAAGCTTCCAAAATAATTTAAATTTAAACATCATATTCAAATATAACCATATGTTTCTATAAAACATATATAAAATATAAATACATAATAAAATAATTAATCAAAAAATTAGACATATACATTCGTATATATAATCATATGTAAATGTAAAACTTCATATATAAGATATAATGAGTCATGACAAATAATATATATATTATTTGTCTAGCTTAAATATCTATGGGGATTCCCTATTCAAAATTCGAATAGGATTTTCCCCTTTTTTTTAAATTTTCAAAACCAAAATAATTAAATAACAATGATAACCTAATTTTTTTATTATAAACTTAACCCCTTCTATTTTTTTTATCTATCTTTTAAAATTCCAAAACTACCCTAACTCGAACCATGTTAGGGTTTTATTGTTTTACGCAGGGAGGAGCCTGAAGACAAAGGCAAAGGAGTGCCATGGTGGAGGAATCACATAGGGGCCGCTAGGAGGGTTTTGTGCAGGAGATGACGTTTACGGCGGGGCTGCGTATGGAGAGGCGGGGCCACCTGCAGCGGCGTCGAGACGCCACTGCAGGTTGCAGCCCACAGTGACGCTGAGGCATCCTTGCGGGGCGTGGCCCATAGTGATGTCACCGCGTCCCTGTGGGGCATGGCTAGCAGTGGCGGCCAAGGCCGCCCCTGCAGGTCGTGTCCCACAATGGTGCGGTTGACACCTTTGTGGGGCTCGATCCGTCGAGGGACTCTCGCGTGGAACTTGGCTCCGCGGGACCCTCGATGTGGGGGGGGGGGTTTGCTTAGTTTAAATTTAATTTATTATTTTTTTTTTAAATATTTAACATACGAAATATATATATATATTCCTGTAGGTATAATGTTTTCAAAAAGTTTAACAGGCTGGAAATATAATTAAATAAAATATGTAGTCTTATATATATATATATATATATATATATATATATATATATATATATATATATATATATATATATATATATATATATATATATATATATATATATATATATATGCAGGGATTTTTAAAGACTGATATAAATGAAAAAATAAACTAGCAACTTAAATGGCTAGATATTCCCTTTTATTTTGTATAACTCTTTTTAATATGTATGCATACATATTTGAATTTTAAAGTACATGGCATTTAAACTTAGCCCTATTCTTTTTAAATCTGTTTGGATATCTGGATTTCCCTTTCATGGCTAAAACCATATCTTTTTTTATTGAAAACATTTAAGGCAGAATATTTAATCTAACAAATTTTAAATAGATGTTAAGAATCATATAGTTAACTCTAGAGCTAGTTTATTTTATCCAGGTTTGTTTTCTGCAATATTTGTAAGGAATAAAATGGTAGATTTAGATAATTTACAACAACATTAATACATCTTAAAATTTCATGTAAAACTATTTTACTAAGATGAACACCACATTAATATCCATACTAAACTCTAGTTTACTATATTTGCACTTGAAATTAAATAAATAGGATTAAGAGATCATTTCAAGCTTAATAACTTACATGCTACTCTAGTTTATATATCTACACTATTTTCATTATGCATAAGAGATGAAATGGACTTTTATTTTCAGAACAAACATAAATACAACAAATATTATTTCAATAGCTATAGGAACTTATTTCCAAATATAAACATTTCATTTTTGCAATATTAACTTAATAGAAGAATATCTTTTTTTTTATAAAACAAGAAATAGAAAATTGTTATCATTTCCAAAATAGTAACTTTTACAAAGGGGAAGAAAACCCCACTTAGCCTCTCTTTACTATCAAAGGAGGCTCAAACAAATAAATACATTTCTTTTCCAAAATAAATACAACATGTAACTTTTTATATACACTGCTACAACTAAATATAGTATCCCATTCCCTAATCTTTTTCTGCAAATCAAGTAAAAACTAGCAACTCCTAGCTTGTCTCTTTTCTTTTCCTTACAAGCAACCTGCAAATAAATCACAAGGCTATGACCTTGGAGAGCTCACCTCCCAGCCTAGGCTTTCTAGAAGCCACCCCCAAGCTTGGAGAACCAACCCCTGGACAAGTTACACACAAGCAAACACAACAAACAAGAGAAAAATACACAACAACACTTTCCCAACCAAGGCTACACTTCATCACAAAATGTGATGTTTTTACATGGGTGGAAGTGGACCAAATACCCTAAGGAGATTGCAAGAATGGTAGATCACAAATCCATCTCATGGCAAACAAGGATATATCATAAGTCCATTAACCTCACATCCTTATGCCCCCCAAGGCATTCATGCCATACTTTCTCTCCTTATGACCCCCAAATGCATAAACAAGGCCATGCAACAACGGTCACATATACAAACCTTGAGATCACTCTCATAATGAGAGCCTCTCACTCGAGAGTTGTCAAACTCCTTCCACCCACAAGACCATCCTACTGTCCCAAGAGTAGAAGGCCTTGGTTACTCCCAAATCAAAAGAAAATGCATAAAAGAAATAACAGATAGGTCACATAATAATTTCACAAAGGAAAATACAAGAAAACAACTTTTACATACAAACAATCTTTCCAACATAAACATGTAATGTGAAAGGGAGAAGCTGAACCAACCTTCAATCTGCCCAAAGGTTTGCTAGAACTAGTTTGAGGATGAGCAGCCCAATTCCATAATCCTTTCTTCTACACTTAGCCAAATTTCTATCCCAAAAACTATTCTTTTCAAAATTGCATCATCTGCTAAAATGGAGAGTGGGTGATTACCCACAAAATCTCTAATCCTTGCATAAAAAGGCCTCATTGAGAGTTCTCACAGGTTACTAAAACTGAAAAAGGAAAAAGTAAGAGAAAGTGGGGAAAAAGATCTCACATCAAAAAGGAAGGTTATCTAACCTAGATGGAACCTTCTAAATTGAATTTTCGCTCACCTTAGGAAACCCACATTTTGAGGTGACTAAACAGTCACCTGGGAGTAGTCACATGCCTAAAAATACTCCGAACCCATAGGTATACCTTATGGACTTTAGGAAAAACCTTTAAACCACCCCTAGGAGTCCATTTGACCCCTTAGAAACCCATTTGAAGTTAACTTTCGGGTCAAACCTGAGTTGACCACTCTAAAGACTCTCTACCCAAGGAAAATTTGAGACCACATTCAAATATTAGAAAGGGCTTTGGTTAAAACAACTCCCTCCAAGAGACAAGTCAAAATCAGTGACACTAATCAGCACATGTGTCAAGTGATACAATAAAATACATTACAAAATTACACATGGAATTTGTCTCTTGCTGGATTTAAATAAATCAATAAATAAAATTTAACACACATGCATCATTTACTATTACAAATAAAATACAATACATATGGGGTGTTGTCTCTCCAAATAGACAACCCTTGGTTTTACGAACGTACATAGGTCTAGGTTTGGTTGTCCATAGTATTTCCATGGTCACATGGATAATTTTCCTACACAACTCAATTACACATTAGTACTTCCAAATAACCTCATAAAATATTAAACACATAAATGAGAATACACATCAAACACTCTGCATACAATTGACATTAAACAAATCAATATCTCATATATCCAAATAAATCCACATAAGTAATTATCATAATCCTCGTAATTTTGATCTATACATAAGACATGCATCCTATTTTTATCATCATAGTAAAGTTCTACAAATCCAATAATGACATACATCATCACAAATTTATCCTATTCTAGAATCATATAGAGTTCTATATCTATAATGCATAGAAATGAAGCATCAATATACATCAATGTTATCCAAATCATGGAATCATATAAGTTCTAAATCCATAATACATAAAAATAAAGCATCCATAATAGTCTCAACATGAAAATTACTGAAATACTAGGATGAGTCAGGGTAAGGCCTCACACCCTCCCCCTCTAGGTATGAACTTCCTCCTGGAGTTCATCAAAAAGATGGGGGTACTATGATCTCATATGTGTTGCATCCTCCCATGAAGCCATAACCTCATCATAGCAATCCCACTGGACCCTAACTTGGTCCATCTCTTGACCTCAAAGGGCCAGCGTCCGGTGTGCCAAAATGCGAATGGGCTCCAAAGCTAGTTGTTCATCCGATTCCACCTGCAAGGCATCCCAATCTAAAATATGAGACTCATCATAGATATACTTTCTCAAAACAGATACATGAAACACATTGTGGATGCGTGATAGGATAGGTGGCAATGCTAAATGATAGGCAACTGGTCCTATCCTCTCAAGGATCTCAAATGGTCCTACAAAGTGAGGTGCGAGCTTAGAACCCTTTCCGTAATGGATTGGACTCTTATGTGGCTGCACTCTCAAGAAGACTCTGTCTCCAACCACGTAGTTATGATCTATCCTCTTCACATCTGCATGCTTCTTCTATCTATCGTGTGCCTCTCTAAGACGCTGCCTAATCAAATCTACCTGCTGCTCCATATCCCAAACTATCTCAGGACCAATAGCAACTCTATCCTCTATGCGGTCCCAACTCAACAGTGTCCTACAATGCCTGTCATATAATGCCTGATAGGGTGGCATCCCCAATAAAGTGTGATGCCCATTGTTATAGGAAAACTCCACTGAGGGAAGGTACTCTTCCCATTTGGTCTGATGATCCATGATGTACATGTGGAGCATATCCTCTAACACCTAGTTAACCCTCTTTGTTTGACCATCTATTTCTAGATGATAGGTTGTATTGAAGTTGAGCTTGGTGCCCATATCTACCTATAATGCCTTCCAAAAGGAAGAAGTGAAGAGGGAATCCCTGTCATAAATAATCTTGCGTGGAATGCGATGAAGTCTGGCAATTTCTCGTAAGAACACCTGTGCTACTGCTAGTGTTGTGAAGGTAGTCCAAACAGGTGAAAAGTGGGCCACTTTGGTCAACTTGTCAACTGTCACCAAGATGGCATCATGTCAATGAGATGACATAGGGAGACCAATGATAAAATCCATAGATATAGTATCCCACTTCCACTCTGGTATAGCATGACACTGGAGCAACCGACCTAAATGGCGGTGCTCCACCTTGACTCTCTGACACTCGAGGCATCAAGCTACTAACTCAGCAATGAGCTGTAGCATTCCTGGCCAATGATATAACTATCTCAAGTCAGCATGCATCTTCTTAACTCTAGGATGTGTTGCATAAGGAGCTCTATGAGCCTCCATGACAATGAACTCTTGCAATCCCGAGGAAGAAGGTACATAGATGTGCCCTCTATAGCATAATAGTCCATCGGACTCTAAGGAATAATCCACATATTTCCCTTCTAGAGTATCCTGAGATCGAACCATCTGACAAACTTCTAAGTACCATCCATCCTTTAGCAACTGTTGCAATATACGATCTCTCAAATCCGTGCCCATAGATATGGTGTATACCTCGTGACATCTCCTACTCAAAGCATCTGCAACTACGTTTTCGTTCCCTTTGATGTAGTGAACGTCAAAATCATACTCACACAAGAACTCCATCCATCTCCTCTGACGTGCATTAAGGTTTAGCTGAGTGAATATGTACGGAAGGCTCTGATGGTCTGAATGAAGCTCAAAATGATGACCCAAAAGGAAGTGTCTCCACCTCACAAGTGTGTGCACTACTGCTGCAAGCTCAAGGTCATGAGTAGGGTAGTTAAGCTCATGAGTCTTAAGTTTCCTAGATTCAAAAGCTATAGCCCTACCATCCTGCTTAAGGACTGCTCCTAAACCCTCTAGGGAAGCATCTGTACAAACCATGAAGTCAGCTGAGGGATCTGGTACTACAAGGATAGGTGCGCTAGTAAGCACCTTTTAGAGTTCCTGAAAGGCCCTCTTGCACTTCTTTGTCCATTAAAATTTCTTCCCTTTACACTGAAGAGAAGTAATAGGATGTGCGACTCTAGAGAATCCCTCGAAAAAGCATTGATAATAACCTGCTAAACCCATGAAGCTCCTGACCTCTGTCACACTGGTTGGCGCTGGCCAATCCATAATAGCTCTGATCTTTGATGGGTCTACTAAGATCCCATCACCGAAAATAATGTGCCCAAGGTACTTGACCTCAAAACAAAAGAAGGCACACTTCGACAAACTGCCAAACAACTGGTTGTCCCTCAAACACTGCAAAACCTGTCTCAAGTGCTCCTCATGCTCTTTCTCATTCTGAGAATATATCAATATGTCATCGAGGAACACAATCACAAAATGGTCAAAAAATGTGTGGAATACCCCATTCATGAGGCTCATGAAAACAACTGGAGCATTTGTAAGACCAAATGGAACCATGGTGAACTCATAGTGACCATATCTAGTGCGAAATGCGGTCTTGTGGATATCGCTTTCCACTATTCTCAACTAATGGTATCCTAACTTTAGATCAATTTTAGAAAATACTTTGGCACCCTGAAGTTGGTCGAATAAATCATCGATCTTGGGCAAGGGATATCGGTTCTTGATGGTTACTTTGTTCAACTGATGATAATCCATGCATAACCGAAGAGATCCATCCTTCTTCTTCATGAAGATGACTAGTGCACCCCAAGGGGATACGCTAGGACGAATGTGACCCTTCTCTAGGAGTTCCTCAAGCTACATCTTGAGCTCATTAAGCTCATTTGTGGTCATCCTATAAGGTGCTCTTGAAACTGGCTTAGCTCCTGGTATAAGGTCTATATGAAAGTCAATCTCTCTACGGGGTGGCATTCTAGGTAGCTCTAAAGGAAAAATGTTTGAATATCCCTTAAGGATAGGATGGTCATCAATTGATGTTTCCTTTTCATGCTCTTCCTCTCTATCAATGATGGTGATGGCAAATAACTGACATCCCTTTCTCAAGCTCTGCTTAAGCTGCATTACGGAAATCATATGAAGAGACACGGGTCTCTGAATCTCGATGATTACTATGGGCGAACCATGATCATCCTCACACTCGATCTCTTTCAGGTGGCAATCCATCTTGGATTTGTGGGCATAAAGCCAATCCATGCCAAGTACAATATCTGAAGCTGACATGCCCTAACCTCTGATTCCACTGACACTTTATCCCCTGAAGCTAACTCCACTTCCCAACTGACACCTTGTCTAATTGCCACTAGCCCGCAATGCTCCACAACCAATGGAGATATAAAGGAGTCCTTAGCTCCTGAATCAAATAATATAGATACACTGCTACCTCTGATCATACCTGTAGCCTCAATGACTATGGCCTAGTACTCTACCTGGTAGTTGTCAATCGCTATGAAGACTCTATGGGACTTGCCCATATCTCCAACTATAGGCTCTAATGATGCCATCCTCTGATTCCCTGCCATCTGACCCTGAGGACACTCTCTCACCATGTGCCCCATGGCTCCACGCGTGAAACAAGCACCGCGTGCCTGAAACTGGATGCCCTGAGGCCTAGAGAAAGGCTATCTCCCTGTCCTATTAGAACCATTGTACCCACCCCTGGAGGATTGCTGAGTCCTCGCCGAAGGTGTGTAAGGAACCTGGGATCACTGATTGTGCCTTTGACCCTGAGACTACCACTGCTTGAGCTTTGTGCCCTGTTGACTCTATGGAGGCCTCTGCCTTTGGTTCTGCTATGATTGTTGTGGAGGAGGGGGTTTGGAGAACCCCAATGTGTGTCTGTTATTACCCTTCCAATGGGGTTTCTGAAACCTGTATGTCTAGGGTATAGGGTTTTGGTTCTGGAACCAATCCCTTGTATCCTATGGCCTGACCTGAATCTCCTCTGCTATCAAGGCCTTCTCCACAGCAACCCGAAGGCTCCCTAGAGCAGACATCCTCACTGGTCCTGCTATGCTAGCATTCAACCCTCTGATAAAACGATTGATGAGAAGCTTCTCATCTTTCAGGTAGGCCACATATGTCAAGAGCTCGAAGAACTTGCTCTTGTACTGGGTCACTAAGAGACCCTTCTATTGGAGGTCATGGAACTCATCTATCCTACACTATCTGTAATGCTCTAACAAGTACCTCTCCCTGAACCTCTCTATAAAAATATCCCATGTGAGGGTATTTGCAACTAAACCACACTTGTTTTCCTCCTATCTCCACCATGTGGAGGTTGTTCCTCTCAATAGGTGGACTACTACATGTGCCTTTAAATTTTTCTTGTAGGAGCACAATGTAAAGCACCTATCTAGGCTCAACAGCCAAGCCTCAACTTCTACCCTGTCGGTAGATCCCCCAAAAGATGGTGGCTGGAGGCGCATAACCTCTCTGATTAGATCCCCTGGATCCTGATGTGATCTCTCATGATACACTGGCACTACTACTAGAGGTGGTCCTAGTAGGTGAACGGACTCAGGCTCATGCCCAGCTTGACTCTCTACGGAATTAGGAGGTGGACTCCTACTCCATTCCCTATCTGTCGATCTATGGCTCCCTCAGTTTTGGTTTTCAACATGATGATCTATTGTTGGAAGCCTATTCTGGACTATACAAATTAGGTTCTGAAATGCTAACACGATGTCTTGGTTCGGGTCAACCGATCGTTCGGGAGGAGCCTCTGGGTTCCTTTTCGGAACTGATTCCTCCCTATTGACCTCTTCGTGTGCCATGCATACACGCCTAGGACCTCTACCACGTTTGAGAGCTTGTCGTGTAATCGAAGGCATCCTTATGAGAAAATAAAATAAAATGAAATAAATAAATAATTTTTTTGGAGAAATATTTAATTAATTAATATCATAAAAATTAATATAATATAATTAATTAAATAATTAAAGCGAAACAAAAAGGAGAAAGGTTTCTAGTGTTGGAAACCTTGCTCTGATACCAAAATGTCATGCCCAAACTTTTGGGCACAAACGGAATAATTTTTTTTTTAAAACATGTCCTAATAAAACGCTAAGTTTGCTAAAAAAATGCAGTATCAAGTCTTGTCTTAACTACGTTTGAATTCTTCTTCAAGTAAATTTAATTTAAACAACTATATCAAGTAAGCAGGATAATCTAAATTGCATGCGGAAAATTAACTCTCCAAAGAATTTATTATTATCTCATCAATTAATAAATAATAAATTCATTTAAGAAAAAATCTCTAAATTAATTGACAAGAGATGTTATTAATCTCAATTAATCTTTTTAATCGTTGTAGGAATTAATTAAATTAACTCTAGCAATTGGATTTTTAAATCCCATGATTTATTCTAACAATAATTAGAATGATGCTAAAATTTGATTAAAGGGCTAAATAAATCCATAATAAAAATTTCCCTATAAAGTTTAATCTCGACAAGCCTAAAATTTAGGTGGACTACAATAATCCCCCTATAGCCAAATATCTTACAAGGCAAATCGTTAAAATTTCCTAAAATATAAAGCTTCCAAAATAATTAAAATTTAAACATCATATTCGAATATACCCATATGTTAATATAAAACATATATAAAATATAAATACATAATAAAATAATTAATCAAAAAATTAGACTTATACATTCATATATATAATCATATGTAAATGTAAAACTTCATATATAAGACATAATGAGTCACGACAAATAATATATATATTATTTGTCTAGCTTAAATATCTATTGAGATTCCCTATGCAAAATTCGAATAGGGTTTTCCCCCTTTTTTTTAATTTTCAAAACCAAAATAATTAAATAACAATGATAACCTAATTTTTTTATTATAAACTTAACCCCTTCTTTTTTTTTTATCTATCTTTTAAAATTCCAAAACTACCCTAACCCGAACAGGGTTAGGGTTTTATTATTTTGCGCAGGGAGGAGGCCGAATGCAAAGGCAGAGGAGGGCCATGGTAGAGGCGTCGCATAGGGGGCCGCGAGGAGGGTTTTGTGTAGGAGACAACCTTTATGGTAGGGTCGCGAGGAGGGTTTTGTGTAGTGACACTGAGGGGTGCCTGCGGGGCGCAGCTCGCAGTGGCGCCACGACATCCCTGTGGGGCACAGCTCGTAGTGGTGTCCAAGGCCGCCCCTATGGGTCGCGTCCTGTAGCGGCACTGCCAGCACCTCTATGGGGCTCGGTCCGCCGAGGGACTCCCACATGGAGCTCGGCTCCACGGGACCCTCGGTGGGGGGGGGTGGGGTTTGCTTAGTTCAAATTTAATTTATTATTGTTTTTTTTTTATATTTAACATACGAAATATATATATATATATATATATATATATATATATATATATATATATATATATATATATATAAGACTACATATTTTATTTGATAATATTTTATTTAAAATATGTAGTCTTATATATATATATATGTATGTATATGTGTATATATATACACATATATATACATATACATATATATATATATATATGCATATACACACTTAAGCATTCTGTTTTTTTTTTTTTTTTTAAATATATATATGCAGGGATTTTTAAAAACTAATATAAATGGAAAAATAAACCAGCAACTTAAATGGCTAGATATTCCCTTTTATTTTGTATAACTCTTTTTAATATGTATGCATACATATTTGAATTTTAAAGTACATGGCATTTAAACTTAGCCCTATTCTTTTTAAATCTGTTTGGATATCTGGATTTCCCTTTCATGGCTACAACCATATCTTTTTTTTTTAAAAACATTTAAGGTAGAATATTTAATCTAATAGATTTTAAATAGATGTATTTCTCTCTATTTTAAGAATCATATAGTTAACTCTAGAGCTAGTTTATTTTATCTAGGTTTGTTTTCTGCAATATTTGTAAGGAATAAAATGGCAGATTTAGATAATTTACAATAGCATTAATACATCTTAAAATTTCATGTAAAACTATTTTACTAAGATGAATACCACATTAATATCCATACTAAACTCTAGTTTACTATATTTGCACTTGAAATTAAATAAATAGGATTAAGAGATCATTTCTAGCTTAATAACTCACATGCTATTCTAGTTTATATATCTACACTATTTTCATTATGCAAAAGAGATGAAATGGACTTTTATTTTCAGAATAAACATAAATACAACAAATATTATTTCAATAGCTATAGGAACTTATTTCCAAATATAAACATTTCATTTTTGCAATAATAACTTAATAGAAGAATATCTTTTTTTTGATAAAACAAGAAATAGAAAATTGTTATCATTTCCAAAATAGTAACTTTTACAAAGGGGAAGAAAACCCCACTTAGCCTCTCTTTACTATCAAAGGAGGCTCAAACAAATAAATACATTTCTTTTCAAAATAAATACAACATGTAACTTTTTATATACATTGCTACAACTAAATATAGTATCCCATTCCCTAATCTTTTTATGCAAATCAAGTAAAAACCAACAACTCCTAGCTTGTCTCTTTCCTTTTCCTTACAAGAAACTTGCAAATAAATCACAAGGCTATGACCATGGAGAGCTCACCTCCTAGCCTAGGTTTTCTAGAAGCCACCCCCAAGCTTGGAGAACCAAATCCTAAACAGGTTACACACAAGCAAACACAACAAACAAGGGAAAAACACACAACAACACTTTCCCAACCAAGGCTACACTTCATCACAAAATGTGATGTTCTTACATGGGTGAAGTGGACCAAATACCCTGAGGAAACTACAAGAATGGTAGATCACAAAGCCATCTCATGGCAAACAAAGATATATCATAAGTCCATTAACCCCACATCCTTATGCTCCCCAAGGCATTCATGCCATACTTTCTCTCCTTATGATCCCAGATGCATAAACAACCCCATGCAACAAGGGTCACATATACAACCCTTGAGATCACTCTCATAATGAGAGCCTCTCACTCGAGGGTTGTCTAACTCCTTCCACCCACAAGACCATCCTACTGTCCCAAGAGTAGAAGGCCTTGGTTACTCCCAAATCACAAGAAAATGCATAAAAGAAATAACAGATAGGTCACATAATAATTTCACAAAGGAAAATACAAGAAAACAACTTTTACATACAAATAATCTTTCCAACATAAACATGCAACGTGAAAGGGAGAAGATGAAGCAACCTTCAATCTGCCCAAAGGTTTGCTAGAACTAGTTTGAGGATGAGCAGCCCAATTCCACAATCCTTTCTTCTAAACTTAGCCAAATTTCTATCCCAAAAACTATTCTTTTCAAAATTGCATCATCTCCTAAAATGGAGAGTGGGTGATTACCCACAAAATCTCAAATCCTTGCCTAAAAAGGCCTTAGTGAAAGTTCTAAGAGGTTAATAAAACTGAAAAAGGAAAAAGTAAGAGAAAGTGGGGAAAAAGATCTCACATAAAAATTGAAGGTTATCTAACCTAGATGGTGTTGTTCACCAAAAGTGATAACCCAAGTATACCTACAAATCTATCTATGAGATAGCCAATCTCAATCAATGAAACACCTCAGGGCTTGGACAACATGACAAGGATATGAATCCTTCTACTCTTCAGGCTCTGCAAAACCTAGGTAGGTATACCTTTGATGCATTTAATCAGACCTATTACACACAAGACTGCATCAATCAAAAGCAGATGGATCTCAAAAGGTTTAATAACTAAGAGATAATTGTAGATGGGCTAGATCCACACTTGCAACTCAACATTTTGAATCATGAGATGGAGGGACACTTCCACATAACATAAAATATAAAAAGATATTCTGATTTTTTATTTTTAAAAGGAGTTCTGACAACCTTTCAATATTACAAGAGAGCAGTGCCTTATCGAGGCCATAGAGTCATGCATAAAACTGGATGAGAAATCTCAGATGCAAGTTCTTTCAACATTAAATTTTCATGTATCAATGCCTTACATTAATACAATCCTCTGCTCTGTCACAAAACCATACTTATATGTAGATATCCAATATGCATTCAAAATCATTAATGTTGGGTTTTAGGATTTAAATCCTTCCTTGAAGAATACCCAAAAGACAACATTACACTCTTAGAGGAATCTAAAAGAGAAAACTCAAATTATCCTCGATAATATGAAATTATATGAATCTGAGTACATTTTGGAGACAATTTCATGAAAAATCACACATGCCTTGCATATATGCGAACCTACAAACTGAAACTAAACCTACAGTAAAGACAACACTAAAAGCATAGATGAACACACTGTCATTTGCATTGATAAAAGGATACCATCACTGGAACCTGCAATTTTGGATTTCTCCCTTGGAGAAAATCTCTCCAAAACTAGAACCCCTACAACTGAGAAGAATTCGGAATAAAAAGGGAGAGGGAACCAAATCAAATCTTCAACTGAATTGCCAAGTGTCTCCCCTCTAACTGAATTTTGTTCCCATGGAAACTACTTCCAAAATATCATACATTTGTCAAAATTAACCTCATAATCGGATTCCTCACTCTAAGAGCTTTCCGGTGATATATAATACTTTATATTTTGGCCAAAATTTAGGCCCTGGGCGAATTAATTCCCCATTGTGCACCATCATTTAAATTTTTCATTTATTAATATAGTTTAAACTATATAATAAACAATTTTAATTTTAATTTTTTGCCTCTGATGTGCTCTGATGCCTTGCCACGTGGTGGCCTCCGATTGGCTGATGGGGTCCACTGGGTGCCACCTGGGATGAAACCTCATCACCGCCACATGTTCGCTTTCTCATCCGTCACTTGGCCGCCACGTCATCGCCACTGGATTGCCACCTATACACCAACTGTGTGCCACGTCACTGCCACCTCATCGGGACCCACCTGCTAGACTGCTAACTATACCTGCCACCTGTCTTTCGCAACTTCGTTGGTTTTAAACTACGTGTATCTTCCTTTCGCAAAATAGCGCGAGTCGTTGATCTCTCTCGAACTTGCTCACTCGTTAACCCGACCTTCCTCTGCAAAATTTCATCTGTCTGCCTCGAGAAGCGTGCCTGCGTGGGGTCCACCTGGTCACCATCCAGTCAACTCCTCTATCACCTCGAGAAGTGTGCATGCGCATGGGCCCACCTTGGGCGCCCATCAAGCATCATCCGTCAAAAGCCTTTATGGCTTAGACATATTGGTATTGTGTGGATTAGCATATAAACATTAAAAAGAGCTACTTCCTAGTGCATGTGGGATAATGCATTATGCCTGGGTTTGCGATTTTGGAGCTTTTCTCTGAGTTTTCATGGAGGCTTTGGTCTGAAACCTTCTTAATGCTTAAACTCCATCTTCACGCCGTGTCCAACAGGTTTACCAATAAGATTAGTTATGAAAAACTTCATACTACTACCCTTCATTGATGCCACACAGAGGATGAAAGGATTTGCCCCCTTTTTTTAAAAAAACACTCTATAGTTTCTTCAACGCCCCTTTCCAAGCATCACACAAGAGGAATTGCATTTGGTTGAAAGTATCTTATAGTTTGCCTCTTTCCCATGCCACGTGAAGGATCTGGAGGAATCAATGGCGTTTGCATTTGTTGTAATAAACTTTGATGCTGCCATTTAAGTTCAGCTCCATTACCACGTAGGTTCTTCTAATTCCAAGCCACACAGAGGGGGGGCTGGCTGGTAACTCACTTTATAGAAATGCAATGATTCGAATCACCTGCTGGAGGCTTCATGTGGGAGGAAGAAGATGCTGCATTTCATTTTGCTTTGAACCATTTTCCATGGCCCCCGTTTATGCCACGCACAGCTTGGAAATCCGCTCCAGTAAACTCCTTCGAAGACGCTAGAGCTTGTGAAGTCCATTCCACTTGCCTCATGTTTAACAGGGGGGAGAATGGCACAAAAACTGTCAGCATTGAATTTGTTTAAAAGAAATGGCATCGCTACCCTCAAGACTCTATATTCTATTCCACGCAGGGAGGAGGCAGCTTGGTTGTGGAGTTCGGCTTTTACACCTACCAATGGCCTTTGTTTAAAACACATTTCATTGGCCCCTCCAGTTATCATGTTGGGAAGGGATGTTCTATGTTTTCTTTAGTAATTTTTTATTGCTGTTGGTGTCCCCATGTCACACTGTTCCTTTACCACGCAGAGGGAAAACTTTGGCAGAACATGGATTTGAATTACACCTGCCAATGTGCATTTGCCATTTGCTATTAACAAATCAGAACTTGCCTCCAAACAGCCACACAGAGGGAGAATTGCTAATAGTTTTAATTTGCTATTGGAGTTCTTTGCCTTCTCCATACTCCACCTTCTGTTCCACGCAGGGAGGAGGCAACAAGGTTTGCATTGGCTAAAGTTTATTTGCCCAATCTTTTCCATAGCCACCACGCCCTCTGCAAGGAAGATTGGCTTAATGCCAACTACTTTTTCTAAAGCTTGAAATGTTCTTCACCATACATAGGAGGAGGGAAAATAGTTGGCTGCTCATTGCATTTCACTCTGAAATCTTCACTTTTATTTTAAACCATTCAGTACCTAGAGAACCCAGTGGAGAATAGGCCAATACATGAATGCCCTTCGATTTGCAAAAAGATTGAAGATTTTGCTATTGCCAGACTGGATGGTGCCCAACCCGATTCACAGTTGGCACCACTTTTCTCTTGGCAAGCATATTCTGCGACCTCTTGGAAGGGAAAAAAAAAAAAATGCTTACACCAATAGCACAGAATTTTCCAGTATCCAGCAAGTTTCCCACTCCATTTTGACATATTGTAAGCTGGGTTTTGGCCAAATAATTTCTCTTTGAATTTGAACTCACGTGAGTCATTTCTTTCACAAACTATGTAGTCATGAAATTGATACTTAGGCCAAAGCTTTCCCCTGACACATTGCCAACAGTTTTAAGTTGTACTTCTATATCTGATAGAACCTATGAAGAGATGATGGAGATGAGACCATATCATTTGTTACTTTTCTTGGTTATCTCTAGAAGTCAAAATATCATGAAATTTAGAACATTCTGCCACATAAAATAGTGCGCGGGCATGAGCCAGGTCGGGCCCCAAAGTGGGCCCGACTAAAAATTTTTTCGTTTTCAAGCTACTGGCCTCTGGAATATCTTCACGGACCTCAAACATACCTCTGGGAATGATCGGCATCGTTTTTGGATCATCAGATTGAAATTTACAACTTTCAGGCAATTACGCCACAATTTTTGCATTTAATCGGGAAGACGTAATTTTCAATGTGGTCAAAGCACCTTTCTGGAGCTCGCCGTCTGACAGGCGTGTACTCTGATATACAAGGATGACTTCCACCAAACAGTTTCTCAAGATGAGTCCCGAGCGAAGAGATATTAATTTCTGAAAATGCCCAACTGGCTTTGTCGACACTGCAGACCTGATGAAGTCAATGTCCTGGCAACACATGATGCCTTTCTCAAAAATATCAAACGACCTTCGTAGGTCCTCAAATTTGGAACATAGGTACCTTAAAGTACATATTAAATCTTTGAATTCTCATTTCAATCACCATACTGACAGGATGCAAATGGCGTGCTCACCAAAACGGCTACATTAACTGATATAACACTGGAGTGCGGATAACTGAATTTGATGGTAAAATGAGCTCTTTTGAAAACCGATCAAATGGATTGGTAGAGCCTTGAAATTTGAAACGTAGCTCATCATTTATACCAAAATTAGCCCAGAACAAACATTATGGCATGACGCTTACTGAGGCAACTTTTACACTTGTGCAAAACAGGGCTCCGACTAGCTGTCGAAATAGGGACTTGCCAAAACATAGAAACTGCAAATGGATTTGGCTTCAAAAACTGAGAAAATGGATTCGTTAAGACTTGAAAATTTGCGAGCTCACTCAAATTTATGCATAGAATTGAATCCACTTTGAATTTATTCATGACAATCAATAGGGCAAAAGATGTAATCGCTCAAAGTGGGCTACTCAATAAAATCTGCATTTGATGCCTAGAATGCACTTTCAGCTTACCCATCAAATTGGGTACCTCATAAACTTTTCCAAATTGAATTTTCAAAGTTTCATATCACTGAATAGGCCAAATGAAAGGTGTGGGACATGAATCCCGAGCCTTACCCACTAAAAATCAACTGGCCCCATTTTACCCTCTCGCAAACTAGGCCCTTCAAACTGACTCATTTAGGTATGCAGAGAAAATTTTTGGATTGGGCCTCTAAACTTGACTCAATTTTAATCAGTCCCAATAGTGGCTCTGACTGGGGATGGTTGATTGCGAGATCAACACAAGAGTCCAGATATCTTTGGTTAAGCAGACCACCCAAAAACGGATCATTCTTCTCTTCTCATTTCAAAAACAGGGCTTCCTTATTCTACCCAAACAACAGGGTGCCTTATTGAAAACCACACAACTGAAGCAAAGCGACTGTACAAAATATACAAACATGATGACAACTGATTACAAACTACTCAAACAATCATCAACATTTACCTCTGTCAAAAATCTGATTTTCATCACTTGATACCATGATCCAAACAAAGGCACCTTTCATTAATAGGTGAGCATAACTTTTATAATCAACCTCTATTGTCTCATTACTGTAACAGCTAGTGTGCTTACCTCTTATCTGATTCTGAACTTTGTAGCCACACACTACTTCAACACAAGTAAAATTATGAGACAAATCACCATAGAGGCATTCCCACAAGCTGACATACCTTTCACTGTCCCACTCAACTCTATCATTTGCAAGGACATCATCATGCTGAACTTGAAAAATAAAACACTCTTTTTCAACATTGCAATTCCTATCAGCATTCACCTTGTTATCATTTAAATCAATAGAATGAGGGACACTACTATCTAAATGATGCAACCAAGGAACATGAACATTATCATCTGGATGTGATACTTCACTACGCTGATCACACCTCATACTATCCTTGCTTATCAAACTAAAAACCTTTGCATTCTCAACATCCCCTTCATGGAAAAGAATGCATACCTTTGGCTGAAGCAAATCCTCAGCTGAATCTTTTTCATCCAAACTTATATCCACCTGAAACACTTTCATTTGTGGTTTTAAGTGATCATCACATAATCCATGCCTCTTACTTTCATCATGAAATAAATTCTTACAACTCATGCTATTGTTGTTCAGAATTCCATCAATATTATGGACTGGTTTACCACTAACAACATCTGGCTGATCAATTATCTCTTCATACAAAGGGTTAGAAACAAAATGAAGAACCCCCTTATGAACATTATGACACTGAAGTGGCTAGTCTGTATCTATATCAACATTGAATAAAGCATTAGTGAAATTGCTAAAGACACCATCCATTCGATCATCATAATCATCTTCATCAAGCAAAGAAGAAATTGACACTTGGCTGGAACAATCCTCAATGTTCCATGTTTCACATTCATGAGATTTTACCCTATGACCATCATTTTGAAAATCAATATAATCATACTTATCTTGGCACAACTGATTTTCTTCACCAATAGAACACTCGTCATCAACCAAAGAATGAACCTGAACATCACTGCAATTTACTTCATCAGATGGGTTTTCAGCATGTTCACTAAGATTTTATGTCATAAAACCATCTGTTAGATCAACATGTTCATCAAGTATACAAGCATTCAATTCATAGTCCTTTTCTGAAGAATCTTCTTCACCATATTTCAGAAGGTCTTCATCAGCAGCTCGAAGGCTCTCCAACATTTGAACCTTCTTATCCACAACCTCAAGAGCTTTCTTAAGTTTTGCAATCTTCTGGACTTGCATTGCACTTTGCTGTTCCATTTGAGATTCCGTAAAATTTTCTCCATCCATGTGTGCTATATCTTCATTGCAATCACGCATACCATCACAATTTTCTGAATTTACTTTGTGCATAACTTTCAAAATAGAAAGATCATCATCATGATTACAAGAAGTGAAATCTGAAAATAGATTTACTTCATCCTCAACACAATTAAGATTATCAATCTCTAAGTGAGGATCAACTATTGTTTGCACTAAACAATTCTAATTTTCATCATATGGCACATTTTCGCTTGCACAAACAGCAACACTTAGTAATCCCTCTGTATTTGGTATTTCAACATCAAATACATCAGCAGCATGTAAGGATTGATGGTCATCACCATCATTATTTTCATTAATATTATCCTGGAGATATGCTTGATTCACTTGGTAATTGGCAGTCACATAATCAGCATAATCGACATACAAATCAAATGGTGCATATCCCTTGTATATATCAATCTCCATATCAGCATTATCACAACATTGCACACTAATCATTCTATCATTACTGTGAGAGGCAACCGGCATTAACAGCAAAGGCTCTTGACTCTCATTTAAATCTGATACACATGCATCACCCAAACCATTCAGAACTGCAGAGCTTGATGCACTTGGACACGGAATGAATTGCTGAGTCTCACATGGTATTTCACCATCAAAGGCATTTTGATAAGGAACAACAGCAAACACGAATTTCTTCGAGATTCCAAACTTCAAGTTATTTTCCATATCCCTAGTTGTGTTAAAGGCTTCATACAAGGTTTTGGGTTCTTTGTTTCTTAATAGGAAACCCATCTTCTCATCAAATGCACTCATATAAACATCCAAACATACTTTATCATCAAGTTTATACTTTCTAGAAATTTTGGACAAAGCTTGTGAAAATCTGATATTAAACGTTGGTACCAATTCATCTTCCCTGATTTGTATACAGGTGAATTATTTCAGCAAGTCAGAATCACTCACCTTCTCATCAAACTGATCCATGAAATCTGAAACCAATTCTCCCCATGAGGTAATAGAATTCACTAGCAAAAAAGAGAACCAATCTCTTGCATCTTCTTTTAATGACTGATTAAACAACTTCATGCATACATCTTCTTGGCAAATTTTGAATTCTCCTATCAAATCTGAAAATCTTTTAACATGTTGACATGCTGATTTTGATTTCTTCCCACTGAATATGGGCAAATACTTTCTAATTTCTGTGGGTATGGGATTTGGGTAACTCGGAATATCTCTGAAATTTAGAGCAGCATAATGGTTCATGATGAAACTTCTCCTATTATACGGTTGTGACACTTCACCAGGCATGGCTCTATGTGGAAATACACAAGACTGAAAATCTTTACTGCTCATTTTTCCTACTCCCACAAATGATTATACAATCTTGGATAGAAAACTTCAAGCACATATCCTCATACTGATCTATTCATTAACATTGCTTGACATAAAGTTCTTCCACATTTGCATACTACGGAGGATAACATACACTGAATATTTTAGCAGCATAGATATGCAAATGGACTTTGAAATTCTCTCTTTCCCTCTAGACTAGTGCTGTTCACTAAATGGGAAAATGACATTACACACTCAAACTTTTAGAAGAGATGTCTTGCATTTAAATCCTCTGAAAATACCTGGAGATTTGCAGCTGTAAGACTTGTAGATCTGGAGATTTACTTCACACTTTAGCACTGTCTTTTACATCAGAGTCGCCACCTCTTGCACATAGGATATTTTGAACAGCAGAATGCCACTCAACACTTATTAAATTCTTTGTTACTCCTTTGATCTCGCTGCAATCAACACTCTTCTAGGATGCTCAATACTAGTATGAACCACAGAGTTATGTGTGACTGAAATCTTTTACTGCATCTTCTTTATAACACTTTTATGATGAAAGCACCATGTCTGAGCATCTGCTACTTAGATCCATCTGCATCTTAATATGATTCATAAGATTATCAACCAATCTTGTAAAATTCTTGGAATACAAACTTCTTTCAAGCACTGATACAGAGACTAGAGTCGCCACCCAATTATGACATTGGGGAGAATTCATAAACAGCTATAAGAACCTCTTACAACTCTGAACAATGTATATTTTCTCTGATTCTTCACAAGAAACTTTCTCTGATAGCAGACAATAACATTACAACCCAGAACATAATACTAAATCCCTCAACCATAAAAAACATTTTCAACTCTGTGCATTCTCAATAGGTAGACTCAATTATATTTGAAACAAAATTTTCAACCAGAGACTCTTTAAATTTCATATTCCCCAGCAGAGTCGCCATTTTTGTTGTTCACCCAAAGTGATAACCCAAGTATACCTGCAAATCTATCTATGAGATAGCCAATCTCAATCAATGAAACACCTCAGGGCTTGGACAACATGACAAGGATATGAATCCTTCTACTCTTCAGGCTCTGCAAAACCTAGGCGGGTATACCTTTGATGCATTTAATCAGACCTATTACACACAAGACTGCATCAATCAAAAGCAGATGGATCTCAAACGGTTCAATAACTAAGAGATAACTGTAGATGGGCTAGATCCACACTTGCAACTCAACATTTTGAATCATGAGATGGAGGGACACTTCCACATAACATAAAATATAAAAAGATATTCTGATTTTTTATTTTTAAAAGGTGTTCTGACAACCTTTCAATATTACAAGAGACCAGTGCCTTATCCAAGCCATAGAGTCATGCATAAAACTGGATGAGAAATCTCAGATGCAAGTTATTTTAAACATTAAATTTTCATGTATCAATGCCTTACATTAATACAATCCTTTGCTCTGTCACAAAACTATACTTATATGTAGATATCCAATATGCATTCAAAATCATTAATGTTGGGTTTTAGGATTTAAATCCTTCCTTGAAGAATACCCAAAAGACAACATTACACTCTTAGATGAATCTAAAAGAGACAACTCAAATTATCCTTGACAATATGAAATTATATGAATCTGAGTACATTTTGGAGACAATTTCATGAAAAATCACACATGCCTTGCATATATGCGAACCTGCAAACTGAAACTAAACCTACAGTAAAGGCAACACTGAAAACATAGACGAACACATGTCATTTGCATTGATAAAAGGATGCCATCACTGGAACTTGCAATTTCGGATTTCTCCCTTGGATAAAATCTCTCCAAAACTGGAACCCCTACAACTGAGAAGCATTCGGAATAAAAAGGGAGAGGGAACCAAATCAAATCTTCAACTGAATTGCTAAGTGTCTCCCCTCTAACTGAATTTTGTTCCCATAGAAACTGCTTCCAAAATATCACACATTTGTCAAAATTAACCTCATAATCGGATTCCTCACTCTGAGAGCTTTTCGGTGATATATAATACTTTATATTTTGACCAAAATTTAGGCCCTGGGCGAATTAATTCCCCATTGTGCACCATCATTTAAATTTTTCATTTATTAATATAGTTTAAACTATATAATAAACAATTTTAATTTTAATTTTTTGCCTCTGATGTGCTCTGACGCCTTGCCATGTGGCGGCCTCTGATTGGCTGATGGGGTCCACTAGGTGCCACCTGGGACAACACCTCATCACCGCCACATGTTCGCTTGCTCATCCGTCACTTGGCTGCCACGTCATCGCCACTGGACTGCCACCTATGCACCAATTGTGTGCCACGTCACTGCCACCTCACCGGGACCCACCTGCTAGACTGCTGACTATACCCACCACCTGGCTTTCGCAACTTCGCTGGTTTTAAACTACGTACATCTTCCTTTCGCAAAATAGCGCGAGCCATTGATCTCTCTCAAACTTGCTCACTCGTTAACCCGACCTTCCTCTGTAAAATTTTGGTTGTCTGCCTCGGGAAGCATGCCTACGTGGGGTCCACCTGGTCACCATCCAGTCAACTCCTCTGTCACCTCGAGAAGCATGCTCGTGCATGGGCCCACCTAGGGCACCCATCAAGCATCATCTGTCAAAAGCCTTTATGGCTTAGACATATTGGTATTGTGTGGATTAGCATATAAACATTAAAAAGAACTACTTCCCAGTGCATGTGGGATAATGCATTATGCCTGGGACTGCGATTTTGGAGCTTTTCTCTGAGTTTTCATGGAGCCTTTGGTCTGAAACCTTCTTAATGCTTAAACTCCATCTTCACGCCATGTCCAATAGGTTTACCAATAAGATTTGTTATGAAAAACTTCATACTACTACCCTTCATTGATGCCACATAGAGGATGAAAGGATTTGCCCCCTTTTTAAAAAAAAAACACTCTATAGTTTCTTCAATGCCCCTTTCTAAGCATCACGCAGGAGGAATTGCATTTGGTTGAAAGTATCTTACAGTTTGCCTCTTTCCCATGCCACGTGAAGGATCTGGAGGAATCAATGGCGTTTGCATTTGTTGCAATAAACTTTGATGTTGCCATTTAAGTTCAGCTCCATTACCATGCAGGTTCTTCTAATTCCAAGCCACACAAAGGGGGGGCTGGCTGGTAACTCACTCTATAGAAATGCAATGATTCCAATCACCTGCTGGAGGCTTCATGTGGCAGGAAGAAGATGTTGTAGTTCATTTTTCTTTGAACCATTTTCCATGGCCCCCCTTTATGCCACGCACAACTTGGAAATCTGCTCTAGTACACTCCTTCGAAGACGCTGGAGCTTGCGAAGTCCATTCCACTTACCTCATGTTTAACGTGGGGGGAGAATGGCACAAAAACTGCCAGCATTGAATTTGTTTAAAAGAAATGGCATCGCTGCACTCAAGACTCTATATTCTATTCCACGCAGGAAGGAGGCAGCTTGGTTGTGGAGTTCAGCTTTTACACTTGCCAATGGCCTTTGTTTAAAACACATTTCAATGCCCCCTCCAGTTATCACGTGGGGAAGGGAGGTGCTATGTTTTCTTTAGTAATTTTTGATTGTTGTTGGTGTCCCCATGTCACACTGGTCCTTTACCACGCAGAGGGAAAACTTTGGCAGAACATGGATTTGAATTACACCTGCCAATGTGCATTTGCCATTTGTTGTTAACAAATCAGAACTTGCCTCCAAACAGCCACACAGAGGGAGAATCGCCAATAGTTTTAATTTGCTATTGGATTTCATTGCCTTCTCCATACTCCACCTTCTGTTCCACCCAGGGAGGAGGCAACAAGGTTTGCATTGGCTAAAGTTTATTTGCCCAATCTTTTCCACAGCCACCACGCCTTCTGCAAGGAAGATTGGCTTAATGCCAACTACTTTTTCTAAAGCTTGAAATGTTCTTCACCATACATAGGAGGAAGGAAAATAGTTGGCTGCTCATTGCATTTCGCTCTGAAATCTTCACTTTTATTTTAAACCATTCAGTACCTAGAGAACCCAGTGGAGAATAGGCCAATACATGAATGCCCTTCGATTTGCAAAAAGATTGAAGATTTTGCTGTTGCCACACTGGATGGTGCCCAACCTGATTCACAGTTGGCACCACTTTTCTCTTGGCAAGCATATTCTGTGACCTCTTGGAAGGAAAAAAAAAAAAAAATGCTTACACCAATAGCATAGAATTTTCTAGTATCCAGCAAGTTTCCCACTCCATTTTGGCATATTGTAAGCTGAGGTTTGGCCAAATAATTTCTCTTTGAATTTGAACTCACGTGAGTCATTTCTTTCACAAACTGTGTAGTCATGAAATTGATACTTAGGCCAAGGCTTTCCCCTGACACATTGCCAACAGTTTTAAGTTGTACTTCTATATCTGATAGAACCTATGAAGAAATGATGGAGATGAGACCATATCATCAGTTACTTTACTTGGTTATCTCTAGAAGTTAAAATATCATGAAATTTAGAACATTCCGCCACATAAAATAGTGCGCAGGCACAAGCCAGGTCGGGCCCCAAAGTGGGCCCGACTAAAAAAAATTTTGTTTTCAAGCTACTGGCCTCTGGAATATCTTCACGGATCTCAAACATACCTCTAGGAATGATCGGCATCATTTTTGGATCATCATATTGAAATTTACAACTTTCAGGCAATTACGCCACAATTTTCGCATTTAATCGCGAAGACGTAATTTTCAATGTGGTCAAAACACCTTTCTGGAGCTCGCCGTCTGACAGGCGTGTACTCTGATATACAAGGATGACTTCCACCAAACAGTTTCTCAAGATGAGTCCCGAGCAAAGAGATATTAATTTCCGAAAATGCCCAACTGGCTTTGTCGACACTACGGACCTGATGAAGTCAATGTCTTGGCAACACATGATGCCTTTGTCAAAAATATCAAACGACCTCCGTAGGTCCTAAAATTCAGAACATGGGTACCTTAAAGTACATATTAAATCTTTGAATTCTTAGTTCAATCACCATACTGACAAGATGAAAATGGCGCGCTCACCAAAACAGCTACATTAACTGATATAACACTGGAGTGCGGATAACTGAATTTGATGGTAAAATGAGCTCTTTTGAAAACCGGTCAAATGGATTGGTAGAGCCTTGAAATTTGAAACGTAGCTCATCATTTATACCAACATCATCCCGGAACAAACATTATGGCATGACGCTTACTGAGGCAAATTTTACACTTGTGCGAAACAGGGCTCCGACTAGCTGTCGAAATAGGGACTTGCCAAAACATAGAAACTGCAAATGGATTTGGCTTCAAAAGTTGAGAAAATGGATTCGTTAAGACTTGAAAATTTGTGAGCTCACTCACATTTATGTATAGAATTTAATCCAATTTGAATTTCTTCATGAAAATCAATAGGGCAAAAGATGTAATCGCTCAAAGTGGGCTACTCAATAAAATCTGCATTTGATGCCTAGAAGGCACTTTTAGCTTACCCCTGAAACTGGGTACCTCATAAACTTATCCAAATTGAATTCTAAAAGTTGCACATCACTGAATAGGCCAAATGAAAGGTGTGGGACATGAATCCCGAGCTTTACCCTCTGAAAATCAACTGGCCCCATTTTACCCTCTCGCAAACTAGGCCCTTCAAACTGACTCATTTAGGTATGCAGAGCAAATTTTTGGATTGGGCCTCTAAACTTGACTCAATTTTAATCAGTCCCAATAGATGGAACCTTCTAAATTGAATTTCGCTCACCTTAGGAAACCCACTTTTTGAGGTGACTAAATAGTCACATGGGAGTAGTCACATGCCTAAAAATACTCCGAACCCATAGGTATACCTTATGGACTTTAGGAAAAACCTTTAAACTACCCCTAGAGTCCATTTGACCCCTTAGAAACCCATTTGAAGTTAACTTTTGGGTCAAACCCGAGTTGACCACTCCAAAGACTCTCTACCCAAGGAAAATAAGAGACCACATTCAAATATTAGAAAGGGCTTTGGTTAAAACAACTCCCTACAAGAGATTTGTCAAAATCAGTGACACAATAAAATACATTACAAAATTACACATGGAATTGGTCTCTTGTTGGATTTAAATAAATCAATAAATATAATTTAACACACATGCATCATTTACTATTACAAATAAAATACAATACATACAGGGTGTTGTCTCTCCAAATAGACAACCCTAGGTTTTACGAATGTACATAGGTCTAGGTTTGGTTCTCCATAGTATTTCCATGGTCACATGGATAATTTTCCTGTGCAACTCAATTACACATTAGTACTTACAAATAACCTCATAAAATATTAAACACATGAATATGAATACACATCAAACACTCTGCATACAATTGACATTAAACAAATCAATATCTCATATATCCAAATAAATCCACATAAGTAATTATTATAATCCTCATAATTTTGATCCATACATAAGACATGCATCCTATTTCTATCATCATAGTAAAGTCTTGCAAATCCAATTATGACATACATCATCACAAAGCTATCCTATTCTAGAATCATATAGAGTTCTATATCTATAATGCATAGAAATGAAGCATCAATATACATCAATGTTATCCAAATCATGGAATCATATAAGTTCTAAATCCATAATGCATAAAAATAAAGCATCCATAATAGTCTCAACATAAAAATCACTGAAATGCTAGGATGACTCGAGGTAGGGCCTCACAAAAGAACCCTAGGAAGAAAACTTCTAGTCACAACTCATAAAATTAACCTATAGTATCTAACAGTTCATTTTATACACCCCACCTAAAACCACATACAAAATGTGGTCACAACACATATAATATCAGTTTTACATAGAGCCCATATGGCAATTTGCAAACAAAAAAAAAAAACCCCATTCCCTTATTTATAATATTTTGACATGCAAGTCTATATTATTATTAGTTTGGCTGGTATTTTAATCTGAATGTTGAAGCTAAGTTACTCAAAAGAGGCAAAAATGGATTAGAACTCTCTTCAAGTAACAAAGTTCTTTTTGTGGTATCATACAAAACACAACATATAATGTCATGCATTATTTCATTATGCTCGTTAATGTATATGCAGATTATAGTTTCAACTAGTAACACAATGATAATAATACATGGTCTATGAAATTATAATGGCCTCTTGAAAATTTGTTCATAGAACTATTAATACCAAGACCAATCATATCCATCAGAGAGGATGAGTAGTCTACATTCATTGCATTTCCCAAGTTGAATAGAAAAAATTGCATTAGAAAAAGCATTTCAAGAACATGATGTTACAAGTATGCATTCATGCATTGCTTCTTACTACATATACCTCCTATTTTCCCACAATTATCAAATCATATTAATGACAGAATACCACGTATTTATGTGTAAACAGTAGCGTTGCTTATCCTCATTACTGCTCAGAGGAAACAATAGCATTGCTTGCCCCCATTATTGCTCAAAGAAAACTAAGCACTCATTTGGATGAACAAATGCCAAAACCATGTATGTTTTAGTTCTATGAAATTCCAACAATCTATTTATTCATGTTTATGGCTCAGTAAGATCATATGTATTGATGTGGATTGGTTTATTTTCATTAGATCTTGTAAGAGCTTTAGCAACAATTGAACCTAAGCACATAAATGGATCTCTTGACCACCAAGACAATAACATGACTATCCTAGCCTTCAACAACATGTTTCTTTCTTTGATAAGAATATGAATGGGATTGTCTATCCTATTGATACTTACAAAGTTCCCATCTTTTCTTCCTTCATTTTTTATATACTAGAATCAATTTATGGATATTTAATTTGTATTTAACAAGCTTTTGCAAATAAATGTATGAGTTTCTTTTAATCAATGCTTTGAGTTATATTTTGTATGAGTTTTTTTTAATCAATGCAAATTTTAGTTATATTTATTGTTTATTATAAGAATAGAGTTTGATGTGAAAGGTTAGATATAAAATCTATTAAGTTGTTCTTACAACTTTGTGAGAAAAGTTATATATTGTAAAAAAATTATGTCTATTATTGAAGGGTTGTATTTTTATTGGTTATTTTTGTCTGGTAGGATCGTGATATGTTTTTTAATTATAGCATTTATTAAGGTTGAAATTGTCCAAATATATGATTGAGATTATCATAAAAATAATTCAACATCTAAGAAATAGATAACAATTTTACAAATTTTATGTGAACTTCCAAAACCTATGAATAACTGATGTTGTTCGAGCATGCAGTTCCAAGTTTAGCTTCTATTCTTAGTTCCATCATCATGCACCATAAAACACCCACCAACCACCGATTAGATTTAGTTGAACTCAACATACACTGGAATACCACATTCACTGCATGCTCCAATTTTTTATTACTATTTTTAGTGAGATTGTTTGTAGATTGCTTTAATTAGTTTTTTTTTAGTTGTGAAGATAAAACATATAGTTTTTACAAAGGATAATTGTGTTTACTTATCCACTCTAGCCCATCATTGTTCAATTTTATTTTAAGCAATAATATATGCCTAGCATGCTCTACTTTTAACACAGATTCTGATTTTGTCATGCTAAAAATTCTTTTTTTATAGAGGAGCAGAAAACTTTATATATAGAGACCTTTGTATTATTCATAAGAAGCAATAAAGATATGGAATGTGTGTAGTTTTGAAAGAGGGTGCTCTATTTTTAATTTGCTTGTGACTAATTTAGTTTATGCTTCATGGTATTTCTTGGAGCTATAAGTATCTGGTAATATTATTATTTCTTTATGATTATTTTCTTTATCAGATGGCTTAAAGGAGATAGGTCTATTTCAATATCTACAAAACCCGTGTAATGGAAAAATGCTATACAGTGCTTCATACAAAACTGTAATGAATGATAAATCAATTTTGAAATCCTAGAGAATTACCAAACCAAAATATGTATTGAAATGATTTAAGAATGAATATAAGTTAATAGAAGAGTGGAAATTCTTAAGTTCTATAGTTTAGAGAAATTAAAGAGCAGTTGAAAGATTTTTTTGCGTATTAATGTTGCACAGTCAATAAGGAGAGTAAAATAAACACACAAACCTTTGTTCCATGTGAGATTTGTATGGATCGGTCAACTTCAATTTATCTCATAAGGCCCTAGTGGCTAAAAGAGCATTATCTTTCTAACTATATAGTTTATAGCCTTGAGTTGTTCCAACATAGCAAACAAGGATTGAATGGAACTAGAAAATCTGTTATAATCATTTTGTGCAATTTCTATAAAGTTACATTTTTTAGTATGTCCAATTCTAAGTGTAGATTCCTCATCTGACAAAAAATTTCTAACAAGGAAAGGAATCTTCAAATGTTTTCTTTTCTATGTTAACTTGACTCTAGTTACTTCATTAGCATGAGAGATCACAATATTTAGCATCTTGTGATTGTGACATTATGTTTAAATCAACACTGACTTACTAAATACTTCTTCACCCTAATGTGGATACACATATCCACATATTTGATATTCAAGATGGATAAAATGCAACTATGCATCAACATTTACACATGATGTAATCTTCGTTGCCACTTCATTGATATGCAAAATAAGCCAATAGGGAAAAATTGAGTATTCAACCAGTACACTAACCTGAAAACTACAACCTACAACCTACAATGTTATGACAAAGCTTTCTATTTTTTTCCTTCAAAGTGTTCAAAACTTTTCTATTTATTTTGATTATCATTGCACACTGGATATTTTACTGGGCTTGATTTCTGGAAAATAATTTTATCGATCCTTATTGACCATGGCATCTGTGTAATTTCACTATAAAGCAGTTTTAAAATTTTTCCAATTAATACTCAAATGCATTTCAAATATTTTTCTTCCACTTGACAAAAATATATTGGTAAATACAATTGATTTGCAGTGTCTTTGTCTATCATTGCAAATATGTATTTAGTATTCATTTTGTCAAAAAAAATGCTATTGATTATTTTTGTCCTTCTGTAGACTAGTTAGAATATTACACACAAATGAATTGCAATTGGATAAAGAGCTGGCAATTTCCATTAGTCAAGGTAATAATCTATTACATTTCCATCCTTCAATAAGATTCTTTGTTTTAGAATTTCTATTTTTGTATCTGTGCGTCATAGATTTTAAATAGAAATTTAAGTTCATCCATTCAAAAACTATTTTGTAAGTGCAATTTTGCTAACAAGTATTTGTTTTATATGATATCTACACTACTACCTATCAATAACTACTTAGCTAAGTGCTACAGAAAATATATTTATTTTTGTTTCTATTACTGTTTTTTCTCTTCATACAAAGCTCTTACTACTAGCCTACAAATTTCAACACAATTTCTACAATATTGATTACTTGCAACTATTTGTTATGCATAATCTATACATCATTCATACAAAGCTCTTACTACCACTCTATTGTTGTCTGTATTTAATTTTTAACTTGAACAATTATAGCATAAAGTTATGTTGTTTAAAATGCTTAATTTTTTTTCCCTACAAACATATCCATGTTGTGCATAATTGTATTTAATAACTGATTAATTTCTAGAGAACTTTATTTTGTTCATATTCATTTCTTTTGTATCATAGTAGGCACATATGCTTATTTACTCAAGTTTCTCTTAAGCATATCTTAATTTTGTTGACTTTGCATTTTGCAGGGTTTCAAATGTAAATTCTGAAAATCAACTACACAAGAGCTTAAAAATGTCATCCACATACCTATAGCATTACAATAAACAACTACTATACATTGTTTTGTAGATAATTTATTAATTTCCTTTAACAAAAAAATATTTGATACCATGCTTAGTTTTTCTAAATGTAATTTTTTTTTAGTGCCCAATTGCATATAGAACAACCATAGTATGAGATACCATACTACTTAAACTTCCATTTTATACTAATCTTGAATACTGCTTCTTAGCACAATATAATTGCTTATCATTTATCTAGCAATTACCAGTTCTCAACTATTTCAGAACTTATATTATATGAATAAAAACAACTTTACTATGTCAAACTGACTTTTACAGTCATTGTTTTATATATATATTTCTTATACTTATTTTCAACTCTAATATAGCTTACATCATATTTTGTTCACAATATTCAAGACATTAACATATTATGAGACACCATGTTACTAATTTTTTCATTGTCACTGTATGTATGACCTTAACACAAATGTGGCCTAAATCCAATTCAAGATTTTTTTCAATAGTTGATAACACCGTAAATCACAATTTCTAGTTTCTTACTATTTTTGGTAATTGGAAAGGACTCTTGCTTTAACAGAGCTCTTGTTCCAAGAATATTTTTAGACATTTGGTGAAATCACATGTAGATTGTAGAGTATGGATTCAAACTACACAGCTACCCATTAGGGTTTTTGTTTGCAAATGACAGGTGTGGTATGATAGTTTCTACCATGGATTAGTATTAGCATTGCTCAAATTTTCTTCTTTGGTAGACTTTATTTCAACTTGCATATAAAATATGATGATATGATTGACCTTTGAATTTTTGCAGGCTGCTAGCAGAGCATGGACAGGTAGTGATTTATAGGGTTTCATTCTTGGCATTATTAAATACTAGAGGCTTCATTTTCTCATCCATTTCTTGCCGCATGAAAAGGTATATTTTTTCAGTCTCAATAGAATCCTCATTCACTAGGAAGTTAAGATCTCTACATGATTTAGTTTTTTTATTTTCCTTGCTATTTGATTTCGCATATATCATAAGAAAATAAACTTTAGTTTTTTGTATAGATGCAATAAGAGAAGGATAGGGTTTCCATTATCTCAATGTGTTCTTTCATTTTGTGGAAGATACATTATCTTGCATCCCTATCCTAAGAGATCCTTAGCTTCCTTAGAAGTTATTCCTCGATTTTCCAAGTATTATCATGAGATGGGTTATCTTTACAAGCATAGGGACTATCATGAGTTGGTTTATTTTTATGTTTCTTCAAATTTATATTGTTATCTCCATAGATCAAGGAAAATATGTCTAAAGCTTGAGAATTCACAGTGAGAATTGAGACACAAAAGATACACCAAGAATATAGACTATTACAATACCACCAATCTATCAATACAATGAGTATGCCATTCAAAATAGAGAAAGGGTCATTAATATTTCATCATTAAATCTTAAAGCAACTGATTCCTAAAACACATTCCTCATGACATAAATTTTCATCCTCCAAGAGTCCGTCAAATTCATGCTTCCAAACATCTTTCAAATCTATCCTAGTTGTGACAATTTTGATAGACCTAAACTCTGTTACTCGTAACTTGAAAACTAGACAACATTAGGAAAATATCTCCAGTGAAAATGTAGAAAACTAGGTTTACCAAAACATATACAAAAACTATAAATATCCAATGGTTCAATAACAAGTTATGTCCTCTATACATAGACCAATTTTGACTATCACAAAGGAACAAGTAAAATGTAAGTTCAGTCTACCTAGGGCATCATCTTTCTCCCAGAATATAAAACCATTCAATCTAAACTTGGATTATTTAGGAATAGCATTACAAATACAACTGTATTCCAAATTTATAATAATTTTGGATAGTTAAAAACAAAGTTATGATTAAACCTTTCTTACTAACCCTATCATGAAGGGTTTCAAGATAGTTTTAGAAAAACATGTTCAAACTTCCTTCATTCTTCATGGCCAAAGTTTTGATCACATCCAAAAAAAATTTAATTCAATTGGAAAAAACTCCAAATATGTTTCAAGCCCTGGTCAATCCATTCATCCATCCAAAAATCCTAAAGAACAACAATACCACGTGACTATTGTAGAAGATAGTTAAGAGTTCTTACACAAAAATTTGATTTCATTCATTAAAAATTTAATCAAATACATAAAAAATGATCTATTACTAGTTTAACATCTTCCTTACTTCCTTTTCAATCATCAAATGATAAATTACATTCATATTTGAGTTAAAAGGCAGCCCACTCGAATCCTCTGAAAAAATAGTGGAATGACAGAGGTATTCACTAACAAGTAACAATATTGTGTTGTCAAGAAATGCTAGAGAAGGTAAAGACTGTGATATGGTCAATGCTCAAGTTTTAAACCATAAGAATTGTTGTCATAGCTAGCAATGCATATCAATTAGAACCAAAGGGCATTATTATTGTCACTAGCTTAGGTCTTTGTGTTTTAACTATTAAAGTCTTCTTTTGTTGTTCAATGTTATTTTATCATGGTATTGGTGTCTTTCATTTGATATTCTTATGCATATAGGCTATGTATTCCAATGAATTTGAGTGTGACAACACTATTATCCTCATTTCTCTAGCACCATTTTTTCCAAATCTCTTGCAGGTATTGATGAACAAGGAGCAGAAAGAGCTAAAGATCAACCACTCCTTCAAGCTTGAGTTCATCATTCCAAGCAATGACAGGTCACTCTGTTGCCATTCTAATTCCTTCCATTTGTTTATATAGCTTAGCTTTATAAGTGTATGAGAATGTATGTCTATAGCTTAGTTGGCTTTTCCCAAAGCTTGTGTGGGACACTTTGCACATTCTTGTAAATAAAAGAGCCATCTCTATGTAGTCTTTTTTTGGTGTTTCTTGATAGTATTTGCATGATGAAATATACTTCAATTCTGAAATCATAATGTGCATAAATAAATAACTTGTAAAAAAAATTGTGTGTACCATTCAACATTTGCAATGTATAAGGCCTAATTAGGCCACCAAAATTTGACTATAGTAAAATCTACATAACAGTAATTTTTTATTTGCTTTTATGTTTTAGTTCAAGTTTAATATTATGTAATTTTTGTATTATATAATTTATGGTAATTAATAAATTATTCATGTCATGACTATACTACCAATCAAAGAAAACCAGTAAATAAAAATTACAATGTACTACCAATGGATGGAAATGGGTGAATAAAAATGACTAAATATACTACCAATTGAGGACCATTAATTATTAGAATGACTAAATAAATGGCCAGATAATAACAATAAATGACTAAATTAATGATTAAATATATGACTAAATTAATGACTAAATTAGTGTCTATCATGACTAAATAAATGACCAGATAACAACAATCAATGACTAAATTGGTGATTAAATAAATGACTAAATTAGTGACTATCATGACTAAATAAATGACCAGATAACAACAATTAATGACTAAATGAATGATTAAATTAATGATTAAATTAATGACTAAATTAATGGCTAAATTAATGACTAAATTAGTGACTAAATCAATGACCAAAATTGATGACCAAATCAATCAATCAAAACAAGCAATGGTCACATGACCAAAATGATTTATGACTGGCAATAAACTACCAATGGTAACGTGATCAAATTTAATTTATCTATAATTTTTGGTAGTTCTTTTAGTCATCTATTGTTGTTTTTGTACTAGTGAAGGGATTGATTATGAGGAGACTTTTTCTCTGGTAGCCAGACTTGAAGTTGTTAGAGTGTTGCTTGCATATGTTGCCTATAAATATTTTAAGGTATATTAGATGGATGTCAAGTCATCTTTTCTGAATGGTGATCTTGAGGAAGAATTCTACATTGAAAAACCTGATGGATTTTCATTATCGGATGATAGAGACATGGTATGTAAACTGAAGAAATCTCTTTATGGATTGAAATAAGCCCCTAGAGCCCAGTATGTGTTAGGAATCCCATAGATACTGAGAGGGGGGGGTGAATCAGTATCCAACCGGTGAGTAGAATTTCTTGAATTAAAACATGCAGAACATATTATAACAATGTACCGATATACAAGAAATAATGCAATAAACAAAATCAAGAACATCCACATGAAAAGCACACCATAACACAAGGTTTTAACAAGGAAACCCAATGTAGGAAAAACCTCGGTGGGATTTGTGACCCACAATATTCACTCACTGGCCAATAAGAGAATATTACTTACAATAGGGGCCTGCACATGCAGGAAGGCCAACTGCCTAGAGCTCACTGCTCAATGGGAAGTCTCACTGACTTACAATGAGGATTATACAAATCCAATATCTTGTATTGCTTTACAATAGCATCTATAATGCCTGATCCAGTACCGGTTGCTGCTCTACTTCTTACATAAACCCTTAGCCTATATTTCGCATAATAGGTCTGCCTAATATTTTTCCTTAATGCTTCCTCACTCATACCAAATGTCTACAATGATCTCTTTTATATATAAGAGTCATTTTACAATTTGCCAAGTTGGCTTACAAAGTTCTTACAATAATAAACAAAATATAATATAACAAAATCCTGTCGTCCTCTGCGCCGATATACTTCTTTTCTTTGTGCCGATGTCGGTGTCCTGAGTGTCGATGTAGAGTGTGATCTGCTAATGCTAGTATAATGCTTATGCTAGTGCCATAGGATTGCAAGGTTGCCATCAATGACAAAACCTTCAATTACATACAATATCTCATTGGAGTGAGCATATGCCAACAATCTCCCCCTTTGGCATTGATGGCAACACTCATGAGAAATTTGAAAAATGTATCCAAAAATGTGAAGTCCAAAAATGTTACCAAAAATGTGTGTGCTCCCCCTGTGCATATGATTCCTATGATATTGAATTTTCTCATCCCACTACTCCCCCTTTGGCATCAATGGCAAAGGTTGTCAAGATGTCAGTAGAGTTTGTAGTTTCAACCTTGTAACTGGGTGGTTACAATTTGAAAAAGATCTCCCAAAATCAAGTTTATACTATCCATAAACTTCTTGCTATCCTTTATTGTTGTCTCTTCTCTTCACTGTACTGGTGAGATGCTACAAATGCTCTGTCGGTGTTTTTTGTCCCTGTATTAGTGCCTCAGATACTTCCTTTCGTAGTGATGCTAGATAGTCCAATCTTGGACTTATTTTTACTCTCAAGTGTTTTGCTTTATTCACTATTCTTTCTCTCTCTCTTTCTAATTTAAGTAAATCTTCTTCAAAATTTGTTATCTTCTCCTCAAAAACTGATAGTGTATTAGGTGAGTTAACAAAATTATCTACAAGTTTATTGATCTCATCCTATACCTTGCTCATCTTTTTGTCTATATCTATAGTTAAAAAGTTTGTCTTACAAGTGTCTTTGTACAAAATTTTGTACTCTTTCAATAAATTACACAATTCTGGTAGAAGTGTGTCAAAATTTTTGTTACACTTCTTTATTTGCTCATCAAAGAATTTCTACTTTATCCTTCAATGACTCTTCCTTTATTTTCTCAATGTTTTCTGTGATATATTTACATAGTATATCAAGTTGTCCTAAATAATCTTTATTGTCTATATTACAGTTAGGAGCAATTACCTTCAAAATTGGTATGGTATCATCAATTGCCTTATAAGCTTGTGAGCTGCAGTTTGTTATCTTTTTGATTGAATCTAATAGTACCTCAGTCACATTAGTTGATTTGTAGCCTGATGATGAACCAACATTCTGAGTATTGCCAGTGGAAGTAACCAAGCTTGTATTGACCTCTGGTAGGTCTGTTTGTGTCTGCATTTCTTTAAGCAATGGTTTTTCTATTTCTCCAGTTGCCGATGGCACTGTTTCCTTATGTTCCTGTTCTTGTTGTTGTTGTTCCTATTCCGAAGCCTTTTGCTCTTTGTCTTCTGCTGGCTTCTCCTGTGTGTTTTCAGTTTTCTCAGCTATCGGAGGCTCACTAGCCATGTCAGTCTTATCAGTTGTATCTTTGTCTACAACTATGTTGATCTTTTGAGTATCAACATCCACAGTATATAAGAGTTCAGGATTAGGATTACCATCCTCTACATCCATACTCTCAACTGCTGGTTGATCTTCTGTAGCTGTTGTTTTTACTGATGGAGTAATTAAAGGAGGTGGGGGTAAGTTGTCTCTAACCTTGATACTAGGTGGTCCACCAACTTTACCTTTACCCTTGTCTCTATCTTTCTGATAAACTTTTATGGGTTTGGGGTTCCTGTATTCTTCTTGTTTTTCTTTTTCAACTAGGAATATATCCCATCCATTTTCTGTTTCCTCAGTCACCTCATTAACTCTTCCAACCATTAAAGCAATGTGCTAGTGTGCAGTAGAAAATACTGACCGGTTGGCTTGAGCAATTAGGTCATCAATTTCTTTGGGTGAGTTTACTGGATATACATCAAGTAGCTTTCTAATTTTTATTTTCTTGTCCAGTTCTATTACTGCTTGTCTTCTTGCTTCCAGTCTCTTAAATAGTTCATTTGGAATTTCATTGACTACTTCCATCAAAAACTTCTTTGCAATGCCCCTACCCTAGTCGGCCTTGTAAAAACTATTTGACCTTGGTTGACTTCCTATGTGGCATTCTTGAATGATTGATTAACCATGATGCAATGTTGTAGATTAGATAATATAAATAATTGTGCATACCTATTATTGTGCTTTTGCATCGATTCTTGTGTAAATGTAATTGTTTCCTAATTCTTGTTATAAATCTCGAGCTAACGCCTTCATTGAATATGTATGTATATGTATGCTTGCGTGACTCATGGTTGCAAGAGATTGTAGGTACTATACCACCTAGGTGTGAGGTTCATCTCCTTTAGGATTCACAGGGTTGAGTATACCTCCTTCATCCTTAGAATTTAGATTAGGGGGTCATAAAACTCTCATCTTGCCTTAGCCATGACTAGGTGAGCTTCATGAGTGGTCTGTAGGGTTCTTTTGTCATTTGGGTTGCATGTCTTGTGATTGGTGGACTTTCTTGGTTTATGTGCCTTGCATGTGGAAAATGGAGTATTTTATTCTAAGTATTTAATTCAATTTAATGTGTGGATGTATGCATTAGTAATTGAGAAATTTAAAATAGATAGTTTTCTTTTATATGATTAATCGTTAATTTAAGAGATCACTTTATTTATAATTGTAGCAAGCTTAAGTATGCAATTTGAATTAATGTGTTCATTTATGCATTAGTAGTTGAGAAATCAAAATAAATAGGTTTCTTTTAGGTGATTAATCATTAATTAAAAGGATCGCTTTATTTATGTTGTAGCGGATTTAATTTAATGGTTAGTTTTAAATAATGAATTTAATTAGTCAATGTGTTTTAAAAAAAAAGGGAAATATTTAAAGTTATTTGAAATATAATTAATTTAACCACTTTTGCATTTTGGAAAAGAAAGGGTGAATTTTATTATTTAAAGAAAATCATTTTTAATTTGTAAAGTTTGATATAGTGTAAAAGATTGATTTTGAAAATTAATTTAATTTAAATACTTTACCCTTGTCAATAGTTCGAAATATAAATGTTGGCTTAATTAATATTTAGAAATTAAAATTAAGATTAAATAAGAGATAAGTATATTAATTAGAAAATCAAGTTAAAATAATTTAATAGTTGAAAAGAATTATTATTTCTTTTTATTTTAAAAGGGCTTAAATTTTGAAATTAGAAATTAGGTCAAGATGGGTTCCCATTTAACCTAGGTTGAAAAATATTTTTGGGGTTGTTGAATTTTTGGGAAAAGAAAAATATGGGGATGGAGATTTGGGGATTTTTGCAAGGATGGATTTCCACAGCTGCAGGATTGGGGGCTCTTCTTCAAATCTTACCAAGAATGCTAAAGAGGTAGGATTCTGGTTTTCCTTTTTGTTCTTTGACTAAATAAAAAAAAAATGGTATTTGGTTGTTCTTCATGAAATGCTGGTTTTAAAATGTCCATGAATACTCTTAGATTCAAGTTCAGTTTTGAGAATATTGTTGTTTTGGGGCAAGATTGTTAAAAAGAGTAGATAAATGAGATTAAATCTATTTGGGTATTTGAGATTTATGAGCTAGTTGAGAATATTTTCCATTATATTGTTTTGAACATTCTGGAAAAATATGTCTGTGACTGTGATAAATGGAAAATGGGGGTTTTTCATTTATTTCAAATTATCGTTTTATTTCTATTAAAAAAAAAAGGAATTAATTAAAATCAAAATTTTGAAACAAAAAAAAATAAGAAATAAAATTTATTTTGGGGTTTTGGGGGGGGGGAGCCAAAGCTCTACCCACACCCCTCCCCGTTCCGCCTCCCGCAAAAGCCCTGCGTCCACCCTGTGGAGATGGAGGGATTGCGTCCACGTGAGTGGCTGCAACTTCCCCGCTCCACAGTGTGGAGGCCGAAGGGGATGTGACCACCATGGTGGCCGGAGAGGCCCCGACTCCACTTTGTGTGGAGGCCGAGGGTCTATGTCCACTGTGGTGGCCGCAAGCCCGATGGCTAGGGCACCGCCGGTGGCTAGGGTTTGCTGCCCTCCACCTCTCCTTGTTTAAAAAAAAAAAAAAAAAATTGTAATATTTTTTGTTTTAAGAAAAAAATAAATATTGATAGAATCCGATTTAAATTAATATCATTTATTTTCAATATATTTTTATATATGTTATTTTTTTTATTTATGGATTAATGTGAACTTTAAATAAACACTTATTTACATAATCCACATTTTAATACATGTTATTAAATAGATTTTGGATTGTTGCTAAACCCTGGTTAATATATATTATTAACGTATATTAATTATTAATTGCGGATTAATGTGGGGTATGAATAAATGTTTATTTAGATAATTCATATTCTAATACATGTTATTAAATAGATATTGACAGTGGGTCCCCTTGTAGCAAATATTGTCATGAATTAACCATTAGTGCTCAGACATTAATTTTATTTAGTAGATATAAATTGAGATACATGTTTACTTGGTTTAAATATGCACAAGAGAATTATAATTCATAGGGGAGTGTTTTCTTTACATTTCAAAGGTTCCTTTTAAAGTTTATTTTCTTTTGTAAAGGGTAAATTTTGTGTTGCTAGAAAAGGGGACTAGAGTATGGTAACTAAACCAACATGTCAATGATGTTTATCTAAGGTTAAATAACCTATTTAGATGCTTAAATCAACATGAGAAATGATTGTATTTTTTAGTTAAAGCTTGTGCATGGTTTCATTGTTTTTTTTAGAATTTGATATGTCTAAAGTAATGGCACGACCTTGATAGGAGTGTTAGGACCCCATCATTTGGTTGCTTGTAATTGGTCATAGTCGGTCCAGTCCCTAGTAGGGAACCGTCAGTTAAGAAACCCTTATATTTCCTTTTGATGTGTTCAGTTGTATCCACTTCAAAAGGGATCATTATGTAATTATCGATCGAGGTGGTTGTTGTATAGTGATTTGTGTTCGCCTAAATGATATAGATGTAATAGACTTGAAACTTATGTAATCCTAACTATATTAAATGCTAGAGGGGTCTTGTAGTCGAGCATGTATGTAGGTCACGGGGACAACTGAGAGGGGGGGGGGGGGTGAATCAGTTGTCTAATAAATTCAAACCAAAATCTTATTAACCAAGTTAATGCTTAATATCAGTAAGACATTTAAGTGTGCCGGTAAAAGGTGTTAATAGGAAATGTTGTACCGGTAAGAATTAATGCATGAAACATAAGCACAAAGTCAACCATAACACATGACACAAATATTTGTACATGGAAACCCTGTAAGGGGAAAAACCACGGTGGGAAACCTTACCCACAATCAGATGATACTACTGCAGATAGTAAGTGTACAAGAGGGGTCTGCACATGCAGAAAGGCAAATAGCCTAGAGCTCACTGCTCAAACACAAATGGGAGTCACACAGACTACAGTTGGATGGTTAAATCCAATGAGAATGTACTGCACAAAATAGCATCTTCATATGTTGGATTCAGTACCGGTGTAATGCTTATATGCTTCTACAAAAACCTAGCTTCACCTTCAAATGATGTCTTCGTGTATACCTCTGCTTAATCTCACATATACCTTCTTACAATTTTTCGCATTCCACACTTGATCTTACAAATAAGATCTTACATTTATACCATACCCTAAGACCAATTTTAGTAGGTCGGCTCTACAAGATATTACAATAAAACATTTTACAAATAATACAATATCTGATGCAATAATCGATTGAACATGTCGGCTTAATGCTTTTATAACAATAATAAATCATCTCCATAGCGTGCCATGCTGATCTGGAAAAGATAAACTTGCCGGTGTAACCCTAGATAACCTGGACCTATTTATTGGTAAAAGCAAATATGCAAATAAGAATATACCAATGATATTACTTCAAGGAAAAGTGTCCACATGATGTCTTTGACATTACCAAGTGTCTTCCATGTCATTGCAGGTACCGGTGAACATTATATCCTGTCGGTTAACCATATACCGGTGATTGTTGAACAGTTTACTGATTGCCGGTGAATGTTGTTGGTTCTCCAAAGTAGGCGTATTTAGCAGGTGTTGACATCAATGACAAAACCATACCAAAATACCAACAATCTCCCTCTTTGGCATTGATGGCAACACAAGATGGAAAAACCATCAAAGTGCCAAAATAGACATGCCAAGTACAAAAAACAATTCTCCCCCTGGGAGTAATATGTGTTTATACAAAGATTTATTTACAATACCAATCTCTGCTAAAAAAGATAACGCATTTTTCATATATATTTTCTTAATGTTTTTCCATATATCTCTCCCCCTTTGACATCAAATGCCAAAGTCACAAAAGGTTCGAGTTCATACAAAATACCAACCAATTCAATATACCAACTTCTCCCCCTGAGAAGTAGTTTCCTCATCAAATACCGGAATAAAAGATTTGTCCATTTAATTCTGTCGGTTGATGACAATCATCAACTGTCTAAGTCTCTACCGGTGGAGGTAAGACTCCGAGCTGATCTCTAAGATACTCAAAAGTTTCCTTAGGCAAAGGTTTTGTAAAAATTTCTGCAAGCTGTTCTTTAGTATTCACATAAACCAGTTTTATTTCCTTTTCTTCAACTTTTTCCCTTAGAAAATTCAGTTTGATAGAAACATGTTTTGTTTTAGAATGTAATACTAGATTCTTAGATATATCAATTGTTGCAGTGTTATCACAATATATAGTAATAGGTTCCTTGCATTTTACCTTTATGTCTTTCAACATTTGCTTAAGCCAAAGTACCTGTGTACAGTTTGTTGCTGCTGCAACATATTCTGATTCTGCTATTGATAAAGATGTACAACTCTATTTCTTACTTAACCAAGAAACTAATCTCTTTCCAAGAAAGAATGCTCCTCTAGTGGTTCTCTTTCTATCATCCACATCTCCTGCCCAATTTGCATCTGTGTATGCATATAGATCAAAATTTTCATCTTTAGGATACCATAATCCAAGATTTGTTGTGCCTTGTAAGTACCGGAAAATCCTTTTTACTGTTGATTCATGATTTTCCTTAAGGATTACTATGAAATCTAGAAACTATACATACTGCATTCATAATATCAGGTCTGGTTTGTGTCAAATACAGTAAACGTCCTATCATAGATTTGTATCTAGTTGGATTGACAGGTGTAGATTCATCCCTTTGAGATAATTTGTCATTTGTAGTCATAGGTGTGCTTACCGGTTTAGAGTTCTCCATCCCAAATTTCTTGAGTAGTTCTTTCAAGTACTTAGATTGACTCAAAAATATGCCTTTATCAGTCTGTAAAATCTACAATCCTAAAATGAATTTTATTTCTCCAATCATAGACATTTCAAATTCATACTGCATTTTAAGAGAAAATTCTTTGCATAATCCATCTTCTCCTCCAAAGATTATATCATCAACAAATACTTCCATAATCAAAATGTCATCATTAGTTACTTTGCAATATAAATTGCTATCTGCATTTCCTTTAGTAAAACCAATTTTTAAAAGATACTTATCCAATCTTGCATACTAGGCTCTTGGAGCTTGTTTTAGTCCATACAGAGCCTTTCTTAATCTGCAAACCATATCATTGTTATCTATCAATGAAAATCCATCAGGTTGTTCAATATAGACTTCCTCTTCAAGATCTCCATTCCAAAAATTCACATTTAATATCCACTTGATAAACTTTGTAATCCTTGTGAGCTGCAAAGGCCAAGAATAATCTAACTGCCTCAATTCTAGCTACCAGTGCAAAGGTTTCATTGTAATCAACTCCTTCTTTCTGAGAATATCCCTTACACACTAGTCTTGCTTTATTCCTGACAACCTTACCATCTTCATTGAGTTTGTTTCTAAATACCCATTTGGTTCCAGTTACATTTTTATTTTCAAGCTGGGGAACTAATGTCCAAGTATTATTTTTCTCAATTTGTCCTAATTCTTCTTCCATAGCTTTAATCCATAATTTATCTTCACATGCCTCATTGATAGATAATGGTTCAATTTGAGAAATAAGACATACTTCTTCATTTGCCAATCTTCCTCTTGTCATGACTCCTTTAAATTTGCTTCCAAATATCTGATCTTCAGAATGATTCAGTCTTACATACTGGGGTGTCTTGGTCTGTTGTTGTTCTTCAATTACTATGGTATCCTCTGATTATACCAGAGTAACTGGATCATCATTCTGTACTAGTGGATTTACTGTTGGTTCATTTGTCATAATTTCTATTAGCGGTTCAGAGTCTATATACCTTGAAGTTCCTTTGAATTATTCATCAATCTTTACTTTTGTACTCTCAACAATTTTCTGTAATCTTTTATTAAAGCATCTATAATCTTTACTCTTAGATGAATAACCAAGAAATATTCCTTCATCACTTCTAGGATCAAACTTGCCAATATACTCATCTCTTCTAATATAACATTTACTTCCAAAAATTCTGAAATACTTAAGAGTAGGAGTATTACCAAACCATAGTTCATGAGGGGTCTTATAGGTTTCACCTTTGATGTGAACTTTGTTGAATGTATAGACAGTAGTGCTTACTGCCTCTCTCTAGTACACATGTGGTAGCTTTGCTTCTGATAACATACTTCTTGCTGCATCCAAGATCTATTTTTCCTTTCAACAACTCCATTCCGTTGTGGTGTCCGAGGTGCTAATAACTGTCTTTTGATTCCATTTACTTCACAGAATGTATTAAAATCTCTAGATGTGAATTCTCCTCCTTGATCTAATCTTAAACATTTAATTTTCTTATCAGTTTCATTTTCAACCATTTCTTTGAATAGTTTGAACTTCCCAAGTGCTTCTGATTTTTCCCTAAGAAAAGTAATCCAACACATTCTAGAATAATCATCAATAATTAGCATGAAATATCTATCACCTTGTAAGCTTTTAGTTCTAGCCGGACCACATAAATCAGTGTGAATTAAATCAAGAGCATTATTGGATTTTTCTGGAATACTTTTGAAACTAGTTCTAACTTGTTTTCCAAATTGACATTCCTTGTAAATTGTATTATGAGGTTTCATAATTTTAGGTAGATCTCTAACTACCTTAGAAGTACTAATTTTTACCATGCAATCAAAATTTACATGACATAGTCTTTTATGCCATAGCCAACTTTCATCTGTATGTGCAATTAAGCATGCCTTTTCACTATTATTCAAATGAAAGATATTACCTCTAGTCTGATTACCGGTTGTAATTTCCAAACCAGTTCTATTCATGATTTTGCATTTTCCATTTTTAAATTGTAACTAAAAACCTTTCTCAACTAATTGACCAACACTTAAAAGATTATGTTTTAATCCTTCAACTTAGTAAACATTGTCAGTGTTATGTTTACCATCAAGAGATATTGAACCCTTACCTTTAATTGAACAGGCTTTGTCATCTCCGAATCTTACTAAACCTCCATTGTATTCTTGAAAGTTCAAGAATTTGCCTTTGTCTCCAGTCATGTGATGTGAGCATCCTGAGTCAATAATCCATTCATCCTTTTATTCAACTTTAGCTGCTAGGGCTTGTTCTACCGGTTGAGCAATAGGTACCGGTTGATAGCAACAAAGACCCATCCGTTGTCTGCTGGATCCTCATCAGAGTCATCAGTCACACCTTCATCAGCAATGTAACAAGATTTATCTTTTTTTTTCTTAAATCTGTATCTCTAATATTCAGGATTAGGTTTGTATGTCCTTCTAGCTTCTTCTCTTAGTCTACCATGTCTATTAGGGCATCTTGAAGCCATATGACCAATCTTATTGCAGCTGAAACATTTAAAGGGTGCTTTACCTTCATACTTACTTCCAATTGGACCTTTTGGCATTTTTCTTGCAAATAGTGCTTCAAGTTATTCAAGTTCTTCATTCTCTTTCCTAGTTTCTTCAAGTTCTCTTGAATAAAAGACTCTCCAGTCTGATTTGTCAAAAGATGGAGTAGATGATGTTGATGTTTTGAAGGCCAAATCAGTTTTTATAGTAGCAACAGGACCAAATTCCTCAATTTCAAAAGCTGAAAGTTTTCCAATCAATGTATCCCTAGTTACTGATGTATTAGGCATTGTTCTCAACTCATTAATAGCAATAACCTTCATTTTATATGCTGGTGGCAAACCTCTTAAGATTTTTGAAACAATCTCATCTTCACTCAAGGTTCCTCTACAACATTTGATACCTAAAACAATTTCATTTACTCTTTCCATAAAAGCAGAAATTCTTTCATCTTCTTCCATTTTCAGATGTTCATACCTGACTCGAAAGCTTTCAAGTTTTGCAATTTTGACAGTGGAATCCCCTTCATTCAGTGTTTCCAAATGATCCCAAATAGCTTTTGCAGTAGATCTATCTAATAATCCCATGATTTGTTGATCTGATAATGTGCTCAAAAGTGCTTCTCTTGCTTTGCAATCATTTTCTTCATCTTTACCTAAAGTAATAGGAGCAGGCTGACCAGCTACAGCAGTAGTATAACCACTCTTAGTAACTTCCCAGATGTCTTTACCAATGTAATTCAGATGTGTCTCCATTCTGATTTTCCATATTCCATAGTTGGTTCCATCAAGTTTAGGACTATCCTTTCTGAAATAATTAGTAGACATTGGATCTCCTCAAGTTGTTAAACTTCTGAAAAAAGAGGACTAGGCTCTGATACCAATTGTAGGTCCTGGGGACAACTGAGAGGGGGGGGCGGGTGAATCAGTTGTCTAATAAATTCAAACCAAAATCTTATTAACCAACTTAATGCTTAATACCAGTAAGACAGTTAAGTCTATCGGTAAATAGTGCTAACAGGAAATGCTATATCGGTAAGAATTAATGCATGAAACATAAGCACAAAGTCAACCATAACACATGACACAAATATTTGTACATGGAAACCCTGTAAGAGGAAAAACCACAGTGGGAAACCTTACCCACAATCAGATGATACTATGACAAATAGTAAGTGTACAAGAGGGGTCTGCACATGCAGAAAGGCCAACAGCCTAGAGCTCACTGCTCAAACACAAATGGGAGTCACACTGACTACAATTGGATGGTTAAGTCCAATGAGAATGTACTACACAAAATAGCATCTTCATATGCTAGATTCAGTACCGGTGTAATGCTTATATGCTTCTACAAAAACCTAGCTTCACCTTCAAATGATGTCTTCGTGTATACCTCTGCTTAATCTCGCATATACCTTCTTACAATTTTTCGCATTCCACACTTGATCTTACAAATAAGATCTTACATTTATACCATACCCTAAGACCAATTTTAGTAGGTCAGCTCTACAAGATATTACAATAAAACATTTTACAAATAATACAATATCCGATGCAATAACCGATTGAACATGTCGGCTTAATGCTTTTATAACAATAATAAATCATCTCCATAGTGTGCCATGCTGATCTGGAAAAGATAAACCTGCCGGTGTAACCCTAGATAACCTAGACCTATTTGCCGGTAAAAGAAAATATGCAAATAAGAATATACCAATGATATTACTTCAAGGAAAAGTGTCCACATGATGTCTTCAACATTACCAAGTGTCTTCCATGTCATTGCAAGTACCAGTGAACATTATATCCTGCCAGTTAACCATATATTGGTGATTGTTGAACAGTTTACTGATTGCCGATGAATGTTGCTGGTTCTCCAAAGTAGGCATATTTAGCAGGTGTTGACATCAATGACAAAACCATACCAAAATACCAACAATGTAGCCCTCTAGGGGTGAACTCCGAGATCATATCTATGTTATGTGATGCTTTTGTTTTCTCCTGTGTCATACTTAGAGCTCGCATGTATGGTTGCATTTTGTATGTGAATAATGGGAATTTAATGAAGTTATTTCTTGAATGCATGTATATAGTCATCTTGCTAAAATTAGTAATTAGGATCATAAAAGTTTGTAGGTATGATTATGGAAAGTATTTTGTTAATGTTAATGAAAAGAAGTATGGAAGGAAACTCGCTAGGTTACAAATATTGGATTAACTTGTTATAAAGCTTGAATTTGAATGTATTGAATGGGTAACAAATATTGGATTAATGTCATAATATCTAAATTTAAAACTAATGGGTGAACCTCATTCAACTACTTACCGTATTATCTTAATAAATGAACATCGTCATGATAGCTATATTTCCCTAAATTCCATGAATTTATTTAATTGTTTACGTTTTATTCTAAAGCAAATAATCCTCACCAGATTAGTTTTATAATTGTATGAACTCAAATTGGTTATCCTCATTATAACCTTAATAAATGAACTTCTTCATAATAGCTATAATCGAACTAACATGGGAGAACTCATTTAGTTGTTTATATCTTAATCATAGCAAAAGTATTACTTCATATTAACTTTATTTTAACTAAAATGAGTGAACTCATTAAGTTACCTATATCTTAACCCCTATGGATGATCTTCATAGACTATTTACATTTTATCCTCTATAAATGAACTACGACTTATTAGTTGGTTATGTTTAAACCCAAATGAAGGAACCTTACTATATTGTTACATCTTAATTCTTAATGAATGAATTTCATCTTATTAGCCATACTTTTAACTATAAAGGATGATCTCATTTGTGGTTGGTTACTTTTAAACCTAAATGAATGAACTCATTATATTAGTTACATTGTATCTAAATTGGATGGCTCGCCAAGTTAACCATACTTAAACCTTAATGGGTGAATTCTTAAGTTAACTACGTTTTAGCTTCATTGAGTAAATATCCTCTTGTTAGCCTCATCTCCAATCATAATTGATGAAACACTTCCTAAATTCTAAAATGTCAATTCATCGAACATAACTTATCCATGTCTTAGCATTAACTTGTAATTAAGATATCCAACTTAATTGGATCAAATGTCGCGAGTTGAGTTAGGTGTAAGGTTGCGTAATCATGTTGGGAAACTCCTTAGGTTAGTTTAGTCTTCCGTTGTGTTATCTAAGCTTTAGATAACTCCAAATGATCTTAATGTTGTGACTTATTATTAACACTCTTAATTATTATTATAAAAAAAAAATATTTACACTTAGTTTGAGTGTTCTAGCTTAATCCCTTTAGGGTTTCCTGGCGGGGCATTACACTTGGTATCAGAGCCCATGTTGCAACACTGGGATCTCTGGTTTCGCTTGTGTCCTGAGTTGGTGTGTGTGTGTCTACCTTATGTTGTAGGTCTGTCCTCCTTGGTGTGTGTGTGTGAATGAGCAGACCTTAACTTGGGTGTAACATGTGTGTTCACACTTTGTTCTCACCTTCTTGATGTGGGTGCTTTGGAGTGATTGTAAGTGTTTTGTTACTTATTAATGTCTTGGTCTATGAATTCTCTTATTCTGAAAGAGAATCATATGTACTTTTGTTCTTGATTTGTTTTACTCTTTTGACTAATCCATCTGGGTTGGTTGGTACTGCCTTGAATCTAAAAGTATGAAATGTGCCTGTTATGGTTATGATCTATCTTAGTGAAGACCACTAGAAGAACTAGTATGGAAAAAAAATAATAATAATTAAATGCTTATTTTGTGGTAAATTAAATGACTATCACCCTTCCTCCTCTCTCTCACTAGAGATTAAAATGTTTCTGATATTGGTAATTATCTCTTATTTAAGTATTCTTATTGCAAGAGAAAGGATGGTATTTCTTGAGCCCTTGTGTGAGCCTTATAACACTTATGTGTTTTTTTTAGATTGTGAAAGGGATTTGGTTTGGAAGTTAATCTTGGTTAATAAGAGAAAATTGTATGTTTACATTAAGGATTCTCCATGTGCTTTGTAGGAGTAATATAATAAAGTCCATCTTAGGTAAGGTGCATTAATATGTGCATAGTTGATCTTGTGAAAATTGCTTTGTTGTGAAAGAAGTACCAAAAGAGAACATGTTACAGTAGCTTCGAGAGTGTGTTAGTGTGTTCCACGAAAAAAAAAATTTATGTGCGTCTTCAAACCAGTTGATTTAGGACCTATTTTAGTAGCACACCATTTAACTTGCTTTGGATATAGATAATTGTCTTATTGTGTTTAGAAAGAGAAAATGAAAGACTTGTTATTTGTATGCATTAATGTGTCATATTTAGTAGGTAGCTCCTCATTTTCCCTCTTGTCGTATTTTAATTTTCAATGATAGATTTTGAAGTATTATTGTATTGAAGTAAGAATAGTGAGTGTTCTCAAGAGATCTTGTATTACCGAAAGATTGTTTGTCTTGAATTCTTGTTCGGAAAACTAAAACATTATATTGCAACAATAATAATTAGAAATGTCATGTTAGGTTGCTTTGGCACCCTCCTAAAAGATAGTGAAATGAAAACTGTGCAACTAAAATGATAGACTTATATCTGAGCCTATAGTGTGCTCTTGTTGATCTTGTGTATTCGTAGGAAATAGTTGATTTTCCAACTATCTTCCTCCTCTTGCCTAAATTATAGGGTTTGTTGTTTTTTGAAATACTATTAAGAATGCAGTGATTAAGAAGAATATTTATAACGCATATGAAATTGAATGTTTGCTTTTGGCTTCTAATTGAAAAAAAAAGGAAAGTTTCTCGCCTTGGAGAAGAAAATTGCATAGTTAGTAATGTGAATGAAAATGCTTAGTGGAATTTTAGAAAGATATCAGAATGATGTTACTTCCTTGTGAAAATTTGAATTGTTAAGAATTTCAGTACGTGTATCTAGAGTAAATTTTATATAGTGATTCAGGTGAAAAGCATAATTAAAACTTCCCTTAAGTAGATGATAGTGTATTGAAAAGTACTCCCCGTAAATGTGATTGAACCAGTAATGGTGCTATTCTTTGTGTGTTGTAAGAAACTTGTACTTTCTATGTGTGCCATGGGATGGTGAAGTAATCAACCATGGGGGATATGTTTGCTTATGAGTATGGGAAACCATACCTATTTATGTGATGTTGCATATTTGTTCCCTTACTGAGTGCCAACCCACGGGTTGTTGATAAGTCAGTAGGTGAAGGGGTAGTATTAGAAGTCACCATTCCTTGAATAGTATGAACAACGTACGAGTAATGTCGATGCGAAGCAACTTTAGCTTCCCTATCTCGAGGAAAAATATAGTTATATAATGAAACTATATTATAGGTGTACTCAATACTTTCCCTTGTGATAAACCAATTTATGAGGTTCATGTGTGCCAACCTATTCCTATCCTTTATTTTGAGCATATAGATGATAGTTCTTGAGCATAATGATGGATTTTATTGGAGCATCTTTTGCCTTGTCTTCATGAGAGGCGTGTTATTTTTCTTACATGAGTTGCCAATTGACTAGTGTTGGTAGACTTGTGGGTAGACCTTAGCCATGTATACCTCTAGCTTACGATGGGTATCCTAAAAGGAACATCACTATGCAGGGTGTGACCTATACGTGCCTTATCCACGAGGTACACTACCATGTGGGATATGTCCATTGCATACCCTGTCTGCTTGGAGTATTGCCATGCTGTGCTGAGACATGATGCAAGATGTAATAGACATTGCCATGTGGCCTACTGATAGGTATAGGGTAGACCCATGCACCGTGACGATGTGATGCGAGGTGATGTCAAGGTGCACATTGCCATGCCATGCAGATGTGTGACTAGGCCACACCACATGATGAGCTACTGCGATAGCTCGACAATTGTTCCTTCCTTCCTCGTTGGTGGCTAGCTGCTAGTCACGTAGTGATGTAATGTGCACTTATGATCTTCTTTTATTATTTATTTATTTATTTATTTCCTTGTGGGCCAACAATTTATTTTATTTTTACCTTGAAGGTTTAGCCACGATCTTGCAATCTTGTTCTTACTTGATTTGATGTTGCAATTCCAGAATTATTTTCTTGCCTTACTGTTGGAATTGACAATTATTATCTTTATACTTCTATACTTTGGTGGCTAAAATAGTTTATCCTTGTTGTTTTCGTATGCTGGTCTTGTGTTGCAATGTGAATTCCTCTCCAAGAATGTAGGAGATGGTCTTGGATGAGTGTATACGAGGAAGTAGATGTAGGGAACCTTGAGGATGGAGGTATGTGAGGCTGTGAAACAGCTAGGATCCACTACCTACCTATGAGTCATGACTATCTCTTGGAGGCTAAACACCTTATGCAACAAGGGATATTCATGAGGGTCTTGTATGGAAGGTAGCACCGCTATGGTGTACCCTAGCACCATCAAGCGCTTGAGTGAGATGTTGGATATTGATGATCATGTTATTTGTTCTGAGATCGGGCATAGAGATGCTGATCATGCATGTTACCTTGACCGAGCATTAGACATGCTCACATGTGGCCTTTTGTGTTGTGCAAATTCCAGTTATGTGGATGATTGTTATGGGACATAGTCATTGGAAAAGTTCTTATATACCTAGAAAGTGTAAACAATTGAGTTATATATGTTGCTCTTATTTATTGAAAATTAACTTGGTCGTGGAAATTTATATTTAAAGCTAGTTCTATGTGATAAAGTTTTGCTGAAAGAGGTATGGGTGAAAGAATCTGATCTTGATGGCATGTTTACTTGTCATGTTTGATAGATGAGCATGGTAACTGTTGTCTATATCTTTTAATTGCTTTAGTTGGTGTAATGAAAGGAAGGAAAATTTATTGTTTCTCTACTATGATTGTGTGTAAATTCTAGAATATTTTAAGAAGTGTATGATTTTAGATGTATTCTGCTAATGGATAATGACATTCTTAGAGGATTTATAAATAATGTTTTAAATTGTTGACAAAATAGTTATTTGTGCAAATTGATAATTGTTAATTGAGTTTAAGGGCTAATACGTGTTGTATGACTTCCGCTTAGCCTTGCGACTTCCAGGAGTAAGTCGGAGCCTGGGGGGGAGAATGTAATGCCCCTACCCTAGTAGGCCTTGTAAAACCCATTTGACCTTGGTTGACTTCCTATGTGGCATTCTTGAATGGTTGATTAATCATGATGCAATGTTGTAGATTAGATAATATAAATAATTGTGCATACCTATTATTGTGCTTTTGCATCGATTCTTGTGTAAATGTAATTGTTTCCTAATTCTTGTTATAAATCTCGAGCTAATGCCTTCATTGAATATGTATGTAAATGTATGCTTGCATGACTCATGGTTGCAGGAGATTGCAGGTACTATACTGCTTAGGTGCGAGGTTCATCTCCTTCAGGATTTGTAGGGTTGAGTATACCTCCTTCATCCTTAGAATTTAGATTAGGTGGTCACAAAACTCTCATCTTGCCTTAGCCATGATCAGGTGAGCATCGTGAGTGGTCCGTAGGGTTCTTTTGTCATTTGGGTTGTGTGTCTTGTGATTGGTGGACTTTCTTGGTTTGTGTGCCTTGCGTGTGGAAAATGGATTATTTTATTCTAAGTATTTAATTCAATTTAATGTGTGGATGTATGCATTAGTAATTGAGAAATTTAAAATAGATAGTTTTCTTTTATATGATTAATCGTTAATTTAAGAGATCACTTTATTTATAATTGTAGCAAGCTTAAGTATGCAATTTGAATTAATGTGTTCATTTACGCATTAGTAGTTGAGAAATCAAAATAAATAGGTTTCTTTTAGGTGATTAATCATAATTAAAAGGATTGCTTTATTTATGTTATAACGGATTTAATTTAATGGTTAGTTTTAAATAATGAATTTAATTAGTCTATGCATTTTTTTAAAAAAGGGAAATATTTAAAGCTATTTGAAATATAATTAATTTAACCACTTTTGCATTTTGGAAAAGAAAGGGTGAATTTTATTATTTAAAGAAAATCATTTTTAATTTGTAAAGTTTGATATAGTGTAAAAGATTGATTTTGGAAATTAATTTAATTTAAATACTTTACCCTTGTCAATAGTTCGAAATATAAATGTTGGCTTAATTACTATTGAGAAATTAAAATTAAGATTAAATAAGAGATAAGTATATTAATTAGAAAATCAAGTTAAAATAATTTAATAGTTGAAAAGAATTATTATTTCTTTTTATTTTAAAAGGGCTTAAATTTTGAAATTAGAAATTAGGTCAAGATGGGTTCCCATTTAACCTAGGTTGAAAAATATTTTTGGGGTTGTTGAATTTTTGGGAAAAGAAAAATATGGGGATGGAGATTTGGGGATTTTTGCAAGGATGGATTTCCACAGCTGCAGGATTGGGGGCTCTTCTTCGAATCTTACTAGGAATGCTAAAGAGGTAGGATTTCGGTTTTCCTTTTTGTTCTTTGACTAAATAAAAAATAAATGGTATTTGGTTGTTCTTCATGAAATGCTGGTTTTAAAATGTCCATGAATACTCTTAGATTCAAGTTCAGTTTTGAGAATAATGTTGTTTTGGGGCAAGATTGTTAAAAAGAGTAGATAAATGAGATTAAATCTATTTGGGTATTTGAGGTTTATGAGCTAGTTGAGAATATTTTCCATTATATTGTTTTGAACATTCTAGAAAAATATGTCTGTGACTATGATAAATGGAAAATGAGGGTTTTTCATTTATTTCGAATTATCATTACATTTCTATTAAAAAAAAAAAGGAATTAATTAAAATCAAAATTTTAAAACACACAAAAAAAAAGAAGAAATAAAATTTATTTTGGGGTTTTGGGGGGGGGAGCCGAAGCTCTACCCACGCCCCTCCCCATTCCGCCTCTCGCAGAAGCCCTGCGTCCACCCTGTGGAGATGGAGGGACTGCATCCACATGAGTGGTCCTAGCTTCCCTGCTCGACAATGTGGAGGCCGAAGGGGCTGCGATGCCCACGACAGCCGTATAGGCCCCGACTCCACTATGTGTGGAGGCCGAGGGTCCGCGTCCATCGTGGTGGCCGTAGGCCCGTCGACTAGGGCACCGCCACCAGCTAGGATTTGCCATCCTCTGCCTCTCCTTGTTTTTATTAAAAAAAAAAAAAATTTGTAATTTTTTTTGTTTTAAGAAAAAAATAAATATTGATAGAATCCGATTTAAATTAATATCATTTATTTTCAATATATTTTATATATGTTATTTTTATTTATTTATGGATTAATGTGAACTTTAAATAAATGTTTATTTACATAATCCACATTTTAATACATGTTATTAAATAGATTTTGGATTGTTGCTAAACCCTGGTTAATATATATTATTAACGTATATTAATTATTAATTGCATATTAATGTGGTCTATGAATAAATGTTTATTTAGATAATTCATATTCTAATACATGTTATTAAATAGATATTGACAGTGGGTCCCCTTGTAGCAAATATTGTCATGAATTAACCATTAGTGCTCAGATGTTAATTTAATTTAGTAGATATAAATTGAGATACATGTATACTTGCTTTAAATATGCACAAGAGAATTATAATTCATAGGGGAGTGTTTTCTTTACATTTCAAAGGTTCCTTTTAAAGTTTATTTACTTTTGTAATGGGTAAATTTTGTGCTGCTAGAAAAGGGGATTAGTGTATGGTAACTAAACCAACATGTCAATGATGTTTATCTAAGGTTAAATAACCTATTTAGATGCTTAAATCAACATGAGAAATGATTGTATTTTCCGGTTAAAGCTTGTGCATGGTTTCATTATTTTTTTTAGAATTCGATATGTCTAAAGTAATGGCACGACCTTGATAGGAGTGTTAGGACCCCATCATCTGGTTGCTTGTAATTGGTCATAGTCAGTCCAGTCCCTAGTAGGGAATCGTCAGTTAAGAAACCCTTGTATTTTCTTTTGATGTGTTCAGTTGTATCTGCTTCAAAAGGGATCATTATGTAATTATCGACCGAGGTGGTTGTTGTATAGTGATTTGTGTTCGCCTAAACGATAGAGATGTAATAGACTTGAAACTTATGTAATCCTAACTATATTAAATGCCAAAGGGGTCTTGCAGTTGAGCAGACCCGGAGATGTAGCCCTCTAGGGGTGAACTCCGAGATCATATCTGTGTAATGTGATGCTTTTGTTTTCTCCTGTTTCATACTTAGAGCTAGCATGTATGGTTGCATTTTGTATGTGAATAATGGGAATTTAATGAAGTTATTTCTTGAATGCATGTATATAGTCATCTTGTTAAAAGTAGCAATTAGGATCATAAAATTTTGTAGGTATGATTATGGAAAGTATTTTGTTAATGTTAATGAAAAGAAGTAAGTATGGAAGGAAACTCGCTAGGTTACAAATATTGGATTAACTTTTTATAAAGCTTGAAATTTGAACCTATTGAATGGGTAACAAATATTGGATTAATGTCATAATATCTAAATTTAAAACTAATGGGTGAACCTCATTCAACTACTTACTGTATTATCTTAATAAATGAACATCGTCATGATAGCTATATTTCCCTAAATTGCATGAATTTATTTAATTGTTTACATTTTATTCTAAAGCAAATAATCCTCACCAGATTAGTTTTATAATTGTATGAACTCAAATTGGTTATCCTCATTATAACCTTAATAAATGAACTTCTTCATAATAGCTATAATCTAACTAACATGGGAGAGCTCATTTAGGTGTTTATATCTTAATCATATCAAAAGTATTACTTCATATTAACTTTATTTTAACTAAAATGAGTGAACTCATTAAGTTACCTATATCTTAACCCCTATGGATGATCTTCATAGACTATTTACATTTTATCCTCTATAAATGAACTACGACTTATTAGTTGGCTATGTTTAAACCCAAATGAAGGAACCTCGCTATATTGTTACATCTTAATTCTTAATGAATGAATTTCATCTTACTAGCCATACTTTTAACTATAAAGGATGATCTCATTTGTGGTTGGTTTCTTTTAAACCTAAATGAATGAACTCGTTATATTAGTTACATTGTATCTAAATTGGATGGCTCGCCAAGTTAACCATACTTAAACCTTAATGGGTGAATTATTACGTTAACTATGTTTTAGCTTCATTGAGTAAATATCCTCTTGTTAGCCTCATCTCCAATCATAATTGATGAAATGCTTCCTAAATTCGAAAATGTCAATTCATTGAACATAACTTATCCATGTCTTAGCATTAACTTGTAATTAAGATATCCAGCTTAATTGGACCAAATGTCACGAGTTGAGTTAGGTGTAAGGTTATGTAATCATGTTGGGAAAATCCTTAGGTTCATTTAGTCTTCTGTTGTGTTATCTAAGCTTTAGATAACTCCAAATGATCTTAATGTTGTGACTTATTATTAACACTCTTAATTATTATTATAAAAAATATATATTTACACTCCGTTTGAGTGTTTTAGCTTAATCCCTTCAGGGTTTCCTGGTGGGGCATTACATTCTTATACATGTCCATATGCAATATAACACTATTTTCAACTTATTATTTTTCATCAACTGTTAAAGTGTCATATATTTTCTCTATATTTTTCAATTTACCTTCCTCTGTAATTTCATTCAGCAGTATATCAAGAGGCGCCAAGTCTTTGTTTGTCCTCTTCTTCTTTTTGGCTATCAGTTTCTTCTTCATTGGTGTAACCTTTCTTACCGAAGATCTCACTGCTTTTTGTTTTTGTCTTGTCCTCCTGGGTGAGGGTGTAGTTTCTAGTGAGGGATCTCTTTTCCTTACAACTCTTTTGAAAGTTGTAGGCATGTCACTCCCCAAAGAAGTACCTACCGGTGATAGGTGAGTTTGAGGTTGTGGAGCTGCTAACTCATCCTTTGTTATACCTGTTGTCTTCAACAAATCTTCTTTGATGGCCTTTTCTTATCTGGAACCTTTCCTGACAACTGCCTCAACCTTTTTCACTCTTTTCTTTGATTGTATTTGACTTTCAATAGTTTCTGCACTACCAAATATTTCTTCCTTAGGTTCTCTAGGGCTTCTAGAAGTGCTTTAGCATATGTTTCAATTATATGATCATCTGTTTCATAGCCCATCTCAGTTACCCAAACTATCCTAGGGATGACTGCTTCCATCCAGATTTCATCCTTCTTGATTACAAAGCATATTTCATCTTTGTATTTGTCAACAATCTTTTGTGATAACCTGATTCTTTTCTTCATTTTGGCCTTTAATGCTTGAAAGAAGTCATGAATATATATTGTTTTCCTTGTCTTCTCCCATGTTATTGAATAGTTCTGTTAACTATTTACCTACCAGTATATCATATCCAAGTTCTTTGTAGCCTATACTGGGAACCTATTTGGTTATATCTAGCATCAGACATACTAACAGATTTCCAAACCTGAAAGTTCCTTTCTTGTCCTTCTTAATCTTTCCAAGGTTGTTAATTAATTCATCCTTTAACCACTCACATATATCAATCTTTGCATTATCTGTGACCATATCATAAGCACTCTTAATGCATAAACTTGAAACTGAATTGAGTATATTTGCATGAGTAGCTTTATACCCTAATATCATGCTGTTAAATCTCACATTAATGTCTGTTACATCATTAACTCTTAGGGACCTTTTGTCGAATGTTGCACTAGTTAGGTTTGTAACTAGGTCATTGGATACCATTTTGGTTTTATCTAGCCTTTTATCAGTGGTTGGTAACCCTGTGACAACTTTCACAGCTTCTTTAGTGATTTTGTGGATTGCATTTAACCAGAAAAATTCACCATGTACCCTGCTTAAGACTATCCTAATCACATCCTTGGGGAATTCAGGAATGCTAAGGATCTCTATAAATCCTAGGGTTTCAATGATCTTGTGTTCATCTTTTACATTTCCAATTTTATCACATATCATAGTTTTAAACATGGTTTTAATCTCTTCATCTCCTTGTTCCTCAAAGTTGCAGTGGATGTACATTCTGGGGTCTTCAGCATAGACAACTCCCTTGGGAATTTGAGAAAAAGCACCTAAGGTATCATCTTTCTTTGCTACCTCGGGAACTAACTGAAATACGGGCCTAGGTCTTTTTATCACTTCGACAATAGTAGGGTTTGCTATATATTCAATTGCAGAGGTGGATGCCATGATAAAATACCTTTTGCTGCCTTTAGGATGGATGAATGCTTGGAGTGTTCTTGCCTCTTGCTCGAAATGCCTTAGCTCAGAATCTTTGCGCTCTTCATAGGTTTGAAATCTCAGTGAAATGGAATGGAGCCAAAACCTCAATTTTATAGTGTCTTTTTGCCATCTACCACATTAAATGCATGCCGGTTAAGTATTCACTTAACATTGTTTGTCGGTAAAAAGTAATTTCCAACTTCTTATCTCTAACCGAGGGAATAATAGCACATGTGTCATTAGATTGCCAAACCCTCAAGGAAACTTTCTTCAATTAGATGAAGAACTTCCTACTAGTGGAGCATTGCTCTGTCCTACCAATGAAGCATCACTCTGTCCTATCGGTGAAGCATTGATTTGTTCTACCGGTGGAGGAGTATTCCCAATATTTAGATTAGCTTTTCTAATCCATTGTTTTGAGAATTCTTGCTTAACCTCTTCAACTTTTTCTTTACCTTTCAAGCTAGAACTTTTGTTGTCTACTAGTGATCCTTCACTTCTAAAGAATTTTACAATATGCCCAATCTTGTTACATGCATAACAAGTTACATTATTCTTCTGAATATCTTTCCCATAACCTATGCCGGTTTGTGTTCTGGATTGATTAGATAAATGTCCAAATCTTCCACAAACATAACATCTCACATTCATTCTGCAATTTTCAGAGTTGTGACCAACTTTGTTGCATTTAGAACATTGACCGGTGGGTGTGTTGATATTCTGATAATTTATAGATCTACATTCATTTGCTCTATGACCATACTTATTATAGTTAAAGCATTTTCCATTGAATTTATAAGCATTAGGTTGTCTTACCAGTTTGCTGTGATCCTGAGTATTTGCAGTACCGGAGCTTTCACCAACTTCAAAGTCAATTCCAAAAGTGTCACCTTTAGGTTTTTGATTCTTCAGCAAGGTGCCAAGTTCCTCTGAGCTTTTCTTGAATTTTTCTTTATGTTGATTTGCAGTTTCTAGTTCTCTTTCTAAGACTTATTTTTGTCTCATCAGTTCATTTGAGTCATTCTGAGTATGCATCAGATCTATCTTCAATATGTCACTTTCATAGCTAAGTCTTGTGTTCTCATTTGCTACATCACTTAGTCTTCTAGTCAATTCTTATTCATTCTTCTTCCTATCCTCAATCTCTTTGCAAAATCTCATAGTCATATCATGCATCTCAATCTTTGTTGTCATGTTCTCTTGTTTCAACTTGCTTATCATATCATTAAGTGATTCCTTTTCATCATTCTCATTTTACAATTTTTCACAAAGTTCTCTTCTCTTATTTCTTGCAACAGTAAAATTTTCTTGAAGTGCCTGAATGATATCCTGAGCTGCCCTTAAATCATCTTCTAGTTTGATATTTTTCAATTTCTCTGCATCATAGTCTGAAAGAGCTCCTTCAAGTTGCTTCATCAGATTTTCCATCTTTACCGGTGTCAGGATCTTCCTAAAGCTATTAGGCTTCTGAAAATAGAGGACCAAGCTCTGATACCAATTGTTAGGAATCCCATAGATACTGAGAGGAGGGGGTGAATCAGTATCTAACCGGTGAGTAGAATTTCTTGAATTAAAACATGCAAAACATATTTATAACAGTGTACCAGTATACAAGAAATAATGCAATAAACAGAATCAAGAACATCCACATGAAAAGCACACCATAACACAAGGTTTTAACGAGGAAACCCGGTGTGGGAAAAACCTTGATGGGATTTGTGACCCACAATATTCACTCACTGGCCAATAAGAGAATATTACTTACAATAGGGGCCTACACATGTAGGAAGGCCAACTACCTAGAGCTCACTGCTCAATGGGAAGTCTCACTGACTTACAATGAGGATTATACAAATCCAATATCTTGTACTACTGTACAATAGCATCTATAATGCCTGATCCAGTACCAATTGCTGCTCTGCTTCTTACATAAACCCTTAGCCTATATTTCGCATAATAGGTCTACCTAATATTTTTCCTTAACACTTCTTCACTCATACCAAATGTCTACAATGATCTCTTTTATATATAAGAGTCATTTTACAATTTGCCAAGTTGGCTTACAAAGTTTTTATAATAATAAACAAAATATAATATAACAAAATCCTGTCAGCCTCTGTGCCGATATACTTCTTTTCTTTGTGCCGATGCCAGTGTCCTGAGTATCGGTGTAGAGTGTGATCTGCTGATGCTGGTATAATGCTTTTGCCAGTGTCATAGGATTGCAAGGTTGCCATCAATAGCAAAACCTTCAATCACATACAATGTGTCATTGGAGTGTGCATATGCCAATAGTATGCTAGATTGGATAAGTATTATCTAAATGAGGATTTAATAAAGGAACTATTGATAGTAATCTATATTTTAAGATTGAGAATGATAACATCTTGATTGTTGAAGTCTTTGTTGATGATATTATATTTGGAGGAGATGATGACTTGAGCATGAAGTTTGTCAATGATATGTAGAAAGAATTTGAGATGTCTATGATAGGAAAGATGAAATTTTTCTTAGGTTTGTATATTTCATAGAATAGAAAAGGTATTTTGATATCTCATACTAAATATATGAAGGAATTTCTAAACAAGTTTAGGTTGGATGACTCCAAAGAAGTTTGAACTCCTATGGTAACTGGCTGCAAATTGTCTAAGAATTATGAATCTCCGAAAGCTAATAAGAGTTTGTAGAGATCTATGGTTGGTGGAATCCTATATCTTACTCAGACTAGATCATATATTATGCATGTTGTGTGCATGACTGCTAGATATCAAACTGATCTGAAAGAGAGTCATGCCACTGTTGTAAAGAGGATATTCAGATATTTGAAGGGAACTATGGATTATGGTTTGTGGTATTTGAGGAATGATGATTTCATGTTATGTGCTTACACTAATGCTGATTGGGTTGGTGATGTTGACGACTAGAAGAGTACCTCTGATGGTGCTTTCTTTTTAGGTAAGAAATTATTTTCATGGGCTAGTAAGAAACAAGATTCAATATCCTTATCTACTATTGAAGCTGAGTACATTATTGCTGCTCGTAGTTGCACTCAGATGGTTTGGATGAAGAAAATGTTGAAGGATGTTAGAGTTATCTATAATGAGCCTACTGTCATATATTGTGATAATTCTAGTGCTATTAACATGTCAAAGAATCTGGTGCAACATTCAAAAACTAAACATGTGTCAATCAAATATCATTACTCGAGAGAAAAATTTAGTGAAGAGGAAGTGAAGTTGGAATATGTATCTACAAAGGAAAATATTGCTAATAATTTCACTAAGCCTTTGCGTACAGATACATTTATCTATTTGAGAGACAAGACAGGGGTATCTACCCCTCCTAATGAGAACTAGATGCATTGAGTGCATCAATCTGGTGCATCTCAGAGCCTTATATTTATATTTGGACTGATGAGCTGATGTTCCTACTCAGCCGAAGTAGTTAGTGTGTTTTTCAGGTGATAGGTTGTGAGTTTATCCTAAGGGGGAGATTGTCCTTCTTAGAGGATGTGTTTTGGGAGAGAAGCATAATATGTATTATGTCTTTAGCATTGCTATCAAAGGGGGAGAGAAGCATGTGAAAAATTGTTTTATTTGCTTGATCTTAGGGGTAGTGTGTTGGAGATTTTTTCTTTCTTTTCCTTGATTGTTTTTCACATTCATATGTTGCCATCAATACCAAAGGGGGAGATTGTCGAACATTGTTGCTGCTAGGATATGTTGTTGTCATTGATATCAATATAATCTTGCTCTGGTGATTGCTAATTGGTTTATTGTGATCATAGTTTGGTATATGGAGTATTTATAGTATTATTATATTCTTCTATATTGGTTTTGGTGATTTGAAAATCTTAATTGATCATATTAGATGATCCTATTTTGTAGTTTGTTTATCCGATCATTGCTTTGTAGAGTTCAGTATTTGCTTCGGTATATTATGGTGTGACTAGAACTTGAGCTAATATTTTGAGATATTGTTTGGGATGGTCTTTTGTATCTTCATTTTAGATGGTTTGTGATTTGGTGCTCTATAAGTTATCTTTTCTTCATAACAATTGTTGTTTTTAGTGTATTATTGAGGTACAGATGTTGATTGATGAAGATTTGATAAGTGGTGTTGGTGAAATTGTTGCTAATGATTATAACATTCTTGTTGGTATTTCCTAAGTATCCCCTATTTGTTTTGATAATCCACATTGATCATTGTATGAGCTCTTGATGATTTTGCTGAACTAGTGATATTCTTCATGTTATATGGTTTTTTTGTGGTGAAGCATGTTGTGGTTGATCTTGGCATGATTACTAGTGGTGATGAGCATTTGAGAATTTGGTTTGGGACCATGCTATATCATGTATATCATTATATTGGTATGGTGATCGATCTTTGTATCATGTGATGTAATTTTGTAATTGTGAGTTGAGGGTTTAACCGACCTTGTTGTCAAGGTTGATGAATTGTATAAATAGGTGATATTGTCATGTAGTTTAGGTATTGAGGTTGTGTCTGCATTATCATAGAGTAGTGTACATGCAAATAAGTGATTAATCCTTTGACATTGTGATTGAGCAAAGATTGGTGTTGCAGAGTAGACAATTGTGCTTAACTGGAATCGTCATCAAGCATTTGGAGATGCTATTATTGTAGTTCATTTCTTTCGTATTGTCGTCTGAATCTTATTGTAAGTCAGTGAGACTTCCCTGAGGGTTGTAGCCTTCTAGGTCATTATCTTTTGAGCAGTAAGCTCTAGATAGTGTGCCTGAATGCATGTGCATTCACCATTATAATATTTACACATACTAGTACAAAGTATCATCTTATTGTGGGTAGGTTTCCACCATGGTTTTTCTCTTAACCGGGTTTTCCACGTCAAAATATGGGTGTTGTGTGTTGTGCTATCAATTTTCTTATCTTTGTTATTGTTGTAGTTTATCAAATATGTATGTGTGATTAAGTTTTTTGATCTGGTGAAAAGTGATTCACTTCCCCCCGCCCCTCTCAGTTTTCCTTCATTGTTGTTGCCAACAAACTTTACACCCATTTGATAAACTTTATGACCTTTGTATGCTAAAAATGCTAGAAATAATCTTATGGCCTCAAGTCTTTCAACAGGGGAAAATGTCTCCTCAAAGGCTATGCCCTCTACATGTGAGTATCCTTTAAAAACTAGCCCAAGCTTGTTTCTTATCACTTTTCCATCTTCATTCAGTTTATTTTTGTAGATCCACTTTATACCAATGACATTCTTATCAACTGGCCATGGTACTAAATCTAAACTTTTATTCTTCTCTATCTGCGACAATTCATCTTCCATTGCCTTTACCCATTTATAACTCTTGTTGGCTTCATTATAGTTATTTGGTTCCATTTCAACCATTAGACAAAAATTGACTTGTTCATTGTTTGTAGCATGCTTCCTACTTGTTTTTACACCTCCATCTTTGCTACCTATCATCTAATTTTTCAAGATGATACTTCTGCACATACTTGTTGGGTAGTTTATTTGTAGTTTCCTCTTCTCTTTCAAATTCTTCTTCTTCATCTTCATAACATGGTTCCTCAATCTGATTCACAACATCTTGCTTTCCTTTTTGCAAGTCTTATCATTTTTTACATTCACACTTTCAACAACCTTCTTGAGATGTTTGTTGAAGTATTTGTATGCCTTGTTGTGTGTTGAGTAGTGATGAATACTAAGAGGGGGGGTGAATTAGTATACCAAAAATTACTATAAACAAACTCTTAAACAATTTAGCAGATAACTGGTGCAATAGATTCACTAATAAACTGTTTAAGATAAATGCAAACCAAATAGAAAACAACGCATTCACCCACAAGAGAAAAATCACCATAATACAAGATATTTGATGTGGAAACCCAAATGGGAAAAACCATGGTGAGAAAAAACTCACAACTAACTATCTATAGAATAGAAACCAGACCGATTAAGGTTAGACCAGTTAAGGTCATACAATGTTCTTCACCAGAACAAATCCTATTAGGAATCTAGATCTCTGTTAGGAGATAAGTCCTGTTAAAGACTACCTTGTTAAAGGATTTCAGATCCACGGTTGTGAACCACCTTGTTAGAGGATTTACAAAGGCTTTGTTGGGCCTACCTAGTTAAGGGTTTTAGACTTGTCAAAGATATTAGTAATCAACAAGTGAATGATCTAGATAATAGCATAGTATGCTTAGTTAGATCCTTGATAGCTCATTGTTAGTACTTTTCAGCATTGCTTCAGTCTCTAATATCTCCACACTCTGTCTCTTCACAAAGACCTAATATTCTCGACTATGATCGCACATAACCTTTACTATTCTATCTTTCATGCTCTCTCTCATACATGCAAACCCTATACATGATGTCCTTATAAAGGAAACTGATTTCATGTCCCTCTAATAGGATTAGACTACAAGTTCCTAGGTTCAGTGCATCTAGACACATTTGGTAACACGTCACAAAATCACCACCAAAGTGTCGGTGGATGATAACTCACCACACATTACAAAAATACCGGTTGGTAACTCATCACAGAGTAATACTGGTTAATATAATATACCAATTACCGGTTGTCAAAAATGAAGACTGGTAGATCTTAGTGTTCCGATCAAAAGTTAACTACTGCTTGGGTCCTTCGTACTACTTGTGATCCTCGAACCACTTGAGGTCTCCATACCGCTTGAACTCTTCAGTCAATCCATGACCGGTAAAACATCTTCTGCAAAATACCAATAGTCTAAAGACTATACATTCAATAATACACAATACCGGTTGGAATAATTACCCGTTGAGCATAACTCATACATAAAGAAAGTGCGTGTCCATCATCAAGAAAGTGTGTGACCATCAATGACAATCAAAACATCATCAAAAATCCAACAATCTCCCTCTTTGGCATTGATGGCAACACTTAGGAAAATTTTGACATCTAAGTGTTGTTACAACAAAAATTTCCATAATCAAAATTACTCCCCCTAAGCATATACACTACTCCCCAAAATGGTAAGATGAAAGTACATGAAATGGTAACATTCACCAAAAATTTAATGTACAATACTCCCCCTTTGCCAATAATGACAAAGTAATGCAAAGTGACCCCTTTTTGCATATATAATAAAAATAGAGTAAATGTTCATTACAATAAGGAATGAAATTTCTCAAAAATAGATTTAAAGTCTTGCATAAAATTTTTCATGACCAATGTCCATGACTCAAGTAATGAGGTAGCAACCTCACTTTTAGTCTTTATCTGGAATGTCAATTCTTCCATTGCATCAATGGTACTCATCTCTTGAGTTGTCATGATAGCTTCCAGGTTGAGAAAACATTTCAGAAGAATCTGCAGTCTTGGCAATAAGAATATTTGTAGCTCCTGCAAATCTTGAGACCAATTGCTGATCTCTAAGTCCATCTTGGCAGTCTGATGTTGATAATGATGAATGGTTTTCCCATATGTAGTGAAGAGATCATAGGGAATCTTGAAGGTGCTGATATATACCTATAACTCCGATTGGAGTTTAGCTTTCTATTTAAGCACATCTTCACAAAACAAATAGGGTTGGCAGATTTTACTCAAAAGTAATTTTCCCTCATCCATAGCAACACTGATATCCTTCTACTGTTTCAATAGTTGAGTTTGAAGCTCATTCATTTTCTTGACTAAGGCAGCATTGAGTTCCTTTTCATGGTTCTTTGTAGTGGCTTCAACAATATCTTCTGAGCATTGTACCTGGTCCTCCACTATGGTACAAAGGAGTTTAAGCTTGGATAAAGAGGAATCGGTACTGGGGAGGTTGGTACCAGGAATCAGACTGGTAAGGGTGTCAACCACAGTTTGTATGACATCCTATTCTTTCTTCCTCCACAATGCTTCCAGTCTCTCCTATGCAAGTTTCATACTTCGAAGCAGCTCAGACTCATCTACTAATTGAAAATCAATAGGACTGGTGGTATCAATTTGTTTGGTTTGATCACCAGTTGCCTTAGGAGTTTGCCCTCCTTCTTTTGTCTTGATATCCACCTGTTTGTTCTTTTATGCTTCCTTCTCCTCTTCTGCTCTTTTCTTTTCCTCTTCTTTCTTCTTTTTCTCCTCTTCTTGTTTTTTCTTCTCCATTTCTTCCTTCTTCTTGACCTCTTCCTTCTTTTTCTTCTCTTCTTCCTTCTTCCTTCCTCTTCTCCTCTTCTTTCCTCTTCTCCTCTTCTTCCCTCTTCTCTTCTTCTTTCCTCTTTTCCTCTTCTTTCCTCTTCTCCTCTTCTTTCCTCTTCTCTCCCTCTTTCTTATTCTCTTCCTCTTTCTTCTTCTCTTCCTCTTTCTTCTTCTCTACCTATTTTCTCTTGTTTTCTACCTACCTTGCTTTTTCCTCTTGCTCTTTCTCCACTTTCTCTTTGTCCTATTTCTCTTTTTCAGATTTTTCCTTGTCCTGTTTCTCTTTCTCTTCTTTGTCCTATTTCTCTTTCTCTTCTTTTTCTTTATCCTATTTCTCTTTCTCTTTGTCAGGAGTGACATCCTCATTATCTAATGCATCAACATCAATAGGATCAATTTGTTCTATCACTCTTTCACCTTCACTGTCAAATGCCTCATCCGATTTGCCTGAGGATAGGTCAGGTTCTTGTTCAGCCTTCTTATTGGCTTAAGATACTTGGTGTATTCTGATAGCAACTTTCACATGTATGTGAGTACCCTTTTCCACTTTAGAATCTTTTCCTTCTAGTAGCCTGAGTCTTCTCCTTCTCATGAAGAAGATGCCTTTGTTCTTATCCATTATCTCAAATAATTCTGAATTTGAAGCGTCTGGAAAGTATTGTGCAAAAATTTTCTCCCTGATCTCCTATTCTTTCTCCATGGCAATGCACCATTTATTATCTAAATAATTATACAAAGAATCTATTGTAGCCAATCTAATCTCAGAGGGCGATCGATCATTAACACATAAATATTTGATGACTTCCTATTCTACTTCTTCTTTCTCACTATCAGTAAAATAATCAAAGTATTCCTTTAAATCATCAATAACTTTCCTCCTAATGTTCTTAATTATCTCCTGACAATGTTTCATTGTCTTATAACAGGAAATATCTATATTTATTGGTGCTAAAGTTGCAGGTACATTACCACTAGACTTCACCTTCTTGCTTGATTGCCTTGTCTTCTTTGTTTGAATTTCCGGTTCAGTGTCCTCTGACTCCGGTGAGTTGGTTTTGGTTTTCTGCTTCCTCTCAAATACCTTTGCTAGAATAGTCTCAATTTTCTTCTTAGCTGGTGACTGCTTGGTCACTTTCAGACTGGCAGAGGTAACCGGTGCAGATACCGATGGCACTGCTTTTCCTTTTTCTATTTTGGTTCTTCAACCGGTGTTACCCTTTCTAAGTAGGTACTGATTCTCTTTTTCTTAGCATCCAGTGGAGAGGCAAGTAAGGTAGAGGCATACCCAATAAACATGTCATACATCATCTCATACCCCATAGGGCCAACTACTTCCTTTCTCGATTCTACTACTTCCATTATGTAGTCATCTATCCTTATTGTGAAGTAGATGTCATCTTCATTCTTCTTCACAATATAATCGGATATCCTTATTCTCTGGCTCATCTTCCACTTGAATTCATCAAAATATTTGTTCAGAACCTCAGGATATGTAGTTGCCACTACTTGTAGACTTTCCTTAATTTTCTTGGAAACTGATAGGTTAGCAAACCATTGAACATCACCTACTCCAAGGAAATAACCTTGAAAGTAAAAGAATAAACCGACCAAAAGTTGTCCAAACTTGAATCTCAGAGAATTGTCATGTTTGATGGACCTCAGATTCAACATCAATTGCTTCTGTAGACAGGTACATACATCAAATGTAGTGTCTTCCTTGGTCATTCTGTAAGCAGCATTCACTACAGCAGCAGGGATAGAATTAATTCTGTTGGCATAAAATATCCGGTAACCAATCACCATGCAAGCGTATTTCACCAGATCATCTTTAAGTGTGTTGATGGTCATCGCCTATTGGTCACTCACAAAAGCGGTGAGCTTTGTCATTTCAGTTTTGATTACCTTTCATAGAGCTGGTACCTCTCCAATATTGTAGAAACCGGTGACGATATAAATTGCTTCTGGTGTGATGTCATGTGTCCACTTGAGATACATGTTATCACCATGTACTCTACTAAGGATGATGCGAATATGATCTTCTATGAACTCTTGCAGAAAATATACCGTATTGTGCAGTTTCATCTTCTCAAGGATACTATACTCACGTTTGATCTTCTTGTCATCCCCACAGAATAGAATTAGCTGGGAATGGATCACTAGGGATCCTAGGTCTTCCAATTTACAGTCTATATACCTTGAAATGTCTTCCTCGACAATAACTAAGCAGGAATTTTTGATAGTGCATTGTATTTCATTTTCTTTTGAAGAAAATCAGCTGAATCTATAGGAGCACTAGAACTAGATTGCAATGCAGAAGCCATGATAAGAAAGAAATTCGAGAAGTACCTTTACAATCCAAAATTAGGTTTTCCAATGTCACCCACAATACATCACTTCGGTTGCTAGATCACCTCTTAGTGTTCTTCAATAATAGATTGAAAAAGATCACTGGATTCCTCTGCAATATTTTTGAATTCACTTTGAATCGCTATATGAATCTCTCTTTGTCGCTCTACTCTTGAAAATTATTCTCTCAAAAACTAATAAGTGATAATTACGATGAAAATCCCTTTTAAACAACTTCTTACCTACCATAATGAATGCATCACCGCTAGGGCACAAACCCTAATTTTGCCTTTTACTGCTTCAAATCTTCTACCGATTGACAGGTAACATATACCAGTTAAGGTCTTTACTGATATAAACTGGGGGTTCAAAATATTTCACTAATATGTCCCCCCTAAGCTTTTCTAAATCTCAATTTGCTGGTTCAGAGACTTTCACACTAGGTGCAAAAATTGGTTCATTTTATGACTCTTCTTCAGATTTCTTTTTTGAAGTTTTATTCATTTCCACCTGAATGGTTTCAGCTTTAATCTTCCATTCCGGAGTGATCGGTATATCATCTGATAGGTTCTTTCTCAATCTGCAAGTTCTGGTAGTGTGTCCCGATTTGTTGCAATGATAGCATACCTTTCCAAGTGTTCTCCATGGTCCATTATTCATACTTCCATTCTTCCTTCTGCATGTTGCAGCAGTGTGACCGCTACCATGACAAATCAAATAGGTTGCTCTCCAACTAGTTGCCTCTTGATAACCACCTGACCAATGGTCATAGGTATTGTACCAGTTGGGATTTCGGTTCACAGAAGGATCCAAGATAACTCCTTGGAGGATGTCACCCAGTGTTGTGCAAAACCGACCTGCATTCAAATGCTCTATGCCCAAACTTGTTGCATGCATAATAGTTTCCATTGAATCTATTGGATCTAGGATTATTGTTTAGAAAATAAGGAAATTTTTTGTAGGCCTTGCTTCTACATACATTGGCAGTATGTCCTTCTTTGAGACAATTAAAGAAAATAGGTTTAAATTTTTGCTTACCTTTATCCTTGGATGTTGGTTGCTTCTTTAATGCTTCAACTTTTGTTCCAGAGGTCTCACCTTCCTCATACCCAGAGAAACCAAGTCCAGTGGTATTCTTTACTGGCTTTGCCAATTCCAGCTTTAACAGTACTCTTATTGAATTTGGCAAGTATCTCCTTTGACTCAGTAAGTTCCTTGGAAATAACAGCATTGGATTCCATCAAAGTTGCATTCTCAGAAATAGCCATGTTTAGTTCACCTTGCATTTCTTCTTTTTCCACTTTACTCTCTTGGAGATGAGCGGTAAGGGTACTGATTTCTTGCTTTAGCTTGGAGATTTCATGATCTTTGGCTTTTACTAGATCTTAAGCTTTCCTTCTATTCTCAAGCTCTTGACACATTCTAATAGTCATTCCTTCCAATTCTTTTCTCAGATTGGCTCTAGATTCATTCAATTTTTCAACTTCTTCAACTAGGGTATCCATGTCTGCTTCATCAGAAGAGCTATTTTCAGTGAGTTCCATCATTTTCTCAGCATTCTCTCTTCTCTTGGCCAAAGAGGCTTTATACTTGACTTTGAGTTCATCATAGGCTCTCTCAGTCTGAGTGAGATGATGAGAAAGTTCCCTCACACTGTATTCCCCCATATCTCCTTCCAAGTGGTTAGACTTATAGAAAGGTTGGCTCTGATACCAATTGATGAATACTAAGAGGGGGGGTGAATTAGTATACCAAAAATTACTATAAAAAAACTCTTAAATAGTTTAGCAGATAGTCGGTGCAACAGATTCACTAATAAACTGGTTAAGATAAATGCAAACCAAATAGAAAACAAAGCATTCACCCACAAGAGCAAAATCACCATAACACAAGATATTTGATGTGGAAATCCAAATGGGAAAAACCATGGTGAGCAAAAACTCACAAGTAACTATCTGTAGAATAGAAACCAGACCGGTTAAGGTCATACAATGTTCTTCACCAGAACAAATCCTATTAGGAATCTAGATCTCTGTTAGGAGATAAGTCTTGTTAAAGACTACCTCGTTAAAGGATTTTAGATCCATGGTTGTGAACCACCTTATTAGAGGATTTACAAAGGCTTTGCTGGGCCTACCTGGTTAAGGGTTTCAGACTTGTCAAAGATATTAGTAATCAACAAGTGAATGATCTAGATAATAGCATAGTATGCTTAGTTAGATACTTGACAACTCATTGTTAATGCTTTTCAGCATTACTCTAGTCTTCAATATCTCCACACTTTGTCTCTTCACATAGACCTAATCTTCTCAACTATGATCGCACATAAACTTTACTATTCTATCTTTCATGCTCTCTCTCATACATGCAAACCCTAGACATGATGTCCTTATAAAGGAAACTGATTTCAGGTCGGTCCAATAGGATTAGACTACAAGTTCCTAGGTTCAATGCACCTAGACACATTTGGTAACATGACACAAAATCACCGCGAAAGTGTCGGTGGACGATAACTCATCACACATTATAGAAATACTGGTTGGTAACTCATCATAGAGTAACACCGGTTAATACAATATACTGATTACCAGGTGTCAAAAATGAAGATTGGTAGATCGTAGTGTTCTGATCAAAAGTTAACTACTGCTTGGGTCCTTTGTACCGCTTGTGATCCTCTAACCGCTTGATGTCTCCATACCGCTTGAGCTCTTTAGTCAATTTGTGACCGATAAAACATCTTCTGCAAAATACTGATAGTCTAAAGACTATACACTCAATAATACATAATACCGGTTGGAACAATTACCGGTTAAGCATAACTCATACATCAAGAAAATGTGTGTCCATCATCAATAAAGTGTGTGACCACCAATGGAAATCAAAACATCATCAAACTACCAATAAGTAGCCTATGAATATTCCTTCATCATACCATGCATAAAAAATTCCTAATCCATCCTCCTCTTTTGATAAAACATTTACTTCCAAAAACATTGAAGTTCTTAACAGTAGGCTTCTTGCCATACCATAATTCATATGGTATCTTTTTGTTGTTCACTCTCAACTATGCCCTGTTTAGGGTGTATACTGCTGAGTGGACAACCTCTTTATAGTAGACATTAGACAAATTTGACTCATTTAGCATTGTCCTTGCCATTTCCTTGATTGTCCTATTCTTTCTTTCTACAACACCAGTTTGTTGTGGTGTTCTAGTAGCTGAATATTGTCTTTTAATCCCATGCATCTCATAGTAGTCTTCAAACTTATTTTATGTAACTCACCACCTTGGTCTGGTCTCAAACATTTCATCTTGTATCCACTTTTTCTTTCAACCATTTTCCTAAAAATCTTGAACCTGTTAAATGCTTGTGACTTATCCTGCAAAAAGGTAACCCATGTCATCCTTGAATAGTCATCTATGAACAACATGAAGTACTTTTCACCATTTAGAGCTCTTGTTCTTGAATCTCACCTTGGTTTTCTTTCCTTTTTAACACTCATCACATATAGTGCTTTCTGGTTTTGTAATCTTACATGTATGTCTCACATATCCCTTTGAGCTTATTTTGACAAGATTGTCAATATTGATATGGCCTAAGTGCCATAACCAATTTTTATCTACTTGTCCCATCATGTATTGTGACTCATATCATTCCTTCAAGTTGTATACATTACCATCAATCCTCTTACCTTCTGCAATTAATTTCCCATTGCTTTCTTTTCTAATTTACATCAATGTGAATCAAAAGTAAACTTGTAGCCTTCATCACACATCTGACTTACACTTAGTAAGTTGTGTTTTAATCCCTCAACATAGTATATATTGTGTTTTTTCAACTTACCATCAATTTTCTGTTGGCCATTTGGAGGAATTGATTATGTGTTGCATTGATGTTTTGTCATTGATGTCAACACTAGCTATTTTGGATGCTTTACTGACACTCTTCTAGTCCCGATAGGTTGAGTGGTTTCTAGTTAGATTGGATTTAACATGATCCGGTATGATTTTTTATGATTTGGCTATGGAATTGGCTTACTCATGTTCATTATTCAGTCAGTTGGTTTTGTTCTAGTGATCAAATGATATCACGTTTGCCTGGAAGTGTGGTTTGTGGTTCCGGTGAGGGTTTTACCGATAAAGCTTTGATGAAGATATTTGATGATATGTATAAGTGGTGTTAGTGCATCTTCTGGTATGGATTCAGGATGTTGATCATGATCATGTTCGAGACTTGGCTGATTGGGATCATTGCTTTAGCGTGTGGACCTATATTGGGTCTTGGTCAATTTAGGTTATGGACCAACTTAATGTAACGTGTGGATTGGACCTCTCGATGTGTTTTTGAGATGTCTTATGAGTTGGATATTATTTATTTAGTCTAATGCCAACATGTTTTATAATTATGTAATTGGTTTATTGTTTGGTGGTCGACCTGATTATTTATGGTCAATGGTTTGTATATATATGATGTAAGATCTTATTGTAGATCATCATGGTATGGGATATGGATATATAATGTGCGAATAATGTAATATAATTTAGGAAGAGGATTTGGTCGATCATTGGAGATTGAATTGGGTTTATGTAAGAGGATTTAGTCCTCTAGTATTGAGCCTAACCAAAATTGTACTCAGGCAAAGGAGATGTTATCTTTCCAATTCATTCATTTTTTCAGATTGTAGTTTGGATTTCTATGTATTCAATGAGATTCCTTTTGTGATGAGTAGTGCGCTATAAGCTGTTGGCCTTCTTGCAAGTGCAGGCCCCTTAATTGTAATTCACATACTTACTGCAGAAGTATTAATTGAATGTGGGTAGGCTTCCCACCATGGTTTTTCCCTTTACCAGTTTTTCCACATATAAATCTTGGTATCATGTGGATGGTATTTATTCTCTTATTATTGTTTATGCTTAATTGGTTTAACTTCTATTCTGGTATTTAGTTTAAGCAATCCGGTATTAATGTTTTGGGTTCTGGTATAAAGTTTTAAATGATAAATGTCCTGGTAATCTTTGACAACTGATTCACCCCCCACTCTCATTTGTCTTCTGGTTATTTAAATTGTCTAACAATTGGTATCAGAGTTCTGGTCCTCTCTACAGAAATCTTAATCGCTTGAGGAAGATCCTATTGGCATTATGGATGAATTGATTATGTGTTGCATTGATGTTTTGTCATTGATGTCAACACTAGTTATTATGGTTGGTTACCAATAGATAGGTTATTGGTTACCGGTAGACAGGTTTTGGTTACCGGTAGAAGATCTAGTGTTACCGACCAAAAAGTCTATCTATTGGACACTTCCAACATGTTTGGATCAATGGAGTATGTTTGATTTTATGTGTTACATGCTTTTGGAGAATGTTTTGGTCAATTGGTATTTACTTGGTGTAGACGTATAAAAATGACCATATTTCTAAATGAATATTTTATGTTCATTTCTCTATTTTGATTAAATCCAGTTTAATTAAATTAGCCACATTCTTCTATTTTATTAAGTAAATTACTCAATTTATTTAAATAAAATTCACTATATCCATTTAATGAATAAATCATTTTATTCAATTAAATCCCCCCTATCCACTTTTAATTAAATTCAAATTTAATTAAATAGTTATCCTAAATTGAATAAATCTAATTTATTTAATTTCTCCAAATTGAAACCAAATTGAATTAAATCATTTAATTCAATTAAATCCTATTATCCCTCCATCCACTTGCAAAATCCTACATCTCCCACTTGCCTTTCTAAACCCCTTTCTAATCCCTTCTAGAATCTTCTAAATGCTTCTAATTAACCTAACCCCTCCTCTAAACTTTGTCACATCCCTAAGAAAAGGGAAGTCACTTCTCAAAACCTCAAAGTCTTTGATAACCATTAAAGGCTTCAAGTCTTCAACCACTAAAATCCTCAAAGTCTTTGATAACCATTGAAGTCTTCTAACTTTCAACCACTTAATCCCCAAAGTCTCCAATAACCATTAATGGTTAACTCAAACCCTCCTACATGGTTAAAACATTTGTTTTGACTCAACCTTCATCCAACACAAGGGTCTCATCAGGCCATTAATGCTTTGACCATGATTATCTCTGAATCATTTGCACAAAGGTTTATCCTTGGGTTAACTCTTAATCCAGTGGGTAATCTTAATTTAGACTTGACCCTTAGCCTCTAGATAACCATGAGGTCTTCTCAAGCATTCAATGTCTCCAACCCCTTCTCTCAATCCAACCCTATGTTGACACTTGTCACCATTTCATTGGTGCAAATTGTGCTCATGGATCCCCAACTTTCAAATTCAACCCTTGATTGAATCTTTCAATCCTGACCATCCATTGCCCTATTCTTGCTATAAATAGAGCTCTCATTCCTCCATTTTCAACAATCATCATCCAAATTTGTAGCATCACACTTATGCTCAAATATATTCAAGCTTTCATATCTCATTTTATGCTCATCATTTAGCCTATCTTTAGAATAGGAATTAGTCTAAATATGCATGCTTAGAATAATTTCTTTATCATTTAGCTCAATCATAGACTAATATATCATGTTAGGATAGTACTCATACTAACCTTGTCATCTTATCATCTAGTTTAGTGCATTTATAGAATCATACATAGTTTAGCATATCTTTCATACTAAAATCCATCAAAGCATCCCTCGTTCTTGCATTTGCCATCCCTGAACTATTTTGCTCAGTGATCTGAGAGAAAAACATTGGTTTGAGGGACATTGTGAGATAGAGAACCATGGGACCCACCTTGGGAAGCTGAGTAATACGTTATTACTCCATAGCTTGCACCAAGAAGTCCTATGTGTGTGTGTGGACTAGTATTTAGAAATATTTTCACATATTTAATTCTATCAGCCCACTTTTCCCGCATACACTTGGTAATCGGATGCTATCATAAACTTGTAAACCCTTACCAACATTAGTTTAAGGTTTAACCAATAGAGCTTTCACTGAGGAATCTTGACAAGATGCATAAGTGGTGTTGGTGCAGCTTCTAGATGGGTTTCAGGATGTTGAAGATGTTCTTTGATCATGCCTCAACTAAGTGAAGACGTTTCTTTGGCGTGGTGGACCCAGATTAGGTCTAGTGCCTATCTAGGTTATGGACCGATATCATGTTAACGCGTTCTCTACACATTATCAGGATGATTTATGGATTGGTTATTATTGTTTTAGTCTTAAGCCGACATGGCATATCATTGGAAAAGGGATTTATGTAATGATCTTATTGTAATATCTTTTAGGTGGCCGACCTAATTGGTTTAGGCCTTAGGGTTAGTATAAAATGATGTAAGATCTCATTGTAGATCATGGGGAATATGTGTCATGGTCTTGGAATGTAATATAATATGCAAAGGATATTTGGTGGATCATAGGTGATCAAATTGCGATTAAGGAAGAGGTCAAAGGCCTTCGGTATTGAGCTTAACTAGGACTATAATTAGAGATGGTAGATGTTATCTCTAGCAGTTCATTATTCTATATTGTTGTCCATTTATCTTGAGGTGGTTATAACCTCTCTGTAGTCAGTGAGACTCTTTTGTAATGAGCAATATGCTCTAGCTAGTGTGCCTTCCTGCATGTGCAGGCCCCTCATTGCATCACATACTTTCTATAGAAGTATCATCTGATTGTGGGTAGACTTCCCACCATGGTTTTTCCCTTTCCGGGTTTTCCACATACAAATCATGGTGTTATGTGGTATGGTTGCATTGTGTTGATTATCTGTTTCATTGTTAAGTTTTATTGCTTACCGGTATTTGTTTCTTCTATTCTGATACATAATGTTTATGTGATTCAGTTAAAGGTTATTAAGAGAATAATTAATATAATCTATCAACAACTAATTCACCCCCCTCTCAATTGTTCACCAATTATCCTAACAATTGGTATCAAATCTTTGGTCCTCTTTTGTAGAAGCTTAACCACTTGAGGTAGATCCTATGGCAGCTAAGACTTCAAATCCACAGACAACTATTTTCAGAAGAGAAATCCCTAAGCTTTATGGAACAAATTATGGGATATGGAAAATCCGAATGGAGACTTATCTTAGATATCTTAGAAAAGATATTTGGGAGATCACTGAGAAAGGATACACACCTTATGATCTGACATTTGGCAATCCCACTCTTGCAGACTTGGATAAGGATATTGAAAATGATTGCAGAGCTAGAGAAGCCCTCATGTGTGCACTTAATGATAAAAAAATCATGGGATTGACTAATAAATCATTGGCAAAGGTTATGTGGGAAAAATTACAAACTTTGAATGAAGGTGATCCTACTGTCAAAATTGCTAAACTTGATGGTTACCGAGTAAGATATGAAAACTTAAAGATGGAAGATAATGAAAGAATTGTTGTGTTTATGGAAAGAGTAAATGAAATTGTTATGGGAATTCAATGTTGTGGAGGATATATGAGTGAAGATGAAATAGTTTCCAAAGTCTTGAGAGCCCTTCCACTAGCTTACAAGATGAAGGAAAGTGCAATTAATGAGCTAAGAACAATGACAAAAACTTCAGTTAATAGAGACATTCTGATTGGGAAATTATCTGCTTTTGAGCTTGAAGAATTTGGATCTTTTGGAGCTGCAAAATCTGAAACTGCTTTTCATGCATCATCCTCTACCGACAAAAGTGATTGGAAATCCCTATATGCAAAAAATTTGAAAGATATGAGGAAAGAAGATGAAGAATTTGAGCAACTTGAAGCCTTATTTTATAGAAGAGTTCCTAAAGGGCTGACAGGAAGTAAGTGTGAAGGAAAAACACCTTTTAAATGTTTTGCATGTAATAAGATTGGTCATTTAGCATCTAGATGTCCTAAAAGAAATGCAAGATTTGAAGATAGTTAAGAAATCATTTAAGCCTAATCAGAATACATATAGACTCAAGAAAAGTAAACAATGCTATATAGTAAATGACTATAGAGTAAGTGATGACTCTGGGGATGAACTTATAGAAGACACTACTAGTGGATCCGACAATGGAAAAGAATAGGTGTTCTATGATTTAAAGGAAGATGAATCAGAACTGGCTATCATGAATGAAGAAAAGGCCCTGGAAGCAAAATTTAAAGATAAGGATGAATGGGTAACTGATAGTGGATGCTCACATCATATGACTAGAGATAAAAGAAAATTTCTGTCACTACAAGAATACAATGGTGGTCAAGTCAAATTTGGAGATGAAAAAGCATGTATGATAAAAGGTAGAGGTATTATTTCTTTGGATGAAAAACATAATACTGATAATGTCTATTAGGTAGAAGGTTTAAAGCATAATCTTTTGAGTGTTGGTCAATTGGTGGACAAGGGTTTCCAACTTCAGTTTAAAGATAGAAAATGCAAAATCATTAACAAAACTGGTTTGGAGATTGCAACCGGTACTCAGACTGGAGGTAATATATTTTACTTGAAAACTGGTAATAAGACGTATTTGATTGCTCATATTGATGAGGGTTGGTTATGGCATAAGAGGTTGTGTCATGTTAATTTTGATTGTATTTTATAATATTAGTTCAACTAACATAGTTAGAGATATACCTAAGATTATGAAGCTTCATAATCCAGTATGTAAATAATGTCAATTGGGAAAGCATGTTAGAACTTATTTTAGGAGTATACATGATAAATCTAATGATGTACTTGATTTAATTCACACTGACATATGTGGTCTTGTAAGGACTAGAAGCTTTCAAGGTGATAGGTATTTCATACAGATTGTTGATGACTATTCTAGAATGATGTGGGTGACTTTTCTAAGGGAGAAGTCTGAAGCCTTTGAGAAATTGAAGATCTTTAAAGAAAAGGTTGAAATAGAAATTGGATTGAAAATCAAATGTCTAAGATTAGATCAAGGCGGTGAGTTCACTTCTCATGAATTTAAAAGTTATTGTGAGACAAATAGAATTAGGAGACAATTATCTGCACGTTGGACTCCTCAGTAGAATGGAGTAGTGGAAAGAAAGAACAAAACCATTTTGGATGCAACAAGATCTATGATGATGGAAACCAAATTGTCTCACATCTACTAGAGAGAAGAAGTGTGTACAATAGTCTACACATTCAATAGAGTTCACATCAAAGGTGAAGCCGATAAGACTCCTTATGAATTATGGTTTGGACATAAGCCTACTATTAAATATTTTAGAATTTTTAGAAGTAAATTCTATATCAAAAGAGATGATTCAATTGGGAAGTTGGATCCTAGATGTGATGAAGGGATATTTCATGGTTATTCAATTTAAAGCAAAGCGTATAGCTGTTATAACAAAAGATTGAAGAAAAATGTGGAGAGCACTAATGTGAAAGTGGATGAGCAATACAGAAATCAATCTATATCATATGACATGGAACTGATAGTGGAAATGATCACAACTGAACTGGAAATGCCTCAACTGGTATAGGAAACTGAGATAGTTACACCGACACAATCAAAAAATTTAACTGTGACTGATGATTAGAGCAATGAACCTGAAGTTCAGAAGACACCAAGGTATGTAAGATTAAATCATTCTGAAGATCAAATCATTGGAGATAGGAACAAGGGAGTTATGACAAGAAAAAGACTGACAAATGAAGAGGCATGTCTTATTTCTCAAATTGAACCAACATCTGTTATTGAAGCCTGTAAAGATAAACATTGGTTAAAGGATATGGAAGACTAATTAGATCATATAGAGAAAAATGAGACTTGGAATTTAGTTTCCTGACCAAAAAATAAGAATGTTATTAGAACTAAATGGATTTTAAGGAATAAACTGAATGAGGATGGTCAAGTTGTAAGAAACAAGGCTAGATTGGTTTGTAAATAATATTCTCAAATGGAAGGAATTGATTATGGTGAGACATTTGCACCTGTAGCTAGAATTGAAGGTGTTAGACTATTTCTTGCCTATGCAGCTTATAAGAACTATAAGGTTTATCAAATGGATGTTAAATGTGCATTTTTGAATGGTGAACTTGAAGAAGAAGTATACATTGAGAAACCTAATGGATTTTCACTAATAGATGATAATGATATAGTTTGCAGATTGAAGAAAGCTTTACATGGATTGAAACAGGTTCCTAGAGCTTGGTATGCAAAATTGGATAAATATCTTTTGAAACTTGGTTTTACTAAAGGCAATGCTGATAGTAATTTGTATTATAAGATCACTAATGATGATATTATGATTATTGAAGTATTTATTGATGATATCATTTTTGGAGGAGAAGATGAATTGTGCATGGAATTTGCTAATAATATGAAGAATGATTTTGAAATGTCCATGATTGGTGAGATGAAATTTTTCTTAGGTTTGTAGATTACTCAAACTGACAAAGGCATTTTTATCTGTCAAACTAAGTATTTGAGGGAATTGTTGAAGAGGTTTGCTATGGATAATTCCAAACTGATAAGTACTCCTATGGTGACAAGTGAGATATTATGTAGTAAGTATTGTTTCAATATATCAAAGTAATCCTAAAGAAAATCATGAATGTGCGGTAAAGAGGATATTCTAGTATTTGTAAGGAACAACAAAATATGACTTATAATATTCTAGAGATGATAATTTAACTTTATGTGCATAGACTGATTCAGATTGGGCAAGAGATACTGATGACAAGAAGATAACTTGTGGTAGAGATTTCTTTCTTGGAAAGAAATTGATTTCATGGATCAAATAAAAACAATCATTCATTTCTTTATCTACTGCAGAAGCTGAGTATGTTGGAGCAGCAACTAATTGCACTCAAGTCTTGTGGATGAAGAAAGTGTTTAAGGGTATCAAGGTAAATTCTAGTGAACCGGTAGTTATTTACTATGATAACTCTGCAACTATTGACATGTCTAAGAATCCGGTATTTCACTCTAAGACTAAACATATATCAATAAAGTATAACTTTTTGAAGGACAAGGTAGAAGGAAAGGATGTCAAATTGGTTTATGTAAACACTAAAGAATAGATTGTACATATATTCACTAAACCATTATCTAAGGAATCATTTGAGTATTTGAGAGATAGGTTAGGGGTTTCTACCCCTCCGATAGAGACTTGATTGATGCAGTTTGTCATCAGTCTGACATGCATTATCAGAGATATTTTTCATTCTGGTACTGATGAGTGGTGCTACTACTAAGGGGGAGTAGTCAGCTTTGAGATTCAGAGGTTTATATTCTTGCTTTGATATTTTTTTCAGATTTATGACATTGATCTCAAAGGGGGAGAGATAGTGATGCAAGAAAAAAATTCAGAGATATCATTTATAGGGGGAAAGTTATTGTTGGTCATCTTCCACAGGGGGAGACTTGTTTGACATTTCTTGGTACTTAGATGTTTTTCACATCTAGTGTTGTCATCAATGACAAAGAGGGGGATTGTTGGCATCATGGATAAATTTATTATGTGTTGCATTGATGTTTTGTCATTGATGTCAACACTAGCTGTTATGGTTGGTTACCGACAGACAGGTTATTGGTTACCAGTAGACAGATTTGGTTACCGGTAGAAGATCTAGTGTTACCGGCAAAAAGACTATCTGTTGGACACTTTCGACATGTTTGGATCAATGGAGTATGTTTGATTTTATGTGTTACATGCTTTTGGAGCATGTTTTGGTTGGTTGGTATTGACTTGGTAATCGAATGCTATCATACACTCTTGTAAACCCTTACCGACATTGGTTTAAGGTTTAACTGACACAACTTTCACTAAGAAATCTTAATAGGATGCATAAGTGGTGTTGGTGTGGCTTCTAGATGGATTTCAGGATGTTGAAGATGTTCTTTGATCATGCCTCAACTGAGTGAAAACATTTATTTGGCATGGTGGACCTAGATTAGGTCTAGTGCCTATCTAGGTTATGGACTGATATCATGTTAACGTGTTGTCTACACGTTACTAGGATGATTTATGGATTGGTTATTATTGTTTTGGTCTTAAGGAGACATGGCATATCATTGTAAAATGAATGTATGTAATGATCTTATTGTAATATCTTTTAGGTGGCTGACCTAATTGATTTAGGCCTTAGGGTTGGTATAAAATGATGTAAGATCTCATTGTAGATCATGGAGAATATGTGTTGTGGTCTTGGATTATAATATCATATGTGAAGGAGATTTGGTTGATCATAGGTGATTGAATTAGGATCAAGGAAGAGGTCAAAGGCCTTCGGTATTGAGCTTAACTAGGACTGTAATCAGACATGGTAGATGCTATCTCTGGCAGTTTATTATTCTGGATTGTTGTACATTTATCTTGAGGTGGTTGTAACCTCTTTGTAGTCAGTGAGACTCTTTTTTAATGAGCAGTAGGCTCTAGGCAGTGTTCCTTCCTACATGTGCAGGCCCCTCATTGTATCACATACTTTCTGCAGAATTATCATCTTACTATGGGTAGGCTTCCCACTGTGTTTTTTCCCTTTCCAGGTTTTCCACATACAAATCATGGTGTTATTTGGTATGGTTGCATTGTGTTGAATATCTGTTTCATTGTTAAGTTTTATTGCTTACTGGTATTTGTTATTGCTATTCGGATACTTAATGTTTATGTGATTTGGTTAAAGGTTATTAAGTGAATAATTGATATAATATGTCAACAACTGATTCACGCCCCCCTCTTAGTTGTTCACTAGTTATCTTAAAAAATCTTATGGCAACTAATAGTTCAAGTTCATCTAGTTCATCTAGTTCATTTGGAGCTATCTTTTGGAGAGATATTCCTAGGCTTGATGAAACAAATTACACAATATGGAAGATTCAGATGGAGACTCATCTAAGATGTCTCCATAAGGAGATTTGGGAGATCACACATAATGGTGCTACACCTCATAATCTGGCATCTAGAAACCCTCCTCTAGAAAACATGGCTAAGGAGTTTTAGAATTATTATTGAGCAAGAGAAGCCCTCTTGAGTGCACTTCCTGATCAGCAAATAATGGGATTAATTGACAAATCATCTAGAAAGGCTATATGGGATAAACTGGAGACTCTTAATCAAGGTGAACCTACTTTGAAGATGTCATGCCCAAACTTTTGGGCACAAACGGGGTAAATTTTTTTTAAAAAAACTTAATCTAATAACACTAAATTTATTAAATAACGCATTAACACAACACTAAATTTGCTAAAAGATCCGAACTAATAAGTTTAGTCTTAACTATGTTGTTGAATTAATCTAACAATTAAATCAGTTAGGAGAAAATATTCTAGAATTCAAAAGGACTATTAATTCTCCAAAAGAGTTATTATTTTATCTCTTCAATTAATTAATATATAGACTCAATTACACAAAAGCTCCCAATTAAATTGGCAAGAGATATTCTAATCTCAAATAACTTTTTAATTACTCAAAGCGTCAATTATATTAAAACTTGTATTTAGACTGTTACAACCTAGCATTAAATAAGCGATAAATATAATGCATTTGAAATTCGTCTAGGGGTAAGATGACCTCAAAAGTTTTAGCTTTCTAAACTCTTAATGTTGACCAAATCAATAAACCCCTAAGGCCAAAAAATTAGCAAGGCACTCATTAATATAGATAATAAATTATAACCCCTTTAGTTTACAATTTAAACCCATTAAAATAAATATATATATTTATATTTATATATATATTTTTTCTCTTACATTCTTATAAGCTTTTACATAGCATCTATGCAATATAAAACTATATTCCTAATTAAGAGAATGCCTTAACTAAGTTCACTATTTTGTAAATATAATAAAAGTATTCATCTATTAGTGCCCATATAAAATTTATTAACTTTAAAGGATTTAATTGTAACTTATTAATGTTCTAAAAACAATACATGGGATACCCTATTCAAATTTGAATAGGGTTTCTCCCCCCTTTTATTTTTATTTATCTTAATTCTTTTTATATTCAAGTGAACCCTAATTTTCTTTTTGGTAACTACCCACACATATTTTTTTTTATAACACACTATATTGTGTTTTGCCCTAACCCAAAATTTGGGTTAGGGCATGTATGTCTGTGTGTGCTTTGTGCAAGGGCAAGAGGGTCGACGGCCATGGAAGGACACAGGGACTATGATTTTCGTAGTGGAGGCGGAGTTTACCACGACACGGGGGGAGTTGACTGCGCAGGGCACCACGGGGCTTGTAGACCACCATAGTGGTGCCTTGGCAACATTGTGGGTTGTGCCACGCAGTGGCACCGTGGCGTCTCTGTGGGACGCGGCCCGCAGTGGCGGCCAAGGCCGCCCCTGCGGTCCACGGCCCGCAGCGGCACGGTGGGCACCTCTGTGTGCCTCGGCCCAAAGTGGCGCATCGGTGCCTTTGTGGCTCACGACCATAGGGGACCTGCGCCGCCCAGGCCTCCCGCTCGGGGAGAGTTCAAGCCCAATGTTTTTTTATAATTTTTTTTTTTTAAAAAGAAACAAAAAACAATGCATATATATATATATATATATTTATATATATTTACATATATATATATATATTTACATATTTACATATATATATATTTACATATATATATATATATCCCTTTTTGCTTTCTTGGGGATTATAATGGTAGGAGGAAAAATAAGCTTACCTAACAGTGACATTATTATTATTATTATTTTTTTTAAAAGATTAGTATTCTCATAAATTATATATATATATATATATATATATATATATATATATATATATATATATATATATGTAGTGGTAAATATAAACACACTTTAGCTTGCTGTAAATTCTTTTATCTTTTTAACTCATGCAGCAACTGATAAAACATTGACAGCAGGAAATAGATGAGATTTTATTTCTTTTAATAAGCCAATATGTATGCTTTAAATTCTGCTGTTATTTTTTTTTTGTAAATCAAATCTAATAATTTCCCTAGCACACTTCAAGGGAAAATGCCATTCTTTTTTATTGATTTAAGAGTTCTACTTATTTCTTTCTTATCTTAAAAAACATTAACAACAAGCTCTAATCTTTATATTTTTCCTTTTTAAGTCTTAGATTCTAACTTTAGAAATGGTTCACTAATTAGATTTATTTTTTTGCAGTTAATAAAATGACAGAAAGTAGTAATTTATAACAGCAACTACATTAGCCTAGAAAACATGTAAAAGCAACTTAAAGATAGGTAGATTAAACCTATTTAACACAATTTGTATTTGTATTTAGCTCAAGGAGCCTATATGCATGCTAATCCCATTTTCATAATTGTATTTGCATGAGGAAATAAAAGAACTTTAAATTTCAAAAATAACATGAATGCAACAACTTTATTTTTGGTAACCATAGGACTTAATAAAACTTATGCATTTCTTTTTTGCAAAAATAACTAAGTAGAATCATGCATTCCTTTAAGCATTTTTAGAATATAATGTAGATGACATTACAAATGGGTTTGAAACCCTAATAGTCTCTCCTTTCCATTGAATAAGAACTTAAAATAAAATACATACATTTCTTTGCTTTTGGAAAATAAATACAACATTTGGCTTTTCTTTACAAAGCTACAACATAAATACATCTTTTTTTCTTCTAATCTTTTCTGCAACTCAAGTAAAAACCAGCAACTAATTTCTTTATTTTTCCTTCCCATCCCAAGCAACCTGCAAATAGAACAAAATGCTTGACCATGGAGTGCTCACCTTTGAGCTTAGGCTTACTAGAAGCCACCCCCAAGATTGGAGAACCAACCACTAGATGGGTCACACACATACAACCATAACAAGCAAAGAGGTAAACACACAACAAACAATTTTCCCAACCAAGGCTACACTTCACCACAACTTGTGATGATTTCTGCACGGGTGGAAGTGGACCAAATACCATTGGGGAGACTGCAAGCATGGAACCTCTAAAGCCACCTCATGGCAACCAAATACAACAAAATACATCCCCACATCCTTATGCCCCCCCAAAGGCATATAAGCCATATCTTCTCTCCTCATGACCCCCAAATGCATACATAAGGCTATGCAGCAAGGGTCACAAAGAACACCCTTGGGATCACTCTCCATAAAGGAGAGCCTCTCACCCAAGGCTGTCATACTTCTTCCACCCCAAGACCATCCTACTCTCTCAAGAGTAGAAGGCCTTGGACACTCCCAATACAAGAAAAGTATAAAAAGAAACAAAGGGAAAAATTACATTTTCTTCCACAAAGAAAAATACATATAAAAAACTTTTTCCATACAAGCATTTCTTCAAACATACATACACAACATAAACAAAAGGAGAGTAAGAACCAACCTTAATCTGCCCAAAGGTTTTGATAGATTTAGTTTGGGATGAGCAGCCCAAATCCACACAATCTCTTCACCAACACTTGGCCAAAAATTCTATCCTACAACTATTCTTCAAAATTTGCATGATCTGCAACAATGGAGAGTAGGTGATTAACTCACTAAGTCCCTAATCCTTGCCTAAGAAGGCCTCTCTCACTCTTCCCAACCCCTTGGATAGAGTGAGAGTTCCCATTGGTTGGTCTTCCCAACCTCTTACATGTTGCTAAAACTGGAAAGAGAAAAGGTAAGAGAGGATGGGGAAGAGAGTCTAACACCAAAAGGGAAGGTTGTCTATCCTAGGAGGAACCTTCTAACTTGAATTTTCGCTCACCTTGGAAAAACCACTTTTTGAGGTGACTAAACAGTCACATGGGAGTAGTCACATGTTTAAAAATACCCCTAACCCACAGGTATACCCTTTGGACCTTTTGAAAAGCCCAAAAACTAACCCTAGGAGTCCATTTGACCCCTTAGAAACCCAACTGAAGTTAACCCACGGGTTAAACTTGAGTTGACCACTCCCAAGACTCCCTACCCAAGGCAAATTTGGGACCACACTCAAATGTTTGAAATGGCTTTGGTAGAAACAAACTCCCTCCAAGAGACAAGTCAAAATCAATGACACTAATCAGCACATGTGTAAAGTGACACAATAAAATACATTATAAAAATCACACATGGAATTTGTCTCTTGTTGGATTACACAAATTAATAAAAATCAATTTAACACACATGCACCATTTACTTTCACAAATAAAATATGATACAAATGGGGTGTTGTCTCTCCAAATAGACAACCCCTGGCATTACAAATGTACATAGGTCTAGATTTGGTTCTCCATATTATTTCCATGGTCACATGGATAATTTTCCTGTCCATCTCAATTAACACATTATTAATTCAAATAACCATAAATATATTATTAAACACATGAATTCTAATACACATCAAACACTCATACAATTGACAGTAATAAATCAATATCTCATATATCCCAATTGATCCACATAAGCAATTATCATAATCCTTGAAATTGATCCATTCATATTATAAGCATCCTATTTCTATCATCATAATGAAGTCCTGCAAATCCAATAATGGCATACATCATCTCAAAGTAATTCTATGCTAGCATCATATAAAGTTTCATATCCATAATTGCATAAAAATGAAGTATCAATATACGTCAATGTTATCCAAATCAGGGAATCATATAAGTTCTAAATCCATAATGCATAAAAATAAAGCATCCATAGTAGTCTCATCATGAAAATAATAGAAATGCTAGGATGAGTCGGGGTAGGGCCTCATACCTTCCACCTCTAGGCATGAACTTCCTCCTGGAGTTCATAAAATAGTTGGGGGTACTGTGATCTCATACGTGTTGCATCCTCCCATGAAGCTGTAACCTCATCATAGCAATCCCACTGGACCCTAACCTGGTCCATCTGTCAACCTTGAAGGGCCAATGTACGGCATGCCAAAATGTGAATGGGCTCCAAAGCTAGCTGCCCATCTGACTCCACCTGCAATGTATCCCAATCTAGAATATGAGACTCATCATATATATATTTCCTCAAAACTGAAACATGAAACACATCATGGATGCACGATAGGCTAGGTGGCAATGCTAAATGATAGGCAATTGGTCCTGTCCTCTCAAGGATCTCAAATGGTCCTACAAATCAAGGTGTGAGCTTAGAACCCTTTCCATAATGGATTGGACTCTTATGCGGTCGCACTCTCAAGAAAACTCTATCTCCAACCAAGTAGCTATGATCTATCCTCTTCGCATCTGCATACTTCTTTTGTCTATCCTATGCCTCTCTAAGACGCTGCCTAATCAAATCCACCTACTGCTCCATATCCCCAACTATCTCAGGGCCAATAGCAACTCTATCCTCTATGCAGTCCCAACTCAATGGTGTCCTACAAGGTCTGCCATATAGTGCCTGATAGGGTGGCATCCCCAAAGATGTGTGATGCCCATTGTTATAGGAAAACTCCACTAAGGGAAGGTACTCTTCCCATCTGGTCTACTGATCCATGACGTACATGTGAAGTATATCCTCTAACACTTGATTAACCCTCTTTGTCTGACCATCCATCTCTGGATGATAGGCTGTACTGAAATTGAGCTTGGTACCCATAGCTGCCTATAATGCCTTCCAAAAGGAAGAACTGAAGAGGGAATCCTTGTCAGAAATGATCTTGCGTGGAATGCCATGAAGTCTAAAAATGTCTCACAAGAACACTTGTGCTACTACTGGTGCTGTGAAGGTAGTACGAACTGGTGAAAAGTGGGCCACTTTGGTCAACTTGTCAACCATTACCAAGATGGCATCATGGCGATGAGATGACATAGGGAGACCAATGATGAAATCCATGGATATAGTACCCCACTTCCACTCTAGTATAGCATGAGATTGGAGCAACCCACCTTGACTCTTTGACACTCGAGGCATCGGGCTACCAACTCAGCAATAAGCTGCCGCATTCCTGGCCAATAATATAACTGGCTCAAGTCTGCATGCATCTTCTTAACTCCGAGATGTGCTGCATAAGGAGCTCTATGAGCCTCTATGATAATGAACTCTCACAATCCCCTGGAAGAAGGTACATAGATGCGCCCTCTATGGCGTAATAATCCATCGGTCTCTAAGGAATAATCCACATATTTCCCTTCTAAAGTTTCCTGAGATTGTATAGCTTGGAAAACCTCTAAATACCATCCATCTTCTGGCAACCGCTGCATTATTTGATCTCTCAAATCCGTGCCCATAGATATGGTGTATACCTCATGATGTCTCCTACTCAAAGCATCTATGACTACATTTTCTTTCCCTTTGATGTAGTGAACGTCAAAATCATACTGGCACAAGAATTCCATCCATCTCCTCTGACATGCATTAAGATTCGGCTGAGTGAATATGTACTGAAGGCTCTGATGGTTTGAATGTAGCTCAAAATGATGACCCAATAGGAAGTGTCTCCACCTCATAAGTGCATGCACTACTGCTGCAAGCTCAAGGTCATGAGTAGGGTAATTAAGCTTGTGAGTCTTAAGTTTCCTAGACTCAAAAGCTATAGCTCTACCATCTTGCATAAGGACTGCTCCTAAACCCTCTAGGGAAGCATCTATACAAACCATGAAGTTAGCTGAGGGATCTGGCACTACAAGGATAGGTGTGCTAGTAAGTGCCTTCTTAAGTTCCTGAAAGGCCTTCTCGCATTTCTCCGTCCACTCAAATTTCTTCCCTTTATGCTAAAGAGAAGTAATAGGATGAGCGACTTTAGAGAATCCCTCAACAAAACATCGATAATAACCTTCTAAGCCCATGAAGCTCCTGACCTCTGTCACACTGGTTGGCACTGGCCAATCCATAATGGCTCTGATCTTTGATGGGTCAACTGAGATCCCATCACCGGATATAACATGACCAAGGTACTTGACCTCTGTTCTAAAGAAAGAACACTTCGACAAACTGCCATACAACTGATTATCCCTCAAACACTGCAAAACCTATCTTAGGTGCTCCTCATGCTCCTTCTCATCCCATGAATATACCAATATGTCGTCAAGAAACACAATCATAAAATGGTCAAGGAATGTGCGGAATACCCCATTCATGAGACTCATGAAAATAATTGGGGCATTCGTAAGACCGAATGGAACCACGGTGAACTCATAGTAGCCATATCTAATGCGAAATGCGGTCTTGTGGATGTCGCTATCCACTATCCTCAACTGATGGTACCCTGACTTCAGATCAATTTTGGAAAATACTTTGGCACCCTGAAGTTGGTTGAATAAATCATCGATCCTGGGCAAAGGATATCGGTTCTTGATGGTTACTTTGTTCAACTAATGGTAATCCATGCATAAACAGAGAGATCTATCCTTCTTCTTCATGAAGATGACTGGTGCACCCCAAGGGGATACACTAGGATGAATGTGGCCCTTCTCTAGAAGTTCCTCAAGCTACATCTTGAGCTCATTAAGCTCATTTGTGGTCATCCTATATGGTTCTCTTGAAACTGGCTTGGCTCCTGGCACAAGGTCTATAGGAAAATCAATCTCTCTATGGGGCAGCATATCGGGTAACTCTGAAGGAAATACGTTTAAAAATCCCTTAAGGATAGGATGGTCATCAATAGATGGTTCCTTTTCTTCTTCTTCTCCTCTATCACTAATGGTGATGGAAAATAACTGACATCCCTTTCACATGCTCCGCTTAAGCTGCATTGTGGAAATCATATGAAGAGACATGGGTCTCTGAATTCTAGTGATTACTATGGAAGAACCATGATCATCCTCACACTTGATCTTTTTCAGGTGATAATCCATCTTGGCTCCATGGGCATAAAGCCAATCCATGCCAAGTACGATGCCATATGATCTGAGTGGTGTAACTCTAAGGTCTACTAAAGTGGTGATATTACTAATCTGAAGCTGACATCCCCTAACCTCTAATTCCACTGACACTCTAGCCCCTGAAGCTAGCTCCACTTCCCAACTGACCTCTTGTCTAATTGTCACTAGCCCGCAACGCTCCACAACCAATGGAGATATAAAAGAGTCAGTAGCTCCTGAATCAAATAATATAGATACACTGCTACCTCTGATCATACTTACAACCTCAATAATCGTGGCCTGATGCTCTGCCTGGTGATTGTCAACTGCTGCGAAGACCCAATGGGACTTGCCCATTTCCCCAATTGTCAGCTCTGATGCTGCCATCCTCTAACTACCTGCCATCTAACCTTGAGGACACTCTCTCACCATTTGTCCCATGGCTCCACATGTGAAGCAAGTGCCACGTGTCTGAAACTACACGCCCTATGGTCTAGAGAAAGACTGTCCCCTTGTCCTACTAGAACCACTGTACCCACCCCTTGAGGACTATTGAGTCCTCACCAAAGGTGTGTAATGAGATCGCTAATCTTACCTCTGACCCTGTGACTGCCACTGCTTGGGCTTTATGCCCTGCTGACTCTGCGAAGGCCTCTACCTCTGGTTCTGTTGTGACTATTGTAGAGGAGGGGGTTTGGAGAACCCTGATGTGTGTCTATTGTTACCCTTCCAATGGTGTTTCTGAAACCCGTAAGTCTGGGGTGTAGGGTTACAGTTCTGGGACTAATCCCTCGAGTCCTGAGGTCTGACCTAAATCTCCTCTGCTATCAAAGCCTTCTCCATAGCAACTCAAAGGCTCCCTGGAGTGGCCATCCTCACCGATCCTACTATGCTGGCATTCAGCCCTTTGATAAATCGGTTGACGAGAAGCTTCTTGTATTTCAGGTAGTCCACGTATGGTAAGAGCTTGAAAAACTTGCTCTCATACTGGGTCACTGAAAGACCCTTCTGCTAGAGGTCATGGAACTCATCCACCCTACGCTGTTTGTAGTGCTCTGATAAGTACCTCTCCCTGAATCTCTCTGTGAAAATCTCCCATGTGAGAGTATCTGCCACTAAGCCACACTTATATTCCTCCTGTCTCCTCCATGTGGAGGTCATTCCTCTCAATAGGTGGACTACTACACATTCCTTTAGATTGCTCTCGTAGGAGCACAATGCAAAGCACCTATCCAGGCTCAAAAGCCATGCCTTTACTTCTACCCCTTCAGTAGATCCCCCAAAAGATGGTGGCTGTAGGTGCATAACCTCTCTGATTAGATCCCCTAGATCCTAACATGCCCTCTCATAATACACTGGTGCTACTACTGGAGGTGGTGCTGGTAGGTGAATGGACTTGGGCTCATGCCCTTCCTGACTCTTTACGGGATTAGGAGGTGGACTCATACACTGTTCCCATTCTACTATTCTATGGCTCCCTGAGTTCTGGTTTTCAACATGATGATCCACTGTCGGAAGCCTATCCTGGACTATGCCAATCAGGTTCTATAGAGCTAACAAGATGTCTCAGTTCGGGTCAATCGGCCATTCAGGAGGAGCCTCTGGGTTCCCTTCTGAGACTAATTCCTCCCTATCAACCTCTTCGTGTGCCATGCGTTCACGCCTAGGGCCTCTACCACATTTGCGAGCTTGTTGTGTAGTTGGAGGCATCCTTATAAGAAAATAAAATAAAATGACATAATTAAACAATTTTTCAGAGAAAGATTTAATTTATTACAAATTAACTATAATAAAAAATAAATAAATAAATAAATATAATTTAGTTAATTAAATAATTAAAGTGAAACGTAATGGAGAAAGGTTCCTAGTGTTGGAAACCTAGCTCTGATACCAAAATGTCATGCCCAAACTTTTGGCCACAAACGGGGTAAATTTTTTTTAAAAAAACTTAATCTAATAACACTAAATTTATTAAATAATGCATTAACACAACACAAAATTTGGTAAAAGATCCGAACTAATAAGTTTAGTCTTAACTATGTTGTTGAATTAATCTAACAATTAAATCAGTTAGGAGAAAATATTCTAGAATTCAAAAGGACTATTAATTCTCCAAAAGAGTTATTATTTTATTTCTTCAATTAATTAATATATAGACTCAATTACACAAAAGCTCCCAATTAAATTGGTAAGAGATATTCTAATCTTAAATAACTTTTTAATTACTCAAAGCGTCAATTATATTAAAACTTGTATTTAGACTGTTACAACCTAGCATTAAATAAGCGATAAATATAATGCATTTGAAATTCGTCTAGGGGTAAAATGACCTCAAAAGTTTTAGCTTTCTAAACTCTTAATGTTGACCAAATCAATAAACCCCTAAGGCCAAAATATTAGCAAGGCACTCATTAATACAGATAATAAATTATGACCCCTTTAGTTTACAATTTAAACCCATTAAAATAAATATATATATTTATATTTATATTTTTTTTTTCTCTTAGATTCTTATAAGCTTTTACATAGCATCTATGCAATATAAAACTATATTCCTAATTAAGAGAATGCCTTAAATAAGTTCACTATTTTGTAAATATAATTAAAGTATTCATCTATTAGTGCCCATATAAAATTTATTAACTTTAAAGGATTTAATTGTAACCTATTAATGTTCTAAAAAAAATACATGGGATACCCTACTCAAATTTGAATAGGGTTTTTCCCCCCTTTTCTTTTTATTTATCTTAATTCTTTTTATATTCAAGTGAACCCTAAGTTTCTTTTTGGTAACTACCCACACATATTTTTTCTTATAACACACTATATTGTGTTTTTCCCTAACCCAAAATTTGGGTTAGGGCATGTATGTCTGTGTGTGTTTTGTGTAGGGGCAAGAGGGTCGGCGGCCATGGAAGGACATAGGGACTGTGATTTTTGTAGTGGAGGTGGAGTATACCACGGCACGGGGGGGTTGACTGCACAGGGCACCGCAGGGCTTGCTGACCACCGCAGTGGTGCCTTGGCACCACTGCGGGTCGCGCCATGCAGCGATGCTGCGACGTCTCTGTGGGACGCGGTCCGCAGTGGTGACCAAGGCTGCCCCCGCAGTCCACGGCCCACAGCGGCGCTATGGCCGCCTCTGTGTGCCTTGGCCCACAGTGGCGCCTCAGTGCCTCTGTGGGTCATGGCCACAGGGGACCCGCACCGCCCAGGCATCCCGCCCGGGGAGAGTTCAAGCCTAATGTTTTTTTATAATTTTTTTTTTTAAAAAAGAAACAAAAAACAATGCATCTCTATATATATATATCACTTTTTGCTTTCTTGGGGATATCTAATGGTAGTAGGAAAAATAAGCTTACCCAACAGTGACATTATTATTATTTTTTTTTTTTTAAATATTAGTATTTTCATAGATTATATATATATATATGTAGTGGTAAATATAAACACACTTTAGCTTGTTGTAAATTCTTTTATCTTTTTAACTCATGCAACAACAAATAAAACATTGACAGTAGGAAATAGATGAGATTTTATTTCTTTTAATAAGTCAATATGTATGCTTTAAATTCTGTTGTTATTTTTTTTTTGTAAATCAAATCTAATAATTTCCCTAGCACACTTCAATGGAAAATGCCATTCTTTTTTATTGATTTAAGCATTATGTTTATTTCTTTCTTATCTAAAAAAACATTAACAGCAAGCTCTAATCTATATATTTTTCCTTTTTAAGTCTTAGATTCTAACTTTAGAAATGGTTCACTAATTAGATTAATTTTTCTGGAGTTAATAAAATGACAGAAAGTAGTAATTTATAACAACAACTACATTAGCCTAGAAAACATGTAAAATCAACTTAAAGATAGGTAGATTAAACCTATTTAACACAATTTGTATTTGTATTTAGCTCAAGGGGCCTATATGCATGCTATTCCCATTTCCATAATTTTATTTGCATGAGGAAATAAAAGAACTTTAAATTTCAAAAATAACATGAATGCAACAACTTTATTTTTGGTAACCATAGGACTGAATAAAACTTATGCATTTCATTTTTGCAAAAATAACCAAGTAGAATCATGCATTCCTTTAAGCATTTTTATAATACAATGTAGATGACATTACAAGTGGGTTTGAAACCCTACTAGTCTCTTCTTTCCATTGAATAAGAACTTAAAATAAATTACATACATTTCTTTGCTTTTGGAAAATAAATACAACATTTGGCTTTTCTTTACAAAGCTACAACATTAATACATTTTTTCTTTTTCTAATCTTTTCTGCAACTCAAGTAAAAACCAGCAACTAATTTCTTTCTTTTTCCTTCCCATCCCAAGCAACTTGTAAATAGAACAAAAGGCTTGACCATGGAGTGCTCATGTCCCAGCCTAGGCTTACTAGAAGCCACCCCCAAGCTTGGAGAACCAAGCACTAGATGGGTCACACATATACAACCACAACAAGCAAAGAGGTAAACACACAACAAACAATTTTCCCAACCAAGGCTACACTTCACCACAACTTGTGATGATTTTTCCACAAGTGGAAGTGGACCAAATACCATTGGGGAGACTGCAAGCATGGAACCTCTCAAGCCACCTCATGACAACCAAATACAACAAAATACATCCCCACATCCTTATGCCCCCCCAAAGGCATATAAGCCATATCTTCTCTCCTCATGACCCCCAAATGCATACACAAGGCTATGCAGCAAGGGTCACAAAGAACACCCTTGATCACTCTCCATAAAGAAGAGCCTCTCACCCAAGGCTGTCATACTTCTTCCACCCCAAGACCATCCTACTCTCCCAAGAGTAGAAGGCCTTGGACACTCCCAATACAAGAAAAGCATAAAAAGAAACAAAGGGAAAAATTACATTTTCTTCCACAAAGCAAAATACATATAAACAACTTTTTCCATACAAGCATTTCTTCAAACATACATACACAACATAAACAAAAGGAGAGTAAGAACCAACCTTAATTTGCCTAAAGGTTTCGATAGATTTAGTTGGGGATGAGCAGCCCAAATCCACACAATCTCTTCACCAACACTTGGCCAAAAATTCTATCCTACAACTATTCTTCAAAATTTGCATGATCTCCAACAATGGAGAGTGGGTGATTAACTCACTAAGTCCCTAATCCTTTCCTAAGAAGGCCTCTCTCACTCTTCCCAACCCCTTGGATAGAGTGAGAGTTCCCATTGGTTGGTCTTCCCAACCTCTTACATGTTGCTAAAACTAGAAAGAGAAAAGCTAAGAGAGGATGGGGAAGAGAGTCTGACACCAAAACGGAAGGTTGTCTATCCTAGGAGGAACTTTCTAAGTTGAATTTTCGCTCACCTTGGAAAAACCACTTTTTGAGGTGACTAAACAGTCACATGGGAGTAGTCACATGTTTAAAAATACCCCTAACCCATAGGTATACCCTTTGGACCTTTGGAAAAGCCCTAAAACTAACCCTAGGAGTCCATTTGACCCCTTAGAAACCCAACTGAAGTTAACCCACGGGTCAAACTTGAGTTGACCACTCCCAAGACTCCCTACCCAAGGCAAATTTGGGACCACACTCAAATATTTTAAATGGCTTTGGTAGAAACAAACTCCCTCCAGGAGACAAGTCAAAATGAATGACACTAATCAGCACATGTGTAAAGTGACACAATAAAATACATTATAAAAATCACACATGGAATTTGTCTCTTGTTGGATTACACAAATTAATAAAAATCAATTTAACACACATGCATCATTTACTTTCACAAATAAAATATGATACAAACGGGGTGTTGTCTCTCCAAATAGACAACCCCTGGCATTACAAATGTACATAGGTCTAGGTTTGGTTCTCCATATTATTTCCATGGTCACATGGATAATTTTCCTATGCATCTCAATTAACACATTAGTAATTCCAAATAACCACAAATATATTATTAAACACATGAATTTGAATACACATCAAACACTCATACAATTGATAGTAATAAATCAATATCTCATATATCCCAATTGATCCACATAAGCAATTATCATAATCCTCGAAATTGATCCATTCATATTATAAGCATCCTATTTCTATCATCATAGTGAAGTCCTGCAAATCCAATAGTGGCATACATCATCTCAAAGTAATTCTATGCTAGCATCATATAAAGTTTCATATCCATAATTGCATAAAAATGGAGCATCAATATATGTCAATGTTATCCAAATTAGGGAATCATATAAGTTCTAAATCCATAATGCATAAAAATAAAGCATCCATAATAGTCTCATCATGAAAATAATAGAAATGCCAGGATGAGTCAGGGTAGGGCCTCACAGAAGATTACTAAACTTGATGGTTATCAAGTGAGATATTAAAATTTGAAGATGGAAGAAGATGAAAGGATTACTCCATTCATGGAAAGCATAAATGATATTGTTATGGGAATTAAGTGTTGTGGGGGAACTCAGAGTGAAGATGAAATTGTTTCAAAAGTTCTGAGAGCCCTACCACCTACTTACAAGATGAAGGCTAGTGCAATTAATTGTTGTAAATTGACATGCATTTGATTAATTTTGTTGTCATTGATGGCAACAAGATCAGATGGAAGTTATATACCGGCATTATGAGGCATTTACTGGAAAACACCAGCATTGGCGTATTGAGGATTACATAGGCATCGACATTGACACCAGCATCAAGTACTTAAAGGAAGCCAACATCAAGGAAGCTTTATTTAGAAAATCATACTGTAATTATTGTCGAAGCCAATATTTAATATCTTTTGTAATGTATTGTAATCTGACATAAGACATATTGTTTGTACTAGGTATATAGGTCGGTCTGTTAGATCATTTTGAAAAATGTGACATGTGAGAATATAGCAGAACTGTATAATGCAAAGTATATGTATGTAGATCATTTGTATGTGAATGTTATATCATGCAATGATATTTAGATAGTTTGGAAAGCATTCTTGGAGGAGAAGAGATACCAGTAGTAGTGTTTAGGGTTTATGAACTAGTACAGAGTAGAGCTATAACTGGAACTCTATTTGGCATAGAAGATGCATTTTTGAATTTATTTTCATTATTTTACTTCAATAGAAGCTTGTATTCAATGAGACTCTTTAGTGATGAGAAGTGTGCTCTAGGTAATGTGCCTTCCTTCATGTGTAGGCCCCCATTATATGTAATATACTTTCATATGGCTAGTGAACAGATATTGTGGGTCACAAATCCCACCGTGGTTTTTACTCTTTGAGGTTTTCCACGTATAAATTCTATGTGTTATGGTATTCATTTATGTGGATGGTTTATTTGCTTCAAGTTATATGTTTATTTGTTTACTAGTTTATATGTGTATGGTATAAAAGGATAAAATATTATCTTACCGACAGAATACTTATTCACCCCCCCTCTCTATGTTCTTGGATCCCAACAATTAGTATCAAAGCCTGGTACCTCAGAAGAAGTTTAACAGCTTGAGGAAGATCCTGAAGCCAAAATCTTTGAACATAACTAGGGAAAAGCAACTTGACATGGCTCTTGAGGATTATGATGCTAAAAGGATGAAGAACTTGAAATTGCAAGATGAATTGAATGCTACAAATGAATTCATTATTATCCTGTAAGAAAGATTATCATCTGCTCAAGCCAAGAGAAAGGAACTTTTGTAAAACCCGAATGATGAAGAAAAAATGTACTTAAGGAACAATGTCAAAAATTAAGTCAAGCAAACATGCTCATGAAGAATGAAATAAAAGATCTGACTATGAGGTTATCAAAAGATATTGAAGACAAAAAGAAGAAGGAAGATAATCTTTTTATATCTCTAAAGAACAAATTTGATGAATGTGGCAGATTGACTCATGAGAATAATCGGTTGAGAACTGATTTGGCACACTCCCAAAATAATGAACAAGAACTCGAAAGACAAATAACTACTCTGAGAGATGATTTGACTACTGCAAGTGAGTATAAAGAAAAATTCAGAATTAGTGCTGCACAGTTGGATGACTTATTGAAAAGACAAAGGTAGATTGATGATTCTAGAGGACTTGGATTTGTACAAAGTGAAAGCTTTGGTACTGCAAATGAAGATCAGACAACTGGTATGTAGAACTCATCAGAATAGAGGAAACCGGTAAGGCAATCTAATGCTTATAAATTAAATGGTAGATATTCTGTTTGCAACAAATTTAGCAATATGGCTAAACAATGTAGAAATAAAGTAAATAAAAACTACAATTCTATTCCCAGTCAATGCACAAATTGCAAGAAATATGGTCATAGGTCAGAAGATTACAGAATGAATGTCAAATGTCATGCATGTTGAAAGTTTGGAAATTTTGCTAATCATTATAGGTCAAGGAATGACACCGGATATGTCAAAGCAATTCAAAAGAACAATGTTACATGTTATGCATGCAACAAAATAGGTCATATTGCTAAGTATTGTAGAAGAAAAACCCAACTGATTAGCAATGATAAAGATAATGAGAAAGGAAAGAAGAAGGTAGATGAAATACAACAAGATCACACTAGGAGATGGGTTAGAAAGTCTAAAGAACCAAGTGGAAATACAACAATGCTGGTAACTCAACCCGTAGAATAGAGCATTCCTGCACCGATAGGAAATTCCACTGGTAACTAAGGCATAGACCTTAGGGATTGGAAAATTCATTGCAAATATTGCTTATTCCCCTGGAGGAGATTGGAAGAGATATAGAGAGTTGAGTTCATCATTGTTGAAAGTTCACCCAGCATAAGACTGTGAAACTGACATCTGGTAGGGTACATCATGAAGCATTTATGATAGAGAAATATTAGGGTTTTATTCGCTAATAAAAAGGGAAATTGAATTCATTTTCACTCACCCAGAATTCAAGCATTCAGAGAAAAGTAAAGGCAAATTTTAGGCAAATTAAGAGCGAGCAAAGGCATTCTGAAAGGATTTTGAGCAGTTATCTAAGAAGCACTAAATCTTCCACCGGTGTTCACTTTTAGGTATTCTTCAAAAATGGCATCTGGATATTCATCTCCTACTTTCATTGCAAATACCACCATTGTTGAAGTTAAGGATAAGTTGAGGCTTGTATTCAAGGAGCTTCCCCTGATTGCTAAGAAAGAAGACTCCATGGGAACATTTTCTAGGGTTCATGATGGCATGATGTATGTTGAAGATGTGAGGGCATACATTCACTGCACCTTGGAGGATCTAGGCATAGAGGAAATAAAAGGCATGTATCAATCCATGATACTGGGAAGCTTCAAAACCATCAAGCTGAGATACAAAGCAATTGAGGATCTAGGGTTCATCAATATTCTATACATACCAGAATTCAAAGATGAGATCATCTAATACATTTTGAGTAGGGTTCACAACGAGTTCATCTAGATGGTTTGGCCTTACATGATCACCAAGTAGGCTATTCAAGTAGTCATTGACTTACCCAAAGTTGGACAAGAACTTGGAAAGAAAAATTCCAACACTGAGGTTGAGAAACTCACCGGTGCAACTCCTGATAGCAGATCAATGAGGATCAACACAATCACTGACAATGATGTGAAATTTGCAAGCATGATAATAGGTTATAAGGTAACTCAATCTAATCTATTGAATTTTGTTGCTAATTCTTGCATTCATGCTTCATATTAGATGCTGAGGAATAATGCAAAATATGATTTATGTGAATGTTTGAGGAGTGAATTAATATTGAACCTTGGAAAGATCAAGGGAGTTAAGAAATAAACTTTTAGATATGGAAATTTGATTTACTTCATGAATGAGCTACCCATTCTACTAAAGAATCATTGGGCCCATGACATACCAGTAGGTATGCAGATCAAGGAAGCAATTACCAATCCTTGTACTGATAGAGATGAGAAACTTTGGGGTTATTTCAAAATATTCCAAGAAAACATGAAGTAGTGGGAGAGGTTATCAAAGGACAATGTGGAGAAGTACTCCACTGATATGTGTTTCATGGTGAAGACCAATGAAACCCTCATGGAAGGAGTTTAACCAAGGACCATATGGGTTATAGAACTTGGATATGAGGTGGATGATAACATTCTGGACCTCTATGCAAAAATACAACTAGATACCGCATTGGATGACAAAACAGAGCATTTTGGCATGATAGAAGAGAAGGGCATTGAAGTCAAAACTTACTTCAATAGGAAGAGAAGAGAAAATAAAATAGACAAGATGTCTACATAAATATAGGATGTAATTCATAAGATAGACACTCAACTAGATTCTAGATCCAAACTGGTAGCAAAACCAACAATGGCTAGGACTGCAGAAGTAAAGAAGCTTGAAGCTTACATTTCTACCATCACTTCTGATTCTGACCCTGAGGACAATGAACCTCTATCTTTCAAAAGGGTACAAAGGAAGAAAGTATATCAACCACCAGTAGAGAAGAAGGTGGATCCTAGGAGGAGACTTGTTAGAAAGGCAACTAAACCTACTGCACTGCCACCTCTGGCAAGGAAGCCTATACAAAAGAGAAAACCAGTTACATCTACTTTGGCAACCACAAGCAAAAAGAAGAAGCATCATGATATTGAGTCCGATATGACCAAAATGACCCATGCTGAATTAATTGATGAAATTACAAAGGATGGAATGATAAAAAATGTATCCATTTATTATGAATATTTAGAGGATGATGAGAAAAATGAGATTGAAGAGGCAATTTTGTTATACATGGATATATATAAGAAAGCCTTAGTAGAAATTTTGAAGGAAATTCCTCTATCACTATACAAAAAATTAGATGCTAGAAGACTGGATGCAATAAAGAGCGACAGAGAAATTAAGGAAGTAGAAATTTTGGAAATGTGTGGTTCAATAAACAATGAGGAAATGAAAAGATGCATAGATATTGCAAACAAAACAATATTTAGTAGCAAACCCCGAAAAATAAGCCTAATGATGGGCAGAGTTAATGAGGTGATAAATGAGACCAGTAAGGGTTGGACCAAATTATTCGAGAAGAATCCATATTTTCTTACATCTCATGAAGAGTTTGTTAAGGTAACAACTTCCACCATTCCAGATAAATCAAAAGGGAAAGGTATTGTGGGAAGTTCAACTCCAATTTTGACTAAACCGGCAGTAACTATAGATATACAGACACAACCAACAGTAAAGGAAAGTGTACAGTCTATACCGGTACAAACTATTTTTGAGCAAGGCAATATACAAGATACTATGAATATTATGGATAATACTCCACCAACAGTAACTGACACTGCACCAAGTGGTGAAGCCACCAGTGCTAAAGAAAATAAGGTAAAGGGAATTGAGTCTACATCGACAGTTCATATTGATTCCCCAGCAAAGGTTTTGGCAATTGACACTTCTCAAGATGAGAAGAAACCAGTCATTGAGATGAGTCCAACTGAGTTAATGATGATGGCTACTCAAAAATTATTAAAGGAGGGATTCACAGATAAGGGAATAATAGATCAATCAATTAGAGTATTGCATAAATTAATCCATGATTGTTAGATTGGGAATGAAGCAAGCCCTTCCGACAAGCTTAAAACACTAATAGAGTACATATCTAACAATTTTCAATCACTGCAGCAGATATCAAACCGACATGCATTAGAAAGATTTACTGTGGCTAAGAAAGTTGCCTTTGACCAAATCACCTGCCCCCCTCTCAGTTGTCTTCTGGTTATTTGAACTGTCTAAAATTCTCAATGTTCCTTTTCCTTTTATCTTGATGGAGGATTTGTCACCGAATCTAACTGAACTACCATTCTAATCTTCAAGTTTAATAAACTTCTCCTTATCTCCTATCATGTGATTGGAGCACCCAGGGTTGACAACCCATACATTTTTCCTCTCCGCATGCAGTGTTGTTTACATAATTAGACGATTCATTTTTGTCATTTTGCTTTTCTATCCACACTTGGTTTCTTTTCTCATCTCTGTTGTTGCACTCTGATCAGATGTGATTTTTGGTTCCATAGTTGACGTCTTTTTATGTTTAGCAACTCTTAATTTTCAATGCTTTTCTATGTGTCCATAGTTTTGACAGTAGTAGTGTTTTACATTTTTATTGAATGATGAAACAAAGGGGTTGCCATTTGACTAAAATGTTTGTTTTTTCTACACTCATAGCTCTTATGACCAAATTCATTACACTGATAGCACATACCACTCATATATTTTAGGATAGAAAAAGGATTCTTATTTTCATAGTTTGGAGCAGGTCTAAGCATGAGTCTACAATCTGAAATTTTACGTCCATATGCATTACATTTGTAGAAATAAATATGAAATTGAGAAACATACTAGTTATTATTGTTGAAATGGTTCCACATTATCTTTCTTGGAGCATTATATCTCAATATTCTAACCTTCTTCCTCATGTCCTTAACCTTGGTGAAGTTATCATCATTCAACTTGGCCTTTCCATTTGGATCAACATGATGGTTTCATGTAGAAGCAACATTTTCCTTCTTTTGGAATAACAACATGTGTCTTTAGCTCTCAGTAGTAATATTTATGTGTATTTTCTTTCTTGGAGCATTGCTAATAGTAAAGGTTTGTACATCATCATTCTAACTTGAAGATACAAAATGTATATTCTTGTTTGATGAATCCATACTGGTTGAACATTGTCCAACCTCATATCCTATGCCCATAGAATCTTTTTAATGTTTTTGCTTCTTTAAAATATCTTCCAATGCATGTGTGCTACTTTCACACTTCATCCTCAACTTGAGATCTTCCTTGCATCTGTCAAGCTCTTTCTTGAGATTTACAACTTCATCTTCCAGTTTTTGATATTCCTTTTCTTTGGCTTCCAATTTTGATTGTATTACCTCACTCATTCTCTTGGCTTCTTCTAGATGAGTTGTTAAGATGCTAATATTCATTTAAGACTCTTCAAGTCTCATGCTCAACTGATTTTGTTCCTTTATTGCTGACTTTTTGTATTTTGTATATTCTTTCCTTATGTTGGCTACTTCTTCAAGAGCACATATTAACTCTGCTTCAAGATCAACCTCAACATCAACATCATCTTCCTTGCTGTCATTTAAATTTTCATATTGAGCTCCATTTTTCTCCCCATCAAGGACCTATTGAGCCATAAAGAGATTAGTTTGTTTTTCTTCTTCACTGCAATCCTTAGCTAGCTTAGTTTCATCATTAGAGGCTTCACTATCAACTATGTAAAGAATTTTTTTCTTTTAAAAATTCCTTCTGCTAGGTTTATACAACTTTTTACTTGTATCCTTGACATTACCCTCACTATTATCTTCCTTCTTCTTATACAAACACTTAGTAGAAAAATGTCCTATTTTTGCACAGTCAAAATGTTTAAAGGGAACATTTCCTCTATAGTTATCTAATCCTTTCTTTAATTACCGTACAAAGTTGGATTCAACACCATGAAAAAGGTCCTATTTTTGCATAGTCAAAATGTTTGAAGGGAAGCTTTCCTCTATAGTTACCTAATCCTTTCTTTAATTACCATACAAAGTTGGCTTCAACACCATCTAATTCTTTATCATCTACACTACTTGTAGCCTCTTTTCCTTTCTTCTCTGAGGTGAAGGTAGCTTCTTTATTGGAGGGTTTGACACCTAGAGTTCTCATTTCATATGTAGATAATAAATCAAAGATTTCATCCATGGAGAAAGTTTTCAGGTCTTTAGCTTCTTAAATAGAAGATAATTTTGTGTCATACTTTGTTGTCAATGATCTCAACACTTTATTGACTATAACTTTGTCTGGAACATCCTATCCTAATCCTCTTATAGCATTAACAATTTTATCCATTCTTTGAAGATAATCAACAATATTTTCTTCCTCCTTCATCTTCAGTCCTTCAAACCAACCATGAACATTTTATAGTTTGGCCTCCTTTACCTTTATATCTCCTCCATATATTCATTGCATCTTGTCCAATGTTTCTTTTACAAAAGTGCAATGCATAGCCTTGACAAAATTTGTACCATATAGGCCACTCAATATTGCATTCTTTTCTTCAGCATTGTACTCATATTCTCTTTTTAAATCTGGATCTATAAGAGGAGTTTGAGGAATGGTATAGTTATTTTTAATTGATATTCAAACATCAAAACCTAGGGAGGATAAATAGGTTCCCATTCTTCTACTCTGAAAGGCATAGTTTGTGCCATCAAACATTGGTGCTTTATTAGAGGAGGATTTATTCCTAGCCATAGTGTTCACAAACCAAAATCTATCCAAGCAAGAGAAACCTTTTCAAATAGTGAACTTGGCTTTGATACCAATTGAAGAAACACAAATGTACCACTAAGAGGGGGGTGAATCAGTGGTAAAAAACTTGAATTTTATAAAAGATCAAAGCTCTACTAATAGAGGTCAAGCAACTATAAGAAAAGAGATTAAACTAATCTTCACACACACACATAGAAGGCAAACCCATAACACTAGATATACGAGGAAAACCCATGATGGGAAAAAACTCAGTGATAAATATTGCTAGAGTCTACTGCTCTAATCTAGCCTCACAAGTAAAAGTTTGAATACACATTTATGGGAACCATCCCTTGATCTGAGCTCCCACTCAGATGATTACACCAAAGAAATATTATAGCTACAAGCTGAGTACCTTGTTACAGATGATGTTTTGTAACTCAGTGTGTTTTCTACACCTGAGAATGGCTCAGATCTTCTCTGCTCATAGGCTTCGTTCTATACTCTCTGGTCTTTGGTAGTAACCCCTATCCTCTACATTTTGTCCTCTTCTTGTCTCTACACCCAACTCACTGATTTTTGGACTATGTAATTCTCCTTTTCTAATTCACTTTGTGTGTATAACCTTATGGGTTCTCTGCACCTTACTTTTTTCCTCTTCACCCCTATTTTCTTCTCCCTCTACTCTTAGGTCTCTGCATTATGCTCTAATCTCTTCATCCTTTGTTGTCTCTCTTCATTTTTCTTATAGTGGATTACTTCCTATGTTTTCGACACCCTTTTTGCTGCCTTCTACACTTTACATTTTTCTTTTCTGCACACTCTATACAACATTCATGTCTCTATTTTTTTTTAACACATACCTCAACACACTCATCAATCTCATTTTCAACATCTCTTTCTCTATCACTAGCTAACTTTCCTATCAGGGGCTGAAAACTAAATTCTCATCGTGATGTCGAAGTATATTTGATATTTTGCATCTGCTCTATAGACTAATCAACTGCCATTATTGATTGTATCTTGTCCTTCTTTAAACATTCTCTATGTTTAGATTACTATATTTAGTAATCTTCACCTCCCCACTACTTTCACATCTTGTCAATTACAAGTTTTCTGATCTTCTCATGGTTGCGATATCTAAATGACTCGAGATATTTTCAACTTCTTGAGTTGCTCAACTGATCATTTATGTGTTCTCCGAGCATAATTATTTAATGAAACCACCTTCCTTAATTATTTCTTCCTTTGGCGATCAAATTTTATCAAATGGGTAGCAACCATTTCCTGTCAGCAATATCTGATTTTTATTATATATGACACATCCTCAACATCTCCCATTGAGCCATCAGGTCAAATATCCACATGGGCCACTTTCATTTTGGCTTTCATTTGTGTGGTGGAAAAAACATTGGGTATACTGTAACATTTATTTGAAGCCTTATCACATGCCCATATACCCACAAACAACAAGGCTGAGGTGGGGTCCACCTATTTCTTTCTTACCACACAATCGTCACCAGTTTGGTCGAAGTGGGGTCCACCCTCCTGATCAATGGCTATCATTGCACCTCACATTCCTTAGTTCCAAATCTACTTGATCAATCTTATTTTAAACATCAAGTCTCACTTATATCTTAAGGGGCCCTACCCTTTGCTTTATTGATCTATCATCATTTGATGAAAGTGTAACTTATTTAGTCCTCATTGTCATCAAGTCTCATTCCACTTGATCTCTGATCCCCAATAGTGTTGTGTAAATGGGCCCCTCACAAGTCTCATATCAATCAATCGCACTCTAGGGATCTTTCCACACACACGTTCAATTGTTCCATGGTTCTTAAAGAGAATAATAGACCTATTCTCTAATGATAGTAGCTCCATGATCTGCAACTTATGTAGTGACGTCAAAATAGTACCAATTCATAATAATTTCAAAGGATCCCTAGTGGTTCCAAAAAAGACATCTCTTGCAAATTCACGAAGACCATGGAAATAATCATGTTGTGTTATCTATAATTCTTTTTGCCAGCCATCTTTGGTCAATGCATACATGTTGAACAATGTGTTGGAACCCTAAAATTTGCAATTTTTAGAATTCCAAATTCCAAGACAAGGAGAAAGAAAAATTCTAAATACACACACACACACACACACACACACACACATATATATTGAATAGGTACAAGTAATATATTTAATATTTGTTGCACAATATGAAACCATAACATAAACACAATAATGGACATAAAAAATGGAGTGTGAAGCACCAAAGGGGGTATTTACATCATTTAAAGACCATTTATCCATTATATACCCATAAAATAGCCTTAAAATACCTCTAATATGCCCAAACAACTTGTAAAGTGACAATTAATTACATAAACTAAGGCAATTTCGGGATTTGGAATTATTTTTATTTAAAAGGGGGGTGTCTTTTCACCCAAAGGGGTATGAAAACCATTCAAACACATATATATGTGTTGTGTAAAATGTAAAAAAAAAAGAGAGCATAGAGATACAAGAGGTGGAGGCAATTTTGTACTTTTAAACTTTTTATCAAAAATAACCAGTTGCATTTTCTTTCTCATATGTGTTGAGAGTTAACATATTTTTAGAAGGCAGTTGCTTGTGATATTATCTAAAGGAGATAAGGTTATTTGTGTTCTTCCAGTGAAATTTTGTGTTTCATATTGTAGATTTGGATAAAAAAAGATTTAGTTGTGAATTGTAATTGTTCCATATATTTCTTCCTTGGATGGTCTCTTAAAGTTAGGGTTAAATTCATTCAAGCGGTTTACAATATAGACATTGAAGTAGAGCTCATAAGAAATAGTAACTGACAGACTTGCCGAGAGGGGGTGGGTTTAAAAACTGTCTCATAAATTTACACAATAAGTCTTGATGAAATATAAGACTCTATAGCCCAAATAAGAGGAAAGGCACTAATCATTTGTAAACAAACCCTTTAACCATACCAGTTACCCTTTAATTTTAAGCATTAGGATTAGTAGAGTAGGTATAGTAGGTAATTTAGCCAAAGTGTAATATATATACTTTTGTAAGATACATAGATCAATACACACATTTGAAATCGGTCTGTTTAAGAAACTTATGCCATTCTAAGACTAGGAGATATCAGATTAAGACACTAAATCTGCTATAAAAGGCATTGGTTGAAGGAACAACTAGTGAGTAGGTATACCTGCCTAGGTCCTGTAGAGCCTAAAGTGAGAGAGTTAGTAACCAAATAGGTTCACTCTATAAGTTGGCCAAGTCAATTGGAGGGTTTGATCATAGGAGTTGGTATTTCCTTAGAACCTATCCAATCTGTTGATTTGAGACCCAACACAATGAAACAATGACCACCCTCTATTTCTATTTTCACATGTGGTGATAAACACACTATGTAGTTGACATGAAAAATGTCTCATGCATTAATTCCAATGCCTAAATCAGCAATTCTCCCCTTGCATCCTGAAATTGAATCAACTCTGCATCTATGTATGTTGACATCAATGCCAACTCAATGCCAACAATTTGCTCTCTTTGGTTTTGAACCTTGTGTTAAATGTCTGAATAATATTTTTCCTGTTGTCCTGAGATAAGGGACTACATACCATATCTAATGCTCATGTCTAGATTTTAGACTCTTTCCTTATTGCTTATTTTAGTTAAGTAGCCAATAACTCCACTAGAATTTTATTAGCAACATCATTAACATTATTGTTGAAAGTGATTGAGTACTCGACAATGACCTCTATTGTTACCTTGTCTACCAAAGGGGCACCCTTATAAAATTTTGTAGATACCTCCAAAGAATCGTGCTGATAGGTAGCATTCACCAAGTTGTTAAGGTCAAGAGGTTGATGATCCGTATCGACTAGAGGTATATCAAAATTATTCTTCTTTCCTTTAACCTTTTCCTTCTTCTCTTTTTTATTTTTCTTTTCTTGCTTCTCATCTACTTCCTTGTCCTTCTTCTTCCTAGAAAGGGTCTCTACTAGGGAGACCATTGTTCTTGTCTTTTGAGTGAGAGGTACATCATATTTTAAATCCACATCATCCTTCTCTTCATATCAAATCCTTCTAAACATATTTATTATTACAAACTTTTTGTTTTGTTCTTCTTCATCTACGTTGTTTCCTAACTCCTCAACAATTATCTCCAAACCTATTTTTTCTCTTGTGGTCTTTTATTTTTATCTTTGGTCCTTCTCACTTGAGACAACCCTCATAAGGTTTTCAAAGGAACCAATATCCAGTGAAGGGGATGTAGATGTTGACCTATTTCTCCCCTATTCTTGTTTACCAAAAGCCTCAACCACCTTGGGTAGGTTAATCTTTTTATACAAAATTTTCATTCTTTTAGGATTTGTTTGCTCAAAATTCTTCAATATCATCATATTTAAGATCTCAACAGAATTCCTAAACCTTTCTTCCTATAGATCTACTGATAAATGCAACAATGTATTAGTGATCTTCTCAACATACTCCTTAGATATCTCATATGTTAGCTCCGACAACTAAGAAATCCTTGTCTCTACAACTTCTATGTAGCAACAGTCCTTTTTGACTAGAAATGTGATTTCATTCTTGTACTTTCAGACCAATCCACCAAGGATTCTTTCTCCATTTCACATCTTATCTTGAATTTTTTTGGCCCAACCCAAACATGTGGTATTGTAGGCCTTTGTATCCTTATTGAAACTCCTAATATGTTATTTTATTTATACTTATATAGGGGTGAACTTGTTCGATACTTCTAACTCCCAATAAGTGTTGGGAAAATGGTGTCTCAACCTTTCATGTACATGAGGTTACTATTTATAGTAAGTTTTTGTTTGAGCATGAAATGGTGTGAAATTATCCCCAATGCTTTAGATTGGCTAGATAAGCATTTCGATAAATTTTTCGTTGCAAGATCATAGCTAGTTTTGAAGATATTAAAGTTTTCATTTTTGAAGGGTGTGATGAAAGGTTTAAATTTAATTTTGAGGACATTAGACCCTTTGAAATGCCTTGAAAAATGGGTGTAACTGGTGTAAAATTTTACAAAGTGATAGAGCACTTCACAATCTTTCTAGCGCATCAAATTATTCGTCAATCGAACACCCGATTCACAAGTTATGGCCTCTAAAAGTTTGGACTCTTGAAATAGAAAATATAAAATGTATTGGACACATAAATTGGCTATAAAAGGAGAAACACATGTTGATGTGTATTTTGACACATCATAGGGTATCTATAATAGAGATAAGGTTGGCTCTACTTTATTGGATGGTTTTAGCCCATGTTTTTGTAATACCGTTTGACAGTTTCTTGTATTGTATCTCCTATATATGAGGTGTGTGAGATAGAGGTTGTTTGTAAAGGTTATAGCTATTAAGTTACCTCTAAATATTTGATTAGTGGCACTCACGTGAATATATTTCTCTACAAGTATATTATAATCTATTATCGATTGTTGAATAATATAATGAGTTGCTTTTGGAATGTGGGGTTTTTCTCCCGAAAGGGTTTTCCTCACATAAATCATTGTATTGTGGTATGTATGTTATTATGTCTATTTATGTTAAGTTTCTATAATTATTGTAATGAACTATAAATTTTTGGCATTACCCTCCTCTCAAGGTTAGTGTAGGAATTTGTTCTACTAAACTTCCTTACAAGTGTTATCAAAGCCTGATCACCTTGGGTTTTAGTTGTGGGTTTTTGGATTTTTTTGAACTAATCCAGATTTGAGTGGGAGCTTGTGTAGAGAATACATTTTGATCTTGTTGTAGAAATTTTCAAATGGAAAATTAATTAGGGATAATAGAGGTGGAGAAATTTTCTGGAAGTAATTTTGAGATGTGGAAGCTGAAGATGGAAGGTCTGCTAATAGATCAAAATCTGTGGAATGTTGTTGATGTGAATGTCTCAAGACCCTGAGGAACTATTACGAATACTTAGTATGATCTTATGGACCAAAAAATCCAAGGGTCTAATTAGATTGTTCTTGGTAGACTCTTTCCTAATTAATGTCCATAAAGAGAACTCTACAAATAAGCTATGGTCTAAGCTTGCTGAAATATATCAAGCGAAATCTTTATTGAATCAGATTTCCTTAAGGAAGAAATTATATTCCTTGAGAATGGAAGAGGGTGGATGAATTACAGACCACCTAGAAGAATTTAATATATTGGTGGCTCAATTGGTATCCATTAGTGTTAAGATGGACGAAGAGAAATCCTAGATCTTGCTTTGTTCTTTTCTTGATTTATGGGATTCTCTTGTTATGGCTATCATTAGTACTTCTATTGTTTTGAATTATGAATATGTGGTGGGTTCCATACTTGGTGAGGAGATGCAAAGGGAATTATCCATTAGTTTGAAGGAATTCCTTACTATTTGTGGAAGACCTAAAAAAAAAGGCAAGAATAATGAGAAGTGCAATAAGTCCAAATCTAGAGGGAGATCGAAATCTCCTAGAAAGTCCAAAGTCATATGCTGGAATTGCGGTAATTCAGGTCATATCCATAAGGATTGCAAAGAGTAAAAGAAGAATAAAAAGAATATGTTTAATTCTAATTCCAAGTCCAAGAAGGAAGAGGGTGATGCATTCATTGTAGCATTGGCTACTCATGCAAGTAATGATGCATGGTTAATTAAATCCGGTGCATCTTTACAAATGACTTCCAATAGAGATTAGTTTTCTAAATATGAAGCATTTAATGGAGGTAAGGAATACTTGGGTGATGATTCACATTTAGATATTGTTGGTCATGGTAAAGTTAGAATCAGGTTTCCTGATGGTAGAATAAAAAGGATTAGCAGTGTGTTGCATATCCCTAGGTTAAAATGAAATTTATTATCTATGAGAAAACTAATAGATGCGGGTCTGTAGGTAGTCTTTTTTTATGCAAGATGTAATATGATTAAGGGTATTATGGTGATTTCTAAAGGTGTCATGTTCAATAATTTCTATAAGCTAGAGGCATACACTATTGAGTGTAATAGCACTTTTGTAAAAACTAAATCTATGGATACTTCATCAAAAGATTTGAGGGTTTCACCTTCAGCGGATGGACATGGCTTTTGGGTACCTAAGGGTTCTCTTTCTTTTGAAGAAAACTTACCTATAAAGAAGACTATGTTATGACACTAGAGACTTGGCCACATTGGAGAAAAGGGTCTAAGGACCTTGAAAAATAAAAACCTTGTTGAATGTTTAAATGATTGTAATCTTGAATTTTATTTCTATCTTTACATTTATGGAAAATAAAACCGTGTTCAGTTCTGCTTGAGTTCTCATAAATCTTGTGGTGTTTTGGATCTTATCTATTCTGATGTGTTTGATCTTGTAGATGTTCCTTCTATTGGAAAATCCACATATTATGGTTCATTTATTGATGATTTTAGTAGAAGGACATGGGTATACTTTCTATAGAGTAAATTTGTTGTTTTAAGTCATTTTAAAGAATTTAAAGAAATGGTTGAGTTGCAAACTAGAAATAAAATTAAATGTTTGAGGGATAATAATGTTTTTAAATTTTTCTCTAATGATTTTGTAAAGATTACAACATTAATAGACGAAAGAAAAATTTGTATTCTCCACAAAAAAATGGAGTTGTAGAAAGAATGAATAGGACATTGATGGAGAAGGCTAGGAGTATGATGAGTGATGTTGGTATAGAAAAAATGTTTTGGGCTGAAGTTGTTGTCACTACATGCTATCTAATTAATAGGTCTCCTACATCAACTCTTATTGATAAGAAGCCTATGGAAGCATGGTCATGTCACAAGCCTTCATTGAGACATCTTAGAGTTTTTGGTTGCGAGGCATATGCACATGTACCAAAGGAGAAGTGAAAAAAGTTGGAGAATAATGTTGTGAAATATATCTTCATCGACTATAGTTATGGTGTGAAAGGATACAAGATTTGGGACCCTGTTGTACAAAAGGTAATTCATAGTAGAAGTATTATTGTTTAGATAAATTAAGTCTCCTTCTCTTACATTGCACCCAAAATGGACTAAACAAGAAGATGTGATTCGATTCTCTTCTACGCCTTAAAGAGTTGAATCGAGACCACTTGAGAGGCAAGTATGTGTGTGAAAAAGTGAAATAAGGTCTGATAGCTGTAGGCACAACACTTCAATTAAGTCATTACATGTATGGTTAGTAAATCAATAATCAATAAATAATAAACTATAACAAAGAGACTAATTTCCTTCTAAAAGATGCGATTATAACATTGCTCTCAGATTTTTATAAGCAATGCCAGTGACTAGACTACACCAAGATGAAGGATTTAATCTATATGAGCATGATAGTTAAGCTATATGGATGCAAGATGGATGAATAATTCAAGAAATAGTGATTCAAGCAATATGGATAAAAGCTAAATTAAGATGCAATAATCTCAAAAAGCAAGAACAATATCTTCAATGACTCCAAAGCAAAATCAGCATAATAATAATCTCCAAGGTGTTTCTCAAATATCTCTAGGGTGATTTGAATGAGAGTTGAAGGTTGAATTTATAGAGAATTAACAAGAGAGATCAAGAAAAAGAACAATTTAGAATTAATTGAAATAATTGAGAAACTAGGTTTAGTTAACCTTGAGATAGATTCCAATTATAGTTTAATTGAAATGCATTTAGGTAAGAAGTTCAAGTTGCATTAGAAATAAGAATTAATTAATTCCATGCATTTGTGATAAAAATAGATAATTCTTTGATTTATTCAAGAAAAGAGTCTTTCCAATGCAATTTAACTTCTTTTTCTCAAACGTTGTGAGTTCCAATTTTAGAGAAAGGTTAATTTCCTTTTAATTGTTTTTCTGATTTCAAGTTCTCAATTTAGAAGAAAGAAATAATATCTCAAGTTTGATTTCTCTCTTAATTTAATTCTTTTATTTTATTTTCAATTTAACTCTTGCTTTGTGATTAATTCCTCTTTTGTAATAAATTGATTCTTTTTTTGCATGATTAAATGGAAAATTTATTAATTAATTAAATATGCTAGGATATTTAATAAATTAAATAGGATAATTGATCAAAATGATTCTCTTGGAATGATTCAATTAATTAAATAAATATTTAATTAATATTGAGTAATTCATTTGCCATGTAATATTTGATGATTAAAGAATTAATTAATGTGCTCAAGATTGATTTAATTGCCTTTGGTTAGGACCTTGGTGATGTTGTCGAGATTAGGGGCTTGTGGTTTAGATGACCATTTTTAGGGTATTACAACAAGAAGTTGAGGAGAGCTCATCTAGCTCTGAATTTTTAGAAGAGGAAGAAGAACCTTCAACTCAGCTTGTTCAAAGGTCTACAAGACATAGAAAACCACTTGAAAGGTATTCACCTAATGATTAGAGATGTATTTTCTCTTTGAATACTAATGTGGATAAACCTAGATCTATATAAGAGGCATTAGGTATGAGTGATAAAAATTCTTAGATGATACTAAGGAAGAAAAAATGACATCTTTGAAAATAATGATACATGGGATCTTGTACTATTGCTTGAAGGAGAGAAACCTATTGGTTGTAAATGGGTGTTCAAGAAAAACATTGGTTCAGATGGAAGTATTGAGAAGTGTAAAGCAAGACTCGTTACAAAAGGCCACTCTCAGGTTGAGGGTGTTGATAATGGCAAGATATTTTCTCTTGTTGCTAAAATGACATCCATTAGATTTTTTCTTTCTATCACTATTGTTTATGATTTAAAGGTTGAGAAAATGAATGTGAAAATTGCTTCCATTCATGGTGATTTGGAGGAAGATATTTATATGACACAACCAAAGAACTATGTGGTGAAAGCTAAAAGTAATTTGGTCTGTAAATTAAAGAAATATGTGTATGTCCTCAAACAAAGTCTTAGGATGTGGTACCATATATTTGATACATATGTGTTGAGTTTGGAATTTGAATGTTCTAAATTAGATCACTGTGTTTATTATAAATTTGATGGTGATAATTTTGTATACATTGCACTATATGTTGATGATATGCTATTCATTGGTAAAGGGAAAAGTATGATTTCAAAACTAAAGTCTCAACTTGGTATTAAATTTGAAATGAAATATCTTGGGATATAAATTAGAAGAGATAGAGTGAACAAAAAACTATGGCTAGGCTAGAGTAAGTATGTGAATTTAGTTTTACAAAGGTTCAACATGTAGGATTTTAAAGCATTGTGTGTTCCCTCTATAGTTGATATAAAATTATCTATTTTAGATTGTCCTACATCTCCATCAAAGATGGAAAACATGAGTAGAGTGCCTTACCAGAGTGCAGTTGGAAGTTTGATGTATGCTATGGTATGTACTAGACCAGACATTACCCAAGTAGTGGGCGTTCTTTCTAGATATATGTCTAATCCTGATAGAGTTCATTGGGATGCAGTCAAAAGAGTCTTCGAATATTTGAAGGGTACCTCTGAGTATTCTTTGTGCTATCATGATAATTTTGTTAGAGACATGATTTCCTTTGATATTCATGGTTATGTGGATTCAAAATAGGCAAGTGATATTGATAGCAGAAGATCCACCAGTGCTTATATGTTTACTTTATTTGGTTGTGCAATTAGTTGGATGAGTAAGCGACAGGTTATAGTTTCTTTATCCACTACAAAACAAGAGTATATGGAAACTACTCATGCTTGTAAATAATCCATTTGGCTTAAAAGACTGTGTTTAGATATTGGAATAAAGTAAGGTATAACAATAGTCTATTGTGATAGTCAGAGTGTGATCTACCTATCTCAGAACCCGACATTTCATGCCCAGACCAAGCACATTGATGTTCAATATCATTTTGTTAGAGATATGGTTGAAGATGATAGGGTGAAGCTAGTTAAGGTAGAAAATTTGATAAATGTTGCATATTCTTTAACTAAGACTATGAGTACAAGAAGTTCAGATGATGTCATAAATTTATTGTGTTGATACTCCCTTTTCTCTTGCAAGGTGTTTGATAAGTGGAGAATGTCGGAAAAATAGTGTCTCAACCTTGCATTTACATGAGGTTACTATTTATAGTATGCTTTTATTTGAGAAAAAAAAGGTGTGAAATTCTCCCCAAAGTTTTGGATTGGCTAGATATGCATGTCGACAAATTTTCATCACAAGATCATATCTAGTTTTGAATATATTAAAGTTCTCATTTTTGAAGGGTGCGATTAAAGGTTTAAATTTAATTTTGAGGACTTTAGATCCTCCAAAATGCCTTGAAAAGTAGGCTTAACCAGAATAGAGGGATATGTTGTGATAAAGCACTTTGCAAGCATTCCAATGCATCAAATAGTTCATCAATAAGACACTCAGTTCACAAGTTATGGCCTCTGAAAGTTTGGACTCCTTAAATAGGAAATATAAAATGAATCAGACACATAAATGAGCTATAAAAGGGAGGAACATGTGTTGATGTGTGTTTTGACATGTCATAGGGCATCTAGAGTGGAGTTAAGGCCAACTCTATTTATTGGGTGGTTTTAACCCATGGTTTTGTAATACCGTTTGACAATTTCTTGTATTGTATCTAATATATATGAGGTGTGTGAAATAGAAGTTGTGTGTAAGAGTCTTATGGCTATTGAGTTACCTCTAAATCTCTGATTAGTGGTACTCCTATTAAGAGATTTCTTTGCAAGTATATTGTAATCTGTTAATGATTTCTCAATATATATTGAGCTACTTTTGGAGTGTGGGGTTTTTCTCCTGAAAGGGTTTTCCTCACGTAAATCACTGTGTTGTGGTATGCATGTTATTATGTCTATTTTTGTTAAGTTTTTGTAACTATTGTAATGATTTGTAAAAGTATTTGCATTACCCTCCTCTCAAGTTTAGTGTAGAAAGTTATTGTGCTACTTAACTTCCTTACAATAAGATCATTCATAAACATAAATGTTAAACAAATTATCAATGAACCATACCTGAATGAATACTTGGTGTTCTTCTTCCTCTTTAAATTTTCCAAAAGTTGTTATCTTAGAAGATCACAGAGATCAAACTTATCTCCCTTGATTACCATTTGAAAAGTAGAGTGTATTGCAATGGTGGTGGTAAAATCCTCATAGTTTTGATAATAAATTGTGTATGCCAAACCCTTAGTTATATAGCCAACAATCAAATCAGTGATGTCCTCAACAATCATTTCCCATAGAATTTCCATTGGTTATTTGAGTCACTATATCATTCTTCAACATTTTAAGGACAAGAAGTGTACTGGAGGTCCACAACCCTATCAAATCCCTAATTGGATCCTTCATGATTTTGTATGGGTGATATATAATTATAGTGTCTCTCTAGATTTAGCTCAAGATGATCTCAATCTATGCATGATCATAGATAAAATTAGGAAACTCCTTCCAAATGTTTAACCCTAGATCTCTAGAATATTCTTATATTGGTGCTTGAAATTCATTAGGTTATCTTCTATTTGCTACTTCTATAGACCATTGAACTTCATGTGGCTAACCTTAGTGAGGAGCACATGAATATAACTCATAACATCATTTGTGTATATTACATCCAATGGTACCTTTTAAAATGCTCCTTCCTTATCATTTTTCATCACCACAATAATAGGTGTAGCCATTTGAATCAACAAGAAAAATTGATAACACAAGATTGTAGAATACCTCTAATCACATTGTCGCTAGGATTTACACAAAAAATATTCTTTCACAGACTATATCTATCAAATTTTTTAGATCACAAGTGTTAAAAATATATTCAAAAACTCAATTTATCTATTAACTTCAACTATTTAGAGTTTAAAATTGAATTCACTTGACCATTAGACACCAAAAAGATATGATAGAGATCACAAATACTTCCACAAATCACCCCAGAGAATTGAAAACTCTATAAATTCTTCCATAATATCTATCATGCTGAAAATAATCTATCATCCTAACAATAAGAGGGTTCTTAAGGTCTTCAATCAAATCTCCCCCTTAGATAATGCACTTTATCTAGTTTCCTAAAGAAGCATCTACACCACCAATAGTTATAGACCCATCCATTGTCTTTCCTTTTACATTCTCATTAGATTTCTTCACCCATGTCTTCTACATCTTCACCTTTATATCATTGATATCAATCTTGTTGTTTGGAACATAGGTCTTTTCATTCTTTCCTCTAAAGAACCTAGCAACGTGTCCTAATTTTTTACAATTGTAACAAGTTGGACCTTATTGAAAACCACTTTCATTCCTTATGACATTAGATCTACGTTCAAAAACCTTGTGCCCATATTTTTTTCATGCATAACTATCTATTGAAATAGATAACATTTCTACCATAGTTTGTATTCACATATCCATTCCATATAATTTTACATATACATTCATATGCCTTATGTCGTAACTTATTGAAAGCATAACATTGTCATTAAATGATAAAGATCTGATATGACTCCTATAGTCACTAGATCTATGTCCAAACTTATTTCATATAAAAAAATTACCATTTTTATGGATAATACCCGGTTCGAATACGAGGAGGTTTCTTGAAATTATTGTTAATTCAAACTTGAGTGAAACCTTTTTGATCTTCATTAGTATTTCTTGATTCATCCGTGACCTTTTCCTTTCCTTGTCATATTTTTGGGGAGTTTTAGAGAATTCTCCTTTGTCAAAACCAAGACTACCTTCATCCTTAGATGGTTTTTGATCACTTAACTTCTCATTAAGTAGATCATGACAACCACCTTTGAGCTTCAAGTTATTATCAATTTATTTTTTCTACTATTTCAACTCTTTTCTCAACATGACTACTTCTTCTTCAAGATTAGTCCATTCTCTATATTTGATATGTATCTTTGTTTCAAGAGCATAAATGGTCTTCTTTCCTACTTGAATTTGTCTTTTCAAATGGACAACATGTTCTTGTTTCTTAATTTTTTTCTAATAATATTCTAGATTAGATAGAGATAGTCTTAATTCTCCTTAAAGATCTACTATTGCATCATTATCCCAATCATGTGACTCCATAGCATCAAAATCTTTAGATTCAAATAGTGTTCAAATACCAGACCTACCTTAGCTATTAGACTATTTATTTAGGAACCTTTGTCTGATACCAATTGGTGAAAACTTATTAATTCTAAGAGGGGGGCGAATAAACATATATTAAAACTTAGCCATTCATTTACCATTAATTCCAAATATCACATGTACAAAAGTAAACAATTGAAAACAAAAGGATCAATCACATAAGGCCAATATTTTATATGGAAAACCCAATAAAATAAAAACCATAGTGAGAACTATCTCACTATATGAAAACTATTTACAAAGTTTTAGGCGCTAGGTCAAAGAAGCTCACTATTCTTGATGTTGACTTGTATCCTAAGGCACACAAGTTTAGGGAGAGATAAAATGGACTTGAAAAATTTGAAGATCACTTCTGCAAGGTAAGATACAACAGATTTAATTATAAAGAGTAATTGTTATTGAATTGAGTAGAAGTGCATCCTTTGAAATGTTGAGTATAGTTCAGTTGGAATCCAAGAACACTGAGAGGGGGGTGAATTAGTGTTCTACCAGAATATAAGATTTTAGCCTTATCAAAACATTCATTCATTAGTCAATAAACATAAATACATGTAATTGAAAAAAATAATGCAATCACATAAATGAACACCATAACATAGAGAATTTATACATAGAAAACCTCAATGAGGAAAAACCACGATGGGATTTGTGACCCCTAATATCATTTCCTTAGCCATATGAAGAGATGCTACATATAATAGGAGCCTGCACATGTAGAAAGGCACACTGCCTAGAGAACACTACTCATCACCAAGATCTCATTGACTAAAATCACTTTCTAATACAAACCAACAAAATGGAACTCATATAATGCATCTTATATGCCTGATTGAGTTCTGGTTAAGGCTCTGACTGTTCTGGTTCTTAAACCCTAAACCCTTTCCAGTATAACATACAACTTATGAGTACCTTAGAAATCATCTATATATCATTACAGAATATTTCTTTCATATACAAATGATCTCACATACATAAAATTTGCATATCAGATCTTATCATGAATGTTATATCTTAAATGACCTAATAGACTAACTTATATACCCTTACAAACATTTATGCCATATGTCAGCTTGCATACAAAATGATAATACATGTTATCTCATTACAAATATATATGAATTATAAAATGCTCTGTCGGATACTACCCTTTGTTAGATCTCCAAGTGATGTCGGCTTCCCATACTAGTACCTAGTTTGCTAGTTACCTTGAAATCCTTGATGTGTTTGTTGAATGCCGGGGAACCAAAATATGTTTCCAATGTTGACATCAATGACAACATAAGAAACCGAATGAGTGTCAATTGCCAACAATCTCCCTCTTTGGCATTGATGGCAACACTCATGTGAAAAATGGTTTCAATCTGCCTTGTCGATCTTGGAATGTGATATAGATCCCCCTGAGATATATATGCCATCTAAAATCTGATCCATACATATTTCTCCTTCTATTTTTCACATACATCACTCCGCCTTTGGTATCAATGCCAAAAAACTGGTACAAAGAATGAATAAATCAGTGAAATTCTGTATAGGGGAATGTCTCCTGAAATACTTACTAGAGTTGAATGAGCTAGAAGATCTCCGGGTAAGCATTCTTCAAAAACTCCAAGTATGTGTCGCAATTGGATTTGAATGTCCCTGAAATTGACATAGGTCCATTTAGGGCATATGCATGAGATTCTTTCTCCTTGAGTTTTGTCATTGTGGGCTTTCCCATCATATCTATACACTCCTTCTTATGTACATACAATGTGTCCAACTGGGGACTCACTAACCCTTGAAGCTCCTTAGCTCTCTGTATGATTTTGTCTTTATCTCTTTCAAGAGTTGAGATTTGGAATTCTAATAAGAAAATTTGACCATCTACAGATGTGGTTACATAATTTACTCCATCAAAGTTATTTACAATGCCTGCAATTGTATTTTGAACACCTTTAATGCTTTTGTCTATACCTATCATGAGTAAACTTGAATTGCAGCATAGCCGGTAAATATTTGTACATTGTCTCAAAGCATCATCTATCATTTTCAATCTATCAGCTATTTGTACTTTTTCCGATTCAATAAACTAATCAAAAGTGGCCTTCTTGGCCTAAGAAAATTGGTCCAGAGCATGTTGGTTAATATTTGCTGCAGTGATTAAAATTCCTTTGAAATATGCTTTGTCAACATCTTGAGCTTGCCAGATGTACTTGCTCCCTTATCAATTTGGCATTTCGGGACTAACTGGTGCAAGATTGGAATGGAATGATCAATTATTTTTTTTCCTTGGTTTCTTTCTTGATCATGTTTTGAGCTGGAATCATCATGAGTTCAGTTGAACTCATCTCTGTTATGCTCTTCTGCTTAGCATTTGAAGTGGTAATTGCCAACAATGTAGTCTTGGATACTGGTTCTCTGCCGAATTCCTCTCCCTTTTTCTCTGATGATTGTGTAGAAACACTTTTCTCATTTTGAACTTCCTTTTCCTTCTTTCCTTCCTGATTTTTCTCTTTATCTTTCTCTTTCGGTTTGTTTTCTCCTATATCATCTTCTTTTGCATCGGTGGCTTTGCCACTTGGTGCAACAACTATTACTGCTAGTTCCATATTTGTTGTTTCCACAACCTATTCATTTTGATTTGGAGGACTATTGTCCTCAACATCTATAACCTGTTCATTATGTACACTATCTTTTTCTCCTTGTATCTCCTCTTTATCCTGTACATTTGCATTAAATTATTTTGTTGGCATCATGAAGTTTGTAGTACTTAATAAGTTGTCATTGATGGCAATACCGGTTCAAATGTCATTATAACCAATCAGAAAAGGGTTATAGTTGATTGGTAAGGAACAATGGACTAAATACTTCCACCAGTGAGCAGAGATCGGTTTATAGGAAGCAACTAATAGATTAAGCTGAGTAAAGCAGGTTCAGTGATGTAAAGAAAACACCTTGCATCAGATCACAATGGTGAAATATAGATCTGTTCAAATTAGAAAGTGTTAGTTGAAGTTGGAGTGCTTGTTAGTGAATGGACGAGATTTGTGGCATGAACGACTAGTCCCATTGATATAATTGGCGAGATTTACGGAACGAAAAGATTGGCGCATAGTATGATTTTTTGAGTTCATGTTTTGGAGGGAAAGTGAGAGACAAGATTGATAATAACTATATACATTTTTTTCATCTTGAATTTGTGGGTTGATGGAGTGGTGAGTGGATTGAGGTTGTAAGAGAACTGAAGAAGGGTTCCTCATGAATTGATGAAGCCATCACCAAGCAAAGATTGAAGAAGATATAGAATGGAACTATATGACAGAAAAGTGTCATCACCATATCAATGACTTGTTGCTCTTTAATAATTGCAACACAATAAAATCCCTTAACAAGGTGGACTTTAATAGGTCCCTTTGTAAAATCCCTTAATCAGGTGGACTTTAACAAGTCCCTTTGTAAAATCCCTTAATCGGGTGACATCCTAAATGATGATCCCAAGTCCTTTAACAAGGCTACCTCTAACAGGGTAAAGGTTCTAATAGGCCTTGAAGAAAATCCCTTAACTGGGTGGCACCTAATAGTGTCTTTGTAATCCCTAATAGGGATGACTCCTCACTGGGTGTACTTAAGAATAGTGCATATTTTGTGAGTTTCTACTCACACTATGGTTTTCTCTCATTTGGGTTTCCATGTGATAAATCTTGATTGTCATGTCTGTTTAATTTTGTGTGTGCATGGTTCTTATTAATGTTGCTTATATTGATAAATATTAAAGTTTGAATAAGAGTTGATTAAGGTTAGATCTTTAATAAACCACTATAGTGATGACTCACCTCCCTTCTTAGTCATTGATTAATATTAACAATTGGCATCATAGCTAAAGGTCCTCTATAGAAAATTTTAATAGCTTGAGGAAAACATCATGGAAGAATACCAGTATCATAAGCAGATTAATGAAGCTAATGAGATGATTGCTCATCTGAAGGAGATTGAAAAAAATCACTTTCTAGAAGGAAGGAACTCACTCTATAACTTAATGAAAGTCAGGATATCATAGATCAACTCTTTGATTAGAGTGGATGTGAAGAAGAAGAAGAGGTAGTCTCGGAGCTAGTGGAAAGAAGAAGAAGTTGGTAGAAGAAATCACAAATCTAAAAAGAGAGCATGAAATTCAGACCCTAAGAATGATATAAATACTAGAAGCCAGGAGGATAGTAGAAGAAAGAAAGAGAAATGCAGATGAAGCACTGTCAAAAGCTGAAAGAACCAAAAGGATTACTGAAGAAGCCCTAAGAGAGAATGATGCAATCATCATTGAAAAGGATGAAGAAATTTGAATTCCTACTCAAGAGAATACAATTATGTATGAGAATGTGCATGGAAAAATAGAGGAAAATGAGAAGATGATGAAGGAGATTGAACAACTCAAAACTGAGTTGAAAGCTGCAGATGAGAGAAATGAAAGATGAGAAAATTTAATGAAAGCTCTAAGAAGATAGATAATTAATTAAAAGCTCAGAGGAGAACAAAGGAGACAACCGATCTTGGTTACTCTGGTATAGGTCCAATAGAAACTGGAGAATCATCCAATCCCAAGAGGATGAAGGATGATAAAAGGAACAAATTTGTAATAAAAGGTATGGATTTTTCTAAATTCTCTTGCAAGTATTGTTGTAAACTGGGTCATAATTCTAATGTCTATAGAAATCGATTGGTCAGTCACAATATGTCATTCACCTTTGATGGTTATTGCCATAACTATCACAAGTATGGACACACTACTTATGAGTGTAGACCTCAATCAAGTAGCATGTCCAACAAAAGAAGATTTCATGGATATTTCTTCATGTGCAATAAATATGGAGACAAATCTGAAGAATACATGTTCAATAAAAATGCATCAAGATCTCCATCCAAACTGTTTAGCCCTAATAGAAAGGGTAATCAACTCAATGCCACCTGTTCTACTTATGGTAACTTTGGTCGTGTTGCAGCAAATTGTAGGATGAAAATGGGTCAAAGAAACAATGTAGTACCATGGAAGACAACTGGTATGGCATGTTTTAACTACCATAAGATTGGTCATTTGGTCAGAGAGTGCAAGAAACAATCCTACAACCGGTCTGAAGACAGAAACCAGTTTAGCAAAAAGAAAGTGATAAATGATTTGAAAGGAAATAAGGTGGTTGAAGAGGTGAAGAATGAAATGAAAAGGATGTGGAATAAAAAGGAAGAAAGCAAAGAAGAAGAGAAGCAATTTGAAACTAAGTCATCGCCCATCGGTGATGACAGTTCTTTCTCAAACTAAACAAACTGATGCTTAGGGGGAGCACTTATTGAAAAATCTTGGCTGATTCCTCGTAACCATAGTGAAGTAATTCTTATTTGCATTACCTAGATGAGTTAACCTAATGTTTGTAATTCTTCATCGGTGAATTGTTATGAATATAAGTGTTAAAGGTTGTATTGTTACCGACAAGGAAGTTACACTAGTAAATTATAAAATGTTACAGTTTGAGGTTGTACAACTTAACCGTTATAAAAGTGTATTGAACAACTTAACTTAAATAAGGAAATGGAAGCTCATTTTGTTTACCTTTCTTTCATCTATGCATTCAAGATCTCCTAGTGCATTACATGCAAAGTTAGTTTGGAGATCAAGCGGTGAAGCTTTGGTCTAGCAAAAACGGTAGAGGAAACAAATCTGTGAATTTTGTTCTAATTCATCATGGTAGCTTCCATGTCGACCCCTATGTTGGATAAGGTTGTTAAGGAACCACAACTTGAGTTCAAGTTGCATCCTATGAATGCCAAAGAAGTCAATAAAACTGGTGCCCTATAATTTGTGCCCTTCGGTGTGTTATTTATTGAAGATGTTCATTCCTTCATCAATTGCAAGCTTGAAGATATTGGAGACAAATTCATTCAAGATGAATTCAAAGGGTTCTGCAACAATGTTCTATTTAAGGCAAAGCATATGAATCTAAAGACCAAGGGTTTATCATATGCTATTGATAAACCATTTAGACACAAAGCTGAAGAATGCATGTTCAAGAAAAATGCATCAAGATCTCCATCCAAATCGTTTAGCCCTAACAGAAAGGGTAATCAACTCAATGCCACCTGTTCTACTTATGGCAACTTTGGTCATGTTGTAGCAAATTGCAAGATGAGAATGGGTCAGAGAAAAAATGTAGTACTATGGAAGACAACTGGTATGGCATGTTTTAACTACCATAAGATCGGTCATTTGGCCAGAGAGTGTAGGAACTAATCCTACAACTGGTCTAAAGACAGAAACTAGTTTAGCAAAAAGAAAGGGACAAATGATTTGAAAGGAAATAAGATGGTTGAAGAGGTGAAGAATGAAATTAAAATGATGTGGACTAAAAAGGAAGAAAGAAAAGAAGAAGAGAAGCAATTTGAAACTAAGTCATCACCCATCGGTGATGACAGTTATTCCTCAAACTAAATAAACCGATGCTTAGGGGGAGCACTTATTGAAAAATCTTGGTTGATTCCTCGTAACCATATTGGGGTAATTATTATGTGCATTACCTAGATGAGTTAACCTAATGTTTGTAATTCTTCATCGGTGAATTGTTATGAATATAAGTGTTAAAGGTCGTATTGTTACCGATAGGGAAGTTACACTAGTAAATTATAAAATGTTACCGTTTGAGGTTGTACAGCTTTACTGTTATAAAAGTGTATTGAATAACTTAACTTAAATAAGGAAATGGAAGCTCATTTTGTCTACCTTTCTTTCATCTATGCATTCGAGATCTCCTAGTGCATTATGTGCAATGTTAATTTGGAGATCAAACGGTGAAGCTTTGGTGATCAAAAGCTCTAGCAAAAATGGTAGAGGAAAGTAATCTATGATTTCTGTTCTAATTCATCATGTTAGCTTCCGTGTCGACCCTTGTGTTGGATGAGGTTGTTAAGGAACCACAACTTGAGTTCAAGTTGCATCCTATGAATGCTAGAGAATTCAATAAAATTGGTGCCCTATCATCTGTGCCCTTCGATGTGTTACTTATTGAAGATGTTCATTCCTTCATCAACTGCAAGCTTGAAGATATTGGAGACAAATTCATTCAAGATGAATTCAAAGGGTTCTGCAACAATGTTCTATTGAAGGCAAAGAATATGAATTTGAAGATCAAGGGTTTATCATATGTTGTTGATATTCCAAACCAATTCCATGCCGATTGGATCAGATATGTGCTAAGTAGAGTACATGACTAGTTTCTATGGTTGGAAGCTGAAGCTCCAACCAAAACTACAATGTGTGATTTGAAGAGTAACAGGGTTCAATAAAATAGGCAAAACACTAACCCTAAGGACAATATCAACCAATGATGTCACTTAGTTGACTCAATCCTAATATGACAAGAGAGCAATGACAGTCACTCACACTGAGGGTGCAGAAGTAAGGTTTGCATATGCAACAACAACTTATAGAGTGTACCAATCAAGCCACATGAACACTGTGTCGAGCGGTGCTATCCATGCTGCTCACTAGATCATCAAATAGGATGCAGCATATGATATTTGTAAGATTATAAAGAGTCAATTCCTGGTGAACATGGACCAAATTAAGAAGGACAAAAAGAAATCATTCAAGTATGGTTCAATATTGGTATGCATCTTCTTCTATGTGAAAAATTTATTTCCCGGTAAGGGCAATGTAGTGTGGTCTATAGATAAACCTATCATAGTTTAGATAGGTGAAATGATTAGAGACTTAGGTGATAAGTTTGGAGAGACAATGTGGGGTTACTTTAAAGAATTCCAAACTAGAATGCATCAAAGAGAAAGAATCTCGACTAGTATAGTTCAAAGATACAAGGACACTATTTTGTTTCTTGTTGATGCTAATTGTTGCATCATTAAAGCTATCAAACCTAGAACTATCTAGGTACCTACTATGCTGGTATTATGGATGTGTTGCATTGGTTTTGTCATTCATGTCAACACTTATCCTTTTGGAGATATTTGGTTATGTTCACCGGAATGTTCAATGACTTATGAACAGTCACCAGTATATTGTTCACCGATAGGTTATATTATTCTCTAGCACTGAGGATGACTTGTTATCATTTGGAGATCACTTGGTTATGTCGAAGACATGGTTTGGACACTTGGTTTTGGTATTTTGGTTATTGGTCTAATCGGGTTGACATATTTGTTGGTACCGACAAATTGGTCTAGGTTATGGACTGACATGCATTATCTATTCCGAATCAGCATGACACATTATGGAGATGATTTAATTAATTAGATATTGTTGTAAATGTATTGAGCCAACATGATACATCACATCTTGACTTATTTGTAATTGATTTAATTGTAATGTTCTTTGTTAGCCAACTTACACATTTGGTCTTAGGTTTTGGTATATATGTAAGATCTCATTTGTGAGATGACATGTGACGGTATATGGTTATGGTATTGTAACATGGTATGTGCAAATATTGAAGATCATATGAGAAGACCATAGAGAAGGTTCAAGGAAGGTTTGAAAGTGATTATCAGAGCTTAACTAGTACTGAATCCAGCATGGGAAATTCTACTTTGAGCAGTACATTATCATTGGATTTAATCATCCAATTGTAGTCAGCATGACTCCTATTTTTTGATTGAGCAGTGACCTCTAGGCGATTGGCCTTTCTACATGTGCAGACCCCATATGTATACACATACTATCTATAGTAGTATAATCTGATAGTCGGTAAGGTTTCCTACCATGGTTTTTCTCCTTATAAGATTTCCACATACAAATCTTTGTGTTATGTGTTGTGGATGTTGTTTGTCTTTCTATTCTATGCATTAATTTTCCCCGGTATTAATATTTACCGCTAATTCGTTTACCAGCATTAAGTTTGGTTTACCGGTATTAATTATCAAGTTTGATTAAGTTATATTTGGGTTGAAATTATTAAACAACTAATTCAGCCCCCCCCCCCTCTCAATTGCCTCTGGGTCCTAACAATTGGTATTAGAGCTAAGTCCTCTTTTTGTAGAAGTTTAACAGCTTGAGGAGATTCTATGGCAACTAACTTTTTCAGGAAGGACAGTCTGAAACTTGATGGAACTAACAATGGTATATGGAATATCAGAATGGAGACACATCTGAATTGAATTGGAAGAGACATATGGGATGTTACAAAGAATGGCTATGTTGCTCCTTTTCCAAATCAACCTCATCCACCAACATTGGCTAAGGATATGGAAAATAATTGCAAAGCAAGAGAAGCACTTCTGAGCACATTGTCAGATTAGAAAATCATAGGATTATCAAACTAATCTACTACTAAAGCTATTTGGGATAGATTGGAGACATTGAATGAAGGAGATACAAGTGTCAAAATTGCAAAACTGGAATGCTTCCAGGTCAGGTATAAAAATCTGAAAATGGAAGAAGATGAAAGAATTTTTTCTTTTATGGAAAGGGTAAATGAAGTTGTTTTGGGAAAACAATGTTGTGGAGGTTCCTTGAGTGAAGATGAAATTGTTTCTAAAGTTTTAAGAGCATTTCCACCGGCATACAAAATGAAAGTGACTACTATTAATGAGTTGAGAATAATGTCTAATTCATCGGTATCTAGAGATACCTTGGTTGGAAAACTTTCAGCATTTGAGCTTGAGGAATTTGGTCATGTTGCTACTATTAAGACATATTTAGCCTTCAAAGCATCATCATCTATAATATCATCATCATCATTTGACAAATCTGATTGAAAATCACTTTATGCAAGAGAACTTGAAGATATTAGGAGGGAAAATGAAGAATTGGAAGAACTTGAAGCACTATTTGCAAGGAAAATGCCTAAAGGTCCTATTGGAAGTAAGTATGAAGGTAAAGCACCATTTAAATGTTTTAACTGCATAAAAGTTGGTCATATGGCATCTAGATGTCCTGATAGACATGCAAGATTGAGAGAAGAAGCTAAAAGGACATATAAACCTAACCCTAAATACCAGAGATACAAATTTAAGAAGAATAGAGACAAATTATGTTACTATGCTGATGAAGGAGTTACTAATGATTCTGATGAAGAACTAACAGACAATGGATGAGATTTTGTTGCAATAAAATAAGATCAACCGACACCTACTATTCCACCAGTAGAGTAGGCCCTGGCACTAAAATTGAAGAAAAGGATGAATGGATTATAGATTCTGGATGTTCACATCATATGACTAGTGATAAAACTAAATTCTTATCTTTTCAAGAATACAATGGAGGTCTAGTAAGATTTGGGGATGATAAAGCTTGTTTTATCAGAGGAAAAGGCACTATATATTTTAATGGTAAGCACAATACTGACAATGTTTACTATGTTGAAGATTTGAAGCATAATCTTTTGAGTGTTGGTCAATTAGTTGAAAAGGGATTTCAGTTACAGTTCAAGAATGGTAAATGAAAAATCATGAATAGAATTGGTTTGGATATTGTAATTGGTAATCAGACTAGAGGTAATATCTTTCATTTGAACAACAATGAAAAGACATGCTTGATTGCACATATTGATGAAAGTTGGTTATGGCATAAAAGACTTCTTCATGTTAATTTTGATTGCATTATAAAGAGAAATTCATCTAAGGCAGTAAGGGATTTACCTAAGATTGTAAAACCTCATAATCCGTATGTAAGGAATGTCAAATGGGAAAGCAAGTTAGAACAACTTTTAAGAGTATTTCTGAGAAATCCAATAATGTTCTTGATTTAATTCATACGGACTTGTGTGGTCTGATAAGGAAAAGAATTCTACAGGGAGATAAATACTTTATGCTAATCATTGATTATTATTCTAGAATGTGTTGGGTTACTTTTCTCATGGAGAAATTAGAAGCTTTTGGGAAATTTAAACTATTCAAGGCAATGGTAGAGAATGAAAATGGTAAGAAAATCAAATGTTTAAGATTAGATCAAGGAGGTGAATTTACATATAAGGAGTTTAATACATTATATGAAGTGAATGGTATTAGAAGAAAACTATCAACACCCCATACACCTCAACAAAATGGAGTTGTGGAAAGGAAGAACAAAACTATTTTGGATGCAGCTAGAAGCATGATATTAGAAGAAAATATACCTCATATGTACTAAAGAGAAGAATTGAATACAATGGTTTACACTTTTAACAGAGTTCACATCAAAGGTGAAACCGATAAGACCCCTTATGAACTATGGTTTGGTAATACTCCTACTCTTAAATACTTCAGAATATTTGGAAGAAAATGCTATATTAGGAGAGATGAGTATATTGGTAAATTTGATCCTAGAAGTGATGAAAGAATATTTCTTGGTTATTCATCTAAGAGAAAAGCATATAGATGTTTTAATAAAAGATTGCAGAAAATCATTGAGAGTGCAAATGTGAAGATAGATGAACAATTTACAGGAAATTCAAGGTCTATGGATTTTGAACTAGTAGTTGAGATGATCATAAATGAACCTATACAGAGTGCATTAGTACAAAATGTGGATCCAGTCACAACGGCATCATCAGAGAATTCTACAGTGACTGAAGAACAGCAGCAAGTGAACACACCCATGTATGTAAGATTGAATCACTCTGAAAGTCAGATAATTGGGAATAAATATCAAGGTGTTATGACAAGAGGGAGACTAGAAAATGAAGAGGTATGTTTAATTTCTCAAATTGAACCACCATCTGTTATTGAGGCATGTGAAGAAACATTAGATGAAAGCTATGGAAGATGAATTAGAACAAATTGAAAAGAACAATACATGGACATTGGTTCCCCGACCTAAAGACAAAAATGTAATTGGAACTAAATGGGTATTCAGAAATAAATTTAATGAAGATGGTAAGGTAATCATAAACAAGCAAGATTAGTGTGTAAAGGATATTCACAGAAAGAGGGAATTGATTACAATGAAACCTTTGCACTAGTAGCTAGAATTGAGGCAGTCAGATTATTTCTTGCATTTGCAACTCACAAGAACTATAAAGTATATCAAATGGATATAAAATGTGCATTTCTGAATGGTGATCTTGAAGAGGAAGTTTACATTGAACAACCTGATGGATTTTTATTGAAAAATGATAGAGATATGGTTTGTAGATTAAGGAAAGCTTTGTATGGATTGAAGCAAGCTCCTGGAGCTTGGTATGCTAGATTGGACAAATATCTTTTGAAGCTTGGTTACACTAAAGTTAATGCTGACAACAACTTATATTTCAAAGTGACTAATGAAGACATCTTGGTTATTGAATTTTTTTTTGATGATATCATTTTTGGATTAGAAGATGGATTACGTAAAGACTTTGCTAATAAGATGTAGGAAGAATTTGAAATGTCTATGATTGAGGAGATAAAATTCTTCTTAGGATTGCATATTTCACAGACTGATAAAGGTATATTCATATGTCAAAAAAAGTACTTGAAGGAACTATTGAAGAAATTTGGTATAGAAAATTCCAAACCGGTAGGTACTCTTATGACTACAACTCATAAATTGACATTGAAGGATGATTCAACTCTTGTTAATCTGACAAGATATAAATCTATGATTGGAGGTTTACTATATTTGACACAAACAAGACCTAATATAATGAATGCAGTATGTATTGTTTCAAGATTTCAGAGTAATCCTAGAGAAAATCATGAATCAACAGTGAAAATGATTTTCTGGTATCTACAAGGAACAACAAATCTTGGTTTATGGTATCCTAAAGATGAAAATTTTGATTTATGTGCATACACCGATGCAAATTGGGCAGGAGATGTAGATGACAGAAAGAGCACCACCGACGGGGCATTCTTTCTTGGTAGTAGATTGATTTGATGGTCGAGCAAGAAATAGAGTTGTACATCATTATCAACAGCAGAATCAGAATATGTTATAGTAGCAACTAATTGTACTCATGTACTATGGATTAAGAAAATGTTGAAGGACATAAAGGTAAAATGCAAAGAACCTATAATCATTTACTATGATAATTTAACATTAATTGATATATCTAAGAATCTGATATTTCACTCTAAGATTAAACATGTTTCTATCAAATATAATTTTCTGAAAGAGAATGTTGAAGCAAAAGAAGTGAGATTGGTTTATGTGAATACTAAAGAGTAGATTGTAGATATATTTACCAAGCCTTTGCCTAATTAAACTTTTGAATATCTTAGAGATCAGCTTGGGGTTATACCCTCATCGGTAGAAACTTAGACAGTTGATGATTGGCATCAAACCGACATAATTAATAGAGAAACCTTTTAACCAGCTTTGATGGAGGAGAGCTACTTCCCAGGGGGAGTAGCTGGTTATAACAATTGGTTATTGTAATTGGTTGTATCTTTTGGTATTTGTATTGATTTGGCATTTGATGTCAAAGGGGGAGAGATATCTATGGAAAAACATTATCCTTTGGGGAGATATTATTCATTGGGGGAGAGATATATACTCTCTACATTTGTATTTTGATTTCTGGTATTGATCTATTATGGAGATTGTTAGTTTTTGGTTTTTGGCATTCTGTTTTGGCACTTAGATGTTTTTCCATCTTGTGTTTCCATCAATGCCAAAGGGGGAGATTGTTGGTATTATGGATGTGTTGCATGGGTTTTGTCATTGATATCAACACTTATCCTTCTGGAGATCTTTGGTTATGTTGACCCGACACATTATGTTCACTAGCATGTTCAGTTACTTATGCACAGTCACCGATATATTGTTCACCGACAGGATATATTACTCATCGGAACTAAGGATGAATTGTTATCATCTAGAGATCACTTGGTTATGTCGAAGACATGGTTTTGACACTTGGTTTTGGTATTTTGGTTATTGGTCTAATTGGGTTGACATATTTGATGTTACCAACAAATTGGTCTAGGTTATGGACTGACATGCATTATCTATTCCAGATCAGCATGACACATTATGGAGATGATTTAATTAATTGGATACTGTTATAAATGTATTGAACTGATATGATGTATCACATCTTGACTTATTTATAATTGATTTAATTGTAATATTCTTTGTTAGCCAACCTACACATTTGGTCTTAGGTTTTGGTATATATGTAAGATCTCATTTGTGAGATGACATGTGACAGTATATGATTATGGTATTGTAACATGGTATGTGTGAATATTAAAGTTCATATGAATAGACCATAGAGAAGGTTCAAGGAAGGTTTGAAAGTGATTATCAGAGCTTAATCGGTACTGAATCCAGTATGGGAGATGCTACTTTGAGCAGTACATTATCATTGGATTTAATCATCCAATTGTAGTTACTATGACTCCTATTTTGTGATTGAATAGTGAGCTCTAGGCGGTTGGCCTTTTTGCTTGTGCAGACCCCATTTGTACACACATACTATCTGTAGTAGTATCATCTGATTGTGGGTAAGGTTTCCCACCGTGGTTTTTCCCTTTACAGGGTTTCCACATACAAATCTTTGTGTTATGTGTTGTGGATGTTGTTTCTCTTTCTGTTCTATGCGTTAATTTTCACCGGTATTAATATTTACTACTAATATGTGTACCAGCATTAAGTTTGGTTTACCGCTATTAAGTATCAAGTTTGTTTAAGTTATATTTGGGTTGAAACTAATAGACAACTAATTCACCCCCCCCTCTTAGTTGCCTCTAGGTCATAACACACTATGGGTTATGAGATCGGGGTAGACATTGCCAAAATATATGCAAACATTTTACTATCTAAACTGGTAGACAAAAAATTTAAGAGATTTGGAACTTATGAGGAGGCAAGCTCCAAAATTAAGAAGGAACTCAAAGAGCATATCATTCAAAAGAAAGTTAGGAAAATGATTGACACCTTAGACAAGAAATTTGGAGGTGAAGCATCTGGTGCCACTGCTTCCACCGGTACAAGTGAGAAAACAAGGGAAAAATCAAGAAAAAATGAAGAGCAAATAGATGAAAAGAAGATAATGTCCAAGACTAGATCCAAGGGTGTTGCATCTAGCAATCTAACAACATATATGAAAGAAAAGGACTCAGATACTCCTTCATCTTCCCAAGGTAGAAGTGGACCGGAAGGAGTCACATATGTAAGAAAGAAAAAGAGTGAAAAGTCAATCGACACAAAGGCTAAGAAGAAGCCCAAGAAAGACAAAAAGGAGGATGATAACTCTAACACCCAATCTGATGTGGTAATTAAAGAAGTCAGAAGAAGTGGTAGAAATGTAGCTCCAACTATTGATGAATTGGTTCATGGGATCAAAGAGTATGGAGGTTTAGCTGATGTTGGGAGAAAGTATCCTCTCTGCAATGAGGAAGGAAAAATAAAAATTGAAGATGCACTCATTTGGAACCTACATAATTTTTGCATAACCCCCAGTGAACTACATGGATTAATTTCATCAAATTTACAAAATCTCATTGAAGGGAGATGGAAAACTGCCTCCAGAATTGAAAAAGAACATAGAATAAAGGAAATCATGGAAGTGCAACATGAATTGGATTGTAATCAAGCAACTTTAGTGGTTGAAGTATATATACAATGTTTCAAAATAAGAAAAAGAACAAGGAGAGTGGTCATAGGAGACATTCAAGGTGTGCATGATGAGGGCGTTGATATGTGGAAAAGAATTTTGAGCTAGCAAAAGGAAGCTAAGGAGGAAATAGAAAAAGAAGTGAAACAAGGACAAGAAACAACTACTCAAGAAAAGAGTAAAGGAAAAGACAAGGACACCACTGATGGGTTTGATGAATTTTTAGCTGAAGATATCATCAGTGATGTTGTGTCTGATATTCCTAATTTGACAAAGGATGCAGAGCCACCGATTGAGAAAAAATCAACTATTGAAACCATTGATATTGATGATACACTGGTAAAGGGAACCAATCAAACCAAGCATCTTGGAGATGATTAAGTTACAATTGCGGACACTCCTTATGAAGAAAAACCTCAAAGGCATTCGGTGACAATAAATATTCCCACAACACACTCTACTAGCAACGAAACTCAATTTCTTGAAAAAGGTACAGAGGGAGAAAAACCCAAGATGATAGACTCATCAATACCATTTGTTGATGAAACAAAGGAGAAGGAACAAGAAAATAAGGAAGTAGAAAAGAAGAACAAAGAGTTGAAGGAAACAGGAACAACAGGTATTAGTCTAGGGGAAACCAAGGAATTGAAACAAGAGAAGAAGATAGAAGATTCTTCATATGGTCAACCTGAAGGTGGTCAGAAAACAGTGGTGGACACTCATCCGATAAAGAGGAAGTTATCTTTAGAAAAGGAAACTGAGAAAAAGAAAGATAAACTCCCCATCTCAGCCAACTCTCAGGTAGAAGTTGAAGAAGAAGAAGAAGAAACAAAGGAGAAATAAGGGGAAGACTCAGTAATTGATATCAAGAATATGACCCTCAAACAATTAATAAAAGTTTTAGAGAAATTGAGAATTCAAGCTGAAAAGGCCAAACTTAAAGAAATAAAAAAAAGGCATGAATTCTTAATACTGCAAAGATAATCTTATTTGATCTCATTCTTGATATTTCTTTGTTGATGAGAATGCACCTATCATCGATCAATTGGGCACTCTTGTCAAAGCAATTAGTTCAGAGGCAACCAATCTGGAGAAGGTTGCAGCAAGGCAGTATGAAACTAGAAGAGGTGAGCACTTAATAGAACAAATATCAGTTGAAAATTTCTCTCTCTACCAGCACTAAAGAGGTGAAATCAATCTTAAAGGAAGTTGGCCAATTATTGGTCAAATTCTCAAACTTCCCTAATTTCATCAAGGATATTGAAGTCAAAAGAGTGAAGACTCAATAGGAAATTCAAGATCTACTGGGTTCATTTGATCCTTTTACAAGCTCAGTAGAAAATTTTAGTGGAAAAGTAAAACAATTGACTCATGAAATCAACCAGCTAAAAGAGGAATAGGACAAACAAGCTCTAAATCTACTAGAGATATAGTTCTATCTTACCCATTTCATTGATTTATTAGAAGGCAATGTGAAACAAGTAGAAGGTCTCATTACTAGACCTGACTGCAAGATAGTGGATGACATGGAGGATTTGGTCACACACCTGCATGGACAAATCATCACCATGAAACAAGTAAAGCCTACAGGTGAATCTTCTTTGGAGGATGCTAAGGTCAATTTCAAAGAAATTTTTGACTTTCATAAATTATTTTGTATACTTTGATTCCTTTATTCTTTGTCATTGTTGCGAAAAGAGGGAGAATGAATGTATAATGGATTGTACATATGAGAAGGAAAAGATCCCCCAGTAGAGGCACATAGTGACTAAGTATATAAGAAGGCACCGGTAGAGGCAGAGAAGGCATATAACAGGGGGCAAACTGTAACAAGGGGAGATCCCCAGTACAGGCAGAGAAGGAAGAGATAGAGGCAGAGAAGGTAGAGAACAAGAGGAGAAATGGAACAAGGAGAGATCCAATCCAATCCATCCTAGATATTTTGCCACCAATGCCAAAGGGGGAGATTGTTGGCATCATGAAGTTTGTAGTGCTTAAGAAGTTGTCATTGCTAGCAATACCAGTTTAGATGTCATTATAACCGATTAGAAAAGGGTTATAGTGGATTGGTAAGGAATAGAGGACTAAAGACTTCCACCTATGAGCAGAGACTGGTTTACAGGAAGCAACTGGTAGATTAAGCTGAGTAAAGAAGGTTCACCGATATAAAGAAAGAAATTGACAAAAAATCACAATAGTGAAATGTAGATCTGTTCAAATTAGAAAGTATTAGTTGAATTTGGAGTGCTTGTTAGTGAACCAATGAGATTTTTGGCATGAACGACTAGTCCCACCGGTATAATCAGCAAGATTTGAGGAACGAACAGATTGGCAAGTAGTATGATTCTTTGAGTTCATGTTTTGGAGGGAAAGTGAGCGCCAAGATTGATGACAACTATATACATGTTTTTCATTTTGAATTTGTGGGTTGATGGAGTGGTGAGTGGATTGAGTTTGTAAGTTAGAGAAAAGGTGTAGAATAAGCGAAGTGAAGAAGGGTTTCTCATGAATCGATGAAGCCATCACTGAGAAGAGATTGAAGTAGATATTAAATGGATCTATACGATAGAAAAGTGTCATCATCAGATCAATGTCTTGTTTCTCTTTAATAATTGCAGCACAGTAAAATCCCTTAACTAGGTGGACTTTAATAGGTCCCTTTGTAAAATCCCTTAATCGGGTGACATCCTAAATGATGATCCTAAGTCCTTTAATAAGGCTACCTCTAACAGGGTAAAAGTTTTAACAAGCCTTTAAAAAAATCCCTTAACCGGGTGGCACCTAACAGTGTCTTTGTAATCTCCTAACAGGGATGGCTCCTCACCAGGCGTACTTAAGAATAGTACAAATTTGGTGAGTTTCTACTCACATCGTGGTTTTATCCCATTTAGGTTTCCACATGATAAATCTTGATTATCATGTGTGTTTAATTTTGTGTGTGCATGGTCCTTATTAATGTTCCTTATACTGATAAATGTTAAAGTTTGAATAAGAATTTTGATTAAGGTTAAATCTTTAATAAACTGGTATAGTGTTGATTGACCCCCCTCTTAGTCATCGGTTAATATTAACATCCTTGACATCTTTCAAAATTGTGGATGGGCTATCCATGACACCTTTTCCTTTGCCTTCAACTAGGATATTTGAAGTGTCAGACTTAGGATTAGCTTCCGATAATGTAAAGAAATCAAGGTTGTCAATAAAGAATTTAACCCATGCCTCATTGGTTTCACCGATTATTTCTTTGACTCTACCTTCCATAAGGATAACTGTCCTGTGCTTGCTTTGAAAAATTCTTCTATTAGCAGTCTCAAGACACCTATCCATCTCCTTCATTGTAATTGAACCACAATTAGTTAATAATGCTTGAATATTTGTGTTGATCTTCCTCCATAGCAGATAATCTTCTAGCATTTAGATTATTATATAATTGTGTTGGTATTTTCTTTGCAATCTCTAATAAAGCCTTCTTATATATGTCCAAGTGTAACAAAACAACTTCCTCAATTTCTTTTTGTTCACCATCATCCAAATGTTAATAATAATGTTGAATGTTCTTTAACATACCATCCTTTGTTATCTCATCTATTAAATCAGAACAAGACATAGATGGAATAATAGTTACATTACTGGTTTCAATAGCTTCATCTATGTCTTCTTTCTTCTTCTTCTTGTCAGATGATGCATGAGTTTCTTTTACTGGCCTTTTCTTCTAAGTAGGCTTTTTTCAGCTAGTTGACTTGTTGATATCTTAATGGTTACCTTCCTTGGCAGTTGCTTCCTTGTCTTCTCACCTTTCTCATTTGGGGCTTCTCCCTTCTTTCTCTGCACCCTCTTGAAAGATAGAGGAATTTCATCCATAGTCTTAGTATCTAAAGTAATTGGTGCAATGAGAGCTTTAGGTTGTTTCCTCTTCTTGACTTCTTTGGCTTATGAGGCATCAATTATATTGTGAATGTATTTTGAGACCTTTTCAACAAATTGACTTACTTTTCTCTGCTAGCTCTCTCTCTTCTTTTGATTAAATTCAGTTTTAACTTCAAGTACTTTTTACTTTGCAATTCCAAAGTATTTTTTAGATTCATCTGTCAGTGCATCTATAAATATCCTAGCATATGTATCTAAAATGCTTGCATCTACCTCATAACCCATTTCCTCAATCCATATCTTTCAAGGTATCACAACTTCCATAAGAGTTTCACCCTTTTTCACCATGAAATAGATTTCAGTTGAGTATTTCTCAACTATGTGCTTTGGAAATCTTTCAATTGACTTTATGGCTTTCTGAAATGATTTGAAGTATCCCCAAACTTTGTAATCTCTTAGATTCCCCAAAATGGTGATACGACCCTTAATTTGCCTGCCTACCAGTATATTGAAGGCCCATTACCTTTTTCCCAAACCCGGTATCTCATTCAAAAAGAAAAGCATTATGCACACTATCAAATTTTCATACTGGAAAACTCTTTTCTTTAATCCCTTGATCTTTCCTAAGTTCATAATCAACTCTTCTTTCATCCATTCACATAGATCATACTTTTCATCCTTCTTCAACATTTGATAAGTAGTAAAAATTCAAAAGCTAGAAACAAAGTTAAGTCGGTTAGATTAGGTTACCTTGTAACCTATAATCATGCTAATGAATTTGACATCTTTGTCAGTAATGGTACTTACCCTCATTGACCGATTATCAGAGGTTGCACCTATGATCTTGTTGATCTGATCATTTGATACCTTCTGTCATGCCCAAAATCTAGGGCAAAAGCGGAACAAACTTTTTTTTAAAATACAAATTAATTGATTAACAAGTTCACTCACACGACAAGCGTTATTGAAACTTCCATAATTATACTCAAGCTAATTCTGAAAAGAACCAAGCATCGAAATTTTGTTTAATTTTATTTGTGGAAAGCTATCTGGTTTAATTTTATCTCCACGAGATGCCTAGTCATTAGGTTTATTAAATCCATCACATTAAAGAAAATAGGAGAGGAAATTTAATTCAATTCCCAATAAGACCATAGTCTAAACATCCAATTTAAAATTTAAATACTCTAATTAAATTACCCGGGACATAATTAAGTATTTATTACATTAAATACATTTAAAACTATAAAGGCTAGGCTTACTTCCTATGAGTAATCCTACGGAGGTATTTAAATGTTTTAAAACTCTATTAAAAAAACATTTAAATATTTAAAACTTTATTAAAAACTTACTCCAATTTATAACCAGAATATATATATTTATATATATATATATATATTTATATTTAAATATATAAATATATATATATATATATATATATATAAATATATATATATATATATATATATATATAATTTTACATTATTTTTAATCCATTTAGAATTATCTCCCCAAGATAATAGTTAATCTGCTTCCCAACCCTAATTAGCATTTTATATTTTTTTTACACATATTAATAACTCTGAAAACTATCTTAATATTTTATTTTATTTACCCTAGCCCTACCGGGCTAGGGTTTAATCCATTTTTTTGTTTATCACTGAGTATTTTTTTTACAGGGCCGAAACCCCAAAAACGGCGGCCATTTTTGTTGCAGGTTCGAAGAAGGCGATAGGGAGGGCCAAGGCGCCACTGTGTGGGCACACAGTGGGCGCCGCTAGCGGCTCACACCACTGTGTGGCCACACAGTGGCGGCCGCGGTCGTCTAGTGTGTGTCCACACAGTGGGAGCTGAGCGGCCCGCACTGTGTGTTCACACAATGGGCGCCGCGCGGCCCTCACTGTGCGTACACACAATGGGGCCCGCGTGGAACCCAAATTTCCCTTTTTTTTTTAAATTTTTTTTTTTTTTTAAATATATTATATATAAATATATATATATGTATATATATATATATTTATATATATATATTTATATTTATATAAATTTATATATATAGAAGTTTTAAGGGTGAATATATATATAAAAATGTATATATATTTTTTTTAATGAGATTTACATACAAAATTTTAAACAAAATAACTATGGGAAACACATTATGTAAATCCAAAATTACATGTGCACAAATAAACATTTAAGTATATATATATATATATATATATATATATATATATATATATATATATATATATATATATATATATATATATATATATATATATATATATATATATATATATATATATATATATATATATATATATAATTGATATATAACTTAGGCTCTTTTATTTATTTATTCTAATTGTTGATAAAAGAAATAGAAGTAGATCTTTTGCTAAACTTTTATTCTAACACTTTTTTTTTTCTTAAAATATCTCATACTATTCTGAATAAAACACATTCATTGATTTTTCCACTAATAAAACAATTACTTAAAACACTCTTATTTTTTTTAATACTTAGAATTCTTCAGCAAAATAACTCATACTTTTCAACAAGTAGAATATAGATAATATTTATTTGAAACTAATTTTTCCATAATACAAAAGAAGCTTTTACATGCAACTCAAAGAGGCTTTTCTTTTTCTAAAACCCAAATAGAAGTAGAAATAAAACAAGCTTTTACAACTCTAGGATATTCTGCATATTTACAGGATGTTTCTTTGCTTAGCTACAACAATAAAACTCAAGTTTATTTTCAAGAATTACAACTTGCCTCTCATTTCTATGAATGAGGGCATACTTCTATAACAAATTTAAACAAATATTTGCATCTGGATTTAAGTATCTTCAACAATAATCTTCTGTGTCTTTTCATGGTTCCTATTCTCTTTCTCCTGACTTTCCTGCATAATAGAAAACACAAATATGACCATGTAGTGCTCACCTCCCAGCCTAGGCTAACTGGTAGCCACCCCCGAGCTCGGAGAACCAATTCCTAGACAGGTAACATACAGGCAAACACATAGAAGGCAATGCATACAGATTTTCAAACACACTCCCAACTTGGCTTCATAGCACCACACTTTGGTGATGATCTTTTCAAAGGGTGGTAGTGGACCAATACCCTGAGGAGAACTGCAAGTATGAAATAAATAAGAAGCCACCTCATGGCACAATAAATATATCAAGAATCTCAACCCCTTATTCCTTATGCCCCCCAAAAGGCATTCTAGCCTTATATTCCTCCTTATGACCCCCATTGCACAAACAGGCCATGCAGCAAGGGTCACACAAAGATCCCTTGTGATCGCTCTCAAAAGAGAGTCTCTCACTCGAGGGTTGTCACTGCTACCACCCACAAGATCCTCTTCTCTCCCAAGAGTAAGAGGTCTTGAGGAAACTCCCAAAACACAACACAAATCATAATGCAAAAATACCAAAAGATTTTTCAACAAAAACATTCAAGAAACACAAATTTCTTACACCAACAAACTTCCAAACATAAGCAAGAAGAAGACTTTATAATGAATAACTGAAACCAACCTTAATCTGCCCAAAGGTATTCTGATATTTGATGAAGAGCTGCCCAATCCACGAATCCTTTTTTTTTTTCTTCTACCCTTAATCAATTTTTTTCTATTCCATAACATTATTTTCTTTTCAAAATTTCTCTTGTCTCCAAAAATGGAGAGTGGGTGATTACCCTCAAAATCTCAAAATCTTGCTTAAGAAGCTCACTCTCTGAGTTCTCACAAGTTTCTAAAAACCAAAAGGGAAAGAAAGAAAAAATGCAAAAAGACTCCCATTCGAATAAGAAAAATCTAAATTAGATTTAACTTCTAAATTTTCAATTTTCGCACAACTCAAAAAAGCCAATTTTTAAAGCGTTAAAAAGATCATTATAAAGTAGAAACTTGCCTAAAATTACCCCTAACCCCTAGGTATACCTTATGGGCTTTAGGAAACCCTATTAAACTACCCCTAGGTGTTCATTTAACCCATTTTAAACCCCTCTGAAGTTTATTTTCGGGTCAAACATAAGTTGACCACCCCAAATATTATATTCCCAAAGTATTTATGACAACACATTATTTTATTTAAGAAGAACTATAATTAAACACTTTCCCACCAAGAGACAAAATAAAACATTTAAATTTAAATCCACACATGTGTCAAGTGACACAAATAAAACACTTTTACAAAAATATAACATGAAATTGTCTCGTGTGGTTTTTACACAATAAATTTAAATAACACTTAACACTCATGCAACATATACTGTTACGAATAAAATACAACACAAATGGGGTGTTGTCTCTCCAAATAGACAACCCCTAGCTTACGAACATACATAAGTCTAGGTTTGATTCTCTATAATTTTCCATGGTCACATGGTAAATTTCCTGCGCATCTCAATTTACACATTAGTACTTCCAAATATCTATATATGATATAATTCAATAATATAACAATACACATCATTACTTGCATACAATTTTCATCAGCACAGATTAAATACATCTTTTATCAAGCAAAGTTCTCATAAACAATTTCATCCCAATTCACATAAACTTAACCATACATCATAGTTCTATTATTATAGAAAAGTCCTGCAATTTAAATAATGACATCTATCATTGCAATATCATCTTATCTAACAATCAAGTAGTGTTCTATCGCAAAAGCATATAAGTAAATTCATCAAATCATAGCAATGTTATCCAAATCCTGAAATCATGTAAGTTCTAAGTCTCAAAAAGCATCAAAATAAAGTATCCATCATAGTCTAAATATAAAATCCACTGAATGTCAGACTGAGTCGAGGTGAGGCCTCACACCTTCTTCTCTAGTTTCTGACCTATCGGAGGTAAGCTAGTGATGGCCTTGATTTCTTCCTTGGTGATCTTGTGGGGTCTATCCAACCAAATAAATTCACCATGAAACCTTCTCAACAAGTACTGGATTATTTCATCCTCAAACTCAGGAATATCCAAGATTTTGGTTAACCCTAGGTATGCAATATGTTTGAATTTGGGCTTGATGATTCTAGAGTCGTTCAATAGTTCAAATATGTACATTGATTTGATCTTAGTTATTCCCAAGTCCTCTAGATTGTAGTGGATGTAAGCTCGGACATCCTCAACATAAACAACACCTTCAGGAACCCTCAAAAAAGCATCGACCAAATCATCCAGAGTTGCAATATGTGGGTATCTCTTGAATATTGGTCTCAGACAGTCCTTAACCTCTACTACAGTGGTATTTTCAATGAAGGTAGGGACAAAAGAAGAACCAACCTCCATTTCAAATGATTGAATTATGAAAATACCTGGAAATAGTCATCACTGACAAACCCTAGAAAATTCCTTTGAATGTAGTTGAAAACACTTATGGTTGCTTGTGATTGCTTTGAACACAAGGTGAACACACTGAAGTGAATTCTTCCTTTTATCCTTGAAAAAACCTTAATTTGCCATCGACATAAATACCTTCCAGTGAGACGTACCAGATCTCGATTCAACATATATGTCAGAGAAACTTTCCAGATGTTTGAAACTTCCTTCCAGATCTCTTTCCCAAGGAATATGCAAGATTTTTGTGAAATTTCCCTACCCATAAGGCATCTGCGTCAACTGTCGAACAAGCTTCCTACTGGTGTAGGAACATTCTACTCTGTTGGTTGAGTAACCGGAGCAGTTTCACCTCCCAATTGATCATTTGACTTCCCAACCCATCTCTTGGTATGATCATGTCAGATCTCATTGATCTTTTGCTTTCCTTTATCATTTGATCCATCATTGCTAACTAGTGGATTTTTTCTTCTACAAAATTTGGCTATGCGTTAAATCTTGTTGCATGCATAGAATGTAACATTGTTCATTTGAATTTCTTTTCTATATCCAGAATAATTGTTTGACTTGCATTGATAAGCCATGTGTCCAAACATTCCACATGCATGACATTTTACATTCATTTTGCAATCATTTGTTTTATGACCATACTTATTGCATTTTGAACATTGACTGGGGATAGAGTTATAATTCTAATTTTCTCTACTTCTACATTGTCTAGCCATATGACCAAATTTATTACAAACAAAACATCTACCATTAAATTTGTGAGTATTGAACTGCCTTACCCATGTCCTCTAGTTTTGGTTGTTCTAATCATTAAGCATACTAGATGTTTGATCTTTATTTGTAGTACTGGAGCTCTAACCTTGCTCAAATCCAAGTCCTCTAGAGTCTTTAAATTGCCTTTGGCTCTCCAATAATTCATTAGGTTGTGTTGAAATAGCCTTGAATTTGTCCTTATACTCATTTGCAATAGTCAGATCATCTCTTAGGATTGTCATCTGTCTTTCAAGTTCTTGTTCATTATTTTGGAATTGCACTAATTCTGTTCTCAACAAATCATTTTCATGAGCTAACATTATGCATTCTTCAGATCTGTCCTTCAATGATCTAGCAAGGTCTTCCTCCTTTTATTTTCTATCTCCAATTTCTTTTGCCATCCTCATAGTTAGGGTTTGTGTTTTATTCTTCATAACTTCATTTTCTTGTCTCAACCTCTGACATAGGTTATTCAAAGTGTCATTTTCTTCATCATCTTGATCTTGCAATTGTTGAACCCATAATTCCTTCATTTTGGCTTGAGCATTTGATATCTTTTCTTGTAGAGTGATAATGAATTCTTTTACAGATCTAAGTTTATCTTCCATCTTTATGTTCTTAACCTTTTCGGCTTCAAAATCTTCAAGAGCAACTTGAAGATGCTTCCTTAAACACATCTCCATGGGTTTTGGATTCCAGATCTCCCTCAAGCTGTTAGGATTCTTCCAAGGCACAAAGCTCTGATACCAATTGTTGGATTCCAAGAACATTGAGAGGGGGGGTGAATCAATGTTCTATTGGAATATAAGATTTTATTCTTATCAAAATATTCATTCATCAACCGGTAAACATAAATACATGGAACTGAAATAAATAATGTGTTAGGAACTAGGAAGGATGACTAAGATTGGGGGAGATGAATCAGTTGTCAATAAATTATATCTCAAAACAAATTATTCCAACTTAAAACCCAGTGCCGGTAAAATAGATTAACAATTATATTAATACCGGTACAACTTAATGCATGAAATAGAAAGGAAAACAACATCCACAACACATGACACAAATATTTTGATGTGGAAACCCTGTAAAGGGAAAAACCATGGTGGGAAACCTTACCCACAATCAGATGATACTACTGCAGATAGTAAGTGAATACAAAAATGGGGTCTGCACATGCAGAAAGGCCAACCGCCTAGAGCTCATTGCTCAATCACAAAATAGGAGTCACACTGACTACATAGTTGGATGGTTAAATCCAATAATCAATGTACTACTTCAATATAGCATCTTCAATGGTAGATACAATACCGGTTTAAGCTCTGAGCATGAGGACCAAATACGGTCATGCCCAAACTTTTGGGCAAAAACAGAACAATTGTTTTTGTTTTTTAAAACAACATAAATACATTAAATAATCTACATTTAGAAAGGAATAAATAAGTCTTGTCTTAACTAAAGGTTAACTCAGGATTAAATAAAATGGTTTCCTAAAGTTGGTCTAATCAACTCCATTAATATAGCGTCAACATTTAGAGTAGACTAATTATTCACTAAAAAGGGTCTTCACTACTTAATTAATTAATTAAACTAAATTAATTAATTTCCCCTAATTAAAATTTCCCCAACAATAATTCAAGAGACATTAATTATCTCAAAAGTATTAATATACTCAAGACTAAATAAAAATAATGTTAACTCATATTAAAATAATTAATTGAGCAAACGCGAAAACGCCTTTAAATTCAATTAATAAAGTTAACCAAATCAGATATAATATTAGATTAATAAATTCATTTTATATTAAAGTCGAATTTAAATCCCCTTAGCTATTTAAATCTCAACTATTAAATATTTGGTCAACAATGACTTCATAGGGTAAAATTTTACATTATGCATTTAATAAATTTCATTAATAAAGTCCCCAAAATAATTTTAACCCAAACAACCATATTTCATTAATTATGCAAACTAGCCTATATTAAGAACTAACTTTACCCTAGTCAATAATAGAAATTATTTATTTCTACATATTGACTATAGACAAATGGGGGGATAATTCTTTTCAAACTTTGAAAATAATTTCCCCCTCATTTCATTTTATTTAATATTTTAATGTGAACCCTAACTAGGGTTGATTTATCTTTTATAGCAACTCTTTTCTTATTTTCTTTTATTTCCTATCAAGCTAACCCTAACCCAAAACTGGGTTAGGGCTTCTTGTTCTTCTCCCTTTTTTTTTTTGTGTGTGTGCAGGTGAAGGAGATGAACCAGGGCTGAGAGTTTTCATGGAGGCAGTGGTGGTTGAACTGTGGCTCACCATAGTGGCAGTCGCAACTGATCATTGCGGTTTAACCACAGTGGCCACCGAGTCGTCCATTGCAGTTAACCCGCAGTGGTGACCGAGCCGATCACTGCAGCTTAACCCGCAGTGGCAGCCTAGCCATCCACTGCAGTTTAAGCCATAGTGGCGGTCGCGCCGCACTATGGTAGCCCACGAGGAGGTGGGGTGGGGTAGAGCCCTTGGCTCCCCCATCCCGATTTTGGCATAGGTTAAATTTTTATTTTTTTTTGTTTTTATTTTCTTCCTTTTTCATAAAATGTTAATATATATATATACATCTCTGGGTTTAAACAACAAGCATTATAATCTATATTTTAGGGTACATATATATACATGAGTATTTTATTTTTTTGCAAACTGTTCTCAGGATTTTAATATGGAAAAATCATATTACTTAGAATAAATTAACATTTCCTCTAATTCTAGGTTTCTCATAGTTTACTAAATCTATATATTTCAACTTTGATGCAGAATATGTATTAATCATTTTATTTTAGAATAAATACAATAGTTAGATGCAGTTTTTTTTTTTTTTTTTTAACATTAGGCATAATTATTAAAATATATATATATATATATATATAGTTCTTGTTTTAAATTTGCTTCTTCCAAAGCATTTTAGTAGGGTATGTTAAATAACATAATAGAGTAAAAATAACATACAATTAACATTTTGATTTAAATAACTCTATATCTAGATTTCTTTTCTTTTCACTACCATGCTTTTACAGAATGTAGAATATGATAGAATTTTATTCATTTACAGTTGCAACTAACTTTTTCTAAAAATCATTTAATCCATAAACAACAAGATGTGCAATAATAATATACACTCTAAAATATCTATCTTCCTTTGAGTTTGAACTATAGATGTAAACAATATTTCATTTCTGTTTAAAAATGAGTTTTCCATTTGACAATTAACTTTGCATTTCCTTTTTCAATAACAATCAGAAACAAAATATAACATCTTTCTTAATCTTTTCCAAGCAACTATATCAATATAGAAATAATCAAAAAATGTATTCTTCTTTTTGCAAAAATATAAATACTTCAAATTTAAAATACATCTTTATTACATGGTAGAAACTATTCCAATAGTTAAATTTTCTTTTCTGCAACTAAGTACAATAAGAAATTCTTTTCCTTTTTTTTTGCAACTAAAATACAATAAACAATAGGACCATTTCATCTTCTCTTCCAATTTCTTCACCAACAAACCTGCAATAAACGCTTTTAGGTTGTGACCATAGAGGCTCACCTTCCAACCTAGGCTTACAAGAAGCCACCCCCGAGCTAGGAGAACCAAGGCTAGATGGGAAACACATACAAGCAAGAAAAATCATAACAACATTAACACTCCTATCCCAAGGATAAACAATGTCACTTGTGTGACTTTTCAAGTGGGGTGAAGGTGGACCATATACCTAGAGGAGAATTTTGCAAGTAGGAGAACATAATGCCATTGCAAGGCTACAGAATAAACACATCCACAAGTTCCAAACTTGTCCCTACGATTCGTTATGTCCTCCAAGGCATACAAGCCAACAAAATCCCCTTATGAACCCCATTGCATAAACAAAATGCTATGGAATAAGGGTCCCATAACCCCTTGTAAACCACTCTCTTCCAAAGAGAGCCTCTACACTCATAGGCTGTCAAACAACCCTTCACCCCAAGGCCACTCTACCCTCCCAAGGGTGAGTTTGCCCTTGAAAAATCCCAAAACAAAACTCAAAAATCACAATAACAAAATAAAAGAACACAGAGGGAAGAACTCAACATCTTCCTAACACACTAAGATATCAACAATGAAAACAAGTATAACAAGCAATCTTTTCAAATGTACAACAACATATAAGAGCTAGAAAAACAACCAACCTTAAATCTACCAAAAGGGATGATTAATCTTGTAGAAGAGCTGCCCAAATCCACTATCTTTTCCCATCAAGACTTAGCCAAAATCTTCCAAAAAAACTTACAAAAACTACTCAAGAATCTAAGTCTCCAAAATGGAGAGTGGGTGATCAAAATTCTCCCTCCCAAATTATTCCCTAAGAAGACACTCCTCACTCTTTCCAACCCACTTTGGAAGGGTGAAGGATGTTCATTGGTTGGTCTTCCCAACACCTTACAAACTCTCTAGCCAAGGCACCTCAAAAAGGTAAAAAGGAATGGGGAAGAGAAAAGCCACTCATGAGGAGGGTTGTCTAACCTAGGAAGCCTCCTCTAAAGTTGAAATTTGGCCAACTTGGGAAACTCAATTTTTGGGGTGACTAAACAGTCCCTAGGGAGTGGACACATGGCTAAGTTTGGCCTTCATCCATAGGTAAATCATATGTCCCACTAAAAATGCCCCTAACTTGACCCTAGGAGTTAGTTTAACCCCCTAGAAACTCACCCAAAGTTTACCTATAGGTCAACCCTGAGTTGACCTTTCTAATGGCTCCCTATCCAAGACTTTCTTGGGACCATACTAGGATTAATTGAAAAATATGCATTGGTAAAACAAATTTCCTCCAAAGGGACATGTCATTACCAACTCATCCTACAACACATGTGTCAAGTGACACTACAAAAAGAATTACACATCACTAAAATACACATGGCAAATGTCCCTTTTTTGGAATTTATAAATTAAACGATTTTCAAATTAAACACACATCCAAGCATAACATTTACAAATTAAAACACATTTACAAATGAGGTGTTGTCTCTCCAAATAGACAACCCTTGGATTCACAAACGCACATAGGTCTAGGCTTGATTCTCCGATTAGTTTCCATGGTCACATGAAATAATTTTCCTGCACATCTCACTTGCACATTAGTAATTCCAAAAATCACATATAATATTATCATATTAAAAGAATACAATTCAGACATTGCATACAATTTCAATTATAATAATCAAGTATCCAATTATCTAATAACATCCACATAAAATAATCTACTAAATGGCATCATCATCATAATCATGGAATTAAATCGTTTATAGAGCATGCATCCATAATTTCTAGCATCAAAATAAAGTACTGCAAATCAAAGTAAATGACATAATCATATCAATGTTATCCAAACACTAGATCATATAAAATCTATGTCCATAATGCATCAAAATATAGTATCAATAATAGGTCCAACATGAAAATAACTGAAATGCTATGATGGCTCGGGGTAGGGCCTCAGACCCTCCCCCTCTAGGCATGAACTTCCTCCTGGAGTTCATAAAAAAGATTGGGGTACTGAGATCTCATCTACGTTGCATCCTCCCATGATGTTGTAACCTCGTCATAACAATCCCATTGGACCCTAACCCGGTCCAACTCTTGACCTCAAAGAGACAACGTCCAGCGAGCCAAAATACAGATGGGCTCCAAAGCTAGCTATCCGTCCAACTCCACCTACAAGGCATCCCAATCCAGAATATGAGACTCGTCATAAATGTACTTCCTCAAAACTGATACATGAAACACATCGTGGATGCGTGATAGGCTAGGTGGCAAAGCTAGATGATATGCAACTGGTCCTATCCTCTCAAAGATCTCAAATGGTCCAAAAAAGTGAGGTGCGAGCTTAGAACCCTTTCCATAATGGATCGGACTCTTATGTATTTGCACTCTCAAGAAAACTTTGTCCCCAATCATGAAGCTACAGTCTATCCTCTTCATGTCTGCATACTTCTTCTGCCTATCCCATGCCTCTCTAAGGCATTGTCTAATCAAAATCACCTGCTACTCCATATCATGAACCATCTTAGGACCTATGGTTACTCTATCCTCAATACAGTCCCAACTCAAAGGTGTCCTACAAGGTCTGTCATACAAAGCCTGAAAAGGTGGTATCCCCAAAGAAGTGTGATGCTCATTATTATAGGAAAACTCTACTAAAGGAAGGTACTCTTCCCATCTGGTCTGATGATCCATGACTTACATATGGAGCAGGTCTTCTAACACCTTGTTTACCCTCTCTGTTTGTCCATCCATTTCTAGATAATAGGCTATACTGAAGTTGAGTCTGGTACCCATTGCTGTCTGTAATGCCTTCCATAAGGAAGAAGTGAAGAGGGAGTCTCTGTCTGAGATAATCTTGCATGGAATGCCATGAAGTCTGATTATATCCTGCAAGAATACCTGTGCCACTACTGGTACTGTGAAGGTAGTCCAAACTGGGGAGAAGTGGGCCACCTTGGTCAACTTGTCAACTGTCACCATGATGGAATCATGATGATGCGCTAACATAGGATGGCCAATTACAAAGTCCATCGATATAATATCCCACTTCCACTTTGGTATCGCATGAGGCTAGAGCAACCCACCTAGATGGTAGTGCTCCACCTTGACTCTCTAGCACTCAAGGCATCAAGCTACTAGTACAACAATAAATTGCCGCATACCTAGCCAATGATATAACTATCTCAAATCTGCATGCATCTTCTTAACTCTGGGATGCGCTGCATAAGGAGCTCTATGAGCCTCCAACACAATGAAATCATGCAATCCTTTAGAAGAAGGTACATAGATCACCCTCTATGGCATAGTAGTCCATCAAAATCTAATTAATAGTCTGCATATTTCCCTTACAGGGTCTCCTGAGAACGCACTACCTGAGATACTTCTAAATACCACTCATCCTTTGGTAGCTGCTACAATATACGACTTATCAAATCTATGTCCATAGACATGGAGTATATCTCATGGAATCTCCTACTCAAGGTATTTGCAACTATGTTCTCTTTCCCCTTGATGTAGTGAACATCAAAATCATACTCACATAAAAACTCCTTCCATCTCCTCTAACGAGCATTAAGATTAGGCTGAGTGAATATGTACTACAAGATCTGATGATCTGAATGAACGTCAAAATGATGACCCAAAAGGAAGTGTCTCCACCTCACAAGTGCATGCACCACTATTGCAAGCTCAAGATCATGCATAGGGTATTTAAGCTTATGATTCTTAAGTTTCCTAGACTCATATGCTATAACTCAACCCTCCTGCATAAGGACTTCTCCTAACCCATCCAAGGAAGCATTTGTGCATACCATGAAATCATCTAAGGGGTCTGGCACAACAAGGATAGGTGCACTAGTGAGTGCCCTTTTTAGATCCTAAAAGGCCCTCTCATACCTTTCTATCCACTTGAATTTCTTTCCCTTTCGCTGAAGGGATGTAATAGGATGTGCAACCTAGAGAACCCCTCAACGAAGTGTCTGTAGTACCTTGCTAGACCCATGAAACTCCTAACTTCTATCACACTAATTGGCACTGACCAATCCATAATATCTCTAACCTTTGATGGGTCAACTGAGATCCCATCACTAGATATAACATGTCCTAGATATCTGACCTCTGATCTAAAGAATGCACACTTTGACAGATTGACTTACAACTAATTGTCTCTCAAGCACTGCAATACTTGCCTCAAGTGCTCCTTCTCATTCTGAGAATATATCAATATGTCGTTGAGGAAAAAAATCACAAATTGATCAAGGAAAGTATGGAATACCCCACTCATGAGACTCATGAATACATCTGGAGCATTCGTAAGAACAAATGGGACCACGGTGAACTCATAGTGGCCATACTTGGTGTGAAAAGCGATCTTGTGGATATCGCTCTCTACAATCCTCAACTAATGATACCCTGACTTCATATCTATCTTAGAAAATACTTTGGCACCCTAAAGGTGATCAAATAACTTATCGATCCTGGGCAAGGGATATCGGTTCTTGATGGTCACTTTGTTCAACTTCCTGTAATCCATACATAACCAAAGGGATCTATCCTTCTTCTTCATGAAGATGACTGGTGCACCCCAAGGGGAGACTCTAGGATGAATGTGACCCTTCTCTAAGGGTTCCTCAAGATACATCTTATGCTCATTAAGCTCAATTGTGGTTATCCTATATGGTGCACTCAAAACCAGCTCAGCTCCTAGTACAAGATCTATGTGAAAATCAATCTCTCTGCTAGGTGGCATACTAGGTAGCTCAGAAGGAAACACATTTGCAAATTCCTCAAGGATGGGATGATCATCTAGGGAAGGCTCCTTCTCATTCTCTTCCTCTCTATCACTGATGGTGATGGAAAACAATTGACATCCCTTTCACATGCTCTGCTTAAGCTGCATAGTGAAAATCATACAAAGTGATACGAGCTTCTGAATCCCTAAAATTACTATGGAGGTACCCTAATTGTCTACATACTTGATCTTTTTTTAGCGAGAATCCATCTTGGCTCTATGGGAATATAGCCAATCCATGCCAAGAACAATACCATAAGATCGTAGAGGTGTGACTTGAAGGTCTACTGAGGTGGTTGTACTCCCAATCTAAAGCTGACAACCCCTAACCACTGACTCAATAGACACTCTAGCTCCTGAAGCCAATTCCACTTCCCTACTAACACCTTGCCTAGATGCCACTAGCTGACAACACTCCACTACCAATGGAGATATAAAAGAATCAGTAGCTCCTGAATCAAACCTTTAGATGATATCTGTGTGCTTCACACAAGGATCTACTTATTTTTTCTCTTCATAATTATCTCAACATGTACGCATATCTCTTGCAAATAAGATCTTATAATTATTTATACAAAACCTAAGACCTCATCATTAGGTCGGCTCCTATAAGATATTATATATAAATCAATTACAAAATAAGCCTCAATACAATATGTCAGTCTCAATACATTTACACATTATCCAATCAATAAATCCTTTCCAAATCATGTTGTGCAGATCTGGAACATGATATCATATACCATTTCATAACCTAGACCTATATGCCAGTTAAGGCAAATATGTGAACCCGATTAGACCAATATGCAAAATGCCAAATGAAAACATCCAATCCATGTCTTTGACATAACCCAGTGATCTCTAGATGATAACAAGTCATCATCAACTTCCTGAGCTATCGGTGAAACATATACCAGTGACTGTGCATAAGCCAATATCCATACCGGGACCATAATGTGTTAGTTCATCAATAAACCAATATAACCAGAGTGCCAAAAGAACAATGTAGACCTCCAGAAAGATAAGTGTTGACATCAATGAAAAAACCAATGCAACATATGATGAAGTCATCCAAAATACCAACAATCTCCCCCTTTGGCATTGATGGCAAAACTAGATGGAAAAACATCTAAGTGCCAAAACAAAATTCCAACAAAGTTCTGTACCAAAAATAGAAATAGTATAACCAAACCCAAAATACATCTTCAAAGCATAATTTTTTTCCATAGACATATCTCCCCCTTTGACATCAAATGCCAAATCAATTTAAAAAAAAAAATCAGAACATAACATATAGCTAACTACTCCCCCTAGGCAGTAGCTCTCCTTCATCAAGCCGAAAATAGATTTTTCTGTTAGTCCCTGCTGGTTTGATGCTAATCTGCATCATTTAAGTCTTTGTCAGTGGGTTGATTACCCCAAGATTCTCTCTAAGAAATTCAAATGTATCCTTAGGCAAAGCCTTTGTAAAAATATCTAAAATTTGCTCTTTAGTGTTCACATAAACCAATCTCACTTCATTTGCTTCAACATTTTCTTTCAGAAAATTATACTTAATAGAAACATGCTTTGTTTTAGAGTGAAATACTAGATTATTTGATATATCTATTGTTGTTGAGTTATCACAGTAAATAACTACCGTTTCTTTGCATTTTACCTTGATATCCTTAAACATTTGCTGGATCTGTAATACTTGAGTGCAATTAGTTGTTGTTGAAACATATTCTGCTTCTGTTGTAGATAATGATGTGCAAGTCTGCTTCTTGCTGATCCATGAAATTAATCTTTTGCCAAGAAAGAATTCGCCTCTAGTGGTACTCTTTCTATCATCCACATCTCCTGCCCAATTTGCATCTGTATATGGACATAGCTCAAAATTTTCATCCTTAGGATACCATAAACCAAAATTTGTTGTGCCTTGCAAGTACCGGAAAATCCTTTTTACTGTACTTTCATGATTTTCTTTAGGATTTCTTTGAAATATTGAAACAATACATACTGCATTCATTATATCAAGTTTGGTTTATGTCAAATATAGTAACCCTCCAATCATATATTTGTACCTTGTCAGATTTATAGGAGATGAATAATCCTTTGATGTCAATTTATCAGTTGTAGTCATAGGAGTTCTTACTGGTTTGGAGTTTTCCATTCCAAATTTATTCAAAAGTTCCTTCAAGTATTTTTTTGACAAATGAATATACCTTTACCTGTTTGAGAAATCTGCAAGCCTAGAAATTTTTTTATCTCTCCAATCATAGACATTTCAAATTATTTTTGCATCTTGTTAGCAAAGTCTTTGCATAGCTCTTCTTCATAGCCCAAAATGATATCATCTACAAATACTTCAATAACCTGAATGTCATCATTGGTAATTTTGTAATACAAATTACTGTCAGCATTACCTTTTATGTATCCAAGCTTTAAAATATATTTATCCAGTCTAGCATACCAAGCTTTGGGAGCTTGCTTCAATCCATATAAAACTTTTCTTAACCTGCAAACCATATCCTTATCATCTGTTAGGGAAAATCCATTAGGCTTCTCAATGTAAACTTCTTATTCAAGATCTCCATTCAAAACTACACATTTTACATCCATCTGATAAACCTTATAGTTCTTGTGAGCTACAAAAGCAAGAAATAGTCTTATTGCTTCAATTTTGGATAATGGTGCAAATGTTTCATTATAATCAATTCCTTCTTTCTGAGAATAACCTTTTCAAACTAATATTTCTTTGTTTTTGATTACTTCACCATCTTCATTAAGTTTATTTCTAAATACCCATTTAGTTCCAATTACATTTTTCTCTTTAGGTCGGAGAACTAATGTCCAAGTTTTATTCTTTTCAATCTGTTCTAATTCTTCTTCCATTGCTTTTATCCAATGTTTATCTTGACATGCTTCAACAACTGATGCTAGTTCAACTTGAGAAATTAAACATACCTCTTCATTTGCCAATCTTCCTCTAGTCATAACAACTTGATTTTTATTTCCAATTATCTAATTTTCTAAATGATTCAATCTTACATAACTGGGTTTATTCTGATTTCCTTTCACATGCTATTGTTCTTCAATCATAGTTGAGTTTTGTGATGATGCTGATGTGACTGGTTCTTCATTTTGTTCTGTTGCAATCTATGTCAGTTCATTTATAATCATTTCTATTAGTGGTTCAAAACTTATAGATCTTGATTCTCCTCTAAAATGTTCATCTATCTTCACATTAGTAATTTCAATGATTTTTTGCAATCTTTTATTGTAACATCTATATGCCTTGCTTCTAGTTGAATAACCAAGAAATATTCCTTCATCACTTCTAGGATAAAATTTGCCAATAGACTCATCTCTCCTAATATAGCATTTGCTTCCAAATATTCTGAAATATTTAAGAGTAGGAATATGACTGAACCATAGTTCACAAGGGATCTTACCAGTTTCACCTTTGATGTGAACTCTATTGAAAGTATAAATTGTTGTATTACTGCTTCTCTCAAGTACAAATGAGGTAGATTTGCTTCCATCATCATAGATCTTGCTACATCCAGTATAGTTTTGTTCTTCCTTTCCACAACTCCATTCTGCTGAGGTGTCCGAGGTGCTGATAGTTGTCTTTTGATTCCATTCTTTTCATAGAATGCATTGAATTCCCTAGATATGAATTGTCCTCCTTGATCAGATCTCAAACATTTGATTTTCTTGTTGGTTTCATTCTCTACCATTGCCTTGTATATCTTGAATCTCCCAAAAAGCTTCTGATTTTTCCTTGAGAAAAGTAACCCAACACGTTCTAGAATAATCATCAATTATTAGCATAAAGTATCTATCACCTTGAGGACTCCTTGTTCTTGCTGGACCACATAAATCCGTATGAATTAAATCAAGAATATTATTAGATTTCTCAAAAATGCTCTTAAATGTTGTTCTAACTTTCTTTCCCATTTGACATTCCTTGTTAGGTCCCGGAGACAACTGAGAGGGGGGGGGGGATGAATCAGTTGTCAAATAAATTCAAACCAAAACAACTTAACCAACTTAATGCTTAATACCAGTAAAGCAGTTTAATATGCCGGTAGATAGTTTTAACAGTTAATTTCTATACCGGTAAGGATTAGTGCATAAAACATAAAGACAAAGTCATCCATAACACATAACACCAACATTTGTACGTAGAAACCCTATAAGGGGAAAAAGCATGGTGGGAAACCTTACCCACAATCAGATGATACTACTGCAGATAGTAAGTGTACATAAATGGGGTCTGCACATGCAGAAAGGCCAAGTGCCTAGAGGTCACTGCTTAATCACAAAATGGGATTTACAATAACTATAGTTGGATGGTTAAATCCAATAGGAATGTACTGCACAAAATAGCATCTTCATATGCTGGATTCAGTACTGGTGTAGTTCTGATTGTCTTCACAAAATCCCTCCTTCAATCTTCAAATGATGTTTGTGTGTATAGCTCTACTTATTCTCACATAAACCTTCACACAATCCTTTTTCACATTCCACACTTGATCTTACAAATAAGATCTTACATTTATACCATAACCTAAGACCAATTTTAGTAGGTCGGCTCTACAAGATATTACAATAAAACATTTTACAAACAATACAATATCTGATGCAATAATTGATTCAACATGTCATCTTAATGCATTTACAACAACAATTAATCATCTCCTTAGCGTGTCGTGCTGATCTGGAAAAGATAAACCTGCTGGTGTAACCTAGACCTATTTTCCAGTAACAGCAAATATGCAAATGCTAATGTACCAATAAACAAAACTTCAAAACAAAGTGTCCACACGATGTCTTAGACATAATCAAGTGTTTTCCATATTATTCCAAGTGTCGGTGATCATTATATATTGCTGGTGTACTAGATACCAGTGACTGTGCATGAGTCACTTGCTTGCCAGTGAATGTTGCTGATTCTCTAAAGTGCCAGAGTTGATAAGTGTTTAGTAGGTGTTGACATCAATGACAAAACTATACCAAAATACCAACAATCTCCCCCTTTGGCATTGATGGCAATACAAGATGGAAAAACCATCAAAGTGCCAAAACAGAAATGCCAAAAAGAGATCATTACCATAAATCAAAAGAGATCATTACCAGAAATCAAAATACAGATACAAAGAGTAATAATCTCTCTCAAACAACAATCTCTCCCCCTAGGAGCAACATGCATTTTCCTTGTGTTTTTCCATACCAATCTCTCCCCCTTTGACATCAATTGCCAAAGTTCTTACCAAAAACATCTTACCAAGCTAAGTTCATATACAAAATACCAATCAATTTAGTATACCAATTACTCCCCCTGAGAAGTAGCTTCCCGTCAAAGCTGGAATAAAAGATTTCTTTGTTAATTCTGTCAGTTAATGACAATCATCAACTTCCTAAGTCTCTACTGGTGGGGGTACAACCCCAAGCTGATCTCTGAGATATTCAAAGGTCTCCTTAGGCAGAGGTTTAGTAAATATATCTGCAATTTGCTCTTTAGTATTCACATAAACCAGTTTTATTTCCTTTGCTTCAACATTTTCCCTTAGAAAATTTAGTTTGATAGAAACATGTTTGGTTTTAGAATGTAATATCAGATTCTTAGATATATCAATTGTTGTAGTGTCATCACAATAGATAGTAATAGGTTCCTTGCATTTTACCTTTATGTCTTTCAACATTTTCTTAAGCCATAGTACCTCTATACAGTTAGTTGCTGCTGCAACATATTCTAATTCTATTGTTGATAAAGATGTACAACTTTGTTTCTTACTCAACCAAGAAATTATTCTGTTTCCAAGAAAGAATGCTCCGTCGGTGGTGCTTTTTCTATCATCCACATCTCCTGCCCAATTTGCATCTGTTTATGCATATAATTCAAAGTTTTCATCTCTAGGATACCATAATCCAAGATTTATAGTGCCTTGTAAGTACCGTAAAATCCTTTTTACTGTTGATTCATGATTTTCTCTAGGATTACTTTGAAATCTTGAAATGATACATATTGCATTCATAATATCAGGTCTGGTTTGTGTCAAATACAGTAAACCTCCTATCATAGATTTGTATCTAGTTGGATTAACAGGTGTAGATTCATCCCTTAGTGATAATTTGTCATTTGTTGTCATAGGTGTACTTACCGATTTAGAGTTCTCCATCCCAAATTTCTTTAGTAACTCTTTTAAGTACTTGGATTGACTCAAAAATATGCCTTTATCAATTTGTGAAATCTACAATCCTAAAAAGAATTTTATTTCTCCAATCATAGACATTTCAAATTCTTGCTGCATTTTAATATAAAATTCTTTACATAATCCATCTTCTCCTCCAAAGATTATGTCATCAACAAATACTTCTATAATCAAGATGTCATCATTAGTCACTTTATAATATAAATTGTTGTCTGCATTACCTTTAGAAAAACCAATCTTCAAAAGATACTTATCCAATCTTGCATACCAAGCTCTTGGAGCTTGTTTTAATCCATACAAAGTTTTTCTTAACTTGCAAACCATATCTTTGTTATCTGTCAAAGAAAATACATCAGGTTGTTCAATGTAAACTTCTTCTTCAAGATCTTCATTTAAAAATGCACATTTAATATTCATTTGATATACTTTGTAGTTCTTATGTGCTACAAAAGCCAAAAATAATCTGACTACCTCAATTCTAGCTACCGGTGCAAAGGTTTCATTGTAATTAATTCCTTCTTTCTAAGAATATCCCTTACACACTAGTCTTGCTTTATTTTTGACAACCTTACCATCTTCATTAAGTTTGTTTCTGAATACCCATTTGGTTCCAATTACATTTTTATATTTAGGTTGGGGAACTAATGTCGAAGTGTTATTTTTCTCAATTTGTTCTAATTCTTCTTCCATAGCTTTAATCCAAAATTTATCTTCACATGCCTCATTAACTGATGATGGTTCAATTTGTGAAATAAGACATACCTCTTCATTTTCCAATCTTCCTCTTGTCATTACTCATTTATACTTGTTTCCAATTATCTGATCTTCAAAATGATTTAGTCTTACATACCGGGGTGTCTTTGTTTGTTGTTGTTCCTCAGTTACCATGGAATCCTCAGATGATACCGGGGTAATTGGATCTTCATTTTGTATTGGTGGATTCAGAGTAGGTTCATTTGTCAAAAATTTTGTTTCCAGTTCAGAGTCTATATACCTTGAAGTTCCTCTAAATTGTTCATCAATCTTTACATTTGTACTTTCAACAATTTTCTGCAATCTTTTGTTAAAACATCTATATGCCTTTCTCTTAGATGAATAACCAAGAAATATTACTTCATCACTTCTAGGATCAAATTTTCCAATATACTCATCTCTTCTGATATAACATTTACTTCCAAAAATTCTAAAATATTTAAGAGTAGGAGTAATACCAAACCATAGTTCATGAGGGGTCTTACCAGTTTCACCTTTGATGTGAACTTTGTTGAATGTATAGACCGTTGTACTGACTGCCTCTCTCCAATATACATGTGGTAGGTTTTCTTCTGATAACATACTTCTTATTGCATCCAAGATAGTTATGTTTTTCCTTTCAACAACTCCATTCTGTTGTGGTGTCCGAGGTGCTGATAGTTGTCTTTTGATGCCATTTACTTCACAGAATGTATTAAACTCCTTAGATGTAAATTCTCCTCCTTGATTTGATCTTAGACATTTGATTTTCTTACCGGTTTCATTTTCTACCATTGCTTTGAACAGTTTGAACTTTCCAAGTGCTTCTGATTTTTCTCTAAGAAAAGTAACCCAGCACATTCTAGAATAATCATCAATGATTAGCATGAAATATCTATCACCTTGTAAGCTTTTATTTCTAGCTGGACCACATAAATCAGTGTGAATTAAATCAAGAACATTATTGGATTTTTCTGGAATACTTTTAAAACTAGCTCTAACTTGTTTTTCAAATTGACATTCCTTACATATTGTATTGTGAGGTTTGACATTTTTAGGTAAATCTCTAACTGCCTTAATAGTACTGATCTTTACCATGCAATCAAATTTTACATGACAGAGTCTCTAATGCCATAACCAACTTTCATCAATATGTGCAATTAAGCATGTCTTTTCACTGTTATTTAAATGAAAGATATTACCTCTAGTCTGATTACCAATTGCAATTTCCAAACTAGTTCTATTCATGATTTTGCATTTTCCATTTTTGAATTGTAACTGAAATCCTTTCTCAACTAATTGACCAACACTCAAAAGATTATGCTTTAATCCTTCAACATAGTAAACATTGTCAGTGTTATGCTTACCATCAAGAGATATTGTACCCTTACCTTTGATCAAACAAGCTTTGTCATCTCCAAATCTCACTAAGCCTCCATTGTATTCTTGAAAGTTCAATAATTTACCTTTGTCTCCTGTCATATGATGTGAGCATCCTGAATCAATGATCCATTCATCCTTTACTTCAACTTTAGCTGCCAAGGCCTATACTACCGATTGAGCAGTACGTGTCGGTTGATCTTCTATTATAGCAACAAAAACCCATCCATTGTCTGTCGAATCCTCATCAGAATCCTCAGTCACACCTTCATCAGCAATGTAACAAGATTTGTCTTTATTCTTCTTAAATCTGTATCTCTGATATTCAGGGTTAGGCTTGTATGTTCTTCTAGCTTCTTCTCTTAGTCTAGCATGTCTATCAGGGCATCTTGAAGCCATATGACCAATCTTATTGCAGTTAAAACATTTAAAGGGTGCTTTACCTTCATACTTACTTCCAACTAGACCTTTAGGCATTTTCCTTGCAAATAGTGCTTCAAGTTCTTCATTTTATTTCCTGCTTTCTTCAAGTTCTCTTGCATAAAAGGCTTTCCAATCTGATTTGTCAAATGATGGAGCAGATGATGTTGATGCTTTAAAGGCCAAATCTATCTTTATAGTAGCAACAAGACCAAATTCTTCAATTTCAAAAGCTGAAAGTTTCCCAATCAATGTATCCCTAGTTACTAATGTATTAGTCATTGTTCTTAACTCATTTATAGCAGTGACTTTCATTTTATATGTCGGTGGCAATCCTCTTAAAACTTTTGAAACAATTTCATCCTCACTTAAGGTTCCTCCACAACATTTAATACCCAAAACAATCTCATTTACTCTTTCCATAAAAGCATAAATCCTTTCATCTTCTTCCATTTTTAGATGTTCATACCTGACCCGGAAGCTTTCAAGTTTTGCAATTTTGACTGTGGAATCTCCTTCATTCAATGTTTCCAAATGATCCCAAATAGCTTTAGTAGTAGACCTATCTAATAGTCCCATTATTTGTTGATCTGATAATGTGCTCAAAAGGGCTTCTCTTGCTTTGCAATCATTTTCCTCATCTTTAGTCAAGTTGGGTGGAGTGGGCTAACTCTGAGTAGGAGCAGTATAACCATTCTTTGTAACATCCCAGATGTCCTTTCCAATGCAATTTAGATGTGTTTCCATTCTGATCTTCCATATGCCATAGTTAGTTCCATCAAGTTTAGGACCGTCCTTCCTAAAATAGTTAGTAGACATTGGATCTCCTCAAGCTATTAAACTTTTGCAAAAGAGGACTAGGCTCTAATACTAATTCTTAGATCCCAGAGACAACTAAGAGGGGGGGTGAATCAGTTGTCAAATAAATTCAAACCAAAACAACTGAACCAACTTAGTGCTTAATACTGGTAAACCAGTTTAATATGCTAGTAGATAGTTTTAACAGTTAATTGCTATACTGGTAAGGATTAGTGCATAAAACATAAAGACAAAGTCATCCATAACACATAACACCAGTATTTGTATGTGGAAACCTTGTAAGGGGAAAACCCATGGTGGGAAACCTTACCCACAATTAGATGATACTACTGTAGATAGTAAGTATATATAAATGGGGTCTGCACATGCAGAAAGGCCAAGTGCCTAGAGCTCACTGCTCAATCACAAAATGGGAGTCACACTAACTACAGTTGGATGGTTAAATCCAATAGGAATGTATTGCACAAAATAACATCTTCATATGCTGGATTCAGTACCGGTGTAGTTCTAATTGTCTTCACAAAAACCCTCCTTCAATCTTCAAATGACGTCTGCATGTATAGCTCTACTTATTCTTGCATAAACCTTCACACAATCCTTTTTCGCATTCCACTCTTGATCTTACAAATAAGATCTTACATTTATACCATAACCTAAGACCAATTTTAGTAGGTCAGCTCTACAAGATATTACAATAAATTGTTTTACAAACAATACAATATCCGATGCAATAACCAATTCAACATGTCAACTTAATGCATTTACAATAATAATTAATCATCTCCTTAGCATGTCGTGCTGATCTGGAAAAGATAAACCTGTCGGTGTAACCTGTACCTATTTGTCGGTAACAACAAATATGCAAATGCTAATGTACCAATAAACAAAACTCCAAAACAAAGTGTCCACATGATGTCTTTGACATAACCAAGTGTTTTCCATATTATTCCAAGTGTCGGTGATCATTATATCTTGTCGGTGTACCAGATACCAGTGACTATGCATGAGTCACTTGCTTGGCGGTGAATGTTACTGATTCTCCAAGGTGCCTGAGTTGATAAGTGTTTAGTAGGTGTTGACATCAATGACAAAACCATACCAAAATACCAACATTCCTTACATACTAGATTATGAGGTTTCACAATCTTAGGTAAATCCCTTACTACCTTGGTTGAACTGATCTTTAGAATGCAATCAAAATTCACAAGACATATTCTTTTATGCCATAACCAACTTTCATCAATTTGAGCAATCAAACATGTCTTATCACTAGTATTGAAGTGAAAGATATTGCCTTTAGTCTGATTACTGGTTGCAATTTCCAATTTGTTCGGTTTAAGATTTTGCATTTTCCATTCTTGAATTGTAATTGAAATCCTTTTTCCACTAAGTGACCAACACTCAAAAGATTATGCTTTAAAACTTCAACATAATAAACATTCTCAGTATTTTGCTTACCATCCAAAGATATAGTGCCTCTCCCTTTGATTAAATAAGCTTTGTCATCTCCAAATCTTACTAGACCTCCATGATATTCCCGAAATGATAAGAATTTTCTTTTATCACCAGTCATATGATGTGAGCATCCACTATCAATGATCCATTTATCCTTTTATTCAATTTTTTCTACTAATGCCTTCTCTACTAGTTTAACAATAGGTGTCAGTTGTTCTTCCTTTAATGCAACAAATGCCCATCCACTATCTATTGGATCTTCATCAGAATCATCTATAACACCTTCATCTGCATAGTAACATGACTTATCTCTGTTTTTCTTAAATCAGTATCTTTGATATTTAGGGTTAGGCTTATATGTTCTCTTTGCCTCCTTTCTTAGTCTTGAATGTCTATTAAGACACCTACATGCCATATGACCAACTTTATTGCAATTGAAACATTTGAAAGGTACTTTACCTTCATACTTCTTGTTGGACTTTAGGCATCTTCCTTGCAAATAGTGCTTCAAGTTCTTCAAGTTCTTCATTTTATCTTTTGATATCTTCAATTTCTTTTGCATAAAGTGCTTTTCAATCAGATTTGTCAGATGATGATGATGATGATGATTGTGATTCTTTGAAGGCTATATCAATCTTGACTATAGCAACAAGGGCAAACTCTTCAAGCTCAAATGCAAAAAGTTTTCCAACTAGAGTATCACTAGATATTGATGTATTAGGCATTGTTCTGAACTCATTAATAGCTATCACTTTCATTTTGTAAGCTGGTGGTAAAGCTCTTAAAACTTTAGAAATAATTTCATCTTCACTTAAAGATCCTCCACAACATTGTATTCCTAAAATATTTTCATTAACTCTTTCCATAAATGCAAAAATTCTTTCATCCTCTTCCATTTTTAAATTTTCATACCTGACCCGACAATTTTGACAGTGGAATCTCCTTCATTCAATGTTTCCAGTTTATCCCAAATAGCTTTTGTAGTAGATCTGTCTGATAATCCCATGATTTCCTAATCTGATAATATGCTTAGAAGTGCTTCTCTTTCTTTGCAATCATTCTCCAAGTCTTTATCCAAGGTTGGTGGATTAGGGTTATTCTGATTAAGAGCAACATAGCCATTCTTTGTAACATCCCATATATCTCTTCCAATGTAGTTCAGATGTGTCTCCATTTTGATCTTCCATATACCATAGTTAGTTCCATCAAGTTTGGGACTATCCTTCCTAAAGATATTTGCTGCCATAGGATCTCCACAAGTTGTTAGGCTTCTGCAAAAATAGGACTAAGCTCTGATACCAATTGTTAAGAACCATGAAGGACAAATCAGAGGAGGGGGGTGAATCAGTTGTCAATAAATTATAACCCAAAACAAATTATTCCAGCTTAAACCCCAGTGCCGGTAAAACAAATTAAAAGTTATATTAATATCGATACAACTTAATGCATGAAACAAAAAGGAAAACAACATCCACAACACATGACATGGATATTTTGATGTGGAAACCCTGTAAGGGGAAAAACCACAGTGGTAAACCTTACCCACAATTAGATGATACTACCGTAGATAGTAAGTGAATACAATAATGGGGTTTGCACATGCAGAAAGGCCAACTGCCTAGAGCTCACTGCTCAATAAAAAAATACGAGTCACACTAACTACACAGTTGAATGGTTAAATCCAATAATCAATGTACTACTTCAATATATCATCTTCAATGCTAGATTCAGTATTAGTTTAATCTCTAAGCATGAGGACCAAACACATTCGTGACCTTTAACAACTTTCCTTCAACTTAGATGAAATCTGTGTGATTTGCACAAGGATCTGCTTATTTTCTCTCTTCACAATGATCTCAACATGTATGCATATCTGTCATGCCCAAATTTTTGGGCAAAAACACAAACAACAAATTTTTTTTGGAACACTTAAATACATGCAACTTATGCTTAAATAGTTGTGACAACTTAACAAGTTGTTCCAAATGAGTTCTTTAAATGATATTAAAATGGGTTCCAAAGTGAGCGATGAAATAAAATTTAACTAGAAGCCTTAGGTTTCAATTAAAATTCCTAGACGATAGAATTAGAATATTACTAACATAACAAATACGATAACTCCTATTATCAAGCGGAACAAATTAATTTTATAAGGACAATAATAAATTCACTCAAATGAAAAGCATCCAATCAAAGTGCTTTTATGGCTCTGCAGGTTGACAGTGATCGGCGACTTGGCGCTTGGGCAGATGTTGGGTGGGATGACCCGCCACATGTGCCGCAGTGTGTGTTTTCCAAGGGCCAATGGGTGGATAGGGCTCTGTTTCTGTGAAGGCATCGTAGAGAGCTTCGTCCAGTATCTAAATATTTTTAGGGTTTTTTCAAAAGGGTTCTGGGGCATGGAAGGGAAAGCTCTAACAGGCAAGGATTAGATGGATGAAACATAAATAGGGGTAGGAAAGCATTTACTACTCACCGCTCCTTTGCTGAAGTGGTAGCCATGGGAATTCCAGCGATGTCTAGGGCATCAGGGTTTATTAAACAATCAAATGGTGCTCGTGGCCCTAGGGCATCCAGGTCTATTAAACAAATGGATACAGATGTGGCTGTTAATGATAAAGATGCAGGGAGCTCAAGCGATAAAGATCATGTGGAAACTGGTAACAAGGATCATTCTGTTCCTTCGAAGGAGGTTTGGTTCCCATGACCTTGTTTTGATTTTTCTGGTTCTGTTGTAGATGATAGGGCTTCCAAGTTGCATTCTATGGCTATTTTAGGGGAGATTTGTGGTCCTCAAACCAACTTATCCAAATTACATTCTAAATTAGGCAAACGTTGGCCTGCTTTGATTTATTTTCAGTTGTTATCCTCCAATTCCTATGTTTTGGTTTTTGAAACCCCCCGTTGCAAGGATGATGTTCTTAAAAGCCCATTTAATTGGTTTGGTAATGTTTTAGTTAGGATTTCTGTTTGGAAACCCTTCTTTGTGTCAGAATGGGTCAAACCTAATTCTCTTCCGGTTTGGTTTGGTTTGCCTCAACTTCCATTTGAATTTATGGATCTGGAGGTGCTAAAATCAATAGGGGATAATTTTGGTTACTTTCTAACATCTAAATTGGTTCTTGAGGAAGGGAAGGTTCTGGTAAAAATATGTGTTCTAATTTCCCGAACGTCAGTATGCCCAATTTCTTGTAATATCAAGTCAAATGAAGCCATCTGGAAGCAACCTATTGTGAAAATGAAGGATGAGCTGGTTCAAAATCTGATAATTGTGGATGCTCCTTTGTTTTTTGACTTCCGAAATGTAAAAACTAGTTTAAACAATGAGGTTGATCGAAATATTTCTTTTACTCCTGCTCTAGCCAAAGACTCCTCTCAGGTCTTGGTAGGGTCTATTTGTCATGGCAAGAAAGACCTTAACAATGCCGCTAAAATAAATCATAATACTCCTACTAAAGAATCTCCTCAGGTATTAACTGGGTCTATCTGATATCTCAAGGAGGGACTTAACAGTATCATTCTCCCTAATAGTAAAACTGCCACTGTCATTTCTGAAAGTGAGGCTAACATCTTATCTCAGGGTATGGGGATTGTTGGTCATGTTAAAGATGGTAAAACTCAGTTGGAAATTGATGCAGGTGTTCAACAAGTTCTGTCGGCCTCCCCTGGTTTCAAAAAGGTCCCCATCTTGAACTTTGGGAATGGAAAAGGTAGTGGGTCATTCAACTCAAAAAAAAAGTGTGTTCATAGCCCTCTGGTTACTAGATCCGCTTTGGTCAAGAGAAGCTTACAAAAAATCTTTGGGGAGAAATGTTCTTCTCCCATTAGTGAAAAGAGGGGAGAGTCGACCTCCCCTTGAATCCAATGAAGATTATATCATGGAATGTTAGGGGCTTAAATGCCCCTAGCAAGAGATGATTGATCAAGTCTCAGTTAGATTTGGTTAAGTGGGATTTAGGTTTACTTCAAGAAATTAAACTTTTGTAGGAAAACTCAAAATTTGTATTTTCTTCTTGGAAAAATGGAATTTTTTTCTTGTCCAGCTATTGGGGCTTCGGAAGGTCTGGCTCTGTTATGGAATGATTTTGTAGTTGATGTAAAATTGGTTGCATCTGAGCCTAACTGGATGTTGTCATTAGTCTCATTCAGAGCCTCAAGTTTTAAAGTATGGGTGTTCAACATTTATGCCCCCTCAGGTGTTTTGGCTAAATATAGGTTGTGGCAGGAACTCATTAGGGTGTCTTCCCCCCTTAGGAATTCTTTTATCATTTTTGGGGGAGATTTTAACGCAGTTTTGAATTTAAGTGAAAAATCAGGAGGGATTTACCGAAATAAGAAACCCATGGATGATTTTAATGCATTCATTGCTGACATGTCCCTTTTTGATTGCAAGCCCAATAATGGTCTATTCACATGGACAAATATGAGGAAAATTCTTTCTCAGATTGCAGAAAGGTTGGATAGATTTTTACTCTCATCCAATTGGTTTGATTCTACCATTGAATTTTTCTCTTCCATTCTCCCCATGGCTGGATCGGATCATTTCCCGGTCTCTCTGACTATTGTATGGGATAAACCTAGTCACAAGCTTCCTTTTAAATTTGAGCCAATGTGGTTTAGGGACCCCTCTTTTCTTCCCCTTCTGAGACAATGGTGGGGAGAGGCTCCTTTCTGTAGGGGTTCTAGAATGTTCCAATTGGTTAAGAAGATTACTTTCTTAAAAAAAATATTAGGGGTTGGAACTCCCTTCATTTCAAGAATATTTTTGCAGAAAAATAGAGGGTTTTAGACATGTTAGAGGTCCTCAATAGGCATGTCTTGCAGCATGGTTTGGGCTCTAAGGTGTTGGATGAACTCAGGTCTCTTAGGAGTGAGATAGAAGAAATCTTGGCTAGAGAGGAAGTTTATTGGAGACAAAAATCTCGGGAGTTATGGCTAGCTGATGGTGATAAGAATACAAAAAAATTTCATGCTAGCACTAAATTGAAAAGGGCTAGGAATAGGATTTCTTGTATTCAGGATTGCTAGGGGAATATCCTTTCTGAGGATGGGGATATCTCTAAGGAAGCGGTTAGGTTTTTTAAGAATCTTCTTTCTTCTGAGAATATTGAGGATTCAAACAATATCTTTTCTCTTATTCCTTCTCTTGTCTCTCCTGAGGATAATAGAATGTTAATGTCTCCTTTTTCAATAGAAGAAGTTCAGCGGGCTATTTTTGCTATGAATCTGGATAAGGCTCCAGGGCCTAATGGTTTTACTCCTTTGTTTTTTCAAAAATGTTGGGAGCTTGTCGGCCAGGATGTCCTTTAGGCTTTAGAGGAAGCTAGGAGGAATAGGTCAATCCTTAAAGAAATGAACTCTACCTTGATTGTCATTTTCCCTAAAAAGGATGATCCTAAAACCTTCACAGATTTTCGTCCTATAACTTTATGTAACACCATTTATAAGATATTCTCTAAAGCAATTGCAATGAGGTTGGCTAAGTTATTACCAAGAATAATATCCCTTGAGCAAGGAGGTTTTGTCCCTCAAAGGGAAACTCCTGAAGGGGCTATAGTTGTTAGATTTTTGCCTAGAAATCTCCTGCAATGATTCTTAAGTTAGACATGAAGAAAGCCTATGATAGGGTTGAATGGAATGCATTAAAAATTGTCCTATCAAGGTTGGGTTTCTCCCTGGCTTGGATAAAATGGATTATGGCTTGCATTTCCTTGGCAAGATCCTTGGTTCTTATTAATGGGTCCCCCTATGGTTTCTTTCACTCTACTAGGGGTTTAAGGCAAGAGGATCTACTCTCACCCTTTTTATTTATTCTACTAGTTGAAGTTCTGAGTCGGGCAATTGGCTCAGCTCGTGAGAGTGGTTCATGGAAGGGCATTAAAATTCAGAATTTTGAACAAAGGATCTCTCATTGTCTTTTTGTTGATGAAACCCTCCTATTTGGTTGTGTAACCTTGAAGGAGGCTTAGGCTATTGATCAAGTGATTAGGAATTATGTAGCTTTTTTGGGTCAGAAGGTCAACAATGAAAAATCTAAGGTTTCCTTCTTAAATACTCACTCCCTGCTCTGGAATAAGCTTCAAAAGTTTTGGGGTTTCCAACTTGGGGATCTTCCCTATACTTATTTAGGTGTTCCTTTTTTTTGCTAATAAGGTTAAGGTTAGTTTTTGGGATAAAATAGTTTCAGGGGTGTCTAAGAAAATTTTGGCATGGAACCACCAATGGCTTACCATGGCAGGGAAAATTGTGTTGACTAAGTCAGTCTTGAATGTAGTACCAACTTACTTAATGTTAATTCTCAAAGCTCCAAAGGATGTTATCGTCAGTTTAAAGGATACTCTAAGGTCCTTTCTTTGGAACAACAACAGGGATGGGAAATCTAGGATCCCTCTGTTAGCTTGGGATAAGGTTTGTCTTCCTAAAGAACTTGGGGGATCTGGAATTCATAGCTTGGAAAATCAAAATTTGGCACTGGGGGCCAAATTAGTGTGGAAATTGTATGATAATCCAGCCTCCCTTTGGGCTAGAATCATGTTCGCCAAGTATCTTTCTAATGGAGATAGGGAATCTATATTTCAGACTGAGTCTCTACCTAAGGGGTCGGCCATTTGGAATTTCATGGGAAAATGTAGAAGAGTCTCACTGCCACATCTTTTTTGGGTTGTGCATAATGGTTTGAAAGTTAGATTTTGAGATGATGCTTGGAATGGTCATTGTGCTATGGATTCTATTAGGGATTGGTCACCCTTGAAATATATTCTTTTGGATAAATGGGGGGCCTACTTATCAGACTATTTTACTGTAGTTCATGATGGTCATATGGTTATGGCCCAATGGAAGTTGATTGAGTTTCTTCCTATTAGTCCTAGTCTAAAAGTAGATTTTTATTCTACTTTTAGAAATAGAATTATCATCTTATCTGAGCTTGATGATGAGCTGATTTGGACCAAGAACTCTACTGGAAAGTATTTAGTGAAAGATGGATATAACTCCCTTATGCCAGCCAAGGATCTCTCTTCTTGGCCTTACAAATTATTCTAGCATCCCGCATGTCTGCCGAAGGCTGGAGCTTTTGCATGGCTTGTTGTTCAAGACAGGGTTCTTACTGGGATGAGACTAGATAGGATGGGTTTATCTATTATCTTTCCTTATGTTCTCTATAATAAGAAATTGGAATCGTCATCTCATCTTTTCCTTCATTGTGATTTTGCTCTAGGGTGTTGGAATTGGTTCTTCGAGAAGTTAGGTCTCTCTTTTGTTACTAGTGGGGACCTCCTCTCACACTTCAGAGGTTGGCCTCTTTTATTCTCTTATTCTTTGTATGCCCGCCTTTGGATCATAGCTCCATCGATCATTGTTTGGAACATATGGTTAGAGAGAAATAATAGGATCTTCAAAAAATCATCCACGTCGCTCTCTGATATTTTAGTCAAGATAGAGGCTTCTATCTCGGAGGTGGCCTTGTCGTATATTCATAAGAATTTAGATCATTTGACATCATTCTCCCATTGGGATGGCATGATCACAAGGACATGGAAATCCCTGTCTATTATTCCCTCTCATGGGTCAGTTTCAAAGGGTATGGCTTTTAAAAATAAGAGAATTATGGCTACCTGGGTTCCTCCTCTTCTGGGTAATTATAAAATCCATTTTGATGGTGCCTCTAGGGGGAACTCGGGTATGGTGGGGGCTAGTATGGCCATTCTGGATCATAATGCAATTTTAATATCTGCTCAATGTCATTCCCTTGGGTTTCATTCAAACAACTTTTCTAAATGTCAAGCTCTGTCACTTGGGATTGACATGGCTATTTCCCTTGGGATCAAACATCTTCACATTTAGGGGGATTCAATGGTTGTTATCCAAAGTGTTTTGAATTGTAAAAGTAATTGTTGGCATTTAAAGTATTTAATTGACCACATCTTGGAGAAATTATCTTTTTTGGATACCTATATGTTATCTCATTGTTTTCGAGAGTTCAATAAACTGGCAGATTTCCTAGCTAATTTGGCAATTGACTCGGCTGCTTTTCATAAGAATGTGGAAATTGGTGACATTCCTCAAGATGTCCTCCCCGGGTATATGCCTCTTCCCAAAGATTGAGTTCATCTGTTTTGAGTTTTTTGCTCCATTTCTTATTGAAGTATATAGATTATCCCCTTCTCAGATTTTGTATTGGGTTAGATGGTAATATATGCACTTATTGAGGATAGGGGAGGCAGTAAGTCAGGTGGCAATACATTATAATAAGTTCCTTCTCTTTATTATCATTTCTTACTGAAGTATACATATTATCCTCTCCCCAGTACAGCCTGTATCTGTTCTTTTTGTGCTGAGAGGAGTCCTTTATTTCTATTTGCATTTGAAGTACTTATACATCTCTGCTCTTGGGGTAGATGTTAATGTGTGTATTCCTTGAGGATTGGAGAGGATTGTTCAGTTTATTTTATTAACTCATGAGTTACATATGTCTTGGAGGTATGCCTGGATTAAGTAGAAGTATGGGGTGTTTATCCCGGGTGTTTTGGCTTATTTTGTTAATTATGGGTGCTTGTTCTATTATTTGTAAATGTTGTTATTAAGTACACCCTTGTGCCTTATATTGTTCACATTTAGACATAAAAGTTTAAAGTGGTGGTATCCTACTTTGGGACATTGCTTCATTATTTTTACATACTTGTGTATAATCCCAAATAGGGCTCAAGGCCTTTTGCTTTCTCGATCCAGTTGGTCTTATGGTGCGTGGAAATTGTTTTTTATCTTGCTTTATTCTTTGGTGCCACTTTAAGAGTTTTCATTTCTTACTCATTGGCAAAAAGCTTGTATATGTATGGTGGCTGGAAGATTAATTATAGGAATGCACTTCTATTTTTTGCCATATAGGGTGTCTTTATTGAGAGTTATGTTTGCGTGTTTTTGGGGTACAGGGGAGTTCTCTTGTACGAGAGTAATCCTTTCTCATAAATTCATTATTTGTTCCCTCCCTTGTTGTTTTGCACGGTTTTGGTTTCTTCATGTTCATAACGTGGCAAAGTTTGGGATCTCTTGAGAAATCTTGTTCGTGTGGATATCTTGAGTCATTAATTAGTTTGGTTGGCTTTATGCTTCGCATGGACATTGTCATCATCTTTTAGTAAGATGATGGCTTTTGTTTCTATCTTTCATTCTTGGTGCCAAGTTTTTTGAAAATGTCAACATTTTTTGTTTAGGGTGGCGGCTTGGATAATGACATCATTTTTTATTAGTGTGTCATCCTCTCATGGTTGTTTTTACTGTCTTATGATGACATTGGGTTCTTTTATTTTCCTTGGCTCTCTTGCCTTTGCATTTGTATTCTTGATGGAATCAGTGGGTTACCGCATTCTATTGCCCCACAAACACTATGATTTTCAAGACTCTTTTGTTTTGGACAATGAAAAGCTTAGGCGTTTGTTTCAAATTCATTCGATGGATTTTTCTCTAGTTTTTCGCAAAGTTTTGGGAAAGTGATGGATTGTGGATAACTCAAGTTGTTTCCTTGCTGATATTGCATCTCGGTTTCTCACTGTATGTATGGATGTGCTTCTGGATTTTGCTATGGTTAGGGCAATTTTTGATACATATTTCAACTCACACTTCTACTCTTTGGTTGATTTGGATAATGCTCTCTCTAATTACTGCTTTGATTTTGGTGATTTTGAATATGTTGGCTTTATTACTCGTTCTCAGTTATTATCCTCTGGGTGGCATGGGGAACTCCTTTCAGTTTTAAGGAATGGGCTAATATATAACATATATGATGACACATTATTTGAAGTGGCAGCCCTTTTAGACTATGTATCACCAGATTGTCTGGTTACAGCAGTTAATGTTTTTGCAGGATTGCATTTTCTTTTAGAATCAATGTCTAATGTTTGAGCTTCACTAGTCTAGATTCCTCCTATACAGATGGTGCCTCCTTCCTCTCTACCATTAGAAGGGCCTAGCTCATGGCCCTCAATTCCTTGACATCATGCTCTTGGGTTTTTGTTTGAGTGCAGTAGGTTTTTTTGTCCATAGGTTTTTGAGCAGGGATATGTTTTCATGTGGCTTTTTCTTCATTTTGACAAGTAGAATTGTTGTTCGTGGGACATAATGGGTGGTTTTCTACACACTTGTTGGACATTATGGTGTTGAATGGGTGATACAAAATCTTGTCAAGCATGGAGGCTTTGTGGCTGTGTTCCCCCTTTTAACAGTTTACTCCTCAAAATTCTTTTTTGGGTCTTATGGAGAATGATACGCATCTTCGAAGAATCATGTAAGGGGAGGGTGTTAATATCAAGTATGTAATGGGTCTATGGGTTTTTTTGGAAAATGTCAGGTATATCCTGATAAGCTTTGTAACGTGAGGGTGATTAAATTCAGATATGTAATTGGGTATATGGGGATCTAAATTTTAGTTTTTTTCTCTTTTTTGGGCCACAACCGGAGGTTTTCTTGTAGGTTCTTTCTTGCCGGTATGAACCCGTTGTGTATTTTTAAATCTATAATTTAATAAAATATAAGTTTAGTGGCTTGTCCACTTTTATCAAAAAAAAAATTTTAAAAATAAATTCACTCAAATGTCCCTTTCATTTCAGTTGCAAAAAATAATACATAATTAGATAAACTTCTACTACATAGACATTAATATAATTACTTGATTCAATAATTATTCATCTAGGTAAAGGTATATCAAGAATTCCCCAATACATTGATATTATAACCTCTTCATTTATAACTTAATTAATTCTTAAATCTATTAATTCAATATTAACACGAATTCAATGTATTAATATTAATTATTAGAGCAAATAAATTTAAAGTGCCAAACGTTATTACAATAATTAAATTATCAAATAGAAAGTTTCTCTTGGGATAAATAAATTCGCAAGATCAAGTTCATTGACTTATTTTAGAAATATATATAAATCCACTACAATATCCTCTTTCAAATAAACATTTAATAACCTATATTAAATCCTTCCGTTTAATTATAAATATCATTAAAAATCTCTAAAAAGTATTTATATAACTTAAATCAAATTGCAATATACATTAATCCTCCAAACATTAGGTATTAGCTATTTAATACTCAACATTTAAATTACCTCTAGATTTTAAATTTAATCATTAAATTTTATGAAAACCCATCAATAAACTTTTTTAATTAATTTACTCAAAAGAGTATATTATTTCTCTATAAATTAATCACTCCCCAAATTTAATAAATATTGACATTAGAAATACTTTTAAAACTTAATTTAGATAAACATACTATTTAAATTTTTCTTTAATAAACTTTTCAATCACAACCTACCCATAATATGGAAATATGATGATTGTAAACAATTAATTCCTAATACAAAAGTCAACCTCAAATAAAATATTTAAAATTTAATCAAATGAAGATAACCCAATTGAAATTTTGAAAAGCAATCTTTCCCCCCCTCTTTTTACTTATTTTATTAATATCCTCTTAAATAACCCTAACTAGGTTTGCTTTATTCTTTTATTTTTAAAACTATAAACTCTCATCTAAATCTCTTTTCTATCCATGTGCCTTTACCCTAACTCGAAATTGGGTTAGGGTTTTTTTTTTTTGTATGTGTGTGAAAGCAGGGTCTATGGTGGTGGAGGAGGCGGCCATGGCGGAGGGCAAGGTGAGACATCCATGGCAGGGCGAAGGGCATCACAGGGTACCACTGTGGCGGCCTCATGCCGCTAACTGTGGTTATCTATAGTGGCGACCCCGGCGCCACCCACTGTGGATACCCACAGTGGTGGCATCGACGCCGCCCACTGTGGATATCCACAGTGGTGGACGCAGCTTCATCCACTGTGGATACCCACAGTGGTGGGCACGACGCTGCCCACTGTGGTAGTAACGACCCACTGTGGAAGCCCGCATTGGCCACGTTGCCCTAGTTGTTCTTAATTTTATTTAATTATTTTTTTTAAAATTTTTATCTTTATTTTTTATTTATCATTTAAAATACTTAATAAAAGAATGCATTTCATTAAAATAATACTTTTAATACAATATGACAACTTTACAAATGGGTGAAATACCCAGCTTAGCCTCTCATTTCTACTAAATAAGGGCTTTCAAATTAAATACATTTTTTTTTCATTTGCAACTAAAACAAAAATAAAGGTAGCAACTCCTAGCTTTTCTTTTCCTTCTTTTCCAAGCAAACCTACATTACAAAATCTTAAGGTTGTGACCATGGAGGGCTCACCTCCCAACCTAGGCTTACTAGAAGCCACACCCGAGCTTGGAGAATCAAGACCTAGATGGGTTACACTCAAGAAAACACAAACAAGCATGACAAACCTTAGAACAAACATATTCCCATCCCAAGGCTTAACATCATCACCAAATGTGATTTTTACATGGGTGGAGGTGGACTAAGCGCCTTGAGGAGAAACTGCAAAATAGTAGAACACAAGCCATCTCATGGCAAAAAAGAAACACATCACAAGTCCAACTTGTCCCAACATCCTTATTAGCCCCAAGGCATACAAGCCATAATATCTCCCCTTATGACCCCCAAATACATAAACAATAACTATGCAGCAAGGGTCCTAAAAATCCCTTGAGACCACTCTCTTCCAAAGAGAGCCTCTCACTCTAAGGTTTTCATACAACCCTCCACCCCAAGGCCACTCTACCCTCCCAAGGGTGAGTTGGCCTTGATTACTCCCAAAACACAAATAAAATGCTTAACCAAAACAAATGAAAGATCACATATATTTCTTCACAAATAAAACACAAAGGAAGAAAGCAACTAAACTCAAGCAATCTTTCAAAGCTAAATTACAACATACAAAGAAAGAGGTTAAACCAACCTTCAATCTGCTAAGGGTTTACATAGTTTGGAGTAGAGCTGCCCCAAATCCACAGTTCTTTTCTTTCAACACTTAGCCAAAATTCCTATACTACAGTTGTTTCAAACATCAAGAACTAGTCTCCAAAGATGGAGAGTGGGTGATTACCATCCCAAGTCTCTAACCCTTGCCTAAGAAGGCTTCTCTCACTCTTTCCAACCTCTTGGACAGAGTGAGAGCTCACATTGGTTGGTCTTCCCAACCTCTCACAGGTTACTAAAACTAGAAACTGAAAAGGTAAGAGAAAGTGGGGAAGAGAAACTGACACAAGAAAGGAAGGTTATCTAACCTAGGAGGAATCCTCCAAGTTGGATTTTCGCTCATCTTGGGAAAATCAATTTTTGAGGGGTCAAATCAGTCACATGGGAGTGGTTACATGCTTAAAAATACCCCTAACCCATAAGTATACCCTATGGACCTTTGGAAAAGCCCCTAATCCTACCCTAGGAGTCCATTTGACCGCTCAGAAACCCATATGATGTTAACCTATGGGTCAAACCCGAGTTGACCACTCCAAGGACTCTCTACCCAAGGTAAATTTGGGACCACACTCAAATATTTGAAAAAGGCTTTGGTTGAAACAATCTCTGTCCAAGAGACATGTCAAAATCAAAACACTATTTAGCACATGTGTCAAGTGACACAATAAAATACATTACACATGGAAATTGTCTCTTGTTGGATTAAACAAATTAATAAATACAATTTAACACACATGCAAACATTTACATTTATGAATAAAATATGATACATACGGGGTTTTGTCTCTCCAAATAGACAACCCCTGGCTTTACAAATGTACAAAGGTCTAGGCTTGATTCTCCATAATGTTTCCATGGTCACAAGGATAACTTTCCTACACATCTCAATTACACATTAGTAATTACCAAATAACCTCATATAATTTTAAACATATAAATAAGAAATACAAATCAATCACTCTGCATACAATTGCCATCATACAAATCAATTTACCATATATCCAGTGCAATCCACATTAAGTAATTCACTGAATGATATTATCATAATCCTCATAAATTTCAACCATTCATAAGACATGCATCATATTTCTATCATCATAATAAAGTTCTACAAATTCAGATATAGCTGGCATACGTCAGATCAAGATTATCAACTTAGTGGATTATATAGAATTTTAAATCCATAGCACATCAAAATGTACACCACAAGGTGAAATGATTATGTAACTTGGTTTAATTACTTTTCTCACCAATCTATCCGTCTAACATAGCCCATCCTATTGAATTATAGCATTTATTAATAGGGTCAACCATGGTCAACTAAGTTAATTAGAGCTTGATTGGGGAGGGGCTCTACAATATCTCTTGCAAATAAGATCTTACAATTATTTATACAAACCCTAAGACCTCATCATTATGTCGGCTCCTAAAAGATATTATATTTAAATCAATTACAAAATAAGCCTTGGTGCAATACAATGTGTTAGCCTCAATACATTTACACATTATCCAATCAATAAATCCTTTCCAAATCATGTCATGTACATATGGAACATGATATCATATGCCAGTACATAACCTAGACCTATCTGCCAGTTAAGGCAAATATGTGAACCCGATTAGACCAATATGCAAAACACCAAATGAAAACATCTAATCGATGTCTTCGACATAACTAAATGATATCTAGATGATAACAAGTCATCATCAACTTCCTAAGTTGTCGGTGAAACATATACCAGTGACTGTGCATAAGCCAATATCCATACCGAGACCACAATATTTCAGTTCATCAACAAACCAATATAACCAGAGTGCCAAAACAACAATGTAGACCTCTTGAAAGATAAGTGTTGACATTAATGACAAAACCAATGCAACACATGATGAAGTCATCCATAATACCAACATAATGCAATCACATAAATGAACACCATAACACAAAGAATTTATACGTGGAAAAACCATGATGGGATTTGTAACCCACAATATCAATCCATTGGCCATATGAAGAGATATTACATATAATAGGGGCCTGCACATGCAAGAAGGAACACTACTTAGAGAACACTGCTCATCACCAAGAGTCTCACTCACTACAACAAAACTGAACTCATATAATGCATCTGCTATGCCTAATTAAGTTTTGGTTAAGGCTCTCATTTCTCTGGTTCTTAAACCCTAAACCCTTGCTAGTATAACATACACCTTATCACTACCTTAGAAATCATCTACAAATCATTAAAAAATATTGCTTTCGCATACATAAACTTCACATATAAGATCTTATTACCAATGTTATATCTTAAATGATCTAATAGACTAACTTATATACCCTTACAAAGGTTTATGCCATATGTATATTGGCCATTTGGAGGAATTCATTATGTGTTGCATTGATGTTTTGTGATTGATGTCAACACTAGCAATTTTAGATGCTTTACCGGTACCCTTTTGGTCCTAGTAGGTTGTGTGGTTTCTGGTTGTTTTGGATCTAGCATGATCCAGTATGCTTTGGTATGTTTTGGTTATAGAATTGGATTATTCATGCTACTCATGTTCATGTTCTGTCAGTTGGTTTTGTTTTGGTGATCGGATGCTATCCTATTTGCTTAGAAGCTTGATTTGTGGCTCCAGTGAGGGTTTCATCCGTAGAGATTTGATGAAGATCTTTGATGATATGCATAAGTGGTGTTGGTGCATCCTTTGGTGGAGATTCAGGATGTTGATGGTGATCATGTTCAAGACTTGGCAGATTGGGATTATTGCTCTGGTGTGTATGGACCTATATTGGGTCTCAATGTATCTATGTTATGGACTAGTTTAATGTAACGTGTGGATTTGACCTCTCGATGTGTTTCCAGGATCTCTTATGGGTTGGATATTATTTGTTTGGCATAAGGCATACATGTTTTGTAATTATGTAATTGGTTTACTGTTTGGTGGCCGACCTAATTGTTTATGGTTGAGGGTTTGTATATATGTGATGTAAGATCTTATTGTAGATCATCATGGTCATAGGAAAGGGATATGGATATATAATGTGTGAATAATGTGATGTCATTGAGGAAAAGGATTTGGTCGATCATTGGAGATCAATTTGGGTTTATGTAAGAGGATTTATTCATCTGGTATTGAGCTTAACCAGAACTATATTCAAGCATAGGAGATTCTACCTTTGTAGCTCATTCATTGTTCCGGATTGTAGTCTAAATTTCTATGTAACCCATGAGACTCCTTTTGTGATGAGCACTATGCTCTAGGTTGTTGGCCTTCCTACAAGTGTAGGCCCATCAATTGTAATTCACATACTTACTACAGAAGTATTATCTGATTGTGGGTAGGCTTCTCGCCATGTTTTTTATCTTTACCGGGTTTTCCACATATAAATCTTGGTGTCATGTAGATGGTATTTATTCTCTTATTATTGTTTATGCTTAATTGGTTTATCTGCTATTTTAGTATTTGGTTTAAACATTCTGATATTAGTGTTTTGGGTTCTGGTATTAAAGTTTTAATTGCTAAATATTCAGGTAATTTGTGACAACTGATTCACCCCCTCTCTCTATTGTCTTCTAGTTATTTGAACTATCTGACAATTGGTATCAAAGATCTGGTCCTCTTTGCAGAAAGCTTAACCGCTTGAGGAAGATCCTATGGCAACTAATAGTTCAAATTCATCTTGTTCAATTGGAGCTATCTTTCAGAGAGATATTCCTAGGCTTGATGGAACAAATTACACAATATGGAAGATTCAGATGGATTCTCATCTAAGATGTCTTGGCAAGGAGATTTGGGAGATCACACAGAATGGTGCTACACCTTATAATTTGGCATCTGGAAATCCTCCTATGACAAACTTGGATAAGGAATTTGAGAATGATTGTAGAGAAAGAGAAGCCCTATTGTGTGCACTTTGTGATCAATAAATAATGGGATTAACTGATAAATCATCTACAAATTTTATATGGGATAAGTTGGAGACTATTAATGAAGGTGACCCTACTATGAAGATTGCTAAAATTGATGGTTACCAGGTGAGATATGAAAACTTGAAGATGGAAGAAGATGAAAGGATTACTGCATTCATGGAAAGGGTAAATGAGATTGTTATGGGAATTCAATGTTTTGGTGGAACTCTGAGTGAAGATAAAATTGTTTATAAAGTTTTGAGAGCTCTACCACTAACTTACAAGATGAAGGCTACTACAATTAATGAATTAAGAACAATGACTAATACTTTTTTCAATAGAGATACCTTGGTTGGAAAATTATTTTCTTTTGAGCTTGAAGAATTTAGACCTTTTGGAGCTGTGAAGTTTGAACTTGCTTTTCATGCATCTGCATCATCAATCGGTAAGAAATATTGGAAAGCTATATATGAAAAGGAATTGGATGACATGAAGAGAGAAGATGGTGATTTTGAGCAACTTGAAGCACTATTTGCTAGAAGAGTACCTAAAGGACCGGTAGGAAGTAAGTATGAAGGAAAAGCACCTTTTAAATGTTTTGCATGTAATAAGATTGGTCATTTTGCATCTAGATGTCCTAAAAGGAATTCAAGATTTGAAGAGAGAGTTAGAATATCCTTTAAGCCTAACCCTAGATATCAAAACAATCATAAGTATAGGAAAAACAAAGACAAATCATGTTATATAGCAGATGAAGAAGGTGTGACTGACTCTAATGATGAGCCGACACAAGACTCTGCTAGTGGTTCTAGCAATGAAAAGGAATGGGTGTTCTTGGCTATCAAGGAAGATGTTCTGACACTGGAAGAGAATGTACCCAAGCAAAAGGTAGTTGTTGCTAAAATTGAAGACAAGGATGAATGGGTAATTGACAGTGGATGTTCACATCATATGATTGGAGATAAAGGGAAGGTTTTATCTTTTCAAGAATTTGATGGCAGTTTGGTTAGATTTGGAGATGACAAAGCATGTATGATAAAAGGAGTAGGAACTATATCATTGGATGGTAAGCACAATATTGATAATGTTTATTTTGTTGAAGGTTTGAAGCATAATTGTTTGAGTGTAGGACAATTGGTGGATAAGGGATTTCAATTACAGTTCAAGGATGGAAAATGCAAAATCATTAATAGATCTAGTTTGGAGATTGCAACAGGTACACAGATAAAAGGTAATATATTTAATTTGAATTCTGGAGAGAAGACATGTTTGATTGCACAAATTGATGAGAGTTGGCTATGGCATAAGAGACTATGTCATGTGAATTTTGATTACATTGTAAAGATCAATTCAACTAAGATAGTTAGAGATATACTTAAGATTGTGAGGCCCTATAATCCAGTATGTAAAGAATGCCAAATGGGTAAACAGGTTAGAACCTCTTATAAGAGTATACAAGATAAATCTAATGATGTTCTTGATCTTATTCATACTGATTTATGTGGCCCTACTAGAGTTAAAATTTTTCAAGGTGATAGATATTTTATCCTAATCATTGATGATTATTCTAGAATGATGTGGGTTACTTTTCTAAGGGAGAAATTAGAGTATTTTGAAAAGTTTAAAATCTGTATGGCTAAAGTGGAATCTGAGACAGGATTGAAGGTTAACTCTTTGAGGTCAAATCATGGTGGATAATTCACATTCAGTTAGTTTAATAGCTTTTGTGAGAAGCATGATGTAAGGAGACAATTTTCTGCTCCTTGGACACCTGAATAGAATGGAGTTGTGGAAAGGAAGAACAAAACTATCTGGGATGGTGCTAGGACAATGATGATGGAAGCTAGTATACCTCATATCTACTCAAGGGAAGTAGTGAGCACAATGGTCTATGTTGGCATTGTGTTGTCATTGATGTCAACTGGTATAGGATGTTACTTGTATCACTGGAATCGATGTCAACTAGTGAACAAGAAGTTGTTGGCATTAGAGTTTGATGTTAACTAGAATAGAAGATGGACCGCTATGGAAGAAGAGTTGATGTGTTGTCATTAGTGATAACCAGGTGACCATCTTCATGTAGAAGGAAGAATCGACATGTATCGGTATGCTTTAGGTGCAGTAAAGTGACCACTCCACTTAGTAAAAAGGTTTTTTATCTGGTAGTGCATACAACTGGAATGAAGACACTACATAATGGACATTGATTATGTTGAAGTGGTGGGATGCTATTTGGATCACATCAACACCGAAGGTGTTGTTTGTGTAGGCCACCAGATTTCTAGTGTAAGGATAACTAGCAAGACTCCCACCAGATGAAGAATCTATCACAGGCTAGGTGATAGGTTGACAAAATATGTTGCCTCTATGTGTAGGATGACATATAGAAAACCACTAGGACATATGTCATGTTGAAGATGTATCCTTTCCTTGGTAATGTCACTTGTACCGATAGAATAATTCACTGAGATAGATAGATGATTGAATGCAGAGACCGGATGTACAAGTGGAAGATAAGGAAGCCCATCAGTCATGAGATCAGAAATGCACACCGGATAAGCAAGTGAAAACAGGATGTGATACTGGAATGCCGATGAAGGTTGATGCAGAACAGTTGGAGTGTGATGACTTGGTGTCATCAATGTGTCTCATTGACAAGAAGGGAAGTATGTTGTTCATTGGAAAACACATCTATAGGAATCTGCATTGGTGATAGTTGATATGTTATGTCAACTGGTGAAACATTAGAGAAGAGACAAGGAAAATAAGGTTCTCACCTGATAAAGAGGAGTGCAGCAAACTGAAGGATAAGGAGAGTTGTCAAAGTTTCTATGGTACCGGTATGTGAATATATTCACAAAATTGTTACACCAACAAAGTAGTGAAGTGAAAACATAAGGGGTACACCTACATTATGGAAAAGGTGATGGTAGGAAGGATAACTGACAAGGTGATTTGTGTCGGTAGGATTAGTGAATTGATATATGTGTATCAGTTATGTGTGTGGTCGATGACTAGGTTGAACTAACAGAGTAGTGTGATGAGGTGGATACTGACTATGATGCCATGCAGAGCTGAGGTGGTGAATATGATGAGGTTGGTGATGTTTTGTTTCAAAAAGGTAGTTGTGATTGGTGGACATTAAATATTGATTGCGACAATTATGGTGGAGTTGCAGAGTGTGTGGCTCGATGAAAGATGGATGACAGAGGAAGATCAAGGATCTACTAGTGGCATGATCGATGTCTTATATCTAACTGCATATTGATGTCAAGAAGGAAATAGGTGGATCATACATGTATCAACTAATTTCAAGGCTAAAGAACAAGGTTAGATTTTCTATTTTTAGCAAATATGCATTGGATGATGGAAAACACGTACAAATGCATTCCTCCAATGCAGGTGATCGATCCGAGGTAGATTGGATCAGATCTGATGAAAATTTTATCGATGGAAGAAACCCTAACTGACTGAAATTTGAATTGGCTTTTGGCAGGAAAACTGGGCTATATATATGCAAGCCAAATATATTGATGGTACTGCTAAATAGAAGAAGATAGTACTATGATGAAGTGATTGTGTGTTAATTGTGTATGAGAGAGAAAAATAGTCAAGTACTCAATGAGTATCTATGAAGAGATTGAGGGTGAAGGAGAACCAGGTTGAAGTGTTCAACCGGTAGTAGTGCAAATTCGGTAGTGTCGGTATCGAAAGATCAAAAGTGAAGGAAGTTGCAGAGAAGGCAGACATAGAACCGACAGAGTATAGTATTGGTAAAGATAATAGTAGTCAGGAGGAGATCTAGTAGAGAATAATAGAGGAGAGGTGAACCATTAGAGTTTACCTGCAAGCAAAGTAGTAGATGAGAGCAACAAAAAGAGTGGTGTACTAGTGTAGCTGAGAATGTCTCTCACCAGCAAAGTAAGGCATATGAAATGGTTACAAGATTCACTTGTAATAGAATAACTACTTTTTTATTTGATGTTATCATTGTGATCATTGAGTTGTATCTCAATGCAGTGGTTGTAGCTCCTTTGGGTTGGTGCTCATAAACTAGCAGGGGTTGTAGCTCCTTTGGGTTGTAGCCCATAAACAAATTAGGGTTTGGTGCTCCTTGGGTTGGTGCTCCTTGGGTCAGTGCCCTAAATTAGGGGTTGTAGCTCCTTGGGTGGTAACCCTAAATATTGTAACATATTTCATTATGAGGTTAGATTGGAGCAGTAGACTCTAGCAACATTGCTCACCAAGGTTTTTGTCAACTTGAGTTTTCCTCATACATACTGGTGTTATGTGTTGTCCCTTTGAGTGTGTTTGCATTTGAGTTGGTCTCTCCACTAACTGGTAAGTCTACATTTTGTTAAATCCCCCAACTGGTATGATCACATCGAATAGTTAGAACGAAGAAGTTTGATAACCACTGATTCACCCCCCTCTCAGTGATTCATTGTTCCTAACAATTGGTATCAGAGCCTAAGTTCCCTGTTTATCAAGCTTTTTGTTGCTTGGGTAGATTCTAGCTCAAGGAAATAATGGTCTATTTAGTGTCAATCCCTTCTCAAGTGTTTGATGGATCAAAATATTCTATTTAGAGTTATAGAATGGAAGTCCACCTATCCTCCTTAGGTTATGATATATGGATGGTAGTTTTTAATGCTCTCTCTAGGAATGACAGTCCTCCCACTAGTCTTGAACAAGAAAGAATATCCTTGTGCAATGAACAAGCCATGAAGGCTATATTCAGTGGGCTCACCAGTGATGTCTCCTCGCAGGTGGATAAGTATAAATTGGCTAAGAGTCTATGGGATAGATTGAAGAAATTTTATGGAAATGAGCCATGCACTATTGAATCAGATTATGGAAGCATGAAGAATAACAAAGTAGACACATGTGGAAGTGTTGATAGAAGATCGGTCAACTGCTACAATTTTGATGAAGAGGAAACCCATCTCTTCATGGCACACAAGACATAAAGTGAAGTACCCACATCAGAGTGTGACAAGGTAGACAGATCCCACCGACAAGATGTGTCTGGGAGTGATGATGAAGATGAAGCCGAAGTAGATCTTTAAAGTGAATTGGTAAGTGCACTAGAAGAGCTACAAAATGTTAGAAAGGATTTTAAAAGGTACAAAGATTCAATTCATGATGAATGCAGTCGGTTGATAATATGCCTTGAAGAATCAAATAACAATATCTCCATATTGACATCTCAACTAGAAGAGGAAAAAGGATTGATTGGTGAGTTGAAATCAGTCCTGGATGACAAAGAGAGAAGATGTGACGATCTCTAGCTAGAAGTGGAAACAAAGGACAAAGAGTGTCAGAAGCTGAAAGAGGAAATAGAGAATCTGAGGAAAGACATTGAGAAGTGCAAAAATGAACTAAAGATAAGAAACTAGTATTATGGCAGCACTGAAGCCCTGAACAAAATGTTGAATCAACAAAAACATTCCAAGGATACTGGAGGATTAGAATGTGTTGTCTGTGAATGCTCTACAAGAAAGGACACTTATTACAAAGATATTCAACTTCTCTCCTCAAATGGAAATGGAAAGGGTCAGACCTTCACTGTCAAAAATTCTCCAAAGAAAATGATAGATCTAGCTACAACTGGTGAGGACATGAAGTTGAGGATGAAGAATGGTGCTACATGGAGAAACAATGCAGATCTAAAAGGAAAAATGAAAATAGGAGAAGATAGCTTCATCGGAAGTAAGAACATGAGAAGGTAACTTGGAAGGCCTTCCACCAGTAGAACTCAAGGAGATGTTGTTTCCCACACATCATGTCAAGTGACGAAGAAGAACGAATTTTGTGGAAGACCTACAGAAAATGGACAATCCTGGATCCATTCCCAGAGAAGCAGAAATGGAGTTGTCAAACCAGTAAGATCACCTCATGTTTGGCAAAATAAATTTGTAAGTAATAAGCCGCCTTTCTCTAGTTATTGTTTTGCATGTAAAGATTATGGCCATAGGGCAGATGAATATAGAATGAGGCTTAGGAATAGACAAAGCATTCCTCATAGGAATAGCATGTTAGTTTGCAAGAAAATAAATTCATATGAGCATAAGATATCAGAATGTAAAAACATGCATATGCCCACTCTCGGTCATGCTAACAAGAATCCATTTGCTGCTCCTAGAAATGCAAATGTTGTATGCTATGACTGTAATGGATTTGACCATAGAAATTATGAAGGTAGGAATAATAACTCACCTTCCTATGGTAATCGGTGGACATATGGGCAGCAAAAACCTGCATAGAACAAGATGAAAAGTGTTCCTGCACATGTAAGGAATTCATGGAAACTGGTAGCTGACTACAATGGCATGAGCAAAAAAGAAAGAGTAAACTAATATGTTAGAATATTTCCCAACCATGAGATTGGTATGGATGCAGTGTGCTACAACAACATTTCTTGTGGTCATGTTGTAGAATCTAGTAAAGTAAGATCCAATAAGTAGAAGAAGATGAAACCTGCTCCAAAGGTTGAAAATGAGAAAAGAGAAGCGACCAAGAATGTATGGAGGATGAGGCAGGAATACAAGAGCATGGACAAACACTGTGCATTCAATGCATAAGTGATATCTCCTAATATCTGATGGAGATGTTGGTCTAAGGGGGAGCTACATATTGATCAAATCACTCACCCCCATGTATGGAAAGAATAGAGGAGAAGATCGATTGGTTGTCAGTTAGAGAAAGAAAATTAGATAGCAGTAAGTAAGAAGAATCAATACTATGTGGGTAAATGAAGGGTTTCAAGTGTAGTTGGCATCAAAAGAAAATGACACAAGAAGACACAGATTTGTGGATGATGTGTCCCGGTAGATGTGAGCCAATAGGACAGACTGGTGTGTTCAATATGGTAGTGATATGATTGATTACCGAATTTGTAGAATGGTGAGTCAAGGTTTCTAATGGATTTATTGTGTCTCTAGTGGATAGATGAATAATGTCTCAGGTGCTATTGGAAATGTCCTGATTGACATTGTAGTGATCTAGTAGTTGACCATATATGTTGTAATCTTTGTGAATCAATTGGTTGGATATGTGACAAAAAGTTGTAGTTACCTATAGTTGGCATTGTGGTCATGATAGAGGATGTCACATGTATGATGGATGTTATGGAAGTGAAAGACTACCAACATTTATAGTTTCTCACTTCCACTAGTACAAAGTGTTGTTTTTAAGGTGCCAGTTTAAGACCTTACAAAAAATATCAAGGCCAAAGATCTGTGGTTCAGGGAGTGTTCACAACAAACATTTTATGATTAATATCAGATATATTGAGTAGTTCAATGAGATGCTTGATAATATTGGAAAGGAAATTTCTCATTTGACAATGTGTCATCAGTTGAAAGTAAGAGAAATTTGGCAAACTTGTAGGATACCATGCCCAAGAGAAGAAATTCATTCCTCAACTGGTTCTGAGTAAAAGAAGGAGAGAGCTCAGTGTATGCTGTTACGGGTTGTTTGGTACCTGAGTTTTCCATCTCAAGTGTTAATGATTGAGATGATGTTGTGCATAATCTCCAAAGGGGGAGATACACCTGGTAAGAAGGGGGGAAAATATTATTATCAGTGCCCAATAGATACAAGGAGGAATGTTATCCTAACAATGCCCTTTCCCATTATTGTCAAAGGGGAAGAAAGTTATTGTAGTATACTGGATACTACATGTGTTTACATCAATACCAAAGGGGGAGATTGTTGGCATTGTATTGTCATTGATGTCAATTGGTATAGGATGTTATCGGTATCACTGACATTGATGTCAACTAGTGAACAAGAAGTTGTTGGCATTAGAGTTTGATGTAACCCAAAATAGAAGATGGACCGGTATGGGAGAAGAGGTAATGTGTTGTCATTGGTGATAACCAACATTCAGTGGTATGCTAGAGGTGTAGTAGAGTGACCACTCCACTCAGTAAAAAGGTTGTTGATTTGGTGGTGCATACAACTAGAATGAAGAGACTACATGATGGACATGATTATGCTAAAGTGGTGGAATACTATTTGAATCACATCAACATCAGAGGTGTAGTTTATGCAAGCCACCAGATTTCTAGTGTAAGGATAACTAGTAGGACTCCCACTGGATGAAGAAGCTATCACAAGCTAGGTGATAGGTTGACATAATATGTTGCCTCTGTGTGCAGGATGACATATGGAAAACCATTGGGACATATGTCATGTTGAAGATGTATCCTCTCCTCGGTAATATCACTTGTACAAGCAGAATGATTCCTTGAGATAGACAGGTGATTGAATGGAGAGATTGGATGTAGAAGTGGAAGATAAGGAATCCCCTGGAGCATGAGATCAGAAATGCACATCGAATAAGAAAGTGAAAAGATGTGATACTAGGATGTTGATGAAGGTTGATGCAAAACAGTTGGAGTGTGATGACTTGGTGTCATCAATGTGTATCACTGATAAGAAGGCAAGTATGTTGTCCACCAGAAGACACAACTACTGGAATCTGCATTGGTGATAGTTGACATGTTATGTAAACCGGTGATGCATCAGAGAAGAGACAAGGAAAATAAGGTTCTCACCTAATAAAGAGGAGTGCAACAAACTAAAGGATAAGGAGAGTTGTCAGAGTTGCTATGGTGCCGGTATGTGAATATTCACAAAGGTATTACACCGATAGAGCAGTGAAGTGCAGACATAAGGGGTACACTGGTAGTATGGAAAAGGTGATGACAACAAGGATAACTAACAAGGTAATTTGTGCTGGTAGGGTCAAGGAACCGATATATGTGTACTGATTATGTGTGTGGTTGGTGACTAAGATGAACCAACAGAGTAGTGTGATGAGGTGGATACTAACTATGATTCCATGCAAAGCTGAGGTGGCGAATATGCCGAGGTCGATGATGTCTGGTGTCAAAAAGATAGTTGTGATTGGTTGATATTAAATGTTGATTGTGAAAATCATAGACAAGTTGCAGAGTTTGCGAATCAATGAAAAATGGATGAAAGAGGAAGATCAGGGATCTATTGGTACCATGATCGATGTTTGATATCTGACTGCAGATTGACCTCAAGAAGGAAACAACTGGATCATAAATGTATTGATTGATTTTGAGGCTAAAGAATAGGGTTAAATTGCTTTTTGTAGAAAATATGCATTGGGTGATGGAAAATGTGTACAGATGCATTCCTCCAATATAGTTAATCGAGCCAAGGAAGATTGGATCAGATCTGATGAAGATTTGATCGGTGGAAGAAACCCTAACCGACTGAAGTTTGAATTGGCTTTTGGAGGAAAAACCAAGCTATATATATGCAAGCCAAAGATATTGATGGTGCTACTGAATAGAAGAAGATAGTGCTGATGCAAAGTGTTTGTGTGTTACTTCTACACGAGAAAGAAAATCAGTCAAGTACTCAACAAGTATCTAAGAAGAGACTGAGGGTGAGGGAGAACTGAGTTGAAGTGTTCAACCGGTAGCAGTACAGAATGGGTAGTGTCCATACCGACAGAGGACAAATGAAGGAAGTTGCAGAGAAGGTAGACATAGAACCGACAGAGTATAATAGCGGTAAAGAGTAGAGAAATGAGGAGGAGATCTAGTAGAGAAGAACAAAGGAGAGGTGAACCAGTACTAGCAAGCAAAGCAATAGATGAGAGTAGCAGAAAGAGTGGTGTACTAGTGTAGCTTGGTGTAGGTGTTGTAGGTCGATGTAGGGGTTGTAGCTCCTTTGGGTTGTAGCCCATTAAAAAGTTAGGGGTTGGTGCTCCTTGTGTTGGTACCCTAAATCAGGGGTTTGTGGTCCTAGGGTCCATGCCCTAAATTAGGGGTTGCAGCTCCTTGGGTTGTAACCATAAACATTGTAATAGATTTGATTGTGAGGCTAGATTAGAGCAATAGACTCCAACAACATTGCTCATCAAGGTGTTTCCCATCTTGGGTTTTCCTCATACATATGAGTGTTATGTGTTGGCCCTTTGAGTGTGTTTGCATTTGACTTACTCTCTCTAGTAATTGGTAAGTCTACATTGTGTTAGATCCCCCAATTGGTATGCTCACATAGAATAGTTAGAACAGAGAAGTTTGAGAACAACTGATTCACCCCCCTCTCAGTGGTTCATTGTTCCTAACAATTGGTATCAGAGCCTAGGTTCCTTGTTTATCAAGCTTTCTCTCGCTTGGGTAGATTTTGGCTCAAGGATACAATGGTCTATTTAGTGTCAATCCCTACTCCAATGTTTGATGGATCAAGCTATTCTATTTGGAGTTGTAGAAGGGAAGTCTACCTATCCTCCTTAGGTTATGATGTCTGGATGGTAGTTGTTAATGGTCTCCCTAGGAATGTCAGTCCTCCCACCAGTCTTGAAGAAGAAAGAAGATCCTTGTGTAATGAAGAAGCCATGAAGGCTATATTCAGTGGGCTCATCGATGATGTCTTCTCACAAGTGGATAAGTGTAAATTGGCTAAAAGTCTATGGGATAGACTGAATAAACTTTATGGAAATGAGCCATACACTGCTGAATCAGATTGTGGAAGCATGAAGAAGAACAAAGTAGATACATGCAGAAGTGTTGATAGGAGATCGGTCAGCTACTATAGTTTTGATGAAGAGGAAACCCATCTCTTCATGGCATAAGAGACAGAAAGTGAAGTGCACACATCAGAGTGTGACAAGGCAGACATATCCCACTAGCAAGATGTGTTTGGGAGTGATGATGAAGATGAAGACAAAGTAGATCTTGAAAGTGAATTGGTAAGTGCACTAGAAGAGCTGAAAAATGTTAGAAAGGATTTTAAAAGGTACAGAGATTCAGTTCATGATGAATGCAGCCGGTTGAGAATATGCCTTGAAGAATCAAATAACAATATCTCCATATTGACATCTCAACTAGAAGAGGCAAAAGGATTGACTGGTGAGTTGAAATCAGTCTTTGATGACAAAGAGAGAATATGTGAGGATCTCCAGCTAGAAGTGGAAACAAAGGACAAAGAGTGTCAGAAGCTGAAAGAGAAAATGGAGAATCTGAGGAAAGACCTTGAGAAGTGCAAAAATGAACTCAAGTTAAGAAACCTATATGATTGCAGCACTAAAGCCCTGAACAAAATGTTGAATCAACAAAAACATTCCAAGGATACTGGAGGATTAGGATGCAATGTTGGTGAATGCTCTACAAGCAAGGAGACCTCCCACAAAGATATTCAATTTGTCTCTTCAAATGTAAATGTAGAGGGTTAGACCTTCACTATTAGAAATGCTCTGAAGAAAAGGATAGACCTAACTACAACCGGTGAGGAGTTGAAGATGAGAATGAAGAATGGTGCTACATGGAGGAACAATGCAGATCTGAAAGCAAAAGGGAAAATAGGAGAATATAGCTTCACTATAAGCAAGAACGTCATGAGAAGGCAGCCTGGAAGGCCTTCCACTAGTAGAAGATAAGAAGAAGGGATTTGATGGAAGACTTGTAGAAAACAGACAATTCTGGATCCATTCTAGGAGAAGCAAAAATGGAGTTGCCAAACCGACAAGATCACCTCATGTTTGGGAAAATAAATTTGTAAGTAATAAGTTGCCTTTCTCTGGTTATTGTTTTGTATGTAAATATTATGGCCATAGGGCAGATGAATGTAGAATGAGGCTTAGGAATAGACAAGGTATTCCTCTTAGGAATAGCATGTTAGTTTGTAAGAAAATAAATGCATATGAGCATAAGATATCAGAATGTAAAAACATGCATATGCCCACTCTTGGTCATGCTAACAAGAATCCATTTGCTACTCCTAGAAATGCAAATGTTGTATGCTATGACTACAATGGATTTGGCCATAGAAATTATGAATACAGGAAGAAGAACTCACCTTCCTATGGAAAACAGTGGAACCATCCTAATCAACTCAAAGGTAGCTATAGGACATATGGGCAGCAAAGACCTGCATGGAATAAGATGAAAAGTCTTCCTGCACATGCAAGGAATTCATGGAAACTTGTAACTGACTACAATGGTATGAGCAGAAAAAAAGAGAGTAAACCGGTATGTTAGAAGATTTCAAAACCATGAGATTGGTTTGGATGCAATGTGCTACTACAACATTGCTTATGGTCATGATGCAGAATCTAGTAAAGTAAGATCCAATGAGCATAAGAAGATGAAACTTGCTCCAAAGGCTGAAAATGAGAAAAGAGAATAGACCAAAAAGGTATGGAGGAAGAGGCAGGAATACAAGAGCATGGACAGACATTGTGCATTCAATACACAAATTATCTCCTAATTCTTGAAGGAGGGGAGCTACATATTGATCAAATTACTCACCTCCATGTATGGAAAGAATAGAGGAGAAGACTGGATTGGCTGTCGGTTAGAGGAAAAAAATGAGATAGCAATACGTAAGATGAGTCAATACTGTGTTGGTAAGTGAATAGTTTCAAGTAAAGTTGGCATCAAAAGAAAATGGCACAAGAAAACAAAAATTTCTAGATGATGTGTCCCAATAAAGATGTGAGCCGATAGGATAGATCGGTGTGTTCAATATGGTACCGGTATGATTGATTACCGAATTTGCAGAATGGCGAGTCAAGGTTTTTAATGGATTTATTGTGGCTCTAGTGGATAATGTAATACCCTAAAAATGGTCACCTAAACCATGGGCCCCTAATCTCAACAACATCACCAAGGTCCTAACCAAAGGCAATTGAATCAACCTTGAGCACCTAATTAATTAATTCTTCATTCATTAATGTCACATGGCAAATTAATCACTCAATGTTAACTAAATATTTATTTAATTAATTAAATCATTCCAATTAAATCATTTTGATCAATTATCCTATTTATTTAATTAAATATCCTAACATATTTAATTAATTCATAAATTTGCCATTTAATCACAAAAAAAGGAATTAAATTACAAAAAGAGGAATTAATTTGAAAAATAAATAAAAATTGCCACAAATCTTAAAAAAAGGAAACAAATCAAGAAAGAGGAATTGGAAATTATGAGCACAAATCTTCAAAAAAGGAATTAATTGGGAGAAAATGAATTAAAAATTGAGAAAAGAAATCAAATGGAGATAATCTTGAAAATCAAATTAAAAATTGAGAAAATAAATCAAATGGAGATAATCTTGAAAATCAAATTAAAAATTGAAGAAAAATCTCAAAGAAAGCAATTAAAACAATTAAATGTCAAAATTGAATGAAATAGAGAATAAATCAATTTTTTTTTCTTCTGATTTTATCTTAATTTTAGTTCAAATTCCTTTAAAATTGAGAAAAGTAGCCAATCACATCAATTCACCTGGATTGTGCTTCCTCTCGAAAAATGTTGACCACTCATCATCATTTGATCTCAGCTGTTGGTTTCTTTCTGAATTTTCTATAAATTCAAGCTCTCATTTCCTAATTAAGCATCCTGGAGAATCTATTTTTATCATGCTATTTTTGCTCTAGGTTCATTAAGATTGTGCATTGAGAATATTTGCATATTAAGTATTGCATATTTGTTAAATCATTTAGCTTAAATACTCACTCATAGCTTAATCATGTTAGAGTAATCTTGCATCAATTCAGCTCAATTTTATGCTCATATAGATTAAATCCTTCATTTAGGTATCGTCTAGTCACTAGTATTGCATATGAAATCTGAGAGAAAGACTAAACTTGCATCTACTAGAAGGAAATAGGTCGCTTTGTGATGGTTTATTATTCATTGTTGATTGATTTACTAACCATGCATCTAATGACTTAATTGAAGTGTTGTGTATTCTAGATACAGATATAGGTCCACTTTTCACTAACACTTTTTGGCGCCCACCGTGGGGCTCGAAATTCAATCCTTCAGCCTCAAAATCACTTTTTTATCTTTCAGGTCTCATCCGTACAACCTCTACGAAAGATCATACGATATTCTATCAAGACCTGTCTTTTATCATGCGCTTCAGAGAGAATACTCATACACGTTTCTTCTTTGACTATTTGGTTCTTCGTTTTGTTGTTCGGGCCTGTGAGAATACTCATATAGGAAGGTATACATTTTTGTACGAATTTATGTTTTCTCGTTTCAAAAATAGTATACTTTCGAGGGTTTTTTCATGAATTAAATTTGGATTTTACTAACACTGATGCTAACCTTGGTCTATCTTCTATCTGCCTGAGATTTTTATAGCGTAACTGATTTTCTACAGAACGCTTGTCAAAGAATCTATCAATAGAACATACGCCTGCCAAAGAATCAAAAGGAAAATTACTACTAATGTGTTGTTTTTGTAGGTTGCCTAAAAAGAATCGACCAAATATCGTGTATTCTTTAAAATAAATTTTTTAGGCACTTAAATTATGTTTTGGTTAATGAACAAATCTGTCTTTTGTGCTTGAAGAAAAATCTAAGAGGTAGGAGAGTATTCTCTTGAATTTTACAGACAATGAAAAATATAGACCCTCAAAGTTTTTTTAAGTTTTGAGATTTTTGTACCTTTAGCGGGCTTGTCCTAGTGGGAAAAAGTAATCACCCTATGAGAATGATCCAAGTGAGAACAATTGGACCTGAGCATTCCAATTCACTATAATAAATAGGCCTCTTATGATTAAAGTCTCAGAGGATGGGATTATTTGATTTTTCTCTTTGAGATCTCTCATATCGAACATTTTGTAGGGCCTCACAGTCTCAATCACATTTACATGACTACAGCTTGTCTCGGTACCTTGTCGGGCTATAGGCCTAAATCATGCTTGCGTTAATTCAAGGGGTATTTTTGAACAAAATTCCTGACTAAGAACTATACGGTAGAGGCTACCCAATTCACCTCCAAAAGGGGGATAATCTTTGTGCAAGAGAGATAGTAACTATCCCAAGACACTTGCCATATTGTGCTCCCATTAGTGTTTGGAGTTGGCTAATATGGTGTTGAGAATCAATTATATGAGACTCAATGGTCGTATTCTAATTAGCTATTGGGTGTGTACCTAAGTCAACAAGCAAAGGTTTTCTTCTCTAAGCCAACTTCCATAGGGTTAGCGTGTTGTGTTTGAAGTAATTTACATCTTGCGTGTTTTTTGTGTTTTCACCCCTAAAACTGAAATACTAAAATTGGAAAAAACAAATCAAACAAAATCAACAACTTAGTGATCAGAACTCTGTCTGCATCCAAAACTAGTCTCTGTCAGTCATCAAAAACTTAGTCCTTATCAAAAATTGGTCTTTGTCAGTCATTGAAACTCTGTCAGAATCTCATCTCTATCCAATCCTCTATTGTATGAGTCTGTTGAATTGTCATTCGGCTACATACCTATTGTCGTACGAAAATTCATTGATCCTCTCAGTTTGTCATATGGCTCTACAAAACCCGTCGTACGAAATTGCACAATTTTCGTCTGGTCCTTTTCACTATGTCATACAAATATACACCACATTCAATAGATTATCATCTGGAGTTTTCTCAACTGTCATATGAAATCAAGCAGCAACTGTTATAATTAAATGTCTAAATGATAAACATTTCCGAAAGATGATGAAGATCATCATGTCTAGAGAAAAGGAAGAGCGTTTTCTAGAGCTAGCAAAGCAAGGCGCCAAAATTACTATTGATTATGACATTGAAACCCTCATCACTAAAGAGGAAGAGACACCTTTAGTGCTAGTAAATAAACAATTGCAAGTGTTACAGACTGAAATCACAAAACTGAAAAACAAGGATAAATCATCAAAGCAATATTCTTTGGACACGATATGCCCATTTCCATTTGACAAAAACCTTTACATGCCTCCATTTCCTTCAAGAGTGGAGATTCCTAAGTTTGACAAATATGATGGAAATGAATATCCTCAGGACCATGTCAAAGAATTTTGTGCTTTATGTATGGAGTTCATGCATGAAAAAACATATCTAATGCACCTTTTCCCGAGAAGTTTAGGAGGACAAGCTATAGAATGGATTTCAAGCCTACCTATGGGAATCAAAACTTTTGAGGAATTAATCGAATTGTTTCTACAACAATACTCTTGGGTAAAAGTACAAAGTTGTGTCACACTTTTATAAAGCAAATGGTCAATGTTGATTCAACTTTTTAAATTAAATCAATAGAAAGTCAAATATATGTTATGAATTTGGAAATGATGCAAACTAATAAAATTTATATTCTTTTGTCTATTTTAAATTTGTAATTTTAACAAAAATTTAAAAAATTATTTGAATGTAGTTTTTTATAAAGTAAACACTATAATTTAGTTGTTGATAAAATGCTGAAATTAAAGTTACACAAGCCACCACACTTTATTTGGTATATATTTACATTTTTTTCTTCAATTTTTTTTGTGTATATTGATAACTTGAAACTTTGGTGCATTGATATATTTTTTACTATTTTTATAAATATATATTTTTCAATAAATTTGAAAACTTACGTGTGCTGAAATATAACTCTTTCTAATTCCCACCAATTTTTTTATTAATTATATATCCAAGTTAGAAAATAATTATATCATATTGACATAGATTCTTTTCTCTACTGCGTCATATTTTTTTTCAGAATTTTTAAATAAATTTTAGTATTTTTCCTTGACAAGATAATCAACCTTATATTTTAGTGCTGATGGCCTACTTTCAATAAAAATAAAATATTAAATATAAAAACTAATTAAAATATTAAAAAATATATATATTTTGGAAAATTCACTTATAGATCTATAAAAGGGTATTTTTACATTTCAAAAATAATATTATTTATAAGAGTAGGAGTTGTTGAAACATCAAGTTTTTTTATTTTTAAATTTTTTGGTAATTAGACCCAAAGTGGTATAGAATGTACATTTAGTAGACACTTCCAATTAGAAAAGTTATGAACCATATATAACTTAGTTATAATGAATCTATATAGACCATATGTTTGACTAGAATTAAATTTTAGTTAGAATTACTTAAATTCACTTGTGTTGATAAGTTGGCCCGAAACGTGACACAATTTTGTGCTTTTACCCTCCTATAACATTCGTCATCCAGTCACTATGATCGAGCTTTGCAATACCAAATAGAAAATAGGATAGCCCTTTCTCACATTTCTTCAACGTTGGAGAAAGATGTTCCCTAGATATTCATGGCCTATTCCAGATTCCGAGAAGATGGATATCTTTGTCAATAACCCGATCCTTGAATTGAAATACAGTATCCAAATGCAAGTGTACCCTTCATTCAATAAAATGGTAGATAGTGCCCTTAGAATGGAAGATGTGGTTATAAAGAAATGAGATATATCACTTTGGAAAGAAATATCGCAAGGTTCTAGTTCTAAAGAAAAGAATAAATACTAGAAATACGACAAAGATAACAACAAAAATGTTGTTAATGGTGGAGTGGTAGACACTATTAAAGAAAAATCAAAATCCACAATATTTAACCTAGGTAGTGATACACAAGCACTCAAAGCAGCTGAAACTACAATAGAAAATCCTTCGAAGAAATCAAAAGAGTGGTTTAAAGAGAAACCTTGGCTTTCAAAACCTAAACACGACTTTACTCCTCTAGAAGAATCATATGAATCATCTTTTAAAATTTTATTGGCAAATGACCTGATAACATTTCCAAACAACTCTAGACCATATGATCTAGAAGTTAAACCTAAATGGTGGAGAGAAAACGAATACTGTGAATACCATCGAAACAAGGGTCATACAACAAATAACTGCATGAATTTCAAACATGAGACTCAAGACCTCATCGATGCTGCCAAAATCGTTGTTGGAAATCACACGACTAATGTTGATTGTTGGGACTCATAAAATTTGAGTATTTTGAGAGGCCCATTTCAAAATTTTGCTCCTGCACTTTCATAATGGCACTTGACTCATCAACCTAAGTGACCTAGTTTGAAGAATTATAAAATGGAGCTAGTTGATTCTCAAGAGGTAAGGCTTTGCAAAATTGTTGTAAACCTTTCATTTGACCTATGCAGTGTGTTACAACTTTAAGATTACAGTTTCTATTAGTTTGTCAAGTACCCATTTCAAGGGGTGGACTGAAAGTTGTTCTATGCACATTTTTCAGATTTGACCAAGTGGCCTACTTTGAGGCTTTACATTTTATGACCAGTTGATCGTCATGTTAAATAAAGTGTACCCCTAAATTGTAGACATATAGGTGTGTCCACATGCCAAATTTTAAGTCCCTATGAATCCATTTGCTCAGTTTGGCAAGCCCAATCCATTTGTAGTTTGTGTTGTTTGCATAAGTCCATGTTTTAACAGCTAGTTAGAGCACCACTTTGCATATATGTAATAAATTCCCAGTTGATTGTCACATCTAAATGTTTATTCTAGGATATTGCTAATATGAAGGACAAGCTATGTTTCCAGTTTGAGGCCCTTACCAATCTGTTTGACTAGTTTTCAAAGGTCATCTAATTTGCAATTTGTAAAAATATGCAAGTAGTGTTTTCTTAGAAACACTAAATGGTCAACTTCGAATGCCTGTATCTTTGGCCCAGTTGATTTTCATGAAGAAATTCTTGTTCCTCTGTGTTCCCTACAAAATTATGTACTACCCTTCTCATTTTCAGACTCCTATTATTTCATTTGACCTATTTGCCAAAGCCAAATCATTTGTAATTTGTTGTTTTCTGCAAATCAGACAATGTAAGACAACAGTTCAGTACCCTTTTTGGAATTTTGTATCTCACACGCGGTTGACCTGCAATTAAAAGTTGTATTACACCATGAATATCTATAGGTTTGTCTACCATATACCCAATTTATATCTCCTTAGCTCTTTGTTTGGTCAGTTTTCAAGGCTCATTCCATATGGACTTTTTCAGTGTTTCAGAAACATGTAAATGGGACACTTTGAGCATTAATATCTTTCACTCGGATGATTATTTTCTCAAAACAATTGGTCCATGAGATTCCTTGTAGTGAAATGAGTATTTGTGCTAGTTTCCAGCTCTTCATGATTTTATCTGATATGTTTTCAAAATTGGTTTGAAACTGGGTTTGAAGAGGTTTTTGGCAATTTTCAATGCAGAAACAGCTAAGTAGTGAACTTTGGGGATTAAAATCTTGCAACTTATTAAGCTTCAAGGAAATATATTTTGCAGGGTGATTAACAATATATCAGTCTATATGCTTGTCAGATGGCATGGTCTCAAGTGGCCATTTGAGTGGTTTTTGAAGGCAGTTTCTGGGGGTACAGAGGTGGTTTTGATCATTTTGCAAAGCAATAAAAATCAAGTTTTAATTATTAAATTTTTGCAGATGATTGATCCAAATAGATATTCTAATGGTTCCAGATTAGTGGTAATATATTATTATTTTAATCATTATATTATTATTATAATGTTATCTCCCTTGCAATTTTATTTACATCTCTGAAATCCCATGATGTCGCGATTGGAAAAAGGAGGGATATTACTCATTGCGGCATTGCAATGAAGGGGATTTTCTTTAAAAAATTTGGCAAGATAAATTATATGTTTTTCCATAGTCTCACGACCGCCACGGTTGCAGGAAAACAATGTATATTTATTAATACGGCTTTAGAAATTTTAGCAGGTGCAACCAACAAAAGTAAAGCCAGACCCCACGCCCTTTTCCATTTTTCTTCCATGCCTGCAATAGTTTGTAAGTTTTGAAGGGGGTAATGATACTTGTGAAAGAATCACAGGTTGGGCTTGTGAATTTTTTAAACAGATGCATTAGAGAGATGCCATTTCAGGAAAATAATTTTTTTTCATAGTTCATATGCAGGAAGAAAATATTTCAATTCTAAATTTTATTTCACATATAAAAAAATGGATAAGAGATAAAAGGCTTGTGAAGTATCTGCATAAATTTTAAAGTGGAAGAGATAGAAGGGTTAATGATTTTATCGGTATGGGTAAAATTTTCTATCAAAAGGGATTGTACAATTGAAAGTGAAAATGTTTCAATAATGAGTAAAAGGTTAGTATATGGATTGTGTGGTAAAGCATTTTCACTCAGAGGTGAAAATGATCTTATAACAAACTATTGCAGAAGATAAAAAAAATCCAACAACCGGTGTATTTACTCAGAATAAAGATTTCCAGCGGGGCAATTATTTTACCAAGTAAAAAGTTTTTAAAAATTGCCAAATAAATGCAAAACCATGTGCACACTAAAAAAAGAGACTTAGAAATAACAAAGCAAATACACATGCCATGGCAAACATATGTGCAAAATGTGGAGGAACAGGCAAGTATAAAAGGCACAAGCATAAAGCCTTTATCCCACATTGGTGGTGAGATGGAACTCTGCATTATTTAAATACAAAACCAGTCACATCCTTAGTGTCCAAAAGAAAAGAGGCTTTTGGCAAGTAAGAAGGCTCAGCGCCTAGTGGACCCCATGCACACATGCACGCGCATCTCAAGGCAACTAAATTTTGTGATAGAAATAGAGGTTAGCAGGTGTGCAAGTTAGATGATCCAATGGTGGTCGCTGATCCACGAAGGGAACTTGCTCGCCAGTTACCCATCACGGATTAGTGACAAGGCGGGCCCAGGTCTAGTGGCGGGTCCAGCTCAAGGTGAGGTGGCAGGTCAGGTGGCGCCCAGGTGTACCCAAATATAGGCATATTATATGTCATTGGAAATCTCTTAGAATGAGTTCATTTCTACCATAAGTTTCAACACATGTCAAGTAATTTGAGAGAAGTTTCCATGGGAATGATGCAAAGAATATTTTCAGTTGGGGAAATAGGACACTTGGCAATTTGTGATGAAACTATAGTTTTTTCCCTCTTCTTCATATTCTTAGTTCTTCTCATTTGTAGGGGTTCCAATTTTTGGAAAATGGACTCTGAGGGAGAATTCCAAATGGATCCAAGTTTGCAATGAATTTCTAGTTCAATAATGTTTCAGAGTTTTAGTTTTGTTTGTGGGTATTTTGCATAAGATTGCAATTGGTTCAGTTGCAGGTCATACATGTGCAAGACAGGTGTAAAGTGCCATAGAATTGTCTTTAGGAATTTGTTGCAATTTCAATATAATTCAATTTTCAAGGGATTTTGAGTTTATCCTCTCCAAGGGGTAGTGAAATTCCTGTTCTTAGGAATCTGTTACAAAAAGGATTTAAATTCTTGGAGCAGAAATTGTGAAACTGAATCACTGTTTGGATATGTATGGTTCTATGAATGAATGTAGAATGTATTAATGTCAGGCATTAATGCATAGATATTTTGGTAAGCCAAATTTGCAATGAGGTTCTCTTATAATGTTATGTATTTGACTCCATGCCCAAGTTAAGGCATTGGTTCATTATAGCTAGAGGTTACTTGCACCATTTTAAAATCAAATCAGAATATCTTTCTTTTTCTATTATGTGGTAATGTTCCACCAATCTCATGCTCAAACATAGCTGAGTTGTATGTGTAGATTTAGCCCATCTATAGTACCCTCCTTGTTCTGAGACTTTAATGAGATCTATCTACTTCTTTGATGCTATCATATGTGTGTAATGGGTCTGATTCTATGCATCAAAGGTATACCCACCTAGGTTTTGCAGAGCTTGAAGAGTAGAAGGATTTAAATCCTTGTCATGTTGTCCAAGTCTTTAAGTTCTTCATTGTTTGAAATTGGCTATTTCATAGATAAATTGTGGGTGAACTTGGGTTACTCTTTTTTTGAGAACAACACTGATCACAAAGCTTTTAAATATCCCTTACCTTCTTATGAACAAGGTGATTCCTCAAAATAAAAGGGAGGTACCAAAGTCAATTACACCTACACTAACAAAGACAATAGGATCAACATGATTGAATCTTCCCAACCTAAATATTGCAATCTGATCATAATCAAAGATAAAAAAAATCAAGCACAAACTACAAATGTTGTGACCCACACTCAAAAGAAGGTTACTCTCCAAGGAGCTAGTTCCTCAACTCCTACTCAAACAACATCAAACTTACCGACTTCTTCAAAGAGACGACCAAATACAATCACGGCTAAATCTAAACAACTAGTTTCAACATCCTCTCTTGGTTATAGCATCGTCAAACAATTGAAAAGAACTAATGCTCAAATCTCTATTTTTGAACTACTTAAGTGATCTTCTACTCATAGAGAGATGCTGGACAATTTTTTACTCACTACTAATTGTTAGGTCCCAGAGACAACTGAGAGGGGGGGGGTGAACCAGTTGTCATAAAAATTTAAACCAAAAACCACTTAACCAACTTAATGCTTAATACCGGTAAACCAGTTAAGTATGTCGGTAGACAATGTTAATAGTAAATTGCTATACCAGTAAAGATTAATGCAAGAAACATAAATACAAAGTCATCCACAACACATAACACTAATATTTGTACGTGGAAACCCTGTAAGGGGAAAAACCACAGTGGGAAACCTTACCCACAATTAGATGATACTACTGCAGATAGTAAGTGTACATAAATGGGGTCTACACATGCAGAAAGGCCAACAGCCTAGAGCTCACTGCTCAATCACAAAATGGGAGTCACACTGACTACAGTTGGATGGTTAAATCCAATAAGAATGTACTACACACAATAGCATCTTCATATGTTGGATTCAGTACCGGTGTAATGCTGATATGCTTTCACAAAAACCTAGCTTCACCTTCAAATGATGTCTTCGTGTATACCTCTGCTTAATCTTGCATATACCTCCACACAATTCTTTTTCGCATTCCACATTTGATCTTACAAATAAGATCTTACATTTATACCATAACCTAAGACCAGTTTTAGTAGGTTGGCTCTACAAGATATTACAATAAAATCATTTTACAATCAATATAATATCCAATGCAATAACCGATTAAACATGTCAGCTTAATGCATTTGCAACAATAATAAATCATCTTCATAGTGTGCCATGCTGATCTGGAAAAGATAAACCTGTCGGTGAAACCCTGGATAACCCTAGACCTATTTGCTGGTAAAAGCAAATATGCAAGTATGAATATACCAATGATTAATTCTTCAAAACAAAGTGTCCACACAATGTCTTTGACATTACCAGGTGTCTTCCATATCATTCCAAGTGTCGGTGATCATTAAATCCTGCCGGTGAACTACAGGTATGAGATACCTTCATCTATTGTGACTGACAATTGAGGGCAGTTCAAAAATAAAGATCTAGATGAGCTCTGTGAAAAACTCAAAATAAAATAGCACTGGTCATCCATATACTACCCTCAAGGTAATGGACAAGCTGAGGCATCTAACAAGAATCTGTTGACTATCTTACACAAAAAAGAAAATAAATCTAGAAAGGATTGGCATCTACAGGTCAATCTTACACTATGGGCTTATAGAACAAGTATCAAAACACCTATTGGGGCTACACCTTTTTCTTTGGTGTATAGGTCTGAAGCAGTCTTACCTATTGAGGTGGAAATACCATCTTTGAGAGTTTCTTTGCAAGGTCTTGTTACTGATGAAGACTACAAAATATCTAGATTGCAAGAACTCAATTTATTGGATGAACATCGAGAAGTGGTGTTTGATCATCTGAGAGCATATCAAAAGAGAATGTCTAGAGGTTATAACAAAAAAGTTTGACAACAAGAATTTCAAGTTGGTGACCTTGTTCTGAGAGAAAATCCTAAAAAATCAACAGTTTTGAGACAACAAAGAGAAGTTTGAACCCAAATGCCTGGGTCCCTACATCATTACTGTAGTCTTTGGCTCTGGTGCCTATCAAATCTCAACATTAGAAGGAGAACAACTTCATGAACCAATCAACACCAACCACTTGAAGGAATTATTCATTTAGTATTCTCTGCTCTAGCAACCTGTACAGCTAAAAAGTCCTGAAAAAATCATAAAAAATCATAAAAAGTCCCGAAAAATCATAAAATGTCTTTAAAAAAAAAAAGAATCTTTGCCAAGTAGGTGAAAACCTGGTAAATAGGTACCTCTTGTACTCAAGCACTCCATCTATCAACGCAACATTGACATTTCCCATTTTCATTCCCACTTTCTTGCATCTTTTCTTTTGCTTGTACATATCTTTTAGTCACTTTCGTGACATCTTGGTTCTTTTGGAACCCTCATGGCTTGAAACTGATCAATGTCCTAGTCTTAGGGTAATCAACTAAGAAATTTACATGTCCTAAGTAGTATCAACCAAGTCATCTTTTTTTCAGTGGTACCCGATCATCCACTCTGAGTTAGTCACATGTCTCCAAACTACTGAAGAGTTTTATCACTAAGTAAACAAGCAAAGCAATATTATTGAACACAACCATGAAACTGTTTGAGATATGCATGAAATTTTATTTGTAACTTGAGGATGTCTATCTTGACTAAGAGGAACAAGGATTGGGGGCATAATACTTTTCTTTATTTTCTGCTTGTAGGAATGAATCTGATGATCTAGAAACATCTAATCAACTGGGTGTCTATGATAAGTGCCTTCACATCAAGGTGAAATTGCCACACATACCTCGACTCCACTTATTTGTATGCTATAGGGAAGTTGGAGTCATTTCTTTGTCTATTTGAATAAATTTCTTTAATGTGCAATCCAAATGCATGCGTAATTTGTCCAAGGATATGAACGAAAAAAAAGGGTCCTTGCAGACAAGATAATTAATATTGCATATGAAAAGAAATGAACTCTATTCTTCCTCCTTTGTTTGTAAACACTTTGTGATGAAAATTAAGCATTCCAAATCTAGTGACTAGGTTTAGGTTTCATTCATTATAAATTTTATGCATTTCAAGTGATTTTGGCATGATAACAATGATCTCTTTATCTTCTGAATGAGAGTTTGAAGCATCACCATTTCTCAGGTAAGTGGTCTCTTTTTCATCATCATTTCTCTGATTGAGTACTTGTGTATTGAGATGTTAGCTGCATACATGATAATTTTATATAGATCCATACATTTCATTATATACTTGTTTGCATTCATATTATTGCATGAAAAATAAATATTTGCATTACTTTTTACTCATTTTCATCATTTATTTGCATATGAAAAGAAATAAAAAAACAAACATCCATATTCATCTGCATTACATTCATCCATATTGAAAAGTTATGCATACATATAAAAATAAATCATATAGAATGACATCTCATAATCAATCAACACAAGTAGAATGAAATCAAATCAAGATCTCGTATATCTCATCATAACCTTAGTGTCTCAAAATACAAATGATGTCAACTGTCAAATACAATGTCTCATTGGAGCAAGAATCGTATAAAATTGACAATGATACATTGAACCCCTTATATAGCCCAAATCCTAATTTTCAAAATTTCTCTGATGGACGTAAAGATTATATCCTAAGCAAAATCAGTTGTCCTGAGTCCATTTTGGGGATCGAAATTGAATTCTGATGTCACTTCTCTAGTCAAAATTTCACGATGTTGACCACTTAGCACTTTCATCCTCAAGTCAATTTTTGAATCATTTTGCACTCAATTCAATTCTAAATCTCAATTTCAATCTCAAATCAACTTTGATTTTAATTATTCAACATCAATCTTTGTGCTCACATAATTATCATCGCCAAAAATTGCTTAAAATCATTGTACCCTTGCTATCTTTCCATTTTGCTCCAGAGGGGGCATACTCATGACCTCATCATCTTTTCAGTGATTATCATCATCAAAAGTTGAGAGATTTTTTAAATCTTCATCTAAAGTTGAGGAAAAATATTTTCAACCAAAGAAAATTAACCAAACCTTGTTGCTAGGGGCCTCTTAACTAAATCACATCGTATCAAGTTGAGATTCTTTGATGTCAAATAGAGAAATCTCTAGGGGCATATCAATCTTTGTCCGTATCTAAATCAATCTTAAAATTGATGTTCAGTATCAAATGTTGGTAATATGGATGTGTTGCATTAATTTTGACATTGATGTCAACACTTATCCTTCTGGAGATCTTTGGTTATGTTGAACTGACACATTATGTTCATCAGTATATTGTTCACTGACAGGTTATATTGTTCACAGGCACTGAGGATGACTTGTTATCATGTGGAGATTACTTGGTTATGTCAAAGACATGGTTTGGATACTTGGTTTCAGTAAATTGGTTATTGGTCTAATCAGGTTGACATATTTGTTGTTACTAGCAAATTGGTCTAGGTTATGGACCGACATGCATTATCTATTCCAAGATCAGCACGACACATTATGGAGATGACTTATTGATTAGATATTGTTGTAATTATGTTGAGCTAACATGATGCATCACATATTGAATTATTTGTAATTGATTTAATTGTAATATTCCTAGTGAGCCGACCTACACATTTGGTCTTAGGTTTTGGTATATATGTAAGATCTCATTTGTGAGATGGAGAGAGGAGTAATATATTGTATGTAAGGTTATGGTATTGTAACATGGTATGTGTGAATATTAAAGATCATATGAGTAGACCATAGAGAAGGTTCAAGGAAGGTTTGAAGGTGATTATCAGAGCTTAACTAGTACTGAATCTAGCATTGGAGATGCTACTTTGAGTAGTACATTATCATTGGATTTAACCATCCAATTCTAGTCAGTGTGACTCCTATTTTGTGGTTGAGGAGTTAGCTCAAGGTGGTTGGCCTTTTTGCAAGTTCAGACCCCATTTGTATACACATACTATCTGCAGTAGTATCATCTAATTGTGGGTAAGGTTTCCCACCATGGTTTTTCCCCTACATGGTTTCCATGTGCAAATCTCTATGTTGTGTTGTGGATGTTGTTTCTCTTTTTGTTTTATGCATTGAGTTTCACCGGTATTAATATTATCTGCTAATCTGTCAACCAACATTAAGTTTGGTTTACCGGTATTAAGTATCAAGTTTGATTGTTATATTTGGGTTGAAATTCATTGTCAACTGATTCACACCCCCCCCCCCTCTTAGTTTCCTCCAGGTCCTAACAATTGGTATCAGAGCTAAGTCCTATTTTTGCAGAAGTTTAACATCTTGAGGAGATTCTATGGCAACAAACTTTTTTAGGAAGGACAGTCCGAAACTTGATGGAACTAACTATGGTATATGGAAGATCAAAATGGAGACTCATTTGAATTACATTGGAAGAGACATATGGGATGTTACAAAGAATGCATATGTTGGTCCTACACCAAACCAACCTAATCCACCAACATTGGGTAAGGATCAAGAGAATGATTGCAAAGCAAGAGAAACAATTTTGAGTGCATGGCAGGTCAACAAATCATGAGATTATCATACTGATCTACTGCTAAAGCTATTTGGGATAAATTGGAGACATTGAATGAAGGTCATACCACTGTTAAAATTACAAAAATGGAATGCTTCCAGGTCAGGTTTGAAAATCTTAAAATGGAAGAAGATGAATTTTTTTTGCTTTTATGGAAAGGGTTAATGAAATTGTTTTGCAAATACTATTGGCATTCTACACTCTTATGAGAATAGTTGATGTTGTCATTGATGGCAACCATCTGGCAACCAACTAGCAAGTCATCAAAAATTGGTTTCTACATGTCCGACATCACAAACTTCATACACCGACAGACACCAGCACTGGCAAACACTTCACCGGCATTCAAATTACATCGGCAACAATGCATACCAACACTCTAGCCGACATGGGATAAAGTTTTGTTTATATGAATTATTTTGTAATGTAATTATATTTTGTAAGCTGACATGGTATATTGTAAAAGACTCGTATATGTATGAGATCTTATAGGTCATTTTATGATATGTGAGAGAGAGATATAATATGTGTGATGAGACAATATTATTGTATAAGGTGTTATAGTTCACAACGAAGGTTTTGGTTATTGACTGAGCTTAAGCTGGTACTAAACCTGGCATGAGAGATGTTGTTCTAAGTAGTACATTGTATTGTATTTGATAATCCATTTTGTAGTCAATGTGTCTCTTCATTAAGCAGTGAGCTCTAGGCTGTTGGCCTCCCTGCATGTGTAGGTTCCTCATTGTAAGTAGTATTTATTCATTGGCCAGTGAGTAAATATTGTGGGTCATAAATCCCATCAAGGTTTTTCCCACACCAGGTTTCCTTGTTAAATATATTGTGTTATGGTGTGTTTCTATGTTGTCTCTATTATTGTTGTTTATTGCAAAAATTCTTGTTTACCAATACACTGTTTTGGGATGCAAAGTTATAAATAAGTTTAAATATTCTGCTAACTGGTTAGACATTGATTCACCCCCCCTCTCAGTTTCTTTGGGATTGTCATTGAATCTAACAATTGGTATCAGATCCTGGTCCTCTATTTTCAAAAGTCTAACAGCTTGAGGAAGATTTTGACACTGGTACAGATGGAGAACTTAAGAAAACAATTGGAAGGAGCTCTTGAAGATTTTGATGCAAAAAAATTGAAGAATATCAAACTTGAAGATGATCTTAGGATTGCACAGGAATCCATTAAAGGACTTCAGGAGAACTTTGTTATAGCACAAAATAAAAGAAAAGAACTTCATGAGAAGATGCAAAATGATGATGATGAAAAAGAGACTCTTAGAGACATTGCAAATAAGTTGAGACAAGAAAAGAGTAATATGAAGAATGAAATGCAAGATATGGCTATGAGGTTATGTAAGGATATTGAAGATAGTGTTATCACTGTTTTGAGCTTGGGTGATTTTATTCCATAGTTGGCTAAGGTCTACAAAGTTGTGCTTAGCATTTCATGTTGCCTTTGAGTTTTTGGGTCAAAAAGGGTTTAGGGTTTATGAAATTTAACCCTTCCTATGTTTTGAAAGCCCTTGCGTTCTATTTTTGTGTTACCTTTTTCCACTTAACTGAAAGGGTAGGTCCATCATGAAAGGGTCCCCCCTTTATGAATTGCCTTAGGAGGGTCTTTATTAAGTCTTTTATTTAGCGCCCTTTTCCTAAGTTTTCATGTCCTTGTCAGGCTCTGTAAAGATCGTGTAAGTTCAAGTAGATCTAACGGTGCACGTGGTCTCGTGAAGGAAATATGCACAAGGTTTATCCTTCGCAAAGTAGAAAAAGCCTAGCAGGCCTTGAATGTTAAGTGAATCCTTTGATTAAAGACCAATCATCTTCAGGAAGATCTGATGGTCGGCGATGTTTCACCCGACAAAGGTGTCTGATGTTTACCTTTCACAAAATGGCGAAAGGGTAGCGGGCCCAGCAGAAAGATTGCTTAAAAGGTAAGAAGGGTTCATCTTGCGGAGATCGGATGGCCCACATTATTTCACTAGGAAAAAGATCTTGTGTTTTATCCTTCACGAAATAGTGAAAGGATAGGTGGGTCCAGTAGGTAAGCAGTTATTGGTATTAAAGGCTGATGAACTCGAAGTTGATCTAACAGTTCGCATTGATTCACAAAGAAAAGCTGCCAGGGTTTTATGCTTTGCAAAGTGGCAAAAAGGTAATGGGCCTGACTTAAGGGTAGCAAGGAGAGTAAAAAAGGTGCATCTTAGAACAGATCTAATGGTCTGGGCTGTTTCGCTGGGCGAAGTAGCACATAGTATACTCTTTGCGAAGCACCAAAATTAGCTGGCGGTTACATGACAGATGATGTGGCAGAACAACTTGATGTCCAGCTAGGGAAAATGATGATCTGTCAGTATGACACATGGCTCCAAGTAGATCATGGATGGCCCACTTAGATTGAGCGGCGATGGTGATGAAATCCATGGCTAAAATAAAACACATGGCTGTTAAAATGTGGAGTTCGATAGAGTTCTTGGATGAATTCCATGCAGAGGGCCCACTTTGAAGGTTAAAGGGTGTTAAAGGCCACGCATCTCAAAGGTGATCCAATGACAAGCATTGTTTCGCAGCCCAAAGATGAAAGGTGATTAACCTTTGCAAAACAACAAAAACCACTAGTGGTGACGGTTGTGTGTGGTTAGTCATAAGGGAATAGCAGTCACCACAGGGAGTAAAGATCAAGTGGATGGTGGAATATCTAACGGCAGGCGCTATTTTGCATGGGAGAGATGTGTAAGCTTTACGCTCCGCAAAATAGCAAAAGGAAGGTAGGGCCCGGTTTTAAGCAGCTTGACCCAGGTAAGGTAAAAGACATGAGGGTTTCTCAGGATCCAAAGGACAGCGTTGCTTCACAATGAAAAAGTGCGAGGATTTTAACCTCTGTGAAATAGAAAAAGGTGACACACTTAGAAAATTTTATGATCCGTTGGAGCCATTTTTTGAGTTCAATTGCAAATTCAATCCTGAGTTGATTGCCGAAGCATGCGGTTTTAATGCTTCAATTCAATGCTTGGCTAACGTATTAAGCTTCACATAAACTGAACATCAGTACCATTTCGAAGAGTTTTGCAGAGGAGCCAGTGCGTAGAGCTAATTTCTTCACGCAATTAGTAAGTTTTTGCATATTGTATGTTAATTACAGTCTAAATTGGTATCACTGCATGCTTATTTTTCTTAGAAGTTTGTCCAAATTTTAATTGAGAAACTACAATTCCGGGATGGCACCAAGAAGGGATTTCACAGTGAAAGTGAATTACCAGGACATAGCTATCTATAATGATTTTTTAGAATAATTAACCATGTCCACAAATGCTGTAGCCAAAATTAAAGAACTGGTACCCAAAGCCCCCCGTCTAAGAATTGGAGATGATTTGTATGACAAAGGCAACTAGTTGAGAGATCCACAGATAGGGATATCAGGTCTAGGACTTTTTAAGGTGGGTTTTAGTCAAAGATATGCCTCCACTCCGATGAATAGTATATGGGAATTAGATGTGGGAAAGCTCGTAGTCCCTGGGGTTTTTCATGGATGTAGATTTGTTAACCTAGATTGCACACAATTATGACTCTGTAGCTAGATGTATCAAGAATGTGAATGGAAGAGCCTTAATTGAAATCAATGATGATGAATTTAGGAATGTGTTTAAGCTTAGCGAGGTATCAAATTTCTTAGAGCCTATCAATTTTGAAACATTGGCCCAAATCTACAATGTGCATAGAGATCCCCTTAGGAGTGGTCCTTTGAAGGAGTTTTTTGTCAAAATAGGAGGGCTAACTGTTGTAGGCCCTAGTACCATGGAACCCTTCTCTTTGAATTTGTTTACTATGAGGGCTAAAGGGATGTATTGGTCACTCTGATAGATTTTTGAGGAAGATGTTGAAACCACCTTGCCAACCTGTTATATGCTAATGATAGCACAGATTTTAAACCCCTCTTTGGCAGTAACATTTTATTATGTGCCTTATCTCACTGATCCAATCCATGCAGGTCTGATAGGGATAAAAAGTGGTAAGGTAGACAGACCTTTTGGATGGTACTCCCTTCTCATGCATATGTTTTTATTCAAAGGTGCTGATTACTTCGCTAGTGAAATCGATTTAGTTAAGGAAAATGATGGTGAAGAGATGCATGTACAATTATGGAGCACCATTTTGTCCTGAGATAGAGAGGATGCTAGCTACCTAAAGTTTAACAGATGCTTTGCATCTAACATTAGGATTCTCTTATGCTTGGAGAACTCTAGGATCCCCAAAACTCTTTTAGAATTCCTTAGGCCTAAGGAATTTGTTGAAGGTATCAAGATTGTGCACAACTAGGGTGACATATACTTATACCCTGTGTCTACAATTTTCAAAATTTATGGTTTCAGAGGAATTCCATATTTATTGGCCTATCAAGTCCCATTGAAGGTAGGAATTGCAGAGGTCCTAGGTAAAGTGGGTGGCATACAAAAAGGCTCTTGATTTTATTCATCAATTTGATATTAGTTATGACCCTCTATTTAGCTTTAATCTCTTTGAGGAAAAGATTAAATTCCTAATTCTTTAGTTTGAAGACCTAATGCAAACTTTAAAGGAAAAGAGGGAAGCTATAATAAGAGATAATCCTGACAAGGCTAGGTTGGTGCTAAGTAAGTCTACCTTTGCTAAGGTCATCCCTCCAGGTAATTATGTAATGTATAAGAAGCCAAAATATAGTTTGTTGATACCAATAATAGGTGAGCCCTCTACTTCAAGAGGGAAGAGAGTAATAGAAGATGTCATTGACATCCAAGACTCCCCTAAGAGGAAAAGGGTGGGGAAAGAAGTGAAAATAGGTGAACCTTTGTATTCTCCATCCTAATCCCCTATCCATATAGTAGACGGACAATAGTGGCCAAACAATTGTTGTAGTTAGGGAGTCTCGAGGAGATTGCCTACACATATGAGGAAACACAAGGGATACCAGAAGAGCCATCAAGTGCTGAGATGAACTTAACTATAGATGAGTTCAAAGGCAAAGAGTTAGACCTTTCTATCAAGAAAGCTAGTGAGGAGTTCCTGGCTAATAGTAATTTTGTCACAACAGGGGCCTTCATGCAATTTGTTTGGAAGCAAAACATTGAGCAATTCAAGGCAAGGTGTGAAAAGAAAAAGATTGAGAAGCCTCACAAAGATGCAACTTTAGTAGAGGAAGAGGTGAAACAAGAAATGATGGTAGAGTTCAAAGCCATTACTCTTGAAAAGGGGAGAGAAATGGTGTCAAAGGCTCGTCTTGTAATCCTCCCAGAATGGGATATAGCAGATGCCTTGGTACTTGAAGCAGTCAGGAAAGAAACCAAGCCTATGGAAGGAGTGACATTCAACAAGGATAATGTTGCTTTGGTCATGTGATCCTTAAAGAGGGATGAGAGTAGGAGAAGGAAGGATACCTCAAAATCCAATTTCCTTAGAGGGATGATTGTTAAAAGAGTCTAGGACACAGGAGTGGTGGAAGCTACTAGCATAGTTCTTGAAACTGGAAAGAAGCTAAGGAGAGAGATAATCTCCAAATAAAAGTAGAAACAATTCTAAAGGCTTATAATGAAGCCAAAAAGGAGGTAGATAACAGGGATAGTATTATTGCTAGACCACAGAGTAAATTGGTAGGACAACACCAAGGAGGTGAATCCTCTACTCTGATGATTGCATCTTCTCCAGCAAGACCTCCACCCACCAGTCCTATTGTTGAATTTCCCCCTTCTCATGACCTCTAGTTTTCAACCAGCTGAGACCATTCAACATGAATTGGAAAAGTTAAAATAGGCTCAAGCCCTATTTGCAAATAAATATGAAGAAAAGGTAAAGGCCACAGTTTTGAGTTTTGCTGATATAGTTGGAGCTCCCATTGTGCACACTAACATGAAGAGAATTTTGGATATTTTGAGTGAGTTGAATGAAGACAAGGCTACTTTGGAGCCAAGTTTAGAGAAGTGGATGCCTAGGGAAGTGGATTTAGAACTTATGTGTGCATCTTATGATGAATCAAGATCTGATGTCACTATGAAATCCACAAGTGAGCTAGCAAAAAGAATGACCAAGCTATCAAAAGGAAGAGCTTGTGTAGAGAGAAAAGCCAACTTGTATAGGAAGGAATATACTAAGCATAAGTTTGAATTATTTCTTGGGGGTTTTTATAGTCCAAATCAGTTGAAGGACAAACAAGTGTGGCTTGATGAGCTGGGAGCTAACTTGTCTTTAAGGGTGAATGAAATTATTATTATAGATAACACATCCTTGTTTGTTAAGACAATTAAAGAAATAGAGAAGATAAATTCACACTATGGTTTTTTGGAATCAGAGGTTAAGAAAGTGAGAAACTCTTGGAAAAGGTTAGTTAAGTTGAAAGAAAAAATTGTTAGTTTCTCATGGCCTGCAGATGACATGTTCCAAGAGTGGACCAAAAGGTATGCGATGCAAGAAGAGGAATTCCCTGAATAGTTAGAAGATACTGTAGTGGAGCAACAAACTGAAAAGGCCACTAGGATTGAAAGTGACGTGTAGCTTCTTGTTGAAAGAAATTGGAGTTGTAACAAACTATTTTCAGGGATGTCTGAAGCTTGTATGCATCCATATTGATATAAATGCATACCAGGACTAAAGAATAGGGGATCACAAGAATTTGTAAAGAAACTCTATTGAAATATATCTAGGTTTTTTCTAGTTCTCTTAGAGATCACTTTGAATTATGTAACATTTTCAAGAATGAAAATGAATATACAGATCGAAGTTTCAGGCCTAAATCTTCTTTGTCTTCTGGTGTGCAATTATTAGTTTGTTGGTTTTATTTGGATAATTTAGGGTTGTTCAAATGAGCATGGATTGTAAGGCAATCTTATAGACATATTTCTGGCTTTTCTCTTCAGGAGAGGGATTAAATGTGCATGAAATATTTCTGTCGGTAGATCAATTATTTGCTGCTTTGAATCTGATGAACTATTTTAGTTAAATGGGAAAGGACCTATGTATATGTTAGGCATGTATGGGGTTCATGAAAGCTGAAATGATGAAATGTATGAGAATGTTCAGTTTTGAAAACTTTTGCTTGATTTAGGTGACTCTGTGGCCTGGATAAGGCACTGATACCTGTTATGCAATTCTTTCTATTTTTCTTGAGGATCAATACTGAAAAATGAACACAAGTTTTTCTTTTAATGTTTCAGTTCCATTGAGATGATGAAATCCATAGGTTTTTACCATTGTTTTACTATGGATCTCAATTTAAAAGTGTGAATGTTTTCACAAGGGGTATACCCATGTGAGCTTTGGATAAGTTTGAAGTGTAGAAGGTTTTGTTGAGAACCTTGTTATATGTTATTCTGGAATTCTATTTTCTTGGTGCCCTCTTCATATGCAAACAAAGTTATCAAATCTTCTTATAGGGAGGAAATGAGAGAATTAGAATTTGAGACTAACAAAAGTAGCAACTCTGTTGGGGAGAGTCATAGTGTGTATCTATGTTATAGATTGGTGCTTGTATTAACTCAAAATTTTGTTTGAATCTCTGTGTGTTTGTGATAGATTGCGTTATCTTTCATTTGTGTCATCTCTCTCTCTCTGCAAATCTTCCTATTATCTAAATCTATGCAAGTGATTTGTCAAAACTTGTTTTCTTATTTTTCCATATTTCTTGTGGGTGGCGACTCTGACAAGTATAACCAGTGTTGTTGAATAAGTATAATTCTTTTAAGAGAAACAAGTATAATGCAGAGATGATGAAACACCAGGTCATTTATGAGGAAGCATCCTCAAGAGACATTGCAAGAGGGATTACCTAAACAGACATTGAGAGGCCAGAAAAGATCAGTTTCACATGAGCCATCTAGTATAGCATGGGTACAAAAGAGCATTCATACAAGTAAGTTATCTGATAGACCCATATATGCAAATTCAAATTCTTCTTCTCGTGAATCTAAGTAGGACATTTTGGGTTTCCATTCTGGTTTGTTTGGTAATATTGAGGATGTCCCAGTTTTGAACCAAAATATTTCTCACACTAGTATCTCAAGGAAGGATAGGAATAGCTCTAATATGAAGATGGATCCTGTACCTAGGACAGTAGATGGAAATATTAGTTTAATTGATATTGACCAAGTCAATGTGTCAAATTCTGAAGAAATGTTCCCTGATGAAGATAAGGTGTCCCAAGAAATTGAAACCCTTAATAGAAGAGTCCTTAACTTAATCTCCCTAAGGGAACAAAAGGAAGCAAATAAAGAAAAGGAAGTGAAAGCTAAGTTGATTGAGAGGGATAGGCTTCTAAGATAGATTGTTGATCTTGAATTGTTCACCCAGGAGAAAACTAAGAGTGAGGATGAAGGTCCAGTCATCAAAGAAAATTTACTTGCCAAAATTAACCCTGCATAAAAATCTATTGTGCAACCAAGTGTTAGGCCCAATATGAAAAGCTAATGTACTGAGAGGGGACAGGTGAATCAGTACTTCAAATCCTTTTAACAACAATATCTTCACTGTTATGCATAAACCAGAAATTGCTACAACATAACATAAAGCTAAAACAAATAAATAACAATCATACATGATTCACTCCATAACACATATATTTTGGTTACATAGAAACTCTTGGTTAGAGAGAAAAACTATAGTGGGGATGGCACCCACAACTTCACTACTCCAATAATAAAGAGTGCTCAGTTAGAGCTACATGTTTAGCTATTTTTGATAGCTTACCCTGCTAGGAGTATCAAGATCTATTAGATCTACCTTGCTAAAGGATTTTACAACACTTAAACTAAATGATGTACTTGGTTAGAGGCTTTACAATTTATAGACTTGGTTAGAGTCTTTTACCCTATTAAAGGTTTCTCTTACAACTTCAAAATATTTCAATAAAATCTTTACAAATATCTGCAACTTTACATTTGGAATGTTATAGCAGATTCTATGCGCTCAAAATAAGATTACCTTACTTATAGCATACCTCGGTAACCCATAAAGTAACTTGGTAAACCCTTCTGTTTACTCTGTTCTTTGACTGTTCTCTAAAATCCTTCTCGGTGACCTCTATGTCTTTGTAACAGTCATAACACTTAGTGCTTTCTCATGTATCACACATGTCTTGCTTCATACACCTTTGTATATCTCTGTCTGTCACATTTTTATCCTTAATCCATGCTATATAAATAGATCTCTTATGTCAGTGATCTGATTCATTGCTTTGATCTTACAAACATGATTTATCGAATGAATAAATATACAAAATATTTCATTAGATAATTGACCTCGAAATCATACACAATCTTTAAGTGCAATTTCCAATGTGATAATGGTTCTATGTTCCTCGATCTTGTAACATGTTTTCCCATGTTTGTCTAGATTCAATGAATCTAGTAACATGTTTCACTCGGTGTATATCAACTTGGTGTATCATTATTTCTGCTCGGTAGACATGGAATGATACTTGGTATATAGCTCGGTGCATACTGGGCTTTGTGAATACTTTCTTCTTTAACCAACTATTCTATTCATACCGACTGAATATTTCGGTAGTAGTAACCGACTAGATTATATAGAATGACTTTGGATATAAAACTAATGACAACTTGATAAGTAGTAACAATCTCCCCTTTTGACATTAGTTGAGATGTTTGACAAAACTACTTTCAAAGTCATAACTCAAAAATCTATATACTTACAAAATTTGACTAAACAAACAGTCTATACATTAGTCAATGAAATATTATATTCAGATATACTCCCCTTATCAATATACTATACAAAATTCTGATTTTACATGCTCAGTGATCAATGTTCTATGATAACTGCTCGGTTCACTGCTCTGTCAAAATTGACTTTGTATTTGAATACTTTGTTTTGCTCGGTATATACTCCCCCTGTATACTACACTCCTTTTGTTTGATACTTTGATGCTTTGTATATACTCCCCCTATATACTACACTCCTTTTGTTTGATACTTTGATGCTTTGATATTATATCACTCCCCCTTTTTGACAAACATCAAAATTTAGTTACCATTCGGTGGTGGCAATTGGTAAAAAATGGATTTATACTTTGTCCTTGCATCAGTGAGAGCGGCAGAGAGGGCATCCTTAACATTGTCCATGAGTGAATTATGAGCTGTAATGTTAGCTAACAATGAAATGAGTCCATCTAATGTGCTTCCCTCTTGTTGAGTGGATAGGGATGTAGCCTTGTTAATCTACTCTTGGACAGATGAAAGATGAGGAAGGAATAATGTCTGAAGTGTCATTATGTCCATCCTTATCTTGTGTTCTTCATTCCTTACTTCTAATTGTTGAGCCATGAGCTATTGTAGCTTGATATAAAAATTCTGAATGGAATTACGCTCAATGGTCAACTTATTAGAGAGATCGGTGATCTCTTTCTCAATCACTTCAGTTTTGTTCTTGATATCTTTAATAAATAAAGAGAATGTACAGAGTTTCTGAAATAAATAAAGAATGTGCTTGAGTTGAGGGGTCAACTCAGCAATAAATTTGACAAATTTAACTTTGCCAATAGCTATAGCCTTCTGTACCTCTTCAATCATCTTAGCAGTGAGCTCCTTGTCCTTTAACTTGCTCAAATATTCCGATGCATCTACTCCAGATGTCTCTATCTTGGTTAGGAGTTAATCCAGTTGTACATGGATGGCTACATCTGTTATCACTGTAGCTTCAGGTAGCATGTCGGTTAAGAGTTCTTTCACCTTCTGAAGTTCTTTATTTTTCTTTTGAATAGCCATTTGCTTCTCCTATTCAGATTTGGCTTTGCATAGTTCACCGAAATCAATGAGTGCTTGCCCCTTTAATTTGGATATATCAACATTGGGCAACACTATTGGTTTGGATAAATCTACTTTGAAACTATGCTTTTTCCTCTTCTTTTCTTTACCTTTCACCGATTGAACTAAGATAATGGCTTGTGAGGCTTGATGACCCTTAATAGGTTGCTTGGTAGAGGCAACACTTTGGTCAGTTTCTTTAGCCTCTGTAGTGTCCTTTGGTGTCTCAGTTGCAACATTTTCAGTGCTAGAAGGTTCTTGTGAGGTCTGTTCTTGAGAAGTATCTTCTCTTGTTGTAGACTTGTGACCTTTGGTGCCTTGTTCCGTATCCTAAGGGGCCTCAGTTGAAATAGGCTGATTGACCGAAGGATAGGGTTGAACTTGTTCCAAAACTGACTCACTGGATACAAGTTGGGCATAAGCATTCCCTTCTATCATTTCCTATTCTGGTGCCTCTATATCCATGATATCTTCATCTACTTGTATGGTGTCAGCAGGGTCTTGCTCGGTGACATCAGGATCTTGCTCGATGACATCAATAATTTCAACTTCAGCTTGCTCACCAGCATCCTTGATTCTAAAGATTTCCTGCCATTTTTCCTTGGTCTCTTTTTCTACTTCAAGATAAAGTCCATTCATCAATTTTAAAGATTTTTGCTTGACTAGGAAGTTTTTGTGGTAGATTGTCAGATTTTCTTTGATTTCATCTACCGACATGTCTGGAAAGAGATGTACCAAACTTCTTTCTCTAATCTATTTTTCTAAGTCCATTGCACATTTCCACCTATTGTGAATATGCACATACAATTCTTTTGGAAGAGAATTGGATACTTCCAATGGGACCAATCAAAATTTTAGAAGTGTGCAGATGACAGTTTCTTCTATTTGTCTCTTTTCGGCATCATTTCTGGATTCATACTTAACATATCTGAATGATCCAAATCCACCATATTGCTTTAGATTAGCACAAAAATTTTCAATACTATGTACATTTACCTTCTTGTTATTGACAATCTGAAATTTGCTTGCATCTTCAGATTCAGTGTCACTAGACTCTTTTGCCAAAATGAGTCTCCGAGTAGATTTCTTGTAAGTTTTTGTTACCTTGGGTGTGACAACACTCTTTGTTTTCTTACTCAGTGATGTTGCTGATGCTCTTGTGTTAGGTCGCTTTGCTAGAGGAGTCGGTGAGGCCTTTGATGTATCCTATTTCTTTCTTTTCAACACTTTTCCCTTAGGCAATTCGGTGCTCAATGTTATAGCTGCCTCTTGGGCTTCAAATTCCTCTTTGGTAATAGCTATAGTGCCTTTGACAGGTGTGGAGGAAGAATCTTCTCTAAATTTCTTTGTTAATTCCTTTATCATCTTTGTTTCCTTCCTTGTAGCTTTGGGTACTACAATGCTCATTTTTACTTTTTCCTTCACTTCTTCATATGTTCCATACCTCAGCTCAGTAGCATGCCTTGGTAATGTAAGAAATGCATCAATTTGCTATTGTGTGATGTCAAAATCAATCTCGTAACCCATAGGTGGCAAATATTGAGTTCTTGGCTCCACAACATTTGCATAATAGTAATCAGTGTCCACTTCAAAACATATGTCATCTTTGTATTTGTCCACTAGCTTGGGTGGAATCTAGTGCTTGTTATGCATCCTTTCCTGAAACTTGCTGAAATAATCATCCATAATATCATTAAAATTATCACCTAGCTTCTTGATGAAGTCATTGATCTGATGGGTGATTGGTCGGTGTAGCTCCCAAACAACTTTACCGACTGATGGAAAGAATTTTTCAAAATAGAAAAACATGCATATTAACAGCGATCCAAACTTTAGTGTATTGGCCGAATTGTTCTTCTTTAGCTTCCTTATGGTGTTCAGATTCTCAAATAGGTTTTTCAGCAACACCTCACATAAATCAATTTTCATTCCTTTCTTCACAATTTTATATGCTAAGTCTACTGCTGCACAGGGTACACTATTTTCTCTTGCTAATTGGAAGAAATAGTAACCTATTACTCTAATGGAAAACTTTAGTTCTGCATTAGTGACATTGTTCAATTTCTATCCTCTGCAATCTGATTCTACTCCAATTAAATTGATCAATTCCTTCTGCAATATCATTTTTTGAGCTTGGGCATGATCATAAATAGGGTAACCAATGATCAAATGAATGATCTCCTTGGTGATCTTAAATGGTTGCTCTTCTAGCCACATAAAGTCATCATGAACTCTGCTCAGAACAAACTTGACCCACTGGGGTTTGAATACACGGGGATAGGTTAGGGCTTCAGTCAATCCCTTGATCTTAATGTACTCATACTTGCTATTCATTTTACCATTGGTGCACAATTCATCATACATGTCTTTGATTTCAACGTGACCTAGTTCTTCAACTCGACATTTGGTGAAGAATCTCACATCCTTGACTAATAAAACTTTATCTGGGATGAGTGAAAATGCGGTTTTGTCATCCGATTCAGATGCAATTTTGGGAGTTAAAGAGTATTTCAGTGAGGGCTTTTCGATGTTCTCAACAACAACGGGATTCTGGATCTTAGGTGCCATTGTAGATTTCAGATAAGAATTAACAAAAGATCCTTAGGGTTTGAATATTTTCAAATGGTAGATGCTTCACACTTAGCAGATAATAACAACTTGATATGATCGGTAAACCAACTTAACAATGTGTTGAGATTGATGTAAATACCTTGAATTTTGCTTTGGAGGTGGTTTGATCACCTTTGATTCATTTTGCTCTGCTTTCTTGAAAACTTGGTGAGTGAAAAATGACCGTGTAAATGCTTTATGTGCACAATATACCTTATCAGGCTCCGTGCAGGTTAGGTCAAAAATATTAAATGCACTCAATTCCACTAAACTTTCTTTCCTTTTTGTGCTTTAATCGGGTAACCAGACTTCCTTCATTTACCGACTTGACAGGCTTCCTGTATTCACTGACTTGATAGTCTTCTTGTATAGTGCTCCAAAAGACTTTGATAGAATTTCAAACTTACTAATACATCTTTAACTATGTAGATTTTGACTTAAGTACATAATAAAATAGGAACTGTTAAGATTTGACCTTTGAGAGAATGTAGTCCCTTCATATCTTTATCGATTAATTTGGAATAGGTACACCTAACTCGGTAGGTAAGGTGCTTTCTTCATTTGACACAATTTCCTTCTTTTTCCAAATCATCTATAATTTTTCTTTTATTTCTTTAGTGTCTCCTCTAGGTTGATCTCTACAATCTCTAGCCAAGTGTCCAACTTTGTGACAATGAAAACATGCCATACCAGGATTTCTCCATGATCTTCAGTTGTTCATTCCAAACCTTATAAAGTAGTTGGCACTTATATGTCCATATCTTCCACAACATTCACACCATATCCTTGTATTGTAATCCCATGGTACTACAGAATATTGTTGGTAAGGATCTATGTGAGTTTGGTAACCTCCAGTATTTGCTCAGTGTGCAGACCACATATAGTCCTTTTGCTTAAGCCAACACTTCTTGGTACTATGTCCATATCTATTGCAGTTTTTACAAAACCCTTTGAATTTTGCCTTTCGATAATTGTTAATAGACTTTGTCCTAAATTGGTTAAATGTATGACCATATTTATTGCAATTGTAACAATAACCATTAGACTTAGTGACATTCAGTTACTTACCTTTTCTGATTTGACACATGTTAGCAGTATGACCTTGATTTCCACAGTAGTTGGAAATAGGCTTCTTTCTTTTGATGTGCTTCTTGTTTCCAACTTGCTTTGATGATTCTCCTCTCTCAGTTGTATGAATTCCCTTCTCGGTAGAGTCTTTTCCTTTGTAACCGAGCCCTGCTTCTTTGTTGGGTCTTCTTGTATTTAGCTACTCATCCAACATATTTGATGCTTCATAGCTCTTCTTTAGTGTTTCCTCGGATTTTTTTTCTATTTCAAGTTCATTGGTCAACCTTGATATTTCAAGTTTCAATGCTTGATTCTCATTATCCTTCAAATTTGCTTCATGATGTGCATAACCTAATTGATCTGACAGATTTTGTTGAATCCTAGTCAACCTTATGATTTCATCATTCTTTTTAGATACTAATGCTTCAAGCTGTTGTATTTCTCTTTCTAGATCTCTTACTTTATCCTCAACTATCCTCAAAGCATCAAGATTCTTAGTCATCTGTGTGCTGAAATGTTCATGACTTCTTTTCATTGCTTTTAGTTGATCAGCCAGTGCTTTGTTCTTTTCTTTCAATACTCCAATCATTTCTTCAGGCTCTTCAGATATACTATTCTCAGATGATGTCTCAATTTGTTCCACTAACTCTTGAGAGTCCTACAAATCATCAGATAATCTTATTCTCACTTTCAATGATTTTTGCATTTGTCTTTGCATGTATGCAATCACTTGATTAGCATGATCCAACTTTTCTTGGAGATACACAATTCTCTGAGATTGTTTATAACCTTCCATTGATAAGATCTTTCTCTTTAGTTTGTTAAACCTTTTTTCAAGATTCAAGCTCTGATACCAATTGTTACGCCCAATATGGAAAGTTGATGTACTGAGAGGGGAGGGGTGAATTAGTACTTCAAATCCTTTTAACAACAATATCTTCACTGCTATGCATAAACCAAAAATTGCTGCAACATAACATAAAGATAAAACAAATAAATAACAATCATACATGATTCACTCCATAACACATATATTTTGGTTATGTAGAAACTCTTGGTTAGAGAGAAAAAATGTGGTGGGGATGGCACCCACAACTTCACTACTGCAATAATAAAGAGTGTTCGGTTAGAGCTATATGTTTAGCTATTTTTGATAGCTTACCCTATTAGGAGTATCAAGATCTGTTAGATCTACCTTGCTAAAGGATTTTACAACACTTAAACTAAATGTTGTACCTGGTTAGAGGCTTTACAATTTATAGACTTGGTTAGAGTCTTTTACCCTGTTAAAGGTTTCTCTTACAACTTCACAATATTACAATAAAATCATTACAAATATCTGCAACTTTACATTTGGAATGTTATAGCAGACTCTATGTGCTCAGAATAGATTACCTTTCTTATAGCATACCTCGGTAACCCATATAGTAACTCGGTAAACCCTTCTATTTACTCTGTTCTTTGAGTGTTCTCTGAAATCCTTCTCGATGACCTCTATGTCTCTGTAACTGTCATAAAACTTAGTGCTTTCTCATGTATCACAAATGTCTTGCTTCATACACCTCTGCATATTTCTGTCTGTCACATTTTTATCCTTAATCCATGCTGTCTAAATAGATCTCTTATGTCAGTGATCTGATTCATTGCTTCGATCTTACAAACATGATTTATCGAATGAATAAATATACAAAATATTTCATTGGATAAATGACCTCAAAATCATACACAATTTTTAAGTGCAATTTCCAATGTGATAACGGTTCTATGTTCCTCGATTTTGTAACTTGTTTTCCCATGTGTGTCTAGATTCAATGAATCTGGTAACATGTTTCACTCGGTGTATATCAACTTGGTGTATCATTATTTCTACTTAGTAGACATGGAATGATACTCGGTAGACAGCTCGGTGCATACTGGGCTCTGTGAATACTTTCTTCTTTAACCGATTGTTCTGTTCATACCGACTGAATATTTTGGTAGTAGTAACTGACTAGAGTATATAGAATGACTTTGGATATAAAACTAATGACAACTTGATAAGTAGTAACACCAAGTAGGGAGGTCCTTAGCAACCCACAACCTGTTAGGAATGTTGTTGACAAAGGAAAACATAAATGTATGGAAGATGGGTCTGGGTCTAAGACTATTGTAGAAGTTTCTCACATGCTGTCAGTACATGAGAAAGAAATAGAAAGAATGAGAAAAGAAAAAGAAGACCTGAAAAGGGAATTGGAGAGAGTTGAATTAGAAGTAGCAAATCAAGAGGTTAAATGGAAAATTAATTATCTAAAGGCCCCTCCTATAATTTTTCCTTCAACAGACTTAAGTAAACCTTTACCTCAGCCTGCTTCACTCCCTTCATTAGACAAAAGAGACATGTAGACTATGAACAAGAACTCAAAGAAGGAAGAATACTAGAATTCTTTAAAGATAAATGAACTAAATCTTGAAGGAACTTGCAGCATTAAAGATGTTGGTGTTGATACCATACATATACTCACTAAATCACTTGAACAAGACTCAGAAACTTCATCCAATGACTCTGACAATAGTCCCATTTTTGACAATATCTACTCAACATTAGACTCTGAATCATCTGATGTAAATGATGAAAATTTGTCTACTGATCTTATTGTTGTTGAACCATGATATGACGTCTAGTCTAGCATAGGGAATGCCGCTACAAGTAGGGAGGTCCTTAGCGACCCACAACCTATTAGGAATGTTGTTGACAAAGGAAAACATAAATGTATGGAAGATGGGTCTGGGTCTAAGACTACTATAGAAGTTTCTCACATGCTGTCAGTACATGAGAAAGAAATAGAAAGAATGAGAAAAGAAAAAGAAGACCTGCAAAGGGAATTGGAGAGAGCTGAATTAGAAGTAGCCAATCAAGAGGTTAAATAGAAAATTAATTATCTAAAGGATCCTCCTATAATTTTTCCTTCAACAGACTTAAGTAAACCTTTACCTCAGCCTGCTTCACTCCTGCTTTACTTGTAAGCATTCCTTTAGCTAATCAAGTTCCTGTTACTAATCAAGGTAGCCAACTCCCTCTGACTCATTATTCCAATGTGAGAATGAATATGGGTAATAACTCTAATGCTAATCAATTCCAAAGAAGACCCATTAACCTAGAATTATATAGATAGCTCTTTTTTGATGGAATCCCGGGCTATCCTAACCATGTTCCTACTGAATTAAGAGACAGGCTTCATAAATTTGCTGGTAATAATGCAATCAATGTAGAAGAGCATCTAAAATCATTTGGTGACCTAATAAATGATTATAAAATTATAGATGAAGATGTCATTGTGAAACTATTTGTACAATCTTTGGTAGATGATGCAAGGGATTGGTATAGAGGTCTACCTATGAATAACATTGGTTTTTGGAATGATTTTAAGAATTGCTTCCAAGAACAATATGGTGATAAAACAAATGTGAGCTTCATGCTCAATGAGTTCAATAATATTAGAAATTCTGATAATGAGATTGTCATAGATTTCAATGATAGATTTCATAAATTAATGCATAGGCTTTACAAAGTAATGAGGTTAGATGATAATATGTACCTGAACACTTAGTATAATGCTTTTGATTAAAAAATGGCTTACATCTTGAGGGATAAAAACCCACACAGTCTAAGAGATGCTTTTAGGATTTCCATTAATGTGGAGAGTAATAGGAAAGCATCTGGAAAAGTAGGGAGGAGAACTGATGGAAGGTTGTGGCAAGAATCAAAATAGCAGCCAAATAAAGTTGCTAAGGAGGATGACATAATAGAGAAGTTGATGACTGTCATGAAAGATCTTACAGCTAAGGTAAGTAAAAATGAAAAACCTCATTATAATTGGCAAGATAGACCTCCTAGATTGCATGACATGCCTTACAACACTACTTGGAAGGATGGTAAACCTCAAAATGATAAGCCAAAAAACACTCAAAGCCAAGATACCCCAAATCCTTTGAAAGGAGGAATTGTTCATAACATGGAAAATACTCCCTGGTGCATGTCTTGTGATGGACCACATTCTCCTCATTAGTGTGTTGTAGCTCAAGCCCTTTAAGAATCTATGAGAAAAGAGGGTGAGTTTGATATTAACATGTTTGAAACGGTTATTGAAAGTGATGATGAGTCCTCACAAAGTGAATCTAGTGAGTGTGATGTGATAAATAATAATAAGTGTTACCAAGGACAGTTGACACTTCATTGGCATCATACTTTGAATGTGGTAACCATTGAAGATGAAGAAGTTAATCTCTGAAGACCTAGTGATGAAGAGGTAAGAAATCTTACTAAGGCTACCATAGCCAAAGCCAAGCATAATTACAACTTGAGAAGTAGTAAAAGGGATGGAGATCAGGGTGAACCTGGTTCAATGTTCATAAAATAAATATCTCAGAAGAAGATAGCAAGTAATGGCACCTTGCCTCAAGACGGTCAAGCCAAGAATGACCAATCTAAAGATGTAGCCAAGAGTGTGGATAATAATGCTACTAGTGATATAAAAGGGACTGCTACAGTGAAGAAGGCAAGTTAGCCTAAGGCAGAGAAAGCTAAAAGTAATACCGAGTTAATTAATAAATCCACTTTTGATATGACTTAGGCTCTGACCTAGATGAAGGTTACAGTTCCATTAGTAGAATTACTAAAAATAAAAGAACATAGAGAAGCTGCTCTATCTTTATTTTCTAAAATGTCTGACAGTAGTATAACTTTACCTTCAGGTGCAATGAAGGGTGAAAAGGATCATGAGTTGCAAACTCCAGAAGTATATGTGGGAACAACTATTACACAAGAGCCTTCACAGGTTGATCCTTTCTATGTAACTTTGTTGGTGAATAATAGATTGATTAAGAATTGCATGATAGATTATGGTGTTGCTGCAAATGTGATGCCATATGGTGTCATGAAAGAATTAGGACTGTCAGTAAGTATTGTGTATGGAAAGTGTTATGCTATAGATAATAGAGAAGTTCCTATAATAGGTACAATGAAATATGTGGAGGTAAAAATAACAATGTTTCTTGAAGCAACATATAAGATGGATGTCATGGTAACTAATACAAAACCTCATTATGGCATGCTACTATCCAGACAATGGGCTACAACAGTAGGTGAAAATGTTCAGTTGGATCTGTCATATGCTACAATCCCAATCAATGGAAGCCAGGTTAAATTGTATAGAGAACCATGTGCCCCTAGGGTAATTGAGAAAATAGACCCTAGTATGTTAAACTGCATGATTGATGTAGATCTTGATAATTTTAGAATGCAACCAATTTTACCTCAGTTAAAAAATACTGATTCTATTGTGACTGAATTAGAATCTCAACAACAAGGTTTATGGCACATGTACTTTGATGGAGCTTGTTCTAAAGAAGGATCTAGAGGAGTTCTTTTTGTGTCTCCATCAGGTATAACTTTCAAATACTCTTTTTTGCTAGCCTTCCAGTGTACAAATAACACTGCTGAATATGAAGCCTTGTTATTGGGGCTTGAAATTGCTAAAAGGCATGGAATTCAGTTGTTAAGGGTGTTTGGGGATTCGGAGTTGGTTGTCTCTCAGGTAAGGTCTAAGTATGCATCTAAGAATAATCATCTGAAAAGTTATAAACATGCTGTTTGGGATGTGATTGAACATTTTTGTGCTTTCTCTATTAACTAGATAGAAAGATCAAAGAACATCATGGCTGATTTCTTAGCAAATGTTGCATTAAATAATGATGATGTAACACTAACCGGTGTATCCATAGTTGAGATAAAAGCTAGGCCTACTATTCCTGATAATGTATGCAATTGGCAAGTGTTCATGGATGATGAAGACATTCTTAGATTCATACAATGAATTGATGACTATGATGGACAGAAAATTGATTGCAATGCATTGGTAGAAGTGGTGGAAGATAGAGAAAAAATGTTTGAAAATGACATGGTTCAGTTGGAAACTAATGAAATACCCAAAGGATTAGTAGAATTGGAAGGTATGTTCAATCATAGTGACAGTCATTTGCATTAGCAGTCCACCACCAAGTTAGATGAATTGGAGGAAGTGAACTTGGGGATAGAATCATCCCCTAAGTTGGTCTACATTGGAAAGAAATTGTCTCCTCACATCAAAATTAACCTTATTAATTTATTAAAGAAATATAAGCATGTTTTTGCTTGGTCTTATGAGGATTTGAAAGTGTACAGGCAAGATCTTTTTCAACATGAAGTCCCTTTGCTTTCATATGCTAAGCCTTTTCAATAGAAACAAAGACCTATTAACCCCCTTTTGGAAATTAAAATGCAACAAGAGTTAACCAAGTTGAGGGAAGGGGGGATCATTAAGCCTATAAGGCATTCATAATGGGTGTCTAATTTGGTCCCAGTTAGAAAGAAGAATGGGGACATAAGGCTCTATGTTGATTTTAGGAACTTAAATGTTGCTTCTTTAAAAGATAATTATTCTTCTCCTAATATGGAAGCAATGTTGTAGAGAGTAACTGGCTGTGACCTATTGTCTATGATGGATGGGTTCTCAGGATATAACTAGGTGTTAGTGAAGGAATCTGAACAGTTCAAGACTGCTATTACCACCCCTTGGGGAACATATGTATATGTAAGAATTCCTCTTGGTTTAAAAAATGTTGGAGCTACTTTCCAAAGAGCAATGGATGTAGCTTTCAAGGAATTCATTAACATTATTAGGGTTGTGTACCAAGACGATTTAACATGTTTCTCCAAAAGGGCGGATGACCACTATGGGCACTTGGAAAACATTTTCAATAAAGCTCTGGAATTTGGTATCTCCTTAAATCCAAAAAAGTGTCATTTTGTTGTCACTAAAGGAAAGCTGCTTGGGAATATTGTCTCCAAGGAAGGGGTTAGAATAGACCCTGAAAGAATTGAAGCTATAAACAATGTACCTAAGCCAAAAAGTGTCAAAGGTATCCAGTCTTTCTTGGGCAAGGTGAATTTTGTTAGAAGGTTCATTGCCAATTTTGCAGAGATAGTTAAGCCCATTGTTAGATTGCTTAAGAAAGATACAAAGTTCTACTGGGATGAAGAAGCTTCAAAGGCTTTTGGTGAAATTAAAAGGGCTATCCAAGAGGCACTAGTGTTGAAGTCCCCTGATTACAGTAAGCCCTTTTCTTTGTTTTCTTTTTCTTCTTATCATATAGTAGCTGCAGTTCTTCTACAAAAAGATAATGAAGGACATGAACACCCTATAGCCTTTTATAGTAAATCTCTACAAGTTGTAGAGCTAAAATATGAAATTATGGAGAAACAAGCATATGCTTTGGTTAAGGCTGTAAAAGCATTTAGGCCATATCTTGTGAATGCACAAGTAATAGCTTATGTCCCACATGCGGCTGTCAAGGACATTCTATCTCAGTCCGAGGTCACTGGTAAAAGGTGTAGATGGATAACCAGAATTCAAAAGTTTGATTTAGAGATTAGAATTACTAAATTGGTAAGAGGTTTAGGTCTTGCTAAGTTGATGGATGAATCAAACCTTATTGATTTTGAGGTGAATAATGTTGAAATTAAGAATATCCTGGTCACAAGTATTGAGACACAGCCTTGATACTCAGAGATAGTACATTTTTTAAGGGATGCAACATATTCAGAAGGAATGAATCACTACCAGAGAAGGACATTGAGACTAAAATCTCAAAAGTATTTCCTTATTCAGGGTGACCTATACTAGCAAAATAGAGATGGGTCATTATTGATGTGTTTAGACAAATCCTAGGCTAAAAGGATGTTAACTAAAATGCATGATAGAGTTTGTGGAGGTCACTACTCTACCAAGACTACAGCTGGTAAGATAGTTCAGGCTGGATACTATTGGCTTACTTTGTTCAAAGATGCCCATGAACATGTTCGAAGATGTGACCCATGCCAAAAAATTTCTTCCAAATTAAAATATGAGGGAGCCTTGCCCCTCAACCCGGTTATAGTGGAAACCCTTTTTGTCCAATGGGGCATTGACTTTATTGGGGAAATAGTTGTGAAATCAGGAAGAGGTCACAGGTGGATCATGGTGGCCATTGATTACTTCACTAAGTGGATTGAGGCTATACCTAATAGAAGGGCCACTAGTAAAGTTGTTATTGATTTCTTGATAGATAATGTTATAACTAGATTTGGTGTTCCTATGAAACTGGTAATGGATAATGCCATGAGCTTCAAATCAGAGGAGTTCACAGAATTTTGCACCAGTCATGGAATAATTAAGTCTTATTCTTCACCATATCATCCTCAGGGTAATGGGAAAGTTGAATCCAGCAATAAGATTCTTCTGAATATTATTAAGAAAATCCTTGAGAACAAAAGGTCTTGGGACCAGAAATTGAAATTGGCCCTATGGGCAGACAGGGTTACTATCAAGAAAGCAATTGGTATGTCACCTTTTGAATTGGTTTATGGCATGCAATCTAGGGTGCTAGTCAACAATCTTCTTCCTATATACAAGTTCCTGTAAGCTGAGGATATGGAGTTATCTAAACCTATAGAAGATAGAATGATTCAAATGGTGGAAATGGAGGAAATCAAGACTCTGGCCCATAAAAGGAATTTGAAGATTCTGTTGCAATCTAAGTATTTGTTTGATAAAAGAACCACACTGAGGAAGTTTCAAATTGGTGACATGGTTCTTCAATGGAATGCAAGAGGGAAAGATAAAGGAAAACATAAGAAATTTGAGTCGTTATGGATAGGCCCTTTTGTTGTTTGTGATCTGAATGGAAAATATTCATATTTTTTGTAGACAATGAATGGTGAGGTACAAGAATTTCTAGTGCATGGACAATTCTTGAAGTATTACTTCTCTTAAGTCCATGCATGGTAGGTTTTAGTCTATATATAGTTAGGTTTGTTTTTGTTGGTCATTTTCAGGCTTTTTTCGGTCTATTCTCCAGAGTTTTTTGTATTCTTGTGTTGATCTTGCAATCAACCATCCACAATCAAAGTCGCTGTTATCACTGTTTTGAGCTTGATTGATTTTGTTCCATAGTTTGCTAAGGTCTGCAAAGTTGTTCTTAGCATTTCATGTTGCCTCTGAGTTTTTGGGTCAAAAAGGGTTTGGGTTTTTGAAATTTAACCCTTCTTATGTTCTGAAAGCCCTTGCATTCTATTTTTGTGTTACCTTTTTCCACTTAACCGAAAGGGTAGGTCCATCATGAAAGGGTCCCACCTTTACGAATTTCCTTAGGCAGGTCTTTATTAAGTCTTTTATTTAGTGCCCTTTTCCTAAGTTTTCATGTCCTTGTCAGGCTCTGTAAAGATATTGTAAGTTCCATTAGATCTAACGATGCATGCGGTCTCCTGAAGGAAATATGAGTGAGGTTTATCCTTCGTGAAAAAGCAAAAGCCTGGAGGGCCCTGAATGTTAAGTGAATCCTTCGATTAAAGATCATTCATCTTCAGGAAGATCTGATGGTCGGCGCTATTTTTCCTGGCAAAGGTGTCTGATGTTTACCTTTCGCGAAATGGAGAAAGGGTAGTGGGCCCTGTAGAAAGATTGCTTAAAAGGTAAGAAGGGTGCACTTGCAGAGATCAGACGATCGACATTGTTTCACTAGGCAAAAGAGAATGTGTTTTATCCTTCATGAAATAGAAAAAGGATAGGTGGGTCTGGTAGGTAAGCAGTTTGTGTTATTAAAGGCCAGTCAACTCAAAGTTGATCTAACGGTTCGCGTTGATTCATGAAGAAAAGCTATCAGGGTTTTATGCTTCATAAAGTGGCAAAAAGGTAATGGGCCTGGCTTAAGGGTAGCATGGATAGTAAAAAAGGTGCATCTCAGAATAGATCTGACGGTTTGTGTTGTTTCACTGGGTGAAGTAGCACGCAGTGTACTCTTTGCGAAGCAGTGAAATGAGCTAGCGGTTGCATGACAGATGATGTGGTGAAATAACTAGATATCCAGCCAGGGAAAATGATGATCTATCGGTATAACATGCAGCTCCAAGTAGATCATGGATGGCCCACTTAGATTGAGCGGCGATGGTGATGAAATCCATGGCCAAAATAAAACACATGGCTATTAAAATGTAGAGTCCAGTAGAGTTCTTGGACAAATTGGCGGCTGACACATCAGAGTTATCTGGCAGAAATAAAAAGGGCATGTGGACTCTGTGCAGAGGGCCCACTTTGAAGGTTAAAGGGTGTTAAAGGTCGTGCATCTCAAAGGCAACCCAATAACGAGTGTTGTTTCACAGCCCAAAGATGCAAGGTGATTAACCTTTGTGAAACAACGAAAACCACCAGCGGTGACGGTTGTGTGTGGTTAGTCATAAGGGACTAGCAATCGCCGTGGGGAGTAAAGATCGAGTGGATGGTGGAAGATCTAACGGCAGGCATTGTTTCACATGGGAGAGATGCGTAAGGTATATGCTCTATGAAATAGTGAAAGGAAGGTAGGGCCCAGTTTTAAGCAGCTTGAACTAGGTAAAGTAAAAGACGTGCGGGTTTCTCAGGATCCAAAGGACAACATTGCTTCGTAATGAAAAAGTGAGGATTTTAACCTCTACAAAATAGTGAAAAGTGAAACAATTAGAAAATTTTATGATCCGTTGGAACCATTTTTGGAATTCAATTGCGAATTCAATCCAGAGTTGATTGTCGAAGCTTGTGGTTTTAATTCTTCAATTCAATGCTCGACTATCATATTAAGCTTCACATCAACTGAACATCAGTACCATTTTGAAGAGTTTTACAGAGGAGCCGATGCACAGAGCGAATTTCTTCAAGAAATTAGTAAGGTTCTGCATATTGCATGTTAATTACAGTTCGAATTGGTATCACTACATGCTTGTTTTTCTCCGAAGTTTGTCCAAATTTTAATTGAGAAACTGCAATTTCAGGATGGCACCAAGAAGGGATTTCATAGGGAAAGTTAATTACTAGGACAGAGCTATTTGTGATGATTTTTTAGAACAATTAATCATGTCCATAAATGTCGCAGCCAAAATTAAAGAATTGGTACCCAAAGCCCCCCGTCTAAGAATTGGAGATGGTTTGTATGACAAAGGCAACTGGTTGAGGGATCCACAGATAGGGATATCAGGTGTAGGAATTTTTAAGGTGGGTTTTAGTCAAAGATATGCCTCCACTCTGATGAATAGTATATGGGAATTATACATGGGAAAGCTCATAGTCCCTGGGGTTTTCATGGATGTAGATTTGTTAACCCAGATTGTACACAATTATGACCCTGTGGCTAGATGTATCGGGAATGTGAATGGAAGAGCCTTAATTGAAATTAATGATGATGAATTTAGGAAGGTGTTTAAGCTCATTGATGTATCAAATTACTTAGAGCCTATCAAATTTGAAACATTGGCCCAAGTCTACAATGTGCAGAGAGATCACCTCAGGAGTGGTCCTTTGAAGGAGTTTTTTGTAAAAATAGGAGGGCTAACTCTTGTAGGCCCTAGTACCATGGAACCCTTCTCTCTGAATTTGTTTACTCTGAGGGCTAAAGGGATGTATTGGTCACTGTGTCAAATTTTTGGGGAAGATGCTGAAACCACCATGCCAACCCATTATATGCTAATGATAGCACAAATTTTAAACCCCTCTTTGGCAGTAACATTTGATTATGCACCTTATCTCACTGATGCAATCCATGCAGGACTGATAGGGATAAAAAGTGGTAAGGTAGATAGACCTTTTGGATGGTACTCCCTTCTCATGCATATGTTTTTATTCAAAGCTGTTGATTACGTTGCTATTGAAATGGATCTAGTTAAGGACATGGATGGTGAAGAGATGCCTGTATAATTGTGGAGCACCATTTTGTCCTGGGATAGAGAGGATGCCAGTTACCTAAAGTTTGACAAATGCTTTGCATCTAAGATAAGGATTCTATTATGCTCAGAGAACCCTAGGATCCCCAAAGATCTTTTAGAATTCCTTAGGCCTAAGGAATTTGTTGAAGGTATCAAGATTTTGCACAATTGGGGTGACATATACTTATGCCCCATCTCTACAATTTTCAAAATTTATGGTTCCAGAGGAACTCCATATTTATTGCCCTATCAAGTCCCATTGAAGGTAGGAATTACAGAGGGCCTAAGGCAAAGTGGGTGGCATACAAAAAGGCTCTTGATTTTATTCAACAATTTGATAGTAGTTATGACCCTCTGTTTAGCTTTAATCCTTTGAGGAAAAGATTAAATTCCTAATTCTTTATTTTGAAGACCTAATGCAAATTTTAAAGGAAAAGATTGAAGCTATAATAAGAGATAATCCTGACAAGGCTAGGTTGGTGCTAAGTAAGCCTGCCTTTGCTAAGGCCATCCCTCTAGGTAATTATGTAATGCATAAGAAGCCAAAATATAGTGTGTTGATGCTAGTAATAGGTGAGCCCTCTACTTCAAGAGGGAAGAGAGCAATAGAAGATGTCATTGACATCCAAGACTCCCCTAAGAGGCAAAGGGTGGGGAAAGAAGTGAAAATAGGTAAACCTTTGTATTCTCCATCCCAATCCCCTATCCATATAGGAGATGAACAGGTAATGGCCAAACAATTGTTGCAGTTAGGGAGTCTCGGGGAGATTACCTACACATATGAGGAAACAGAAGAAGGGATGCCATAAGAGCCACCGAGTGTTGAGATGAACTTAACTATAGATGAGTTCAAAGGAAATGAGTTAGACCTTGTTGTCAAGCAAGCTAGTGAGGAGTTCCTAGCTGATAGTAATTTTGTCACAACAAGGGCCTTCATGCAATTTGTTTGGAAGAAAAACATTGAGAAATTCAAGGCAAGGTGTGAAAAGAAAAAGAGTGAGCAACCCCACAAAGATGCAACTTCAATAGAGGAGGAGGTGAAACAAGAAATGATGGCAGAGTTCAAAGCCATTACTCTTGAAAAGGGGAGAGAAGTGGTGTCAAAGGCTTGTGTTCTAATCCTCCCAGAATGGGATATAGCAGATGCCTTAGTACTTGAAGCAGTCAGGAAAGAAACCAATCCTATGGAAGGAGTGACATTCAGTAAGGATAATGCTGCTATGGTCATAAGGTCCTTAAAGAGGGATGAGAGTAGGAGATGGAAGGATACCTCAGAATCTAATTTCCTTGGAGAAATGATTGTTAAAAGTGTCCAGGACACAGGAGTGGTGGAAGATACCAACACAGTTCTTGAAACTGCAAAATTCAGTGTGGCAGTGGTTGAGAAAGAAGCTAAGGAAAGAGCTAATCTCCAAATAAAAGTAGAAACAATTCTAAAGGCTTATAATGAAGCCAAAAAGGAGGTAGCTAACAGTAATAGTATTATTGCTAGACTACAAAGTAAATTGGCAGGACAACACCTAGGAGGTGAATCCTCTACTCTGATGATTGTATCTTCTCCAGCAAGACCTCCACCCACCACTCCTATTGTTGAATTTCCCCCTTCTCCCATGACCTTTGGTTTTCAACCAACTGAGACCATTCAACATGAATTGGAAAAGTTAAAATAAGCTCAAGCCCTGTTTGCAAATAAATATGAAGAAAAGGTAAAGGCCATAGTTTTGAGTTTTGTTGATATAGTTGGAGCTCCCATTGTGCACACTAACATGAAGAGAATTTTGGATATTTTTAGTGAGTTGAATGAAGACAAGGCTACTTTGGAGCCAATTTTAGAGAAGTGGATGCCTAGAGAAGTGAATTTAGAACTTATGTGTGCATCTTATGATGAGGCAAGATCTGATGCCACTATTAAATCCACAAGTGAGCTAGCAAAAATCATGACCAAGCTATCAAAAGGAAGAGCTAGTGTAGAGAGAAAAGCCAACTTGTATAGGAAGGAATATATTGAGCATAAGTTTGAATTATGTCCTGGGGGTTTTGTTAGTACAAATTAGTTGAAGGACAAACAAATGTGGCTTGATGAGCTGGGAGCTAACTTGTCTTTAAGGGTGAATGAAATTATTAATACAGATAACACATCCTTGTTTGATAAGACAATTGAAGAAATAGAGAACATAAAGTCACACTAGGGTTTTTTGGAATCAGTGGTTAATAAAGTGATAAACTCTTGGAAAAGGTTAGTTAAGTTGAAAGAAAAAATTGTTACGTTCTCATGGCCTACTGATGACATGTTCCAAGAGTGGACCAAAAGGTATTTAGTGCAAGAAGAGGAAGTCCTAGAACAATTAGAAGATACTATAGTGGAGCAACAAACTGAAAAGGCCACTGGGATTGAAAGTGACGTGTAGCTTCTTGTTGAAAGAAATTGCGATTGTAACAAACTATTTTTAGGGATGTCCGAAGCTTGTATGCATCCATATTGTTATAAATGGACACCAAGACTAAAGAATAGGGGACTACAAGAATTTGTAAAGAAACTCTATTGAAATATATTTAGATTTTTTCTAGTTCTCTCAGAGATCACTTTGAATTATGTAACATTTTCAAGATTGAATATGAATATAGAGATCGAAGTTTCAGGCACAAATCTTCATTATCTTTTGGTGTGTATTCATTAGTTTGCTGGTTTCATTTGGATAATTTAGGGTTGTTCAAATGAGCATGGATTGTAAGGAAATCTTATAGACATATTTCTGGCTTTTCTCTTCAGGAGAGGGATTAAATGTGCATGAAATATTTCTATCAGTAGATCAATTGTTTGTTGCTTTGAATCTGATGAACTATTTTAGTTAAATGGGAAAGGACCTATGTATATGTTAGGCATGTATGGGGTTCATGAAAGCCAAAATGATGAAATGTATGAGAATGTTCATTTTTGAAAACTTTTGCTTGATTTAGGTGACTCTGTGGCCTAGATAAGGCACTGATACCTATTATGGAATTCTTTCTATTTTTCTTGAGGATCAATACTGAAAATGAACACAAGTTTTTCTTTTAATGTTTCAGTTCCATTGAGGTGATGAAATCCATAGGTTTTTAGCATTGGTTTACTATGGATCTCAATTTAAAAGTGTGAAAGTTTTCACAAGGGGTACACCCACCCGAGCTTTGAATAAGTTTGAAGTGTAGAAGGTTTTGTTGAGAACCTTGTTATAAGTTATTCTGGAATTCTATTTTATTGGTGCCCTCTTCATATGCAAATAGAGTTATCAAATCTTCTTATAGGGAGGAAAGGAGAGATTCAAAATTTGAGACTAACAGATAGGAAGAAGAATGAAGAAGACTTGACTAGGAGACTTAATGATGCTGGAAATGAAAATCTGAGACTTGGTCATGAAAATGATATGTTAAAGACAGATCTGATTCACATGCAACATGATAAAGATGAGCTTGTGAGACAAATTGGGATTCTATAAAATGAGTTGGCTATTACAAATAAACACAAAGAAAAATTCAAGAAAAGTTCAGAAGAACTTGATGACATGCTTAAAAGGTAGAAACCTGATGGAGATACAAATGGACTTGGATTTGAACATGGACTGCAAGCAATCAAGATCAGAACAAACCGGTTAGATGACCTAATTCTTATAAATCTAATGGGAAATGTTTTAATTGCAACAAGTATGGTCACAGAGCAAATTAGTGTAGAATTAGAAATAATCAGAATACAAACTCACCAACCGGTCAATGTTCCAAATGCAACAAAGTTGGTCATAATTCAAAAAATTGTAGAATGAATGTGAAATTCTATGTTTGTGGAAGATTTGGGCATTTATTTAATCAATGCAGATCACAAATTGGTCAAGCTAATGGACAGGCTATTCAAAGGAATAATGTAACTTGTTATGCATCTAACAAGATTGGACATATTGCTAAATTCTATAGAAGCAAGAATGCACTGATGAACAACAAAGGATCTAGTTTGAAGGGCAAAGAAAAGGTAGATGAGGTAAAACAAGAATTTTCAAAACAATGGATTAAGAAGAGTGATTAGAGAACTAATGAAACTATCTCTTCACTGATAGCACATAGTAATCCTCCACCAGCAAGAGATTCTTCATCTAACTAAGGAATAATCCTTAGGGGGTATGGCAACAAGTTGAAGATCATGTATTCTACCCTTAGTTGATGGTGAGAAGATACATTTCTTCTTTACTGATGGATGTGTTAAGTTTTCACTTAATTGACGAGCATTTAATGTAGTTTTAAGAACCTTTTTGGCTATAAAGCACCAAGAAACCCTCATTTCAAACTCACTGAGCATTCAAACGATCAGAAAGCACCAAATTGAGCAAAGCATTCTAAGGTGAAGATACGATGTGATTTTCAAGCATTCAGAATTTTGATTTAAGAGGTATTTATCTTCGAAATGGCTTCCTCATCTTGTGTTCCAGAGTTTATTTCGAGCCCTACCATTGTGTAAAATTTTAAACACCCTAGACCCATATTCAAGATTATCCCTGAGATTGCAAAACAAGATGATTTTGTAGGAGCTTTTTCAAAAATTCCTAATGGTTTAGCATTTGTAGAAGACCCTAGAATATACATACATTGCAACATAGAAAACCTAGGGATTGAGGAGCTAAAGAAAATGTTTAATGAGGTCATTTCTGATGAAAATGGAGTAATCAAACCCAAACATAACATTGTGGAAAATTTAGGTTTTGTAGAAATTCAGAACATCCCCAAATTTCCTAAGGAAGTTGTCAGACTTCTATTAAGTAGAGTCCATGGAGAATTCATGTGGTTAGAATAATTTTGCAAGATAACCAGGGAAGCAATTAAGGCAGTTATTGGTTTACCTTCAACCGGTAGTAGGCCTGATAAAACCAAGAAGATACCTAATAGAGGAGTTATGGATTTAACTAGAGCAACATCTGATAATAGGTCACTTAGAGTGAATGATGTTAAGGATATAAATGTAAGATATGTGAATATGGTACTAGGTTACAAAGCTACTCATGCAAATAGACTAAATTTTGTTTCTAGCCTATGTATTCACAGTGTATATGAGATGGTAAACAATAATGCTAATATTGATGTGTGTGAATGGCTTAAGGATGAACTAATTGACAACCTGAAGAAGATTAAGGGAGACAAGAAAGGTATTTTCCATTTTGGAAACCTTCTAGTATGTCTGATGTTGTACTTTACCAAGGAGATACCCAACATAGGTCACAAGAATTTTGATTATGACATTTTGATAGGAAAATAGATACAAGATGCTTTCATCGATATGGGCACTAACAATGTTAAGAATATTGCACACTATTTCAAGACATTGCAATCTAAGATGAGAGCAAGAGAGAGACTACCACAGAGCATAATTGACAAATATGACAAGGAAATATGTTTTGTGATTTAGAGAGATGAAACTTGGATGGAAGTAGTAAGCCCTAGAACTATTTGGGTTACTGAGATGGGATATGAGGTAGACCTATCTATTTTAGAAACATATGCTAAAGCTCTACTTGATGCACCAAGAGAGCCTTCTGAGAAATTCTTTGGAAGTACAAAAACTATAGAGAGCAATTTATCTATGCAGAAAAGGACTAAGAGAAGAGAAAAATTTATCAAAGATGCCTCCAAGAAGGTAAAGGAGATAAAAGAAAATATCATGAACATTAGTGGTATATCGGCAAGTGAACTTGAAGGACTACAAGCTGAAGCACATGTTTCACCTATTGTAACATCCTCTGATACTAATAGTGGGAAGGTTGTTGAGTTTAAGAGAGTAGAAAGGAAGAAAAAACCCTCATTGGTACCCTCTCCTTCACCTAAGAAAACCATGACACTAAGGAAGAAACATCAGGTAGTTAGGGAATCGAAAAATAAGCTTACACCTAAGAAGAAACAAATGCCAATTACCCCCACATTAGATGATTTACTGAATGAGATAATAGAGGAAGAAAATTTGCCTAATGTAAGCAAATGGTATAACACTTCAAATGATACTTACAGAAACACCATTGAGGAAAGAATTGTTTTACACTTAGATATTTACAAGAAAGTTTTGATAAAAGTGATTGATGAGCTACCAAATGATCTATACATGAGATTAGAAACAAAAAGGCCATCTGTAATGGAATTGGATAGGAAATTGAAAGTTGAAGAACTCTAGGATGTTCACCCGATAAACTCCAAGGAAGAAATAGATGAACTTATTTCTGAAGCTAATCGGTATGTATTGTTAGTGGACACCGACAAGTAAGCCTGATGGTTGGAAGAGTTAAGGATATTGTAGATGAGACTACGGATAAATGGGACATATTCTTTGTAGAGAAGGAAAAGAAAGAGGAAAAGAGAAGACCTAAAAAGACATTCAAAGTATATTAGAAAGAAAAGAATAAGGGTAAAGGCAAAGTTGGTGGTATGCAAAACATAAATGTAACAGATAATCTTCCACCGCCTCCTTTGGATACACCAGTGGTACACTCAGAAGATCCACAGCTTACTAATACTAAAGGTATAACACATGACAATACTAATCCAAAGTCTAAGATACTCTTTACCATGAATGTGGATACTCGGGAGGTAAACATTGTTGTGGACAAGGAAACTTCAGAAGTTAAGACAGATAATGTTCATAATAGTAAGACTTCAGAGAAACTAGCACAAACTGTTGACTCTCAGGAAACTGAGATACTGACTCAAACAGAGCAACTGATAGAGACTCAAAAACCTACAGAGGACAAAGGTACTAGCACAGGGCTACCAGAGACCGAACCGATAGTAGAACTTTCAGAGAAACAAACTGAGGCAAAGATTCATGTTGAGACTGAAAAACTGATAGTTATAGAGACACTGAAACAATCTGAGAAACCATTGAAGGTTGAGATGCAAACACAGACAGATCCACCTGAGGAAAATAAAATCAAAATGGATACATTTGATGTAAATAAAGAGTAGATAGTGAAGGTGATTGGTAAGACATCTGTTGAAATGAAATCTAAAGTTGAACTGAGTACATCTACAGGTGAATTCAGACCTACCAATATCACAGAGGTACTTTTGGATTCTATAAAGAGGATAATTGATTGCAATGCATTGGCTTTTAAAGCAATTGACAACACTTTACCTCTTCTAAAGATGATTGCAACAAATTGTAACATAGGTCACATTAAGGATTCTTTAGGTAAATTAGACACATTGTCCAAATTCATTTTTGATAATGTTATAACTATAGACAAGGTGAATGAGGATATCATAAAGGAGAGAGTTGAAAAAGAGAAAAACACATTCTTTGAAAACACCATAAAGAAATGTACCGATCATGTGGATACACTTTTACCGATACTCAATTCTACAATTTTTGAAAGTATAAGGAGCTATATAGGGAAGCATCTAAACCTCACTGTTTGACTAAGGACATTGACAAGGAGATCAAGAAGACATAGAAAGAAATTGATGACATTGTAGATAATATTATAGGTTTATCCAGACTTATATCAGTTTCTGAGCAAGAAATGGTAGTTTTTTAGGAGAAGTTAGAAAAACTTGAGAAAGAGAAGGAAAGGATAAGGTCTAATGCCTGGGAGATAGAAGACAAACTTGGCCTGATGATGGATAATCTAATTACTTAGAGAAATGAATTGTCTAAGGCAACAGTACAAGGAGAATGATCACCAGAGCAGAAGATGCACTATCTCACCGGTATGATCCAGTAGACTGAGGCAACTTTAGATGACAACAACAAGTTTATACAAAGTCTGAATATGATTTTGGTAGACATCTTTCAGATTGTAACCAACTGGTTACAAACCTTGAGGTAGAATTTTTGTACTCTTTTGATTATTTATGACATCTTTTGTCATTGATGTCAAAGGGGGAGTAGTGGAGAGAAAAATGTGCATGTACAAAGGAGATCATTTGCTCAGGGGGAGCACATCTTTTTTTGGATTTCAGTTTTGGGATAACAGTTTTGATTTTTCTCATGAGTGTTTCCATCAATGCCAAAGGGGGAGATTGTTGGCATTCTACACTCTTATGAGAATAGTTGATATTGTCATTGATGGCAACCATCTGGGAACCAACTGGAAAGTCATCGAGCAATTGGTTTCCACATGCCCAGCATCACAAACTTCATACACTGGCAGACATCAGCACCGACAGGCACTTCACCAACATTCAGATTACATTGGTAACAATGCATACTGGCACCCAAGCCGACATGGGATAAAGTTTTGTTTATATGAATTGTTTTGTAATGTAATTATCTTTTGTAAGCCGACATGGTATATTCTAAAAGACTCATATATGTATGAGATCTTATAGGTCATTTTATAGGTCATTTTAGGATTCCCACAGATACTGAGAGGGGGGCGGGTGAATCAGTATCTAACCGGTGAATTGAATTTCTTAACTTAAAACATGTAGAACATATTATAATAGTGTACCAGTATGCAAGAAATAATTCAATAAATAGAATTAAAAGCAACCACATGAAAAACACACCATAACACAATGATTTAACAAGGAAACCCAGTGTGGGAAAAACCTTGGTGGGATTTGTGACCCACAATATTCACTTACTGGCCAATAAGAGAATATTACTTCTAAAAGAGGGGCCTACACATGCAGGAAGGCCAATTGCCTAGAGCTCACTACTCAATGGGAAGTCTCATTGACTTACAATGATGGATTATATAAATCCAGTATCTTGTACTACTTCAAACTAGCATCTATAATGCCAGATCCAGTACCAGTTTGTACTCTACTTCTTACATAAACCCTTAACCTATAATTCGCATAATAGGTCTGCCTTATTTCACCTAAATATAATCTTCTCACTTACTTACAAATGTTCTATAATGATCTCTCTTATATAAGAGTCATTTTACAATGATGCCAAGTCAGCTTACAAAGATTTTACAATAATAAACAAAATATAATATAACAAAAATCATGTCGGCCTTTGTGCCAGTATGCTTCCTTTCTCTGTAGGTGCCAGTGGTTTGAGTGCCGGTGTAGAGTCTGATCTTGCTAGTGCTAGTGTAATGCCTTGTCGGTGCCATAGGATTGTAAGGTTGCCATCAATGAAAAAACCTTCAATCACCTACAATATCTCATTGGAGTGTGCATATGCCAACAATCTTCCCCTTTGGCATTGATGGCAACACTCATGAGAAAATTCAAAATTGTATCCAAAACTTGTAATCCAAAAATGTTTCCAAAAATATGTTACCAAAAATATAAGAGTTCCCCCTTAGCAGATAAGTCTTTTGCCAGTTATTTTCTCATACTACTACTCCCCCTTTGGCATCAATGACAAAGGTTGTCAAGATGTCAATAGAGTTGTAGTCTCACTCAACCTTGTAATTGGGTGGTTACAATTTGAAAAAGATCTGCCAAAATCAAGTTTATACTTTCCATAAACTTCTTGTTGTCCTTTATTGTTGTCTCTGTTCTTTGAACTGTACCGGTGAGGTGCTGCATATGCTCTGTCAGTGTTCTTCATCCCTGTTCTAGTGCCTCAGATATTTCCTTCCATAATGATGCTAGATAGTCCAATCTTGGACTCAGTCTTAGTCTCAAATGTTTTGCCTTATTTACTATTCTCTCCTTTTCTCTTTCTAACTTAAGTAATTCCTCCTCAAAACTTGTTATCCTTTGCTCAAAAAATGATAGTGTATCAGGTGAGTTAACAAAATTGTCTGCAAGTTTATTGATTTCATCCTATACCTTGCTCATTTTCTTATCTATGTCTACTATCAAAAAGTTTGTCTTGCAAGTATCTTTGTACAAAGTTTTAAATTCCTTCAATAAGTTACATAGTTCTGGTAGAAGTGTGTCAAATTCCCTAGTACACTTCTTTATTTGATCTTCAAAGAATTTTTTATTTTCAATTTCTAACTTATCCTTCAATGCTTCTTCCTTTATTTGCTCAACAGTCACTGTGTTCTCAATGATGTATTTACACAAAGTGTCAAGTTGTCTTAAAGAATCCTTATTGTCTATGGTATAGTTAGGAGCTATCATCTTCAAAATTGGGATTGTGTCATCTATAGCTTTATAAGCCTGTGAACTACAATCTGTTATCTTTTTGATGGAGTCCAAAAGTACTTCAATTACATTTGTTGATTTGTAACCTGTTGAGGAGGAACCAACATTCTGAACTCCACCGATGGAGGAAGTAACCAAGATTGTAGTGACCTCTGGTAGGTCAGTCTATGTTTCCATTTCTTTAAGCAATGGTTTTTCATCTTCTTCTGTTGCTGGTGGTACTATTACCATGTGAACCTGTTCCTATTCCAGAGCCTGTTGCTTTGCTTGTCTCTCTGTTTGTTGCTCTGTTTTAGTCTTAGTCTGAGTCTCTACCTGTTGCTCTGTGTTATCAAATTCAACTTTCCTTTCAATATTGTCAATGTTGTCAATTGATGGTGGCTCATTAGCCATATCTATCTTGCCGATTGTTTCTTTGTCTATCACAATGTTGACCTTTTGTGTATCAACATCAACTGTATATAGTACTTCAGGATTAGGATTTGTATCCTCTATGTCCATACTCTCATTTGTTGGTTGATCTTCAGTAGTTATTACTAGTGATGTAATTTGAGGTGGTGGGGATAAGTTGTCTTTTACTTTGATGCTCAGAGGTCCACCAACCTTTCCTTTTCCTTTGTCTCTTTCCTTCTAGTATACCTTTATTGGTTTGGGGTTCCTGTACTCTTCCTATTTTTCTTTTTCAACAAGAAATATGTCCCATGCATTTTTTGTTTCCTTTGTTACTTCATTCACTCATCCAACCATTAATGCAATATGTCGGTGTGCAATAGAGAATACTGACCGGTTGGCTTCTGTAATTAAGTCATCTATCTCCTTAGGTGAGTTTACTGGGTAAACAACAAGTAACTTTTCAATTTTGATTATCTTATCAAGCTCTACAAAAACTTGTCTTCTTGATTCCAGTCTTTTGAACAATTCATCTGGTAGATCATCTATCACTTCCATTAAGAACTTCTTATAGATGTCCATGTGTAAAATAACACTGTTTTCAAATTGTTCTTTGTCATCCGCTGACAGTGTATCATAGACCTTTCCTATGTTCTTGAGTTTCCCTTCCTTTGTGATTCATATAGAAATTTGTCAAGAGGGGCCATGTTTTGCTTAGTCTTCTTCTTCTTTGGTGTTGTTTTTCTAACCGGAGACCTCACTGCCTGTTGTTTTTGTCTAGTCCTTCTAGGTGAAGGTGTGGATGCTGGTAAAGGATCCCTTTTCCTTACAACTCTTTTGAAAGTTGCAGGCATGTCACTCTCTGAAGAAGTAGCTACTGGTGATAGGTGAGTCTCAGGCTGTAGAGCTCCTAACTCATCCTTAGTGATACTAGTTTGTTTCAATACATCTTCATTAATAGCCTTAGCCTGTCTAGAACCTCTTCTCACAACTGCTTCAACCTTTTTCACTCTCTTCTTAGATTGAATTTGTTTTTATATGGTCTCAGCACTACCAAATACTTCTTCCTTTGGTTCATTTGGTGCTTCCAGAAGTGCTTTAGCATAAGTCTCAATTATATGATCATCAGTCTCATAACCCATCTCTGTTACCCAAATTGTTCTTGGGATGACTGCTTCCATCCAAATCTCATCCTTTTTTATTACAAAACATATATCATCCTTGTAATTTTTGACAATTTTCTGTGATAGTCTGATTCTTTTGTTCATCCTAACCTTTAGTGCTTGAAAATAGTCATGAATGTTCTTTTCTTTGTTTTCACCCATGTTGTTGAATAGGTCTGTTAATTGTTTTCCTACTGGTATATCAAATCCAAGATTCTTACTGCCTGTTATCACTGATTAAAAATGGGCTTTTCTTTTCCTATGATTGGCTATGATTTGTTAAAATTTTGAATAGGGTATAGTTTCAAATGCTTCAGCTTTGTTCTAGACCTCAAGGGTTTAAGGGTTTTTGATTATGGATCCTCTTGTGTTTGTTTTAAACCTCCTAATTTCTAATCTTTTGTTACTTTATTCACTTAAGTAATGGGTCGTGGGGTCGTAGGAAGTGTCCCCCCTTGTTTTTTGCATAGGCGGTTATGTTAATTAATCAAAAAAATTATGCCTTATATGTTTTTCTCCTAAAGTTGTCGGGCCCAGTAACTAGTGCGCATCTCGCGGATGGATCCACGGCTCACGTTATTTCGCTAGGCAAAGTTGCACATAGTTTAAAACCAGCGAAGTTGTGAAAACCACATGGCATGCCACATAGACGGTCCAGCTAGTTGTTGACAGCGAGTAAAATGGCGGTACATGGCACAAGTCACAACAGTCAGCGGGTCAGGATTAAAGGCTAAAAGGCGGGCCCCAAAGGTGAGTCAGGTCGCAGATGGAGATGACCTGGAGGATACAGCTGTTAAGAGTTTACTTGAGCCCCATGGTTTTCTCTTGGCAAATGAAAAAGTGCCAAGTCAGCTTCGACGATGACTGGATGCCAGGTGTTCACAGTGAGTCAGCGGGCCCACCCCTCCCGAAAGCCTTTTCAGATGATTAAAAGCAGATCAACTTGAGAAATGATCTGACGGCCCACGCTATTTCACAAGGGTAATATGCTCATTCTTTATACCCTGCGAAATAGCGAGAGTGCATGAGAGCCGTCCACATGTCATGATGGTGGCCCTGGAGGATACAACTATTAAGAGTTTACTAGAGCCTCGTGGTTTTCTCTCGGCAAATGAAAAAGTGCCAAGTCAGCTCCGATGGTGACTGGATGCCAAGTGTTCACAGTGAGTCAGTGGGCCCACCCCTCCTGAAAGCATTTTCAAATGATTAAAAGCAGATCAACTTGAGAGATGATCCGACGGACCGTGCTATTTCGCAAGGGTAAGATGCTCGTTCTTTATACCCCGTGAAATAGGAAGAGTGCATGAGAGCCGTCCACGTGTCATGATGGTGGCCTTGGAGGATACAGCTGTTAAGAGTTTACTGGAGCCCCATGGTTTTCTCTTGGCAAATGAAAAAGTGCCAAGTCAGCTCCGACGGTGACTGGACGCCAGGTGTTCACAGTGAGTCAGCGGGCCCACCCCTCCTGAAAGCCTTTTCAAATGATTAAAAGAAGATCAACTTGAGAGATGTTCCGATGGCCACACTATTTCACAAGGGTAAGATGCTCGTTCTTTATACCCCGTGAAATAGCGAGAGTGCATGAGAACTATCCACGTGTCATGATGACACGTGGTCTAAGAAGAAAGTGTGGGCCCGCCAAGGTGGAACTGGCGGTATAAAGGAAAGACACACGGCCAGCGTTAAGTTGACTGCAAAGGAAATTTCAAGGCCAATGGTTGGGTGCCACGTGGTATCATATAGCCAATAGAGAAGCGGGACCCGGCGCGGAGCCAAAGTTGTTAGTTAATCTAATGCTTGATCAAGTTTCTTTTGATCAGACGGTCAGCGCTATTTCGCAGGACTAAGCTGCCCGATAATTATGCTTTGCGAAGTTGTGAAAGAGGAAAATGAAACACTTGCAGGAATGTTGTGACCTGTTGGAGTGAAAAATATGAATTCTCATATGAATTCAATTTTGAAGGGATAGCCGAAGCATGCAGAATCAATGTTGTAGTTAAGGCCCTGAGTACAATATTTGATTTCCTATCAACCGGGTAAAGATATCTTTTAAAGGATTTTGCAGAAGAGCAGATGCAAAGTTATTTTCTTCAGGTACAGAGCAAGTCGGTTTAGTTGCAGAGCAAATTCCTTCAAGCGAAGAACAGGTTCTCTCGTATTCTTGTGTAGCAATTCCTGTGTAGTGTTTTAGATAAGATAATTGATTCATCACAGAATTGTTTAAGAGTGGTATTCATTTCTTAAGTTTTCAAAATGGCTCCTAAAAGAGAATTTTCTGGCAAAGTTAACTATTCAAAAAGGAGTGTCTGTGATGATTTTTTAGAATAGTTGACGTTGTCAACTAATCAGGCTTCAAAGGCAAAAGAGTTAGTGCCCAAGGCTCCCCGTTTAAAGATAGGAGAAGGATTATATGACAAGGGTAACTGGTTGAGAGACCCACAGGTTGGATTGTCTGGGTTGGGGTTGTTTAAAGTTGGATTCAGAATGAGAAATTCCCCTACCCTGCAAAATAATATCTGGGAATTAGATGTCGGGAAATTAGTTGTCCCAGGGGTATTTATGGACACAGATTTGCTGACCCAAATTGTGCTCAACTATGATCTAGTCACAAGAAGCATTTGGGATGTAAATGGGAAAACCCTTGTTGAGATTAATGCTGAAGAGTTCAGGACAGCTTTTGGGTTTAATGAATTCACCAATTTTTTAGAACCGATAAATTTCACATCATTGGCCCAAATTTACGGTGCACAGAGGAGTCATCTCAGGAATGGACCTCTCAACGAGTTTTTTGTGAAAATAGGAGGGTTAATAGTTGTAGGACCCAACACACAAGAACCCTTTTCATTAAGTATGTTCACCCTGAGGGCTAAAGGAATGTATTGGGCACTTTGCCAAGTTTTGAGAGAAGATGCTGAAGAAAATATGCCAAATCATTACTTGTTAATGATTGCTCAGATTTTGAATCCTTCTCTTGCAATTACATTTGATTATGCCTCTTTCATTGCTGATGCTATTCATGGAGGGTTAATAGAAATCAAGAATGGAAAGGTGGATAGGCCTTTCGGATGGTACTCACTCCTGATGCATCTTTTTCTCTTCAAAGGTGGTGATTAATTTGCCAGTGGACTGGACCTTGTTAAGGAGAAGGAAGGAGAAAAAATGTCGGTACAATTATGGAGTACTGTGTTGTCATGGGATAGAGAGGATGCCAGTTTTTTGAAGTTTGATAAATATTTTGCATCCAAGATAAGGACTCTCCTCTGCTCTGAGAACCCAAGAATCCCTAAAGTTCTTCTGGAATTCATAAGACCAAAAGAATTCATAGAGAACATAAAAATTGTTCATAACTAGGGTGACATTTACTTGTATCCAGTCTCCACAGTTTTCAAAGTGTTTGGTTTCAAAGGCACCCCATTTTTGCTACCTTACCAGGTCCCTCTCAAAGTAGGAATCGCAGAGATCCTTAGACAAATTGGTGGCTTACAAGAGGCAGAGTTAATAGGCAAGGGTAAAGGGACTATTTTCCCTGCAACTACCATAGCTCACCAATTTGTAATAATAAAAGGAGGCTAGAATTGCTTTGAGGATTTCCTCAAGCCTTATCATTTGTCCACTGTAGTGTCCAGGTGTGTTGATCCAGAAGACTTCTTCAACGGTATGTTTAGGAAGAAGGTAGCATGCAGAGGTAGGCCTCATCAATTCTAGTTTCCTGAAGACCTCATCAGAAACAAGTTTGATCTAGATGAGCAGGAGCTAAGGAAAGAGAAGTGGGTGGCTTATAAGAAAGCCTTTGATTTTGTGCATCAGTTTGATGCCAGCTATGACCCATTGTCTAGCTTTTTCCCACTGGAAGAGAAAATAAAGTTTTTGATTGTTTGCTTTGAAGATGTGATGCACACACTGAAGGAGAAAAGGGAAGCTGTAATCAAGAGCAACCTTGAGAAGGCAAGAATGATCCTAAGTAGGTCAGCTTCCAGCAAGGCAATCCTTCCTGGTGATTATACACTGCATAAGAAATCTAATTATAGTGTGTTGATACCTACAACAGGGGAGCCCTCTACCTCCAGAGGAAAGAGGAAGATACAAGATGTCATTGACATCCAAGAAAGCCCAAAGAAGCAAAGGCTGGGGAAAGAAGTGCAATCAAATACACCTTTGTATTCCCCATCCCAATCCCCTATCCATATAGGAAATGAGCAAGCAGCAGCTGAGCAACTCCTATAGTTGGGTAGTCTAGGGGAAATTGCATACACTTATGATGAAGTGGAGGATGGAATGCCAGAAGAACCCATTGCTACTGAAATGGATATCACTACTACTGAACTCAAAGGCTAGGAGTGGGATTCTGAGATAAAATAGGCAAGTAGTGCCTTTTTAGCTGATAACAATTTTGTCACATCAGAAGCATTTATGCAGTTTATATGGAAATAGCACATAGATAAATATAATGCTAGATGTGAAACGAAAAAGGCTAAGTAGCCCAATAAAGATCCAACCCTGGTGGAAGAGGAAATAAAGCAAGAGATGATGGAAGAATTCAAAACGACCACCCCTAAGCAGGGAAGAGATATGGTAGCACAAGCTGGAGTGCTTATCTTACCTGAATGGGATATAGCAGACGCACTGGTACTAGATGCAGTGAGAAAAGAGACTAAACCCATGGAGGGGATTACTTTCAATAAGGACAATGCTGCACTCATCATGTGGTCGCTCAAGAGAAATGAGAGTAAGAAAAGCAAAGACACCCCAAGGTCAAGTTACCTTGGTGGAATGATGGTGAAGAGAGTGCAGAGTATAGGGGTAGTGGAGGCTGCTAGCACTATGTTAGAGACTGCAAAATTTAGTGTTGTAGTAGCAGAGAAGGAAACCAAAGAGAAAGAGGCCCTCCAAGTTAAGTTGGAAATAGTTTTGAAGGCTTATAACAATGCCAAGGAGGAGGTAAGAGGTAAGGATAGCATCATTGGCAAGTTGCAGAGCTAGTTGACTGGACAATACCATCAAGGTGAGTCTTCAACACTGATGATTTCCTCTTCTCCTGCAAGACCTCCACCTACTAGCCCTATCATTGAGTTTCCACCATCTCCAGCACCCTCCAACTCTCAAATGGTTGAAATTACTCTTCAAGAATTGGAAAACTTGAAACAGGCTCAGGCCTTATATGCAAAGAAGTATGAGGAGAGAGTAAGAGCTACAATTTCCAGTTTTGTAGATACAATAAATGTCTCATTGCTCTACAACAATGTAGGTAAAATTATGGATATATGGAATGAGCTCAGGAGAGACAAGGCCCATTTTGATACCTATTTTTGATAAATGGAGGCCTAGGGAGAAAGATTTAGAGTTTATGTGTGTATCCTGCGATGAGGCAAGGGCCAATCCCATCATCAAATCCACTTCTGATGTCACTAAAGTCCTAGTACAATTAGCAGCAGAGGTGGATAATGTGGATAGGAAGGTTAATTTGTGCAAGAAGGAATACACTGATCAAGTTTTTGAGTTGCTCCCAGGAGTTTTTGCTAGCCTGGATCAATTAAAGGACAAGCAAATGTGGCTTAAGGAGATAGAAGCTAAATTGTCAGCAAGAGTTAAAGGAATTATTGATCTTGATGATGCTTCTTTATTTGTTGTGACAATACAAGAGATAGAGAAAATTAAGTCACATTATGGTTTTCTCAATTCAGAAGTCAACAAAATGAGAAATTTTTGGAAAAGGTTGACTAAGACTAAAGATAAAGTGATTAATTTCTCATGGCCGACAGAAGAGGTGTATGGTGAGTGGACAATTAAATATGCCACCCATGATCCGGAATAGTTGGAGAGCGCCCCTGAAAAGGTAGAAGAGGTTGTAACTAAACAGCTTGTTGAAGAAACTGCAGAGGCTGAAAAGAGCTTGTAACTGTTTTTGTGAAAAGCTTGTAACCTTTTTATTTTGAAAGAAATGATTGTAACAAAGTCTCCTCGAGAAGTCCGAAGCTTTGTGCATCCATGTTGTTATAAATTGATACCAGGACTAGAGGAAAGGGGATGGCAAATAATTGTAAGAAAACACTGCAGAAATTTATCTGAGCTTTTCTAAGTCTAATGGAGAATACTCAAGATTTCTTGTAATATTTCTTGAACTAAATATCAATATACAGACCATTGGTTTTGAGTAAATCTTTGTGTTGTCTTCAAGTGTGTTTATAAATTTGTTTACTGCTTTCATTCTGAATAATCCAGGGTTGTTCTGTTTGAATGGAATTGCAAAGCAATTTTAGTAGAAGTGTTTGTTAGCTTTTCTCTTTAGGAGGGAAATTAAAGATGCAAGGATCACTCATACCAGTAAACTCTTTGCAAGAGACTTTGAATTTTGATGATCATAGTTTAATTTGGAATGCATGAATTCTTGTGGGTGTCAGGCATATACAAGGATTAATAGAAACCAAGCCAATGGGAAGCATAAAGATGTTTTGTTTAAGGAGTCTTATTTGAGTTTAGATGACTCTATGACCTTGGATAAGGCACTGGTATTAATTGACATTGTTTATTATATGTTTTGTGAATCGAAATGCTGAATTTAAATATAATTTTCATTCTTTGTTTTCAGTCGATTTCAAGGTGAATAGATCCACTAGTTTTCTGGACTGGTTTGCTGTGGGTTTATGTTTGAAAGTGTGAATTCAATTCACAAAGGTATGCCCGCCTGGGCTCTGAATAAGTCTGAAGTGTAGAAGGTTCAATCAAACCTTGTCATATGTTGTCTTGAGAATTTCCTTATCTTTGATGTCTCTTCTGCACCGAGCTTAATTATATTATTTTAAGGATGTTAAAGGGAATCAGATTTTGAAGACAACACTGCCTATACCGGGAACCTGTTTGGTTATGTGTAGCATCAAGCATACAAGTAGATTTCCAAATCTAAAAGTTCCTTTCTTATCCTTCTTTATTTTACCTAAGTTATCAATCAACTCATCTTTTAACCATTCACATACATCAATTTTTATATTGTCTTTAACCATGTCATAAGCACTTTTAATGCATAAACTGGAAACTGAGTTAAGTCTGTTTGCATGAGTTTCTTTGTACCCTAAAATCATGCTAACAAATCTCATATTTATATCAGTCACATCATTAACTCTCAGAGACCTTTTGTCTGATGTTGCACTAGTTAAGTTCATTACTAGGTCATTGGAGACCTTCTTAGTTTTGTCTGGTCTGTTACTGATGGAAGGTAACCCTATTACTTCTTTCACAGCTTCCTTTGTAATTTTGTGTATAGAATCAAGCCAAAATAATGAGCCATGTACCCTACTTAAAACTATCCTAATCACCTCCTTGGGAAATTCAGGAATGCAGAGGATTTCAATGAATCCTAGGGTTTCAACAATTTTATGTTCAGGTTTTACATTACCAGAATTGTCACATATAATAGTCTTATACATGCTTTTAATTTATTCATCTCCTAATTCCTCTATTTTTCAATGAATGTATATTCAGGGATCTTCCGCGAAAATAACTCCCTTTAGAATTTGGGAAAAATCACCTACATTGTCATCTTTCTTAGCTACCTCGGGAACTAGCTGAAATATGGGCCTAGGGCATTTTATAACCTCGACTACTATAGGGTTTGCTATGAATTCAGGTGTAGAGGAGGATGCCATGATAAATACCTTTTTCTGCCTTTGGATGGATTGATTGTCGAAGTGCTTTGCCTCTTTGCTCGAAATCCCTTAGCTCTGCAAATTTTGCCCTTTTCGAATGTTTGAAATCTCAGTGAAGTGAAATGAAGCCAAAACCAAAAATTTATAATGTTTATTTTTCCATCTACCATATTTAATGTATGCCTGTTAAGTAGTCACTTAACATTGTCTATCGGTATAGAAGTAATTTCCAACTTCTCACCATTAACTGAGGGAATTATAGCATATGTCTCATTGATTGCCAAACCCTCAAGAAAGTTTTCTTCAATTTGATGAAGAGCTTCCTGCCGGTGAAGCATCACTCTGTCCTACCGGTGAAGTGTTGATTGGTTCTATTGGTGGAGGAGCATTCCCAACAATATTTAGGTCGGACTTTCTAATCCATTGTTTTGAGAATTCTTGCTTAACCTCTTCAACTTTTTCTTTACCTTTCAAGCTAGAACTTTTGTTGTTTGTTGGTGATCCTTTACTTCTATAGAATTTTGCAATATGCCCAATATTGTTACATGCATAACAAGTCACATTATTCTTTTGAATAGCTTTCCATAACCTATGCCAGTTTGTGTTCTGCATTGATTAAAGATAGGTGTCCAAATCTTCCACAAACATAACATCTCACATTCATTCTACAGTTTTCAGAGTTGTGACCAACTTTGTTGCATTTTGAACTTTGACTGGTGGGTGTATTGATATTCTAATAATTTCTAGATCTACATTCATTTGCTCTATGACCATACTTATTACAGTTAAAGCATTTTCCATTGAATTTATAAGCATTAGGTTGCCTTACCGATTTGCTATAATCCTGTGTATTTGCAGTACCAGAGCTTTCACCAACTTCAAAGCCAATTCCAGAAGTGTCACCTTTAGGTTTTTGATTTTTCAGCAAGTTACCAAGTTCCTCTGAGCTGAAAGTGCATTCTAGGCATCAAATGCAGATTTTATTGAGTAGCCCACTTTGAGCGATTACATCTTTTTCCCTATTGATTGTCATGAAGAAATTCAATATGGATTAAATTCTATGCATAAATTTGAGTGAGCTCACAAATTTTCAAGTTTTAACGAATCCATTTGCTCAGTTTTTGAAGCCAAATCCATTTGCAGTTTCTATGTTTTGGCAAGTCCCTATTTCGACAGCTAGTCGGAGCCTTGTTTCGCACAAGTGTAAAAGTTGCCTCAGTAAGCGTCATGCCATAATTTTTGTTCCGAGCTGATGTTGGTATAAATGATGATCTACGTTTCAAATTTCAAGGCTCTACCAATCCATTTGATCGGTTTTCAAAAGAGCTCATTTTACCATCAAATTCAGTTATTCGCACTCCAGTGTTATATCAGTTAATGTAGCCGTTTTGGTGAGCGTGCCATTTGCATCCTTTCAGTATGGCGATTGAACTAAGAATTCAAAGATTTAAAATGTACTTTAAGGTACCTATGTTCCAAATTTGAGGACCTACGGAGGTCATTTGATATTTTTGAGAAAGGCATCATGTGTTGCCAGGACATTGACTTCATCAGGTCCGCAGTGTCGACAAAGCCAGTTGGGCATTTTCAGAAATTAATATCTCTTCTCTCGGGACTCATCTTGAGAAACCGTTTGGTGGAAGTCATCCTTGTATATCAGAGTACATGCCTATCAGACGGCGATCTCCAGAAAGGTGTTTTGACCACATTGAAAATTACGTCTTCGCGATTAAATGCGAAAATTGTGGCATAATTGCCTGAAAGTTGTAAATTTCAATCTGATGATCCAAACATGATGCTGATCATTCCTAGAGGTATGTTTGAGGTCCGTGAAGATATTCTAGAGGCCAGTAGCTTGAAAACAAAAAAATTTTTAGTCGGGCCCACTTTGGGGCCCGACCTAGCTCATGCCCGCGCACTATTTTTTGTGGCGGAATGTTCTAAATTTCACGATATTTTAACTTCCAGAGATAACTAAGAAAAGTAACTGATGATATGGTCTCATCTCCATCGTCTCTTCATAGGTTCTATCAGATATAGAAGTACAACTTAAAACTGTTGGCAATGTGTCAGGGGAAAGCCTTGGCCTAAGTATCAATTTCATGACTACAAAGTTTGTGAAAGAAATGACTCATGTGAGTTCAAATTCAAAGAGAAATTATTTGGCCAAACCCCAGCTTACAATATGCCAAAATGGAGTGGGAAACTTGCTGGATACTGGAAAATTCTGTGCTATTGGTGTAAGCATTTTTTTTTTTCCATCCAAGAGGTCGTAGAATATGCTTGCCAAGAGAAAAGTGGTGCCAATTGTGAATCAGGTTGGGCACCATCCAGTGTGGCAACAGAAAAATCTTCAATCTTTTTGCAAATCAAAGGGCATTCATGTATTGGCCTATTCTCCACTAGGTTCTCCAGGTATTGAATGGTTTAAAATAAAAGTGAAGATTTCAGAGCGAAATGCAATGAGCAGCCAACTATTTTCCCTCCTCGTATGTATGGTGAAGAACATTTCAAGCTTTAGAAAATGTAGTTGGCATTAAGCCAATCTTCCTTGCAGAGGGCGTGGTGGTTGTGGAAAATATTGGGCAAATAAACTTTAGCCAATGCAAACCTTGTTGCCTCCTCCCTGCGTGGAACAGAAGGTGGAGTATGGAGAAGGCAATGAACTCCAATAGCAAATTAAAACTATTGGCAATTCTCCCTCTGCATGGCTGTTTGGAGGCAAGTGCTGATTTGTTAACAACAAATGGCAAATGTACATTGGCAGGTGTAATTCAAATCCATGTTCTGCCAAAGTTTTCCCTCTGTGTGGTAAAGGAACAGTGTGACATGGGGACACTAGCAGCAATCAAAAATTACTAAAGAAAACATAGCACCTCCCTTCCCCACGTGATAACTAGAGGGGGCATTGAAATGTGTTTTAAACAAAGGCCATTGGCAGGTGTAAAAGCCGAACTCCACAACCAAGCTGCCTCCTCCCTGCATGGAATAGAATATAGAGTCTTGACGGTAGTGATGCCATTTCTTTTAAACAAATTCAATGCTGGCAGTTTTTGTGCCATTCTCCCCCCACGTTAAACATGAGACAAGTGGAATGGACTTCACATGCTCCAGCGTCTTTGAAGGAGTGTATTGGAGCAGATTTCCAAGCTGTGCGTGGCATAAAGGGGGGCCATGGAAAATGGTTCAAAGCAAATGAATTGCAACATCTTCTTCCTCCCACGCGAAGCCTGCAGAAAGTGATTGGAATCATTGCATTTCTATAAAGTGAGTTACCAGCCAGCCCCCCCTCTATGTGGCTTGGAATCAGAAGAACCTATGTGGTAATGGAGCTGAACTTAAATGGCAACGTCAAAGTTTATTGCAACAAATGCAAATGCCATTGATTCCTCCAGATCCTTCACATGGCATGGGAAAGAGGCAAATTGTAAGATACTTTCAACCAAATGCAATTCCTCCTGCGTGATGCTTGGAAAGGGGCGTTGAAGAAACTACAGAGTGTTTTTTTTAAAAAAAGGGGGCAAATCCTTTCATCCTCTGTGTGGCATCAATGAAGGGTAGTAGTATGAAGTTTTTCATAACAAATCTTATTGGTAAACCTGTTGGACATGGTGTGAAGATGGAGTTTAAGCATTAAGAAGGTTTCAAACCAAAGGCTCCATGAAAACTCAAAGAAAAGCTCCAAAATCGCAGTCCCAGGCATAATGCATTATCCCACATGCACTGGGAAGTAGTTCTTTTTAATGTTTATATACTAATCCACACAATACCAATATGTCTAAGCCATAAAGGCTTTTGATGGATGATCCTTGATGGGCACCCAAGGCGGGCCCATGCATGAGCATGCTTCCCGAGGTGATAGAGGAGTTGACTGGATGGTGACTAGGTGGACCCTACGTAGGCACACTTCCTGAGGAAAATAGACAAAATTTTACAGAGGAAGGCTGGGTTAACGAGTGAGCAAGTTCGAGAGAGATCAACGACTCGCACTATTTCGCGAAAGGAAGATGCACGTAGTTTAAAACCAATGAAGTTGCAAAAGACAAGTGGCGGGTATAGTCAACAGTCCAGCAGGCGGGTCCCGGTGAGGTGGTAGTGATGTGGCACACAGTTGGCGCATAGGTGGCAGTCCAATGGCGATGATGTGGCGGCCAAGTGACGGATGAGCAAGCGAACATGTGGCGGTGATGAGGTGTCGTCCCAGGTGGCACCCAGTGGACCCCATCAGCCAATCGGAGGCCACCACGTGGCAAGGCGTCAGAGCACATCAGAGGCAAAAAATTAAAATTAAAATTGTTTATTATATAGTTTAAACTATATTAATAAATGAAAAATTTAAATGATGGTGCACATTGGGGAATTAATTCGCCCAGGGCCTAAATTTTGGCCAAAATATAAAGTATTATATATCGTCGGAAAGCTCTCAGAGTGAGGAATCCGATTATGAGGTTAATTTTGACAAATGTGGGATATTTTGGAAGTAGTTTCCATGGGAACAAAATTCAGTTAGAGGGGAGACACTTGGCAATTCAGTTGAAGATTTGATTTGGTTTCCTCTCCCTTTTTATTCCGAATTCTTCTCAGTTGTAGGGGTTCCAGTTTTGGAGAGATTTTCTCCAAGGGAGAAATCCGAAATTGCAGGTTCCAGTGATGGCATCCTTTTATCAATGCAAATGACAGTGTGTTCGTCTATGTTTTCAGTGTTGTCTTTACTGTAGGTTTAGTTTTAGTTTGCAAGTTCGCATATATGCAAGGCATGTGTGATTTTTCATGAAATTGTCTCTAAAATGTACTCGGATTCATATAATTTCATATTATCGAGGATAATTTGAGTTGTCTCTTTTAGATTCCTCTAAGAGTGTAATGTTGTCTTTTGGGTATTCTTCAAGGAAGGATTTAAATCCTAAAACCCAACATTAATGATTTTGAATGCATATTGGATATCTACATATAAGTATGGTTTTGTGACAGAGCAGAGGATTGTATTAATGTAAGGCATTGATACATGAAAATTTAATGTTGAAAAGAACTTACATCTGAGATTTCTCATCCAGTTTTATGCATGACTCTGTGGCCTGGATAAGGCACTGGTCTCTTGTAATATTGAAAGGTTGTCAGAACACCTTTTAAAAATAAAAAATCAGAATATCTTTTTATATTTTATGTTATGTGGAAGTGTCCCTCCATCTCATGATTCAAAATGTTGAGTTGCAAGTGTGGATATAGCCCATCTACAGTTATCTCTTAGTTATTGAACCTTTTGAGATCCATCTGCTTTTGATTGATGCAGTCTTGTGTGTAATAGGTCTGATTAAATGCATCAAAGGTATACCCGCCTAGGTTTTGCAGAGCCTGAAGAGTAGAAGGATTCATATCCTTGTCATGTTGTCCAAGCCCTCAGGTGTTTCATTGATTGAGATTGGCTATCTCATAGATAGATTTGTAGGTATACTTGGGTTATCACTTTTGGTGAACAACAATATCCTGGGCTGTCTTTAGATCATCTTCTAGTTTGATATTTTTTAGTTTCTCTGCATCATAGTCTGAAAGAGCTTCTTCTAGTTGCTTCATCAGATTTTCCATATCTACTGGTGTCAAGATCTTCCTTAAGCTGTTAGGCTTCTGAAAATAGAGGATCAAGCTCTGATACCAATTGTTAGGATTCCCATAGATACTGAGAGGGGGGGGGGGTGAATCAGTATCTAACCAGTGAATTGAATTTCTTAACTTTAAACATGTAGAACATATTATAATAGTGTACTGGTATGCAAGAAATAATGCAATAAATAGAATTAAAAGCAACCACATGAAAAAAACACCATAACACAATGATTTTATGAGGAAACCCGGTGTGGGAAAAACCTCGGTGGGATTTGTGACCCACAATATTCACTTATTGGCCAATAAGAGTATATTACTGCTACAAGAGGGGCCTGCACATGTAGGAAGGCCAATTGCTTAGAGCTCACTGCTCAATGGGAAGTCATTGACTTACAATGATAGATTATATAAATCCAGTATCTTGTACTGCTTCAAAATAATGTCTATAATGCCAGATCCAATATCGGTTTCTGCTCTGCTTCTTACATAAACCCTTAACCTATAATTCGCATAATAGGTCTGCCTTATTTCGCCTAAATATAATCTTCTCACTTACTTACAAATGTTCTATAATGATCTCTCTTATATAAGAGTCATTTTACAATGATGCCAAGTTGGCTTACAAAGATTTTACAATAATAAACTAAATATAATATAACAATAATCATGTCGGGCTCTGTGCCGGTATGCTTCCTTTCTCTGCTGTTGTCGGTGGTCTGAGTGCCGGTGTAATGCCTTGCCGATGCCATAGGATTGTAAGGTTTCCATCAATGAGAAAACCTTCAATCACCTACAATGTCTCATTGGAGTGTGCATATGCCAACAACCAAAGGCAGTTAAATCAATCTTGAGCACATTAATTAATTCTTTAATCATCAAATATCACGTGGCAATTGAATTACTCAATATTAATTAAATATTCATTTAATTAATTGAATCATTCCAAGAATATCATTTTGATCAATTATCCTATTAAATATCCTAGAATATTTAATTAATTAATAAATTTTGCATTTAATCATACAAAAAAGGAATTAATTTATTACAAAAGAGGAATTAATCACAAAGCAAGAGTTAAATTGAAAATAAAATAAAAGAATTAAATTGAGAGAGAAATCAAAGTTGAGATATTATTTCTTTCTTCTAAATTGAGAACTTGAAATCAGAAAAATAATTAATTGAATTATTAATCATTCTCTAAACTTGGAACTCCAAGCTTTTGAGAAAAAGAAGTTCGGTTGCATTGAAAAGACTCTTTTCTTGAATAAATCAAAGAATTATCTATTTTTATCACAAATGCATGGAATTAATTAATTCTTATTTCTAATGCAACTTGAACTTCTTATCTGAATGCATTTCAATTAAACTATAATTGGAATCTATCTCAAATTTAACTGAACCTGATTTCTCAATTATTTCAATTAATTCTCAATTGTTCTTTTTCTTGATCTCTCTTGTGAATTTCTATAAATTCAGCCTTCAACTCTCATTCAAATCACCCCAAAGATATTTGAGAAGCAACTTGGAGATTATTATCATGTTGATTTTGCTCTGGAGTCATTGAAGATATCGTGCTTGCTTTTTGAGATTATTTGCATCTTAGTTTAGCTTTTTCCATATTTAGTTTATTTCATTATTGCTTGAATTATTCATCCATCTTGCATCCATATAGCTTAAATATCATGCTCATATAGATTAAGTCCTTCATCTTGGTGTAATCTAGTCACTGGTATTGCTTATAAAAATTTGAGAGCAATCTTATACTCACATCTTTTAGAAGGCAATTACTCGCTTTGTTATGGTTTATTATTTATTGATTATTTTACTAACCATACATGTAATGACTTAATTGAAGTGTTGTGCCTACAGCAATCAGACCTTATTTCACTTATTTCACACACACATTTCTAGCGCCCACCGTGGGGCTGAAGACTAGTTTTTTCGTCATCCAAGACTAACTGTTTATTTTTTTATTTTTTTCAGATTTTTGACTTTTTGGATTTTCATCCGTACTATTTCTGTGAATTGTTGTACAACATTTCCCATATGCCCGAATGACAAACTATAGGTGTCGTACGATCTGGTACAGTTTATCATACGGTCTGGTAAAAATTATCGTACAATTTTGTATTTTCCTGGTTAAAAACAAATTTCATTCTTCTGGTTTTTCTGTCCAAATTGATTATAATGACACTAACCCTATTTGGTTATCTATTTATCTAAGAAATTTTCACAGCCTAATTAGTTTTTGCAGCACGCTTGTCAAAGAATGTGTTTGTCGCACAAAGATAATATGACTACTGATTTGTTGTCTTTGCAGGTTGCCTGAGGAGATTCGAGAAAATATCATGTATTATTTAAATTCATTTTTTAGGCACCTAACTTGCTATCTGGTTAAAGAACAAATCTGTATTTCATGTTTTAAGTAAATTCTAAGAGGTAGGAGAGTATGCTCTTGTCTATATAGACAATCAGAAATCCAGTCCCTTGAGGCATTTTCTTTAAGTTTGAGATTTGTACATCTTAAGCTGGCATGTCCTCTCGAGGAGCTAATAACTCTTAAATCCATTATGGTCAGTGAGAGGGGAACGACCCAAGTGGGAATGGCTAAATGCCAATTACTCCAACCCACTATAAAATAAACATGATTTGATAAAAATCAAGTTAACGACAGTGCTCAGGAATAGCTCTCCTTTGTACCTTCGGGTATATTAAACCTTGGTTTTCAAGGCTAGGAGACCTCTTAATTGAGTTTATACCTCGATGTGCCGAACAGACCCCTTACTAGTTCAAATTCAAATTAGAAGCTACCTGGTTCACCTTCAAAAGGGGGGATAATCTTTGTGCAAGAGAGATAGTAACTCTCCCAAGATACTTGTCATTTCGTGCCCCCATTAGCATTTGGAGTCGGCTAATATGGCATTGAGAATCCATTGCATGAGACTCAACAGTCATATTCTGATTAGCTATTGGGTGTGTACCTAAGTCTACAAGCAAATGTTTTCTCCTCTCACCAATTTTTGTAGGGTTTGCATGTTGTGATTGGAGTGATTATTCATATTACATGTCTTCTGTGTTTTCATCCCTAAAACTGAAACTGAAATACCAAAACTGGAGAAAACAAGAAACAACTCAGTGATCAAAAACTTTGTCTATTTCCAAAACTAGTCTATCCTAGTCGAAACTCTATCCAAAACTAGTCTATCCTAGTCAAAACTCCATCCGTGTCAAAAACTAGTATACCTTAGCTATCAAAAACTTAGTCCACCTCTAAACTACTCATCGTCAGTCAGCGATCAAAAACTTAGGCCATCTCAAATCTGGTCATACTCAGTCATTGAAAACTCATAATTTTTCCTCTGTCCAGCAAACAGTCGTACGAGTCTTCTAATTTATCATTCTATTTCATATTCTATGTCGTACTAAATTCCATTAGTCCTAACAGTCTATCATTTGATCCTACATCATGTGTCGTACGAGTCCTAATTATCTATCATTCTAAGAATTGTCATTTTATCTTGAATCCTGTGTCGTACGATAAAACTTTCCATTGATCAGTTTGTCATTCTAGACATACCCATCTATCATAAGGTCGGTACTAGGAAGAAACTCATATGAAACACTTTTGTTGTCATCCTGAAACTATTTAATTATCGTCTGGTCCTGAGAAACCCGTCGTACGAATCTCTAATTTTGTCAGCCCAGAACAGTCAAACTTGCCTAAAACAGTCTACAACGAGCATAAAACTAGTAATCATCATCCTGAGCATAAATAGATCAAAAAAGTGTACCTTTTCCATTTGTGTTGCACAATTTTTTCGATCATCTTTTAGCTAGTTCAATCAACTACATATCAAACCTAAGTCACTCAGATAAACATCCTATACAGGATAGATCTTTCCTGAAACTAGACTGAGTCTTAGTCACTTCTCTTAGATCAACTTAGATAAATGCCTTATATAGGATAGATCATTCCTGAAACCAGACTAAATCTTAGTTGGTTCTCTCAAACAATATTTAACTGAACAACTAGCTCTAAATTTGATCTTGACTTCTGCATCACAAACAACTTTAGGTCACCCCAATCAATAAAAATGCCTATCCAAACTAGGAGTTCTCATAAGAAAGATGCCAAAGGCAAAGGCCAACCCTTTTCATATAAAGATAATCCATTTTATGAAGAGGATCCCCTGACTGATAAACCTTCATCATTAGAGATACCAGTTTAGGATCAACCTTTATCTCCCACTATACCTAGAATAGAACAAAATGATGAAGACAACCTCAGTATTCATGAAACTGATAATGATTCCTCATCAAGTGAAGCTGAAGATTATGAACCTCCAGAAAAACATATTCATAAATGTCAAAAGCATAAAGATTTCCAAAAAATGATGAAGGCTATCATGGCTAGAGAAAAAGAAGACTATTTTCTAGAACTAGCAAAACAAGGCGCCAAACTTTCCTACTGGATATGATGTTCAGAATCTCATCACTAAAAAGTAAGAATCACCTATAATAATGGTCCATAGTCAATTACAAGCTTTATGGACTGAGATCACAAAACTAAAAAACAAGGATAAATCCCCAAAACAATATTCTTTGGAGAAAATATGCCCATTTCCATTTGATAAAAACCTATACATGCCTCCATTCCCTTCATGAGTTGAGATTCCAAAATTTGACAAATATGATGGTACCTCAGATCCTCAAGATCATGTCAAAGAATTTTGTGCTGCCTACATGGAGTTCATGCATGATCAAACATATCTCATGCGCCTTTTTCCAAGGAGTTTGGGAGGAAAAGTATGGAATGGTTCTCAAGTCTACCTAAAGGGATAAATTTTTTTGAAGAACTAATCCAACTATTTTTACAACAATACTCCTACAACATTCGACATCCTATTACTATGATCAAACTTTGCAATACCAAATAGAAAATAGGGGAGCCTTTTCTCACTTTCCTCCAACGTTGGAGAAAGATCTTCTCTAGGTATTCGTGGCCTATCCTAGATGCTGAGAAAATGGATATATTCGTCAACAATTTGATCCCTGAATTGAAATATAGTATCCAAATGCAAGTACACTCATCATTTAACAAAAAGGTAGATAATGCTATCCGAATGGAAGATGTGCTTATAAAGAAAGGAGATATCATGCCTTGGAAAGAAACACAACCAGGATCTAGCTCTAAAGAGAAGAACAAGTATTGGAAGTATGGCAAAGACAACAATAGAACATTGTTAATGATGGAGTAGTAGACACTGTTAAAACAAACTCAAATCCCATGATATTCAACTTGGCTAGTGGAACACAAGCACTCAAAGTAGCTAAAACTGCAACAAAACATCCTCCGAAGAAAGCAAAAGAGTGGTTCAAAGAGAAACCTTGGCTTTCAAAACCTAGACGCGAATTCACTCCTCTAGAAGAATCATACAGATCCGCTTTCAAAACTCTATTGGCAAACAACCTGATAACGTTACAAGATAATTCTAGGCCATATGATCTAGAAGTCAAACCAAAATGGTGGAGAGAAAATGAATACTGCGACTACCATAGGAATAAAGGTCATAACACAAACAACTGCATGAAGCTCAAGCATGAGATCCAATATCTCATAGATGCTGGTAAAATTGTTGTCAAGAATCACCCAACAAATGTTGAGCATAAATCTTTTAAAGACCCCTTACCCATTTACGAACAAGATGATTCTTCAAAGACCAAAGGAGGTGCCAAAGTAAATTATACTTATACCAACAATGACAACGTTATCAACATGATTGAGCCTTCCCAATCTGAATATTACAATGTGAACATAATCCAAGATAAACAAAATGAATCACGATATGCAAAGGCTATGACCCATTCTCAAAAGAAAGTAACTCTCCAAGGAGCTAGTTCTTCAACTTTTGCTTCAACAACGTCAAACCTACTAGCCTCATCAAACAAACAAAAAGAATCAACATTTGATAAATTTAAAAGGCTAACTTCATCATCATCCTCTGGATATAGCATTGTTGAATAGTTGAAAAAGACAAATGCTCAAATTTCCATCTTTGAATTACTAAAAATCTCTTCTTCTCACAAAAAAATCTTGGACAACGCCTTGCTCACTACTAATGTTCCAAAAGATTTAGATATCAATCGGTTTCAGTCTATGGTGGGTCATATAACTTCACCTCACTATTTGACATTCTCTGAAGAATATGACAACTCCCTAAATCATCCACATAACCAGCCATTGCACATTTAAGCCACGATCCATAAACATAGAGTCAAATGTATTTTGATAGATGGAGGCGTGGGGTTGAATATCTATACTTACAGTTTGCTTACACAAATAGGATTTTGTTAAAATGTTATTGATCCAATCAAGAAAATAACAATTTAAGCCTGTGATGAAGAGGAAAGAACCTCTAAAGTTCTGGTATCATTACCAATCAAGGTATGACCAATAGAAAGAGATGTCATTTTCCAGGTCCTTGATCTTCCTCTGTCATACAATATCTTACTGGGCAGGTCATGGATTCATGAAATGAAGGCAGTTCCATCTACATACCATCAATACTTAAAATTTCCTTATAACAGAGTTGAGGTCAGTATTCTTGCTGATACAAATGTCCCCTGTAATGCATTGAAAAAGGGTGTTGATACCTTTGTGCCTCATAATAGAGAAGCCTCTACAAATGAAAGTTCAGAAGCCCTGATGAAAGACTTGGAAAAGAAATTGAAAATTACCATTACTATCATGGATGGATACAAGATAGAACTAGTACTTTCATTAGTCTCTCTTCCTCCCTCACTGAAACAGTTGGGCAAACCATCAGAGGCTATGAAAACACATACTTCAACTCTGAATATCATATATGATGTTCTTTTTGTGCAATCTTCTACTTACCTAGCATATGAAATAGAAGATGATGTTGTTCTAAAATGGCTTTTTAAGGAAGATAGTGAAAACAAAGAAGTACGACATTGTGAGATTTCCTCAACACAATATGGTCCAAGCTACAAAATGATTCAATGTATGGGATATTCGGGTATGGGTCCCCTGGGGAAACATCAAGAGGATATTATTGAACTAATTCAGCTGCAAACAAAATCAACAAATGATAAGGCTGGACTGGGGTACAATCCAAAAAAGACATCAGACCAAAAACATGCTTCTAAATCTAAGTGGTAGAAAAGGATATCATCTTCAACATTACAGAAAACAAACACTCAACAAACTCAAGCAGAGTGTCTAAAAGAAAATGAGGAACCAACAATCAAGAGAGAAGAAATAGTCAGCACTCAAGTTCTGATGGTGTCAGCTACAACAATACAAGGAGTTGAAGTCCCAAAGGATATAAGAGATGAAGTAGAAAGAATCAGAGAATTATTTGCACCGCTGAAAGTTCCAGTCACATACAATGGTAGGAAGCAAGTAGATGATTCAGAGGCTAAGTTAAATGAATATGAATGGGGTCTAGACCACCCCTTAGATACATCCAATACAAAAACTCTAGAAGAGTCTAGCGGTATCATAGATGATACTCAAGAGCTGATGCGCTTAAAGCTAGAAAAGGAGATACAAGAAATCAGACTAAAAAGACAAGCAGACTATGAACAAGGGCTGAAAGAAGGAAGAATACCATAAAGTTTTTCACCTATTATATACCCCTCTAAAAGGATAGAACAAATTAGGTATGGGATTACACAAGAAGAATTGGAAGCTACAGAAGCATAACCAGTCATTAGTCCAAAGGAAGCTGAATGGAGTAGATGACAGGGAGTCACAAAACCATCAAGATCATGTCAACAGGTGTGTTCGATACAAATGCTAAATGAGACAAATCTTGAAGGAACTTGTAGCATTAAAGATGTTGGTGTTGATACCATATATACATTCACTCAACCACTTTAAGAAGACTCAGAAACTTCATCCAATTACTCTGAGGACTCTGAAAATAGTCCTATTTATGACAATATCTACTCAGCATCAAACTCTTAATCCTCTGATATAAATGGCGAGAATCTATCTACTGATCTTGTTACTGTCGCACCTCAATATGAAGTCCATCCTGGCATAGAGAACAATGCCATAAGTAGGTCTATTGGATTAGGTCAACTAAATATTAACATGCACTTTAATAATCATGTTCTGACTTTTCTTGGTCTTGAGACATTTATGCAAGGTATCCTTCTAGAACTCAACTTTTCGATCTGCAGTTGTGATGATAATACAGTGAACTCCCTTGAACCTTTCCACACTCTATCCTTGGTACATCTTGAATTAATTGACTGTAGTCTACAAGACCAACCCATGAATGTACCTACTTTTGCCAATGACTACACACTAGCCTATTACCTAAACCCAGTTGAACCCATGTACTCTTCCACCAGTGAACAGAGTGAAAACATGACTGAAACAAATATCAAGTATCTTAGTCGCAAAAATTAGAAAAATAAAAAATAAAAGATCTGATGGAGAAAACTACATTGTGGCGATGTCAGAATCTAAAAAAGAGAAAATAAAGGACATACCTATTGGTGAAAACCTCTCCGAGGTGTCTGAAGGTGAGATACTTGATATACTGCCAGGTCACTTCTAGGAGAGATCTTCTATATTGATTGAGCCAACCCATCCAGTGAACATTGGGAGTCAAGAGACACCACACATAATTCATGTAGCTCAATCATTGTCAGTAGAAGAATTGAAAGATTTCACTTATCTCTTTTCAGAAAAGAAGATCAATTTTGCATGGACGTACTTTGATATGCCAGGCCTAGATCCTGATCTTATCATGCACCATCTTTCTATCACACTAAGAGTTAAACCAGTTAAGCAAAAACTCCGTAAGATGCACCCTCATGTGGCACTACTAGTCAAAGTTGAGTTAGAAAAACTGCTAAAAGCTGGATTTATCAGAGCTATAGACTATGCAGAATGGATTTCAAACATAGTACCCATGTCAAAGGCAAATAAATATATTAGGGTTTGTACAGACTTCAAAGATCTCAACAAAGCTTGTCCGAAGGATGACTTTCCATTGCCAAACATTGATATGATAGTCGATATGATTGCTGGGTATGAGATGTACTCACTAATGGATGGATTCTTTGGTTATAATTAGATCAAAATATCTCCTAGAGATCAAGAAAAGACAGCTTTCACCTGTGCATGGGGAACCTTTTGCTGGAATGTCATGCCATTCGGGCTGAAGAATGTAGGAGCAACTTACCAAAGAGTGGTAAGTACTATCTTTCATGACATGATGCATAAGAATATGGAAGATTATGTTGATGAAACTTTAGTAAAGACTATGAAGAGATCCATGCATATTCAAGAGCTAGGCCCTATACTAGATAGAATGGAAAAATTCAAACTCCGGCTAAATCCAAAAAAATGTGCATTTAGAGTGACATCTGGTAAACTACTTGGCTAGATCATTTCAAATAAGGAAATCGAGGTTGATCCTAAGAAGATCCAAGCTATAATGGAAATGTGCCTCTGAAGAACATCAGTCAAATGAGAAGTTTACAGGGATGTCTCCAATGAATCAGATGCTTCATTTCTCAGCTAGCAGACAAAGCTCAACCTTTCACAAAAGTATTGAGGAAAGGAGTAATATACAACTGGGATCAAGAATTTTAACAACACCTTCAGTAGATCAAAGAGTAGTCCAATCCACCAATACTAATGCCACCAATTCAAGGAAAACCATTGATCTTATACATATCAACCACTGATTCATCATTGGGAGCACTTCTGGCACAATAGGATGAAAATAAAAAAGAGAGCTATATATTACATCAATAGAACATTGGTGTCTTATGAAATGAACTACACTATAATAGAAAAATCATGCTGGGCATTAGTCTTTGCATCACAAAAATTGAGACACTACATGTTGGCACATTCCATCAAGCTACTAGCTAAGATTGATCCGCTCAAGTATCTTCTCAACAAAGCAACACTCACCAGAAGATTGGAAAAATGGGTCATGGTACTTACAGAGTCTGATATTGAATATGTGGAATGCAAATCCATCAAAGGATAGGTAATTGCAGATCAACTTGTTGAAGCTCCGCTTGAAGACACTCAACTGCTACATATAGAGTTTCCCAATGAATCAATAATGCACCTTACTCAACCATCATGGAAGATGTTCTTTGATGGATCTTTCACCCAAAATGGTTTTAGTGCTGGAATACTATTTATCACTCCTTGGATATATTCAATCCCAAAGGCTACAAGATTATTTTCCATTGCACAAACAATATTGCAGTGTATGAAGCTTTGGTAAAGCTTATCAAGCTAGCTATTGAATGGAAGATTCTGGAGTTACATATCTATAGAGATTCTCAACTAATTATCTATCAAATCAATGATACATATCAAACTCAAGATGAGAAAATGATGCCTTATAAGATAATGGCTAATTATCTTAAAAAGTATTTTATGTTTGTATCATTCCAGTAGATTCCTAGATCAGCAAACAGAGCAGCGGATGCTATGGCCAACTTGGCGGCTATACCTGAGTTACAAGAATCTAATTTTTGCTTTGAATTCCTGGTGGAAGAGTTACATTATCCTGCCTATGACTCTCCCGAGTCCTAGATAGTCTGTTCTACTATTGGACAAGAATCATCTTGATATAACCAAATTTACTCTTATCTACATGACCAAATTATCCCAAAAAATCTTACCTGTAATGAAAAAAGAAACCAAACCCGAAATGCTTCACGATACGTCATCATTGCTAGCGATTTGTTTAGGCGAGGTTTCGATGGTACATTGCTTAGGTGTCTACAAATCAAAAAGTCTAAATGTGCATTATCAAAAGTCCATGAAGGTATTTATGGATCTCATTCAAATGGTCTTACTTTAGCTCAAAAACTACTAAGGGTTGGCTACTATTGGCTAGACATAGAGAAGGACGCTATAAAATTTTCTATAACTTTTGAGAAGTGCTAGCTACATGGAAACCATATACATGCTCCAGCAAAGTAGCAAAGGATCTCATACCCTTCATCACACATTGGCCTTTTCAACAATGGCCCTTTGATCTCATAGGTCAGATCTATCCTGCATCATCCAATAGACACAAGTTTATCATAACTGCCACTGAGTACTTCACTAAGTGGGTAGAAGCAGTTCTGCTCATCAAAGCAACTAGTAAACAAGTGGCTCTACTCATTCTAAATCATATCATTGTAGGTATGGGATATCTTCATCCATCGTGACTGACAATGGAGGACAATTCAAGAATAAAGATCTGGATGAGCTCTATGAGAAATTCAAAATTAAACAACACTAGTCATTTGTATATTACCCTCAATGAATTGGACAAGCTGAGGCATCTAACAAAAACCTGTTGACTATCTTACACATGACAGTAAACAAATCTGGGAAGGATTGGCATCTGCAGCTCAATCCTGCATTATGGGCTTACAGAACAAGTATCAGAACACCTAATGGGGCTACACATTTTTCTTTGGTGTATGGGTCCAAAGTAGTATTACCCATTGAAGTAGAAATACCATCTCTAAGAGTTTCTTTGCAAGGTCTTGTTACTGATGAAAATTATAAGATATCTAGATTGCAAGAACTCGAATTGCTTGATGAACATCGGCAAGTGTTGTTTGATCATCTTAGAGTGTATCAAAAGAGAATGTCCAGAGGATATAACAAGAAGGTTGGACAAAGAGAATTTCAATTTGGTGACCAAGTTCTAAGAGAAAATCCTGAAAATCAACAGTTTCAAGACAACAAAGGGAAGTTTGAACCCAACTGAGTGGGTCCCTACATTGTTACTACAGTATTTGGCTCTAGTGCTTATTAGCTCTCAACATCAGAAGGAGAACAACTCCATGAACTAATTAACATCATCCATTTGAATAAATTCTTCACTTAGAATTCTTTTCTCTAACAATCTATACAGCTGAAAATGTCCTAAAAAATACCAAAAAAATCATTAAAAGTCCTGAAAAAAAATTTTAAAAATGCATCTCTGCCAAGTCGGTGAAAATGTGGCAAATAAGCGCCTCTTGTACCTAACGCCCCATCTATCAATGCAACATTGGAATTTCCCACTTTCATGCATCTTTATTATCACTTGTACATATATTTCAATCACATTTGTGATATTCTAGTTCATTAGAACGCCCATGGCTTGAAACTGATTAATGTCCTTGTCTTAGGTTAATCAACATAGCACATTACATGTCCTAAGCAGTATCAACCAAGCCATCTTTCCATCTGTGAAACTTGGTTGTCCACTCTGATCCAGTCACCTGTCTCCTAACTACTGAAGAGTTTTATCACTAAGTACACAAGAAAAACAACATAACGGAAAAACAATCACTAAATAGTTTGAACTATGCATGAAAATTTTCTTTGTGTGTTGTCTTTTATATTGGTTTTTGATTATTATTCCCTCTAAGTAACTCAAGGAAGTCTATCTTGACTAAGAGGAGCAAGGATTGGGGGCATAATATTTTTCTTTATTTTCTTCTTGTAGGAATGATTCTGATGATCTAGAAACATCTAATAAGCTAGGTGTATGTGATAAGAGCCTTCACATCAAAGTGAAATCACCACAAATACCTCAACTCCACTTATTTGTATGATATAGGGAGGTTCCCATCATTTCTTTGTCTGTTTTGAGAGAATTTATTTATCATGCAATCCAGGTCCCTACGTAATCTGTCCAAGGATATGAATGAAAAAAGGGTCATTGTGGATAAGATAATTAATATTGCACATGAAAAGAAAGGAACTCTAATCTGCCTGCTATGTTTGTTATGCTCAATGATGAAACTTAAGCATTTTAAATCCAACGACTAGGTTTAGGTTGCATTTCATTTTGCATCTCATTTTTGTATTTCATTCTATATTTTGTGAATTTAGAGTGATTTCGGTATGGTAATAATCTCTTTATATTCTGAATGAGAGTTGGATGCATCATCATTTCTTAGCTAAGCGGTCTCATTTTCATCATTTCTCTAATAGAGTACTTGTGTATTGAGATGTTAGCTACAAATATAAGCATCTTATATAGATTCATACATTTCATTATCACTCATTCGCATTCATCTTATTGCATAGAAAAAGAAAATATAAAAATTTGCATTACTCATTACTCATTTTCATTAATTATTTGCTTATGAAAAGAAACAAAAACAAACATTCATATTCATTTGCATTTACGTACATCCATACTGAAAAAAAAATATGCATACATATAGAATAAAGCATATAGAAGACATCTCATAATCAATCACACAAGTACTATGAAGTCCAATCAGATCTCATATATATATAATCATCAATGTCTAGGAGTACAAATAATGTCAACTGACATGTACAAAGCTCCCATTAGAGCAAGAATCGTAAGGGCTACAAAAAATAGGTGTCTATGAAATATCTCAGAGCTACAAAAATAATATCTGGCTCTTGGCCTCTCCCTCATCGCTTGGGGGAGGAGGTGGATCCTGCTAACCCAGATCATGACAAGGTGCCCGAGCTCCCTTTGATCGAGCCATATACTACAAATATGGTACAACCTATTGTACTACTAGAACTGCTATGCTATAAGCCACAACATAATAGGCTACCCGACTTGTCTGATGGAGAACCTCCTACTTAAGAGTGTATCGCTCTACCCTCATTACTGTGACTTGACAATCACGCTATGCTCTGAGCTCAGCTTGCTGATGATCTCTCTCCGCTCTAAGATCTATTAGCTGTTGGACTCACTCCGCCAGCTGATTCTATGCCACTGTCATCTATGACTGCAAACCTGTTAGGCGTACTCTCATCGACCACACTATGTTAGCCCCCTAATCCCTCATAGGCTCTCTGCCTCCATTGCCTCCTCCATCTCCGCCTACAACTCCCCTTGCTCCTCTCTCCGCTGCCTGACCTATCTCGGCACTGCTCTCTCCTCCTCTCCTCCACCTTTTGGCACTCTCACTCTACCAAGTCTCACTCCAACCATCTCTAGGGAGCTACCCTCTACTCTCTGCTACCTACCACTAGCTGGTACCCTACTGCTGCTAGCACCAGGATCACCACCTACCCACCTCGGACCCTCAGCTCTTTGTCCCTACCTCTGTCCATGTCCTTGTCCCTGCGTGGAGGCATAATCTTCTACCTCCTTTATGTGAGGTTCCTTCTTAGTCGGATTCATAAATCTCAGGAATGGATGATGCTAGAACCAATCCCTATACTAGGGCAATACCCCCACATCTGGAAACATCATCCATATAGTCCCATCTGAGACACTGTAACCCATTCAACTCCTGCATGCTCAAAGCGTAAGATAATCTTAGTGCCCATCCTTGCCTCTCCTCATCTGCATAACACACATATGCAGCGAACTCCTACAAGATCCCCTGAGGTCTACCATATTGCCTCATCACTCGGGAAACAATGAATCACTCAACTACAGTCTATGATCTGCCGAGGAGTGGTCGAGTCACAAAAAAAATCGTTGCAAACAATCCTCCAATCGTCCCATGCCTCTAGACCTCTGTACGGTCTCCATATCACGACTATCAAGTCATCCAACTATCGTCTTCAAAGATTTGTCTTTCCCAAATGGGGCTGAGTAACATATCCCAAATATATGTATACAATGGGCTGATCAGGATCCCTGCCATCATTTACAATTGGCCTACAAACTGAGAGGTGAAACCAAGACCATACCTATAAAATCAAAACTCCTGTAGCCATACTCTTCCCCTTCCTATATACAATCTCATGCATCTCGTGATACATGTATGCTAATATACAAGAACCCCAGCCTAATCTCTAAGGGGTCTCAATAAGCCTCTCTAACATCTTGCCCCATCCACACAAAAATCCCTGTTATCCCTTGTCTGACATCAGAAAACAGCTGATAAAACCTGCCAAGATGCAAGCAAGTGGAAAGTACTCACTATACCTGCCCATCATCACATCCCAACTTATAGAGCATGTCAGAATATCAGGATCCCTGAAAACATGTCTAACAACTAGTAACCTAGGAAGCTACACTGCATCATAATCAACCTTATCCCCATCAAAATGGATACAGAGAATCCTGTACACATACTTGGGAGTGATGGTCATCTCCCCAACTGACAAATGAAATGTGTTATGCTCTAAGTGGAATCTCTCAACTAATGTGGTCAGTATACCATGATTCACATAGATATCAGGTAAATCAAAAAGGTGGGTCAATTCACACAAATCAATATGTGCCTGGTCAACCTTTGACAATTGACGCACTAAGGTCATCGTCAGTAGATATACACATCTGAACAACACATGAGGCAATCGAACCTAGAAAAATCAAACAATGGAGCATTAGAAAACATTTCAAGTAAGCATATAAGAGAAGTAAAACATCACGCAAATTCAACTACGTAAATTGCACAGTCAAAATTTCAAGTTTGCACCCTAAAAAATGCTATGTTTTCCAAACGACAAAACATCACAGGGGTAAAAACTTGTACGAGTTGGAAATAGGTCTAGTACGACAAAAGACTCCCATACGAAACAAGACTAGTCTGAGGACGACAAAAGGGGCTCTTTTGAATGTTATCGTACGACATAAGGGTAGGCCTAGTACGAAAAAACTGGTCACTTTAAATGACAAAACAGACTTAATCAGTTTGTCGTATGAGACAATATTCTGTCTCGCATGACAAAACGAAAACGCCTGACTTAAACATGCAAAAATTTGAAAAATTCAACAAAAAAAATCAAAATTGAAATAAATAAAAGGCTTAAGATAGATCACTTACCGTTGGCTCAGAGTCCCGAGGTCGATTATGTCATCTCTGGTTCTCAAATCGATGCATATGAGTGGGAACCACCATTTTTCTTCACAAAAGGCTTTTTGAATTTTCAAACTTGGAGGGTTAAAATGAATTGAAAATGACACTTTTACTCCATATATAGCCAAAACCCTATTTTTTCAACTTGCTCCAATGGACATGAAAATTGTACCCTTATCTAATTTGCTCGTCGTGATTCCATTTTTTGGATCGAAATCAAAATTCAAGATTATTCTTCTAGTCAATTTCCAAAATTTGGACCACTTGGCACTTTGCATCAAAAGCTCATTCTTTCTTCAATTTGTACTCAATTTCTCAATAAATCAACACTGAATCTCAATTTTATTCTACAAATCAACTTTGCACTCAATTTCTCGCTTAATTTTCAAATATTCATCTAAATGATTTGTGCTCAAATGAATTATCATTGCTAAACAATTTCCTAATCATCATGTACCCTCACTATCTTTCAATTTTGCTCTCGAGGGGGCATACTCATGACCTCATGACCTCACAACTTCAAAGTCGAGAAAATTTTCAAATCTGCATAAAAAATTGAGCAAAAATCTTTCCAACTAAAGAAAATAAAATTCTTATTTTTAAGGGGCATCTTAGCTTCATTGCTTCATATTAGGTTGAGATCTCTCGATCATCTGAATCAAATCAATTGCTAGGGGCATATTAGTTTCATTTCTTCAAATCAAGCTGATATTGTCTTCATCTGAATCAGTCTCTTAACGTTAAAAAATTTCATCACTTTTCATCAAGATGATTATTTGTTTAAACTCAATCAAGGGTTTAAAGATTATCTTCGATCACATGCTCAATCTAAGAAGGTGTTCAGTTTCATCGCATCAAATCAAGTTGGATAGTTTATCTTCGCTCATCGTATATTGATCCATCAAGTTCAAGATCGATTTATCTTCGCTCATTATGTCTAGATCAATCAAGTTCTAGATTAGTAAGATCCGCTTCTTGATCAATCAAGTTCAAGTTTGGTATCTTTTCTCTCTATCATTCCTAGTTCAATCAAATTCAGGATCAGTATCACTTTAATCAACTTTGTTCAGCTTCATTGCTTCAAATCAAGCTAAAACACCTCGCTTTTCATCTAGTTCGTGATCAATCAAGTTCAAAACTTGCATCTCCTAGACATCAACTATTCTTTGAACTAATGCGCTACTCACACATTAATTCAAAGAGGGGCAAATGTAATACCCTAAAATTGGTCATCTAAACCATGGGCCCCTACTCTCGACAATATCACCAAGGTCCTAATCAAAGGCAATTAAATCAATCTTGAGCACATTAATTAATTCTTTAATCATCAAATGTCACATGGCAAATGAATTACTCAATATTAATTAAATATTTATTTAATTAATTGAATCATTCCAAGAATATCATTTTGATCAATTATCCTATTAAATATCCTAGCATATTTAATTATTTAATAAATTTGCCATCTAATCATACAAAAAAGGAATTAATTTATTACAAAAGAGGAATTAATCACAAAGAAAGAGTTAAATTGAAAATAAAATAAAAGAAATAAATTGTGAGAGAAATCAAACTTGAGATATTATTTCTTTCTTCCAAATTGAGAACTTGAAATCAGAAAAACAATTAATTGAATTATTAATCATTCTCTAAAATTGGAACTCCGAGCTTTTGAGAAAAAGAAGTTCAGTTGCATTGAAAAGACTCTTTTCTTTAATAAATCAAAGAATTATCTATTTTTATAACAAATGCATGGAATTAATTAAATCTTATTTCTAATGCAACTTGAACTTCTTATCTGAATGCATTTCAATTAAAGTATAATTAGAATCTATCTCAAAGTTAACTAAACCTAATTTCTCAATTATTTCAATTAATTCTAAATTGTGCTTTTTCTTGATCTCTCTTGTGAATTTCTATAAATTCAACCTTCAACTCTGATTCAAATCACCCCAAAGATATTTGAGAAACACCTTGGAGATTATTATTATGTTGATTTTGCTTTGGAGTCATTGAAGATATTGTGCTTTCTTTTTGAGATTATTTGCATCTTAGTTTAGCTTTTTCCATATTTAGTTTATTTCATTATTGCTTGAATCCATATTGCTTGAATCACTATTGCTTGAATTATTCATCCATATTGCATCCATATAGATTAATTATCATTCTCATATAGATTAAATCCTTTGTCTTGGTGTAGTCTAGTCACTGGTATTGCTTATAAAAATATGAGAGCAATCTTATACTCACATCTTTTAGAAGGCAATTAGTCGCTTTGTTATGGTTTATTATTTATTGATTATTTTACTAACCATACATGTAATGACTTAATTGAAGTGTTGTGCCTGCAGCTATCAGACCTTATTTCACTTATTTCACACACATAGTATTTATTCATTGGCCAGTGAGTAAATATTGTGGGTCACAAATCCCACCGAGGTTTTTCCCACACCGGGTTTCCTTGTTAAAAATCTTGTGTTATAGTGTTTTTCTATGATGTCTCTATTATTTTTGTTTATTGCAATAATTCTTGTTTACCGATACACTATTTTGGGATGCAAAGTTATAAATAAGTTTAAATATTCTGCTAACTGGTTAGAAACTAATTCAACCCCCCTCTTAGTGTCTTTGGGACTGTCATTGAACCTAACAAATACAATGTTGTGGAGGATCCTTAACTGAAGATGAAATTGTTTCTAAAGTTTTAAGAGCATTACCACTGACATATAAAATGAAAGTAACTGTTATTAATGAGTTGAGAACAATGCCTAATACATCAGTATCTAGAGATACCTTGGTTGGAAAACTTTCAACATTTGAGCTTGAAGAATTTTGTCTTGTTTCTACAATTAAAACAGATTTAGCCTTAAAGCATCATCATCATCATCTGAGAAATCTGATTGGAAAGCACTCTATGCAAAAGAACTTGAAGAAATTAGGAGGGAAAATTAAGAACTGGAAGAACTTGAAGCACTATTTGCAATGAAACTGCCTAAAGGTCCTATTGGAAGTAAGTATGAAGTTAAAGCACCATTTAAATGTTTTAACTACAATAAAGTTGGTCATATGACATCTAGATGTCTGGATAGACATGGAAGATTGAGAGAAGAAGCTAAAAGAAAATATAAGCCTAACCCTGAATATCAAAGATATAGATTTAAGGAAAATAGAGATAAATCATGTTACTATGCTAATGAAGGAGTTACTAATGATTCTGATGAGAAATCAACAAACAATGGATGGGCTTTTGTTTCAATAAAAGAAGATCAACCGACACCTACTGTTCAACCGGTAGAGCATGCCCTGGTAGCTAAAATTGAAGAAAAGGATGAATGGATTATAGATTCTGGATGTTCACATCATATGATTGGTGATAAAAGTAAATTCTTATCTTTTCAGGAATACAATGGAGGTCTAGTAAGATTTGGGGATGATAAAGCTTGTTTGATCAAAGGAAAGGGCACTATATCTTTTGATGGTAAGCACAATACTGACAACATTTACTATGTTGAAGGTTTGAAGAGTAATCTTTTGAGTGTTGGTCAATTAGTTGAAAAGGGATTTCAATTAGAATTCAAGAATGGTAAATGCAAAATCATGAACATAACTAGTTTGGAGATTACAACTAGTAATTAGACTAGAGGTAATATCTTTCATTTGAATAACAGTGAAAAGACATGCTTGATTGCATATATTGATGAAATTTGGTTATGACATAAGAGACTTTGTCATGTGAATTTTGATTGCATTGTAAATATCAATTCATCTAAGGCAGTAAGGGATTTACCTACGATTGTGAAAACTCATAATCTGGTATGTAAGGAATGTCAAATGGGAAAGCAAGTTAGAACAACTTTTAAGAGTATTTCTCAGAAATCCAATAATGTTCTTGATTTAATTCTTACTGTCTTGTGTGGTCCAGAAAGAACAAGAAGTCTACAGGGAGATAGATGCTTTATGCTAATTATTGATGATTATTCTAGAATGTGTTGGGTTACTTTTCTCAGGGAGAAATCACAAGCTTTTGGGAAATTCAAGTTATTCAAGGCAATGGTAGAGAATGGAACCGGTAAGAAAACCAAATGTTTGAGATTATATCAATGAGGCAAATTTACATCTAAGGAGTTTAATACATTTTGTGAAGTAAATGGAATCAAAAGACAACTATCAACACCTTAGACACCTCAGCAGAATGGAATTGTGGAAAGGAAGAACGAAACTATTTTGGATGCAACTAGAAGCATGATATTGGAAGAAAATCTACCTCATATGTATTGGAGAGAAGTAGTGAATACATTGGTTTACACTTTCAACAGAGTTCACATCAAAGGTGAAACCGGTAAGACCCCTTATGAAATATGGTTTGGTAATACTCCTACTCTTAAATATTTCAGAATATTTGGAAGAAAATGTTATATTAGGAGAGATGAGTATATTGGTAAATTTGATCCTAGAAGTGATGAAGGGATATTTCTTGGTTATTCATATAAGAGAAAGTCATATAGATGTTTTAATAAAAGATTGTAGAAAATCATTGAGAGTGAAAATGTGAAGATAGATGAATAATTTAGAGAAAATTCAAGGTCTAAGGATTTTGAACCGGTAGTTTAGATGATCATAAATGAACCTATACATAGTGCATTGGTATAGAATGTGGATCCAATCACACCGGAATCATCAAAGAATTCCACAATGACTGAAGAACAACAGCAAGTGAACACACCCAAGTATGTGAGACTGAATCACTCTGAAAGTCAGATAATTGGGAATAAGTATCAAGGTGTAATGACAAGAGGAAGACTAGCAAATGAAGAAGTGAGATTGGTTTATGTGAATACTAAAGAGTAGATTGTAGATATCTTTACTAAGCCTTTGCCTAAGGAAACTTTTGAATATCTTAGAGAGCAGCTTGGGGTTATACCCTCACCGGTAGAGACTTAGACAGTTGATGATTGGCATCAAACCGACAAAATTAACAGAGAAAACCTTTTTCTGGATTTGATGGAGGAGAGATACTTCTCAGGGGGAGCAGTTGGTTATTGTAATTGGTTCTATGAATTGGTTGTATCTGGTATTTATATTGCTTTGGCATTTGATGTCAAAGGGGGAGAGATATCTATGGAGAAATATTATCCTTTGGGGAGAGATTACTTATTGGGGGAGTGATATATACTCTCCGTATTTGTATTTTGATTTCTGGTATTGATCTATTCTGGAGATTGTTGGTTTTTGGTTTTTGGCATTCTATTTTGGCACTTAGATGTTTTTCCATCTTGTGTTGCCATCAATGCCAAAGGGGGAAATTGTTGCTATTATGGATGTGTTGCATTGGTTTTGTAGATTATGTTCACTAGCAAGTTTAGTGGCTTATGCACAGTCACTTGTATATTGTTCACAGGCACTGACGATGACTGGTTATCATCTGGAGATTACTTGGTTATGTCAAAGACATGGTTTGGATACTTGGTTTTGGTATTTTGGTTATTGGTCTAATCAGGTTGACATATTTGTTGTTACCGACAAATTAGTCTAGGTTATGGATTGACATGCATTATCTATTCCAAAATCAGCACAATACGTTATGGAGATGACTTATTGATTAGATATTGTTGTAAATGTATTGAGCCGACATGATGCATTGCATCTTGACTTATTTATAATTGATTTAATTGGAATATTCCTAATGAGCTGACCTACACATTTGGTCTTAGGTTTTGGTATATATGTAAGATCTCATTTATGAGATGGAGAGAGGAGTGATATATTGTATGTAAGGTTATGCTATTGTAACATGGTATGAGCGAATATTGAAGATCATATGAGAATACTATAGAGAAGGTTCAAGGAAGGTTTGAAGGTGATTATCAGAGCTTAACCAGTACTAAATCTAGTATTGGAGATGCTATTTTGAGCAATACATTAAAATTGGATTTAACCATCCAATTGTAGTCAGTGTGACTCCTATTTTGTGATTGAGCAGTGAGCTCTAGGCGGTTGGCCTTTCTGCATGTGCACACCCCATTTGTATACACATACTATCTACAGTAGTATCATCTGATTGTGGGTAAGGTTTTCCACCGTGGTTTTTCCCCTTATAGGATTTCCACATACAAATCTCTGTGTTATATGTTGTGGATGTTGTTTCTCTTTCTGTTTTATGCATTGAGTTTCATTGGTATTAATATTATCTACTAATCTATCAACCAACATTAAGTTTGGTTTACTGGTATTAAGTATCAAGTTTGATTAAGTTATATTTGGGTTGAAATTCATTGTCAACTGATTCACCCCCCCCCCCCTCTCAGTTGCCTCTGGGTCCTAACATCAAATGCTTCAAATCAAGCTAGACATTTTCTCTTGCTAATCGGTTCTTGTACAGTCAAGTTCAGAATCGATTTTATCTCACTTCGCTCAGTCGATTCTTGTTCCATCATGTTTGGAATTAGTTTCTTTTCTCAATCTAGTTCAATTAAGTTCTAGATCAATACTCATTTCTTGGCCAATCAAGTTCAAGAATGGTATCTCGCTCTTTGTCGATTCTTGTTCAATCAAGTATAGGATCGATATCACTTTAATCAAATCTATTTAATTTCATCACTTCAAATTAGCCTAAACATCTTGCTCCTCATCAATTTTTTATCCATCAAGCTCAGAACTAATATCTATTTGACATCAACTATTCTTTGAACCAACGTGCTGCTCACACATTAATTGAAAGAGGGGTAAATGTAATACCCTAAAAATGTTCACCTAAACCATGGGCCCCTAATCTCAACAACATCACCAGGGTCCTAACCAAAGGAAATTAAATCAACCTTGAGCACCTAATTAATTAATTCTTTAATCATTAATGTCACATGGAAAATTAATCACTCAATATTTGATGGTATGATGAAAGAATAAGTATCTGGTAGATTACTGAGAGGGGGGGGGGGGTGAATCAGTAAATAGAAAAACTGATACAAACTTTCCCAATCTCAATCTCAATCACACAAAGCAAAATTATGAATGAAATGCCACTGTCAAGATAAATACTCATAAGAAAACCAGTTGACTATTACAACAACTTAATAGTAAACAACATTAAACTTGTAAACATACAAATGCTTTATCATATGTCAACATACTTCATTTCTCAATGCCTCTAGCTATCATGCCTTATTAGAATAGTTAAGTAGTTAATCAAAGTAACCATAAGATCATAACCACAAAAACATTCACCACATGACATAAGTTTTTTTGATGTGGAAACCCAAATAGGTAAAAACCACGTTGAGATGGGACTCACAAGATAACTATCTAAACTCTTTTGAAGTTCTCCCTATTAGGTGCCAAGCCTACTAAAGATTTTACAAAAGTCCCATTAAGAACTAACCCTGTTAGGAATCACCTAGTTAAGGGATTGACTACAAATGCCTTGTTTGAAGCAATACCTAGTTAGGAGTAACCTCATTAGAGGATTTGAAAATCCAATCTAATGGATCACCTTGTTAGAGGATTTAATAAGTAACCAAGCTTGTTAGAGCTTACCCAATTAGGAGATTTCAATTATGTTGTAATTGTTAGAAAACAATAGGAGTTTGCTTGATCTGTCTAAATAGAACTACACTTGCTTGATTATATCCTTTTAAGCTCCTATGTGCCTTTACTAAAACAGCAAACTCATCATCTGGTTTGACAACCACATACTCAACTGATCTTTGCTAGCTCTTTCAACTAGGCAACTTCATCGACCTTATAAACAAATCAATTAGGTCGGTAACACAATAAAAACCTAATTCTCTCAAAGAGATTACAAACAAGTCGGTTTAAATATGACCGTTGGATTACATAGAAATATTTGCACATCAATCAAGAAAACCTCAACTGCTCCTTGATTACTGCTTAATCGAGCTCAGTAACTCATCATACACTTTGTATTAGATGCAATACACTTTGATCATTCCCTTGACAAAAAATGCACCATAATATTTTGAACTTGTCTTCATACAATGACCATACGTGTCACCATCATTACCACTCAACATCAGATCATAAACCAACATAACCAATTAAACAACCTTAATCGGTTAGGGTTTAACTCACAAACATACATATTGATTTACAATGTCCTTCACAAAGCTCTTCCTATTGGTTTCAAGACAATATCAAAAATATCATTACCAATTAATTGACATCAATGATAATATAACATATCATTAATGTAATCTTCATGCAAATGCCAACAATCTCCCCCTTTGGCATTGATGGCAATACAAATATCAACACCATTGATTGCTGCTATGATTGTGTATAGGAATCTTGGTTTGCATTACCAAGTATTCACCATGCACTCCATGTCTTCAGCCTGCCACTGGTTTTCCTTCCCATAATCACATATCTTCTCCCCCTTTGACAACAATGCCAAATTGAAAGTAAAGACATGTGATGTCAAATTTCATTATACAACAACAATAATCTACAACTGAAGGCTCCCCCTATGGAATAACTTCCACTACTACACCAATCCTTGTAAAATTCTGCAAGCGATTCAGAGACTGATGTAATCAACATCATGCTCAACTAACCTCATGAAGGGGTACAACCCCTAGTTGAATTCTAAGATACTCAAATGTAGTCTTAGGTAGAGGTTTGGTAAAAATATCTACAAGATGCTCCTTGGTAGAAACATTCTCTAAGATAAGATCTTTGCTCTACACTTTTCCCTCAAGAAATATACTTCAATTCAACGTGCTTGGTTCGTGCGTGCAAAACAAGATTCTTAGAAATATTTATGGCACTTGTATTATCACATAAAATATTTATAGGTTTTGAAATCTTCATCTTAAAACCTTCCAAAATGTGCCTCATCCAAATAGCCTATGTGCAATTCATATAAGCTGCAACATACTCAGCTTCAACAGTAGATTGTGAAGTACAACTCTATTTTTTATTACTTCATGAAACAAGCTTTCCTCCAAGAAAAATGCTCCACTAGTTATGCTTTTCCAGTCATCAACATTTGTGTATTCCTTCAAATCAAAGTTTCCTCCACATGGATACCATAATCCATAGTCAACAGTACCTTTCAGATATCTAAAAATTCTCTTGGTTTCTATCAGATGTGTTTCTTGAGGATTCTTTTGGAATCTAGAAACTATGTTGACCACATGGGCTATATCAGGTCTATTGTGAACAACATAGTGTAATTTTCCAATCATTGACCTACATTCCTTCTCACCAACAAACTTAGATTCATCTTCCTTAGACAACTTGCAACCTATAACCATTAGTGTCCCAACTGGTTTACAGTCACTCACTCCAAATGTCTTCAAGACCTCTTTCACATACTTAGACTGTGTAATGAAAATACCATTCTTCATTTGCTGTATCCAGAAGCCTATGAATTTTTTTATTTCCCCTACTAAAGAGATTTCAAAATCATTTTTTATTTCATCTACAAAACTATTTCTCATGACATGATTACCTCTAAATATGATATCATCAACAAATACTTCACTGGTCATTATTTCATCTCCTTCAGACTTGAGATATATTTTACTATCATCACTGGTTCTCAGAAAGCCTATCTTCATCATATGTGTATGAAGCCTTTCATACCATGCTCTAGGTGCCTAATTTAATCCATACAAAGCCTTATGCAATCTGCATATCATGTCTTTCTCATCAATCAAAGCATAACCATCTAGCTTCTCTATTTATACTTCTTCTTCCAATATCCCATTAAAAAATGTAGACTTAACATCCATATGGTATACCTTGAACTTCTTATGGGCTGCAAATGCAAGTAAAGTTCTGACACCTTCCAGTCTTGCTACTGGTGCAAAAGTTTTGTCATAATATTCTCCTTCTTCTTACGCATAACCCTTGCAAACCATCCTTGCCTTGTTGTGAACTACAACACCATCTTCTTTCAATTTGTTCCTATATACCCATTTAGTACCCATAACATTCTTATTTACTAGTTGGGGTACTAGGGTCCAAGCGTTGTTCTTCTCAATTTGATCCAATTCCTCCTGCATAGCTTTAACCCAATGATCATCACCAAATGCTTCCTTAGCAGTTCTTAGTTCAATGGTGGAGATCACGCAATAATTTTCTCCAATTCTTCTTCTGGTTAGTACTCTAGCATCCTTGTCCCCAATAATTTGTTTAGGATTGTGATTCAGTCTCACATATTTAGGAATAACATGATCATTATATTTAGGTTCAACTTCTTCATTATCAACATCATTTTCTGATTCATCTATTCTGATTGAACAAGTACATCAGAATTTTCTTTTTTGGTTTCATATTTCACAATTTATGGTTCCAAAAAAAAATCCAAGGATCTTCATTCTTTTTCTTTGAATTGGTTCCTTCTGATTCTTCAGGAAATTCATCCACTCAAACAAAAAAATTGTCAACAATTCTTCGTGTCTGGTTGTTAAAACATTTGTAGGCCTTACTCTTGGTGGAATAGCCAAGAAATATACATTCATCACTCTTAGCCTCAAATTTGCTAATGTAATCACCTCTCTTAATAAAACATTTGCTTCCAAATATCTCAAAATAGATAACATTAGGTGATCTTCCATACCTATATTCATAAGAAGTCTTGTCCTTACCTCTTTTCACCAGAACCTGGTTCATAGTGTAGACAGATGTGTTGACAACTTCTCTCCAAAAGGTTTTTGGTACACCTCCTTGTATCAACATTGTCCTAGCAGCTTCAACAACTAACTGGTTGTTCCTCTTTGCGATACCATTATGTTGTGGTGTCCTTGGTGCAGAAAGCTTCCATTTGATACCATTCTCTTCATAATACCTAGTAAATTCCTCAGAAGTAAATTCACCGCCTTGATCGGTCCTCAAACATTTTATCTTCTTACTGCTCTCTTCCTCAGCTAAGGCCTTGAATGCATTGAACTTACCAAAATCTTCAGTCTTATCTTTCAAGAATGTGACCCACATCATCCTTGAGAAATAATCAGTGAGAATCATGAAATATTAGTCACCTTGAATGGTTTTTGTTCTTATTGGTCCACAAAGATCTATATGAACCAAATCTAACAAATGTTGTGCTGAAAAATATTTTCTCTTGAAAGTTGAAGAAGTCATCTTCCCTAACTGACATTCTTTGCAAAGAGCATTAACCAGTTTGTCTAGCTAAGGCAAACCTCTCAGTGTCTTGGACTTACTCACTTTAATAATTTTATAAAAGTTTATATGATAAAATGTCCTATGCCAAAGCCAACAATCATCTATTTATGCAATAAAATAGTTGCTAACTTTAGAATTAAGGTGAAATAGGTTACCTTTAGTTTTCTTCCTGGTTGTAATCAATTCACCTTTATTGTCAAAGATTTTGCACATATCATTTTTAAACTCCAATGGGTATCGTTTGTCATTGAGTTGTGCCACACTCAAAAGATTGTTGTTTAGACCTTCAACCCAGTATACATCATATGCACTACTCTTCCCATTAAGTGAAATAACTCCCTTACCTTTTGTTGGTGCCCAAAACCACAGATTGGGAAACCAAAGACTTGCCTAATCCTCAATTGATCCAATCAGCCTTGGCCAATGAATAGGAATGGTCAAAGATCAAATTCCTTTGCACTTTAGGCTCCACTAAACCTAGGTGGGTGTACCTTACACTCTCAAGCACAAAAGAGGTTTGTTTTGAGTGGATTTAAACTATGGGAATTAGTCACAACATGAAATTAGACACAATGATCTGAATATAAAAACATGAAATCTTGTATATTAACTTCTGGAATAAGAATGTACACAAAAAATGCACTTACAAATACTCCAATACATTCAGTTTGCACATAACAAACTTCTCATTCCTATTAGACCTTTCTAAAACATAACACTTACAGCCCAACCAACAGCCAAATTGTCTAATTTTTTTATCATACAAAAATGACTCATTACATATATGTGACCCAAAGGATTTGAATGAAAGTACACACCCTTTCATCTTGCCAAGCTAAACTTAACTAAAACCTAACACCTAATTGCTTAACTAATAGACATAAAATATAAAAAAAGTTAGTTCTGGTCATCCAGTATTGTATCACACTCTTTAATATGCTCTAGATATTTGTTGTTCTTGTGAGTGTTGGTTTTGAATACAGTATCTCTGAAGGTGATCTCCATGGTAACCAATCTCTCCATCTACTCACCTATCTCCTCCATATCCACAACATCTGCTCGGACAACATTAAGGGATGTGTTAAGTACATTTTGGCATTCTAAAATCCAAATCTCTTTGTCCTTTAGCTTCTTTGCACCATCCATAATATTTGGTAACCCATACCTAACAATATCCTTGCAATCTGTAACTTCTTGCTTAATGTCCACACCAAACCCTTTGTGTTTATTTAACCTTCTTTGGATCTTCTCAACGATTTTCTCATCTGCACTCTTATCTTTCAAAAATTCCTTCAACCTATTCAAAGTTCTTTTATGAGAAGCCATATTATACAAGGTCTTCTGACAGTTTGTCCAAAATTATTTGAGAACTTCCAACAAATGTTCAAACTTGTTTGTTAACAAAACACAAGCAGCATCTACCTTGTTAGTCCTGATTTGCCTCTTTAACTTAATGTTTTCATTCATTTGGTCATCATATTTCTTCTTCCATTGAACACCAGTATCAGCTATCTATGGTACTTCATGACCACAACTTCTAAACAGGTCTTCATATAAATTTTTATATTTTTGACCCTCTTTTAGCACCCACTGCATTTGGGCCTTATTCAGTTTTACAATGTCAATCCCCAAATCTATGGTGACAATTGGATTAACCTCTCCCACTTTCAGCTTCATCATGTGCCCAAATTCCTTATCTACATCTGTGATCTTGGGTCTTTTATTTGGAGGGTATAAGGCCCAAAGCAACATTTCCTCTTCATTTGGATAATACCTTGATCCAATAAAAATGTCATCAACACCTCGTATGTCTAATTTTACATCCTTTCTGTCAGAATGCAACAAGCTATCAAAAATAAAATAGACACTTAAGTCCCATCCTGGGAACAAAAGGATGCCTGCCTCACTGAGAAGTTGTCTCCCTCTCTATGGTGTCATTGTGGCCACTTCTACATCAATATCTTCTTTTAATTTTTTAAGTATCTCTGCTTCATTTTCTTGGGTAACATTTAGGATGTTCTCTCTCAATTGTTTCCCTTTGTAATGGTCCAAAAATGACTTTAACTCTTTAGACTGTACAAAAACCTCATATGCAACAAAAGTTGCATTCTCTTCAAGTCTTACATCTGCATTGGCATTTATTCTCACCATGATTTGCTCCTGGCTTTCTGCTACTTGTTCTAATTGAGGCACATGGAGGGTTGATACAACTGCATTCTCATTAGACCCACTCTCAGAATCTCCTTCTTCTCTTAGTTCTTGAAGCCTCTGCTTCCGCTCTTCTAATTTTTGGTTTAATTCCTCTAAGTGTGTAGCAGCCTCATCTCATTCCTTATTTCTAAATAAATATTCAACCTCCATGAGTATATGCAAATACTCTCCTAGATTCTGGCTCTTCCTATAGTGGTGGATATACCCCTCTAGATCATAAATTTTTTGAGCCTAGTGTCCATTTGGGTATACTCTTCTTCCAAGTATGTAAAGGATAGGGGCATGTAAGGCTCATAAGACATACTGAAAACCTCTTGAATAGACCCCGTAGATATCCAGAAGAATGGACCCCAATTAGGCAATTGAATGCATATTTTTTCATTGTTGTACTTCTTGGTAAGAAATTCCAATAATCTGAGATTCAAAAAAATATTTGGGACCACCAGTCTGCCCAAATTTGTCATCCAAGGGTTCGACAATGGCATCTCCTTATTCTACCTTAGATAGTGATATAGAAATAATTTGTGGCCCCTTATGGTTGTCCAGATATCTCCAACCTCTTTGTACTTGTCTTCCAATTAATCCTCGGGTGGAAAATAGGTTTTAGACCTCCTCGACTTAGTACCAGTTGACTCCATTTGGTCAATCATGTCCTGGTTCAGTTTTTGCTTTTGCACACCCTCTACAAAGTTCCTCTTTTTTGATTTAGCAGACTCTTTGTCTAAAATCTCTATCTTTCCTTTTCCCTTGTGAATTAGAATCCTCCATGATTAAGTGCTTGAAATTTCAAATTACTCATGCTTCTAGTCTCCAACTCCAATGTTGATGGCTGAAAACACTGTGAATAATTCTAGCACGAAAACTCTTTCTTTATGTTGGATATGTAGCGACTAGAGTTTGTAACAATCATAAACTCATTAGATTTTCTTTGTCTGGATCCAATCCATTTGATCATAAGGATTAAAAAATGGCTATCATATCAGATATTCCAACGGCTAATCGGTGTAATCCTACGCAATAATTCAGCTACTTGGCACCACCCATATTTTGCGTTCCTTCAATCAATTTTTTGTCTTTTTGATCAGCATAGGTCACTCTGACTAGTCAATCAGATCTCACCTCGACCATTTCCCTTTCTTCCTCAAGGCTTGGCTTATCTCGATGGATCCACTTTTCCTTTCTATTAGTCAACTTTGCTTTATGTTAGATCAGGGTATGTTTCTTTGATGAAACCTCCTTGTATTTATCCCTCAAGTCACTCCATCAGGCTTCAGAATGAATCACTTAATACTTAACTTGATGGTCCCATGACATCTAAATTTCTTTTTGATTGGTGTTACTTTCCTTGATTTCTTCATCGGGCATCAACATAGCATATTTTCCTTGCTTTCGATGGTTATAGTTTCCCTGATAGATCCACCCTCAATGGCATTCTTCCCATCGGGCCTCGACACAATTTTGAAAATGCTACCCAATAAAGTATGTTATCCTAATGAGTCTTTTAATTCAATCCACACCTTACTCTCCTTATCGGGTTACTTTGGTCTATCAGCATAGGTTTTCCCGATGTGATCTCTTCATGCTCGACTCCCTCATTAGGTATCAGGATGACTCAAAATACAGCTCCCCGATGATGTATGTTATCCTGATGAGTCTTGCTCCTCTTTTTGCTTGGTACCGCTCTATCAGAGAAACTCTCTGATATAGTCCCCTTCTCTACTTGGTCTATCGAGTATCGAGGTAACATAAAATTAAGACCTCCTAATGACTTGATGTCATCTCTATAAATACATTACTCCATCAGTTGTCGACAAGAGCTCCACTGATAACCCCATCGGGTATCAGGATAACATTTTTATTTCATTCCCAATAATGTATGATACTCCATGGACTCCGAATTCTTATCATATCATCATTGTAACTCTCCCCGATAGACTTCCACTCAATATTACTTCCTCCCATCACTCATGCTTTAGAAAACACCATCGGCATGAGTTACTCTGATCACCACACTTTGTTCTCCTTGGGCGATCTCATTTGGGTAACTTATGCCGATGAGCAAAATTTTGCATTTTTTACAAAAAGGAGCCCTTCTCCGTGGATGCAACTTTTAATAACCATACTGAAAGGTTTCTCCCACATCATTGACATCTCTATACATGTTCACAACCCTGCTCTATGTTGATCTTCCAAAATTTCTTCTGCAATGAAACTAATTGTGAAGATGAGGATTGTCAGAATGCCATCATACTTAACATTTCCCTTGAATATGCCCAAGTGATTCTTTTTCATGAAGACACTACAACCTATCACCTGCACATACAATCCAACAATAAATGCTCTTATGATGAAACTATATGCAAAAAAAATTCATATATAGCACACAAATGTTTTGCAAAAATATGTGGTAACAGTGGCTCTTTCTGGGGATGTATGTTCTTTTTAAGGACATAGCAAGATCTTAGCTATCTTTGGAAAGAAGACCAAAATACAAAATTGAAAACACATAACAGAAAACAAAAGGAAAACCATATTACTATGATATAGGAAATGCTCCCTTATTATCAAGAGGAGAAATGTTTGAGGTATTGAGCATGGATTGGAAATTCTAGCACTTCGCCATCAGTATCCTGCAAGTAATATGAGTTTTCTCCACCTTTATCCAAGATGATATAGGTTTCTAGCCAAAGTGCATCAAATTTTCCATGTTTTCGTTTGTCTTGGTCCATGGCGTTCCATTTAAATACCCAATCTCCTTCTTCAAATGTTCTGTCACTAGACTTTTTATCATGTAAAGCCTTAACCATCTGTTGCCTCTGAATGTTTCTTTCATGAGCCTCTTTTCTATAATCATCCAACTCAGACAACTACATCAACCTATCCCCCATGAAGTTTACTTCCTATGAACACTCCTCTATAACAAACTTATAAACTGGAAGAAAATTATTCAAGGGTAATCTTGCTTCTTTGCCATAGCAAATCGTGTGGACTTATTGACTATTACTATATCAGCCCATACTGCTAGGATCAATTTTGAATCCCAAGCTCTTTTATTATTACCAACATCCTTTTAATAATCTTCAACAAGTTCTTATTACCTAATTTTTCTTGTCCATTTCCTAGGGGATGGTAGGGTGATGAATAGGACAAAGTGATGCCATAATTTTCACAGAAATCAAAGAACTCCTTAGATCTGAAACACATCCCATTTTCCACCATAATCTTCTGAGGTACTCCAAATATGGTCTGAATGTTTTCCAAGAGAAACTTTGTCACAACTTTTCTTGTAGCCTGTCTTGTGGGAATGGCTTCAACCCACTTACTGAAATAATCAATAGCCCACGACTAGATTTGTTTGATATTTCCCCTATGAAGTCAATACCCCACATCTAGAATAGTTCTTCTGTATGCATGGGTCTGAGAGGAATAGCTCCATTATACTTAAGCTTTCCTGAAGTTTTTTGACATGCTTCACATTTTCTGATATAGGCATGACAATCCTTGATAACTTGGGGACAATAATAACTAGCATTGAGAATTTTATGAGCAGTGGTTTTGGCTGAGAAATGGCCTCCACATACACCTTCATGTAAGTCTTTTAAAACAACATATACTTGATACTCATATAGACATAATAAGAGAATACCATCTCTATTTTTCTAGTATAAATCTCCTTTAAGTAATACATACCTAGATGTTTGAAGCTTTAATGTTCTTTTATGACTATCATTTAAACTATCAGGACACTACATATATTTCAAGTAATAAACAACATTTGTATACCAAAGACACCTTTCAATGCTCATTTGTGCATCTTCCAACTCTATCTGATTTACCTATGCTGCTTCAAGATTGGATTCTGCCATCAATTTTGCTAAACCCTGACCCCTCACCAACTTTGTGATCTGTATATCAATATTGAATTCTTGGATTTGGTTTATCCATCTGCATCACCTTCCAGTAGTCTCTGATTGTCTGAAGATGTCTTTAACAACAACATTTGGTACATATATAATGACAATGACACCAACCAAACAGGGTCCGAAAGACTTTATAGCTTTCACAAGAGCATAAGCTTGTTTTTCATTTAAATCATAGTTTAACTCAGATGCTTGCAATGTTTTGCTAAAGAATGCCATTGGTTGTTCAAGACCCTCATCATTCTTATGTAACATGACAACAACAGTAGTATGGAATGAAGCAAATGAAAACACTTGGAAAGGCTTAGAGAAATCAGGGGACTTTAATATAGGGGCTTCCTTGATGGCTCTTTTGATATTTCCAAAAGCTTCAAGAGATTCATTAGTCCACTTTATTTCAGCACCTTTTTTCAACATTTTAGCAATAGGTTTTACAATTTCAGAGAAGTTTGAAAAAAATCTTATTACAAAGTTAATTTGACCAAAAAAAAGATTGAATTGCCTTAACTGTTTTGGGGATTTGAATCTTATCAATAGCAACAATTCTTTCTGGATCAATTCTCACACCATCTTTTGAAACAATATGACCTAACAGTTTCCCTTCAGTAACTCCAAAATGACATTTTTTGGGATTTAAAGATATGCCATATTCTAATGCTCTAATAAAGACTTTTCCTAGGTCATTACAATGATCTTTTGCCTTTTTAGAATAAGCGGTCATATCATCCTGGTAAACTACCAAGATATAATCAATTAGCCCCTCAAAGGCTACATCCATAGCCCTTTGGAATGTAGCTCCTGTATTTGTCAATCCAAAAGGCATCCTAGCATAGACATAGGTGCCCTAAGGTGTGGTGAAAGTAGTTTTGAACTTTTCTTCTTCCCTAACTTTGACTTGATTATAGTCGGAGAAGCCATCCATCATAGATAACAATTCATTTCTAGTGAATTTCTGCAAAAGAGCCTCCATGTTAGGTAAAGCATAATTATCTTTTAAAGATGAAACATTTAAATTCCTAAAGTCCACACACAATCTGATATCACCATTCTTTTTTCTGACTGGGACCAAATTGGACACCCATGTTGAGTGCCTTATGGGCTCAATAATACCAGCATTCCTCATTTTCATCAACTCTTCCTTCATCTTGGGAGCCAAATTAGTGTTTATTGGCCTTTGCTTCTTTCTGAAAGGCTTTGCATTAGGCTTCAAAGGTATCTCATGCTGGAACAAGTCTTCCCTGTATGCTTTAAGGTCATCATATGACCAAGCAAAGGCATGTCTGTACTTCCTTAGCAAATTAATCAATACTGTTCGGATTTTTGGTGTGATCTTTTTTCCAATATATACTTCTCTTGGATTGCTTTCACTTCCCAAGTTTATTTTTTCAACATAATCACATCCTCCTGAATTAGGTCTAAAACTTGTTATATCTTTATCATCAAACATTCTTTCAAGCTCTATCAATCCCTTTGGGATTTTATTTGTTTTCAGCTGCAACACCTCTTGCCCAAGTGTAGTCTACTTGCCATCCTTGTCCTCCACAAGTCCATTCCAATCAATCCGCTGGTGCTCATACCAATTCTCACAAAATAAAAACTTTACCAAATCCCTGTCATCATCAAATACTTGCCAACTCTTTATATTGTCAGGGACTAATGGTCTGGTCTTGATTTCTACTTGGGCAATATCATCAAAAGGGATATCATTATGTTTGATCGCCAGGTTAGACATGAAGTGTGCCAAAATATCATTGGACCTTTCAATCCAATTGATGGAGAAAGCATCAAAGAGTTCAATGTAATCCTAAACCTCGTTTCCTAGCTTCTTAATTTTGCATTTTTTGTAGCAAATTTGCCTCTAACTTGTGAAACAACTAGTTCTGAATCACCATAAACTATTAATAACTTAATGCCATGTTTGTTTGTTATTTTAAGTCCTAATAAGAGGGCTTCATATTCAGAAATATTATTAGTACACTCAAAAGCGAACAAGAAAGAGTATTTAAAAGATTTTCCATTAGGTGAAATAAATACAACTCCTGCTCCATTTCCATCCTTACTGCAGGCACCATCAAAATACAATTTCCAAATTAAATTTTCATTTTGTTTAACCATTTCTATAATTTCATCAACTTTTAAAGCTTTAGAAATACTTACCTGAAAGTTGTCCATATTTGAGTGGCAAAAGCAAGTCAATTCATCAGGATCAACTTCTTCTATGAGGTAGGGAGTTCTTGGTTCTCTGTTTATCCTCACCTCTATCCCTTTCACTAGAATAGTGGCATATGCCAAGTCAAGTTGGACATGTCCACCCACCAAGTTGGACCACTATCTGGACAACAACATCCCATAGTTTGTAGGCACTTGTGCAACTATGATATATGTCTTGTATGTAGTGTCTAGGCAGGCTAGGAATCTGAACTCAACATCCTTCATAATTCTAACTATAGGAACTGACCTATTGTCCATGGCATAGCACTTACCATAAGGTGTATCAACATGCATTCCCAATTCTTTCATGATGTCCTCTGGCATGATATTTACTGTTGCTCCTGAATCTATCATGCAATTCTTTAGAATTTTTGTGTTTATCAACAATGTTAGATAAAAATGATCCACCTGTGTGAGATTTTTGGCAATAGACATGCCAAGATACACCATAGGAGGATCTTATTTTGATTTAGGATCTTCCCTACTTACTTCTCCAACATTAGATATAATTTTCAATGTCTCATTCTTGTAGTCTGGGAATTTTATTACCTCTTTCAAAGGCATAGATATCTTTACTTGAGACAATGCCTGGGACATGAATGAATTACTATTTGAAGTGGGCCTACTTATTTGCTTCTTCTCCATAGGCTTAATTAGTTTTGGCATTTCTTCTTTCTTGGCCTGTCCTAGTACTGCTTCATTTCCCTTTTTGGCATTTGCATCTTTGCTTTTGAAACTGATGTCTTTATTCCCATATAGTTTTTTAAATTTGGCAAACACACTTGCTGGCTTTCCCTGGTCATTATTTACATTCCTAATTCTCAGCGGATAATTGCTATTTACTTGTTCTACCACTGCAATAATGAAGGCTTTCTTTTATTTGTTAGTTAAGTTCCTTAATGAAGGCATTGTATCATCTTGAAACAATCTTCTCAAAGTTGGAGTGTCTTCATCATCATTATCTGAAAAGACCTGTTGTATACTGTAATGCTGATTTTCTCTCATTTGTTGCACATCAAAAAACTGCTTCCCTCAGATGAGTCTTCATCCCTTCCCTAATATGAATCAGATGAAAGAACATTTACAGGGTTCACGATCCTCATTATGATTTTCCTCCTCTATCAAACCTTGGTTAATCATGCACTATTCTGCAACATGAGGTAGATTACAAACATCATGCCATGGATATTCATCTACAAAATTTATGGCCCTCTTCAGTGGATCGGGAGTTTCTTTGCTTACATTAGGCTTCACTGGCTTCCCATCCTTCCAGTTTGTGTTATATGGCATATCATATAGTCTCAGTCTATTGTAATTCATTTCCTTATTGTTTCTATATGGTGGATTTTCATTAGGATCTTGTTTACCCTTTAGGTCCTTAAGCATGTCCATGATATGAGTAAGTTCATCTTTCTTGGGAACCTTTGAGTTGTACAACTTCGAATCATCTCTCTTGGCAACCTTCCCAACAACTTTATTGTTATTTTCAATGGTAGCAATTGTCTTGAATGCTTGTTGTAGAGTAGCAGGTTTATGAGACAAAATATCATAATGGGTTTTGCTATCAAAAGTAGTCAAATAAAAGTTAATCAAAAATGAATCAACAGGCCTAACATCTCTAGGTATTCTATTTAGTACTTTATTAAATCTTTTATTAAACTTAGTGACTAATTCATTTTGATTCTTCTTTATACTTGTTAATTCATGGGATGCAAATGAAGGATCATTGTGATCTCCAAATTCTTCCAAGAACAATGTTACAAATTCTTGCCAGCTGCCAATACATCCATCGGGAAGGCTTCTATACCATTGTCCTACATCTTCTATCAAAGATTGAACAAACAATTTCATGAATACATCTTCATGACGAACCTCAAATTCTTCAATGGTATTTTTTACATTAACTACATGATATTCTGTTGAATCAATTCCATTTCCTAAGAATTTAGGGATGGGTAATCTTAAATCATTAGTGATCTGATTTGGATAACCAACAATGCCAATGAAATCCAATTGTCTATATCTTTCAATGATCATAGACCATCTACCAACCTGATTGTTATTTTGATTGTTCATATTTCCTCTATTGAATCCACCATTCTTGCCATAATTACCATTGTTCTCATTGTCTCCACCACCATTATTGTTGCCATTATTTCCATTATTACCTCCATTGCCATTATTGTTGTTTCTATCTCCACCATTACCATTTCCATAATTACCATTGTTACATCTATTATTTCCATTATTTTGGTTGCTTCCATACCCATTACTTCCTCTATTATTACTTATATTGTTAACCCTATTATTTTTAATCTAGATCCCATCATTTCCCCCATTTGCATTCCTTCTTTCATTGTTTTGGCTATTTCTTTTCCTTTATTCACTTTTATCCCTATGCACATCCCTCCATCTTCTACTTCCATTTAATAACAGGTTATCAAAAGTTACAAAAGGCTGCTCTATTTTTCTCATATGAGGGGGACTATATTTAGGAGTTGCTGGCCTACTTCCCTCACCTTTACTTTCATCTTCTATCCTTTCTGACCTAGGGCTTTGAATTGTATCTCTTTTTTAATCCCAACTTTTGTAACACCCAATCTGGTTGTCTCCTAATACCCTTTTCCATTTTGGATTCATCTCCATTTAAGTCAGCCATTTTAAGTATGATTTCATCCCACTACCTCTCCTCCTGTTCCTCAATAGTTAGGGTTTCATAATGGCCACCATTATTATCCTTTTCATTTAAGGAATAGAAAGGATTTTCCTCCATATTTTCAAATTTATCAACCGATGAAGAGCCATCCTCTCTACTAGGAAACTTCTTATAACCTCCAAATGCCATTATTGGTGTTGATTTATTTCCTTTGTATCTTTTCTTTGGACTCAACTATTGGCATATGTGCAGAGCTTGATGACATAATGATATTGTATTTTGTCATTGATGTCAATATACTGAAGTATGAACCGGTATATTGAAGTAAGCAACCTGGCAAGTGAACTAGTATGATGATACAAGTAAAATGGTATGATAGTACAAGTGAAGTGGTATGATGAAGTGTGAACTGGTATGATTCAATCAATTGGTATATGCAGAAAGTGAACTGGTATATGGAAAGTTTGTATCAGGGTTTCTGGTTGATGCATGCCAAGTCTGTGTGATTCGACCAATGACATCTTGCGATGGGTTAGCATTGAAATAAAGATCAAATCATGTTGCCACGTCAGCCTTGTGCACATGAAGGATTTTCTTAAGGATCTTGCATGAAGAAGATTGATACTATCTACCTCGGGAATGTGCGAAGTCTCTATAAATGGTGGAGAGCGCATGATGGGTTACCAACTTCTAGAAGCAGCAAAGAACAAACAATGGAGAATGTCTTGAGATCTATTCAAGACTCTTTTATTCAATGCAATGTGTTTGAATGGTCAAGATTGGACTGACTGTATTGATAACTTAAATGTTTAGGGTTTAGGGTTTATGCTACTAACCTATCTATTTCCTATAAGGTCGATGATGATTTGCATTGTGAGGTTGTTGGCAAATGTTATGTGTGTATCCAAGTAAAGAGATACTTGATTCTTGCCAGACCAGAGAAGTATGTTGATACTTGCAGAGTGTGATTGCAAAAGTAAAGGAACTAAAATGGATCTGTCTTGGCATTGAGTGTTGTTATCAAATTAGTGTATTACCTATTGACTTCTGACCATTTCAGCAGTTGGAAAATCCCTTAACCGGGTAGCTTTAAAAGGCTTTTTGTAAATCCTTTAACAAGGTGACTCAAATTCATTGAGTTCTTCAAATCCTCTTCCGAGGTAACCTTTAGCAGGGTTCTAACCTTTAACCGGGTATTTAGCCATGCCTTAACCGGGTGATCCCTAGCAGAATCAGTTCCTAGCAGAACCTATTCTAAAGTCCTTAATCGAATTAGGCTCCTAACAGAGCAGACTTCAGAAGAGTTCAAAGAACAACTTGTGGGTGTAGACATATAAAAATGACCATATTCCCAAATGAATATTTTATGTTCATTTCTCTATTTAATTAAATCCAATTTAATTAAATTACTTGTATTCCTCTATTTAATTAAGTAAATTACTCAATTAAATTCACTATACCCATTTAATGAATAAAACATTTTATTCAATTAAATCCCTTCTATCCACTTTTAATTAAATTCAAATTTAATTAAATAGTTATCCTAAATTGAATAAATCTAATTTATTTAATTTCCCCAAATTGCGACCAAATTGAATTAAATTAACTTTATTTCAATTAAATCCTATTATCCCTCCATCCACTTGCAAAATCCTACATCTCCCACTTGCTTCTTAAACCCTATTCCTAACCCCCCCTTCTAGACTCTTCTAATCGCTTCTAATTAACCTAACCCATCTTCTAAACTTTGTCACATCCCTAAACAAAGGGAAGTCACTTCTCAAAACCTCAAAGTCTTCAATAACCATTAAAGGCTTCAAGTCTTCAACCACTTAATTTTCCAAAGTCTCCCAAACCATTAATGGTTAATTCAACCCTCTTACATGGTTAGAGACTTTTTGCCTAACTTAACCTTCATCCAACCCAAAGGTCTCATCAAGCCTTTAATGCTTTGACCATGATTATCTCTTAATCATTTGCACAAGGGTTTATCCTTGGATTAACTCTTAATCCAATGGGTAAGCCTAACTTAAGCTTAACCCTTATCTCTAGATAACCATGAGGTCTTCTCAGGCATTTAATGCCTCCAACCCCTTCTCTCAACCCAACCCTATGTTGACATTTGTCACCATTTCATTGGTGCAAATTGCAAACATGGATTCCCAACTTTCAAACTCAACCCTTGATCAACTCTTTCAATCCTGACCATCCATTGCCCTATTTTTTCTATAAATAGAGCTCTCATTCCTCCATTTCCTCATAAATCCAAGTTTGCAGTATCACACTTATGCTCAAATACATTCAAGCTTTCATATATCATTTTTTATGCTCATCATTTTGGCCTCTCTTTAACTAGGAATTAGTCTAAATATGCATGTTTAGAATACTTTCTATTATCATTAGCTTAAATCATTGAACTAATATATCATGTTAGGATAGTATTTATACTAACCTTGTCATCTTATAGTTAGTTTATTGCATTTCTAGAATCATGCATAGCTTAGGATGCATCTCATATTAAAACCAACAAAAAACATCCCTCGTTCTTGCATTTGACATCCCTAAACCATTTTTCTCAGTGATCTGAGAGCAAAAACATTGGTTTGAGGGACCGTGTAAGATAGAGAACCATGGGACCAACCTTGGGAAGCTGAGTGATACTTCATTACTCCATAGCTTGCACCAAGAAGTCCTGTGGGTGTGTGAGCAAGGCTCCATAGAGCTCCATTTTTCACATATTGAGTTCTATCGACCTGCTTTTTCCGCATACATTTATGGCGCCCACCGTGGAGCTAGACCCCATATATCAAATCAGTTTTTGAATTTAACCACTTTTGCAGGCACGCGACAAAAATGAATTAGCGCATTAAGTTAACTGTTTATCATATCTAGTTAACAGCCTAGCGCATTTGGTTTACTGTTCAGCGCGTGGAGTCCATCATCTAGCACGTAAAGTCCATTTATTAGCGCATAGGATTACCAATTTTTCCTGTAGGTTTTAGCGCGGGAGAAAAATAGAGCAGCACTTTCGCGCACAGAGTAGCACATCCCAAAAATAGTGTAGCGTGTTGAAACCTTATTTTAGCGCATCACTGTTATATTGTAGCGCATACAGTTTGTTCTATAGCGCATCACAAATAGAAAAGAAAAAAAACTAATTTATAATAGAAACTAAAATTGAGACTTGTGGAAGTCCATGGAATTTGTCTTTTTGCTAACAAATTGACTAGTTTTTTGCAGGTTACTAATAGTTGACTGCAGGTTTCGAATCCATTTTTATTTAGGCTAGAGTTAAAATAGTTTAAATTTTTACTAACTTTTCTAAGTTGGGAAAAAGTTCAAATTTCTTTCTTTTCTTGCTTAAATAAAATTGAACTCACTTTTTATTTTGGGCAAGTAAAACGAACAACAAATCAAAACCTTTTCTTTCTTTCCTAGGAGAAAATTTCTCAATTTGGGCTCTAAAAAGAACAACACAAAATTTTATTTTTCGCAAAAATAGAGCTTAAAAAGAACCTCACCATCCTTTGGTGCATAAAAGGATCCACTTTCATTTTTTCCAAGGAAAGAACCGCACCACAAAAGTTTTGTTACAATTAAAGAGGGAAGTGATTCCCCTTTTGTTTACCGATTTTTATTTGTTGACCAAATCGAACCTTTTGCTTTGTTGATGTGGTTATTTCCTTAGATTAAATAATCATTGCTTTGGGGAAGTAAAATTAAACACCATGCTTTTCTTGGAGCGACATCTCCCAGTAGAGATTAGAAAATCACTGAATTGAAGGTTTAAAAAGAATTTGTGATTGCCTTGAATCGAAAGAGGAAGGTATATGCTCTCTCCTTAACTAGGTGATCCAAAAAACCAGACCTCTCTTAAAAAGATTTTTTTCCTTCAAAAGCATGTTACATCCTTTAGCAGGCCTGCCTTCCCGAGGAGTTGAAATCAACTCTTAAAGTCGTTTATGGCCAGTGTGAAGGGAATGACCTAAGTGGGAAACGACTTTGATGCCAAGTATTCCAACCCACTATAATCAAAAGTGGAAAGTGATGAAAGTTCTTTTCAACAGTTGCGCGCAGTGATTAGCCTTCCCCCAGTATCCTTGAGATACATAAAGCCTTTGTTCTAAAGGTTGGGAAGCCTCCTAAGGGAGTTTATCACTGACGACCAAACAGGAAGCCTGATTACAAACCATAAAAATAGAAGCTTTGAACCGAGTCAGTAACCAGACATTTATAACATCATAGTGCAAGGGTGGGGAAGAATCCGCCCCCAAGATTACTCACCATATATCTCCCAAGATAACTACTCAACTGTGAAGTGATTCACTCTGAGTTAATTTCTGGCAAAAGGCAAAAAAATGGGCACCCTCTAGGGGGTGACATGGTTGTTTGAGCTGACACAGTATCAAGACTAGTGGGCTATGATGTTATTTATGACTTTTGAATAAAGAGTCTTTTTGAAGTGTATTATTCGTATCTAAACCTGTTAAAACATTGGGGATTTGAACACATCCTCGCAGAACATACATTTTTTGTTAGATTAGGCAAAATGGTTGTACTTTTTGTGCCATGCTTGCATTTACTACTTCAAAAAATCATCCATCAAACCAAAAAATTTCACAACAAAAATTCAAAATTTACAAAAAACCAACCAAAGGAAAAATCAGGGTAGTTTAGCGCATAAGAGCAACTTCTTAGCGCATGAGGTACTTTTGTTAGTGCATCCAACCATCAAGTTAGCGCGTCGGTTCCAAACAATAGCGTTTTATCCCAAAATCAAACCAGTGTCAAAACATTTAGCGCATTAGAAAAAAAGTCTAACGCGTGGAAGCTAAACATTAGCGCATCAGGTTCACAAGTTAGTGCATCACAGGCCTAAGCTAGCACATGAGTTTTTAAACAGGTAGAAAACAATTTTTTTAAACAGTCAAAACTTTAGCGCGTGTTTGGGGGCAGCTTAGCATGTGTGGTCATAATTTTAGCACTTGGAGTAATTTTGGTAGTGCATTTCGTCCCTGTTTTAGCGTGTAATAAAAAAAATATAGACAAAGGGAAAAATAGTGAGGAATTTTAAAAATTTTGAAAATATTTTCAAAAGCCTCTCATTATCAAACAACATTTTTCACCAAAATGGAGTAGCGAAAACAAACCGTTAAAACTATTTCTTGAGCTAAATTTGTGTCAAAACAAACGTTGTAAAAATCCTAAATTGGTCGCACGATAAAACATGTCTATCTTATCATAATCCAGAAACCTCATCATCAGTATCAATAGAATCCTTTACCATCTTACGGATTTCATCTCAAAAACACTTGTTTAAAAAATCTCAAGTTGTCAAATCAAGTCTCCATATCGGGAGGCTTTTATCCATATCATTTGACAAGCTTTGTCGTGAAGGGGCATCTAAACCTTCACTTTGATAGAGTAAGATTTGAAATTTTCCAAACAAGATCAACTGAATCCAAACAAATCAAAGGAAACCATTGATCACTCATGCATGACTAATCTCCATATTCTGAGAAGAAAGAACCTTTATCATAACATCACGTTGAAGAAACAACAACCTAGTTTTTCCAAGTTCATCAAGAGAAATAAGTTTTTATACATCAATTGTCAACTCTTCAAATCTCATCAGGTATTCCTTCATCACATCAAATGTTATATCCAAAAAAAATCCAACGAATTTGACAAAGAGCCCTTAAAAACAAGAGCCTACTGTCAAAAGTCTACTTTTAATCAAATCATAAACCGTGGAGAAAAAATCAATCCTACATTCTTGCCCGATGAGTGTATCACTTATAACACATCTTGACCAGAACCACCCACCCCCGAGCAACATATCAATGAGGATTTTGTCCCCTTCATCACTGAAAGTTTCTACTAAAATGCCTGTTAGTCGCTCTCAAAGAAACCAACAAAGCGAGACACACACAGAGTCTAGTATGAATTGAAGGTTGTCAAATCCTTTTGAAGTTCCACACTTAGAAGAAACTAAAATTTTTGAAGCACTTCTTTAGGAATGTCAGGAAAACCCTTCATTCCAAAAGCTTGTAGAAAGGTTTATGGAAAATGACAAAGAAAAGTATCTGCTCATGCTCACAAGTAAAGGCGTTAAACTTCCTGAAGATTTAGACACAAACATCTTTAGAACCGGATCTCAACAATATGCATATCAAGAACAACAAAGAGAAGAAGAAACTCGTAACTTTGAACAACACATACCTGAGCAACATATTCCAGAACAACATATACCAGAAATGCATATACCTGAGCTAGAAACTCCAGAGCAAAATATACCATTTAACACACCTTTTCAGCTGAGAACTAATACAAGGGAAGAACTTTTCCCTCAGCAAAATAATGCGCCTTTGGTTGCTCTTACTCAACAAATGCAAATGTTACAAAGACAAATACATGACATGCAACAAGGGACAATAGTATGGTACTCTTTAAACAAAATCTATCCTTATCCATTTGACAGAAGATTGAACATGGTGCCTTTTCCTCCAAACTCAGACGTTCCCAAATTTGATAAATATGATGGAAAAAGTGATCCCTAAGATCATGTTCGAGAATTTTGCACAATGAGTCTTGAATTTTCTCATGATGACACCTATCTAATGAGGTTATTCCCAAAAAGCCTAGGAGGGCAAACAATGGAATGGTTATCCAAAATTACACCACCTGTCAGATCATTTGATGAATTGGTTAAGAAATTCATAACTCAATACTCCTATAACATCCAACATGCCATAACCATGCTAGATGTTTGCAACACCAAACACAAGAACAATGAGACATTCATGATATTCCTTCAATGTTGGTGATGTATGGTCTCCAGATATCCTTGAGATATTCCTGAAAAGGAGAAAATGGAAATCTTTATTGACAATTTGAATGGTGAAATGAGTTACAGGCTAAAACTTCAATGCATACCGTCTTTCACTAAATTAATTGAAAATGGCATTCAAGTAGAGGAAGCATGTGTCAAAAAGGGAACACTCAAATTCTACAAGGAAAGAACAAACTCATCAAACTACAATAACCAGGACAACACCAACCTAGACAAATCTCAATTTTGGACTCGAAACAAAAATGAAGGCAACAATGAATCATATGATCCCAAATCTAAGCAACCAGTGCTTGCATTATCTGGAAATCCTCAAAATATGAAAAATCCTAAAAATGCTAATCCAAATGCTAACACATATGCACCAAACACTGATCAAGGACAACTCAACACAAACAACACCAATGATACTCAAAGAAAAAACATGAATCCAAGACCTAACAACAATTCACGCAACAACATGAACAATTTCCAAAAGCATATCTTCACACCATTGGGGCAATCACTAGAATCAGCATTCAGAGAACTTTTGGCAAACAAGATTCTTTCTTTGCCTCCAATCAGCAACTATGAACCCCAAATCAAACCACCTTGGTGGAATGATTCACACTATTGTGATTACCATCATAACAAGGGTCATTGGACGAATGATTGCATGAGATTGAAACACGTGGTACAAGATATGATTGATCGAGGTGACTTAATGGTAGATGGTCTCAAAACAAATGGTGATCATGGAGCCTTTAAAAATCCTCTCCCGAATTACAACAAAGATGGAGCTTCAACCTCGGATGATACACGCGGAGCTCGTATCAACCATATCTACAACAACACCATAAATCACATATCAGCTGAAGATCATCAAGTAAATGTCATCACCATCCGAGATCGGCGTGATCATGAATCTATCAATGTAACAACCCAAACTCAGAAATATGTCTTAAAAGGACATACATCACCTACAACTACCACACCAAAAATCCAATATGACTTAGTTAGCCAGCTACGCAAAACTCCAGCTCAGATATCTATACTAGAATTGTTGAAACTATCACCGAAGCACAAAGACATATTGGAACAAGCACTGTTGGAAACCAATGTACCTCAAAATCTGGATACAAATAGATTTCAAGCCATGGTTGCCCATATGACTGGACCTCATAACCTCACCTTCTCAGAGCATGACAATGCTTCCTTGATTCATCCACATAATACTCCTCTCCATATCGAAGTCATTGTTTGAAAACACCGAGTAAAAAGAGTCTTAATAGATGGAGGAGCCGGACTTAATATATGTACTTTAAAGCTTATCTGTGCATTAGGCTTCTCAGAAGAGTCTATTGATCCCTGCAAGAAGATTACCATAAAGCCATATGATGATGAGGAAAGGTCCTCTAAAGGAGCTATGATATTACCCATTCAAGTAGGACCAGTGCAAAAGGATACAATGTGTTAGGTCTTAGACATAGATCTCACCTACAATATTTTGTTAGGGCGACCCTGGATACATGAAATGCAAGCAGTACCTTCTACATATCACCAGTGTGTCAAATTTCCTTATGATGGACAAGAAATCTCCATATTTGCTGATCACAATCCATTTCAACATTGCAATGCAATGGGGGCAGCCCAAGACAGTTTGGTTCCTCATAATAGAGAAAAGCAGCAATCTTCAACATCAAATCTACAAACAACAAAGCCCAACTCCTTATTTGGAGATTTCAAGAAGCAAATGCAAATCAAAGACCAAGGTATGGGAGAATACTCTTTGGAGCCTTTATGTTTGGCCAAATCGCCAACATCACCTAGATCTCATGGATTGCCTACTACATCAACACATCTGGCCACTCAACCCATCACCAAATTTGATGGTACCTTCATCCATTTGGGTACTCTAGTGCATGAATTAGAAGACAAGGATTTTCTTAGCTGGTTATACAAAGATGAGGAAGAAGGTAACAGAGCAACTGCTCTAGACATTGTTCTACCTACACACCTATATGGAAAAGGATACTTAATCATGCAACAAATGGGATATGATGGTAAAGGACCTATTGTGAAACGCAAAGAAGGAGTCACTGAACCCATAGATCTTCCTTCACAACCCAGTAGAAACAAAGAAGGATTGAGTAGTAAGCTCACTTTCCTATTAAGAAAGTCACCCTGCATAACTGCAAAACCTCAATGGAAAGTAAAGAAGAAGTACAAAGAAGAATCCTAGCAAGAAACACTCTTTGAATCAGCAGAAACAATCCACAAGGGACGGGAATGTCAAGATCAGAAGTTATATCAGGGAAAGCTTCTAAGCCACAAGAAGGCCATATCTATAGCAGTAGCTCATATTCAAACACCAATATCTCAAGAACAAATAATATCATCTCCGGATACCATTATTCCTCCCTGAGGAAGCACAGTCTATGAACAAATACAGAAAGTAGAAGAAGGATCTGACACAGAATCAACAAAAACTATTAAAATGGTATCCATCATCAAAGATTAATTTTCACCATACAACATACCTGTTTATAGCACTGATAGAATATGGGATGATGCCTCAGAGACTGATTCCAATGAATATGAATGGGGTACCTGCTCCAATGCTACTACAGATATCCCTAATGATATTGATTCGATATCCCTTTCTCAAGAAGAACATAACATAGAAGACAGACCTCTTGAATTTGGACCACAGAATATCTATGATGTCAAGGAAAGCGAACAGAAACATTATGAACAAGTCTATGTGGAAGATAATACCATCAAAGACCTCGACGAAATCCTAGACTTCTTTAAAACCAAGAACAATCACAATGAAAACTTTGTCCTAACACTTACAGTAGCAGAACTTGATCTACCTAATGATTCCTTACCGCTTGTCTTTCCTGACCTCATCGACTAGGATGAACCTGAAATCCATGATATACCAATTTTCCCAGATGATGAAACTATTATCCATTACCTATGTATCGTAAATCCATAAACAGGCTCTACCAGTGAACAAAGTAACGATATCTGCCAATCAGGGAGTGCCAAGTTTCTCAGTCGCAAAAATAAACCAAATGAAAGATCTGATGCTGAAAACCAGTCAATGGTAGCTCTAGATCACAAAAAAGTAAAAATAAAGGACACATCTGAGGTTTGAAACCTTTTTAAGGCACCTAATGATGGGAGGCTTGACACTCTTCCTAAGCACTTTCATGAGTGATCACCCATATTGATTGAACCCACTCAATCAATCAACATTGGTACCACAGAAGCAGTCAAAAACATACACCTTGCAGAATCTCTGATAAAGGAAGAGATCAGCATTCATCATTTTCTTTAAAGAGCAACAAATTAACTTTGCTTGGTCATATGCTGATATGCCCAAAGTGGATCCACACTTAATCATGCATCACTTGTCCATCTCTTCAAGAGTTAAACAAGTCAAGCAAAAGCTATGAAAGATGAATCCACAGGTAGCACTCATGGTCAAAATTGAACTAAAGAAACTATTAGATGTCGGATTCATCCGACCCATTGACTATGCAGAATGGATTTCCAACATCATTCCAGTATCAAAACTAGATGGTAGTATCAGAATATGCACTGACTTCAGAGACGTCAACAAAGCTTGTCCAAAAGATGACTTTCCTCTACCCAGTATTGACATAATTGTAGATCTTACAGCAGGGCATGCAATGCTCTCACTAATGGATGTTTTCTCAGGCTATAATCAAATCAAAATAGCCCTAGAGGATCAAGATAAAACCATGTTCACCTATCCTTGGGGAATGTACTATTGGAATGTTATGCCTTTTGGCTTAAAGAATACAGGGGCCACTTATCAAAGAGCAATGACAACAATCTTTCATGACATGATGCACACATTTATGGAAGATTATGTGGATGATTTACTAGCTAAATCCTTCACTAGAGCAGAACATCTTAGCATCCTGACAAAGATCTTTGATCGATTGGAGAAATTCCAAGTCAGACTCAACCCTAAGAAGTGTGTCTTTGGGGTGACATCAGGCAAATTACTAGGCTATAGTCTTAGCTAAAGGTATCGAAGTAGATCCAACAAAGGTACAAGCCATTATGGAAATGCCCCTGTAGATAGGAATCTGGAAATCATCAAAGCAATAGAAACATTAGCCTAGCTCAATCACGAAAACTAAAATGCAGTGATAACAATCCTAAAAAAATTCAATGAAAACATGAAAATAAGACATTCAAAATGAAATCTAAGTAAACCAAATGCAGATGTCTCCTTCATGTGGCTCCATTGTCCTTCTTTCTCCTTCAAATTGATTTGTTTGTGGATCTCACCTACTAGTGCATAAGCATGATGTGAAAGCAAGTAGACAAGATGATAGCGCAAGAATACTAGAAGCATGATTGATTCGACCAGGGACCTTGATTGAAGAAATTCATCCAATTTATACACAAATTGGAGAAAAGACAAGATTAGCATGAATTTGATTCAAATGGAAATTGCAAATCAAGAATGACAAACATGACAAATTATGACAAATTTGCACTTTCTATGCAAAATTGATTGATTGATAATTTTGACAAAATTATGACAAATTTCTATGTCAAAATTGATTGATTGTCAATTATGACAAATTATGACAAATTATGACAAATTGAAATGTCATTCCCATGAAATTAGGAGAAATATAGGAGAAAATTGAAATTAGATGAATTAGAAATTAGGAAATTAGAAATGAGGAAATTAGGAATTAAGAAATTTAGAAAATGAGGAAATTAGGAATTAAGTGAATTAATTAACAATTTTTCATTCATAAATTAATTCTCAAAAAGGGAGGAATTAGTTATCCAATTAAATAAACATTTAATTGTGACACGAAGACTTAGGATAAATAAATAAATTATTTAACCTAGAGGGAGAAATGACAAACAAGGTTAAATGAATAAATCATGAAACCCTAGAAGATGAATTAGAAAATGCAAGAATGACAATTAGGTCTTGACAAAAGATAATTGATGTCGATTCGATTTGATCATGATTTTGACTTGATAAATGATTTGACTAATAAATGCACCAATTGACGAGGAACAATGACTAATTGATCCAAATTGACATGATTGAGAAAGACGATGATCGATGACAAATCACTCGCAAAATTGACGAGATTGACAAGGATGAGGATCGATGACAAAATAGATTGCAAAATGACAAGATTAAAAATGACCACGATCGATGGCAAATCGATCGCATGATGACAAGATTGAAAACAACAACGATCGATGACAAATCAATCACATGATGACAAGATTGAAAATGACAATGATCGATGACAAATCGATCACATGATGACAAGATTGAAAATGACAATGATCAATGACAAATCGATCACAAGATGACAAGATTAATGACAATTTGATCAAAGGACAAGGATCGATGATGAATCAATCACAAGATGACAAGATTGAAAAGAGGACAAAACCCTAATTAGGATTGACGATGTCCAAAATGATGACAAATTGACACGCACATTGATGCGACAGGATAAGATCGATCAAAATCATGACTGAAGATTGTTATCAACAAGACCAAAATCAAAAGCGAGGCAAATGAAGAATGCAGAAGAAAGAATCGATGATCACAAATGATAAAGACCAAGTGCGAATCATAGGAGAAATGTTAATGCGATGCAAAACCCTAAAATAAGGCAATGCGCAAATGTTAAAGTATGATTCCGCAAGCGTTGACCAGTTTTAGACATCTACAGCCCCCACCAAAGAATATCAGTCAACTCAGATCTCTACAAGGATGACTTGAATCACCCAACTAGTAGATAAAAGTCTACCATTTAACCATTTACTCCACAAAAATGTACCATTCAGATGGGAGACCAAGTGCGCAGAATCTTTTTACCAAATCAAACAGTACCTGATGAATCTACCAGTTCTAGTACCACTAGTCGCAGGAAAGCCTCTTATCCTATATATCTCAACAATAGATATATCACTGGGGGCACTATTGGCACAAGAAGATCAACAAGGAAAGGAACGAGCCATATATTATATCAGTAGGACATTGACTGGCTATGAACTCAACTATACGTTCATTGAAAAGGCTTGCCTAATAGTGGTCTTCGCATCTCAAAAGTTCTGACATTATATGCTAGCACACACCATTAAGCTAGTCGCAAAAATTGATCCTCTCAAATATCTACTCAGTAAGGCAGCTCTTACATGCCGATTGGCTAAATGGGTCATGATTCTTAGTGAATTCGACATCCAATACATAGAAAGATGAGCCATCAAAGGACAAGCAATTGCAGATCAACTGGCTGAAGCACCGCTACCAGGAAAACAAACCATGGAGATTGAATTTCTAGATAGGGATGTTCTTTCTCTTTCTACCAAACAATGGACCCTATACTTTGACGGATCCTACACACAACATGGTTCAGGTGCTGGCATTCTATTCATCACTCCTGAAGGACACACTATACCAAGATCATATAGGCTTATGTTCCCGTGCACAAATAATGTGGCTGAATATGAGGCATTGGTTATAGGCATCAAGATGGCTGTCGAATGGAAAATCACAGAGTTAAAGGTCTATGGAGACTCACAACTAGTCGTCAATCAAATCAACAATGACTATCAGACAAAGGATGACAAGCTACTACCCTACAAGCGAATGGTGGATGACTTCAAACAGTATTTTGTGCACATCACCTTCGAGCAAATACCAAGGTTGAACAACAAAGCAGTTGATGCAATGGCTACTATCACTTCATTACTACAAATTCTAGAGCAATAGAGTCGTTATGAGTTTCTGGTAGAGCAACTGTTCTCCCCCGCTTATGACCACTCTAAATCCCATGTTATCTATGCCTTGACTGGTTCAGATTCTCCATTATATGGACCAATATACGACTACCTCAAGCACAATATCTTACCAATTGACCATTCCCGTAACCAAAAACATAACTTTATCCGGCAAGCTACCCGTTATACCCTTACCACTGATACTTTGTATCGTTGAGGTCTAGATGGTACTCTTCTTTGTTGCCTTGATTGTAATGATTCTAATTCCGCTTTACACGAGATTCACAAAGGTATTTGTGACACACATTCAAGTGGTACTACTCTTGCTAAAAAACTTCTAAGGATGGGATACTACTGGCCTACAATGGAGAAAGACTCATATCACTTCGCCAAGAAATGTCCTAAATGTTAGATCCATGGTAATCTGATACATGCACTAGCACAGGAACTACAGCCATTTACAACATCCTGGCCCTTTTGTTAGTGGGGACTAGACTTAGTTGGCAAAATTCATCCTTCATCTTCAAATGGACACAAGTTCATTATAACTGTGACAGAATACTTTACCAAATGGATAGAAGCAGTTCCCATGACAACAGTGACTGGGAAACAAATTGTCTCTTTTATCCTAAATTATCTAATCTGTAGATATGGTAATCCAAGTTCAATCATCACAGATAATGGATGACCTTTTAAAAACCAAGATGTACAAGAACTATGTGAAAAATTCAAAATCCAACATCGGTTTTCTACACCATAATACCCACAAGGAAATGGTCAAGTAGAAGCATCTAACAAGACAATACTAAAAATCCTAAAGAAAATAGTGAATGATGCAAGCAAAGATTGGCATGTCCAACTCAATCCAGCACTTTGGGCATACATAACCAACATCCGCACACCTATAGGAGAAACACCATACTCATTGGTATATGGATCAAAAGCCATTTTACCCCTGGAAGTAGAAATCCCATCTCTCAGAGTCTCTTTGAAAGGTTTAATCCCAGATGAAGAGTATTGAGTTAACCGACTGCAAGAACTTGAACTATTAGATGAAAAATGTTAGCATGCTTACACTCATCTCAAAGCATATCAACAATGCATGTGCAGGAGCTACAATCACAAGGTCATCCCTCGCAACTTCAAAATTGGTGATGTAGTCCTCAAAGAAAATCCAAGAAATCAGCAAGATCGAGAAAAGAAAGGGAAATTTGAACCTAACTGGTTGGGTCCCTATGTCATCATATCATTCTATGGATCAGGTGCCTATCAGCTAACAACTTCAGAAGGAGATGTGCTTGACGAACCAACTAACAACATCCATCTGAAGAAGTACTACACTTAAGTAGCCTAGTGCACGGAAAAAGCCAAAACAAGAAAAAAAATCAAAAAATCTAGAAAAAAAACAAAAACAAAAACAAAAACAAAAAGACCAAAAAAAAAACAAAGTACAATAAAAAGAAATGGTGAAAACTTGGTAAACAGGCACTCTTGTGAAAGAATGGCTCCTCTATCTATCTCCATACCATTTTATCTGTACAAACACTATCGGCCATCGCCTGACACTTAGCACATATCCATTCAGAACATATTTACCGCAGTCACTATCCTAGTTTATCCATATATATCCTCTTAACACATTCCACCATGGCTTGGAAATCACTGTACATATTCACATCAAGAGGCACACTCAGCTAGGGGCATTAAAATCGTCCAAAACTTGCACACATTCAAGACATCAAAACTATTTACAAAATTCAAAAGCATGGCATCCAACAACCAAAACTACGCTTCATTCCAAAACAAAACAAAAAAATTCATAGAAATACCAAGGATGGATGATTTTCTGAAGTACTGAATGTTGCATTATCGCATAAAAATCTTGATTAGTTTTGCATTTTGAACTTTTTAAATTATTGGATTCTATTCCTTTTCTCACTAAATGCTTCAAAGCTAGAGATCATGGGGCACTTCCAATATTTTCTTAGTCTTCTATCTAGGAGGCGATCACTTGTATTGTGTGAATACTTGCCTCAAGATGTGATACATCAAATATCACTGAAGGCTTGATTCCACTTCATGCATACAAATGACTTAATCTTGTCTGTTTACGCAATCCACACTTAGGTCATCCTGGTTCAATTATACCTTGACGCTTGTGCTATCTTGCAAAATCAAACATCATGTAAATTTTTCTCAGGTCATTATGGTTCAATTATACCATTATGCTTGTATAAATTTTCAACATATCCTAAACAAATCAATGCTCAATGATGATACCTACAAAGAAAGCAAACAACATGTGGCTATATCGGATGACAAATGCAGAATGAGGATGCTAAAAAAAAAAACAAATAGTTACATATCATTTTACAATTAGTTGCATATCATTTTACAATTAGCTGCATATCATATCATACATCTCAATTTCAAAATATCATTCATCATTCATCATTGCATCCCTCGCATGCATATCTATCACATCATCATGGAATCTTTCATCACTTTCATATCTTCATCATTCTTCCAACCTATCTTCTATCATTCTTCTAAACTATCTTCATCATTCTTCCAACCTATCTTCTATCATTCTTCTAAACTATCTTCATCATTCTTCCAAACTATCTTCTATCATTCTTCCAAACTATCTTCTATCATGTCTTATACAAGATGTATCTTTCTTGAAACGAGATGTTTTGATCAGCTCTTATATAGGATATATCATTCCTGAAACCAGATGTTTTGATCAGCTCTTATAAAGGATATATTGTTCTTGAAACCAGGCATTTTGATCGGTCTTATACAGGATATATCATTCCTGAAACTAGACATTCGATTATCCATGTCTTATACAGGTGGTATCATTCTTGAAACCAGATGCTCAATCATCCATGTCTTATACAAGCGGAATCATTCCTGACACCAGATGCTCGATCATCCATGTCTTATACAGAAGGTGTCATACCTGAAACCAGACTTGCTCTCATTCCAATCAATCTAATCAATCTTATCAAACCCATGCATGCCATCACTATCTACTCTTCTATCTTTCAAACAACATTCTTCTTCTTTCGAGAGATCATTCATGCCTTGTGTGCACGAATGATCTCTTGAGGGGGCATCACACATCAAATCAAATATGGGGCACGACATGAAAAATAAGAGCGACACAAATATTCCATTTGATCATAAATCACGATAAAACATCATTTTCTTTGAAATAACATGTGCACACATGTCACTTCAAAGAGGGGCAAAATGTAGACGTATAAAAATGACCATATTCCCAAATGAATATTTTATGTTCATTTCTCTATTTAATTAAATCCGATTTAATTAAATTACCTGCATTCCTCTATTTAATTAAGTAAATTACTCAATTAAATTCACTATACCCATTTAATGAACAAATCATTTTATTCAATTAAATCCCTTCTATCCACTTTTAATTAAATTCAAATTTAATTAAATAGTTATCCTAAATTGAATAAATCTAATTTATTTAATTTCCCCAAATTGCAACCAAATTGAATTAAATTAATTTTATTTCAATTAAATCCTATTATCCCTCCATCCACTTGCAAAATCCTACATCTCCCACTTGCTTCTTAAACCCTATTCCTAACCCCCCCTTCTAGACTCTTCTAATAGCTTCTAATTAACCTAACCCATCTTCTAAACTTTGTCACATCCCTAAACAAAGGGAAGTCACTTCTCAAAACCTCAAAGTCTTCAATAACCATTAAAGGCTTCAAGTCTTCAACCACTTAATTTTCCAAAGTCTCCCAAACCATTAATGGTTAATTCAACCCTCTTACATGGTTAGAGACTTTTTGCCTAACTTAACCTTCATCCAACCCAAAGGTCTCATAAAGCCTTTAATGCTTTCACCATGACTATCTCTTAATCATTTGCACAAGGGTTTATCCTTGGATTAACTCTTAATCCAATGGGTAATCCTAACTTAAGCTTAACCCTTAGCTCTAGATAACCATGAGGTCTTCTCAGGCATTTAATGCCTCCAACCCCTTCTCTCAACCCAACCCTATGTTGACATTTGTCACCATTTCATTGGTGCAAATTGCAAACATGGATTCCCAACTTTCAAACTCAACCCTTGATCAACTCTTTCAATCTTGACCATCCATTGCCCTATTTTTTCTATAAATAGAGCTCTCATTCCTCCATTTTCTCATAAATCCAAGTTTGTAGTATCACACTTATGCTCAAATACATTCAAGCTTTCATATATCATTTTTTATGCTCATCATTTTGGCCTCTCTTTAACTAGGAATTAGTCTAAATATGCATGTTTAGAATACTTTCTATTATCATTAGCTTAAATCATTGAACTAATATATCATGTTAGGATAGTATTTATACTAACCTTGTCATCTTATAGTTAGTTTATTGCATTTCTAGAATCATGCATAGCTTAGGATGCATCTCATATTAAAACCAACAAAAAGCATCCCTCGTTCTTGCATTTGCCATCCCTAAACCATTTTGCTCAGTGATCTGAGAGCAAAAACATTGGTTTGAGGGACCGTGTAAGATAGAGAACCATGGGACCAACCTTGGGAAGCTGAGTGATACTTCATTGCTCCATAGCTTGCACCAAGAAGTCCTGTGGGTGTGCAAGAAAGGCTCCATAGAGCTCCATTTTTCACATATTGAGTTCTATCTTCCCGCTTTTCCCGCATACAATGGGTATTCATCCCCACCGTGGTTTTTCCCAGTTGGGTTTCCATGTGAAAAATCAGTATGTCATGTGTGATGCCTTTTCATGTGATGATTAGTATTTTATGTTAAGTGGTAATGCATGCTGATCCAGTGGTCTTTATATTTCTAATGTATTACTTGTTTATGCATATGGGTGAAGTGGAAAAGAGATATTAGGTATGGTGAAGATCTAAGTGTTACCGGTTTATGTCTTTCACAGTCATACTATGTTTTACTTGTAGTACCCTATTTTAGATTAGTGATATTGTTTACCAGTTAGTTTAGTCTTTGTAGTCAAAGTGGTTTAAGGGAGTTTTTGTCTATATGAATTCACCCCCCCCTCTCAGTATCTGTTGAGTACTTACTATTCATCATTATTTATCAATTGGTATCAGAGCGTCCTCTAGGTTCTCTGTGTTGTAAGCTTAACCACTTGAGGAAAAGATCCTATTCTAATGATGAAGAGGGAGGGTCCTAAGTTCAATAGGGACAACTTTAAGATATGGAAGGATAGAATAAAGATATACATTAAAAGCATGGGTGCTCAACACTGGAGCTATGTTGAGAATACTTATGTTATCCCTATCGGTACTCTCACCGATGATCAAAGAAAAGAAATTCAGGAGAATGGGCAAGTAATGGAAGCTCTTATCAGCAGCCTTTCTGATGGTGAGTTTATTTATGTTCAAGAAAAAGACAATCCCAAAGATGTATGGGATACTCTAGAGTCTATCTATGGTGGTGATGGGCATGTGAAGCAAGCTAAGGAAGAAATCCTTAGAGGAAAGTTTGAAGATATGCAGATGGTTGAAGGAGAGACCATTCAACAATATGGGATAAGGATTAAAACTATTGTTGGAGACATCAAGAGTGTAGGAGGTACAATGGATGATTCCACCATTGTTAGAAAATTTTTGAGAACCTTATTATTGATCTATGCAACAAGGGTTGCTGCTATTTAGGAGTTGAGATCTATTGAAAAGACAAAGGTGTCCCTTGATTCTATCATTACTAAGTTGACTACTTATGAGCTAAACAATTATGATGGTAGTGTTCAAAAGGGTGATTCAGCTTTTAAAGCATCTGCTGCACTATCTAGAAAGGGTAAAGAAGATAGTACCAGTTGTGAACCTAGACAAAGTAGAGATATGGATGATGAAGAAATCTTGATGGAATTTGAAGCTCTTCTGGCCAAGAGACTTCCTAAGGGAACTGGTAAATATAGAAGTAATCTCCCTTTGAAATTATTTTCTTGCAATAGGATTGGACACATTGCTATTAACTATCCTAATGGTGATAATAAGGACAAACTGGAGAGGTTCAAAAAGTTCAAAGAAGGAAATAGGAGAAACTGTCTTGTTGCAGTTGATGAAGGTGTCACTGATGATGAATCAGAAGATGAAGAAAGTAAAGACATAGTATTTGTAGTTGTCAAGGAAGATGTGTCAGACAAGAAAGCTCTTGTCTCCCACTTTGATAATTCTAATGAATGGATTATTGATAGTGGTTGTTCTCACCACATGAATGGTGACCAGAGAAAGTTTCTGTCTCTGGAAGAGTATGATGGAGGTGTAGTCTGATTTTTTAATGATGTGCCTTGTATAGTAAAAGGAAAAGGGTCCATTTTGCTAAATGGAAAAAGCAGTGTTGATAATGTGTATTGGGTAGAAGGTCTCAGGGATAACCTTTTGAGTGTTGCTTAGCTGAATGATAATGGACTCATTCTAGAATTCAAAAATGGAGTGTGCAAAATAAAAGGAAAGAGTGGTGAACTGATGGCCACCGGTATGCAGACCAAAGGTAATGTATTTCAGTTAAATGCAAATATCAGCCAATGTCTAATGGCTAAGTTTGATGACAGTTGGATATGGCATAGGAGACTTCATCATGTAAATTTTGATAATATTGTGAAGGCCAGTAAGATCAAGGCAATTAGAGGATTGCCTGTGCTGAACAAACCAGAGAATCCTCTGTGCAGAGAATGTCAACTGGGTAAAATGTCTTCCTCAACCTTCAAAGGTAAATCTTTCACAGCAGAAAATTTACTTGATCTTGTGCATACTAATTTGTGTGGTCATATGAAAACTAGGAGTGTTCAAGGAGATAGGTACTTTATGATTCTTACTGATGATTGCTTAAGAATGATGTGGGTCACATTCTTGAAAGACAAGTCTAAAGATTTTGGAAAATTCAAAGCCTTCTGAGCACTAGTTGAAAAGGAAATTGGTAAGAGGATCAAATGCCTTAGAACCAATCAAGGAGGTGAGTTCACCTCTAGAGAATTCAATAAGTACTATGAAGAAAATGGCATCAAGAGGCAATTGTCTGCCCCTCAGACTCCACAGCAGAATGACATAGCAGAAAGGAACAATGGAACTGTAGTTGAAGTAGCTAGAACAATGTTGATTCAAGGAAAGGTTGCTCACACTTTTTGGAGAGAAGTGGTGAGCACTGTAGTCTACACTATGAACCAGGTACTCATGAAGAAAGGTAAACACCTTATGAGTATTGGACTAGTAAGACTCCTATAGTAAGCTACTTAAGAGTGTTTGGTAGCAAGTGTTGTATCAAGAGGAGTGAACACTAGAGAAAGTTTGATGCAAAATGTCCTTTTGGGAACCAGTTGCAAAACAACCTAGTACCAATAACAGTGCTCCTACACTAGTAGATTCTGATGCTAATAAAGATGAGGATGAAGAGGAAAAGAAAGAGAAAACAACTAAGATCATTCCTAGGTATGTAAAGCTAAATCATGATCCAAAGAAGATCATAGGAGATAAGGATGCAGTAATTCTTACAAGAAGAAAGGTCAGAGAAAATTCTTGCATCATCTTTGAATTTGAGCCTAAAACATTTAAAGAGGCACATAAAGATGAAGAATGGATCAATGTTATGGAAGAGGAACTTGACCAGATAGAAAAGAATGGTACATGGTCTTTAGTACCCAGACCTAAGCATAAAAATGTTATTGGCACCAAATGGGTTTTCAGAAACAAGCTGAATGAAGATGGCATAGTGGTAAGAAACAAAGCCAGACTGGTATGTAATGGATATGCTCAAGAAGAAGGAGAAGACTATGGAGAAACCTTTGCTCTAGTAACTAGATTGGAAGGAGTTTGAATGCTTCTTGCATATGCAGCCTTCAAGGGATTCAAAGTGTATCAGATGGATGTAAAATCTGCATTTCTAAATGGGATACTTGAAGAGGAGGTGTATATAGAGCAACCAAATGGGTTTTCCCTATCAGAAGATAGTGACATGGTGTGTAGGCTACATAAATCCTTGTATGGATTGAAGCATGCACCTAGAGCATGGTATGAATGTTTACACTCCCATCTTGTGAAGATTGGATTTGAAAGAACAAGTGAAGATAGCAATATCTATTTGAAGTCAGAAGGAGATCAGATTCTGATCTGTGAAGTATTTGTTGATGACATTATTTTTGGTGGAGATGACAAGATGAGTCATGACTTTGCAAATAAGATGAAGAAGGAATTTGAGATGCCACTAATCAGAGAGATTAAATTCTTCATTGGACTACAGATTCAACAAATGAAAGATGGTATCTTTATCACTCAGTCCAAGTATGTCAAAGAGGTGTTGAGGACCTTTGGCATGGAAGACAGCAAACCGGTTGGTACACCAATGGTGACCGATTGTAAATTGTCAAAGGAAGATGACTCAACATTGGTGAATGAGAAAGATTACCAATCAATGATTGGTAAGTTGCACTATGTAGTACACAACAGACCAGACATTGCACATGTAGTGGGCATTGCTGCACGTTTCAAGAAAAGTCTGAGAGAATCCCACTTGGTAGTAGTCAAGCAGATTATTAGATATCTATAAGGAACTGTAGATTATGGATTGTGGTATCCATACAGTAATGATTTCAACCTCAAAGTGTTTACATATGCCAATTGGGCTAGTAATGTGGACGACCAGAAGAGCACAACTAGTGGTGCATTCTTTCTTGGTGGTAGACTAGTCTCATGGATGAGTAAGAAGCAGAGTTGTATCTCTCAGTCTATACCAGAAGAAGAATATGTAGCAGCATTAATGAACTACACTCAAACAATCTGGATGAAGCATGTTCTAAGTGGTTTCAAAGTCCCTGTATCTGAACCAGTGAGCATATTTTGTGATAACACAAGTGCAATTAATATTTCCAAGAATCTGGTATTGCATGCTAAAACCAAGCACTTTGAGCTCAAGTATCATTTCTTGAGGGAGAAAGTTCAGAACAAAGAGATTGTATTGGAACATGTTTCCAGTAAGGAGTAGTTAGCAGACATATTCACCAAGCCTCTACCGAAGGCTACATTTACCTATTTAAGAGGTGAGTTAGGGGTGCTCCCCCTTCAAGAGGTGAATTAAAGGTATGTGCTCCACATCAGTCAAGTATTGCATTGTCAAATCTTTTCAGGATTGATGTGTTGAAGGATGCTACTCCTCAGGGGGAGTAGCATAGTGGAACATAGCTATCTGTACCTCCACTTTGGCATTGTTGTCAAACGAGGAGAATATGTGAAGCAGAGAAGATATCTGTAGTATTGGGGAGAAGATGTGAAGCAAAGAGATTTCTTTGTATATTGCCATCAATGCCAAAGGGGGAGATTGTTGGAATATGTGCAAAGCTTGATGACATGATGATATTGTATGTTGTCATTGATGTCAATATGCTGAAGTATGAACTGGTATATTGAAGTAAGCAACCTGGCAAGTGAATCGGTATGATGATACAAGTAAACTAGTATGATGGTACAAGTGAAGTGGTATGATGAAGTGTGAAATGGTATGATGGAATGAACTGGTATATGCAGAAAGTGAACCAGTATGTGAACCGGTATATGGAAAGTTTGTATCAGGGTTTCTGGTTGATGCATGCCAAGTCTGTGTGATTTGATTGATGACATCTTGTGATGGGTTAGCATTGAAATGAAGATCAAATCATGTTGCCATGTTAGCCTTGTGCGCATGAAGGATTTTCTTGAGGATCTTGCATGAAGAAGATTGATCCTATCTACCTCGGGAATGTGTGAAGTCTCTGTAAACGGTGGAGAGTGCGTGATGGGTTACTAGCTTCCAGAAGCGGCAAAGAACAAATGATGGAGAATGTCTTGAGATCTATTCAAGACTATTTTATTCAATGCAATGTGTTTGAATGGTCAGGATTGGACCAACTATATTGATAACCTAAATATTTAGGGTTTAGGGTTTATACTACTGGCCTATCTGTTTCCTATAAGGTTGATGATAATTTGCATTGTGAGGTTGTTGGTAAATGTTATGTGTGTATCCAAGTAAAGAGATACTTGATTCTTGCAAGACCAGAGAAGTGTGTTGATACCTACAGAGTGTGATTGCAAAGTAAAGGAACTAAAATGGATCTGTCTTGGCATTGAGTGTTGTTATCAGATTAGTGTATTACTTGTTGACTTCTGACCATTTCAGTAGTTGGAAAATCCTTTAACCGGGTAGCTTTAATAGGCTTTCTGTAAATCCTTTAATAGGGTGACTCAAATTCATTGAGTTCTTCAAAACCTCTTTCGAGGTAACCTTTAGTAGGGTTCTAACCTTTAATCAAGTATTTAGCCATCCCTTAATCGAGTGATCCCTAGCAGGATTGTTCCTAGCAGAACCCATTGTAAAGTCCTTAACCAGATTAGGCTCCTAACATAACAGACTTCAAAAAAGTTCAAAGAACAACTTGTGGTTATTCATCCCCATCGTGGTTTTTCCCAGTTGGGTTTCCACGTGAAAAATCATTGTGTCATGTGTGATGCCTTTTCATGTGATGATTAGTATTTTATGTTAAGTGGTAATGCATGTTGATCTAGTGGTCTTTATATTTCTGATGTATTACTTGTTTATGCATATGGGTGAAGTGGAAAAGAGATATTAGGTGTGGTGAAGATATAAGTGTTACCAATTTATGTCTTTCATAGTCATACTATGTTTTACCGATAGCACCCTATTTAAGATCGGTGATACTATTTATGAGTTAGTTCAGTCTTTGTAGTCAAAGTGGTTTAAGGGATTTTTTGTCTATACTGATTCACCCCCCCATCTTAGTATCTATTGAGTACTTACTATTCATCATTATTCATCATCAACTGAACAAGATTATCTTGTCACTTATGCAAATACCTTCTCCCCTGCATTAATTTTATTGATAAATGCCTAGGTTTCCCTTACTTTCTCAAAATACCAACTATTACTCATGTATTAGATGTAGAGTCACCACCTCCTAAGAGGAACAATATTTTTTGTTAATCTTCTAGGTTCTTTCCTCTAATAGAGTCTGAAACAAACCACCAAAGACTCTGAATACTTCCTATGACAACTCCCCAACAGAGTCACTAATTTGTTGGTACCCAAAACCATAGATTGGGAAACCAAAGACTTGCCTAATCCTTAGTTGATCCAATCAGCCATGGCCAATGAATAGGAATGGTCAAAGACCAAATTCCTCTGCACTTTAGGCTCCACTAAACCCAAGTGGGTGTACCTTACACTATCAAGAACAAAAGAGGTTTGTTCTGAGTGGATTTAAACTATGGGAATTATAATTGTAGTGATGACAAAAGGTTTTCCTACAACTATGCTAACATAAGTTCTTTTTATTGAATGCTTTTAAAGCTGATAAAATAAGTGTGTATAGTTGTATTATGCAAAAGAGTACTATTTGGACTTTAAGCAATTATGAATAGAGAAGAACTTATAGAAATTAGAAGATTTATTTCTTTGATAAGGACCTAATGTATACAAGCTTATTCAACAAAGATTAATAACAGACCAATGTCTTTATTTGACAGTTTAATGAATAACTTTGTGGACAAGAATCACTATAAACTCAAGATACAATTATAAGACCATCATAGTGAGGGTTTCATTATGTGTTGCATGAACAATAAAAACCCAATTTTACATTCGATACAACATCATGTGATGGCACATCACAACAAATTGAAAAATATTTATCAAGAGGACATATGATTTCATCAAACACAAAATTAGACACAACGATCTGAAGATAAAAACATGAAATTTGTATATTAACTTCTGGAATAAGAATGTACACAAAAATTGCACTTACAAATACTCCAATACGTTCAGTTTGCACAGAATAAACTTCTCATTCCTATTAGACCTTTCTAAAACATAACACTTACAACCCAATCAGCGACCAAATTGTCTATTTTTTTTTATGATACAAAAATGACTCATTACATATAGCTGACCCAAAGGATTCGAATGAAAGGACACACCCTTTCATCTTGCCAAGATAAACTTAACTAAAACCTAACACCTAACTGCTTAACTACTAGACACAAAATATAATAAAAATCAGTTCTAGCCATCTAGTATTGTATCACACTCTTTAATATTCTCCAAATACTTGTTGTCCTTGTGAGTGTTGGTGTTGAATACATTATCTCTGACAGTGATCTCCATGGTAACCAATCTCTCCATCTTCTCACCTGTCTCTTTCATATCCAAAACATCTGCCTAGGCAGCATTAAGGGATTTGTTAAGTACATTCTGGCATTCTGCAATCCAAATCTCTTTGTCCTCTAGCTGCTCTGCATCATCCACAATGTCTAGTAACCCAAACCTAACAATATCCTTGCAATCTGTAACTTCCTGCTTAATTTCCACACCAAACCCTTTGTGTTTATTTAACCTTTTTTGGATCTTCTCAACCATTTTCTCATCTACACTCTTATCTTTTAACAATTCCTTTAGCCTATTCAAAGTTATTTTATGAGAAGCCATATTATCCAAGGTCTTCTGATAGTTTGTCCAAATTCTCTAAGAACTTCTAACAAATGTTCAAACCTATTTGTTAACAAAACATAAGTAGCATCTACCTTGGGAGTCCTGATTTGCCTCTTTAACTTAATGTTTTCTTTCATCTGGTCTTCATATTTCTCCTTCCATTGAACACTAGTATTAGCTATTTGTGGTACTTCATGACCACGACTTCTCAATAGGTCTTCGTATAAATTTTTATATTTTTTACCCTCTTTTACCACCCACTGCATTTGGGCCTTATTTAGTTTTGCAATGTCAATCCCCAAATTTGTAGTGACAATTGGATTGACCTCTCCCACTTTAAGCTTCATCATCTGCCCAAATTCCTTATCTACATCTATGATCTTGGGTCTTTTGTTTGGAGGGTATAGGGCCTAAAGCAACATTTCCTCTTCATTTGGATCATACCTTGATCCAATAAAAATGTCATCAACACCCTGTATGTCTAATTTTACATCCTTTCTGTTAGAATGCAAGAAGCTGTAAAAAATAAAAGAGGCAATTAAGTCCCATCCTGGGAACAAAATGATGCCTACCTCACTGAGAAGTTGTCTCCCTCTCTGTGGTGTCATTGTGGCCACTGCTACATCAATACCTTCTTTTAATTTTTTAAGCATCTCTGCTTCATTTTCTAGGGTAACATTTGGGATGTTCTCCTTCAATTTTTTCCCTTTGTAATGTACAAATATGACTTGAACTCTTTTGACTGTACAAAAACCTCATCTGCAATAGAAGTTACATGCTCTTCAAGTCTTACATCTGCATTGGCATTTATTCTCACCATGATTTTCTCTTGTCTTTATGATACTTGTTCTAATTTAGTTACATGGAGGGTTCATACAATTGCATTCTCATCAGACCCACTCTCAGAATATCCTTCTTCTCTTAGTTCCTGAAGCCTCTGCTTCTGCTCTTCTAATTTTTGGTTTAATTCCTCTAAGAGTGCAATAGCCTCATCTTGTTCCTTACTTCTAAATAAATCTTCAGCCTCCATGGGTATATGCAAATACACTCCCAGATTTTGGCTCTAGATCATAATTTTTCCAAGCCTGGTGTCCATTTGGGTATACTCTTCTTCCAGGTCTGTAAAGGATAGGGGCATGTAAGGCTCATAAGACATACCAGAAACCTCTTGAATAGACATGACAAATATCGGGATGAATGGATCCCCATTGGGAAATTGAATGAATCTTTTTTCTTTATTGTACTTCTTGGTAAGCAATTCCAATAATCTAAGATTGAGAAAAACATTTGGGACCACCAGTCTGCCCAAATTTGTCATCCAAGGGTTCGACAATGGCATCTCCTTGTTTGACCTCAGATAGTGATATAGAAACAATTTTTGGCCCCTTATGGTTGTCCAGATATCTCCAACCTCTTTGTACTTGTCTTCCAATTGATCCTTGGGTGACAAATAGGTTTTAGACCTCCTCAACCTAGCACCGGATGACTCCATTTGGTCAATCATGTCTTGGTTTGGTTTTTTCTTTTGTGCACCCTCTACAGATTTCATCTTTTTTGATTTAGCAGACTATGTGTCTGAAACCTCTATGTCTTTCCTTTTCCCTTATGAACCAGAAGCCTCCATGATTAAGTGTGTGAACTTTAAAATTGCTCGCACTTCTAGCCTGCAACTCCAATGTTGATGGCTGAAAAACACTGTGAATAATTATGGCATGAAAACTCTTTCTTTATGTTAGATATGCAATGAATAGAGTCTATAACAATCATAAACTCATCAGATTTGCTTCATGTGGATCCAATCCACCTGATCATGAGAATTAAAAAATGGTTGTCGGATCAGATATTCCAATAGCTAATCGACGTAACCCTACCCAATAATTCAATTACTTGGTGCCACTTGTATTTTACGTTCCTTCAATCACTTTTTTGTCTTTTTGATTTGCATAGGTCACTTTGACTAGTCCATCAGATCTCACCCTGGCTATTTTTATTTCTTCCCGAATTCTTGTCTTATCCCGATGGATCCACCTTTCATTTCTATTAGTCAGCTTTGCTTTATGTTAGATTAGGGTATGTTTCTTTGATGAAACCTCCTTCTGTTTATCCCTCAAGTCACCCCATCAGGCTTCAGAATGAATCATTTAATACTTAACTTCATGGTCCCGTGACATCTAACTTTCTTTTTGTCAGCGTAACTTTTCCCGATTTCTTCATCGGGCGTCAGCATAGCATATTTTCCTTGATTCCGATGGTTATAGTTTCCCTGATAGATCTTCCCTATGTGGCATTCAACCCATTTGTGAGGCCCTACCCTAACCCATCCTAACATTTCAGTGATTTTAATGTTGGCACTATTATGGATGCTTTATTTTTTGTAGTATGGATATAGAACTTTATATGATCCCACGAATTTGATAACATTGATATATTGATGCTTCATTTCTATGCTTTGTGGATATAGAATTTTATATGATTCTAGAATAGGGTAACATTGAGATGTTGTATGTCATTATTTGATTTGCAGGACTTTATTAGGATGCTAGAAATATGATGCATATCTTATGAATGGATTTAGTTTATGAGGACTATGATAAGTGCTTATGAGCATTTTCTTAATATATGGAAAATTGAATTGTATGATGTCAATTGTATGCAGAGTGATTGATGTGTATTCTTATTTATGTGGTTTAATATTATATGAGACTGTTGGAAAGTACTAATGTGTAATTGAGATGCACAAGAAATTATCCATGTGACCATGGAAACATTATGGAGAATCAAGCCTAGGCCTATGTACGTTTGTAAAACCAGGGGTTGTCTATTTGAAGAGACAACATCCTGTATGTATCATATTTTATTTGTAAACATAATTGTTTGCATGTGTGTAAATTATATTTATTAAATTGTTTAAATCATTCAAGGGACAATTTCCATGTGTGTAATTGTGATGTGGAAATTTTTGTAGTGTCACTTGACACATATGTTGTATGTTGTGTTGGCAATTGTCATGTCACCTTTTTGGAGAGATTTATTTTTGTTTAATTGTTATATTTCCAAATTATCCTTGAAGGTTCCAAGAAATCTAGGATAGTGAGCCATAAGGAGGGTCAACTCAGAGTGAGTTGACCCGCAGGTTAACTTTAGGTGGACTTTCTAAGGGTTAAACCAACTCCTAGAGTTAATTTTGGAGCATTTTTATTAGGCCTCATGGGGTACCTATGGGTGAAGGCCAAATTTGGCCATGTGTCTTTCCCCTAGGGCTTGTTTAACCACCTAAAAAAGTGCTTTCCCAAGATGGACGAATTTCATCTATAGGAGTGCCATCCTTGGTAAGATAACCTTCTTGGTAGGTGTTATTCCTCTTCCCCATTTCATTCCTCTTCTTGAGGTGCCTTGGTTAGGGAGTGTGTAAGACCTAGGGAAGACCAACCAATAGGAGTCTCTCACTCTATCCACAAGGTTGGAAGGAGTGAGAGAAGCCTTCTTAGGCTAGAGATTGAGGCTTAGTGAGTTAATCAACCACTCTCCATCTTTGGAGATTTTGACTATTTTGGAGGAAAAACCAGTTTGGGAATAGGAATTTTGGCTAAGTGCTGCAGAAAAGATTTGAAGAATTGGGCTGCTCTTCTCCAAGCTATCCCTAGAATACCCTTGGTAGATTCAAGGTAGGTGCATTTTCTTACTTGTATGTTAAAATCTATTTGTTGAGATGCTTGAATGTAAATATTGTATCTTTCCTTGTATTGTATTTATGAAAGTTTGTATGTGATTCTTTTCCCATTTTTGTTATGCATTTTATTGTGTTTTGGGAGTATCCAAGGCCATCTTACCCTTGGGAGGGAAAAATGGTCTTGGGGGTGGAAGGAGTTTGACAGCCTTATAGTGAGAGGCTCTCATCATGAGAGTGATCTCAAGGGTTTGTCCATGTGACCCTTGCTGCATAGTTTTGTTTATGCATTCGGGGGTCATAAGGGGAGAAAATATGGCATGTATGCCTTGGGGGTCATAAGGATGTGGGGGTTAATATGATTTTTGTTGTATTCTTGGATGCCATGAGTTGGTTGTGATTTACTATCTAGCAGTTCTCCTCCAAGGTACTTGGTCCACTTCCACCCTTGTAAAACATCACATTATGTGATGAAGTTTTCAGCTTTGGGATGGGAATGTGTTTGTTGAATTTTTTTCCCCTTACTTGTTTGTGTTTGCTTGAGTGTAACCCATCTAGGACTTGGTTCTCCAAGCTTGGGGGTGGCTTCAAGTAAGCCTAGGCTAGGAGGTGAGCACCCCATGGTCACAACCTTATGTTTTGTATGCAGGTTGCTTTGAAAGAGGAAAGAAAAAAGAAAGAAAGATAAGATGTTGCTGATTTGTTTTTAGTTGTAGAAAGAAATAAGAATGTAATTGTTGTATTTATTTTGAAAGAAAGAAATGTGTATATTTAGTTAATGTCCTCATTTATTAGGAATGAGAGACTAGTTGGCTATTTTACCCATTTGTAAAAGTGACAACTTGTGTTCAAACATTCTTATAAGAAAAGCATTTTGATTAAATTTTGTAATTTATTATGTTGTTGTTATTTTTATTTAGTTCTATCTTATACTAAAATCTGTTATTATTTATCTCTGCAAATTATATAAATAAATAAAAAGATGCAGAAAAAGAAATGAAAATGTTTTAAGTGTTTTTCTTGTAATATTTAAATGTTGTTGTTTACTGTCATTTTTCTACTTAGAACAAAAAAATAGAAAGCTAAAGTAGATCCATGTAAATTTACTTTTCCCTATAGATATCTAATTGAAGTTTAAAAAAAAAAGAGAAAAGCAATGCTGCTATAGTCATATTTATTACTGTCATTTTTATTCCTGTAGACACCTAAAAATGGTCAACGCTTGCGGGATCATACTTTAACATTTGCGCATTGCCTCATTTTAGGTTTTTACGTCGCATTAACATTTCTCCTATGTCACGCACTTGGTTTTTATCATTTGCGAGCATCGAGTCATTCTTCTACATTCTTCATTCTATCTCGCTTTCAAATTTGGTCTTGTCGACAACACTATCCAATCATGATTTTGATCGATTTTATCCTATCGCATCAATGTGCGTGCTAATTTATTATCATTTTGGACATCGTCAATCCTAATTAGGGTTTTGTCCTCTTATTAATCTTATCATCAATCTTATCATTTTGGACATCGTCAATCCTAATTAGGGTTTTGTCCTCTTATCGATTTGTCATCAATCTTTATCATTTTCAATCTTGTCATTTTGCGATCAATTTGTCATCGATCGTTGTCATGTTCAACCTTGTCATTTTGCGATCGATTCGTCATCGATCGTGGTCATGTTGGATCTTGTCATCTTGCAATCTAGTTTGCTGTCAATCCTTATCCTCTTGTCAATTTTGTCAATTTGGATCAATTTGTCATTGTTCCTCGTCAATTGGCGCATTTATCACATTGGTCCTTTGTTAAATCAAAATCATGATCGACATTAATTATCTTTCATCAAGACCTAATTCACCTTCTAGGGTTTCATGATTTAGTCATTTAATCTTGCTTATCATTTTCTTCCTTTAGGATTAATAAATTACTTATTTATCCTAAGTCTTCTCATTACAATTAAATGTTCATTTAATTGGCTAATTATTCCTCTTTGTGAATTAATTAATAAATGATAAATTATTAATTAATTTACCTAATTTCTAATTTCCATCAATTTCCTAATTTCTTAATTTTCTAATTCCTAATTTCAATTTCCTCCTATTTCTCTCCTAAATTCATGGAAATGACATGTCAATTTGTCATAAATTTGTCATAATTGACAATCAATCAATTTTGACATAGAAGTTGTCATAATTTGTCATAAATTATCAATCGACAAATTTTGCATAGAAAGTGCATAATTTGTCATAATTTGTCATAATTGACATAATTTATTTGCAATTTCCATTTGAATTGAATCATGCTAATCTTGTCATCTCTCCAATTCTTCTATAAATTGGATAAGGCTAATTGGTAATTGATAATCAGGCTATCGAATTTATGCTTCTAGTACTCTTGATCAATAAATCAATGTCAATCTTGCTTTCAATCATGTATGTGCACTTGTAGGTGAGATCCACAATCTAACCATTTGAAGAGGAAAGAAGAACAATGGAGCCGCATGGAAGGAGCATTCAAATCGTCATCCGGTTTGCATAATTTCTAGTTTTGTATGCTTTTGTTTTCATGTCTCTATTGAATGTGTCTTAGGATAGATTCATTGCAATGAATGCATTTGTGATTGAGCTATTATTCATATTACTTATCTTGTGATGATTTCCTATTTCCTAACCTACATTAATTGGTGAACCCAATGTGAACATTAACCTTCTAACCTCTTTATGGTGTTTTGAGTGCTCTCAAGTTGATTTGCAGGCCAAAAAACCCAAAAACAAGGTCGTGCAGGGTATTTTGGAGACTTCTACGCCTGTGTAAGACAACTTGCGCCTGTGTTGAGTATTCTATGCTTGTGTAGAGGACATTTTGTGCCTGTGTTGAGCATTCTACGCCTGTGTCATGAGTTCTGCACCTATGTAAAGTCCAGAACAAAGGTAAAAAAATGCAGTGTTCACTTGAAATTTGTTGTGTTTTTGCATTCTGTTTTCTATGCTTTGGATTTTGGTACTAATTATCTGTGCAGAATCTTGGCATACGCATGGAAAAGACAATAAATCAAACTACTAACATGGTTTGTGCAGATTCAAAAGTCAAAGAATAAGCGTGTCAAACTCCTAACTTGGGTTTTTGCAGGTTGCCTTGGAGAAACAATCAAACTTTGTGTTTGCATTTAATTTTTAGGCACCTAGTGATTTCTAAATAGGTTGGAATGAACATTTGTTTGCTTTGATTTTTGAGTATGACATTGGAGTAGGAGAGTATGCTCTCATCCTTCTTAGGGTGATCAGAAATCCAGATCTTCGATACCATGCTTGTGTTGTTGATTGTGTGTCACATTTAGAGGGCCTGCCTTCCTGACCACTTTGCTTTTGCAAGCAAGTGATAATCATGAGAAGGGGATGACCCAAAGTGAGTATGGCTAGAATTCCTTGGCATTCTAACTCACTATAAAAAAATACCTGATGAGCGAAAGCTTTGAAGGAAGTGTTATGTGGGAATTGCAGTTACTTGGGAAGTGATGACCCTTGGACTCTTTCTCATATCAACATCTAAGTAGGGCCTAATGGTCTAAATCGTGCTTGCACGACTACATTTTTTTGGTATCTTGATGGGCTTAATGTCTCAATCATGCTTGCATGACATCAAGGAGTAACGCTTAACAAAAATCCTTACTAAACACCTTGTATTTAGAGGCCAAAAACCCTTCTAGTTGCTTGAGAAGGACAAGTTCGGATACTTGGAAGAGATACTAAGTTTGCCATGGGGAGATTTCCATGGGGACTGATGCTTGGCTGCCCTGAGAAGTGAGTGCCATGGAGGGGAGCCCGTGGGGTCAAACATATATGTATTCTCCTTGAATCCCATAATGAGTCTACCTCTCAAGTACCTAATTTCCTTACCTACCATAAGAAATGTGTGAATGAGCATGATTGTCTTGAGTTTAAGTTGAAATATCTTGTCTTCTTTACTTGTCAAAAGTTGAATTGCATCTCATTTCAAAAACAAGACAAATTGATTTAAAACAAGGTTAAACACAAGAGACATTCATCCAACAAATGTTTAACAAGGTTCAAAACATATCTTCAAACATGGTTGTCAAACATTTTTCAAAGTCTTGTCTCAACATTCATGTCACTTGCATTTAGGTTCATCCTAGGTTGCATTTTGCAAAATTCATTGTCAACTACCAAGGTTAGGTTTCACCTAAGTCATACTCCTTTGCATATCAATAAGAGTCATCCATTTGCATGTGTCCTCTTTCTTTAAAGTCATACCATTGTCATACATTTATATTTTCATATTCTAAGTCTCTTAATTAAGCTTAAGTCATTGTCATATCATATTAGGGTCACTTGCATATTAATTGTCCCTTTGCATATCAATAAAAGTCATCCATTTGCATGTGTCCTCTTGCATTAAAGTCATACCATTGTCATACATTCATATTTGCATACCCTAAGTCTCTTAATTAAGCTTAAGTCATTATCATATCATATTAGGGTCATTTGCATATTAATTGTCCTTTTGCATATAGTGTCAAAGCTAGGTTTTGTCATACTTGAGTAATCCAAATCTTTGATAAACCCTAAGTCATTGTTAAGAAGTCTAGACCTTATCAAACCTTTTGTCCTTTTGTCATCAATGTCATTTCGTCAAACCTAGCTTAGTATCCAAGCATATAGGGGAGACTTTGTCACTTGTCCTTTTGTCACTTGGTCCTTTTGTCCTTTGAGGTCTAGACATCATTTCAATTTCCTAAGGGTCTCTTTTAGATTTGAATTCCAAAAAGTTTGTCAAAATCTTCAAAAACAACCAAAAACATAGGTTGCATTCTTGCCATAGATTGCATTCTCATTCATTTAGTTTGCATTTAGTTTCATATCATACATTATCCTTGAAAAATTCCAAAAAATATTGCATTTGCATAGTGACATGTCTATTGAAACAAGGTTCCAAGCACCAATGATGCAACAAAGTTTGACTTATCAACCGACAATGCAATCACAATTATATCCAACCCAACAACAAGGCAATATCGAACAAACTTTTTATGATGAAACAAGTCTCCAAATACAAAAACTAGAGGAGAAGCTAGCTCAAGAAAATGAGATATTGGAACAAAGAGTGAAAAACATTGCAAAGAATAGATCACAAGTGTCCAAAATGTTTCAAAAATTTCTAGGTCAAAATCCAAATATCGAGCCAATTGATGTAAGATCTCTTCTTGAGCGATCAGACATACCAGCTCTCCTCTCACAAATAGAGATGATGAAACAATTTCAAGAAAAGAGACAACAACATTATGTGCCTTCACAACAAGAACAAGAAGGTGTTTACTATCAATCAGATTTTCAACCAACACAACCAATGGTTCAATTTCAACAATATGTCCAACCAACTATACAATGTCAACAAATAGTTCAACCAATGGTGGAATATCAACAAGTTCAATCAACATATCAATGTCAACAACCACTATCAAACATTCAGAAACAAAGGTTGCAGCACACACCAACCCAAGTTTCAAACATGTCAGAATAATTAAACCAAGTCCAATATCAAAACATGACATTAAATCAAAAACAATTTCAAATTCCAGATACAATCATGTCAAAACCTCAAAAGAAAGGTGGCTTTATTGCAAGGCTCTTAAGGAAACTACCAAGTGAGCTCTTTGAGGAAAATCAAAATAATACACCTATGTCTAGCAATGCCTCATCCCCCCATAAACAAATTGATTCTCCAGTGGCATCTATCCCTACACCTTTAGAAGTTTCACAAGAATCTTCTATATTGTCCTCATCAAATAATACACCCAAGGATGCAATTATCCAAGAGCTATCCAGAATTGATTGCCAAGATAATCCAATTCATGATGCACATCCTTGTCATGTTTCAGAAATACAAGACCCAATGCCACCATGCACTTTAATGCCATTACCTGTTTTAGAGGACCCCATTCTAAGTCCCTCTTCCTCATGTTCAAGCATTGATTCCTTGCCAAAATCCATCACAAATGTTCAAAGTGCATTTCCTTCATGCCAAAGCATTGATTCCTTGTCAGAATCCTCCATGCATATCCAAAGTCCAACCTCATGTCAAGAGGATAATTTAGAGCATGAAGAAATGAGTCCTAAAGAAAATCAAGATCAAAATCCTGAAACCTTATCATCCCATCTAATTGTTGACCAGGATCTCATCTTCCTAGAAACTCATGATGATTCCCCTATTCTTGTCCATCCTATCCAAAATCCTATTGACACTCCATTCCCTGAGTAGGATCAAGATATCCCATTCCATCCAATCCCAAATGATCCCCTTCTATTTCAAGAACACAATATCCTTAAAAATCCCATTGACATTCCAGATATCCCTTCCATCTTTTCCGACAATCCCATTGAAAGTCAAGAGCAAAGCACCTTTAAAGAGGATTCCAATGATCTTCCTCCTTGTCAAGATCAAATGATTCCTTCAGATCCTCCACAAGATCCACTTGTTCCTCCATCTCCATGTCCTAATCTAGCATATCCACTCCAAGAGTGCATTTCTTTTGGTGATCCCATTATTTCTCCCATTCCATCTCTTGAAGAGCCTGTCATTGAACCATGTCCACTACACAATCCTAATCCCCCTCATGATTCTAACATGTCAGTGCAAGATGTTCATGAACCCTCGACATGCATAATGGGTTCTTCCACTTTGGTGCAATCTGATCCACTTCAAGATCTTATTATTTCTCTCATATCATATCCACCTCAAAATGGGCTCGCATCTTCTTGCCAAAGCAAAGAGTATCCTATTAGTCAAAATATTGATAAAGGCAAAGGGGTAGACCTTCATAAGCTAGAACCCCTTCATATCAAAGAATATACTAATGGTCATGGCTACAGAGCTCACACTCAAGGCGTTGGTATCCCTTCAAAGTCAAAATCCAAATGTCCACCTTCCCCATCATCGCTTCCATCCATTCTAGGTCCCTATATCCCTCCATCTCCTATACAACATCAGAAAAGGCACACATCTTGGAGAACCTTCCATCCATCCCACATGCCTCCAGATCATTCCCATCCACACCAACATTCATTCCCTCTTCAAAGCAATTTGGATGCCAAGTATAAACATCATAAGTCTAGCAATCCACATGTATTCAAGGATCAACATGTCCAATATAATCGACATGTCAAAACAAAGAACAATATGATCTATAAAGAAAAGGAACAATCCAAAAGGCCACAAAGGCCCATTTCTCAAAAAGAAAAGTCAAAATATATATGGGTTCCTAAATCCCTTGTGCAAGCAATGCACTCCAAGGAACCAAAAAAAATGAAAAATCAAAAACCATGTGGATCCCTAGGCGGCTCCTTGAAGCACAAAAGCCTAAAGAAACATCCAACTTGGCATCCAAAGTTGTTATTCCTCCATCCAAACCTCTCAAATTTGTTCCTCCACCACCTTCTTCATCCATTTTGGGCCCTTATGTCCCAAAATCCATAGCTATTCCTCCATCCAAATCTCACAATCTGAGATCCATTTTTCCTCCATTAGTCCATCACCCCTCAAGGTGTGTGCCAATGTCGATCTTTCCTTCATTTCCATCTACTGAAGCCCAATTCTTCCAATACCCTATCCATTATCCAATGCATATTTTCCATCCTTCGATCCCTTTGATCCCATCCTTTGCATAAATCCTTGCCTTAGTTTCATCTCATTTTCCATGTTCTTATCCTACCAACGTCTTTGAGCATACTTTTAAAAGGTCATGGTCCAATTTTTTAAGGCTACTATCCAACCAAAAAGACGCTTGAGTCCTTCTTCCATCCCCTATCATGTGTCCATCTTCTATTGAAAAAGCAAAAAATACAAAAAAATGCAAAAAAAGAAAAAAAGTAAAAAAAAAAAATTGAAAAAGAAGAAAAAAGTAAAGCACAAATAATTCGTCCACTGGTGAAAACCTGGCAAACAGGTGCCTTGGGCAAGTACCGTGATGAAAACCTGGCAAATAGGCATCATGTGTAATTTATGAACTTCTTGCACACCACACTTGGGGGCAGGTTTTATCCTATCATATCCTTTTGTCCTTCATTGTTCCATTATCCTATCGAACCCATGTCATACTCCTTCATATCCTATTTCCCTTCATTATCCTATCGAACCCCTGTCATTACCCTTCATTACCCTATCATACCATGTCATTACCCTTCATATCCTATTATCCCTCATGTCCAGTTTCCCTTTCCACCTTTGATCTTGACAAGGCTGAGGATCTTCATGAGCGTCATGCATCCTATTCATAGCTTTCAGTCCATCATAGCTTTTGGTCTTTATCCATTTGCTTATTACAACCTTTCATCCATATTCCCTATCTTATTGCAACTTTCTGCCACTATCCCTTAGCCTATCCCAACCTTCAGTCCATTTCCCTTATCCATTCTTGGTATTGCTTATCCTATCCATATCTTATCACTATCCATACACTCTTTTTCATTCCTTGATCTTGATCTGACATAAGGACGTGAAATGCAAAACATGTTTTTCAAAACCTCTTGACATGTCCCTCATGCCATGTTCTTGCTTTACATTGTCATAACCAGTCTCTTGTCCCATCACACAATAGCCCTTGAAAATTGCATCCGTATTGTCTCCACGATAAAAGGCCATTGTCTTCCCCCTATCCACCATCATTTCAGCAAGCCTACTTATTCACCTATCATATTCCTTGCCTTGCTAGACACTGGGGGCAAAATCATAAAAATTGAAAAATGTCCTGACATAATCATAAAAATTGAAAAATGTCCTGAAAAAAGTCTTAAAAAATCAAAAAATGTCCTGAAAAAAGTCTTAAAAAAATCATATAATGTCCTGAAAAAATCTCTTAAAAAAATCAAATAAAGTCCTGAAAAAATCTTCAAGCAAAAAAATTGAAAAAAGTCCTGAAAACAGTATCTAAAAATTGAAAACATGAAAATCCCTAAAAATCATAAAAAGTCCTGAAAAAATGAACACAAAAACATTTCAAAAACATTAAAATTGAAAAACAAACATTTTGCAATACATTATTCCTTTTGTGCATAAGACAAATCACTGAGCATTCATCCAATGACACTCGCAATCACACGCTGTGCTTTAATGAAATCATGCTTTAACCAGATGAACTTTTTCAATCAAAACCAAACATTCAAACTGATCAAAATTGTCATATCAATCGAACGGTACCATCAAAATCATTTGTCCTTGTCTCCATTATCATGGGTCTTCTACAGGGTGTGGTATACTCGAAACCAGACTGTGTCCTGTCTTAGACGGGGTACCGCATTCCCTGAAACCAGACAACATGATCATCCTATCCGCACTTTCAACTTTTGACAATGAAGATAAAGATGTTTGTTTGATTTGAATTTGTGCATCTTATCTTTTTTACTGATTTATCTTTGGCTTCGGTCATGTTCCTATGTTGCTCGATGATGTCACTGAGTGATTTAGAGTGACCGGGATGGTTCATGATTCTTTTCTTTTTTGATTGTGAGTGTTGTTTGTCTATGATGTGTCTGTCTTTCGCAAATAGGGTTGCATTTCAGCTCTGGCCTTCAATGCCATGATGCTACACATCCATTTTGCTACATAAAAATAAAGGTTCTCACCTACAAAGTGCATTACTGAAAGCAAATCTTTCTTCGTCTCTAACTCTCCCCTGTCTCATTTCTTCTTACTAACATTTCTTCCGTCAGTCCGGATAGTCAGTTCGGTCTAGTGCTCCGATATCCAAACACATATGCTGTATCCTGCATTCATTGTTTAGTACATTTGCATTCCATCACATATTACATCAAGCATTTTATCCATTTCATTTCATAAATACATCAAAAATACATAAAAATACATCCATACATGTTCATAAACAAGTACATAAGTCATCCATACATTGCAAAATAACTACAAATCATAACACATTGCATCCCATCATTTCGATGCATTTCATATCACATATCATAATAATATCGGAGTACAAAATCGGACTATCTATCCTAAGTATGGCCCGCAGGCTGACTACAACATGTCAAACTACATAATGTCCACTGTCTGTCATAAGGAGCACATGCCTGTGTCACTGGGTGCTCCCTTTATCCTCCTCATCCCTACCATGTCTCGCGGATGATGTCCCTCCTGGTCCTGGCTGTGGTGGTCTCATAGGTCCACTCACCCCCATGCTGCTCAATGACCTCCAAGAGCGTGCCCTGCTCTCTGTCCTCGATCGTGCCCGATATGAAGGTGCTCTCTGCTCTGGTGGAACTACACTCTCATATAGTGTCCTCCAATACAGTCTCTCCTCTTCGGTCTCTACTAGCATCTGTGCCATCTCCCGTGCACTGGCATCCCTGATCGACCCAATGAACTCAGTGACTCTCTGTCCCTCTCACTGTGCTTGAGCTATTGCTGTATCTCGTTCTGTCCTCAAGCTGGCATTCTGTCTCTCCAATGTTGCAATATAGTCCTGCTGACTTGCTATGGTAGCCCTGCACATCTCCATCTCCTCTATCCTAGCTGTCTCCGACTCTATGGGAATATCCTGCAATGTCTCCTGATCAGCTGAGTCTGGCTCATCATCATCCTCCCCACCATCATATCCCTCATCCCCATCCCCGTTATCCTCATCATCCTCATCATCCTCCTCATCCTCATCATCTCCCTCCTCTCCTGTGAGTGGAAAGTCCTCCTGTCTCCTCGGTATTGGGATATCAAGATCAGTCAAAGGCACTAGCCGTCGTTGTGCAAACCATATCTCATACTCCTCTGTCGTCCTAGCATCCACCACATCTGACCTCCAATCCCACTGTCTCTGATGTAGCTCTGCAAAGTCGGCATATGCTATGTGTGGCTGAATCATACTCCCCCACTGACTCGTCTCTCTGTGAGATCGGGCAAAGCATGCAGTCCTCCTAGGTACATCCTACGTCTCTCCAAACTATCGTCTGACTCTCTCTGGCAGGTACATCTCAATCACTCTCTGGCGATTCACTGGTTGCCCAATCAGGTACCTCTCTTGTCTACAATAGGGTAGCTCATCACTATCATCTGACCATCTAGGGCAATCAAGATATGGCCTCCATGTGAACTCTCTCAGTCTGTCTAGCTCATGTCGCCAGTATAATATGTATCCAAATGGACCCTATCTCAGTGCTCCACCATAGCAATACACATATGGTCAGTGTGGTACAACCTGTCTCTCTATAATTGGTCGACATATGGCTACGTGCTCAAATGCCCATACCTGAAGCAATGTGACTCCACAGCTCAAAGTCTGCACTCCCTGATACGCTATCTGATGCAGCTGAAAATATAGCATAGCAAGCACACATGGTCCCCACGCATACACCATCCCCTTTGTCACCATCTACTCTAGCACTCTTCCCCATCCAATAGGGAATCCATTTCCTCATCTGTCTCCTACTAACAGACATGCTATCACAACTGTTATCACCACACATCGTTGATCATACTCTCCTGCCATAGTCTCCTAGCGGATCTCCCTCTCGACAATGTCCAGATCATCTGCATCGCACTCAAATAGCCTACATAATGCATCTCTCCCTATCACTAGGTCATACTCTATCATCTCTCCATGTATTGAAATGCGGAGGATACACCATACATCCTCCAATGTCACTGTCACCTCGCCAGTCGCCAAATGGAATGAGGAGGTCTCCGAATGCCATCGCTCTGCCAATGCGGTAAGCAATCCTGTGTTTGCCCTAATCTCAGGCATGTATGTGATGTAATATATGCCAAGTCCTGCTAATGTGTCTCTGTCCATGCTCCTGAGTCTATGTCGTAGCATGAAATAGTCTGGTTGATTCTCCCGCGTGATCAATGGATACTGTCGACTCTGCATCACAATTAGGGCATCTTTTTGTCAGTTTTAGGGTTTGTTCCTACGGGCTACATTTCCTTGTTTTATGGCCAAATTTGGGTGTACTTTATCTATTTTACCCTATCCTACCCTTGTCCCCCCTTTTCAGGTCCTTTGCATGTAGTTTTGAACCTAAATTGAGTCTTACATGCACAATTGCGCTTGTGTCTTGCCTCTTGCGCCTGTGTCTTGACTCTTGCGCCTGTGTACCCTGACACAAGCACAAAATACCTGACACAAGCGCAAGATTTACTCTGCACAGGCGCAGAAGTTAGTTTCTGCATCCCTTGTGGGCCCCGCAATGTCCCGCAAGCATTCAAAATTCATGAGATTGAAAACATGGGTTTTTGAGATCCATACCGCGGCTCTTGCATCGTCCAGTTGTCTGAATGTGCGTACACGTTCTCCAAGGTGATCCACCATTGGAATGTTCACCATCTCTCTGCAAGTGTCCTTGTCCAGAGCACCAAATCCTCCTCTTTAGCTAGTGCAAATGAGCAATTTTCCACCTCTTGGTCTCATTTATAGCTCTTTGTCATTGCATAGATGGATGTGCACCCTCTCCATCTTATGTTGGTCACGGTCTTTTGCACCTTAAATTGCTTGTCCTTCATGCATCCAATCTCTAATTGTCCGTCTGTTCGATCCTATTATTTTTATCGATCAATTGGCCTCTTTTCTGGACATTTCCGGCCAATTCCTCGAGGGGGCATGCCTATGTCATTATTATTGTCTGGGGCATTTTTATTATTGTTCTTTGAAACAACGCTTAAAATCACATTGTCTCAAAGAGGGGCAAAATGTAGACACCTAAAAATGGTCAATGGTTGCGGGATCATACTTTAACATTTGCGCATTGCCTCATTTTAGGTTTTTGCATCGCATTAACATTTCTCCTATGTCACGCACTTGGTTTTTATCATTTGCAAGCATCGAGTCATTCTTCTACATTCTTCATTCTGTCTCGCTTTCAAATTTGGTCTTGTCGACAACACTATCCAATCATGATTTTGATCAATTTTATCCTATCGCATCAATGTGCGTGCTAATTTGTTATCATTTTGGACATCGTCAATCCTAATTAGGGTTTTTTCCTCTTATTAATCTTATCATCAATCTTATCATTTTGGACATCGTCAATCCTAATTAGGGTTTTGTCCTCTTATCGATTTGTCATCAATCTTTATCATTTTCAATCTTGTCATTTTGTGATCAATTTGTCATCGATCATTGTCATGTTCAACCTTGTCATTTTGCGATCGATTCATCATCGATCGAGGTCATGTTGGATCTTGTCATCTTGCAATCTAGTTTGCTGTCAATCCTCGTCCTCTTGTCAATTTTGTCAATTTGGATCAATTTGTCATTGTTCCTCGTTAATTGGTGCATTTATCACATTGGTCCTTTGTTAAATCAAAATCATGATCGACATTAATTATCTTTCATCAAGACCTAATTCACCTGCTAGGGTTTCGTGATTTAGTCATTTAATCTTGCTTATCATTTTCTTCCTTTAGGATTAATAAATTACTTATTTATCCTAAGTCTTCTCATTACAATTAAATGTTCATTTAATTGGCTAATTATTCCTCTTTGTGAATTAATTAATAAATAATAAATTATTAATTAATTTACCTAATTTCTAATTTCCATCAATTTCCTAATTTCTTAATTTTCTAATTCCTAATTTCAATTTCCTCCTATTTCTCTCCTAAATTCATGGAAATGACATGTCAATTTGTCATAAATTTGTCATAATTGACAATCAATCAATTTTGACATAGAAGTTGTCATAATTTGTCATAAATTATCAATCGACAAATTTTGCATAGAAAGTGCATAATTTGTCATAATTTGTCATAATTGACATAATTGATTTGCAATTTCCATTTGAATTGAATCATGCTAATCTTGTCATCTCTCCAATTCTTCTATAAATTGGATAAGGCTAATTGGTAATTGATAATCAGGCTATCGAATTTATGCTTCTAGTACTCTTGATCAATAAATCAATGTCAATCTTGCTTTCAATCATGTATGTGCACTTGTAGGTGAGATCCACAATCTAACCATTTGAAGAGGAAAGAAGAACAATGGAGCCGCATGGAAGGAGCATTCAAATCGTCATCTGGTTTGCATAATTTCTAGTTTTGTATGCTTTTGTTTTCATGTCTCTATTGAATGTGTCTTAGGATAGATTCATTGCAATGAATGCATTTGTGATTGAGCTATTATTCATATTACTTGTCTTGTGATGATTTCCTATTTCCTAGCGTACAATTCCTATTTAAACATTGCAGAAATTAAACTAGGAAAACCCTGCGGCCCCCCCTTTGTGCTCGGCCCTGCAAAAAAGGAAAACTGTCGCCTCCATGGCTGTCGCCTCATGGCCATCGAACCTGCATAACACACACTGCATACACACACACACTCAAAATAAAATAAAATATAATAAAACCTAACCCCATTTCGGGTTAGGGTAAAAACAAATTTAAAAAAAAGAAAGAAGAGAATACTTGATGCTAAAAATGCAACCCTAACCCAATTTCGGGGTAGGGTTAGCATTTAAATAACAAGTTATAATAGAAATGCAACCCTAGCCCATATTCAGGTTAGGGTTTGCATGTAAAAAATGAGAGGGAATTTGAATTATAGTGTTTAAATTATAACTTTTAATTTAGGGTTATTTATAAGCTGCATTATACTATTTAATGGGTATAGCTGGTTCACTTTATTATAGAAATATACATGTATAAATAGGTATACATATAAATTTGTTCATCCAAATTGTTTATATGCATATAATTTATATATATGCTATATTTTTACATATAGGTATATATACAAATATATATACATATTTGAGGTTAAGTTGAAAACCTATTTAATTTAATTTTATTAGTTTTTATATAGTTCTCATATCGCAATTATTGACGTAATTTTATCATGGAATTTTAATAAGGATATCTTATAGATGATTTTTGTATTTAATTAAATATGGACATCAAGTTAAATTTAATTTGGGGAAAATTGTAAATGAGAATTATTAATTATTTTATTCAAAATTTTGACCTATGAGGCCAATTTTGGCCAGATAATTTAATCGTTGAAATTTGAAAGTTTAGGGGAAATTAAATTGGCTATAGTATAAATTAGATTTGTTTGGCAAATAACATTATTAATTTTGAAACCTTATTGGCTAAATATAAATAATGAATTTTGCGTGCACTCAATTAAATAAATTTTAGATTTAAGATATCCACATCATCATTCAATTAGCCCAGAATAATATAAATGCAATTTAAATATTTGACTTTCCCTCGACTTTAATTAGCGGCAATTTAATTAGGTTAAATAAATTAACTAATTAAATTGCAAGGACCCTTTTAGGCAATGATTAATCTTCATTAATTAATGTCACTTGTGTGAGTGAGTTAACTATTCCAATCCTAGTAAACAATTCTACTTACATCTTAGTTAAGACAAAACTCAACTGATTTCATTTTAATGTAGACTATTTTGCGAGTTTATATTGTTCAAAAAAAATTTGTTGTTTCATTTTTTGCCCAAAAGTTTGGGCACGACATTTTGGTATTAGAGCCAAGTTTCCAACACTAGGAACCTTTCTCCATTACATTTCACTTTAATTATTTAATTAATTAAATTTGTCCCCAAAAATTATTTTTTTATTTTATTTTATTTTATTTTCTCTTAAGGATGCCTCCGACTACACGACAAGCTCACAAGCACAGAAGGGGTCCTAAGAATATGCGTATGGCATGCAAAGATGTTGACAGGGAGGAATCGGTTCCGAAAGGGAACCCAGAGGTCCCTCCTGAACCACTGGTTGACCCAAACTAAGACATCTTTTTAGCACTTCAGAACCTGATCGAGATAGTGCAGGATAGGCTTCCTGCAGTAGACTGTCATGCAAAAAACCAAAACTCAGGGAGCCTTAGATTAGCAGATAGGGAACAAAGTAGGAGTCCACCTCCTAATTCCTTAGAGGGCTAGGATGAGCATGAGCTTGAGTCCGTTCATCTACCTGGACCACCTCCAGTAGCCGCACCTATTTATATTGAGAGGACACATCGAGAACCAGGGGATTTGATCAAAGAGGTTTTGCGCCTCTAGCCACTATCTATTGGGGGATCTACCGATGGGGTAGAAGCTGAGGCTTGGCTGTTGAGCCTAGAATGGTGCTTTGCATTGCGTTCTTATGAAAGCAATCTGAAGGCATGAGTTGCAGTCCACCTTTTGAGAGCGACGACCTCCACATGGTGGAGACAGGAGGAATACAAGTGTGGTCTAGCTGCAGACACCCTCACATGGGAGATCTTCACAGAGAGGTTCAAGGAGAGATACTTGTCAGAGCACTTTAGGCAGTGTAGGATAGATGAGTTCCACAACCTCTATTAGAAGGGTCTCTTAGTGACCCAGTACGAGAGAAAGTTCATTGAGGTCCTACCTTATGTAGACTACCTGAAGGATGAGAAGCTTCTTGCCAACCATTTTAACAGGGGACTTAATGTTGGGATAGCAAGACTGGTGAGGATGGCCACTCTAGGGAGCCTTTGGGTTGCCATGGAGAAGGCCTTGATAGCTGAGGAGATTCAGGTCAGACCATAAGACACGCAGGATCAGTTTTAGAACTGAAACCTGGCACCTGAGTCTTTCGAGTTTTAGAAACCCCATTGGAAAGGCAACCACAGAAATGTATAGGGGTCCTATAGACCCCCTCCTCCATAGTAGAGTTAGAGGTAGAGGCCCCCTCAAGGATAGCAAGGCTCCAAGCCCAAGTAGTGGCATTCACAAGGTCCTAGGCATGACCAAAGAGCATAGGGTGCATACACACCTCCGGCATAGACTCAGCAGTCCGCTAGGGGTGGTTATAGTGGTTCGAGCAGGACAGGTGGGTAGCCTTTCTCTAGGCTTTAAGGCGCATAGTTTCAGGCATGCATTGCTTGTTTCACATGTGGAGCCATGGGGGGCATGGTGAGAGAGTGTCCATAGGGTCAGATGGTAGGTAGTCAGAGGATGGTAGCATCAGAGCCTACAGTTGGAGATATGAGCAAGTCCCATAGGGTCTTTGTAGTGGTTGACAACTGCCAGGCAGAGCACTAGGCCATAGTCATTGAGGGTGCAGGTATGATTAGAGGTATCAGTATTTCTATATTATTTGACTCAAGGGCAACTGACTCCTTTATATCTCCATTGGTTGTGGAGCGTTGCAGGCTAGTGGCAGTTAGGCAAGGTGTTAGTTGGGAAGTGGAGTTAGCATCAAGGGATAGAGTGTTAGTGGATTCAGAGGTTAGGGGATGTCCACTCCAGATTGGTAATACCACCACCCTAGTAGACCTTAGAGTTACACCACTTGGATCTTATGGCATCGTACTTGGCATGGATTGGATTTATGCCCACAGAGCCAAGATGGAATGTCACCTGAAAAAAGATCGAGTTCGAGGATGATCATGGTGCTCCCATAGTAATCACTAGGATTTAGAGGCCTGTGTCTCTTCATATGATTTCTGCTATGCAGCTTAAGCAGAGCATGCGAAAGGGATGCTAGTTGTTTGCTATCACCATCAATGATAGAGAGGAAGAAAATGAGAGGGAGCCTTCCCTAGATGATCATCCCATCCTTGAGGAGTTTGCAGATGTGTTTACAGCCGAGCTACTTGGTATGCCACTTAGTAGAGAGATTGACTTCCACATATATTTGGTACCAGGAGCCAAGCCAGTTTTGAGAGAACCTTATAGGATGACCACACATGAGCTTAATGAGCTCAAGATGTGGCTAGAGGAACTCTTAGAGAAGGGTCACATTCATCCTAGCATCTCCCCTTGGGGTGCACCAGTCATCTTTGTGAAGAAGAAAGATGGGTCCCTTCGGTTATGCATGGATTACAGGCAACTGAACAATGTAACCATCAAGAACCATTATCCCTTGCCTAGGATCGATGACTTGTTTGATCACCTTCAGGATGCTAAATTTTTTTCTAAAATAGATCTGAAGTCAAGGTATCATCAGTTGAGGATTGTGGAGAGTGATATCCACAAGACCGCATTTCGTACTAGATACGGCCACTATGAGTTCATCATGGTCCCATTCGATCTTACGAATGCTCCAGCTGTATTCTTGAGTCTTATGAATGGGGTATTCCACACTTTCCTTGACCTATTTGTGATTGTGTTCCTCAATGACATATTGATATATTCTCAGAACGAGAAGGAGCATGAGGAGCATTTGAGGCAGGTTTGGTAGTGTTTGAGGGACAACCAGTTGTTCGGTAGTTTGTCGAAGTATGCTTTCTTTAGATCAAAGGTCAAGTACCTTGGGCATGTTATATCCGATGATGGGATCTAAGTTGACCCATCAAAGATCAGAGCTATTATGGATTGGCCAGTGCCAACCAGTGTGACAGAGGTTAGGAGCTTCATGGGTTTAGCAAGATACTACAGATGCTTTGTTGAGGGATTTTCCATAGTAGCACACCCCATCACATCCCTCTAGTGAAAGGGAAAGAAATTCGAGTGGATAGAGAAGTGTGAGAGGGATTTCTAGGATCTAAAAAGGGCACTCACTAGTGCACCTATCCTCATTGTGCTAGACCCCATGGCCAATTTCATGGTATGCACGGATGCTTCCTTGGATGGATTAGGGGCAGTCCTTATGCAAGAGGGTAGAGTTATAGTGTACGAGTATAGGTAGCTTAAGACTCACAAGCTTAACTACCCTATGCACAACCTAGAGCTTGCAGTAGTAGTACATGCACTTGTGAGGTGGAGACACTTCCTTTTGGGTCATCACTTCAAGCTTCATTTAGACCATCAGAGTTTGCAGTACATCTTCACCCAGCCTAATCTTAATGCCTATCAGAGGAGATGGATGGAGTTTCTATGCGAGTATGATTTTGATGTCCACTACATCAAGGGGAAAGAGAACGTAGTTGCAGATGACTTGAGTAGGAGACGACATGAGGTATACTCCATGTTGTTATCAAATTTTGATTTCCCTTCTATCCTTCTAGTAAAAATCAAGTAACTTTGTTTGCATGTTAAGAGATCAGAGAAATAGAACTCAAAAATAACATATAAAAAGGTTTCAAAACCTTCTACACTTTGAACTTATCCAAAGTTTAGGTGGGTATACCTTCTGTGAATATTTTCACACTTTAAAATTAAGATCCATAGTAAACTAGTGTCAGAAAACCCATGGATTTTATCACCTCAATGAAACTGAAACATTAAAAGAAAACTTGTGTCCATTTTCAATATTGATCTTCAAGAAAGCTAAAAACAATCCCACAATTGAATACCAGTGCCTTATTCGGGCTACAGAGTCACCCAAATCAAGTTAGAAATCCAAAACTGAATAATCCCATACATTTCACCACCTCGGCCTTAGCTAACCCCATACATTCCTGACATGTACATGAGTTTTATCCTCTAAAAACTAAAACCGTTCTTTAAATTCAAATTATGCAAACAATTGATTTACTGATAGAGATATTTAAAGCATATTTAATTCCTCTCCCTTGAAAAGAAAAGCTAGAAACATATCCGTATGACTTCCTTGCAATCCATGTTCAATCAAATAACCCTAGATTATTCAAATGAAACCAGTAAATTAACGAATGCACACCAGAAGACAATACAGATTTAGGCCTAAAAAGTATTCATTTGCATCTTTATATTCATTTTTGAAAATTAATCTTGCATGATTCAAAGTATTCTCTATGATAGCTAGAAAACCCAGATATATTTCTACAAAGTTTCTTTACAAAATTCCTTGTGATACTTTTTCATTAGTCCTGATATCCATTTATAACATTACGGATGCATACAAGCTTCAAACATTCCTAAGAAAATTTGTTACAAACTGCAATATTCTCCAAAAAAAATAGTTACAAGTCCTTTTCAATATCAACGACCTCTTCAACTTTTTGTCCCGTTGCAACATATTCTAACTGTTCTGAAACTTCTTCTTGTTGTCTGGCATATTTTTCCTTCCATTCCTGGAACACATCATCATTCGGTCAAGAAAAGGAAACAATATTCTTCTTCATTCCTTCTAGCCTTTTCCAAGTGACCCTTAACTACCCAATCTCTATTTATATGAAACCATAATGTGACTTTAACTTTTCAATCTCCTCAATTGCCTTGACAAATAAGGATGTGTCATTAGTATTGATGATTTCATTAACTCTTTGGGACAAGTTGTGGTCCAACTCTTCCAGCCATGTCTTCTCCTCTTTTAACTAATTTGGATCAACAAAATCCCCGAGAAACAAGTCATACTTGTGATCAGAATATTCTTTCCTGTATAATTGGGCTTTTCTCTCCACACCTGCCCTTTCTTCTAAAAGTATATTCATTTCTTTTATGAATTCACAAGTGGATATGAGACTGTCATTTCCCTCTGCATGAGATGAACACATAATCTCTAACTCATTTCCCCTAGGCATCCACTTATTCAGAATCGGTTCGATTCCAAAGTGGTCTCATCTTCTCTTAATTCAATCAAAATATTCAGAATCCTCTTCATAGAGATATGTACAATAGAGGCCCTAACTAAATCAGCAAATTTCAAAATTGTAGCCTTTAACTTTTCCTCATATTTACTTGTAAATAGGGTTTGAACCTGTTTCAACTTTTCCAACTCATGTTGAATAGTTTCATTTGGTTGGAAACCAGAAGGCATAGGAGAAGGGGGATATTCTATGATAGGGCTTGTATGTGGAGGTCTTTTTGGAGAAGAAGCTATCATTAGAGTAGAAGACTCACCTTGATGGGGATGTCCTATCATCTAACTCTGAAGTCTAGCAATGATACTATCTCGATTAGCTATTCCTTCTTTGGCCTCATTATAAGCCTTCAAGATTGTTTCCAATTGCAATTGGAGATTAGCTTTTTCCTTTGCCTCCTTTTCTGCCACTGCTACACTGAATTTTGCAGTTTCTAGAACTGTGCTAGTAGATTTTACCACCCCTGTATCTTGCACTCTTTTAACAATCATACCTCCTAGGAAACTAGAATCTGAGGCATCTTTCCTTCTTCTATTTTCATCCTTTTTCAATCACCACATGACTAAAGCAGCATTATCTTTGCTGAATGTCACTCCTTCCATAGGCTTGGTTTCTTTCCTAACCACTTCAAGTACCAAAGCATCAGCTATATCCCACTCAGGGAGGATTAAAACACCAGCCTTTGATACCATCTATCTTCCCTTTTCAAGAGTAATGGCCTTGAATTCTTCAATAATTTCTTGTTTTACCTCTTCCTCCACCAGAGTTCCATCTTTGTGAGGCTGCTCATTCTTCCTTTTTTCACATCTTGCCTTAAATTTTTCAATGTTTTGTTCCCATACAAATTGCATGAAGGCTCCTATTGTATTAAAGTTACTATCAGCCAAGAACTCATCACTGGCTTGCTTGACAGTTGGGTCTAACTCTATACCTTTGAACTCCCCTTCAGTCAAGTTCATCTCAGCACTAGGTGGCTCTTCTGGCATCCCCTCTTGTGTTTTCTCATATGTGTAGGCAATCTCCCTGAGACTCCCTAACTATAACAACTATTCGGCCACCACCTTCTCATCTCCTATGTGGATAGGGGATTGAGATGGACTATATAGAGGCTCATTATTTTGCACTTCCTTCCCCACTCTTTACCTTTTAGGGGAGTCTTGGATGTCAATGAAACCTTCAATTTCTCTTTTCCCTCTTGAAGTAGAAGTCTCACCAGTCACTGGTATCATCACACTGTATTTTGATTTCTTGTGCATTACATAATCACTCGGTAGGATGGCCTTAGCAAAGGCAGGATTAGCTAGAACCAGTCTAACCTTGTCAGGATCATTTCTCATTATAGCCTCCCTCTTTTCCTTCAAATTTTGCATGAGGTCTTCAAAATAAAGAATTAAGAATTTGATTTTTTCCTCAAAGGGATTAAAACTAGAAAGAGGTTCATAACTACTATCAAATTGATGAATGAAATCAAGAGCTCTTTTGTATGCCACCCACTTCTCTTTCCTCAATTCTTGCTCATCCAAATTGAATTCATTCCTAATCAGATCTTTAGGGAAATGAAATTGGTGCGGCCTACCTTTACATACTGCTCTCTTTCTAAACATGCCATTGAAAAAATCTTCAGGGTCTACAAATCCTGAAACTAAAGTAGACAACCTATATGGTTTAAAGAATTCTTCAAAACACTTCCAGCCACCTTTGGTGATCACAAAATGATGAGCCGTAGTAATAGTTGGGAAAATAGTCCCTTTATCCCTATTTGTCAACTCTTCCTCTTGCACACCTCCAATTTGCCTTAAGACTTCTGCAATCCCTATCTTCAATAGGACTTGATAAGGCAATAAATATGGAGTGCCTCTGAAACCATAAACTCTGAAAATTGTAGAAACATGGTACAAATACATATCACCCCAATTATGAACAATTTTAATACCTTCAGCAAACTCTTTAGGCCCGAGGAACTCCAAAAGAGCCTTTGGGATCCTAGGGATTTCTGCGCACAAGAGAATCCTGAATTTAGATGCAAAGCATCTATCAAACTTTAGGTAACTGGCATCTTCTCTATCCTAGGATAAAATGGTGCTCCATAATTGCACTGGCATCTCTTCACCATCTTTTTTCTTTACTAGTTCCATTTCACTAGCAAAATAATCAGCACCTTTAAATAAGAACATATGCATGAGAAGGGAATACCATCCAAAAGGCCTATGCACATTACCATTTTTTATGCCTACTAGCCCTTCATCAATTGCATCAGTGAGGTAAGGTGCATAGTCAAATGTTACTACTAGAGAGGGGTTCAGAATGTATGCTATCATCAACATATAATGGACTGGCATGTTTTTCTCAACATCTTCTCCAAAAATATAACAAAGTGACCAATACATTCCCCTAGCCCTTAGAGTAGACAAGTTCAGGGAGAAAGGTTCCATGGTACTGGGGCCTATAAAAGTTAACCCTCCTATCTTGACAAACAATTCTTCCAGTGGGCCACGCCTAAGGTGATCCCTTTGCACATTGTGGACTTGTGCAAGTGTCTCAAAGTTGATAGGCTCTAAATAATTGGACACTTCACTGAGCTTGAAAAACTTCATGCACTCATCATCATTGATCTCAATTAAGGCTACTCCTTTTATATTTCTGATACATTTGGCTATGGGGTCATAATTTTGTGCAATTAGGGTCAACAAATCTACATCCATGAAGACACCAGGGACTACGAGCTTTCCCATATCCAATTCCCATTTACTATTTAATGGGGCAAGGGAATGTCTCTGACCCAAACCTACTTTGAAAAGTCCTAAACCTGACATACTTATCTATCTCCAATTCTTAAATGAGGGTTTTTTGGTACCAATTCTTTAGCTTTGGCCGCAACATTGGTAGACATGGTTAGTTGTTCCAGGAAGTCATCACATATGTTCCTATCTTGGTAATCTACTTTCCTTATGAAATCCCTTCTTGGAGCCATCCCGTTAATACAATTATATCAATTGAGAGTTAAACAAAACTCTAACGAAGCAATTCATACAGTAACACCGATTTTCAGACTGCAATTAGCAAGAAAAAACACAAAAACCTATTACTCGCCTGAAGAAAATTGCTCTGCATCAGCTCCTCTACAACAAACTTGTCGAAAGGGTGCCAGTACTCAATCGATGTGGACCTTAACTTAGCAACTTGGCATTGAATTGAGGCATTAATCTCGCATGCTTTGAACATCACCTTAGAATTGAATTCGCAAATCAAATTCAAAAATAGGCTCCAACGGATCACAAACCTTTTGAGTATTTCCCTGTTTCGTTGTTTTGCCATTTTGTAGAGTTTAAAACCCTCGCACTTTTCTTTCATGAAGCAATAATGATCATTGGATCTTGAAAACTTGCACTACCTTTACTTTCCCTAGTCACTCTACATTAGTAATGGGCCCCACCTTCCTTTCACTACTTCGCGAAGGGTAAACACTGTGCACTTTGACCACATGAAACAACGTTGGCCGTCAGATCATTATCCACTTGATCAATCTTTATTTCCTACAATGATTGCCAGTCTTCTTAACTAACCACACACAACCATGATGGTTAATGGTTTTTGCCACTTCATGAAGGCTAAACTGTAGGTATCTTCGGGCTGCAAAACAATGACAACCGTTGGATCCACCTTAAGATGTACACCATTTAATGTGCTTAGATCTTTAAAGTGGGCCCTCAACTCAGAGACCACTTGCTTTGTTTCATCACCAGCGAATGAATGTCATGTGTCAATTGGCTATTCACTCAGATAACTCCATCGGGCTCCATTCTAAGGCTGCCATGTGTTTCACTTTACCCTTCTTTAACACAAGCATCGGCTAAATCACAGTGGACCCTCAACTATCCTTTGGAGCCACGTGCATCTGCCAAGTCACCATTTCTCTCCACAGAGCAGCCCATTTGTCCTGCCATGTCATCCACTATGTGACTACCACATCATTTCTCTATTTCATGAACATTAATCTTCATTTGATTTGAGGCTGCAAATCCACGTGAGCCATCCAATCAACTCCTACTTAATCAATCTTTAAAACTATGACCTGCTTGTCCTTTGGGCCCACCGACCTTTTTGCTACTTCGCGGACTTTAAATCTCAAACAACTCTTCTTTGCGAAGCAACAATAGTCGTTGGATCTTAGAAACCTACTCATCTATTACCCTTGTCGTGACTACCTTGCCTGGGCCCTCTACCTTTTCACTATTTTGTGGAAAGTAAAACACGGGCATCTTTCGGTTGCAAATCAATGTCAGCCATTGATCTTTTTTGGAATTGGTCATCCTTTAACCAAAGGAACCTCTTGCCTCTAGGACCTGCCAACTCTTTCACTATTTCACAGCGGGTAAGTCTCAAGCATCCTAGTGAAATAACACAAGCCATTGGATTCAAAACAAGATGCATTCCTTTTAACCTGACTAACAATCTTATGGTCGGGCCCGCTTACCCTTTTCACTACTTCGCATACGGTAAACCATGGGCATCTTCTCCCAGTGAACCAATGCACACCATAGGATGAACCTTGACTTGCACAATCATTAAGAATCCCGACAAAGAGTAAAACAATACATAGGCAAAGGCGTAAAAATTGAAAATATTTAAAGGACTACCTAGGGAAAACCTAAAGGGGGGGACACTTTCATGACGGAGTGACCCTTTCACTTAAGTGGAAAAAGTAACACGGAGAAAAGAACACAAGGGTTTTCAAACATAGGAAGGGTTAAATATTTTCAAAAACCTTAAACCCTCTTTGACCCAAGAAACACAGAGGCAAGAAGGCCATGCCAAACACATTTTTGTAGATTTTTAGCCAACTATGGGACAAGAATACCCAATTTTCTAAACAGTGATAACAACAACTCTGATTGGGGATGGTTGATTGCAAGATCAACGCAAGAATTCAAAAACTCTAGAGAACAAACCAAACACAAGCCCAAAAAACAACAACAAAATCAAACCTAAATATAAACAGACTAAGACCTATTGTGCATCGACTCAAGAGAAATAATGTTTTAGGAATTATCCATGCACTGGAAATTCCTATACCTCACCATTCATTTTCTACAAAAAATATGAATCCTTTCCATTAAGATCATAAACCACAAAGGGGCCTATCCATAGTGATTCAAATTTCTTATGTTTCCCTTTGTCTCACCCTTTTGCATTCCATTGAAGAACCATGTCACCAATTTATCTTCAAATTCCTCTTATGGGCCAAAGTTCTAATTTCTTCTACCTCCACCATCTGAATCATTCTATCTTCCATAGGTTCAGATAACTCTGTCTCTAGCTTGTAGGAACTTGTATACTTGAAGAAGATTATTGACTGACACCCTAGATTGTGTGCCATAAACCAGTTCAAAAGGTGAAACCCCAATTGCTTTCTTGACAGTAACCTTGTCTACCCATAGGGCCAACTTTAACTTATGGTCCCAAGACCTTTTGTTCTCCTCAAGGATTTTCTTAATAATGTTCAAGAGGCTCTTATTACTAGATTTAGCTTGTCCATTACCCTAAGGTTGATATGGTGAAGAGTAGGACATAACTATTCCATGGCTGGTGCAAAATTCAATGAACTCCTCTGACCTAAATCTCATGGCATTATCCATCACCAGTTTCACAGGAACACCAAATCTGGTTATGACATTATCTATTAGGAAGTCAATAACAACCTTACTTGTGGCTCTCCTAGTGGGTATAGCTTCAATCCACTTGGTGAAATAATCAGTGGCTACTATAATCCACCTATGACCTCTTCCCAATTTCTCAACTACTTCTCCAATAAAATCAATGCCCCATTGGACAAAAGGGGCTTCCACTGTGACTGGGTTGAGGGGTAAAGCTCCCTCATACTTCAGCTCAGATGAAATTTTTTGGCATGGGTCACATTTTCGAACATGTTCATGGGCATCTTTAAACAAAGTAGGCCAATAATATCCAGCCCAAACTATCTTACTAGCAGTTGTTTTGGCAGAGTAGTGACCTCCACATACTCCATCATGCATTTCAGTTAACATCTTTTTAGCTTGGGATTTATCCAAACACATCAGCAATGCCCCATCTCTATTCTGCCAATATAGATCACCATGAATAAGGACATATTTTTGAGATTTTAATCTCAGTGTCCTTCTTTGATTATGAGTCATCCCTTCTGAATATGTTGCATCTCTTAAAAAATGTACTATCTCTGAGTACCAGGGCTGTGTCTCAATACTGGTGACCAGGATATCCTTAACTTCAACATTATTCACCTCAACATCAAGAAGGTTTGATTCAGCCATTAGTTTAGCAGGACCTAAGCCTCTTACCAATTTAGTAATTTTAATCTCTAGATCAAACTCCTGAATTTTGGTTATCCATCTGCATCTTTTACCAGTGACCTTGGACTAAGACAAAATATCTTTGACAACTGCATGTGGGACATAAGAAATTACTTGTGCATTTACAAGATATGGCCTAAATGCTTTTACAACCTTAACCAAAGCATATGCTTATTTTTCCATGATTTCATATTTTAACTCTGTAGCTTGTAAAGATTTGCTATAAAAAGCTATAGGATGTTCACATCCTTGATTATCCTTTTGTAGAAGAACTACAGCCACTGTATGGTGTGAAGCGAAAGAAAACAAAGAGAAAGGCTTATTGTAGTCAAGGGACTTTAACACTCATGCCTCTTGAATAGCCTTTTTTATTTCATCAAAAGCCTTTGAAGCTTCTTCATCCCAGCAGAACTTTGTATCCTTCTTAAGCAATTTAACAATGGGCTTGACTATCTCTGCAAAATTTGCAATAAATCTTCTAACAAAATTTACCTTGCCCAAGAAAGATTAGATACCTTTAACACTCTTTGGCTCAGGTACATTTTTTATAACTTCAATTCTTTCAGGGTCTATTCTAACCCCTTCTTTGGAGACAATATGCCCGAGCAACTTCCCTTCACTGATAGCAAAATGACATTTTTTTGGATTTAAGGAGGCACCAAATTCTAGAGCTTTATTGAAAACCTTTTTCCAAGTGCCCACAGTGGTCATCTACCCTTTTGGAGAAACATGTCAAATCATTTTGATACACTACCATGATAATGTTAATGAACTCCTTGAAAGCTACATCCATTGCTCTCTGAAAAGTAGCTCGAGCATTTTTCAAACCAAAAGGCATTCTTACATATACATATGTTCCCCAAGGGTTGGTAAAAACAGTCTTGAATTGTTCAGATTCTTTCACTAACACGTGGTTATATCCTGAGAACCCATCCATCATAGACAAAAGGTCATAGCCAGATACTCTTTGCAACATTGCCTCCATTTTAGGAGAAGAATAATTGTCTTTCAAAGAAGCAACATTCAGGTTCCTAAAATCAACATAGAGCCTTATGTCCCCATTCTTGTACCTAACTGGGACCAAATTAGACACCCATGATGAATGCCTTATAGGCTTAATGATTCCCCCTTCCCTTAGCTTGGTTAATTCTTGTTGCATTTTAGATTCCAATAGGGGGTTAATAGGTCTTTGCTTCTGTCTAAAAGGCTTAGCACCTGGAAGCAAAGGGACTTCATGTTGAAATAGATCTTGTCTATATGCCTTTAGATCTTCATAAGACTGAGCAAAAATATGCTTATATTTTTTTAATAAATTAATAAGGTTAACTCTGACATGAGGAGACAAATTTTTTCCAATATACACCAACTTGGGGGATGATTCAATCGCTAAGTTCACTTCCTCTAATTCATCTAAGTTTGTGGTTGATTGCTGACGCAAATGACTGTCACTGTAACTGAACATACCTTCCAATTGTACTAACCCTTTAGGTATTTCATTAGTTTCCAACTGAACCATGTCATTTCCAAACACAGTTTCTCTATCTTCAACCACTTCTACCAATGCATTGCAATCAATTTTTTATCCATCATAGTCATCAATGCATTGTATGAATCTAAGAATGTCTTCATCATCAGCAAACACTTGCCAATTATATACATTGTTAGGAATGGCAGGCCTAGCTTTTATCTCAACCGTGGATACACCGGTTAGTGTTATATTATCATTTTTTAATGCAAAATTTGCTAGGAAATCAGCCATGATATTCTTTGACCTTTTTATCCAATTAATAGAGAATTCACTATAATGTTCAATCACATCCCAAACTGCATGTTTATATCTTTTCAAATGATCATTTTTAGATGCATACTTAGATCTAACCTGAGAAACAACCAACTCTGAATCCCATGCTTTTTTGGAACTTCAAGCCCCAATAACAAGGCTTCATATTCAGCAGTGTTATTTGTGCACTGGAAGGCAAGTAGAAAAGAATATTTGAAGGTCATACCTGATGGGGACACAAAAAGAACTCGTGCTCTAGATCCTTCTTTAGAGAAAGCTCCATCAAAATACATATGCCATAAACCATGCTGTTCAGATTCCAATTCAATCACAATAGATTCAGTGTTTTTCAATTGAGGCAAAATCGGTTGTATTCTAAAATTGTCAAGATCCATGTCAATCATTCAGTTTAACATACTAGGGTCTATCTTCTCAATTACCCTAGGGGCACGTGGATCTCTATACAACTTAACCCGGTTCCCATTGATGGGGATTGTAGCATATGATAGATCCAACTGAATAGTTCCACCTACTATTGCAGCCATTGTCTAGATAAAAGCATACCATAGTGAGGTTTTGTGTCAGTTACAATGACATCCATCTTATATGTTGCTTCAGGGAATGCTGCTATTTTTACTTCAACATCTTTCATTGTACCTATCACTAGAACTTCTTTGTTATCCATAGCATAACACTTCCCATATAGTGTACTTACTGACAATCCTAATTCTTTCATGACACGATATGGCATTACATTTGCAGCTACACCAGAATCTATCATACAGTTCTTAATTAATCAGTTATTCACTAACAAAGTAACATAGAAAGGATCAACCTATGAGGGCTCTTGTGTAATAGTTGTTCCAACATATACCTCTGGGGTTTGTAGCTCATGATCCTTTTCATCCTTGATTGAACTTGAAGGCAAAGCTGTATTATTGTCAGAGATCATAGAAAATAAGGATAAAGTAGCTTCTCTATGTTCCTTTATTTTCAATAATTCTATCAAAGGGACTATGACCTTCATCTGGGTAAGAGCCCAAGTCATATCAAAAGTGGAACTATTGATCAACTCAGTAATAGTTTTAACTTTCTCTATCTTAGGCTGACTTGCTTTCTTCATGGTGGCAGTTCCTTGTACATCATCAGTAGCATTATTACCCATACCCTTGGCTACATCTTTAATTTGGTTATTCTTTTCTTGACCATCTTGAGGCAAAGTGCCACTACTTGCTGCTTTCTTCTGGGATACTTCTTTTATGAACATTGGGCCAAGTTCACCTTGATCCCCATCCTTCTTACTACTTCTCAAGTTTTTATTATGCTTGGCTTTGGCTATGGTAGCTTTAGTAAGATTTTTTACTTCTTCATCACTGGGTCTTCAGAGATGAACTTCTACATTCAAAGTGGGATGCCAATCAAGTGTCAACTGTCCTTGATAAGATCTGTAACTATTTAGAATATCATACTCACTGGACTCACTTTTTGAAGACTCATCATCACTTTCAATAACAGTTTCAAACCTATTAATATCAGGCTCGCCCTCCTTTCTCATGGATTCTTCAAGGGCTTGAGCTACAACACATTGATGAGGAGAATGTGGTCCATCACAAGCCATGCACCAAGGAGTATTCTCCATATTGTGAACATTTCCTCCTTTCAAAGGATCTGGGGTGTCTTGGTTCTGAGAGTTTTTTGGCTTCTCATTTTGAGGTTTGCCATCTTTCCAGGTTGTTTTGTAAGGCATGTCATGCAACCTAGGAGGCCTATCTTGTCAATTGTAATGAGGCTTATCATTTTTAATCACCTTGGCTGTAAGATCTTTCATGGCAATCACTAATTTCTCTATTTTATCTTCCTCTTTATCAACTTTATTAGGTTGTTGTTTTGATTTTTGCCACAACCTTCCATCGGTCCTCCTTCCCACCTTTCCAGACACTTTCCTATTACTTTCCACATTTATAGAAATTCTAAAAGCATCCCTCAAACTATGTGGGTTTTTGTCCCTAAGAATATAGGCCATTTTAGAATCGAAAGCATTATAATAAGTGGTGAGACACATATTATCATCTAATCTCATTACTTGGTATAGCCTATGCATTGCTTTCTAGAATCTAGCATTGAAATCTGTGACAATTTCATTATCAAACTTTCTAATATTATTAAACCCATTGAGCAGGAAGCTCACATTTGTTTTGTCACCATATTTTTCTTGAAAATGGTTCTTAAAATCTTCCCAAGACCCAATGCTATTCACGGGGAGACCTCTGTACCAGTCCCTTGCATCTTCTACTAAGGATTGTACAAACAATTTCATGATGACATCTTCATCTACTATTTCATAATCATTGATTACGTCACCAAAAGATTTTAAATGCTCTTCTACACTGATTGCATTGTTCCTAGCAAATTTGTGGAGTCTATCCCTCAATTTTGTAGGAATATGGTTAGGGTACCCTGGGATTCCATCAGAAAAGAGCTGCCTATATAGTTCCAGATTAATGGGTCTTCTTTGGAATTGGTTACCAGTAAAGTTGTTAGCCATGTTCATTCTAACATTAGCGTTTTGAATTGGAAGAGCTTGGCTACTTTAATTTGTAATGGAGACTTGATTAATAGGAACAATACTAGTAGGCGGGGTTGATTGAATTTTTATTGGAGGGAGTGGGGTAGGATGAAGCAAAGGTTGAGTTGAGTCCACTAAAGGAAACATTATAGGGGGAACCTTTAGATAGCTAATTTTCTATTTAACCTCTTGATTGGCTGCCTCTAATTCAGCCTTTTTCAATTCCCTTTGTAGGTCTTCCTTCTCTTTCCTCATCCTATCTATCTCTTTCTCATGTGCAGACAACATAGAAGAGATTTCTACTGTAGTTTTAGACCCAGACCCATCTTCCATACACTTTTGTTTTCTTTTGTCAATGTTATTCCTAATAGGTTGTGGATCACTTGAGACCTCTCTATTTGGTTGCACAACAGATTTGTACATAGGGTTGACTTTTGGAACTAAATTCTCTCTTATGACTAGACCTTCATCCTCACTTTTAGCTTTCTCTTGGGTGAATAACTCAAGATCAGCAATCTGCCTTAGAAGCCTATCCCTCTCAATCAATTTAGCTTTTACTTCCTTTTATTTCTTTGCTTCCTTCTGTGCTCTTAAAGATATTGAGTGATGGACTTTCCTATTAAGGGCCTCAATTTCTTGGGACACCTTATCTTCATCAGAGAACATTTCTTCCGAATCTGATATATTGACTTGGTCTATATCAATTAAACTGATATTTCCATCTATTGTCCTAGGCATAAAATCCATTTTAATGTTTGAACTTGTAGATAGGAATTCGGAAATCATCAAAGCAAGTAACAAATTAGGCTAGCTCAATCATGAAAACTAAATTGCAGTGATAACAATCCTAAAAACATTCAATAGAGATACTGAAAATAAAACATTTAAACCAAATGCAAACCATCGCAAACGTGAATGTCTTCTCCAGAATTCTCCATTATCCTTCTTTCTCCTTCAAATTGCTTTGTTTGTGGATTTCACCTACAAGTGAATAAGAATGAGATGAAAGCAAGATTGACAAGACGAGATGACAGCGTAAGGATACTAGAAGCATGATTGATTGATCAGATCCTGATTGAAGAAATTCATCCAATTTATAGACAAATTGGAGAGATGACAAGATTAGCATGAAGAGATTTGAAAGGAAATTTCAAATCAAGAATGACAAATATGACAAATTATGACAAAATTGACAAGGTTGCTATGCAAAATTGATTGATTGACAAATTATGAAAAATTATGACAAGATTGCTATGTCATTCCCATGAAATTAGGAGAAATATTAGAAAAATAGGAGAAAATAGAAAATTAGATGAATTGGAAATTAGGAAATTAGAAATTGATGAAAATTAGGTAAATTAATTAATAATTTTTCATTCATTAATTAATTCACAAAAAGAGGGAGGAATTAATTAGCCAATTAAATAAATATTTAACTGTGACAAGAAGACTTAGGATAAATAAATAAATTATTTAACCTGGAGGGAAAATGACAAACAAGATTAAATGAATAAATCATAAAACCCTAGAAGATGAAATAGAAATGCAAGGAGAACAATTAGGTCTTGACAAAAGATAATTGATGTCGATTTGATTTGATCATGATTTTGATTGACAAAGGACTAACGCTGACAAATGATTGAGATTGATAAAGAGATCAAATTGATAGGTGCCAATTGATGAGGAACAATGACTAATTGATCAAAATTGACATGATTTGAAAAGGACAACGATCGATGACAAATCGATCACAAAATTGATGAGATTGACAAGATGTCAAGGATCGATGATGAATCGATTGCAAAATGACAAGATTGAAAAGGACAACGATCGATGATGAATCAATTGCAAAATTGACGAGATTGACAAGAGGACAAGGATTGATGACAAATTGATCACAAAATGACAAGATTGAAAAGGACAACGATCGATGATGAATTGATTGCAAAATTGATGAGATTGACAAGAGGACAAGGATTGATGACAAATCGATTGCAAGATGACAAGATTGACAAGAGGACAAGGATTGATGACAAATCGATCGCAAAATGACAAGATTGAAAAGAACAACGATCAATGATGAATTGATTGCAAAATTGACAAGATTGACAAGAGGACAAGGATCGATGACAAATCAATCGCAAAATGACAAGATTGAAAAGGACAATGATCGATGATGAATTGATTGTAAAATTGACGAGATTGACAAGAGGACAAGGATTGATGACAAATCGATTGCAAGATGACAAGATTGACAAGACGACAAAACCCTAATTCTATCATCGATTAGAATTGATGATGTCCAAAATGAAATCAAATTGATGATGTCAAAATATGACAAATGAGCACGCACATTGATGCGACAGGATAAGATCGACCAAAATCATGATTGAAGATTGTTATCAACAAGACCAAATTCGAAAGCGAGACAAATGAAGAATGCAGAAGAAGGACTCGATGCTTGCAAATGATAAAGACCAAGTGTGCAACATAGAAGAAATGTTAATGCAATGCAAGAACCCTAAAATAAGGTGATGCGCAAATGTTAAAGTATGACTCCGCAAGCGTTGACCATTTTTAGACGTCTACATTTTGCCCCTCTTTGAGACAATGTGATTTTAAGCGTTGTTTCAAAGATCAATAATGAAAATGCCCCAGACAATAACAATGACATATGCATGCCCCCTAAAGGAATTGGCCAGAAACATCCAAAAAAGAGGCCAATTGATCGATAAGAATGATAGAAAATGATAGGTTCGAATGGACTACCAAGACTGACAGAAGAAATGTTAGTAAGCAGAAATTAGACAGAGGACAGTTAGAGATGTAGGAAAACTTGCTTTCACAAATGCACATAAGTAGGTGAGAACCTTTATTTAATGTAGCAAAGTGGATGCAGAGCATCATGGCCTTGAAGGCCAGAGTTGAAACGCAACCCCTTTTGCAAAAGACAGACACATCACACACAAGGAATGAGTGAAGCATCCTAGGGTGCATACATCAAGGGTTGAGGTATGTGCGGCGTTCACAAAGCGAACGTACTTATCACAGACACCCAATGATATAGTTGCCCCAGTTTGTGACAAACATTCCACAAATAGAAAACACAACAAAAAAAGGAAAGGGACCATGAACCATCCCGGTCACTCTAAATCACTCAGTGACATCCTTGAGCAACATAGGAACATGATCAAAGCCAAAGATAAATTAGTAAAAAGATAAGACACACAAATTCAACCAAGTCAAACAAATAGTCTGATCATCATTGTCAAAAGTGGAAAACAAGAATGATCATGTTGTCTGGTTCCAGGGAATGCGGTACCCCATCTAAGATAGGACATAGTCTGGTTTCGAGTATACCACACCCTGTATAAGACCCATGATAATAGTGACAAGGACAAATGATATTGATGTTGATTGATTGATATGACAATTTTGATCAGGTTGAATGTCTGGTTTGATTGAAAAGTTCATCTGTTAATGCGTGATTTCATTAAAGCGCAGTGTTGTGATTGAGTGTCATTGGATGTATGCTCAGCGATCTGTCTATGCACAGAGGGTACCATTTATTGACAAAATGAACAATGCCAAAGGAATTGTTTTTGGATTTTGATGTTTTGAAATTTTATTTTTTTTTAGGACATTTTTCAATTTTTTAAAATTATTTTAGGACATTTATTTGATTTTTATGATTTTTTTCAGGACATTTTTCAATTTTTTTTAAATTTTTTCAGGACCTTTATTTGATTTTTATGATTTTTTTTAGGATATTATTTGATTTTTTTGGATTTTTTTGTGATTTTGCCCCTAGTGTCTAGCAAGGCAAGGAATATGACAAGTTAATAAATAGGCTTTCTGAAATGTTGGTGGATAGAGGGAAGACAAAGGCCTTTTATCATGGAGACAATATAGATGCAATTTTCAAGGGCTATTGCGTGATGGGACAAGAGACTGGATATGACAATGTAAAGCAGTGACATGGCATGAGGGACATGTCAAGAGGTTTTTGAAACCATGTTTAAATTTTGCGTCCTTATGTCAGATCAAGATCAAGGAATGAAAAAGAGTGTATGGATAGTGATAAGATATGGATAGGATAAGCAAGACCAAGAATGGATAAGGGACATGGATTGAAGTTTGGGATAGGATACGGGATAGTGGCAGAAAGTTGCAATAAGCTAGGGAATATGGATGAAAAGTTATAATAAGAAAAAGGATAAAGACCAAAAGCTATGATGGACTAAAAGTTGTAAACAAGATGCATGATGCTCATGACGATCCTCAGCCTTGTCAAGATCAAATGTGGAAAAGGGGATATGTGCATGAGGGAAAATAGGATATGAAGGGTATGACATGGTATGATAGGATAATGAAGGGCAATAGGATATGAAGGAGGAAACCTACCCCCAAGTGTGGTGTGCAAGAAGTTCATAGATTACACATGACGCCTGTTTGCCAGGTTTTCATCACGGTATTTTCCCAAGGCACCTGTTTGCCAGGTTTTCACCAGTGGACGAATTATTTTTTGCTTTACTTTTTTTTTTCTCTTTTTTTTTCTCAATTTTTTTTTTTTTGTATTTTGACTTTTTTTTCACTTTTTTTTTTTTTTTTTTTTTTGTATTTTGACTTTTTCAATAGAAGATGGACACATGATAGGGGATGTAAGAAGGAATCAAGCGTCTTATTGTTTGGATAGTAGCCTTGAAAAAAAATGGACCATGACCTTTAAAAGTATGCTCAAAGACGTTGGTAGGATAAGGACATGGAAAAAGAGATGAAACTAAGGTGAGGATTTATGCAAAGGATTGGATCAAAGGGATTGAAGGATGGAAAATATGCATTAGATAATGGATAGGGTATTGGAAGAATTGGGCTTGAGTGGATGGAAATGAAGGCAAGATCAACATTGGCACACACCTTGTAGGGTGATGGACTGATGGAGGAAAGATGTATTTTGGATATTGAGATTTGGATGGAGGAATAGTTTGGGATTTTGTGACATAAGGGCCCAAAATGGATGAAGAAGGTGATGGAGGAACAAATTTGAGAGGGTTGGATGGAGGAATAGCAACTTTGGATGCCAAGTTGGATGTTTCTTTAGGCTTTTGTGCTTCAAGGAGTTGCTTAGGGATCCACATGGTTTTTGATTTTTCATGCTTTTGTGGTTCCTTGGAGTGCATTGCTTGCACAAGGGATTTAGGAACCCATATATATTTTGAATTTTCTTTATTTTTCTCAATGGGCCTTTGTGGCCTTTTGGATATTTCTTTTTCTTTATAGATCATATTGTTCTTTGTTTTGACATGTCGATTATATTGGACATGCTGATCCTTGAATACATGTGGATTTTTAGACTTATGACTTTTACACTTGGCATCCAAATTGCTTGGAGGGGGAAAGGAATGCATGGATGGATATGAATGAAATGGACTTCTTTTGGATTGATGAAATTTATTCAGGGATGTGTGCCTTTGCTGACCTTGCATACAGGACGAAGGGATATAAGGACCTAAGATGGATGGAAGGGATGATGGGGGAGGGATATGTTTGGATTTTGAAGGAGGGATACCAATGTCTTGAGAGTGAGTTGTGTAGACATGACCCTTAAGATCTTCTTTGATATGGAGGGGTTCTTTCTCATGAAGGTCTACCCCTTTGCCTGTATGAATATCTTGACTTGTAGGATACTCTTTTCTTTGGGAAGAAGACGTGAGTCCATTATGAGGTGGATGTGATATGAGAGAAATAATGAGATCTTTAAGTGGACTAGATTGCACCAAAGTGGAAGAACCCATTATGCATGTCGAGGGTTTATGAACATCTTGCACATGGGAAAAATAATGGGATCATCAAAAGAAATGCGATCTTGGAGTGTATATGGAGCATTAGGACAAGGAGATGGAGGAACAAGTGGATCTTGTGGAGGATCTAAAGGAATAATTTGATCTTGAAAAGGAGGAAGATCATTGGAATCCTCTTTAAAGGTGCTTTACTCTTGACTTTCAATGGGATCATTGGAAAGGATGGAAAGGATATCTTGATCTTTCATAGGAAGTGGAATGTCAATGGGATTTGAAAGGACATTGTGTTCTTGGATAGAATTGATAGGAATAAGTGAATCATCGTGAGTGTCTGGGAAGATGGGGTCCTGGTCAACAATTGGATGGGATGATAAGGTTTCGAGATTGTGATCTTGATCTGTTTTAAGACACATTTCTTCATGCTCTAAATTATCCTCTTGACATGGGGTTGGACTTTGGATATGCATGGGGGATTCTGACAAGGAATCAATGTTTTGGTATGAAGGAAATGCAATTTGAACATTTGTAAGATCAGACATTCCAGCCATAAAGCTTTCTTGCATCTTAGATTTGGATCCACTTTTAGGTATTCAAGGAATCACTTCTTGTTGAGGGACACTTGTCATCAACATTTGTGTGGCCATCATTTGATCTGGTGTTAAAGGTGTTGCATTAAACAATGGATTGTTTATTATTTCGAATGTTTACTTTTGTGGAATAGTCACTGTCAAAGTTCATGAAGCATGCTTACTCAACAACATGTGTTGAGGTTCTTGTTGCACATTTTCTTCATTTGGATGTGGAGAGAAACTTAATAGCTCACCACCTTGTTGTTTTTGCACATTAATTTGCTCACTTGAGGAGGTCACATTACTCATAATGTCAAGATATTTTTGTGGGAACATCTTAAAGACCTTGTTCAAGAATTTATCCATCTTTTTTGTCAACTTTGGATCTTTAAGGAACATATCAACATCATCAGAAGCATCAAAATCTGATGAAGAATCTGGTTAAATATTTGGATTTGTTTCTTGCTGAAAGCCTTGATCTAAACCAAATCCTTGGGAAAGATTTTGTTCGTCATATAATGTTTGAATTTCATGTTGCAGGTTTGGCTGATTCCAATCAAAAGGTGCATTTCCTCTTGGTGTTGGTGGAACACTCCCATATTCTGGTTTCATGGGTACAAACACTGGTTCATATAGTGGGGGTGGTCCAAGTTGAACCATTCCATATGGTGGTAATGATGTGTTTGATGAACTTTCAATTTGTACTGTTTGACTAGTTTGAAACTATGAGTTTGATATGTTGTCAATGGGTTGATACGTTGGTTTACCCATCTTCTTAGATTTTGACCTTGTTTCAATAGGCATGTCACTTATGCAAATGCAATATTTTTGGAATTTTTCAAGGATAATATATGATATGCAACTAAATGCAAACTAAATAGATGAAAATTCAGTCTATGGCAAGAATGCAACCTATGTTTTTGTTCTTTATTCAAGATTTTGACAAACTCATGAATGCAATTATAAAAATGAGACCCTTAGGAAATTGAAATGATGTCTAGACCTCAAAGGAAAAAAGGACCAAGTGACAAAAGGACAAAATGACAATGTCTCCCCCATATGCTTGGATACTAAGCTAGGTTTGACCAAATGACATTGATGACAAAAAGACAAAAGTTTGATAAGGTCTAGACTTCCTAACAATAACTTAGGGTTTATCAAAGATTTGCATTACTCAAGTATGACAAAACCTAGTTTTGACACTATATGCAAAGGGACAATTACTATGCAAATGACCCTAATATGATATGATAATGACCTAAGCTTAATGAAGAGACCTAGGTTATGCAAATGTGACCTAATGTTATGAGGACAAGGATGCAAATGCAAATGTATGACAATGTCAACCTAAGACAAAACCTAAGGTTGAATTATGAAATGGTATTACTGTAATGCAAGAGGACACATGCAAATGGATGACCCTTATTGATATGCAAATGGATGAACCGAATGTTGGACATGCAATATGACACCTAAGTGAAATGGACCAAGTGGAATGCAAGAATGATGCTCTAAGCCCTAAGTATGGACAATGGAGGACCTAAATCTAAGTGACATGAATGTTGAGACAAGATTTTGAAAAATGTTTGACAACCATGTTTGAAGGTGTTTTGAACTTTGTTGAATGAAATACTCTTGTGTTTAACGGGTATGGGAGAAGAGTAGATGTGTTGTCATTGGTGACAACCAGGTGACCATCTTCATGTAGAAGGAAGAACCGACATGTACCACTATGCTAGAGGTGCACTAAAGTGACCACTCCACTTAGTAAAAAGGTTGTTTATTTGGTGATGCATACAACCAGAATGAAGAGACTACATGATGGACATTGATTGTGACGAAGTGGTGGAATGTTATTTGGATCACATCAACACTGGAGGTGTAGTTTGTGCAGGCCACCAAATTGCTAGTGTAAGGATAACTAGCAGGACTCCCACTGAATGTAGAAGCTATCACAGACTAGGTGATAGGTTGATAGAATATGTTGCCTCTATGTGCAAGATGACATATGAAAAACCATCAAGACATATGTCATGTTGAAGATGTATGCTCTCATCGGTAATGTCACTTGTACATACAAAATGATTTTCTAAGATAGATAGGTGATTGAATGTAGAGACCGGATGAACAAGTGGAAGGTAAGGAAGCCCTTGGAGCAAGAGATCATAAATGCACACCGGATAAGAAAGTGAAAATATGATATGATACCGGGATGCTGATGAAGGTTGATGAAGAACAGTTGGAGTGTGATGACTTGGTGTCATCAATGTGTCTCACTGGCAAGAATGGAAGTATGTTGTCCACCGGTAGACACATCTACTAAAATCTACATTGGTGATAGTTGACATGTTATGTCAACCAGTGAAACATCAGAGAAGAGACAAGGAAGATAAGGTTTTCACCTGATAAAGAGGAGTACAACAAACTGAAGGATAAGGATAGTTGTCAGAGTTGCTATGGTGCGAGTATGTGAATATATTCATAGAGGTGTTACACTGGCAGAGCAGTCAAGTCCAGACATAAGGGGTATAATGGTAGTATGGAAAAGGTGATGGCAGGAAGGATAACCGACAAGGTGATTTGTGTCAGTAGGGTCAATGAACTGGTATATGTGTATTGGTTATGTGTCTGTTCAGTGACTAAGCTGAACTGACAGAGTAGTGTGATGAGGTAGATATCGACTGTGATGCCATGTGGAGCTGAGGTGGTGAATATGCTAAGGTTGGTGATGTCTTGTGTCAAAAAGGTAGTTGCGATTGTTCGACATTAAATGTTGATTGCGACAATCATGGAGGAGTTGTAGAGTGTGTGGCTTGATGAAAGATGGAGGATAGAGGAATATTAGGGATCTATTGGTGCTATGATTGATGTCTGATATCTGATTGCAGATTGACCTCAAGAAGGAAATAGCTAGATCATAAATATATCGAATGATTTCAAGGCTAAAGAACAGGGTTAGATTTACTATTTTTAGCAAATATGCATTGGATGATGGAAAACCCATTTAGATGCATTCCTCTAATGTAGGTGATCGATCCAAGGCAAATTGGATCAGATCTAATGAAGATTTGACCGGTAGAATAAACCCTAATTGCCTGAAGTTTTAATTGGCTCTTGGCGAGAAAACCAGGCTATATATATGCAAACCAAAGATATTGATGGTGTTGTTGAATAGAAGAAGATAGTGTTGTTGTGAAATGATTATGTGTTACTTTTGAATTGAGAGAGAAAATCAGTCAAGTACTCAATGAGCATCTAAGAAGAGATTGAGGGTGAGGGAGAACCAGGTTGAAGTGTTCATCTAGTAGTAGTGTAGAACTAGTAGTGTCCTTACCGATAGAGTAAAAGTGAAGGAAGTTGTAGAGATGGAAGACATAGAACTGACATAGTATAGTATTGGTAAAGAGAAGAGAAGTGAGGAAGAGATCCATTAGAGAAGAATAGAGAAAAGGTGAACCAGTAGGGTTTATCAGCAAGCAAAGCATCAGAAAGAGTGGTGTACCGATGTAGTAGAGAAGGTGTCTCACTGGAAGAGTAAGGTATATGAAATGGTTACAAGATTCACTTGTAACAATATGACTACTTTTGTATTTAATGTTATCATTGTGACCATTGAGTTGTATCTCGATGCAAGGGTTATAGATCCTTTGGTTTAGTGCTCATAAACTAGCAGGGGTTGTATCTCCTTTCGGTTGTAGCCCATAAACAAGTTAGGGGTTGGTGCTCCTTGGGTTGGTGCCCTAAATTAGGGGTTGGTTATCCTTAAGTTGGTGCCCTAAATCAGGGGTTGGTTATCCTTAAGTTGGTGCCCTAAATCAGGGGTTGGTGCTCCTTGGGTTGGTTCACTAAATCAAGGGTTGTAGCTCCTTGGGTTGTAACCCTAAACATCATAACAGATTTGATTGTGAGGCTGGATTGGAGCAGTAGACTCTAGCAAAATTTCTTACCAAGGTTTTTCCCATCTTGGGTTTTCCTCATACATACTGTTGTTATGTGTTGTCCCTTTGAGTGTGTTTACATTTCTATTGGTCTCTCCACTAACTAATAAGTCTAGATTGTGTTAGATCCTCCAACCGGTATGCTCACATAGAATAGTTAGAACGGAGAAGTTTGAGAACCACTGACTCACCCCCTCTTAGTGGTGCATTGTGTCTAACAATTGGTATTAGAGCCTAGGTTCCCTGTTTATCAAGATTTCTCTCACTTGGGTAGATTTTGGCTTAAGGACACAATGGTCTATTTAGTGTCAATCCCTATTCCAGTGTTTGATGGATCAAACTATTCTATTTGGAGTTGTAGAATGGAAGTCTACATGTCCTCCTTAGGTTATGATGTCTTGATGGCAGTTGTTAATGGTCTCTATAGGAATGTCAGTCCTCCCACTGACCCTAAAGAAGAAAGAAGATCCTTGTACAATGAAGAAGCCTTGAAGGATATATTCAATGGGCTCACCAGTGATGTCTCCTCACAGGTGGATAAGTGTAAATCAGCTAAGAGTCTATGTGATAGAATAAAGAAACAATATGGAAATGAACCATGCTCTGCTGAATCGGATTGTGGAAGTATGAAGAAAAACAAAGTAGACACATGTGGAAGTGCTGATAGCAGATCAGTTAGTTGTTGCAGTTTTGATGAAGAGGAAACCCATCTCTTCATGGCACAAGAGACAAAAAGTTAAGTGCACTTATCAGAGTGTGACAAGGTAGACAAATCCCACCAGCAAGATGTGTTTGGGAGTGATGATGAAGATGAATTCAAAGTAGATCTTGAAAGTGAACTGGTAAGAGCACTAGAAGAGATGCAAAATATTAGAAAGGATTTTAAAAGGTACAAAGATTCAGTTCATGATGAATGCAGTCAGTTGATAATATGCCTTCAAGAATCAAATAACAATATCTCCATATTGAAATCTCAACTAGAAGAGGCAAAAGGATTGACTAGTGAGTTGAAATTAGTCTTTGATGACAAAGAGAGAAGATGTGAGGATCTCCAGATAGAAGTGAAAACAAAGGACAAAGAGTGTTACAAGCTGAAAGAGGAAATGGAGAATCTGAGGAAAGACCTTGAGAAGTGCAAAAATGAAGTAAAGGTAAGAAACTGGTATGATGGCAGCACTGAAGCCCTGAAAAAAATGTTCAATCACCAAAAACATTCCAAGGATACTGGAGGATTAGGATGTGTTGTTGGTCAATGCTCTACAAGAAAGGAGAAATCGTACAAAGATATTCAATTTGTATCCTCAAATAGAAATGGAAAGGGTCATAACTTCACTATCAGAAATGCTCCAAAGAAAAGGATAGATCTGACTAGAATTAATGATGACATGAAGTTGAGGATGAAGAATGGTGCTGCATGGAGGATCAATGTATATCTGAAAGGAAAAGCGAAAATAGGAGAAGATAGATTCACCAAAAGCAAGAACATGAGAAGGTAGCCTAGAAGGCCTTCCACCCGTAGAAGACAAGGAGATGCTATTGCCCACAAATCATGTCAAGTGAGGAAGAAGAAGGGATTTGATGGAAGACCTATAGTAAATGGACAATCTTGGATCCATTCCTAGAGAAGCAGAAATGGAGTTGCCAAACTAGTAAGATCACCTTATGTTTGGAAGAATAATTTTGTAAGTAATAATCCACCTTTCTCTGGTTATTGTTTTGCATATAAATATTATGGTCACAAGTCAGATGAATTTGGAATGAGGCCTAGGAATAGATAGGGTATTCCTCTTAGAAATAGCATGATAGTTTGCAAGAAAAGAATTTCATATGAGTATAAGATATCAAAATGTAAAAAAATGCATATGCCCACTCCCGATCATGTTAACAAGAATCCATTTGCTACTCCTAGAAATGAAAATGTTGTATGCTATGACTGCAATGGATTTGGCCATAGAAATTATGAATGCAGGAAGAATAACTCACCTTCCAATGGCAACTAGTGGAATCATCCTAATCAGCTCAGTGACAATTATAGGACATATGGGCAACAAAGACCTACATGGAACAAGATGAATAGTGTTCCTAGACTTGCAAGGAATTCATGGAAATCGGTAGCTGACTACAATAGAATGAGTAAAATAGAAAGAGTAAACTGGTATGTTAGAAGATTTCCCAACCATGAGATTGGTATGGATGTAGTGTGCTACTACAACATTGCTTCTGGTCATGCTACTAAATCTTGTAAAGTAAGATCCAATGAGCAGAAGAAGATGAAACCTGCTCCAAAGGATGAAAATTACAAAAGAGAAGAGACCAAGAAGGTATGGAGGAAGAGGTAAGAAGACAAGAGAATGGATAGACATTGTACATTCAATGCATAAATGATATCTCCTAATGCATGAAGGATATGTTGGTCTAAGGGGGAGCTGCATATTGATCAAATCACTCACCCCCATGTATAGAAAGAATAAAGGAGAATACCAAATTGGTTGTCAGTTAGAGGAAGAAAATGAGATAGAAGTATGTAAGATGAATCAATACTGTGTGTGTAAATGATGGATTTCAAGTGCAATTGGCATCAAAAGAAAATGACACAAGAAGACAAAAATTTGTGGATGATGTGTCCCGCTAGAGATGTGAGTCGATAGGACAAACCGGTTTGTTCAGTATGGTACCGATATGATTGATTACCAACTTTGCAGAATGGTGAGTCAAGGTTTCTACTGGATTTGTTGTGGCTCTAGTGGATAGATGAAGAATGTCTCAGGTGGTATAGGAAATGTCTTGATTGGCATTGTAGTGATACGGGAGTTGACCATATATGTTGTAATCTTTTTGGGTCAACTAGTTGCATATGTGACAAAAAGTTGTAGTGACCTGTGAGGCCCTACCCTAACTCATTCTAGCATTTCAGTGTTTTTTATGTTGAGACTATTATGGATGCTTTATTTTTATGCATTATGGATTTAGAACTTATATGATTCCATGATTTGGATAACATTGCTATATGTTGATGCTTCATTTATATGGTTTATGATATAGAACTGTATATGATTCTAGAATAGGATGAATTTGAGATGATATATGTCATTATTGGATTTGCAGGACTTTACTATGATGATAGAAATAGGATGCATGTTTATGTGTGGATCAAAATTATGAGAATTATGATAATTGCTTATGTGGATCTATTTGGATATAAGATGTATTGATTTGTTTAAGTGTATATTGTATGCAGAGTGTTTGATGTGTACACTTATTCATGTGCTTTATATTATATGAGGTAATTCAAAATTACTAATGTGTAATTGAGATGCGCAGGAAAATTATCCATGTGACCATGGAAGTATTATGGAGAACCAAACCTAGACCTATGTACGTTCGTAAAACTAGGGTTTGTCTATTTCGAGAGACAACACCTTGTTCATATAGTATTTTTATTTGTAAAAGTGGATGTTGCATGTGTGTTAGATTGAATTTATTTATTTGTGTAAATCCAACAAGAGACAAGATTTCAAGTATAATTTTGTAAATGTATTTTTATTGTGTCACTTAACACATGTGTTGATTTACGTTTCGGGTTTTTTAAATTATCTCTTAGAGGAAGTTGTTTAACCATAGCTTTTTCAATTAATTTAATGTGATTCCATAATTGCCTTGGGAAGAGAATCTTTGGGGTGGTCAACTTAAGTTTGACCCGAAAATTAACTTCAGAGGGGTTTAAAAGGGGTTAAATGGACACCTAGGGGTAGTTTAAGAGTGTTTCCTAAAGCCCATAAGGTATACCTAAAGGTTAGGAGTAATTTTAGGCATGTTTCAACTCCCATGTGACCATTTAGACCCTAAAAAAGTGGATTTCCTAAGTTCAGTGAAAATTGAAAATTAGAAGGCATCACCTAAGTTGTTAACTTTCCTTTTTGATGAGAGATCCTTTTGGATCTTTTTCTGACTTTTCCTTTTTCACTTTTAGAAACCTGTGAGAACTCTCACTGAGGCCTTTTTAGGCAAGAATGAGAGATTTTGTGGGTAGTCACCCACTCTCCATTTTTGGAGACAAGAATTTTGAAAGAAAGGAAGATTTGGTTTTAGAAAATTTGGCTAAGTGTAGAGAGGTAAGGGTTTGTGGAATTGGGCTGCTCATCTTCAACCAATCTAGCATACCTTTGGGTAGTTGAAGGTTGGTCATATTTTTTCATTGTATTTTTTTATATTGCATGTTGTGTTGAAAGGATTTGCTTGTGTAAAAAGCCTAGTTTCTTGCTTGTTTTCCTTGGAAAATTATTGTGTTCTATGTTTTACTTTCTTGTATGCATTTTATGTGCTTTGGGAGTAATCAAGGCCTCCCACTCTTGGGAGAGAGGATGGTCTTGTGGGTGGTAGAAGTGATAACCCTCGAGTGAGAGGCTCTCGTTATGAGAGTGATCACAAGGGATTTTATGTGACCCTTGTTGCATGGCTTTTTTATGCATTTGGGGTCATAAGGAGGGAAATAAGGCATGAATGCCTTGGGGGGCATTAGGATGTGGGGTTGTTATACTTATGATGTATTTGGTTTTCCATGAGGTGACTATATTTTTTACCATACTTGCAGTCCCCTCAGTGTACTTGGTCCACTACCACCATTGAAAAGACATCACAATGTGTGGTGCAATGTAGCCCTGGGTTGGGAATGTGTTTGTGATTGTTTTCCCTTGGTTATTGTGTTTGCATGTGTGTTACCTGTCTAGGGCTTGGTTCTCCAAGCTCGGGAGTGGCTACTAGGTAGCCTAGGCTAGGAGGTGAGCACTCCATGGTCATAGGTTTTATTAAATTGCAGGTTGTTGGAAAACAAAAGAGTAAGACAAGAGTAAGTTTGCTGGAGTTATTTGTTGCAGAAAAACATTTGGAAATGTATTTATTATTTTTCTCATTTATAAGAAATGAGAGACCTATTTGTAAAGTGACGATTATGCCTTGGGAATATGTTTTAATGAAATGAATATTTATTTATGCTATACGATAGAAAATAAATGAGTATTTCTAGTTTTAGTTCTCTATATTTTTGGAAAAAAAAATAACATTTGTTGTGTATAGGATATTTTGAAAAGAAAGAAATTTATTCATTCCCTTTATGCATTTAAAACAAAATATTAGAAAAGTAATGGATTAGATTTACATGCATGTAGTAAGTTGGGAAATAAAATAAAACCTAAAAATTTAGATCTATACATGGAAATGCAATAGTTAATTTTATTTAAATCGATCATTTGGTTTATTGCAGAAAATAAAAATAAAAATTTATTATAGTCATTTCTATATTTTTATTTCAATAATTTCTAAGATTTATATAGTTGTTGTATAAAATTATTTAATTTTGTCATTTACTTCATGCAACAAATTAATATCTAAAGTTAAATGTCTACCTTTATTTTTATCCTGATTGTATAGTTGCTGGAATAATTTGTTTAATTTTTGCTGTAAATTATTGCAGAATTTAAACCTATACTAATTAGTTTATCTCAACCCTAGCTAAACAGTATGTTAAAAAAAAATATATACATGAGTTTAATTTAGGATTTCATTAACAATCTGTATTATTAGTTTTTTTTTTTAAATATAGAGATTAAATGCATAGTAATGTTATTTCTCCTTATGCATCAAATGAATACAAATATATACTTATATTTAAAATACATTACAAAATACACACACACACACACACACACACACACACATATATATATATATTCAACTATATATATATATATATATATATATACAAATATACCTATTTATATATATATATATAGATAAATATATATATATTAAAAATATAAATAAAACAAAAATTAAATTAAATTAATTTTTTCACAAAAAGAAAACTTTATTTTTTTTTTTAAATGGGGGCGTAGGTTTTCGGCCGAACCCATTATGTCAAACATAGTGGGACGGCGCGACCGGCAGCCGCTACTGTGGGCGACCCCGAACCACTGTGTTTAACACAGTGGGACAGTGTGACCAGCAGCCGCTACTGTGGGCAACCACAGTGGTCGGCGCCATTGCGGCCTCCCACAGTGGACGACCCTAAGGCCAACACTATGGGCGACCACAGTGGTTGCCACCACTATGGTACCCCATAGTGAGCGGCGCCCCTGGGGTCGACGTCGCCGCCTCCCCAATCCTGTCAAACCTGCAAACATGGTCACCGCTCTACCATGAACATTCGACCCCCCTGCATAACATTAAGAATCAATTAAAAAAAATATAGAACCCTAGCCCGGGTAGGGCTAGGGTAGTAAAGAAGAGAGTTAGGAAATTATAAAATATGAGGTATTTTATAATATACATTCTTAATTAGGGTTTGCATGAAGATTTTTATAAATATGTGGAAATTATTATATTATTTAAATTTATAGTTATATATATATATATATATATATATAGATATATATATATATATATATATATATATATATATAGAGAGAGAGAGAGAGAGAGAGAGAGAGAGAGAATATAAGAGCATAAGGTAGATTTTAGATTAAATATTTATTTAAGTGTTTATAATTTATATATGTTTTTAATAAACATATGGATTTAATTAAAGAATAAAATAAAATGTTATAATTTAAAGTACTATGAAGTTTAATCCCTTTAGAAGTATTATGACAAATAGGGTAAGTTATTTTGATGAGATTAAACTTTATAGGAAAATTTTCCTTATGAATTTAATCGACTCTTTAGTCGATTTAGTTTAAACTAAATTTTAATTATTGTTAAATAAAATATAGACATGTACAAATCTAAGTGCTAGGACTAATTTAATTAGATCCTAAGAACAATTAATGGATATTGGAGGTTTATTGTTACCTACATTAATTAATTTACTAAATTAGTTTATTGATTAAAATTGATGAGACAATAAAACTATTCATTTAATATTTCGCATTAATTAAATTTATTTTTATCTACTTGTGTTAGTGGTTAAAATTAACTCCCACGTAGTTAAGACAAACTTGATAGTACATTTCATAATGGCAATTGAATGTTATTAAGTTGGAATTTTTTAAAAAAAATTATCCCGTTTGTGCCCAAAGGTTGGGCATGACATTTTGGTATCAGAGCAAGGTTTCCAACACTAGGAACCTTTCTCCATTACGTTTCTCTTTAATTGTTTAATTAATTTTATTATATTAATTTTCTAGGATATTTAAATTTAATTAATTAAATATTTTTCCAAAAAAAATTAGTTATTTAATCTAATTTAATTTTTTTATATTTTATTTTCTCTTAAGGATGCCTCTGACTACACGACAAGCTCGCAAGCGCAGAAGGGGTCCTAGGCGTGTATGCATGGCACACGAAGAGGTAGATAGAGAGGAATCAGTTCTGGAAGTGAACCCAGAGGCTCCTCCCGAACAACCAGTTGACCCAAACTGAAACCTCTTAGAAGTAATCCACAACCTAATTGGTATAGTCCAGGATAGGATTCTAGCTGGAGATCATCATGTTGAAAATCAGAACTTAGGGAGTCATAGACTGGCTGATAGGGAACGGAGCAGGAGTCCACCTCCTATTCCTATAGAGAGTGAGGGTGGGAATGAGCTAGAGTCTGTGCACCTACCAGGGCCACCTCTAGGGGCAAAGCCAGTGTTTTATGAGAGAGCTCGTTGGGATCCAGGGGATCTTATCAGGGAGGTTATGCACTTCCAGCCACCATCTTTTGGGGGATCTACTGATGGGGTGGAAGGTGAGGCTTGGCTATTAAGCCTTCATAGGTGCTTTGCATTGCACTCCTATGAGAGAAATCTAAAGGCACATGTAGCAGTCTATCTGTTGAGAGGAACAACCTCCACATGGTGGAGACAAGAGGAATACAAGTGTGGATTAGTTCTTGATACTCTCACATGGGAGATATTTACAAAGAGGTTCAAGGAGAGGTACTTGTCAGAACATTATAGACAGCGTAGGATAGATGAGTTTCATGACCTCTAGCAAAAGGGTCTCTCAGTGACCTAGTACGAGAGAAAATTCTTTGAGCTCTTGCCATATGTGGACTATCTAAAGGATGTGAAACTTCTCGTTAACCATTTCACCATAGGGCTGAATGTCAGCATAGCAGGACCAGTGTGGATGTCCGCTCTAGGGAGTTTTTGGGTTGCTGTGGAGAAGGCACTGATTGAAGAGGAGATTCAGGTCAGACCACAGGATACTAGGGATCGGTTCCAAAACTGAAACCCTACACCCCAGACATACAGATTTCAGAAACCCCATTGGAAGGGTAATAACAAAAACTCATAGGGGTTCTCCAAACCCCCTCCTCCACAATAGTCACAATAGAACTAGAGGTAGAAGCCTCCATAGTATCAGTAGGGCGCAAAGCCCAAGTAGTGGCACTCTCAGGGTCAAAGGAAAGATCAGAAAGCTCAGGTTCCTTACACACCTCTGGTGAGGACTCAACAGTCCTCCAGGGGTGAGTACAATGGATCTAGCAGAACAGGAGGATAGGCTTTCTCTAGGCCTTAGGGCACCCAGTTTCAAGCACGGGGTGCTTGCTTTACATGTGGAGCCATGGGGCATATGGCAAGGGATTGTCCTTAAGGTCAGATGGTAGGGAATCAATGGATGGCCGCATCAGAGCCTATAGTTGGAGATATGGGTAGGTCCCATAGAGTCTTCGTAGTGGTGGACAACAGCTAGGCTGAGCACTAGGCCATGGTCATTGAGGCTGCAAGTATGATCAAAGGTAACAGTGTATCTATATTATTTGATTCAAGAGCTACTGACTCCTTTATTTCTCCATTGGTTGTGGAGCATTGAGGGCTAGTGGTAACTAGATAGGGTGTCAGTTGGGAAGTGGAGTTAGCTTCAGGGGCTAGAGTGTTAGTGGAATCAGAGGTTAGGGCATGTCAGCTGCAGATTGGCAATACCACCACCTTAGTAGACCTTAGAGTTACACCACTTGGATCTTATGGTATCATACTTGGAATGGATTGGATTTATGCCCATAGAGCCAAGATGGATTTTCGCAAGAAGAAAATTGAGTGTGAGGATGATCAGGGTTCACCCATAGTAATCACCGGGATTCAGAGACCCGTGTCTCTTTGTATGATCTCTGCAATGCAGCTTAAGCGGAGCATGCGAAAGGGATGTCAACTTTTTTCCATCACCATCAGTGATAGGGAGGAAGAGGATGAAAAATAAACATCTAGTGATGACCATCCTGTTCTTAAGAGATATTCAGATGTGTTTCCTTCAGAGTTACTTGGAATGCCACCCCGTAGAGAGATTGACTTTCATATAGACCTTGTACCAAGAGCTGAGCCAGTTTCCAAAGAACCTTATAGGATGACTAAAAATGAGCTTAATGAGCTCAAGATGCAGCTTGAGGAACTTCTAGATAAGGGTCACATTCATCCTAGCGTATCCCCTTGGGATGCACCAGTTATCTTTGTAAAGAAGAAGGATGGATCTCTCTGATTATGCATGGATTATCGTCAGTTGAACAAAGTAACCATTAAGAACCAATATCCTTTGCTAGAATTGATGATTTATTTGACCAACTTCAAGGTGCCAAAGTATTTTCCAAAATTGATCTGAAGTCAGGATACCATCAGTTGAGAATAGTGGAAAGTGATATCCACAAGACCACATTTCACACTAGATATGGCCACTATGAGTTCACCGTGGTTCCATTCGGTCTTACAAATGCTCCAGCTATTTTCATGAGCCTCATGAATGGGGTATTCCACACATTTCTGGAGCGCTTTGTGATTGTGTTCCTCAATGATATATTGATATATTCTCGGAATGAGAAAGAGCATGAGGAGCACCTGAGATAGGTTTTGCAGTGTTTGAGGGACAACAAGTTGTTTGGCAGTTTGTTGAAGTGTGCCTTCTTTCATTCAGAGGTCAAGTACCTTGGGCATGTTATTTCCTATCATGGGATCTCAGTAGACCCATCAAAGATTAGAGCTATTATGGATTGGCCAGCGCCAACCAATGTGACAAAGGTCAAGAGCTTCATGGGTTTAGCAGGTTATTACCGACGCTTTGTTAAGGGATTCTCTAGAGTCGCACATCCTATTACTTCTCTTCAGCATAAAGGGAATAAATTTGAATGGACAAAGAAGTGCGAGAGGGCCTTTTAGGAACTCAAAAAGGCACTTACTAGCACACCTATCCTTGTAGTACCAGATCTCTCAGCTGACTTCATGGTTTGCACAGATGCTTCCCTAGAGGGCTTAGGAGCAGTCCTTATGTAGGATGGTAGGGCTATAGCTTTTGAGTCTAGGAAACTTAAGACTCATGAACTTAATTATCCTACTCATGACCTTGAGCTTGCAGTAGTAGTGCATGCACTTGTGAGGTGGAGACACTTTCTTTTGGGTCATCATTTTGAGCTTCATTCAGACCATCAGAGTCTTCAGTACATATTCACTCAGCCAAACCTTAATGCATGACAGAGGAGATGGATGAAGTTCTTGTGCGAGTATGATTTTGATGTTCACTACATCAAAGGGAAAGAAAATGTAGTTGCTGATGCTTTGAGTAGGAGACATCATGAGGTATACACCATGTCTATGGGCATGGATTTTAGAGACCATATACTACAGTAGTTTCCAGAGGATGGATGCTATTCAGAGGTTTGTCAGGTGATATGATCTTAGGAAATTCTAGAAAGGAAATATGTGGATTATTCCTTGGAGTCCGATGGACTATTACGCCATATAGGGTGCATCTATGTACCTTCTTCCGGGGGATTGTGAGAGTTCATTGTCATGGAGGCTCATAGAGCTCCTTATGCAGCACATCCCAGAGTTAAGAAGATGCATGCTAACTTGAGATAGTTATATCATTGGCCAAGAATGTAGTAGCTCATTGTTGAGTTAGTAGCCCGATGCCTCGAGTGTCAGAGAGTCAAGGCGGAGCACCGCCATTCAGGTGGGTTGCTCTAGTCTCATGCTATACAAGAGTGGAAGTGGGATACTATATCCATGGATTTCATCATTGGTCTTCCTATGTCATCTCATTGCCATGATGCTATCTTGGTGACAGTTGACAAGTTGACCAAAGTGGCCCACTTTTCACCAGTATGGACTACCTTCATAGCACCAGCAGTGGCACAGGTGTTCTTGCGAGACATTGTCAGACTTCATGGCATTCCACGCAAGATTATTTCTGATAGGGATTCCCTCTTCACGTCTTCCTTTTGGAAGGAATTACATGCAGCTATGGGCACTAAGCTCAATTTCAGTACAACCTATCATCCGGAAATGAATGGTCAGACAGAGAGGGTTAACCAAGTGTTAGAGGATATTCTTTGCATGTACGTCATGGATCATCAGACCAAATGGGAAGAGTACCTTCCCTTAGTGGAGTTTTCCTATAACAATGGGCAGCACACGTCTTTGGGGATGCCACCCTATTAGGCATTATACGGCAGACCTTGCAGGACACCGTTGAGCTGGGACCGCATAGAGGATAGAGTTGCTATTGGTCCTAAGATAGTTTGGGATATGGAGTAGTAGGTGGATTTGATTAGGCAGCATATTAGAGAGGCACATGATAGATAGAAGAAATATGAAGATGTGAGGAGGATAGATCGTAGCTACTTGGTTGGAGACAGAGTCTTTTTGAGAGTGCGACTGCATAAGAGTCCAATCCATTACTGAAAGGGTTCTAAGCTCGCACCTTGTTTTGTAGGACCAGTTGCCTACCATTTAGCATTACCACCTAGCCTATCACGCATCCACAATGTGTTTCATGTATCAGTTTTGAGGAAGTATGTCTATGATGAGTCTCATATTTTAGATTGGGATGCCTTGCAGGTGAAGTCGGATGGGCAGCTAGCTTTGGATCCTATTTGCATTTTGGCACATCGGATGTTAGCCCTTTGAGATCAAGAGATGGACCAGGTTAGGGTCCAGTGGGATTCCTATGATGAGGTTACGGCTTCATGGGAGGATGCAACATGTATGAGATCTGAGTACCCCCATCTTTTTTGATTAACTCTAGGATTAAGTTCATGCCTAGAGGGGGAGGGTGTGAGGCCCTACCCCAACTTAGTCTAGCATTTCAGTGATTTTAATGTTGAGACTATTATGGATGCTTTATTTTTATGCATTATGGATTTAGAACTTATATGATTCAATGATTTGGATAACATTACTATATGTTGATGCTTCATTTATATGGTTTATGATATAGAAGTCTATATGATTCTAGAATAGGATGAATTTGAGATTATATATGTCATTATTGGATTTGCAGGACTTTACTCTGATGATAGAAATAGGATGCATATTTATGTGTGGATCAAAATTATGAGAATTATGATAATTGCTTATGTGGATCTATTTGGATATAAGATGTATTGATTTTTTAAAGTGTATATTGTATGCAGAGTGTTTGATGTGTATTCTTATTCATGTGCTTTATATTATATGAGTTTATTCAAAATTACTAATGTGTAATTGAGATGCACACGAAAATTATCCATGTGACCATGGAAATATTATGGAGAACCAAACCTAGAACTATGTACGTTCGTAAAACCAGGGTTTGTCTATTTGGAGAGACAACACCTTGTTCGTATAGTATTTTTATTTGTAAAAATGGATGTTGCATGTATGTTGGATTGAATTTATTTATTTGTGTAAATCCAACAAGAGACAAGATATCAGGTATAATTTTGTAAAAGTATTTTTATTGTGTCACTTGACACATGTGTTGATTTATGTTTTGGGTTTTTTAAATTGTCTCTTGGAGGGGGTTGTTTAACCATAGATTTTTCAATTAATTTAATGTGATTCCATAATTGCCTTGGGAAGAGAATCTTTGGGGTGGTCAACTTAAGTTTGACCCGAAAATTAACTTTAGAGGGGTTTAAAAGGGGTTAAATGGACACCTAGGGGTAGTTTAAGAGTGTTTCCTAAAGCCCATAAGGTATACCTAAGGGTTAGGAGTAATTTTAGGCATGTTTCAACTCCCATGTGATCATTTAGACACCCTAAAAAGTGGATTTCCTAAGTTGAGCGAAAATTGAAAATTAGAAGGCATCACCTAAGTTGTTAACTTTGATTTTTGATGAGAGGTCCTTTTGGATCTTTTTCTGACTTTTCCTTTATGAAAACTCTCACTGAGGCCTTTTTAGGCAAGAATGACAGATTTTGTGGGTAATCACCCACTCTCCATTTTTGGAGACAAGAATTTTGAAAGAAAGGAAGATTTGGTTTTAGAAAATTTGGCTAAGTGTAGAGAGGCAAGGGTTTGTGGAATTGGGCTACTCATCTTCAACCAACCTAGCATTCCTTTGGGTAGTTGAAGGTTGGTCATATTTTCTCCTTCTATTGTTTTATATTGCATGTTGTGTTGAAAGGATTTGCTTGTGCAAAAAGCCTAGTTTCTTGCATGTTTTCCTTGGAAAATTATTGTCTTCTATGTTTTACTTTCTTGTATGCATTTTATGTGCTTTGGGAGTAATCAAGGCCTACTACTCTTGGGAGAGAGGATGGTCTTGTGGGTGGTAGAAGTGACAGCCCTCGAGTGAGAGGCTCTTGTTATGAGAGTCATCACAAGGGATTTTATGTGATCCTTTTTGCATGGCTTTTTTATGCATTTGGGGGTCATAAGGAGGGAAATAAGGCATGAATGCCTTGGGGGGCATAAACATGTGGGGTTGTTATACTTATGATGTATTTGGTTTTTCATGAGGTGGCTATATGTTTTACCATACTTGCAATCTCCTCAGAGTACTTGGTCCACTACTACCCTAAGGCTGACACTGTGGGTGACCACAGCGGTCACCGCCACTGTGGTACCCCACACTGAGCGGCGCCCCCAGGGTCGACACCGCCGCCTCCCCAATCCTGTCAAGCCTGCAAACATGGCCGCCGTTCCACCATGAACATTTGACCCCTTGCATAACATTAAGAATCAATAATAAAATATATAAAACCCTAGCTCGGGTAGGGCTAGGGTAGTAAAGAAGAGAGTTAGGAAATTATAAAATATGAGGTATTTTATAATATACATTCTTAATTAGGGTTTGCATGAAGATTTTTTTAAATATGTGGAAATTATTATAGTATTTGAATTTATAGTTTTATATATATATATATAGATAGATAGAGAGAGAGAAAGAGAGAGAGAGAGAGAGAGAGAGAGAGAGAGATGGAGAGAGAGAGAGAGAATATAAGAGCATAAGGCATATTTTAGATTAAATATTTATTTAAGTGTTTATAATTTATATATGTTTTTAATAAACATATAGATTTAATTAAAGAAGAAAATAAAATGTTATAATTTAAAGTACTATGAAGTTTAATCCCTTTAGAAGTATTATGACAAATAGGGTAGGTTATTTTGATGAGATTAAACTTTATAGGAAAATTTTCCTTATGAATTTAACCGACTCTTTAGTTGATTTAGTTTAAACCACATTTTTATTATTGTAAAATAAAATATAGACACCTACAAATATAAATGCTAGGACTAATTTAATTAGATCCTAAGAACAATTAATGGATATTGGAGGTTTATTGTTACCTATGTTAATTAATTTACTAAATTAGTTTATTGATTAAAATCGATGAGACAATAAAACTATTCATTTAATATTCTACATTAGTTAAATTTATTTTTATCTACTTGTGTTAGTGGTTAAAATTAACTCCCACGTAGTTAAGACAAGCTTGATAGTACATTTCATAATGGCAATTGAATGTTATTAAGTTGGAATTGAGAAAAAAAAATTTATCCCATTCATGCCCAGGTTGGGCATGACAAGACCTATAGTTGGCATTTTGTTCATGATAGAGGATTTCATAGGATTTATGGAGGTCATGGAAGTGAAAGAATACCAACATTTATAGATGCTCACTTCCATTGGTACAAAGTGTTGTTTTTGGGTTACCGGTTTAGGACCTGACATAAAAGATGAAGGCCAGAGATCTATTGTTTAGGGGGAGTTCATAGCAAACATTTTGTGATGAATATTAGATATACTGAAAACAGAAGCAGATCAAGAAGATGATTGATAATACTAGAAAGGAAATTACTCATCTGACTATGGGTTATCATTTAAAATTAAGAGAAATCTGGCAAATCAGTAGGACCACATGCACAAGAGAAGAAATTCATTCCTCAACTAGTTCTAAGCGAAAGAAGGAGAGAGACTGGCATATTCTTTTAAGGGTTGTTTGGTACCTGAGCTTTCCATCTCAAGTGTTGATGATTGAGATGATGTTGTGCATAATATTCAAAGGGGGAGATGCACCCAGTAAAAAGGGGGAGAAATATTTATGTCAATGCTCAATAGATATAAGGAGGAATGTTATCCTAATAGTGCCCTTTTCCATTGTTTACAAAGGGGGAGAAAGTTACTATAGTATACCAGATACTACATGTGTTGACATCAATGCCAAAGGGGGAGATTGTTGGCATTGTGTTGTCATTGATGTCAATTGGTATAGGATGTTACCTGTATCACTGACATTGATGTCAACTAGTGAACAAGAGGCTATTGGCATTAGAGTTCGATGTCAACTGGAATAGAAGATGGACTGGTATGGGAGAAGAGTTCATGTGTTGTCATTGGTGACAACTAGGTGACCATCTTCATGCAGAAGGAAGAACCAACATGTACCAGTATGCTAGAGGTGCAGTAAAGTGACCACTCCACTTAGTAAATTTTTTTTTGAATTGGTGGTGCATACAACCGAAATGATAACCAGATTGCTTATGTATGGATAACTAGCAGGACTCCCACCGGATGAAGAAGCTATCATAGGCTAGGTGATAGGTTGACATAATATGTTGCCTCTATGTGTAGGATGACATACAAAAAACCACCAGGACATATGTCATGTTGAAGATGTATCCTCTCCTTGGTAATGTCACTTGCACTAGCAGAATGATTCATTGAGATAGACAAGTGATTGAATGTAGAGACTAGATGTACAAGTGGAAGATAAGGAAGCCCCTAGAGCATGACATCAGAAATGCACACCGGATAAGCAAGTGAAAACTTGATGTGATACCGAGATGTCGATGAAAGTTGATGCAGAATAGTTGGAGTGTGATGACTTGGTGTCATAAATGTGTCTCACCGAAAAGAAGGGAAGTATGTTTTCCACCGAGAGACAATCTACCAGAATCTGCATTGGTGATAGCTGACATATTATGTCAACTGGTGAAACATTAGAGAAGAGACAAGGAAGATAAGGTTCTCACCTGATAAAGAGGAGTGCAGAAAACTGAAGGACAAGAAGAGTTGTTGGAGTTTCTATGGTGCCAATATGTGAATATATTCACAGAGAAGTTACATAGGCAGAGAAGTGAAGTGCAGACATAAGGGGTACATCGACAATATGGAAAAGGTGACGATAGGAAGGATAATCGGCAAGGTGATTTGTGTTGGTAGGGTCAGTGAAATGGTATATGTATACTGGTTATGTGTGTGGTCATTGACTAAGCTGAACCAACAGAGTAGTGTGATGAGCTGGGTACCTATTGTGATGCCATATGGAGCTAAGGTGGTGAATATGATAAGGTTGGTGATGTTTGGTGTCAAAAAAGTAGTTGTGATTGGTCAACATTAATTGTTGATTGCGACAATCATGAAGGAGTTACAGAGTGTGCAACTCAATGAAAGATATACAATAAAGGAAGATCAGGGATCTATTGGCACCATGATCGATGTCTGATATCTGATTGCAGATTAACCTCAAGAAGGAAACAACTGGATCATAAATGTATGGACTGATTTCAAGGATAAAGAACATTGTTAGATTTGATATTTTTAGCAAATATGCATTGGATGATGGAAAATGCATACAGATTCATTCCTCCAATGCAGGTGATCGATCCAAGGCAGATTAGATTGGATCTAATGAAGATTTGATTAGTGGAAGAAACCCTAACTGACTGAAGTTTGAATTTTCTTTTGACGGGAAAACCAGGCTATATATATGCAAGCCAAAGACATTGATGGTGTGGCTAAATAGAAGAAGATAGTGTTGTTGCGATGTGATTGTGTTACTTCTACATGAGAGAGAAAATTAGTCAAGTACTTAATAAGTATCTAAGAAGAGAGTGAGGGTGAGGGAGGATCAAGTTGAAGTGTTCAATCGATAGCAGTACAGAACTAATAGTGTCTGTATCTCCAGAGCAGAAGTGAAGGAAGTTGTAGAGAAGAGAGACATAGAACTGACATAGTATAGTATTGGTAAAGAGCAGAGCAATGAGGAGGAGATTTAGTAGAGAAGAATAGAGGAAAGCTAAACCAATAGAGTTTACCAGCAAGCAAAGTAACAGATGAGAGCAATAGAAAGAGTGGTGTATCGGTGTAGCAGAGAAGGTGTCTCACTAGTACAAGATTCACTTGTAACAGTATGACTACTTTTGTATTTGATGTTATCATTGTGATCACTAAGTTGTAGCTCCTTTGGGTTGGTACTCATAAACTAGGAGGGGTTGTAGCCCCTTTGGGTTGCAGCCCATAAACAAGTTAGGGGTTGGTTCTCCTTGGGTTAGTACCCTAAATTAGGGGTTGGTGCCCTAAATTAGGGGTTAGCACTCCTTGGGTCAGTGCCCTAAATCAGGGGTTGTAGCACCAAGGGTTGTAACCCTAAACATTGTAATAAATTTGATTGTGAAGCTGGATTGGAGTAGTAGACTCCAACAACATTGCTCACCGAGGTTTTTCCCATTTTACGTTTTCCTCGTACATACTGGCATTATGTGTTGTCCCTTTGAGTGTGTTTGCATTTGAGTTGGTCTCTCCACTAACCAGTAAGTCTACATTGTGTTAGATCCCCCAACCGGTATGCTCAAATAGAATAGTTAGATCAGAGAAGTTTGAGAACCACTAATTCACCCCCCTCTCAGTGGTGCATTGTGTCTAGCAATTGGTATCAGAGCCTAGGTTCCTTGTTTATCAAGCTTTCTCTCACTTGGGTAGATTTTGGCTCAAGGACACAATGGCCTGTTTATTATCAATCCTTGCTCTAGTGTTTGATGGATTAAACTAATATATTTGGATTTGTATAATGGAAGTCTACCTATCCTCCTTGGGCTATGATGTCTAGATGGCAGTTGTTAATGGTCTCCCTAGGAATTTCAGTCCTCCCACTGGTCTTGAAGAAGAAAGAAGATCCTTTTGCAATGAAGACATCATGAAAACCAAATTCAATGGGCTCACTGGTGATGTCTCCTCATAGGTGGATAAGTGTAAATTGGCTAAGAGTCTATGGGATAGACTGAAGAAACTTTATGGAAATGAGCCATGCACTGCTGAATCGGATTGTGGAAGCATGAAGTACAACAAAGTAGACCCATGTAGAATTGTTGATAGTAGATTGGTCAGCTACTATAGTTTTGATGAAGAGGAAACCCATCTATTCATGTCACAAGAGACAAAAAATGAAGTGTACACATTAGAGTGTGTCAAGGTAGACAGATCCCATCAACAAGATGTGTTTGGGAGTGATGATGAAAATGAAGCTGAAGTAGATCTTGAAAGTGAACTGGTAAGTGCACTAGAAGAACTACAAAATGTTAGAAAGGATTTTAAAAGGTAAAAAGATTTAGTTCATGATGAATGCACCCAGTTGAGAATATGCCTTTAAGAATCAAATAACAATATCTCCATATTGACATCTCAACTAGAAGAGGCAAAAGGATTGACTGCTGAGTTGAAACCAGTATTTGATGACAAAGAGAGAAGATGTGAGGATCTACAACTAGAAGTGTAAAGAAAGGACAAAGAGTGTCAGAAGCTCAAAGAGGAAATGGAGAATCTAAGGAAAGACCTTGAGAAGTATAAAAATGAACTAAAGGTAAAAAACTGATATGATGGCAGCAATGAAGCCCTGAATGAAATGTTGAATCAATTTTTTTTTCCAAGGATACTAGAGGATTAGGATGTGTTGTTGGTGAATGCTCTACAAGCAAGGAGACCTCCCATAAAGATATTCAATTTGTCTCCTCAAATGGAAATGGAAATGGAAAGGGTCAGACCTTCATTGTCAGAAATGCTCCAAAGAAAAGGATAGATTTGACTACAATTGGTGAGGACATGAAGTTGAGGATGAAGAATGGTGTTGCAAGGAGTAACAATGCAAATCTGAAAGAAAAAGGGAAAATAGGAGAAGAGAGCTTCACCGGAAGAAAGAACATGAGAAGGCAGCTTGGAAGGCCTTCCACCAGTAGAAGATGAGGAGATGTTATTGCCCACACATCATGTCAAGTGAGGACGAAGAAGAGATTTGATGGAAGACCTGCAGAAAATGGACAATCTTGGATCCATTCTCGGAGAATCATAAATGGAGTTGCCAAACTGATAAGATCATCTCATGTTTGGTAGAGTAAATTTGTAAGTAATAAGACACCTTTTTCAAGTTATTGTTTTACATGTAAAGATTATGGCCATAGGGCAGATGAATGTAGAATGAGGGATAGAAATAGATAGGGTATTCCTCCTAGGAATAGCATGTTAGTTTGTAAGAAAAGAAATGCATATGAGCATAAGATATCAGAAAGTAAAAAAATGCATATGCCCACTCTCGGTCATGCTAACAAGAATCCATTTGCTACTCCTAGAAATGAAAATGTTGTATGCTATGACTGCAATGGATTTGTCCATAGAAACTATGAATGCAGGAAGAATAAATCACCTTCCTATGGCAAACAATGCAACCATCCTAATCAACTCAGAGGAAGTTCTAGGACATATGGGTAGAAAAGACCTGCATGGAACAAGATGAAAAGTGTTCCTACACATGCAAGGAATTCATGAAAATTGGTAGTTGACTACAATGGCGTGAGAAGAAAAGAAAGATTAAATTGGTATGTTAGAAGATTTCCAAACAATGAGATTGGTATGGATGCAATGTGCTACTATAGCATTTCTTCTAGTCATGTTACAAAATTTGGTAAAGTAAGATCCAATGAATAGAAGAAGATGAAACCTAATCCAAAGGCTGAAAATGTGAAAAGAGAAGAGACCAAGAAGGTATGGAGGAAGAAGTAGGGAGACAAGAGCATGGAGAGACACCGTGCATTCAATGCACAAATGATATGTCCTAATGGCCTGAAGGAGGTGTTGGTCTAAGGGGGAGCTACAAATTGATCAAATCACTCACCCCCATGTATGGAAAGAATAGAGGAGAAGACCGGATTGGCTATTGGTTAGAGGAAGAAAATGAGATAGAAGTATGTAAGATTAATCAATACTGTGTGGGTAAATGAAGGGTTTCAAGTGCAATTGGCATCAAAAGAAAATGATACACGAAGACAAAAATGTATGGATGATGTGTCATGGAAGAGATGTGAGCCAATAGGATAGACCGGTGTGTTCAGTATAGTACCAGTATGATTGATTACCAACTTTGCAGAATGGTGAGTCAAGGTTTGTAATGGATTTGTTGTAGCTCTATTGGATAGATGAATAATATCTCAAGTGGTATTTGAAATGTCCTAATTGACATTGGAGTGATCCGGTAGTTGACCATATATGTTGTAATATTTGTAGGTCAACTAGTTGGATATATGACACAAAGTTGTAGTGACCTGTAGTTGGCATTGTGGTCATGATAGAGGATGTCATGGAAGTTAAAGACTACCAACATTTATAGTTGCTCACTTCCACTGGTACAAACTATTGTTTTTGGGGGTACCGATTTAGGACCTGATAGAAAAGATGAAGGCCAGAGATTTGTGTTTCAGTGGGAGTTCACAACAAACATTTTATGATAAATATCAGATATACTAAACACAAAAGCAGTTCAAGAAGATCCTCGATAATATTGGAATGGAAATTTCTCATCTAACTATGGGTCATCGATTGAAAGTAAGAGAAATTTGGCAAACTGGTAGGACCACATGCGTAAGAGAATAAATTCATTCCTCAACTAGTTCTGAGAAAAAGAAGGAGAGAGACTAGTGTATGCTGATAAGTGTTGTTTGGTACCTGAGCTTTCCATCTCAAGTATTGATGATTGAGATGATGGTGTGCATAAGCTTCAAAGGAGGACATGTACACAGTAAAAATGGGGAGAAAGATTTTTGTCAGTGCCTAATAGATAGAAGGTAGAATGTTATCTTGATAGTGCCCTTTTCCATTGTTGTCAAAGGGGGAGAAAGTTACTATAGTATACCGAATACTACATGTGTTGACATCAATGCCAAAGGGGGAGGTTGTTCACATTTTGTTGTCATTGATTTCAACTCGTATAGGATGTTACTAATATCATTGAAATTGATGCCAACTAGTGAACAAGAGGTTGTTGGCATTAGAGTTTGATGTCAACTAGAATAGAAGATGGACCAGTATGGGAAAAGAGTTGATGTGTTATCATTGGTGACAACCAGGTGACCATCTTCATGTAGAATAAAGAATTGACATGTACTAGTATGCTAGAGATGCAGTAAATTTACTACTCCACTCATTAAAAAGGTTGTTGATTTGGTCATGCATACAACCAGAATGAAGACTCTACATGATGGATATTGATTGTGCTGAAGTGGTGGAATACTATTTGGATCACATCAACACCTAAGGTGTAGTTTGTGTAGGCCACTAGATTGCTAGTGTAGGGATAACTAGAAGTAATCCCATGAGATGAAGAAGCTATCACAGGCTAGGTGATATGTTGATAAAATATGTTGCCTCTATGTGCAGGATGATATATGAAAAACCATTGGGACATATGTCATGTTGAAGATGTATCCTCTCCTTGGTAATGTCACTTGTACCGACATAATGATTCCCTGAGATAGATAGGTGATTGAATGGAGAGATTGGATGTAGAAGTAGAAGATAAGGAATCCCTTGGAGCATGATATCATAAATGCAAACTAGATAAGCAAGTGAAAAGAAGATGTTATATCTGGATGCTGATGAAGGTTGATGTAGAATAGTTGGAGTGTGATGACTTGGTGTCATCAATGTGTCTCACCAGAAAGAAGGGAAGTTTGTTGTCCATCGATATACACATCTACTAGAATCTATATTTGTGATAGTTGACATGTTATGTCAACTGGTGAAACATCAAAGAAGTGAAAAGGAAGATAAAGTTCTCATCTGATAAAGAGGAGTGTAACAAACTAAAGGATAAGGAGAGTTGTCAGAGTTTCTATGGTGCTAGTATGTGAATATATTCATAGAGTTGTTACACCGACAGAGCAGTGAAGTACACACATAAGGGGTACACTGACAATATGGAAAAGGTGATGGAAGGAAGGATAACCTGCAAGATGATTTGTGTCAGTAGGATCAATGAACTAGTATATGTGTACTAGTTATGTGTGTGGTTGGTGACTAAGATGAACCAACAAAGTAGTGTGATGAGGTGGATACCGACTATGATGCCATGCAAAGCTGAGGTGGCAAATATGATGAGGTCGATGATGTTTGGTGTCAAAAAGGTAGTTGTGATTAGTCAATATTAAATGTTGATTGCGACAATCACAGAGGAGTTTCTGAGTGTGCGTCTCAATGAAATATGAACGACAAAGAAAGATCAAGGATCTACTAGCACCATGATCGATGTCTGATATCCGATTGCAGATTGACCTCAAGGAGGAAACAACTGGATCATAAATGTATCGACTGATTTCGAGGCTACAAAACAGGGTTAGATTTCCTATTTTTAGCAAATAGGCATTGGATGATGGAAAATTCATACACATGTATTCCTCTAATGCAGGTGATCGATCCAAGGAAGATTGGATCAGATTTGAAGAAGATTTGATCGATGGAAGAAACCCTAACCAACTGAAGTTTTAAGTGGCTTTTGAAAAGACAACCAAGCTATACATAGGCAAGCCAAAGGTATTGAAGGTGCTACTGAATAGAAGAAGATAGTACTATTGCAAAGTGATTGTGTGTTACTTCTGCATGAGAGATAAAATCAGTCAAGTAATCAATGAGTTTCTAAGAAGAGACTAAGGGTGAGGGAGAACTAGGTTGAAGTGTTTAATTGGTAGCAGTGTAGAACCAATAGTGTCCATACTAGCAGAGAAGAAGGGAAGGAAGTTGCAAAGAAGGTAGACATAGAACCAATAGAGTATAGTATCAGTAAAGAGAAGAGCAGTGAGGAGGAGATCCAGTAGAGAAAAATAGAGGAGAGGTGAAACAATAGAGTTTACTGACAAGCAAAACAACAAATGAGAGCAACAGAAAGAGTGGTGTATGAGTGTAGCAAAGAAGGTGTCTAACCGGCAGAGTAAGGTATATAAAATGGTTACAAGATTCACTTGTAATAGTATAACTAGTTTTGTATTTGATGTTATCATTGTGACCACTGATTTGTAGCTTGGTGCAAGGGTTGTAGCTCCTTTGGTTGGTGCCCATAAATTAGCAGGGGTTGTAGCTCCTTTGGGTTGTAGCCAATAAACAAGTTAGGGGTTGGTTCTCCTTGGATTGGTGGCCTAAATCAAGGGTTGGTGCTCCTTGGGTCCATGCCCTAGATTAGGAGTTGTAGCCCTAAACATTGTAACAAATTTGATTGTGAGGCTGAGTTAGAGTAGTAGACGCCAACAACATTGGTCACCAAGGTTTTTCCCATCTTGGGTTTTCCTCATACATACTGGTGTTATGTGTTGTCCCTTTGAGTGTGTTTGCATTTGAGTTGGTCTCTTCACTAACCGGTAAGTCTACATTGTGTTAGATCCCCCAACCAATATGCTCACATAGAATGGTTAGAACGAACAAGTTTGAGAACCACTGATTCACCCCCCTCTTAGTGGTGCATTATGTCTAACATTTATATTTTAGGTATGTTTTCTGTTGTGCTAAAATCTCAAGCTATCAATGCCCGCTAAAATTGCTAGACATACCTAGATCCACGGGAGGCGAGAGAAAGCCTTTTCATGAATCTTGAGTAAAAGTTGAATACCTCACTACCTAGGGGGGCAACAAGATGACCTACAACCCCCCCTCCATGAGACCTTCAGGAGTCAAACCCATGACCCAATGCTTTGATACCAGATACTTTAGGTATATTTTCTGTTGTGCCAAATACTCAAGCTATTAATGCCCACTACAAATGCTTGATATACCCTAATCAATAGGAGGTGGGAGAAAGCCTTGTCACAAATCCCGAGGGCAGGTTGAATGCCTCACTAATTAGGGGGCAATGGGATGACTTACAATCTATACATTCAACATGGTACATATCAAAGGAGAAACCAGTAAGACACCTAATGAATTATGGTTTGGCAATACACCTATAGTTAAGTATTTTAGAATCTTTGGTAGTAAATGTTATATCAAGAGAGATGATATCATTGGAAAATTTGATCCTAGATGTGAAGGCACATTTCTTCATTATTCTAATGAAAGAAAGGCATATATATGTTATAACAAGAGATTGTAGAGAATTGTGGAGAGTGCTAATGTCAAGGTGGATGAGCTGAATAGAGGTCAAATCAAAGTTTATGAGTGAGAACCAGGTGTGGAAATGATTATATCTGAACCGATAGCACCTTTACTGAATTAGAGTGTTGAACTAGTTACTCTGACAATATTAAAAAATTCAGCTATAGTTGAAGAACCAGGAAGAGGAACAGAGAGTCAAAAGACTCCTAGGTATGTGAGATTGAATCATTCAGAAGATAAAATTATTGGGGATAAGAACAATGGAGTGATGACAAGAATAAGACTGGCAACTAATTAGGTATGTTTAATTTCTCAAGTTGAACTAGTATCTGTAATTGAAACATGTAAAGATGAATGTTGGTTGGAAGCTAAGGAAGAAAAATTAGATCAAATTGAGAAGAATAACACATGGACTTTAGTTCCTCGGCCTAAAAATAAGAATGTTGTTGGAACTAAATGGGTTTTTATGAATAAATTGAATGAGGATGGTCAAGTTGTAAGGAATAAGGCTAGATTGGTTTGTAAAGGGTATTCTCAGAAGGAAGGAATTGATTATGGTGAAACTTCTGCACCTATAGCTAGGATTGAAGCTGTAAGATTATTTCTTGTCTATGTTGCCCATAAAAACTACAAGGTTTATCAAATGGATGTTAAGTGTGCATTTTTGAATGGGGATCTTGATGAAGAAGTTTGTATTGAGCAACCTAAAGTTTTTCAGTTTCAAATGATAAAAACATGATTTCCAAGTTAAGGAAAGCTTTCTATGGATTGAAACAAGCACCAAGAGTTTGGTATGCAAGATTGGATAAACATCTTTTGAATCTTGGTTTTACTAAAGGTAATGTTGACAGTAATTTATATTATAAGGTCATTGATGATGATATACTGATTATTGAAGTATTTTAATGATGACATCATTTTTGGAGGTAAAGATAAGTTGTGTTTGGAATTTCTAATAATTTGGAGAAAGAATTTGAAATGTTTATGATTGGGGAAATGAATTTTTTCTTAGGTTTGTAGATTACTCAGACTGATAAAGGTATTTTCATTTGTCAAACTAAGTATGCTAGGGAATTGTTGAAGATATTTGGTATGGTAGATTCTAAACCAGTAAGTACTCCTATGGTTACAAGTGAGAAATTGACATGGAAAGATGTTTTTGCACCAGTAATTCCTACAAGATACAAATCTATAATTGGAGGTCTGCTTTATTTGACTCAGACTAGGCCTAACATAATGAATGTTGTTTGTATTACATCTAGATATCAGAGTGACCCTAGATACAATTATGAGAGTGCGGTGAAAAGGATTTCTAGATACTTGCAAGGTACATCTGAATATGGTTTGTGGTACCCTAAGGATGATGACTTTACTTTATGTGCATATACAGATGTTGATTGGGCTAGAGATATTGATGATAGGAAAAGTACTTTTGGTGGAGATTTCTTTCTTGGAAAGAAGTTGGTTTCATGGATCAACAAGAAACAGTCATGCACTTCTTTATCTACTGCTGAAGCTGAGTATGTTGTTGTTGCTACTAACTGTACATAGGTTCTATGGATGAAGAAAATGTTGAAGGATATTAAATTGCATTGCACTAGACCAGTAGTTATTCACTCTGATAACTTTTATGCTATTGACATATCAAAGAATCTAGTATTTCACTCTAAGACAAAGCAAATATCTATCAAGTATAACTTTTTAAAGGAGAAGGTGGAAGAAAATGAAGTCAAACTAGTTTATGTGAACACTAAAGAGCAGATTGTAAATATTTTCACTAAACCTTTGCCTAGAGAATCATTTGAGTACCTGAGAGATAGGTTAGGGGTTTCTGCCCCTCTGACAGAGAACTAATGGATTCATTTTTACATCAGTATGGTATGTATTATCAGAGATATTATACATTTCAACACTAATGTGGGGATGCTACTGCTCAGGGGAAGTAGTTAGCCTTGTGTTTCATTGGTTTTTATTTTTTCTTTGATATTTTTGTCAGATTTATGGCATTGATGTCAAAGGTGGAGAGATATTAATGTGAAAAACTTAAGGAGTTGTATACATTAGGGGGAGAGATATATGTGTAAAATAGAGCTTTACAGAAATATCATTCACAGGGGGAGTTTGGTCTTTGTTTCAAAACTTCATTGCTATATCTTTGAGTGGGAGATTGTTGGCTGTCTTCCATTGGAGGAGACTTGTTTGGCATTCCTTGGCACTTGGATGTTTTTCACATCTAGTGTTGCCATTGATGCCAAAGGGGGATATTGTTGGCCATTTGGAGAAATTGATTATGTGTTGCATTGATGTTTTGTCATTGATGTCAACATTAGTTGTTTTGGATGCTTTACCGACACCCTTTTGGTCTTGGTAGGTTGTGTGGTTTTTGGTTGGTTTGGATCCAGCATGATCCAATATGCTTTGGTATGTTTTGGTTATGGAATTGTCTTATTCATGCTACTCATGTTCATATTCAGTAAGTTGGTTTTGTTCTTATGATCAGATGCTATCCTGTTTGCTTGGAAGCTTGGTTTGTGGTTCCGGTGAGGGTTTCACCAACAAATCTTTGATGAAGATCTTAGATGATATGCATAAGTGGTGTTGGTGCATCTTTTGGTGGAGATTCAAGATGCTTATGGTGATCATGTTCGAGACTTGGTAGATTGGGATTATTCCTTTGGCATGTATGGACCTATATTCGATCCTGGTGTATCTAGGTTTATGATCAAGTGTTGTATATATATGATGTAAGATCTCATTATAGATCATCATGGTCATAGGAAAGGGATATGGATATATAATGTGTAAAGAATGTAATATCATTTAGGTAGAGGATTTGGTCGATCATTGGAGATTGAGTTGGGTTTATGTAAGAGGATTTATTCCTCTGGTATTGAGCTTAATTGGAACTGTATTCAGGCATAGGAGATGTTATCTTTGTAGTTCATTCATTCTTCGGGATTGGTCTAGATTTCTATGTAGTTAGTGAGACTCCTTTTGTGATGAGAAGTGCATTCTAGGTTGTTGGCCTTCCTACAAGTGCACGTCCCTCAATTGTAATTCACATACCTACTGTAGAGGTATTATCTGACTGTGGGTAGGCTTCCCACCATGGTTTTTCACTTTACCATGGTTTCCACGTATAGAACTTGGTGTCATGTGGATGGTATTTATTCTCTAATTTTTGTTTATGCTTAATTGGTTTATCTGCTAATTTGGTATTTGGTTTATGCATTTTGGTATTAATTTTTTGGATTCCAGTATTAAAGTTTTAATTGCTAAATGTTCTGGTAATCCATGACAATTGATTCACCCCCCCTCTCAACTATCTTCCGGTTATTTGAATTATCTATTAATGTCGGCTTACATAAAAAATGATAATACATGTCAGTTCATTACAAATACATGTGAATTATAAAATGCTTTGCTGGATACTACCCTTTCTCGGATCTTTAAGTGTTGTCGGCTTCCATACTAGTACCTAGTTTGTCTGCTACCTTGAAATCCTTGATGCTAGTGAAGTGTCTACCAGATGTGAGTGAAACAAAATATGTTGCCAATGTTGCCATGAATGACAACATAAGAAACCAAATGAGTGTCAATTGCCAACAAGTTCAGTATTCTAAACATCTACAACTAACTTCATTACTTCTCACCTACAATTACACACCTTCAAAATTATACAATACACCATACACAAATTCTCATACAACTCATATCATTCTCCAATCTCATCCTTTATATATCATCTGCACAAAGAAAATACACCAATTAGATCAACCTAATTAGATGTAATATGTAGAGTATGACTAATAAGAGCCAAATAATTTCTCCAAATAAATCTAAAAGGGAAACAAGATGTGCAAAACATCACACAATGTTGACACACCTTCCAATCACTGCTAAATCATCGCCTTCAACTCCTCACACTAATGTATAGACCAAAAACACCAAAGTTTACTCTAAAGGATAAAATCAATAAAGAAAATCAACAAACATTCTCAAAACATGAAGTGGACCTCCACAACATCTGTGGATGCACACATTAGCATCTCCTAACACCAATAATCTTGTACTAGAGAATTGCAACACTATAAATATCAGACTACAGAGGAGTGCAATGTATTCCTACAAATAGGTACATTGTCACTACATAACCAACACTTAGACTAACACAAAATCAACTATTGATCATATGAGAAGATGAAACCTTGTTTATAACATTCTTTACATCCACCAATATCATACTACAGTTACAAGAAATGATGAACCAATGCAGAATAATATGAACGAGAAAACTAAACCCTATCTGACACTTTTTATTGGAAAATTCACACTTACCAAAAATCTCTCATGCACATCTAAATACATCTTCAATGCTCTAGAATAGCCATGACCCAATCAGATATACCATCTCTAATCACCACCATAAATCTCTATATGTTAATGTGAATATATGAGTAGAATTTTGATACAACACCATTGATCACATATTTTCAAACCTTGGTTGACATCAATGACAACACAAAAGCATATTTGCAACACATATGACATTCCATGTTCCACATTCTTGCATTATATGATCCTTTTGTTTTCCACTTCCTTAAAAAACCTTTTTCATATCTCTCATATCCTGAGAGTTGTAAGTCTTTAGTGTCAATTTCCTATCTCCATAACAAGTCAACCCATAACATGAAATTCCCAATAAGTGTTCCTAGACCTGACTTGGGGAAAATCCTAAATTAAAGTTTAAAAAATCCATAACAGCAAATTTTACAGCAACCATTTAAATAGCAAATTTTAATAAATTTAGCAGCAACTAAATGTAACTACATATTTTATAAATATGGAAACCTTAGTGATGGCTATAATATATTTGCTTTTATTTTTTGCAATTTTTTAAAAAATACAATCACAGATAAAATAAAATTCACAGAATTAAATAAAATAATTTTTACATTTTCCTGGATTGATCTAAAAGCTTTTATTTTCAGCCTTCTACATGCATGCAACATAGATTCATTTCTTTCCTAATATTTGTGTTTAAATGCATAAAAGGAATAAACAATTCTTTTTTCTTATCAAAATATCCTAAAACACAACAAATGTGATCTTTTAGAGAATTTATAAAACAAAATAAAAGATACTTCTTTCTTTTCTGCAGTGTTGCATGAATAAATATTACATAACTTTAGACTTATTCCCAAGACTTTATAGTCACTTTACAAATAGGTCTCTCCTTTCAAACAAGTGAGGACTTTCAAAGAACATAAATTACATTTACATCATTTTTCTACAACAACTAAATCTAGCCACATCTACTTGTCCTGCTATTTTCCTCTAACAACCTGCAATTAAATCAAAAGCTATGACCATGGAGAGCTCACCTCCCAGCCTAGGCTAACTAGTAGCCACCCCCGAGCTCAGAGAACCAAGCCCTAGACAGGTAACAAACATGCAAACACAAAAGACAGAAAACACACAAACTCAAACACAATCCCAACCCAGGCTACACTACACCACTCATTGTGATGTCCTTTTCAAGGGTGGTAGTGGACCAAGTACCCTGAGGAGACTGCAAGTATGGAAAAACATATAGCCACCTCATGGCAAACCATATATATTAAGTATAACAACCCCATATTCCTTATGCCCCCTAAGGCATTCATGGCTTATTTCCCTCCTTATGACCCCCAATGCATAAATAAGCCATGCAGCAAGGGTCACATAAAATCCCTTGTGATCACTCTCATAACAAGAGCCTCTCACTCAAGGGCTGTCACTTCTACCACCCACAAGATCCTCCTCTCTCCCAAGAGTAGGAGGTCTTGATTACTCCCAAAACACATACATTGCATAAACACAAAACACCAAATAAATTTCCAAGAAAAACATGCACGAAACTAGTCTTTTACACAAACATTTCTTTCAAAACAACATGCAATAAGAAACATTATAAGGAAAATAGAACCAACCTTAAATTTACCAAAGGTATGCTAGTTTTGTTGAGGATGAGCAGCCCAATTCCATAGTTCTTCTCTTTCTACCCTTAGCCAAATTCTTAATACAAAATCTATCTTTTCTTTTCCTCAAAATTCTTTTGTCTCCAAAAATGGAGAGTGGATGATTACCCACTAATTTTCTAATTCTTTGCTTAAGAAGCCCATTGTGAGAGTTCTCACAAGTTTCTAAAAACTAAAAAGGAAGGTAATGTAAAATGGGAAAGGGAACTCTCATTCGAAAAGGAAGGTTTTCAACTTAGTTCAAGTCTTCTAATTTCAATTTTCGCACAACTTAGAAAAGTCACTTTTTAGGGTGTCTAAAAGGTCACATGGGAGTAGAAACTTGCCTAAAATTACCCCTAACCCTTAGGTATACCTTATGGGCTTTAGGAAACCCTATTAAACTACCCCTAGGTGTCCATTTAACCCTTTTTTAACCCCTCTGAAGTTTATTTTCGGGTCAAACCTATGTTGACCATCCCAAAGATTCTTTACCCAAGGCATTTATTGCTTCACATTACATTAACTAAAAAAGCTATAGTTAAACAATTCCCACCAAGAGACAAATTTAAAAATTCAAACATAAATCCACACGTGTCAAATGACATAAAGAAAATACTTTTACAAAATCATACATGAAATCATGTCTCTTGTGGGATTTACATAAATCAATTAAATAACATTTAACACACATGCATCATTTACTATTACAAATAAAATATGACACAAATGGGGTGTTGTCTCTCCAAATAGACAAACCCTGGCTTTACGAACATACATAGGTCTAGGTTTGGTTCTCCGTAATATTTCCATGGTCACATGGATAACTTCCTGCGCATCTCAATTACACATTAGTAACTTCAAATAACCTCATATAATATAAAATACAAGAATAATAATGCACATCAAACACTTGCATACAAATTTACATTTGAACAATTTAATACATCTTATATCCAAGTAATTTCACATAAACAATTATCCTAATTCTCATAATTTTGATCCACACATAAACATACATCATATCATAGTAAAGTCCAGCAAATCCCATAACAACATTTATCACCGCAATTCATCCTATTCAAAAATCATGTAGTGTTCTATATCATAAAGCATATAAATAAAGCATCAACATATAGCAATGTTATCCAAATCATGGAATCATATAAGTTGTAAATCCATAATGCATAAAATTAAAGCATCCATAATAGTCTCAACATAAAAAACCATTGAAATGTCAGACTGAGTCGGGGTGGGACCTCACATGATCAGTGTCCTAGTCTTAGGTTACTCGACAAATAAATTCACATGTCCTAAGCAGTGTCAACCAAGTCATCTTTCCATTAGTGAAACCTAGTCATCCACTCTGAGTTAGTTACCTGTCTCCTAACTACCAAAGAGTTTTGTATCACTGAGTAAACAAGCAAAACAACATAATGGAAAACAATCACTAAATAGTTTGAGCTATGAGTGAAAATTTTCTTTGCGTGTTGTCTTTTATATTGGTTTTTGATTATTATCCCTCTAAGTAACTCGAGGAAGTCTATTGTGACTAAGAGGAGCAATGATTGGGGGCATAATATTTCTTTGTTTTCTACTTGTAGGAATGATTTCGATGATCTAGAAACATTTAAATTAGCTGGGTGTCTATGATAAGAGCCTTCACATCAAAGTGAAATCGCCTCACATACCTCGACTCCACTTATTTGTATGCTACAGGGAAGTCCATATCATTTCTTTGTCTATTTTGAGGGAATTTCTTTATGATGCAATTCAGCTCCATGCGAAATCTATCCAAGGATATGAATGAAAAAAGGGTCATTGCAGACAAGATAATAAATATTGCACATTGAGAAAGAAAGGAACTCTAACTTGCCTATTGTGTTTGTTATGCTTGGTGATGAATTTTAAGTATTTTAAATCTAGTGACTAGGTTTAGGTTGCATTTTGCATATCAATTTGTATTTTTTTGACTTTAGAGTAATTTCAGTATGATAATAATCTCTTTATCTTCTGAATTAGAGATGAAAGCATAATCATTTCTTACGCTAAGTGGTCTATTTATCATCATTTCTTTGATCGAGTACTTATGTTTTGAGATGTTTTAGCTACATACATAACATTTAATATAGCTTCATACATATCATTTTTCACTCATTTGCATTCATCTTATTGCATAGAAAAATGAAAACATTGCATTATTCATTACTTAGTTGCACATTCATTTATTTGCATATGGAAAGAAACAAAAATAGACATCTATAATCATTTGCATTACATATATTCATATTGAAAAGAAATGCATACATATAGAATAAAGCATATAAAAGACATCTCATAAACGAATCAAAACAAGTACGACGATGTCAAATCAGATCTTGTATATATATCATGTCAAGTCCAAAGGTACAAAATGATGTCGAATGACATATACAAACTCTTATCGGAGCAAGAATCGTATAGGCTACAAAAAATGGGTGTGTCTACAAAAAATATCCACGCTACAAAAAAAGAAGAAGAATATCTAGCTCTGGGCCTCTCCCTCATCATCTGGTGGAGGAGGAGGAGCTTGATGATCGAGATCCTATTGAGGTGCCCGAGCTCCCTCAGAACGTGCCATATACTGAGAATAAGGAATCACCTGCTGCACTACTAGAACTACCATGCTATATGCTGCAATATAGTAGGCCGCCCTGCTGTTTTGATGCAAAACCTCCTGCTGGAGGGTGTCTCACTCCACTCTCATCACCATGACCTAATGATCGCACTCTACTCTCAACTCCGTAAGTTGACGATCTCGCTCCGCCAGTTGAGTTTGAGCCACTATCAACTGTGACTGTAGCTCTGCAAGACGTGCTCTCATCGACTGCCATGCATTAGGCCCCTTCTCTCTCACTGGCTCTCCACCCCCATCTCCACCTCCAGTACCACCCTGCTCCTCTTGCCACTGCCGGACCTATCTAGAAGCTGCTCGCTCCTTGTCAGCTCCACCCAATACCACTTCTACTCTCCCAAGGGATCCACCCTCACCCCTCTATTGTCCACCCTCAGTTGGAACCTTGCTGCTACTAGCAGCAGGGTCACCACTTGTCTGCGATGGAGCCTCAACTCTCTGTCCCTATTCCTCTCTCTGGCCCTATCTTGGACCCTGTCCCTGTACCTATGCGGGAGCATCATCCTCAATATCCTCAATGCATGGCACTTGCTCACCTGAATCAATAAACATAGGAAAAGGATGTTGCTGGAACCAATCTCTATACTGGGGCAATACCCCTGCATCTCCTACATCATCCATATAATCCCATATGAGGCATTGTAGACTAGTCAACTCCTGCATGGCCAAGGCATAAGATAACCATGGAGACCATCCTTGTCTCTCCTCATCCACGTAACGCGCATATGCTATAAACTCCTGCGAGATCCCCTGAGGCTAGCCATACTATCTCATCACTCAAGAAATGATGAACCACTCAACAATGGTCTGTGATCTCCCAATAAGTGGGCGCGTGATAAAAAGGTCTCTGCAAACTAGCTACCAGTCATCCCAAGGCTCCAAACCTCTATATGGTCTCCACAATATGGCTATCAAATCATCTAACTGTCACTGCCAAAAATCTATCTTGCCCAGATGGGGCTGCATAATATAACTGACATACCTATATATAATCGACTGCCCAAGCTCTCTACTATCATCTACTATCGACTGACAAATGGGAAGATTCTCCCGAGCCCAAACCTGTAAAATATATACACCTACAGCCATGCTCCGACCATCTCTATATATGATCTCATGCATCTCGCGATACATGTGAGCCAGCAAGCAAGAACCCCAGCCAAGCCTTTGAGGGGTCTCCATCAATCTCATCAACATCCTGCCCCAACCACACTGGAAACCCTGTTGCCCTCTATCTGGCATCAAAAAACAACCTATAAATCCTGCTAGAACACACACTAGAGGAAACTCCTCGCTGTATCTTCTCATCAATATGTCCCAACTAATGGAATGGGTCAAAATGTCAGGATCCTTGAAGACATGCCTCACTACCTGTAATCCTGGAAGGTGCCCTGAATCATAATCCACCTTATCCCCAACAAAAGGGATATAGAGGATCCTATTTACATCGTCGAGAGTGATAGTCAACTCCCCCACCGAAAGATGAAAGGTGTTATGCTCTGAATGGAAATGCTCTAACAACGTCGTGAGCATACAGTGATTCACATGGATATTTGGTAAACCAAGAAGATGAGTCAAACCACATACATCAATATGAGCCTGCTCAACCTCAGATAAATGTCAAACTAATGCCATAGTAGGAGGATAAATGCATCTAAAGAGCACAGGAGGTAATTGAACCTGCAAAATCCCAATAGCGAAGCATTAGAAAATATTCCAAATGAGCCTACAAGAGAAGTAAAACATCAAGAAAATCCAACTAAGTCAAGTGCAAAATCAAATTTTTACGTTTAGACCTTAAAAAATGCTCATTGTCTCCCGAATGACAAAACACAGAGAAGAAGCATCTCGTATGAATCAGGAATAGCTCTCATACAATAAAACAACCCAAAACGACAATTTATTGGACTTCACATGACAAAATGGTATTTTTATCGACCTATCGTACGATACAAGGGTAGAGCCCAAATGACAATTTTAATGACCTTAAACGACAAAAGAAATTTTAACAGTTACTCGTACGAGACAAAATCCTACCTCGCATGATAAAACATGAAACTCGACCCCAAACATGCGAAAAAACTTGCAAAGTGAGCAAAAAAATTCAAAATTGAAAACATAAAGGGGCTTAAGATCAATCACTTACCGTTGGCTCATAGTTTCGGGATCAATTATGATGTCTTTGGTGCTCAAATCAATGCGTACGAGTAGGGACCACCATTTTTTTTTTGCAGAAGGCTTTTTGAATTTTCAAACTTGGAGGGTTAAAATGATTTGAAAATGACACTTTCGTCCCATATATAGCTAAAAACCCTAATTTTTCAACTTGCTCCGATGGACATGAAAATTGTACCCTTAGCTAATTCGCCCACTTTGATTCCATTTTTGGGATCAAAATCAAAATTTGAGATCATTTTGCTAGTCAATTTCACAATTTGGATCACTTAGCGCTCTTTTCATCAAATGCTCACTTTTTCTTCTAATTGCGCTCAATTTCAATGCTTAATTCAATTTCATTTCTACACATCAACTTTACGATCAACTCTGCACTTAACTCATCAATCAATGCCAATTCTTCAAATATTCCTCAGAATCAATTTGTACTGAAATAACTTATTTTCGCCACATAATTGCCTATAATCATCAATCCCTCACTATTTTTTGATTTTGCTCCCGAGGGGGCATACTCATGCCCTTATGACTTCACATCTTCACAAGTCAAGAAATATTTTTTTCAAATCTTCATCAAAAGTCAAGTAAAATCTTCTAAAGAAAATCAATCAATTCTTATTTTCTAAGGGGCATCTCAACTTCATCTCTTCACATCAAGTTGAGATCTCTTGATCATCTGAATTGAATGAATTGCTAGGGCCATCTCAGCTTCATCGCTTCAAATGAAGTTGATATTTTTCTTTCATATGAATAAGTCTCTTAACATTAATCAGTTTCATTACTTCAAATCAAGCTGATTATTTGTTTAAATTAAATTAAAAGTTTAAAGAGTGTCTTTGATCACACTCAATCTAAGCAGGTGTTCAGTATTCATTTCTTGATCAAGCTGGATAGTTTATCTTCATCGTATCTTGATCAATCAAGTTCAAGATCAATTTTTATCATCACTCACTGCATCTAAGTTCAATCAACTTCTAAATCAGTAAGATCCGCTTCTTGATCAATCAAGTTCAAGTTCGATATCTTTTGTTTTCTATCATTCCTAAGTTCAATCAATTTTGGGAACGGTATCACTTTAATCAGACTTCATTCAGCTTTGTTGCTTTGAATCAAGCTAAATACCTTGCTCTTCATCTGGTTCGTGATCAATCAAGTTCAGAACTAGCATATCCTAGACATCACACATTCTTTGAACCAATGCGCTGCTTGCACATTAATTCAAAGAGAGGAAAATGTAATACCCTAAAAATGGTCATCTAAACTATGGGCCCCTAATCTCAACAACATCACCAAGGTCCTAACCAAAGGCAATAAATCAATCTTGAGCACATTCTTTAATCATCAAATATCACATGGAAAATCAGTTACTCAATATTAATTAAATATTCATTTAAATAATTGAATCATTTCTAAGAATATCATTTTGATCAATTATCCTATTTTAATTTATTAAATATCCTTGCATATTTAATTAATTAATAAAATTGCCATTTAATCATGCAAAAGTAATTAATTTATTACAAAAGAGGAATTAATTACAAAACAAGAGTGGAATTGAAATTAAAATAAAATAATTGAATTGAGAGAGAAATCAAACTTGAGATATTATTTCTTTTTCTAAATTTAGAACTTGAAATCAGAAAAGCAATTAATTGAATTATTGAATTATTCTCTAAAATTGGAACTCAAAGCTTTTCAGAAAAAGAAGTTTAGTTGCATTGAAAAGACTCTTTTAATAAAACAATTATCTATTTTTATCACAAATGCATGGAATTAATTTATTATTATTTCCAATGCAACTTGGACTTCTAATTTGAATGCATTTCAATTAAACCATAATTGGAATCTATCTCAAGGTTAACTAAACCTGATTTCTCAATTATTTGCAATTAATCCTAAATTGAACTTTTTTTAGCTTTTCTCTTGTGACTCTCTATAAATTTAGTCTTCAGTTCTCATTCCAATTCACCCCAGAGATTTTTGAGAACACGCTTGGAGATTATTATCATGCTAATTTCTCTCTGGAGTCATTGAAGATCATTGTGCTTTTTAGATTATTTCATATTTGCTTGAATCCATATTGCTTGAATTGATTATTGCTTGAAATTATTCATCCATTTTGCATCCATATAATTAATATCATATAGATTAAATCCTTCAACTTGGTGTAGTCTAGTCAGTGGTATTGCTTATAAAAATCTGAGAGCAATCTTATACTCGCATCTTTTAGAAGGCAATTAGTCGCTTTGTTATGGTTTATTATTGATTGATTATTATTTACTAACCATGCTTATAATGACTTAATTGAAGTGTTGTGCTTGCAGCTATAGACCCTTTTCACACACACATTAAGTACCGCTAATAATGTGTTCAAGTGTCCTGTACAATTCTTTATAGTGTATTCAAAGAATTTCTTTTTCTCTTTTTCAACTCTCTTCTTGATTGTGTCCTTGTTCACCTTGTCAATAGTTATTACATTATCAGCAATAAATTTGGACAATATGTCCAATTTACCTAAAAAATCCTTAATATGATCTATGTTACAATTTGGTGCAATCAACTTAAGAATAGGTAAAGTATTTTCAATTGCCTTGTAGGCTAATGCATTCCAATCCGTTATCTTCTTGATTGAATCCAAAAGTACCTCTGTAACATTGGTAGGTCTAAATTCACCTATAGATGTGCCGAATGTCTGACCAATTATCTTTATTACCTCTTTTCTTCCATCATGTGTATCCATTTTGCTTGCATTTTCCTTTAGTGGATCAGTTTGGGTTTGCATCTTAACCTGTAAAGGTTTCTCAGACTATTTCAATGTCACAGTGATTATCGGTTTCACTATTTCTGTGTGTACCTCTGCCTCAGTTTGTTTCTCTGAAAGTTCAACTGTTGGTATCTCTATCTTTGGTAGCCCTGTGCAAGTACCTTTACCTTTAGTAGGTTCTTCAGTCTTTAATGGTTGCTCTGTTTGGGTTGGGATCTCAGCTTCCTGAGAGTCAACTGTTTGTGTTGATTCCTCTGAAATCTTTTCATTATCAACAATTTCTACTTTAACCTATGAATTATCTTTATCCACAACAATTTTAACCTCTTGAGTATCCACATTCATTGTAAAGAGTATCTATGATTTAGGATTAGTATCATCATGTGTAATACCTTCAGTGTTAATAACCGGTGGATCTTCTATGTGTACCAGTGCAACATCCAAAGGTGGTGGTGGAAGATTGTTAGTAATCTTGATGTTTGGAACTCCACCAAATTTTCCTTTACATTTGTCCTTGTCTTTCTGATACACTTTGAATGTCTTTTTAGGTGTGCTCATTTCCTCTTGTTTTTCTTTCTCCACAAAGAATATATCCCAATTATATGTAGTCTCATCTACAATTTCCTTCACTCTTCCAGCCATTAGGCTTACCTGCCAGTGTCCACTAGCAAAAACTGATCGGTTAGCCTCAGAAACAAGTTCATCAATTTCTTATTTGGAGTTAACCAAGGCCAAGAGTGCTTCAACCTTCAATTTCTTGTCTAATTATGTCACTGATAGCCTTTTAGCTTCAAGTCTCATGTAAAGATCATTTGGTAGCTCCTCAACAACTTCAATCAAAACTTTCTTATAAATTTCTAAATGAAGAATAATGGTTTCTTCAATAGTGTTTCTGTCAGTAACATTTGAAGAAGTATACCATTTTATCACATTAGAAAAATTACCTTCCTTAGTTATTTCATTCAGTAAGTCATTCAATGTGGGGTTTGTCGGTGTCTTTTTGTTCTTAGATGTGAGTTTCTTCTTGGGTTCCCTAACCGCCTGATGTTTCTTCCTTAATGTTCTTGTTTTCTTCAAAGAAGGAGAGGGTACCGGTGAGGGTTTTCTCTTCCTTTCCACTCTTTTGAACTCAATTGCCTTACTACTATCACTATCAAAAGATGTGTCAACTAGTGAAATATGTGCCTCTGGTTGAAGTCCTTCAAGCTCACTAGTTGATATGCCACTAATGTTCATGAAATTTTCTTGGATTTCCTTTACTTTCTTGGATGCATTCCTAAAGCATTTTTATCTTCTCTTAGTTTTTTTCCAGCATAGATACTTTATTCTTTATGGTTTCTGCGTTTCTAAAGAATTCTTTAGATGGCTCTCTAGGTGCAACAAGCAGTGCTTTTGCATATGTTTCTAGAACATGTAGATCAACCTCATAACCCATTTCAGTAACCCAAATAGTTCTAGGGCTTACTGCTTCCATCTAGGTTTCATCTCTTTTAATGACAAAGTAGATTTCCTTGTCATATTTCTCAGCTATGCTTTGAGGAATCCTTACACTAGCTCTAATGTTAGATTGGAAATATTCAAAATAATCAATTATGTTGTTGTCTCTAGAAGTTCCCATGTTGATAAAAGATTCCTGTAGTTATTTTCCTACCGGTATATCATAACCAAAGTCTTTGGGTCATGTACCCGGAATCTCTTTGGTGGAATATAGCATTAAACATAACAGAAGGTTTCCAAAGTGAAAAGTACCCTTATTGTCTCCCTTAATCTTTTTCAGGTTGTTGATAAGCTCATCTTTTAACCATTCACACACATCTATCTTAGCATTGTTGTTTATCATTTCATGTGCACTATAAATACAAAGACTGGAAACGAAATTGAGTCTGTTAGCATGTATGGCTTTGTATCCAAGAACCATACTTACATATCTCACATTGATGTCCTTAATATCATTTACTATAAGTGATCTATTGTCAGATGTTGCTATGGTTAGGCTTGTCACCATTTTTTTGGGAATATTCTTTGTCTTATCAGGTCTACTACCAGTTGAGGGTAAACTAGTAACTACCCTAATTGCTTGTGGAGTTATCTTACAAACAAAATCCAAATTCTCCATGTGCTCTACTCAATACAATCCTTTCCACTTCCTTTGAAAATTGAGGGATGTTCAATATCTCCACAAAACCTAAAGTCTCTACAATCTTGTGTTCGGGTTTAATAATTCCATGTTCATCACAAATGACCTTATTAAACATTTTCATTAACTCCTCAGTTCCTAGATCTTCTATATTGCAATGTATATAAATCCTAGGGTCTTCTGCAAATGCTACTCCCTCAGGTATTTTTGAAAAAGCTCCTATAGAGTCATCTTGCTTCACAATCTCGAGAATTATCTTGAAAATGGGCCTAGGGCATTTCACATTCTCCACAATGGTAGGGTTCAGAATAAATTTAGGAATAAAGGATGAAGCAACCATTATGAAAAATACCTTTATCCAAATGCTTGTTGAATGCTTGAAAAACACATCCCAGATTCGCCTTGAATGCCTTTTCTCAATTTCATGCTAACAGAAAGTTTGAATGCTTGGTGAGTTTGAAATGAGGGTTTCCCAATGTTTTATAGCTAAAACATTCTTCAAAACATCATTAAATGCTCACCGGTTAAGTGAAAACTTAACACACCTGTCAGTAAAGAAGAAATGTATCTTCTCACCATCAACCAAGGGTAGAATGCATGTTTTTCAATTTGCTTCCATAGCCCCAAGGGATTATTCCTTAGTTAGATAAAGAATCTCCTCCAGGTGGAGAATTACTCTGTTCTCCTGGTGTAGAGATGGTTTCATCAACTTTTTGATCTCTTTTCTTAATCCACTGTTTAGAAAATTCTTGCTTTACTTCTTCTACCTTTTGTTTTCCCTTCGAGATAGATCTCATATTGTTTGCTGGTGCATTCTTGCTTCTACAAAATTTTGCAATATGTCCAATCTTGTTACAAGCATAACAAGTCACATTATTCCTTTGAATATCCTTTCCATATCCTTGACCAGTTTGTGATCTGCATTGATTAGACAAATGTCCATATCTTCCAGAAGCATAACATTTCACATTCATTCTGCAATTTTCTGAATTATTACCAGCTTTGTTGCATTTGGAACATTGACCAGTGGGTGAGCTTGTATTTTGATTATTTCTTAATCTACACCGATTTGCTCTATGACCATATTTGTTGCAATTGAAAAATTTTCCATTAAATTTATAAGTATGAGGTTGTCTTACCGGTTTTTTCTTATCTAGATTTTTTGCAGTACCAGAACTTTCTCCAACTTCAAATCCAAGTCCATTAGTATCTCCATTAGGTTTCTGACTTTTTAGCATGTCATCAAGCTCCTTTGAACTTTTCTTGAATTTTTCTTTGTGTTTATTTGTAGTAGCCAACTCATTTTCCATAATTCCAACTTGTCTCATGAGCTCAGTTTTATCATGTTGCATGTGAATCAGATTTGTCTTCAGCATATCATTTTCATGACTAAGTTTCAGATTTTCATTTCTAGCATCATTAAGTCTCCTAGTCAAGTCTTCTTCATTCTTATTCCTGTCTTCAATATCTTTACATAACCTCATAGTCGTATCTTGCATTTCATTCTTCGTATTATTGTTTTCTTGTCTCAACTTGTTTGCAATATCTCTAAGAGTTTCTTTTTCATCATCATCATTTTGCATCTTCTCTTGAAGTTGTTTTCTTTTATTTTATGCTATAGCAAAGTTCCCCTGAAGTCCTTTAATGAATTCTTGTGCATTCCTTAGATCATCTTCAAGTTTGATATTCTTTAATTTCTTTGTGTCAAAAATCTTCAAGAGCTCCTTCCAATTGTTTTCTTAAGTTCTCCATTTGTACCAAAGTTAGAATCTTCCTCAAGCTGTTAGGCTTTTGAAAATAGAGGACCAAGATCTGATACCAATTGTTAGAATCAATGACAGTCCCAAAGACATTGAGAGGGGGGGTTGAATCAGTGTCTAACTGGTTAACATAATATTTATACTTATTTAAAACTTTGCATCCCAAAATAGTGTACTGGTAGATAATAATTAATGTAGCAAATAAGAATAACAAAGACAACATAGGAAACACACCATAACACAATATATATAACGAGGAAACCCAGTGTAGGAAAAACCTTGATGGGATTTGTGACCCACAATATTTACTCACTGGCCAATGAATAAATACTACTTACAATGAGGGGCTTGGACATGCAGGGAGGCCAACTTCTGAGAGCACACTACTCAATAAAGAGTCACACTGACTACAAAATGGATTATTAAAATCCAATACAATGTACTACTTCAAAACAACATCTCTTATGCCAGGTTCATTACCGGTTTAAGCTCAGTCAATAACCAAAACCTTCGCTGTCAACTATATCACCTTATACAAAATTGCCTTATACTTCCCATCTATCTTTCTTACAAAAATGGCCTAAAAGATCTCATACATATATGAGTCTATTACAATGTACCATGTAGGATTTACAAAAGATAATTACATTACAAAACAATAAACAAAAGTTCATTCCATGTCGGCCTGAGTGCCGATATGCATTATTGCTGATGCAGGTGAAGTGCATGTTAGTGTATGTAGAAGTCTAATGTCAGTGCTGGTAACTGTCGGTTGGTTTCCAAATGATTTATAGTTGGTTTCCATCAATGACAACATCAACTATTCTCATAAAAGTGTAGAATGCCAACATTGATAACCTATATGCTTCATTCATATATTTCATTTGCTAATGCATATACCCTAATTACTGGAGTAGAATAGGGGTCTATAGGACCCACAGACATGAAATCATAAGCACAAAATCCTAATCACAACAACACCTAACTCCAGGATATAGATATGACATATACCACAAATACTAGAACATAAATCATATATAACTAATACCATTGATACTGAAGCATATACAACTAATACCGGAATAGGATACCAGACAAAATAAGCACAACTAGATATTTCAGAGATGAGGATATTCTAGAAGTAACTCCAGTAGATCATCTAGGCCTTGCTACATCACCTACTCAATTAGTTATACCAAAATTTCAATACAAAAAACTGGTTCCAACAACATACACCATCCGGTCCTAACCGGATAACCAAGTTTGACATCAATGACAACAATGAAAATATTCATGCAAGTCTAACAATCTCCCCCTTTGTCATTGATGGAAAAACATCTGAAAAAGAATAATGCATGAAATTCCCCCTTACTCATATGACTGATATCTTTGTTACTTTACCTATCCCCATATTTCTCCCATATATTATTTCTCTCCATTTCTCTTTATCTCCCCCTTTGACAATAATGACAAAGGGTGCCTTCAATTCGTAACAAATGAAAAAGAAAATGTCAAAAACTATATACCAACCCAAAAGGATTCTCAACTGCTCTTCTTCTGAAATATCAATTTATACTTCTCCTTTAGTTTTGGAACAAGAACCTCTTAGGAGTGCACATTGATGCAAGAGCATCCCTGGTTCTTGGCAATTTTGCTTTTTATTTTGCAATTTCAACATTTATTTCTATGTTTCTTTGCATTTGCACATTGTATCTTGCGGAGCTAGATTTTGTTTATGGACATGTTCATCTACCTTATCCTATGTTTGCAGGATGTTTGGATCTTTTTCGGCAAGTTATCGCTTTCGAAATCCGTAGTTTTCTATCTCAGAGCACCAAAGCTGCTTGGACCTATTTAATAATGAAGAATCTTTTAGATCATTCATATGGCTTGAAGAGCTTCATTAATTGCTTCCAACATTCCTTGGCTTGTGGCCAATCTTACCTTAGGTCTGCACTTCATTCTATGTATTTTTTGAAGAACTTCCTTTGGCGGAGGCCGACCTTATTGTTTTACACATTGCATCTTCTTCATCGGCAATTGTTTTCATCTTGGGTGGACACAGATCATCTGTGAGCTATGAATATCATATAAATAAATGTAATTAGGCATGTGGAAGGGGCAGATGAAATAGAGAAGACAAATCTGAAGGTTAGGAGATCTAGAGTTGGTTGACATTCTTTCTTGAGCCCGGATATTGTATTTGAGCATGTTTGTAATTAGGCCTGTGAGATGAATTGTGTAAGCTCATGTAGAACCCACCAACAAACCCCATGGAACTCACACTAACAACCTAGAAATGGACTAATTTTTTTTTTTGTTTACTAATTAAGTTTCCATTTGACATTATCTAGGCAATGTGATTACAAATTAATATACTTAATCTTATCTTAGTTGAAATCTTAACCTTGATTGTCTAATTATCTTGACATTAGCAGAAACATGATTACATAGTCTCTTATATCTCCCTAAGATATATTGATGCCACCACATACATACATACTAACTTTAAGATTCTTAATCCATACATGAGATTCACAATCAACATGACAATGCATATATGCACTTAATGATCTAGCTAACATAATGCCTCCAGACAAAGGTATATTATATAGGCTTCCCTATAATCTCTAAGGCATTCTACTATCCATAATTCTTAGAAACTACCTAACTGCATGTGGAAGTAAACCTCTCTATGCACTAGATCCTTCTAAGAGCCTAAACCATCAATCCTACAAGTCTACATGCCTTAGCCTATCTAATGTTTTGGAACTTCATACTCTTACAAGTGAATTCCTTTAAATGAGAGCATCTATCATATGTACCATACTTATGATTACATGATTATAATGTATTCAACTAGATGATGTATCACACAATGCAATGCATAACCATCAACTCTCAATCTACAACATACATGCTACAAGATACTTGCACCTTAACATGCTAAGGAAGAGCTCCTACCACTATCATCATAATGTTCTTATCACTGCCCTCAAGAAAAATGCAACACTTAAATTACATGCAACCTAGTGCTACTATGATGACAACTATGCTATTGTTTCCCACATGCACAAAGCATTGCTTATAACCATTCAGTCTGATGTGGTCATAAAATGCATGCATACTAACTAATTTATACTTTAATATGAACATTGACATTCCCTACACATGATTATTTTATTGCTTCCACTTTACTAATGCATACATAACCACTTATGCTCGTAATGATTATTGCATCATCCATGCATCAAATGTTTGTTTGCAGCCATGTTACTAATGAGTTCTGTGTGTGTGAAAAAGTGAAATAAGGGCAGTCATTACATGTATGGTTAGTAAATCAATAATCAATAAATAATAAACCATAACAAAGCAACTAATTACCTTCTAAAAGATGTGAACATAAGATTGCTCTCAAATTTTTATAAGCAATACCAGTGACTAGACTACACCAAGACAAAGGATTTAATCTATATGAGCATGATATTAAGCTATATGGATGCAAGATGGATGAATAATCCAAGAAATAGTGATTCAAGCAATATGGATTCAAGCAATAATGAATAAACTAAATATGGAAAAAAGCTAAACTACAATGCAATAATCTCAAAAAGAAAGCACAATATCTTCAATGACTATAGAGCAAAATCAACATAATAACAATATCTTAACTTTGAGATAGATTCCAATTATAGTTTAATTGAAATGCATTCAGATAAGAAGTTCAAAATCTATGATGAATGCATAATAGAAGCGGTGGAGCCAAGAAAGGAAGCAGTAGAACCTATGGGGTATGAAGTAATGTATGACTTGTTGGATGGGTATGCCTCTACCCTGATTGCCTCACCTTTAGATGCAAAGAAAAAGTGAACCGGCACCTACTTGGAAAGGGTAGCACATGTTGAAGATCCTACAGTGAAAAAGGGAAAGGCAGTGCCATCGTATTGGCACTGGTTACCTCAGCCAGCCCAAAAGTGACCAAGCGGTCACCTGCCAAGAAGAAACCAAAAGTTACACTTGCTAAAGTATTTGAGAGGAAGCGGAAGACTAAAAACAACTCACCAGAGTCACAGGATATCAAATCGGAAGTGCAGCCTAAGAAAACCAGGAAATCAAGCAAGAAGGCTAAATCTACCGGTAATGCACCTGCATCGTCAACACCGGTAAATATAGACATCTCTTCTTATAAGCCTCTGACACATTTTCAAAGGACTTCAAAGAATATTAAGAGAAAGGTGCTTGATGACTTAAAATAATATTTTGATGATTTTTCTGATGATGAGAAGGAAGAAGTAGAGGAAGAAATGATAAAATATCTATGTGTTAATGATTGATCGCCATCTGAAATTAGATCGGTGACACTTGATTCCTTATACAATTCTTTGGACAGAAAATGGTGCATTGTCATTGAGAAAGAACATGAAATAAGGGAGAGAGTCTTTGCTCAGTACTTTCTTGATGCCTCCAATTCTAAATTGTTTGAGATAATGGACAAGAATAAAGGTCTCTTCTTCATGAGAAGAAGAAGACTCAGGCTACTAGAAGGCAAAACCTCTAAAGTGGAGAAGGACACTCATCTACATGCCAAAGCTATTGTTCAATTGCATCAAGTGTCTGAGGCCAACAAGAAGGCCAAACAAGAACCTGACCTATCCTCAGCGAAACCGGATGAGATATTTGATGGTGAAGGAAAAAGAGTTACAGAACAGGTGGACACTATTGATGTTGATGAATTGGATGTTGAAGATGTCACTCTAGATGCAGAGAAGGAAAAGGCTGATAAGGAAAAAATAGAGAAAGAGAAACAGGACAAGGAAAAAGTAGAAAAGGAAAAACTGGACAAGGAAAAGACTGATAAGGAGAAAGTGGAGAAAGAGGAAGAGAAAAAGAAAGTTGAAGAGAAAAAGAAAGAGGAGGATAAAAATAAAGTGGAAGACAAGAGGAAACAAGAAGAAGAGAAGAGGCAAGAAGAGGAAAAGAGGAAAGAAGAGGAGAAGAGGAAAGAAGAGGAGAAGAAGAAAGAAGAGGAGAAAAAGGAGGAAGCAGATAACAAGAAGAAAGAAGATGAAAAGAAAAGAGAAACAGAGGAGAAGGAAGAAGAACAAACCAAACAAGTGGAGACTCCCAAGGCAACTGGCGGTCAAGAAAAACTGGTTGACATCACAAGTCCTATTGATCTCCAATCTATAGATGAATCAGAGCTACTCCAAAGCATAAAGCTTGCATAGGAACAATTGGAAGCATTGAGGAGGAAGAAGGAACAAGATGTTATTCAAACTGTGGTTGACACTCTTACGAGTTTGATTCCTAGTACTAACCTCCCCAGTACCGATTCCTCTTTGTCAAAGCTTAAACTTCTATGTACTATTGTAGAGGACCAGGTCCAATGCCTAGAAGAAGTTGCTGAAGCAAATGCAAAGAAGAAGCATGAAAAGGCACTCAACATTGCCTTAGTCAAGAAATTGAATGAGCTCTGGTTTCAACTTCAGAAACAACAAAAGGATATAGGTGTTGCTATGGATGAGGGCAAACTCTTGTTGAGAAAAATCAGCCAACCCCATCTATTTTGCGATGATGTGCTTGCACAAAAAGATAAACTCCAATCAGATTTGCAGGCATACATAAGAAACTTCAAGATGCCATATGATTCCTTCACTACATATGGGCAAACAATTCATCATTATCAACTTCAATCTATCAGGATAGAAGTGGAGATCAGCAACCAGTCAAGAGATTTGCAGGAGCTTCAACTGGTCTTATTACCTAGACTGCAAATTCTTTAGAAGTTCTTTCTCAATCTGGAAGCCCTAACAGTAACTCAAGAGATAAGTATTATTGATGCCATGGAAGAACAAGTATCTCAGATGCAGACTGAAAGTGAGGTTGCTACCTCATTACTTGAGTCAAGGTCATTAGCCATGAAGACTTTTTTGCAATATTTTAAATCTGTTTTTGACAAGTTTCATTCCTTATTGTCATAAACATTTACTCAATTTTAATGATAATGAGAAATAGGGGTTATTTTGCAGTACTTTGTCATTGTTGGCAAAGGGGGAGTAGTATTTAAATTTTTTGTGAATGTTATGTATACTTTCATGTTACCACTTTAAGGGAGTAGTATACATTGTAATTTCTACAAAAGGGATAGTGTATATGCTTAGGGGGAGTCATTTTACATATTGCATATTTTTTATTGTAAAAATTCTTAGATGTCAAAATTTTCCTAAGTGTTGGCATCAATACCAAAGTGGGACATTGTTGGCATTTTGATGATGTTGTGACTGTCATTGATGGACACACACTTGCTTTGTGTACACTTTCTTGATGTATGAGTTATGCTCAACCAGTATTTGTTCCAACTGGTATTTGTTCCAACCGGTATTATGTATTATAGTCTTTAGACTATTGGTGTTTTACAGAAGACCAATCACAAACTGATTGAAGACCTCAAGCAATATGAAGACCTCAAGAGGTTTGAGGATCTCAAGCGGTACGAAGGAACAAAGTAGTAGTTAATATTTTTCCAGTCTTCATTTTTGACAACTGATAACTGGTAAAATTGTATGAACCGGTATTACTCCGTGATGAGTTACCAACTGGTATTTCTATGATGAATTATCATCCACCGACACTTTGGCAATAATTTTGTGTTGTGTTACCAAATCTGTCTAGATGCCCTGAACCTAAGAACTTGTAATGTAATCCTATTGGACCGACATGAAATCAGACTCCTTTATAAGGACATCATGTCTAGGGTTTTAGCAGATGATGAGGGTTTGTATGTGTGATCACAAAAGAGAAGATTAGGTCTATGTGAAGAGTAAGAGTGTGGAGATATTGAAGACTAAAGTAATGCTGAAATGCATTAATAGTGAGCTATCAAGGATTTAACCAAGTATACTGTGCTAGTATCTAGATCACTCTCTTATTGATTACTCACATCTTCGACAAGTCTAAAACCCTTAACCAGATAGGCCTAGCAAAGCCTTTGTAAATCCTCTAACAAGGTGGTTCACAACTGTGAATCTAAAATCCTCTCACAAGGTAGTCGTTAACATGACTTATCTCCTAATAGAGATCGAGATTCCTAACAGGATCTGTTTTGGTGAAAAACATTGTATGACCTTAACCGGTTTGGTTTCTATTCTGCAGATAGTTACTTGTGAGTTTATGCTCACCGTGGTTTTTCCCATTTGGGTTTCCACATCAAAACATCTTGTGTTATGGTGATTGTGCTTTTGTGGGTGAATGCATTGTTTGCTATTTGGTTTGCATTTATCTTAATCGGTTTATTAGTAAATTTGTTATACCCGTTATCTGCATAACTGTTTACATACTGGTTATCTGCTAAACTATTTAGAAGTTTGACTTCAATGTGTTTTGGTATACTAATTCACCCCCCTCTTAGTATTCATCAATATACAAGATTCTTTGTATTCTTTTTGTTGGGGGTAGGGTTAATTATGATGCAGCGCAGCTTCCTGGGTTAGTAGTTGTTAGACATGTTTTCAAAGATACTGATATTCTGACACATTCTATTAGTTGGGATGTGATGATGGGAAGGTACAGTAAGGAATTTCCACTTGCTTGCATCTTAGCAGGTTTTATTGGCTATTTTCTGATGCCGAATAGGGGAAAACAAGGATTTTTGTTTGGATGGGGCAGGATGTTAGAGAGGCTTATTGATGTTGGCATATGCACACTCCAATGAGACATTGTAAGTGATTGAAGGTTTTGTCATTGATGGCAACCTTACAATCCTATGGCACTGATAAGGCATTACACTGGCAAGGCATTACACTACACCGGCACTAGCAAGATCAGACTCTACATCGACACTCAGACCACCGGCACTGGCAGAGGAAGGAAGCATATCGGCACAAAGGCCGACAGGATTTTTGTTATATTGTATTTTGTTTATTATTGTAAAACCTTTGTAAACCGACTTGGCATCATTATAAAATGACTCTTATGTAAGAGAGATCATCGTAGAACATTTAAAAGTAAGAAGGAAGTAAGATAGAAAATCATATTTAGGAAAAATAAGGCAGACCTATTATGTGAATTATAGGTTAAGGGTTTATGTAAGAAGTAGAGCAGAAACCGATACTGGATTTGGCATTATAGATGCTATTCTGAAGTAGTACAAGATACTGGATTTGTGTAATCCATCATTGTAAGTCAGTGAGACTTCCCATTGAGCAGTGAGCTCTAGGCAGTTGGCCTTCCTGCATGTGCAAACCCCTCTTGTAAGTAATATTCTCTTATTGGCCAGTAAGTGAATATTGTGGGTCACAAATCCCACCGAGATTTTTACCACACTGGGTTTCCTCATTAAATCATTGTGTTATGGTGTGTTTTTCATGTGGTTGTTTTTAATTCTTTTTATTGCATTATTTCTTGTATACCGGTACACTGTTATAATATGCTGTACATGTTTTAAGTTAAGAAATTCTATTCACCGGTTAGATACTGATTCACCCCCCCTCTCAGTATTTGTGGGAATCCTAACAATTGAGACCCCTCAAAGTTTAGAATGGGGCTCCTATATATTAGCACACATGTATCATGAGATGCATGAGGTTGTATTTAGGGAGGGGAAGAGTATGGCTGCAACAATTTTTTATTTTACAGGTATGGGCCTGGGAACACCTCCCAGTTTGCAAGCTGATTGTAAATGACGATAGAGATCCTCGTCATTCCATTGTATATAGGTATTTAGGATATGTTACTCAGCCCCATCTGGGAAAGACATATTTTTGGAGATGACAGCTGGATGATTTGGTAGGCGTGACATGGAGACTGTACAGGGGTCTAGAGACATGGGATGATTGGAGGGTTGTTCACAAGGAATTGTTCGTGACTCGCCCACTCATCGGTAGATCACAAATAGTAGTCAAGTGATTCATTGTTTTGCGAGTGATGAGGCAGTATGGTAGACCTCAAAGGATCTCATAGGAGTACATTGCATATGCACATTATGTAGATGAGGAGAGGCAGGGATGGGCACTGAGATTATCTTATGCCTTGAGTATGCAGGAGCTGATTGGATTACATTGTCTCAGATGGGACTATATGGATGATGTTGCAAATGTGGGGGTCTTGCCCCAGTATAGGGATTGTTTCCAATAGCATCCATTCCTGAGATTTACGGATCTAGCTGAGCAGGTACCTCACATAGAGGAGATAGAGGATGATGCCCCTACATAGGGACAGGGACAAGGACAGAGACCCAAGGCTCTGAGGTGAGCAGGTGGTAATCCTGGTGCTAGCAATAGTAGGGTACCAACTAGTGGTAGATAGTAGAGAGGAGAGGGTAGATCCCTAGGTATGGTTGGAGTGAGACTTGGTGGAGTGAGAGTGCTGGAGGGTGGAGGAGAGGAGGAGAGAGAAATCTCAAGATAGGTTCGGTAGAGGAGAGAGGAGTAGGAGGGAGTCAGAGGTGGAGATGGAGGAGGAGATGGAGGTAGAGAGCCTACGAGGGATGAGGGGCTGACACAATGTAGTTGATGAGAGCACGTCTAACGAGGTTACAGTCACAGTTGATAGTGTCACAGACTCAGCTGGCAGAGCGAGACCATCAGTTAGCGTATCTTAGAGCGGAGTGCGATCATCAAGTTGCAGCGATGAGGGTAGAGTGAGACACTCTTCAGCAAGAGGTTCTCCACCAGATGAGTCGAGTAGCCTATTATGTTGCAGCTTATAGTGAAATTGTTCCAGTAGCGCAGTAGGTTGTACCATATTCATAGTATATGGCTCGATCTGAGGGAGCTTGAGCACCTCATCAGGATCCCATTCAATAGGTTCCACCTCCTCCACCAAGCGATGAGGGAGAGGTTGAGAGCTAGATTTTATTTTTGTAGCTCAGAGATTTTTTGTAGACATACCCATTTTTTGTAGCCCTTACGATTCTTGCTCCAATGGGAGTTTTGTATATGTTAGTTGGCATTATTTTGTACCCTGAGACTTGAAGATTATATATATACGAGATCTGATTGGACTTCATAGTATTTGTGTCGATCAATTATGAGATGTCTTCTATATGCTTTATTCTATATGTATGCATTTTTTTTTTTAATTATTTTTACTTCTATTTGTTTTCATGGATGAATGTAATGCAGATGAATATGAATGTTTGTTTTTGTTTCTTTTCATATGCAAATAAATGATGAAAATGAGTAATGCAATTTTTTTTCTTTTTATGCAATAAGATGAATGCGAATGAGTGATAATGAAATGTATGAATCTATATAAGATGCTTATGTATGTAGCTAACATCGCAATACACAAATACTCAATCAGAGAAATGATGAAAAAGTGACCACTTAGCTAAGAAATGATGATGCATCGAACTCTCATTCAGAAGATAAAGAGATTATTACCATACCGAAATCACTCTAAATTCACAAAATATAGAATGAAATGCAAAATGAGATGCAAAATGAAATGCAACCTAAACCTAGTCACTGGATTTAAAATGTTTAAGTTTCATCACTGAGCATAACAAACATAATAGGCAGATTAGAGTTCATTTATTTTCATGTGCAATATTAATTATCTTGTCTGCAATGACCCTTTTTTCATTCATATCCTTGGACAGATTTCACAGGGACCTGGATTGCATGATAAAGAAATTCCCTCAAAATAGACAAAGAAATGATGTAAACCTCCCTGTAGCATTCAAGTAAGCAGAGTCGAGGTATGTGTGGAGATTTCACCTTGATGTGAATGCTCTTATCACAGACACCCAACTTATTAGATGTTTCTAGATCATCAGAATCATTCTGACAAGTAGAAAATAAATAAAAAATTATGTCCCCAATCCTTGCTCCTCTTAGTCAAGATAGACTTCCTCGAGTTACTTAGATGGAATAATAATCAAAAACCAATATAAAAGATAGCATACAAAGAAAATTTTCATTCATAGCTCAAATTGTTTAGTGATTGTTTTTAGTAATGTTGTTTTGCTTGTGTACCCAGTGATAAAACTCTTTGGTAGTTAGGAGACAGGTGACTGACTCAGAGTGGACGACCGATGACTTGGTTGATACTCTTTAGGATATATAATGTTCTTTGTCGATTAACCTAAGACTAGGACATTGATTAGTTTCAAGCCATGAGGGTTCCAACGAACCAAAATGTCACAAAACTGACTGAAATATATGTACAAGCAATAATAAAGATGCATGAAAGCGGGAAATGCCAATGTTGCGTTGATAGATGGAGCATTGAGTACAAGAGGTGCTTGTTTACCAAGTTTTCACCTACTTGGCAGAAATTCATTCATTTTTTTACCAAGGTGCCTGTTTACCAGGTTTTCACCAGGGCATTTTTTTTTTTTTGGATTTTCTGCTTTTTCACTATTTTTTATTTTTTTGCTTTTTCACTGTTTTTTATTTTTTTGCTGTTTTTTCAGACATAAAACTTCCTCAGATGCATTCTATTGATTGGTTCCTCGAGCTGATCTTCATCCTGCATTGATAGGTGATATGCTCCTGATCCAAATACTACCGTGATCACAAATGGACCTAACCAGTTTGGTTCAAATTTTCCTTTCTTTTCTCGATCTTCCTAGTTGCGTGGATTTTCTTTTAGTACTAGTTCCCCTACTTGAAAGATTCATGGTTTGACCCTATGATTATAGCTCTGACACATTCTTTGTTGATATACCTTTATATGATCAAAGGCATTTTGTCTTCATTCATGGATCAGTTCTAGGTATAGTGGGAGATAAAGGTTCATCGTAAACTGGTATCTCTGATGATGAAGGTTTATCAGTCAGGGGATCCTCTTCGTAAAATGGATTATCTTTATATGAAAAGGGTTGCCCTTTGTCTTTGGCATTTTTCTTACAAGAACTCCTATTTGAATAGGCATTTTTATTGATTGGTGTGATCTAAAGTTGTTTGTGATGCAGAAGTCAAGATCAAATTCAGAGCTAGTTTGTTCAGTTTACATATTGTTTGAGAGGAGAAACTAAGATTTAGTCTGGTTTCAAGAATGATCTATCCTGTATAAGATGTTTATCTAAGTGATCTAAGAGAAGTGACTAACACTTAGTCTAGTTTCAAGAAAGATCTATTCTGTATAAGATGTTTTATCTAAGTGACTTAGGTTTGATATGTAGTTGATTGAACTAGCTGAAAGATGAGCGACAAATCATGTAACACAAATGGCAGAGGTACACCGTTTATGCTCAGGATGATGATAACCAATTTTATGCTCGCTATAGACTATTTTAGGCAAGTTTTACTGTTCTGGACTGACAAAATCAGAGATTCGTACGATAGGTTTCTCAGGACTAGATGACAATTCAATAGCTTCAGGATGACAACAACAATGTTTCGTATGAGTTGTTGCCTTGTACCATATGATAGATGGGTATGTCTAGAATGACAGATTGATCAATGCAAAGGTTTATCGTACGACACAAGATTCGGGATAAAATGACAATTCTTAGAACCAGATGATAGATAATCAGGATTCGTATGACACAGGATGCAAGCTCAAACAACAAAGTGTTAGGACTGATGAAATTTTGTACAACACATAATATGAAACAAGATGATAAATTAGAAGTCTCGTATGACTGTTTGCTAGACAGGGGTAAATTTCCGAGTTTTCAATGATTGAGTATGACTAGGTTTGAGATGGACTAGGTTTTGATCGATGACTGACAATGAGCAGTTTAGAGGTAGACTGAGTTCTTGACAACTAAGGTATACTAGTTTGTTACACAGATAGAGTTTTGACTAGGATAGACTAGTTTTGGACAAAGTTTCGACTTAAGATAGACTAGTTTTGGACAAAGTTTTGACTTAGGATAGACTAGTTTTGGATAGAGTTTTTGATCACTGAGTTGTTTCTTGTTTTCTCTAGTTTTGGTATTTCAGTTTTAGTTTCAAGGATGAAAACACAGAATGTTAGAGTATTCAGGTATTTACTTGATTAATTAAACAATATTTGTTTAATTATTTAAGTTCCCTTTATCTCTTTTACACTTAAGCTAACTTTAGGTGCATAATAATAATTCTTTTATTAATTATTATGTGCAAACCTAGGTTTTCCTTTTTAGGGTTTCTTGACCTATTAAAGGTTAAGTTCTTTCTTTTCATTGTATGTAGAAGAAGGTTTTTTACATTATGCATTTTGTGAATATTGAGTTCTCTCTTTTTGAGCATATTTTCTATGTATTTCTTTCTTCTATGATTTGCTTCCTTGCTTCTCCTTGTAACAAGTTTTTCAGCTTGCAGAGATCATTTGGGCTTATGTGGTGTTGTATTTTCTCAACTCCAACATGGTATCAGAGCTTTAGATCTGCAGCTACCTATTCTCATTTTGAGAATTTTTGTATTGGAAGCAGATCTGGGGTTTCAAATTTTTTTTTATGTACTTAGGGATTGCCCTTTTTTTTGAGCACTTTGGGCCTAAACAGACCTCACCATCATGCTCAAAAGGCCCGAAAACCCCTATAGTCATATAAAATTTGCCTTGTTTTGGTTCCTGAGCCTCTACGAGTATTTTTTCTCTAGATCCAGGATGTACGGCCATGGCACACAGTTCGAGAAAAAAAAGTTTTTCCTTTTTATGACATGTAGGCCAGATTTTGCTTTTTTGAAAAAAAAAACAAAAAATCAAATAAAAAAAATCAAGCAAAATGGTGAAAAGCAAGATTTTTGTTTTAAATTTGGAGGGGGGGGGGGTTCCCACGGTACGTAGGGTACTGTGGGGCCCCTACCATACTGTAGGCCCCGTATAGACATCATCGGCACTGTTCCGACCCCTGCCATCCTCGGTTTCCGACCCTCGCGCCACCCTCCATCTCTGACCCCCGCCGCCAACCTCTCCCACCGGGCTCCCAACAGCCCTACCCGGTGGCCTGCCCTCCCGCCCCCCCACCGCCGTTGCGCCCCACCCAGCCTAGCTGCTCCACCCAACACCGCCTGTCACCATTGCAGCCCCCAGTCATCGCCGCCGCACCGCCCCGCCTACTGCCGCCACCGAAAACCACTCCGACCACCTCTCACAGCTACCGAGAACCACCATTGGACATAGCCCCTAGCCATTGGGGTGCCACCAGCCCACCACCGGAGTGCCACCCACTACCCTCCTCTGCCCGAACAGCCACCAAACTACCCCTTCCTCTTGTTTTGGAGGGGGGTTTGGTTTTTTGGTCATATCTTTGGCATACGGAGTCATTTGTTTGAAAACAAATAGGCGTCAGAAAGCTAGTTTCGAGCCGGACCTCATGGTGGTGGTAATTTTTTCCAATTTTTCTGTTTGACTATGTTTTTTTCCATGCAAAGTGAGGTCTCTTTTTTGCACTCCAGGAGACGTAGAATGAGCATCCAACCTCCATTTTTTGAAAACTTTATATTTTCAGAAAGTGTGTGTTGTGTACTTTCCATCCATATGAGTTTTATTTCTAGATTCTTCTCCATACATATTGTATTTAGTATTTTTTATTTTCAGCACTCTGGTGGATATCTTGGTTGTTTCAGGTCTTGGGATCTCTTCTCTAGGTAGGTTGTCTCTCTTTTGGTTCTCATTTCTATTTCCAGTCTTCTTATCATTGTAGCTTGTATTTATGCAAATGCACTGAGATAAAGTGCCATGATGCATTGTTTACTTGGGATCTTGCACATCTTTTGCCTTATTATACATGCACTACTTATAAAGTGCCATGAGGGGGTTGATGTTTGCCTTGTTTGCCATCTGTCTTTGTCTAGTGAGTGTTCCTTCCATAACATTTGCCTCATGCTGTGTGTCAATTAAGTGTTGCTTCCACGACACTGTGTATTGTCTCAACACCTTTGATGTTCCTGGTTCTTCGTCATGCAGTTCTTGTTGGTCATTCTTTTTAGTATACCTATTCCTATCTGTCTTTAGTATTATGGGGAGGTTTGTCCTATTGGTTCTAATGCTTCCGTGGTTCAATTGATCAACTCTTCAGGCTTTGGTGTTTTCATACCATCTGTATCTTTGATTTTAGTTGTTTTTCCTTGTTTGCCTTCTGATTTGAGTAGTGTCATTTGAGCGCACTCATATAGATTACAGTCTTCTCTACCTGGTCATGCTCTATTTTAGTGGAGGTTCTTCAGATCAGTAGTTATTCTTTGATAGAGTTCATAGGTTCTTCATGCTTTAGTGGTGTTCTTTTCCATGTATTTTTGGAGTAGATTTTTGTTCCTACGTGGTTTTCTCTATTTCTCTAGTTCATAGAGATTTCATTGTATTTGGGTAGCTGATCAGGCCTTATTGTAGGGACCCATCTTTATTGCTTTAAGTAGTTGTTCTAGGTTTTAGCTTCTCCCTAAGTCTAGCTTAAGGGGGGGTGTTAGAGTATTTGGGTATTTACTTGATTAATTAAACAATATTTGTTTAATTATTTAAGTTCCCTTTATCTCTTTTATACTTAAGCTAACTTAGGTGCATAAAAATTAATTCTTTTATTAATTATTATGTGCAAACCTAGGTTTTCCTTTTTAGGGTTTCTTGACCTATTAAAGGTTAAGTTCTTTCTTTTCATTGTATGTAGAAGAAGGTGTTTTAAATTACACATTTTGTGAATATTGAGCTCTCTTTTTTAGCATATTTTCTATGTATTTCTTTCTTCTATGATTTGCTTCCTTGCTTCTCCTTATAACAAGTTTTTCAGCTTGCAGAGATCATTTGGGCTTATGTGGTGTTGTATTTTCTCAACTCCAACACAGAAAACACGTAATATGAATAATAACTCCAATCACAACATGCAAACCCTATGGAAATTGGTGAGAGAAGAAAAGCTTTGCTTGTAGACTCAGGTACACACCCAATAGCTAATCAGAATACAATCACTGAATCTCACACAATGGATTCTCAACACTGTATTAGCTGACTCCAAATGCTAATGGAGGCACGAAATGGAAAGAGAGAGTTACTATCTCTCTTGCACAAAGATTACCCCCCTTTTCGAAGGTGAACCGGGTAGCTTCTAATTTGAATTGGAACTAGTAAGGGGTCTGTTCGGTGCGTTGAGGTATAAACTCAATTAAGAGGTCTCCCAACCTTGAAAACCAAGGTTTAATATACCTGAAGGTATAGAAGAGAGCTATTCCTGAGCACTTTCATTGACTTGATTTTCATCAAATCACATTTATTTTATACTGGGTTGGAGTACTTGGCATTTAGTCATTCCCACTTGGGTCGTTCCCCTAACACAATTCGTAATGGCTTTAAGAGTTATTAGCTCCTTGGGAGGGCAGACCCGCTAAAGATGTACAAATCTCAAACTTAAAAAAAATACCTCAAGGGTCTGGATTTATGATTGTCTATACAGACAAGAGCATACTCTCCTACCTCTCAAAATTTACTTAAAAAAATAAAATATAGATTTGTTCTCTAACCAGATAGCAAGTTAGGTTCCTAGAAATGAATTTAAAGAATACACGATGTTTGCTTGAATCTCCTTAGGCAACCTGCAAAGACAACGAATCAGTAGTCATATTGTCTTTGTGCGACAAGCATATTCTTCAACAAGCGTTCTACAAAAAACTGATTAGGCTGTGAAAAATTCTCAGATAGACAGATAAACAACCAGGGCCAGTTGTCAGTATAATCAAAATTGAATGAGAAAATTGAAGAATGAAATATGCTTTTTAACCATAAAAATACAAAATCGTATGACAATTCTTACCAGATCGTATGATAAATTGTACTAGATCATATAACACATTTATTTTGTCATCTGGGCATATGGGAAATGTCATACGACAAATCACATAAATTGTATGGACGAAAAATCCAAAAAAGTCAAAAAAATCTGAAAAAAAATAAAATAAGCAGTCAGTCTTGGAGGCCAAAAAATGTAGTCTTCTGCCCCACAGCGGGTGCCAGAAATGTGTGTGTGAAAAGTGAAATAAGGGCTGATAGCTGCAGACACAACACTTCAATTAAGTCATTACATGTATGGCTAGTAAACCAATAATCAATAAATAATAAACCATAACAAAGCGACTAATTGCCTTCTAAAAGATGCGAGTATAAGATTGCTCTTAGATTTTTATAAGCAATACTAGTGACTAGAATACACCAAGATGAAAGATTTAATCTATATGAGCATGATATTAAGCTATATGGATGCAAGATGGATGAATAATTCAAGCAATAATGAATAAACTAAATATGGAAAAATGCTAAACTACGATGCAATAATCTCAAAAAGAAAGCACAATATATTCAATGACTCCAGAGCAAAATCAGCATAATAATAATCTTCAAGGTGTTTCTCAAATATCTCTAGGGTGATTTGAATGAGAGCTGAAGGCTAAATTTATAGAGAATTCACAAGAGAGATCAAGAAAAAACACAATTTAGAATTAATTGAATAATTGAGAAATCAGGTTTAGTTAACTTTGAGATAGATTCCAATTATAGTTTAATTGAAATGCATTCAGATAAGAAGTTCAAGTTGCATTAGAAATAAGAATTAATTAATTCCATGCATTTGTGATAAAACTAGACAATTCTTTGATTTATTCAAGAAAAGAGTCTTGTCAATGCAACTGAACTTCTTTTTCTCAAAATCTTTGAGTTCTAATTTTAGAGAAAGCAATTAATAATTCCTTTTAATATTTTTCTGATTTCAAGTTCTCAATTTAGAAGAAAGAAATAATATCTCAAGTTTGATTTCTCTCTCAATTTAATTCTTTTATTTTATTTTCAATTTAACTCTTGCTTTGTGATTAATTCATCTTTTGTAATAAATGAGTTCCTTTTTTGCATGATTAAATGACAAATTTATTAATTAATTAAATATGCTAGGATATTTAATAAATTAAGTAGGATAGTTGATCAAAATGATATTCTTGCAATGGTTCAATTAATTAAATAAATATTTAATTAATATTGAGATATTCACTTGCCATGTAATATTTGATGATTAAAGAATTAATTATTGTGCTCAAGATTGATTTAATTGCCCTTGGTTAGGACCTTGGTGATATTGTTGAGATTAGGGGCCCATGGTTTAGATGGCCAATTTTAGGGTATTACAAGTTCATAATCAATTTTGTTTCTATACATTTTCAGACCTAAGTTTTATAATAGATTATAGTCTCATGGCTGATTTAGTTTCTATGATGCTAGCTAATGCTACTATTGTGTATGCCATGGTTCAATTCTTTAACTTTAATGGTTTGACAAGGTCTTGATAATAGTCACTATGTAAGTTTTAGCGTCTCATAATCATGATCTAACATCTAACTATATTACATTCACATATACATGGAAGTACATCATTCCCATACAAAGGTTCTTTATATAAATTGAGCATAATATGATGAGAGTAAACAAATACCACCATTCTACATTATAACATGGATCTAACTATATGTATAATTATCCATTACAAGTCATGATAATATCACATAAATGCTTAACTTTTTTCCCAAAGATATTTCCATTATAAACACATAAGATACAACCTGCTGAGTACATTACAACATATGCCAATTTACAACACAAGTGTTTGGGTATTTTATACATGTTTACAATGCTGTCCAAAAGGTAAAACAACCAAGAGTCTATACTCTTTTACATGGTTAAAATGCTGTCCCAAAAGTGGCATAACCATTTCTAAACTAATGATACACATGAACCATTACATCACAACCAAATAATGAACTATATTAAATGCCTAAGTCTAATTTGTAATCATGGATACAATACATGGTATTATTACATAGATCATATGGTCATGAGGTTTACTCATCCTTTCAAAAAAATTTACACTATCACATATCATTACAACTCATATGCCAAGAAACTTTAATACATAAATCTGCTCCAAAGAATCCATAGCCATGACAAAGAAGATCCATGTCCACACACAAGAAGAACACCAACAAGAAGGGAAAAACCCCAATGGCAAAAAGCTCCAACCACCTAACCAATGTGGAACCTACAAGGATCCACCCCCTGAGCTAGGAGATGTCCCTAGGTCACAACAAACACACTACACTTAGGTTGACTCTTAAGATAAAAGGGACTAACACCAAGAAAGGCTTCCATACACATGGACCAAACACTAATGCAATCAAAAATCAAGATAACTCCCAAAGGTCAACAAAACGTCAAGGCATAAATGCAAATGTAACAAACAAAGGAACACATGTACAAGGGAGTGTCATCACATGCCAAACCAAAAACAAGGCACTAGCCTATGGGAATGTAGATTAATCTCAACCTATGAGAGACAAAGGAAGATTGGCTTACCATCTCCATGGTCTTCTCATGCTTAGCCTAAAACATCCTCCCTAGGATTGAGTCACAAGGCATTATCAATTATTCTTTTTTAATTATCTAACTACCCATTCCCATTCATTTAATAGTTATCACTTAATTAAAACAAGGTAAACTCCCTTACACACAAGAGGTATAGACTTCATGCATCCTTACAAGGAACCTCGTGATAGTCCATCTCTCATGACCCTAGGTGTCGCAAAGGAGCCCACTCCCTTACATGGACCCAAAATCAACATTACAAGAGGATCTAAGTTAAATAAATAAATCTGAAATGCAACATCATACAATGCCAAATCATGCATAGATACATGATCATGAAAGTTGAACATCAATATACAAGAGAAATAAGCCTCCTGACCAATGAAGTACGTAAATCAAATTATAATACAACTGCAACCAATTAAATATAACCTAGCAAGGTCTTCACACTTGTTGTCCCTAAAATCAGTAGCATAAATAAATCATTCCCCATGGCAAAATCATCACAAGGGAATGTCTAGATAATGAAATAAACTTACAAATAACAATGGCATCCAATTAAATTTAAATTCAACTTTGAAACACAACTTAAATGGGCAACCTCCGGAAACTAAAAAAAAGATATCATAACACTTAACACTTGACTAATTACAAGGATGAGCAATGAAACAAGTTGGGCCAGTGAATATCTTACACTTAGCCCACACTATCACTCTCAAGCTCTTCCAAAGAATTACAGATGAACTTCATAAATAGCACATATAGACTCTTAACTGAATATTACTTTGGACTCCAATGACAAATAAACAAATACACACAGCTAGAACAATCAACTTAAAATAAAATAACCATCATTGATTACCTAAATACATAAATTAGAATAATGACATACTCAGGCAACTCGAGAAGGAAACAATTTGAATTTCAACAATAATCTGAGAAAATTCATATTTTCTCAAACACCATGTCGCTGCCCAACCATCAAATTGGGTAGCTATAGTACAAAAGAATGGATGATTGGTGAATTCATATACATACAACAGACTAAAAAAAATTAAGTTTCATGATTTATATTGTAGTCTGGGTGAATGGAATTACACCCCATAAGCTGCAAGTTGGGTGAATTTATTTCCAAGAGGGAATTCCAAAATGGCAGTTTGAATTGATGTTTTTTGGTGGTGAGTGGTGGTGTTGTGTAGCAGCATCCACCATGATATTGGTGGTGTTGTGCAGCAGCATCCACCATGATATTGGTGGTGTTGTGCATACACCAAATCATGGGTGGTGTTGCTACACTACCATGACATTGGTGGTGTCGTGACACCACCATGTGGTGGAAGGTCCTAAGCACCTCCACCCCATGGTGTTGCCATAGAAACACCATGTCATGGGGGTGCCCACACCCACCATGATATGGTGTATGCCATGACATCCCCCATATCGTGGGTGGTGCCATAGCACCCAACTCACAACGTGGGTAAAGAAAATAATTACAGCAGCAAACAAATAAATTAAAGGGGGTGACAGTAAGAAGTTTTGCAACCCTTCTAACATGGGTAATGCAAAATACAAATAACCCGCATTGCGGGAATAACAACGAACAACAAAACAACAACTAGATTTACTGATTGACACGGGGATCAAAATAAACCATAAATATTCGACAATCCAAATGATCTGATACAAAATATTAATAGAATACACTTCATTTCTTTTCTATTCTACAACAGTTGTATTCAAAATCACGGAGAGAATAAAAATCAACAAGAAGAATCCTCTCTACTCCTTTCCTTCAGACAAAGACAAACATGAAGAGTGCTCACAAGTTTTAAATCTGAAACAAAAGGGAAAAAAGGGAAAAATAAAACCAACCTCTTCCCTAAGTGATAGAAGAGAAACTCTAGTATAAGAATCCTGCTCACTCCTTCTAGCAGCAACTTCCACCAGAACCACAATCGAGCTTGCAAACAAAAACCCCAAAAAATACCAAAATGCTAGAAAAAATAAAGTGCAGAAGAAGCCAAAATGAAATTCACAACAAGCATAGAAATCCCAAAAGAAAACAATGAAAAACCCTAGCCTTCCAATCCACCAATGAAAATATTTGAAATATTTTCCCTCTACAACTATGGCATTAATAAACTTATATATATATATATGTCATTTTCAAAATAATCAAAACATTATAATATAATGAGTAGGGTAATTATTTATCTTACCCTTATTATTTATATTATTAAAATCATTTAAATAACTAGCCCATAATAATTAAATAAAGATTCAATTTCAACATTAAATAAATAAAGTAATTAAAATAAACAAATAAATAATTAAATAAAAGTTAATAATCAAAATAAATAAAATTAATAAATCACGATTAAAGAGGTTAAATAATTAATCTATTACTTTAGTCAATAAATCATAATTTAAATAAATTAAATAGGCTAAATAATCAAACTCACCATGCCACATACTCACAAATCACAACGACTGACTCGACATGGCAAAATTCACCAAGTACTCAATGGTAACCTAGACCTAGGGTGTGGGTAGGGAACCAACGACATCTCCAAACCACATATTTTGCATCAAGAAGAGATATGCTTGCACCTGTAAAGCCAGGGGAGATCACACCTGATTGCCCTAGAGGAATGAATGTCTTAGTACCTACAACATTGCAACCTGCACAACAAAGATACATGTGCACACACACACACACACACACACAAACACATATCTCTGTGTGTGTGTGTATATAAGTACATACAAGGAAAGCAGGTAGAGGCATAAAGCAATGGCACATCCTGCTCACGATGAGTGATGTGACGTTGGTCCCCATGAAGATAGTCAAACAATATCCATACAGTGAACATATAACTCATGAAATATCACATCATAAGTAAATCAAACTAGGGTTAGTATATCCATTCCAAAATGAGGCATGAGCTATAAAATCTATCAAAGCACATGATCATCCAAAATGCCATTACTAACCATCTAAAAATCATAACTAGTCATGAGCATAGTCAATAACATCAATAGTATAAGATCATGTAATGTCTACCATCAAAATCATCGATTGAAAATGTAATAGTCATACACAGTATCCATGCATCTCATAGATCCAAAATGAAATGAAAGGTCTAATGAAATAAATCCAAAATGAAACGAGAGTCTACTCAAGAGTGGGCACTACAACTCGCATGTTGCCGACTAGTTGTATTTGAATTCTTTGATATAATATAAGTCCATTTCTGCATTTCCTCCATCACATCATGTTTCTTCTCTTGCATTGTGCACAGTCTAAACTATTCTCTTTGAGTACTTACTCCTATCATGATTGCACCAAGTGGTATTAGAGAGACTTTATTTCAAAGATTGCAGAGTCCTATAGAATTTTGTTGTGGGGTGGTGAATTGAGGATCTGGCCTAGAAAAGTCACGGTTATGAGGGACCTCAATAAGATCTATCTGGACTGTGCACCAAGAGTAAACACAATGAAAGAAAGACAAGATGATGGAGGTAATGCATAACTAATTGATTATATCATGAAAAACTATTTACAATATACTAGCAACATGCGGTCTACAAGATTCGACTCATTGGCCTGATACAAAAATGCCCAATTATAGTCTTGGTCAATATTAGACCTCTTAACCTCCAGATAAATCTTTTCGATTCTAACAACTTACTACTACAAGATAAATTACTGTAGGATTTTGCCAAGATCAAGGGCACAATGAAAAGCATAAAAGGAGAGACAATAGAATGACAAGAACAAAATTGTATTCTCATCAATATGCAAAAATGATCAACTGGATTAACCAATATAATGAATATAGGCCTGCTTATATAGGCAAGGCCATATGGATGTATGAGCACACAATTATGACATGTGGCTCAATGAGAAACAAGGGTAGGTAAGAAATACTAAGGGTAGTAGGAGAAATAATATAATATTCCACAAGAGGTGGATGACCCACCGAATGTGGAGTGTAACAGCAAAATAAGACCACAAAAGGTGGAATTTCTCCTACAAGCTCTATCCCTATGTGCACACTTCCCTAAGTGTCTCAAATCCAAACTACGAAGAGATGCATTATCCTAAGTTAACTTAAGTAAAGTGTAATAATATCCAAAATGAATATTTATTTACACCAACACCCCCCCTTAAGTGCAACTTACGGGAATGAAGACTCAAGTCAACAATGCAAGATGGGTCCCGGCTACTAGGCCATGATAGGTACCCATGTACAATATGCAAATGCAAGCAAAACCATGCAATGTAATCTCTCACAAATGGAGAAAGGGAGAAAACCCAGTGGGAAAAAAATCCCCCCCAAAAGAGAGATGAATGTACAAAAGACTCTCAAAGAAGAAGGACAAAACCTCAAAGAGGAAAAAGTCCCCCCCATAAGAGAGGAAGGAGAAGTCAGCTGACCCTCCCTAATGACACATCCTGCACCCCCAAGAGAGCTCTCAACTGCTGGAACTTACTCTTGGTGAAAGGTTTGGTGAATATGTCAGCAACCTGCTTTGTTGTAGGACAATACTGCAAATCAATGACCTGCTCCTGGATGAGCTCTCGGATATAGTGCATATGAATCTCAATGTGTTTGGTCCGCTGGTGCTGGACCGGGTTCTTCAAGATTGCAATAGCACTCGGATTGTTGCAATGTAGAATTGTCGGCCATGGAGTGGTGAATCCAAACTCTGTGAGAATCTGCTAGAGCCAAATGGTCTCAGTCGCTGCATTAACAGCGTCTCGATACTCAGCCTTAGTCAAAGAGAGAGAAATAGCATGTTGCTTCTTTCTTTGCCAACAAATGGGGCCCGAACCAAGGTGAAAACTATAACCAGAAGTAGACTTACGATCGTCAAGATAGCCAGCCCAATCAGAGTCTATGTAGCCAACCAAGCGAAGTCCTGTGCCTACTGCATAGTGAATCCCATAGTGATGTGTACCTTGGATGTAATGAAGGATGCATTTGGTGGCTTTCCAATGAAGCTCATGTGGTTCCTGCATGAAGCGGGAAACCATGCCAACTGCAAATGAAATATCAGGGCATGTATGGGTCAAGTAGATGAGACTACCCACAAGCTGACGATACAAAGTGGCATCAACTGGTGGAGAAGAACACTGAGCCTCAAGCTTGACTCTTAAAAGAAAGGGAGTCAGGGCAGGCTTACAATCAGCCATATGAAAGCATGCAAGTAGATCAAGAGCATACTTGGGCTGAGATAGTGTAATCCCAGAAGGTGACTGTGAAATCTCTATCCTGAGAAAGTAGTGCAAAAGACTCAAGTCAGTCATAGCAAATGTGTCATGCAAAGAAGATTTGACCCTGCTAATGATGGATGAAGTACTCCCTGTAATGATCAAGTCATCAACATAGAGCATAAGTATCAAGTGAGAGTCATCCTGTCCCAAAATGTAGACATTCAGATCGGAATGACACTTGGTGAACCCTGCGGAGAGAAGAAAGGAATCCATCTTGGCGTACCAAGTCCTGAGGGCTTGCTTAAGGCCATAGAGAGATTTCCTTAGTCTGCAAACCAAGGAAGTATCTTGGATGAAACCCTGTGGCTGCTCCATATAAATCTCCTCATCAAGATCACCATGAAGAAAAGCACTCTTCACATCCATCTCATGTACACCCCAACCATGAGCTGCAGCAATAGCAAGTATCAAACGAATGGAGTTCATCTTGGCTACGGGTGCAAAGGTCTTAGTATAGTCAACATCTACAACCTGAGAGAAACCTTTTGCAACAAGCCAAGCCTTATACTTATCCACACTACCATCCGCTACAAATTTGGTTTGATAGATCCACTTACATCGAACCATCTTTCTCCCCTTAGGGAGATGGACTAATTCCCATGTGTTGTTCCTCGTCAAGGAGCTATACTCTTCCTCCATAGCTTGGTCCCACTCAGGAACCCCTGATGCTTCCCTAAATGTCTATGGATCGGAAGCAGTAGCAATGAATGCATGTGGAAGATCCTGATGTTGTGATTGAGTTCTCCATGTATCTAAAGGATCTCCAACAAGAGAACCCGCGGACTCAAGTGTCTATCGAGCCCAATGAGGTCGAAGTGGGGGTGGAGAACGAGGCTCCTCAATTGCAAGTGGACCCTATGGAGGTGTAACCCTGTGAGTCAGAGTTGAAGGAGTCTCATCATCTGAATCACTAACATCACTATCCACAATGGAGGAAGGTGGAGGAGGTAGAGAGTCTAAGCTAGGAGAGCTTTCCTCAAAGTGAACACTCCTCTCAATGAACACCTCATGTGTCTTAGGATCCATCAATCTATATGCCTTAACACCCTCAGGATATCCAATAAATATGCAAGTCTGACTCTGAGGTTCCAATGCCTTGCATTTTTGTGGAGGTATGCGAGCCCATGCTGGACACCCAAAGACTCTGAAATGTCTCACAATTGGTTTCTTGCCAACCCAAGCCTCAAAAAGAGTAATACCTTGCAAAGCTTTGTGAGGAACCCGATTCTGGATGTGTGTGGCACAACTAATAGCCTCTACCCAAAAGGCAGGATCAAGAGAACGTGCATGTATCATACAGCTAGCCATTTCTTTGAGAGTTCTATTCTTGCATTCTGCAACTCCATTCTGCTATGGAGTGTATGCGACAGAATGCTGAAGATGAATCCCCTCAAATGTACAAAAATCCTCAAGTATTTTGCTCACATATTCCTTTCCATTATTTGTGCGAAGAATCTTGACCACTTTCCCTGATTGCTTCTCCACACGAGTCTTGAAGTCCTAAAATCTGTCAAATACTTCACTCTTATGAATAAGAAAGTAGACCCAAGTGAAACGAGAGTAGTCATCAATGAAGGTGAGGACATAGTGGGCCTTACTAAATCAAGGTGCTAGAAATGGACTTGCTACATCGCTGTGAACAAGTTGAAGAACTTTCAAAGCTCTCCAAGCTTTCCCCTTATCAAACTTCTCTTCGGGATGCTTACCCATTGAACAACCTAAACATATGCCCTCTGAAAAAGTGATTCGAGGTAGACCTATGACCATGTCTTTAGTGCTGAGCTACTAAAGATAGCGGTAGTTGAGGTGACCAAACTGCTCATGCCATAGCTTACTTTCTGAATTTGAATGAGTAAGCAAGGCCCTAGAAGGTGAACTTGGCACAAAGTGGGAGAATGAATAAAGCCTTGAGTTGTCATTGACTCATCCCACTTCTACCAAGGCATCATCATCAAGTTCCTTTACCACAACTAAATCTGGTGTAAGCTCAACCTTTTTCCCATTCCCATAGTGAGTGATTTGGTAGATAGAGAGAAGGTTGGTAGACAAGTTAGGAACATAGAGAACATTCTCAAATGTTCCATCATCCATGTCAACTGAACCTTTCCCTTCAACCTCTATTTGTCTATCATCACCTATGTAAATGTGAGGTACCTGAGATGGCTCCAATGAAGAAAATTGCTCCTTTGTAGAACCCATGTGATATGAGGCACCCGAGTCAATTATCCATTGTTGTGAAGAACTTGTTGTAGCCATAAATGCTTGCCCTTTTCCCTTAGACTATGAGGAAGAGGAAGGAGATGAATCCTTCTTCGTGTAGGCAGATGGCAAGTTGATGTTGTTTTTCTTAAGAAGATTAATTAACTCATCAACTTGCTTTGCGTGGCATCGATGCTCATCATGACCATACTTCTTGCAATATGCACAAGTTGGTTTATCCTTCTTAGGTGGTGTCCCCTTCTTGGAAGAGGATGTAAAATTGCCTTGTGATGGAGAGGATGATTGTCCTTTTTCTTGGTGTGGCTTAGACTTAGATTGCTTCTTCTTCTTGTTGGAATCTTTGCCTTGACTTCCTTGACTCCCTTGATTTGCCACCAAAGCCTTGGACTTTGAAGACTTGAGAAGCCCCATGTTCAACAACTTAGATTGTTCCAATATTAACATTTCTGTGAAAGCATCAAATAAAGGCATAACATAGGAACTCCCCACTGTCAAACGATGAGTTTGGAAGCTAGATACAAATGCTGCATATTTTGGTGCAAGCTTGTCCAACAAGTTAAATATCAACTGAGCATCTTTTTTGTCAATTCCACAATCCTTAAGCTTTGCTCTTAGCTCATTTACTTTGGTGACATAATCTTGGATTGTATCAAAAATCTTGGGATCCAAGCTGGTGAGCTCATTGTCAATCTGATAGCCTCTGATTTCATCAACTTGACCATACAATTTCTGAAACATATCCCAAGTCTCTTTGATTGTTTTACACTTCTCAATGTGAAAAATGAGGTCATCTGATACATACTTGCGCAAAGTTCCAAGAGCCATGCAATTCTTTGTGATCCATTCTAATTGAGCATTTGGATCAGCCTTAGGATCAAGTGGTGTTGTTATTGTTCCATCTATGTAATGTGTGAGACCCTTTTCCATTAATTTACTCCATACTTTAATTTTCCATGATGCATAATTATGTGGAGTTAAAGGTGGAAATTTATTAGGACTCATTGCAACAAAAATGGAAAGAGCACAAAGAGAGGCACAATCACACAAGACACCCCCCCAAATTCACTCAATCAAAGAACCCCCCCAAAAGTGATGATTTGGCACTTTATAATTAGTGCGTATATAATGGGCCACTTGCAAAAAATGGCAAAGTGGACTTCTGATTACAATTTTACAACTACCTCAATAAGGCCAAAAGAGTCTCAAACTGATAATGCAACAGATCTAACTAAGATCCAAGCAATTTACAAGTACCTAATAGGTCAAATAAGACCAATGTTTGAAAGTACAATTTCCACTCAAAATCTCTAAAATCTGATCATAGATTATGAAAGTAGATGAAAAAACATGCACTTTCAAAAAAAATGGCACTTGAAAAGGAGGTCGTATGAGCTCAAACAAGGCCTTTGAAGTTACAGAATTGAGTATTGGACAGGTACAGCTGAGAGAATTCAAAAATTCTGAAAAACCTATGCACAAAAATTAGAAAATAACCACACACCTGTGAAGATCATGAAATTTTAGCCCATTTCAAAAAAAATTGCACGAAAAAAGGAGCAAAAATGAGCAAGATATGGCCTTTCAAAGTTGGATTGCAAAACTGAAAAGCTCAATGGAGAGGGGGTCAAAAAATTTGAAAAAGCTACTGATGTGGCGCTGACATCAGAAATTCATGAGCTTAAATTTGATGGCTATATGACCATCATGAGAACTTCACCTCCCTGCTGACTGGACATCTGTACTGTACGGACAGGCTGATGTGGCATTGTGACTGTGCGTATGGACGGACTGCGTGTGTGACAGTGACTAGGCATATAGATGGACTGCGTGTGTGCCGCATGGCGGGGTCTCAGTAGCTGACTGGGCTCCACGTGGTGAGTTGGAGGCACAGTGGCCAGCAGTGACTGGGCGGTCGCCGGAGGTCCTAGCCGGCGGCGGTGGCTGGGTCCCGGCCGGCAGGAGGAGGTCTAGGCGGGAGCCGAGGTCATGGCCGGTGGGAGGAGGCTGCTAGAGAGCCAGGCTAGGAGCCGAGGCAGCGTGCAGAGCGAGGCGACAGGAGGAGCAGGTACGTGGCGACGCGGTGGCTCTGATAGCAGGTACGACCTACAACCTGCAACACGCGTAGGGTATTGCGCAGTACGGGGGGGTCTGCGGACCCCCAAAACAACTAAAAAAAAAAAAAATTGATTTTTTTTTTTTTTTAATCGCTTTTTTTTATTTTTCGAATTTGTTTTTTTGAAAAATAATAAAAAATTTTCGAAATCCGTACGATAATAGCTAAAATGGGGAAAAAAAATTTCTCACCAAAATAGGTCAACTTTATAGTCGAAATTCATGGAAACGGCCTCCTAGATTCAATGGTGATGTCCAAATCACTGTATGACGCCCCCCAAAAATGAAGATCCCCAAATCTGAAAATAGAAGCTTCCAAAATGTCTCAAAATAACTAATCAATGAAGCCCCAATGGCTCTGATACCATGTAGGATTTTGCCAAGATCAAGGGCACAATGAATAGCATAAAAGGAGAGACAATAGAATAACAAGAACAAAACTATATTCTCATCAATATGCAAAAATGATCAACTGGATTAACCAATACAATGAATATAGGCCTGCTTATATAGGCAAGGCCATATAGATGTACGAGCACACAATTATGACATGTGGCTCAATGAGAAACAAGGGTAGGTAAGAAATACTAAGGGTAGGTAGGAGAAATAATATAATATTCCACAAGAGGTGGATGACCCACCGAATGTGGAGTGTAACAGCAAAATAACACCACAAAAGGTGGAATTTCTCCTACAAGCTCTATCCCTATGTGCACACTTCCTTAAGTGATTCAAATCCAAACTACAAAGAGATGCAGTATCCTAAGTTAACTTAAGTAAAGTGTAATAATATCCAAAATGAATATTTATTTACACCAACACACTCATTTATATGATCTAGAGAGATACGGTCAGCCCAAGAAGAATCAAACAATGATTAACATGATGAAATGTGTAAAACCACCAGGTCAGCCTCCACTAATGAAAATCCTCTGTAAAATCCAAAGGAAGAAGTGAAAATCAGAGGGAAGGTCAACCACATGCCAAGGAATGCTGGAAACAACGAACTCAAGCTCCACAAGCTAAGGAGTGGATCCACAAGATTCACCAATATAAAATAGGTCCAAGCAGTTCTGGTGTTCTAGGCTAGAAATTTGTCTCGGAATCTGGAAGCGATGACTTGTCCGAAAAAAGATCCTAACATCCCATGGCTCAAGAATAAGGGAGATAATAATGCTTACAAGTAAAATCCAGCTCCACCAGATTCGGTGAGAAAAAGCAAGAAAATGTTGAAACTACAAAACAGAAAACAAATTGAAAAGAAATGTTTTTGGTTGATGCAAGATTGCCAAGAACCAAGGATACTCCTGCATCATACATCTAGGGTTGTTGAAAAAAGTGATTCCCTCACTTTGCTAGGGTTAGAGGAAAACCAAGGCAGTCCACCTATGCCTGAGAAATCCAAGTTGAATCTTCAACTGGTCTGTCCTTCCATTTCACAAGATACTCCTTGTAGTGGTTGCTTCGGGTGCTACGTCGAATCCTACTATCCAAAATATCTTGAATCTATTTCGGTTCCTTTCGGGGCAACTGCTTCTCTAAGTCTACAGTACTATCTTCACTGGATTTTGATTCATGATACCAATGTAGATCTCTAATGTTAAATATAGGTGAAAAAATCAAACTATCTGGTAGTTCCACTTCATATGTATTTCTGAAACTGAATTTTCTCAAGATCTTGCAAGGTTTAAACTTTTTCATCTACAACTTGTTATAGGTTCTAGCTAGAAATCTTTCCTTTCTTGGGTACACCATCACTTCATCTCCAATTTCAAATTCTTTATGTCTTCTCTTCTCATCTTCCTTCTCCTTATACTTTTTGTCCATATCCTCCAATTGTTCTTTAACCTAAATATGTAAAGACTTCATATAATTTATGAATTCTTCTGCCTCTGCACTTTGCTTGTCTTCATTACTGATATCTCTCAATTCTGATATACCTCTAGGGTATGCTCTGGTAACAATCTCAAAAGGTGTTCTTTCGGTACTCTTGTTCAATGAATTATTGTAGGCAAACTCGACTTGTGAAAGAATCAAATCCCAACTTCCAGTCTTCTCTCCAACTAAGCATCTCAACAAATTTCCCAAACTCTTATTTACTACCTTTGTCTATCCATTAGTTTGTGGGTAAAAATTAGAACTGAAATTGAAATCTATCTTCATCTTCTTCCAAAGTGTTCTCCAAAAATAACCAATAAACTTAGTGTCTCTGTCTGAAACTATGCTCTCAAGTAATCCATGTAATCTCACCACTTCATTCAAAAATAAGTCCACTATATGCACTGGATCTGATGTCTTCTTATAAGGTATGAGATGAGCCATCTTTGAGAATCTATCCACCACCACAAATATAGAACCATTCCCTCTCCATGTCTTAGGTAGTTCAAGTATGAAATATATGCTTATGTCCTCCCAAGGTCTCTCTGAAACTGTCAAAGGTTTATACAATACCACATTGTGACTACTACCTTTTGCAAACTGACAAACTCTACATCTTTGCACAAATTTCCTGACATCCTTATGAATATGAGTCCAAAAGTAATATGCACTCAACAATGCTACTATTTTGTCAATACCAAAGTGTTCGACTAATCCTCCACTATGCTACTCCTTTATTAGATTCTACCTCATAGAACTCTTAGGTATGCACAATTGAACTCCTATGAATAACATCCCATCCTGAATGAAATAATCCAGCCACTTACTTTTATCTACCATAACTAGTGCTCTACATGCTTTCCAAGGTTCTACAAAATCTGGGTCATCATCATACAAGGTCTTTAACTCTTCAAATCCTAGTACTATAACTCTTATCTCTGTCAGAAAACTTCTTCTTCTACTCAGTGCATCAACAACTTTGTTTGACCTTCCACTCCTATGCATCAACACAAAGGTGTAACTCTACAGAAACTCTACCCATCTCATATGTCTCTGATTCAACTTACCCTAACTATTAAAATACTACAAGGCTTGATGATCGGTATACAACACAAACTCCTTAGGCAATAGGTAATGTCTCCACTTCTTCAAGGCTTGAACTATGGCATTAAATTCTTGATCATACACTGAATATCTCCTTTCATTATTCAACTTTTCATTGAATATCTACTTGAACAATTCAAAACTCTTATTTTCTTCGGTTGTCCATTTGAATTTTTTCCTATCTCCTCACATTGTCTTGGTCATAGGGCTACAAGATGAACTACGATTTTTGATAAACTTTCAGTAGAAACTAGCTAATCCATGAAATGATCTTACTATTGAAATGCATTGATACCGACAGTAAAATGAGAGGGGGTGGGGGTGAATCAGTTTACTCACAAGTACAACAATTAATTCAATTATAAACCTTAAACCAGAGCACAACACAATGAAAGATATATCATGAAAATATAACACACATAACACCAATATTTTAATGTGGAAAACCCGCAAATGGAAAAACCACAGTGGGAAACCCTACCCACAATTAGATGAATACTCTATAGTAGTATTATGAATAATTGCAATGGGGTATTCACATGCAGAAAGGCCAACAGACTAGAGTGCACTGCTCATCACAAACGAAAGTCTCACTAACTTACAAAATCATCCAGCTACAATCCAAATAGCAATGAACTATGAAAGTGGCATCTACTAATGCCTGATACAGTTCTAGTTAAACACTGATGTCTGCTTGTTGGCATTTACATAAAGATTGCATTGATGAAATGTTATATTGTCATTGATGTCAATTATAATCAGTAATGATGTTGTAATATTATTATTTTGCAATTGGTAGGTGAATTTGTGGAGGAAACTGGTATTGTTATGAAATGGTGAGATCAACTGGTAAACCCTACCTGTTGATATGCTAAACCCTAACCAATTAAGTTTAGTGAATTGGTTGTATTTGTTTATGATCAAATAATTAGCGGTAATGATTATGCCACATATGCATGTTATATGAGAAGAGTTTCAAATAGTTTTGGCATGTAGAGATAACAGTTTTTGTCTTGGGAATTAGCAAGTTCATTGAATGTAATGTAAACTACATGATGAGTTACAGTATTTGATGAAGCCGTGATCAAGGAGCGGTCAAGGCTATCTTGAATGATGTCTAATGATTGTTTTGTAATCCAACGGTCATACTTGAACCGATTTGTTTGTAATCTCTATGAGATAGTTAGGTTTGTGATGTGTTACCGGCTTGATGATTTGTTTATAAGGTCGATGAGTTGTTTTGTTGCAGAGTAGGGAATTTATAGTTGAGAGTAAGGGAGTGTGGTTGCCAAACCAAATGATGTATCTATAGTTTGTGTAAAGGTAGATAGGAGCATAAAAAGGATATGAACAAGCAAGTGTAGTGCTATTTAAATAGATCAACAAACCCTTGTTCTGATTAAGTAAAAATTTTTTTGAAAGGAACCCGAACCTTATTACCTATCAGGAGATAGAAAAAGCATTAAAGCAGAAAAAAACCGTGCCTGATCACCCAAACATAAAAGAGTTCCCAACCAAAACAAAAAGGGAACTCAAAACACATAGAGCCGCTCAAAGACAACAAAAGGATAGCAAAAGGATAGCAAAAAGACAAAGATAGAGATCGAGACAACTACATATTTTTTATAATATCTTCTGCATAAAACACCATCTACTTCATGTTGTCCGCAGAGTTCTTCAATTCATCAAGCTCTCATCCCTTGATATCACCCTAATTCCTGGTGTTGGCCCCAGTTCTCTTCACATGACCTTTTTTCTCCATCTGGTCCTTGTCGCCCTCTTTATCTTTAATCTTATCAATTTGTTAATTAGAATATTCATATTATCCACAGAGGCCTTAAGAATCTGGAAATTTTATTTAGTAATCCTCTTCATAGTTAATTCCATCTTGTTGAATCTATTGACCAGGTTGTTCATGGTAGTTTCTAGTCCATTCGCCTCTCTATTCCCTTCCATTTCCTTAACCTTCTTTTCTATTTCAAGAATTTTGTCGACCATGGCCTCAATAGCTTCAACATTGTTGATAGCAACCACTAAGTCTTTAACATTTTCAGAAAGAGGCTTCTCACCTATCGTAGCATTTTTTATAACATTAATATCATTCTTCAAGTTGCTAATATCTTTCACAATTTTGCCGATAGTTTCACAAAATCCTTTAATATTATCATTATCCCCATGATAGTCACTAGGGTTTCCCCTTTTATTCTCTTGGCCCTCATTCTGTAGTCCTTGAGTACTCATGTCCTCACCATGACCCACATTTGAAATCTCATCCTCCTCCTTACTCTTCATATTGTCATTTATTCCTCCTCTGTATCATCATCAGAAGCTATCAAAATCTATTTTTTTGCCTTGTTAGCTCCCCTACTAGTATTCTTGTTCCTCTGGGTTTATTTTCCCATTCCATTTCCTTTCTTACTGTTGATGAATTTCTCCTCAAAGGACTCATCCTTAGAGTCTGAGAGATCATAATCAACAACAATCCTCTTTCTTTTCCCCTTATTCCTCCCCTTTTTGTTGAGGTCCTCAGACTCACCTTCAGTTTCAAATTCAAAGTTGAAACCACTATACTCACTTTTCGTGTCATTATCCCTGGTATTTTTACCTCTAATTGGTTTCTCAATGGATTTCCCTTTCAAGAATTTGTAAACTAAAACCATAAGACCTTGATGAAGATCATGGTCCCCCTGAGGGTCTTTCTGCATTTCTTTAATGGTATGATCCATGGAACAAGCTAAATAATAGGGCAGGCTTACCTTTTCACCATGACAAAAGTGGTTGAGCAACACAAAATGGTACTTGTAAGCCCTCATGAATCTTCCATCTAGTGTACTGTAGGTTATAGTAGCAAACAACATGAACCTCCATGGCCTACAGATACGCTTGGGTGAGTGGTAGGAGTTATCCACCTTCACCATTTTATTCTTTTTTCCATCCGTGATAGGAAATCTGTCCGCTACTTTATCCGAAACACTGCAATCTCTATAGAACTTAATACCATCTTTCACCATCTCTGTAGCTTCTGCAATGATATCTTCATCCACCATCATCATCTAGGTTCCCACTAGAACTTTTCCATTTTTCCAATTCTTTATGAAATGCTTGGTAATTATTGGGTTGTTACCATAGAGCCTCTCCATTAAAATATTGAAACCCCCTTCTTGTAGAATCTCCCAAACCTCTTTGTTCTTTTTCCTATCCGAACATGAAGTTGGTTCAAACTTCTTTTTGTTCCCTCCCATTTTTCCCTCAAATTCAGTGGAGTTCCTAATCTTGGCTCTGATATTTCCTCTCTAGTTTCTATTATTGCTCTGAAAAACAACCCAGAATCTGTGCCTTGTTAATATGATATGACTATTAAATAAATACTCAACACCACTGCTATAAACCTTCATCAAAAAAAGGGGGAAAGGCATAGGAATTATGATTATTGATGCCATGTTGCTTCATCTGGATATGGTCCAGTTCGAACAAGGATTTTGCCTCACTTGCAAGTTTACTCTCACCATTAATGGTAATGATTTTCTCAGATCGGCGGGCCAAGTTGGCTGCCTAGTCAGCACACGAGTTAGCTTACTTGTAAACATGTGTGAAAACACACATATTGAAGGTTTCACTTATTTCCTTCATAACTTTAATAGCATTGTTTATAGACCAAGATAGTCAGAACACCTTATTCAAATAGTTTATAATATTCAAAGAGTCACCTGCACAACATACTCTGGTACAATTGGCTTCCTTTGCTAAAACCATCTCATGATAGGTAGCCATGGACTCAGAAACATGGTTAGTTTGACTACCAATAGGAATACATTTAATGGTTTTTTATTTTTCCCATTCATCCCTTAAAACCACACCACACCCTGCATTGCTAGGGTTACCCTTTGAAGCACCATCGAAGTTGATTTTCATCCAGCCATGAGGAGGGCTTCCCATTTCACACCTTCTCTAGGATTAGCCTAAAAGATGTCACTTCCCTTTAATCTCCAATTCTTGAAAATAATATGATCATCCTGATCTTTGGGGTTGGCTATTCCACCCATGATGTTGATATTCTCCACCATATTTTGTTTGATTTTCTCAAAAATTATTTGAGCCTTAGATGCCTTATCTCTGAACACTCTTTCATTTCTCTCTTTCCATATTCCACAACAAATATGAGGTAAAGCCAATCTCCATAATAGAATTATAGACTTATTCCTTGAGGGGTGATGCCATGAATTAAAAACCTCTTGGACAGATTCCAGAAAGACCCAACCGATATTGAAGTAATCTAGGCATCTAGCCCAGATGTCAGTAGAGAAGGGACAGTGGAAGAACAAGTGGTTAATAGTTTCCTCATTCTGCATACAAAGAAGACAAACACTAGGCATACATAATCCTCTAATTTTGAGGTTATCAATAGTCAAAATATTAATCTTGGGAATTAGGCCTTTCATCCAAGCCTTAGCCCAGCTAGGACTCTCCAAATTAGAAAATTGTTGATTATAGAGAGAGGCAACAACAAATTTACCATTTGCAGTAAGTTTCTAGATTAGTTGGTCATCATCATCCACCACCACCATGGAATTCATTATTTTGTTCAGATTACCAAGGGAGGGATCAACTGGGGATAATTCCTTCCACTATCCATCATTCCAGTAGTTACCCACCATAGTGCCATATTTTTCCTTACATTGAACCTGAAATTCACCCCACTCAGGGCTATCACTCAATGGGGAATCAAACAACCAAGAGTCTTCCTATAATTTAATGAGTTTACCTTTCCCCACCTTCCATTTCACACCTTTAACAATTAGATCTCTAGTTCTTGTAATATTTTCCCAAATGTTAGAGCCAATCTAGATATCTTCAGCATTGAGGAAACTTTGAAGGGTATGGAATTATCTTTTATACTTATTGTCCCATATCAATTTCCATTCTCCCTCAGTGTTATAACCTCTCCATATCTTCTTAGCCATGAGAAACTCATTCATGTCTCTGATTCTTCTAAGGCCTAGACCTCCCTTTCTTATAGGTTTACAAACCTTATCCCATGCAATCAGATTCATTCTCTTCTTTTCCTCAGCCCCTGTCCATAGAAAAGTTCTTTGAATTTTTTCAATAGCCTCTGCAAACTTGCCTGAAATTCTAAAAACGTTGATGGCATAAAATGGAATACTTTGAAGAGTGGATTTAAAAATCTGGACCTTACCTACTTGGCCAAACAGAGAGCCTTTCCATCTAGCTAACTTCCTGTGAAATTTATCCACAAGAGCACCCCAAAAAGTATCAAGTGGGACTTGACATAAAGGGAGGCCAAGATAGGAAACAGGAAGATTCCCCAATTGGCATCCCAAAATGTTACTAATCTTTATCTGTCTTCTTTCCAGAGTGTTGATGAAATAGACAAAACTTTTAGACCAATTTATCAATTGACCAGTAGTTGTCCCATAACTATCCAAAGCTTTCTTTAAGCTCCTAGAATCTTTCACTGTAGACTTCCCCATAATAATAGAGTCATCCACAAATTTCTGATTGGAGCATACTTGGTCTGTCGATGAAGGTTTCAGCCTACAAAACTCTCCTTTATCAACAAGCTTACCAATAAATCTTCCCAAACATTCCACCATGATAATGAAAAGAACTGGGGATAGAGGATCCTCCTGTCTGAGACCCCTTGAGGATTTGAAAAAGGGGGAAGAAGACCCATTGATTAAAATAGAAAAAGAAGCAGAAGATACCAATTGCATAATAAGACATATACTTCTAGAGAAGAAACCAAAAGTAGAGAGAACATCCATCATAAATCCCCAGTCTACTCTATCATAGGCTTTAGATAGGTCAAGCTTCAAAAGAAAGCCTTCTTTTTTAGCACTAGAGAGAGTGAATATTTTCATGGACCATTATTATCGAATCTAAAATTTGTCTCACAGGGGTAAAGCCACTTTGCTAGGGAGAAATGATAGAGGGGAGCAGAGTCAATATTATAGAGGTCAAAGCCTTAGAGATGACCTTGTACAAAGAGTTGCATAGGATGATAGGTCTAAAAAGATCCATGGAATCAACACCCATCTTTTTAGGAATAAGAGCAATGAAAGTACCATTCAGTTCTTTCAAAATTATTCTTGCACCAAAGATTTCTTTCACAACAATGGAAACATCACCTCCAAAAATATGCTAGTACATTTGAAAAAAGAACATAGGGAAACCATCTGGGCTCGAGGCCTTGTTCTGATTAAATGAAAAATAGGTTTTAAGGACCCAAAACCATTACAACATAGTTAAAATAATAGCTGAGAAAATAGAGTCCTCATACAAAGCAACTGATCCAAAAAACCAGCGAACAGAAAAAATAGCTAAACAACAAAAAACAGCAAAGAACCCAAGGAGACACTACATAGTAATTTTCTTCAACAGATCCTCTGCCTTAGTCACCAGCTCGTCATAGGTTGCCCCAACTACTTTTGGCTCCTCCAAGTCCTTATTCACTTTCTTTTCCTTCCTCTTTCCATGGGTGTGAGTTCTGGGACCTCGGGCTTCCCCGGTTCCTTCTACATCCAGTTCAATTTCCTGGGTTTCATTTTCATCATCGAGCTTGCTGATGAGGATATGGGTGTTGTTGGCTGAGATTTTCAAAATGCTGAGACTCTGCTCCATAATGTTCTTGAGGAACTCCTCTATCTTGTCCACTTTGGCAACTATATCTAAGAGCATTTTTTCATTAGTTTCCTCCAGGGTTTTTCTATCTTGTATCTCCTTTTCAATTTTCTCAAACCGGGGATTAAAGGCATCTCTGATGTCTTCTGCTTTGGCAATTGTGTTCTTCAAATCTTCAATATAATTGGCCATAGTGTTCCCCTCTCCAATGTTAATGGTCTCCAAGATCATGACTCTGTTGTAGAGTTTTTTGTATTCATCTATAGTATTCTTATTCCCATCAATAATTCATTCAATGGTTTTCATAAAACCCTTCAAGGCCTCGGAGTGAGGACTAGGAGAAGGAGTAACTTTACCAAGGGTTATCTATTCATCTTTAGCAATATGGAGGGCAGAAATAGTTACATTCAAAGGAGTTGACAGCTTTCAGAATCTCATCATTGGATGGTATAGCAATGAGATAGGAGTTCTGATCCACATCCAAGATAGAGGGGATACAGTCCATAAGGTCTTCTTGAGCCTATAGGTCCAAGTTTTGTTCCTTAGTCAAGAGGTTGGACAAGAACTCTAGGGTTGTCTTCCTCATAGACTCTTCATCTTCAATAGTTCTACCATTGACTTTAAGCTGAGATATCCTATTGATGGCCTTGTGTTTCAAAGTGTACATATGAAATTATTTGGTATTTGTATCCCCTTCCTTCAACCAAATATTTCTCGACCTCTGTTTCCAGAAAATTTCTTCTTTTGCTATTATGTCATGAGAATCTCATCTTCAACCTCTCTAGAGACCTTGGTATAGCCATTATTCTTAATCTCATCCTAGATATCTTTCAGATCTAAGAGAATGGTATCTTTGGAAGAAAAGATGTTTCCAAAGGACTCCTTATTCCATCTTTTAACATTATCTTTCACAAACTTCAACTTTTTGACCACCTTATACATAGCATTTCCTTCTATTCTAACCTACCACCATTCCTTGATTTTTCTTTCCATATCTGGGTGTTTTGTCCAAATTCTCTCAAATCTATAAGGGAAGTTTCTTTTTCCCTTCTTGGCATCAACCATAAAGGATATAGGGTAATGATCCGACTAGCCCTGATATGAGCTGATAAAGAATAAAAATGAGAATTAAACCAATCTAGAGAGATTAAAGCTTTGTCAAAGAACCAAAGAACCACTCCTTCTATTGGTCCAAGAGATAATCTTCATGACTTTTTAGAAATACCTACCTCAAAGATGGTTCTTTGAGTCTCGTCTGCTAGATTCTTGCTTGTTTACATGGTCCTCTTCTTTGCATTTGAAAATCTTCCAGGTGATGTATGTTGAGCTCCCACGTCCCCTAGTCTGCTTCTGGTATTTCTAGTGGTTGTATTATTGTTATTGCTATTATTTATTTATTTTTGTTCTTGTTCTTTCTTTTATCCTCCATTACTTATTCTTCCTCTTGCTTTGTCCCACTCTTTCATAGAGCCTTTTTTATATCTTCTTCATTTCCCCATCTTGGTTCATTTTCCCTCGGGAAAGTCAATTTGACCTAGGCCAGAGAGGCTAACGATATCCCCGAGAGCCCTTGCTCAAAGATATTGTTAGGTTGAGCATCTTGGATCTAGCTTGCTCCATTTTCTAACTAAGATAATATTCCTACTGAGTTAAAATCGTCTCCCTCTTCCTTGTTATTTTTGGATTGATTATCTCCCTTATCCATCTGACTACTATCCCATCTCTCACTCTGAGCTAAATTTTGTTCTGTCATATCCTTTTGATTATTTTTGACTGCTGACTTATGACTTTCTTTCTCCATTGTTAGAATCCTTTCCACTATTCTCCTGCTCCTTTTCCTATAGGGGGATCTTATCTTGCTCTCCTTTCTTCATTTCATTTCCTGATTCCCTAACTCATACCTCCTCAATCCTTCCTACCTGGGACTGTTTCTCCTAATCAACAAACCCTTGTTATTTTCTAACAATCACAACATTCAAATCCCTTAACAGGGTAAGCTCTAACAAGCTTAGTGTTATTCAAATTGTCTAACTAGGTGATCCATTAGCTTGTATTTCAAATCCTCTACCAAGGTTACTCCTTATAGAGTATTGCTTCTAATAGGACATTATAGCCAATCCCTTAACTGGGTGGTCCCTAAAAGGATTTGTTCTTAACAACTTTGTTTGTAAAGCTTTAATAGGTTAGGTTCCTAATAGGGTGAACTTCAAAAGAGTTCATAATACTTGTGGGTATTCATCCCCACCATGGTTTTTCCTATTTGGGTTTCCACGTCAAAATTATTGTGTCAAGTGGTGAATGTTTTTGTGGTTATGTTTATTATGGTTGAATTGCTTAGTTGCTAAATCCACTTTGATATGTTATGTTAACCATCAACAATCTGAATTATGTTTTACTTATGTCAGTAAAGTATTTGGATGTTTGTAAGTCTCAATTTGTTTTACTATTAATCTGTTATAACAGTCAATCGGATTAATTTGTTAGTAATATTGCATTTAAAGTTTAGTGTTGAAACCAGTCAGTTCTAAGTTTTCTTTGAGAGGTTGATTTTTAGATTGGTGAAGGTTTATATCATTTTTCTATCTACTTATTCACCCCCCCTCAGTAGTTGACTAAATCCTTATTCTTTCATCATACCATCACTGGTATGCAATATAAAACCTTTCCAACCTTTACTGGAATGATATGAATCTATTTGCACATAATCCTTTCTCTGATAATGCAAAATTAACCATCCATAACCATCGCTTGCCAAATTACATGAATAAATCACCTATAAATATAGATCATCAACCTTATTGATAAGGCTAGCTAAACCCTAAACCCATAAACCCATAGTTACCTGAATTACATCATGATACCACCAGACCAATATTATGATTTACATTACATAGCATGGACCTAAATAAAAAAACAAAATAATTGTATTTGTTGGAGATTTCACTAAGACCAAAATCCAACATGCTTCACTTGCCGGGAGAAACCCTCAATGAAAGTTTAACTGGATCCAAATAGGACCACCATAACAACACACCATACAACACAAAGTCACCAAATGCTTGAGATATGATCAAGAAGCACCAACAACATGATAGAAATTGATTCCATAAGCCAGACCCAAAATCCACTGACCAACACCAAAATAGAATACCGATAAAGCTAATCGGGAACACCAAAAGCCGGTAAAGCCAAAAGCTAGCCAGTAAAGGCACAAACCAACTGGTAACCAGAAATACCAAAAACAATAACCAAATCATGAAACCACTAGAATATAGAAATCATATAACCATCAGAATAAGAATCCAAAAATGATTTCGGAGATCTGATCATACCAGATTAGAATCACAACCAAAACCAAGATGATCACCAAGACTAACTAGGATAGATCCAATTAGGATACAGTGTTGACATCAATGACAACACATAACCAAATCCAAATTATTTCCAACAATCTCCTTGTTTGGAATTGATGACAACAATGAATGTAAAAAACATCAAAGTGCCAAGGAATGACAACAATCTCCAAAACACCATCAGAAGACCTAGTAGTTTTCACATGAATACCTTCTCCCTCTTTGATATCAATTACAAAGGACAGATACTAAAACAAGATTACTAAACCAAATAGCTGACTACTCCCCATGAGTAGTAGCACCATCTTCATCAATCTAGATCAGTAAAGTATGTCTGATAAGCTCACTGAATTGATGCATCTCTAAGTCTCTAAGTCTCTTTCAGAGGGTTGGTAAACCCCAACTAATCTCTAAGATATTCAAAAGTGTCTTTAGGCAATGTTTTCATTATAATATATTCAATCTATTCATTAGTAGGAACATAAACCAATCTGACTTCCTTTGCTTCAACCTTTTCCTTCAAGACATTATACCTTATAGAAATGTGTTTTGATTTGGAATGAAATACTGGATTCTTTGACATATCAATAGCAGTAGTATTATCATAGTGAATAAAAATAGGCTCATCATAACTTACCCCTATATCCTTTAACATTTGTTTCATCCATAAAATCTGAGTACAATTGGTAGCAGCTACAACATATTCTGCTTCAACTGTAGACAATGAAGTGCATGATTGTTTCTTACTAAGCCATGAAACCAACTTCTTCCCAAGAAAGAATGCATCACTAGTATTTCTCTTCTAATCATCCACATATCCTACCCAATCAGAATCTGTATATGTACATAATGTGAAGTCGTTATTCTTTGGATACCATAACCCAAAGTCTGTTGTACCTGCCAAATATCTGAATATCCTCTTGACAACAATATCATGAGTTTCTCTAGGATCTGATTGAAATCTCAAAGAAATACAAACATCATTCATAATATTAGGTCTTTTTTGAGTTAGGTACAACAAACCATAAATCATTGATTTGTATCTACTTGGATTTATTTTAGGTGATTCATCGTCGTTTGACAATTTGCAACCGGTTATCATAGGAGTACCATTAGGTTCAGAATTCTCAAGTCCAAATTTCTTAAGTAACTCCTTCACATACTTAGTTTGACAAATGAATATACCTTTATTAGTCTAAGTAATCTGCAAACCTAAGAATAATTCATCTCACCAATCATAGAAATTTCTAATTCATTCTTCATATCATTAGGAAATTTCATACATAAACCTTCTTTTCCTCCAAAAATGATATCATCCACAAAGACTTCAATAATCAATATGACATATGCTTGCTGAGACATGATAAGTATACTAGATTGGATAAGTATCTTTCAAAGCTTGGTTTCACTAAAGGTAATGCTGATAGTCTCACCAATTATATGACATATTGATTATTGACATATCCAATCTAGCATACCATGCTTTAGGGGCCTATTTTAGTCCATATAAAACTTTATTCAATGTGCAAACCATGTCCTTATCTTCTGATATAGAAAATCCATCAAGTTGTTCAATGTAAAATTCCTCTTGAATATCTCTATTCATAAATACACATTTAACATCCATCTAATATACTTTGTAGTTCTTATGTGCAACATAAGCAAGAAAAAGTTTCACCTCTTCAATTCTAGAAACTGAGGTATAATTTTCCCCATAATCAATTCCTTCTTCCCATGAATAACCTATGGAAACCAATCTATCCTTGTTCCTTACAACTTTACCTTCCTCATTCAATTTGTTCCTAAAATACCCATTCAGTTCCAATAATGTTCTTGTCTTTAGGTCTAGGTACTAGTTCCCATGTCTTATTTTTTCAATCTAATCTAATTCCTCTTCCATTGCTTTTATCCAATTTTCATCCTTACTTTCTTCAATAAATGGTTCCAGTTCAATTTGAGAAATTAAACATACCTCTTCAGCAACTAAACTTCTCCTAGTCATCACACCTTTCCTTTTATGTCCAATAATCTAATCTTTAGGATATTTTATCTTTACATACCTAGGAGTCTTTTAATTTTCTTGATTTTCTGACTCATTTCATTGTTCCTCTATCACTGTTGAACTTTTTAATACTACCGCTATCATAGGCTCACTATTTAGAATTGGTTCTTGCATTACTAGTTCAAGTCTGATAAATTCATCTTCTAGTCCATAATCAAATGATCTGATCTGATTACTATCATGCTCATCCACCTTGATATTTATGCTTTCCATTATCCTATTCAATATTTTCTTATAACATCTATATTTTTTTCTCTTAGTAGGATAACCGAAAAAATATTCCTTCATCACTTTTAGGATCAAACTTTCCTAATGCATCATCTCTTCTAATGTAACATTTGCTTCCAAATTTTTTGAAATATCTAATAGTAGGAGTATGACCAAACCATAGCTCATAAGGAGTCTTATGGGTATCACCTTTTATGTGTACTCTTTTGAAAGTATATACAACAATATTGACAACCCCTATCCAATAGATATTAGATAATTTAGCTTCAGTCATCATAGTCCTTGTTCATCCAAAATTGTTTTGTTCTTTCTTTCTACTAATCTATTTTGTTTTGTATTCCTAGGTATAGAAAGTTGTTGAACTCAATGGATGTAAACTCACCACCATGTTCCAATCTTAACAACTTTATCTTTAGTCCTATCTCAGTCTCAACCATGGCTTTAAAGATTTTGAATTTCTCAAAAGCTTCATATTTCTCTTTCAAAAATGCCACCCACATCATTCTAGAATAGTCATCAATAAGTAACATAAAATATCTAGCACCTTTAAAGATTTTAGTCCTTGCCAGTCCACACAAATTAGTATGAATAAGATAAAGAATTTCAATAGATTTATCATCTATACTTCTGAAAGAAGTTCTAACTTGCTTACCCATTTGACATTCTCTGCTTACTGGATTATGAGGTTTAACAATCTTGGGAAAATATCTGGCAACCAATATTGAACTGATCTTTACTATGCAATCAAAATTTACATGACACATCCTCTTACGTCATAACCAACTTTCATCAATCTTATAAATCAAACAAGTCTTCTCATTGGAGTTCAAATGAAAGATATTACCATTAGTCTGAGTTCCAAAAGCAATCTCCAATCTAGATTTATTAATGATTTTACATTTTCCATCCTTGAATTAAAAATGAAATCCTCTATCCACCATCTAACCTACACTCAAAAGATTATGCATTAAGCTTTCAACATAATAAACATTATCAGTATTAGTCTTACCATCTAATGATATTGTTCCTTTGTCTTTTATCCTACATACCTTGTTGTCTCCAAGTCTAACCAATCCACCATCGAATTCTGGCAATAATAAGAACTTTATTTTGTCACCAGTCATGTGATTTGAGCAACCACTATCTATAAACCATTCATCATTTTCTTCAATTTTAGCAACCAAGGCCTTTTCCTCAGTATGTGTTGCTTCAATGATAGATTCTGGAGAATCATCCTTGCTAGAAATAAAGACTCAATCTTTGTCAGATGAGGAACAATTACTAGATCCACTCATAGGTTTATCATCATCATCAAAAATACCAAAATTATCATCAACATAATAACATGATTTATCCTTATTTATTTTGAATCTAAGTGTGCTCTAATATTCAAGATCAGGCTTATAATTCCTTACAATTCTTTCATAATTCCTAGCAGCTCCTTTCAGACATCTAGATGCAAAATGACCAATCTTATTGCATGAAAAACATTTAAAAGGGACTTTTCCTTCATACTTACTTCCAATTGGTCCTTTAGGAATTTTTTTAGCAATAAGGGCTTCTAGCTCTTCAAGTTCTCTTTCTTCTTTCTCAATTTTCTCCATACCCTTAACATGCATCTCTTTCCAATCTATCTTCTGCTTACTACAGGCAGATGCTTTAAATGCAGTCTCATTTTTTCTAGCACTCTAATATACAAGTTCTTCAAGTTCAAAAGCAATCAATTTCCCAAGTAATGTATCTCTGGTCACAAGGGTGCTTGACATTGTTCAGAGTTCATTGATAGCAGTAGCTTTCATCTTGTAAGCCAGAGGAATAACTCTTAGAATTTTTGACACTATCTCATCTTCACTAACAGATCCACCATAAAATTTGATACCCATGAAAATATCATTGACTCTATCCATGAAATAACTTATCTTCTCATCTTCTTCCATCTTCAAAGTTTCATATATAACCCAGAAACCTTCAAGTTTTTCAATCTTCATATCCCAATCACCTTCATAAAGAGTTTCAATCTTTGTCCATATCAACTTAGCATTCTCCAACTCTATAAAATTCAGTACATTTTCATCAGATACAGTGCTTAACAATGATTCTTTTTCTCTCACACCATTTTCAGCTCTCTTCTATTCATCAACGGGTGTCGGTGTTCTGGAATTAGGATCATGAGGTATAACACTTTATCCACTATCTCCAAGATATCTGAGATGAATTTTCATTAGCTCCTTCAATATTTTCTAATTTCTACCATCAAATTTGGGACTCTCCTTCTAGTAAGGATTGAATAAGGAACTTGATGAAGTTTCCATAAGATCTCCTCAAGCGGTTACGCTTCTGTAGAGAGGACCTCACTCTGATACCAAATGTTGGAATGCACTGATACCGACAGTAAAATGAGAGAGGGGGTGAATCAGTTTACTCACAAGTACAACAATCAATTCAATTATAAACATTATAGTGAAGCACAACATAATGAAAGATATATCATGAAAGCACAACACACATAACATCAATATTTTGACCCAGAAAACGTGGAAAGGGAAAAACCACAGTGAGAAACCCTACCCACAATTAGATGAATACTCTACAGTAGTATTATGAATAATTACAATGGGGTCTACACATCTAGAAAGGCCAATAGCCTAGAGTGCATTGCTCATCACAAAGGGAAGTTTGACTGACTTACAAAATCATCGGACTACAATTTGAAAAGGAATGAATTGTGAAATTAGCATCTACTAATGCCTGATATAGTTCTGGTTAAGCATTGATGTCTCCTCTGCAATGAAAAACCTTTCCAGCCTTCACTAGAATGATATGAATCTATTCTCACATAATCCTTTCTCTGATAATGCATACTTAACCAACCATAACCATCTCTTTCCAAATTACATGATTAAATCACCTATAAATATAGATCATCAATCTTATTGACAAGGTTGGCTAAACCCTAAACCCATAAATCCATAGTTACAAAAATTACATCACATGATACCACCAGACCAATATTATGATTTACATTACATAACATGAACCTAAATTAAGTAACCAAATAATTATATCCATTGAGGATTCCACTAAGACCAAAATCCAACATGCTTCACTTGCTGGTAGAAACCCTCAGTGAAAGTTTAATCGGATCCAAATAGGACCACCATAACAACACACCGTCCAATGTAAAGTCACCAAATGCTTGGGATATGATCAAGAAGTACAAATAACATGATATAAACCAATTCCATAAGCCAGACCCAAAATCCACTGAGCAAGTCACCAAAACAGCATACTGATAAAGCTAACTGGGAACGCTAGAAGTTGGTAAAGCCAAAAGCTAGTCTGTAAAGGCACAAACCAATTGGTAACTAGAAATACCAAAAGCAATAACCAAATCATGAAACCACCAGAATATAGAAAGCATATAATCATTAATAAGCATCCTGTAGTGTCCTAAAATTGTGACACTTGCAATTTCGATCGCATTTCGTTCTTCACGATGGCAACGCAACACGCAACCTGAATGGAGACCCCGAAACTTGATTATGACACCAAAAACTACATTTTTCAAGCACCCTGGCCTGAACCTCCTTGCACCCTGTTGTCCCGGGAGGTGGGACTAGAGTGCCCAGCGCCCTGGTCCTTCAGGACCAGGGTGCCTAGCACCCTGGTCCCCCAGGACCATGGCGCCCAGCGCCCTAGTCCCTGGATCCTATTTTGGGCCGGGTCTCTTTTGGACTTCGGGTCTTTATGTTTGCAAATTGGAAAATTATCTTTCCTGGTCGGCCTAAGGTCGGGAAAATCAGTCTATCAGCCCTAAATGACAAGTATATAAACTACATTATCCTCTCCCATTTGGGTAAGAAGGTCACATGTGTACAAAGCGTGGAAACTATACTCAAGCATTCAAGCATTCAAGCATTCAAGCATTCAAGCATTCCTTCAAGCAATTGATCATTTCAAGTCTCCATTCAAGGCTAAGTGTTGCGTTCAAGACAAGGATTCAACCATTGAAGAGGAGATCACATACTACATGCTACATACAACATACTACTACAACATACAACATACAACATACAACATCTAAACCTTCGCACATAAGGATACAAACATCCTTAGAACAAGGTATTAGTACTTGTTTTATAGTCATTTACATTTACAGCACTTGCTCATTTCTTGGTTAATTCCAAAACCGGGGTTTGACCTAAAGGCAAACCCCTAATCCCTAACCCCCCAATCGTCTTCGCTTTTTCTATGTGTAGGTTGTAGGTGCGTGGCTAAAATTGAAGATCTGGAATCCTTGTGCAGAGACGAACAGATCCCCCTTCGTTTCGTGGATTTTTCGGAGGACCGTGGCACTCGGGCACCATCGTCTCGGCAACTTTTGCTCAAATTTACAGGACAGCGCCGTATCGACATTTTACTGCTAATTCCAGGTCCGCAGCTTCATACTGTATTCCTATCTCAGTTTATAAGTGAATCTTTGTCACTTTCTATGTATTCCTAGCTTAATTCTTCTATGCACATTCTTTACAAAAGAGGGTAGCCTTGCTGTCATAACCCTTGAAACACATTTAGCATCCAATCTTGCATTGTGTGGGATTGGATCTTGTGGGTTTCAACCCCTCTTTTGAATGTAAAGTCTCTCCCCTAAGTGAAAACCATCAACCCTAGTGAACCTCCCTTCTCTCTCCTTGGAGTTGGAAGAGGGGAGAGCAACTAGGGTTCGATCGTGATTTTCCGCTTTACATTTTGGTGAACCTGACGTGAACATCCTTTCTGATTTTTCATGCTTAGATCTGAAAAAATTGATTACATTTCCATGTTTGATCTTTTGCAAAATTTTAGAGGTGATTGCATAAAAACCCTAAAATTTCTTTTTAGTAATTAAGCTTGTGAAATGTTTAATTGTTAATGCTTGTTTCAGATCTGCCCTGCTATTACAAATTATCAATTCATATTTGTGCTTTAATTTTGAAAATTAAGTGGTTAAGTGTCAAAACCCTAATTTTTGAAACCCTCTTGATTCAACCTTTGTTTGACAATTTCACTGATCAAAACATCTCCAAATCACCTGTAACTTTGGATTCTGCAATAAAATCACAATATCTTTCATCCCTGAAAATTTGGAAAAAAGTTGCGAGGACCGTGTGCACTCCAAGCGCCATCGTCCCCGACATTTTTTCCGAAATTTCGGGAGCGAGATCTTACTGTATTTTCCTGCTAAAATCCAAAATTTTGGCTAATTTTATTAATTTTAACACCTTCAAAATTAAAGTCAAAGTTGGTCTAGGGATTGCTTGGATTAACGCTTCTAAACATTCAAAAATCATCGAAATTGAAATTTTATGTCAAAATTGTGTTCTTACTGTCGTAAATCTAAAAAGTGTGTTTGCATTCATTCGAAATTTCAGTGCTTTATTTAAATTCTTGCAATTTGTGACTTTTGAAATTAGGTGCTTAATTACAACAACTTTAATTTCCGCTTTCAAAATTGAATTTTGCGTGAAATTGAGTCAATTTTTAAATTTCAAAATTTGCATTGCTCTTGACATTCCCTCTAAAATCATAAAATTCAAAATTTCAATTTCCCTCTCTTTTTCAAAATTCAAATTTTGCATTTTTCGACAATCTTGGTAGGGTTCAATTTTGAGATTGCAACTCTAATTTGGCCTACCTACAGATCGTAAAATCACTCAATTTTTTCAGATTAGCTTTAAAATCATCATACCTTTCATCCCTGCAAATTTCGAAAAAAGTTGCAAGGACCGTGTTGCACTCCGAGCGCCACGGTCCTGAACATTTTTTCTGAAATTTCGGGAGACTGTCGTGATTACATTTAACAGCTTAAATCCAGAAGATTGGCTGATTTTACTGAAAATTGCTACCTCTAAAATCAAAATTTTCTCTCCCTCTCTAGTGCATGAGTTTTACAACAATAAGCCCTACTTACACTATTCCCGTTAGACGAAGCCGTAGAATGAAGTCTTTTCGAGGTTTAATTACCGAGGAGATGGAACCTAATTTGAATAGCCTTTTTAACGAGGACATGGGTAATTCCTCTAATCCTCCTAATGATGAAGAAGCTCTCCATGAGGTTTCTGAAGAACAAATTTCAAAATTGGATAACCAATTTGATGATTTTCGACAATGGATGTCTCAAGAATACCCCGATAGTCAAGCTCTTCCTTTAATTGAGGGTCTAAAACGTATGCTTCAAAGTGATAAGAATGGAATTGATATTTTGCGTGGTATTGCACACATTGTGGATTCGAATGTGATGCCTATGAAGAGTTGTGCTGAAAGTTTGGGTTATACACAACCTCCTACTCAAGTCAATCATTCTATTCCTTTGATGACTTCTATTGCTAGCATACCTACCTTTACATCAAATATAATGGCTACTTCTACACAAGACATTCCTCCTATGATCACCAGTCATGGGGGCAATCCTTCTTCTTCAATTAACCCTCTTCCTTCATTCAATCCAACTTCTTCATTCATTCCTTCAATGAGTGTCCCTATTATATCTCCACCAATGAACGTGATGCAAGGGGGCAATTCATTTAACCATTCCATTCCTCCTTGTAGTGTTTCTCTTGTCCAATCATCCCCTATAATTGACTATCATAGAGTCCCACCACCTTACTCTTTACCTTCTTTCAATAACATAACACCTCCATCTCAATCTAACACATCTAATATGAACTCTTCGACTGAAGCGACCATTAACAATCTTGCACAAACTGTCTCTTCTTTACAGCAACAAATTGCCTCTATGAATCAATCTAAGTTTAGTGTGCCCACATTTGATATTGCGAGCCCACTTTCTCTTGACATTGTCCGAGCTATTCCCCCTAAACATGTTGAAATTCCACATTTGGAACTTTATAATGGTAAAGGTGATCCTCTAACACATGTTAAGACTTTTCAAACAATTTGTACTGATTTTGCTTATGACCCAAGGTTGCTTGCAAAACTATTCACTAGAACATTAAGAGACAAAGCCCTACAATGGTATTGCTCGTTGCCTTCTTATTCTATTACTTCTTTCGAACAACTTGCAAATGCTTTCATTCAACAATTTCAAAACAATATAAGTCCTAAAGTTACTTTGATTGATTTAATGCATTGTAAACAAGGTGTTAAAGAAAAAGTGACTAATTTCATTGGTAGATATAAGCATTTGTATGCTCAAATTTCTTTTCCAGTGCCTGACAATGATATTCAAAGAATCTTTATTTCTAATTTACAAAAAGATATTCGAGACAAACTTCTATTTTCTGAGTTTACTTCTTTCCAACAGTTGTGTGCAACTTTTCACAATTATCAACTGACTGTGAGTCAAATGGAACAATCACATCCTATGGCTCCGAGTGATAAGGGTGATAGCAGTCAACAACCATTTGGGAAGTTTAAACCGAACAGAGATTCCATCAAATTCAATGAAAACATCATCAACAACAATGTGAATGCAGCATCAGGTGTGCCTCCTATTTCTAAATTTTTCGAGAAAGAAAGAAAGTATACTCCTTTGAATGAATCATTGCATAGTATTATGAATAAGTTATTGGAACAAAATGTGCTTACTCTTCCTCCTATAAGGCAAATTGATCCTGTAAAGATTACTTCACCTTATTTTGATAACAAAGCCTTTTGTCAATTTCATCGTCAGCCTGGGCATGATACTGAAAAATGTTTTTCTTTAAAGGGTAAAATTCAAGATTTGATTGATAATAATACTATTTCTGTTTCTGGAGTGAATGATAAAAGCAATACATCTGTAGCTCCTCCTAACCAAAATCTGTAGATTTTCACTGATCCATTACCTTCTCATACCTCTAATGCGATTGAGGCTAATGATTCCTCTCTCTCATCTGCTGGTCTTGTGTCTATGACTCCGAATGTGATTAACTTTGTAGAGCAGCAAGAAATCCCTAAAGAACCTTCCATCACATTTGATTCCAGTGAAACCATCAGGGCACCTGATGGTCCTTTATACATAGTTGCAAAAGTCAAGAATACACCTTGCCGTGGAGCGCTTATTGATCCTTCGTGCATGGTTAATATCATTACTGAAGAATTTCTTTTTACTTTGCAATTGAATCAAGTGATCTATGACAAAATAGATGTGATTGTGAAACTATTTGATGCATTTTCTTCTCCTGCAATTGGTTCTATTACATTGCCTATTGAGGTCCATAACAAATCCCTTGATGTGAACTTTGCTATTATTCCATCTTCCAAACAATTTCGTGTGAAGCTTGGCTATCCTTGGCTATCTTCCATGAAAGCTATTGCTTCTCCTATTCATAAGTGTTTGAAATTTCCCCATAATGGTGAAGTTGTTACTGTCAATCATAGTCTCTTTAAACCAGCTGAAAGAGCTTCTAGCGTTCCTATTGATTACTTTTGGCCTAAACAATTCCAATCTCTTCCTCCGTGAAGTGATCATCTTTTTAAATCTTATCAAAAGTGGAAAACAGATATGATCCTATCTCTAAGTGAACCTAGAACACCCAAACTTGACATTCCTATCATTCTTGAGAAGGAAGTTCTTCCTTTGAAAGATAAAACTAATGTCTTTCCTCAAGAAGATTCCCAACCCATCCCTATGGATGTGACTATGTCTATATCTAATAAACTTCCTAAAACTAGACCTATCCCTCCTCGTCATGATGGACTTGGTCTTCTTCCTAAACCAAAAATTCCTCCTTTATATGGAACAGTTCCTCCTCCTTTTTATAGAGAGAAGAGACCTTCCTCTTCTCCTGTTGTTCAGCCTAAGAGACCACAACCTAAACACCCAAGTAATAAGGCTGAGAACATTCCTCCTCCTCAATCTTCTCCACTTCCTACTAAGACTAGACGAAATCGTTCTGCACGTGAACGCTGGCGAAAGTGTCGTCTTAGAGCTCAAACTTTGCAATCTTCAAAAACACCTTCAACAAGCATTATTCCATTTTCTCCTCAGCCGGAAATTGAGCCAAAATCTCCTAAACATAAGATGCATGATGGTCTTGATCCTGTGCGAGTTAAAGATCCTATTTTTATAAATCTTGATGATGATATAGATGAAAATGTTATTCATGATGAAAATGTTACTTCTCTTGCTTCTGATAGTGAATATGAACTTGTTGATATTGATAACCATTTATCTAATGAATTTTCTAAAGCACTTATCCTAGCTCCTAGACAAGAACAATGTGGCCCGGAACATGAACATAGCCCTTGTTTGGATCTTGTGATAGCTCCATCTGCTGTGTTGGATGTTCCTCCTCTAGCATGTTCCTTGCCTTCCCGAAACATTGATCAGCAAGATCGGGGGGTAGATGACGTGCTAGACTAGATACATTAGCATAGCAGATTCTCTCCTCCTCTCTTGTGTTACTTCTTCTATATGTTATTCTCATTCTTCTATTTGTTGTCCTTAGTGTTGTCTACTTGAGGACGATGCAAAGCATTGAGATCTCTTTTGGTCTCTCTCATGTTGACTCAAAAGACACATGTGTTCCCTTCTTCTAGGTGACCTTCCTTGATTGGGGAATGAAGAACAATTATGCATACATACATATGATATATATACATGAATTATCATACAGCATACTGACCCCGAGGAAAGTGAAGTCACCTTGTGCTTTGTGTTTTGTATCTATTATCCTTGGGCTTATCTCACACTTGGGGGCTAAATCCTTGTGATAACATGCTCCTTTCCTTTCTCATTCCTTATATGTATCACTACCTTAAAGCAATCACCCCCGGTGAGGCGTGTGTGATCGCTTTAATGTAGGGGGGCATACATCCCATTCATATCTTTTCAAGATACTTGAAAATTTCTTGACAAATTTAGCTTTGCCTTGAAAATTTTTGGTATTTCTCTTGCATGACTCATAGTGAGGGAACCTTACTACTGATAGTCATGGTTCTCCCTCGTGATCTTCCCTTTTACTTTGTCAATCGAAGTCGTAAGATCCTTAGTCCACGGGGGGCTTGGTGTATCTTGCCTCCTTGACGTGGTGAAAGTCTTCCAATGTTGTTTCCTTGTACTTTACCGGAAGTATGAGCATACATACTCCCGCTAAAGTGGGGGCTAAATGTAGCATCCTAAAATTGCAACACTTGCAATTTCGACCGCATTTCGGTCTTCACGATGGCGACGCAACACGCAACCTGAATGGAGACCCCGAAACCTGATTATGACACCAAAAACTGCATTTTTCAAGCACCCTGGCTTGAACCTCCTTGCACCCTGCTATCCTGGGAGGTGGGACCAGAGCGCCCAGTGCCCTGGTCCTTCAGGTGCCCTGGTCCCCCAGGACCATGGCGCCCAGCGCCCTGGTCCCTGGGTCCTATTTTGGGCCCGGTCTCTTTTGGACTTTGGGTCTTTATGTTTGCAAATTGGAAAATTATCTTTCCTGGTCGGCCTAAGGTTGGGAAAATCAGTCTATCAGCCCTAAATGACAAGTATATAAACTACATTGTCCTCTCCCATTTGGGTAAGAAGGTCACATGTGTACAAAGCGTGGAAACTATACTCAAGCATTCAAGCATTCAAGCATTCAAGCATTCAAGCATTCAAGCATTCCTTCAAGCAATTGATCATTTCAAGTCTCCATTCAAGGCTAAGTGTTGCGTTCAAGACAAGGATTCAACCATTGAAGAGGAGATCACATACTACATGCTACATACAACATACTACTACAACATACAACATACAACATCTAAACATTCGCACATAAGGATACAAACATCCTTACAACAAGGTATTAGTACTTGTTTTACAGTCATTTACATTTACAGCACTTGCTCATTTCTTGGTTAATTCCAAAACCGGGGTTTGACCTAAAGGCAAACCCCTAATCCCTATCCCCCCAATCGTCTTCACTTTTTCTATGTGTAGGTTGCAGGTACGCGGCTGAAATTGAAGATCTGGAATCCTTGTGCAGAGACGAACAGATCCCCCTTCGTTTTGCGGATTTTTCGGAGGACCGTGGCGCTCGGGCGCCATCGTCCTAGCAAATTTTGCTCAAATTTATAGGACAGCGCCGTATCGACATTTTACTGCTAATTCCAGGTCCGCAGCTTCATACTGTATTCCTATCTCAGTTTATAAGCGAATCTTTGTCACTTTCTATGTATTCCTAGCTTAATTCTTCTATGCACATTCTTTACAAAAGAGGGTAGCCTTGCTGTCATAACCCTTGAAACACATTTAGCATCCAATCTTGCATTGTGTGGGATTGGATCTTGTGGGTTTCAACCCCTCTTTTGAATGTAAAGTCTCTCCCCTAAGTGAAAACCATCAACCCTAGTGAACCTCCCTTCTCTCTCCTTGGAGTTGGAAGAGGGGAGAGCAACTAGGGTTCGATCGCGATTTTCCGCTTTACACATCCAAAATAGATTCCAGAGGTTTGATCATACCAGATCAAAATCACAGCCAAAACTAAGATGATTACCAGGACTAACCAGGATAGATCCAATCGGGATACAGTATTCACATCAATGGTAACACATAACCAAATCCATCATATTTCCAACACTTACCTCTCCAATGCTTTTCAATGTAAGTCATTCAATAATTGTTTTTACCTTCTCAGGGTATATCTTCAATCCATCTGTAGATATCACAAATCCCAAATAGAATAACTCTTCCTTCATGAAACTACACTTCTTAAGATTTATCAACAACTTCTCTTCTCTAAATCTCTGCAAAACTTATCTTAAATTCAACAAATTCTTACTAAAAATCAGAATGTCATCCAAATACACAACAACAAACTTACCCAAGAATCTCTTCAATACCTCATTCATCAACCTCATGAAAGTAATTGGTGCATTATTCAACCCAAAACACATCAACAACCATTCATACAATCCTTCATTTTTCTTGAATGTTGTCTTCCACTCTTCAAGTCTATCTTTGTGTAGTATTTGGCTCCACTCAAGCAATCCATTATGTTATCTATCCTAGGCAAAGGAAATTAGTACTTCACTATGATCTTATTTATTTCCCTAGAATCGGTACACATCCACCATTCTCCATTATTCTTAGGTGCTAACACTACTAGTTGTTGGCATTATACACTCAGATGAGAATAGTTGATGTTGTCATTGATGGCAACCAACTAGTAACATGGTTCATAGCTTACACCGGCAATAGACATCATCTACCGACACCGACAGACACTACAGATTATTCTCACTGGCACCCAGTCTACACTAACAGAAGATCTTACCAACACCCTAGCCGACATGGAAATTCTATTGTTTTGTATTGTAATTATATTGTATAGCCAACATGATGTATTATAAAGACTCATATATGTATGAGATCTTATAGGTCATTTTGTAAGTGTGAAAGGTATGTGAAATATGTATAGGTAATTAATGAAAACTGATTATGAGAGTGAATATCTGTATATGCATTTTGATGAAATAATTTTGATGAGCGAATAAGAGAAAAGAAGAGCGAAGAAAGGTTTATGGCATAGGTATTTGACAGGGCTTAAACCGGTACTGAATCTAGCATTGCAGATGTTATTTTGAGCAGTACATTGTCATTGGATTTAATCATCCAATTTTGTAGTTAGTGTGACTCCTTTTTGTGATTGAGCAGTGAGCTCTAGGTTATTGGCCTTCCTACATGTGCAAACCCCTATTGTATCAATAATATTTATTCATATTGGCCAGTGAGTAAATATTATGGATCACAAATCCCACTAAGGTTTTTCCCCTATCGGGTTTCCTCACCAAAAATATCTATGTTATGGTGTGCATTGATGGTTATACTCTTATTTCTCTTTATTTCTTTATTTCTTGTTTATCGGTACATTGATTTGGGTTATAAAGTTGCAAACAAGTTTAAATCTATTGTTAACCGGTTAGACACTCATTCACCCCCCCTCTCAATATCTTTGGGACTGATCAAATATCTAACACTAGTAGTGCACAAGGACTCAAGCTTCCTCTTATCAAACTTTTCTTCAAAAATTCCTACACTTGCCTATTCATCTCCTCATTCTCTGCTAGTATCATTCGGTGTGCAACTTTGTCAGGAAAAGTAGCTTTGAGAATTAGGTCCATGCAATGACTGATACTCCTCACAAGTGGTAATCAATAAGGCACATTATCCAAAATGATGTCTTCATACTCTGTCAACAAATCGTTTATCTCCTTCGATTGTTTGTCATTGTCTGAGTTCCTACTTTTCTTAGGAACTAAGGAAAAACACATGTTCTCATGTCTCATTCCATCCAAGAATTTCCTACCATCCACCAAAAATATTCTCAAATTCATACAAACTTCACTCTTTAGGGGTTACTCCAAGGGTAACAAGGTTTGTTTCATCTCATTTGCTACAATATTGTATATGTTCTTCCTTCCATCATGCATTGCCTATCTATCAAGCCACCAAGGTCTACCCAACAAAATATGAAAAATATCCATAGGCATAATATCACACAAAACTTCATCATGATAATTTCCAATTTTCATTTTACCAAGCATTTCTCACTCACTAACAACTTATGATCATCCTAAATCCATGCTATCTAGTAAGGCATAAGGTGTTTCAATATTTCCAACTTCAATTTATTCACCATTTCCTTGAAATAATATTATCCAAACTACCACTATCAATAACAACTTTGCAACACTTACCAGATACCTTACATCTGGTCTTGAACAAATTTCTCCTCTGTAAGGGCTCTTCATCCTCTCCAGTATGACACAAGGCTCTCCTCATCATCAACAACTCTCTATCTTTTGGTGTGTTAGTTGTTCTGGTGGGGCTTTCTTCTACCAATGTTGTTCTCCCAGTGTTATTTTTCTTCTTACATTCAAAAGCATGATATTATTCCCTCCACACTTAAAGAAAGTTCCTCTAAACACTCTCTTATCTTGTCTTGTCATCTTTCCATAAACCTCATTCTGGTAACTATCAAGTTCTTTTCTTCGGTAGAAATGTTTATCATCCTTTCATTGCGAACTACCATCCTTGCTTACTTCCTTGTCTTTGTTCTGATTTGTACAGGTTCCTCTTCCACCTTGAAATCTTCCTCCAAAAAAATTTCCACCTCTACCTCTCTATCTCTTCTCATGTCTTTTGTTCAACTTCTCTTCTGCTTTCAGGGCATATTGGTAAGCTTCTTGAACACTCTGCAACCTGATCAAACTAAGTTCATCTTGTATAGACATCCACAATCCATTCAAATATCTCATAACTTGTTCAATCTCATCATTGACCTATCTGGATCTAATATGCAACTTGTAGAATACTTCGGTATACTCCTTCACATTCTTTCTACTTCAAGTTCTGCAAGTTCTAGAATAGATTTACTTGATAATCAGCTAGCATAAATTTTGATTTCAACTTGGCAACCATCGACTATCATGATTTGATCTTCTCTTTGCCTCTTATATGTCTATCAACGTACAAATATTCCCATCAAAGAGATGCATGACCTTTCAATCGAGTACAAGCATATTTTACCTTCCTTTCTTTCACAATGTTCTCAAAATCAAAATACTTCTCCATTTCCGAGATCCAATCCATTAATTCATCTAAATCCAACTTACCATCATACTCCAATAAAATGTGGTTTGGTGTTCACCCTACTCAAAACCCTCAAGAACCTCTCTTCATCTGGGTTGATTGTCGGTGGATTTGCTACTTGTTCTATCAGTACTTCTTCTTCTTCTTCTTCTTCTTCTTTGCTCAAATCTTCAATATGTTGACCTCTTATGTGGGTTGTTTCAATAGCTTCCAACTAGGATGCAATTCCTCTCAACATTTCCATCACAACAAGGTCTACATTCCCACACACTCTACCATTCCTACTTCCTCTTCATGCCATCTTCAAGCTAGTCCTATGTAGCTATAGGTTGGATCCAAAATTTTCCACCCCACAACAAAATGTTTAGGACAACGCAATCTTTGAAATAAAATCTCACTCTGATACCATTTGGTGGAGTCATGATTAGGAGGGACCTCAATGAGATCTATCTATACCATGTAGCAAGAGTAAACACAATAAAAGAAAGACAAGATGATGGAGGAGATGCAAAGCTAATTGATTATATCATGAAAAGTTATTTACAATATGTTTGCAATATGTAGGATAGAAGATTTGGCTCACAGGACTGATACAAATATGCTCAATTTTAGTCAGTCAATATTAGACCTCTTAACCTCAAGATAGATATTTGTGGTTCTAACAACTTATTACTACAAACTAAATTATGTTTATTTATATGGTCTACAGGGATTCGATCAGCCCAAGAAGAATCAAACAATGATGAACATGATGAAACATGTAAAACCACCAGGTTGGCCTCCATCAATGAAAATCCTCCAAAAAATCCAACAGAAGAATTGCAGATCAGAGGGAAGGTTGGCCACATGCCAAGGAATGCTAGAAACAATGAACTAGAGCTCCACAAGTTGAGGAAAGGATCTGCACAATTCACCAATAGCAAATAGGTCCAAGTGGTTCTGGTGTTCTAGGACAGAAATCTGTCTTAGAATCTGGAAGTGATAACTTGGAAGAAAATAGATCCTAATATCTCGTGGCTCAAGAATAGGGGAGATAATCATGTTTACAAGACAAATCCAACTCCACTGGATCTGATGAGCAAAAGCAATAAATGTTACAATCTAGGGTTGTCATTGCACCAAAAGATCAACCTATCAATGCCTGATACAACCACTAGACTTATAGAATCCACAAGAGGCTGTTTAACCATTTTGCAAATCCCCATAAGGGACGTCGGCCCACTGCCAATAATCTATTGATGAGCAAAAGCAATAAATGTTACAATCTAGGGTTATCATTGCACCAAAAGATTGACCTATCAATGCCTAATACAACCACTAGACTTATAGAATCCACAAGAGGCTGTTTAACCATTTTGCAAATCCCCATTAGGGATGTTGGCCCACTGCCAACAATCCCCCTCCCATCATCACTCATTGTGGCCTGCATGATTCGAACCTATGACCAAGCTTTGATACCACTTGTTATGAGCTAGGGTTATCGTTGCACCAAAGGATTGACCTGTCAATGCTTGATATGATGAGTAGACTTATAAAGCCCACAAGAAGATCTTAAACCATATCATTAAACCCCATGAGGGAAATTAGCCCATTACCAACAAAAAAATGTTAAAACTGCAAAACAAAAACAACTGGAAAGAAATGTTTTTCATTGATGCAAGATTGCCAAGAACCATGGATTCTCTTGCATCATATACATTTGTTTTCAAGAATAGAAGTGGAAATTCAAATAAAGTTGTTGATGCCTTGAGTAGAAGGAGGAACTTGCTGACAAAGATGAGTGTGGAGGTATCTGGTTTTGAGGAATTGAAAAATTTATCACGCTGGCCCAGATTTTTTAGAACCTTGGAAAGATTGTAAAGAACCAGTTATGGTAGAGCAAAAAAGTGGATAAATTATTTCATTCAAGATGAGATTTTGTTTAGAGGAATCTACTTGTGTATACCTAGGAGCTTTATGAGGGAGAATATGATGAAAGAGAAGCATAGTGGAGGATTAGAAGGACACTTTGGTGTTGATAAGACAATAGTGTGTGTGTGAAAAAGTGGAATAAGCATCTACAAGTTGTAAGACACAACACTTCAATTAAGTCATTGCATGTATGGTTAGACAGACATAAGCATGAATCATAAAACCATCACAAATCAACCAATTTCCTTCTAAAAGAAGTGAGTATAGATTTGCTCTCATATTTGTATAAGCAATACCAATGACTAGACTACACCAAGAGGAAGGATTTAATCTATATGAGCATGAGATTAAGCTAAATGGATAAAAGATTATGCTAGATGAATTAATAGTAAGCTATATGAATTCAAGAAATCATAATTGAACTAAATATGCAAAAAGCTAAACTAAGATGCAATAATCTCAAAAAAGCACAATATCTTCAATGACTCCAGAGCAAAAACTGTATAATAACAATAAATCTCCAGGGTGTTTTGATTGAGAGATGAAGGCTGAATTTATAGAGAATCATAAGAGAGACCAATGGTCAAGATCAATTAGCAATGACTAGCGGTTGAGATTATTCAATAAAAAACACAATTTAGGATAATTGAAATAATTGAGAGATCAGATTTAGTTAACCTTGACATAGATTTCAATTATAGTTTGATTGAAACGCATGCAGATTATATGTTTGAGTTTGCATTGGAGATAAAATTCAATTAATTCCATGCACTTAAGATAAAAATAGGTAATTCCATGCATATTTCTTTGATTTATTCAAGAAAAGAGTCTTTTCAATGCAACTGAACTTCTTTTCTCAAACGCTTTGAGTTGCAATTTTAGAGAATGATTAATAATTCATTTAAATTACTTTTTTGATTTCAAGTTCTCAATTTAGGAGAATAAATAATATCTCAAGTTTGATTTCTCTCTCAATTCAATTCTTTTATTTTATTTTCAATATAACTCTTGCTTTGCATATTGATTCATCTTTTGTAATAAATTAATTCCTTTTTTTATGATTAATGGCAAATTTATTAATTAATTAAATATGCTAGGATATTTAATAAATTAAATAGGATAATTGATCAAAATGATTTTCTTGGAATGATTTAATTAATTAAATAAATATTTAATTAATATAAAATAATTCACTTGCCATGTGACATTTAATGATTGAAGAATTAATTAACTGTGTGCTCAAAGTTGATTTAATTGCCTTTGGTTAGGACCTTGGTGATGTTGTCAAGATTAGGGGCCCATGGTTTAGGTGACCATTTTTAGGGTATTACATTTGCCCCTCTTTGAATTAATGCACGAGCAGCGTGTTGGTTCAAAGAATACTTGGTGTCTAGGAGATACCAGTTCTGAACTTGATTGATCAGGAACTAGATGAAGAGGGAGGTGTTTATCTTATTTTGAATTGATGAAAATGAACAGAGTTGATTAAAGCGATACCCACCCTGAACTTGATAGAACTAGGACCGATGAAGAGAAAAGATACCGAACTTGAACTTGATTGATCAAGAAGTGGATCTTAGTGATCTAGAACTTGATTGATATAGATGCAGTGAGCAAAGATAAAATCAATCTTGAACTTGATGGATCAAGACACGATGAGCAAAGATAAACTGTCCAGCTTGATTTGATGCGATGAAACTAAACACCTTCTTAGATTAAGAATGTGATCAAAGATACTCTTTAAACTTTTGATTGATTTTAAACGAATAATCAACTTGATTAAAAGCGATGAAACTGATTAATGTTAAGAGTCTGATTTAGATGAAGACAATATGAAGTTGATTTGAAGTGATGAAACTGATATGCCCCTAGTGATAAGAATTTGTTTGATTTTCTTTAGTTGAAAATATTTTTGCTCAACTTTTGATGAAGATTTGAAAAAAAATTTGACATTGAAGATATGAGGTCATGAGATCATGTGCATGCCCCCTTGGGAGCAAAATCGAAAGATAGAGAGGGTACCTGATGTTAGGTCCCAGAGATAACTGAGAGGGGGGTGAATCAGTTGTCTAATAAATTCAACTAAAATTAACTTAACCAAAACTTAATGCTTACTGCTGGTAAACCAAACTTTATGCCGGTAGATAGTTTTATCAGTTAATTGCACTACTAGTAAAGATTAATGCATGAAAGAGAAAGACAATAACATCCACAACATATAACATAAACATTTGTACGTGGAAACCTTGTAAGGGGAAAAACCACAGTGGGAATCCTTACTCACAATCAAATGATACTATTGCAGATAGTATGTATGTATAATATGGATTCTGCACATGCAGAAAGGCCAGCTGCCTAGAGCTCACTACTCAATCACAAAATGAGAGTCACACTGACTACAATTAGATGGTTAAATCCAATGGTAATGTACTACATAAAATATCATCTTCATATACTCGATTTAGTACCAGTTTAGTTTTGATTGCCTTCACAAAAACCTTCCTTCAACCTTCAAATGATGTCTCATGTATAGCTCTTCTTATTTTTGCATATACCTTATTACAATTCTTTTTCCAATTGCATATCAATCTCATAAATGAGATCTTACATTTATGCAATAACCTAAGACCAATTGAATAGGTTGGATCACTAAAAGATATTACAATAAAATCAATTATAAATAAATCAATATCCGATGCATGATGTCGGCTCAATGCATTTACAATAATAATAGATCATCTCCATAACGTGTCATGCTGGTCTGGAATAGATATGTCTGTTGGTTCATATCCTAGACCTATTTGCCAGTAACAACAAATATGCAAACCCAAATAAATAATTAACCAAATCGCCAAAACCAAGTGATCAAATAATGTCTTTGACATAACCAAGTAGTCTCCAAGTCATTCCAAGTGTCGGTGAACAATATAATTTGATGGTGAACCAAATACCAGTGACTGTGCATAAGTCTCTGACTTGCCGGTGAACATAACCAAAGATCTCCAAGTGCTGATAAGTGTTGACAAGTGATGACAGGTGTTGACATCAATGACAAAACCATATCAACATATCCAAAATACCAACAATCTCCTCCTTTGGCATTGATGGCAACACAAGATGGAAAAACCATCAAAGTGCCAAAACAGAAATGCCAAAAATCAAAAACCAATAATATCCCAAAGAGATCATTAACTAGAAATGAAAATACAGATACAGAGAGTAATCAATCTCTCCAATATTCTCTCCCCAAAGTAACAATCTCTCCCCCAAGGGATAATGTGTTTTTCTATAATATCTCTCCCCCTTTGACATCAAATGTCAAAGCATTATAAAAAATAGTTTCAAATACAAAATACCAACTTATTATACCAACTACTCCCCCTGAGAAGTAGCTCTCCTCATCAAAGTCAGAATAAAATATTTCTCTATTAATTATGTCGGTTGATGACAAAGATCAACTATCTAAGTCTCTACTGGTGGGGGTAGGACTGCAAGTTGCTCTCTGAGATATTCAAAAGTTTCTTTAGGCAAAGGCTTTGTAAAAATATCTGCAATCTGCTCTTTAGTATTCACATAAACCAATTTCATTTCTTTTTTCGACATTCTCTTTTAGAAAATTGAATTTTATATGTTTAGTCTTAGAGTGAAATACTGGGTTCTTTGATATATCAATTGCTACCATATTATCACATTAAATAGTTATAGGTTCCTTGCATTTTACCTTTATGTCCTTCAACATTTGTTTGATCCATAATACCTGTATATAGTTAGTTGTTGCTGCAACATATTCTAATTCTACTATTGATAGACTTGTACAACTCTGTTTCATGCTCAACCATGAAATTAGTCTACTACCAAGAAAAAATGCTCTGCCGGTGGTGCTTTTTCTGTCATCCACATCTCCTACCCAATTAGCATCTATGTATGCACATAAGTCAAAATTTTCATCTCTAGGATACCATAAACCAAGATTTGTAGTGCCTTGTAGGTAGCGGAAAATCCTTTTCACTACTGATTCATAATTTTCTTTAGGATTACTCTGAAATCTTGAAACAATACATAGTGCATTCATAATATCAGGTCTTGTTTGTGTCAAATACAGTAAACCTCCTATTATAGACTTGTATCTAGTCGGATTAACAGGTGTTGATTTATCTTTCAAAGATAATTTATCACTTGTAGTCATAGGTGTGCTTACTGGTTTATAGTTTTTCATGCCAAATTTCTTTAGTAATTCTTTCAAGTACCTAGATTGACATAGGAATATACCTTTATTAGTATGTGAAATCTGCAATCCTAAAAATAATTTTATCTCTCCAATCATAGACATTTCAAATTCTTGCTGCATTTTGTTAGAAAATTCTTTACACAATCCATCTTATCCTCCATAGATTATATCATCAACAAAAACTTCAATAACCAAGATTTCATCATTAGTCACTTTGTAGTATAGATTGTCATCAGCATTACCTTTAGTGTACCAAGCTTAAAAAGTTATTTGTCCAATCCAGCATACCAAGCTCTAGGAGCTTGTTTTAATCCATATAAAGATTTCCTTAACCTACAAACCATGTCTTTGTTATCTGTCAAAGAAAATCCATTAGGTTGTTCAATATAAACTTCTTCTTCAACATCTCCATTCATAAATGCATATTTAATATTCATTTGATATACTTTATAGTTCTTGTGTGCTGTAAAAGCCAATAAAAGTCTGACTGCCTCAATTCTAGCGACCGGTGCAAAGGTTTCATTGTAATCAATTCCTTCTTTCTATGAATATCCCTTACACACTAATCTTTCTTTGTTTTAGATTACCTTACCATATTCATTAAGTTTATTTTTGAAAACCCATTTAGTTCCAATTACATATTTGTCTTTAGCCCGGGGAACTAATGACCAAGTGTTATTCCTTTCAATTTGTTCCAATTTATCTTCCATAGCTTTATTCCAATATTTATCTTCACATGCCTCATTAATTGATGTAGGTTCAATTTGAGAAATAAGACATACCTCTTCATTTGCCAATCTTCCTCTAGTCATAACTGTTGGCATTTTGATGATGTTGTGATTGCCATTGATGGACACACACTTGTTTTGAGATCACTTTCTTTATGTATGAGTTATGCTCAATCGGTAATTGTTCCAATCGGTATTATGTATTATAGTCTTTAGACTATTGGTGTCTTGCAAAAGGTGTTTACCTGTCACAAACTGACTGAAGACCCAAAGCAGTATGAAGACCTCAAGCAGTTCGAGGATCCCAAAGCAGTACGAAGGAACAAAATGGTAGTTAATATTTTTCTAGTCTTCATTTTGACAATTGGTAATTGGTAAAATGTATGAACCGGTAATTGGTAATGAACCGGTATTACTCTGTGATGAGTTACCAACTAGTATTTTTGTGATGAGTTATCATCCATTGACACTTTGGCGGTGATTTTGTATCATGTTACCAAATGTGTCTAGATGCACTGAACCTAGGAACTTGTAATGTAATCCTATTGGACCAACATGAAATCAGACTCCTTATAAGGACATCATATCTAGGGTTTTAGAAGTAGATGAGGGTTTTGTATGTGCGATTATAGAAGAGAAGATTAAGTCTGTGTGAAGAAATAGAGTGTGGAGATATTGGAGACTGAAGTAATTCTAAATATGCATTAACAATGAGCTATCAAGGATCTAGCCAAGCATATTATGCTAATATCTAGATCATCTACTTGTTGATTACTCATATCTTCAACAAGTCTAAAACCCTTAACCGGGTAGGCCCAACAAAGCCTTTGTAAATCCTCTAACAAGGTGGTTCACAACTGTGAATCTGAAATCCTCTTAGAAGGTAGTCTTTAACATGACTTATCTCCTAACAAAGATCTAGATTCCTAACAGGATATGTTCTTGTGAAGAACATTGTATGACCTTAACCAGTCTGACCTTAACCGGTCTGGTTTCTATTTTGCAGATAGTTACTTGTGATTTTCCACTCACCATGGTTTTTCCCATTTGGGTTTCCATGTCAAAACCTCTTATGTTATGGTGATTGTTCTCTTGTGAGTGAATGCTTTATTTGTTGTTTGGTTTGCGTTTGTCTTAACCAGTTTGTTAGTAAATCTGTTATACTGGTTAACTGCTAAACTGTTTAAGAGTTTGAGCTCCATAAATTTTGGTATACTAATTCACCCCCCCTCTTAGTATTCATCAATAACTCCTTGAAATTTGTTTCCAATTATCTGATCTTCAGAATGATTCAATCTTACATAATGGGGTGTTTTTACTTGTTGTTATTCTTCAGTGACTATTGAATCTCCAGATGATGCTAGTGTAACTAGATCACCATTCTGTACCAGAGTATTCATAGTAGGTTCATTTGTGATTATCTCTATTATTGGTTCAGAGTCTGTGTACCTTGAATCAATCTTCACATTTGCAATCTCAACAATTTTCTACAATCTCTTGTTAAAACATCTATATTCCTTGCTCTTAGATGAATAACCAAGAAATATTCCTTCATCACTTCTAGGATCAAATTTTCCAATATACTCATCTCTTCTAATATAGCATTTACTTCCAAATATTCTGGAATATTTAAGAGTAGGAGTATTACCAAACCATACTTCATGAGCGGTCTTACTGGTTTCACCTCTAATGTGAACTCTGTTGAATGTATAAACTATTGTATTCACCGCTTCTCTCTAGTATATATGAGGTAGATTTACTTTTGATATCATACTTCTGGCTGCATCCAAGATAGTTTTGTTTTTCCTTTCCACAACTCCTTTTTGTTGGGGTGTCCTGGGTACTGATAACTGTCTTCTGATCCCATTCACTTCATAGAATGTATTAAATTCCTTAGATGTGAATTCACCTCCTTGATCTGATCTCAAACATTTTATTTTCTTGCCAATTTTATTTTCTACCATCACCTTGAATAGTTTGAATTTCCCAAATGCTTCAGATTTCTTCCTGAGAAAAGTAACCCAACATATTCTAGAATAGTCATCAATGATTAGCATGGAATACCTATCTCCTTGTATACTTCTAGTTCTTGTTGGACCACATAAATTAGTATGAATTAAATCAAGAACATTGTTAGACTTTCCTGGAATACTCTTCAAAGTTTCTCTAACTTGCTTTCCAAATTGACATTCCTTGCATACCAGATTGTGAGGTTTAACAATCTTAGGTAAATCTCTTACTGCCTTAGTAGTACTGATTTTCACAATGCAATCAAAATTTACATGACAAAGTCTCTTATCTGATAACCAACTTTCATCAATATGTGCAATCAAACATGCTTTCTCATTGTTTAAATGAAAGATATTACCTCTAGTCTGATTACCAGTTGCAATTTCCAAACTAGTTTTGTTTAAGATTTTGCATTTACCATTTTTGAATTGTAACTGAAATCCTTTCTCAACTAATTGACCAACACTCAAAAGATTATTCTTCAAACCTTCAACATAGTAAACATTATCAGTATTGTGCTTACCATCAAAAGATATAGTGCCTTTTCCTTTTATCAAACAAGCTTTATCATCTCCAAATCTTACTAGAACTCCATTGTATTCCTAAAAGGTTAATAATTTACTCTTATCACCACTCATGTAATGTGAACATCCTGAATCAATAATCCATTCATCCTTATCTTCAACTTTAGCTGCCAGAGCCTACTCTACCGGTTGAACAATAGGTGTCAGTTGATCTTCTGTTATAGCAACAAAAGTCCATCCATTGTCTATCAAATCCTCATCAGAATCATCAGTGACTCCTTCATACACATAACAACAAGATATGTCTCTATTCTTCTTAAACTTGTATTTCTGATAATCAGGGTTAGGCTTATATGTTCTCTTAGCTTCTTCTCTTAATCTTGCATGTCTATCAGGACACCTAGAAGCCATATGACCAATCTTATTATAGTTAAAACATTTAAAGGGTGCTTTACCTTCATACTTATGTCCAATTGGACCTTTAGGCATTTTCCTTCCAAATAGTGCTTCAAGTTCTTCATTTTCTCTCCTTCTTTCTTCAAGTTCTCTTCCATAGAAGGCTTTCCAATAAGATTTATCGGATGATGATGATGATGCCGTAGTTGATGATGATTCCTTGAAAGATAGATCTATCTTAATAGTAGTAATAGGACCAAATTCCTCAAGCTCAAAAGTGGAAAGTTTTCCAACCAATCATTTTATATACCGGTGGCAAACCTCTTAAAACTTTAGAAACAATCTCATCTTCACTTAAGGTTCCTCCACAACATTGTATACCCAAAACAATTTCATTTACTCTTTCCATAAAAGCCAAAATTCTTTCTTCTTCTTCCATTTTCAAACTTTCATACCTGACCCGGAAGCATTCAAGTTTTGTAATTTTGACTATGGAATCTCCTTCATTCAATGTTTCTAGTTTGTCCCAAATAGCTTTAGGAGTAGATCTATCTGATAATCCCATGACTTTCTAATCTGACAATGTGCTCAAAAGTGCTTCTCTTGCTTTGCAATCATTTTCCTCATCGTTAGCCAAGGTTGGTGGATTAGGTTGACCTTGAGTAGGAGCAGTATAGCCATTCTTTGTAACATCCCATATGTCATTTCCAATGCAATTCAAATGTGTCTCCATCCCGATCTTCCATATGCCATAGTTAGTTCCATCAAGTTTCAGACTGTCCTTCTTGAAATAGTTAGAAGACATTGGATCTCCTCAAGCTATTAAACTTCTGTAAAAAGAGGACTAAGCTCTGATACCAATTATTAGGTCCTGGAGACAACTGAGAAGGGGGGAGTGAATCAGTTGTCTAATAAATTCAACCAAAATTAACTTAACCAAAACTTAATTCTTAATGTCGGTAAACCAAACTTTATGCCAGTAGACAGTTTTATCAGTTAATTGCAGTACTAATAAAGATTAATGCATGAAACAGAAAGACAATAACATCCACAACACATAACACAAATATTTGTACATGGAAACCCTGTAAGGGGAAAAACCATGGTGGGAAGTCTTACCCATAATCAAATGATACTACTGAAGATAGTATGTGTGTACAATATGGAGTCTGCACATGCAAAAAGGCAGCTGCCTAGATCTCACTGCTCAATCACAAAATGAGAGTCACACTGACTACAATTGGATGGTTAAATCCAATGACAATGAACTGCATAAAATAACATCTTCATATGTTGGATTCAGTACCGGTTTAGTTCTGATTGCCTTCGCAAAAACCTTCCTTCAACCTTCAAATGATGTTTGCATGTATAGCTCTGCTTATTTTTGCATATACCTTATTACAATTCTTTTTCCAATCACATATCAATCTCATAAATGAGATCTTACATTTATACCATAACCTAAGACCAATTGAATAGGTCGACTCACTAAAAGATATTACGATAAAATCAATTAAAAATAAATCAATATCCAATGCATGATGTCGGCTCAATGCTTTTACAATAATAATAGATCATCTCCACAACATGTCGTGCTGATCTGGAATAGGTATGCATGTCAGTGCATATCCTGGACCTATTTGTTGGTAACAACAAATATGCAAACCCACATAAACAATTAACCAAATCGCCAAAACCAAGTGATCAAATAATGTCTTCAACATAACCAAGTAGTCCCCAAGTCATTCCAAGTACTGATGAACAATATAGTTTGTCGGTGAACCAGATACTAGTAATTGTGCATAAGTCTCTGACTTGCCGATGAACATAACCAAAGATCTCCAAGTGCTAATAAGTGTTGACAAGTGATGACAGGTGTTGACATCAATGACAAAACCATATAAAAATATCCAAAATACCAACACATGATTTTAGGAAATTGTTATCAATAATAATGACCTGAGCACAAAGATTGAATCAAAGGATCATTTGAAGATTTAGTGATGATTGATGTGAAATTGAACGCAAATTGAAGAAAAGAATGAGAATGTGATGAAAGTGCTAAGTGGTCTTAGTTGTACAAAATTGACTAGAATAATGATCTCAGATTTTGATTTCAATCCCGAAAATGGAATCAGGATAGGCAAATTAGCTAAGGGTACAGTTTTCATGTCCATCGGAGCAAGTTGAAAAATTAGGTTTTTGGCTATATAAGGGGTCCAAGTGTCATTTTCAATTCATTTTCACCTCTCCAATTTTGAAATTTAAAAAGCCTTTTGCGAAGAAAAATGGTCATTCTAATCTAGGAGCATTGATTCGAGCAGCAAAGACATCATAATTGACCGTGGAACTCCAAGCCAGCAGTAAGTAATCAATTTTAAGCCTATGCATTTCATCAATTTTGAATTTTGGTTGAATTTTTTTCTTTTTTTATGTTGTTCAAAACTAGTCAGTTTTGTTTTGTCATGCGAGACGATATTGTCTCTCATACAAGAAACTATCCTTTAGAGGTTTGTCGTTTAAGGCTATTTGTTTTGTTGTCTAGGGTCATCCCGTGTCTCGCATGAAATGTTTCTTGAGAGACCATATTATCATGCGAATGTATGTTGTGTGTCGTATGAGAGTCTTTTTTTGTGTTGCTTCTATTCCTGAATCATATGAGTTTCTTCTTAGACTGTGAAATGTGGTATGGAAAATAGTGAGCATTTTTAAGGGTCAAAACATGAAAATTTGATTTTTCAATTTGCATATTTGGATTTGTGTGATGTTTAACTTGTTTTGTAGTGAAATTTAAATGACTTTCTGATGCATTGTTGTTTGATTCTTGCAGGTTTGATTGCCACATGTCTAGTTTCGATGTGTCTATCCTCCTACTATGAGGCTAGTCCATGAGTTATTTGATATAGATAGAGCACATATCGATTTGTGTGGCTTTACTCACCTTTTACACATGCTGGATATCCGTGTGAATCATGAGATGCTTACTGCACTTGTTGAGCGGTTCCATTCAGAGCATAACACTTTTCATCTCCTAGTACTCTAGAGGATGTTTACAGGATTTTGAGGATTTCATTTGCTGGGGATAAGGTTGACTATGATTCTTCTCATCATCCTAGTATCTTAGCCTTTAGATGCATTTTTCATGATGAGGACATCCTTGTGCAGGCTATCAATTGGGATGATATGATGGCTAGATACAATGAGCAATTTTTGCTGGCATGTGTATTGGCATGATTCATTGGTTGTTTTCTTATGCTAGACAAGGGACAACATGGCTTCTTATGTGGCTAGGCCAGGATGCTAGAGATACTATTGATTCATCCTGAGAGATTAGGGTGGGGATCATGTTTGTTATCTTGCATGTATCATGAGATTCATGAGATTGCATATAGAGATGGGAAGAGCATGGCAACATGAGTGTTGGTTCTGCAGATTCAAGCCTGGGAGCATATCCCAGTTTGTAGACCTATTGTAGATGATGCCAGAAATCCACACCAGCTGATTGTTTATAGATATTTTGGTTACGTTACTTAGCCCCATCTAGGCAAGATAGAGTATTGGTGACAACAACTTCTTGATTTGATCATTGTTGTATGGAGACCGTATAGGGGTCTAGAGTCGTGGGATGATAGGAGAGCTCAGCAAAGAGATATATTCATGACCCATCCTCTTATTGGCAAATTTGTGACCATTATTGAGCGCTTTGTTATATCTTAGGTTATGAGGTAGTATGGTAGACCTTAGGGGATTTCATAGGAGTTCACAACCTATGCCTATTATGGGGAGGAGGACAGACAAGGATGGGCTCCTAGGTTGTCATATGCATTGAACATGCAGGTGCTTACTGGATTGCAGTGACTTTGATGGGACTATTTGGAGGATATTGTAGATGTGGGGGTATTTCCCTAGTATAAGGATTGGTTTCAAAGTCATCCCTTTCCTAGATTTATGGATCCAATTGAGAATGCACCTCTCATAGAGGAGGCTGAGGATGAGGATGTTGCACAAGCATAGGTATAGGGATAGGGTTGGAGAGTCGCAGGTCCTAGGCGGGCAGGTGGTGATCTTGGTGCTAGCAGTACCATGGTACCAGCTAGGGGGATACAACAATAGAGAGGGGAGGGTGGATCCCTTGGAGCTACTGGTGTTGGGAATAGTGTTGCTAGGACAGTTGAGGGTGGAGGAGAGGAGGAGCGAGTAGCTCCTAGACAGGTGTGATAGTGAAGGGATGAGCAGGGTGGAGGGGGAGATGGAGGTGGAGAGCCTGTGAGGGAGCAGCAGGAAATTGATGCAACAAGGTATATGAGATCAAGATTAGAAGGTTTGCAGTCATAGTTGACAGTGGCTCAGACACAGCTTGCAAAGTGGGACCCACAGTTGATGGAGGTTAGATCTGAGTATGATCATCATCTTGCTGAGATGAGGGCAGAGAGAGATCAACAGTTGGCAGAGGTCAGGGCAGAGCGAGATGCTCTTTAGTGGGAGGTTTTACACCAGATGAGTCAGGTGGCTTATTATGTTGTAGCTTATAGTGTATTAGTTCCTATAGTGCAACAACTTGCCTCATATTCTCAGTATATGGTGCAATTTGAGGGCGCCTGGGTACCTAGGTAGGATGCTGGTCAGCAAGCTCCACCTCCTCCAAAACCTAGCAATGAGGGAGAGGCAGAGAGCTAGATTTTTTTATAGCTCTTAGATTTTGTTATATACCCAATTTTTTTATAGCCCATATGATTCTTACTCTGATGGGAAATTGTAGATGACAGTTGATATCATTTGTACCCTAAGACTTATTTGTACTCGGAGATATTTATGATGATATATACGAGATCTTGATTTTATTTCATTGTACTTATCCTGATTGATTATGAGATGTTTTTCTATATGCTTAATTTTAAATGTATGAATATTTGTTCAGTATGGATGTATGTAATTCAAATGAATATGGATGTTTGTTTATGTTTCTTTTCATATGCAAATAAATGATAAAAATGAATAACTAGTAATGCAAAAGTTTTTATCTTTATATGCAATAATGTGAATGCAAACAAGTATATAATGAAATCTATGGATCTATATAAGATGCTTATGTATGCAGCTAACATCTCAATATGCAAGTACTCGATTAGAGAAATGATAAAAACAAGATCACTTAGCTTAGAAATGATGATAGTTCAAACTCTCATTTAGAAGATAAAGAGATCATTGTTATCATGCAAAAATCACTCGAAATGCACAAAATGTAGAATGTATGCAACTTAAAACTAGTCACTAGATTTGAAATGCTTAATTTTCATCACTAAGCATTTACAAACATAGTAGGAAAAATAGAGTTCCTTTCTTTTCATGTACAGTATCAATTATCTTGTCCGCAATGACTCTTTTTCGTTCATATCCTTGGACAGATAACACATGCATCCGGATTGCACATTTAAAGATATTCCCTCAAAACAAACAAATAAATGATGCCAACCTCCCTCTAGCATACAAATAAGTGGAGTTGAGGTATGTGTGGTGATTTCACCTTAATGTGAAGGCACTTATCACAAACACCCAGTTGATTAGATGTTTCCATATCATCGGAATCATTACTACAAGAGGAAAACAAAAAAAATATTATACCCCCAATCCTTGCTCCTCTTAGTCAAGATAGACTTCCTCAAGTTACTCAGAGGGAATAATAATTGAAAAACAAATATAAAAGACAACACACAAAGAAAATTTCATGCATATCTCAAATTGTTTAGTGATTATTTTCAGTAATATTGTTTTGATTGTTTACTCAGTGATAAAACTCTTCAGTAGTTAGGAGACAAGTGACTGACTTAGATTGGATGACCAGGTATTACTAACAGAATGATGACTCGATTGATACTACTTAGGACACATAAAATGCTCATTCAATTACCCTAAGACTAGGACATTGATTAGTTTCAAGCCATGAGGGTTCTAAAAGAACCAGGATGTCAAAAAAGCAACTAAAAGATATGTACAAGCGAAATCAAAGATGTAGTAAAGTGGGAAACACCAACGTTGTGTTGATAGATGGAGTGCTTGAGTACAAGAGGAACCTATTTGCTAGGTTTTCACCTACTTGGCAAAGATTCTTTTTTCTCTTTTTCTTTTTTTTTTAAGGACATTTTAGGATTTTTAGGATTTTTTTCAGGACTTTTTATCTGTACAGGTTGTTGGAGCAGAGAATACTAAGTGAAGAACTTTTTCAAGTGGATGGTGTTGATCGGTTCATAGAGTTGTTCTCCTTCCAATGTTGAGAGCTAATAGGCACTAGAGCCAAAGACTACAGTAACGATGTAGGGACCCAGCCAGTTGGGTTAAAACTTTTGTTTGTTGTCTCGAAACTATTGATTTTTAGGATTTTCTCTCAGAACAAGGTCACCAGCTTGAAATTCTCATTGTCAAACCTTCTTGTTATATCCTATAGATATTCTCTTTTGATACACTCTCAGATGATCAAATGCCACTTGCCGACGTTCATCCAACAACTTGAGTTCTTTCAATCTAAATATTTTGTAGTCTTCATCAGTAACAAGACCTTGCAAAGAAACTCTCAAAGATGATATTTCCACCTCAATAGGTAAGACTGCTTTGGATCCATACACCAAAGAAAAAGGTGTAGCCCCAATAGGTGTTCTAATACTTGTTATATAAGCCCATAATGCAAGATTGAGTTGTAGATGCCAATCCCTCCCATATTTATTTACTGTTCTATGTAAGATAGTCTGCAGATTTTTGTTAGATGCTTCAGCTTGTCCATTACCTTGAGGGTAATATATGGATGACCAGTGTTGTTTGATTTTGAATTTTTAATAGAGCTCATCTAGATCTTTGTTCTTGAATTGTTGTCCATTGTCAGTCACAATGGATGAAGGTATCACATACCTATAGATGATATAGTTAAAGATGAACAGAGCTACTTGTTTACCGGTTGCTTTGATGAGCGGAACTGCTTCTACCCACTTAGTGAAATACTTAGTGGGAATTATAATAAACTTGTGTCCGCTAAATGATGCAGGATATATTTGGCCAATGAGATCAAATGCCCATTGCTGAAAAAGGCCAATGTGTAATGAAGGGTATGAGATCGCTTGCTAGAGCATGTATGAGATTCCCATGTAGCTGACACTTTTCACAAGTTTTAGAAAACTTTACAGCATCTTTCTCCATGTCTAGCCAGTAGTAGCCAGCCCTTAGCAGTTTTCGAGCTAAAGTTAGACCATTTGAATGAGATCCACAAGTACCTTCAAGGACTTCAGATAATGCGCATTGGGACTCTTCAGCTTCTAGACACCTAAGAAAAGTACTATCCAAACCTCACCTAAATAGATCATTAGTGATGATGATGTATCGTGAAGCATTTCAGATTAGGTTCCTTTTCTCATTACGGGTAAGATTTTTGGGACAATTTGGTCTCATAGATAAGAGTAAATGTGGTTGTAGCGAGATGAGTCATGTCCAATAATAGAACAGACCATCTGGGACTCAGGAGAATCATAGGCAGGGTAGTGTAACTCTTCCACCTAAAATTCAAAGTAAAAATTAGATTCTTGTCACTCTGGTATAGATGCCAAGGTGGCCATAGCATTTAATGCTCTGTTTGCTAATCTGGGGATCTGTTGGAATGATACAAAAGTAAAATATTTCTTGAGATCATCCACCATTCTCTTATAAGGCATCAGTTTCTCATCTTGAGTCTGATATGTATCATTGATTTGGTTGATGATTAGCTAAGAATCTCCATATATGTGTAATTATAGAACCTTCCATTCAATAGCCATCTTGATCTCATTTACCAAAGCTTCATACTCTGCAATGTTGTTTGTGTAGGGGAAGAGAATCTTGTAAGCCTTTAGGATTGAATAATTTTAAGGAGTAATAAAAAGTATTCCAACATCGAAACCATGTTGAGTGAAAGACCCATCAAAGAACATCTTCCATGATTGTTGATTAACATGCATGATAGATTCATCTAGAAATTCTATATGCAAAGGTTGAGTGTCTTCAAGTGGAGCATTACAAAATTGATCTGCAATTACCTATACTTTGATGGCGTTGCATTGTACATATTCAATATCAAACTCTATAAGAACCATGACCCAGTTAGCTAATCTTCTAGTGTTTCTTTGCTGAGAAGATATTTGAGCGGTTCAGTCTTAGCTACTAGCTTAATGTAATGTGCTAACATGTAGTGTCTCAATTTTTGTGATGCAAAGACTAAAGCCAAACAAACTTTTTCTATTATAGTATAGTTCATTTCATAAGACACCAAGGTTTTGCTGATATAATATATAGCTCTCTCTTTTTTATTTTCATCATGTTGTATTAGAAGTGCCCCCAGTGATGAATTAGTAGTTGATATTGTAGCTTAGGAAATTGGAAATCATCAAAGCAAATAATATTAATCATAGCTCAATCACAAAAGCAAAAATGCAATGATCTATCCTAAACACACTCAATAAAGACATAAAGACAAAACATTAAAAACTAAAGATTATGCAAACCAAACGTAGATCTGAATGCTTCCTTCATGCGGCTCCATTGTTCTTCTTTCTTCTCCAAATAGTTTGGTTGTGGATCTCACCTACAAGTGCACATACATGATTGAAAGCAAGTAGGTAAGAAAATTTCTCAAAAGTACATGAAGCGTGATTGATTAGAAATTCGATAATCTGATTAGGGGATCAGGAATCAAGGGGTTTGATTGAAGAAATTCATCCAATTTATAGACAAATCGGAGAGATGGATCAAATTAGCATGATTCAATTCAAATGGAAATTGCAAATCAATTATGTCAATTATGACAAATTATGCACTTTCTATGCAAAATTTGTTGATTGATGATTTATGACAAATTATGACAAACTTCTATGTCAAAAATTGATTGATTGTCAATTATGACAAATTATAACAAATTGACATGTCATTTCCATGAATTTAGGAGAGAAATAGGAGGAAATTGAAATTAGGAATTAGAAAATTAGGAAATTAGAGAATTAAGAAATTAAAAAATTGATGAAAATTAGGAAATTAGGTAAATTAATTAATAATTTGTCATTTATTAATTAATTCACAAAGAGGAATAATTAGCCAATTAAATGAACATTTAATTGTGACAAGAAGACTTAGGATAAATAAATAATTTATTAATCCTAAAGGAGGAAATGACAAACCAGGTTAAATGATTAAATCACGAAACCCTAGAAGATGAATTAGGTCTTGATGAAAGATAATTGACTCGATTCAATTTGATCATGATTTTGAATTGATTTGATTGATAAACAATTGAGATTGATTGACAAATTGACCAATATTGATAAAGAGACCAAATTGATATGTGCCAATTGACATGATTGAAGAGGACAAGGATCGATGACAAATCGATCGCAAAATTGACAAGATTGACAAGGACGAGGATCGATGATAAATCGATCTCAAAACGACAAGATTGATGAGAGGACAAAACCCTAATTCAAAAGCGATAAAAATGAGGAATGTAGAAGAAGGACTCGATGCTTGCAAATGATAAAGACCAAGTGCGTGACATAGGAGAAATGTTAATGCAATGCAAAAACCTAATATGAGGCAATGCACAAATGTTAAAGTATGATCCAACAAGCATTGACCATTTTTAGGTGTCTACATTTTGCCCCTCTTTTAGACAATATGATTTTAAGTGTTGTTTCAAAGAATAGTAATGAAAATGCCCGAGACAATGACAATGACATATGCATGCCCCCTCGAGGAATTGGCCAAAAAAATCCAGAAAAGAGGCCAATTGATCGACAAGAATGATAGAAAATGATAGGAGCAAACAGATTGACAAGAATGATGGAAGAAATGTTAGTAAGCAGAAATTAGTCAAAGGACAGTTAGAGATGAAGGAAAACTTGCTTTCACTAATGCACATAAGTAGGTGAAAACCTTTATTTTAATGTAGCAAAATGGATGCATAGCATCATGCCATTGAAGGCCAGAGCTGAAATGCAACCCTTTTTGCAAAAGACAGACACATTGCAGACAAACAACAATCACAACAAAAAAGAAAGGAACCATGAACCATCCTGGTCACTCTAAATCACTCAGTGACATCATCAAGAAACATAGGAACATGATTGAAGATAAATCAATAAAAAGATAAGATGCACAAATTCCAACAAAGCAAACAAACATCTTGATCTTCATTGTCAAAAGTTGAAAGTGTTGATAGGACGATCATGCTGTCTGGTTTCAGGACATGTGGTACCCTGTCTAAGACAAGACATAGTCTAGTTTCAAGTATACCACACCCTGTATAAGACCCATGATAGTGTGCCAAGGACAAATGATATTGATGGTAATGTTCGATTGATAAGACAATTTTGATCAGTTTGAATGTCTGGTTTGAGTGAAAAGTTCATTTGTTTAAGCGTGATTTCATTAAAGCACAGTGTTGAATTGATTGTCGTTGGATGGATACTCAGTGATCTGTCTATGCACAAAGGGATCCTTTATTGACAAAATGCTTGTTTTTGGATTTTAATGTTTTGAAATTATTTTGTTTTTCAGGACTTTATTTGACTTTTGAGGGATTTTTTCAGTACATTATTTGATTTTTTAGAGATTATTTCAGGACATTATTAAATGTTTTTGAGATTTTTTCCGGACATTTTTCAATTTTTTTTGAATTATTTCAGGACATTTTTCAATTTTTTTAATTTTGCCAGCATTGTCTAGCAAGGAAAGGAATATGACAAGTGAATAAATAGGCTTGCTGAAATGTTGGTGGATAGAGGAAAGACAAAGGCCTTTTATCATGGAGAAATACAGATGCAATTTTCAAGGGCTATTGCGTGATGGGACAAGAGATTGGATATGACAATGTAAAGCAGGAACATGGCATGAGGGACATGTCAAGAGGTTTTTGAAACCATGTTTAAATTTTGCATCCTTATGTCAGATCAAGATCAAGGAATGAAAAAGAGTGTATGGATAGTGATAAGATATGGATAGGATAGGAAAGACCAAGAATGGATAAGGGATATAGACTGAAAGTCGAGATTGGCTAAGGGATAGTGGCAGAAAGTTGCAATAAGACAGGGAATATGGATGAAAGATTGTAATAAGAAAATGGATAAAGACCAAAAGCTATGATAGACTAAAAGCTGCAAACAAGATGCATGATGCTCATGATGATCGTCAGCCTTGTCAAGATCAAAGGTGGAAAAAGGAAATGGACATGAGGATATGAAGGGTAATGACAGGGGTTCGATAGGATAGTGAAGGGCAATAGGATATGAAGGAGGAAATCTGCACCCAAGTACGGTGTGCAAGAAGTTCATAGATTATGCATGATGCCTATTTGCCAGGTTTTCATCATGGTACTTACCCAAGGCGCCTGTTTGCCAGGTTTTCACCAGTGGACAAATTATTTTTGCTTTATTTTTTTTTCTTTTGTCTTTTTTTTTTCTTTTTTTTTCTTTTTAATTTTGACTTTTTCAATAAAAGATGGACACATGATAGGGGATGGAAGAAAGACTCAAGCGTCTTTTTGTTTGGATAGTAGCCTTGAAAAAAAAATGGACCATGACCATTAAAAGTATGCTGAAAGACTTTGGTAGGATCAGGATATGGAAAATGAGATGAAACTAAGGCATGGATTTATGCAAAGGATGGGATCAAAGGGATCGAATGATGGAAAATATGCATTGGATAATGGATGGGGTATTGGAAGAATTGGGCTTCACTGGATGGAAATGTTGGCAAGATCGACATTGGCACACACCTTGAGGGGTGATGGACTAATGGAGGAAAGATGTATTTTGGATATTGAGATTTTGATTAAGGAATAGCTAGGTATTTGTGGACATAAGGGCCCAAAATGGAAGAAGGAAGTGATGGAGGAACAAATTTGAGAGGTTTGGATAGAGGAATAGCAATTTTGGATGCCAAGTTGGATGTTTCTTTAGGCTTTTGTGCTTCAAGGAGCCGCTTAGGGATCCACATGGTTTTTGAAATTTCATGCTTTTCTGGTTCCTTGGAGTGCATTACTTGCACAAGGGATTTAGGAACCCATATAGACTTTAACTTTGCCTTATTTTGCTCAGTGGGCCTTTGTGGCCTTTTGGATATTTCTTTTTCTTTATAGATCATATTTTTCTTTTTTTTGACATGTCGATTATATTGGACATGTTGATCCTTGAATACATGTGGATTTTTAGACTTATGACTTTTATACTTGGCATCCAAATTGCTTGGAGGGGGAAATGAATGCATGGATGGATATGAATGAAATGGAGTTCTTTTGGATGGATGGAATTTACTCAAGGATGTGTGCCTTTGCTGATGTTGCATAGGAGATGGAGGGATATAGGTACCTAGAATGGATGGAAGCGATGATGGGGAAGGTGGACATTTGGATTTTCACTTTGAAGGAATACCAGCACCTTGAGTGTGAGCTCTGTAGCCATGACCATTATTATATTCTTTGATATGGAGGGGTTCTTGCTCATGAAGGTCTACTCCTTTGCCTTTATGAATATCTTGACTTGTAGGATACTCTTTTCTTTGGGAAGAAGATGTGAGTCCATTATGAGGTGGATATGATATGAGAGAAATAATGAGATCTTGAAGTGGATCGGATTGCACCAAAGTGGAAGAACCCATTATGCATGTCAAGGGTTCATCAACATCTTGCACTGACACATTAGAATCATGAGGGGGATTAGGATCATGAGGGGGACTAGTATTGTGTAGTGGACATGGTTCAATGACAAGCTCTTCAAGAGATGGAATGGGAGAAATAATGGGATCATCAAAAGAAATGTGATCTTGGAGTGTATATGGAGCATTAAGACAAGGAGATGGGGGGACAAGTGGATGTTGTGGAAGATCTGAAGGAATGATAGGGTCTTGTGTTGCAAATGAATTTGGAAGGATACTTTGATCTTGACAAGGAGGAAGATCATTGGATTCCTCTTTAAAGTTGCTTTGCTCTGGACTTTCAATGGGATCATCAGAAAGGATGGAAGAGATATCTGGAATGTCAATGGGATTTGAAAGGGCATTGTGTTCTCAGATAGAATTGATAGGAATAAGTGAATCATTGTGAGTGTCTAGGGAAATGGGATCTTGGTCAACAATTGGATGGGATGATAAGGTTTCAGGATCTTGATCTTGATTTTCTTTAGGACTCATTTCTTTGTACTCTAAATTACCCTCTTGACATGGGGTTGGACTTTGGATATGCATGGAGGATTCTGACAAGGGATCAATGTTTTGGCATGAAGTAAATGCACTTTGAACCTATGTGATGGATTCTGGCAAGGAATCAATGCTTGAACATGAGGAAGAGGGACTTCGAATGTGGTCCTCTAAAATAGGTAATTCCAATAAAGTGCATGGTTGCATTGGGTCTTGTATTTCTGAAACATGACAAGGATGTGCATCATGAATTGGATTATCTTGGAAATCAATTATGGATAGCCCTTGGCTAATTGCATCCTTGGGTGTATTGTTTGATGGGGACAATATGGAAGGTTCTTGTGAAACTTCTAGAGGTGTAGGGATAGATGCCACTGGAGAGTCAATTTACTTAAAAGGGGATGAGGCAATGCTAGACATTGGTGTATTATCTTGATCTTCCTCAAAGAACTCACTTGGTAGTTTCCTTAAGAGCATTGCAATAAAGCCACCTTTCTTTCGAGGTTTTGACATAGTTGTATCTGGAATTTGAACTTGTTTAGAAAGAATTTGGTTTTGATCTAATGTCATGTTTTGATATTGGAATTGGTTCAATTGTTCTGACATGTTTGAAACTTGGGTTGGTGTGTGCTATAACCTTTGTTTCTGAATGTTTGGTTGTAGTTGTTGACATCGATATTCCACCATTGGTTGAACCATTTGTGGACATTGTATAGTTGGTTGGACATATTGTTGAAATTGGACCATTGGTTGTATTGGTTGAAAATCTGATTGATAGTAAACACCTTCTTGTTCTTGTTATGGAGGCATATAATGTTGAAATTGATGTTGTCTCCTCTCTTGAAATTGTTTTATCATCTCTATTTGTGAGAGGAGAGCTGGTATGTCTGATCGTTCAAGAAGAGATCTTACATTAATTGGCTCAATCTTTTGATTTCGGCCTAGAAATTTTCAAAACATTTTGGACATTTGTGATCTATTCTTCGCAATGTTTTTCACTCTTTGTTCCAATATCTCATTTTCTTGAGCTAGCCTCTCCTCTAGTTTTTGTATTTGGAGATTTGTTTCATCATAAAAAGTTTGATCAATGTTGCTTTGTTGTTGGGTTGGATAGAATTGTGATTGCATTGTCGGTTGATATGTCAAACTTTGTTGCATCATTGGTGCTTGAAACCTTGTTTCAATAGACATGTCAGTATGCAAATGCAAAATTTTTGGAATTTTTCAAGGATAATATATGATATGCAACTAAATGCAAACTAAATAAATGGGATTCCAATCTATGGCAAGAATGCAACTTATGTTTTTTGGTTGTTTTTCGAGATTTTGACAACTTATGAAGGCAATTCTAAAAATGAGACTCTTAGGAAATTGAAATGATGTCTAGACCTCAAAGGACAAAAGGACCAAGTGACAAAAGGACAAAATGACAATGTCTCCCCTATATGCTTGGATACTAAGCTAGGTTTGACCAAATGACAATAATGACATAAAAAGAAAAGGTTTGATAAGGTCTAGATTTCTTAACAATGACTTAGGGTTTATTCAAAGATTTGGATTACTCAAGTATGACAAAACCTAGTTTTGAAACTATATGCAAAGGGACAATTACTATTGCAAATAACCTTAATATGATATGAGAATTACCTAAACTTAATGAAGAGACCTAGGGTATGCAAATATGAACGTATGACAATGGTATGACTTTAATGCAAGAGGACACACGCAAATGGATGACTCTTATTGATATGCAAAGGAGTATGACTTAGGTGAAACCTAACCTTGGTACTTGGCAATGACCTTTGCAAAATGCAACCTAGGATGAGCCTAAATCTAAGTGACATGAATGTTGAGACAAGATTTTGAAAAATGTTTGACAACCATGTTTGAAGGTGTTTTGAACTTTGTTGGATGAAATTCTCTTATGTTTAACCTTGTGTTGGATCAATTTTTTTTGTTTTTTTGAAATGAGATGCAATTCAACTTTTGACAAACAAAGAAGACAAGATATTTTAACATAGAATCAAGACAATCATGCTCATTCACACATTTCTTATGGTAGGCAAGGACATTAGGTACTTGAGAGGTAGACTCATTATGGGATTCAAGGAGAATACATAGATGCTTGACCCCATAGGCTCCCCTCCACGGCACTCACTTCTCAGGGCAGCCAAACATTAGTCCCCATGGAAATCTCCTCATGGTGAACTTAGTATCTCTTCCAAGTATCCGAACTTGTCCTTCTCAAGCAACTAGAAGGGTTTTTTGGCTTCTAAAAATAAGGTGTTTAGTCAGGATTTCTATTAAGCATCACTCCTTGATGTCACGCAAGCGTGATTGAGACATTAAGCCCATCAAGATACCAAACAAATGTAGTCGCGCAAGCATGATTTAGACCATGAGGTCCTACTTAGATATTGATATGAGAAAGAGTTCAAGGGTCATCACTTCCCAAGTAACTGCAATTCCCACGTAACCCTTCCTTCAAAGCTTTCACTCATCGGGTATTTTTTTATAGTGAGTTAGAATGCCAAGGTATTCTAGCCATACTCACTTTGGGTCATTCCATTCTCATGATTATCACTTGCTTGCAAAAGCAAATGGTCGGGAAGGCAAGCCCTCTAAAGGTGACACACAATCAAAACAATGAGCATGGTATCGAAGATCTGGATTTATGATCACCCTAAGAAGGATGAGAGCATACTCTCCTACTCCAATGTCACACTCAACAATCAAAGCAAAAACATGTTCATTCCAACCTATTTAGAAATCACTAGGTGCCTAAAACTTAATTGCAAACACAAGGTTTAGTTGTTTCTCCAAGGCAACCTGCAAAAACCCAAGCTAGAAGTTTGAGGTGTTTATTCTTTGACTATATGCAAAGGGACAATTACTATTGCAAATAACCCTAATATGATATGATAATGACCTAAACTTAATGAAGAGACCTAGGGTATGCAAATAAGAATGTATGACAATGGTATGACTTTAATGCAAGAGGACACATGCAAATGGATGACTCTTATTGATATGCAAAGGACTATGACTTAGGTGAAACCTAACCTTGGTACTTGACACTGAACTTTGCAAAATGCAACCTAGGACGAGCCTAAATGTAAGTGACATGAATGTCGAGACAAGATTTTGAAAAATGTTTGACAACCATGTTTGAAGGTGTTTTGAACTTTGTTGGATGAAATTCTCTTATGTTTAACCTTGCGTTGGATCAATTTGTTTTGTTTTTTTGAAATGAGATGCAATTCAACTTTTGAAAAACAAAGAAGACAAGATATTTTAACATAGACTCAAGACAATCATGCTCATTCACACATTTCTTATGGTAGGCAAGGACATTAGGTACTTGAGAGGTAGACTCATTATGGGATTCAAGGAGAATACATAGATGCTTGACCCCACGGGCTCCCCTCCACGGCACTCACTTCTCAGGGCAGCCAAGCATTAGTCCCCATGGAAATCTCCTCATGGAAAACTTAGTATCTCTTCCAAGTATCTGAACTTGTCCTTTTCAAGCAACTAGAAGGGTTTTTTGGCTTCTAGAAACAAGGTGTTTAGTCAGGATTTCTGTTAAGCATCACTGCTTGATGTCACGCAAGCATGATTGAGACATTAAGCCCATTAAGATACCAAACAAATGTAGTCATGTAAGCATGATTTAGACCATGAGGTCCTACTTAGATGTTGATATGAGAAAGAGTTCAAGGGTCATCACTTCCCAAGTAACTACAATTCCCACGTAACCCTTCCTTCAAAGCTTTCGCTCATCGGGTATTTTTTTTATAGTGAGTTAGAATGCCAAGGTATTCTAGCCATACTCACTTTGGGTCCTTCCCTTCTCACAATTATCACTTGCTTGCAAAAGCAAATGGTCGGGAAGGCAGGCTCTCTAAAGGTGACACACAATCAAAACAATGAACATGGTATCAAAGATCTGGATTTATGATCACCCTAAGAAGGATGAGAGCATACTCTCCTACTCCAATGTCACACTCAACAATCAAAGAAAAAACATGTTCATTCCAACCTATTTAGAAATCACTAGGTGCCTAAAACTTAATTGTAAACACAAGGTTTAGTTGTTTCTCCAAGGCAACCTGCAAAAACCCAAGCTAGAAGTTTGAGGTGTTTATTCTTTGACTATCAATTCTGCATAAAACACATTAGTAGTTTCATTTGTTGTCTTTGCCATGTGTATGCCAAGATGCTGCATAGACAATTAGTACCAAAAACCAAAAAGCAGAAAACAGAATGCAAAAACAAACAATTTTCAAGTAAAACACTGCATTTTCACCTCTGTTTCTGGACTTTACACAGGCGCAGAACCCATGACACAAGGGCAGAACTCATAACACAAGCACAGAATGTCTCTAACACAAGCACAAAATGCTTAACATAGGTGCAAGTTGTCTTACACAGGCGGAGAAGTCCCCAGAAAACCCTGCACTACCCTATTTTTGGGTTTTTTGACCTGCAAATCAACTCAAAAGCACTCAAAAACATAGTAAAGGGGTTAGATGGTTAGTGTTCATGTTGGGTTCACCAATTAATTTATGTTAGGAAATAGTAAATCATCACAAACAATATAAAAACTAATGTAGCTCAATCACGAAAACTAAATTGCAATGATAAATCCTAAACACATCCAATAAAGACATAAAGATTGAAACATTCAAAAAGATTATGCAAACCAGAGGTAAATCAAAATGCTTCCTTCATGTGGCTCCATTGTTCTTCTTTCCTCTTCAAACAGTTTGGTTGTGGATCTCACCTACAAGTGCACATACATGATTGAAAGCAAGTAGCTAAGAAAATTGCTCAAAAGTACTCGAAGCGTGATTGATTAGAAATTCGATAATCTGATTAGGGGATCAAGAATCAAGGGGTTTGATTGAAGAAATTCATCCAATTTATAGACAAATCGAAGAGATGGATCAAATTAGCATGATTCAATTCAAATGGAAATTGCAAATCAATTATGTCAATTATGACAAATTATGCACTTTCTATGCAAAATTTGTTGATTGATGATTTATGACAAATTATGACAAACTTCTATGTAAAAAATTGATTGATTGTCAATTATGACAAATTATGACAAATTGACATGTCATTTCCATGAATTTAGGAGAGAAATAGGAGGAAATTGAAATTAGGAATTAGAAAATTAGGAAATTAGAGAATTAAGAAATTAAAAAATTGATGAAAATTAGGAAATTAGATAAATTAATTAATAATTTGTCATTTATTAATTAATTCACAAAGAGGAATAATTAGCCAATTAAATGAACATTTAATTGTGACAAGAAGACTTAGGATAAATAAATAATTTATTAATCCTAAAGGAGGAAATGACAAACCAGGTTAAATGATTAAATCATGAAACCCTAGAAGATGAATTAGGTCTTGATGAAAGATAATTGACTCGATTCGATTTGATCATGATTTTGAATTGATTTGATTGATAAACAATTGAGATTGATTGACAAATTGACCAATATTGATAAAGAGACCAAATTGATATGCACCAATTGACATGATTGAAGAGGACAAGGATCGATGACAAATCGATCACAAAATTGATGAGATTGACAAGGACGAGGATCGATGACAAATCGATCTCAAAATGACAAGATTGATGAGAGGACAAAACCCTAATTCAAAAGCGATAAAAATGAGGAATGCAGAAGAAGGACTCGATGCTCGCAAATGATAAAGACCAAGTGCGTGACATAGGAGAAATTTTAATGCGACGCAAAAACCTAAAATGAGGTAATGTGCAAATGTTAAAGTATGATCCCGCAAGCGTTGACCATTTTTAGGTGTCTACATTTTGCCCCTCTTTTAGACAATGTGATTTTAAGCGTTGTTTCAAAGAAGAGTAATGAAAATGCCCAAGACAATGACAATGACATATGCATGCCCCCTCAAGGAATTGGCCGAAAAAATCTAGAAAAGAGGCCAATTGATCAATAAGAATGATAGAAAATGATAGGAGCAAACAGATTGACAAGACTGACGGAAGAAATGTTAGTAAGCAGAAATTAGACAGAGGACAGTTAGAGATGAAGGAAAACTTGCTTTCACTAATGCACATAAGTAGGTGACAACCTTTATTTTAATGTAGCAAAATGGATGCATAGCATCATGGCATTGAAGGCCAGAGCTGAAATGCAACCCTTTTTGCAAAAGACAGACACATTGCAGACAAACAGCAATCACAACAAAAAAGAAAGGAACCATGAACCATCCTGGTCACTCTAAATCACTCAGTGACATCATCAAGCAACATAGGAACATGATTGAAGATAAATCAATAAAAAGATAAGATGCACAAATTCCAACAAAGCAAACAAACATCTTGATCTTCATTGTCAAAAGTTGAAAGTGTTGATAGGACGATCATGCTGTCTGGTTTCAGGACATGTGGTACCCCGTCTAAGACAAGACATAGTCTAGTTTCAAGTATACCACACCCTGTATAAGACCCATGATAGTGTGCCAAGGACAAATGATATTGATGGTAATGTTCGATTGATAAGACAATTTTGATCAGTTTGAATGTCTGGTTTGAGTGAAAAGTTCATTTGTTTAAGCGTGATTTCATTAAAGCACAGTGTTGAATTGATTGTCGTTGGATGGATACTCAGTGATCTGTCTATGCACAAAGGGATCCTTTATTAACAAAATGCTTGTTTTTGGATTTTAATGTTTTGAAATTATTTTGTTTTTCAGGACTTTATTTGACTTTTGAGGGATTTTTTCAGTACATTATTTGATTTTTTAGAGATTATTTCATGACATTATTAAATGTTTTTGAGATTTTTTCCGGACATTTTTCAATTTTTTTTGAATTATTTCAGGACATTTTTCAATTTTTTTAATTTTGCCCCCAGTGTCTAGCAAGGAAAGGAATATGACAGGTGAATAAATAGGCTTGCTGAAATGTTGGTGGATAGAGGAAAGACAAAGGCCTTTTATCATGGAGACAATACAGATGCAATTTTCAAGGGCTATTGCGTGATGGGACAAGAGACTGGATATGACAATGTAAAGCAGGAACATGGCATGAGGGACATGTCAAGAGGTTTTTGAAACCATGTTTAAATTTTGCGTTCTTATGTCAGATCAAGATCAAGGAATGAAAAAGAGTGTATGGATAGTGATAAGATATGGATAGGATAAGAAAGACCAAGAATGGATAAGGGACATAGACTGAAAGTCGAGATTGGCTAAGGGATAGTGGCAGAAAGTTGCAATAAGATAGGGAATATGGATGAAAGGTTTTAATAAGCAAATGGATAAAGACCAAAAGCTATGATAGATTGAAAGCTGCAAACAAGATGCATGATGCTCATGATGATCGTCAACCTTGTCAAGATCAAAGGTGGAAAAAGGAAATGGACATGAGGATATGAAGGGTAATGATAGGGGTTCTATAGGATAGTGAAGGGCAATAGGATATGAAGGAGGAAATCTGCCCCCAAGTATGATGTGCAAGAAGTTCATAGATTATGCATGATGCCTATTTGCCAGGTTTTCATCATGGTACTTGCCCAAGGCGCCTGTTTGCCATGTTTTCACCAGTGCATGAATTATTTTTGCTTTATTTTTTTTTCTTTTGCCTTCTTCTTTTTTCTTTTTTTTTTTCTTTTTAATTTTGACTTTTTCAATAGAAGATGGACACATGATAGGGAATGGAAGAAGGACTCAAGCATCTTTTTGTTTGGATAGTAGCCTTGAAAAAAAAATGGACCATGACGGTTAAAAGTATGCTCAAAGACGTTGGTAGGATAAGGACATGGAAAATGAGATGAAACTAAGGCATGGATTTATGCAAAGGATGGGATCAAAGGGATTGAATGATGGAAAATATGCATTGGATAATGGATGGGGTATTGGAAGAATTGGGCTTCACTGGACGGAAATGTTGGCAAGATCGACATTGGCACACACCTTGAGGGGTGATGGACTGATGGAGGAAAGATGTATTCTGGATATTGAGATTTTGATGAAGGAATAGCTAGGTATTTGTGGACATAAGGGCCCAAAATGGAAGAATGAAGCGATGGAGGAACAAATTTGAGAGGTTTGGATAGAGGAATAGCAATTTTGGATGCCAAGTTGGATGTTTCTTTAGGATTTTGTGTTTCAAGGAGCCGCTTAGGGATCCACATGGTTTTTGATTTTTCATACTTTTGTGGTTCCTTGGAGTGCATTACTTGCACAAGGGATTTAGGAACCCATATAGACTTTAACTTTGCTTTATTTTGCTCATTGGGCCTTTGTGGCCTTTTGGATATTTCTTTTTCTTTATAGATCATATTTTTCTTTTTTTTGACATGTCGATTATATTGGACATGTTGATCCTTGAATACATGTGGATTTTTAGACTTATGACTTTTATACTTGGCATCCAAATTTCTTGGAGGGGGAAATGAATGCATGGATGGATATGAATGAAATGGAGTTCTTTTGGATGGATGGAATTTACTCAAGGATGTGTGCCTTTGCTGATGTTGCATAGGAGATGGAGGGATAGAGGTACCTAGAATGGATAGAAGCGATGATGGGGAAGGTGGACATTTGGATTTTGACTTTGAAGGAATACCAGCACCTTGAGTGTGAGCTCTGTAGCCATGACCATTAGTATATTCTTTGATATGGAGGGGTTCTTTCTCATGAAGGTCTACTCCTTTGCCTTTATGAATATCTTGACTTGTAGGATACTCTTTTCTTTGGGAAGAAGACGCGAGTCCATTATGAGGTGGATATGATATGAGAGAAATAATGAGATCTTGAAGTGGATTGGATTGCACCAAAGTGGAAGAACCCATTATGCATGTCAAGGGTTCATCAACATCTTGCACTGACATGTTAGAATCTTGAGGGGGATTAGGATCATGAGGGGGACTAGGATTGTGTAGTGGACATGGTTCAATGACAAGCTCTTCAAGAGATGGAATGGGAGAAATAATGGGATCATCAAAAGAAATGCGATCTTGGAGTGTATATGGAGCATTAAGACAAGGAGATGGGGGGACATGTGGATCTTGTGGAAGATCTGAAGGAATGATAGGGTCTTGTGTTGGAAATGAATTTGGAAGGATACTTTGATCTTGACAAGGAGGAAGATCATTGGATTCCTCTTTAAAGTTGCTTTGCTCTGGACTTTCAATGGGATCATCAGAAAGGATGGAAGAGATATCTAGAATGTCAATGGGATTTGAAAGGGCATTGTGTTCTTGGATATAATTAATAGGAATAAGTGAATCATTGTGAGTGTTTTAGGAAATGGGATCTTGGTCAACAATTGGATGGGATGATAAGGTTTCACGATCTTGATCTTGATTTTCTTTAGGACTCATTTCTTCGTACTCTAAATTATCCTCTTGACATGGTGTTGGACTTTGGATATGCATGGAGGATTCTGACAAGGGATCAATGTTTTGGCATGAAGGAAATGCACTTTGACCCTTTGTGATGGATTCTAGCAAGGAATCAATGCTTGAACATGAGGAAGAGGGACTTCAAATGGGGTCCTCTAAAATAGGTAATGGCAATAAAGTGCATGGTTGCATTGGGTCTTGTATTTCTGAAACATGACAAGGATGTGCATCATGAATTGGATTATCTTGGAAATCAATTATGGATAGCCCTTGGCTAATTGCATCCTTGGGTGTATTGTTTGATGGGGACAATATGGAAGGTTCTTGTGAAACTTCTAGAGGTGTAGGGATAGATGCCACTGGAGTGTCAATTTTCTTGCGAGGGGATGAGGCAATGCTAGACATTGGTGTATTATCTTGATCTTCCTCGAAGAACTCACTTGGTAGTTTCCTTAAGAGCATTGCAATAAAGCCACCTTTCTTTCAAGGTTTTGACATAGTTGTATCTGGAATTTGAACTTGTTTAGAAAGAATTTGGTTTTGATCTAATGTCATGTTTTGATATTGGACTTGGTTCAATTGTTCTGGCATGTTTGAAACTTGGGTTGGTGTGTGCTGCAACCTTTGTTTCTGAATGTTTGGTTGTAGTTGTTGACATCGATATTCCACCATTGGTTGAACCATTTGTGGACATTGTATAGTTGGTTGGACATATTGTTGAAATTGGACCATTGGTTGTATTGGTTGAAAATCTGATTGATAGTAAACACCTTCCTGTTCTTGTTGTGGAGGCACATAATGTTGAAATTGATGTTGTCTCCTTTCTTGAAATTGTTTCATCATCTCTATTTGTGAGAGGAGAGATGGTATGTCTGATCGTTCAAGACGAGATCTTACATTAATTGGCTCAATCTTTTGATTTTGACCTGGAAATTTTTGAAACATTTTGGACATTTATGATCTATTCTTCACAATGTTTTTCACTCTTTGTTCCAATATCTCATTTTCTTGAGCTAGCCTCTCCTCTAGTTTTTGTATTTGGAGATTTGTTTCATCATAAAAAATTTGATCAATGTTGTTTTATTGTTGGGTTGGATAGAATTGTGATTGCATTGTCGGTTGATATGTCAAACTTTGCTGCATCATTGGTGCTTGAAACCTTGTTTCAATAGACATGTCACTATGCAAATGCAATATTTTTGGAATTTTTCAAGGATAATATATGATATGCAACTAAATGCAAACTAAATAAATGGGATTCCAATCTATGGCAAGAATGCAACTTATGTTTTTGGTTGTTTTTTGAGATTTTGACAACTTATGAATGCAATTCTAAAAATGAGACCCTTAGGAAATTGAAATGATGTCTAGACCTCAAAGGACAAAATGACCAAGTGACAAAAGGACAAAATGACAATGTCTCCCCTATATGCTTGGATACTAAGCTAGGTTTGACCAAATGACAATAATGACATAAAAAGAAAAGGTTTGATAAGGTCTAGACTTCTTAACAATGACTTAGGGTTTATTCAAAGATTTGGATTACTCAAGTATGACAAAACCTAGTTTTGACACTATATGCAAAGGGACAATTACTATTGCAAATAACCTTAATATGATATGATAATGACCTAAATTTAATGAAGAGACCTAGGGTATGCAAATATGAATGTATGAAAATGGTATGACTTTAATGCAAGAGGACACACGCAAATGGATGACTCTTATTGATATGCAAAGGAGTATGACTTAGGTGAAACCTAAACTTGGTACTTGATAATGAACTTTGCAAAATGCAACCTAGGATGAGCCTAAATGTAAGTGACATGAATGTTGAGACAAGATTTTGAAAAATGTTTGACAACCATGTTTGAAGGTGTTTTGAACTTTGTTGGATGAAATTCTCTTATGTTTAACCTTGTGTTGGATCAATTTGTTTTGTTTTTCTGAAATGAGATTCAATTCAACTTTTGACAAACAAAGAAGACAAGATATTTTAACATAGACTCAAGACAATCATGCTCATTCACACATTTCTTATGGTAGGCAAGGACATTAGGTACTTGAGAGGTAGACTCATTATGAGATTCAAGGAGAATACATAGATGCTTGACCCCACGGGCTCCCCTCCACGGCACTCACTTCTCAGGGCAGCCAAGCATCAGTCCCCATGGAAATCTCCTCATGGCGAACTTAGTATCTTTTCCAAGTATCCGAACTTGTCCTTCTCAAGCAACTAGAAGGGTTTTTTGGCTTTTAAAAACAAGGTGTTTAGTCAGGATTTCTATTAAGCGTCACTCCTTGATGTCACACAAGTGTGATTGAGACGTTAAGCCCATCAAGATACCAAACAAATGTAGTCACGCAAGCACTATTAAGACCATGAGGTCCTATTTAGATGTTGATATGAGAAAGAGTTCAAGGGTCTTCACTTCCTAAGTAACTGCAATTCCCACGTAACCCTTCCTTCAAAGATTTCGCTCATCGGGTATTTTTTTATAGTGAGTAAAATGCCAAGGTATTCTAGCTATACTCACTTTGGGTCATTGCCTTCTCATGATTATCACTTGCTTGCAAAAGCAAATGGGCGGGAAGGCAGGCCCTCTAAAGGTGACACACAATCAAAACAATGAGCATGGTATCGAAGATTTGGATTTCTGATCACCCTAAGAAGGATGAGAGCATACTCTCCTACTCCAATGTCACACTCAACAATCAAAGCAAAAACATGTTCATTCCAACCTATTTAGAAATCACTAGGTGCCTAAAACTTAATTGCAAACACAAGGTTTAGTTGTTTCTCCAAGGCAACCTGCAAAAACCCAAGTTAGAAGTTTGAGGTGTTTATTGTTTGACTATCGATTCTGCATAAAACACATTAGTAGTTTTATTTGTTGTCTTTGCCATGCATATGTCAAGATGCTGCACAGACAATTAGTACCAAAAACCAAAAAGCAGAAAACAGAATGCAAAAACAAACGATTTTCAAGTAAAACACTGCATTTTCACCTCTGTTTCTAGACTTTACACAGGTGTAGAACCCATGACACGGGCGCAGAACTCATAACAAAAGTGTAGAATGTCTCTAACACAAGTACAGAATGCTTAACATAGGTGCAGGTTGTCTTACACAGGCGCAGAAGTCCCTAGAAAACCCTGCACTGCCCTATTTTTGGGTTTTTTGACCTGCAAATCAACTCAAAAACATAGTAAATTGGTTAGATGGTTAGTGTTCACATCGGGTTCACCAATTAATGTACGTTAGGAAATAGGAAATCATCACAAACAATATAAAAACTAATCTAGCTCAATCATGAAAACTAACTTGCAATGATAAATCCTAAACACATCCAATAAAGACATAAAGATTGAAACATTCAAAAAGATTATGCAAACTACAGGTAAATCGAAATGCTTCCTTCATGTGGCTCAATTTTTCTTCTTTCCTCTTCAAATAGTTTGGTTGTGGATCTCACCTGCAAGTGCACATGCATGATTGAAAGCAAGTAGGTAAGAAAATTGCTCAAAAGTACTCGAAGCGTGATTGATTAGAAATTCGATAATCTGATTAGGGGTTTGATTGAAGAAATTCATCCAATTTATAGACAAATCGGAGAGATGGATCAAATTAGCATGATTCAATTCAAATGGAAATTGCAAATCAATTATGTCAATTATGACAAATTATGCACTTTCTATGCAAAATTTGTTGATCGATGATTTATGACAAATTATGACAAACTTCTATGTCAAAAATTGATTGATTGTCAATTATGACAAATTATAACAAATTGACATGTCATTTCCATGAATTTAGGAGAGAAATAGGAGGAAATTGAAATTAGGAATTAGAAAATTAGGAAATTAGAGAATTAAGAAATTAGAAAATTGATGAAAATTAGGAAATTAGGTAAATTAATTAATAATTTGTCATTTATTAATTAATTCACAAAGAGTAATAATCAACCAATTAAATGAACATTTAATTGTGACAAGAAGACTTAGGATAAATAAATAATTTATTAATCCTAAAGGAGGAAATGACAAACCAGGTTAAATGATTAAATCACAAAACCCTAGAAGATGAATTAGGTCTTGATGAAAGATAATTGACTCGATTCGATTTGATCATGATTTTGAATTGATTTGATTGATAAACAATTGAGATTGATTGACAAATTGACCAATATTGATAAAGAGACCAAATTGATATGCACCAATTGACATGATTGAAGAGGACAAGGATTGATGACAAATCGATCGCAAAATTGACGAGATTGACAAGGACGAGGATCGATGACAAATCGATCTCAAAATGACAAGATTGATGAGAGGACAAAACCCTAATTGAAAAGCGATAAAAATGAGGAATGCGGAAGAAGGACTCAATGCTCGCAAATGATAAAGACCAAGTGCGTGACATAGGAGAAATGTTAATGCGATGCAAAAACCTAAAATGAGGCAATGCGCAAATGTTAAAGTATGATCCCGCAAGCGTTGACCATTTTTAGGTGTCTACAGATATGTATAGAATCAATGGTTTACCTTGAATTGGTGGCATCAATATTGGTGGATTAGACAAGTATTTGATTTGCTGAAGGTGTTGTTCAAATTCTTGATCCCAATTGTATGTTACTCCTTTCCTTAATACTTTTGTGAAGGGTTGAGCTTTATCTGCTAGTTGAGAAATAAAGCATCTAATTGACTGGAGATGTCCTTGTAAACTTCTCATTTGACTAATATTATTTGGAGGTGGCATTTCCATTATAGCTTGGACCTTCTCAAGATCAACCTCAATTTCTTTCTTTGAAATAATTTAACCAAGTAATTTCCCAGATGTCACTCTGAATGCACACTTTTAAGGATTTAGTCAGAGCTTAAATTTTTCCATTCTATCTAGTATGAGGCCTAGCTCTTGAATATGTGTGGATCTCTTCATGGTCTTTACTAAAGTGTCATCAACATAATATTTCATGTTTTTATGCATCATATCATGAAAGATAGTAGTTATTGCTCTTTGGTAAGTTACTCTTGCATTCTTTAGCCCAAATGGCATGATGTTCCAACAAAAGGTTCTTCATGCACAAGTGAAAGTTGTCTTTTCTTGATCCCTAGGAGCTATTTTGATTTGATTATAATATAATAATCCATCTATTAATGAGTACATCTCATATCCAGCAGTCATATCCACTATCATATCAATGTTAGGCAATGGAAAATCATCTTTCAGACATGCTTTGTTGAGATCCCTTAAGTTTGTGCAAACCCTAATAGATTTTTCTACCTTTGATACAGGTACTATGTTTGAAATCCATTCTGCATAGTTTGAAGCTCTGATAAATCTAGCTTTTAGCAATTTTTCTAGCTCAACCTTAAATAGCAGTACCACATGAGGGTGCATCTTACAGAGTTTTTGTTTGACGGGTTTAACTCCTAGTGTAATAGAAAGATGGTGCATGATAAGATCAGGATCTAGGCCTAGCATATCAGAGTATGTCCATGTAAAGTTGATCTTCTTTTCTAAAAAGAGATTGCTGAAATATTTTAACTCTTCTATTGATAATGATTGAGCTAAGTGGATTATATGTGGTGTCTCTTGACTCCCAATATTTACTGGTTGAGTTGGTTGAATCAATATAGAAGACCTTTCCTAGAAGTGACTTGGTAGTATATCAAGTATCTCACCTTCAAGTGCCTCTGAGAGGTTTTCGCCCTTAGGTATGTTCTTTATTTTCTCTATTTTTGATTCTGACACCGCCATAATGTGGTTTTCACCATTAGATCTTTTCTTTTTATTTTTTTTATTTTTGTGACTGAGATACTTGATATCTATTTCAGTCATGTTCTCACTTTGTTCGCTGGTGGAAGAGTCCATTGGTTCAACTGCATTAAGGTAGTAGGCTAACGTGTAGTCATTGGAAAAGATAGGTACATTCATAGGTTGGTTTTGGAGACTACAATCAATTAGTTCAAGATGTACCAAGGATAAAGTTTGAACAGGTTCGAGGGAGTTCATGGTATTATCATCATAACTTTGAACCAACATGTCAAGTTCTAGAAGACTACCTTGCGTAAATCTCTTGAGACCAGGAAGAGTTACAACATGATCATTGAAGTGTATGTTAATAATTAGTTGACAAAATCCAATAGACCTACTCATAGCACCATTTTTTATGCTAGATTGGACTACATATCATGGTTCGATAGTAACAAAATTAGTACATAGATTCCCAACATCTGTGATAGAGGAGTCAGAGTTTGATGCTGAATAACTATTGTCATAAATAGGACTATTGTCAGAGCCATCAGAGTTATATGATGAAGTGTGTGACTCTTCTTCAAGTGATTGAGTAAAAGTAGGTATAGTGTCAATATGTACATCTTTAATGTTGCAAGTTCCTTTGTGATTTATGATTTAGTTAATTTATCACTTGTATCTGACATACCTGTTAACATAACCTTGATGGCTCTATGAATTTCTATCTTCTACTCCAATCAACTTCTTCTAGACTAATGACTGGTTCTATTTCTATATCTTCCAATTCTTCTTATGTAGTTCCATACATGATTTGTTCTGTCCTAATAGAGGAAGATATAGTAGGTGAAGCATTTTCTTGTGTTCTTCCTTCTTTCAGCTTTTGCTCATAGTCTTCTTGTCTTTTTAGTCTGATTTCTTCTATATCCATTTGTAGTTTTAAGCGTATTAGCTCTTGTGTGTCATCTGTGATATCATTGGACTCTTCTAGAGTTTTTGTACTAGATGTAATCTAAGAGATGATTTGGATCCCATTCATACTCATTCGAGTCATTTTTTGAATCATCTACTTGTTGTCTACCAGTGTATGTAACTAGAATTTTTAGTGGTGTAAACAATTATCTGATTCTTTCTACCTCTTCTCTCATATCCTCTAAGATTTCTACTCCTTATAGTGTTGTAGCTGATACCATTGGAACTTGATTATCGATTGTTTCTTCTCTCTTGATTGCTAGTTCTTCTTGTTCTTTTTCATAGACTCAAGTCTATTGAGTGTTTACTTCCTGTGATGTTGAAGGCAATATCTTTTTCCTCCACTTAGACTAATGATGGGAAGTATGTTTCTGGTCTGATGTCTTTCCTGGATTGTATCCTAGTCCAGCTTTATCATTTATTGACTTAGTTTTTAGATGAATAGGTTCAATAATACCTTCTTGATTTTTGCCCAAAGGACCAGTACCTGAATATCCCATGCATTGAATCATTTTATATCCTGGACCATATTGTGTTGGAGAAATCTCACAATGTATCACTTCTTTGTTTTCACTATCTTCTTTGAAAAGCCATTTGAGAACAACATCCTCTTTTATTTCATTTGTAAGGGAAGTAGAGGAGTGTACAATGAGACCATCATTTATGACATTTGGAGTGGAAGTCTATTTCTTCATAACCTCTTATGGTTTTCCTGACTATCTTGGTGATGGAGGAAGAGAGATTAGTGAAAGTACTAGTTCTATCTTGTATCCATCCATGCCAGTATTTATGTTTTCAATTTATTTTCTAAGTCCTTCATCAAGGTTTCTAAACTTTCAGCTGTAGAGACTACTCTATTATGAGGCACAAAGGTATCAATACACTTTGTCAATGCATTACAAGGGGATTTTGTATCAGCAGGAATATTGACTTCAACTTCGTTATAAGGAAATGTTAAGCACTAATGATATGTAGATGGAACTGTGTTCATTTTGTGAATCCATGGCCTGCCCAGTAAGATGTTATATGAAAGAGGGAGATCAAGCACCTGCAAAGTAACATCTCTTTCTATAGGTCCTACCCTGATTGGTAATAGTACCAAACCTTTAGAGGTTCTTTCTTCTTCATCATAAGCTTTGATTTTTATTTTCTTGGCTGGATCAATGACATTTTCAAAAAAGCCCAACTGCGTAAGTAGATTATAGGTACAAATATTCACCTTGACACCTCCATCTATCAAAGCATGTTTAACTCGGTGTTTATGGATCATAGCATCAATGTGCAATGGTTGGTTATGTGGGTGATTCAGCGAGTTGTCATCTTCTTCAGAGAAAGTGAGATAATGAGGCAAAGTCAGGTGACCCACCATAGATTAAAATGGATCGATATCTAAATCTTTTGGGACATTAGTAGTGAGCAATGCTTTGTCCAGGATCCTTAATGAGGAGAAGAGATTTTGAGAAATTCAAAGATGGAGATTCGAGCATTTGTTCTTTTCAATTGTTCAAAAATGCTATAACCAGGAGAGAATGATGAAGCCATCTATTTGGATTTAGCCATGGTTGTATCTATTTGTCTGTTTGAAGAAGTTGGTAGGTTTTATGTTGTTTGAGCAGGAGTTGAAGAACTAGCTCCTTGGAGAGTGACATTCTTTTGAGCACGGGTCACAACATTTGCATTTTGTGATTCTTTTTTTATTATCTTTGATTGTGATAACATTGCAATATTCAGGTTGGGAAGACTCAATCATTTTGATCACATTGTCATTGCTAGTATAGGTGTAATTGACTTTGCATCTCCTTTTGACTTTGAAGAATCACCTTGTTCTTAAACAAGTAAGGGATCTTTAAAAGCTTTATGATCAGCATTAGTTGTGTGATTTCCAAGAATAATTTTTCCAGCGTCGATGAGATCTTGAATCTCATGCTTGAGCTTCATGTAGTTGTTTGTGTTATGACCTTTGTTTTGATGGTATTCATAGTAATCGTTCTCATATGGCCTAGAATTGTCAGGTAAGGTTATTAGATCATTTGCCAGTAAATTTTTGAAAGAGGATTCATATGATTCTTCCAAAGGAGTGAAGTTGCGTTTAGGTTTCAAAAGCCAAGGTTTCTCTTTAAACCACTCTTTTACTTTCTTCAGAGGATTTTCTGCTACAATTTTAGTTGCTTTGAGTGCTTATGTGCCACTAGCCAAATTAAATATTGTGGATTTTGATTTTTCCTTAATAGTGTCTACCACTCCATCATTAACAATGTTTCTATTGTTGTCTTTTCCATATTTCCAATATTTGTTCTTTTCTTTGGAACTAGAACCTTGTTGTTTTTCTTTCCAAAGTGAGATATATCCTTTCTTTATAAGCACATATTTCTTTCTGAGGGCACTGTCTACCATTTTATTGAATGAAGGGTATACTTGCATTTGGATATTGTATTTCAATTCAGGGATCAAGTTGTTGATGAAGATATCCATCTTCGCAGAATATGGAATAGGCCGTGAATATCTAGAGAACATCTTTCTCCATCATTGGAGGAAAGTGAGAAAGGGCTCTCCTATTTTCTATTTGGTATTGCAAAGCTCTATCATAGTGACTGGGTGACAAATTTTATAGGAGTATTGTTGTGGAAATAATTGGATTAATTCCTCAAAATTTTGTATTCCCATAGGTAGGCTTGCCCTCCTAAACTTCTTGGGAAAAGGCACATGAGATATGTTTGTTCGTGCATGAACTCCATACATGAAGCATAAAATTCTTTGACATGGTCTTGAGGATCTAAGTTTCCATCATATTTGTCAAATTTCGGAATCTCCACTCGTGAAGGAAATGAATGCATGTAAAGGTTTTTATCAAATTGAAATGTGCATATCGTGTCCAGGGAATATTGTTTCGCTGATTTATCCTTGTTTTTCAGTTTTGTGACCTCAGTCTGTAACGCTTGTAATTGGTTTTTTACCATTGCTAAGGGTGTCTCTTCCTCTTTAGTGATGAGAGCCTCAACATTATAACTAGTAGGAATTTTAGCTCCTTGCTTTGCTAGTTCTAGAAAATAGTCTTCATTTTCTCTAGCCATGATAACCTTCATCATTTTTCAGAAATCTTTATCCTTTTGACATTTATGAATATCAGTTTTGGTAGGTTCAGAGGCTTCAGAATCATCTGATGAGGAATCATTGTCAGTAGCCTGGATACTAAGATCATCATAAGCATTGTGTTTAGTAGCTCATCTTTCTTGTTTTGTTCCAGATATGGTGGGAGACAAGGGTTGATCATAAACTGGTATATCTGACGATGAAGGTTTATAAGTGACAGGATCATCTACGTAAAATGGATTATCCTGATATGAAAAGGATGGTCCTTTTCCTTTATCAGCTTTCTTATGAAAAATTCTAGTTTGAGTAGGGATTTTTATTGACTGATGTGACCTAGAGTTATTTGTGATGTAGAAGTCAAGATCAAATTTGGAGCTAGTTGCTCATTTAATGTATTGATTGAGATAATTAGTCTAGTTTCAGGAAACATCTATCCCATGTAAGATGTGATCTAAGTTACCTAGTTTGATTTAAGCGCAGTGACTAAGACTCGATCTAGTTTCAAGAATGATCTATCCTGTGTAAGATGTTTATCTAAGTGACTTAAGATATATAAATGGTTGATTAAACTAGCTAAAAGATTATAGACAAAATCATGCAACACAATGACATAAGTACACTGTTTAGATTTGTTTATGCTCAGGATGATGATAACCAATTTTATGCTCGCTGTAGACTATTTTTAGGTAATTTTGACTATTCTGGACTGACAAAATCAGAGATTCATATGATAGGGTTCACAAGACTAGATGATAGTTTAATAGCTTCAGGATGATGACAACAGTATTTCGTACAAGTTGTTGTCTATGTTTGTACGACAAGTGGGTATACCTCAGATGAAAAACTGATGAATGTGATGGTTTTTCATATGACATAGGACCAGAGCTTAGATGATACTTCCCTAAGCAAGATGACAGTTTATCAGATTTCATATGACATAGAAAAGGGACTCAAACAACAAACTATAAGGCTTGATCAATTCTCGTAGGAAAACATGTATGTAGTAGGATGATAAATTAGAAGACTCATATGACAATTTACTGTATATAGATGACATTCTGATAGATAGAGTTTTCAATGACTAACGATGACCAGTTTTGAGATGAACTGAGTTTTTGATGGCTGAGATAGACTAGTTTCTGACACAGATAGAGATTTGACCACTAAGATAGACTAGTTTTTGTTGGTATTATGGATGTGTTGCATTGGTTTTGTCATTGATTTCATCACTTATAAAATCTTATCCTTCTAGAGATCTTTGGTTATGTTGAACCGACGCATTATGTTCATCGACAAGTTCAGTGACCTATGCACATTCACCGATATATCACTCACCGATAGGTTATAATGTTCATCGACATTGAGGATGACTTGTTATCATCTGGAGATCACTTGGTAATGTTGAAGACATGGTTTGGACACTTGGTTTTTGTATTTTGGTTATTGGTCTAAACAGGTTGACATATTTGTTGTTACCGGCAAATTGGTCTAGGTTATGGACCGACATGCATTATCTATCCCAGATCATCACGACATGTTATGGAGATGATTTAATTAATTGAATATTGTTGTAATTGTATTGAGCTAACATGATGCATCGCATCTTGACTTATCTGTAGTTGATTTAATTATAATATTCTTAGTTAGCCGGCCTACACATTTGGTCTTATGTTTTGGTATATATGTAAGATCTCATTTGTGAGATGAAAATATAAGATAGGGAGATGGTATATGGTTATGGTATTGTAACATGGTATGTGTGAATATTGAAGATCATATGAGTAGACCATAGAGAAGGTTCAAGGAAGGTTTGAAGGTGATTATCAGAGCTTAACCAGTAGTGAATCCAACATTAGAGATGCTACTTTGAGCAGTACAATATCATTGAATTTAATCATCCAATTGTAGTTAGTGTGAGTCCTATTTTGTGATTGAGTAGTGAGATCTAGGTGGTTGGCCTTTCTGCATGTGTAAACCCCATTTGTATACAAATACTATCTGCAGTAGTATCATCTAATTGTGGGTAAGATTTCCCACCGTGGTTTTTCCCCTTATAGGGTTTCCACGTACACATCTTTGTGTTATGTGTTGTGGATGTTGTTTCTCTTTCTGTTATATGCATTGAGTTTCATCGGTATTAATATTAACTGCTAGTCTGTCTACCGACATTAAGATTAATTTACCCGTATTGAGTATCAAGTTTGATTAAGTTATATTTGGGTTGAAATTAAAAGACAACTGATTCAGCCCCCCTCTCAGTTGCCTCTAGGTCCTAACAATTGGTATCAGAGCTAAGTCCTCTTCTTACAAAATTTTAACAACTTGAGGAGATTCTATGGCAACTAACTTTTTTAGGAAGGATAGTGCGACCCTTAATGAGGAGATTCTATGGCAACTAACTTTTTCAGGAAGGATAGTTTGACCCTTGATGGAACTAACTATGGTATATGGAAGATCAAAATGGAGACACATTTGAATTGCATTAGAAAAGACATATGGGGTGTTACAAAGAATGGCTATGTTGGTCCTACACTGAATCAACCTAATCCACCAACATTGGGTAAGGATGAAGGTAAAGCACCATTTAAATGTTTTAACTACAATAAAGTTGGTCATATAGCATCTAGATGTCCTGATAGACATGCAAGATTAAGAGAATAAGCTTAAAGAACATATAAGCCTAACCCTGAATATCAGAGATACAAATTTAATAAGAATAGAGACAAATCATGTTACTATGTTGATGAAGGAGTTACTAATGATTCTGATGAAGAACCAATAGACAATGGATGGGCATTTGTTGCAATAAAAGAAGATCAACCGACACCTACTGTTCCACCAGTAGAGCAGGCCCTGCTAGCTAAAATTGAAGAAAAAGATGAATGGATTATAGATTCTAGATGTTCACATCATATGACTGGTGATAAAAGTAAATTCTTACCTTTTCAGGAATACAATGGAGGTCTAGTAAGATTTGGGGATGACAAAGCTTGTTTGATCAGAGGAAAAGGCACTATATCTTTTGATGGTAAATACTAAAAAATGTTTATTATGTTGAAGATTTGAAGCATAATCTTTTGAGTGTTGTTCAATTAGTTGAAAAGGGATTTTAGTTACAATTCAAGAATGGTAAATGAAAAATCATGAATAGAAGTGGTTTGGAGATTGCAACCAGTAATCATACTAGAGGTAATATCTTTCATTTGAATAACAATGAAAAGACATGCTTGATTGCACATATTGATGAAAGTTGGCTATGGCATAAAAGACTTTGTCATGTGAATTTTGATTGCATTATAAAGATTAGTTCATCTAAGGCAGTAAGGGATTTAACTAAGATTGTAAAACCTCATAATCTGGTATGTAAGGAACATCAAATGGGAAAGCAAGTTAGAACAACATTTAAGAGTATTTTTGAGAAATCCAATAATGTTATTGATTTAATTCATACTGACTTGTGTGGTCTGGCAAGAACAAGAAGTCTACAAGGAGATAGATACTTTATGCTAATAATTGATGATTATTCTAGAATGTGTTGGGTTACTTTTCTCAGGGAGAAATCAAAAGCTTTTGGGAAATTCAAACTATTCAAGGCAATGGTAGAAAATGAAACCGGTAAGAAAATCAAATGTTTAAGATCAGATCAAGGAGGTGAATTTACATCTAAGGAGTTGAATACATTTTGTAAAGTGTATGGAATTAGAAGACAACTATCAGCACCCCAGACACCTCAGCAAAATGGAGTTGTGGAAAGAAAGAACTTAAATATTCTAAACGTAGCCAGAAGCATGGTATTAGAAGCAAGTCTACCTCATGTGTACTGGAGAGAAGCAATGAATACAATAGTTTACACTTTCAACAGAGTTCACATCAAAGGTGAAATCGGTAAGACACCTTATGAACTATGGTTTGGTAATACTACTACTCTTAAATACTTCAAAATATTTGGAAGCAAATGCTACATTAGGAGAGATGAGTATATTGGCAAATTTGATCCTAGCAGTGATGAAGGAATATTTCTTGGTTATTCATCTAAGAGCAAGGCATATAGATGTTTTAATAAAAGACTGTAGAAAATCATTGAGAGAGCCAATGTGAAGATAGATGAACACTTCAGAGGAAATTCAAGGTCTATGGATGTTGAACTGATAGTTGAGATGATCATAAATGAACCTATACAGAGTGCACCGATATAGAATGTGGATCCAGTCACACCGGCATCATCATAGGATTCCACAATGACTGAAGAATAGCAGCAAGTGAACACACCTAGGTATGTAAGGCTGAATCACTCTTAATGTCAAATAATTGGGAATAAGTATCAAGGTGTTATGACAAGAGGAAGACTGGCAAATGAAGAGGTATGTTTAATTTCTCAAATTGAACCAGCATCTGTTAATGAGGCATGTGAAGATAAACATTAGATTAAAGCTATGGAAGATGAATTAGAACAAATTGAAAAGAACAATACATGGACATTGGTTCCCCGGCCTAAGACAAAAATGTAATTGGAACTAAATGGGTATTCAAAAATAAACTTAATGAAGATGGTAAGGTAATGAGAAACAAAGCAAGATTAGTGTGTAAAGGATATTCACAGAAAGAGGGAATTAATTACAATGAAACATTTGCACCGGTAGCTAGAATTGAGGCAGTCAGATTATTTCTTGCATTTGCAACACACAAGAACTATAAAGTATATCAAATGGATGTAAAATGTGTATTTCTGAATGGTGATCTTGAAGAGGAAGTTTACATTGAACATCCTGATGGATTTTCATTGACAAATGATAAAGATGTGGTTTGCAGATTAAGGAAAGCTTTATATGGATTGAAGCAAGCTCCTAGAGCTTGGTATGCTAGATTGGACAAATATCTTTTGAAGCTTGGTTACACTAAAGGTGATGGTGATAGAAACTTATATTTCAAAGTGACTAATGAAGAGATCTTGGTTATTTAAGTTTTTGTTGACGACATCATTTTTGGAGGAGAAGATGGATTGTGTAAATACTTTGCTAATAAGATGTAGGAAGAATTTGAAATGTCTATGATTGGGGAGATAAAATTCTTTTTAGGATTGCAGATTTCATAGACTGATAATGGTATATTCATATGTCAAACAAAGTACTTGATGTTAGAATCAATGGCAGTCCCAAAGACACTAAGACGAGGGGGTGAATCAGTGTCTAACCGGTTAACATAATATTTATACTTATTAAGAACTTTGCATCCCAAGACAATGTACTGGTAAATAAGAATTAATGTAACAAATAAGAATAACAAAGACATCATAGAGAACACACCATAACACAAGATATTTAACTTGGAAACCCGGTGTGGGAAAAACCTTGATGGGATTTGTGACCCACAATATTCACTCACTGGCTAATGAATAAATATTACTTACATGAGGGGCCTGCACATGTAGGAAGGCTAGCAGCCTAGAGCTCACTGCTCAACTACAAAATAGAAGTCTCACTAACTTACAAAATGGATTATCAAAATCCAATACAATGTACTGCTTCAAATCAGTATCAACTATGCCAGGTTCGATACCGGTTTAAGCTCAGTCTATAACCAAAACCTTTGTTGTCAACTATATCACCTTATACAAAATTGCCTTATACTTCTCATCTTTTCTCTATATAAAAAGACCTATAAGATCTCATACATATATATGAGTCTTTTATAATATTCCATGTTGGCTTTTACAAGAGATAATTACATTATAAAATAATAAACAAAAGTTTATTCCATGTTAGCTTGAGTGTCGATATGCATTGTTGCCGCTACCGGTGAAGTGCCTGTCGGTGTATGTAGAAGTCTATTGCCAGTGCCAGTAACTGCCGGTGGATTGCCAAATGATTGCCAGTTGGTTGCCATCAATGACAACATCAACTATTCTCATAAGAGTGTAGAATGCCAACAATCTACCCCTTTGGCATTGATGGCAATACTCATGAGAAAAGTCCAAAAACTATTCCAAAAACTGAAGTCCAAAAGGTTCCAAAAAGATGTGCTCCCCCTAAGCAAATGATCTCCTCTCTATAAGTATTTTTCTCTCCACTACTCCCCCTTTGACATCAATGACAAAGGCTGTCAAAAATAGTCAAACGAGTGCAAAAATTTCACCTCAAAGTCTATAACCGGTTTGTTTACAATTTGAAAAATATCTACCAAAACTAGATTTAGACTCTGCATAAACCTTTTGTTGTCATTCAAGGTTGCCTCAGTTTGTTGGATCGTGCCTGTGAGATAGTGCATGTTTTATTCCAATGATTGCTCTCCTTGAAGTAATGCCTTAGATATTTCAATTCTTTGAGAGATAAGATTGTCCAACTTGGGACCAAGTTTATTTTTAATTTCGCAGGCATTTGACCTTATCCTTGCCATCTCTTTCTCAAGTTTCTCTAATTTCTCCTCAAAAATTGATATATGTTCAGATGAACCAATTATGTTATTAGCTACATGTCATCGATTTCTTTCTGTTTTCTATTGATCTCCTTATCTATGTCCTCTATCAAAAGGTGAGGTTTGCATGTTTCCCTATATAGCTCTTTGTACTCCAAAATTGTAGAGTTAAGTACTAGTAATAATTTATTCAAGTGTTTTGTACACTTCTTTATGGTGTCTTCAAAGAATTTCTTTTTCTCTTTTTCAACTCTCTCCTTGATTTTGTCCTCATTCACCTTGTCAATAGTTATTACATTGTCAGCAATAAATTTGGACAATGCATCCAATTTACCTAAAGAATCCTTAATATGATCTATGTTACAATTTGGTGCAATCAACTTAAGAATAGGTAAAGTGTTGTCAATTGCCTTGTAGGCCAATGCATTACAATCTGTTATCTTCTTTATTGAATCTAAAAGTACCTCTATAACATTGGTAAGTCTGAATTCACCTGTAGATGTGCTAGATGTCTGACCAATTATCTTTGTTACCTCTGTGCTTCCAACAAGTGTAACTATTTTTCTGGCATTTTCCTTTGGTGGATCAATATGGGATTGCATCTCAACCTACAAAGGTTTCTCAGACTATTTTAATGTCTCTATGATTGCTAGTTTCTCTGTTCCCATGTGTACCTCTACCTCAGTTTGTTTCTCTAAAAATTCAACTACCGGTATTCTTGTCTCTGGTGGCCCTATGCCAGTATCTTTATCTTTAGTAGGTTTTTTCAGTTTTTGACGGTTGCTTTGTTTGGGTTGGGATCTCAGCTTCAAGAGTTCCTACAGGTTCCTCTGCCATGTTTCTATTCTCAACATTGTTTGCCTTAACCTCTGAATTGTCCTTATCCACAACAAGATTTACTTCTTGAGTATCCACATTCATGGTAAAGAGTATCTCAGATTCAGGATTTGTATCATCATCTGTAATACCTTCAGTGTCAATAACCAATGGATCTTCTAAGTGTACCGGTGCATTATCCAAAGGTGGTGGTGGTAGATTTTCAATAATCTTGATGATTGGAACTCCACCAATTTTTCCTTTGCCCTTGTCTTTGTCCTTCTGATACACTTTGAATGTCTTTTTAGGTCGGTTCATTTCCTCTTGTTTTTCCTTTACCACAAAAAATATATCCCAATTATCTGGAGTCTCATCTGCAATCTCTTTCACTCTTCTTGCCATTAAGCTTTCTTTCTAGTGCCCACTGACAAAAATGGATTGGTTAGCCTCATAAATAAGTTCTATTAGGCCCAATATGGAAAGCTAATGTACTGAGAGGGGAGGGGTGAATCAGTACTCCAAAACTTTTCTTGAATAATAACTTTACTGTTATGCATAAACAGAATAGTGTAGTAATATAAAATAAAGTTAAAACAAATAGATAACAATCATACATGATTCACTCCATAACACATATATTTTGGTTACGCAGAAACTCTTGGTTAGAGAGAAAAACTGCAGTGGGGATGGCACCCACAACTTCACTACTACAATAATAAAGAGTGCTCAGTTAGAGCTACATATTAGCTATTTCTGATAGCTTACCCAATTAGGAGTAACAAGATCTGTTAGATCTACCTTGCTAAAGGATTTTACAACATTTATTCTGAATTTTGCACCTGGTTAGAGGCTTTACAATTTATAGACTTGATTAGAGTCTTTTACCTTGTTAAAGGTTTCTCTTATAACTTCACAATATTACAATAAAATTATTACAAATATCTACAACTTTACATTTGAAATATTATAACAGATTCTATGTGCTCAAAATAGATTACCTTGCTTATAGCATACCTCAGTAACCCATATAGTAACTCGGTAAACACTTCTGTTTACTCTATTCTTTGACTGTTCTCTGAAAACCTTCTCGGTGACCTCTGTGTCTTTGTAATAGTCTTCTTACACTCATACATACACCCTTAACTAATGCTGTATAAATAGATCTCTTAAGATAGTGATCTACTTCATTGCTTCAATCTTACAAACAAGATTCCTCAAATGAATAACTATACAAAATATTTCATTGGTTAGATTGATCTCAAAATCATACACACTCTTCTAGTGCAATTTCCAATGTGATAACGGTTAGATGTGCCTTGATCTTGTAACACATTTTCATATGCATGTCCACATTCAATGTATCTGGTAACATGTTTCACTCGGTGTATATCAACTTGGTGTGTCATCTTTGTTGCTCGGTAGCTATAAAAAGATACTCGTTAGACAGCTCGGTGTATACTGCATTCTATGACTGCTTTCTTCTATAATCGACTAGACTATGCATACCGACTTCTCTATGTATACTGACCGCATGATTCGGTAGTGTTAACCGACTAGAGTACATAGTATGACTTTGAATATAAAAACTAATGGCAACTTGATAAGTAGTAACAATCTCCCCTTTTGACATTAGTTGAGATGTTTGACAAAAACTACTTTCAAAGTGATAACTCAAAAATCTATATACTTTGCAAAATGACTATACTTGATAGTATATACAATAGTCAATGAAATAGTATATTCAGATATACTCCCCTTATCATTATACTATACATAACTCTGATTTTGCATGCTCGGTTCTATGCTTGTGTGCTCTGCTTATTCTGCATACTTTGCTCGGTATACTCCCCTTGTATACAATACTCTGAATACTATATCAAAACTGTATCACCAAAACTATATCACTCTCCAAATATATTGTATCACTCTCAAGATTATCATATTACTCCCCCTTTTTGACAAACATCAAAAACTTAATTTCCATCTGGGGGCGGTAACTAGTCAAAAATAGATTTGTACTTTGTCTTGGCATCGGTGAGTGTGACAGAGAGGGCATCTTTGACACTTTCTATTAAAGAATTTTGTGCTTGAATATTAGCCAATAGGGATATTAATCCATCAAGAGTGCTTCCCTCTTGTGTAGTAGATAGGTGTGTGGTTCGGTTAATCTATTCTTGAACTGATGAAAGATGAGGAAGGAATAATGTCTAGAGTGTCATTATATCCATCTTGATCTTATGTTCTTCATTTCTTAGTTCCAATTATTGAGCCATGAGCTATTGAAGCTTGGTATAAAAATTCTGAACTGAATTGGGCTCTAGAGTCAACTTATTTGAGAGATCGGTGATTGCTTTCTCAATTGCATCAGTTTTATTCTTGATATCTTTAATGAATATAGAAAATGTACAAAGTTTCTGAAATAAATAAAGAATATGCTTGAGTTGAGGGGACAACTCAGCAATGAATTTGACAAGTTTGACTTTGCCAATAGCGAGAGCTTTTTGTACCTCTTCTATCATTTTTGCCCTAAGCTCCTTGTCTTTTAACTTGCTCAAATACTCAGATGCATCAACTCCAAATGTTTTAATTTGATTAAGGAGTTCATCCAGTTGAATGTGGATGGATGCATCAGTTGACACTGTAGCTATAGGTAGCATATCTGATAGCAGTGTCTTCACCTTCTGAAGTACTTTATTCTTCTTTTGTATGACCATCTACTTTTCTTGTTCAGCCTTTGCTTTGCATAGTTCACCAAAATCAATGAGTGCTTGCCCCTTTAATTTTGATATATCCATATTGGGAAACACTATTGGTTTAGATAAATCAACTTTTAAACTATGCTTTTTCACTTTCTTTTCTTTACCTTTGGTTGGTTGGACCAAGACAATAGCTTGAGAGGCTTGCTGACCCTTGGTAGGTTGCTCGGTAGAGGCAAAACTTTGGTCGGTTCCTGTAGCTATTGTGGTGTCTTTTGGTGCCTCGGTACTGGGTGTCTCAGCTGTTACATTTTTGGTGCTCGAAGGTGCTTGAGAGGTCTGTTCTAGAGTAGTATCTTATCCTATTGTAGACTTGTGACCTTCGGTGCCTTGTGTTGTACCCTGAGGAGCTTCGGTAGAGATAGGTGGATTGATCGATGGATAAGGCTGAACTTGTTCTAAAATGGATTCACTAGATACAAGTTTTGCATATGTAGTGCCTTCTATCATTTCCTACTCTGGTTCCTCTGTATCCATGACATCTTCATCTATTTGAATAGTGTTAGTTGGGTCTTGTTCGGTAACATCAAGACCGTGCTCAGTGACATCAGGATCATGCTCGGTGACATCAATGATTTCAATAGTAGATTGTTCACCAGCATCCTTTATTTTGAAGATTTCCTGCCATTTTATTTTTGTCTCATTCTCTATGTCCATGTATAGCCCATTCATCAGTTTTAAGGCTCTCTATTTGACAAGAAATTTTGAATTGTAGGATGTCAAATGTTCCTTTATTTCTTCTACAGACATATCAGGAAATAGATGGACTAGACTTCTTTCTCTAATTTGTTTCTCTGAGTCCATTGCATACTTCCACCTATTATCAATATGTAAGTAAAGTTCATTTGGAAGTGACTTTACTAGTTCCAATGGAGCTAAACAAAACTTTAGAAGTGTGCAGATGACAGCTTCTTCAATCTGTCTCTTCTCATCATTATTTCTAGTTTCATACTTGACATATCTAAATGAACTAAATCCACCATATTCTTTTAGATTGGCATAGAAGTTTTAAACACTATGTATATTTACCTTCTTGCTCTTGACAATCTAGAATTTATTTGCATCCTCAGATTCTATATCACTAGACTCTTTTGCCAAAATGAGTCTTTGAGTAGATTTCTTGTATGTCTTGGTTACCTTGGGAATAGTAACACTCTTTTGTTTCTTACTCGGTGATGCTGCTGATGCTCTTGTATTAGGTCTCTTTGTTGGAGGAGTCGGTAGGGCCTTTGAAGTGTCCGATTTCTTTCTTTTCAACACTTTACCCTTAGACAATTCAGTGCTTAGTGTTATAGTTGCCTCTTGAGCTTCTGATTCCTCTTCAATGATGGAAAGAGTGCCTTTGATAGGTGTGGAGGAAGAATCTTCTCCGAATTTCTCCATTAAAACCTTTATCATCTTTGTTGCTTTTCTTGTAGTTTTGGGTACTACAATGCTCATTTTTACTTTTCCCTTCACCTCTTTATAGGTTCCATACCTTGTTAATGTAAGATATGTGTCAATTTGTTGTTGTGTGATATCAAAGTCAATCTCATAACCCATAGGTGGCAAAGATTGAGTTCTTGGTTCCACAACATTCACATAATAGTAATCGGTGTCTACCTCAAAGCATATGTCATCTTTATATTTCTCCACTAGCTGGGGTGGAATCCGGTACCTATTGTGCATTTTCTCCTAAAATTTACTGAAATAATCATCCATTATATCATTGAAATTATCACCTAGTTTCTTGATAAAGTCATTAATCTGATGGGTGATTGGACGGTGTAGCTCCCAAACTACTTTACCGACTGATGGAAAGAATTTCTCAAAGTAGAAAACCATGCATACAAGAAGTGAACCAAACTTTAGTGTATTTTCTAAGTTGTTCTTCTTTGGCTTCCTTATTATGTTCAGATTCTCAAACAGGTTCTTCAGTAACACTTCACATAAGTCAACTTTCATTCCCTTTTTCACAATTTTATAAGCTAAGTCAATTGCTACACAGGGTACACTGTTTTCCCTTGCTAATTGGAAGAAATAGTAACCGATTACTCTAATGGCAAACTTAAGTTCTGCATCAATGACATTGTTCAGTTTCAGTCCTCTCTAATCAGATTCTACTCCAATTAAACTGATTAATTCCTTCTATGATATCATCTTTTGAGCTTGTGCATGATCATAGATAGGATAACCGGTGATCACATGAATGATTTCCTTGGTGATTTTAAATGGTTGCTCTTCTAGCCACATGACATCATCATGAACTCTGCTCAAAACAAACTTGACCCATTGGGGCTTGAACACACGAGGATAGGTTAGGGCTTTTTTCAATCCTTTGATTTTGATGTGTTCATACTTGTTGTTTAATACACCATCAGTACATAGTTCATCATAGGTGTCTCTTATTTCAACATGACCGAGTTCTTCAACATGACTTTTGGTGAAGAATCTCACATCTTCGACTAACAAGACTCGATCTGGGATGAGTGAAAAGGTGGTTTTGTCATCCGGTTCGGAGGCAACTTTAGGAGTCAAAGAGTATTTCAGTGAGGGCTTCTCTACATTCTTGACAACTATGGGATCTTGGATCTGGGCACCATTGAAGATTTAAGGTAAAAACTCGCAAACTATCCTTAGGGTTTGATGGTTTACAAATGGCAGACGCTTCACACTCAGCAGATAATAACAATTTGATAAGATCGGTAAGCTAGCTTAACAATGCAATGAGATTTGATGTAAATACCTTGAATTCTCTTTGAATGAGGTTTTATCACCTTGATTCGCTCTGCTTTGCTCTTTCAAAAACTTGGTAAGTGTAAATGACCGCAAAAATACTTTTAAGTACACAAAATACGTTATCGGGCTCCGTGTGGGTTAGGTCAAAAACATTAAATGCACTCGGTTCACCTTTAACTGATTTACTCTCCTTTTTTTTTTTTTTTAATCAAGTAACCAAATTTCCTTCATTTACCGACTTGAGAGGCTTCCTATATTCACTGACTTGATAGGTTTCCTGTAAAGTACTTTTGATATAATTTCAAACTTACTAATGCATCTTGACTATGTAGATTTTGAATTTAGTACATAATAGAATAGGAACTGTTATGATTTTAACCTTCAGAGAATGCAGTCCCTTAATACCTTTTCTGATTAATTTGGAATAGGTGCACCTAACTTAGTAGGTAAGGTGCTTTCTTCATTTGACATGATTTCCTTCTTTTTCCAAATCATCTTTAATTTCTCTTTTATTTCTTTAGTGTCTCCTCTAGGTTGATCTCTACAATCTCTAGCTAAATGGCCAACTTTGTGACAATGAAAACATGCCATACCAGGATTTCTCCATGATATTCGGTTGTTCATTCCAAACCTTATAAAATAGTTGGCACTAATATGTCCATATCTTCCACAACATTCGTACCATATCCTTGTATTGTAATCCCATGGTACTGCTGCATATTATTGGTAAGGATCTGTGTAAGTTCGGTAACCTCTAGAGTTTGCTCGGTGTGCAGACCACATGTAGTTCTTTTGCTTAAGCTAGCACTTCTCAGTACTATGTCCATATCTATTATAGTTTCTACAAAACCCTTTGTATTTTTCCTTCTGATAGTTGTTAATAGACTTTTTCCTACATTGGTTAAATGTGTGACCATATTTATTGCAATTGTAACAATAACCATTGGACTTAGTGACATTTAGTTGCTTACCTTTTCTGATTTGGGACATGTTGGTAGTGTGACCTTGATTTCCATAGTAGTAGAAAATAGGCTTCTTTCTTTTGATGTTATTCATGTTTCTAGCTTGCTTTGATGATTCCCCTCTCTCGGTAGTATGAATTCCTTTCTTGGTAGAGTCTTTTCCTTTGTAACCGAGTCCTGCATCTCTGTTGGGTCTTCTTGTATTCAGCTTCTCATCCAACATCTTTGATTCTTCATAACTCTTCTTCAATGTTTCTTTAGATTTCTTCTCTATTTCAAGTTCATTGGTCAACCTTGATACTTCGAGTTTCAATGCTTGATTTTCATCATTCTTCAGAATTGCTTCATGATGTGCATAACCTAGTTGATCTATCATATTTTGTTGAATCCCAGTCAACCTTATGATTTCATCATTTTTATCAGATACTAAGACTTCAATTTTTTGTTTCTCTCTTTCTATATCTCTTGTTTTATCCTCAACTGTCCTTAATGCATCTAGATTTTCAGTCATTTGTGCACTGAAATGTTCATGTTCTCTTTTCATTGCTTTTAGTTGATCAGCCAATGCTTTGTTCTTTTCTTTCAATACTCCAATCATTTCAACAGTCTCTTCAGATATATTGTTCTCAGATGATGTCTCAATTTGTTCCACTAACTCTTGAGAATCCTACAATTCATCAGATAATCTTCTTCTTACTTTCAGAGATTTTTGCATTTGCCTTTGCATGTTTGCAATTACTTGATTAGCATGATCTAGCTCTTCTTACAGATACACAATCCTTAGAGATTGTTTGTAGCCTTCCATTGATAAGATCTTTCTCTTTAGGTAGTTAAACCCTTTTCCAAGATTCCAACTTTGATACCAATTGTTAAGCCCATTATGGAAAGCTAATATACTAAGAGGGGAGGGGTGAATCAGTACTACAAAACTTTTCTTGAATAATAACTTTACTATTATGCATAAACATAATAGTGTAGTAACATAAAATAAATTTAGAACAAATAGATAACAATCATACATGATTCACTCCATAACACATATATTTTGGTTACGCAGAAACTCTTGGTTAGAGATAAAAATTGTGGTGGCGATGGCACCCACAAATTCACTACTGCAATAATAAAGAGTGCTCGGTTAGAGATACATATTAGCTATTTCTGATAGCTTACCCTTTTAGGAGTAACAAGATCTGTTAGATCTACCTTGCTAAAGTATTTTACAACATTTAATCTGAATGCTACACCTGGTTAGAGGCTTTACAATTTATAGACTTGATTAGAGTCTTTTACCCTATTAAAGGTTTCTCTTACAACTTCACAATATTACAATAAAATTATTACAAATATCTGCAACTTTACATCTGAAATGTTATAGCAGATTCTATGTGCTCAGAATAGATTACCTTGCTTATAGCATACCTCGGTAACCCATATATTAACTCGGTAAACACTTTTGTTTACTCTGTTCTTTGATTGTTCTCTGAAAACCTTCTTGGTGACCTCTGTGTCTCTATAACAGTCTTCTTACACTCATACATACACCCTTAACTCATGCTGTATAAATAGATCTCTTAAGATGGTGATCTACTTCATTGCTTCGATCTTACAAACAAGATTCCTCGAATGAATAACTATACAAAATATTTCACTGGTTAGATTGATCTAAAAATCATACACAATCTTCTAGTACAATTTTCAATGTGATAATAGTTAGATGTGCCTCAATTTTGTAACACGTTTTCATATGCATGTCCAGGTTCAATGTATCTGGCAACACGTTTCACTCAGTGTATATCAACTCGGTGTGTCATCTTTGCTACTCGGTAGCTATAAAAAGATACTCGGTAGACAACTCGGTGTATACTGCGTTCTATGATTGCTTTCTTCTGTAACTGACTAGACTGTGCATACCGACTTCTCTATGTATACTGATTGCATGATTCGGTAGTGTTAACTGACTAGAGTATATAGTATGACTTTGAATATAAAAACTAATGGCAACTTGATAAGTAGTAACAAGTTCATGAATTTCTTCTTTTGAGTTAATAGGATGTACAGCTAGAATTTTTTCAATTTTTCAGTTTCTTGTCTAATTCCATCACTGCTATCCTTTTTGCTTCCAATCTTCTATAAATTTCATTAGGTAAGTCATCCATAGCTTCAATTAGAACCATCTTATATATGTCCAAGTGTAAAATAATACTATTCTCAATGCTCTCCCTGTCATAATCATTAAATGTATTATAGAGTTTGTGTACATTAGCCAAATTGTCATCATCAGTTATTTCATTCAATAAATCATTCAAAGAAGGGGTAACCGGCTGCTATTTCTTCTTTGGTGTTAATTTCTTGGGTGGTCCCCTTACTACCTGTTGTTTCTCTCCCAAAGTCCTTGTTCTCTTAGGTAAAGGAGAGGGTACTGGTGAAGGTTTTCTCTTCCTCCTTTCAACTGTTTTAAATTTTGTTGCCTTCTTACTGTCAATTCTAGAAGATGTGTCAATCGGTGAAATATGTGCCTCTGGTTGAAGTCCTTCAATCTCACTAGCCGATATGCCACTAAGGTTCATGACATTTTCTTTGATTTCCTTTACTTTCTTAGAAGCATCTCTAATGTATTTTTCTCTTTTCATTTTTTTTTCAATAGATCTACATTACTCTCAATAGTCTCAGCACTACCAAAGACCTTTTCTGATGGTTCTCTCAGTGTATCTAGTAAATGCTGGCATATGCACACTCCAATGAGACATTGTATGTGATTGAAGGTTTTGTCATTGATGGTAACCTTGCAATCCTATGGCACCGACAAAAGCATTATACCAACATCAGTAGATCACACTCTACACTGGCACCGACACAAAGAAAAGAAGTATATCATCACAGAGGCTGACAGGATTTTGTTATATTATATTTTGTTTATTATTGTAAAAACTTTGTAAGCCGACTTGGAAAATTGTAAAATGACTCTTATATATAAAAGAGATCATTGTAGACATTTGGTATGAGTGAGGAAGTGTTAAGGAAAAATATTAGGTAGACCTATTATGCGAAATATAGGCTAAGGGTTTATGTTAGAAGCAGAGCAGCAACCGGTACTGGATCAGGCATTATAGATGCTATTGTAAAGAAGTACAAGATATTGGATTTGTATAATCCTCATTGTAAGTAAGTGAGACTTCCCATTGAGCAGTGAGCTCTAGGCAGTTGGCCTTCCTGCATGTGCAGGCCCCTATTGTAAGTAATATTCTCTTATTGGCCAGTGAGTGAATATTGTGGGTTACAAATCCCACTGAGGTTTTTCCCACATCGGGTTTCCTCATTAAAACCTTGTGTTATGGTGTGCTTTTCATGTGGATGTTCTTGATTCTGTTTATTGCATTATTTCTTGTATACCGGTACATTGTTATAATATGTTCTGCATGTTTTAATTCAAGAAATTCTACTCACCGATTAGATACTGATTCACCCCCCGCTCTCAGTATCTGTGGAATTCCTAACAATTGGTATCAGAGCCTAGTCCTCTATTTTTAGAAGCCTAATATCTTGAGGAAGATCCTAACACCGGTAAAGATGGAAAATCTGATGAAGCAACTTGAAGGAGCTCTTTCAGACTATGATTCAGAGAAATTGAAAAATATCAAACTAGAAGATGATTTAAGGGTAGCTCAGGATATCATTCAGGCACTTCAAGAAAATTTTACTGTTGCAAGAAATAAGAGAAGAGAACTTTGTGAAAAATTGCAAAATGAGAATGATGAAAAGGAATCACTTAATGATATGATAAGCAAGTTGAAACAAGAGAACATGACAACAAAGAATGAGATGCAGGATATGACTATGAGATTTTACAAAGAGATTGAGGATAGGAAGAAGAATGAAGAAGAATTGACCAGAAGACTAAGTGATGCAGCAAATGAGAACACAACACTTAGCTATGAAAATGACATATTGAAGATAGATCTGATGCATACTCAGAATGACTCAAATGAACTGATGAGACAAAAAGAAGTCTTAGAAAGAGAACTAGAAACTGCAAATCAACATAAAGAAAAATTCAAGAAAAGCTCAGAGGAACTTGGAACCTTGCTGAAGAATCAAAAACCTAAAGGTGACACTTTTGGAATTGGCTTTGAAGTTGGTGAAAGCTCCGGTACTGCAAATACTCAAGATCACAGCAAACCGTAAGACAACCTAATGCTTATAAATTCAATGGAAAATGCTTTAACTATAATAAGTATGGTCATAGAGAAAATGAATGTAGATCTAGAAATTGACAGAATATCAACAGACCCACCGGTCAATGTTCTAAATGCAACAAAGCTGGTCACAACTCTGAAAATTGTAGAATGAATGTGAGATGTTATGTTTGTGGAAGATTTGGACATTTATCTAATCAATGCAGAACACAAATCGACATAGGTTATGGGAAAGCTATTCAGAAGAATAATGTAACTTGTTATGCATGTAACAAGATTGGGCATATTGCAAAATTCTATAGAAGTAAAGGATCACCAGCAGACAACAAAAGTTCTAGCTTGAAAGGTAAAGAAAAAGTTGAAGAGGTTAAGAAAGAATTCTCAAAACAATGGATTAGAAAAGCTGATCTAAATATTGGGAATACTCCTCCACTGGTAGAACAAGTCAATGCTTCACCGGTAGGATAGAGTGATGCTTCACCGATAGGACAGAGTAGTGCTCCACCAACAAGAAGTTCTTCATCTAATTGAACAAAGTTTCCTTGAGGGTTTGGCAATCTAATGACACGTGCTATTATTCCCTCGGTTAGAGATAAGAAGTTGGAAATTGCTTTTTACCACCAGACAATGTTAAGTGAATACTTAACCAACATGCATTTAATGTGGTAGATGGCAAAAAGACACAATAAAATTGAGGTTTTCGCTCCATTTCATTTCATCAAGATTTCAAACTTACGAAGAGCGTGAAGATTCTGAGCTAAGGCATTTCGAGCAAGAGGCAAGAACACTCCAAGCATTCATCCATCCTAAAGGCAGCAAAAGGTATTTTATTATGGCATCCACCTCTACAATTGAATATATAGCAAAACATACTATTGTCGAAGTGATAAAAAGACCTAGGCCCGTATTTCAGTTAGTTCTTGAGGTAGCAAAGAAAGATGATAACTTAGGTGCTTTTTCTCAAATTCCTAAGGGAGTTGTCTATGTTGAAGACCCTAGAATGTACATCCACTGCAACATTGAGGAACTAGGAGATGAAGAGATTAAAACCATGTTTAAAACTGTGATATGTGATAAAACAGACAACGTAAAAGATGAACACAAGATCATTGAAACCCTAGGATTTACAGAGATCCTTACAATTCCTGAATTCCCCAAGGATGTGATTAGGATAGTCTTAAGCAACGTACATGGTGAATTTTTCTAGTTAGATACAATCCAAAAAATCACTAAGGAAGTTGTGAAAGCTATCATAGGGTTACCAACCACCAGTAAAAGGCCAGATAAAACCAAAAAGGTATCCAATGACCTAGTTACAAACCTAACTGGTGCAACATTTGACAAAAGGTTCCTAAGAGTTAATGATGTAACAGACATTAATGTGAGATTTGTCAGCATGATATTAGGGTATAAAGCTACTCATGCAAATAGACTCAATTCAGTTTCAATTTTATGCATTAAGAGTGCTTATGATATGGTCATAGATAATGCAAAGATTGATATATGTGAGTGGTTAAAGGATGAATTAATTGACAACCTTGGAAAGATTAAGAAGGACAAGAAAGGAGCTTTCAGGTTTGGAAATCTATTAGTATGTCTGATGCTACATATAACCAAACAGGTTCCTAGTATAGGCTACAAAGAACTTGGATATGATATACCGGTAGGTAAACAATTAACAGAACTATTCAATAACATGGGAGAAGACAAGGAAAACAATATTCATGACTTCTTTCAAGCATTAAAGGCCAAAATGAAGAAAAGAATTAGGTTATCACAAAAGATTGTTGACAAATACAAAGATGAAATATGCTTTGTAATCAAGAAGGATGAAATCTGGATGGAAGCAATCATCCCTAGGACAGTTTGGGTAACCGAGATGGGCTATGAAACAGATGATCATATAATTGAAACATATGCTAAAGCACTTCTAGAAGCCCCTAGAGAACCTAAGGAAGAAATATTTGGTAGTCTAGAAACTATTGAAAGCCAAATACAATCAAAGAAAAGAGTGAAAAAGGTTGAGGTAGTTGTAAGGAAAGGTTCCAGACAAGAAAAGGCCATTAAATAAGATGTGTTGAAGACAGCAGGTATAATAGAAGATGAGTTAGCAGCTCCACAACCTGAAACTCACCTATCACCGGTAGGTACTTCTTCGGGGAGTGACATGCCTGCAACTTTCAAAAGAGTTGTAAGGAAAAGAGATCCCTCACCGGCAACTACACCCTCACCCAGGAGGACAAGACAAAAACAACAAGAAGGTTGATCTCTGGTAAGAAAGGTTACACCAAAGAAGAAGAAACTGACACCCAAAAAGAAGAAGAGGACAAACAAAAACTTGACCCCTCTTGATATACTGTTGAATGAAATTATAGAGGAAGGTAAATTGAAAAATATAGAGAAAATATATGACACTTTAACAGCTGATGAAAAAGAACAAGATGAAAATAGTGTTATATGGACATGTATAAGAAGTTTTTGATGGAAGTAGTCAATGAAATTCCAGATGAACTATTTAAGAGACTAGAAGCAAGAAGACAAGCAGTAATAGAACTGGACAAGAAAATAAAGATTGAAAAGCTACTTGCTATATATTTGGTAAACTTACCCAAAGAAATTGATGACCTAATTTCTCAAGCCAACTGGTCAGTATTTTCTACTGCACACCGACACATTAATTTAATGGTTGGAAGAGTTAATGAGGTGACTAAGGAAACAGAAAATGGATGGGATATATTCCTAGTTGAAAAAGAAAAACAAGAAGAATACAGGAACCCCAAACCCATAAAAGTTTATCAGAAAGATAGAGACAAGGGTAAAGGTAAAGTTAGTGGACCACCTAGTATCAAGGTTAGAGACAACTTACCCCCACCTCCTTTGATTACTCCATTGGTAAAAACAACAGCTACAGAAGATCAACTGGCAGCTGAGAGTATGGATGTAGAGGATGGTAATCCTAATCCTAAAGTCTTATATACTGTGGATGTTGATACTCAAAAGATCAACATAGTGGTAGACAAAGATACAACTGATAAGACTGACATGGCTAGTGAGCCTCCAGAAGTTGAGCAAACTGAAAGCACACAGGAGAAACCGACAAAAGACAAAGAGAAAAAGGCTCCGGAACAAGAACAATAGCAACAGGAATAGGAACATAAGGAAACAGTGCCACTGGCAACTGGAGAAATAGAAAAACCATTGCTTAAAGAAATGTAGACACAAACAAACCTACCAGAGGTCAATACAAGCTTGGTTACTTCCACTGGCGATACTCAGAATGTTGGTTCATCATCAGGCTACAAATCAACTAATGTGACTAAGGTACTATTAGATTCAATCAAAAAGATAACAGACTGCAGCTCACAAGCTTATAAGGCAATTGATGATACCATACCAATTTTGAAGGTAATTTCTCCTAACTATAATATAGACAATAAAGATTCTTTAGGACAACTTGATACACTGTGTAAATATATCACAGAAAACATTGAGAAAATAAAGGAAGAGTCATTGAAGGATAAAGTAGAAATTGAAAAGCAGAAATTCTTTGATGAGCAAATAAAGAAGTGTAACATAAATTTTGACACACTTCTACCAGAAATGTGTAATTTATTGAAAGAGTACAAAACTCTGTACAAAGACACCTATAAGAAATTTTTTTTTACTATAGATATAGACAAAAAGATGAGCAAGGTACAGGATGAGATCAATAAACTTGCAGATAATTTTGTTAACTCACCTGATACACTATTAGTTTTTGAGGAGAAGATAAAATTTTTTGAAGAAGATTTACTTAAATTGGAAAGAGAGAGAGAAAGAATAGTGAATAAGGCAAAACATTTGAGATTAAAACTAAGTCCAAGATTGGACTATCTAGCATCACTACGGAAGGAAGTATCTGACACACTAATACAGGGACAGAAAACATCGGCAGAGCATTTGTAGCATCTCACTGGTACAATGAAGAGAATAGAGACATCAATAAAGGATAGCAAGAAGTTTATGGATAGTATAAACTTGATTTTGGGAGATCTTTTTCAAATTGTAACCACCCAGTTACAAGGTTGAAACTACAAACTCTACTGACATCTTGAAAACCTTTGTCATTGATGCCAAAGGGGGAGTAGTGGGATGAGAAAATTCAATATCACAGGAATCATTTTCTTAGGGGGAGCACACACATTTTTGGTAACATTTTTTCACATTTTTGGATACATTTTTGAAATTTATCATGAGTGTTGCCATCAATGCCAAAGGGGGAGATTGTTGGCATATGCACACTCCAATGAGACATTGTATGTGATTGAAGGTTTTGTCATTGATGGCAACCTTGCAATCCTATGGCACCGGCAAAAGCATTATACCGGCATCAGTAGATCACACTCTACACCGGCACCGACACAAAAAAAAGAAGTATACCGACATAAAGGCCGATAGGATTTTGTTATATTATATTTTGTTTATTATTGTAAAAAATTTGTAAGCTATCTTGGCAAATTGTAAAATGACTCTTATATATAAAAGAGATCATTGTAGACATTTGGTATGAGTGAGGAAGTGTTAAGGAAAAATATTAGGCAGACCTATTATGTGAAATATAGGCTAAGGGTTTATGTAAGAAGCAGAGCAGCAACCGGTACTGGATCAGGCGTTATAGATGCTATTGTAAAACAGTACAAGATATTGGATTTGTATAATCCTCATTGTAAGTCAGTGAGACTTCCCATTGAGCAATGAGCTCTAGGCAGTTGGCCTTCCTGCATGTGCAGGCCCCTATTGTAAGTAATATTCTCTTATTGGCTAGTGAGTGAATATTGTGGGTCACAAATCCCACCGAGGTTTTTCCCACACCGGGTTTCCTCATTAAAACCTTGTGTTATGGTGTGCTTTTCATGTGGATGTTCTTGATTCTATTTATTGCATTATTTCTTATATACCGATACACTGTTATAATATGTTATGCATGTTTTAATTCAAGAAATTCTACTCACCAGTTAGATACTGATTCACCCCCCCTCTCAGTATCTGTGGGATTCCTAACAATAAATATTTGGCATATGTCTCCAGAATAGTAAGATCTACTTTATATCCCATCTCGGTGACCCAAATAGTCCTAGGGAGTACTGCATCCATCCATGTCTCAACTCTTTTGATGATAAAACAAATTTCTTTGTCATATTTATCTACTACACTCTGTGGTAACCTTTCTCTAGCTCTCATCTTATCTTGGAAAGTTTTAAAGTAATTTGTTATGTTGTTGTCTCTAGTAGTTCCCATGCTGGTAAAAGCTTCCTGTAGTTGTTTTCCTATTAGTATATCATAACCAAATTCTTTGGGTCCTATACCAAGGATCTCTTTAGCAAATTACATCATCAAACATACCAACAAATTTCCAAAATGGAATGTGCCTTTCTTGTCTCCCTTAAGTTGTCAATAAGCTCATCTTTTCACCATTCACACACATCTACCATTGCATTGGTTTTTACCATCTCATAAGCACTATGTATGTAGAGACTAGAAATAGAATTTAGCCTGTTAGCATGTGTGGCCTTGTATCCTAGCACCATACTTACAAATCTCACATTGATGTCCTTAATATCATTTACTCTAAGTGATCTATTGTCAGATGTTGCTCAGGTTAGGCTTATCACTTTGTAGTTGGGAATCTTCTTTGTCTTATCAGGTCTACTACCGGTTGAGGGTAAACCAGTAACTACCCTAATTTCTTGTCGGGTTATCTTGCAAATAGAATCCAACCATAAGAATTCTCCATGTTCTCTACTCAATAAAATTCTTACCACTTCCTCTAGAAATTGAGGGATATTCAGTATCTCCACAAAACCTAAAGTTTCCACAATCTTGTGTTCGGGTTTAACAGTACCATGTTCATCACAAATGACCTTATTAAACATTTTCATTAATTCCTCAGAACCTAGTTCTTCTATATTACAATGTATATAAATCCCAGGGTCTTCTGCAAATAGTACACCTTTACGAATTTTCAAAAAAAGCCCCTACTGAGTCATCTTGCTTTGCAATTTCAAGAATTATCTTAAACATGAGCCTAGGGTGTTTCACATTTTCCACAATGGTAGGGTTCAGAATAAATTTGGGAACAGAAGAAGAGGCCATTGAAAAATACCTTTTACTGCCTAAAAATATTCTGAATGTCTGAAGAAATCACTTTGCACCTCTATCTTCAATGCCTTCGCTCAGTTTTCATGCTCTCTGATAATTTCAATGTTTAGTGACTCGAAAATAAAGGAAATCAGCTGATTTGTAATGACATTTCTTCCACCAACCACATTAAATGCTTGTCGATTAAGTGAAAACTTAACATATCTGCCGGTAAAGAAGAAATCTATCTTCTTACCATCAACCGAGGGTAATCTGCATGATTTTCAACTTGCTGCAATACCCCCAAAGGGTTACTTCTCAGTCCGATGAAGAATCTTCTGCCGGTGGAGGATAACTCTATTCTATTAGTATAGAGATAGTTTCATCAACTTTCTGATCTCTCTTCTTAATCTTTTTCTTTAAAAATTCTTGCTTTACCTTATCTACCTTTTCTTTGCCTTTCAAACTAGATCCTTTATTGTTTGCCGGTGAAGTCTTGCTTCTACAAAATTTAGCAATATGTCCAATCTTGTTACAAGCATAACAAGTTCCATTATTCCTCTGAATAGCCTTTCCATATCCTACACCAGTTTGTGTTCAGCATTGATTAGATAAATGTCCATATCTTCCACAAGCATAACATTTCACATTCATTCTACAATTTTTTGAATTATGACTTACTTTGTTGCATTTGGAACATTGACCAGTGAGTGCATTAATATTCTGATTATTCCTAAATCTACATTTATTTTCTCTATGACCATTGTTGTCACTCAAATTACACCCGTAGTGCACAAGCTGAAAGCTCAAGCAACTTGGTGACACATGGGATAATTCTCAGGCTTGTGGATTGCCTATAGTGAGAATTAACCTCTAGATGAAGGGTTGGTTCCCTGTGACTAACTCTAAATCTTTACCGAGAAAAGGGATAGGAAAACTTAAAATGAAACTAGAAAGAAATTGCAAATGCTAAATGAAGGTGAAGCATCAATAAGATATCTCAAAATGACAGAGATACAATCCTAAAAACACCAATCTGCACAAATAGACTTCTGGTTCATAAAACTGCATATGAGCTACAAGAATGTATTCTCTGCTAAAACCAACCAAAGAATCATCAACAACTAGTGAAGAAAGATAAAAAAATTTCACTTTATACAAAAATCTTCCAAAAGGTAGAGGAAAGATAACTCCAAAATGACTGAAGATGAACTCCTACTGAAAATATCTCCTCTAAAAACTGATCCTCTCGTAGAAATAAAAAGCCACCAAAAAAGCTCAAAATCATGAGAAAAACTCAAGCAATTTAGTTCAAACTCTTAGTCAACTAAAATTTGACCCATATGGTGCTCAAATTCAATCCTTATCACCTCAAGATCATGAGAAAGACTCATGCAAACTTGCTCTGAGCTGGGTAACTGGACCTCAAACTACCTGATGGCTTTTCTTCTCATTTTGAATGGATCCATGGATGATACTTTGCTTGTCACCACTTTCGGCTTCTGACTATAACTAGCATTGCTTTCTTCATTAGGTCATCAGGTTAGCACTGAAAACCTATTCCGATGGTAGATGATACACTCCATTTCACCTACTTTTCTATCGGGCTGACCACATGTCACATCCTAGTGGGTTCTGGGGTTCCTGCCTTGCCATCTTAGCACAGGCTGGACTCATTGCCGAAATGAAGCTCTTTCGTCTGATCAAAATTAATCTACATTCTTTATTTCTTCCTCTAAATTGCTTCCTTAGTGGGCCCCACTACTTGGTCACAAGTTGTGGTGAATAAACACCGTGCATCTTCATCATGCGGTATAGTGACCACCACTAGATCTTCAAGAACCTTCTTTCTTTTTACCTCTACTTTCTCTCTTCATCCTAGGGCCACGGGAACAAGTGATGATAATGAACTTTAGACCATTGAACCACTTTGAACCAGTGAACTTTGAACTGGTGAACTTTGAACCGATGAACTTTGAATCGATGAACTTTGAACTGATGAAAGTTCAAGTTCAAAGTGGACTTAAAAAATATATACACTTGCTCGTCTATAGCCTTTTGCCACATGTCAGCCTCTGATTTGCTCATGGGTACTCTTTGTCTACCATCTGGACCTGCCACTACACCTAGACCCGTCTTGCCGCTAAGTCACAGCGATAACTAGGCATGCAACTTTTCCTTGCACCTTAGCGACAACTGTTGGATCTTTTGGATTTGCATGATCTTTAGCCTCTCTGAGTACTTTCTCTTATGTCATGGTGTCGCCACGTATCAACCATTGGTTTTCTCATGGGTCCACCTTGTCTTGCCACTTGGACCTACCACTGGACTTGGTCTCCCGTGATTCCTCATCTACTCTCTATCCTATGGTACATCCTCATTTGCTTTTACCCCACCTGGATGACCATCTCAAATGCCACGTCATCAATCACCAAGTCATAGGGAATAACTATCGAGCACCTTCATCATGATGTATAGCGATGACTGTTGATCTGCCCTCAAACTGCTTGATCTTTAACACCTTAGTCACTCACCTTTTCTGCACGTGATTTGTCGCCAAGTCATGGAGATAACTGGTGAGCTTCTTTCTATAGTGGTATAGTGACTACCATCAAATCTCTGGCATCACCATTGATCTTTCTTCAACTTGCTCAACCTTTAACCCTGATTGATCTCCTCTCTTGTGCCACGTGTCAACATGTGCCACCCCCTGATTGGTTCTAGAGATTCACCTGGGCACTACTTGTCTGTCAGGCCTACCATGCGACTTGTTCTATCAGATTTCTTTCTTTTGGCCAAACTACTCTCTCAGCGAGCCGTTTACCAGTCTCATCAAACCTATAGTTTCATCGATATCTTTATTTTGGCGGGACTACTTCTGATTTCTTTGATATACCCTATGTCGATGGTACTAAGCCTTCCGTGAAACCTTTTCGGGATGCATCACGGCCAATGTCTGCTCGATGTCATCCATCTATGCCATGTCACTAGCCACTGGACTGACACTTGTCTACCATGTATCTTTGGTCTTATACCCTCTTCTCTGCCACATCATCAGTCACCAAGTCGTGATGATATCCAACGAGCATCTAACCATTGCGACATAGCGAGAGCCATTGGATCACCGCGATCTGCATCCGATCTTTTTGACTTGCTCGATCTTTAACCTCTTCCCACTAGCCGGTCACAAAATTAAGATGCCTTGAGATGCGTGTTCATGTGGGGTCCACTGGGCGACGAGACACTTCTTTTCAAAAGCTCATAAGCTTTGACACTATTGTTATATGTGACTTTAGCTTTAAATACAAAAAAGTTCCTCTCCACGACCAATGTGGGATAAATGTTCTTCCTGCCTGGCAACTGAAAATGCTTGGAAGTTCTCTATCCTTTTAAAACCCTCTTTGGTGCCCAAGTAAAAGTTTTACAAAGGCCGATTGCATTTGCTCTGAACTTCTTTTGGCATTTCATCAACTATGCAAGGGATTCAACGATACACTTGCCAAAATGAATTTTCTTGAAGGTTTTAATAGGCCACGCTATTTCATCTGCAATGGAGCATATATATCTCTATGGTCTACAGCATGTTGAGCTCAACCCTCGTGGGAGCCACATTTTAACCCAAATGCTATCTTATTTTCCTTTATCTACACATGAAGCAAACAAGTTAGACAAAAACAATGCATTTCTCCCTGGTTCATGATTTGATCTTTTCAAAATGAATGAATGTCGGGCTTCATTAGGGCACTAAAATTGGCATGTGCAAAATTTGGTAACATTTTTGGCTACTTCTGTGGAGTGTTTTCTTGCTAAACACTATAGACTAGTCATGGCTTATCCATTGGGCTTATCGAGTCATTTCAGCCCTCTCTCCAAATGGAACTTCTTCAATTTTGTAAACCCTCTTCTGTAGCTCAACATTTCATAGCAAAACAACAACAAAATAAACCGAAAAACAAAGCTTCATAACTTTGTTTAAGATAGAGTCAGAGAACATGTGCATCCTGTGCACTTATGGAAAACTCAACTGAAATTGAAAATTCAACTGCGATGTTCTTTAAAGAACTTTATTCAATTGAAACTACTACAACTCTGCTTATAGTTGGGCCTGACAAACTGCTGAAATGAAAAACTGAAACTGAAAAACTACTCTAGCCTACCCTAACAAATAGTGAACCCTAGTTATACAAAACCATTCACTGATTTTGAGAAATAACATCCTTTTCTTCCTATCTTAGGATGTTTCAAAAGCTTATGAGCAACTAAGAAGAAATATAGTATGAAGAGGTGCCTCACATAATGCTGTAAGACTATTGTAAGTATGAAAATAACGTGGCCTACCTCTTTTGTTTTCTCATATATACCGCTATCTGTGAGGTTATAGGTAAGATAGTAACCTTTTATTGAAGCTTCATTTTTAGGCATAAGCTCATCTTGTATTGTATTTTTGGCCTCCAATCTTGAATCTTATAGGACAACCCCTTGTGTGAACAAATCTTGGGCTCTCCTTGCTGGTTTCTACTCTATCAACTATCTCCTGAACCATAATTGTTTCCTCCACCTAAGTATGTTGATCAAAATTGTTTCTTTCCAAAGGTACCAAGTTATTAGCAAGATTAGAACAAAAATCTTCAATGATGCTTGAGAAAATACTCACCTCTCAGTTAATTTCACTATGCTGAGTATTGTTTACTGCACTTTGCTGATTGCTTTCAAGGATTTTATCATGGAAATCCATGTCTTGTTGTTTTTCTTGCTCTATCTGAACCAAATTTTCATCTAGATCAACCTCCTGAACCTGCTCAACAACATTGTCCTCTATTTCATGCTCATGAATCAACACTTTGTGACTATCATGTGCATTCTCTTGTTGATCACAACCTTGTCGTTCCAACTAAATGTCTTTAGAAAAAGACCCCTTATTATCTAAATCTGAAACAAAAACCTCTAGATCATCCCAAAACGAGTCCCCTTAATCATAATTTTCATTTTTCTCTAAGTTGGGACTACCTACTACCTTGTTGTAGCTCTCTTGTGTGATCAAAACAACAATGTTTTGAACCTCTTCTTGTTGTGGTGAAGTTGGTATGACTGCAATCTGAAGTTAATTTTCCTCATCTTCCACAAAAAGTGGCAGCTCCAAACAAATTAGTTAGAACTTGACAATTATCAACCTTTTCTGGATTTTGAACCTGCAGTTCTTTATTTATAACCACTTCTTTTTGCTGTAACAAATCTAACCTATCATCTTGAATATCGTAAGTATGCATCTTAATAGGTGAGAGATCTAATTTATTTTCACTAAGTACCTCTTTTTCTTGATCTTCAACTTGAATATCTTGAGAAACTAAGATATCAATGGGTTCTTCAGGAATGAATTGTTGAGGCTCTTGAACTAAAAGAGGTTGTCTAAAATTTGGGAGTACAAATATGTGAGACTCTTCTTTAATAGGTTGATTCATGATGGGATCTTCTTGAATGATCTTTTTATAGCGATGTACTTGTTCAATAATAGGTTCTTAAAATGATTGAGGACTCCTAAAACTTGGAATTTTGAATTTGGGAGATTTAGGAGACTCACCTTGTTTAAAGCTTGGAATTTTGATCTCAGAAGATTTTTCCTTCTCCTTTTCAGTGATTCATTGCTTAATATTTTCCTAAAACTATCTTTTTAGCATTTCATGTTGTTGATCCTGGTCCTGGTAAGCCAACTCTTCCAACTCTTTCTTTTCACCTTGCTTTTTTGGTGGATAAACAATTTGTCGTAACCGGTATTCCTCCTTAGCTAAATTTAATGGATTAATTTGTGGGCTGACCTGAGATGCAAGGGGCTAATTGGGTTTTTAACTCTTGTACCTTGGCAGACAACATGCTCATAATATTTTCTCTTGCAACAAATTCTTCCTTGATAGCAGTATTAGTATTGTTTACCCTATCAACAAATCCTCAAATGCCTTTGTTACCTCTTCTTCCAACATTTTCATTTCCTCATCTTTAACAGCAAGTTGTTCCTCTTTAGCAGCAACCTCATTTGCAAAATTTTCTTCATAATATATCTTTTGTGCCTCCAACTCTTTCTCATAATGATAAGCTTGATCAGTCAGCTCTTTTTTCTGCAACTCATGTTGGTTTTGTACCATGCATTTTATCTCTCTAAGCTCTAAACTATATCAATTTGCATCAATATAACCTTCTTGAGGTTGATTGTAAGCTGGATTAGGCTTCCATGTGGACTGAGTTGTGGTGGGTGGGCGATAAGAAGGATAAACCTATTGATTATTAGCAGTAATATGGCTATTTAGATTAAAACTAGCATTATGGCTATTTGGGTATGGTTAATAAGAAGGTGTAGGAGAAATACCTTCATAATAGGGTGGTGGCTAATGATATTGTCCCTAAAAATTAGACATATTTTCTAATTTAAATAGCCAGAATTCAGAATACAAAACTTTTTTAAAACATACCAGCACTTGAACTACTGAAACCAGCAACTTGGTGACACATGGGATAATTTTCAAACATGTGGGTTGCCTATAGTGAGAATTAACCTCCAGATGAAGGGCTGGTAACCTGTTAATAACTCTAAATCTTTACCAAGAAAAGGGATAGGAAAACTTAAAATGAAACTAGATAGAAATTGCAAATTCTAAATGAAGGTGAAGCATCAATAAGATATCTCAAAATGACAGAGATACAATCCTAAAAACACCAATCTGCACAAATAGACTTTTGGTTCATAAAACTACATATGAGCTATAAGAATGTATTCTCTACTAAAACCAAGTATAGAATCATCAAGAACTAGTGAAGAAAGATAAAAAAATTTCACTTTATACAAAAACCTTCCAAAAGGTAGAGGAAAGATAACTCTAGAATGACTAAAGATGAACTCCCACTGAAAATATCTCCTCTGAAAACTGATCCTCTTGTAGAAATAAAAAGCCACCAAAAAGGCTCAAAATCATGAGGAAAACCCATGGAATTTAGTTCAAACTCTTAGTCAACTAAAAGTTGACCCATATGGCGCTCAAAATCAATCCTTATCACCTCAAGATCACAAGAAAGACTCATGCAGACTTGCTTTGAGTTGGGTAACCAAACCTCAAACTACCTGATGGCTTTTCTTCTCATTTCGCATGGATCCCTGGATGATACTTTGCCTACCACCACTTTCAGCTTTTGACTATAACTAGCATTGCTTTCTTCACCGGGTCATCGGGTTAGAACTGAAACACTTATTTCGATGACCGATGATACACTCCATTTCACCTGATTTTCTATCGAGTCAACCACGTGTCACATCCTAGTTGGTTTTGGGGTTCCTTCCCTACCATCTTAGCACAACCTAGACTCACTGTCAGAATGAAGCTCTTCCATCTAATCAACCTTAATCTACATTCTTTATTTCTTCCTTTTAATTGCTTCCTTATCATGCCCCACTACTTGGTTGCCAAGTCGCAACAAATAAACACCACACATCTTCATCATGCGGTATAACGACCACTGCTAGATCTTCAAGAACCTGCTTGCTTTTTACCTATGCTTCCTCTCTTCATCCTGGGCCTACGGGAATGAGCCACAATAATGAACTTTGGACCATTTAACCACTTTGAACCGATGAAAGTTCAAGTTCAAAGTGGACTTAAAAAATATATACATCTGCTCATCTATAGCCTTTTTCCATGTGTCAGCCTTTAATTTTCTCGCAGGTCCACTTTGTCTACCATCTGGACCTGGACCCATCTTGCCGCTAAGTCACGATGATAACTGGGCATGCAAATTTTCCTTTCACCTTAGCGACAACTATCAAATCTTTTGGATTTGTATGATCTTTAGCTTCTCTGAGAACTTTCTCTTATGCCATAGTGTCGTCACATGTCAACCAGTGGTTCGCTCATTGGTCTACCTTGTCTCGCCACTTGGACCTGCCACTAAACTTGGTCTACCTTGATTCCTCATCTACTCTCTATCTTGTAGCGCATCCTCATTTTCTCTTAGCCCACCTAGATGACCATCTCAAATGCCATGTCATCAGTCGCCAAGTCACAGCGAATAACTATTGAGCACCTTCATCATGTGGTATAGCGACGGTCGTTGATCTTCCCTTAAACTGCTTGATCTTTAACACCTTAGCCACTCACCTTTTCCATATGTGCTTTATCACCAAGTCACAGAGATAACTGGAGAGCTTCTTTCTATAGTGGTATAGCTACTGCCATTAGATCTCTTGCATCACCAATGATCTATCTTCAACTTTCTTGACCTTTAACCCCTACTGATCTTCTCTCTTGCGCCACATGTCAATATGTGTCACCCCCTAATTGGCTCCGGAGATCCACTTGGGAACCACTTGTCAGTCGGGCCTACCATGCATCTTGTTCTATCAGATCTCTTTCTTTTGGCAAAACTACTCTCTTGGCGAGTCATTTACCAGTCTCATTGAACCTACAGTTTCATCGATATCTTTATTTCGGCGGGACTACTTCTGATTTCTTCGATATACCCTATGTCGATGGAACTAAGCCTTCGATGAAACCTTTTCAGGACTCATCGTGGCCAAGGTCTACTCAATGTTTTCCATCTGTTCCATGTCACTAGCCACTAGACTGACACATGTCTGCCATGTATCTTTGGTCTTATACCCTTTGCTCCGCCACGTCATCAGTCACCAAGTCGCAATGATATCTAGTGAGCATCTAACCATCATGACATAGCAACAGTCATTGGATCACTACAATCTATGTCTAATATTTCTAACTTGCTCGATCTTTAACCTCTTCTTGCCAATCGATCACAAAATTAAGACACCTTGAGATGCACACACATGCGGGGTCCACTAGGTGACGAGACACTTCTTGTCAAAAGCTCGTAAGCTTTGACACTATAGTTATATGTGACTTTATCTTTAAATACAAAAATGCTCCTCCCCGCGACCAATGTGGGATAAATGTTCTTCCTGCCTGGTGACTAATAACACTTGGAAGTTCTCTAGCCTTTTAAAACCCTCTTTGGTGCCCAAGTAAAAACTTTACACAGGCCAATTGCATTTGCTTTGAACTTCTTTTGGCCTTTCATCAGCTACGTAGGGGATTCAACGATACACTTGCCAACATGAATTTCCTTGAAGGTTTTAATATGCCACACTATTTCATCTGAAATGGAGCATAAATATCTCTGTGGTCTACAACATGCTTAGCTCAACCCTCATGGGAGCCACATTGTAACCTACATGTTATCTTACTTTCTTGTATCTGCACATGAAGCAAACAAGCTAGAAAAAAATAGTGCATTTCTCCCTTGTTCATGATTTGATCTTTTCAAAATGAATGAATGCAAGGCTTCATTAGGGCACTAAATTTGGCATGTGCAAAATTTGGTAGCAACCATATTTGTTGCAATTGAAACATTTGCCACTAAACTTATAAGCATTAGGTTGTCTTACCGGTTTGTTATGATCTAGATTGTTTGCAGTATCGGAACTTTCTCCAGCTTCAAATCCAAGTCCATTAGTATCTCCATTAGGTTTTTGACTTTTTAGCATGTCATCAAGCTCCTCCAAAATTTTCTTGAATTTGTCTTTGTGTTTATTTGTAGTAGCCAACTCCTTTTCTAGAATTCCCATTTGTCTCATAAGCTCAGTTTTATCATGTTGCATGTGAATCATTTTTGTCTTCAACATATCATTTTCATGACTAAGTCTTAGATTTTTGTTTCCAGCATCATTAAGTCTCCTAGTCAAGTCTTCTTCATTCTTCTTCCTATCTTCAATATCTTTACATAACCCCATAGTCATATCTTGCATTTCATTCTTCATATTACTATTTTCTTGTCTCAATTTGTTTGCAATTTCTCTAAGAGTTTCTTGTTCATCATCATCTTTCTGCATCTTCTCATGAATTTCTTTAATTTTATTTTGTGCTATAGAAAAGTTCTCTTGAAGTCCTTTAATGAATTCTTGTGCAGTCCTTAGATCATCTTCAAGTTTGATATTCTTCAATTTCTCTGCATCATAATCTACAAGAGCTCCTTCCAACTATTTTCTTAAGTTCTCCATCTATACCGGTGTCAGAATCTTCCTCAAGCTGTTAGGCTTTTGAAAATAGAGGACCAGACTCTGATACCAATTGTTAGAATCAATGATAGTCCCAAAGACACTGAGAGGAGGGGTGAATCATTGTCTAACCGGTTAACAGAATATTTTTACTTGTTAAGAACTTTGCATCCCAAGGTAGTGTATCGGTAAATAAGAATTAATGCAACAAATAAGAATAATAGAGACAACAAAGAGAACACACCATAGCACAAGATATTTAATGAGGAAACCTGGTGTGGGAAAAACCTTGGTGGGATTTGTGACCTACCATATTCACTCACTGGCCAATGAATAAATATTACTTACATGAGGGGCTTGCACATGTAGGAAGGCTAGCAGCCTAGAGCTCACTGCTCAACGACAAAATAGAAGTCTCACTGACTTACAAAATGGATTATCAAAATCCAATACAATGTACTACTTCAAATCAGTATTAGCTATGCTAGGTTCAGTACCGGTTTAAGCTCAATCCATAACTAAAACCTTCACTGTCAACTATATCACCTTATACTAAATTACCTTATACTTCTCATCTTTTCTCTACATAAAAAGACCTATAAGATCTCATACATATATATGAGTCTTTTACAATATGCCACGTTGGCTTTTACAAGAGATAATTACATTATAAAACAATAAATAAAAACTTTATTCCATGTTGGCTTGAGTGTTGGTATGCATTGTTGTTGTTGCCGGTGAAGTGCTTGCCGGTGTATGTAGAAGTCTATTGTCGGTGCCAGTAACTGTTGGTGGGTTTCTAGATGATTGCTAGTTGGTTTCCATCAATGACAACATCAGTTATTCTCATAAGAGTGTAGAATGCAAACACTTGAAGGAACTATTGAAGAAATTTTGGTATGGAAAACTCTAAACAGGTAAGTACTCCTATGACTACAACTGATAAATTGACATTGAAGGATGATTCAACTACTGTTAATTTGACAAGATACAAATCTATGGTTGGAGGTTTACTATATTTGACACAAACAAGACCTGATATAATGAATGCAGTATGTATTGTTTCAAGATTTCAAAGTAATCCTAGAGAAAATCATGAATCAGTAGTGAAAAGGATTTTCTGGTATCTACAAGGCACAACAAATCTTGGTTTATGGTATCCTAAAGTGTTAGTAAGATGAGAGGGGGGGGTGAATCATATAAACTCACAATCCAATATGTTTCATAGATTCAACCTCGGTAGCCTTTGCCTCAATATGCAACCTAGACTATAAATCATTCAAACTCATAAACTGACAAACTTAAAACATCACAACACATTTAACACCAGATTTAACGTGGAAACCCAAATAGGGAAAAACCACTATGAGATTTTGGACCCACTAAGAAATATACCCTTCTAGAGTATGCTTGGTTAAAAGAAAATCCTGTTAAAGATTACATACACATTGCTAGATGTGACCCGGTTAAGGGATTTCCCTCAGATCTGTAAGAATCTTCACTTTGTTAGAAGTGACCTTGTCAAAGGATTTCAAACACTCATTCAAAATGTTACCTTGCTAGAGGATTTACAAATAAGACTGTTAGGTTCACTCGGTTAAGAGATTTTCTATCACTTACAAAATAAAATAACAGTAATAAAATATATCTGCAACTTCACATCTGAAATGCTAAAGTAGACTCCATGTGCTCAAAATAGTCTTGTCATAAGACTTATCTTGCTCCTTGCTGGGCTTCTCAATCTATTCTTCAATCAGATCTTCAATCTTCTGTGCTCGGTGATCACTACAGCAGCATCACTATTCTTCTATTTTCTCGCATCCATTGTTCATCAACAACTCCTTATTTATAAACAATTCCTAACTGCTTAATCTCCTTGATCACATTTCCCATGATCAATCTTAGCCATCAGATCATCATACTTGACTAGGTTCATTGAATCCTTCGATCTGAAAAATGTTTTATCTTGCCTTGGAACTTGTATTCCTTCCTTGGTACTTGTGCTAGGCTATGATCGTTTAATCTGCATTGTAGATCTAACTGTTGTATTTTCATTGTCGTAGATTCTCAACAAGCTTCTTGCACGACATACCAATCATCTATATATCTCCAGTTCATTGGCATCCTTCATTTAATAATGCTTTTATTCATCCAATGCGTTCTATTACTACTCGGTTGTTACTCGATTAATATTGAACTTCACTCAATAGACATTTTGCCTTCTTTAGCTGATATCGATAACCTTGGGGTTTACCGACTAGCTTCATTGCTTGGTAACATAGAATAGTATTAAATCTATATTCATCTACTGAATGAAATCTTTTCCTATTCATATCCAGTCAATGAGTACACATATATAGGATATCAAAACAATCAAAACAACAAAATCTCATCACTGTCTAACTCAATAATAGTTGCCCATTTGAATAACTTATTATTCCCCTTCATTTTTACATTCATCCTGTGTCACTTACTGACATCTTTGTACTCATCAAAACATACTTCTTAAGATATGGCAACATCATACTGAATCAGAAAATCAATTGCTTGACATCAATGACAAAATAATATTATTAAGACAGTAATTATCCTTTATCAGTTATATCAATAATCTCCAACAACCTTCTCAATATCCTTATACCAACAAACTTATTGAATTTCCAACAATCTCCCCCTTTGGCATTCATGGCAATACCAAATTTAATGGCAACACCAACTTGATTTATTCCAAGTGATTTGGATTTGGACTGTTGTTAATCTTCTCCTATTATCCTTGATTTCTCCTAAAATTCTCTCCCCCAATCATTAGTCTTCTCCTATCTTCTCCTATTAGTCTTCTTCCCCTTTGACAACAATGCCAAAAAGTAAAACTAATTCATGATTTCTTCCCCTGTGAAGTAATTTCCTTGCAGTTAAAACATATACAAATGTATCATCTCAGTCTTGGTCAGAGCATCTTGTCATCAATGACTATTTCCTGCACAACTTTAAGTGACCTCCTAAATTGTGTAAATCAACATCAACTCATAAATAGTATTCTATAGAGTCATAGAATTGATTCTTTCACCGAACTCTGTCAGTGAGTAGAAGATAGGGGTAGGACCCCTAACTTGCTTCTGAGATACTCAAAAGTGTCCCTTGGATGTGGCTTTGTGAAGATGTCTTCTATTTGTTCCTTTGAACTAATATAATCCAGCACAACTTTCTTTTCTTGAACTTCTTCTCTGAGATAATGATACTTTATAGAGATATGCTTTGTCTTAGAGTGCATTACCGGATTCTTTGAAATGTTAATAGCACTAGTATTATCACAGAATAGAGTTACTGGCTCAATAACTTTCTCATTCATACCTTCCAATAGTTGTTTGATCCATGCTATATTGGTGCAATTCAATCCTACAGTGATATATTCAGCTTCAGCTGTTGACTATGAAATGCATCCTTGTTTCTTGCTAAGCCAACTTACTAGTCTTTCACCTAAGAAGAAAGCTCCACCACTTGTACTTTTCCTATCATCAATGTTTCCTGCCCAATCAGTACCAATATAGACTTTTAAGTAAAAATCATTCCTCTTTTGATATACTAAACCATAATCTTTAGTGCCTCTTAAGTAAATGAAAATTCTCTTGATTGCTATCATATGGGTTTCTTTGGCATCTGCAGAAAATCTTGCCACTATACCTACTACATGTGCTATATCAGGCCTGTTGTGAACCACATATTGCAACTTTCCAATCATAGATTGGTAAAGTGTCTCATCAATAGATGTAGATTCATCATTCTTTGATAGTTTACAATTGGTAGTCATAGGAGTACTTACAAGTTTAGAATCTTCCATTCCAAATTTCTTCAAGATTTCCTTTATATACTTGGATTGAGTAATGAAAATCTCATCTTTCATTTGCAGTATTTGTAAACCTATTAAATACTTTATTTCACCAATTAATGACATCTCAAATTCTTTGCACATTTCATTTCCAAAGTTCATGCATAAATAATCATTTCCACAAAAAATAATATCATCAACAAATATGGCTGAAATCAATATTCCATTGTACTCATCATTCTTCATATACATGTTGTTTTCAGTTGTTCTCATAAAACCAATCTTGATTAAGTAAGAGTGAAATCTCTCATGCCATACTCTAGGTGCTTGCTTTAGGCCATATAAAGCTTTTCTCAACTTACATACCTGATCTTTATTCTTATCTTCAATAAATCCTTTAGGTTGTTCAATATAAACTTCTTCTTCTAGTATACCATTCAAAAATGCAGATTTAACATCCATTTGATATACCTTGAAATTTTTGTAAGCAACATATGCCAACAATGTTTTTACTCCCTCCAGTCTTGCCACAGGTGCAAAAGTCTCACCATAGTCTATTCCTTCTTCTTGAGCATAACCTTTGCAGACTAGCCTTGCTTTATTCCGAATGACCTCACCTTTTTCATTCAGCTTGTTTATGAAAATCCACTTTGTACCGATTACATTTTTCTCTTTTGGTCTTGGGACCAGTGCCCATGTTTCATTTTTCTTGATTTTCTCAATCTCTTCTATCATAGCATTTACCCAATCTTCATTACTAAATGCCTCTTTTACTATCCTCGGTTCAAATTCAGACATCAGACATGTGTTCTGTCTTAGTTTTTTCCTTGTCATTACTGGATCATCCTTATCTCCTATAATCTAACTTGATGCATGATTTCTTCTGACATATTGAGCTAATATAGGGCGCTGCATGATATTCTTCATCACTCGGTAACTGGATATTTTCTTCATTTTCTACATCAACTTTCTCAATAGGACTTCTCGGTTGAACATATACAAACTCTTCATAATCTTCTGGTTCTTTGGAATTTCCTTCATCATTTCTTTCTACAAATTCATCAATTTTCACATTTGTACTTTCCACTATTTTGTTAGATGATTTGATCAGACATTTAAATGCTTTACTTCTAGAAGAATAACCAAGAAATGTTCCTTCCTCACTTTTCTCATCAAACTTCCCATTTCTCTCATCTTTGTGAACATAACATCTATTCCCAAATATTTTAAAATAACTTACATTAGGTTTCTTGTCATACCATATTTCATATGGTGTCTTCAAAGTTCCTTTCTTCAGCTGTACTCGGTTCAAGGTGTAAACTACAGTGCTTATTGCTTCTCTCCAAAATGTTTGAGGTGCCCTCTTTTCTATCATTGGTGTTCTAGCACAATCTACAATAGATTTGTTTCTTCTTTTAGCTATCCCATTTTGTTGTGGAGTTCTCAGTGCAGATACTTGTCTCTTTATACCATGATCATTTCAAAATAAGTTAAATTCATCAAAAATGAACTCTCCTCCTCTATCCAATCTTAGACATTTCAGCTGTCTTCTTATTTCATTTTCAACTCTTGCCTTATACCATTTGAACATTTGAAAGGCTTCTGATTTTTCTTGTAAAAACATAGCTGACATCATCCTTGAGTAATCATCCACAAATAATATGAAGTATTTATCACCATAATTACTTTGAACTTTCATAGGACCATAAAGATTAGTGTGTACAAGATCTAAAATTCCTTTAGAAGTGTAGGATTTACTTGTAAAGCTTTATTTTGTCATCTTACCCATCTGGCATCCTTGGCACATAGCATTTTCAAGTTTTTCCAAGCTCGGTAGATCTCTTACTTGGTGCTTCTTACTTATTTTGATCAGATTATCAAAACATACATGACAAAACCTTTTATGCCATAACCATGTATCTTCTATTTTTGCATATAGACAATTGTTCCAAGTTGAGTCAAGATGAAATGTATTACCTCTTGTTTGAGTCCCGGTAGCACCTAACTTTCCATATTTGTCATGAACTTTGATAATTCCCTTCTAAAATTCTATTTGGTATCCTGTATTGTTTAGTTGTGCTACACTCAACAAATTGTATTTCAAACCTTCAACCCAATATACATCATCACATTTAGCATTGTCAAGAAGTGTGATAGATCCTTTACCTTTCACTGGACATGGTGCATCATTACCAAATCTTACATAACCTCCATCATAACCTTCTAATTTAACAAACTTGTGTTTATCACCTGTCATGTGATGTGAGCATCCACTATCTATGATCCAAGAATCATTATTATTTATGTGAGATATTAAGGCTTTTTCTTCATACCTTTCTTCATCTGATCCATCTTTGATAGCCACATAAACAACGTTCTCTATCTTAGTTTCATCAGATTTATCATCGTTGGATTCTTCATCAGCTACTAGGCATGTGTTTCTATCTCTCCTTCTGGAGTCTCAGTGCCCTCTATAATGATTGTCTTTCTATCTGTCATCTCGATATTCTCTCTTTTCACTAGATCCTTTGTCAGGGTAGTTAGAAGCCATATGTCCTATTTTATCATAGTTAAAACATTTCAAAGGTAACTTTCCTTTATACTTACCTTTACCTCTTGGTAACCTTCTGGCTAATAATGCTTTAAACTCTTCTTCCTTTCTGATTTCCTCATATAGTTTGTGTACTTCTTCCATGTTTTTGCGAAATCTTTCACTTGCTCCACTATGATTTCCTTCAGTATACTTACACATTCTATCATTGTAGTCATCAAATTCACCAAGATGAAAAGAACTGAATGCAAATTCAACTTTATTTACCGAAGATCCACTGTTATCAAAATTACTTAACTCAAATGCATGTAGCTTACCGATAGTGGCATCCAAAGAGATTGGGATGTTTGGTATAGACCTTAATGTATTAATTGCAGAGACTCGAATGGCATAAGCCGCTATAAGTGTTCTAAGCAACTTACTTGTTACATCCTTTTCTTCAATAGTTCCTCCTACTCCTTTGATTTGAATGACAATTTCCTTTAACCTTGTACTGTATTGGATAATGTTCTCACCTTCATTCATTCTCATGGATTCAATTTGACCTCTTAAATTGTCTACTTTTGCTCTCTGGACATGTTCATCACCACCATACATAGATATGAGCTTATTCCACATTGCTTTGGCATCATTACAACCTTCCAGATCATTAAACTCTGAGTCGGTCAATGTTGATGTTATTTCAATCATTGCTTGAATATGTTCTTGCTTTGCCTTTATCTCTTCCATTATCATCGCGTAGGTGCTTGGTGCAATGTAATCATTTTCCAGATAATATGTTGCATATTCTCCAATTCCTGATAAGTGCAGCTTCATCCTTTTCTGCCATGTGGAGAAACTTGACTTGTTTAGCTTTGGGGCATCCCTCTTATACATCTTCGAATCTTGCCTCAAGTTCCTTTAAACTTTTCTTCCAGATTCCAAAGCTCTAATACCAATTGTTAGTAAGATGAGAGGGGGGCGGTGAATCATATAAACTCACAATCCAATATGTTGCATAGATTCAACCTCGATAGCCTTTACTTCAATATGCAACCTAGACTGTAAATCATTCAAACTCATAAACTAACAAACTTAAAACATCACAACACATTTAACACCAGATTTAACGTGGAAACCCAAATAGGGAAAATCCACTATGGGATTTTGGACCCACTAAGAAATATACCCTTCTAGAGTATGCTCAGTTAAAAGCAAATCCTGTTAAAGATTACATACATATTTCTAGATGTGACCCAGTTAAGGGATTTCCCTTAGATTTGTTAGAATCTTCACTTTGTTAGAAGTGACCTTGTCAAAGGATTTCAAACACTCATTCAGAATGTTACCTTGCTAGAGGATTTACAATAAGACTGTTAGGTCCACTCGGTTAAGAGATTTTCTGTCACTTACAAAATAAAATAACAGTAATAAAATATATCTGCAACTTCACATCTGAAATGCTAATGCAGACTCTATGTGCTCAAAATAGTCTTTTCATAAGACTTATCTTGCTCCTTGCTGGGCTTCTCAATCTGTTCTTCAATCAGATCTTCAATCTTCTGTGCTCGGTGATCACTACAGCAGCATCACTATTCTTCTATTTGCCCGCATCCATTGTTCATCAACAATTCCCTATTTATAAACAATTCCTAACCACTTAATCTCCTTGATCACATTTTCCATGATCAATCTTAGCCATCAGATCATCATACTTGACTAGGTTCATTGAATCCTTTGATCTGAAAAATGTTTTATCTCACCTTGGAACTTGTATTCCTTCCTTGGTACTTGTGCTAGGTTATGACCATTTAATCTGTGTTGTATATCTGACTCTTGTATTTTCATTATTGTAGATCCTCAACAAACTTCTTGCACGACATACAAAACATCTATACATCTCTAGCTCATTGGTATCCTTCATTTAATAATGCTTTTATTCATCCAATGCGTTCCAATACTGCTCGGTTGTTACTCAGTTAATATTAAACTTCACTCGGTAGACATTCTGCCTTCTTTAACTGATATTGATAACCTTGGGGTTTACTGACTAGCTTCATTCCTTGGTAACATAGAACAGTATTAAACCTATATTCATCTACTGAATGAAATCTTTTCTTATTCTTATTTAGTCAATGAGTACACATATATAGGATATCAAAATAATCAAAACAACAAAATCTCATCACTGTCTAACTCGATAATAGTTGCCCATTTGAATAACTTATTATTCCCATTCATTTTCACATTCATTCTGTGTCACTTACCATCATCTTTATACTCATCAAAACATACTTCTTAAGATATGGCAACATCATACTGAATCATAAAATCAATTGCTTGACATCAATGACAAAATAATATTATTAAGACAGTAATTATCCTTTATCAGTTATATCAATAATCTCCAACAACCTTCTCAATATCCTTATACCAACAAACTTATTGAAATGCCAACATAAAGATGAAAATTTTGATTTATGTGCATACACCAATGCAAATTGGGCATGAGATGTATATGATAGAAAGAGCACCACTGGCAGGGCATTCTTTCTTGGTAGCAGATTGATTTCATGGTTGAGCAAGAAAGAGAGTTGTACATCATTATCAAGAGCAAAATTAGAATATGTTGCAGTAGCAACTAATTGTACTCGAGTATTATGGATTAAGAAAATATTGGACATAAAGGTAAAATGAAAAGAACCTATAATCATTTACTGTGATAATTCAGCAACAACTGATATATCTAAGAATCTAGTATTTCATTCTAAAACTAAACATGTTTCTATCAAATATAATTTTCTGAAAGAGAATGTTGAAGCAAAAGAAGTGAGATTGGTTTATGTGAATATTAAAGAGCAGATTGCAGATATCTTTACTAATCCTTTGCCTAAGGAAACTTTTGAATATCTCAGAGAGTAGCTTGGGGTTATATCCTCCCCAATAGAGACTTAGACTATTGATGATTGGCATCAAACCGAAAGAACTAATAGAGATAACCTTTTTCCAGCTTTGATGGAGGAGAGATACTTCTCAGGGGGAGTAGTTGGTTATTGTAATTGGTTCTATGAATTGGTTGTATCTAGTATTTATATTGTTTTGGCATTTGATCTCAAAGGGAGAGAGATTATTTATTGGGGGAGTGATATATACTCTCTTCATTTGTATTTTGATTTCTAGTATTGATCTATTCTGGAGATTGTTGGTTTTTGGTTTTTGGCATTTTGTTTTGGCACCTAGATGCTTTTCCATCTTGTGTTGCCATCGCTGCCAAAGGGGGAGCTTGTTGGTATTATGGATATGTTGCATTGGTTTTTTCATTGATGTCAACACTTATCAACTCATATCCTTCTGGAGATATTTGGTTATGTTGAGCCAACACATTATGTTCACCGGCAAGTTCAGTGACTTATACACAGTCACCGACACTGAGGATGACTAGTTATCATCTGGAGATCACTTGGTTATGTCAAAGACATGGTTTGGACACTTGGTTTTCATATTTTGGTTATTGGTCTAAACAGGTTGACATATTTGTTGTTACCAGCAAATTGGTCTAGGTTATGGATCAACATGCATTATCTATCCCAGATTGGGACGAAATGTTACAGAGATGATTTAATTAATGGGATATTGGTGTAATTGTATTGAGCTGATATGATGCATCACATTTTGACTTATCTATAATTGATTTAATTGTAATATTCTTAGTTAGCCGATCTACACATTTGGTCTTAGGTTCTGGTATATATGTAAGATCTCATTTGTGAGATGAAAATATAAGATAGGGAGATGGTATATGGTTATGGTATTGTAACATGGTATATGCAAATATTGAAGATCATATGAGAAGACCATAGAGAAGGTTCAAGGAAGGTTTGAAGGTGATTATCAGAGCTTAACAGGTACTGAATCTAGCATTAGAGATGCTACTTGGAGCAGTACATTATCATTAGATTTAATCATCCAATTATAGTCAGTGTGACTCCTATTTTGTGATTGAGCAGCGAGCTCTAGGCAGTTTGCCTTTCTACATGTGCAGACCCCATTTGTATACACATACTATCTGTTGGCATTTGGCATTATAACAGATAAGGAGAGATTGTTGGCATTTCAATAAGGATATTGAGAAGGTTGTTGATGATTATGGATATAACTGATTAAGGATGTTTACTGTCTTAATATTATTATTTTGTCATTGATGTCAAGAAATTGATTTTCTAATTCAATATGATGCTGCCATATTTGAGAAGTATGATTTGATGAGTATAAAGATGTCGGTAAAAGACATTGAAAGAATATGATGAATAAGGGGAGAAATAAGTTATTCAATGGGCAACTATTACCGAGTTAGACAATGATGAGATCATGATGATTAGATTGTTTTGATATCCTACATATGCTATTGATTGAAAGGTTAATACTATACTATGTTACCAAGCAAAGAACCTAGTCAGTAAACCCTAAGGTTATCGCTATCAGTTAATGAAGGCAGAATGTCTACCGAGTGAAGTTTAGTATTCACCGAGTTGTAACTGAGTTGTAACCGAGCTGTAATAGAATGCATTAAATGATTACAAGCGTTATTTAATGAAGGAAGCTGATGAGCTGGCTATGATTAATGATTGGTATACCGTGAATGAAGTTTGTTAAAGAATCTATGGCAAAGGAAAATCGGTAGGAAGATCTACAACTTAGATTGAACCACAATACCCTAGCACAAGTTCCAAGAAATGTATGCAAGTTCCAAGGTAGGGTAAAACATTTTTCAGATCAAAGGATACATTGAACCTGGACAAAATTTGAAGATCTGATGGCTATGATTGATCATGGAAAATGTAATCAAGGAGATTAAGTGGTTGGCGAATTGTTTATAAATAGGGAACTATTGATGAACAATGTATGCGGACAAGTGTATGCACAGGGATGCTACATAGTGATTACTGAGCACAGAAGCTTGAAGACCTATTTTGAATAACATAGTATAGAGCCCAGCAGATGGACAAGATTAGTTCTATGTCTATATTGTATTGAGCAAATAAGAATATGCTTTAGCATTTTAGATTTGAAGTTACAGATAGATTTTTATTACTGTTATTTAGTGAAATAACATAAAATCTCTTAACTGAGTGGACTTAACAGTCTTATTTGTAAAACCCTCTAGCAAGGTGACATTTTGATTGAGTGTTTGAAATCCTTTAACAAGGTCACTTCTAACAAGGTGAAGATCCTAACAGATCTAAGGGAAATCCCTTAACCGGGTCACATCTAGCAATGTGTTTGTAATCTTTAACATGATTTTCTTTTAACCGAGCATACTGTAGAAAAGTATATTTCTTAGTGGGTCCAAAATCCCACAGTGGTTTCTCCCTATTTGGGTTTCCACGTTAAATCTGGTGTTATGAGTGTTACAATGTTTATATGCTTTTGAGTTTGCATGTTTAGCAGTTTTGGTTATATTACTGAAGTATATGTTACTGAGGTTGAATCTGATGTTTTTATGGAAGATTAAGTTTGTATGATTCACCCCCCCTCTCATCTTATTAGCTTGGCATCTGTACTTATCTTTAAGTATCAGAACTATCAATTGGTATCAGAGCTTTAGACTCTGGAAGGAAAAGTTTAAAGGTACTTGAGGCAAAGATACAAAGATGTATAAGAGGGATGCACTGAAGTTGAACAAGTCAAGTTTTTCTACATGGCAGAAAAGGATGAAGCTGCACCTATCAGGAATTGGAGAATATGTTGTATATTATCTGGAGAATGATTTCATCACATTGAGCACCTATCCATTGACTGTGGAAGAGATAAAAGAAAAGAAAGAACATATCCAAGCAATGATTGAAATAACATCTGCATTGACTGATTCAAAGTTTAATGATCTAGAAGGCTGCAATGATGCAAAGGCAATGTGGGACAAGCTCATATCTATGTATGGAGGAGATGACCATGTTCAAAGAGAAAAAGTGGATAGTCTAAGAGGACAAATTGAATCTATGAGGATGAATGAAGGTGAGAACATAACCCAGTACAGTACAAGACTAAAAGAGATTGTCAATCAAATCAAAGGAGTAGGTGGAACTATTGAAGAAAAGGATATAACAAGTAAGTTGTTAAGAACCCTTCTACCGACTTATGGAATCCGAGTCTCTGTAATCAATGAATTGAGGTTTGTACCTAATATGCCAGTTTCTTTAGATGCTACTATTGGTAAGCTACATGCATTTGAGCTAAGTAACTTTGATAACAGTGGGTCATCGGTAAATAAAGTTGAATCTACATTTAGTTCTTTTCATATTGGTGAATCTGATGATTACAATGATAGAATGAGTAAGTACACTAAAGGGGATCATAGTGGAGCAAGTGAAAGATTTCACAAGAACATGGAGGAAGTACACAAACAGTATGAGGAAATCAGAAAGCAAGAAGAGTTTGAAGCACTATTAGCCAGAAGGTTACCGAGAGGCAAAGGTAAGTATAAATGAAAACTACCTTTGAAATGTTTCAATTGTGATAAGATAGGACATATGGCTTCTAACTGTCCTAACAAAGATTCTACTAAAAAGAGAGATTACCGAGATGATAGATAGAAAGATAATCATTATAGAGGACACCAAGACTTCAGAAGAAGAGATAGAAAGTCATGCTTAATAGTCGATGAGGAATCCAATGATGATAAATCAAATGAAACTGATATAGAGGAAGTAGTTTATGTGGCTATCAAAGATGGATCAGATGAAGAAAGGTATGAAGAAAAATCCCTTATATCTCACATAAATACTAATGATTCTTGGATCATAGATAGTGGATGCTCACATCACATGACAGGTGATAAACACAATTTTGTTATGTTAGAAGACTATGATGGAGGCTATGTAAGATTTGGTAATCATGCACCATGTCTGGTAAGAGGTAAAGGATCCATAACACTTCTTGACAATGCAAGATGCAATGATGTTTATTGGGTTGAAGGTTTGAAATATAATTTGTTGAGTGTATCACAGCTAAACAATACAGGATGCCGAATAGAATTTCAAAAAGGAATTGTCAAAGTTCATGACAAGCATGGAAAGTTAGCTGCTACCGAGACACAAACAAAAGGTAACACATTTCACCTTGATTCAACTTGGAATAAATGTTTGTATGCAATGATAGATGATACCTGGTTATGGCATAAAAGGTTTTGTCATGTAAATTTTGATAATCTGATCAAAATAAGCAAGAAGCGCCAAGTAAGAGGTCTACCGAGTTTGGAAAAACCTGAGAATGCTATGTGCCAAGGATGCCAGATGGGTAAAATGACAAGATCAAGCTTTACAAGTAAGTCTTACACTTCTAAGGGAATTTTAGATCTTGTGCACACTGATCTTTGTGGTCCTATGAAAGTTCAAAGTTATTATGGTGATAAATACTTTATATTATTTGTGGATGATTACTCAAGGATGATGTCAGTAATGTTTTTAAAAGAAAAATCAGAAGCTTTTCAAATGTTGAAATGGTACAAGGGAAGAATTGAAAATGAAACAGGAAGACAACTGAAATATCTTAGATCAGATAGAGGAGGAGAGTTCACATCTGATGAGTTCAACTTATTCTGCAATGATCATGGTATAAAAAAACAAGTCTCTACACCGAGAACTCAACAACAAAATGGAATAGCTGAGAGAAGAAACAAATATATTGTGGATTGTGCCAGAACCTTGATGATTGAAAAGAAAGTGCCACAAACATTTTGGAGAGAAGCAACAAGCACTGCAATTTACACCCTGAACCGAGTACAATTGAAGAAAGGTACTTTGAAGACACCACATGAAATCTGATATGACAAGAAACCTAATGTAAGTTATTTTAAAATCTTTGGAAGTAGATGCTATGTACACAAGGATGATAGAAATGGAAAGTTTGATCAGAAAAGTGAAGAAGGAACATTTCTTGGTTATTCTTCTAGAAGTAAAACATTTAAATGTCTGATCAAATCATCTAACAAAATAGCAGAAAGTGCAAATGTGAAAATTGATGAATTTGCAGAAAGAAATGATGAAGGAAATTCCAAGGAACTAGAAGATTATGATGAATTTGTCTATGTTCAACTGACAAGTCCTACCGAGAAACCTGCAGAAGGAAATGAAGAGAATATCCAATTATCGAGTGATGAAGTGGATCATACAAAGCCTACCGAGCCTATATTAGCCAAGTATGTCAAAGGACATCATGCACCAAGTCAGATTATAGGAGATAAGGATGATCCAGTGATGACAAGGAACAAACTGAGACAGAACACATGTCTGATATCTAAATTTGAACCGAGAATAGTGAAAGAGGCATTTAACAGTGAAGATTGGATAAATGCTATGACAAAAGAGATTGATCAAATCAAGAAGAATGATACATGGACACTAGTCCCAAGACCAAAGGACAAAAATGTAATCAGTACAAAATCGATTTTCAGAAACAAGTTGAATGAAAAAGGAGAGGTCATTTGAAATAAAGCAAGACTAGTTTGCAAAGGTTATACCCAAGAAGAAGGAATTGATTATGGAGAGACTTTTGCACCTGTGGCTAGACTTGAAGGAGTAAGAACATTGTTGGCATATGCTACTTACAAGAATTTCAAGGTATATCAAATGGATGTCAAATCTGCATTTTTGAATGGTATATTAGAAGAAGAAGTTTTTATTGAACAACCTGAAGGATTTGCTGAAGACAATAATAAAGATCAGGTATGTAAATTGAACAAAGCTTTATATGGTCTGAAACAAGCACCTAGAGCATGGTATGAAAGATTGCACTCTTATTTGATTATGATTGGTTTTATAAGGACAAGTGAGAACAACAATATTTACATGAAGAATGATGAAAATGGAATACTGATCTCAACCATATTTGTTGATGATATTATATTTTGTGGAAATGACTCTCTATGTAAGAACTTTGGAAATGAAATGAGAAAAGAATTTGAGATGTCATTAATTGGTGAGATAAAGTATTTTATAGGTTTACAGATACTGCAAATGAAAGATGAGATTTTCATTACTCAATCCAAGTACATAAAGGAAATCTTAAAGAAATTTGGAATGGAGGATTCAAAACTAGTAAGTACTCCTATGACTACCAACTGTAAACTATCAAAGAATGATGAATCTGCATCTGTTGATGAGACACTTTGCCGATCCATGATTGGAAAGTTGCAATAAGTTGTTCACAGCAAGCTAGACATAGCACATGCAGTAGGTATAGTTGCAAGATTCATTGTAGATCCTAAGGAAACACACATGATAGCAATCAAGAGAATTTTTAGATACTTGAAAGGCACTGAAGATTATGGCTTAGTATATTAGAAGAGGAATGATTTTGATTTAAAATTTTATACTGATGCTGATTGGGCAGGCAACATTGATGATAGAAAAAGCACAAGTGGAGGAGCTTTCTTTTTAGGAGAAAGACTAGTGAGTTGGCTTAGCAAGAAACAAGGATGTGTTTCACAGTCAACAACAGAAGCTGAATACGTTGCTACATCATTAAATTGTACCAACATAGCATGGATCAAACAACTATTGGAAGGTATACATGAGAAATTTACCAAGCTAGTAACTATATTCTGTGACAATACTAATGCCATTAACATTTCAAAGAATCATATTATGCACTCTAAGACAAAGCACATCTCTATCAAATATCATTATCTTAGAGAAGAAGCTCAAGAGAAGAAAGTGGTGTTGGAGTATGTTAGCACAAAGGAACAAATAGTAGATATCTTCACCAAGCCACTGCCAAGGGACACTTTTGAGTATCTCAGAGGTAAGTTAGGGGTCCTACCCATATCTTCTAATCACTGATCGAGTTCGGTGAAAGCATCAATTTGATGACTCTACCGAATATCTTTTAAGAGTTGATGTTGATTTACACACTTTAGGATGTTTTCTAAAGGTGTGAAGGAAACAATATAGGAAATAATACATGGAATAGGAATTGAAAACAAAATGCTCTGACTGAGACTAAAGTTGACACATAACAGTAGGAAATCACTTCATATAGGAAGAAATTATGTTTTAAGTTCTTTACTTTTTGGCATTGTTGTCAAAGGGGGAGAAGACTAGAGATAAGCAGAAAAGGAAGAGGAGAAGGCTAATGTATGGGGGAGAATTCTGATGACAGGGGGAGAGCATTTCAGCACAGCAATTCGAAACAATAAGGTCAAATCAATTGGTTTTGCCATCAATGCCAAAGGGGGAGATTGTTGGCATTTGGCATTATAACAGACAAGGAGAGATTGTTGGCATTTCAATAAGGATATTGAGAAGGTTGTTGATGATTATGGATATAACTGATCAAGGATGTTTACTGTCTTAGTATTATTATTTTGTCATTGATGTCAAGAAATTGATTTTCTAATTCAATATGATGTTGCCATATCTTGAGAAGTATGATTTTATGAGTATAAAGATGTTGATAAAAGATAGAAAGAATAGGATGAATAAGGGGAGAAATAAGTTATTCAATGGGCAACTATTACCAAGTTAGACAATGATGAGATCATGATGATTAGATTGTTTTGATATACTACATATGTTATTGATTGAAAGGTTACTACTATACTATGTTACCGAGCAAAGACCCTAGTCAGTAAACCCTAAGGAACCTAGTCGATAAACCCTAAGGTTATTGCTATCAGTTAATGAAGGCAAAATGTCTCCCGAGTGAAGTTTAGTATTCATCGAGTTGTAACCGAGCTGTAACAAAATGCATTAAATGATTACGAGCATTATTTAATGAAGGAAGTTGATGAGCTGGCTATGGTTAAATGATTGGTATGTCGTGAATGAAGTTTGTTAAAGAATCTATGGAAAAGGAAAATCGGCAGGAAGGTCTACAGCTTAGATTGAACTGCAATACCCTAGCACAAGTTCCAAGAAATGTATGCAAGTTCCAAGGCAGGGTAAAACATTTTTCAGATCAAAGGATACATTGAACCTGGACAAAGTTTGAAGATCTGATGGCTATGATTGATCATGGGAAATGTGATCAAGGAGATTAAGTGGTTGGCAAATTGTTTATAAATAGGGAACTATTAATGAACAATGTATGTAGGCAAGTGTATGCACAGGGATGCTACATAGTGATTACCGAGCATAGAAGCTTGAAGACCTGTTTTGAATAACAGAGTATAGAGACCAGCAGATGGACAAGATTAGTTCTATGTCTATATTGTAGTGAGAAAATAAGAATCTGCTTTAGCATTTTAAATGTGAAGTTGCAGATAGATTTTTATTACTGTTATTTAGTGAAGTAACAAAAAATCTCTTAACCGAGTGGACTTAACAGTCTTATTTGTAAAACCCTCTAGCAAGGTGACATTCTGATTGAGTGTTTGAAATCCTTTAACAAGGTCACTTCTAACAAGGTGAAGATCCTAACAGATCTGAGGGAAATCCCTTAACCGGGTCACATCTATCAATGTGTTTATAATCTTTAACAGGATTTGCTTTTAACCGAGCATACTCTAGAAGAGTATATTTCTTAGTGGGTCTGAAATCCCACAGTGGTTTTTCCCTATTTGGGTTTCCATGTTAAATCTGGTGTTATGAGTGTTATGATATTTATATGCTTTTGAGTTTGCATGTTTAGCAGTTTTGGTTATATTACTAAAGTATATGTTACCGAGGTTGAATCTGATGTTTTTATGGAAGATTAAGTTTGTATGATTCACCCCCCCTCTCATCTTATTAGCTTGGCATCTGTACTTATCTTTAAGTATTAGAACTATCACTATCTAGAGTAGTATCATCTGATTATGGGTATGATTTCCCACCATGTTTTTTCTCCTTATAGGGTTTCCATGTACAAATCTTTGTCTTATGTGTTGTGGATGTTGTTTGTCTTTCTGTTATATGCATTGAGTTTCGCCGATATTAATATTAACTACTAGTTTGTCTACCAGCATTAGGATTAATTTATCGGTATTAAGTATCAAGTTTGATCCAGTTATATTTGGGTTGAAATTAATAGACAACTGATAAACCCCCCCCCTCTCAGTTGCCTCTGGGTCCTAACAATTTTTGATACGGACAGAGTTTTGACCACTGAGTTGTTTATTGTTTTCTCTAGTTTTGGTTTCATTTTCAAGGATGAAAGCACAATAAACACATAATATGTATAATGACTTCAATCACAACACGCTAACCCTATGAAAATTGGTGAGAGAACAAAACCATTTCTCGCAGACTTAGGTACACACCCAATAGATAATCAAAATAAGGCCACTGAGTCTCATGCAGTGGATTCTCAACGTCATATTACCCAACTCCAAACGCTAATGGGAGCATGAAATGGCAAGTATTTTGGGAGAGTTACTATCTTTCTTGCACAAAGATTATTCCCCCTTTTGGATGTGAACTAGGTAGCCTCTATCTTATAGTTCGTAGTCAGGAATTCCATTTAAAATTACCCCTTGAAGTCACACAAGCATGATTGAGGCCTACAGCCCGACAAGGTACCGAAACAAGCTGTAGTCTCGTAAACATGATTGAGACCACGAGGCCCTACAAAATGCTCGATATGAAAGATCTCAAAGAGAAAACTTAAATAATCCCATCCTTTGAGACTTTAATCAACTAGAGGCCTATTTATTATATTGAGTTATAATGCCCAGGTCTGGTTGCACTCATTTGGGTCATTCTCACAGGGTGATTACTTTCTCCCATTGTGATAGGCCCGCTAAAGGTACACAAATCTCAAACTTAGAAAAAGCCTCAAGGGTTTGGATTTCTAATTGTCTATGCAGACAAGAGCATACTCTCCTACCTCTCAGAATTTTCTTAAAACATGAAGGACATATTTGTTCATTAACCAGATAGAAATTTAGGTTTCTAAAAATGAATTTAAAGAATACACAATGTTTACTCGAATCTTGTTAGACAACCTACAAAGACAACAAATCAGTAGTCATATTGTCTTTGTTTGACAAGCATATTCTTCGATAAGCATTAGGAAAAAAATGATTAGGTTGTGAAAATTCCTTAGACAAATGAACAACAAGCCAGGGTTAGTGTTCATATGATAAAAATTGAATAAGAAAAACCTTCCAATTATAGTTTTATTGAAATGTATTCAGATTATAAGTTTGAGTTTGCATTGGAGATAAAATTCAATTAATTCCATGCACTTGGGATAAAAATAGGTAATTTTATGCATATTTCTTTGATTTATTCAAGAAAAAAGTCTTTTCAATGCAACTAAACTTCTTTTCTCAAAAGCTTTGAGTTCCAATTTTAGAGAATGATTAATAATTCATTTGAATTACTTTTCTAATTTCAAGTTCTCAATTTAGGAGAAGAAATAATATCTCAAGTTTGATTTCTCTCTCAATTCAATTCTTTTATTTTATTTTCAATTTAACTCTTGCTTTGCATTTTGATTCCTCTTTTGTAATAAAATAATTCTTTTTTTTAAATAGGATAATTGATCAAAATGATTTTCTTGGAATGATTTAATTAATTAAATAAATATTTAATTAATATAGAATAATTCACTTGCCATGTGACATTCAATGATTGAAGAATTAATTAATTGTGTGCTCAAAGTTAATTTAATTGCCTTTGGTTAGGACCTTGGTGATATTGTCGAGATTAGGGGCCCATGGTTTAGATGACCATTTTTAGGGTATTACAATAATGGAGGATCAAATGACAAAGGGAAAGAGAAGGTTAATGAAATCTGACATTATCACACTCAGAGATAGGTTAGCAAGACTGAAGAGAAATCATCATATGGGAATGTCTCGGTTACTTATCCGATTGAGGAGGCTCCTCTTGCACCAGTAGTGAGCTCATCTAGTAACTAAGGCATATGCCTTGGGAGTAGGAAAAATTCATGAAAATGCTGCATATGCCCCGGGAAGAGGTTTTGGAAGATGTTCCAAATATTGGAGAGGATTATCTAGTATGAATATGTTCTGAGTGAGATTTGGTATCTTTCACCGGCATTCATTTATGTCAATGGAAGATTAGGGTTTTTCTTGATGGATAAAGGTTGAATAAGATTCATTATTAATCACCCTACATTCAAAGCATTTTCACAGTGAGTCAGAGTGACTAAGTGCGACCAGAGGATATTCAAAGGCAATAAGATTTCTTTGTGAGTGATTTTAATGACGTCTTGAAGAACTTGTTGAAGGTTTTCACCGAGAGCAGTCTAAAGGTATTTTTCTTGAAACATGGAAGAGGGATCATTTTCGATTGCTATTTTTGTTGTAAATCCAACTGTAGTGGAGTTTAAGGACCACCCCAGGCCAATTTTCAAGCGGTATCCACATGTGGCAACCGAGGAAGATTCAGTTGGAGCATTTTCTCGCGTCCCGGAGGGAGTGGTGTATGTAGAAGATGCTAGGGCATACATTCACTGTCATATAGAGGAGTTAGAAAGTTTAGAGATCAAGGGAATGTATATGCATGAACTAATGGGAGAATCTGGAAAGATTAAACCAACATATCAATATATTGAATATCTAGGGTTTATAGATATTCTGGATATTCTAGAGTTTGAGGATTAAATAATCATATATGTACTGAGAAGAGTACATGGGGAATTCATATGGCTAGATAGACCTTATAAAATCACTAAGAAAGTCATTCAAGTAATTATTGGCTTGTCATCGGTAAGGCAACATCCGGATAAGAAAGTGTCAATCGACTTTGTGAGGTAGATCACCGACGTCACATCTGACAAGACATCAATGAAGGTGAGCACTATCATCGACACTGACATCAATTTTGGCAACATGGTTATATGATAAAAGGTAACTTAGTCAAACCGACTAAAATCTATTTCCAGTTCATGTATTTTGGTTGCATATAAGATGATGAGAGAAAATGTAAAGTTAGATATTTGCAGTTGGATGCTTGAAGAGTTATTGATCAATTTAGGAAAGATTAAAGGTGAGACAAAGGGCACCTTCCAGTATTGAAATTTGTTAGTCTTCTTGATGTTATACTTTCTGAATGATACACCTGGTTCTAGTAGTAAGCAATGGCCTTTTGACATTCTAGTAGGAAGACAGTTAAAATAATCAATTGATGCATTAGGAAGTCAAAGAGATGATAAGATATGGGGTTATTTTAAGGCTTTTCAAAAATCTAAGAGGTCTAGAGTAAGAATGCATGAACATATAGTAGAGAAATACTCTACCAACATTTATTTCATGGTTAAGAAGGATGTTATTCTCATGGAGGCAGTCAAGCCCTAGAAGATTTGGATAGAGGAAATATGCTATGAGGTAGATGCATTAATCCTTGATGCCTATGCAAAAATGATAATTGATGCAAAAATAGATGAGGTAGAGAAGCCCTGTGGGACTGCACAACAAAAGACTCTAAAGGTTGAAATAGAGTTCAATCGAAAGAAAAGGGATAAACAAGAAGGAAAAGAAAAGAAAATTGTACAAGAGGTATCAAAGGACATAAAGGCACTTATTGATGTTGTCCCTAAAAAAGGGAGAAAGAGGGAGTTCACATTGAACCTCTAACTATAGATTCTGAATCAGAGGATGACACACCATTAGCCTTCAAGAGGGTTGTTAGGAAGAAACCAAAATAACCTAAGGTAGAAGCAAAGAAGCAACCAGTTAGAAAGGTCTTAATAAAGTTACCGGCTTAGAAGCAAGTAGCTAAGGCTACACCTACAATTGCATCTGGTGCTGTCAAGAGGAGAAATAAGAGTGGCATTGATTTGGCACTTGAAACTGGTAATGTAAATATCATACCACCCAAAACTTGTGCAAAAATTGTTGATGAAATAACTAAAGATGGCATGCTAAAGAATGTTAAGTTTTATTATGATAAATTAGAGGTTGATGAACATAGAGAGGTATAGGAAGCAGTCTTGTTATACTTATATGTCTATAAGAAAGCCTTAATAGAGATAGAAAATCAAATATAAGCTTATATAACATGTTAGATGCTACAAGGTTATCTGCTATGCAAGAAGATAAACACATTAAAATGCAAGAACTACTAGCTATTTGTATTACTATAAATCCAGATGAAATGGATAAGACAATTGAGGTTGTAGATAGGAAGGTTTTGAATAGAAAACACAAAATACCTAGCTTGATGCTAGGGAGAATGAATGAAATAATAAAGGAAAAATAGAAAGATTGGATTAAATTTTTGGGAGAACACAGAAGATTCTTTACTTCAACAAAGACAAAAAATAACACTATAGATACCCCGGTTGAAGGGAAAGGAAAAGGGATTATGGGTACTCCACCCTTAGTTTTGAAAAATATCAAGATAGTGGAAATTGAGCCACTGGTAAACACAAATGTATAGACAAATACTGAAACACTGGTTAATATTGAGAATATTGTACAAAATACTAACATTGAGAACAATTTTCCTCAGGATACTAATGTACAAGTTGAGGATATTGTTCCTAGAGAGGAACCAATAGTTACACAAACTGCAGCAAGTGGCGAAACCATCGGTGCAAGTGAGGAGGTAATAAATGATAAATCATCAGAGAAAATAGGGAAATCCAGTAGGTTACTAGTTGGGAGCCCATAATTATTGACAATTAACACTTCTCTAGTAGAAAAGAAAACCATCACAAAGAGGAGTCCCATATAACTAATGATGATAGCTGCTCAAAAACTAATGAAGGAAGGATCCATAGACAAGGGGATTATAGATCAGCCAATAACTATTTTGCACAGATTGGTCCCAAAATGTAAGATTGAAGATGAAGTGATCCCTTCTGGCAAGCTTAAGGTAATAACTAAGCACATATCAAAAGACTTTCAATCATTATAGAAGATCTCCAACCGACAAGCACTTGAAAGATTCACTCAGACTAAGAGATTCGCTTTTGATCAAATCATTGAGACAAAGAAGAAAAATATAGAGGAGAAGTTAATTATAATTGAAAATTCTTTGAAACAATGTACAAATATATACAGGGTATGTTGCAATACTAAAATACTTACAATAAATGTAGATAAAAAGATAAAAGAGATATAGGAGAAAATCGCTAGAATTGCTAACTCTTTTGACGGGCTAATTTCATTGACAACATCAATTGATGGTCAAATTTTGACTTTGGAGAACCAAATTTATGCACTTGAAAAGGAAAGAGATAAAATCATTTGGAGAGATAGAAGTCTTAGAGGTTTGGTGAGTCCAAGATTGGATTCATTCTGTGTACATAAGAGAGAATGCATGGATATGGTGGGTAAGCCCACACCGAAAGAGTTCGATGAGAAAGAATCTCTTGCATATTTATTGAGTGGTCTTGTATCTATCTCCGACACATTCAAAACTAGCTGGGATACTTATGTGGAATTACTAGAGAAAGATTATCCGAAAATCTTGAAATAGGTCAAGCTTCGGTAAGACATTTTTGGAGGTATTCAATGTACAGTTCTTATTCCTTGATAGTCTTTTTACAATTTTTGGGCATTGATGTCAAAGGGGGAGTAGTATAGATGTGAAAAATAATGAAAGAGTTGCATACATTAGGGGGAGTTATAGGGTTTTGGAATTTTGGAAATATGGATTATTTTGCATATTCAGCTTAGGGGGAGCAGAGCAGGATGAAATCGACAGAAGAAACCATGACCACTTTTTCACATGAATGTTGCCATCAATGCCAAAGGGGAAGATTGTTTGAAATTGAAACTCTATTGGTTGGTTTCACTATGTTCTCATTGATGGCAATGTGATTTAGGGTTCCAACTTCATATGGTGTATGGACAGGCACTTCATAGTCTCTACATTGGCACCGACACCGACACTGATAGGTCAATAAGATTTGTTTGGTTACTGACAATGCAAGCCGACATGATAGAGTAAAGGTTATCACTATTGTAGGTTGACTTATCTTGGATTCAGCATAGACAACTTGTTTTAATGCTTATACATTTATGTTATATAGCTGACATATAATTTGATATTGTATATATCTTTGTAAGATGACATAAGGAATAAATTTGTATAGGGTATATAGGTCAGTTTGATTAGATCATTTTATAATAAGGATAAAGATATGGTGATGGATATATGAATATAATTATTCAGAGAGACTATGTATGTGAGGATTTTATTGTAAGGGTTATTCTGGTAAAGGGGTTTAGGGTTTCAACCGGAACAGACAGAGCTTAAGCCAAAACTGTATTCTCGCATAAAAGATACTATCTTAGCAGTTCACACTTCTCTGGACTATTGTCTTGAATTTTATGTAGTCAATGAGGCTCCTATTGTGATTGGGTAGTTTTGTCTAGGTTGTAAGCCTTCATGCAAGTGTAGGCCCATCATATATTGTAATATCTCTTCATATGGCTAGTAGATTGATATTGTGGGTCACAAATCCCACCGTGGTTTTTCCTCATTGATATTTTTCACATATAAATCTATGTGTTATGGTTCTCATTTATGTGTTTGGCTTATTGGTTTCTTTACTTCTTTCAATTCTATTTATACTAGTATACTGGTTGGTGTATGAATGTTTTATTAAGGCTAAAATCTATTATTTTGATATAACACTGATTCACACCCCCTCTCATTGTTATTGGTTTCCAACAATTGGTATCAGAGCCTTGTGCCTCAGAGGAAGTTTAACAACTAGAGGAAGATCATGAAATTGAAATCATTGAATATGTCTTTGGAGAAGAAACTTGAGATGGCACTTGAATATTATGCTACTGAAAGGTTGAAGAACTTAAACCTACAAGATGAGTTCAATTCTGCTAAGGAATTCATTCTTGTCCTACAAGGGAGACTATCATCTGTTCAAGCTAGGAGGAAGGAACTTTTGCAAAATTGGGATGATGAAGATAAAAATGCACTTAAGGAACAATGTTAGAAATTGAGCTAGGAGAAAATGATTATGAAGAATGAAATGAAAATTATAACAATGAAGATGTCTAAAGAGATTGAGGAAAGAAAGAAAAAGGAAGAAAATCTTGTTGTATCCCTGAAGAACAAGTTTGAAGAATGTGGTAGGTTGGTTCATGAAAATGATATATTGAGAACTGATTTCGTACAATCTCAGAGCTATGAGAAAGAAATTGAAAGACAAATGACAATACTAAGAGAAGATTTAATTGCTGCAAGTGAGTATAAAGAAAAATTCAAGATTAGCTTAGCACAACTTGATGAGTTACTGAAGAGACAAAGGCAGATTGGAGATTCCAGTGGACTTGGATTTGAGAAAGGACAAAGTTTTGGTACTACTAATAAAGATCAAAACCATAAGGCACTGGTAAGACAATTTAATGCTTATAAATTCAATGGTAGATGTTTTGTTTGCAATAGATTTGGTGACATGTCTAGGCAATTTAGAAACAGAGAAAATCAGAACCCTCATTCCTCTCTTGGTAAATGTTCTAAATACAATAAAATTGGTCATAAGAAAAAAGATTGCAGAATGAATGTAAAATGCTATGCTTGTGGAAAATTTGGACATATGGCTAATCAGGGTAAGTCAAGCAATTTCACCAATTTTAGCAAAGCAATTCAAAAGAACGATGTTACATGTTATGCATGCAGTGAAGTTGGACATATTGCTATGTTCTATAGAAGAAGAAATCCACCGGTTAGTAATGGAGGATAAAATGAAAACGGGAAAGAGAAGGTTAATGAAATCCGACATGATCACACTCAGAGATGGGTTAGGAAGACTGAAGAGAAATCCTCAAATGGGAATGTCCCAGTTACCTATCCAATAGAAGAGGCTTCTCCTGTAGTGAAAGTAAGATCATCTGGTAACTAAGGAAGATGCCTTAGGGGTAGGAAAAATTAATGAAAATGCTACATATGCCCTGGGAAGAGGTTCTAGAAGATGTTCTAGATATTGGAGAGGATTATCCAGCATGAATATGATCTGAGTGAGATCCGGTATCTTTCACCGGTAGTCATTTATGTCAATGAAAGATTAAGTTTTTTTTTTATGGATAAAAGGTCGAATACGCTTCATTATTAATCACCCTAAATTCAGAGCTTTTAGAGAGATTTAGAGTGACTAAGTGCGACCAGAGGCTATTCAGAGACAATCAGATTTCTTCTTAAGTGATTTCATCAGCATCTAAAACAACTTGTTGAAGGTTTTCACCGCGAGCAATCTAAAGGTATTTTTCTTCAAACATGGAAGAGTGATCATCTTCTTTTCCTATTTTTGTTGCAAATACAATTGTAGTGGAGTTTAAGGACTGCCCCAGGCCAATTTTCAAGTGGTATCCACATGTGACTACCAAGGAAGATTTGTTTGGAGCATTTTCTTGCATTCTAGAGGGAGTAGTGTATGTAGAAGATGTTAGGGCATACATTCACTTTCATATAAAGGACTTAGGAAGTTCAAAGATCAAGGGAATGTATATGAATGAACTAATGGGAGAATCTAGAAAGATTAAACCGGTATATAAACACATTGAAGATCTAGGATTTACAGATATTCTAGATATTCTAGAGTTTGGGGATGAAATAATCATATATGTACTGAGAAGAGTACATGGGGAACTCATATGGCTAGACACACCTTATAAAATCACCAAGGAAACCATTCAGGAAATTACTGGCTTGTCATCGGTAGGGAAAAATATAGATAAGAAAGTGTCAAATGACTTTGTAAGGCAGATCATCGATGCCACATTTGAAAAGAGATCGATAAAGGTGAGCACCATCACCGAGACCAACATCAAGTTTGGTAACATGACTATAGGATACAAGGTAACTCAATGAAATTGACTAAATTCTGTTTCCAGTTCATGTATTTTGGTTGCATATAAGATGATGAGAGAAAATGTAAAGTTATGTATTTGTGGTTGGATACTTGAAGAGTTATTGATCAACTTAGGATATATTAAAGGTCAGAAGAAGGGCACCTTCCCATATGAAAATTTGTTAGTCTACTTGATGTTATACTTTCTGAATGATAGACCTGGTTCTGGTAGGAAGAAATGGGCTTTTGACATTCTGGTAGGAAGATAATTAAAACAATAAATTCTTGCATTAGGAAGTCAAAGAGATGATAAGATATGGGGTTATTTTAAGGCTTTTCAAAAATCTATGAGGTCTAGAGTAAGAATACCTAAGCATATAGTAGATAAATACTCTACTGACATTTGTTTCATCATTCAGAAGGATGTTACTCTCATGGAGGTAGTCAAGCCATAGAAGATTTGGCTATAGGAAATGGGCTATGAGGTAGATGCATTAATCCTTCATGCCTATGCAAAAATGCTAATTGATGTAGAAATAGATGAGGCAGAGAAGCCCTATGGAACTGCATAGCAAAAGACTCTAGAGGTTGAAACAAAGTTCAACCAAAAGTAAAGGGAGAAACAAGAAGTAAAAGAAAACAAATTTGTACAAAAGGTCTCAAAGGACATAAAGGAACTTATTAATATTGTCCCAGAAAAAGGGAGAAAGTGGAAGGATCCGATAGTTCACATTGAACCTGTAACTATAGATTCTGAATCAAAGGATGACACACCATCACCCTTCAAGAGGTTTGTTAGGAACAAACTAGAAGAACCTAAGGTAGAAGCAAAGAAGCAACCAATTAGAAAGGTCACAATCAATTTACCAGCTTAGAAGCAAGCACCTAAGGCTACACCTTCAACTTCATCTAGTACTATTAAGAGGAAAAAGAAGAGTGACATTGATTTGGCACTTGAAACTGGTAATGTAACTATCATACCACCCAAAACTTATGCAGAAATCATTGATGAAATAACTAAAGATGGCATGTTGAAGAATGTTAAGTTTTATTATGATAAATTAAAGGTTGATGAATAGAGGGAGGTAGAGGAAGCAGTCCTGTTATACTTAGATATCTATAAGAAAGCCTTAATAGAGAGAGAAAATCAAATATTGGCTGAATTATATAACATGTTAGATGCTAGAAGGTTATCTTCTATGCAAGAAGATAAACACACTAAAATGTAAGAACTAATAGCTATCTATATTACTATAACTCCAGATGAAATGGATGACAATTGAGGCTGCAGATAGGAAGGTTTTCAATAGAAAACACATAATAACTAGCCTGATGCTAGGGAGAATGAATGAAGTAATAAAGGAAACACGAAAAAGCCTGGATTAAATTTTTGGGAGAACACATAGGATTCTTTACTTCAACAGAGACAAAAAATGACACTGTAGATACCCCAGTTGAAGGGGAAAGGAAAAGGGATTATGGGTACTTCACCCTTAGTTTTGAAAAATGTCAAGATAGTGTAAATTGAGCCACTGATAAACACAAATATATAGACAAATATTAAAACATCGGTTAATACTGAGAACATTGTACAGGATACTAACATTGTGGACAATTTTCTTTCAAATACTAATGTATAGGTTGAGGATGTTGTTCCTATAGAGGAACCAATAGTTACACAAACTGCACCAAGTGGCGAAGCCACTGGTGCAAGTGAGGAGGTAATCAAGGATAAAACATTAGAGAAAATAGGGGAATTTGGTAGGGTAGTAGTTGGGAGCACAAAATTATTGACAATTGAAACTTCTATAGTAGAAAAGAAAACCATCACAAAGATAAGTCCCACAAAAATGATGATGATGGCTGCTCAAAAATTGATGAAGGAGGGATCCACAAACAAGGGAATTATAGATCAGTCAATAATTGTTTTACATAGATTGGTCACGGAATGTAAGATTGAAGATGAAGAAAGAGCACATATCAAAAGACTTTCAATCCTTATAGGATATCTCCAACTGGAAAGCACTTAAACGATTCACTCGGGCTAAGATAGCCACTTTTGATCAAATTATTAAGACAGAAGAAAAAGATTGAGGAGAAATTAATTTTAATTGAAAATTATTTGAAACAATGTACAAATATATATAGGGTATGTTGCAATACTAAAATACTTAGAGAAAATGTAGATAAAAAGATAAAAGAGATACATGAGAAAATGGCTAGTATTGCTAACTCTTTTGATGGACTAATTTCATTGACAACATCAATTGATGGTCAAATTTTTTCTCTTGAAAAGGAAAGAGATAAAATCATTCAGAGAGGTAGAAGTCTCAGAGGTTTGGTGAGTCCAAGATTGGATTCACGTTGTGTACATAAGAGAGAATGCATGGATATGGTGGGAAAGCCCACACCAGAAGAGGTCAATGAGAAAGAATCTTTTGCATATTTATTGAGTGGTCTTGTATCTATCTTTGACACATTAAAAATCAGCTGGGATACTTATGTGGAATTACTGGAGAACGCTTATATGGAAATCTAGAAACTGGTCAAGCTCTGATAAGACATTTTTGGAGGTATTCAATGTACAAATCTTATTCTTTGACATTATTTTTACAATTTTTGGGCATTGATGTCAAAGGGGTAGTAGTATAGATGTGAAAAAGAATGAAAGAGTTGCATGCATTAGGGGAAGTTACAGAGTTTTGGAATTTTGGAAATATGGAGTATTTTGCATATTCAGCTCAGGGGGAGCAGGGCAGGATCAAACCAATAGAAGAAACCATGTTCACTTTTTCACATGAGTGTTTCCATCAATGCCAAAGGGGGAGATTGTTGGTAATTGACACTCTATTGGTTGTTTACACTATTTTGTCATTGATGACAACATGATTTTGGGTTTTGGTTTCATATGGTGTACCCACAAACTAGATGGGAAGAGTACCTTCCCTTAGTGGAGTTTGTCTATAATAATGGGCATCACACTTCTTTGGGGATGCCACCCTATTAGGAATTATACGACAGGCCTTGCAAGACACCATTGAGTTGGGACTGCATAGAGGACAAAGTTGCTATTGGTCCAGAGATAGTTTGGGATATGGAATAGCAGGTGGATTTGATTAGGCAACGTCTTAGAGAGGCTCAAGATAGACTGAAGAAATATGCAGATGTGAAGAGGATAGATCGTAGCTACTTGGTTGGAGACAAAGTCTTCTTGAGAGTGTGGCCGCATAAGAGTCCAATCTATTATGGAAAGGGTTCTACGCTCGCACCTCACTTTGTAGGACCATTTGAGATCCTTGAGAGAATAGGACCAGTTGCCTACCGTTTAGCATTGCCACCTAGCCTATCATGCATCCACAATGTGTTTCATGTATCTATTTTGAGGAAGTATATCTATGATGAGTCTCATATATTAGATTGGGATGCCTTGAAGGTGGAGTCAGACGGGCAGCTAGCTTTGGAGCCCATTCACATTTTGGCATGCCGGATGCTGGCCCTTCGGGGTTGAGAGCTAGACCAAGTTAGGGTCTAGTGGGATTGCTATGATGAGGTTATGGCTTCATGGGAGGACATAGCATGGATGGGTTCAAAGTACCCTGATCTTTTTGATGAGCTCTAGGAGGAAGTTCATGCCTAGAGGGGGAAGGTGTGAGGCCCTACCCCGACTCAGTATAACATTTCAGTGATTTTTATGTTGAGACTATTATGGATGTTTTATTTTTATGCATTATGGGTTTAGAACTTATATGATCCCAGGATTTGGATAACATTGCTATATGTTGTTGTTTCATTTATATGCTTTATGATATAGAACTCTATATGATTCTAGAATAGGATGAATTTGAGATGATATATGTCATTATTGGGTTTGCAGGACTTTACTATGATGATAGAAATAGGATGCATGTTTTATGTGTGGATCAAAATTATGAGAATTATGATAATTGCTTATGTGGATTTATTTGGATATAAGGTTTAGTGATTTGTTTAAGTGTATAGTGTATGTAGAGTGTTTGATGTGTATTCTTATTCATGTGTTTTATATCAAAAAATCCTAGTAATACTATAGGTGAGTTAATAAGGATCCTATAATCTAGAATTGTGTAACTAGTTTTCGTTCAGAAACTAAGAAGAAAAGTGCAAGCCAATCATGGTTAGCCGCTAGGTACAAGACAGTATGTAACATGATTTAACTACTAGGCACAGTTGAAGAAGCTTTGCAAATTTTGGCACTCAAGTGTGAAAGTATGCAAAAACATTAAGTATGGATGAAGCAAAATGTAGATGGAAAAGGCTTATGGAAAGATAGTATAACAATAATATAATACCAAAGTTTTTAATGAGAATTAGTTGGCAGTATATAACATTTTATTGAAACAAAGATAAGGAGCCGAATTGGGTGGCTAGCTAAGGAGAGCTTGGAAATTATAGGAGTCTTAAGACATTGGTAATTATTGGACATCCTTATGTTATACTGTAATTGGGTAACTGGGTATTAGGATGGTAAGATGGGTTATTTAGATCAAAGAGACCGAAGGATGTGATAGGCTAGAAATGGGCTAGTAAGTAAATATAAATAAGTAATAAGGAATGAGATGATTCATAGTTGCATAAGTAAAGTAGGAGAGGATAAGTCCACTCTCCGAATTGTTTGAAATATGTCATGAAAGGTGTGGGTAGAAATTGTTGTCAACCATTATCGACTTTACTTGACAATAATTCCACCCCAAATGGCTCTTAACCTTAAGTGTTAGTAATTTGGCAACAAGCTCCTACCTAATGAAGGCAAGTGGATGTTAGAGGTGAGAATAAAAGGAACTAGCTTAAGATGCTAACAAAACAAATGATGTCTGAAGTAAAAGTATATGATTACATTATACAAATCCTTAGTGGTTCTAAGTAAACAAGTGTCAATTTTGAACCGAACTATCAACTGTGTGTGTAAGGCATGAAAGTGTCGATGCTTGAGCTACCATGTAACATTGAACCTAGGTTTAGAATATTAAGAAAATTAATGGAAGTCTAAGAGGAATGGATGGAGAATGGCAGAGTTAGTGCAATCACCTGTTAGATATAAATTATGGATGTTAATAACCCTAAATAGATAGAGGATTTATATCGGAAAGTGTTTCTTGTAATAGTAAGCACGTGAAGGTTAAAATGGAACATGATCTATAAAAACGATTGCGATCTCTTGTGTATAAGAGTTTATTTCATAAATCAACAAAGAATTATAAAGGATCTAAGAACCTTAAGAGTCTAATAATCACTTCCTAACACACTCAGGACATGTGATCTTGGGTGATGTGATGCGGTTACTCCCTATAGCATGGCTAGAATGGTCATCTTGTTTTGAGTTTGATTCGAAATTATTTTTTATTTTCTTTGAATAGCATTTCATGACCTAGGGGCTAGTACTTTCTATTTATTTATTTTTTTTATGATGAAGGACCACTAAATTTATGTTTCTTCTTATTTGAGCTATGGCACTTGCCACATTTCTAGTTTTAATATCTTTCAATTGCCGGTATTTTTCTTCTTTTTATTGGGGCTTGGTAGAAGTAACTTGTATTTTGATCTGGTAAAGTGTCAAGTGGTCATTTTGATGTTCGATATAACTAGCCCTAGTGATGTGAATTGTGTAATATCTATCATGTTCGTTGAACAACTGATAGTGTGTCAAGGGAGAATACCGCAAGGAATGAAATTAGGCACAAGAATTAACAAAGGATATATTTTATCAAATCAAGATAAAGGAAGATCCTCCTAAATAAAATTAATTGAGAGTAACTTGAAAGAGGAAAAATTTATAACAATAGTGTGATCTAGACCTAATGAATTGCGAAAGTAATGTTTGTCGACTGGTAAATTTAGCAGGTGTGTGGAGATAATTACATGGATGATATCTAAAATAAGTTTGAATAGATTCCATCACTCCCTTGGAATGGGATTGTTATGTACCTTAATGTTTGAGAATTGTGAATAATGTACCCTATGAAACTTAAACCTTGGAGCCTAGAAATATAAAAACATTTTAATCCTTGGTGGTAGAAAACTACCCTATATAAGGATGGATTTGAAGAACCTAAATTTGATTATGCTTGGTTACCTAAGAAAGTTGGAAGAAATTATGCACCTAGGACGGTTCAGCGAATAGTTTATTAACACCCTAATGAGGTGCCTTGATGTAGAATAAGTAGATTTGTTTTGGTAAACTGTGATGTCAGTTCTCTTAGAGGCAAGCATGGATGACAATTGCGGTGGGATAAATATGTTTTACACAAACCCTTTATAAGTATGACTCATAGAAATTAATAAGTAAACTATCATGTGTAACCTTGATTGTGGGAGTTGATGTGTGTTATTGATATGATTTGGATGGTACATTAATGAAAGTTGTTGAAAGATAGTACTTGTAAACATCTACCTGAGATCGAAGGGAAATGTAATAAAAATACTAAGAATTTAAACTTGTGAAGATAGTAAGTTAATTACAATAATAAGTTGATTTGGGTATTTCACCTTTCTAGTAGGCAAGATAAGATCTTGAGTAACTTATTGAAAATTGTGGGAAATGTCATGTCCCTACTTCGGAAATCTACTCATGCGACTTCCAGGAGTAAGTCGAACTCTAGGGGAGGAGGATGTAAGGCCCTCCCCAACCAAGCTTTGACTAACTTAGTTGACCATGTTTGACCCTACTAATAAATGCTATAATTCAATAGGATGGGCTATGTTAGATAGATAGATTGGTGAGAAAAGTAATTGAACCAGGTTACAGAACCATTTCACCTTGAGGTGTACATTTTTATGCATTATGGATCTAGAACTTATAAGATTCCATGATTTGGATAACATCGATGTATGTTGATGCTTCATTTATATGTGTTAGGATATAGAACTCTATACAATTCCAAAATAGGATAAATTTGAGATGATATATGTCATTATTGGATTTGTAGGACTTCACTATGATGATAGAAATAGGATGTATGTTTTATGTATGGATCAAAATTATGAGAATTATGATAATTTCTTATGTGGAGTTGTTTGGATGTAAGAAAAAAAAAACACGTATTTATTATTATTTTTTAGTTTTTTTAATAATTTTATATATATATATATATATATATATACATTTCATGCATAATACTACATGAACTTTTTTAACAGATCCATTAAAAAGGAACTTCCAGAACTAAACCAATGTATTTTTTTTTAATATATTGTTTAGCTAGGATTGAGATAAACTAATTAGTATAGGTTTAATCTCTACAATAATTTACTGCGAGAATTAAATAAATTATTCCAGCAAACTATACAAAATAGGATGAAAATTAAAGGTAGACATTTACAATCTATGTGCTAGGTCTAATTTAATTAGATCCTAAGATCAAATAATGGACATTGGAGATTTATTGTTACCTACGTTAATTAATTTATTAAATGAGTTTATTGATTAAAATCGATGAGACAATAAAACTATTCAATTAGAATTCCGCATTTAATTCTAATTATTTTTTATTACTTGAGTTAGTAGATAAAGTTAACCCTAAACATAGTTAAGACAAAACATGTTAGAGCATTTCATATTTGCTAATTTAATGTTTTAAGTTGTAATTTTTAAAAAAAAATTATCTTGTTCTTGCCCTAAATTTTGGGCATGACATTTTGGTATCAGAGCAAGGTTTCCAACACTAGGAACCTTTCTCCATTACATTTCGCTTTAATTATTTAATAAATTTTATTATATTAATTTTCTAGGATATTTAAATTTAATTAATTAAATATTATTCCAAAGAAATTAGTTATTTTATTTATTTTATTTTATTTTTTCTCTTAGGATGCCTCCGACTATGTGACAAGCTCGCAAGCGTGAAAGGGGTCCTAGGTGTGTACGCATAGCACACGAAGAGGTAGATAGGGAGGAATCGGTTCTGGAAGGGAACCCAGAGGCTCCTCCCAAAAAACCAGTTGACCCAAACCAAAACCTCTTAGAAGCAATCCACAACCTAATTGGAATAGTCCAGGATAGGATTCCAACCGGGGATCATCATGTTGAAAATCAGAACTCAGGGAGTCATAGATTAGCTGATAGGGAACAGAGCAGGATTCCATCGCCTATTCCCATAGAGAGTCAGGGTGGAAATGAGCCAGAGTCTGTGCACCTACTAGGACCACCTCGAGTGGTAGAGCGAGTGTTTTATGAGAGAGCTCATCAGGATCCAGGGGATCTTATCAGGGAGGTTATGCACCTCCAGCCACCATCTTTTGGGGGATCTACCAACGGGGTAGAAGTTGAGGCTTGGCTATTGAGCCTTGATAGGTGCTTTGCATTGTGCTCTTACGAGAGCAATCTAAAAGCACATGTAGCAGTCCATCTGTTGAGAGGGATGGCCTCCACATGGCAGAGATAGGAGGAATACAAGTGTGGTTTGGTTGCTGATACTCTCACATGGGAGATTTTTACAAAGAGGTTTAGGGAGAGGTACTTGTCAGAGCATTACAGACAGCGTAGGATAGATGAGTTTCATGACCTCCAGTAGAAGGGTCTCTCAGTGACCCAGTATGAGAGAAAATTCTTTGAGCTCTTGCCATACATGGAATATCAAAAGGATGAGAAACTTCTCGTTAACCGTTTCATCAGAGGGCTAAATGCCGACATAGTAGGACCAGTGAGGATGTCCACTCCAAGGAGCCTTTGGGTTGCCGTGGAGAAGGCACTGATAGCAGAGGAGATTCAGGTCAGACCACAGGATATTAGGGATCGGTTCCAGAACTGAAACCCTACACCCCAGACATATGGATTTCAGAAACCCCATTGGAAGGGTAATAATAGAAACTCACAGGGGTTCTCCAAACCCCCTCCTCCACAACAGTCACAATAGAACTAGAGGCAGAAGCCTCCACAGTATCAACAGGGTGTAAAGCCCAAGCAGTGGCAGTCTTAGGGTCAGAGGCGAGATCAAAGAACTTAGGTTCCTTACACACCTCCGATGAGGACTCAGCAATCCTCTAGGGGTGGGTACAGTAGATCTAATAGGACAAGGGGATAGGATTTCTCTAGGCCTCAGGGCACCCAGTTTTAGGTACGTGGTGCTTGCTTTACATGTGGAGCCATGGGGAATATGGTGAGGGATTGTCCTCAGGGTCAGATGGCAGGGGATTAGTGGATGGCCGCATCAAAGCCTACAGTTGGAGATATGGGCAGGTCCCATAGAGTCTTCATAGCGGTGGACAACTACCAGGCTGAGCACCAGGCCATGGTGATTGAGGTTGTAGGTATGATCAAAGATAACAGTGTATCTATATTATCTGATTCAGGATCTACTAGCTCCTTTATTTCTCCATTGGTTGTGGAGCATTGCGGGCTAGTGGCAACTAGACAGGGTGTCAGTTAGGAAGTGGAGTTAGCTTAAGGGGCTAGAGTGTCAGTGAAATCAGAGGTTAGGGCATGTCAGCTGCAAATTGGCAATACCACCACTTTAGTAGACCTTAGAGTTACACCACTTGGATCTTATGGTATCATACTTGGCATGGATTGGCTTTATGCCCACAGAGCCAAGATGGATTGCCGCAGGAAGGAAATAGAGTGTGAGGATGATCATGGTTCACCCATAGTAATCATCGGGATTCAAAGACCTATGTCTCTTCATATGATCTCCACAATGCAGCTTAAGTAGAGCATGCGAAAGGGATGTCAACATTTTGCCATCACTATCAATGATAGGGAGGAAGAGGATGAAAAAGAAACATCAATTGATGACCATCCTATCCTTAAGGGATATTTAGACGTGTTTCCCTTAGAGCTACCTGGAATGCCACCCCGTATAGAGATTGACTTTCATATAGACCTTGAACTAGGAGATGAGCCAGTTTCAAGAGCACCTTATAGGATGACCACAAATGAGCTTAATGAGTTCAAGATGTAGCTTGAGGAACTACTAGAGAAGGGTCACATTCGTCCTAGCATATCCCCTTGGGGTGCACCAGTCATCTTCATAAAGAAGAAGGATGGATCTCTCCGATTATGCATGGATTATCATTAGTTAAACAAAGTAACCATCAAAAACTGATATGCTTTTCCCAGAATCGATGATTTATTCGAACAACTTCAGGGTGCCAAAGTATTTTCCAAATTTGATCCGAAGTCAGGATACCATCAGCTAAGAATAGTGGAGAGTGATATCCACAAGACTGCGTTTTGCACTAGATATGGCCACTATGAGTTCACCATGGTTCCATTCGGTCTTACTAATGCTATAGCTATTTTCATGAGCCTCATGAATGGGGTATTCCGCACATTTCTAGACCACTTTGTGATTGTGTTCCTCGATGATATATTGATATATTCTCAGAATAAGAAGGAGCATGAGGAGCACCTGAGACAGGTTTTACAATGTTTGAGGGACAATCAGTTGTTTGGTAGTTTGTCAAAGTGTGCTTTCTTTCGATCAGAGGTCAAGTACCTTGGGCATGTTATTTTTGATGATGGGATCTCAGTAGACCCATCCAAGATCAGAGCTATTATGGATTGGCCAGTGCCAACCAGTGTGACAAAGGTCGGGAGCTTCATGGGCTTAGCAGGTCATTACCGACGCTTTGTTGAGGGATTCTCTAGAGTCACTCATCCTATTACTTCTCTTCAGCATAAAGGGAAGAAATTTGAGTGGACAGAGAAGTGCAAGAGGGCCTTTCAGGAACTCAAGAAGGAACTTCCTAGCACACCTATCCTTGTAGTACCAGATCCCTCAGTTGACTTCATGGTTTTCACAGATGCTTCCCTAGATGGTTTAGGGGCAGTCCTTATGCAAGATGGTAGGGCTATAGCTTTTGAGTCTAGGAAACTTAAGACTCATGAACTTAACTACCCTACTCATGACCTTGAGCTTACAGCAGTAGTGCATGCACTTGTGAGATGGAGACACTTCCTTTTGGGTCATCATTTTGAGCTTCATTCAGACCATCAAAGTCTTCAGTACATATTCACTCAGCTGAACCTTAATACACATCATAAGAGATGGATGGAGTTCTTGTGCGAGTATGATTTTGACATTCACTACATCAAAGGGAAGGAAAACATAGTTGTAGATGCTTTGAGTAGGAGACGTCATGAGGTATACACCATATCTATGGGCACGGATTTGAGAGATCGTATACTGCAGTAGTTGCTAGATGATGGATGGTATTCAGAGGTTTTTCAAGTGATACAAGCTCAAGATACTCTGGAAGGGAAATATGTGGATTATACTTTGGAGTCTGATAGGCTATTATGCCATAGAGGGCGCATCTATGTACCTTCTTTCAGGGGATTGTGGGAGTTCATTTTCGTGAAGGCTCATAGAGCTCCTTATGCAACACATCTCAGAGTAAAAAAGATGCATGCTGACTTGAGACAATTATATCATTGGCCAAGAATGCAGCAGCTCATTGCTGAGTTAGTATCCTGATTCCTCGAGTGTCACAGAGTCAAGGCAGAGCACCGCCATCCAGGTGGGTTGCTCCAGTCTCATGCTATACTAGAGTGGAAGTGGGATACTATATCCATGGATTTCATCATTGGTCTTCCTATGTCATCTCGTCACCATGATGCCATCTTGGTGATAGTTGACAAGTTGACCAAAGTGGCCCACTTTTCACCAGTTTGAACTACCTTCATAGCACCAGCAGTGGCACGGGTGTTCTTACGAGACATTTTTAGACTTCATGGTGTTCCATGCAAGATTATTTCTGACAAGGATTCCCTCTTCACATCTTTCTTTTGGAAGGCATTACAGGTAGCTATGGGCACTAAACTCAATTTTAGTACAGCCTATCATCCGGAAATAGATGGTCAGATAGAGAGGGTTAACCAGGTGTTAGAGGATATGCTTCCCATGTACGTCATGGATCATCAGACCATATGGGAAGAGTACCTTCCCTTAGTGGAGTTTGCCTATAATAATGGTCATCACACTTTTTTGGGGATGCCACCCTATCAGGCATTATACGACAGGCCTTGCAGGGACACCGTTGAGTTGGGACCACATAGAGGACAGAGTTGCTATTGGTCCAGAGATAGTTCGAGATATGGAACAACAGGTGGATTTGATTAGGAAGCGTCTTAGAGAGGCTCAGGATAGACTGAAGAAATATGCATATGCGAAGAGGATAGATCGTAGCTACTTGGTTGGAGATAGAGTCTTCTTGAGAGTGCGGACGCATAAGAGTCCAATCCATTACGGAAAGGGTTCTAAGCTCACACCTCGCTTTGTAGGACCATTTGAGATCCTTGAGAGGATAGGACCAGTTGCTTACTATTTAGCATTGCCACCTAGCCTATCATGCATCCACGATGTGTTTCATGTATCATTTTTGAGGAAGTATATCTATGATGAGTCTCATATATTAGATTGGGATGCCTTGCAGGTGGAGTCGGACGGGCAGCTAGCTTTGGAGCCCATTCGCATTTTGGCACGCCGGATGCTGGCCCTTCGAGGTTGAGAGCTGGACTAGGTTAGGGTCCAGTGGGATTGCTATGATGAGGTTACGGCTTCATGGGAGGACACATCACATATGAGATCAGAGTACCCCCATCTTTTTGATGAACTCCAGGAGGAAGTTCATGCCTAGAGGGGGAGGGTGTGAGGCCCTACCCTAACTCAGTCTAGCATTTCAGTGATTTTTATGTTGAGACTATTATGGATGTTTTATTTTTATGCATTATGGATTTAGAACTTATATGATCCCAGGATTTGGATAACATTTCTATATGTTGATGCTTCATTTATATGCTTTATGATATAGAACTCTATATGATTCTAGAATACGATGAATTTGAGATGATATATGTCATTATTGGTTTTGCAGGACTTTACTATGATGATAGAAATATGATGCATGTTTTATGTGTGGATCAAAATTATGAGAATTATGATAATTGCTTATGTGGATTTATTTGGATATAAGGTGTAATGATTTGTTTAAGTGTATACTGTATGTAGAGTGTTTGATGTGTATTCTTATTCATGTGTTTTATATTATATGAGGTAATTTGAAATTACTAATGTGTAATTGAGATGTGCAGGAAAATTATCCATGTGACCATGGAAATATTATGGAGAACCAAACCTAGACCTATGTACGTTCGTAAAACCACGGTTTGTCTATTTGGAGAGACAACACCCCATCCATATCATATTTTATTCGTGAAAGTTATTGTTGCATGAATGTTAGAATGCATTTATTTATATTTGTAAATCCAACAAGAGACAAATTTTCAAGTGTAATTTTTGTAAAAGTATTTTTATTGTGTCACTTGACACATGTGATTGATTTATGTTTTTTTTTTTTTTTAAATTGTCTCTTGGAGAGAGTTGTTTAACCATAGCTTTTTCAATTAATTTAATGTGATTCCATAATTGCCTTGGGAAGAGAATCTTTGGGGTGGTCAACTTAGGTTTGACCCGAAAATTAACTTCAAAGGTGTTTAAAAGGGGTTAAATGGACACCTAGGGGTAGTTTAAGAGTGTTTCCTAAAGCCCATAAGGTATACCTAAGGGTTAGGAGTAATTTTAGGCATGTTTCAACTCCCATGTGACCCTTTAGACACCCTAAAAAGTAGGTTTCCTAAGTTGAGCGAAAATTGAAATTTAGAAGGCATCATCTAGGTTAGTTAACTTTCTATTTTTTGTTGAGAGATCCCTTTTGATCTTCTTCTTCTTTTTCCCTTTTCAATTTTAGAAACCTATGAGAACTCTCACTAAGGTCTTCTTAGGCAAGAATGAGAGAGTTTGCGGGTGATCACCCACTCTCCATTTTTGGAGAGAAGAATTTGAAAGAAAGACAGGTTTGGTTTTAGAAAATTTGGCTAAGTGTAGAGAGGCAAGGGTTTGTGGAATTGGGCTGCTCATCATCAACCAATCTAGCATACCTTTGGGCAATTGAAGGTTGGTCATATTTTCTCCTTGTATTGTTTAGTATTGCATGTTGTGTTGAAAGGATTTGCTTCTGTAAAAAGGCTAGTTTCTTGCATTTTTTCCTTGGAAAATTATTGTGTTCTATGTTTTACTTTTTGTATGCATTTTATGTGCTTTGGGAGTAATCAAGGCCTCCTACTCTTGGGAGAGAGTATGGTCTTGTGGGCGGTAGAAGTGATAGCCCTCAAGTGAGAGGCTCTCGTTATGAGAGTGATCACAAGTGATTTTATGTGACCCTTGCTGCATGGCTTGTTTATGCATTTGGGGGTCATAAGGAGGGAAATAAGGCATGAATGCCTTGGGGGGAATAAGGATGTGGGGTTTTTATATTTATGAGGTATTTGGTTTACCATGAGGTGGCTATATGTTTTACCATACTTGCAGTCTCCTCAAGGTACCTGGTCCACTACCACCCTTGAAAAGACATCACTATATGTGGTGCAGTGTAGCCCTGGGTTGAGAATGTGTTTATGATTGTTTTCCCTTGTTTACTATGTTTGCATGTGTGTAATCCTGTCTAGGGCCTGGTTCTCCAAGCTCGGGGGTGGCTACTAGTTAGCCTAGGCTGGGAGGTGAGCACTCCATGGTCATAGCTTTGATTTAAAATGCAGGTTGTCAGAAGAAAAGAATAGGACAAGTGGAAGGTTGCAGGAGTTATTTGTTACAGGAAATCATTTGTAAATGTAATTAATAATTAAAAAAGTCCTTATTTATTAGAAATGAGAGACCCATTGTAAAGAGACAATAGTGTCTTTGAAATACATTTTTAAAAGTTGTAATATTTTAGTATGCTATTTATTGCAGAAAAGAAATGAGTATTCCTAAAATTGCTTTCTAGAGTTCAAAAACTTTATATCTTATGTGTTTATGATAAATTGAAAAGCAAGAAATTTATTTTATTCTTATGCATTGAAAATAAAATAAAACAGGAAATGAATAAATTAGATTTGCATGCATATTGTAGGCTGGAAATAAAACATTTAGTCCTATTTCTGTAAATGCAATATAGTATAATAAAGTTCTGGAAATTGTCTTTTTGTCGATTATAGAGATTAAAATCTAAGATAAATAGTCTATCTAGTCTATATAAAGATATTTTTTTTTGTTGCTGTATAAAATTAATTTAATTCAGTCATTTACTTCATGCAAAAAATAATATCTAAAGTTAAATGTCTACCTTTAATTTTCATCCTGTTTTGTATAGTTTGCTGGAATAATTTATTTAATTCTCGGAGTAAGTATATAAAAAAAAATACATTGTTTTAGTTCTGGAAGTTCCTTTTTAATGGATCTATTAAAAAAGTTTATGTAATATTTTGCATGTAATATTATGCATGAAATGTATATATAAATAGAAATAATTATATATATATATATATATTAAATTATTAAATAAAATTAAAAAAGGGGGATATTATGCATGTAATATATATATATATATATATATTAAAAAAAACTTTAAAAAAAAATAAAATGTTATTAACATGGGGGGGAAAAAGGCCAAAGGGCCAACGCCACTGTGTGGACACACAGTGGTCATCCTGCAACCTCCACTATGTGTACACATAGTGGCCGGCCCTGTGGCTTCCACTGTGTGGACACATAGTGTCGGTCGCACCCACCACTATGTGGACACATAGTGGTGCGACGGGTTCCACTATGTGGACACACAGTGGTGCCGCCCGCTGTTGGTATTTTGGTATGGTTTTGTCACTGATGTCAACACCTACTAAAACACTAGCACTTTGGAGATCCAGAAGCAATCACCGGCAAGCAAGTAACTATTGCACAGTTACTAGTATATGGTACACCGACAAGATATAATGATCACCGACAGTCAGAATTATGTGGAAGACACTTGGTAATGTCGAAGACATATTTTGGACATCTTGTCCTGGAGTTTTGTTCATCAGTATATTCATATTTGCATATTTGCTTTTATCAGCAAATAGGTCCAGGGCTACCCAGGGTTACACCGGCAGGTTGATCTTTTCCAGATCAGTATGGCACACTAAGGAAATGATTAATTATTGTTGTAAATGCATTAAGCTGACATGTTCAATAGGTTATTGCATCGAACATTATATTGTTTGTAAAATGTTTTTATTGTAATATCTTGTAGAGCCGACCTACTAAAATTGGTCTTAGGTTATGGTATAAATGCAAGATCTTAATTGTAAGATCAAATGTGGGAATGCAAAAAAGGAATGTGTGAAGGTATATGCGAGATTAAGTAGAGCTATACATGAAGACATCATTTGAAGGTGAAGTTAGGTTTTTGTGAAAGCATATCAGCATTACACCAGTACTAAATCCAGCATATGAAGATGCTATTTTGTGCAGTACATTCTCATTGGATTTAACCTTCCAACTATAGTTAGTGTGACTCCCATTTTGTGATTGAGCAGTGAGCTCTAGGCTGTTGGCCTTTCTGCATGTGCAGACCCCATTTATGTACACTTACTATCTGTAGTAGTATCACCTGATTGTGGGTAAGGTTTCCCACTGTGTTTTTTCCCCTTAAAGGGTTTCCATGTACAAATATTGGTGTCATGTGTTGTTGATGACTTTGTGTTTATGTTTCATGCATTAATCTTTACCGGTATACCTATTAACTGTTAAAATTGTCTACCGACACATTTAACTGGTTTACTGGTATTAGGCATTAAGCTAGTTAAGTTGTTTTGGTTTGAATTTATTAGACAACTGATTCACCACCCCTCTCAGTTGTCTCCAGGACCTAACAATTGGTATCAGAGCTAAGTCCTCTTTTGCAAAAGTTTAACAACTTGAGGAGATCTAATGTCTACTAATTATTTCAGGAAGGACAGTCCTAAACTTGATGGAACCAACTATGGCATATGGAAGATCAGAATGGAGACACATCTAAATTGCATTGGCAAAGATGTCTAGGAGGTTACAAAGAAAGGTTACATTGCTACCGTAGTTGGTCAGCCGAGTCCAACTACCTTGGCTAAAGATGAGGAGAATGATTGTAAAGCAAGAGAAACACTTTTGAGTGCATTATCAGATCAACAAATCATGGGATTATTAGATAGGTCTACTGCTAAAGCTATTTGGGATCATTTGGAAACACTAAATGAAGGAGATTCCACAATAAAAAATGCAAAACTTGAAAGCTTCCAGATCAGGTATGAACATCTGAAAATGGAAGAAGATGAAAGGATTTCTGCTTTTATGGAAAGAGTAAATGAAATTGTTTTGGGTATTAAATGTTGTGGAGGAACCTTAAGTGAGGATGAAATTGTTTCAAAAATCTTAAGAGGATTGCCACCAGCAATAGAAATTGTGACAAATGAACCTACACCAAATCCATTGGTATAGAATGAAGATCCAGTTACCCCAGTACCATCTGAGGATTCCACAATAACTGAAGAACAACAACAAACAAAGACACCTCGATATGTAAGGTTGAATCATTCTGAAGATCAAATAATTGGAAATAAATTTAAAGGAGTTATGACAAGAGGAAGATTGGAAAATGAAGAGGTATGTCTAATTTCTCAAATAGAACCATCATCTATTAATGAAGCATGTGAAGATAAATTTTGGATTAAAGATATGGAAGAATAATTAGAACAAATTGAGAAAAATAACACTTGGACATTAGTTCCTCAGCCTAAAGATAAAAATGTAATTGGAACCAAATGGGTATTCAGAAACAAACTTAATGAAGATGGTAAGGTTGTCAGAAATAAAGCAAGACTAGTGTGTAAGGGATATTATCAGAAAGGAGTTGATTACAATGAAACCTTTGCACTAGTAGCTAGAATTGAGGCAGTCAGATTATCCTTGGCTTTTGCAGCACACAAGAACTACAAAGTTTATTAAATGGATATTAAATGTGCATTTTTGAATGGAGATCTTGAAGAGGAAGTATACATTAAACAACCAGATGGATTTTCTTTGATAGATGACAATGATATGGTTTGCAGATTAAGAAAAGCTCTGTATGGACTGAAACAAGCCCCAAGAGCTTGGTATGCAAGATTGGATAAGTATCTTTTAAAGATTGGTTTTGCTAAAGGCAATGCAGACAACAATTTATATTACAAAATAACTAATGATGAAATCTTGATAATAGAAGTATTTATTGATGATATAATCTTTGGAGGAGAAGATGGTTTATGTAAGGAATTTTCTACTAAAATGCAGTAAGAATTTGAAATGTCTATGATTGGAGAAATAAAATTCTTTTTAGGATTGCAGATTTCACAAACTGACAAAGGTATATTCTTGAGTCAATCCAAATACTTAAAAGATTTACTAAATAAATTTGGGATGGAGAACTCTAAACTGGTAAGCACACCTAAGACTACAAATGACAAATTATCTCAAAGGGATGAATCTACACCTATTAATCCAACTAGATACAAATCTATGATAAGAGGTTTACTGTATTTAACACAAACCAGACTTGATATTATGAATGCAATATGTATTGTTTCAAGATTTCAAAGTAATCCTAGAGAAAATCATGAATCAGCAGTAAAAAGGATTTTCTGGTACTTACAAGGCAATATAAATCTTGGATTATGGTATCCTAGAGATGAAAACTTTGAATTATGTGCATACACAGATGCAAATTGGATAGGAGATGTGGATGATAGAAAAAGCACCACCAGCAAAGAATTCTTTCTTGGAAAGAAATTAGTTTCTTGGTTGAGTAAGAAATAGAGTTGTACATCTTTATCAATAGTAGAATCAGAATATGTTGCAGTAGCAGCTAACTGTACATAGGTACTATGGCTTAAGGAAATGTTGAAAGACATAAAGGTGAAATGCAAGGAACCTATTACCATATATTGTGATAAAACTATAGCAATTGATATATCTAAGAATTTGGTATTACATTCTAAAATAAAACATGTTTCTATCAAACTGAATTTTCTAAGGGAAAAAGTTGAAGAAAAGGAGATAAAACTGGTTTATGTGAATACTAAAGAATAGCTTGCAGATATTTTCACAAAACCTTTGCCTAAGGAGACTTTTGAATATCTCAGAGATCAGCTTGGAGTCATACCACCACTAGTAGAGACTTAGATAGTTGATGATTGTCATCAACTAGTAGAATTAACAGACAAATCTTTTACTCTGGTCTTTGATGAGGAAGCTACTTCTCAAGGGGAGTAGTTGGTATTTTGTATATGAACTTGGTATTATTGTAACTTTGGCATTTGATGTCAAAGGGGGAGAGATATCTATGGAAAAAAACATTATTCTTTGGAGAAATTGGTATGGAAACTTTGGAAAACACATGTTGCTCCCAAGGGGAGAAATTGTTGTTTGGGAGAGACTATTACTCTCTGTATTCTAGTTATGATCTTTTTAGAGATTGTTGGTATTTGGCATTTCTATTTTGGCACTTTGATGGTTTCTCCATCTTGTGTTGCCATCAATGCCAAAGGGGGAGATTGTTGGTATTTTGGTATGGTTTTATCATTGATGTCAACACCTACTAAAACACTAGCACTTTGGAGATCTAGAAGCATTCACCGGAAAGCAAGTAACTATTGCACAGTTACTGGTATATGGTACAATGGCAGGATATAATGATCACCGATAGTCGAAATTATGTGGAAGACACTTGGTAATGTAGAAGACATCTTTTGGACATCTTGTCCTGGAGTTTTGTTCATCGGTATATTCATATTCACATATTTGCTTTTACCAGCCAATAGGTCCAGGGTTACCTAGGTTTACATTGGCAGGTTTATCTTTTCCAGATCAGCATGGCACGTTAAGGAAATGATTAATTATTGTTGTAAATGCATTAAGCTGACATGTTCAGTCAGTTATTGCATCGGACATTATATTGTTTGTAAAAATTTTTTATTGTAATATCTTGTAGAGCTGACCTACTAAAATTGGTCTTAGGTTATGGTATAAATGTAAGATCTTAATTGTAAGATCGAATGTGGGAATGCAAAAAAGGATTGTGTGAAGGTATATACAAGATTAAGTAGAGCTATACATGAAGACATCATTTGAAGGTGAAGTGAGGTTTTTGTGAAAGCATATCAACATTACACCGGTATTGAATCCAGCATATGAAGATGCTATTTTGTGTAGTACATTCTCATTGGATTTAACCATCCAACTGTAGTTAGTGTGACTCCCATTTTGTGATTGAGCAGTGAGCTCTAGGTTGTTGGCCTTTCTACATGTGCAGACCCCATTCATGTACACTTACTATCTGCAGTAGTATCATCTGATTGTGGGTAAGGTTTCCCACTGTGGTTTTTCCTCTTATAGGGTTTCCACGTACAAATATTGGTGTCATGTGTTGTGGATGACTTTGTGTTTATGTGTCATGCATTAATATTTACCAGTATAGCTATTAACTATTAAAACTATCTACTGGCACACTTAACTGGTTTACCAGTATTAGGCATTAAGTTGGTTAAGTTGTTTTGGTTTGAATTTATTAGACAACTTATTCACCCCCCCCCCCTCTCAGTTGTCTCCGGGACCTAACACCTAGTACCACCACATCTCCTCCCCTTTGTTGTGATTTACATGGCCGCCGCCCAACACAAAAGAAAAACTTGCCCCTACACAAATACGAGTTAGAAATAAAAATAAAACCCTAGCCGGTTAGGGCTAGGGTAGTAAGAGAATTAAGAATGAAAAAAATAATATAAAGGGATTCTTTTTATATTAATAAAATTAGGGTTTTCATAATGAGAAAGCATATTTAAGTTTATATATATATATATATATATAAACATATAAAATGTGTATATTTTATACATAGAGTTTAATTAAATGAATGGATAATTGTAGGTTAAGCATTGAATAAAGTGGTCATAAATTATATATAGTTTTAATAAACATATGGGCATTATTATTTTTTTAAATGTGTTTAAATTCAAAATATTTATGAAAATTATTTTATTATAAATTTTATGACAAATAGGGTAAGGCATTGTGATGAGATTAAACTTTATAGGAAAATTTTCCTTATGAATTTAATCATTTCTTTAAGTTGATTTTGTTTAAACTACATTTTAATCTTTGTTAAATAAAATATAGACACTTACAATCTATGTGCTAGGTCTAATTTAATTAGATCCTAAGATCAAATAATGGACATTGGAGATTTATTGTTACCTACGTTAATTAATTTATTAAATGAGTTTATTGATTAAAATCGATGAGACAATAAAACTATTCAATTAGAATTCCGTATTTAATTTTAATTATTTTTTATTACTTGAGTTAGTAGATAAAGTTAACTCTAAACATAGTTAAGACAAAACATGTTAGAGCATTTCATATTTGCTAATTTAATGTTTTAAGTTGTGATTTTAAATTTTCTTTTATCCCATTCTTGCCCTAAATTTTGGGCATGACATTGTCCCTCTGCTATGTCTAAAGCTTGATATTTAATCAGATCTAAAAATCTGCTAACATCTCTCATATGAGAAATGATTACCCTGGAGTGGTAATCATGTTTTGATGTGTTCCTAAACATTTCTAGTGCAGGAGATCATTACTAGCTGATGTGTTGGTCTTCAAGCTTGGCGCTACACTAGATGTAGGGATGAAAACATATGATACACCTTGTGATATACCATTGGTTGTTAGTTACATGAATCTTGATGTATAAACCCTCTTACTATTTGGCAATGTTAAGCATCTTAGCCTATAATGCATTCTTCATGTATTGATCTTCTCACACAGATCTACCAATGTCACATATATTGTGCTCTCTTTTCTTTCATTCCTTGAACTACACAATAGTGCATTAGCCTATTAGGTTCACTACTTTTCTACTCATAATAGTTTCCCATGGTGCCAATTGATGAAAGGGTTGTTCCTGTGACTGAGTCGGTGCCCATATATCCCATCCGATGAGGATTCACTGTATTTTGAGCTCATGGGCCAAGGGGATCAATTGGACGCTGATAGTTTTTTTGCTCCACAGATTTAAAACCTCCATATTGGTCACAATCTCACATTGCTCAAATGATCAATCTTTCATATCCTGCACTTAGACAATGTTCCATCCCTTGGTAGCATAATACATGCACAATCTAGAAACACCCTGCCTTCCATGAGAATACCAATTACAACATATTCATCCCCCATGCAATATGAAGTTCATTCATATAACCATAGCGTATTGTGGGGACTTCATGTGTTTAGAAAAAAACTAGGAGAAGATAGATCTTCATCACTTCAATAAATACTTCATTTCCCTCTACCAAAATGTGTCATTCACATTCACACCAACTACATGCTCACAAGTAATAGTTTGTGTGCTCCTTTTGTGCAAGGCTAGGATTTTTTGAGATGCACCATTTATCATGCATTTTGGATAGCAATAGCCTAGCCTTGATTTGATCTCTATGATTTTGGCATAAACCCTAGCCTCCTGTCTTTCTACTTACTCTTGGGTTACCCTAATTTCTTTCTTCCATTTGGCTTGCATTTTGTATTCTCTTTTCATTTGTATCATTATTGGATAGTTCACGTTTTTCTCTCCCGCGTTTTGATTTCCCCATAACATCTTTGAGAACCCCCTTTTACCATGCGGGGTGTAGAGAGATCAAGTTCCCAACACCACCCTCCCTCATGGGCCCACATCATCTCCTATCATACTACATCAACCTTGTGGGGTAGAAGAAACATTTCCTCCCCCGTGTTCCCACATTGTTCCTGACAGTCCTAAAAATGACTGTGTAAAAATCTTCATGCCTTAGTTAAAATTTTGGTCACTCTAGATTAAATTTTCCCTCTGTTCAGTGTCATAGGGTTTAGCATTCAAGGTTTAGGGTTTATGAATTTTTTTTAAGTCTTTTATTTCAACCCTAAGACTTCTAATTTAGAATTACCTTTTTGTCTTAAGGCCTGAGGGTTGTGTCATCGTCGGTGGGGCTATTTTATCCCCAAAGTTGTGCTTACCTATATTATCCTAGGTGGGTCCTATTTAACATTTCAGCCCACCCCTTTATATTTTCCTAAGTATAATGTTTTAATATTTCAGCTGATAGTTAATGAGTGAGAAGATCCTAAGGCCCGCACTTCCCTGTGGTCGAAACTGCAAGGAAGATAAGGACCATGGCATCACAAGGTAATGCCACATGTCCTGAGCGAGGAGGTTAAGTCAACAGTTTGACCTTTAAAACCTTTGATGTTACCATTCATGTAGATAAGGTCTAAGTTACTAATGGTTCATCAATATACATGTGCTTATAATGGATGAAGATGTTTTAATCTAGGTGAAAAGGTGATTGATGTTTAATTTTAAAATTTTGGCAGGCATCGTGGCCGCAAGATAAAGAGCAAATAGATTTAACGACCCTCATAACCCTGTGAAGGATGATGCAAGGAGGATTATAGACCGTGACATCACAAGATGATGCCACATGTCCAGGGTGAGTTGGGGTAGCTGATGGTGCGGTCGTTGACGGTGGTGAGGGAGAAATAAGGTGGCGGTGAGTTAGAGGTGTCACGTCATAACTTTTAAGGGTCCACTTGCCATGTTTGATGGTCAATGTCAGATTTACTAGTCTTGATCATTCGATGTGCCACCATGGAGGAAGATCAATGACTGAGATTCAAAATTCATTTCAAATATAGTTTGGAATCGATTCTTTGCGCACATGAGTAGGTAATGGTGGACGGGGTTTGGTTTTCTAACAAAAGAATAATAAAAGAGACAAATCTTCTTATTTCAAATTACCAGAGGTTTTCAATTGAGGGAAGGGAGTTTTTGAGAACTAGGAAATATTGAATTGGGCCTTCAAAGCATAGAGTTAGGGTTTTTTGGTGTGATTGAAGCACCTGGTAGGTAGTTTTATGTTCTTGTAGTGGTTGTTTCCTCAAGGAGTGAACCCAATATGTTGTGAGCCCATATCAGATTTTCATTGACACAACAATAAGGAGGGATAAAGAGAATAAAGAATACTTTCAAGTAGTTAGGATATTTTGAGAAAATTTGGATTATTTTGTAATATAATCAGGTCTGCTTGATCATTCTGATGATAGGTGTCTCCTCTGGACTGTAGCTTATTTCTCCCTTATTTTTATAATTGGGAATTCAAGGCCATGAGACAAGGTTCAGAATTGTATTTCTCTACTGAGTTTTGTTTGGTCAGAGTCATAGGTCTCGAGTAGCAAGTTTTAGATGGAATGAGCAAAGTGTAAAGTTCTTTTGCAAAGAAAATTAGAATGAGTCCTATGTCTTAGTTTTTGCAGGTTCTTGAAGGAGTCAGATGTAAATTTTTTTATGATAGAAATAGAAAATTTATTCAATAGAAATACAATTCTGATCTATTTCTCTCCAACGTATGATTCTACTATCTTTTGAATGAAGTAAACCAAGGGTTTCTTTCAATCAGTGCATTGTTGTGGTGTGTGTGATTTTTGTTTATGCTTTGATCTGAGGGATCAATTAAATGCTAAAACAAGATTGCAGAGTGGTAGGGCTTGTTAAGGGATTTGATAAGTAGTCTAGGTTGGGATTCTAGATAAGAAATATTGTAAGGAAATACTTTCTTAGATCTGAATGCTATTAGATATAATTTTATTATAAATCATTTCATATCTTATGAATTTGAGCACCCAATGGAATAAGGCACTGATCGTATCTTGTTTTAAGTCTTTATAGTCAATCTTATGCTCCATTCATCTATATTTGTTACAAATTGTTGATTATCAAAATACCTTTCAATTCATGTCTTTTTTTGTGTGTTCTACCCATCTCATGATCCAATTAGGTTGAGGATCAATGAAGGATTTACCATCCCTGAGCATTCTCACTGTTGTTGAGCCTGCATATGAGATTATCTGCTTTGTTTTAGTGAACTTTTTCATATGGTGCAAAGATCATAAAATTCACTAAGCGATCACCCTCCTGGGTTTTGCAGAGCCCAAAGTGTAGAAGGATTTGTCTGAATCCTTGTCAGTTAGTCCAAGTTCGCGAGGATTTTAATAGTTGGAGTTGGCTTCTCCATAGATATTTGAAGAATCAACTTGGTTTCTCCCTCTTGTAGTGTAAAACCATTTGGGAACCAACAAAATGGTGACTCTGCTGGGGATAAGTGTGCAAAATCTCTAGTTAGAAAAGAATGGCTCAATATACAGTTGAGATTGTCCCATTCGAGTCACCAACAAAATGGTGACTCTGCTAGGGATATTGTATATATTTCTCCATGTCTTTGTGTGATTTGATAGTTTATTTATGCTCTCATGTCATAAGACCCAAATATTTTGCCTTATAGAGTCATGAGCTTGTTAAATTCATCCCTTGTCAGTTGAGTAAATTCTTATAAATGTTGTCAGGGAATCTATTGTAATTCATCTTTCAATGTAAGTTTTGTCTAGATCTGTCAATTTTTTAATGATTACTACATAATACCTCACAAGTTGTGAGTGGCAACTCTGAGATCTCTACACTAGTGTGCATTATTTGAAGAAGAAGTAAGAAGAACCAAAATTTGCAATAGAGATGAAGCAAATTTGAGCTCTTATGATGAAGTACCCTGACAAGTAGAGGATAAAATCCATACGATGCCATATGATGATAAGGAGGTGTTGTGGTGCTGGTTTTGGAACAAATTTGACCTGTGAAGAAATTTTGGCTATTCAAATATTTTTCTCTACAAAGAGGTGGCAACTCTACCAAAGATCCTAATGAAGATGTGGAGCTATCTTCATATCTACTAATATTTCCAACTAGAATGTTGTTTTGCAGCCACTACAACATTTTTAGGTATTTTGATTTTCATGAGTCAAATGTATTTTCATGAAAGTCATTTGTAAAAAAGAGTTCCCTATTCAGTGTTGCATCACTAAGTAAAAAGGAAAGTGTGAGTTTTCAAATTTGCATACTTCTTAGTTTCATTTTTCATTTATATGCTTATATAAGGAGAAGTATGCAATCTTTGTAATAGGTTCATTCAAAAGCATTGATATTTCAATCTTATGTATGTTTTTCTTTTGTTTAAGACTCTATTGTAAGAGTGTCAAGAGATGTGTAACTGTAAAGTCTAAATGAGAAGCTTGTAAAGACAAGCAAGATATATGGTCATAATGTTGTCTCTGGCATAATGAGTGATCAACAAATTGATGAAAGTTAGCCTAGAAGGACCTTTGAATTTCAAAAATATTGAAGGGTACCCACATCCTTTCCCCACTGAGTTTAAGGATCAAGTGCCTTTGTTTCATGCACAAGAATTTGAGTCATCACTCCATGTCAAGTTATTCAATGAGTTTGTTGAAGACTATCAAATTTGAAATGAAGATATAGTCATGAAGTTTTTTGTGAGATCATTGAAAGATGCTTTAAAGGATTATATGGATGTTTAACCACACAAAGTGTGTCTTCATGGGATTTCTTAAGGAGGTTGTTTCTGGAGAGATACAACTATGATATAGTAAGTTATGACCAGCCTCCTAGTCCTTAGATTTTTATAGCATGTGAGGATATAATGTGTGCACAAGAGAAACATATGTTGAGTGTTGAATGTGAATCTCAAAGCATATGTGTCCCTGGTGTCCCAGCTTATACTTTTTAGTAGTATGAGAAAGTTTATCAGCCCCAAATAGTGAAGGAACAAAGCTTCTATGTGGAGAACCCAATGGTGTATGTCAGTGCTTAGGTGGACATAAAATAACAAGTGGGTGAACACCCTTATACGATGTTGTCCATATTTTTTAAGGCATTACAAAGTATTCCTATGAGTTTTATGCTTCAAGATTCTGAGTGGGTAGACTTACTTTTGCAAGTCTATGAACCTGATGCTATTCATTGGCCAAGGAGAACAAAATCGACTAATATGGATCAGATGGTTGCATGGATTGAAATATTTGAAGATGTCAAGCCTAAGATGCAACAAGATGGTGAAATTTTACATGTTGATAATGACAAGGTTGAGTGAGAGTGTGATGACATTGCATGAGTTAATATTGATGCTCTCTATGTTGTTGAAGATCAATCACATGATAAAAATGAAGAAGACAATGTGTGTGAGCAAAAGATGGTTGAAGAGAATGAACCTAATAAATGAATGCCATGGTAGTCTAAATGAAGATGGAAATACACATCTACAAGTTCAACATTATTTTTTGGGTGATGACAATGATTCTAAGGAGGTTGTTGGAGATGCAATCTCCCATAACATGACAAACACATGCTCTCATGAATCCAATGTTAGCACTTGACACTCATTGGATTCATTTTGTTGTCATTGATGGAAACAAGATCAGATAGAAGGTAACAAGACTTGATGGAAGTCTAAAACAAACACTAGGAAGCATATACCGACAGATACCAACATTGAAAACATTCAGGGCTACACTAGCATCGACACCGACACTGACATCAGTACTTCAAGGAAGCTGACATCAAGAAAGATTTATTTTAGTAAATCATTAGTAATTATTGTCGAGGCCAATATTGAATATTCTTTTTAAATGCCTTGCAAGCTGACATAAGGCATATCATATAATTCAGTCTCCTAGGTCAATTTAAATGATGAAGAGATGGTATAGAGATCGACATATAACAAAACTGTGAGATGCGTAATATATGTATGGAGATCATTTTTGTATGAAAACATTATATCATGCAATGATCTATAGATAGATAGGAAAGCACTCTTGGAGGAGAAGTGATACTGGTAATAGTTCAAGATTGTGAACCAGTACAGAGCAGAACCAGAACCAAAACTCTATCTAGCATAGCAGATGCATTCTTGAGTTCATTTTCAATAATTTACTTTGGTAGAAATATTATAGTCAATGAGGCTCTTTAGTGATGAGTAGTATGCCTTCCTGCAAGTGCAAGCCCCTGTTTATGTAATATCTTTTCATATGGCTAGTGAACTAATATTGTGGGTCACAAATCCCACCGTGGTTTTTCCTCATTGAGGTTTTCTATGTATAAAGTTTATGTATTATGGTGTTCATTTATGTGGATGGTTTATTTGCTTCTTGTTATATGCTAATTTGTTTACCGGTACATGCATGGTTTAGAAAGTTAAATATTGTTGATTCCGGCAAAACACTGATTCACCCCCCCTCCCAGTGTTCTCATATCTCAACAATTAGTATGATAGCTTGGTACCTCAAAAGAAGTTTAATGGCTTTAGGAAGATCATGTTGGCATTATACACTCTAATGAGAATGGTTGATGTTGTCATTGATGGCAACCAACTAGTAACAGGTTTCTACATATACATTGGCTTCACATACATCATACACCGGTAGGCACCGACACCAATAGACATAGTCATTAGCATCTAGATTACACCGGCAATAAATTATACCGACACTCAAGCCGACATGAGACAAAGTTTTGTTTATGTGAATTGTATTGTAAATGTAATTAATTATTTGTAAGCTGACTTGGTGTATAGTAAAAGACTCATATATGTATGAGATCTTATAGATCATTTTATATAATGATGGGATGATTATTATTGGTATGTAAGACATCCAAAGGTTTTGGTTAAGGTATCTGATTGAGCTTAAACTAGTACTAAACCAAGCATTGCAGATGCTATTTTGAGTAGTACATTATCTTAGATTTAATTATCCATATTGTAGTCAGTGAGACTCTTTCATTGAGTAGTGCGCTCTAGGCTGTTAGCCTTCTTGCATGTGCAGACCCCTTATTGTATGTAATATTTATTCATATTGGCCAGTGAGTAAATATTGTGGGTCACAAATCCCACCGAGGTTTTTCCCACACCAAGTTTTTTCACCAAATATCTTGTGTTATGGTGTGCATTTATGGTGTCTATTATTTCTTTTTACTGCATTATTTCTTGTTTATCGATACATTAATTTGGGTTGTAAAGTTATCAATAAGTTTAAATATTTTATTAACCGGTCAGAAACTGATTCACCCCCCCTCTGAGTGACTTTGACAATGCCATTGCATCTAGCAATTGGTATCAAAGCTTGGTCCTCTATTTTTAAAAGCCTAACAACTTGAGGAAGATTTTGAAATCGGTACCGATGGAGAATTTGAGAAAATAGTTGGAAGGAGCTCTTGAAGATTTTGATGCATAAAAATTGAAGAATATCAAACTTGAAGATGATCTAAGGACTGCTAAGGAATTCACCAAAGGACAATAGGAGAACTTGGTTATAGCATAAAACAAGAGGAAGGAGCTTCATGAGAAAATGCAGAAACATGATGATGAAAAGGAAACTCTTAGTGATATTGCAGAGAAGTTGAGACAAGAGAACAGTAACATGAGGAATGAAATGAAATATCTAACCATGAGGCTATGTAAGGATATTGAAGACATGAAGAAGAATGAAGAAGACTTGACTAGAAGACTTAATGATGGAGGTAATGAAAATCTCAGACTTTGTCATGAAATTGATATGCTAAAGACAAATCTGATTCACATGCAACATGATAACGAAGAGTTACAAGACAAATTCTAGAAAATGAGTTGATCACTGCAAATGAACACAAAGATAAATTCAAGAAAAGTTCAGAAAGACTTGATGACATGCTGAAAAGACAAAAACCTGATGGAGATACAGTTGGACTTGGATTTGAACTTGGAGAAATTTTTGGGACTGCAAACAATCAAGATCATAGTAAATCGGTAAGACAACCTAATGCTTATAAATTTAATGGTAAATGCTTCAATTGCAACAAATTTGGTCATAGAGAAAATCAATCCAAATTTAGAAATAATCAGAATACAAATTTACCCAACGGTCAATGTTCCAAATGCAATAAAATTGGCCGCAAATCAAAAAATTGTAGAATGAATGTGAAATTCTATGTTTGTGGTAGATTTGGACATTTATCTAACCAATGCAAAACACAAACTAGACAAGGATATGGAAAAGCTATTCAGAGGAATAATGTAACCTATTATGCATGTAACAAGATTGGGCATATTGCAAAATTTTGTAGAAGCAAGACTATACCAGTGAACAATAAAGGATCTAATGAGAAGGGAAAAGAAGAGGTAAATGAAATAAAGAAAGAACTTTTAAAATTGTATGCGGGAAAAGTGGGTGAATAAAACTAAATATGTGAAAATTATGAAATACTAGTCCACACACACACATAGGACTTCTTGATGCAAGCTATGGAGTAACGTAGTGTTACTCAGCTTCCCAAGGAGGGTCCCATGGTTCTCTATCTCACAATGTCCCTCAAACCAACGTTTTTGCTCTTAGATCACTGAGCAAAATGGTTTAGGGATGGAAAATATGAGAACGAGAGATGTTTTTGATTGATTTTAGTATGAGATGTGTTGTAAGCTATGTATGATGCTAAAATGCAATAAACTAAATGATAAGATGTCAAGATTAGTATGAATACTATCCTAGCATACTATATTTAGTCTATGATTGAACTAAAATGATAAAGAAAGTAATCTAAGCATGCATATTAGTCTAATTTATGATCTAAAAGAGGCTAAATGATGAGCATATATGAAATGAAAGCTTGAAAGAATTTGAGCATAAGTGTGATGCTACAAATTTGAGAGATGATTGTTAAGAATGGAGGAATGAGAGCTCTATTTATAGCACAAACAGGGCAATGGATGGTCAAGATTGAAAGGTTTAATCAAGGGCCAGGTTTGAAAGTTGGGGATCCATGTGCACAATTTGTACCAATGAAATGGTGACAAGTGTCAACATAGGATTGGGTTGAGAAAAGAGGTTGGAGGCATTAAAAGCCTGAGAAGACCTCATGGTTATCTAAAGGCTAAGGGTCAAGTCTATGTTAGGTTTACCCATTAGATTAAGAGTTAATCCAAGGATAAACCTTTGTGCAAATGATTAAGCGATAATCATGGTCAAAGCATTAAAGGCCTGATGAGACCCTTGGGTTGGATAGAGGTTGAGTCAAAACAAATGTTTTAACCATGTGGGAAGGTTTGAATTAACCATTAATAGTTATTGGAGACTTTAGGGATTAAGTGGTTGAAGGTTGGAAGCCTTTAATGGTTTTCAAAAACTTTAAGGGTTTTAGTGGTTGAAGGTTGAAAACCTTCAATGGTTATCAAAGACTTTAAGGTTTTTGAGAAGTGACTTCCCTTTGCTTAGGGATGTGACAAAATTTAGAGGAGGGTTAGGTTAATTAGAAGCGATTAGAAGATTCTAGAAGGGATTAGGAAGGGGTTTGGGATTTTGCAAGTGGACGGAGGGATAATAGGATTTAATTGAATTAAATGATTTTCATTCAATTTGGTTGTAATTAAATAAATTTGATTTATTCAATTTGGGATAACTTATTTAATTAAATTTGAATTTAATTAAAAGTGGATAGGGGGGATTTAATTGAATAAAATGATTTATTCATTAAATGGATATAGTGAATTTTATTTAAATAAATTGAGTAATTTATTTAATAAAATAGAAGAATGTGGATAATTTAATTAAATGGGATTTAATCAAATAGAAAAATGAACATAAAATATTCATTTAGGAATGTGGTCATTTTTATACGTCTACATTTTGCCCATCTTTGAAGTGACGTGTGTGCACATGTTATTTCAAAGAAAATGATGTGTTTTTGTGATTTTTATGATCAAATGCAGTTTTTGTTGTGTCGCTCTTTTGATTTGCAAGTTGTGTCCCAGATTCGATGTGTGATGCCCCCTCGGGAGATGAATCAATTTTTAAAATTTTTGATTTAATTTGATGAAGTTCGTATGATGTGTAGGATTTCGTGCATATAAAAAGTGTGCAGATTGATTCATCTCCCGATAAGTTATAGCTGTTTTGGTATAGGGGAGACCGTGACCATATTACAGGGCCAGTCGGCTAACCCTAATTTCATTTTCCTCCTATAAAAGGGATTTAGGGGTTGATTTAGGTTCATTTGTGCTTTGTTGATTGTGAAGAAAGAGAATTTTCTCTGGAGAGAAAATGTCGATTCCCTATCACAGACACCGTTTCGAGCACGTTCGGAGGTACCGGAGGCCTGTAGCACGTGGAGCACCAGTAAGTCAACGTTTTTGACCCCTTTTTGATTTTTTGTTTTGTCATTTTTGGTCATTTTTTGAATTTCAAAGTTCAGGTATTTCGTTTTAGCGCGTCTAAGGTCCACAGTAGCACATGCGAAGTGTGAAGTAGCGCATCCAAGTTTAAATTTTGGAGTTGCATCCGAAAATTGTAGGTTAGCGCATGAAACTTTTAGGTTAGTGTGTGCAAGTAAAATAGCGCATGTGAGGTATTAGGTAGCGCTTCACGTCAACAGGGTAGCGCATAGATGTGACCTAGCGCATAGGAGCCATCGGGGTTCACATAAGGAAGGGGGTTTAGCGCGTAGTACTAACCTAGCGCATAGGGCTAAACGGGTAGCGCTTAGGAGGGATAGATTAGCGCGTGGACAGAGTCTAGCGCATAGGAGGGGTTAGGTAGCGCAATGAAGGAAAAGACTAGCACGTAGACAGAGTCTAGCGCATAGAATAGGTAGATTAGCGCAATGAAGGGAAAGAGTAGCACGTAGACAGAGTCTAGCGCATAGAACAGGTAGATTAGCGCAATGAAGGGAAAGAGTAGCGCGTAGACAGAGTCTAGCACATAGAATAGGTAGATTAGCGCAATGAAGAAAAAGAGTAGCGCGTAGACAGAGTCTAGCGCATAGAACAGGCAGATTAGCGCGTAGGTAAGACAGCCTAGCGCGGGGGGGGTGATTTAGCGCATTAAAGTTCTGTTTTAGTGCATCTGAAAAATTTTGCAGTTTTGCCCGAGTTGAAAATTTGTTTTGTTTGTCTGCCGTGTTTTGATGAAATTACCCAATATGAGTGTTTGTATAACTTGTTTTGATGTGCAAATTTCCAAGTTATGTATAGATATCAATATGTTGTGTTGATAAAAAATGATGTAGTTGCATGTTCTGTTTTAAGTTCAATGTATGTGAAAGCCTGAGTTGTGTTACAAGCCGATATGGGTTGGAAACTTGAGTTGTTTTACAAGCTGATATGGGTGGGAAACTTGAGTTGTTTTACAAGTTTATGTGATTTTGGTACTTGAGTTGTTTTACAAGTTTTGATATGGTTTTTGGAGAACTTGAGTTGTGTTACATGTTGATATGAAATGATAGGATTTTGAACTTTGATTGCAGATGAGCAAATTGTTCCATGTTGTTGATGTAAGTTTGATTTTGATATTTTTGTGTTGATGTGGAAACTGATATTGGATATGTTTTTGTTTGTTTTGACAGGAGCGATTGGGGGTTGTTCAGTCGAGGGAGAGATTCCTGAGACCATGGACGTTGATACCGAGACTGTCACAGGCAGATTTGGATATCATAAAGAGATGTGGATTGACCTCGCTTTTGGATATACCTCAGTTCACTGTGAACCGGGGGCTCTTGACAGCGCTGGCAGAAAGGTGGCATAGTGATACAAACACCTTTCATTTTGCCACAGGGGAGATGACAGTGACACCAGAGGATTGCTACGGGATTTTGCGGATTCTTGTAGTAGGGGCACTACTTCCCTATGAGCAGTCAGAGGAGGGCGGCACAGAGGCACTGCGCCGCATTTTTTAGGATGACATAGTTTGTGGGTATGAGATCCCTTGGCAGGAGTTTTTGGATTTGGGGTATGCACCGCTACCATTTGTACTGGCAGGATTCATTGGGGGATTCCTTTGTCCTGATCACAGGTCAAAGGGATTCTCGGTGGGATGGGGATTGGTTTTGGAGGAGATGGTTACACAGGGGAGGAGGTTTGCATGGGGGTCAGCGATGCTGGCTCATTTATACAGGAGTTTATATGAGGTAGTATACCTCGGTTATAGTAGCTTGTCAGCAGGAGTGACTCTATTATAGGTATGGTGCTAGGAGCACATTCCAGTAGCTAGGCCACTGGCAGATAGAGACAGGCCCGTAGGTGCAGCATATGCCTATGGTTACAGAGGCCTAGTTGTCCAGCGTAAGCTGGGCAAGCTAGAGCATTGGAGGAGGGTGTTCGATGATATAGATACGGTCACCTGGAGACCGTATACAGGTTGCGAGGTATGGGCTGGAGATGCCCTTTGTTTTTATGAGCTGATATCTGATTGGGAGGACCCCATTCGTTATCGAGCGGTTTTTGGTGACCCGAGTTTTGTGACATTTCGGACGCCAGCAGGGGATTCCTCAGGGAGCATGCCTTTATGCATGGAGGCAGCAGGATGTGGCCGATTGGGGGTAGACTATTGATAGTGTGGTGGCCATGGAGGAGTTTGTAGGGATAGCTGGGCAGGTCTGGGACTATGCCCCAGAGATTCAGGACACCGGGATGACAGAGGAGTTCGCCCGTTTGTTTGCTGCACGGGTAGTGGCGAGGATCTCAAATCTAGAGGAGATGAGGCCAGCGTTTGATTCAGATGGAGAGGAGGGAGATGGGGGAGATGATGGAGATGATGGAGAGGATGGAAGAGGTAGGGGAGCTAGAGGGAGGCGGGGAGGTAGAGGTGTGGAGAGAGCGGTACGGCAGGGGAGGATTGAGAGGGGGAGAGGAGGATTGGCTATCGGAGCCGGGAGAGAGGGGAGAGTGACGGAGGTTTTGGGGGTAGTGGGGGGTGAGGAGGAGATGGTGAGACCAGCACAGAGGAGGAGGGTAGATATACTCCCACCTCCAGTACCGAGGACAAGGTGAGTGGGAAGGGTTCCTCTAGCACAGGGACCACTGCGGGTTCGAGTGCCAGGTCATGTGGAGGATGCACAGATCCGGACCCTGCAGATTACCGTTCAGCAGCTGCAGACGTAGATTTTGACCTATCAGCGGCAGATTTCTCAGTTGACCACTGAGAGAGATACTGAGATAGAGCGGCGAGGACGAGCGGAGGAGGCCTTGGCGAGTGTACAAAGAGCAGCGGCGGGTGGTCCATTGAGAGACACCTTGAGAGAGCTGACACAGAGAGTACAGGAGGTTGAGTATTATAGGCAGCATTATGAGGTTGCAGTACCCTGAGATCAACGAGTGGAGAGATTTGCACAGTCGAGATCGAGTCGATCTCGAACTGCTGGGACACGATCTAAGAGCCGAGGTGTGACGGGGCCAGTGAGACAGGACCCTCCTGGAGATCCAGGGGCGAGTGTATCTGGAGCGAGACAGGACCCTCCTGGAGATCCAGGGGCGGGTGTAGCTGGAGCGAGACCATCTCCGTCAGGAGATAGTCATACTTGAGAGATAGGGTCTCTATTGTATTTTTGAGCAGTTTGTTATTTGTTGTACTGGACACAGTGCGTGGACACATTTTGATCAGTTTTTGAGATATATATATATATATATACGGCACCATTTTTGATCATGTGATGTAATGTTATGATGCAGGATGTATGCTTTTTATATGCTGTGAGATGTATCTTGAAAATGAGATGTATGTTTTATTTATGCTGCTAAATGTATTGTGATATGTAAAGGATGTTTAAATGATATGCAAACACGTTGTGAATGATGATGTGCAACTAATTGTAAAATGATATGCAACTAATTGTTTTTGGAGTGTCTCTCGTTCTCATATTTGCCATCTAATATATTTGTTTTGCTTTCTTTGTAAATATCATCACGGAGCATTGATTTGTTTAGGATATGTTGAAAATTTATACAAGCATAATGGTATAATTGAACCATAATGACCTGAGAAAAATTTACATGATATTTAATTTTGCAAGATAGCACAAGCGTCAAGGTATAATTGAACCAGGATGACCTGAGTGCGTATTGCGTAAACAAACAAGATTTGATCATTTGTATGCATGAAGTGGAATCAAGCCTTCAGTGATATTGGACGTATCACGTCTCGAGGTATGTATTCACACAGTACAAGTGATCGCCTCCCAGACAGAAGACTAAGAAAATATTGGAAGTTCCCCACAATCTCTAGCTGTGAAGCATTTAGTGAGACAAGGAAGAAAATCCAATAATGCACAACGTTCAAAATGCAAACCTAGTTAAGATTTTATGCTATAGTGCAACATTCAGTACTTCAGAAAATCATCCATCCTTGATATTTTCGTGTTTTGTTTTTGTGTTGGTTTTTGCGATAAAGCGTAGTTGTTTGTTGGATGTCATGCTGGTGAGTTTTGCATTTAGTCTTGATGTCTTGAGTGTTCGTAATATTGATATGATTTACATGCCCCTTGTTGAGTGTGCCTCTTGATGTGAATACATACAGTGATTCCAAGCCATGGTGTTTTAGTGGTAGGAGGATATTTATAGATAAATCAGGATATTGACTACGCTAAGTATGTCCTGAATGGATATTTGCTAAGTGTCGGGCGATGGCCGATAGGGTTTGTATGGACAATATGGTATGGAAATAGATAGAGGAGCCATTCTTTCACAAGGGCACCTGTTTACCAGGTTTTCACCCTTGGTTTTTATTATACCTTTTTTTTTTTTTTTTTTTTTTTTTTTTTGCTTTTTCTGGATTTTTTTTATCTTTTTTGTTTGTTTTGGGCTTTTTCCGTGCACTAGGCTACTTTTAAGTATAGTACCTTTTCAGATGGATGCTATTAGTTGGGTCGTCGAGCACATCTCCTTCAGAATTTATTAGCTGATAAGCACCTGATCCATAAACGGATATGATAACATAGGGACCCAACCAGTTAGGTTCAAATTTCCCTTTCTTTTCTCAATCTTGCTGATTTCTTGGATTTTCTTTAAGGACTAGGTCACCAACCTTGAAGTTGCAGGGAATGACTTTGTGATTGTAGCTCCTGCACATGCGTTGCTGATATGTTTTGAGATGAGTATAAGCATGTTGGCGTCTTTCATCTAATAGCTCAAGTTCTTGTAGGCGGTTAACTTGATACTCTTCATCTGGGATTAAGCCTTTTAAAGAGACTCTGAGGGATGGGATCTCTACCTCCAGGGGTAAAATAGCCTCGGATCCATATACCAATGAATATGGTGTTGCTCCTGTAGGTGTGCGGATGCTGGTCCTGTATGCCCAAAGTGCTGGATTGAGTTGTACATGCCAATATTTGCCTGCATCATTCACTATTTTCTTGAGGATTTTTCAGTATTGTCTTGTTGGATGCTTCTGCTTGACCATTTCCCTGTGGGTAATATGGTGTAGAGAACCTATGTTGGATTTTGAATTTTTCACATAGTTCTTGGACATCTTGATTTTTGAAGGGCCGTCCATTATCTATGATGATTGAACTTGGAATACCATATCTGCAAATCAGATAATTGAGGATAAAAGAGGCAATTTGTTTCTCGGTCACCGTGGTCATGGGAACTGCTTCTATCCATTTGGTAAAGTACTCTGTTGCTGTTATAATGAACTTGTGTCCATTTGAAGAGGACGGATGAATTTTGCCAACTAGGTCCAGTCCCCACTGACAAAAGGGCCATGATGTTGTAAAGGGCTGTAGTTCCTATGCTGGTGCATGTATTAGATTACCATGGATTTGGCATTTAGGACATTTCTTAGAAAAGTGATATGAATCTTTCTCCATTGTAGGCCAGTAGTATCCCATCCTTAGAAGCTTTTTAGCAAGAGTAGTGTCGCTTGAATTTGTGCCACAAATACCTTCATGAAGCTCATGTAAAGCCAAATCGGAATCATTATGATCAAGACAACGAAGAAGAGTACCATCAAGACCTTGACAATACAAAGTATCAACGGTAAGGGTGTAACGGGTAGCTTGTTGGATAAAGTTACATTTTTGGTTACGGGATTGGTCAATGGGTAAGATATTATGCTTAAGGTAGTCGTATATTGGTCCATATAGCGGAGAATCTGAACCAGTCAAGGCATAGATAACATGGGATTCAGAGTGGTCATAGGTGGGGGAGAATAGTTGCTCTACCAGGAACTCATAACGACTCTGTTGCTCAGGAATTTGTAGTAACGAAGCGATTGTAGCCATTGCATCGACAGCTTTGTTGTTCAACCTTGGTATTTGCTCGAAGGTGATGTGCACAAAATACTATTTGAAGTCATCCACGACTCGTTTTGAAGGTAGTAGCTTGTCATCCTTTGTCTGATAGTTGTTATTGATTTGATTAATGACCAGTTGTGAGTCACCATAGACTTGTAACTCTGTGATTTTCCATTCTACGGCCATTTTGATGCCTATGACCAGTGCTTCATATTCAGCCACATTATTTGTGCATGGAAACATAAGTCTGTATGATTTTGGCATAGTGTGTCCTTCAGGAGTGATGAATAGAATGCTAACACCTGAACCATGTTGAGTATAGGATCCGTCAAAGTATAGGGTCCATTGTTTAGTAGAAAGAGCGAGTACATCCCTGTCTGGAAATTCAACCTCCATGGTTTGTTTGCCTGGTAGTGGTGCTTCGGCCAACTGATCTGCAATTGCTTGTCCTTTGATGGCTCGTCTTTCTGTGTATTGGATGTTGAATTCACTGAGAATCATGACCCATTTAGCCAATCGGCCTGTAAGAGCGGCCTTGCTGAGTAGATATTTGAGAGGATCAATTTTTGCAACTAGCTTGATGGTGTGTGCTAGCATGTAATGTCGGAACTTCTAAGATGCAAAAACCACTGTTAGGCAAGATTTTTCAATGAATGTATAGTTGAGCTCATAGCCATTCAATGTTCTACTGATGTAGTATATGGCGTGTTCCTTTCCTTGTTGATCTTCTTGTGCCAATAATGCCCCCAGTGAAATATCTGTTGTTGAGATATATAGAATAAGTGGCTTTCTGGCGACTGGTGGTACTAGAACTGGTGGATTCATCAGGTACTGTTTGATTTGATAAAAAGATTCTGCACACTTAGCCTCCCATTTGAATGGTACATTTTTGTGTAGCAAATGGTTAAATGGTAGAATTTTATCTGCTAGCTGAGCTATGAATGGTCGGATTGATTGAAGTCGTCCCTATAGAGATCTGAGTTGACTGATATTCCGTGGTGGTGGTGTTTCCATAATGGCTTGTACCTTTGTTGGATCAACTTCAATACCCTTAGCTGAAACTATGTAGCCTAGAAACTTGCCTGATGTAACCCCGAAGACACACTTCTTAGGGTTAAGCCTGAATTGGAATTTCTCCAATCGATCAAAGATTTTTGTTAAGATGCCAAGATGTTCTGCTCTGGTGAAGGACTTAGCTAGTAAGTCATCTACATAGTCTTCCATAAATGTGTGCATCATGTCATGGAATATTGTAGTCATTACTCTTTGATAAGTGGCCCCTGCATTCTTTAAGCCGAAAGGCATGACATTCCAACAGTACGTCCCTCAAGGATAGGTGAATGCTGTTTTATCTTGATCTTCAGGAGCTATCTTGATTTGGTTATAGCCTGAGAAACCATCCATTAGTGAGAGCATTGCATGACCTGCTGTGAGATCTTCAATTATGTCGATACTTGGCAGAGGAAAGTCATCTTTTGGACAAGCTTTGTTGACGTCTCTGAAGTCAGTGCATATTCTGATACTACCATCCGGTTTTGATACTGGAACGATATTGGATATCCACTCTGCATAGTCAATGGGTCGGATGAATCCGACGTCTAATAATTTTTTTAGTTCAGTTTTGACCATGAGTGCCACCTGTGGATTCATCTTTTGTAGCTTTTTCTTGACTGACTTAACTCCTGTAGAGATGGACAAGTGATGAATGATTAAGTGTGGATCTACTCCGGGCATATCGACATATGACCAAGCAAAGTTGATTTGTTGTTCTTTGAAGAAGATGATGAATGCCGATCTTTCTTCCTTTGTCAGAGATTCTGCAAGATGTATATTTCTAGCTGCTTCTGTGGTACCAATGTTGATTGATTGAGTAGGCTCAATCAATATGGGCGATCGCTCATGAAAGTGCTCAGGAAGAGTGTCAAGTCTCCCATCGTTAGGTGCCTTAAAAAGGTTTTCACCCTTCGATGCGTCCTTTATTTTTACTTTTTTATGATCTAGAGCTACCATTGACTGGTTTTCAGCATTAGACTCGTTATTTGATGCATTTTTGTGACTGAGAGACTTGGCACTCCCTGATTGACAGATATCATTATTTTGGTCATTGGTAGAGTCTGTTTCCGGATTTACGGTACATAGGTAATGGACAATAGATGCATCATCTGGGAAAATAGGTATATCATTTGTTTCAGGTTCGTCCCAGTCGATGAGGTCAGGAAAGACAAGTGGTAAGGAATCGTTGGGTGGATCAAGTTCAGCTACCGTAAGTGTTAGGATAGAGTTTTCATTGTGCTAGGTTTTGGGTTTAAAGAAATTTAGGATTTCGTTGAGGTCCTTGATGGTATCATCTTCCACATAGACTTGTTCATAATGTTTCTGTTCACTTTCCTGAGCGTCATAGATATGTTTTGGTCCAAATTCAAGAGGTCTATCCTCTACGTTATGTTCTTCCTAAGAAAGGGATATAGAATCAGTATCATCCAGGATATCAGTAGTAGCATTGGAGCAGGTACCCTATTCATATTCATTGGAATCTGTCTCATAGGTATCATCCCAGATTCTATCTGTGTTGTAAATAGGTGTGTTGTATGGTGAAAACAAATCTTTGATGATGGATACCATTTTGATGGTTTTTGTAGATTCTGTATCAGATCCATCTTCTACTTGCTGGATTTGCTCATAGACTGTGCTTCTTCGGGGAGGAATAACGGTATTTGAAGATGTCCTAATTTGTTCTTGAGATATTGGTGTTTGAATATGAGCTACTGCTGCGGATAGGGCCTTTTTGTGACTTAGAAGTTTTTCCTGTTGTAACTTCTGATCTTGACGTTCTCGTGCCTTGCGGATTGTTTCTGCTGATTCAAAAAGTGCTTCCTGCCAGGATTCTTCTTGGTACGATGTCTTTACTTTCCATTGAGGTTTGATAGGTAGGTGAGGCGGCCGCTTCAATAGGAATGTGAGTTTAGAACCCAATCCTGCTTTGTTTCTGCTAGGTTGTGAAGGAAGATTTATAGGTTCAGTGACTCCTTCTTTGCATTTGCCAATGGGTCCTTTACCATCATATCCCATTTGCTTCATGATTAAGTAGCCTTTTCCATACATGTGTGTTGGTAGAACAATGTCTAGAGCAGCTGCTCTATGATTTTCTTCTTCACCTTTGTATAACCAGCTAAGAATATCTTTGTCTTCTAATTCATGTGCTAGAGTACCCAATTGGATGAAGGTACCATCAAATTTAGTGATGGGCTGAGTAGCCAGTTGTGTTGATGTAGTAGGAAAACCATGCGATCTAGGTGAGGTTGGCAATTTTGCCAAACATAAAGGCTCCAAAGAGTATTCTCCCATGCCTTGGTCTTTGATTTGCATTTTCTGATTGAAGTCTCCCCATAAGGAGTTGGATTTTGCTGTGTATGGATCTGATGTTGAAGATTGCTGCTTTTCTCTATTATGAGGAACCAAACTGTCCTGGGCTACCCCCATTGCATTGCAATGTTTAAATGGATTATGATCAGCAGATATGGAGATTTCTTGTCCATCATAAGGAAACTTGACACACTGGTGATATGTAAAAGGGACTGCTTGCATTTCATGTATCCAGGGTCATCCTAACAAAATATTGTAGGTTAGATCAATATCTAAGACTTGACAAATAGTATCCTTTTGTACTGGGCCTACTTGAATAGGTAATATTACCGTGCCTTTAGAGGACCGCTCTTCATCATCATATGCTTTTATGGTAATTTTCTTGCAAGGGTCAATAGATTCTTCTGAGAAGCCTAATGCACGGATAAGCTTTAAAGTACATATATTAAGACCGGCTCCTCCATCTATTAGGACTCTTTTGACTTGGTGTTTACAAACAATGACTTCAATATGGAGAGGAGTATTATGTGGATGGATTAAGGAAGCATTGTCATTCTCTGAAAAGGTGAGGTTATGAGGTCCTATCATATGGGCGACCATGGCTTGAAATATGTCTATATCCAGATTTTGAGGTACATTTGTTTCCAATAATGCTTGCTCCAATATGTCTTTGTGCTTGGGTGATAGTTTCAATAATTCCAAGATGGATATCTGAGATGGAGTCTTGCATAGTTGGTTAACCAAGTCATATTGGATTTTAGGTGTGGTATTTGCAGGTGCAGTATGTCCTTTCAAGATGTATTTCTGAGTGCGGGTTGTTACATTGACAGATTCATGATCACGCTGATCTCAAATGGTGATGACATTTACTTGATGATCTTCAGCTGATATATGGTTGATAGTGTTATTGTAGATGTGATTAATATGAGCTCTGCGTGTATCATCTGAAGTAGATGCTCCATCTTTGTTGTAATTTGGGAGAGGATTTTTAAAGGCTCCATGATCACCATTTGTTTTGAGACCATCGACTGTTAAATCACCTCGATCAATCATGTCCTATATTATATGTTTCAATCTCATGCATTCGTTTGTTCTATGACCCTTGTTGCGATGGAAATCACAATAGTGTGAATCATTCCACCAAGGTGGTTTGATTGGAGGTTCGTAATTGTTGAGTGGTGGTAAAGAAAGAACCTTGTTTGCCAAAAGTTCTCTGAATGCAGATTCTAGTGATTGTCCCAGTGGTGTGAAGATACACTTTTGGAAATTGTTCGTGTTGTTGCGTGTATTGTTGTTAGGTCTAGGATTCATGTTTTTGCCTTGATTATCATTTGTGTTGTTTGTGTTGATTTGTCCTTGATCAGTGTTTTGCGCATTTGTGTTAGCATTGGGAGTAGCATTTTTAGCATTTTTTGTGTTCTGAGGATTTCCAGATAATGCAAGCACTGGTTGTTTCAATTTAGGAACATGTGGTTCGTTGTTGCCTTCGTTTTTGTTTCCAGTCCAAAATCGAGATTTGTCAAAGTTGGTGTTGTTTTGGTTATTGTAGTTTGATGAATTTGTTCCTTCCTTGTAGAATTTGAGTGTTCCCTTTTTGACACATGCTTTCTCCACTTGAATGCCATTTTCAATCAATTTAGCGAAAGATAGTATGCATTGAAGTTTTAGTCTGTAACTCATCTCGCCATTCAAGTTATCAATGAAGATTTCCATTTTCTCCTTTTTAGGAATGTCTTGAGGATATCGGGAGACCATGTGTCTCCAGCATTGAAGGAACACCATGAATGTTTCATTGTTCTTTTGTTTGGTATTGCAAACATCTAGCATGGTTTTGGCATGTTGGATATTGTAGGAATAGTGGGTTATGAATTTGTTAATCAATTCATCAAATGATCTAACAGGCGGCGAAATTTTGGATAACCATTCCATAGTTTGCCCTCCCAAGCTTCTGGGGAATAACCTCATCAAATAAGTGTCATCATGAGCAAATTCTAGGCTCAGTGTGCAAAATTCTCGAACATGATCTTTGGGATCACTTTTCCCATCATATTTATCAAATTTGGGAATGTCGGAGTTTGGAGGAAAAAGCACCATGTTCAAGCTTCTGTCAAATGGATAAGGACAGATTTCGTTTAAAGAGTACCGCACTGTTGTCCCTTGTTGCATATCATATATTTGCCTTTGCAACATTTGCATTTGTTGAGTAAGAGCAATCAAGGGTGCATTGTCTTGCCGAGGAAAAAGTTCTTGCCTTGTATTGGTTCTCAGCTGAAAAGGAGTGGTAAATGGTATATGTTGCTCTAGTGTTTCTAGTTCAGGTATACGTATTTTTGGTATGCGTTGTTCTGGAATTTGTTGTTCAAAGTTATGTTGTTCAGGTATGTGAGTTTCTTCTTCTCGGTTTTGTTCTTGAGATGCATATTGTCGAGATCCGGTTTGAAAAAGATTTGGGTCGAAATCTTCAGGAAGTTTAACGCCCTTGCTTGTGAGCATCAACAGATATTTTTCCTTGTCATTTTCCATGAGCTTTTTGACAAGTTTTTGGAAGGAGGGATTTACTTGACATTCCCGAAGAAGGGCTTCAGTAATTTCAGGTTCTTCTACAGGCGGAACTTCAAAAGGATTTGATAATCTGCGATTCATACTTGATTCTGCGTGTGGCTCACTTTGTTTGTCTCGTTGAGAGCAAGTAACAGGCATTTTAATAGAAGCTTTCAGTGATGAAAGGTACAAAAGCCTCCTCAATGTGTTGCGCGGGCATTGGTGGTTCTGGTCGAGATGTGTTATATGTGATGCACTCGTCGGGCAAGAATGCTGGATTGATTTTTCCGCCGCGGTTTATAGTTTGATTAAAAGCAGACTTTTGACAGTATGCTCTGGTCTTCAAGGGTTCCTTGTCAAATTTGCTAGATTTGTTTTGGATATAACGTTTGACGTGATGAAGGAATACCCGATGAGATTTGAAGAGTTGACGATTGATGTATAAAAACTTATTTCGTTTGATGAATTTGGAAAAACTAGGTTGTTGTTTCTTCAACGTGATGTTACAATAGAGGTTCTTTCTTCTCAGAATAAGGGGATTAGTCATGCAAGAGTGATCAATGATTTCCTTTGATTAGTTTGGATTCAGTTGATTCTTGTTTTGAAAATTTTAAATCTTACTTTATCAGAGTGAAGGCTGCCCCTTCAAGATAAAGTGTGTCAAATGATATGGATAAAAGCTTCCCGATCTGGAAACTAGATTTGACAATTTGAGAATTTTAAACAAGTGTTTTGAGATAGAAATCCGTAAGATGGTAAAGGATTTTGATGACACTGATGATGAAATTTTTTTGGATTATGATAGGAGAGACATCCTCTATTGTTCGATTTGTTTCGGATTCGGACAACTTTGTTTAACACAAATTTAGCTTGAGAAAAGTTTTTAATGGTTTGTTTTTGTCTCTCTGGTTTGATAAAAGATGATTTTTTGATGAAAAAAAGTCTTTAAAATGTTTTCGAAATTTTCAAAATTTTTCAGTTTTGGACTTCTCTGTTTTTCGGCATTAGTCACGCACTAAAACAGAGTTTACATGCACTACTGAAATTACCTGATGCGCTAAAGGAATGAGCACAGGCGCTAATCTGCCCCAAGATACGCGCTAAAATTTGGATTTTGGAAATTTTTTGTTTTAACAGGTGAAAAATCTACGCGCTAGACTGGGCTTCAAATGCGCTAACTGTTGGAGTACATGCGCTACAATATGGTTTCTATGCGCTAAGCTGTTTCTTCCACGCGCTAAAGTTAGATTGAAAATTTGTTGTTGAATTTTTTTGAAAAAGTTACGTGCTACACTGGGCCTAATATGCGCTAGCTGTTTGAGTAGATGCACTAATTTATGTATGCTATGCGCTAGGATGTGGCTGCCATGCGCTAAAAGTAGGATTGTTGAAAATGGCTATTGAATTTTTTAGAAAAGTTATGCGCTGCACTGGGCCTGACACGTGCTAGCTGTTTGAGTAGATGCGCTAATTTATGTATGCTACGTGCTAGGATGTGGCTGCCATGCGCTAAAAGTAGGATTGTTGAAAATGGCTATTGAATTTTTTGGAAAAGTTACGCACTACACTGGGCTTGTGAAGAACTAACTATTTTTCTTTATGCGCTAATATTTGGTACCTACGCGCTAAGAGGTCGTTGAGATGTGCTAGGCTGTCTTATGGATGCGCTAAAGGATTGTATACTGGTTTGCCTAATGATAAAACGCTACTGTTTTAATTCTACGTGCTAATTTGAGGCTTGGATGCACTAGCAAAAGTCTTCTACGCGCTAAGGTGTTGTTCTGATGTGCTAGACTGCTCTGATTTTTTTGGTTTGGGTGTTTTCTTGAGATTTTTGATTTTTGTTGACAATTTTTGAAGTGCGATGGATGGTTTTTTGAAGTAATAAATACAAGCATGGCACAAAAAGTACAACCATTTTGCCTAATCTAACAAAAAGTGTATGTTCTGCGAGGATGTGTTCAAATCCCCAATGTTTTAACAGGTTTGGATACAAGTAATACACTTCAGAAAGACTCTTTATTCAAGGGTCATAAATAACATCATAGCCCACTAGTCTCGATACTCCGTCAGCTCAAATAGCCATGTCACCCCCTAGGGGGCGCCCATTTTTTTGCCTTTTGCCAAAAGTTAACCCAAAGTGAATTGCTTCACAGTTGAGTAGTTATCTTGGGAGATATATGGTGAGTAATCTTGGGGGCGGATTCTTCCCCACCCTTGCACTATGATGTTCCAAATGTTTGGTTACTAACTCGGTTCAAAGCTTCTAATTCTATGGTTCGTAATCAGGCTTCTCGTTCGGCCGTCAGTGATAAACTCCCTTAGGAGGCTTCCCAACCTTTAGAACAAAGGCTTTACATATCTCGAGGATACTGGGGGAACGCTAATCACTACGCGCAACCGTTGAAAAAGACTTTCGTTGCTTTCCACATTTGATTATAGTGGGTTGGAATTCTTGGCATCAAAGCCATTCCCCACTTAGGTTTTTCCCTTCACACCGGCCATAAACGGCTTTAAGAGTTGATTGCAACTCCTTGGGAAGGCAGGCCTGCTAAAGGATTTATTGCTTGAATGAAATAAAGCTGTAAGAATGGTCTGGATTTTTGATCACCCAGTTAAGGGGAGAGTATATTCCTACCACTTTCGAGACAGAGCAATTAATTGTATTTTATCCTTGCAAATCAGTGATTTTGCTAAAATCTATGTGGAGATGTTGCTCCATAAAACATGATGTTCATTTTATCCGGGCAAATCAATGATTTTCTAATTTATGAAAGGGAAATGGTCAACAAAGCAAATGCTCGATTTTGAGGTCAATAAAAGAAATCAATTTTACAAACGAAAAGCGTCCCCGCTCCACCTGCAAGAAATTATCAGAATCTTGCAAGCAAACAAAAAATTTGTTAACTGATTTGGTGGACTTCTCCAAGTCTAAATTTTCTTTTTCGGTTACAATGTTAAAATTTCCCTCTGTTTGTTATGTGCTACAGAATGGCTTTGACGCGCTACAACAGAAACTGGATGCGCTACAACTATTGTCCGATGCACTATACTATTCAATAAATGCGCTATTCTGTAAGTTCGAAGCGCTGTTTTGTGGTTTTTGCTAAGACCTGCAAGAAAATTTTTGAATTTTATGTGCTAATGTTTGAATCGCACGCGCTGAATGATAGACTATAAGCACTGAACTATGAATTTTATGCGCTATTCTGGTGATTGGCTGCGCTATTCTATGATTTTCCCACGTCGAGACCTACAGGGAAATGTTAGAAAGAGTCATGCACTAAGATAATGTCTTCACGCGCTAAAGGATAGAGTCTACGCGCTAAATAGTGAGTTGGATGCGCTACTTTGTTGATTGGATGCGCTAAACAGTAACCTGAAAGCGCTACTTCAATTTTCTCGCGTGTCTACAAAAGAGGTTAATTTCAAAAACTGATTTGTTATTTGGGGTCAGGCCCCACAGTGGGTGCCATAAATGTATGCGGGAAAAGTGGGCGAATAAAACTAAATATGTGAAAATTATGAAATACTAGTCCACACACACACACAGGACTTCTTGATGCAAGCTATGGAGTAACGTAGTGTTACTCAGCTTCCCAAGGAGGGTCCCATGGTTCTCTATCTCACAATGTCCCTCAAACCAATGTTTTTGCTCTCAGATCACTGAGCAAAATGGTTTAGGGATGGAAAATATGAGAACGAGAGATGCTTTTGATTGATTTTAGTATGAGATGTGTTGTAAGCTATGTATGATGCTAAAATGCAATAAACTAAATGATAAGATGTCAAGATTAGTATGAATACTATCCTAGCATACTATATTTAGTCTATGATTGAACTAAAATGATAAAGAAAGTAATCTAAGCATGCATATTAGTCTAATTTATGATCTAAAAGAGGCTAAATGATGAGCATATATGAAATGAAAGCTTGAAAGAATTTGAGCATAAGTGTGATGCTACAAATTTGAGAGATGATTGTTAAGAATGGAGGAATGAGAGCTCTATTTATAGCACAAACAGGGCAATGGATGGTCAAGATTGAAAGGTTTAATCAAGGGCCAGGTTTGAAAGTTAGGGATCCATGTGCACAATTTGTACCAATGAAATCGTGACAAGTGTCAACATAGGATTGGGTTGAGAAAAGAGGTTGGAGCCATTAAAGGCCTGAGAAGACCTCATGGTTATCTAAAGGCTAAGGGTCAAGTCTAAGTTAGGTTTACCCACTAGATTAAGAGTTAATCCAAGGATAAACCTTTGTGCAAATGATTAAGAGATAATCATGGTCAAAGCATTAAAGGCCTGATGAGACCCTTGGGTTGGATAGAGGTTGAGTCAAAACAAATGTTTTAACTATGTGGGAAGGTTTGAATTAACCATTAATGGTTATTGGAGACTTTAGGGATTAAGTGGTTGAAGGTTGGAAGCCTTTAATGGTTTTCAAAGACTTTAAGGGTTTTAGTGGTTGAAGGTTGAAAACCTTCAATGGTTATCAAAGACTTTAAGGTTTTTGAGAAGTGACTTCCCTTTGCTTAGGGATGTGACAAAATTTAGAGGGTTAGGTTAATTAGAAGCGATTAGAAGATTCTAGAAGGGATTAGGAAGGGGTTTGGGATTTTGCAAGTGGATGGAGGGATAATAGGATTTAATTGAATTAAATGATTTTCATTCAATTTGGTTGTAATTAAATAAATTTGATTTATTCAATTTGGGATAACTTATTTAATTAAATTTGAATTTAATTAAAAGTGGATAGGGGGGATTTAATTGAATAAAATGATTTATTCATTAAATGGATATAGTGAATTTTATTTAAATAAATTGAGTAATTTATTTAATAAAATAGAAGAATGTGGATAATTTAATTAAATGGGATTTAATCAAATAGAAAAATGAACATAAAATATTCATTTAGGAATGTGGTCATTTTTATACGTCTACAAAAATAATGGATTAAGAAGGGAGATCAGGGAGTTGATGAATCTATCTCTGCATCGGTTGAACAGAGTAATCCTCCACTAGTAGGAGATTCTTCATCTACCTAAGGAATAATCCTTAGGGGGTATGGAAGCAACTTGAAAAACATGCATTCTACCCTTGGTTGATGGTAAGAAGACACATTTCTTCTTTACTGACAGATATCTTAAGATTTCACTTAACAGGAAAGAATTTAATATGGTAGTTGGAGAATATTTTGGCGATAAAGCACTCGAAAACCATCATTTTCATCCACCAAGAATTCAAGCATTCAAAGAGTGCGAAATTGAGAAAATGAATTCTAAAGGTGAGCAACAAAGTGTATTTCGAGAATTCAAGGACTTCAAGCAAAAGGTATTTATCGAAATGGCATCTTCATCTTCTATACCTGAGTTTATTGCAAACCCTACTATGGTAGAAAACATTAAGTGCCCTTGACCCATATTTAAGATCATCCCTAAAATTTCCAAGCAAGATGATTTTATCAGAGCTTTTTTGAAAATTCTGAAGATAGTCACTTTTTTCGAAGACCCTAGAATTTACATTCATTGCAACATAGAAAATTTAGGGACGTATGATTTTAAGAACATGTAAAATGATGTCGTTACTAAGGAACAAGGTCTGGATAAACTAGAGCATAAGATAGTAGAAGACTTAGGATTCATTGAAATTCTGAACATACCTAAATTTCTGAAGGTGGTAGTTCATCTTGTTCTGAGAAGAGTTCATGGAGAGTTTATGTGGCTAGACTCTGTTTTTAAAATCTCAAAGGAAGCAATCAAGGCAGTTACTGGTTTACCCTCAACTGGTAGTAGGCCCGACAAAACAAAGAAGATACCTAACAAGGGTGTTATGGATTTAACCAGAGCCACATCTGACAATAGATCTCTTAGGGTTAATGACATTACTGATGCAAATGTGAGATATGTGAGTATGGTACTTGGCTATAGAGTGACTCCTGCAAATAGATTAAATTCAGTTTCTAGATTATGTATTCATAGTGCATATGAGATGGTTAAGAACAATGCTAGGATTGATATCTTTGAACAGCTTAAGGATGAACTGATAGACAACCTGAAAAAGATTAAGGGTGACAAGAAGGGGACATTCCATTTTGGTAACCTACTTGTGTGTTTGATGCTTTACTTTCCAAAGAGATACCCGACATTGGTCATAAGGACTTTGGATATAACATCTCGGTAGGTAAACAAATCATGGAAGCTATTATCGGTATGGGCTCTAACAGCGATAACATTATAGCAGACTACTTCAAAAACTTCCAAACCAAGATGAAGGCTAAAGGAAGGTTACCGCAAAGCATAGTAGATAAATATGACAAGAAAATCTTCTTTATAATCAAATGAGATGAAACATGGATGGAAGTTGTTACTCCTAGAAGCATTTGGATAACAAAAATGGGTCATGAAGTTGACCTAAATATTCTTGAAGCATATGCTAAAACACTTCTTGATGCACCTAAGGAACTTTCAATAGAAATTTTTTGTAGTATTGAGATCATTGAGAGTGTTGTTTTGATGCAGAAGTAGAGAAAAAGAAGAGAAAAATTTATCAGAGATGCATCCAAGATGGCTAATGAGGTTAAGGAAAATGTAATGAACTTGAGTGGTATATATGCTAGTGAACTGGAAGGATTGAATCCAAAAGATCATGTTTCACCGATTGTCACTTCTTCGGATACAGATAGTGGAAAAACAACTGAGTTTAAGAGAGTTGAAAGAAAGAAGAGGAAACCTTCACCGGTACCCTCTCCTTCTCCCAAAAGGACTAGAAATTTAAGGAAGACGCAACATGTTGTATGGGAGCATAAGAAGAAGCTAACACCAAAGAAGAAACAAACTAAGACATCAGATACCCTTACACTGAAGGAACTGGTAAATGAGATAACACAAGATGATAATATTTGAAATGTAAATAAATATTATCATTCTGATAAGGAAACAATAGAGGCTAGTATTATTTTGCATCTAGACATCTATGAGAAGGTTTTGATTGAAGTTGTAGATGATTTGCCAAATGAATTGTATCTAATATTAGAGGTTACAAGAATGTCAGTGACGGAGTTAGATAAAAAGATAAAAGTTGAAGCATTATTGGCAGTGCACCCTATAAATTATAAAGAGGAAATTGATGAACTGATTTCTGAAGCAAATCGGTCAGTTTTTGTGAGTGGACACTGACAAGTTAGCTTAATGGCTGGGAGAGTAAAATAATTTGCTGATGAAACTGCGGACAGTTGGGATATATTTTTTGTAGAAAAAGAAAAGAAAGAGGAAAGGGAGAGACAAAAAATGGATAAATATTTTGTGAAGGTATACCAAAAGGACAAAGGTAAAAGAAAACTTAGTAGTGTACTACTTGCTATAAGGGTAACATATAACCTTCCCCCACCAGAACAAGACACCCCTCCAATAACTTCAGAGACATCGGTACATGCAGGCAATCAACTGGATAAAGAAACTAAAGAAGTAACACATGATGACACTAACCTGGATTCTAAAATACTTTTCACCATGAATGTAGATACACAAGATATTAATATTGTTGTGGATAAAGAGATTGCAGAGGTTAAGGCAGCTGATGCTAAGAATAGTGAGATCTCTGAGTCACCGACATACACTATTGACTCTCAGAACATTGAAATACCAACACAAGCTAAACAACCGGAGGCTAGGAAACCGATAGAAAATCTAAGTAAAGAGGAAGCAATTGATGGAAATAGGGAAGAAATAGTGAAGGTAATTGGGCAAGTATCTATTGAAAGGAAATCTATTGCAGAACCAAGCACATCAACTAGAGAATTCAAACCCACTAATGTAGCAAATGTTCTTTTAGATTCAATCAAGAGGATAACAGATTGTAATGCCTTAGCTTTTAAGGCTATTGATGACACATTACTTATTTTGAAGATGATTGCACCAACCTATAAGATAGATCACATTGAGGATTCTTTAGGTAAATTGGACGCAATGTCCAAATTCATTGCTAGAAATGTTCTAACCATAGATAAGATAAATGAGGAAATTGTAAAGGAAAGAGTAGATAAAGAGAAAGGTGAATTCTTTGAGAAAACTATCAAAGACTATACTGAGCACATGGATTAATTATTACCGGTACTTAACTCAACAATTTTGGAATATAAGGAGTTGTATAGAGAAGCTTGTGAACCTCACACCCTGACTGAAGATATTGATGAGGAAATTAAGAAGACACAAAAGGAGATATATGACATTGCAGATAATATGATAGGTTCTTCAGAACTTACCTCATTTTTTGAATAGGAAATGACATTTTTTGAGGAAAAGTTAGAGAAACATGAGAAAGAGAAAGAAACAATAAGGTTAAAGGCATGGGAACTGAAAAGAAAACTTGGTCCAAGATTGGAAAGTCTTATTACTCAGTGGGTTGAGCTACCAAAAGAAAAAATTCAAGGAGAATGGTCACTGGAGCAACAAATGCACTATCAGACTGACATGATCCAGCAGACAGAGAACATTCTTTCTGACAGTAACAAATTCATGCAGAGCCTGAATCTAATTTTGGTAGACATCTTTCAAATTGTAACCAATTGGTTAAAGGCCATGAGGTAGCATTTTTGTAGTCTTTTATTCTTTTTGATATCCTTTTCCATTGATGTCAAAGGGGGAGTAGTACAAAGAAAAATAAATGCACAAAGGAAATCACTTGCTCAGGGGGAGCACATTTCTTTTGGATTTCATTTTTGTATTAGAGTTTTGGATTTTTCTCATGAGTGTTGCCATCAATGCCAAGGGGGGAGATTGTTGGAATTCTACACTCTAATGATAATGGTTGATGTTGTCATTGTTGGTATTATGGATGTATTGAATTACTTTTGTCATTCATGTCAGCACTTATCCTTCTAGAGATCTATGGTTATGTTGAACCGACACATTATGTTCACCGACAAGTTCAGTGACTTATGCACAGTCACCGGTATATTGTCCACCGACAAGTTATATTGTTCATCGGCACTAATGATGACTTGTTATCATCTGGAGATCACTTGATTATGTCAAAGACATTGTTTGGATACTTGATTTTGGTATTTTGGTTAATGGTCTAATTGAGTTGACATATTTGCTATTACCGATAGATTGGTCTATGTTATGAACTGGTATACATTATCTATTCTAGATTAGCATGACATGTTATGGAGATGCTTTATTGATTGGATATTATTGTATTGAGTTGACATGATTCATCACATCTATACTTGTTTGTAATTGATTTTATTGTAATACTCTTAGTGAGCCGATCTACACATTTGGTCTTAGGTTTTGTATATATGTAAGATCTCAATTGATGAGATATAGGATATGCGATATGGTATGTAATGGTATTGTAACATGGTATGTGTGAATATTGAAGATCATATGAGAAAAACATAGAGAAGGTTCCAGGAAGGTTTGAAGGTGATTATCAGAGCTTAACTGGTACTAAATCTAGCATTGGAGATGCTACTTTGAGCAATAAATTATTCTAGGATTTAACCATCCTACTGTAGTCATTGCGACTCCCATTTGAGTAGTGTGTTCTAGGTGGTTGGCCTTTTTGCATGTGCAGACCTCATTTATATACACATACTATCTACAGTAGTATCATTTAATTATGGGTAAGGTTTCCCACCGTAGTTTTTCCCTTTACTGGGATTCCACGTACAAATCTCTATGTTATGTGTTGTGGATGTTGTTTCTCTTTCTGTTTAATGCATTAAGCTTCACCGGTATTGATATTAACTATTAATCTGTTAACTGACATTAAGTTTGGTTTAACGGTATTATGTATCAAGTTTGATTAAGCTATAATAGGGTTGAAATTCAAAGACAATTGATTCAGCCCCCCCTCTTAGTTGCCTTCCGGGTCCTAACAATTGGTATCAGAGCTAAGTCCCCATTTTTGCAGAAGCCTAACAACTTGAGGAGATCCTATGGTGACTAACATTTTCAGGAAGGAGAATCTGAATCTTGATGGACCTAACTATGGTATATGGAAGATTAGAATGGAGACACATCTAAATTGCATTGGAAGAAACATATGGGAAGTTACAAAGAATGGCTATGTTGGTCCTACACTGAATCAACCTAATCCACCAACATTGGGTAAAGATAAAAAAAAATATTGCAAAGCAAAAGAAGCACTTTTGAGCGCATTATTAGATAAGCAAATCATGGGATTATAAGACCAATCTTCTGCTAAAGCTATTTGGGATAAATTGGAGACATTGAATGAAGGAGATACCACTATCAAAATTGCAAAACTGGAATGTTTTCGAGTTAGGTATGAAAATTTGAAAATGGAAGAAGATGAAAGATTTTCTTCTTTTATGGAAAGAGTTAATAAAATTGATTTAGGGATACAATGTTGTGGAGGATCCTTAAGTGAAGATGAAATTGTTTCTAAATTTTTAAGAGCATTGCCACCGGCATACAAAATGAAAGTAACTACTATTAATGAGTTGAGAACAATACCTAATACATCAGTATCTAGAGATGCTTTGGTTGGAAAACTTTCAACATTTGAGCTTGAGGAATTTGGTCTTGTTTCTACAATTAAAATAGATTTAGCCTTTAGAGCATCATCATCTATAATATCATCATCATCATCTAAAAAATCTGATTGGAAAACACTTTATGCAAGAGAAGTAGAAGATATCAAAAGGGAAAATGAAGAACTGGAAGAAATTGAAGCACTATTTGCAAGGAAAATAACTAAAGGTCCAGTTGGAAGTAAGTATAAAGGTAAAGCACTATTTAAATGTTTTAATTGCAATAAATTTGGTCATATGGCATCTAGATGTCCTTACAGACATGCAAGATTGAGAGAGGAAGCTAAAAGAACATATAATCCTAACCCTAAATATCGGAGATCAAGATTTAAGAAGAATAGAGACAAATCTTGTTACAATGTTGATGAAGGAGTTATTGATGATTCTGATGAAGAACCAATAGACAATGGATGGGATTTTGTTGCAATAAAAGAAGATCAATTGGCACATATTGTTCCACTGGTAGAGCAGGCCCTAGAAGCTAAAATTAAACAAAAGGATGATCGGATCATAGATTCTGGATGTTCACATCATATGATTGGTGATAAAAGTAAATTCTTATCTTTTCAGGAATATAGTGGAGGTCTAGTAAGATTTGGCGATGATAAAGCTTGTTTGATCAAAGGAAAAGGTACTATATCTTTGGATGGCAAGCAATACTAACAATGTTTATTATGTTGAAGGTTTGAAGCATAATCTTTTGAGTGTTGGTCAATTAGTTGAAAAGGGATTTCAGTTACAGTTCAAGAATGGTAAATGCAAAATCATGAACAGAACTGGTTTGGAGATTGCAACCGGTAATCAGACTAAAGGTAATATATTTCATTTGAACAACAATGATAAGACATGCTTGATTGCACATATTGATCAAAGTTGCTTATGGCATAAGAGACTTTGTCATGTAAATTTTGATTGCATTGTAAATATCAGTTCAACTAAGGCAGTAAGGGATTTACCTAAGATTGTGAAACCTCATAATCCGATATGTAAGGAATGTCAAATGGGAAAGCAAGTTAGAACAACTTTTAAGAGTTAATGAGAAATCCAATAATGTTCTTGATTTAATTCATACTGACTTGTGTGGTCCGACAAGAACAAGAAGTCTATAGGGAGATAGATACTTTAAGCTAATTATTGATGATTATTCTAGAATGTGATGGGTTACTTTTCTTATGGAGAAATTAGAAGCTTTTGGAAAATTCACTATTCAAGGCAATGGTAGAAAATGAAACTGGTAAGAAAATCAAATGTTCTGATCAAGGAGGTGAATTTTCATCCAAGGAATTTAATAGATTCTATGAAGTAAATGGAATCAAAAGACAACTATTAGCACCCGAGACACCTCAACAAAATGGAATTGTGGAAAGGAAGAACACAACTATTTTGGAAGCAGCTAGAAGAATGATATTGGAAGAAAATCTACCTCATGTGTACTGCAGAGAAGCAGTGAATACAATGGTTTACACTTTCAACATATTTCACATCAAAGGTGAAACCGGTAAGACCCCTTATGAACTTTGATTTGGTAACACTCCCACCCTTAAATACTTCAAAATATTTGGAAGCAAATGTTATATTCGGAGAGATGAGTATATTGGTAAATTTGATCCTAGAAGTGATGAAGGAATATTTATTGGTTATTCATCTAAGAGCAAGGAAAATAGATGTTTTAATAAAATATTGCAGAAAATCATTGAAAATGCTAATGTGAAAATAGATGAACAATCTAGAGGAAATTCAAGGTCTATAGATTCTGAACTGATAGTTGAGATGATCATAAATGAACCTATATAGAGTGCACTAGTACAAATTGTGGATCCAGTCACACCAACATCATCAGAGAATTCCACGGTGACTGAAGAACAACAACATGTGAATAAACCCAGGTATGTAAGACTGAATCACTTAGAAAATCAGATAATTGGGAACAAGTATCAAGGTGTTATGGCAAGAGGAATACTGACAAATGAAGAGGTATGCTTAATTTCTCAAATTGAACCAGCATCTGTTATTGAGGCATGTGAAGATAAATTTTGGATAAAAGCTATGGAGGATGAATTAGAACAAATTGAAAAGAAAAATACATGGATATTAGTTCCCCTGCCTAAAGACAAAAATGTAATTGGAACTAAATGGGTATTTAGAAATAAACTTAATGAAGATGGTAAGGTAATCAGGAATAAAGCAAGATTAGTGTGTAAAGGATATTCACAAAAAGAGGGTATTGATTATAATGAAACCTTTGCACCGGTAGCTATAATTGAGGTAGTCAGATTATTTCTTGCATTTGTAGCTCATAAGAAATACAATCTATATCATATGGATGTAAAATGTGCATTTCTAAATGGTGATCTTGAAGAGGAAGTTTATATTGAACAGTCTGATGGATTTTGATTGACAAATGATAAAGATATGGTTTGCAGTTTAAGGAAAGCTTTATATGGATTAAAGCAAGCGCCTAGAGCTTGGTATGCTAGATTGGACAAATATCTTTCGAAGCTTGGTTACACTAGAGGTAATGCTGAAAACAACTTATATTTCAAAGTGACTAATGATGACATCTTGGTTATTGAAGTTTTTGTTGATGATATCATTTTTGGAGGAGAAGATGGATTGTGTAAAGACTTTGCTAACAAGATGCAGGAAGAATTTGAAATGTCTATGATTGGGGAGATAAAATTATTTTTAGGATTGTAGATTTCACAAACTAATAAAGGTATATTCATATGTCAAACAAAGTACTTGAAGGAACTACTGAAGAAATTTGGTATGGAAAACTCTAAACTGGTAAGTACTCCTATGACTACAACTAATACATTAACATTGAAGGATGATTCAGCTCATGTTAATCCAACAAGATAGAAATCTATGATTGGAGGTTTACTATATTTGACACAAACAAGACCTAATATAATGAATGCATTATGTATTATTTCAAGATTTCAGAGTAATCCTAAATAAAATTATGAATCAGTAGTAAAAAGGATTTTCCGGTATCTACAAGACATAACAAATCTTGGTTTATGGTATCCTAAAGATGAAAATTTTGATTTATGTGCATACACCGATGCAAATTGGGTAAGAGATGTGTTATCACTATTTTTACTATTGGGTGATTTTGTTCTCTAAGTCCGTTATAATCTACAAAAGATTATGCTTTGTACTTCATTTTTTGCCTCTAAGGGTTTTTGGTCTAAGGGTTTAAGGTTCTGCAATTTACCCTTTTCTATCTGAAGTCCATGCATTTTATTTTCGTGTTACTTTTTCCACTTAAGTGGAAGGGCTGATCCACCATGAAAAGAGGTCCCCCCTTTCATATTTATCCTAGGCGGGTCCTTAAATATGTTTAATTTTTATGCCTTCCCTAAGTTTTATTTCCTTGTCAAGTTTCCTAAAGATCATGCAGGTTATAGTTGATTTGACGTTGTGTACGATCTCATGAATGGAAGATGTGTGAAACTTACCCTTTGCGAAGTGGAAAAAGGGTGGTGGGCCCAGGTAAAGTGGTTACAAGGAAGGCTAATGGATGAGTATCTCCCAGAAGATCTAAAGGACCGCGTTGTTTCGCAGCCCAGAGATGGACAAGGTTTATCCTTCACAAAGCAGCAAAAGAATGGTGGACCCGAGTAGGTGGGTTAAAGAATGAAGTTAAAGACTGAGCATCTTTCTCAAGATTCGATGGTGCACGTTGATTCATGAAGCAAAGCTGCTAGAGACTAATCTTTTACGAAGTAGTGAAAGCCTAGCGGGCCCCAAAAGGTAAGTGAATCCTCCAGTTAAAAACCAATCATCTCTGAAGATATCTGGTGGTCTGCATTGTTTCACTTGGTGAAAATGGGCAAAGTTTACCTTTCATGAAATGGTGAAAGGGCAGTAGGCCTAGCAAAAGGGTGACATGGAAATTAAAGAGAGTGCATCTTGAAGTAGATCCAATGGTCCACGCTATTTTGCTAGGCAAAATAGCATGTTTTTTATCCTTCATGATGTAGCGAAAGGATGGTGGGTTTGGTAGATAGATAGTTCCTAGTTTTTAAGGACCAATCAACTTGGAGTTGATCGGAAGACCCATGTTGATTCGCAGCTAGAAGCAACACAAAATTTACCTTTCACAAAGTGGCAAAATGAGCTGGTGGTTACATGGCAGATGATGTTGCAGAATAGTTGGAGGCTTGGCTGAGGCAAAAGGTAGTCTATCACACACACATGGCTCCAAAGGATCGTGAAGGGCCTACATTGATTGAGTGGCTATGGTGATGAAATTCATAGCTAAAGTAAAACACCTAGCAATTAAGATGTGGAGTCTGATGGAGTTCTTGGACGAGTGGGTGACTGGCACATAAGAGCTATCTGCTGGCAATCAATAGGGCAAGTGGATTGCATGCAGAGGGCCCACTTTGAAGGATAAAGGATGTTAAAGGCCACACATCTTGAAAGTGATCCAATGATGAGCATTGTTTCATAGACAAAAGATGCAAGGTTTTTAAACTTCACAAAACAATGAAAGACATTAGCAGTGACGACTTCATGCGGTTAGTTAAAAAGACTAGCAGTCACCATAGATAATAAAGATTGAGCAGATAGTAGAAGATCTAACGGTCAACGGTGTTTCGCATGAAAGAAATGTGTGAGATTTATGCTTCGTGAAACAACAAAAGGAAGGTGGGGCCCATTTTTAAGCAGGATGACCTAGGTAAGGTAAGAAATGTGCATTTTCTTCAGGATCTGATGGACAATGTTGTTTCACATGACAAAGATGCAAGATCTTTAACCTTCACAAAACAACGAAAAGTCAGGACACTAAGAATTTATTTGTGGTCCGCTGGAGCCTTTTTTCAAATTCAATTGCAAATTGATTGCCGAAGCATGTGGATTAATGTCTCAATTCAATGCTCTGTTGCCATATTAAGTCTCACATCAACTAAATTTTAGTGTCATTTCAAATATTTTTATAGAGGAACCATTGCGGAGAGCATATTTCTTCAGGCAACAAGTAAGTTCTGCACATTCTTTAGAAGTTACAGTTCGAATTGATATCATTGGGTGCTCAAAGTCTCAGAGGTCTGTTTAAGTATAAATTGAAATAGTTGTAATTCAAAGATGGCACCTTTAAGAGATTTCATAGGGAAGGTAAATTATTAGGATAGAGCTATATGTGATGATTTTCTAGAACAATTAACCATGTCTACAAATGTCACTGCTAAAATGAAAGAATTAGTGCCCAAGGTCCCCATTTAAGAATTGGAGACGGTTTGTATGATAAAGGGAACTGGTTAAGGGATTCACAGATAGGGATATTAGGTCTAGGGCTCTTCAAAGTGGGATTTGGCCAAAGACATTCCTCTGCTCCAATGAATAGTATATGGGAGTTAGATGTGGGAAAACTCATAATCCCTGGGGTTTTCATGGATGTGGATTTGTTAACCCAGATTGCAAATACTTATGACCATGTTGCCAGATGTGTTAGAAATGTAAATGGGTGAGATTTAATTGAGATAAATGATGATGAAATTAGGAAGGTGTTTAAACTCAGTGAGGTATTGAATTATTTAGAGCCAATCAGTTTTGATACACTTGCACATGTCTACAATGTGCAGAGAGATCACCTCAGAAGTGGCCCTTTGAAAGAATTTTTTGTCAAAATAGGAGGATTAACTATTGTAGGCCCTAGTACCATGGAACCCTTCTCTCTAAATATTTTCACTCTAGGGGATAAAGGCATGTATTGGTCACTTTGTCATATTTTTGGGGAAGATGCTGAAACCACCATGCCAACTCACTATATGTGAATGATAGCACATATTCTGAACCCCTCTCTAGTAGTAACTTTTGATTTTACACCTTATCTCACTGATGCAATTCATGTAGGGCTGATAGGGATTAAAAATGGTAAGGTAGACAAACCTTTTGGGTGGTACTCTCTTCTTATGCACATTCTTTTATTTAATGGTGCAGATTATTTTGCTAAGGAAATGGACCTAGTTAAGGAAAATGATGGTGAAGAGATGCATGTGCAGTTGTGGAGCACAATTTTGTCTTGGGACAGAGAGGATGCTAGTTACTTGAAGTTTGATAGATGTTTTGCATCTAGACTTAGGATCCTCTTGTTCCCACAAAACCCTAGGATCCCTAAGGCTCTTTTAGAATTCCTTAGGCCTAAAGAATTTGTTGAAAGTATCAAGATTGTTCATAATTGGGGTGATATATATTTATACCCTATCTCTACTCTATTCAGAGTTTATGGTTTCAGAGGTACCCCATACTTTCTCCCTTATCAAGTCCCATTGAAGATAGGAATAGTAGAGGTCCTGAGGCAAATCGGGGGTGTGCAAGAGGTAGAATTAACAAATAGCAAAAAAAGGGACCATTTTCCCAACTGCCACCATGGATCATCATTTTGTAATCACCAAGGATGGTTGGAAACACTTTGATGGTTTCTTTCAACCATATATGTAGTATCAAGGTTTTCTAACCCTGAGGATTTCTTCAATGACATGTTCAGAAAGAGAGCAGTATGTAAAGGCAGAGCTCACCAGATCCATTTTCCTGAGGATCTAATTAGAAATGAATTCAATCTAGATGAGCAAGAATTGAGGAAAGAAAAATGGGTAGCATACAAAAAGGCTCTTAATTTTATTCACCAATTTGATAGTGGTTATGACCCTTTGTCTAGTTTTACTCCCTTTGAGGAAAAAGCCAAATTCTTTATTCTTTATTTTGAAGATCTATGCAAACCTTAAAGGAGAAGAGGGAAGCTATATGAGAAATGATCCTAAAAAGGTTAAGCTAGTTCTAGCTAAGCCTGCCTTTGCTAAGGCCATCCCTCTGGCTGAGTATGTGATGTACAAGAAACCAAGGTACAATGTGTTGGTGCCGATAACTAGTGAGCCCTCTACTTCAAAAGGGAAGAGAGCAATAGAAGATGCCATTTGTTGGCATATGGACACTCCAATGAGACATTGTGTGTGATTGAAGGTTTTGTCATTGATGGCAACCTTGCAATCCTATGGCACCGGCAAGCCATCATACTGGCAAAGCATTACACAAGCAAGATAGTCTACCGGCATCAACAAGATCACTCTACACCGACACCAACACCGGCACAAAAGAAAAGATGTATACCGGCATAGAGGCCAACAAGATTTTTGATATGTAATATTTTGATTATTATTGTAAGATGACTTGGCAAATTGTAAAATGACTCTCGTATATAAAAGAGATCATTGTAGAAATTTGTAAGTGGAAGGAAGTGAGCTTAAAGAAAATTATTAGACAGACCTAATGTGCGAATTATAGGTCAAGGGTATATGTAAAGAACAGAGTTAGAACCGGTACTGAATCTGGCATTGGAGATGCTATTGTAAAGTAGTACAAGTCTTTGGATTAGTATAATCCTCATTGTAAGTTAGTGTGACTCCTCATTGAGTAGTGAGCTCTAGGTAGTTGGCCTTCCTGCATGTGCAGGCCCCTATTATAAGTAATATTCTCTTATTGGCTAGTAAGTGAATATTGTGGGTCACAAATCCCACTGAGGTTTTTCCCACACTGGGTTTCCTCGTTAAACATCTTGTGTTATGGTGTTCTTTTCATGTGGATGTTTCTGATTCTATTTATTGCGTTAATTCTTGCATACCGGTATACTACTATTTTATGTTCTGCATCTTTTATATTAAGAAATACTACTCACCGGTTAGATACTGATTCACCCCCCCCCTCAGTATCTGTGGGAACCCTAACAATTGGTATCAGAGCTTGGTCCTCTATTTTCAGAAGCCTAATAGCTTGAGGAAGATCTTGACACCAGTAAAGATGGAAAATCTGATGAAGCAACTTGAAGGAGCTCTTACTGACTATGATGCAGAGAAGTTGAAAAATATCAAATTAGAAGATGATTTAAGAGTAGCTCAGGATATCATTCAGGCACTTCAAGAAAATCTTACTGTTACAAGAAATAAGAGAAGAGAACTTTGTGAAAAATTGCAAAATGAGAATGATGATAATGAATCACTTAATGATATGATAAGCAAGTTGAAACAAGAGATCATGACAACAAAAAATGAAATGCAAGATATGACTAAGATTTTACAAAGAGATTGAGGACAGAAAGAAGAATGAAGAAGAATTGACCAGAAGACTAAGTGATGCAGCAAATGAGAACACAAGACTCAGCTATGAAAATGACATGTTGAAGACAGATCTGATGCATACTCAGAATGACTCAAATGAACTAATGAGACAAAAAGAAATCTTGGAAAGGGAATTGGAAACTGCAAATCAACATAAAGAAAAATTTAAGAGAAGCTAAGAAGAACTTGGTACCTTATTGAAGAATCAAAAACCCAAAGGTGACACTTCTAGAATTGGCTTTGAAGTTGGAGAAATCTCTGGTACTGCAAATACTCACGATCATAGCAAACCGGTAAGACCACCTAATGCTTATAAATTCAATGGAAAATGCTTTAACTGTAATAAATATGGTCATAGGGCAAATGAATGTAGATCTAGGAATTATCAGAATATCAATCCACCCACCGGTCAATGTTCCAAATGCAACAAAGTTGGTCATAACTCTGAAAACTGCAGAATGAATGTGAGATGTTATGTTTGTGGAAGATTTGGGCATCTATCTAGTCAATGCAGAACACAAACTGGCATAGGTTATGGGAAAGCTATTCAGAAAAATAATGTAACTTGTTATCCATGTAACAAGATTGGGCATATTGCTAAATTTTGTAGAAGTAAAGGTACACCGGTAGACAACAAAAGTGCTAGCTTGAAAGGTAAATAAAAAGTTGAAGAGGTTAAGCAATAATTCTCAAAGAAATAGATTAGAAAAGCTAATCTAAATATTGGGAATACTCCTCCACCAGTAGAACCAACAAATGCTTCACTAGCAGGACAGAGTGATGCTTCATTGGTAGGATAGAGTAGTGCTCTACCAGCAGGAAGTTCTTCATCTAATTGAAGAAATTGTTTTTGAGGGTTAGGCAATCTAATGACACAAGTGCTATTATTCCCTTGGTTAGAGATAAGAAGTTGAAAATCACTTATTACTGGCAAACAAAGTTAAGTGAATACTTAATCGGCATGCAATTAATGTTGTAGATAGTGAAAAAGACTTTATAAAATAAGGTTTTGGCTCCATTTCATTTCACCGTGATTTCAAACCTTCAGAGAGTGCGAAGACTTCTGAGCTAAGGCATTTCGAGCAAGAAGAAAGCACACTCCAAGCAATCATCCATCCAAGAAAGAAAAAGGTATTTTATCATGGCATCCACCTCTGCAATTGAATACATAGCGAACCCTACTGTTGGGGAAGTAATTAAAAGACCTAGGCCCATATTTCAATTGGTCCCCGAAATAGCAAAGAAGGATGATACTTTAGGTGCATTTTCTCAAATCCCTAAAGGTGTTGTATATGCTGAAGACCCTAGGATGTATATTCACTGTAATATTGAAGAGTTAGGAGATGAGGAAATCAAAACCATGTATAAAACTGAGATATGTGATGATACTGGCAATGTTAAAACTGAACACAAGGTTATTGAAACCCTAGGATTCACAAAAATCCTTAGCATTCCTAAATTTCCTAAGGATGTGATTAGGATAGTGTTAAGAAGAGTTCATGGAGAATTTTTCTGGTTAGATACAATTCATAAGATCGCCAAGGAAGTGGTAAGGGTTGTCACAAGGTTACCGGCCACCGGTAGAAGACCAGACAAAAACAAGAAAGTTTCAAATGATTTAGTCATAGACCTAACAGGTGCAACATTTGATAAAAGATCTCTAAGGGTTAATGATGTAAAGGATACAAATATAAGATTCTTAAGTATGATATTAGGTTACAAAACCACTCGTGCCAATAGACTTAACTCAGTTTCAAGTTTATGCATTAAGAGTGCTTATGATATGGTAATAGACAATGCAAAAATTGACATCTGTGAATGGTTAAAGGATGAACTAATAGACAACCTTGGAAAGATAAAGAAGGATAAGAAAGGAACTTTCAGATTTGGAAATCTATTAGTATGTCTAATGCTTCATATAACAAAACAGGTTCCTAGTATAGGATATAAAGAACTAGGATATGACATACCAGTAGGAAAGCAACTGACAGAACTGTTCAATACCATGGGTGAGAACAAGGAAAACAACATTCATGACTTTTTCCAAGCACTAAAAACAAAAATGAAGAAAAGGACAAGGTTATCTCAGAAAATTGTAGATAAATACAAAGATGATATATGCTTTGTTATCAAAAAGGATGAAATATGGATGGAAGCGGTCATCCCAAGGACAATCTGGGTAACAGAAATGGGCTATGAGACAGATGACCACATAGTTGAAACTTATGCCAAAGCACTTCTGGAAGCCCCCAATGAACCTAAGGAGGAAGTATTTGGTAGTGCTGAAATAATAGAAAAACAAATACAGTCCAAGAAAAGAGTGAAGAAGGTAGAGGCGTTTGTGAGAAAAGGATCTAGACAAGCAAAAGCCATTAAGGGAGATGTATTAAAGAAAACCGGCATAACTAAATATGAGTTGGCAGCCCCACAACCTAAAGCTCATCTATCACTGGTAGGAACTTCTTCGGAAGGAGACATGCCAGCAACCTTTAAAAGAGTTGTTAGGAAAAGAGATCCCTCACAGGCAACCACTCCTTCACCTAGAAGGACAAGGTAGAAGCAACAAGCTATGAGATCTTCGGTCAGAAAGGTCACACCTAAAAGGAAGCTAACTCCTAAGAAAAAGAAAAAGACAAAAACTGACTTGGCACCTCTAGACATTTTGTTAAATGAGATCACAGAGGAAGGAAAACTGAAAAACATAGGGAAAATTTATGACACCCTATTGGCTGATAAAAAAGGGAAAGTTGAGGAAAGTGTAATATTGCATATGGACATGTTCAAAATTTTTTTGATGGAAGTCATAAATTTAATTCTTGATGACTTATACAAAAGACTTGAGGCCAGAAGGCAAGGAGTAATTGAATTAGACAAGAAAATAAAAATAGAAAAACTACTTGTTGTATATCCGATAAACTCCTCAAAGGAAATTGATGATCTGATAGCTCAGGCTAACTAGATAGTTTTCTCCATTGCACACCGGCATATTTCACTAATAGCAGGTAGAGTTACAGAGGTTTCAGAGGAAACAGAAGATGGTTGGGACATATTTTTGGTTGAAAAAGAGAAACAAGAAGAATATAGGAATCCCAAGCCTATTAAGGTATATCAGAAAGATAAGGACAAAGGGAAAGGCAAAATTGGTGGACCTCCAAGCATAAAGGTTAAAGATAACCTACCTCCACCTGTAAAAATTACAACCCCTGAAAACCAACTGGCAGCTGAAAGCATGGTTGTAGAGGATAGCAATTCAAATCCCGAAGTCCTATATACTGTAAATGTTGATACCCAAAAGATCAACATAAAAGTTGATAAAGATTCAACTAAAAAATCAGACATGGCTAAAGAGCCTCCGATAAAAGGAGATATAGAGCAACCGGTAGAGGATACAAGGAAAAAGATGGAATCTAAGACACAAATAGAGAAACTGACAGAGCTAAAGGCTCCGGAACAGATGCCACAGGTAAGCAATGAAGCAGGAAAACTAGTGCTAAAGGAAATGCAGACACAAACTGACTTGCAAGAGGTCAATACAAGCATGGTCACTTCCATCGGTACTCAGTTTGTTGGGTCATCATCAAAGTCAACAAATGTGACTGAGGTATTACTTGAATCCATCAAGAAAATAACTGACTATAGTTCACAAGCTTACAAAGCAATAGATGATTCAATACCAATTTTGAAGATAATTGCTCCTGATTGTAATATAGATAATAAAGATTCTTTAGGACAATTGGATACATTATGTAAATACATTTCTGGAAATATTGAGAAAATAAAGGAAGAATCTGTAAAGGACATTGTAGAAAAGTAGAAACATAAATTCTTTGAAGAAGAAATAAAGAAGTGTAATAGAGACTTTGACACACTTCTACCAGAACTATGTAGTTTGTTAAAAGAGTATAAAAACTTATATAAAGACACATGCAAAACAAACTTCCTGACTGTAGATATTGACAAGAAAATGAGCAAGACACAGGAAGAGATAAACAAGCTTGCAGACAATTTTGTCAACTCACCGGACTCACTATCTGTTTTTGAAGATAAGTTAGCAAATTTTGAGGCAGAATTACTTAAATAGGAAAGAGAGAAAGAGACAATAATAAACAAGGCAAAACACTTGAGATCTAAACTGAGTCTAAGATTGGACTACCTAGCATCTCTGTGGAAGGAAATCTCAGAGGCATTAGCACAGGGAAGTAAAACACTGGCAGAACAATTGCAGCATCTCACCAGTACTGTGAAGAAGACTGAAACAACAATAAAAGATAGCAAAAATTTTATGGATAGTATAAACTTAATTTTGGGCGATCTTTTTCAAATAATAACTACCCAGCTACAAGGTTGAGGATATGGACCGATATAACTACAAACTCTACTAACATCTTGACAACCTTTGTCATTGATGCCAAAGTGGGAGTAGTAGGATGAGAAAGTTCAAAGATAGGAATCATATGCTCAGGGGGAGCCCTTCATATTTTTGGTAAATTTTTTGGTCTACACATTTTGGACACCTTTTGAAATTTCTCATGAGTGTTGCCATCAATGCCAAAGGGGGAGATTGTTGGCATATGGACACTCCAATGAGACATTGTGTGTGATTGAAGGTTTTGTCATTGATGGCAACCTTGCAATCCTGTGGCACTGGCAAGACATCATACCGACAAAGTATTACACAAGCAAGACAATGCACCAGCATCAACAAGATCACTCTACACCGACACCGGCACCGACACAGAAGAAAAGATGTATACTAGCATAGAGGCCGACAGGATTTTTGATATGTAATATTTTGATTATTATTGTAAGCCGACTTGGCAAATTGTAAAATGACTCTTCTATATAAAAGAGATCATTGTAGACATTTGTAAGTGGAAGGAAGCGAGCATAAAGAAAATTATTAGACAAACCTAATGTGCAAATTATAGGTCAAGGGTATATGTAAAGAACATAGTTAGAACTGGTACTGAATCTGGCATTGGAGATGCTATTGTAAAGTAGTACAAGTCTTTGGATTAGTATAATCCTCATTGTAAGTTAGTGTGACTCCTCATTGAGCAGTGAGCTCTAGGCAGTTGGCCTTCCTACATGTGCAGGCCCCTATTGTAAGTAATATTCTCTTATTGGCTAGTAAGTGAATATTGTGGGTCACAAATCCCATCGAGGTTTTTCCCACACCAGATTTTCTCATTAAATATCTTGTGTTATGGTGTTCTTTTCATGTGGATGTTTCTGATTCTATTTATTGCATTAATTCTTGCATACCGGTATACTGCTATTTTATGTTTTGCATCTTTTAATTTAAGAAATACTACTCAGCAGTTAGATACTGATTCACCCCCCCCCCCCCTCTCAGTATCTATGGGAACCCTAACATCATTGACATCCAAGACTCCCCTAAGAGGTAAAGGGTGGGAAAAGAGGGGCAAATAGGTGAACCTTTGTACTCTCCATCCCAATCCCCAATCTATGTGGGAGATGAACATGCAGTGGCCAAGTAATTTTTGCAATTAGGGAGTCTCAGGGAGATTGCCTACACTTATGAGGAAACACAAGAGGGGATGCCTAAAGAGCCACCGAGTGCTGAGATGAACTTCACTATAGATGAGTTCAAAGGAAAGGAGTTAGACCCTACTATCAAACAAGCCAGTGAGGAGTTCATGTGTAATAATAATTTTGTTACAACAGGGTCCTTTATGTAATTTGTTTGGAAACAAAACATTGAGTAATTTAAGGCAAGATGTGAGAAGAAAAGGAGTGAGCAACCCCACAAAGATGCAACTACAGTGGAGGAAGAAGTGAAGCAAGAAATGATGGCAGAGTTCAAGACCATTACTCCTAAAAAGGGGAGAGAAATGGTATCAAAGGCTGGTGTGCTAATTCTTCCGGAGTGGGACATAGCAGATGCCTTAGTTCTTGAAGAAATAAGGAAAGAAACCAAGCCCATGGAAGGAGTGACATTTAGCAAGGACAATGTTGCTTTGGTCATGTGGTCCTTAAAGAGGGATGAGAGCAGAAGAAGGAAGAACACCTCAGAGTCCAGCTACCTTCAAGGGATGATTATTAAAAGAGTGCAGGATACAGAGGTGGTAGAAGCTGCCACCACAGTACTAGAAACAACAAAATTCAGTGTGGCAATAGCTGAGAGGGAAGCTAAGGAAAAGATGGATCTCTAGGTAAAATTAGAGATAGTTCTAAAGGCCTATAATGAGGCCAAAGGGGAGATAGCCAGCAGGGATAGCATCATTGCTAAATTAAACAGTCAATTGGTAGGGCAATACCAGAAAGGTGAGTCCTCTACTCTAATGATTGCATCTTCTCCAGTAAGACCTCCACCCACCAGTCCCATCATCAAATTTCCCCCTTCTCCCATGTCTTCTGGTTTTCAACTAGCTAAGACCATTCAACATGAATTGGAAAAGTTGAAGCAGGCTCAGGCCCTGTTTGCAAGTAAATATGAGGGAAAGGTTAGGGCCACAATTTTGAGTTTTGCTGATACAATAGGATCCTCTATTGTGCACCTTAATATGAAAATAATTTTGGATATATTGATTGAGTTGAATGAAGACAAGGCTACTCTGGAGCCAATTTTGAATAGGTGGATGCCTAGGAAGGTGGACTTGGAACTTATGTGTGCATCTTATGATGAGGCAGGGTCTGATGACAATATTAAATCAACTTGTGAGTTAGTTAGAGGCATGACCAAGCTAGCAGAAGGAAGAGCTAGTGTAGAGAGTAAGGCTAACTTATATAGGAAGGAATATACTGAACATAAGTTTGAACTGTTTCCTAGGCGTTTTGTCAGTCCAAATCAGTTGAAGGACAAATAGGTGTGACTTGATGAGTTAGGAGATAACTTGTCCTAGAGGGTAAATGAAGTCATCAATATAGATGACACATCTTTGTTCATCAAAACAATTGAAGAAATAGAGAAGATAAAGTCACATTATGGTTTTTTGGAATTAGAAGTTAAGAAAATTAGAAATACATGGAAAAGGTTGGATAAATTGAAGAAGAAGATTGTCAGTTTCTCTTGGCCTAGTGATGACGTGTTCCAGGGCTGGACAAGAAAATACATGGTGCAAGAAGTAGAGGTTCAAGAAGATGATGCAGTGGAATAACAAACTAAAAGGCTGCTAGGATTGAAAATGACTTGTAACTTCTTTTTGAAGAAAAATTGCAGTTGTAACAAACTATTCTTAGGAAAGTCTGAAGCTTGTGTTTTATCCATATTCTTATAAATGGATACCAGGACTTAAGGATAGGATATCATAAGAAATTGTAAAGAGACTCTGCTAAAACATATCTAGGGTTTTCTGGTTCTCTCAGAAATTACCTTGAGTTATGTAAGACTTTCAAAAAATGAATATGAATATACAGATCAAAGTTTTTTCAGGCTAAAATCTATGTTGTCTTCTGGTGTGCATTCATTAGTTTTCTGGTTTCATTTGAATAATTTAGGGTTATTGGATTGAACATGGATTGTAAGGTAGTCTTATAGTTATGTTTCTGGCTTTTCTCTTCAGGAGAGGAATTAAATATGCGTGAAATATTTCTGTCAGTAAATCAATTGTTTGCTTACTTTGAATTTGATAAATGGTTTTAGTTTAAAGGGAAAAAAACTCATATATATGTCAGGCATGTATAGGGTTAATGAAAGCCGAATTGATGAAATGTATGAGAATGTTCAGATTTGGAACTCTTGTGTAATTTGGGTGACTTTGTACCCTAGATAAGGAACTGGTACTAATTGTGGAATCCTTTCTATCTTTCTTGGGATCAAAATTGAAGATGAGTATAAGTCTTCTTTAATGTTTCAACTTTATTGAGGTGATGAAGTCCATAGGTTCTTAGCATTGGTTTACTATGGATTTCAGTTTAAAAGTGTGAAAGTATTCACAAGAAGGTATACCCACCTGAGCTTTGGATAAGTTCAAAGTGTAGAAGGTTTTGTTGAAACCTTGTTATATGTTATTCTAGAATTCTATTTTCTTGGTGTCCTCTTCATATGCAAATAGAGCTATCAAATTTTCTTATGAAGGAGGAGAAGAGGGAATTAGAATTTGAGAACAACAAGATGTAGATGACACAAAGAGCACCGCTGGTGGAGCATTCTTTCTTGGTAGCAGTTTGATTTCATGGTTGAGCAAGATGCAGAGTTGTACATCATTATCGATAACAGAATCAGAATATGTTGCAGCAACAACTAATTGTACTTAGGTATTATGGATTAAGCAAATCTTGAAGGATGTAAAGGTAAAATGCAAATAACCTATAATCATTTATTGTGATAATTCAGCAGCAATTGATATATCAAAAAAATCTAGTATTTCATTCTATGACTAAACATGTTTCTATCAAATATAACTTTCTGAAAGAGAATGTTGAAGTAAAAGAACTAAGTTTGTTCTATGTGAATACTAAAGAGAAAATTGCAGATATCTTTACTAAGCCTTTGCCTAAGGAAACTTTTGAATATCTTAGAGAGCAGCTTGGGGTAATACCCTCACCGGTAGAGACTTAGATAGTTGAAGATTGGCAATAAACCGACAGAAATTAACAGAGAAACCTTTTTCTAGCTTTGATGGAGGAGAGCAACTTCACAGGGGGAGTAGTTGGCTATATTAATTCGTTGTATTAGTTGGTTGTATATTCTGGTATTTTTATTTTCTTTGGCATTTGATGTCAAAGGGGGAGAGATATCTATGGAAAAACCTTGTATTTAGGAAACATTGTCCTAGGGGGAGAGATTATTCATTGAGGGAGAGATATATACTCTCTGCATTTCTGATTTTGATTTCTGGTATTAATCTATTCTGGAGATTGTTGGTTTTTGGTTTTTGGCATTTTATTTTGGCACTTAGATGTTTTTACATCTAGTGTTGCCATCAATGCCAAAGGGGGAGATTGTTGGTATTATGAATGTGCTGCATTAGTTTTGTCATTAGTGTCAACACTTATCCTTCTGGAGATCTATGGTTATGTTGAACTGACACATTGTGTTCACCGGCAAGTTCAGTGACTTATGCATAGTCATCGGTATATTGTTCACCAGTAGGTTATATTGTTCACCAGCACTAATGATGACTTGTTATCATCTGGAGATCACTTGATTATGTCAAAGATATGGTTTGGATACTTGGTTTTGGTATTTTTGTTAATGGTCTAATAGGGTTGACATATTTTCTATTACTGACAGATTGGTCTAGGTTATGGACCGGTATGCATTATCTATTCCAAATCAACATGACACATTATGGAGATGATTTATTGATTGGATATTGTTGTATTGAGCTGACATGATGCAACACATCTAGACTTGTTTGTAATTGATTTTATTGTAATATTCTTAGTGAGCCGACCTACACATTTGGTCTTAGGTTTTGTATATATGTAAGATCCCAATTGATAAGATATAGGATATGGGATATGGTATGTAATGGTATTGTAACATGGTATGTATGAATATTGAAGATCATATAAGCAGACCATATATAAGGTTCAAGGAAGGTTTGAAGGTGATTATTAGAGCTTAACCAGTAGTGAATCCAGCATTGGAGATGCCACTTTGAGCAGTACATTATTCTAGGATTTAACCATCCTATTGTAGTCATTGTGACTCCCATTTGAGTAGTGTTCTCTAGGCGGTTGGCCTTTCTGTATGTGCAAACCCCATTTGTATACACATACGATCTGCAGTAGTATCATCTAATTGTGGGTAAGTTTTCCCACCGTGGTTTTTCCCCTTACATGGTTTCCACGTTAAAATATATGTGTTATGTGTTTTGGATGTTGTTTCTCTTTCTATTTCATGCATTAAGTTTCATCGATATTTATATTAACTGTTAATCTGTTAACCGACATTAAGTTTGGTTTACTGGTATTAAGTATCAAAGTTTGATTAAGTTATAATTAGGTTGAAATTCATTGACAACTGATTCACCTCCCCTCTCAGTTGCCTTCCAGGTCCTAACAATTGGTATCAGAGCAAGTCCTCTTTTTGCAGAATCCTAATAGCTTGAGGAGATCCTATGACAACTAACATTTTCAGGAAGGACATTATGAAACTTGATGGAACTAACTATGGTAAATGGAAAATCATAATGGAGACACATCTGAATTGCATTGGAAGAGGCATATGCGAAGTTACAAAGAATGGATATGTTGGTCCCACACCAAATCAAACTAAACCACCAACATTGGGTAAAGATCAAGAAAATAATTGCAAAACAAGAGAAGCACTTTTGAGCGCATTATTAGATCAGCAAATCATGGGATTATCAAACCGATCTACTCAAAAAATTATTTGGGATAAATTGGAGACAATGAATGAAGGAGATACCACTATCAAAATTGCAAAACTGGAATGTTTCCGGGTCAAGTATGAAAATTGGAAAATGGAAGAGGATGAAAGAATTTCTGCTTTCATGGAAAGAGTTAATGAAATTATTTTAGGAATACAATGTTGTGGAGGATCCTTAAGTGAAGATGAAATTGTTTCTAGATTTCTAAGAGCATTGCCATCGGCATACAAAATGAAAGTAACTGCTATTTTATTGTAATACCCTAAAAATGGTCATCTAAACCATGAGTCCCTAATCTCGACAACATCACCAAGGTCCTAAACAAAGGCAATTAAATAAATCTTGAGCACACAATTAATTCTTTAATCATTAAATGTCACATGGCAAATTAATCAACCAATATTAATTAAATATTTATTTAATTAATTGATCATTCCAAGTAAATCATTTTAAACAATTATCCTATTTATTTTATTAAATATCCTAGCATATTTAATTAAATAAATCAATTTTCCATCAAATCAAGAAAGAGGAATTAATTTAATTAAATAAATCAATTGAGCACAAATCTTCAAAAAAGGAAATAAATCAAAAAAGGAATTAATTGACCAAGAAAGAATTAAAAATTGAGAAAAGAAATCAATTGGAGATAATCTTGAAAAACAAATTAAAAATTGATAAATAATCTCAAAGAAAGAAATTAAAACAATTAAATCTTAAAATTGAATGAAATAGAGAATAAATCAATTTTTTCTGATTTTATCTTAATTTTAGTTCAATTTCCTTTAAAACTGAGAAAAGAATCCAATCACATCAATTCACCTGGATTGTGCTTCCTCTTAGAAAGTCTTGACCACTCATCATCAGTTGATCTCAGCCATTGGTTTCTTTCTGAATTTTCTATAAATTCAGGCTCTCATCTCTCATCCTAGAGGCTGGAGAATATATTGTTATTATACTGTTTTTGCTCTAGACTCATTGATATATTGCATGTTAATTATTTCATATTGATTAAATCATTTAGCTTAATATTGCTTAAATCTTGTTAGATCAATATTGCATCCCTCTAGGATTCAGCATGCTCATATAGATTGAATCCTTTGTCTTGATGTTGTCTAGTCACTGGTATTGCTAATCTGAGAGCAATCTTATACTCGCATCTTTTAGAAGGCAATGGGTCGATTTGTTATGGTTTATTATTCATTGATTATATCTGATTAACCATGCATGTAATGATTTGATTGAAGTGTTGTGTCTTGCAGATACAGATTCTTAGTCCACTTTTCACACACACATTTCTGGCGCCCACCATGGGGTAGAAAGCTACTTTTTCAGCCTCAAAATCATTTTTTTTTATCCTACAGGTTTTGTCCATACGAGCATTTTCACTACATCGTATGACATTATATTGATGCTTGCAATTTATCGTACGAAACAAGATCATATCCTTTAAATTATCGTACGAATCAGAATATGGACTCATACGACATACTGATTTTCTTATAGTTTGTCATTCTATGCTGATTCCTAACTCGTATGACATACTGCTTATGCTATCTATTTTGTCATTCTATGCTAGTTCCTAACTCGTACGATAAAACTATTCTGTTGTTCTATTTTATGAATATTGTCATACGATTTTGTTTTCTGATAGATTAAAAATAGATTACCTTTCAGGATTTTTTTGCTTAAATTTTGATGATGCAAATGCTGACCTTGGATTGTCTTCTGTCTGCTTGAGATTTTTACAGCCTGACCAATTTTTTGCATGACGCTTGTCAAAGAATATATCAAATCAAACATACACCTATCAAAGAATGAAAACAACATGACTACTGATGCATTGTTTTTGTAGGTTGCCTAAAGAGAATCAACCAAACATCGTGTATTCTTTAAATTCATTTTTTTTAGGCACTTAAATTGCTACCTGGTTAAAGAACAAATCTATTTTTCATGTTTTCAAAAAAATCTAAGAGGTAGGAGAGTATGCTCTTGTCTTTTATAGATAATCAGAAATCTAGACCCTCAAAGCTTTTTTCTAAATTTTGAGATTTGTGTACCTTTAGCGGGCCTGTCACAATGGGAAAAAGTAATCACCTTGTGAGAACAACCCAAGTGAGTACAACTAGACCTGGGCATTCTAACTCACTATAATAAATAGGTCTCTAATGATTAAAGTCTTAGAGGATGGGATTATTTGAGTTTTTTCTTTGAGATCTCTCATATTGGGCATTTTGTAGGACCTCATGGTCTCAATCGTGTTTACGTGACTATAGCTTGTTTTATTACCTTATTGAGATATAGGCCTCAATCATGCTTGGATGACTTCAAGGGGTAATTTCAAACCGAATTCCTGATTAAGAACTATAAAATAGAAGCTACCCGATTCACCTCTGAAAGGTTGATAATCTTTGTGCAAGAGAGATAGTAACTCTCTCAAGACACTTTCCATATCGTGCCCCCATTAGCGTTTGGAGTCGGCTAATACGATGTTGAGAATCCATTGTGTGAGACTCAGTGGTCGTATTATGATTAGCTATTGGGTGTGTACCTAAGTCAGCAAGCAAAGGTTTTCTTCTCTAAGCCAACTTCCATAGGGTTAGCGTGTTGTGCTTGAAATATTACATATCTTGTGTGTTTTCTATGTTTTCATCACTGGAATTAAAAAAAAAATGAAATATTGAAACGAGAGAAAAAAATAAAATAGATCAAACAACTCAGTGATAAACTCTGTCTGTGTCAAACTAGTCCATCCTGGTCAGAAATCAGCCCATCCCAGAATTGGTTGTACTCAGTTGTCATACTCAGCCATTGAAAAACTTAGAATTTTTAGTCTCTTCTCTGTGAACAGTCATACGAGTCTACTGAATTGTCATCTTGCACCATATCCTGTGTTGTACAAGTATACTAAATTGTCATCCTATGTCCAATCTTATGTCATACGAAACCAAACAGTCTATCATTTAAGCTAAATCTTGTGTCATATGAAACAAAACCAAATAGAATCATTTGTCATCTGGGACTTACCCATTTGTCGTATGGTACTAGGCAACAACTCATATGAAACATAATTTTTATCATCCTAAACTTGTTGACCTATCGTATGGTCTCAGAAATTATGTCATACGAGTCTTTGATTTTGCCAATCCAGAATAGTTAAACCTGTCCAAAATAGTCTACAACGAGCCTAAAACTGTTTATCATCCTCATAAGCATAAACAACCTTGATAGTGTACCTCTGCAGTTGCGTTGCACGATTTTGTAGATCATATCTCAGCTAGTTCAAACAAACATTTTATCAAACCTAAGTCAACTTGGATAACGTCTTACACAGGATAGATCGTTCCTGAAAGCAGACCAAATCTTAAGTTACTTCTCTTAATTACTACATTAAATGAACTACTAGCTACAATTTGATCTTGACTTCTGCAACACATCTCGCTCTTGGTCCTGTCGGTTACAAAATGCCTATTCAAACCAGAAATTCTCACAACAAAAAGGACAAAAAAAAAGAAATGCCTTTTTCAAAAGACAATCCATTCTTCAAAGAAAACCCCTTTTACAATAAACTGTCCTTGTCACAGATACTAGTTTACGATATACCAATCTTTGGTCAATGCTTATCTCCCACCATGTTTGGAGAAAGGCAAGAAAGAGAAGCTAGTAAACAAAACACTCGTGAAGATTTCAGCAATCATGCCATTGACAACAATTCATCAGCTGAATCTGAGCTTCTTGAACCTTTTGAAGATGAAGTACATAGATGTCAGAATGATAAAGAATTCTGGAAAATGATGAAGGTCATCATGGCTAGGGAATAAGAAGACTATTTCCTATAATTAGCAAAACAAGGTACCAAAATCCCTACTGGTTATAATGTGGAGGCCCTCATTGCTAAAGAGGAAGAGACACCATGGGGAAAAATGAACAAGCAAATGCAAGCATTACAAATTGCAGTCATGAAAATAGAAAACAAAGACAAAGAACCAAAACAATATTCTTTAGATACAATATGCCCATTCCCATTTGACAAACATCTTTGCATGTCTCCATTTCCTTCATGAGTTGAGATACCCAAATTTGACAAGTATGATGGTACCTCAGATCCTCAAGATCATGTCAGAGAGTTTTGTGCCACTTGTATGGAATTCATGCACGATCAAATGTACCTCATGCGCCTTTTCCCAAGAAGTTTAGGAGGACAAGCAATGGAATGGTTCACAAGCCTACCCAAAGGAATAAAAATGTTTGAAGAACTAATCCAACTATTTTTACAACAATACTCATACAACATTAGTCACCTAGTCACTATGATAGAGCTTTACAATACCAGATAAAAGGTAGGAGAACCCTTTCTCACTTTCCTCCAACGATGGAGAAATATGTTCTCTAGATATTCATGGACTATCCCAAATCTTGAGAAAATGGATATCTTCATCAACAACTTAGTCCCTGAATTTAAATACAGTGTCCAGATGCAAGTACACCCTTCATTCAACAAAATGGTAGATAACGCCCTCAGAATGAAAGATGTGCTTATCAAAAAGGGAGATATATCACTTTGGAAAGAAACATCGCAAGGTTCTATCTCTAAAGAAAAGAGTAAATACTGGAAATATGGCAAAGACAGCAACACGAACCTCGCTAGTGATGGAGTGGTAGATACTATCCAAGCAAAAAAAACATCCACAATATTTAACTTGGCTAGTGGCACACAAGCACTCAAGGTAGCTGAAACTACAATAGAGAATCCCCCAAAGAAAACAAGAGAGTGGTTTAAAGGAAAACCCTAGGTCTCAAAGCCTAAGCATGAGTTTACTCCTCTAGATGAGTCATATGAATCGGCTTTTAAAAATTTATTGGCAAATAATTTGATAACATTGCCAAACAATTTCAAACCATATGACCCAGAAATTAGACCCAAATGGTGGAGAGAAAATGAATACTGTGACTACCATCGGAATAAGGGACATAACATAAACCATTGCATGAAACTCTGACATGAAATCCAAGATCTCATTGACATAGGAAAGATCATTTTTGGAAATCACGAAACTAATGCTGATCATAAGGCCTTTACAGATCCCTTACCCACTTATGAACAAGGAGATTCCTCAAAATCCTAGGGAGGAGCTAGAGTCAATTATACTTACACTAACAATGATAATGTGATCAACATGATTGAATCTGCTCAAGCTGAATATTGCAATGTGATCATAGTCCCAAACCACCAAAATCAAGCACAAGCTACTAATGCTATGACTCACGCTCAAAGGAATATTTCTCTCCCAAGAGCTAGTCCCCCAACTTTTGATCAAATGACATCAAAACTACCAAATAGACAAAAAAACACAATCATGGCTAAATCAAAACAACCAGCTTCATCATCTTCTCCTGGTTATAGTATTGTTGAACAATTGAAGAGAACCAATGCTCAAATCTCCATTTTAGAACTACTTAAGATCTCTTCTGCTCATAAAGAGGTCTTGGACAAGGCTCTACTTACCACCAATGTCCCTATAGATTTGGATGTAGATCAGTTTCAATCTATGATAGGTCACTTGACCTCACCCCATTATCTCACATTCTCTGAAGAAGATGATAATTCGCTGAGTCACCCACATAACCAGCCATTACACATTGAAGCCATGACTCATAAACACTACATTAAACATGTTTTGATAGATGGAGGCACTGGGTTGAATATTTGTACCTACAATCTATTAACACAGCTGGGATTTTCTGAGAATGTCATTGATCCAACAAAGAAGATAACAATCAAGGCTTATGATGAAGAGGAAAGAATTTCTAAGGGACTGGTATCAATAGCAATCAGAGTAGGACCTATGGAAAGAGATGTCATTTTTCAAGTCTTGGATCTTCATCTTTCATACAACATCTTACTAGGTAGGCCATGGATTCATGAAATGAAAGTAGTACCATCTACGTATCATCAATGCCTGAAATTTGCCTATAATGGAATAGAAGTCAGTATTTCAGCTGATACAAGCTATACCTGCAATGCATTAACATAGGGTGCTAATGCTTTTGTTCCTAATAAAAGAGCAACTTCTACAGCTAAAATTTCAGAATCTTTGTTGAAAGATTTGGAAAAGAAACTGAGAATCACAAACACTGGCATGGATGGTTACATGATAGAGCCTATACTCTCACTAACATCTCTTCCTCCATCACCAAGATAGTCGGGAAAACCATCAGAGGGTATGAGGCCACAAACTTCAACTCCAAAAGTCATCTATGATGGCACCTTTATATAGTCCTTTACTTCTCTTGCAGGTGAATAGAAGAGGATGATGTCCTTAAATCTCTCTTCAAAGAAGACAATGCAGCTAAAGAAATATGACATTGTGAGATTTCTCCAACACAATATGGTCCAGGCTATAAGATGCTTCAATGCATGGTATATTCATGTACTGGTCCTCTTGGAAAATGTCAAAAAGGTATTGTTGAACCTATCCAATTACAAACTAAGTCTGCCAATGATAAAGCTGGACTAGGATATGATCCAAGAAAATCATCAGATTAGAAGCACACATCTCACCATCAACGTAGATGGAAGAAAAAGGTATTGTTATCACTGTTTAAGAAATGGGTTTTCTTTTCCCATAAATGGCTAGGTTTTTTGAAATTTTGAGTCAAGCACACTATTAACTGCTTCAAATCTGTGTTAAGTCTTTAAGGGTTTAGGGTTTTTGGTTTTAAATCGCTCAAATGTCTGATTAAAACCCTCTGGTTTCTATTCCTGTGTTACTTTAATTCACTTAAGTAATGGGTCTTGGGGTCATATGAAATGTTACCCCTTGTCATTTACCTAGGTGGTCGTTAAATAATCGTAAAAAATTTATGCCTTATGTCTTTTTCCTTCTAATGTTGTTGGGCCCAGTAAGTGTCATGCAACTTTCAGATGGATCTACAGCTTTCCCCATTTCATTAGGTGAAGTTGCGAGTGCTTTAAGACTTGCGAAATAGTGAAAGGAAAAGCATGTTCAAGATCTAATGGTTGGCATTGATTCACAGCCGAAACCAGCAAGCAAATTACCTTTCATGAAATGGTGAAAAGGTTTGGCGGGACCTTGCAATGAAGACTTTTCTATGGCTAAAAGGTGATCAAATTCAAAAGAAATCAATGGTTCTTGTTGTTTCATGGCTGATAGATGCTCATGTGTTATGCCCTGCAAAACAGTGAAAGGTTTTTGGCCCAGGCAAAAGAGGTTTATAAAGAGTATAACAGATGCGCAGGTTCTCAAAGATCTAACGGCTAGCGCAGCTTCACAGGGGAGAGATGCTTGAAAGATAGCTTTCGTGAAACAATGAAATGACATGGTGTTCCAGGCAAGCAGTCTAGTTGGTTGAGATAGTGAGTAAGATAATGGCATGTGGCAGAAGGTCAAAGTAGTCAGCAAGTCAGATCTAAGGATTAAAAGGTGGGTCCAAGAGGATGAGTCATTTTGCGGGGTGTGAAGTGACTTGGCAGATCCATGTGGCAAGGATGAAGTGGAATTTGGTGTTTTCTCTCAGCGAATAAAAGGTTGACATGTCAGTTTGGGAATGATTAGACACTAGGTGGATAGAGCTGAGTCAGAGGGCCCACGTCTGCCGAACCTTAGTAGGTTATTAAGCATCAAGCAAATCAGCTCTAATCTAGTGGTCCGCGTGAGTTCGTGAAGGTAAAATGCTCGTGTTTTAAAACCTGCAAAATAGTGAAAGGTTTTTGGGGCTCGAAGAACAAATAAAGCATGAAGGTAAAAGGGGATCAACTCCAAAAAGATCCAAGGGCTCACGTTGTTTCATGGCTATGAATTAACCGAGTGTTAAGGCCTGCAAAATGGCGAAAGAGAAAAGAAGGTTCTTCCCGGTGTAAAGCTCGATGGTGACGTGTCAATTGACATGTGGTTTCAAAAGGGATTGAGGGCGTCAAGGTGTAACCAGTGGTTATAAGGGAAATATGATACATGGCTGACTCTGAACTAAACTTGAAGAGTTTTCCAAGGCTAATGGTTGAGTGCCACGTGGTATTTGGTAGCCAGTGGAAGAGTGGGGAAGCAATGCAAGCATAAAGGTCTCGCTTAAAGGATGGTCATCTCAGGATTGATCCAACGCTTCGTGTTGTTTCATGGCCCAAAGTTGAAAGTGGGTTAAGCTATGCAAAATAGTGAAAAACTGTTAGCTATCAGGATGAGGTGCGGTTAGTGAAAAGGTTGACTAGCTAGGTAAGAGTTAAAGGCCGGGCAGTTAGAGTCCCATATAACGCCTAGCATAGCTTCATGAAAGAAAAGTGCCTAGGGGATAAAGCCCGCGAAATGGCAAAAAGGAAGTAGGGCCTGATGCCAAGGAAAATGCGTTAAGTCAATGTAAAGACTGATCAAGTTTCATTTAATCGAACGGCTGGCATGATTTTGTTAAGAAAAATTGCAAAGACATTATGCTCCACAAAATGGTGAAAGAGCGAAAAGGAAAATACACAGGTATGTTGTGACCCGTTGGAGCGAAAGTTTTGAATTCTTTTATGAATTCAATTCTGAAGGGATGGTGGAAGCATGCGGTATCAATGTCGTAGTTAAGAGCCCAACTACCGTATATGATCTTGTATCAATTAAATGAAGGTATCATTCTAAAGAATAGTTGTAGAGAAGCGGTTGCAGAGCAAGTTTCTTTGAGAAAAAAATAGGTTCTCTTATACTCTTATTTGGCAACCACTTAATAGTGTGTTTAAATTAAGGTCTTGATTTGTCACAGAACAGTTGGGGGTAATAGTTAGATTGCTTGCATAATTATTAAAGATGGCACCTAAGAGAGAATTCTTAGGAAAGGTTAATTATGAGGAGAGGGATATCTGTGATGACTTCCTTGAATAGTTGACATTGTCAACTAATGTGGCCGCAAAGATAAAAGAACTTGTGCCAAGAGCTCCTCGCCTAAAAATAGGAGAGGGATTATATGATAAGGGTAACTGGCTAGGAGACCCTTGAATTGGGTTGTCTGGGTTGGGATTGTTTAAAGTTGGATTTGGCATGAGAAACTCCACAGCCCTGCAGAACAGTATCTAGGAGATGGATGTAGGAAAATTGGTAGTCCCTGGAGTATTCATGGATGTGGATCTCCTGACCTAGATTGCACACAACTATGACCCAATTACAAGAAGTGTCAAGGATATAAGTGGGAAAACCTTCATTGAAATAAATAATGAGGAATTCAGAAATGCTTTTGGGCTTAGTGAATTTACTAATTTTCTAGAGCCTATTAATTTTAAATCACTAGCTCAGGTATATAGTGTGCAGAGGAACCACCTTAGAAATGGGCCTCTTAAAGAATTCTTTGTGAAGATAGGTGGGTTGAAAGTTGTAGGACCCAATACTGAAGAGCCTTTCTCATTAAATCTATTCACCCTTAGGGCCAAAGGATTATATTGGTCACTCTACCAAATTCTAGGAGAAAATGCTGAAGCAAATATGCCAACCCATTACATGCTGATGGTTGCTCAGATTTTGAATCCTTCTCTTGCATTGACCTTTGATTATGCTTCCTTTATCACTAATGCTATCCATGAAGGATTAATAGGAATAAAGAATGGGAAGGTAGATAGGCCTTTTGGATGGTATTCCCTCCTCATGCATTTATTTTTATTCAAGGGTGGTGATTATTTTGCAAGTGGAATGGATCTTGTAAAAGAGAAGAATGGAGAGAAGATGCTAGTGTAGTTATGGAGTATAGTGTTGTCATGGGACAGAGAAGATGCAAGCTTCTTAAAGTTTGATAAGTGTTTTGCATCTAATATTAGGACTCTCCTCTGTTTAGAGAATCCAAGAGTCCCCAAGGTTCTTTTGGAATTTATTAGGCCAAAAGAGTTTGCTAAGAATGTTAAAGTAGTCCACAATTGGGGTGATATTTACTTATACCTTGTCTCCACAGTTTTCAGAGTATATGGTTTCATAGGCACTCCATTTTTGTTACCCTATTAGGTCCCTCTTAAAGTGGGAATTGCAGAGATCCTCAGGCAGATTGGTGGTGTGCAAGAGGCAGAGTTAACAGGTAGAGGTAAAGGGACCATTTTCCCTACAGTTACCATAGCACACCAATTTGTGATAATTAAAGGAGGTTGGAAGTGTTTTGAAGATTTTCTTCAACCTTATCATTTGTCAACTGCAGTATCTAGGTGTGTCGACCCTAAAGATTTCTTCAATGGCATATTTAGAAAAAGGGCAATATGCAGAGGTAAACCCCACCAATTCCAGTTTCCTGAAGACCTCATTAGGAATGAGTTTGATCTAGATGAGCAAGAGCTAAGGAAGTAAAAGTGGGTGGCTTATAAAAAAGCCTTAGACTTTGTACACCAATTTGATACCAGCTATGACCCATTGTCTAGCTTCCACCCTTTCGAGGAGAAGATAAAGTTCCTAATTCTTTGTTTTGAGGATGTGATGTAGACTTTGAAAAAAAAGAGGGAGGTTGTAATAAAAAACAACCCTAAGAAAGCAAGACTAGTTCTAAGTAGGTCTGCATCCACTAGAGAAATCCCTCCTGGTGACTACATGTTGCATAAGAAGTCCAATTACAGTGTGTTGATGCCTACAATAGGGGAGCCCTCTACTTTAAAGGGGAAGAGGAAGATACATGATGTCATTGACATTCAAGATAGCTCAAAGAAACAAAGAGTGGGAAAAGAAATACAATCTAATGAACCTTTGTGCTCTCCATCTCAATCCCCTATTCATATAGGAGATGAATAGGCAGCAGCTGAGCAACTGTTACAGCTAGGTAGCCTTGGAGAGATAGCATATACATATGATGAAGTGGAAGAGGGAGTGCCAGAAGAGCCCCCTACTGCTGAAATGACCATCACTACTAATGAGTTCAAAGGCCAGGAGTGGGATCCTGAGATTAAGTAGGCCCGTGAAGATTTCTTGGCTGACAATAACTTTGTCACATCAGGAGCATTCATGCAATTTGTGTGGAAGTAGGACATTGACAAATATAATGCAAGGTGTGAAAAGAGAAAAGGTGAGCAGCCCCACAAAGATCTAGCTATGTTTGAGGAGGAAATAAAGCAAGAAATTATTGATGAGTTTAAGACCATCACTCTTGAGCAAGGAAGAGACATGGTGGCACAGGCTGGGGTACTCATTCTCCCCGAGTGGGACATAATAGATGCCTTGGTTTTAGAGGCAGTAAGAAAAGAGACTAAACCTATGGAGGGAGTCACTTTCAGTAAAGACAATGCTGCATTGGTCATGTAGTCTCTTAAAAGAGATGAAAATAAGAGAAATAAGAACACCCCAAGGTCAAGTTACATTGGTGGAATGATAGTAAAAAGAGTTCAGAGCACTAGGGTAGTGGAAGCTGCTAGCACTGTGCTAGAGACTACAAAGTTTAGTGTTGTAGTAGTAGAAAGGGAGGCTAAGGAAAAGGCAGATCTCCAGGTTAAGTTGGAGATAGTTTTAAAAGCCTATAATAGTGCCAAGGAAGAGGCAAGGAGTAAAGACAACATCACTGCCAAGCTACAAAGCTAGTTGGCAGGACAATATCATCAAGGCGAGTCTTCAACACTGATGATCTCCTCTTCTCCTACAATACCTCCACCTACCAGCCCCATTATTGAGTTCCCACCATCTCCAGCACCTCCTGGCTCTCAATTGGTTGAGATCACTCTTCATGAGTTGGAGGATTTAAAACAGGCTCAAGCCTCATATGCAAAGAAATATGAAGAAAGAGTAAGGGCTACAATTTCAATTTTTGCCGACACCATGGGGGCCTCATTATTGTATAACAACATGAGCAAGATTCTAGATATGTGGAATGAACTTAATGGAGACAAGGTCATTTTAATGCCTATTTTTCACAAGTGGAAGCCTAGAGAACAAGATTTGGAGCTTATTTGTGTATCCTATGATGAAGCAGGGGTTGATCCTATTATCAAATCCACTTGTGATACCACAAAGGACCTAGTAAAATTAGCAGAAGGAATAGATAATGCAGATCAGAAGATCAATTTGTACAAGAAAGAGTACATTGATCAAGTATTTGAATTAATTCTAGGGGGTTTTGCTAGCCCAGTTCAATTGAAGAACAAACAAGTATGGCTTAAGGAATTAGAAGCCAAATTGTCAGTTAGAATAAAATGAATTATTAACTTAGAAGATGCTTCCTTTTTTGTCATAACAATTGAGGAGATGGAGAGAATCAAACCTCATTATGGTTTTCTCAATTTAGAGGTTAACAAAATGAGGAATTCTTGGAAAAGGTTAGCCAAGGCAAAAGCAAAAGTGATTAACTTCACATGGCCAGCTGATGATGTATACAATGAGTGGACAAGAAAATATGCCATACAGGATGTAGAGCAGTTAGAAGAGGTTACAACTAGACAATAAGTAGAAGAAGCTGCGAAGGTTGAAAAGGACTTGTAACCACATTTGTAAAAGATTTTGTAACTTCTTCTTGAAATGTAATGATTGTAACAAACTCTCCTAGGAAAGTCCGAAGCTTTGTATGCATCCATATTGTTATAAATGGATACCAGGACTAGAAGAAAAGGATCGGAAATAGTTGTAAGAAAACGCTGCAGAAATTTATTTAGGCTTTTCCAATTTTTAATGGAGAATATTCGAAGGTTTCTTGTAATACTTTTTTGAAGAAGATATCAATATACAAACCATTGGTTTTGAGTTAAAAATGTGTGTTGTCTTCAAATGTGTTTGCAAGCATTTACTATTTCATTCTAAATAATCTAGGGTTATTTTGTTTGAATAGGGATTGTAAGGCAACTTTTAGTAGATATGTTTCTTAGATTTTCTCCTCAGGAGGGGAATTAAATATGCAGGAATCACTTCTATCAGTAAATTCCTTGTGAGATATTTTGAATCTTGATGAGCATAGTTTAATTTAGTATGAATAAATTTTTATGTGTGTCAGGCATATATAGGGATCTACAGAAGCCAAACTAATGGGATATGTATAGATATTTGATTGTGGGAGTATTGTTTGAACTTAGATGACTCTGTGACCTTGGATAAGGCACTGGTATAGATCAAGGTTGTCTATTACATATTTTGTAGGTCAATACTGAACATGAGTATAATTTTCATTTCTTTGTTTCAATTAGTTTTAAGGTGATTAGATCCACTGGTTCTTGGACTGGTTTGTTGTGGATTTATCGTTTAAAAGTGTGAATTTAGTTCACAAAGGTATACCCACTTGGACTTTGAATAATTCTGAAGTGTAGAAGGTTAACCAAACCTTGTCATATGTTGTCTGGAAAGTTTCCTTCTCTCTAATATCTCTTCTGCATATAGAGTTATCATGTCACTATAAGGATGTTAGAGTGAATTAGATTTTGAAGACAACAAAAGTGGCGAGTCTACTGGGGAGAGTCACAATAAGGATCCAGACATAGATTTGTGTTTAAATTTATAAAGAAAATCATTGTGTGTTTGTGGATTACATCGGTGCATAAGTGGATATAGCAGTGGTGCTTGGAGGTCCCTATCTGGAAGCTCCCTCTATTTTCTTTTGATAGATGATTTTGGTCTGAAGATTTTTGACATTTTTTGAAAGCTTGTTTTCATAATTTCCATAGTCTTGTGGGTGGTGACACTATTATCTTGGAACCAGTCCTTGTGAAGTACAAAAGAAAGTAAGACAAGCATAATGCAAGGAGGAAAAAACACCAGATCATTCATGAAGAAGCATCCTCATGAAACTTTGCAAGAAGGTTTGCTAGAATAGTCATGAAGAGGTTAGAAGAGATCAGTGCTTCATGAACCATCAAATGCTGCTTGGGTGCAAAAGAATAACAATACCGGTAAGATACCTGATCGACTTGTTTATGCAAAGTCTAATTCTTCTTCCAGAGAATCTGAACATGATATATTAGGTTTCCATTTTGGATTGTTTGGAAATATAGATAATGCTCATGATGTAAATCAAGATATATCTCATGTTAGTGTGTCTGTGAGAGATAGTACTAGTTCAAATGCAATTAGACATTCTGTTCCTAGGACAATTGATGGAAACATCATCTTGATTGATATAGATCGGGTCAATTTATCTAACTTTGAGGAGAATTTCCCTGATGAAGATGAAGTGTCACAAGAAATAGAAAACTTAAATAGGAGAGTTCATCACTTAATCTCCTTAAGAGCCCAAAAGGAAGAAAATAAGGAGAAGGAGGTTAAAGTAAAACTAATGGAGAGAGATAGGCTTCTTAGACAGATAGCTGATATTGAAGTATTGGCCAAAGAAAAGGAAAAGAGTGATGAGGAAGGCCCTATGATCAGAGAAATTATTATCCCCAAGGCTAAGCCAACATGTAGTTCAGTAGTCCAGCCAAACAAGGAAATGCTCAGTGATTCATAGCCTCCTAGGAATAATGTTGATAAAGGAAAGCAGAAATGGGTGGATGATGGAACTGGATCTAAAAACAATGAAGAGATTTCTCATAGGCTATCAGCACATGAGAGAGAGATGGAAATAATGAGGAAAGAAAAAGAGGGGATCTCCAAATGGAGCTAGAGAAAGCTGAGTTGGAAGCAGCAAATCAGGAAGCGAAGAGAAAAATTAATTACCTAAAAGCTCCCCCAATCATTTTTCCATTAGAAGATCTTAGTAAGCCTGATCCTCAACAAATTTCCCTTCCCCCAGTTAAGATTCAACCTACTATGCCTGCTAATATAGCATCAGTGAGTCAAACCCCTGTGAACAATTAGCATGGCCAAGTATCTCAGTCCCTAATTTCAAAAGTCGGAATGAACATGGGAAATAATAATGTTGCTCCCCCTTTTCAAAGAAGACCTATCAATTTAGAATAGTATAGGCAATTGTTCTTTGATGGGATCCCAGTATATCCCAATCATGTTCCTACTAAGTTTAGGGATAGGCTCCACAAGTTTGCTAGAAATAATGCAATTAGTGCTGAGGAACATTTGAAATCTTTTGGTGACCTAATAAATGACTATGAGATAGTGGATGAAGATGTTATAATGAAACTGTTTGTTCAGTCCCTGGTTGATGATACAAGAGATTGGTATAGAGGTCTTCTAGTTAATAGCATAGGGTCATGGGAGGATTTTAAGAATTGTTTTCAAGAACAATACAGTGACAAAACAAATGTGAGCTTCATGCTCAATGAATTTAACAATATCAGAAAGTCTGATAATGAAATGGTCACCGATTTCAATGCCAGATTTCAAAAGGCCATGCATAGATTATATCAGGTGATGAGGTTAGATGATAACATGTGTTTGAATACCTACTAAAATGCATTTGATTCTAAGATGGCCTATATCTTGAGGGATAAAAATACACATAACCTAAGGGATGCATTTAGGATTGCCACCAATGTGGAGAGCACAAGAAAAGCATTTGGGAAGTTAGGAAGGAAAACAGATGGTAGGTTATGGCAAGAAACAAAACAACAACCTAGTAAAGTTGCTAAGGAAGAAGACAAGATAGAGATGTTGGTCATTGCTATGAAGGATCTGACTGCCAAGGTAAACAAAAATGACAAGCCTCATTATAACTGGCAAGATAGACCCCCTAGACTACATGATATGCCTTATAATACCAACTGGAAAGATGGTAAACCCCAAAATGAGAAGCCTAAGATCACTCAAAATCAGGACACCCCAGATCCCTTAAAAGGGAAAAATGTCCATAATATAGAAAATACTCCTTGGTGTATTGCTTGTGATGGGCCACATTCTCCTCATCAGTGTGCAGTTGCTCAAGCTCTTGAAGAATCCATGAGACAAGAAGCTGAGCCTGACATTAACATGTTTGAGACTATTATAGAAAGTGATGAGGAATCTATACAAAGTGAATACAGTGATGTGCCAGATAATGAAAGGTTTGTTCAAGGACAACTAACCTTGGACTGGCATCCTACATTGAATGTGGTAACAATTGAGGATGAAGAAGTTCATCTTAGAAGGCCTAGTGAGGAAGAAGTTAAAAGTCTCACCAAAGTTGCTATTGCTAAAGCAAAACATAATTATGACTTAAGGAGCACCAAGAAGGACATTGATCAGGGTGAACCTCATTCCATGTTCATAAAAGAGGTTACTCAAAAGGGGGCAAAAAGTAGTGCTACTTTTGCTCCTAAAATTGGTCAAGAAAAGAAGGAACGGGTTAAAGATGTACCCAAGATTACAGATACCGGTGATATACAAGGAGCTACCATAACAAAAAGGGCAAGTCAGCTTAAGGCAAAAAGAGTTAGAGATAATACTGATTTAAGCAGTAGTTCTACATTTGACATGGCTCAAGCTCTTACACAAATGAAGGTCACTGTCCCATTAGTAGAATTACTGAAAATAAAAGAGCATAGGGATGTAGCTTTGTCTTTGTTTTCTAATATATCTAACAATGACACAGTCCTACCCACTGGTTTAGCTAAAATTGAAAAGGATCAAGAATTCCAAACCCCAAAGGTCTATGTTGGAACCACTATCACTCAAGAGCCTTCACAAGTATATCCTTTCTATGTTACTTTGTTGGTAAATAACTAGTTGATAAAAAACTACATGATAGATTCATGAGTTGCTGCTAATGTGATGCCCTATGGTGTCATGAAAGAACTAGGATTGTTAGTGACCACTATATATGGAAAATGTTATGCTATGGATAATAGGGAAGTACCTATGATAGGTACAATGAGAGATGTTGAAGTAAAAATAGCAGCATTCCCTAAGGCAACTTATAAAATGGATGTTAATGTTACTAACACTAAACCCCATTATGGTATGTTGTTGTCCAGGCAATGGGCAACATCAGTAGGAGGAAATGTCCAACTGGATTTGTCTTATGCCACCATTTCAATAAATGGGAATCAGGTCAAGTTGTATAGAGAACCACGTGCTCCCAGAGTAATTGAGAGTGTAGATCCTAATATGCTCAATTATATGATTGATGTGGATCTTGATAATTTTAGATTACAACAAATTTTACCCCAGTTGAAGAATACTGACCCCATTATGGTCAAATTTATCTGGGCTTTTCCAATTTTTAATGGAGAATATTCGAAGGTTTCTTGTAATAGTTTTTTGAAGAAGATATCAATATACAGACCATTGGTTTTGAGTTAAAACTTTGTGTTGTCTTCAAATGTGTTTGCAAGTGTTTACTGTTTCATTTTGAATAATCTAGGGTTATTTCATTTGAATAGGGGTTGTAAGGCAACTTTCAGTAGATATGTTTCTTAGCTTTTCTCTTCAGGAGGGGAATTAAATATGCAGGAATCACTTCTACCAGTAAATTCATATTGAGATATTTCAAATCTTGATCAGCGTAGTTTAATTTGGTATGAATAAATTCTTATGTGTGTCAGGCATATATAGGGATCTACAAAAGCCAAACTAATGGGATATGTATAGATATTTGATTGTGGGAGTATTGTTTGAACTTAGATGACTCTGTGACCTTGGATAAGGCATTGGTATAGATCAAGGTTGTCTATTACATATTTTGTAGGTCAATACTAAACATGAGTACAATTTTTATTTCTTTGTTTTAGTTAGTTTTAAGGTGACTAGATCCACTGGTTCTTGGACTGGTTTGTTGTGGATTTATCGTTTAAAAGTGTGAATTTAGTTCACAAAGGTATACCCGCCTGGACTTTGAATAAGTCCAAAGTGTAGAAGGTTAGCCAAACCTTGTCATATGTTGTTTGGAAAGTTTCCTTCTCTCTAATATCTCTTCTGCATAGAGAGTTATCATGTCACTATAAGGATGTTAGAGTGAATCAGATTTTGAAGACAACAGGTACTACCTTTAACAACACAAGAAATTGATACTCAACAAACTCAGGAGGAATGTGATGGTGAAGAAAAAGAACTGCCCACCTAGGGAGAGGAAATAGATGGAAATCAAGTTCTAGTTATATCAGCTATAATACGATAGGAAGTAGACACCCCAGAGGATATGAGAGACAAAATATACAGAATCAGAGAATTGTTTGCACCGTTGAACATTTCGGTCATATATACTAGTAGACAACAAGTAGATGACTCAAAAACTAATTCAAATGAGTATGAATGGGGTCCAGATCACATCTTAGATACATCTACTATAGAAATGCTTGAAGAACTCAGGGATACCGTAGATGATGCACAAGAGTTGATATGCCTAAGAATGCAAAAGGAAATAGAAGAAATCAGATTAAAACGACAAGAAGACTATGAATGACAGCAGGAGAAAGAAAGGACACAAGCAAGTCCTTCACCTACCAATCCTCCTAATGAGATAGGACAAATCAAGTACGGAATCACACAAGAAGAAATAGAAGCTACAACAAGAGAACTAGTCATCAATCCAGAAGAAGTTGAATGGAATAGATGATAGGGGTTAACAAAACTATCAAAGTCATGTCCACAAGTTTGTCAAATGCAAGCAATCAATGAACCAAATCATGAAGGAACTTGTAGCATCAAGGATGTGGGTGTTGATACTATATATAACTTTACTAAGCCACTTGGAGATGAGTCAGTAACTTCATCTTATGACTCTGATGACTCAAACAAGAGCTCTATTTACAACAACAACTATTCAACAATGCATTATGACTACTTTGTCATGAATGCTAAGATATTGTCTACTGTTACATCATGGTATGTAGCCTAGTCTGAAGTAGGTAACGATGCTAGAAGTAGGTTAGTTGAATTAGGTCCAATGCATACTAACATGAATGACGATAATTGTGTTGTAACTCTTCCTAGTCTCAAGACACATACACAAGGTAATCTTCTGGAACTCGACTGGTCAGTCTGAAACAATGATGATAGTACCATGAACTCCCTTGAGCCTGTTCCAACCTTATCCTTAATGCATCCAGAACTGATTGATTGCACCCTTTATAACCAACCCTTGAATGTACCTACTTTTGCCAATGACTATACACTAGCCTGCTATCTCAATGTAGATGAACCCATGTACTCTTCCACCAGCAAACATAATGAAAACATGACTGAAGCAGATATCAAGTATCTTAGTCACAAAAACAAGAAAAATAAGAATAAAAGATCTGATGGCAAAAACCACATTGTGGTAGTGTTGGACTCTAAAAAAGAGAAAATAAAGGATGAACCTAAAGGTGAAAACCTCTCTAAGGTGCCTCAAGGTGACATACTTGATATACTGCCAAGTCACTTCCAAGAGAGATCTTCCATATTGATCAAGCCAACTCAACTAGTGAACATTGGGAGTTAAGAGATATCACATATCATTCATTTAGCTCAATCACTGTCAGCAGAAGTGTTAAAAGATTTCAATAATCTATTTTTAGAAAAGAAGATCAACTTTGCATGGACATACTCAGATATGCTAGGACTATATCTTGATCTCATTATGCATCATCTCTCTATTATGCCAAGAGTTAAACCAGTCAAACAAAAACTTTGAAAGATGCATCCTCATGTGGCACTACTAGTCAAGGCTGAACTAGAGAAATTGCTAAAAGCTGGATTTATCAGAGCTATAGACTACACAGAGTGGATATCCAACATAGTACTTATATCAAAAGTAGACAAATCTATTAGAGTTTGCATAGATTTCAGGGATCTCAACAAGGCATGTCCAAAAGATGATTTTCCATTGCCCAACATTGACATGATAGTAGATATGACTGCTGGATATGAGATGTATTCATTAATGGATGGATTCTCTAGTTACAATCAGATCAAGATAGCACCTAAAGATCAAGAGAAGACAACTTTCACATGTGCATGGGGAACCTTCTGCTGGAATGTTATGCCATTTGGTCTAAAAAATGTAGGAGCAACTTACCAAAGAGTAGTAACCACTATTTTCCATGATATGATGCATAAAAACATGGAAGATTATGTTGATGACACCCTGGTAAAGACTATGAAGAGATCTACACACATTCAAGAGCTAGGCCTCATATTAGATCGAATGGAAAGATTCAAGCTCCGCTTAAATCCAAAGAAATGTGCATTTGGGGTAACATCAGGAAAATTGCTTGGGTACATAATATCCAGAAAAGGAATTGAGGTTGACCCTGAAAAGGTCCAAGCTATAATGGAAATGCCTCCACCAAAGAATATCAGTCAGATGAGAAGTCTACAAGGCTGTCTTCAGTCCATAAGGCATTTTATATCTCAGCTAGCTGACAAAGCTCAACCCTTCATGGAGGTATTAAGGAAAGGGATTCAATACAATTAGGATGAAGATTGTGAATGACATTTACAACAAATCAAAGAATATCTTTCTAAGCTACCCATATTAATGCCACTGATTCAAGGTAAGCCATTGATCTTGTACATATCAGCTACAACTACTTCATTGGGGGCACTTCTAGCACAACAGGATGATAATAAAAAGGAACGAGCTATCTATTACATAAATAGAACATTGGTGTCATATGAAATGAATTATACTATAATAGAAAAAGCATGCTTAGCTTTGGTCTTTGCATCACAAAAATTAAGGCATTATATGTTGGCACACTCTATTAAGCTAGTAGCCAAGATTAATCCACTCAAGTATCTTCTCAGTAAATCAACGCTTATAGGAAGACTGGCCAAATGGGTCATGGTCCTTACAAAATTTGACATTGAATATGTGGAATGTACGACCATCAAACGATAGGTTATTGCAGACCAACTTACCGAAGCTCCACTGGAAGATGATCAACCTCTGCATATAGAATTCCCAGATGAATCAATCATGCACCTTACTGAACAATCATGGAAGATGTTCTTTGATGGGTCTTTTACTCAACATGGTTCTAGTGTCAGGATACTATTTATTACTCCCCAGAAATACTCAATTCCAAAATCTTACAAACTTCTCTCCCCTTGCACAAACAACATTGCAAAATATGAAGCTTTGGTAAATGGGATCAAGCTGGCCATCGAGTGGAAGATCATGGAATTACACATCTATGGAGATTCTCAACTCATTATCAACTAGATTAATGACCTATATCAGATGAAAGATGAGAAACTAATGCCTTACAAGAGGATGGTGGATGACCTTAAGAAATATTTTACCTCCATATCATTTCAGCAGATCCCTAGAATAGCAAATAGAGTAGCAGATGCAATGGCCACTTTGGCATCTATACCACAGCTACAGGAGTCTAATTTTCACTTTGAATTCCTGGTGGAAGAGTTACATTACCCTGCCTATGATTCTCTCGAGTCCCAGGTAGTCTGTTCTATTATTGGACATGACTCATCTCGTTATAGCCACATTTTCTCTTACCTATGTGACCAAGTCATCCCTGCTAATCTTTCTTGAAATGAAAAAAGGAACCTAATCCGAATTGCATCATGGTATGCCATCATTTCTAACAACCTATTCAGGTGAGGTTTAGATAATATTTTGCTTAGATGTCTAGAAACTGAGGAGTCTCAATGCGCATTATCTGAAGTTCATGAAGGTGTTTGCAAATCTCATTCGAATGGTCTAACTTTAGCACACAAACTACTAAGGGCTGGCTACTACTGGCTAGACATGGAGAAAGAAGCTATAAAATTTGCTAAAACTTGTGAAAAGTGTCAGTTGCATGCGCACCTTATACATGCTCTGTCAAGGGATCTCATACCCTTTGTGACACACTGGCCCTTCCAATAGTGGGCATTCGATCTGATAGGCCAAATATATCTTGCATTATCTAATGGACATAAATTTATTATCACTACCATTGAGTACTTCACTAAGTGGGTAGAAGTGGTTCAGCTCATCAAGGCAACCAAAAAACAAGTAGCTCTGTTTATTCTTAACTATATCATCTGCAGATATGGTATACCTTCATCAATTATAACAAACAATGGAGGATAGTATAAGAACAAAGATCTAGATGAACTCTATGAGAAGTTTAAAATCAAAAAACACTAGTCCTCAGTATACTACCCTCAAGGTAATGGACAAGCAAAGGCATCTAAAAAAAACCTACTGACTATCTTGCATAGAACAGTGAACAAATCTGGGAAGGATTGGCATCTGTAGCTCAATCCTGCACTGTGGGCTTATAGAACAAGTATTAGAACACCTACTAGGGCTACACCTTTTTCTTTAGTGTATGGGTCCGAAGTAGTATTACCTATTGAAGTAGAAATACCATCTCTAGGAGTTTCCTTGCAAGGTCTTGTTACTGATGAAGACTATAGAATATCTAGATTGCAAGAGCTCAAATTATTGGATGAGCATCGCCAAGTGGCATTTGATCATCTTAGAGTGTATCAAAAGAGAATGTCTAGAGGATATAACAAGAAATTTTGACACCGAGAATTTCAGGTTGGTGACCTAGTTCTAAGAGAGAATCCTAAAAATCAACAGTTTTGAGATAACAAAGGGAAGTTTGAACCCAACTGGTTGGGTCCCTATATCGTTACTGCAACTTTTGGCTCTGGTGCTTATCAACTTTCAACATCGGAAGGAGAGTAGCTCTGTGAACCGATTAACACCATTCATCTGAAGAAATTCTTCACCTAAATATTCTCTACTCCAACAACTTGTACAATAGAAAATGTCCTGAACAAATCATAAAAATCAAAAAAAGTCCTGAAGAAATCCTAAAAATCAGAAAAAGACTTGAAGAAATTCAAAAAAAGAAAAAAAGAAAAAAACAGAAGAAAAAAAGAAAAAAAAAGAAGAGAAAATACCCTGGTGAAAACCTGGTAAATAGGCACCTTGGTAAAAAAATAAAAATGAATCTCTGCCAAGCAGGTGAAAACCTAGTAAATAGGCACCTCTTGAACTCAAGCGCTCTATCTATCAACACAATGTTGGCATTCCCACTTTCCTGCATATTTGCTTTCACTTGTACATATTTTAGTCACTTTTGTGACATCCTAGTTCGTTGGAACCTTCATGGCTTGAAACTGATCAATGTCCTAGTCTTAGGTAATCAACAGAGCACATTACATGTCCTAAGCAGTATCAACCAAGTCAACCTTACTTCAGTGAAACCTGTTCGTCCACTCCGAGTCAATTACCTGTCTCCTGACTACTAAAGAGTTTTATCATTGAGTAAACAAGCAAAACAACAAAACAAAAAACAATCACTAAATAGTTTGAGCTATGCATGAAAATTTTATTTGTGTGTTGTCTTTTTATATTGGTTTTCAATTATTATCCCTCTAAGTAACTCGAGGAAGTCTATTGTGACTAAGAGAAGCAAGGATTGGGGGTATAATATTTTCTTGTTTGCTGCTTGTAGGAATGATCCCAATGATCTAGAAACATCTAAATTAGTCGGGTGTCTATGATAAGAGCCTTCACATCAAGGTAAAATTGCCTCACATACCTCGACTCCACTTATTTGAATGCTACAGGGAGGTTCCATATCATTTCTTTGTCTATTTTGAGGGAATTTCTTCATTGTGCAATCCATGTCCATGCGTAATCTGTCCAAGGATATGAATGAGAAAAAAGGGTCATTGCGGACAAGATCATTATTGCACATGAAAAGAAAGGAACTCTACTCTACGTGCTATAATTGTAAAACACTTAATGATGACAAATACGTTGTTCCAAGTCTAGTGACTAGGTTTAGGGTTGCATCTCATTTTGCATCTCATCTTGCATTTCATTCTGCATTTTGTGAATTTAGAGTGATTTCAGTATAATAACAATGATCTCTTTATCTTTTGAATGAGAGTTGGGAGCGTCATCATTTCTTCGCTAAATGGTCTCTTTTCATCATTTCTCTGATCGAGTACCTGTGTTTTGAGATGTTCTCATGCCCAAAATTAGGGCAAGAACAGGATAAATATTTTTTTTTAAATCACAACTTAAAACATTAAATTGACAATATAAAATATTATAACATGTTTTGTCTTAACTATGTTTAGAGTTAATCTTATCTACTAGCTCAAGTAATCCAATAATTAAAATAATATACTGAATTCTAATTGAATAGTTTTATTGTTGCATCGCTCTTTAATCAATAATTAAATCAATTAATTAACATAGAAAAAGATTAATCTCCAATATCCATTCATTGTTCTTAGGATCTAGTTAAACTAGTCCTAGCACTTAGTTTTATAAGAGCCTTTATTTTACTTAACAATAAATAAGTAGTAGATTAAACTAAAATAACTAAAGGGTCGATTATATTCGCAATTGAATATTTTCCTATCAAGTTTAATCACGTGCACCTACGTCTAGGAGAGCCAAAAATTTAAACCCTCCAGTCCAATAATTTACATTTAGAATTTAAATTCATTTAATTTCAAACATCTAAATTTATTTAATTAAAATTTAATAATAATCCATATATTTTTTATTCATAAATATCTCAACCCATTTAAATTTAAAATTAAATATTAACTTCATTAATATTTCATTCATAACATCTCAATCTTTTTAAATTTAAAAATAAATATTAACCTCATTAATATTTAATTCATAAACATCTCCACCTATATATATATATATATATATTAAATTCCCTAGGGTATTACCCATGCAAACCCTAACCCCTTTTTTTTATATAAAATAAGGCTCTCCTTATTTTTTTTTATTATTTTCATTAACACATTTTTACCCTAGCCCTAACTGGGCTAGGGTTTCTTCTTTTTTATTTTTGTTTGTGTTCAGGGTTTGTGCAGGGGCCGAATGGGTCCACGGGAGTTGCGGCCATGGCAAAGGGGTTGGGTTTTGGGGAGACGACGCTGGCAAAGGCCGCCCACTATGCATTGCACAGTGTTTGGCCCCACCGCACACTGTGCAGTGCACAGTGTACGGCTCTGCCGACCACTATGCAGTGCACAGTGTTCGGCCCGCCGTCCACTATGCATTGCACAGTGGGTTCAGCCCGAGCCGACCCCCTCCCAAAATAAATTTTATTTATTTATTTATTTTTTAAAGTTTGTTTAATTAATTTTTTTGTTTGTTTGTTTTTAAATATATTATATATAAATACATACATACATACATATATATATATATATATATATATATATATATATATATATATATTTTGTGGCAAAATAAATTTAGAGCAAAGAAAATAATTGTTGATATTTATTTGAAACATTTTTTTTTTTTATAGCAGAATAGTCTAAGTCAGCTGATTTAAATCTATGCATGTATTTTCTTTATTCTAAAATACTTGTTGCTGAAATCACAGATAGACTTATTTCTTTAAATTTATTTTCTACAATGTTTATCTAACAGATTTAAATAACTTATCCACCAACTATATAACTATGAAAATTATTTAAATCAAAAAACTATTTAAATCTACATTTCTAATTTCTGCAATTAAGTAATCAACAAAATTCATTAATTTTATCAGCAACTTAATAAAGCTAGAAATTATTAAAATAAAACTATAGGAAAGATTATAATAACTTTAGATCTTATTTCTGCAATTAAATTAAATAATAGAATTAAATAAAATAAATTTGCTCTTCCATAACAGATCTAATTGTTTAACCTCCAGTCTTTTACATGCATGCTAAACTATTTCTTTATCTTCCTATTTTATTTCTTAAGGATAAAAGAATAAATTAAACTTCTTGCTTTTCAAAATATTAAATACTCAACAAAGAATTAATTTCAAAACTTTAGGAACTAAAACTAGAAATATTTATTTCATTTCTATTTCATCTCTTTAAAGTATTTTTAAAAAAATATAGTATAACCATCAATACAAATGGATCTCTCATTTCTATTAAATGAGGATCTTAAAAAAATTTAGATACATTGCTTTTTGAAAAATAGATACAACATAGCTTCCCATTACATAGCTGCAACTTTAAAATATAAATTTTCGATTCTCAAATCTTTTTTGTAGCAAATAAAAAAAACAACAACTTCGACTTGTCCCCCTTTCTTTTTCTTTCCTCCAACAACCTGCAATTAAAACATAGGCTATGACCATGAGGAGCTCACCTCCCAGCCTAGGCTAACTGGTAGCCACCCCTAAGCTCGAAGAACCAAGCCCTAGATAGGTAACACACATGCAAACACAAAAGACAAGGGAATACACAAACTCAAACACAACCCCAACCTAGGCTACACTGCACCACACATTTGTGATGTCTTTTCAAGGGTGGTAGTGGACCAAGTACCCTAAGGAGACTGCAAGTATGGAAAAACATATAGCCAACTTATGGCAAACCAAATACATCAAGAATAACAACCCCACATTCCTTATGCCCCCCAAGGCATTCATGCCTTATTTCCCTCCTTATGACCCCCAATGCATAAACAAGTCATGCAGCAAGGGTCGCATAAAATCCCTTGTGATCACTCTCATAACGATAGCCTCTCACTCGAGGGCTATCACTTCTACCACCCACAAGACCATCCTCTCTCCCAAAAGTAGGAGGTCTTGATTACTCCCAAAACACATAAATTGCATAAGCACAAAACACCAAATAAATTTCCAAGGAATACATGCAAGGAAAACTAGTCTTTAACACAAGCAATTCTTTCAATACAACATGCAATAAGAAAATATTACAAGAAAGGTAGAACCAACCTTAAAACTGCTCAAAGGTATGCTAGTTTTGTTAAGGATGAGTAGACCAATTCCACAAGTCTTTTCTTTCTACACTTAGCCAAATTCTAAATCCCAAATCTATCTTTTTCTTTTCAAAATTCTTTGTCTCCAAAAATGGAGAGTGGGTGATTACCCACAAAATCTCTCATTCTTGTGTAAGAAGACAATAGTGAGAGTTCTCACAAGATTTTAAAACTGAAAAGGAAAGTAAGGTAAAATGGGAAAAGGAACTCTCCTTCAAAAAGGAAGGTTAACAACTTAGTTGATCCTTCTAAATTCAATTTTCGCACAACTTAGAAAAGTCACTTTTTAGGGTGTCTAAATGGTCACATGAGAGTAGAAACATGCCTAAAATTACTCCTAACCCTAAGGTATACCTTATGGGCTTTAGGAAACCCTAATAAACTACTCTTAGGAGTCCATTTAACCCCTTTTAAACCCCTTTGAAGTTAATTTTCGGGTTAAACCTAAGTTGACTTCCCCTAAGATTCTCTTCCCAAGTCAATTATGGAATCACATTACATTAATTGAAAAAGCTATAGTTAAATAATTCCCTCCAAGAGACAAATTTAAAAACTCAAACATAAATCCACACATGTCAAGTTACATAAAGAAAATACTTTTACAAAATTATACATGAAATCATATCTCTTGTTGGATTTAAACAAATCAATTAAATAACATTTAACACACATACATAATTTACTATTACAAATAAAATATGACACAAACGGGGTGTTGTCTCTCCAAATAGACAAACCCTGGTTTTACAAACATACATAGGTCTAGGTTTGGTTTTCATAATATTTCCATTGTCACATGGATAATTTTCCTGCACATCTCAATTACACATTAGTAATTTCAAATAACCTCATATAATGTAAAACACATGATTAAGAATACACATCAAGCACTCTGCATGCAATATACATTTAAATCAATACATCTTGCATCCAAATAACTCAACATAAGCAATTTTCATAATTCTCATAATTTTGATCCACACATAAAACATACTTCCTATTCTATCATCATAGTAAAGTCCTGCAAATCCAATAATGACATATATCATTGTAAATTCATCCTATTCAAAAATCATGTAGAGTTTTATATCATAAAGCATATAAATGAAGCATCAACATATAGCAATGTTATCCAAATCATGGAATCATATAAGTTCTAAATCCATAATGCATAAAAATAAAGCATCCATAATAGTCTCAACATAAAAATTACTGAAATGCTAGACCAAGTCGGGGTAGGGCCTCACACCCTTCCCCTCTAGGCTTGAACTTCCTCTTGGAGTTCATCAAAAAGATTGGGGTACTCTGATCTCATACATGTTGCATCCTCCCATGAAGCCGTAACCTCATCATAGCAATCCCACTGGACCCTAACCTAGTCTAGCTCTCGACCTCGAAGGGCCAACGTCCGGCATGCCAAAATGCGAATGGGCTCCAAAGCTAGCTGCCTATCTGATTCCACCTGCAAGGCATCCCAATCTTAAATATGAGACTCATCATATATATATTTCCTCAAAACTGATAAATGAAACACATCGTGGATGCGTGCCAGGATAGGTGGCAATGCTAAATGGTAGGCAACTAGTCCTATCCTCTCAAGGATCTCAAATGGTCCTACAAAGCGAGGTGCGAGCTTAGAACCCTTTCCATAATGGATTGGACTCTTATGTGGTGCACTCTCAAGAAAACTCTATCTCTAGCTAAGTAGCTACGATCTATCCTCTTCGAATCGGTATATTTCTTCTATCTATCCTGAGCCTCTCTAAGACGCTGCCTAATCAAATCCACCTGCTGTTCCATATCCTGAACTATCTCTGGGCCAATAGCAACTCTGTCCTCTATGCGGTCCCAACTCAATGGTTTCCTACAAGGCCTGTCGTATAATGCCTGATAGGGTGGCATCCCCAAAGAAGTGTGATGCCCATTGTTATAGGCAAACTCCACTAAGGGAAGGTACTCTTCCCATCTGGTCTGATGATCCATGACGTACATGTGAAGCATATCCTCTAACACCTGATTAACCCTCTCTGTTCGACCATCCATTTCCGAGTGATAGGCTGTACTGAAATTGAGCTTAGTGCCCATAGCTACTTGTAATGCCTTCCAAAAGGAAGAAGTGAAGAGGGAATCCTTGTCAGAAATAATCTTGCATGGAATGCCATGAAGTTTGACAATGTCTCGCAAGAACACCTGTGCTACCGCTGGTGCTGTGAAGGTAGTCTGAACTGGTGAAAAGTGAGCCACTTTGGTCAACTTGTCAACTGTCACCAAGATGGCATCATGGTGACAAGAAGACATAGGAAAACCAATGATGAAATCCATGGATATAGTATCCCACTTCCAATCTGGTATAGCATGAGACTAGAGCAACCCACTTGGATGGTGGTGCTCCACCTTTACTCTCTGACACTCGAGGCATCGGGCTACTAACTCAGCAATGAGTTGCCACATTCCTGGCCAATGATATAACTACCTCAAGTCAGCATGCATCTTTTTAACTTCAGGATGCACTGCATAAGGAGCTCTATGAGCCTCCGTGACAATGAACTCTTGCAACCCCCTAGAGGAAGGTATATAGATGCACCCTTTATGGCATAATAGTCCATCGGACTCCAAAGAATAATCCACATATTTCCCCTCTAGAGTATCCTAAGATTGTATTACCTGAGAAACCTCTAAATACCATCCATCCTCTGGCAACTACTGTAGTATATGATCTCTCAAATCCATGCCCATAGATATGGTGTATACCTCATGACGTCTCCTACTCAAAGCATCTGCAACTACATTTTCCTTTCCTTTGATGTAGTGAACGTCAAAATCATATTCACACAAGACCTCCATCCATCTCCTTTGACATGCATTAAGGTTTGGCTGAGTGAAAATGTACTAAAGATTTTGATGATCTGAATGCAGCTCAAAATGATGACCTAAAAGGAAGTGTCTCCACCTCACAAGTGCATGCACTATTGCTGCAAGCTCAAGGTCATGAGTAGGATAATTAAGTTCATGAGTCTTAAGTTTCCTAGACTCGAAAGCTATAGCCCTACCATCCTATATAAGAACTGCACCTAAACCTTCTAGTGAAGCATCTGTACAAACCATGAAGTCAGCTGAGGGATCTGGTACAACAAGGATAGGTGCGCTAGTGAATTCCCTTTTGAGTTTCTAAAAGGCCTTCTTTCACTTCTTTGTCCACTCAAATTTCTTCCCTTTACATTGAAGAGAAGTGATAGGATGTGCGACTCTGGAGAATCCCTCAACAAAATGTCTATAATAACCTGCTAAGCCCATGAAGTTCCTGACCTCAGTCACACTGGTTAGCACTGGCCAATCCATAATAGCTCTGATTTTTGATGGGTCAACTGAGATCCCATCACTAGAAATAACGTGCCCAAGGTACTTGACCTCTGATCAAAAGAAAGCACACTTCGACAAACTGCCATACAACTGATTGTCCCACAAACACTGCAATACCTATTTCAGGTGCTCCTCATGCTCCTTCTCATTCTGAGAATATATCAATATATCATCAAGGAACACAATCACAAAATGGTCCAGGAATGTGTGGAATACCCCATTCATTAGGCTCATGAAAATAGCTAGAGCATTCGTAAGACCGAATGGAACCACGGTGAACTCATAGTGGCTATATCTAGTGCGAAATGTGGTCTTGTGGATATCACTTTCCACTATTCTCAGTTGATGGTATCCTGACTTCAGATCAATCTTGGAAAAGACTTTGGCACCCTGAAGTTGGTCAAATAAATCATCGATTTTGGGTAATGGATATCAATTCTTGATAGTTACTTTGTTTAACTGACGATAATCCATACATAATCGGAGAGATCCATCCTTCTTTATGAAGATGACTGGTGCACCCCATGGGGATACGCTAGGACAAATGTGCCCCTTCTCAAGGAGTTCCTCAAGTTGCATCTTGAGCTCATTAAGCTCATTTGTGGTCATCCTATAAGGTGCTCTAGAAATTGGCTCGGCTCCTGGTACAAGGTCTATATGAAAGTCAATCTCTCTATGAGGTGGCATTCCAGGTAGTTCCAAAGGAAACACATCTGAATATCCCTTAAGGATAGGATGGTCATCAATCGATGTTTCCTTTTCATCCTCTTCTCCTTTGTCATTGATGGTGATGGCAAAAAGCTGACATCCCTTTTGCATGCTCCACTTAAGCTGCATTGCGGAGATCATACAAAGAGACACAGGTCTCTAAATCCCGGTGATAACTATGGGGGAACCATGGTCATCCTCACACTCGACCTTTTTCAGGTGGCAATCCATCTTGGCTCTGTGGGCATAAAGCCAATCCATGCCAAGTACAATACCATAAGATCTAAGTGGTGTAACTCTAAGGTCTACTAAAGTGGTGGTTTTGCCAATCTGTAGCTGACATGCCCTAACCTCTGATTCCACTAACACTCTAGCCCCTGAAGCTAACGCCACTTCCCAACTGACACCTTGTCTAGTTGCCACTAACCTGCAATGCTCCACAACCAATGGAGAAATGAAGGAGTCAGTAGCTCCTAAATCAAATAAAATAGATACATTGTTACCTTTGATCATACCTGCAGCCTCGATGACCGTGGCCTGGTGCTCAACCTGGCAGTTGTCAATCACTGTGAATACTCTTTGGGACCTGCCCATATCACCAACTGTCATCTCTGAAGTGGCCATCCACTGATTCCTTGCCATCTGACCCTAAGGACAATCCCTCGCCATATGCCCCATGGCTCCACATGTAAAGCAAGCACCCCATGCCTGAAACTGGGTGCCTTGAGGCCTAGAGAAAGCCTATCCTCCTGTCCTACTAGATCCATTGTACCCACCCTTGGAGGACTCCTGAGTCCTCGTTGGAGGTGTGTAAGGCACTTGAGCTCTTTGATATCATCTCTGACCCTAAGACTGCCACTGCTTGGGCTTTGTGCCCTACTGATATTGTGGAGGCTTCTGCCTCTGGTTCTGTTATGACTGTTGCGGAGGAGGGGGTTTGGAGAACCCCTGTGAGTTTCAGTTATTTCCCTTCCAATGGGGTCTCTAAAATCCATAAGTCTAGGGTGTAGGGTTTCTATTCTGAAACCAATCCCTAGTATCTTGTGGTCTGACCTGAATCTCCTCTACTATCAGTGCCTTCTCGATGGCAACCTAAAGGCTCTCTAGAGCGGACATCCTCACTGGCCCTACTATACTGGCATTCAGCCCTCTGATGAAGCGGTTGATGAGAAGTTTCTCGTCCTTTAGATAATCCATGTAAGGCAAGAGCTCAAAGAATTTGCTCTCGTATTGGGTCACTAATAAGCCTTTTTGTTGGAGGTCATGAAACTCATCTATCTGACGCTATCTGTAATGTTCCGACAGGTACCTCTCCCTGAACCTCTTTGTAAATATCTCCCAAGTGAGGGTATCAAGAACTAATCTGCACTTGTACTCCTCCTGTCTCCACCATGTGGAGGTCATTCCTCTCAACAGATGGACTGCAACACGTGCATTTAGATTGCTCTCATAAGAGCGTAATGCAAAGCACCTATCAAGGCTCAAAAGCCATGCCTCAGCTTCTACCCCATCGGTAGAACCCCCAAAAGATGGTGGTTGGAGGTGCATAACCTCCCTGATAAGATCCCCTGGATCCCGATGAGCTCTCTCAAAATAAATTGGCTCCACCACTGGAGGTGGTCCTGGTAGGTGCACAGACTCTGGCTCATTTCCACCTTGACTCTCTACGAGAATAGGAGGTGGACTCCTGCTTCGTTCCCTATCAACTGACCTATGACTCCCAGAGTTCTGATTTCTAACATGATGGTCCTTTGCTAGAAGCCTTTCCTGAACTATACCAATTAGGTTCTGGATTGCTTCTAAGAGGTTTCGGTTTGGATCATTTGGCTATTCAGGAGGAGCCTCTAGGTTCTCTTACAGAGCTGATTCCTTCCTAACTACCTCTTCGCATGCTATGCATGTACACCTAGGACCCCTTCTGTGCTTGCGAGCTTATTACGTAGTCGAAGGCATCCTAAGAGAATAAATTAAATAAAATAAATTAAATAACTAATTTCTTTCGAGTAATATTTTATTATTTAAATTTAAATATCCTAGAAAAATTAATAAAATAAATCAAATAATCTAAAGAGAAACATAATGGAGAAAGGTTCCTAGTGTTGGAAACCTTGCTCTGATACCAAAATGTCATGCCCAAAATTAGGGCAAGAATGGGATAAATATTTTTTAAATCACAACTTAAAACATTAAATTGACAATATAAAATATTATAACATGTTTTGTCTTAACTATGTTTAGAGTTAATCTTATCTACTAGCTCAAGTAATCCAATAATTAAAATAATATACTGAATTCTAATTGAATAGTTTTATTGTCGCATCGCTCTTTAATCAATAATTAAATCAGTTAATTAACATAGAAAAAGATTAAACTCCAATATCCATTCATTGTTCTTAGGATCTAGTTAGTTTTATAAGAGCCTTTATTATACTTAACAATAAATAAGTAGTAGATTAAACTAAAATAACTAAAGGGTTGATTATATTCGCAATTGAATATTTTCCTATCAAGTTTAATCACGTGCACCTACGTCTAAGAGAACTAAAAATTTAAACCCTCTAGTCCAATAATTTACATTTAGAATTTAAATTCATTTAATTTCAAACATCTAAATTTATTTAATTAAAATTTAATAATAATCCACAGATTTTTTTATTCATAAATATCTCAACACATTTAAATTTAAAATTAAATATTAACTTCATTAATATTTAATTCATAACATCTCAATCTTTTTAAATTTAAAAATAAATATTAACCTCATTAATATTTAATTCATAAACATCTCCACATATATATAATTCCCTAGGGTATTACCCATGCAAACCGTAACCCCCTTTTTTTTATATAAAATAAGGCTCTCCTTATCTTTTTTTATTATTTTCATTAACACATTTTTACCCTAGCCGTAACCAGGCTAGGGTTTCTTTTTTTTTTTTTGTTTGTGTTCTGGGTTTGTGCAGGGGTCGAATGGGTCCATGGGAGTGGTGGCCATGGCAAAGGGGCGGGGTTTTGGGGAGACGGTGCCGGCAAAGGCCACCCACTGTGCATTGCATAGTGTTCGGCCCCGCTGTGCACTGTACAGTGCACAGTGTTCGGCCCATCGTCCACTGTGCATTGCACAGTGGGTTCGGCCTAGGGCGACCCCCTCCCAAAATAAATTTTATTTATTTATTTATTTATTTATTTTAAAGTTTGTTTAATTATTATTTTTTTTGTTTGTTTTTAAATATATTATATATATATATAGGTACACTTCAAAGGTGAAAACAAATAAACATATATATATATATATATATATATATATATATATATATATTTTTGTGGCAAAATAAATTTAGAGAAAAGCAAATAAATGTTGATATTTATTTGAAACATTTTTTTTCTTATAGGACAATAGTCTAAGTCAGCTGATTTAAATCTATGCATGTATTTTCTTTATTCTAAAATACTTGCTATTGAAATCACAGATAGACTTATTTCTTTAAATTTATTTTCTACAATGTTTAACTAACAAATTTAAATAACTTATCCAACAACTATATAACTATGAAAATTATTTAAATCAAATAACTATTTAACTCTAGATTTCTAATTTCTGCAATTAAGTAATCGACAAAATTCATTAATTTTATCAACAACTTAATAAAGCTAGAAATTATTAAAATAAAACTATAGGAAAGATTATACTAACTTTAGATCTTATTTCTACAATTAAATTAAATGACAGAATTAAATAAAATAAATTTGCTCTTCCATAACAGATCTAATTGTTTAACCTCCAGTCTTTTACATGCATGCTAAACTATTTCTTTATCTTCCTATTTTATTTCTTAAGGATAAAAGAATAAATTAAACTTCTTGCTTTTCAAAATATTAAATATTCAACAAAGAATTAATTTCAAAACTTTAGGAACTAAAACTAGAAATATTCATTTCATTTCTATTTCATCTCTTTAAAGTATTTTAAAAAAAATACAATATAACCATCAATACAAATGGATCTCTCATTTCTATTAAATGAGGATCTTAAAAAAATTTAGATACATTGCTTTTCGAAAAATAGATACAACATAGCTTCCCATTACATAGCTGCAACTTTAAAATATAAATTTTCCATTCTCAAATTTTTTATGTAGCAAATAAAAAAAATAACAACTTAAACTTGTCCCCCTTTCTTTTTCTTTCCTCCAACAACCTGCAATTAAAACATAGGCTATGACCATGGAGAGCTCACCTCCCAGCCTAGGCTAACTGGTAGCCACCCCCGAGCTCGGAGAACCAAGCCCTAGACAGGTAACACACATGCAAACACAAAAGACAAGGGAATACACAAACTCAAACACAACCCCAACCCAGGCTACACTGCACCACACATTTGTAATGTCTTTTCAAGGGTGGTAGTGGACCAAGTACCTTGAGGAGACTACAAGTATGGAAAAATATATAGCCACCTCATGGCAAACCAAATATATCAAGAATAACAACCCCACATTCCTTATGCCCCCCAAGGCATTCATGCCTTATTTCCCTCCTTATGACCCCCAATGCATAAACAAGCCATGCAACAAGGGTCACATAAAATCCCTTGTGATCACTCTCATAATGAGAGCCTTTCACTCAAGGGCTGTCACTTCTACCACCCACAAGACCATCCTCTCTCCCAAGAGTAGGAGGTCTTGATTACTCCCAAAACACATAAATTGCATAAACACAAAACACCAAATAAATTTCCAAGGAATACATGCAAGGAAAACTAGCCTTTAACACAAGCAATTCTTTCAATACAACATGCAATAAGAAAATATTACAAGAAAGGTAGAACCAACCTTAAAATTGCCCAAAGGTATGCTAGTTTTGTTGAGGATGAGCAGCCCAATTCCACAAGTCTTTTCTTTCTACACTTAGCCAAATTCTAAATCCCAAATCTATCTTTTTCTTTTCAAAATTCTTTGTCTCCAAAAATGGAGAGTGGGTGATTACCCACAAAATCTCTCATTCTTGCTTAAGAAGACACTAGTGAGAGTTCTCACAAGTTTCTAAAACTGAAAAGGAAAGTAAGGTAAAATGGAAAAGGGAACTCTCCTTCAAAAAGGAAGGTCAACAACTTAGTTGATCCTTCTAAATTCAATTTTCGCACAACTTAGAAAAGTCACTTTTTAGGGTGTCTAAATGGTCACATGAGAGTAGAAACATGCCTAAAATTACTCCTAACCCTTAGGTATACCTTATGGGCTTTAGGAAACCCTAATAAACTACCCCTAGGAGTCCATTTAACCCCTTTTAAACCCCTCTGAAGTTAATTTTCGGGTCAAACCTAAGTTGACTTCCCCTAAGATTCTCTTTCCAAGTCAATTATGAAATCGCATTACAGTAAGTGAAAAAGCTATAGTTAAACAATTTCCTCCAAGAGACAAATTTAAAAACTCAAACATAAATCCACACATGTGTCAAGTGACACAAAGAAAATAGTTTTACAAAATTATACATGAAATCGTGTCTCTTGTTGGATTTAAATAAATCAATTAAATAACATTTAACACACATGCATCATTTACTATTACGAATAAAATACGACACAAACGCAGTGTTGTCTCTCCAAATAGACAAACCCAGGTTTTACGAACATACATAGGTCTAGGTTTGGTTCTCCATAATATTTCCATGGTCACATGGATAATTTTCCTACACATCTCAATTACACATTAGTAATTTCAAATAACCTCATATAGTGTAAAACACATGATTAAGAATACACATCAAGCACTCTGCATACAATATACATTTAAATCAATACATCTTGCATCCAAATAACTCAACATAAGCAATTTTCATAATTCTCATAATTTTGATCCACACATAAAATGTACATCCTATTTCTATCATTATAGTAAAGTCTTTCAAATCCAATAACGACATATATCATCACAAATTCATCCTATTCAAAAATCATGTAGAGTTCTATATCATAAAGCATATAAATGAAGCATCAACATATAGCAATGTTATCCAAATCATGGAATCATATAAGTTCTAAATCCATAATGCATAAAAATAAAGCATCCATAATAGTCTCAACATAAAAATTACTAAAATGCTAGATCGAGTTGGGGTAGGGCATCACAGATTTTAGCTACATACATGGGCATCTCATATAGATCCATACATTTGATTTTATACTTATTTGCATTCATCTTATTGCATTAAACAAAAAGAAAAATAAACATTTGCATTACTAGTTACTCATTCAAATCATTTATTTGCATCATCATTTATTTGCATATGAAAAGAAACAAAAATAGACATTCATGATCATTTGCATTCATACATTCATGCTGAAAAGAAATGCATACATATAGAATAAAGCATATAAAGGACATCTCATAAGCGAATTAACACAAGTATGATGAAGTCAAATCAGATCTCGTATATATATATATATATATATATATATATATATATATTTCATGTCAAGTATAAGAGTACAAAATGATGTCGAATGACATATACAAACTCCCATCGGAGCAAGAATCGTATAGGCTACAAAAAATGGGTGTGTTTACAAAAAAAAAAATATATGAGCTACAAAAAGAAATCATCTAGCTCGCTCCCTCTCCCTCATCACCTGGTGGTGGAGGAGGAGCCTGATGTCTGGGATCCTAATGAGGTGCCTGTGCTCCCTCTGACCATGCCATATACTATGAATAAGGTATCACCTATTGTGCAACAAGAACTGCAACACTATATGCTGCAACATAGTAAGATGGCCTACTAGACTAATGAAGGACCTCTGGTCATAGGGGATCTATTTTTGCTCTCATCTCCACTTTTAGCATTGCAATCTGACAATCACGCTCAGTCCTCACCTTGGCGATCTGGTGATCATGCTCAGTCCTCATCTCAGCCAGCTGCCGATCTCGCTCCACCATCTGCATTTGAGCCACTAGCAATTGTGACTGTAGCTCTGCAAGACGTGCCCTCATCGACCATTCAACATTTTTCCCCTGCTCTCTCATAGGCTCTCCACCCCCATCTCCACCTCCACCTCCCTCTCCACCCTGCTCCTCTCTCTGCTACCGAACCTGCCTAGGTGTTGCTCGCGCCTCCTCCATCCCACCCAATCTCACACCCACTCCTCCTAGGGATCCACCCTCACCCCTCTATTGTCCTCCCTCAGCTAGCACCCTACTACTGCTAGCACCTGGATCACCACTACCCCATCGTGGACCCTCAGCTCTCTATGCTTGACCTTGTCTCTGGCCCTGACCCTGTGCTGGTGCGGGGGCATCATCCTCAACATCCTCAATCTGAGGAGCCTACTCACCTAGATCTATAAAACATGGCAATGGATGCTGCTGAAAATGATCTCTATACTGGGGCAATACCCCCACATCCGCTACATCATCCATGTAATCCCACCTCAAGCAGTGTAAACCAGTCAACTCCTGGATCACCAACACATAAGACAACCATGGAGACCATCCCTATCTCTCCTCATCTGCATACCACGCATAAGTTGTGTACTCCTGCAAGATCCCTTGAGGTCGTCCATACTGCCTCATCACTCAAGAAATGACAAATCGCTCCACAATAATCTATGATCTCTCGATCAATGGGCATGTAACAAGAAGGTCCCTGCGGACTAGCCGCCAATCATCCCATGACTCTAGGCCTCTGTACGGTCTCCATACAATAGCTATCAGGTCATCTAGTTGTCGTCTCCAAAAATCTATCTTGCCTAGATGGGGCTGTGGAATATATCTGGCATACCTATATATAATTGGCTGCCCAAGCTCCCTACTGTCATCTACTATGGGCCAACAAATGGGAAGGTGCTCCCAAGCCCACACCTGCAAAATATATACACCAGCGACCATGCTCTGCCCATCTCTATACATGATCTCATGCATCTCTCGATACATGTGGGCCAATAAACACAAACCCTAGCCAAGTCTCTGAGGGGTCTCTATTAATCTCTCTAACATCTGACCCCATCTGCACTGGAAGCCCACCTGCCCTCTATCTAGCATCAAAAAATAGCCTATGAACCCTACTAGAACACATGCAGGAGGAAACTCCTCACTGTACCTACTCATCAGTATGTCCCAACTCATGGAACGAGTCAAAATGTCAGGATAACTGAAGACATGCCTCACTGCCTATAATCCTAGAAGGTGCCCTGAATCATAATCCACATTATCCCCAACAAAAGGGATATGGAGGATCCTATATACATCCTCGAGAGTGATATTCAACTCCCCCACTAATAGATGAAACATGTTATGCTCCGAATGAAAATGCTCTACCAATGCCGTGAGCATTCTGTGATTCACATAGACATCAGGTAATCCCAACAGATGAGTCAAGCCGCACAAATCAACATGAGCCTACTCAACCTCAGATAAATGTCGCACTAATGCCATGGTAGGAGGGTACACACATCTGAATAACACAGGAGGTAATCAAACCTTCAAAAAACCCAACAATGAAGCATCATAAAACATTCCAAAGGAGCCTACATGAGAAGTAAAACATCACGCAAATCCAACTAAGTCAAATGCAAAATCAAAATTTCATGTTTATACCTTCAAAAATGTTCACTGTTTCCTAAACAACAAAGCACAGAGAAGCAGAATCTCGTACGAGTCAAGAATAGGCGTCGTATGACAAAACAACCCCAAACGACAAACTTTTAGACCCCGCATGACAAAATGGTCTTTTACAGACCTGTCGTATGACACATGGGTGGCCCTAGTATGACAAAACTAATGGCCTTAAATGATGAAAGAACATTTACCAGTTTCTTGTATGAGACAGGATCCTGTCTCACATGACAAACTGTGATGCCAAACCCCAAACATGCGAAAAACTTGAAAATTGAACAAAAAAATTCAAATTTGGAAATACAAATAGGCTTAAGATCAATCACTTATCGTTGGCTCATAGTTTCAGGGTCGATTATGTCTTCTCTGGCACTTGAATCGATGCTGACAAGTAGGGACCACCATTTTCTCCACAGAAGGCTTTTTGACTTTTCAAACTTGGAGGGTTAAAATGAATTGAAAATAACACTTTTGTCCCATATATAGCCAAAAACCTAATTTTTCAACTTTCTCCGATGGACACGAAAATTGTACCCTTAGCTAATTTGACCGTTCTGAGTCCATTTTTAGGATCGAAATCAAAATTCAAGATCATTCTGCTAGTCACTTTCAGAATTTGGACCACTTAGTGCTTTTCATCAGCAGCTCATTCTCTCTTCTAATTGTGCTCAATTTATCGTTAATCAACGTTGAATCTCAATTTAATTCCTCTGATTCAATTTGTGCTCAAACAACTTATCATTTCTATATATTTCCTATCGTCATGTACCCTCGCTATTTTTTGATTTCTCTCCCGAGGGGGCATACTTGTGACTTTATGATCTCACTTCTTCAAATGTCGAGAAAATTTTCAAATCTTCATCGAAAGTCGAGCAAAAGAAATCTTTTTCAACTAAAACCAATCAAATAAGACCTCATTGCTAGGGGCATCTCAACTTCATCGCTTTATATCAAGTTGAGATTTCTGAATTGAATCCATTTCTAGGGGCATATCATTTTCATCGCTTCATATCAAACTAATATTTGGCTTTTATCTGAATCAATCTCTTAATGTTAAGGAGTTTCTTTGATCACACTAGATCTAAGCAGGTGTTTTAGTTTCATTCATTTCTTGATCAAGCTGAACAGTTTATCTTCATCGTGTCTTGATCAATCAAGTTCAAGAACGATTTTTATCATCACTCACTGTGTCTAGATCAATCAAGTTCTAGATCAGTAAGATCTGCTTCTTGATAAATCAATTTCAAGTTTGGTATCTTTTGTTTTCTATCATTCCTAATTCAATCAAGTTCAAGATTGGTATTGCTTTAATCAGACTTCATTTAGCTTTCTCACTTCGAATCAAGCTTAACACCTCGCTTTTCATCTAGTTCATGATCAATCAAGTTCAGAACTAGCATCTCCTAGACATCAAATTTTCTTTGAACCAATGCGTTGCTCGCACATTAATTCAAAGATGGGAAAATGTAATACCCTAAACTGGTCATCTAAACCATGAGCCCCTAATCTTGACAATGTCACCAAGATCATAACCAAAGGCAATTAAATAAATCTTGAGTACACAATTAATTCTTTAATCATTAAATGTCACATGGCAAATTAATCAACCAATAGTAATTAAATATTTTTTTAATTAATTGATCATTCCAAGTAAATCATTTAAAAAAATTATCTTATTTATTTTATTAAATATCCTAGCATATTTATTTAAATAAATCAATTTGCCATCAAATCAAGAAAGAGGAATTAATTTAATTAAATAAATCAATTGAGCACAAATCTTCAAAAAAGGAAATAAATCAAAAAGGGAATTAATTGACCAAGAAAGAATTAAAAATTGAGAAAAGAAATCAATTGGAGATAATCTTGAAAAACAAATTAAAAATTGATAAATAATCTCAAAGAAAGCAATTAAAACAATTAAATCTTAAAATTGAATGAAATAGAGAATAAATCAGTTTTTTCTAATTTTATCTTAAATTTAGTTCAATTTCCTTTAAAACTAAGAAAAGCATCCAATCACATCAATTCACCTAGATTGTGCTTCCTCTTGGAAAGTCGTGACCGCTCATCATCAATTGATCTCAGTCGTTGGTTTCTTTCTGAATTTTCTATAAATTCAAACTCTCATCTCTCTTCCTAGAGGCTGGAGAATATATTGTTATTATACTGTTTTTGCTCTAGAGTCATTAATATATTGCATGTTAATTATTTCATATTGATTAAATCATTTAGCTTAATATTGCTTAAATCTTGTTAGACCAATATTGCATCCATCTAGCATTCATCATGCTCATATAGATTAAATCATTCATCTTGATGTTGTCTAGTCATTGGTATTGCTAAATAATCTGAGAGCAATCTTATACTCGCATCTTTAAGAAGGCAATGGGTCGATTTGTTATGGTTTATTATTCATTGATTATATCTGATTAACCATGCATGTAATGACTTGATTGAAGTATTGTGTCTTGCAGATACAGATTCTTAGTACACATTTTACACACACATTAATCAGTTGAGAACAATGCCTAATATATCAATATCTAGAGATACCTTGGTTGGAAAAATTTCATCATTTAAGCTTGAGGAATTTGGTCTTGTTGCTACAATTAAGATAGATTTAGCCTTCAGAGCATCATCATCATTATCTGATAAATCTGATTGGAAAGCACTTTATGCAAGTGAACTTGGAGATATCAGAAATGAAAATGAAGAACTAGAAGAACTTGAAGCACTATTTGCAAGGAAAATGCCTAAAAGTCTAGTAAGTATGAGGGTAAAGCACCATTTAAATTTTTTAATTGCAATAAAGTTGGTCATATGGCATCTAGATGTCTTGATGGACATGCAAGATTGAGAGAGGAAGCAAAAAGAACATATAAGCCTAACCCTGAATATCAAAGATATAGATTTAAGAAGAATATAGATAAATCTTGTTACTATGCTGATGTAGGAGTTCTTGATGATTCTGATGAAGAACTAGCAGACAATGGATGGGCTTTTGTTGCAATAAAAGAAGATCAACTGGTACCTACTGTTCCACTGGTAGAGCAGGCGCTAGTAGCTAAAATTGAAGAAAAGGATGAATGGATCATAGATTCTGGATGTTCACATCATATGACTAGTGATAAAAGTAAATTCTTATCTTTTCATGAATATAGTGGAGGTCTAGTAAGATTTCGTGATGATAAAGCTTGTTTGATCAAAGGAAAAGGCACTACATCTTTGGATGGTAAGCACAATACTAACAATGTTTATTATGTTGAAGGTTTGAAGCATAATCTTTTGAGTGTTGGTCAATTGGTTGAAAAGGGATTTTACTTAAAATTCAAGAATGGTAAATGCAAAATCATGAACAAACTGGATTGGAGATTGCAACTAGTAATCAAACTAAAGGTAATATCTTTTATTTGAACAACAATGATAAGGCATGCTTGATTGCACATATTGATGAAATTTGGTTATGGAATATGAGACTTTGTCATGTAAAGTTTGATTGCATTGTAAAGATCAGTTCAACTAAGGCAATAACAGATTTACCTGAGATTGTGAAACCTCATAATCCGGTATGTAAGGAGTGTCAAATGGGAGAGCAAGTTAGAACAACTTTTAAGAGTATTTCTAAGAAATCCAATAATGTTCTTAATTTAATTCACACTGACTTGTGTTGTTTGGCAAGAACAAGAAGTCTACAGGGAGATAGATACTTTATGCTAATTATTGATGATTAATCTAGAATGTGTTGGGTTACTTTTCTCAGGGAGAAATCAAAAGCTTTTGGAAAATTCAAACTATTCAAGGCAATGGTAGAGAATGAAACCGGTAAGAAAATCAAATCTTTAAGATATGATCAAGGAGGTGAATTTACATCTAAGGAATTTAATACATTCTTTGAAGTAAATGGAATCAGAAGACAACTATTAGCACCCCGGACACCTCAGCAAAATGGAATTGTGGAAAGGAAAAACATAACTATTTTGGAAGTAGCTAGAAGCATGATATTGGAAGCAAATCTACCTCATGTGTATTGGAGAGAAGCAGTGAATACAACGGTTTACACTTTTAACAGAATTCACATCAAAGGTGAAACTGGTAAGATCCGTTATGAACTATGGTTTGGTAATACTCCCACTCTTAAATAATTCAAAATTTTTGGAAGCAAATGCTATATTAGGAGAGATGAGTATATTGGAAAATTTGATCCTAGAAGTGATGAAGGAATATTTCTTGGTTATTCATCTAAGATCAAGGCATATAGATGTTTTAATAAAAGATTGTAGAAACTCATTGAGAGTGATAATGTGAAGATAGATGAACAATTTAGAGGAAATTCAAGTTCTGTAGATTATTACCCGACAGTTGAGATGATCATAAATAAACCTATAAAGAGTGCAACAGTATAAAGTGTGGATCTAGTCACACTGGCATCATTAGAGAATTCCACGGTGACTGAAGAACAACAACATGTGAATAAACCTAGGAATGTATGACTAAATCACTCAGAAAATCAGATAATTGGGAACAAGTATCAAGGTGCTATGACAAGAGGAAGACTAGAAAATGAAGAGGTATACTTAATTTCTCAAATTGAACCGACATTTGTTATTGAAGCTTGTCAAGATGAACATTGGATTAAAGCAATGGAAGATGAACTAGAACAAATTGAAAAGAATAATATACATGGACAATTAGTTCCCCGGCCTAAAGACAAAAATGTAATTGGAACTAAATGTGTATTCAGAAATAAACTTAATGAAGATGGTCAAGTAATCAGGAAGAAAGCAAGATTAGTGTGTAAAGGATATTCACAGAAAGAGGGAATTGATTATAATGAAACCTTTTCATCGGTAGCTAGAATTAAGGTAGTCAGATTATTTCTTGCATTTGTAGCTCATAAGAACTACAAAGTATATTAGATGGATGTAAAATGTGCATTTCTGAATGGTGATCTTGAAGAGGAAGTTTACATTGAACATCCAGATGGAATTTCATTGACAAATGATAAAGATATGGTTTGTAGATTAAGGAAAGCTTTGTATGGATTAAAGCAAACTCCTAGAGTTTGGTATGCTAGATTGGACAAATATCTTTTGAAGCCTAGTTACACTAAAGGTAATGTAGACAACAACTTATATTTTAGAGTGACTAATGATGACATCTTGGTTATTGAAGTTTTTGTTGATGATATCATTTTTGGAGGAGAAGATGGATTATGTAAAGACTTTGCTAACAAGATGCAAGAAGAATTTGAAATGTCTATGATTGAGGAGATAAAATTCTTCTTAGGATTGCAGATTTCACAAACTAATAAAGGTATATTCATATGTCAAACAAAATACTTGAAGGAACTATTGAAGAAATTTGGTATGGAAAACTCCAAACTGGTAAGTACTCCTATGACTACAACTGATAAATTGACATTGAAGGATGATTCAGCTCCTTTTATTTCGACAAGATACAAATCTATGATTGGAGGTTTACTATATTTGACACAAATAAGACCTGATATAATGAATGCAGTATGTATTGTTTCAAGATTTTAGAGTAATCCTAAAGAAAATCATGAATCAATAGTAAAAAGGATTTTCCGGTATCTACAAGGCACAACAAATCTTAGTTTATGGTATCCTAAAGATGAAAATTTTGATTTATGTGCATACACTGATGCAAACTGGGTAGGAGATGTAGATCATAGAAAGAGCACCATTGGCAAAGCATTCTTTCTTGGTAGCAGATTGATTTCAAGGTTGAGTAAGAAGAAGAGTTGTATATCATTATCAACAATAGAATCAAAATATGTTGCAGCAGTAACTAATTGTACTCAGGTATTATGGATTAGACAAATGTTGAAGGACATAAAGGTAAAATTAAAAGAACCTATAATCATTTATTTTGATTAATTTAGTAGCAATTGATATATCAAAGAATCCGGTATTTCACTCTAAGAGGAAACATGTTTCTATCAAATATAACTTTCTGAAATAGAATGTTGAAGCAAAAGAAGTAAGATTGGTCTATGTGAATACTAAAGAGCAGATTGCAGATATCTTTACTAAACCTTTACCTAAGGAAACTTTTGAATATCTCAGAGAGCAGCTTGGGGTAATACCTTCACTGGTAGAGACTTAGACAGTTGAAGATTGGCATCAAACTGGCAGAAAATAACAAAGAAATCTTTTTTCCGGCTTTGATGGAGGAGAGCTACTTCTCAGGAGAAGTAGTTGGTTATATTAATTAGTTGTACTAGTTGGTTGTGTATTCTGGTATTTTTATTGCTTCGGAATTTGATGTCAAAGGGGGAGAGATATCTATGGAAAAAATTTGTATTTAGGAAACATTATCCTAGGAGGAGAGATTATTGATTGAGGGAGAGGGAGAGATATATACTCTCTACATTTTGATCTTGATTTCTGGTATTAATCTATTCTGGAGATTGTTGGTTTTTGGTTTTTGGCATTTTGTTTTGCCACTTACATGTTTTTCCATCTAGCGTTGTCATCAATGCCAAAGGGGGAGATTGTTGGTATTATGGATGTGTTGCATTAGTTTTGTCATTGATGTCAACACTTACCCTTTTGGAGATCTTTGGTTAAGTTGAACCGACACATTATGTTCATCAACAGGTTCAGTGACTTATGCACAGTCATTGGTATATTATTCACCGACAGGTTATATTTTTCACTAGCACTGATGATGACTTGTTATCATCTGGAGATCACTTGGTTATGTCAAAGATATGGTTTGGACACTTGGTTTTAATATTTTGGTTAATGGTCTAATCAGGTTGACATATTTGTTGTTACCGACAAATTGGTCTAGGTTATGGACCGGTATGCGTTATCTATTCTAGATTAGTAGGGCACATTATGGAGATGATTTATTGATTGGATATTGTTGTTAATGTATTGAGTTGACATGATGCATCGCATCTAGACTTGTTTGTAATTAATTTTATTTTAATATTCTTAGTGAGTCAACCTACACATTTGGTCTTAGGTTTTGTATATATGTAAGATCTCAATTGATGAGATATAGGATATGAGATATGGTATGTAAGGTTATGGTATTGTAACATGATATGTGAAAATATTGAAGATCATATGAGTAGACCATAGAGAAGGTTCAAGGAAGGTTTGAAGGTGATTATCAAAGCTTAACCAGTACTGAATCTAGCATTGGAGATGCTATTTTGAGTAGTACATTATTCTAGGATTTAACCATCCTACTGTAGTCATTGTGACTCCCATTTGAGCAATGTTCTTTAGGTAGTTTGCCTTTTTGCATGTGCAAACCCCATTTGTATACACATACTATGTGTAGTAGTATCATCTGATTGTGGGTAAGGTTTCCCAACACGGTTTTGTGAGGCCCTACCCCAACCCATCCTATCTCTTCAGTTATTTTCATTTTGGAACTATTTTGGATACTAGTTTGGACACACTATGGATATAGAACTTTTCATGATTCCGCGATTTTGGTAACATTGATATATGTGGATGCTTCATTTCTATGCCTTGTGGATTATAGAATATTATATGATTCTAGATTAGGGTAATGTTGTGATGATGCAGGTTATTATCTGAATTTCAGGATTAGATATAATGTTTGGAAAATGTTTGCATATATTGTAGATGGATCAAATTTTGAGGATTATGAGGAAATTGCTTTGAATTGTGACAAATTATATTTCATAATGTCAAGTCTTTGTAGAATGAATGTATTGTATTCTGATTATGTGATTTTATATTTTATATGAGGCTATTTGGGAAGTACTAATGTTTAAATTGAGATGTGCAGGAAAATATCCATGTGACCATGGAAATATTAGGGAGAATCAAGCCTAGGCCAATGTGCGTTAGTAAAACCAGGGGTTGTCTATTTGGAGAGACAACACCCCGTATGTACTGTATTTTATTCGTAAATGTAAAATGTTGCATGAGTGTAATTTGTATTTATTGGAATATTTAAATTGTTTAAGGGACAATTGCCATGTGTTTATTGTGATGTGGAATTATGTTGTAGTGTCACTTGACACCTATGTAGTATGTTGTGTTGGCAATTTGTCATGTCACCTTTTTGAAGGTTTTATTTTTGTTAATGGTTATATCCCCTAATTATCCTTGAAGGAACCAAGAAATCTAGGTTAGAGAGCCACAAGGAAGGTCAACTCAGAGTTGACCCGTAGGTTAACTTCAGGTGGACTTTCTGAAGGTCAAATCAACTCCTAGAGTCAATTTTAGAGCTTTTTTATTAGGCCTCATGGGGTACCTATGGGTGAAGGCCAAAATTGGCCATGTGTCTTTCCCTTAGGACTTGTTTAACCACCCAAAAAAGTGGTTTTCCCAAGATGGACGAATTCCATCTATAGGAGTGCCATCCTTGGTAGGATAACCTTCTTGGAGATAGTAATCCCTCTTCCCCATTCCATTTCCCTTCTCTAGGCACCTAGGTTAGGGAGTGTGTAAGACCTAGGGAAGACCAACCCAATGGGAGATCACTCACTCTACCCAAGAGGTTGGAAGGAGTGAGAGAGGCCTTCTTAGGCTAAGAATGGAAGCTTAGTGAGCTAATCACCCACTCTCCACTTTTGGAGATTTTTGGAAAAATTTGAAAGGAAAAACCAGTTTTAGAAAATTTAGAGGAATTTGGTGGCCAAGATTTGCAGAAAGTTGTGTGGATTGGGCAGCTCATCTTCAACCAAGTTTAGAATACCTATTGGCAGAATAAGGTTGGTTGTTATCTCCTCTTGTTTATGTTGTTTATGTTAGCTATGTTGTTTTGTTGAAGGAAAGATTTGCTTGTAAAGGAAGTGTGTATGTATAATGTTGTAGAAGGAAATAATGTGTAGTTTTATTTCTATGTTTTTTTTCTGTTTTGTGTTTTTGTTTTGGGAGTGTCCAAGATCTCCTACTCTTGGGAGAGTAGGATGATCTTGGGGTGGAAGAAGCATGACAGCCTTGGGTGAGAGGCTCTCCTTAAGGAGAGTGATCTCAAGGGTGTCCTTTGTGACCCTTGCTGCATAGCCTTGTGTATGCATTTGGGGGTCATAAGGGGAGAGAAATGGCTTTGAGCCTTTGGGGGGGCATAAGGTGGTTGGGATGAATTCTGATTGAGTATTTGTGTTGCCATGAGGTGGCTTGTGATATTCTTTTTGGCTGCAGTCTCCCCAACGGTACTTGGTCCACTTCCACCCATAGATTTATCTCCACAAATGTGGTGATAGTGTAGCTTGGGATGGGAAAGTGTATGTGTTGTGTGTTTTCCTTATTGTTATGTTGTATTGCTTGGTTGTAACCCGTCTACGCCTTGATTCTCCTAGCTCGGGGGTGGCTTCTGGTAAGCCTAGGCTGGGAGGTGAGCATCCCATGGTCACAGTCCTAAAATTTACTTGCAGGTGGCTTGGGAAAAAGATTAGGAGTTGCAGATTGATGTGTTGCAGACTTCTATTCAGGATTTTTATTTTTATTTAAATGCAAAAAAAAAAAGAGAAAAAGAAAAAGAAGAGAAAGTGCAGATGTAAATATAGGACTTAAAATGATTTTGTTTCTATTTGAATAAATGTAATTTTTATTTTCTGTGTAAAGATTAGAGAAAGATGACTGTTTAGAAATTCTACCCATTTTTATATTGGGCTATTGTAACCTATCATTCTGGAAAGTAATGTAAATTTTTATTATATTTTGATGCCTATTGTGTTGTAGAAGACTACATTTAAATTTGGTCTGTAACATGTTTAGTTACTGCAATATTAAAGAAAAGTAACAGAAAAATGCATTAGGATTCCTTATTTACTATTCATTAGTTTATTTACTGCATTAGTAAGGAAAAGAAAAAGAAGTGCAGTAGGGTTATTATTTACTTGCATAGTGTAAATTCTGTAATTTTATGACTGTTTTAAAAAAAGGAGTGAACTAGTATTGTTTCTTTATTTATTTCTCACTATTTACTTGCATAGTTTAGATTTTGTTATTTTATGACTGTTAAAAGAAAACCAGAACTATTTCATTTCTGTAGCAAGTTTAAATAAAAGAAATAAATAAATAGATCTATTCTAAATGCTGTTAGAAGACTAAAACGGAATGTAGATGGTTTAAAAAAAAAACAAAAAAACTCAGATCAATATAAGGGTTTTAACCCTATTACTTCAACATTTAGTCATATATATATTTCTATATGTATATAAGTATATATATTGAAAATATATACCTATATATATAGAAAATATATATATATAAGATTTCCTGTATATGTATACCTCTGTAACAACGAAATTTAAAAAGAAACAAAAACATGTATTCTGAATCCTGTGCATCTCTGTTACAAATCATATAAAATATAATGCAGAATAAACCCTTTTATCCTATATATATATATATATATATATATATATATATATATATATATATTCTGCATCAAAAAAAATATGCTCTGTGGATGCCTGTAGAAGAAAATATCTGCATATTCATAAACGATACTATGCATATTATATATATATATATATATATATATATATATATATATATAATACACATAATATACATTGGAAATTAAAAAATGAAAAAAAAAACTACATCTTATACCATTTTTATCAACCCACGAAACTTATTAAAAATGTTGCAAAAAAAAGGGAAGCAAGTCTCGCGGGCCACTGTGTGCAACACAGTGGACGGCCACGGCCGAACCACTGTGCTACACACAGTGGGCGGCGCCGAAGGGCACCGCACTGTGTGTAACACAGTGGGCGGTCGCGGCCGCCACTGTGCTACGCACAGTGAACGGCGCCCGCCACTGTGTGTATACACAGTGGGCGGCGGCTATGCCGTCCGCCACTGTGTGTACACACAGTGGGCGGCGCTGCCGCCACTGTGCGTATGCACAGCGGCGCCCGAACCCCTGCGAAAACCTCCGCTCTCCCCGCATGAAACCCTCCGCCTCCGTACCTGCAGTCACATTTCAAAACAAAAAAAAAGAGAAAGAAAACAAAACAAAGAAAAAGGGTTAATATAAAACCCTAACCCATTTCGGGTTAGGGTATAATATGTAAAAAAAAAAATAAGGGGTAAAAATAACATAAGACAAGTGTAATATGTAAAAATGCAACCCTAACCCCATTTCGGGTTAGGGTTAGCATTATAAGAATATATATATATACATATATATATGTATATATATATAAATGAATATATTGATATATAAATATATATGTATATTTATATATACATATATATTTATATACATATTGGAGATTTAGATTTGGGGACATTTAAATTGATTTTAATTTATAATGAGGATTAGAATTTAAGAATTTATAATGTGATATATATATATATATATATATATATATATATATATATATATATATATATATATATATATATATATATATATATATATATATATATATATATATATATATAAAAGGGAAATTAAATTGGAAATTTAAAGCTAGATTTTAGTATAAAATTTGGGGTTAAGTTTATAATTGAAATATTATGGAAATTTTAAACATTGATTTTAATATATGAAATGGGGTTAATTAATGATAGGATTATTATACGTCCATTTACTCCTTAGGAGATTTGAAATTTAAAAAAAAAGGATTTAAGAATGAAGGGGTTATCAAAATCGGAAACACCATACATCAACTCGAATAATTTAATTAATTAATCAATAGACTTCCCTAATTATATTTGGGGTATTAGGAAAATTTAAAAAAAAAGGGAATTTGTAGAATCAATTTTATGGACCATAAACCCTTTGGGGGTAAGCTTGGGCCAAATTTAATTTAATCAACAAATTAAGAAGTTAGGGAAAATTGGAATTGGCCTTAGCTTATTGTCGGTTTTAGTGGACAAACGACATTGTAGTAATTCGAACCCTCATCAGTTGGATGTATATAATAATTTCGCAGGTGTATCAATTAATCCATAGCATTATCCTTATATGGATTGGGAATGATTTAATACCTTAAGGTAACCAATTATTCCTTGGTTTAATTAGCGACAACTTGTCTTAGGTAATTGAGCTAGCTAACTAATCGGCAATGCAAATTAATCTTCATCAATCAAGTCACTCGCTCGAGTTGGTTATTTAACTTAACCTTAGTAAGTAAGTTAATTACTTCCTAGATAAGACAAAACTTTAAATACAGTCGTTATGTATTAGGATTTATAGCGAGTTCATGACGTCAAAAAAAAATTTGTTGTTCCGTTTTTGTGCCCTAAAGTTTGGGCACGACAGGTTTTTCCCCTTATAGGGTTTCCACCTTAAAATCTCAATGTTATGTGTTGTGGATGTTGTTTCTCTTTCTGTTTCATGCATTAAGTTTCGCTGGTATTGATATTAGTTGTTAATCTATTAACTGGCATTAAGTTTAGTTTACAGGTATTAAGTATCAAAGTTTGATTTAGTTATAATTGGGTTGAAATTCATTGACAACTGATTCACCCCCCCCTCTTAGTTGCCTTCTGGGTCCTAACATGTAAGACATGGAAAGGTTTTGATTAAGGTATCTGATTGAGCTTAAATCAGTAATAAACCAAGCATTGTAGATGTTATTTTGAGTAGTACGTTATCTTGGATTTAATTATCCATATTGTAGTTAGTGAGAGTCTTTCATTGAGCAGTGCTCTCTAGGCTGTTGGCCTTCCTGCATGTGCAGGCCCTTATTTTAAGTAATATTTATTCATATTGGCCAATGAGTAAATATTGTGGGCCACAAATCCCACCGAGTTTTTTCCCACATCAGGTTTCCTCACCAAATATCTTGTCTTGTGGTGTGCATTTATGGTGTCTCTGTTATTTCTCTTTACTGCATTATTTATTGTTTAGTGGTACATTAATTTGTGTTGCAAAGTTATAAATAAGTTTAAATATTCCATTAACCGGTTAGACATTGATAAAACCAAAATATTTGAATATGGCTATGGAGAAACAACTTGAGATGGCTCTTGAGGATTATGATGCTGAAAGGATGAAGAACTTGAAATCGCAAGAAGAATTGAATTCTGCAAATGGATTCATTCTTATTCTTCAAGAAAGGTTGTCATCTGCTCAAGCCAAGAGGAAAGAACTTTTGCAACAACTGAATGATGAGGAGAAGAATTCTCTTAAGGAACAATGTCAAAAACTAAGTCAAGAAAATATGCTCATGAAGAATGAAATACAAGATTTGACCATGAGGTTATCAAAAGATATTGAGGACAGAAAGAAGGAAGATAGTCATGTTTTATCTTTGAAGAACAAATTTGATGAATGTGGAAGATTGAGTCATGAGAATAATCTATTGAGAATTGATTTGGCACACTCCCAGAACAATGAAGAAGAACTTGAAAGGCAAATAACTACTCTGAGAGATGATCTGACTACTATAAGTGAATATAAAGAAAAGTTTAGGATCAATGTTACACAATTGGATGACTTACTAAAAAGACAAAGATAGATTGATGATTCTAGAGGACTTGGATTTGTACAAGGTGAAAGCTCTGGTACTGATAATGAAGATCAGACAACCAGTATGCAAAACTCATCAGAATAGAGGAAACCGGTAAGGCAATCTAATGCTTATAAATTCAATGGTAGATATTTTGTTTGCAATAAATTTGGGCATATGGCTAAACAATGTAGAAATAAGGAAAATCAAAACTACAATTCTATTCCCGGTCAATGCACAAACTGCAAGAAATATGGTCATAAATCAGAAGACTGCAGAATGATTGTTAAATGTCATGCATGTGGAAAGTTTGGAAATTTTGCTAAACATTGTAGGTCAAGAAATAATATTAATATCAGATATGTCAAAGAAATTTAGAAGAACAATGTTACATGTTATGCATGCAACAAAATAGGTCATATTTCTAAGTATTACAAAAGCAAGACTCAACCGGTTAATAATGATAAAGACAATGAGATAGGAAAGAAGAAGTTAGATGAAATACAACAAGATCATACCAAGAGATGGGTTAGAAAATCTGAAGAACAAAGTGTAGATGGATCTATATAGCAACAAATCCACCAGTATAATAGAGTATTCCTTCATCAATAGGAAATATCACCGATAACTAAGGCATAAGCCTTAGGGGTTGGCAAAGTTATTGCTAAATTTTGCATGTTACCCTAGAAGAGATCTAACGAGATCTGGAAAGAAATTTGGAGAACTATGTTTATCATCGATGAAGGTTACCCCGATACTTAATTGTGAAACTGACATCTGTAGGGTTGTTGGTGAAGCATTAATGACACAAAATTAGGGTTTTATTCATTGATAAAAGAAGCTAAGTGAATTCATTTTCACTCTCTAAGCATTCAAGAAATCAGAGCAAAGTAAAGGCAAACTAAGAGTGATCAAAGCATTGAGAGAGGATTTTGAGTAGTTATTCAGTGGCATTCACTCAGGTATTTTCTAAAATGGCATCCAGACCATTCACTCCTACATTTATTGCAAATTTGATAATCGTCAAAGTTAAACATAGGTTAAGGCTAGTCTTTAAGGAGGTTCCTAAAATTGTGAAGAAGGAAGACTTTGCGAGAGTGTTTTCTAGTGTTCCTAAAGGAGTAATGTATGTGGAAGATGTGAGGGTATACATCCACTGCACTCTTGAGGATCTTGGCATCGAAGACATAAAAATCATGTATCAATCAATGATATTTGGAGACATTGGAAACATTAAACCATAATTTAAGGCAATTGAGGATCTAGGGTTAACTGGTATTCTGTACATACCATAATTCAAGGATGAGATGATCAGATACATCTTGAGCAGGGTTCACAATGAATTCATTTGGTTAGACAGACCCTACATGATCACAAAGGAAGCTATACAAGCTATCACTGACTTACCTAGGGTTGGACAAGAACTTGGTAAGAAAATGTCTAACATAGAGGTTCAAAAGCTCACTGGTTCCACAATGGATAACAGATCAATGAGTATAAGCACAATCACCAACTTAGGCATAAAATCTGTATGCATGATCATAGGATATAAGGTTCTATTTTAAGTTCATGCATTCATGCGGCATATCAAATGTTAATAAATAATGTGAAGTATGACCTATGTGAATGGATGAGGAGTGAGTTAATATTAAACCTTAAAAAGATCAAAGGAACCAAGAAAGGAACATTCAGTTATGAAAACTTAATTCCCTATTTGATGCTTTATTTCCTAAATGAGCTACCCAGTTTAGGAAAGAAGCAATGGGCTCATGACATACCTGTAAGTATGCAAATAACAATGGCTATCACTAGTCTTGGTACCGATAGGGATGAGAAGCTCTGGGGTTACTTCAAGACATTTTAAGAAAATATGAGGCAAAGGGAAAGAATCTCTAAGAACATTGTGGATTACTCCACTAACATATGTTTTATGGTGAAAATTGATGAAACACTCATGGAAGCAGTTGAACCCAGGCAAATCTCGATCACTGAGCTTGAATATGAGGTAGATGATAGTATTTTTGATCTTTATGGAAAGATGATGTTAGATGCCCCATTAGGTGATAAGATAGAGCACTTCGGTATAGCAAGAGAAAAGGCTCTTGAAGTGAAAACAGGTTTCAATACAAAAAGGAGGAAGAAGAAAATTGATAAAATATCTGCATATGTGCCGAATGTGATTTACAAGATAGATAATCAACTAGGTTCCAAATCTAAACAGACAATCAAACTGACAAAGGTTGCTACTGAAGAAGTGAAGAAGCCACTAGTTCAAAATAGGATGAGATAGACAAGGTTAAATCAATTTAGTCCATACTGATAGGCAAAATAAATTCATCAGCAAGAGTTTTGGCAATTGACACTTCTTAGGTCAAGAAGAAATTCATTTCTAAGTTAAGTCCAATAGAACTAACGATGATGGCCACTCAAAAATTGTTAAAGGAAGGAACTGTAGACAAAGGGTTAATTGATCAACCAATCTTTGTATTAATAGAATAATGCTTGACTATCAGATAGAGGATGGAGCAAGCCCTTCAAGTAAGCTCAAAGCTTTAACAGAACACATATCAAATAACTATCAATCCTTGAGATAGATTGCAGACGGATAGGCTTTGGATAGTTTCTCTTCTACAAAAAGAGCATCTTTTGATCAACTTATAGAAACTGGGAAGAAGAAGATAGAGGAAAAACTTATCTCTATTGAGGTTTGTTTGAAACAATGCACTAATATTTACCAAGTATGTTGTAATATAGGAAGTCTAGAAACCAATGTAAATGACAAATTGAAAGAATTATATGACAAAATGGCTACTATTGCTAATTATTTTGATGGGTTAACTACACTAACTACATCTATTGATGGACAAATTTTGTCCTTGGAGAACCAAATTTTTGCTTTTGAGAAAGAAAAGGATAAAATACTAAGGAGAGCAAGAAATTTAAGAGGACTGGTCAGTCCAAGACTTGACTCTTTGGGTGTTCACAAGAGAGAATGCATGGATATGCTAGCCAAGCCCACACCAGTAGATACATAGGAGAAGGAATCACCACTTACTAAGTGGACTTGCATCAGTATCAGACACTTTGAAATCATGCTGGGACACATATCTTCTGTTGTTGCAAAAGGCATGCCCAGAAATTCTAAAGATGACTAAGCTCGAATGACTCTAACTATATTCTGTCATTTTTTATTCCTTCAGTGGTCTTTGGCATTAATTTCAAAGGGGGGGTATGCACATATATGAAAAATATCAGGGAATATGTTATTAGTTGAAGTGTGTTGCTCAGGGGGAGCACACCGACAGGGAACCCATTTTTCACATGAGTGTTGCCATCAAGGCCAAAGGGGGAGATTGTTGGCAATTGGAACTCATTGGATTCATTTTGTTGCTACTGATGGCAACAAGATCAGATAGAAGGTAACAAGACTTGACAAAAGTCTCAAACCAGCACTAGGAAGCATATACCAGTAGATATCAGCATTGGAAGCATCCAGGACTACGCTGGCACTGGCACCGACACCGACACCGACACCGACATCGACATTGACATCAGTACTTCAAGGAAGTTGACATCAAAAAAGATTTATTTTAGTAAATCATTTTGTAATTATTGTCGAGGCCAACATTGAATATTCTTTGTAAATGCATTGTAAGCCGACATAAGGCATATCATATGTAATAGGTATATAAGTCAGTCTGCTAGGTCAATTTAATTGATGAAGAGATGGTATAGAGATAAACATATAACATAACTATGAGATGTGAAATATATGTATGGAGAGATTTTTTGTATGCAAACATTGTATCATGCAATGATCTATAGATAGATAGGAAAACACTCTTGAAGGAGAAGTAATACCAGTAATAGTTCAAGATTGTGAATTCGTATAGAGAAGAACCATAATTGGAACTCTATCTGGCATAGTAGATGCATTCTTTAGTTCATTTTTAGTAATTTACTTTTGCAGAAAGCTTGTAGTCAATGAGGCTCTTTAGTGATAAGTAGTATTCTCTAGGAAGTATGCCTTCCTACAAGTGTAGGCCCTTGTTTATGTAATATCTTTTCATATGGCTAGTGAACTGATATTGTGGGTCACAAATGCTATCGTGATTTTTCTTCATTGAGGTTTTCCATGTATAAATTATGTGTGTTATGGTGTTTATTTATGTGGATGGTTTATTTTCTTCTTGTTATATGCTTATTTGTTTACTAGTACATACATGCATGGTTTATAAAGTTAAATATTGTTGATTCTAGCATAACACTGATTCACCCCCCCCCCCCCTCTCAGTGTTCGCATATCCCAACATCCAATGGGTTTTCAGTTGAGGAGGACAATAGTATGGGACATGTTAGTGAGAAAGAGGACACATGTTCTATCAGCAGTGAAGATAGACTTGCTAGCTGTAGAGTACCTGAGATATGCACATGGAAAGAGTGATGAACTTATGCACCCTGTTGATTTGGTTTTTGACAATAAGGTTGTCTCTTATGATGCATTAATTAATTCATCTACTACCAATTTCATTCCCATGATGGATCCAACTGACATGCAAGAGGATAAGGAGCTTGAATGCATTGGATTCTTTGATTTCAACTTTGACATGTGTGCTAATAATGAGGATTTACATGTTAATAAAAATTATTTTATCTTTTAGGAGCATGTGTATGGATGCTAATAATGGAACTCTTTGTGAGAATGATGGTGCACATGAGGGGGAAGTGGTTCTTGGTGGCTATGATCAAAGTGGTGATGCACTGGGAGAGTGTGATGATGAATCCAATTTACCAAATAGATGCAAACCCCTAGCCCATTGTGTTGAACCCCAAGATAGTGAATTTATATGTGAGTGGGAAGACAAAATGCATGCATATGAGGGATCATGGAGAAGTGAATGTGATATTCTAGCATGCACCCATGCTGCTAATATGAATGACATCAAATGGGACTCAGAGCCAGAGGCCGAAATTTTTCTTCAGCTTGATGATTTGCAGTTGCATGACAGGATTAGTTGTGATCATTATGTTGGCATATGTGCAAAGTAGTTGACATGATGATATTGTGTTGTCATTGATGTCAATATGTTGAAAGAGAGAACCATTAATATGATGAAGAGTGAATAGGTTTATTGAAGTTAAGCAACTGGCAAAGTGAACTGGTATATAGAATGTTTTCTTTCAAGGTTTAATATGGTATGACTACCGGTTGGTAGTCTCAGCTTTAAGGTTTCCGGTTGAAGTGCTTTGAGATTGTGTGATTCAACCGATGGCATTGTGTAATAAGTTAGCATTGTAATGGAGATTAGATCATGCTACCATATCAGCCTCATGCATGTGAAGGATCCTGCATGAAGGAGATTGATCCTATCTACCTCGGGAATGTGCAAATTCTATGCAAATGGTGGAGAACGCATGATGGGTTATCACCTCCAAGAAGTGGTGAAGAACGAACAATAGAGAATGTCTTGAGATCTGTTCAAGACAGATGTATTCAAATGCAAAGTGCTCAATGGTCAGGATTGAACTGACTAAATTGCTCAACCTAAATGTTTAGGGTTTAGGGTTTATGTTACCGTCCTATCTATTTCCTATAAGGTCGATGTTGTGTTTCATGTTGAAGTTATTGGCAAATATTGTGTGCGTATCTGTGTGCAAAGATACATGATTCTTGCCAAACCAAATAAGAGGGTTGATACATGCAGAGTATCTATGCAGAAGAAAGGAACTAAAGCGGATCTGCAGTGGCATTGAAGTGCTATTACCATATCATTATAATACCTGTTGATCTCTAACCACTTCAACAGTTGGAAAATCCCTTAACAGGGTAGATTTAACCAGTTTGTTGTAAATCCTTTAACAAGGTGACTCAAAGCCACTAGGTTCATGAAATCCTCTAACAAGGTAACCTCTAACAGGGTTTAACCCTTAACCAAGTATTCTAGCCATCCCTTAACCAGGTGATCCCTAATAGGATTGGTTCTTAACAGAACCTATTGTAATAGTCATTAACCGAACAAGGCTCCTAACAGAGTGGACTTCTAAATAGTTCAAAAATAGCTTGTGGGTATTCATCCCCACCATGGTTTTTCCCAGTTGGGTTTCCACATGAAAAATGTGTGTCATGTGTGATGCCCTTCTCATGTGATGCTTTGTTGTTTTCTGTCAAGTGGTGAATCATGTTGATCTAGCATGTTATTATATCTTTGATGATAGATTACCTGTTTGTCCACAAGGATAATGTTGAAATGAGGGTGTAGGTTGTGTGGTAAGATAAGTGTTTCCGGTTTGTATCTTTCACAATCTCATTGTGTTTAATCAGTAGTAATTTGGTTTATGACCGGTGTTAGTGATTGCCAGTCAAGTTCACTACTTATAGTCAAACTGGTTCAGCAAAAGTTTTTATATCTGTACTGATTCACCCCCCCCTTTCAGTACCGGTTTGGTACTCACTATTCATCATTGTATTATCAATTGGTATTAGAGCCTCCTCTAGGTCCTCTATGTTGAAATCTTAACCACTTGAGGGAAAGACCTATTGTAATGTTGAAGAGGGAAGGTCCAAACTTCAATAGAGATAACATTAAAATATGGAAGGACAAAATGAAGATATACATCAGAATCATGGGTGCTCAACATTGGAGCTATGTTGAGAATGTTTATGTTATGCCTACCCGTACTCTCACCGATGACCAAAAGAGAGAGACTTGGGAGAATGGGCAAGTCATGGGAGCCCTAATTAGTAGTTTATTTGACATTGAGTTTATTGATGTCCAGGATAAAGAAAATCCCAAAGAAGTATGGGATACTCTTGAGAATATCTATGGCAGTGATGAGCATGTGAAACAAGTTAAGGAAGAAAGCCTTAGAGGAAAGTTTTAAGACATGCGGATGGTTGAAGGAGAGACCATTCAACAATATGGAATAAGAATCAAAAATATTGTTGGAGATATCAAGAGTGCAGGTGGTAAAATGGAAGATTCCAATTTTGTTAGCAAAGTTTTGAGATCCTTATTACCGATCTATGCAATAAGGGTTGTTGCTATTCAAGAGTTGAGGTCAATAGACAAGACTAAGATATCCCTAGACTCTATCATTAGAAAGTTGAAAGCCTATGAGCTAAATAGTTTTGATGGTAGTGTTCAAAAGACTGAATCAACCTTTAGAGCATATGCTACACCATCTAGAAAAGGAAAAGAAGCTAGTACTAGTGGTGAACAAGGATAGAGTAGAGAAATGGATGATGAGGAGATTTTGATGGAATTTGAAGCTCTCCTTGCCAAGAGACTTCCTAAGTGAACCAGTAAATATAGAGGTAACCTTCGTTTGAAATGCTTCTCTTCTAACTAGATAGGACAAATTGTTGTGAACTGTACTAATTGTGATAGCAAGGACAAACTGAAAAAGTTCAAGAAGTTCAAAGGAGGGAACCAAAGAAACTGTTTTGTAGCAGTTGATGAAGGTGTCACTGATGAGGAATCAGAAGATGAAGAAAATGAGGATATTGTGTTTGTAGCAGTCAAGGAAGATTTGTCAGACAAGAAGGTTCTTGTCTCCTACTTTGATAATTCCAATGAGTGGATTATTGACACTGGCTGTTCTCACCATATGACTCGTGACCGGAGTAAGTTTCTTTCTTTGGAAGAGTATGATGGTGGTGTGGTTCATTTTGGTAATGATGCACCATTTATGGTAAAAGGCAGAGGGTCCATCTCTCTAAATGGAAGAAGTAGTGCTGACAATGTGTATTGGGTAGAAGGTCTAAGGCACAACCTTTTGAGTGTTGCTCAACTAAATAATAATGTACTCACTCTAGAATTCAAAAATGTAGTGTGAAAAGTTAAAGAAAAGAGTGGTCAACTGATGGCTTCTAGTATGCAAACCAAAGGTAACCTATTTCAGCTAAATGCTAATGTCAGTACATGCCTTATGGCTAAGTTTGAAGACATCTGGATATGGCATAGGAGACTCTACCATATAAACTTTGACAATATTGTGAAGGCTAGTAAGATCAAGGAAGTTAGACGATTGCCGGTACTAAGCAAACCGGAAAATCCTTTGTGCAGAGAGTGCCAACTGGAGAAAATGTCTTCCTAAACTTTTAAAGGTAAATCTTTCACTGCAGACAATTTACTTGATCTTGTGCATACTGATTTGTGTTGTCCTATGAAAACTAGGAGTATGCAGGGAGATAGGTATTTTATGATTCTTACAAATGATTGCTCAAGAATGATGTGGGTCACATTCTTGAAGGAAAAGTCTAAAGCCTTTGGAAAGTTCAAAGCTTTCAGAGCACTAGTAGAGAATTGAAGTGGTAGAAGAATCAAATGCCTTAGAACTGATCAAGGAATAGAATTCACTTCCCATGAATTCAACAAATATTGTGAAGAGAATGGCATCAAGTGGCAACTGTCTAGCCCTTGGACTCCATAGTAGAATGGTTTAGTAGAGAGGAACAACTAGACTGTGGTTTAAGCGGCTAGAACTATGTTGATCCAAGGAAAGGTTGCTCACACCTTTTGGAGAGAAGTGTTGACCACTACAGTCTACACAATGAACCGGGTACTCATCAAGAAAGGGAAGGATAAGACTCCTTATGACTACTGGATCAGTAAGACACCAGTGGTAAGCTACTTCAGAATGTTTGGTAGTAAATTTTATATCAAGAGGAGTGAACATCAGAGGAGGTTTGATGCTAAATGCGATGAGGGAATATTCCTAGGGTATTCCACAAACAACAAAGCTCTCAAATGTTTCAACAATAAGACTCAAAGAATTGTTGAAAGCATCAATGTTAGGGTTGATGAAAACTCTAAGAAATCTAAGGAAACTGGCAGAGAGCATGAAGGAGATGAACCGGTAGTAGCCTTCTGGGAACTGGTTGCAAATCAGCCCAGTACCAGTAATTGTGCTCCTACACTGGTGGATGTTGATGTTGATGAAGATGAGGATGAAGAAGAAAAGCAAGAGGAATATGTTAAGAATATACCTAGGTATGTCGAACTCAATCATGATCCAAAGAAGATCATAGGAGCCAAATATGTAGGAATTCTTACAAGAAGAAAGGTTAGAGAAAGCTCATGTATGATCTCTGAGTTTGAGCCTAAATCATTCAAAGAGGCACATAAAGATGAAGACTGGATCAAGGCAATGGAAGAAGAACTTGACCAGATAGAGAAGATTGGTACATGGTCTTTGGTACCCAAATCAGAGCATAAAAATGTCTTGGAATGAAATGGGTCTTCAAAAATAAGCTGAATAAGGATGGCATAGTGGTAAGAAACAAGGCCAAACTAGTGTGTATAGGATATACCCAAGAAGAAGGGGAAGACTATGGAGAAACCTTTGCTCCAATAGCAAGATTGGAAGGAGTTTGTATGCTTCTTGCATATGGAGCTTTTAAAGGATTCAAGGTATAAAAAATGGATGTTAAATTGGCATTCCTGAATGGAATACTTGAAGAGGAGGTATATATAGAGCAACCAGATGGGGTGTAGGCTACATAAAGCCTTGTATGGACTGAAGCAGGCACCTAGAGCATGGTATGAACGCTTGCACTCCCATCTTGTGAAGATTGGATTTGAAATCAGAAGAAGATCAGATTCTAATCTATGAAGTATTTGTTGATGACATAATCTTTGGTGGAGATGACAAGATGAGTCATTACTTTGTAGATGAGATGAAAAAGCATTTGAGATGTCACTCATAGGGGATATTAAGTTCTTCATTGGACTGCAGATTCAGCAAATGAAAGATGGAATCTTTATTACTTAGTTCAAGTATGTCAAAGAGGTGTAGAAGACCTTTGGCATGGAAGACAACAAATCGGTTGGTACACCAATGGTGACCGATTGTAAACTATCAAAAGAGAATGACTCAACATTGGTAAATGAGAAGGAATACCGATCAATGATTGGTAAGTTGCATTATGTATTTCATAGCAGATCGAACATTGCACATGGAGTGGGTATTACTACTCAGTTTCAAAAAAGCCCAAGAGAATCCCACTTGGTAGCAGTCAAGCAGATTCTTAGATATCTGAAGGGAACTATTGACTATGGATTATGGTATCTATACAATGATGATTTCAACCTGAAAGTGTTCACAAATGCTGATTGGGCTGGTAATGTGGATGACTAGAAGAGCACAACCAGTGGTGCATTCTTTCTCGGTGGTAGACTGGTCTCATGGATGAGTAAAAAGAAGAGTTGTATCTCTTAGTCTACATTCGAAGTAGAGTATTTTGCAGCTTTTATGAACTGCACCTAGACTATTTGGATGAAGCATGTATTGAATGGCTTCAAAGTTCTTATATCTAAACCGGTAAGTATATTTTGTGACAATACAACTGCAATTAACATTTTCAAGAATCCAGTTTTACATGCTAGAACCAAGCACTTTGAACTCAAGTATCATTTCTTGAGGGAAAAGGTTTAGAACAAAGAGGTGGTATTGGAACATGTTTCCTGTAAGGAGCAGTTAGCAGACATATTCACCAAGCCTCTCTCGAAGGCTACCTTTACCTATTTGAGAGGTGAATTAGGGGTGCTGCCCCTTCAAGAGGAAAACTAAAGGTTTGTGCTCCACATTAGTCAGATCTTACCTTGCTATATCTTTTCAGGATTGATGTGTTGAAGGATGCTACTCCTGAGGGGGAGCAGCATAGTGGAATAGGGAAGCTCATGCCTCCACTTTGTCATTTTTGTCAAAGGGGGAGAAGATGTGAAGTGGAGAAGATATCTACAATATTAAGGAGAAGATGTGATGCAGAAAGAGAGATATCTTTGTATAATGCCATTAATGCCAAAGGGGGAGATTATTGGCATATGTACAGAGTATGTTGATATGATGATATTGTGTTGTCAATTATGTCAATATGCAAAAAGAGAGAACCGGTAATATGATGAAGAGTGAACGGGTTTATTGAAGTTAAGCAAATAGGAAAGTGAATCGGTATAATTATGTGAATCGATATATGCGCAAAAGGTGAAGTGGTACATTTGTCCAAGTGAACTGGTATATGGAATGTTTTCTATCAAGGTTTAATATGGTATGACTACCGGTTGGTAGTCTTAGCTTCAGGGTTTCCGGTTGAAGCTTCAGGCTTTCCGGTTGAAGTGCTTCAAGCTTGTGTGATTCAACCGATGGCATTGTGTGATAAGTTAGCATTGTAATGGAGATCAGATCATGTTGCCACGTTAGCCTCATGCACATGAAGGATCTTGCATGAAGGAGATTGATCATATCTACCTCAAGAATGTGCGAAGTGTATATAAACGGTGGAGAACGCGTGATGGGTTATCACCTCCAAGAAGAGGTGAAGAACAAATGATGGAGAATGTATTGAGATCTATTCAAGACCATTGTATTCAAATGCAAAGTGTTCGATGGTTAGGATTGCACCAACTGAATTGCTCAGCCTAAATGTTTAGGGTTTAGGGTTTATGTTACCAGCCTATTTGTTTCCTATAAGGTTGATGTTGTGTTTCATGTTGAAGTTGTTGGCAAATATTGTGTGTGTATCTAAGTGCAAAGATACATGATTCTTGTCAGACCAAATAAGAGGGTTGATACTTGCAGAGTATGTATGCAAAAGAAAGGAACTAAAGTGGATATTCATTAGCATTGAAGTGCTATTACCAGATCATTGCAATACCTGTTGATCTCTAACCACTTCAATAGTTGGAAAATCCCTTAATAGGGTAGCTTTAACCAGCTTGCTATAAATCCTTTAACAAGGTGACTCAAGCCATTAGGTTCATGAAATCCTCTAACAAGGTAACCTCTAATAGGATTTAACCCTTAACTGGGTATTCTAGCCATCCCTTTACCAGGTTATCCCTAATAGGATCGGTTCTTAACAAAACCTGTTGTAACAGTCTTTAACTGGACAAGGCTCCTAACAGAGTGGACTTCTAAGGAGTTCAAAAATAGCCTATGGGTATTCATCCCCACCATGGTTTTTCCCAGTTGGGTTTCCATGTGAAAAATATGTGTGTCATGTGTGATGCCCTTCTCATGTGATGCTTTGTTGTTTTCTGTCAAGCAGTGAATCATGTTGATCTAGCATGTTATTATATTTTTGATGATAGATTACTTGTTTGTGCACAAGGATAATGTGGAAATGAGGGTGTAGGTTGTGTGGTAAGATAAGTGTTTTCAGTTTGTATCTTTCACAATCTCATTGTGTTTAACTGGTAGTAATTTGGTTTATGACCGGTGTTAGTGATTGCCAGTCAAGTTCACTACTTACAGTCAAACCCGTTCAGGAAAAGTTTTTATATATGTACTGATTCACCCCCCCCCCTCTAAGTACTGGTTTGGTACTCACTATTCATCATTGTATTATCAATTGGTATCAGAGCCTCCTCTAGGTCCTCTATGTTGAAAGCTTAACCTCTTGAGGGAAAGATCCTATTGTAATTATGAAGAGGAAAGGACCAAAGCTCAATAGAGATAACTTTAAAATATGGAAGGGCAGAATGAAGATATACATCAAAAGCATGGGTGCTCAACATTGGAGCTATGTTGAGAATATTTATGTTACCCCTATGGGTACTCTCACCGATGACCAAAAGAGAGAGACTCGGGAGAATGGGCAAGTCATGGAAGCCCTAATTAGTAGTTTATCTGACATTGAGTTTATTGATATCCAGGATAAAGAAAATCCCAAAGAAGTATGGGATACTCTTGAGAATATCTATGGCGGTGATGAGCATGTGAAACAAGCTAAGCAAGAAAGCCTTAGAGTAAAGTTTGAAGACATGCAGATGATTGAAGGAGAGACCATTCAACAAAATGGAATAAGAATTAAAACTATTGTTGGAGATATCAAGAGTGCAGGTGGTAAAATGGAAGATTCCACTATTGTTAGCAAAGTTTTGAGATCCTTATTATCAGTCTATGCAATAAGGGTTGCTGCTATTCAAGAGTTGAGGTCAATAGACAAGGCTAAGGTATCCTTAGATTCCATCATTGCAAAGTTGACAGCCTATGAGCTAAATAGTTTTGATGGCAGTGTTCAGAAGACTGAATCAGCCTTTAGAGCATTTGTTGCACCATCTAGAAACGGAAAAGAAGCTAGTACTAGTGGTGAACCAAAAAAGAGTAGAGAAATGGATGATGAGGAGATTTTGATGGAATTTGAAGCTCTCCTTGCTAAGAGACTCCTAAGGGAAGCGGTAAATAGAGAGGTAATCTTCCTTTGAAATGCTTCTCTTGTAACCAGATAGGACACATTGTTGTAAACTATCGTAATGGTGATAGCAAGGACAAATCAAAAAAGTTCAAGAAATTCAAAGGAGGGAACCAGGGAAACCATTTTGTAGAAGTTGATGAAGGTGTCACTGATGAGGAATCAAAAGATGAAGAAAATGAGGATATTATGTTTGTAGTAGTCAAGGAAGGCGTGTTAGACAAGAAGGCTCTTGTCTCCTACTTTGATAATTCCAATGATTGGATTATTGACAGTGGCTGTTCTAACCATATGACTGATGACCGGAGTAAGTTTCTTTCTCTGGAAGAGTATGATGGTGGTGTGGTTCATTTTGGTAATGATGCACCATTTATGGTAAAAGGCAGAGGGTCCGTCTCTCGGGATGGAAGAAGCAGTGCTGACAATATGTATTGGGTAGAAGGTCTAAGGCACAACCTTTTGAGTGTTGCTCAACTGAATAATAATGGACTCACTCTAGAATTCAAAAATGGAGTGTGCAAAATCAAAGGAAAGAGTAGGGAACTAATGGCTTCCGGCATGCAGACCAAAGGGAACCTATTTCAGCTAAATGCTAATGTCAGTACATGCCTTATGGCTAGGTTTGAAGACAATTGGATATGGCATAGGAGACTCTACCATATAAACTTTGACAATATTATGAAGGCTAGTAAGATCAAGGTAGTTAGATGATTATCGGTGTTGAGCAAACTAAAAAATCCTTTGTGCAGAAAGTGTCAACTGGGGAAAATTTCTTCTTCAACTTTTAAAGGTAAATCTTTCACTGCAGACAATTTACTTGATCTTGTGCATACTGATTTGTGTTGTCCTATGAAAACTAGGAGTGTGCAGGGAGATAGGTATTTTATGATTCTTACAGATGATTGCTCAAGAATGATGTGGGTCACATTCATGAAGGACAAGTCCGAAGCCTTTGGAATGTTCAAAGCTTTCAGAGCAATAATAGAGAAGGAAAGTGGTAGAAGAATCAAATGCCTTAGAACTAATCAAGGAGGAGAATTCACTTCCGATGAATTCAACAAATATTGTGAAGAGAATGACATCAAGAGGCAACTGTCTACCTCCCGGACTCCAAAATAGAATGGCTTAGCAAAGAGGAACAACTAGATTGTGGTTGAAGCGGCTAGAACTATGTTGATACAAGGGAAGGTTGCTCACACCTTTTGGAGAGAAGCGGTGAGAACTGCAGTCTACACAATGGACTTGGTACTCATCAAGAAAGGAAAGGATAAGACTCCTTATGACTACTAGACCGGTAAGACACCAGTGGTAAGCTACTTCATAATGTTTGTTAGTAAATGTTATATCAAGAGGAGTGAACATCAGAGCAAGTTTGATGCTAAATGCGATGAGGGAATATTCCTAGGGTATTCCACAAAGAGCAAAGCTCTCAAATGTTTCAACAATAGGACTCAGAGAACTGTTGAAAGCATCAATGTTAGAGTTGATGAAAACTCTGAGAAACCTGAGGAAACTGACAAAGAGAATGTAGGAGATGAATCAGTAGTAACCTTCTGGGAACTGGTTGCAAATCAGCCCAGTACCAGTAATTGTGCTCCTACACCGGTGGATGCTGATGCTGATGAAAATAAGGATGAAGAAGAAAAGAAAAAGGAATTTGTTAAGAATATACCTAGGTATGTCAAACTCAATCATGATCCAAAGTAGATCATAAGAGACAAAGATGTAGGGATTCTTACAAGAAGAAAGGTTAGAGAAAGCCCATGTATGATCTTTGAATTTGAGCCTAAATCATTCAAAGAGGCACATAAAGGTGAAGACTAGATCAAGGCAATGGAAGAACTTGACCAGATAGAGAAGAATGGTACATGGTCTTTGGTACCTAGACCGAAGCATAAAAAAGTCATTGGAACCAAATGGGTCTTCAGAAATAAGCTAAATGAGGATGGCACAGTGGTAAGGAACAAGGCCAGACAAGTGTGTAAAGGATATGCCCAAGAAGAAGGGGAATACTATGGAGAAACCTTTGCTCCAATAGCAAGATTGGATGGAGTTCATATGCTTCTTGCATATACAACTTTTAAAGGATTCAAGGTATACCAAATGGATGTAAAATCAGCATTCCTGAATTGAATACTTGAAGAGGAGGTATATATAGAGAAACCAAATGGGTTTTCCCTATCAGAAAATAGTGACATGGTGTGTAGGCTACATAAAGCCTTGTATGGACTGAAGCAGGCACCTAGAGCATGGTATGAACGCTTCCACTCCCATCTTGTGAAGATTGGATTTGAAAGAACAAGTGAAGATAGCAATATCTACTTGAAATTAGAAGACGATTAGATTCTAATCTGTGAAGTATTTGTTGATGACATAATCTTTGGTGGAGATGACAAGATGAGTCATGACTTTGCAGATGAGATGAAAAAAGCACTTGAGATGTCACTCATAGGGGAGATTAAGTTCTTGATTGGACTGCAGATTCAGTAAATGAAATATGGAATCTTTATTACTCAGTCCAAGTATGTCAAAGAGGTGTTGAAGACCTTTGGCATGGAAGACAAAAAATTGGTTGGTACACCAATGGTGACCAGTTGTAAACTATCAAAAGAGGATCACTCAACATTGGTAAATGGGAAGGAATATCGATCAATGATTAGTAAGTTGCATTATGTAGTGCATAGCAGACCAGACATTGCACATGCAGTGGGTATTACCGCTTGGTTTCAGAAAAGCCCAAGACAATCCCACTTGGTAGCAGTGAAGCGGATTCTTAGATATCTTAAGGGAACTATTGACTATGGATTATGGTATCCATACAATGATGATTTCAACCTAGAAGTGTTCAGAGATGCTGATTGGGCTGGTAATGTGGATGACTAGAAGAGAACAACTGGTGGTGCATTCTTTTTTGGTGGTAGACTGGTCTCATGGATGAGTAAAAAGTAGAGTTGTATCTCTCAGTCTATAGTAGAAGCAGAGTATGTTGCAGCTTTTATGAACTACACCCAGACTATTTGGATGAAGCATGTATTGAATGGCTTCAAAGTTCCTGTATCAGAACCAGTAAGAATATTTTGTGACAATACAAGTGCAATTAACATTTCCAATAATCTAGTTTTACATGCTAGAACTAGGCACTTTGAACTCAAGTATCATTTCTTGAGGGAAAAGGTTTAGAACAAAGAGGTGGTGTTGGAACATGTTTCTAGTAAGGATTAGTTAGTAGACATATTCACCAAGCCTCTCCCAAAGGCTACCTATACCTATCTGAGAGGTGAATTAGGGGTGCTACCCCTTCAAGAGGCAAACTAAAGGTTTGTGCTCCACATCAGTCAGATCTTACCTTGCTATATCTTTTTAGGATTGATGTGTTGAAGGATGCTATTCCTTAGGGGGAGTAGCATAGTGGAATAGGGAAGCTCGTGCCTCCACTTTGGCATTGTTGTCAAAGGTGGAGAAGATATCTGTAGTATTTGGGAGAAGATGTGATGCAGAAAGAGAGATATCTTTGTATATTTCCATCAATGCCAAAGGGGGAGATTATTGGCATATGTGCAAAGTATGTTGACATGATGATATTGTGTTGTCATTGATGTCAATATGCTGAAAGAGAGAACTGGTAATATGATGAAGAGTGAACAGGTTTATTGAAGTTAAGCAACTGGCAAACTGAACCAGTATAATGATGAGAACTGGTATATGTGAAAAAGGTAAAGCAGTACATTTGTCCAAGTGAACCAGTATATGGAATGTTTTCTTTCAAGGTTTAATATGGTATGACTACTAGTTGGTAGTCTCGGCTTCAGGGTTTCCGGTTGAAGTGCTTCGAGCTTGTGTACTTCAACTGATGGCATTGTGTGATAAGTTAGCATTATAATGGAGATCAGATCATCCTACCATGTCAACCTCGTGCATGTGAAGGATCATGCATGAAGGAGTTTGATCCTATTTACCTTGGGAATATGCGAAGTCTATGAAAACAGTGGAGAACGTGTGATGGGTTATCACCTCCAAGAAGCGGTGAAGAACGAATGATTGAGAATGTCTTGAGATATGTTCAAGACCATTGTATTCAAATGAAAATGTTCGATGGTCCGGATTGAACTGACTGAATTGCTCAACCTAAAAGTTTAGGGTTTAGGGTTTATGTTATTGACCTATCTGTTTCCTATAAGGTTGATATTGTGTTTCATGTTGAAGTTGTTGACAAATATTGTGTGTGTATCTAAGTGCAAAGATGTGTGATTCTTACCAGACCAAATAAGAGGGTTGATAACTGTAGAGTGTGTATGCAGAAGAAAGGAACTAAAGCAGGTATTCATTGGCATTGAAGTGCTATTACTAGACCATTGTAATACCTGTTGATCTCTAACCACTTCAATAGTTGGAAAATCCCTTAATTGAGTAGCTTTAACTAGCTTGCTGTAAATCCTTTAATAGGGTGGCTCAAAGCCATTGGGCTCATGAAATCCTCTAACACGGTAACCTCTAATAGGATTTAACCCTTAACTGGGTATTCTAGCCATCCCTTAACTAGGTCATCCCTAACAGGATCGGTTCTTAACAAAACCTGTTGTAATAGTCTTTAACCAGACAAGGCTCCTAATAGAGCAAACTTCTAAAGAGTTCAAAAATAGCTTGTGGGTATTCATCCCCACCGTGGTTTTTCCCAGTTGGGTTTCCATGTGAAAAATATGTGTGTCATGTGTGATGCCCTTCTCATGTGATGCTTTGTTGTTTTCTATCAAGCGGTAATCATGTTGATCTAGCATGCTATTATATTTTTTATGATAGATTACCTGTTTGTGCACAAGGATAATGTGGAAATGAGTGTGTAGGTTGTGTGGTAAGATAAGTATTTTTGGTTTGTATCTTTCACAATCTCATTATGTTTAACCGGTAGTAATTTGGTTTATGACCGGTGTTAGTGATTGCCAGTCAAGTTCACTACTTACAGCCAAACCAGTTCAGGAAAAGTTTTTATATCTGTACTGATTCACCCCCCCTCTCAGTACTGGTTTGGTACTCACTGTTCATCATTGTATTATCAATTGGTATCAGAGCCTCCTCCAGGTCCTCAGTGTTGAAAGCTTAACCGCTTAAGGGAAAGCTCCTATTATAATGATGAAGAGGGAAGGTCAAAAGTTCAATAGAGATAACTTTAAAATATGGAAGGACAGAATGAACATATACATCAGAATCTTTATGTTATCCCTATCGGTACTCTCACCGATGACCAAAAGAGAGAGACTTAGGAGAATGGGCAAGTCATGGAAGCCCTAATTAGTAGTTTATTTGACATTGAGTTTATTGATGTCCAGGATAAAGAAAATCCTAAAGAAGTATACGATACCCTTGAGAATATCTATGGCGGTGATGAGCATGTGAAACAAGCTAAGGAAGAAAGACTTAGAGGAAAGTTTGAAGACATGTGGATGGTTGAAGGAGAGACCATTCAACAATATGGAATAAGAATCAAAACTGTAGTTGGAGATATCAAGAGTGCTGGTGGTAAAATGGAAGATTTGACTATTGTTAGTGAAGTTTTGAGATCCTTATTACCGGTCTATGCAATAAGGGTTGCTGCTATTCAAGAGTTGAGATCAATAGACAAGACTAAGATATCCCTAGACTCCATCATTGCAAAGTTGACAGCCTATGAGCTAAATAGTTTTGATGGCAGTGTTTAGAAGACTGAATCAACCTTTAGAGCATCTACTGCACCATCTAGAAAAGGAAAAGAAGCTAGTACCAGTGGTGAACCAAGACAGAGCAGAGAAATGGATGATGAGGAGATTTTTATGGAATTTGAAGCTCTCCTTGCCAAGAGACTTCCTAAGGGAACCGGTAAATAAAAAGGTAAGCTTCATTTGAAATGCTTCTCTTGTAACCAGATAGGACAAATTGCTGTGAACTATCCTAATGGTGATAGCAAGGAAAAACTGGAAAAGTTCAAGAAGTTCAAAGGAGGGAACCAAAGATAATGTTTTGTAGCAGTTGATGAAGGTGTCACTGATGAGGAATCAAAAGATGAAGAAAATGAGGATATTGTGTTTGTAGCAATCAAGGAAGATGTGTCAGACAAGAAGGCTCTTGTCTCCTGCTTTGATAATTCCAATGAGTGGATTATTAATAGTGGTTGTTCTCACCATATGACTGGTGACTGGAGTAAGTTTCTTTCTCTGGAAGAGTATGATGGTGGTGTGGTTCTTTTGGTAATGATGTATCATGTATGGTAAAAGGCAGAGGGTCCATCTCTCTTAATGGAAGAAGTAGTGCTGACAATGTGTATTGGGTAGAAGGTCTAAGGCACAACCTTTTGAGTGTTTCTCAACTGAATAATAATGGAATCACTCTGGAATTGAAAAATGGAGTGTGCAAAATCAAAGGAAAGAGTGGTGAACTGATGGTGTCCGGCATGCAGACCAAAGGTAACCTATTTCAGCTAAATGCTAATGTCAGTACATGTCTTATGGCTAAGTTTGAAGATAGTTAGATATGGCATAGGAGACTCTACCATCTAAACTTTGACAATATTGTGAAGCTGAGTAAGATCAAGGCAGTTAGAGGATTACTAGTGTTGAGCAAACCAAAAAATCCTTTGTGCAGAGAGTGTCAACTGGGGAAAATGTCTTCCTCAACTTTTAAAGGTAAATCTTTCACTATAGACAATTTACTTGATCTTGTGCATACTGATTTGTGTTGTCCTATGAAAACTAGGAGTGTGCAGGGAGATAGGTATTTTATGATTCTTATAGATGATTGCTCAAGAATGATGTGGGTCACATTCGTGAAGGACAAGTCCGAAGCCTTTGGAAAGTTCAAAGCTTTCAGAGCACTAGTAGAGAAGGAAAGTGGTAGAAGAATCAAATGCCTTAGAACTGATCAAGGAGGAGAATTCACTTCCGATGAATTCAACAAATATTGTGAAGAGAATGACATCAAGAGGCAACTGTCTACCTCCCAGACTCCAAAATAGAATGGCTTAGTAGAGAGGAACAACCAAACTATGGTTGAAGCAGCTACAACTATGTTGATCCAAGGAAAGGTTGCTCACACCTTCTGGAGAGAAGCGGTGAGCACTGTAGTCTACACAAAGAACCTGGTACTCATCAAGAAAGGAAAGGATAAGACTCCTTATGAGTACTAGACCTGTAAGACACCAGTGGTAAGCTACTTCAGAATGTTTGGTAGTAAATGTTATATCAAGAGGAGTGAACATCAAAGCAAGTTTGATGCTAAATGTGATGAGGGAATATTCCTAGGTCCACAAAGAGCAAAGCTCTCAACTATTTCAACAATAGGAGTCAGAGAATTGTTGAAAGCATCAATGTTAGGGTTGATGAAAACTCTAAGAAAACTAAGAAAACTGGCAGTGAGCATGTAGGAGATGAACCAGTAGTAACCTTTTGGGAACCGATTGCAAATCATACCAGTACCAACAATTATTCTGTAGTGTCCACCCTTGATTTGACTTATTTTTACTAGAGTTGACAATTATATTTCACTTGATAGACTTATCTAGACTATATTTTGATGATTTGGATGATGATTACTCATGTGCTTCAGTGACTTATGATTGGTGTTAGATACTATTGGACATGCTATTTTGATGATCTATATGGATGTTGGTACTATCATGATTGATCATGTGATTTGGTGATATATGTACTCAATGGATTTTATATGCTCACTATGTGATGGATTATTGATAGATTAGATTTATCATGGTTTTGATGATGATTACGATTATACTAACCCTACTTTATGTTTACATATGATGAGATGTTTATGAGATGTGTTTCACTATTGTTTGACTGTCTTCGTGATAGAGATGATTCCACATCACTCATTGCGAGTGGGATGTGTCATCCCGATTCTCTATCACTTTCTTGTTCTATTTATGTATATGTATATGTGGTATTGTTGTTTTGTGGTTGCAGGATTTTGCAGGTACCAGACATCGACTCCACCTGACTTCATAGGTCTGAGCGTGTCTTAGTTCCAATGGCTTATGTGGTTCGGAGATGGCATGAGATTCCCTTCACATACCCTAGGTCTAAGTTATTCACCATGTTTAGTCAGCATCTTGGCATAATTTGCCATGTCAGTTAGTAAACTTGGTCCTTTGGTATTGTGAGTCCAGTTTATGTCAGTTGATTTACTTGATGATGTTAGAGTAATTATGTGTAGTTTTCTATTTGAAAATGTTTATTTTAATTTATTTAATTTATAAGTTTTCAATATTTAATTATTTGATATTTATATTTATTTGATAATTAACATTTATAATTTTATGATTATTTTAATATTTGATAAGCTTTATTGTTGTTTAATATTTATTTAATATTTGCGACTAATCTTTAATGGTATTTGACTATTTAATTATTTATTTTACTTTCTATGGTTTAACATTTATTTGATATCTTTTATCTATTTGGTTCTTTAATTTATTTTATTAGCTTTTGATTTAATTGATTTTAATTCCCTTTTGGATTAGATTTATTTTCATCTTATATTTACTTAATAGTTTGACTTTTTATTTCTAAGTGAGGTGTATGAGCACAATAAATTAAATAAAGAAATAGTTGAATAAGTATATTTTATTTACTTTACCTACCCTTCACTCTCATTGGTTAAATTCAAAATGGGTGAATAAATTATATTATATGGTGGGTTGGTAAAATATACTCCAAAATGGAATATTTTGATTGGCTGAAATTGAGGCTAGGGTTTTTGGATTATTGTTGCTTTTAATTTTCATTTGCGTGAAGTTTTTCGATTGGATTTTTGCTATTCTCTGGAAATTTCTCCATCAAGTTTTCTTCCTTGGTTTTGGATTGTTGCACTTTTGGGTTTTGGCTGGAGCTTGATTGGATTTTGGTTTGGCTTGTGGGAGCTCTTCTTCAACTACAAACCATCACACAAGTTGCAGGTTGGAGGCTTCTCCATTGGTTTCTTGTTTTGCTTTTAAATTTTGAAACTTGTATGCTTCGTGTTTGATTTGATTAAAAATAATAATAATAATAATTTGGCTTATACATTCTCTTTAATCTTCCTAGATTTGGAATGGGTAGCCATGGGATTTTAGATTCTTTACTTGGTTTATAGTTCTGGAAACATTGCCCGTGAATGTTCAAAATGAGGAATATCTTGCAGATTTTGTATATGTCTTGTGTGAATTATTTTAATGAGATCTCTATTGTATATTAAGGATATTTTAACCTGGTAGATGAGTTCTTATGGAGATTGTAAATCTGGGAAAGAGGAGAGTCTTTGTGAGCTCCCATTCTGGCTCTGCCATAGAGGAGACTCACATGACTTTTTCCCCTTATTATTTTTTTTTTACACATCCCTTTGTGTATGGATGTTATTGGTTATGTGGAATGTCTTTTTAAATGTAATTGAGTCATATATTATTCTTTCTATATTTTAGATTCAAGGTTGTAGAATTTCCTCAGTTTTTTACAGTGCTGGAGATGTTCTTCCTCCAAAAAGTCTCCATTATGTTTTCAATTGGAGTTCCTTGGGTGAATTCTATGATTTTATTTTGTTCACACATTCTTATAGTTTATTTCGTGCCAATTCCAACGAGTATAAATACGTCATATTTGTCTTTTTATATTTCAAGCAGTTTTGAATTCACAGTTAAGTAGTTTTCTGCCAAAATTTACTTTTTTTTATGCGCTAAAATATCAGTCATATGTGCCATTATGTGTATTTTTAAGGTTTTGTCCAGTTTGAAGTCTATTTGAGGTTAGTTGGATTTGGTGTTATACCAGAGGCTTTTTGAGGGCATTTATGATGTTGTCTAAAATTATTTATGATTGGTGATGTCTTCGTATTATTTATTTATTTTTGTTTTGTATGCATTTTACTCCATTTGAGTTGTTTGTACTTCCTCTCTTGTTGATGCACCAAGAGAGAGATTGAGATTCTTGTGATTATGTGCCAGCAAATGGATAGGCCTTGCTGAGATTATGTGATGATTCATTTCAAATTTGATGGCATTTCTTATGGCCTTGATATGTTTATTTGGCCAAGAGGCTCATTGATTTTTGGTTCTCATGATGTTAACTTTCTCATGTTTCATGATTATGAGATGATATTATTGTTTGCATATGGATTATTTGTGATTTCAGATTTGTGTATATTCTCAGATCTAATTGTGATTCTAGAGCCTCTTGTGTTTTTATGTTTGAGACCATGTTAGGGGGGAGCGGGCTTCCTTGTGATGACCGGGGTCATGAGAGATAGACTTGCATGAGGTTCCTTGTAAGGATGCATGAAGTCTAGACCACCAGGGCACATTGGAGGATTTGTGATTTTTAAATAAGTGATAACCTAATAATTGATGGGTTGGGTAGTTAGATTAATTAATAAGATGATAAATTGATTGTGCCTCATGACTTAATCCTAGGGAGGATGTTTTAGGATAAGCACGAGAAGGCTGTGAAGACAGTAAGCTAATCTCCCTTAGTCTCTCATAGGTTGATATGGCTCCACATGTCCATTGAGCTAGCACCTTGTGTTATTATGTTATTGTGTTATGAGGATGGCATGTGATGACACTCCACTCCTACATGTGTTTCCCCTTATTGATTTAAGGTTATTCTTATTGGATGCACTTATGTCTTGATGATTTTTATGCCTCTGGGAGTTCATTCTTGTTATATTGTGTAAGTTCTTGCTTGAGAGTCTTTGTGTGGTTAGTCTCCCTAGTTTTAGGTGCCAGCTTAGGTTTAGAGTGTGTGTTGGGACCTTGTGTCATCTCCTAGCATGGGGGGTGGTTCCTTTGGTTCCACATGGTAGAGAGGTTGGTGCTTTTTAGCCATTGGGATGTTCTTTTGGATTCTACCTGCGTGGACATGGATTCTTCTTCATGATGTACTATGGATGTACCTTATAGCAGATTTATGTAATGGATAAGATAAAATGTATGTAATGTAACACTTTTTGTATATCATAGATAGAATCTTGTAGTAGAAAGAGCTATGCTCATGATGTATTTAATGTACTTATATTTGTAGATGAATTGTAGTTGGAAATTGGAATTAAGGCCTATTTGTATTGTACTATTGTAGAGAGGTGATCTTATGAGTCATGGAAATGAATGGATTATAGTTGGAATAGAATGGAATTGCATTATGGATCAATTGTATTATCTCATGGGATGATTAGAGGCTAGTTAGAATGTTAAATAATCTTGAAAGAGGAATGTTCATGGAGTAATAAAAGAATATGTTATAGGATGTTAAATGGATTTAGTAAACATGAATGATTCATATAGATGCATTGGTAGAAAGAAAATTATGCATATCATGGTAAGTAAGTAATGTTGTAGGTTGCATATCTCATGAGTAGATAATTATATTATGATGCAATAATGAAGGTGAAATATATCTTTCATGTGTGTAGTATGTTATTGTGGAAATGAATTTAAGTAATGATGCTAAAGTACCCTAGGGAAAGATTAATGATGTTGTGATATTTCCACGTGTGTTAATTCATGAAATGAGTAATGATATATGTTCATATTGGTTAATTGATGAATGAATGTAAATAGATGGAGATGTTATGCATTGCATTAATTGTTATTAGATGTTAATTAAAAAAAAAATGTATCTCCATTTGTATATTATTGTTTAGTTTCTTTAGGGTATTTTGGTGGGCATTTCAACTTGGTATCAGAGCCCATGTTCAACACTAGGTACTCTGGTTTTGTTTGAGCCCATTGTGCATTTCAGCATTTTGCATGGGGTAGCCCAGTGGTTTTATCCCTGCTATTTATTTTCTTGTTATAGTTTTCTTAGATGTTTAGCTTATAGTCTCCTTTGCATTTTTCTTAGATAAGATGCCTATTAGGGGTAGAGATCATCGTCATGCCAGTCGTAGGGGTACTCATAGGAACCCTCACCCCAAGGTTTCTGAAGAGTCACACCATGAGGAACAGGAGCAAGAGCAGCCTAGAGATGATCCGATCCCACAGTTGGTGAATGTGCTTCAGGAGCTTCTTGGTTTCCTAGGACTGAGACAGGAGGAGAACCAGCAGGAGGGATCTCATCATTTAGAGCATCGAGAGAGAGAGCGTTCATGTTCTCCTAGGAGGAGAATTGAGGTGGATCAAGAGGCACTTGTAGCTAGTCACATCAGGGATCTGAATAGGACTCATCCTCCTACATTTGATGGCTTAGGTAGTGGCATGGAGGCAGAGACTTGGTTATTGGACTTAGGTAGGTGTTTTGCTATGCACCAGTGTAGCAGTAACACCAAGGCAAGATGTGCGATTTTGCATCTTCACAATTTTGCGATGACATGGTGTCACATGGAGGAACAAAAGTTGCATTTGGACACAGGAACGATATCATGGGAGTTATTCTTGGAGCGGTTTTGTGCTAGATTTCTTTCAGATCATTGGAGACAGAGGAAGGCCGATGAGTTCCATGATTTGAGACAATAGAGGATGACTGTGGAGTAGTATGAGCGCAGATTCTTTGAGCTTAGATAGTATGCTAGATATGTAGATGATGAGCCGATGTTGATCCAACACTTTGTTAGAGGTCTGAATGATCGTATTGGTGGAGAGGTTTGGATGCATGAACCTAAGACCTTAGAGGCAGCGGTGGAGAAGGCAAGACTAGCAGAGGAGAATCTTTCATTAGCATCAAGAGGAGCAACTGGAGGACAAACAGTTAGTGCACCTATTATAGGATCTACGATGAGAGGACCACAGCAACAGTCTATAGGATACGCTAGGAGCCATCTTTCTTCTTTTTGTAGTGGTCAGCAGTTTAAGAAGAGGTTTTCTCAGGGACAGAGCTTTGCTCGAGGTGCCAGATTTTAGGTTGATAGGAGTCACAATCATCAGCGTCATAGGAGACCTACTCCTTCCTAGCCAGTGCAGAGTTCACAGCTAGCTTCTAGTAGAGGCAGTGTTCAGCAATCAAGTATAGCACCAGGTAGTAGAGTGTTTGTCAGGAGAGATTGCTTCACATGTGGACAACCAGGTCACATTGTTGTTCATTGTCCTCAGCGTACTTCTCAAATGTCAAGGCAGCAAAAGCCCGCTACTTCTGAGCCTACAGTTGGAGATGTAGGCAGGTCTCATCACATTTTTGTGGTCGTTGATAACCGTCAGGCTGAGCATCAGGCCACTGTTGTAGAGACATTAGGTGTGATAGGTGGTATCTCTTGTTCCATGTTATTTGATTCTGGAGCATCAGACTCTTTTATTTCTCCTTTTCTAGTAGAGTGATGCGAGCTTGCTATGGCAAAGAAGGACGATAGGTGGCAAGTAGAGTTAGCTACTGGGTCCAAAGTGGTAGTGGATTCCCTTATGCTCAAATGTTCTTTAGTTTTAGGAGATTGCCAGACTTTTGTGGATCTTCGTGTTATGTATTTGGGATCTTATGATGTGGTTCTTGGAATGGATTGGCTTGGATCTCACCAAGTGTAGATAGATTGTAGAGGTAAGAGAGTGCAGTGGAAGGATGGTAGTGGGAAGAGTGTGGAGATTGTAGGTATTCAGAGACCTATCTCTCTTCGCATGATTTCTGCTATGCAGATGAAGAGGTGTGTGTGTAAGGGTTGCTATTTGTTTGTGGTTAGAGTGAAGGATGTGGATGGGGAAGTTAGCTCAAGGGATTTATTGCAGCAACATCCCATTCTTTAAGAGTTTGTAGATGTTTTTCCTAGTGAGATTCCAGGTATGCCCCCTCGGTGAGATATAGATTTCAGGATTGATTTGGTGCCAGGAGCTGAGCCTATTTCTAAAGCTCCCTATCGGATGACCACGCAGGAGTTGGATGAGTTGAGAGTTCAGTTAGAGGAGTTGTTGGAGAAGGGATTTATTCATCCTAGTGTGTCCCCTTGGGGTGTACCTGTGCTATTTGTGAAGAAGAAGGATGGATCTCTTCGATTATGCATTGATTACAGACAGCTTAATAAGATGATAGTGAAGAACCGATATCCCTTACCTCGGATAGATGATTTATTTGACCAAATTAAGGATGCCAAAATATTCTCTAAGATTGACCTTAAGTCTGGGTATCACCAGTTGAGGATTTAGGAGGTAGACATTCATCACACATCTTTTCGTACTAGATATGGTCATTATGAGTTCACAGTGGTACCTTTTGGTCTCACGAATGCACCTTCGGTTTTCATGAGCTTGATGAATGGTGTATTCAGGTTGTATTTGGACAGATTTGTATTAGTATTTCTGGATGATATTTTGATTTACTTGAGATTGGTTGAGGAGCATGAGGATCATGTGAGGCAAGTTTTGTAGTGTCTTAAGGAGAATCAACTATATGCCAATTTGGCAAAGTGTGATTTCTTCCAGACAGAGGTGAGGTATCTTGGTCATGTGATTTCTGGAGAGGGTACTACAGTTGATCCATTGAAGATTTAGGCAATTGTTGATTGGCCAACACCCACTAATGTGGGAGAGGTGCGTAGTTTCATGGGTTTAGCAGGATATTATCACAGATATATTTAGGATTTCTCCAAGATAGCTCATCCTATCACTTCTCTTCAGAGAAAAGGGAAGAAGTTTGTTTGGACAAAGCAGTGTGAGAAAGCATTTCAGATCCTTAAGGAGCATTTGACCAGTGCACCTATTTTAGCAGTACCAGATCATTTGGGAAATTTTGTGGTGTGCACAGATGCTTCTTTGGAGGGTGTAGGAGCAGTATTGATGCCAGATGGTTGTGTGATTGCATATGAGTCACATAAACTTAAGAATCATGAGCAGAACTATCCCACCCATGATCTTGAGTTAGCAGCAGTGGTTCATGCTTTGGTTAGGTGGAGGCACTTCCTTCTTGGACATAGATTTGAATTGCATAGTGATCATTGCAGTTTGTAGTGTATCTTCACATAGCCGAATTTGAGTGCTAGATAGAGGCATTGGATGGAGTTCTTATGTGAGTATGACTTTGAGGTGAGATATATTCAGGGTAAGGAGAATGTGGTAGCAGATGCATTGAGTCGCAGGAGGTATGAGATATCAGCAATGTCTCTTAGTGTGGATTTGAGGAGCTATATTCTTAGTGCCCTTTCTTCGGATGTATGGTATCAAGAGATTATTGCAGAGGTTGCCATAGGTAGAGCTCTTGAGGGCAGATATGTTGGTTACTCAGTAGAATCAGATGGACTTCTTAGGCATTTGGGATGCATTTATGTTCCACCATTAGATGGTCTTCAAGTTTTGATCATGTCGGAGGCACATCGTGCACCTTACTCAGCACATCCAGGTGTCAAGAAGATGCATGCGGATCTAAAATAGATATATCATTGGTCTGGTATGAGGAGAGATATTGCAGATTTTGTGGCATGTTGCCTAGAGTGTCAGCGAGTGAAGGCAGAGCATCAGCATCCCGCAAGATTATTACAGTCACATTTGGGTCAAGGATGGAAATGGGATATTATATCTATGGATTTTATAGTTGGATTGCCCATGTCTTCACGTCATCATGATGCTATTATGGTCACTATAGATAGATTGACCAAAGTAGCACACTTTTCTCCGATCAAGTCTTCATATATAGCAGCGACAGTAGCTCGAGTTTTCTTGGAAGGAGTTGTGAGGTTGCATGGTATTCCTCGACGGATCATATCCGATCGTGATCCAGTGTTCACATCAGCATTTTGGACAGCTCTTCAGCATGATTTGGGTACGCAATTGAACTTTAGTTCAACTTATCACCCCGAGACAGATGGGCAGACAAAGAGGGTGAACCAGGTATTGGAGGATATGTTGAGGATGTATGTAATGGATCAGCAGTCTCATTGGGAGGAATACCTCTATTTGGTTGAGTTTGCATACAATAATGGTTACCATAGCTCTATAGGTATGTCTCCTTATCAGGCGTTATATGGTAGACCATGTCGCACGCCCTTGAGTTGGGATCATTTAGAGGATAGAGTGCATATTGGATCAAAGATGTTGCAGGATATGGAGGATCAAGTGGCTTGCATCAGAGAGCATTTATTGGCTACTCAGGATAGACAGAAGAAATATGCAGATGCTCATCGAGTGGAAAGGCAGTTCTCTATTGGTGACAGGGTATTTTTGAGAGTTCACCCATGAAAGAGTCCGATCCATTATGGGAAAGGCTCTAAGTTGGCACCTCAGTTTGTTGGACCTTTCGAGATTCTGGAGCGGATTGGTCCTGTGGCTTATCGCCTTGCCTTGCCACCTAGCTTGTCCTGCATCCATGATGTCTTTCATGTTTTAGTTTTGAGGTTATATCATCCTGATATTTCACATGTGTTGGATTGGAATGCTTTGCAGGTCGAGGACGAGTAGCTTTCCATGGAGCCCGTGCACATTCTTCAGCACAGAGAGATGTCACTCAGAGGCCAGAGCGTAGAGCAGGTAAGGGTCCAGTGAGATCCGATTGATGATTCTTCAGCTACATGGGAGGATGCAGTGCGAATGAGAGAGCTATATCCCTATTTGTTCTCAGGCTTCCAGGAGTAATCCTAGGCAAAGGGGGGGAGGATGTAGTGTCCACCCTTGATTCAACTTATTTTGACTAGAGTTGACTTTTATATTTCACTTGATAGACTTATCTAGACTATATTTTGATGATTTGGATGATGATTATTCATGTGCTTCAGTGACTTATGATTGATGTTAGATACTATTGGACATATGCTATTTTGATGATCTATATGGATGTTGGTACTATCATGATTGATCATGTGATTTGATGATATATGTACTCAATGGATTTTATATGCTCACTATGTGATGGATTATTGATAGATTAGATTTATCATGGTTTTGATGATGATTACGATTATACTAACCCTACTTTATGTTTACATATGATGAGATGTGTTTGACTATTGTTTGACTGTCTTCATGAGAGAGACGATTCCACATCACTCATTGTGAGCGGGATGTGTCGTCACGATTCTCTATCACTTGCTTGTTCTATTTATGTATATGTATATGTGGTATTGTTGTTTTTTGGTTGCAGGATTTTGGAGATACCAGACATCGACTCCACCTGGCTTCACAGGTCTGAGCGTGTCTTAGTTCCAATGGCTTATGTGGTTCGGAGATGGCATGAGATTCCCTTCACATACTCTAGGTCTAAGTTATTCACCATGTTTAGTCAGCATCTTGGCATAATTTGCCATGTCAGTTAGTAAACTTGGTCCTTTGGTATTGTGAGTCCAGTTTATGCCGGTTGATTTACTTGATGATGTCAGAGTAATTATGTGTAGTTTTCTATTTGGAAATGTTTATTTTAATGTATTTAATTTATAAGTTTTCAATATTTAATTATTTGATATTTATATTTATTTGATAATTAACATTTATTAATTTTATCATTATTTTAATATTTGATAAGCTTTATTGTTGTTTAATATTTATTTAATATTTGCGACTAATCTTTAACGGTATTTGACTATTTAATTATTTATTTGACTTTCTATGGTTTAACATTTATTTGACATCTTTTATCTATTTGGTTCTTTAATTTATTTTATTAGCTTTTGGTTTAATTGATTTTAATTCCCTTTTGGATTAAATTTATTTTCATCTTATATTTATTTAATAGTTTGACTTTTTTTTTCTAAGTGAGCTGTATGAGCACAATAAATTAAATAAAGAAATAGTTGAATAAGTATATTTTATTTACTTTACCTACCCTTCACTCTCATTGGTTAAATTCAAAATGGGTGAATAAATTATATTATATGGTGGGTTGGTAAAATATACTCCAAAATGAAATATTTTGATTGGCTGAAATTGAGGCTAGGGTTTTTGGATTATTGTTGCTTTTAATTTTCATTTGCGTGAAGTTTTTTGGTTGGATTTTTGCTATTCTCTAGAAATTTCTCCATCAAGTTTTCTTCCTTGGTTTTGGATTGCTGCACTTTTGGGTTTTGGCTGGAGCTTGATTGGATTTTGGTTTGGCTTGTGGGAGCTCTTCTTCAACTACAAACCATCACACAAGTTGCAAGTTGGAGGCTTCTCCATTTGTTTCTTGTTTTGCTTTTAAATTTTGAAACTTGTATGCTCCGTGTTTGATTTGATTAAAAATAATAATAATAATAATTTGGTTTATGCATTCTCTTTAATCTTCCTAGATTTGGAATGGGTAGCCATGGGATTTTAGATTCTTTACTTGGTTTATGGAAACATTGCCCGTGAATGTTCAAAATGAGGAATATCTTGCAGATTTTGTATATGTCTTGTGTGAATTATTTTAATGAGATCTCTATTGTATATTAAGGATATTTTAACCTGGTAGATGAGTCTTATGGAGATTGTAAATCTGGGAAAGAGGAGAGTCTTTGTGAGCTCCCATTCTGGCTCTACCGTAGAGGAGACTCACATGACTTTTTCCCGTTTTTATTTTATTTTTACACATCCCTTTGTGTATGGAAGTTATTGGTTATGTGGAATGTCTTTTTAAATGTAATTGAGTCATATATTATTGTTTCTATATTTTAGATTCAAGGTTGTAGAATTTCCTCAGTTTTTTACAGTGCTGGAGATGTTCTTCCTCCAAAAAGTCTGCATTATGTTTTCAATTGGAGTTCCTTGGGTGAATTTTATTATTTTATTTTGTTCACATATTCTTATAATTTATTTCGTGCCAATTCCAACGAGTATAAATACATCATATTTGGCTTTTTATATTTCGAGCAGTTTTGATTTCACACTTAAGTAGTTTTCTGCCAAAATTTACTTTTATTTTTATTCGCTAAAATATTAGTCATATGTGCCATTATGTGTATTTTTAAGGTTTTGTCCCGTTTGAAGTCTTTTTGAGGTCAGTTGGATTTGGGGTTATACCAAAGGCTTTTTCAGGGCATTTATGATGTTGTCTAAAATTATTTATGATTGGTGATGTCTTCATATTATTTATTTATTTTTGTTTTGTATGCATTTTACTCCATTTGAGTTGTTTGTACTTCCTCTCTTGTTGATGCACCAAGAGAGAGATTGAGATTCTTGTGATTATGTGCTAGCAAGTGGATAGGCCTTGCTGAGATTATGTGATGATTCTGTAGCATAGGAAATAGGAAATCATCAAAAACTAAATAAACATACTAATAATAGCTCAATCACAAAGCACAATTGCAATGATCTATCCTAAACACATTCAATAGAGACATAAAGATAAAAAATTCAGAAAGATTATGCAAACCAGATGTTCCCTTCATGCGGCTCTATTGTTCTTCTTTCTTCTCCAAATAGTTTTGTTCTCGATCTCACCTTCAAGTGCATAAACCTAATTGTGAAAGCAAGATTGACATTGACACAAGAATACTCGAAGCGTGATTTGACAAAGTGATTAGAAATTCAATAGTCTGATTAGGGGATCAAGAATCAAGGGATTTGATTGAACAAATTCATCCAATTTATAGAGAAATTGGAGAAAAAGATCAAATTAGCATGATAATGATTTGAATGGAAATTCAAATCAAGAATAGCAAAATTATGACATGTGTATGACAAATTGCTATGCAAGGATTTATGACAATTTATGACAAATTTCTATGTCATTTCCATGAATTTAGGAGAGAAATAGAAGGAAATTGAAATTAGGAATTAGAAAATTAAGAAATTAGAAAATGAGGAATTAAGAAATTGATGAAAATTAGAAATTAGGTAAATTAATTAATAATTTGCCATTTATTAATTAATTCACAAAGAGGAATAATTAGCCAATTAAATGAACATTTAATTGCAACAAGAAGACTTAGGATAAATAAATAATTTATTAATCCTAGAGGAAGAAATGACAAACTAGGTTAAATGATGAAATCACGAAACCCTAGAAGATAAATTAGGTCTTGATGAAAAATAATTAACTTGATCATGATTTGATTTTGGATTGATAAATGACCAATGTGATAAATGATTTGATTGAGAAAATGTGCCAATTGACGAGGAACAATGACAAATTGATCCAAATTGACATAATTGAGAAGGACAACGATCGATGACAAATCGATCGCAAAATGACAAAATTGACAAAAAGACAAGGATTGATGACAAACTAGATTGCCAAATGACAATATTGAAAATGACCACGATCGATGACAAATCGATCGCAAAATGATGACAAATCGATCGTGAAATGACAAGATTGATAAGAGGACAACGATCAATGACAAATCGATCGCAAGATTGACAGGAGGACAAAACCCTAATTAGGATTGACGATGTCCAAAATAATGACAAATGAGCATGCACATTGATGCAATAAGATAAGATGAATTAAAATCATGACTGGAGATTGTTGTTGACAAGACCAAATTTGAGAGCAAGATGAATGAAGAATGTAGAAGAATGACTCGATGCTCACAAATGATAAAGACCAAGTGCGAAACATAGGAGAAATGTTAATACGATGCAAAAACCTAAAATGAGGCAATGCGCAAATGTTAAAGTATGATTCTGCAAGCATTGACCATTTTTAGGTGTCTACATTTTGCCCCTCTTTGAGACAATGTGATTGTAAGCGTTGTTTCAAAGAACAATAATGAAAATGCCCCAGACAATGATAATGACATATGCATGCCCCCTCGAGGAATTGGCCGGAAACATGCAGAAAAGAGGCCAATTGATCGATAAGAATGATAGAACATGATAGGATCAAACGAACTGCCAAGACTGACGGAAGAAATGTTAGTAAGAAGAAATGAGACAGAAAATAGTTAGAGACAAAGAAAAACTTGCTTTCACTAATGCACATAAGTAGGTGAGAACCTTTATTTAATGTAGCAAAATGGATGCGTAGCATCATGGCGTTGAAGGCCAGAGCTGAAATGCAACCCTTTTTACAAAAGACAGACACATCACAGACAAACAACAATCACAATAAAAAAGAAAAGAACCATGAACCATCCCGGTTACTCTAAATCACTTAGTGACATCATCGAGCAACATAGGAACATGATCGAAGCCAAAGATAAATCAATTAAAAAAGATAAGATGCACAAATTCCAACAAATCAAACAAACATCTTGATCTTCATTGTCAAAAGTTGAAAGTGCTGATAGGATGATCATGCTGTCTGGTTTCAGGACATGCAGTACCCCGTCTAAGACAGGACATAGTTTGGTTTCGAGTATACCACACCCTGTATAAGACCCATGATAGTAGAGACAAGGACAAATGATATTGATGGTTGATTGATATGACAATTTTAATCAGTTTGAATGTCTGGTTTGAATGAAAAAGTTCATCTGTTTATGCATGATTTCATTAAAGCATAGTGTGTGATTGCGTGTCATTGGAGGGATGCTCATTGATCTATCTTGTGCACTAAGAGGATATTTATTGCAAAATGCGTGTTTTTGGATTTTGATGTTTTGAAATTTTTTTGTTCATTTTTTTCAGGACTTTATATGACTTTTTTTAGGGATTTATTTCAGGACATTTTTCAATTTTTTTGTTTTTATTTCAGGACATTTTTCAATTTTTATGAGATTTTTTCAGGACATTTTTTCAATTTTTATGAGATTTTTTCAGGACATTTTTCAATTTTTTTGATTTTTGCCCCTAGTGTCTAGCAAGGAAAGGAATATGATAGGTGAATAAATAGGCTTTGCTGAAATGATGGTGGATAGAGGAAAGATAAAGGCCTTTTAGTATGGAGACAATACAGATGCAATTTTCAAGGGCTATTGCGTGATGGGACAAGAGAGTGGATATGACAATGTAAAGCAGGAACATGGCATGAGGGACATGTCAAGAGGTTTTTGAAACCATGTTTAAATTTTGTGTCCTTATGTCAGATCAAGATCAAGGAATGAAAAAGAGTGTATGGATAGTGATAAGATATGGATAGGATAAGCAAGACCAAGAATGGATAAGGGACATGGACTGAAGGTCGGGATAGGATACAGGATAGTGGCAGAAAGCTACAATAAGACAGGGAATATGGATGAAAGGTTGTAATAAGCAAATGGATAAAGACCAAAAAGCTATGATGGACTAAAAGCTGCAAACAAGATGCATAATGCTCATGATGATCGTCAGCCTTGTCAAGATCAAAGGTGGAAAGAGGAAATGGATGTGAGGGACAATAGGATATGATGGGTAGTGATAGGGGTTCGATAGGATAGTGAAGGGCAATAAGATATGAAGGAGTATGACATGGGTTCGATAGGATAATGGAACAATGAAGGACAAAAGGATATGATAGGATAAAACCTGCCCCCAAGTGTGGTGTGCAAGAAGTTCATAAATTACGCATGATGCCTGTTTGCCAGGTTTTCATCACGGTACTTGCCCAAGGCGCCTGTTTGCCAAGTTTTCACCAGAGGACGAATTATTTTTCTTTACTTTTTTCTTTTCTTTTTTATCTTTTTCACTTTTTTTTTTCCGCACTTTTTTTTGTATTTTGACTTTTTCAAGAGAAGATGGACACATGATAGGGGATTGAAGAAGGACTCAAGCATCCTTTTGTTTGGATAGTAGCCTTGAAAAAAAAATGGACCATGACATTTAAAAGTATGCTCAAAGACGTTGGTCAGATAAGGACATGGAAAAAGAGATGAAACTAAGGCGAGGATTTATGCAAAGGATTGGACTAGAGGGATGGAAGGATGGAAAATATGCATTGGATAATGGATGGGGTATTGGAAGAATTGGGCTTCAGTGGATGGAAATGTTGGCAAGATCGACATTGGCACACACCTTGAGGGGTGATGGACTGATGGAGGAAAAATGGATCTCAGATTGTGAGATTTGGATGGAGGAATAGCTATGGATTTTGGGACATAAGGGCCCAAAATGGATGAAGAAGGTGATGGAGGAATAGATTTGAGAGGTTTGGATGGAGGAATAGAAATTTTGGATGCCAAGTTGGATTTTTCTTTTTGTGCTTCAAGAAGCTGCTTAGGGATCCACATGGTTTTTGATTTTTCATGCTTTTGTGGTTCCTTGGAGTGCATTGCTTGCACAAGGGATTTAGGAACCCATATATATTTTGACTTTGCTTTATTTTTCTCAGTGAGCCTTTGTGGCCTTTTGGATATTTCTTTTTCTTTATAGATCATATTGTTATTTGTTTTGACATGTCGATTATATTGGACATGTTGATCCTTGAATACATGTGGATTGCTAGACTTATGATGTTTACACTTGGCATCCACATTGCTTGGAGGGGGAAATGAATGCCGGTGTGGATGGGAATGATATGGAGGCATGTGGGAGGGATGGAATTTACTCAAGGATGTGTGCCTTTGCTGACCTTGCATAGAGGACGAAAGGATATAAGGACCTAAGATGGATGGAAGGTATGATGGGGAAGGGATATGTTTGGATTGTGATGGAGGGATACCAACGTCTTGAGAGTGAGTTGTGTAGACATGACCCTTAAGATATTCTTTGATATGAAGGCATTCTTGCTTATGGAGATCTACTCCTTTGCCTTGATGAATATCTTGACTTGTAGGATACTCTTTGCTTTGAGAAGAAGACGCGAGTCCATTATGAGGTGGATATGATATGAGAGAAATAATGAGATCTTGAAGTGGATCAGATTGCACCAAAGTGGAAGAACCCATTATGCATGTCGAGGGTTCATGAACATCTTGCACTGACAAGTTATAATCATGAGGGGGATTAGGATCATGAGGGGGACTAGGATTGTGTAGTGGACATGGTTCAATGGCAGGCTCTTCAAGAGATGGAATGGGAGAAATAATGGGATCATCAAAAGAAATGAGACCTTGGAGTGGATATGCTGGATTAGGACGTGGAGATGGAGGAACAAGTGAATCTTGTGGAGGATCTGAAGGAATAATTTGATCTTGACAAGGAGGAAGATCATTGGAATCCTCTTTAAAGTTGCTTTGCTCTTGACTTTTAATGGGATCATCGGAAAGGATGGAAGGGATATCTTGATCTTTCTTAGGAAGTGGAATGTCAATGGGATTTGAAAGGACATTGTGTTCATGAAATGGAAGGGGATCGTTTGGGATTGGATGAAATGGGATATCTTGATCTTGCTCGGGGAATGGAGTGTCAATAGGACTTTGGATAGGATGGACAAGAATAGGGGAATTGTCATGAGTGTCTGGGAAGATGGGGTCTTGGTCAACAATTGGATGGGATGATAAGGTTTCAAGATCTTGATCTTGATCTTCTTTAGGACTCGTTTCTTCATGCTCTAAATTATCCTCTTGACATGGGGCTGGACTTTGGATATGCATGGGGTATTTTGACAAGGAGTCAATGTTTTGGCATGAAGGAAATGCACTTTGAACATTTGTGATGGATTCTGGCAAGGAATCAATGCTTGAACATGAGGAAGAGGGACTTCAAATAGGGTCCTCTAAAACAGGTAATGGCAATAAAGTGCATGGTGGCATTGGATCTTGTATTTCTGAAACATGACATGGATGTGCATCATGGATTGGATTATCTTGGAAATCAATTATGGATAGTTCTTGGATAATTGCATCCTTGGGTGTATTGTTTGATGAGGACAATATGGAAGGTTCTTGTGAAACTTCTAAAGGTGTAGGGATAGATGCCACTGGAGAGTCCATTTTTTTTTTGGGGGATGAAGCATTGCTAGACATAGTTGTATTATCTTGATCTTGCTCAAGGAACTCACTTGGTAGTTTCCTTAAGAGCATTGCAATAAAGCCACCTTTCTTTCGAGGTTTTGATATAGTTGAATCTAGAATTTGAACTTGTTTGGAAAGGAGTTGGTTCTGATCTAATGTCATGTTTTGATATTGGACTTGGTTCAATTGTTCTGACATGTTTGAAACTTGGGTTGGTGTGTGCTGCAACCTTTGTTTTTGAATGTTTGGTTGGAGTTGTTGACATTGATATTCCACCATTGGTTGAACCATTTGTTGACATTGTATAGTTGGTTGGACATATTGTTGAAATTGGACCATTGGTTGTGTTGGTTGAAAATCTGATTGATAGTAAACACTTTCTTGTTCTTGTTGTGGAGGCACATAATGTTGAAATTGATGATGTCTCTTTTCTTGAAATTGTTTCATCATCTCTATTTGGGAGAGGAGAGCTGGTATGTCTAATCGTTCAATAAGAGACCTTACATCAATTGGCTCAATATTTGGATTTCAACCTAGAAGTTTTCGAAACATTTTGGACATTTGTGATCTATTCTTCGCAATGTTTTTCACTCTTTGTTCCAAAATCTCATTTTCTTGAGCTAGTTTCTCCTCTAGTTTTTGTATTTGGAGACTTGTTTCATCATAAAATTTTTGATCAATATTGCCTTGTTGTTGGGCTGGATAGAATTGTGATTGCGTTGTCGGTTGATATGTCAAACTTTGTTGCATCATTGGTGCTTGGAACCTTGTTTCAATAGACATGTCACTATGCAAATGCAATATTTTTGGAATTTTTTCAAAGATAATGTATGATATGCGACTAAATGCAAACTAAATGAATGAGAATACACTCTATGGCAAGAATGAAACCTATGTTTTTGGTTGTTTTTCAAGATTTTGACAAACTTTTTGGAATGCAAATCTAAGAAAGAGACCCTTAGGAAATTGAAATGATGTCTAGACCTCAAAGGACAAAAGGACCAAGTGACAAAAGGACAAAATGACAAAGTCTCCCCTATATGCTTGGATACTAAGCTAGGTTTGACCAAATGATATTGATGACAAAAAGACAAAAGGTTTGATAAGGTCTAGACCTCCTAACAATGACTTAGGGTTTATCAAAGATTTGGATTACTCAAGTATGACAAAACCTAATTTTGACACTATATGCAAAAGGACAATTAATATGCAAATGACCCTAATATGATATGATAATGACCTAAGCTTAATGAAGGGACCTAGGGTATGCAGAGTATGACAATGGTATTACTCTAATGCAAGAGGACATATGCAGATGGATGACCCTTATTGATATGCAAAGAAGTATGACTTAGGTGAAACCTAACCTTGGTACTTGACAATGAACTTTGCAAAATGCAACCTAGGATGAACCTAAATGTAAGCGACATGCTTCTTGAGACAAGATTTCAAAAAATATTTGACAACCATGTTTGAAGGCGAGTTTTTGAATCTTGTTGAACCTTTGTTGGATGAATGTCTCTTGTGTTTAAACTTATGTTGGATCAATTTGTTTTGCTTTTGAAATGAGATCCAATTTAACTTTTGACAAGAAAAGAATACAAGATATTGCAACTTAGACTCAAGACAATCATGCTTATTTCCACATTTCTTATGGTAGGCAAAGACATTAGGTACTTGAGAGGTAGACTCATTATGGGATTCAAGGAGAATACATAGATGCTTGACCCCACGGGCTCCCCTCCACGACACTCACTTCTCAGGGCAGCCAAGCATCAGTCCCCATGGAAATCTCCCCATGGCGAACTTAGTATCTCTTCCAAGTATCCGAATTTGCCCTTCTCAAGAAACTAGAAGGGTTTTTGGCCTCTAAAAACAAGGTTTGTAGTAAGGATTTCTGTTAAGCGTTACTCCTTGATGTCACGCAAGCGTGATTGATACATTAAGCCCATCAAGATACAAAATAAATGTAGTCGTGCAAGAATGATTTAGACCATGAGGTCCTACTTAGATGTTGATATGAGAAAGAGTTCAAGGGTCATCACTTCCCAAGTAACTGCAATTCCCACGTAACACTTCCTTCAAAGCTTTCGCTCATCGGGTATTTTTTTATAGTGAGTTAGAATGCCAAGGAATTCTAGCCGTACTCACTTTGGGTCATTCCCTTCTCACGATTATCACTTGCTTGCAAAAGCAAAGTGGTCGGGAAGGAAGGCCCTCTAAAGGTGACAAACAATCAAAGACACGAGCATGGTATCGAAGATCTGGATTTCTGATCACCCTAAGAAGGGTGAGAGCATACTCTCCTACTCCAATGTCACACTCAACAATCAAAGCAAAAACATATTCATTCCAACCTATTAGAAATCACTAGGTGCCTAAAACATTAATAACAAACACCAAGTTTAGGTGTTTCTCCAAGGCAACCTACAAAACCCAAGTTAGAAGTTTGATTTGTTGTCTTTGACTATCGATTCTGAATAACACATGTTAGTAGTTTGATTTATTGTCTTTTCCATGTGTATGCCAAGATTCTACACAGATAATTAGTACCAAAATCCAAAACACAAAAAATAGAATGCAAAAACTAAACAAATTTACTGCATTTTCACCTATGTTTTGGACTTTTACACAGGCGCAGAACTCAGGACACAGGCATAGAATGCAAGACACAGGTGCAGAATGTCTTCAGCACAGGTGCAGAATGCTCAACACAGGCGCAGGTTGCTTCACACATGCGCAGAAGTCTCCAGAAAACCCTGCACGACCCTGTTTTTGGGTTTTTTGGCCTGCAACTCAACTTGAAAGCACTCAAAAACACCATAAAGAGGTTAGATGGTTAGTGTTCATGTTGGCTTCACCAATTAATGTACGTTAGGAAATAGGAAATCATCAAAAACAAAATAAACATACTAATAATAGCTCAATCACAAAGCACAATTGCAATGATCTATCCTAAACACATTCAATAGAGACATAAAGATAAAACATTCAGAAAGATTATGCAAACCAGATGTTCCCTTCATGCGGCTCCATTGTTCTTCTTTCTTCTCCAAATAGTTTTGTTGTAGATCTCACCTTCAAGTGCATAAACCTAATTGTGAAAGCAAGATTGACATTGACACAAGAATACTCGAAGCGTGATTTGACAAAGTGATTAGAAATTCAATAGTCTGATTAGGGGATCAAGAATCAAGGATTTGATTGAAGAAATTCATCCAATGTATAGAGAAATTGGAGAAAAAGATCAAATTAGCATGATAATGATTTGAATGGAAATTCAAATCAAGAATAGCAAAATTATGACATGTGTATGACAAATTGCTATGCAAGGATTTATGACAATTTATGACAAACTTCTATGTCATTTCCATTAATTTAGGAGAGAAATAGAAGGAAATTGAAATTAGGAATTAGAAAATTAAGAAATTAGAAAATGAGGATTTAAGAAATTGATGAAAATTAGAAATTAGGTAAATTAATTAATAATTTGTCATTTATTAATTAATTCACAAAGAGGAATAATTAGCCAATTAAATGAACATTTAATTGCAACAAGAAGACTTAGGATAAATAAATAATTTATTAATCCTAGAGGAAGAAATGACAAACTAGGTTAAATGATGAAATCACGAAACCCTAGAAGATAAATTAGGTCTTGATGAAAAATAATTAACTTGATCATGATTTGATTTTGGATTGATAAATGACCAATGTGATAAATGATTTGATTGAGAAAATGCACCAATTGACGAGGAACAATGACAAATTGATCCAAATTGACATAATTGAGAAGGACGACGATTGATGACAAATCGATCACAAAATGACAAAATTGACAAAAAGACAAGGATTGATGACAAAATAGATTGCCAAATGACAATATTGAAAATGACCACGATCGATGACAAATCGATCGCAAAATGATGACAAATCGATCGTGAAATGACAAGATTGATAAGAGGACAACGATCGATGACAAATCAATCGCAAGATTGATAGGAGGACAAAACCCTAATTAGGATTGACGATGTCCAAAATAACGACAAATGAGCATGCACATTGATGCAATAAGATAAGATCGATTAAAATCATGACTGGAGATTGTTGTCGACAAGACCAAATTTGAAAGCAAGATGAATGAAGAATGTAGAAGAATGACTCGATGCTCACAAATGATAAAGACCAAGTGCGAAACATAGGAGAAATGATAATGCGACGCAAAAACCTAAAATGAGGCAATGCGCAAATGTTAAAGTATGATTCTGCAAGCATTGACCATTTTTAGGTGTCTACAGATTCATTTCAAATTTGATGGCATTTCTTATGGCCTTGATATGTTTATTTGGCCAAGAGGCTCATTGATTTTTGGTTCTCATGATGTTAACTTTCTCATGTTTCATGATTATGAGATGATATTATTGTTTCCATATGGATTATTTGTGATTTCAGATTTGTGTATATTCTCAAATCCAATTATGATTCTAGAGCCTCTTGTGTTTTCATGTTTGAGACCATGTTATGGGGGAGTGGGCTTCCTTGTGATGACCGGGGTCACAAGAGATAGACTTGCATGAGGTTCCTTGTAAGGATGCATGAAGTCTAGACCACCAGGGCACATTGGAGTTTTCTGTGATTTATAAATAAGTGATAACCTAATAATTGATGGGTTGGGTAGTTAGATTAATTAATAAGATGATAAAGTGATTGTGCCTCATGACTTAGTCCTAGGAAGGATGTTTTAGGATAAGCCCGAGAAGGCCGTGAAGACAGTAAGCTAATCTCCCTTAGTCTCTCATAGGTTGATATGGCTCCACATGTCCATCGAGCTAGCACCTTGTGTTATTATGTTATTGTGTTATGAGGATGGCATGTGATGACACTCCACTCCTACATGTGTTTCCCCTTATTGATTTATGGTTATTCTTATTGGATGCACTTATGTCTTGATGAGTTTTATGCCTCTGGGAGTTCATTCTTGTTATATTGTGTAAGTTCTTGCTTGAGAGTCTTTGTGTTGTTAGTCTCCTTGCTTTTAGGTGCCAGCTTAGGTTTAGAGTGTGTGTTGGGACCTTGTGTCATCTCCTAGCATGGGGGGTGGTTCCTTTGGTTCCACATGGTCGGGAGGTTGGTGCTTTTTAGCCATTGGGATATTCTTTTGGATTCTAATTGCGTGGATGTGGATTATTCTTCATGATGTACTAAAAATGTACCTTATAGCAGATTTATGTAATGGATAAGATAAAATGTATGTAATTTAACACTTTTTGTATATCATAGATAGAATCTTGTAGCAGAAAGAGCTATGCTCATGATGTATTTAATGTACTTATATTTGTAGATGAATTGTAGTTGGAAATTGGAATTAAGGCCTAGTTGTATTGTACTATTATAGAGAGGTGATCTTATGAGTCATGGAAATGAATGGATTATAGTTGGAATAGAATGGAATTGCATTATGGATCAGTTGTATTATCTCATGCGATGATTAGAGGCTAGTTAGAATGTTAAATAATCTTGAAAGAGGAATGTTCATGGAGTAATAAAAGAATATGTTATAGGATGTTAAATGGATTTAGTAAACATGAATGATTCATATAGATGCATTGGTAGAAAGAAAATTATGAATATCATGGGAAGTAAGTAATGTTGTAGGTTGCATATCTCATGAGTAGATAATTATATTATGATGCAATAATGAAGGTGAAATATATCTTTCATGTGTGTAGTATATTTTTGTGGAAATGAATTTAAGTAATGATGCTAAAGTACCCTAGGGAAAGATTAATGATGTAGTGATATTTCTGCTCGCATTAATTCATGAAATGAGTAATGATATATGTTCATATTGGTTAATTGATGAATGAATGTAAATAGATGGAGATGTTATGCATTGCTTTAATTGTTATTAGATGTTAATTAAAAAAAAAATTATCTCCATTTGTATATTATTGTTTAGTTTCTTCAGGGTATTTTGGTGGGCATTACATATTCTCCTACACCGGTGGATGCTGATGCTGATGAAGATGAGGATGAAGAAGAAAAGCAAGAGGAATTTGTTAAGAATATACCTAGGTATGTCAAACTCAATCATGATCCAAAGCAGATCATAGGAGACAAAGATGTAGGAATTCTTACAAGAAGAAAGGTTAGAGAAAGCTCATGTATGATCTCTAAATTTGAGCCTAAGTCATTCAAAGAGGCAGATAAATATGAAGACTAGATCAAGGCAATGGAAGAAGAACTTGACCAGATAGAGAAGAATGGTACATGGTCTTTGGTACCCAGACCGGAGCATAAAAATGTCAATGGAACCAAATGGGTCTTTAGAAATAAGTTAAATTAGAATGGCACAATGGTAAGGAATAAGGCCAGACTAGTGTGTAAAGGACATGCCCAAGAAGAAGGGGAAGACTATGGAGAAACCTTTGCTCTAGTAGCAAGATTTGAAGGAGTTCGTATGCTTCTTGCATATTTAGCTTTTAAAGGATTCAAGGTATACCAAATGGATGTAAAATTGACATTCCTAAATGGAATACTTGAAGAGGTATATATAGAGCAACCAGATGGGTTTACCTTATCAGAAGAAAATGACATGGTATGTAGGCTACATAAAGCCTTGTATGGACTAAAGTAGGCACCTAGAGCATTGTATGAATTCTTGCACTCCCATCTTGTGAAGATTGGATTTGAAAGAATAAGTGAAGATAGCAATATCTACTTGATATCAGAAGAAGATCAGATTCTGATCTATGAAAAATTTGTTGATGATATAATCTTTGGTGGAGATGATAAGATGAGTCATGAGTTTGCAGATGAGATGAAAAAAGAGTTTGAGATGTCACTCATAGGGGAGATTAAGTTCTTCATTGGACTGTAGATTCAGCAAATGAAATATGGAATCTTTATTACTTAGTCCAAATATATCAAAGAGGTGTTGAAGACCTTTGGCATGGAAGACAACAAACCGGTTGGTACACCAATGGTGACCGGTTGTAAACTATCAAAAGAGGATGACTCAGCATTGGTAAATGAGAAGGAATACCGATCAATGATTGGTAAGTTGCATTATGTAGTGCATAGCAAACCAGACATTGCACATGCAGTGGGTATTATCGCTTAGTTTAAGAAAAGTCCAAGAGAATCCCACTTGGTAGCAGTCAAGCGAATTCTTAGATATCTGAAGGGAACTATTGAATATGGATTATGGTATACATACAATGATGATTTCAACCTAAAAGTGTTCACAGATGCTGATTGTGCTGGTAACGTGGATGATCAGAAGAGCACAACCAGTGGTGCATTCTTTCTCGGTGGTAGATTGGTCTCATGGATGAGTAAAAAGTAGAGTTGTGTCTCTCAGACTACAGCAGAAGCAGAGTATGTTGCATCTTTTATGAACTACACCCAGACTATTTGGATGAAGCATGTATTGAATGGCTTCAAAGTTGTTGTATCTGAATTGGTAAGTATATTTTGTGACAATACAAGTGCAATTAACATTTCCAAGAATCCAGTTTTACATGCTAGAGCCAAGCACTTTGAACTCAAGTATCATTTCTTGAGGGAAAATGTTCAAGATAAAGAGGTTGTATTGGAACATATTTCTAGTAAGGAGCACTTAGAAAACATATTCACCAAGCCTCTCCCGAAGGCTACCTCTACCTATCTGAGAGGTGAATTAGGGGTGTTGCCCCTTCAAGAGGCAAACTAAAGGTTTGTGCTCCACATCAATCAGATCTTACCTTGCTATATCTTTCCAAGATTGATGTGTTGAAGGATGCTACTCCTAAGGGGGAGCAACATAGTGGAATAGAGAAGCTCGTTCCTCCACTTTTGCATTGTTGTCAAAGGGGGAAAAGATGTGAAGCAGAGAAGATATTTGCAGTATTAAGGAGAATATGTGATGCAGAAAGAAAGATATCTTTGTATATTGCCATCAATGCCAAAGGGAGAGATTGTTGGCATATGCGTAGAGTATGTTGACATGATGGTATTGTGTTGTCATTGATGTCAATATGCTGAAAGAGAGAACTGGTAATATGATGAAGAGTGAACAGGTTTATTGAAGTTAAGCAACTTTCAAAGTGAACCAGTCTATGTTTAAAAGGTGAAGCGGTGCGTTTGTGCAAGTGAACCGGTATGTGGAATGTTTTCTATCAAGGTTTAATATGGTATGACTATCAGTTGGTAGTCTTAGCTTTAGGGTTTTTGGTTGAAGTGCTTCGAGCTTGTGTGATTCAATCGATGGCATTGTGTGATAAGTTAGCATTGTAATGGAGATCAGATCATGCTGCCACATTAGCCTCGTGTACATGAAGGATCCTGCATGAAGGAGATTGATCCTATCTACCTCGGGAATTTGTGAAGTCTATGCAAATGGTGGAGAACGCATGATGGGTTATCACCTCCAAGAAGTGGTGAAGAACAAATGATTGAGGATGTCTTGAGATCTATTCAAGGCCATTGTATTCAAATGCAAAGTGTTTGATGGTCAGGATTGAACTGACTGAATCGCTCACCCTAAATGTTTAGGGTTTAAGGTTTATGTTATCGACCTATCTGATTCCTATAAGGTCTATGTTGTGCTTCATGTTGAAGTTGTTGGCAAATATTATGTGTGTATCTAAGTGCAAAGATATGTGATTCTTGCCAGACCAAATAAGAGGGTTGATACCTATAGAGTGTGTATGTAGAAGAAAGGAACTAAAGTGGATCTACATTGGCATTGAAGTGCTATTACCAGATCATTGTAATACCTGTTGATCTCTAACCACTTCAATAGTTGGAAAATCCCTTAACAGGGTAGCTTTAACCAGCTTGCTATAAATCCTTTAACAGGGTGACTCAAAGCCATTGGGTTAATGAAATCCTCTAACAAGGTAACCTCTAACAAGGTTTAACCCTTAACAGGGTATTCTAGCCATCCCTTAACCTGGTGATCCCTAACAGGTTCGGTTCTTAACATAACCTATTGTAAAAGTCTTTAACTAGACAAGGCTCCTAACAGAGCAGACTTCTAAAGAGTTCAAAAATAGCTTGTGGGTATTCATCCCCACTGTGGTTTTTCCCAGTTGGGTTTCCACATGAAAAATATGTGTGTCATGTGTGATGCCCTTCTCATGTGATGCTTTGTTCTTTTCTGTCAAGTAGTGAATCATGTTGATCTAGCATGTTATTATATTTTTGACGATAGATTACCTATTTGTGCACAAGGATAATGTGGAAATGAGGGTGTAGGTTGTGTGGGAAGATAAGTGTTTCTGGTTTGTAGCTTTCACAATCTCATTGTGTTTAACCGGTAGTAATTTGGTTTATGACCGGTGTTAGTGATTGCCAGTCAAGTTCAATGCTTACAGTCAAACCGGTTTAGGAAAAGTTTTTATATCTGTACTAATTCACACCCCCCCCTCTCAATATTGGTTTGGTACTCACTGTTCATCATTGTATTATCACATTTTCTTTCTCTTTACAATAGTTTTCTTATTGTGTACAATGGTAGGGTGGATTCTTGTTAGAGTTTGTCTTTTGATGAGAAAACTAATGATTTGAATGAAACCTATATTCTTAGTTGTGTGTCAGATCAGGAGTATTTGTTTTCTTGGTTGAGTGATGTTTTTATAGAGTGTGACATTGGTTTCAGTCAAGATGTATTTTGTGCTCAGCATAACACATATATGTCACACAGTGATTAGTATTTTCAATTATTGCATAAGTTTCAGAGGTTTAACAGTGAGTGCAATGATAATTTTAAGAAGGGTAGTTGGATAAAATATGCCAGCATGTTTGAATCATGGCATTTTAGCTATACTTTCAGATTGGTTTCAGTGCAGTAAAAGGAAAACCATGTGTATGATAGAGGAAAGCATTTCCTGACCTTTTCAAATGGCCTTGGGCCATCTCATGTGGTTTTACCTTCAAGCCATAAGAAGCTTGGGGTAGAGTAAAGATTTTTTACTCTATGCCCAAATGGAATAGTTATCATGATACTATTGAATTGCCTGTTCACGGACAATTCTTGGTGCCCTACTTTTCTTAAAGTATCTCTTTTCCATTAATAGCAGATTAGGTCTTGTACATAAGTAGAGTAGATTTCATTTCCATTTGAGTTTCCCTATCCAAGTAACTTCTTTTTGAGTTGCATATTCTTTATTCTCGCATCATTCTAGTGAAATGAATGGCCCCAACTAGAGTCATTGATAGTCCTCAAAATGACTTTGCAAAAATCTTCATGCCTTAGTTAAAATTTTGGTCATTTTGGATGAGTTTTGCCTTCTTTTCTATGTCACAGGGTTTGGGGTTTTATGGTTTTTTTGTAAGTCTTTATTTAACCCTAAGATTATTCTAATTTTGCATTACCTTTTTGTCTTAAGGCCTGAGGGTTGTGTCGTCATCGGCAGGGCCATTTTATCCCCTAAGTTGTGCTTACCTATATTATCCTAGGCGGGCCCCGTTTAAAATTTCAACCAATCCCTTTATATTTTCCTAAGTCTAATGTTTTAATATTTTGGCCGACAGTTAATGAGCGAGTAGATCCTAAGGCCAGTGCTTCCCCATGGTTGAAGGTGCAAGGAAGATAAAGACCATGACATCATGAGATAATGCCACATCCTGAGCAGGGAGGTTAAGCCAGTGGTTTGACCTATCAAATCTTTGATGTTACCATTCCCTATAGATAAGGTTTGATTTACTAATCGTTCATCAATATGCATGTGCTTTGACTAGATGAAGATGTTTTAATCTAGGCAAAAAGGTGCTCAACATTTAATTAACAAATATTGATGGGCATCATGGCCGCAAGGTAAAGAGCGAATAGATCCAACAACCCTTGTAGCCCCATGAAGGAAGATGCAAGGAGGATTATAGACCACAACATCACAAGATGATTCCACGTGTCCAAGGTGGGCCAAGGTAGCTGACAGTGGGATCGCTAATGGTGGTGAGGCAATAGTAAGGTGGTGGTGAGGAAACAGTAAGGTGGCGGCGAGTTGGAGGTGCTACGTCATAACTTTCATGGGTCCACTGTTAGGTCCTAGAGACAACTGAGAGGGGGGGGTGAATCAGTTGTCAAATAAATTTAAACCAAAAACAACATAACCAGCCTTAATGCTTAATATCGGTGAACCAAACTTTATGCCGGTAGATAGTTTATCAGTTAATTACAGTACCGATAAAGATTAATGCATGAAATAGAAAGACAATAACATCCACAACACATAACACCAATATTTGTACGTGGAAACCATGGTGGGAAATCGTACCCACAATTAGATGATACTACTACAGATAGTATGTGTATACAAATGGGGTCTGCACATGCCAAAAGGCCAAGTGCCTAGAGCTCACTACTTAAACACAAATAGGAGTCACACTGACTACAATTGGATGGTTAAATCCAATAATGATGTACTACTCAAAATAGCATCTTCATATGCTAGATTCAGTACCGGTGTAGTTCTTATATGCCTTCACAAAAACCTTTCTTCACCTTGAAATGATGTCTGCGTGTATAGCTTTGCTTATTCTTGCATATACCTTCTTACAATTCCTTTTCCCAATCGCATATCGATCTTACATATATACCATAACCTAAGACCAATTTTAGTAGGTCAGCTCTAAAATATATTACAATAAAATCAATTACAAGTAAATTAATAACCAAAGCAATATCTGATTCAATATGCCGGCTTAATGCATTTACAATAACAACAAAATCATCTCCAAAGTGTGTCATGTTGATTTGGAATAGATAAGCCTGTCAGTGCTTATTCTAGACCTGTTTGGCGGTAACAACAAATATGCAAATATGAATATACCAATGAACAAATCTCCAAGACAAAGTGTCCAAATGATGTCTTCGACATAACCAAGTGTTTTCCATGTCATTCCAAGTGCTGATGAACAATATATCCTGTCGGTGTACCAGATACCAGTGACTGTGCATAAGTCACTTGCTTGCTGGTGAACATTGCCAATTCTCCAAAGTGCCAGAGTTGATAAGTGGTAATAGGTCTTGATATCAATGAAAAAACCATATCAACATAACCAAAATACCAACATCCATTTACCATGTTTGATGGTCAATGTCAAATTGACTAGGCTTGATCATTCGATGCACCAACATGAAGGAAGATCGATGACTGAGATTAAAAATTCATTGTAAATACAATTTGGCATCATTTCTTTGAGCGCGCAACCAGGTAATGGTGGATAAGGTATGGTCTATGTAATGTCCCTACCCTAGTCAGCCTTGTAAAACCCATTTGACCTTGGTTGACTTCCTATGTGGCATTCTTGAATGATTGATTAACCGTGATGTAATATTGTAGATTAGATAATATAAATAATTGTACATACCTAGCATTGTGCTTTTGCATCGATGCTTGTGTAAATGTAATTGTTCCCTAATTCTTGTTATAAATCTTCAGCTAACGCCTTCATTGAATATGTATATATATGTATGCTTGCGTGACTCATGGTTGCAGGAGATTGCAGGTACTATACCACCTAGGTGCGGGGTTCATCTCCATCAGGATTCACAGGGTTGAGTATACCTCCTTCATCCTTAGAATTCGGATTAGGTGGTCATTAAACTCTTGTCTTGCCTTAGCCATGATTAGGTGAGCATCATGTGTGGTCCGTAGGGTTCTTTTTTGTTTGGGTTGCGTGTCGTGTGATTGGTGGACTTTCTTGACTTGCGTGCCTTGCGTGTGGTGAATGGAGTATTTTAACCTAAGTATTTAATTCAATTTAATGTGTTGATTTACGCATTAGTAATTGAGAAATTAAAATAGATAGGTTTTTTTTAGGTGATTAATCATTAATTAAAAAGATCGCTTTATTTATGTGGTAGCGAATTTAATTTAATGGTTAATTTTAAATAATGAATTTAATTAGTTAAGTGTTTAAAAAAAAAAAAATATATTTAAAGTTATTTGAAATATAATTAATTTACCTTCTTTTGCATTTTGGAAAAAGAAAGGTTATTTTTACTTATTTAAGAAAATCATATTTTATTAGAAAAGCAAGTTTAATTTATAAGTAAATTTGATATAGTGTGAAAGATTGATTTTGGGAATTAATTTAATCAAATATTTACCCTTGACAATATTGCGAAAATATAAATGTTGGTGTAATTAATATTGAGAAATTAAAATTTAATAAGAGAGAAGCATTTTAATTAGAAAATCAAGTTAAATTAATTAAATAGTTGAAAAGAATTATTATTTCCTTTTTGTTTAAAAAAAAATGCTTAAATTCGAAATTAGAAATTACATGAGGGAGAGAAAGCATTTTTTTATTTAGTTAAAACAAAATAAAACAAAATGCTCTTTTATTAAATATTTAATTATTGGAAAATATTTTTGAGAGAAAACCTAAAAAGTTTAGGTTTCATATATATATTTTTTTAAAATTATTTTATGTATGTTGAGGAAACAAGAATCTGGAGCTTGGAGATTTGGCTCTACAACAAAACTCTTCCACGATTGCATATGGAGGTAGGGTTTTGATTATTTCCTTGCTTGCCAAAGAAAGAACAGTGCTAGTTAATGAAAAATCTTACAAATTAATTTTAGATTTATGTTGGATTTGGAGATTTAAAAACTATGCACTTTGCTTGAAAAAAAAATATTGATTATTTGAATGGTTATTTATAATAGATTTGTTAATTTAGTAATCCATGGAGATGGGATTTTTAATAATCTCTATTTTAATTTAAGAGATTTCATAAATCTCTGCGTTCATTTCTATTTTAAAAAAATAAAATAAAAAAACAATGCAAAGTGCTGAAGATGAGATTTTTAATAATCTCTATTTTATTTTAAGAGATTTCATAAATCTTTGTGTTCATTTCTATTTTTTTAAAATTTCATAAATCTCTGTGTTATTTCTATTTTAAAAATAAAATAAAATAATGTAGAGTGCTGGAGATGAGATTTTTAATAATCTCTATTTTATTTTAAGAGATTTCATAAATCTCTGTGTTCATTTCTATTTAAAAATAATAATAATAATAATGAAGATGAGATTTTTAATAATCTCTATTATATTTTAAGAAATTTCATAAATCTCTGTGTTCATTTCTATTTTTTTTTTATTTTAAATAATGCAGAGTGCTGGAGATGAGATTTTTAATAATCTCTATTTTATTTTAAGAGATTTCATAAATCTCTGTGTTCATTTCTATTTTTTTTTTTTAAATAAAATAATGCAGAGTGCTGGAGATGAGATTTTTAATAATCTCTATTTTATGTTAAGAGATTTCATAAATCTTTGTGTTCATTTCTATTTTAAAAATAATAATAATGCAGAGTGCTGGAGATGAGATTTTTAATAATCTCTATTTTATTTTAAGAGATTTCATAAATCTCAGTGTTCATTTCTTTTAAAAAAAATAAAATAATAATAATATTAATAATTTAATATTAAATTAATAAGCAAATTTGGATGAAGTTTAATTAATTAAGTTCAAGTTTTTTTATTTTATATATTATTTAATTTTAGATTATTAAATAATACTTGGATTTTAGATAATTGATATTTAGGTAATCCATACTTGATTTCATGTTATTAAATAGATATTGATCGTGCCCAACTCTGGATAATATATATTATTAACATAGATTAAGTATTAATTGTGGATTAATGTGGATTTTAAATAAAAGTTAATTTAGAAAATCCATAAACTTGATCAGCTTTAATAGTTAAATCAATATTGTAAACGAATGCCACTACCGGTTAATGCCTATGCAGATTTAAATTTCTATATTTGATTTTGGTTATGTAATGGTAAGACTTGATATGATTGTTAGGACGCTGTCATCTGGTGGGTCCATGGTTGGCCATAGGGGGTCAAGTCCCTAGTTAGGGTACCGTCAGACAAGAGACCTTTGAAATTGCTTTAGATGTGATCAGTTGGATCCGCTTCTATGAAGGGATCATTTATGTATTTATTATCTGAAGTGGTCGTTGTATAGTGGTTGTGTCCGCCTATAAGGCAGAGATGTAAATGACATGAAACTTATGTAATCTTAACTATATTAATTGCCAGAGGGGTCTTGCAGTTGAGCAGACCCGGAGATGTAGCCCTCTAGGGGTGAACTCCGAGATCATTTCTGTGTTATGTGATGCTTTTGTCTCTCATGTTTCTTACTTAGAGCTAGCATGTATGGTGGCATTTTGTAAGTGTATAATGGGGATTTAATGAAGTTAATTATTGAATGCAAGAATATAGTCATCTTGTTAAATATAGTAATTAGGGTCATAAAATATTGTAAATATGATTATGGAAAGTATTTTGTTAATGTTGATGAGAAGAAGTAAGCATGGAAAGAAATTCGCTAGGTTACAATTATTGGATTAACTTGTTATAAAGCTTTTAATTTGAATGTATTGAATGGGTAACAAATATTGGATTAACTATCATAATATCTAAATTGAAATCTAATGGATGAACCTCATTTGGCTACTTACCATATTATCTTAATAAATGAACATTGTCATGTTAGCTATATTTCACTAAATTGGATGAATTTATTTAGTTGTTTACGTTTTATTCTAAAGAAATAATCGTCACCAAATTATTTTTATAATTGGATGAACTCAATTGGTTACCCACATTTTAACCTTTATAGATGAACTTCATCATAATAGCTATAATTGAATTGAAATGGGAGAACTCATTTAGTTGTGTATATCTTAATCTTGGCAAATGTATTTCTTCATATTAACTTTATTTTAACTAAAATGAGTGTACTCATTAAGTTACCTATATCTTTACCCTGATGGATGATCTTCATTTGGCTATTTACATTTTATCCTCTATAAATGAACTACGATTTAATAGTTGGTTATGTTTAAACCCTAATGAATGAACTTCATTTCGTTGGTTTACATCTTAATCCCTGATGAATGAATTTCACCTTATTAGCCATATTTTAACTGTAAAGGATGATCTCATTTGGTCGGTTATTTTTAGACCGAAATAAATGAACCTCGACATATTAGTTACATTGTATCTAAATGGATGGACTCATCAAGTTAACCATATTTAAACCTTAATGGGTGAATTCTTAAGTTAACTATGTTTTAACTTCATTGGGTAAAATCCCTCTTGATAGCCGCTTCTGCGAGCATAATAGATGAATGCTTCATAATCTCTATAATGTTAATTCACTAAACAAATTATATCCATGTTCCAAGTAATAACATGTAACTAAGTTATCCAGTTTAATTGGATCTATTGTCATGAGTTGAGTTAGGTGTTAAGTTACGTAATCATGTTGGGAAACTCCTTAGGTTCGTTTAGTCTTCCATTGTGTTATCTAAGTGTTAGATAACTCCAATGTATTTAATGTTGTGACTTAATATTAACACTCTTATTATTATTATAAATATATATATATATATATATTTACACTCCATTTGAGTGTTTTAGCTTTAACCCTTCGGGGTTTCCTGGCGGGGCATTACACTTGGTATCAGAGCCCATGTTGCAACACTGGGATCTCTAGTTTCATTTGTGCCCTTAGTTGGTGTGTGGTGTATCAACCTTAAGTGCATGCTTGTCCTCCTCTTTGTATGCATGTGATTGAGTAGACCTTGACTTGTGTGTAACGTGTGTGTTCACACCTTGTTTTCACCCTCTTGATGTGGGTGCTTTGGAGTGATTGTATGTGCTTTGTTTACTTATTAATTTCTTGGTCTATGATTACTCATATTCTAGAAGAGAATTGTATGTACCTTCATTCTTGATTTGTTTTACTCTTTTGACTAGCCCCTCTAGGTTGGTTGGTGTTGTCTTGAATCTAAGAGTACGAAATGTGCTTGTTATGGTTATGATATATCTTGGTGTTGTCCACTCGAAGGACTAGTATAACAAATATTAAATGCTTACTATGTAGTAAAATAAATGATTATCACCCTTCCTCTTCTCTCTCTCTCTCTAGAAATTTAAAATTGCTTGTTGTAAAAGGAGTACCAAAAGAGAACATGTTATAGTAGCTTCAAGAGTGTATTAATGTGTTCCTCGAAATATTGTTTTATGTGCTTCTTCAAACCAGTTTGATTTAGGACCTATTTTAGCAATGCTCCATTTAACTTGCCTTTGGATATAGATAATTGTCTTATTGTGTTTAGAAAGAGCAAATGAAAGACTTGTTAATTTAGATGCATTAATGTGTAATATTTAGTAGATAGCTCCTCATTTACCTTCCTGTCGTATTTTGAATTTTCAATGTTAGGTTTGATGTATTATTGTATTGTATTATGAATAGTGAGTGTTCTCAAGAGGACTTGTATTACCGAAAAAAAATAAAAATTGTATGTCTTGATTTCTTGTTCGGAATACTAGAACATTATATTGCAACAATAATAATTGGAAATGTCATGTTAGGTTGCCTTGGCACCCTCCTAAAAGATAGCGAGATGAAAACCATGCAACTAAAATGATAGACTTATATCTGAACATATAGTGTGATCTTGTTGATCTTGTGTATTCGTAGGAAATAGTTGATTTTCCAACTCTCTTCCTCCTCTTGCCTAAATTATAGGGTTTGTTGTTTTTGAAATGCTATTAAGAATGTAGTGATTTAAGAAAAAAAATTATAACGCATATGAAATTGTATGTTTGTTTTGGCTTCTAATTGAAAGAGGAAAGTTTTTGCTTTGGAAGAGAAAATTGCATAGTTAGTAATGTGAATGAAAATGCTTAGTGGAATTTGAGAAAGATATCAGAATGACGTTATTTCCTTTGTGTGAATTTGAATTGTTGAGAATTTTAGTATGTGTATCAAGAGTAAAATTTATTTAGTGATTCATGTGAAAAGCATAATTAAAACTTCCCTTAAGTAGATGATAGCGTATTGAGAAGTACTCCCCGTAAATGTGACCGAACCAATAATGGTGCTATTCTTTGTGTGTTGTAAGAAACCCATACTTGCTATGTGTGCCCATGGGATGGTGAAGTAATCAACCATGGGGGATATGTTTTCTTATGAGTATGGGAAACCATACTATTTATGTGATGTTGCATATTTGTTCCCCTACTAAGTGCCAACCCACGGGTTGTTGATAAGTCAGTATGTGAAGGGGTAGTATTAGAAGTCACCATTCCTTGAATAGTATGAATACCATACAAGTAATGTCGATGCAAAGCGACTTTAGCTTCCCTATCTCAGGAAAAAAAATAGTTGTATAATGAAACTGTATTATAGGTGTACTCAATACTTTCCCTTGTGATGAACCGATTTATGAGGTTCATGTGGCCAGCCTAATTCCTATCCTTTGTTTTGAGCATATAGATGACAATTCTTGAGCATAATGAGGGATTTTATTGGAGCATCTTTTGCCTTGTCTTTAGGAGAGGCATGTTATTTTTCACATGAGCTGCCAATTGACTAGTGTTGGTAGACTTGTGGGTAGACCTTAGCCATGTATACGTCTGGCTTACGGTAGGTATCCTAAGAGGAACATCGCTATGCGGGGTGTGACCGGTTTGTGCCTTATCCGTGAGGTACACTACCATGTGAGATACGTCCATTGCGTGCCCTGTCCACTTGGAGTATTGTCATGTCGTGTTGAGACACGATGCGGGATGTAGTAGACATTGCCATGCGGCCTACCGATAGGTATAGGGTAGAGCCATGCCACATGATGACGTGATGTGGGGTGATGTCAAGGTGCACACTACCATGCCATGCGGATGTGTGACTTGGCCACACCACATGATGAGCTAATGCGATAGCTAGACGATTGTTCCTTCCTTCATCATTGGTGGCTAGCTACTAGTCACGTAGTGATGTAATGTGCACTTATGATTTTTTTTTTATTACTTATTTATTTATTTATTTCCTTGTGGGCTAGCAAATTTATTTTATTTTGACCTTGAAGGTTTAGCCACGATCTTGCAATCTTGTTTTTACTTGATTTGATGTTGCAATTCCAGAATTATTTTCTTTCCTTACTGTTGGAATTGACGATTATTATCTTTATTCTTCTATACTTTGGTGGCTAAACTAGTTTATTCTTATTGTTTTCGTAAGCTGGTCCTGTGTTGCAATGTGAATTCCTCTCCAAGAACGTAGGAGATGGTCTTGGTTGAGTGTATATGAGGAAGTAGATGTAGGGAACCTTGAGGATGGAGGTATGTGAGGCTGTGAGACAACTAGGATCCACTACCTACCTATGAGTGGTGACTATCTCTTGGAGGCTAAACACCTTACACAACAAGGGATGTTCACAAGGGTCTTGTATGGAAGGTAGCACCACTATGGTGTACCCTAGCACCATCAAGCCCTTGAGTGAGATGTTGGCTATTGATGATCATGTTATTTATTCTGAGAGTAGGCATAGAGATGTTGATCGTGCATGTTATCTTTGACCGAGAATTAGACATGCTTACATGTGGCCTTTTGTGTTGTGCAATTCCAGTTATGTGGATGGTTATTCTGAGTAATCATGGATTAAATGGTGTTAACTTGTCATTATATTATGGGACATAGTCATTGGAAAGGTTCTTATATGCCTGGAAAGTGCAAACAATCGAGTTATTTACGTTGCTCCTATTTATTCAAATGTTAACTTGGTTGTAGAAATTTATATTTGAAGCTAGTTCTATGTGATAAAGTTTTGCTGAAAGAGGTATGGGTGAAAGAATTTGATCTTGATGGCATGTTTTCTTGTCATGTTTGATAGATGAGTATGTTAACTGTTGTCTATATCTTTTAATTGTTTTAATTTGGTGTAATGAAAGGAAGGAAAAGTCCTCGTTTCTCTATTATGATTGTGTGTAAATTCTAGAATATTTTAAGAAGTGTATGATTTTAGATGCATTCTATTAACGGATAATGACATTCATAGAGGATTTATAAGTACTGTTTTACATTATTGACAAAATATTGATTTGTGCAAATTGATAATTGTTAATTGAGTTTCAGGGCTAATACGTGTTGTATGACTTCCTCTTAGCCTTGCGACTTCTAGGAGTAAGTCAGAGCCTGGGGGGAGAATGTAATGCCCCTACCCTAGTCAGCCTTGTAAAACCTGTTTGACCTTGGTTGACTTCCTATGTGGCATTCTTGAATGATTGATTAACCGTGATGTAATATTGTAGATTAGATAATATAAATAATTGTACATACCTAGTATTGTGCTTTTGCATCGATGCTTGTGTAAATGTAATTGTTCCCTAATTTTTGCTATAAATCTCAAGCTAACGCCTTCATTGAATATGTATATATATGTATGCTTGCGTGGCTCATGGTTGTAGGAGATTGCAGGTACTATACCGCCTAGGTGCGGGGTTCATCTCCATCAGGATTCACAGGGTTGAGTATACCTCCTTCATCCTTAGAATTTGGATTAGGTGGTCATTAAACCCTCTTCTTGCCTTAGCCATGATTAGGTGAGCATCATGTGTGGTTCGTAGGGTTCTTTTTTCGTTTGGGTTGTGTGTCGTGTGATTGGTGGACTTTCTTGACTTGCGTGCTTTGCGTGTGGTGAATGGAGTATTTTAACCTAAGTATTTAATTCAATTTAATGTGTTGATTTATGCATTAGTAATTGAGAAATTAAAATAGATAGGTTTCTTTTAGGTGATTAGTCATTAATTAAAAAGATCGCTTTATTTATGTGGTAGCGAATTTAATTTAATGGTTAATTTTAAATAATGAATTTAATTAGTTCAGCGTTTTTTTTTTTAAAAAAGGAAATATTTAAAGTTATTTGAAATATAATTAATTTACCCTCTTTTGCATTTTAGAAAAAGAAAGGTTATTTTTACTTATTTAAGAAAATCATATTTTATTAGAAAAGCAAGTTTAATTTATAAGTAAATTTGATATAGTGTGAAAGATTGATTTTGGGAATTAATTTAATTAAATATCTACCCTTGACAATATTGCAAAAATATAAATGTTGGCGTAATTAATATTGAGAAATTAAAATTTAATTAGAGAGAAGCATTTTAATTAGAAAATCAAGTTAAATTAATTAAATAGTTGAAAAAATTTATCATTTTCTTTTTGTTTAAAAAAAAATGCTTAAATTCGAAATTAGAAATTACATTAGGGAGAGAAAAGCATTTTTTTATTTAGTTAAAACAAAATAAAACATAATGCTCTTTTATTAAATATTTAATTATTTAAAAATATTTTTGGGAGAAAACCTAAAAAGTTTAGGTTTCATATATATATTTTTTAAAATTATTTTATGCATGTTGAGGAAACAAGAATCTGGAGCTTGGAGATTTGGCTCTGCAACAAAACTCTTCCACGATTGCGTATGGAGGTAGGTTTTGATTATTTCCTTGCTTGCCAAAGAAAGAACAGTGCTGGTTAATGAAAAATCTTACAAATTAATTTTAGATTTATGTTGGATTTGGGGATTTAAAAACTATGCACTTTGCTTGAAAAAAAAAATTGATTATTTGAATGGTTATTTACAATAGATTTGTTAATTTAGTAATCCATGGAGATGAGATTTTTAATAATCTCTATTTTATTTTAAGAGATTTCATAAATCTATGTGTTCTTTTCTTTTTTCTTTTTTTTTTAAATAATAATGCAGAGTGTTGGAGATGAGATTTTTAATAATGTCTATTTTATTTTAAGAGATTTCATAAATCTCTGTGTTCATTTCTATTTTAAAAAAATAAAATAAAAAAACAATGTAGAGTGCTGAAGATGAGATTTTTAATAATCTCTATTTTATTTTAAGAGATTTCATAAATCTTTGTGTTCATTTCTATTTTTTTTAGATTTCATAAATCTCTGTGTTATTTCTATTTAAAATAAAATAAAATAATGCAGAGTGCTGGAGATGAGATTTTTAATAATCTCTATTTTATTTTAAGAGATTTCATAAATCTCCGTGTTCATTTCTATTTAAAAAAAATAATAATAATAATGTAGAATGCTGAAGATGAGATTTTTAATAATCTCTATTATATTTTAAGAGATTTCATAAATCTTTGTGTTCATTTCTATTTTTTTTTAATAAATAATGCAGAGTGCTCGAGATGAGATTTTTAATAATCTCTATTTTATTTTAAGAGATTTCATAAATCTCTGTGTTCATTTCTATTTTTTTTTTTAAAATAAAATAATGCAGAGTGCTGGAGATGAGATTTTTAATAATCTCTATTTTATGTTAAGAGATTTCATAAATCTTTGTGTTCATTTCTATTTTAAAAAAAATGATAATGCAGAGTGCTGGAGATGAGATTTTTAATAATCTCTATTTTATTTTAAGAGATTTCATAAATCTCAGTGTTCATTTCTTTTAAAAAAAAAATAATAATAATAATATTAATAATTTAATATTAAATTAATAAGCAAATTTGGATGAAGTTTAATTAATTAAATTCAAGTTTTTTTATTTTATATATTATTTAATTTTAGATTATTAAATAATACTTGGATTTTAGATAATTGATATTTAGGTAATCCATACTTGATTTCATGTTATTAAATAGATATTGATCATGCCCAACTCTGGATAATATATATTATTAACATAGATTAAGTATTAATTGTGGATTAATGTGGATTTTAAATAAAAGATAATTTAGAAAATCCATAAACTTGATCGACTTTAATAGTTAAATCAATATGGTAAACGAATGCCACTACCGGTTAATGCCTATGCAGATTTAAATTTCTATATTTGATTTTGGTTATGTAATGGTAAGACTTGATATGCTTGTTAGGACCCTGTCGTCTGGTGGGTCCGTGGTTGGCCATAGGGGGTCAAGTCCCTAGTTAGGGTACCGTCAGACAAGAGACCTTTGAAATTGCTTTAGATGTGATCAGTTGGATCCGCTTCTATGAAGGGATCATTTATGTATTTATTATCCGAAGTGGTTGTTGTATAGTGGTTGTGTCTGCCTATAAGGCAGAGATGTAAATGACATGAAACTTATGTAATCTTAACTATATTAATTGCCAGAGGGGTCTTGCAATTGAGCAGACCCGGAGATGTAGCCCTCTAGGGGTGAACTCCGAGATTATTTCTGTGTTATGTGATGCTTTTGTCTCTCATGTTTCTTACTTAGAGCTAGCATGTATGGTTGCATTTTGTAAGTGTATAATGGGGATTTAATGAATTTAATTATTGAATGCAAGAATATAGTCATCTTGTTAAATATAGTAATTACGGTCATAAAATATTGTAAATATGATTATGGAAAGTATTTTGTTAATGTTGATGAGAAGAAGTAAGCATGGAAAGAAACTCGCTAGGTTACAATTATTGGATTAACTTGTTATAAAGCTTGTAATTTGAATGTATTGAATGGGTAACAAATATTGGATTAACTATCATAATATCTAAATTGAAATCTAATGGATGAACCTCATTTGGCTACTTACCATATTATCTTAATAAATGAACATCGTCATGTTAGCTATATTTCACTAAACTGGATGAATTTATTTAGTTGTTTACATTTTATTCTAAACAAATAATCCTCACCAAATTAGTTTTATAATTGGATGAACTCAATTGGTTACCCACATTTTAACCTTTATAGATGAACTTCATCATAATAGCTATAATTGAATTGAAATGGGAGAACTCATTTAGTTGTTTATATCTTAATCTTAGCAAATGTATTTCTTCATATTAACTTTATTTTAACTAAAATGAGTGTACTCATTAAGTTACCTATATCTTAACCCTGATGGATGATCTTCATTTGGCTATTTACATTTTATCCTCTATAAATGAACTACGATTTAATAGTTGGTTATGTTTAAACCCTAATGAATGAACTTCATTTCGTTGGTTTACATCTTAATCCCTGATGAATGAATTTCACCTTATTAGCCATATTTTAACTGTAAAGGATGATCTCATTTGGTCGGTTATTTTTAGACCGAAATAAATGAACCTCGACATATTAGTTACATTGTATCTAAATGGATGGACTCATCAAGTTAACCATATTTAAACCTTAATGGTTGAATTCTTAAGTTAACTATGTTTTAACTTCATTGGGTAAAATCCCTCTTGATAGCCGCTTCTGCGACCATAATAGATGAACGCTTCATAATCTCTATAATGTTAATTCATTGAACAAATTATATCCATGTTCCAAGTAATAACATGTAACTAAGTTATCCAGTTTAATTGGATCTATTGTCATGAGTTGAGTTAGGTGTTAAGTTACGTAATCACATTGGGAAACTGCTTAGGTTCGTTTAGTCTTCTGCTGTGTTATTTAAGAATTAGATATCTCCAATGTATCTTAATGTTGTGACTTAATATTAACACTCTTATTATTCTTATAAATATATATATATATATATACTCCATTTGAGTGTTTTAGCTTTAACCCTTTGGGGTTTCCTAGCAGGGCATTACACTCTGCTAACAAAAGAATAATAAAAGAGAGAAATATTCTTATTTCAAATTACAAGAGGTTTTCAATTGAGGGCAAAGAGTTTTTGAGAACTAGAAAAGATTGAAATGGGCCTTTGAAGCATAGAGTTAGGGTTTTCTCATGTGATTGAAGCACCTGTTAGGCAGTTTTGTATTTTTGTAGCAATTGTTTCCTCAGGGAGCGAAGCCAGTATGTTGTGAGCCCATATCAGATTTTCATTGACACAACAATAAGGAGGGATAAGGAGCACAAAGAATATTTGCAAGTAGTTGGGAATTTGAGAAACTATGGAATATTTTGTAACAAAATTAGGTCTTCTTGATCATTCTGATGACAGGTGTCTCCTATAGCATGTAGCTTGTTTTCTCCCTTGTTTCTATAAAACGGAATTCAAGGTCATGAGACAAGGTTCTGAATTTGATTTGTGTACTAATTTTTGCTTGGTCAGAGTCATAGTTCTTAGGTAGTAGGTTTTAGATGGAATGAGCAAAGTATAAAGTTTTTTGCAGAGCAAAATAGAATGAGTCCCGTGTCTTAGTTTTTGCAGGTTATTGAAGGAGTCAGATGTAAATTGTTTTGTGACAAAAATAGAAAATTTCTTCAATAGAAATATAATGTTGATCTATTTCTCTCAATGTATGATTCTACTATCTTTTGAATGAAGTAAATCAAGGGTTTCTTTCATTCAGTACATTATTGTGGTGTATGTGATTTTTGTTTATGCTTTGATCCAAGGGATCAATTAAATGCTAAAACAAGATTGTAGAGTGGTAGGGCTTGTTAAGGGATTTGATAAGTAGTCTAGGTTGGGATTGCAAATAAGAAATATTGTAAGTTAATACTTTCTTAGATCTGAATGCTATTAGATATAATCATGGTACAAATCATTTAATATCTTATGAATTTGAGAACCCAATGAAATAAGGCACTGATCCTAGCTTGTTTTAAGTCTTTACATTCGATCTTATGCTCCTTTCATCTATATTTGTTAAAAATTGTTGATTATCATAATACCTTTCAATTCATGTCTATTTTTGTGTGTTCTACCCATCTCATGTTCCAATTAGGTTGAGGATTACAGAAGGATTTGCCATCCTTGAGAATTATCCCTTTTGTTGAGCATGCATATGAGATTATCTGCTTTGTTTTAGTGAACTTTTGAGTATGGTGCAAAGATCATAAAATTTACTAAGGGATCAACCTCCCAGGTTTTGTAGAGCCCAAAGTATAGAAGGATTTATCTGAATCCTTGTCAGTTGGTCCAAGATCGTGAGGTTTTTAATAGTTGGAGTTGGACTCTCCATAGATATTTGAAGAATCAATTTGGTTTTTGCCTCTCGCAGTGTAAACCCATTTGGGAACCAATACTTCCCTTTGCATGGCAAGAATTTTATGATACCTTTAAAATTTCTTTCAACATTCCAATGAGCCCCACCATCTCTTGAAATATTCCAAGGCCTAAACCAAAATCACAAGTATTAAATCATTCTTTAAAATAATTTTTAATATGTTTCCAAAGATTTGCGCATTTTTCCAGCATAGGCTTCTCATATCATGTTCACTTAAAATCATTACCAGAATGATTCAATTAAATTTTAGCATCATAATGATTCTATAATTTTTACCATGACCACCTTTATTAAATCATTGCAAAATGATTTAACCTAACCCTCATGTGGCATCATCCAATATTTAAATCAATTAAATGACTAAATTGATTTAAATAAAACATTATTTAAATTCAAAATTATTTAAATAACAAATTTTCCTTTTGTTGAGCTTCAACTAGCCCTATTGGTCCTCACCATTACTCGGGCTCCTCGGTGGGCCTGACTAAAAAAAAAATCATTTTCAAACAAGTAGTGCCTGCAAATACTCTAATATATTGAATGGAGATGCTTTGAATGTGAAAACCTAAATGGAAATCTATTAAATTTGACATTTTTGCAACTCTGAGTTCAAACCAAAAACAACTAAGTAGCCTCTGGAATCATCTTTAAAAATAGACCAAATTACCACGTCAAGGCCTACAAGATGGCACAGTGGAAAATTGTTTTACGAAGAATTCAGGGCTTCAAATGGATTCTCAAAGTGATATCCAAGGTGAAAGATATTAATGTATGAAGTTGCCTACTCAGGATTGTCTGAAAATGTTGGTATAATGGATGTGTTGCATTAGTTTTGTCATTGATGTCAACACTTATCCTTCTGGAGATCTACATTGTTGATTTGGCACTATGGTTATATTGGTTTACTATTAAACCAACACATTGTGTTCACCGACAAGGTTAGTGACTTATGCACAGTCACCGATATATGCTCACTGGCAGGTTATATGGTTCACCGACATAGATGATGACTTGTTATCATCTGGAGATCACTTGATTATGTTGAAGACATGGTTTGAATACTTGATTTTAGTATTTTGGTTATTGATTTAATCAGGTTGACATATTTTTTGTTACTGACAAATTGGTCTAGGTTATGGACCGTTATGCGTTATCTATTCCAGATCAGCACGACACGTTATGGAGATGATTTATTGATTGGATATTGTTGTAAATGTATTGAGCCAACACGATGCATCGCATCAAGACTTATTTGTAATTGATTTAATTCTAATATTCTTAGTGAGTTGACCTACACATTTGGTCTTAGGTTTTGTATATATATAACATCTCATTTATGAGAGATATGATATGGTTATGGTATGGTATTGTAACATGGTATGTGAAAATATTGAAGATAATATGAGTAGACCATAAAGAAGGTTCAGGGAAAGTTTGAAGGTGTTTATCAGAGCTTAATCGGTACTAAATCTAGCATTGGAGATGCTATTTTTAGAAGTATGTTATTCTAGGATTTAACCATCCTACTGTAGTCATTCCGACTCCCATTTGAGCAATGTGCTCTAGGCAGTTTGCCTTTCTGCATGTGCAGACCCCATTTGTATACACATACTATCTACAGTAGTATCATTTGATAGTGGGTAAGGTTTCCCACCATAGTTTTTCCCCTTACAGGGTTTCCACATCAAAATCTTTGTGTTATGTGTTGCGGATGATGTTTCTCTTTCTATTTCATGCATTAAGTTTCATCGGCATTGATAATGACTGCTAATATGTTAATCGGCATTAAGTTTAGTTTACCGGTATTAAGTATTAAGTTTAATTAAGTTATAATTGGGATGAAATTGATTGACAATAGATTCAACCCCCCTCTCAGTTGTCCTTCTGATTCCTAACAATTGGTATCAGAGCCAAGTCCTCTTTTTATAGAAGCTTATGTTAGGCCCATTATGGAAAGCTAATGTATTGAGAGGGGAGGGGTGAATCAATACTTCAAAACTTTTCTTCAACAATAACTTTACTGTTATGCATAAACCGAATAGTACAGTGACATAATATAAAGCTAAAACAAATAGATAACAATCATACATGATTCACTCCATAAATCATATATTTTGGTTACGCAGAAACTCTTGGTTAGAGAGAAAAACTGCGGTGGGGATGGCACCCACAACTTCACTTCTGCAATAATAAAGGTTGCTCAGTTAGAGCTACATGTTTTTCTATTTTTGATAGCTTACCCTGTTAGGAGTATCAAGATCTATTAGATCTACCTTGCTAAAGGATTTTACAACACTTATTCTAAATGTTGCACTTGGTTAGAGGCTTTACAATTTATAGACTTAGTCAGAGTCTTTTACCCTATTAAAGGTTTCTCTTACAACTTCAAAATATTACAATAAATCATTACAAATATCTACAACTTTACATCTGGAATGTTATAGCAGATTCTATGTGCTCAAAATGATATTACCTTGCTTATAGCATACCTCAGTAATCCATATATTAACTCAGTAAACACTTCTGTTTACTCTATTCCTTGACTGTTCTCTGAAATCCTTCTTGGTGACCTCTGAGTTTCTCTATAATAGTCATAACACTTCATTCTTTGTTATGTATCACACATGTCTTACTTCATACACCTCTATGTCTCTCACTCTGTCTCTACATGTATATATCTGATCTCAATCCATGTTGTATAAATAGATCTCTTATGTTGGTGATCTGATTCATTGCTTCGATCTTACAAACATGATTTATTGAATGAATAACCATGCAAAATATTTCATTGGTTAGATGACCTCAAAATCATACACAATCTTTAAGTGCAATTTCCAATGTGATAATGGTTACTTGTTCCTCGATCTTTGTAACACGTTTCCCATATATGTCCAGGTTCAGTGAATCTGGTAACACATTTCACTTAGTGTGTGTTCACTCGGTATATCATTCTTGTTGCTTGGTAGACATAGAGTGTTACTCGGTAGAGTGTTTGGTGTATACTACGCTCTGAGACTACTTGCTTCTTTAACCGACTGCACTGTGCTTATCAACTGTAAGATTCGGTAGAAGTAACTGACTATAATATATAGAATAACTTTGAACATAAGACTAATGGCAATCTTAGTAAGTAGTAACAATCTCCCCTTTTGACATTAGTTGAGATGTTTGACAAAAACTACTTTCAAAGTTATAACTCAAAAATCTATATACTTGCAAAATTTGACTAAACTGACAATATATACATTTGTCAATGAAATAGTATATTCAGATATACTCCCCTTATCAATATACTGTTCATAACTCTGATTTTGCATGCTCGGTGATCAATGTTCTATGTGATGCTCTTGTTCTTTCTTACTACTCTATTCACTGCTTAGTATACTCCCCCTGTATACTACATTTCCCTATATACTTTGATACTATACTCACTCCCCCTTTTTCACAAACATCAAAATTTAGTTACCATTTGGTGGAGGCAACTGGTCAAAAATGGATTTATACTTTGTCCTTGCTTTGGTGAGGGCGACAGAGAGTGCATCCTTGACACTGTCCATTAAAGAATTTTGTGCTTGAATGTCAGCCAATAGAGAAATTAAGCCATCTAAAGTGCTTCCCTCTTGTGTAGTAGATAGGTAAGTGGCTCGGTTGATCTATGCTTGAATGGAGGACAAGTGTGGAATGAATAAGGTTTGAAGATTCATAATGTCCATCCTTATTTTGTGCTCTTCATTCCAGAGTTCCAATTATTGAGCTATGAGCTGTTGTAACTTTGTATAAAATTTCTAAATAGAATTGGGCTCGGTGGTCAACTTATTTGAGAGATCAGTGATCTCTTTCTCAATTGCTTCTATTTTATTTTTGATATCTTTAATGAATAAATAGAATGTACAGAGTTTTTGAAATAAATAAAGAATGTGCTTGAGTTGAGGGGACAATTCAACAATAAATTTGACAAGTTTAACTTTGCCAAGAGCAATAGCTTTGTGTACCTCTTCAATCATTTTTGTAGTGAGCTCTTTGTCCTTTAACTTGCTCAAATATTTAGATGCATCTACTCTTGATGTCTCTATCTAATTGAGGAGTTCATCCAGTTGAATATGGATGGCTGTATTTGTTGACACTGTAGCTGCGGGTAGCATATCTGATAATAGTGTCTTTACCTTCTGAAGTACTTTATTTTTCTTTTGTATGGCCATTTGTTTTTCCTGTTTGGCCTTTTCTTTGCATAGTTCACCAAATTCAATTAGTGCTTGCTCTTTTAATTTTGATATGTCTACATTGGGCAACACTATTGGTTTCAATATATCAACCTTGAAACTATGCTTTTTCATCTTCTTGTCTTGAGATTTTGCTAGTTGAACCAATACAATAGCTTGGGAGGCTTGTGGATCCTTGGTAGGTTGCTCAGTGGAGGCAACACTTTTGTTGGTTTCTTTAGCCTTTGCCGAGTCCTTCGGTGGTTCGGGGCTTGGGGTCTCAATTGCAACATTTTCAGTGTTAGGAGGATCCAAAGAGGTCTATTCCTTGGTGGCCTAAGGAGTAGCTTCTCCTTCTATTGACTTGTGAACCTCTGCACCTTGTTCAGTATCCTGAGGGGCCTTGGTTGCAGTAGAATGAGTGACCAGAGGATAAGGCTGAACTTGTTCCAAAACTGACTCACTGGATACCAGTTTTGCATAGGCATTGCCTTCTATCATTTCCTATTCAGGTGCCTCAGTGTCCATGATGTCTTCATCAATTTGTATGGTATCAGCAAGGTCTTGCTCGGTGACATCAACAATTTCAACTGTAGCTTGCTCACCAACATCCTTGAGTCTAAAGATTTCCTACCACTTTTCTTTTGTTTCCTTTTCTACTTCAATATACAGACCATTCATCAGTTTTAAGGTTCTTTTCTTGATGAGGAACTTTGTGTTGTAGGTTGTCAAATGTTCTTTTATTTCAACTACCGACATGTTTGGAAAGAGATGTACCAGACTTCTTTCTCTAATCTATTTTTCTTAGTCCATTGCATATTTCCACCTGTTATCAATATGCAAATATAATTCATTTGGAAGTGACTTAGATAATTCCAATGGAGCCAATCAGAATTTCAATAGTGTGCAGATAACAACTTCTTCTATTTGTCTCTTTTCATCATCAGATCTAGATTCATATTTTACATATCTAAATGATCCAAATCCACCATATTCTTTTAGATTAGCACAAAAATTTTCAACACTATGTACATTTACCTTCTTGCTCTTGACAATCTAAAATTTGTAAGCATCTTCAGACTCGGTGTCACTAGACTCTTTTGCCAAAATGAGTCTCTGAGTAGATTTCTTATAGGTCTTTGTTACCTTAGGAACAACAACACTCTTTGGTTGACACTATAGATGCTCTTGTGTTTGGGTGCTTTACTGAGGGAGTCAGTGATGCCTTTCATGTATCCTGTTTCTTTCTCTTCAAAACTTTCCCTTTAGGCAACTCGGTGCTTAGTGTAATAGTAGCCTCTTGGGTTTCTGATTCTTCTTTGGTGATTACTAGTGTGCCCTTGATAGGTGTGGAGGAAGAACCTTCTCCAAATTTCCTTGATAGTGCCTTGATCATCTTTGTTTCTTTTCTTGTAGCTTTTGGTACTACAATGCTCATCTTTCCTTTCGCCTTGACTTCTTCATATGTTCCATACCTCAGCTCGGTAGCATGCCTTGGTAGTGTAAGAAAGGCATCTATCTACTATTGTGTGATGTCAAAGTCAACCTCATAACCCATAGGTGGCAAAGATTGAGTTCTTGGTTCCACAGCATTCACATAATAGTAATCAATGTCTACTTCAAAACATATGTCATCTTTGTATTTTTCCACTAGCTGGGGTGGAATTCTATACCTGTTATGCATCTTCTCTTGAAACTTGCTGAAATAATCATCCATAATATCATTGAAGTTGTCACCTAGACATTTGATAAAGTCATTGATTTGATGGGTGACTGGTCGGTGTAGCTCCCAAACAACTTTACTGACTGTTGGAAAGAATTTTTCAAAATAGAAAAACATGCATAATAACAGTGATCCAAACTTTAGTGTATTAGCTGAGTTGTTCTTCTTTGGCTTCCTGATGGTGTTCAAATTCTCAAATAGGTTTTTCAACAATACCTCACAAAGATCAATTTTCATTCCCTTTTTCATAATTTTGTATGCTAAGTCGACTGCTGCACAGGGTACACTATTTTCCCTTGCCAATTGGAAGAAACAATAACCTATCACTCTAATAGAAAACTTTAGTTCTACATCAGTGACATTGTTCAATTTCAGTCCTCTGCAATCTGATTCCACTCTGGTTAAGGTGATCAATTCCTTTTGTGATATCATCTTCTGAGCTCGGGCATGATCATAAATAGGGTAACCAGTGATCAGATGAATGATTTCCTTGATGATTTTGAATGGTTGCTCCTCTAACCACATGAAATCATCATGAACTCTGCTCAGAAAAAACTTGACCCACTGGGGTTTGAAGACATGGGGATAGGTTAGGGCTTCAGTCAATCTCTTGATCTTAATGTGCTCATACTTGCTATCCAATTTCCTATCGGTGCACAATTCATCATAGGTGTCTTTGATTTCAACATGACCTAGTTCTTCAACTGGACATTTGGTGAAGAATCTGACATCCTCAACTAGTAAAACTCTATCTGGGATGAGTGAAAATGTAGTTTTGTCATCCAGTTCTGATGCTACTTTGGGAGTTAAAGAGTATTTTAGTGAGGGCTTTTCAACAGTCTTAACAACAACGGGTTCTTGGATCTTTGGTGCCATTGTAGATTTCAGATAGAAATTATCAAAAGATCCTTAGGGTTTGAAAACTTTCAAATGACAGATGCTTTTCCTCTTAACAAATATGAAATAGAAATCTTCAATAGATATGATTGGTAAACCAGCCCAACAATGCATTGAGATTGATGTAAATACCTTGAATTTCACTTTGGAGGAGGTTTGATCGCCTTTGATTCACTTTTCTCTGCTCTCTTGAAAACTTGGTAAGTGAAAAATGACCGCGTAAATGCTTTAAGTACACAATATACCTTATCGGGCTCCATGCAGGTTAGGTTAAAACATTAAATGCACTCGGTTTCAATAAAATGATTTACTCTCCTTTTTTCACTTTAACCGAGTAGCCAAATTTCCTTCATTTACTGACTAGACAGGCTTCCTGTAGTTAGCAACTTGACAAGTTTCCTGTATAGTGCTTTCAAAAGACTTTGATAGAATCTCAAACTTACTAATACATCTTAGTTATGCAGATTTTGAATTAAGTACATAATAAAGTAGGAACTGTTATGATTTAATCTTTTGAGAGAATGCAGTCCCTTCATACCTTTACCAAATAATTTGGAATAGGTGCACCTAACTCAGTAGGTAAGGTGTTTTCTTCATTTGACACAATTTCCTTCTTTTTCCAAATCATCTATAATTTGCCTTTTATTTCTTTAGTGACTCCTCTACATTGATCTCTGCAATCTCTAGCCAAGTGTCCAACTTTGTGACAATGAAAACATGCCATACCAGGATTTCTCCATGATCTTCGGTTGTTCATTCCAAACCTTATAAAGCAGTTGGCACCTATATGTCCATATCTTCCACAACATTCACACCATATCCTTGTATTGTAATCCCATGGTACTACAACATATGGTCGGTTAAGTTCTTTGTGAGTTTGATAGCTTCCAGTATTTGCTCAGTGTGTAGAACACATATAGTTCTTTTGCTTAAACCAACACTTCTCGATACTGTGTCCATATCTATTGCAGTTTTTACAAAACCCTTTGAATTTTGCCTTCTTATAATTGCTAGCAGACTTTGTCCTACACTGGTTAAATGTATGACCATATTTATTGCAATTGTAACAATAACCAGTGGATTTAGTGACATTCGGTTGCTTACCTTTTCTGATTTGGCACATGTTGGCAGTATGACCTTGATTTCCATAGTAGTTGCAAATAGGCTTCTTTCTTTTGATGTTCTTCTTGTTTCTAGTTTGCTTTGATGATTCTCCTCTCTCAGTAGTATGAATTCTCTTCTCGGTAGAGTATTTTCCTTTGTAACCAAGTTCTGCATCTTTGTTGGGTCTTCTTGTATTCAGTTGCTCATCCAACATCTTTGATGCTTCATAACTCTTCTTTAGTGTTTCTTTGGATTTCTTTTCTATTTCAAGTTCATCGGTCAACCTTCATACATCAAGTTTCAATGCTTGATTCTCATCACCTTTCAAATTTGCTTCATGATGTGCATAACCTAGTTGATCTGGCAGATTTTTTTGAATCCCAGTCAATCTTATGATTTCATCATGCTTTTCAGATACCAATGCTTCAAGTTGTTGTTTCTCTCTTTCTAGATCTCTTACTTTATCCTCAGTTGTCCTTAATACATCAAGATTTTCGGTCATCTATATGCTGAAATGCTCATGTTCTCTTTTCATTGCTTTTAGTTGATCAGTCAGTGCTTTGTTCTTTTCTTCCAACACTTCAATCATTTCTTCAGTCTCTTCAGACATACTATTCTCAGATGATGTCTCAATTTGTTCTACTAACTCTTGAGAGTCCTACAAATCATCAGATAACCTTCTTCTAACTTTCAGAGACTTTTGCATTTGTCTTTGCATGTCTGCAATCACTTGATTAGCATAATCCAACTCTTCTTGCAGATATACAATTCTCCAAGATTGTTTATAGCCTTCCATTGATAAGATATTTCTCTTTAGGTAGTTAAACCCTTTTCCAAGATTGAAGCTCTAATACCAATTGTTAGGCCCATTATGGAAAGCTAATGTACTAAGAGGCGAGGGGTGAATCAGTACTTCAAAACTTTTCTTCAACAATAACTTTACTATCATGCATAAACCGAATAGTGCAGTAACATAATATAAAGCTAAAACAAATAGATAACAATCATACATGATTCACTCCATAACTCATATATTTTGGTTACACAGAAACTCTTGGTTAGAGAGAAAAACTGCAGTGGGGATGGCACCCACAACTTCACTACTGCAATAATAAAGGTTGCTCAGTTAGAGCTACATGTTTAGCTATTTTTGATAGCTTACCCTGTTAGGAGTATCAAGATCTGTTAGATCTACCTTGCTAAAGGATTTTACAACACTTATTCTAAATGCTACACTAGGTTAGAGGCTTTACAACCTATAGACTTAGTTAGAGTCTTTTACCCTATTAAAGGTTTCTCTTACAACTTCAAAATATTACAATAAATCATTACAAATATCTGCAACTTTACATCTGGAATGTTATAGCAGATTCTATGTGCTCAAAATGATATTACTTTGCTTATAGCATACCTCGGTAATCCATATATTAACTCAGTAAACCCTTCTATTTACTTTGTTCCTTGACTGTTCTCTGAAATCCTTCTCGGTGACCTCTGAGTTTCTCTGTAATAGTCATAACACTTTGTGCTTTCTTATGTATCACACATGTCTTACTTCATACACCTCTGTGTCTCTCACTCTATCCTTACATGTATATATCTGATCTCAATCCATGCTGTATAAATAGATCTCTTATGTCGGTGATATTATTCATTGCTTCGATCTTACAAACATGATTTATTGAATGAATAACCATGCAAAATATTTCATTGGTTAGATGACCTCAAAATCATACACAATCTTTAAGTGCAATTTCCAATGTGATAACAGTTACTTGTTCCTTGATCTTTGTAACACGTTTCCCATATATGTCCAGGTTCAGTGAATCTGGTTACACATTTCACTCGGTGTGTGTTCACTCGGTATATCATTCTTGCTGCTCGGTAGACATAGAGTGCTACTTGGTAGAGTGTTCAGTGTATACTATGCTCTAAGACTACTTGCTTCTTTAACCGACTGCACTGTGCTTATCGACTGTAAGATTTGGTAGAAGTAATCGACTAGAATATTTAGAATAACTTTGAACATAAGACTAATGGCAATCTTAGTAAGTAGTAACAGCCTAATAGCTTGAGGAGATCCTATGGCAACTAACATTTTAAGGAAGGACAATCCTAAACTTGATGGAAATAACTATGGTATATGGAAGATTAGAATGGAGACACATTTGAATTGATTTGGAAGAGATATATGGGAAGTTACAAAGAATGGCTATGTTGGTCCTACTCGGAATCAACCTAATCCACCAACATTGGGAAAGGATCACGAGAATGATTGCAAAGAAAGAGAAGCACTTTTGAGTGCATTATCAAATCAACAAATTATGGGATTATCAAATTGATCTGCTAAATCTATTTGGGATAAATTGGAAACATTGAATGAAGGAGATTAAATTATCAAAATTGCAAAACAGGAATGTTATCAGGCCAGGTATGAAAATTTAAAAATGGAAGAAGATGAAATAATTTATGCTTTTATGGAAAGAGTTAATGAAATTGTTTTAGGAATACAATGTTGTGGAGGATCCTTCAGTGAAGATGAAATTGTTTCTAAAGTTTTAAAATATTTTCCACTGGCATACAAAATAAAAGTAACTGCTATTAATGAGTTGAGAACAATGCCTAATACATCAGTATCTAGGGATACCTTGGTTGGAAAACTTTCAGCATTTGAGCTTGAGGAATTTGGTCCTATTGCTACAATTAAGATAGATTTAGCCTTTAGAGAATCATCATCATAATCATCTGAAAAATTTGACTGGAAAGCACTGTATGCAAAAGAACTTGAAGATATCAAAAGGGAAAATGAAGAACTAGAAGAACTTGAAGCACTATTTGCAAGTAAAATGCCTAAAGGTCCAGTTGGAAGTAACTATGAAGGTAAAGAACCACTTAAATAATTTAATCATAATAAAGTTGGTCATATAGAATCTAGATGTCCCAATAGACATGCAAAATAGAGAGAGGAAGCTAAAAGAACATATAAGCCTAACCCTGAGTATCAGAGATACAGATTTAAGAAGAACAGAGATAAATCTTGTTACTATGTTTATAAAGGAGTTACAGATGATTCAGATTAAGAACCGATAGACAATGGATGAACATTTGTTGCAATAAAAGAAGATCAACCGACACTTATTATTCCACCAGTAGAGTAGGCCCTGGCAACTAAAATTGAAGAAAAAGATGAATGGATCATTGATAGTGGATGTTCACATCATATGACTAGTGATCAAAGTAAATTCTTATCTTTTTAGGAATATAATAAGGTCTAGTAAGATTTGGTGATGATAAAGCTTGTTGAATCAAAGGAAAAGGCACTATATCTTTGGATGGTAAGCACAATACTGACAATGTCTATTATGTTTAAGGTTTGAAACATAATCTTTTGAGTGTTGGTCAATTAGTTGAAAAAGGATTTTAGTTACTGTTCAAGAATGGAAAATGCAAAATCAAAAATAGAACTGGATTGGAGATTGCAACCGGTAATCAGACTAAAGGTAATATCTTTCATTTGAACAACAGTGATAAGGCATGTTTGATTGCACATATTGATGAAAGTTGGTTATGGCATAAGAGACTCTGTCATGAAAATTTTGATTGCATTGTAAAGTTCAGTTCAACTAAGGTAGTAAGGGATTTACCTAAGATTGTGAAACCTCATAATCCGGTATGTAAGGAATGTGAAATGGGAAAGCAAGTTAGAAATTTTTTTAAGAGTATTACTGAGAAATGTAATAATGTTCTTGATTTAATTCATACTGACTTGTGTGGTTTGGCAAGAACAAGAAGTCTACAGGGAGATAGATATTTTATGCTAATTATTAATGATTATTCTAGAATATGTTGGGTTACTTTTCTCAGGGAGAAATCAAAGGCTTTTGGAAAATTCAAGTTATTCAAGGCAATGGTAGAGAATGAAACTGGTAAAAAATCAAATGTTTGAGGTCTGATCAAGGAGGATAATTTACATCTAAGGAATTTAATACATTTTGTAAAGTGAATGAAATCAAAAAACAAGTATCAACACCCTAGACACCTCAGCAAAATGGAATTGTGGAAAGGAAGAACATAACTATTCTGGAAGAAGCTAGAAGCATGATATTGGAAAAAAACCCACCTCATGTGTACTAGAGAGAAGCAGTGAATACAACAGTTTACACTTTCAACAGAGTTCACATCAAAGGTAAAACTGGTAAGACCCCTTATGAACTATGGTTTGGTAATACTCCTACTCTTAAATACTTCAGAATATTTGGAAGAAAATTCTATATTAGGAGAGATTAGTATGTTGGTAAATTTGATCCTAGAAGTGATAAAGGAATATTTCTTGGTTATTCATCTAAGAGAAAGACATATATATGTTTTAATAAAAGATTGCAAAAGATCATGAAAGTGCTAATGTGAACATAGATCAACACTTTCAAGGAAATTCAAGGTCTATAGATTCTGAACTGGTAGTTGAGATGATCATAAATGAACCAATATAGAGTGCACCAGTACAGAATGTTGATCCAGTCACACTGGCATCATTAGAGAATTCCACAATGACTGAAGAACAACAACATGTGAATAAACCCAAGTATGTAAGACTGAATCACTCAGAAAATTAGATAATTGGGAATAAGAATCAAGGGGTTATGACAAGAGGAAGACTGGAAAATGAAGAGATATGCTTAATTTCTTAAATTGAACCAGCATCTGTTATTGAAGCATGTCAAGATGAACATTGGATAAAAGAAATGGAAGATAAATTAAAACAAATTGAAAAAGAACAATTCATGGACATTAGTTCCTCAGCCTAAAGACAAAAATGTAATTGAACTAGATGGGTATTTAGAAATAAGCTTAATGAAGATGGCGAGGTAATTAGGAACAAAGCAAGATTAGTTTGTAAAGGTTATTCACAGAAGGACGGAATTGATTATAATGAAACCTTTGCACTGGTAGCTAGAATTGAGGCAGTTAGATTATTTCATGCATTTGCAACTCATAAGAACTATAAAGTATATCAGATGGATGTAAAATGTGGATTTCTGAATGGTGATCTTGAAGAGGAAGTTTACATTGAATAGCTTGATGGATTTTCATTGACAAATAATAAAGATATGGTTTCTAGATTAAGGAAAGCTTTGTATGGATTGAAGCAAGCTCCTAGAGCTTGGTATGCTAGATTGGACAAATATATTTTGAAGCTTGATTACACTAAAGGTAATGCTAACAACAACTTATATTTTAAAGTGACTAATGATGGCATCTTGGTTATTGAAGTTTTTTTTTATGATATCATTTTTGGAGGAGAAGATGGATTGTGTAAAGACTTTGCTAACAAGATGCAAGAAGAATTTGAAACGCCTATAATTGGGGAGATAAAATTCTTTTTTGGATTGCAGATTTCACAAATTGATAGAGGTATATTCTTATGTCAAAAAAAATATTTGAAGAAACTATTGAAGAAATTTGGTATGGAAAACTCTAAACCAGTAAGTACTCCTATGACTACAACTGATAAATTGACATTGAAGGATGATTCATCTTCTGTTAATCCGACAAGATACAAATATATGATTGGAGGTTTACTGTATTTGACACAAACAAGAATTGATATAATGAATGCAGTATGTATTGTTTCAAGGTTTCAGAGTAATCCTAAAGAAAATCATGAATTAGCAGTAAAAAGGATTTTTCGGTATCTACAAGGCACAACAAAACTTGGTTTATGGTACCCTAAAGTTGAAAATTTTGATTTATGTGCATACACTGATGCAAATTGGGTAGGAGATGTAGATGATAGAAAGAGTACCACTGGCGGAGCATTCTTTCTTGGTAGAAGATTGATTTCATGTACAAGCAAGAAGCAGAGTTGTACATCATTATCAACAACAGAATCAAAATATGTTGCAGTAGCAACTAATTGTACTCGGGTATTATGGATTAAGTAAATGTTGAAGAAAATAAAGGTAAAATGCAAAGAACCTATAATCATTTATTGTCATAATTCAGCATCAATTGATATATCAAAGAATCTGGTATTTCACTCTAAGACTAAGCATGTTTTTATCAAATATAATATTCTGAAAGAGAATGTTGAAGTAAAAGAAGTAAGATTGGTTTATGTGAATACTAAATAGTAGATTGCAGATATCTTTACAAAGCCTTTGCTTAAGGAAACCTTTGAATATCTCAAAGAGCATCTTGGGGTAATACCTATTAGGTCCCAGGGACAACTAAGAGGGGGGGGTGAATCACTTGTCAAATAAATTCAAACCAAAAATAACTTAACCAAGCTTAATGATTAATACCGGTAAACCAAAATTTATACCGGTATATAGTTTATCAGTTAATTACAGTACCGATAAAGAATAATGCATGAAACAAAAAGATAATAACATCCACAACACATTACACCAATATTTGTACGTGGAAACCCTATAAGGGCAAAAACCACAGTGGGAAACCTTACCTACAATCAGATGATACTACTGTAGATAGTATGTGTATACAAATGGGGTCTGCACATGCAAAAAGGCCAAGCGCCTAGAGCTCACTGCTCAAACACAAATAGGAGTCACACTGACTACAATTAGATGGTTAAATCCAATGATGATGTACTGCTCAAAATAGCATCTTCATATGCTAGATTTAGTACCGGTGTAGTTTTGATATGCCTTCACAAAAACCTTGCTTCACCTTCAAATGATGTTTGTGTGTATAGCTCTGCTTATTCTCGCATATACCTTCTTACAATTCCTTTTCCTAATCGCATATCGACATTACAAATGAGTTCTTACATATATACCATAACCTAAGACCAATTTTAGTAGGTCGGATCTAAAAGATATTATAATAAAATAATTACAAGTAAATCAATAACCGATGCAATATCTTATTCAACATGTCAGCTTAATGCATTTACATTAACAATGAAATCATCTCCAAAGTGTGTTGTGCTGATCTAGAATAGATAAGCCTGTCGGTGCTTATTCTAGACCTATTTGTCGGTAATCAACAAATATGCAAATATGAATATACCAATAAATAAATCTCCAAGACAAGGTGTCCAAACAATGTCTTCAACATAACCAAGTGTTTTCCATGTCATTCCAAGTGTCGGTGAATAATATATCCTGCCGGTGAACTAGATACCTGTGACTGTGCATAAGTCACTTGCTTGCCGGTGACCATTGCCAATCCTCCAAAGTGCAAGAGTTGATAAGTGTTAAAGGTGTTGACATCAATGACAAAACCATATCAACATAACCAAAATACCAACAATCTCCCCCTTTGACATTGATGGCAACACAAGATGGAAAAACCATCAAAGTACCAAAACAGAAATGCCAAATACCAAAAAACAACAATCTCCCAAAAAGAGATCATAACTAGAAATCAAAATTCAGATACAGAGAGTAATCAATCTCTCCCAAAGTAACAATCTCTCCCCCTGAGAGTAACATGTGTTTTCCTTTTGTTTCTCCATATCAATCTCTCTCCCTTTGACATCAAATGCCAAAGCCAATACAAAAGCCAGGATCAAATACAAAATACCAACCAATTTAGTATGCCAACTACTCCCCCCTAATAAGTAGCTCTCCTCATCAAAGCCAGAGTAAAAGATTTCTCTGTTAATTCTGTCGGTTGATGACAAACATCAATTGTCTAAGTCTCTACTGGTAGGGGTATGACCCCAAGCTGATCTCTAAGACATTCAAAAGTCTCCTTAGGAAAAGGCTAAGTGAAAATATCTGCAATCTGCTCTTTAGTATTCACATAAACTAGTTTTACTTCTTTTGCTTCAACATTCTCTTTCAGAAAATTTAGTTTGATAGAAACATGTTTAGTTTTAGAATGTAGTACCAGAGTCTTAGATATATCAATTGCTATAGTGTTATCACAATAGATAGTTATAGGTTCCTTGCATTTTATTTTTATGACCTTCAACATTTTCTTTAGCCATAATACCTGTGTACAGTTAGTTGCTGCTACAACATATTTTGATTCTACTATTGATAAAGATGTGCAACTTTGTTTCTTACTTAACCAAGAAATTAATCTGCTTCCAAGAAAAAATGCTCCACCGGTGGTGCTTTTTCTATCATCCACATCTCTTGCCCAATTTGCATCTATGTATGCACATAATTCAAGGTTTTCATCTCTAGGATACCATAAGCCAAGATTTGTAGTGCCTTGTAAGTACTGGAAAATCCTTTTTACTGTTGATTCATGATTTTCTCTAGGATTACTCTAAAATCTTGAAACAATACATATTGCATTCATAATATCAAGTCTTGTTTGTGTCAAATATAGTAGGTCTCCTATCATAGATTTGTACCTAGTCAAATTAAGAGGTGTAGATTCATCCCTTAGTGATAATTTGTCATTTGTAGTCATAGGTGTGCTTACCGGTTTAGAGTTCTCCATCCCAAATTTCTTTAGTAACTCCTTCAAGTACCTGGATTGACTCAAGAATTTTATCTCTCCAATCATAGACATTTCAAATTATTGCTGCATTTCAATAGAAAAGTCTTTACATAATCCATCTTCTCCTCCAAAGATTATATCATCAACAAAAACTTCTATAACCAAGATGTCATCATTAGTCACTTTATAATATAAGTTGTTGTTAGCATTACCTTTAGAAAATCCAATCTTCAAAAGATATTTATCCAATCTAGCATACCAAGCTCTTGGAGCTTGCTTCAACCCATACAAAGCTTTCCTTAACCTACAAACCATATCTTTTTTATCTTTCAGAGAAAATCCATTAGGTTGCTCAATGTAAACTTCTTCTTCAAGATCTCCATTAAAAAATGCACATTTAATATCCATTTGATATACTTTGTAGTTCTTGTGTGCTACAAAAGCCAAGAATAATCTGACTACCTCAATTCTAGCTACTGGTGTGAAGATTTCATTATAATCAATTCCTTCTTTCTAAGAATATCCCTTACACACTAGTCTTGATTTATTTTTTATTACCTTACCATCTTCATTAAGTTTGTTTCTGAATACCCATTTTGTCCTAATCACATTTTTTTCTTTAGGCTGGGGAACTAATGTCCATGTGTTATTCTTCTCAATTTGTTCTAGTTCCTTTTCCATAGCTTTAATCAGTGCTTATCTTCACATGCCTCATTAATTGATGATGGTTCAATTTGAGAAATAAGACATACCTCTTCATTTGCCAGTCTTCCTCTTGTCAAAACTCCTTGATACTTGTTCCTAATTATCAAATTTTCTGAGTGATTCAGTCTTACATATCGGGGTGTCTTTGTTTGTTGTTGTTCCTCAATTACAGTGGAATTTTTAGATGATGCCAGGGTAACTGGATCTTCATTCTATACTGGTGGATTCAATGTAGGTTCATTTTTTAGTATCTCTATTGTCGGTTCAGAGTCTATATACTTTGAAGTTCCTCTAAATTGTTCATCAATCTTCACATTTATACTCTCAACAATTTTCTGCAATCTCTTATTAAAACATCTATTTTCTTTTCTCTTAGATGAATAACCGAGAAATATTCCTTCATCACTTCTAGGATCAAATTTGCCAATATACTCATCTCTTGTAATATAGCATTTACTTCCAAATATTCTGAAATATTTAAGAGTAGGAGTAATACCAAACCATAGTTCATGAGGGGTCTTACCGGTTTCACCTTTGATGTGAACTTTGTTGAATGTATAGACTGTTGTGCTTACTGCCTCTCTCCAATATACATGTGGTAGATTTGCTTCTGATACCATACTTTTATCTACATCTAGGAAAGTTTTGTTCTTCCTTTCTACAACTCCATTCTACTATGGTGTCCAGGGTGCTGATAACTGTCTTCTGATTCCATTCACTTCACAAAATGCATTAAATTTCTTAGATGTGAATTCACCTCCTTGATCTGATCTCAGACATTTGATTTTCTTACCGATTTCATTTACTACCATTGCCTTGAATAGTTTGAATTTCCCAAGTGCTTCTAATTTTTCTCTCCTGCTTTCCTCAAGTTCTCTTGCATAAAAGGCTTTCCAATCAGACTTGTCAAATGATGGTGTCGATGATATTGATGCCTTAAAAGCTAAATCTATCTTTATAGTAGCAACAAAACCAAATTCCTCAATTTCAAAAGCTGAAAGTTTTCCAATCAATGTATCCCTAGTTACTGATGTATTAGGCATTGTTCTTAACTCGTTTATAGCAGTAACTTTAATTTTATATGCCGATAGAAATCCTCTTAAAACTTTTGAAATAATTTCATCTTCACTTAAGGTTCCTCCAAAACATTTAATACCCAAAACAATTTCATTTACTCTTTGCATAAAAGCATAAATCCTTTCATCTTCTTCTGTTTTCAGATTTTCATACCTGACTCGGAAGCTTTCAAGTTTTGCAATTTTGACTGTGGAATCTCCTTCATTCAATGTTTCTAAACAATCCCAAATAGCTTTATCAGTAGACCTATCTGATAATCCCATGATTTGCTGATCTGATAATGCGCTCAAAAGTGCTTCCCTTGCTTTGCAATCATTTTCTTCATCTTTTCCTAAGGTAGGTGGATTAGGCTAACTTTGAGTAGGAGTAGTATAGCCATTCTTTGTAACATCCCAGATGGCCTTTCCAAAGAAATTTAGATGTGTCTCCATTCTAATCTTTCATATGCCATAGTTGGTTCCATAAAGTTTAGGACTATCCTTCCTAAAATAGTTAGTAGACATTGGATCTCCTCAAGCTGTTAAATTTATGCAAAAAGAGGACTAAGCTCTGATACCAATTGTTAGGTCCCGGAGACAACTAAGAGGGGGGGGTGAATCAGTTGTCAGATAAATTAAAACCAAAAATAACTTAACCAACCTTAATGCTTAATACCGGTAAACCAAACTTTATTCCGGTAGATAGTTTACCAGTTAATTGCAGTACTGGTAAAGATTAATGCATGAAATAGAAAGACAATAACACACACAACACATTACACTAATATTTGTACATGAAAACCCTGTAAGGGGAAAAACCATGGTGGGAAAACTTACCCATAATCAAATGATACTACTATAGATAGTATGTGTATACAAATGGGGTCTGCACATGCAGAAAGGCCAAGCGCCTAGAGCTCACTACTCAAACACAAATAGGAGTCACACTGACTACAATTGGATGGTTAAATCTAATAATGATGTACTACTCAAAATAGCATCTTCATATGCTAGATTCAGTACTAGTGTAGTTTTGATATGCCTTCACAAAAACCTTGCTTCAAATTCAAATGATGTCTGCGTGTATAGCTCTGCTTATTCTCGCATATACCTTCTTACAATTCCTTTTCCTAATCACATATCGATCTTACAAATAAGATCTTACATATATACCATAACCTAAGACCAATTTTAGTAGGTTGGCTCTAAAAGATATTACAGTAAAACAATTACAAGTAAATCAATAATCGATGCAATATCCGATTCAACATGTCGGATTAATGCATTTATAATAACAACAAAATCATCTCCAAAGTGTGTCATGTTGATCAGGAATAGATAAGCCTGTTAGTGCTTATTCTGGACCTATTTGCCAGTAATCAGAAAATATGCAAATACGAATATACCAGTGAACAAATCTCCAATCCAAGGTGTCCAAACGATGTCTTCAACATAACCAAGTGTTTTCATGTCATTTCAAGTGTCGGTGAACAATATATCCTATCGGTGAGCCAGATACTGATGACTATGCATAAGTCACTTGCTTGTTGGTGACCATTGGCAATCCTCCAAAGTGCCAGAGTTGATAAGTGTTAAAGGTGTTGACATCAATGATAAAACCATATCAACATAACCAAAATACCAACAATACCATCACCGACAGAGACTTAGATGATTAAATATTGGCATCAAACCAATAGAAACTAAAAGATAAATGTTTTTTCCATTTTTGATGGGGGAGAGCTACTTTTGAGGGAGTAGTTGGTTGTATGTTATGGTATTTATTCTTAATTGCTTTGGAATTTGGTGTCAAAGGGGGAGAGATATCTATGGAAAAACATTATTCTTTTGGAGATATTATTCATTGAGGGAGAGATATATACTCTTTGTATTTTGATTTTGATTTTTGGTATTGATCTATTTTGGAGATTGTTGGTTTTTGGTTTTTGGCATTCTATTTTGGCACTTAGATGTTTTACCATCTAGTGTTGCCATCAATGCCAAAGGGGGAGATTGTTGGTATTATGGATGTGTTGCATTAGTTTTGTCATTGATGTCAATACTTATCCTTCTGGAGATCTATATTGTTGATTTGGCAGTTTGGTTATATTGGTTTACTCTTGAACCAACACATTGTGATGCAGAGCCCTCCTTGTGACCTTTCAAACACCTTAGAATGTATGACACTAACCCCTCAAAATAAGAATGGGATCCTATCAAGGCAAGGCTCTACAACATTAGTTCAATCTTCTCACCATCTTCAAGACTCATGCCTACTCAATCAGGGGTATCTGACTACAACACATTCCATGATACCTCCAAGGGTTACAAATCATTTTCATACTAGTTTTGGGTCATACAAGACTTCCCAAGGTTAGACAAAGCACTGGTTGTAAGGATTCATGCCCTTTCCTTAAGAAACTCACCCAATTAGGCCTAGTTGCTTGTAGCCCTATTTAGCAGGTAATGAGACCTTAGGTTCAAAATTTCCAAAACACCTTGAAAAAAAAATTATGGATTCAAACACCCTTTTTGAAGTTAGACAAATCTCCAAAATGAAGGGTCAGGGTCTGAAAAATAAAGGTCTTTGCCGGCAGGATGTTGATTGTCCTAAAGGTCTAATTAGGCCTCTTTTGTGAAGCAACTATACTCAGATGAATGAATCGGTCATTTAAAATCCCATGGGAATTTAGGGGACCATAAACCATAAGGGAATCTAGGGTTACACACCTAGAATCATCACCATTTGCACACAAGGTAATTTTGTTGTTCAAGGTCTAGGTAGCCACATGGAGATGTCTACCTAGGGTCACTCCAAACACTCCTCTCCCTTGCTCCCCCTTCAAAAAAATCTTGGAATCCTATAAAAAAATAACCATAATTTCCTTTCACCAAATCCCATGGGTCTTAGATTGATAAAGTGCAAGATGTGGCCATGGAGGAGGAAAAACCCAAGGTAAACTTTGGTTTTTCGGGCACTTACAGTAAAAGTTGAATATCAAGAGAAACACACACAACTAGAAAATAAAATTAAATAAAAAACAAATTTAACTCTCCTCTCCAACCAATTCACATCATTGGGAATGGATCCCAATCTGTACAGTACCATACCACGGACGAAAACTCCAGAATTACAGGAAAAACTCAGAATTCTATTAGTTTGATGGCTTCAAAAATCTTCTTCATACAATCACTCCTTAGGAATTGGATCCAAAAGGTGTATGAAATACTCCACAACTTCTCTCAACCAAAAATCAAGAGGTTAGAGCCATTGGAGGAGTTTCAAATTAACAAAATGCAAAAAGTCCATAAAAGTTGCTCATGACAACTTTTGACAACTTTTGCAAAAGTTGTCAAAATGTCATCTTTCATCTCCTAATGCCTTGGGTAAAGTTTAACCCCTCCTAAAACATCTTAAAACACTATAACCAACATATTTTATCCCCTATTATCCAAAAGTCCTAATTAGCTCATAGAAATGCCAAAATAGGAGTTTGGCTCACAAGATGGGGTTCATTATTACAAACACATAATGTATGATTGAAAAGCTATGTAAAACATTCTAAAGACATATTTAATGCCTTAGTTTCCCTCCTCAAAGTTTTACTTATCATCTTGAAGGGTTTGATGGTGTGATCCTATACCATACTCCCTGGAAGAAGAAATCTCAAGTCAACTTGAGATGAGAGTTTGCAGGTCTGCACCATGATCTTTGATCTATTGCTATTTCATCTAGACTGCTTTAGACTCAGATTGGCCTTTCCAAGCAACCAAATACTCCATGTAAAATTTTCTCTTGGTTCACTTTGCAACCTTAGTGTCTAGAACCTTTTGTAACTTTGGTGGTTCATGTTTGGGAATACCATCATCAGCAATATCCTGAATTGTGTCTTCTCCTGCACCAACACTACAGTTATAAAGAGTTAAGTCAAAAACATTAAAAATAGGTGACAAACCAAGATTAAATGGTAGTTGAAGTTCATAGGCATTTGGGCCACATTTCTTCAAGATTTGATAGGGTTCAATCTTTCTTTGCATCAACTTTGTGTATCTGCCTTTAGGAAGTCTTTCCTTCTTCAAGTGAACCCACACCAAGTCTCCCATATCAAACTAAACATCTCTCTTCTTTTTGTCAGCATGAGTTTTATATCTCTATGCAGATTGTTGAAGATGAGTCTTAACTTGGTCATAGATTTCTTTTATGTCAATAGCAAAAGTTTCTCCATCTGCACTAATGGCTTCTCCTTGAGGTATCTCTCTCAACTCTAGTATACCCCTTGGGTGGATGCCATATACAATCTGGAAAGGTGACTTACTGGTACTCGTATTCACTATATCATTGTAGGATAATTCTTTTTGAGACAATATACTATCCCACCTTTCTCCATGTTGTCTAGTCAAACACTTTAGCAGATTCCCTAGTGACCTATTTACAACTTTAGTTTGGCCATCTGTTTGGGGATGGTAGGCTGAGGAGAAGGATAAATTTGTACCAAGCTTCTTCCAAAGGGTCCTCCAGAAGTGACCAATGAATTTTACATCCCTATTAGAGACTAGAGTGAAAGGCAAACCATGTTTCCAGACAATCTCCTTAAAGAACAAGTCTACCACATAAGAAGCATCACAAGTGGTTTTTCATGGTGAGAAATGTGCCATCTTACTAAACCTATCCACCACTACAAAAACACTATCATATCCTTTCCTTGTCCTAGGTAATCCTAAAACAAAATCCATACTTATGCTTTCCCATGGCCTTGAAGGTATGGGTAAAGGATGGTATAAGCCTGCATTGGTGGACTTTCCTTTTTCCTTTTGGAAAATCACACATGTTTCCACAAATATCCTGACATCTACCTATAGTTTGGGCCAAAAATAGTGTATTTGTACAAAATCTAGTGTCTTGTCAAGACCAAAATGTCCTGCCATTGCTCCAGAATGTTTCTCCTTAATTATATTCAATCTCATAGAGCATTTGGGTATGGATAGTTGTGCACCCTTAAACAACAATCCATTTTGAATCAAAAATTCAGAATACTCAACATGAAACCATTCATTAAATGAAGCACATACCTTATAGGCCTCTCCAAAATCTTCATCACCCTCATACATGGCTTTCATAGAGTCTACGCCAACACTCTCCAACTGAATCTGATTTGTAGTTAGGACTCTTCTGCTCAAAGCATCTGCCACCCTATTCTTGACTCCTTTCTTGTGCTTAGGATGAAAGTGAAAGCTTGTAGGGTCTCTACCCACTTCATGTGTCGATGATTCAACTTTTCTTGACTGTTTATAAAGCTAAGGGCCTGATTGTCTGTGAAAACTATGTATTCTTTTGGTAGCAAGTAGTGTCTCCACTTTTTCAAGGATTAGACTAGAGCATACATCTCTAGGTCATAAGATGAATATCTCCTCTTTACCTCATTAAACTTCTCACTAAAGAAAGAAATAGGTTATCCCTCTTGACTAAGCACTGTTCCATTAGCCATGTGACTAGCATCACACTCCACTTGGAAGAACTTGTAAAAATAAGGTAGGGCAAGGACTGGCTGCTCAACAACTTTTCTCTTCAATGTTTCAAAAGAGTTATTTGCTTCTTCTGTCCAACTAAACCTGCACTTTTGTCCTCCCTTTATGGTATCAAGCATGGAGCACAAATATGGTTGAAGCCTCTTATAAACTTCCTATAGAAGGTAGCTAAGCCATGGAAAATTCTAACATCATTCATTGTCCTATGTGTAGTCCAAGACAATATGTCACTCACCTTTTCTTGATACATTTTCAATTCACCCTATGAGATTACAAATCCCAAGTAAATGATCTCTTCCTGCATAAAGAAATACTTTTCTAAGTTGATCATTAATTGTTCTTCATACAATCTTCTTAGGACTAGATATACATGTTTTATATGTTCTCCTTTGGTTTGACTAAAAACTAGAATGTCATCTAGGTAGACTATGACAAATTTCCCTATGAAATCCCTCAAGACTTCATTCATTAACCTCATAAAGGTACTAGGTGCATTGGATAAGACAAAGGGCATGAATTTCCACTCATACAACCCTTGATTTGTTTTAAAGGAAGTCTTCCATTCATCTCCCGGCCTAATCCTAATCTGATGATAGCCACTCTTTAAATCAACTTTTGTAAAATATCTAGCACTCCCCAAACAAACTAACAAATCTTCAATCCTAAGCATGGGAAACCTATACCTGATAGTAATCTTGTTGATAGCTCTTGAGTCGATGAAAAGCCTCCAAGTGCCTTCCTATTTGGGTGCTAAGACAACAGGGACAGCACATGGGCTCAAACTTTTGCCAATCAATCCGGATTCCAACAATTCTTCAACCTGTTTTGCCATCCGGTGTGAGCTTGTATGTTACTTTATTAGGAAAGGTGGATCTAGGTATAAGGTCTATACAATGGTTTATGTCCCTCATTGGAGGTAGTGACCTTGGCATGCCATCAGAGATGACACCCTTGTATTTGTCTAGTAGCTGCTACACTGCAGGGTCAATCAACCTCAATCTGTCCTCTTTCTTATCCTCAGACTTCTCCACCTTTGTTACTATTGGAATAGGGATAAGGGAATAATAGATCATGCCTTCATTTTCCATGCTCTTCATGAACTGCTTCCCTCCTAATACTAGCACCTTGGCCTCCTTTTCTTTGGTCTCCTCCTCATCCAAAATTAAAGGTAGCAACTCAATCACCTTACCATCTTTGGTGATGTAATATGTATTCCTAGCACCATCATGTTGTGCCTTCAAATCAAACTGCCATGGTCTCCCAAATAGGAGGTGGCAAGCATCCATCTTTGCAATGTCAAACATCAACCTATCTCTATAGGTTCCAATCTAGAATTCCACCCAACCCTGCTCTTCCATAATAGCTTGTTTTCCTTGTGTGAGTCATGAGACCTTGTAGGGGCAAGGGTGAGGTAGTCTCCTTAACTTTAGTTTCTCCTCCATCTCTAGAGACACAATGTTCTTAGTTAAACCAGAATCTATTGGGACCTTGCAGACTTTTCCACCCACTTTGCAAGTGGTCTTGAATAGAGACTTCCTTTGTGGGGGTTCTCTATCAGACATCTTCATAGTGGTTACTACTCTTCTGATCATCAAAGCTTCATCTCTTTCAGGGTAGCCATAGCTATCAGGGGTATTGACAGTTTGGTATGTGTTTGCACTTGCCACACTTTGGCAGTCAACCTCTAAAATCAAGTTACTTCTCCTTTCTCCCATGGAACTAGTAGGTTTATTTGGGCATCTATTGGCCATGTGTCCTTCTTGATTGTAGTTATAGCATCTAATTGGACCTCTACCTTGAGATCTCCCTCTAAATGGTGGTATTCTTCCTCTAAAGTTACCTCTCTGATTGTATCCTCCATTATTATTGGAACTACTCTGTCCTTTAGTGCCTTCTTGACTGGTTTCACTTTGATTTCCAAAACCATTTCCCTTTTGAAAAAATTTCTTCCACCCCTCTCCTTTCTTCCTCTTCCTTTGTTATTTTTCTCTTGTCTCCTTTTTATCTTCTCTTCCACCTTGATAGAAAGTTGATGGCATCTACCCATGGTATCTAGGCTAAGAAGGTTCAATTCTTCTTGAATGTTGTACCTTAATCCATTCAGGGACCAAGAAAATTTCTCACTCTCTTCCTCTTTTGTTTTAGACTTCATGCATAGCCTTTGGAACTCCTCAGTGTATGAGTTCACATCCATCTCCTTCTACTTGAGATTTTGTTTCCTCTTATGGAGTTTTATTTCCTAGTCTTTGGGTACATAGGCCTCTTTGATTAAGGCAACCATCCTCTTCCAACAAACAATCTTGGGCTTGTTGTCCTTCTCTCTTTCCTCTTGGACAAAGTTCCACCAAGTTAGGGCTACTCCCTTAACCTTGGACTTAGTAATCTTCACCTTTTGGTGTCCTGGAATGTCTTCACACTTAAAGAAACTAGACAGGGAGTCTATCCAATCCATCACAACATCTGGTTCCATTTTCCCAGTGAAAGTTGGCAAATCAATCTTCTGCTCCATGGTTCTCCTCTCTATGGATTTGAGGGCATTAAGAAAGTGCCTCTAGTCAGGAGGAATCGCCTCTTCCTCCGCCATAGGGATCTCATCCTCATCCCCTTCATCACCACTACCAATGCCTCCATCTTCCTTCCCATCTACTCTGCATGTCAACCTCTCTAGGTCCCTCTGCATTGCCTTGCAAGTAGTGGCTGCTCTCTCACAATCTTTGCCAATTCCATGCTGGTGATTGGTCCTCTAGGGACCTCTTCTTCTTGTCCCTCTGACATCTCTCAATTCTCTATCTCTTTACCAAAGCATTTACTATCTCTGATACCACTTGATGTAGAGCCCTCCTTGTGACCTATCAAACACCTTAGAATGTATGACACTGACCCCTCAAAAAAAGAATAGGATCCTATCAAGGCAAGGCTCTACAATATTAGTTCAATATTCTCACCATCTTCAAGACTCATGCCTACTCAATCAGGGGTATCTTTCTACAACACATTCCATGATACCTCAAAGGGTTTAAAATCATTTTCATACTAGTTTTGGGTCATACAAGACTTCCCAAGGTCAGACAAAGCACCGGTTGTAAGGATTCATCCCCTTTCCTTAAGAAACTCACCCAATTAGGCCTACTTGCTTGTAGCCCTATTTAGAGGGTAATGAGATCTTAGGTTCAAAATTTCCCAAACACCTTGGAAAAAAAATTATGGATTCAAACACCCTTTTTGAAGTTACACAAATCCCCAAAAGAAAGGGTCAGGGTTTGAAAAATAAAGGTCTTTGCTAGCAGGATGTTGACTGTCCTAAAGGGCTAGTTAGGCCTCTTTTGTGAAGCAACTATACTTAGATGAATGAACTAGCCAATTAAAATCCCATGGGAATTTAGGGGACTATAAACCATAAGGGATTCTAGGGTTACATGCTTGGAATCATCACCATTTGCACACAAGGTAATTTTGTTGTTCAAGGTCTAGGTAGCCACATAGAGATGTCTACCTAGGGTCGCTCCAAACACTCCTCTCCCTTGCTCCTCCTAAAAAAAACTCTTGGAAACCTAGAATAAACTGACCATACTTTCCTTTCACCAAACTCCATGGGTCTTAGATTGATAAAGTGCAAGATATGGCCATGGAGGAGGAAAAACCCAAGGTAAACCCTAGTTTTGCGGGCACTTACAGTAAAAGTTGAATATCAGGAGCAAAACACACAACTATAACTTAAAATCAAAGATAAAAAAAATTTAACTCTCCTCTCTAGCCAAATCACATCATTGGGAATGGATCCCAATCCATACAGTACCGTACCACAGACCAAAACTCCAGAATTACAAGAAAAACTCAAAATTCTATTAGTTTGATGGCTTCAAAACTCTTCTTCGTACAATCACTCCTCAAGAATTGGATCCAAGAGGTGTATAAAATAATCCACAACTTCTCTCAACTGAAAATAAAGATGTTAGAGCCGTTGGAGGAGTTTCAAATTAACAAAATGCAAAAAGTGCATAAAAGTTGCTCATGACAACTTTTGACAACTTTTGCAAAAGTTGTCAAAATGTCATCTTTCACCTCCTAATGCCTTGGGTCAATTTTAAACCCTCCTAAAACATATTAAGACACTATAACTAACACATTTGATCCCCTATTTTCCAAAATTCCTAATTGGCTCATAGAAATGCCAAAATAGGAGTTTGGCTCACAAGATGGGGTTCATTATTACAAACACATAATGTATGATTGAAAACCTATGCAAAACATTCTAAAGACATGTTTAATGCCTTACTATCCCTCCTCAAAGTCCAACTTATCATCTTGAAGGGTTTTATGGGGTGCTCTTTCACCACATTGTGTTCACTGGCAAGGTCAGTGACTTATGCACAGTCACCAGTGTATGCTCACCGACAGGTTATATGGTTCACTGACATAGTTGATGACCTGTTATCATCTGGAGATCACTTGATTATATCAAAGACATGGTTTGGATACTTGGTTTTGGTATTTTTTTTATTGATCTAATTAGGTTGACATATTTTTTGTTACTGACAGATTGGTCTAGGTTATGGACCGGTATGTGTTATCTATTCCAGATCAACACAACATGTTATGGAGATGATTTATTGATTGGATATTGTTGTAAATGTATTGAGCCAACATGATGCATCGCATCAAGACTTATTTGTAATTGATTTAATTGTAATATTCTTAGTGAGCCGATCTACACATTTGGTCTTAGGTTTTGTATATATGTAAGATCTCATTTATGAGATAGATATGTATGGTTATGGTATGGTATTATAACATGGTATGTGCGAATATTGAAGATCATATGAGAAGACCATAGAGAAGGTTCAAGGAAGGTTAGAAGGTGTTTATCAGAGCTTAACTGATATTGAATCCAACATTGGAGATGCTATTTTGAGCAGTACATTATTCTAGGATTTAACCATCCTACTGTAGTCATTGTGACTCCCATTTGAGCACTGTGCTCTAGGTAATTGGCCTTTTTGCATGTGCAGACCCCATTTGTATACACATACTATCTGTAGTAGTATCATCTGATTGTGGGTAAGGTTTTCCACTGTATTTTATCCCCTTACAAGGTTTCCACTTCAAAATCTTTGTGTTATGTGTTGTGGATGTTGTTTCTCTTTATGTTTCATGCATTAAGTTTCACCAGTATTGATATTGACTGCTAATCTGTTAATCGACATTAAGTTTGGTTTACCAATATTAAGTATTAAGTTTGATTAAGTTAGAATTTGGATGAAATTCATTGACAACTGATTCACCCCCCCTCTTAGTTGTCCTTTTGATTCTTAACAGAAACTGCTCTTGTTAAATCAACTTGAAACCCCTTCAAATACTGAGTTGAAAAATAATTAGAACTATGTTTTAGGAGCAATCTGGAGCTCTAATACATCTAGATACTCTAAGTGTATATACAAGGGATTCTAACCAAATTAGGTCACATGTGCAAAATATTTATCTCGCAACTTGCCCCCTCTGAAAAATTTTGAATGTGCTGATTTTGAAACCATAAAAAAGTTCATTTGGAATGGGCTTTAAAAACTTATCAAATGAGGAGTTGGGGGGATACAAACCATCAAAATGGTAGATCATTATTTAAAAAGTTATGGGGTATACTCACTTTGATGTGCAGGTCAAAAGGGTGTGAAATAAAAATTTAGATGTGAAGCCACAAACTGCAGATTGACACATTCCAGTTTGCAAAACTGAACTTTTTGCAAATGGAATGGACTCTAAAAACTTATCAAATGAACTCATGGGGCTATGCCAAATAGAAAAAGGATTCAAAAAATTGTAAAGAATCATGGGAAACTATTAGTCAGGCTCAATATTCATCTGGAGAAAAGATGCAATTCCTCAAAGAGGGCTTGCTCAAAATGTGAAACATGTGCAATCAGCAAACCAACTTCTAGACCTCTAAACTAGGTCTTCAAAAACACATCAAAAATGATCATGAGAGGCTTAAAATGGACATATAGTATCCCTTATAAGTGTTTAACACTTTCCTAGAGTGATTTTGCATGAAAATTCATAGGTGCTAAAATATGGGCTCTCAAACTAAGCAACTTAGGTTGATTCTGCAAGGTGCTTCCTGAGTGCAAAATTCAAAATTTTGAACCTGGGCCTTCAAAATTTGAAAAAATATTTGAAGTCCCAATAATAACCTTTTTTCTCTTACAAAGTTATAATTTTATGTGATTGTAAAGTGTCATACCTTTATATCAATAAAACTATCTGTTTTGCCTCTCTTTCAATTCAAATGCTTTGTGTAATGCATATTACCTCATATTTGAATGCATCCTCTTATGATTCTTAGCTTATGTAATTGTGTTTACACTCCTGTAGATGTTGTCTATGAATTATTTTAATTCCTCTCTCCATCTTCCAAGATTCTAACCTCTGCATATTCTTAGGGAGCTGACTAGGATAGAAAATTGTGCATATCCTTGGATAGTTTTTTCATTAATATCTTGTGTAGTTATGGGAAGGGACAATCAAATTTCAATCTAGGTGCATCATCTCATTTCCCTTTCAGTATTCCTTCTCCCTTTTTCTCCTCTGAATCATTAGATTAGGTTTTACAAGTGTTGGGTTAGTCCAACACTGCAGTTTGATTAGAAAGGAAGTCGGCCTTTTCTGGAGATTCAACCTCACATTGCAAAAGGTCCCACACTTGGAGTTTATTTCCACATTTAACAAGGTGTTGAACACAAGGTTGCAAACTTTTGTTAGAATGCATACCAAACCTTAAGGGAGAGGTACAAGCCAATCAACAATCGGTGATCTCCTTATTATTCTTCAATATCTCCTAAGATTTTGTGAATGATGAATTTTCTTATTTTAAATTCCACATAAACCTATACTTTCACTTCACACAAGGATCTCCTTCAACTTCTATAGCCCGATCCTCAAATGAGGTAAAGAAAAGGCTATATATGAAACCCTAACTTTAATTTTTATCATAGGCCGACTTAGAATTTATGAAAATTGACACAAAGTTGGTTCAAACATTATAATACTACCAAATTAATTAGCTCCCAAAATTTAGGGAGAAAAAGTCAGGACCTGAATGGTTCCATTCTGGTCCAACTGACTTTTTTTCCAAATTTATAGGGATGCAAGACATCATGATTATAAAATCAAATCCAATGCAGTAGGTCAATCCAAGATGTTTAGATATGTGAAAATAAGCCTTGAAGATGAGAATTAGAACTTTACTAAGATTAATTAAGATAAAATTAAAAGGGGAATGCTTAGGGTTAAAGGCCCAATTATATAATATGTTAATGGATAAGAAGGAAGTTTAGATTTAATTAAATTAATAATTAAATTCGAGCCTTGTAAATTCAAGATGCAATGGGACACACTAAGGCGTGTGCTAACCTAAGTATGGAATTGGACAACCTTAATTAGGGGTGTACAATTAATGACACTGCTTGAATAAATAATAAACTTTGACAACAAGATCCAGAATGGTTGTTGACTCACTTGGTCTAGTGATTCTTATCTTTCATTGATTTATCTTTGATCATATTCCTATGCTACTCAAGGATATCCATAAGTGATTAGAGTGTTTGAGATGGTTCATGATCTCTTTTGTTTTTGTTTTTGTTTGTGGATTGTTTTTCATGACATTTTAGGGCAAGTATGTCTTAGGTGCCTATGTTGGCATGTTCCCTTTGCGGCTTTCATAGATACCTTGACCATTAACATACACCTATTTCGGGATGGATTGGAGCATTCCTTGTTTGCAATGTGTCTATTTTTTGCAAAGGGATTGCATTATCACTTTTGCTTCATGTGCCACGATTTTATGCATCCATTTGCTACATTAAATAAAGCTCTCTAATGGTAAAGTGCACTTATGAAAGCAAGTTTTCCTCATTACTATCTCTTCTCCATCTAATTTCTATCTCCTACTAAAATTTTGTTAGTCAGTCCTCATGGTCCTCTTGGTCCTCTTGGTTTTGTGCTCTAATACAGAAAAACATATGCATCTTGCATCCACAACATGTTAAGAGACAGATATAATAATCATGCATCTAATATAGTCATCATATATAATGCATACATCATCTCATATTGTGTATACCTATAAGAATCATTGTACTATAACTTAAAAAATGGAAAATAAAGCATTACATATCATAAGCATCATCATATCGAACCATAAAGCATGCATGTAATATAATATAAGGATCTTTTATAGTATTATATAATATCTACATCGTATATCATGAAATGTATCAAAGTACCAAAATCAGATTTTGTATCAAGTGGAGTTTGTAGGCTTAGTACAAAGAAAAAAAGTGTCACTATGACTGAAAGGATCAATGAGTGGTCCCTTGATCTTCATGTCCCCTATCTTGCCTTGATATTGAATCTCTTTCTATCCCTAGTCTTTCCTATCCTACCCCTAATGGCCTCAATGGTCCTGTTACTCCTACATTGCTTTGTATCCTCAAGGAGTGTGTCCTGCTACGTGATCTACTCTGAGATCAAACTACTCAATATGATGGTGTCTTTTGCTTTGGCAATACCACACCCTCATATAAGTCCCTCCAATAGCTAACCTTATGTCATGTGTGTATAATTCGATCTAGTGCATCCTACATAGTAAGATCATATACCCCTTCAATGAACTCCTAGATAGGCTCACCTATTCTTTGTGCCTCAGAAAATGTTGTGTCTTGAGAGGCTATAAGTGTAGCTCTCTTTACTATAATTTTTTCCCTCTCTACCAATAGTGATGCTCTCTCTGCTATCAACTAATCTCACTTTGCAATCAAACTTGTGTCATTTTCCTCCTAGGTTGTCCTATTTTCTATGTCTCATGAGGATTTAAGGGTAGCCCTCTCTACTATCAATGGATCCCCCTCTATTATGAGTTTGTCCATCCCTACAATCAAAGACGATTTCTCGATATCCTAATCTATCCTAGCTACCTCAAAAGATTCTAGCTATCTCTACAACACTAGGATATACTCTCTCTATGACCTTACTATCGCCCTCAAAGTCTTTTCATCAAGGATATCCTCAACCTCATCACCCATGACTATATCCTACATAGGCTCATCCTTAGTGAAGGATTTCACACTTTCACTAAGGAGATATTTTCCATAAAAGATGTATCATTTCAAATAGAGAATAGGTCCTAAACAAGGAACACATATTGTATGCAAGAAATGACATCAAATCACAACTCAACAAAGGAAAGGTGAATCTCTGGAAAAAGATAGAAGATTGAAATATCATTCTTTCCCCCCAAGTATGGAGACAAGGACACCAAAGAGAGATAATTTATAAAAGAAACACTCTTCTAAAATAAGGAAATAAATCTTCATTAGGGATACATTTTCATACAAGAAGGATGGGATCCTCAATAGGGATAAACACATCCACAATATAGAAGGGTTCATTATAAAATATACCACTCAATAAAAAAAGGATTTTACGAAAGGTTATAGACATCCAAAACTAAGGAAAAGGTCCCAATTAAGGATGTGAACTTAAGATCCTCATTAGGGATACTTGTTCAAATATGAGAGAGGGAATTTTTAATAGGAATATACACCTCTTGCAGAGCATGAATGGAAAATACAAGAGTTGAAGCAACTCTGGGTTTGAGAATTAACCAACACTATGCAAAGGCTATCATCTCTTACTAGTTTGTTTCTTTTTCTTTCTTTTGCATGAGGACATGCAAAATCCTTAGCTATGGGGAAATGATGATTGCAAAACTTACTTATTATTTATAGTTTTTTCTTTATCTTTTACCCTCATTTCTATCAGCTTCCTACCACCATTGGTTAAGGAAATAGTAATATTTGATGAAACTTAAAGGAAAAATAAAACAATTATTGACATATTTTTAATCAGGGTTATGAGGAAATTAATAACATGTTGACAAGAGTTGCATACATGGAGATTAAAGAGAGAAAGAAAGGAACCAGATGATGGTTGTTACAACAAGTTTTGTTAAGCATTTTGTCAATTTAGTTTTTGAAATAATGGCATACGACCTTTTGTGGCCATCTTTAGCCAGTTCTTGTTTATATGAAGACAAACTATGTTATTTTAAAACATATGGTAACTATAGTATATGGTATGATATAAATATGTATACATGCAAAGAATCATATATGTTATGTAATCCATATTTTTCTAAAGATATGAAACTCTTATTATGTGAAATATTACTATGTATGAGTGTGGATTTGAAGTAGCTTATAATCAACATTATCTTTAAGAAACTGAGGAGATAGGGCCCACTCCAAGGCTACTAGGTGATCTTTCATTTTTTGTTGAGCAGTATGTATTAGTTTATTTTAATCTCTCTTATGCATGGTTTTTATTGATTCATTTTTATCAATGTAAGGTTTTGATTATAGGTTTTCTTTAAGTGTGTTCCTTATTCAACTTGTCATTCAATTTGTTCTTAGTTTCTTTTACTTTTAGCATTTGTAAGTGTTCTAAAGTTGTTCATTTTTTTCTAAGCATTCTATATTTCAAAGTATAAACCATAATTGAATTGTTATTTCATGAGTCTATAACAGTCCTTGATGCAGATCCTAGCATAGTTGTTCCTGGAAACAAAATACTTAGTTTAGTCTCTTAATTTCAGAAGTATGAAGTAGTTCAGTCTCTTAATTTTATAAATGTGAATAGTTACATTGCATCCCCACTTAGCTTACTTCTCTCAAACCTTTTACAGATAGCCCCAATACCTTTCTAAAGCTTAAAAAGTCTTAGATTGACACTTATGAACAAATTGAGGTAGAGAATAAAGGATATTTTGGAGAATTAGATTAATCAATTCAATAGTCTTTCAAGAACAATTTAGTCCCAATTCTCAGCCACAGTTTTGTCCAGTCAGAATTATTAAGTATCCAAAAGTCTCAGGAGAAGGCCTTCAATGCTTTGGCAACCCATCAATAGGTTGTCAAATTATGTTTTGAAAAAAGGATGTCAAACCCCAACTTTAAAGAAGGTCTTATTTTTGAAATATGATGAGAGGGTCACCAAGCTAGGTTAGCATGTAAATTTTGATTCTCTATGGGGAGGTCCTTTCCATAGTAATTGCTAGAGTAATTATTTTGAGTTAGAAGATATTGAAGGGAATTTCCTTAGAATATAAGTTAGTGATATTCAATTAAAATATTTTCATTAAACGATTCATCCTTTTGGACTTGTAAATATTAGGGTAGTTTTCTTAAGATGCGTGTTTCCCTTTCCAATAAGTACCATTAGGTACAAGTTACTATGTGTTTGATCCAACATTTGCTAGTGTGAGCCCTTTTCAAATTAATAATTAAGTGAAATGACTATTTTCTACCACATCAGAACTTGAACTTAAAGCTTAACCTCCACTTTGGTTTTCTTTGTCATTTTTAAAGTTAAACTTTCTCTAAAATGGCAGTGCGACAAGTTGTTAGTATATCTTCATTTAATGTAGTTATTTTTCCTAAAAAAGGTGGTGATTATATATTTTAAAAAGAATTAAAAAGGAAATAAAATCTATTATTGTCATTCATTTTGCATACACTTAGAGAAGAAGAGAAAGAAGAAGAACAAAGAAAGTGAATTTGAATAGAGTTGTAGAATATTTTAATTTTACGAGAATTCCCTAAAGTCAAAAATTTGTTAAAAGGAGGAATACGGGTCATTAGTAGTGCTTTTCAAGAATTCTTAATATAGTTGGAGAAGGACCAATTTTCAATGTTTCAACAAATTCATCATCCTTTGCAGTGGTCTTTAGAGACACATAATATGTTTCATCTCCCATTTCCTTGAAGTCATCAGTAGAGGTTACTAGGGTGATGAATCCCACAAATAACAAAAGTATGATCAACTCAACCTTAGTGAAAGATTATGCAGATGATATCTATGATCCAAAACTATTTTCAAACCCTAAGAACCTCCATGAGGATTTCTTGATGATAAGGTTCAAAAGAGAAGAAGAAAAAATATATGGATCTTTGGGTATCTAGATTTTGTACTCAGATCTCCCTTGATTCATGGTTTCATTAGTCTATTCATGCCCCAAGTTGGTACATGCTTGTGCATTTAATTTTGATGCATGTATGAGAATTATTTAGGGCAAAGAGCTCCACTTGTTATCAATTTGGATGCAACTCATGAGATGTTGTATATTCCTTTTAGTTTGGATAGAGTGGAAAGGTTTGACAAAAGGAAGTTGGAATATTATTAAGGGTACAAAATTGAAAATCTTAGCTTCTTCAATGAAGAATTGAAGAGGAAAAGAGATGAAATAGATCTCTTAGATTTTTCCTATAGCTCTAAATAGTTTCCAATAGGATTTATAGGATGCATTTTCAATGCTCTCAATCATTCATGGAATGGACCAAGAATACAGTGTTGAAGAATTCTAGGTGGTCCTAGATTAAAAACTCCAAAGACATAAAAATCCTTTTTATCTAGACTTTGCAAAAATCATCACATAAGTTATGCTTAAGAAATTGAAAAAATATAGAGAGGAATCTATATTCAAGTATTCATCTTTTTTGGTACATATCTTATTGTACCAAAATGGTCATTTATTTTAAAGACATGGTCATATGCATTTAAATATTGTTGATACATTAGGGAGGAAAAACCCAATCAATGTATGGACCCATGTTCTATCTTCTACATTTGACTATTATGCCTTTTTGGATCAATTTTTGTACCACTACTATTTGATATTTTCAACAACCTCATGCTAGACTTATGGAAAATCAAGTATAGTGGATGAAAGAAAGAGTTCCCCCTTGTAATTGGTTTCATTGGGTCAATTTAATCATTATTCACATGCATGAATTCATAGAGAAAATTGTTAGCAACAAAGACGAGGAAGACTAAGAGGGTGGGGGGGAGGGGGGTTGAATCCATCTTCACCGGATCTACTAAATCACAAAAATAGATTTGATAAACTGCAAGAATAATAAATATAAGAAAATTAACAACACAACACACAACACTAATATTTTGTCGTGTAAAACCTGGTTAAGTGAAAAAACATGGTGGGAACCTACCCACGGTAAGATGATACTATGTAGTAGTATGTGAAATATTAGAATGGGGAATGCACATGCATTCAGACACACTACCTAGAGCTCACTGCTCAAAAGATAATGGCTCAGAAGGCTACAACCCACAAGGAAGTGTCATTGACTTAAAATAAGATTCACTCTACAATCTAGAAAGAATGAACTAAATAAATAGCATCTCCAAATGTCTGATTATAGTTTCAGTTAAGCATAGATATCTACTTAGCAATTCAAATCTCCACACAATCAAAATACCAAAGGATAAATCACTTGTTTGAACATACACCACTCTCTAATAATGAAGAAACAATACCAATACCTAAATTACATGAATATAACACCTATATATACAACTCATCAACCTTGACAAAAAGGTCCGCTAAACCCTCAATCCTCAATTAGCAAATTACATCATGCAATACAAAGATTGGCCACAAGTCCAATACAATTATTTACATGACATAACATGGTCCTAATTCAAACTCCCAAATACTCAACTCCATTGGAAATTATGCCAAGATCAACTGTAACACGTTACACCACTAGAAATACCGCATAACACGAAAATCATCACCGGTTCATAGAAACCATCAAAAACAAGCACAACAATCAATGGAGATCACCGAAACAAATAATAAACAACTAGGAAACACCATCCAACATGTTAGAATCATCAATAATAGATGAACCAACACCACTTATCAAATCTTCATCAATCAACATCTAAAACTCAAGAATACAACTAATTAGTAGTTCTCACAAAGAAAGAAAACTTATGGAGCACCAAATCATGAACCATTTGAATCAAAGATACACAAGACCATCCCAAGCAATATCAGCACAAGATCTGATCATACCAGAATATATTGGAGGAAATACCAAACTCTGCAAAATGGTGATAAGCAAAACAACAATGCAAACCACATCATAAGATCTTCCCAATCAGAAATCACCAAACAAAATCATAGGAATATGTTGACATTAATGAAAATAATATATCCTAGTAGCAACAATAACAAATAATATCCAACATTCTCCCCCTTTGGCATTGATAGCAACATATGAATGTGAAAAATAGTCAATGCAATGAAATAAAGATATCCCTAGCACACTCCCCCTAAGATCAAGACATATAAAGAATTTTCTCACGTGATCTCTCTCCCCCTTTGACAATAATGCCAAATATCTCAAAATAGAGAACCAAAATCTCTCTCCCAAAATAGAAACATGAATCTTAGGAATCTCTCCCCCTAAAACATAGACTAGTCCACTAGAGGAGCAACACCAACTCACCAATCCGAATAAAAGGATATGGCTCTGTAGTCCACTGGATTGATGCAACCCAATGCATCTAGTTCTCATAAGGAGGGGTAGATACCCCTAACTTGTCTCTCAAATAAAGAAATGTAATTGTAGGCAAATGCTTAGTGAAAATATTAGCTATTTGTTTCTTTGTAGATACATACTTTAGCTTCACCTTCTCTTCACTGACTTTCTCTTTCAAGTAATGATATTTGATTGACACATGCTTAGTATTTTAATGTTGCACTAGATTCTTTGACATGTTAAAAGCACTAGAATTATCATAATATATAACAGTAGGCTCATCATAAATGACTTTGATATCCTTCAATATTTGCTTCATCCAAACTACCCGAGTGCAATTACTAGATAACAACAATGTACTCGACTTCAGCAGTAGATAAGGACACTGAATCTTGTTTCTCACTAGCCCATGAAACCAATTTCTTTCCGAAAAAGAATGCTCCATTGATAGTTCTCTTTCAGTCATCAACATCACTAGCCCAATCTGCATCGGTTTAAGCTCATTACATGAAATCATCATTCATCGGATACCATAGACCATAATCCACAGTTCCCTTTAGGTATCTGAATATCCTCTTAATAAAAATGACATGACTCTCTTTAGGATCAGCTTGATATCTAGCAGCCATGCACACAACAAGCATAATGTTCAATCTAGTTTAAGTAAGATATAGCAGTCCACCAAGCACAGATCTGTACAAACTCTAATTAGATTTTGGAGATTCATCATCCTTAGATAATTTACAACCACTGACCATAGGAGTTCCAAATGGTTTGGAGTCATCCAACCCAAACTTCTTCATCAACTCTTTCATATATTTAGTCTAAGATATAAATATACCTTTTCCAGTTTGTGAAATCTGCAGACCTAAGAAAATTTTCATTTCTCTTATCATAGTCATCTCAAATTGTTTCTAGATATCACCAAAAAAATTCATTCTCAAGTCACCATCACCTTCAAAGATAATATCATCCACAAAAACTTCAACAATCAAGATATTATCATTCGTTATCTTAAAGTATAGATTACTATCAGCAACACATTTGCTAAATCCCAATTTTAATGAATACTTATCTATTCTAGCATACCAAGATCTAGGGGCTTTCTTTAATCCATAAAGAGATTTCTTCAGCTTACATACCATTTCTCCATCATACGATAATGAAAATCCATTTGGTTGCTTAATGTAGACTTCTTCCTCAAGATTACCATTCAAAAAGGTAGATTTGACATCCATCTAATATACCTTGAAATATTTATAAGAAGAATATGCAAGCAACAGTCTAACAACTTCAAGTCTGGTCACCGAAGCAAAAGTCTCCTCATAATCAATTCCTTCTTTCTATGAATACCCTTTGCAAACCAGTCTAGCTTTATTTCTGTCAATTTCACCAACTTCATTCAATTTATTTCTGAATACCCATTTAATACCAATAACATTCTTATCCTTAGGTCTAGGAACAAGTTCCCATGTATTATTCTTTTCAATCTGATCTAATTCTTCTTCCATATCCCTCATCCAATTTTCATCTTTACAACTTCTTCAACAACTAACCTTATTCAAGTCATTACACCTTTGTTCTTATCACCAATAATCTGATTTTTCAGAATGATTCAATCTTACATACCTCAGAGTCTTATGATTATTCTAATTCTCAGGTTCCTACACATCTTCACTGGCAACAACAACATTCAGATTATTTGTCTTTACCAAATCATCCTTCTTAGGTTCTTCAGTCTGAATAGGGGCTAAAATAACATGTTGTCCATCATCGTATCCACATGCTCTGATCTCTTTCCCAAGGTTCTCATCCACCTTCACATTTGAACTTTCCACTATTTTTCTTGGTCTCTTATTGTAGCACCGGTAGGATTTTCTCTTTGTATAATATCCCAAGAAAATACCTTCATCACTTCTTGCATCAAACTTTCCTATATCCTCATCTCTCTTGATATAAAATTTGCTACCAAATGCTCTGAAATATCTCATAGTAGGAACATGACCAAACCATAATGTCGTGCCCAAACTTTTGGGCACAAAAACGGAACAACAAATTTTTTTTTGACCACAAGAACTCGCAATATATCCTACAATTATAATAACTTTATTAGAGTTTTGTCTTATCTAGGGTGAAAATAAAATTGTTTACTAAGGTTGGGTTAATTAACCAACTCGAATGAGCGACTTTATTTGGTGGGGATTAATCAGTGTCATGGATTAGTTAGCAAGCTCAATTACCTTAACTAAGTTGTCGTAAATTGAAATGAGGGATAAATGGGTTATCTCAATGTATTAAATCATTTCCGACCATAAAATGATAATGTTATAAAATAATTGATGCACGCGTGAATTCATTATTTAAATCCAACCGATAGGGGTTCAAATTCATAATTAATGCCATTTGCCCACTAAAACCGATAATAAGCTAAAGCCAATTCTAATTTTCCCTAAACCCTTAATTTTAATCCGGCCAAAACCGGTCTCAAGGGCTTAAGGTTCATGAAATTAATTTTACAATTTCTCCTTTTTAAATTTTTCCCCATTTACAATATAACCTACTGTCCACAATTAAATTGAGGATAATCTATTGACTAATTAAATAAATTAATTTGGTTTAGGGTATAGTTTGCCAAATGTATTAACTTTTCATTTTTAAACCCCTTTAAATTAACTATATTAAAATTTAAATTCTCTAAGGAAATAAAAAAAACATATAATAATTCAATTATTAAAATAACCCTATTTATTAATTAAAACCAAATTTTAAAGCTCCCATTTAAAACTCCCATATATATATATATATATATAATTCCTAAAATGCTAACCCTAACCCGAAATTGGGTTAGGGTTGCATTTCTATATATTCCCACTTTGTTTTATTTTCTTATTATTTTATGCCCTAACCCGAAATGGGTTAGGGTTTATTAAACCCCTTTTTTTTTATTGTTTTTGGAGTGTGTGAGATTGTAGGTACGGCGGATTAGGGCATGACGGAGGGATTTCGTAGAGGGAAGAGCTGAGAGTTAGGTGTGGGGTTCTCTCGGGCGCCGCTGTGCATACACACAGTGGCGGAAGTGCCGCCCACTATGTGCACACACAGTGGTGGATGGCATAACCCCCGCCCACTGTGTATACACACAGTGGTGGGCACCGCTCCACTGTGTTTACACACAGTGCGGTGCCCTTCGGCGCCACCCACTATGTGTAAACACAGTGGCTCAGCCATGTACCGTCCACTATGTTAACACACAGTGGCTCGGCTCGGTACCCCCCCGAATCCCTATAATTTTTTTTGTAAATTTTTTTTTTTAATATTTCGTTCTTTTTTTTTTATATAAAAGTATATATTTATATATATATATATATTTATATATATATATATAGTTATATATATATATAAATATATTTTCATATGTATATATTTATATATAAATATATTTTCATATGTCTATATTTATTTATATATATATATATATATATATATATATATATATATATATATATATATATATATATATATATATATATATATATATATATATTCACTGCTATGACCAGGATACATACATATACCCTTTTTTTTTTAAAAGGTATCCATTGAGTATGATTCAAATGCAGGGGTATATATATATATATATATGCCTGATAGGGTGAGGAAGTTTGTTTGAATTATTTTTAACACAGCAACATGCAATTTTTTTTTACATATTTTTTTTTGTAACAAGAATACACAAGGACAAAATATGTTTCTTTTTCTTTTTGTTGCAGGGATAAACACATATAGAAGTTTATATATATATAAGTATATATTTTTCAATATATATATATATATATACTTATATATTTACAGATATATTTAAATAAATGTTAAGACAATAGGGCTGGAAACCCTTATTTTGTTTTGAGATTCTAACATTTAAACATTCTGATCTTAGTCTTTTAACAGCATTATGAATAGATCTTATTTTTCTTCCCTTTCTCTTTTTTTTTTAATAGTCATACATCATGCTTTCTACAGCAATGTAAAAATACTAGATCCTTTTCAACCAGGTCTAAACATAGTTCACAGCAATATAATAGCAGTAATTAAACTATGCAAGTAAATAATGAAACCTAATGCATTCCTTTCTTTTTCTTTAATATTGCAGACAATGAACAAGTTAACAGACCCTTTTTTTTTTGAAAAAGAGATTTAGATGTAGTCTACAGCAACATAATAGGTATCAAAATTTAAGTAAAAATTACATTGCTTACAGAATGATAAGTTACAATAGCCCATATATAAAATGGGTGAATAATCTAACCAGTCTTCTCATTCTTAATCTTCATACATTCTTAATCTTTATACAGAGAATAAAAGGAAACAACCTAAAACTCCTTATTTACATATATTTATTTTGCTACAATTCATAAAATTACATTTTCTTTTTGCTTTTCTGCATTTAAATAGGAAATCTGTATCTGAATAAAAATCTGCAACTCCTAGATCCTTTTCCCAGCTACTTGCATATAAAATTTTAGGACTGTGACCATGGGATGCTCACCTCCCAGCCTAGGCTTACCAGAAGCCACCCCTGAGCTTGGAGAATCAAGACCTAGATGGGGTTACAACCAAGCAATACAACAAGCAAAGGGGAAGAAAATAACACAACAAAGACACCCCTTCCCAAGCTGAAAACTCCATCACAAAATGTGATGCCTTATTAGGGTGGAAGTGGACCGAGTACCCTAGGGGAGAAATCTGCTAATTCAAACTTACAGCCAACTCATGGCACCCATGAATGCATAACCAGAATTCATCCTTAATCCCTACACCCTTATGACCCCCAAAAAGGCAAACATGCCATATTTGCTCCCCCTTATGACCCCCAAGAGAAATAACACAAAAGGAAGCAGCAAGGGTCTCATGGACAGACCCTTGAGATCACTCTCAAAATGAGAGCCTCTCACCCTAAGGGCTATCAAGCTTCTTCCACCCCCAAGACCAATCTTTTCTCCCAAGGAAAGGATGGTCTTGAACACTCCCCAAACACAACATTACATAAAACAGAAATAAACAAGAAACACATAAATTTTATAAATACAACACAAATAAAGAGTTACAACAATTTCCATTCAAACATTCTATAACATTTTTACATTTACATAAGAGGGAAAAATAACACCAACCTTGACCTGCCAAGGGAAATCTAAGGGAAAGCTTGATGAAGAGCTGCCCAATCCTCTAATCTTTTTCTGCAATTTCCTTAGCCCCCAAATCTGCTATCCTAAAACTGATTTTTTTTCCTCCAAAATTTCTCCAAAAATCTCCAAGGATGGAGAGTGGGTGATTAGCTCACTAAGCTTTCATTCTTAGCCTAAGAAGGCCTCTCTCACTCCTCCCAACCTCTTGGATAGAGTGAGGGATCCCCCATTGGGTTGGTCTTCCCTAGGTTTTACACACTCCCTAACCTAGGTACCTAGAGAAGGAAAATGGAATGGGGAAGAGGGATTACTCCCTTCAAGAAGGTTATCCTACCAAGGAGGGCACTCCTATAGATGGAATTCGTCCATCTTGGGAAAACCACTTTTTTGGGTGGTTAAACAAGTCCTAAGGGGAAGACACATGGCCAATTTTGGCCTTTACCCATAGGTACCCCATGAGGCCTAATAGAAATGCTCTAAAATTGACTCTAGGAGTTGATTTGACCCTCAGAAAGTCCACCTGAAGTTAACCTACGGTTCAACTCTGAGTTGACCCTCCTTGTGGCTCACTAACCTAGATTTCTTGGTTCCTTCAAGGACAATTAGGAGATATAACAATTAACAAAAAATAAAACTCTCCAAAAAGGTGACATGACAAATTGCCAACACAACATACTACATAGGTGTCAAGTGACACTACAAAATAATTCCACATCACAATACACACATGGCAATTGTCCCTTAAACGATTTAAACAATTCAATAAATACAATTTACACTCATGCAACATTTTACATTTACGAATAAAATACAATACATATGGGGTGTTGTCTCTCCAAATAGACAACCCCTGGTTTTACTAACGCACATAGGCCTAGGCTTGATTCTCCATAATATTTCCATGGTCACATGGATAATTTCCTGCACATCTCAATTTAAACATTAGTACTTCCCGATAGCCTCATATAATATAAAACACATAATTAGAATACAATACATTCATTTGCAAAGACTTGTCATTATAAAATACGATTTGTCACAAATCAAAGCAATACATCATAATCCTCAAAATTTGATCCATTTACAAGATATGCAAACATATTTCTAGCATTATAACAAATCCTGATATTCAGATAATAACATACATCATCACAATATTACCCTAATCTGGAATCATATAATATTCTATAATCCACAAGGCATAGAAATGGAGCATCAAATATATATCAATATTACCAAAAATCGTGGGATCATAAAAAGTTCTATATCCATAGTGTGTCAAAAATAGCATCCAAAATAGTTCCAATATGAAAATAACTGAAGAGATAGGATAGGTCAGGGTAGGGCCTCACACATAACTCATAAGGGGTCTTACCAGTATCAACTTTGATGTGAACTCTATTGAATGTGTAAATAGAAGTACTAATGGCTTCTCTCCAATAGATCTTTGGAACATTTCCTTCAATCAACATAGTTATGTTCTTTCTTTCAATAACTCCATTCCACTGAGGGAATCTAGAAGTAGATAATTGTCTTATGATCCCATGCTTCTCACAAAATGAATTAAACTCACTAAAAAATAATTATCCACCTCTATTAGATCTCACACACTTTACCTTCAAACTAAACTTTGTCTCCACCTTTCCTTTGAATATCTTGAACTTGTCTAATGCTTCTGATTTCTCCTTCAAAAAGACAGCCCACATCATCCTGGAATAATTACCAATTAGAAACTTAAAGTATGTATCCCTCTACACACTTCTAACATTTTTAGGTCCATATAGGTCAGTACGCCCAAGATCTAGCAATCCACCTAATTTATACTATTTAATTTTGAAAGAAATCCTTGTCTTCTTACCCAACCGACATTCCTTACATACCATATTAGCATGCTTAACAATCTTAGTAAGATCTCTAAAAGCTTGTGTAGAGTTGATCTTAATCATTGAATCAAAATTAACATGACACATTCTCCTACGCAAAAACCATCTCTCATCAATCTGAGCAATCAAACAAATTTTCTCACTGACATTCAAATGAAAATTGTTACCTTCAGCCTTAGTTCCAGATGCAATCTCTATACTGGAATTATTTTTGATCTTTCATTTTCCATTCTTTAATTATAGATCATAACCTTTATCAACCATCTATCCAACACTCAAAATATTATGCTTCAAATCTTCAACATACAAGACATCATTAGTGTTATGATTACTATTAAAAGAAATAGAGCCTCTCCCACAGATCACATAGGCTTTTTCATCTCCAAATCTTACTATTCCACCATCATACCTTTCCATACTCACAAATTTTCTTTTATTATCAGTCATATGATGTGAAAAATCACTATCAACCCATTCATCTTTCTTTTTAACTTTAGCAGCTAGAGCTTTCTCCTCAATAGTGTAGCTTGTGGAATCAATAAGCATAGGTCTATCTTCCTTAATGTAAATAAACACAACTTCATTTCCTTCTAATTCTTCATTTGTAATACCTTCATCAACAACATAATAATAGTTATTTTAATTCCTATACTTCTGATTAGGCTTGTAGGGCTTATCATACTTCTCGTGCTTCTCATATCTATCATTCCTAGCTTGCTTGTCAAACTTATCATCCCTAACATACTTAGCCATTCTCTAAGGGCATCTAGAAACAAAATGTCCTATCTTATTGCAAGAGAAACATTTCAAAGACAATTTTCCATCATACTTACCAGCTCCTTTAGGCAATTTTCAGGCAATCAATGCTTCAAGCTAATCCAACTCCTTTTCTTTCTCTTCCAAATCTCTTCTCTCTCTCTTTTATATCTAGATATTATGCATTCATCAGGATCATACTTATGCCTACCAGATATAGATCTCGATGCTCTAAATATTGTCTCATACTTTCCATGTTAATCTCTAAATTCACTCAGCTCAAATGCAACAATCTTTCCAACCAACATATCTCTTATCACTGTAGTCACAATCTGGATCTCATCAATAGCAGAAACCTTATGTTTGTAAGAAAGAGGCAAAGATCTCAGCACCTTTGCAACAATTTCATCTTCATCAATGGTTCCACCGATGCATATGATACATAGGAAATGGCCATTCACCTTAGCCATGAAAGAGTGTATGTTTTGATCATCTCCCATCTTCAACATATCATACTTTTCTTTCAAACTCTGTAACTTAGCAACTTTCACTTGTTTATCACCTTCATTCAATATTTCGAGATTCTCCCAGATCTCATGTGTAGTCTGAAGTCCCATTACATTTGTCATTTTAGAATCATTCAAGGTACTAAGCAATTCTTCCTTCACTCTAATATTATGTTCAACTTCCTTGACCTCATCAAGAGTATTCGGTCCATTCGGAGGAGAAGAATAGACATTCTTTGTAATCTTCTCTAAGAAGTTTCAAGTGTACTTCCATTTGGTTTATCCATATAGCATAATTACTTCCATCAAACCTTAGTTTGTCCCTCGTAAAGATAACACCTTCAGATGCCATCCCGAATCTCTTCAAGAAATTAAGCTTCTTCCAGAGGAGCTATCTCTGATACAAATTGTTAGTAGCCAAGAGGAGGAAGATTGAGAGGGGGAGGGGGTGAATCAATCTTCACTGGATCTACCAACTTAATCACAAAAGTAGATCTGATAAACTACAACAATAATAAAGATAAGAAATTTAACAACACAACACACAACACCAAGATTTTGGCATCAAAAAAATGGTTAAGGGAAAAACCACAGTGGGAACCTACACACAATAAGATGATACTCTGCAGTAGTATGTGAAATATTACAATGGGGAATGCACATACATTCAAGCACACTGCCTAGAGATCACTGCTCAAATAATAATAGCCCATACGGCTACAACCCTCAAGGAAGTCTCACTGACTTACAACAAGATTTAGACTACAATCCAGAAAGAATGAACTGAAGAATTAGCATCTCCAAATTCCTGATTATAGTTCTGGTTAAGCACAAATGTCTTCTTAGAAACACCAACCTCCACACAATCACAATACCGAAGGATAAATCACTTTTTTGCACATACACCACTCTCTGGTAATGTACACACAACATAAACACCTAAATTACATGAATATATCACCTATATGTATAATTCATCAACCTTGACAACAAGGTCAGCTAAACCCTCAACCCAAACGTATAAATTTATATCACACGATACAAAGATTGACCACTAGACCAATAAAATTATTTACATGACATAACATGGACCTAATTAAAATTCTTAAATGTTCAACTCCATTGGAAATCATGCCAAGATCAATTGCAACACATTACACCACCAAAAATACCACATAACACGAAAAATCATCACCAGTTAAAAGAAACCATCAAAAACTCACACAACGATCAATGCAGATCACTAGAAAAAAAGGACATGACTAGGAAACACCAATAGACATGTTATAATCATCAATAATAGTTGCACCAACACCACTTATCAAATCTTCACCGATCAACATCTGAAACTCAGGAATACAACTAATCAGCAGCTGTCATAGAGAAAGATAACTTATGGAGCACCAAATCATGAACCATATTAAATGATGAAACATAAGAAAATCCCAAGAAATATTCCAAAATCTCAGCACAAGATATTATCACAGTGGAATATGTTAGGATTCCCACAGATACTGAGAGGGGGGGTGAATAAGTATCTACCCGGTTTGTTGATTTTCTTAACTTAAAACATGTAGGACATATTAATACTGTATACCGATGAACATAAAGTAATGCAATAAATAGAGATAACAACAACCACATGAAAAACACACCATAACAGAATAGTTTAACGAGGAAAACTAGTGTGGGAAAAACCTCAGTGGGATTTGTGACCCACAATATTCACTTACTAGCCAATAAGAGAATATTACTACTACAATAGGGGCTTGCACATGTAGGAAGGCCAAGTGCCTAGAGCTCACTGCTCAATTACAAAATGGGAAGTCTCACTGACTTACAAAATGTATTATATAAATCCAATGTCTTGTACTGCTTCAAAATAGCATCTATTATGCCAGATCGAGTACCAGTTTATAGCTCTACTTTATACATAAACCCTTAACCTATAATTCGCATAATAGGTCTACCTTATTTTGCCTATGTATTTTTTTCCATCTATTGCAAAATGTTTTACAATGATCTCTTATATATATGAGTCATTTTACAACTTTCCAAGTCATCTTACAATGATTTTACAATAATTGACAAAATAATTTACAAAAAAATATCCTGTCAGCCTCTGTGTCGGTATGCTTCCTTTTATTGTTGGTGTCGGTGGTCTATGTGTCGGTGTAGAGTCTGACCTTGCTAGTGTCGATAAATTGTCTTGCCAGTGTCATAGGATTGTAAGGTCTCCATTAATGACAAAACCTTCAATAACCTACAATGTCTCATTGGAGTGTGCATTTTCCAACAATCTCCCCCTTTGGCATTGATGACAACACTCATGAGAAAAATCCAAAAACTGTCATCCAAAAAAGAATCTGCTAGTATTGTATTACCAAAAAAAGTGTCTACCAAAAGAATGTGTACTCCCCCTAAGTTGATGAGTCATTTTACTGATTATTTTTCTCACATTTCACTACTACCCCTTTGGCATTAATGACAAAGGTTGTCATAGTGTCAATGAGTGTGGTTTCCTACTTCATCCTCGTAACCGGTTGGTTACAATCTGAAAATAATCTGCCAAAACCAGATTCAAGCTCTCAATGAACTTTTTGCTGTCTTTTATTGTGGCCTCTATTCTCTGAACTGTATCAGTGAGGTGTTGCATTTGCTTTGCCGGTGTTTTCTGTCCTTGAATCAAGGCATTGGATATTTCTTTCCTTAAGGAGGCAAGGTAGTCCAATTTTGGATTAAGTCTCCATTTTAGATCTTTAGCCTTTCCTTTTATTCTTTCTTTGTCTCTTTCCAACTTTAATTGTTCTTCCTCAAAACTTGTTATCTTCTGCTCAAAAACTGATAATGAATCAGATGAATTAATGAAATTGTTAGCTAGTTGATTTATTTCTTCCTGTATCTTGCTAATTTTCTTATCTATATGAACTGTCAAAAAGTTAGTTTTACATGTGTCCCTGTACAAAGTTTTGAATTCCTTCAATGTGCTACATAGTTCCAGTAGAAGTGTGTCAAATTTCCTTGTACACTTCTTTATTTCTTCCTCAAATAATTTGTGTTTTTCCTTCTCTATTCTCTCCTTGAATGCTTCCTCTTTTATTTGTTCAACTGTCACAGTGTTTTCAGTAATATACTTGGACAAAGTGTCAAGTTGACTCAAAGAATCTTTATTATCTACATTACATTTTGGTGCTATCATCTTCAAAATTGGAATGGTGTCATCTATTGCCTTGTAAGCTTGTGAGCTACAATTTGTTATCTTCTTTATGGGATCCAAAAGAACTTTTGTTACATTATTTGATGAGCCAATAATCTATATACCGCCGGTGGGAGCAATATCCTTGTGTGTGGTGACCTCTAGTAGGTCAATTTGTGTTTCCATTTCTTTAAGCAAAGGTTTGTCTTTCTCAGCTGTTGCTGATGGCACTCACTCAGTGTGAACTTGTTGCAGTGATGGAGTCTTTTTCTCTGTGTGAGCCTATTGCTCAGTGTTATCATCTGTTGGTTTACCTTCTATACCTTCAGTTATCGGTTGCTCATTAGCCATATCTATCTTCACAGTTGTATCCTTACCTACCACAATATTGACCTTTTGAGTATCAATGTCCATTGTGTATAATACCTCAAAGTTAGGATTGGTGTCCTCTTGTGGTATATCCATACTCTCACTATCTGGTTGATTGTCAATGTTAACTACCATTGGAGTATTCAGGGGTGGTGGGGATAAGTTATCTTTTATTTTTATACTAGGTGGTCCACCAACCTTGCCTTTTCCCTTATCCTTATCCTTCTAATATACTTTGATGTGTTTGGGTTTTCTATATTCTTCCTTATTTTCCTTCTCTACAAGGAATATGTCCCATGTATTGGTCGTTTCCTCTGCAACCTCATTTACTCTACCAACCATAAGTGCTACATGCTGGTGTACAGTTGAAAATACTGACTGGTTAGCCTTTGAGATCAGATCATCTATCTCTTTTGGTGAGTTGACTGGATAAACAACAAGTAGTTTTTCAATTTTTATTTTCTTATCAAGCTCTACAACAGCTTACCTTCTTGCTTGAAGTCTTTTAAACAGTTCTGCCGACAATTCATCTACAACTTGCATTAGAAATTTCTTGTAAATGTCCAAGTGTAGAGTTACACTATTTTCAACTTTCTCCTTGTCATCAACTGATAATGAGTCATATAATTTGTTGATGTTTTTCATCTGTCCATCCTCTGTTATTTCATCTAGTAGTTTGTCAATTGGAGCAATGTTTCATTGAGTCTTCTTCTTGGGTGTTAACTTTTTCTTCTTTGGAGTTATCTTCTTAGCTGGGGGCCTTACTACATGTTGTTTCTATCTATTTCTTCTAGGAGAAGGTGTAGATACCAATGAAGGTTCTCTTTTCCTCACAACTCTCTTAAATGCAGCTGGCATGTCACTTTTCGAAGAGGTTGCTACCAATGAAAGGTGAGTTTCTGGTTGTAGTGTTTCTAACTCATCTTTAGTGATATCAGTTTGTTTAAGTACATCTTCTTTGATAGTCTTTGCTTGCCTAGATCCTCTTCTTACTATTGCTTCTACCTTCTTTACCCTTTTCTTTGATTGAATTTGATTCTCAATAGTCTCAACACTACCAAATACCTCCTCTTTTGGTTCCTTAGGTGCTTCCAGAAAGGCTTTTGTATATGTTTCAATTAAGTGGTGTTTCATAGCCCATTTTAGTAACCCAAATGGTTCTTGGGACAACTGCCTCCATCCAAATCTCATCTTTCTTAATAACAAAGCATATTTCATCCTTATACTTATTTACAATTGCTTGTGAAATTCTGACTCTAGTATTCATCTGGGCCTTCAATGCCTGAAAGTACTCATTTATATTCTTTTCTCTATTTTCACCCATGTTGTTTAGTAAATCAAACAATTGTTTGCCTACCAGTATGTCAAAACCAAGATTCTTGTTACCAATACCGGGTACCTATTTTGTTATGTGCAGCATTAAATAGACAAGTAGGTTTCCAAATCTAAATGTCCCCTTCTTGGCTTTCTTAATTTTTCCAAGATTATCAATAAGCTCATCTTTCAACCATTCACACACATATATTTTTGCATTATCCTTGATCATATCATGGGCACTCTTTATGCATAAGCTAGAGACTGAGTTTAACCTATTTGCATGTGTGGTTTTGTAGTCTAAAATCATGCTAATGAATCTGACATTGATGTCGGTTACATCATTCACACTTAAAGATCTCTTGTCAGATGTTGCACCTGTTAGGTTGATCACTAGGTCATTTGAGACCTTCTTTGTCTTATTGGGCCTATTATCGGTGGAAGGTAACCCTGTCACAACCTTTACTACCTATTTAGTTATTTTGTGAACTGAGTCTAACCTGAAAAATTAACCATGAACCCTATTTAGAACTATCCTTATTACATCCTTAGGGAATTCCGGAATGCTGAGGATTTTAGTGAATCCTAGGGTTTCAACTATTTTGTGTTCAAGTTTCACATTACCAGAATCATCACAAATTATAGTCTTATACATGCTCTTGATCTCCTCATCACCTAATTCTTCTATGTGACAATGAATGTACATTTTAGGGTCTTCTGCAAAAACTACTCCTTTGGGGATTTGAGAAAATGCACTAACATTATCATCATTCTTTGCAATTTCAGGAACAACTGAAATACGGGTCTAGGGCATTTAATCACTTCGACTATAGTAGGGTTCACTATGAATTGAGGAATAGATGAAGAAGCCATGGATATAAATACCTTTATCTGCCTTTGGAAAAGGTTGCTTGTTGAATTGCTTTGCTTCTTTGCTCGAAATGTCTTTGCTCTGGAATTTTTGTGCTCTTTGAATGTTTGAATGCTCAGTGAAATGAAATTGAGGCCAAAACACTGATTTATAATGTTATTTTTTCCAACCACCACATTTAATGCTTGTCGGTTAAGTAATGACTTAACTTATCTGCTGGTATAGAAGTAATTTCAACTTCTTACCATCAACCGAGGGAATAATAGCATGTTTCTCATTTGATTGCTAAACCCTCAAGGAAATTTTCTTTAGTTAGATGAAGACTCTCCTACCCATGGAATGTCACTCTGTTCTGCTGGTGAAGGTGTATTCCTATCAGCATTTAGTTTTATTTTCCTGATCCATTGTTTTGAGAATTCCTGCTTAACTTCTTCAACTTTTTCTTTACCTTTCAAACTAGGACCTTTGTTATTTACCGGTGAGGACTTGCTTCTACAAAATTTTGCAATATGTCCAATCTTGTTACAAGCATAACAAGTCACATTATTTTTCTGAATAGCTTTTCCATATCCTATGCCGGTTTGTGTTCTGCATTGATTAGATAAGTGTCCAAATCTTCCACAAACATAACATCTCATATTCATTCTACAATTTTCAGAATTATGACCAACTTTGTTGCATTTTGAACATTGACCAGTGGGTGTATTGGTATTCTGATAATTTCTAGATCTACATTGATTTTCTCTATGAGCATACTTGTTATAGTTAAAGCATTTGCCATTGAATTTATAAGCAGTAGGTTGTCTTACCAGTTTGCCATGATCCTGTGTGTTTGCAGTACCAGAGCTTTCACCAGCTTCAAAGGCAAGACCATTAGTATCACCATTAGGTTTCTGATTCTTCAACAAGTCACAAAGTTCTTCTGAGCTTTTCTTGAATTTTTCTTTATGTTGATTTGTAGTAGCCAGTTCTTCTTCCAAGATACCTTTTTGTCTCATGAGTTCATTTGAGTCATTCTATGCATGCATCAGATCTGTTTTCAACATATCATCTTCATAACTAAGTCTTGTGTTTTCATTTGTAGCATCATTCAGTCTTCTAGTCAAGTCTTCTTCATTCTTCTTCATATCTTCAATTTATTTACAAAATCTTAGAGTCATATCCTGCATTTCAATCTTTGTTGTCATGTTTTCTTGTTTCAGCTTATTCATCAGATCACAAAGAGTTTCCTTTTCATCATTCTCATTTTGCATCTTTTCACAAAGTTCTCTTCTCTTGTTTCTTGAAATGATAAGATTTTCTTGAAGTGCTTGAATAATATCCTGTGCAGCTTTTAGATCATCTTCAAGTTTAATATTTTGTAGTTTTTATGCATCATAGTCTGAGAGAGCTCCTTCTAATTGCTTCATCAAGTTTTCCATCTCTACCGGTGTCAAGATCTTCCTCAAGTTCTTAGTCTTCTAAAAATAGAGGACCAGGCTCTGATACCAATTGTTAGGATTCCCACAAATACTGAGATGGGGGGTGAATCAGTATCTAACCAATTTGTTGATTTTCTTAACTTAAAACATGTAGAACATATTAATACTATATACCTGTAAATAGAAAGTAATGCAATAAATAGAGATAACAACAACCACATGAAAAACACACCATAACACAGTATTTTAACAAGGAAACCCAGTGTGGGAAAAACCTTGGTGGGATTTGTGACCCACAATATTCACTTACTGGCCAATAAGAGAATATCACTGCTACAATAGGGGCCTGCACATGCAGGAAGGCCAAGTGCCTAGATCTCACTGCTCAATTACAAAATGGGAAGTCTTACTAACTTACAAAATGGATTATATAAATCCAATGTCTTGTACTGCTTCAAAATAGCATCTATTATGCCAGATCGAGTACCGGCTTATAGCTCTGCTTCATACATAAACCCTTAACCTATAATTTGCATAATAGGTCTGCCTTATTTTGCCTATGTATTTTTTTCCATCTATTGCAAAATGTTTTACAATGATCTCTTATATATATGAGTCATTTTAAAACTTGCAAAGTCGGCTTACAATAATTTTACAATAATTGACAAAATAATTTAGAAACAAAATTCTTGTTGGCCTCTGTGCCGGTATGCTTCCTTTTACTGTTGGTGTCAGTGGTCTATGTGCCAGTGTAGAGTCTGACCTTGCTAGTGCTAGTAAATTATCTTGCCAGTGTCATAGGATTGTAAGGTTGCCATCAATGACAAAACCTTCAATCACCTACAATGTCTCATTGGAGTGTGCATTTGCCAATAGAATATACTGGAGAAAATACTAAACTCTGCAAAATAGTGATCAACAAAACAACACTACAACCAGATCATAAGATCTTTGCAATCAGCAATTACCAGAGCAAATCACAAGAATATATTGACATCAATGACAACAACATATCCTAGCATCAACAATGGTCAACAATATCCAACAAAACCTTTCCAACTACCTACATGTTGGTTCCCCAATCAATAGATTGTAAAACCCTAAGAGTGTGCTAAGTTCTATAATCAGGTTTAACAATTGACTTGACCAACAAAAAAGATTCCCCTTAGGGGAGATATCTTCTACTCTTCAAGATCTACAAAACCTTGATGGGTATACTTGGAATATGGAAGATTTATAACCTTACTTTGTGTCATTGTTTTAAATTCACTTAGTACAACAAATATACCTAAAGTGAATGCTTAATTCCTCATTACTCCTAATAATATCTTATATTCTTAAACAATTAAAGAAAAAATAAAATACAATGAAATTATCTTTATATGATGATCATCAGTGCCTCCTCTAGGGCTATAGAGTTATAAACATCCAATTCCCGATTATTATTCAAGTACTTGGCATTAACGAAGAACACAAATGGACACTAAGGGGGGGTGAATTAGTGTATTTTAAACCTTTCAACTATGTGTGCAAGGACTAAAACTATAAATTTATTAAGATCATACACACACAAATCAAATCACAACACAAAATATACGACAAAAACACAATGTGGGAAAAACCTCAGTGAGAATAGTTGTTGGAGTCTACTGCTCCAATCCAACCTCATAGTAAATAACAGTTTACAATTTTTAGGGCACCAACCCAAGGAGCACCAACCCTTTAAACTTTAGGGCACAAACATAAGAGGAAGAGACCCCTAATTTTATGAGCACCTACTCAAAGGAGAACCTACCCCTGCTCTAAGCACCCACTCATAAATTTTTAGTGATTGATCAAGTTTACAATGCAATGACAAAGCCTTATTACAAATGAGTTTTGTAACACTTACAAATTTCTCAAATCATGAGAATGAATTTCTCTTCCTGTGGAGGTTCTTCCTCTATTTATCTTCCCTACTCTATATAGTTATCTTCTTCTCTTTGTTGTAGCCTCACTCTTGAGTATACTATGTTCTTTCTTTTTAACCTATGCAGATGTCTCTTATTTCCTTTGCAGCAATACAACTCTCTATGACACTCTTCAAAAAAAGTTGACTTGTGGATATACCTTTGTTTCCACCTCTATCACTAAATCAACAATTATACCTACCAATGTCAAATATCATCACCCCTTCTACTAAATTCAAGTGTCTTTGTATACCACTCACATTTTTCCAATGCAAGATTTTTAATTATTTTATTCAAGTCGACTATCTTGGAGATCTCTACTATAGGTGATTTTATTCTCTGTCTTCAATCTGTTCTCAGATTGGCTACCTGAATTAAAAGTATCATATCTATCTGCATATCATTTTTTGTACTTGGATTAATAAATTTACTAATCTTCCTCTACTCAAAATGATCTGGAAACCTTCCTTGAGCCACACAACTTGCCTGCAACTCGATCACCATTAATGTGTTTTCCATCCTTTGTCGACCTATCCTGAAAAAGATCAACAACTACCGTACTTGAATCCATTATCACTAAATTTTTCATATTTGATTTGTTCTTTGTACACCAAGAAATTGCATGTCTTCATATTCTTCATCTAGATCACTCGGTCAAGGTCGTTCGGCCCTTCGTGTAAAAACCTTATGCCAATCGACATGCATAGGTGTTGTCAATGTTGACATTCTACACTCTTATGAGAAAAGTTGATGTTGTCATTGATGGCAACCAACTGGCAATCTTCTGGCAACCAACCGACAATTACCGACATCGGCAATAGACTTCTACATACACTAATAGGCACTTCACCGGTAGCAGCAACAATGCATATCAACACTCAAGCCAACATACAATACATTTTTGTTTATTGTTTTATAATGTAATTATCTCTTGTAAAAGCCGACATGGCATATTGTAAAAGACTCATATATGTATGAGATCTTATAGGTCTTTTTTGTAAGAATGATAGATGTTAAGTATAAGGCAATTTTGTATAAGGTGATATAGTTGAAAGCAAAGGTTTTGGTTATAGACTGAGATTAAACCGGTACTGAACCTGGCATAGTAGATGCTGATTGGAGAAGTACATTGTATTGGATTTAATCATCCATTTTGTAAGTCAGTGAGACTTCTATTTTGTAGTTGAGTAGTGAGCTCTAGGCTATTGGCCTCCCTACATGTGTAGGCCCCTCATTGTAAGTAATATTTATTCATTGGCTAGTGAGTGAATATTGTGGGACACAAATCCCACTGAGATTTTTCCCACACCGATTTTCCTCATTAAATATCTTGTGTTATGGTGTGTTCTCTATGTTGTCTCTATTATTCTTATTTGCTGCATTAATTCTTATTTACCGGTACACTATTTTCGGATGTAAATCTTTTAATAAGAATAAATATTCAGTAAACTGGTTAGACACTGATTCACCCCCCCTCTTAGTGTCTTTGGGACTGTCATTGATTCTAACAATTGGTATCAGAGCCTGGTCCTCTATTTTCAAAATCCTAACAACTTGAGGAAGATTATAACACCAGTACAGATGGAGAACTTAAGAAAACAGTTGGAAGGAGCTCTTGTAGATTATGATGCAGAGAAATTGAAGAACATCAAACTTGAAGATGATCTAAGGACTGCATAGGAATTCATTAAAGGACTTCAAGAGAACTTTGCTATAGCACAAAATAAAAGAAAAGAACTTCATGAAAAGATGCAGAAAGATGATAATGAAAAAGAAACTCTTAGAGAACTTGCAAACAAATTAAGACAAAAAAACAATAATATGAAGAATGAAATGCAAGATATGACCATGAGGTTATGAAAAGATATTGAAGATAGGAAGAAGAATGAATAAGACTTGACTAGGAGACTTAATGATGCAAGAAATGAAAATCTAAGACTTAGTCATGAAATTGATATGTTGAAGACATATCTGATTCACATGCAACATGATAAAACTGAGCTTATAAGACAAAAGGGAATTCTGGAAAATGAGTTGGCTACTGCAAATAAAGACAAAGACAAATTCAAGAAAAGTTCAGAGGAGCTTGATGACATGCTGAAAAGTTAGAAACCTAATGGAGATGCTAATGGACTTGGATTTGAAGTTGGAGAAAGTTCTGGTACTGCAAACAATCTAGATCAAAACAAACTGGTAAGACAACCTAGTGCTTATAAATTTAATGGCAAATGTTTCAATTGCAACAAATATGGTCATAGAGAAAATCAGTGTAGATTTAGAAATAATCAGAATACAAACTCACACATGATCAATGTTCCAAATGCAACAAAGTTGGTCATAATTTAGAAAATTGCAGAATGAATGTGAAATGTTATGTTTGTGGAAGATTTGGGCACTTATCTAATCAATGCAGAACATAAACCAGCATAGGATATGGAAAGGCTATTCAGAGGAATAATGTGACTTGTTATGCTTGTAACAAGATTGGACATATTGCTAAATTTTGTAGAAGTAAGAATGCACTAACAAACAATATAAGATCTAGCTTGAAGGGAAAGAAAAGGTAGATGAAGTAAAGCAAGAATTTTCAAAATAGTGGATTTAGAAAAGAGATCAGAGAACTGATGAAACTATATCTTCACTGGTAGAACAGCATAATCCTCCATCAGTAGGAGATTCTTTGTCTATCTGAGGTTCCCTTGGGGGTATGGCAGTGAATTGAAAAACATGCATTCTACCCTCGGTTGATGGTGAGAAGATACATTTCTTCTTTATCGCCAGGTGTGTTAAGTTTTCACTTAACCAACGAGCATATAATGATGTTTTGAAGAACGTTTTTGGCTATAAAGCACCAGGAAATCCTCATTTCAAACTCACCAAGCATTCAAACTTTCTATGAGCGTGAAATCGAGCAAAGGCATTCAAGGAAAATCTGAGAAGTATTTTTCAAGCATTAAGCAAGCATCTGGATAAGAGGTATTTTTCATAATGGCTGCTTCATCTTCTGTTCCTGAATTTATTCTGAACCCTACCATTGTGGAAAATTTGAAATGCCCTAGGCCCATTTTCAAGATAATTCCTGAAATTGGGAAGCAAGATGGCTCTATAGGAGCATTTTCAAAAATACCTGAGTAGCATTTGCAAAAGACAATAGGATTTATATACATTGCCATATAGAAGATCTAGGATTTGAGGAATTAATGAAAATGTTTAACAAGGTCATTTGTGATGAACATGGTATTGTTAAACCCGAACACAAGATTGTGGAAACATTAGGTTTTGTGGAGATACTAAATATCCCTCAATTTCCAGAGGAAGTAAGGATTGTATTGAGTAGAGCACATGGAGAATTCTTATGGTTGGATTCTATTTGCAAGATAACCCGACAAGCAATTAGGGCAGTTACTAGTTTAACCTCAATCGGTAGTAAACCTGATAAGACAAAGAAGATTCCCAACAACAAGGAGATAAGCCTAACTAGAGCAACATCTAACAATAGATCACTTAGAGTAAATGATATTAAGGACATTAATGTGAAATATGTAAGTATGGTTCTTGGATACAAAGCTACACATGCTAATAGACTCAATTCTATTTCCAGTATTTGTATTTATAGTTCACATGAATTGATAAAAAACAATGCTAAGATAGATGTGTGTGAATGGTTAAAAAATGAGCTTATTGACAACTTGAAAAAGATTAAGAGAGACAAGAAGGGTACTTTCCACTTTGGAAACCTTCTGGTATGTTTAATGCTATATTTCACCAAAGAGATCCTCGGTATAGGACCTAAAGACTTTGGTTATGACATCCTGATAGGTAAGCAAATTATGGAAGATTTCATCGATATGGGATCAGACTGTGAGAGTAACATTTCTGAGTATTTAAAGACTTTCAAAGCTAAGATGCGAGCTAGAGAAAGGTTACCATAGAGTGTAGTAGATAAACATGACAAAGAAATTTGTTTTGTTATCAAAAGAGATGAGACATGGATGGAGGCAGTACTCCCTAGGACTATTTGGGTCACCGAGATGGGATATGAAGTAGATCTTACTATTGTGGAGACATCTGCTAAAGCTTTACTAGATGCACCAAGAGAACCATCAAAAAAAGTCTTTGGTAGTGCTGAGACCATTAAGAGTAATGTAAATTTGTTGAAGAAAAGAAAGAAAAGAGAAAAATACATAAAAGATTCTTCTAAGAAAGTAAAGGAAATCAAAGAAAATGTCATGAACCTTAGTGGCATAACGGCTAGTGAGCTTGAAGGACTTCAACCGAAGGCACATATTTCATTGGTTGACACATATTCTAGAACTAACAGTGATAAGGCAACATAATTTAAAAGAGTTGAAAGGAGGAAGAGAAAACCTTCACCGGTACCCTCTCCTTCACCTAAGAGAACAAGGACTTTGAGAAAGAACCAACAAGCAGTAAGGGGACTGCCCAAGAAACTAACACCAAAGAAGAAACAACAACCGGTTACCCCTTCTTTGAATGATTTGTTGAATGAAATAACTGATGACGATAATTTGGCTAATGTGCACAAACTGTATAGTATATTTAATGATTCTAACAAGGAGAGTATTGAGAATAAGCATTATTTTACACTTAGACATGTATAAGAAGGTTTTGATTGAAGTTGTGGATGATTTACCGAATGAACTTTATAGAAGATTGGAAGCAAAAAGGATAGCAGTAATGGAGTTGGATAAGAAACTAAAAAATTGAAAAAATTCTAGTTGTACATCCTATTAATTCAAGAGAAGAAATTGATGAATTGATATCTGAAGCAAACTGGTTTGTTTTTGCTAATGGGCACCGGTAAGTGAGCTTGATGGCAGGAAGAGTGAAAGAGATTGCAGATGAGACTGTAGATAATTGGGATATTTTTTTGTGGAGAAATAAAAACAAGAGGAAATGAGCAGACCTAAAAAGAAATTCAAAGTGTATTAGAAAGACAAGGACAAGGGCAAAGGAAAAATTGGTGGAGTTCCAAACATTAAGATTACTGATAATCTACTGCCACCACCTTTGGATACTACACAGGTACACTCAGAAGATCCACCATTTATTGACACTGAAGGTATTACACATGATGATACTAATCCTGAATCAGAGATACTTTTTACCATGAATGTGGATACTCAAGAAGTAAATATTATTGTGGATAAGGATAATTCAAAGGTTAAGGCAGACAATGTTGACAGTGGAAACATGGTAGAGAAACTAGTAGAAACTATTGAAACTAAGACATCAACACAAACAAAGCAACTGACAAAACCTACTAAAGATAAAGATACTGGCACAGGACCACCGGAGACAAAAAAATAGGCGGAAAAACAAACCGAGATAGAGGTACACACAGAAACAATGAAACCGGCAATCACAGGGACATTAAAACAATCTGAGTATCCTTTTCAGGTTGAGATGCAAACCTAGACTAATCCATTGAAGGAAAATGCAAGAAAAATGCATACACCTGATGGAAGCAAAGAGGTAATAAAGATAATTGATCAGACATCTGACACATCTATAGGTGAATTCAGACCTACCAATGTTACAGAGGTACTTTTGGATTCAATCAAGAAGATAATGGATTGTAATGCATTGGCCTACAAGGCAATTGATAACACTTTACCAGTTCTTAAATTGATTTCACCAAATTGTAACATAGATCATATTAAGGATTCTTTAGGTAAATTGGACACATTGTCCAAATTTATTGCTGATAATGTAATAACTATTGACAAGGTGAATGAGGACACAATTAAGAAGAGAGTTGAAAAAGAGAAAAACAAATTCTTTGAAGGCACTATAAAGAAGTGTACAGAACACTTGAATACATTATTACTGGTACTTAACTCTACAATTTTGGAGTACAAAGAGCTATATAGGGAAACATGCAAACCTCACCTTTTGACAGAGGACATAGATAAGGAGATTAGTAAAACACAGAAAGAAATTGATGACATAGATGATAATATAATTGGTTCATCCAAACATATATTAGTTATTGAGAAGGAAATGGCAGGTTTTGAGGAGAAACTAGAGAAAATTGAGAAAGAGAAGGCAAGGATAAGGTCAAATGCCCAGAAACTTAAAGATAAACTTGGTCCTAAGGTGGACAATCTTATCTCTTAGAGAATTGAATTCTCTAAGGCATTACATCAAGGAGAGCGATCACTAGAAGAACACATGCACTATCTCACCAGCATGATCCAACAAACTGAGGCAACCTTTGAATGATAGCAAAAGGTTTATGCAGAGTCTAAATCTAGTTTTGGCAGATATTTTCAGATTGTAACCAATTGGTTATAGACTTTGAGGTGAAATTTTTGCACTCGTTAGATTATTTTTGACAACCTTTGTCATTTATGTCAAAGGGGGAGTAGTGGAGAGAAAAATACTTATACAGAGGAGATCACTTGCTCAGGGGGAGCACATTTTTTTGGAAACTTTTTGGACTTCAATTTTTGGGAACAATTTTTGGATTTTTCTCATGAGAGTTGCCATCAATGCCAAAGAGGGATATTGTTGACATTCTACACTCTTATGAGAATAGTTGATGTTGTCATTGATGGCAACCAACTGGAAATCATCAAGCAACCAACCGACAGTTACCAGCACCGGGAATAGACTTCTACATACACTGTCAAACACTTCACTAACAACGGCAACTATATACACATAAAAATTGGCTATTAGCAATTAAATAAATATTTTATATTTATTTAATAATTATTCTTCTAATAAATAGTTAATTTGAAAATATTAATGTATTTAATTCATTTTCATGTCTTTCTATTAATTAATATTTTATTAATTAATTCATCTATCCTATTCTTCTAATTAATTAAATATCTAATATTTAATTATTCTTTTAACTAAGTTAATTAAATATCCTGTATTTAATGGTTATTCTCCTATCCTATAGTCTCAAATATTAAATAATTCTCAAAATTATTTAATCCCTTTTCCAACTCATCTTCCCCTTTGCCAACTCATCAAACATGTGGCTAAGGAAATTAATATTTCTTAAATATTAATTCATCATTTATCTTCAACTTCCAAAACTTAATGAAAATTGTGTATGTACACATATTTCATAACCATTTCCTATATTCTCTCCAACACCCTCTATATCTTAGGAAGGACTTGAGTCCACTTGTCCTATCATGCCTAAATTTCCTCCAACCATCCCTAGATTCCCTCAGTCAGCAACCCAGTCAAGGTGAGATGAGTGGCACTTGTCTTCTCCTTCCCCCTTTCTCTCAACCTTCACCTTTGCTCACAACCATTCAAATTTGTAGACCTGATCATGATCGTTGATCTAAGCCACATCATCTAATCCTCTCAAGGTCTATAAAATCAAGAGCTTCAGTTAAGAGAGAGTTGGACTTCAAGAGACTTCAAGTGCATTTTCAAGAAAATCATTTGTGAAACTTATGCATCTGTGAGTTTTAATCTTGAAGAAAATAGCAATTATCATATAGCATAATCATGTAGTATTTCATATCATAGCATTTGTTAACTACTAGTTATCAGTCCATTCTTCATATGCCATCTTGGAAGCCATTAGTGCATTGTCTGAGAGCACACCATCTACAACCAGGAACATTGGAGTTAGGACATAATGGGACATAAACCACGAAGGTAATATTACTATTTTATTTCATACGTACTTCATGTAGTTTCACTGGTTGAGTTTGGATTTCCTATAGCATTTCCATTTGCATTTTGTGAAACTAACTTGTTGTAAGTAGCATTCTGAGGATGAAATTCAAGTTGACACATTTTGGCACCCACTGTGGGGCACATGGACCTCGCATATACCTTTAAAAATCTTGCAAAAAGTTAAATTAACGCATTTGTAATATAGATTCATGCATGTGTGAATTCTAACGGTGCTTTTGTTCTACAGGTTAGCGCATTTGCCTTCTAGGTTAGCGCATTTGCACTATAGGTTAGTGCATGAGCATTTTAGGTTATCGCTTTTGTTTTAAAGTTTGCATATTTGCATTACAAGTTCACACATTTGTGTCCTAGGTTAGTGCATTTGTTAAAGAAATCATGCTTTTGTATCCATAGAGCAATGCTTTTGCAGTCTAGGTTAGCGATTTTGACCTACAGGTTAGCTCTTTTGAGCAAACAAATAGCGCATGTGTTAGATTAATGCTTCTATTTACTAACTGACAAAAAACTTCTTGCAGGTCTGAATGTCCAAGAAATCAGATTTTTTAGACTACTAACATGCACGTGTAGGATGGTGTTTAAGGAAAATTTTATCCATTTCCTCATCTAGTTAATTAAAATTCTTTATTTGGGAAGTAATATATCATATCTTGTTCATCTAGTTTAACTAAGAGGATGAATTGACAGCATGCAACTTGCATTTTTAGTATTTTCACTAAAATAGTTGCACATAGACTTTTAAAAGGGCTAAAATGAACACCATGCTTGTTGGAGCAACATCTCCAAATAGGACTTAGCCAACAATTGCTTTGAAAAGGTTAAAAATAACACTTGTATTCTATGTCTCAAAAGTGGTAGGTATATGCTCTCCCCTTAATTGGGTGACCAAAAAGCCAAACCCACTCCTTTAAGCTTTCTTTACTTTCAAGCAATTAAATCCTTTAGAGGGCCTGCCTTCCCGAGCTACCTTGAGGGGGCCAGTGAGAGGGGAATGACCTAAAGTGGAAACGGGCTAATACCGAGTCCTTCCAATCCACTATAAATAAATTGTTTTTGTGAGGAAAGTCCCAAACAACATGTGCTGATAAGTTCATACCGACACTATGTTTCCCCATAAACCCTATGGAGCGTAACCTCTATAGGCTGGGAACCTTCTGTATTTACAGAGCTGAAAGTGTTGCACGTATGGCCACATGACCAGAAGCTTTTACTAAAAACCACTTGTACTAGTTGCCAAAATCCTTCTAGTTGTTGGCGCAGGAGGTTGGACCTCTGAAGTGGCTCACATACATACGGTTCCTAGTAGAGATATAAAGTTTGCCATGGGGAGTTTTCATGGAATCTAGTACTTGTCTGCCCTAAAGAAGTGAGTATCAAGGGTGGAGCCAGTGGGATCAAGCATCTAAATATCCACTTTGAATAGCATAGCCTCGGGGGAAACCCCATGTGAGATTCAACAACTATTGTCTCAGCCCACCATAGGAATTGTACTTGCTTGTGTATTTGGTTTATTAGACATTGTGTCTTCCATATCTATAACATGTTCCAAATGGTCAAAAATTGAAGAAGATTATCATCTACGAGTGAGCAAAAATCCAACAAATTGCTGAAAAAAAATTTGATCAAAAGGGCAATACAAAGGCTTTCCAACATTTGAAACACCAATCAAACCAAGTGATCAAGAATATATCATCCAACTATCTCAACGAAAACAATACCTAGATAGGTATTCAAGTTAGTTAAGTCAAGTTTTCATATCAAGAGACTTTATTCATATCATTTGACGTGCTTTGTCATAGGGGCCTATTGAACAAACCCTCTATTCGACTTAGTGAGCTTGAGTATCTAAAATGAAGTATCCATGAATTCAACAACATCAACCTATCTAAACTAAAACTTTGATTGCTCATGTGATCATCCCTTGTCACTTGAGAAAGAAGAAGCTTATTCAAAGGAAATGAGTCCTAGCCTAAATCAAGATCAAGATATCATGGCTCTCCAATCTAATCCCATTTTTTATCAAGATCCTCCCTATCAAGAATCTTATGATGATGCCCTAAAATTTTGGTATTCCATCCATGATGATACCCTTTTATCTCAAGAGTAGAGTCCCATTCAACATCCACCTCCTAAGAAAGAGCATGATATCCCTTCCATCTCCTTCACTAATATAATTCAAAATCAAGTGAAAAACACAAACTCAAATGATCCTACTCCAAGTGAAGATCAAGATCAAGAAAACTCTTCATCCTCCAAATCCATTTTAGGTCCTTTCATTCCAAAGTCAAACTGTTCATCCTCCAAATCCATTTTAGGTCCTTTCATTCCAAAGTCAATCTCTTCATCCTCCAAATCCATTCTAGGTCCTTTCATTCCAAATTCAAACTCTCCATCCTCCAGATCCATTTTAGGTCCTTTCATTCCAAAGTCAAACTCTCCATCCCTTCCATCCATCTTGGGTCCTTACTTCCCTCCATCCACCATTCCATCACCTCAAATGATCCATAAGAAAGATCAACAAAGGCACACATCTTTGAACTTCTTTCAAACATCTTTTCAAAATTGTTCTTCCAAAATTTAATTTTCCTCCATCTCTTTATCACTTCTTAAGTTGTGTACCAACACTCATGTTGAATACATTTCCATCTATCCTCGCACAAATCTTCAAACATTCTATCTATTATCCAACACCTCTTTTCTATTCTTCCATCCCTTTCATTCAATCCTTTGCATAAATTCATCATCTATGAAAGAGGCATTTGTGTCATTTTGTCACATGCTTACCCATGCTCGAATCTCTTGTTCAGTCCTTTTCCTAGATATCTATTCATGATACACTTTAGAATCCAAGGTTATTCCTCTTTAACATTATCTTTTGGTTGGGATACACACTCAGTCTAGAAAAGAACCACTTATCGTATCTTGGTACCGACATCTTTTGATTACTACATCTCATACACTTAACCAATTTCTCTAAATCATTGTGATCTCTTAGTCGAAGACATGGCTGGTGAAAAATCTAAAATCTTGCTTCAACGCCACTGTAATTATCAGACCTGTGTAAGTTTCATTACTTACAAACCAATGCAATCAAAATAAAAAAAGAAAAAGACAATATCAAAAGATCCAAAGCATGATCAGGAAAAGAAATATCTAAAAGAAAAAAAAATGAAATATCAAAAGCTTGGCTATGGGAAAATGTGAATAACTCCATTGGGGCTATGGATGCCTGGCTGGAAATGAAGCAATATTTGTGATATAACAATGATAACCTCATTGGAGCTATGGATTCTTTCTAGTAGTGAGGCTCTATCCAGGATGCTTTTGAAGTCAGGGTAACTCATGTAGCTAGCCACGTTGGATTCTGAAGATTATAATGATCATATGAGCCAGAATGAACCCAATTGCACACACATGGGTAATCAAAGACTAAGTACCTTGATCTAGTTTGGGATTCTTCTTCCCTTTTGAGTCTACTTCCTAGTTTCTAGATATGTTTGGTTGAATTTTCCAAAGGTTCTAAGTGTGGGTTGGGTCTCTATCTTTGAAAAGTTCAAGAACACTTATTCAGGTGGTGCTAAATATTGTGACAATCTTACATATCACCTCTTTACAAATGGAGACTTCTATAATTGGGGTCAAAGTTTCATCCACTCTATTCTTCATACCACATCTCCCATTATCCTTCCTCTAGTATCCATTACCCTATCTAAATTCATCCAGTGCTATCTATGATCTTGCTTCATGCTAATCTATACCATATATCCTAACTATTCATTTCTTCCATCATCTATCACTATATATGATATTGTTTCTCCTATCCATATCCCCTTTTCCATCCTTGATCTTGATCAAAACTAAGGACAAAAATATGATTTTAAGAAGCTCTTGATATGTCTCCTCATATGCTACTTTCGTCTTTCTCCTATCCATTTCTACCTCAATGGTTCAATCATCTATTCATCCATTCCTTGTCTTGCTATACATTGGGGAAACCAAATACATCTTTCTTCTAATCCAAAAATCTCAAAAAATAAAAAAATATCCAAAAACTAAAAAAAAGAACAAAATTGAAAATCAAAGCATGAGCGCATGGCCAATCCATCAAATCAACAGTAGGAAAACTATCAAATATTGCAATCAAATTGATCACATGTCTTGTTAATCAATTCATCACTCAAAATCTATGAACATCAACATGTCTTATACAGGGATAGGTACACTCGAAACTAGACATATCGGTCTTACATGGGATACTCACTCTTTGAAACCAAACATTCTTATCAATCATCAAACAAATCAAAACAATGACATAGATTAGTATGACTACTGGATTCTATTCTGGGTAGTCATATCTTTATCAATTGATGGCAGGACATGTTTCATATCTCAAAAATTAGGAAAAAAAAAATCAGAAAAAAAAATCAAAATGTGCAATAAAAATAAGTGGTTAAAACTTGGTAAATAGATTCTATCTAAGAAGTAGGTTCCTCCATCTATGAGATCTCTTTGTGCACCTAGCCACTCCATCCTATCACATCTATCGCTTCCATATATTTAATCTTATTCATTTCATCTTTCGCATCCATTGCTCTGAACCATTTAGTAAGAAATATGCAACTTACCAACAGTTATCAATCTTTGACATACTTGTCATAGTCACTACCTTGGACCTTATCAAAATCAATCAATCTGCATTTGTATCCCTCCATGGTTTGGATCTTGATCAATTCATCATCCATAATAAATTTATGTTTCCACTGGGGGCAAAATCCTAATTCCTTTTGCTAAGGTAATCTTTTAAATCTTTGAAAAATCCAAAACATTCAGAAAACTTAGAAAAACCAAAAAAATCTAGGGTTTTGAAATAGATAACGAGCAACAAAGCAATGATAATCAAGGCATTTCATCAATAACCGAATCATGAAACTAAAGAAAATGAAGAATCGATTAGCAAGTAATACTGGATTATTAAAGATCTTTCATCAAGATGATTATATCAATTAATGACCATAAGAACATGTGAATGACATGCAAGATTCAGTGTTTATATCTTTATTTTATTACTAATCATGTACTCTATGTAGCTCAAGGATGTCCATGACTAGAGAAGCTATGATGGGGCATGATTATTTTCTTTGATTAGTGTATGTGGTTTATCTCTTACTACGGTATGAACTTGTCTTAGGATATGATTGACAAAAGATCAAGGAGGACGTTCCAAGTCATGCATGAAAGGAGATACTCCTTGTCTGTTCTACAAGCAATACTCAGGTGAACTTGATCCATTATATCAAGTTGCTTGTATTAACTTTCTATATCAAAATCCATGTAAGGAATACTCGGATCATCTTGAATTATTTTGTCAAGTTGCTTGTATTTTCTTACAACAAATCAAAGCTCAATGATGAAATCAAAGCACTATTACAAGATAATATATGAAGAATGGCAGTACAATTTTTAGTTAGATCATTTTAGATTAGCTCATTATTCGTCTGCATTATAAGCATTCATTTGTCAATTACATTATAAGCATATCATTTCATTAACAGATCAACGGTCATAAATAAATATTGAGTATACTTGGACAAACAAAAATAATTTGCATTTAATCATTATAGGTGCATTCATTTTAGAATCATTTTAAATCATTATCCATTTCATTTAGTTGCATTTCAAAAATTGCATTAGTTTGCATTCAATTTAGTGCATTTTATTCATCATATAGTGTATCATCATTATAGTTTGCATTATCATTTCATTTAAGATCATTTAGTTACATCTTTGCACTTAGATTCATAATCATCATAAACATTACATATAAAAATACAAAAACATTTTCATATAGATCATTTGTATTTACATAATCATAAACATTAAAGCAATCATTCATTTGCATTCCATATAGATTATTGCATTTGCATCATTTAAGATAAAATTCATTTTCATTTGCATCCAAAATCATCAAAATTGAAAATCAAAACAAAAACATTTTATCATCGCATCATATAGATTATAATCACTACATCCATAAAATCAAAGCATATAAAGCATCATCATCAAATAGAGTAACATGAATATAAATCATCATCATCATATAGAGTCCATGTCTGCATATAGATCATAATAAAACAATAAAATTCCAAGTATACAGTGATATCAGATAAACAATACAAATGCCTCATCAAATACAAATCAAGTCATGGCTATCCTGTAGCACTACCACCTGACTTTGTCTGTCTCTGTGGATGTGGGTGAGAAGATCCTCTAGATGCCTATCTCCCATGATCACCACTCCTCTAAGGAGGTCCCATGACACCACCACTGCTAGTATACATCAACACAGTGGTATGATAACTACCTGTTCTCTGGTTCTCTGTCACTACCTCCTCATATCATTGTCGCCAGTGGGAAGTCTCCTTCCCAGCTTGAACTAATTCTCTAACAGTGTCAACCAAGAGAGTACCTGATCCAACCTGCTGAATGTGATCAAGAAGGCCTTGAGTATCCTGTTGTCTCCTAACAACTCTATCCCTCTCAGTCATAAGAGTTTGCACTTGTACTCAAAGCTGATCAATCTATTCTCTCAAGCTGTCAATGGTATCCTGCCCTGGCACATCATGCTCTGGTGCATCCTGCTCTGGCATATCATGCACTAGTGCATCTTGCTCTAGTAAATCCTATTGTGGTGCATGAACCCCACTCCCCTTACCACCAACCTATCCAACTGTTGGAATCTTGGTCCAAGTAACTCTCTGAACCCGTTGTCTAATCAAGGGAACATGATCTTCAGGATCCTCATCATCTCCACCATGCGCTGCAATAACCCTAGGATTTGGCTGAATCTGACCAAAATCAATGCCTCTCCTGCAACCCCCATCTAGTACACTCACCCTGCCTCCTGTCAATGGCAACCCTCTCAGTGATCTCATACCTACCCTACCATGCTCCCTCCCAATCTGTCCAACATCTCTCCCACCCATAGGATGTGCTCTCTCAATCTTGCCAGCTAGTCCAAACGGTCCTCCATGGACTCTCAGTTGACCTCCCCTCCATCCAGGTCTCCTCCCACCACCACCTCCATCCCCACCCTCATCTCCACCTCCCCCAACCTCATGAGCATCTCTGAGCTCTTACCTTCATCTCCGTCTCCTAAAAACTGGATCATCTGAATCATCATCCTCATCTCCTGAGCTGGGAGGAGGATCTGTTGGATCAGGAATGTGAGGAAATGGATGAGTTAATATGTACTGAGCATAATCTACAGTAACCCCAGGATCAAGAATGTGCAATCTCATATCATAGGCTACTCTCAGAGTAGTAACAAACTCTGCATGAGCAATCTCAAATGACAAAGAAGGTCCCCAATCTTGCTTATCACTATACCGTCGAGCATATATCATCACACCAGTAGGCATGGGCTAGATGATACCAAAGTATCTCAAAATGTGACCAATCAGCTATCACTCAACAATGTAAGGTGTCCGACCAATGAGATATCTACTCTGCATGATAAATGGTAATGTCTATGCATCATCCATCCATGGCTCATAATCAACATATGGTCTCCAAGTAATGCTATCCAATGAATCAAGCACCCAGCACCAATACTACATCTTACCCAGCTTATGATGAGTAAGAATACCTGCATAGAAATACACATATGGCTACCTCTCTCCATGAACTCTGTGATGGATAGGCTGCATAATAGAAATGTGCTCCTAGCACTATATCTGCAATAAAGTGCATCCTGTAGACAAACTTGCACTCTTATCATACACTACCTAATGAAGATCATGATATAAATGTGCCAGCATGCAAACACCCCAAGCATATTGAGTACGATGCTGCATCATACTCAGGAGAATCTCACCCCATCCAACAGAAAAACCTCGTGATCTCCTATCAGGACATATAAATCCTCCAATCAGACCAGCACGAATAATGGTAAGAGCCTCATAATACATCACCATATCTACCCATTGGATCTCTCCTCTACCAATGCTTTCATCAGCAAACATGACTCTGCAAGCCTCTGTCCCAACCTAATCCTAAAAATCATACTGCACTAGCTCGCTAGTCACTGGGATGTGTAGAATCTTGTAGACATCCTCAAGAGTCACACTAATCTCACCCGTAGACAGGTGGAAAGTGTTAATCTCATTGTACCATCTCTCGGCTAACACCGTCAATAATCCTCTATTATGTGTAATATCAGGCACATACAACAAATGTCGTAAACCATAGACATCTATGTGTTTAATCTCTGCCTTGGTCAACTCTAGAACTAAATGACGCACTGCCGGTAATTTCTCCCGACACTAGAGAACATCAAGTTTCTCCTATTTATTGAAGCAATCAAATTATAAATCAATCTATCAAATCGATCAACAATCATCATCTATCTATCAAATCAAACTAAAGCAATCTACGCTATCTATCTATCAAATAAATCAAGCGATCAATCAACTATCTATCTTTCTATCAAATCAAATTGAAGCAACTTAAGCTATCAAATCATTTTAAAACCTATCAATCATATTTTTCTATCAATCACTGAGTTCAATCAAAACTTTACTAAGTTCTTGCAGCAAAAACTAAATCAGTTTCTTAGAGCTACTCTATCAATCTATCAATCAAATCAATCAAATCTATCAATCAAATTTATCAATCAATCAATCCAGCAATCAAGCTATCAATCAATCAATCAATCCATCAATCAATCTATCAATCAATCTATCAAGCACGTAATTGATCAATCAAGTCCCTATTTCATCATCAATGCGTATTAAACACATTAAATCTAATCATCAATTTGATTTTTAGCTTTTGCACTTATCAAAAACATCAAATTTGAGGAAAAGTGCTATCCTATTGAGCATTTGCGCTAAAATATAGCAAATGCACTAAATCTAAAGGCATTTGTGCTATCCTTTTGAACAAAGGCGCTAAATATACAAGCATATGCGCAAACCCATGCAAATGTGTTGCCTTAATGAGCATAAGCGCTAACAAACGAAACATATGCGCAAAACTATGCATAAGCGCTAACATTCTTAACATATGTGCTAATAGAAAGAGCATATGTGCTAATCTATGCATTTGTGCTAAACCAAATTGCAAAAGCACTAACCTAATGCCGAAAAAAATCACAAAAAAATTTAAAAATTCAAAAATGCGCTAAAAATATGAAATTTGCATGAAACCTTGAAAATAAAGCTCAGGATAAGATACCTACTGGATACCCATGCTCGAGAGGTTGCTAATAACATCGAACATGCTCAAATTGATGGTTCTCCATGGGAATCACCATTTTGCCACCTCAGCAAGAATATTTTCTCCACAAGCCGACAAGGATAACAATGAAATTAAAATTAGCCTTGGTTAATTTTATATTTACTATTTGAAGAGTAATTAATTTCAATGGGGCAATTTAATTTGTTTTTTCCTAATGAATTTAATTGATTAAATTTTTATCAATTATCATGAGATCAATCATTCAAACAAGGATTTTCGACAATTTCACGATTAATCTCCCGAGGGGGCACACAATTAGGACTTTTATCTCTATCAGGCGCATTATCAAGAGACTTGATTTAATCTTTGAAACAATGTTGTCTTGACATTATTTCAAAGAGGGGCAAAATGTATACACATAAAAATTGGCTATGAGCAATTAAATAAATATTTTATATTTATTTAATAATTATTCTTCTATTAAATAGTTTATTTGAAAAGATTAATGTATTTAATTCATTTTCATGTCTTTCTATTAATTAATATTTAATTAATTAATTCATCTATCCTATTCTTCTAATTAATTAAATATCTAATAGTTAATTATTCTTTTAACCAAGTTAATTAAATATCCTATATTTAATGGTTATTCTCCTATCCTATAGTCTCAAATATTAAATAATTCTCAAAATTATTTAATCCCTTTTCCAACTCATCTTCCATCTCCACTTCATCTTCCCCTTTTCCAACTCATCAAACATGTGGCTAAGGAAATTAATATTTCTTAAATATTAATTTATCATTTATCTTCAACTTCCAAAACTTAATGAAAATTGTGTACGTACACATATTTCATAACTATTTCCTATATTCTCCAACACCCTCTATATCTTAGGAAGGAATTGAGTCCACTTGTCCTATCATGTCTAAATTTCCTCCAACCATCACTAGATTCCCTCAGTCAACAACCCAGTCAAGGTGAGATGAGTGACACTTGTCTTCTCCTTCCCCCTTTCTCTCAACCTTCAGCTTTGATCATAGCCATTCAAATTTGCAGATCTGATCATGACCGTTGATCTAAGCCACATCATCTAATCCTCTCAAGGTCTATAAAATCAAGAGCTTCAGTTAAGAGAGAGTTAGACTTCAAGAGACTTCAAGTGCATTTTCAAGAAAACCATTTGTGAAACTTATGTATCCATGAGTTTTAATCTTGAAGCAAATAGCAATTATCATATAGCATAATCATGTAGTATTTCATATCATAGCATTTGTTAACTACCAGTTATCAGTCCATTATTCATATGCCATCTTGGAAGCCATTGGTGCATTGTCTGAGAGCACACCATCTGCAACCAGGAACAATAGAGTTAGGACACAATGGGACATAAACCATGAAGGTAATATTTGTATTTTATTTCATATGTACTTCATGTAGTTTCAATGGTTGAGTTTGGATTTCCTGTAGCATTTCCATTTGTATTTTGTGAAACTAACTTGTTGCAGGTAGCTTTCTGAGGATGAAATTCAAGTCGACACAACAAAAATGCATACCGACACTCAAGCCGACATAGAATAGACTTTTGTTTATTGTTTTATAATGTATTTATCTCTTGTAAAAGACTCATATATGTATGAGATCTTATAGGTCTTTTTTGTAAGGATGATAGATGATAAGTACAAGGCAATTTCGTATAAGGTGATATAGTTGAAAGCGAAGGTTTTGGTTATAGACTGAGCTTAAACCGGTACTGAAACTGGCATAGTTGATGCTGATTTGAGTGGTACATTATATTGGATTTAGTCATCCATTTTGTAAGTCATTGAGACTTCTATTTTGTAGTTGAGCAGTGAGCTCTAGGCTGTTGGCCTCCCTACATGTGCAAGCCCCTCATTGTAAGTAATATTTATTCATTGGCTAGTGAGTGAATATTGTGGGTCACAAATCCCACCAAGGTTTTTCCCACACTAGGTTTCCTCATTAAATTTCTTGTGTTATGGTGTGTTCTCTATGTTGTCTCTATTATTCTTATTTGCTGCATTAATTCTTATTTACCACTACACTGTTTTGGGATGCAAAGCTTTTAATAAGTATAAATATTCAGTAAACTGGTTAGACACTGATTCAGCCCCCCTATCTATGTCTTTGGGACTATCATTGATTCTAACAGTCAAAAGTCTTCATATTCTACATCCAAGTCACTTGGTCAACCATAGTCAATTGCCACATGGACTATCATCCTTACTGGGCTGCTAATGTGTCGACTAAAACACTTCTAATGGTCATGATGACCTTAACCTATGTCACTACAGGATGGCAGGATGCATCATCTTTCTACCTTAACTTATCCCATGAGTTCCTTTATACATCCATTTGTAGGCATGGGATAGCAGGATCCCTCTACCACTATCATCATGTTATCCTGTGTGACCATCATCCTTTTCTTTTGATGATGCGGAATAGCGAGAAGAAACTCTTTCTTTTCTTTCTATTACCCTGCAAGGCCTCCAGTCACAATACAAACAAGTTGTGGGATAGTAGGAGGGTCATTGTCCCTTTCTTGAAGTTATCCCACATGGACACCATGCACACACTCCGTGTGATGGGAGATAAAGGGGGTCACATTTCCCTTTTCTCTTCGCTTTTCCTTATCTCGCGGTTTTCTTCACTTCCTTGCTTGGTCATGTAGGATAACAGGATTCCTATGCTTTTGTTTCCCTTGTGTGATATTTTGTGTGCCTCTTAACCTATGTGGGATAAGTGGATAAAAAATATTCCCTTTATTTTATCATCCCGCTCAACTTATGTTGGTCACTTTTGACACTGCGGGGTAAGAGGAACCGCGATAAAGAGAACACCATTTCTTTTCTTCAGTGTTATCTCACATGATCTCTTCCCTGCATTTGAACACACCATGGAGCCCACGAATACACATGAACCAAACAACAACTACCACATGGAAATCATGGCTCTGAACCCCAACTCGAGACTCATTCATTACTTCTCACATGTAGAGATGATGAATCTAGTTGAAAACCATGTAGCATAACATGACATGTCATGCACAACTGCTATCTACTTCTCTGCAACCTCTTGACACCCCTTGACATCATGACTGCTACTTGCTATTTTGCAACCATTTGACATCCCTTGACATCAATGACAATAATGTCAATAATCACCCCCTTTGGCATTGATGTCAACACACTTGCAGACCATGCTTTGACCATTTTCTTGAAAACCACACTCAGACCATTTTATCCCCTTTGACAATAATGGAATGGGGTAAAACGTCCAACTCCTCTGACACCAACCATCAATTATGCAAGTTCTCCACTTGTGATTTTCTATAGAAAGAATGGAACTTCTAATTTTGATCATGACACATCTACAATACATTAGAAATTTCCTTTACAACTTCTTGATCTCTATTTCCTATAGCTATATGAAACATTATTACAATATAAATAGCAGTGCCACTACTACTTATTAAATTTCAAAACCCCCCCTGAGACAACACATGAGCTTCAAGGTGGAAAGTGTGGAAACAAAATGCTCCCCTGAACCATGGATCTCAAATCAATGCTTTAAGTGTTGAAGGAGGGTGATATGACACCCAACTTTTGTCTCAAGTACTCAAAACTGTCCTTGGGCAGTGGCTTAGTAAAGATGTTAAATACTTTCTCACCAATACAAACATATTCAAATTTTACTTCTTTCTCTGCAACCTTTTCCCTGAGAAAATGGTATTTGATTTCAATGTGTTTTGTCCTAGAGTACAAAACATGATTCTTTGATATGTTGATTACACTTGAGTTGTCACATATGATGGGAATAGGATCCAAAAATTCTACCCGAATCTCCTTGAGAGTTTTTTTCATTCACAAAACTTGTGAGAAACATGTAGCACCAACAATATACTCTACTTCAATAGTTGATAGTGAAATGGAGTCTTGCTTCTTTTTATGCCATAAAAATAATCTTTCTCCAAAGAAGAAATCTCCACCACTAGTGCTCTTCCTATTATCTACACATCTTTCCCAATATACATTAGTATAGGCTTGCAAACTGAAATATCCTTTCTTTGGATACCATATGCCATAAGTAAGTGTGCCTTGCAGATACTTGAATATTCTTCTCACTGCATTGACATGAGATTTCTTAGGCGCTAATACAAATATTGCAACCATGCATACAACTTGAACTATATCTGGCCTTGAATTTGTAAGATACAATAGGCTTCCAATCATGGATCTGTACAAGATCTAATCAACACTAGGTGACACATCATCTTTGCTTAGCTTGCATCCTATTACCATGGGGGTACTAACTCGCTTGTTGTCTTCCATCTAAAATTTCTTCAACATGACTTTAGAATACTTGGTTTGAGAGATGAATATGACTTTGTTCTGCTGTGATATTTGCAAACCAAGAAAATATGACAACTCTCCAAGCATGGACATTTCAAATTCTGACTACATCTGATCAGCAAATTCTTTACATAAAACATCTTTGTTACCTCCAAAGATGATATCATCTACATATACCACTACTATGATCATGTGATCTCCATCTACTTTGATATATAAATTGTTCTCAGCATTTCCTTTTCTGAAACCTTGCTGATGGAGGTACTTATCCAACCTAGAATACCATGCTCTAGTGGTGCAAGAGAAACCCTTCAAGTTGATCAATCAGGCTTAGAGGAGGAAGGATAAGGCATCAAACATGTCTTAGGATGTTTTACATGTGTTTAAATCATGCATTGTGTTTCTATAATAAAAGACCCCATCTTGTGAGCCAAACTCCCATTTTGGCATATTGATAAGCCAATTAGGACTTTTGGACAAAACAGGATCAAGTGTGTGCAGGACATAGTTATCCTAGTGTTTTTAGTTCTTCTAGGGTTTTTTGGGAGGGTTTAGTCTTAACCCAAGGCATTAGGAGGTGAGGAATGACATTTTGACAACTTTATCAAAAGTTGTCAAAAGTTGTCATAAGCAACTTTTATGCAATTTTGAATTTTCGTTTGTTTGAACTCCTCCAATGGCTGCAACCTCTTGTTTTCAATTGAGAGAAGTTGTGGAGAGGTACATACACCTTGAGGATCCAATTCCCAAGGTTATATTTTACGGAGGAAGGTTTTGATGACTGCAAACTAATGAAATTCTGAGTTTTTCTTGCAATTCTGGAGTTTTGGCATGGGGTACGACATTGTACGAATTGGGATCAATCCCCAATGATGTGATTTTGTTAGAGTAGTGAATCACCTTTTATTTGGTTTTGGTTTGAGGTTCAGATTGTGTGTTTTTCTCTTGTTATTCAAATTTTGTTGTAGGTACCTAGAAAACCAGGGTTTACCTAGGGTTTTGCTTCTCCATGCCTATTACTTGCAATTTATCGATCTAAAACTCATGGGATTGGGTGAAATGCAAGTATGGCCTATGTATTCTAAGATTCCAAAACAATTTTGCAAGAGGAGAAAGTGAGGTGTGTGTTTGATTAGGCCCTAGGTAGACATCTCTATGTGGCTACCTAATCCTTAAACAACAAAGCTACCCTAGAAGGCAAATGGTGACGATTTTGTTGGGACTCATAAAAATCATGCTAAATTTGGTGACCCAATGAAGCCTTTCTTTATGGATTTCTCTTCACGGCTCTATTTTATGGTAAGGCAAGCACATTATTGTAATTCTCTTTGAACTTGAACCCTTGAACCTTTTTGGTTCAATGATCAAGGTTCATCCGCTTCACTTGTGTGTGTCATGGATTTGTAATGTTCTTTAAATAAGCAAGTGGGAATGTGTTATGTCTATTTTGAACCATTTGCAAATTGGTTCAAGGCTCAAGGTACATTGTGTCCCTTTCTTTTTATTCAAAGTCTTTTCTCATCATTTTTCCACTCAAGCGGAAGGGTCTGTGTGTCATCAAGAGGGGGCCCCTTTTAAGTCTAGGCCTGGGCGGGCTGATATTTTTAAATTTTGGCTAAGTCTTAAGTCTTTTCCTATGTCTTTGTTAGGCATCCTAAAGATCAAGCAGGTTCCTATTCATCTCGTGGATGTTGCTATACCGCAACCCAAAAGTGCTCGATGGTTATTCACCACGACATGATAACTAATTAGTGGGACCCAATGACATAGTGCAAGCCGTTAAGTTTTTAAATAGCCAGAGACCGAGTGGTGGGGCCTATTTCTAAGTGGATTACTCAGGGAAGCTAAAAGGTGTGTTAATTTCCCATGATCGGATGGCTATCACTATACTGCAATGGAAGTACATCCAAACTTTAAAGGCCATGACTTGGTGACTAAAGGAAAAGTACTCAGAGAGAAGGCCTCTTGATCTATTGGCACCAAAGAATTTTAAATATTCAAAAGAAATATCAGCAAAGCTATGCAAGTTGCATATGACATTACTTAAAGATGAAAAAGGGTTGGTGAGAGGTCCCCAGGAGATCTACAGGGAGATATGTGAAGAACATAATGGTGCGTTATTCTGTGATAAGAACTCATCAATGCTCTGGCACAAGATGAGCCACCGACATTATGAAGCTGCCGATTGTTGCAACCATTTTTGGGTAATAGGAGCCTACCCTTTCGGCCATTTTCTAAGTGAATGCCCAGTGAATTAATGATGCACGCATCCCAGAAGGAATGTTAGATTTCTTCCTCAACTGCAATGGCATAGAAATATAACTTTTGCAGTAAATGACTGTTAGGGTAAGATTTTTCTTCTAGGTGTTCTGAAGCTTGTTGGATCCTGATTTATATAAAAGGATACCAAGGCTACCTAGAAAAGGGACACAAATTTTTGTAGCTAAACTCTTGCAAAATTAATGCAGGCCTTTATCTTAGCAATTTCTGAGTCAAATATGAAGTACTTGTAACCTTTTGATAGGGGAATGAAATATACAATCTAGAGAATTTAAATTTAGATTTGTATTGTCTCTATGTCATTGTACTGGTGTTCATTTTGTTTAAGTAGTCAAGGATTTCTTATTTGAATGATTAGCTAGGCATCTAATGAATTTGTTTTAAGTCTTTTTCTTAAGGAGAAAAATATAAATATGCTTGGAACAAAGTCATTGATATCAGTATTTCTGGTGTGGATTTGATAATGAAATCTGATGCAGATTAGGACTTTGTGTATGTTAGGCATATTTAGAGTTGATAGATGAGGAACTTGTGATTTGTGTACTAGTTTCTCTTGTCAGGTTGCAGTCTATTTTAGATGACTCTATTGCCCGGATAAGGCACTGGTTTATCTGTTGGTTTTTTGTTGCATTTTGTGACCCTCTTTTCAAAAGTAAAATCAATATCCATTTACTTTTATGTTGTAGGTTTAGTTTGTTCCATCTATCTCATGCTCCAATCTTGTTGAGATGTTAATGTAGATCTAGCCCATATGCAGTAACCTCCTTGTTGTTGAGCCCTATGAGATTTATCTGCTTTTATTGATGCCATATGTTTACAACTGGTTGTATTTTGTGCGTCAAAGGGTGTCCCCCATAGGTCTTGTAGAACCTAAAGTGTAGGAGGATCATTAGGATCTTATGTTATGTTGTCCAAGCCCTGAAGCATTTCATTGATTGAGATTGGCTATTTGATAGATAGTTTGTAGGTGAACTTGGGTGTCTCTTTTTGAGACCAACAAAATGACGACTTTGCTAGGGACAATGATGTAAAAAAATTTTTGTCAAGTCAAACCCATGAGTCTGGCAAGTATTCATTTGAGGAAGAGTCTTAGAAGTTTACAAGTCTGAAAGTTGTTTTTAGATTTGAAGGTATACATCCTGGATGATTTTGTTGCTGAGAAATTTTTAAAAAAATAATATTATGTGACTCTACTATGTGAGACCCAAAAATCTGAAAGTGTTTCAGAGTGAAGATTAGTGGTTGAAATTTTATTCCTCTTTAGGGAGGTGGCGACACTGTATGGATGAATCTAAGGTTTGGAGGTTGTCTTCAAATTTTCAGTCAGAAGTGAAGTGAACAACAATAACAACTATACCCAGGTATTTCCCATTCATGAGATAACTTTTGTTCCTTATAAGGTGAAGCAAGTCACTAGGAAAAGGAGTATTGTTTCTAAGGTTACATACTTCTTGTTCTTAAAATTTTTAGTCAGTAATGTGGTTGTAAAAATTAAGACTGCATGTGTTTTAAAAAGAGAGTAAAACAGTAAGATGCATTGTCATGGTAATGGTTCAATAAATGTTTCAAATTTGATGGATCTAGATGTGGTTCCTAGATCTGAAATTTCTTTGTCAAATTTGAAAGACATTGATAGGGAGATTGAAGTTTGTCTTCAAAAGATCCAAGATAGATGCATCTTGTTTTTAAGAAGGAAAGTAGGAAAGAGAAAGGTTGAATCATCGTATGTTTTTTATGAAATATTTATTGCTGCATTGAATGAGCTTCTAGTTGATGATAGACCCCATGAGTCAGTTTGGATTGAATTATTTTTAGAGCTTGATGAGCCTGACTCAGTTTGTTGGTCTCCAACCTTGAGGGAAGAAAGTGTTGCCCATATTAAAGAATGAATTGATGAGATTGAAATGAATAAATCTGAAAATACACATAGTTTTGAGTACAGTGATGGAGATGAATCTATGAGTGGATGTACCTCTTATGATGTTGAGGATGACTCTTATTCTCAGCATGACAGTGCAGATGTGTGTTCAGAGCAAAAAGATAATTCTGAAAGTACAAGTTATTGTTCAAATAGTCATGAGTCTGTTGAGGTTTCAGATTTGAATAATATAGATCATCTTGTTGTTAAGTTCAATCCACAAAGTGTTTGCAACCAGGGTTATGAAACCATATTGTAACATATAGCAACATTTTATGATCAACCTGATAAAGGTCATGATGCAAATCCAAGTTATTGTAATGACAAAATAAATGTGCATGAAGTCATGAGCACTGCAGATTTAATGCATGCATCAGATTGGTACAATGTTTATAGCACAAAAGATGAAGCCAAGGAAAATGAAAATGAAGGAGAAGGTTCACTAAGTAGTGAACAAATCTCAGAACTCTTAGCTACTGATCTTAGGAGGTATACATCCAGAAATGTCCCCAATCTCTCATAACCAATCAGTATATGTTTTGATACTGATGATGTTCTTGGCGGTGTGAGGTATGATACATATGATATTTCTTTCCCTACATTTGATTTGAATAATGGACAAGATGAGAATGCATATAAGGTTGATAAATGTAATAATGTGGATTCATATGTTGATATGAAATTAGAATTTGATATGCATTGTGTGGATCTTGGTGTCAAAAGGAAAGACAAATCTTAGGTAATTTTTCAAGATTTGCAATTAGTAAATGAACCATTGACAAATGATCATGCATTTTCATGTGTGCAAAAGGCTGATATAAGGTGTAATGAGCATGCTAAGTTGCGGTCATTTTATGAGGAAATGTTCCTCTCTAGTTTGCAAGCCTGTATTATGGATGAGTGTTTTCGATTTTTGCAAACTAGCACTCGGCATGTGCCTAATGTTCCCAGTGATCAGATGGAGCAGGGTTACTTTTCTTTTCATCTGGGAAATAATTGTAAACAATATGAAAATTATAAGTCACTTGATAATCAACATTCAGAGGTGGGATCTATTTTTCAAAGATAGAATGATTACCAGCATGTTGATTATCTTTTATGTGATGAGCTGATGAGAAGTTATAGATTTTGTGATCATGCAAATGTAAATGAAACTTTCAACTTACCCTTGATTCATGGAAATGAGAATCATGTGTTTGATAGGGGTAAGCATTAATTCCAATTTTGATGGCTTGGGGCCATATGTAAATAAGTTCTATTGTACAGTCACTTTGCTTTTAGTTGTGCGGTTTTCAATAAGAAGCCCTGCTGTTGGGTCAAAATAATGAACCCTTGTTTTGGAGAGTGAAGCTCATTGAAGATTTTAAAAGAAGAAGTGTCTTGTTCTTGGGTGGTTTTCTCTACCAAAGATTTTTAATTCTTGTGTTGATCTTGCAATCAACCATCCCCAATGCTATCACTATTTTCAACCTTGGATGATTTTGTTGCATAATCGGCTAAAATTTGCAAAATTATGCTTAGCACTTCATATTGCCTCTGATTTTTCTGGTCAAAAAGGTTTAGGGTTTTTGAAATTTACCCTTTCTATGTCTTGGAGTCCCTATGTTCTTTTTTGATGTTACTTTTTCCACATAAGTGGAAGGGTTAGTCCATCATGAAGGGGTTCCCCTTTTATGTTTTGCCTAGGGTTGGTCTCTGTTAATTTTTATTTTTGTGCCCTTTTCCTAAGTTTTAAATTCTTTGTCAGACCCCATAAAGAACACGCAAGTTCGAAGTTGATTCGATGGTGCGTGTGGATTCACAGCCAAAAGTAGCCCAAAGTTTACCTTTCACAAAGTAGCGAAAAGGTGGTAGGCTTGGGTAAAGTGGTCACAAAAGGGATAACAGACAATCATCTCTTAGAGGATCTAACGGTTTGCGTTGATTCGCAAAGAAAAGCTGTCAGGGTTTTATGCTTCATGAAATGGCGAAAAGTTGGCAAGCCCCAAAAGAAAGTAGATCCTATGGTTAAAGACCAATCAATTCAAAGTTGATTGGGCGGTCTACATTAGTTTGTGAAGGAAAGATGTGCAAAGTTTACCTTTCACGAAGTGGCAAAAAAGTAATGGGCCCGACCTAAGGGTGACAAGGAAAGTATAAAAGGTGCATCTCAAAAAAGATCTGACGATCCATGTTGTTTCGCTGAGTGAAGTAGCATGAGGTTTACTCTTCGTGAAGCAACGAAGTGAGCTAGTGGTTACATGACTAGTGATGTGGCAATACAGTTGGACATTTGGCCAAGGCAATAGGGTGACTCATCAGTAGAACACGTGGCTCCTAAGGATAGTGTAGGGCCCTCTTCGATTAAGCGGTGATGGTGTTGAAATTTATGGTAAAGTAGAACACATGGCAGTCCACATGTGGGGCTCAATGGAGTTATTGAACAAATAAATGACTGACATGTAAGATTTATCTATCAGTGTTGAATAAGGTAGGTGGATTTTGTGTGTAGGGCCCACTCCAAGGGATTAAGAGTGTTAAAGATTGCACATCTCAAGAGGGATCCAATGATGGGCATTGTTTCGTAGCCCAAAGATGCAAGGTCTTTAAACTTCACAAAGCAGCGAAGACTATTAGCTGTAATAACTCTATGCGGTTAGTGAAAACACAAGCAGTCACCGTGTGGATTAAAGGTTGAGTGGACGGTAAAAGATCTGATGGATTGCACTATTTCTCATAAAAGAAATGTGGGAGATTTAGCCTTTGCAAAGCAACAAAAAGAAAGTGGGGCTCGGTTTTAAGCAGCTTGACCCAGGTAAGGTAAAAGGTGTTCAGGTTTCTCAAGATCTAAAGGATGTCATTGTTTCACGATGAAAAAGTGCGAGGATTTTAACCTCTGTGAAATAGCGAAAGGTGAAACACTTAGAAAATTTTATGATCTGTTGGAGCCATTTTTTGAATTCAATTGCAAACTCAATTCTAGGTTGATTGCCGAAGCATGTGGTTTTAATGTTTCAATTCAATGCTCAATTGCCGTATTAAGCTTCACATCAACTGAACATTGGCATCATTTTGAAGAGTTTTGTAGAGGAGCTAGTGCACAAAGAGAATTTCTTCAGGCAAGTAGTGAGTCTCTGCATATTGCTTGTTAGTTATAGACAAAATTAGTATCATTGCATGCTTGTTTTTCTCTTAAGTTTGTCCAAATTTTAATTGATATAACTGCAATTTCGGGATGGCACCAAGAATCACAGGGAAAGTGAACTACCTAGTCAGAGCAATATGCAATGATTTTTTGGAACAATTAACGATGTCTACCAATGTTGTAGCCAAAATTAAAGAATTAGTGCTCAAGGCCCCCCGTTTGAGAATTGGAGATGGTTTGTTTGACAAAGGGAATTGGTTGACGGATCCATAGATAGGGATATCTGGGCTGGGACTTTTCAAGGTGGGTTTTGGTTAAAGACATGCCTCTACTCTGATGAACAGTATATGGGAATTAGACATGGGAAAGCTCATAGTCCCTGGGGTTTTTATGGATGTAGATCTATTGACCCAAATTGCAAGTAATTATGACCCTGTTGCTAAATGTGTGAGAAATGTGAATGGGGGAGCCTTAATTGAGATCAATGATGATGAGTTTAGGAAAGTGTTTAAGCTTAGTGAGGTGTCTAGTTCTTTAGAGCCCATAAATTTTGATACACTAGCCCAGGTTTACAATGTGCAGAGAGATCATCTCAGGAGTGGCCCTTTGAAAGAATTTTTTGTCAAGATAGGAGGGTTAACTGTTGTGGGTCCTAGCACCATGGAACCCTTCTCTCTGAATTTGTTTACTCTGAGGGATAAAGGGATGTATTGGTCACTTTGTCAGATTTTTGGGGAAGATGCTGAAACCACCATGTCAACTCACTATATGCTAATGATAGCACAAATTTTAAACCCCTCTTTGGCAGTAACATTTGACTATGCACCTTATCTCACTGATGCAATCCATGTAAGACTAATAGGGATTCAAAACAACAAGGTAGATAGACCTTTTGGGTGGTATTCTCTTCTCATGCATATGTTTTTGTTTAAAGGTGCTAATTATGTTGCCAATGAAATGGATTTAGTTAAGGAAAAGGATGGTGAGGAGATGCTTGTCCAATTGTGGAGCACCATTTTGTCCTGGGATAGAGAGGATGCTAGCTACTTGAAGTTTGATAGATGCTTTGCATCTAGACTTAGGATTCTGTTATGCCAACAAAACCCTAGGATCCCAAAGGCTCTCTTAGAATTCCTCAGGCCTAAGGAATTTGCTGAAGGTATCAAGATTGTGCACAACTGGGGTGACATATACTTATACCCTATCTCTATAGTTTTTCAAAGTTTATGGTTTCAGAGGCACTCCATATTTTTGCCCTATCAAGTCCCATTGAAGATAGGAATTGCAGAGATCCTGAGGCAAATTGGAGGTGTTCAAGAGGCAGAGTTATCAAATAGGGGAAAAAGGAGAATTTTCCCAACTGTCACTGTGGCTCATCAAGTTGTAATCACCAAGGGTGGTTGGAAACACTTTGATGACTTCTTTCAACCATATAGGTTGTCTACTACAGTATCCAGGTTTGCTGACCCTAAAGATTTTTTCAACGACATGTTCAGGAAGAGAGTAGTATGTAAAGGTAGGCCACACCAATTTCATTTCCCTAAGGATCTGATTATAAATGAATTCAATTTGGATGAGCAGGAATTGAGGAAAGAAAAGTGGGTGGCATATAATAGGGCTCTTGACTTTATTCATCAATTTGATAGTAGTTATGATACTTTGTCTAGCTTTAATCCCTTTGAGGAAAAGATTAAATTCTTAATTCTTTATTTTGAAGACCTAATCCAAACTTTGAAGGAAAAGAGGGAAGCTATAATAAGAGATAATCCTGACAAGGCTAAGTTGGTTCTAGCTAAACCTGCCTTTGCTAACGCCATCCCTTCGGGTAATTATGTAATGCATAAGAAGCCAAAATATAGTGTGTTGGTGCCAGTAACAGGTGAACCCTCTACATCAAGAGGGAAGAGAGCAATAGAAGATGTCATTGACATCCAAGATTCCCCTAAGAGGCAAAGGGTGGGGAAAGAAGTGCAAATGAGTGAACCTTTGTACTCTCCATCCCAATCCCCTATCCATGTGGGAGATGAACGGGCAGCGGTAGAGAAATTGTTGTAGTTAGGAAGTCTTGGGGAGATTGCCTACACATGTGAGGAAACACAAGAGGGGATGCCAGAAGAGCCACCTAGTGCCAAGATGAACTTAACTATAGATGAGTTCAAAGGTAAAGAGTTAGACCTTGCTGTCAAGCAAGCCAGTGATGAGTTCCTGGCTAATAGTAATTTTGTCACAATAGGGGCCTTCATACAGTTTTTCTGGAAGCAAAATATTGAGAAATTCAAGGCAAGGTGTGAAAAGAGAAAGAGTGAGCAACCTCACAAAGATGCAACTATAGTAGAGGAGGAGGTGAAGCAAGAAATCATTGTAGAATTCAAAGCCATTACTCCTGAAAAGGGGAAAGAAATGGTATCAAAGGCTGGTGTTCTAATCCTCCCTGAATGGGATATAGAAGATGCCTTGGTACTTGAAGCAGTCAGAAAAGAAACCAAGCCTATGGAAGGAGTGACTTTTAACAAGGATAATGTTGCTTTGATCATGTGGTCCTTAAGGAGGGATGAGAGTAGAAGAAGGAAGGATACCTCAAAATCCAGTTACCTAGGAGGAATGATTGTTAAAAGAGTGCAGGACATAGGAGTGGTGGAAGCTGCTAGCACAGTTCTAGAAACTGCAAAATTCAGTGTGGTTGTGGTTGAGAAAGAAGCTAAGGAGAGAGTTGATCTCCAAGTGAAACTAGAAACAATTCTAAAGGCTTATAATGAAGCCAAGGGGAGATAGCCAATAGGGATAACATCATTGCTAGATTGCAGAGTCAACTGGCAGGACAATACCAGAAAGGTGAGTCCTCTACTCTAATGATTTCATCTTCTCCAGCAAGACCTCCACCCACTAGTCCCATTATTGAATTTCCCCCTTCTCCTATGTCTTCTGGTTTTCAACCAGCTGAGACCATTCAACATGAATTGGAAAAGTTAAAACAGGCTCAAGCCCTGTTTGCAAATAAATATGAAGAAAAGGTAAATGCCACAGTTTTGAGTTTTGCTGATACAGTTGGAGCTCCCATTGTGCACACTAACATGAAAATAATTTTGGATATTTTGAGTGAGTTGAATGAAGACAAGGCTACTGTGGAGCCAATTTTGAATAAGTGGATGCCTAGAGAAGTGGATCTAGAACTTATCTGTGCATCCTATGATGAGGAAGGATCTGATGCCTTTATTAAATCCACATGTGAGTTAGAAAAAGGCATGACCAGGCTAGCAGGAGGAAGGGCTGGTGTGGAGAGAAAAGCTAACTTGTATAGGAAGGAATATACTGAGCATAAGTTTGAACTATTTCCTGGGGGTTTTTCTAGTCCAAATCAGTTGAAGGACAAACAAGTATGGCTTGATGAGCTGGGAGCTAACTTGTCTCTAAGGGTAAATGAAATTATTAGTATAGATGACACATCCTTGTTTGTTAAGACAATTGAAGAAATAGAGAAGATAAAGTCACACTACAGTTTTTTGGAATCAGAGGTTAAGAAAGTGAGAAACTCTTGGAAAAGGTTAGTTAAGATGAAAGAAAAAATTGTTAGTTTCTCATGGCCTGCTGATGACATGTTCTAAGAGTGGACCAAAAACTATGCGGTGTAAGAAGAGGAAGTCCCAAAACAATTAGAAGATGCTACAGTGGAGCAACAAACTGAAGAGGTCTCTGGGATTGAAAGTGATGTGTAGCTTCTTTTTGAAAGAAATTTCTGTTACAACAAACCATTCTTAGGAATGTCTGAAGCTTGTATGCATCCATATTGTTATAAATGGATACCAGGACTTAAAAATGGGGGATCACAAGAATTTGTAAAGGAACTCTATTGAAATATATCTAGGGTTTTTCTAGTTCTCTTAGAGATTACTTGGAATTATGTAACATTTTCAAGAATGAATATGAATATACAGATCGAAGTTTCAGGCCTAAATCTTCTTTGTCTTCTAGTGTGCATTCATTAGTTTGTTGGTTTTATTTGGATAATTTAGGGTTGTTCAAATGAGTATGGATTGCAAGGAAATCTTATAGACATATTTTTGGATTTTCTCTTCAGGAGAGGGATTAAATGTGCATGAAATATTTCTGTCGGTAGAGTAATTATATGCTACTTTGAATCTGATGAATTGTTTTAGTTGAATGGGAAGAACCTATGTATATGTTAAGCATGTATGGGGTTCGTGAAAGCCGAGATGATGAAATGTATGAGAATGTCTAGTTTTTTTAAAACTCTTGCTTGATTTAGGTGACTTTGTAGCCTGGATAAGGCACTGATATCAGTTATGGAATTCTTTCTATTTTTCTTGAGGATCAATACTAAAAATGAACATAAGCTTTTCTTTTAATATTTCAGTCCCATTAAGGTGATGAAATCCATAGGTTTTTAGCATTGGTTTACTGTGGATCTCAATTTAAAAGTGTGAAAGTATTCACAAAAGGTTTACCCACCTGAGCTTTCGATAAGTTCGAAGTGTAGAAGGTTTTGTTGAAAACCTTGTTATATGTTATTATGGAATTCTATTTTCTTGGTGCCCTCTTCATATGCAAACAAAGTTATCAAATATTTTATAGGGAAGAAAGGAGAGAATTAGAATTTGAGAACAACACCCAGTCAGAGCCATTGTTGGGACTCATAAAAATCATGCTAAATTTGGTGGCCCAATGAAGCCTTGCTTTATGGATTTCTCTTCGTGACTCTATTTTATCGTAAGGAAAGTGCATTATTGTAATTTACTTTGAACTTGAACCCTTGAAACTTTTTGGTTCAAGGTTCAAGGTTCAGCCACTTCTCTTGCATGTGTCATGGCTTTGTAATGTTCTTTAAATAAGCAAGTGGGAATGCATTATGTCTATTTTGAACCATTTGCAAATCGGTTCAAGGTTCAAGGTTCAATGTGTCCCTTTCTTTTTATCCAAAGTCTTTTCTTGTCATTTTTCCACTCAAGTGGAAGGGTCTATGTGTCATCAAGAGGGGGGCCCTTTTAAGTCTAGGCCTGGGCGGGTTCTGATATTTTTTAATTTTGCCTAAGTCTTAAGTTTTTTCCTATGTCTTTGTCGTGCTTCCTCAAGATTGAGCAGGTTCCTATTGATCTCGTGGCTATCTCTATACCACAACCCAAAAGTGCTTGATGGTTATTCATCATGACATGAAAACTAATTGGTGGGACCCGATGACATAGTGCAAACGGTTAAGTTTTTAAACAACCAGAGACTAGGTGGTGGGGTATGTTTCTAAGCGGATTACTTAGGGAAGCTAAAAGGCATGTTAGTTTCCCATGATTGGATGGTTGTCTCTATACCGCAATGGAAGTACATCCAAACTTTAAAGGCTGTGACTAGGCGACTAAAGGAAAAGTTCTAAGAGAGAAGGCCTCCTGATCTATTGGCGCCAAAGAATTTTAAATATTCAAAAGAAATATCGGCAGAGCTATGCAAGTTGCATATGACATTGCTTCAAGATGAAAATGGGTTGGTGAGAGGTACCCACAAGATCTACAGGGAGATATGTGAAGAATGTAATGGTGCGTCATTCTGTGATAAGAACTCATCAATACTCTGGCACAAGATGATCCACTGGCATTATGAAGATGTCAGTTGTTGCAACCATTTTTGGGTAATAGGAGCCTGCCCTTTTGGCCATTTTCCAGGTGAATGCCCAGTGAATTAATGATGCATGTATCCCAGAAGGAATGTTAGATTTCTCCCTCAACTACAATAGCACATAAATATAACTTTTGAAATAAATGACTGTTAGGGTAAGATTTTTCTTCTAGGTGGTCTGAAGCTTGTTGCATCCTGATTTCTATAAAAGGATACCAAGGCTACCTAGAAAAGGGACACAAATTTTTGTAGCTAAACTCTGCAAAAAATTAATATAGGCCTTTGTCCTAGCAATTTCTGAGTCAAATATGAAGTACGTGTAACCTTTTGATAGGGGAATGAAATATACAGTCCAAAGAATTTAAATTCAGATTTGTATTGTCTCTATGTCATTGTACAGGTGTTCATTTCATTTAAGTAATCAAGGATTGCTTATTTGAATGATTTGCTAGGCATCTAATGAAGTTGTTTTAAGTCTTTTTCTTAAGGAGAAAAATATAAATATGCTTGGAACAAAGTCATTGATATAAGTATTTTTGGTGTGGATTTGATGATGAAATGTGATGCAGATTAGGACTCTATGTATGTCAGGCATATTCAGAGTTGATAGATGAGGAACTTGTGATTTGTGTACTAGTTTCTCTTGTTAGGTTGCAATTTGTTGTAGATGACTTTGTTTCTCGGATAAGACACTGGTTTGTTAGGATTAATGATAGTCCCAAAGATACTGAGAGGGGGGGTGAATTAGTATCGAATCAGTTTACAAAATATTTGACCTTATTAAGTATTTTACATTCCAAAACAGTGTACCGCTAAACAAGAATTAATGCAGTAAATAAGAACAGTAAAGACAACATAGAAAGCACACCATAACACAAGATGTTTAACGAGGAAACATGGTGTGGTAAAAACCTCGGTGGGATTTGTGACCCATAATATTCACTCACTCACCAATGAATGGATATTACTTACAAGAGGTGCCTGCACATGCCAGAAGGCCAACTACCTAGAGCTCACTGCTCAATTAAAAAATGAAGTCTCACTGACTTACAAAATGGATTATGAAAATCCAATATAATGTACTACTACAAAACAACATCTTCTATGCCAAGTTCAGTACTGGTTTAAGCTCATAAAATAACCATAAACCCTTCAACAAAATCTGCCTTAATATTCGATCTACATATCCATCATATCATCCTCTATTATGTATGTCTCTCAAATGATCTACAAGATCTCATACTTGTATATGAGTCTTATTACAACATGTCATGTCCTCTTACAAAAAGATATTACAATTAAATACAAAATACAATAATCAAAATCCTGTCGGCTAGGATGTCAGCAAACATTATTGTCACTGCTAGTGGACTATCTGCCGGTGTAGAGTGTCGGTGCCAATGCCATAAGATTGAAAGGTTGCCATCAATGACAACACCTTCAATCAGCTTTAAATACCATTAGAGTGTGCAATTCCAACAAAATCCCTCTTTGGCATTGATGGCAACACTCATGAGAAAAATTCAAAATTGTATCCAAAAATTGAAGTCCAAAAATTTTACCAAAACTATGTGCTCCCCCTGAGCAGATGATCTCTTTTGCAAGTCATTTTTCCCAGTTCTACTACTCCCCCTTTGACATCAATGACAAAGGATGTCAAAATGTCAGTGAGTGCAGTTCTTAGCTGGTACCTTGTAACTAGTTGATTACAATCTGGAATAGGTCTGCTAATACCAAATTCAGACTCTGAGTGAACTTGTTGTTGTCCTTTAATGTTGCCTCTGTTCTCTAAATAGTACAAGTGAGGTGATTCATTTTCTCTTCCGATGTCTTCTATCCTTGAATTAGTGCCTCTGAGATCTCTTTCCTTGGAGAGATGAGGTTATCCAATTTAGGATTGAGTCTACATTTAAGTTCTTTTGCCTTGCCTTTTATTCTTTCCTTCTCTTTCTCCAATTTTTCAAGTTTCTGCTCAAATCCAGCTATCTCCTATTCTATAACTGATATTGGTTCAGATGAACCAATTATATTGTCAGCTATATCATCAATTTCTTTTTACACTTTGTTGTTTTCCTTATCGATATCCACTGTCAAAAGATTAGTCTTGCAGGTATCTCTATACAGTTCTTTGAACTCCGTAATTATGCTATTCAGTGCCGATAAGAGGGTATCAATATGTTCCATGTACTTCTTTATTGTTTCTCCAAATATTTTCTCTTTTTCCTTATCCATTTTCTCCTTAAATGTCTCTTCATTTATTTGGTCCACAGTCAGTATATTGTTGGTGATGTATTTAGACAATGTGTCTAACTAACTCAAAGAATCTTTATTATCTACATTACACTTGGGTGCAATCAATTTAAGAATAGGAATGGTATCATCTATAGCCTTATATGCCAATACATTATAATCTGTAATTTTCTTAATAGAATCCAAAAGCACTTCAGTCACATTTGTGGGTCTGAATTAAGTCATGAAAGTACTAGATGACTGTCCAACTACCTTAACAATCTCCATGCTACCTATGGTAGTAACAACTTTGCTTGTCTCGACCTCTGGTAGGTCAGTTTGTGTTTGCATTTCAAATAGAAAAAGTTAGGCTTCTCAGGATTTTCCGGTGGCATTGTCTTTGTATGAACCTGTTTCTCAACCTGTTTCTCAGCTTGTGCCTCAATTTGTTTCGTCATGCTCTCTTCTGCTGGTTTCTTTGATTGTTCTTTAGTGTTATCAGCCAGTTTTTCCAATGGTTTTTCAGTTGTATCCAATGCCAGTTTCTCTGTCTCTGTCAGTTTTTCAATGTTTGCATCAACAATACTGTCAGTAACCATTTTACTAACCCCGATCTCAATGTTATCAGCTAGTGTTTCAACTTCAACATTTTTTGCTTGTGTTCCAACATTGACAGTCGGTTGCTTAGTAGCAACATCTTTCTTCTTTTCTCCACTACTTTCTTTATCAACTACAATATTGACCTCTTGAGTGTCTATTTTCATAGTATACAAGATTTTAGACTCAGGATTTGTATCCTCATGTGGAGTGTCCACATTCTTAGTAGCCGGTGAATTTTCAGTTAGTACCGGTGGAGTAACTAAAGGTGGTAGAAGGTTATCTCTCACTTTTATATTAGGTAGTCCACCTACCTTGCCTTTTCCTTTGTCCTTATCCTTTTGGTATACCTTGAATGTTTTAGGTCTATTCAGTTCTTCTTGTTTCTCTTTCTCAACAAAGAAAATGACCCATTTATCTGTTGTCTCTTCTGAGATCTCATTTACCCTGTTGACCATTAGACTTACATGTCGGTGTCCACTAGAAAAGATTGTTCTTTTAGCTTCATTGATCAACTCATCAATTTCCTCAACTAATTTCATAGGGTGAATAGCTAGAAATTTCTCAATCTTGATTTTCTTGTCTAGCTCCATAATGGCTAACCTTTTAGCATCTAGTCACCTATACAAATCACTAGGCAAATCATCTACAACCTCTATCAAAAATTTCCTATAAATATCAAGGTGTAAGATGATACTGTTTTCTATGCTTTCTTTCTCCTCATTTGTAAAAGTATCATACAGTTTACTTACATTTGATAAGTTACCATCATCTGTTGTCTCATTTAACAAGTTGTCAAGTGGAGGAATAACCTGTTTTTCATTTCTCTTTCTAGGTGTCATCTTCTTAGCTAGTGGCCTTACTACTTGTTGCTTCTGCCTTGTTGTCCTAGTTTTCTTGGGAGGAGGAAAGGGTACTGGTGAGGGTTTTCTCTTCCTATCAACTCTTATAAACTCAACAATAATTTCACTGTCAGAGGATGTCCCAACTGGTGAGAGATGAGCCTCCAGTTGTAATCCTTCCAGATCACTTTCCTTGATACCAGTGATATTCATTATGTTTTCCTCTATTTCTTTAACCTGCTTAGATGCACTCCTTATGTATTTTTCTCTTCTCTTCCTTTGTTTAAGTGTCTGCACACCACTCTCTATTGTTTATGCACTATCAAAAACCTTTTCTTCTGGTTCTCTAGGGGCTTCAAGTAGAGCTTTGGCATATATTTCAATTATGTTTACATCAACCTCATATCCCATTTATGTCACCCAAACAGTTCTAGGAAGAACTGCCTCCATCCAAATTACATCCTTCTTAATTACAAAACAAATTTCTTTTTGATACTTGTCCACAATACTTTGAGGTAACCTTTCCCTAGTCTTCATTTTTGCTTTAAATGCTTGGAAATACTCTATTATTTTGTTTTCCTTATCTGTTCCCATGCCGGTGAAGATATCTAATAATTTCTTCCCTACCGATATATCATAACCAAAGTCTTTCTTGCCTATACCGGGAACTTCTTTTGTAAGATATAGCATTAATCATAAAAGAAGATTGCCAAATCAGAAAGTACCTTTCTTATCTCCTTTTATTTTCTTCAAATTGTCAATCAATTCATCTTTCAACCACTCACATACATCTATCTTAGCATCATTGTTAACCATATCATATGCACTTTTAATACATAGAATGGAAACTGAGTTCAGTCGGTTAGCATGTGTGGTTTTGTATCCTAATATCATGCTAATGAATCTAACATTCTCATCCTTTACATCATTAACTCTTAGGGATCTGTTGTCATAGGTTACACCAGTTAAACTCATCACTGTGTCATTAGGAACCTTCTTAGTTTTATCTGGCCTACTACTAGTGGAGGGTAAGCCAGTCACAACCTTAACTACTTCTCTAGTGATTTTATGAATAGAGTCAAACCAAAATACCATGAACTCTACTATGCACAATCCTTACAACTTCCTTAGGAAATTCTGGAATGTCAAGGATTTCCATAAAACCTAGGGTCTTTATAACCTTATGCTCGGGTTTTACAGTTCCATTCTCATCATAGATAACATTCTTATACATTTTCATGATTTCTTCAGAACCTAATTCCTCAATGTGGCAATGTATGTAAATTCTAGGGTCTTCTGCATATGCAAATCCTTTAGGGATTTTTGAGAATGCACCTAGGGTATCATCCTGCTTCGCTACTTCGGGGATAATCTTGAAAACGGGCCTAGGGCATTTAATTACTTCTATAACAATAGGGTTTGTAATGAATTCTAGAGTAGAGGAGGAAGCCCTTGATAAATACCTTAATCTTCCTGATAGGTTTGGATGCTTGAAAGAACTTGCTTCACTTCTCACTTTGAATGCCTGCACTCTTTGAAAGTTTGAATGCTCGGTGAATGAGAAAGAGGGAAAAATACTGATTTATAATGTCTTTTCCTTTAACAACCACAATAAATGCCTGTCGGTTAAGTGAAACTTAACACATCTGCTAGTAAAGAATAAGTTCATCTTCTCACCATCAGCCAAGGGTAAACTTGCATGATTTTCAATTTGTTGCAATACCCCCAAGGGTTACTTCTCAGTTGGATGAAGAATCTCCTACCAGTGGAGTGATACTTTGTTCTACCAGTGAAGGAATAGTCTCATCAATATTCTGATCTCTCTTTCTAATCCATTGTTTTAAAAATTCTTGATTTACCTCATCTACCTTCTATTTGCCTTTCAAACTGGGTCCTTTGTTATTTGCCAGTGAAGTCTTGCTTCTACAAAATTTTGCAATATGTCTAATCTTGTTACAAGCATAACAAGTCACATTGTTTTTCTGAATAGCCTTTCCATATCCTATGCCAGTTTGTGTTTTGCATTGATTAGATAAGTGACCAAATCTTCCACAAACATAACATCTTACATTCATTCTGCAATTTTTTGAATTGTGACCAATTTTGTTGCATTTGGAACATTGACTGGTGGGTACAATAGTATTCTGATAGTTTCTAGATCTATACTGATTTTCTCTATGACCATACTTGTTACAGTTAAAGCATTTCCCATTAAATTTATAGGCATTAGGTTGTCTTACCGGTTTTTTATGATCATGATTGTTTACAGTACCAGAGCTTTCACCAACTTCAAAGCCAAGTCCATTAGTGTCTCCATTAGGCTTCTGACTTTTTCAGCATATCATCAAGTTCTTCTTAACTTTTCTTGAATTTCTCTTTATGTTGATTTGCAGTAGGCAACTCATTTTCCAAAAATTCCTTCTATCTCATAAGTTCAGTTTTATCATGTTCCATGTGAATCAGATCTGTCTTTAACATATCATTTTCATGACTAAGTCTTAGATTTTCATTTCTAGCATCATTGAGTCTCCTAGTCAAGTCATCTTCATTCTTCTTTCTATCTTCAATGTCTTTACAAAATCTCATAGTCATATCTTGCATCTCATTCCTCAAGGTCATGTTATCTTGCCTCATCTTGCTTACAAGATCATTAAGAGTTTTCTTCTCATCATCATCATTCTGTATCTTCTCATGAAGTTCTCTTCTTTTGTTTCTAACAATAGTGAGATTCTCCTCAGGTTTTTGAATGAATTCCCGTGCAGTCTTCAGATCATCTTCAAGTTTAATATTCTTCAACTTTTTAGCATCAAAGTCTACAAGAGTTGTTTCCAATTGCTTTCTCAAGTTTTCCATCTGTATCAGTGTCAGAATCTTCCTCAAGCTATTAGGCTTTTAAAAATAGAGGACTAGGCTCTGATACCAATTGTTAGGACTAATGATAGTCCCAAAGATACTGAGATGGGGGGTGAATCAGTATCTAATTGGTTTACAAAATATTTGACCTTATTAAGTATTTTGCATTCCAAAACAGTGTACTGGTAAACAAGAATTAATGTAGTAAATAAGAATAGTAAAGACAACATAGAAAGCACACCATAACACAAGATGTTTAACGAGGAAATCCGGTGTGGGAAAAACCTTGGTGGGATTTGTGACCCAAAATATTCACTCACTAGCCAATGAATGAATATTACTTACAAGAGGTGCCTGCACATGCAGGAAGGCCAACTGCCTAGAGCTCACTGCTCAATTAAAAAAGGAAGTCTCACTGACTTACAAAATGGATTATGAAAATCCAATATAATGTACTCCTACAAAACAATATCTTCTATGCCAGGTTCAGTATCGGTTTAAGCTCATACAATAACCATAAACCCTTCTACAAAATCTGCCTTAATATTCACTCTACATATCCATCATATCATCCTCTATTATGTATGTCTCTCAAATGATCTACAAGATATCATACTTTTATATGAGTCTTATTACAACATGCCATGTCAGCTTACAAAAAGATATTACAATTAAATACAAAATACAATAATCAAAATACTATCAGCTAGGATGTCGATAAACATTATTGTTGTTGCCGGTGGACTATCTACCAATGTAGATTCTACCAGTGCCAGTGCCATAAGATTGCAAGGTTGCCATCAATGACAACACCTTCAATCACCTTTAACTGCCATTAGAATGTGCAATGCCAACATGGTTTATCTATTGGTTTTTTGTTGCATTTTGTGATCCTCTTTTCAAAATTCAAATCAATATCCATTTTCTTTTATGTTGTAGGCTTAGTTTGTTCCATCTATCTCATGCTCCAATTTTGTTGAGGTGTCAATGCAGACCTAGCCCATCTGTATTAACCTCCTTGCTGTTGAGCCCTATGAGAATTATCTACTTTTATTGATGCCATATGTTTGTAACTGGTTGTATTTTGTGCATCAAAGGGTGTCCCCCTAGGTCTTGCAGAACTTGAAGTGTAGGAGGATCATTAGGATCCTATGTTATGTTGTCCAAGCCCTAAAGCATTTCATTGATTGAGATTGTCTATTTCATAGATAGTTTGCAGGTGAACTTGGGTGTCTCTTTTTGAGACCAACAAATTCTAGGTGTGTAACCTTGGAATCCATGAGGGTTTATAGTTCCCCACATGCTCAAGGAGTTGTGCTTGTATGGTTTGTTTATTTGGATATTGTTGCTTCACAATTGGAGGCCTAATTAGCCCTTTAGGATAGTTGACCTTCACCATGTTCAAACCTTTTTTTTTTAGACCTTGACCTTTCCTTTTGGAGAATTGTGTAAGACCTAAAAGGGTATTTGAATCTGTGATTTGTTTGCTAGGGTGTTTGGGAGAGTTTTGACTTAAGACCCCTTTACCCATTTCAAAGGGCTACTAGTAAATAGGCTTAATTGTGAAGGTCCTATAGGATATGGTGTTGAATCCTTAAAAACAGTATTTGATCTGGTCCATGTGAGTCATGTCTAACCCAAAATAGGTGTGGTAGTGATCAGGAACCCTTGGAGGCTTCATGGTGCATGATGGAGCAAATTACCCAATTTGAGTAAGTATGAGTCTTGGAGATTATGAGATGTTGAAATAATGTTGTAGAGCCTTACCTTGATAGGATCCTATTGCTGTGTTGAGGGATCAGTGTCATACATCTTGGAGTAATTGGCATAATACAAGGAGGGCTCTGCATCAAGTGGTATCAGAGCTAGTAACAAAATTGGTAAAGAGATAGAGATTTGAGAAATGACAGAGGGAGAAGAAGAACTCCCTAAAGGACCAATCACCAACATGGAATTGGAAAATATTGTGAGAGAGTAGGCCATTGCTTGCAAGGCAATGCAAAGGGAGTTAGAGAGGTTGAGGGGTAGAGTATATGGGAAGGAAGATGGAGGCACTAGTAGTGGTGAAGAAGGGGATGAAGATGAGATCCCTATGCCAGAGGGAGAGGCGATTCCTCCTAACCAGAGGCACTTCCTTAATGCCCTCAAATCCATGGAGAGGAGAACCATGGAGCAGAAGATTGATTTGCCAACTTTTACTGGGAAGATGGAACCAGATATAGTGGTAGATTGGATAGACTCCCTATCTAGTTTTTTTGAATGTGAAGACGTTCCAGGACACCATAAGGTGAAGATTGATAAGTCCAAGTTTAATGGAGCTGCCCTAACTTGGTGGAACCTTGTACAAGAGGAAAGAGAGAAGGAAAAAAAACCCAAGATTGTTTCTTGGAAGAAGATGGTTGCCTTAGTAAAGGAGGCCTATGTACCCAAGATTATGAAATTCAACTTCATAAGTGAAGAAAAAATATCAAGCAGAAGGAGATGGATGTGAACTCTTACACTGAGGAGTTCCAAAGGCTATGTATCAAGTCTAAGACAAAGGAGGAAGAGAGTGAAAAATTTGCCCAGTACCTAAATGGATTAAGCTACAACATTCAAGAAGAACTAAACCTCCTTAGCTCAGATACCATTGGTAAATAACATCAACTTACCATCAAGGTGGAAGAGAAGATGAAAGGGAGACAAGAGAAGAACAATAAAGGAAGAGGAAGGGGGGAGAAGTTTTTTCAGAGGTAAGGGAAATGGTTTTGGAAACCAAGGTGAAACCAATCAAGAAGGAACTAAAGGAGAGAGTAGTTCCAATAACAATGAAGGATACAATTAGAGAGGTAAATCTAAAGGAAGAAGACCACCATTTAGGGGAAGGTCTCAAGGTAGAGGTCCAATCAGATGTTATAACTACAATCAAGAAGGGAACATGGCCAACAGATGTCTTGACAAGCCTACTAGTTCCATGGGGGAAAGGAGAAGTAACTTGGCTCTAGAAGCTGATTGCCAAAGTGTGGCAAGTGCAAATACATACCAAAGTGTCAATACCCTTGATAGTTATGGCTACCTTGAAAGAGGTGAAGCTTTGATGATCAGAAGAGCAGTAACTACTGTGAAGTTGGCTGACAAAGAGCCCCCATAGAGAAAGTCTCTATTCAAGACCACTTGTAAAGCGGGTTGGAAGGTATGCAAGGTTCTAATAGATTCTGATTCAACTGAAAACTTTGTGTCTCTAGAAATGGTGGAGAAGCTAAAGTTGAGGAAACTACCTCACCCTTGCCCCTACAAGGTCTCATGGCTCACCCAAGGTCAGCAAGCTATTGTGGAAGAGTAGGATTGGGTATAATTCCAGATTGGAACCTATAAGGATATATTGTTGTTTGACATTTCAAAGATGGATGCTTGCCATCTCCTATTTGGGAGACCATAGAAATTTGATTTGAAGGCACAACATGATGGTGCTGGGAACACATATTCCATCACCAAAGATGGTAAAGTGATTGAGTTGTTACCTTTGATGGGGAGTGAGGAGGAAACCAAACCAAAGGAAGCCAAGGTGTTGGTGTTAGGAGGAAAGCAATTAATAAATAAAATAGAAGATGAAGGCACTATTTGTTATGCCCTTATTCCTAGTCCAACAGTGACAAAGGTGGAGAAGATTGAAGACAAGAAAGAAGACAGATTGAGGTTGGTTGACCCTGCAGTGCAGCAACTACTAAACAAATATAAGGGTGTCATCTTTGATGGCATGCCAAGGTCACTACCTCCCATGAGGGATATAAACAATTGCATAGATCTTATACATGGATCCACCTTGCCTAATAAAGAAACATACAAGCTCACACCTAATCAGAATGTTGAGATGGCAAAATAAATTGAATAATTGTTGGAGTCTGGACTGATTGGAAAAAGTTTGAGCCCATGTGTAGTCCCTATAGTCTTGGCACCCAAAAAGGAAGGCATTTGGAGGATTTGAACCAAATGAAGGGGTATCAACAAAATTACTATCAGGTATAAATTTCCAATGCCTAGGATTGAGGATTTGTTAGATTGCTTGGGGGGTGCTAGATATTTTACAGAAATTGATTTGAAAAGTGGCTATCATTAGATTAGGATTAGGCTGGGAGATGAGTGGAAGACTACATTTAACACAAATGAGGGGTTGTATGAGTGGAAAGTCATGCCCTTTGGCTTTTATAATGCACCAAGTACCTTTATGAGGTTAATGAATGAAGTTTTGAGGGATTTCATAGGAAAGTTTATCATAGTCTACCTAGATGACATTCTAATTGTTAGTCAAAACAAAGAAGAGCACCTAAAACATGTAAACCTGGTCCTAAGGAGATTGCATGAAGAGCAATTAATGATAAATTTGGAAAAGTGTTTGTTTATGCAGGAAGAGATAATCTACTTGGGATTTGTAATCTCATATGGTGAGTTGAAAATGGATCAAGAAAAGGTGAGTGCCATATTGTCTTGGCCTATGCCTAGAACAATGAATGATGTTAGAAGCTTTCATGGCTTAGCCACATTCTATAGGAAGTTTATAAGAGGCTTTAGCCATATTTGTGCTCCTATTCTTGATACCATAAAGGGAGGACAAAAGTGCAGGTTCAGTTGGACAGAGGAGGCAGATAACTCCTTTGAAACATTAAAGAGAAAAGTTGCAGAGTAGCCGGTCCTTGCCCTATCTAATTTAAAAAAAAGATCTTCCAAGTGGAGTATGAAACCAGTCACATGGCTATTGGGGTAGTGCTTAGTTAGGAAGGAAGGCCTATTGCCTTCTTCAGTGAGAAGTTGAATGAGGCAAAGAGGAGGTATTCATCCTATGACCTAGAGATGTATGCTTTAGTACAATCATTGAAAAAGTGGAGACACTACTTGCTGCCAAAAGAGTTCATAGTCTTCATAGATAATCAAGCCCTTAGTTTTATAAATAGCCAAGAAAATTTGAATCATAGGCATATGAAGTGGGTGTAGACCCTACAAGCCTTCATTTTCACTCTTAAGCATAAGAAAGGGGCCAAGAATAAGGTGGCAGATGCTTTGAGTAGAAGAGTCCTAACTACAAACAAGATCCAGTTGGAGAGTGTTGGAATAGATTCCTTGAAAGCCATATATGAGGATGATGAAGAATTTGGAGAGATCTATAAGGTATGTGCTTCATTTGATGAGTGGTTTCATGTTGATTTATTTGACTTTTTTATTCAAAATGGATTGTTGTTTAAGGGTGCACAGTTATGCATACCCAAACGCTCTATGAGACTAAATATAATCAAGGAGAAACATTGTGGAGCAATGGCAGGCCACTTTGGCCTTGACAAGACACTAGATTTGGTGAAGAGGCACTACTTTTGGCCCAAACTATAGACAGATGTCAGGAGATTTGTGGAGACATGTGTGATATGCCAAAAGGTGAAAGGGAAATCCACAAATGCAGGCCTATACTAGCCTTTACCCATTCCTTCAAGACCATGGGAAAGCATAAGTATGGATTTTGTTTTAGGATTTTCTAGGACAAGGAAAGGATATGATAGTGTTTTTGTAGTGGTGGATAGGTTTGGGAAAATGACACATTTCTTTCCATGTAAAACCACTTGTGATGCTTCCTATGTTGCAGATTTGTTCTTCAAAGAGATTGTTTGGATACATGGTTTGCCCTTGACCATAGTCTCTGATAGGGATGTGAAATTTATTGGATAATTATGGAGGACCCTTTGGAAGAAGCTTGGTACAAATCTAGCCTTCTCCTTAGCCTACCATCCCCAAACTGATGGCCAAACTAGAGTTGTAAATAGGTCATTAGGAAATCTGCTAAGGTGTTTGTCTAGACATGGAGAGAGATATGATAGCATATTGCCTCAGGTAGAATTCTCCTATAATGATATAGTGAATAGAAGTAATGGTAAGTCACCCTTCCAGGTTGTATATGGCATCCACCCAAGGGGTGTGTTGGAGTTAAGAGAACTACCTCAAGGAGAAGTCATTAGTGCTGATGGGGAAACCTTTGCTACCACCATAAAGGAGATCCATGACCAAGTTAAATCTCACCTTCAACAATCTACATAAATATATAAAGCTCATGCTGACAAGAAGAAGAGGGATGTCTAGTTTGATGTGGGAGACTTGGTGTGGGTTCACTTGAAGAAGGAAAGACTTCCAAAAGGTAGATATATAAGGCTTATGCAAGGAAAGATTGGACCCTATCAAATCTTGAAAAAATGTGCCCAAAATTCTTATGAACTTCAACTCCCACCTGATCTTGGTTTGTCACCTATCTTTAATGTATGTGACTTAACTCTTTACAAATGTAGTGTTGATCTAGGAGAAGAAGAAATTCAAATTATGGTAGATAATGACATTCCCAAACATGAACCACCAAAGTTGCATAAGGTTTTAGACACTAAGGTTGCAAAGAGAACAAGGAACAAAGTTTATATGGAGTATTTGGTGGCTTGGAAAGGACAACCTGATTCTAAAGTAGTCTAGATGATAGTAGAGTAGATCAAAGACCATGGTGCATACCTACAGGCTCTCATCTCAAGTGGACTTGAGATTTCTTCTTCCAGGGAGTATGGTGCAGGAGCAACCCTTCAAGCTGATCAATCCAGCTCAAAGGAGGAAGGATAAGTCATAAAACATGTCTTAGGATGTTTTACATGTGTTTCAATCATGCATTGTGTGTTTGTAATAAAAGACCCCATCTTGTGAACCAAACTCCTATTTTGGCATCTTGATAAGCCAATTATGACTTTTGGACAAAAGGGGATCAAGTGTGTGTAGGACATAGTTATCCTAGTGGTTTTAGTTCTTCTAGGGTGTTTTAGGATGGTTAGTCTTAACCCAAGGCATTAGGAGGCGAGGAATGACATTTTGACAACTTTGTCAAAAGTTGTCAAAAGTTGTCATAAGCAACTTTTATGCAATTTTTGAATTTTTGTTTTTTTGAACTCCTCCAATGCCTCTAACCTCTTTTTTTAGGTTCAGAGAAGTTGTGGAGAGGTTAGACTATATGGAGGAAGGTTTTGATGACTACAAACTAATGAAATTCTAAGTTCTTCCTGCAATTCTGGAGTTTTGGCACATGGTATGACATTGTACGGATTGGGATCAATCCCCAATGATGAGATTTTGTCAAAGTAGTGAATAATATTTGATTTGGTTTTGGTTTGAGGTTCAGACTATGTGTTTTGTTCCTATTATTCCAATTTTGATATAGGTACTCAAAAAACAAGGGCTTACATAGGGTTTTGCTTCTCCATGGTGATAACTTGCAATTTATACATCTGAAACTCATGGTATTGGGTGAAATGCAATTATGGCCTATGTATTATAATATTACAAAAGCATTTGCAGGAGGAGCAAGGGAGTTATGTATTTGATCAGGCCCTAGGTAGACATCTCTATGTGGCTACCTAGTCCTCAAACAAAAAAGCTACCCTAGAAGGCAAATGGCGATGATACCAAGCCTGTAACCCTAGAATCCATGAGGGTTTATTATTCCCCACATTATAATGGGGTTTTTCTTGTATGATTTGTTCATTTGGATATAGTTGCTTCACAAATGGAATCCTAATTAGCCCTTTAGGATAGTTGACCTTCACTGGTTTCAAACTATTTTTGTCACACCTTGAGCTTTCCTTTTGGGGAATTGTGTAAGACCTAAAAGGGTATTTGAATCTATGATTTTTTTTCTAGGGTGTTTGGGAAGGTTTGGACTTAAGGTCCCTTTACCCATTTCAAAGGGCTACTAGGAAATAAGCTTAATTGTGAAGGTGCTATAGGAATTGAATCCTTAAAACCAGTGTTTGATCTAGTCCATGTGAGTCATGTCTGACCCAAAACAGGTGTGGTAATGGTCAGGAACCCTTGGAGGCTTCATGGTGCATGATGGAGCAAATTACCCAATTTGAGTAAGTATGAGTTTTGGAGATTGTGAGATGTTGAACTAATTTTGTAGAGCCTTTCCTTGATAGGATCCTATTGTTTTGTTGAGGAGTCAGTGTCATACATCTTGGAGTGTTTGGCAGGATATAGGGAGAGCTCTGCATCATCTAGGTTCCTATTTTAGATAATATAATGCTTTCTTCAATCTGCAAATAAAGTTCTCATCTTCATGCAATTGAAGGCCTTTTAGGTTTCTCTATGTACACCTTTTCTTCAACCTTTCCATTTAAGAAACCCAATTTGACATCCATTTGATACACTTTGTATCCCTTGTAGGCCTAAAAGTCTAAGAACATTCTGATTGCTTCAATCTTTGCAACAAGTGCAAATGTTTCTTCAAAATCTATGCCCTCTACCTGAGCATATCCCTTGCATACTAACCTTGCCTTGTTCCTTATTACCTTTCCTTCTTCATTCATCTTATTCCTATAGACCCATTTAGTCCCAATTACATTTTTGTTAGTAGGTCTAGGAACCGATTCCCATGTTTTGTTATTTTCAATCTACTACAATTTTTTTCCATAGCCTTTATCCACTTCTCACTCTTGTTGGCTTCATCATATGTTCTAGGTTCCATCTCATTCATAAGGTAGAAATTTACTTGCTCAATGTTCCTTTCTCTCCCTCTTTCTTGTAAACCATCATTCTGCTGGCTATTTGGTGGAATTGATTATGTGTTGCATTGATGTTTTATCATTGATGCCAATACTAGATGTTTCAATGCTTTACTGACACCCTTCTAGTCCCGATAGGTTGAGTGGTTTCTGGTTGATTTGGATCTAGCATGATCCGATAGGCTCCAGTATGATTTGGTTTTGGAATTGGCCTATTCATGATACTTATTCTCATATTCAGTAAGCTAGTTTTGGTCTAGTGATCAGATGTTATCCTATTTGCTTGGAAGCTTGGCTTTTGGTTCTGGCGAGGGTTTCAGCAATAGATCTTTTGATGAAGATCTTTGATGAATTGCTTAAGTGGTGTTGATGCAATTTTGGGTGGAGTTTTAGGATGCAGATGGTGATCATGCTTGAGACTTGGTGGATGGAGATCATTGTTGTAGTGTGTGGACCTATACAGGGTCCCAGTTGATCTAGGTTATGGACTGGCTTTAATGTAACTTGTGTATTAGACCTCTCAATGTATTTTTGGGATGTCTTACATGTTGGATATTATTTGTTTGGTCTAAGGCCAACATGGTTTATAATTATGTAATTGGTTTATTCTTTGGTGGCCGACATGATTGTTTATGGTCGAGGGTTTGTATATATAGATATAAGATCTCATTGTACATCATCATGGTTATGGAAAAGGAATGTAATGTGTGAATAATGTAATATCATTCAGGTAGAGGATTTGGTCGATCATTGGAGATTGAACTAGGTTTATGTAAGAGGATTTAGTCCTCTGGTATTGAGCTTAACCAAAAATGTACTCAAGAATAGGAGATGTTATATTTTGTAGTTCAACACTTCTCCGGATTGTAGTCTAGATTTATATGTAGCCAGTGAGACTCCTTTTGTGATGAGTATTGTACTCTAGGATGTTGGCCTTCTTGCAAGTGTAGGCCCCTTAGTTGTAATTCACATACTTACCTAGAGAAGTATTATCTGACTGTGGGCAGGCTTCCCACCTTGGTTTTTCCCTTCACTAGGTTTTCCATGTATAAATCTTGGTGTCATGTGGCTCGTATTTATTCTCTGATTATTCCTTATGCTTAATTGGTTTTTATTCTCTATTATTTGCATATTAATGTTTTGGGTTCTGGTATCAAATTTTTAATTACTAATAGTTCTGGTAATCTATGATAGCTGATTCACCCCCCCCCCTCTTAGTTGTCTTCTGGTCATTTAAACTACCTAATAATTGGTATCAAATATTTGGTCCTCTCTGTAGAAAGCTTAACCACTTGAGGAAGATCCTATGGCGACTAAAAGTTCAAGTTCATCCAGTTCATCTAGAGCTCTTTTGGAGAGATATTGTGAGGCTTAATGGAACAAATTACATAGTATGGAAGATTCAGATGGAGACTCATCTCAGATATCTTGGCAAGGAGATTTGGGAGATCACATAGAATGGTAGCACACCTTATAATCTGGCATCTAGAAATCCTCTTCTGACAAACCTGGATAAGGAGCTTGAGAATGATTGTAGAGAAAGAGAAGCCCTCTTGTGTGCACTTTCTGATAAAAAAATAATGGGATTAACCAACAAATCATCTAGAAAGGATATATGGGATAAGTTGAAGACTCTTAATGAAGGTGACCCTATAGTGAAGATTGCTAAACTTGATGGTTACCATGTGAGATATGAAAACCTGAAGGTGGAAGAAGATGAAAGGATTACTGCATTCATGGAAAGGGTAAATAATATTATTATGGGAATTGAATGTTATGGTGGAACTCTGAGCGAAGATGAATTTTTTTCTAAAGTTCTAAGAGCCCTACCACCAGCTTATAAGATGAAGGCTAATACTATTAATGAGTTGAGAATGATGGCTAATACATCTATCAACAAAGATACCCTGGTTGGGAAACTATCTACTTTTGAGCTTGAATAATTTGGACCTTTTGGAGCTATGAAGACTAAACCTGCTTTTCATGTATCTACATCTGCAACTGGTAAGCATGATTGGAAATCCTTATATGCAAAGGAATTGGAAGATATGAAGAGAGAAGATGATGAGTTTGAGAAACTTGAAGCACTACTTGCTAGAAGAGTACCTAAAGGACTGGTAGGAAGTAAGTATGAAGGAAAATAACCTTTTAAATGTTTTGCATGTAATAAGATTGGTCATTTTGTATCTAGATGTCCTGAAAGGAATTCAAGATTTAAAGAAAGAGTTAAAATATCTTTTAAGCCTAACCCTGGATATCAGAACAAGTATAAGTTCATAAAAAATAGAGATAAATAATGCTACATAGCAGATGAGGAAGGCATTACTGGTTATCATGATAAACTGATAGAAGAATCTGCTAGTAGTTCCAACAATGAGAAGGAATAGGTGTTCTTGGCTATCAAGAAAGATGTTCCGGCACTAGAAGAAAATGTACCTAAAGGGAAGGCACTTGTTGCTAAAATTGAAGACAAGGATGAATGGGTAATTGACAGTGGTTGTTCACATCATATAACTGGAGATAAAGGGAATTTTATATCTTTGCAAGAATCTGCTAGCGGTCTAGTTAGATTTGGAGATGGCAAAGCATGTATGATCAAGGGAAAAGGAACTATATCATTGCATGGTAAGAAAAATAATGACAATGTTTATTATGTTGAAGGTTTAAGGCATAATCATTTGAGTGTAGGACACTTGGTGGATAAGGGATTTCAATTACAGTTCAAAGATGGAAAATGTAAAATCATTAACGGACCTGGTTTGTAGATTGCAACTGGTACACAGACAAAAGGTAATATATTTCATTTAAACTCTAGTGACAAGACATGTTTGATTACATAGATTGATGAGAGTTGGCTATGGCATAAAAGGTTGTGTCATGTGAATTTTAATTCCATTTTAAAGATCAGTTCAACTAAGGTAGCTAGGGATATACCTAAGATTATGAAACCCTATAATCCGGTATGTAAAGAATGTCAATTGGGTAAACAGGTTAAAACCTATTTTAGGATTATACAAGATAAATCACATGATGTTTTTGATTGTATTAATACTGATTTGTGTTGCCCTGGTAGAGTTAAAAAATTTCAAGGTGATAGATATGTCATGATAATCATTGGTGATTATTCTAGAATGATGTGGGTTACTTTTCTAAAAGAAAAATCTGAGGCATTTGAAAAGTTTAAAATCTTAAAGGTAAAGTGGAAACTAAGATAGGATTGAAGATTAAATGTTTGAGGTCAGATCATGGTGGAGAATTCACATCCGGTGAGTTTAATAAATTTTGTGAGAACCATGGTATAAGAAGACAATTTTCTGCTCCCCAGACACCTTAGCAGAATGGAGTTGTGGAAAGGAAGAACATAACTATCTTGGATGCTGCTAGAACAATGATGATGGAATCTAGTCCACCTCATATCTACTAGAGAGAAGTAGTGAGAACATCGGTTTATACATTCAACAGAGTACATATCAAAGGAGAAACTGGTAAGATGCCTTATGAATTATGGTTTGGCAATACACCTACAGTTAAGTATTTTAGAATCTTTGGTAGTAAATGTTATATCAGGAGAGATGATATTATTAGGAAATTTGATCCTAGATGTGATGAAGGCATATTTCATGGTTACTCTAATGAAAGTAAAGCATATAGATGTTATAACAAGAGATTGCAGAGAATTGTGGAGAATGCTAATATCAAAGTAGACGAGCTAAACAAAAGTCAAATTAGAGTTTATGAAAAGGAACCGGCAGTGGGAATGATTATAACTGAATCTATAGCACCTTTACTAGAATATAGTGTTGAACTAGTTACATCAGTAGTATCAGAAAATTTAATAGTAACTAAAGATCAGGGAAGAGGAACAGAGAGTCAAAGGACTCCTAGGTATGTGAGATTGAATCATTTAGAAAAGAAGATCATTGGAGATAATAAAAATGGTGTAATGACAAGAAGAAGACTGGAAACTAATGAGGTATGTTTAATTTCACAAGTTAAACCGGTATCAGTAATTGAGGCATGTAAAGATGAATATTGGTTGAAAGCTATGGAAGAATAATTAGATTAGATTGAGAAAAATAACACATGGACTTTGGTTCCCCGACCTAAAAAATAAGAATGTTATTGGAACTAAATGGGTTTTCGGGAAGAAATTGAATGAGGATGGTAAATTTATAACGAATAAGGCTATATTGGTTTGTAAAGGATATGCTCAGAAGGAAGGAATTGATTATGGAGAGAATTTTGCACCTGTAGCTAGGATTGAAGCTATAAGATTATTTCTTGCCTATGCTTCTTATAAAAACTATAAGGTTTATCAAATGGATGTTAAATGTACATTTTTGAATGGGGATATTGATCAGGAAGTTTATATTGAGTAACCTGATGGTTTTTCACTATCAGATGATACAAACATGGTTTGCAGGTTAAGGAAAGATTTATATGGATTGAAACAAGCACCTATAGCTTGGTATGCAAGGTTGGATAAATATTTTCTTAAGCTTGGTTTTACAAATGATAGTGCTGTCAGTAATTTATATTATAAAATCATTGATCATGATATAGTGATTATTGAAGTATTTGTTGATGACATTATATTTGGAGGTGAAGATAAGTTATGCATAGAATTTTCTAAGAATATGTAGAAAGAGTTTGAGATTTCTATGATTGGTGAGATGAAATTTTTTTTAGGTTTGCAAATTAATTAGAGTGACAAAGGTATTTTTATCTCTCAAACTAAGTATGCTAGGGAATTGTTGAATAAATTTGGTATGGGAGATTCTAAACCGGTAAGTACTCCTACAGTTACAAGTGATAAATTGACAAGAAAAGATGTTTCTGCACCGGTAAATCCTACAAGATACAAATCTATGATTGGAGGTCTTCTTTATTTGACTCAGACTAGGCCTAACATAATGAATGTTATTTGTATTGTTTCAATATTTCAGAGTGATCCTAGAGAAAATAATGAGAGTGTGGTGAAAAGGATTTTTAGATACTTGCAAGGTACATCAAATTATGGTTTGTGGTACCCCGAGGATGATAACTTTACTTTATGTGCATATACAGATGTTGATTGGGCTGGAGATGTTGATGACCAGAAAAGTACTTCTAGTGGAGATTTCTTTCTTAAAAATACGATTGTTTCATGGATCAACAAGAAATAGTCATGTACTTCTTTATCTACTATTGAAGCTGAGTATGTTGTTATTGCTACTAACTATACACAAGTTTTATGGATGAAGCAAATATGGAAGGATATAAAGGTGGATTATGATGGGTCGGTAGTTATTCACTGTGATAACTCTGTTGCTGTTGATACATCAAAGAATCTGATATTTCATTCTAAGACAAACCACATTTCTATCAAGTACAACTTTTTAAAGGAAAAGGTGGAAGCAAATGAAGTTAGACTGGTGTTAGGTCCCAGAGACAACTAGCAGGGGGGGTGGGTGAATCAGTTGTCAAATAAATTCAAACCAAAAACAACTTAACCAACTTAATGCTTAATACCGATAAACCAGTTAAGTATGCCGGTAGATAGTTTTAATAGTTAATTGTTATACCGGTAAAGATTAATGCATGAAACATAAACACAAAGTCATCCACAACACATGACACCAATATTTGTATGTGGAAACCTTACCCACAATCAAATGATACTACTATAGATAGTAAGTGTACATAAATGGGGTCTGCACATGCAGAAAGGCTAATAGCCTAGAGCTCACTGCTCAATCACAAAATGGGAGTCACACTGACTACAATTGGATGGTTAAATCCAATAAGAATGTACTACACAAAATAGCATCTTCATATGCTGGATTCAGTACCGGTGTAATGCTGATATGCTTTCACAAAAACCTAGCTTCACCTTCAAATTATGTCTTCATGTATTGCACTACTTAATCTCACATATACCTTCACACAATTCTTTTTCGCATTCCACACTTGATCTTACAAATAAGATCTTACCTTTATACCATAACCTAAGACCAATTTTAGTAGGTCGGCTCTACAAGATATTACAATAAAAAACATTTTACAAACAATATAATATCCAATGCAATAACCAATTTAACATGTCGTCTTAATGCATTTACAACAATAATTAATCATCTCCATAGCGTGCCATGCTGATCTGGAAAAGATAAACCTGTCGGTGTAACCCTAGATAACCTTGGACCTATTTGCTGGTAAAAGCAAATATGCAAATATGAATATACCAATGATTAATTCGTTAAGATAAGATGTCCACACGATGTCTTCGATATTACCAAGTGTCTTCCATATCATTCCAAGTGTCGGTGATCATTATATCCTGTCGGTGAACCATATACCAGTAACTGTGCAATAGTTACTTGCTTGCCGGTGAATGTTGCTAGATCTCCAAAGTGCTAGTGTTTTAGCAGGTGTTGACATCAATGACAAAACCATACCAAAATACCAACAATCTCCCCCTTTGGCATTGATGGAAACACAAGATGGAAAAACCATCAAAGTGCCAAAATAGAAATGCCAAAAGCCAACAATCTCCAAAAAGATCATAACTAGAATACAGAGAGTAATAGTCTCTCCCAAACAACCATCTCTCCCCCTAGGAGCAACATGTGTTATCCAAAGTTCCTCAAAAGATAATGTGTTTTTCCATAGATATCTCTCCCCCTTTGACATCAAATGCCAAAGTTATAATAAAACCAAGTTCATATACAAAATACCAATCAATTCAATATACAAACTACTCCCCCTGAGAAGTAGCTTCCTCATCAAAGACTGGAGTAAAAGATTTGTCTGATAATTCTGCCAGTTGATGATAATCATCAACTGTCTAAGTCTCTACCAATAGTGGTATGACTCCAAGTTGATCTCTGAGATACTCAAAAGTCTCCTTAGGCAAAGATTTTGTAAATATATCTGCAAGTTGTTCTTTAGTATTCACATAAACCAGTTTTATCTCCTTTTCTTCAACTTTTTCCCTTAGAAAATTCAGCTTGATAGAAACATGTTTTGTTTTAGAATGTAGTATTGGATTCTTAGATATATCAATTGCTATAGTGTTATCACAATATAGTAATAGGTTCCTTGCATTTTATCTTTATGTCTTTCAACATTTGCTTAAGCCATAGTACCTGTGTATAGTTAGTTGCTGTTGCAACATATTCTGATTCTGTTGTTGATAAAGATGTACAACTCTGTTTCTTACTCAACCAAGAAACTAGTCTGTTTCCAAGAAAGAATGCTCTGTTGGTGGTGATTTTTCTATCATCCACATCTCTTACCCAATTTGCATCTGTGTATGGACATAATTCAAAGTTTTCATCTCTAGGATACCATAGTCCAAGATTTATAGTGCCTTGTAAGTACCAGAAAATCCTTTTTACTGTTGATTCATGATTTTCTCTAGGATTACTTTGAAATCTAGAAACAATACATACTACATTCATAATATCAAGTCTGGTTTGTGTCAAATACAGTAAACCTTCTATCATAGATTTGTATCTAGTTGGATTAATAGGAGTAGATTCATCCCTTTGAGATAATTTGTCATTTGTAGTCATAGGTGTGCTTACAGGTTTAGAGTTCTCCATCCCAAATTTCTTTAGTAACTCTTTCAAGTATTTGGATTGACTCAAGAATATACCTTTATCAGTCTGTGAAATCTGCAATCCTAAAAAGAATTTTATTTCTCCAATCATAGACATTTCAAATTCTTGCTGCATTTTACTAGAAAATTCCTTACATAAACCATCTTCTCCTCTAAAGATTATATCATCAACAAATACTTCTATAATCAAGATGTCATCATTAGTTATTTTGTAATATAAATTGATGTCTGCATTTCCTTTAGTAAAACCAATCTTTAAAAGATACTTATCCAATCTTGCATACCAAGCTCTTGGAGCTTGTTTTAAACCATACAGAGCTTTTCTTAACCTGCAAACCATATCATTGTCATCTGTCAAAGAAAATCCATCAGGTTATTCAATGTATACTTCCTCTTCAAGATCTCCATTCAAAAATGCACATTTAATATCCATTTGATAAACTTTGTAGTTCTTGTGTGCTACAAAAGCTAAGAATAATCTGACTACCTCAATTCTAGCTACCAGTGCAAAGGTTTCATTGTAATCAACTCCTTCTTTCTGAGAATATCCCTTACATACTAGTCTTTCTTTATTTCCGACAACCTTACCATCTTCATTAAGTTTGTTTCTGAATACCCATTTGGTTCCAATTACATTTTTATCTTTAGGCCGGGGAACTAATGTCCAAGTGTTATTTTTCTCAATTTGTTCTAATTCTTCTTCCAAAGCTTTAATCCAAAATTTATCTTCACATGCCTCATTAATAGATGATGGTTCAATTTGAGAAATAAGACATACCTCTTCATTTTCCAATCTTCCTCTTGTCATAACTCCTTTAAACTTGTTTCCAATTATCTGATCTTCAGAATGATTCAATCTTACATACCGGGGTGTCTTTATTTGTTGTTGTTCTTCAATTATTGTGGAATCCTCATATGGTACCGGGGTAATTGGATCTTCATTCTATACCGGTGGATTTAGTGTAGGTTCATTTGTCACAATTTCTATTACCGGTTGAGGGTCTATATACCTTGAAGTTCCTCTGAATTGTTCATCAATCTTTACATTTGTACTTTCAACAATTTTCTGCAATCTCTTGTTAAAACATCTATATGCTTTGCTCTTAGATGAATAACCAAGAAATATTCCTTCATCACTTCTAGGATCAAATTTTCCAATATACTCATCTCTTCTGATATAACATTTACTTCCAAATTTTTTGAAATAATTAAGAGTAGGAGTATTACCAAACCATAGTTCATGAGGGGTCTTATCGGTTTCACCTTTGATGTGAACTTTGTTGAATGTATAGACAGTTGTGCTAATTGCTTCTCTCCAATACACATGTGGTAAATTTACTTCTGATAACATACTTCTTGTTGCATCCAAGATAGTTTTGTTTTTCCTTTCAACAACTCCATTCTATTATGGTATTTGAGGTGTTGATAGATGTCTTCTGATTCCATTCACTTTACAGAATGTATTAAAGTCCTTAGATGTGAATTCTCCTCCTTGATCTGATCTTAAGCATTTGATTTTCTTACCGGTTTCATTTTCAACCATTGCTTTGAATAGTTTGAACTTTCCAAGTGCTTCTGATTTTTCTCTGAGAAAAGTAACCCAACATATTCTAGAATAGTCATCAATAATTAGCATGAAATATCTATCACCTTGTAAGCTTTTAGTTCTAGATGGACCACATAAATCAATGTGAATCAAATCAAGAGCATTATTGGATTTTTCTAGAATACTTTTGAAACTAGCTCTAACTTATTTTCCAAATTGACATTCCTTACATATTGTATTATGAGGTTTGACAATTTTAGGTAGATCTCTAACTGCCTTAGTAGTACTGATCTTCACCATAAAATCAAAGTTTACATAACAGAGTCTCTTATGCCATAACCAGCTTTCATCTATATGTACAATCAAGCATGTCTTTTCACTATTATTCAAATGAAAGATATTACCTCTAGTCTGATTACCTGTTGCAATTTCCAAACCAGTTCTATTCATGATTTTGCATTTTCCATTTTTAGATTGTAACTAAAATCCTTTCTCAACTAATTGACCTGCACTTATAAGATTATGCTTTAATCCTTCAACATAGTAGACATTGTCAGTGTTATGCTTACCATCAAGAGATATTGTACCCTTACCTTTGATTGAATAGGCTTTGTCATCTCCAAATCTTACTAAACCTCCATTGTATTCTTGAAAGTTCAAGAATTTACCTTTGTCTCCTGTCATATGATGTGAGCATCCTGAGTCAATGATCCATTCATCCTTTACTTCAACTTTAGCTGCTAGGACTTGTTCTACCAGTTGAGCAGTAGGTGTTGGTTGATCTTTTGTTATAGCAACAATAACCCATCTATTGTCTGCTGGATCCTCATTAGAATCATCAGTCACACCTTCATCAACAATGTAACAAGATTTGTGTTTGTTCTTAAATCTGTATCTCTGATATTCAAGATTAGGTTTGTATATTCTTCTAGCTTCTTCTCTTAGTCTAGCATGTCTATCAGGGCATCTCGAAACCATATGACCAATCTTATTGCAGTTAAAACATTTAAAGGGTGCTTTACCTTCATACTTACTTCCAACTGGACCTTTAGGCATTTTCCTTGCAAATAGTGCTTCAAGTTCTTCAAGTTCTTCATTTTCTTCCTACTTTCTTCAAGTTATCTTGCATAAAAGGATTTCCAATCAGATTTGTCAAATGATGGAGTAGATGATGTTGATGCTTTAAAAGCTAAATTTGTCTTAATAGTAGCAACAAGACCAAATTCTTCAATTTCAAAAGCTAAAAGTTTCCCAATCAATGTATCCCTAGTTACTGATGCATTAGGCATTATTCTCAACTCATTTATAGCAGTAACCTTCATTTTGTATGCCGGTGGCAATCCTCTTAAAACTTTTGAAACAATTTCATCCTCACTTTAAGTTCCTCCACATCATTTAATACCCAGAATAATTTCATTTATCCTTTCATCTTCTTCCATTTTCAGATGTTCATACCTGACCCGGAAGCTTTCAAGTTTTGCAATTTTGACTGTGGAATCTTCTTCATTCAATGTTTCCAAATGATTCCAAATAGCTTTAGCAGTAAACCTATCTGATAGTCCCATGATTTGTTGATTTGATAATGCGCTCAAAAGTGCTTCTCTTGCTTTGCAATCATTTTCCTCATCTTTAGCCAAGTTAGTTGGACTGGGCTAACTAGGTACAACAATAGTATAACCTTTCTTTGTAACTTCCAAGATGTATTTTCCAATGCAATTTAGATGTGTCTCCATTCTAATCTTCCATATGCCATAGTTGGTTCCATCAAGTTTAGGATTGTCCTTCCTAAAATAATTAGTAGACATTGGATCTCCTCAAGCTGTTAAACTTCTACAAAAGAGGACTAGGCTCTGATACCAATTGTTAGGTCCCGGAGACAACTAAGAGGGGGGGGGGGGTGAATTAGGTGTCAAATAAATTCAAACCAAAAACAACTTAACCAGCTTAATGCTTAATACCGCTAAACTAGTTAAGTATGTTGGTAGACAGTTTTAACAGTTAATTGCTATACTGGTAAAGATTAATGCATGAAACATAAACACAAAGTTATCCACAACACATGACACCAATATTTGTATGTGGAAACCCTCTAAGGGGAAAAACCACAGTGGGAAACCTTACCCAAAATCAAATGATACTACTGTAGATAGTAAGTGTACATAAATGGGGTCTGCACATGCAGAAAGGCCAATAGCCTAGAGCTCACTGCTCAATCACAAAATGGGAGTCACACTAACTATAGTTGGATGGTTAAATCCAATAAGAATGTACTGCACAAAATAGCATCTTCATATGCTGGATTCAATACTGGTGTAATGTTGATATTCTTTCACAAAAACCTAGCTTCACCTTCAAATGATGTCTTCGTGTATTGCACTACTTAATCTCACATATACCTTCACATAATTCTTTTTCGCATTCCACACTTGATCTTACAAATAAGATCTTACCTTTATACCATAACCTAAGACCAATTTTAGTAGGTCAGCTCTACAAGATATTACAACAAAAAACATTTTACAAACAATATAATATCTGATGCAATAACCAACTGAACATGTCAGCTTAATGCATTTACAACAATAATTAATCATCTCCATAGCATGCCATGCTAATCTGGAAAAGATAAACCTGTCGGTGTAACCCTAGATAACCCTGGACCTATTTGCTGGTAAAAGAAAATATGCAAATATGAATATAACAATGATTAATTTGTTAAGATAATATTTCCACATGATGTCTTCGATATTACCAAGTGTCTTCCATATCATTCCAAGTGTCGGTGATTATTATATCCTACCGGTGAACCATATGCCAGTAACTATGAAATAGTTACTTGCTTGCCGATGAATGTTGTTGGATCTCCAAAGTGCTAGTGTTTTAGTAGGTGTTGACATCAATGACAAAACCATACCAAAATACCAACAACTGGTTTATGTGAACACTAAAGAGAAGATTCCAGATATTTTCACTAAACCTTTGTCCAAGGAATTATTTGAGTACCTGAGAGACAGATTGGGAGTTTTTGCCCTTCCAATAGAGATTTGATTGATGTGGTTTGGCATCAGTCTGGTATGCATTGTCAAAGATACTATTCATTGTAGCACCGATGTGGGGATACTACTACTTAGGGGGAGTAGTCAGCTTTGTGATTCAGTGGTTTATGTTTTTTCTTTGATATTTTTGTCATATTTCTAGTATTGATGTCAAAGGGGGAGAGATATTAATGTGAAAAAGAAAAAGAAAAGGGGAGAGATATTGATAGGGGAAGAGATTAAGAGCTTTACAGAGATATTATTCACTGCGAGAGTCTAGTCTTTGATTCATAACTTCATAGATATATTTGTATGTGGGAGATTGTTGATTGTCTTCCATTGGACTTGTTTAGCATTTCTTGGTACTAAAATGTTTTTCACATATAGTGTTTCCATCAATGCCAAAGGGGGAGATTGTTGGTCATTTAGTTGAACTGATTGTGTTGTATTGATATTTTGTCATTGATGCCAACACTAGCTATTTGGATGCTTTACCAGCACCCTTCTGGTCTCGATAGGTTGAGTGGTTTCTAGTTTATTTGGATTCAGAATGATCCGATAGGCTTCGATATGATTTGGTTATAAAATTGGCCTATTCATGATACTTATGATCATATTTAGTAAGTTGGTTTTGGTATGGTGATCCAATGTTATCTTGTTTGCTTGGAAGCTTGGCTTTTGGTCTCGATGAGGGTTTCACTATGGATGGTGATAATGTTAGAGACTTGGCAGATGAAGATCATTACTGTAGTGTGTGGACCTATACTAGGTCCTAGTTGATCTAGGTTATGGACTAGCTTTAATGTAACGTGTGGATTGGACCTCTCGATGTGTTTCCGAGATGTCTTACATGTTGTATATTATTTGTTTGGTCTAAGGCTGACATGGTTTGTAATTATGTAATTGGTTTATTATCTAGTGGTCGACCTAATTGTTTATGGTCGAGGTTTTGTATATATAGATGTAAGATCTCATTGTAGATCATCATGGTTATGGAAAAGGAATGTAATGTGCAAATAATGTATTATCATTCAGGTAGAGGATTTGGTCGACCATTGGAGATCAAATTGGGTTAATGCAATAGGATTTTTTCCTTTGATATTGAGCTTAACCGAAACTTTACTCAGGCATGGGAGATGCTAAATTTTGCAGTTCAACACTTCTCTGAATTGTAGTCTAGATTTCTATGTAGTCAGTGAGGCTCCTTTTGTGATGAGTAGTGCACTCTAGGATATTGGCCTTCCTGCAAGTGTAGGCCCCTCAATTGTAATTCACATGCTGACTACAAAAGTATTATCTAACTGTGGATAGGCTTCTCACCGTGGTTTTTCGCTTTATCGGGTTTTCCATGTATAAATCTTGGTATCATGTGGATGGTATTTATTTTGTGATTATTGATTATGCTTAATTGGTTTAACTACTATTATAGTATTAATGTTTTGGGTTTCGGTATTTAAATTTTAATTGCTAATAATTTTGGTAACCTATGACACCTAATTCACCCCTTCCCCCCCCCTCTTAGTTTTCTTTTGGTTATTTCAACTATCTAACACATTCTTGTTGCTAATAATTTAATCCTCTGGGTGATGTTTTTGCACATATCTATTAGGGGCTTTGTTTGATGCTTCTTCTTCTTTTTCACTCTCAGATTGATCTTCATATTCACTATGTGATTCTTCAATCTGATTTATTGGACTCTTTTTGCCTTTACGTAAATCCTCATCAATTATCACATGCACACTTTCAATCATTTTCTTTAGCCTTTTGTTAAAAAATTTGTAGCCTTTGTTATGAGTAAAGTATCCTAGGAAAATAACTTCATCACTTCTTGATTCAAAGCTACCTAATCCATCTTCATCTCTTTTAATGAAGCATTTGCTACCAAACACTTTTGAGTACTTGAATGAGGGTCTCCTATCATACCATGTTAGGACCCAGAAGCAATTGAGAGGGGGGGGGGAGGGGTGAATCAGTTGACTATGAATTTCAACCCAAATACAACTTAATCAAACTTGATACATTATATCAGTAAACCAAACTTAATGATAGTTAACAAATTAATAGTTAATATCAATACTGATGAGACTTAATGCAAGAAAGAGAAAGAGAAACATCTACAACACATAACACAGAGATTTGTATGTGGAAACCCTGTAAGGGGAAAAACCACAATGGGAAACATTATCCACAATCAAATGATACTACTATAGATAGTATGTTTATACAAATGGGGTCTGCACATGCAGAAAGGTCAACCACCTAGAGCTCACTGCTCAATCACAAAATAGGAGTCACACTGACTACAATTGGATGGTTAAATCCAATGATAATGTACTGCACAAAGTAGAATCTTCAATGCTGGATTCAGTACTAGTTAAGCTCTAATAATCACCTTCAAACCTTCCTTGAACCTTCTCTATGGTCTGCTCATATGATCTTCAATATTTGCACATACCATGTTATAATATCATATACCATGTAGCACTACATTATCTTCTACTACTACAACCATCTCATCAATTGAGATCTTACATATATACCAAAACCTAAGATCAAATGTGTAGGTCAGCTCACTAAGAATATTAAAATTAAATCAATTACAAATAAATCAAGATGTGATGCATCATGTCAACTCAATACATTTACAACAATATCCAATCAATAAATCTTCTCCATAATGTGTCATGCTGATATGGAATAGCTAATGCATATCGATCCATAACCTAGACCAATTTGTCAGTAATAGTAAATATGTCAACCCAATTAGACCAATAACCAAAACACCAAAACCAAGTATCCAGACCATGTCTTTGACATAACAAAGTGATCTCAAGATGATAACAAGTCATCCTCAGTGCCGGTGAACAATATAACCTGTCGGTGAACAATATACCAGTGACTATGCATAAGTCATTGAACTTGCCACTGAACATAATGTGTCGGTTCAACATAACCAAAGATCTCCAGAAGGATAAGCGTTAACATCAATGACAAAACTAATGCAACACATCCATAATACCAACATACCATAGTTCATAAGGTGTCAGATTGTTGTTCACCCTTACTTGTACTCTATTTAGTGTGTATACAATAGTTTGAACTACCTCTTTCCAATAAACATTAGGTAGATTTGCTTCATTTAACATTGTTCTTGACATCTCTTTGACTGTTCTATTCTTCTTTTCCACTAAACCATTTTGTTGTGGTGTCCTAGGGGCTAAATATTGTCTTTTGATTACATGTCTCTCACAGTAATCTTCAAACTCATTTGATGTAAACTCACCTCCATGATCTGACCTGAGGCATTTCATCTTGTATCCACATTATTTTTCAACCATTTTCTTGAAGATTTTGAACCTTTCAAATTCTTGAGACTTGTCTTGTAGGAAGGTGACCCATGTCATTCTTGAAAAATCATTTTTAAGCAGCATAAAGTATTTTTATCCATTTAATGCCCTTGTCCTTGTAGGCCCACACAAATCAGTATGAACAAGCTCTAGTGGCCTTGAAGTTGAGTATTCTTTATCCTTGAAACTTACTTTATTTTTCTTCCCTCTTTGACACTCATCATGGAAGGTTCTTGCAGGTTTGATAATTTGTGGTATGTGCCTTACATATCCTTTCTTACGTACTTTGACCAAATTGTCAAATTTAATGTGTCCTAACCTTCTATTCCATAGCTAGCTCTCATCCACTTGTACCACCATACACTGAGACTCAAAGCATTCCTTAAGATTATATGTATTGCCATTTGTCCCTTTTCCTTCAACAACAAGCTAAACACTACTCTATTTTTTTATTTCATAGCCCTTGAAATCAAATATAAACTTATATCCTTTATCACACATTTGACTAACACTTAGCCAATTGTGTTTTAGACCTTCCAAATAATATGCATCATGTACTTTCATCTTTCCATCAATATTTAGTGTGTCTCTGCCCTTGATTTTGAATGATGAATTATCTCCAAACCTCATTGAGCCTCCACTCCAATCTTCAAGTTTAATAAATTTATTCTTGTCACCAGTCATGTGATTGGAGCATCCACTATCTACTACCCACAAGTTTTTCCTTTTAGCATGTAGGGTAGTTTTAACAATCAAACTTGACTCAGCCTTGTCTTTATCCTTTTTTTCCAGAACTTGCTCGATTTCTTTCTTCTTTTCTGCTTTCCCATTTGGTTCTAGTTTTGCATTAGGTTCAAATGTGGGCACTGTCTTTTTTTGCTTAGAAGTCCTTAGCTTACAATGTTTTATAATGTGGCCCAAGTTTTTACAATGATAGCATTTAACATTTACATTGAATGATGAATTTGAAAAACTATTTTAGAAATGAGATATATTTCTCCTACATTCATAACTCCTATGACCATACCCATTACATTGATAACAAACAACATTCATATCCCTAAGAGTAGAAAATTGTTTTCTAGTTTCAAAACTAGGCGGAGATCTATGCATAAGCTTATAATCAACAATTCTATGACCATAAGTATTACATTTATATCAGTATCCATAGAATTAAGGTACATACCTATAACTATTGAAATTGTTTCTCATTTTTGTCTTTGGAGCAACATAGTTTGGTCTTCTTAAGGTCTTCCTTCTTGTATCCTTGACCCTTGTGAAGCCTCCATCATTAGCATTTGCTTTTGTTTTTGTTGGCAAATGCACACTCCTATGAGAAAATGTAGGTGATTGAAGGTATTGTAATTGATGGCAACCTTACAATCATGTGATATCGATAGGCAAACATAGGCACCGGCACCGGTAGACTCTACACTGAAATACAGATCACCGGCACCAAAAAGAAGATTACTGGCACCTTGGCCAATAGGAATTTTGTATAAATGTATTTTGTAATTAATTGTAAAATATTTTGTAAGCCGACATGGCTGATTGTAATATGACTCATATATGTATGAGATCATTGTAGATCATTTAGAAGGTGTGTATAATGCGAACTATGAAAAGAAGGTAGTAGACCTAATATGCAAATTATTGGATAAGGGTTTATGTATATTGTAGAGCTTAAACCGGTACTGAATTTGGCATAGCAGATGTTGATCTAAAGTAGTACAAGACATTGGATTTGAATAATCCAATTTTTTAAGTCAGTGTGACTTCTTTTGTGATTGAGTAGTGAGCTCTAGGCACTTGGCCTTCATGCATGTCCAAGCCCCTATTGTAAATAGTAATATTCCCTTATTGGCCAGTAAGTGAATATTGTGGGTAACAAATCCCACCGAGGTTTTTCCCAGACTGGGTTTCCTCATTAAAGTATTATGTTATGCTATGCTTTTCATGTTGTGGTTGTTGTTCTTATTTGCTACATTATTTTTGGTTTACTAGTACATAGTTTTAATATGCTTTTCATGTTATAAGTTAAGAAAATTATATTACTGATTAGATACTGATTCACCCCCCCCCCCCCTCTTAGTATCTTTGGGAATCCTAACAATTGGTATCAGAGCTTGGTCCTCTATTTTCAAAAGCCTAACAACTTGAGGAAGATCTTGACACTGGTAGAGATGGAAAATTTGAGAAATCAATTGGAAATAACTCTTTCAGACTATGATGCAGAAAAAGTAAAGAATATCAAACTTGAAGATGATCTGAAGGCTGCTCAGGATATTATTCAAGGACTTCATGAAAATTTCACTATAACAAGGAATAAAAGAAGAGAACTTTGTGAAAAGATGCAGAATGAGGAAGATGAAAAGGAAACTCTTAATGATCTGGTGAACCAACTGAGACAAGATAAATGTACAATGAAGAATGAGATGCAAGATATGACTATGAGATTTTGTAAAGAAATTGAAGATAGAAAGAAGAATGAAGATGATTTGGCTAGAAGGCTAAATGATGTTGGAGATGAAAACACAAGACTCAGTCATGAAAATGATATGTTGAAGACAGACTTGATGCATACGCAAAATGATAGAACTGAACTCATGAGATAAAAAGGAATCTTGGAGAATGAATTGACTACTGCAAATCAACACAAGGAGAAATTCAAGAAAAGTTCTAAAAAACTTGTTGACATGCTGAAGAATCAGAAACCTAATGGTGATACAAATGGCCTTGGCTTTGAAGTTGGTGAAAGCTCTGGTACTACAAACAATCATTATCATAGTAAACTGGTAAGACAACCTAATTCTTACAAATTTAATGGGAAATGCTTTAACTGTAACAACTATGGTCATAGAGTAAATCAGTGTAGATCTAGAAATTATTAGAACACTAATACACCCACCGGTCAATGTTCTAAATGAAACAAAGTTGGTCATAATTCAGAAAATTGCAGAATGAATGTAAGATGTTATGTTTGTGGAAGATTTGGACACCTATCTAATCAATGCAAAACACATATTGGCATAGGATATGGGAAAGGTATTTAGAAAAACAATGTGACTTGTTATGCTTGTAACAAAATTGAATATATTGCAAAATTTTATAGAAGTAAGGCATCACCGACAAATAACAAAGGTCCTAGTTTGAAAGGTAAGGAAAAGGTTGAAGAGGTAAAGCAAGAATTCTCAAAATAATGGATTAGAAAGTCAAATCAGAATGTTGATGGGAATACTCCTCCACCAGAAGAGTAGAGTAACACTCCACCAGCAGAAGACTCTTCATCTAACTGAAAGAAAATCCTTTGGGGGTTTAGCAACTAATTGAAAAATATGCTATCATACCCTCGGTTGATGGTGAGAAGTTGAAATACTTCTTTACCAATAGATGAGTTAAGTTGTGACTTAACTGGCAAGCATTAAATGTAGTAGTTATAGAAAATAACATTATAAAGCAAGTGTTTTGGCTCCTTTTTCATTCATCGAGCATTCAAATCTTTGAGAGTGTGAAAATTCCTGAGCGAAGGCATTCTTAGCGAAGAAGAGAAGCAGTTCATCCAAGCACTCATCCCTAAGGTAGATTGAGGTATTTATAAACATGGCATCCTCCTCTATTCTTGAATTTGTAGCAAACCCTACTGTAATTGAGGTTATCAAGCGCCCTAGACCCATATTCAAGCTTGTTCCCGAAATAGCTAAGAAAGATGATAACATAGGTGCATTCTCTCAAATTCCTAAAGGGGTAGTATATGTTGAAGATCCTAGAATATACATACACTGTCATATAAAGGAATTAGGAGATGATGAAATTAAGAAAATGTATAGAACTATGATTTGTGATGAAAATGGCAATATCAAACTAGAACACAAGGTAGTAGAAACCCTAGGTTTTCTAGATATTCTTAGCATTCTTGATTTTCCTGAATATGTGATAAGAATAGTCCTAAGCAGAGTCCATGGTGAGTTCTTTTGGTTGGATTCAATTCATAAGATCACCAAAGAAGTTGTTAAAGCAGTAACAAGGTTACCTTCCATCGGTAGTAGACCTGACAGAACTAAAAGGGTCTCAAATGACATAGTGATGGATCTAACCAATGCAATATTTGACAAAAGGTCTCTAAGGGTAAATAACGTGAAGGACATCAATGTCATATTTATCAGTATTATTTTAGGCTACAAAGCTGCGCATGCAAATAGAGTAAACTCAGTATCTAGCCTATGTATTAAAAGTGCATATGACATGGTTAATGATAATGCTAGAATAGATGTGTGTGAATGGCTCAAAGATGAACTGATAGACAATCTAAAAAAGATCAACGGAGATAAGAAAGGAACCTTTAGATTTGGAAATTTATTTCTATACATTACTAAGAAAGTACTTGGTATTGGTAGAAAAGATTTTGGCTCTGATATATCGGTAGGAAAGCAAATATTAGATCTATTAAACAACATGGGAGGAAATAGAGAGAAAAACATAAATGAACATTTTCAAGCACTAAATGCTCGAATGAAGAAAAGAATAAGACTGTCACAAGCAATTGTAGATAAATATCATAAGGAAGTATGCTTTGTAATTAAAAAGGATGAAATCTAGATGGAGGTAGTTGTCTCTAAGACTATCTGGGTAACTAAAATGGGATATGAAACAGATGATAACATTATTGAAACTTATGCAAAAGCCCTCCTTGAAGCACCAAAATAACCCTCTGAGAAAGTCTTTGGCAGTGCTAAAACAATAGAAAGTGGTATTTAGTCTAGAAAAAGAGTCAAGAAAGTTGAACAAATAGTAAGGAAAGGCACTAGACAAGCAAAAGCACTTAAGGAAGATGTATTGAAGCAAACTGGTATCAAAGAAAGTGAGTTGGAAGTACTTCAACCAAAAACTCATCTTTCACCGGTTGCAACTTCCTCTGAGAGTGATATGCTGGTGGTATTCAAAATGGTAGAAAGGAAAAGAAAACCCTCACCAGTACTCTCACCCACTCCTAGAAAAACAAGACAAAAGCAACAGGCAGTGAGGCCTCCAGTTAAGAAGTTAACTCCTAAGAAGAAGAAGATAAAACAAGATATTGCTCAGCTGGATAAACTCCATAGTGAAATAACAGAAGATGGAAAGTTGAAAAACATTAGCAAACTATACAACACACTTTCCACTGATGACAAAGAAAGCATAGAATATAGTGTAATTTTACACCTGGATATGTTAGTCTCAAATTTTGATTCCCTCTTATCCCCACTCAGAAAATGAATAAATTTTTCTGCAAATGAAGAGATCAAGGAAAAAAGAATCTTAGAGTAACATATGACAAGGTTTCGAGAACCTTCTACACTTTGAACTTATCCAAATTTCAGGCGGGTATACCTTTTGTGAATAATTTCACACATTTAAACGAGATCCACGATAAACCAGTGTCCAAAAACCAGTGGATTTTATTTCCTCAACATAAACTAAAATAATAAAGAAAAACTTATGCCCATTTTCAGTATCGATCCTCAAGAGATGTAGAAATAAAACTACAACGGATACTAGTGCCTTATCTAGGCTATAGAGTCATCTAAATTAAGCAAGGATTTCACAATTAAACATCCCCATACATCTCAACACTTTGGCTTCTATTAACCCCATACATGCCTGACATATATAAGAGTTATTTCTTGTTAAACTAAATAGTGTTTATCAACTTCAAAGCTTCAAACAAAGTAACCTACTAATAGAGATATTTCATGCGTATTTAATTCCTCTCCTAAAGAGAAAAGATAAGAAACATATCCATAAAGATTGCATTACAATCCATTTTTAGTTGAGTAACCCTAGATTAATCAAATCAAACCAATAAATTACTGAAAGCAAACCAGAAGACAACACAGGTTTAGGCTCGAAAGTTTTATGATCTGTATATTGATATTCATTTCAAAAAATCTTACATAACTCGAAGTATTATCTATAATAACTAGAAAAAGCTAGATATATTTCTGCAAAGTTTCTTTAAAAAATTCTTGTGATCCCTTTTACACTAGTCCTGGTATCCATTTATAACATTATGGATGCATACAAGTTTTGAACATTCCTAAAAAAGTTTGTTACAAACCGTGATACTCTCCAAGAAATAGTTACAAGTCTTTTTCAATATCAACGGCCTCTTCTATTTATTGTTGTGTTGCAACCTCTTCTACCTGCTCTGGAGCATCTTCCTTTTGTTCGACATATTTTGATCTTCCACTCCTGGAACACGTCATCACTTGGCCAATAAAAGCTAACAATCTTCTCTTTCATTCCTTCTAGCCTTTTCCAAATGACCCTTAATTGCCCAATTTCTATTTCTATGAAACCATAGTGTGATTTCACCTTTTCAATTTCTTCAATTGTTTCGACAAATAAGGATGTGTCATCAGTTTTAATAATTTAATTAACCCTTAGGGACAATTTGTGGTCCAGCTCTTCTAGCTAGGTCTTCTCCTCTTTTAACTGAATTGGACCAACAAAACCTCCTGGAAATAATTCAAATTTATGATCTGAATATTCTTTTCTATATAATTGGGCTTTCCTTTTTATACCCGCCCTTTCCTCTGAGAGTATATTCATCTCTTTTATAAACTCACTAGTGGACCTAAGATTGTCATTCTCCTCTACATCTACATAAGATGAACACATGAGCTCTAACTCCTTACCTCTAGGCATCCACTTATTAAGGATTGGTTCCAAGGTGGCTTCATCCTCTCTAAATTTGATCAAAACATCCAAATCCTCTTCATACTACTATATACAGTGGTGGCCTTGACAGAATCAACAAACTTCAAGATTGTGGCTTTTACCTTTTCTTCATACTTGTTTGCAAACAAGGCTTGAGCTTGTTTCAACTTTTCCAACTCATGTTGAATAGTTTCAACTGACTGGAAACTAGAAGGCATAGGAGAAGGGGGATATTCTATAATGGGACTAGTAGGTGGAGGTCTTGCTAGAGAGGAAACTATCATGAGTGTAGAGGATTCACCTAGATGGTGCTGACCTACCAACTAACTCTGAATTCTAGTAATAATGTTGTCTATGTTGCATATTCCTTCTTTGGCCTCATTGTAAGCATTTAAAATGGTCTCCAATTTCAATTGGAGATTTGCCTTTTCTTTTGCCTCTTTTTCTCCTACTGCTACACTGAACTTTGCAGTCTCCAAGACTTTGCTTGCAGCTTCCACTACCACTGTATCTTGGAATCTCTTTACAATCATGCCTCCTAGGAGACTAGAATCTGATACACTTTTCCTCTTTTTACTCTCATCCTTCTTCAGTGACCACATGACTAAGGCAACATTATCTTTGCTGAAGGTCACTCCTTCCATAGGTCTTGTTTCCTTCCTCACTGCTTCAAGAACTAGAGCATCAGCTATATCCCATTCAAGGAGGATTAAAACACCAGCTTTAGACACCATCTCTCTTCCATTCTTAGGAGTAATAGTCTTAAACTCTTCAATCATTTCTTACTTTATTTCTTCTTCTACCTGAGCTACATCTCTAAGAGGTTGTTCATTCTTCCTTTGCTCACATCTAACTTTGAATTGTTCCATATTTTGCTTCCACACAAATTGCATGAAAGCCCCCATTGTAACCAAATTACCTGTCAGCCAAGAGCTCCTCACTAGCTTGCTTAATAGTAAGTTCCAATTATTTGTTGTTTACCTCACCATCGGTCAAGTTCATTTCAGCACTAGGTGGCTCTTTTGGCATCCCCTCTTGGGTCTCCTCATAGGTATAGGCAATCTCATCAAGACTCCCTAACTGTAACAATTGATTAGCCACCGCTTGCTCATCTTGTATGTGGATAGGGGACTGAGATGGAGAATACTGAGGCTCATCAGTTTCAACTTCCTTTCCCACTCTTTGCCTTTTAGGGAAATCTTGGATGTTAATGACATCCTCAATTTCTCTTTTCCCTCTTGAAGTGGAAGGCTCACCTGTCATTGGCATCATCACACCATACTTTAATCTCTTATGCAACACATAATCACCAGGTGGGATAGCCTTAGCAAAAGAAAGCTTAGCTAGGACCAATTTAACCTTATAAGGAGCATTTTTCTTTATAGCCTTCCTTTTTTCTTTCAAGGTTTGCATGAGGTCTTCAAAATAAAGAAACAAGAATTTGATTTTCTTCACAAAGGGATTGAACCTAGAGAGAGGGTCATAACTGCTATCAAATTGATGAATGAAATCAAGAGCCCTCTTATATGTAACCCAATTTTCTTTTCTCAGTTCTTCCTCATCCAAACTGAATTTATTTCTAATTAAATCTTCAGGGAACTAAAATTTGTGAGGCCTACCTTTACACACTGCCCTCTTTCTAAAAATGTCGTTGAAAAAATCCTCAGGGTCTGCACATCTTGAAACTACAGTTGACAACCTATATGGCTTAAAGAATTCTTCAAAATATTTCCATCCACCTTTAGTGATTACAAAATGATGGGCAATAGTAATAGTTGGTAAAATGGTCCCTTTACCCCTATTTGTTAGCTCTGCCTCTTGTACTCCTCCAATTTGTCTCCATACTTCTGCAATTCCTATCTTCAATGGAACCTGATAGGGTAGTAGATAGGGAGTAGCTCTAAAACTAAACACTCTAAAAATGGTAGAAATAGGGTACAAATACATGTCTCCCTAATTGTGAACAATTTTAATACCCTCAGCAAACTCTTTAGGCCTAAGTAATTCAAAGAGAGCCTTAGGAATCCTAAGGTTCTCTATGCACAAAAGAATTCTAATCTTAGATGTAAAGCATCTATCAAACTTCAGAAAACTAACATCCTCTCTATCCTAGGATAAAACAGTGCTCCAAAGTTGCACAAGCATCTCTTCTTTATATTTTACCTTAACCAAATCCATCTCCTTTGCAAAATAGTCAGCACCTTTGAACAAAAATATATGCATTAATAGGGAATACCATCTAAATGGCCTATCCACCTTACCATTTTTTATCCCTACTAACCCTGCTTGAATTGCATCAGTAAGGTACAGGGCATAATCAAATGTTATTTCCAGGGAGGGGTTTAGAATTTATGCAATCATCAACATGTAATGGGTTGGCATGTTTCTTTTAGCATCTTCTCCAAAGATCTGACACAATGCCCAATACATACCCTTAGCTCTTAGAGTAAACAAATTGAGGGAGAATGGTTCCATTGTACTGAGGCCTACAACTATTAACCCTCCTATCTTAATAAAGAATTCTTTCAATGGGCCACTCCTAAGATGATCCCTTTGTGCATTGTAGATCTGGGCTAATGACTCAAAGTCAATAGGCTCTAACAAATTTGAGGCCTCACTAAGTTTAAACACATTTATGAATTCATCATCTTTTATTTCAATCAGTGTCGACCCCTTCACACTCCTGATACATCTGACTATAGGGTCAACAATTCTACATCCATGAATACACCAGGGACCACAAGCTTCCCCACATCCAGTTCCCATATGCTATTGAAAGGGGCAAGGGGATGTCTCTACCCAAAACCTACTTTGAATAGTCCTAAACCTGACATCCCTATTTCTGGGTCCCTTAACCAATTACCTTTATCGTATAGGCCATCCCCAATTCTCAAATGAGGGTTCTTTGGTACTAATTCTTTGGCCTTAGCCCCGACATTGGTATACATGGTTAACTGTTCTAGAAAATCATCACAAATATTCCTTTCCTGGTAATTCACTTTTCCTATCAACTCCCTTCTTGGTGCCATATTGAATATGCAACTATACCAATTGAAACTTGCACAAACCTCTAATGAAACAATTCACATAGCAATGACTAAAATTAGACCAGAATTATCAAGAAAAGGCACAAAAACCTATTATTCGCATGAAGAAAAACCGCTCCGCACCAATTGTTCTGCAATAGACTTCGATGAAATGATGCTAACATTCAAGTTGATATAGACTCTAATACGACAAGTTGGCATTGAATTTTAGAAATTAATCCTGCATGCTTCGGCCATCAACTCAGAATTGAATTCACAAATAAAATTCAAAAACGGGCTCCAACGGATCATAAATTCTTTGAGTATTTCCTCTGTTTCATTGTTTTGCTACTTCACGAGCCTTAAACTCTCTGCACCTTTCTTTTGCAAAGCCACACCAGCCGTTAGATCAAGATCTACCTGCTCAGTCTTGATCTCCAACAACGATTGTCAGTATTTTTAACTAACCGCACCTCACCTTGACGGCTAACTATTTTCGCCATTTCGTAGAGACTAAGCTACAGGCATCTTCGGGCCACAAAACAATGATGACCGTTGGATCTAAAACAAGATGACCATCTTTTAATAGGTTTTAAACCTTTCAAGTGGGCCCTTTAACTCGGAGATCACTTGCTCTACCTCGCCATTGGTTAACAAATGCCATGCAGTAGTCGTCCATTTGCTCAGGAAGTTCCATCGGGTTCCATTCTGAATCCACCATGTCCTTTGCTTAACTATTCTCCACATAACTGCCAGTTGAACCAAGGCGGGCCCTTAACTACCCTTTAGAGCCACATGTACTTGATAGGTCACTCTTTACTCCATGAAACACACCATCTATCCTGCCACGTCATGCCTTCATGTGATTGCCACCTGTCTTTCACCATTTCACAATGGCTAACCCGCGATCATCTTGACTTTGTGAATCTACGCGGGCCATTAGATCTCAAGAACTTTCATGTCGTTTATCCTTTCTATGACCACCTCGCCCAGGCCCACCACCTTTTCGCTACTTCGTGAAAGGTAGATCACATCCATCTTTTGGCCGCGAATCAACATGAGCCTTTGATCTTTTCTAAATGGATCATCCTTTAAACAAAGAAGTCACTCACCTCTGGGACCCGCTAGATGTTTTCATTGTTTCGGAGAACTTATTTCACGTGTATCTCAAGCTAGTGAATCAACACGAGCCGTCAAATTTAAAACAAGATGTGGTTCTTTTATCTGATGGTCAATCCATCTAGTGGGGCCTACCTAGGCTTTTCTGTACTTTGTGAACATTAACCTGCTAGCAACTTTGCTTAACGAAACAATGACAATCGCTAAGTTAGCAAAGATTTGCACAATACTTATGGGGCCCGACAAACATTAGAACAAGGTAAAGTAAAGGCGCATAGATTTTTAGAAAAATTAAGGGACCGCCTAGGTAAATAACTAATGGGGGGACACTTCTCATGATAGGCCGACCCTTCACTAAGTGGCAAAAGTAACATAGAAATAGAATGATAAGGGTTTTTCTCAAACACTAGAATGGTTAGAACTCAAACCTTAAACCCTCTTCTGACCCAAGAAAATCAGAGGCAACAAGGCCATACCAGACTCACTCTTTGCAGACTTCTAGCCAACTATGGAACAAGAATATCCATTTTTAAATAGTGATAACAACAGCTTTGACTGGGGATGGTCGATCGCAAGATCAACACAAGAATTCAGAAACTCTCTGGAGAAATAGACCAAACACAAGCACAAAAACAACAACAAAAGGAAACCTAAATATGTACAGACTAAGACCTACTATGCATGGACATCAAGAGAAGTAATGTTTCAGGAATTGTCCATTCACTGAAAATTCCTGTACCTCACCATTCATATTCTTCAAAAAATATGAATCTTCCATTAAGATCACAAACCATAAAGGGGCCAATCCATAGTGACTCAAATTTTTTGTGTTTTCCCTTATCTTGTCCTTTTGCATTTCATTGAAGAATTACATCACTAATTTGGAACTTTCTCAACAAGGTTCTCTTGTCAAATAGATATTTTGATTGCAATTGGATCTTCAAATTCCTCTTGTGAGCCAAAGTTCTAATTTCTTCTTTCTCCACCATCTGAATCATCCGGTCTTCCATAGGTTCAGATAACTCCATGTCTTCAGCTTGCAGGAACTTATACATTGGAAGAAGATTATTGAATGGCACCCTAGATTGAATACCATAGACCAACTCAAAAGGTGAGACACCAATTTCTCTTTTAACAGTAACCCTATCTACCCAAAGGGCTAATTTCAACTTCTGGTCCCAAGACCTTTTATTTTCCTCCAGGATTTTCTTAATAATGTTCAAGAGGATTTTATTACTTGATTCAGCTTGCCCATTACCTTGAGGATGGTAAGGTGAAGAGTAGGACATAACTATTCCATGACTGGTGCAAAATTCAACAAACTCTTCTGACCTGAAGCTCATGGCATTATCCATCACTAGTTTTACAGGGACTCCGAATCTGGTTATGAAATTATCCATCAGAAAGTCAATAAAAACCTTACTTGTGGCTCTCCTAGTGGGTATAGCTTCAATCCATTTGGCAAATTATTCAGTAGCTACTATAATCCACCTATGACCTCTTCCTGATTTCTCCAATAAAATCTATGCCCCATTGGACAAAAGGGGCTTCCACTGTGACTGGGTTGAGGGGTAAAGCTCCCTCATACTTCAACTTTGATGAAAACTTCTGGCATGGTTCACATCTCTGGAAATGTTCATGGGCATCTTTAAACAAAGTAGGCCAATAACATCCGGCCTGAACTATCTTACCAGCAGTTGTCTTGGCAAAGTAATGACCCCCACACACTCCATCATGCATTTTAGTCAACACTCTATTAGCCTAGGATTTATCCAAGCACATTAGCAATGCCCCATCTCTATTCTACCAAAACAGATCACCCTGAATGAGGACATACTTATGTGACTTCAACTTCATAGTTCTTCTTTGGTTATGGGTCATTCCTTCTGAAAATGTTGTCTCTTAAAAAATGTACTATCTCTGAGTACCGGGGTTGTGCCTCAATACTGGTGACTAGGATGTTCTCAACTTCAACATTATTCACTTCAACATCAAGAAGGTTTGATTCAGCCATAAGTTTAGCAAGGCCTAAACCTCTCATCAATTTAGTGATCTTAATTTCTAAATCAAACCCATGGATTCTAGTTATCCATCTACATCTCTTACTTGTGACCTCTGACTAGGATAAAATATCTTTGACAACAGCATGTGGGACATAGGCAACTACTTGTGCATTTACAAGATATGGCCTAAAAGCTTTAATAGCCTTGACCAAAGCATATGCTTTCTTCTCCGTAATTTCATATTTTAACTCTGCAGCCTATAGAGATTTGCTATAAAAAGCTATAGGATGTTCATATCCTTCATTATCCTTTTGTAAAAGAATTGCAACCACTGTGTGATATGAAGCAAAATAAAACAAAGAGAAAGGCTTACTATAGTCAGGGGACTTCAACACTGGTGCCTCTTGAATAGCCTTTTTGATCTCATCAAAAACCTTTGAAGCTTCTTGATCCTAGCAGAACATTGTATCCTTTTTAAGCAGTTTAACAATGGGCTTGATTATCTCTGCAAAATTCGCAATAAATCTTCTAACAAAATTTACTTTGCCCAAAAAAGATTGGATACCTTTAACATTCTTCAGCTCAGGCACATTGTTTATAGCCTCAATTCTTTCAGGGTCTATTCTTACCCCTTCTTTGGAGACAATATGCCCTAGCAGCTTCCCTTTAGTAACAACAAAATAGCATTTTTTAGGGTTTAAGGATACTCCAAATTTGAGAGCTTTATTGAAAACCTATTCTAAGTGTCCACAATGGTCATCCACCCTTTTGGGGAAGCATGTCAAATCATCTTGATATGCTACCATGATAATATTGATGAATTCCTTGAAAGCTACATCCATTGCCCTCTGAAATGTAGCTCCAACATTCTTCAAACCAAAAGGCATTCTGACATACATGTATGTTCCCCAAGGGGTGGTGAAAGTAGTTTTGAATTGTTCAAATTCTCTTACTAACACCTGGTTATACCCTGAGAACCCATCCATCATAGACAATAGGTCACAAATAGTTACTCTTTGCAACATCACCTCCATATTAGGAGAAGAGTAATTATCTTTCAAGGAGGCAACATTTAGGTTCCTAAAGTCCACACAGAGTCTAATGTCCCCATTCTTCTTTCTGACCAGGACCAAATTTGAGACCCATGATGAATGTCTTATAGGCTTAATAATTCCCCCTTTCCTTAACTTGGTCAGTTCTTGTTGCATTTAAGATTCTAATAGGGGTTTGATAGGTCTTTGTTTTTGTCTGAAAGGCTTAGCATCTGGAAGCAGAGGGACTTCATGCTGAAAAAGATCTTGTCTATATGCCTTCAGATCTTCATAAGACCAAGAAAAGACATGCTTATATTTCTTTAATAAATTAGTAAGATTTATTTAGACATGAGGAGGCAAATTTTTCCAATATATACCAACTTAGGGGATGATTTTGTCCCCAAGTTTACTTCCTCTAGTTCCTCTAACTTAGTGGTTGATTGTTGGTGCAGATGACTATCACTGTAACTAAACATACCTTCTAGTTCTACTAACCCTTTAGGTATTTCATTAGTTTCTAACTGAACTAAGTCATTTCCAAACATAGTTTCTCTATTTTCAACAACTTCCACCAAGGCATTGCAATCAATTTTTTGTCCATCATAGTCATCAATGCATTGTATAAACCTGAGAATATCTTCATCATCAGAAAGCACTTGCCAATTATATACATTGTCAAGAATGGCAGGCCTAGCTTTTACCTCAACTGTGGATATACCGATTAGTGTTGCATCATCATTCTTTAATGGAACATTTGCTAAGAAATATGCCATGATATTTTTAGATCTTTCTATCCAATTTATAGAGAATGCACTAAAATGCTCAAACACATCCCATACTGCATGCTTGTATCTTTTCAATCTATCATTCTTAGATGCATACTTAGCTCTAACTTGAGAAACAACCAATTCTAAGCCTCCTAACACTTTTAACAATTGAATCCCATGCCTTTTTGCAACTTCAAGCCCCAATAGCAAGGCTTCATATTCAACAGTATTATTTGTACACTGAAAGGCTAATAAGAAGGAAAACTTGAAAGTTATACCTGATGGGGATATAAAGAGAACTCCTTCTCTAGATCCTTCTTTTGAACAAGAACCATCAAAATACATGCGCCACAAATCATGATGTTGGGATTCCAATTCAGTCACAATAGAATCAATATTCTTCAATTGAGGCAAGATTGGTTGTATTCTAAAATTGTCTAGATCCACATCAATCATACAATTCAACATACTAGGGTCTACTTTCTCAATCACCCTAGGGGCACATGGTTCTCTATACAATTTAACATGGCTTCCATTAATAGGGATAGTAGCATATGACAGATCCAACTAAACATTTCCACCCACTATTGTGGTCCACTGTCTAGACAACAACATGCCATAGTGAGGTTTAGTGTCAGTTACAATGACATCCATCTTATATGTTGCTTCAGGGAAGGCTGCTATTTTTACCTCAACATCTTTCATTGTACCTATCACTAGAACTTCTCTGTTATCCATAGCATGACATTTCCCATACACTGTACTCACTAACAATCCTAATTCTTTCATGACACCATAAGACATTACATTTGTAGCTGCACCACAATCTATCATATAGTTTTTAATTAACCGGTTATTTACTAATAAAGTAACATAGAAAGGATCAACGTGTGAGGGTTCTTGTGTAATAGTTGTTCCAACATATACCTCTAGGGTTTGTAGCTCCTGATCCTTTTCATCCTTAGTTGAATCGGAAGGTAAAGTTGTGTTACTATCAGGTATCTTAGAAAACAAAGATAGAGAAGCTTCTCTATGTTCCTTTATTTTCAATAATTCTATCAATAGAATAGTAACTTTCATCTGGGTGAGAGCTTGAGTCATATCAAATGTGGAATTATTAATCAACTCAGTAGTGGCTTTAGCTTTCTCTATTTTAGGCTGACTTGCCTTCTTCATTGTGGTAGTTCTTGGTATATCACTAGTAGCCTTATCATCCATAGTTTTAGTTGTATCCTTTAATTTGTCATTCCCCTTTTGACTATCTTGGGGCAAGGTATCTTTACTTGTTGCTTTCTTCTAAGATATCCCTTTTATAAACATTGAACCAAGCTCACCTTGGTCCCCATCCTTCTTAGCACTTCTCAAATTGTAGATGTGCTTGGCTTTGGCTATGGCAGCCTTAGTGAGATTTCTTACTTCTTCATCAATGGGTCTTCTAAGATGAACTTCTTCATCTTCAATTGTTACCACATTCAAAGTGGGACACCAATCAAGTGACAACTATCCTTGGTAAGACCTTTTACTATTCAGTGCATCACACTCACTAAGTTCACTTTGTAATGACTCATCATCACTTTCTATAATAGTTTCAAACATATTTATGTCAGGCTCAGCCTCTTGTCTCATGGATTCTTCAAGGGCTTGAGCTACAACACACTGATGAGGAGAATGTGGTCCATCACAAGCCATGCACCAAGGAGCATTCTCCATGTTATGAACATTTCCTCCTTTTAAAGGATCTGGGGTATCTTGGTTCTGAGCATTCTTTGGCTTCTCATTTTGAGGCTTGCCATCCTTCCAAGTAGTATTATAAGGCATGTCATGCAGTCTAGGAGGTCTATCTTGCCAATTATAATGAGGCTTATCATTTTTACTTACCTTGGCAATAAGATCCTTCATAGCAGTCACTAATTTTTCTATTGTCTTCTTCTTTAGTAACTTTATTAGGTTGTTGTTTTGATTCTTGCCATAGCCTACCTTCAGTTCTTCTCCCTATTTTCCCATATGCTTTCCTATTACTCTCCACATTAATGGAAATCCTAAATGCATCTCTCAGACTATGTGGATTTTTAGCCCTCAAAATATAGGCCATTTTAGAATCAAAGGCATTGTAATAAGTATTCAGGCACATATTGTCATCTAACCTCATTACCTGATATAGCCTATGCATTGCTTTCTAAAATTTGGCATTAAAATCTGTCACGATTTCATTGTCAAACTTTCTGATATTGTTGAACTCATTGAGCATGAAGCTCACATTAGTCTTGTCACCATATTGTTCCTGAAAGCAATTTTTAAAGTCTTCCCAAGACCGAATGCTATTCACAGGGAGACCCCTATACTAGTCCCTTGTATCATCTACTAGAGACTGTACAAATAATTTCATGATGACATCTTCATCTACAATTTCATAATAATTGATCAAGTCACCAAAAGATTTTAAGTGCTCTTCTGCACTGATTGCATTATTCCCAAGAAATTTGTGAAGTCTATCCCTCAATTCGGTAGGAACATGGTTAGGGTACCCTGGGATTCCATCAAAAAGAGCTACCTATAAAGTTATAGATTAATAGGTCTTCTATGGAATTGGTTAGCAGCAAGGTTGTTTCCCATGTTCATTCTTACATTGGGGCTTTGAGTTAGAGAGATCTGGTTACCTTGGTTAGTAAAAGGGGCTTGATTGGCTGTGGCAATGCTAATAGGCAAGGTTGTTTGAATTTTTAACTGGAGGGAGTGAAGTTTGCTGAGGAACATGTTTATTTAGGTCTACTGAGGGAAACATGATAGGAGGAGCCTTCAGATAGCTAATCTTTCTCTTAACTTCTTGGTTGGTTGCTTCTAATTCAGCTTTCTCTAACTCCATTTGCAAATCTTCTTTCTCTTTCCTCATCATTTCCATCTCTCTTTCATGTGTTGATAGCATGTGAGAGATCTCCATGGTAGTCTTAGATCCAGACCCACCTTCCATGCATTTCTACTTTCCTTTATCAACATTATCTCTAATAGGTTGTGGGTCACTAAGGACTTGCCTATTTGGTTGCACTACCAACTTGTATGGAGGTTTGGTCTTGGGAACTAGGATTTCTCTAAGCACAGGACCTTCGTCCTCACTCTTGGCTTTTTCTTGGGTAAATAGCTCAAGGTCAGTAATTTGTCTTAAAATCCTGTCTCTCTCCATCAATTTTGCTTTCACCTCTCTCTCTTTATCTGCTTCCTTTTATGTTCTTATGGAAATTAAATGACGGACTCTTTTGTTCAGGACTTCAATTTATTAGGATACCTTATCATCCTCAAGGAAGATTTCTTCAGAGTCTGACATATTGACTTGGTCAATATCAATTAAACTGATGTTTCCATCAATTGTCCTAGGTACAAAATCTCTCTTAATGTTTGAACTACTTCTATCCTTCCCAAAAAAACTAGCATGGGAGATCCCCTGATTTGAAACTTGGACATCTTCAATATTCCTAAACAAACCAGAATGGAAACCTAAAATATCATGCTCAGATTCACGGGAAGAAGAATTTGAATTTGCATAGACATTTCTCTCAGATGACTTACCCATATTGATGCTCTTATATACCCAAGAAACATTAGATGGCTCATGTACAACTGATCTTTTTTGGCCTCTCTGTGATTGTTTAGGTAATCCCTCTTGCAATGTCTCATGACGATGCTTCTTCATGAAAGACTCGGTGTTCCTTCCTCTCTGCATTATGCTTGTTTTCTAAAAAGAATTTCACTTATTTAAAAGGACTGGTTATATTTGTTAGAGTCACCACCCACAAAGACTATGGGAAATAAGAAAACAAGCTTTAGACAAAAAACTTGCCAATTTTTTAAAACAAAAATCATGAAGATTTTCAAAGAGACAGATAACACAAATCAGAGATCAAGCAATTTTCCACAACATAGATATCCGAACAACTTCTGAACTAATTCAGGTGCCAATCTATGACATAGATACACACTATGACTCTCCCCAATAGAGTCGCCACTTTTGTTAGTCTCAAATTCTGATTCCCTCTTATCCCCTGTAAGAAAATGAATAACTTTGTCTGCAAATGAAGAGATCAAGGAAAAAAGAATCTTAGAGTAACATTTGACAAGGTTTCGAGAACCTTCTACACTTTGAACTTATCCAAAGTTCAGGCGGGTATACCTTTTGTAATAATTTCACACTTTTAAACGAGATCCATAGTAAACCAGTGTCCAAAAACCAGTGGATTTTATTGCCTCAACATAAACTAAAATAATAAAGGAAAACTTATGCTCATTTTTAGTATTGATCCTCAAGAGATGTAGAAAGAAAACTACAACTGATACCAATGCCTTATCCAGGCTACAAAGTCATCTAAGCTAAGCAATTATTTCACAATTAAACATCCCCATACATCTCATCACTTCAAATTCTATTAACCCCATACATACCTGACATATATAAGAGTTCTTTCTTGTTAAACTAAATAGTGTTTATCAAATTCAAAGCTTCAAACAAAGTAACCTACTGACAGAGATATTTCATGCATGTTCAATTCCTCTCGTGAAGAGAAAAGCTAAGAAACATATCCATAAAGATTGCATTACAATCCATTTTCAATTGAATAACCCTAGATTACTCAAATGAAACTAGTAAATTACTGAAAGCACACCAAAAGACAACACAAGTTTAGGCTTGAAAGTTTTCTAATCTGTATATTGATATTCATTTTAAAAAATCTTACATAACTCAAAGTATTTTCTGTAATAACTAGAAAAAACAAGATATTTTTCTGCAGAGTTTCTTTACAAAATTCTTCTGACCCATTTTACACTAGTCCTGGTATCCATTTATAACATTATGGATGCATACAAGCTTCGGACATTCCTAAAAACGTTTGTTACAAAGCGTGATACTCTCCAAGAAATAGTTACAAGTCTTTTTCAATATCAACAGCCTCTTCTGTTTGTTGTTCTGTTGCAACCTCTTCTACCTGCTCTGGAGCATCTTCCTTTTGTCCAAAATATTTTCTCTTCCACTCCTAGAACATGTCATCACTTAACCAAGCATAGCTAACAATCTTTTGTTTCATTCCTTCTAGCCTTTTCCAAATGACCCTTAATTGCCCAATTTATGTTTCTATGAAACCATAGTGTGATTTCACCTTTTCAATTTCTTCAATTGTTTGGACAAATAAGGATGTGTCATCGGTGTTAATAATTTCATTAACCCTTAGGGACAATTTGTGGTTTGGCTCTTCTAGCTAGGTATTCTCCTCTTTCAACTGAATTGGACCAACAAAACCTCTTGGAAACAATTCAAATTTATGATCTGAATATTCTTTTCTATATAGTTGGGCTTTTCTTTTTACACCTGCCCTTTCCTTTGAGAGTATATTCATCTCTTTTATAAACTCACTAGTGGACCTAAGATTTTCATTCTCCTTTGCATCTTCATGGGATGAACACATGAGCTCTAACTCCTTACCTCTAGGCATCCACTTATTAAGGATTGGCTCCAAGGTGGCTTCATCCTCTCTGAATTTGATCAGAACATCTAGAATCCTCTTCATATTACTCTATATAGTGGTGGACATGATAGAATAAACAAACTTCAAGATTGTGGCTTTTACCTTTTCTTCATACTTGTTTGCAAACAAGGCTTGAGCTTGTTTCATCTTTTCCAACTCATGTTGGGCATTTTCAGCTGACTGGAAACCAAAAGGCATAGGAGAAGGGGGATATTCTATAATGGGACTAGAAGGTGGAGGTCTTGTTGGAGAGGAAGCTATCATGAGTGTAGAGGATTCACTTGGATGGTGCTGACCTACCAAATGACTCTGAAGTCTAGTAATAATGTTGTCTCTATTGGCTATTCCTTCTTTGGCCTTATTGTAAGCCTTTAAAATGGTCTCCAATTTCAACTAGAGATTTGCCTTTTCTTTTGCCTCTTTTTCTGCTACTACCACACTGAACTTTGCAATCTCCAAGACTTTTCTTTGCAGCTTCCACTACCTCTATATCTTGGACTCTCTTTACAGTCATGCCTCCTAGGAGAGTAGAATCTGATACACTTTTCCTCTTTTTACTCTCATCCTTCTTCAGTGACCACATGACTAAGGCAACATTATCTTTACTGAAGGTCACTCCTTCCATAGGTTTTCTTTCCTTCCTCACTACTTCAAGAAATAGAACATCAGCTATATCCCATTCAGGGAGGATTAAAACACCAGCTTTAGACACCATCTCTCTTCCCTTCTCAGGAGTAATAGTCTTAAACTCTTTAGTCATTTCTTTCTTTATTTCTTCTTCTACCTAAGCTACATCTCTAAGAGGTTGTTCATTCTTCCTTCTCTCACATATGACTTTCAATTGTTCCATATTTTGCTTCCACACAAATTGCACGAAAGCCCCTGTTGTAACAAAATTACTATCAGCCAGGAACTCCTCATTGGCTTGCTTAACAGTAAGGTCTAATTCTTTGCCCTTTAGCTCACCATCAGTCAAGTTCATTATAGCACTAGGTGGCTCTTCTGGCATCCTCTCATGGGTCTCCTCAGAGGTATAGGCAAACCCACCAAGACTCCCTAACCATAATAATTGTTCAGCCACCACTTGCTCATCTCCTATGTGGATAGGAGAATGAGAAGGAGAATACTGGGGCTCATCAGTTTCAACTTCCTTTCCCACTCTTTGTCTTTTAGGGGAATCTTGGATGTTAATGACATCCTCAATTGCTCTTTTCCCTCTTGAAGTGGAAGGCTCACCTGTCACTAGCATCATCACATTGTACTTTGATCTCTTATGTAGGACATAATCCCTAGGTGGGATAGCCTTAGCAAAAGCAGGCTTAGCTAGGACCAATTTAACCTTGTGAGGATCATTTTGCATTATAGCCTCCCTTTTTTCTTTCAAGGTTTACATGACGTCTTCAAAATAAAGAATCAAGAATTTGATTTTATCCTTAAAGGGATTGAAACTAGAGAGAGGGTCATAACTGCTATCAAATTGATGAATGAAATCAAGAGCCCTCTTATATGCAACCCACTTCTCTTTTCTCAGTTCTTGTTCATCCAAATTGAATTCATTTCTAATTAAATCTTCAGGGAACTAAAATTTGTGAGGCCTACCTTTACACACTGCCCTCTTTCTAAAAATGTCATTGAAAACATCCTCAGGGTCTGCACATCTTGAAATTGCAGTTGACAACCTATATGGCTTAAAGAATTCTTCAAAATATTTCCAGCCACCTTTAGTGATTACAAAATGATGGGCAATAGTAATGGTTGGGAAAATGGTCCCTTTACCCCTATTTGTCAACTCTACCTCTTGTACTACTCCAATTTTTCTTAATACTTCTGCAATTCTTATCTTCAATGGGACCTGATAGGGTAGTAGATAGGGAGTACCTCTAAAACCATACACTCTGAAAATGGTAGAAATAGGGTACAAATACATGTCTCCCCAATTGTGAACAATTTTAATACCCTCAGCATACTCTTTAGGCCTGAGGAATTCCAAGAGAGCCTTAGGAATCCTAGGGTTCTCTATGCACAAAAGAAATCTAATCTTAGATGCAAAGCTTCTATTAAACTTCAGAAAACTAGCATCCTCTCTATCCCAGGATAAAACAGTGCTCCAAAGTTGCACAAGCATCTCTTCTTTATCTTTTACCTTAACCAAATCCATCTCCTTTGCAAAATTGTCAGTGCCTTTAAACAAAAATGTATTCATTAATAGGGAATACCATCCAAATGACCTATCCACCTTACCATTTTTTATCCCTACTAACCCTACATGAATTGCATCAGTAAGGTACGGGGAATAATCAAATGTTATTGCCAGGGAGGGGTTTAGAATTTGTGCAATCATCAACATGTAATGGGTTGGCATGTTTCTTTTAGCATCTTCTCCAAAGATCTGACACAGTGCCCAATAAATACCCTTAGCTCTTAGAGTAAATAAATTGAGGGAGAATGGTTCCATTGTACTGGGACCTACAACTGTTAACCTTCCTATCTTAACAAAGAATTCTTTCAATGGGCCACTCCTAAGACTATCCCTTTGTGCATTGTAAATCTGAGGTAATGACTCAAAGTCAATAGGATCTAACAAATTTGAGGTCTCACTGAGTTTAAGCACATTTCTAAATTCATCATCTTTTATTTCAATCAGGGTTGATCTCTTCACACTCCTGATACATCTGGCTATAGGGTCATAATTCTGTGGAATCAGAGTCAGCAAATCTACATCCATGAATACACCAGGGACCACAAGCTTCCCCACATCCAGTTCCCATATTCTATTCAAAGGGGCGAGGGAATGTCTCTGCCGAAAACCTAATTTGAATAGTCCTAAACCTGACATCCCTATTTCTAGGTCCCTTAACCAATTACCTTTATCATATAGGCTATCCCCAATTCTGAGATGAGGGTTCTTTGGTACTAATTCTTTGGCCTTGGCCCCGACATTGGTAGACATGTTAACTATTCTAGAAAATCATCACAAATATTCCTTTCTTGGTAATTCACTTTTCCTATCAACTCCCTTCTTGGTGCCATCTTGAATATGCAACTATACCAATTGAAACTTGCACAGACCTCTAGTGAAACAATTCACATAGCAATGACTAAAATCATACCAGAATTATCAAGAAAAGGCACAAAAACCTGTTATTCGCCTGAAGAAAAACTGCTCCACACCAATTGTTCTACAATAGACTTTGATGAATTGATGCTAACATTCAATTTTATGTGGACTCTAATACAGCAAGTTGGCATTGAATTTTAGAAATTAATCCCACATGCTTCGGCCATCACATCAGAATTGAATTCACAAATTGAATTCAAAAACGGACTCCAACGGATCATAAATTCTTTGAGTATTTCCTCTGTTTCATTATTTCCCTACTTTGCGGGCCTTAAACTCTCTGCACCTTTCTTTCATGAAGCCACACCGACTGTTAGATCAAGATCTACCCACCCGGTCTTTATCTTCAACAATGACCGTCAGTCTTTTTAACTAACAGCGCCTCACCTTGACAGCTAATGGTTTTCACTATTTCGCAGAGACTAAGCTGTAGGCATCTTCAGGCCATGAAACAACGATGATCTTTGGATCTAAAACAAGATGAACATATTTTAATAGGTTTTAAACCTTTCAAGTGGGCCCTTTAACTCAGAGATCACTTTCTCTACCTCATCACCGGTTAACAAATGCCACGCAGAAGTCTGCCATTTTCTCAGGAAGTTCCATTGGGTTCCATTCTGAATCTGCCACGTGCTTTGCTTCACTACTCTCCATATAACTACCGGTTGAAACAAGGTAGGCCCTCAACTACCCTTTAGAGCCACGTGTACTTGATAGGTCACTCTTTACTCCATGAAACACATTATCTGTCTTGCCACATCATGCCTTCATGTGATTGCCACCTGTCTTTCGCCATTTTGCAATGGCTAACCCGCGATCATCTTGACTTTGCGAATCTACGCGGGTCGTTAGATCTTAGGAACTTGCCTGTCGTTTATTCTTTCTATGACCACCTCGTCTAGGCCCACCACCTTTTCGCTACTTCATGAAAGGTAGAACACGTGCATCTTCTGGCCACGAATCAACACAAGCCATTGAACTTTTCTAAACCGATCATCCTTTAAACAAAGAAGTCGCTTGCCTCTGGGACCTGCCAGGTGTTTTTGCTATTTCGTAGAACTTAATTCATGTGTATCTCAAACTAGTGAATCAACGCGAGCCATTGGATTTAAAACAAGATGTTGTCCTTTTATTTGATGATCAATCCATCTAGTCGGGCCCGCTTAGGCTTTTTGCTACTTCGTGAACATTAACCTGCTAGCAACTTCGCTTAATGAAACAATGACTATCGCTAGATTGACAAAGAATTGCATAATACTTATGACGCCCAACAAACATTAGAACAAGGTAAAGTAAAGGTGCATAGGTTTTTAAAAAAATTAAGGGACCGCCTAGGTAAATAACTAATGGGAGGACACTTCTCATGATAGACCGACCCTTCACTAAGTGGAAAAAGTAACACGGAAATAGAATGATAAGGGTTTTTCTCAAACACTGGAAGGGTTAGAATTCAAACCTTAAACCCTCTTCTAACCCAAGAAAATTAGAGGCAACAAGGCCATACCAGACTCACTTTTTGCAAACTTCTAGCCAACTATGGAACAAGAATATCCATTTTTAAACAGTGATAACAGGATATATACAAGAAATTTTTAATGGAAATCGTTGATGAAATACCCAATGATTTGTATAGAAGACTAGAAGCTAGAAGGGTAGCCATTGTTGAGCTGGACAAGAAGATAAAAAATGAAAAATTACTTGCAGTGCATCTAGTAAACTCACCCAATGAGATAGACAAATTAATCAGTGAGGCCAACTGGATAGTATTTTCAACTGCTCATCGACATGTAGCACTGATGGTAGGAAGAGTGAATGAGATAATAGAATAAATTGCAGACCAATGGGACATATTCTTTGTTGAAAAAGAGAATCAAGAAGAGCTACTAAAACCTGAAACCATCAGGGTATACCAAAAGGACAAGGATAAGGGGAAAGGTAAGGTAGGTGGACCTCCAAGCCTAAAGATAACTAATAACTTACCCCCACCTCCTTCGGATACTCCTCTAGTAGAAACTACAGACAATCAACCGACTACAGTGAGTATGGAGACTCCTCAAGAGGATACAAATCTTGAGTCCAAAATTTTATACACTATGAATATAGACACACAAGAAGTAAATGTTGTGGTTGACAGAGAAACCATTGAGGATAAAAGGAAAGATGTGGCTACTGAACCATTGGCTGCAGATGTTGAGGTTGAGGTCAATGATACTATAAACATAAGAATAGAAAAACCTACTAAAATAGAGCAATTAGCAGAAGACACCACTGGTAAGACATTAGAAGAACCGGTAGATAAAACTAAAAAACAATCAGGAGAACTAGAAATGGATAGTGCAGAAGTACAAACTAAGAAATCGGAAGTGCATACAGAGACTAAATCTAAGAAATCGGCTATTGAGATCTCAGAGAAACCTTCTGAGACATAGATGGAGAAACCAGAACAAAAATAGGTTGAAACATGGGTTCAAACCAAGACAGTGCCACCGGCTAAAACTGAAAAGCCTAGACCTTTTATAATAGAAATACAAACACAAATTGGCCTACCAGAGATCAAAACAAGCAAGGTTATAACTACAACCGGCAGCATGGATATTGTGAAAATAGTTGGATAGACATCTGGCACTTCAATCGCAAAATTCTGGCCTACAAATGTGACAGAGGTCTTACTGGACTCAATAAAGAAAATCACAGAGTGTAATGCACAAGCCTATAAGGCTATCGATGACACAATTCCTATTCTCAAATTGGTAGCACCCAAGTGCATTGTGGATAATAAAGATTATTTAGGTCAACTAGACACATTGTCTAAATTCATCACCGACAACATTTTGACAGTTGATCAAATAAATGAAGACACATTAAAAGAGAGGATGATTAAGGAGAAAGAGAAATTCTTTGAGGAAATAGTGAAGAAGAATAAGGAACAAACAAAAACCTTATTACCAGCATTAGGAGAAACAATTTTGGATTTTAAGAAAATGTACAGGGATATTTGCAAAACCGACATCTTGACACAGGAAATAGATTCGGAGATCAGCAAAACACAGACTAATATTAACAATATTGCTAACAATCTAATAGGCACATTAGAGTCATTTTTGGAAATAGAAAATAAAATTGCAGATCTTGAAAAGAAAATTGAGAAGTTAGAAGAGGATAAAGAGAGAATAAAGGATAAGGCAAAGAGCTTAAAATGTAAACTTGGTCCTAAACTAGATTACCTCTTTTCTTTGAGAAAGGAAATTTTTGAGGCTCTGGTTCCTGGACTTAAGACATAGGAAGAGAAAATTCACATACTCACTAGTACAGTTCAGAGAACACAAGAGGCATTATAGGATAGAAAGAGATTCAGCGATAGTTTAAATTTGGTTTTGGCAGATATTTTCCAGATTGTAACCCACTGGTTACAAAAATCTAGGCAGGAACCACACTCCACTGACAATGAATGAAAACCTTTGTCATTGATGTCAAAGGGGGAGTAGTGCAATGAGAAAAATGATCAGAACAGGACATTGTTAGCTCAGGGGGAGCATACATTTTTGGGCACATAGTTTTGGTAAGACAATTTTGGTAGATTCTTTTTGGACATCATTTTGGACACTTTTTGATTTTTCTCATGAGTGTTGTCATCAATGCCAAAGGGGGAGATTGTTGGCAAATGCACACTCCAATGAGAAATTGTAGGTGATTGAAGGTATTGTCATTGATGGCAACCTTAAAATCATGTGATACCAAAAGACGTATACAAGCATCAACACTGACAGACTCTACACCAGCATATAGATCACTGACACCAAAAATAAAGATTACCGACACCCTGGCCGACAGGAATTTTGTATAAATGTATTTTGTAATTAATTATAAAATATTTTGTAAGCTGACATGGCTGATTGTAATATGACTCATATATGTATGAGATTTTTGTAGATCATTTAGAAGGTGTGTATAATGCAAAGTATGAAAAGAAGGTAGCAGACCTAATATGTGAATTATTGGATAAGGGTTTATGTATATTGTAGAGCTTAAACCGGTACTGAATTTGGCATAGAAGATGCTGATTTGAAGCAGTACAAGACATTGGATTTGCATAATCCAATTTTGTAAGTCAGCGTGACTTCTTCTGTAATTGAGCAGTGAACTCTAGGCACTTGGACTTCCTGCATGTGCATGCCCCTATTGTAAATAGTAATATTTCCTTATTGGCTAGTAAGTGAATATTATGGGTCACAAATACCATCGAGGTTTTTCCCGCACCAGGTTTCCTCATTAAAATATTGTATTATGCTATGTTTTTCATGTTGTGGTTGTTGTTCTTATTTGCTGCATTATTTGTGGTTTACTGGTACATAGTTTTAATATGCTTTTCATGTTATAAGTTAAGAAAATTATATTACCAGTTAGATACTGATTCACCCCCCCCCCCTCTCACTGTCTTTGGGAATCCTAACAGTTTTAGGATCAACATGTTCATTTGTTGACTGATTCTTTGTAGCAGCATACATGTTCTTCTCATTGGGCTTGCTAACTGTGAATGTTTGTTTGACTACACTCTCACTTGAAGCGATGAAGTGTATCTCCTTGCTTGATGAATCTTTATTGTTAGATCATTGTCCATTCTCAAATACACCACCACTAATGTCCTTGTTGTCCTTCAATGCTACCACCATTCTTAATCCTCATGTTGAGATCATCCTTATTCTTTTCCAATTCCTTTCTTAGGTTTATAAAATCTTCTTCCAATTTTTGACACTCCTTATCCTTCTTTTCTAAATCTGATTTTGTTACTTCATACATCCTCTTTGCTTCTACCAACTAAATTCTCAAATCCAAAATTATTTTCTTTGACTCCTCAAGAGTTTTGTTTAGTTGTTCTTGTTCTTCAATGGTAGCATTCTTGTACTTTTTATATTCGTTTCTCACTTTTCTAAGTTCTTCCAGTGCACTCACAAGTTCAAATTTAAGATCTACTTCAACTTCAATTTCCTCTTCTTCATAATAAAAAAAATGTTCATCAGATAATTCTCCTTGAGCCATAAAGAGATTGAGTTCTCTTTCACCTTCACTACAACCATCTTCAGAGACACATTCTTCACTAGAGGCATCATCTTCAAATGTGTAAAGACTTCTTACTCCTAAAACTTCTTCTCCTTGTCTTATAATAATTCTTCATCTTTTCCTTGTGAAAAGCTTTCATGTTTTTTTTTCATCTTCATCCTTTTCTCCATAACGGAATTTAGATGCAGAGTGTCTAATCTTGCCATAGTTTAAACATTTGAAAGGCAGCTTACCTTTGTACTTTCCTGAACCTCTTTTGAGCTTCCTTACAAATTTTTCTACAGCAACATCATAATCATTTTCATCCTCATTTTGTTAGGAACCAGGAAGGACAACTGAGAGGGGGGGAGGGGGGATGAATCAATTGTCAATAAATTGCAACCCAAAACAAATTATTCCAACTTAAAACTCAATGTCGATAAAACAGATAAATAGTTATATTAATACTGGTACAACTTAATGCATGAAATAGAAAGGAAAACAACATCCACAATACATGACACAAATATTTTGACATGGAAACTATAAGGGGAAAATGTTGGCATATGTGAACCGGTATGAATACATGTTGTCATTGATGCCAATATGCTGAAGAGTGAACCGGTATATGGAAGTAAGCAACTGGCAAAGAGAACCGGTATGATACTAAGAGCTAGTATATGAGAGAACTGGTATAACATTATGAACTGGTATATGTGAAAAGGTGAACCGACATGTTGGTATGAGAACCGGTATATGGAAGTTTTACATGACTACCGATTGGTAGTCTCAACCTCAGGGTTTCCGGTTGAAGTGTTCCAAGCCTATGTGACTCAACCGATGACATTGTGTGATGAGTTAGCATTGTAATGAAAATCAAATCATGTTGCCACATCAGCCTGAGTGCGTGAAGGATCTTGCATGAAGGAGATCAATCCTATCTACCTCGAGAATGTGCAAAGTCTCTGTAAATAGTGGAGAATGCATGATGGGTTACAAGCCACCATGAAAGTGATGAAGAATGAACGATGGAGAATGTTTTGAGATATGTTCAAGACTTTTGTATTCAATGTAATGTGTTCAATGGTCAGGATTGAACCGTTTGAATTACTTAACCTAAATATTTTAGGGTTTAGGGTTTATGCTACCAACCTATCTATTCCCTATAAGGTCGATGTTGTGTTTATTTCTAAGGTTGTTGGCAAATGGTGTGTGTATCTAAGTATAGAGATACGTGATTCTTGCCAGACCAAATGAGAAAAGAGGATTGATTCCTGCATTGTGTGTGTATAGAAGGAAGGAACTTAAGCATATCTGCATTAGGCATTGAGTGCTATTATCAGATCATTGTAATACCTGTTGATCTTTAACCACTTCAACAGTTGGAAAATCCCTTAACCGGGTAACTTGAATCAGCTTGTTGTAAATCCTTTAACAGGGTGAGTCAAACTAATTGAGTTCTTGAAATCCTCTAACAAGGTAACCTCTAATAGGGTTTAACCCTTAACCAGGTATTTAGCCATCCCTTAACTAGGTGATCCCTAACAGGATCGGTTCCTAGCAGAACTTGTTGTAATAGTCTCTAACTAGACTAGACTCCTAATAGAGCAAACTTCTAAAGAGTTCATCATTGAGTTATTAGAAAAACCATGATGGGATTCGTTACCCACAATCAAATGATACTATTGTAGATAGTAAGTGAATATAATAATGGGGTATGCACATGCAGAAAGGCCAACCACCTAGAGCTCATTGCTCAATCACAAAACAAAAGTCACATTGACCACACAGTTGGATGGTTAAATCCAATAATAAATGTACTTGTTCAATATAGAATCTTCAATGTTGGATTCAGGATCGGTTTAAGCTCTGAGGATGAGGACCAAACACCTCCATAACCTTTAACAACCTTCCTTCAACCTTTATATGATATATGCATGATTCGCACAAGGATCTTCTTATTTTCACTCTTCTTAATGATCTCAACATGTATGCATACATCTCGCAAATAAGATCTTAGAATTTTTTATACAAAACCTAAGACCTCATCATTAGGTCAGCTCCTAAAAGATATTTAAATCAATTACAAAATAAGTCTTGGTGTAATACAATATGTCAGCCTCAATACATTTACACATTATCCAATCAATAAATCATTCATGAATCATGTTGTGTTGATCTAGAACATGATATCATATGCCCATTCATAACCTAAACCTATCTACCAGTTAAGGAAAATATGTGAACCCGATCAGGCCAATATGCAAAACACCAAATGCAAACATCCAATCCATGTCTTTGACATAACCAAATGTTCTCTAGATGATGACAAGTCATCACCAACTTCCCGAGCTACTGATGAAACACATACCAATAATTGTTCATAATCCAATATCCATACCGAGACCACAATGTGTTGGTTCATCAACAAACCAATGTAACCAGAGTGCCAAATCAATAATGTAGACCTCTAGAAAGATAAGTGTCGACATCAATGACAAAACAAATGCAACACATGATGTAGTCATCCATAATACCAACAATATCCCCCTTTGGCATTGATGGCAACACTAGATGGAAAAGCATCTAAGTGCCAAAACACAATGCCAACAATCTCCCTTAAATAGATCAACACAAAGTTCTATACCAAAAACCGAAATAGTATAACCAAAACCAAAATACATCTTCAAAGTACAATGTTTTTCCATAGACATCTCTCCCCCTTTGACATCAAATGCCAAAGAAAATCAAAACATAACATATAGCTAACTATTGCCCCTGAGTAGTAGCTCTCCTTCATGAAGCCGAAAAAAGATTTTTTTGTTAGTCCCTGCCGGTTTGATGCTAATCTCCATCATTTAAGTCTTTGCCGGTGGAGTGATTACCCCAAGATTCTCTCTAAGATATTCAAATATTTCCTTAGGAAAAGGCTTTGTAAAACTATCTGCAATTTTCTCTTTAGTGTTCACATAAACCAATCTCGCTTCATTTGCTTCAGCATTTTCTTTCAGAAAATTATACTTAATAGAAACATGCTTTGTTTTAGAGTGAAATATCGGATTATTTGATATATCTATTGTTGTTGAGTTATCATAGTAAATAATTACTAGTTCTTTGCATTTTACCATGATATCCTTCAACATTTGCTTGATCCATAATACCTGAGTGCAATTAGTTGCTACTGCAGCATATTCTACTTTTGTTGTAGATAATGATGTGCAAGTCTTCTACTTGTTGATCCATGAAATTAATCATCTATCAAGAAAGAATGCACCACCAGTGTTACTCTTTTCGTCATCCACATCTCCTACCCAATTTGCATATGTATATGCACATAACTCAAAATTGTCATCCTTAGGATACCATAAACCAAGATTTGTTGTGCCTTACAGGTATCAGAAAATCCTTTTTGCTGCAGTTTCATGATTTTCTTTAGGATTTCTTTAGAATCTTGAAATAATACACACTACATTCATTATATCAGGTCTGGTTTGTGTCAAATACAGTTACCCTCCAATCATAGATTTTTACCTTGTCAGATTTATAGGAGTTGAATCATCCTTAGATGTCAATTTATTAGGTGTAGTCATAGGAGTGCTTACCGGTTTGGAGTTTTCCATTCCAAATTTCTGCAAAAGTTCCTTCAAGTATTTTGTTTGACAAATAAAAACACCTTTACCTATTTGAGAAATCTACAAACCTAGAAATTTTTTTATCTCTCCAATCATAGACATTTCAAATTCTTCCTGCATCTTGTTAGCAAAATCTTTACATAGCTCTTCTTCACCTCCAAAAATGATATCATCCAAAAATACTTCAATAACCAAAATGTCATCATTGGTAATTTTGTAATACAAATTACTGTGAGCATTACCTTTTGTGTATCCAAGCTTTAAAAGATATTTATCTAGTGTAGCATACCAAGCTCTGGGAGCTTGTCTCAATCCATATAAAGCTTTTCTTAATCTACAAACCATATCCTTATTATATATTAATGAAAATCCATCAGGATGCTTAATGTAATTTTTTTCTTCAAGATCTTCATTCAAATATGCACATTTTACATCCATCTGATAAACCTTATAGTTCTTGTGAGTTGCAAATGCAAGAAATAGTCTTACTGCTTCAATTCTGGCTACTGGTGCAAAGGTTTCATTATAATCAATTCCTTCTTTCTGAGAATAACCTTTACACACTAATATTATTTTGTTTCTGATTACTTCACCATCTTCAATAAGTTTATTTCTAAATACCCATTTAGTTCCAATTACTTCACCATCTTCACTAAGTTTATTACTAATGTGCAAGTATTATTCTTTTCAATCTATTGTAATTATTCTTCCATTTCTTTTATCTAATGTTTATCTTGACATCCTTCAACAACTGATTCTGGTTAAACTTGAGAAATTAAGCATACCTCTTCATTTGCCAATCTTCCTCTAGTCATAACACCTTGATTTTTATTTCTGATTATCTAATTTTCAGAATGATTCAATCTTACATACTTGGGTTTATTCTGATTTTCATTCACGGGCTGATGTTCTTCAGTTACAGTTGAGTTCTCTAATGATTTCGGTGTGACTGGTTCTTCATTATGTTCTATTGCAATCTGTATCAGTTCATTTATAATCTGTTAGCATTATGTGAACTGGTATGAGGATATGATGACATTGTATGTTGTCATTGATGTCAATATGGTGAAGAAGAGAGAACCAGTATAACATTGTGAACCGGTATATGTGCCAAAGTGAAGCGATGTGCTTTTTCAAGGTGAACCGGCATGTTCATATGGGAGCCAGTACATGGAAGCTTTTTATGACTATTGGTTGGTAGTCTCAACTTCATGGTTTCTGATTGAAGTGCTTCAAGCCTGTGTGACTCAACCGGTGACATTGTGTGATGAGTTTGCATTGTAATGAAGAACAGATTGTGTTGCCACATTAGCCTTGTGCACGTGAAGGATCTTGCATGAAGGAGATTGTTCCTATCTACCTTGAGAATGTGCGAAGTCTATAAATGGTGAAAACATGTGATGGGTTATCAGCTGCCATGAAAGCAGTGGAAAATGAATGATGGAGAACATCATGAGATCGGTTCAAGACATTGAATTTAATGCAATGTTCTCAATGGTCAAGATTGAACCGTTTGAATTGCTTAACCTAACAGGTTTAGGGTTTAGGGTTTATGCTACTGCCCTATCTATTTCCTATAAGATCGATGTTGTGTTTCTTTCTGAGGTTGTTGGTAAAAGTTGTGTGTGTGTATCCAAGTGAAGAGATATGTGATTCTTGCCAGACCAGAGGAGAGAAGTGATACCTATAGAGTGTAAGTGCAGAAGGTGAAGAGGAGCTAAAGCGGATCTGCATTGGCATTGAGTACTATTACTAGATCATTGAAATACCTGTTGATCTCTAACCACTTCAATAGTTGGGAAATCCCTTAATAGGGTAGCTTTAACTGGCTTACTATAAATCCTTTGACAAGGTGACTCAAAACCATTGAGTTCTTGAAATCCTCTAACAAGGTAACCTTTAACAGGGTTTAACCCTTAACTGGGTATTCTAGATATCCCTTAACCGGGTGATTCCTAATAGGATCGGTTCCTAACAGAACCTATTGTATTAGTCTTTAATCGGACAAGGTTTCTAACAGAGCAGACTTCTAAAGAGTTCAAAAACATCTTGTGGGTATTCATCCCCATCGTGGTTTTTCCCAGTTGGGTTTCCACGTGAAAAATATGTGTGTCATTTGTGGTGTTATTCATGTGATGGTTTAAGTGATTTGTGTCTGAAGGTAAATCATGTTGATCTAGCTGTTTATATATTTTTGATGATAGATTACTTGTTTGTGCACTAGGGTGAAATGGAAATGAAGTATTCGATTGTATGAAAAGATAAGTGTCAACCAGTTTACACTTGTCTCAGTTATTCTGGGTTTTGCTAGTTGTACTCTGTTTAAGACCGGTGTTACTGTTTGTCTGCCAAAGCACAGTGTGTGTTGACAAACCGGTTTTAGGAATGTGTTTTTGTCTATACTGATTCACCCCCTCTCAGTACTGGTTTGGTACTATCTGTTCATCATTGAGTTATCAATTGGTATCAGAGCATCCTCCAGGTCCTCTATGTTATAAGCTTAACTTCTTGAGGAAAAGATCCCAGTCTAATGATGAAGAGGGAAGGTCCAAAGTTCAACAGAGATAATTTCAATATATGGAAAGACACAATGAAGATATACATCAGAAGCATGGGTGCTCAACACTGGAGCTATGTTGAGAATGCTTATGTTGTCCCTACTGGTACTCTCACCGATGACCAAAAGAGAGAGATGCAGGAGAATGGGAAAGTCATGGAAGCCCTAATTAGTAGTTTATCTGACATTGAGTTTATTGATGTCCAAGATAAAGTAAATCCTAAAGAAGTATGGGATACTCTTGAAAATATCTATGGTGATGATGAGCATGTAAGACAAGCTAAGGAAGAAAGCCGTAGAGGGAAGTTTGAAGACATGTGGATGGTTGAAGGTGAGACCATTCGATAGTATGGAATAAGAACAAAACTGTTGTTGGAGATATCAAGAGTGCAGGTGGTAAAATGGAAGATTCCACTATGGTAAGCAAAGTTCTAAGATGCTTATTACCGGTCTGTGCAATAAGGGTTGCTACTATTCAGGAGTTGAGATCAATAGACAAGACCAAGGTATCCCTAGACTCCATCATTGCAAAGTTGACAGCCTATGAGCTAAATAGTTTTGATGGCAGTGTTCAAAAGACTGAATCAACTTTTAAAGCTTCTATTGTACCATCCAGAAAAGGAAAAGAAGCAAGCACCAGTGGTGAACCAAGATAGAGCAAAGAAATGGATGATGAGGAGATTTTGATGGAATTTGAAGCTCTTCTTGCCAGGAAACTTCCTAAAGGAACCGGTAAATATAGAGGTAAGCTCCCTTTGAAATTCTTTTCTTGTAACCAGATAGAACATATTGCTATAAACTGTCCTAATGGTGACAACAAGGACAAACCAGAAAGGTTCAAGAAATTCAAAGGAGGAAACCGAAGAAACTGTTTTGTGGCAGTTGATGAAGGTGTCATAGATGAGGAATTAGAAGATGAAGAAAATGAAGATATTGTGTTTGTTGTTGTCAAGGAAGATGTGTCAGACAAGAAGGCTCTTGTCTCTTGCTTTGATAATTCCAATGAGTGGATTATTGATAGTGGTTATTCTCACCATATGACTGGTGACCGGAGCAAGTTTCTATCCTTGGAAGAGTATGATCGTGGTATGGTTCACTTTGGTAATGATGCACCATGTATGGTAAAAGGTAGAGGGTCCATCTCTCTGAATGGAAAAAGTAGTGCTGAGAATGTGTATTGGGTTGATGGTCTCAGACACAACCTTTTGAGTGTTTCCCAACTGAATGATAGTGGGCTCACTCTGGAATTCAAGAATGGAGTGTGCAGAACCAAAGGAAAGAATGGTGAATTGGTGGCCACCGGCATGCAGACCAAAGGTAACCTGTTTCAGCTGAATGCAAATATCTGTACATGTCTTATGGCCAAGTTTGATGACAGTTGGATATGGCATAGGAGACTTTGCCATGTAAACTTTGATAACATTATGAAGGCCAGTAAGATCAAGGCAGTTAGAGGGTTGCCAGTGCTGAGAAAACCAGAAAATACCTTGTGTAGAGAGTGTCAACTGGGGAAAATGTCTTCCTCAACCTTTAAAGGTAAACCTTTCACTGCTGACAATTTACTTGATCTTGTGCATACTGATTTGTGTCGTCATATGAAAACTAGGAGTGTGCAGGGTGATAGGTACTTCATGATTCTCACTGATGATTGCTCAAGAATGATGTGGGTCACATTCTTGAAAGATAAGTCTGAAGATTTTGGAAAATTCAAAGCTTTCAGAGCATTAGTGCAGAAGGAAAGCGGAAAAAGGATCAAGTGCCTTAGAACTAATCAAGGAGGGGAATTCACTTCTAGTGAATTCAACAAGTATTGTGAAGAACATGGCATCAAGAGGTAGTTGTCTGCCCCTTGGACTCCACAATAGAATGGCCTAGTAGAGAGGAATAACCGGACTATGGTTGAAGCAGCAAGAATAATGTTGATTCAAGGAAAGGTTGCTCACACCTTTTGGAGAGGAGCAGTGAGCATTGTAGTCTACATAGTGAACCGAGTACTCATCAAGAAAGGTAAGGATAAAATTCCTTATGAGTATTAGACTGGTAAGACACCTGTGGTTAGCTACTTTAGAGTGTTTGGTAGCAAATGTTACATCAAGAGGAGAAAACACCAGAGAAAATTTGATGTGAAATGTGATGAGGGAATATTCCTAGGGTATTCCACCAAGAGAAAATCTCTCAAGTGTTTCAACAATGTGAGAGCTGATGAAACCTCTGAGAAAACTAAGGAAACCGACAGTGAGCAAGTGGTAAATGAACTGGTTGTAACCTTTTGGGAACCGGTTGCTAGTCAACCAAGTACCAGTAACAGTGTTCCTACACTGGTAGATGTAGATGCTAATACTGATGGAGATGAGGATGAAGAAGAAAAGCAAGAGGAATTTGTTAAGACCATTCCTTGGTATGTCAAGCTGAATCATGATCCTAAGCAGATCATAGGAGATAAGGATGCAGGAATCCTTACAAGAAGAAAGGTCAGAGCAAACTCATGTATGTTCTCTGAATTTGAGCCTAAATCATTCCAAGAGGCACATAAAGATGAAGACTAGATCAAGGTAATGGAAGAGGAACTTGACCAGATAGAGAGAAATGGTACATGGTCTTTGGTACCCAGACCGGAGCATAAAAATGTCATCAATACCAAATGGGTTTTTTAGAAATAAGCTAAATGAGGATCGCACAGTGATTAGAAACAAAGCTAGACTGGTGTGTAAAGGATATGCCCAAGAAGAAGGAGAAGACTATGGAGAACCTTTGCTCCTATAGCCAGATTAGAAGGAGTTCATATGCTTCTTGCATATGCAGCTTTTAAAGGATTCAAAATATATCAAATGGATGTAAAATCCACATTCCTAAATGATGTACTTGAAGAGGAGGTGTATATAGAGTAACCAGATGGTTTTGCCCTATCTGAAGACAATGACATGGTGTGTAGGCTACATAAAGCCTTATATGGTCTAAAGCAAGCACCTAGAGCATGGTATGAACACCTACACTCCCATCTTGTGAAGATTGGATTTGGGAGAACAAGTGAAGATAGCAATATCTACTTGAAATCTAAAGGAGATCAGATCCTGATCTGTGAGGTATTTGTTGATGACATTATCTTTGGTGGAGATGACAAGATGAGTCATGAGTTTGTAGATGAGATGAAGAAAGAGTTTGAGATGTCACTCATAGGGGAGATTAAGTTCTTCATTGGACTGTAGATTAAGCAAATAAAAGATAGAATCTTTATCACTCAGTCCAAGTATGTCAAAGAGGTGTTGAAGACCTTTGGCATGGAAGAGAGAAAACCAGTTGGTACACTAATGGTAACTGGTTGTAAACTATCCAAAGAGGATGACTCAGCATTGGTTAATGAGAAGGAATACCGATCAATGATTGGTAAGTTGCATTATGTAGTGCATAGTAGACCAGATATTGCACATGCAGTTGGCATTACTGCAAGGTTCCAGAAAAGTCCAAGAGAATCCCACTTGGTTGCAGTCAAGAAGATTCTTAGGTATCTGAAGGGAACTATTGATTATGGATTGTGGTATCCATATAGCAAGGATTTCAACTTGAAAGTATTCATAGATGCTGATTGGGCAGGTAATGTGGATGATCGGAAGAGCACAATCAGTGGTGCATTCTTTCTCGGTGGTAGACTGGTCTCATGGATGAGTGAGAAGCAGAATTGTATCTCTTAGTCTACAGTGGAAGCAGAGTATGTTGCAGCTTTCATGAACTGCACTCAGATAATTTGGATGAAGCATGTATTAAATGGCTTCAAAGTTCCTGTATTTGAACCAGTAAGTATATTTTGTGACAATACTAGTGCAATTAACATATCCAAGAATCCAGTTTTACATTCTAGAACCAAGCACTTTGAGCTTAAGTATCATTTCTTGAGGGAAAAGGTTCAGAACAAAGGGATTGCACTAGAACATGTTTCCAGTAAGGAGCAGTTAGCAAACATATTCACCAAGCCTCTCCCAAAGGCTACATTTATGTAATTAAGAGGTGAATTAGGGGTGCTACCCCTTCAAGTGGTGAACTAAAGGTATATGCTCCACATCAGTCAGATATTGCATAGTAAAAAAATTTTCAGGATTGATTTGTTGAAGGATGCAACTCCTCAGGGGGAGCAGCATAATGGAACAGGGAAGCTTGTGCCTCTAGTTTGGCATTGTTGTCAAAGGGGGAGAAGAAGTGAAATGGAGAAGATATCTATAGAAATTAGGGGAGAAGATATGAAGCGGAGAGATATCTTTGTATATTGCCATCAATGCCAAAGGGGCAGATTGTTGGCATTATGTGAACCGGTATGAGGACATGATGACATTGTATGTTGTCATTGATGTCAATATGCTAAAGAAGAGAGAACCGGTATAACATTGTGAACCAGTATATGTGCCCAAGTGAAATGGTGTGTTTGTTCAAGGTGAACTGGCATGTTGATATGGGAATTGGTACATGGAAGTTGTGTATGACTACTGGTTGGTAGTCTCAACTTCAGGGTTTCCAGTTGAAGTGCTTCAAGCCTATGTGACTCAACTGGTGACTTTGTGTGATGAGTTAGCATTGTAACAAAGAATAGATCATGTTGCCACATCAGCCTTGTACACGTGCAGGATCTTGCATGAAGGAGATTGTTCCTATCTATCTCAGGAATGTGCGAAGTCTATAAACAATGAAAACACGTGATGGGTTATCAGCCGCCATGAAAGAAGTGGAAAACAAATGATGGAGAACGTCTTGAGATCGGTTCAAGACTATTGCATTTAATGCAATATGCTCAATGGTCAATATTGAACTGTTTGAATTGCTTAACCTAATAGGTTTAATGTTTAAGGTTTATGCTACCAACCTATCTGTTTCCTATAAGGTCAATGCTGTGTTTCTTTCTGAGGTTGTTGGCAAAAGTTGTGTGTGTGTATCCAGGTGAAGAGATACATGATTCTTGCCAGACCAGAGGAGAGAAGAGATACCTGCAAAGTGTAAGTATAGAAGGTGAAGAGGAGCTAAAGTGGATCTGCATTGGCATTGAGTGTTGTTACCAGATCATTGTAATACCTCTTGATCTCTAACCACTTCAACAGTTGGGAAATCCCTTAACAGGGTAGCTTTAACTGGCTTACTATAAATCCTTTGACAAGGTGACTCAAAACCATTGAGTTCTTGAAATCCTCTAACAAGGTAACCTTTAAAAGGGTTTAACCCTTAACCGCGTATTCTAGCCATCCCTTAACTGGGTGATCCCTAATAGGATCGGTTCCTAACAGAACCTATTGTATCAATCTTTAACTAGACAAGGCTCCTAACAGAGCGGACTTCTAAAGAGTTCAAAAATAGCTTGTGGGTATTCATCCCCACTGTGGTTTTTCCCAGTTGGGTTTCCATGTGAAAAATCTATGTGTCATGTGTGGTGTTATTCATGTGATGGTTTAAGTGATTTGTGTCTGAAGGTAAATCATGTTGATCTAGCAGTTTATATATATTTGATGATAGATTACCTATTCATTGTAGTGCCCTACCCTAGTCAGCCTTGTACCACCGATTTGACTTTGGTTGACTTTTCCTATGTGGCATTCTTGAATGGTTGAATTACCGTTATGTAATGTTGTAGATTAGATAATATGAATATTGTGCATACCTATTATTGTGCTTTCACATCGATTCTTGTTTAAGTTTAATTGTTTCCCTAATTCTTGTTATAAATCTCAAGCTAATGCCTTCATTGAATATGTATATATATGTATGCTTGCGTGACTCATGGTTGCAGGAGATTGCATGTACAATACCGCCTAGGTGCTAGGTTTGTCTCCATCGGGGTTCACAGGATTGAATATACATTTTTCATCCTTAGGATTTGGATTAGGTGGTCGTAAAACCCTTGTCTTGCCTTAGCCATGATCAAGCGAGCGTCGTGTGTGGTCTGTCGGTTTCTTTTTCGTATGGGTTTGCATGTCGTGTGATTGGTTGGCTTTCTTGGTTTGCATGTCTTGCGTGTGGTAAAATGGAGTACTTTATCCTAAGTATTTAATCTAATTTAATGTGTTCATTTACGCATTAGTAATTGAGAAATAAAAATAAATAGGTTTCTTTTAGGTGATTAATCATTAATTAAAAAGCATTGCAATATTTATGTTTGTAGCAAGTTTAAGTATTTAATTTAATTTAATGTGTTCATTTACGCATTAGAAATTGATGAATTAAAATAAATAAGTTTCTTTTATGTGAATAATCATTAATTAAAAAAAAAGATCGCTTTATTTATGTTTTTCGTGAGTTTAATTTAATGGTTAATTTTAAATAACGAATTTAATTAGTTTATGCATTTTGAAAAGGAAAGATTTAAAGTTATTTGAAATAGAAATAAGTTCATCTCTTTTGCATTTTGGAAAAGAAAGATTAATTTTACTTATTTAAGAAAATCAATTTTGATTAGAAAAGTAAGTTTTATTCATATATATTTTGATTTAGTGTGAAAGAGTGATTTTGGGAATTAATTTATTTCAAATATTTTATCCCCATCAATATTGTGAAAAATAAATGTTAGCTTAGTTAATAATTAAATGAGAGAGAAGATTTTTAATTTTTACTTAGAAAAGCAAGTTAGATTATTTGAATAATTGAAAAGGATGATTATTTTCATTTTTTATTTAAAAAGTGCTTAAATTCAAAATTAGAAAATTAGATCAAAATTTCATTCTTTTAACCTAGGTTGAAAAATATTTTGGGGGTTGTTGAATTTTTGGGGGAAAAAAAATATTTTAGATGGAGAAATTGGGGATTTTGGAGGAAAATGGGGATTTTCTTGAATGGTAGGTTGGGCTTGTCTTCAAAATCTTGCCAGGAATGCGAAATGAGGTAGGATTCGAATGCATCTCTTAAGTTTTTGTGGTATTGAGTTTGTCTCTTTCAAAAAAAAGAATGGTTTTTCTTGATGATTTCTTCCTTTAAACTTCCATGAATGTTGTTAAAATATAGGTTTCAGTTTTGAAAATATTGGTTGTTCTTGGGTCAAGATTTCCTAAATGGTTTTGTGTTTCAGCAAATCTTGCATATTTGAAGGCCATTGAGTATTTGGAAAATCATAAACTTGCTGAGAAACAAATTCCCCATAATGTTGTTCTGAAAAATTTGGAAAATATATGGGACTATGATAAAAAGGAAATGTGGGTTTATGTTTTTTTGGCGTTTTGTTTATTTCTATTCAAAAAATTTTATTTTAAATCGAAATTGTAAACAAACAAAAAAATAAAAAAACATAAAAAAAAAGGGGGGAAAAGAAAATATTTTGGGAGTTTTGGGGGGGAGCCGAAGCTGAACCCATGCCCCTCCCCTTTCTGCCTCTTGTAGTCCACCCTGTGGAAGCAAAGGGGCTGCATCCACATGAGTGGCCGCAACTACCTCACTCCATAGTGTGGAGGCTGAAAGGTCTGCGACCCCCACGACGACTGCAGAGACCCCGGCTCCACTGTGTGTGGAGGCCGAGGGTCTACGTCCATCGTGGTGGCCGCAGGCCCGATGGCTAGAGCACAACCGCCCCCACTCCCGTGATAGGAGGTGGGCCCGCAGCTGCCCAAGGGTTTGCCGCCCTCCACGTATTTTAAAATTGTAATTTTTTTTTTAGTTTTTTTTTTTAAAGAAAAAAAGATAATAATAATATAAATATATTAAGATTTAAATTAATATATTTTTTTATTATTAAACTTTAATTAATAGATTAATTTTATATACTAATTATTAATTATGGATTAATGTATATTTTAAATATATATTAATTTAGGAAATTTATATATTAATATATAATACTAGTTATATATTAATTATTGGTCCCTTTCTAGCGTATATATTTCTAATGAATAAACAATTGTTGTTCAGTTGCTAATTTTTATTTAGTTATATATATATATATACGCTAATTCATATTTTTAGATGGTGTATTTGCTTTAAATATACGTAAGGGAATTTTATTTCATTGGGAAATGTTTTTCCCCTTTTTGATATTTCCTTTTAAGGTATATTTTCTTTTTGTAAAGGGTAGATTTGTGTTGCTAGAAAGGGGAATAGATTATTGTTCCAAACTAGTATGTCATTGATGTTTTTCTAAGGATTAAATTAAATATTTAGACGAATAATGCTTTGCATTCATGGGAACTTGGTTAAAAAAATTAAATAAAAACTCGTAAGGATGTATTTATGTTATGTCTTGATGCATATGAATTATGGATGAGGTAGAAAACCGAAAACAACTTAGATCATTTAGAAAACTTGATCAACCTTTAAATGTTTAAATCAATATGGGAAAAGATTGTATTTTCCGGTTATTTCTTGTGCAAGGTTTGATTTCTGTATTTGCTTTCGTTTAAAGAAATGGCAAAGCCTTGATATGCTTGTTTGGACCCTATCGTCTGGTTGGTTGGTGGTTGGCCATAATGGGTCAAGTCCCTAGTTACGGTACCATCAGACAAGAGACCTTTGTAATTGCTTTTGATGTGTTTAGTTGGATCCGTTTCTATGTAGGGATCATTTATGTATTTATTGATAGAAGTGGTCATTGTATAGTGGTTGAGTTTGCCTAAAAGGTAGAAATGTAAATGACATGAACCTTATGTAATCTTAACTTAATTAATTGCCAGAGGGGTCTTGCAGTTGAGCAGACCTGGAGATGTAGCCCTCTAGGGGTGAACTCCGAGATCATTTTTGTGTTATGTGATGCTTTTGTCTCTCATGTTTCATAGTTAGTGCTAGCATGTATGGATGCATAATGTGAGTGTATAATGGGGATTAGATGTCATCTTGTTAAATGCAGTAATTAGGATCATAAAAGATTGTAGATATGATTATGGAAAGTATTTTGTTAATGTTAATAAAAAATAAGTAAGCATGGAAAGAACTCACTAGGTTATGATGGTATTTAAGCATGCAATGAAATTAGATGTGTTGGGAGTATTTAAATCTGAGTCAAGTTTATAGGCCCATTTCAAAATTTTGCCCTGCATTTCCAAATGATTAAAATAAGTCAGTTTGAATGGCCTAGTTAGCAAGGGGGTAAAATGGAGCTGGTTGATTTTCAGAGGGTAAGGCTCAGGATTCATGTCCCACACCTTTCATTTGGCCTATGCAGTGATGTGCAACTTTCAGAATTCAATTTGGATAAGTTTATGAGGTACCCAGTTTGAGGGGTGAGCTGAAAGTGCATTTTAGGCACAAATGCATATTTTATTGAGTAGCTTTCTTTGAGTGATTACATCTTTTTCTCTGTTGATTTTCATAGAGAAATTAAAAGTGGATTCAATTGTATGCATAAATTTGAGTCAGTTTGCAAAATTTCAAGTCCTAACGAATCCATTTGCTCAGTTTTTGAAGCCAAATCCCTTTGTAGTTTGTGTGTTTTGGCAAGTCCCTGTTTCGACAGCTAGTCAGAGCCCTATTTCGCGTAAGTGTAAAAGTTGCCTTAGTAAGCGTCATGTCAAAATGTTTGTTCGGGGCTAATGTTAGTATAAATGATGAGCTACGTTTAAAATTTAAAGCCTTTATCAATTCGTTTGATCAGTTTTCAAAAGAGCTCATTTTGCCATCATTTTCAGTTATCCGCACTCCAGTGTTATATCAGTTAATGTAGCCATTTTTGTGAGCGCGCCGTTTGCATCTTGTCAGTCTGGTGATCGAACTGAGATTTTCAAGTTTTAATATGTACTTAAAGGTACCTGTGTTTCAAATTTGAGGACCTACGGAGGTCGTTTGATATTTTTGAGAAAGGCATCATGTGTTGCCAGAACATTGACTTCATCAGGTCCGTAGTGTCGACAAAGTCAGTTGGCCGTTTTCGGAAATTAATATCTCTTCGCTCTGGACTCGTCTTGAGAAACCATTTGGTAGATGTCATCCTTGTATATCAAAGTACATGTCTGTCAGATGGCGAGCTCCAAAAAGGTGTTTTGACAGGTTTGAAAATTACGTCTTCGCGATTAAAGGCGAAAATTGTGGCGTAATTGCTTGAATGATGTAAAATGCAATTTTATGATCCAAAAATGGTGCCGATCGATTCCAAAGGTGTGTTTGAGATCCGTGAAGCATTCCAGGGGTCAGTGGCATGAAAACGAAAAAAATTTTAGTCGGACCCACTTTGGGGCCTGACTTGGCTCATGCCTGCGCATTAATTTTGTGACAGAATGGTTTTCATTTCATGGAATTTCAACTTCTATACATAATCGAGGAAGTGATTAATGCTATTGGCTTACTCAAGGTTGAATGTTCTACAGTGGTGTATTAGAGATTCCAATCTTTTTAAAAAAAAAAAAACTTATGCAATGGAAGCCGATGGTCTTGGAATAGATGTTTGAAACATCAAAAACTCCATGCAATGGCATTATGGTAGCTGGAGTGTGGTACGTGGGTCTTCATGTGTGCTCTTTGATTGCAAGTGTGGTGTGGATCTCCTTTCCTTAGTCTTCCCTGCTATGTAGAGAGCAAATTTGGGAAATAAATTGAAATCTTCAAGCAAATGCAATATGGCAGATTTGATGCCAAATCTCCCATACAACATGTAAAAACCTAGCCAAAGCAAAGAAGTGGCAGCGTGGCATGTAAGGAAATGTAAAAATTTCAAACCAAATGCAAATTTCCTCCTCTCTACATGCATAAGTAAAGGGCATTCAAAGTTTCAAACAAATGCACAGACCGTGGCAGCTGGGAAAGGTTTAATAAACCTTAAACTTAATTAAATTGCAGTTGCATACCAGCACTCTCCCTCCCACGTGTGAGCAGCACCAAGGGAACTTCAACAAATTGTAAATTGGCAGTCTTCTCCTCCTTGCCATGAGCTTTTGGCAGGTGTGTGAGCTTTTGTGAGGTGGGTGACTGCAGAAGGAGGTTTAATGGCATTCAAAACCTTCAATTTAATGCAATTAGCAGCAAATAGAAGCTTCAGCCAATGTAATGGGCAGTTTTGAAACCTTCAAGAAATGTAGAAGCTTTCAAGCAAGTGCAATAAATCCACAATATTTGCTAGTTCCTCCCTCACGGTGTTGTTTGGGCGTTGGAGTTTGAAGGTTTCAAAACCTTAAATGCAAAATGCCATTGAAGAACACTCAGAAATCTTAAAAAATACACAGTCCTAGGCTTAATGTTTTAATCCCACATTGGCTGGGAAGTGGTATTTTTTAATCTTTATAAGCAAAAATGCATAGTAGTAATATGTCTAAGCCATAAAGGCTTTTGACGGATGGTGCTTGATGGCGCCCAAGGTGGGCCCACATGCGAGCACGGATCTTGAGGCAATGGAGGAGTTGACTGGATGGCGACTAGGTGGACCCCACGTAGGCACGCTTCCCGAGGCAAGAGGGCAAAATTTTGCAGAGAAAGGTCGGGTTAACGAGTTCGCGAAAGGAAGATGCACACGAGTTACACCCTGCGAAATAGCAAAAGTGAATGAGAGCCGTCCACGTGTCATGATAGGTGGCAGTCCAGTGGCGATGATGTGGTGCTGAGGTGGTGTACACGTGGCAGCCAAGTGGCAGTGACAAAGCAGATGACGTGGTAGTGGTGAGGTGTCATCCCAGGTGGCATCTGGTCAATCCATCAACCAATCAAAGGCCGCCACGTGGAAAAAGCGTCAGGACCAAATGGAGGCAAAAAATCAAAATTAAAATGAATAAATGATATAGTTCTGACTATATTAAAATTCGAAATATTTAAATGACTTAGCACAAATGGGAATTAATTTGCCCAGGGTCTAAATTTTGGCCAAAATATAAAGTATTATATATCGCCAGAAAGCTCTCGGAGTGAGGAATTTGATTATGAGGTTATGTTTTACAAATGTAGGATATTTTGGAGGTAGTTTCCATGGGAACAAAATTCAGTTAGAGAGGAGACACTTGGCAATTCAGTTGCAGATTTGATTTTCTTCCCTCCTCTTTTTATTCCGAATTCTTCTCAGTTGTAAGGGTTCCAAAAATTTGGGAAATACTCCAGATTTGATGGCTTCCATTTTCTGAATATCTTGACCCAAGTTTGTAAATGCTTCTATTTGGTTTCAGGGTATAGAGATTGCAGTGCAGTGTTGTAAATATGGTTTTAATTGCAGGTCTTACTTGTGTCAGGCATGAGTAATTTCCCACAAGATTGTCTCTGTGATATGTTTTTTCATTATTATGAATTCAATCCTCAAGGAGGATGAAATTTGTCATCTCAAGGAGATTTTATGATTGTTTGTAGGCATTCTTCAATGAAGAGTTTAAATTCTATAGTCAGTCATAAATAATGAAATATGTATCCAGATCTGATGAATTTGTGAATGAATCAACTAGTGCATTAATATAAGGTATTGATGCATGAATATCTTGTTTAAGGAAAACAAACTTGCATCTGCGATTCATATTTGTAGTTTTGTGAGTGACTCTGCTGCCCAATGAACAAGGCACTAGTCTTTGACAGATTTGGGAATGGTCTCAGATATACATTTTAAAAGACAAATCTATTTCCCTTTATGTTTAGGGGTTAATGTTCTATCCTTCCAAAGCTCTATTTCACCTATTATTTGTATAAGATCCAACCCATCTGTACATGTTACCTAATTTGGTGAGCTTGTGGAATGGTTTGTTTGCTCATTGTTGATGCAGTCTTATGTTTGTGATTGTTGTATTCAATGCATCAAAAGGGTGTCCCCCCCTAGGTCTAGCAGAACCTGAAGTGCAGGAGGATCATTAGGATCCTATGTTATGTTGTCCCAGCCCTGAAGTGTTTCATTGATTGAGATTGGCTATCTCATAGATAGATTTATAGGTGTCTTGGGCTATCACTTTTGGTGAACAACAAGATGCATGGTATATGGTTAAGGAAAAGTTTGAACATAATGAATGGATAACAATTATTGGATGAACTTGTCATAATACCTAAATTGTCATTCTAATAGATGAACTTCATTTAGTTACTTACCTTTTATCTTAATAAATGAACGTCATCGTAATAGCTATATTTTACTAAATTGGATGAATTCATTTAGTTATTTGCGTTTTATTCTAAATAAATGATCTTCATCAAATTAGCTTCATTCTAACTATAATTGGATGAACTCAATTGGTTATCCACATTATAACCTTAATAAATGAACTTCATCCTAATACCTACATTTTAACTATAATGGATGAACTCATACGGTTATTTACATTTTAACCTTAATAAATGAACTCCATCTTCTTAGAAATATTTTAATTACAATGGATGAACTCATTTGGTTAATTACATTTTAACCTCTATAAATGAACTTCAATATATTAGTTATATTGTATCTAAAATAGATGGGCTCATCACGTTAACCATATTTTAACCTTAATGGATGAATTTGCAAGTTATCTATGTTTTAACTTCTATGGGTAAATTTCCTCATGTTAGCCTTATCTTCAACCATAATAGATGAACACTTCCTAATTTCTATAATGTTAATTCACTAAACAAATTATATCCATGTTTCAATTAATAACATGTAATTAAGATATCTCACTTAATTGGATCAGATGTCGCAAGTTGAGTTAGGTGTTAGGTTACATAATCACGTTGGGAAACTCCTTAGGTTCATTTAGTCTTTCACTATGTTATCTAAGCATTCGATAACTCCAATGCATCTTAATGTTGTGTCTTATGAATATATTATTAAAAAAAAAATATTTACACTCCATTTGAGTATTTTAGCTTTATCCCTTCAAGGTTTCCTAGCAAGGCATTACATTTGGTATCAGAGCCAGGTTGCAAACACTAGGATCTATGGTTTCACTTGTGCCCTTAGTTGGTGTGAGGTGTATTGAGCTTATGGTGTATGCTTGACCTTCTTTTTGTATGTGTGTGATTGAGAAGGCCTTCACTTGTGTGTAATGTGTGTGTTCACACCTTGTTTTCACCTTCTTGATATTGGTGCTTTGGTGTGATTATATGTGCTTTGTGTGCTTATTGATATCTTGGTCTACGATTACTCTTATTCAGAAAGAAAGTCGTATGTACCTTCCTTATTGATTGTTGTACTCTTTTGACTAATCCATTTGGGTTGGTTAGTGTTGTCTTGAATCTAAAAGTACGAAATGTGCTTGTTATAGTTATGATCTATCTTAGTGTTGTCCACTTGAAGGACTAGTATGGCAAATATTAAATGCTTATTATGTAGTAAATTGAATGATTATGACCCTTCCTCCTCTTTCTCTAGAAATTAAAATAAGTTTGATATGTGTAATTATCTCTTATTTGAGTTTTCTTATTGCAAGAGAAAGGATGTGAATTCTTGAGCCTTGTGGGAGCCTTATAACACTTATGTGTTCTTAGATTATAAAAAAAAGGGGGGGCTTTGGTTTGAAAGTTAATATTGGTTATTGAGAGAAAATTGTATGTTTTGTTGGCATATGCACACTCCAATGAGACATTGTAGGTGATTGAAGGTTTTGTCATTGATGACAACCTTACAATCCTATGACACCGGCAAGGCATACTGACACTAGCAAGATCAAACTCTACACCAACACTCAGATCACCGGCACTGACAGTGAAAGGTAGCATACCGACATAGAGGCCGACAGGATTTTTGTTGTAATATATTTTGTTTAATATTTGTAAAATCATTGTAAGCCGACTTGGCAAGTTGTAAAATGACTCTTATATAAGAGAGATCAGTGTAGAACATTTTGAGTAAGAAAGAAAAAGGAATGTAATTAGGCGAAATAAGGCAGACCTATTATGAGAATTATAGGTTAAGGATTTATGTAAGAAGCAGAGCAGAAACTGGTACTGGATCTGGCATTATAGATGCTATTTTGAAGCAGTACAAGACACTGGATTTATATTATCCATTTTGTAAGTCAGTGAGACTTCCCATTTTGTATTTGAGCAATGAGCTCTAGGCAGTTGGCCTTCTTACATGTGCAGGCCCCTCTTGTAGCAGTAATATTCTCTTATTGGCTAGTAAGTGAATATTGTGGGTCACAAATCCCACTGAGGTTTTTCCCACACTGGGTTTCCTCATTAAATCCTTGTGTTATGGTGTGTTTTTCATGTGGTTGTTTTTATCTCTATTTATTGCATTACTTTTTGCTTACCGGTACACAGTATTAATATGCTCTACATATTTTAAGTTAAGAAAATCTATTAACCGGTTAGATACTGATTCACCCCCCCCCCCTCTCAGTATCTGTGGGAATCCTAACAATTGGTATCAGAGCTTGGTCCTCTATTTTCAGAAGCCTAATAGCTTGAGGAAGATCTTAACACTGGTAGAGATGGAAAACTTGATGAAGCAACTTGAAGGAGCTCTCTCAGACTATGATGCAGAAAAATTGAAAAATATCAAACTTGAAGATGATCTAAAGGCTGCTCAGGACATTATTCAAGAACTTCAAGAAAATCTTACTATTTCAAGAAACAAGAGAAGAGAACTTTATGAAAAGATGCAAAATGAGAATGATGAAAAAGAAACTCTTAATGATATGATAAACAAGCTAAAACAAGAGAACATGACAACAAAGAATGAGATGCAGGATATGACTATGAGATTCTATAAAGAAATTGAAGATAGAAAGAAGAATGAAGAAGATTTGACTAGAAGACTAAGTGATGCTGCAAATGAAAACACAAGACTCGGCTATGAAAATGATTTGTTAAAGACAGATCTGATGCACACACAAAATGACTCAAATGAACTGATGAGGCAGAAAGAAGTCTTAGAAAGAGAACTAGATACTGCAAATCAACATAAAGAGAAATTCAAGAAAAGCTCAGAAGAACTTGGTAACTTGCTGAAGAATCAAAAACCTAAAGGTGACACTTGTGGAATTGGATTTGAAGTTGGTGAAAGCTCCGGTATTGCAAACACACACGATCATAGCAAACTGGTAAGACAACCTACTGCTTATAAATTTAATGGAAAATGCTTTAAATGCAACAAAGTTGGTCATAACTCTAAGAATTGCAGAATGAATGTGAGATGTTATGTTTGTGGAAGATTTGGACACTTATCTAATCAATGTAGAACACAAATTGAGATAGGTTATGGGAAAGCTATTCAGAAGAATAATGTGACTTGTTATGCATGTAACAAAATTGAGCATATTGGTAAATTTTGTAGAAGTAAAGGATCACCGACAGACAACAAAGGTCCTAGTTTGAAAGGTAAACAAAAAGTTGAAGAGGTTAAGCAAGAATTTTCAAAACAATGAATTAGGAAATCAGAACTGAATGTGGATAGGAATACTCCTCCATCGGTAGAACCAAGAAACACTCCACTGGCAAAACATAGTAGCACTCCACTGGCAGGAGTCTCTTCATCAAATTGAAGAAAATTTGCTTGAGGGTTTGGCAATCAATGAGACATATCCTATTATTCCCTTGGTTGATGGTGAAAAGTTGAAATTACTTCTATACCGGTAGACAAAGTTAAGTGATTACTTAACCGACATGCATTAAATGTGGTAGTTGGCAAATTGACATTATAAATTAATGTTTTTGGCTCCATTTTACTTCACCAAGCATTCAAACATTTGAAGAGCGCGAAATCTTTAGAGTTAAGGCATTTCAAGCAAAGAGGCAAAGCACTTCAGCAATCAATCCTTCCTAAGGCAGAAAAAGGTATTTATAATCATGGCATCCTCCTTTGTACTTGAATTCATAGAAAACCCTACTATAGTCGAGGTAATCAAATGACCTATGCCCATATTTCAGCTAGTCCCTGAAATAGCTTAAAAGGATGACAATGTAGGTGCTTTTTCCCAAATTCCCAAAGGAGTTGTTTATGCAGAAGAACCTAGAATCTATATCCATTTCCATATAGAAGAATTAGGAGATGAAGAAATGAAGAACATGTACAAATCTGTTATCTGTGATGATTCCAGTAAAGTAAACCTGAACACCAAATTATTGAAACCCTAGGATTCATTGAGATACTCAGCATTCCAGATTTCCCCAAGGAAGTTATTAGGATAGTGTTAAGTAGAGTACATGGTGCATTCTTTTGGCTTGAATCCATCCATAAAATTACCAAGGAAGCAGTGAAAGTTGTAATAGGGTTACCCTCCACTGGCAGCAGACCAGACAAAACAAAGAAGGTCTCAAATGACTTGGTAATGAACCTAACTGGTGCAACATCCGACAGAAGGTCTCTAAGGGTTAATGATGTGACTGACATAAATGTGAGATTTGTTAGCATGATTTTAGGATACAAAGCAACTCATACAAATAGACTTGACTTAGTTTCCAGTATATGCATAAAAAGTGCACATGATATGGTAAAAGAAAATGTGAAAATTGATGTATGTGAATGGCTAAAGGATGAATTGATTGACAATTTAGGGAAGATCAAGAAGGATAAGAAAGGAACTTTTAGATTTGGTAATTTACTTGTATGCTTAATGCTACATATAACCAAACAGGTGCCCGGTATAGGCAACAAGAACCTTGAATTTGACATACCGGTAGGGAAACAATTATCAGACTTATTCAACAACATGGGTGAAAACAAAGAAAAGAATATTGATGAGTATTTTCAAGCACTAAAGGCTAGAATGAACAAAAGAATCAGACTGTCACAAGAAATTGTTAACAAATACAAGGATGATATATGTTTTGTGATTAAAAAGGATGAGATCTGGATGGAAGCATTTATCCCAAGAACAATTTGGGTTACTGAAATGGGCTATGAGATTGATGACCACATCATTGAAACATATGCTAAAGCTCTTCTAGAAGCACCAAATGAACCTAAGGAAGAAGTATTTGGTAGTGCTGAGACCATTGAAAGCCAAATTCAATCTAAGAAGAGAGTAAAGAAAGTAGAAGAAATAGTAAGAAGAGGTTCAAGGCAAGCTAAGGCTATAAAAGAAGATGTACTAAAACAAACCAGTATCACTGAAGATGAGTTACAGGCACAACAACTAGAAACTTACCTATCACTGGTAGCAACTTCTTCAGAGAGTGACAAGCCAACTGAATTTAAAAGAGTTGTAAGGAAAAGACAACCTTCACTAGTATCCACACCCTTGCCTAGAAGAACTAGACAAAAACAACAGGCAGTGAGGTCTCCAGTAAAGAAGACAACCCCAGAGAAAAAACTAACACCTAAGAAGAAAAGGACTCAACAAAATATTTCTCCAATTGACAAACTGTTGGATGAAATCACAGAAGAAGGAAATCTCAAGAACATAGAAAAATTATATGATACGCTATCAACAGATGAGAAAGAGAAAGTTGAAAACAATGTCATTTTACACCTGGATATCTATAAGAAGTTTTTGATGCAAGTTGTAGATGAACTACCAGATGAATTATTCAAGAGGCTAGAAGCAAGAAGACAATCTGTTATAGAACTTGACAAGAAAATCAAAATTGAAAAATTACTTGTTGTCTACCCAGTCAACTCTCCAAAAAAAATAGATGATCTAATTGCAAAGGAAAACTGGTCAATATTCTCTACTACACACTGGCATATTGCACTAATGGCAGGAAGAGTAAATGAGGTAACAGAAGAAACAAAAAATGGATGGGATATATTCCTTGTGGAGAAGGAAAAGTAGGAAGAATACAGGAATACCAAGCCTATCAAAGTCTATCAAAAGGACAAAGATAAGGGTAAAGGAAAGGTTGGTGGACCTCCTAGTATCAAAATAAAAGATAACTTATCCCCACCGCCTCTGATTACTCCACCGGTAACAACAACAGAAGACCAACCTGCAGATGATAGTATGGATGTATCACAATAGGATACTAATCCTAATCCTAAGGTACTATACACATTGGAAGTTGATACTCAAAAGGTCAACATTATGATAGACAAGGACACAATCGGTAAGACTGACATGGCTAGTAAGCCATCGGTAGCTGACAACATTGTTAACACTGAAGGTAAACCGATAGATGGGAAACAAACAGAGACACAGACAGAGAGACAAGCAGAGCAACAGGCTCTGGAACAGGAATAGGTTCATGTGGAAACAGTGTCACTGGCAACAGGAGAGAAACAAAAACCCTTGCTTAAGGAAATGGAAACATAGACTAACCTACCAGAGGTCACTACAAGCATGGTTACTTCCTCCACTAGCGGAATTCAAAATTTTGGTTTCTCCTCAATAGGTTATAAATCAACCAGTTTAATTGAAGTTGTTTTAGATTCTTTGAAGAAAATAACTAATTGTAGTTCACAAGCTTATAAAGCTATAGATGACACAATCCCAATTTTGAAGATGATAGCTCCAAAATGCAACATAGATAATAAGGATTCTTTGAGTCAACTTGACACTTTGTTGAAGTATATTACTGACAACATAGTGACAGTTGACCAAATAAAGGAATAGGCATTCAAAGACAAGTTGGAAATTGAAAAACAAAAATTCTTTGAGGATCAAATAAAGAAGTGTACTAGGGAATTTGACACACTTCTACCAGAACTATGTGACTTATTGAAGGAATTTAAAACTCTGTACAAAGATACTTGCAAGACAAACTTCTTAACAGTTGACATAGATAAGAAAATGAGCAAGGTACAAGAAGAAATAAATAAACTTGCTGACAATTTTGTTAATTCACCTGACACATTATCAATTTTTGAGCAAAATATAACTAGTTTTGAGGAAGAATTATTGGAGGTAGAGAGAGAAAAGGACAAAATAATAAACAAGGCTAACAATCTGAGACTAAGACTAAGTCCAAGACTGGACTATCTAACATCCTTGAGAAAGGAAATATCTGAGGCATTAGTACAAGGATAGAAAACACCAACAACGCATATGCAACACCTCATTGGTATAGTTCAAAGAACAAAAGTAACAATAAAAGACAGTAAGAAGTTTATGCAAACCATAAATTTGGTTTTTGCAGATCTTTTTAAAATTGTAACCACCTAGTTACAAGGTTGAGACAGAAAAACTACAAGTTTATTGACACCTTGACAACCTTTGTCATTGATGCCAAAGGGGGAGTAGTAGTATGAGAAAATAATCTGCAAAAGACTTATCTGCTCAAGGGGAGCTCATATATTTTTGGTACACATTTTTGGATTACAAGTTTTGGATACACTTTTGAAATTTTCTCATGAGTGTTGCCATCAATGCCAAAGGGGGAGATTGTTGGCATATGCACACTCCAATGAGACATTGTAGGTGATTGAAGGTTTTTTCATTGATGGAAACCTTACAATCCTATGACACTGGCAAGGCATATCGGCACTAGCAAGATCAGACTCTACACCAGCACTCAGATCATCAACACTGATAGTGAAAGGTAGCATACCGGCACAGAGGCCGATAGGATTTTAATTGTAATATATTTTGTTTATTATTTGTAAAATCATTGTAAGTCAACTTGGCAAGTTGTAAAATGACTCTTATCTAAGAGAGATCAGTGTAGAACATTTTGAGTAAGAAAGAAAAAGGAATGTGATTAGGTGAAATAAGGCAGACCTATTATGCGAATTAAAGGTTAAGGATTTATGTAAGCAGAGAAGAAACCGGTACTGGATCTAGCATTATAGATGCTATTTTGAAGCAGTACAAGACACTGGATTTATATAATCCATTTTGTAAGTTAGTGAGACTTCCCATTTTGTATTTGAGCAGTGAGCTCTAGGCAGTTGGCCTTCCTGCATGTGCAGGCCCCTCTTGTAGTAGTAATATTCTCTTATTGGCCAGTAAGTGAATATTGTGGGTTACAAATCCCACCGAGGTTTTTCCCACACTGGGTTTCCTCGTTAAATCCTTGTGTTATGGTGTGTTTTTCATGTGGTTGTTTTTATCTATGTTTATTGCATTACTTTTTGCTTACCAGTACACAGTATTAATATGCTCTACATGTTTTAAGTTAAGAAAATCTATTAACTGGTTAGATAACGATTCACCCCCCCTCTTAGTATGTGTGAGAATCCTAATATGTTTACATTAAGGATTCTCCATGTGCTTTGTAGGAGTAATATAATTAATTTCCATCTTAAGTAAAGTGCATTAATATGTGCATAGTTGATTTTGTGAAATTTCCTTGTTGTGAAAGAAGTACCAAAAGAGAACATGTTATAGTAGCTTCAAGAGTGTATTAACGTGTTCCATGAAAGATTCTTTTATGTGCTTCTTTAAACTAGTTGAATGAGGATCTATTTTAGCAATGCTCCATTTAACTTGCCTTTGGATATAGATAATTGCCTTATTGTGTTTAGAAAGTACAAATGAAAGACTTGTTTGATGTGTATGCATTAATGTGTGTTATTTAGTTGATAGCTCCTCATTTACCTTCTTGTTGTATTTTGATTTTCAATGTTAGGTTGCAGATTTTGATGTATTACTGTATTGAATTGAGAATAGTGAGTGTTCTCAAGAGGTCTTGTATCACCGAAAGATTGTCTGTCTCGATTTCTTGTTTGAAAAACTAGAACATTCTATTGCAACCATAATAATTGGAAATGTCATGTTAGGTTGATTTGGCATCCTCCTAAAAGGATAGCGAAATGAAACCCATGCAACTAAAATGATAGAATTATATCTGAGCATATAGGGTGACCTTGTTGATCTTGTGTATTCATAGGAAATAGTTTGATTTTCAAAAACTCTTTCCCTTCTCCTTGCCTAAAATCATAAGATTTTTAGAAATGCTACTAAGAACGCATTTATTTAAATAGAGTGTTGATAGAACATGTGTAATTGTACTTTTTGCATTTTTTTTTTTTATGGAAAGATGAAAGTCTTAAGCTTCAAGAAGAAAATTGCATAGTTTGTAATGTGAATGTGAATGCTTAGTGGAATTAGAGAAAGATATAGGAATGATGTTATTTCCTTATGTAATTTTGAATTGTTAAAATTTCAGTACTTGTACCTAGAATAAACTTGATTCAGTTGTTCATGTGGAAAGCATAATTAAAATCTTCCTTGAGTAGATGATAGCGTATTGAAAATTACTCCCCGTAAATGAGACTAAACCAGTAATGGTGCTATTCCTTGTAGATTGTAAGAAACCTGTACTTACTATGTGTGCCCATGGGATGGTGAAGTAATCAACCATGGAGGATATGTTTGTTTATGAGTATGGGAAACCATATTGTTTATGTGATGTCGCTTATTTGTTCTTTACTGAGTGTCAACCCATGGGTTGTTGATAAGTCAGTATGTGAAGGGGTAGTATTAGAAGTCACCATTCCTTGAATAGTATGGAATGGCGTACGAGTAATGTCGATGCAAAGTGACTTTAGCTTCCCTATTTCGAGGAAAAATATAGTTATATAATGAAATTGTATTATAGGTGTACTCAATACTTTCCCTTGTGATGAACCGATTTATGAGGTTCATGTGTGCCAGCCTATTCCTATCCTTTATTTGAGCATAATTGATGACAATTCTTGAGCATAATGATGGGTTTTATTGGAGCATCTTTTGCCTTGTCTTCATGAGAGGCATGTTATTTTTCACATGAGCTGCTAATTGACTAGTGTTGGTAGACTTGTGGGTAGACCTTAGCCATGTATACCTCTAGCTTACGATGAGTATCCTGAGAGGTATGTCGCTATGCGGGGTGTGACCTGCGTGTGCCCTTATCTGTGAGGTACACTACCATATGGGATACGTCCATTGCATGCCCTTTCCACTTGGAGTATTTCCATGTCATGCTGAGACATGATGCGAGATGTAGTAGACATTGCCATGCAACCTACCAATAGGTTTAGGGTAGAGCCATGCCGCGTGATGACGTGATGTGGGGTGATGTCGAAGTGCACACTGCCATACCATGCGGATATGTGACTAGGCCACACCACATGATGAGCTACTACAATAGCTAGATGATTGTTCCTTCCTTCCTCATTGGTGGCTAGTTGCTAGTCACATAGTGATGTAATGTGCACTTATGATTTTTTTTATTATTTATTTATTTATTTATTTCCTTGTGGGCCAGCAATTTATTCTATTTTGACCTAGAAGGTTTAGCCATGATCTTGCAATCTTGTTTTTACTTGATTTGATGCTGCAATTTCGGAATTATTTTCTTGCCTTACTATTGGAATTGATGATGATTATCTTTATTCTTCTATACTTGGGTGGCTAAACCGGTTTATCCTTGTTGTTTTCATATGCTGGTCTTGTGTTGGAATGTGAATTCCTCTCCAAGAACGTAGGAGATGGTATTGGTTGAGTGTATATGAGGAAGTGGACGTAGGGAAGCTTGAGGATGGGGGTATGTGAGGCTATGAGACAGCTAGGATCCACTACCTACCTATGTGTGGTGACTATCTCTTGGAGGCTAAACACCTTACACAACAAGGGATGTTCACGAGGGTCTTGTATGGAAGGTAGCACCACTATGGTGTACCCTAGCACCATCAAGCCCTTGAGTGAGTTGTTGGATATTTATGATCAGGTTATTTGTTCTGAGATCAGGCATAGAGATGCTGATCTTGCATGTTATCCTTGACCGAGCATTAGACATGCTCACATGTGGCCTTTTGTGTTGTGTAATTCCAGTTATGTGGATGGTTATTATGTGAAATCATGGATTAAATGGTGCTAACTTGTCACTATGTTATGGGACATAGTCATTGGAAAGGTTCTTTTATGCCTGGAAAGTGTAAACAAATTGAGTTATTTACATTGCTCTTATTTATTGAAAGATAACTTGGTTGTAGGAATTTATATTTGAAGCTATTTCTATGCAATAAAGTTTTGTAAAAGATTTAATGGTAAAGGAAATTGATCATGATGGCATGTTTTCTTGTCCTGCTTGATAGAATGAGTATGGTAATTGTGGTTTACCTCTTTTAGTGCTTTGATTGGTGTAATGAAAGAAAGAAAATTCTTTTTTCTTTGCTATGATTGTGGATAATTCCTAGAATATTTTAAGAAGTGTATGGCTTTAGAGGTATCTTGCCTATGGATATGGACATTCTTAGAGGTTTTAGCAATAATGTTTCATTTATTTACAGAAAGGTTCATATGTGCAAACTTATAATTGTTAAATGAGTTTCAGGGCTAATACGTGTGCATGATTTCCGTCTAGCCTTATGACTTTTGGGAGTAAGTTGAAGCCTAGGGGGGGAGAAATGTAGTGCCCTACCCTAGTCAGCCTTGTACCACCGGTTTGACTTTGGTTGACTTTTCCTATGTGGCATTCTTGAATGGTTGAATTACCATTATGTAATGTTGTAGATTAGATAATATGAATATTGTGCATACCTGTTATTGTGCTTTCGCATCAATTCTTGTGTAAGTTTAATTGTCTCCCTAATTCCTATTATAAATCTCGAGCTAATGCCTTCATTGAATATGTATATATATATATATATATATATATATATATATATATATATATATATATATATATATATATATATATATATATATATGTATGCTTGCGTGACTCATGGTTGCAGGAGATTGCAGGTACAATACCGCCTAGGTGCGAGGTTCATCTCCATTGGGATTCACAAGGTTGAGTATACCTTTTTCATCCTTAGGATTTGGATTAGGTGGTCGTAAAACCCTCGTCTTGCCTTAGCCATGATCAAGTGAGTGTTGTGTGTGGTCCGCCGGTTTCCTTTTCATATGGGTTTGCGTTTTTTGTGATTGGTTGGCTTTCTTGGTTTGCATGCCTTGCGTGTGGTAAAATGGAGTACTTTATCCTAAGTATTTAATTTGATTGAATGTGTTCATTTACACATTAGTAATTGAGAAATAAAAATAAATAGGTTTCTTTTAGGTGATTAATCATTAATTAAAAAGGATTGCTATATTTATGTTTTAGCAAGTTTAAGTATTTAATTTAATTTAATGTGTTCATTTACACATTAGTAATTGAGGAATTAAAATAAATAAGTTTCTTTTATGTGAATAATCATTAATTAAAAAAAAAGATCACTTTATTTATGTTTGCCGTGAGTTTAATTTAATGGTTAATTTTAAATAACGAATTTAATTAGTTTATACATTTTAAAAAGGAAAGATTTAAAGTTATTTGAAATAGAAATAAGTTAATCTCTTTTGCATTTTGGAAAAGAAAGATTAATTTTACTTATTTAAGAAAATCAGTTTTGATTAGAAAAGTAAGTTTTATTCATATATATTTTGATTTAGTGTGAAAGAGTGATTTTGGGAATTAATTTAATTAAAATATTTTATCCCCATCAATATTGTGAAAAATAAATGTTAGCTTAGTTAATAATTAAATGAGAGAGAAGCTTTTTAATTTTTAATTAGAAAAGCAAGTTAGATTATTTGAATAATTGAAAAGGATGATTATTTTCATTTTTTATTTAAAAAGTGCTTAAATTCGAAATTAGAAAATTAGGTCAAAATTTCATTCTTTTAACCTAGGTTGAAAAATATTTTGGGGGTTGTTGAATTTTTGGGGGAAATAAAATATTTTGGATGGAGAAATTGGGGATTTTGGAGGAAAATGGGGATTTTCTTGAATGGCAGGTTGGGCTTGTCTTCAAAATCTTGCCAGGAATGCGAAATGAGGTAGGATTCGAATGCATCTCTTGAGTTCTTGTGGTATTGGGTTTGTCTCTTTCAAAAAAAAAGAATGTTTTTTCTTGATGATTTCTTAATTTAAACCTCCATGAATGTTGTTAAAATATAGGTTTTAGTTTTGAAAATATTGGTTGTTCTTGAGTCAAGTTTTACTAAATGGTTTTGTGTTTGAGCAAATCTTGCATATTTGAAGGCCATTGAGTATTTGGAAAATCATAAACTTGCTGAGAAACAAATTTCCCATAATGTTGCTTTGAAAAATCTGGAAAATATATGGGACTGTGATAAAAAGGAAATGGGGGTTTACATTTTTTTGGCATTTCGTTTATTTCTATTCAAAAATTTATATTTTAAATCAAAACTGTAAACAAACAAAAAAATTAAAAAAAATTAAAAAAAAGGGGGGTAAAAGAAAATATTTTGGGGTTTTTTGGGGGGGAGCTGAAGCTCAACCCATGCCCCTCCCCTTTCCACCTCCCGTAGGAGCCCCTGCGTCCACCCTATGGAAGCGGAGGGACTGCATCCATGTGAGTGGCTGCAGCTACCCCGCTCCACAGTGTGGAGGCTGAAGGGTCTGCGACCCCCACGGTGGCCGCAGAGACCCCAGCTCCACTGTGTGTGGAGGCCGAGGGTTTGTGTCCACCGTGGTGGTCGCAGGCCCGACGGCAAGGGAACAGCTGCCCGCACTCCTGTGATGGGAGGTGGGCCCGCGGCTGCCCAAGGGTTTGCCGTCCTCCACGTATTTTAAAATTGTAATTTTTTTTTTAGTTTTTTTTCAAAAGAAAAAAAGATAATGTATACACCTAAAAATTGGCTATGAGCAATTAAATAAATATTTTATATTTATTTAATAATTATTCGTCTATTAAATAGTTAATTCGAAAAGATTAATCTACTTAATTCATTTCATGTCTTTCTATTAATTAATATTTTATTAATTAATTAATCTATCTTATTCCTCTAATTAATTAAATATCTAATATTTAATTATTCCTCTAATCAAGTTAATTAAATATCTAATATTTAATTATCATCTCCAAGTTAATTAAATATCTAATGTTTAATTATCTTCTCCAAGCAATTAAATATCTAATATTTAATAGTTATTCTCCTATCCTATAGTCTCAAATATTAAATAATTCCTAAATTATTTAATCCCTTTTTCTAACTCACCCTCCATCTCCACTTCATCTTCCCTTTGCCAACTCATCAAACATGTGGCTAAGGAAATTAATATTCCTTAAATATTAATTCATCATTTATCTTCAACCTCCAAAATTATTGAAATTGTGTATGTACACACATGTCATAACCATTTCCTATATTCTCTCCAACACCCCCTACATCTTGGGAAGGACTTGAGTCCACTTGTCCTACCATGCCTAAATTTTCTCCAACCATCCCTAGATTCCCTCAGTTAGCAACCCAGTCAACGTGAGATGAGTGACACTTGTCTTCTCCTTCCCCCTTTCTCTCAACCTTCACCTTTTCTCATAGCCATTCAAATTTGTAGATCTGATCATGACCGTTGATCTGAACCACATCATCTTATCCTCTCAAAGTCTATAAAGTCAAAAGCTTCAGTTGAGAGAGTTAATCTTCAAGTGAGACTTCAAGAGACTTCAAGTGCATTTTGCAAGCTAATCATATGCATCCGTGAGTTTTTGAAACAAATAGCAATAGCTATTATCATATAGAATTTTAGCATAATCATGTAGCTGTTGCATATCATACTATTAGTTAACTACGAGTTATCAGTCCATTCTTCATATGCCATCTTGGAAGCCAACAGTGCATTGTCTAAGAACACACCATCTGCAACCAGGAACAGTGGAGTTAGGACACAATGAGACATAAGCCATGAAGGTAAAATAATGTTTTATTTTAATATTTATTTCATGCGGTTTCATTGGTGGATTTTGGATTTCCTGTATGCATTTCTATTGTATTTTGTGAAACTAACTTATTACAGGTAATATTCTAAGGATGAAATTCAAGCTCACATAGATAATAATAATATAAATATATTAAAATTTAAATTAATATATTTTGTTATTATTAAACTTTAATTAATATATTACTTTTATATATTAATTATTAATTATGGATTAATGTATATTTTAAATATATATTAATTTAGGAAATTTATATATTAATATATAATACTAATTATATATTAATTATTGGTCCCTTTATAGCGTATATATTTCCAATGAATAAACAATTGTTGTTTAGTTGCTAATTTTTATTTAGTTAGATATATATATATATATATATATATATATATATATATATATATATATATATATATATATATATATATATATGCTAATTCATATTTTCAGATGGTGTATTCGCTGTAAATATACGTAAGGGAATTTTATTTCATTGGGAAATGTTTTCCCCCTTTTTGATATTTCCTTTTAAGGTATATTTTCTTTTTGTAAAGGGTAGATTTGTGTTGCTAGAAATGGGACTAGATTATTGTTCCAAACCAGTATGTCATTGATGTTTTTCTTAGGATTAAATAAAATATTTAGACGAATAATGCTTTGCATTCATGGGAACTTGGTTTAAAAAAAACAAAAAAACTTGTAAGGATGTATTTATGTTATGTCTTGATGCATATGAATTCTGGATGAGGTAGAAAACCAAAAACAACTTAGATCATTTAGAAAACTTGATCAACCTTTAAATGTTTAAATCAATATGGGAAAAGATTGTATTTTCCGGTTATTGCTTGGGCAAGGTTTGATTTTTGTATTCACTTTCGTTTAAACAAATGGCAAAGCCTTGATATGCTTGTTTGGAACCTATCGTCTAGTTAGTTGGTGGTTGGCCATAGTGGGTCAAGTCCCTAGTTAGGGTACTGTTAGACAAGAGACCTTTGTAATTGCTTTTGATGTGTTCAGTTGGATCCGTTTCTATGTAGGGATCATTTATGTATTTATTGACCGAAGTGGTCGTTGTATAGTGGTTGAGTTCGCCTAAAAGACAGAAATGTAAATAACATGAACCTTATGTAATCTTAACTTAATTAATTGCCAGAGGGATCTTGTAGTTGAGTAGACCCGGAGATGTATCCCTCTAGGGGTGAACTCTGAGATCATTTCTGTGTTATGTGATGCTTTTGTCTCTCATGTTTCATAGTTAGTGCTAGCATGTATGGATGCATTATGTGAGTGTATAATGGGAATTAGATGTCATCTTGTTAAATGTAGTAATTAGGATCATAAAAGCTTGTAGATATGATTATGGAAAGTATTTTGTTAATGCTAATAAAAAATAAGTAAGCATGGAAAGAACTCACTAGGTTATGATGGTATTTAAGCATGGAATGAAATTGAATTCATGGTACATGGTTAACGAAAAGTTTGAATGTAATGAATGGATAACAATTATTGGATGAACTTGTCATATTACCTAAATTGTAATTCTAATGGATGGACTTCATTTAGTTACTTACCTTTTTATCTTAATAAATGAACATCATCATAATAGCTATATTTTACTAAATTGGATGAATTCATTTATTTATTTGTGTTTTATTCTAAATAAATGATCTTCATCAAATTAGCTTCATTCTAACTATAATTGGATGAACTCAATTGGTTATCCACATTATAACCTTAATAAATGAACTTCATCATAATACCTACATTTTAACTATAATGTATGAACTCATATGGTTATTTACATTTTAACCTTAATAAATGAACTCCATCTTCTTAGCAATATTTTAATTACAATGGATGAACTCATATGGTTAATTACATTTTAACCTCTATAAATGAACTTCGATATATTAGTTATATTGTATCTAAAATAGATGGACTCGTCACGTTAACTATATTTTAACCTTAATGGATGAATTTGCAAGTGATCTATGTTTTAACTTCTATGGGTAAATTTCCTTATGTTAGCCTCATCTTCAACCATAATAGATGAACGCTTCCTAATTTCTATAATGTTAATTCACTGAACAAATTATATCCATGTTTCAAGTAATAACATGTAATTAAGATATCCTCCTTAATTGGATCAGATGTCGCGAGTTGAGTGAGGTGTTATGTTACATAATCACGTTGGGAAACTCCTTAGGTTCATTTAGTCTTCCCCTGTGTTATCTAAGCATTATATATCTCCAATGCATCTTAATGATGTGTCTTATGAATATATTATTAAAAAAAAAAAAATTACACTCCATTTGAGTGTTTTAGCTTTATCCCTTTGGGGTTTCTTGGAAGGGCATTACATTCATGCACTAGGGTGAAATAGAAATGAAGTATTAGATTGTATGAAAATATTAGTGTCAACCAGTTTATGCTTGTCTCAGTTATTCTAGGTTTTGTTGGTTATACTATGTTTAAGACCGATGTTACTGTTTGTCTGCCAAAGCACAGTGTCTACTGTCAAACCGGTTTTAGGAATTTGTTTTTGTCTATACTGATTCACCCCCCCTCTCAGTACCGCTTTAGTACTATCCATTCATCATTGAGTTATAATAATCATTTCTACTGCCGGTTTAGAACCTATAGATCTTGATTCTCCTCTAAAATATTCATCTATCTTCACATTAGTACTTTCAATGATTTTCTGCAATCTTTTATTATAACATCTATATGTCTTGCTTCTAGATGAATAACCAAGAAATATTCCTTCAGCACTTCTAGGATCAAATTTTCCAATAGATTCATCTCTCTTAATATAGCATTTGTTTCCAAATATATCTCGAAATATTTAAGAGTAGGAATATGACCGAACCATAGTTCATAAGGGGTCTTACCAGTTTTACCTTTGATGTGAACTCTATTGAAAGTATAAACCATTGTATTTAGCTGCTTCTCTCCAGTACATATGAGGTATATTTGCTTCTATCATCATAGATCTTGATGCATCCAGTATAGTTCTATTCTTCCTTTCCACAACTCCATTCTGTTGGGGTGTCTGGGGTGCTGATAGTTGTCTTTTGATTCCATTCTCTTCACAGAATTCATTGAATTCTCTAGATGTAAATTCTCTAGATCTAAATTCTCCTCCTTGATCAGATCTCAAACATTTGATTTTCTTTCCAGTTTCAATCTCTACAATTGCCTTGTATATCTTCAATCTCCCAAAATCTTCTGATTTATCCCTGAGAAAAGTAACCCAACACATTCTAGAATAATCATCAATTATTAGCATAAATTATCTATAACCCCAAGGAATCCTTGTTCTTGCTAGGCCACATAAATCTATATGAATTAAATCAACAATATTATTGGATTTCTTAGAAATGCTCTTAAATGTTGTTCTAACTTGCTTTCCCATTTGACATTCCTTACATAGTGGATTATGAGGTTTCACAATTTTAGGTAAATCCCTTACTGCCTTGGTTGAACTAATCTTTATAATGTAATCAAAATTCACATGACAAAGTCTTTTATGCCATAACCAACTTGCATCAATCTGAGCAATCAAACATGTCTTATCACTGGCATTCAAATTAAAGATATTACCTTTAGTCTCTTTATCGGTTGCAATCTCCAATCTAGTTTTGTTTATGATTTTACATTTTCCATTCTTGAATTGTAATTAAAATCCTTTTTCCACTAACTGACCAAAAGTCAAAAGATTATGCTTTAAACCTTCAACATAATAAACATTGTCAGTATTGTTCTTACCAACCAAAGGTATAGTGCTCCTTCCTTTGATTAAACAAGATTTTCCGTCTCCAAATATTACTAGACCTCCATGATATTCTTGAAATGATACGTTTTATTTTATCACCAATCATATGATGAGAGCATCCACTATCAATGATCCTTTCATCTTTTTCTTCAACTTTTGCTGCTAATGCCTGCTCTATCGGTTTGACAACATGTGTCGGTTGATCTTCCTCTATTGCAACAAATGACCATCCACTATCTATTGGATCTTCATCAGAATCATCTGTAACACTTTCATCTACATATTAACATTTGAAAGGTGCTTTACCTTCATACTTACTTCCTGCTGGACTTTTAGGCATCTTCCTTCCAAATAGTGCTTCAAGTTCTTCAAGTTCTTCATTTTCTCTTCTGATATCTTCAAGTTCTTTTGCATAAAGTGCTTTCAAATCAGATTTGTCAGATGATGATGATGATGATATTGAAGCTTTGAAGGCTATATCAGTCTTGACTATAGCAATAGGGCCAAACTCTTCAAGCTCAAATGCTAAAAGTTTTCCAGCCGGAGTATCTCTAGATACTGATGTATTAGGCATTGTTCCCAACTCATTAATAGCTGTCACTTTAATTTTGTAAGCCAGTGGCAAAGCTCTTAAAACTTTAGAAAATATTTCATCTTCACTTAAAGATCCTCCACAACATTGTATTTCTAAAATAATTTCATTAACTCTTTCCATAAATGCATAAATTCTTTCATCCTCTTCCATTTTTAAATTTTCATACCTGACCCGGTAACATTCCAGTTTCACAATTTTGACTATGGAATCTCCTTCATTCAATGTTTCCAATTTATCCCAAATAGCTTTTGCAGTAGATCTGTCTGATAATCTCATGATTTTCTAATCTGATAATGCGCGTAGAAGTGCTTCTCTTGCTTTGTAATCATTCTCCAAGTCTTTAGCTAAGGTTGGTGGATTAGGGTTATTCTGATTAGGAGCAACATAGCCATTCTTTGTAACATCCCATATATCTCTTCCAATGCAGTTCAGACGTGTCTCCATTATGATCTTCCATTTACCATAGTTATTTCCATCAAGTTTGGGACTGTCCTTCCTGACGATATTTGCTGCCATAGGATCTCCTCAAGTTGTTAGGCTTCTACAAAAAGAGGACTATGCTCTGATACCAATTGTTAGGAATTGGGAAGGACAACTGAGAGGGGGGCTGAATTAGTTGTCAATAAATTGCAACCCAAAACAAACTATTCCAACTTAAAAGTCAGTGCCAGTAAAATAGATAAGCAGCATATTAATACCGATACAATTTAATGCATGGAACAAAAAGGAAAACAACATCCACAACACATGACACATATTTTTATGTGGAAACCCTATAAGGGGAAAAACCACGATGGGAAACCTTACCCACAATCAAATGATACTACTACAGATAGTAAGTGAATACAATAATGGGGTCTGCACATGCAGAAAGGCCAACCACCTAGAGCTCACATCTCAATCACAAATATGAGTCACACTGACTACATAGTTGGATGGTTAAATCCAATAATCAATGTACTGATTCAATATAGCATCTTCAATGCTAGATTCAGTATTAGTTTAAGCTTTGAGCATGAGGACCAAACACCTTCATAACATATAACAACCTTCTTTCAACCTTTAGCTAATATCTGCATGATTCGCACAAGGATCTACTTATTTTCACTCTTCACAATGATCTCAACATGTACACATACATCTTACAAATAAGATCTTACAATTATTTATACAAAATCTAAGACCTCATAATTAGGTTGGCTCCTAAAAGATATTTAAATCAATTATACAATAAGTCTTGGTGCAATACAATATGTCAGCCTCAATACATTTACACATTATCTAATCAATAAATTATTCCCGAATCATGTCGTACTGATCTGAAACATGATATCATATGCCGGTTCACAACCTGGACCTATCTGTCGATTAAGGCAAATATGTGAACCCGATCAGACTAATATGCAAAAATCCAAATGCAAACATCCAATCCATGTCTTTGGCATAACCAAATGATCTCTAGATGATAACAAGTCATCACCAACTTCCTAAGTTGCTAGTGAAACACCTACCAGTAACTGTGCATAAGCTAATATCCATATAGTGACCACAATGTGTTGGTTCATCAACAAACCAATATAACCAGAGTGTCAAATCAACAACATAGACCTCAAGAAAGATAAGTGTTGACATCAATGACAAAACCAATTCAACACATGATGGAGTCATCCATAATACCAACACATTTATATTTTGTTCTTTTCCTTTCTATGAGGTATTAAAGACAACTTCTCTCTTTGAAGGTTCAACACTTGTTGTTCTCATGTCATAGGAAGACAAAGAGCCAAATAGTTCATCCATATAGAAGGTGGTCAGATCATTAGCTTCTTCAATGGCCAAGACTTTGGTGTCATACTTTGGATTGAGAGATCTAAGTACCTTTTTTACTATAACTTCATCTTTAACTTCTTCTCCAAGTCCTCTTATAGCACTCACATTTTCATCCACTCATTGTAGATAAAAAGTTATTTTCTCCTCATCCTTCATTTTTTAGGTTTTCAAATTGAGCTCTTAGATTTTGGATTTTGGCTTCTTTCACTTTTGTATCACCTTTATATATGCTTTGTAGTTAATCCCATGTTGTTTTTCTTGAAGTGTAGTGCATCACTTTGACAAACTTTGTATTAGACATACCACTTAATATTGCATTTCTTAGTTTTGGCATTGTTTTCATATTCCCTTTTAGCATCAAGGTTGGTAGCAGGAACTTGAAAAATAGTATAACCATTTTTTACTAAAATCCAAACATCAAATCCAAGGGAAGACAAATATGTCTCTGTTCTTCTACTCTAGAAGGCATAGTTGGTGCCATCAAACCTAGATGCTTTGGAGTAGGACTCATTTCTATCCATTGTGTTCACAAGACATAATCTACCCAAGATAGAGAAAGAGTTTACTACAAGAGAACCTAGGGCTCTGATACCAATTGAAGAAAACAAATAGACATTGAGAGGGGGGGTGAATCAGTGTATTTTAAAACTTTTAACTATGTGTGCAAGGACTAAAACTGCAAATTGATTAAGAACATACACACATAAATCAAACCACAACACAAAATATATGATGAAAACCCAAAGTGGGAAAAACCTTGGTGAGATTAGTTGTTGGAGTCTACTGCTCTAATCCAACCTCACAGAAAATAATAGTTTACAATATTTAGGGTAACAACCCCTAAAAATTTAGGGCAACAACCCCTAAAAATTTAGGGCACCAACCCCTAATTTTATGAGCACCTACTCAAAGGAGCACCTACCCCCTCACTAAGCACCCACTCAAAAAATTTCAATGATTGATCAAGTTTACAATGCAATGACAAAGACTTGTTACAAATGATTTTTGTAACACTTACAAATTTCTCAAATCATGAGATTGAATTTCTCTATCTACATAAGTTCTTCCTCTATTTCTCTTCCCTCCTCTATATGGTTATCTTCTTCTCTCTTATGTAGCCTCACTCTCTAGTATACTTTGTTCTTACTTTTTCACTTCTATAGATGTCTCTTATTTCCTTGGTAGCAACACGACTCTCTACGACACTCTTCAAAAATAGTATACTAGTGGATATACCTTTGTTTCCACCTCTATTACTATATCAACAACCACACTACCAATGTCAAATATCATCACCCCTTCTACTAAATTCAAGCATCTCTATACACCACTCACATTTTTCCAATGCAGGATTTCTAATTATTTTATTCAAGTCAGCTATCTTGGAGATTTCTATTGCAAGTGATATTGTTTGTCTTCAACTTCTTCTCAAATTGGCTACTTGAATTAAATGCATCATGTCTATCTTCAGATCATTTTTTGCACTTGGATTACTAAGTTTAGTAATCTTCCTCTGCCCAAAATGATCTAGAAACCTTCCTCGAGCCGCACAACCTGCCTCCAACTCGGTCGTAATTAATGCGTTTTCCATCCTTTGTTAACCTATCCTCAAACGATCAACAAAAATAATACTTGAATCCATTATCACCAGCTTCTACATATTTGATTTGTTCTTTCCATACCAAGAAACCACATGTGTTCACATTCTTTGTCTAGATCGCTTGGTCAAGATTGGTCGACCTCCATGTAAAAACCTTGTGCCAATCAACATGTGTAGGTGTCATCAAAAGTCTTCATATTCTACAGCCAAGTCACCTGGTCAACCATAGTCAACCACCACATGGACTATTGTCCTTATCGGGCTGCCAAAGTTTCAACTAAAACATCTAATGGTCAAGATGACCTTAACCTATGCCATTGTAAGATGGAATGATGCATCATTTTTCTGCCTTAACTTATCCTACGAGTTGCTCTTTACATCTATCTACAAGTGCAAGATAGTAGGATCCCTCTACCACTATTAGCATTTTATCCTACACAACCATCGTCCTTCACTTTTGATGATGCAAGATAGTGGGAAGAAACTCTTTCTTTTCCTTGTGTTACCCTGCAAGTCCTCTAGTCACAACACATACAAGTCACGAGATAGTGGGAGGGGTCATTGTGACTTTCTTGAAGTTATCCCACACGGACACCATGCACACACTTTATGTGGGGCAACATAAAGGGGGACATTTTTTCCTTTTCTCTTTGCTTTTCCTTATGCCATGGTTTTATTCACCTCCTTGTTTGGTCACATGGGATAATAGAATTCCTATTCTTTTATTTCCCCTACATGATATTTTAGGTGACTCTTAACTTGTATGTGATAAGTGGAACAACAATATTCCCTTTAGTTTCTTATCTTGTGCAACTTATTTTGGTCACTTTGATACTGCGGGGTAAGAGGGACTGCCTTGTACATCAAACTTAAGTTATCCTGTGTGACTAGCACATGGCCTTTTCAACAATATGAGATAGCAAGTAGTGCCACTTCTGTGTTATCCTACAAGGAATTCAACACTCGACCAACATGTTGCAGGATAAAGAGAACACCATTTGTTTTTCTTCAGCGTTATCCCACATGGTCTCTTCCCTGCATTCGAATACACCACAGAACCCATAGATACATGTGAACCAAACAACTGGTACCATTCATAAATCATGGCTCTAAACCCCAACTTGGCACTCCTTCACTACTGCTAACATGTGGAGATGATGAATCTGGTCAAAACCCCTATAACATAACATGACGTGTCATGTGCAAATGCATAGCATAAATTTTGTGCTATGCTCAACTATTGTCTGCTTCTCTGCAACCTCTTGACACCCCTTAACATCATGACTCCTACCTACTATTCTACAACCATTTGGAATCCCTTGACATCAATTACAATAATTCCAACAATTAAAAGTTTTATACTTTGTATAAACATGCAAGAATATGATATTTACTGTCTTTTCTTGTTAATCCAATTATCTTCTTTCAAATTATTGCAATTTAATTAAATGGAGATTTAATTCCACCTTACAAAATCCAATCAACCAAATTATACAAAATAAGGAAAGTTGCTTTGAAAAATCAAAATTTTCCTTGATACTTTGATTTAATAGATATGAAATAAAATAGATTGGAGACAACCACACAATACTCTATCATCCACAATCAACATAGTAACTAAGATCAAAATCTAGATTCTTTTATTATATTTTTCCACAATGAAGAGGTACAAGTTTTTTTCTCTTTGTTCTTCTATATTTGACATTCTATCTCGAAATCTGTCTTGGTTTCTCTATTATCTAAAAGCTGATTAAATCTTAAACGATGTTGCATTACAATATCATTTTTTTTTCAATTTCTTACCTAAACTACTTATCAAATCCTAGTACAAGCTTTATCCCTTTGTTATCTCATTCAAGTATTTTAATTAACCCCTTGGATTATAGCATGAAATGAAAAATTACATACATCATAACAATACAACAAGAAAATGAAACCCTTGATTCCATTTACCCAAAATAAAATAAAATCATACACAGGAGAGTAAAGATTTGAAATTATATCTATATTAACTTTAAAAGTTATCTTCTATGAAATAACCAAATACATTTCATTTATAGGAAAACCCATTTGAAGTTTGAAACTGATGATTGTCTTCTATTTTTCTCTATAAAATGACATTATAATTCTTTGTTATTTACTCAAGACTTCTCAAAACAAGAACCTAATCATGCAAACCAAACCTATAGAAGAGACCCTATTCAGAGATTTTGGAAGCCTTTCTCATGGCCTTGATTTCCTTTTTATAGAAACAAGGGAGAAAATAAGCTACGAGCCAAGAGAGACACATGTCATTAGAAATATTAAACATACCTAAAGTTTGTTACAAAGATATTCCATTCAAGGAAAGTTATAACCAATATCAAAATCTGCAACCACTTCTCTGATATTCATGATGCATTTTACTTCCCTTGCTATTGTTCTAGTTCAAAAAGATTTCCGCCACTAGAAGACAAAGACCGTTCAACCAAATAGCTATATCAAATAGTTTACAATCCTTATTCCTCATTTGAATATGTCTTACTCCATCTGTTGTATTCCTCATCAGATGGCCATTCATAACTTATGACCTCGTCACCTTTTTCTCTGTATGGAATGTACTTAACAACTACTTGATTTGCCTCTCTTTCAAAAGATTAAAAAAAAGTCCCTATGGCAATTATTTGGTCCAAGCTATCCTCTAGCATATCAATATTCAACCATTCACAAATTAACTCTACTTGGGTGTTGATGACTCTCTCTGTCTCCTCTTTCCAAAATTGTAAAGGCTTAACTATCCCATTTTCATCCTCAATATCCAGAAGCAGTGTTTCACTCAGCTCACTAAAATTTCTCATCAGCTCCCTTATCTTTATTTCTATATTCTCTAGAAAAATTTGGTCCTCCTCCATTTATTTTACCAACAAATAAGTTGGTTGGAGTGTAGGTGGCCTCTCAGCATGATATTTGGAAGCCATAGACATTATTCTAAGCTCATTTCCCCTTTGCAACCACTTTGTGAACAAGGGACTCCTTATCTTTATCAAATTTATGAATAACATCAAATAATAATCCTCTCCAATAGCTAGGATTTAGTTGGATCAATAGATTTAGTGGATTTAGGCTTGTCATCATCATATGGTACCAATGATATATTGGGGATATACACATTATTGGCGAGTTGAATTGCTTCTTCTTCATGGGTAGCATGCAGAGATCTGGATGTTGATGGCACTGATGTCTCTGTAAGTGAAGAAGAGGAAACTCTTATCCGTCCTTGCTCAAGAAGTTGCACTTTGGTTTTCAATTCTATGCACCTTTGTTGAACTACATTATAATCATTGAAAATCTTGTCAAAATTTCTCATTAGCTCTTCTCTTTCCAAGGCTTCCCTCTTTGTAGACTCATGAGCCAATTTGGCAACATCAACATTTATTTTTGTAGCTTCCACACTTGATGTGTCAGATGCTCCTTTTATAATGTCTCCTTTTAAGTTGGGATTTATGTCACTAATGTTAGGCTTTCTAGGTCCTTCCTCCAATGCCCATATTTCGAAGGTTGCATAATCATCTATAAAATATGATCCTTTTAATGTCAACCTTACTTCCTCCTTTGAACCTAATTGTTGGTCCTTTGATTTCCTAATTGGATCAAAGGCCGATGGATCTAGTATATCCCATTATGGTAAAATTAAGACTCTAGCCTGATTTACAATCATCATGCCCTCATCTACAGTAATTTTACTGAAATCTTCCATCATCACATTCTTAACTTCTTCACGATTTTCATTCTCAGACCTATCTAGCCTATGTGTTTTCCTCTCAGAATGTCTCTCCTTAATTTCTCTTATTTTTATTTTCCATACTAATTGCACAAAGGCCAAGCTTCTCACAAAAGCATCATCCTTAGGAAATGTATCACATACCTCCTTCCTTTCATCCCCTAAAGCTCTATCCTAAATATCCAAAGGAGTGAGGTCCAACTCCAAACTAGGAGCCACAAGAGGAATACCACTTTTCATCTCTGCACTCGTTACTGTAAAATTGTCTTCCTCTACTTGTTCTTTAAACTACCTTGAAGGTGAATAGGGCACCTGTGCTGGTGAAGGACTTATATCTAAATCTTCAAGATCAATGTTCTTGACTTCTTTAAAAGGCTTAACTTTCACCTTTGGGTGACGCTTTGGCTTCATTATCTTTTTACCTTTTCTCCTCACCAATTCTTCACTATCATTTCTACTCTCTTCTTCACCACTTATTTCATCTCTTACCCTCTTTTGAGAGGGCTCATAAATAGGTCTTTCTTCTACTAGGCCATTTTTTCTTTGAAGTAGAGGAGGTCATGGGGATGGCTATTGCATCCTCATTTGATGAATCAAGGTTGATTCCTCCGATGTGATGGGCGTTGGATGTTGTATATCTCTTCTTTCCTTGTTGGCCATGGAAATATTCAAGCTTGGCCCTCTTATCCTTTAATGCAAGAATCAATTCATCATAATTATTCATAACAAAATCAACTTTAGCACAAAATGGAGTGAGATTTTTTTGTTGGATCATAGCTTGGATCCATTTTATAAACTATAGCTCATAGCTTCCTAAAAGATATCCATTTCACTTTCCTCCAATCTTGAGTCATGAAATTATACTCATTTCTTATTATATCCTTAGGGAAATTCAGCTCATGAGGCAATAGGCCTCCTTTTATTCTTGCCCTAAATATGTTATAAAACCCCTTTGGGTGAATATGTTTGGTTGTGCTAACATTAAAAGGAAATACATGTGGCTATCTAGAGAAACCATAAATTTTAGTAACAATGCTAACAGGATAAGGGATGAAATCCCCCCAATTGTGTTCAATCTTCAAAAGTGGCAACCTCTCCTTAGGCCTTACAAAATCATGCATATCTGTGGGGATCCTTGGTGGGTTCACTATCAATCTTTGTCTTAACCTACAAGAAAATTTATTATCAAACCTCACAAAGCTAGACTCATGTCTAACCCAAGACATATCCATGCTCCAAAGCTGTATTGGAATTTCATTATTGTCAATTTTTCTTTTGAGGTTCAGAGTGTCTTCAAAGTAATCTCCATTCTAATATAATAACATGTGCATGAGCAAGGAGTACCAATCAAAATGAGTGCCAGACACTTCATTCTTCACATCCTACAACCCCTCATGAATCTTCTCTTCAAGGTATGGGGCAAAGTCAAAAATCACTATATAATTTGGATGATGAATTTGCATAGCCATATACATGAAGTTAGATGGCATTATTGTAATTGGATTGAACCCCAAGACCTAACATAGAGAGAAAAAGGTATCATGAAAATAAGGAGCAAAAGCACCAATAGGAAAAGGCTCCTCTGAACTAGAGCCAATGTGGTACATTGTTTGTCCTGCTTTTACCAAATGAATTGGAAGAAAGCAAGTTCCAATGAAACCTTTTATTCTATAATACTATGCCTTCAATTTATTTAAATCTACTTATATCAGGTTAGCAGATGGTTCATACAAGTCAAAGATCTTCTAGAATTCCTCTCTCCCAATTGTTAGAAAAATCTCTCCTTCATTTCCCCTTATAACTCTTGAGATGGGGTCATATCTATCTACAACAGCCTTGAGAAGGTTGACATCCATGAACACATTTGACACCACTAATTTACCCATCATATTTCAAGACACTTGAGAATGGGGATTGTAAATTCCTCTATCCATACCAAAATTTGAACATATCTATCCTAGTCATTGGTACCCTAGCATCCACCAAGTGTCACACTTTATTAGTCAACCCTTCTCCTAGGGTTTTACCATGAACAAAAAATTTTCTTGGGTACTTTTTGTTAGTCGAGAGCTTTAATTGGCCAAGAAAATCATCCAAAATATTTCTTTTCAAATCTTCAATCTGTCCTGAATGTTTTTGTAGGGGAGCCATCTTACCAGACTAGGGTTTCTACCACTTAACCACAAGAGGAAAATAAAACTAGGATTAGACATAAAAACCTCAAGAACAACATAGAATCATGTGAATTCTTATCAAATTCTGAACCCTAGAACAATTCACGAGATTTTCCCTACAATTACTCACACAATTCACACTTCAATCATTCAAGGAACACAAAAAGGGTGTTTAGCAACTTACTACTTTGTAACTACCAGGTGAACCACAATCTTCTACTGCAAGAACCTATGTCAATCTTCTTCAACTTCGGGGATACCTTCTGAATCACTATGAATAACTTTATGAATTGAAAATAGCTCTAAGAATGCTTTTATTATTTTTTGGAATGAAATGCCATTATTGCTCACACGAGTGAAAAAAGATGGCTCAAACTTGCATTTGAAATAAGTTTAAAGTTGAATCATCCATCATCTTCCATAATGGCGCATCACATTCTTATCTTTAGTCAATTTGAAATTAACCATCACATGTGGCAAGCAGGTCCACCCAAAGTATGACATGGCATAGCCAGCTCATCGCTTACTTCACCTCGGTCAGTAACCCCACCATCGGCTTTTCTTAGCCTACCTTGGACACATGGCATCATCTTGTGATGTTGCGGTCATTAACCCCCTTGCATCTTCCTTCATGAGGTTACGAGGGTTGTTGGATCTATTCATTATTTACTTTCTAGCTACAAAGATCACTTAACAATGGCCACTAACTCTCAAGCACTTCTTGGATTGAGATTAAAACATCATCGTTCAATTTTACCATGTGTAGAAATATGCACCATTAGTATTATGGAATTTACTTGTTGAGGAACTGGTAAAAACAAATGTTGCAAAGGTTTAATTTTTGTCTTAACCTCCCCACTGAGGACATGTGGCATCACTCCTGATGTCGCGGTCCTTATCTTCCTTCCACTTTTAACCGTGGGGCTATGCGCACCATAGGATCTACTCATAGTTTACCATAAAGTCACTGACAAAAATATTAAATACTTTAGACTTAGGAAAAATTAAGGCATTGGCATAAATATTAAAGGGGGCCCGACCATAGGAGAATTTTATGTATAAACTAGGAAAATATAAAGGGGTTGGTCATAAACAACTTAATGCCTAGGAAAAACAATAGCCCTACCAACGGTAACACCAAATTTTAACAGGCTTAGGGTTTTTAACAAAGATTTAATAAAAAACATATAAAAGCCTAAACCCTAAACCCTAAGGGAAGGAACATAGAACAAAATTAATTCTTAATGATCAGAAAATTAACCAAGACATGCAAATCTTTTGAACAATTATTTTTAGGACTATCAGTGGCTCTGGTTGGGGACGATAATTACTCAAGAATGATGTAATAATTCTAGAATTATTGGTGAAGCAAACCAATTTGCAGAGTAGACCAAAAGAAAATTACCTAGAAAGGGAAACTCAAACAAAATGGAAACTACACTACTTATGTACAAGACCCAATCTAATGCTCATGGAAAAAAAACCTATTTTAAGAAAAGTAGAGCTTCAAGAATTGTCCATGAATAGGAAATTCAAGAGTATCACCAGTTATATCTTAAAGAAAATGTGAATCTTCTCCCCACAAGTGCTCTAGATCAAATATGGGCCAAGACAAATGGAATCAAACTTGTCATGTTTTCCTTTATCTTCTAATCTAGCATTCCACATCAGAACCAAATCATTAACTTGAAAATTCCTTATAGTTGTTCTTTTGTCATACAAGTTTCTACTTGCATTTGTTGTTGGCATTTTTATGATTATATTGTGATTGTCATTGATAGACACACACTTGCTATGATATCACTTTGTGAATGTATGAATTATGCTCAACTGGTAATTGTTCCAAACCGGTATCATGTTGTCATCTTTAGACTATTGATGTTATGTAGAAAGTGTTTACCAATCTCAAGTGGCATGAGGACCTCAAGTGGTTCGAGGATCTCAAGCAGAATGGAGAAAAGGAACGAGAAGCAGTAGTTATCATTTTCCCAGTCTTCATTTCTATCAACAACTATTCTATTAAACCAGTATTACTCTAAGTTACCAACCGGTAACCAGAAAAGTTGTATAAACCAGTAATACTCTGTGATGAGTTACCAACCGGTATATCTTTGTGATGAGTTACCATCCACCGACACTTTGACAGTGATTTTGTGTCATGTTACCAAATGTGTCTAGATACAATGAACCTAGGAACTTGCAATGTAATTCTATTCGACCGGCATGAAATCAAATTCCTTTTAAGGACATCGTGTCTAGGGTTTCAAGATGTGTGAGTAGCTATTAGGGTTTGAAGTGGTTGATGAGTTCATGTGTGTGCGATCTTAACAAAGAGATCAAGTCTATGTACTGTAACAGAGTGTGGATTTACTGAAGACTGAAGCAATGCTAAAATGCATTAGCACTAAGCTATCATGGATCTAACCAAGCAGGTTGTGCTATTTGCTAGATCATTCACTTGTTGATTACTCACATCTTTAACAAGTTAGAAACCCTTAATCGGGTAGGCCTAGAAAAGCCTTTGTAAATCCTCTAACAAGGTGGTTCACATCTGTGGATCTAAAATCCTCTCACAAGATAGTCTTTAATCGGACTTATCTCCTAATAGAGATTGAGATTCCTAATAGGATCTGTTCTGGTAAAGAACATTGTATGACCTTAACCGGTTTGGTTACTATTCTGTAGATAGTTACTTGTGAGTTTCATCTCACCGTGGATTTTCCTATTTGGTTTTCCACATCAAAATCTCTTGTGTTATGGTGATTGTGCTTCTATGGGTGAATGCCTTACTTTCTATTTGGTTTGCATTTGTGTTGACCAGTTTGTTAGTTAAATTGTTATACTGGTTTACTGCTAGACCGATAAAGTGTTTGAGTATAGAAATTTTTTGTATACTAATTCACCCCCCCCTTAGTATTGATCAATTGGTATCAGATCCAACCTCTCTATAAGTCTAACCACTTGGAAAGAGATATGGGGGAATACACTATGAGGGAACTTACTCATCAGCTCACTCAGACCAAGAAAGCCTATGATGAACTTAAAGTCAAATATAAGGCCTCTCAAGCAAAAAGAAGAGAGCATGCTGAAAAATTGATGGAGCTAACTGAAAATAGTTCTTCTAATGAAGTGGACATGGAAGCCCTAGTCCAAGAAGTTGAAAAACTGAATGAATCCAATGCCAACCTAAGAAGGGAACTTGAAGGACTAACTATCAGAATGTGTCAAGAGCTTGAGAGCTGAAGGAAAGCTGAAGATCTAGTAAAAGACAAAGATCATGAGATCTCCAAGCTGAAGCAAGTAATCAGTGCACTTACCGCTCATCTTCTTGAAAATAAAATGGAAAAGGAAGGAATGCAAAGTGAACTACACATGGCTATTTCTGAGAATGCAACCTTGAAGGAATCCAATGCTTCTATTCCCAAAGAAATTACTGAGTCAAAGGAAATACTTGCCAAATTCAATAAGAGCATTGTCAAGCTAGAGCAGAAGCTTGAGTCAGCTAAACCGGTAAAGAATACCAATGGACTTGGTTTCTCTGAATATGAGGAAGGTGAGACCTTTGGAACAAAAAGTGGAGCATCAAATAAACAATCGGCACCAAAGGATAAAGGTAAGAAAAAGTTCAAACCTATTTGCTTTAATTGTCTCAAGGAAGTACACACTGCTAATGTATGTAGAAGTAAGGCTTACAATAACTTTCCTTATTTTCTAAATGATAAGCCCAGACCCAATAGATTCAATGGTAATTGTTATGCATGCAACAAGTTTGGGCATAGAGCATTTGAATGTAGGTCTATCATGAACAACATTGGAAGGTATCCTCAAAGGAGTAAAGGAGCTTTTTTTGAACCCTCTAGGAACTGGAACCCAAACCGGTTTAATACCTATAATTATCAATCAGGAAGTAGTGGCTATCAAGAAACAACTAGATGCAGAGCAACCTATTTGATCTATCATGGTAATGGTCACACTACTACAACATGTAGAAGGAAGGAGGGAAACATGAACAATGGACCTTGGAGAGCACCTAGAATGATTTGCTATCATTGCAACAAACCAGGTCATACAGCAAGATTCTACAAAATGAGAAAGAATATATCAGATGATATACCGATAACTCAAGAAGGAAAGATATATGTTGAAACCATTCAAATGGATATGAAGAAAACCTAGAAGAAGAAGCCAAAAGAAGTGATTCAAGAAGAACCGGTTTCTGCACCTAGTGTGGAAGTCACTGAACTACCAAACTAAGCATCAAAAAACCTTATGGGAGCAAATGGTGAAATGTCTCAAACCCCCAGTTTAAATTGGAAAAAGACCTCAATCAGTATGTGATACCTGTCAGTTGGTAGAAGATTGAAAATGGTAAAAGGCAAATTAGGGTTTACGCCCTAATAGTGGAGCATTTATTGTGGTAGGTGAAGAATTTTTCAAAATCATTTTTCACTTATCAATTCACGAGCAAAGAAGTTTTCAAGCACACAGTGAAGAAAAGTGATTTGGATTGTGATTCAAAGAATTTATCAAAATCCTGAAGAAGAATCAGAAGCAAACATCTATTGGTGAAGTGTAGAACACAAAGCAGTATTTTAGAAACCAAAGGAGTGTGTAGCAAAGTTTAAATTGTGAGCCCTAAATTTCAACTTACAAAGTTATTTTTCAAAATTCTCTGTTTATCATGGCTTCTGCATCACATGCTAGTTCTAGTGCACCTATTGATTTTGTAGACTTCATTCAACAGAAGGCAAAATACAATTCCCTATCTCAGATACCCGCTAGTGTTATAGTGGAGGAAGGAACTTCCAATTACATTGACTACAAGATTGAAGACTTAGGATCTCTTGTAATTCATTTCCAGTTGAGTTTGTTCTATGGGAAGGACAAGAAGATTAAACTAGAATTTAGTATCCTAGAAAAGAAGATGCTTCACAATGCAGTCTATTTCCTTGAAGTGTTTTTCAGATGATCACATCTGCATCATTCTGAGTAGAGTGCATGGTGATAAAATGTACTTAGAGTGGACACATGATATCACACCAGAAGCGATTCATGCCATCACTGGTTTTTGTAACGTCGATGAAGTGTTGGCCCTAAGGAAGATCAACAAGACAGAAATGACCAAGCTCACCGATTCTATGAGCGACTAATGGGGAATGAGTGTCAATTCCATCAAGGATGATCTGGTCAAATATGTGTGTATGGTGATAGGATACTGAATGTTCCATGCCAGCAGAATCAACTTTGTCTCTGCTGCAGCGGTAAATGCTGCCTACAAGATGATCAAGGAAGATGCATCATTTGATCTGTGCACTGGTATGCAAACACAACTTCTATTGAACCTCAAGTCGATCAAATAGGACAATGCCTTGAGATTTAAGTTTAGACAACTATTGGTTCGGTTGTTCTTCTACTTCCAAGGCTATTTTCTAGGAGTAGGTGATATTCAGTGGTCTGCTGACCAACTAGTTACAAAGAAAATCAAGGAAAGCCTACAAGCAGTAGGAACCGGTTATTCAGAAGTGTTGAACAAATACTTTGATGAGTTCAGATGCAAAATGAACCAAAGGGTGAGAATATTAGGTGATATTCTCAAGAAATACGAAGATGACATCTGCTTCACCATCGAAGTTGTTGAGTGTATAATGGAGGCAGTTGAGCCTAGATAGGAAGAAGTGGAACCGATGGGATATGAGGTAATGTATGACATGCTAGACAAGTATGCCTCTACCCTAATCACCTCTCCCCTTGATCCAAAGGCAAAGAGAACCGGCACTTATTTGGAAAGGGTTACACCAGTTGAAGAATCATGAGTAAAGAAGGGAAAGGCAGTGCTTTCAGTATTGGCATCGGTTACCACAGCAAGTCCCAAAGTGACCAAGCGGTCACCAGCAAAGAAGAAACTGAAAGTTGCACCCGCTAAAGTCTTTGAGAGAAAGTGGAAGATAAAAGACACCACACCAGACTCAGAGGACACTATGTCTGAAGAACAACCTAAGAAGACTAGGCAAATGAATAAAAAGACAAAGAGTGAATCGGCAACATCTGCACTAGTAAATATTGATATTTCCTCCTACAAACCTTTGACACATTGTCAAATAACTATTAAAAATATTAGAAGTAAAGTACTTGGTGATTTGAAAGAGTGCTTTGATGATTTTAATGATGATGAAAAGAAGGAAGTTGAACAGGAAGTTATCAATTATTTATGTATTAAAAATTAAATCTAAGACACCTAATTCTTTGTATAATTCTTTAGATAACAAGTGGCGCATTGCCATAGAAAAGGAACAAGAAATAAGGGAGGAAGTATTTGCACAATACTTTCCTAATGTGCCCAAAACTGAACTTTATGAAGTAGTGGAAAGATATAAGGGCCTCTTCTTCATGAGAAGAAGGAGACTCTTGTTGTTAGAAGGAAAAGTTCCTGTAGTGGTAAAAGATACCCACTCTCATGCCCAAGCCACTTTAAGGTTGCATCAAGTGGCTGAAGCCAACAGGAAAGCTGAGAAAGAACCGACAACCAATAAACTAGATGAGGTATATGACACTGAAGGAGAACAGGTCACTGATCAAATGGATCCTATTGATGTTGATGCCTTGAATGGTAAAAATGTCACTCTGGGTACACCATCAGAACTAGTAGGATAGGAAAAACAAGACAAAGAAAAGGTTGCCAAGGAGCAAGTGGAAAAAGAGAAGAAGAAACAAGAAGTTGAGAGAAGAAATAGGTAGAAGAAGAGAAAAAGAGAAAAGAGGAAGAAAAGAAAAAGGAGGAGGAGGAGAGGAAACTAGAAGAGGAAAAGAAAAGAAAGGAAGAGGAGAAGAAGAAACAAGAGGAAGAGAAGAAGAAGAAGAAGGAAGAAGAACAGAAAGAAGAAGTGAAACGATAGGAAGAAGAAAGGAGAAAGGAAGAGGAGAAGAGGAAGCAGGAAGAGGAGAAAAAGAAGCAAGAAGAAGAGAAGAAGAAGAAGGATGAAGAAGAAAAGGAGCAGAAAGAAGAAGAGAAGAAGAAGGAAGAAGAGAAAAGAAAGCAAGAAGTAGAGGAGCAAAATAAGGCAGAAGAGGATAAGTTAAGAGCCAAAGAGAAGGAGGAAACGACACAGAGCACACAGGTGGAGACCCTAAAAGCAATTGGTAGTCAAGCCTAATTGGCTAACATTACCAGTCTCATTGACCTCCAATCTGCTAACAAATCGGAGTTGCTACAAAGCATTAAGCTTTCCCAAGAACACTTGGAAGTAATAAGGAGGAAAAAGGATCAAGATGTGATCCAAGCTGCGGTGGACACTCTTACCAGTTTGATACCCGATACCAACCTCCCTAGTACCGATTCCTCTCTTGCACAATTAAAGCTCCTATGCACAGTTGTAGAAGACTAGGTGTAAACTCTAGAAGAGGTTGCAGAAGCAAATTCCAAGAAGGAGCATCAAAAGGCTCTCGACACTTCCTTGGTGAAAAAGTTAATAGAGCTCTGGTCTGATCTATAGAAGGCACAAAAGGACATTAGAGATGCAATGGATGAGGGCAAATTATTGCTAAGTAAGATATGTCAACCTCATCTATTCTGTGATTATGTGATTTCTCAGAAAGCCAAACTGCAATCTGATATGCAGTCATTTATAAGCACCTTCAAGATGCCATATGATTCCTTCTCCACATATGGACAAACTGCTCAACAGTTTCAACTCCAGTCTGCAAGAATGGAGGCAAAGATAAGCAACCAAACACGTAATTTGCAAGAACTTCAACTGGTCCTACTGCCAAGACTGCAAATTCTTTAGAAATTCTATCTAAATCTGGATGCCCTAATGGTCACTCAAGAGATGAGTACCTTGGATGCCATGTAAGAGTAGGTCAATCAGATGCAAATGGAGAATGAGGTTGCTACCTCATTGCTTGAATCATGGTCTTTATCCATGAAGACATTTAGGACTTTAAATCAGTTTTTGACAAGTTTCACTCTTTATTGTCATAAACTCTTTAAATCAATTTTTAATGCTAATGGAACAGGAGTTATTTAGCTATACTTTGTCATTGTTGGCAAAGGGGGAGTAGTATTCTGTATTTAAATTTTGATGCATGCTATGTATACTTTCATGTTAATCTCTGTAAGGAAGTAGTATACATTGTATTTTCTACAAAAGGGATAGTGTATATGCTTAGGGGGAGTTAATTTTGATTATGGTATAATTTTGTTGTAAAACACTTAGATGTCTAATTTGTTTTTTCCTAAGTGTTGCCATCAATGCCAAAGGGGGAGATTGCTAGCATTTCGATGATTATGTTGTGATTTTCATTGAAGGACACACACTTTCTATGAGATCACTTTGTGAATGTACGAATTATGCTCAACCAGTAATTGTTCCAAACCAGTATCATGTTGTAGTCTTTAGACTATTGATGTTATGCAGAAGTGTTTACCGATCTCAAGCAGCATGAGGACCTCAAGCGGTTCAAGGATCTCAAGCAGAATGGAGAAAAGGAACTAGAAGTGGTAGTTATCATTTTCCCAGTATTCATTTTTGTCAACCAGTAATCTATTAAACCAGTATTACTCTGAGTTACCAACTGGTAACTAGAAAAGTTGTATAAACTAGTAATACTCTATGATGAGTTACCAACCGGTATATCTTTGTGATGAGTTACCATCCACCGACACTTTGACGGTGATTTTGTGTCATGTTATCAAATGTATCTAGATACAATGAACCTAGAACCTTGCAATGTAATCCTATTGGACCAACATGAAATCAGATTCCTTTTAAGGACATCATGTCTAGGGTTTCAAGATGTGTGAGTAGCTGTTAGGGTTTGAAGTGGTTGATGAGTTCATGTGTGTGTGATCTTAACAAAGAGATCAAGTCTGTGTATAATAACTGAGTGTGGATTTACTGAAGACTGAAGCAATGCTGAAATGCATTAGCAATGAGCTATCATGGATCTAACCAAGAAGGCTGTGCTATTTACTAGATCATTCACATGTTGATTACTCACATCTTTGACAAGTTAGAAACCCTTAACTGGGTAGGCCCAGAAAAGCCTTTGTGAATCCTCTAATAAGGTGGTTCACATCTGTGGATCTAAAATCCTCTCACAAGGTAGTCTTTAATTAGACTTATCTCCTAATAGAGATTGAGATTCCTAACAAGATCTATTCTGGTAAAGAACAATGTATGGCCTTAACCGGTCTGACCTTAACCGGTTTGTTTAATATTTTGCAGATAGTTACTTGTGAGTTTCATCTCAGCGTGGTTTTTCCCATTTGGGTTTCCACTTCAAAATCTCTTGTGTTATGGTGATTGTGCTTCTGTGGGTGAATGCCTTACTTGTTGCTTGGTTTGCATTTGTGTTAACTGGTTTGTTAGTTAAACTATTATATCGGTTTACCGCTAGACTGATAAAGTGTTTGAGTATAGAAATTTTTTGTATACTAATTCACCCCCCCCCTCTTAGTATTCATCTTTTGTATTTTTGCATTTTTGGTGTTAGCTTGTCTTCTAATTTCATCCAATTCCATCAAAGCATCAACCCTTAATTGCATATCATCATCTATATCACTGTGATAAGTTTGGACAAAGTTATACATTTTCATCAAATTGTTTTGAGGTAATCTTGCATGCATACCATGCACCAAGTCAATAAGTGCACATCCTATTCCTTTCTTAATTATCACTTGGTTTGCACAAATTGCTAGTTTTAACTTTGAATTCCAAGCCTTTTTATTTTTCTCCAGGATTCTTTTAATAATTTTCATCAAGCTCTTATTGCTCAATTCAGCTTGCCCATTTTCCTGTGGCTTGTAAGATGATGAGTATGAAATCTGGATACCATATTTGTTGCAAAAATCTTCATATTCCTCTGACCTAAAACTCATAGTGTTATCAGAGACTATTCTTTCAGGACATCCAAATCTAGTCAATACATTATTCATGAGAAAATCAATCACCACCTTAGTTGTTTCCTTCCGAGTAGGTATAGATTCAACCCGCTATTGGTGATCCAAGAGTGACCACCACTAGAATTACATGTTATTTCTCCAATAAAGTCCATACCCCATTGTTAGAATGGAGCCTACACATTTATAGGTTTCAATGGCCGAATTCCTGAAAAAATTTAATTTTCCTGAAAACCTTTGGCATCGATCACATCTTCTCACTAATTGATGTGCATCCTTGAAAATTGTTGGCCACCAAAACCTAGCCCTTAATACCTTATGTGCAATTTGTTAGAAAGTTCAAATAACCAAAAGACAACTAAGAGGGGGGTGAATCAATTGTCATAGATTACCGAAACCATTATCAATTTAAAATTTAATATCAGAACCCAAAACATTAATACCAGAATAGAAGATAAACCAATTAAGCATAAACAATAATCACAGAATAAATACCATCCGCATGACACCAATATTTGTACATGGAAAACCCGATAAAGGGAAAAACCACAATGGGAAGCCTACCCATACCAGATAATACTTCTACAGTAAGTATGTGAATTACAATTCAGGGGCCTACACTTGCAGGAAAGCCAACAACCTCGAGCACATTTTTTATCACAAAAGTAGCCTCACTAACTACATAGAAATCCAGACTACAATTTGGAGAAGTGTTGAACTGCAAAAGATAGCATCTCCTATGCCTGAGTACATTTCTAGTTAAGCTCAATATCAGAGGAATAAATCCTCTTGAATAAACCCAATACGATCTCCAATGATTGACCAACTCCTCTACCTGAATGATATTACATTATTCACACATTACATTCCTCGACCATGACTTCTAACATTAACATGATTATCTATAATGAGATCTTACATCTATATATACAAGGCCTCGACCATAAACAATTAGTTCACCCACTAGACAATAAACCAATTACATAATTACAAACCATGTCAGGCTTAGACCAAATAAATAATATCAACACATCAGACATCCTGGAAATACATCAATAGGTCCTATCCATACATTACATTAAAAACATTCCATAACTTAGATCAACCGCGACCCCGTATAAGTCCACACGCTATAGCAATGATCTCCATTCGCCAAGTCTCAAACATGATCATTAACAACATCTTGAAACTCCACCAGAAGCTTCACCAATACCACTTATACAATTCATTAAAGATCTCCACCAAAAGCTTGTTGGAATTGTGTTTTCATTGATGTCAACCGGTATGGGATGACTACTGGCATGAGAGATGTATGTGCAACACTGTCAAGGAGGAGTACAGGTTGAAATATCTTGGATATCACCTTGTGTTGTAGAACATCGGTAAGGTAAGGAATATGACCTCAGGAGTCACTAGTACATGAGTTAGTGCCTAAATTGTGTGGATGAGATGTTAAGGTGATCAATACTAGTACACTATATCACCGATAAGGAAAGGATGTCAACTGGTAAGTGATGTGTTGACATGGGGAAGTTAGATCAACCAATAAAGTGGTTGTCAGCCTGCAAAGGTCATGACTAGTGTACAAGTAGGATGGACAAGGTGTTTGAGTGGTTGTTTGTGATGAAGAGGCAAAATTTTACCTAAATCAAATCAACACTGGAGGAGAAGAATGAACAGGTATTATGATGTAAGGTTGCAAGACAATAGGACTCCCACCTGATGAAGTTACAATCACCATATGAAGAGATGAATGACAATGAATGTTTCCACACCCAATCACATGTGCTTGTTTGAAGATAAGCTACACAAATAGGGAAGCCACATAAGTATATTATAGAATGGAGATGTCAACGTGTCTGTCCATTGGTATGTGGAACTTATCCCCAGGTATGCATAGTGTGCATCATGATTCTTTGAGATAAGAGAGAAGAGGTAAAGGCATGTTGAAATGTTAGTAAAGAAGGAGTGTGATGTCTTTGTCATCTTGACAAACTAGTTGTGATATGGTCCAAGTTGATCAGGGAAATGGAAAGGCTGATCAGACGTAGTCAGAAGAGAATGGTCAGATTAAAGATGAAGTTTGCTGATAGTTGAAGACAAAGTGTCATCAAGAAGGTTTACTGGTATAGAAGTTCACCGGTAATATGAGAAAGGTGTAAATGCATATGTCTTCCCACCTTGTGGGAATGAGCATGCTCAAGATAGACATGTCTAATGACCAATCAAGGTGTTCCACTGGCAATTAATTAGAGTGCAAACATGATGAGTTAACTAATAGAGTGTGAGATTTCAGCAGGGTTTGTATACCGGCAGAAAAGAGAAACCGGTAAAATGTTTGGTTGGTGATCCTATCTGGACCAACATGAAGAACCAAGCTGCCAGATGGTCAACATGGATGCCACTTAGAGTCAAGGTGGAAAATTTGCATTTGGATAAAGATAGAATGTACACCGATAAGGTAGTTGCAAGGTTGGTCAACATTAATGGAAGGCACCAAAAATCATAGGACATGTTGCAGTGCTATTGCAGGGGTTTGTGGCTCAAGGTCTAGAGGACAACTACGAGCTAGCTAAGAGTGATTGAGGAGATCAAGGCGGATGAAGAAAAAAGTAGAACCAAATCTTGGTGTTTGATAAAGAGGCCAACCGATAGGGTAAAAAGTAGATCGCCAAAGATGGAAGGCATGATCTAGGATGTGCGTAAATAGTGGAGTTGTATAGATTGACATTCTATAAGATCAGATCGGACATGATCTAATTGGATTTGGTTTGCCTCAAGGATGGTGAAGAAACCCTAACCGCTTGAATTTAAATTGGCTTTTGGAGGGAAAATCAGTCTATAAATATGAAGGCCAAAGATTTTGTTAGTTGTTGTTGAAGAGAAGAAAGATATTGTGCTATTACTATTATGAAGTGATTAAGTGTTACTTCTGCATGTGAGAGAAAATTATCCAAGTGCTTAGATGGTTTCTAATAAAAGAGGGAGAGTGAAGAGAAGAACCGGTAGTGGCCATGCCAACAGAGAAAAAGCGAAGAGAGTTGCAGAGAAGGCAGACAGTGGACCGGTAGAGTTTTAGCACTGGTAAAGTGTAGATAAATGAGGAGGAGATACTGTAGAGAAGAGGACTAGAAGAGGTGTACCGGCAGGGCTTACCGATAGAGAAGCAGTAGGTGAGAGTAGCAAGAGAAGTGAGTTAGTGTTGCAGAGAAGGTATCTCATTGGCAAAGTAAGGTATATGAAATGGTTACAAGATTCACTTGTAACAAGATAACTAATTTTGTATTTGAAATTTACTTTAAGAACAATGAGTTGTATCTCGGTGTAGGGGTTGGAGCTCCTTTGGGTTGTAGCCCATAAAGTTAGGGGTTGGTGCTCCTTGGGTAGGTGCCCTAAAGTCAGGGGTTGTAGGTCCTTTGGGTTGTAGCCCATAAAGTTAGGGGTTGGTGCCCTAAACTTTGTAACAGTGTTTTACCTATGAGGTTGGATTGGAGTAGTAGTCTCCAACAACACTGGTCACCAAGGTTTTTCCCATCTTGGGTTTTCCTTATATATATTGGTGTTATGTGATGTCCCTTGTGTGATTTCTCTTGTGTAGGTCTTCCTACTAACCGGTAAGTCTACATAGAGTTAGATCTATTAACCGGTATGCTCACAGAGGACAACAAAAGAAAAGAGTTTGAGTACCACTGATTCACCCCCCTCTTAGTGGTGCATTGTGTCTAACAATTGGTATCAGACTATAGGTTTCTAGTTAGAAGTGTGTTCTTCAACTTGGGTAGATTCTGGGTGAAGGACATAATGGTTTGTCTAGTGTCAATCTCTTCTCCTATTTTTGATGGTTCAAAATTTTCTATTTGGAGTTGCCAAATGGAAGTCTTCCTATCCTCTTTAGGCTTTGATGTATGGATGTCACTAGTTGATGGTTTCCCTAGAGCAGTTAGTCTTCCTAGTGGATCTATAGAAGAAAGATGAAACCAGTGCAATAAAGAAGCCATGCAGACTATATTCAGTGGACTCACTAGTGATGTCTCCTCACAGGTGGACAAATGCACAACAACAAAGAGCTTATGGGAAAGAGTGAAGAGGCTCTATGTAAATGAGCCTACTACTATAGAACCAGCATGTGAAGAAAATGTGAGAAATACATCTCATGTTCATGAGGATGATGAAGATAGACCTACTAGCAGCTGCCATAGTGATGAAGAAGGAACCCACCTCTTCATGGCTAAAGAATCTGAAGAAGAGGAGCACACATCTAAAAGTGCCAGGGCAAATAGATCCCACTAGAAAGATGTGTTTGGAAGTGATGAGGAAGGGGAAGAAGAGGATGAAGTAGAAGTTGATCTTGAAGGAGAGCTTGTGAATGCACTTGAAGAACTCAAGAGAGTTAGAAGGGAATACAAGCTATTCAAGAATGCTAATATAGTAGAGAAGAACTAGCTGACAAAATGTCTTGAAGATACTGAGAAATGCTTCTCATGGTTGAAGTCTCAGGAAGAGAACACAAAGATGTGCTGGTGTGAAGATCTAGTCTCTCAACTAGAGATAAAAGATAAAGAACATCAAAAGTTGCTCAGAGAAATAGAGGTCCTCCAAAATGACCTTGAGAAATGTAAAGATGAGCTCAAGGTGAGAATTTGGGCTGATGGAAGAAGTGATGCCTTGGACAAAATGTTGAAGAAGCAAAGGCATGCCAAGGACACTGAAGGACCAGGAAGTGGTGCCGATGAATGCTCCACCAGCAAGAATGTCCCCCACAATGACATTTTTTTTATCTCCTCAAATGGAGGAAACAAAGGCCAGACCTTCCCAATTAGAAATGCTCCTCGAATGAAGGTTGACCTAACCATAATTGGTGAGGACTTGTAGACTAGGGTGAAGACCATAGCTACAAAGAGGAAAAATCGTGTAGATCCCAAAGGTAAAGGGAAAATGTGAGAAGATAGCTTCACCGAAAGTAGGAAGATAAGGAAGTAGCAAAGAAGACCCTCTATCGGTAGAGGACAAAGAAATGCTACCACCCATAGGGGAAGCAAGTGTAGGAGAAGAAGAGATAGATGGAAGAACTTCATAGAATGGACAACCAAGGATCCATTCCCAAAGAAGAAGAAATGGAGATGAAAAACCAGTAAGATCTCCTCATGCATGGAAAAATAAATTTGTAAGTCATATGCCATTGTCTAGGATCATACCAATAAGTACCTGTTAGAAAGAGATATAGAAGGAATGATCTAGGATCTCATAGAAATCATGCATATGAGAAAAATGTATCTAGGAGTAGATACATGCATGTCCCCTCTCCCAATTATGCAAATGTTGTTTGTCATAACTATAATGTTTTTGGCCATAGAGAGTTTGAGTGCAGGAGGAGGAACCTGCAGTCACATGGAGGCCATTTTAACAACTATGCTCTATAGAAAAGTAGATATAAAGCATTTGGAAGTTAGAGACCTACATGGAACCAAAGGATAAATGTCCCTACAGGAGAAAGAGGTCCATCAGTTCCAATTGCTAGTCACAACAACATGACTAGGAGGGGATGGTCAAACCAGTATGTCAAGAGATTCCCCAACCATGAAGTTAGGATGGATGTTGTGTGCTAATATAGCACTACTTTTGGCTGTGATGGAGAATTGGGAAATAGAAGGACCCATTAGCGGAAGAAGGAAAGACCTTCTCCAAAGCCTAAAAAATGAGAGGAAGATTGAGACCAAGCAGGTATGGAGGAAGAAGACCATGGACCGCCACTGTGCACTCATTACACATGTGATGTCTCCTAAGACCGAAAGGAGATGCAAGACCTCAGGGGGAGTAGTACATTGAACTTATCAATCACCCCCTCAGTGATGAAGGCAACATGGAAGGACATGTTATTGTCGGTATGTGGAATGAAAATGAAGAGATAAGTGTGTGTAGAGGCTTCCTTGACTACACACCTACAATCGAATGTTGGATCACTATTGATCTGTCTATGCATGACAAGAAAACAATTGGAATTATATTCATTGTGACACAAGATGTCAGGAGTCACATACAGGTGCTCCATAGTGATAATGGACCAGTATAAGAAACTGGTATGTGTAGATTGTTACCGGTATGATAGCTAACATGTGCTTGCAGGTTATGTAAGGCAATGAGGTTGGAGATCATTGCAATAGCCCTGATAGCATGGAGTGAAGCTATGTCTCAGGTGGTGTTGATGAAGACCTGAAAAATATGAGTGGGCTTGGTTGTTGATCATGCAGGCTTGCATATCTCTGGGCTAGCCAGTTTATTTTATGGCAAGATGATGTCATTGTATGGCATTGTGTGAATTTAGGATCATGTCATAAGTTGTGGTGGATACAATGGAACTAAAGGATCATAAGATGAGCATATATGCACAACTCAACTAGTATATGGTGAATATTGGAGTCCCGGTATGCAGGTTGACCAGTAGGTGAGTAGTGTTCACTGACACATCCATCTACAACTAAGTGTGTTAACAAATGGTACAAACACATCCATCTACAACTAAGTGTGTTAACAAATGGTACAAATTTTTCATGCTCAATTGGTGTCAGTTGATGGTTGAATCATCCATCTCAAGTGCTGTGACTTGAGAAAATGTAATAAAATGTAACAATTGGTATCAAAGGAAGAGGAAAAATTGGTAAAGAAAAATGGGAGAAATAATTGTTTTAGTGACCGGTAAATACATGGAGGAATGATCTCCTGACAGTGCCCTTTGTCATTATTGTCAAAGGGGGAGAAGAATGACTATAGTATAATACATACTACATGTGTGAGAATCTGTGGATCACAGTAAGGGGGAGAAGGATTATGTAGTATGTTAGATACTACAAGAGTTGACATCAATGCCAAAGGGAGAGATTGCTGGCATTGTGTTGTCATTGATGTCAACCAGTATGGGATGACTACTGGCATGAGAGATGTATGTGCAACATTGTCAAGGAGGAGTACAAGTTGAGATATCTTGGATATCACCTTGTGTTGTAGAACACTGGTAAGGTAAGGAAGATTACCTCAGGAGTCACCAGTAAATGAGTTACTACTTGACTTGTGTGGATGAGATGGTAAGGTGATCAATACCGGTACACTATATCATCGGTAAGGAAAGGATGTCAACTGGTAAGTGATGTGTTGACATGGGGAAGTCGGATCAACCAAGTGAGTGGTTGTCAGCCTGCAAAGGTCATGACTAGTGTACAAGTAGGATGGGCAAGGTGTTTGAGTGGTTGTTTGTGATGAAGAGGAAGAATATTAACTGAATCACATCAACACTGGAGGAGGAGAATAAACAAGTATTATGTTGTAAGGTTGTATTATAGAAAGACTCCCACCTGATGAAGTTACAGTCACCATATGAAGAGATGACTGATAATGAATGTTTCCACATCAGATCACATGTGCTTGTTTGAAGATATGGTACACAAACATGGAAGCCACATGAGTACATTGTAGAATGTAGATGTCAAGGTGTTAGTCCATTGGTATGTGGAACTTATCCCCAGGTATGCATAGTGTGCATCATGATTCTTTGAGATAAGAGAGAAGAGGTAAAGGCATGTTGAAATGTCGGTACAGAAGGAGTGTGATGTATTTTTCATCTTGATAGACTGGTTGTGATATGGTCTAATCTAATCAGGGAAAAGGCAAGGCTTATTAGATGCAATCAGAAGAGAATGGTCGGACTGAAGATGAAGTCTGGTGATAGTTAAAGATAGAGTGTCATCAAGAAGGTTTACTGATATATAAGTTCACTGGTAATATGAGAAAGGTGCAAATGCGGATGTCTTCCCACCTTGTGGGAATGAGAATTCTCAAGATAGACATGTTTGACAACTGGTAAAGGTGTTCCACTGACAGTTCAGCAGAGTGTAGACATAATGCATTAACTGGTAGAGTGTGAGATTTTGATAGAGTTTGTATACCGACAGAAAAGAGAAATCGGTAGAGTGTTTGGTCAGTGATCCTATTTGGACCGACATGAAGAGCCAAGATGGTAGATGGTCAAAAAGGATGGCACTTGGAGTCAAGGTGGCAAACTTGCATTTGGATAAAGATTGAATGTACACTGACAGGGTAGTTGTAGGGTTGGTCAACATTAATGGAAGGCACCACAAATCATGGGACATGTTGTAGAGCTATTGTAGGGGTTTGTGGCTTGACTTCTAGAGGACAACTACAAGCTAGGTAAGAGTGATTAAGGAGAATGAGGTAGATGAAGGAAATAGAAGAACCAAATCTTGGTGTTTGACCAAGAGACCAGTCGATAGGGTAAAAAGCATATCACCAGAGATGGAAGGCATGATCTAGGAAGCATGTAAATGGCGGAGTTGTGTAGAGTGGTAATTTGGAAGATCTGATTGGATTTGGTTTTCCTCAAGGATGGTTAAGAAACCCTAACCTCCTAAATTTGAATTGGCTTTTGGTGAGAAAACTAGTCTATAAATATGAAGGATAAAGACATTGTTAGTTGCTACTGAAGAGAAGAAAGATATTGTGCTATTGTAAAGTGATTAAGTGTTACTTTTGCATGTCAAAGCAAATCAGCCAAGTGCTTAGAGGGTTTCTAAGAAAAGAGGGATAGCGAAGAGCAGAACCAGTATTGGTCATGCCAGTAGAGAAAAAGTAAAGAGAGCTGCAGAGAAGGTAGACAGTGTACCAGTAGAGTTTTAGCATTGGTAAAGTGCAGAGAAGTGTGGAGGAGATACTGCAGAGAAGAATAGTAGAAGATTTTTACTGATAGGGCTTACCGGAAGAGAAGCAGTAGGTGAGAGCAGCAAGAGAAGTGAGTCGGTGTTGCAGAGAAGGTATCTCACCAACAGAGTAAGGTATATGAAATCGTTACAAGATTTACTTGTAACAAGATAACTACTTTTGTATTTGAAATTCACTTTAAGAACACTAAGTTTTCGCTCGGTGTAGGGTTTGTAGCTCCTTTGGGTTGTAGCCCATAAAGTCAAGGGTTGGTGCTCCTTGGGTAGGTGCCCTAAAGTTAGGGGTTGTACCTCCTTTGGGTTGTAGCCCATAAAGTTAGGCATTGGTGCTCCTTGGGTTCGTGCCCTAAAATTCATCAGTTCTTTACCTGTGAGGTTGGATTGGAGCAGTAGTCTCCAACAACATTGCTCACCGAGGTTTTTCCCATCTTGGGTTTTCCTCGTATATATTGGTGTTATGTGATATCCCTTGTGTGATTTCTCTTATGTAGCTCTCCCTACCAATGGGTAAGTGTGCATAGAATTAGATCTATTAACTAGTATGCTCATAAAGGAAAACAAAAGAGAAAATTTTCAATACCACTGATTCACCCCCCTCTCAGTGGTACATTGTGTCTAACAAAGCTCTGCTAGTGAAACCCTCATTAGAACCAGAAAACCAATCTTCTAAGCAAATAGTATATCAATCGATTACTAGACCAAAACCAACTAACCAAATATGAGCACGAGTATCATGAACAAGACAATTCCATCACTAGACTATACCGAATCCTACCAGATCATGTCAGATCCAGGTTAACAAAAAACCACTCAATAGACTAGGACCAGAAGGGTGTCGGTAAAGCATCCAAACAACTAGTGTTGGCATGAATGACAAAACATCAATGCAACACATAATTAATTCCACCAAATGGCCAACAATCTCCCCCTTTGGCATTGATGGCAACACTAGATGTGAAAAATATCTAAGTACCAAGAAATGCCAAACAAGTCTCCCCCAATGGAAGACAACCAGCAATCTCCCACAGATAGCTGTAAATATCCCCCCCTTTGCATAATATCTCTGTAAATCTCTTTTGAATTACTTCTCCTTTTTTACTTCAATATCTCTCCCCCTTTGACATCAATGACATAAATCTAACAAAAATATCAAAGCAAAAAAAAAACATAAACCACTGAATCACAAAGATGACTACTCCCCCTAAGCAGTAGCATCCCACATTAGTGTCAGAATGAATAGTATCTCTGATAATGCATGTTGGACTGATGACAAACCACATCAATCAAGTCTCTATCGGAGGGGTAGAAACTTCCAATATGTCTCTCAGGTACTCAAATGATTCCTTGGACAAAGGTTTAGTGAAAATATTTGCAATATGCTCTTTGGTGTTCACATAAACTAGTCTAACTTCATTTGCTTCCACCTTCTCCTTCAAAAAGTTATACTTGATAGATATGTGTTTTATTTTAGAATGCAATACTAGATTCTTTGATATATCAATAGCAACAAAGTTATCACAGTGAATAGCTATTAGTGCATCACAATCCATCATTATATCCTTCAACATTTTCTTCATCCAAAAAACTTGTGTACAGTTTGTGGTAGTAGAAAAATACTCATCTTCAGTAGTAGATAAAGAAGTACATGACTGCTTCTTGCTGATCCATGAAACCAACTTCTTTCCAAGAAAGAAAGCTCCACCGGAAGTACTTTTTTGGTCATCAATATCTCCAGCCCAATCAACATCTCTATATGTACATAAAGTAAAGTTATCATCTTTAGGCTACCACAAACCATACTCTGATGTACCTTGCAAGTATCTAAATATCCTTTGCATCCCCATCTCATGATTTTCTCTAGGATCACTCTAAAATCTTGAAACAATACAAACAACATTCATAATGTTAGGCCTAGTTTGAGTCAAATAAAGAATGCCTCCAATCATAGATTTGTATCTTGTAGGATTTCCCGGTGCAAAAACATCTTTTTTTGTCAATTTCTCAATTGTAACCATACGAGTACTTACCCATTTAGAATCTCCCATACCAGATTTCTTCAACAATTCCTTAGAATATTTAGTTTGACAGATGAAAATACCTTTATCTATCTGAGTAATCTACAAACCTAAAAAACATTTGATCTCACCAATCATAGACATCTCAAATTGTTTCTCCATATTCTTAGAAAACTCTATGCATAACTTATCTTCACCTCCAAAAATAATTTCATCAAAAAATACTTCAATAATCAGTATATCATCATCAGTGATCTTATAATATTAATCATTGTCAGCATTTCCCTTAGTAAAACCAAGCTTCAAAAGATATTTATCCAACCTTGCATACCAAGCTCTAGGTGCTTGTTTCAATCCATATAAAGATTTCCTTAACCTAAAAACCATATATGTATCATCTGATAGTGAAAAAAAATCAGGTTGTTCAATATAAACTTCCTCATCAACATCCCCATTCAAAAATGCACATTTTCATCTGATAAACCTTGTATATTTTAGAAGTAGTATAGGAAAGAAATAATCTTACAGCTTCAATCCTAGTTACAGGTGCAAAAGTCTCTCCATAATCAATTCCTTCCTTATGAGAATATCCTTTACAAACCAATCTAGCCTTATTCCTTATAACTTGACCATCCTCATTCAATTTATTAATAAAAACCTATTTAGTTTCAATAAAAAAATTGTTTTTAGGTCGGGGAACCAAGGTCCATGTGTTATTTTTCTCAATCTGATCTAATTCTTCTTCCATAGCTTTCAACCAATATTCATCTTTACATGCCTCAATTATTGATATTGGTTCAACTTGTGAAATTAAACATACCTCATTAGTTGTTAGTCTTCTTCTTATCATCACTCCATTGCTCTTATCCCCAATGATTTGATCTTCTGAATGATTCAATCTCACATACCTAGGAGTCTTCTGACTTTCTGTTCCTCTTCTCTATTCTTCAGTTACTGTAGAATTCTTTGATACTATTGGAGTAACTGGTTCAGCTCTTTGTTCTAGTAAAGGTACTACTGGTTCAGATATAATCATTTCCACTACCGGTTCCTTCTCATAAACTTTGATCTAACTTCTGTTCAACTCATCTACTTTGACATTAGGACTCTCCACAATTCTCTTCAATCTCTTGTTATAACATCTATATGCTTTACTTTCATTAGAATAACCAAGAAATATGCCTTCATCACATCTAGGATCAAATTTCCCAATAATATCATCTCTCTTGATATAACATTTACTACCAAAGTTTCTAAAATACTTAACTGTAGGTGTATTGCCAAACCATAATTCATAAGGTGTCTTACCAGTTTCTCCTTTGATAAGTACTCTGTTGAATGTAGAAACAGATGTGCTCACTGCTTCTCTCTAGTAGATATGACGTATACTAGAAGATATCATCATTATTCTAGCAGCATCCAAGATAGTTTTGTTCTTCCTTTCCACAACTCCATTCTGCTAAGGTGTCCGGGGAGCAGAAAATTGTCTTCTTATACCATGCTTGTCACAAAATTTATTAAATTCACTAGATGTAAATTCACCACCATGATCTGATCTCAAACACTTAATCTTGAATCTTGTCTCTATTTCCACTTTAGCCTTAAAGATTTTAAACTTTTGAAATGCTTCAGATTTCTCTCTCAGAAAAGTAACCCACATCATTCTAGAATAATCATCAATGGTTAGAATGAAATATCTATCACCTTCAAAACTTTTAACTCTAGCAGGGCCACATAAATCAATATGAATAAGATCAAAAACATCATTTGATTTATCTTGTATACTCCTAAAATAGGCTCTGACTAGTTTACCAATTTAACAATCTTTACATACTGGATTATAGGGATTCATAATCTTAGGTATATCCCTAACTGCCTTAGTTGAACTGATCTTCGCAATGCAATCAAAATTCACATGACACAACCTTTTATGCCATAGTCGAGACCATTAGTATCTCCATTAGGTTTCTAATTTTTGAACATGTCATCAAGTTCCTCTGAAATTTTCTTGAATTTCTCCTTGTGTTGATTTGCAGTAGCCAACTCATTTTCTAAGAAATATTTCTGTCTCATGAGTTCAGTTTTATCATGCTCCCAATGAATTATATCTATCTTCAACATATCATTTTCATGGTTGAATCTTAGATTTTCATTTCCAGCATCATTGATTCTCCTAGCCAAGTCATCTTCATTCTTCTTTCGGTCTTCAATGTCTTTACAAAATCTCATAGTCATATCTTGCATCTCATTCCTCAAGGCCATGTTATCCTGCTTCATCTTTCTTACAAGATCATTAAGAGTTTCTTTTTCATCATCATCACTCTGTATCTTCTCATGAAGTTCTCTTCTTTTGTTCCTAGCAATAGTGAGATTTTCTTGAAGTTCTTGAATGATTTCCTGTGCAGCCTTTAGATCATCTACAAGTTTCATATTCTTCAACTTTTCTCCATCATAATCTGCAAGAACTATTTCCAATTGCTTTCTCAAGTTTTCCATCTATACCGGTGTCAAAATCTTCCTCATGTTGTTAGGCTTTTGAAAATAGAGGACCGGGCTCTAATACCAGTTGTTAGGATTCCCAAAGATACTGAGAGGGGGGGGGGTGAATCAACATCTAATCGGTTTATGGATTTTCTAAACTTATTAAATAAATTACATTCTAAAACAGTGTACCAGTAAACAAGAGAATGCAGTAAATAAGAATAGTAAACACAACAGAGAAAGCACACCATAACACAATATTTTTAACAAGGAAACCTGGTGTGGTAAAAACCTCAGTGGGATTTGTGACCCACAATAGTCGCTCACTGGCCAATAAGTGAATATTACTGATACAATAGGGACCTGCACATGCAGGAGGGCCAACTGGGTAAAGCTCACTACTCAAATCCAAAAAGGGAAGTCTTACTGACTTACAAAAGTGGATTATATAAATCCAATGACATGTACTACTTCAGTTCAACATCTACTATGTCATTAATACTAAGAGGGGGGGTGAATTAGTATACAAAAAATACTGAACTTAAACTCTTAAATAGTTTAGTAGTTAACCGATATAAAAAATTTACTAACAAACTGGTTAAGACAAATGCAAACCAAACAACAAATAAGGCATTCACCCATAAGAGCACAATCACCATAACAAAAGAGGTTTTGATGTGGAAACCCAAATGGGAAAAACCACAATGAGCAGAAACTCACAAGTAACTATCTGCAGAATAGAAACTAGATCGATTAAGGTCAGACCGGTTAAGGTCATATAATGTTCTTCACCAGAATAGATCCTGTTAGGAATGTAGATCTCTGTTAGGAGATAAGTCCTGTTAGAGACTACCTTGTGAGAGGATTTCAGATTCATAGTTGTGAACTACCTTGTTAGAGGATTTACAAAGGCTTTGCCAGACCTACCCAGTTAAGGGTTTCAGACTTGTCAAAGATGCGAGTAATCTACAAGCGAGTGATCTAGATACTAGCACAATATGCTTGGTTAGATCCTTGATAGCTCATTGTTAATGCACATTTAGCATTAGTTCAATCTTCAATATCTCCACACTTTGTTTCTTCACACAAACCTAATCTTTTCTTCTATGATCGCACATACAAAAATCTCATCCACTACTAAAACCCCTATCGACTTTTAAAACCCTAGACACGATGTCCTTATAAAGGAATCTGATCTCATGTAAGTCCAATAAGATTACATTGGAAGTTCCTAGGTTCAGTGCATCTAGACACATTTGGTAACATGGCACAAGATCACCGCCAAAGTGTCAGTGGATGATAACTGATCACAGAAATACGGGTTGGTAACTCATCACAGAGTAATACTGGTTCATTACCGATTACTGGTTCATACATTTTACCAACTACTAGTTGTCACAATGAAGACTGGAAAAATGTTAACTACTGCTTTGTTCCTTCATACCACTTTGGGATCCTCAAACCACTTGAGGTCTTCATACCGCTTTGGGTCTTCAATTGGTTTGTGACTGGTAAACACCTTTTGCAAAACACTGATAGTCTAAAGACTATAATACATAATATCGGTTGGAACAATTACAAGTTGATCATAACTTATACATAAGGAAGTGATCATAAAACAAGTGTGTGTCCATTAATGACAATCAAACCATCATCAAAATGCCAACAATCTCCCCCTTTGGCATTGATGGCAACACTTAAGAAATTTTGACATCTAAGTGTTTTGCAACAAAAGTATGCCATAATTAAAATTACTTCCCCTGAGCATATACACTATCCCTTTTTGCAGAAAATACAATGTATACTACTCCCTTAAAGAAATAACATGAAAGTATACATAACATTCACCAAAATTTTAGATACTACTCCTCCTTTGCCAACAATGATAAAGTACTGCAGAATAACCCCTGTTTCTCATTATCATTAAAATAAATAAGTGTTTATGACAATAATGAGTGAAACTTATCAAAAAATGATTTAAAATCCTGCATAAAAGTCTTCATGGATAATGACCATGACTCAAGTAATGAGGTAGCCACCTCACTTTTCGTCTGCATCTGTGATACCTGTCCTTCCATGGCATCAATTGTACTCATCTCTTGAGTTACCATTAAAGCTTCTAGATTGAGAAAGCACTTTTGAAAAATTTGCAGTCTGGGTAATAAAACCAATTGAAGCTCTTGCAAATCTCTTGTTTGGTTGCTAATCTCCAACTCTATCCTAGCAGACTGAAGCTGATACCGGTGAATAGTTTACCCATATGTAGTGAAAGAATCATATGGGGTCTTAAAGTTTCTTATGTATGCCTGTAAATTAGATTGTAGTTTATCCTTTTGTGCAAGAACATTATCACAAAATAGATGGAGTTGGCTTATTTTGCTCAGCAATAGTTTTCCATCATCCATAGCATCTCTTATATCCTTTTTCTCTTTCTAAAGTTGAGTCCGAAGCTCATTCAGTTTCTTTACTAAGGTAGTGTTCAGTGCTTTTTGATGCTTCTTTTGTGCATTAGCTTCAACAACTCCCTCCAAGCATTGTACTTGGTCCTCTACCACTGTACATAGAAGTTTTAGTTTGGCCAAAGAGGAGACAGTACTGGGAAGGTTGGTACTTGAGATCAAACTGGTAAGGGTGTCAATCGTAGTGTGAATGACATCTTGCTCCTTTTTCCTTCTTAATGCTTCTAGTCTTTCTTGTGCTAGCTTTATGCCTTGCAATAGATCTAATTCATTTTCAGATTGGAGGTCAAGAGGACTGGTGATGTCAGTCGATTTGGCTTGACCACCGGTTGCCTTTGGAGTCTGCAGTTGTTTTCTCTTTTCTGCTTCCTTCTTCTCTTCCGCTCTTTTCTTTTCCTCTTCTTTCTCCCTTTGTTACACTTCATGCTTTTTCTTCTCTTCCTCCTCCTTTCTTTCTTCTTATTTTTTCTTCTCCTCTTCTTGTCTCTTCTTCTCCTTATCTTTCTGCTTCTCCTCTTCTTTCTTTTCCTCCTCTTCTTTCCTCTTCTCCTCTTCTTTCCTCTTCTCCTTTTCTTTTCTCTTTTCTTCTTCTTGTTTCCTCTTCTCTTCCTCTTGTTTCTTCTTCTCCTCTACTTTCCTTTTCTCTTCCTCTTTCTCCAATTTCTCTTTGTTTGCCTTTTCCTTTTCTAGCTTCTACTTGTCTTCTTTTTCTTTATCCTATTTCTCCTTGTCTACTTTTTCTTTATCAGCCTTTTCCTTTTCAGTGTCTAGAGTGACATCTTCAACATCCAAAGCATCAACAACAATGGTGTCCACCTATTCTGTAGCTGGTTATCCTTCATGATCAAATGCCTCATCTAGTTTGGCTAAAGATTTCTTGTTGGCCTTAGACACTTGATGCAACCGGATAGTAGCTTTGGCATGCAGATGAGTTTCCTTCTCTACTTCAGAGGTTTTTCCTTCTAGCAGCTCAAGTCTTCTTCTTCTCATGAAGAAGAGACCTTTATGTGTGTCCATAATCTGAATTAATTCAGAATTGGAGGCTTCAGGAAAGTACTGAGCAAATACTTTCTCCCTTATTTCCTGTTCTTTTTCTATGGCAATGCACCATTTGTTGTCCAAAGAATTGTATAAAGAATCAGGTGCCTCAGATCTAATTTTTGATGGAGACCGATCACTCACACACAAATAATTAATGACTTCCCACTCTATTTCTTCTTTCTCACTATCAGTAAAATCATCCAAACACTCCTTCAGATCACTAAGCAATTTTCTTCTTATATTCTTGATAGTCCTTTGACAATGTGTCATTGGCTTATAAGAAGAGATGTCAATATTTATTGGTGCTGATGATGTAGGTGTATTGTTGATAGCTTTTGTCTTCTTCCTTGTTTGCCTGGTCTTTTTAGGCTACACATCTGATTCTGTATCTTCAAACTCTGGTGAGTTGCTCTTGGTCTTCTGCTTCCTTTCAAATACTTTAGCGAGTGCAACTTCCAGTTTCTTCTTGGCAGGTGATCGCTTGGTCACTTTTGGGCTGACTGAGGTAACCAGTGCCGATGCCGCTAGCACTGCCTTTCCCTTTTCATAGAAGGCTCTTCAACTAGTGTTACCCTTTCCAAGTAGGTGTCAATTCTCTTTTTCTTTGCATTTAAAGGAGAGGCAATTAGGGTAGAGGCATACCCATCTAACATGTCATACATCACCTCATATCCCATAGGTTCTGCTTCTTCTTGTCTGGGCTCTACCACTTCCATTACACACTCATCTACTCTAATGGTAAAGCAGATGTCCTCTTCATATTTCTTAATAATGTCTCCTAATATCCTCATCCTTTGACTCATCTTTTTCTTGAATTCATCAAAGTATTTATTGAAGACTTCAGGATATTTGGCTCCCACCGCTTGGAGACTTTCCCTAATTTGTTTGGTGACTAGTTGATTAGTAGACCATTGAATATCATCGACTCCCGAGAAATAGCCTTGAAAGCAGAAAAACAAACCCACCAAAAGTTGTCCAAATTTGAATCTTAGGACACTATCCTATTTGATGGACTTTAAGTTTAATAGAAGTTGCTTCTGCAAACAGGTGCATATATCAAATGAGGTGTCCTCCATGATCATTTTGTAAGTAGCATTAACCCTAGTAGCAGAGACAGAGTTTAATCTACTGACATAAAATGTCTAGTATCCAATCACCATGTAGGCATACTTGACCAACTCATATTTGATGGTATTGATGGTCATTTCCCGTTGGTCACTCAGAGAACTGGTGAGCTTTGTCATTTCTATCTTGATGACCTTCCTTAGGGATGATACCTCACCAATGTTGCAGAAACCGGTGATGGCTTGAATTACTTTAGGCGTAATGTCATGTGTCCTCTTGAGATACATCTTGTCGCCATGCACTCTACTCAGGATGATGCGGATGTGGTCTTCCATGAATTATTCAAGAAAGTAAACCACATTGTGAAGTTTCTTCCTCTCCAGAATGTTGTATTCTAGTTTGATCTTCTTGTCATCCCCACAAAATAGACTTAGCTAGGAATGAATCACTAACGATCCTAGGTCTTCCAGTTTGTAGTCAATGTACCTTGAAATATCTCCTTCGACAATGACTCTGACAGGTATTTGGGACATGGAATTGTATTTCATTTTTCTTTGAATGAATTCAGCTGAGTCCATAGGTACACCAGAGCTAGAGTGCGATGCAAAAGCCATGATTTAATTGATAAACAATTTTTTTTGAGAAATACCTTCACAATTATGAAATTTAGGGTTTGACAAATGCAACTCACACCACACCACTTCGGTTGCTTGATTACCATTTGGTGTTCTTCACTTGATTGATTGTAAATATCTTCAGATACTTCTGCAAGATTTGAAATCTTTCTGAATTGCAAGTCGAATCACCTTTTTGACTCTGCTCTTGAAAAATTCTTCACTCAAAAAATTGATAAGTGAAAATGACTTTGAAAATTCCTTTTAAACAAATTCTTCACCTATCATAATAAATGCTCCACCGCTAGGGCATAAACCCTAATTTTGCCTTTTACCACTTCACAAACTTCTATCGATTGACAAGTAATGTATATCAGTTAAGGTCTTTTACTAGTATAAATTGGGGGTTCAAAACATTTCACCAATTTGTTCCCCCTAATCTTTTATGAAGCTCAATTTACCAGTTCAGAGATTTCCACACTAAGTGCAAAAACCGGTTCATCTAGTGACACTTCTTCAGGTTTCTTTTTCCATGTTTTATTCATTCCTGCTTGAACTATTTCAACATCAATCTTCCCTTCTGGAGTGACTGGTATGTCATTTGATAGGTTCTTTCTCATTCTATAGGTTCTGGTAGAGTATCCTAGTTTGTTTCAATGATAGCATACCATTCTAGGTGTTCTCCATGGTTCATTGTTCATTCTACCATTCTTCCTCCTGTATGTTGTAGCAGTGTGACCACTACCATGGTAGATCAAATAGGTTTCTCTCCAACCGGTTGCCACTTGATAGCCACCACCACCTAAATGATGGTCATAGGCATTATACCGGTTTGGATTCCGGTTCACAGCAGATTCAGGAAAAACTCCTTGAGTCCTTTGAGGATATCTCCCAATGTTGTGCATAACAGACCTGCATTCAAATGCTCTATGCCCAAACTTGTTACATGCATAACAATTTCCATTGAATCTATTGAATCTAGGCTTATTGTTTAGAAAATAAGGAAAATTATTGTAGGCCTTATTTCTACACACATTAGCAGTATGTCCTTCCTTGAGACAATTAAAGGAAATGGGTTTAAACTTTTGTGTACCTTTATCCTTTGATGTCGGTTGCTTCTTTGATGCTCCATCTTTTGTTCCAGAGGTCTCACCTTCCTCATAACCAGAAAAACCAAGTCCAGTGGTATTCTTTACCAGTTTTTCTAATTCAAGCTTTTGTTCTAGCTTAATAGTACTCTTATTGAATCTGGCAAGTATTTCCTTTGACTCAGTGAGTTCCTTGGAAATAGCAGCATTCGATTCCTTCAAGGTTGCATTCTTAGAAATAGCTATGTTTAGTTCACCTTGAATTTCTTCTTTTTCCACTTTACTCTCTTGAAGATGAGCGGTAAGGGCACTGATTTCTTGCTTCAACTTGGAGATCTCATGATCTTTGTCTTTTACTAGGTCTTCAGCTTTCCTTTGGTTCTCAAACTCTTGACACATTCTGATAGTCAGTCCTTCCACTTCCCTTCTCAGGTTAGCATTAGATTCATTTAGTTTTTCAACTTCTTCAACTAGGGCTTTCATTAGAAGAACTATTTTCAGTAAGCTCCATCAGTTTCTCAGCATGCTCTCTTCTTTTTTCTAGAGAGGCCTTCTATTTGACTTTGAGTTCATCAAGGGCTTTCTCAGTCTAAGTGAGACGATGAGTAAGTTCCCTCATAGTGTATTCCCCCATATCTCCTTCCAATTGGTTAAAATTATAGAAACGTTGGCTCTAATACCAATTGATGAATACTAAGAGGGGGGGTGAATTAGTATACCAAAAAAAACTGAACTTGAACTCTCAAACAATTTAACAGTTAACTGGTATAACAAATTTACTAACAAACTGGTTAAGACAAATGCAAACCAAATAGCAAATAAAGAATTCATCCATAAGAGCACAATCACCATAACACAAGAGGTTTTGATGTGGAAACCTAGATGGGAAAAACCATGGTGAGAAGAAACTCACAAGTAACTATCTGCTGAATAGAATCCAGACCAGTTAAGGTCAGACCGGTTAAGGTCATACAATGTTCTTCACCAGAACAGATCCTGTTAGGAATCTAGATCTCTATTAGGAGACAAGTCTTGTTAGAGACTACCTTGTGAGATAATTTTAGATTCATAGTTGTGAACCACCTTGTTAGAGGATTTACAAAGGCTTTTCCAGGCCTACCTGGTTAAGGGTTTCAGACTTGTCGAAGATGTGAGTAATCAACAAGCGAGTGATCTAGATACTAGCATAGTATGCTTGTTTAGATCCTTGATAGCTCATTGTTAATGAAAATTTAGCATTACTTCAGTCTTCAATATCTCCACACTCTATTTCTTCACACAGACCTAATCATCTCTTCTATGATCGCACATACAAAAATCTCATCCACTACTAAAACCCCTATCGACTTTTAAAACCCTAGACATGATGTCCTTATAAAGGAATCTGATTTCATGTCGGTCCAATAGGATTACATTACAAGTTCCTAGGTTTGGTGCATCTAGAAACATTTGGTAACACGACACAAAATCACTGCCAAAATGTTGGTGGATGATAACTCATCACAGAAATACTGGTTGGTAACTCATCACAGAGTAATACTAGTTCATTATTGATTACCGGTTCATTACTGATTACTGGTTCATACATTTTACCAATTACCGGTTGTCATAATGAAGACTAGAAAAATGTTAACTACCGCTTTGTTCCTTCATACCACTTTGGGATCCTCAAACAGCTTGAGGTCTTCATACCACTTTGGGCCTTCAGTCAGTTTGTGACCGATAAACACCTTCTGCAAAACACTAATAGTCTAAAGACTATAATACATAATACCAGTTGGAGCAATTACTGGTTGAGCATAACTTATACATAAGGAAGTGATCATAAAAAAAGTGTGTCCATCAATGAAAATCACACCATCATCAAAATGCCAACTCTATTGCAGGTTCTGTACCGGTTTAAGGTCATACAACTTCCAAAACCCTATTCTAGAGTTTACCTTAATATTCGCATCTGCCTATTACATTCCTTCCATGCATTTCCCTTACAAATGATTTACAAGATCTCATACTTATATATGAGTCCTATTACAATTTGCCTTGTCGTCTTACAAAAATATTTTACAATTAAATACAAAATACAATAAACAAAATCCTATCGGCCAGGGTGTCGGTAAACATATTTTTTCGGTGCCAGTGTCGATGTCTATGACTATGTCAGTGCCTGCTGGTGTCATACGATTGTAAGGCTGCCATCAATGACAATACCTTCAATCACATAAAATTTCTCATTGGAGTGTGCATTTGCCAACAATATCCCCCTTTGGCATTGATGGCAACACTCATGAGAAAAAGCCAAAATTGTATCCAAAAGTTGCTGTACAAAAATCTTACCAAAATTGTGTGCTCCAAAACTGTGTGCTCCCCCTGAGAAGATGATCTCTTCTATCAATCATTTTTCTCATCCTCTACTACTCCCCCTTTGGAATCAATGACAAAGGCTGTCATTTAGTGTCACTAGAGTGTAGTTCTTGTCTAGATCCCTATAACCGGCTGGTTACAATCTGATACAGATCTGCTAATGCAAAATTTAAGTTGTTGTATAATCTCTCACTGTCCTTTAGTGCTACTTCAGTCCTCTGGATTGTACTGGTGAGTATGTGCATTTGCTCTTCTAGTGTCTTAAGTGCTAGAACAAGAGCCTCAAAAATCTCTCTTCTCAAAGAGATGAGGATATCTAGTTTAGGACCTAGTCTGCATTTCAGTTCTTTCGCCGTAAACTTTAATCTCTCCTTATCTTTTTCACGTTTTTCAATTTTCTCTTCATAGCCAGTAATTTCCTATTCTACTACCGATATGGAGTATGATGAACCTATTAAAGTGTCAGCAATATTATTGATTTCCTTCTGTGCTTTGTTGATCTTTGTATCTATATCCTCTGTCAAAATGTTTGTCTTACATGTATCTTTGTACAATTTCTTAAAGTCCAAAATTGTCTTTCCTAGTGCCGGTAATAATGTATCAATATGTTCCTTACTCTTCTTTGTTGCTTCCTCAAAGAATTTGTCCTTCTCTTTATTTATTTTCTCTCTGAAAGTCTCCTCATTGATCTGATCAATTGATAGTAGGTTGTTGGTTATGTACTTAGACAATGTGTCTAATTTGCCTAAAGAATCTTTACTCTCTATTTTACACTTGGGTGCAATCATCTTCAAAATTGGTATGGTGTCATCAATTGCCTTATATGTAAGTGCATTGCAATCAGTTATTTTCTTAATTGAATCAAGCAATACCTTTGTTACATTGGTTGGTCAGAATTTTATCAGTGAAGAATCAGATGATTGACCAACCGTCTTAACAATCTGTAATCCGCCGATGTTAGGAACCTCTTTGCTTATGGTGATCTCTGGAAGGTCAGTTTGAGTTTGCGTTTCTACAAGCAAGGGTTTAGGTTTCTTAGCTGTTGCCAGTGGCATAGTCTCTGCATTAACCTTTACCTCATTCTTCTTCTCATTTGATTTCTCAGTGTGTACCTCAGTATATTTCTCAGAACTTTCCACTGCCAGTTTCTCTGATTGAGACTCTTTGTTTTCTACCTGTTTCTCTATGTTTACCTCTGAATTGTCTATAACCAATATCTCAACAGATTTGTTAGTACTATCAGTTGCCGGTTGCTCAGTAGATACATCAGTATGTGTTGGCAAATGTACACTCCAATGAGAAATTGTAGGTGATTGAAGTTATTGTCATTGATGGCAACCTTTCAATCCTATGATACCAATAGGCACCAACACTGGTAGACTCAACATCAGCACACAGATCACCAACACTGAAAAGATTGATCACCGACACCATGGACAATAGGAATTTTGTTTAAATGTATTTTGTATTTAATTGTAAAATCTTTTGGAAGCTGACTTGGTGGATTGTAATATTACTCATATAAGTATGAGATCATTGTAGATCATTTAGTGTGTGATAGATGGAAAGATTAATGTAGACCTAATGTGTGAATTGTAAGGCAGATATTGGATAAGGGTTTATGTATATTGTAGAGCTTAAACTGGTACTGAATCTAGCATAGTAGATGCTGATTTGAAGCAGTACAAGATTGGATTTGTATAATCCATTTTTGTAAGTCAATGAGACTTCTTTTGGAACTAATCAGTGAGCTCTAGGCACTTGGCCTTCTTGCATGTGCAGGCCCCTATTGTAAATAGAAATATTCCCTTATTGGCCAGTAAGCAAATATTGTGGGTCACAAATCCCACCAAGGTTTTTCCCACACTAGGTTTCATCATTAAAAATACTATGTTATGGTGTGTCTCTTATGTTGTGGTTATTGCTCTTATTTACTGCACTATTTTTGGTTTACCGGTACACAGTTTTGATATGTTTTTCATGTTATAATTCAAATAAATTCTTATACCGGTCAGATATTGATTCACCTCCCCCCTCTTAGTATCTTTGGGAATCCTAACAATTAGTAGCAGAGCCTGGTCCTCTATTTTCAAAAGCCTAACAACTTGAGGAAGATCTTGACACCAATAGACATGGAAAACTTGAGAAAGCAATTAGAAACAACTCTTTCAGACTATGATGTAGAAAAAGTGAAGAATATCAAACTTGAAGATGATCTGAAGGCTGCACAGGATATTATTCAAGGACTTAAAGAAAATTTGACTATAGCAAAGAATAAGAGAAGAAAACTTTGTGAAAAGATGCAGAATGATGAAGATGAAAAATAAACTCTTAATGATCTGGTAAACAAACTAAGACAAGAAAATAGTACAATTAAGAATGAGATGCAAGATATGACTATGAGATTTTCTAAAGAAACTGAAAATTGGAAGAAGAATGAAGAGGACTTGGTTAGAAGACTGAATGATGCTGGAAATGAAACACAAGACTTAGTCATGAAAATGTTATGTTAAAGATAGATTTGATGCATAAACAAAATGACAGAACTAAACTTATGACACAGAAATGAATCTTGGAGAGTGAACTGGCTACTGCAAATCAACACAAAGAAAAATTCAAGAAAAGTTCAGAAGAACTTGATAACATGCTGAAGAATCAGAAACCAAATGGTGATGCCAATGGCCTTGGCTTTGAAGTTGGTGAAATCTCTGGTACTGTAAACAATCATGATCATAGCAAACTGGTAAGACAACCTAATTCTTACAAATCTAATAGAAAATGCTTTAACTATAACAAGTATGGTCATAGAGAAAATTAGTGTAGATCTAGAAATTATCAGAACACTAATACAACCACCGTTCAATGTTCTAAATGCAACAAAGTTGGTCACAATTCAGAAAATTGCAGAATGAATGTAAGATGTTATGTCTGTGGAAGATTTGGACATCTATCTAATCAATGTAGAACACAAACCGGCATAGGATATGGGAAAGCTATTCTGAAAAACAATGTGACTTGTTATGCTTGTAACAAGATTGGACATATTGCAAAATTTTGTAGAAGCAAGACATCACCGGAAAATAACAAAGGACCCAGCTTGAAAGGTAAAGAAAAGGTTGAAGAAGTAAAGCAAGAATTCTCAAAATAATGGATTAGAGTATTGATGAGAATACTCCTCCACTAGCAGAATAGAGTAACACTCCACCGGCAGGAGACTCTTCATCTAACTACAAGGAAAACCTTTGGGGGTTTAGCAACAAACTAAAAACATGCTAATATACCCTCGGTTGATGGTGAGAAGTTGAATTACTTCTTTACTAGATGAGTTAAGTCATGACTTAACCGAAAAGCATTAAATGTGGTAGTTGGAGAAAATAACATTATAAAGTAAGTGTTTTGGCTCCTTTTTTATTCATTGAGCATTCAAATCTTTGAGAGCGTGAAAATTCCCAAGAGAAGGCATCCTTAGCGAAAAAGTGAAGCAATTCATCCAAGCACTCATCCTTAAGGCAGATTGATGTATTTACAACTATGGCTTCCTCATCTACACCTAAATTTATTGCAAACCCTACTATGATTGAAGTTATCAAGCATCCTAGACCCTTATTGAAACTTGTTCCCAAAATAGTGAAGAAAGATGATACCCTAGGTGCATTCTCTCAAATTCCTAAAGGGGTAGTTTATGCAGAGGATCCTAGGATATACATACATTGTCATATAGAGGAATTAGGAGATGATGAAATCAATAATATGTATCAGACTATTTTATGTGATGAATCTGGAAATATCAAACTAGAACATAAGATAGTGGAAACCCTAGGTTTTACTGAAATCCTTAGTATCCCATATTTTCCCAAGGATGTTATAAGGATTGTGCTGAGCAGAGTTCATGGAGAATTATTTTGGTTGGATTCAATTCATAAGATCACCAAAGAAGCATTTAAGGCAGTAATAGGGTTACCTTCCACTGGTAGCAGGCCTGACAGAACTAAAAAGGTCTCTAATGACACAGTAATGGACCTAACCGATGCAACATTTGACAAGAGATCACTTAGAGTCAATGATGTAAAGGACATAAATGTTATATTTGTTAGTATGATCCTTGGCTATAAGGCTACACATGCTAATAGGTTAAAATCAGTCTCTAGCTTGTGTATTAAAAGTGCTTACGACTTGGTAAACAACAATGCTAAGATTGACATCTGTGAATGGCTTAAAGATGAATTGATAGACAATCTGAAGAAAATCAAAGGAGACAAGAAAGGAAATTTTAGATTTGGAAATTTGCTTGTATGTTTGATGTTGTACATTACTAAGGAAGTACCCGATATTGGTAGAAAAGACTTTGGCTTTGATATACCGGTAGGAAAGCAACTATTCAATATATTAAACAACATGGGAGAAAACAGAGAGAAAAATATAAATGAACATTTTCAAGCACTGAAGGCTCGAATGAAGACAAGAATTAGGATGTCTCAGGAAATTGTAGATAAATATCAAAAGGAAATATGTTTTGTAAACAAGAAATATGAAATCTAGATGGAGGCAGTTGTCCCTAGAACTATCTAGGTAACTGAAATGGGATATGAAATAGATGATAACATCATTGAAACTTATGCAAAAGGCCTCCTTGAAGCACCAAAGGAACCATCTGAGAAAGTCTTTGGCAATGCATAAACAATTGAAAGTGGTATTTAGTCTAAGAAAAGAGTTAAGAAAGTTGAACAAATAGTGAGGAAGGGAACTAGACAAGCTAAAGCAATTAAGGAAGATGTATTGAAGCAAACTGGTATTAAGGAAAAGAAAACCCTCACCAGCACCCTCACCTATACTTAGGAGAACAAGACAAAAGCATTAGGCAGTTAGGCCTCCAGTTAAGAAGTTAACTCCAAAGAAGAAGAAGGGAAAACAAGATATTGCTCCACTGGACAAACTTTTATGTGAAATAATAGAGGATGAAAAGTTGAAAAACATTAGCAAACTGTATAATACACTTTCCACCGATGATAGAGAAAGCGTAGCAAATAGTGTAATTTTACACTTCGACATATACAAGAAATTTTTGATGGAAATTGTTGATGAAATACCCACTGATCTATACAGAAGACTAGAAGCTAGAAGGGTAGCTATTATTGAGCTAGATAAAAAAATAAAAATAGAAAAATTGCTTGTTGTTCACCCAGGGAACTCCACTGAAGAAATAGATCAATTAATCAATGAAGCCAACCAAATAGTATTTTCAACCGGTCACCGACATGTTGCACTTATGGCAGGAAGAATGAATGAAATTTCTGAAGAGACTGCGGATCAATGGGACATATTCTTTGTTGAAAAGGAGAAGCAAGAAGAACTTAAAAGACCTAAGACTATCAGAGTCTATCAAAAGGATAGGGATAAGGGGAAAGGTAAGGAAGGTGGACTTCTGAACCTAAAAAATAACTGATAACTTACCCCCATCTCTTTCTGATACTCCACCGGTTGAAACCATTGACAATCAACCGGCTATAGAGAGTATGGAGACTCCTCAAGAGGATACAAATCTTGAGTCTGAAGTTTTGTACACTATGAATATTGATACCCAAGAGGTAAACATTGTGGTGGACAAAGAGACCACTGAGGATAAGAAGAAAGATATGGCTACTGAGCCATCAACTACAGATGTTGGAGTTAGTGATACTATAAATTTAAGCATAGAAAACCCTACTTAGACAAAGAAACCAGTAGAGGATACCACTAGGAAACCAACAGAGGCACCGGTAGATAAAACTAAGAAACAATCAGAGAAACTGGCAATGGATAGTGCAGAGGTGAACACAGAGAAACTGGTAGCGCATACCAAGACTTCATCTCAAAAACTGGCAGTAGAGAGCATAGAGAAACCCTCTGAGGCACAGGTTGAGAAATAGGAATAGAAACAAGCCGAGGTACAGGTTCAGACTGAGACAGTGCCACTGGCAACAGCTGAAAAGCCTAAACCTTTGCTAATAGAAATGCAAACACAAACTAACCTACCAGAGGTCGAAACAAGCAAAGTTATTACTACAACCGATAGAATGGAAATTGTGAAAATAGTTGGGCAAACATTTGGTACTTCAATGATAGAGTTCAGACCAATGAACATGACAGAGGTATTATTAGATTCTATTAATAAGATCACTGAGTGTAATACACAAGCCTATAAGGCTATTGATGACACAATTCCTATTCTTAAATTGATAGCACCCAAGTGCATTGTAGGAAGTAAAGATTCCTTAGGTCAACTAGACACATTGTCTAAATACATCACCGGTAATATTTTGATAGTTGATCAGATAAATGAGGACACATTCAAAGAGAGAATGATTAAGGAGAAAGAAAAATTCTTCAAGGAAATAGTGAAGAAGAATAAGGAGAAAATGGAAACTTTATTACCAGCACTAGGAGAAAAAAATTTGGATTTCAAGAAATTATACAGAGATACCTACAAAACTAATATTTTGACAGAGAACATAGATTCGGAGATCAGCAAATCTCAAGAAGAAATTATTAATATTGCTGACAATTTAATAGGATCATCAGATTCATTTTTGGAAATTGAAAAGAACATTGTAGATCTTGAAGAGAAAATTGAGAAGTTAGAAAAAGACAAAGAAAAAATAAAGGTTAAGGCAAAGTATTTAAAATGAAAACTAGGTCCTAAACTAGATTACCTCATTTCTTTGAGAAAAGAAATTTTTGAGGCTCCGGTTCTTGGACTTAAGACACCAGAAGAGAAAATGCACATACTAATCGATACAATTTAGAGAACAGAAGCGACATTACAGGATAGCAAAAGATTTAGTGACAGTCAGAATTTTGCATTGGCTGATATCTATCAGATTGTAACCCACCAGTTACAAGGATCCAGGCAGGAATCACACTCCACTGATAGTGAATGACAACCTTTGTCATTGAGAGTAGTGGAAATGAGAAAAATGATCAAAACAAGGACATCATCAGCTCAAGGGGAGCATACATTTTTGACAACACAATTTTGGTAAGATATTTTAGTAGATTCTATTTGGACAACATTTTTGGACACTTTTTGGATATTTCTCATGAGTGTTACCATCAATGCCAAAGGGGAGATTGTTGGCAAATGCACACTCCAATGAGAAATTGTAGGTGATTGAAGGTATTGTCATTGATGGCAACCTTGCAATCCAATGATACCAGCAGGCACTGACACTGACAGACTCAACACTGGCACACAGATCACTGACACTGAAAAGATTGATCACCAGTACCATGGCTGACAGGAATTTTGTTTAAATATATTTTGTATTTAATTGTAAAATATTTTGTAAGCTGACTTGGCAGATTGTAATATGATTCATATAAGTATGAGATCATTGTAGATCATTTAGTGTGTGATAGATGGAAAGATTAATGCAGACCTAATGTGCGAATTGTAAGGCAAATATTAGATAAGGGTTTATGTATATTGCAGAGCTTAAACCAGTACTAAATCTAGCATAGTAGATGTTGATCTAAAGTAGTACAAGAAATTGGATTTGTATAATCTATTTTTGTAAGTCAATGAGACTTCTTTTGTAATTGTGCAATGAGCTCTAGGCACTTGGCCTTCCTGCATGTGCAGGCCCCTATTATAAATAGTAATATTCCCTTATTGGCCAATAAGCAAATATTGTGGGTCACAAATCCCACTAAGGTTTTTCCCACACTGAGTTTCCTCATTAAAAATAATGTGTTATGGTGTGTCTCTTATGTTGTGGTTATTTGGTTTACCTGTACACAGTTTTGATATGCTTTTCATGTTATAATTCAAATAAATTCTTATACCGGTCAGATATTGATTCACCCCCCTCTCAGTATCTTTAGGAATCCTAACAGTATGTACACCAGTTGTATCTTCCTTTGCTGTATCCAGGGGGTTAGTTGACTATTTAGTTTGTTGTTCAATCCCAATTTCAATATTGTCAGTATCCTCAATATTTGTCTCAACTGTAATGTCTTCTGTCGGTGGCTCAGTTGCCACATCTCTCTTCTCAGTTATTTCCTTATCCACCACAATTTTAACTTCCGGTGTGTCAATATTCATTGTAAACAACACCTCTGAATCAAGATTTGTGTCCTCATGTGTTGTCTCCATACTCTCAACATAATTTGTTGTCGGTGGTGTATCAATAGTTTGTGTCGGTGGAGTATCAGAAGGAGGTGGGGGCAAGTCATCTGTTATCTTTATGCTCGGAGATACACCTACCTTACCTTTAACTTTATCCTTTTATTTTTGATAGACTTTAAAAGTCTTTGGTTGTTTAATCTCTTCTTGTTTTTCTTTTTCAACAAAGAATATATCCCATTTATCCGCTGTCTCTTTTGTGATCTCATTAACTCTACCAGCCATTAATGCTACATGTCGGTGACCACTTGAAAATACTGTTATGTTTGCTTCACTTTATTAATTCATCAATATCTTGTGTTTAATTCATTGGGTGAACTGCAAGTAGTTTTTCTATTTTTATCTTCTTGTCCAGTTCAATAATTGCTAACCTTTTAGCATCTAACCTTCTGTACAAGTCACTGGGTAAATCATCTACAACCTCAATCAAAATTTTCTTATATATATCCAAGTGTAGGATAACACTATTTTCTATGCTTTCTTTTTCTTCATTTGAAAAAGTGTTATACAACTTGCTAATGTTAGATAAGCTGCCATCTTCAGTTATTTCATGTAGAAGATTGTCAAGAGGAGGAACAACTGGTTTTACTTTCTTCTTTCTTGGACTCATCTTCTTTGCAGGAGGCCTAACCGCCTATTGTTTCTATCTTGTTCTCTTAGGTGTAGAAGCGGGTACTGGTGAAGGTTTTCTTTTTCTTACTACCCTTTTAAATTATGTTTGTATTTCACTATCAGAGGAGGTACCAACCGGTGAAAGATGTGTTTCTGGTTGTAATCCTTCTAACTTTCTCTCCTTAATACCAATTTTATTCAATATGTCTTTCTTGATTGCTTTTGCCTACCTTATTCCTTTTCTAACTGTTTGTTCGATTTTCTTTATTCTTTTCTGTGATTGAACTTTGCTTTCAATTGTTTCCGCATTTCCAAATACTTCTTCTGTTGGTTCTTTAGGGGCTTCTAGAAGTGCTTTTGCATAAGTTTCTATTATGTTCTCATCATCTTCATATCCCATTTTAGTGACCCAAACTATCCTCGAAACCACTGCCTCCATTCAAATTTCATCTTTCTTTATCACAAAATATATCTCCTTTTGATATTTATCAACTATAGCTTGAGATAGCCTTATCTTGGTTTTCATCCTAGCCTTCAATGCCTAAAAATGTTCATTTATGTTCTTCTCCCTATCATCTCCCATCTTGTTTAAAATATCCAAAAGTTGTTTTCCTACCAGTATGTCAAATCCAAAATCCTTTCTACCAATACCAGGAACTTCCTTGGTGATATATAGCAGTAAGCATACAAGTAAGTTGCCAAATCTAAATGTCCCTTTCTTGTCCCCTTTCACTTTCTTTATATTGTCTATTAGCTCATCTTTTAACCATTCACATATGTCAATATTTGTATTGTTGTTTACCATGCCATAAGAACTTTTGATATATAAGCTAGAAACAGAGTTTAATCTATTGGCATGTGTAACTTTGTATCCAAGAATCATGCTAATGAATTTTACATTGATATCCTTTACATCATTGACTCTCAAGGATCTCTTATCAAAGGTTGCATCGGTTAGGGTCATTACAGTGTCATTTGGAACCTTTTTAGTTTTTTCAGACCTGCTACTAGTGGAAGGTAAGCCTATCATTGCCCTAACTTCTTCTTTTGTTATCTTGTGAATGGAATCCAACCAAAAGAACTCCCCATGTACTCTGCTTAATACAATCCTAATAACATCCTTTGGAAAATCAAGGATGCTAAGAATCTCCACAAAACCTAGGGTTTCGACTATCTTATGTTATGGTTTCACATTTCCATTAACATCACAAATTACTATTCTATACATGTTCAATATCTCTTCAGCTCCTAGTTCTTCAATATGACAATGTATGTAAATTATAGGATCCTCAACATAAGCAACTCCTTTGGGTATTTTTGAAAATGCTCCTAGGGTATCATCTTTCTTTGCAATTTTGGGAATAATTTTAAATATGGGCCTAGGGAATTTAATCACTTCAATTATAGTAGGGTTTGCAATGAATTCAGGTGCAGAGGAGGAAGCCATTGTATAAATACCTTAATCTACCTTTAGGTTTGAAATCTTGAATGATTTTATTCACTTCTTGCTATGGATGCCTTCGCTCAGGATTTTTGCATTCTATAGGAAATTTGAATGCTCGGTGAAGAAAAAAGAGCCAAAACACTTGCTTTATAATATCATTTCCTTCAACTACCACATTAAATGCCTACCGGTTAAGTGAATCTTAACACATCTGCTGGTAAAGAAGTATTTCAATTTCTCACCATCAACCGAGGGTAAACTAGCATGTTTTTCAGTTCGTTGCCATACCCCCAAAAGGTTTCTTTTCAATTAGATGAAGAATCTTCTATTGATGGAGTGATACTCTATTCTACTGATGAAGAAATAGCTTCATTAACATTCATATCTGACTTCCTGATCCATTGTTTTCAAAATTCTTGCTTTACTTCTTCAAACTTATCTGTACCTTTCAAACTAGGTCCTTTGTTATTTGTCGGTGATGTCTTACTTCTACAAAATTTTGCAATATGTCCAATCTTGTTATAAGCATAACAAGTCACATTGTTTTCTGAATATCTTTTCCATATCCTATGCCAGTATGTGTTCTACATTGATTGGATAAGTGTCCAAATCTTCCACAAACATAACATCTTACATTCATTCTGCAATTTTCTAAATTATGACCAACTTTGTTGCATTTAGAACATTGACCGGTGGGTGCATTGGTGTTCTGATAATTTCTAGATCTGCACTGATTTTCTTTATGACCATACTTGTTATAGTTAAAGAATTTTCCATTGAATTTGTAGGCATTAGGTTGTCTTACCGGTTTACTGTGATCATGATTGTTTGTAGTATCAAAGCTATCACCAACTTCAAAGCCAAGACCATTAGTATCTCCATTAGGTTTCTGATTTTTCAACATGTAATCAAGTTCCTCTAAAATTTTCTTGAATTTCTCCTTGTGTTGATTTGTAGTAGCCAACTCATTTTCTAAGAAATTTTTCTATCTCATGAGTTTAGTTTTATCATGCTCCAAGTGAATTATATCTGTCTTCAACATATCATTTTCATGACTGAATCTTAGATTTTCATTTCTAGCATCATTGATTCTCCTAGCCAAGTCATCTTCATTCTTCTTTCGGTCTTTAATGTCTTTACAAAATCTCATAATCATATCGTGCATCTCATTCCTCAAGGCCATGTTATCCTTCTTCATCTTGCTTACAAGATCATTAAGAGTTTCTTTTTCATCATCATCACTCTAAATCTTCTCATGAAGTTCTCTTCTTTTTTTCTTAGCAATAGTGAGATTTTCTTGAAGTCCTTGAATGATTTCTTGTGCAGCCTTCAGATCATCTTCAAGTTTTATATTCTTCAACTTTTCTACATCATAATCTGCAAGAGTTGTTTCCAATTTCTTTCTCAAGTTTTCCATCTATACCGGTGTCAAAATCTTCCTCAAGTTGTTAGGCTTTTGAAAATAGAGGACCAAGCTCTGATACCAATTGTTAGGATTCCCAAAGATACTGAGAGGGGGGGGTGAATCAGTATCTAACCGGTTTGTGGATTTTCTAAACTTATTAAATAAATTGCATTCCAAAATAGTGTACCGGTAAACAATAATTAACGTACTAAATAAGAACAGTAAACACAACATAGAAAGCACACCATAACATAATATTTTTAACGAGGAAACCCGGTGTGGGAAAAACATCAGTGGGATTTGTGACCCACAATATTCGCTCAATGGCCAATAAGTGAATATTACTGATACAATAGGGGTTTGCACATGCAGGAAGGCCAACTATCTAAAGCTCACTGCTCAAATATGTTGGCATACGTGAACTGATATGAAGACATGTTGTCATTGTATGTTGTCATTGATGTCAATATGCTGAAGAGTGAACCGGTATATGGAAGTAAGCAACTCACAAAGAGAACTAGCATGATACTAAGAGTTAGTATATGAGAGAACCGGTATAACATTGTGAACCGGTATATGTGAAAAGGTGAACCGGCACGTTGGTATGAGAACCCATATATAGAAGTTTTGCATGACTACCGGTTGGTAGTCTCAACCTCAGGGTTTCCGATTGAAGTGTTCCAAGCCTGTGTGACTCAACCAATGACATTGTGTGATGAGTTATCATTGTAATGAAAATCAGATTGTGTTGCCACGTCATCTTGAGCATGTCAAGGATCTTGCATGAAAGAGATCGATCCTATATACCTCAGGAATGTGCAAAGTCTCTGTAAACGGTGGAGAATGCGTGATGGGTTACAAGCTGCCATGAAAGCGGTGAAGAATGAACGATGGAGAATGTCTTGAGATATGTTCAAGAATTTTGTGTTCAATGCAATGTGTTCAATGGTCAGGATTGAACTATTTGAATTACTTAACCTAAATATTTTAGGGTTTAGGGTTTATGCTAACGACCTATCTATTTCCTATAAGGTCGATGTTGTGTTTCTTTCTAAGGTTGTTGGAAAATGGTGTGTGTGTATCTAAGTATAGAGATCTGTGATTTTTGCCAGACCAAATGAGATAAGAGGATTGATTCCTGCATTGTGTGTGTGTAGAAGGAAGGAACTTAAGCATATCTGCATTAGGCATTGAGTGCTATTATCAGATCATTGTAATACCTGTTGATCTTTAATGACTTAAATAGTTGGAAAATCCCTTAACTGGGTAGCTTTGATCAGCTTGTTGTAAATCCTTTAACAAGGTGACTCAAACTTATTAAGTTCTTGAAATCCTCTAACAAGGTAACCTCTAACAGGGTTTAACCCTTAACTAGGTATTCAGCCATCCCTTTACCGGGTGATCCCTAACAGGATCGGTTCCTAGCAGAACTTGTTGTAATAGTCTCTAACCGAAATAGGCTCCTAATAGAGAAGACTTCTAAAGAGTTCAAAAGCATCTTGTGGGTATTCATTCCCACTATGGTTTTTCCCAGTTGGGTTTCCACGTGAAAAATTTGTGTCATGTGTAGTATTTTTCATGTGATGATTTAAGTGATTTGTGTCTGAAGGTAAATCATGTCGAGCTAGCTGCTATTATATTTCTGATGATAGATTACCTATTCGTGCACAAGGGGGAAATGGAAGTGTAGTATTAAGTTGAGTGGAAAGCTAAGTGTTTAACCAGTTAATGCTTGTCACAGTCATTCTTAACTTTACCGATTGCACTCTATTTCAGACCGATGTTATTGTTTGTTAGATATTTGCAGTATTTGCAGTCAAACTAGTTTGGGAAAAGAAATTGTGCTTGTATTGATTCACTCGCCCCTCTCAGTACCAGTTTGTTACTTATTGTTCATCATTGAGTTATCAATTGGTATCAAAGCATCCTTCAGGTCCTCTACATTTCAATCTTAACTGCTTGAGGGAAAGATCCTATTGTAATGATGAAGAGAGCGATGAATACTAAGAGGGGGGGGTGAATTAGTATGCCAAAAATCTCTGCACTAAAACACTTACACAGTCTAAAGATAAACCGGTAAAGCAGTCTAACAGTCAGATCGGTTACCACACATGCAAACCAAAATGCAAATAAAGCATTCACCCATAAAAGAAATACAACCATAACACAAGATATTTGATGTGGAAACCCAACTGGGAAAAACCATGGTGAGATGGAACTCACAAGTCACTATCTGCAGAATAGAAACTAGACTGGTTAAGGTCTTACAATGTTCTTCACCAAAATAGATCCTGTTAGGAATCTCAATCTCTGATAGGAGATAAGTCTGATTAAAGACTACCTTGTTAGAGTATTTTAGATTCACATGTGTGAACCACCTTGTTAGAGGATTTTACAAAGGCTTTGAGGCCTACTCGGTTAAGGGCTACAAACTTGTCAAAGATGTGAGTAATCAACAAGTGTTTGATCTATCTAATAGCACAAACTGCTTGATTAGATCCTTGCTCATAGCTAATGCATTCCAGCATTACTTCAATCTTCTCTCTCTCTCTCAGTTACAACTTGATCTTCTCAGATAAGATCATTCTTATAACCATTCAACAACCACCTTAAACCCTAGCATGACATTAACCCTTTCAGCAACAACTTAAAACCCTAGACATGATGTCCTTTTAAAGGAATCTGATTTCATGTCAGTCCAATAGGATTACATTACAATTTCCTAGGTTCAATGAATCTAGACATACTCAGTAACACGACACAAAAAGCACCGTTAATGTGTCGGCACCATCAAGCAATCGGTGGATTGGTAACTCATCACAAAATGCCAATTGGTAACTCATCATAGAGTATTACCGGTTCATACAAAATACTGGTTGCTGATTTGACAAAAATGAAGACTGGTAAGAATGTGTTGTGCCGCTTTGCTCCCTCATACCACTTGGGATCAACGAACCGCTTGGGGTCGACATGCCACTTCAGACCGGGAAACATATTATGCAAAATCACCACTAGTCTAAAGACTAGAATACAACATACTGGTTGGAACAAATATCGGTTGAGCTTGAGCTCATACATATAAAGGGGATCTCAATACAAGTGTGTGTCCATCAATGACAATCACAACATAAATAAACAAAAATGCCAACAAGGTCCAAAGTTCAATAGAGATAAATTCAAAATTTGGAAGGACAGAATGAAGATTTACATCAGAAGCATGGGTGCTCAACACTGGAGCTATGTTGAGAATGCTTTTGTTATTCCTACTGGTACTCTCACCGTTGATCAAAAGAGAGAAATACAGGAGAATGGGAAAGTCATGGAAGCCCTAGTCAGTAGCTTATCTAACATTGAGATTATTGATGTCCAAGATAAAGATAATCCCAAAGAAGTATGGGATACTCTTGAGAATATCTATGGCAGTGATGAGCATGTAAAACAAGATAAGGAAGAAAGCCTTAGAGAGAAGTTTGAAGACATGTGGATGGTTGAAGGTGAGACCATTCATTAGTATGGAATAAGAATCAAAACTATTGTTGGAGATATCAAGAGTTCAGGTGGTAAAATTGAATATTCCACTATGGTAAGAAAAGTTCTAAGATCCTTATTACTGGTCTATGCAATAAGGGTTGCTGCTATTCAGGAGTTGAGATCAATAGACAAGACTAAGGTATCCCTAGACTCTATCATTGCAAAGTTGACAGCCTATGAGCTAAATAGTTTTGATGGTAGTGTTCAAAAGACTGATCAGCTTTTAGAGCTTCTATTGTACCATCCAGAAAAGGAAAAGAAGCAAGCACCAGTGGTGAACCAAGGCAGAGCAGAGAAATGGATGATGAGGAGATCCTGATGGAATTTGAAGCTCTTCTTGCCAGGAAAATTTCTAAAGGAATTGGTAAATACAGAGGTAAGATCCCTTTGAAATGCTTTTCTTGTAACCAGATAGGACATATTGCTATTAACTGTCCTAATGGTGATAACAAGGACAAACCGGAGAAACTATTTTGTTGCAGTTGATGAAGGTGTCACAGATGAGGAATCGGAAGATGAAGAGAATGAACATATTGTATTTGTTACAGTAAAGGAAGATGTGTCAGACAAAATGGTTCTTGTCTCCCGCTTTGATAATTCTAATGAGTGGATTATTGACAGTGGTTGTTCTCATCATATGACTGGTGACCGAAGCAAGTTTCTATCTTTGGAAGAATATGATGGTGGTGTGGTTCGCTTTGGTAATGATGCACCATGTATGGTTAAAGGAAGAGGGTCCATCTCTCTGAATGGAAAGAGCAGTGCCAACAATGTGTATTGGGTGGAAGGTCTCAAACATAATCTATTGAGTGTTGCCTAGTTGAATGATAGTGGAATCACTCTGGAATTCAAAAATGGAGTGTGCGAAATCAAAGGAAAGAATGGTGATTTGATGGCCACCGCTATGCAGACCAAAGGTAACTTATTTCAGCTAAATGCAAATATAAGTACATGTCTTATGGCTAAGTTTGATGATAGCTGGATATGGCATAGGAGACTCTACCATGTAAACTTTGATAACATTGTGAAGGCTAGTAAGATCAAGGCAGTTAGAGTATTGCCGATGCAAAGCAAACTAGAAAATCCTTTGTTCAGAGAATGTCAACTGGGGAAAATGTCTTCCTCAACCTTCAAAGGTAAATCCTTCACAACTAACAACTTACTTGATATTGTGCATACTGATTTGTGTGGTCCTATGAAAACTAGGAGTGTGCAGGGAGATAGGTATTTTATGATTCTTACAGATGATTGCTCAAGAATGATGAGGGTCACATTCTTGAAGGACAAGTCTGAAGCCTTTGGAAATTTTAGAGCTTTCAGAGCATTAGTAGAAAAGGAAGGTGGTAGAAGAATCAAATGCCTTAGAACTGATCAAGGAGGGGATTTCACTTCCGATGAATTCAACAAATATTGTGAAGAGAATGGCATCAAGAGGCAACTGTCTGCCCCTTGGACTCCACAATAGAATAGCTTAGTAGAGAGAAACAACCAGACTGTGGTTGAAATAGCTAGAACTATGTTGATCCAAGGAAAAGTTGCTCACACCTTTTGGAGAGAAGCGGTGAGCACTGTAGTACTAGACCGGTAAGACACTAGTGGTAAGCTACTTTAGAATGTTTGGTAGATAATGTTATATCAAGAGGAGTGAACATCAGAGAAAGTTCGATGCAAAATGTGATGAAGGAATATTCCTAGGATATTCCACCAAGAGTAAAGTTCTCAAATGTTTCAAATATAGGACTCGGAAAATTGTTGAAAACATCAATGTTAGGGTTGATGAAAACTCTAGGAAACTTAAGGAAACTGATAGTGAGCAAGTAGGAGATGAACTGGTAGTAACCTTCTGGGAACCGGTTGCAAATCAGCCCAGTACCGGTAATTGTGTTCCTATACCGGTGGATGCTGATGCTGATGAAGATGAGGATGAAGAAGAAAAGCAAGAAGAATTTGTTAAGAACATACCTAAGTATGTCAAACTCAATCATGATCCAAAGTAGATCATAGGAGACAAAGATGTAGGAATTCTTACAAGAAGAAAGGTCAGAGAAAACTCATGTATGATCTTTGAATTTGAGCCTAAATCATTCAAAGAGGCACATAAAGAGGAAGACTGGATCAAGGCAATGGAGGAGGAACTTGACCAGATAGAGAAGAATGGTACATGGTCTTTGGTACCTAGACTGGAACATTAAAATGTCATTGGAACCAAATGGGTTTTTAGAAACAAGCTAAATGAGGATGGCACAGTGGTAAGGATCAAAGCTAGAGTAGTGTGTAAAGGATACACCCAAGAAGAAGGAGAAGACTATGGAGAAATCTTTTCTCTAGTAGCAAGATTGGAAGGAGTGCGTATGCTTCTTGCATATGCAACTTTTAAAGGATTCAAGGTATATCAAATGGATGTAAAATTTGCATTCATAAATGGAATACTTGAAGAGGATGTGTACATAGAACAACTAGATGGATTTTCCCTATTAGAAGATAGTGACATGGTGTGTAAGCTACATAAAGCCTTGTATGGAATGAAGCAGGCACCTAGAGCATGGTATGAATGCTTGCAATCCCATCTTGTGAAGATTAGATTTGAAAGAATAAGTGAAGATAGCAATATCTACTTGAAATTAGAAGGAGATCAGATTCTAATCTGTGAAGTATTTGTTGATGACATCATCTTTGGAGGTGATGACAAGATGAGTCATGAATTTGCTGATGAGATGAAAAAGGAGTTTGAAATGTCACTCATAGGCGAGATTAAGTTCTTCATTGGACTACAAATTCAACAAATGAAAGATGGAATCTTTATTACTCAGTCCAAGTATGTCAAAGAGGTGTTGAGGACCTTTGGCATGGAAGATAGTAAACCGGTTGGTACACCAATGGTGACCTGTTGTAAGCTATCAAAAGAAGATGACTCAGTGGTGGTAAATGAGAAGGATTACCAATCAATGATTGGTAAGTTGCATTATGTAGTGCATAGCAGACCGGACATTGCACATGCAGTGGGTATTACAGCTCGGTTTCAGCAAAGCCCTAGAGAATCCCACTTGGTAGCAATCAAGAGGATTCTTAGATATTTGAAGGGAACTATTAACTATGGGTTATGGTATCCATACAATAATGATTTCAACTTGAAAGTGTTCATAGATGCTGATTGGGCTGGTAATGTAGATGACCAGAAGAGCACAACCAATGGTGCATTCTTCCTTGGTGGTAGATTGGTCTCATGGATGAGTAAAAAGTAGAGTTGTATCTCTCAGTCTAGAGCAGAAGCAGAGTATGTTGTAGCATTTATGAACTCCACCCAGACTATTTGGATGAAGCATGTATTAAATGGCTTCAAAGTTCCTGTATCTGAACCGGTAAGCATATTTTGTGACAATACAAGTGCAATTAACATTTCCAAGAATGGGGTTTTACATGCTAGAACCAAGCACTTTGAGTTCAAGTATCATCTTGAGGGAGAAGGTTCAGAACAAAGAGGTTGTGTTGGAACATGTTTCCAGTAAGGAGCAGTTAGTAGACATATTCACCAAGCCTCTACCAAAGGGTATATTTACCTATTTGAGAGGTGAATTATGGGTGCTACCCCTTCAAGAGGTGAACTGAAAATATGTGCTCCACATCAGTTAGGTATGGCAGTGTCCAATATTTTCCAGGATTGATGTGTTGAAGGATGCTACTCCTCAGGGGGAGCAACATAACAGAACAGGGAAGCTTGTGCCTCCACTTTGGCATTGTTGTCAAAGGGGGAGAAGAAGTGAAGTGAACTACAGTATTGGGAGAGAAGCTATGAAGCAGATAGATAACTTTGTATTTTGCCATCAATGCCAAAGGGGGAGAATGTTGGCATATGTGAACCGGTATGAAGACATGTTGTCATTGTATGTTGTCATTGATGTCAATATGCTGAACAGTGAACCGGTATATGGAATTAAGCAACTGGCAAAGAGAACAGATATGATACTAAGAGCTGGTATATGAGAGAACCGGTATAACATTGTGAACCGGTATATGTGAAAAGGTGAACTGACATGTTGGTATGAGAACTGGTATATGGAAGTTTTGCATGACTACTGGTTGGTAGTCTCAACCTCAGGGTTTCCAGTTGAAGTGTTCCAAGCCTGTGTTACTCAACCGATGACATTGTGTGATGAGTTAGCATTGTAATGAAAATTAGATTGTGTTGCCAAGTCAGCTTGAGCATGTGAAGGATCTTGCATGAAGGAGAACAATCCTATCTACCTTGGGAATGTGCAAAGTCTCTGTAAACGGTGGAGAATGCCTGATGGGTTACAAGCCGCCATGAAAGTAGTGAAGAATGAACAATGGAGAATGTCTTGAGATATGTTCAAGACTTCTGTATTCAATGCAATGTGTTCAATGGGCAGGATTGAACCATTTGAATTACTTAACCTAAATATTTTAGGGTTTAGGGTTTATGCCACCAACCTATCTATTTCCTACAAGGTCGATGTTGTGTTTCTTTTTGAGGTTGATTGAAAATGGTGTGTGTATCTAAGTACAGAGATACGTGATTCTTGCCAGATCAAATGAGATAAGAGGATTGATTCCTACATTGTGTGTATGCAGAAGGAAGGAACTTAAGTGGATCAGCATTAGGTATTGAGTGCTATTATCAAATCATTGTAATACCTATTGATCTCTAACCACCTCAACAGTTGGAAAATCCCTTAATAGGGTAGCTTTAACTAGCTTGCTGTAAATCCTTTAATAAGGTGACTCAAACTAATTGAGTTATTGAAATCCTCTAACAAGGTAACCTCTAACAGGGTTTAACCCTTAACTGGGTATTCAGCCATCCCTTAATCGGGTGATCCCTAATAGGATTGGTTCCTAGAAGAACCTATTGTAACAGTCTCTAACTAGACTAGGCTCCTAATAGAGTGGACTTCTAAAGAGTTCAAAAGTAGCTTGTGGGTATTCATCCCTGCCGTGGTTTTCCCAGTTGGGTTTCCACATGGAAAATCTATGTGTCATGTATAGTATTTTTCATGTGATGATTTAAGTGATTTGTGTCTAAAGGTAAATCATGTTGAGCTAGCTATTATTATATTTCTGATGATAGATTACCTATCCATGCACAAGGGTGAAATGGAAGTGTAGTATTAAGTTGAGTGGAAAGCTAAGTGTTTAACCAGTTAATGCTTGTCATAGTCATTCTTAACTTTACCGGTTGCACTTTGTTTCAGACCGGTGTTACTATCTGTCAGACATTTGTAGTGTTTATAGTCAAACTGGTTTGGGAAAAGAAATTGTGTCTGTACTGATTCATCCCCCCCTCTCAATTCTGGTTTGGTACTTATTGTTCATCATTGAGTAATCAAAATACAAAAAGGGAAGTCTCACTAACTTACAAAAGTGGATTATGTAACTCCAATGACATGTCCTGCTTTAGTTCAGCATCTGCTATGCTAGGTTTAGTACTGGTTTAAGCTCATACAACTTCCAAAACCCTATTGCAGAGTCTACCTTAATATTCACACCTACCTATTACATTCCTTCCATGCATTTCACTTACAAATGATTTACAAGATATCATACTTATATATGAGTCCTATTACAATTCACCTTGTTGGCTTACAAAAAGATTTTACAATTAAATATAAAATACAATAAACAAAATCTTGTTGGCTAGGGTGCAGGTAAACATCTTTTACCAGTGCTGGTGTCAGTGTCTATGCCTATGTCGGTACCTGCCAATGCCATAGGATTGTAAGGTTGCAATCCCTTCAATCACCTACAATTTCTCATTGGAGTGTGCATTTTCCAACAGTTCTTACCATCCAATGATATAGTTCCTTTTCCTTTGATCACAGATGCCTTGTCATCTCCAAATATAACTAGACCACCATCAAATTCTTGCAAAGACAAAAAATTCACTTTATCTCCATTCATATGATGTGAACAACCACTGTCAATTATCCATTCATCCTTTACTTCAATTTTAGCAGCAAGTGCCTTCTGTTCAAGTACATTCTCTTCTAGTGCCAGATCATCTTTCTTGATAGCTAGGATTACCCATTCCTTCCCATTGTTGGATCCACTAGCAGAGTCTTCTATTGGTTTATCATCTGAATCAGTTGTCTTCCTCATCCACTATGTAGCATGATTTGTCTTTGTTTTTCTTGTAATTATACTTGTTCAGATATCCAGGGTTAGGATTAAATGTTCTTCTAACTCTTTCATCAAATCTTGAATTTCTTTCATAACATCTAGATGCAAAATGACCAATCTTATTACATGCAAAACATTTAAAAGGTGCTTTTCCTTCATACTTACTTCCTACCAATCTTTTAGGTACTCTTCTAGCCAATAGTGCTTCAAGTTTCTCAAACTCATCATCTTCTCTCTTCATATCATCCAATTCCTTTTCATATATAGCTTTCCAATCTTGATTACCGGTTGATGATGTAGATGCATGAAAAGCAGGTTCAGACTTCATAGCTCTAGAAGGTCCAAATTCCTCAAGATCAAAAGTAGATAGTTTCCCAACCAGAGTATCTTTGTTGATAGATGTATTATCCATTGTTCTCAACTCATTAATAGCAGTAGATTTCATTTTGTAAGCCAGCGGTAGGGCTCTTGAGACCTTAGAAACAATTTCATCTTCCCTCAGAGTTCCACCATAACATTGAATTCCCATAACAATCTCATTTACCCTTTCCATGAATGCAGTAATCCTTTGATCTTCTTCCATCTTCAGGTTTTCATATCTCACCCGGTAACCATCAAGTTTAGCAATTATCACTATAGGGTCACCTTCATTAAGAGTCTCCGATTTATCCCATATAGCCTTTCCAGATGAGTTGTCTGTTAATCCCATTATTTTTTTATCAAGAAATGCACACAAGAGGGCTTCTCTTTCTCTAAAACCATTCTCAAGCTCCTTGTCCAAGTTTTCTAGAGGAGGATTTCTAGATCTCGAATTATAGGGTGTGACACCATTCTATGTGATCTCCCAAATCTCATTGCCAAGACAACTCAGATAAGTCTCCATCATAATCTTCCATATTGTAGAATTTGTACTATCATGCCTCATAATATCCCTTCAAAAGATAGCTCCAGAAGAACTGGATGAACTTGAATTTTTAGTCGCCATAGGATCTTCCTCAAGTGGTTAAGCTTTCTACAGAGAGGACCAAAGCTTTCATACCAATTGTTAGACAGTTCAAATAACCAGAAGACAACTAAGAGGGGAGGGGGGTGAATCAGTTGTCATAGATTACCAAAACCATTAGCAATTTAAAATTTAATACCGGGACCCAAAACATTAATACCAGAATAGAAGATAAACCAATTAAGCATAAACAATAAATACCATCCACATGACACCAATATTTATATGTTGAAAACCCGGTAAAGGGAAAAACCATGGTGGGAAGCCTACCCACAGTCAGATAACACTTCTGCAATAATTATGTAAATTATAATTGAGGGGCCTCCACTTATAGGTTGGCCAACAGCCTAGAGCACACTTCTCATCACAAAAGGAGCCTCGCTGACTACATAGAAATCCAGACTACAATCTATAGAACTGTTGAACTGCAAAAGATAGGATCTCCTATGACTGAGTATAGTTCTGGTTAAGCTCAGTACTGACAAAAGATGTTTACTTGCAAATAAACCATCCACATAAATGAACACCATTGCAAATAATCCTGGTATCAGAGCTTGGTCCTCTATTTTTCAGAAGCCTAATAGCTTGAGGAAGATCTTGACACCGGTAAAGATGGAAAATCTGATGAAGCAACTTGAAGGAGCTCTTACAGACTATGATGCAGAGAAATTGAAAAATATCAAATTAGAAGATGATTTAAGGACAGCTCTGATACCAATTGTTAGGGGTCCCATAGATACTGAGAGGGGGGGTGAATTAGTATCTAACCAGTAATAAGAATTTCCTAAGTTAAAACATATAGAACATAATATAATAGTGTATCGGTACACAAGAAATAATGCAATAAAAAGAATCAAGAATATCCACATGAAAAGTACACCATAACACAAGATGTTAACAAGGAAACCCGGTGTGCGAAAAACCTCAATGGGATTTGTGACTCACAATATTCACTCACTGGCCAATAAGAGAATATTACTTACAATAGGGGCCTACACATGCAGGAAGGCCAACTGCCTAGAGCTCACTACTCAATGGGAAGTCACACTGACTTACAATAAGGATTATACAAATCCAATAGCTTGTATTGCTTTACAATAGCATCTTCAATGCTAGATTCAGTACCGGTTCCTGCTCTGTTCTTTACATATACCCCTTTGACCTATATTTCACACATTAGGTCTGCCTAATATTTTCTTTTATGCTCCTACATCATTATTACAAATGTCTACAATGATCTCCTTTATATATAAGAGTCATTCTACAATTTTCCAAGTCGGCTTACAATAATAAACAAAATATTATATAACAAAAATCCTATCAGCCTCAGTGCCAGTATACTTTCTTTCTTCTGTGCTGGTCCTGGTGTCCTGAGTGATCTACTGGTGCCGGTGCACTATCTTGTCAGTGTAATACTTTGCCGGTATAATGTCTTGCCGGTGCCATAGGATTGCAAGGTTGCCATCAATGACAAAACCTTCAATCACATACAATGTCTAATTGGAGTGTGCATATGCCGACAACATAAACCCAATACGATCTCCAATGATCGACCAACTCCTCTACCTAAATGATATTACATTATTTGCATATTATATTCCTTGACCATGACTTCTAACAAAAATATGATGATCTACAATGAGATCTTGCATCTATATATACAAACCCTCGATCATAAACAATTAGGTCAGCCACAAGACAATAAACCAATTACATAATTACAAACCATGTCGGCCTTAGACCAAACAAATAATATCAACACATAAGACATCCTGAAAATAGATCAATAGGTCGTATCCAAACATTACATTAAAGTTAGTCCATAACCTATATCAACCGGGACCTAGTATAGGTCCACATGCTATAGCAATGTGTTGGGATCCAAGAATAGTATAGGGGGGGTGAATTAGTGTTTTGTCAGTATAGTAATATTTTATCCTTTTATACCATACACACATAAACCGGTAAACAAATAAACATATAAATTGAAGCAAATAAACCATCCACATAAATGGACACCATAACAAACAGAATTTATACATGGAAAACCTCAAAGAGGAAAAACCATGGTGGGATTTGTGACCCACAATATTAGTTCACTGGCCATATGAAAGGATATTACATATAATGGGGGCCTATGCATGCAAGAAGGCACACTACCTAGAGCATACTACTCATCACTAAAGCATCTCACTAACTACAAGCTTCTGCTGAAGTAAAACAATAAAAATGAACTCACAAAATGAATCTGCTATGCCAAATAGAGTTCTGATTCTAGCTCTACTCTGTATCGGCTCATAAACCCTGAACACTACTACCGGTATCTCTTCTCCTCCAAGAATGATTTCCAATCTATCTACAGATCATTCCATGATATAACATTTGCATACAAATGATGTGCATACATATACTTTGAATTATATAGTTCTGTTATATTCTCCTATGTCGCATCCTATGTTATATTTAAAATGACCTAGGAGAGTGACCTATATACCCATTACAAACAATATGCCTTATGTCAACTTAAAATACATTATAAAAGATATTCAATGTTGACCTTGAAAATAATTACAAAATGATTTACTAAATAAATCTTCCTTGATGTCTACTTTCTTGAAGTACTTCATGCTGGTACCAGTGTAATCCTGGATACTCTAATGTCGGTGTCTATAGATATAAGCCTCCTAATGCCGTTATATGACTTCCATCTGATCTTGTTGCCATAAGTGACAAAAAAATGATTCTGATGAGTGTCAATTGCCAACAATCTCCCCCTTTGGCATTGATGGAAACACTCATGTGAAAAATAGATTCCCTGTCGATTCAACTGAAATATGGTCCCCCTTAGCAATACACTCCTAATATTCTAATGTCCTTCCCATATGTTCCTTTTTGATATTTTTTGATATTTTTCACATATATACATACTCCCGTTTTGGCATCAATGCAAAAGACTGGTGAAATAATTGAAAGAATTAAGAACAAAAGAATGAATAAATACTTGTTTGTTTTACTGGAGCTTGACTATCTTCAAAATTTTCAGGTAAACCTTATCCAATAACTGTAGGTATGTGTCCCAGCTGGTTTTGAAGGTATCAAATATGGATGCTAGTCCACTTAGTAAGTGGGCTAGTGTTTCCTTCTCTTTGACTTATGTCAGTGTGGGTTTAGCAATCATGTACATACACTCTCTATTATGTACACCCAGTGAATCCTATTTGGGACACCAATCCTCTAAGACTCCTTACTCTATGAATGACTTTATCTTTCTCCTTCTCAAAAGAAAAAAATTGGTTCTCCAAGGATAAAATTTGTCCATCAACAAATGTTCTCAATGTGGTTAGTCCATCAAAAGAGTTTGCAATTCTAGCTACCTTATCATGTAATTCCTTTAATTTTCTATCTACATTTGATGTAAGAATTCCTAGGTTACAACAGACCCTGTAGATATTTGTACCTTGTTTTAAAAAATTATCAATTAGAATGAGTTTAGCTTCAATTTTCCTTTTCTCTATTTTAATGATCTGGTCAAAGGCGGCTTTCTTAGCCATAGTGAACCTTTCTAATTCCTGCTAGTCTGATATCTATTGTAGAGATTGAAAATTGTTAGATATGTACTCTATTAGTTCCTTAAGCTTGTTGGAAGGGCTTACTTCATCCTTAATCTAACAATCAGGGATTAAATTATGCAACATTGTAACTGATTGATCTATTATTCCTTTATCTGTAGATCCCTCCTTTAATAGTTTCTAAGTAGCCATCATCATTAACTCAGTTGGACTCATCTTAGTGATTTATTTTTTCTCAACTTGAGAAGTGTCAATTGCTAAAACCTTTGTCGGGGAATCAGTATGAACTGTCGTGTAGACTCAATTCACTTTACCATATCTTTTTTAGCACTAGTGTCTTCGCCTCTTGGTGCAGTCTCAATTACTATAGGTGGAGTATTATCCACAATATTCATAGTGTCCTGTACATTGCCTTGCTCAAAAATATTTTGTGTCGGTATAAACTGTATACTTCCCTTTACTATCAGTTTGGCTCCAGAACCCAGTTGAGTGTCTATCTTATGAATTACATCCTGTACATATGCAGTCATCTTTTCTATTTTCTTCTCTCTTCTCTTTTTGTTGAAGCTAGTTTTGACTTCAAGGGCCTTCTCTTCTGTCATGCCAAAATGCTCTGTTTTGTTGAAGCAGCATTTTTGCATAGAGTTCAAAAATTCTATCATCCACCTCATATCCAAGCTCAGTAACCCATATGGTCCTAGGTTCAATTAGTTCCATAAGAGTTTCATCAGTTTTCACCATAAAATAGATATCAGTGGAGTACTTTTCCACAATGTTCTTTGATATTCCCTCCCTCTACCTCATGTTTTCTTGGAATGTTTTGAAATACCCCCAAAGTTTCTTAGCTCTGTCGGTACCAATACCAATGCTTCCTTGATTTGTATACCTACTGGTATGTCATGACCCCAACGCTTATTCCCTAGACCGAGTAGCTCATTCAAGAAGTAAAGAATTAAACAAACAATCAAATTTCCATATCTAAAAGTTCCTTTCTTAACTCCCTTGATCTTTCCAAGGTTCAACATGAATTCACTCCTCAACCATTCACATAAATCATATTTTGCATTATTCCTCAGCATCTGATATGTAGCATGAATGCAACAACTAACCAAAAAATTCAATCGATTAGATTGAGTTACCTTATAACCTATTATCATGCTTGCAAATTTCACATCAATGTCAGTAATTGTGCTGATCCTCATTGATCTGCTATTAGGAGTTGCACCTATGAGTTTCTCAACCTCAGTGTTGGCAATTTTCTTGCCAGGTTCTTGTCCGACTTTGGGTAAGTTGGTGACTACTTGAATAGCCTCCTTGGTGATCATGTAAGATCGATCCATCCAAATGAACTCATTGTGAACCCTACTCAGAATGTATCTGATGACCTCATCTTTGAATTCCGGTATGTACAGAATACCGATTAACCCTAGATCCTCAATTGCTTTGTATTCCGGCTTGATTTTTCTAGAGTCTCCCAGTATCACAGATTGATATATGCCTTTGATTTATTTTGTGCCTAGATCCTTTAGGGTGTAGTGAATGTATTCCCTCACATCTTCAACATACGTCATGCCATCAAGAACCCTAGAAAATTCTCTCACTGAATCTTCTTCCTTAGCAATGAGGGGAACCTCCTTGAATATGGGCCTTAAACTATCCTTGTTTTGACAATGGTGGGATTTGCAATGAAAGTAGGAGCTAAAGATTCAGATGCCATTTTTCAAAGAATACCTGAAAGTGAATGTCGATGGAAGATTCACTGCTTCTCAGATAATTGCTCGAAATCCTTTCAGAATGCCTTTGCTCGCTCATAATTTCCTTGAAATTTGTCTTAAATTCACTCTCAAAGATTGAATGCAGGGTGAGTGAAAATGAATTCACTTTCCCTTTTTGTCAGCGAATAAAACCCTAATATTTCTCTCTCATAAATGCTTTGCGATGTACCCTACCAGATGCCAGTTTCACAGTCTTATGCTAGGTGAACCTTCAACAATGATGAAATCAACTCTCCATATATCTTTTGATCTCCTCCAATGGAATAAACAATATTTGCAATGAATTTGCCAACCCCTAAGGCCTATGCCTCAGTTTACAATGGAATTTCCTATCGGTGCAGGAATGCTCTGTTCTACTGGTGGAGTTACCAGTGTAGATCCATCTCCACTTGGTTCTTCATATTTTTTAACCCATCTCTTTGTGTGATCTTGTTGTATTTCATCTACCTTATGCTTTCCTTTCTCATTATCTTTATCATTGCTAATCGGTTGAGTCTTGCTTCTGCAGTACTTAGCAATATGACCTATTTTGTTGCATGCATAACATGTAACATTGTTCTTTTGAATTGCTTTGACATATCGAGTGTCATTCCTTGACCTACAGTGATTAGAAAAAAGTCCACTCTCCACATGCATGACATTTAACATTCATTCTTCAATCTTCTAATCTATGACCATATTTCTTGCAATTTGTGCATTGACCAGGAACAAAATTGTAGTTTTGATTTGCTTTATTTCTACAATTTTTAGCCATATGCCCAAATTTATTGCAAACAAAACATCTACCATTGAATTTATAAGTATTAGATTTCCTTACCGGTTTCCACTATTCTGATAAGTTCTGCATACTAGTTGTCTGATCGTTATTGGTGGTACCAGAACTTTCACCTTGTACAAATCCAAGTCCTCTAGAATCATCAATTTGCCTTTGTCTTTTCAATAAGTCATCCAACTATGCAACACTAATCCTGAAAAAAATTTATACTCATTTACAGTAGTCAGATCATCTCTCAGAGTAGTTATTTGTCTTTCATGTTCTTGTTCATTGTTTCAGGAGTGTGCCAACTCAGTTCTCAATAGATTATTTTCATGAGTCAGTCTACCGCATTCATCAAATTTATTCTTCAGAGATATAACAAGATTATCTTCCTTCTTCTTGTTGTCCTCAATATCTTTTGATAGCGTCATAGTCAGATCTTGCATTTCATTCTTCATGAGCATGTTTGCTTGACTTAGTTTCTGACATTGTTCCTTAAGTGCATTCTTCTCCTCATCATTCAGGTTTTGCAAAAGTTCCTTCCTCTTGGCTTGAGCAGATGATAACCTTTCTTGTAGGATAAGAATTAATTCATTGGAAGAATTCAATTTATCTTGCAATTTTAAGTTCTTCATCCTTTCAGCATCATAATCCTCAAGAGCCATCTCAAGTTGCTTCTCCATAGCCATGTTCAAAGATTCCAGTTTCAAGATCTTCCTCAAGATGTTAAACTTCTTCCAGGGTACCAGGCTCTGATACCAATTGTTGGGATCCAATAACACTGAGAGGGGGGGGTGAAACAGTGTTCTGCTAGTACAGTAAGATTTTATCCTTTTATACCATACACATATAAATCAGTAAACAAATAAACATATAACTTGAAGCAAATAAACCATCCACATAAATGACCACCATAACACACAAAATTTATATATGGAAAAACTCAAAGAGGAAAAACCACAATGGGATTTGTAACCCACAATATCAGTTCACTGGCCATATGAAAGGATATTACATATAATGGGGGCCTGCACATGTAGGAAGGCACACTACCTTGAGCATAATTCTCATCACTAAGGAGTCTCACTAACTACAAGCTTCTGGTGAAGTACAAAAATAAAAATGAACTCACAAAATGCATTTGCTATGCCAAATAGAGTTTCAGTTCTAGTTCTACTCTGTACCAGTTCATAAACCCTAAACACTACTACCAGTATCTCTTCTCCTCCAAGAATGCTTTCCAAGCTATCTACAGATCACTGCATGATATATAATTTTTATACAAATGATATACATACATATACTTTCATTATATAGTTCTTCTATATTCTCCTATGTCGCATCCTATGTTATATTAAAAATGACCTAGCAAACTGACCTATATACCCATTACAAACAACATGCCTTATGTCAGCTTACAATACATTATAAAATATATTCAATGTTTACCTCGATAATAATTATAAAATGATTTACTAAATAAATCTTCCCTAATGTCGACTTTCTTGAAGTACTTCATGTCGGTGTTGGTGTCAGTGTAATAATAGATACTCTAACGCCAGTGTCTATCGGTATAAGCCTCCTAATGCTGGTATATGACTTCCATCTGATCTTTTTGCCATAAATGACAACAAAATGAATCCAATGAGTGTCAATTGCCAACACAATGATCTCCATCTGCCAAGTCTTGAACATGATTAACAACAACATATTTGTGGGTGAAACTCTTGTCAGAACTAGAAAACCAATCTTCTAAGCAAGCATGATATCAACCGATTACCAGACCAAAACCAACTGACCAAATATGAGCATCAGTATCATGAACAAGCCAATTCCATCACCAAATTATACCGGAGCCTACAAGATCATGTCGGATCCAAGTTAACCAAAAACCACTCAGCCTACTGGGATGAGAAGGGTGTTGGTAAAGCATCCAAATAGCTAGTGTTGGCATCAATGAAAAAACATCAATGCAATAAATAATTAATTCCACCAAATGGCTAACACAATTGTCTTGGCCATATAATGCCCTTCACAAACTCCACCATACATTTCTAACAACAACTTTTGAGATTTGTAATGGTCAACACATTTTAACTTGACACCATCATTGTTCCTCCACCAAATTTTTCCATTAACAATGACATTTAATAGAGGAATTTAATTTCAATGTCCTCTTTTTATTTTTTAGTCATATCTTAGGATATTTCATTTTCTACTAGTATATGATATCATCATACCACTCATAACCATTCATATCATAGACATAAGCTATGTGTTCCTCCTCTATAACATTTATCTGATTTGCATCCAAATTACTCTAAGCCATTAATTTGGTCAATCCTTGTCCTCTCACTAATTTAGTGATTTGGATATCAATATTGAATTTCTCGATCCTGTTGATCCACCTACATCTCCTTCAAGACACTTCTTGTTGAGTGAAATTGTCTTTGACTATAGCACTAGGCACATATGCAACCATTGGGGCTCCCATTAGATAACTCCTAAAAGCTTTTATTCCTTTACTAGTGCATAAGCATGTTTCTTATTTAAATCATACTTCAATTCTATAGCATGCAAGAACTTACAAAAAAAATTCTATGGGTTGTTCAAAACGCTATGAATTCTTTTGCAACAAGACAACAACAACAATATGAAAAGATTCAAATAAGAATATTTGCATAGGTTTTCCATAATTAGGTGTTTTCAAATTAGGTTCATTCTTCATGGATTTCTTGATTTCCTGAAATACCTTCATTGGATCTCCTTCCCATTCTAACTTTGTGCCCTTTTTTAACATCTTGGAAATGGGTCTATTGATTTCAGCAAAGTTAGTGATAAACCTTCTAAGAAAATTGATTTTCCTAAAGAATGATTGAATTCTTTTCAATGTCTTGGGCTGAGGGACTTTTTTGATTGCTACTTCCCTTTCTGGGTTAATCCTTACACAATCTCTTGAAATAATATGACCCAACAATTTACCTTCAGTCACCCCAAAAGCACAATGCTTTCGATTTAAAGATATTCCATATTCAACAACCCTGTTGAAATTTTTTTCAGGATGACCACAATGATCATCTTCCTTCCTAGAATATGTTGTTAAATCATCCTAATATAAAATTAAGAAAACCTTTATAATATCATAAAATGCAACATCTATTGCTCTTTGAAATGTTGCTCTTGTGTTTGTAATGCCAAAAGGTATCCTTACATAAATATAAGTTCCCCAAGGAGTAGTAAATGTTGTCTTGTACTGCTCTAACTCTTTAACCATTACCTAGTTATACCTAAAAATCCATCCATCGTAGACAAAATCTCACAACCTGTGACCCTTTGCAACATTTCATCTATATTAGGCAATGGATAGTTATCTTTTAACAAATATATATTCAATTTCCTAAAATCAACACACAATCTAATATCTATATTCTTTTTTCTCACAGGTATCAAGTTAGACACCCATGATGAATGTCAGATGGGTTTTATGATTCTAACATCCCTCAGCTTTACTAATTCTTCTTCCATATTGGGTGTCAATGTTGGATTAATAGGTCTTTTCTTCTATCTAAAGGGCTTATCTTTTTCCTTCAAAGGAATTTCATGTTGAAATAAATCCTTTCTATAAGCTTTCAGGTCATCATATGACTAAGAAAAGACATGTTTATACTTCCTTAACAAATCAATCAGCATTTTTCATACCTAGGGTGACAATTTCCTTCCAATATACACCTTTCTTGGGGCTCCTTCCATCCCAAGGTCAATTTCTTCTAAATCCTCAGAGTGTGGGGTAGTGGTAGTAACCTTGGCCTTATCCTGACTATCGAACACCCTTTCTAAAACAACCAAACCTCTGGGAATTTTATTTGTCTTCAATTGAATCACTTCCTTCCCAAAGATTGTCTCCTTTCCATCCCCTGTTTGTACAAAGGCAATAAATTCAATCTCCTAATTTTCATACTGTTCCACACAAGTTAAGAACCTTAAAATAGCATCATCATCATTGAAAAACCTACCATCTTTCAATGTTATCAAGGATGAAAGGCCTGGTTTGAACTTCAACTTTTGAGATTCCAGCAAAAGTAATATCTTCTAGCCTTAAATCTATATTGGCTAGCAAGTCTGCCATTCTATTATGGCTTCTTTCCTTCTAGTCAATGTTTAACACATCAAAATTCTCAATCTAATCCCATACAACATTCCTATACTACTTCATCCTTCTATTCTTTGATGCATACTTACACCTAACTTGGGATATGACTAATTTAGAATCTCCAATGACTTTGCGATTCTTTATCTAATGCTTTTCATCTAATTTCAAACCCAACAACAATGTTTCATATTCTACCACGTTATTTGTGCATGCAAAAGACAAAGTAAAAGAAAATTTAAAATTTTCTCCACAAGGTGAAATGAATAATATACCTGAACCTAAGCCCTCCTTTGAGTTAGCTCCATCAAAATACATCATCCATAAATCATCATCACTTGATGATTTCTCTACTTCCTATCCAATATTGAAGGTCGCCCTTTTTCCTTTTGTAGAGAATCCTCCACTTTGAATGCATTGATATATGTGTCTACAAAACATTTCATGTCTTCATTAGATTCTTTTTCATGTACCATCATATATGGCACTCTCAACTCCTTTTCAATCTTCAAATGTTTACCATCAATACAAAAAGTGGCATAAGATAGATCACACTGCAAACTTTCACCCATATAGGCAATCCACTTTCTTGACAACAACATCCCATAATGAGGTGGGATATCTACAACAAAGACACTCATAGTTAACTCCTTCTTAGGGAAGGCAACAAATTTATAAGGCAATGCCCTTATAGTACCTATAATAGGTACTCTTGAATCCATAGCATAGAATCTCCCATGAGGAGTATCTACATTTAAACCCATGGCTTACATTATCCTCATTGGCATGACATTATTTTAGGCCCCAAAATCAATCATACAATTCTTTAAGACTCCTCTCTTTATGATAACATTCAGAAAGAAAGGGTCCACATTATCAGGGCTCTCACCTACTGTGTCTTCAAGATAAATTTGGGGAATCTAGGAAACCAATCCCTCTAACTCCTTATCCTTTGTCTCATTTTTATTCACTCGTTCCTTTACATTATGAGAAACATTCTCATGATCAACCTCAACAAAAGAACAAACACCCATAACCCAATCCATGGCTTTCTCTTTATGCTCTTCAATTCTTAGAATTTCTTGTAAAAGAACTTTAATTGTAATATGAGAAAGCAACTAAAGCATATCAACAGGTGTGTAAACTAGCAATTCAAGAGACATAATTGATTTTTCTTCATGTTTATTTAGTTTGTTGCTTTCAACATTTTTTTTTTGCTTCATATCCTCTCTAGCAGACGCAATAGATTTTTCAACTATCTTTGTCTTTACCTTAGGTGAAACATTTTCCTCACTAGGCTTTATAATTTCATCTTTCTTAGCCCATTATTTCTTCTTGACCTCCTTGATCTTGATTGCATCCTTCCTTAGCTTATCCTACTTTACCTCCTTGCCTTTATTTTCAACTCTTTAATAAATAGACTAGAAGGCTTGCCCTGGTCTTCACCAAGTGTTCTATTTTTCAATTGATAATTACTTTTAACTTGAGCTACCATAGCAGCTATTATTTGGGAAATCTCTTCATTTGAAGGTCCTCTCAAGGATACAAGATCTTCTCCTTGTTCAACATTACACATTTGATCATCAACACATAATACATCATCAGAAAAAACTTGTTGATGGTATGATTTTGTTCTCTGCCTCTGATGATCCACATCTAGATCCTAAGTCTCGATATCAAAATCAATTATGCCCCTCCAAGGTAAGAAGTAGTCATGAGACAATCAACATTATCATCCTCAAAGGTTTCTTCTCATTCTTCTTCATGTAACTCATCCTTGGCATAAATAAACTATGCAACAACACAATATTTAGGTGAGTGGAGTGACTAAAAAGTAACACCAAGGTGTATCCTCAACAACATTCACTGTGTGTTTTTGCAATGGATTAGGAGTTTGATGCTCCTTATTCTTTAGTTGTTGAACTGGTTTGGCATCCTTCCAATTTGTGTTGTAAGGATAATCCTACAATATAGGGGGTTTATTAAATTTATTAAACTGTGGCTTTTCTGGTACAAAACCCTTATCATTCTTTGCCATAGTAAATTTAAGATCCATAAAGGTATTAAGTACCTTGTCCCATTTGTCTTCCTCTTTAGGTTTTGACCCTTAAGATTTCTCAAATCTATCATTTGCACTCTTAGAGAATCTAGGATCCTCTCTTCTTTGAAGCTTGCCTAAAGCTCTTATATTTCCTTCAACATTTATGGCTATCCTAAATGCATCTCTAAGACTTTGAGGATCTTTATCTCTAAGGATATATGCTATTTTTACATTAAATGCATTCATATATGTAGTTAGATAAATATTATCATCCAACCTTAAAACTTGAAATAACTTATGCATAGCCTTTTGAAATCTGATATTAAAATCAGCCACATCCTTAGTTAATGACTACTTGATGTTGTTGAACTCATTTAACATAACTCTTGTATTTTTTTTGTTACCATACTGCTCTTTGAAACATCTCTCAAATTCTTCCCAAGAGTTGATGCTTTTAGTTGGCAACCCTCTGTACCAATCCCTATCATCCTCTGTCAGAGATCGCACAAAAAGTTTCATGACAACATCCTCATGCTCCACTTCATAGTCATTTAACTTATGTGTGAAAGCCCTTAAATGTTCCTCACTAGTAATAGCATTATCCCCTACAAACTTACTGAATTTATCCTTTAAGTCATTTGGGATTGTGTTAGGATACCATGGTATCCCATCAAAATGAAACTACCTATACCTTTCTAAATGGATAGGTCTTCTTTGAAACTACCCAACAATAGTTTCTCTACAACATTTTCTATGGCATTAATCCTAGTGATATTTATTCCATTGATAAACCCAATAGTGACACCAATAGGGTCTTTAAAATGTTGGGATTACCTGATGTTTGGAGTAGGCAGTTGACTTCACTGCCCAATGACTGCAACTCCAATATCCTGGGTACTCCGAACATTCTGAGCAGGAGTATTTGTACTAACATTTGGTGTTTTTGTAGAAACCACACCAGTAATAGCCTGAGTTTTAGATGGACCAATAGTAAATGAAACACTATTTAATGTTGACAACTTAAGGAAATCAATCTTTCTCTTCATTTTTGCACTTGAAGCTTCTATCTCAATTTTCTTCAACTCTTTTGCAAGAGTTTCATTCTCTATCCTAGCTCTTTCTAACTCAATGTCAACTTGGGATAATTCTTGACTCACATCTAGGATAGTTGAATATCTTTTATCATTTATCTTAATACTAGATACCTTTTGCTTTCCTTTATCCAGATCTGATTTGGTAATCTGAGCACTTGGTTGACTATAATCTACTAACTTTTGGCTATCAACATGACTTAGACTTTTCTTTTGTAACATGTTCTAATCTTTTATCTAGGACCTCTCTTAGAAAGGATATTCAACACAAGGCTTGACGTTTTCTTGAGTCAATGCTTTGAGTGTAGCCAATTATGGTATTAGACCATCCCTTTCTATTACAACCCTAATGACTTCAAATTCCTTTTATTTTTCTCTCTTCCTTCTCAAATTTATTTCTTCTTGGAGCTCCCTTCTCAGTGTGTCTATATCTCCATAAACTTCTCCAGGATCTAGGAAAGTTATCTTACATCCAAAAGTATCAACTAAATCAATTAGATTTATATTACCTTGTTCCTGAGTGGACTCATAACCATAAGGAAACTCTTTCGTGAGACCAAGATTAGGAGGTACACCAATAGCATTGTCACTTTGGTGACTTCTACTTCTACTCTAGCCTCTCTTCTTTTTTGAATATTGAACTTGACTAACCTCATTTCTCTATTGTTGCACCTCTTCTTAAACATGTGTATCAAATAAGGAATTAAATAATCCTAAACTCTCATATTCAGAACTCTGAGAAGATGATGTATGAGTTTCAGGAACAAGATTTAAATGTGACTTACTTGCATTCTTATGCTTAGGTTTCCATGATGATGGAGCAGTTCTCATTTTTGCATTTCTTCTTATCCCATTTCTCTGTGGAGCTCCAATGAAGCTCTTCCAACTTCTCTTTAGGATGCAACCTAATGTAACCTCTGGTGTTCTTTGCTTTACTCATAGTGACAAAGTTTTTCAAAAACTTGTTAGAAATTTAAAAAAATACACGAATTGGCATACAGACCTTAGAGTCTCCAACCAAATCACTTTGGGATACCAAATAATACACTACTTGGAAATCTTTGAAAGATGTTTGTAAACCTTGCTTGCAAATAGGAATGTTTTTCTCACAAAAATGTTGAACACATTTTACATAGAAAATCATGAGTCAGAAACACCAAACCATGGGCTCAACCGTCAAATCACAGAATCACTGTAAAAATTAAATTAAATTTTCCCAAATGGATGACAACACTGACTGCAATTATGCATTAGTCCCCAAAAGAGTTTCTATTTTGTTGGTGACTCAGATGGGTCAATGTGGAATCAATTACAACTCAATTCTTTACTAGAGATTCTAGACAACTAATCCCCAATAGAGTCACCATTTTTTTGGTTCCCAAAAATGAATTTACACTGCTACAAGGCAGAAAATAGGTTGATTCCTCAAAATACCTATGGAAAGCTACTTCCAAGTATCAATATCCTTTAGACTTGGACCTACTATGATAAGGATCTACAAATCCTTCTGAACTTTGGGCTCTGCAAGACCCAGGAGGGTGATCCCTTAGCAAATTTATGATCTCGGCACCACACTCACAATTTATGCTAAAAAAAGTAGATAATATCATATACAAGCTCAAAAGTAGGGATAATTCTCAAGAATGGCAAATTCTTTTATACTCCTTGACCTTATTTGGAGCATTAGATAATAGGAGACTGAAAACATACATAAAAACCTTGAAATATGTCTTGATTTTAATGATTTATGATAAACCATAAGTGAAATAGATAAGAAACTGACAACCTAATGACATTTTCTAACATATATCAGTGCCTTACTCCATTGGGATCTAAGTTTTTGAAATATCACTACAATCCGATAGAAATTTATCTAATAGTTGATTAAATTTTAAATGATACTGCATTACAATATCATTTTATTTGCATTTTCTTACTCGAACTACCTATCAGATCCTAGTACAAGATTTATCCCTCTATAATCTCATTCAAGCATTTTAATTAACCTCTTGGATTAAAGCATGAAATGAAAAATTACAAACATCGTAACAATGCAACAAGCAATTGAAACCCTTGATTCTATTTACCCAAAAGAAAATTAAATCGTACACAAGAGAGTAAAGATTTGAAATTATATCTGTATTAACTTCAAAAGCTATCTTCTATCAAATAAATGAATATGTTTCATTTACAAGAAAACCATTTGAAATCTGAAACTGATGATTGTCTTTTATTTTTCTCTGCAAAATGACATTACAATTCTTCGCTAATTACTCATGACTTGTAAAAACTGGAACCTAATTGTGCAGACCAGACCTACACAAGAGACCCTATTCAGAGATTTTGGAACCCTTTCTCATGGCCTTGATTTCCCTTTGAAAGAAACAAGGGAGAAAACAAGCTATGGGCCAAGAGAGAAACATTTCATCAGAATGATTAAACATACCTGAAGTTTGTTACAAAGATATTCCATTCGAGGAAAGTTATAACCAATATCAAAATCAACAATTGCTTCTCTGATATTTATGATGCAATTTTCTACCCTTGTTTTTGTTCTAGTTCAAAAATATATCCGCCACTAGAAGACAAAAATTGTTCAACCAAATAATTATATCAAACAATTCACAATCTTTATTCCTCAATCAAATATATCTAAATTCATCCTTTATATTCCTCATCATATGGCCATTCATAACTCGTGACCTCGTCATATTTTTCTCTATATGGAGTGTACTTAATGGCTACTTGATTTGCCTCTCTTTCAAAATATTCAAAAAAAGTCCCTGTGGCAATTATTTTGTCCATGTTATCCTTCAGCATATCAATGTTCAACCCTTCACAAATTAACTCTACTTGGGTGTTGATGACTCTCTTTGTCTCCTCTTTCCAAAATTGTAAAGGCTTAATTGCCCCATTTTTATCCTCAATATCTGATACTAGTGTTTCACTCAACTCACTGAAATTTCTCATCGGCTCCCTTATGTTTCTTTCTATATTCTCTGGCAAAATTTGGTTCTCCTACATTGATTTAACCAACAAATAAGTTGGTTGGAGTGTAGGTGGCCTCTCGACATGATATTTGGAAGTCATAGACATTTTTCTAAGCTCATTTCCTATTTGCAACCACTTTGTGAACATGGGAACCGCCATTTCCTTATCTTTATTGAATTTCTGAATAGAATCAAATAATAAAGAATACAAAGAATGAATGTTATTAAGTCTACTATCAACTTTTTTATTTAAATGAGTTAGCACTGAGCTAACTATCTCCTTTTGTTGACAAGATGACTTATCTCATGATTCCTTCAACTTATTTTCTAATTCAATAATACTCTCCAAGATGTGGGCTTTACTTGGATCAATAGATCTCGTGGATTTGGGCTCTTCATCATCATATGGTACCAATGATATATTGGGGATATCAACATTGTTGCCAGGTTGAGCTTCTTCTTATTCATGGGTAACAGGCAAAGAGCTAGATGTCAATGGCATTGATGTCCCTGTAAGTGCAGAAGAGGAAACTCTTATATGCCTTTTCTCAAGAAGTTGCACTTTGGTTTTCAATTCTACACACCTTTGTTGAACTGCATTATAATCATTGAAAATCTTGTCAAAATTTCTCATTACTTCTTTTTCCAAAGGTTCCCTCTTTGCAGACTCATGAGCCAATTTGGCGACATCAACATTTAACTTTGTAGCTTCCACACTTGATGTGTCAGATGCTCCTTTTATAATAAGGCCTCCTTTTAAGTTGGGATTTATGTCACTAATGTTAGGCTTTCTAGGTCCTTCCTCTAATGCCCATATTGCCAAGGTTGCATAATCTATTGGCAATATAGCATTATAATAGACAATGAAAGATTGTTGGCATTTCAATAAGGATATTGAGAAGGTTGTTGATGATTATGGATATAACTAATTCTGGATGTTTACTATCTTGATATTATTATTCTATCATTGATGTCAAGAAATTGATTTTCTAATTCAGTATGATGCTGCCATATCTTGAGAAGTATGATTTGAAGAATATAAAGATGTTAGTAAAAGACACAGGAAAGATTATGATGAATAAGAAGATGAATAAGGTATTCAATGGGCAACTATTACCGAGTCAGACAATGATGCGATCATGATGTTTAGATTATTTTAACATCATACATATGTTGTAAATTGAAAGATTAATACTATACTATGTTACCAAGCAAAGAACCTAGTCGGTAAACCCTAAGGTTATCGCTATCGATTAATGAAGGCAGAATGTCTACCAAGTGAAGTTTAGTATTTACCGAGTTATAACCGAGTTGTAACCAAGCTATAACAGAATGCATTAAATGGTTACATGTGATATTTAATGAAGCAAGCTGATGAGCTGGAACTGATTAAATGATTGGTATGTCATGCATGAAGTTTGTTAATGAATCTAAGGCAATGGAGAGTCGGCATAAAGATCTACAATGAAGATTGAACCACAATACCCTGGCACAAGTTCCAAGAAATATATGCAAGTTCCTAAGCAGGGTAAAAAAAATTCAGATCGAAAGATGCATGAGACCTGGACAAGATTGAAGATCTGATGGCTATGATTGATAATGGGAAATGTGATCAAGGAGATTAAGCGGTTAGCTAATTGATTATAAATAGGGAACTATTGATAAACAATGTATGCGGGCAAGTGTATGCACACAGATGCTACATAGTGATTACCGAGCATAGAAGCTTGAAGACCTGTTTGAATAATAGAGTATAGAATCCCAGCAGACAAACAAGATTAGTTCTATGTCTAGATTGTATTGAGCAAATAAGAATCTACTTTAGCATTTTAGATGTGAAGTTGCAGATAGATTTTTATTACTGATATTTTGTGAAAGTGATAGAAAATCTCTTAACCAAGTGGACTTAACAGTCTTATTTGTAAAACCCTCTATCAAGGTGACATTCTGATTGAGTGTTTGAAATCCTTTAACAAGGTCACTTCTAACAAGGTGAAAATCCTAACAGATCTGAGGGAAATCCCTTAACCGGGTCACATCTAGCAATGTGTTTGTAATCTTTAACAGGATTTGCTTTTAACCGAGCATACTCTAGAATAGTATATTTCTTAGTGGACCAAAATCCCACAGTGGTTTTTCCCTATTTGGGTTTCCACGTTAAATCTGGTGTTATAAGGTTTATGATGTTTATATGCTTTTGAGTTTGCATGTTTAACAATTTTGGTTATATTATTGAAGTATATGTTACTGAGGTTGAATCTGATGTTTTTATGGAAGATTAAGTTTGTATGATTCACCCCCCCACTCTCATCTTGTTAGATATTTGATCTGTACTTACATTTAGTATCAAAAATATCAATTGGTATCAGAGCTTTGGACTCCAGAAGAAAAGTTTAAAGGCACTTGAGTTAAAGATCCAAAGATGTATAAGAGGGATGCACCGAAGCTGAACAAGTCAAGTTTCTCTACATGGTAGAAAAGGATGAAGTTGCATCTATCAGGAGTTGGAGAATATGTTGTATACTATCTGGAGAATTATTTTGTTACACCGAGCACCTATCCATTGACTATGGAAGAGATAAAGGCAAAGCAAGAACATATTCAAGCAATGATTGAAATAACATCTGCATTGACCGATTCAGAGTTTAATGATCTAGAAGGCTACAATGATGTAGAGGCTATGTGGGATAAGCTCATATCAGTATATGGAGGAGATGAACATGTTCAAAGAGAAAAAGTAGATAGTCTAAAAGGACAACTTGAATCTATGAGGATGAATGAAGGTGAGAACATAACCCAATACAGTACAAGACTAAAGGAGATTGTCAATCAAATCAAAGGAGCAAGAGGAACTATTGAAGAAAAGGATATAACAAGTAAGTTGTTAAGAACCCTTCTACCAGCTTATGCAATCCAAGTCTCTACAATCAATGAATTAAGGTCACTACCTAATATGCCAATTTCTTTAGATGCTACTATCGGTATGCTACATGCATTTGAGTTAAGTAACTTTGATAACAGTGGATCTTCGGTAAATAAAGTTGAATCTGCATTTAGTTCTTTTCATCTTGATGAATCTAATGATTTCAATCAAAGAAAGTATAAGTACTCTGAAGGAGATCACAGTGGAGCAAGTGAAAGATTTCGTAAGAACATGGAAGAAGTACACAAACTGTATGAGGAAATCAGAAAGCAAGAAGAGTTTGAAGTACTATTAGCCAAAAGGTTACCGAGAGGCAAAGGTAAGTATAAAGGAAAACTACATTTGAAATGTTTCAATTGTGATAAGATAGGACATATGGCTTCTAAATATCCTAACAAATATTCTACTGAAAGGAGAGATTACTGAGATGACAGACAAAAAGATGATCATTACAGAGGACACCGAGATTTCAGAAGAAGAGTTAGAAAGACATGCTTAATAGCTAATGAGGAATCCGATGATGATAAATCAAATGATACTGATACAGAGGAAGTAGTTTATGTGGCTATCAAAGATGGATTAGATGAAGAAAAGTATGAAGAAAAAGCCCTCATATCTCACATAAACACTAATAATTCTTGGAACATAGATAGTGGATGCACACATCATATGACAGGAGATAAACACAAGTTTGTTATATTAGAAGATTATGATGGAGGCTATGTTAGATTTGGTAATGATGCACCATGTTCGGTGAAAGGTAAAGGATCTATAACACTTCTTGATAATGCAAGATGCAATGATGTTTATTGGGTTGAATGTTTGAAATAAAATTTGTTGAGTGTAGCACAGCTAAACAACATAGGTTACCGAATAGAATTTTAGAAAGGAATTGTCAAAGTTCATGACAAAAATGGAAAATTAGCTACTACCAGGACACAAACAAAAGGTAACACATTTCACCTTGACTCAACTCGTAACAAGTGTTTGTATGCAAAGATAGATGATACTTGGTTATGGCATAAAATGATTTGTCATGTAAATTTTGATAATCTGATCAAAATAAGTAAGAAGCACCGAGTAAGATGTCTACCGACTCTTGAAAAACCTGAGAATGCTATGTGCCAAGGATGTCAGATGGGTAAGATGACAAGATCAAGCTTTACAAGTAAGTCTTACACTTCTAAGGGAATTTTAGATCTAGTGAACACTGATCTTTGTGGTCCTATGAAAGTTCAAAGTTATTATGGTGATAAATATTTCATATTATTTGTGGATGACTATTCAAGGATGATGTCAGTAATGTTTTTAAAAGAAAAATCAGAAGCTTTTCAAATGTTTAAATGGTACAAGGCAAAACTTGAAAATGAAACAGAAAGACAACTGAAATGTCTTAGATCAGATAGAGGAGGAGAGTTCACATCTGATGAATTCAACTTATTCTGCAATGATCATGGTATTAAGAGACAAGTCTCTTCACTAAGAACTCCACAGAAGAGTGGAATAGCTGAGAGAAGAAACAGATCTATTGTGGATTGTGCTAGAACACTGATGATTGAAAAGAAGGTGCCACAAACATTTTGGAGAGAAGCAATAAGCACAATAGTTTACACCTTGAATCAAGTACAATTGAAGAAAGGTACTTTGAAGTCAGCATATGAAATCTGGTATGATAAGAAACCTAATGTAAGTTATTTTAAAATCTTTGGAAGTAGATGCTATGTTCACAAATATGATAGAAATGGCAAGTTTGATCAGAAAAGTGAAGAAGGGACATTTCTAGGTTATTCTTCTAGAAGCAAAGCATTTAAATGTCTAATCAAATCATCTAACAAAATAGTAGAAAGTGCAAATGTGAAAATTGATGAATTTGCAGAAAGAAATGATGAAGGAAATTCCAAGGAACCAGAAGACTATGATGAATTTGTCTATGTTCAACCGAGAAGTCTTACCATGAAGACTGTTGAAGAAAATGAAGAGAATATCTAGTTACCGAGTGATGAAGATCATATAGAGCCTACCGAGCCTATACTAGCCAAGTATGTCAGAAGACATCATGCACCAAGTCAGATTATAGGAGATAAGGATGATCCGGTGATGACAAGGAACAAACTGAGACAGAACACATGTCTGATATCTGAATTTGAACCGAGAATAGTGAAAGAGGCATTTAACAGTGAAGATTGGATAAATGCTATGACAGAAGAGATTGATCAAATCAAGAAGAATGACACATGGACACTAATCCCAAGACCAAAGGACAAAAATGTAATCGGTACAAAGTGGATTTTTAGAAACAAGATGAATGAAAAAGGAGAGGTCATTCAAAACAAAGCAAGACTAGTTTGCAAAGGTTATGCTCAAGAAGAAGGAATTGATTATGGTGAAACTTTTGCACCTGTTGCTAGACTTGAAGGAGTAAGAACATTGTTGGCATATGCTACTTTCAAAAACTTCAAGGTATATCAAATGGATGTCAAATCTGTATTTCTGAATGGAATATTAGAAGAAGAAGTTTTTATTGAACAACCTAAAGGATTTGTTGAAGACAATAATAAAGATCAAGTATGTAAATTGAACAAAGCTTTATATGGTCTGAAACAAGCACCTAGAGCATGGTATGAAAGATTACACTCTTAGTTGATTAAGATTGGTTTTATAAGGACAAGTGAGAACAACAATATGTACATGAAGAATGATGAAAATGAAATACTGAACTCAGCCATATTTTTTGATGATATTATATTTTGTGGAAATGAATCTTTATGCAAGAACTTTGGAAATGAAATGAGCAAAGAATTTGAGATGTCATTAATCGGTGAGATAAAGTATTTTATAGGTTTATAGATACTGCAAATTAAAAATGAGATTTTCATTACTCAATCCAAGTACATAAAGGAAATATTGAAGAAATTTGGAATGGAGGATTCAAACCCAGTAAGTACTCCTATGACTACCAACAGTAAATTATCAAAGAATGATGAATCTGCATCTGTTGATGAGACACTTTACCAATCCATGATTGGAAAACTACAATAGGTTGTTCACAACAGACTGGACATAGCACATATAGTAGGTATAGTTGCAAGATTCTCTGCAGATCCTAAGGAAACACACATGACAACAATCAAAAGAATTTTTAGATACTTGAAAGGCACTGAGGATTATGGCTTAGTATATCAAAAAGGAAATGATTTTGATTTAAAAGTTTATACTGATGTTGATTGGGCAGGTAACATTGATGACAGAAAAAGCACAAGTGGAGGAGCTTTCTTTTTAGGAGAAAGACTAGTGAGTTGGCTTAGCAAGAAACAAGGATGTGTTTCATAGTCAACAACAAAAGCTGAATACATTGTTGCAGCATTGAATTGTACTAACATTGCATGGATCAAACAACTATTGGAAGGTATAAATGAGAAAGTTACTGGGCTAATAACTATATTCTGTGACAATACTAGTGCCATTAATATTTCAAAAAATCCTATTATGCACTCTAAGACAAAGCACATCTCTATCAAATATCATTATCTTAGAGAAGAAGCTCAAGAGAAGAAAGTGGTGTTGGAGTATGTTAGCACAAAGGAACAAATTGCAGATATCTTCACCAAGCCACTACCAAGGGACACTTTTGAATATCTCAGAAGTAAGTTAGAGGTCCTACCCCTATCTTCTACTCACTAACTAAGTTCGGTGAAAGCATCAATCCGATGACTCTATCAAATATCTTTTAGGAGTTTATGTTGCATTACACACTTTAGGATGTTTTCTAAAGGTGTATAGGGAATAGGAATTAAAGACAAAATGCTCTGACCGAGACTCAGTTGATACACAATAGCAGGAAATCACTTCATACAGGAAGAAATTATGTTTTAGTTCTTTACTTTTTGGCATTGTTGTCAAAGAGGGACAAGACCAATTTAAGGGAAGAAAACTGAGAAGACTATAGATTGGAAACAAGACTGAAGAAAAGAGGAGAAGTCTAATGTATGGGGGAGAGCATTTCAGCATTTCAGAATCACAACAATTCGAATCTTTTAAGGTCAAATCAATTGGTTTTGCCATCATTGCCAAAGGGAGAGATTGTTGGCAATATAGCATTATAACAGACAATGAAAGATTGTTGGCATTTCAATAAGGATATTGAAAGGTTGTTGATGATTATGGATATAACTAATTAAGGATGTTTACTGTCTTGATATTATTATTTTGTCATTGATGTCAAGAAATTGATTTTCTAATTCAGTATGATGTTAACATATCTTGAGAAGTATTATTTGAAGAATATAAAGATGTCGATAAAAGACACAGGAAAGATTATGATGAATAAGGTATTCAATGGGCAACTATTACCAAGTTAGACAATGATGAGATCATGATGTTTAGATTATTTTAACATCATACATATGTTGTAAATTGAAAGATTAATACTATACTATGTTACCAAGCAAAGAACCTAGTCGGTAAACCCCAAGGAACCTAGTCAATAAACCCTAAGGTTATCGCTATTGGTTAATGAAGGTAGAATGTCTACCGAGTGAAGTTTAGTATTTGCCGAGTTATAATCGAGTTGTAACCAAGCTATAACAAAATGCATTAAATGGTTACATGCGATATTTAATGAAGGAAATTGATGAGCTGGAACTGATTAAATGATTGGTATGTCATGCATGAAGTTTGTTAATGAATCTAAGGTAATGGAAAGTCGGCATGAATATCTACAGTGAAGATTGAACCGCAATACCCTGGCACAAGTTCCAAGAAATATATGCAAGTTCCTAGGCGGGGTAAAACATTTTCAAATTGAAAGATGCATTGAACCTGGACAAGATTGAAGATCTGATTGCTATAATTGATCATGGGAAATGTGGTCAAGGAGATTAAGCGGTTAGTTAATTGTTTATAAATAGGGAACTATTGATAAACAATGTATGTAGGCAAGTGTATGCATAGGGATGCTACATAATGATTACCGAGCACAGAAGCTTGAAGTCTTGTTTCAATAACAGAGTATAGAAGCCCAACAGATGGACAATATTAGTTCTATGTCTAGATTGTATTGAGAAAATAAGAATATGCTTTATCATTTTAGATGTGAAGTTGCAGATAGATTTTTATTACTATTATTTTGTAAAAGTGACAGAAAATATCTTAATCGAGTGGACTTAACAGTCTTATTTGTAATACCCTCTAGCAAGGTGACATTCTGATTGAGTGTTTGAAATCCTTTAACAAGGTCACTTCTAACAAGGTGAAGATCCTAACAGATCTGAGGGAAATCCCTTAACCAGGTCACATCTAGCAATGTGTTTGTAATCTTTAACAGGATTTGCTTTTAACCGAGCATACTCTAGAAGAGTATATTTCTTAGTGGGACCAAAATCTGACAATGGTTTTTCCCTATTTGGGTTTCCACGTTAAGTCTGGTGTTATGAGGTTTATGATGTTTATATGCTTTTTAGTTTGCATTTTTAACAGTTTTGGTTATTTTATTGAGGTATATGTTACCGAGGTTGAATCTGATGTTTTTATGGAAGATTAAGTTTGTATGATTCACCCCCCCCCTCTCATCTTGTTGGCTATTGGATCTGTACTTACATTTAGTATCAGAACTATCATAATCATCTATAAAATCAGATCACCAATGTCAACCTTACTTCTTCCTATGAATTTAATTGTTGGTAGTTTGATTTTGTAATTGCATCAAAGGCCATTGCATCTGCTATATCCCATTTTGGTAAAATTAAGACTCCATCCTGATTTACAATCATCCTAATCTCTTAGGCTATAATTTTCTTGAACTCTTCCATCATCTTATTCTTAACTTCTTCTTGATTTTCATGCTCAGACCTATCTAGCTTGTGAGATTTTCTCTCATCACTTATCTCCTTAAATTCTCCTATTTTAATTTTCCATACTAATTGAAGAAAGGTCAAGCTTCTCACAAAAGCATCATCCTTAATAAATTTATCGCATCCCTCCTTCCCTGCATCATTGAAATCTCTAACTTGAATATCCAAAGGAGTGAGTTCCAACTCTAAACTATGAGACACAAGAGGAATACCAATTTGCATCTTTGCACTCACTACTATAAAAGTGTCTTCCTCTACTTCTTCTTCAAACTTCCTTGAAGGTGAATAGGGCACATGTGGTGGTGAAGGAATTCTATCTGAATCTTCAATATCAATGATCTTGACTCCTTTAAAAGGCTTAACTTTCACCTTTGGTGGAGGCTCTAGCTTTATTATCTTTTTACCTTTACTCCTCATCAATTTTTCACTGTCACTGCTGATCTCTTCTTTACCACTTGCTTCTTCTCTTACCCTCTTTTGAGAGGGCTCATAAATAGGTTTTTCTTCTACTAGGCCATCTATTCTTTGAGGTAGAGGAGGTTGTATACTTGATTTTTGCATCGTCATTTGATGAATCAAGGCTAATTCTTCTGGTGTGATGGGTGTTAGATGTTCTACATCTCTTCTTTCAACTTGTCGGCCATGGACTTCTTCAAGTTTGGCCCTCTTCTGCTTTAATGCAAGAATTAATTCATCAAAATTATTCATAAAAAAATCAACTTTATCACAAAATGGAGTGAAATCTTTTGTTGCATAATAGCTCTGATCCATTTTCTGAACTATAGCCCATAGCTTCCTAAAAGCTATCCATTTCTCATTCCTCCAATCCTGAGTCATGAAATCAAACTCATTTCATATTATATCCTCAGGAAAATTGTTCTCATGGGGAAATAGGCCTCATTTTATTCTTGCCCTAAATATGTTATAAAACCCCTCCAGGTCACTATGTATGTCTACGCTAACCCCTAAATGATATGGTGCAACTAACTTGACGAAATGCTCATATCCTCCTTTTAAAATCACAAAATATGGAATGACAGTATAATCAGGGAAAATTATTTCTTTCCCTCTTCCCTTTAATTCCTTATCATGGATGCACCCTATCTGCCGCATTACTTCAACAAAACCCATTCTTAAAGGAACATTAAAAGGGAATACATGTGGCTAACCAGAGAAACCATAAATTCTAATAATTATGCTAATAGGATAAGGGATGAAATTCCCCCAAATGTGTTCAATCTTTAGAAGTGGCAACTATTGAATAATTATGAAAAATAAGTACTAAATAGATATTGAGAGGGGGGGTGAATCAGTATAGACAAAAACTTTCTTAAACCACTTTGACTGCAAAGACTGCACTAACTGGTAAATAGTATGACCGATCTAAAATAGGGCACTATCAGTAAAACATAGTAAGACTGTGAAAAACATAAAATGGTAACACTTAGATCTTCACATAACCTAATATCTCATTTCCACTTTACCCATATGCATAAGCAATTAATGCATCATCAAAAATATAATGACCACTGGATTAGCATGCTTTACCACTTAATAGAAAATACTAAGACATCACATGAAAAAGCATCACACATAACACATTGATTTTTCACATGGAAACCTAACTGGGATAACCACGGTGGGGATGAATACCCACAAGTTGTTCTTTGAACTCTTCTGAAGTCTACTCTATTAGGAGCCTAGTTCGATTAAGGACTTTATAATAGGTTCTTCTACGAACCGATCCTACTAGGGATCACCCAGTTAAGGGATGGCTAAATACCTGGTTAAAGGTTAGAACCCTGTTAAAGGTTACCTCGCAAAAGGATTTGAAGAACTCAATGAATTTGAATCACCCTATTAAAGGATTTATAGAAAGCCTATTAAAGCTACCCGGTTAAGGGATTTTCCAACTGCTGAAATGGTTAGAAGTTAACAGGTAATACACTGATCTGATAACAACACTCAATGCCAATGCAGATCCACTTTAGTTCCTTTGCTTCTGCAATCACACTCTCCAAGTATCAACACACTTCTCCAATCTGGAAAGAATCAAGTATCTCTTCACTTGGATACACACATAACATTTGCCAACAACTTCATAATGCAAATCATCATCGACCTTATAGACAATAGATAGGTCAGTGGCATAAACCCTAAACCCTAAACATTTAGGCTATCAATACTGTAAGTCCAATCCTGACCATTCAATCACATTGCATAGTGTAAACGATCTTGAACAAATCTCAAGATGTTCTCCATCATTCGTTCATTATCGCTTATAGAAGTTGATAACCCATCATGCACTCTCCATTGTTTACTAAGACTTCGCGCATTACCAAGGTAGATAGGATCAATCTTCTTCATGCAATCTCCTCAAGGAAATCCTTCACGCGCACAAGGTTGATGTGGCAACATGATCTAATCTTCATTTCAATGCTAACCCATCACAGGATGTCATTGGTTGAATCACACAAACTTGAAATGCATCAACCAGAAACCCTAAAGTTGAGACTACCAACCGGTAGTCATACCAAATGAAACCCCAATACAAAACTTTCCATATACTGATTCACATTCCAACATACCACTTCACTTTTTCACATATACCAGTTCACATCATCATACTGGTTCTCTTGCTAGTTTGCTTACTTCAATATACCGGTTCATACTTCAGCATATTGACATCAATGACAACATATAATATCATCATGTCATCACACTCTGTACATATGCCAACAATCTCCCCCCTTGGCATTGATGGCAATATACAAAGATATCTCTCCACTTCATATCTTCTCCCCAATACTACAGATATCTTCTTTGCTTCACATCTTCTCCCCCTTTAACAATAATGCAAAAGTGGAGGCACATACATCCATGTTCCACTATGTTGCTCCCCTTGAGGAGTAGCATCCTTCAACACACCAATCCTGAAAAGATTTGACAATGCAATACCTAACTAATGTGGAGTACATACCTTTAGTTCACCTCTTGAAGGGGCAACACCCCTAATTTACCTCTTAAACAGGTAAATGTAGCCTTCGATAGAGGCTTGGTGAATATGTCTACTAACTGCTCCTTACTGGAAACATGTTCCAATATAACCTCTTTGTTCTAAACTTTCTCCCTCAAGAAATGATACTTGAGCTCGAAGTGCTTGGTTCTAGCATGCAATACCAGATTCTTGGAAATATTAATTGCACTTGTGTTATCACAAAATATGCTCACCGGTTTAGATACAGGGACTTTGAAACCACTTAATACATGCTTCATCCAAATTGTCTAAGTACACTTCATAAATGCTGCTACATATTCTGCTTATGTTGTAGACTGAGAGATACAACTCTACATCTTACTCATCCATGAGACTAGTCTACCACCAAGAAATAATGCACCACCGGTTGTGCTTTTCTGGTCATCCACATTACCAACCTAATCAGCATCTGTAAACACTTTGAGGTTGAAATCATTATTGTATGGATACCACAATCCATAGTCTATAGTTCCCTTCAGATATCTAAGAATCCACTTGACTACTACCAAGTGGGATTCTCTTGGACTTTTCTGGAAACATGCAGCAATGCCCACTGCATGTGCAATGTTCAGTCTACTGTGCACTACATAATGTAGCTTACCAATCATTGATCGGTATTCCTTCTCATTCACCAACACTGAGTCATCTTCTTTTGACAATTTACAACTGGTCACCATCGGTGTACCAGCCAGTTTGCAGTCTTCCATGCCAAAGGTCTTCAACACCTCTTTGACATACTTGGACTGAGTGATAAAGATACCGTCTTTCATTTGTTGTATTTGTAGTCCAATGAAGAACTTAATCTCTATGATTAGTAACATCTCAAATTCCTTCTTCATTTCTTCTGCAAATACATGGCTCATCTTGTCATCTCCACCAAAAATTATGTCATCAACAAATACTTCACAGATTAGAATCTGATCTCCTTCTAACTTTAGATAGATATTGCTATCTTCACTTGTTCTTTCAAATCCAATCTTCACAAGATGGGAGTGTAAACATTCATATCATGCTCTAGGTTCTTGCTTCAATCCATGCAAGGCTTTATGTATCCTACACACCATATCACTATCTTCTAATAGGGAAAACCCATTTGGTTGCTCTATATACACTTCCTCTTCAAGTATTTCATTCAGGAATGCAGATTTTACATCCATCTGATACACTTTGAATCCCTTGAAGGCTACATATGCAAGAAGCATTTGAACTCCTTCCAATCTTGCTACTGGAGCAAAATTTTCTCCATAGTCTTCTCCTTCTTCTTGAGCATATCCCTTACATACTAGTCTGGCTTTGTTCCTTACGATTGTGCCATCTTCATTTAGCTTGTTTCTAAAAACCCATTTGGTGCCAATAACATATTTGTGCTCAAGTCTAGGTACCAAAGACCATGTACCATTATTTTCTATCTGGTCAAGTTCCTCTTCCATAGCCTTGATCCACTCTTCATCTTTATGTGCCTCTTTAAATGTTTTAGGCTCAAATTCAGAGATCATGCAAGAATTTTCTGTGACCTTTCTTCTTGTAAGAATTCTTGCATCCTTATCTCCTATGATCTGCTTTGGATCATGATTCATCTTTACATACCTAGGAATGATCTTAACTATTTCCTTTTACTTTTCCTCTTCATCCTCATCTTCATCAGCATCAACATCTACCAATGTAGGAGCATTGTTACTGGTACTAGGTTGTTTTGCAACTAGTTCCAAGAAGGTTACAACTAGTTCATCTACCACTTGCTCACTACCAGTTTCCTTAGGTTTCTTAGAGGTTTCATCAACTCTAACATTGAAACTTTCAACAATTCTCTAAGTCCTATTGTTAAAACACTTGAGAGCTTTTCTCTTGGTGGAATATGCTAGGAATATTCCCTCATCACATTTTGCATCAAACTTGCTCTGGTGTTCACTCCTCTTGATATAACATTTTCTACCAAACACTCTAAAGTAGCTTACTATAGGAGTCTTACCGGTCCAATACTCATAATGAATTTTATCCTTACCTTTCTTGATGAGTACCTAGTTCATAGTGTAGATTGCAGTGCTCATCACTTCTCTCCAAAAGGCATGAGCAACCTTCCCTTGAATTAGCATCATTCTGGCTGCTTCAACTATAGTCGGGTTGTTTCTTTCTGCTAGGCCATTCTCCTATGGAGTCCAAGGGGCAGACAGTTGCCTCTTGATGTCATTCTCTTCACGGTACTTATTGAATTCTTCAGAGGTGAACTCACCTCCTTGATCGATTCTAAGGCATTTGATCCTCTTACCACTTTCCTTTTCAACTAGTGCTCTGAAGGCTTTGAACTTTTCAAAAGCTTTAGACTTGTCTTTCAAGAATGTAACCCACATCATTCTTGAGCCATCATCAGTAAGAATAATAAAGTACCTATCTCCTTGAACACTCCAAGTTTTCATAGGACCACACAAATCAGTATGCACAAGATCAAGTAAACTATCTATTGTGAAAGATTTACCTTTGAAGGTTGAGGAAGACATTTTCCCCAGTTGACATTCTGTGCACAAAGGATTCTCTACTTTGTTCAGCATAGGCAATCCTCTAACTACCTTGATCTTACTCACCTTCACAATGTTATCAAAATATACATGGTAGATTCTCCTATGCCATATCCAACTGTCATCATACTTAGCCATTAGACATTGATTGATATTTGCATTTAACTGAAATAAGTTACCTTTGGTCTGCATACCAATGGCCATCAGTTCACCGCTCTTTCCTTTTATTTTGCATACTCCATCTTTGAATTCTAGAGTGAGTCCATTATCATTGAGCTGAGCAACACTCAAGAGGTTATGCCTGAGACCTTCTACCCAATACACATTATCAGCACTGCTTTTTCCATTTAAAGAAATGGACCCTTTGCCTTTTACCATACAAGGTGCATCATTACCAAATCGGACTACACCTCCATCATACTCTTCCAGAGACAAAAACTTTCTCCGGTCACCAATCATGTGGTGAGAACAACCACTATCAATAATCCACTCATTGGAATTATCAAAGTGGGAGACAAGAGCCTTCTTGTCTGACACATCTTCCTTAATAACTACAAATACTATGTCTTCTCTTTCTTCATCTTTTGATTCATCATCAGTGACACTTTCATCAACTACAACAAGACAGTTTCTCCTATTTCCTCGGTTGAACTTTTTGAACCTCTCCGATTTGTCCTTATTATCACTATTAGGATAGTTTACAGCAATGTGTCCTATCCTATTGCAAGAAAATCATTTCAAAGGGAGCTTACCTCTTTATTTTCTAGTTCCCTTAGGAAGTTTCTTGGCCAGAAGAGCTTCAAATTCCATCAAGATCTCCTCATCATCCATATCTCTGCTTTATCTTGGTTCACAACTGGTACTGGCTTCTTTACCCTTTCTAGATAGTGCAGCAGATGCTGTAAAGGTTGAATCAAACTTCTGAACAATGCCATCATAATTGTTTAGCTCATATGTGGTCAACTTAGCAATGATAGAATCAAGGGACACCTTTGTCTTGTCAATAGATCTCAACTCCTGAATAGCAACAACCCTTATTGCATAGACCAGTAATAAGGTTCACAAAACTTTGCTCACAATGGTGGAATCATCCATTGTACCTCTTGTACTCTTGATATCTCCAACAACAGTTTTAATCCTTATCCCATATTGTTGAATGGTCTCTCCTTCAACCATCTGCATGTCTTCAAACTTTCCTCTAAGGCTTTCTTCCTTAGCTTGCTTCACATACTCATCACTACCATAGATAGACTCTAGAGTATTCCATACATATTTGGGATTGTCTTTTTCCTAAACATCTATAAACTCAACATTAGATAGGCTGCTGATAAGAGCTTTCATTACTTGCTCATTCTCCTAAATTTCTCTTCTTTGGTCATTGGTGAGAGTATCAGTAGGAACAACATAAGTATTCTCAACATAGCTCTAGTGTTGAGCACCCATGCTTTTAATGTATATCTCCATTTTGTCCTTCCATATCTTAAATTTATCTCTATTAAACTTAGGACCTTCCCTCTTCATCATTAGAATAGGATCTTTTCCTCAAGTGATTAAGCTTACAACATAGAGGACCTAGAGGACACTCTGATACCAATTGATGAATAATGATGAATAGTAAGTACTCAACAAAAACTAAGAGGGGGGGTGAATCAGTATAGATAGAAACTTTATTAAACCACTTTGATTTCAAAGACTGAACTAACTGGTAAACAGTATCACTGATCTAAAACAAGGCACTACCAGTAAAACATAATAAGACTGTGAAACACATAAACCGGTAACACTTAGATCTTTACACAACCTAATATCTCATTTCCACTTCACCCATATGCATAAGCAAGTAATACATCATCAAAAATATAATGACCATTGGATCAGCATGCTTTACCAGTTAACATAAAATACTAAGACATCACATGAAAAAGCATCACACATAACACACTAATTTTTCACGTGGAAATCAACCTGGGGAAAAACCACGATGGGGATGAATACCCACAAGTTGTTCTTTGAACTCTTATGAAGTCCACTATGTTAGGAGCCTAGTCCGGTTAAGGACTTTACGATAGGTTCTTCTAGGAACCGATCCTACTAGGGATCACCCAGTTAAAGGTTAGAACCCCATTAAAGGTTACCTCGTAAAAGGATTTGAAAAAATCAATGAATTTGAGTCACCCTGTTAAAGGATTTACAGAAATCCTGTTAAAGCTACCCGGTTAAGGGATTTTCCAACTGCTAAAATGGTTAGAAGTCAATAGGTAATACACTGATATGATAACAACACTCAATGCCAATGGAGATCCACTTTAGTTCCTTTGCTTTTGCAATCACACTCTACAAGTATCAACACACTTCTCTGGTCTGGCAAGAATCAAGTATCTCTTCAGTTGGATACACACATAACATTTTCCAACAAATTCATAATGCAAATCATCATTGACCTTATAGACAATAGATAGGTCAGTGGCACAAACCCTAAACCCTAAACATTTAGGTTATGAATACAGTCGGTCCAATCTTGACCATTCAATCACATTGCATACTGTAAAACAATCTTGAAAAAATCTCAAGACGTTCTCCATTGTTCAGTCTTTGCTACTTCTGGAAGATAATAACCCATCACGCACTCTCCACCATTTACTGAGACTTTGCACATTCTTGAGGTAGATAGGATCAATCTTCTTCATGCAATATCCTCAAGGAAATCCTTCATGTGCACAAGGCTGACATGGCAACATGATCTGATCTTCATTTCAATGCTAACCCATCATAGGATGTGATCGGTCGAATCACACAGACTTGAAATGCATCAACTAGAAACCCTGAAGCTGAGACTACCAACTAGTAGTCATACCAAATGAAACCCCGATACAAAACTTTCCATATACCGGTTCAAATTCCAACATATACTTTACTTTTTCACATATACCGGTTCTCTTGCCAGTTTGCTTACTTCAATATACTGGTTCATACTTCAGCATATTGACATCAATGACAACATACAGTATCATCATGTCATCACACTCTGCACATTTGCCAACAGCAACCTCTCTTTAGGCCTTACAAAATGATGTAGCTCCATGGGGATCCTTGGTGGGTTCACTATCAATATTTTCCTTAACCTAGAAGAAAAGTTGTTATCAAATCTCATAATGCTAGCCTCATGTATGTCCCAAGACATATCCATGCACCAAAGTTGCACTGGAATTTCATTACTATGAATTGTTCTTCTTAGGTTCATAGTTCCTTTAAAGTAATTTGCATTCTGATACAATAACATGTGCATGAGTAAGGAGTACCAGTAATTATTAGTGCTAGACAATTCATTTTTAACATCCTGCAACCCCTCATGAACCTTCTCTTCAAGGTATGGGGTAGAGTCAAAAATCATTATATAATTTGGATGTTGAATTTGCATAGCCATATAGATGAAGTTGGGTGGCATAACTGTAATTGGATTGAACCCTAAGACCTGCATAGAGAGAATAATGTAGCTTGAAAATAAGGAACATAAGCACCTATGGGAAAAGACTCCTATGAACTAGGGCAATGTGGTACGTTGTCTATCCTACTTTTGAGGTGGCATAACTGTAATTGGATTGAATCGCAAGACCTAACATAAAGAGATAAGGTAGCCTAAAGATAAGGAGCAAAAGCACCAATCAGAAAAGGCTCCTCTGAACTAGTGCCAATGTGGTATGTTGTCTGTCCTACTTTTTCCAAATGAATTGGAAGAAAGCACATTCTAGTGAAACCTTTTATTCTATAATACTTTGCCTTCAATTCATTTAAATATACTTGTATTAGGTTAGTAGATGGTTCATACAAGTCAAATATCTCCTGGAATTCCTCTCTCCTGATTGTCAGCAGAATCTCTCCTTTATTTCCCCTTATAACACTCGAGACGGGGTCATATCTATCTGCAACAACCTTGAGAAGGTTGACATCCATGAATGTATTCGGCACCACTAATTTACCCATCATATTTCAAGGCACTTGAGAATGGGGATTGTAAATTCCTCTCTCCATACCATAATTTGAACATATCTATCCCAGACATTGGTACCCTAGCATCCACCAAGTGGCATTCTTTATTAGTCAACCCTTGGTACTTGTCATTAGTCAAGGGCTTTTATTGGTCGATAAAATCATCAAAAATATTTCTCTTCAAATACTAAGTCTGGCCTGAATTTTTTCATAGGGGATCCATCTTACCAGACTAGGGTTTCTATCACTTAACCATAAGAGGAAAAGAAAACTAGGATTAACCACAAAAACCTCAAGAACCACATAGAATCATGTGAATTCTTATTAAATTATGAACCCTAGAACAATCAATGAGGTTTTCCCTAAAATTACTCACACAATTCATACTTCAATCATTCAGGGAACATAAAAGGGGTGTTTAGCAACTTACTGCTTTGTAAATACCAGGCGAACTGCAATCTTGCACTATAAGAACCTGTCTCAATCTTCTTCAGCTTTGGGGATACCTTCTAAATCATTATGAATCACTTTATGAATTTAAAATAGCTCTGAGAATGATTTTATGATTTTCCAGAATGAAATTTTGCTCTCATCCACTAGTACTACTCACGCGAGTGAAAAAAAATGACACAAAATTGCATTTGAAATATGTTTAAAACTAAAGCATCAATCATATTCCATAATGGTGCATCCCACCATTATCTTTAGTCAATCTAAAATTCACCATCACATGTGGCAAGCAGGTCCACCTAAAGAATGACATGGCATAGCCAACTCACCGCTTACTTCACCTCGGTCAACGACCCCACCATTGGCTTTTCCTGTCCTGCCTTAGACACATGGCATCATCTCATGATGTCATGGTCCTTAACCCCCTTGCATCTTCCTTCATGGGGTTATGAGGGTCATTGGATCTATTCATTATTTACTTACCAGTCGCAATGATCACTTAACAATGGTTGCTAACTCTCGAGCACTTCTTGGATCGGGATTAAAACATCACTGTTCAATTTAACCACATGTAGAACACATGCACCTTTAGTATTCTAGACTTTACTTGTTGGGGAACCAGTAATAAAAAATATTGCGAAGGTTTAACTGTTGGCTTAACCTCCCCATTAAGGACACGTAGCATCATCTCGTGATGTCACAATCCTTATCTTCCTTGCACTTTCAACCGCGGGGTTGTGCACACCGTAGGATCTGCTCGTGATTTACCATAAAATCACTAGCCAAAATATTAGAGACTTTAGACTTAGGAAAAAGTAAGGCGCTAGCATAACTATCAAAGGGGGCCCGACCATATGAAAATTTTACATGAAAACTTAGAAAAATATAAAGGGGTCGGTCAAAAACATCTTAATGCCTACGAAAAATAATTGCCCCGCTAATGGTAACTAACCCTTGGCTTAAGTGAAAAAAGGTAATGCCAAATTATAATAGGCTTAGTGTTTTTAACAAAGATTTAAGAAAAAACGCATAAAACCCTAAACCCTAAATCCTAAGGGTAGTAACAAAGAACAAAATTAACTATGAATGATTAGAAAATTGACCAAGGCATGAAAATATTTTTGCACAGTGATTTTTAGGACTATAAGGTTCCTTTTATTTCTTGAGGAGCAGTTGGGTCACTTTGTGTAACCATACATAAGGTAATCAAGGTATGGTAGGTTGGCTACCATCTCTTTGATAGAGCTTCCAATTTGGTCTTCTTCTCTATGAATTGTTTTCATGTAGGAGCATCCTCGGTTCATAGCAATCTTCCATCAACCAAAAATATTTCTTTGTCGTTTTACTTTTTGTTTGCAGTTTCAACATTTCTTTCAATGTGTCCTAGATTTGGCTCACTAGAACCTGTGGAGTTGGGTTTTTCTTGAATACTTGATCATCTTCCTTATTCCCAACCGTGGAGCATTTGGATCTTTTTTTGGAAATTTATCACTATCGGTTTCTAAGATAGTATTTTGTTACCGGTTGCTTGGACTTATCTATTGGTGATCGACCCGAACTATTCTGTAGCTTGAGGAGCCCTGAGAATTGATTTTTTATGTTTCTTAGTGTGTGGCCAATCTTTCCCTATGATTTACACTTCATCCTTTATATTTTTTGAAGAAATTTCTTTGGAAAAGGCCGACCTTGTTGGTTTTACACGTTAGGTCTTGTTCTTCAAGTTTTGATCCCTTTTTGGGCCGATCGGATCTCCTTGGATCATATAAATCACTATAATAGAGTATTATAATGTAATTCGGAAGTTAGATTGAGCATAGATGATAGATCTTAAGATTTGAGGTCTCAGTTGTGACCTGTTTTATATTTTGAGCATGTTTCAGCAAGCCTATGAGCCGGTTTTTGTAACCTGGTTGTTTTGGATTAAGGAAAAAATAGGTTTTGAAGTGGCCCCAAAACCCTTTAAAAAATGATTCTAAGATCTATAGAATTAGAAAGCAACATCCAAAACAAAATGGGCTACAAGGATAGGCATAGAAAGCAGCAGCCAAAGAGACAATAAAAGCCTAGTCGTGCACAAAAAGATAGCAGAAAGACCAAACCTAGGCATAGAAAGAGCCAGCAATAGAAAACAACCCAATTACATTAAGAGTTTGAGGGTCTAAGTGACCACAGCCTTTAGGGAATTCATTGTATCAACAAAAATGTGCATAGCATTATGATCCAAGTTCTGAAAGGCTACCTTTTTCTTCATTTTCTCGTGAGTCCTTTTGCAGGGTCCTTCACCACTTTAACTGACCTCAGCTTCCTCACTAATAACAACAACAACCTTATCCAATTAGTCTATAATTTTCACCATTTTTTTCATAACCATTGTAGACTATTTAACAATTTTATGAATGCTAACCATAATGGTCTTAAGGGTGTCCTAGATTTTTTTGTAGCCATCCTCAACCCTGGTGATGTGTTCCTCTAGTTTTTTCTTCAGCTGGTCAACCCCTTCCCCTAATTTCTTGATACAGTCCATAGTTGAATTCTTCTCAACCTTAGTCCAATTCTCTTCATTGTGTGGACCAAGAGAAGAACTAGTAGGGAGAGAATCCAATTTTCTAGCCAAATCTCGTTGGTTAATCCAAATCTCTTTAAGTTCATGAAATAGCCACTTGAACAAATTGAAGGTGTTGATTGCATGATCATGATCCATAAATCATCCCTCTTATCATTTAACTCATAAATTTTAGGATTAAGGTCAACAATACCAACCAAATTCACATTACCAGTCTCCTTAAAGGAAAGAGGAGAGGTTAAGACATTAGGGTTATCAAAGTTCTTAACATCATCTACCTTCTTAGAAGAAGAGGGAGAGCCAATCTCAGCCAAAGTAGAGGAGGACATAACAACATTCTTATGGCCTATGGAACCCTTCCTCATTTTGGGTTTAGATCTCTTTAAGTTCATGAAATAGCCACTTGAACAAACTGAAGGTGTTGATTGCATGATCACGATCCATAAATCATCCCTCTTATCATTTAAGTCATAAATTTTAGGATTAAGGTCAACAATACCAACTAAATTCACATTACCAGTCTCCTTAAAGGAAAGAGAAGAGGTTAAGACATTAGGGTTATCAAAGTTCTTAACATCATCAACCTTCTTAGAAGAAGAGGGGGAGCCAATCTCAGCCAAAGTAGAGGAGGACATAACAACATTCTTATGGCCTATGGAACCCTTCCTCATTTTGGGTTTAGAGCTCGAAGGAATTTCCCTTGTATATTTTTCAGGGGAGGGGGATTCTCCTCAGACCTAGACCCAGAAGCGTCATTCTCAGACTCTCCCGCACTAGTCTCATCATTCTAAAAAGACATATGGATAAAATCCTCAAGGGGAGGAAGAGCATGAAAATGGGCATCAATAAGAACCAGCAGGCCTTCATGCACAATGGGAAACTTAGTAGGGTTCTTACGGTGGTCACTGAAATTAGCCCTAAGGGCAGACATTTTTACTCCATGATGAAAATGATTCAAAATAAAAAAATGGTGGCCATACACCATAGTATACTGACCATCCAAAGTGAGAAAACTCATAATTACCTAGAGAAGCTTCTACCAAAAAGACTTGATGACCATAATATCATAGTAGCTAGCCGTCTTCTTAACAATTTTAGCCCGCTCCTCCTCCTCCTTAGGGAAATTTTATGCAGCTTTCTCCATGTACACCCTTATCTTTGTAATAATTCATGCCATCCATAGTTAACACAATGACCTGAGCAATTAGGGCTTCATCTACCAAAACCCTCTGACTGTGAAGAATAATTGAACCATCCTTCTAATTTTTAGCAAAATACCTAGTAACATCTTGATTATTCCCTTGAAGCCTCTCAATGTAAGTAGTGAACCCACCTTTCTTCAAAATGCGGCAAATTTTCTTTTCATTCTTAAGTTGCACACATCTAGGTGGATCAATTCTCTTTCTGACACCACCCATATTATGAATCTCTTTGTAATTCTCTCCACAATGAATTTCCAGAGTTAAGGAAAACCTCTAGAAAATGTATGAAATCTCCCACAAAGAATGCAAAATAAATTTGCATCAATTCTTATGTCCTCTTTGGCCACCTGTCTCAGAATGGAAGGTATTGGTAGTTCTAAAAATTCTCAAAGTCATAATAGCACTAGTAATCATCAACTTTACTCCCTTGACTTCTCTTGTGGAGTAGATGCACCACAAGCTCTGAGTCCAACTTGTCGCCATGGGTCCAACAAAGTTGGTCTTTACACGTCACTCCCCTATTGGCATGGAAGTCAACAATCACATTGGATTCTCTATAAACATGAGCAAACATACATTTATCAAAGGTTTTAATAATGTCTTTATCTTTTTTCATCCAAATATCAACATTCCAAGCCAGAGTAGAATTTCCCTTAAGGTAGTTGATAATGTTCTTAGAGTCCCCCTCGACCCAAGCAAACTTATAGTTGTTATGTTTTGCAAGTTTTAGAATTTAATAGGCTCCTATGGCTTCAACAACATTATTAGTCTATTTACCAAGAGGGATAGCAATAGTATAAATGAAGTTGCCATTGTGATCCCGTATCACTCCACCACAATTGTCTGGACCTGGGTTCCCTTTAGTCTTGCCATCAAAATTGATTTTCACCCAACCTTGGGGTGGAAATTTCCAAGTAATGTTGTCCCTAGGATTGACCTTAGGTGTTACCATATGAGGACCAAAATTCCAGCCCTTGACAACATTGGCTTCATATTATTTAAGGATACCACTGTGAGAGATAACATTGGGGCTAACAATCGAGAGGTTATCAAAGATGGCTCTAGAAATTTTCTTGAAAATAATATTAGAAGGGAGATGGTGCTCCTGGAGATACAATTGTTACATTCTTTCCATAAATATCATGCCATATGAGTAAACACAAAAAAACAAAGCTTCTTTATGAAGGGATTTCTTGAGGGCGGGTTCCATTGGTGGACAAACTCCTTAACAACTCCCAATAAAGTCCATCAAAGATCCCATTTCTGAAGCACCAGACTCCAAATCTCAAAGGTGTAAGAGTGATGTAATAGTAAATGCTCCACAGATTCAGCCACCTGCAAGCACAAGTAGCATCTATTCGGGATAGAAAAGCCCCTCTTAACAAGATTGTGAGTAGTTAAGATTTTATTAAGAAAGAGGAGCCAAAAAAAATATTGACCTTAGGAGAAAGGTTCTTAATCCAAACTTTAGAACACCAAGACACATAAGGTTTCTTATAGACATCCACATAAGCCACAAAAAAATTCTTATTGGGATTGAATTTTCAAATTAGTTCATCTTCGACACTTTCCTCCAAACCAAAATAATGTAGGGAAATTTTCAATTATGTGAAAGAAGGATTAATAGAAAGAAGATTAACCCACTTACCCTCCATCCAATAGTCAGCCACCATGATGCCATAAGAAGCCACACAAAGATCCTTTAAAGATCCCAGAGTAGGATCCAAAGCCAGTGAGTGATGTCCAATCCAACATTCATCCCAAAATTGGATGTTTCTACCATTCCCAAGCTTCCAATATTCTCCCCATCTAGCCACATCCCTAGCCTTGAGAATATTGTTCCAAAGATGAGAACCAATGGGGATCTGAGAAGAACTCAGAAAATCCTGCAAAGAATGAACATTAGAGAGATATTTATTATGCCATAAGGTGTTCCATTCCCTTCTACAGTCAGAAGACCTCCAGACCTATTTGGCTAGAAGAGCATCATTAAAGCTTTTGATGATTCTAATACCTCAACCACCAAATCTCATTGGCTTGCAGATGTTCTCCCAGGAAACCAGAGGGATTCTTCTCTTTTCCTCAACCCCTGACCAAAGGAATCTTTTTTTTAATTTTGTCAATAATATAAACAAATTTAAAGGGAATTTTGAACAAACTAAGAGCATACGCTAGGAGGTTCTGAAGAGAAACTCTCAACACCTAAATTTTACTAGCCTGACTCAAAAGGGTACCTTTCCACCTAGCCAACTTCCTATTAAATTGATCAATTAAAGATTGCTAGAAGGACTCAGAAGGTTTAGATCCCAGAGGGAGGCACAGGTAAGTAGAGGGAAGCTTACCAATGAGGCAATCAAGAATGTTAGCAATCTTCATTTGATGCTGCTCAAGGGTGTTGATAAAATAGATAAAACTTTTAGTTCTATTAACCATCTATCCAGAGGCTTTTTCATAGATGTTGAGAATTGATTTGATGACTTTGGCTTCTCCAAACAAGGATCTACACATTAAAATGGTATCATCAACAAATTATTGATGATAGAAAATCAAATTGGCAAAGGATGAGTTGAGACCTTTCAGGGATCCATCAACAATTTTTTTATGAATGTATCTCCCTAGAATTTCCATGATTATAGTGAAAAGAATAGGCAACATGGGATCACCTTGCCTAAGACCCCTTGAAATTTTGAAGAAGTGGGACGGTGAGCCATTGACAATAACAGTAGAAGAGGCAGTAGAAATGAGCTGCCAAATCAAACTAATCACTTTGCCTAAGAAACCAAATGATTGAAGAACTTATTTTAAGAAGCACCAATCCACCCTATCATAAGCTTTAGCAATGTCCAATTTTAGAAGAAATCCTTGAAAATTCACCTCAAAAAGATAATGAATGTTTTCATTGACTATGATGATGGAGTCAAGAATCTATCCTCCTGGCACAAAGCCATTTTTTTGAGAAGAGATCAGAAGAGGAAGAACACCTAGTAATCTAGACATAAGCAATATATAATTCAGTTGTTACCAGTTGGTTGTAATTAGTTTTCATGATATAATTCAATCCATTCTGCATTGCCTCCATCATGTCCATGTGTTTCCATTGTGTTTACTCTTGCTGACCTATCTAGACTGATCTCTTTAGGTTCCCTCCTAACCAGTGACTTCTTCAAGTGGTACAAAGAGATATTTCATTTTAAAGATTGCATTGTCCTGAGAATTTTGTTGTAGGGTAGTGGACTATGGATCTGACATGCAGTTGCAGAGGACTAGCATAAAGATGGCATGAAGAGAAACTAGGAATGGTGGAGCATGTGGGAATGCAAAACATGCTATGATGGAAATATTGCAAGGAATAAAAGCCTAGGTGGAAGCCGTGGAGACAACCTAGAGAAGAGGCCGACACATTGAAGATGTAAGTGAAGATGAAGTAGAAGAAGCCTTGGCAGAACAAGTAAACCCATTAGCAGTTGATCTGGATGAGGAAAGGTTTTTGAGGGTTTTGAGTAGGGTGAATACTAAACCTCATTTTATCCCACCAGAATATTATGGAAAGTTGGATTCAAATGAATTGATGGATTGGATCTCGGAGATGAAGAAATATGATTTTGAAAATAGTACAGAAAAAAGAAAGGTGAAATATGCCTATACCCGGTTGAAAGCTCCTGCATCTCTTTGTTGGGATCATTTGTAGGTTGATAGATAGAGAAGAGGAAAAGAGAAGATCAAAACATGGGATCAGATGGTTGCTAAGTTGAAATCAAAATTTATACTAGTTTTTTATCAAGTGAATCTATTCTGGAAGTTGCAGAATTTGAGACAGAAGGAATCTAGTGTGAAGGAATACACTGAAGCATTTTATAGGTTGAATATTAGATCCAGACATGTTGATGATGAAGTTGAACAATTTGCAAGATATTTGAATGGATTGTGGGTGTCCATACAAGATGAACTTAGTATGGTCAAATTATAGTGTTGAAGAGGCTTACAAGTATGCCCTGAAGGCAAAAGAGAAGCTAAACAAAAGACATGAGTAGAGGCAGAAAGGCAAAGGTGGAAGCTTTTCTTGAGGAAGATTTCAAGAAGGAAGAGGATATACCAGAGGTAGAGGAACTTGTACAAATCATAACAAGGACAAATAAGTGATAAAAGAAGGTAATACATACCGGAAAGATGATAGAAATTTCTATTGGAGGAGAGAACTAGATAGCTACTAGAATGAGAATTTTGGAAGAGATGATAAAATACAAGATAGGAGAGTGTTTACAGGAACTTTCTATAAGTGTGGAGGAGAAGGACATCATGCTTTCAAGTGTAAGAAGATAGGAAATACCAGAAGAACAACAATGGTGGAAGAAAACCCCATCAGATCATATAATAAATTGAAAGATGGAGAATAGTTGATGATGAGGAGAGCTTTGTGACATACTAGGAGAGATGAAGAGCCCTTGTAGAGGAAACATTTGTTCAAGAATAGATGTAAGGTATCCGGTAAGTGTTGTAAAGTTGTTATTGATAGTGGTAGTTCAGATAATATTATTTTAGAAGAGATGGTGAATAATTTGAATTTGAAAAGATTGAAGCACCCTAAGCCTTATCAGATAGCATAGATTCAAGATGAACATAAGTTGTTATTAAGTGAGCAATGTTTTGTGAAATTGAAAATTGAGAATTATCATGATGAAGTCTTGTGTGATATTATGCCTATGGATATTTGTCATCTTTTATTGGGTAGACCTTGGTAGTTTGATAGACAGAAAATACATGATAGGAGGAAAAATACATACACTATTGTGGCCAATAGGATGAAGCAAACCTTGTTTCTGTTGGAGGAACCTTTGAAAAGTAAACTCTATACAAATTCTAGAATCTATTTGGTGGATGGAAGGAAATTCTTGGGTGGATTGAGACATGAGAATGTGTGTTTTGCCTAAGTCCCTAAGAATACTGAGAGTTTGAAGCATGAAGAAGAACAATCGAAAGAGATAAAAGATTTGTTGATAAAATATAAAGACATCATTTCAAATAATATTCCTGATGGATTTCCACCTATGAGAAGTATCAACCATTGCATGAACTTGCTTCCCAGAGCTAGTTTTCCTAACAAAGCTATACACAAGATAACAATGACAAAGAATGAAGAGATAAATAGACAAGTGTAGGAGCTGTTGAAGAAAGGATTCATCAGAGAAATTCTAAGCCCTTGTGCACTACCAGTAGTATTAGCACCTAAAAAGAATGGAGAGTGGAGGATGTGCATTGATTCCAAAGCAATAAACAATATCACAGTGAAATACTAGTTTTCTTTGCCTAGGATGGATGATATAATGGACTATTTGAGTGGAGCCAAATACTTTAAAAAGATAGACTTGAAGAGTGGATATCATCAGATCAAGATTAGAGAAGGAGATGAGTGGAAGACAACATTAAAGACAAATGAAGGATTGTATGAATGGTTGGTGATGCATTTTGGGTTAACTAATGCATCGAGTACTTTATGAGGTTGATGAATGAGGTATTGAGTAAATTATTAGGTAAGTTTGTTGGTTCTCAAAATGGGTTTTATGCTTCAAACACCACCAATACACTGAAACCAGTTTCTATGAAGCATCCAGCTTCAATTGTGGAAATTATCACAAGGATTAGAGCAACTACTAAGGATTCTACAAATGCTTCTATGTTTTGGTCTCTGTAAAACCTGGGAGGGTGACCCCTTTAGTGAATTTTATAATCTCTTCACCACACTCAAATATTCACTAAAACTAGGCAGATGATCTCATACACGAGCTCAATGATAGGGAGAATTCTCAAGGATGGCAAGTCCTCCAGTGATCCTCAACCTAACCGGAACCTGAGATGGGTAGGATAAACAAAAACAAATGTGAAATGAAAGGTATTTTGATAATCAATAAATTATAGTGATTTGTTAGTGAATTTGAACATAAGACTAATATTTAAAATCAATTACAAGTTGTGATCAGTGCCTAAGTCTATTGGGTACTTAAAAATACGAGATGTAAAATGAAAATGTGAAAGAATTCTAACTAATAGTATAAGATCTAAGACAATATTGTCTTACAATATATCTCATATGTAATCCTACTTGAATATTTAATCGACCCTTTATGTCAAAGAATGAAATTAAAAATTATATACATCATAACAATGCAACAAATGAAAAAAAACCCTTGATTCTATTCATTTCAAAGATGACAGAATTATACACTGGAGAGAAATAGATCAAAATTTTATTTATGTTGAATAAAATTACTACTTTTGTCATAGAATCAAATTACATATAACTCCTTCAAGAACTTGCACAAAGCTTGACCCTAATTTCTTTTCATTTGATCTCTAAATGACTTTACAACTTACTCACTTCACCTAGACTTACTACTGGAACCAGACAAGGAAACCTAAAGGAACTAGAAAATTTGAACCCTCAAGAGACTCCCCAAATCTGAACCCCTCTAATGGCCTTGATTTCTGTTTTTATAGAAGAAAAGGGAGCAACAAGATTCAGGCCAAGAGACACATATCAACATCATATTTACTCTCAACAATTAGGCCTAAAAGGCCATATGCGATTATGTTACAAAAATATTCTATATACATGCACTAGCACCCGTGAATCAAAATTTTCAACCAAAAATTGGTAGAAGTAATACCACTTGAGTCATGCCCTTATCACCCTGATGCCTTCAGATGGAGTGTGAGATGTTACATTCTGGCCAACAGAGTGTTTCCCTTCTTGAAAGGGATACTGGGTCCCGACAAGAAGAAAAGTCGTCTCTAAAATAGAAGAGGAGATCGAGCCTTCATGCCCATAATAAAATAAAGTGGAAGGAGGAGCCTAAGGGGAAACATAATATGTTGGAGAGTGGTCACAACTTCCATGCAGTCACAGAGATGACTGGCTACTACTCCTCATCCAAACAAATCCTTCTTTCATTCCTCTACGGACTCCTTCAAACTCCCTGCCATCTAGTGGCAGAGTAGAAGCAGAGGATGTGCCATGTATGGCCTTTCTTTAAAAGAAAAGGCTTTCCCACCCCCATGGAAATCCTTCTCACTTTCACAACCCCTCTAACAATAAACACACTCACATAGGATAAAAACACCCATCCAATATCACAAAACACACAACAACTCCATACACAATCATGCTCAAACATCATCTTCCTTGCTATGGAACGAACTGCTCTTAGAAAATAAAAAGGATTCTTTTCTCTTCTACCAATTTAGTCACCACCCTATTGTATTTATAATAAAAAGCACTTCATCAGGTGATGTTCATTCACGTGAAAAGACATTATTTTGGTGCTTTCAACTCAACCTACCAACTATGGATTCTACAAATCATGCTTATCAAATCCACTACATCCTGCTAAGGTTCATCTTATGTGGACGATTTTATTATGATCGTGTTCCTCCTTCATTGTACAAACTCTGCTTCAGAATTCCTGACAACAAGCAACCTTTGATTTCTCAGAGAAACCCATGATCTCCCATCTCTAACTCAGAAACTATCCAGTCCTTTCATGCCTCTAAAACATTGTCATTGGTTGTCTAATCAATCTCAACTCAATAGAAACCTTCAAACTAGTCCCTCAGGAATGAGTCTGTTTGCATTTTGAGTTTTTTTGGCATTTAGCAAAGAGATTGCATTAATGATATGTTGTCATTGATGTCAATTGAACCAGTAAAAGGTATTCATATTATTGTTGATATTGTTGTTTTTAATATTGGCTAGTAACCAGTAAGAAGAGAGTTGTACAAGATGTTGTAACCGGTGTATGTAAAGTTTGTCAGTTGAACCGGTGAACCAATGTGAAGAGTTAAACCTTTCTATGTAATCTAATCGGTAAACCCTATCAGCTGTCAAACCCTAACCCATCAAGTTTGTTGGTTTATTATCTGACGAGTGGTAATGATGGAGACATTGTGATCACTGTATGAGGATAAATTCAAATTAGTTTGGCATGTTTGCTTATTGTCTAGGGAAGGAGCAAAGTGGATTGCATTTAATGCACAACATGTCATGAGTTACAATATCCAATGGAGCAGTGATCATGTAGCGGTTGGAATTGTCTTGAAGAATGTGAAGAGACTGTTATGATTTCTAACGGTCAAGATTGAACCAACTTGTTTGTAATCTCAATGATGAGAATTAGGTTTTTGTTGTGTTACCGACCTAATTGATTGATAGAAAACCTATTGAGTATGTGGTTGCCCAACTAGTGAATCGATCTGCACTTTGAGTGAAGGCAGATTGAAGCTTAGAAGGATCTGATCAAGAAAAGATAGTGCTACTCAAACAGATCAACAAAACCTATTATTTTCTAACAATTACAGTAGAAGTAAAATCCCTTAATTGGGTAAGCTCTAACAAGCTTGGTTACTCATTAAATCCTCTCAGAAGGTGGTCCATTAGCTTGGATTCTTAAATCCTCCAGTGAGGTTACTCCTGACAGGGCATTGTGCTTCTAACAAGGCATATTTGTAAATCCCTTAACCAAGTGATTCCTAACTGAAATTAGTTCTTAACAGGACTTATTGTAAAGCTCTAATAGGCTTTGGCTCCTAACAGGGCAAACTTCGAAAGAGTTCAGATAGCTATTCTTGTGAGTCCCATCTCACCATGGTTTTTACCTATTTGGGTTTTCCACGTATAAACATTTGTGTCAAGTGGTGAATGCTTTTGTGGTTGTGATCTTATTTGTTGATTTGATTAACTTCTGATAAGACATGTTAAGTATAAGCATTGAGAGATGAATATGTTGAGTTATGATTAAGCATTTTTTATGTTTACAAGATTGAAGGTGTTTACTATTAAAGTTGTCATAATAGTTAAACCGGTTAATGTCAACTATTCCTATGAATATTGATCTTGACTCAGATACATTTACTTTATTTGATTGAGTTTGAGTTTGGGAGCTTTGTACTAGTTTTTCAATATACTGATTCACCCCCCTCTCACTATTCTACCAGATACTTATTCTTTCATCATACCATTAGAGTCAACATCCAAGTTTCCTGACTTGTCGCTATCCTATTCCATGCCAACAAGCCCACACTTTTTTTATTCTAACTTTCCCACATGAGTGACAAATAATACCCTTTTAAAAGTCAGTTTGAAACTTTATCATAGATCTTGCCCATCCTGGTGAATCAAATGATCACTAATGGTCAATCTGGCATTGACCTTTCATCATAGCTTGTGGACCTATTAAATATGTGACCTAGTAGTGCCATGTCATCTCCTAGCCTAACATTGTTAGCGGCCCCAAAGCTGGTGTTCTTGGTCAGCCCGAGACACGTGGGATCATCTCGTGATGCTGCGGTCCATAAACTTCTTGCATATTCCTTCTCGAGGTTACGAGGGTCGTTAGATATGTTTGTATTTTATCTTGTGACCACAATGCCTACCAACCTTTGCAAATTAAAAGTCAAGCACCTTTTTCTATAGATTATAACATCACCATCCATTGAAACACATGCAAATTGATGGGGCCATTAGTAGTCCAATTTTTATCTCTTAAGAACCAATAATATAAGGATTTTGAATAGTAAAACCACCGGCTCACCCTTCTTCACCGAGGACATGTGGCATCATCTCATGATGTTGTAGTCCTTATCTTCCTTGCATTTTCACCCATGAGGTTGTGCAAATCATAGGATCTATTCATGATTTAACATATGAGCACTGGTGAAATACATAATTTTAGACTTTAGGAAAATTTAGGCGCTAGTAGAAAATATTAAAAAGGGAACCGCCTAGGGTAAATTTGCGTGCAACTTAGGTAAAAACCATAAAAGGACCGGCCAAATGCAACTTAATGCTTAGGAAAAAGAAAATGGCCCCGCCAATGGTAACCGACCCTTGACTTAATTGGAAAAATTAATGATAGAATATAACAGGCTTAGGGTTTTTCTTTTACAAGACTTAATTAGAAATTCATAAACCCTAAACCTTGAACCTTAACAGAGGGTAAAATAAATCCAGAATGACCAATATTTTGACTCAAGCATGAAAATTTTGTGTAATCAATTTAGGACTATCAAGTTTGTTATTATATATTTGGATGACATTCTAATTTTTCAGTAAGACAAAAGAGGAGCATTTGTTGCATTTGAGAGAAGTTTTGTAGAGGTTGAGGGAAGAAAAGTTGTTGATAAATCCTAACAAGTGTACTTTCATGAAGGAAGAATTAGTCTATTTGGGATTTTTAATATCTAAGGATGGTTTGAAGATGGACCCTAAGAAAGTAAAATCAATTGTTGAGTGGCCTACATTGGAAACCATTGGAGTGGTAAGATCATTTCATGGACTGGGTAGTTTATTCCAGAAGTTCATGAGAAATTTTATTTTAGTTTGCAACTCTATGAATGAGACCATGAGGGGAGATCGGAAGGCATTCAAAAGGACCACTAAAGAAAAAAAAGGTTTTGACCTATTGAAATGGAAAGTGACTGAGAAGCCTATGTTAGCTTTACTGGATTTCAATTAAGTATTTCAAGTGGATTGTGATGCAAGTGGAACCCAATGAGAGTAGTCTGCAGTCACGAAGGGAGAGAAATAGCTTATTTCAGTGAGAAATTGAATGATGCCCGGAGGAGATAATCAGTGTATGATCAATAATTTTATGCCATAGTTCAAGCCTTGAAGAAGTGGAGACATTACATGTTGCCTAAAGAGTTTGTGTTGTATATGGATCATCAAGCTTTGCAGTATTTGAATAGTCAGAGTAAGTTGAATCAGAGACATATGAGATGGGTAGAATTTTTGCAGAGTTACACCTTTGTGTTGAAGCATAGAGGTGGTAAATCTAACAAAGTTGTTGATGCACTAAGTAGGAAAGGGAATTTGATAATAGATATGAGAGTGATAGTATTGGGGTTTAAGGAATTGAAGACCCTGTATGATGATGACTCGGATTATGTCGAACAGATACTGAGAGGGGGGGTGAATTAGTATCTGATCGGTGAATTGAATTTCTTAACTTAAAACATGTAGAACATATTATAACAGTGTATCAGAATGCAAGAAATAATGCAATAAACAGAATTAAAAGCAACCACATGAAAAATACACCATAACACAAGGATTTAATGAGGAAACCTGGTGTGGGAAAAACCTCAGTGAGATTTGTGACCCACAATATTCACTTACTAGCCAATAAGAGAATATTACTACTACAAGAGGGGCCTGCACAAGCAGGAAGGCCAACTGCCTAGAGCTCACTGCTCAATGGGAAGTCTCACTAACTTACAATGATGGATTATATAAATCCAGTATCTTGTATTTCTTTAGAATAGCATCTATAATGCTAGATCTAGTACTGGTTTCTACTCTTCTTCTTACATAAACCCTTAACCTATAATTCACTTAATAGGTCTGCCTTATTTCGCCTAAAATATATTCCTCTTCCTTACTTAAAAATGTTCTACAATGATCTCTCTTATATAAGAGTCATTTTACAACTTGCCAAGTCGGCTTACAAAGATTTTACAATAATATAACAAAAATCCTGTCGGCCTCTGTGCCGGTATGCTTCCTTTCTCTGTCGGTGTTGGTGGTCTGAGTGCCAGTGTAGAGTCTGATCTGGCAAGTACCGATGTAATGCCTTGCTGGTGCCATAGGATTGTAAGGTTGCCATCAATGACAAAATCTTCAATAATGTACAATGTCTCATTGGAGTGTGCATATGCCAACAATCTCCCCCTTTGGCATTGATGGCAACACTCATGAGAAAATTCAAAAGTTTATCCAAAACTTGTAATCCAAAAATGTTTCCAAAAATATGTTACGAAAAATATAAGAGCTCCCCCTGAGTAGGTGAGTCTTCTACCGGTTATTTTCTCATACTACTACTCCCCCTTTGGAATCAATGACAAAGGTTGTCATGATGTCAGTAGAGTTGTAGTCTCAACCTTGTAACTAGGTGGTTACAATTTGAAAAAGATCTCCCAAAATCAAGTTTATACTTTCCATAAACATCTTGTTGTCCTTTATTGTTGTATCTGTTCTTTGAACTATTCCGGTGAGGTGCTACATATGCTCTGCCATTGTTCTCCATCCCTGTACTAGTGCCTTAGATTTTTCCTTCCGTAATGATGCTAGATAGTCCAATCTCAGACTCAGTCTTAGTCTCAAATTCTTTGCCTTATTTACTATTCTTTCCTTTTCTCTGTCTAACTTAAGTAACTCTTCCCCAAAACTTGTTATCCTTTGTTCAAAAACTGATAATGTATCAGGTGAGTTAACAAAATTGTCAGCAAGTTTATTGATTTCTTCCTGTACCTTGCTCATTTTCTTATCTATGTCTATTGTCAAAAAGTTTGTCTTGCAAGTATCTTTGTGCAGAGTTTTAAATTCCTTCAATAAGTTACATAGTTCCGGTAGAAGTGTGTCAAATTCCCTAGTACTCTTCTTTATCTGATCTTCCAAGAATTTTTGCTTTTCAATTTCTAACTTATCCTTCTATGCCTCTTCCTTTATTTGCTCAACAGTCATTGTGTTCTCAGTGATGTATTTACACAAAGTGTCAAGTTGGCTTAAAGAATCCTTATTGTCTATGTTACAGTTAGGAGCTATCGTCTTCAAAATTGGGATTGTGTCATCTATAGCTTTATAAGCCTGTGAACTACAATCTATTATCCTTTTGATGGAGTCCAAAAGTACTTCAGTTACATTTGTTGATTTGTTACCTATTGAGGAAGAAACAACATTCTGAATTCCATTGGTGGAGGAAGTAACCAAGCTTGCAGTGACCTCTGGTAGGTCAGTCTGTGTTTCCATTTCTTTAAGCAATGGTTTTTGATCTTCTCCTATTGTCGGTGGCACTGTTTCCATGTGAACCTGTTCCTATTCTAAAGCCTGTTGCTCTACTTGTCTCTCTATTTTTTGCTCTATTTCAGTCTAAGTCTGAGTCTTTACCTGTTGCTCTATGTTATCAACTTCAACTTTTCTTTCAGTATTGTCAATGATGTCAGTTGTCGGTGGTTCACTAACCATATCTGTCTTGTCGATTGTATCTTTGTCTATCATAATGTTGACCTTTTGTGTATCAACATCAACTATGTATAGTGCTTCATGATTAGGATTTGTATCCTCTATGTCCATACTCTCATCTGCTAGTTGATCTTCAGTAGTTGTTACCGATGATGTAATTGGAGGCGGTGGGAGTAAGTTGTCTTTTACTTTGATGCTCGGAGGTCCACCAACCTTTCCTTTTCCTTTGTCCTTCTCCTTCTAGTATACCTTTATTGGTTTGGGGTTCCTATACTCTTCCTATTTTTCTTTCTCAACAAGTAATATGTCCCATGCATTTTCTATTTCCTCTGTTACTTCATTCACTCTTCCAACCATTGATGCAATATGTCGGTGTGCAGTAGAGAATATTGACTGGTTGGCTTCTGGAATTAAGTCATCTATCTCCTTAGGTGAGTTTACTAGGTAAACAACAAGTAACTTTTCAATTTTGATTTTCTTATCAAGCTCTACAACAACTTGTCTTCTTGCTTCCAATCTTTTGAACAATTCATCTGGTAGTTCATCTATCACTTCCATTAAGAGCTTCTTATAGATGTCCATGTGTAAAATAACATTGTTTTCAACTTGTTCTTTTTCATCTACTGATAGTGTATCATAGACCTTTCCTATGTTCTTGAGTTTCCCTTCCTCTATGATTTCATTTAGCAATTTGTCAAGAGGGGCCGTGTTTTTTTTAGTCTTCTTCTTCTTTGGTGTCAACTTTTTCTTTGGTGTTCTCTTTCTAACTAGAGACCTCATTGCCTATTGTTTTTGTCTAGTCCTTCTAGGCGAGGGTGTGGATGCTAGTGAAGGATCCCTTTTCCTTACAACTCTCTTGAAAGTTGCAGGCATGTCACTCTCCAAAGAAGTAGCTACCGGTGATAGGTGAGTCTCAGGCTGTAGAGTTCCTAACTCATCCTTAGTGATACCAGTTTGTTTCAGTACATCTTCTTTAATAGCCTTCGCCTATCTAGAACCTCTTCTCACAACTGCTTCAACCTTTTTCACTCTCTTCTTAGATTAAATTTGACTTTCTATGATCTCAACACTACCAAATACTTCTTCCTTTAGTTCATTTGGTGCTTCCAGAAGTGCTTTAGCATAAGTCTCAATTATATGATCACCAGTCTCATAGCCCATCTCTGTTACCCAAATTGTTCTTGGGATGACTGCTTCCATCCAGATCTCATCCTTTTTTATCACAAAACATATTTCATCCTTGTATTTGTTGACAATATTCTGTGATAGTCTAATTCTTTTGTTCATCCTAACCTTTAGTGCTTGAAAATAGTCATGAATATTCTTTTCTTTGTTTTCACCCATGTTGTTGAATAGGCCTATTAACTATTTTCCTATCGGTATATCAAATCCAAGGTTCTTATTGCCTATACCAAGAACCTGTTTGGTTATGTGTAGCATCAAGCATACAAGTAGATTTCCAAATCTAAAAGTTCCTTTCTTATCCTTCTTGATTTTGCCTAAGTTATCAATCAACTCAGCTTTTAACCATTCACATACATCAATTTTTACTGTCTTTAACCATGTCATAAGAACTCTTAATGCATAAACTGGAAACTGAGTTAGTCTATTTGCATGAGTTGCTTTGTATCCTAAGATCATGCTAGCAAATCTCACATTTATATCGGTTACATCATTAACCCTCAGAGACCTTTTGTCTGATGTTGCACCAGTTAAGTTCATTACTAGGTCATTGGAGACATTCTTAGTCTTGTCTGGTCTATTACCGGTAGAAGGTAACCCTTTTACTTCTTTCATAGCTTCCTCTGTAATTTTGTGAACTGAATCAAGCCAAGTGAATGAACCATGTACCTTTCTTAAAACTATCCCAATCACTTCCTTGGGAAATTCAGGAATGCAGAGGATTTCAGTGAATCCTAGGGTTTCAACAACTTTATGTTCAGGTTTTACATTTCTAGAATCATCAATATAACAGTCTTATACATGTTTTTTATTTCTTCATCTCCTAATTCCTCTATGTTGCAATGAATGTATATTCTGGGATCTTCTGCAAAAACAACTCCTTTTGGAATTTGGGAAAAAGCACCTACATTGTCATCTTTCTTAGCTACCTCAGGAACTAGCTAAAATACGGGCCTAGGGCATTTTATAACCTCGACTACTGTAGGGTTTTCTATGAATTTAGGTGTAGAGGAGGATGAAATGAAGATAAATACCTTTTTCTGCCTTTGGATGGATTGATTGCTGAAGTGCTTTGCCTCTTTTCTTGAAATGCCTTATCTTTGCAAATTTCACGCTCTTCGAATGTTTGAAATATCGGTGAAATGAAATGGAGCCAAAACTATGAATTTATAATGTTTATTTGCCATCTACCATATTTAATGCTTTCCAGTTAAGTAGTCACTTAACATTGTCTTCTGATATAGAAGTAATTTCCAACTTCTCACCATTAACCAAGGGAATTATTGCATATGTCTCATTTGATTGCCAAACCCTCAAGAAAATTTTCTTCAATTTGATGAAGAGCTTCCTGTCAGTGGAGTATTACTCTATCCTACTGGTGAAGCACTACTCTATCCTGCTGGTGGAGTGTTGATAGGTTCTCCCGGTGGAGGAGTATTCCCAACAATATTTAGGTCAGACTTTCTAATCCATTGTTTTGAGAATTCTTGCTTAACCTCTTCAACTTTTTCTTTTCCTTTCAAACTAGAACTTTTGTTGTCTGTCGATGATCCTTTACTTCTACAGAATTTAGCAATATGCCCAATCTTGTTACATGCATAGCAAGTCACATTATTCTTCTAAATATATTTCCCATAACCTATGTCGGTATGTGTTCTACATTGATTAGATAGGTGTCCAAATCTTCCACAAACATAACATCTCATATTCATTCTGCAATTTTAAGAGTTGTGACCAACTTTGTTGCATTTTAAACATTGACCGATGGGTGTGTTGATATTCTGATAATTTCTAGATCTACATTCATTTGCTCTATGACCATACTTATTACAATTAAAGCATTTTCCATTGAATTTATAAGCATTAGGTTGTCATACCAATTTGCTATGATCCTGTGTATTTGTAGTACCAAAGCTTTCACCAACTTCAAAGCTAATTCCAGAAGTGTCACCTTTAGGTTTTTGATTCTTCGGCAAGTTACCAAGTTCTTCTAATCTTTTCTTGAATTTCTCTTTATGTTGATTTCTAGTATCTAGTTCTCTTTCTAAGACTTCTTTCTGCCTCATCAATTCATTTGAGTCATTCTGAGTGTGCATTAGATCTGTCTTCAACAAATCATTTTCATAACTAAGTCTTGTGTTTTCATTTGCAGCATCACTTAGTCTTCTAGTCAAATCTTCTTCATTATTATTTCTATCTTCAATTTGTTTACAAAATCTCATAGTCATATCCTTCATCTCATTCTTCGTTCTCATGTTCTCTTTTTTTAGCTTGTTTATCATATCATTAAGAGTTTCTTTTTCATCATTCTCATTTTGCATCTTTTCACAAAGTTCTCTTCTCTTATTTCTTGAAATAGTAAGATTTTATTGAAGTGCTTGAATGATATCCTAAGCTGCCTTAAGATCATCTTCAAGTTTGATATTTTTTAGTTTTTCTGCATCATAGTCTGAAAGAGCTACTTCTAGTTGCTTCATCAAATTTTCCATCTCTACCAGTGTCAAGATCTTCCTCAAGCTATTAGGCTTCTGAAAATAGAGGACCAAGCTCTAATACCAATTGATAGGATTCCCACAGATACTGAGAGGGGGGGGGTGAATTAGTATCTGACCGGTGAATTGAATTTCTTAACTTAAAACATGTAGAACATATTATAACAGTGTACTGGTATGCAATAAATAATGCAATAAACATAATTAAAAGCAACCACATGAAAAATACACCATAACATAAGGATTTAATGAGGAAACCTGGTGTGGAAAAACCTTGGTGGGATTTGTGACCCACAATATTCACTTAATAGCCAATAAGAGAATATTACTGCTACAAGAGGGGCCTGCACATGGAGGAAGGCCAACTGCTTAGAGCTCACTACTCAATGGGAAGTCTCACTGACCTACAATGATGGATTATATAAATCCAGTATCTTGTACTACTTCAGAATAGCATCTATAATGCCAGATCCAGTATCGGTTTCTGCTCTGCTTCTTACATAAACCATTAACCTATAATTTGCTTAATAGGTCTGCCTTATTTTGCCTAAAATATATTCCTCTTCCTTACTTACAAATTTTCTATAATGATCTCTCTTATATAAGAGTCATTCTACAACTTGCCAAGTTAGCTTACAAGGATTTTACAATAATATAACAAAAATCCTATCGGCCTCTATGCCGGTATGCTTCCTTTCTCTACCGGTGTCGATGGTCTAAGTGCCGGTGTAGAGTCTGATCTTGCAAGTGCTGATGTAATACCTTATCGATGCCATAGGATTGTAAGGTTGCCATCAATGACCAATCCTTCAATCACCTACAATGTCTCATTAGAGTGTGCAAATGTCAACATAGAGAACCGGTTACAGTTGATAGAAGCAAGTGGTTGGATTACTTCAGTTAGGATGGGATTTTATTCAGAGGAATATAGTAATGCATACCTAAGAGTTCTATGAGGGAGAATCTGATAAAGGAGAAACATAGTGGAGGATTAGCCAAACATTTTGGTATTGAAAAAACAGTAGCATTGGTGAGTGACGATTACTTTTGGCCCTAGATTCATAAGGATGTTAGGAAATATGAGCAAAGTTGTAATGTTTGTTAAGTTGCAAAGGGTAGTAGTCAGAATGTGGGATTGTATAAACCTTTGACAATACCAATAAGACCTTGGGAGGATATAAGAATGGATTTCATAATTGGATTACCTAAACAATAGAGAGGGATGATTCTATATTTGTGGTAGTGGATATATTCTTGAAGATGGCTCATTTCATACCCTGTAAGAAGACATCAGATGCATTACATATAGCAGACCTATTTTTCAAGGAAGTAGTGAGATTGCATGGATTACTTAAGAGCATAGTTTCAGAGAGATAGTAAGTTTGTTGGCTATTTTTGGAGAACACTTTGGAAGAAGATATAGATAGATTTGAAGTTCAGTTCTACTTTTCATCCATATAGAGATGGACAGACAAAAGTAGTTAATTGGAGCTTGGGAAATTTGTTTAGATGTTTGGTTGGAGATAAAATTGAAAGTTGGGATTTGATTCTTGCACAAGTAGATTTTGCCTATAATAATTTAGTAAACAGGAGTACTGAAAGAACACCTTTTGAGATTGTTACGAGAGAACACCCTAAAGGTATATCAAAATTAAAATATATTAGAAGTGAAGACCAGAGAATTTCAGAAGCAGAAGAATTTGCAGATCACATGAAGGACTTACATATTCAAGTTAAGCAACATCTGGAGGACATGAACAACAAGTATAAGGAAAAAGAAGATGAGAAGAGGAGATGTAAGGAATTTGAAGTTGGTGATTAAGTGATGGTGTATCTGAGAAAAGAAAGATTGCTGGTTGGAACTTATAACAAATTGCAGATGAGATATTTTGGACCTTGCAGGATTTTTAGAAAGTTCAGTTTTGGGAATGCATATGAAGTGGAGTTCCCAGATAGTCTAAGTATTTCACCTGTGTTTAATATTGTTGATCTTCATCAGTATCATGAACCAAAATTTAGTGAGGATAGTAGTCCAAACTTGGAGAAATAGTTTTCCTGGAAGGAACTGGACTAGATTGAAGATATTTTGGACAGTAGGATTGGGCATAGTACCCGAAGTAGTCAATATAAGGAGTATCTTGTGAAGTGGAAGGATAGACCAGTTGAAGATTCATATTAGATTCCTCAGGAAGAGGTAGACCATCTTGGTTTTCCTTTGACCCTAGCAAAAAGAGAGAATCACTTTTTTCAACAACCTCGAATGTCTAATGCAAGAGCATCCCTAGTTCATAGCAATTTGGCATCAACCAAAAATATTTCCTTTCAGTTTTTCTTTCTATTTGCAATTTCAACATTTCTTTCTATGTCTCCTAGATTTGGCTCACTAGAACCTATGGAGTTGGACTTTTCTTGAAGACTTGATTATCTTCCTTATTCCCAAATCGTGGATCATTTGGATTATTTTCTAACAAGTTATCGCTATTGGTTTCTGAGACAATTTTTTGTTACCATTTGCCCAGACCTATTTGCATTGGTGATCTCCCGGATCCCTTTCGTAGCTTGTAGAGCCCTGAGCGTTGATTCTGATGTTCCTTAGTATGTGGTCGACCTTTCCCTATGATCTACACTTCATCATTTGAATTTTTGGGAGGAATTTCTTTGGCGGAGGCCAACCTTGTTGGTTTTACACGTTAGGTCTTGTAATTTGGGTTTTGATCCCTTTTTGGACCGACCGGATCCCCTTGGATCATATAAATCATTTTAATAGAGAATTAGAATGTAATTAGGAAGTTAGATTGAGCATAGAAGATAGATCTTAAGATTTGAGGTCCTGGTTGTGAGTTCTATATTTTCAGCACATTTTAGCGGGCCCATGAGTCGGTTGCTATAACCTAGTTGTTAGTGGTTGGTTGTAGTCAGTTTTCATGATATAATTGAATCTATTATTTATTACCTTTATCATGTCCCTATGTTTTTCATTGTGTTTACTCTTGTTGACCAGTCTGGATTGATCTCCTTGAGGTCCCTTTTAATTAGTGACTGCTTCAGTTTCTCATTTTTAAGAGAGACTCATAGTTTCTGTAGACATCTTCTAACTTTTCAATTACAAGCTTTGAACTATGAGCCAATATTTGCTCAAAAGTACCATACATTTGTTCAGGCATTCTTTGTAGAACTTCTTCATTGATTGTCCTCAAGTCTTGAATCTCCTTTTCGTATTTTTTCTTTTCCTCTTCTCATCCTTGGTTGTCCTTAGTGCAGTCTATCACCTTGAGGGGAGCGTGCTTATGTAGGACAACATGGCCTTACTCTCATTTTAAGACTATTCCTTTGTGTTTTCCTTCCATAGAGCCTTTTTAAAATACATTTTATTAATTTCATCATTCATTTCTTTGTGACCCTATTCTGACTCAATTAGCCTTTGTTGCATGTTCTTTACAACATCTCTCATAAACATGGCAAAATGCATAGTTAATGTGGCCACCTCCAATGGGAGGTATCTTTTATAGTTTTCAAAATTGTTGTTCCTTTTTTTTCCATCACCAAATCTACAAGTTTTGGCTTATTTTTTCTTTTCAAATTCACCCATGTAGCTAATATTTTAGTCTTGGGGTTGTATCCTGTACCACTTACCCCTTCATCAGAATCAAATTTTGCAATAAGAATAGGATCTTCTTTTTGTCTCACTTGATCAAGTAGGAACATTTGTTTTAATGTCATTCTTGGAACAATTAACATATGACTCTTTAGGACTACCTCTCTTGCTTCCATCGAAGTAACATGCACATCGTCAAATATTACATCCTTGAATGTTTGAGTAATAAATTCCTCATGCTTGGATTCATCCACACCCATGAGGTTTATTTGCTTCCTCTCCACAAATTCCTTCATTTTTATCTTTAACCAAAAATATTTAAATTCAGGAGTGTGAATGAATTCATCATCATCCAAGAATCTCATGGACATGGCCACTCTTTCATCAACAGTGTTTATAGGCTCCATTTCTTGTGTCATCTAGGCCTCATAGTTGTGGGTTTCTTCTTCATGTTTAGAAGGATCAACCTATGATTTATCAATTGCTTCATCTCCTCTCAAGGCCCTCAGTGTGCTAATAGCTTCATCAGTATCACCCTCTCCCTCTGATTCTCCATAAGGTACAAGGGGGTTTGGGTCATTCATCTTGTCTTTTGGCTGGGGTAGGAGTAGGAGAAACCTCTTGTGTAGACTCATCATCAGATACATCATGGATAAGAACCCCTTGGGGTTTCTTTAGTGGAATTGCGGCCTATTTTGGTGGAGATCCACTACCTATTGATTTACCATAGATTCTCTCTGGTAGACACCCAAATTTGTCCACTTGATTAAATGAATTTTATATTTGTTTAATTAGCATTCATCCAACTATTAATTAAATTCATATTTAATTAATCCTTTCCCCTCTTTCGACTATTAATAAAATTAATATTTAATTAATTCACCCCACCCCCTTCTTATATTAATCAAATAAAATATTCAATTTATTTGATTTAATTCACTTAACCAAATTCAAACCATTAATTAAATAAATAAATCATATTTGTTTAATTAAATCCTTCTTCAAATTTAAATAAATTTATATTTATTTAAAATCCCCAAATCCTCCTTCACATTTAAATAAATTAATATTTATTTAAATCCCTAAAATCCCCTTTCTCACATTTAAATATATTAATGTTTATTTAAATCCCTAAAATCCCCTTTCTCACATTTAAATAAATCAATATTTATTTTAATTCCTAAAATCCCTCCCCCACTTGCACTTTCTGGAAAATGCAAGTTGCAAGTTAACTTTTTTTTTTAATCATGTCTATTTAACCTCTATTATTAGCCTAATCACCCTTTAATGGTTTGCACATTCCTAAACCAAAGGTTAACCCAAAACCCATCAACTCAAGCCTTTAATGGCTTTCTCTAAAGCCTTCAAACCTTCAATGATTTCATTCTAGAGACTTCTCAAGCCATTAATGGTGTCCCTCAAAGTTTTCAAGCCTTTAATGGTTTCCTTCTATAGTCTTCTTAAGCCTCTAATGAATTCCTTCAAGTCTTGAAGAATTTAATGCTTTATCCCCCTTTTTTCTCATTTAAATAAATTAAAATTTATTTAAATAAAATCCATAATTCACGTTCACATTTAAATAAATCAATATTTATTTAAATATCCATCCAAATGCAAGTTGCGCCAATAAATTGAAATAAATTAATTTTATTTCAATTAATTCCTAAAAATCCCTCCCACTTGCATTCTCCAACAAATTCACTTGCATACCTAAACCCCTTCTAGATTCTTCCAATCACTTCCATTTTAGCCTAATCCCCTTCTAATCATTTGCACATTCCTTAAGAAAGATTCACTTCTCAAATCTATGCAAAGTCGTCATAAAACATTAAAAGCTTTATTTCTTCAACAAGATAACCTCCAAAGTCTTCCAAACTTGTAAGGCTCTTACATAACCACTAATGGTTAACTCAACCTTGACCCTTGGTTAGAGACTTTCTCTCTAACTTAACCATTCCTTTAGCCCATGGGTCTCTTCAAGAATTCATTGCTTTGACCATGGTTATTCTTGTAACCCTTGCACAAGAGTTTATCCTTTGGATAAAATTTGTATCCACTAACTCAACCCTAACAAAACCCTCCTAGGGTAACCCTCATGTCTCTTCAGGCATTTAATGCCTCTTCTCTCCCCTCTCAAGCCTTCTCATATTTACACTTGTCAACATAGGATTGGTTTGAAAGTGGCACATAGATTGAATTTTATTCAATCCTAGCCATTGTAAAGATTATTCAATCTTAACCATCTAATTGCCCATTTATTCTATAAATAGGCCTCATTTCCCTCTTTATCAATCATCCCAAGTTTTATGCATCTAGGTTATTGTCTATCAAGAATATAGATTTGCCTCTCTTTCCAAGCTTAAGCATTTAGGAGCATTTTGGCATTAGCATATATTATATTAGCATAATATCCATAGCATATTATCATAGCTTAATATCTATATCATATCATGTTTAGTTTTATTATCATAGCATAATATTCATTATAGCTAGTTTTTTTATAATCTTATAAATCTAGAATGCATTGCATGTTGATCATTTTTATCACATATCACTCATTCTTGGAGTTTTCATTGTTAGAACCAGAGATCACTTAAAGGAGGGTGAATCATTGATCTATCAAAAGTTAAAACCACAAACTTATTCTTTATCCATCGATAAGAAATGTATAGCAAAAAATAAAATAAACATGCAACTAAGAATACACAAATCCACAGCACTAGAATTTTTGCGTGGAAACCCAGAAAGAGAAAAACCACGGTGGAGCTAGAACCCACAATATTCATATACTATGTCTAGAAGTATATAAATATTACATAGATGGGGAATGCACTTGCATTCAGGCTCACTGCCTAGAGATCACTACTTAAATAAAGTTGCCCGGAAGGCTCCAACCTTCAATGAAGTCTCACTGACTTACAATTTGTTTACAATGAATAAATACAATGAAATAAACTCTTAATCAACATCTAACTATGCAAAAATGAGTTTTGGTTAGGCTCTAAATCGCTGACTATCTCTACACTGCATAATACTTTGTTTCTATCTCAGTCAGCTATCGGTTGGTCTAAAAGCAAATAGCGCATGTCAAACTCTTGGCCATTTGGAGGAATTTATTATGTGTTGAATTTATGTTTTTTCATTGATGTCAACACTAGTTGTTTTGGCTTCTTTACCAGTATCGTTTTGGTCTCAGTAGGTTGTTTGGTTTCCGGTTGGATTAGAGCACGATGATCTGGTATATGTTATGGTATGTCTTGGCTTATGGAATTGGCTTATTGATACTACTCAGATTCATGTTCAGTCAGTTGGTTTTGATTTGGTGATCAGATTCTATCCTATATGCTAGTAATCTTGGTTTGTTGTGCCGGTGAGGGTTTCACCAACAGAGCTTTGTTGAATATCTTTTGATGTTATGCATAAGTGGTGTTGGTGAGGCTTCTATTAGACATTCAGGATGTTGATGGTGATCATGTTCAAGACTTGGTTGATTGGGATCATTTATTTAGCATGTGTGGACCTAAATTGGGTCCCAGTTTATCTAGGTTATCGATCAACTTAAAGTAACGTGTTGATTGGAATTCTTGATGTGTTTCCTAGATGTCTTATGGGTTGGATATTGTTTGTTTGGTCTCAAGCTAACATGTTTTGTAATTATGTAATTGCTTTATTATCTGGTTGCTAACCTTATTGTTTGTGGTTGAGGGTTTGTATATATATGATGTAAGATCTCATTGTAGATCATATGTGAGGATGATATGGATGTATAGGAGCGAATAATGTAATAATCATTCATGCAAAGGATTTGGTCCATCATTAGTGATCAAGTTGGGTTTATGTAAGATAATGTAGTCATTTGATATTGATCTTAACTGGACTTGTATTCAGGCATAGGAGATGCTATCATTGCAGTTCATTCCTTCTTCTGGATTGTGGTATGGATTTTCATGTAGTCAGTGAGACTCCTTTTGTAATGAGTAGTGTGCTCTAGGATATTGGTCTTCCTGCAAGTGCATTCCCCTCATTTGTAATCACAAAGTTATTATAGAAGTATTATCTGACTATGGGTAGGATTCCCACCATGGTTTTTCCCTTTACCGGGTTTTCCATGTACAAACCTTGGTGTCATGTGGATGGTATTTATTCTCTAATTGTTGTTTATGATTAATTGGTATATCTGCTATTTTTGTAACTGGTTTATGCATTCTGGTATTGATCTTTTGGGTTTGGGTATTAAATTTTTAATTGCTTAAGGTTTCGATAATCTGGTGAGAACTGATTCACCCCCCTCTTAGTTGTCTTCTAGTTATTATGTTGAAGGTTTAAGGCATAATATTTGAGTGTAGGACAATTGGTGGATAAGGGATTTCCATTACAATTCAAGGATGGAAAATACAAAATCATTAATAGATCTGGATTGGATATTTCAATCGGTACTCAAACAAAAGGTAATATATTTCATTTTAATTTTGGTGAGAAGACATGTTTTATTGAACAAATTGATGAGAGTTGGATATGGCATAAAAGGCTATGTCATGTGAATTTTTATTGCATGGTAAAGATCAGTTCAACTAAGGAAGTTAGAGATATACCTAATATTGTGAAACCCTATAATTCGGTATGTAAAGAAGTCAAATGGGAAAATAGGTTAGAACCTCTTTTAAGAGTATACAAGACAAATCTAATGATGTTATTGATCTTATTCATACTGATTTATGTGGCCCTGCTAGAATTAAAAGTTTTCAAGGTGATAGATATTTTATGCTAATCATTGATGATTATTCTAGAATGATGTGGGTTACTTTTCTAAGGGAGAAATTTGAGGCTTTTGAAAAGTTTAAATTCTTTAAAGCTAAATTTGAAACTAAGACAGGATTGAAGATTAAGTGTTTAAGGTCAGATCATGGTGGAGAATTCACATCGAGTGAGTTTAATAAATTTTGTGAGAAGCAGAGCATAAGGAGACAATTTTCTGCTCCCTAGACACCTAAGTAGAATGGAGTTGTGGAAAGTAAGAGCATAACTATTTGGGATGTTGCTAGAACAGTGATGATGGAAGCTAATCTATCTCATATCTACTGGAGAGAAGTAGTGAGCACAACAGTCTATACATTCAACAAAGTACATATCAAAGGAGAAATGAGTAAGACACCTTATGAATTATGGTTTGGCAATACACCTACGGTTAAGTATTTTAGAATCTTTGGTAGTAAATGTTATATCAGGAGAGATGATTTCATTGGCAAATTTGATCATATATGTGATGAAAGAGTATTTTGTGTTTATTATAATGAAAACAAAGCATATAGATGTTATAACAAGAGATTGCAAATAATTGTGAAAAGCACTAATGTCAAGGTGGATGAGTTGATTAAAAGTCAAATCAGAGTTCATGAGAAAGAACCGGCAGTGGAAATCATCATAACTGAACTGGTAACACCTTTACTAGAACATAATGTTGAACCAATTACTCTAGCAGTATCAGAAAATTCAATAGTAACTGAAGAACTGAAAAGAGGAAACAGAGAATCAGAAGACTCCTAGGTATGTAAGGATGAATCATTCATAAGATTAGATCATTGGGGATAAGAACAATGGAGTGATGACAAGAAGAAGATTGGCAGCTAATGGGGTATGTTTAATTTCTCAAGTTGAACCGGTATTAGTAATTGAAGCATGCAAAGATAAATGTTCGATAAAAGCTATGCAAGAAGAATTAGATTAGATAGAGAAGAATAACACATGGATTTTAGTTCCCCAGCCTAAAAATAAGAATTCTATTGGAACTAAATGGGGTTTTAGGAATAAATTAAATGAATATGGACACATTGTAAGGAATAAATCTAGATTGGTTTGTAAAGGATGTTCTCATAAAGAAGGAATTGATTATGGTGAAATTTGTGCACCTGCATATAGGATTGAAGCTGTAAGATTATTTCTTGTGTATGTTGCACATAAAAACTACAAGGTCTATCAGATGAATGTTAAGTGTGCCTTTCTAAATGGGGATCTTTATGAGGAAGTTTATATTGAGAAACCTAATGGTTTTTCACTTTCAGATGATAAAAACATGGTTTGCAGGTTAAAGAATGCCTTATGTGGATTGAAATAGGCACCTAGATCTTGGTATGCAAGGTTAGATAAACATCTTTTGAAGATTAGTTTCACTAAAGATAATGCTGACAATAATCTATATTATAAAGTCACTAATGATGATATACTGATTGTTGAAGTTTTTATTGATGACATCATTTTTGGAGGTGAAGATAAGGTGTTCATGGAATTTTATAAAAATAAGGAGAAAGAATTTGAAATGTCTATGATTGAGGAAATGAATATTTTATTAGGTTTGCAGATTACTCAGACTGATAAAGGTATTTTCATCTATCAAACTAAGTATGCTAGGGAATTTTTGAAGAAATTTGGTATGGTAGACTCTAAACCGGTAAGTACTCCTATGGTTACAAGTGATAAATTGACAAGAAAAGATGAATATACACCAGTAAACCCTACAAGTTACAAGTCTATTATTGGAGGTCTACTATATTTGACTTAGACTAGGCCTAATATAATGAATGATGTTTGCATTGCATCAAGATATCAAAGTGATCCTAGAAAAAATCATGAGAGTGCAGTGAAAAGAATTTTTAGATACGTGCAAGGAACATCTGAATATGGTTTGTAGTACCCTAAGGATGATGACTTTACTTGTTAGGACCAAGAGGCAACTGAGAGGGGGGGGTTGTGAATCAATTGTCTATTAATTTCAACCCAAATATAACTTAATCAAACTTGATACTTCATACCGGTAGACCAAACTTAATATTGGTAGACATACTAGAAATTAATATTAATACCGATGAAGCTCAATGTAGAAAGAGAAACAACATCCACAACACATAACACAGAGATTTGTATGTGAAAATCCTGTAAGGGGAAAAACCATGGTGGTAAATCTTACCCACAATCAGATGATACTACTGTAGATAGTATGTGTATACAAATGGGGTCTGCACATGCAGAAAGGCCAACCGCCTAGAGCTCACTACTCAATCATAAAATAGGAGTCACAATGACTAAAATTGGATGATTAAATCCAATGATAATTTACTGCTCAAACTAGCATCTCTAATGCTGGATTCAGTACCGGTTAAGCTCTAATAATTGTTGTCATTATGTGAACTGGTATGAGGACATAATGACATTGTGTGTTGTCATTGATGTCAATATAATGAAAAGAAGAGAACCGGTATAACACCGTGAATCGGTATGAGGACATAATGACATTGTGTGTTGTCATTGATGTCAAGATAATGAAAAGAAGAGAACTAGTATAACACTGTGAACCGAAATTTGTGCCAAAGTGAAGCAGTGTGTTTGTTCAAGGTGAACCGACATATGGTTATGGGAACCGGCACATGGAAGCATTGTATGACTACCAGTTCATAGTCTCAACTTAAGGTTTTCCAGTTGAAGTGCTTCAACCCTGTGTGGCTCAACCGGTGACTTTATGTGATGAGTTAGCATGGTAATGAAGAACAGATCGTGTTGCCACGTAAGCCTTATGTGCGTGAAGGATCTTGCATGAAGGAGATTGTTCCTATCTACCTCAAGAATGTGCAAAGTCTGTAAACGGTGATAACGTATGATGGGTTATCAGCCGCTATGAAATCAGTGGAAAATGGACAATGGAGATTGGATCAAGACTGTTGCATTTAGTGTAGTGTGCTTAATGGTCAGGATTGAACCATTTGAATTCCTTAACCTAACAGGTTTTAGGGTTTAGGGTTTATGCTACCGACCTATCTATTTTCCTATAAGGTCAATGTTCTGACTCTTTTTGAGGTTGTTGGAAAAAGTTGTGTGTGTGTATCCAAGAGAAGGGATACGTGATTCTTTCCAGACCAAAAGGAGAGAAGTGATACCTACAGAGTGTAAGTGCAGAAGGTGAAGAGGAGCTTAAGTGGATCTACATTAGCATTGAGTGTTGTTACCAGATCATTGTAATCCCTGTTGATCTCTAACCACCTCAATAGTTGGAAAAACCCTTAACATGGTAGCTTTAACCGGCTTGCTGTAAATCCTTTAACAGGGTGACTAAAAACAATTGAGTTCTTAAAATCCTCTAACAAGGTAACCTTTAATAGGGTTTAACCCTTAACTGGGTATTCTAGCCATCCCTTAACTGGGTGATCCATAACAGGATTGGTTCCTAATAGAACCTATTGTATCAGTCCTTAACCGGACAAGGCTCCTAATAGAGCGAACTTCCAAAGAGTTCAAAAACAAGCTTTTGTGTATTCATCCCCACTATTGTTTTTCCTAGTTGGGTTTCCACGTGAAAAATATGTGTGTCATGTATGATGTCTTTTTCATGTGATGCTATATTGTTTTCTGTCAAGTAGTGAATCATGTTGATTTAGTTGCTTATATGTATATCTTTGATGGTAGATTACCCGTTCATGCATTAGGGTGAAAAGGAAATGAAGTGTTAGATTATATGAGAAGATAAGTGTCAACCGGTTTATGCTTGTCTCAGCTATTCTGGGTTTTGCTGATTGTACTCTATTTAAGGACCGGTGTCACTATTTGTCTATCAATGCATAGTGTCTGCAGACAAACCGGTTCAAGAGTGTGTTTTAGTCTATACTGATTCACCCCCCCCTCTCAGTACCAGTTGGGTAGTACTCATTCATTATTGTGTTATCAATTCATATCACAGCATCCTCCAGGTCCTCTATGCTATAAGATTAACCGCTCGAGGTAAAGATCCCAGTCTAATGATGAAGAGGGAAGGTCCAAAGTTTAACAGAGAAAATTTCAGTATATGGAAAGATAGAATGAAGATATACATCAAAAGCATGGGTGCTCAACACTAGAGCTATGTTGAGAATGCCTATGTTGCCCCTACCAGTACTCTCACTAATGACCAAAAGAGAGACATGCAGGAGAATGGGCAAGTCATGGAAGCCCTAATTAGTATATTATCTAACATTGAGTTTATTGATGTCCAAGATAAGGTTAATCCCAAAGAGGTATGAGATACTCTTGAAAATATCTATGGTGGTGATGAGCATGTAAAACAAGCTAAGGAGGAAATCCTTAGAGGGAAGTTTGAAGATATGTGGATGGCTGAAGGTGAGACCATTCAACAGTATGGAATAAGAATCAAAACCATTGTTGGAGATATCAAGAGTGCAGGTGGTAAAATAGAAGATTCCACTATGGTAAGCAAAGTCTTGAGATCCCTATTGCAGGTCTATATAATAAGGGTTGTTTCTATTCAAAAGCTGATATCAATAGACAAGACTAAGGTATCCCTAGACTCCATCATTGCAAAGTTGACAGCCTATGAGCTAAATAGTTTTGATGGCAGTGTTCAAAAGATTAAATCAGCTTTTAAAGCTTCTGTTGTACTGTCCAGAAAAGGAAAAGAAGCTAGCACTAGTGGTGAACCAAGACAAAGCAAAGAAATGGATGATGAGGAGATTCTGATAGCATTTGAAGCTCTCCTTGCCAGGAAACCTCCTAAAGGAACTGGCAAATATAGAGGTAAGCTTCCTTTGAAATGCTTTTCTTGTAACCGGATAGGACATATTGTTGTAAACTGTCCTAATGGCAACAAAAAGGACAAACCAGAAAGGTTCAAGAAATTCAAAGGAGGAAACCAAAGAAACTATTTTGTGGCAGTCAATGAAGGTGTCATAGATGAGGAGTCAGAGGATGAAGAAAATGAAGATATTGTGTTTGTTGTTGTCAAGGAAGATGTGTCAGACAAGAAGGCTCTTGTCTCCTAGTTTGATAATTCCAATGAGTGGATCATTGACAGTGGCTATTCTCACCATATGACTCATGACCGGAGTAAGTTTCTATCCTTGGAAGAGTATGATGGTGGTGTGGTTCGCTTTGGCAATGATGCACCATGCATGGTCAAAGGCAGAGGGTCCATCTCTCTAAATGGAAAGAGTAGTGCTAACAATGTGTACTGGGTTGATGGTCTCAGACACAACCTTCAGAGTATTGCCCAACTGAATGACAATGGTCTCACTCTGGAATTCAAAAATGGAGTGTACAAAATCAAAGGAAAGAATGGAGAATTGGTGGCCACCGATATGCAAACCAAAGGTAATATATTTCAGCTAAATGCAAATATAAGTACATGTCTCATGGCTAAATTTGATAATAGCTGGATATGGCATAGGAGACTGTGTCATGTAAACTTTGATAACATTGTGAAGGCTAGTAAGATCAAGGCAGTTAGAGGGTTGTTGGTGCTAAGCAAATCGGATAATACCTTGTGCAAAGAGTGTTAATTGGGAAAAATGTCTTCCTCAACCTTTAAAGGTAAATATTTCACTGGTGACAACTTGCTTGATCTTGTGCATAATGATTTGTGTGGTCCTATGAAAACTAGAAATGTGCAAGGTGATAGGTACTTCATGATTCTCATTGATGACTGCTCAAGAATGATGTGGGTCACATTCTTGAAAGACAAGTCTGAAGCCTTTGTAAAGTTCAAAGCTTTCACAACATTAGTGGAGAAGGAAAGTGGTAAAAGGATCAAGTGTTTGAGAACTAATCAAGGAGGGGAATTCACTTCCGATGAATTCAACAAGTACTACGAAGAACATGGCATGAAGAGGCAACTGTCTACGCCCCCCCAAACTCCACAGCAGAATGACCTAGTAGAGAGGAATAACCGGACTATGATTGAAGCAGCTAGAACCATGTTGATTCAAGGAAAGGTAGCTCACACTTTTTGGAGGGAAGCAGTGAGCACTGCAGTCTATACATTGAACCGAGTACTCATCAAGAAAGGTAATGATAAAACTCCTTATGAGTATTGGACCAGTAAGACACCTATGGTTAGCTACTTTAGAGTGATTGGTAGCAAATGTTACATCAAGAGGAGTGAACACCAGAGCAAATTTGATGCAAAATGTGATGAGGGAATATTCCTAGGATATTCCACCAAGAGCAAAGCTCTCAAGTTTTTCAACAATAGGACTCAAAGAATTATGGAAAGCATCAATGTAAGAGTTGATGAAACCTCTGAGAAAACTGAGGAAACTGGCAATGAGCAAGTGGTAAATGAACCAGTTGTAACCTTCTGGGAACCAGTTGTCAGTCAACCAAGTACCAGTAATAGTGTTCCTACATCGGTAGATGTAGATGCTGATACTGATGAAGATGAGGATGAAGAAGAAAAGCAAGAGGAATCCATTAAGACCATTCCTTGGTATGTCAAGCTGAATCATGATCCTAAGTAGATCATAGGAGATAAGGATGTAGGAATCCTTACAAGAACAAAAGGTCAGAGAAAAATCATGTATGAACTTTGAATTTGAACCTAAAACATTTAAAGAGGCACATAAAGATGAAGACGAGATCAAGGAAATGGAAGAGGAACTTGACCAAATAGAGAAAAATGGTACATGGTCTTTGGTACCCAGATCAGAGCATAAAAATGTCATTGGTACCAAATGGGTCTTCAGAAATAAGCTGAATGAGGATGGCAAAGTGATTAGGAACAAAGCCAGATTGGTGCACAAAGGATATGCTCAAGAAGAAGGAGAAGACTATGGAGAAACCTTTTCTCCTGTAGCCAGATTGGAAGGAGTTCGTATGCTTCTTGCATATGCAGCTTTTAAAGGTTTCAAAGTATATCAAATGGATGTAAAATCTGCATTCCTAAATGGTGTACTTGAAGAGGAGGTGTATATAGAGCAACCAGATGGGTTTTCCCTATCTGAAGACAGTGACAGGGTATGTAGGCTACATAAAGCCTTATATGGTCTAAAGCAGGCACCTAGAGCATGATATGAGCGTCTGCATTCCCATCTTGTGAAGATTGGATTTGAGAGAACAAGTGAAGATAGCAATATCTACTTGAAGTGTGAAGGAGAACAGATCCTGATCTGTGAGGTATTTGTTGACGACATTATATTTGGTGAAGATGACAAGATGAGTCATGAGTTTGCAAATGAGATGAAGAAAGAGTTTGAGATGTCACTCATAGGGGAGATTAAGTTCTTCATTGGACTGCAGATCTACTAGACGAAAGATGGAATATTTATGACTTAGTCCAACTATGTCAAAGAGGTGTTGAAGACCTTTGGCATGGTAGATAGAAAACCAATTGGTACACCAATGGTGACCGGTTGTAAACTATCCAAAGAGGATGACTCAGCATTGGTTGATGAAAAGGAATACCGATCAATGATTGGTAAGTTGCATTATGTAGTGCATAGCAGACCAGATATTGCACATGCAGTTGGCATTACTCCAAGGTTCCAGAAAAGTCCAAGAGAATCCCACTTGGTTGCAGTCAAGTGGATTCTTAGGTATCTGAAAGGAACTATTGACTATGGGTTATGGTATCCATACAATAATGATTTTAACCTAAAAGTGTTCACAGATGTTGATTGGGCTTGTAATGTAGATGACCGGAAGAGCACAATGGGTGGTGCATTCTTTCTTGGTTGTAGAATGGTCTCATGGATGAGTAAGAAGCAGAGTTGTATCTCTCAGTCTATAGTGGAAGCAGAGTATGTTGCAGCTTTCATGAACTGCACACAGACGATTTGGATGAAGCATGTATTAAATGGCTTCAAAGTTCCTATATCTAAACCAACAAGTATATTTTGTGACAATACTAGTGCAATTAATATCTCCAAGAATCCGGTTTTACATTCTAGAACCAAGCACTTTGAGCTTAAGTATCATTTCTTGAGGGAAAAGGTTCAAAACAAGGAGATTGCACTGGAACATGTTTCCAGTCAAGAGCAATTAGCATACATATTCACCAAGCCTCTCCCAAAGGAGACATTTATGTACTTAAGAGGTGAATTAGGGGTGTTGCCCCTTCAGGAGGTAAACTAAAAGCATATGCTCCACATTAGTCAGGTATTGCATAGTCAAATTTATTTTGGATTGATGTGTTGAAGGATGCTACTCCTCAGGGGGAGCTGCATAATGAAATAGGGAAGCTTGTGCCTCCACTTTGGCATTGTTGTCAAAGGGGGAGAAGATGTGAAGCAGAGAAGATATCTATAGAATTTGGGGGAGAAGATGTGAAGCGGAGAGATATCTTTGTATATTTCCATCAATGCCAAAGGGGGAGATTGTTGGCATTATGTGAACCAATATGAGGACATAATTACATTGTGTGTTGTCATTGATGTCATTATAATGAAAAGAAGAGAACCGGTATAAAACTGTGAACCGACATTATATGAACCGGTGTGAGGACATAATGACATTGTGTGTTGTCATTGATGTCAATATAATGAAAAGAAGAGAACCGGTATAACACTGTGAACCGACATTTGTGCCAAAGTGAAGCGGTGTGTTTGTTCAAGGTGAACCAGCATATGGTTATGGGAACTGGCACATGGAAGTGTTGTATGACTACTAGTTGGTAGTCTCACCTTCAAGGTTTCCGATTGAAGTGCTTCAAGCCTGTGTGGCTCAACTAGTGACTTTGTGTGATGAGTTAGCACTATAACAAAGAAAGATCATTTTCCCACGTAAGCCTTGTGCGCGTGAAGGATATTGCATGAAGGAGATTGTTCCTAGCTACCTCGGGAATGTGCAAAGTCTGTAAACAATGATAACGTGTCATGGGTTATCAGCCACTATGAAATCGGTGGAAAATGGACGATGGAGATTGGATCAAGACTGTTGCATTTAATGCAGTGTGCTCAATGGTCAGGATTGAACTATTTCAATTCCTTAACCTAACAGGTTTTAGGGTTCAAGGTTTATGCTACCGACCTATCTGTTTTCCTATAAGGTCGATGTTGTGACTCTTTCTAAGGTTGTTGGCAAAAGTTGTGTGTGTGTATCCAAGAGAAGGGATACATTATTCTTGCAAGACCAAAAGGAGAGAAGTGATACCTACAAAGTGTAAGTGCAGAAGGTGAAGAGGAGCTTAAGCAGATCTGCATTGGCATTAAGTGTTGTTACCAGATCATTGTAATACCTATTGATCTCTAACCACCTCAACACTTGGAAAATCCCTTAATAGGGTAGCTTTAACCGCCTTGCTGTAAATCCTTTAATAGGGTGACTCAAAACAATTGAGCTCTTGAAATCCTCTAACAAGGTAACCTTTAATAGGGTTTAACCCTTAACCGGGTATTCTAGCCATCCCTTAACTGGGTGATCCATAACAGGATCGATTCCTAACAGAACCTATTGTATCAGTCCTTTACCGGACAAGGCTCCTAACAGAGCGGACTTCCAAAGAGTTCAAAAACAAGCTTGTGGGTATTCATCCCCACCGTGGTTTTTCCCAGTTGGGTTTCCACGTGAAAAATATGTGTGTCATGTATGATGTCTTTTTCATGTGATGCTATATTGTTTTCTATCAAATAGTGAATCATGTTGATTTAGTTGCTAATATGTATATCTTTGATGGTAGATTACTTGTTCATGCATTAGGGTGAAAATGAAATGAAGTGTTAGATTGTATGAGAAGATAAGTGTCAACCAGTTTATGCTTGTCTTAGTTATTCTTGGTTTTGCCAGTGGTACTTTGTTTAAGGACCAGTGTCACTGTTTGTCTGTTAATGCACAGTGTCTGCAGACAAACTGGTTCAAGAGTGTGTTTTAGTTTGTACTCATTCACCCCCCACCTCTCAGTACCAGTTGGGTACTACTCGTTCATTATTGTGTTATCAATAATCAGCTTCAAATTTTCCTTGAACCTTCTCTATGGTCTGCTCATACGATCTTCAATATTTTCACATACCATGTTACAATACCATAACCATATACTATCTCTCTATCTTATTTTTTCATCTCACAAGTGAGATATTACATATATACTAAAACCTAAGACCAAATGTGTAGGTTAGCTAACTAAAAATATTACAATTAAATCAATTACAGATAAGTCAAGATGAAATGCGTCATGTCAACTCAATACAATTACAACAATATCCAATTAATTAAATCATCTCCATAACATGCCATGCTAATCTGGGATAGATAATGCATGTCGGTCCATAACCTAGACCAATTTACTGGTAACAACAAATAAGTCAACCTGTTTAGACCAATAATCAAAATACCAAAACCAAAGTGTCTAAACCATGTCTTCAACATAACCAAGTCATCTCCAGATGATAACAAGTCATCCTTAGTGTCGGTGAACAATATAACTTGTTGGTGAACAATATACCGGTGTCTATGCATATGTCACTGAACTTGCCGGTGAACATAATGTGTTGGTTCAACATAACCGAAGATCTCCAAAAGGATAAGTGTTGATAAGTGGTTACATCAATGACAAAAACAATGCAACACATCCATAACACCAACAATATCCCCCTTTGGAATTGATCGCAACACAAGATGGAAAAACATCTAAGTGCCAAAACAAAATGCCAAAAACCAAAAACCAACAATCTCCATAATAGATCAATACCATAAATCAAAATACAAATGCAGAGAGTATATATCACTCCTCCAATAAATAATCTCTACCCAAAGGATAATGTTTTTCCATAGATATATCTCCCCCTTTGACATCAAATGCCAAAGCAATATAAATACTAGATACAACCAATTCGTAGAACCAATTACAATAACCAACTACTCCCCCTAAGAAGTAGCTCTCCTCCGTCAAAGCTGGAAAAAGGTTTCTCTATTAATTCTGTCGATTTGATGCCAATCATCAACTATCTAAGTCTCTACCGGTGAGTGTATAACCCCAAGCTTCTATCTAAGATATTCAAAAGTTTCCTTAGGGAAAGGCTTAGTAAAGATATCTGCAATCTGCTCTTTAGTAATCACATAAACCAATCTCACTTCTTTTGCTTCAACATTCTCTTTCAGAAAATTATATTTGATAGAAACATGTTTAGTTGTAGAGTGAAATATCGGATTCTTATATATATCAATTACTGCTGAATTATCATAGTAAATGATTATAGGTTCTTTGCATTTTACCTTTATTTCCTTCACCATTTTCTTAATCCATAATACCTGAGTACAATTAGTTGTTTCTGCAATATATTCTGATTTTGTTGTTGATAATGATGTACAACTTTGTTTCTTGCTCAACCATGAAATCAATCTGCTACCAAGAAATAATTCCCTACCGGTGGTGCTCTTTCTGTCATCTACATCTCCTATCCAATTTGCATCGGTGTATGCACATAAATCAAAATTTTCATCTTTAGGATACCATAAACCAATATTTGTTGTGCCTTGTAGATACCAAAAATCCTTTTCACTGCCGATTCATGATTTTCTCTAGGATTACTCTGAAATCTTGAAATAATACATATTGTATTCATTATATCAGGTCTTGTTTGTGTCAAATACAGTAAACCTCTAATCATAGATTTGTATCTTGTCAGATTAACAGGAGTTGAATCATCCTTCAATGTCAATTTATCAGTTGTAGTCAAAGGATTACTTACCGGTTTAGAGTTATCCATATCAAATTTCTTCAGTAGTTCCTTCAAGTACTTTGTTTGACATATGAATATACCTTTGTCAGTCTATGAAATCTGCAATCCTAAAAATAATTTTATCTTCCCAATCATAGACATTTCAAATTCTTCCTGCATCTTATTAGCAAAGTCTTTACACAATCCATCTTCTCCTCCAAAAATGATGTCATCAAAAAAAACTTCAATATCCAAGATGTCTTCATTAGTCACTTTGAAATATAAGTTGTTGTCAACATTACCTTTAGTTTAACGAAGCTTGAAAAGATATTTGTCCAATCTAGCATAACCAAGCTCTAGGAGCTTGCTTCAATCCATATAAAGCTTTCCTTAATCTACAAACCATATCTTTATCATTTGTCAATGAAAATCCATCATGTTGTTCAATGTAAAGTTCCTCTTCAAGATCACCATTCAAAAATGTACATTTTACATCCATTTGATATAATTTATAGTTCTTGTGTGCTGCAAATGCAAGAAATAATCTGACTGTCTCAATTCTAGCTACCGATGCAAAGGTTTCATTGTAATCAATTCCCTCTTTCTATAAATATCCTTTACACACTAATCTTGCTTTGTTTTTTATTACCTTACCATCTTCATTAAGTTTATTTCTGAATACCCATTTAGTTCCAATTACATTTTTATCTTTAGGCCAGGGAACCAATGTCCATGTATTGTTCTTTTCAATTTGTTCTAATTCAGCTTCCATAGCTTTAATCCAATGTTTATCTTCACATGCCTCAATAATAGATGTTGGTTCAATTTAAGAAATTAAACATACCTCTTCATTTTCCCATCTTTCTCTTGTCATAATACCTTGATACTTATTCTCAATTATCTGACTTTCAGAGTGATGTAGTCTTACATACCTAGGTGTGTTCACTTGCTATTGTTCTTCAGTCACTATGGAATTCTCTGATGATGCCGGTGTGACTGGATCAACATTTTGTACTGGTGCGCTCTATATAGGTTCATTTATGATCATCTCAACTGTCGGTTCAGAATCCATAGACCTTGAATTTCCTCTAAAGTGTTCATCTATCTTCACATTTGCACTCTCAATGATTTTCTGCAATCTTTTATTAGAACATCTATATACCTTCCTCTTAAATGAATAACCAAGAAATATTCCTTCATCACTTCTAGGATCAAGTTTTCCAATATACTCATCTCTCCTAATATAGCATTTGCTTCCAAATATTCTAAAGTATTTAACAGTAGGAGTATTACCAAACCATAGTTCATAAGGTGTCTTTCCGGTTTTTGCTTTGATGTGAACTCTTTTAAAAGTGTAAACTATTGTATTCACTACTTCTCTCTAGTACACATGAGGTAGATTTGCTTCTAATATCATTCTTCTGGCTTCATCTAGAATAGTTCGGTTCTTTCTTTCCACAACTCCATTTTGTTGAGGTTCCGAGGTGCTGATAGTTGTCTTCTAATTCCATTCACTTCACAAAATGTATTAAACTCCTTAGATGTAAATTCACCTCCTTGATTTGATCTTAAACATTTTATTTTCTTACTGGTTTCATTCTCTACCATTACCTTGAATAATTTGAATGCAATTTAGAGATGTCTCCATTCTGATCTTCCATATACCATAGTTAGTTACATCAAGTTTTGGACTATCCTTCCTGAAAAATTTAGTTGTCATAGAATCTCCTCAAGTTGTTAAACTTCTATAAAAAGAGGACTTAGCGCTTATACGAATTGTTAGGACCTGGAGGCAACCAAGAGGGTGGGGGTGAATCAGTTGTCTATTAATTTCAACCCAAATGTAACTTAATTAAACTTGATACTTAATACTAATAGACCAAACTTAATGTCGATAGACAGACTAGCAATTAATATTAATACTGGTGAAACTCAATGCATATAATAGAAAGAGAAAAAACATCCACAACACATAATAAAGAGATTTGTACATGGAAACCATATAAGGGGAAAAACCACAGTGGGAAACCTTACCCACAATCAGATGATACTACTGCAAATAGTATGTGTATACAAATGGGGTCTGCACATGCAGAAAGTGTTAGGATTCCCAAAGATACTAAGAGTGGGGGGTGAATCAGTATCTTGCCAGTTAATGGATTTTCTTAACTTATTAAATGAAAAGGATTCCAAAACTATATACCGGTAAAACAAAATAAATGTAGTAAATAAGAACAATAAACACAATATACCATAACATAATATTTTTAATGAGGAAACCCAGTGTGGGAAAAACCTCAGTGGGATTTGTGACCCACAATATTCGCTTACTGGCCAATAAGTGAATATTACTTACAATAGGGGCCTGCACATGTAGGAAGGCCAACTGCCTAAAGCTCACTCCTTAAATACAAAAGGGAAGTCTCGTTGACTTACAAAAGTGGATTATGAAAATCCAATGTCATGTACTACTTTGAATCAGCATTTGCTATGCCAGGTTCAAAACTGGTTTAAGCTCATATAACTTCCAAAACCTTATTCCAAACTCTACCTTAATATTCACATCTTAGTTCTGCAATAATCTAACCATATCCACTTCTATTCTAAATGACCTACAAGAGCTCATACTTATATGAGTCATATTACAACTGGCCTTGTCGGCTTACAAAAGGATATTACAATTAATTACAAAATACAATAAATAAAATCTTATCGGCCAGGATGCCGGTGAACATCTTTGTCGCTGCTACTACCGGTGTTTGTGCCTATGCCGATGTCTGTCGGTGCCATAGGATTGTAAGGTTTCCATCAATGACAATACCTTCAATCACCTACAATTTCTCATTGGAGTGTGCATTTGCCAACAATCTCCCCCTTTGGCATTGATGGCAACACTCATGAGAAAAATCCAAAAAGTGTTGTCCAAAAAAATGTCTTACCAAAACTGTCAAAACTGTGTGCTCTACGTGCTCCCCCTGAGCAAATGATCTCTTCTATTATCCTTTTTCTCATCTACCACTACTCCCCCTTTGACATCAATGACAAAGGTTGTCATTCAATGTCAATTGAGTGTAGTTCCTATCTAGTTCCCTATGACCGGTTGATTACAATCTAATAAATTTATGTTAACGCAACATTCAGACTGTTGCTGAACCTCTCACTATCCTTTATTGTTGCTTCTATTCTCTAAATTGTATCGGTGAGAAAGTGCATTTTCTCTTCCAATGTCTTAAGTCCTAGAACAAGAGCCTTAGAAATCTCTTTTCTCAAAGAGATGAGGATATCCAATTTAGGACTTAGTCTGCATTTGAGTTCTTTTGCCTTAAACTTTATCCTTTCCTTGTCTTTCTCAAGTTTTTCTATTTTTCCTTCAAATCCTACAATTTCCTGTTCAATTATTGATATTGAATCAGATGAACCTATCAATTTGTCAGCAATATCATTAATTTCCCTTTGGGCTATGTCGATCTCTTTATCTATGTCTTTTGTCAAAATGGATGTTTTGCATGTGTCTCTATACAATTTCTTGAAGTCCAAAATTGTCTTGCCTAATACCGATAATAAGGTTTCCATATGTTCCTTATTATCCTTAACTATTTCCTCAAAGAATTTTTCCTTTTCCTTATTTATTTTCTCTCTGAAGGTGTCTTCATTTATCTGATCCAGTTTTATTAGGTTGCTGGTTATATGCTTGGACAATGTGTCTAATTGGCTCAAGGAATCTTTATTTTTTGTGTTACACTTTGGAGCTATCATCTTCAAAATTGGTAAAGTGTCATCTATAGCCTTATAAGCTTGTGCATTGCACTCTGTTATTTTCTTTATTGAATCTAATAGTACCTTCATTATATTTTTTGGCCTAAAATCTGTCATGGATGTTCCACATGACTGTCCAACTATTTTTACAAGCTGTAATCCATCGGTGGTAGTGATAGCTTTGCTTTCCTCTTTCTCTGGAGTATCAGTTTGAGTTTGCATTTCTGCTACCAAAGGCTTGGGCTTGTCAGATGTGGCCAATGGCACTGTCTATGAAGGAGCCTATTTCTCTGCCTGTTTCTCAATGTTTTTCTTAGTATGGACCTATTGCTCTACCAGTTTCTTAGTGTCCTCTCCTCATGGTGTCTCTGTTTGTGCCTTTGAAGATTTTATTGTGGTGTCCACTACTAGTTTTTCTTTGTTTACCTCTATATTGTCTATTGTCGGTGACTCGGTAGGTTTTCCAGTCTCAGTAGTTGTCGATGGCTTAGTAGATGCATCAATATGCACACCTATGGTCTCTGCCTTTCTTCTGTCCAGGGGTTCATTTGATTTTTCAGTTTGTTGTTCTGCCCCAATTCCAATGTTTTCAACTGCAATATTTCCTGTGGGTGGCTCAGTTGCCACATCTCTTTTGTCAGTTGTTTCCTTATCCACCACAATATTGAATTCTTGTGTGTCAATGTTCATTGTATATAGCACCTCAAAATTAGGATTTGTATCCTCATGTGGTGTTTCCATACTCTCTGTTGCCGGTTGTGTGTCAACAATTTGTACCAGTGGAGTATCAGAAGGAGGTGGGGGTAAGTTATCTATCACCTTTATGCTTGGAGGTCCACCTACCTTACCTTTCCCCTTATCCTTGTCCTTTCTTTTTGATAGACTTTAAAGGTCTTTGGTCTCTTAAGCTCTTCTTGTTTCTCCTTTTGAAACAAAAAATATATCCCACTTGTCTGTAGTTTCTTTAGATGTTTCATTTACTTTGCCTGCCATCAGTGCTACATGTCAGTCACCGGTTGAGAATACTGTCCAGTTAGCCTCACTGATTAATTCATCTATCTCTTGAGTGGAGTTCACTAGGTGAACTACAAGTAGTTTTTCTATTTTTCTATTTTTATCTAATTCCACAATAGCTACCCTTCTAGCTTCTAAACTTTTATACAAGTCATTTGGTACATCATCCACAACTTCCATAAAAAATTTCTTATAAATATCTAGATGTAAAATGACACTATTTTCTATACTTTCTTTTTCATCATCTGATAGTGTGTTATACAACTTGTTGATGAATTTCCCATCTTTAGTTATCTCATCTAGAAGTTTGTCCAAAGGTGGAATAACCTATTTTTCTTTCCTTTTCTTTGGTGTCAACTTCCTTGCCAGATCCCTAACTACTTGTTGTTTTTGTCTTGTTCTTTTTGGTGTAGGAGTAGGTACCGGTGAAGGTTTTCTTTTCTTGACTATCCTTTTAAACTCCGCTGGTATTTCACTGTCAGAGGATGTAGCAATCGGTGAAAGATGTGCTTCCAATTTTAGGTCTTCCAATTCACTCTCCTTAATACCAGTTTTGTTTAATACATCTTCTTTTATTTCTTTTGCCTATCTTGTTCCCTTCCTCACTATATGTTCAGTTTTCTTGATTCTTTTCATAGATTGGATGTTGCTTTCTATGGTCTTCGCATTGCCAGAAACTTTCTCAGTTGGTTCCTTAGGTGCTTCTAAGAGGGATTTTGCATAGGTTTCAACTATGTTGTCATCTACCTCATATCCCATCTCTGTGACCCAAACAGTCCTAGGGATAACTACCTCCATCCAAATTTCATCTTTCTTGATCACAAAGCATATCTCTTTTTGATACTTATCAATAATTGCTTGAGATAGCCTTATTCTTGTCTTCATCTTTGTTTTCAAAATTTGAAAATATTCATTTATGTTTTTCTCCCTATCATCTCCCATGTTGTTTAGTATGTCTAGAAGTTGTTTTCATACCGGTATATCAAAACCAAAGTCTTTCCTACCAATACTGGGAACTCGCTTGGTAATGTACATCATTAAACACATAAGCATGTTGCCAAATCTGAAAGTTCCTTTCTTATCACCTTTGATTTTCTTCAAATTGTCTATTAGTTCATCTATTATCCACTCACATACATCTATCATAGCATTGTTATTCACCATGTCATATGCACTTTTGATACATAAGCTGGAAACAGAGTTTAGTCTGTTTACATGTGTATCCTTATAACCAATAATTATGCTGACAAATCTAACATTGTTGTCCTTCACATCATTGACTCTTAGGGATCTCTTATCAAATGTTTCATCGGTTGGGGTCATCACAGTGTCATTTGGAACCTTTTTAGTTTTATCAGGCCTGCTATCGGTGGAAGGTAAGCCTGTCACTGCCCTAACTACTTCTTTGGTTATCTTATGGATGGAATCCAACCAAAAGAACTCTCCATGAACTCTACTCAAGACAATCCTTATCACATCCTTAGGAAAATCAGGGATACTAAGAATGTCCACAAAGCCTAGGGTTTCCACTATCTTGTTTTTCGGTTTAACATTTCCATGTCCATCACAAATTATGGTTCTATACATGTTCATTATTTCTTCAGCTCCTAGTTCCTCAATATGACAATGTATATACATTCTAGGATCTTCTACATAAACTAATCCCTTAGGTATTTTCAAAAATGTTCCTAGGGTATCATCTTTCTTTGCAATTTCGGGAATAAGTTTGAACACGGGTCTAGAGAACTTAATAACTTCAATCACAGTAGGGTTTGCAATGAATTCAGGTGCAAAGGAAGAACCCATAGTTATAAATACCTTAATCTTCCTTTAGGATGATTTGCTTCAGTTTTCGCTGTGGATGCCTTCGCTCGAGAATTTCACGCTCTCTAGAGATTTGAATGCTCGGTGAATGAAAAAAGAGCCAAAACATTTTCTTTTTAATGTTATTTCCTTCAACTACCATATTTAATGTCTGTCGATTAAGTCAAAACTTAACTGATCTACCGGTAAAGAAGTAATCCCACTTCTCACCGTCAACCGAGGGTAAATTAGCATGTTTTACAGTTTATTGCCATACCCCCAAAAGGTTTTTCTTTAGTTATATGAAGAGTCTCTTGTTGGTGGAGTGATACTCTGTTCTACCAGTGAAGGAATAGCTTCACTAACATTCATGTCAGATTTTCTAATCCATTGTTTTGAAAATTATTGCTTTACCTCTTCAACCTTCTCTTTACCTTTCAAAATGGGTTCTTTGTTATATGTTGGTGATGTCTTACTTCTACAAAATTTTGCAATATGTCCAATCTTGTTACAAGCATAACAAGTCACATTGTTTTTTTGAATAGATTTTCCACATCCTATGCCGGTATGTGTTTTGCATTGATTAGATAAGTGTCTAAATCTTCCACAAATATAGCATCTTACATTCATTTTGTAGTTTTTTGAGTTATGTCCAACTTTGTTGCATTTAGAACATTAACCGGTGAGTGCATTGGTGTTCTGATAGTTTCTAGATCTACACTGATTTTCTCTATGACCATACTTGTTACAATTAAAGCATTTTCCATTGAATTTGTAAGCATTAGGTTGTCTTACTGATTTACTATGATCATAGGTGTTTGCAGTATCAGAGCTCTCACCAACTTCAAAGCCAAGGCCATTAGTGTCACCTTTAGGTTTCTAATTTTTCAGCATGTCATCAACTTATTTAGAACTTTTCTTGAACTTCTCCTTGTGTTGATTTACAGTAGCCAACTCATTTTCCAAGAAATCTTTCTGTCTCATGAGTTCAGTTTTATCATGTTCCAAGTGTATCATATCTTTTTTTAACATATCATTCTCATGACTGAGTCTTATATTTTCATTTGCAACATTATTGATTCTTCTAGCCAGATCATCTTCATTCTTCTTTCTATCTTCAATGTCTTTACAAAATCTCAGGTCATATCTTGCATCTCATTCTTCATTGTACTATTTTCTTGTCTCAGTTTGTTCACAAGGTCATTAAGAGTTTTTTTCTCATCATCATCACTCTGCATCTACTCAGAAAGTTCTCTTCTTTTGTTCCTAGCAATAGTGAGATTTTTCTGAAGTCCTTGAATGATTTCCTGTGCAGCCTTTAGATCATCTTCAAGTTTCATATTCTTCAACTATTCTGCATCATAGTTTGCAAGAGATGTTTCTAGTTGCTTCCTCAAGTTTTCCATCTCTACCGGTGTTAGAATCTTCCTCAAGCTGTTAGGATTTTGAAAATAGAGGACTAGGCTCTGCTACCAATTGTTAGGATTCCCAAAGATACCGAGAGGGGGGGTGAATCAATATCTTGTCGGTTAATGGATTTTCTTAACTTATTAAATGAAAAGCATTCCAAAACTATATACTGGTAAACCAAAATTAATGCAGTAAATAAGAACAATAAACACAACATAAAAGGCATACCATAACAAAATATTTATAACGAGGAAACTTGGTGTGGGAAAAATCTCGGTGGGATTTGTAACCCATAATATTTGTTTACTGGCCAATAAGTGAATATTATTGTTACAATAGCAGCCTGCACATGCAGGGAGGTCAACTGCTTAAAGCTCACTGCTTAAATACAAAAGGGAAGTCTCACTGAATTACAAAAATGGATTATGAAAATCCAATGTCATGTACTGCTTTGAATCAGCATCTGCTATGCTAGGTTCAGTACGGTTTAAGCTCATATAACTTCCAAAACCTTATTCCAAACTTTGCCTTAATATTCGCATCTTAGTTCTACAATAATCTAACCATATCTTCTTCTATTCTAAATGATTTACAAGAGCTCATACTTATATGAGTCATATTACAACTTTCCTTGTCAACTTATAAAAGGATATTACAATTAATTACAAAATACAATAAATAAAACTTATCGGCCAGGATGCTGGTGAACATCTTTTCCGCTGTCACAGCTGGTGTTTGTGCCTATGCCATTATTTGTTAGTGCCATAGGATTGTAAGGTTGCCATCAATGACAATACCTTCAATCACCTACAATTTCTCATTAGAGTGTGCATTTTCCAATAGAAAGGCCAACCGCCTAGAGCTCACTTCTCAATCACAAAATAGGAGTCACACTGACTACAATTGGATGATTAAATCCAATGATAATGTACTGCTCAAAGTAGCATCTCTAATGTTAGATTCAGTACCAATTAAGCTCTGATAATCACCTTCAAACCTTCTTTGAACCTTCTCTATGGTCTTCTCATATGATCTTCAATATTCACACATACCATGTTACAATACCATAACCATATACCATCTCTCTATCTTCTTTTTTCATCTCACAAATGAGATCTTACATATATACCAAAACCTAAGACCAAATGTGTAGGTCGGCTAACTAAGAATATTACAATTAAATCAATTACAAATAAGTCAAGATGTGATGCATCATGTCAGCTCAATACAATTACAACAATATCCAATTAATAAAAATCGTCTCCATAACGTGTCGTGCTGATCTAGGATAGATAATGCATGTCGTTCCATAACCTAGACCAATTTGTTGGTAACAACAAATATATCAACTTTTTTAGACCAATAACCAAAATACCAAAAACAAGTGTCCAAACCATGTCTTCGACATAACCAAGTGATCTCCAAATGATAACAAGTCATCCTTAGCGTTGGTGAACAATATAACCTATTGGTGAACAATATACCAGTGACTGTGCATAAGTCACTAAACTTTTCGGTGAACATAATGTTCCTGTTCAACATAACCAAAGATCTCCAGAAGGATACGGGTTGATAAATGTTGACATCAATGACAAAACCAATGCAACACATCCATAATACAAACATTACTCTATGTGCATATCCAGATGCAAATTGGGCAAGTGATATTGATGACTGGAAAAGTACTTTCGGTGGAGCTTTCTTTCTTGGATATAAACTTGTTTCATGGATTAGCAAGAAACAATCATGTACTTTTTTATCTACTGTTGAAGCTAACTATGTTGTTGTTGCTACTAACTATACACAAGTTCCATGGATGAAGAAAATTTTTAAGGGCATAAAAGTGCATTGCATTGGACCGGTAGTTATTCACTATGATAACTTTGCTACTATAGACATATCAAAGAATATGATATTTCACTCTAAGACAAATCACATATCTATCAAGTATAACTTTTTGAATGACAAGGTGGAAGAAAATGAAGTTAGACTAGTTTATGTGAACATTAAAGAGTAGATTGCAGATATTTTCACTAAACCTTTGCCTAAAGAATCATTTGAGTACCTCAAAGACAGATTAGGGTTTTCTGCCCCTCCAGCAAAAAACTGATTGATTCTATTTGGTATCAGTCTGGTATGCATTATCAGAGATATTATTCATTCTAGATTGATATGGTGATGCTACTACTTAGGGGGAGTAGTTAGCCCTATGATTTAGTGGTTTATGTTTTTGCTTTGATATTTTTATCAAATCTATGGCATTGATGTCAAAGGGGAGAGATATTCATGTGAAAAAATTAAGGGGATATATACATTAGGGGGAGAAATTTATAGAACTTAACTGTAACATCATTTACAGGGATAGTATGGATCAAAACTTCATTGCTATATTCTTGTGTGGGATATTTGTTTGGCATTTCTTGGAACTTGGATGTTTTTCATGTCTAGTGTTTCCATCAATGCCAAAGGGGGAGATTGTTGGCAATTTGGAGGAATTGGCTATGTGTTGCATTGATGTTTTGTCATTGATGTCAACACTAGTTGTTTTGGCTACCTTACTAGTATCCTTCTGGTCCTGGTAGGTTGTTTGGTTTCTGGTTGGATTAGATCATGATGATCTGCTATGCTCCAGTATGTCTTGGCTTATGGAATTGGCTTATTAATGCTACTCAAATTCATGTTTAGTCAATTAGTTTTAATTTTGTGATTGGATGCTATCCTATATGCTAGTAAGCTTGGTTTGTTGTTCTGGTCAGGGTTTCACTGGCAGAGCATTGTTGAAGATATTTTGATGTTATGAAAAACTAGTGTTGGTGCAGCTTCTAGTAGAGATTCAGGATGCTGATGGTGATCATGTTCAAGACTTCGTTGATTGGGATCATTGCTTTAGCATGTGTGGAGCTAAATTGGGTCCTGGTTTTATCTAGGTTATGGACCAACTTAATGTAACATGTTGATTGGACTTCTGATGTGTTTCCAGGATGTCTTATGGGTTGGATATTGTTTGTTTGGTCTCACGCCGACATGTTTTGTAATTATGTAATTTCTTTATTGTCTGGTGGCCAACCTTATTTTTTGTGGTCGAGGGTTTGTATATATATAATGTAAGACCTCATTGTAGATCATATGTGAGGATGATATGGATGTATAGGAGCAAATAATGTAATAATCATTCATACAAAGGATTTGGTCAATCATTGGTGGTCGAGTTGGGTTTATGTAAGAGGATTTAGTCCTCCGGTATTGAACTTAACCAAAACTATATTCGAGCATAGGAGATGCTATCATTGCAATTCATTCCTTCTTTCGGATTTTAGTTTGGATTTCTATGTAATCAGTGAGACTCCTTTTGTAATGAGCATTGTGCTCTAGGTTGTTGGCCTTCCTTGAATGCGGGCCCCTCATTTGTAATCACATACTTACTACAGAAGTATTATCTAACTGTGCTTAGGCTTCCCACCATGGTTTTTCTCTTTACTGAGTTTTCAACATACAAATCTTGGTGTCATGTGGATGGTATTTATTCTCTAATTTTTGTTTACTCTTAATAGGTATATTTGCTATTTTGTTAATTGGTTTATGCATTTCGGTATTGATCTTTTGGGATCCGGTATTAAAGTTTTAATTTCTTAAGGTTTTGGTAATCTAGTGACAACTGATTCACCTCCCCCCCTCTCAGTTGTCTTCTGGTTATTTGAAGTGTCTAACAGAAACTATGCTCAATCACACCAAAAACATATCACCACATCTCTAAGATCACAAAAATCAATTGTCAAATCGATCTTATATATCCGATCTTGACACAAAAGCAATATCCTTCAAGTCAACGTCAATAAGTATAACATGTAGATCAAGTTGGCTTCAATCTTCAAACAAAACATAGCCCCAAATAAAATAATATGATCACACACTTCCTAAAGGTCTTTCCAATCACCGAGATCACAAAAATAATCACCAAAAACATCATAATCACTGGAGATCATTTCAGATCAAAAAATTACTGAAATGCCTTGTTTTACTGGTTACCTCCATCTTCCGGATAAGATGAGTCACAACTATCGGATCAAACCATCAAGAAGAGTTGCCATCAATGACAACCTTGAACAAACCTCGAATTACTTTTTTCTCTCTAATCGCCTTGTTCTTCAGCTTGAAAACACTATTCACAAACTAAAGAATGATTATCGTATTCTCCCTTTTAATTTTGTAAACCTTAATTTCACTTTGAAATAAATGCACCTCAAATATTCAACCAGATGCCATGTTTCACCACTGGAAGCTGAAATCATCAATCTAAGTTTTGGATATCAACAGAGGATTAGTTTCTACCATCTATAATCTATCGAATACATATCCCATCAAGGGGTACTACAACATTTGCATTGGTTTTTCTCTCACTAAGGCCAAAAGCCCTAGCTATCGGATGAAGATTTTGCACCAAATTCAGGTATAGGTCCATTATTTACCTTAGATTCATTCTTCTTTACCCACATCTTGTTATGCTGATCTCTGATCTCATCTACTTTTATCTTTCCCTTTTCATCCAATTTGTTCTTGTCAACCGGAGCACTATTCTTGCTTCTGCAGAATTTTGCAATATGACCAGTATTTCTACATGCTCTATAAACAATATTATTCTTCATAGGTTTGAAGTTCATATGGTTTTGTCTTGTCCTACACTGATTAGAGATATATCCAAACATTCCACAAGCATAGCATCTTTTGTTCTGAAATTTATTCATTACTTCTCTACACACATTTGACTTGTGTCCAAAATTATTGAATACTAAACATTGACCGGTAAAGGTAGGAACATTATTCATGTTGTTCATTATTCAATTATTCATCCTACTTCTACACTAACTCACCATATGACCTAATTTGTTGCATGTAAAATATCTACCATTGAATTTATGAGCATTAGGTTGTCTTACCAGAGGATTCATGATCTTCTTCTGATTAGGTTTTGCATTGCCTTGTCCAGATCTAGAGGACTCACCTTTCTCAAATCCTATATCTCGCATATCCTTTCCATGTCTCTGACTTTCCAGCATCTCATCAAGCTTTGCTTAACTATCTTTTAATTTGTCTTTGTATTCATTGGTAGTAGAAAGTTCATCCCTCAAGGTAGCAACTTGTCTTTCAAGTTCTTGACCATTTTTTCTTGATTGTGTCAATTGAAGCGTCAATTGATCATTCTCATAGGTAAGCCTGAAGCATTCATTAGCTCTATCCTTCAATGATTGTGCTAGATTCTCTTCATTCTTCTTTCGGTCCTCAATCTCCTTAGATAGTCTAATCACAATGGATTACATCTCATTCTTCAAAGCAACATTCTCTCTCTCAAGCTTGTTAGCCTCATTAGCTTTGTCCTAGTATTCTATGATCTGATCTTCTTTCTCCTTCAATTTGTCCATGAATTCCTACCTATTTTCTCTATAGATTCTTGCTCGATCCTTCAGCTCACTAATGAATTCATGATCAGCATTCATATTTTTCTTCATGGTATAGACCTCACTTCTACCAGCATCAAGATCCTCAAGTGTCACATTGAGTTGTCTTTGAAAACCAAAATCCATTGAATCTCCTAGATCTTCCTTGAGTGGTTAATCTTCCTCAGAGGAACTAGGCTCTGATACCAATTGTTAGAATTAGAGATCACTAAGAGGAGGGGGTGAATCAATGATCTACCAGAAGTTAAACCCAAAAACTTATTCTTTATCCATCGGTAAGTAATGTATAGAAGAAAAGAACTTTAAAATGCAACTAAGAATACACAAATCCACAACACCAGAATTTTTACATGGAAACCTAGAAAGGGAAAAACCATGGTGAGGCTAGAACCCACAATTTTTATATACTATGGCTAGGAGTACATAGATGGGGAATGCACTTGCATTTAGGCTCACTGCCTAGAGCTCACTACTCAAATAAAGTTGCCCAGAAGGCTAGAACCTTCAGGGAAGTCTCATTGAATTACATTTTTTACAATGAGTAAATACAATAAAATGAACTCTTAATCAGCATCCGACTATCCAAAAATGATTTCTAGTTAGGCTCTGAATCTCTGACTATCTCTACCCTACAAAATACTTTGTTTCTATCTTAGTTAGCTACCGGTTGGTCTGAAAGAAAAATACACATGTGAAACTATGCTCAATCACACCAGAAAAGATCACCACATATCTAACATCATGAAAATCAATCATTAAATTGATCTTATATATCTGGTCTTAGCACAAAAGCAATCTCATTTAAGTCAACTTCAATAAGTGTAATGTGTAGATCGAGTCGGCTTCAATCTTCAAACAAAACATAGCACCAGAAAAAATAATATGATCACATTCTTCCTAAAGGTCTTTCCAATCACTGAGATCATAAAAATAATCACCAAAAACACCACAATCACTGGAAATCATTCTGGAGAAAAATATTACTGAAATACCATGTTTTACTGGTTAACTACCTACCCATTACCTCCATCTTCCGGATAAGCTGAGTCACGACTGTCAGATCAAACCATCAAGAAGAGTTGCCATCAATGACAACCCTGAACTCAACTTAATTAGTACTTAGATCACTAGTTGAGATAACCTAAAATCCCATAAGGTCGACGAGAGGGGAATGACCTATGTGGGGAATGACTAACGCCAAATATTCTAACCCACTATAATCAAATGTGGATGTGATAAAAATTATGTCCAAGGATTTTTCTCATTGTTTAGCTTTCCCCCAGTATCCTCATGAAAATTAAATCCTTTGTTTAAGAGGTTGGAAAGCCTCCCGAGAGATTTTATCACTGAAGATCGAACAAAAACCTTACTAAAAAACTTTAAGAGTAGGAGCGTTATTGAGTCAATTATCTAAACATTTATGATATCATAATTCAAGGGTAGGGAATAATCCACCCCCAAGACATTCACCATACATCTCCCAAGAAAACGATCCAATTGAGAAGAAATTCTCTTTGGTTCAACTTTTGGCAAAAGGCAAAAGAACAGGTGCACCTTAGGGTGTGATAGGGTTGTTTGAGCTGAAGGAGTATCAAGTTGTGAGTTATTGATATTATTAATGACCCTTGAGATTAAAGAGTTTGATTTATGTGTCTTCTTGTTCAAAACCAGTAAAAACAATCAAGATTTGAAAAGATCCTAAGGAACATACACTTGATGTTTAAATTAGAAACAAATATACCACTATATTTATGAGTGTTTGGTGTGTTCTTGTTAGATGTCATAAAAACATCTTGCTAAAAATCAAACAAATCCAAAATCACATCAAAAATTTGAAAAAAAATTCCAACAAAATGGCACATTTAACCATTTATGTGGCGCATTTGAGTATTTCTCTAGCGCATATGATTTTTATGTTGGTGCATTCAACATAGATTTTATCGCCTTTGATCAGTGTACTAGCACATTCAACATTTTAAGTGGTGTATTAAACAAAGGTTTTAGCACATTGACACTACCACATTTGAGACAGTGGACACTTCTAGGCAGAATTTGAAAATTCCAAAAATTGATACAAATACCTTTTTAGGTTCTCTTTCAGGTTCAACTATCACAGACAAGCTTTCTTCAAAATCAGAGTGATCTCAACTAGTGATCTAAGTACAACTTTCAACAACATCAAAATCAAATACCTACCTTATTTAATCAAGCTAGTCAAATTTAATTTAGTTTCCATATCAAGATCTATCATCCTCCATCAGGAAAATTCATTAATCATTTAGCACATTTAGTCATATCAATAGGAAAGCATTGAATCTCCTAGTTTGACTTAGTAAACTTGAGTCAATCAAACAAAGTATTTATTATCAAAACAAACCTCAACTTTGATCACTTGTATGGCCATCCCTCGTCACTTAAAAAGGAAGAAGCTTAGTCAAAAGACTAACTTAAAGAGAAAGAATCAAAGTCAAAATAAAATATTGAATAGAAGAAAATTTCTCTACATAAACCACAAACTCTTGCTAAAGCATCACACCTTCTTGCACCGTTTTCATAATTATCTACACTATCATGGAACTGACTTTGATGAAGAGTCATTGAAAACACATGCCATTCAACAAATATCTGCATTATGACAACATCTCAATAAAGAAGGAAAGATCAACTTGGCTTATTTGCCTCAACAATTAATCACCTATTGAGTTGTAAATTAATCCTTCACATGCCAGTTTTTAACTCGATGTCAAAAGCATAGAGAGAAAGAAATACAATCAAAATTAATCAAGGGATGTAGAGGAACAAACCCCTTTTACATGTATCTAGATGCCAGTGAAGATTAAATAACTAAGGACCTAATTCAAGAGGCCCAACAAAACCCTGGTTTCCAAAAACTCATGTAGAAACTCATAGAATCTGACAAGGAAAAATACTTTTTCATGCTAGCAAGCAATGGCATTAAGATTCCTCTAGATTTTGATATGGACTTGTATACACCTAAAAATGGTCTGAAGATAATTAATTAAATAAGCAATTATTTAATTAATCCCCCTTCCTAATTTAATTGAATTCATTAGACAATTTGATTAAATTCTCCTTTTCATCTACTTATTAATCAATCTAAGGATTTATTTAATAGGTTCATTTCAATAGTCCCCTTTGATTAATTAATTCAAATTAATTAATCCTCCCTCCATTTCAATCAATTATTCTAATCCTCTAATTAATTAAAACAAATCAATTTATGAGTTGATTGAGATTTAATTAGTCTTTTCCTATTATTTGAATTTTTAAATTCAAATTACCCACATGCCTCCTAACTTCTAACCACCTAACCTAACCATCTCTCTAACCTAACCCATTCCACCTAACCTTGGGTTTAACCAACCCTATCCTATCTTGCACATCCTAACTTCCTTATCCTAACCTCCTATGGTGTGGATATTCTACCCTTGAGACACATGGCACTTCAGTCACATGTCTCCTCTTTTGGACACTTCCTCTTTTATGAGCAAGGCTCTTTGACACTTGTCACCATAGAGATGACAAGTGTCCCTTCCTCCAACCCTTTATCCAACCTCCTCCAATTTCACCCTTGATATCTTCAGACTCAATCTTGATAGTTGATTCATGCCACCTCACCCCTAGCCTTGGAAATCCTATAAATATCCCCCATTTTGGATCACAATGGATCCCATCTCATTATCAATTTAGGCATTGTTACTATAGGCATATCATTTGAGCATTGTTGTTATAGGCAATTGCATTAGCTTAATTTGATCATTTTCTAGCATAATTGTTGAATCGTGTAGCTTAATAAATCTCTTTTTTAGCTTAATTGCATCATCATCATAGCTTAATAATGCATATCATTAGCTTAATTAGTCTCTTGGATCAATATAGCATAATCAATCTCATCTTTGCATATCATTTCAAATCCTCCATCTAGGTGTAGTCAAGTCACTAGGATTTCTTATACAGATCTGAGAGCAAATTCATACTCGCATATCTTAGAAGGTGATAGGTCGCTTTGTCATGGTTCATCTTTATTTTCTTATTATTTTCTAACCATGTGTGTAATGATATACTGAGTTTTTGTTTTGCAGCTACAGGTATCACACTTCACAGGAACAACAGGACTAACTAATACATCAACACCATGAAACAAGAGAAGATCCAAGAACACACAACTATAATACCAATGACCATGATAATGACGATGAACCAAGAAACAATGATAATGAGCCATTGAGTGCCTTAACACAATAGATCCAAGCTCTTCAACAATAAATGCAAGAAATGCAAAGGGGAACATTGAATGGAGAAGTATGGTAAATAGGAGAAATATAAGTTGTTATGCTTGTGGAAGATTTGGAAATATTGCTAATTAATGCAAATCAAAGGGAAACCAAGTTAATTCTAGACCTAGTTAGAGAAACAACATTATTTTCTATGCTTGCAACAAATCCGGTCATATTACAAAATTTTGTAGAAGAAAGAACGTGAACAAGAATGCTCCAATAGACAAGAATAAATTAGATGATAAGGGAAAAGAAAAGGTTGAATAAATTAGAGAGAAGTACAAGAAGAAATGGGTCAAAAAGGGTGATTTAGATGCAATGAATGAGTCTGCACTTTATTTCGGTGTTGGAACCTCATCTAATAACTAAGGCACTTGGCCTTGGGGGAAAATTTTCATGCAGATTCTAAAAATCCCTTGTCTGAGATCTATACCTAGTTGTGATAGGTTGCAGATGATTGTGAATGATTGTGCAATTGATTCTGAAGGATCTCTGAAAGACAATGTCGATTTGAGACTCCAAAAAAATATTCATAGGATATAGTGCATCCGATAGAGTTAGGATTGAGTATTTATTATACCTAAAAGCTAGGTATGTCAAGGATAAAAAGGTGATTTAACTCTTATTTCTCACACTGCATTCAAAGAGAAAGAGTAGGAGAACCTGGCAAATAAGATTGTGCAGTGAACCTAGAGCTTTGAAGAGATTCAATGAATATTTCTTCATCTGGTTGAAGAATAAAAGGTTATTTTTAGAGTTTGATAACCTTCTCTATTCATAACCTAAAATTCATCAATGACATTATCTGGTGTGCTAACTCTGTTGGTTGTTGACATAACTAATATGACAAGACCTAAGTTTAAGAAATGCCCATATAAATTGAGGGAAGATGATCCACAAGGGGCATTTTCATCCATTCTGTATGGTGTTTTGCATGTTGAGGACATTAGGGCTTACATCCATTGCAATTCTGAAGAACTGGGGAATGCTGAAATGCTGAAACATTACATAGAGTATATGGTAGATGGCATGGGAAACCTTAAACCTGAATTCAAATCTCTCCAGGACAAGAGTTTCATTCAATTCATGAATTTTCCAGTCTTTAATGAACTCAAATGGGTTAGATACATTCTAGGTAGACTTCATGGTGATTTCATATGGCTTTATAGGCTGCACAAGATCACAAAGAAAGAAATCAAAGTCGTAACGTGCTTGAATTCAATCAGTGAAGTACTTGGCCTTAGGAATATAAAGAATCAGATGGTGATGGAGGCAACCAGTTCCAAACATGATGGAATATCGATGAAAATCAGTGACATTGTTGAATATGATGTTAGATTTGCATCCATGGTGATAGGATACAAAGTGTATCAGTCCCATAGAGATAACAGTATTTGGTATGACCATTTACATTTCTTTCCAAATTCTCAAGACAAATTATATGATCTATGTGAGGTGCTCCAAAGTGAGCTCTTGAACGATCTAAAAAAGATAAAGTAGGACAAAATAATGTATTCAAATTTGGTACTTTGATTATCTATTTGTACTTTTATTTCATGAATGAGGTCCTTGGGGTAGGTAAAGTTTAATGGGTGTATGTCAGGCCAATGGCCGTGCAAATAAAGGAAACTCTAGATGGATTAGGTTAATGCAAAATCTCAAAAATATATTATGTGGGGTTAATTCAAAACCTTCCAAGGCATGATGCAAAGAAGGGAAAGGATCCATAAGGAAATTTTGGAGAAGTATGAAGACTCAATATGCTTCATAGTGGAGACCGATCAATGCTTGATGGAGGCTATTGAACCCAAGATAGTTTGGATCATTCCCATTGGGTATGAGGTTAGTGGTGATATTCTTAATGAATATGCTCATCACCTCTTGTGAAAGCTGGTGGACACAATAGAGGAAATATTTGTAACATACAAGGAGAAAAGATTGAACTTGCACTCTAAGTTCACCAAATATATAATGCAAAGGAGAGTGAGGAAGGAAGTGGAGTAGCTTTCAAAGGATATGGGAATCACAAAGGAGGTATTCCAATGGGCCCAAGAGAGGAACATCCTGAAATAAGAAGATATAGTGAAACCCAAGAAGTCCAAGCCAAAATCCCCTTCCCTAAAGCCTAGGCAAACAAGGAAGCCAGTACCTTCCTTTGGTGCTCAAAACTCTATCCCTCCACCTAATCCTCAATCCAAACCATCTAGTGGAACTAAGAAAAGGAAGAAAGGGAAACTAGGAATATTTTATGTATCAGCCATTGTGGAAGAGGAGACTAAATCAGATGAAGCAGTGAGAGAAGTAAAGAAGAGTGTTATTTCAACTAGGGTTGTGAAGATGCAATCCTCTGATGAAAATGAGCCTAACAAGAAGTCCAGAGTGGAATTTGATCCATCTTGTATAACTCTCAAGCAAGTCAAGGAAGCAATAATAGAACAAGATAATCTTAAATTTCTTTCCCAATTTTATGATCGATTGGATGAAAAAGGAAAAAGAACTCTAGAAGAAGCTACTATTGTATATTTGAATAGGTATAGTAGAGCACTTATAAAGATTGCATCTAAAGTTCCCAAGAGTCTGTACGATATCTTGGATATAAGAAAAGAAACTGCTAGAGTACAAGAAGAGAGAATTAGGGAGTATGATATAGTGCAACTCTAACCTATGATTGCCAAGAAAGAAGTTGATAGAATTATTAGAGAAAATAAAGAAAGATTCAAAAGTAAAACTCGAGTAAACAAAATAATGATTGGCAAGAATGAAGAGGTTCATAAGAGCACCCGATAATTTATGAGGGAAATAATAAAGAAGTATGAATATGATGTAGTTCCTGAAAGATCTCAGGAAAGTGTTCAAATCTATTCCAGTACATTGGGATACCATCCTTAGGAGATGAACCACAAATTGAAAAATTGGATGAACACACAACTAACCCTATTATTGTCGTAGATGATCTTGTTAATAGTCAACATATTGTAGACTCTGGTGAAGTAGATCAGAATCCTTTAGTAATGGTAGTTGATTTACAGAAGAATACTGAGGAGGTTGGCGGTGAAAAGGCAAAAGATGCAGAAAAGGAGAAGGAGAAGTATGAAGGCGAGATTGAGTAGGTTTCGGTCTCAAGAGACACTATGAAATCTAACAAGGGAAAGAAAATTATTAGTGATATAGATCTCATTCAAGGGTCTATCAATCTTAATTCCTTATCTCTTGTGCAAGCACTCAAGTTTGTAGCCTTAGTTAAAGAAAAAGCCAATAAATATTTGTTGAAGTCCCACACTAAGGACAGATAGCTTATATATTGGGCTACAAGTTTTCTTGAGAGAAATTTGCCATCATTCAAGATAGACACACTTGAGTCATCCTCTAATAAGCTAAAAAGTATACTTAAGGCAATAGATTCACATTTTGAATCTCTTGCGAAAGCTACAAATCTAAAGGTTTTGAATAATTTCAATGCTATGAGGTTAAGGACAGTTTTGAGAATGGTTGAAGATGATAGGGTTAGTTTGATAACTAGTGTGAAGGGAATTCAAGAGGTGTTGAATGAAGGGAAAAAAATCTATAATTCATGTCTTCTATTACCGAAGTTCACTATAGAACTTGATAAGAAGATCAAAGAATGTGAAGGTCAACTAGTCGGATATCTCAATTCTATGTCCCCTAGGCCATTTTTGTAAGTAATTATGAAGCTCAAGTTATGTCTCTACTAGATAAAATAAAGAGCTTGAATCAAGAGAAGGATAAGGTAATTGGTAGAGTGGGAGAACTAAGAAATATAATCACTCCCCAGTTGGATACTCTACTCAGTAGTCTGCATGATGCAATGAATAAACTAAATAAGAGTGTAACTTTAGATATCAGAGGAGTGGAAATGCATGCATACCTATTTAGTGCTTTGATCAACATTTTGGAGAACATGAAGAAAGGTTGGGATGATTAGTTGCAGTCATTGAGGACTATTTTTGCAAACATCTTCAATTTTTTGTAAGTTACTATCTATGCCCTTGTACATATAATTTTGAGTAGATCAATGTCTTTTCCATTGATGTCAAAGGGGGAGAGAGGAGTGAAAAATAGTGTATATTCTCAGGGGGAGCCTGCTCCTGTTGCATTTTGGATTTTTGGAGCTTTGAAATTTTGCAATGTATGACATTCTTGGTTTGACACTTAGTCATTTCTCACTAAGTGTTGCCATCAATGCCAAAGGGAAGATTGTTGGAAATAGACACTATTTTGGAAGAGATAAGTTCTTAAGGATTGTTTAGGGGTTGTCATTGATGGAAACTTAGATCAAAAGTATCATCCAGAATATGCAAATTCATTCTACTAGATGTTATGCTTAAGTCTAGAAAATGGAACACAATGTCTGGTAGAGTATGAGTCTATTGAGTAGAACTCAATATTGGGTGCACATCTTTGTTTGTGGTGGAAGAGGTAGTCAATGTTTTGGTTGGAATTTCTTAGTCTGCAATACTATCTTTTGGTGTTGATTCTCATGCAAGATTGGAGATCCGATATTCGATATTTTAGGAAGAACAAGGTTATTGTGGTGTAGCATGTTATGTGGAATCTTTGGGATGACTTTGTTATGATTAATAAGAAAAATAGGTTTTAAGGACCTAAAACCCTTAACAAAGGAGCATAAAATAGTTCATCAAAAATCATCCAGATGTGCTAGGAACATCTTACAAAACAACTGGAAAAAACCAGTCAACCGAAAGGACAACAAAAGAAAGGAACAATAGAGCAGAAAAAACCAAAGAAAACACAACACAATTAAAAATACTTAAGGAGCTCCTTCACCTTATTCACCAGCTAATCATAGTTTTCCACGATAGCTTTGAATTCTTCCATGTCCTTGTTTGGCCTTTTCTCCTTCTTTTTACCTCTAGTCCTTGTTCTAGGTCTTTGCACTTCTCCCGTACCATCCATGTTAGGTTCAATCTCTAGGGAGTCCTTCTCCTCTTCCATTTTGTTGATGAGGATTTTTGTGTTGCCAGCTGTAGCCTTCAGAATATTTAAGCTTTGTTCTACAATGCTTTTAAGGCTTTCTTCAATTTTATTGACTTTTTTATCAGTTTCCTCCATTGTTTGATCCATACCAATCTCATTATTTTTCCTCTCAATCGGGTCTTTCTCAATTTTCTCAAACTTGGGGTTAAAGGAGTCTCTGATCTCTTCATCTTTGGCAACTATTTTAGTCAGATCCTCAACTTGTTCTGCCATTGACTTGCCTCTGCCAAAACTAATAGTCTCTAGGATTTGGATTTTGTGATTGAGCTTCTTAATATCCTCCACAACTTTCTTGTAACTATAAATTAGCCAATCAATGGTATCCACAAAGCCTTTCAAGCCCTCAAGAGGAGGATATGAGGAGGGTGATTTCTCACCAGAGTTGTCTTTTTCCTTATTGGAGGTGTCTCTAATAGTGATTTTACCAACTTTTACGATTCTCTGTTCAAAACCTTCCCTAGTGGTCTCCTCCTCCAAATTCTAGTTGAAGTTCAGATTCTTTCTCTACACCTATTCCTTAAGCTCCATAATGTTGGCATCTTGTTTCTTCTGTTTGTTCCTTGTTTGAATAGAATTTTTCTTTTTCTTTTTCTAAGGAGACTAGGGTTCCTTCTCAGAATCCTCAGAGACCTCTTCCTCTAAGGAGGAGCTAATTTGGAGAACTTTATCTTTAGATTTATTCTTACCCTTCGAGGAGGAAGGCTTGGTTCTCACATGTTTTCTTTTCTTACTAGTTTCCACTTCAGAGTCATCCAGACTCTCTTTGGACTCACTCATCGAATCATTATCTAACTCCTCATCCAAAGAAAAAATAGAATCCGACCCTTCCTCCTCAGACTTAGAGATAGAAGGCTGAGGGTGGGCAATTCAGTTGGCTTTGAGGTGGTCATAAATTAAAACCATGAGACCTTGATGAATGGCTATATCACCCTTAGGGTTCTCTTTATGGGCCTTAATGGTAGCATTGATAGAGCATAGCAGAAAATATCAGATATTGACTTTTTCATCATACCTAAAATGGTTTAGCAAAACAAAATGATATCCATACACTTTTGTGAATCTACCATCCAAAATTACATAGCACATTATAGAAAATAAGACCTCCCTCCATGGTTTAACAAAAGCCCTAGGAGGATAGTAAGTTTTACTTAGCTTAACTAGGTGCTTTTTCTCCTTTGTCATTTCAGGATATCTTTCAATGGCCTCCTTGCTCAATTTCTTGTCTCTGTAGTAATTGCTTCCTTCCCTGCAGGGACCTTTAACCTGAGCAATGAGGTCTTCATCTATGGATATTGATTGATCTCCCATCTTCAGAGTGCCCTTTCTCTAGTTTTTACAGAATAAATTAGTAATTGTGGCATCTCGCCCATGGAGCCTCTCCATAAACTTTGAAAACCTGCCCTTTTGCAAAATGTTCCAGACAACCTCCTTTTGCTTCCACTACTTGTAGTTGTTGGGTTCATAGTGGCGTCGATTTCCTCCCATTTTTTCACTATTCAGAGCAGCAGGTCAAGAATTGCAGAGAGCTTTAGGCAAGAGATTTCTTGGAACTACCAAATATACCCTGAAAGCGTGAGAAGTGATAGCGTAAGTCTTGCAATAAATGGTTTTGACCTTATTATTATTACTCATAGCACTCTTTTTAATCTGTTTCATCATTACTTTGTCCATTTATGATCTTTGGGGTACTATTGTATCGATCCTTAAAAATGATTTATCTGATGTCATCGGGGATGTACTCTTCACCCTTCCATGTGATCATTTTATCTTGAATGACCACCACATTGGCTACCCAGTCAATAAAACCATTAGCTTCATGATAGATATGAGATATGAAGCATTTCTCAAAAGTGTTGATGAGATTTCTAGCAGCCTTTATTATGTTATTGATAGTCCATGAAGGCTTAGAGGTTCCCTTTAGGCATTTGATTTTGTTATTAGAATCCCCTTCTATCCATAGATAGGGACAATTCCATCTTTTGGCTAGGAGAATACCTTGGAGTATAGCCATTGCTTTTGCTTTGTGGTTAGTTTGACTCCCTATAGGAACAACAATCATTTCCTTATAGTTACCATTTTCATCTCTAAGGATTGCACCGCATCCTGCAAGACTAGGATTTCCATTTGTAGTACTGTCGAAGTTGACTTTGAGCCAACCATGTGGGGGAGTATGTCATCTAGCTTTGGGTCTTTTGTTTAGAGTGGGATTAGGACTATCAGCATTCTTTAGATTCTAGGAACTTAAAATGTGAGTTTCCATGGGGTTGGCAGAAATGCAAGGATTCCCAATGATTCCAATGTTCAGCACAATAGCCCATTGAATTTTCTAGAAAACAACATCCTAGGTGAGAGAAGTGTCCCTGAACATATAGTTGTTCCTTTCTTTCCATATCCCCCATAGAATGTGAGGGAGAGATAGCTGCCACAAAGATCTCAAAAAGGGGTTAGCTCAGTGATAATTCCAAGAGTGGAACAAATAACTGATAGTGTTAGGAAAAACCCAATCAATGCGAAAATTCTTAAGAAGTCTTTCCCAAATTGAAGCAGTATAGGAGCAATGGATAGCCAAATGGTCTACCGACTCTTCCTCCTCGAGACAGAGAGCACATCTATTAGGGAAGAAAAGCCTCTACCCTTAAGATTATCTAAGGTCAAGATTTTATTTTGAAGGATAGTCCAATATAAAAAATTGATTTTAGGGATTAGACCCTTTATCTAATTTTTAGACCAAAAAGGATTTTCAGAGGGGGCATGGGAAAGAACACCATACATTGAAGAGATAGTGATGTTGCCTTTAGAATTAAATTTCCAAATAAGGGAGTCTTCCTCTTTATTCAACCAAACAAAAGAAAGATGGTTCTTAAGATTAATAAGGCCTGGGTGAATACTTTCAATGTTCTTCTATTTATGACCTATCCAATACCTTTCAACCAGAGAGCCAAAGATTCTAATACAGGAGGGAGCAAAAGGGGCCCATTCAGGGATATATACCAAAGGTTTATCGAGGAGCCAGGGATCTTCCCAGAATCTAACTTTCCTACCATTGCCAACATTCCATTTAACCCCTTTGGAAATGTTGTCTTTACACTTAGAGGCATGATTCCAAATATGGGACCCATTCATACTGAAATCAGAATTGATAAAATCTGGAAGAGAAGAAGACAAAAGAGAGTACTTACTTCTCACAATTTTACACCATTCATTGTCAGAGTGGAACAGTCTCCAAACCTATTTAGACAAGAGAGCTTCATTGAGGGTCTGTATTCTTCTCAAGCCAAGGCCTCCATTACTTTTTAGTCTGCACACCTTTTCCCAAGCCACAAGAGACATTCTTTTCTTTTCCTCGACCCCTGACCAAAGAAATTTTTTCTAAATTTTGTCAATTGCTTCAGCATACTTAACAAGAATTTTGAAGAGACTAAGGGCATAAATAGGAATGCTTTGAAGACAGGCTTTTAGAAGTTGGAGCTTTCCAGCCTGACTTAAAAGGGCACCTTTCCATCCAGCAATTTTTTTTTGAAATTTGTCCACCAAAGAACTCCAAAAGGAATCAAGTGGTGCAATGCCCAGAGGGAGACCAAGATAAGTGGTTGGAAGATCAGCAATTTGGAATTCCAGAATTCTGATGATTCTATGTTGTCTCCTCTCAGGAGTTTTGATGAAAAACACTTCTCTTTTAACCCAATTGGTAAGTTGGCTAGAAGCAGATGCAAACTTACATAGGGTGTCCTAGAGAGTTGTGGCTTCTAAGATGCTTGAGTCCCCCATGATAATAGTATCATCCACAAACTTTGGGTGGGATCATGTATGATCAACTGACAAAGGTTGGAGTCCCTTGAACATTCCTCTCATCACCATACTTTCCATAGATCTACCAAAACATTTGGCCATAATTATGAAGAGGATAGGAGAAATGGGTCCCCTTGCCTTAGTCCTCTAGAGGATTGAAAGAAGGTGGAGGGAGATCCATTGATAAGAATAGAAAAGGAGGTAGTAGTAATAAGTTGTTTGAAGAGATCCACACATTTGGTAGAGAAGCCATAAGCCAAAAGAACCTTCATGAGGAAAGACCAATAAACCCAATCATAGGCCTTTGAGAGATCAAGCCTAAGGAGAAAACCCTGTTTCTTAGCCGTAACTAGTGAATGAATATTCTCATGAACAGTTATTATGGAATCAAGAATTTGTCTTCCTAGCATAACACCATTTTGCTAGTGCTTAGTCAAAGGAGGAAGAATAGTCAAGAGTCTAGAGGTAAGGACCTTAGAAATAATTTTATAAAAAGAATTGCATAAGATATTTGGCCTAAACTTATCCATGGAGTTAGCACCTTGAATTTTGGGGATTAATGCAATGAAGGTACCATTGATCTCTTTCAAAAGTCTTCTAGCCCTGAAAAATTCTTTGACTCCACTGGAAACATCTTTCCCAACAATATCCCAAAATTCTTGGAAGAAGAACATGGGGAAGCCATCACGTCCGAGTGCTTTGTTACCATCAAATGAAAAGACAACATTCCTGATCTCCTAGTTTGAAGGTATAGAAGAAAGGGAGGCATTCATCTACTCATCAATGAGGCAAGGAATATTATTTAGGAAAGAGCTTTGAGAATCAACATCCAGTCTATGATCCCTACAAAGGAGATCAACAAAGAATCTTTTGACCTCATTTCTTATCTCATCCTCCATAACTAGCTCCCTGTTGTCCACAACCAGTTTAGTGATCCTGTTTGCCGCTTTATGTTTAATAGTCAACATGTGAAATAATCTTGTGTTCTTATCACCTTCCTTCAGCCAAGTACATCTTCATCCCTGTTTCCAAAAAATTTCTTCTTTAGCAATGATTTCATGGTATGTTTTGAGGATTTTATTTTCTTCAGCAATTGACACAGCAGAGAAACCATCCTTCTGAATTTGAACCTGTATTTTATTGAGGTCTTCCTAAATTTTACCTTTGGCCACAAAAATATTCCCAAAGTTGGTTTTGTTCCATAACCTTATATTATCTTTGATACTTTTGAGTTTCTGCACAAATCTATACATAACAGTGCCCTCAACTTTGATGTTCCACCATTCCTGAATTTTAAGAATGAGGTCAGGATGAAGAGTCCACATTTTTTCAAATCGAAAAGGAAAGTGCCTTCTTCTATTTATAGGGTCAGCATAAAAAGTTATGGGGTAATGGTCAGACCCAACCTGGATGTAGGAAGATAGGGAACAATAATAATGTATGTACCAATCATCAAAAATAAGAGCCCTATCAAGGCGAACTTGAATAAGGTCATTTCTAGTCCTCTTGTGAGTCCAAGTGTAATTTCATCCCTATATATCCACATCATTGAGAGCCTGAGAGTTGATAAAGTCCATGAGGGCCAATATACTTTCCAACTGAGAAGGGCTTCCTCCAAATTTTTCCTCCTCTCTCAAGGGAGTGTTGAAGTCTCCCATGACTAGCTAGCTTAGATTGTTGAAGTTGTCCCTTATTTCCATTAGTTTTTTCCAAAAATTGCTTTTGGCTTTCAAGGTATTAGGAGCATAAATAGTATAGAGGATCCAAGATGTTCCATCTTTTAAATGCTCAAATTTTATGCAAGAGAAATTATTTTCTTGAATAAGAACATGACCTTTAACACTATTGAGATTCCAAATGGTTGCAATTCCTCCGGAGGCACCTTCCGAGCTACCACCACTAATGCTTCCAAATTTAAAAAACTCCAAAGATTCAACCTTTTCTCTACTCATCTTAGTTTCTTAAATGAGAAAAATATCAGGTTTGTTATCCCTTATCATATTCCTAATAATATCATGCTTGTGGGGATTATTTAGTCCCCTAATATTCCAAGAGATGATCTTCATAGTTACTTACCAATTTCTAGGTCCTTCAGAGTCTTCAAAGTTCCATCTACTATATTCTTGTTGGCCTCCTTGTCTCCGACTTTGTGGTTTGAAGTTCATCCTAGAGAAGAGGAAACATACCTGACATCAACTTGAGCAATTCTGCTAGACTTCCTTAATTGGGAAGCCGGGGGGGTGGATCCTTTCTTATTCCTGTATTTTGGTATTTTCCAGTCAGCTTCTTTCTCAAGAACAGCTTTAGGGTTACTAAGAATTCTAGAAACTTCTTCTTCATTACCCCAATTAGGAAATCTGGAGTCCTGTGAAGTACTATTGACTATTTTAGAAATTTGATCTGAATCTAAGAGATTCATTCCCAATATAGCACATTTTTGGGCTTCTTGCATTTCAGAGCTTATCAAAAGTGGGGAAGAGTCAGTCTTTTCTTCTTGAGAGCCAGTGATCTCCCCTTCTTCAGGTTGTTCCTCTCCATTGGGCATTTCCTTGCTGGCCAAAGTATCAACAATTACCATCTCAACTATTTCTTTTGAGGATTCAGGTTGTCCTTTAGATTCCTTTATTCAGATCTACCCTTCCAGGGGGTTGTTTACTTTCGTTAACTCCTTCCTCAGGACTTCCTGAGTGGGGAGATTAGAGACAGGGGTTGAGGATACCACTTCCTTATTTTCCCCCAAGGGTCCAAAGCAGTTATTATCAATAAAGTCAACTTCCTTGTTTTTTGATTTTTTGACTTACCATACCTTTTTTTCTGGAGCCTTTTTACTTTCAGCTGAGGGTTTGGCTTGCTTGAGCTCCCCTTTGGGCTTGAGAGGATAGGATTTAGCCCAGTGACCTGATTTCTTGCAATGAAAACAAGCAAAGGGGATAGATTTGTATTCTATCAGTTGCTTCCATGTTTCCAACTTTGACACAATGTCTATCTCTTCTGGCATATTTGCATCATGAGCTATCCCTACATAAAATCTAGCATGAGTAAGCCTCCTTTTTGAGGCTGTGATTGGGTCTATTGAGAGGAGCTTTCCAAAGGAGCTTGCTATTCCAAAGAAAATGCTTTCTGCCCAATACTCAAGAGGCAGACTTGGTAATTTTAGCCAAACTAGGACCTGCGCCAGAAAAGAATCATTCATGTTTAGATTCGGATGCCATTTCCAAAGGACCAATGCTGTCTTTCCGACCATCTAGGGACTACCATGGAGAATACTTGTTTTATCTTCTTCACTTGAGAAAGAAAAGGTAAGGAGGCCTTTGGGCAAGGCTGAGATTTTGACATTACCTTTCAAAGCCCATTTCCTTTTAAGATAAGCCCTTACCACTTTGATGTTTGGGCACGAACCCATGAACTTGCCTACCATGGATTTCGACATACTACTAATATTATGATCTAGAACCGAATCAGGGATAGAGCTAGTGAACTTACCAAAAATAGGGTCAGATATATTCTTGACAAGAGGTAAAGAGGATTTTCTAGTTGGTCTTGTTCCAAAAAGGGATGACCATTTTCTAGATTTGAGTCTAATCTCCAAGACCTCTTCACGTGGGCTAGACCACCCCCCCTGTGATTTCAAAGACCACTTTCTTCTCTGGTAGAGTACAACTAGCCTGCAGAATCTCATCCGCCTTTAGAATATCTCGAGGCTTGTCTTTCTCCCCCATAAGACTAGCTCCATCATTGTGGCCGCTCCCACCATTGGAACCAGAGTTCTCACCTTGCAAGGAATTTGAAATTTGAATGTTGCTCTTCTCCATTATTGAATTTAAAAGAGATGTCACTAGGGGGATGATGTTGTTGATTGGTGTCATGTTGAAAGTTGTTGTGCCGACTTGATTGAAGTGTATTATCATTTTTTTTTGGTCCACGTGTATTTGTAATCTGATTGAGTCGACTTCTTGTTACACATTTCATGTTTTGTAAATGTTTTTGGAGCTGACATGTTGGAGACCTAATCAAGTGATATTGATATATAAGACCAATCTATATGATCATTTTGGTGATTGATGTGAGTGTCTAAACATTGTATGAGCATTAGTGCGTAGTTTCATGTGTACTATCCTTGGATTTATTCTCTGTTATATGACAAAGCAGAGCAGAACAAAGAAGTGTGGTAGAACAGTGGAAGAAGACTCTTTATGCATTACCAAAATTGCATTTTGGAATTTGTAGATGATATCCATCAACCAGACAATCAGTTATCATTTATATGATGGTATGATGAAAGAATAAGTATCCATTAGATTATTGAGAGGTGGGCGGGGGGTGAATTAGTAATGAATCAGTAAACTAAAAAAAGAATACAAACTTCCCAAACACAAACTCAAACTCACAAAGTAAACTTATCACTAGAATATCATTGTCAAGATCAATACTTATAAGAATACTCAACATCAACCGGTTAACTATTATAACAACTTAAAAATAAACAATTTCAATCTTGTAAACATCCAAATTCTTAATCATATCTCAACACTTCATCTCTTAATGCTTCTAGTTATCATGCCTTATTAGAAGTTAATAAAATCAACAAACAAGATCATAACCACAAAAACATTCACCACATGACAAAAATGTTTATACGTGGAAAACCCAAATAGGTAAAAACCATGGTGAGATGAGACTCACAAGATAGCTATCTGAACTCTTTTGAATTTCACCCTATTAGGAGCCAAGCCTGTTAAAGCTTTTACAATAAGTCTTGTTAAGAACTAATTCTGTTAGGAATCATCTGGTTAAGGGATTTACAAAATGCCTTGATAAAAACAAAATACCCTGTTAGGAGTAACTTCGGTAGAGGATTTGAGAATCCAAGCTAATGCACCACCTTATTAGAGGATTTAAGAAGTAGCTAAGCTTGTTAGAGCTTACCCGGTCAGGGCATTTCACTGTTGTTGTAATCGTTAGAAGACAATAAATTTTTCTTGATCTGTCTGAATAGCACTACATTTTCTTGATCAGATGCTTTTAAGCTTCAATCTTCCTTTACTCAAACTAAAGATCCATTCACCGGTTAGGCAACCACACACTCAATTGATTTTAGCCAACTTTTGCGAATAAATTTTACAAAACAACTTCATCGACCTTAAATACAAATCAATTAGGTTGATAACACATCAAAAACCTAATTCTCTCATAGAGATTACAAACAAATCATTTCAAGTGTGACCATTGGATTTACATAGCAATCTATACACATTCTTCAAGAAAATTCCAACCGCTCCATGATCATCACTTCATCGGACTTGTAACACATCATGCACTTTGCATTAGATGCAATCCACTTTTCTCATTCCCTAGACAATCAAACAAATGGGCCTAAACAATCTGAACATATCTTCATACAATTACCACACGTGTCACCATCATTTTTGCTCAAATCATAAACCAACATAACCATTTCAACAAACTTAGTTGGTTAGGGTTTAACAAAAACAACTGGTAGGGTTTATCGGTTACATAACATAGAAAGGGTTTAACCTTATACACCGGTTACTAGTTCAACTCACATACTTACATAAAGATTTACAACATCTTACATAAAGCTCCTTCCTACCAGTTACAAGATAATATCAATAACAACAATATCAGCAATTTACCAGTTCAATTGACATCAATGACAAGATAACATATCATTAATGCAATCTTTATGCAAATGCCAACAATCTCCCCCTTTGGCATTGATGGAAATATAGATATCAATGCCTCTGATTGGTGCTATGATTTGTGAATAGGAATCTTGGTTTACATTACCAAGTATTCACTATGCTCTATTTGTCTTCAACATATCATTGGTTTCCCTTTGCCAATCACAAAATTCTTCTCATTGGTCACATAATTCTTCTCCCCCTTTGACAACAATGCCAAATTGAAAGTAAAACATGCAATATCAAAATTTTCACTATGCATCAACAACATACTACAACTTGATGCTCCCCCTGTGGAATACATCCACTTCTTCATCAATCCTTCTAAGATTTTGCAAGTGATTCAGGGACTAATGCAATCAACATAATGCTCAACTAACTTCATGAAGAGGGACAACCCCTAGTTGAATTCTAAGACAATCAAATGTAGTCCTAGGTAGAGGTTTGGTAAAAATGTCCACAAGCTACTCCTTGGTAGAAACATGCTCTAAGATAACATCTTTACTTTGAAATTTTTCCCTTAAAAAGTGATACTTCAATTCAATGTGCTTGGTTCGTGCATGCAAGACAGGATTCTTAGAAATATTTATGGCACTTGTGTTATGACATAAAATCTCTTTAGGTTTTGAGATCTTCATCTTAAAACCTTCCAAAATGTGCCTCATCTAAATAGCCTATGTACAATTCATATAAGCTACAACATACTCATCTTTAGCAGCAGATTGTGAGGTACAACTCCGATTCTTACTACTCCATGAAACAAGCCTTCCTCCTAGAAAGAATGCTCCACCGGTAGTGCTTTTCAATTCATCAACATTTCCTACCCAATTAGCATCTGTGTACACTTTCAAATCAAAGTTTCCTCCATATGGATACCATAATCCATAGTCAACAGTACCTTTTAGATATCTAAAAATCCTCTTAGTTTCTATCATGTGTTCTTCCTTTGGGTTCTTCTGGAATCTTGCAACTATACCAACCGCATGCGCAATATCCGGTCTGATGTGAACAACATAGTATAATTTGTCAATGATTGATCTATATTCCTTTTCATCAACAGACTTAGATTCATCTTCCTTGGACAATTTACAACCTATAACCATTGGTGTCCCAACTTGTTTACAATCACTCATGCCAAATGTCTTCAAAACATCTTTCACATACTTAGATTGTGTAATGAAAATACCATTCTTTATTTGCTATATCTGTAGGCCTATGAAAATTTTTATTTCCCCTACTATAGATATTTCAAACTCATTTTTTATTTCATTTGCAAAACTATTGCTCATGACATCCTTACCTCCAAAAATAATATCATCAACAAATACTTCACTAACTAGTATTTCATCTCCTTCAGACTTGAGATAAATATTACTATCATCACTGGTTCTTGCAAAGCCTATCTTCATCAAATGTGTATGAAGCCTTTCATACCATTCTTTGGGTGTCTTCTTTAATCCATACAAAGCTTTATGTAATCTGCATACCATGTCTTTCTCATCTGTCAAAGCATAACCATATGGCTGCTCTATGTATACCTCTTCTTCCAATATCCCATTCAAAAATGCAGACTTAACATCCATCTGGTATACCTTGAACTTCTTATGGGCTGAAAATGCAAGTAAAGTTCTGACACCTTCTAGTCTTTCTATTGGTACAAAAGTTCCTCCATAATCTTCCCCTTCTTCTTGCGATAACCCTTTCAGACTAATCTTTCCTTGTTGCAAACTACAACACCATCTTCATTTAACTTGTTTTTGAATACCCATTTAGTACCTATAACATTCTTGTTTACCGGTTGGGGTACTAGGGTCCAAGTGTTGTTCTTCTCAATTTGATCCAATTCCTCCTCCATATCTTTAACCCAATGATCATCACCATATGCCTCCTTAGCACTTCTAGGTTCAATGGTGGAGATCATGCAAGAGTTCTCTCTTATTCTCCTTATAGTTAGTACTCCAATATCCTTATCCCCAATAATCTTCTTAGGACTGTGATTTAGTCTCACATACCTAGGAATAACATGATCATTCTCTTCAGGTTCAACTTCTTAATTATCATCTTCTTCTAAATTTATATGTTCTAGTTGAACAAGTGCATCAGAATTTGCTTTACTAGTTTCTGATTTAACAATTTCAGGTTCTAAAAGCAAAATGCAAGGATCTTCATCCTTTTCTCTAAACTGGTTCCTTCTGAGACTTCAAGACATTCATCTACTCGAACATCAACACTCTCAACAATTCTCTGTGTCCTGTTGTTGAAGCATTTATAGGCCTTACTCTTGGTGGAATAGCCAAGAAATATGCCTTCATCACTCTTAGCTTCAAACTTGCTTATGTAATCATGTCTCTTAATAAAAAATTTGCTACCAAATATCTTAAAATAGCTAACATCAAGTGATCTTCCATACTAATATTCATAAGGGGTCTTGTCCTTACCTCTTTGCACCAGAACTCGGTTCATTATGTAGACAGTCATACTTATAGCTTCTCTCCAAAAAAAATTCACCACACCTCCTTGTATCAACATTTTCCTAGAAGCTTCAACCACTAACGGATTGTTCCTCTCTGCGATACCATTCTGTTGTGGTATCCTTGATGCAGAAAGTTGTCATTTGATACCATTCTCATCATAGTACTTAGTGTTGTAGGTCCCAGGGACAACTGAGATGGGGGGGCTGAATTAGTTGTCTAATAAATTCAAACCAAAATCTTATTAACCAACTTATTGCTTGATACCAGTAAGACAGTTAATTGTGCTGGTAAACAGTGTTAACAGGAAATGTTGTACCGGTAAGAATTAATGCATGAAACATAAGCACAAAGTCAACCACAACACATGACACAAATATTTGTACGTGGAAACCCTATAAGGGGAAAAACCACGGTGGGAAACCTTACCCACAAGTAGATGATACTATTGTAGATAGTAAGTGTACAAGAGGGGTCTGCACATGCAGAAAGGCCAACAGCCTAGAGCTCACTGCTCAAACACAAATGGGAGTCACACTGACTACAGATGGATGGTTAAATCCAATGAGAATGTACTGCACAAGATAACATCTTCTTATGCTAGATTCAGTACTGGTGTAATGCTGATATGTTTCTACAAAAACCTAGCTTCACCTTCAAATGATGTCTTCGTGTATACCTTTGCTTAATCTCGCATATACCTTCTTACAATTCTTTTTCGCATTCCACACTTGATCTTACAAATAAGATCTTACATTTATACCATACCCTAAAACCAATTTTAGTAGGTCGGCTCTACAAGATATTACAATAAAAGATTTTACAAATAATACAATATCCGATGCAATAACCAATTGAACATGTCGGCTTAATGCATTTACAACAATAATAAATCATCTCCATAGCATGCCATGCTGATTTGGAAATGATAAACCTGCCGATGAAACCCTAGATAACCTGGACCTATTTGCTAGTAAAAGCAAATATGCAAATAAGAATGTACCAATGATATTACTTCAAGGAAAAGTGTCCACATGATGTCTTCGACATTACCAAGTGTCTTCCATGTCATTGCAGGTACCAGTGAGCATTATATCCTGCCGGTTAACTATATACCGGTGATTGTTGAATAGTTTACGGATTGTCGGTGAATGTTGCTGGGTCTCCAAAGTAGGTGTGTTAGCAGGTGTTGATATCAATGACAAAACCATACCAAAATACCAACAATCTCCCCCTTTGGCATTGATGGCAACACAAGAGGGAAATACCATCAAAGTGCCAAAATAGAAATGCCAAGTACAAAAACCAATTCTCCCCCTAGGAGTAATATGTGTTTATCCAAAGATTTATTTTCAATATCAATCTCTCATACCAATCTCTCTTCAAAAAGATAATGCATTTTTCCATATATCTCTCCCCAATGTTTTTCCATATATCTCTCCCCCTTTGACATCAAATGCCAAAGTCACAAAAAGGTCAAGTTCATAAAAAATACCAATCAATTCAATATACCAACTACTCCCCTTGAGAAGTAGCTTTCTCATCAAATACCGGAATAAAAGATTTGTCCATTTAATTATGTCGGTTGATGACAATCATCAACTGTCTAAGTCTCTATCAGTGGAGGTAAGACTCCGAGCTGATCTCTAAGATACTCAAAAGTTTCCTTAGGCAAAGGTTTTGTAAAAATATCTGCAAGCTGTTCTTTAGTATTCACATAAACCAGTTTTATTTCTTTTTCTTCAACTTTTTCCCTTAGAAAATTCAGTTTGATAGAAACATGTTTTGTTTTAGAATGTAATATTGGATTCTTAGATATATCAATTGCTGCAGTGTTATCACAATATATAGTAATAGGTTCCTTGCATTTTACCTTTATGTCTTTCAACATTTCCTTAAGCCAAAGTACCTGTGTACAGTTTGTTGCTGCTGCAACATATTATGATTCTGCTATTGATAAAGATGTACAACTCTGTTTCTTACTTAACCAAGAAACTAATCTCTTTCCAAGAAATAATGCTTCTCCAGTGGTGCTCTTTCTATCATCCACATCTCCTACCCAATTTGCATCTGTGTATGCATATAGATCAAAATTTTCATCTTTAGGATACCATAATCCAAGATTTGTTGTGCCTTGTAAGTACCAGAAAATCCTTTTTACTGCTGATTCATGATTTTCCTTGGGATTACTCTAAAATCTAGAAACTATACATACTGCATTCATAATATCAGGTCTGGTTTGTGTCAAATACAGTAAACCTCCTATCATAGATTTGTATCTAGTTGGATTAAAAGGTGTAGATTCATCCCTTTGAGATAATTTGTCATTTTTAGTCATAGGTGTGGTTACCAGTTTAGAGTTCTCCATCCCAAATTTCTTGAGTAGTTCTTTCAAGTACTTAGATTGACTCAAAAATATGCCTTTATCAGTCTATAAAATCTGCAATCCTAAAAAGAATTTTATTTCTCCAATCATAGACATTTCAAATTCATGCTGCATTTTAAGAGAAAATTCTTTGCATAATCCATCTTCTCCTCCAAAGATTATATCATCAACAAATACTTCCATAATCAAAATGTCATCATTAGTTACTTTGTAATATAAATTGCTATCTGCATTTCCTTTAGTAAAACCAATTTTTAAGAGATACTTATCCAATCTTGCATACCAGGCTCTTGGAGCTTGTTTTAGTCCATACAGAGCTTTTTTTAATCTGCAAACCATATCATTGTTATCTGTTAAAGAAAATCCATCAGGTTGTTCAATATAAACTTCTTCTTCAAGATCTCCATTCAAAAATGCACATTTAATATCCATTTGATAAACTTTGTAATCCTTGTGAGCTGCAAAGGCTAAGAATAATCTAACTGCTTCAATTCTCGCTACCAGTGCAAAGGTTTCATTGTAATCAACTCCTTCCTTCTAAGAATATCCCTTACACACTAGTCTTGCTTTATTCCTGACAACCTTACCATCTTCATTGAGTTTGTTTCTAAATACCCATTTGGTTCCAATTACATTTTTATTTTCAGGCTGGGGAACTAATGTCTGTGAGGCCCTACCCCGATCCATCCTATCTCTTCAGCTATTTTCATTTTGGAACTATTTTAGATGCTAGTTTTGACACACTATGGATAGAGAATTTTACATGGTCCCATGATTTTTGTAACATTGATATATATGGATTCTTCATTTCTATGCCTTGTGGATTATAGAATATTATATGATTCTAGATTAGGGTAATATTGTGATGATACAGGTTATTATCTGAATTTCAGAATTTGTTATAATGTTAGAAAAATGTTTGCATATCTTGTAGATGGATCAAATTTTGAGGATTATAATAAATTGCTTTGATTTGTGATAAATCCTATTTTATAATGATGAGCCTTTGCAGAATGAATGTATTGTATTCTGATTATGTGTTATATATTATATGAGGTTATTTGGGAAGTACTAATGCTTTAATTGAGATGTGCAGGAAATTATCCATGTGACCATGGAAATATTATGGAGAATCAAGCCTAGGCCAAAGTGCGTTAGTAAAACCAGGGGTTGTCTATTTGGAGAGACAACACCCCGTATGTACTGTATTTTATTCGTAAATGTAAAATGTTGCATGAGTGTAAATTGTATTTATTGGATTGTTTAATTGTTTAAGGGACAATTGCCATGTGTGTATTGTGATGTGGAATTATTTTGTAGTGTCACTTGACACCTATGTAGTATGTTGTGTTGGCAATTTGTCATGTCACCTTTTTGAGAGTTTTATTTTTTGTTTATTGTTATATCTCCTAATTATCCTTGAAGGAACCAAGAAATCTAGGTTAGAGAGCCACAAGGAAGGTCAACTCAGAGTTGACCCGTAGGTTAACTTCAGGTGGACTTTCTGAAGGTCAAATCAACTCCTAGAGTCAATTTTAGAGCTTTTCTATTAGGCCTCATGGGGTACCTATGGGTGAAGGCCAAAATTGGCCATGTGTCTTTCCCTTAAGACTTGTTTAACCACCCAAAAAAGTGGTTTTCCCAAGATGGACGAATTCCATCTATAGGAGTGCCATCCTTGGTAGGATAACCTTCTTGGAGATAGTAATCCCTCTTCCCCATTTCCATTTCCCTTCTCTAGGTACCTAGGTTAGGGAGGATGTAAGACCTAGGGAAGACCAATCCAATGGGGGATCCCTCACTCTATCCAAGAGGTTGGAAGGAGTGAGAGAGGCCTTCTTAGGCTAATAATGGAAGCTTAGTGAGCTAATCACCCACTCTCCATCCTTGGAGATTTTTGGAAAAACTTTGGAGGAAAAAAACTAGTTTTAGGAATAGAGGAATTTGGGGGCCAAGGGATTTGCAGAAAGTTTGTGTGGATTTGGGCAGCTCATCTCCAACTAAGTTTAACATACCTATTGGCAGATTAAGGTTGGTTGTATTCTCTTTTGTTTATGTTGTTTAAGTTGTTCCTCCTTTTGAAAGAAATGCATGTGAAAAGAGTTGTGTATATGTAGATTGTTGTAGAAAAAAAAAAAAAAAGAGAAATGTAAGTTTCATTTTTATGTTTTTTTTTGTTTATGTGTTCTTTCTTTGGGAGTGTCCAAGATCTCCTACTCTTGGGGGAGTAGAATGATCTTGGGGTGGAAGAAGCATGATAGCCTTGGGTGAGAGGCTCTCCTTAAGGAGAGTGATCTCAAGGGTGTCCTTTGTGACCCTTGCTGCATAGCCTTGTGTATGCATTTGGGGGTCATAAGGGAAGAGAATATGGCTTTGAGCCTTTGGGGGGCATAAGGTGTGTGGGATGAATCTATTGTGTATTTTGTGTTGCCATGAGGTGGCTTGAGTTTTATTTTGGCTGCAGTCTCCCCAATGGTACTTGGTCCACTTCCACCCGTAGATTGATCATCACAAAATGTGGTGAAAGTGTAGCTTGGGATGGGAAGGTGTATGTTTGAGTATTTGCCCTATTGTTGTGTTGTATTGCTTGGTTGTAACCCCACCTAGGTCTTGATTCTCCTAGCTCGGGGGTGGCTTCTAGTAAGCCTAGGCTAGGAGGTGAGCATCCCATGGTCACAGTCCTAAATCTTACATGCAGGTGGCTTGGAAAAAGATTAAGAGTTGCAGTTTGTTTGGTTGCAGATGTTTCAGACTCAGATTTTTATTTAAATGCAGAAAAGCAAAGAAAGGAAATGTAACCTTATGATTTGTAGCAAAAAAAAAATAAAAATGTATATGTAAATATAGGGCTTAAATTGATTCTTTTTCTCTTTAAATAAATGTATTCTTTTAGTCACTGTGTAAAGATTAAGAAAGAGAAGATTGTTTAAATTATTCACCCATTTTTATATATGGGCTATTGTAACTTATCATTCTGGAAAACAATGTAATTTTATTTATATTTTGATGTCTATTGTGTTGCTGTAGACTACATCTAAATCTGGACTGTTCACTTGTTTATTTACTGCAATATTAAAGAAAAGAAAAAAGAAAAAAAATGCATTAGGTTTCATTATTTACTTGCATAGTTTAGATTACTGTTATTTTATGACTGTTAAAAAAAAAAAGAGAACTAGTATTTTTACATTGTTGTAGAAAGTAGGATGTATGACTGCTAAATAAGAAGATAAATAAGACCTATTCTTAATGTTGTTAGAAGACTAGAATAGAATGTTTAAGGGTTAAAATCTCCAACCAATATAAGGGATTTCAGCCCTATTATTTTAACATTTAAATTATATATATTGCAAAATAAACTTCTTAATCCTATATATATATATATATATATATCTATCTATATATATATATTTCTGCATCCGAAAACATACTCTATGGATGCCTATAGAAAAAAAAATATAGACATATATGTTATGTCTGATCATAGCAATGTTATATGTATATATAAATATATATATTCAAATATATATATATATACTACATATTCATATAAGATATTGTGCACCGTATATATATATATATATATATTTGATAAAAAAAAAAAAAAAACATAATATAATATTTTACAACCACGAAATATATTAAAATGTCTTTTAAAAAAAAAAAAAAAAATGGGGAAAACGCGGGCCACTGTGTGTAACACAGTGGACGGCCACGGCTGAGCCACTGTGCTACACACAGTGGGCGGTGCTGAAGGGCACCACACTGTGTGTAACACAGTGGAGCGGTCGCGGCCGCCACTGTGCTATGCACAGTGAGCGGCGCCCGCCACTGTGTGTATACACAGTGGGCGGCAGCTATGCCGTCTGCCACTGTGTGTACACACAGTGGGCGGCGCTGCTGCCACTGTGTGTATGCACAGCGGCGCCTAGAAACCCTCCCCACTTCCTCCGCCTCTTCCCACTTTGAAACCCTCTTCGCTGTCCCGCCTCTGTACCTGCAATCACACCACTAAAACAAATAAAAAAAAGGGTATTATAAACCCTAACCCATTTCGGGTTAGGGTATAAAATGATAAAAAAATAAAACAAAGTGTAATATAAAGAAATGCAACCCTAACCCAATTTCGGGTTAGGGTTAGCATTTTAAGAATTTTATATATATATATGGGAGATTTAAATTGGAATTTTAAACTTTGATTTTAATATATATATATATGTCCATTTATTCTTTAGGGGATTAAAATTTTAATAAAGTAAAATTAAAGGGATTTAAAAATGAAGGGGTTATTATAGTTGGATACACCATACATTAAATCGATTAATTTATTTAATTAATCAATAGATTTTCCCCAATATATTTGGACGTTAGGAAAATTCTAGAGGAGGAAATTGTAAATTTATGAACCTTAAGCCCTTGAGACCGATTTTTTTGGTCGGATCGAAATTAAATTGTCAAATTAAGGGGTTTAGGGAAAATTAGAATTGGCCTTAGCTTATCGTCGGTTTTAGTGGGCAAATGTCATTATAGAAATTCAAACCCTCATCGGTTGGATTTAAATAATAAATTTTGCGTATGCATCAATTAATTATTAGCATTATCCTTATATGGATTGGGAATGATTTAATACATTAAGATAACCAATTATCCCTTGATTTAATTAGCGACAACTTGTCTTAGGTAATTGAGCTAGCTAACTAATCCGCGATGCTAATTAATCTCCACCAAGCAAGTCGCTCGCTCGAGTTGGTTAATTTACCCAACCTTAGAAGTAAGTTTATTTTCATCCTAGATAAGGCAAAACTTTAATAAAGTTATTATATTATAGAATATGTTGCGAGTTCATGACGTCAAAAAAAATTTTGTTGTTCCGTTTTTGTGCCCTAAAGTTTGGGCATGACAATGTCCAAGTATTATTTTTCTCAATTTGTCCTAATTCTTCTTCCATAGCTTTAATCCAAAATTTATCTTCACATGCCTCATTGATAGATAATGGTTCAATTTTAGAAATAAGACATATCTCTTCATTTTCCAATCTTCCTCTTGTCATGACTCCTTTAAATTTGCTTCCAATTATCTGATCTTCATAATGATTCAGTCTTACATACCAGGGTGTCTTGGTCTGTTGTTGTTCTTCAATTACTGTGGTATCCTCTGATGATACCAGAGTAACTAGGTCATCATTCTGTACTGGTAGATTTACTATTGGTTCATTTGTCATAATTTTTGTTACCGGTTCAGAGTCTATATACCTTGAAGTTCCTCTGAATTGTTCATCAATCTGTACATTTGTACTCTCAACAATTTTCTGTAATCTTTTATTAAAACATCTATAAGCTTTACTCTTAGATGAATAACCAAGAAATATTCCTTCATCACTTCTAGGATCAAACTTGCCAATATACTCATCTCTTCTAATATAACATTTACTTCCAAAAATTCTGAAATACCTAAGAGTAGGAGTATTACCAAACCATAGTTCATGAGGGGTCTTACCAGTTTCACCTTTGATGTGAACTTTGTTGAATGTATAGACAGCAGTGCTTACTGCCTCTCTCCAGTCCACATGTGGTAGATTTGCTTCTAATAACATACTTCTTGCTGCATCCAAAATAGTTTGGTTTTTCCTTTCAACAACTCCATTCTATTGTGGTGTCCGAGGTGCTTATAACTGTATTTTGATTCCATTCACTTCATAGAATGTATTAAAATCTCTAGATGTGAATTCTCCTCCTTGATTTGATCTTAAACATTTAATTTTCTTACCGGTTTCATTTTCAACCATTGCTTTGAATAGTTTGAACTTCCCAAGTGCTTCTGATTTTTCCCTGAGAAAAGTAACCCAACACATTCTAGAATAATCATCAATAATTAGTATGAAATATCTATCACCTTGTAAGCTTTTAGTTCTAGCTGGACCAAATAAATTAGTGTGAATTAAATCAAGAACATTATTGGATTTTTCTGGAATACTTTTGAAACTAGCTCTAACTTGTTTTCCAAATTGACATTCCTTGCAAATTGTATTCTGAGGTTTCACAATTTTAGGTAGAACTCTAACTGCCTTAGAAGTACTGATTTTTACCATGCAATCAAAATTTACATGACATAGTCTTTTATGCCATAGCCAACTTCCATCTATATGAGCAATTAAGCATGCCTTTTCACTGTTATTCAAATGAAAGATATTACCTCTAGTATGATTACCGGTTGCAATTTCCAAACCAGTTCTATTCATGATTTTGCATTTTCCATTTTTAAATTGTAATTGAAAACCTTTCTCAACTAATTGACCAACACTTAAAAGATTATGTTTTAATCCTTCAACATAGTAAACATTGTCAGTGTTATGTTTACCATCAAGAGATATTGAACCCTTACCTTTGATTGAATAGGCTTTGTCATCTCCGAATCTTACTAAACCTCCATTGTATTCTTGAAAGTTCAAGAATTTGCCTTTGTCTCCAGTCATGTGATGTGAGCATCCTGAGTCACTAATCCATTCATCCTTTTATTCAACTTTAGGTGCTAGGGCTTGTTCTACCAGTGGAGCAATAGGTACCAGTTGATCTTCTGTTATAGCAACAAAGACCCATCTGTTGTCTGCTCAATCCTCATTAGAATCATCAGTCACGCCTTCATCAACAATGTAACAGGATTTCTCTTTGTTTTTCTTAAATCTGTATCTCTGATATTTAGGATTAGGTTTGTATGTCCTTCTAGCTTCTTCTCTTAGTCTAGCATGTCTATCAGGGCATCTTGAAGCCATATGACCAATTTTATTGCAATTGAAACATTTAAAGGGTGCTTTACCTTCATACTTACTTCCAATTAGACCTTTTGGCATTTTTCTTGCAAATAGTGCTTCAAGTTCTTCAACCTCTTCATTCTCCTTCTTGGTTTCTTCAAGTTCTCTTGCATAAAAGGCTCTCTAGTCTGATTTGTCAAAAGATGGAGCAGATGATGTTGATGCTTTGAAGGCCAAATTAGTTTTTATAGCAATAGGACCAAATTCCTCTATTTCAAAAGCTGAAAGTTTTCCAATCAATGTATCCCTAGTTACTGATGTATTAGGCATTGTTCTCAATGCATTAATAGCAGTAACCTTCATTTTATATGTTGGTGGCAAACCTCTTAAGATTTTTGAAACAATCTCATCTTCACTCAAGGTTCCTCCACAACATTTGATACCTAAAACAATTTCATTTACTCTTTCCATAAAAGAAGAAATTCTTTCATCTTCTTCCATTTTCAGATGTTCATACCTGACTCGGAAGCTTTCAAGTTTTGCAATATTGACTGTGGAATCCCCTTCATTCAGCATTTCCAAATGATCCCAAATAGCTTTTGCAGTAGATCTATCTGATAATCCCATGATTTGTTGATCTGATAATGTGCTCAAAAGTGCTTCTCTTGCTTTGCAATCATTTTCTTCATCTTTACCTGGAGTAATAGGAGCAGGCTGACTAGCTACAGCAGCACTATAACCATTCTTAGTAACTTCCCAGATGTCTTTACCAATGCAATTCAGATGTGTCTCCATTCTGATTTTCCATATTCCATAGTTGGTTCCATCAAGTTTAGGACTATCCTTTCTGAAATAATTAGTAGACATTGGATCTCCTCAAGTTGTTAAACTTCTGCGAAAAGAGGACTAGGCTCTAATACCAATTGTAAGTCCTGGGGACAACTAAGACGGGGGGGTGAATCAGTTTTCTAATAAATTCAAACCAAAATCTTATTAACCAACTTATTGCTTAATACTGGTAAGACAGTTAATTATGTCGGTAAACAGTGCTAACAGGAAATGTTGTACCGGTAAGAATTAATGCATGAAACATAAGCACAAAGTTAACCACAACACATGACATAAATATTTGTACGTGGAAACCCTGTAAGGGGAAAAACCATGGTGGGAAACCTTACCCACAATCAGATGATACTACTGCAGATAGTAAGTGTACAAGAGGGGTCTGCACATGCAGAAAGGCCAATAGCCTAGAGCTCACTGCTCAATCACAAATGGGAGTCACACTGACTACAGTTGGATGGTTAAATCCAATAAGAATGTACTGCTCAAACACAAATGGGAGTCACACTGACTACAGATGGATGGTTAAATCCAATGAGAATGTACTGCACAAGATAGCATCTTCTTATGTTGGATTCAGTGCCGTTGTAATGCTGATATGTTTCTACAAAAACCTAGCTTCACCTTCAAATGATGTCTTCATGTATACCTCTGCTTAATCTCACATATACCTTCTTACAATTCTTTTTCGCATTCCACACTTGATCTTACAAATAAGATCTTACATTTATACCATACCCTAAAACCAATTTTAGTAGGTCAGCTCTACAAGATATTACAATAAAACATTTTACAAATAATACAATATCCGATGCAATAACTGATTGAACATGTTGGCTTATGCATTTACAACAATAATAAATCATCTCCATAGTGTGCCATGCTGATCTGGAAAAGATAAACCTGCCGGTGAAACCCTAGATAACCTGGACCTATTTGCCGATAAAAGCAAATATGCAAATAAGAATGTACCAATGATATTACTTCAAGGAAAAGTGTCCACATTATGTCTTCAACATTACCAAGTGTCTTCCATGTCATTGCAAGTACAGGTGAGCATTATATCCTGCCAGTTAACTATATACCGGTGATTGTTGAATAGTTTACTGATTGCCGGTGAATGTTGTTGGGTCTCCAAAGTAGGTGTGTTAGTAGGTGTTGACATCAATGACAAAACCATACCAAAATACCAACAAACTCCTCAGTAGTAAATTCACCACCTTGATCTGTTCTCAAACATATTATCTTTTTGCCACTTTGTTTCTCATCTAAGGCCCTGAATGCCTTGAACTTACCAAAAGCTCCATTCTTTTCTTTCAAGAATGTGACCGACATCATCCTTGAACAATCATCATTGAAGATCATGAAATATCTGTCACCTTGAATGCTTCTTGTTCTTATTGGTCCACATAGATCTATATGAACCAAATCTAACAAGTGCTCTGCTAAGAAGGACTTTCTCTTGAAAGTTGAAGAATAATGGGATCTGAGAACACTGAGAGAGGGGGCTGAATTAGTGTTCTGTCAGAATTAAGAATCTTTAACTTTCTAAACCATGCATGTATGTACCGGTAAACAAATAAGCATATAACAAGAAGCAAATAAACCATCCACATAAATGAGCACCATAACACACAAAATTTATACATGGAAAACCTCAATGAGGAAAAACCACGGTTGGATTTGTGACCCACAATATCAGTTCATTGGCCATATGAAAAGATATTACATAAACAAGGGCCTACACTTGCAGGAAGGCACACTGCCTAGAGCATACTCCTCATCACTAAAGAGCCTCACTGACTACAAGATTTCTGCCAAAGTAAATTACTAAAAATGAACTCAAGAATGCATCTACTATGCCAAATAGAGTTTCAGTTCTATTTCTGCTCTATACCGGTTCACAATATTGAACTATTACCAATATTACTTCTCCTCCATGAGTGATTTCCTAGCTATCTGTAGATCATTGCATGATACAATTGTAGACATCTAAAAATGGTCAACGCTTGTGGAGTCATACTTTAACATTTGTGCATTGCCTTATTTTAGGGTTATTGCATCACATTAACATTTCTTCTATGTTGTGCACTTGGTCTTTATCATTTGCAAGCATCGAGTCCTTCTTCTACATTCCTCATTTTTATCGCTTTTGAATTAGGTCTTGTCGATAACAAATCTTCAGTCATGATTTTGGTCGATCCTTGTCCTTGTCAAATCATGTCATTGTTGCGATCGATTCATCATCAATCCTTGTCCTTGTCAATCACATCATTTTGCAATCGATTTGTCATCGATCCTTGTCCTTGTCAATCTCGTCATTTCGCGATCGATTCATCATCGGTCCTTGTCCTCTTGTCAATCCTGTCATCTTGTGATCGATTCATCATTGATCCTTGTCCTTTTATCAATCTTCTCATCTTGTGATCGATTCATCATCGATCCTCATTCTTGTCAATTTTGTCATTTTGCGATCAATTCATCATCGATCGTTGTCCTAGTCAATCTTGTCATTTTGTGATCGATTCGTCATTGATCATTGTCCTTTTCAATTGTGTCAATTTGGATCAATTAGTCAATGTTCCTTGTCAATTGGTGCCTATCAATTTGATCTCTTTGTCAATCTTGGTCAATTTGTCAACCAATCTCAATCGTTTATCAGCACTGGTCCTTTTTCAATCAAAATCATGATTGAATCGACATTAATTTCTTGTTGTCTTGACCTAATTCCTTGTCCTCTTATTTCTAGGGTTTTATGATTTGTTCATTTAATCCTTTTCTTCTTCTTTGTGGGTTAAATAAATCTATTTATTTAGTCCTAGGTCTTTTCATGAATTAATTAATTGATGAAAACCTATTAATTAATTCACCTAATTTCTATTTCATATTTTTCCTCAATTTTCCAATCTACTAATTTCTCCTAATTCCTAATTTCTTTTTCTCCTATTTTCTTCAATTTTTCTAATATTTCCTCTATATTCATCCCCTAATTTTCTCCTATGTTTATGCTTCCATTTGTTGCAATCATGGAGGCTATTTTCTCTCTTCCCTAATTTCATGGGAATGACATTTTAATCTTGTCAATTTTGTCATAATTTGTCAATCAATCAATTTTTCATAGCAATCTTGTCAATTTTGTCCTAATTTGTCAATCAATCAATCTTGCATGTCAATGTTGTCATAATTTGTCATATTTTTCATCCTTGATTTGAAATTTCCTTTCAAATCTCTTCATGCTAATCTTGTTATCTCTCCAATTTTTCTATAAATTGGATGATTTTCTTCAATCAAAAGAGGAATCAATCAACCATGCTTTTAGTATCCCCACTCTATCAAAATCAATCTTGCTTCATGCTTTTGCACTTGTAGGTGAGATCCACACAAATCCGCTATTTGGAGGAGAAAGGACAATGGAGGTCAATTGGAAGAGACATTGGTGATGGATTTTTATGTATTTTGAATGTCTTGTTTTCAATGCTTCTATTGAGTGTAATTAGGATTTATTTCACTGCAATTTGGCTTTGTGGTTAGCTAATTGATATGGCTTTGATGTTTTTCCATTTTCCTATCTACATTTCTGGTGAACCCGACGTGAGCTAACCCCTTAACCATGTTTTGAGTGCTTTTGAGCTGTTTGCAGGTGAAAAACTCAAGAAACGGGGCAACTCGGAGCTCTCTGGGCACTTCTATGCCTATGTTGATGGGTTTTGCGCCTGTGTTAAGGCATTTTGTGCCTGTGTTGAAGCATTCTACGCCTGTGTAAAAAATAAATAAATAAATAAATTTTACTTGCAAATTACTTTGTTTTTCATTCTATTTTTTTTTACATTTTGGTCTTTCCTTGGTACTGATTCTCTGTGCAGCATCTTGGTGTTACGTGTGAGGAAGACTGAAAATACAACTACTAACAAATCTTATGCAGGATGCGGTCAAAGGCTTTCACTAAAACATCATGCTTGCATTTTTTAAAGTAGTTGCACATTTAATTTCTTAAAGGTTAATGAACACCATGCATGCTTTGTTTGTTTTTAGGTTGATTGCATGTTTTAAACCTTAGAATTGGGCTTGCCTCTTGATTTGCTTGGAACTTCACATAGGCATTGGTGAGAGGGAATGACCCAAAGTGGTGAGAGGCTAAAGCCAAGCTCTTCCGAACCACTCTAAATAACTATGGATGCAACGAAAGTTGTAGACAATGGGTGCTGGAATGGTATTGCAACGATTTATTTGCCAGATCAATACCCACCCGAATAGATGCCCTTACTAGAATCTCTTATTTTTAGAGGCCAAAATCCTTTTATCTATTGGCTCAGGCATTGTGATATGCGCATGCCGAAGACACCTCTCATGTACTCCTTAGTTAGAGATAGCAAGTTCTTGGGAAGTGATTCCCCTTGAACTCGAAGCTTGGTATGCCCGAGAAGTGAATGCACTGTAAGGGGGAGCCAGTGCTACCAAGCGTCTAGCTATCTGACTAAGTGTTGTATTTTATGGTTAGAGGATTCAATAGATATTGCCCTTGCCAGCCATAGGGTTTGTTGTAAATGTGCTTGATTGTCTTGAGTCAAAGTCAAACAAACATTATGTCTTCCATGATTGTCAAAAGTTAAAATCAAACTTTCAAAAGTGCTCATAATCAACTTGGGTTTTCAAAATCAACAACCTTCAATTCAAAACAAAATCCAAACAAAAGTCTAAATTTGTCCAAGTATTCATCCAACATTTGAACATGGCTTGTCAAAATATTGAATGTCTTTGTTTCAAAATTCATGTCACTTTAGGCTAGGTTTTGCATAGTCCAACTTAGGTCCTAAGGCATATTGTCATCTCCCTTTATTTTAGTCCTTTTCATTGCAAGTGTCCTCATTTTGCACTTAGGTTCAAAATCATTTCCCTAAGTTTGCATTTCATTGTCATATCCAAGCTAGATTTCCATTTAGGTGACATTCGTGCATTATCCTTGTCATGCTAAAATTAGGTCTTGCCTAGGTTGCATTTTGCATATTCCAAGTCATTGGTCTTCGCATATCCTTACCATTGTATTGTCATCTTGTCTTGGCTTCATCTTGTCATATCATATCCTTAGATCATTTTCATTTCATATCCTAAGTCATTGTCATAATCATTGCCTTCTTGCATTTAGTCTCAAAATTTGGTTTGTCAAACTTTAAAAAATCAAAACTTTGGATGATACCCTAAGTTGTTGTTAGGGAGTCTTGACCTTGTCTAAAATTTGTCCTTTCATTAATATCATTTTTTTCAAACCTAGCTTAGTATCCAAGCATATAGGTGAGACATTGTCAATTTGTCCTATTGTCATTTTGTCCTTTGTCCTTTTAAGGTCTTGACTTCATTTCAATTTCCCAAGGTTGAGTCTTTAGGTTTGCATTCCAAAAAGTTTGTCTCCAAAAATTCAAAAACAACAAAAACATTAAGTTGCATTGTCATCCTTTTAGGTTGCATTTGTCAATCCCATTAGTTGCATTGCATAGTGACATGTTTGTTGAAATGAGGTCTCAACATTCTTATGAAGCCATGTCATCACAATTGAGAAATCAATCATGTCAATCCAATCTCTACATGTCTCGAAACTTGGATCAAACTTATCATGATGATGTAAATGTCCAAATACAAAAACTAGAGGAGAAACTAGCTCAAGAAAAGGAGATTTTGGAACAAAGAGTGAAATACATTGAGAAGAATAGATCACAAATGTCCAAAATGTTTCAAAAATTTCCAGGTCAAAATCCAAATATTGAGCCAATTGATGTAAGATCTCTTATTGAATGATCAGACATACCAGCTCTCCTCTCACAAATAGAGATGATGAAACAATTTCAAGAAAAGAGACAACAACATTATGTGCCTTCACAACAAGAACAAGAAGGTGTTTACTATCAATTAGATTTTCAACCATCACAACCAATTGTTCAACAATTCCAACATATACAACCAACACAACCAATGGTCCAATTTCAACAATATGTCCAACCAACTATACAATGTCAACAAATGGTTCAACCAATGGTGGAATATCAACAAGTTCAATCAACATATCAATGTCAACAACTACAACCAAACATTCAAAAACAATGGTTGCAGCACACACCAACCCAAGTTTCAATCATGTCAGAACAATTGAACCAAGTCCAATATCAAAACATGACATCAAACCAAAAACAAGTTCAAATTATAGATACAACTATGTCAAAACCTCGAAAGAAAGGTGACCTTATTGCAAGGATCTTAAGGAAATTACCAAGTGAGTTCTTTGAGGAAGATCAAAATAATACACTTATGTCTAGCAATGCCTCATCCCCCTGCAAACAAATTGACTCTCCAGTGGCATCTATCCCTACACCTTTAGAAGTTTCACAAGAACCTTCCACACTATCCTCATCAAACAATACACCCAAGGATGAAATTATCCAAGGGCTATCCACAATTGATTGCCAAGATATCCAATTCATGATGCACATCCTTGTCATGTTTCAAAAATACAAGACCCAATGCCACCATGCACTTTATTGCCATTACCTATTTTAGAGGACCTCATTCGAAGTCCCTCTTCCTCATGTTCAAGCATTGATTCCTTGCCAAAATCCATCACAAATGTTCAAAGTGCATTTCCTTCATGCCAAAACATTGATTCCTTGTCAGAATCCCCCATGCATATCCAAAGTCCAACATCATGTCAAGAGGATAATTTAGAGCATGAAGAAATGAGTCCTAAAGAAAATCAAGATCGAGATCCTAAAACCTTATCATCCCATTCAATTGTTGACCAAGATCCCATTTCCCTAGACACTCGCAATGATTCACTTATTCCTGTCAATTCTATCCAAGAACACAATGTCTTTTCAAATCCCATTGACATTCCACTTCCAAAGAAAGATCAAGATATCCTTTCCATCCTTTATGATGATCCCATTGAAATTCAAGAGCAAAGCACCTTTAAAGAGGATTCGAATGATCTTCCTCCTTGTCAAGATCAAATTATTCCTTTAAATCCTCCACAAGATCCACTTGTTCCTCCATCTCCTTGTCTTAATCCTCCATATACACTCCAAGATCGTATTTCTTTTGATGATCCCATTATTTCTCCCATTCCATCTCTTGAAGAGCCTGTCATTGAACCATGTCCACTACACAATTCTAGTCCCCCTCATGATCCTAATCCCCCTCATGATTCTAACGTGTCAGTGCAAGATGTTCATGAACCCTCGACATGCACAATGGGTTCTTCCCCTTTGGTCCAATCTGATCCACTTCATGAGCTCATTATTTCTCTCATATCATATACACCTCATATGGACTCATGTCTTCTTCCCAAAGAAAAGAGTATCCTACAAGTCAAGATATTCATAAAGGCAAAGGAGTAGATCTCCATAAGTAAGAATCCCTTCATGTTAAAGAAGATCTTAAGGGTCATGTCTACACAACTCACTCTCAAGACGTTGGTATCCCTCCATCAAAATCAAAACATACACCTTCCCCATCATACTTTCCATCCATCTTGGGTCCTTATATCCCTTCATCCTCTATGCAAGGTCAAAAAAGGCACACATCCTTGAGTAAATTTCATCAATCCAAAAGAAGTCCATTTCATTCATATCCATCCATGCATTCCTTTCCACCTCCAAGCAATTTGGATGCCAAGTATAAACGTCGTAAGTCTAGCAATCCACATGTATTCAAGGATCAACATGTCCAATATAATTGACATGTCAAAACAAAGAACAATATGATCTATAAAGAAAAATAAATATCCAAAAGGCCACAAAGGCCCACTGAGCAAAATAAAGCAAAGCCAAAAATATATATGGGTTTCTAAATCCCTTGTGCAAGCAATGCACACCAAAGAACCACAAAAGCATGAAAAATCAAAAACCATGTGGATCCCTAAGTGGCTCCTTGAAGCACAAAATCCTAAAGAAACATCCAACTTGGCATCCAAAGTTGCTATTCCTCCATCCAACCCTCTCATATTTGTTCCTCCATCACCTTCTTCATCCGTTTTGGGCCCTTATGTCCCAAAATCCATAGCCTTTCCTTCGTCAAAATCTCAATATCCAAAATACATTTTTCCTCCATCAAGGTGTGCGCCAATGTCGATCTTGCCAACATTTCTATCCACTCAAGCATAGTTCTTCCAATACCCTATCCATTATCCAATGCATATTTTCCATCCTTTGATCCCTTTGATCCCATCCTTTGCATAAATCCTTGCCTTAGTTTCATCTCTTTTTCCATGTCCTTATCTTACCAACATCTTTGAGCATACTTTTAAAGGTCATGGTCCATTTTTTTTTCAAAGGATACTATCCAAACAAAAAGATGTTTGAGTCCTTCTTCCATCCCCTATCATGTGTCCATCTTCTATTGAAAAAGTCAAAATAAAAAAAGAAAGTGAGAAACAAAAAAAAGACAAAAGAAAAAAAAAAAGGTAAAGCAAAAATAATTCGTCCACTGGTGAAAACCTGGCAAACAGGCGCCTTGGGCAAGTACCGTGATGAAAACCTGGAAAATAGGCGTCATGTGTAATCTATGAACTTCTTGCATACCGTACTTGGGGACAGGTTTTAGCCTATCATATCCTTTTGTCCTTCATTGTTCCATTATCCTATCGAACCCTTGTCATTACCCTTCATATCCTATTGTCCCTCATGTCCAGTTTCCCTTTCCACCTTTGATCTTGACAAGGCTGAGGATCATCATGAGCATCATACATCTTGTTTGCAGCTTTTAGTCTATCATAGCTTTTGGTATTTATCCATTTGATTATTACAACCTTTCATCCATATTCCCTAGCTTATTGCAACTCTCTACCACTATCCCTTAGCCTACCCTGACCTTCAGTCCATGTCCCTTATCCATTCTTGGTCTTGCTTATCCTATCCATATCTTATCACTATCCATACACTCTTTTTCATTCCTTGATCTTGATCTAACATAAGGATGCAAAATTTAAATATGGTTTCAAAAACCTCTTGACATGTACCTCATGCCATGATCCTGCTTTACATTGTCATATCCAATCTCTTGTCCCATCATGCAATAGCCCTTGAAAATTGCATCCATATTGTCTCCATGATAAAAGGCCTTTGTCTTCCCTCTATCCACCAACATTTTAGAAATCCTATTTACTCACTTGTCATATTCCTTGCCTTGCTAGACACTGGGGGCAAAATCATAAAAATTTGAAAAATGTCATGAAATAATTCAAAAACATTCAAATAATGTCCTGTCAAAATCCCTAAAAATCATATAAAGTCCTCAAAAAATCCCTACAACTCATATAATGTCCTGAAAAAATCCCTAAAAGTCAAATAATGTCCTGAAAAAATCCCTAAAAAACCATATAATGTCCTGAAAAAATCCCTAAAAAGTCAAATAAAGTCCTGAAAAAATGAACAAAAAAAATTGTAAAAACTCGAAAAAACAAAACAAATTTTTTTTCAAAACATTCAAATCCAAAAACAAGCATTTTGCATTTTGTCCATAAATATCCCCTTTGTGCATAGACAAATCGCTGAGCATACATCCAATGGCAATCAATCCAACATTGTGCTTTAATGAAATCATGCATTAATAGATGACCTTTTCAATCAAACCAGGAATTCAAACTGATCAAAATTGTCATGTCCATCACTCAACATCAATATCATTTGTCCTTGTCACTATTATCATGGGTCTTATATAGGGTGTGGTATACTCGAAACCAGACTATGTCCTGTCTTCGATGGGGTACCGCATTCCCTGAAACCAGACAGCATGATCATTCTTGTTTTCCACTTTTGACAATGACGATCAAACTATTTGTTTGAATTGGTTGAATTTGTGCATCTTATCTTTTTATTGATTTATCTTTGGCTTCGGTCATGTTCCTATGTTGCTCGATGATGTCACTGAGTGATGTAGAGTAACCGGGATGGTTCATGGTCCCTTTTGTTTTTTCTTGTGTTTGTTGTTTGTGGAATGTTTGCCACAAACTAGGGCAACTATATCATTGGGTGTCTGTGATAAGTACGTTTTCTCTGTGAATGCCGCACATACCTCAACCCTTGATGTATGCACCCTAGGATGATTCACTCATTCCTTGTGTGCGATGTGTCTGTCTTTTGCAAAAGGGGTTACGTTCTAGCTCTAGCCTTCAATGCCATGATGCTCTGCATCCACTTTGCTACATTAAATAAAGGTTCTCACCTACTTATGTGCATTTGTGAAAGCAAGTTTTCCTTCATCTCTAACTGTCCTCTGTCTAATTTCTACTTACTAACATTTCTTTTGTCAGTCTTGGCAGTCCGTTCGAACCTATTATCCTCTATCATTCTTATCAATCACTTGGCCTCTTTTCTGGATTTTTCCGGCCAATTCCTCGAGGGGGAATGCATATGTCATTGTTATTGTCTAGGGCATTTTCATTATTGTTCTTTGAAAAAATGCTTAGAATCGCATTGTCTCAAAGAGGGACAAAATGTACACATCTAAAAATGGTCAACGCTTGTGGAGTCATACTTTAACATTTGTGCATTGCCTTATTTTAGCGTTCTTGCGTCGTATTAACATTTCTTCTATGTTGCGCACTTGGTCTTTATCATTTGCAAGCATCGAGTCCTTCTTCTACATTCCTCATTTTTATCGCTTTCAAATTAGGTCTTGTTGATAACAAATCTTCAGTCATGATTTTGGTCAATCCTTGTCCTTGTCAAATCATGTCATTGTTGCGATCGATTCATCATCGATCCTTGTCCTTGTCAACCATGTCATTTTATGATCAATTCATCATCGATCCTTGTCCTTGTCAATCTCATCATTTTGTGATCGATTCGTCATCAATCCTTGTCCTCTTGTCAATCTTGTCATCTTGCAATTGATTCATCATCGATCCTTGTCCTTTTGTCAATCTTGTCATCTTGCGATCGATTCGTCATCGATCCTCGTTCTTGTCAATTTTGTCATTTTGTGATCGATTCGTCATCGATTATTGTCCTGGTCAATCTTGTCATTTTGTGATCGATTTGTCATCGATCATTGTCCTTTTCAATTGTGTCAATTTGGATCAATTAGCCAATGTTCCTCGTCAATTGGCGCCTATCAATTTGATCTCTTTGTCAATCTTGGTCAATTTGTCAACCAATCTCAATCGTTTATCAGCATTGGTCCTTTGTCAATCAAAATCATGATTGAATCGACATTAATTTCTTGTTGTCTTGACCTAATTCCTTGTCCTCTTATTTCTAGGGTTTTATGATTTGTTCATTTAATCCTTTTCTTCTTCTTTGTGGGTTAAATAAATCTATTTATTTAGTCCTAGGTCTTTTCATGAATTAATTAATTGATGAAAACCTATTAATTAATTCACCTAATTTCTATTTCATATTTTTCCTCAATTTTCCAATCTACTAATTTCTCCTAATTCCTAATTTCTTTTTCTCCTATTTTCTTCAATATTTCTAATATTTCCTCTAAATTCATCCCCTAATTTTCTCCTATGTTTATACTTCCATTTGTTGCAATCATGGAGGCTATTTTCTCTCTTCCCTAATTTCATGGGAATGACATTTTAATCTTGTCAATTTTGTCATAATTTGTCAATCAATCAATTTTGCATAGCAATCTTGTCAGTTTTGTCATAATTTGTCAATCAATCAATCTTGCATGTCAATCTTGTCATAATTTGTCATATTTGTCATCCTTGATTTGAAATTTCCTTTCATATCTCTTCATGCTAATCTTGTCATCTCTCCAATTTGTCTATAAATTGGATGATTTTCTTCAATCAAAAGAGGAATCAATCAACCACGCTTCTAGTATCCTTGCGCAATCAAAATCAATCTTGCTTCATGCTTTTGCACTTGTAGGTGAGATCCACACAAATCCGCTATTTGGAGGAGAAAGAAGGACAATGGAGGTCAATTAGAAGAGACATTGGTGATGGATTTTTATGTATTTTGAATGTCTTGTTTTCAATGCTTTTATTGAGTGTAATTAGGATTTATTTCACTGCAATTTGGCTTTGTGGTTAGCTAATTGATATTAGTTTGATGTTTTCCCAAATTCCTAGTTACAAAAATGTTCACATAAAAAAAATGATCTCCATACATATATTTTGCATCTCACGGTTCTGCTATATGTCTATCTCTATATCATCTCTTCCTCTCTTAAATTGACCTAGAAGACTAACTTATATACCTATTACATATGATATGCCTTATGTTGGCTTACAATGCATTTACAAAGAATATTCAATGTTAGCCTCAATAATAATTACAAAATGAATTACTAAAATAAATCTTTCTTGATGTCATCTTCCTTGAAGTACTGATGTCGGTGTCAATGCTGGTGTAGCCTTGAATGCTTTCAATGCCAGTCTCTACCGGTATATGCCTCCTAGTGTCATTTGGTGAGATCTATAAAGTCTTGTTTCCTTATATCTAATCTTGTTGCCATCACTGACAAAAAAATGAATCCAATGAGTGTCAATTGCCAACAATCTCCCCCTTTGGCATTGATGGCAACACTCATGTGCAAAATGGATTCCCTGCTAGTGTGGTCCCCCTGAGCAACACACTTCAATTGAATCATATTCCCTAATATTTTTCATAAACATACATACTCCCCCTTTGACATTAATGTCAAAGACTGGTGAAGGAATAAAAAAAGAAAGAATGCAGTTAGAGTCATTCGAGCTTAGTCATCTTCATAATTTCTAGGTATACCTTTTGCAGCAACTGAAGATATGTGTCCTAGCCTGATTTGAAAGTGTCTGATACTGATGCAAATCCACTGAGTAAGTGGGAAAGTGATTCCTTCTCCTGGGTATCTACCGGTGTGGTCTTTGCTAGCATATCCATGCATTCTCTCTTGTGAATACCTAATGAGTCAAGTCTTGGACTCACCAGTCCTCTGCAATTTCTTGCTCTTAGTATTTTATCTTTTTATTTCTCAAAAGAAAAAACTTGGTTCTCCAAGGACAAAATTTGTCCATCAATAGATATAATTAGTGTATTTAGCCCATCAAAAGAATTAGCAATAGTAGGCATTTTTTTTATATAATTCCTTCAATCTGTCATTTGCATTGGCTGTTAGACTTCCTATATTACAACATACTTGATAAATATTGGTGCATTGTTTCAAACAAACCTCAATAGAGATAAGTTTGTCCTCTATCTTCTTCTTCCAAGTTTCTATAAGCTGATCAAAAGCTACTCTTTTTGCAATAGAGAAACCGTCCAAAGCCTGTCGGTCTGCAATCTATCTCAAGGATTGATAGTTATTTGATATGTGTTCTGTTAAAGCTTTGAGCTTACCGGAAGGGCTTGCTCCATCCTCTATCTGACAGTCATCCATTATTCTGTGTAATATAGAGATCGATTGATCAATTAACCCTTTGTCTACAGTTCCTTCCTTTAATAATTTTTGAGTGGCCATCATCATTAGTTTTGTTGGACGCAACTCGGAAATAGATTTTGCAAGTGTCAACCTAAGAAGTGTAATTTTCCAAAACTCTTTCCCGTGAATCTATTTTGCCTACTGGTATGGACTCATTTGATTTAACCTTTTCCATATCAACCTCTTTTGCATCAGTGGCTTTTCCACCTTGTGCAGTGTCAGTTATTACTGGTGCAGTATTATCCACGGTGTTTTCAGTGTCCTGTACACTCTCTTTCTCAAATTTCATTTATGTCAGTATAAATTGTTCACTCTGTGTGACTGTCAATTGTGGTTCTGTGCCTTTAGTTACAACCGGTTGTGATTGTGTCAAAATTGGAGTAGAACTTCCTAAAATACCCTTTCCTTTAGATTTTTCAAGGATTGTAGGGGATGTTGCCTTAGCAAATTATTCCTGAGATGTGAAAAAGTCTTGGTTTTTTTGAAAGAATTTTGTCCACCCCTTACTTGTCTCATTTACCACCTCATTCACTCTACCCATCATAAGACTTATCTGTCGGTTTTTACTACTATATTTTTTCCTATTAGCAGGATCTATACATCTTTTCATGTCTTCATTATTTATAGTGCCATATTGTTCCAAAAGTACTACTTCCTTGATTTTATTATCCCTCTTGATAGCATCAAGTCTCCTAGCTTCAAGTTTATTGTATAGAGATAAAGGTATCTCTTTAAAAATTTCAAATAATGCCTTCTTATAGATATCTATATACAATAAAATAGCTTCATCTAATTTGTTTTGCTCACTCTCTTTAAAAACTTCATAATATTTTGATAAATTCTTTAATATCCCATCTTTTCTCACTTCATCAATAATTTTAGCACAAGTCATTATTGTCTTACCCGATCTGATATCATCACCCTTCTTCTTTTTGCTTGTTGTTGCCGGTGTGATTGGTTTCCTCTTCTGCATAGGATTCCTTACTAGTGGTGAAGGTGCAGTAGGCTGAGTTGCCTTTCTGACAAGTCTCCTCCTTGGTTCTATGTTTTGTTCCTCTATCGGTGGTTTTACCACTGTGAGGCCTCACCTCGACTCAGTCTGACATTTCAGTGGTTTTTATATTGAGACTATTATGGATACTTTATTTTGATGCATTTTGGAATTTAGAACTTATATGATTTTAGGATTTAGATAACATTGCTATATATTGATGATTTATTTATATGTTTTATGAGATAGAACACTACATGATCTTTGAAAAAGATGAAATTGTGGTGATAAATGTCGTTATTGAATTTGCAGGACTTTACTATGATAATAAAATTATGATGTATGTTTAAGTTAATGAGAATTAGGATGAATTGCTTATGTGAAATTGCTTGGATAAAAGATGTATTTAATTTGTTTAGATGTAAATTGTATGCAAGTGATGATATGTATTACTGTTACTATGAATTATATTATATGTGGATATTTGAAAGTTATTGATGTGTAAATTGAGATGTGCAGGAAGTTATCCATGTGACCATGGAAATATTACGGAGAACCAAACCTAGACCTATGTATGTTCATAAGCTAGGGTTTGTCTATTTCGAGAGACAACACCCCATTTGTGTTGTATTTTATTCGTAACAGTATATGATGCATGTGTGTTAAGTGTTATTTAATTGATTTGTGTAAAATCCACAAGAGACGATTTCATGTATTAAATTGTAAAAGTGTTTTCTTTGTGTCACTTGACACATGTGTGGATTTAAGTTTGAATTCTTATTTTTGTCTCTTGGTGGGAAAGTGTTCAACTATAACTTTTTCAATTAATGTAATGTGATGTCATAAATACCTTGGGTAAAGAATCTTTGGGGTGGTCAACATAGGTTTAACCCGAAAATAAACTTCAGAGGGGTTTAAAAAGAGTTAAATGAACACCTAGGGGTTGTTCAATAGGGTTTCCTAAAGCCCATAAGGTATACCTAAGGGTTAGAGGTAATTTAAGGCAAGTTTCTACTCCCAAGTGACCTTTTAGACACCCTAAAAATTGACTTTTCCGAGTTGTGCGAAAATTGAAATGAGAAGATTGAACCTAGTTGTAAACTTTCCTTTTCGAATGAGAGTTCCCTTTCCCATTCTATCTTACCTTCCTCTTTAGTTTTTAGAAACTTGTGAGAACTCTCACAATGGGCTTCTTAAGCAAGAATTAGAAAATTTGTGGGTAATCACCCACTCTCCATTTTTCGAGACAAGAGAAATTTTGAAAAGAATAGAATAGATTTCGAATAGAGAATTTTGGCTAAGGGTAGAAGGAGAAGAACCGTGGAATTGGGCAGCTCATCCTCAACAAAACTAACCTACCTTTGGACAGATTAAGGTTGCTTGTATTCTTCTTAAAATGGCTTCTTTTTGCATGTGTTTGAAAGTATGTTGGTGTAAAAGATTTGCTTCCTTGTATGTCCTTTTGGAAATTTCATTTGGTATTTTGTATTATGTTTTGTATGTGTTTTTGGGAGTCATCAAGACCTCTTACTCTTGGGAGAGAGGAGGATCTTGTGGGTGGTAGAAGTGACAACCCTCGAGTGAGAGACTCTCATTATGAGAGCGATCACAAGGGGTTTTTGTGTGACCTTTGCTACATGGCCTGTTTGTGCAATGGGGGTCATAAGGAGGGAAATAAGGCTAGAATGCCTTTGGGGGGCATAAGGAATAAGGGGTTGCAATTCTTGATGTATTTGGTGTGCCATGAGGTGGCTACATGTTTTCCATACCTGTAGTTCTCCTCAAGGTATTGGTCCACTACCACCCTTAAAAAGGTCATCACCAAAGTGTGGTGCAGTGTAGCCGGGATGGGAGTGTGTTTGAAATTGTGTGTATTATGTCCCCTTTATGTTTGCATGTTTGTTTCTCGTCTAGGGCTTGGTTCTCTGAGCTCGGGGGTGGCTACAAGTTAGCCTAGGCTGGGAGGTGAGCACTCAATGGTCATAGTTTTGATTTACAATGCAGGATTGTCGGAAGAAAAGAGTAGGACAAGTGGAAGGTTGCAGGAGTTATTGGTTGCAGGAAATTTATTTGTAAATGTAATTTTTATTTTAAAAAAAAAGGGGTCCTCACTTATTGGAAATGAGAGATCCATTGTATAGTGATAAAAGTGTTACTTGAAATACGTTTTCTCAAAAAAAGAGAGAAGTTGTATTATTTTAGTATGCTATCTATTGCAGAAAGGAATTGTGCTTTAATAAATTTAGAAGTTTTTTTTCCAAAGTTCAAATGTTATATCTGATGTGTTTTTTTTTTTCTTTAATTGCAAAGCAAGAAAGTTATTTAATTCTTATGCATTCTAAAAAAAAATAAAGAAAAGGAGAAATAATGAGATTAGTGTTGCATGCATATTATAGGCTGCATATAAATCATTTAAATTTTGTTTTCAGTAAATGCACTTTAGGATAGAATAGTTTCTGGAAAATTATCTTTTCATTTATTTCAGAAATAAGTATCTAGATAGATAGTTTATCTAGTAAATGTAAAATTTTAACTTGTTAAATTTGCTGTGTGAAATTTACTATGATCAGTCAGATACTTTATGCCTAGGATAATCCAAATCTGTCTTTTTATTAATTGTTGTGGATTTTTGCAAAATCTGTAAATCTATTTATTTCAAAAATGATAATCGCAATTCTAATATAGTCTTTATGAAATAAAATCTAGATTATTTAGTTGCAGGTAAAACTATTAAATCTAGTCATGTATATAGCAGAAGGTAGAAATAAAATACCTATATAATTTTTGCTTAGGAAAAAAAAATATACCCTTGTTGTAAATGAATTAGGAAAGTATTAATCCATTTATTTATTTTATATATATCTAAAATCAGAGTAATGATCACCCAAAAGATAATGTATTTATGCCTGCATGTGTATAAAAATGCTATGAATATATATATATATATATATATATATATGTATTTATATATACATATATATATATATATATATATATATGTAGACACCTAAAAATGGTCAACGCTTGTGAAGTCATACTTTAACATTTGCGCATTGCCTCATTTTAGGTTTTTGCATCGCATTAACATTTCTCCTATGATTCGTACTTGGTTTTTATCATTTGCGAGCATCGAGTCATTCTTCTACATTTTTCATTTATCTTGCTCTCGAATTTGGTCTTGTCGACAATGCTATCCAATCATGATTTTGATCAATTTTATCCTGTCGCATCAATGTGCGTACTCATTTGTCATCATTTTGGACATCGTCAATCCTATTTAGGGTTTTGTCCTCTTGTCAATCTTGCAATCGCTTTGTCATCAATCGTTGTCCTCTTATCAATCTTGTCATCTGGCGATCGATTTATCATCAATCCTTATCATTTTCAATCTTGTCATTTAACGATCGATTTGTCATCGGTCGTTGTCATGTTTGATTTTGTCATTTTGCGATCGATTTGTCATCAATCGTGGTCATTTTTAATCTTGTCATCTTGCAACCTAGTTTGTCGTCGATCCTCGTCCTCTCTTCAATCATGTCAATTTGGATCAATTAGTCATTGTTCCTCGTCAATTGGCGCATTTTCTCAATCAAATCATTTATCACATTGGTCATTTATCAATCCAAAATCAAATCATGATCGAGTTAATTATCTTTCATCAAGACCTAATTCATCTTCTAGGGTTTCGTGATTTCATCATTTAACCTGGTTTGTCATTTCTTCCTCTAGAATTAATATCCTAAGTCTTCTCATTGCAATTAAATGTTCATTTAATTGGCTAATTATTCCTCTTTGTGAATTAATTAATAAATGACAAATAATTAATTAATTTACCTAATTTCTAATTTCTAATTTCCATCAATTTCTTAATTCCTAAATTCCTCATTTTCTAATTTCTTAATTTTCTAATTCCTAATTTCAATTTCCTCCTATTTCTCTCCTAAATTCATGGGAATGACATAGAAATTTGTCATAAATTGTCATAAATCCTTGCATAGAAATTTGTCATAAATTGTCATAAATCCTTGCATAGAAATTTGTCATAAATTGTCATAAATCCTTGCATAGCAATTTGTCATACACATGTCATAATTTTGCTATTCTTGATTTGAATTTCCATTCGAATCAATTTCATGCTAATTTGATTCATTTCTCCAATTTATCTATAAATTGGATGAATTTCTTCAATCAAGATCCCCAATTGATCGCATTTTTGAATCCCCTAATCAAACTATTGAATTTCTAATCACTTTGTCAAATCACGCTTCTAGTATTCTTGTGTCAATGTCAATCTTGCTTTCTCAATTAGGTGTATGCACTTGAAGGTGAGATCTACAATAAAACTATTTGGAGAAGAAAGAAGAACAATGGAGCCACATGAAGGGAACATCTGGTTTGCATAATCTTTTATATGCTTTTATTTCATGTCTCTATTGAGTGTTGTTTAGGATAGATCATTGCAATCAGCTTTTGTGATTGAGCTAGATTAGTATGTTTATCTTGTCTTGTGATGATTTCCTATTTCCTAACATACATTAATTGGTGAACCCGAGGTGAACACTAACCATCTAACCTCTTTATGGTGTTTTTGAGTGCTTTCAAGTTGATTTGCAGGCCAAAAACCCAAAAACAGGGTCGTGCAGGGTTTTCTGGAGACTTATCCGCTTGTGTGAAGCAACCTGCGCCTGTGTTGAGCATTCTGCGCTTGTGTTAGAGACATTTTGTGCTTGTGTTATGAGTTTTACGCCTATGTCATGGGTTCTGTGCCTGTGTAAAGTCCAGAACAGAGGTAAAAATGCAGTATTTTACTTGAAATTTGTTTAGTTTTGCATTCTATTTTCTGTGTTTTGGATTTTTGTACTAATTATCTGTGCAGAATCTTGGCATATGCATGGAAAAGACAAAAAATCAAACTACTAACATGTGTTATGCAGAATCGATAGTCAAAGACAACAAATCAAACTTCTAACTTGGGTTTTGCAGGTTGCCTTGGAGAAACAACTAAACTTGGTGTTTGTCTTTAAATGTTTTAGGCACCTAGTGATTTCTAATAGGTTGGAATGAACATGTTTTTTGCTTTGATTGTTGAGTGTGACATTGGAGTAGGAGAGCATGCTCTCATCCTTTTAGGGTGATCAAAAATCTAGATCTTTGATACCATGCTTTTGTCTTTGATTGTGTGTCTCCTTTAGAGGGCCTGCCTTCCCGACCACTTTTCTTTTGCAAGCAAGTGATAATCATGAGAAGGGAATGACCCAAAGTGAGTACGGCTAGAATTCCTTGGCATTCTAACTCACTATAAAAAAATACCCGATGAGCGAAAGCTTTGAAGGAAGTGTTACGTGGGGATTGCAGTTACTTGGGAAGTGATGACCCTTGAACTCTTTCTCATATCAACATCTAAGTAGGGCCTCTTGGTCTAAATCGTGCTTGTGCGACTACATTTGTTTGGTATCTTGATGGGCTTAATGTCTCAATCACGCTTGTGTGACATCAAGGAGTAACGCTTAACAGAAATCCTTACTACACACCTTGATTTTAGAGGCCAAAAACCCTTCTAGTTGCTTGAGAAGGACAAGTTCAGATACTTGGAAGAGATACTAAGTTCGCCATGGGGAGATTTCCATGGGGACTGATGCTTGGCTGCCCTGAGAAGTGAGTTCCATGGAGGGGAGCCCGTGGGGTCAAGCATCTATGTATTCTCCTTGAATCCCATAACGAGTCTACCTCTCAAGTACCTAATGTCCTTGCCTACCATAAGAAATATGTGAATGAGCATGATTGTCTTGAGTCTAAGTTGAAATATCTTGTCTTCTTTGTTTGTCAAAAGTTGAATTGCATCTCATTTCAAAAACAAGACAAATTGATTCAAAATAAGGTTAAACACAAGAGACATTCATCCAAAAAAATTCAAAAACACCTTCAAACATGGTTGTCAAACATTGTTCAAAATCTTGTCTCAACATTCATGTCACTTAGATTTAGGTTCATCCTAGGTTGCATTTTGTAAAGTTCATTGTCAAGTACCAAGGTTAGGTTTCACCTAAGTCATACTCCTTTTTATATCAATAAGGGTCATCCATTTGCATATGTCCTCTTGCATTAGAGTAATACCATTGTCATACATTTGCATTTGCATATCCTAGGTCTCTTCATCAAGCTTAGGTCATTATCATATCATATTAAGGTTATTTGCATTGTAATTGTCCCTTTGCATATAGTCTAAAAAACTAGGTTTTGTCATACTTGAGTAAACCAAATCTTTGATAAACCCTAAGTCATTGTTAAGAAGTCTAGACCTTATCAAACCTTTTCTTTTTATGTCATTATTGTCATTTGGTCAAACCTAGCTTAGTATCCAAGCATATAGGGGAGACTTTGTCATTTGTCCTTTTGTCACTTGGTCCTTTTGTCCTTTGAGGTGTAGACATCATTTCAATTTCCTAAGGGTCTCTTTTTAGATTTGCATTCCAAAAATTTTGTCAAAATCTTGAAAAACAACCAAAAACATAGGTTGCACTCTTGCCACAGGTTGCATTCTCATTCATTTAGTTTGTATTTAGTTTCATATCATATATTGTCCTTGAAAAATTCCAAAAATATTTCATTTGCATAGTGACATGTCTATTGAAACAAGGTTCCAAGCACCAATGATGCAACAAAGTTTGACATATCAATCGACAAGGCAATCACAATTATATCGAACCCAACAACAAGGCAATATCAATCAAACTTTTTATGATGAAACAAGTCTCCAAATACAAAAACTAGAGGAGAAACTGGCTCAAGAATAAGAGATTTTGGAACAAAGAGTGAAAAACATTGAGAAGAATAGATCACAAATGTCCAAAGTGTTTCAAAAATTTCCAGGTCAAAATCCAAAGATTGAGCCAATTGATGTAAGATCTCTTCTTGAACGATCAGACATATCAGCTCTCCTCTCCCAAATAGAGATGATGAAACAATTTCAAGAAAAGAGACAACATCAACATCAACATTATGTGCCTCCACAACAAGAACAAGAAGGTGTTTACTATCAATCAGATTTTCAACCAATACAACCAATGGTCCAATTTCAACAATATGTCCAACCAACTATACAATGTCCACAAATGGTTCAACCAATGGTGGAATATCAATGTCAACAACAACAACCAAACATTCAAAAACAAAGGTTGCAGCACACACCAACCCAATTTTCAAACATGTCAGAACAATTGAACCAAGTCCAATATCAAAACATGACATCAAACCAAAAACAAGTTCAAATTCTAGATCCAATCATGTCAAAACCTTGAAAGAAAGGTGGCTTTATTGCAATGCTCTTAAGGAAATTACCAAGTGAGTTTATTGAGGAAGATCAAGATAATACACTTATGTCTAGCAATGCCTCATCCCCCCACAAGCAAATTGACTCTCCAGTGGCATCTATCCCTACACCTTTAGAAGTTTCACAAGAACCTTCTATATTGTCCTCATCAAAAAATACACCCAAGGATGAAATTACCCAAGGGATATCCATAATTGATGGCCAAGATAATCCATTTCATGATGCACATCCTTGTCATGTTTCAGAAATACAAGACCCAATGCCACCATGCACTTTATTGCCATTACCTATCTTAGAGGACCCCATTCAAAGTCCCTCTTCCTCATGTTCAAGCATTGATTCCTTGCCAAAATCCATCATAAATGTTCAAAGTACATCTCCTTCATGCCAAAACATTGATTCCTTGTCAGAATCCCCCATGCATATCCAAAGTCCAATCTCATGTCAAGAGGATAATTTAGAGCATGAAGAAACGTGTCTTAAAATAGATCAAGATCAAGATCCTGAAACCTTATCATCCCATCCAATTGTTGAACAGGATCCCATTTTCCCAGACAATCATGATGATTCCCCTATTATTGTCCATCCTATCCAAAGTCCTATTGACACTCCATTCCCTGAGCAAGATCAAGATATCCCAGTTCATCCAATCCCAAACGATCCCCTTCCATTTCATGAAAAAAATATCCTTTCAAATCCCATTGACATTCCACTTCCTAAGAAAGATCAAGATATCCTTTCCATCCTTTATGATGATCCCATTGAAAGTCAAGAGCAAAGCACCTTTAAAGAGGATTCCAATGATATTCCTCCTTGTCAAGATCAAATTATTCCTTTAAATCCTCCACAAGATCTTCTTGTTCCTCCATCTCCTTGTCCTAATCCTCCATATCTACTCCAAGATCGCATTTCTTTTGATGATCCCATTATTTCTCCCATTCCATCTCTTAAAGAACCAGTCATTGAACCATGTCCACTACACAATCCCAGTCTCTCTTGTGATCCTGATCCCCCTCATGATCCTAATCCCACTCATGATTCTAACGTGTCAGTGCAAGATGTTCATGAACCCTCGACATGCATAATGGGTTCTTCCACTTTGGTGCAATCCGATCCACTTCAAGATCTCATTATTTCTCTCATATCATATCCACCTCATAATGGACTCGCGTCTTCTTCCCAAAGAAAAGATTATCCTACAAGTCAAGATATTCATAAAGGAAAAGGAGTAGATCTCCATAAGCAAGAATCCCTTCATGTGGAAGAAAATCTTCAAGGTCATGTCTACACAACTCACTCTCAAGACGTTGGTATCCCTCCATCAAAATCAAAACATACACCTTCGCCATCATACCTTCCATCCATCTTAGGTCCTTATATCCCTTCGTCCTCTATGCAAGGTCAGCAAAGGCACACATCCTTGAGTCAATTTCATCAATCCAAAAGAATTCCATTTCATTCATATCCATCCATACATTCCTTGCCTCCTCCATGCAATTTGGATGCCAAGTATAAAAGTCATAAGTCTAGCAATCCACATGTATTCAAGGATCAACATGTCCAATATAATCGACATGTCAAAGAAATGAACAATATGATCTATAAAGAAAAAAATATATCCAAAAGGCCACAAAGGCCCATTGCTCAAAAACAAAAGTTAAAATATATATGGGTTCCAAAATCCCTTGTGTTGGCAATGCACTCCAAGGAACCACAAAAGCATGAAAAATTAAAAACCATGTGGATCCCTAAGAAGCTCCTTGAAGCACAAAAAGAACAATCCAACTTGGCATCCAAAGTTGCTATTCCTCCATCCAAACCTTCCAAGTCTATTCCTCCATCACCTTCGTCATCCGTTTTGGGCCCTTATGTCCCAAAATCCATAGCCTTTCCTTCATCAAAATCTCAATATCCAAAATACGTCTTTCCTCCATCAATCCATCACCCCTCAAGGTGTGTGCCAATGTCAATCTTGCCTTCATTTCTATCCACTCAAGCACAATTCCTCCAATATCCTATCCATTATCCAATGCATATTTTCCATCCTTCGATCCCTCTGATCCAGTCCTTTGCATAAATCCTTGCCTTAGTTTCATCTCTTTTTCCATGTCCTTATCCTACCAATGTCTTTGAGCATACTTTTAAAGGTCGTGGTCCATTTATTTCAAGGCTACTATCCAAACATAGAGACGCTTGAGTCCTTCTTCCATCCCCTATCATGTGTCCATCTTCTATTGAAAAAGTCAAAATACAAAAAAAAAAGTGAAAAAAGAAAAAAGAAAAAAAAAGAAAAAAAAAAAAGTAAAGCAAAAATAATTCGTCCACTGGTGAAAACCTGGTAAACAGGCACCTTGGGCAAGTACAATGATGAAAACCTGGCAAACAGGCATCATGCATAATCTATGAACTTCTTGCACACCACACTTGGGGGCAGGTTTCCTCCTTCAAATCCTATTACCCTGTAAAGCGGAAAAATCGCGATCGAACCCTAGTTGCTCTCCCCTCTTCCAACTCCAAGGAGAGAGAAGGGAGGTTCGCTAGGATTCGATGGTTTTCAATTAGGGGGGAGACTTTACATTCAAAAGAGGGGTTGAAACCCACAAGATCCAATCCCACGCAATGCAAGATTGGATGCTAAATGAGTTTCAAGGGTTAAGACAGCAAGGCTACCCTCTTTTGTAAAGAATGTGCATAGAAGAATTGAGCTAGGAATGCATAGAAAGTGACAAAGATTCGCTTATAAACTGAGATAGGAATACAGTATGAAGCTGTGAACCTGGAATTAGTAGTAAAATGTCGATACGGCTCTGTCCTTCAAATTTGAGCAAAAGTTGTCAGGACGATGGCGCCCGGCGCCACGGTCCTCCGAAAAATCTGTGAAACGAAGGGGGATCTGTTCATCTCTGCACAAGGATTCCAGATCTTCAATTTCAGCCACGTACCTACAACCTACACATAGAAAAGAGAAGATGATTGGGGGGTTAGGGATTAGGGGTTTGCCTTTAGGTCAAACCCCGGTTTTGGAATTAACCAAGAAATGAGCAAGACCTATAAATGTAAATGACTGTAAAACAAGTACTAATACCTTGTTCTAAGGATGTTTGTATCCTTATGTGCGAAGTTTTAGATGTTGTATGTTGTATGTTGTAGTAGTATGTAGTAAGTGATCTCCTCTTCAATGGTTGAATCCTTGTCTTGAATGCAACACTTAGCCTTGAATGGAGACTTAGAAGGAATGCTTGAATGCTTGAATGCTTGAGTATAGTTTCCACGCTTTGTACACATATCTTTTTCCATCATATCGAATGAAAGAGGAAAATGTAGTTTATATACTTGTCATTTAGGGCTGATAGACTGATTTTCCCAACCTTAGGCCGACCAGGAAAGTTAATTTCCAAATTGCAAACAAAAAGACCCGAGACCCCTTAGGAGATCGAGCCCAAAATAGGACCCAGGGACCAGGGCGCTGGGCGCCATGGTCCTGGGGACTAGGGTGCTGGGTGCTCTAGTCCCACCTCCTGGGGCATCAGGGTGCAAGGAGGTTCAGGCCAGGGTACTTGAAAAATGCAGTTTTTGGTGTCGTGAGTAAGTTTCAGGGTCTCCATTCAGGTTGCGTATTGCGTCGCCATCGTGAAGACCAAAATGCAGTTGAAATTGCAAGTGTCGCAATTTTAGGACGCTACATTTAGCCCCCACTTTAGCGGGAGTATGTATGCTCATACTTCCGGTAAAATACAAGGAAACAACATTGAAAAACTTTCACCACGTCAAGGAGGCAAGACACACCAAGCCCCGAGTGGACTAAGGATCTTACGACTTCGATTGACAAAGTAAAAGGGAAGATCACGAGGGAGAACCATGACTGTCAGTAGTAAGGTTCCCTCACTATGAGTCATGCAAGAAAGATATCAAAAATTTTCAAGGCAAAGCTAAATTTGTCAAGAAATTCTCAAGTATCTTGAAAAGATATGAACGGGATGTATGCCCCCCTACGTTAAAGCGATCGCACACGCCTCACCGGGGGTGATTGTTTTAACGTAGTGATACACATAAGAATGAGAAAGGAAAGGAGCACGTTATCGCAAGGATTTAGCCCCGAAGTGTGAGATAAGCCCAAGGATAATAGACACAAAACACAAAGCACGAGGTGACTTCGCTTTCCTTGGGGTCAGTATGCTGTATGATAAGTCATGTATATATCATATGTATGTATGCATAATTGTTCTTCATTCCCCAATCAAGGAAGGTCACCTAGAAGAAGGGAACACATGTGTCTTTTGAGTCAACATGAGAGAGATCGAGAGATCTCAATGCTTTGCATCATCCTCAAGTAGACAACACTAAGGACAACAAATAGAAGAATGAGAATAACATATAGAAGAAGTAACACAAGAGAGGAGGAGAGAATCTGCTATGCTAATGTAACTAGTCTAGCACGTCATCTACCCCCCGATCTTGCTGATCAATGTTTCGGGAAGGCAGGGAACACGCTAGAGGAGGAACATTCAACACGATAGATGGAGCTATCACAAGATCCAAACAAGGGCTATGTTCATGTTCCGAGCCACATTTTTCTTGTCTAGGAGCTAGGATAAGTGCTTTAGAAAATTCATTAGATAAATGGTTATCAACATCAACAAGTTCATATTCACTATCAGAAGCAAGAGAAGTAATATTTTCATCATGAATAACATTTTCATCTATATCATCATCAAGATTTATAAAAATAGGATCTTTAACTCACACAGGATCAAGACCATCATGCATCTTATGTTTAGGAGATTTAGGCTCAATGTCCGGCTGAGGAGAAAATGGAATAATGCTCGTTGAAGGTGTTTTTGGAGATGGCAAAGTTTGAGAAGCAGCTGCTTGAGCTCTAAGACGATGCTTTCGTCGGCGTTCACGTGCAGAACGATTTCTTCTAGTCTTAGTAGGAAGTGAAGAAGATTGAGGAGGAGAAATATTCTCATCCCTATCACTTGGGTGTTTAGGTTGTGGTCTCTTAGGTTGGATAATAGGAGAAGAAGAAGGTCTCTTCTCTCTATAAAAGGAAGGAGGAGGAACTGCTCCATATAAAGGAGAAATTTTTGGTTTAGGAAGGAGACCAAGTCCATCATGACGAGGAGGAATAGGTCTACTTTTAGGAAGTTTATTAGATATAGACATAGTCACATCCATAGGGATGGGTTGGGAATCTTCTTGAGTAAAGACATTAGTTTTATCTTTCAAAGGAAAAACTTCCTTCTCAAGAATGATAGGAATGTCAAGTTTAGGTGTTCTAGGTTCACTTAAAGATAGGATCATATCTGTTTTCCACTTTTGATAAGATTTGAAAAGATGATCACTTCGCGGAGGAAGAGATTGGAATTGTTTAGGCCAAAAGTAATCAAGAGGAACACTAGAGGTTCTTTCAACTGGTTTAAAGAGGCTATGATTGATAGTAACAACTTCACCATTATGGGGAAATTTCAAACACTTATGAATAGGAGAAGCAATAGCTTTCATGGAAGATAGCCAAGGATAGCCAAGCTTCACATGAAATTGTTCGGAAGATGGAATAATAGCAAAGTTCACATCAAGGGATTTGTTATGGACCTCAATAGGCAATGTAATAGAACCAATTGCAGGAGAAGAAAATGCATCAAATAGTTTCACAATCACATCTGTTTTGTCATAAATCACTTGATTCAATTGCAAAGTAAAAAGAAATTCTTCAGTAATAACATTAACCATGCACGAAGGATCAATAAGCACTCCACGGCAAGGTGTATTTTTGACTTTCGCAACTATGTATAAAGGACCATCAGGTGCCCTAATGGTTTCATTGGAATCAAATGTGATGGAAGGTTCTTTAGGGTTTTCTTGCTGCTCTACAAAGTTAATCACATTCGGAGTCATAGACACAAGACCATTAGATGAAAGAGAGGAATCGTTAGTCTCAACCGCATTAGAGGTATGAGAAGGTAATGGATCAGTGAAAATCTGAAGATTTTGATTAGGAGGAGCTACAGATGTATTGCCTTTATCATTCACTCCAGAAATAGAGATAGTATTATTATCAATCAAATCTTGAATTTTACCCTTTAAAGAAAAACATTTTTCAGTATCATGCCCAGGCTGACGATGAAATTGACAAAAGGCTTTGTTATCAAAATAAGGTGAAGTAATCTTTGCAGGATCAATTTGTCTTATAGAAGGAAGAGTAAGCACATTTTGTTCCAATAATTTATTCATAATACCATGCAATGATTCATTCAAAGGAGTATACTTTCTTTCTTTCTTGAAAAATTAAGAAATAGGAGGCACACCTGATGCTGCATTCACATTGCTGTTGATGACGTTTTCATTGTATTTGATGGAGTCTCTATTCGGTTTAAACTTCCCAAATGGTTGTTGACTGCTATCACCCTTATCACTCGGAGCCATAGGATGTGATTGTTCCATTTGACTCACAGTCAGTTGATAATTGTGAAGAGTGGCACACAACTGTTGGAAAGAAGTAAACTCAGAAAATAGAAGTTTGTCTCGAATATCTTTTTGTAAATTAGAAATAAAGATTCTTTGAATATCATTGTCAGGCACTGGAAAAGAAATTTGAGCATACAAATGCTTATATCTACCAATGAAATCAGTCACTTTTTCTTTAACACCTTGTTTACAATGCATTAAATCAATCAAAGTAACTTTAGGACTTATATTGTTTTGAAATTGTTGAATGAAAGCATTTGCAAGTTGTTTGAAAGAAGTAATAGAATAGGAAGGCAACGAGCAATACCATTGTAGGGCTTTGTCTCTTAATGTTCTTGTAAACAGTTTTGCAAGCAACCTTGGGTCATAAGCAAAATCAGTACATATTGTTTGAAAAGTCTTAACATGTGTTAGAGGATCACCTTTACCATTATAAAGTTCCAAATGTGGAATTTCAACATGTTTAGGGGGAATAGCTCGAACAATGTCAAGAGAAAGTGGGCTCGCAACATCAAATGTGGGCACACTAAACTTAGATTGATTCATAGAGGCAATTTGTTGCTGTAAAGAAGAGACAGTTTGTGCAAGATTGTTAATGGTCGCTTCAGTCGAAGAGTTCATATTAGATGTGTTAGATTGAGATGGAGGTGTTATGTTATTGAAAGAAGGTAAAGAGTAAGGTGGTGGGACCCTATGATAATTGGTCATAGGAGATGATTGGACAGGAGGAACACTACAAGGAGGAATGGAATGATTAAATGAATTGCCCCCTTGCATCATGTTCATTTGTGAAGATGTAATAGGAACACTCATTGAAGGAATGAATGAAGAAGTCGGATTGAATGAAGGAAGAGGGTTAATTGAAAAGGAAGGATTGCCCCCATGACTAGTGATCATAGGAGGAATGTCTTGTGTAGAAGTAGCCATTATGTTTGATGTAAAGGTAGGTATGCTAGCAATAGAAGTCATCAAAGGAATAGAATGATTGACTTGTGTAGGAGGTTGTGTATAACCTAAAGTTTCGGCACAACTCTTCATAGGCATCACGTTCGAATAAACAATGTGTGCAATACCACGCAAAATATCAATTCCATTCTTATCACTTTGAAGCATACATTTTAGACCCTCAATTAAAGGAAGAGCTTGACTATCAGGGTACTCATGAGACATCCATTGGTGAAAATCGTCAAATTGGTTATCCAATTTCAAAATTTGTTCTTTAGAAACCTCATGGAGAGCTTCTTCATCATTAGGAGGATTAGAGGAATTACCCATGTCCTCGTTAAAAAGGCTATTCAAATTAGGTTCCATCTCCTCAGTAGTTAAACCTCGGAAAGACTTAATTCTACGGCTTCGTCTAATGGGAATAGTGTAAGTAGGACTTATTGTTGTAAAACTCATGCACTAGAGAAGGAGAGAAAATTTTGATTTTAGAGGTAGCAATTTTCAGTAAAATCAGCCAATCTTCTGGATTTAAGCTGTTAAATGCAATCACCACAGTCTCCCGAAATTTCGGAAAAAATGTCCAGGACCGTGGCGCTCGGAGTGCAACACGGTCCTTGCAACTTTTTTTGAAATTTGCAGGGATGAAAGGTATGATGATTTTAGAGCTAATCTGAAAAAATTGAGTAATTTTACGATCTGTAGATAGGCCAAATTAAAGTTGCAATCTCAAAATTGAACCCTACCCAGATTGTCGAAAAATGCAAAATTTGAATTTTGAAAAAGAGAGGGAAACTGAAATTTTGAATTTTATGATTTTAGAGGGAATGTCAAGAGCAATGCAAATTTTGAAATTCAAAAATTGACTCAATTTCATGCAAAATTCAATTTTGAAAGCGGAAATCAAAGTTGTTGTAATTAAGCACTTAATTTCAAAAGTCACAAAATGCAAGAATTTGAATAAAGAACTGAAATTGTTAATGAATGCAAACACACTTTTCAGATTTAGGACAGTAAGAACACAATTTTGACACAAAATTTCAGTTTCAATGATTTTTGAATGTTTAAAAGCCTTAATCCAAGCAATCACAAGACCAACTTTGACTGTAATTTTGAAGGTGTTAAAATTGATAAAATCAGCCAAAATTCTGGATTTTAGCAGAAAAATACAGTAAGATCTCGCTCCCGAAATTTCAAAAAAAATGTCGGGGACAATGGCGCCCGGCGCCACGGTCCTCGCAACTTTTTTCCAAATTTTCAGGGATAAAAGATATTGTGATTTTATTGTGGAATCCAAAGTTACAACTGATTTGGAGATGTTTTGATCAGTGAAATTGTCGAACAAAGGTTGAATCAAGAGAGTTTCAAAAATTAGGGTTTTGACACTTAACCACTTAATTTTCAAAATTAAAGCATAGATATGAATTGATAATTTGTAATAGAAGGACAGATCCGAAATAAGCATTAACAATTAAAAATTTCACAAGTTTAATTACTAAAAAGAAATTTTAGGGTTTTTATGCAATCACCTCTAAAATTTTGCAAAAGATCAAACATGGAAATGTAATCAATTTTTTCAGATCTAAGCATGAAAAATCAGAAAGGATGTTCACGTCGGGTTCACCAAAATGTAAAGCGGAAAAATCACGATCGAACCCTAGTTGCTCTCCCCTCTTCCAACTCCAAGGAGAGAGAAGGGAGGTTCGCTAGGATTCGATGGTGTTCACTTAGGGGGGAGACTTTACATTCAAAAGAGGGGTTGAAACCCACAAGATCCAATCCCACGCAATGCAAGATTGGATGCTAAATGAGTTTCAAGGGTTAAGACAGCAAGGCTACCCTCTTTTGTAAAGAATGTGCATAGAAGAATTGAGCTAGGAATGCATAGAAAGTGACAAAGATTCGCTTATAAACTGAGATAGGAATACAGTATGAAGCTACGGACCTGGAATTAGCAGTAAAATGTCGATACGGCGCTGTCCTGCAAATTTGAGCAAAAGTTGTCGGGACGATGGCGCCTGGCGCCACGGTCCTCCGAAAAATCTGCGAAATGAAGGGGGATCTGTTCATCTCTACACAAGGATTCCAGATCTTCAATTTCAGCCGTGTACCTGCAACCTACACATAGAAAAGCGAAGACGATTGGGGGGTTAGGGATTAGGGGTTTGCCTTTAGGTCAAACCCCGGTTTTGGAATTAACCAAGAAATGAGCAAGAGCTGTAAATGTAAATGACTGTAAAACAAGTACTAATACCTTGTTCTAAGGATGTTTGTATCCTTATGTGCGAAGGTTTAGATGTTGTATGTTGTATGTTGTAGTAGTATGTAGTAAGTGATCTCCTCTTCAATGGTTGAATCCTTGTCTTGAATGCAACACTTAGCCTTGAATGGAGACTTAGAAGGAATGCTTGAATGCTTGAATTCTTGAGTATAGTTTCCACGCTTTGTACACATATCTTTTTCCATCATATCGAATGAAAGAGGAAAATGTAGTTTATATACTTGTCATTTAGGGCTGATAGACTGATTTTCCCGACCTTAGGCCGACCAGGAAAGTTAATTTCCAAATTGCAAACAAAAAGACCCGAGACCCCTTAGGAAACCAGGCCCAAAATAGGACCCAGGGACCAGGGCGCTGGGCGCTCTAGTCCCACCTCCCGGGGCATCAGGGTGCAAGGAGGTTCAGGCCAGGGTACTTGAAAAATGCAGTTTTTGGTGTCGTGAGTAAGTTTCGGGGTCTCCATTCAGGTTGCGTATTGTGTCGCCATCGTGAAGACCGAAATGCAGTCGAAATTGCAAGTGTCACAATTTTAGGACGCTACATACCCTTCATTATCCTATCGAACCCCTGTCATTACCCTTCCTTGTCCTATCATCCCTCATGTCCATTTTCCCTTTCCACCTTTGATCTTGACAAGGCTGAGGATCATCATGAGCATCATGCATCTTGTTTGCAACTTTCAGTCTATCATAGCTTTTGGGTCATTTATCCATTTGCTTATTATAACTTTTCATCCATATTCCCTATCTTATTGCAACTTTCTACCACTATCCCTTAGCCTATCCTGACTTTCAGTCCATGTCCCTTATCCATTCTTTGTCTTGCTTATCCTATCCATATCTTATCACTATCCATACACTCTTTTTCATTCCTTGATCTTGATCTGACATAAGGACACAAAATTTAAACATGGTTTCAAAAACCTCTTGACATGTCTCTCATGCCATGTTCCTACTTTACATTGTCATATCTAGTCTCTTGTCCCATCACGCAATAGCCCTTGAAAATTGCATCCGTATTGTCTCCACGATAAAAGGTCTTTGTCTTCCCTCTATCCGCCATCATTTCAGCAAGCCTATTTATTCACCTGTCATATTCCTTGCCTTGCTAGACACTAGGGGCAAAATCTCAAAAACATTTAAAAATGTCCTGAAAAAAATCTCAAAAACATTTAAAAATGTCTTGGAAAAAATCTCAAAAACATTTAAAAATGTCCTAAAAAAAATCTCAAAAACATTTTAAAATGTCCTGAAAAAAATCTAAAAAACATTTTAAAATGTCCTAAAAAAATCTCAAAAACATTTAAAAATGTCCTGAAAAAAATCTTAAAAAAAAATCGAATAATGTCCTGAAAAGATATCTAAAAAAATGTCCTGAAAAAATCCCTAAAAAGTCATATAAAGTCCTGAAAAAAATGAACAAATTTTTTTTTCAAAACATTAAAATCCAAAAGCACACATTTTGTCAATAAATGATCCCTTTTGTGCATAATGCAAATCAATGAGCATCCCTCCAACAACATGCAATCCAACAATGTGCTTTACTGAAATCATGCATTAACAGATGAACTCTTTCAATCAACTCAGACATTCAACCTGATCCAAATTGTTATATCAATCAACCTCAAAATCATTTGTCCTTGTCTCTACTATCATGGGTCTTATATAGGGTGTGGTATACTCGAAACCAGATTGTGTCCTATCTTAGACGGGGTACCGCATGTCCTAAAACCAGACAGCATGATTGTCCTATCAACGCTTTCAACTTTTGACAATGAAGATCAAGATGTTTGTTTGATTTGTTGGAATTTGTGCATCTTATCTTTCTACTGATTTATCTTTGGCTTCGATCATGTTCCTATGTTGCTCGATGATGTCACTGAGTGATTTAGAGTGACCGGGATGGATCATGGTCCTTTTCTTTTTGTTGTGATTGTTGTTTGTCTGCAATGTGTCTGTCTTTTGCAAAAAGGGTTGCATTTCAGCTCTGGCATTCAATGCCATGATGCTACACATCCATTTTGCTACATTAAAAATAAAGGTTCTCACCTACAAAGTGCATTACTGAAAGCAAGTTTTTCTTCATCTCTAACTGTCCTCTGTCTAATTTCTTCTCACTAACATTTCTTCCATCAGTCTTGGCAGTCTGTTTGCTCCCATCATTTTCTATCATTTTTATCGATCAATTGGCCTCTTCTCTGCATGTTTCCGGCCAATTCCTCGAGGGGGGATGCGTATGTCATTATTATTGTCTGGGGCATTTTTATTATTGTTCTTTGAAACAACTCTTAAAATCGCATTGTCTCAAAGAGGGGCAAAATGTAGACAACTAAAAATGGTCAACGCTTGCGAAGTCATACTTTAACATTTGCGCATTGCCTCATTTTAGGTTTTTGCATCGCATTAACATTTCTCCTATGATTCATACTTGGTTTTTATCATTTGCGAGCATTGAGTCATTCTTCTACATTTTTCATTTATCTCGCTCTCGAATTTGGTCTTGTCGACAATGCTATCCAATCATGATTTTGATCAATTTTATCCTGTCGCATCAATGTGCGTACTCATTTGTCATCATTTTGGACATCATCAATCCTAATTAGGGTTTTGTCCTCTTGTCAATCTTGCGATTGATTTGTCATCGATCGTTGTCCTCTTATCAATCTTGTCATCTGGCGATCGATTTATCATCAATCCTTATCATTTTCAATCTTGTCGTTTAACGATCGATTTGTCATCGGTCGTTGTCATGTTTGATTTTGTCATTTTGCGATCGATTTGTCATCAATCGTGGTCATTTTTAATCTTGTCATCTTGCAACCTAGTTTGTCATCGATCCTCGTCCTCTCTTCAATCATGTCAATTTGGATCAATTAGTCGTTGTTCCTCGTCAATTGGCACATTTTCTCAATCAAATCATTTATCACATTGGTCATTTATCAATCCAAAATCAAATCATGATCGAGTTAATTATCTTTCATCAAGACCTAATTCATCTTCTAGGGTTTCGTGATTTCATCATTTAACCTGGTTTGTCATTTCTTCCTCTAGAATTAATATCCTAAGTCTTCTCATTGCAATTAAATGTTCATTTAATTGGCTAATTATTCCTCTTTGTGAATTAATTAATAAATGACAAATAATTAATTAATTTACCTAATTTCTAATTTCTAATTTCCATCAATTTCTTAATTCCTAAATTCCTCATTTTCTAATTTCTTAATTTTCTAATTCCTAATTTCAATTTCCTCCTATTTCTCTCCTAAATTCATGGGAATGACATAGAAATTTGTCATAAATTGTCATAAATCCTTGCATAGAAATTTGTCATAAATTGTCATAAATCCTTGCATAGAAATTTGTCATAAATTGTCATAAATCCTTGCATAGCAATTTGTCATACACATGTCATAATTTTGCTATTCTTGATTTGAATTTCCATTCGAATCAATTTCATGCTAATTTGATTCATTTCTCCAATTTATCTATAAATTGGATGAATTTCTTCAATCAAGATCCCCAATTGATCGCATTTTTGAATCCCCTAATCAAACTATTGAATTTCTAATCACTTTGTCAAATCATGCTTCTAGTATTCTTGTGTCAATGTCAATCTTGCTTTCTCAATTAGGTGTATGCACTTGAAGGTGAGATCTACAACAAAACTATTTGGAGAAGAAAGAAGAACAATGGAGCCGCATGAAGGGAACATCTGGTTTGCATAATCTTTTACATGCTTTTATTTCATGTCTCTATTGAGTGTTGTTTAGGATAGATCATTGCAATCAACTTTTGTGATTGAGCTAGATTAGTAGGTTTATCTTGTCTTGTGATGATTTCCTATTTCCTAACGTACAATATATATATTCATATATATATATATATATATATATATATATATATATATATATATATATATATATATATATATATATATATATATATATATATATATATATATATATACAAACATATATATATATATATAATATATAATTATATTTAAAAAATAAAAAATAAACAACAATTTAAATTTTGTTTTAAATATAAAAAATATATATATATAATTTTATTGTTGGGCTTGGCCCCTGCGGATTACCCTGCAGGGCGGCCCTTTTTTCACAGTGGGCACAGGCCCCCCAGTGGTGGCCGTAGCCGCCACTGTGGGCTGCAACCCACAGTGGAAGGCCTCAGCCCCCACTATGGGCGGCGACCCACAGCGACGGTGTCACCATCTCTGTGGGGAGCAAGCCCCCCCTTCGGCGGCCTCTACCATTTTCGATCGCCTCTTCCACATTCGGCCGCATCTGCCACTTTCACCGCTGCCCGAACTACGTCCCTCCTCTGCCATGGCTGCCACCCGGGGGTCGTAAATTCAGCCCTGTTAATAAGAAAAGGAGTAATAAAAAAAAAAAAATTTATAAAACCCTAGCCCGGGTAGGGCTAGGGTAATGATGTTAGATTTAATAAAAAAATTTAATCTTAGGAGTATTTTATAATGCAAACCTATAACTAGGGTTTGCATGGTTTGGTCTAAATAAATTTAGAAAGAAAATATTACATGGTTTAAATATTAGTTTTCAATATATGTGTTTATATAAATAATTGTAATTATTTATATACACATATATGTAATTAAGAAATAGAAAGTGGTAGTTAAGGAAAATAAGAATTTCTATAGGATTAAATATTTATTTAATGGAGATTTTTTTGGAATAAATAAAAGCAAGTGGGCTTAATCATACCTTAGTTAAATTAATTTGAGTACATCTTAAGTACGGATTAAATTGATTTAAATAGAGGGAGTAAGTTTTAGTTTAAAATTTTAAGTAGTAATAAAAGACTTAATTAAATAGTTGAAATAATTTAATTTAAGCAGAATATTATTAATTTTCAATGTATTAAATTAACGTTGGGGAAACTAAATTTCGTGGCAACATTACTTATCTAAAGGGACTAAAATGGAGATTGGAATAATTTTATTGAGAATATAAAAGCTAATTATGACTATTGGAAACTTATAGTACCCTTGTCAAGCAATTCAGATCTTTGGATTTAATTTAATCTAATAGAATAAGTTGAAGAGATAAGATAATAATTTATTTGGTATTATTCTTTTTATTTGAATAATTATTTGTTTACTTGTGTTAATGGAATAAAGTTAACTCTAAACTTAGTTAAAACAAACATGTAGGATATTCCAAATTAGTCAAATTGATGTTCTAAGTTATGGTTTTTTTTTTTTTTTAAATTATCCCGTTCTTGCCCTAAATTTTGGGCATGACAACCACATCCTTCCTTTGCACCCTTTTGAAAGCCAAAGGCTCATTATCCTTAGGGTCAGAGTAAGAAGTGATTAAGGAAATGTGAACGTGTGGCTTCTTCACTTCTTCAGTAGCAACCTCTACCAGTTTGACTGCCTATTTAGATTTGGAACCTAGCTGAGTATCTATTTTTTAAATCACATTCTACACATATGCAGACATTTTATCAATTTTTTTCTCTCTTCTTTTTCTATTGAAACCTATTTTCACTTCAAGAGCCTTTTCTCCTATTGTACCGAAGTGCTATGTTTTATCATCTAATGAGGAATCTAACACCATCTTTGCATAAAGCTCAAAAATACTATCATCTACCTCATATTCAAGCTTAGTGATCTAGATTTGCCTAGGTTCAACTGCTTCCATGAGGGTTTCATCAGTTTTCACCATGAAACATATGTCAATGGAATACTTCTCCACAATGTTCTTAGAGATTATTTCCCTTTGCCTCATGTTCTCCTCAAATTTCTTGAAGTAACCCTATAGCTTCTCATCCCTGTCGGTACCAAGACCAGTGATAGCCATTTTGATTTGTATACCTATCGGTATGTCATGAGCCCATTACTTCTTTCCTAAATTGGGTAGCTCATTCAGGAAATAAAGTATTAAATAGACAATTAAGTTTCCATATATGAATGTTCCTTTCTTGGTTCCTTTGATCTTTTTAAGTTTTAACATTAACTCACTCCTCATCCATTCACGTAAGTCATACTTCACATTATTTCTTAGCATTTGATATGCGGCATGAATGCATGAAATTGCAATAGATATACCAGTATAGATCCATCTCCACTTTGTTCTTCAGATTTTATAACCCATCTCTTGGTATGATCTTGTTGTATTTCATATACCTTCTGCATCCCTTTCTCATAGTCTTTATCATTATTAGCCAGTTGACTCTTGCTTCTGCAATACTTAGTAGTATGACCTATTTTGTTGCATGCATAACATGTAACAATGCTCTTCTAAATTGCTTTGACATATCTGGTATTATTGTTATCTATTGACCTACAATGATTATAAAAATGTCCAAAAATTCCACATGCATGACATTAAACATTCATTCTGCAGTCTTCTAATTTATGACCATATTTCTTGCAGTTTGTGCATTGACCGGGAACAAAATTGTAGTTTTGATTTGCCTTATTTCTATATTGTTTAGCCATATGCCCAAATTTATTGCAAACAAAGAATATACCATTGAATTTATAACAATTAGATTGCTTTACCGGTTTCCTCTATTCTAATGAGTTATGCATACCAGTTGTCTAATCTTCATTAGCAGTACCGGAGCTTTCACCTTGTACAAATCCAAGTCCTCTAGAATTATCAATTTGTCTTTATCTTTTTAGTAAGTCATCTAATTGTGTAGCACTGGTCCTAAAATTTTCTTTATATTCCCTTGCAATAGTCAGATCATCTCTCAGAGTAGTTATTTCCCTTTCAAGTTCTTGTTCATTGTTCAAGGAGTGTGCCAAATCAATTCTCAACAAATTATTCTCATGAGTCAATCTTCCACATTCATCAAATTTGTTCTTCAAAGATAAAACAAGACTATCTTCCTTCTTCTTTCCGTCCTCAATATCTTTTGATAACCTCATGGTCAGATCTTGCATTTCATTCTTCATGAGCATATTTGCTTGACTTAGTTTCTGACATTGTTCCTTAAGAGAATTCTTCTCCTCACCATCTGGTTGTTGCAAAAGTTCTTTTCTTTTGGCTTGAGAAGATGATAACCTTTCTTATAAGATAAGAATGGAATCATTTGTAGACTTCATTTCTTCTTGCAATTTGAAGTTCTTAATCCTTTCAGCATCATAATCCTCAAGAGCCATCTCAAGTTGTTTCTCTATAGGCATGTTCAAAGATTTCGGTTTTAGGATCTTCCTCAAGTTGTTAAACTTCTTCCGAGGTACCAGGCTCTGATACCAATTGTTGGGATCTGAGAACATTGAGAGGGGGGGTGAATCAGTGTTCTTTCGGAATCAAGAATCTTTAACTTTCTAAACATTGCATGTATGTACCGGTAAACAAATAAGAATATAACAAGAAGCACATAAACCCTCCACATAAATGAGCACCATAACACATAGAATTTATACATTGAAAACCTCAATGAGGAAAAACCACGGTGGGATTTGTGACCCACAATATTAGTTCACTAGCCACATGAAAAGATATTACATAAATAGGTTCCTACACTTGCAAGAAGGCACACTGCCTAGAGCATACTGCTCATCACTAAAGAGCCTCACTGACTACAAGCTTTCTACCAAAGTAAATAAATAAAAATTAACTCAAGAATGCATTTGCCATGCCAAATAGAGTTTTGGTTCTGGTTCTTCTCTATACTAGTTCACAATCTTGAACTATTACCGGTATTACTTCTCCTCCATGAGTGCTTTCCTATCTATCTGTAGATCATTGCATGATACACTGTCTGCATATAAAAATGATCTCCATACATATATTTTGCATCTCACAGTTATGCTATATGTCTATCTCTATATCATCTCTTCCTGTCTTAAATTGACCTAGTAGACTGACTTATATACCTATTACATATGAAATGCCTTATGTCAGCTTACAATGCATTTACAAAGAATATTCAATATCAGCCTCAATAATAATTACAAAATGATTTACTAAAATAAATCTTTCTTCATGTCGGCTTCCTTGAAGTAGTGATGTCGGTGTCAGTGTCGGTGCCGGTGTAGCCTTGAATGCTTTCAATGTTGGTATCTACCGGTATATGACTCCTAGTACTGATTGGTGACTTCCATCAAGTCTTGTTTCCTTCTATATGATCTTGTTGCCATCAATGACAACAAAATGAATTTGATGATTATCAATTTCCAATAGAAGAAGTCATATTTCCTAACTGACATTCTTTACAAAGAGCATCAACCGATTTGTCTAGTTGAGGCAGACCTCTTACTATCTTGGACTTACTAACTTTAACAATGTTTTCAAATTTTATATGACAAAATATCCTATGCCAAATCCATCTATCATCTATCTTTGCAATCAAATAGTTTCTAACTTTAGGATTAAGATTAAATAGATTACCTCTGGTTTGTTTCCCAGCTACAATCAATTCACCTTTGTTAACAAAGATTTTTCACATATCATTTCTAAACTCTAGTGGGTATCCTCTATCATTAAGTTGTGTCACACTTAGAAGATTGTGCTTCAGACCTTCAACCCAATAGACATTGTCAGCACTGCTCTTCCCATTAAGAGAAATAACTCCCTTGCCTTTAACCATACATGGAGAGTCATTGTCAAATCTGACAACACTGCCATCAAATTCTTTCAAGAAAATAAATTTGCTCCGATCACCAATCATATGATGTGAACAACCACTATCAATGATCTAATTATCAAAGGTATATCCTGGACACTAACACCTTCTGATCTGATATCTCTTCCTTAATAGCTACAAACACAATATCTTCACTAGCATCATCATCATATTCTTCATCAGTGATACCACTATCAACCACTATAAGACAATCTCTCTTGCCTTTACCCTTATAATTCTTGAATTTGTCTCTCTTGTGTTCATTTTCACCATTAGCAAAATTAGCTTCTATATGACCAATCTTCTTGCATGCAAAACATTTTAAAGGTAGTTTACCTCTATATTTACTAGTGCCTCTAGGTAGTCATTTTGCCAATAATGCTTCAAGTTCTACTAGGTTGTCTTCATCATTAGCATCTCTATTGGATGTAGATTCATATCCATGACAAGTATCTCTACTTTTTCTCATAGATGGGTTAGAGATATAAGCTCTGAATGTAGATTCTAATTTCTATACACTATCATCATAGCCATTTAATTCAATAGCAATAAGTTTGCCAATGATAGAGTCAAGAGTTACCTTAGTTTTGTCAATGGAATTCAAATCCTAAATAGTTGCAACTCAGATAGCATAGACCAGTAGCAGGGTTCTCAGTACCTTACTGATCACTGTGGCATCTTCCACTTTCCCTCCTGCACTCTTTATTTCACCAACTATCTCTTTTATTCTTTGACCATACTGTTGGATATTCTTGTTAGCATATGCACACTCCAATGAGACATTGTAGGTGATTGAAGGTTTTGTCATTGATAGCAACCTTACAATCCTATGACAACGGCAAGGCATTACACTGGCATCAACATATCACACTCTACACTGGCACTCAGACTAGTGGCACCGGCATAGAGAAAGGAAGCATACCGACATAGAGGCCGACAAGATTTTTGATATATTATATTTTATTTATTATTGTAAAAAATTTGTAAGATGACTTGGCAAGTTGTAAAATGACTCTTATATATAAGAGAGATCATTGTAGACATTTTGTAAGTAAGTAGAAAGTAAGAAAAGGAAGAAATATTAGGCAGACCTATTATGCAAAATATAGGTTAAGGGTTTATGTAAGAAGCAGAGTAGAAACCGGTACTGGCTCTGGCATTATAGATGCTAGTTTGAAGTAGTACAAGATACTGGATTTGTATAATCCATCATTGTAAGTCAGTGAGACTTCCCATTGAGTAGTGAGCTCTAGGCAGTTGGCCTTCCTGCATGTACAAGCCCCTCTTGTAAGTAATATTCTCTTATTGGCCAGTAAGTGAATATTGTGGGTCACAAATCCCACTGAGGTTTTTCCCACACTGGGTTTCCTCATTAAATCATTGTGTTATGGTGTATTTTTCATGTGGTTGTTTTAATTCTATTTATTGCATTATTTCTTGCATACCGATACATTGTTATAATATGCTCTACATGTTTTAAATTAAGAAATTTTATTCACCGGTTAGATACTGATTCACCCGCCCCTCTCAGTATCTATGGGAATCCTAACAATTGGTATCAGAGCTTGGTCCTCTATTTTTAGAAGCCTAATAGCTTGAGGAAGATCTTGACACTGGTAAAGATGGAAAATCTGATGAAGCAGCTAGAAGTAGCTCTTTCAAACTATGATGCAGAGAAACTGAAAAATATCAAATTAGAAGATGATCTAAAAGCAGCCAGGATATCATTCAGGCACTTCAAGAAAATCTTACCATTTCAAGAAACAAGAGAAGAGAACTTTGTGAAAAGATGCACAATGAGAATGATGAAAAGGAATCTCTTAATGATATGATAAACAAGCTGAAACAAGAGAACATGACAACAAAGAATGAGATGCAGGATATGACTATGAGATTTTGTAAAGAAATTGAAGATAGAATGAAGAATGAAGAAGATTTGACCAAAAGACTAAGTGATGCTGCAAATGCAAACACAAACAAACCTACCAGAGGTCACAACAAGCTTGGTTACTTCCTCCACCGATGGAGTTCAGAATGTTAGTTCATCATCAGCAGGCTATAAATCAGCTAATATAACTAAAGTACTCTTAGATTCAATCAAAAGGATAATAGATTGTAGTGCACAAGCTTATAAAGCTATAGATGACACAATTCCAATTTTGAAAAGGCTAGCTCCTAACTACAATATAGACAATAAAGATTCATTAAGTCAAATTGACATTTTGTCCAAGTACATCACTGAGAACATAGTGACAATTGAGCAAATAAAGGAAGAGGCATTAAAGGATAAGATGGAACTTGAAAAGCAAAAATTCTTTGAAAATCAGATAAAGAAGTGTACAAGGGAATTTGACACACTTCTACCGGAACTATGCAGCTTATTAAAGGAATTTAAAACTCTGTATAAAGATACTTGCAAAACAAACATTTTGACAGTAGACATAGATAAGAAGATGAGCAAGGTAGAGGATGAAATCAATAAACTTACAGATAGTTTTGTTAACTCACCTGATACATTATCAATTTTTGAATAGAAGATAACAAGTTTTGAGGAAGAGTTACTTAAGCTAGGAAGAGAAAAGGAGAGAATAGTGGATAAGGCAAAGAATTTGAGACTACGACTGAGTCCAAGATTGGACTATCTAGCATTCATGTGGAAGGAAATATCTGAGGCACTTGTACAGGGATAGAGAACACTAGCAGAGCATATGCAACACCTCACTGATACAATTCAAAGAATAGAGACATCAATAAGAGATAGTAAGAAGTTTATGGAGAGTATAAACTTGATTTTGGCAGATCTATTTCAAATTGTAACTACCCAGTTACAAGGTTGAGGTGACAACTCCATTGACACCTCGACAACCTTTGTCATTGATGCCAAAGGGGGAGTAGTAGTATGAGAAAATAAGAAAAATAACCAACAGAAGAATTATCTACTCAGTCGGAGCATATCTTTTTTGTAAGACATTTTTGGTAACATATTTTTGGATTACAATTTTGGATAAACTTTTGAATTTTCTCATGAGTGTTGCCATCAATGCCAAAGGGGGAGATTGTTGGTATATGCACACTCCAATGAGACATTGTAGGTGATTGAAGGTTTTTTCATTGATGGCAACCTTACAATCCTATGACATAGGAAATGCATTACACCGACATCAACAAATCACACTCTACATCAACACTTAGACCACCGACATTGGCACAGTGAAAGGAAGCATACCGGCATAGAGGCCGACATGATTTTTGATATATTATATTTTGTTTATTATTGTAAAAACTTTGTAAGCCAACTTTGCAAGTTGTAAAATGACTCTTATATATAAGAGAGATCAATGTAGACATTTGTAAGTAAGTAGAAAGTAAGAAAAGGAAGAAATATTAGGCAGACCTATTATGCAAAATATAGGTTAAGGGTTTATGTAAGAAGCAGAGCAGAAACCGGTACTAGATCTAGCATTATAGATGCTATTTTGAAGCAATACAAGATACTGGATTTGTATAATCCGTCATTGTAAGTCAGTGAGACTTCCCATTGAGTAGTGAGCTCTAGGCAGTTGGCCTTCCTACATGTGCAGGCCCCTCTTGTAAGTAATATTCTCTTATTGGCCAGTAAGTGGATATTGTGGGTCACAAATCCCATCGAGGTACACCGGGTTTCCTCATTAAATCATTGTGTTATGGTGTGTTTTTCATGTGGTTGTTTTCAATTCTATTTATTGCATTATTTCTTGCATACCAGTACACTGTTATAATATGCTCTACATGTTTTAAGTTAAGAAATTTTATTCACTGGTTAGATACTGATTCACCCCCCCCTCTTAGTATCTGTGGGAATCCTAACAATTCTCACCTTCAAATATTCTCATTTCATCAAACTTTAATCTTAGGCTCTCCTCTTTATCAATCTTAACATGTTCATCACCACTATAAATCTCTTCAAGTTTCTTCCATACTTCATATGTAGTTTCAAGACCATGAACATCTACATATTTAGCATCAGACTAGAAACTGATAATAGCCTCTAATGCTTGATGATTTTCTTGCTATTATTTCTTTTGATCCTCGGTCAGAGTTCCAATAGGTGTAACATACTGAGTTTCTACATGATCCCAATATTGACTTCCCAGACTTTTAATGTAAGTCTTCATTTTGTCTCTCCATATCCTATAGTTATCTTTTTTGAACTTTGGACCTTCCTTCTTCATCATGATCTATAAGATCTTTTCCTCAAGTTGTTAGGATTTTAAATTTAAGAGGACCTGAGACGCTCTGATACCAATTGATGGTATGATGAAAGATTAAGTATCTAGTAGATTACTAAGAGTGGGGGTGAATCAGTAATAAATCGGTTAACTGAAAAACTGATGCAAAATTCCCAAACTCAAACTCAAACTCACAAAGTAAACTTATCAGTAAGATATCACTGTCAAGATCAATACTCATAAGAATACTCAACATCAACCGATTAACTGTTATAACAACTCAAGAGTAAACAATTTCAATCTTGCAAACATAAAAATGCTTAATCATATCTCAACACACTTCATCTCTCAATGCTTCTAGTTATTATGCCTTATCAGAAGTTAATCAAATCAACAAATAAGATCATAACCACAAAAACATTCACCACATGACACAAATGTTTATATGTGGAAAACACAAATAGGTACAAACCACGGTGATATGAGACTCACAAGATAGCTATCTGAAGTTTTCCATGTTTGGAGCCAAGCCTATTAAAGATTTTACAATAAGTCTTGTTAAGAACTGATTCTGTTATGAATCACCCAGTTAAGGGATTTATAAAATGCCTTGATAAAAAGAAAATACCCTATTAGGAGAAACCTTGGTAGAGGATTTGAGAATCCAAGCTAATGGACCACCTTGTTAGAGGATTTAAGAATTAACCAAGCTTGTTAGAGCTTACCTGGTTAGGGGATTTCAAATTTTCTATAATTATTAGAAGACAACAGGTTTTTCTTGATCTATCTGAATAGAACTACATTTGCTTAATCAGATCCTTTTCAGCTTCAATCTTCCTTTACTCAAACTGTAGATCCATTCAGCAATTAGGCAACCACACACTCAACTCATTTCAGCCAACTCTTGTTAATAAATTTTACAAAACAACTTCATCAACCTTAAATACAAATTAATTAGGTCGGTAACACATCAAAAATCTAATTCTCTCATAGAGATTACAAACAAATTGATTCAAGTGTGACCATTGGATTTACATAGAAATCTATACACATTCTTCAAGAAAATTCCAACTACTCCATGATCATTGCTTCATCGGACTTGTAACACATCATGCACTTTGCAATAGATGCAATCCACTTTGCTCATTCCCTAGACAATCAAACAAATGCACCAAAACAATCTGAACTTATCTTCATACAATGACCACACGTGTCACCATCATTATCGCTCAAATCATAAACAAACATAACCATTTTAGCAAACTTAATCGGTTAGGGTTTAACAAAAACAACTGATAGGGTTTACCGGTTACATAACATAGAAAGGGTTTAACTATTAGGATTAATGATAGTCCCAAAGATACTGAGAGGGGGGGGGTGAATCAGTATCTAACTGGTTAGCAAAATATTTAACCTTATTAACAACTCTGCATTCCAAAATAGTGTATCGGTAAATAAGAATTAATGCACTAAATAGGAACAATAAAGATAGCATAGAAAACACACCATAACACAAGATGTTTAACGAGGAAACCTGGTGTGGGAAAAACCTTGGTGGGATTTGTGACCCACAATATTCACTCACTGGCCAATTAATAAATATTACTTACAATGAGGGGCCTTCACATGCAGGGAGGCCAACTGCCTAGAGCTCACTGCTCAATAAGAGTCACACTGACTACAAAAGTGGATTAATAAAATCCAATACAATGTAATACTTCAAATCGGCATCAACTATGCTAGGTTTAGTATCGATTTAAGCTCATTCTATAACCAAAACCTTCGTTGTCACTTATATCACCTTATACAAATTATGCCACTCTTAAAATGACCTATAAGATCTCATACATATATATGAGTCTTTTACAATATGCCATGTTGAATTTACAAAAGTTAATTACAATTAAATACAATAAACAAAAGTTTATTCCCTGTCGACTGGGGTGCCGATATGCATTGTTGCCGCTGTCGGTGAAGTGTCTGCCGGTGTATGTAGATGTCTATGTCGGTGTTGGTGCCTACCAGTGGCTTTAACAGATGAATGCTAGAAGGTTGCCAGATGGTTGCCATCAATGACAACACCAACTATTCTCATAAGAGTGTATAATGCCAACAATCTCCCCCTTTGGCATTGATGGCAACACTCATGAGAAAAATCCAAAAACTGTTTGCAAAAAGTGAAGTCCAAAAAGTTACCAAAAATATGTGCTCCACCTGAGCAGATGATCTCCTCTGAATGATCATTTTTCTGTGTCCACTACTCCCCCTTTGACATCAATGACAAAGGCTGTCAAAAACTGTCAAACGAGTGCAAAAAAAAAAATTCACCTCAAAGTTTGTAACTAGTTGGTTATAATATGAAATATGTCTGCCAAAACCAAATTTAAACTCTGCATGAATCTATTGTTGTTCAAGTTTGCCTTTGTCTATTGGATTGTTCTGGTGAGATGATATATGTGCTCTTCCAGTGATCTTTCTCCTTGAATTAATGCCTTAGAGATCTCATTTCTCAGAGAGATAAGGTTATCCAACTTAGGACCAAGTTTATATTTAAGCTCTCTGGCATTAGCCTTAATCCTTTCCTTCTCTTTCTCAAATTTCTCCAATTTCTCCTCAAAACCTACTATTTCCTACTCAATAACTGATATAGGTTTGGATGAACCAATTATGTTATCATCTATGTCATCTATTTCTTTTTGTACTCTGCTTATTTCCTTTTCTATGTCCTGTGTCAACAAATGTGGTTTGCATGTTTCTTTGTACAACTCTTTATATTCCAAAATTGTAGTGTTTAGTGCCTATAAAAGTGTGTTCATGTGTTCTATGCACATCTTTATTGTATCCTGAAAGAATTTATCCTTTTCCTTTTCAAATTTCTCTTTGAATGTGTCCTCATTCACCTTATCAATGGTTATTACATTTTCGGTAATGAATTTGCACATTGTGTCCAACTTACCTAAAGAATCATTTACATGATCTGTGTTATAGTTCAGTGCAATCAACTTAAGTATTGCTATTGTGTCATCAATTGCTTTGTAATCCAATGCATTACATTCAATTATCTTCTTGATAGAGTCCAAGAGTGCCTCTATCACATTAGTAGGCCTGAATTCACTTAATGAAGTACCGAATGTCTGACCAACTACCTTAATTACCTTTGTGCTTCCAACATTTGTAGCCAATTTTCTTGTATTATCCTTTGGTGGATCAGTCTGAGTTTTCATTTCAACCTATAATGTTTTTCTAATTGTTATCTCAGTGATTACCGGTTTAACTACCTCAATATGTACCTATGCCTCTATAGGTTTCTCTATCGATTTCTTAGTGTGCTCAATTGCTGGTATCTCTGTCTCAGTAGGCTTTTGAAGGCTAATCTTTGTACCTCCATTATTCATTCCAGTATCCAATGATTTCTCTATTTGTAATGTTTTCTCTGTTTGAATCTCAACCTCAATAGTCTCTTCTGGTTGCTTAGCAACATTTCCACTGTCAGCAATATCATCCTTAACCTCTATATTTTCCTTATCCACAATAGTGTTCACTTCCTGAGTGTCTACATTCATGCTAAATAGAAATTTAGAATCAGGATTAGTGTTATCATGTGTGATACCTACATTGTCAGTAACCGGTGGTTCATCGGTATGTACCAGTGCAGTATCCAAGGGTGGTGGCAAGTTGTTAGTTATCTTGATGTTTGGTATTCCACCAACTTTACCTTTCCCTTTGTCTTTATCCTTCCGATAAACTTTGAATGATTTATTTGGCATGTTCAATTCTTCTTGTTTTTCTTTTTCCACAAAAAAGATATCCCATTTATTAGCAGTTTCCTCTGCAATCTCATTTACTCTACCTTCCATCAAACTTACTTGTCGGTGAACACTAGCAAAAATGGATCTGTTAGCTTCACAAATTAGGTCATCAATCTCCTCTTTTGAGTTAACCGGATGTACAACTAGAAGTTTTTCAACTTTAAGTTTCTTGTCCAATTCCATTACTGCAATCCTCTTTGCATCTAACCTTCTATATAGTTCATTAGACAAGTCATCCTTAACTTCAATTAAAACTTTCTTATATATATCCAGATGTAAGATTATATTGTTTTCAATGCTTTCCTTTTTTGAATCCTTGAATGTGTTATACAATTTTCTCACATTAGCCAAGTTACCATCATCCGTTATTTCATTTAGCAAGTTATCCAATGGAGGTATAACTGGTTTTTTTTTTCTTCTTGGGAGTTAGTTTCTTAGCCAATTGCCTTACTGCCTATTGTTTGTTCCTTAAACTCTTTGTTATTTTGGGTGAAGGAGAGGGTACCAGTGAAGGTTTTCTCTTCCTTTCAACTCTTTTGAATTTAGCTGGTATCTCACTGTCAGAAGATGTGCCAACCGGTGAAATGTGTGCCTCCAGTTGCAGTCCTTCTAGCTCACTAGCCTTTATACCAGTAATGTTCATAACATTTTCTTTGCTTTCCTTTACCTACTTAGAAGCATCTCTTATATGCTTTTCTCTTCTCTTCCTTTGCTTCATTGTTTTCACATTACTTTCAATTATTTCTGCACTACGAAAAACTTCTTCTGTTGGCTCTCTTGGTGCATCTAACAAAGCTTTTGCATAAGTCTCAATTATGTTGAGATCTACCTGATAACCCATTTCTGTTACCCATACAGTTCTAGGAAGTACTGCTTCCATCCATGTCTCATCCTTCTTGATGAAAAAATAGATTTCTTTATCATATTTATCCACTACACTCTGTGGTAGTCTATCTCTTGTTTTCATTTTAGCTTGAAAAACTTTAAAGTATTCAGTTATGTCGTTTTCCTTAGCAGTACCCATGCTGGTGAAAGCTTCCTATAATTGTTTTCCTACTGGTGTGTCATATCCAAAGTCTTTATGTCCTATACCATGGATTTCCTTTGTGAAATACAACATTAAGCATACTAAGAGATTACAAAAGCGAAATGTCCCTTTCTTGTCACCTTTTATCTTTTTCAAGTTATCTATGAGTTCATCTTTCAACCATTCACACACATCTATTTTTGCATTATTGCTAACCATTTCATAAGCACTATTAATGCAAAGACTAGAAACTGAATTAAGTTTGTTTACATGTGTAGTCTTGTAACCAAGTATCATACTTATGAATCTTACATTGATGTCCTTGATGTCATTCACTCTTAGAGATCTACTATCAGATGTTGCTCTGGTTAGGGTCATGAATTTATTGTTAGGAGTCTTCTTTGTTTTATCTATTCTACTGTCGGTTGAGGGTAAACCTATTACTACCCTAATTTCTTGCTGGGTGAATTTACAGACAGAGTTTAACCAAAGAAATTCTCCATGCGCCCTACTTACGACAATTCTCACTACATCTTCTAGAAATTCACGGATGTTCAAAATTTCAACAAAACCTGAAGTCTCCACAATCTTGTGCTCGGGTTTGATAGTGCCATTTTCATCACAAATTATGGTTCTAAACATTTTTAACAACTCCTCAGATCCTAATTCTTCAATGTTGTAGTGAATATATATCCTAGGGTCTTCAGCATAAGCTACACCTTTAGGAATCTTTGAAAATGCACCTATGGAATCATCTTGCTTAGCTACTTTGGGAATAATTTTGAACATGGGCCTAGGGCCTTTTATATTTTTCACAATAGTAGGGTTTGCAATAAATTTGGGAGCAGAAGAAGAAGCCATTTGAAAAATACCTTTAGCTATCTGATAATGTCTGAATGCTTGAAAGAAATCACTTCATACCTTCTCCTTGAATACCTTTGCTCATATTTTGTGCTCTCTACTAATTGAATGCTCGTTGAATTAGAAATGAGGGAAAATCGATGATTTATAATGACTTTACCTTCAACAACTGCATTAAATGCTCATCGATTAAGTGAAAACTTAACACATCTACCGGTAAAGAAGAAATCTATCTTCTCACCATCAACTGAGGGTAATTTGCATGATATTCAACTTGTTGTAATAACCCCAAAGGGTTACTTCTTAGTTGGATGAAGAATCTCCTGTCAGTGGAGTAATACTCTTTTCTACCGATGAAGAAATAGTCTCATCAAAATTCTGATATGTCTGCCTAATCCATTATTTTGAAAATTCTTGCTTTACCTCATCTACCTTTTCTTTGCCTTTAAGACTAGGTCCTTTATTATTTGCCAGTGAAGTCTTGCTTCTACAAAATTTTGCAATATGTCCAATTTTGTTACAAGCATAACAAGTCACATTATTCTTCTAAATAGCCTTTCCATATCCTATGCCGGTTTGTGTTCTGCATTGACTAGATAAGTGCCCAAATCTTCCACAAATATAACATCTTACATTCATTCTATAGTTCTCTAAATTATGACCAACTTTGTTGCATTTGGAACACTAATCGGTGGGTGCATTAATGTTTTGATTGTTTCTAGATCTAGATGGATTTTCTCCATTACCATACTTGTTACAGTTAAAGAATTTCCCATTAAATTTGTAAGCATTAGGTTGTCTTACCAGTTTACTATGATCATGATTGTTTGTAGCACTGAAACTTTCTCCAACTTCAAATCCAAGTCCATTAGTATCTCCATTAGTTTTCTGACTTTTCAGCATATTATCAAATTCCACTGAACTTTTCTTGAATGTCTCTTTGTGTTGATTTGTAGTAGCCAACTCATTTTCTAGAATTCCTTTTTGTCTCATAAGTTTAGTTTTATCATGTTGCATGTGAATCAGATATGTCTTCAACATATCATTTTCATGACTGAGTCTTAAATTTTCATTTCCAGCATCATTAAGTCTCCTAGTCAAGTCATCTTCATTCTTCTTCCCGTCTTCAATGTCTTTACAAAATATCATAGTCATATCTTGCATTTCATTCCTTATAGTGTTGTTTTCTTGTCTCAACTTGTTCACAAGTTCATTAATACTTTCCTTTTCATCAATATCATTCTGCATCTTCTCATGAAGTTTTTTTCTTTTATTTCGAGCTATAGTAATATTCTCCTTAGGTCCTTGAATGAATTCATGTGCATACCTTAGATCATCTTCAAGTTTCATATTCTTGAACTTCTCTGAATCATAATCAACAAGAGCTCCTTCCAATTATTTTCTTAAGTTCTCCATCTGTACTGGTGTCAGAATCTTCCTCAAGTTGTTAGGCTTTTGAAAATAGAGGACCAGGCTCTAATACCAATTGTTAGGATTAATGGCAGTCCCAAAGATACTAAGAGGGGAGGTGAATCAGTATCTAACCAGTTAGCAGAATATTTAACCTTATTAACAACTTTGCATTCCAAAATAGTGTACTGGTAAATAAGAATTCATGCACTAAATAGGAACAATAAAGACAGCATAGAAAACACACCATAACACAAGATGTTTAACGAGAAAACCTGGTGTGGGAAAAACCTCGGTGGGATTTGTGACCCACAATATTCACTCACTGGCCAATGAATAAATATTACTTACAATGAGGGGCTAGCACATGTAGGACGGCCAACTGCCTAGAGCTTACTGCTCAATAAGAGTCACACTAACTACAAAAGTGGATTATTAAAATCCAATACAATGTACTGCTTCAAATCAGCATCAACTATGCCAGGTTCAGTACCGGTTTAAGCTCATTCTATAATCAAAACCTTTGTTGTCACTTATATCACCTTATAGAAATTATACCACTCTTAAAATGACCTATAAGATCTCATACATATATATGAGTCTTTTATAATATGCCATGTCGGCTTTACAAAAGTTAATTACAATTAAATACAATAAACCAAAGTTTCTTCCCTGTCGGCTGGGGTGTCGGTATGCATTGTTGCTGCTATTGGTGAAGTGTCTATCAATGTATGTAGATGTCTATGCCAGTGTTGTGCCTACCGGTGGCTTTACCAGATTAATGCCAGAAGGTTTCTAGATGGTTGCCATCAATGACAACACCAGCTATTCTCATAAGAGTGTAGAATGCCAACATTAACCTTATACACCGGTTACTAGTTCAACTCACATACTTACATAAAGGTTTACAACATCTTCCACAAAGCTCCTTCCTACCGGTTACAAGACAATATCAATAACAGCAATATCAACAATTTGTCGGCTCAATTGACATCAATGATAACATAACATATCATTAATGTAATCTTTATGCAAATTCCAACATTATTATCATTTGTAGGATAGTGTCCTCCAGAGGTTGTAGCCCTCTATAATAATTGAGCAGTGAGCTATAGGTAGTGTGTCTGAATGCATGCGCATTTCCCTTGTAATATTATTATACTCTTGATTACAATATTATAATATTGTGGGTCTCAATCTCACTATGCTTTTTCCTTTTCTGGGTTTACACGTAAAAATTATGGTGTTATGGTTTTATGCTTGTGTGTGTTGAGTTTCTGCATTTTACTTTTATTTATTTTCATCTAGTGGTTTAAGATTAAGTTGAAGAAAGTTATAAACTGCAGAAAAATGATTCACCCCCATCTCAATGTTCATTGATTCCAACAATTGGTATCAGATATTAGGTCCTCTAAGGAAGCCTAATAGCTTGAGGAAGATCTAGGATAGGTAATTGATGGACTGAAGTTTATAGAAACAACTCATTATGGCACTTTAAGATCTAGATATAGCAAGAAAAGAAGCAAATAGCCTAAGAAGAAATATAAGCAATGTCAAAGACTTCATTTAGTCCTTGAAGGAAAAAGTGAACACATCTAGAGAAAAGAGAAAGGAGCTTATGGACAAAATCAAGGGGAAAGAAGACCAAAGTATTGATGACCAGGCCTTAAAAGACAAGATAAATGAATGTGAAAAACTTGCTAGAGATAATGCAATCATGAAGAATGAAATTCAATCCATGTGATGAAGCTTACAAATGAGATTGAAGATAGGAAGAAGAATGAGGAATTCTTGACTCAGTCATTAAAGGATAGATCTGATGAATGTTACAAACTTAATCATGAAAATAACTTGATGAAGCTTGAATTGATACAATTCATGAAAATGAGCAAGAACTAAAGAGATATATCATAATTCTGAGAGATGAACTTACCATGACTAATGAGTACAAGGAAAAATTTAATGCTATCTCAGCTAAGCTAGATGAAATGTTGCAAATTCAAAACAATAAAGGTGATATGGGAGGACTTGGATTTCAGAATGGAGAAAGCTTTGGATCTGGTCAAAGAAATGCTAAACCTCATCATCAAAAGAACAAGAGATCTTTGGTAGCACAACCTAATGCTTACAAATTCAATGGTAAATTATTTGTTTGCAATAGATTTGGTCATATGGAAAGTCAATGTAGAAATAGGGCAAATCAGAATAATTTATCATTCTCTAGATAATGTTTCAATTGTAATAAATATGGTCATAAGTTAGTTGAATGTAGAAGTATGGTAAATAGGAGAAATATAAGATGCTATGCTTGTGGAAGATTTGGACATATTGCTAATCAATGTAGATCAAAGGGAAATCAAGATAAATCTAGACCTAATCAAAGAAACAAAATTGTTTTCTATGCTTGCAAAAAATATAGTCATATTACAAAAATTTGTAGAAGCAAGAATGTGAATGTTGGTTAATAGATTTGTCCTTTGATGAAAATGAAATAATCACAACTCTATCGCCCCTTTAAAGAACAAAATAATAACCAAATAGTTGGGTAAACTTATGAAAGTTTCCCTTTGAATTTTTCTTAGGTACATCTCCCTCTTAGATTTTCAATGAATGAAAACAAGAAAATAAACTATACATATACTTTTAACCAGAAAGTACCAAAGGCATTTCCACATTTACACATCACTATGTTGTAAACACGATTTTTAGAAATATTGTTCTCAAATGACAAATTTCACAGGATTTGTTATGTCTTGCACCCTTTCATTCAAAAGAAACTTTCAAACTAATTTTTTCATCAAATGCATAACATTTCTTAAAGAAACAATAGACTATTTAGACAAAAATGAATTCCAACAGAAATTCAACTTCATTCATCGAACACACAGATTTGAAACTCCAAAATATTCACTTTCATCTATTCATAGATAAATGAGTGTTTTCTTATCAAAATATTATGCAACTGTAAAATAAATTATATCAAGTCTGAAAGCGAAAAATTCTCAGACCTTCACATAGTCTTTTTAAAACATATATAGCCATAGATTGGCTAATTACAGTTTAGGGAAACACAAAGTTACATAACCCTACCCTAGAGTCAAGACTCACTTTCTAAATATAACCAAAAAACTAATTTCTAAAAAGTGTCCTAAAATTCATCATCAAATAACTTTAAAAGGCCCGCATGAACGAGATCGAAGCTATGGAATGAGATCCTCAGGCTGATTTTGTACTGCAATGGTGACACATTTCCATTTCAGATGAGCAGCTGAAAAACTGTATAACAACATAGTTTGGGAGTCTGATATGAGTGATCCTCTATCACCACACTTCCTTGTCTCACCAAACTTGGGCCATAATATTCACGTGACTACCCAGGTGTTCTATGCATAGAAATGATAGGGCTCAATTTTCGCCACAGTTGAGAATCATTTGTCGCTAGAGTTTTTTCTTCTCTAACATAATTAATTTTTCCCTCAGACAATTGGGTGATAACTTCCAGACTCTATTGATTTTCCATCCTCCTTCAGACATTTCATTTCTATGAATTTCAAGTCATTTTGCACGGATAAAATGAATTGAGCTAACTCGTTCCACAGTTTAGTAGAATCTTCATATCTCTACTTCACAATAGAGTTATGCCACCCAATGATTTTCTTGCACATGTAGAGAAAATTATTGTCCAAGCCCTTCATAGGTATTTTTGATAAAAACTTCATAATACCATACTTTGTAACATCATTCATTTGAGCCACCACAACTATCCACTATGTTTCCTCATGTTTCTAGTTAGTAATTTATGTTTCCATCTCTCATTAATGTTATGGAATTTTCATATACTTTGCTTGGGTTCTTGAAGTACTCTATACCAGATTAAGTAATCCCATCCACCAATTCTAGAAATAATTTTGTCACCATCTTGCTCTTTTGAATTTGACCCAAGAGCTTCTAATTAGCGGGTGACATAGGGTCAAATAATGTGGGTAGCTGTGAAATTGGTTGGGGATTTGGATTGTGAATAGCATCTATATAATTGTTAGCAACAACAAAGAGGGAAGACTGAGAGGGGGGGTGAATCATTCTTCACCAGAATAACAAACTTAACCACCAAAAATAGATCTAATAAATTGTAGTAGTAAGAAAGATAGGAAAATTGAAAGCACAACACACAATACCAAGATTTTGACGTGGAAAACCTAGTAAAGGGAAAAACCATGGTGGGAACCTACCCATAGTAAGATGATACTCTACAGTAGTATGTAAAAATATTACAATGGGGAATGCACTTGCATTCAAGCACACTGCCTAGAGCTCACTACTCAAATATAATGGTTTGGAAGGCTACAACCCTCAAGGATGCCTCACTAACTTACAACAAGATTTGGACTACAATTAGGATGAAATGAAATGAAAGAATAGCATCTCCAAATGCTTGATTGCAGTTCCGGTTAAGCATAGATGTATTTCCTGCAACATCAATCACACCACAAACTCAACATGGAAGGATAAATTGATGGACTTGAAAAGCACTAAGAGGGGGGGGTGAATCAGTGACTCCAAAACACACACTACTTTGAATAATAATCTATAGATGTTCTTAACCAAGCGGTTAAACAAAATACATGCTATCCAAAATGAAATAACAACATCCACAAAAACTAGAACATCCACCATAACACGTGTTTATATGTGGAAAACCCAAATAGGTAAAAACCATAGTGAGATGGAACTCACAAGTTAACTATTTGCAGTAATAGAAAAATGACCGGTTAAGGCCTTACAAAGAGCTCTGCTAGGAGCAAATCTTGTTAGAGATTCCAAGCTTGATTAGAAGCTTATACCCTATTAGTAGTAACCTCACTAGAGAATTTGACAATCCAAACTAATGGATCACCTTGTTAGAGGATTTGTACAATGAAGCTTGTTAGAGCTTACCTAGTTAAGGGATTTGCACCCATTGTAATGATTAGAAAACAACAAGAGTAGCTTGATCTGTTTTGAGTAGCACAGGACTTGCTTGATCATATCCTTCTAAGTATATTCAATTTTTCTCTGCATCTTAACATTTATCACTTCTTAACAAAAGCTTTTTTTTATCCTTTTCACATTACAACTCTCTATCTTCTACTTGAATCAAAAGACAGTTCACTACAATGTCTTAAATAGACATACAATCCTTATGTCGGCCATAGGAACACAATTTCCTAGGTGCAGTGAATCTAGACATATAATCATAACTCATCACAAAAATGACCACCAAACAAACAGTGCTGGTAACTCATCACAAAAATAGATACCGGTTAGAGCATTTTAATACCGGTTGAAAATTAACCATTGTAATGGAATCTTCACTAGATCTTCTTCTTCATCTTCATTCTGATTCTGATGATGATTTGGTGTTATCTCAGGTTATCTCATAGGTACATACCGGTTGACACAAAGTACCAGTTTAGAGATAAACCTTAAACATACCAGCTAGAAGTGTAAACTAATAAGTGATGAATACATTACAATCATCATCAAGACAACAATCTCCCCCTTTGGCACTGATGGCAACACTTAGAAAATTTTGAGTAATTTACAATACTGCTAAGTGTGCATAAAATATATCTACATATATATGCTCAAGATCCCTTTTGAATGTAACATTATAGTACTCCCTTGTAGTGTATGCATAAATACAAATTTTTCAAAAACAAACACACATACATACATATTATTATTACTCCCCCTTTGATAGCAATGCCAAAATGATAAAGCAAAATATATATATAGAGAAAGTTTGTATCAAAAAGTTCAGTATATATGACTCTTGAAAACAAAGTCTGCATTAGGAATTCTCATTAAAATATGGTTGAAATTTTGTTTCATCTGAGATAGAGCATTCTGCCATGATTCCAGTATGTGATTCGTATACTCTGATGTAGATAGCAGTTGATAATAGAATTCCTCCATTAAATCAAGTGAGCATGTTTCCAGAGTAGCAAGAATAGCTTTAGTACGAGAGTAGGCTCTCTGAAGAATGTTAATCTGTGAGGTGAGTTGATTCTTGAGCTCTCTTAGAGATTGGAATCTCTTAGCTCTCTTATTATCATTCTTGATCAGTATGTCATGCAGTTCATCTATAGACCAATTAAAGACATGAATAGAGTCCTGGAGTGGGACATATGTCTTACATAACCTTTCTATTTCCTACTCAGTTTCAACTTGATTGTTAGAAATATCATAATAAAAGAAAGTAACATTGTAGGTAGAGGCAATATACTTTCCTCTAGATTCAATAGCTTTCTTCAATAGACTGTCATTATGAGATAAAGCCATTTTGCTATTCTCAATGTGCTTTGCTAGCTTATCTCCATATGCCTTCTTATGGCTCTTTTCAATAGACATGTGAGCAGCATCTTCAAGCGTTTTGATTTGATCAGATGCCTCTGCAACTAACTGACCGAGTTTGCTGATAGGAGTGGGAAGATGTGCGACGGAGGTTTCTGGTAGTAATCTAGACAAGATGTCTACAACATTCTGAATTATCTCTACCTCAATTCTTTGTTCTTTCATCCTCTTCTTATATGCACAATCTTCCATCATACGCACAAACTTCATCATTTTAGAAGTGCTCAGGGTATTCATATTAATAGGTCCTGAAATACTTAAAGAGTCATCATCATCATCATCATCATCAAGCAGTTTTTGCTATCCCTTTTCAAAGGATATACACTTAATGATGGCTCTTTCTATATTTGCTTCCGTTTCATCTTTTGCCTTTTGTGTAATAGCTTCCTTAGTGGTCTCCTTTTGAGTGATCTCAATGGCCGGTGGAGATTGGGGTTTCTCTAGTTGTTCATTTGCCGGTTGAGGTTTCTCTTGTTGTTTAGTTGCCAGTATACTGACTTCCTCTGTTTGAGTAGCTGGTTGATCACCTGTTGTATTTTGTACTTCTATGATTGAAGGAATATCCATATCCAGTGCAGTAATATCTTCCAATACTTGTTGTATTCTGTACTTCTATGATTGAAGGAATATACATATCAGGTGTAGTAATATATTCCAATAGGTCTACTAAATCCTCAATGTCCTCATCAATATGAATAACTAAGTCATCCTTCTTCTTAGTTGAGAAGACTATATCAGCTAGGACAATTTCCTCTATGTCCAATTCTGGTAGAGAAACATCATCTGCGGATTCATCCTTATCAATAGATTGGAGGGCATCTACCCTTTGTTTGATTTGATAGTCTAGTTGATGAGTTTTTGTCTCAATAATTGCTCTTTTTCATTTAAGAAGCTTTAATCTTCTAATTTTAAAATCAAAATATACTTTGTATTCCTCTGTCAAAGCACTAATTCCATCTGATGACAATGTGGGAAAATACTATACAAATATTTCATCAACAATTTCTTTATCTAACTGAGTGGCTCCTTCCCATTTTTCTAACAAACTATTATACAAGGATACTAAAATATATTTTTCTACTTCATGAAGATATCTACTATAATGAATCAACAATTTTATTACCTGTTGGTGTATTTTCTTTTGCTCATCTATGGTAAAAGAACCATAATGTTCTTTAACATTTTCAAACCTGTTCCTTCCCAACATTTTCATTGTTCTTTCAAACATAGTTTTAGGTTTGTAGGAGGCAATATCTAGAGGTGTAATTACCTTTGGTACTACCTTTGCCTTTTTTGATGTTCTGCCAGTTGCTTTCGCCTTCTTAGGTTCTTCATCAAACTTTGTTCCCTCAAATTCTGGTTGCAAAATTAATTTCCTATTTCTTCTCTTCTTTGGTACACTCTCCTTTTTCTCAGTTATTTTGGGTCCTTTCTCCTTTTTGCTTAGGATACTTCGAGTCACCCTTGTAGTCTTCTTTACAGGAGATTTTTCTTCACTTTTCTTTTGTTTTCCTTTAGCTTTAGCTACAAATTCAGTACTGGTTTCAGTAGGTGCAGCTTGGATTGCAAGAATATCCAATTTTGCCTTTTTTGCCTACAGGCGATGCTAACAGAGTATTAGCATAGCCAACCAGTAAGTCATCATTGACTTCGTAGCTCATTTCTTCCATCTCTTCCTCTCTAGGTTCTCTTGCTTGCATTAAGCAAAAATTAGTTGTAACCCTGAAGATTATGTCTTTTTCAAAATGTCTTACTGCATCTTCCGGTAGCCTCATCGTCATGCTCATTTTCTTCTGAAATTCATTTCAGTATCTATTGGTGGCAGCCGAAAAGGTATTTTTCACAGCTTTAATACTATTTCTTATCTGAGCATTGACTGGTTGTTCTTTGGACCATTCAATGTCACCTATACCAGGTAGAAAATTCTGGAAATAGAAAAATAACCTAGCTAGTAGCTGACCAAACTTAAATTTCTGAGTATTGTCCTTTTTGATGGATTTCAAATTTAGAAAAAGCTGGACTCTGATAGCTTCACAGATATCATAGTTTTCATCTTCAATAATCATACTGTATGTTGTATGAATTGCTGCAGATGGAACACTATTAAGTCTATTGGAGTAAAATACTTTGTAGCCTATTACCATTGCTGCAAGCTTCACCGCAAGATCTCTGATATTGTTAACAAAGAAAGCACGCCCATCAGAGGTGGAACCGGTTAGCTTGAAGACTATATCTTTTGTGATTTTCCTTAACTCAAGAATTTTACCGGTTGAACAATAACCCGTTACAGCCCTAATGGCTTCCTTGGTAATTGTATGAGTCCTTTCCAGATACATATTCTCTCCATGTACTCGACTCAAAATTATTCTTATGTGTTCATCTTCAAAATCTTCAAGAGGGTAGGCAGCATTATGAAATCCTTTCTCAAAAACCCTAGCATACTTAGTTTTTATCTTTCCTTCCTCATCACAGAGTGATTTTAGCTGAGTATAGATGTGAAGAGTTCCCATATCCTCAATTTTGCAATCTATATAGCTGCACAAATCACCTTGGACAATGACTCCACTCGGTACTTGTGATAATGCATTATAAGACATAATTTTCTCTGCCTTTACAACTTCTTCAAGCTCAGCAGTGATTAATAATCTCTCTACAAGTTTAGATGTAGATATCATTTGAAGATAAATAGGATTCAAGACAAAGTTCAAAGAAATACCTAATGTCTTGTATGTCTCTTCGTTTCCAGGTTGAATTGTTCAAATGCACTCTTGTTCGCTTCTCTACAGCTACCAATTCAGCTTAATTTCTCTCAATCTCAAAGCAATTTTATAATTCACACCAATACTATTTTTCTCTACTTCTTCAATTGATTCAATTCTTTTTGAAAGGATTAGGGTAAAAATGATAGGGTAAAACTTTCTTTTATCCTTTTTACCGATCATAATAAATGCTCGTATTTTTAGGTTAAAAACCCTAATTTCACCGCTTAAGTGGCATACTAGTTGATTAACATGTCAGCACAAAAAAAAGTCACCAAAATTCAAACAGATTCTTTCTCACTAATTCTACAAAGGGGTCTAAATTATGTTTTGATGTTACGCTCCCCTTAGCCATTTTAGATAGGCTTAAGTCACCGGTGTTGGACTCTCTTCACTAGGTGAAGGATTAATTTCTTCTACAAGCACTTCTTCACTCTTCTTTTTCCATGTCTTATTCATGCCTTCTCTTGTTTCCTCAACATCAACCTTCTACTTTCCTTTTTGATCCTTAGAGGAGTTGACCAGTTTTCTATTTCTTGTTCTGCAAAACTTAGCCAAATGTCTTGGTTTGTTGTAGTGATAACAGACCATACCAGATGATCTCTAGGGTCCTACATTTCCTCTTCCTATTCTTTTTCTATAGTTCATAGCCACATGACCAACTTTATTGCAAAAGGTACACACCACACTTGTTACCTTTTCCATCTTAAATGGACTAAAACTGTTGTCATAGGATCTTTGCCAGTTCCTGTTTACCTAGTTATCATAGTTTTTTGTTTGGTCACCATATGGTCTAGGATGCATGTGTGGTACAGGATTGTTTGCACCGTATTTGTAGTCAATATGTTTATGCCCATATATTCCACAAGTGTAGCAGTGTCCTTCAAACTTTCTAGATGCATACCTAGTATTGGTATTATAACTTGCATTTCTCATAGGTTTGTTCCTACAAAAATTTGCAGTATGACTGGGCTTATGACAAACAAAATAGACAGATTTGAAAGCTTTCTTTCTAGTAGTCTTATTTACTTTAGATGCATTTTTATTCTTTGGATAGTTTCTATTTGTACCGAAGGATTCACCTTTCTCAGTTGTGTGAAAGCCAAGTCCAGAGATATCACCCTTCATTCTTTGTGATTGAATTTGTTCTTCCAGCATGGTAGAACTTTTAGCAAAGTTTTCCATTTTCTCATTGGCTTCAGCAAGTTAAGTGACAAGATATTCATTATGTTTAGACAAATTGGCTTTCAAGGATGATGTCAACTCAAGGTCTAACTTTAAGTTCTCATTTTCTTCTGTTTTAGCTATTAAATCCTCATGCATAGTGTCTCTTTCCCATTTGATTTTTTGGATCTCTTGATCTTTTGTTTTGATAAGATCTTCAACAACTCTTCTGGATTCTAGCTCCTGACTCATACGAATAGTGAGACCTTCCAGTTCTCTTCTTAGATTCAATTTCTCACCCTGCAACTTTTCAACTTCTTTTGGTAAGGCATCAATATTAGCTTCATCCGAAGAACTATTGTCAGATATTTCTAATAGTTTTTCAGATAGATCTCCCCTTTTGACTTCAGAAGCTTTCAATTTACCCCTAAGAGTTTCAACTTCATTTCTACTAGCTTCTAGTTCTCTAACCATCTCAAAGTAGCTTCTATCCCCCATGGTGGTTTCAAGATTCCCTTCTAAGCGGTTAGGCTTCAAAGAAGTTGGGCTCTGATACCAATTGATGGACTTGAAAAACACTGAGAGGGGGGTGAATCAGTGACTCCAAAACACACACTACTTTGAATACTAATCTATAGATGTTCTTAACCAAGCGGTTAAACAAAATACATGCTATCCAAAATGAAATAATAACATCCATAAAATGTAGAACATCCACCATAACACGTGTTTATACATGGAAAACCCAAATAGGTAAAAACCACGGTGAGATGGAACTCACAAGTTAACTATCTGTAGTAATAGAAAATTGGCCGGTTAAGGCCATACAAAGAGCTTTGCTAGGAGCGAATCTTGTTAGAGATTCCAAGCTTGATTAGAAGCTTATATCCTATTAAGAGTACTACCCTATTAGGAGTAACCTCGCTAGAGGATTTGAGAATCCAAACTAATGGATCACCTTGTTAGAGGATTTGTACAATGAAGCTTGTTAGAGATTACCCAGTTAAGGGATTTGCACCCATTGTAATGATTAGAAAACAACAAGAGTAGCTTGATCTATTTTGAGTAGCATAGGACTTGCTTGATCAGATCCTTCTACGTATATTCAATTTTTCTCTACATCTTAACATTTATCACTTCTTAACAAAAGCTTTTTTTAATTCTTTTCACATAACAACTCTCTATCTTCTACTTGACTCAAAAGATGGTTCAGTACAATGTCTTAAATAGACATACAATCCTTATGTCAGCCACAGGAACACAATTTCCTAGGTGCAGTGAATCTAGACATATAATCATAACTCATCACAAAAATGACCGCCAAACAAACAGTGCAAGTAACTCATCACAAAAATAGATACCGGTTAGAGCATTTTAATACCAGTTGAAAATTAATCGTTGTTATGGAATCTTCACTAGATCTTCTTCTTCATCTTCATTCTGATTCTGATGCCGATCTAGTGTTATCTCAGGTTATCTCATAGGTACATACTAGTTAGAAGTGTAAACCAATTGAAGTTACATCGGTAGTCAGTGTTGTCACATATGTGTGTGAGAGTGTTTCATCAATGACAATAAGTGATGAATACATTACAATCATCATAAAGCCAACATAAATCACTTGTTCTTGCATAAAACTCTCTTTGATAATGCAGACATAACAATGATACCTAAACTACATGACTATATAACCTATATATACAATTCATCAACCTTGATAACAAGGTTGGCTAAATCCTTAGCCCTCAATTCATAAATATTAAATTACATCACATGATACAAAGATCGACCACCAGACCAATATAATGGTTTACATAGCATAAAATGGTCCTAATTCAAAATCTGACACACACAAATCCACTGGAAATCATGCCAAGAACAACCATAACACGTTACACCACAAGAAATACCACATAACATACATCGGTTGATGAAAACCACCAAAAACGCGCACAAAGATCAATACGAATCACCAAATCAAATAGGACAAGACTAGGAAACACTAGAAAGCACGTTAGAATCGTCTAAAACAATTGCACCAAAACTACATTTCAAATCTTCATCGGTCAATGTCTGAAAGCACAAGAATACAACCAATCAACAACTATCATGAAGAAAGATAACTTGTGGAGCACCAAATCACAAACCATCTCAAATATAGATACACAAGACCATCCCAAAGTCTTAGCACCAGATGTGATCACACTGAAATATAACAGAGGATAAACCAAACTCTGCAAAACAATGATGAACAAACCAACAATACAAACTAGATCAGAAAATCTTCCCTAATACACCGGAGTAAATCTGTAAGGCCTTCCCCAAACCAAGCTTTGATTAACTTAGTTGACCATGTTTGACCTATTAATAAATGCTTTATAATTCAATAGGATGGACTATGTTAGATAGATAGATTGGTGAGAAAGGTAACTGAACCAAGTTATAGAGTTATTGCACCTTATGGTGTACATTTTGAAATGTTATGAATTTGAAATCCTAAAAGATCCATTGATTGGATAATCTTGATTTAACATATGTCAGCTATGTCTGGATGTAGAACATATATGATTTCATGATTTGATAACATTGATGAATGTTGATACTTCATTTATATGCTTTATGATAAAAAACTTTATATGATTCTAGAATAGGATAAATTGGAGATGATGTATGTCATTATTGGATTTGCAGGACTTTATTATGATGATAGAATTAAGATGTATGCTTTATGTGTGGACCAAAATTATGAGAATTGTGATAACTACTTATGTGGATTTAATTGGATATGAGATTTATTGAATTGTTCAAATGTAAATTGTATGGGAAGTGTTTGATGTGTATTCTAATTCAGGTGTTTAATATTATATGAGGTTATTGGAAATTACTAATGTGTATTTGAGTGGTGCGGGAAAAGATATTCATGTGACCATGGAAATATTACGGAGAACCAAACCTAGACCTATTTATGTTCGTAAAACCGGGGTTTGTCTATTTGGAGAGACAACACACCGTTTGTGTCGTATTTTATTCGTAATAGTAAATGATGCATGTGTGTTAAGTGTTATTTAATTGATTTATGTAAATCCCACAAGAGACATGATTTCATGTATAATTTTGTAAAAGTATTTTCTTTGTGTCACTTGACACGTGTGGATTTATGTTTGAATTTTTAAATTGTCTCTTGGTGGGAATTGTTTAACTATAGCTTTTTCAATTAATGTAATGGGATTCCATAAATCCCTTGGGTAAAGAATCTTTGGGATGGTCAACATAGGTTTGACCCGAAAATAAACTTCAGAGGGGTTAAAAAAGGGTTAAATGGACACCTAGGGGTAGTTTAATAAGGTTTCCTAAAGCCCATAAGGTATACCTAAGGGTTAGGGGTAATTTTAGGCAAGTTTCTACTCCCATGTGACCATTTAGACACCCTAAAAAGTAGGTTTTCTAAGTTGTGCGAAAATTGAAATTAGAAGGCTTGAGCTAAGTGGTTAACCTTCCTTTTTGAATGGAAGTTCCCTCTTCCCATCTTACTTTACTTTCCTTTTCAGTTTTACAAACTTGAGAGAACTCACACTAGTGTCTTCTTAAGCAAGAAAGAGAGATTTTGGGGGCAATCACCCACTCTCCATTTTTGGAGACAAAAGAATTTTGAAAAGAATAAGCTAGATTTTTGGATTGAGAATTTTGCTAAGGGTAGAAAGGGAAGAACCATGGAATTGGGTTGCTCATCCTCAACAAAACTAGCATACCTCTGGGCAAATTAAGGTTGGTTGTATCTTTCTTATAATGGATTTCTTATTGCATGTGTTTTTGAAAGTAATGTTCGTGTAAGAGACTAGTTTCCGTGCATGTCCTCTTGGAAATTTATTTGGTATTTTGTGTTTATACATTGTATGTGTTTTTGGGAGTCATCAAGACCTCTTACTCTTGGGAGAGAGGAGGATCTTGTGGGTGGTAGAAGTGACAGCCCTCGAGTGAGAGACTCTTGTTATGAGAGCAATTACAAGGGAGTCTATGTGACCCTGGCTGCATGGCTTGTTTATGCATTGGGGGTCATAAGGAGGGAATTAAGGCATGAATGCCTTGGGGGGCATAAGGAATGTGGGGTTGTTATACTTGATGTATTTGGTTTGCCATGAGGTGGCTATATGTGTTGGTTTTCCATGAGGTGGCTATATGTTTTACCATACTTGTAGTCTCCTCAGGGTACTTGGTCCACTACCACCCTTGAAAAGACATCACAATGTGTGGTGCAGTGTAGCCTTGGTTGGGAATGTGATTGTGGTTGTTTTCCCTTGTTTATTTGAGTTTGCATGTGTGTTACCTGTCTAGGGCTTGGTTCTCCGAGCTCGAGGGTGGCTACTAGTTAGCCTAGGCTAGGAGGTGAGCACTCCATGGTCATATCCTTTGATTATTTGCCGGTTGTTGGAAGGAATGGTTTAGGACAAATGGAAATTTGATGGAGTTACTTGTTGCAAAAAACTATTGGAAATATATTTATTACTTTGTTTGAAGTCCTCATTTATTAATAATGAGAGACCTATTTGTAAAATGGCGATAATGTCTTTTTGATGTAATTTAAAGAAATGTACTATTTTAGTTACTGCAGCAATGAAGTGAATAATTTTGGGTTTAGTTACTAAAGTTTTGAATTTGATATTTGTTGAGTGTATATTATTTCGAAAAGAAAGAAATTTATTTCATCCCTTTTTTGATTATGAAATACATTAGAAAAGTAAAGAATTAATTTAATGATTGCATGCAAGTTACTTTGAAATGCAAATGTTTCAGTTAATTCCTAATTGCATGGTTTAATTTAAAGGATTCTAGGTAAATAAAGTGCAGAAATTAAAATCACATATTTAATTGCAGAAATTAAAGTTTAGAAAATTTAAATGGTCAATCTAGTTTAAATAATTACATATTTATAGACTTGCTGTTAAAAGTATTAAACCCTGTTATTTACCTTTTTGTAGAAAATATAATCTAGAGATGAATAGTCTATTTCATTTAAATAATATCATATTCTATAGTTGCTGCATAATTTCATTGGATTAGCCTACCTCTGATTTATGGTATTTAACTTTAAAAAAAAAAAAATAATACCTTGATTTAAATCTAAGAATTAATAATAATCTGTTCTATGTTATTGAGAGGAAAAAAAATAAAAAATTATATTGGCTTAAATGCAAGTTTGGCCTTAAATCCTATTTAGATTTAAAATATATTAATAATATAACTATATATATATATATATATATATATATATATATATATATATATATATATATATATATATATATATATATATATATATATATATATATATATATATATATATCATTGGGACGATATTCATCTATAAAACAAAATCTATTTTAAATCTACTCCTAAATTAAGCATGGAAGGATTATATATTTATTCAAAAAATATATATATATATAAGTAAAAGAATTCATTTTTTTAAGTTTTAAGTTCCTTTTTTTTTTCTAAATATATATTTATAAAAAAAAATTATCAAACAAGTGTTTTTTGGGGAGGAGAAGAGCTGAAGGGCTTCCACTGTGAGGTCACACAGTGGACAGCCCCACGGCCGCCACTGTGTGGTCGCACAGTGAACGGTCTCGTGCGACTGCCACTATGTGGACACACAGTGGACGGTCCCACGCAGCCGCCACTGTGTGGACACATAGTGGATGGTCCCGCGCAGCCGCCACTATGTGGACACACAGTGGACGACACAACCAGGGAAAAAACCCCGCACCACCACTCCTCCCCCACTTCGAGCTCAGTCGCCTCCCTTTTATGCCGCCGCCTCCTCAACCCTCTCCGCCATTCCTGTTCCATTCGGCCTCTACAAGCATCAAAGGAAATGTGAAACCCTAACCTGGTGGGGTTAGGGTATTCCAGAGAAAGAAAAAAAAATAAGAAAATGAAAGAAGTATAAAATGAAAGAACAATTTTGTATTATTATAAATTAGGGTTTTAATAGTTTTTTTTTCATGAGAGTTAAAATAATTTGAGTGTTTAGGGCAAATAAGAGATTAAAAGGAATATAGAGTTGAGAGGGGTTTTGTTAATTATAAATTAATTAGATTTAAATGTGTGATGTTAACCATATACTTGGTATGCCCATATTTTCTAATGAGAATTTTATTTATTAATATATTAAGTAGGTTTAATGGACAATGTTAATTATTTTACCGATATCCTAGGTTACTTATTTAATTGATATACTCATAGTTTATGACCCTTTTATATTGACATTAAATAAGATGTTTTTTTTTTCTTTTTTAAGAACAATTGTAATTATTCATGGAGATTAAATACTAGAAAACTTATAATAACTTGATAAAATATTAGGACTATAGGAAATGTTTTAGTCCATCTAAATACAGGTTTTTATAGAACAAATTTCATTATGGATTTGTTCGACCCTTCAGTCGATTTGATTTAAACTACACTTTAACTATGTAAAATAAAACATAGACATTTTAAAAAAAAAACCAAATGCTAGGACTAATTTAATTAGTTCCTAAAATCAAATAATGATTATTGAAGATTATTAATGTCTTCGTCAACTATTTTAGAATTTTGATTAAATCAATCTATTGATTAAATTTGACGAGATAATAAAATAATACTTGAGTATTCCGCATTTAAATTAAATTATTAAGAAAGAATGTATAAACCAGATGATGGGAACTTGATATTTGTTAAATAATTGATATCGAACCAAGTAAGTTTATTAATGCCTATTAGAAGAAATGGATCTAATTAAGTATTAATAAGCGCAACTGAAATGGAAAGGACTTTCAAGTAAATTTAATATTACCCTTATAAAATTTATTTGTGTCGTTTAATAATAGGAGATATCGTAATTAGTTATGTCCAAATTTAATATCAATTAAGAATTTATTTGGAACAATTTGGTTAGATGTATTAACTAATTAAGCAATGGTTGCATGAAATTTAGTGTTTTAAAAAAAAATTGTTGTCTGTGTTTTGCCCAAAGTTTGGGCATGACAAAATCATAGTAATATGTTGACATCAATGACAACAACAGATCCTAGTAGCAACAATGTATGACAATATCCAACAATCTCCCCCTTTGGAATTTATGGAAACATATGAATGTGAAAAACAAACAATACAAAGATTAAAAGATATCTCCAACAAACTGCCCCTAAGATTAGGACTTAGAAAGAAGTTTCTCACATGATCTCTCTCCCCATTTCACAACAATGTCAAATCTCTCAAAACAAAAAACCAAATTCTCTCCAAAATAGAAACATGAATCTCTCTCCCCAAAACACAGAATACTCTAGTAGAGGAACAACACCAACACACCAATCAGGATAAAGAGATAAAGCTATGAAATCCACCAGATTGATGCAACTCAATGCATCTAGTTCTCATAAAGAGGGGTGGATACCCCTAACTTGCCTCTCAAGTAGACAAATGTATCTACAAGAAAAGGTTTAGTGCAAATATCAGCTATTTGTTCCTTTGTAGATACATACTCTGGCTTCACCTTCTCTTTACTGACTTGCTCTCTCAAGTAATGATATTTGATTGACACATGTTTAGTCTTTGAATGTTGCATCAGATTTTTTAACATGTTGATAGCACTAGAATTGTCATAGTAAATAACAGTAGGCAAGCATCATAAATAACTCTGATATCTTTTAACATTTTCTTAATCCAAACTACCTAATTGCAATTACTAGCAGCAGCAATGTACTCATCTTTAGTAGTAGATAGGTATATTGAATCTTGTTTCTTTCTAGCCCATGAAATCAAATTCTTACCCAAAAAGAATGCTCCACTGGTAGTGCTCTTCCATTCATCATCATCACCAGCCCAATCAACATCAGTATAAGCATAAAGCATAAAATAATCATTCATCGGATACCATAGACCATAGTCCACATTTCCTTTCAATTATTTGAATATCCTCTTAATAGTAGTGATGTGAATTTATTTTGGATCATCTTGATATCTAGAAGCCATACACAACATGCATAATGTATGTCCTAGTCTGAGTAAAATACAACAGTCCACCAACCATAGATATGTACAAACTCTGATTAGCTTTAGGAGATTCATCATTTTTTGACAATTAACAACCAATCACCATAGGAGTTCCAACCAGTTTGGAGTCATTTAATCCAAAAATATTCATCAATTCCTTCACATACTTTGTTTGAGATATGAATATACCTTTTCAAGTCTATGCAATCTACAAACCTAAGAAAAATTTCATCTCACCAATCATAGACATCATAAATTCCTTCTACATATCACCGACAAACTTCATGCTCAAGTTATCATCACCAACAAAGATTATATCATCAACAAAGACTTCAAAAATTAGGATGTTATCATTTTAAATCTTGAAATACAGATTAGTGCCAACAACACCTTTAGTAAATCCCAATTTCAACAAGTATTTATCTAGTCTAGCATACTAGGCTCTAGGGGCTTCTTTCAATCCATAAAGAGCTTTCTTCAACTTACAAACCATGTGTCCATCATTTGACAATGAAAATCCATTAGGTTGTTAAATGTAAACTTCTTCCTCAAGATCACCATTCAAAAAGGCGGATTTTGTTGGAAACCAATAACACCGAGAGGGGGGTGAATCAGTGTTATACAAGAATGATAAGTTTTAGCTTTATTAAAACATGCATACACCAACCAGTATACCAGTACATACATAAATGAAAGAACTAAAGAAACCAATAATCCAATCACATAAATGAGAACCATAACACACAAATTTATACGTGGAAAACCTCAAAGAGGAAAAACCACGGTGAGATTTCTGACCCACAATATCAATCCACTGGCCATATGAAGAGACATTACAAAATATGAGGGGCCTACACTTGCAGGAAGTCTTATAGCCTAGAGCACACTGCTCAGTCACAAAAGGAGCCTCGCTGACTACATAAAAATCTATACTACAATCCGGAGGTGTGAACTGCTAAGATAGCATCTTCTATGCCAGAATACAGTTTTGATTTAAGCTCTGTTTGTTCTGGTCTGAAACCCTAAACCTTTTACCTGAATAACCCTTACATGAATTTCCTCACATACATGATCTCTCTGATATATTTTGCATCATATTACATTCACATATCCATTATATCCTATCATATATCTCTTGTATATGTATTATAAAATGTTCTATCAAACTGTCCTATATACCCTATACAAATTTACATGCCTTATGTTGGCTTACAAAGATATATACAATATTCAATTACATGTCAGTCAGATAACATAAATGTATAAACATTAAAATCAATTGTCGATGCTAGATCCAAGTAATACCGATAAACTTTACTAAACCATGTTGGCTTGCATTGTTGGTGACCAAATAAATCCTTCTATCTTGTCAATGCCAATGTCGGTGTAGTATTTGTGAAGTGTCTGACGGTACACCATAGAACCAAAACATGAAGCTAGAACATAATACCATGTTGCCATCAATGACAACATAGTGAAACCAACCAATTGAGTGTCAATTGCCAACAATCTCCCCCTTTGGCATTGATGGCAACACTCATGTGAAAAATGGTCAAGGCTTCATCTGTCGGTTTCATCCTGCACTACTCCCCTTGAGCTGAATATGCAAAAATACTCCATATCTTCATAACTCCATAACTCCCCCTAATGTATAAAACACCTTTTATTCTTTTTCACATCTACACTACTCCCCCTTTGACATCAATGCCAACCAAAAAATCTAAAAAATAATGTTAAATAATAAGAACTATACGATGAGTATCCCAAAAATGTCTTACCAGAGCTTGACAAATTTCAAAATTTTCGGATAAGCCTTCTCCAATAACTCTAGATAAATATCCCAACTAGTTTTGAATGTGTCAGAAATAGATACAAGTCCACTCAATATATGTGCAAAAGACTCTTTCTCATTTACCTATGTCGGTGTGGGCTTTCCCACCATATCCATGCATTGTTTCTTGTGTACACTGAGTGAATCCAACTGGGGACTCACCAAGCCTCTCAGACTTCTAGCTCTTCTTATTATTTTGTCTCTTTCCTTCTCAAGAACATAAATTTGGTGCCCCAAAATCAAAATTTGACCATCAATTGATGTAGTCAATGAAATCAGTCTGTCAAAAGAATTAGCTATACTTGCAATTTTCTCTTGAATTTCTTTTATCATTTTATCCACATTAGCTATAAGTATTTCAATGTTACAACATACCCTATATATATTTGTACATTTCTTCAAAGAATTTTCTATTAGTATCATCTTCTCATCAATCTTTTTCTTCCTAGTTTCAATTACCTAATCAAATGCAGCTCTCTTAGCCTGAGTAAGCCTTTCTAGTGTTTGTTAGTTTGAGATTTGTTGTAAGGATTGAAAATCCTTTGAAATATGCTCAGTGATTATCTTAAGCTTGCTGGATGGGATCGCTTCATTTTCAATCTTACACTTTGGGCCCAGTCTGTGTAAAACAGTGATTGATTGATCAATAATTCCTTTATTTGTGGATCCCTCCTTCATTAGGTTTTGTGCTGCCATCATCATCAGTTCAGTGGGACTCATCTCTGTGATGTTTTTCTTTTCTACCTGTGAAGTTTCAATTGACAATAATGATGGACCAACAACCGGTTGCTTGCTAGATTCCTTTGCCTTCTCTTCTAAAAATTAATCCTTTATAACCTCCTCACTTGCACCAGTGGCCTCGCCACTTGGTGCAGTCTATGTAATTGTTGGTTCCTTTATAGAAACTATAATCTCAACATGTACATTTGTATCTGGAGGAAAATTATCCTCAATATTAGTATCCAGTACAATATTAGTTTGTTCACTCTCTGTATTAACGGATATCTCAATATTTGTTTGTACATTTGTATTTACCGGTGGCTCAATTTCCACTATCTTAATATTTTTCAAAATAGAGGGTGAAGTAACCATAATCCCCTTTCCTTTTCCTTCAACTGGGGTATCTACAGTGTCTGTCTTGGTTTCCAGTGAAGTAAAGAATCCCATATTTTCTCCAAGAAATTTAACCCATGCTTTTTGAGTCTCCTTTATTATTTCATTTACTCTTCCTAGCATCAGACTAGTTATCCTATGTTTTCTATTGAAAAAACATTTGTCTACCCCTCAAGTGTCTTTTCCATTTCATCTGGAGCAATAGTAACATAGATAGATAATAGCTCTTAAATTTTAATATGTTTACCTTCTTGCATAGCTGATAGTCTTATAGCATCTAACATATTATACAATTCAGCCAGTATTTGATTTTCTATCGATTAAGGCTTTCTTATAAATATCCAAGTATAGCAGGATTGCTTCCTCTACCTCTCTTTGTTCATCATCCTCTTAGTGTTCATAATAAAATTGAACATTCTTCAACATGTCATCTTTAGTGATTTCATCTACTAATTTTGTACAAGTTTTAGGTGGTATGATAGTCACATTACCATATTCAATTGCTAAGTCGATGTCACTCTTCTTCTTCCTCTTTGTAGTATCGGATGCAGTTGAAGGTGTATCTTTTGGTGCTTTCTTTTGTGCCAATATTTTGAATGTAACCTTCCTAACCGGTTGCTTCTTAGATTATGCCTTTGTCTCCTCTGGTTTCTTCCTAACAAACCTCTTAAATGCCAATGGTGTGTTATCCTCAGATTTTGATTCTGTAGTAACATGATCAATATGAACTTCAGGATCCTTCCTCTTTCTTCCTTTCTCCGAGACAACATCAATTAGTTCTTTGATGTCCTTTGAGACCTTCTCCACAAATTTTCTTTCTTTTCCTTCCTGCTTTTTTTTCTTCCGGTTGAACTCTGCTTCAACCTCTTGTGTTTTTTGTTGTGCAGTACCACAGGGCTTCTCTTCCTCATCTATTAGTGCATTAATCAACATTTTTGCATAGGCATCAAGAATCTGTGCATCCACCTCATATCCCATTTCTTCAATCCAAATTTTTCAAGGCTTAACTGCTTCCATGGGTGTCTCATCCTTCTTTACCATGAAGCATATGTCGGTTGAATATTTTTCTATAATATGCTTAGGTACCCTTACCCTAGACCTCATAGTTTTCTGGAATGCTTTGAAATATCCCCATACCTTATCATCTCTATGGCCTCCTAAAGAAGCAATTGACTATTTCAATTGTCTTCCTACTGAGATGTCAAAATCCCATTGCCTCTTACCAAAACCGGGTGTATCATTCATGAAATATAATGTCATGCCCAAACTTCTGGGCAAAAACGGAACAACAATTTTTTTTTAAAACAACATAAATTCATTAAATAATCTACATTAAAATGAAATCAAATAAGTTTTGTCTTTATTATGGGTTAACTCTGGGTTAAATAGATTCGTTTACTAAAGTTGATCTAATTAACTAAATCAATAAAGCGACAATAATTAGAGAAGACTAATTATTCCCTAAGAGGGTCATCGCAACTTAATTCATTAATCTAATTGATCTAATTCATTTCCTCTAATTAAAATCAAGAGATGTTAAATATCTCAATAGCATTTAAAATACTCAAGGCTAAATAAAATGATGGTAGTGTTACCTCAAATTAAAATTAATTAATTGAGCACACGCAATTTAACTTTTTAAATATAACCATTAAGGTTAACTATTTCAATGATGATATTTGCCAAATAAATATTTTATATATTAAAGTCAATTTTAAAATCCCTAATACATTTAAATTTCAACTTATTAATAATTGGCCAATAATGACTTCACAGGCTAGAATTCACATAAAACAATTAATAAATTTCATTAATAAATTCCCCCAAATTAAAATTTAACCTAACATCCATATTTAATTAAATATGAAAATTATCTATATAATATCCTCATTAATAACCCTTGGTTAATAAAATTAAGTCAATTATGCGATTAATATAACTATATAACACTAATTCCCAATTTAAATCATTCCTTGATAAAAAAGGGCTATATTAAAATTAATTTTCTCCTTAGATAAATAAGGAGTTAAAATTAAATTCCACATATGGCTTATAATTAAATGGGGGGGAATTCTTTTTCAGATTTAAAAAGAATTCCCCCTCTCCTTATAATTAATATTTTAATTATGAATCCTGATTAGGGTTGAGTTATCCCTTCTTCTTTTTTAAAAAATAATCAACCCTAATATTTTATTCTTACTAAATGCTAACCCTAACCCGAATGTGGGCTAGGGTTGCATTTCTTATCTTCTTTTCTTTAATTTTTATATGGTTACCCTAACCCTAACCCGAAAATGAGTTAGGGTTGCATATTTTAACATTTCATGTTCTTTGTTCTTTTTTTGTTTGTTTGGTGTGTGTGTGTGTAGGGTTTTGTAGGAGTGGCGGCGGTATGAAAAAGAGAAACCACAAGGGTTAATGGTGGCCTGTGTTAATGGTAGTGGTGGAGGAGGTGGGTGCCACCCACAATGGCACCGAGGGCCACCACTATGAGTCGTGGCCCGCAGCGGCACTACGGCTTCCCTATGGGACATGGCCTGTAGTGGCGGACAAGGTCGCCCCTGCGAGTCGCAGCCCACAACGGCGCTACGGGTGTCCCTGTGGACCTCAGCCCATAGAGGGCCCCGAGCCACCCCGAGGCAGCCCACAGGGAACTTCGAGTCTGGGCCTTGGGGTAGGGTTATAGTCCCTTCTTTTAAAAAAAAAAAAAATTATTTATATTTTTTTTGTATATATATTTATATATATATGTACACACACACACACACAGAGATATATATATATATATATATATATATATTCTTATATATATTTGTATATATTTAAAATATGCAATGATATAAAAATGACTATCAAAACTAGATAAATAAACCAACAACATTAATATCTAAATATTTCTTTATGCAGCATATATATATATAACTTTATATGGTAAAATCTGAATTTCAATAGTTTTAGCAGATTGTTTTCCATTAACAGAATAGGAGTAAATCTTTTATCTTATTTTCACTCGGGGCATTATCGAGGTCCATTTTTAGATTTTATAGAATGTAAAAACATGGCAGTTTTATTTATTTACAAAATGAGTAATTTTACTATTTTTTACTGAATGAACAGAAATAACAAAATTAAAATTATTTTTCCTAGTAACATGCATTTCCAGATTTATAACTCTTAGCAGAAATAAATTACTTTATGATTGCAACTATCAATTTCTAAAATCCATTGATTTATAACAGCAAGGTACAATGCAGTAATACCATCTATTTATTTTTCTTCCTTTTTTTATTTTAAAACATGTATATCTTTTTCAAAATGAAAAAAAAATAACTCAAATGAAAATTAACTCTCATTCCTTTCTGCATTAATATTAAAAAAAAATAGCATATAACATCATTTTTCCAGCAACTATATCAAAACAAAAATAATCAAAATGCTTTCACTTTATTTAAAAGAGTCAATACTTCAAATAAAACACATATATTACATGGTAGAACTTAGTCAATAATACATTTTCCTTTCTGCAATATAAATACAATAAAAGAAAACTCTTTTTTTTTTCTTTCTTTATAACTAAAATACAAAAATGAACTCTCTTTTTTTTCTGCAACTAAATACAAGAGAATAAACTCTTTTCCAAGCTTTTCCTTCCAAGTCTTTTCCAAATCAACCTACAATATAAACTTGAGGTTGTGACCATGGAGGCTCACCTCTCAATCTAGGCTTACTAGAAGCCACCCCCAAGCTAGGAGAATCAAGGGCTAGACGGGTAACACACAAACAAACACATACATGCAGAAAAACTCAAACACAACAAAAACACTTCCAACCCAAGGTTTAAACAATGTCACTTATGTGACTTTTAAGTGGGGTGAAGGTGGACTAAATACCCTTGAGGAGAATTCTGCAGTAGTGCACATAATGCCATGACAAGGCTGCCAATATAACATAACCACAAGTTCCAAACTTGTCCCCTAAATTCCTTATGACCCCCAAGGCATACAAGCCTACAACTCCCCTTATGACCCCCATTTTATAATCATAATAATATGCAGCAAGGGCCACAAAAATCCCTTGAGAATCACTCTCTTCCAAAGAGATCCTCTCACTCAAAAGGGTTGTCAAATAACCCTTCATCCCAAGGCCACTCTACCCTCCCAAGGGTGAGTTTGGCTTTGAAAAACTCCCATAAACAAAGACATAAAAACACAGCAAAAACAACAAATGGAAGGAATCCACATCTTCCTACACATACATAAAAACAACAAGGAAAAGCAACAAAGGAAACAATGCAACAAACAATCTTTTCAAATGCAAACAACCTCATACAATATTTAGAAATTTAAACAACCTTAAGCTGCCAATAAGGTAAGGAAAATTGTAGGAGAGCTGCCCAAATCCACAACTTTTCTCCTTCCAAACTTAGCCAAAAATCTTCCCAATCCTACCCAAAATTTCTGCAAATTTCAAGTCTCCAAAATGGAGAGTGGGTGATCAAACTCTTCCCTCCCAAACTATTCCCTATGAAGCCACACCTCACTCTTTCCAACCCACTTGGGAAGGGTGAAGGATGTTCATTGGTTGGTCTTCCCAAAGCCTTACACACTCCCTAACCAAGGTACCTCAAAAAGGGAAAGGAAATGGAGAAAAGGAATGACACTCATGAAGTGGGTTACCTAACCAAGGAAGGCTCTTCTAAAGATGAAATTCGGCCAACTTGGGAAACTCACTTTTTGGGGAGGTTAAACAAGCCCTAGGGAGTGGACACATGGCCAAATTTGGCCTTCATCCATAGGTACACCATATGGCCCACTAAAAGTGCCCCAAACTTGACCCCAGGAGTTAGTTTAACCCCTTGGAAGTCTACCCAAAGTTTACCTACGGGTCAACTTTGAGTTGACCCCCTCTAATGGCTCACTATCCTAGGTTTACTTGGAAACATCTAGGATAATTGAAAATATAAACATTGGTAAAATAAATTCCTCAAAATGAGACATGACAATGCCAACTCAACTTACAACACATGTGTCAAGTGACACTTCAAAAAGAATTACACATCACCAAAACACACATGGCAAATGTCTCTTTGAAATTTATAAATTAAACAAATCTTCCAATTAAACACCCATCCAAGCATAACATTTACAAATTAAAATACATTTACAAATGAGGGGTTGTCTCTCCAAATAGACAACCCCTGGCTTCACAATCGCACATAGGCCTAGGCTTGATTCTTCGAATAATTTCCATGGTCACATGGATAATTTTTCTACACATCTCACTTGCACATTAGTAATTTTCAAAAATCACGTATAATATTATCAAAAGAGTACAATTCAGACATCGCATACAATTCAGACACTTTGCATATAATTTCAATCATAACGATCAATTTATCATTTATCCAATAAAATCCACATAATGCAATTTACTCAAAAAGCATCATTATAATCCTTATGAAACTCAATCATAAAAGAAATATGCATCCGTGTTTTCTAATATCATAATGAAGTACTGTAAATTCTGAGATAGCTGACATAAGTCATATCAAGATTATCAAATCAGTGGATCCTATAGGATCTAAATCTATAACACATCAAAATGTGCACCGCAGGGTAAAATGCTTCCATAACCTGGTTTAATTACTTTTCTCACTAATTTATCCATCTAACATAACTCATCCTATTGAATTATTGTATTTATTAATATGGTCAACCTTGGTCAGCTAAGTTAACCAAAGCTTGATCGGGGTGGGGCTCTACATATAACATCAAGCAAACTATCAAGTTGCCATACCAGAATATACCCTTCTTTTCACCCTTAATCTTCCCTAAGTTTATTAACAACTCATCTAGCATCCAACCACATAGATCTAGTTTTACATTCTCTCTCATACCTGATGATCATGCTACCAAATTTGATGTATGTGTCAATGATAGTGCTCACTTTCATGGATCTTTTGTCAAGTCATGTTAGTGATCTTTCTCACGAAATCATTTGAGACCTTCTTGTCTAGATGTTGCCTAACCTATGGTAAACTAGTGATTTATCGGATGGCTTCCTTGGTGATATTCTAAGGTCTTTTCAGCCATATAAAATCCCCCTGTACTTTTCTCAAAACATATCTGATTATTTCATCCTCAAATTCCAAAATATCCAGAATGTTTGTAAACCCTAGTTCTTCAATATGTTCGTATGTTAATATCATCTTTCCAGATTCTCCCATCAGCTCACTCATATACATCCCCTTAATTTTTTAAGTTCTCAAGTCCTTGGTGTGACAGTGTACTGGCCATTTGGTGGAATTGACTATGTGTGGCATTGATGTTTTGTCATTGATGCCAACACTAGCTATTTGGATGCTTTACTGGCACCCTTCTGGTCCCGGTAGGTTGAGTGGTTTCTGGTTAACTTGGATCTGGAATGATCTGGTAGGCTCTAGTATACTCTAGTGATGGAATAAGTTTGTTCATGATACTTATACTCATATTTGGTCAGTTGGTTTTGCTTTGGTGATCGGAAGCTATCCTGCTTGCTTAGAAGATTGGTTTCTGGTTCCAGTGAGGGTTTCACCAATAGAGATTTTGATGGAGATCTTTGATGAATTGCATAACTGGTGTTGGTGCAGCTTCTAGTGGAGTTATAGGATGTTGTTGGTGATCATGTTTGAGACTTGGTAGATGGAGATCATTGCTGAAGCATATGGACCTATACTTGGCCCTGGTTGATCTAGGTTATGGACTGCCTTTAATGTAATGTGTGGATATGACCTATTGATGTATTTCTGGGATGTCTTATGTGTTGATACTATTTGTTTGGTCTAAAGTCATCATGGTTTCTAATTATGTAATTGGTTTATTGTTTGGTGGCTGACCTAATTGTTTATGGTCGAGGGTTTGTATATATAGATGTAAGATCTCATTGTAGATCATCATGGTTAATGTGATAGGTCATGGTCAAGGAATGTAATGTGCGAATAATGTAATATCATTTAGGAAGAGGAGTTGGTTGATCATTGGAGATCAAATTGGGTTTATGTAAGAGGATTTATTCCTTTGGTATTAAGCTTAACCAGAGTTGTACTCAGGCATAGGAGATGCTATCTTTTGCAGTTCAACACTTCTTCGGCTTATAGTCTGGATTTATATGTAGTCGCTAAGGCTCCTTTTGTGATGAGCAGTGCACTCTAGGTTGTTGGCCTTCCTGAAATTGCAAGCCCCTTAATTGTAATTCACATACTTACTACAGAAGTATTATCTGATTATGGGTAGGCTTCACACCATGGTTTTTCCCTTTACCCGGTTTTCCACATACAAATCTTGGTGTTATATGGATGGATTTTATTCTGTGATTATTGTTTATGCTTAGTTGGTTTAACTGCTATTCTGGTATTAAATTTTAAATTGTTAATGGTTTTGGTAATTAGTGACAACTGTTTCACCCCCCCCTCTCAATTGTCTTCTGGTTATTTAAACTATCTAACACAATGAATATATGCCCTAACATCCTCTACATAGACAACTCCCTCCAGAATGTGAGATACTATTCCAACTAAATCTTCCAGGGTAGCCACATGTGGATACCACTTGAAAATTGGCCTGGGGTGGTCCTTGACCTCTACTACAGTTGGGTTTGCAACAAAAACAAGAATAGATGATGATCCCACTTCCATGTTTAAAGATAAATACATTTCGATTGCTCTCAGTGAAAACCTCCAACAAATTCTTCCAGACGTCGGTGAGATCGCTCAAAAAGAAATCTAATTTCTCTGAATTTCCTTTGATTTCTCTTAGTCACTCTGAATCACTCTGAAATCTCTCTGAATGCAAGGTGATTAACAATGAAGTCAATTTCAAAAAAAAAGAATAACAATAACATTAATAATAGTACACTTACTAGAAACACCAGAAGCAAGCTTGGGGATGTGGGGGTGCAGCATACTTCTCCAGGATGACATTCAAATGCTAAAAAGAGGTCTATGAAAACAAGTAGGAATATTGCAGATGGGACTCAAAGAACCATCTTTGAGGCAGGTTTTTCTAAAAAATCATGAAGATCATCTCTTGGAATATTCGAGGACTGAACAATCCTCACAAACATGATTTAGTTAAAAGTATTATTAGAGATAAAAACCCTGATATTTTTTTGATTCAAGAAACCAAGATGGAAAAAGATAAAGTAGAAAGTTTGAAGATGTTCAAAAATGGAGGAGTTAGTGGAGGGAGTTCAGAACGTGCCTTGGGAGGTATTGTTACTTTTTGGAACAAAAACAATGTAGAAGGAGAGGTGTTGATTCAGGACAACAACTTGGCTTGTATCAGATTTAAGCATCTTAAAAAATGCACTACTTGGGTCTTAACTAATTTGTATGCTCCTAACACTAAGACCAGCAGAAGTGATTTATGGAGAAATCTTAGTTTGTTAAGAAGTAGGTTTGTTGAGGATAGCTAGGTTATTATGGGAGATTTCAACACCCCCTTGAAAGAAAATGACAAAAAGGGAGGGAGTCAAGTTAATTTGGACAGTAGATTGGACTTGATGGACTTTATTAACAATAATTCTATCCATGACCTGGAGTTGCAAGGAGTTAAATTTACCTAGACTAATAGAAGGAGTGGCGAGGATTTAATTCAGGTTAGACTTGACAGAGCTCTTCTATCCCTAGATTGGTTTAACTTTCATGTTTGTTCTTTATCTTCTCACATAAGGGCAGGATCAGATCATTACCCAGTTACCTTTAAGGTGGAGGCAAAGAATAGAAGGAGGCATTTCCCTTACATATTTGAAAGAATATGGACTAAACACATGGATATGGAAAGAAAGATTAAGGATTGGTGGCAGGTCAGTATTGAAGGAAATGCCATGTATAGAGTGGTTAAAAAGCTAAAGATTGTAAAAGAAAATGTTAAGAAGTGGAATAAGGATTGCTTTGGGAATATCTTTGCCTTGAAAGCCACAATCCTCTTAGAGCTAAAGGATATTCAGGATGAGATACATAATAATGGTTATACTAATACTTCAAGAGATGTTGAAGATGTTATCCTTATGAGATATCATGACATAATAGCCAAAGAAGAAACCTACTGGAAACAAAGATCAAGAAATGTTTGGTTGAAGGAAGGGGACAGGAATACTAAATACTTCCACATGTCCACCCTAAGACATAAGGCCATTAATAGAATATCTTAGATTAAAGTGAATGGCAGAAGTGTTGAAGAAGAAGAACCCATGAGCAGGGCTGCTATGGATTTTTTCTCCAATCTACTTGCTAAGGATCAAAATTTGGATATGCAAGCCCAAAGGAATCTTCTAGAATGCATTCCTACAATCTTAGGGGATGATCAGAATTCTCACCTGACTGCTATCCCATCCCATGATGAGATTCTAAAAGTTGTCAACTCCTTTGAAGGCAACAAGGCCCCAGGCCCGGATGGTTTTCCCATGTTCTTTTTTCAAATGTACTGGCATATTATTGGAGATGATGTGTCTAGAGCTGTGAAAGAGTTTTTTAGTGCTAGAAAAATTTTGAAAGAGGTAAATGGCACTTTTATTGTTCTTATCCCCAAAAAGATGGGGGTTGATTCTATGGATCTCTTCAGACCTATAAGTCTATGCAACTCTCTTTATAAGATAATTTCCAAGGTTCTAACTTCTAGAATCCTAAATTTGCTTCCCTCTATCATATCTCCTCAGCAAAGTGGTTTTGTCCTAGGTAGACAAATCTTGGACTCGATCATCTCAGTCCATGGAAATATCCATTCTTTGTCTAACTCTAAAAAAGAAGGCTTTTTTCTGAAGCTTGACCTATCTAAAGTCTATGACAGAGTGGATTGGGATTTTATGATGGATGTGCTCTCTTCTTTTGGCTTCAGCTCTAGAAGTATTAATCTTATCAGACAATTAGTTTCCTCAACTTCTTTCTCTATTTTAATGAATGGATCTCCTTCCCCTTTCTTTAAAGCATCTAGATTACTTAGGCAGGTAGATCCCCTATCCCCAGTTATCTTTATTATAATGGTGGAGTGTCTGGGGAGATGTATTGGGAAGTTGGTTGAGAAAGGGGAGTTTTGTGGATTGAATCCATCTTTTACGGATCAAATCTGTTCCCATCACCAGTTTGTTGATGATTCTATAATAATGGGGAAAGCTATGGTGCAGGACTCTAGAAGTTTAAAGAATGCTCTGCATAGTTATGGTTCAGCTACTAGATAACTTATTAATTGGTCTAAAATTTTTGTTTATTTTATCAACACCCCGGAGAGGAGGATTAAAATAAGTAATATCCTGGGTTGTCAAGTAGGGAGTCTTCATGCTTCCTATTTGGGGCTCCCCTTATGCCATGATCCACCTGACACTTTTTGGGCAGCTTTGGTGGATAAATTCCACAAGAAGCTAACTGGTTGGAAGGGTGCTCTTCTAAGCCAGGATGGTAAGATCTAGCTATTGAAATCTACTCTTCAAAGTATCCCTCTTTATGCCATTAGTCTCTTTAGAATTCCTGCCAAGTATGCAGAGGCTATTGAAAAGATTCAAAGATTTTTTTATGGACAGGGGTTGAGGAGAAGAAGAGAATGAATCTAATTGCTTGAGATAAGGTATGCAAGCCAATAAGAAAGGGAGGACTGGGTCTTAGAAGAATAAGAGACATAAATGAGTTCCTTATGGCCAAGCAGATTTGGAGAGGGTATAAAAATCAGGGAGAGTGAAAACTGATATGGGACAACAAGTATAAAAGACAATGTCCAACTCTTTAAAGCTTCCTTAATTCAGAAAATATTCCAATTGGCTCCAACATTTGGAAAAATGTTTCTAGAACAAGAGACTTAATTGCTAAAGGTGCAAAATGGAAAATGGGGAAAAGGAATCTTATCCAATTATGGGATGATTCTTAGTTGTTGGAGTCCCCATTGATTGAAAATCCTGAGTGGAGTAGATTTTAGAACTAGTGTAAGGAAAGATTTGGATCTATGGTGGGTGATTACTGGGAAGATGCACAGTGGAAGAATTTATCTCAGGTGGATCAGTCCTTGGGAGGTCTGAACAAAGTTATGAACTCTATGGTAAGGGTTGAAGAGGAAGACCAATTAATTTGGAAACTCACAGCAAGTGGTACATTCACTATGGCTTCTCTTTATTATCAATAGTACTTTAACATGGAAAGCCCATGCTGGGCTAAGGCATGGGTGAAAGGCCTCACCCCTAAGATTAACATTTTTTTCTAGACAACCCTTCAAGATAAAATTCTGACAATTAAGAATATCATAAAAAGAGGTATGAGCATGCCTAGTGTTTGTATTCTATGTAAGAAAAATGAGGAGACCATTAATCATATGCTCCTTTATTGCCCTTTCTGTGTTGATGTTTGGGGAAGATGTCTGGACCACTTCAAAATCAGTTGGGGCTTCCCAGAGTCGATTCAGGAGGTTTTCAACTCTTGGCATCATCCTTCAAGAAATAAGTCTACTAATTTATTATGGAAACTTCCCTTACCTCATATGTGTTGGGGTGTATGGAAAGAGAGAAATAACAAAGTTTTCAAAGAGAAGATTTCTAAGGCTAAAATTGTGTTTGAGAAAATAAAAAGAAGTATAGTGGAAAATATGAATATCATAGGAGGCATTGATAATCCTCAAGACAAGGATGATCAATTTATCTACAATAAGTGGAGATTAAAGGGTCAAGAGCACTTTCAGATCAATCCTAGAGAGGGTGTGATATGGGTCAGCCCACCCAATGGGTGAATGAAAATTAATTTTGACGGCACTTCAAAGGGTAATCCAAGTGTTGCAGGATGTGGAGTGGTCCTTAGGGATGAATGGGGAACATGCAAAATCATAAAAAGCATCCCCATAGGAAATCAGACAAACCATGTAGCTGAAGCCATGGCGGCTTACCATGGGATGATCCTTGCTAAGGAAGCCAAATGCACTAGAGTCTGGTGTGAAGGAGATTCATTGAACATAATCAATTGTTTAAATATGAAATTCCCACCTTCTTGGTCAATTAGTAATGCTATTAAAGCGACTAAGAAAATTAGTGAGGAATTTGAAATGTGTGTTTTTACACATGTGTATAGGGTGGCCAATTCCTATGTTAATTGGGCTGCCAACCTGGCTTGCCAATCAGAAGACATCATTACTAGTTATGGTGAAAGTGAGATTGCAAGTGAAATGAAATCCCTGCTTAATCTGGACCGCAGCCAGGCTAGGCAATGTGGTACTTTTAATCATAGTTTCTAATTCCTCTATCGCTTTTTTCGATGCAGGGTTATTTCATAGGTAATGAGCATTTATATAGGTGCCTTATCATAATTATCTGGCACGGATTCTAGGTGTTTTTATAGGGCATCCATAGAAACTAGAGAAGAGGTTTTGAAGCCCAGAGAAGGAATTTTAAGGAAAGCGCTGAAAAAATGGGAGATAATAAGAAAAGATTCAAACCCACCTCTTGCTCAGACTAGAGAAAGAACATCAAAGTGTGGGATATCCTTCAGCAGGGGGGTCTGAATCTATTCATGGAGAGGCTAAGTGGGAAAGATCCCACAATTACCAACTATTTCATCAAGAACTGGAAAAATTGCAAAATCTTGGTCGGGTCCTAGATGATGAATGTTGATGAGGAGGTCATTGTTGAGGCTATGGGGATGATTACTGAGGGCATGAAATTTTATAGGGACCACAACATATCGGATAAAGCAGCAGACAAGTTCCCAGTCATGGATGATGAGAGGAGAAAGATGGTGAAAATCGACAATTCCTACCATGCCCCAAAGAGTATTTGCAGGCCATGGAGGTTTGTTTTATTTGCTTCTATCGCCTAAATTAATTTGGATGGTAGGTTTACTAGAGCCTATGGTCATCACTTTGTCCTACTCAACCATTTTTGCCATAGGGAAAAGGTGAGCTTGCCATGTTACCTAGCCTGTTCTATAGACCACACTATCAAGGAGGTTCAGAAAGACCCCAAAGGTGACCATGCCCTCCACTAGGGGCTTATGGTTCTGGTTTATAAAATGCTTAAAGGGAAATGCATTGAAAAGCCTATTAAACGCAAAAATGCAAGAAATGAGACTACAGAGAGTGAAGCCATCGGATTCAACTTTGATTCGGAGACTGAGGGAGATTCGAAAGAGACTAGTAAAAAAGGGAAGAATAAGGCTAAGAGGAAAAGGATTGTGGTGGATTAAGACATTTCAGAATCTGAAACTGAATCCTTTGAGAAAAAATTTATTAAAAAAAATAAAGGGAAAGCAACTGGAAAGCAGATTCAGAGGAAGAACACTAAAAAGGGAAACAATAAAGACATCAACCATGTTCCGGTTGATTATGAGAAGGAATTTGAGGGGAACATGAAGGATGAGGGTCAGGATAAAGAGTGGGAGGAAAACCCAATGATGGGCAACATTGAGGGTTTGAACACCATAAGTCTGCAGAAGAAGGATAAAGGGGATAAAATTGGTATATGTGATAATTATACTATAAAATCTTTCTGTAATACCATAGGAACCATGGTGAAGGATATTAATAGTTTGAAGACTGATATGAGGCTATTACAAGAGTTATGGTTGGTGATAAACCCCTGGTGGAACATGTTAAGTAATTAGTTGTTGTACTTCACAATTCAGAAGCAATTGAATGTATAGTGGGTAAAATCATAGCAATGGAAAAAAAGGTCAATGAGATGGAAGATAACAAGGAGATTAAAGGAATGGAAAATAAAATGAACAATCTGGGTAGCAGAATGGACAGACTGGAACTCAATGTTAAGAAGATTGCAGATCAAAATTTTCAGATCCTCAAAGCTTCGGTGGATAACATGAACATCCTGATCAATAGATTTGAGAACAATGCAGAGAAGGATGGTGATAAAGATCAGTCGGACAAGAAGGGTCATGAAAAGCATACCAGAGCTAATATAAGGACCAAGGGTGACATCAAAGGTCATGAGCTGGAGGAGTTAAAGACCTCGGCGAACAACATAAAACAAATGGTTGTCCATGCCGAGGATATCATGAAAAGCATTTAGGTCTTTGTCTCTATTTCTGCAAGGGTTCTAGGTTCTCTCTTTTTATTATCGTTGTGTTGTCCTTTCATTATCTATTTCTAGTTTTTTATGTTATGTAAGTTGATCCCTTTTTGTTCAGGTGGGATCTTTCTATTTTTTGAAGTGATCAGGCATGTTTCTTTCATGTCCTTCTGATCTCTAGGCTTGTACAAGGTTTGGGTGCCTTTCAAATACCTGCTTTTACTTAATCAAAACAATGAAGTCAATTTGACCTTTTAACCTTTGACAAAAACCCTAATCTTCCATGGACATAAATGAGTGTCGGTGAAAGATACCTGATCTTGCTCGGAACATATCCATGTTGGATAATCATCTCCAACATCTAGAACACCTTCCAAAACCTCTTCCAGGGGCATATGCAGTATCTTCATGAATTTTTCTTACCCCTAAGGCATATGCCTTAGTTACCAGATGAGCTCCCTGTCGATGTAGGAGAAGCCTTTTCTGTTGAATAAGTAACCGGGACATTCCCATCTAATGATTGTTCTTCAGTCTTCCTAACCCATCTCTGAGTATGATCTTGTTGGATTTCACTAACATTCTCTTTTCCTTTCTCATTTGATCCTCCATTATTAACCGGTGGATTTATGCTTCTACAAAACTTAGCAATATGTCCAACCTCATTACATTCATAACATGTAACATTGTTCCTTTGAATTTATTTGCTAAAACCAATGAAATTTCTTGACCTGCACTGATTAGCCATATGTCCAAATTTTCCACATGCATAGCATTTAACATTCATTTTGTAATCTTTTGTTTTATGACCAAACTTATTGCATTTAAAACATTTACCGGGACCAGAATTAGGGTTCTAATTTTCTCTGTTTCTACATTACCTAGCCATATGACCAAATATATTGCAAACAAAACATCTACCATTGACTTTATAAGCATTAAATTGCCTTACCGCTAACTTATGGTTTTGATCTTCATTAGCAGTATCGAAACTTTGTCCTTGCTCAAATCCAAGTCCATTGGAATCTCCAATCTACCTTTGTCTCTTCAATAACTCATCTAGTTGTGCTGAGCCAATCTTTATTTTTTCTTTGTACTCACTTGTAGTAGTTAAATCTTCTCTCAGAATTATCATTTGTCTCTCAAGCTCTTGTTCATTACTTTGGGATTGTACCAAATCAATTCTCAACATATCATTTTCATGAACCAACCTACCACATTCTTCAAATTTGTTCTTCAAGGATACAACAAGATTTTCTTCCATCTTCTTTTTGTCCTCAATCTCCTTAGACATCCTCATAGTTATAGCTTGAATTTAATTCTTCATAACCATGTTCTCCTGACTCAATTTCTGACATTGTTCCTTAAGTGCATCTTTTTCTTCACCATCCTGACTTTGCAAAAGTTCCTTCCTCCTAGCTTGAACAAATGATAGCCTCTCTTGTATGACAAGAATGAATTCCTTAGCAAAATTCAATTCATCTTGTAGCTTTAATTTATGCAACCTTTCAACATCATAATCTTCAAGTGCTATCTCAAGTTGCTTCTCCAAAGCCATATCCATGGATTCCAGTTTCAAGATCTTCCTCAAGCTGTTAAACTTCCTCTGAGGCACAAGGCTCTAATACCGATTGCTGGAAACAAATAGCACTAAGAGGGGGGGTGAATCAGTGTTATACCATAATGATAAGTTTTAGCCTTATTAAAACATGCATACACCAATCGGTATACCGATACATACAGAATTGAAAGAAGTAAATCAACCAATAAGCCAATCACATAAATGAGAACCATAACACACAAATTTATATGTGGAAAACCTCAAAGAGGAAAAACCATGGTGGGATTTGTGACCCACAATATCAATCCACCGGCCATATGAAGAGATATTATAAAATATGAGGGGCATGCACTTGCAAGAAGCTTACATCCTGCTCAATCACAAAAGGAGCCTCACTGACTACATAAAAATCTATACTACAATCTAGAGAAGTGTGAACTGCTAAGATAGCATCTTCTATGCCAGAATACAGTTTTGATTTAAGCTCTGTTTGTTCCGGTCTGAAACCCTAAACACTTTACTAGAATAACCCTTACATGAATTTCCTCACATACATGATCTCTCTAATATATTTTACATCATATTACATTCACATATCCATAATCTCTTATCATATATCTCTTGTATATGTATTACAAAAATATCTATCAAATTGTCCAATATACCCTATACAAATTTACATGCCTTATTTTGGCTTACAAAGATATATACAATATCGAATTACATGTTGGCCAGATAACATAAATGTATAAACATTAAAAAAAAATTGCCGATGTTGGATCCAAGTAATATCAATAACCTTTACTAAACCATGTCACCCTGCATTGTTGATGACCAAAGAAATCCTTCTGTCTTGTTGGTGTCGATGTTGGTGTAGTATTTGTGAAGTGCCTGTCCATACACCATAGAACCAAAACACGAAGTTGAAACACAATACCATGTCATCAATGACAACATACTGAAACCAACCAATTGAGTCTCAATTGCCAATAGATTTAACATCCATCTGATATACCTTGAAATCTTTATAAGTAGCATAAGCAACCAATAGTCTAACAGCTTCAATTCAGGCAACTGGGGCAAAATTCTCCTCATAAACAATTCCTTCTTGTTGTGAATATCCTTTGAAAACAAGTCTAGCTTTATTTCTGACAACTTCACCAGCTTCATTTAGTTTATTTTTGAATACCCATTTAGTACCAATAACATTCTTATCATTAGATCTAGGCGCAAGCTCCCATGTATTATTCTTTTCAATATGATATAATTCTTCTTCCATATCTCTCATCTAATTTTCATCTTTACAGGCTTCAACAAGATCTTTAGTTTCAATTTTAGAAATCAAGCATACTTCTTTAGTAGCTAACCTTCTTCTAATTTTTACACCTTTATTCTTATGACCAATTTTGATTTTTAGAATGATTCAATCTTACATACCTTGGAGTCTTCTAATTGGTTTGATTATCAGGTTCCTGTGCTCCTTCATGAGTAGCAGCAACATCCAGATTAACTGTCTCTACGGGATCATTCTTCTTAGGTTCTTCAAGATGAATAGGTGTTAAAACAATATGCTAACCATCATCATAATCACATGCTTTGATCTCTTTCCCAAGGTTCTTATCCACCTCCACATTTGCAATCTCTACAATCTTTCTCAATCTCTTATTGTAGCACCAATAGGCCTTGCTCTTTGTAGAATATCCCAAGAATATACCTTCATCACTTCTAGCATCAAACTTTCCTATATCCTCATCTCTCTTGATATAATATTTTCTACCAAATACTCTGAAATATCTCACAGTAGGAACATGACCAAACCTTAGCTCATAACAGGCCTTATTGATATCACCTTTGATGTGAAATCTATTGAATGTATAAACATCAGTGCTAATGGCTTCTCTCTAGTAAATCTTTAGAAAATTTCCTTCAATCAGCAGAGTCCTTGCAACATCCAAAATAGTTATTTTCTTCCTCTCAACGACTCCATTTTGCTGAGGGGTTCTAGGAGCAGATAATTGTCATCTAATTCAATTATTATCACAAAATGAATTGAACTCACTGGAAGAAAATTCTCCACCTCTATTAGATCTTAAACATTTCACCTTCAATCCAGACTCAGTCTCAACCTTTTCTTTGAATATCTTGAATTTATCAAATGCTTCTAATTTCTCTTTCAAAAAGACAACCCACATCATCTTAGAATAATCATCAATTAGCAACATAAAATTCCTATCACCCTGCACACTTATAATGTAGGTCCAAATAGGTCAATATGCATAAGATCTAGAAATCCTTCTAATGTATAATGTTTGCTTTTGAGAGAAATCCTTGTTTTCTTACCCAACTGAAATTCCTTATGTTGGTTCCCAAAAAAGGATGGGCTTACACTGCCACTAGGCAGAGACCAAGTTGATTCCTCCAAATATATATGCAGAGCCACCTCCAACTATCAATATCCATTAGGCTTGGACAAACATTAACAAGGGCACAAATTCCTTCTGCACTTTAGGCTCTGGAGAACCAGGGAGGGTGTTCCCTTTATAAAATTTTCTGCTCTCTACAACGATACTCAGAAATTTGCTGAAAAAACAAAGCAGATTATCTCACGAAAAGACTCAATAGAAAGGGAGAATGCTCAAGGATGGTAAATCCTTTAGTGATCCTTAACCTTAAGCTAGAGTATGAGAAAGGGTGGGACAACTTTTAGAAAATACATAAAACTTAACAAATGATATTCTGATATTTATGAGATTTGTAGTGATTCATCAGTTGAAAATAAAACAAGACTGATAAACAAAACCGGTTACAAGCACTGATTAGTGCCTTACTCTATTGGGAACTTGAAAGACGTGAAACATAAACCTGAAAGTGTGACAAAAATTGATCTGATAACATAAGATCTGAGATGATACTGCCTTACAATATATCCCATTTGTAACCCCAACCCAAAACTACTTATCTAAAATCCTTGCATAATTCCTATCATTCTGTAACTCCATTTAAGCAATTTAATTGGCCCCTTGGGCCCAAGCATAAACAAAAAGTTACATACATCATAACAATGCACTAAATGAAATAAACCTTGATTCATTTCACTTAAAAAGTGATAGAATCATGCAATGGAGAGAGAAAGGTCAGAATTCTATTTTTATAGATAAACTGCTATCTCTGTTACAAGATAAAATTTATGCATAACTCCTTCAAGAACCTATACAAAATTTGACACTAAAACATTTTTTTATTTTCTCTGTAAAATATTTTACAACTTGTTTGCTTCACTTTGACTCACTACTAGACTAGGAAAAACCCAAAGAACAAGAAAACTGAACCTACAAGACATTTCCAACAAATCTGAACCCTTCTTCTAGCCATGATTTTCCTTTTTAAAGAATTAAAGGGAGCCACAAGCTTCTGGCTAGAAGACACATGTTAATAGCAGATTCATTCTTAACAATTAGCCCTAGAAGGTCATATGCAATTTTGTTACAAAAATGTTTACATGTCCATGCGCTAGCACCTGTGAATCATCATTCTTAACTAAAAATTGGTAGGGGAAATATTGTTTGAACCACGTCATTATCGCCTTGACACCTTCAGATGGAGTGTCAGATGTTGTGTTTTTGTCATATTGAGTGTTTCCTTTTTAGGAAAGGAAATGGGGTCCTCGCAAGAAGAGAAGTCGCCTCTAAAATAAAGGAGGAGCTTCAACCTTCATGCCCAGGATCAAAAATAGTGGGAGGGGGAGTTAGAGGGTAAACATAAGATAATGGGGAGGGTTCACAGCTTCCATGCAGCTACATGGATGGATTGCTACTGTTGTTCACCAAAAGTGATAATCCAAGACACCTGCAAATCTATCTATGAGATAGCCAATCTCAATCAATGAAACACCTCAGGGCTTGGACAACATGAGAAGGATAAGAATCCTTCTACTCTTCAGGCTCTGCAAAACCTAGGCAGGTATACCTTTGATGCCTTTAATTAGATCTATTACACACAAGACTGCATCAATCAAAAGCAGATGGATCTCAAAAGGTTCAAAAACTAAGAGGTAACTACAGATGGGCTAGATCCACACTTGAAACTCAACATTTTTTGAATCATGAGATGGAGGGACATTTCCACATAATATAAAATATAAAAGATATTCTGATTTTGGATTTTTAAATGGTGTTCTGACAACCTTTCAATATTACAAGAGACCAGTGCTTTATCCAGGCCACAGAGTCATGCATAAAACTGGAAGAGAAATCTCAGATGCAAGTTCTTTTCAACATTAAATTTTCATGTATCAATGCCTGGCATTAATACAATCCTCTGCTCTGTCACAAAACCATACTTATATGTATATATATCCAATATGTATTCACAATCATTAATGTTGGGTTTTAGGATTTAAATCCTTCCTTGAAGAATACCCAAAAAGACAAACATTACACTCTTAGAGGAATCTAAAAGAGACAACTCAAATTATCCTTGATAATATGAAATTATATGAATCTGTGTACATTTTGGAGACAATTTCATGGAAACTCACACATGCCTTGCATATGTGTAAACTTGCAAACTGAAACTAAACCTACAGTAAAGACAACACTGAAAACATAGAAAAACACACTGTCATTTGCATTGATAAAAAGATGCCATCACTGGAACCTGCAATTTTGGATTTCTCTCTTGGAGAAAATCTCTCAAAAATTGGAACCCCTACAACTGAGAAGAATTGGGAATAAGAAGGAGAAGGAAAAAATATCAGGATCCATCAAAACATGCCATGTGTCCCCTTTCTCCAACTAAAATTCATTATCTTCTTCTTTCCCTTGGAAACTACTTCCAAAATATCCCACATTTGTTGAAACTAACTCCATAACTGAAATCCTCATCTCGAGAGCTTTTTGGCAATATATAATACTTCTACATTTGGCCAAAAATTAAACCCTGGACGAATTAATCTTGAACAACAGGCCATCATTTAAATTTTTTGAATTTTCTCTATAGTTTCAACTATATCATTTAACTGATTTTAATTTTGATTTTTGCCTCCCTTTTGGCCTTGACACTTTGCCACATGGTAGCCTCTGATTGGTTGATGGGGTTGACTGGATGCCACCTAGGATGACACCTCATCATCGCCATGTCATTCGCTTTGTCACTGCCACTTGGCCGCCACATGTACACCACCTCAGCGCCACGTCATCGCCACCTAGGTGCCACCTCTGTGCCAACTGGCTTTTGCCATTTTGTAGGCTCTAACTTTCATGCATCTTTCCTTTGTGAAACCGCGCGAGTCGTTGATCTCCAGCTAACATGTGCGTTCTTTAACCATGCTGCATTTTTGCCCTTTTCACCATTTTGCGTTTTGCTGTTTCGCAGGACTTAACTGGGGAGCAACTTAGCCCTGTGAAACCGCGTGGACTATCCGATCGACTGGAACCTGCATGATCTTTATCTTTTTTGCAACTTCAAAGGGTGTAACTCGCATGCATCTTCAGCCTATGAAATCACATGCTTCGTCAGATCATCTCAGACCTGCTCATCGGTTAAGTCGACCTTTCTCTGCAAAATTCACCTGGTTCCCTCGGGAAGCGTGCCTATATGGGTTCCACCTGGTCGCTTCTCAATCAACTCCTCCATCGACTCAAGATCCATGCTCGCACGTGGGCCCAGATTGGGCGCCCATAGGCATTGTTCGTCAAAAGCCTTTATGGCTTAGACATATTACATGAGTGGAGTATTCCTTTTAAAGAATAAAAAATCCCTTCACCCAGCAAATGTGGGATAATACATTTTGCCTGGGACTGTGCATTTTAAGCTTTCCTGCTCAAAATTTCAATGGCGCTTTTGGTCTGAAACTTTGATTTGTTCGAGCGCCATTCACTATTGCTATTTCTTATTTTCTGAAGGGTTTCAAATGCCTTTTCCAAACACCATGCATGTGAAGGGAGGATGCCATGCTAAGGACTGGGAATTGATTATTTTGAAAGTTGCTTTCTGCACATTTTTAAAACATGTGCGGGAGTTTCATGCATTATCTTTAACAATCATCGCATGGAGGGGAGTGTTGGTTATTGATTGCATTTTTTTAAAAAACCTTTGCCAAACACCAATCCACATGAAAAGGAAGATGCTATCGTTGCACAACAGGGAGGAGGCACAGAGTTATGGAGACTTCATGGCCCACATGGAGGGAGAGACACCATCAGCCTTCCAACTTGCAATCATCATGTGAGAAGAGGCCAGCAAAGGTTACAGATTTGATATTACATTTGTCATTTGAGTTGCATGAGGCATCTGATGTTGCCCACAAAACCACATGAAGATTTATATAGGAATTACACCAGCCAATTGCATTTCCTTCAAAAGACTCCAGCTACTGCTCAAACACCATGCAGAAGGAGAGTTTGGCACCATGCCAATATTGCCATCAACTTCATGTTCAACGCAAAGGAGGGGGGAATACTGGTTTGCATTTGCTAGAAAGCTCCAACGTAGCCTTTTTTACCATCCTCCATGTCACGCAGGGGGGAAAGGAGGATAGGAGACCACAAAATGGAGGATACCGCTTGAAGTTTGGAGCATTTTTTTGCATCTCCCTGCAGCCCCTTTGCCAAACACCAGTCACATGGGGCTTCCAATGTGCATTTTTTATGGTTTCCATGTCTGTTGGAGCTTCTCTTCCACCACGCTGCGTTTACAACAATGCTACACCTGCCAAATACCACGTGAGAGGAGGGGAAGAGGACTTTGGACTAGCTAATTGCATTTGCTTTAATTTTCTCCATAGCTTGAAAACCCATTTCAGGCGTTTATCCTCTGGAATAAGATCCACAACATTCCCTCTGCTACTTAAAGAGGAAACCACCATAGTAGATGCTTGCCTAATTTTAGATTTTATTCAAATACTCTCCTCACTTTAGCACACTCAAATTTGATCCATGCTATAGGAGAGCACTTCATGCTTGCTGCAAATCACTTGCACTGCTCTATGCTTCTATAAGCTTTGGTCCCAAAACATTTCCCCATTTTATTTCTAACCTCTCCAATAGATATTTTGCATACTTATATATATTTGTCCCCGAGAGATGGCATGCCATTGCATTCCTAAAAACAACAAGTCTCACATCTTCCCACATTTCAAGAACACCACGTAATTCCTGAACCCACTACTCCAGAGTAAACTGTAATGAGAAGATTTGTGACAAATCCAATTGCTCACATTGAACAAAATCAAAACACTTGAACAATGATATTAGAAATGTGAAGACCAAGGCATGGGAAGATGCATTGCCATGAAATATGAAGAGTTCGCCACAAAATTTAATGCACTAGCATGAGCCAGGTCGGGCCCCAAAGTGGGTCCGACTAAAAAAAAAATTGTTTTCATACAACTGACCTCTGAAAGGCTTCATGGACCTCAAACATACCTCTGGAAATGATCGACATCATTTTCGGATTATCAGACTTAAATGTGCAACCTTCAGACTATTATGCCACATTTTCGCATTTAATAGCGAAGACATAATTTTCAAACCTGTCAAAACACCTTTCTGGAGCTCGCCATCTGACAGGCATGTACTCTGATATGCAAGCATGAAATCTACCAAACAGTTTCTCAAGATGAGTCCTGAGCGATGATATATTAATTGGCAAAAATGCCCAACTAGCTTTGTCGACACTGCAGACCTGATGAAGTCAATGTCCTGGCAACACATGATGCCTTTCTCAAAAATATCAAACGACCTCCGTAGGTCCTCAAATTCAGAACATATGTACCTTAAAGTACATATTAAAACTTGGAAATCTCAGTTCAATCACAAGACTGACAGGATGCAAATGGCGCGCTCACAAAAATGGCTACATTAACTGATATAACAATGGAAGTGTGGATAACTAAAAATGATAGCTAAATGAATCCTTTTGGAAATCGATCAAACAGATTGACAGAGGCTTGAAATTTGAAACGTAGCTCATCATTTATACTAAAATTAGCCCGAAACAAACATTCTGATGTAACGCTTACTGAGGCAACTTTTACACTTGTGTAAAATAGGGCTCCGACTAGCTGTCGAAACAAGGACTAGTCAAACCACACAAACTGCAAACGGATTTGGCTATGAAAACTAAGCAAATGGATTCGTCAAGACTTGAAATTTTGCAGACAGACTCATATTTATGCATAGAATTGAATCCATTTTGAAATTCTCCATGAAGATCAATAGGGAAAAATATGTAATCACTCAAAGTAGGCTACTCAATAAAATCTGCATTTGTGCCTAAAATGCACTTCGAGCTCACCCCTCAAAATGGGTACCTCATAAACTTATCCAAATTGAATTCTAAAAGTTGCACATCACTGAATAGGCCAAATGAAATGTGTGGGACATGAATCCTGAGCCTTACCCTTTGAAAATCAACTGACTTCATTTACCCCCTCTCTAACTAGGCCATTCAAACTGACTTATTCAGGTACTTTTCTGACATAAAAAGCGAAATTTTGAAATAGGCCTCTAAACTTGACTCAATTTTAAATAGTCCCAATAGCTACCAATCCCTATCTAGACGTGTTCCTTTTCATTCCTCTACGAGCTCTCTCAGAACCCCTTGTCATCCAATTATAGAGTAGACACAGAGGCTATGCCATGCATGGCCTTTCTTCATAAGAAAAGGCTTTCACGCCCCCTCTAGGAATCCTCCCCACTTTCACATCCCCTGTGACAATAGGCATACTCACACATGAGATAAGAAATCCATCCAGTATAACAAAGTATATTGTAACTCCATCTACAAGCTTTCTCAAACATCATTCCCTTTGCAGAAGGAAAAAGTATATTCAGAAAATGAAAAGGCTTCATACTCTCCCACCAATTTGATCACCACCTTGTTGCATTTATAGTTGAACAATACTTCATCAAGTAGTTTTTATTCATGAAACATCATCACTCTGGTGTTCTTAATTTACTCTGTTAGCTATTGACACTATAATTCATGCATATCACATCCACTGTATTCTTCTGTCAAGGTTCATTTGATGCGAGTGATTTTATCCTCATTTTATTTTTCCATGGGTGTAGATTATTCTACATTAGGACCTCTACCAATAGACAAATCTCTAAATTCATCAAAGAACTCGTGATCCATCACACTTCAACCGGAACATTATCCATATCCTTTCAAATCTCTAGGCTATCATCTTTAAATGTCTAACCAATTTGAAGCCACCAAGTTTGTATCCAATTCATTCTTCCCTTTTTTCCTACGCAAGCTATGATCGGTGCCTTCAAAATCCCTCCTAATTTCTCATTTGAAACTCAACTACAATTCTCCTCCAGCTTGGAAAATCTAACGGTCATTGTTTTTTTACTCGGCACTTGACTTTCCACCTATATCAACGAACCCACCAAATCCTAACTAAACAGTGTCATATCATCTTTAAGAGGGAATTTATTTATGGTTCTATTGGGCATAAAGTCAATAAACTTACTCTACCCCAAATTATTTATGGCCTGCAGGATCAAACCACATATGATGGCCCAATGCCATCTGCCAATGTCAACCAATACTTTCCTTTGTCAAAAATATAGTTATGATCATGTTGCATTTTGAACAATCTAGAGATATAATAACTATATTTTTTTTTCTTCCTCAGCATGTTAGAAAAAACCTTTTATCTGAGTACAATGTCCATTCATCTGAACCTTGCCATCTAGCTTTGCATGACATATACAGAAGCTAGACTCACTAACCGAAATGGAGATGAGTTGATAACAATATTCAACGGGTTTCATGTCTACCTCAACAAGCTGAAAAGAGAAGTTAAAACTTTCATACTTTGTTATGCAGCTGCCATCATAAAAATTGCTTTCTTCACCTGTTAGCACCCCTATAAGATTTCTTATCACTAAAGCATTTTTGCGAACATGGTGGCAACTCATTGCAAAGGTCAAAAATAAATTTCTCATATGGTGGCTCATCCAATATGGTAACAATTTTACAAACATCCATATCAGAATAGTCGATATCTGAAAAACATTCTAATTCACTTCCATTTTTTGTTATTATGGCCAGTGTGTCTTGATTAACTGTGTGTACATTCAAATCACTGTATGATGAAAAAAAAACCATCATTCACCCTTTCAACAATGTTATCTTCATGTAACACAAAAAAATACCATTCTGGCTTCAAAATGTCATGCGGGAAAACAAGACAACAATCTCTTTCATCTATTTCAGAACCTAGGTCAATATCATCAAACTCCACACTCTCATATTCAATATCGGTATTCATGACATCAAAGAGGAAATAATCCTCCCATTTACTAGTCATAAATGTTTCTAGATCAGTTTTATAGAAATCCCTCAGAAGATCAGGACAACCGCTTTTAGCATAATCTTTTTCATCTTCTTCAAACTCCCACTCTTCAAATTAATTTAACTCCTTGCATAAAATTGGTCCATTATAAGGATGATCCCTAAACTAGTTTAATATGACTTCCTCATTATTTGAACATACCACACAACTATCTATCTCAGTGATCTTATCAATTAAAGATGATGGTATCTCATTATCTAAGTTTTTCATTATCATATACAATTACTTCCTGAGAGACTCAATTCATATTATCAAAATCCTGCAGACTTGAATCCATTTCAGACATAAAAATTTCCAATTCTTCACACTCACCATCGGATCTATGTAAACCACAAGACTGCAAACAAATTTCCTATGAGATGCTCTTTCTGGAGCAATTATTGTTGTTGTCTTTCAATAAAGTGATTGACACCATATCCATCTCTACATCTACTATGTCAGATAATTTCTCATTAACCCCTTCTTCATCAATAAGAGGAATAACCATTGTCTAGGACAAGTTCTCTTCACTCATATTTTTGTTCAAATCATAATTAATAATAGGGATAATATGATCAGTTTGGATATAAGGGCCTTGATATGGTTCTTTATGTTCAGATTTATTCTTTACTTCAACCTCTAATATCTTAATATAACATACCCTTGTAGATAGATAACCCTTAGGGATTCCATATTTTAAATTGTTCTCATTATCCATTGCTATCCTATAATCTTGATGCAAGGTTTTAGGATCCTTATCTTCAGCAAATAACTCTCTTCCTCATCAAATGTAGCCAACTAAATGATTTAGAATACTGCATCTTTTGTCTATAGCTGCTAAGAATGTCATCCAATGCCCTAGCAAACCTAAGACTAAAAGAAGGTACTAACTCATCTTCTTCTTTTCGGATACCCATTAATGTTTTCATAACTGAGCTTGGATTAATTCTTTTGCCAAACTGCTCCATGAATGCTATCTTAAACTCATCCCATGATGAGATAAAGCATACTGGTATTTTTCCTTCAAAGACTGAACAAATAACTTCATGAAAACATCTTCCTAATCTATTTCAAAATCTTCCATTAGCTTGCAAAACTCCTACAAATGTTGTCGTGTTGATTCTTACCTTTTCCGACATTATCTTGGTAATTGTTCCCTGACCCCTATAGGATCAAGATCTAGGAAATCTTGGATACTATCAAAATTCTATGGCCTATATCTTTCCATAAATAAATATTTATGGTGATTTGGCAGAGGTTGCACATTTTTTTTAGACATTTTATAGGGAAGCACAGGCACATGATACACATTTTTCTTCATTTCCCTATTTCTTTCCCTTTTTCCACAAAGCTTAAACTATTACATTTCAAAGGATCAAAACATACTCCATCTAATCTCGTACGGAAAATGGAAACTGAATCATAGGAGTATGTAAAATAATCACTTATATTCCCTTCCTTAGTGCTTCTTTCACTCTTTAGGGAACATTTTTTTTACATAATTTTCATGAAAATGCCCTTGACTCATGAAAATGTAAATACTTGGAAATGTTGAAGTTGTTGTTGCCTTCTTTAACCTAGGACTTGCAAAATCGCCTTCAATCCTTCAAATCTTTAACACTGATCTTTTGACAGAGTCGCCACCTACTTACAAAGGGCAAATACTCAAACAATTGGAATTCCTTCATAGGTCTATTTGTTTCAACACAACACTGCAACACTTCCTTATCATCAAATGGAATTATTGATTCCATCCTCAATTTGTCAGGGTACTTCATGATAAGAACTTAAATTTGCTTCATCCTTTCTACAAATTTATTGGTTCTTCTTCAAGCAAATGCACACTGGTGCATAAATCTCAGAGTCTCAAAGTCTTAGAGTCATCACTCACAACTTGTGAGGTATTACATATAATCTTGATAAACGGACAAATTTGGACCAAACTCTTTATAGAAAATAAACTGTTAGGATTCCCACAGATACTGAGAGGTGGGGATGAATCAGTATCTGACCGGTAATAAGAATTTATTAACTTAAAACATGTAGAACATAAAATGACAGTATACCAGTATGCAAGAATTAATGCAATAAACAGAATCAAAAACATCCACATGAAAAGAACACCATAACACAAGATGTTTAACGAGGAAACCCGGTGTGGGAAAAACCTCGGTGGGATTTGTGACCCACAATATTCACTCACTGGCCAAAAAGAGAATATTACTTACAATAGGGGCCTACACATGTAGGAAGGCCAACTGCCTAGAGCTCACTACTCAAAGAGAAGTCACACTAACTTACAATAAGGATTATACTAATCCAATGCCTTGTACTACTTTACAATAGCATCTCCAATGCTAGATTCAGAACCGGTTCTTGCTATGTTCTTTACATATACCCTTGACCTATAATTCGAATATTAGGTCTGCCTAATAATTTTCTTTATGCTTGCTATATTACCTCTCTAAATGTCTACAATGATCTCCTTTATATACAAGACTCATTTTACAATTTGCCAAGTCAGCTTTCAATAATAAACAAATTATTACATAACAAAAATCATGTTGGCCTCTATGCCGGTATACGTGTATTCTTCTGTGCCAGTGCCGATGTAGAGTGATCTATTGATGTCGGTGCACTATCCTGCCTGTGTAATGCTTTGCTGGTATGATGTCTTGCTAGTGCCATAGGATTGCAAGGGTGCCATCAATGACAAAACCTTCAATCACATACAATGTCTCATTTGGAGTGTCCATATGCCAACAATCTCCCCCTTTGGCATTGATGGCAACACTCATGAGAAATTTCAAAAAGTGTCCAAAATGTGTAGTCCAAAAAGTTACCAAAAATGTTTACCAAAAATATGAGGGCTCCCCTTGAGCATATGATTCCTATCTTTGAACTTTCTCATCCTACTTCTCCCCCTTTGGCATCAATGACAAAGGTCGTCAAGATGTTAGTAGAGTTTGTAGTTACATCTATCTATATCCTCAACCCTGTAGCTAGGTAGTTATTATTTGAAAAAGATCACCCAAAATTAAGTTTATATTATCCATAAACTTTTTGCTATCTTTTATTGTTGTTTCAATCCTTTTCACAGTACCAGTGAGATGCTGCAAATTCTCTGCCGATGTTTTGCTTCCCTGTGCTAATGCCTCTAAGATTTCCTTCTGTAGAGATGCTAAATAGTCCAATCTTGGACTCAGTTTAGATCTCAAGTGTTTTGCCTTGTTTATTATTCTTTCTTTTTCTCTTTCCAGTTTGAGCAATTCTTCCTCAAAATTTGCTATCTTCTCTTCAAAAACTGATAATGAATCTGGTGAGTTGACAAAATTGTCTGCAAGCTTATTTATCTCATCCTATGTCTTCCTTATTTTCTTGTCAATATCTATAGTCAAGAAGTTTGTTTTACATGTATCTTTATATAGATTTTTGTATTATTTTAACAAACTACATAGTTCCTATAGAAGTGTGTCAAAGTCTCTGTTACACTTCTTTATTTCTTCATCAAAGAATTTATGTTTCTCTTTTTCTACCTTGTCCTTTACTAATTCTTCCTTTATTTTCTCAATATTTCCATAAATATATTTACATAATGTGTCCAATTGTCCTAAAGAATCTTTATTATCTATGTTACAATTAGGAGCAATTATCTTCAAAATTGGTATTGAATCATCTATTGCCTTATAAGCCTGTGAACTGCAGTCAATTATTTTCTTTATGGATTCAAGTAATACCTCAGTCACATTTGTTGACTTGAATGTTGTTGATGACCCAACAAACTAAGTACTGGTGGAAGTAACCATGCTTGTATTGACCTTTGGTAGGTTAGTTTGTGTTTGCATTTCTTTTAGCACTAGTTTTCTTGCTGCATTGCTTACCGGTGGCACTGTTTCCTTGTGAACCTGTTCCAGAGCCTTTAGCTCTGTTGGATTCTCTGTATGTGCCTTAGATTCTATCTTTTTCCCTATATCCTCTGCCAGTTTCTCTATATCTCCTATTACCAGAGGCTCTTTAGCCATATCTGACTTGTCGGTTGTATCTTTATCAACTGTTATGTTGATCTTTTGGGTATCAACATTTACACTATATAGGACTTCAAGATTAGGATTGCTACCCTCTACATCCATACTTTCTGCTGCTGGTTGGTCTTCAATGGTTGTGATTTTCATAGGTGGGGGTAGGTTGTCTTTAACCTTTATACTTGGAGGTCCACCAACTTTTCCTTTCCCTTTGTCCCTATCCTTCTGATATACTTTAATAGGCTTAGGGTTCCTGTATTCTTCTTGTTTTTCCTTTTCAACTAGGAATATATCCCAACCATCTTCTGTTTCCTCTATTACTTTAGTAACTCTTCCTGCCATCAGTGAAATATGCTAGTGTGCAGTAGAGAATACTGACTGGTTTGCCTGAGCAATCAAATCATCAATTTCCTTGGGAGAGTTTATCGGATATACAGCAAGTAGTTTTTCTATTTTTATTTTCTTATCTAAGTCAATCACTGCTTGCCTTCTGGCCTCAAGTCTTTTGTACGGATCATCAGGAATTTCATTGACTACTTCCATCAAAAACTTTTTGTACATGTCCATATGTAGTATTACACTTTCCTCAACTTGCCCTTTCTCATCAGCAGATAGAGTGTCATAGATTTTCTCTATGTTTTTCAATTTTCCTTCCTCTGTGATTTCATTTAACAATATGTCTAGAGGTGCCAAGTCAGTTTTTGTCCTTTTCTTTTTCTTTGGGGTTAGCTTCTTCTTAGGTGTGACCTTTCTAACCGGAGATCTCACTGCTTGTTGCTTCTACCTTGTCCTTCTAGGTGAAGGAGTGGTTGCCAGTGAGGGATCTCTTTTTCTAACAACTCTTTTAAAAGTTGTTGGCATGTCACCTTTCGAAGAAGTACCTACCAGCGATAGATGAGCTTCAGGTTGTGGAGCTGCCAACTCATCTTCTGTTATGCCAGTTTTCTTTAATACATCTTCCTTAATGGCCTTTTCTTATCTGGATCCTTTCCTCACAAATGTCTCTACCTTCTTTACTCTTTTCTTAGACTTTATTTGGCTTTCTATGGTCTAAGCACTACCAAATACTTCTTCCTTAGGTTCTTTGGGATCTTCCAGAAGTGCTTTAGCATAAGTTTCAACTATGTGATCATCTGTCTCATAGCCCATCTTGGTTACCCAAATTGTCCTTGGGATGACTGCTTCCATCCATATTTCATATTTCTTAATAACAAAGCATATGTCATCTTTGTATTTGTCTACTATTTTCTGAGATAACCTTATTCTTTTCTTCATTTTTGTCTTCAATGCTTGGAAAAAGTCATGAATGTTGTTTTCCTTGTTCTCACCCATGGTATTAAATAGTTCTGTCAATTGCTTCCCTACTGGTATGTCATATCCTAGTTCTTTATATCCTATACCGGGAACCTGTTTTGTTATGTGAAGCATTAGGCATACTAACATATTTCCAAATCTGAAAGTTCCTTTCTTATCCTTCTTTATCTTTCCAAGGTTCTCTATCAGTTCATCTTTTAACCATTCACAGATGTCAATTTTTGCATTGTCTATCACCATATCATAAGCACTCTTAATGCATAAACTTGAAACTAAGTTAAGTCTATTAGCATGAGTGGCTTTGTAACCTAATATCATACTTATGAATCTCACATTTATATCTTTTACATCATTAACCCTTAGAGATCTCTTATTGAATGTTGTACTTGTTAGGTCTATTACTAGGTCATTGGAAACTTTCTTGTTTTTGTCTGGTCTTTTACCAGCGGTCGGTAACCCTATGATAGCTTTCACAGCTTCCTTGGTGATCTTATGAATTGCATCTAACCAGAAAAATTCTCCATGAACTTTGCCTAACACTATCCTAATCACATCCTTAGGAAATTTAGGAATGTTAAGGATTTCTGTGAATCCTAGGGTTTCAATAACCTTGTGTTCAGCTTTAATATTACCGGTATCATCACATCTCTCATTTTTATACATGGTTTTGATTTCCTCATCTCCTAACTCTTCAATGTTGCAGTGGATGTACATTCTAGGGTCTTCAACATATACAACACCTTTAGGGATTTTAGAAAATGAACCTAAGGTATCATCCTTCTTTGCTATCTTGGGGACTAACTGAAATACGAGCCTAGGTCTTTTAATTACTTCCACAATAGTAGGGTTTGCTATGTATTCAATTGTAGAGGTGGATGCCATGATTAAATACATTTTTCTGTCTTGGATGGATGAATGCTTGGAGTGTTCTTGCTTCTTGCTCGAAATGCCTTAGCTTGGAATCTCCGTGCTCTCTGAAAGTTTGAAATCACGGTGAAATGAAATGGTGCCAAAACCTTATTTTTATAATGTCTTTTCACCATCTACCACATTAATTGCATGTCGGTTAAGTATTCACTTAACATTGTTTGTAGGTAAGAAGTAATTTTTAACTTCTTATCTCTGACCGAGGGAATAATAGCACATGTGTCATTAGATTGCCAAACCCTCAAGGAAATTTTCTTCAATTAGATGAAGAACTTCCTCCAGTGGAGCACTGCTCTATCCTGCCAGTGAAGCATCACTCTGTCCTGCCAGTGAAGCATTTGTTGGTTCTACCGGTGGAGGAGTATTCCCAATATTTAGATTAGCTTTTCTAATCCATTGCTTTGAGAATTCTTGCTTAACCTCTTCAACCTTTTCTTTACCTTTCAAGCTAGCACTTTTGTTGTCTACCAGTGTACCTTTACTTCTACAAAATTTAGCAATATGCCCAATCTTGTTACATGCATAACAAGTTACATTATTTTTCTGAATAGCTTTCCCATAACCTATGTCGGTTTGTGTTATGCATTGATCTGATAAATGTCCAAATCTTCCACAAACATAACATCTCACATTCATTGTGTAGTTTTCAGAGTTGTGACCAACTTTGTTGCATTTTGAACATTGACCGGTGGGTGTATTGATATTCTGATAATTCTTAGATCTACATTTATTTTCTCTATGACCATACTTATTATAGTTAAAGCATCTTCCATTGAATTTATAAGCATTAGATGGTCTTACTAGTTTGTTGTGATCCTATGTATTTGCAGTACCAGATCTTTCACCAACTTCAAAGCTAATTCCTGAAGTGTCACCTTTAGGTTTTTGATTTTTCAACAAGGTGCCAAGTTCCTCTGAGCTTTTTTTGATTTTTTCTTTATGTTGATTTGCAGTTTCCAGTTCCCTTTCCAAGATTTCTTTTTGTCTCATCAGTTCATTTGAGTCATTCTGAGTATGCATCAAATCTGTCTTCAACATGTCATTTTCATAGCTAAGTCTTGTGTTCTCATTTGCTACATCACTTAGTTTTCTAGTCAATTCTTCTTCATTCTTCTTTCTATCCTATATCTCTTTGCAAAATCTCATAGTCATATCATGCATTTCATTTTTTGTTGTCATGTTCTCTTGTTTCAACTTGCTTATCATATCATTAAATGATTATTTTTCATCATTCTCATTTTGCAATTTTTCACAAAGTTCTCTTCTCTTATTTCGTGCAACAGTAAGATTTTCTTGAAGTGCCTGAATGATATCCTGAGCTGCTCTTAAATCATCTTCTAATTTGATATTTTTCAACTTCTCTGCATCATAGTCTGTAAGAGCTCCTTCAAGTTGCTTCATCAGATTTTCCATCTTTACCAGTGTCAAGATCTTCCTCAAGTTGTTAGGCTTCTGAAAATAGAGGACCAGGCTCTGATACCAATTGTTAGGATTCCCACAGATACTGAGAGGGGGGGGTGAATCAGTATCTAACCGGTAATAAGAATTTATTAACTTAAAACATGCAGAACATAAAATGACAGTATACCGGTATACAAGAATTAATGCAATAAATAGAATCAGAAACATCCACATGAAAAGAACACCATAAGACAAGATGTTTAACAAGGAAACCCAATGTGGGAAAAACCTTGGTGCGATTTGTGACCCACAATATTCACTCACTGGCCAATAAGAGAATATTACTTACAATAGAGGCCAGCACATGCAGGAAGGCCAATTGCCTAGAGCTCACTGCTCAAAGAGAAGTCACACTGACTTACAATAAGGATTATACTAATCCAATGGCTTGTATTGCTTTATAATAGCATCTCCAATGCCAGATTCAGTACTAGTTCTTGCTCTGTTCTTTACATATACCCTTGACCTATAATTCGCATATTAGGTCTGCCTAATAATTTTCTTTATGCTTGCTATATTACCTCTTTAAATGTCTACAATGATCTCCTTTATATACAAGAGTCATTTTACAATTTGCCAAGCTGGCTTTCAATAATAAACAAATTATTACATAAGAAAAATCTTGTCAGCCTCTATGTCGGTATACATGTATTCTTTTGTGCCGGTGTCGGTGTAGAGTGATCTATTGATGTCGGTGCAGTGTCTTGCCTGTGTAATGCTTTGCTGGCATGATGTCTTGCCAGTGCCATAGGATTGCAAGGTTGCCATCAATGACAAAACCTTCAATCACATACAATGTCTCATTTGGAGTGTCCATATGCCAACATAAACTACAATAGATTTCTCAGTGCCATTTATGAGAATTGACTCAAACCAACAAGGGACAGTTTAAGAAGCTTTTCACTTTGTGAGCAAAATTTTTAGTCTTACGACGCAGGAGCAATGCTCAACCATCAAATCACAAAAGACCCAGACAACTTTATGCAACATTTCCTAGCAAAGTCATCATTTTTGTTGGTGACTCGGATGGGATAATCTCAACTATATATTTAGGCAAATTATGTAACCAAATATTCTTTGCAATTCATATGTTTCATAGCAGAGTCACCATTTTTGTTGGTTCCCAAAAATGGATGGGTTTATAGTGCCATTGGTCAGGGACCAACCTGATTCCTTCAAATATCTATGGAGAGCCACCTCCAACTATCAATATCCATCAAGCTTGGACCAACATTAACAAGGACACAAAGTCCTTCTGCATTTTAGGCTCTGGAGAACCAGGGAGGATGATCCCTTCAGTAAATTTTGTGCTCTCTGCAACGATACTTAGGAATTTGCTCAAAAAACAAAGAAAATTATCTCATGAAAAAACTCAAGAGAAAGGGAGAATGCTCAAGGATGGAAAATCCTTCAATAATCCTCAACCTTAAGATGGAGTATGAGAAAGGGCAAGACAACTTTCAAAAAACACATAAAACTTAACAAATGATATTTTGATATTTATGAGATTTGTAGTGATTCGTCAGTTGAAAACAAAACAAGACTAATAAACAAAACCAGTTACAAGCATTGATTAGTGCCTTACTCCATTGGGCACCTGAAAGACGTGAAACACAAACTTGAAAGTGCAATAGAACTTGTAATACCCAAAAAATGGTCATCTAAACCATGGGCCCCTAATCTTGACAACATCACCAAGGTCCTAACCAAAGGCAATTAAATCAATCTTGAGCACATTATTAATTCTTCAATCATCAAATATCACATGGCAAATCAATTACTCAATATAAATTAAATATTTATTTAATTAATTGAATCATTCCAAGAATATCATTTTGATCAAATTATGCTACTTTAATTTATTAAATATCCTAGTATATTTAATTAATTAATAAATTTTCCATTTAATCATACAAAAAAAGGAATTAATTTATCACAAAAGAAGAATTAATCACAAAGCAAGAGTTGAATTGAAAATTAAACAAAAAGAATTGAATTGAGAGAGAAATCAAACTTGAGATATTATTTCTTTTTCTAAATTTAGAACTTGAAATCAGAAAAGCAATTAATTGAATTATTGATTGTTCTCTAAAATTGGAACTCAAAGCTTTTCAAAAAAAGGAGTTCAGTTGCATTGAAAAGACCTTTTTCTTGAATAAATAAAAGAATTATCTATTTTTATCACAAATGCATGGAATTAATTTAATTATTATTTCTAATGCAACTTGAACTTCTTATCTAAATGCATTTCAATTAAACTATAATTGGAATCTATCTCAAGGTTAACTGAACCTGATTTCTCAATTATTTTCAATTAATCTTAAATTGAGCTTTTTTTATCATTTCTCTTGTAATTCTCTATAAATTCAGCCTTCAGCTCTCATTCCAATTTACCCCAGAGATTTTTGAGAACACGCTTGGAGATTATTATCACGCTGATTTTGCTCTAGAATCATTGAATATATTATGCTTTTTAGATTATTTGCATCCATATTTAGTTTATCCATATTGCTTGAATTCGTTATTGCTTGAATAATTCATCCATCTTGCATCCATATAGTTAATATCATATAGATTAAATCCTTCATCTTGGTGTAGTCTAGTCACTGGTATTGCTTATAAAAAACTGAGAGCAATCTTATACTCGCATCGTTTAGAAGTCAATTAGTCGCTTTGTTATGGTTTATTACTTATTGATTATTGATTACTAACCATACATGTAATGACTTAATTGAAGTGTTGTTCTTGCAGCTACAAACCCTTTTTCACACACACATCTCTGGTGCCCACCGTGAGGCGGAAGACTACATTTTTCGGCCTCCAAGACTGACTTCTTATCTTTTTGTTATTTTCCAGATTTTAGATTTTTGGGATTTTCATCTGTACATCTTGTATGACATTTCCCATAGGATGAAATGACAAACTGCATGTGTCATACGAACTAGAATCCTATCTCATACGAGCTTAAATACTTTCGTACGGTTTTGTAAATTTCTAGTTAAAAAGAGGAAAAAAGAAAATTTCATGATTTTGGTTTTCTATTCAAATTGATTATCTTGACGACTGACCCTAGTTGTTTATCTGTCTATCTTAGAATTTTTCACAGCCTAATCAGTTTTTGCAGAACACTTGCCAAAGAATATGCTTGTCGCACAAAGACAATATGACTACTGATTTGTTGTCTTTGCAGGTTGCCTAAGGAGAATCAACTAAACATCGTGTATTCTTTCAATTTATTTTTAGGCACCTAAATTTCTATTTGGTTAAAGAACAAATCTGTCTTTTGTGTTTTTAGAAGATTCTGAGAGGTAGGAGAGTATGCTCTTGTCTTTTTCTGGACAGTCAAAAATCCAGACCCTTGAGGCTTTTTCTTTGTTTGAGATTTGTACATCTTTAGCAGGCCTTCCCTCCTGAGGGGTTGAAAAACTCTTAAAGTCGTTACGGCAGGTGTGAGGGGAACGACCTAAGTGGGAATGACTAAACGCCAAGTACTCCAACCCACTATAAAATAAATGTGATTTGATGAAAATCAAGTCAATGGTAGTGCTTGGGAATAGCTCTCCTTCATACCTTTGGTTATATTAAACCTTGGTATACAAGGCTGGGAGATCTCTTAATTGAGTTTATACCTCGACGCACCGAACAAATCCCTTACTAGTTCTAATTAAAAATTAGAAGCTACCCAGTTCATCTCTGAAAGGGGGATAATCTTTGTGCAAGAGAGATAGTAACTCTCCCAAGATACTTGTCATTTCATGCCCCCATTAGCGTTTGGAGTTGGATAATACAGCATTGAGAATCCATTGTGTGAGACTCAGTGGTCATATTCTGATTAACTATTGGGTGTGTACTAGAGTCTCCAAGAAAAAAATTTCTTCTCTCACCAAATTCCTTAGGGCTTGCATGCTATGATTGGAGTTACTATTTATATGACGTGTCTTTTGTGTTTTCATCCTTGAAACAAAAACTGAAATACCAAAATGAGAGAAAATAAGAAATAATCTCAGTGATCAAAAACTCTATCCATGTCAGAACTAGTCTATCCTAAGTTGAAACTCTGTCTGTGTCAGAACTTGTCCAACCTAAGTCGAAATTCTATTCAAAACTAGTCTATCCTAGTAAAAAATTAGTCCATCTTAGAAATGGTCATACTTAGTTGTCATACTCAGCAATCGAAAAAACTCAAAATTTTAGTCTCTGCCCTCTGAACAGTCATACAAATCTAATCATTTATCATCCTACAACACATCCTTTGTTGTACGAGTCTTGTGTCGTATGAAACCCAGAAGTCTATCATCTGAAGCTAAATCTTATGTTGTACGAAACAGAACTGCACTAAATCTTTTGTCATCCTGCACATACCCATCTGCTATATGATACGAGGCAGCAACTCATACAAAACATAATTGTTGTCGTCCTGAAGCTGCTAAATTGTTGTCCAGTTTAGTAAATCCTGTCATACGAATCTCTGGTTTTGTTAGTACAAAACAGTCAAACTTGCCTAAAAATAGTCTACAGTGAACATAATACTAGTTATCATCATCCTAAGCATAAACAGATCAAGATAGTGTACCTCTACCATTTGTGTTGCATGATTGGGTCGATCATCTTTCAGCAAGTTCAATCAGCTACTTATCAAACCTAAGTCACTTAGCTAACCTCTTACACAGGATAGATCATTCTTGGAACCAGACTGAATCTTAGTCACTACTCTTGAATCAACTTAGATAAACATCTTATATAGGATAGATCTTTCCTAAAACCAGACTAAATCTTAGTTGCTTCCCTCTAACAATACGTTAACAGAACAACTAGCTCTGAAATTGATCTTGACCTCTACATCACAAACAGCTTTAGGTCACACTAATCCATAAAAATGTCTACTCAAACCAGAAGCTCTTCTAAAACTTCTGACAAAAGTAAGAAACCCATGACTACCTTGGCTCAACAAATTCAAGTTCTCAAGAGAGAAATATATGATATTCAAGATCAACGAAAAGATTTAATGACCCCTCTTGAGATAAAATTTCATGATATCAAGAACACTAGACTTCAAGAAATGCTAAAACAATTATGTAAGATGGAACAGATAGTAATTGAAAATCTAAAGCCAAATCTCATACAAAATCACAAGACACCCTCACCAAGACAAAAAGACATCTATTCCCAAGATAGACAATTTATACCTTTGGAGCAATCTATTGAGTCAGCTTTGGAAGAGCTTCTTAAGAACAATCTTATCATATTTCCTAAAAATACCACATGGGGATGTGAAGTTTGGAGTAATTACTGTGCATACCATAGACATAACAAACATAAGACTTCACATTGCCTAGAATTAAAACATAAAATTGAAGACCTCATTGATGATGGTGTTATTGAAATTGAATATCCTAATGACTCACCTAAAGAGAAACTAGATGTCATTACCAAGCATGATCAAAATGATGAACGTGTGTCTAGAAAGGCTCCATATGTGGCCTCCATATCTTCCATGATGCCTTCATGTCCTAAAGCTTCTCAGCAAAAATCCATACCATCTCCTTCAAACAATGAACCTAATGATGAAACTTTTCATGTTGACCTTCAGGGTTTATCTCCCATGGAAATCCAAGACAATCTCAATCTTGATATAAGTTCCTCATATGATTTAAAAATCACAGATCCTAGGCCATCATGCCAAAATATGGAGACCTTCCAATAATCCCCTATGCCTATGCAAAATCCTATTCCTTCCTTGGAAGTGGTTCTGTGCCAGGAGGATAATTTGAAGAATGAAGAAACAAGTCCTATCATAAATCAAGATCAAGACACCAAAGCTCCTCAATCCCATCCAATGGTTGAAAAGGATCTTACCCCACTAGAATCCCATGAGGATCCCATTATACTTTTCCATTTCTTCTAAGATGATCCCCTTCCATCTCAATAGAAAAGCATCCTTCCTAAGCAAGATCATAATGCCTCTTCCACATTTTCAAATGACCCTATTCCAAATGGAGAGTCAAACACCCTTCCTATTCTATCCAATGGTCCTCTTCCATGTCAAGATCAAATTATACCTTCATCTCCTTATCATAATTCTCCACATTCACCTCAAGGATCCATCATGCCTACAAATCCCTCTCATGATCCTACAAGTCAAAAAATTTATAAACGTAAAGGGGTAGACCTTCACAAGCAAGAACCCCTCCATGTTAAAGAAAATATCAAGGGTCATGGGCTTAGTGGCATTACTCAAGATGGTGGTATCCCTACTAAACCAAAATCTAGGTTCATGCCTTCCCCTTCATCTCTTCCATCCATTTTAGGACCCTATATTCCCCCATCCCTTGTGCAAGATCAATAAAGGCGTACATCTTTGTGTACCTTCCATCCATCTAAAAGGATAGAAAGGCCCACTGAGAAAAAAAAGCAAAATCAAAAGCTATATGGGTTCCTAGGGCACTAGTAGAAGCAATGCATTCTGAGAAACTACAAAAGAATGGAAAATCAAAAGCCATGTGGATCCCTAAGCATCTCCTTGAAGCACAACTGTCTAAAGAAAAATCCAAATCCACAGCAAAGATTATTGTTCCTCCATTCAAGCCTTCCAAATCCATTTCTCCATCACCTCTTTCATCTATTTTGGATCCTCATGTTCCAAAATCCCTGGTTTTTCCTTAATCCAAATCTCAAAATTTGAGATCCGCTTTTCCTCCATCAATCCACTATCCCTTCAGATGTGTGCCAATGGTGATACCGCAAATGTTTCCATTCATTCATGCACCAAACTTTCAACATCTGATCCATTATTCAATACCTCCTTTTCATCCTTCTATACCCCTTATCCAATCTTTTGCATAAGACTTTACCCTAGTTTCATCTCAAAATCCAAAAAACAAAGGAAATCAACATTAGAGATGTTGGACATGTACACTTAGCTAAGTCCTTCTTGGAGAGACCTCTTTATGTTGGACCAATGAACTACTTACACAAAACTCCCTGACCCTATGAACAACATGCACCTTAAACAATACCATATCTAAGGGTTGGGTTAGTTCAGGTTTTGCTTCTGCATTGCATATCATTTTATTCGAAGCACTGCATCACATATAGTTTTTAAATGCATCACATTCATAAAATTTTTCCATTTGCATATAACAACATCAATAAAACAAGGCAACTGTCCAAGTTTATCATCTGTTTGCATTCAAGACAAACAAGGGTTGTCTCCTTTCTTAGATATTTAGACATGAAGTCCTTGAGGTCATAAGGTCATTCATTTTCAACATTACCCTGTGACGACACTTTACTTATGGTTGGGTAGTGATTTCACTATTTGAGACTTGTTAACCCAAAATCTATCAATTGCTATATCTCAAACACATTAACAAAATCTCTAATTCATTCTAGACACCTAGTTGATCATATGACTAGTGAAAAATCTAAAATTCTACTTTAGCACCGCTATAATTGTCACACCCAAGTAGGTTTCATTACTTACACGTCAAGGAAAGAAAAAAGAAAAAGAAAAAAAAGTGCTATGCCAAATATTCATCTCAAGGCAAAAGAGAAATGATATATAATTGAAATATCATGCATACAAAAGGCAACAAAAATCTTGACCATGGGAACATATGAGTAACTTCATCGAAACTATGGATGCCTACTGGCAATAGAACAATATTCGAGAAATTATAGTTTATAGCCTCGTCGGATCTCTCAAGGCTTGTTGGCAGTGAGGCTCTATTCAAGATGCTTTTGAAGTTAGAATAACCCACGTAGCTAGTCATATAGGATGCTAAGGATATTTAGTGAACACAAGAGGGAGAATTAACTCATTTGCACTCACATGGGCAAAAGAAGATCAAAGTTTCAAGAACCAATGGGGAAGTTTTCTACATCTCCATTTGTAAATCCTAGTCACTAAGTGTGTTAATTTGGATGTTCCAAGGGACCTTAAGGACTAATTGACCGCTTATCTATGAAATGTTTTGTACCTCCAATTCAATTGGTGTATTATGAAGTGCTAAACAAACACAACCATCCTTGTTCAAATAGGAAATGCATCTTCATCATGCATATTGCATTAACATAGGTCATATAAAAAATCATTGTCTCCATATGCATTCTACAGATCATCATGTCATATAGGTTTGTATACTAGGGGCATAGCTGAGAAAATCCTAAAAAGAATCATAAAATGTTCTAAACAAACTTCTAAAAATCATAAAATGTCCTAAACAAAATCCTAAAAATAAAAAACTCACAAAAAAAATAAAAAAATAAAACTCAAAATCAAAGTGAGAAAGCATAGACTATCCTTCAAACCAAATCAACAATAGACAAACTCTCAAAGTTCACAATCAAACTTATCTCATGTCTTCTTAATCTATCTATCAAACTCTATCAAACATCAACATGTCTTATACAAGAAAGGGTACACTCAAAATCAGACAAATCAGTCTTATATGGGGTACTTACTCTTTGAAACCAGACATTCCTATCAATGATCATCAAATCAAAACAATGACATCGATCAATATGGCTGCTGGATTTTATCCAAGTTTGTCTTATCTCCTGTACTGAAGTGTTGCATCTTTGCTTTTGCTTGTACATATATTTTAGTCACTTTTGTGACATCCTGGTTCATTGGAACCCTCATGACTTGAAACTGATCAACGTCCTAGTCTTAGGTTAATTGACAGAGCACATTACATGTCCTAAGTAGTATCAACCAAGTCATCTTTCTATCAGTGAAGCCTGGTCATCCACTCTGAGTTAGTCGCCTATCTCCTGACACTGAAGAGTTTTATCACTGAGTAAACAAGCAAAACAACATAATCAAAAACAATCACTAAACAGTTTGAGCTATGAATGAAAATTCTCCTTGTGTGTTGTCTTTTATATTGGTTTTCGATTATTATCCCTCTGAGTAACTCGAGGAAGTCTATTGTGACTAAGAGGAGCAAGGATTGGGGGCATAATATTTTCTTTGTTTTCTGCTTGTAGGAATGATCCCAATGATCTGGAAACATCTAAATTAGTTGGGTGTTTGTGATAAGAGCCTTCACATCAAATTAAAATCACCTCACATACCTCGACTCTGCTTATTTGTATGCTACAGGGAGGTCCACATCATTTCTTTGTTTGTTTTGAGGGAATTTCTTTATGATGCAATTCGGGTCCTTGCAAAATCTGTCTAGGATATGAATGAAAAAAAAGGGGTCATTGTGAACAAGATAATTAATATTGCACATTGAAAAAGGAATGAACTCTAACCTGCCTATTGTGTTCATTATGCTCTGTCATGAATCTTAAGCATTTTAAATCCAATGGCTAGATTTAGATTGCATTTTGCATATCATTTTGCATATCATTCTGCATTTTTTTGTGAATTTAGAGTGATTTCGGTATGGTAATAATCTCTTTATCTTCTGAATGAGAGCTGAAAGAATCATCATTTCTTACACCGAGTGGTCTCTTTATCATCATTTCTTCGATCGAGTACTTGTGTTTTGAGATGATTAGCTGCATACATAAACATTTTATATAGATTCATACATTTCATTATTCACTCATCTACATTCATCTTATTGCATAGAAAATAAAAATTTGCATTTCATATTACTCATTACACATTCATATATTTGCTAATGAAAAGAAACAAAAATAGACATCCATAATCATTTGCATTACATACTGAAAAGAAATGCATACACGTAGAATAAAGCATATAAAAGACATCTCATAAATGAATCAACACAAGTACGATGAATTCAAATCAGATCTCGTATATATATATATTGTATAAAGTCTAAGAGTACAAAATGATGTCAAATGACATATACAAACTCCCATCGGAGCAAGAAACCTATAGGCTATGAAAAATGGGTGTTGAGCTACAAAAAGAATATCTAGCTCTTGGCCTCTCCCTCATCGCCTAGTGGAGGAGGTGGAGCCTGCTGACCGAGATCTTGACGATGTGCCCGAGCTCCCTCTGACCATGCCATATACTGCGAGTAGGGAATAACCTACTGCATAATTGGAACTGTGACGCTATATGCTGCAACATAGTAGGCTGCCCTACTAGTCTAGTGAAGGACCTCTTGTCTCAAGGCCTCTATCTCTTCTCTTGACTCTACTCTCATCTCTGAGATCTGATGATCGTGCTCAACCCTAAGATCTGCAAGTTGTCAGTCTCACTCCGCCAGTTGAGTCTGGGCCACTGTCATCTATGACTGTAGCTCTGCAAGACGTGCTCTCATCAACCGTCCCACGTCAGTCCTCTGCTCTCTTGCAGGCTCTCCACCCCCATATCCACCTACAACTCCACCCTCCTCCTCCCTCTGCTGTCAGACCTATCTTGGAGCTGCTCGCTCCTCCTCAACTCTGCCCAACCTCACACCTATCCTCCCAAGGGATCCGCCCTCACCCCTCTGCTGTCTAACCCCAGCTGGAACCCTGTTGTTGCTAGCACCAGGATCACCACCTGCCTACTTTTGAGCCTTGGCTCTCTATTCTCATCCTTGTCTCTATCCCTGGCCTTGTCATGGTGTGGGGGCATCATCCTCAACATCCTCTATATGAGGAGCCTGCTCAGGTAGATCTGTGAATCTAGGGAATGGATGCTGCTGGAACCAATCTCTGAACTAGGGCAATACCCTTGCATCTACAACATCATCGAGGTAGTCCCATCTCAGTCATTGTATACCAGTCATCTCTTGCATACTCAAGGCATAGGATAACCTCGATGACCATCCCTGCCTCTCCTCATCAGCATATCGGGCATACGTTGTATACTCCTGTGACACCCCCTGAGGCCTTCCATATTACCTCATCACTTGTGATACTACAAATTGCTCCACTATAGTCTGCAATCTGCCGATAAGTGGGTGCATAACAAAAATATCCTAGCATACCAATCACGAGTCATCCCATGGCTCTAGGCCCCTATTTGGTCTCCATACTATGGCTATCAAGTCATCAAGCTGCCACTGCCAAAAATTGGTCTTGCCCAGATGGAGCTATGTAACATAGCCTGCATACCTATATATAATCGGCTGCCCAAGCTCTATGCTATCATCTACTATTGGCTAACAAACTGGGAGGTGCTCCCAAGAACATAAAGAGGCTTAAGATTGACCACTTACCGTTGGCTCATAGTTTCAGGGTCGATTATGTCATCTCTGGCGCTCAAATCGATGGTCACGAGTAGGGACCACCATTTTCTTGGCATAAGGATTTTTGAATTTTCAAACTTGGAGGGTTAAAATGATTTGAAAATGACACTTTCCTCCCATATATAGTCAAAACCCTAATTTTTCAACTTGCTCCGGTGGACATGAAAATTGTACCCTTAGCTAATTTGCCTATTCTAATTCCATTTTTGGGATTGAAATTCAAGATCATTATGCTAGTCAATTTCACAAAATTTGGACCACTTAGCGCTTTTTAATCAAAAGCTCATTCTTTCTTCAAATTACGCTCAATTTCTCAGTAATCAATGCTGAATCTCAATTTCAATTCTACACATCAACTTTGTGCTCAATGCCAAATTTTTAAATATTCCTCAGAATTATTCTTTGTGCTCAAATAACTTAATATCGCTAACAATTTCCTATAATCATCATTACCCTTGCTATCTTTCGATTTCAATCTCAAGGGGCATATTCATGACCTTATGACCTCACATCTCACATGTCGAGAAATGTTTTTTTAATCTTCATCAAAAGTTGAGCAAAATCTTTTCAACAAAATAAAATCAATCAAATTCTTATTGCTAAGAGGCATCTCATCTTTATCGCTTCATATCAAGTTGAGATCTCTTGATCATCTGAATCGAATCAATCGCTAGGGGATATTAGTTTCATTGCTTCAAATCAAGTTGATATTTGTCTTTCATCTGAATCAATCTCTTAACGTTAATCAGTTTCATCGCTTTACATCAAGCTGATTATTCATTTAAACTCAATCAAAATTTTAAAGAATATCTTTGATCATATGCTAAATCTAAGCAGGTGTTCAGTTTCATCACATCGAATCAAGCTGGACAGTTTATTTTTCGCTCATCATATCTTGATCAATCAAGTTCAAGATTTATTTTTATCTTCGCTTGCTATGTCTAGATCAATCAATTTCTAGATCACTAAGATCCGCTTCTTGATCAATCAAGTTCAAGTTTGGTATCTTTTGTTTTCTATCATTCTTAAGCTCAATCAAGTTTGGGATCAGTATCGCTTTAATCAGACTTCATTCAACTTCATCGCTTTGAAATCAAGCTAAACACCTTGCTCTTCATCTGGTTCGTGATCAATCAAGTTCAAAACTGGTATCTCCTAGACATCACTTATTCTTTGAACCAGCGCGTTGCTCACACATTAATTCAAAGAGGGGCAAATGTAATACCCTAAAAATGGTCATCTAAACCATGGGCCCCTAATCTCGACAACATCACCAAGGTCCTAACCAAAGGCAACTAAATCAACCCTCAGCACATTATTAATTCTTCAATCATCAAATATCACATGGCAAATCAATTACTCAATATTAATTAAATATTCATTTAATTAATTGAATCATTCCAAGAATATCATTTTGAACAAATTATCCTACTTTAATTTATTAAATATCTTAGCATATTTAATTAATTAATAAATTTGCCATTTAATCATGCAAAAAAAAGAATTAATTTATCACAAAAGAAGAATTAATGACAAAGCAAGAGTTGAATTGAAAATTAAACAAAAAGAATTGAATTGAGAGAGAAATCAAACTTGAGATATTATTTCTTTTTCTAAATTTAGAACTTGAAATCAGAAAAGCAATTAATTGAATTATTGATTATTCTCTAAAATTGGAACTCAAAGCTTTTTAGAAAAAGAAGTTTAGTTGCATTGAAAAGACCTTTTTCTTGAATAAATAAAAGAATTATCTATTTTTATCACAAATGCATGGAATTAATTTAATTATTATTTCTAATGCAACTTGAACTTCTTATCTAAATGCATTTCAATTAAACTATAATTGGAATCTATCTCAAGGTTAACTGAACCTGATTTCTCAATTATTTTCAATTAATCTTAAATTGAGCTTTTTTTTATCATCTCTCTTGTAATTCTCTATAAATTCAGCCTTCGGCTCTTCCAATTTACCCCAGAGATTTTTGAGAACACGCCTGGAGATTATTATCACGCCGATTTTGCTCTGGAGTCATTGAATATATTATGCTTTTTAGATTATTTGCATCCATATTTAGTTTATCCATATTGCTTGAATTCATTATTGCTTGAATTATTCATCCATCTTGCATCCATATAGTTAATATCATATAGATTAAATCCTTCATCTTGGTGTAGTCTAGTCATTGGTATTGCTTATAAAAATCTGAGAGCAATTTTATACTCGCATCTTTTAGAAGGCAATTAGTCGCTTTGTTATGGTTTATTACTTATTGATATTGACTATTGACTATTAACCATACATGTAATGACTTAATTGAAGTGTTGTGCTTGTAGCTACAGACCCTTTTCCACACACACAAAACTTGATCTGATAACATAAGATCTGAGATGATACTGCCTTACACTATATCCCACTTGTAACCCTAACCCAAAACTACTTATCTAAAATCCTTGCATAAGTCTTATGATTCTAAAACTCCATTTAAGAAATTTAATTGACCCCTTGGGCCCAAGCATAAATAGAAAGTTACATACATCATAAAAAGGCACTAAATGAAATAAACCCTTGATTCGTTTCACTTAAAAACTGATAGAATCATGCAATGGAGAGAGGAAGGTCAGAATTCTATTTTTATAAATAAAACACTATCTCTATTACAAGATAAAATTTATGCATAACTCCTTCAAGAACTTGTACAAAATTTGACACTAAAATATTTCTTTATTTTCTCTGTAGAAGATTTTACAGCTTGTTTGCTTCACTTTGACTCACTACTAAAAATTAGTATGGGCAAAACCATTTGAGCCATGCTATTATCGCCCTGACACCTTCAGATGGAGTGTGAGATGTTGCGCTTTTGTCCTATTGAGTGTTTGCTTTCTAGGAAAGGAAACAAGGTCCTGGTAAGAGGAGAAGTCTCCTCTAAACTAGAGGAGGAGCTTCAACCTTCATGCCCAGGATCAGAGGTAGTGGGAGGGGGAGTTATAGCTTAAACATAATATGTTAGGGAGTGGTCACAACTTCCATGCAGCTACATAGATAGATTGCTACCACTCCCTACCCAGAAGCCCTCTGCCATCTAATGACAAAGTAGACACATAGGTTGTGCCATGTGTCGCCTTTCTTCGTAATAAAAGGCTTTCACACCCCCTTTGGAAATCCTCCCCACATTCACATCCCCTATGGCAATAGACATACTCACACATAAGAGAAAAAATCCATCCAGTATCATAAAGTATATTGCAACTCCATTTACAAGCTTGCTCAAACATCATTCCATTTGCATAAGGAAAAACTATATTCAAAAAATGAAAAGGCTTCATACTCTCCTACAAATTTGATCACCACCTTGATGTATTTATAGTTGAAAAATACTTTATCAAGTAGTGCTTGTTTGTGAAACATCATCCCTCTAGTGTTCTTAATTTACTCTGCCATCTATGGACACTAGAATTCATGCATATCACATCCACTATATTCTTCTGTCAAGGTTCATCTAATGCGCTTGATTTTATCCTGATTTCATCCTTCCATGGGTGTACATTCTTTTGCTTTAGGACCTCTTCCAATAGACAAATCTCTAAATTCATCAGACAACTCATGATCCATCATACTTGAACTGGAAGCTTATCCAAATCCTTTCACATCTCTAGGCTATCATCTTTGACTTTCTAATCAATTCTCAATAGACAAGTTTGTATCCAATTCATTCTGCCCTTTTTTCCTGCGCAAGCCATGACCAGTGCCCTCAAAATCCCTCCTAATTTCTCATTTGAAACTCAACCGCATATCTTGTCAAGCTTGGAAAATCTAACTATCATTGTTTGTTAACTCAACACTTGAATTTCGACCTGTATCGATGGACCCACCAAATCCCAACTAAACAATGCCATATCATCTTTCAATTAAACTTTGTCAACAACCCCAACATACGTCTTCCTGGTCACCCTGGGACATGTGGCATCATCTTGTGATGCCATGGTCCATAACCTCCTTGGAAATTCCATCGTGGGAATACAGGGACCATCCAATATGCTCAAACTTTACTGCTTTGCACAAAGCTCGTTAACTCCTCTAAAATTAAAAATCAAGCAACTTTTTCCTCAAGACAAAACATCTATGTTCATTTTTAACATGTGCAAATTGATGGAACTGTTAGTAGACCGACATTTACCACCTGAGAACTAGTAACATGATGCTTCGACCGGTTATACTACCCCCATCGGTTTCCACTGAAAACACGTGGCACGATATCATGATATTGAAGTCCTTATAATCCTCATATCTTTGATCATGCGAAAGTGCGAACCATTGGATTCAATCTATCTTTAACAACCCACCAAACTACTTAGGACTTTTGAGCTTAGGGAAATCATGGGCATGCTTATTTAAAAGGAAACCGATCATAAGAAAGATTTTGAGACAGGAAAAATTATTTTTTCATAAACTAGTTAACCATCACTTAACATTTAGGAAATGAAATAGCCTCGCCCATGGTAAACAACCCTTGGCTTTAAGTGGGAAAAAGTGACAATAGAATATATCATTATTAGGGTTTTTTTCACAAAATATAAGGAATATTGATAAACCCTAAACCCTAGATCTTGGATTATTTACGGAGGATACAAACAAAACTAGAAAATCAATAATCTAAACTCAAAATTGAAAATTTCATGAAATCAATTTTTATAGCTATCAGTGACTCTAGTTGGGGATGCTAATTTCATAGGAATAAGGTGAGAAACCAGAATCTTTGAGTGAAGTAGACCAACTACAGGGTAGACTAAAAGGAAATTACTTGGATAGGGCAACTTCAATGGAAAGGCAATTACACTACCAAATCAAACCAAACTAATGCTCGTGGATAACATCTACTTTAAGAAAAGTAGAACCTCAAAAATTATCCATGAACAGACAATTTAAGAGGGAATTTATTTATGATTGTATTGGGCATAGAGACAGAAAAACATACTCTACCCCAAATTGATTGTGGCTTGCAGGATCAAACCACATATGATGGCCCAATGCCATCTACCAATGTTAACCAATACTTTCCTCTATCAAAAATATAGCTATGATCACGTTGCATTTTGAACAACCTAGAGATATCATAACTATATAATTTTTTCTTCCTCAGCATGTTATAAAAAAACCTTTATCTGACTGCAATGTCCATTCACTTGAACCTTTCCATCTAGCTTTGCATGACATATACAGAACCCAAAATCACTATTTGAAATGGAGATGAGTTGATAACAACATTCAACGGGTTTCATGTCTGCCTCAACAAGCTGAAAAGAGAAGTTAAAAACTTTATACTCTGTTATGCAACTGCCATCATAAAAATTACTTTATTCACCTGTTTGCACCCCTATAACATGCTTATCACTAAAGCATTTTTGTAAAAATGGTGCAAACTTATTGCAAAGGTCAAAAAGAAATTTCTCATATGGTGGTTCATCCAATATGGTAACAGTTTTACAAACATCCATATCAGAATAGTCAATATCTGGAAATCATTCTAATTCACTTCCATTTTTTTTTATTGTGGCCAATGTGTCTTGATCAATTGTGTGCACATTCAAATCACTGTATGATGAAAAAACACCATCATTTACTCTTTCAACAATGATATCCTCATGTGACAAAAACATCCCATTCTAGCTTCAAAATGTCATGTGGGGCAACAAGACAACAATCTCTTTCATCTATTTCAGAACCTTTTTCAATATCAACGAACTCCATACCCTCATATTCAATGTTGGTATTTGTGATATCAAAGAGGAAATCATCCTCCCATTTACTAGTCATAAATTTTTCTAGATCAATTTTATAGAAATCCCTCGGAAGATCAGGACAACCACTTTTAGCATAATCTTTTTCATCTTCTTCAAACTCCCACTCTTCAAATCAAGCTAACTCCTTGCATAAAACCAGTCCATTATAAGGTTGATCCCTAGGCTGGTTTAATATAACTTCCTCATTATTTGAACATACCACACAACTATCTATCTCACTAATCTCATCAACTAAAGCTAACCGTATCTCATTATTTGAATTTTCATTATCATATATAATTACTTCCTGAGAGATTGAATTCATATTATCAAAATCCTATAGACTTGAATCCATTTCAGACATAAACCTTTCCAATTCTTCACACTCGCTTTCAGATTTATCTGAAACACAAGATTGCAAACAAATTTCATGTGAGATGCTCTTCTTGGAGCAATTACTGTTGTTGTCTTTCAGTAAAGTGATTGACACCATATCCATCTCTATATCTAGTATGTCAGATAATTTCTCATTAACCCCTTCTACATCAATAAGAGGAATAACCATTGTCTAGGACAAGTTCTCTTCACTCATATTTTTGTCTAAATCATAATTAATAACAAGGCTAAAATGATAAGTTAGGATATAAGGGCCTTGTTATGGTTTTTTATGTTCAGATTTATGCTTTACTTCAACCTCTAATATCTTAGGATAACATATCCTTGCAGATAGATAACCCTTAGGGAATCCATATTTCTGTAAAGCGGAAAAATCGAACCCTAGTTGTTCTCCCCTCCCCAACTCCAAGGAGAGAGAAGGGAGATTCACTAGGGTTGATGGTTTTCACTTAGGAGAGACTTTACATTCAAAAGAGGGGTTGAAACCCACAAGATCCAATTCCACGCAATGCAAGATTGGATTTTATATGAGCTTCAAGGGTTAAGACATCAAGGATACCCTCTTTTGTACAGAATGTAGATAGAAAGATTGAACTAGGAATGCATGTAGAAGCAAGAAAGATTCACTTATAAACAGAGATAGGGGTATGGGATGAAGCTGCGGACCTGGAATTAGTAGGAAAATGTTGAGACGGTGTTGTTCTACAAATTTGAGCGAAAGTTGATGAGACGATGGCACCTGGCGTGCACACGGTCCTCCGAAAAATCCGCAAAATGAAGGGGGATCTGTTCGTCTCTGCACAAGGATTCTAGATCTTCAATTACAGCCGCGTACCTGTAACCTACACATAGAAAAGAGAGGATGATTGGGGGGTTAGGGATGAGGGGTTTGCCTTTAGGTCAAACCCCGGTTTTGGAATTAACCAAGAAATGAGAATGTTGTAAATGTAAATGTTTGTAATGTAAACAAGTACTGATACCTTGTTGTAAGAATGTTTGTATTCTTACATGCGAAGGTGTAATGTATGTAGTATGTTGTATGTTGTATGTAATCTCCTCTTCAATGGTTGAATCCTTGTCTTGAATGCAACACTTAGCCTTGAATGGAGACTTAGAATGCTCAATTGCTTGAAGGAATGCTTGAATGCTTGAATGTTTGAATGTTTGAATATCGCTTCCGCCTTTTGCACACATATGTCTTCCTCTCTTTTTTGGAAGAGGAAATGTAGTTTATATACTTGTCAATTAGGGTTGATAGACTGATTTTCCTGACCTTAGGCCGACCAGGAAACATTATTTCCCGAATTGCAAACTTAAAGACCCGATGCCCAAAAGAGACCGGGCCCAAAATAGGGCCAGGGACCAGGGCACTGGGTGCCATGGTCTTGGGGGACCAGGGCACTGGGTGCCCTATTCCTGAAGGACCAAGGTGCTGGGCACCATGGTCCCACCTCCCGGGACAGCAGGGTGCAAGGAGGGATCATGCCAAGGTGCAGAAAAATGTAGTTTTTGGTGTTATAAATAGGTTTCGGGGTCTCCATTCAGGTTCAACATTGTGCCGCCATCATGAAGACCCAAATCTAGTCAAAATTGCAAGTGTCACAATTTTAGGACGCTACATTTAGCCCCCACTTTAGCGGGAGTATAAGCGTACGCTCATACTTCTGGTAAAGTACAAGGAAACAACATTGAAAAACTTTCACCACATCAAGGAGGCAAGATACACCAAGCCCCTAGTGGACTAAGGATCTTACGACTTTGATTGACAAAGTAAAAGGGAAGATCACAAGGGAGAACCATGACTGTCAGTAGTAAGGTTCCCTCACTATGAGTCATGCAAGAAAGATATCAAAAATTTTCAAGGCAAAGCTAAATTTGTCAAGAAATTTTCCAGTATCTTGAAAAGATATGAACGGGATGTATGCCCCCCTACGTTAAAGCGATCGCACATGCCTCATCGGGGGTGATTGCTTTAAGGTAGTGATACATATAAGAAATGAGAAGGGAAAGGAGCACGTTATCACAAGGATTTAGCCCCCAAGTGTGAGATAAGCCCAAGGATAATAGACACAGAACACAAAGCACAAGGTGACTTCACTTTCCTCGGGGTCAGTATGATGTATGATAATTCATGTATATCATATGTATGTATGCATAATTGTTCTTCATTCCCCAATCAAGGAAGGTCACCTAGAAGAAGGGAACACATGTGTCTTTTGATTCAACATGAGAGAGACCAAAAGAGATCTCAATGTTTTTCATCGTCCTCAAGTAGACAACACTAAGGACAACAAATAGAAGAATGAGAATAACACATAGAAGAAGTAACAAAAGAGATCAAGAGAGGAGGAGAGAGTCTGCTATGCTAATGAAACTAGTCTAGCACGTCATCCACCCCCTGATCTTGCTGATCAATATTTCAGGAAGGTAGGAAACACGCTAGAGGAGGAACATCCAACACAATAGATGGAGCTATCACAAGATCCAAACAAGGGCTATGTTCATGTTCTAAGCCACGTTTTTCTTGTCTAGGAGCTAGGATAAGTGCTTTAGAAAATTCGTTAGATAAATGGTTATCAACATCAACATATTGATATTCACTATCAGAATGAACAAGAGTAACATTTTCATCATGAATAACATTTTCATCTATATCATCATCAAGATTTATAAAAATAGGATCTTTAACTCGCACAGGATCAAGACCATCATGCATCTTATGTTTAGGAGATTTCAGCTCAATCTTTGGCTGAGGAGAAAATGGAATAATACTAGCTGAAGGTGTTTTTGGGGATTGCAAAGTTTGAGAAGCAGCTGCCTGAGCTCTAAGACGATGCTTTCGTTAGCATTCACATGCAGAAAATTTTCATCTAGTCTTAGTAGGAAGTTGAGAAGATTGAGGAGGAGGAATGTTCTCATCCTTATCACTTGGGTGTTTAGGTTGTGGTCTCTTAGGTTGAATAATAGGAGAAGAGGAAGGTCTCTTCTCTCCATAAGAGGAAGGAGGAGGAACTGCTCCATATAAGGGAGGAATATTTGGTTTAGGAAGGAGACCAAGTCCATCATGATGAGGAGGTATAGGTCTACTTTTAGGAAGTTTATTAGTCATAGGCATAGTCACATTCATAGGGATGGGTTGGGAATCTTCTTGAGGAAAGACATTAGTTTTATCTTTCAAAGGAAGAACTTCCTTCTCAAGAATGATAGGAATATCAAGTTTGGGTGTTCTAGGTTCACTTAGAGATAGGATCATATCTTTTTTCCACTTTTGATAAGATTTGAAAAGATGATCACTTCGCAGAGGAAGAGATTGGAATTGTTTAGGCCAAAAGTAATCAATAGGAATGCTAGAAGTTCTTTCAGCTAGTTTAAAGAGACTATGATTGACAGTAACAACTTTGCCATTATGGGGAAATTTCAAACACTTGTGAATAGGAGAAGCAATAGCTTTCATGGAAGACAGCCAAGGATAGCCTAGCTTGACACGAAATTGTTCAGATGATGGAATAATAGAAAAGTCCACATCAAGGGATTTGTTATGGACCTCAATAGGTAATGTAATAGAACCAATAGCAGGAGAAGAAAATGCATCAAATAATTTCACAACCACATTTGTTTCATCATAGATCACTTGATTCAATTGCAAAGTAAAAAGAAATTCTTCAGTAATGATATTAACCATACAAGAAGGATCAATAAGCACTCCACGGCAAGGTGTATTCTTGACTTTTGCAACTATATATAAAGGACCATCAGGTGCCCTGATAGTTTCACTGGAATCAAATGTGATGGAAGGTTCTTTAGGGATTTTCTGTTGTTCCACAAAGTTAATCACATTCGGAGTCATAGACATAAGATCATCAGGTGAGACAGAGGAATCATTAGTATCAATCACATTAGAGGTGTCAGAAGCCAATGGATCAGTAAAAATCTTAAGATTTTGGTTAGGAGGAGCTACAGATATGATTCCTTTATCATTGACACCAGAAATAGAGGTAGTATTACTATCAATCAAATCTTGAATTTTACCCTTTAAAGCAAAACATTTTTCAGTATCATGCCCAGGTTGACGATGAAATTGACAAAAAGATTTGTTATCAAAATAGGGTGAGTTAATCTTTGCAGGATCTATTTGCTTTATAGGAGGAAGAACAACCATTTTTGTTCCAATAACTTATTCATAATACTATGCAATGATTCATTCAAAGGAGTAAACTTTCTTTCTTTCTTGAAAAACTTAGAAATAGGAGCCACACCTGATGCTGCATTCACATTGTTGTTGATGATGTTTTCATTGAATTTAATGGACTCTCTGTTCGGTTTAAACTTCCCAAATGGTTGTTGACTACTATCACCCTTATCACTCGGAGCCATAGGATTTGCTTGTTCCATTTGACTCACAGTCAATTGATAATTGTGAAGAGTTGCGCACAACTATTGGAAAGAAGTAAACTCAGAAAACAGAAGTTTTTCTCTAATATCTTTTTGTAAATTAAAAATAAATATTCTTTGAATATCATTGTTAGGTACTGGAAAAGAAATCTGAGCATACAAATGCTTATATCTACCGATGAAATTAGTCACTTTTTCTTTAACACCTTGTTTACAATGCATTAAATCAATCAAAGTAACTTTAGGACTTATATTGTTTTGAAATTGTTGAATAAAAGCATTTGCAAGTTGTTCGAAAGAAGTAATAGAATACGAAGGCAATGAGCAATACCATTGTAGGGCTTTATCTCTTAATGTTCTAGTAAACTGTTTTGCAAGCAACCTTTGGTCATAAGCAAAATCAGTACATATTGTTTGAAAGGTCTTAACATGTGTTAGAGGATCACCCTTACCATTATAAAGCTCCAAATGCAGAATTTCAACATGTTTAGGGGGAATAGCTCAAACAATGTCAAGAGAAAGTGGGCTCGCAACATCAAATGTGGGCACACTAAACTTAGATTGATTCATAGAGGCAATTTGTTGTTGTAAAGAAGAGACAGTTTGTGCAAGATTGTTAATGGTCGCTTCAGTCGAAGAGTTCATATTAGACGTGTTAGATTGTGATGGAGGTATTATGTTATTGAAAGAAGGTAGAGAGTAAGGTGGTGGGACACTATGATAGTTAGTCATAGGAGATGATTGGAAAGGAGGAACACTACAAGGAGGAATGGAAGGGTTAAATGAATTGCCCCCTTGCGTCATGTTTATTTGTGGAGATATAAGAGGAACACTCATTGAAGGAATGAATGAAGAAGTTGGATTGAATGAAGGAAGAGGCTTGATTGAAGAAGAGGGATTTCCCCCATGACTAGTGATCATAGGAGGAATGTCTTGTATTGAAGTAGTCATTATGTTTGATGTAAAAGTAGGTATACTAGCAATAGGAGTTGTCAAAGGAATAGAATGATTAACTTGAGTAGGAGGGTGTGTATAACCTAAAGTTTCAACACAACTCTTCATAGGCATCACATTCGAATCCACAATGTGTGCAATACCATGCAAAATATCAATTCCATTCTTATCACTTTGAACCATACGTTTTAGACCCTCAATTAATGAAAGAGCTTCACTATCGGGGTATTCTTGAGACATCCATTGTCAAAAATCATCAAATTGGTTATCCAATTTTGAAAGTTGTTCTACAGAAACCTCATGGAGAGCTTCTTCATCATTAAGAGGATTAGAGGAATTACCCATGTCCTCGTTAAAAAGGCCATTCAAATTAGGTTCCATCTCCTCAGTAATTAAACCTTGGACAGACTTAATTCTAAGGCTTCATCTAATGGGAATAGTATAAGTAGGACTTATTGTTGTAAAACTCATGCACTAGAGAGAGAGAGAGATTTTGAATTTTAGAGGTAGCAAATTTCAATAAAATCAGCCAATCTCCTAGATTTAAGCTGTTAAATGCAATCAGGACAATCTCCCGAAATTTTGGAAAAAATGTCAGGGACCGTGGCGAACGGAGTGCACACGGTCCTCGCAACTTTTTTCAAAATTTTCAGGGATGAAAGTTATGATGATTTTAAAGCTAATCTGAAAAAATTGAGTGATTTTACGATCTGTAGATAGGCCAAATTAACTTGCAATCTCAAAATTGAACCCTACCAAGATTGTTAAAAAAATGTAAAATTTGAATTTTGAAAAAGAGGGGGAAACTAAAATTTTGAATTTTATGATTTTAGAGGGAATACAAAAAGCAATGCAGGCTTTGAAATTTAAAAGTTGACTCGATTTCATGCAAAATTCAAATTTTGAAAATGGAAATCAAGGTTGTTGCAATTAAACACTTAATTTCAAAAGTCACAAACTGCAAAAATTTGAATAAAGCGCTGAAATTTCGAATGAATGCCAACACACTTTTCAGATTTAGGACTGTAAGAAACACAATTTTAACACAAATTTCAATTTCAACAATTTTTGAATGATTAGAAGCCTCAATCCAAGCAATTGCTAGACCAACTTTGACTTTAATTTTGAAAGTGTTAAAATTGATAAAATTAGCCAAAATTCTGGATTTTAGCAGAAAAATACAGTAAGATCTAGCTCTCAAAATTTCGAAAAAAATGTCAGGGACGATGGCGCTCGGGGTGCACACGGTCCTCGCAACTTTTTTCCAAATTTTTAGGGATGAGAGATATTGTGATTTTATTACGGAATCCAAAGTTACAGCCGATTTGGAAGTGTTTTGATCAGTGAAATTATCAGTCAAAGGTTGAATCAAGAAGGTCTTAAAAATTAGGGTTTTGACATTTAACCACTTAATTTTCAGAATTAAAGCACAAATATGAATTGACAATTTGCAATAGAAGGGTAGATCTGAAACCAGCATTAACAATTAAACATTTCACAAGCTTAATTACTAAAAAGAAAATTTTAGGGTTTCTATGCAATCAACCTCTAAAATTTGCAAAAGATCAAACATGGAAATGTAATTAAGGAAGCAAATTTTTCAGATCTAACCATGAATAATCAGAATGAGGATGTTTCACGTCAGGTTCACCAAAATGTAAAGCGGAAAAATCGAACCCTAGTTGTTCTCCCCTCCCCAACTCCAAGGAGAGAGAAGGGAGAGTCACTAGGGTTGATGGTTTTCACTTAGGAGAGACTTTACATTCAAAAGAGGGGTTGAAACCCACAAGATCCAATCCCACGCAATGCAAGATTGGATTCTATATCAACTTCAAGGGTTAAGACATCAAGGATACCCTCTTTTGTAAAGAATGTAGATAGAAAGATTGAACTAGGAATGCATGTAGAAGCAAGAAAGATTCACTTATAAATAGAGATAGGGGTATGGGATGAAGCTGCGGACCTGGAATTAGCAGTAAAATGTTGAGACGGTGTTGTTCTGCAAATTTGAGTGAAAGTTGACGGGACGATGGCGCTCGACGTGCACACGGTCCTCCGAAAAATCCGCAAAACGAAGGGGGATCTGTTCGTCTCTGCACAAGGATTCCAGATCTTCAATTACAGCCGCGTACCTGCAACCTACACACAAAAAAGAGAGGATGATTGGGGGGTTAGGGATGAGGGGTTTGCCTTTAGGTCAAACCCCGGTTTTGGAATTAACCAAGAAATGAGAATGCTGTAAATGTAAATGTTTGTAATGTAAACAAGTACATATACCTTGTTGTAAGAATGTTTGTATTCTTACATGTGAAGGTGTAATGTATGTAGTATGTTGTATGTTGTATGTAATCTCCTCTTCAATGGTTGAATCCTTGTCTTGAATGCAACACTTAGCCTTGAATGGAGACTTAGAATGCTCAATTGCTTGAAGGAATGCTTGAATGCTTGAATGTTTGAATGTTTGAATTTCGCTTCCGCCTTTTGCACACATATGTCTTCCTCTCTTTTTTGGAAGAGGAAATGTAGTTTATATACTTGTCAATTAGGGTTGATAGACTGATTTTCCCGACCTTAGGTTAACCAGGAAACATTATTTCCCGAATTGCAAACTTAAAGACCCGATGCCCAAAAGAGACCGGGCCCAAAATAGGGCCAGGGACCAGGGCGTTGGGCGCCATGGTCCTAGGGGACCAGGGCACTGGGCGCCCTAGTCCTGAAGGACCAGGGCGCTGGGTGCCATGGTCCCACCTCCCGGGACAGCAGGGTGCAAGGAGGGATCGTGCCAAGGTGCAGAAAAATGCAGTTTTTGGTGTTATAAATAGGTTTCAGGGTCTCCATTCAGGTTCAACGTTGCGCCACCATCGTGAAGACCCAAATGCAGTCAAAATTGCAAGTGTCACAATTTTAGGATGCTACAATTTCAAATGGTTCTCAATATTCATTGGTATCCTATAAACCTGATGCAAGGTTTTAGGATCCTTATCTCTCAGCAAATAACTATCTTCCTCATCAAATGCTGCCAAATAAATGACTAAGCATATTGTATCATTTGATCTATAGCTGCTAGGAATGTCATCCAATGCCCTAGAAAACTTTAGACTAAAAGTAGGTACTAACTCGTCTTCTTCTTTCTGGATACCCATGAATGTTTTCATAATTGAGCTTGGATTAATTCTTTCGTCAAACTATTCCACGAATGTTATCTTCAACTCATCCCATGATGAGATAGAGCATATTGGTATGTATGAAAACTAGTCTCTGGCATTTTCCTTCAAAGACTGAATAAATAACTTCATGAAAACATCTTCCTAATTTATTTCAAAATCTTTCGTTAACTCAAAAAACTCCTACAAATGTTGTTGTGTTCATTCTGACCTTTTCCCACTGAATCCTGGTAATTGTTCCCTAACCCCTATAGGAACAAGATTTGGGAAATCTTGGATACCATCAAAATTTAATTCCTTATATCTTTCCATAAAGAAATCTTTATGGTGATTTGGTAGAGGTTGCACATTTGTTTTTGACATTTTATAGGGAAGCATAGGCACATGATACATATTTTCATTCATTTCCCTATTTCTTTCCCTTTTTCCATAAATCTTAAACTATTACATTTCAAAGGATCAAAACATACTCCATCTAATCTTGTATAGAAAATGGAAACTGAATCATAGGAGTATGTAAAATAATCACTTCTATTCCCTTCCTTAGTGCTTCTTTCACTCTTTAGGGAACATTTTTTTTACACAATTTTCATGAAAATGCACTTGACCCATGAAAATGTAAATACCTGGAAATGTTGAAGCTATTGCTGCCTTCTTTAACCTAGGATGCAAAATCACCTTCAATCCTTCAAATATTTAACACTGATCTTTTGACAAGGTCGCCACCTCCTTACAGAGGACAAATACTCAAACAACTGGAATTCCTTCACGAGTCTGATTTGTTTCAACATGACACTACAACACTTCCTTATCATCAAATTTGCTTCATCTTTTCTACAAATTTATTGGTTCTTCTTCAAGAAAACACACACTGGTACATAAATCTCAGAGTCTCATAGTGTTAGAGTCGCCACTAAAAACTTGTGAGGTATTACATATAATCTTGAAAAACAGACAAATTTGGACCAAACTCTTTATAGAAAATGAACTACAACAGATTTCTCTGCGACATTTATGAGAATTGACACAAACCGACAAGGGATAGTTTAAGAAGCTTTTCACTCTATGGAAAAATTTATAGTCCTGCGACGCAGGAGTAACGCTCAACGATCAAATCACAAAAGACCCAAACAACGTTATGCAACAATCCCCAGCAGAGTCGTCATTTTTATTGGTGACTCAGATGGGATAATCGTGACTATATATTTTGGCAAATTATTTTACCAGAGATTCTTTACAATCCATATGCTCCCTAGTAGAGTCACCATTTACGTTGGTTCCCAAAAATGGAAAGGTTTACACTGCCACTGGGCAGAGACCAAGCTGATTCCTCCAAATATCTATGGAGAGCCACCTCTAACTATCAATATCCATCAAGCTTGGACCAACATTAACAAGGACACAAAGTCCTTCTGCACTTTAGGCTCTACAGAACTAGGGAGGGTCATCCCTTGTTGTGCCCAAACTTTTGGGCAAAAACATAACAACAAATTTTTTTTGAACAACATAAACACATTAAAATATCTATGTATAACTTGAAATCAATTAAGTTTTATCTTAACTAAGGTGTAAATAGAAGTGTTTAGTAAAGCTGGAATGATTAACTCCATCAATGAAGTGATAATATTTAATGAAGACTAATTATTCCCTAAGAGGTTCATAGCAATTTAATTAGTTAATTTAATCAACCTAATTAATTTGACACTAATTAAAGTCGAGGGATATTTAAATATCTCAATTGCATTTAAAACATTCCAGACCAAAAATAATGATAATGCTATCTTAAATTTAAAATTAATTAATTGGGCGCATGCAAATTCATTATTTAAATTTAACCAATAAGGTTACAAATTCAATAATGTTATTTGCCAAATAAATGTAATTTATACTATAGCCAATATTAATCTCCCCTAAACTTTCAAATTTTGACTATTAAATAATTTGGCCAAAATTGGCCTCATAGGCTAAAAATTCGTATAAAATAATTAATAATTTTCATTTACCAATTTCCCCCAAATTAAATTTAACTTTACGTCCACATTTAATTAAATACAAAAATTATCTATGAAATATCCTTATTAATAATCCTTGATAAAATTACGTCAATAATTGCAATACTAGAACTATATAAAATTAATCCCCCAATTTAATTTCAGGTAAAAGTGAAAGGGGTATAATTTTTACTTAAACGTTCATTAATATTTATTAATAAAATAAAATCAATTTGGTTTCAACTTAACCTCTTATATATATATATATATATATGGTGTTAAATCAAATAATCCAACTATACCAACTAATTATAATACTACACCTTACACCAAAAACCCTAAATTTAAAGTTATAATTAAAAATATAATTCAAATCTTTCTTTTATTTTTATATGCTAACCCTAACACGAATATGGGCTAGGGTTGCATTTCTAATATACTTCTATTATTTAAATGCTAACCGTAACCCGAAATTGGGTAAGGGTTGCATATTTTTTTATTATCTAAAAATTCTTTCTATTCTCTATTGCTTTTACCCTAACCCAAAATTGGGTTAGGGTTTATTATTTTCACTTCTTTTTTTTTTTGTGTGTGTGTGTTTTGTGTATGTTGCAGGGTACGACGGCCATGAGGTAGTGACCGAATGGAGGCATGGTGACGGAGGTTTTAGGGTCTACGTTGGGGTGAAGGAGACCACAGGAATCCACTGTGGATACCCACAGTGGCGGCCCCGTGCCGCTCACTGTGGTTACCCATAGTAGTGGCCCCGACGTCGCTCACTGTGGTCACCCACAGTGGCAGACGCGGCTCCGCCCACTATGGGTACCCACAGTGGTGGCAGCGATGCTGCCCACTGCGGATGCCCACAATGGCGGATGCGGCCTGTGGCGCCATCCGGGGAGGGGTAAGGGTTTCAGCCCTCCCAAAAATAAGTCTCCCTTTTTTTTTTAATTTTTTTTCTTTGTTAATGTTTTTGGTAATGTGTAAATGTATATATATATACAAATATATATATGTGTGTTTATATATATATTTATATATATATATTGAATATATATATATATCTATCAGACTCTAGGGTTAGAATGTCTTCATCCCTTTTTTTTTACATGCAGGAGATAGCAAAACAGTGATAGCATAAAACAGATACACGTTCATTTCTCTCTTTTTTTTAATGTAAAATGTGATCTAGTTATAATGCATACAAATATTCTTTTAGTTAGATTAAATAGGTTTTTATTATGCAGCATTAACAATATCATGACTATCAGTTTTAACAGTTTGATAAATATATCAACCAGTTCATTTCCTCTTTTAAAATTAGACATAGATCTATTTGCAATTTCTGGTTTTCTAAGTCTGTGTAGGCATATATTTTCTTTTTTAAAAGAAACACATAACAACAGACTTTCTAAACTAATAGATTTATTTAACAACATTTCCCTTCATTTTAGTTTCTAATAGATAACTATAGGAAAGAGGTAAATTTAAATTTGTCTACATTAGGTTTCTGCATTTTTTTGAAGTAGAAAAATGAAAATAATAAATACAATAACAGTAGCATTTAAATAGTACAGAAAAACACTTAAAACATTATCATTTAACTTTCTACATTTCTTTTTTTGTTTTTATATAAATTACAGAGATAAATAGATGACAGATTTTCAATATAAGACAGATTTAAATAAAAGACAAATTTAAATAAAAGACAGCAGCATAATACATTTCCTTTCCTTTGCACTTTATACAAAAATAGAGTTAACCAAATGCACTCTTTTTTATTCATTTTAAATGATGTGTACATCAATAAAATACATCTCAAGGCTCAGTCAATAATATAGATTTATAAATCATTTTACAATATATTTACAGTAGAAATTCTCTTTCCTTTCCCATCCTTTCTTTACAACAAATACAAAAATTACATTCTTATTTCTTTCTACAACTAAAAACAAATCAGCAACTCCTAGCTTTCTTTTTCTTTTCTTCTTTTCAAGCAACCTGCATACAAAATCTTAAGGTTGTGACAATGGAGTGCTCACCTCGTAGCCTAGGCTTACTAGAAGCCACCCCCGAGCTTGGAGAACTAAGTCTTAGATGGGTTACACTCAAGCAAACACAAACAAGCATGGGAAAAACTCAACAAACACATTCTCATCCCAAGGCTGAAACTTCATCACATAATGTGATGTTTACAAGGGTGGAAGTGGACCAAGTACCTTGAGGAGAACTGCAAGATAGTAGATCACAGCCAACTCATGGCAACCAAGAAACACAACAAGAATCCATCTTAACCCAACATCCTTATGACCCCTGAGGCATACATGCCATACTTTCTCCCCTTATGACCCCCGAATGCATAAACAAAACTATGCAGCAAGGGTCACATATACATACCCTTGAGATCACTCTTATAATAAGAGCCTCTCACTCTAAGGCTGTCAAATTCCTTCCACCCCTAAGACCATTCTACCCTCCCAAGGGTAAGAAGGCCTTTGATACCGCCAAAACACAAGAAATTTCATAAAAAGAAATAAGAGAAGATCACATAATACTTTCACAAAGGAAACACAAAGAAAGCAAGATTTACATTCAAGCAATCCTACAACCAGATTTCCATATACAAGTAAGAAAATGCACCAACCTTGAATCTATCAAGGGTTTTCTAGGGATAGCTTAGCGAAGAGCAGCCCAATTCCACAAATCTTTTCAGCAACACTTAGCCAAAATTCTATTCTGAAACTGATTTTTTTTTCAAAATTGCAAGATCTCCAAAGATGGAGAGTGGGTGATTAACTCACTAAGTCTCAATCTCTTGCCTAAGAAGGCTTCTCCCACTCTTTCCAACCTCTTGGATAGAGTGAGAGGCTCCCATTGGTTGGTCTTCCCTAGGTCTTAAACACTCCCTAACCAAGGCACCTCAAGAAGAGGAATGAAATGGGGAAGAGGAATGACACATACCAAGAAGGTTATCTACCCAAGGATGGCACTCCTAAAGATGAAATTTGGCCATCTAGGAAAACCCGCCTTTTTGGGAGGTAAACCAACTTCTAGGGGAAGGACACATGCCCAAATTTAGCCTTCAACCATAGGTACCCCATAAGGCCCTCTAAAAATGCTCCAAAAATGACTCTAGGAGTTGGTTTAACCCTTAGAAAGTCCACCTAAAGTTAACCTACGGGTCAACTCTGAGTTGACCCTCCTTATGGCTCACTATCCTAGATTTCTTGGAACCTTCAAGGATAATTTGGAAATATATCAATTAACTAAAAAGTAAATCTCTCAAAAAGGTGACATGACAATTGCCAACACAACATACAACATATGTGTCAAGTGACACTACAAAAATAATTCCACATCACAAATACACACATGGCAATTGTCCCTTGAATGATTTAAACAATTTAATAAATACAATTTACTCACATGCAAACATTTACGTTTACAAATAAAATATGATACATATGAGGTGTTGTCTCTCCAAATAGACAACCCCTGGTTTTACGAACGTACATAGGCCTAGGCTTGATTCTCCATAATGTTTCCATGGTCAGATGAATAATTTTCCTATGCATCTCAATTACACATTAGCACTTCCCAATAGCCTCATATAATATTAAACACATAATAAGAATACAAATCAATCACTCTGCATACAATTCACATCATACAAATCAATTTACCATATAACAAGGCAAATCCACATAAGCAATCATAAATCCTCATAAACTTAATCCATTCATAAGATATGCATCATATTTCTAGCATCATAATAAAGTCCTGCAAATCAAATAATGACCTACACCATCTCAATGTTATCCTATTCTAGAATCATATAAAATTTTATATCCATAATGCATAGAAATGAAGCATCAATATATCAATGTTATCCAATTCCTAGCATCATATAAAGTTCTATATCCATAATGCATAAAAATAAAGCATCCATAATAGTTCCAACATGAAAATCACTGAAATGCTAGGATGGGTCAGGGTAGGGCCTCACACCCTCCCCCTCTAGGAATGAAATTCCTCCTGGAGTTCATCAAAAAGATGAGGGTACTATGATCTCATATATGTTGCATCCTCCCATGAAGCTGTAACCTCATCATAGCAATCCCACTAGACCCTAACCTAGTCTAGCTCTTGACCTCAAAGGGCCAATGTCCAGTGAGCCAAAATACGAATGGGATCCAAAGCTAGCTGCCTGTCTGACTCCACCTGCAAGGCATCCCAATCTAAAATATGAGACTCATCATAGATATACTTCCTCAAAACTAATACATGAAACATATCGTGGATGCGTGACAGGCTAGGTGGCAAAGCTAGGCAATAAGCAATTGGTCCTATCCTCTCAAGGATCTTAAATGGTCCAACAAAGCGAGGTGTGAGCTTAGAACCCTTTCCATAATGGATTGGACCCTTATGCGGCTGCACTCTCAGGAAAACTCTTTCCCCAACCATGTAACTCCGGTCTATCCTCTTTGAATCTGCATACTTCTTCTACCTATCATGTGCCTCTCTAAGGTGTTGTCTAATCAAAATTACCTTGTGCTCCATATCATGAACCATCTCAAGACCTATGGCCACTCTATCCTCAATACTGTCCCAACTCAAAGGTGTCCTGTAAGGTCTGCCATACAAGGCCTAAAACGGTAGCATCCCCAAGGAAGAGTGATGCTCATTATTATAGGAAAACTCTACTAAATGAAGGTACTCCTCCCATCGGGTTTGATGATCCATGACGTACATGCGGAGCATATTCTCTAACACCTGGTTAACCCGCTCTATTTGTCCATCCATTTTCAGATGATAGGTTGTGCTGAAATTGAGCTTGGTCCCCATTGCTGCCTATAATGCCTTCCAAAAGGAAGAAGTGAAGAGAGAATCCCTAATAGAAATAATCTTGCGTGGAATGCCATGAAGTCTGACAATGACTCACAAGAACAGCTGTGCCACTACAGGTGTTGTGAAGGTAGTCCGGACTAGTGAGAAGTGGGCCACTTTGGTCAACTTGTCAACTATCACCAAGATAGCATCATGGCGACAAGATGACATGGAAAGACCAATGATGAAATCCATGGATATAGTATCCCACTTCCACTCTGGTATAGCATGGGACTAGAGCAACCCACTAGGATGGTGGTGCTCTGCCTTGACTCTCTGACACTCAAGGAATCGAGCTAATAATTCAGCAATAAGTTGCCGCATTCCTGGCCAATGATATAACTTTCTCAAGTCTGCATTCATCTTCTTAACCTCGGGATGCACTGCATAACAAGCTCTATGAGCCTCCATGACAATGAACTCTTGCAATCCTCTAGGAGAAGGTACATAGATGCACCCTCTATGGTGTAATAGTCCATCGGACTCTAAGGAATAATCGACATACTTCCCCTCCAAGGTCTCCTATGATCGAATCACCTGACAAACCTCTAGATACCATCCATCCTCTGGCAACTACTACAATATATGATCTGTCAAATTTGTGCTCATAGATGTGGAGTATACCTCATGTCATCTCCTACTCAAGGCATTTGCAACTACATTCTCTTTCCCTTTGATTTAATGGATGTCAAAATCATACTCACATAGAAACTCCATCCATCTCCTCTGACAGACATTAAGATTAGGTTGGGTGAAGATGTGCTGCAAACTCTGATGGTCTAAATGAAGCTCGAAATGATGACCCAAAAGGAAGTGTCTCCACCTCACAAGTGCATGCACTACTCCTGCAAGCTCAAGGTCATGTGTAGGGTAGTTAAGCTTGTGATTCTTAATCGTCCTAGACTCATAAGCTATAACTTGACCCTCCTGGATAAGGACTGCTCCTAATCCATCCAAAGAAGCATCTGTGCATACCATGAAATCAGCCATGGGGTCTAGCACAATAAGAATAGGTGCACTAGTGAGTGCCCTTTTTAGATCCTAAAAAGCCCTCTCACACCTTTCTATCCACTTGAATTTCTTTCCCTTTCACTGGACGGATGTAATGGGATGTGCAACTCTGGAAAATCCCTCAACAAAGTGTCTGTAGTACCCTGCTAGACCCATGAAGCTCCTGACCTCTATCACACTAGTTGGCACTAGCCAATCTATAATAGCTTTGATCTTTGATGGGTCAACTGAGATCCCATCACCAGATATAACATGCCCAAGGTACTTGACCTCTGATCTAAAGAAAGCACACTTCGACAAACTGTCGTACAACTGATTGTCCCTCAAACACTGCAAACCCTGCCTCAAATGCTCCTCATGCTCCTTCTTATTCTGAGAATATATTAATATGTCATCGAGGAACACAATCACAAATCGGTCGAGGAAAGTGTGGAATACCCCATTCATGAGACTCATGAATACAGCTAGAGCATTCGTAAGACCGAAAGGGACCATGGTGAACTCATAGTGGCCATATCTAGTATGAAACATGGTCTTGTGGATATCACTCTCCACAATCCTCAACTGATGATACCCTAACTTCAGATCTATTTCAGAATACACTTTAGGACCCTGAAGGTGATCAAATAAATCATTGATTTTGGGCAAGGGATAGCGGTTCTTGATGGTTACTTTGTTCAGCTACCTGTAATCCATGCATAACCGAAGGGACCCATCCTTCTTCTTCATGAAGATGATTGGTGCACCCCAAGGGGATATGCTAGGATGAATGTGACCCTTCTCTAAGAGTTCCTCAAGCTGCATCTTGAGCTCATTAAGCTCATGTGTGGCCATCCTATAAGGTGCTCTTGAAACTGGCTTGGCTCCTAGTACAAGATCTATGTGGAAGTCAATCTTTCTGCTAGGTGGCATACCAGGTAGTTCAGCTGGAAATACATCTGCAAACTCCTCAAGGATGGGATGATCATCTAGGGAAGGCTCCTTCTCATTTTCTTTCTCTCTATCACTGATGGTGATAGCAAACAACTGGCATCCCTTTCGCATGCTCCACTTAAGCTACATAGCGAAAATCATATGAAGAGACATGAGCCTCTGATTCCCAATGATTACTATGGGAGCACCATGATCATCCTCACACTCAATCTTTTTTAGGTGACAATCCATCTTGGCTCTATGGGCATAAAGCCAATCCATGCCAAGTACGATGCCATAAGATCTGAGTGGTGTAACTCTAAGGTCTACTAAGGTGGTGGTATTACAAATCTGGAGTAGACATCCCCTAACCTCTTAATCCACTGACACTCTAGCCCCTGAAGCTAACTCCACTTCCCAATTGGCACCTTTCCTAACTGCCACTAGCCCGCAATGCTCCACAACCAATGGAGATATAAAAGAGTCAGTATCTCCTGAGTCAAACAATATAGAAATACTAATACCTATGATCATACCTGCAGCCTCAATAATTGTGGTCTGGTGCTCTACCTGGCGGTTGTCAACCACTATGAAGACCCTATGGGACTTGCCCATATCTCCAACTATAGGCTTTGATGTTGCCATCCTCTAACTACCTACCATCTAACCATGTGGGCACTCTCTCGCCATGTGCCCCATGGCTCCACATGTGAAACAAGCACCGCGTGCCTAAAAATGTGCACCCTGAGGCCTAGAGAAAGGTTTTCCACCTATTCTGCTCAAACCACTATACCCACCCTTGGAGGATTGTTGAATCTGTGCCAGAGGTGTGTAAGTACCCTGTGCTCTCTGGTCACGCCTAGGACCCTATGAATGCCACTGCTTGTCTTGGAGCCCTATTGTCCCTGAGGGGGCCTCTACCTCTAATTCTGTTGTGACTGCTACGGAGGAGGGGGTTTAAAGGACCCTGATGTATTTATGTGGTTGCCTTTCCAATGGGGTTTTTGAAACCCGAAAGACTAGGGTGTCAGGTTTCGGTTCTGAAATCGATCCCTCATGTCCTGTGGTCTAACCTAAATCTCCTCTGCTATCAAGGCCTTCTCCACAGTAACCCAAAGGCTTCCTGGAGTGGCCATCCTTACTGGTCCTGCTATCTCGACATTTAGTCACTTGATAAAATGGTTGACAAGAAGCTTCTCGTCCTTCAAGTAATCCACATACGGTAGGAGCTCAATGAACTTACTCTCATACTGGGTTACTAAGAGACCCTTCTGTTGGAGGTCATGGAACTCATCTATCCTATGCTACTTGAAGTGCTCTGACAAGTATCTCTCCTTGAACCTCTCTATAAAGATCTCCCATGTGAGGGTGTCTACAGCTAGGCCACAATTGTATTCCTCCTGTCTCCACCATGTGGAGGTTGTCCCTCTCAAAAGGTGGACTGCTACTCATGCCTTTAGATTGCTTTCGTAAGAACACAATGCAAAGCACTGATCTAGCCTCAAAATCCAAGCCTCAGCTTCTACCCCATTGGTAGATCCCCCAAAAGATGGTGGCTGGAGGCGCTAAACCTCTCTGATTAGATCCCCTAGATCTCAATGTGCCCTCTCAATATAAACAAGTGCGGCTACTGGAGGTGGTTTGGGTATATGAACGGACTCAGGCTCATGCTCAGCCTAGCCCTCTAAGGGATTAGGAGGTGAACTCTTACTTCATTCCCTAACTGTTGATCTATGGCTCCCTTAGTTCTAGTTTTCTACATGACGATCGACTATTGGAAGCCTATCCTGAACTATCCCAATCAAGTTCTGAAGTGCTAATAAGATGTCTCGGTTTAGGTCAACTGGTGGTTCAGGAGGGGCCTTTGGGTTCCCTTCCAGAACCGGTTCCTCCCTATCAACATCTTTGCATGCCATATGTGTATGCCTAGGACCCCTTCCGCGCTTGCGAGCTTGTTGTGTAGTTGGAGGCATCCTTGTGAGAAAATAAAATAAAATAAATAAATAATTTTTGGAGAAAAAATTAATTAATTAAATAATTAAAGTGAAATGTAATGGAGAAAGGTTCCTAGTGTTGGAAACCTTGCTCTGATACCAAAATGTTGTGCCCAAACTTTTGGGCAAAAACAGAACAACAATTGTTTTTTGAACAACATAAACTCATTAAAATAACTGCGTTTAATTTGAAATCAATTAAGTTTTGTCTTAACTAAGGTGTAAATAGAAGTGTTTACTAAAGCTGGAAAGATTAACTCCATCAATGAAGTGATAATATTTAATCAAGACTAATTATTCCCTAAGAGGGTCATCGCAATTTAATTAGTTGATTTAATCAACCTAATTAACTTGCCACAAATTAAAGTCAAGGGATATTTAAATATCTCAATTGCATTTAAAACATTCGAGAAAAAAAATAATGATAATGTTATCTTAAATTTAAAATTAATTAATTGGGCGCATGCAAATTCATTATTTAAATTTAACCAATAAGGTTACAAATTCAATAATGTTATTTGCCAAATAAATGTAATTTATACTATAGCCAATATTAATCTCCCCTAAACCTTCAAATTTTGACTATTAAATAATTTGGCCAAAATTGGCCTCATAGGCTAAAAATTCATATAAAATAATTAATAATTTTCATTTACCAATTTCCCCCAAATTAAATTTAATTTGACGTCCACATTTAATTAAATACAAAAATTATCTATGAAATATCCTTATTAATAATCCTTGATAAAATTACGTCAATAATTGCAATATATATGGTGTTAAATTAAATAATCCACCTATACCAACTAATTATAATACTACATCTTACACCAAAAACCCTAAATTTAAAAGTTATAATTAAAAATATAATTCAAATCTCTCTTTTATTTTTATATGCTAACCCTAACCCGAATATGGGCTAGGGTTGCATTTCTAATATACTTCTATTATTTAAATGCTAACCCTAACCCGAAATTGAGTTAGGGTTGCATATTTTTTTATTATCTAAAAATTCTCTCTATTCTCTATTGCTTTTACCCTAACCTGAAATTGGTTTAGGGTTTATTATTTTCTCTTTTTTGTGTGTGTGTGTGTGTTTTGTGTATGTTGTAGGGTACAATGGCCATGAGGCGGCGGCCATGGAAGTGGCGATCGAATGGAGGCAGGACGGCAGAGGTTTTAGGGTCTACGTGGGGGTGAAGAAGACCACAGGGATCCACTATGGATACCCATAGTTGTAGGGTCCACCCTTGACTTGACTTGTTTGACTAGAGTTGACCTTTAATTCATGTATGATAAACACTATTGGGCATAGGCTATTTCAGATGATTTATAAGATGTTGATACTATCATTAATGATCGTGTGATTTATTAGACACTATATGCTTATCATGTGATTGACTATCGAAATATTATATTGATCATATGATTTGATGAGCATAATTGTTGATGGATTTTACATGCCTTACTATAATCATGAATTATACTAATCATGCACTTGATGATGTTTTTATGTACTAACCATATTTAATCATTATCTATGATGAGTTGATCGTATGGTGTGTTTTATTGTTGTATGACTGTCTTCGGGATAGAGACAATTCCACATCACTCATTGCGAGCGGGATGTGTTGTTGCGATTCTCTAACCCTTGTCTGTTATAATATATATATGCATATGTTGTATCGTTTCTTTGTGGATGCAAGATTTGCAGGTACCAGACACCGACTCCACCTAGCTCCACAGGTCTGAGCGTGTCTTTAAATCCCAATGGTATGTGGTTCGGAGTTGGCACAATTTCCCCTCACATACTCTAGGTCTAAGTTGTTAGTGTCTTGGCGCAAGTCATCATGATAGTTAGTAAGCTGGGTTTCTTCTGTGTTGTTAGTATGTTAGTATTGGCTGATTATTTCTTTTATGTTGAGATTGACTATTTGATTATTGATGCAAGATTAAATAATTAATGATGTTTATTTTAATTATTTTGATTAATAGCGATTTGATTATTTGGTTATCTAATGTTTAATTTAATTTATTGGATTCTTTCCTTTTTGGTTATTTGATTATTTGATATTTAAATGTTTATTTATTTTAATGATGATTTAATATCTATTTAATTTTTATTGTTTAGCTTATGATGTGTTTTATATTTATTTGTGATTTGACCTTTATTGGTATTTATTTATTTATTTAATCGCCTATGGTTTAATATTTATTTGGCTTTTAGTGTTTATCTAGTTCATTAATTCATTTATGAGCCTTTGGTTTATTTAATTTAATTTCCCCATTTAATTTATTTAATTGTGGCTCATGTTTTATTTATTAGTTGACTTTTATATTAAGTGGGTTGTATAAATAATAAAATGATAAAACATTCCCACCAAATTGTAAAAAAACATGATTTATATTTACCTTAACTACCCTTTTCTCTTATTGGTTGAATTTAAAAAGGGAGGTAAAATTATATTATATGGTGGGGTTGGTAAAATATGTTATAGATTGAAATATTTTGATTGGCTGAGATTGAGGCTAGGGTTTTTGGTTAATGTTTGTCTTTTTATTTTCTTTTCCGTGAAGTTTTTCGTGGGTTGGTTCCTCTCTGGAAAATTTTCTCCAGCAAGTTTTCTTCTTGGTTTTGGTTTTCTTCTCTCTTGGATTTTGGCTAGAGCTTGGGTTGGATTTGGTTTGGCTGGTGGACTCTCTTCTTTAGCTTCTTCCATAACATGGGTTGCAGGTTGGAGATGTTATTCTACCTTTTCATATTTTATTTTACATTTTTCCTGTATGCTCCGTGTCTGCAGATTGAATGTGTGAGCTTGGGGAAATGAATCTAAAATTTGTATAGTGAGGAAGGAAATATATGAAGGCATAAATTTGTTGTAAGGTTTTATTCTATAGTTTGTGGGAAATATTTGTATTTCTGGGTTTGCTGAAAGCCTTCTGTGTCTTTCTGAGTTCGTGTCGTGCACGAAGTTTTGATTTAATATTGGCCTTCAAGTGTTTATTATTTATTTAATGTTGAAGTGGATTTTTATTTATTGGGTAATATTATTTTACCCATTAAGTAATTAAAAGGGGGTAATTTGTATTCTTTGATTTAAAAGTTATTTTCACCCCAGGTCAATGGTTTAATTTATTTTACCTACCCTTGGATTTGATTGGTAGGAAGTTTATGGTAGGTAGAAAATATATTTTATTTTCTTGAACTTTGGGAAGGAAGGTATGGAATATAATGCTTTTGGAATATTTCGATTGGAGGATGGTTTTGCTTGGTTTTGTTTTATTTTTTATTTTTTATTTTTTATAAATAGGCCTTCCTGTGCATTCATGGGAATTGGCATCTTTGGTGAATGAATTCTTGAGATTAATTTGGAGATTTCTGGTGGTTGGATTTAAATTGGTTTAAAGGCTTGGACTGGTTTTTTCCTATAGGTTAATTTGCTATTTGTTTGCTTGTGTGGTACTTTCTAGATTAATTTTTGTACCAGAGGCTTTATTTGAGGGTTGTTATATTTTCCAGATTTGGCTTTTATCAGTTTTGATGTATTTGGATGGTCTTATGTATATGTGCTCCTCTACACCATTGTGGACATTATAGACTCTCTTCCATGTGAATAGGCTATGGATGATTGAGGTGAATATATATGTTATTTTGGACCAGCAAGTGAGTAGGCCTTGTTGTGATGTTATCTTCTATTTGATGGCTTGATATGCCTTTGTTTATTGCTAGCCAAGAGGCTCATTTTGTTATATTGATGTTGTTGTATCCTTACATATGTTGTGAGAGTATGTGTGGAAGTTATTGGCTGCATTGAGTATTATTTTCATGTATTTATGTTGGTAGAGCCTCTTGTGATGTGTTGTTGGGCCATGTTAGGAGGAGTGGGCTTCCTTGTGATGATCGGGGTCATGAGAGATAGGCTAGCATGAGGTTCCTTGTAAGGATGCATGAAATCTAGACCACCAGGGCACATTGAAGTTTTCCATGATTTGTAAGAAAGTGATAACATTGATAATGAATTAATTGGGATGGGAAAATTATAACTCATTTAAACAAGATAATGAATAGTTTTGACCCTCATGGCTTAGTCCTAGGGAGGATGTTTTAGGATAAGCATGAGAAGGCCGCGAAGATGGTAAGCTAATCTCCCTTGGTCTCTCATAGGTTGAGATGGCTCCACATGTCCATCAGGCTAGTGCCATGTGTTATTATGTTATGAGGATGGCATGTGATGACACTCCACTCCTACATGTGTTCCCCCTTTGTGATTTATGAATATGCTTATTGGATGCATTTATGTCCTTATGAGTTTTACGCCTCTGGGATTTTCTTCTTGTGGCTCTGTGTGAGTTCTTGCTTGAGAGTCCTTGTTGGTTAGTCTCTTTGGTTTTGAGTGTCAGCCTAGATGTAGAGTTTGTGTTGGGACCTTGTGTCATCTCCTAGCACGGGGGGTGGTTCCTTTGGTTCCACATGGTCGGGTGGTTGGTGCTTTTAAACCATTGGGAAGTTTTTGTCTTTGGATTCTTCTTGTGTGGATGAGGATGCTTCTTTAGATTATTCATGGATAATAATTGCAGCAAGAATGTAAATGATGATGTGATTTATGTAATCAAATTATTATGTAACGGTTGTAAAAGAAGTCATGTATATGAGAAATGATTATGTTGTTCTAGTTATAGTGATAGCTTTTGATTATGGTAGATGATTGTAATGATGAACCTTGAGTTGTATTGTAACATATTTATATTAAATGAAATGGATGCATGAGATGTGGATAAGTATTGTTGTTTAAAATGAAATGATGTATTTTGTATTCTTGATGAGCCATGTTAAAAGTAAATTAGGTAAATGTTATGATAATGGTATTAGATTTTAAATGGTGTCTTTAACTAATGATTTAAGTAGAAGAAATGTTATGTCTTGATAGGATGTATGAGTTTGAGTAATGTTGGAAGATATCTTACCACATGTTTATGAGTTGTGATTAAAGAATTTGAAATTATAGTATCATACTTCGTAGTTAGTGATCTAATGGTAGGATTGAAAATCTTATAATGCTTGGGATGTAGTTGAATGTTCCTTATGAAAATATTGTATGGATGTTCTTAATGAATGAATTACTAATCTTATTAATGGAAATTACTAGTAAGTGTATGGAAGATGATTAAATGAGTTCTTGTCTTTTAGGAAAGGATTAGAATGTATCATGTGTTATAGTTTAAGAATTATATCTACATTTGGTGGATGCTATTAGTTGTTATGGAATTAGGATATTGTACCTTAATTTGTGTTGAGAGGAATTCGTGTAGCTACTTAATTTTTAATGAGATGATTGTTGGTTAGTTGATATAGTGTAAGAGATTTTATGAGTATTAAATGAGCTATGGATTAAATGGTTTGTGAGTATTGCCTTATGTACTTTAAGAATCATGATGAAGTAATAAGTATGCTAGAAGCATAGAATCATAAATGATTATGTGGAAGTTAATCATAAATGGAAATTATGTTAATGCAATGTAAGGGTTAATCCTGATATATGAATGGTGATGTCCATAGTCGAAGGTTGGTTAAAGGTAATAGGAACATTTGGCCTTGGTGTATAAAATGAATCTAAGTGAAAAAGGAAATAGTGGTGCATTGAAAGATAGAATCTCATAATAAAAGATTAAGTAGGTTGCATATCATGAGTGTTAGGTATGTCTATGATGCACCTATGTGTGTATAATGATTAATATTATGAGGTATTGATCTAGAAGAAAGTAAATGTTTATTTCTTATGTAGGTAGATTAAGTAATGTTGTTGAGATACCCTAGGGAGGCAGTAGTAATGATTTATTGTATTTCGCTTGCATAATTGTTTGAATAGCTTGAGTGAATTATTCTATGTTCATAACACTTAAATGTTCTTGTTTGCTCACTGCATTTCTTAAGTGATGTTATGTGTTGTATTGTTTTAAAAAAAATTAAATTAGCATGTTTTTAGCTATATTTCTCTGGGGTATTTTGGCGGGCATTACAATAGTGGCAGCCCCGTGCTGCTCATTATGGTTACCCATAGTGGTGGCCCCGACGCCGCCCACTATGGTCACCCATAGTGGTGGCGCCGACGCCACCCACTGTGGTTGCCCATAGTGGCGGACGCGGCTCTATGCACTGTGGGTACCCACAGTGGTGGCACCGACGCCGCCCACTATGGATTCCCACAATGGCGGACGCGGCCTGCGGCACCTTCCCGAGAGGGGTAATGGTTTCGGCCCTCCCAAAAACAAGTCTCCCTTTTCAAAAAAAATAAAAATTCTTTGTTAATTTTTTGGAAATGTGTAAATATATATATATAATACACATATGTATATATATATATATATATTTATATATATATATATTAAATATATATTTATATATATATATTAAATATATATATCTATCAGAATCTAGGGTTAGAATTTCTTCATCCCTTTTTTTTTTCATGCAGGAAATAGCAAAACAGTGACAGCATAAAACAGATACACGTTCATTTCTCTCTTTTTTTTAATGTAAAATGTGATCTAGTTATCATGCATACAAATATTCTTTTATTTAGATTAAATAGGTTTCTATTATGTAGCATTAACAATATCATGACTGTCAATGCCCGGATGGCTAGAAACGAGAAAGCCCTGAAAAGCCTTATGGATCATAGCCTCCAGGTTCTAAAAGTCTCCTCCCAGAACATGAATGCATTGGTGAACCACCTGGAAAAGAAAAACCAGGAGAAGGACCTCATGGTTATTGAAGATGCTCCTACTTCTAGCCTAAAACACCAAACCTCTAGTCGCAGAACTAGGCAGACTACGACGGAGAAGGAAATGAAGATGAAAGATAGCCAGACTACTCAGGAAAATACTGATTTGAGGGAAGCAGCAAAAGCTATGATGCTTTTGGTACAGGATGCAGAAGAAACCATGAAGAATTTCTAATTGTTGTCTTTGCTGGGCTTGAGGCCAATTTCTTGCTGGCCTTTTGTTGTCCTTTCCTTTGTTGTTGGTCTTTTTGCTGGTGTTTTGCTGCTATTGTATTTTGTTGCTATATTGAATATCTTTCTTATGTAAATGGGTTTTGGGTCTCTTAAAACCTATTTTTAATTAATCAAAAACAATATCATGACTGTCAGTTTTAACAATTTGATAAATATATCAACCGGTTCATTTCCTCTTTTAAAATTAAACATAGATCTATTTGTAATTTCTAGTTTTCTAAGTCTATGTAGGCATATATTTTCTTTTTTTAAAAGAAACACATAACAATAGACTTTCTAAGCTAGGTGATTTATTTAACAGCATTTCCCTTCATTTTAGCTTCTAATAGATAACTATAGGAAAGAGGTAAATTTAAATTTGTGTACTTTAGCTTTCTGTATTTTTTTGAAGTAGAAAAATGACAATAATAAATACAATAACAACAGCATTTAAATAGTACAGAAAAACACTTAAAACATTATCATTTCACTTTCTGCATTTTATATATATATATATATATATATATATATATATATATATATATATATATATATATATATTACAGAGATAAATAGATGACAGATTTTCAATATAAGATAGATTTAAATAAAAGACAGCAACATAATACATTTCCTTTCCTTTGCAATTTATACAAAAACAGAGTTAACCAAATGCACTCTTTTTTATTCATTTTAAATGATCCATACATCAATAAAATACATCTTAAGGTTCAGTCAATAATATCGATTTCTAAATCATTTTACAATATATTTACAGTAGAAATTCTCTTTCCTTTCCCATCCTTTCTTTACAACAAATATCAAAATTACATTCTTATTTATTTTTGCAATAAAAACAAATCAACAACTCCTAGCTTTCTTTTTCTTTTCTTCTTTCCAAGCAACCTGCATACAAAATCTTAAGGTTGTGACCATGGAGTGCTCACCTCCCAGCCTAGGCTTACTAGAAGCCACCCCCAAGCTTGGAGAACCAAGTCCTAGATGGATTAAACTCAAGCAAATACAAACAAGAATGGGAAAAACTCAACAAACACATTCCCATCCCAAGGCTGAAACTTCATCACATAATGTGATGTTTACAAGGGTGGAAGTGGACCAAGTACCTTGAGGAGAACTACAAGATAGTAGATCATAGCCAACTCATGGCAACCAAGAAACACAACAAGAATCCATCTTAACCCAACATCCTTATGACCCCTAAGGCATACATGCCATACTTTCTCCCCTTATGACCTCTTAATGCATAAACAAAACTATGCAGCAAGGGTCACATATGCATACCCTTGAGATCACTCTCATAATGAGAGCCTCTCACTCTAAGGTTGTCAAACTCCTTCTACCCCCAAGACCATTCTACCCTCACAAGGGTAAGAAGGCCTTGGATACCCCCAAAAAACATGAAAATGCATAAAAAGAAATAAGAGAAGATCACATAATACTTTCACAAAGGAAATACAAAGAAAGCAACATTTACAATCAAGCAATCCTACAACCATATTTCCAACATACAAGTAAGAAAATGCACCAACCTTGAATCTGTCAAGGGTTTTCTAGGGATAGCTTGGAGAAGAGCAGCCCAATTCCACAAATCTTTTCAGCAATACTTAGCCAAAATTCTATTCTAAAACTTATTTTTTTTACAAAATTGCAAGATCTCCAAAGATGGAGAGTGGGTGATTAACTCACTAAGTCTCAATCTCTTGCCTAAGAAGGCTTCTCCCACTCTTTCCAACCTCTTGGATAGAGTGAGAGGTTCCCATTGGTTGGTCTTCCCTAGGTCTTACACACTCCCTAACCAAGGCACCTCAAGAAGAGGAATGACACATACCAAAAAGGTTATCTACCCAAGGATGTCACTCCTAAAGATGAAATTTGGACATCTAGGAAAACCCACTTTTTTGGGAGGTAAAACAACTCCTAGGGGAAGGACACATGGCCAAATTTGGCCTTCACCCATAGGTACCCCATAGGGCCCTCTAAAAATGCTCCAAAACTGACTCTAGGAGTTGGTTTAACCCTTCGATAGTCCACCTAAAGTTAACCTATAGGTCGACTCTAAGTTGACCCTCCTTATGGCTCATTATCCTAGATTTCTTGGAACCTTCAAGGATAATTTGGAAATATGTCAATTGAACAAAAACAAAATCTCTCAAAAAGGTGACATGATAATTGCCAACACAACATACAACATATGCGTCAAGTGACACTACAAAAATAATTCCACATCACAAATACACACATGGCAATTGTCCCTTGAATGATTTAAACAATTTAATAAATACAATTTACACACATGCAAACATTTACGTTTACGAATAAAATACGATACATACGAGGTGTTGTCTCTCTAAATAGACAACCGTTAGTTTTACAAACGTACATAGGCCTAGGCTTGATTCTCCATAATGTTTCTATGGTCACATGAATAATTTTTCTACGTATCTCAATTACACATTAGCACTTCCCAATAGCCTCATATAATATTAAACACATAATAAGAATACAAATCAATCACTCTGCATACAATTGACATCATACAAATCAATTTACCATATAACAAGGCAAATCTACATAAGCAATTATCATAATTCTCATAAACTTAATCCATTCATAAGATATGCATCATATTTATAGCATCATAATAAAGTCCTGCAAATCAAATAATGACCTACACCATCTCAATGTTATCCTATTCTAGAATCATATAAAATTCTATATCCACAATGCATAGAAATGAAGCATCAATATATCAATGTTATCCAATTCTTGGGATCATATAAAGTTCTATATCCATAATGCATAAAAATAAAGCATCCATAATAGTTCCAACATGAAAATCACTGAAATGCTAGGATTGGTCGGGGTAGGGCCTCACATCCCTTTAGTAAATTTCCTTCTCTCTCCAATGATACTCAAGAATTTGCTGAAAAAATAAAGAAGATTATCTCATTAAAAGACCCAATAGAAAGGGAGAATGCTCAAGGATGGAAAATCCTTCAGTGATCCTCAACCTTAAGCTGGAGTATGAGAAAGGGTGGGACAACTTTCAGAAAATACATAAAATTTAACATATGATATTCTAATATTTATGAGATTTGTAGTGATTCATCAGTTGAAAAAAAAAACAATAATGATAAACAAAACTGGTTACAAGCACTGATTAGTGTCTTACTCCATTGGGCTCCTAAAAGATGTGAAACATAAACCTGAAAGTGCGATAGAACATGAGCTGATAACATAAGATCTCAGATGATACTGCCTTACAATATATCCCATTTGTAACCCTAACCCAAACTACATATCTATAATCCTTGCATAAGTCCTATCATTCTACAACTCCATTTATTCAATTTAATTGACCCTATTAAGACCCGGGAGGCAACTGGGAGGGGGGGGGATGAATCAGTTGACTATGAATTTCAACCCAAATACAACTTAATCAAACTTGATTCGTTATACCGGTAAACCAAACTTTATGTGGTTAACAGGTTAATAGTTAATATCAATACCAATCAAACTTAATGCATAAAACAGAAAGAGAAACAACATCCACAACACATAACACATAGATTTGTACGTGGAAACCCTATAAGGGGAAAAACCATGGTAGGAAACCTTACCCACAATTAGATGATACTAGTGCAGATAGTATGTGTATACAAATGGGGTATGCACATGCAAAAATGCCAACCGCCTAGAGCTCATTGCTCAATCACAAATTAGGAGTCACACTAACTACAATTGGATGGTTAAATCCAATGATAATGTACTACTCAAAGTAGCATCTCCAATGCTGGATTCAGTACCGGTTAAGCTCTGATAATCACCTTCAAACCTTCCTTGAACCTCCTCTATGGTCTTCTCATATGATCTTCAATATTCACACATACCATGTTATAATACCATGACCTTACATACCATATACCATCTCTATCATTTCATCAATTGAGATCTTACATATATACCAAAACCCAAGACCAAATGTGTAGGTCGGCTCACTAAGAATATTACAATTAAATCAATTACCAATAAATCAAGATGTGATACATCACATTGGCTCAATACATTTATAACAATATTCAATTAATAAATCATCTCCATAATGTGTCATGCTGATCTAGAATAGATAATGCATACCGGTCCATAACCTAGACCAATTTTCCGGTAACATCAAATATGTCAACCTGATTAGACCAATAACCAAAACACCAAAACCAAGTATCTAAATCATGTCTTTGACATAACCAAGTGATCTCTAGATGATAATAAGTCATCCTCAGTGCTAGTGAAAAATATAACCTGTCGGTGAACAATATATCGGTGACTGTGCATAAGTCACTGAACTTGTCGGTGAACATAATGTGCCTGTTCAACATAACCAAAGATCTCCAAAAGGATAAGTGTTGACATCAATGACAAAACTAATGCAACACATCCATAATGCCAACAATCTCCCCCTTTGGCATTGATGGCAACACAAGATGGAAAAACATCTAAGTGCCAAAAACAGAATGCCAAAAACCAAAAACCAATAATCTCCAAAATAGTTCAATACCATAAATCAAAGTACAAATGCAAAGAGTATATATCTCTCCCCCAATGAATAATATCTCCTCCTAGGATAATGTTTCCTAAATACAAAGTTTTTCCATAGATATCTCTCCCCCTTTGACATCAAATGCCAAAGAAATACAAATACCAGAACATACAATCAATTCATATAACCAATTACAATAACCAATTGTTATAACCAATTACTCCCCCTGAGAAGTAGCTCTCCTCCATCAAAGCCAGAAAAAGGTTTCTCTGTTAATTTATATCGGTTTGATGCCAATTTTCCAACTGTCTAAGTCTCTACCAGTGAGGTTATTACCCCAAGCTACTCTCTGAGATATTCAAAAGTTTCCTTAGGCAAAGGCTTAGTAAAGATATCTGCAATCTTCTCTTTAGTATTCACATAAACCAATCTCACTTCTTTTGCTTCAACATTCTCTTTCAAAAAATTATATTTTATAGAAACATGTTTAGTCTTAGAGTGAAATACTGGATTCTTTGATATATCAATTGCTACTGAATTATCACAATAAAAGATTATAGGTTCTTTTCATTTTACCTTTATGTCCTTCAACATTTGCTTAATCCATAATACCTGAGTACAATTAGTTGATGTTGCAACATATTCTGATCCTGTTGTTGACAATGATGTACAACTTTGTTTCTTGCTCAACCATGAAATCAATCTGCTACCAAGAAAGAATGCCCTGCTGGTGGTGCTCTTTCTGTCATCTACATCTCCTACCCAATTTGCATTGGTGTATGCACATAAATAAAAAATTTCATCTTTAGGATACCATAAACCAAGATTTGTTGTGCCTTATAGATACCAAAAAATCCTTTTCACTTTTGATTCATGATTTTCTTTAGGATTACTCTGAAATCTTGAAATAATACCTACTGCATTCATTATATCAGGTCTTTTTTGTGTCACATACAGTAAACCTCCAATCATAGATTTATATCTTTTTGGATTAACAGGATATGAATCATCCTTCAATGTCAATTTATCATTTCTAGTCATAGGAGTACTTACCAGTTTGGAATTTTCCATACCAAATTTCTTCAGTATTTCCTTCAAGTATTTTGTTTGACATATGAATATACCTTTATCAGTCTGTGAAATCTAAAATCCTAAAAAGAATTTTATCTCCCCAATCATAGACATTTCAAATTCCTCCTACATCTTAATAGCAAAGTCTTTATTGTTAGGATTAATGATAGTCCCAAAGATGCTAAGAGGGGGGGCGAGGGGGGTGAATTAGTATCTAACCGGTTAGCATAATATTTAACCTTATTAAGAACTTTGCATTCCAAAACAATTTACCAGTAAATAAGAATTAATGCAGTAAACAGGAACAATAAAGACAACATAGAAAACACACCATAACACAAGATGTTTGTACGTGGAAACCCTGTAAGGGGAAAAACCACGGTGGGAAACCTTACCCACAATCAAATGATACTACTGTAGATAGTATGTGTGTACAAATGGGGTATGCACATGCAGAAAGGCCAACTGCCTAGAGCTCACTACTCAATCACAAAATGGGAGTCACACTGACTACAATTGGATGGTTAAATCCAATGATAATGTTAGCTCAAAATAGCATCTTCATATGCTGGATTCAGTATCGGTTAAGCTTTGATTGTCTTCTTCATACCTTCCTTGAATCTTCAAATTATTTTTGCGTGTATAGCTCTGCTTATATTTGCATATACCTTATTGCAATCCTCTACCACACCTTCTACTTCTACATTAATCTCACAAATGAGATCTTATGTATATACCAAAACCTAAGACCAAATGTGTAGGTCGCTTCACTAAGAATATTACAATAAAATCAATTACAAATGAATCAATATGTGATGCATCATGTCGACTTAATGCATTTACAATAATAATCAATCAATAAATCATCTCCATAACATGTCGTGCTGATCTGGAATAGATAACGCTTGCTAGTCCATAACCTAGATCAATTTTTTGATAACAGCAAATATGCAAACTCAATTAGACCAATAGCCAAATTACCAAAACCAAGTGTCCAAATCATGTCTTCTACATAACCAAGTAATCTCCAGATGATAACAGATCATCCTCAGTGTTGGTGAACAATATAACCTATCGGTGAACCAGATATCAATGACTATGCATAAGTCACTGATCATGCCAGTAAACATAACCAAATATCTTCAGTGTTGATAAGTGTTCACAAGTGTTGATAAGTGTTTACATCAATGACAAAACCAATGCAACACATCCATAATACCAACATTTACACAATCCATCTTCTCCTCCAAAAATGATATCATCAACAAAAAATTCAATCAAGTTGTTCAATGTAAACTTCCTCTTCAAGATCACCATTCAGAAATGCACATTTTACATCCATTTGATATACTTTATAGTTCTTATGTGCTGCAAATGCAAGAAATAATCTGATTGCCTCAATTATAGCTACCGGTGTAAAAGTTTCATTGTAATCAATTCCCTCTTTCTGTGAATATCATTTACACACTAATCTTTCTTTATTTCTGATTGCCTTACCATCTTCATTGAGTTTATTTCTGAATACCCATTTAGTTCCAATTACATTTTTGTCTTTAGGTCAGGGAACTAATGTCCATGTATTGTTCTTTTCAATTTGTTCTAGTTCATCTTCCATAGCTCTTATCCAAACTTTATCTTCAAATGCTTCAATAACAGATGCTGGTTCAATTTGAGAAATTAAACATACCTCTTCATTTTCTAGTCTTCCTCTTGTCATTACACCTTGATACTTATTCCCAATTATTTGACTTTCAGAGTGATTTAGTCTTACATACCTGGGTGTGTTCACTTGCTGTTGTTCTTCAGTCACTATGGAATTCTCTAATGATGCCGGTGTGACTGGATCCACACTTTGTACCGGTGCATTCTATATTGGTTCATTTATGATCATCTCAACTGTCGGTTCAGAATCTATAGACCTTGAATTTCCTCTAAATTATTCATCTATCTTCACATTTGCACTCTCAATGATTTTCTGCAATCTTTTATTAAAACATCTATATGCCTTGCTCTTAGATGAATAACCAATAAATATTCCTTCATCACTTCTAGGATCAAATTTACCAATATACTCATCTCTCCTAATATAACATTTTCTTCCAAATATTCTGAAATATTTAAGAGTAGGAGTATTACCAAACCATAGTTCATAAGGGGTCTTACCAATCTCACCTTTGATGTGAACTCTATTAAAAGTGTAAACTGTTGTATTCACTACTTCTCTCTAGTACGCATGAGGTAGATTTGCTTACAATATCATGCTTCTAGCTGCATCCAGACTAGTTTTGTTCTTCCTTTCCACAATTCCATTCTGATGAGGTGTCTGAGGTGCTGATAGTTGTCTTTTGATTCCATTCACTTCACAGAATGTATTAAACTCTTTAGATGTAAACTCACCTCCTTGATGTGATCTCAAACATTTGATTTTCTTACCGGTTTCATTCTCTACCATTGCCTTGAACTATTTGAATTTTCCAAAAGCTTTTGATTTCTCCCTGAGAAAAGTAACCCAACACATTCTAGAATAATCATCAATGATTAGGATAAAGTTTCTATCTCCTTGTATAGTTCTTGTTCTTGTCAAACCACACAAGTCAGTATGAATTAAATCAAGAACATTATTGGATTTCTCATAAATACTCTTAAAAGTTGTTCTAACTTGCTTTCCCATTTGACATTCCTTACATACCAGATTATGAGGTTTCACAATCTTAGGTAAATCCCTTACTGCCTTAGTTGAACTGATCTTTACAATGCAATCAAATTTCACATGACAAAGTCTCTTATGTCATAACCAACTTTCATCAATATGTGCAATTAAGCATGTCTTTTCACTATTATTCAAATGAAAGATATTACCTCTAGTCTGATTACCTGTTGCAATCTCCAAACCAGTTCTATTCATGATTTTGCATTTACCATTCTTGAATTGTAACTAAAAACCTTTTTCAACTAATTGACCAACACTCAAAAGATTATGCTTCAAACCTTCAACATAATAAACGTTGTCGATATTGTGCTTACCATCAAAAGATATAGTGCCTTTCCCTTTGATCAAACAATCTTTATGATTGCCAAATCTTACTAGACCTCCATTGTATTCCTAAAAAGATAATAATTTACTTTATCACCAGTCATATGATGTGAACATCCGGAATCTATAATCCATTCATCCTTTTCTTCAATTTTAGCTGCCAAGGCCTGCTCTACCGGTGGAACAGTAGGTGCTGGTTGATCTTCTTTTATTGCAACAAAAGCTCATCCATTGTCTATCGGTTCCTCATCAGAATCATCAGTAACTCTTTCATCAGCATAGTAACATGATTTATCTCTATTCTTCTTAAATCTGTATCTCTAATATTCAGGGTTAGGCTTATATGTTCTTTTAGCTTCTTCTCTCAATCTTGCATGTCTATCAGGACATCTAGATTCCATATGACCAACTTTATTGTGGTTAAAACATTTAAATGGTGCTTTACCTTCATACTTACTTCCAATATGACCTTTAGGCATTTTCCTTGCAAATAGTTCTTCAAGCTCTTCCAGTTCTTCATTTTCCCTTCTGATATCTTAAATTTCTTTTGCATAAGGTTCTTTCCAATCAGATTTGTCAGATGATGATGATGATGATGATCCAAATGATGATGCTTTGAAGGCTAAATATGTCTTAATTGTAGCAACAAGACCAAATTCCTCAAGCTCAAATGCTGAAATTTTTTCAAACCAAGGTATCTCTAGATACTGATGTATTAGGCATTGTTCTCAACTCATTAATAGTAGTTACTTTCATTTTGTATGCCAATGGAAAAGCTCTTAAAACTTTAGAAACAATTTCATCTTCACTTAAGGATCCTCCACAACATTTAATTCCCAAAACAATTTCATTAACCCTTTTCATAAAAGCAAAAATTCTTTCATCTTCTTCCATTTTTCAAATTTTCATACCTGACTTAGAAGAATTCCATTTTTGCAATTTTGACAGTGGTATCTCCTTCATTCAATGTCTCCAATTTATCCCAAATAGCTTTGGCAATAGATCAGTCTGATAATCCCATGATTTGTTGATCTAACAATATGCTCAAAAGTGCTTCTCTTGCTTTGCAATCATTCTCTTGATCCTTACCCAATGTTGGTGGATTAGGTTGATTCAATGTAGGACCAACATAGCCATTCTTTATAACATCCCATATGTCTCTTCCAATGCAATTCAAATGAGTCTCCATTCTGATCTTCCATATACCATAGTTAGTTCCATCAAGTTTCAGACTATCCTTCCTGAAAAAGCTTGTTGCCAGAGAATCTCCTCAAGTTGCTAGACTTCTGCAAAAAGAGGACTAATCTCTAATACCAATTGTTAGGACCCATAAAGGCGACTGAGAGGGGGGTTGAATCAGTTGACTATGAATTTCAACCCAAATACAACTTAATCAAACTTGATACATTATGCCGGTAAACCAAACTTAATGTCGGTTAACAGATTAACAGTTAATTTCAATACCGGTGAAACTTAATGCATGAAACAAAAAGAGAAACAACATCTACAATACATAACACAAAGATTTGTACGTGGAAACCCTGTAAGGGGAAATAACATGGTGGGAAACCTTACCCACAATTAGATGATACTACTGTAGATAGTATGTGTATACAAATGGGGTCTGCACATGCAGAAAGGTCAACTGCCTAGAGCTCAATTCTCAATCACAAAATAGGAGTCACACTGACTACAATTGGATGGTTAAATCCAATGATAATGTACTGCTCAAAGTAGCATCTCCAATGCTGGATTCAATACCGATTAAGCTATGATAATCACCTTCAAACCTTCCTTGAACCTTCTCTATGGTTTGCTCATATGATCTTCAATATTCACACATACCATGTTATAATACCATGACCTTACATACCATATACCATCTCATCAATTGAGATCTTACATATTTACCAAAACCTAAGAGAAAATATGTAGGTCGGCTCGCTAAGAATATTACAATTAAATCAATTACAAATAAATCAATATGCGATGCATCATGTCGGCTCATTACACTTACAACAATATCCAATTAATAAATCATCTCCATAACATTTCATGCTGATCTGGAATAGATAATGCAAACCGGTATAACCTAGACCAATTTGTTGATAACAGCAAATATGTCAACCTGATTAGACCAATAACCAAAACACCAAAACCAAGTATCCAAATCATGTCTTTGACATAAACAAGTGATCTCTAGATGATAATAAGTCATCCTCAGTGTCAATGAATAATATAACTTGTCGGTGAACAATATATCGGTGACTGTGCATAAGTCACTGAACTTGTCGGTGAACATAATGTGCCTGTTCAACATAGCCAAAGATCTCTAGAAGCATAAGTGTTTGATGAATAATGATGAATAGTAAGTACTCAATAGATACTGAGAGGAGGGAGGGTGAATCATTATAGACAAAAACTTCCTTAAACCACTTTGACTGCAAAGACTGCACTAACTGGTAAACAGGATCACCGATCTAAATCAGGGCAATACCGGTAAAACATAGTGAGACTGTGAAACACATAAACCAGTAACACTTAGATCTTCACAAAACCTAATAACTCATTTCTACTTCATCCATATGCTTAAAATATAATATTCCATTTCCACTTCAACCATATGCTTAAACAGGTAATACATCAGAAATACAATGACCATTGGATCAACATGCATTACCGCTTAACAGAAAACACTAAAACATCACATGAAAAAGCATCACACATGACACAGTCAATTTTTCATGTGGAAAACCAACTGGGAAAAACCACGATGGGGATGAATACCCACAAGTTGTTCTTTGAACTCTTCTGAAGTCTGCTATGTTAGGAGCCTAGTCCGGTTAAGGACTTTATAATAGGTCCTACTAGGAACCGATCCTGCTAGGGATCACCTAGTTAAGGGATGGCTAAATACCTGGTTAAAGGTTAGAACCCTATTAAAGGTTACCTCGCAAGAGGATTTGAAGAACTCAATGATTTTGAGTCACCCTATTAAAGGATTTACACAAAGCTTGTTAAAGCTACCCGGTTAAGGGATTTTCCAACTGCTGAAATGGTTAGAAGTCAACAGATAAAACATTGATCTAATAACAACACTAAATGCCAATGCAGATCCACTTTGGCTCATTTGCTTCTGCAATCACACTCTTGCGGGTATCAACACACTTCTCCAGTCTAGCAAGAATCAAGTATCTCTTCACTTGGATGCACACATAAACATTTTCCAACAACTTTACAATGCAAACCATCATTGACCTTATAGGAAACAGATAGGTCACTAGCATAAACCCTAAACCCTAAACATTTAGATTATCAATTCAGTCAGTCCAATCCTGACCGTTCAAACACATTGCATTGAATAAAACAATCTTAAACAAATTTCAAGACGTTCTCCATCATTCATTCTATGCCGCTTCTAGAAGTTGATAACCCATCACATGTTCTCCACCATTTACTGAGACTTCACACATTCCCGAGATAGATAGGATCAATCTTATTCATGCAAGATCAAGGAAATCCTTCATGTGCACAAGGCTGGCCTAACAACATGATCTGATCTTCATTTCAATGCTAACCCATCACAAGATGTCATCAGTTGAATCACACAGACTTGGAATGCATCAACTAGAAACCCCAATACAAACTTTCCATATACCGATTCACATACCAGTTCACTTTTTGCATATACTAGTTCATTCCATCATACCGATTCACACTTCATCATACCACTTCAATTGTACCAGTATACCAGTTCACTTGTCAGTTTGCTTACTTCAATATACCGGTTCATACTTCAACATATTGACATCAATGATGACATACAATACTATCATGTCATCATACTCTGCATATATACCATATGCCAAAAATCTCCCCCTTTGACATTGATGGCAATATACATGGAAATATACAAAGATATCTCTCCGCTTCACATCTTCTCACAATCTCTTCCATATTATGTGTAGCCAATACTACAGATATGTTTTATGCTTCACATCTTCTTCCCCTTTGACAACAATGCCAAAGTGGAGGCAAAAACATCCATGTTCGACTATGTTGCTCCCCTTGAGGAGTAGCATCCTTCAACACATCAATCCTGAAAAAGATTTGACAATGCAATACCTGACTGATGTGGAGCATATACCTTTAGTTCACCTCTTGAAGGGGCAACACCCCTAATTCTCCTCTTAAATAGGTAAATGTAGCCTTCGGTAGAGGCTTGGTGAATATATCTACTAACTGCTCCTTACTAGAAACATGTTCCAATACAACCTCTTTGTTCTGAACTTTCTCCCTCAAGAAATGATACTTGAGCTCAAAGTGCTTGGTTCTAGCATGCAATACCGGATTCTTGGAAATATTAATCGCACTTGTGTTGTCACAAAATATACTCACCGATTCAGATACAGGGACTTGGAAACCACTTAATACATGCTTCATCCAAATTGTCTTAGTATAGATCATAAATGCTGCTACATATTCTGCTTCTATTGTAGATTGAGAGATACAACTTTGCTTCTTACTCATCCATGAGAAGAGTCTATGACCAAGAAAGAATGCACCACCAGTTGTGCTCTTCCAGTCATCCACATTACCAGCCCAATTGGCATTTGTAAACACTTTGAGACTGAAATCATTACTGTATGGATACTACAATCCATAATCCATAGTTCCCTTCAGATATCTAAGAATCCATTTGACTGCTACCAAGTGGGATTCTCTTGGACATTTTTGGAAACATGCAGCAATGCCCACTGCATGTGTAATGTCCAGTATGTTGTGTACTACATAGTGCAACTTACCAATCATTGATCAGTATTCCTTATCATTCACCACCGCAAAGTCATCTTCTTTTGACAATTTACAGCCGGTCACCATCAGTGTACCAACTGGTTTGTTGTCTTCCATGCCAAAGGTCTTCAACACCTCTTTGACATACTTGGACTGAGTGATAAAGATATCATCTTTCATTTTTTGTATCTATAGTCCAATGAAGAACTTAATCTCTCTGATTAGTGACATCTCAAATTCCTTCTTCATCTCATCTACAAAATCACGACTCATCTTGTCATCTCCACCAAAAATTATGTCACCAACAAACACTTCACAAATCTGAATCTGATCTCCTTCTGACTTCAAATAGATATTGCTATCTTCACTTATTCTTTTAAATCCAATCTTCACAAGATGGGAGTGTAAACGTTCATACCATACTCTAGGTGCCTGCTTCAATCCATACAAGGCTTTATGTAGCCTACACACCATATCATTGTCTTTTGATAGGGAAAACCCATCTAGTTGCTCTATATACACTTCCTCTTCAAGTATTCCATTCAAGAATGCAGATTTTACATCCATTTGATACACTTTGATTCCCTTGAAGGCTACATCTGCAAGAAGCATTCAAACTCCTTCCAATCTAGCTACTAGAGAAAAAGTTTCTCCATAGTCTTCTCCTTCTTCTTGAGCATATCCCTTACATACCAGTCTGACTTTGTTTCTTACCACTTTGCCCTCTTCATTTAGCTTGTTTCTAAAAACTTATTTGGTGACAATAACATTTTTTGTGCTCAGGTCTGGGTATCAAAGACCATGTACCATTCTTTTCTATCTCGTCAAGCTGCTCTTCCATAGCCTTGACCTAGTCTTCATCTTTATGTGCCTCTTTAAATGTTTTAAGCTCAAACTCAGAGTTCATGCAAGAATTTTCTCTGACCTTTCTTCTTGTAAGAATTCATGCATCCTTATCTCCTATGATCTGCTTTGGATCATGATTCAGCTTTACATACCTAGGAATGATCTTAATTGTTTCCTCTTGCTTTTCCTCTTCATCCTCATCCTCATCAGCATCATCATCTACCAGTGTAGGAGCACTATTACTGGTACTGGGCTATTTTGCAATCGGTTCCTAGAAGGTTACAACTGGTTCATCTACCACTTGTTCACTGCTAGTTTCCTCAGGTTTCTCAGAGGCTTCAGCAACTCTAACATTGATACTTTTGACAATTATCTGAGTCCTATTGTTAAAACACTTGAGAGCTTTGCTCTTGGTGGAATATCCTAGGAATATTCCCTAATCACATTTTGCATCAAACTTGCTCTAGTGTTCACTCCTCTTGACATAAAATTTGCTACCAAACACTCTAAAGTAGCTTACTACAGGAGTCTTACTGATCCAATACTCATAAGGAGTTTTATCCTTACCTTTCTTGATGAGTACCCGGTTCATAGTGTAGACTACAGTGCTCACCGCTTCTCTCCAAAACATGTGAGCAACCTTCCCTTGAATCAACATTGTTCTAGCTACTTCAAGTATAGTCTAGTTGTTCCTCTCTGCTAGGCCATTCTGTTGTGGCGTCCGGGGGGCAGACAGTTGCCTCTTGATGCCATTTTCTTCATAGTACTTATTGAATTCTCCAGAGGTGAACTCACCTCCTTGATCGATTCTAAGGAATTTGATCCTCTTACCACTTTCCTTTTCAACTAGTGCTCTGAAGGCTTTGAACTTTCCAAAAGCTTCATACTTGTCTTTCAAGAATGTGACCCACATTTTCTTGAGAAATCATCAGTAAGAATCATAAAGTACCTATCTCCTTGAACACTCCTAGTTTTCATAGGACCACACAAATCAGTATGCACAAAATCAAGTAAATTATCTGTTGTGAAAGATTTACCTTTGAAGGTCGAGGAAGACATTTTCCCCAGTTGACATTCTCTGCACAAAGGATTCTCCAGTTTGTTCAGCACAAGCAATCCCCTAACTGCCTTGATCTTACTAGCCTTCACAATGTTATCAAAATTTACATGGCAAAGTTTCCAATGCCATATCCAATTGTCATCATACTTAGCCATTAGACATTGACTGATAGTTACATTTAACTAAAATAAGTTACCTTTGGTCTCCATACCGGTGGCCATCAGTTCACCACTCTTTCCTTTTATTTTGCATACTCCAACTTTGAATTCCAAAGTGAGTCCATTATCATTCAACTGAGCAACACTCAAGAGGTTATCCCTGAGACCTTCTACCCAATACACATTATCAGCATTTCTTTTTCCATTTAAAGAGATGGACCCTTTGCCTTTTACCATACAAGGTGCATCATTACCAAATCAGACTACACCTCCATCATACTCTTCCTAAGATAGAAACTTTCTTCGGTCACCAGTCATGTGGTGAGAACAACCACTGTTAATAATCCACTCATTAGAATTATCAAAGCAGGAGACAAGAGCCTTCTTGTCTGACACATCTTCCTTAACAACTACAAATACTATGTCTTCGCTTTCTTCATCTTTTGATTCATCATCACTGACACCTTCATCAACTACAACAAGAGAGTTTCTCCTATTTCCTCCTTTGAACTTTTTGAACCTCTCTGGTTTGTCCTTATTATCACCATTTGGATAGTTTACAGCAATGTGTCCTATCCTATTGCAAGAAAAGCATTTCAAAGGGAGCTTACCTCTGTATTTTCTAGTTCCCTTAGGAAGTCTCTTGGCCAAAAGAGCTTCAAATTCCATCAGGATCTCCTCATCATCCATATCTCTTCTTTGTCTAGGTTCATAGCTGGTACTAGCTTCTTTACCCTTTCTGGATAGTGCACTAGATGCTTTAAAAGTTGAATCAACCTTTTGAACACTTCCATCATAATTTTTTAGCTCATAAGTGGTCAACTTAGTAATGATAGAATCAAGGGACGCCTTTGTCTTGTCAATAGATCTCAACTCCTAAATAGCAGCAACCCTTATTACATAGACTGGTAATAAGGTTCTAAAAACTTTGCTAAAAATGGTGGAATCATCCATTGTACCTCCTACGCTCTTGATGTCTCCAACAATAGTTTTAATCCTTATCCCATATTGTTGAATGGTCTCTCCTTCAACCATCCTCATATCTTCAAACTTTCCTCTAAGGCTTTCTTCCTTAGCTTGCTTTACATGCTCATCACTGCCATAGATAGACTCCAGAGTATCCCATACATCTTTGGGATTGTCTTTTTCCTGAACATCTATAAACTCAACATCAGATAGGCTGCTGATAAGAGCTTCCATTACTTGCCCATTCTCCTAAATTTCTCTTCTTTGATCATCGGTGAGAGTATCGGTAGAGACAACATAAGTATTCTCAACATAGCTCCAGTGTTGAGCACCCATGCTTTTAATATATATCTTCATTATGTCCTTCCATATCTTAAAGTTATCTCTGTTAAACTTAGGATCTTCCCTCTTCATCATTAGAATAGTATCTTTTCCTCAAGCAGTTAAGCTTACAACACGAAGGACCTGGAGGACGCTCTGATACCAATTGATGAATAATGATGAACAATAAGTACTCAACAAATACTGAGAGGGGGGAGGTGAATCAGTATAGACAAAAACTTCCATAAACCACTTTGACTACAAAGACTACACTAACTAGTAAATAGGATCACCGATCTAAATCAGGGCACTACCAGTAAAACACAGTGAGACTGTGAAACACATAAACTGGTAACACTTAGATCTTCAAAAAACCTAATAACTCATTTCCACTTCATCCATATGCTTAAAATCTAATATTCCATTTCCACTTCACTCATATGCTTAAATAGGTAATACATCAGAAATATAATGACCACTGGATCATCATGCATTACCGCTTAACATAAAACACTAAAACATCACATGAAAAAGCATCACACATGACACAATCATTTTTCACATGTTAACCCAACTGGGAAAAACCACGGTGGGGATGAATACCCACAAGTTGTTCTTTGAACTCTTCTGAAGTCCGCTCTGTTAGGAGCCTAGTCCGATTAAGGACTTTACAATAGGTTCTACTAGGAACCGATCCTGCTAGAGATCAATCGGTTAAGGGATGGCTAAATACGCGGTTAAAGGCTAGAACCCTATCAAAGGTTACCTCGCAAGAGGATTTGAAGAACTCAATGATTTTGAGTCACCTTGTTAAAGGATTTACACAAAGCTTGTTAAAGCTACCCGGTTAAGGGATTTTCCAACTGCTGAAATGGTTAGAAGTCAATAGGTAAAACACTGATCTAATAACAGCACTAAATGCCAATGCAGATCCACTTTGGTTCCTAACTTCTACAATCACACTCTTGCAGGTATCAAAACACTTCTTTGGTCTAGAAAGAATCAAGTATCTCTTCACTTGGATACACACACAAACATTTTCCAACAACTTCACAATGCAAATCATCATCGACCTTATAGGAAACAGATAGGTCGATAGCATAAACCCTAAACCCTAAACCCTAAACATTTAGGTTATCAATACAATCGATCCAATCCTGGCCATTCAAACACATTGCATTGAATAAAACATTCTTAAACAAATCTCAAGATGTTCTCCATCGTTTGTTCTATGCCGCTTTTGGAAGCTAATAACCCATGATGCGTTCTCCACTGCTTATAGAGACTTCGCACATTCCCAAGGTAGATAGGATCAATCTTCTTCATGCAAGGTCCTCAAGGATATCCTTCATGTGCACAAGGCTCACATGGCAACATGACCTGATCTTCATTTCAATGCTAACCCATCATAGGATGTCATTGATCGAATTACACAAACTTGGAATGCATCAACTAGAAACCTCGATACAAACTTTCCATATACCGGTTCACTTTCTGCATATACCGATTCATTCCATCATACTGGTTCACACTTCATCATACCACTTCACTTGTACCATCATACCGGTTCACTTTCCAATTTGCTTACTTCAATATACCGGTTCATACTTCAACATATTGACATCAATGACAACATACAATACTATCATGTCATCATACTCTGCACATATGGCATATGCCAATAGTGTTGACATCAATGACAAAACTAATGCAACAAATCCATAATACTATTGGCATTATGTGAACCGGTATGAGGACATAATGACATTGTAGGTTGTCATTGATGTCAATATGATGAAGAGGTGTGAACTGACATATGTGAGAACAGGTATAACACTACGAACTGGCATTTGTGCCAAAGTGAAGCAGTGTGCTTGTTCATGATGAATCGGCATATAGTTATGGGAACCGGCATATGGAAGTATTGTGTGCAGTCTCAACTTTAGGGTTTCTGATTCATGTGCTTCAAGCCTGTGTGGCTTAGCCGATGATATTGTGTGATGAGTTAGCATTGTAAAGAAGAACAGATCGTGTTGCCACGCAAGCCTGTGTTCGTGAAGGATCTTGCATGAGGGAGATTGTTCCTATCTACCTCAGGAATGTGCAAATTTTGTAAAATGGTGATAACATGTGATGGGTTATTAGCCGCCATAAAATCGGTGCAAATAGACAATGGAGAATGTCTTGAGTTTGGATCAAGATCTGTTGCATTTAATGCAGTATGCTCAACGGTCAGAATTGAACCGTTTGAATTCCTTAACCTAACAGGTTTAGGGTTTAGGGTTTATGCTACCAAACTATCTATTTTCCTATAAGGTCGATGTTGTGTCTCTTTTTGAGGTTGTTGGCAAAAGTTGTGTGTGTGTATCCAAGAGAAGGGATACGTGATTCTTGCTGGAACCAAAAGGAGAGAAATGATACTTGCAGAGTGTAAGTGCAGAAGGTGAAGAGGAGCCTAAGTGGATCTGCATTGGCATTGAGTGTTGTTACCATATAATTGTAATACCTATTGATCTCTAACAACCTCAACAGTTGGAAAATCCCTTAATAGGGTAGCCTTAACCGGCTTGCTGAAAATCCTTTAACAGGGTAACTCAGAGCTACTGAGTTTGGAATCCTTTAGCTATTGAGTTCTTGAAATCCTCTAACAAGGTAACCTTTAATAGGGTTTAACCCTTAACCAGGTATTGTAGCCATCCCTTAACTGGGTGATCTCTAACAGGATCGGTTCCTAGCAGAACCTTTTATAAAGTCTCTAACCGAACAAGGCTCCTAACAGGGTGGACTTCTAAAGAGTTCAAAAAATAGCTTGTGGGTATTCATCCCCACCGTGGTTTTTCCCAGTTGGGTTTCCATGTGAAAAATATGTGTGTCATGTGTGATGCTTTTATCTTGTGATGCTTTGCTATTGTTTGTCAAGCATATGATGGTTCTGTGTTTTATGCCTGTCAATAAAACATGTTGAACCAGCCATTATTATGATCTGATGATAGATTACCTATTTATGCATAAGGGTGAAATGGTAGTGTAATCTCGAGTTGAGTGAAAAGCTAAGTGAGTAACCGGTTAATGCTTGTCTCAGACATTCTTAACTTTATCGGTTGCACTCTGTTTCAAACCGATGTCACTATCTGCTAGTCATTTGAAGTGTCTGCTGTCAAATTGGTTTTGGACTATATTTTTGTCTGTACTGATTCACCCCCCCCCCCCTCTCAGTACTGGTTTGGTACTATTATTTCATCATTAAGTTATCAAATACCAATAGACCTCTTGGTCGCAAACATAAACAAAAAGTTACATACATCATAACAATGTACTAAATGAGATCAACCCTTGATTCGTTTCACTAAAAAATTGATAGAATCATGCAATGAAGAGAGGAAGGTCAGAATTCTATTTTTATAAATAAAATGCTATCTATGTTACAAGTTAAAATTTATGCATAACTCCTTCAAGAACCTGTACAAAATTTGACACTAAAGCATTTCTTTATTTGCTCTGTAAAAGATTTTATAGCTTGTTTGCTTCACGTTGACTCACTACTAGAAACAGACTAGGAAAAGCCCAAGGAATAAGAAAACTGAACGTACAAGCCATTTCCAACAAATTTGAATCCTTCTTTTGGTCATGATTTCCCTTTTTATAGAATTAAAGGGAGCCAAAATATTCCACCCAGAAGACACATGTTAACAGTATATTCATTCTTAACAATTAGCCCTAAAAGGCCGTATGCAATTCTATTACAAAAATGTTTACATGTCCATGCCTGGCACCAATGAAACATCATTCTTAACTGAAAATTGGTAGGGGTAAAACTATTTGAGCCATGTCATTATTGCCTTGACACCTTCAAATGGAGTGTGAGATGTTGTGATTTTGTCCTATTGAGCATTTCCTTTCTAGGAAAGGAAACGGGGTCCTAGCAAGAAGAGAAGTCACCTCTAAACTAGAGGAGGACATTCAACCTTCATGTCTAGGATTAGAGGCAGTGGGAGGGGGAGTTAGAGGGTAAACATAATATGTTGCAAAGGGGTCATAGCTACATGGATGGGTTGCTACCACTCCCTACCCAAACATGTTCCTTTTTTATTCCTCTGTGGGCTCTCTCTCAGAACCCCCTGCCATCCAATGACAGAGTAGACATAGAGGTTGTGTCATGTGTGGCCTTTCTTCATAGGAAAAGGCTTTCATGCCCCCTCTGGTGATCCTCCCCACTTTCACATCCCCTATGAAAATCGACATACTCACACATGAGATAAAAAATCCATCTAGTATCACAGAGTATATTAAAACTCCATCTACAAGCTTGCTCAAACATCATTCCCTTTTCAAAAGGAAAAACTGTATTCAAAAAATTAAAAGGCTTCATACTCTCCTACCAATTTGATCACCACCATGTAGTGTCTATAGTTGAACAATACTTCATCAAGTAGTACCTATTCATGAAACATCATCACTCTGGTATTCTTAATTTACTCTGCTAGCTATGGACACTATAATTTATGCATATCACATCCACTGTATTCTTCTATCAAGGTTCATTTGATGCGAGTGATTTTATGATTTTATTCTTCCATGGGTGTACTTTCTTTTTTTTTAGGACCTCTAACAACAGACAAATCTTTAAATTCATCAGAGAACTCGTGATCCATCACACTCGAACCTAAAGCTTATCCAAATCCTTTCACATCTCTAGGCTATCATCTTTGACTGTCTAATCAATTCTAAGTCGACAAGTCTATATCCATTTCATTCTACCATTTTTTCCTATGCAAGCTATGATCGGTGCCTTCAGAATCCCTCCTAATTTCTCATTTGAAACTCATCTACAGATCTCGTCCATCTTGGAAAATCTAACGGTCATTGTTTACCGACTCAACACTTGACTTTCCACCTGTATCGACAGACCCACCAAATCTCGACTAAATAGTGCCATATCAATCTTTCAATCAAACTCTGTCAGCAACCCCATCATAGGTCTTCCTAGTCACCTTGGGACATGTGGCATCATCTCATGATGTCACAGTCCATAACCTCCTTGCAACTTCCATCACGAGAATACGGGGACCATCAGATCTATTCAAACTTTAGCACTTTGCACAATGCTCGGTAACTCCAAAATTAAAAATCAAGCAACTTTTTCCTCAAGACAAAACATCTTCATTCATTTTGAACACGTGCAAATTGATGGGACTGTTAGTAGACCGACCTTTACCACCTGAAATTGGTAACACAATTCTTGGACCGGTTATACTGCCAACCCTATTGGTTTCCACCGAAAAACATGTGCCACGATCTCGCAATGTCATGGTCCTTATAATCCTCACATATTTGAGCACGGGGAAGTGCGAACCATTGGATTCAATCTGTCTTTAACAACCCATCAAACTACTTAGGACTTTTGGGCTGAGGGAAATCATGGGCGCGGATATTTAAAAGGAAACCAATCATAAGGAAAATTTTGAGACTTAGGAAAAATCATTTTTCATAAACCAGTTAACCATCACTTAACACTTAGGAAATGAAATGGCCCCGCCCTTGGTAAACAACCCTTGGCTTTAAGTGGGAAAAAGGTATAGCAGAATATATCATTGTTAGTGTTGTCTTCACAAAATGTAACGAATCTTGATAAACCTTAAACCCTAGATCTTGGATCGTTTACAGAGGATACAAATAAAACCAGAATATCAATATTCTAAGCTCAAAATTAAAAGTTTCATGCAATCAATTTTTAGAGCTATCACCTTACATACTAGATTAGAAGGCTTAACAGTCTTAGGTAGATCTCTAACAACATATGTATAATAGATCTTAATCCTTAAATCAAAATTTACATGACACATTCTCCTATGCCACAACCAACTCTCATCAATCTGAGCAATCAAACAACGTTTCTCACTAGTCTTAGTTCCAGGTGCAATTTGTATATCAGAGGCATTCAATATCTTACATTTACCATCCTTGAATTGTATATCTTAACCCTTATCAACTATTTGTCCAACACTCAAAATATTATGCTTCAAACCTTCAACATACAAGCCATCATCAATGTTATGCTTACCATCAAAAGAAATAGAACCTCTCCCATGGATTACATAGGCTTTGTCATCTCCAAATATAACTATTCCACCATAATATCTCTCCATACTCACAAATTTCCTTTTATCACCAGTCATATGATGTGAAGAATTGCTATCAATTACACATTCATCTTTCTCTTCAACCTTAGTAGCTAAAGCCTTCTCCTCAATAGTATAGCAAGTGGAATCAATAGATAAGGGTCCATCTTCTTTAATATAAATAAACACAACTTCATCTCGTTCTGATTCTTCATCTGTAACACCTTCATCAGCAGCAAAATAATAGTTCTTCTAATTTCAAAACTTCTAGTTAGACTTGTAAGGCTTATCATACTTCTCATGCTTGTCATGTCTATCATTCCTATCATGCTTATGAAACTTAGCATGCCTTTCATACTTAGCCATTCTCTCTAAGAATCTAGAATCAAAATGTCCTATCTTATTACAAGAGAAACAATTCAAAGGAAACTTTCCATCATACTTACCGACACCCTTAGGCAATCTTCAGGCAATCTTCAGGCAATCAATGCTTCAAGTTCATCTAGCTCCCTTTCTCAATCTTCCATCTCTTTTCTCTCTCTCTCATATCTAGATATTTTTCACTCGTCAGGATCATACTTCTTTTTACTAGATACAGTTGCTCTAAATAATGTCTTTGAATTTTCATGTCTCTCCAAATTCACTCAGCTCAAATGCGGAAATCTTTCCAACTAACACATCTCTTGTAATTGTAGTCACACTCTGGATCTCATTAATAACAACATCTTTATGTTTATAAGTAGGAGGCAAGTATCCCAACACCTTAGAAACAATCTAATACCTAGGACAAGATCATTCACCTCAGCCATAAAAGAGAGTATGTTCTCATCATCTCCCATCTTTAATGTCTCATACTTTCCTTTCCACTCTGCAACTTAGCAACTTTCGCTTGTTTATCACCTTCATACGGGATCTCAAGCTTCTCCCAGATCTCATGTGTGATCTGAAGTCCCATTACATTTGCCATCTTATAATCAGTCAAGGAACTGAGAAATGCTTCCTTTGCTCTAATATTGTGTTCAACTTCCTTGATCTCATCATGAGTACAAGGTCCATTCTGAGGAAAAATATAGGTATTCTTTGTAATCTTCCAATACTCCTAACCAAGACATTTCAAGTGCACTTCCATCTAGTCCTTCCATAAAACATAGTTACTTCCATTGAATCTTGGACTGTCCTTCTTAAAGATTACACCTTGAGCTGCCATCTCAGATCTCCTAAAGCGATTAAGCTTCTATCAGAGGATCTAGCTCTGATACCAATTGTTATCAGTAGTCAAGAGGGAAGACAAAGAGAGGAGGGCTGAGTCAATCTTCACCGAAATAACAAACTTAACCACCAAAAATAAATCTAATAAACTACAATAGTAAGATAGATAGGCAAATTGAAAGCACAACACACAACACCACAATTTTGATGTGGAAAACCCGGTTAAGGGAAAAACTATAGTGGGAACCTACCCACAGTAAGATGATACTCTGCAGTAGTATGTGAAAATATTACAATGGGGAATGCACATGCATTTAGGCACACTGCCTAGAGTTCACTGCTCAACTATAATGGTCTGAAAGGCTACAACCCTCAAGGAAGTCTCACTGACTTACAACAAGATTTAGACTATGATCCGGAAGGAATGAACTGAAAGAATAGCATCTCCAAATACCTGACTACAGTTTTGGTTAAGCACATATGCCTGCCCTACAACACCAGTCTCACCACAAACTTAACATAGAAGAATAAATCACTTGTTCGCACATAAACCTCTCTATAATAATGCAGACACAACATCGACACCTAAACTAAATGACTATATCACCTATTTATACAATTCATCAACCTTGATAATAAGGTCAGCTAAACCCTCAATCCTCAATTCATAAATACAAAATTACATCACATGATACAAAGATCGACCACCAGACCAATATAATGGTTTACATAGCAAAAAATGGTCCTAATTTAAATTTCCAAATGCACAAATCCACTAGAAATCATGCCAAGAACATCTGCAACATGCTACACCACCAAAAATACCGCATAACATGCAAATCAATAGCGGTTGATGAAAGCCACCAAAAATTCTCACAATGATCAATGTGGATCACCAAAGATAATTGGACATGACTACAAAACACTAGCAAGTATGTTAAAATAATCCAAAAAAATTGCACCAACACCACTTTTCAAATCTTCATCAGTCAACATCTAAAAGCTCAAGAACACAACCAATCAACAACTATCATGAAGAAAGATAACATGTGGAGTACCAAAACATGAACCATATAAAATGAAGATACACAAGACCATCCCAAAGTCTCAACACCAAATCTGATCACACCAAAATATATCAGAGGATAAACCAAACTCTGCAAAATAGTGATCAGCAAACCAACACTACAAATCAGATCAGAAAATATTCCCAAACACACTAGAATAAATCATAGGAATATGTTGACATCAATGAAAACAACATATCCTAGCAGCAACAATGTATGATAATATCCAATAATACTCAGCCATGTGCCTCAGTGTCTCCTTGAGATCCTATTTATCCTTTTCATCCTTCCATGTCCTCCTTATTATTCTTTTTGTAGAAGCTTCCAAATGGTGTACATCAACTACCCATGATCCAGTGCCTAAATTAATCTTTTCAATGGTGAAATCCTTTGCTGAAATATTTTCTACCTGTTTATTTGAAACAAGAAGAGCTATTTCAACAATTCAATTTCCAGTATCTTGGTCAAAATCCATTTTTGAAACTGTTTTAAGCTTTTTGGACTTTGGAGTCCTTCCCAAACATTTACTGACCATATCCTTAATGGGAACTAAAGCAGGAACCACATTTCTCTTTTTGTTGTTGAGAGTAGTTTCTAACCAATGAGGAGCACTAGAACATGCATCCTTCTTTGTTTGGGATTGTTCAACACCAACATTTGCTAAGATCAATGAACCTCCAAAATCTAATTCTTCTTGTTCAGGCTTCTCAGTATCACCAACTTCTACGATGGACATCTCAGCGTTTTGCTCTATCATTATATTCCTGGCCTCTGGAGACCCTTCTAAATCCACCACTACTATATTTTTAGGTAGCATTTTGTCCTTGTTTTTGGTTCTTGATCTGGTGATACATGTTGAAAGATGGCTTACAAGAGATTTCTTTGAACCTCTGGTAGTATCTGCCTCAACTTTAACTTTGGTGCCACCTACAACACAAGTTTTAACGGATTTATTAGACAAAATATTTTTAATTGGACCAGGAGAATCTTTGATTACTAGCTTTCCAAGTCTCTGTTTCTATAACCACTGCTCAATTCTATGAATAACATGGAATGTTCTCATTTGAATTTGATCCTCCTCTTTCTTGTCCCATTCTATTTCTAGAATTGGGGAACCCTGTACTTTCTCAGCATATTGCAGATCAATCAAATCCTCAACATTATCTACAACCCTTGTTACATTCATTTTGAGCTGAAAGGTATTGATCTGATCCATTGTGAACCTAGAAAATGTTCTCCTCCTTACTTCAAATGTATCACTGCAATCCTCCTAGAAGTCCTCAAGTTGTGGGATGTGAGAAAAACCTTATTTGAGAGCTAGATGCGCTTGAGCATAACCTTTGCTGTCAAAATTAGGTTGAGCTGTATAATATTGAAGATTAATATTTTTGAAGTCAACCTCTAGGTGCAATGCATCAGAAATAGTTTTGTAAATATAATAACCCAGTTCAACTGGAAAAGAAACACCTAAATCTTGCTTGGCTAGTGTCCTCTTATCAATGTGAGCAAGCTGCCTACAAAGTTCAACCAGCACGAAGTGGTCAAGGGAAAACCTTGATAATTTAAACTCTTCTCCTTCGAACCCTCAAACTTTGATGTAAGTGAACCAAGGATATTGAATAAAATAACTCCCATATGTGCTCACTAGTTGCATAGCTTCATCATATAGTCTTTTGTTTACATTCCCTTGAAGTTCATAGATTAATCTCCCTACAAACACATCATGAACCCTCTGAAAATTCTCGTGGCACTTTTGCAGCTGAAGGTGTGGATGATAATCATAAATCTTCATTCCATCAACCAATTTCTCATGATACAAACCGGACCAAGGCCTGGCACATGCCAAACAATAGAACAAATATGAAGACATATAATTTTTTACTCCTGAGGTAGTTACTTAGTCCTTCATATAACCTTTCAACAATTAGCTCTACCCAATCTATATAGCACTTCTCATCTAATATGACCTAAATGAAAAAGTACATCCATTCTTCCCAATAGAATGCCTGTTGGCTCCCTTTCACCTTGTGAAACAAAATGACAATATCCTTTACCTCCCTGATCAAGTGCTCTCTTATTAAGGGCTTGGGTAACCTACAACCACCTTTTTGAAATTTCAAGAGATAATTCCTGGCTATGACACTCCTATATTGGGACTTCTTTTTTGTGAATAATCTAGAGGACGTGGTTATTGTCCAATCCCCATACGATTCCTTAGCAAGGATTTTCAAAACAACCATAACAATTTCTCTATTTACATTCAATAAAACACCCCCATTTACATTTATAATGCATCTCTGTTATGGGTCATACCTACTCATGCACTCGAGCACTAATTTTGGGCACTGTATAGCAGGAGGAAAAATGGTAGGTTCTATTAACCCACTATCCACAATCTTTTCCATCATGGGTGAACCAGAGGGACTCTTAGCTCTTTCTAAGAATTCATTCAAATCAGCATGAGCTAAGGATGTGTCCCCAAATTCTGGGAGAGAACAACTTAGACTTGATTCTGGCCCTAACTTTGGTGGAACACACCTCATTTTCAAATTTTACTCAAATTCAACACACTAATACATACTGCAATGACACACCCACTACAACTATTACAAAAAAATTAACCAATTTCTTCTTTGAGGTATGAAAATGATAGAGACAATGAAGATTTTTAACTCACCTTTCATGCAATTGAGTGTCTCCTAATTTTGAGAAGTGAGAAAATTACCTCCTACATCGAACTCCCACCTTTCCCTAATTTAGCTTTTCCATGAAGAAACAAATATTTTTGAGGTTGATATAAATGTCTTAAAACTTGGTTTCATGATTACCACATCTCTTTCATTCATGTCGAGTTACTGTTGTAGTGACACTTCTGACACATGCTTTTATTAAAAAATACTTTGTGTGATCTTTTATCAAGAAAATGATTACCTCCTTAAGTGAGAATTCCTTAAAATAAATCGTCGAGGTTCCCAGAATATCCTCCTTCGTGCTGGTCATTTCCCTCCTTTGGCCTCCTACTTTTATGATGTTTCTATTTTGAATGTTGAACTGCTGAACCATTGAACCTTTGAACTCTTGAACCAACGAAGGTTCAAAGGTTCAAGTTCATTCTCTGCATGGACATTTCTACACAAGTTAGACTTGTCGCAACTAAGAAATCATACACACAAAGACTCAATGAACCGAAGAACTGTTGAACTAAACTCCAAGTTTAAACAAAAGGTTCAAAGATGTGAACACTTAGACATAAAGATGCATTGGTCGACATATACTTAAAGAAGAAACATGACAACTTAAGAGAATTAATTATGCTCAATTAAACACACATTATCTTGGCACAAATATAACAATGTAAGAAAAATCAATGAGTACAAAAATAGGGGGTAACAGTGAACAAGAATGCTCCGATAGACAAGAATAAATCAGATGATAGGGGAAAAGCTAAGGTTGAAGAAATTAGAGAGCAATACAAGAAGAAATGGGTCGAAAACGGTGATTCATATGTAGTGAATGAGACCGCACCTGATTCTGGTGTTGGAACCTCATCAGGTAATTAAGACACTTGGCCTTAGGGGGAATATTTTCATGAACATTCTAAAAAAAACCCTGTGTGAGATCTGTAACTGGCTGTGGTAGGTCGTACATGATTTTGAATTATTGTGCAATTGATTCTGAAGGATCTCCAAAAGACTTCATGGAAATTTGAGACTCTGGAAGAATATTTTTGAGATACAATGCATCTAGTAGAGTCAGGGTTGAGCATTTATTATGCCTAAAAGTTAGGTATACAATGGATAAAAAGGAAAATTAATTCTTATTTCTCACATTGTGTTAAGAACAAAAGAGCATGAGAGCTTGGTGAATAATATTGTGCAGTGAACCGAGAGCTTTGAAGAGATTCAACGAATATTTCTTGCATCTGGTTGAATATTAAAAGGTATTTTTCAGAGTTCGATAACCTTCTCTATTCATAATCTAAAATTCGACAATGGAATCATCTGGTGTGGCAATTTTGTTGGTTGTTGAAATAGTTGATAGGGAAAGACCTAGATTTAAGAAACACCCATATAAATTGATGGAAGATGATCCACAAGGGGCATTTTCATCCATTCTGTATGGTGTTTTTTATGCTGAGTACATTAGGGCTTACATCCATTGCAATTTTTAAGAACTTTGGAATGCTGAAAAACTTTACATAGAGCACATGGTAGATGGCATGGGAAACCTTAAACCAGAATTCAAATCTCTCCAGGACAAGGGTTTCATTCAATTCATGAATTTTTGGGTCTTTGACGAACCCAAATGGGTTAGATACATTCTGAGCAGAGTTCATGGCAAGTTCATATTGTTGGCATTCTGATGCAATTTTGTATGACCGGTAAATGGTATGGTTATCATTGTTGGCAACATCATCTCCATAGTCTTCACAATCCATAGACAGTGAGTAGACTGGCAGACAGTAAGTAAACTGATAGGCAGTAAGTAAATCAGCAAGCAGTAGACCGGCAAGCAATGAGAAGAACGACAAGTAGTAAGGAGATTGGGTAGCGGTGAGTAAATTGGCATGGAAGATGCCCACTGACTAAGCAAAGAGCAAACCAATATACAAGATGAAATCAGCTAGATAGGTTTTGATCGGAACACCGGAAGAATAGGTAACTGATCGACTGGTAACATTCATTTAAATCTAGGTAAATCAGGAGTCTTCTTTCAGCCAACCAGCGAACTTATCGGCATGTTCAACTATATTGATAGAGATTCCCGTAGGATTTCAGAAGTGCAATTTAAGGCCTGCGAATGGAATTTTGAAAGGTATGTTTTGGAGGGAAAAGTTGGCAATAGACTAAAGGGTCTATAAATACACATATCTCATTCTTGATATGGTTTTTATCAAGGTGAATTAAGTCAATGTGAAAGTGGACATAGGGGGAGTTTTTTAGAGTTTGCAGAGCTGAGTGACAGAGGACCAGTAGAGAGGGGGTTTCACCGAGTAGTGACTCAGGTGATAGAGGACTGGTAGAGTGGGGACTTCACTCAGCTCACTTAAATTTCTCATCAGCTCCCTTATCTTTCTTTCTATATTCTCTGGCAAAATTTGGGCCTCCTACATTGATTTTACCAACAAATAAGTTGGCTAGAGTGTAGGTGGCCTCTCAACATGATATCTGGAAGCCATAGACATTTTTATAAGCTCATTTTCCCTTTGCAACCACTTTTTGAACAAGGGAACCACCATCTCCTTATCTTTATCAAATTTTTGAATAGCATCAAATAATAAATAATACAAAGAATGAATGCTATTAAGTCTACTATCAAATTTTTCATTTAAAGGAGTTAGCAGTGAGCTAACTATCTCTTTTTCTTGCCAAGATGACTTATCTCTTGATTCCTTCAGCTTATTTTATAATTCAATAATACTCTCCAAGAGCTGCAATTTTGTTGGATCAGTAGATCTAGTGGATTCAGGCTTGTCATCATCATATGGTACCAATGATATATTGGGAATATAAACATTATTGCCAGGTTAAACTGCTTCTTCATGGGTAACAGGCTAATATCTGGATGTTGATGGCATTGATGTCCATGTAAGTGCAAAAGAGGATAATCTTATCTATCCTTGCTCAAGAAGTTACACTTTGGTTTGCAACTCTACACACCTCTGTTGAATTGCATTATAATCATTGAAAAGCTTGTCAAACTTTCTCATTAGCTCTTCTTTTTCCAAGGCTTCCCTCTTTGTAGACTCATGACCAATTTGGGGACATCAATATTCAACTTTGTAACTTCCACACTTGATGTGTCAAATGCTCTTTTATAATAAGGCGTCCTTTTAAGTTTGGATTTATGTCACTAATGTTAGGATTTCTAGGTCCTTCCTCTAATGCCCATACTGCCAAGGTTGCATAATCATCTACAAATTGGATCCTTTTAATGTGAACCTTGCTTCTTCCTCTGAACCTAATTGTTGGTCCTTTGATTTCCTAATTGCATCAAAGGTCACTACATCTTCTATATCCCATTCTGGTAAAATTGAGTCTCCTACCTGATTTACAATCATCCTGCCCTCATCTACAGTAATTTTCATGCTCTTCCATCATCTAATTCTTAATTTCTTCCTGATTTTCATGCTCAGACCTATATGGCCTCTGAGCTTTTCTCTTAGTACTTCTCTTCTTAAATTCTTTCATTTTCATTTTCCATACTAATATCAGAAAGGTCAAGGTTCTCACAAAAGCACCATCCTCAAGAAATTTATCACATACCTCCTTCCTCACATCCCTGAAAGCTCTACCCTGAATATCCAAGGGAGTGAGGTCCAATCCCTAACTAGGAGGCTCAAGAGGAATACCAATTTGCATCTGTGCACTTGTTACTATGAAAGTGTCTTCCTCTACTTGTTCTTTAACCTACCTTGAAGGTGAATAGGGCACGTGTGGTGGTGAAGGACTTATATCTAAATCTTCAAGATGAATGATCTTGACTCCTTTAAAAGGCTTAACTTGCACCTTTGGAGGAGGCTCTGACTTCATTATCTTTTTACTTTTTCTCCTCACCAATTCTTCATTGTCGTTGCTACTCTTTTCTTCACCACTTGTTTCTTCTCTTACCCTCTTTTGAGAGGGCTCGTAAACAAGCCTTTCTTCTACTAGGTCATTTTTTCTTTGAGGTAGAGGAGGTCATGGGCCTGGCTATTGCATCCTCATTTGATGAATCAAGGTTGTTTCCTATAGTGTGATGGGCATTGGATGCTATACATCTCTTCTTTCAACTTGTCAACCATGGACTTCTTCAATTTTGACCCTCTTCTCCTTTAATGCAAGAATCAATTCATCAAAATTGTTCATAAAAAAATCAACTTTAGCACAAAATGGAGTGAAATGTGTTGTTAGATCATAGCTTGGATCCATTTTCTGAACTATAGCCCATATCTTCCTAAAAGCTATCCATTTCTCTTTCCTCCAATCCCGAGTTGTGAAATCAAAACCATTTCTTACTATATCCTCAGGGAAATTGTGCTCATGGGGGAATAGGCCTCATTTTATTCTTGCCCTGAATATGTTATAAAACCCCTCTGGGTCACTATGTCCGGTTGTGCTAACCCCTAAATGATGTGGTGCAAAGAACTTGTCAAAATGTTCATATCCTCCGTTTAAAATCACAAAATATGGAATGATAGTATAATCAGGGAAAATTATTCCTTTGCTTCTTCCCTTTAATTCCTTATCATGGATACACCCTATCTACCACATCAATTCAACAAAACCCATTCTCAAAGGAACATTAAAAGGCAATACATGTGGCTGCCCAAAGAAACCATAAATTCTAATAATAGTGCTAACAAGATAAGGGATGAAATCCCCCCAATTGTGCTCAATCTTTAGAAGTGGAAACCTCTCCTTAGGCCTTAAAAAATCATACAGCTCCATGGGGATTCTTGGTGGGTTCACTATCAATCTTTGCCTTAACCTAGAAGCAAAGTTGTTATCAAACCTCACAAAGCTAGCCTCGTGTCTATCCCAAGACATATCTATGCTTCAAAGCTGCACTAGAATTTTATTATTGTCAATTGTTCTTCTGAGGTTCATAGTGCCTTCAAAGTAATCTGCATTCCGATACAAGAACATGTGCATGAGCAATGAGTATCAGTAGAAATGAGTGTCAGACACTTCATTCTCAACATCATGCAACCCCTCATGAATCTTCTCTTCAAGGTATGGAGCGGAGTGAAAAATTACTGTATAATTTGGACGTTGAATTTGCATAGCCATATACATGAAGTCAGGTGACATAACTATAATTGGATTGAACCCCAAGACCTGACATAGAGAGATAAAGGTATCCTAAAACCATGGAGCAAAAGCACCAATGAGAAAAGGCTCCTTTGAACTAGGGCCAATGTAGTACGTTGTTTGTCCTACTTTTACCAAATGAATTGGAAGAAAGTGAGTTCTAATGAAACCTTTCATTCTATAATACTTTGCCTTTAATTCATTTAAATCTACTTGTACCGAGTTGGCAGATGGTTCATACAAGTCAAAGATCTCCTAGAATTCCTCTCTCTTGATTGTCAGCAGAAACTCTCCTTCATTTCCTCTTATAATCCTCGAGACATGGTCATATCTGTCTGCAATAGCCTTGAGCAGGTCGACATCCATGAACACATTCGGCACCACTAATTTACCCATCATATTTCCACACACTTGAGAATGGGGATTGTAAATTCCTCTATCCATACCATAATTTGAACATATCTATCCCAGTCATTGGTATCCTAGCATCTGCCAAGTGGTGGGCTTTATTAGTCAACCCTTCTCCTAGGGTTTTACCATGAACAAATTTATGCCCTTGGTACTTGTCATTAGTTGAGGGATTTAATTGGTCGAGAAAATCATCAAAATATTTCTCTTCAAATATCTAGTCTTCCCTGAATGTTTTCGCAAGGGAGCCATCTTACCAAACTAGGGTTTCTACCACTTAACCATAAGAGGAAAACAAAACTAGGATTTGACACAGGAACCTCAAAAACAACACAGAATCATGTGAGTTCTTATCAAATTCTGAACCCTAGAACAATTTGTGAGGTTTTCCCTACAATTACTCACACAACTCACACTTCAATCATTTAGTGAACACAGAAGGGGTGTTTAGCAACTTATTTCTTTGCAAATACTAGACAAACCACAATCCTGCACTACAAGAGACCACCTCAATCTTCTTCGGCTCCAAGGATACCTTCTTAATCTCTATGAATCACTTTATGAAATGAAAATAGCTCTGAGAATGCTTGTATTATTGTTCTGGAATGAAATGCAACTATCTCATCCGTCATTACTGCTCGTGCGAGTGAAAAAAAGGCTCAAACTTGCATTTGAAATAAGTTTAAAACTGGATCGTTGATCATCTTCCATAATGGCGCATCGCACAATTATCTTTAGTCAATATGAAATTGACAATCATATGTGGCAAGTGAGTCCACCCCTGACATGGCATAGCCAATAAAGGAGTTGAGAAAATACAACACCACAAGAGCCCAAATAATCTCTGCAAGCTGAAAAACCTGTTACAAGGAGAAGCAATGAAGCAAATCACAGAAGGAAAGAATACACAGGAAAAATATGCTCCAAAAGATGAGAGCTCAATAATCTCCAAAATGTATTGTCAATAATAATCCTTCTTCATACAATGAAAAGAAAGAACTCAACCTTTAATAGGTCAAGAAACCCTAAAAGGGAAAACCTAGGTTTGCACATAATAATTAATTAAAATAATTAATTATATGCACCTAAAGTTAGCTTAAGTGTAAAAGAGATAAAGGGAACTTAAATAATTAAACAAATATTGTTTAATTAATCAAGTAAATACCCGAATACTCTAACACCCCCCCTTAAGATAGACTTAAGGAGAATCTAAAACCTAGAACAATTACTGAAAGCAATAAAGATGGGTCCCGACAACAAGGCCTGATCAGGTACCCAAATACAATGAAATCTCTATGAACTGGAGAAATAGAGAAAACCATGTGGGAACAAAACTCTACTCCAAAAAGAGATGGAAAAGAATATCACTGAAGCATGAAGAACCTGCAAACTTTGTCAAAAAATAACTACTGATCTGAAGAACCTCCACTGAACTAGAACATGACCAGGTAGAGAAGACTGTAATCTGCATGAGTGCCCTCAAATGACACTACTCGAATCAGGAGGCAAACAAGGCAAAAACAACTAAAATCAAAGATATAGATGGCATGAGAAACCAAAGCCTGAAGAGATGATCAATCGAACCACAAAAATAGTAGAACCAACACGATAAACCTCCCCATAATGCGGAAGTGGGAGAGGGACAGGAACACTAAAAAGGACAGCCAAAAAAACTACATGATGAAGAACCAAGAACATCAAAGGTGCTGAGACACATCATCATGAGGCGAATGTCATGGAAGGAACACTCACTGGATAAAGGAAGATGGCAAACAAAAGGCAAACATCAACCCCCTCATGGCACTTGATCAATAGTGCATGTACAACAAGACACAAGATATGGAAGATTCCAAGTAAACAATGCATGATGACACTTTATCTCAGTGCGTTTGCATAAATACAAGCTACGATGATAAGAAGACTGGAAATAGAAACATGAACCAAAATAGAGACACCCTACTCAGAGAAGAGATCCCAGGACCTGAAACAACCACGATATCCACCAGAGTGCTGAAAAGAAAAAAATTGAATAAAATATGCATGAAGTAGAATCTAGAAATAAAAATCATATGGCTGGAAAGTACACAACACACGCTTTCCAAAAATATAAAATTTTTGAAAAACAGAGGTCAGATGCTCATTCTATGGCTCCCGGAGTGCAAAAACTAGACTTCACTTTGACTGAAAAAAAACATAGTCAAATAGCAAAATTGGAAAAAATTACCAAAACCATGAGGTTGGGCTCGGAACCAGCTTTCCGACGCCTATTCATTTTCAAAAAAATGACTTTGTATGCCCAAGATAAGGCCAAAAAACCAAACCCCCCCCTGAAAAAGCCAAAAAAGGGGTCTGGTGGCCAGTGGGTGGTCCAGTGGCCAGGGAGTGGCACTCCAGTGGTGAGGGAGCTAGAGGCTGTCAGAGGTTGCAGCGGCCAACGGGAGCAGCAGGGTCACCGGAGGGGGCTCGGAAGGTGGCCAGGTTGGCGGGGGTCAGGAGCTGGCAGTGTGAGGCCCAAGGCCTGCAGGACTACGGCAGGGGCAGGGGCCCCATGGTACCTTGCATACCATGGGAAACCCCCCCCCAAAAAAAAAATTTTGCAAAACAACAAAATTTTTTAAACCCTCTTTTTCTTTGCCCCTTTTTTTTTTTTTTTTTGAAATTTTTTTAATAAAAAATCAAAATCCGGCTTGCATGCTGTAAAAAGGCAAAAAAAAAAAATTTCAAATTTTTTTCTCGATATGCATGCCATGGTCGTATGACCTAGATCTGAGAAAAAAATTCACCCAGAGGCTCAGGAACCAAAATAGGTCAAATTTTATATGACCATAGGGGTTTTCAGGCCTTTTGAGCACGATGGTGAGGTCCGTTTAGGCCCAAAGTGCTCAGAAAAATAGGTCAAACCCTAAGTACATAAAAAATTCTTGAAACCCCATATCTGCTTCCAAAGAAAAATTCTCAAAACAAGAACAGGTAGCTACAGATCTTCGGCTCTGATACCATAAAGGAGTTGAGAAAATACAACACCACAGGAGCCCAAATAATCTCTACAAGCTAAAAAACCTGTTACAAGGAGAAGCAATGAAGCAAATCATAGAAGGAAAGAGTACACAGGAAAAATATTCTCCAAAGGATGAGAGCTCAATAATCTCCAAAATGTATTGTCAATAATAATCCTTCTTCATACAATGAAAAGAAAGAACTCAACCTTTAATAGGTCAAGAAACCCTAAAAGGGAAAACCTAGGTTTGCACATAATAATTAATTAAAATAATTAATTATATGCACCTAAAGTTAGCTTAAGTGTAAAAGAGATAAAGGGAACTTAAATAATTAAACAAATATTGTTTAATTAATCAAGTAAATACCCGAATACTCTAATAGCCAACTCACCGCTTACTTCACCTCGGTCAGTGACCCCACCATTGGCTTTTCTTGGCCTACCTTGGACATGTGGCATCATCTCATGATGTCGTGGTCCTTAACCCCCTTGCGTCATCCTTCATGGGGTTATGAGGGTCGTTGGATCTATTTGCACTTTACCCGCAGTTATCGTGATCACCTTCTTAAGTCCCTTAACAGTCGAGGAACTTTTTTGCAGAAATTAAAACATCTTCGTTCATTACAAGAACATGCAGATTGATGAACCATTAGTAACTCGGACTTTACCCATTGGGAACTGGTAACATCAAATGTTTGAAAGGTCAAACCATCGGTTCACCCTATCCGCTTAGGACACGTGGCATCATCTCGTGATGCTACGTTCCTTATCTTCCTTGCACCTTTGACTGCGAGGGAGCGCGGACCATCAGATCTACTCGATTGTTAATATAAAGGCCGAAATATTTAAAAGCATTAGACTTAGAAAAATATAAGGCGCTAACATAAATATTAAAGGGGCCCCAACCATAGGGAAATTTTACGTGCAAACTTAGGAAAATATAAAGCGATCAGCTGGAATCAACTTAATGCCTAGGAAAAACAATGGCCCTGCTAACGGTAACCGACCCTTGGCTTAAGTGGAAAAAGGTAACGCCAAATTATAACAGGCTTAGGGTTTTTAACAAAGATTTAATAAAAAATGCATAAAACCCTAAACCCTAAACCCTAAGGGTAGGAACAAAGAAAAAATTTAATTCTGAATGATCAGAAAATTGACTAAGGCATGAAAATATTTTGCATAGTGATTTTTAGGACTATCATGGTGTTGATTCTCGTGCAATATTGGAGATCTGGTATCCGGCATTTCAGGAAGAACAAGGTTATTGTGGTGTAGCATGTTATGCAAAATCTTCGAAATGATTTTGTTGATTGGTGTCATGTTCGAAGTTGTTGTGCCGACTTGATTGAAGTGTATAGTCAATTTTTTTCGGTTCACATGTGTATTTGTAAACTGATTGAGCCGACTTCTTGTTACACGTTTCATGTTTTGTAAATGTTTTTGGAGCTGACATGTTGGAGACCTAATCAAATGATGCGGATTTATGACTGATCTATATGATGATTTTGGTGATCAATGTGAGTGTGTGAAGATTGTATGAGCATCTGTGCGCAGTTTCACGTGCGCAATCCTTGGATTTATGCTCTGGTATATGACAGAGTATAACATAGCAATGTGCTATAATAGTGGAAGAAGACTCTTTGTGCTTAACCGAAACTGCATATTGGCATTTATAAATGTTATCCATCAGTTCAAACAATCACTTATCATTTGTAATCATTTGTAGGATAGTGAGTCCTCCGAGGGTTGTAGCCCTCTATTGTAATTGAGTAGTGAGCTATAGGCAGTGTGCCTGAATGCATGTGCATTCCTCTTGTAATATTTTTCTACTCTTGAAAACAGTATTATAATATTGTGTGTCTCAATCCTGCTGTGATTTTTCCCTTTCCGGGTTTCCACATAAAAATTTCAGTGTTATGGTTTTATGCTTGTGTGTGTTGAGTTTCTACACTTTACTTTTATTCATTTGCATTTTGTGGTTTAAGAATCAATTAAAGAAAGTTATAAATTGCAGAACATTGATTCATCACCCCCCTCTCAGTGTTCATTGATTCCAATAGTTAGGTGTCAACTTAGGTCTAGAGTGTGTGTGGGACCTTGTGTTATCTCCTAGCAGAGGGGGTGGTTTCTTTGGTTCCACATGGTCAGGTGGTTTGATGTGTTCTTCCATTGGAATGTTCTTCATTGGATGCTCTTGTGCGTGGGTGTGGATTCCTTAACTCTTCAGCTTATGGATGGATTCTTGTAGCAGATTGATGCAATATGATTCATTTAGCATTTGTATGAGTAGGACTTATGAGATAGTTGCATTTGTAGGAAGAGAAGTATGTATCTTGATGTAATGAGATCTTGTATTCATATGTAATGGAAAATGAGTATATGCTTCTAATGGGAAAAGATGTTATTCCTTATTGTTTTTAATCTCTTGAAAGGTTGTGTATTTGGTATCATATGGGATGTATGTTTATACTTGAGTGGAAATGGATTAGTTATTTAGTAGTTGTTGTTAGGAATATTTGGAATTGGTGCTCTTAAAATGGACCTAAAGGGGCTAATGGTAGCAGGATAATGATAGGTTTTACTCTTGATAATTTAAGTAAATGAATGATCCTTTATGTATTATAGGAAGTGAAAGATAGAAATTGATTAAATGGACTGTATTATGGCAGTGAATGTGATGTTATGTTCTTAATGTTATAATAAGCAATGGCATTGAGATACCCTAGGGAAAGATATTTGATGAATTGTGTTTATTTTCGCTTGTGTATTATGCTTTGCGATTATGTTCTAAAGATGATGTTGTGCATATCTTGTATTTGGTTGATTAATGCATATGCGAATTTAGTTATATGTGATACATTAGATAATGTTTTTTTTTTTTTTAAATATCTCTATTTGCATATTAGATGGTTAATTTCTCTAGGGTATTTTTGCAGGTATTACATGGATGATCTAGGATTGCTTGATTTCCAAATGATGTGTAAATGCTCTTATACATGTCTTTAAATACCAAGACATGATGAATAGTTGTACAAACTTGAATGAAGATGGATCCCACAGGCTAGTAGAAAAGGTCAAGTGTCAACAACTCAAAATTTGAAGTTTGCACTATGCAAGATCATTCCTACTCATTATGGAGTTGACACATGACAAAGTATGCAACATCGTAAGAGTATGGATCAAATACATGAAGATGTGAGCTAACGATAAGATAAATGTATACAAACAATTTTATATGGAATCAAAACAAGAATCAAATATATAAAAATAGATGTAGGGGAAGGGAACCAATAGTCGTTATAGCTAACTTCATACACACTAAGCTCCTAAATGGTACATCAAATTTTGACAAAAAAAAAATTGTTGCCTTTGTATGTGACTTACGATTTTAAGCTATTGTTTTCAATTTTATATAGTTACGAAGAATTCTATATGATTCATTGTGTGCACAAAGGTCAAAAAGTGGTCATTTAGAGGCATCGCTCGATACACACTTAAAGGTGCCCTAATAACCATGCACTACAGCCACTTCAAAAATTTGCACAACTAATCCAATACATATTCCTTTGAGAACCAATACATTTTCTTTTTTAATAACTATTTTCACCAATACTTATTCACAAATGCTCTATGGGTACTGGTAAAATTGCACAACTCCTTCAATTAAATATTAAAAATTTTAACGATTGAGAGTTATAGTGAGCAATGTTTGGTACATGCGAAACATCTTAATGGGCTTTAACTATCATTCTTTTGGTTTTGTGTAAAGTTAGTAATCGAGGGGTTAGGTAAACAAACAGTGAATGGTAGCTGAAATATAGACGATGACTAGATCCCATCCCTTTAACGAGACCAAATAAATATTAAAAAACTAACAAACTTTTTATATATACATATATGATGTGACATTGAGATATTATGTGAAAATGGGACCAAAACTAGATGGGAATTGGCATTGTATAATCCTATGATTGAGAAATTGTAGAGATATTAAAGGTAGGAAATGGATGGGCGTGGGGTAATTAGTGCCGACTTGAGGGTCTATTTTGTTAGTCATATCAGTTGAGACAAGATGTCAATTCATGTCCCCTTCCCAGATAACTTTAATTTAAAAACAATATAGTGAGTGAGTGGATGGGAATAGTCGGCGGTCAATCCATACGTATGAGCGTGTAAAGTTGAGTGGCAGGCATGACACGCTGACGTACACATATTCTGTCACCCTAAACATTTGATTTTCACGTTGACCTTCTCATATTTATAAATGGTAGCTTTATAACAAATAGACGCCTCTCAATTCAATTCAATTCAATGCCCATATTATTTAAATCCCCATTCAAAAATTGTTGACCTAGGTTTCCTTTTTATGGAGGAATAATCATGTTTGAGTTTGCTTTTAAATCATGTTGACCTCGGTTTGCTTTTTATGGAGGGGATGATTAGAGGATTTGATTTTCCTTCTAAACATGTTGATTTTAAGTGCCTCCAAGAATGGTAATCCACATATGTTGTTGATATCTACCCAGACAAAATAACACTGCAATTGTAGTGGCCAAGCTGTTTGCTGTTTTTTACAACTTTTACCCATAAACAATTAGAATTTTTAGTGATAGTTGTCAAATCAGAGGGCTATATTATTTGAAATGTGTAGATTTTCACTTTCAAAGTCAATTTTGAGGGATTCAATTACTCTTGGAAAGTTGTGGCTTTCAAGCATACAAGTGTTATTATTGTCTTCAGATTTGAAGAAGATTGTGGTGTCTTTATATTTAGATAAAGGATACGTGTATTTAGTTTTAGAATCAATAATTATATAAATGATGTTGATATTGTTTTAGAATAATTTATCATTATTAAAAAGTAGCCATCTTAGTGTGACTGATGTTTTAGAGTCTAAATCAATATGGAAAATTATGTAAATTGATGTCGTTCCTAAGAATATTATTTATTCAAATTATCATGAAATTGATTTAGGATGTGTGAATAATAAGAGAATTAGTGTAAATGAGAGTGGAATGCAAGTCAATAGGTATGAGATTGTGAGTCAAATCTAACATAATATTATGCCACTTGTAAATGTGTTAGGTACAATGTTAGAAATTCTTATTGAGATGACTATAATGATAGATGGGAAATAACATGGGTATTCCAATTTCACTTTTACATTTGCCCCATCTTTGATGTGAATGCAAATCTAACATGATTGAATGCATTTCAAGGTAAGTGGACATTCTCATCTAGCATAAAAAGTTAAATACTCAAAAACTTGAAAAAGAATACAAGTCATTCAAAAAGGATACATTTATTGTTCTTGTGCTCTCCTATGTACATCACTCTATCCAAAGTGGCAAAATAAAGAAAAGTATGCAACATTGAGTAATGTATGTCACACAAGTAAAATAAGCACAAAGTACAAATCACTTTAGCTATCTCCAAAAAATTAGAAGAGACAAAAAGGGGTAGGAAATTCTACCTATTTAAAGGTTGATATAATTTAGACTATGCAGGAACACAATAATGATCCATGTGATGTGTAATAAAAATTCATGTACTATGATAAACTACAAACATGGTAATGTGATGTGATATAACATTACATAATGTAGGCGTGTCTTCAAAAAGTAATATAACTTTATTTGAATATGGTGCTAAATTTCTTTTTGGCACAAGATTCCATCCTAAATATCAATCATGAAAATTCCTAGTGATAATATAGGCCCCACAAGATCATTGCATATTTAGAGGAAATGAGGAAAATACATGAACATGATAAAACGTCTATCATTATAAAAGATATCATCGGGCAAAAATATAAGTTGGTGATAAAACTAGAAGGCATGTTAAAAAAGTTAACCCTTATCATAAACAAAGGACGAGATAAAAATTGCCCAAAAGGAAAAATAAGGAGCAAAACATTAATAAGGTGTTAAAGATGTGGACATGACAAAGGCCACAACATGTACTCATAGGGTGTAGAAAAATAATAAATATAAACAAGATGTCCGAGGATCATAAAATGTGGAATCATAATATGTAGGAATGATAAATAGCATAGAGATCAAAATAAGATAAAGATAATATCATAATAATCATAGCATGAAAATAATATAATAATCATGGAAAATAAAAAAGCATGTAAAAATATGGATTAGAAACATGGATCATAGGAGGACATGAACATGTGGGAAAGCATGGAAATTTAAATATAGAAGCATAGAAAAGAATATGAGCTCATCATGACAACTAATAAATCATACAAGTAATCTACAAAATTATCCCCTAAAGTTGGGAAACAAAGCATAAGTCATAATATAGAAGGTAAAATGAGAATAGAGAATATGAAATAAAATATATATAAGATAACACAATAATTGGAAAAGAACAAAAACCGTAAAATAAATAATATAGAAGATAACATGATAATTAAAAAAAAAAAACATGACATAAAAATTATAGAAGGTGAAAAGAGAATAAGAAAAACATAACAATCATTGAATTAATATATAGAAGGTGAAATGAGGATAGGAAAAATGTAACAATCATAACATAAATATTATAGAAGGTGACATTAGAATAAGAAAAATAGAACAATCATGACATAATGATACAAAGTGAAATGCAAAAATTAAAACAAAAAAAATTGGCATAACAAAAACACAAATAAAAAGTAAAAGATAATAAAAATATATAGATAAATAAAACATAAAAAATTATTAATGTCTCACGACCAACACATGATATGTACGACTTATAAATGGTTCACACATGCAAGACAATGAATTGTAGGTAGAAAACACTCTTTCTTTCATGACAACAATAAGTCTAATGATGGTAGATGAGATGGACCACCCTCTTTACATGGAAGGAGTATCTAGAGGATGACACTTGTTTTTTTGTTGTGTGGTTTCTATGTAGACAATGTCAAGGTTGTTTTGGGTTGATTCAAAGAGAACATCCAAATGCATATTTTCTCATTTTAAAAATGTTAAGATGGATTATCTCAGTCATGTTGGCAACAAAAAGGAAGGAAAACTAAGATGAAGGGGGTGAATAAGTTTTCAACGGATTAGAAAATTTAAGCACAATCTCAGATCTAATCAACTGTAGCAAAAGAATGATAACAACAGTGTGTGTGAAAAGTGGTTTGTAAGCTGCAAGCACAACTTCAATTAAGTCATTATATGCATGGTTAGTAATCAATAATCAATAAGTAATAAACCATAACAAAGCGACTAATTGCCTTCTAAAAGATTCGAGTATAAGATTTCTCTTAGATTGTTATACGCAATACCAGTGACTAGACTACACCAAGATGAAGGATTTAATCTATATGATATTAACTATATGGATGCAAGATGGATGAATAATTCAAGAAAATAATCAATTCAAGCAATAATGGATGTAAAATGGATGCAAATAATCTAAAAAAAGCACAATAATCTTCAATGACTCCAGAGCTAAATTAGCATGATAATAATCTCCAAGCGTGTTCTCAAAAATCTCTGGGGTAAATTGGAATGAGAGCTGAAGACTGAATTTATAGAGAATTACAAAGAGAAAAGCTCAATTTAGGATTAAATGAAAATAATTGAGAAATCAGGTTTAGTTAACCCTGAGATAGATTCCAATTATAGTTTAATTGAAATGCATTCAAATTAGAAGTCCAAGTTGCATTGGAAATAATAATAAATTAATTCCATGCATTTGTAATAAAAATAGATAATTCTTTTATTTATTCAAGAAAAGAGTCTTTTCAATGCAACTGAACTTCTTTTTCTAAAAAGCTTTGAGTTCCAATTTTAGAGAATAATTCAATAATTCAATTTAATTGCTTTTCTGATTTCAAGTTCTAAATTTAGAAAAAGAAATAATATCTCAAGTTTGATTTCTCTCTCAATTCAGTTCTTTTATTTTAATTTCAATTCAGCTCTTGTTTTGTAATTATTTCCTCTTTTGTAATAAATTAATTCCTTTTGCAGCATGATTAAATGGCAATTTTATTAATTAATTAAATATGCAAGGATATTTAATAAATTAAAATAGGATAATTGATCAAAATGATATTCTTGGAAATGATTCAATTAATTAAATGAATATTTAATTAATATTGAGTAATTCATTTTCCATGTGATATTTGATGATTAAAGAATTAATAATGTGCTCAAGATTGATTTAATGCCTTTGGTTAGGACCTTGGTGATGTTGTCAAGATTAGGGGCCCATGGTTTAGATGACCATTTTTAGGGTATTACATTTGCCCCTCTTTGAATTAATGTGCGAGCAGCGCGTTGGTTCAAAGAATGTGTGATGTCTAGGAGATGCCAGTTCTGAACTTGAATGATCATGAACTAGATGAAGAGCAAGGTGTTTAGCTTGACTCGAAGCGACAAAGCTGAATGAAGTCCGATTAAAGCGATACCATTCCCGAACTTGATTGAACTGAGGAACGATAGAAACAAAAGATACCAAACTTGAACTTGATTGATCAAGAAGCGGATCTTACTGATCTAGAACTCGATTGAACTTAGATGCAGTGAGTGATGATAAAAATTAATCTTGAACTTGATTGATCAAGACACGATGAAGATAAATTGTCCAGCTTGATCAAGAAATGAATACTGAACACCTGCTTAGATTGAGTGTGATCAAAGATACTCTTTAAACTTTTGATTGAGTTTAAACAAATAATTAGTTTGATGTGAAGTGAATTGAGGATGTTGAGGAGGATGCCCCTGCACAGGTACAGGGACAGGTCCGAGATAGGACCAGAGACAGGGATAGGGACAGAGAGCCGAGGCTCCGAGGCAGACAGGTGGTGATCTTGGTGCTAGTAGTAGCAGGGTTCCTGCTGAGGGTGGACAGCACAGGGGTGAGGGTGGATCCCTTGGGAGAGTAGGAGTGAGATTGGGTGGAGCTGAGGAGGAGTGAGCAGCTCTGAGATAGGTCTGACAACGGAGGGAGGAGCAGGGTGGTACTGGAGGTGGAGATGGAGGTGGAGAGTCGGCGCAAGAGCAAGGGACATACATAGGATGGTTGATGAGAGCACATCTTGCAGAGCTGTAGTCATAGTTGACAGTGATTTAGACTCAGCTGGCGGAGCGAGACTAGCAGCTTGCAGAGGTGAGGGCCGAGAGAGGTTGGCTGAGCTGAGAGCAGAGCATGATCGTCAGCTTGCAGTGATGAGAGCAGAGCGAGACACCCTCCAGCAGGAGGTTTTGCTTTAGAACAGTAGGGCAACCTACTATGTCGCAGCATATAGCATGGCAGTTCTAGTAGCGCAGTAGGTGATTCCTTATTCTCAGTATATGGCATGCTCTGAGGGAGCTTAGGCATCTCGACAAGATCCCAGTCATCAGGCTCCTCCTCCTCCACCAGGCAATGAGGGAGAGGCTCAGAGCTAGATATTCTTCTTGTAGCTCGGATATATTTTTTGTAGACACACCCATTTTTTTGTAGCCTATACGATTCTTCCTCCGGTGGGAGTTTGTATATGTCATTAGACATCATTTTATACCTTTAGACTTGACATGATATATATATATATATACGAGATCTGATTTGACTTCATCGTACTTGTGTTGATTCGTTTATGAGATGTATTTTATATACTTTAGTCTATATGTATGTATTTCTTTTCAATATGAATGTATGTAATGCAAATGATTATGGATGTCTATTTTTGGTTCTTTTCATATGCAAATAAATGAATGTGTAATGAGTAATATGAGTAATGCAATGTTTTCATTTTTTCTATGCAATAAGATGAATGCAGATGAGTAAATAATGAAATGTATGAAGCTATATTAAATGTTATGTATGCAGCTAACATCTCAAAACACAAGTACTCGATCGAAGAAATGATGATAAATAGACTGCTTAGCGTAATAAATGATGATGCTTTCAGCTCTCATTCAGAAGATAAAGAGATTATTATCATACTGAAATCACTCTAAATTCACAAAAATGCAGAATGATATGCAAAATGATATGCGAAATGATATGCAAAATGCATCCTAAACCTAGTCACTGGATTTAAAATACTTAAGATTCATCACTGAGCATAACGAACACAACAGGCAAGTTAGAGTTCCTTTCTTTTTCAATGTGAAATATTAATTATCTTGTCCGCAATGACCCTTTTTTTGTTCATATCCTTGGATAGATTTCGCAGGGACCCGAATCGCATCATAAAGAAATTCCCTCAAAAGAGACAAAGAAATGATATGGACCTCCCTATAGCATACAAATAAGCGGAGTCGAGGTATGTGAGGTGATTTCACTTTGTTGTGAAGGCTCTTATCATGGACACCCAGCTAATTTATATGTTTCCAGATCATTGGGATCAATCCTACAAGCAGAAAACAAAGAAAATATTATGCCCCCAATCCTTGCTCCTCTTAGTCACAATAGACTTCCTTGAGTCACTTGGATAATAATTGAAAACCAGTATAAAAGACAACACACAAAGAAAATTTTCATTCATAGCTCAAACTGTTTAGTGATTGTTTTCCATTATGTCGTTTTGCTTGTTTACTCAGTGATAAAAACTCTTTGGTACTTAGGAGACAGGTGACTGACTCAGAGTGGACGACCAGGTTTCACTGACGGGAAGATGACTTGGTTGACACTGCTTAGGATATGTAATGTGCTTTGTGAATTAACCTAAGACTAGAACGTTGATCAGTTTCAAGTCATGAGGGTTCCAACAAACCAAGATGTCACGAAAGTGACTGAAAAATATGTACAAGCAAAAGCAAGGATGCATGAAAGCGGGAAATGCCAACGTTGCGTTGATAGATGGAGTGCTTGAGTACAAGAGATGCTTGTTTGCCAGGTTTTCACCTGCTTGGCAGAGATTCAAAATTATTTTTTTACCAAGGTGCCTGTTTACCAGGTTTTCACCAGGGCAATTTCTTTCTTTTATTTTTTTTCTTTTGATGATTTTTCTTTTTTTTTTTTGTATTTTTTTCAGGACTTTTTCCAGTTGTACAAGTTTGTGGCACAGAGAATGCTAAGCGAAGAATTTATTCAATTGGATAGTGTGAATCGGTTCATGGAGTTGTTCTCCTTCCAAGTTTGAGAGTTGATAGGCACCAGAGCCGAATATTGCAGTAACAATGTAGGGACCCAGCCAGTTGGGTTCAAACTTCCCTTTATTGTCACGAAACTATTGATTTTTTGGATTTTCTCTCAGAACTAGGTCACCAACCTGAAATTCTCTTTGCCTAACTTTCTTGTTATATCCTTTGGACATTCTCTTCTGATACACTCTGAGATGATCAAACTCCACTTGCCGACGCTCATCCAACAATTCAAGTTCTTGCGATCTAGATATTCTATGATCTTCATCAGTAACAAGACCTGGCAAAGAAACTCTTAGAGATGGTATTTCTACTTCAATAGGTAGTACTGCTTCAGACCCATACACCAAAGAGAAAGGTGTAGCCCCACTAGGTGTTCTGATACTTGTTCTGTAAGCCCATAGTGCAGGATTGAGCTGCAGATGCCAATCCTTCCTGGATTTGTTCACTGTTCTATGCAAAATAGTCAGTAGGTTTTTGTTAGACGCCTCAGCTTGTCCATTACCTTGAGGGTAATGTACCGATGACCAGTGTTGCTTTATTTTGAATTTCTCACAAAGCTCATCCAAATCTTTATTCTTAAACTATCCTCCATTATCAGTCACGATGGACGAAGGTATCCCATACCTGCAGATGATATAGTTCAGGACGAACAAGGTGACTTGTTTATCGGTTGGTTTAATGAGTGGAACTGCTTCTACCCACTTGGTGAAATACTCAGTGGCAGTTATGATGAATTTATGTCCGTTGGATGAAGTAGGATATATCTGACCAATGAGATCAAAGGCCCATTGCTGAAAAGGCTAGTGTGTTATAAATGGTATGAGGTCCCTTGCTAGGGCATGTATGAGATATTTGTGTAGCTGACATTTCTCACAAGTCTTAGCAAATTGGATGGTGTCTTTTTCTATGTCTAGCCAGTAGTAGCCCGCCCATAGTAGTTTCCAAGATAAAGTAAAGCCATTCGAATGAGATCCACAAATACCTTCATGGACTTCTGATAATGCATGTTTAGATTCTTCAGTTTCTAGACATCTAAGCAATGTACCATCTAAACCTCGTCTAAATAAATCATTCGCTATGATAACATACCATGAAGTGTTTCGAGTTAGGTTTGTTTTCTCATTTTGGGTATGATTTCCAGGGATAATTTGGTCGCATAGATAGGAATAGATGTGGTTGTATTGGGATGAATCATGTTTAATAATAGAACAGACTATTTGGGTCCCAGGAGAATCATAAGCGGGGTAATATAACTCTTCCACCAGGAAATCAAAGTGAAAATTGGACTCCTGTAACTCAGGTATAGATGCCAAGGTAGCCATAGCATCTGTTGCTCTATTTGCGGACCTAGGAATCTATTGGAATGATACAAAAGAAAAATACTTCTTAAGATCATCAACCATTCTCTTGTAAGGCATCTGTTTCTCATCTCGAGTCTGATATGTATTGTTGATTTGATTAACCACCAACTGAGAATCTCCATAGATATACAATTCTACAACCTTCCATTCAATAGCTAGTTTTATCCCATTCACTAAAGCTTCATATTTTGCAATGTTGTTTGTACAAGGGAATAGAATCTTATAAGACTTTGGGATTGAATACTTCTGAGGAGTAATGAATAATATGCCAGCACCTTAACCATTTTGAGTAAATGACTCATCAAAGAACATTTTCCAAGGTTGTTGAGTAAGGTGCATTATAGATTCATCTGGAAACTCTGTGTAGTTGTTGAGTGTCCTCAAGCGGAGCTTCAACAAGTTGATCATCAATTACCTATCCTTTTATGGCTTTGTGTTCCACATATTCAATGTCAAACTCTGTAAGGATCATGACCCATTTCGCCAATCTTCCTATAAGTGTTGCCTTATTGAGAAGATACTTGAGTGGATCAATTTTGGCCACTAGCTTGACTGAATGTGCTAGCATGTAGTGTCTCAATTTTTATGATGCAAAGACTAACGCCAAGCATGATTTTTCTATTATAGTGTAGTTCATTTCATAAGACACCAATGTCTTGCTGATGTAATAAATAGCTCATTCCTTTTTGTTGTCATCCTGTTTTGCCAGAAGTGCCCCCAGTGATGAATCAGTTGCTGATATATATAAGATTAGTGGTTTACCCTGAATCAGTGGCATCAATATCGGTGGATTTGACAGGTACTCTTTTATCTTCTGAATATGTTGTTCACACTGCAGATCCCAATTGTATATTATTCCTTTTCTCAATACCTTTGTGAAAGGTTGAGCTTTGTCTATTAGCTGAGAAATGAATCGTCTAATGGATTGGAGACGTCCCTGTAGACTTCTCATTTGACTGATGTTCTTCGAAGGCGGCATTTCCATTATAGCTTGAACCTTCTCAGGATCAACCTCAATTCCCTTCTTTGAAATGATATATCCAAGTAGTTTACCAGATGTCACTCTGAATGCACACTTCTTTGGATTTAACCGGAGTTTGAACTTTTCCATTATGTCGAGTATAGGACCTGACTCTTGAGTATGCATTGATCTTTTCATAGTCTTCACTAAGGTGTCATCAACATAATCTTCCATATTATTATGCATCATGTCATGAAAGATGGTTGTAACTTCTCTTTGATAGGTTGCTCTTGTGTTATTTAGCCCAAATGGCATGACGTTCCAGCAAAAGGTTCCCCATGCACATGTGAAAGCTATATTTTCTTGATCTCCCGGAGCTATTTTGATTTGATTGTATCTGAGAATCCGTCCATTAGTGAATAAATTTCATACCCAGCAGTCATGTCGACTATCATATAAATATTTGGTAATGGAAAGTCATCCTTCGGACAAGCTTTGTTAAGATCTCTGAAGTCAGTACAAACTTTGATAGACTTGTCTGCCTTTGACACAGGTACTATGTTTGAAATCCATTCAACATAATCCATAGCTCTGATGAATCCAGCTTTGAGCAGTTTTTCTAGTTCAACCTTGACTAATAGTGCTACATGCGGGTGCATCTTATGGAGTTTTTGCTTAACAAGTTTTACTCCCGGCGTAATTGAAAGATGGTGCATAATAAGATCAGGATCCAAGCCTGGCATATCAGAGTATGTCCATGCAAAGTTTATTTTCTTTTCTAAGAATAGCTGAGTGAACTCCTTCAATTCCTCTGCTGATAGTGATTGAGCTACATGAATGATGTGTGGTCTCTCTTGACTCCCAATGTTCACTGGCTGAGTTGGATCGATCAATATGGAGGACCTTTCTTGGAAATGACTTGGTAGTATATCAAGTATCTCACCTTCAGGCGCCTCAAAGAGGTTTTCACCTTTAGGTACGTCCTTTATTTTCTCTTTTTTAGATTCTGACACTGCCATAATGTGGTTTTTGCCATCAGATCTTTTATTTTTATTTTTCTTGTTTTTGTGACTAAGATACTTGATATCCACTTCAGTCATGTTTTCACTCTCTTCACCGGTGGAAGAGTCTATAGGTCTGACTGCATTGAGATAATAGCCTAATGTATAGTCATTGGCAAAAGTAGGTATATTCATGGGCTGGTTTTGTAAAGTACAGTCAATCAATTCGGGTTGTACTAAGGATAAATCTTGGATAGGTTCAAGAGTATTCATAGTATTGTTATCACAGCAGTGGATCGAAAAGTCGAGTTCCAAAAGAATACCTTGCGTAAGTGTCTCGAGACTAGGAAGAGTTCGATCATGATTATTAAAGTTCACGTTAATATTTAGTTGATCTAATCCGATAGACATACTTTTAACATCGTTCACTACGCTAGACTGGACATCATATCATGGTTTAACAGTGATAAGATCAATAGACAGATTTTCATTATTTGTATCAGCTGATTCAAGATTTGAGGTTGAGTAGATATTGTCTTGAATAGGACTATCATTAGAGTCATCAGGTGAAGTTTCCGAGTCTTCTTCAAGTGATTTAATAAGTGTATATATGGTATCAACACCAATATCTTTAATACTACAAGTTCCTTCATGTTGTGGTTCATTTGTCACCTGTATCTGACACAGTTGTTGACATGATATTGATGTTTCTGTGATTTGATGTCGTCTACTCCATTCAACTTCTTCTGGACTGATAACTGGTTCTTGTTCTATAGCTTCCAACTCTTCTTGTGTAGTGCTATACCTGATTTGTTCTGTTTTAGGATAGGGGTACATAGATGAGAAGCTTTCTGGTATTCTTCCTTCTTTCAGTCCTTGTTCATAATTTGTTTGTCTCTTTTGTCTAATCTCTTGTATTTCTTTCTCTAGTTTTATGCGCATAAACTCTTGAGAATCATTGATGACACCACTAGACTCTTTTGGAGTTTCTGTAGTGGATGTTTCTGAGAGGTGGTCAAGACCCCATTCATACTCATTTGAATCAGTCTCCGAATCGTCTACTTGCTGCCTGCTAGTATATGTGACTGGAACTTTTAGTGGTGCAAACAATTCTTTGATTCCTACTACTTCATCTCTTATATCCTCAGGGACCTCAACTTCCTGTATTATTGTAGTTGATACCATCAAAGCTTGAGCACTGACTGTTTCTTCTTTCTTGACTGTTGATTCCTCTTTCTCTTTTCTACACTCTGCTTTTGTTTGTTGAGTGTCTACTTCCTACAATGTTAAAGGTGATATTCTTTTCTGCCACTTAGACTTAGAAATATGTTTTGGGTCTGATGTCTTTTTCAGATCGTAACCCAGTCCAACCTTATCATTTGTGGATTTGGTTTGTAGCTGAATTGGTTTAGTAATACCTTCCTTTTGTTTTCCTACAGGACCAGTACCTAAGTACCCCATGCGTTGAATCATTTTGTAGCCAGGACCATATTGGTTTGAGGAAATCTCACAATGTCGTACCTCCTCATTTTGACTATCTTCCTTAAAGAGCTAGTTAAGAACATCATCCTCTTCTATTTCATTTGCTAAGGAGATAGAAGACTGTACAAAGTGACCATCATATATGATATTCAGAGCTGAAGTTTGTGTTCTCATAGCCTCTGATGGCTTGCCCAACTATTTTGGTGATGGAGGGAGAGAAACTAATGAAAGTACTGGTTCTATCTTGTATCCATCCATGTCGGTATTTGTAATCTTCAATCTATTTTCTAAGTCTTTCATTAGTGCTTCTGGATCTACATTTGGGGAGGCTGCCCTATTATGAGGCACAAAAGTATCTGCACCTTTTGTCAATGCATTACAAATGACATTTGTATCAGCATGAATACTGACTTCAGCTCCATTATAAGGAAACTTTAAGCATTGATGGTATGTTGACGGTGCCGCCTTCATTTCATGAATCCACGGCCTACCCAGTAATATATTATATGACAATGGAATATCAAGAACCTAGAAAAGGACATCTCTCTCTACTGGTCCCACTCTGATTGGTAATGACACCAGACCTTTAGAAGTCCTTTCTTCTTCATCATAGGCTTTTATTGTTATTTTCTTGTCAGGATCAATGACATTTTCAGAGAATCCTAGTTGTGTAAGCAGACTGTAAGTACAGATATTCAACCCCACGCCTCCATCTATCAAAACATGTTTGACTCTATGTTTATGGATCATGGCTTCAATATGCAATGACTAGTTATGTGGATGATTGAGTGAGTTGTCATATTATTCAGAGAAGGTCAGATAGTGAGGTGAAGTCAGATGACCCACCATAGTCTGAAACCGATTAATGTCTAAATCTTTTGGAACGTTGGTGGTGAGCAATGATTTATTTAGGATCTCTTTGTGAGCAGATGAGAGTTTTAGAAATTCAAAGATTGAGATTTGAGCATTTGTCCTTTTCAACTATTCAATGACACTATATCCAGAAGATGATGATGAAGTTAACCTTTTAAATTTGTCCAAGGTTGATTCTTTTTGTTTGTTTGGCAAGGTTGATGGGTTTGATGTTGCTTGAGCCGGGTCGAAAGAATTAGCTCCTTGGAGGGTGACTTTCTTTTGAGAACAGGTGAGAGCTCTTGCATATCATGATTCATTTGGTTTATCTTGGACTATAATCACATTGCAATATTCCGAGTGGGAAGGCTCAATCATGTTGATAATGTTGTCTTGACTGGCATAATTATAATTTACCTTGGTACCTCCTTTGGTCTTTGAAGAATCACCTTGTTCGTAAATAGGCAAAGTGTCTTTAAATGCTTTATGATCTACATTTGTTGGATGATTCCCAACAACAACTTTACCAGCGTCTATGAGATCTTGAATCTCATGTTTTAGCTTCATGCAATTGTTTATGTTATGACCTTTATTTCGATGGAAGTCACAATATTCATTTTCTCTCCACCATCTTGGTTTAACTTCTAGATCATATGGTCTAGAGTTATCTGGTAGTGTTATCAAGTTGTTTGCCAACAAAGTTTTGAAAGCGGATTCATATGATTCTTAGAGAGGAGTAAAATCACGCTTAGGTTTGGAAAGCCAAGGCTTTTCTTTGATCCATTCCTTTGTTTTCTTTGGTGGATTTTTTGCTGCAGCCTTAGCGGCTTTAAGTGCTTGTGTACCGCTAGCCAAGTTGAATATTGTGGATTTTGAGTTGGCTTTGACAGTGTCTACTACTCCATCATTAACAACATTCTTGTTATTATCTTTGCCAAACTTCCAATACTTGTTCTTCTCTTTAGAGCTAGATCCTGGTTGTGTTTCTTTCCAAGGCATGATATCCCCCTTGTTTATGAGCACATCTTCCATTCGAATGGCATTATCTACCATTTTGTTAAATGATGGGTGTACTTGCATTTGTATACTATATTTTAGCTTGGGGACCAAGTTATTGAGAAATATATCCATTTTCTCAGAGTCTGGGATAGGTCGAGAATACCTAGAAAACATCTTTCTCCAGCGTTGGAGAAAAGTAAGAAGAGGCTCTCCTATTTTTTGTTTAGTATTGTAAAGCTCGATCATAGTCACGAGATGTCGAATGTTGTATGAGTACTATTGTAAAAATAGTTGGATTAGTTCTTCAAACATTTTTATTCCTTTGGGTAGACTTAAGAACCATTTCATTTCTTGACCCCCTAAACTCCTTGGAAAAAGGTGCATGAGGTATGTTTGATCATGCATGAACTCCATACAGGCAGCACAAAACTCTCGGACATGATCTTGGGGATCTGAGGTACCATCATACTTATCAAATTTTGGGATCTCCACTCATGAAGGAAATGGAGGCATGTATAGATTCTTGTCAAATGGAAAGGGACATATTGTTTCCAGAGAATATTGTTTTGGGGACTTGTCCTTATTCTTCAGTTCTGTGACCTCCATTCGTAAGGCTAGTAATTGTTTGTGTACCATGAGTATAGGTGAATCTTTCTTTTTAGTAACGAGCATCTGAACATCATATCCAGTAGGAAGTTTAGCACCTTGTTTTGCTAGTTCTAAGAAATAGTATTCCTTCTCTTGGGTCATGATAGCTTTGATCATTTTTCTAGAGTCTTTGTCCTTTTGACAATCAAGGATTTCTTTTTCTGGAGGTTCAGTGTCTTCATCAGCCTCACTTGATGATGAGGAATCATTATCATTTTTGGGAATGTTATTATCATCCTTGTTTCCGTCATTGTGTTCCATCTCATATATAGTGGGAGATTTAGGCTCATCAAAAATTGGTTTGCCTGATGATGATAGTATGTTAGTGAGTGGATCCTTTTCATAAAATGGACTGTCGGTGTATGAAAAGGGTATTCCTTTGCCTTTGACTTCTTTCTTATGAGAACTCCTGGTTTGTGTAGGCATTTTTATGGATTAGTGCGACCTAAACTTGTTTGTGATGCAGAGGTCAAGATCAATTTTAGAGCTAGTTGTTCAGTTAATGTATTGTTTAGGAGAAACAACTGAGATTCAGTTTGGTTTCAAGAAAGATCTATCCTATATAAGACGTTTATCTAAGTTGATTCTAAGCGTAGTGTAAGATTCAGTCTGGTTTCAGGAATGATCTATCCTATATAAGACGTTATCTAAGTGACTAAAATTTGATAGGTAGTTGATTGAACTAGCTGAAAGATGATCGACCAAATCATGCAACGCAAATGGCAGAGGCACACTGTCTTGATCTATTTATGCTCAGGAAAATTGATAACCAGTATTATGTTCACTGTAAGATGTTTTTAGAAAAATTTGACTATTCTATTCTGACAAAACCAGACTTGTACGATAGGATTTTCTGAACCGGATGACAATTTAGCAGTTATAGGATGACAAAAGTTTTGTTTCGTACGAGTTGCTATCTCATACCATATGATAGATGGGTATGTGCAAGATGACAAAAGACTCAGAGCAGTTCTATTTTGTACGACACAGGATATAGAACCAGATGATATATTAAAATGACTCGTATGACACATGATCAGGTCTAGGATGACAAATCAGAAGACTCGTACGACACAAGATCAAGTGTAGCATGATAAATCAGAAGACTCGTACGACACAAGATCAGGTGTAGCATGATAAATTATCAGACTCGTATGACTGTTCATAGGACAAAGCCTAGAAATTCTAAGTTTTTTCGATTGCTGAGTATGACCAATTTTGAGATGGACTGATTTTGGACTAGGTTACCGAATTTTGACTTAAGATGGACAAGTTTCTGACATGAACAGAGTTTCGACTTAGGATTGACTAATTTCTGACACGGACAGAGTTTTGACTTAAGATGGACTAGTTTCTAACACGGACATAGTTTTGACATAGGATGGACTAGTTTCTGATACAGACAGAGTTTCGACTTAGGATGGACTAGTTTATGACACGGACAGAGTTTTGACTTAGGACAGACTAGTTTCTGACACAGATAGAGTTTCGACATAGGATGGACTAGTTTCTGACACAGACAGAGTTTCAACTTAAGATGGACTAGTTTTTGACACGAACAGAGTTTCAAATCACTGAGTTGTTTCTTGTCTTCTCCAATTTTGGTATTTCAATTTTTGTTTCAGGGATGAAAACACAGAAAACAAGTAGTATGTATAGTGACTCCAATCATAGCATGCAAACCCTAAGGAATTCGGTGAGGAAAGAAAACCTTTTCTTGTAGACTTAGGTACACACCCAATAGCTAATCAAAATATAGCTGCTAAGTCTCACGCAATGGATTATCAACGCCGTATTATCCGACTCCAAATGCTAATGGGGGCACGAAATGACAAGTATCTTGGGAGAGTTACTATCTCTCTTGCACAAAGATTATCCCCCTTTCGGAGATGAACTGGGTAGCTTCTAATTTTAATTGGAACTAGTCAAGGATCCGTTTGGCACGTCGAGGTATAAACTCAATTAAGAGGTCTCCCAGCCTTGAAAACCAAGGTTTAATATACCCAAAGGTATGGAGGAGAGTTATTCCTGAGCATTGTCATTGACTTGATTTTCATCAAATCACGTTTATTTTATAGTGGGTTGGAGTACTTGACATCTATTCATTCCCACTTAGGTTGTTCCTCTCACACTGGCTGTAACAACTTTAAGAGTTTTTCAACCCCTCGGGAGGGCAGGCCTGCTAAAGATGTACAAATCTCAAACAAAGAAAAAGCCTCAAGGGTCTAGATTTCTGATTGTCTAGAAAAAGACAAGAGCATACTCTCCTACCTCTCAGAATCTTCTAAAAACACAAAAGATAGATTTGTTCTTTAACCAGATATCAAGTTAGGTTCCTAAAAAATGAATTTAAAGAATACACGATGTTTAGTCGATTCTCCTTAGGCAACCTACAAAGACAATGAATCAGTAGTCATATTGTATTTGTGCAACAAGCATATTATTTGACAAGTGTTCTGCAAAAACTGATTAGGCTATGAATTTTTTTGAAATAGATAGATAAATAGTCAGGGTCAATCGTCAGAATAATCAAAAAATCATGAAAATTTGCCCCTTTTTTTTTTAAAAAAATTTTTCACCAGAAAATACAGAGTCGTACGACAATATGAAAACTCGTACGATACAAGATCCCAACTTGTACGAGATAGGATTCTAGTTTGTACAACACCTGCAGTTTGTCATTTCAGCCTGTGGTAATTGTCATATGAGATGTACTGATGAAAAATCAAAAAATCTAAAATCTGGAAAATAACAAAAAAAACAAGCAGTCAGTCTTAGAGACCAAAAAATGTAGTCTTCTGCCCCATCGTGGGTGCCAGAGATGTGTGTGTGAAAAAGTGGTCTGTAAGCTACAAGCACAACACTTCAATTAAGTCATTACATGCATGGTTAGTAATCAATAATCAATAAGTAATAAACCATAACAAAGCAACTAATTGCCTTCTAAAAGATGCGAGTATAAGTTGCTCTCAGATTGTTATAAGCAATACCAGTGACTAGACTACACCAAGATGAAGGATTTAATCTATATGATATTAACTATATGGATGCAAGATGGATGAATAATTCAAGAAAATAATCAATTCAAGCAATAATGGATGTAAAATGGATGCAAATAATCTAAAAAAAGCACAATAATCTTCAATGACTCCAGAGCAAAATTAGCGTGATAATAATCTCCAAGTGTGTTCTCAAAAATCTCTGAGGTAAATTGGAATGAGAGCTGAAGACTGAATTTATAGAGAATTACCAAGATAAAAGCTCAATTTAGGATTAATTGAAAATAATTGAGAAATCAGGTTTAGTTAACCTTGAGATAGATTCCAATTATAGTTTAATTGAAATGCATTCAAATTAGAAGTCCAAGTTGCATTGGAAATAATAATAAATTAATTCCATGCATTTGTGATAAAAATAGATAATTCTTTTATTTATTCAAGAAAAGAGTCTTTTCAATGCAACTGAACTTCTTTTTTCTGAAAAGCTTTGAGTTCCAATTTTAGAGAATAATTCAATAATTCAATTTAATTGCTTTTCTGATTTCAAGTTCTAAATTTAGAAAAGAAATAATATCTCAAGTTTGATTTCTCTCTCAATTTAATTCTTTTATTTTAATTTCAATTCAACTCTTGTTTTGTAATTAATTTCTCTTTTGTAATAAATTAACTCCTTTTGCATGATTAAATGGCAATTTTATTAATTAATTATACATGCAAGGATATTTAATAAATTAAAATAGGATAAGTGATCAAAATGATATTCTTGGAAATGATTCAATTATTTAAATGAATATTTAATTAATATTGAGTAATTCATTTGCCATGTGATATTTGATGATTAAAGAATTAATAATGTGCTCAAGATTGATTTAATGCCTTTGGTTAGGACCTTGGTGATGTTGTCAAGATTAGGGGCCCATGGTTTAGATGACCATTTTTAGGGTATTACAACAACAATAATAGAAACACACATAACACCAATTTTTTTGACATGGAAAACCTAGTTAAGGGAAAAACAACGATGGGAACCTACCCATAATAAGATGATACTCTATAGTAGTATGTCAAAATATTACAATGAGAAATGCACATGCATTTAGGCACATTGTCTAGAGCTCACTGCTCAAATTATAATGACCCAAAAGGCTCCAATGCTCGGGGAAGGTTCACTATCCTACACTAAGATTCAAACTACAATCCAGTTAAGATGAACTGTGAAGATGACATCTGCTAATGCCTGATGATAGATTTAGTTAAGCACATTTGTCTGCTCTGCAACAATCTCAGATCAATACACCACACTGAAAGATAAATTCACTTGTCCGCACATACACCACTCTCTAATTTAATGTAGACTCAACATTGACACCCAAATTACTTGAATATTTCACCCATTTATATAAATCATCAACCTTGACTACAAGGTCAACCAAACCCTTAACACCTAATTATAAAATTACATTACACGATACATAAATTAACCACCAAACCAATACAATGTCATAGAAAATATAGCTAGGACCTCAATAAACTCCCCAAACATGCACCACCACCAGAAATCTCACCAAGATCAACCGCAACACGCTACACCACCAAAAATACCGCATAACACGAAGAATATCACCGGACCCAGAAGATCTTCAATAACTCACACAAGGATCAATGCATACCACCAAAACAAAGAGGACATGATTAGGAAACACCAACAAGAATGTTAGAACCATCTGCAATAGCTACACCAACACCACTTATTCAAATCTTCATCAATCAACACGCTAACACTCAAGAACACTCAATAGTAGCAACTCGGATAAGAAAGATAGCTTGCAGAGCCCCAAATCATGAACCATTTGAAATCAAGATACACATGAAAATGCAAAACACTTGCCCAAATCTGCAACCAAAGATCCGATCATACCGGAGCACAACTAATCAAACACCAGAACACTGCAATACTGAACACTAAAAACCAATCTCCATACCGAAATCCTAAACTCGATTAGATCATCACATATCATCAAGGAATAAATAAAGAATGAAGTATCTCTAGTTGATTTAGCATCTCAAATAGATAAACCAACCAGATCAACTCACTGCAATCACTAGATCACCAAAACAATTCTCTGCAACATCAAAACACAAGAATATGTTGAACCAATGACAACAACATATCCTAGCAGCAACAATATCCAAAAATATCCCCCTTTGGAATTGATGGCAACATATGAATTTGAAAAACAATCAATGCAAAGGAATAAATCACCATCAACAAACTCCCCCTAAGATCATGCACACAAAGCTCCAAAAATAAGGCAGTTTTTCACATGCGTCTCTCCCCCTTTGACAACAATGCCAAAGACAAAAATATAAATCATGCTTCTCTCCCTCTAAGAAGGACAATCTCTCCCCCTTAGGATAAACTCACAACTGGACAGATGGATCACACACTAACTACTCGGGCTGAGTAGAAGCACCAACTCATCAACCTGAATAAGAAGATAAGACTGTGAAGTCCACCGTATTGATGCATCTCAATGCACCTAGTTCTCATCAAGAGGGGAAAGTACCCCTAACTTGTCTCTCAAATAGACAAATGTATTTGCAGGAAAAGACTTAGTGAAAATATCTATAATATGATCCTTTGTAGATACATACTCTAGTTTTACTTCTTCATCACTGACCTTCTCACTCAAGAAGTGATACTCAATTGATATATGTTGTGTTTTATAATGTAGTACCAGATTCTTGGAAATATTAATAGCACTTGAATTGTCACGATAAATAATTGTAGGCTCATCATACACAACTCTAATATCTTTCAACATTTTCTTCATCCAAACTACCTGGGTATAGTTGCTAGTAGAAACAATGTATTCAGCTTCAACAATAGATAGAGATATAGCATATTGTTTCTTACTTGCCCATGAAACAATTTTTTTCCCCAAAAAGAAAGCTCCATCGGTAGTACTTTTCCGGTCATCTACATCACCTGCCCAATCAACATCTGTATAGGAACATAACATGAAACCATAATTCTTCAGATACCATAAACCATAATCAGCAATCCCCTTCAAGTATTTGAAAATCCTTTTCATAGCAGTAACATGAGTCTCTTTAGGATCAACCTGAAATCTAGCACAAAGACAAAAAGCATGCATAATATTTGTTCTAGTCTGAGTTAAGTACAACAATCCACCAACCATAGATCTATACAAAGTCTGATTAACTTTCTAAGATTCATCATTCTTAGTCAACTTGCATCCTATCACCATAGGAATTCCAACTGGTTTAGAATCATCTAAACCAAATTTCTTCAACAATTCCTTCACATACTTAGATTGAGAAATGAAAATACCTTTACTGGTTTGAGTAATTTGCAATCCTAAGAAGAATTTAATCTCACCTATAATAGACATCTCAAACTCCTTTTGCATATCATCAACAAACTTCATACTCAAATCATCATCACCACCAAAAATAATATCATCAACAAACACTTCAAATATCAAAATATTGTCTTTATCAATCTTAAAGCATAAGTTACTGTCAACAGTACCTTTACAAAATCTCAACTTCATCAAAGTACTTGTCTAATCTAGCATTCCGAGCTCTAGGGGCTTGCTTCAGTCCAGACAATTCTTTCTTCAACTTGCATACCATATCTCCTTCATCTGATAGAGAAAATCCTTCTGGTGGCTCAATGTAGACTTCCACTTCCAAATCTCCATTCAAAAAGGCTGACTTGACATCCATCTGGTACATCTTAAAATTCTTATAAGCAATAGTCTAACAACTTCAATTATAGCTATGGGAGAAAAGGACTCCTCATAATCAATACCTTCCATCTGAGAGATTTCGTTACATACCAACCTTACTTTGCTTCTCACCACTTCACCAGATTCATTCAGTTTATTCTGGAACACCCATTTAGTACCAATCACATTCTTGTCTTTAGGTCTCAGAACAAGCTCCCATGTATTAATCTTCTCAATCTGATTCAGCTCTTCTTCCATTGCTTTTATCCAATTCTCATCCTTACATGCTTCTGCAACATCTTTAGGATCAATCTTTGAAATCAAACATATCTCTTCAGCAACAAGTATTCTCCTAGTCATCACACCCTTATTCTTATCACCAATAATCTAATTTTCTGAATGATTCAATCTTACATACCTCAAAGTTTTTGGAATGTTCTGATTCTCAGGTTCTTGAACTTCTTCACCAGTAACAACAATATCCAGATTAATTGTCTCTACCAGAGCATTTTTCTTTAGGATCTCAGTCTGCACAGGCTTAGGAACAATGTCTTGATCATCAATCTCATATCCACATGCTCTGATCTACTTTCCATGACATTCATCAACTTTCACATTTTCACTTTTCACTATCTTCTTCAATCTTTTATTGTAAGATTGGTAGGCCTTGCTCTTAGTAGAATATCCCAAGAAGATTCCTTCCTCACATCTTGCATCAAACTTTCCTATATCCTCATCTCTTTTGATATAACATTTGCTTCCAAAAACTCTGAAATATCTAACTGTAAGAGCATGACCAAACCATAGCTCATAAGAAGTCTTACTGAAAACACCTTTTATATGCACCTAGTTGAATGTGTAAACAACAATGCTAACAACTTCCTTCCAAAATGTTTGTGCCACATTTCCTTCAATTAGCATAGTCCTAGAGGCATCCAAAATAGTTTTTTTCTTCCTTTCAACAACTCCATTCTGTTGAGGGGTTCTAGGAGCAGATAGCTATCTTCTAATTTCATTCCTTTCACATAATGTATCAAACTCACCAGATGTGAATTCTCCTCCTCTATTAGATCTCAAACACTTTAGATTCAATCTTGTCTCAGTCTCTATCTTAGTTTTGAATATCTTGAATTTCTCCAATGCTTCTGATTTCAACCTTAGAAAGGTAACCCAAATCATTCTAGAGTAGTCATGAATTAACAACATGAAATACCTGTCACCCTGCATGCTTCTCACTCTTGTAGGACCCCACAAGTCAATATGCACAAGATCCAATAATCTATTAGATGTATACAACTTACTCTTAAATGAATTTCTTGTTTTATTTCCCAACTGACATTCTTTACATACTGGATTAGAAGGCTTTATAATTTTAGGCAAATCTCTAATAGCTTGAGTAGAACTTATCCTTATCATGCAATCAAAATTAACATGACACATCCTCCTATGCCACAACCAACTTTCATCAATCTGAGCAATCAAATAACTTTTCTCACTGTCATTCAAGTGAAATATATTACCTTTAGTCTTTGTCCCTGATGCAATCTCTATATTGAAGGCATTTAGAATCTTGCATTTACCATTCTTTAATTGCAAATCATATCCCTTGTCAACCATATATCCAACACTCAAAAGATTATGCTTCAAATCTTTAACATATAAGACATCGTCAATATTATTCTTACCATCAAAGGAAATAAAACCTCTACCATGGATCACACAAGCTTTATCATCTCCAAATCTCATTATACCACCATCATACCTCTCCATACTCATAAATTTTATTTTATCACATGCCATATGATGTGAACAATGTTGCCAATCACCCAGTCATCTCTCTCTTCAATCTTAGCAGCCAAAGCTTTCTCCTCAATAATGTAGCTTGTAGAATTCACTGGTACTAGATCATCATCCTTGATAGAAATAAATACAAATTCCTCTTCTAAATTCCCATTGTTTGATTCTTCATCTGTCACACCTTCATCAACAACATAATATCTCTTCTGATATCTATACTTCCGGTTAGGCTTATAGGACTTATCATATCTATCATTCTTAGAAGATCTATCATGCCTTTCAAACTTATCATGCTTATCATATCTAGACATCCTTTCAGGGCACCTAGACGTAAAATGTCATATCTTATTACAAGAGAAACATTTCAAAGGTAATTTTCCATCATACTTACCGGCTCCTTTAGGAAATCTCCAAGAAATAAGTGCTTCAAGCTCATCCAACTCCCTTTCTCATTCTTCCATCTCTCTCATCTCTCTTTCATATCTAGAAACCCTAGATGAACTCTCTCCTGAATTGTACTTCTGCTTCTTGGATACATAGGATTTAAATGCATTCTCAGACTTACCATGTGATTCTCCAAATTTACTCAACTCAAATGTAGCAAGTTTACCAACCAACATGTCTCTTGTTACAATTGTCACACTTCAGATCTCATCAATAGCACCAACTTTAGCTTTGTAAGTAGAAGGCAAGGATCTCAACACTTTAACAACAATATCATCTTCTTCAAGGGTTCTACCAACACATCTGATATTCATAACAAGTTCATTCACCTTATCTATAAAGGATGTTATATTCTCATCTTCTCCCATCTTCAATGTCTCATATTTCCCTTTCAAACTCTGCAGCTTAGCAACTTTAATTTGTGCATCTCCTTCATACAAGGTCTCTAACTTTTTCTAGATCTCATGTGCAGTCTTCAAACCCATCACATTAGTCATTTCTGAAGCAGTCTAGGCACTCAACAATGCTTCCTTAGCTCTTATATTATGTTCACCTTCCTTGATTTCATTAGCAGTAACTAGTCCATTCGGAGGAACATTGTCGACATTCTTTATAATCTTCCTAATAATCTTCTCCAAGACACTTCAAATAAACTTCCATCTGATGCTTCCAAATAGTATAGTTGTTTCCATAAAATCTAGGACTCTCCTTAAACACATAGGTTAACATCCTAGATCTCCTCAAGCAATTAATCTTCTTCTGGAGGATCTATCTCTAATACCACTTGTTGGCAACAAGAAGGAAAACTGAGAGGGGGGGTGAATCAATTTTCATCGGATTAGAAAATTTAAGCACAATCTCAGATCTGATCAACTGTAGCAAAATGAATGATAACAACAATAATAGAAACACACATAACACTAATATTTTTGACATGGAAAACCCAGTTAAGGTAAAAACCACGACGGGAACCTACCCACAATAAGATGATACTCTGTAGTAGTATGTGAAAATATTACAATGGGGAATGTGTTGGCATATGGACACTCCAATGAGACATTGTATGTGATTGAAGGTTTTGTCATTGATGGAAACCTTGCAATCCTATGGCACCGACAAGACATCATATCGACAAAGCATTACCCAGGCAAGACAGTGCACCGACATCAACAAGATCACTCTACACCGGCACCGGCACAGAAGAAAAGATGTATACCAGCATAGAGGCCGACAAGACTTTTGATATGTAATATTTTGTTTATTATTGTAAGCCAACTTGGCAAATTGTAAAATGACTCTTGTATATAAAGGAGATCATTGTAGACATTTAGAGAGGTAATGTAGCGAGCACAAAGAAAATTATTAGGTAGACCTAATGTGCGAATTATAGGTCAAGGGTATATGTAAAGAACAGAGTTAGAACTGGTACTGAATTTGGCATTGGAGATGCTATTGTAAAGCAATACAAGTCATTGGATTAGTATAATCCTCATTGGTAAGTCAGTGTGACTTCTCATTGAGCAGTGAGCTCAAGGCAGTTGGCCTTCCTGCATGTGTAGGCCCCTATTGTAAGTAATATTCTCTTATTGGCTAGTGAGTGAATATTGTGGGTCACAAATCCCACCGAGGTTTTTACCACACCGAGTTTCCTTGTTAAACATCTTGTGTTATGGTGTTCTTTTCATATGGATGTTTCTGATTCTGCTTATTGCATTAATTCTTGCATACCGGTATACTGCTATTTTATGTTCTGCATGTTTTAACTTGAGAAATTCTTATCACCGGTTAGATACTGATTCATCCCCCCCTCTTAGTATTTGTGGGAATCCTAACAATTGGTATCAGAGCTTGGTCCTCTATTTTCAGAAGCCTAATAGCTTGAGGAAGATCTTGACACTGGTAAAGATGGAAAATCTGATGAAGCAACTTGAAGGAGCTCTTATTGACTATGATGCAGAGAAGTTGAAAAATATCAAATTAGAAGATGATTTAAGAGCAACTCAAGATATCATTCAGGCACTTCAAGAAAATCTTACTGTTACAATAAATAAGAGAAGAGAACTTTGTGAAAAATTGCAAAATGAGAATGATGAAAAGGAATCTCTTAATGATATGATAAGCAAGCTAAAACAAGAGATCATGACAACAAAAAATGAAATGCAGGATATGACTATGAGATTTTGCAAAGAGATTGAGGACAGAAAGAAGAATGAAGAAGAACTGACTAGAAGACTAAGTGATGCAGCAAATGAGAACACAAGACTTAGCTATGAAAATGACATGTTGAAGACAGATCTGATGCATAATTAGAATGACTCAAATGAACTAATGAGACAAAAAGAAATCTTGGAAAGGGAATTGGAAACTGCAAATCAACATAAAGAAAAATTCAAGAAAAGCTCAGAAGAACTTGGTACCTTATTGAAGAATCAAAAACCTAAAGGTGACACTTCCGGAATTGGCTTTGAAGTTGGTGAAAGCTCTGGTACTGCAAATACTCAGGATCACAGCAAACCGGTAAGACCACCTAATGCTTATAAATTCAATGGAAAATGCTTTAACTGTAATAAGTATGGTCATAGGGAAAATGAATGTAGATCTATGAACTATCAGAATATCAATACACCCACTGGTCAATGTTCCAAATGCAACAAAGTTGGTCATAACTCTGAAAACTGCAGAATAAATGTGAGATGTTATGTTTGTGGAAGATTTGGACATTTATCTAATCAATGCAAAACACAAACCGGCATAAGTTATGGGAAAGCTATTCAGAAAAATAATGTAACTTGTTATGCATGTAACAAGATTGGGCATATTGCTAAATTTTGTAGAAGTAAAGGTACACCGGTAGACAACAAAGGTGCTAGCTTGAAAGGAAAAGAAAAGGTTGAAGAGGTTAAGCAAGAATTCTCAAAGCAATGGATTAGAAAAGCTGATCTAAACATTTGGAATACTCCTCCACCAGTAGAACCAACAAATGCTTCACTGATAGGACAGAGTGATGCTTCACCAACAGGACAGAGTGATGCTTCACCAGCAGGACAAAGTGATGCTTCACTGGTACGACAGAGCAGTGCTCCATTGGCAGGAAGTTCTTCATCTAATTGAAGAAAATTTCCTTGAGGGTTTGGCAATCTAATGACACATGTGCTATTATTCCCTCGGTTAGAGATAAGAAGTGGAAAATCACTTATTACCGGCAAACAATTTTAAATGAATACTTAACCGACATGCAATTAATGTGGTAGATAGCGAAAAAGACTTTATAAAATAAGGTTTTGGCTCCATTTCATTTCACCGTGATTTCAAACTTTCAAAAAAGTGCAAAGATTATGAGCAAAGGCATTTCGAGCAAGAAGCAAGAACACTCCAAGCAATCATCCATCCAAGATAGAAAAAGGTATTTAATCATGGAATCCATCTTTGCAATTGAATACATAGAGAACCCTACTATTGTGAAAGTAATTAAAAGACCTAGGCCATTATTTTAGTTAGTCCCCAAAATAGCAAAGAAGGATGATACCTTAGGTGCATTTTCTCAAATCCCTAAAGGTGTTGTATATGCTGAAGACCCTAGAATGTAAATCCATTGCAACATTGAAGAGTTAGGAGATGAGGAAATCAAAACCATGTATAAAACCGAGATATGTGATGATACCAGCAATGTTAAAACTGAACACAACGTTATTGAAACCCTAGGATTCACAGAAATCCTTAGCATTCCTGAATTTCCTAAGGATGTGATTAGGATAGTGTTAAAGTAGAGTTCATGGAGAATTTTTTTGGTTAGATGCAATTCATAAGATCACCAAGGAAGCGGTAAATGTTGTCACAAGGTTACCGGCCACTGGTAAAAGACCAAACAAAAACAAGAAGGTTTCAAATGATTTAGTCATAGACCTAACAGGTGCAACATTTGATAAGAGATCTCTAAGGGTTAATGATGTAAAGGATACAAATGTGAATTCATATGCATGATATTAGGTTACAAAGCCACTCATGCCAATAGACTTAACTTAGTTTCAAGTTTATGCATTAAGAGTATTTATGATATGGTGACAGACAATGCAAAAATTGACATCTGTGAAAGGTTAAAGGATGAACTGATAGACAACCTTGGAAAGATAAAGAAGGATAAGAAAGGAACTTTCAGATTTGGAAATCTGTTAGTGTGCCTAATGCTTCATTTAACAAAATAGGTTCTCGGTATAGGATATAAAGAACTAGGATATGACATACCGGTAGGAAAGCAATTGACAGAACTGTTCAATACCATGGGTGAGAACAAAGAAAACAACATTCATGACTTTTTCCAAGCATTGAAGACAAAAATGAAGAAAAGGATAAGGTTATCTCAGAAAATTGTAGATAAATACAAAGATGACATATGCTTTGTTATTAAAAAGGATGAAATATGGATGGAAGCAGTCATTCCAAGGACAATCTGGGTAACTGAAATGGGCTATGAGATAGATAACCACATAGTTGAAACTTATGCCAAAGCACTTCTGGATGCCCCCAATGAACCTAAGGAAGAAGTATTTGGTAGTGCTGAAACCATAGAAAGCCAAATACAGTCCAAGAAAAGAGTGAAGAAGGTAGAGGCATTTGTGAGGAAAGGATCCAGAGAAGCAAAGGCCATTAAGGAAGATGTATTAAAGAAAACTGGCATAATAGAAGATGAGTTGGCAGCCCCACAACCTGAAGCTCATCTATCACTGATAGGTACTTCTTTGGAAGGTGACATGCCAACAACCTTTAAAAGAGTTTTTAGGAAAAGAGATCCCTCACCGAAAATCACTCCTTCACCTAGAAGGACAAGGTAGAAGCAACAAGCTGTGAGATCTCTGGTCAGAAAGGTCACACCTAAAAAGAAGCTAACTCCTAAGAAAAAGAAAAAGACAAAAACTGACTTGGCACCTCTAGACATTTTGCTAAATGAGATCACAGAGGAAGGAAAATTGAAAAACATAGGGAAAATTTATGACACTCTATCTGTTGATGAGAAAGGGCAAGTTGAGGAGAGTGTAATACTACATATGGACATGTTCAAAAAGTTTTTGATGGAAGTAATCAATGAAATTCCTAATGATTTATACAAAAGACTTGAGGCCAGAAGGTAAGGAGTAATTGAATTAGACAAGAAAATAGAAATAGAAAAACTACTTGCTGTATATCCGGTAAACTCTCCATAGGAAATTGATGATTTGATTGCTCAGGCAAACCAGACTATTTTCTCCACTGTACATCGGCATATTTCACTAATGCCAGGAAGAGTTATAGAGGAAACAGAAGATGAATGGGACATATTCCTAGTTGAAAAGGAAAACCAAGAAGAATATAGGAATCCCAAGCCTATTAAGGTATATCAGAAGGATAAGGACAAAGGGAAAGGCAAAGTTGGTGGACCTCCAAGCATAAAGGTTAAAGACAACCTACCTCCACCTATAAAAATTACAACCCCTGAAAACCAACCGACAGCAGAAAGCATGGATGTAGTGGATAGCAATCCAAATCCTGAAGTCCTATACACTGTAAATGTTGATACCCAAAAGATCAACATAACAGTTGATAAAGATACAACTAAAAAGACAGATATGGCTAAAGAGCCTCCAGTAACAGGAGATACAAAGCAACCGGCAGAGGATACAAGGAAAAAGGTGGAATCTGAGGCACAAACAGAGAAACCAATAGAGCTAAAATCTCCAGAATAGGCTCACAAGGAAACAATGCCACCGGTAAGCAATGAAGCAGGAAAACTAGTGCTAAAAGAAATACAAACACAAATTGACCTGCCAGAGGTCAATACAAGCATGGTTATTTCCACCGGCACTCAGACTCTTGGATCATCATCAACATTCAAGTCAACTAATGTGACTAAGGTATTACTTGAATCCATTAAGAAAATAACTGACTGCAGTTCACAGGCTTATAAAGCAATAGATGATTCAATACAAATTTTGAAGATAATTTCTCCTGATTGTAATATAGATAATAAAGATTCTTTAGGATAGTTGGATACATTATGTAAATACATTTCTAGAAATATTGAGAAAATAAAGGAAGAATCAGTAAAGGACATGGTAGAAAAGGAGAAACAAAAATTCTTTGATGAAGAAATAAAGAAGTGTAACAGAGACTTTGACACACTTCTACTAGAACTATGTAGTTTTTTGAAAGAGTATAAAAATCTGTATAAAGACACATGCAAAACAAACTTTTTGACTGTAGATATTGACAAGAAAATAAGCAAGACACAGGATGAGATAAATAAGCTTGCAGACAATTTTGTCAACTCACCAGATTCACTATTTGTTTTTGAAGATAAGTTAGAAAATTTTGAGGAAGAATTGCTTAAATAGGAAAGAGAGAAAGAGAGAATAATAAACAAGGCAAAACACTTGAGATATAAACTGAGTCCAAGATTGGACTATCTAGCATCTCTACGGAAGGAAATCTCAGAGGCATTAGCATAGGGAAATAAAACACCGACAGAGCAATTGCAACATCTCATCAGTACTGTGAAGAGGACTGAAACATCAATAAAAGATAGCAAAAAGTTTATGGATAGTATAAACTTAATTTTGGGCGATCTTTTTCAGATAATAACTACCCAACTACAAGGTTGAGGATATGGACAGATGTAACTACAAACTCTACTAGCATCTTGACAACCTTTATCATTGATGCCAAAGGGGGAGTATTAGGATGAGAAAGTTCAAAGACAGGAATCATATGCTCAGGGGGAGCCCTTCATATTTTTTGGTAAACATTCTTTTTGGTAAATTTTTTTTTGGACTACACATTTTGGACACTTTTTGAAATTTCTCATGAGTGTTGCCATCAATGCCAAAGGGGGAGATTTTTGGCATATGGACACTCCAATGAGACATTGTATGTGATTGAAGGTTTTGTCATTGATGGCAACCTTGCAATCCTATGGCACCGGCAAGACATCATACCGACAAAGCATTACATAGGCAAGACAGTGCACTGGCATCAACAAGATCACTCTACACCGGCACCGGCACCGACACCGACACAGAAGAAAAGATGTATACCGACATAGAGGCCAATAGGACTTTTGATATGTAACATATTGTTTATTATTGTAAGCCGACTTGGAAAATTGTAAAATGACTCTTGTATATAAAGGAGATCATTGTAGACATTTAGAGAGGTAATGTAGCAAGCATAAAGAAAATTATTAGGCAGACCTAATGTGTGAATTATAGGTCAAGGGTATATGCAAAGAACAAATTTAGAACCGATACTAAATTTGGCATTGGAGATGCTATTGTAAAGCAGTACAAGTCATTGGATTAGTATAATCCTCATTGTAAGTCAGCGTGACTTCTTATTGAGCAGTGAGCTCTAGGCAGTTGGCCTTCCTATATGTGCAGGCCCCTATTGTAAGTAATATTCTCTTATTGGCTAGTGAGTGAATATTGTGGGTCACAAATCCCACCGAGGCTTTTCCCACACCGGGTTTCCTCATTAAACATCTTGTGTTATGGTGTTCTTTTCATATGGATGTTTCTGATTCTGTTTATTGCATTGATTCTTGCATATCGGTATACTGCTATTTTATGTTCTACATGTTTTAACTTAAGAAATTCTTATCACTGGTTAGATACTGATTCACCCCCCCCTCTCAGTATCTATGGGAATCCTAACAGAATGCACATGCATTCATACATACTTCCTAGAGCTCACTGCTCAAATTACAATGACCCAGAAGGCTCCAACCCTCAGGGAAGGTTCACTACCTTACAATAAGATTCAGACTACAATCTGGTTAAGATGAACTACAAAGATAGCATCTACTAATGTATGATGATAGTTTTGGTTAAGCACATTTGTTTGCCCTGCAACAATCTCTGCTCAATACACCAAACTGAAAGATAAATTCACTTGTTCGCACATACACCACTCTCTGATAATGCAAACTCAACATCGATACCCAAATTACTTGAATATTTCACCCATTTATAAATCATCAACCTTGACTAGAAGGTCGTCCAAACCCTTAACACCTAATTACAAAATTGCATTACACAATACATAAATTAAACATCGGACCAATACAATGCCATAGACAATATAGCATGGACCTAATTCAACTCTCGAAACATGCACCACCACCAGAAATCTCACCAAGGTCAACGGCAACATGCTACACCACCAAAAATACCACATAACATGAAGAATATCACCGACCCAAAAGATCTTCAATAACTCACACAAGGATCAATGCAGACCATCAAAATAAATAGGACATGATTAGGAAACACCAAAAAGCAAGCTAGAACCATCCTTAATAGCTACACCAACACCACTTATTCAAATCTTCATCGATCAACATGCTAACACTCAAGAACACTTAACAACAACAACTCAGATAAGAAAGATAGTTTGCAGAGCATCAAATCATGAACCATATGAAATAAAGATATACACGAACATCCAAAAAACTCTCCCAAATCCACAACCAAAGATCAAATCATATCAGAGCACAACTGATCAAACACTAGAACACTGAAAACTAATCTCCATACTGGAATCCTCAACTCGATCAGATCATCACAAAGCATCATGGAATCAATAAATAATGAAGTATCTCTAGTTGATTCAACATCCCAAATAGATAAACAAACTAGATCAACTCACTGCAATCATTAGATCACCAAAATAATTCTATGCAACACCAAAACACAGGAATATGTTGACATCAATGACAACAACATATCCTAGCAGCAAGGATTTTGAGAAGGAAATGGAGAAGAGCAGAGAGGAGAAGGGGAACGGTCGGGCCAAAAATTCAATATTTTTGGGTGGGAGAACTGGTTCAGCAGTAGGACAACATGCAGTAGGAGATTCAGGGAGCCCTTTGGAAGGGGAGAGTTTAGATGGTAAGGAACCCGATGCTCATTTGGATTCAGAGGACCTAGTGGGGGTCCCAGATCATGAGAGGAGCAAATAGTAGCAGACAAGGTGAATAGTTAGGTTCAAAATTCAAATTTGGGAGGTGGCAAACCTGAAGTAGTTTCAGGAGAGCAGGCGGCAAGTGGTTTAGGGGATCCTGTGAAGGGAAAATAATCTAATGGGAAGGATCTCGATAACCCTTTGAACTTGGGAGACCTAGAGGGGGGCCCCAGATCAATTGGACACATTGGTAAATGGTCCTCTTTGTTGGTATCAAACCCAAAGGTAATTCGTCTTTGCCTCCGGTTAAAAATACTTCAAATTCTTCTCAGGGAAAGTTGGCCATTTCCATTCCAGATCAAATTATAGATCAAAATTTTGCTCGAATGGAAAGTACACTGATAGGCAAATTCTTTGGGACGAGACCAAACATTGAGGTTTTTTTGTGGATTTGTAAAGAGAAAATGGAATTTGAAAGGTCAGGTTGATGTGGTCGCTATGAACAAAGGATGTCTTTCCTTTTCTTTCTCTTGCGAGGAGGATTGTAGAAATATCCTCTGCAACGATACCTGGGTGATAGGTAAATATTTAATGTATATCTAGAAATGGTATCCTAATGTGGGAAGAGATGATAAGTTTGTGGTCCAAGTTTGAGTCTAGATAAAGTTACCTAGGCTTCCTATGGAATATTGGGAGGAAGATGTGTTTGCTAGGATAGCCAATGCTTTTGGGGAGCTTATCACCCTCGATCCAGTTACAACATCCAGAAGAAGACTTATTTATGCTAGAATTTGTGTAGGGGTTGGGCCCGAAACAGATATGCTAGAGGAAATAGAGATAGAATCAAAACTAGGCAAATGGATGTAGAGTATTGTTTATGAATCAATCCCTTTTGCTTGCTTTCACTATAAGAAAGTTGGGCACTAGGCTAAAAAATTCCCAAGCAATGTGGTCAAATCTCAATCCCAAGCTAAAGTATGGAAAAAGGTGGACAACTCTTTGAAAGTTTCTCCTTTTTATTGTTTGGATTAGGAGAAATAGTCCCTGGTAGGAAGGACAAAGGAGGTGTTAGTCAGAGAATCAAAAAATGAAATGAAGAAAGGAGAGCATGAGAAGATCTCCCATCAAGAAAAGGAGTAGGAGAACAGTGGAAAGGATTCAAATGATGGAGAAAGAAACTCACAAGTCAACAGTCAAAACAAGAAAAAGGATAAGACAGAACAAAATTTAGCTCAGAGTGAGAAAAGGAATAGTAGTCAGATGGATAAGGGAGTTAGTCAATCCAAAGATAATAAGGAAGATGGAGACAATTTTAACTCAGTAACAAAATTATCCGAGTCAAAAAATGGAGCAAGCTGGATCTAAGATGCACAACCTGCCAATATCTTTGAGCAAGGGCTATTAGAGATATCATTAGCATCCCTAGCTCAGGTCAAATTGACTTTCCTAGAGGAAAATGAACCAAGATGGGGAGATGAGGAAGATATAAAAAAGGCTTTGGGAAAGAGTGGGACAAAGCAGGAGGAAGAATAAGTAATGAAGGACAAAAGAAAGAACAAGAACAAAAAAAAGAACAATAACATCAACAACAATAACACATCCACTAGAAATACCAGAAGCAAACTAGGGGATGTGGGAGCTTAGCATACTTCACCTGGAAGACATTCAAATGCAAAGCAGAGGACCATGGAAACAAGCAAGAATCTAGCAGACGGGACTCAAAGAACCATCTTTGAGGCCGATATTTCTAAAAAGCTATGAAGATTATCTCTTGGAACATTCAAGGATTGAATAATCCTCACAAACATGATTTAATTAAAAGTATGATTAGAGACAAAAACCTGAATATTTTTTTGATTCAGGAAACCAAAATGCCTAAGGATAAGGTTGAATGTTTGAAAATGTTTAGAAATGGAGGAGTTAGTGGTGGTAGTTCAAAAGGAGCATCGGGAGGTATTGCTACTTTCTGGAATAAAAATAATGTAAAAGGTGAAGTGTTGATTCAAGACAACAATCTGGCTTGCATTAGATTTAAGCATTTGAAAGAGGGTACCTCATGGGTCTTAACTAATGTGTATGCCCCAAACACCAAGACTAGTAGAAGTGATTTCTAGAAAAGCTTATCCTTGTTTAGAAGTAATTTTGCTGAAGATAGGTAGATTTATATGGGGGTTTTCAATACCCCTTTGAAGGAAAATGAGAAAAAGGGAGGGAGCCAAACCAATCTGGACAATAGATTAGATTTGATGGAATTCATCAATAATATTGCTCTCTATGACCTAGATTTGCAATGAGTTAAATATACCTAGACCAATAGAAGGAGTGGTGAAGACTTAATTTAGGTCAGGCTTGATAGAGCTTTAATTTCTCTGGATTGGTTTAATTCATACTTTTGTTCTTTATCAGCTCATGTAAGGGCAAGATTAGATCATTAACCTATATCTTTTATGGCTGATGCCAAGAAGGGAAGAAGACACTCCCCTTATAGATTTGAGAGAATGTGGACAAAACACCTAGATATGGAAAGAAAAATTAAGGAATGGTGGAAGGTTAGAATTGAAGGAAATGCTATGTATAAGGTGGTCAAAAAGTTGAAGGTTGTGAAAGATAATGTTAAAAGATGGAACAAGGAGTCCTTTGGGAACATATTTGCTTCTAAAGACACCATTCTCTTAGATCTAAAAGATATCCAGGATGAGATTCAAAATAATAGCTATACAAAGGTCTCAAAAGATGTTGAAGATGAGATTCTTATGAAATATCAAGACATAATAGAAAAAGAAGAAACTTTCTGGAAATAGAGGTCAAGAAATATTTGGTTGAAGGAAGGGGATCGAAATACCAAATACTTTCATATCTCCACTCTGAAACACAAGGCAATCAATGGGATATCCCAACTTAAAGTTAATGGTAGAACTGTTGAAGATGAAGAGTCTATGAGGAAGGCAGTCCTGGAGTTTTTCTCCAACCTCCTGACTAAAGAACATAATTTGGACTTGCAAGCTCAAAAGGACCTTTTGGACTGTATTCCCTCTATCTTGGACGTGGATAAGAATTCATATCTCACTACTATTCCATCCAACGATGAGATTCTAAAAGCTATCAATTCCTTTGAAGGTAACAAGGCCCCGGGCTCAGATGGTTTTCCCATGTTCTTTTTTCAAATGTATTGGCATATTGTTGGAGGTGATGTTTCCTATGCTGTGAAAGAATTATTTGGTGCAAGAAGAATTTTGAAAGAATTGAATGGCACTTTCGTTACCCTTATTCCCAAAAAGATGGGTGCTGATTCCATGGATCTTTCTAGACCTAGCAGCCTTTGCAACTCTTTTTACAAGATCATCTCTAAGGTTTTGACTTCTAGAATCTTGAGTCTGCTCCCCTCTATCATTTCTCCCTAGAAAAGTGGCTTTGTCCTTGGGAGACAAATCTTGGATTCTATAATATCTGTCCATGAAAATATTCACTCACTCTCTAGTGCTAGAGAAGAAGGCTTTCTTTTGAAGCTTGACCTATCTAAAGCCTATGATAGAGTGGACTGGGGATTTATGATGGATGTTCTCTCTGCTTTTGGTTTTTGCTCTAGAAGTATCTGTCTTATTCTGTAATTGGTTTCTTCTGCCTCTTTTTCTATCTTAATCAATGGGTCTCCTTCCCCCTTCTTCAAATCCTCAAGGGGTCTCAGACAGGGGGATCCTCTATCCCCGATTCTTTTCATTATCATGGCGAAATGTCTGGGAAGATTCATTGGAAATCTTTTTGAGAAGGGAGAGTTTTGTGGGTTGAAATCTTCTTTAGCGGATCAAGTTTTCTCCCATTAGCAATTTGTGGATGATTATTATTATGGGGAATGCTTCAGTGAAAGACTCTAGGAGTTTAAAGAAAGCATTGGATAGTTATGGGATAGCTACTGGTCAATTGATAAATTGGTCTAAAAGTTTTGTTTATTTCATCAACACTCTGGAAAGAAGACAGATAAAAATAAGTAATATTTTGGGGTGTCAATTGGGGAATCTTCAGGCTTCCTATCTTGGGCTCCCTTTATGTCAAGTCCCTCCTGATACTTTCTAGGGTGCTCTTGTGGATAAATTTCATAGCAAGTTAGCTAGTTGGAAATTCTCTCTTCTCAACCAAGCTGGTAAGGTCTAGCTTTTGAAATCTACTCTTCAAAGTATTCCACTTTATGCCATCAGCCTTTTCAAAATTCTTGCCATGTTTGTAGAGGCTATTGAAAAAATTCAAAGAACTTTTCTGTGGACAGGGGTTGAGGAGAAGAAGAGAATGAATCTAAGTGCATGGGATAAGGTTTGTAAACCTATAAGAAAGCGAGGTCTTGGCCTTAGAAGAATAAGAGACATGAATGGGTTTCTTATGGATAAGCAAATATGGAGAGGTTATAACACCCAAGGAGAATGAAAAATGATATGGGACAACAAGTATAAAAGACAATATCCTACCCTTCTAAGTTTCCTCAATGCTAAAGATATGCCAATTGGCTCTAATATTTGTAAAAATGTTTAGAAAACAAGAGATCTTATTGCCAAAGGTGTGAAATGGAAGGTGGGGAAAGGAAACTTTATTAAATACTGGGAAGATTCTTGGTTGCTTGATTCCCCATTGAGTGAAAGTCCTAATTGGGGTAAATTTTAAAATCAGTGTAAGGAAAAATATGGCACTATGGTGGGTGACTACTGGAATGATGGACACTGGAAGAAATTATCCCAAGTTGATCCCTCCCTTGGTAATCTGAACAAAATTATGAACTCCATGGTGGTGGTGGATGATGATGATCAACTGATCTGGAAACTTACAGAAAATGGTAAATTTTTTGTTGCCTCTCTCTATAATCAACAGTTTTCTAAGTTGGAGAGTCCTTGCTGGGCTAAGGCTTGGGTAAAAGGCCTAATTCCTAAAATTAATATTTTTTTTTGGACTGTCCTTCAAGACAAAATTTTGACTATTAATAACCTCAGAATAAGAGGTATATGTATGCCTAGTGTTTATTTTCTTTGTATGCAGAATGAGGAAACCATTAACCACTTGTTCTTCCACTATCCCTTCTCTGCTGATATCTAGGCTAGATGTTTGGATTACTTCAATATTAGTTGGGTTTTTCCGGAATCAGTCTAAGAGGTTTCTAATTCTTGGCATCATCCTTCAAGGGATAAGACTGTAATTTTGTTATGGAGTTTGGCTTTACCCCATATTTGGTGGGGAATATGGAAAGAGAGAAATGAAAGAGTGTTAAGAGAGAAGGCATCTAAGGCTGAAATAATTTTTGACAAAATCAAATGAAATATAGTGGAGAATATTAACATCATAGGTGGAATAACCAATCCCCAAGATCAGGATGATCATATTAGCTTCAAGAACTAGAGATTAAAGGGAAGAGACATCTTTTAGGCTAATCCTAGAGAATGTGTGAAATGGGAAAGTCCTCCCCATGGCTGGATGAAAATCAACTTTGATGGTGCTTCAAAGGGTAACCCTGGCAATGTGGGTTGTGGAGTGGTTTTAAGGGATGAATGGGGAAAATGCAAAATCAGTAAATGTATCCCTATTGGAAGTCAAAATAATCATGTTGTTGAGGCTATGGTGGCTTATAATGGGATGGTGCTAGCAAAGGAAGCCAAGTGTACCAGACTATGGTGTGAAGGTGATTGTATGAATATCATAAATTGTTTGAATAAGGTGTTCCCGCCCTCTTGGTCAATAAAAACTATTATTAAAGCAATGAAGAAAATAAGTGAAACCTTTGATATGTGTGTTTTCACACATGTGTACAGGGAAGCTAACTCGTGTGCTGACTGGGTAGCCAACCTGGCCTGTCGAGCTGAGGAAATCATTACTATTAATGGGGAGAGTAAACTTGCATGTGAGGCGAGATCCTTGTTTGATCTGGATAGTATCCAGATGAGGCAACGTGACATCATCAATCATAATTCCTAATGCTTTTCCCACTTTTTTTGATGAAGGCTTACAGCGGCGATGATGAGCATTTATTTAATAGTCTTATCATATTAACAAGACACAGATTCTAGGTTATTTTTCATAGCAATAACAAAAACAAGAGAAGAAAAATCAGAGAAGAGATTAGGAATTTGAGTGATTGTGAAGGAAAAATGGGAGGGAACAAAAAAAGGTTTGAACCAACCTCATGTTCAGATTGGAAGAAGAACAGAGAGGTTTGGGAGATTCTACAGGAGGGGGGCTTAAGTGTGTTCATGGAGAGGCTCTATGGTAAAGACCCAACAATCACCAGGTACTTTATAAAGAATTGGAAGAATGGAAAAGTTTTGGTGGGCACCTAGATGATGACGGTGGATGAAGATATTATTGCAGAAGCCACAAGGATGGTGACAGAGGGTATTAAGTTCTATAGAGATCGTAGCATCTTTGATAAGGTAGCGGACAAATTTCATGTCACGAATGACAAAAAGAAGAAAATGGTGAAGGTGGTTAACTCCTATCACTCCCCAAAACACATCTATAGGCCATGGAGGTTCATGTTGTTTGCTACCATAACCTACATTACACTAGACGGGAGATTTACGAGAGCTTACAGCCACCATTTTGTGTTGCTCAACCACTTTCGCCATGATGAAAAGGTAAGCTTGCTTGCCCTATTATCTAGCTTGTTCCATGGATCACACAATTAAAGAAATGCAGAAGGACCCTTAGGGCAACTATGCTCTTCATCAGGGTCTTATGGTTTTAGTATACAAATTGCTAAAAGGGAAATGCATAGAGAAACCAATTAGAGGTAAAAATACTAGGGATAATGAAACGGAAAGTGAGTATAGTGGCTTCAACTTTGACTTGGAAACTAAAGGTGAGTTGGAGGAGCTTAGCAAAAAGGGGAGGAATAAGGGGAAAAGAAAGAGGATTGTGGTTGATTCTGATATCTCGGACTCTGAGGATGAGTCCTTAGAGGAAAATATCATCAAAAGCAAGAAAGGTAAGGGAATGGGAAAAAAAACCCAGAGGAACAAGAACATTAGCAGGGGAGTTAACAAAGATAAAAAATAGATTTTGATAGCTTCTGATGAGGATGCAGAGGGGGAAAAAAATGACAATGTGAAGGGTAAGGAGGGGGATGAGATTCCGGATGTGGGTCATGATGAGGATTTGAGTACTCAAGGTTTGCAAAATGATGGCCAAGAGAATAAAAGGGGAAATCCTAGTGATTGCCATGGGGATAATGATAGTATTAAGGGATTTTGTGATACTATCAGCAGAATTGTGAAAGATATCAGCAACCTGAAGAATAATATGAATGTTATAAAAAATGCCACGATAGGCAACAAGCCTCTTTCCAAAAATGTTAAAGAATTGGTAGTGGCAATCAACAATACTGAAGCTATTGAAAACATGGTTGGTAAAATTATTGAAACTGAAAAGAAGGTTAAGGAAATGGAAGGGAATAGAGAGGCGAATGGGATGGAAATAACCATGAATAATCTGGGCAATAGATTTGACAAGATGGAACTAACCATGAAGAAGATAGCTGAACGAAATTTCTAGATTCTTAAAGCCTTCGTGGACAATATGAATATTCTGATTAATAGATTTGATAACATTAAAGACAAAGAGGGCAACAAGGACCAGATGGAGAAAAAAGGTCATGAGAAGAGAACTAGAGCCAACACTAGGAATCAGGGTAACGTCAAGGGATGAGAGCTAGATGATTTGAAGACCTCTATGGACAACATGAAGCAGATGGTGGTTCATGCAGAAGATATTATGAAAAATATCTAGCTATCTTGGTCTCTATCTTTGTCTTTGTGCTATCCTTTTGCTATCTTTTTGTTGTCTTCGTGCGGCTCTATGTGTTTTGAGATCCCTTTTTGTTTTGGATGGGATCTATTTTTTTTTGGGGTGATCAGGCACAGTTCTTTTCTTCTTTAATGCTTTATCTATTTCCTGATATGTAAAAGGTTCGGGTTCCTTTCAAAAATTTGTTTTTACTTTATCAAAACATATCCTAGCAACAACAATATCCAACAAGTCACCTCCAATCAAGTTTTTTATTTCACTAGATTCTTTGAGGAGTAATCATTTTATTTACAACCTTCGGTGTTATAAGAGTGGGTAAGCTCTCCTTTAGCTCCTTTAAAGTCATATCTACTTAGTCTTGCCTCTCTTAGGCACAAAGGTGTGAAATGCCAAATATGAATAAAGGGGCTAAAGAGGATGATTCAAGACATCTTTGATGCATTTGTTTTAAATGTGCTTGCCTCTCTTAGACACAAAGGTGTGAAAATGTCAAATATAATTGAAGGGGCTAAAGAGGATAATTCAAGATATCTTCGATGCATTTATATTAAATGTGTTAAATTGTTTAATAGTGTTTGGAACGATTTGATTTTGTTTAAATATTGATTGATAAAAATCTGTCTATCATTTTGTTTATTTGAAATGTTGAATGTTCTACTAACTTTGAAGTAATATTTGAACTCAAATAAATTGATCTAAGTAATTCTTTTGTGATATTTTTTTCTAGTATTTTGATATTTTCATAATATTTGAACACACATAAAATAAATAAATTAATAAATGCTAGTACATACAAAAACTAATATAAAGGAATGTTGTTTCTATCTTTTTTTAGTCTTTCAAATGTATGCACTTAATCTTATAATTGAAACTACTACTAAAATGAATATTTTCACCAAATATATATAATAACTAGTAAATGTGAGCTGATTTTCTCTATATAACTAAAATTTAGGTAATGAAGAAATAAAATGTCAAAAAAATAATTATTGTAGTCTCTATTATTTCTAATAATTGGTTTCACATTTTTTTAACTTTTGTGTGTGTGTGTGTGTGTGTTTGGGTTTCATTCTTTATTGATTTTTAAGGTAAAATGTGATATTTAATCAGTGTTCTTGATGTGAAAAGAGTGGATACATTGATTCTTTTTTGTTATTTTTGAAATTACAAATTTGAAAGAAATTGATAACAATTGATCCACAATACAAATTTTAAAAAAAGTAAATATATCGTATCACAATAAAAACTAATATAATTTAATTAAATTATATAAAAGGGTGGAAATTTTATTGGATATATAGTATATTGAGAGCCTACAATGCATCCAAAATATATAAAAGATTATTTTATGAGAATAAAATTACTCTAATTAAATTTAATTCAATGTAAACCCTATAGACATGGTCAACAATATACAGGTCTTAGAGAAATGTTAAGATGGGAAATTATCCTCATGAGCCTGATTGATTTTGTTGGTTAACACATTTTGTTCCCTTAAAAAATTTAACAATATGACTCCATGCCCACACAAGAGAACAAACTATCAATCAATAGTTGGATAAGTTATAATTATCTCTGCAACTTTCCTCTGAATTTTAGAGGTACAACTCCCTCTTATGATATAATTTTAGAGTTTTTGGGGGTATGATTTTAACCCGAAAGTAGGAAAGGTAAACTTTCACAAAAATGAAGTAAAACGGGAAGAATTAAGCATTCATGACTTCCATAACAAAGTATGAAAACCAATCACTATATAACTCAAATCTAAATCATTCAACAATATCCATACAAAGATTTCCACTCAAGAATGAGACCCACGTATAAGATCATTAACAACAACTCATACAATATCTTATTTGAATTCACAAAAACATATGGAATGACTTTTCATCACAACACAAAGTCTGAAACAAGAAACCCATTCAACACATCTAATGAACCATTCAGATATAGATAAGATGATAGCATCTCATAAAATAGAATTCTAATTGAAAAATAGCACCAAGTCTTTTTCAAACAAAAATTCTTTCTTCTCTTCCAAAAAACATGCAAAATTACTATTAATTCAATGTATCCCCCTTTTCAAAAATTTTGAACCCCTTATTATTATTTCAGTCATCAATATATAGTTTAACTTAACTAATAAAGAATAATAGTTTCTTGGAGACAACCGTTCAAAAAAAGTTCAAACTTAACCATAAAATAAATAGTCCACCAAGACCAATAGTTCAAGAGCTAGATCAAAAAAAAATTTAACTAAGCAAGAAATTAAATGGCAATCCCCCCATCCACCTCTTCATCTTCTAACTCCTCATCTTCATCATTTGCCTCCTGTCCTGCTACTGTTGTGTCTATTGCATCTACATGTGGTTGTTGCGCCACCTATGGATTCAAAATGACTTTTTCATTAATTATCTCATTAACTACCCATTACAAAAATTCATTCGACTAACATCATCATGCAGATCACCAACTCAAAAGATATTGATATCGAAACATTGAGTGATCACGTCCTTCAAGAAAAACAAAAAGGAAAAGAGTGTGTACGAAAAAGACCCTATCGTGCGAATGGCTAATAAATGACTCATGAGGGACCCAATGACATTGTACTATTAGGAGTCAGATTATTGGATGAAAAGAGATCGATGATTGTGAAAAATGAAAGGAATGATTTCCATTAAGGGGCGATAAACTGATAAAGTATGGTGGGGTCCCTTTTGGACATAAATAAGACTTGACATATAAAGGCTTATATTGTTTGATCAAAGGTTTTAAAAACTACGAAAGGCAAAAGAATTGGGTGATAAAAATGGTATTCGTGACATAAGGCATTATCAATGGGTTAATTGCTAAGGCAGGTAACAAATTCATTGTTCTCTTCTTTAACCATAGATAAGTTCTTTATCGGTGGAATCAATAAAAAAACTATACCAAAACAATGGATATGTTGTAATTATATGTGCTACTATTCAAAAGAATCTGGGAAATCATAATATAGAGAAATTGAATGAATACAATGTTTTAGGCTCAAGGCCAAGGAGCACACTACATTTGATTGGACTTTCAAAACTAAGGCACGTGACCTTAGGGCGAGATACAAATGACTTAAAATATTGAGATGCACAATCTCAGGACAAGATACAAAGAATTGCATAGGCTACCAAAGGACTCAATATATTTTGAGAAGTATAGGAAATAATGAATTGTAATGAACAAGGTATATTGATCATGAAACCATCCTTGAACCACTGTATCAAGTGAACAATATCACGGAAAATATAACTAATTTCATTCATTGTCTCAACACATTGTCATACTAAAGATATGATCATCAAGGGTCGTCACTAATTTAAATTCACACTTCTTGTGCTTGCACATAATTCACATCCAATTCACAACACAAATCACACATCCATACTTTTTTTTATATAAGGTTATTCATTGAAACCCTCAACTAGGTTAGCATAGGCAAAATAAATAAGAATTACATAAAGTTGGCCACTTGCACCAAAAATACACAATGCAGTCCACTCTAGGAGTTAAAGAGGACCCAAACACATCACAACACATACTCTAAAGTCAATTCCAACAAACCACACATGCTAGAACATCCACCAAAGGTGATAGAAAATGTAGTGTAAAGAACAATAATGAAACAAGTTAACCAGTCAATCCAAACACATCACCCAATGTAAGATACTTAGTGTAGATCTACACATATCATGTTGAGACTCATATCAATAGTATAACTCAACCTCTAAAGCATATTCCAACCAAAAAGTATGATCCAAATAAGATAGGTCATCTTGTTGGCATTTTGAGTTTATTGGCTTTTTACATAGAGATTGAATTAATGATATGTTGTCATTGATGTCAATTGAACTGGTAAATGGTATTCATGTTATTGCTGATATTCTTGTTTTTTGATATTGGCTAGTAACTGGTAAGAAGTGAGTTGTAGAAGATGTTGTAACCAGTATGTAAAGTTTGTGAGTTGAACCAGTGAACCGGTATAAAAGGTCAAACCTTTCTATGTAATGTAACCGGTAAACCCTATCAGCTGTTAAACTCTAACCGATCAAGTTTGTTGGTTTATTATCTGATGAGCGATAATGATGGAGACATGCGTGATCATTGTATGAGGACAAATTCAAATTGGTTTGGCATGTTTTCTTATTGTCTAGGGAAGGAGCAAAGTGGATTGTATTTAATGCACAGCGTGTGATGAGTTACAAAGTCCAATAGAGTGATGATGATGGAGTGGTTGGAATTCTCTTGAAGAATGTGAAGAGATTGTTATGTTTTCTAATGGTCAAGATTGAATTGACTTGTTTGTAATCTGAATGATGAGAATTAGGTTTTTGTTGTTTTACCGACCTAATGAAAAAAGTATTTAAGGTTGATGAAGTTGTTTGTAAAGGTTGTTGGCAAGATTGGTAGAAAACCTATTGAGTGTTTGGTTTCCCAACCAGTGAATGGATTTTCACTTTGAGTGAAGACAGATTGAAGCTTAGAAGGATCTGATCAAGCAAATGTAGTACTACTTAGACAGATCAAGAAAACTTATTATTTTCTAACAATTGCAACATAAGTAAAATCCCTTAATCGGGTAAGCTCTAACAAGCTTGGTTACTCATTAAATCTTATAACAAGGTGGTCCATTAGCTTGGATTCTTAAATCCTCCAGCGAGGTTACTCCTAATAGGGTATTGTTCTTCTAACAAGGCATATTTGTAAATCCCTTAATTGGGTGATTCCTAACCGGAATTAGTTCTTAACAAGACTTATTGTAAAGCTCTAATAGACTTTGGCTCCTAACATGGCAAACTTAGAAATAGTTCAAATAGCTATCCTTGTGAGTCCCATCTCACCATGGTTTTTACCTGTTTGGTTTTTCCATGTATACACATTTGTGTCAAGTGGTGAATGCTTTTGTGGCTGTGATCTTATTTGTTGATCTGGTTAAATTCTGATAAGGCATGTTAAGTAGAAGCATTGAGAGATGAATATGTTGAGTTAAGATTAAGAATTGTTGATGTTTACAAGATTGAAGGTGTTTACTGTTAAAAGTTGTCATAACAGTTAAAACGGTTAATGTCAAGTATTCCTAAGAATATTGATCTTGACTGAGATATGTTTACTTTGTTTGACTGAGTTTGATCTTGGGAACTTTGTATCAATTTTTCAATATAACGATTCATCCCCCACTCTTAGTATTCTATCAGATACTTATTCTTTCATCATACTATCACACATGAGTCAACCAGTGACCAACCTAGATGGAAACACTAAACATAGAACAACATAACTTAACTTTCCAAACAAACCAACATTAGAAAACTAAATTTGAACACTACATGAACCATATAAACATGTCCTCCACGACAAAACACTTGAATGACCATAGTGGAGCAATGCAGAGCATTCTTTGGACCAATCATGATAGCCAAACTCACTGTCAACAAACCACCATGACCACTTACATCAACTGAGAAAATGAGAACCTAAAAACATTATAGTGCAACATCCGCATAACATAGACATTATATCCCAAACCACATGACATGAACATCAAGAACTAGAGGAATACAGAGCACTCTCTTATGAAGATATTTAAATACTATTTCTTTCATATTGAAACTTCCATTACACCAGCCTTCCAAAAAACCTCATGCTTACTCAACATCACAAACAAACTACTTAACAACATCTCAACACTCATTTGTGGACCAACTGTAACATTTGAACAACTAAACAACATCAAAGACAAACAAACAAGTTTGACATCAGTGACAACACAACACAACTTTCCAACACAATTTTACTCATGTAGGAGAGATAAGAACTATGATTGATTGTTCCCTTTTGAATATTGATGATTGGATCATAATTTAGATATGAAAATTCAAGAACTAGGTAAAATATAAATGAGATTTGTAATAATCATCATAAATAGAGAGATACAAAATTGAAAGTCAACTTAGAAGGGTAAATTTGAAATTAAGACATAAAAAAGAGCTTGTCACTAAAATATGGGCCTAAAAGTGGTGGACTAGTATGCTAGGTGCCTTAGTCATGATAGGTGTCTTACAACTTGAGACTTTGAAACCCAGATCAAAATGCTCTCCAAAGTTCAATCAAAAAGTGTTAGATAAGTGAGTGAATTGACATCATCTAGGGGTTTTGACCTATTCAAAATCTAGAATGATAGGTCTCAATTTTCAGATTGTAACTCTATAATACTCCATTGTCACATCTTTAATGCATACACAAAAAAGAGATAAAATGTTGTGTTGTATAGGAGTTTGCCCAAGTCAAATCTAAGGTAGGAATTAACCTCCACTACAAATATAATTGACTAGAAAAAAGAGCTTACCCTTGGTAGGGTAGACACTAAATTTGAATAAAATGCTAAATTAATAAGATTATACCTCAATATTGATAATGGTGGTGATGAAATGCTCTTTGGATAAGTCCTCCAAGTGTTTATGCAATAATGTGATGAATCATAACAAAATGCATCATGAAAACATACTCAAGGATAACTTTGTGTAGCTTGATGGTCCTTGTACTCATATCTGCTCTTGAACAAAATAATTGAGTGCTTGAATGAGACTTATGAATTGTGAAAAGATGATCAAATTAATTAAAGATGATAAATTTATATAGGGTTCTCAAGGTATTTTAATATTTAGGTTAACTTCTAATGGTCATATCAATTTATCAAGATCGAATCACAAATGGTGGGATCTAGCACACCAACACACTTGATTTTGGGTGCTTTTGGGAGGGAATATGGTGCTAGGCACCCTAAGGATAACTAAAGGTGGTTTTAGAGTGCATAGGCCTAGGACGTTGGATCAAGTCACCTCATGAGAATATGAGGATAGTTTGGGTGAGATAAGGCCAAAATAGATCGAAAATGACCTAGAAGAAGGCACTATAAGGCAAGGCCCCAAAAATGAGTGTGAAGTTATAAGGGGTTACTATTTATGATACTCCATGTGCTACAAAAAGGATTGTATGGGCGTTTTAACACACTCACCAAATAGTAAGTAGAACATGAAGTATATACCACCTCTCCTTAAATGTAACCAATCTCAAAATATTGATAAATCCAAGGTCAATGTAGTTGGGTCAAAACAATGTTGGGTAAATTAGTGGTTGATGTAGTGGTGCCTATATAAAGGGCTTGTTGGTTGGATCTTTCAGTTTATTTGTACAAGATGAAAAACTAAAACTAAAACTAAACTAACTAGAGGGAAAGAAATAACAAAAGAAAAAGGGAATGCAAGGAGATGATGAACATTCAATATCCATTTGTATCCAACAATATCAACTAAATCCAGAGCATTTAGAGAATTCATACATTAATATGCAAATAAAAAATTTAACATACTCATGAAGCTAAACTCAGAGGTGGAAATTATGAACAACGTCTAACCCAAACATAAATCACCATATTAAATGCAAAAATATAAGTGAATAAAACATGACTCTTGTAGATTCAAAAAGTAAAATTAAAGAAAATTAATACCGAACATCACATCATATGAAGGAAAATAACTGAAACAAATAAGAAATCACATTAAAACATGTGAATTGCCTTTGAAAGAGGCACCCATTTGGTAGATTTGTGACACAAAACTTCTAATTTTTGTTCAAATCCAAGTATTCTCAGCTACACTAATAATGGAAATGCAAACGAAAACTTAAAACAGAGTGGCTTGTAGCCACACTTTCTAAGTTTTTGAAAACTAACTCATAAATCTATTTCTAAACTCTAGAATGCTAAGATAGAATTTTTTAATCTTTTGGGATTGAACCCATACAATGAGCATTATGCTATAATTTATAGCTTTCCCAAACATAATTCTCTACAAAGCCAAAATATCCCCTTTTGGAAACATACAAATCATTCCCTATTTTAGTGCATGCAAGCACCCTAGAAAAGAAATATTGCTTTTCAAACTACAGTTTTGACTCCTACTTGACTATTTATTCAAACTCTCTAAATGATAACTTTCCAATTTGTTCTACTTTGTGTCGAATAGGCGAGTAAGTCTTCTACATGTGTGTCTTTCTAATTCAACCATAGCTAGCTCTAGTTTGACTTGAGTTCTATCCTTGATCCACAATTTATCTCCACCCAACTATACATTTAAAATAGAAATAAATTAATTAACTTTAATTTTCTTCAAAATAATTTAAATCTCTTAATTTGAACATTATCGTGCATTGAGATTTAAATTATTCAATAACTTTATGATTTATTAAATTTTACAATAAAATGAAATTGAATAAATACTTCCCCTTCTCTAATTTTTCTAATTTATTTTATCCCTATAAATCCATCTCATTTGCATAATAATAATCAGTTTATTTATAAATTAACCATATTAAAATTAAAATAAAATTAAACTCTTCAAAAAATTTAAATTCATTAAATGAAATTTTGATTTGCTGACAATTCTTAAATGTTTTATAAAGACAACTATTATAATTTGAATTTTTAAATTATAATAATTAAAACCATAAAATACATAAAAAATTTAGAACACTTTTTCTCAAACTTGGAAAAAAATGTCAAATGTAAATTTATTACTTCATTTATGCTTCTATTGCTTCATGGTATGTGCCTTCCTATGCTAACTCATTCTAAAAAATTTGGAACTTTGAATGATTTTGGATTTTGGGGATCATGGAATTCTAGAACTTCAGGCATCCAAATTCTAGGATTCCAGAGTGGGATTTTGACGCAGCCATGGTCCAGAGGGCCCTCAAAGAGAACAATCTGGACCATGTATCAAGAGTAACACAATGGAAGAAACAATACAGGATGAAGAAAATACAAGATTAGACGTCCGCAATATCAGAGATTCATTATAAACTAGTCAACAACATGTGGGCAAACATGCAGACTTATAGGCCTACTTACAATATACATTCCATAATATAATCCATCCAGACCTCCAAGAGGTTTTTTGATTACAAATCATGAATTGAAATCATCATTACTCTATGCTCCCTGCAAAGAATCAAATACAACAATATATATAGCATATGGAACACATCCTAGTCGACCACAAAAGATTACATCCTCCAAGATAGGAAAATGAAATGTGTAAAATAGGTCAGACCCAAAGCGTGAATATCTCCTCCACCAAGGATGTAAGTGAAGTGCAGACCACAAAGGAAGGTCGCTCAGGGACCCAGGAACATCGAGTGTGGTGCAAATTAGATCCACAAGCCAATAAAACACTATGCAAGAGAAGAAATCTCCAACTAGCCGTTAAGCTCAAAATTTCTTTGGAAACCAAGAAATAAACAATCTGGAAGCAATAAATTGCCATAAAAGAATCCAAATGAATTGAAAATATGGAATAAGGAATGAGAACAAGTTTGGAAGCCAAATATTTGATCCACAAAAAAAAATGAACAACTTCTAGAGAATATCGGAAGAAACACAGAACTGCAACACATAACTAAACATAAAAAAAACTAGAAACAAATATTATTATTATTATTTTTGGGTTGATGCAAGATTGCACATTGACCAGGGATGCTCTTGCATTAGACACCTCAAGTAGAAAATATGTTCCATGAGAGGAATCTCATGAACATAAAAAATGATTCGGGATATAGACCCCATGCTCATTTCTAATCCAAATGTCTTCTTTGTCTACAAATTTCTTCCTCCTTACCTCTTCTGGTACTTCTGCTAGATTCTTCAACTTCTTCTCTTCTCCTCTCTTTCCTTGCTTCATACTTGCACTTTGTCTCTTACCACTACTCCCCTTCTTTTGCAAATCTTATTTAGTTCTTCCATCAAAATTCATCTTATTTGCCACCATAACTCTAACTTTACTGTCATCTGGTACCACCTTGCTATTTGACCTTTCCACAAGGTCCTTCAAATCTATGCTATCCTCTACATCTTGCTTCTTAGCACAACAACTCTTCACAAGACTCAAGTTCTTCACTTCCTTCTCCTTTCCTTGAAAGAAGCCATAGTAAAGTTCTACCCATCCTTCTCAATAGTGATCAGATTCCTTCTATAATCATAGATAGCTCCTCTATCAAACTACCAAGGTCCACCCAATAAAAACATGACAAGCACTCATAAACATGACAAGCACTCATAGACACAACATCACACAAGACTTCATCTTTGTAAGGTCCAATATTGAAATTCACCCAAAATTGCTCTCTCACCTCTTTCGTATGATCATCTTTCAACCAACTCACCTTATAAGGACAAGGATTGTCAAGCTTCTTCAAACCAAGATTCTCTACCATCTCCTTAGATACCAGATTATTAGTACTTCCACTATCCACAATAACATTTGCATATAGTCCAAAAAAGATTCTTCCTTTGTGTAGGTTTGGTCTCTTCTCTACTCTGCAAGACTCTTCTAAACTTAAGGGATTCTCCATGCTCCAGTTCCACCATACTCACATCTACGACTTCAATTTCCTGGTCCTAATTTGCTAAGAAATTCCTTGCCATTCCTTTGTTACCAGTTCCCTGAGAACACTCATAGGATCTATGTCCAGTTTCTCAACACTTGAAGCATTTACCCAAGAACTCCCTGTTGTTACTTCCATTTCCTTTTCTTTATGTCTTTTGATCCATTTATTTACTCCATTTAGATTTTGATTCTTTAGTAGTTTGCTTCTCCATATTGCCACTCATTTTACCTCTATCTGTTGTATGCCTCTCTCTTCCCCTAGGGTTATTCTGTTGTCTTCTCTTTACTTTATCTTTTGCCTTTAGAGCATAGTGGCAAGCCTCCTCAACTGTAGAAATATTTAGCATACTCATCTCATCTTGAATGTTAAATCAAAGTCCATTTATGTATCTAGCCACCTTCTCCCTATCCATCTCTCAATGTCTAGACCTAAGCATCACCTTGTATAACTCCTCAGTATACTCTTTCTCACTCATGTCCTTCTGCTTCCAATTTTGCAAATTCTTGAACAACTCCAACTCATAGTCTCCCAGAATGAATTTAACCTTCAATCTTGCAACCATATGCCTCCATCGGGTGATTTTCATCTCACCATTCCCCACTCTATCTCTCTGCAAATCTTTCCACCATAAAGAAACATTTCCTTTCAACTTAGTTTGTGCTAATTGAACCTTATATGGGTATTTAATATCTTCAAACTCAAAGTATTCATCCAACTCTCCGATCCAATCTATCAAGTCTTCTGGATTCAATGTACCTAAAAAGTTAGAAACATCATCTTGATTAATTTTACTTACTTGCACCACCGCTCTAAGAAATCCTTCATCTCCTTCATCTATCGATCCTTCAACCTCTTTGAACTCTAGCTCTTCCCATGCCTCTTCATACTCATCCTATGATTCTGGATTCCTCTGCAAACTAGCTAACACATTTTGGATCTCATTCATCATCTCATTTCTAAAATCCTCCATCATTTGCTCTACCCTTCTAGGGTTCATCCTTCTTGGAAGCATCTCCTCCTTTGATCTAGTGCAACTTCCTAAACTTGGTGATGTTATTAAAAATTTCCAATGGCCTCTTCATTGGCAATCTATTGAACACACTTGTGTCCTACCTCATTTTGGCACTCTGTTCACCCCAAGTAATGCCTCAAGGTTCGCAACCAACTTTGATACCATTTGATGCAAACATGGTCCAGAGGGCCCTCAAAGAGAACAATATGGATCATGCAACAAGAGAAACACAATGGAAGAAACAATACAGAATGAAGAAAATACAAGATTAGAATTTCACAATATCATAGATTTATTTTAAACTAGTTGGCAACATGTGGGAAAATATGCAGGATTACATGCCTAGTTACTAAATACATTCCAGAATACAATCCATCCAGACCTCCAAGAGGTGTTCTAATTACAAATAATGAATTGAAATAATCATATCTCTATACTCCCTCCAAAGGAACAAATACAACAATATATATAGTATCTGGAACACATCTAAGTCAGCCTAAAAAGATAACATTCTCCAAGAGAGGAAAATGAAACGTGTAAAATAGGTTAGACCCAAAGCATGAAGATCTCCTCTACCAAGGACATAAATGAAGTGTGGACCACAAAGGAAAGTTGGCCAAGGACCCAGGAACATCGAGTGTGATTCCAATTAGATCCACAAACCAAGAAAACACTCTGCAAGAGAAGAAATCTCCAACTAGTTGTTAAGCTCAAACTGCTCTAGGAACCAAGAAATAGACAATCCAGAAGCAATAACTTGCTGGAAAAAGATCCAAATGAACTGAAAAATCTAGAATAAGGAACCAGAACAAGTCTAGAAGCCAAAGATTGATCCACAACAAAAAATGAACAACTTTCAGAGAATACCAGAAGAAACACAAAACTGCAACATAGAACTAAACAGAAACAAAACTAGAAACAATTTTTTTTTTGGTTGATGCAAAATATCTCATTTATCGGGGATGCTCATGCATGAGATTTTGAAGTCCAAGATTCTAGAGTCTAGGATTTAAGAGTTTGGGATTATTTTTTTTAATGGTTAATTGATTCCCCGGGGTCTATATTTATGAAAAATCAAGAATTTAACTCATTTTGATTTTATCACCTCTCTGAGACTCGAGGTTTTGAAATATATATTTCAAAACCTTTCAAGGATTTTGGGATTTAGGAGTTCTGAGATTATAGGGTTCTAGGGTTTCATATTCTTTTTTACTCGGAGTCCAATATTATGAGATTCTTGGATTCCAAGATTTCAGGGTTTTGAGGTTCTGGGGTTTCATCTTCTTGTTTACCTAGAGTTTGAGATTTTGGGATTATTTCTAGTTCAAAGGTTTTGAGGTTTCATCTTCTTGGTCACTTCAAGTTATTGGCATTCTACACTCTAATGAGAATAGTTTATGTTTTTATTGATGGCAACCAACTGGCAACCAATCGGCAATAGGTTTCTACATACTCAACATCACATATATCATACACTGGCAGACAACGGCACTGGAAGATGCTTACACCGGCATTCAGATTACATCAGAAACAAAGCATACCAACAATCCAGCTGACATGGTATGAAAGTTTTCTTATTGTAATATAATTATCTTTTGTAAGCCGACATGGTAAATTGTAAAGACTCATATATGTATGAGATCTTATAGATCATTTTGAAATGATGTATAGATATGTATGGTAGAAGATAGTTGTTTAGTAGCAGTGAAGGTTTTTGGTTATGGTATCTATCTGAGCTTAAATCAGTAATGAACCTGGCATTAGAGATGTTGATTTGAGCAGTACATTGTATTAGATTTAATTATCCATTTTATAGTCAGTGAGACTCTTTATTGAGCAGTGAGCTCTAGGTTGTTGGCCTCCCTGCATGTGCAGGCCCCTTTATTGTAAGTAATATTTATTCATTGGCTAGTGAATAAATATTATGGGTCACAAATCCCACTGAGGTTTTTCCCACATCGGGTTTTCTCATTAAAATATCTTGTGTTATGGTGTATTTCTATGCTGTCTCTATTATTTTTGTTTACTGCATTTATTCCTATTTACCGGTACACTATTTTGGGTTGCAAAGTTATAAATAAGTTTAAATATTCAATCAACTGATTAGACATTGATTCACCCTCCTCTTAGTGTCTATGGGACTATCATTGAATCTAACAATTGGTATCAGAGCATGGTCCTCTATTTGCAAAAGCCTAATAGCTTAAGGAAGATTCTAAAACCGATACAGATGGAGAACTTAAGAAAATAGTTGGAAGGAGATTTTGAAGATTTTGATGCAAAAAAGTTGGAGAATATAAAACTTGAAGATGATCTGAGGACTGCTAAGGAATTCATTAAAGGACTTCTAGAAAATCTGGTTATAATACAAAATAAGAGAAACAAACTTCATGAGAAGATGCAGAATGATGATGATGAAAAGGAAACTCTTAGAGACATTGCAAATAAGTTAAGGTAAGAGAACACTAATATGAAGAATGAAATGCAAGATATGACTATGAGGTTATGTAAGGATATTAAAGATAGGAAGAAGAATGAAGAAGACATGACTAGGAGACTTAATGATGCAGGAAATTTGACTTGGTCATGAAAATGATATGCTAAAGACATATCTAATTCACATGCAACATGATAAGGAGGATCTTACAAGACAAGTTGGAATTATGGAAAATGAGTTAGTTACTACAAATGAACCCAAAGACAAATTCAAGAAAAGTTCAGAAAGGCTTGATGACATGCTGAAAAGACAAAAAACTGATGGAGATACAAATGGACTTGGATTTGAACATGGAGAAAGTTCTGGTACTCCAAATAATCAAGATCAAAACAAACCGGTAAGACAACCTATTTCTTATAAATTTAATGGGAAATGTTTCAATTGCAACCAATATGGTCATAGACAAAATCAGTGTAGATTTATAAATAATGAGAATACAAACTCACCCACTAGTCAATGTTCTAAATGCAACAAAGTTGGTCATAATTCAGAAAATTGCATAATGAATGTGAAATGATATGTTTGTGGTAGATTTAATGCAGATCACAAACTGGTCAAGGATATGGAAAGGCTATTCAAAGGAATAATGTAACTTTTTATGCATGTAACAAAATTGGACATATTGCAAAATTTTGCAGAATCAAGACTATACCGACAAACAAGAAAGGATCTAGTTTGAAGGGAAAAGAAAAGGTAGATGAAGTAAAGCAAGAATTTTCAAAAAGATGGATTAAGAAGAGTGATCAGAAAGTTGATGAATCTATCTCTACACTGGTAGAATAGAGTAATCCTCCCCTCGTAGGAGATTCTTCATCCAATTGAGGAATAATCATTAGGGGGTATTGCAGCAAGTTGAAAATCATGCATTCTACCCTCGATTGATGGTGAGAAGATACACTTCTTCTTTACTGACAGATGTGTTAAGTTTTCACTTAACCAACAAGCATTTAAAGCAATTTTAAAGAACCTTTTTGGCTATAAATCACCAAGAATCCCTCATTTCCACTCACCAAGAATTCAAACATTCAGAGAGCACGAAACTGAGCAAGGCCATCCTAAGGCAAAGCTGCGAAGTGATTTTTAGGCATTCAGAGAACTTCAATTAAGAGGTATTTATCATAATGGCAACCTCATCTTCTATTCCTGAGTTTATTGTAAAACCTATCATTGTTGAAAACATCATATGCCCTAGACCCACGTTTAAGATTATCCCCGAGATTTCAAAGTAGGATAATTCTGTCAGAGCTTTTTCAAAAACTTCGAAGGGTGTAGCATTTGCTGAAGACCCTAGAATCTACATACATTCCAACATAGAAAACCTAGGGACTGAGGATTTGAAGAAAATATTTAATGAGGTTATTAACGATGAACAAGGTGCAATTAAACCTGAGCATAAGATTGTGGAAGACTTAGGTTTTGTAGAGATTCTGAATATTCCCGAATTTCCAAAGGAAGTTGTAAGACTTGTGTTAAGCAGAGTCCATGAAGAGTTCATATGGTTAGAATCTGTTTGCAAGATAACCAAGGAAGAAGCTAAGGTAGTCATTGGTTTACCTTCAATCAGTAGTAGGCCTGATAAAACTAAGAAAATACCTAACAAAGAAGTTATGGAGTTAACCAGAGCCACATCTGATAGCAGGTCACTTAGATTCAATGATGTTAAGGATACAAATGTGAGATATATTAGTATGGTACTTGGATATAAAGCAACACATGCTAATAGACTGAATTCGGTTACTAGCCTTTTTATTCACATTGCATATGAGATGGTGAACACTAATGCTAAGATAGATGTTTGTGAATGGCTTAAGGATGAACTGATTGACAATTTGAAGAAGATTAAGGGAGATAAGAAAGGTACTTTCCATTTTGGGAGCCTTCTAGTATTCTTGATGCTATAGTTTACCAAAGAGATACCCAACGTAGGTCACACAGATTTTGGTTATGACATCCCCATAGGAAAACAAATACAGGAAGCTTTCACCGGTATGGGCACTGACTGTGATAAGAACATTGCAGATTACTTCAAAACATTTCAAGCTAAGATGAGAGCAAGAGAGAGATTACCGCAGAGCTTAGTTGATAAGTATGAAAAGAAAATCTATTTTGTCATTAAGCAAGATGAGACTTGGATGGAAGCATTAAGACCTAGAATTGTTTGGGTTACTGAGATGGGTTATGAGGTAGACCTACATGTTCTGGAAACATAGCAAAAGCTCTACTTGATGCACCTAGGGAGTCATCTGAAGGAATATTTGGTATTGCAAAAACCATTGCAAGTAATGTATCTATGCAGAAATAAATGAAGAAAAGAGACAAATTTATCAGAGATGCCTCTAAGAAGGCCAGTGAGTTAAAGGAAAATGTCATGAACATTAGTGGTATATAAGCTAGTGAGCTTAAAGGACTGCAACCAGAAGCACATGTTTCACCGGTTGTAACATCTTCTAATACTAACAATGGCAATGCTTTTGAGTTTAAGAGAGTGGAAAGGAAAAGGAAAACCCCACTGGTACCATCTCCTTCACGTAAGAAAACAAGGACACTAAGGAAAAAGAAACAGGAAGTTAGGGAACCGCAGAAGAAGCTTACACCAAAGAAGAAACAAACACTGATTGCCCCTACACTGGATGATCTACTAAATGAGATTACACAGGAAGGAAATCTAGTAAATGTAAACAAATGGTATAATTATTTTAAGGATTCTAACAAACAAATCATTGAAGAAAGCATTATCCTACATTTGGATATATACAAGAAAGTTTTGATAGAAGTGATTGATGATTTACCCAATGATTTATACTTGAGATTAGAAGCTAAAAGGCTATCTGTGATGGAACTGGACAAGAAGTTGAAAGTTGAAGCACTCTTGGCTTTACATCTAATAAATTATAGAGAAGAGATAGATGAGATTATATCTAAAGCTAACCGATCAATATTTGTTAGTGGACACCGACAAGTAAGCCTGATGGTTGGAAGGGTTAAGGAAACTCTAGATGAGATCACAAATAAATGGGACATATTGTTTGTTGAGGAGGAAAAGAAAGAGGAAAGAAATAGACTGAAAGTGGAAAAGACATTCAAGGTATATCAGAAAGACAAGGGAAAAGGTAAAATAGGTGGTGCACCTTCTATAAAAGTAACAGATAACATCCCTCCACTGGCTCAGAACACCCCTGCTTTAACCTCAAAATCACTAGTTCATATAACTAATCCACCAGATATGGATACCGAAGGTATAACTCATGATGATACTAACCCAGAGTCAAAAATACTCTTTACCATGAATGTGGATACATAGAATATAAACATTGTGGTGGACAAAGAGACTGCAGAAGTTAAGGTAGATGATCTCAAAGACAACAAGATCCCAAAGAATCTGACACAAACTGTTGAATCTTGAGAAACTGAGATACTGGTTTAAGTAGAGCAACCAGAGACTTAGAAACCAATAGAGGACAAGACAACTAGCACAGGGCCACCGAAATCTGAGAAACCGACAATGGTACAGACAGAGAAACAATATGAGGTAGAGGTTCATGTTGAGTCTGAGAAACCGGTAGTTGTAGAGGAGTTTAATCAAACTAAGAAACCATTAAAGGTAGAGGTACAAACACAAAAAGATCCACCAAAATAAAATATAAGTAAAGTAGATGCATCTGATGGAAATAAAGAGGATGTAGTGAAGGTAATTGGTCAAACATCTGTTGAGAGGAAACCCACAACAGAACCAAGCACATCTACAGGTGAATTCAGACCCACTAACATCATAGAGGTTCTATTGGATTCTATTAAAAGGATAACTGGTTTCAATGCCTTAGAATTTAAGGCAATTGATAACACCTTACCTATTCTGAAGATGATTTCCCCTAATTGTAAGATAGATCATATTAATGATTCTTTAGGGAAATTGGACACATTGTCCAAATTCATTGTTGATAATGTAATAACCATAGATAAGGTGAATGAGGATACAATTAAGGAGAGAGTTGACAAAGAGAAAAATTCATTCTTTGATAGCACCATAAACAAATGTACTGATCACTTGAACACACTTTTACTAGTACTTAATTCTACAATTTTGGAGTATAAGGAGTTATATAGAGAAGCATGTAAACCTCACTGTTTGACAAAGGACATTGATGAGGAGATTAAAAAGACACAAAAGGAAATTGATGACATTGCGGATAATATAATAGGTTCATCTAGACTTATATCAATTTTTAAGCAGGAAATGGCATTTTTTTAGGAGAAGTTGGAGAAACTTGAGAAAGAGAAGGCAAGGATAAGGTCCAATGCCCAAGAACTCAAAAGAAAACTTGGTCCAAAATTGTACAATCTTATTACTCAGAGAGTTGAATTATGTAAGGCAACAGTACAAGGAGAGCGATCACCGGAGCAGAAAATGCACTATCTCACTAGTATGATCTAGCAGACTAAGGCAACTCTAACTGACAACAACAAGTTTATGCAGAGTTTGAATCTAGTTTTGGCAGACATTTTTCAGATAGTAACCAACCGATTACAGATCTTGAGGTAGCATTTTTGTACTCTTCTTGATTATTTATGAGATCCTTTGTCATTGATGTCAAAGGGGGAGTATTGGAGAGAAATATGCATGTACAAAAAGTAGTGGAGATCACTTGCTCAGGGGGAGCACATATTTTTGGATTTCAGTTTTGGGATAACAATTTTGGATTTTTCTCATGAGTGTTCTCATCAATGCCAAAGGGGGATATTGTTGGCATTCTACACTCTAATGAGAATAGTTGATGTTCTCATTGATGACAACCAATTGGCAACCAATCGGCAATAGGTTTCTACATGCCCTACATCACATATATCATACACTGGTAGACACTGGCACCGACAGGTGCTTACACTGGCATTCAAATTACATCGGCAACAAAGCATACCGACACTCCAACCGACATAGGATAAACTTTTCTTTATTGTAATATAATTATCTTTTGTAATCTGACATGGTATATTGTAAAGACTAATATATGTATAAGATCTTATAGATCATTTTCAAATGATGTATAGAGATGTATGGTAGAAGATAGTTGTTTAGTAGAAGTGAAGGCTTTTGGTTATGGTATCTATCTGAGCTTAAACTGACACTGAACCTGGCATGCTGTTTTGAGCAAGACATTGTATTGGATTTAATTATCCATTTTGTAGTTAGTGAGACTCTGATGAATCAATGATGAACAGTTAGTACCAAACTGGTACTGAGGAGGGGGGGGTGAATCAATATTGAGAAAAACACTTTTCCTTGAACCGGTTTGATGGAAAACACTACACTTGACTGGCAAGCAATAACACCGGTCTAAACTAGATTACTACTGGTTAAACATAGTGAAAGACATAAACTGGTAACTCAGCTTTCCACACAATCTAACATCTTATTTCTACTTCACCCATATGCATACACTAGTAATACTTCAACAGAAATGTAAAGACTTACTGTTCAACATGCTTTACTACTTAACAGAGAATAACAAAGCATCACATGAAAAGTATCACACATAGCACATATTTTTCACATGGAAACCCAACTGGGAAAAACCGGATGAATACCCACAAACTATTCTTTGAACCCTTTTGAAGTCTTCTTTGTTAGGAGCCTAGTCCAGTTAAAGACTTTACAATAGGTTTTTTTAGGAACCAATCCTGCTAGGGATCACCCAGTTAAGGGATGGCTAAAATACCTTGTTAAGGGTTAAACCTTGTTAGAGGATTTTTAGAACTCAATGATTTTGAGTCACCCTGTTAAAGGATTTACAGCAAGCCAGTTAAAGCTACCCTGTTAAGGGATTTTCCAACTGTTGAAGTGGTTAGAGGTCAATAGGTATTACAATGATCTGGTAACAACACTCAATGCTAATGCAGATCCACTTTAGTTCCTTCCTTCTGCACTCACACTCTGCAGGTATCTATTCTCTTATCTGGTCTAGTAAGAATCATGTATCTTTGCACTTAGATACACACACAACATTTTCCAACAACCTCAACATGAAAAACAACATCGACCTTATAGGAAACAGATAGGTCGGTAGCATAAACCCTAAACCCTAAACATTTAGGTTAAGCAATTCAGTCAGTTCAATCCTAACCGTTGATCATATTGCATTGATTACAACAGTCTTGAACAGATCTCAAGATGTTTTCCAACATTCATTCTTCATCTCTTCTTGGAGGCTGATAACCCATCATGTGTTCTCCATCATTTATAGAGACTTTGCACATTCATGAGGTAGATAGGATCAATCTCCTTCATGCAAGATCCTTCACGCACACAAGGCTAATATGGCAACACAATCTGTTCTTCATCACAATGCAAACTCATCACACGATGTCATCGGTTGAATCACACAGGCATAGAACACTTCAACTGGAAACCTTGAAGCTAAGACTACCAATTGGTAGTCATACCATATGAAACCTTGATACAAAACATTCCATATACCGGTTCACATTCCAACATACCGGTTCACTTGGACAAACATACTGCTTCACTTTTTCACATATACCGGTTCACATTTCAACATATCTATTCACTTGGACAAACATGCCGATTCACTTTTTCACATATACCAGTTTTCATGCAAGTACTTACTTCAATATACCAGTTCACTCTTCATCATATTGACATCAATGATAACATACAATATCATCATGTCAACATACTCTACACATATGCCAACAGTCTCCCCCTTTGGCATTGATGGCAATATACAAAGATATCTCTGAGCTTCACATCTTCTCCCCGAATACTGTAGAGATCTTCTCCACTTCACATCTTCTCCCCCTTTGACAACAATGCCAAAGTGAAGGCATAAACATCTATGTTTTACTATGCTGCTCCCCCTAAGGAGTAGCATCCTTCAACACACCAATCCTAAAAAACATATATCAATGTAAGACTTGACTGATGTGGAGCACACACCTTTAGTTCACCTCTTGAACGGGCAGCACACCTAATTCACCTCTCAAATAGGTAAAGGTAGCCTTTAGTAGAGGCTTGGTGAATATGTCTGCTAATTTCTCCTTACTGGAAACATGTTCCAATACAACTTCTTTGTTCTGAACCTTTTCCCTTAAGAAATGATACTTAAGCTCAAAGTGCTTGGTTCTAGAATGTAAAACCGGATTCTTGGAGATGTTAATCACACTTGTGTTGTCACAAAATATACTTACCGATTTAGATACAGGAACTTTGAAGCCATTTAATACATGCTTCATCCAAATTGTCTGGGTGCAGTTCATAAATGCTGCATCATACTTTGCTTTTACTGTAAACTCAGAGATACAGCTCTGTTTCTTACTCATCCATTAGACTAGTCTTCCACCAAGAAAGAATGCACCCCCGGTTGTTCTCTTTTGGTCATCCATATTACCAGCCCAGTCAGCATCTGTAAACACTTTCAGGTTGAAATCATTATTGTATGGATACCATAATCCATAGTCAATAGTTCCCTTCAGATATCTAAGAATCCGCTTGACTGCTACCAAGTGGGATTCTCTTTGGCTTTTTTGGAACCATGCAACAATTCCCACTGCATGTGCAATGTCCAGTCTACTATGTACTACAATTTACCAATCATTGATCAGTATTCCTTCTCATTTATAGTTGGAAAATCCCTTAATAGGGTAGCTTTAACTAGCTTGTTGTAAATCCTTTAACAGGGTGACTCAAAGCCATTAAGTTCATAAAATCCTCTAACAAGGTAACCTTTAATAGAGTTTAACCCTTAACCGGGTATTCTAGCCATCCCTTAACTGGGTGATCCCTTACAGGATCGGTTCCTAACAGAACCCGTTGTAATAGTCTTTAACCGAACTAGGATCGTTACAGAGCAGACTTCTAAAGAGTTCAAAAACAACTTGTGGGTATTCATCCCCACTGTAGTATTTCCCAGTTGGGTTTCCACGTGAAAAATATTTGTGTCATGTGTGATGCCTCTTTCATGTGATGTTTTGTTATTTCCTGTTTAGTGGTGAATAATGTTGTTCTAGTAAATTATTGTATCTCTGATGATAGATTATCTATTTATGCATAATGATGAAGTGGAAATGAGGGAGTAGATTGTATGGAAAGCTAAGTGTTGTCAGTTTATGTCTTTCACAGTCTCATTATGTTTAACTAGTAGTAATCTGGTTTAGACCGGTATTAGTGTTAGTCTGTCAAGTGCACTATTTGCAGTCAAACCGGTTCAAGAAAATTTTTTGTGTCTATACAGATTCACCCCCCCTCTCAGTAGCGGTTTGGTACTCACTATTCATCATTGAGTTATCAATTGGTATCAGAGCGTCCTCCAGGTTATGTTGTAAGCTTTACCTCTTGAGGGAAAGATCCTATTGTAATGATGAAGAGGGAAGGTCCAAACTTCAATAGAGATACCTTTAAAATATGGAAGGATAGAATGAAGATATACATTAGAAGCATGGGTGTTCAACATTGGAGCTATGTTGAGAATGCTTATGTTATCCCTACCGGTACTCTCACTGATGACCAAAAGAGAGAGATTCAGGAGAATGGGAAAGTCATGGAAGCCCTAATTAGTAGTTGATGTGACATTGAGTATATTGATGTTCAGGACAAAGAGAATCCCAAAGAAGTATGGGATGCCCTTGAGAATGTCTATGGTGGTGATGAGCATGTGAAACAAGCTAAGGAAGAAAGCCTTAGGGGAAAGTTTGAAGACATGCGGATGGTTGAAGGAGAGACCATTCAACAATATGGAATAAGAATAAAAACTATTGTTGGAGATATCAAGAGTGCAGGTGGTAAAATGAAAGATTCCACTATTGTTAGCAAAGTTTTGAGATCCTTATTACCGGTCTATGCAATAAGGGTTGCAACTATTCAGGAGTTGAGGTCTGTAGATAAGACAAAGGTATCCCTGGACTCCATCATTACAAAGCTAACAGCTTATGAGCTAAATAATAATGATGGCTGTATTCCAAAGACTGAATCAGCCTTCAGAGCATCTGCTGCACCATCCAGAAAAAGCAAAGAAGCTAGTACCAGTGGTGAACCAAGACAGAATAGAGAAATGGATGATGAGGACATCCTGATAGAATTTGAAGCTCTTCTTGCCAAGAGACTTCCTAAGAGAACCAATAAATATAGAGGTAAGCTCCCTTTGAAATGCTTTTCTTGTAACTGGATAGGACACATTGTTGTAAACTCTCCTAATGGTGATAGCAAGGACAAACCGGAAAAGTTCAAGAAGTTCAAAGGAGGAAACCAGAGAAACTGTTTTGTAAAATTTGATGAAGGTGTCACTGATGAGGAATCAGAAGATGAAGAAAATGAAGATATTGTGTTTGTAGCAGTCAAGGAAGATGTGTCAGACAAGAAGGCTCGTCTCCAACTTTGATAATTCCAATGAGTGGATTATTGACAGTGGTTGTTCTCACCATATGACTTGTGACCGAAGTAAGTTTCTATCTCTAGAAGAGTATGATGGTGGTGTGGTTCATTTTGGTAATGATGCACCATGTATGGTAAAAAGCAGAGGGTCCATCTCTCTGAATGGAAGAAGCAATGCTGACAATGTGTATTGGGTAGAAGGTCTAAGGAACAACCTTTTGAGTGTTGCTCAACTGAATAATAATGGACTCACTCTAGAATTCAAAAATGGAGTGTGTAAAATCAAAGGAAAGAGTGGTGAACTGATGGCTACCGGTATGCAGATCAAAGGTAACCTATTTCAGCTAAATGCTAATGTCAGTACATGTCTTATGGCAAAGTTTGAGGACAGCTGGATACGACATAGGAGACTGAAGCAAGCACCTAGAGCATGGTATGAATGCTTGCACTCCCATCTTGTGAAGATTGGATTTGAAAGAACAAGTGAAGATAAAAATATCTACTTGAAATCAGAAGGAGATCAGATTCTGATCTATGAAGTATTTGTTGATGACATAATCTTTGATGGAGATGACAAGATGAGTCATGACTTTGCAGATGAGATGAAAAAGGAATTTGAGCTGTCACTCATAGGGGAGATTAAGTTCTTCATTGGACTACAAATTCAACAAATGAAAGATGGAATCTTTATTACTTAGTCCAAGTATGTCAAAGAGGTGTTGAGAACCTTTGGCATGGAAGATAGCAAACCGGTTGGTACACCAATGGTGATCGGTTGTAAACTATCATAAGAGGATGACTCAAAATTGGTAAATGAGAAGGAATACCGACCAATGATTGGTAAGTTGCATTATGTAGTGCATACAAGACTGGACATTGCACATGCAGTGGGTATTACCGCTCAGTTTCAAAAAATCCCAAGAGAATCCCACTTGGTAGCAGTCTAGCGGATTCTTAGATATCTAAAGGGAACTATTGACTATGGATTATGGTATCCATACAATGATGATTTCAACCTGAAAATGTTCATAGATGCTGATTGGGCTGGTAATGTGGATGACCAGAAGAGCACAACCGGTGGTGCATTCTTTCTCGGTGTTAGACTGCTCTCATGGATGAGTAAAAAGTAGAGTTGTATCTCTCAGTCTTCAACAAAACCGGAGTATGTTGCAGCTTTTATGAACTGCACCAAGACTATTTGGATGAAGCATGTATTGAATGGCTTCAAAGTTCCTATGTCTGAACCGGTAAGTATATTTTATGACAATACAAGTGCAATTAACATCTCCAAGAATCTGGTTTTACATGCTAGAACCAAGCACTTTGAACTCAAGTATCATTTCTTGAGGGAAAAGGTTTAGAACAAAGAGGTGGTATTGGAACATGTTTCCAGTAAGGAGTAGTTAATAGACATATTCACCAAGCCTCTACCGAAGGATACTTTTACCTATCTAAGAGGTAAATTGGGGGTATTGCCCCTTCAAGAGGTAAACTAAAGATTTGTGCTCTACATCAGTCAGATCTTACTTTGCTATACCTTTTCAGGATTGATGTGTTGAAGGATGCTACTCCTTAGGGGGAGTGGTATAGTGGAACAGGGAAGCTCATGCCTCCACTTTGGGATTGTTGTCAAAGGTGGAGAAGATGTGAAGCGGACAAGATATCTATAGTATTAAGGAGAAGATGTGATGTAGAAAGAGAGATATCTTTGTATATTGCCATCAATGGCAAAGGGGGAGATTGTTGGCATATGTATAGAGTATGT